>NW_022984628.1:0-5611102 GCF_003426965.1 Aspergillus tanneri | reverse complement strand
AGGGAGAGAGGCGGCGCTGGACAGACCAGCTGCCGCAAAGGACAGAAGAGGATCATTGGGCGGTCCTGGGTATGGAGATCTATGAAACTTCAGCCGAGTCAAGAACGGACGAGACATTATTATTTATTTTATCCCAAGGAACCACGGATCCACCGTTGGTACAGTCTGTCCATAGCGTCGGATGGCGTGGGACTAATCCGGAACGAAAGGAACGAAGATACGGTGCCGGTGGAGATAAATCCCAATCGTGACCCCAATCGAGTCCGGCAGTGGCATAGGGCTGTAGGCAACATGATTATTGAAGGTTAGCATGGGATTGCTCGTATTCGCTGTGGTTGTACAGGACAATCGTGGCTGACTGATGATCCAGGGACAACAAGGCGCTATGGGGGACGCCTGAGGGGGTGCTTTAATAGGCAGCAATTTCTCCTCTTCTATGGCGCAGTGTGGCTGGATAAGAGATGAGACATCTCCGAAGCGATTGTCAGTTCAGAAAGACTGAAATTCGGCCCCAGGCCCCTAATTTTGTTATTTCAGTCCTTTTTCTGATCTTTGGGCAGCCCTTTTTTTTTTTTGCCCCACGAACCGGTAACGGAAGATGACTTTCATCATTTGCATAATTTCATAACTTCTTTAAGAGAAAGAATTGTGCCTGCACCGTATAGTCTGTACTGGATATTACTGCTACTGCCATTAAATAGTATACAACACTGGATGGGATGTAGAATCAATATAATTAATATCCTATAATCGATCAACTACCCAGGGTCATCAAACCCTGATCAATCCATGGATACGTATCTTGTAGCCTAGCCACACCAGGGAGGATGGTCAGATCGTGGGCCAATCCCATTCAATTGGGCAAGTCCCGCGGAGTCCGCTTGGCAATGCCAATTTTCACTTTATTCTTCCTTTTCGGGTGGACCATGGATGTGAAAATCCTGTGGCGGCATATAACTGCCTCCCCTGACTGACAGTACTCACTCACTCTTTGCTCATCACTGCATGGCAAGAAAATACTCACATAGCAGTGAAAGAATGCTAAGAGTTTATGAATGTAAACAACGTTTCCAGAAACCAGGATAAAAGAGTAGATTATATCGCAAATCTAGGACTACCTATGCCCCTCCCTTATTTCCCTTACCCGATCCCCCGCAATCTGCGATCCACCAATAAATCATGGAAATGCTTATCTGCCTAGTTGCAAAACTCTTCGGCAGAAACAAAGCCGAATCCTGCCAGCGAGGATGAACCCACGCAAGAGGTGGCAATCACAAGGACTATCTGGACAAAGGGTAACTAGCCCTCCCATGATTCAACGGAGCTATTAACAAGCGCAGCTCTATATGCCCAGGAGAGAAAAGTTCGGAAGGAAAAATCGATCCGAAATAGACGCGCGATGTCAATGAGAAGATCACAGATGCAGTGTGCGAAAATTCGAGAGTCTCATTGGGTATTTAGATCGGTCCCTGACTTTGCAAGTAGCTGACTGGTTGATGTAGAAAGAATGTGTCGGAGAAATGGTCGAATTAGAGAATTGGGAATAGGATAATCGGGAAATCGTCGATAGTGTAATATTCAATAGCATGGATCATCACCTATATCTGTCTTTGAAACGACTTCAACAATCCCTGGAGACTTGATCCTCTTTGCGGTTCCAGGAACCGTGTATTCATCCGACATAGTTCCGCCATCGTGCGTACATTCTCCGGTAACTCGGTGCCTGACTCATCATACGAAGCGAGAAGTCGATCGAAGTAGCCCTGCGCCTGCGGATACTGCTGTCTAGTCATATACATCATGGCCAACATGGAGAGCGTGCCCTGTACATCGGGATGGCTCGTCCCAGCCGATGTTCTGCCCAGGTCAGATACCGTTGGAGCCAAGGCACTGCTATTTCGGCATTAGATCCAGAAGCGCCATACGAAAACCTGGCCATGCCGCCCTGCATTGCATACATCATGCCCATGTGCGCCACGATGTTCATAGTCTCGGGTGGTCCGCACCCAGATACTCCTCTGCGCTGGCGAGCGCGCGTCGCAGCGTCTCCGAGGGCTCGGTGATGCTGGCGCTGGCCTGCATCTGACTGGCGCCGAGGATGCGTAGCCCCCAGATGGTGAGTGGGTGTCGGGGACCGAGAAGATTGTGCAATTCGCGGGAGACCTTGGAGATTTCATCAACGGCTGTCTGTGTCTGCGGGTTAAATCTTGCGGCGGCTCTCTCCACCTCGGTCTGGGTATGGTTCGAGACGACGAGCTCAGCGGTACAGAGCACTGCAGCCAGTGCCTGGATGTGGTTCTCACCAGGAGATGCTGCAGCCGTGCGGCACGTTTCTCAGCCGCAGCGACGCCTTCCTCGCGACGACCGAGACAGCCATACGCCTCGGCGAGTCTTCGGCGGGTTTCCAGCGTATCGAGATCGTCTTCGCCGATGGTCATCTGCTGCCTGGCCAGGACGTTGGCGCATACCGACTCGCCTTCCTGGTATTTGCCCTTGTGGCAGAGAATTTCACCCATGAGACTCTCGGCTTTCATGGCGAGAGGATGTCGTCGGTCGAATACGCGCTGGGTGTTATTCGAGACCCATTCACACCACTCTGTCGCCTTGTTAAGGTACTCGACCGCAGGTCGATCTCCGCGAGGTTATATCCGACCAGTAACGTGCTGTGGGTGATCTGGACCTAGAGTCCGTAGATGTTCCTGGAAGATGGCATATTCTATATCTCGAGCTTTATCCCACTGCCAATTATTCTTTTGCTCTGCGGCCTGCATGGAGCGGGGATCGTTATCGACAGCGACAAAAAGCGTTCCGATGACTCGTTGGGCAGTCGGTGCTGGCGATCGACTGAGAGGGTAGGATGCGCTGCTGTTGAGATGCATCCGGGGAGGCACAGGGGAGGTAGACGCGACGTCGTCGACGGTTGCAGGATGTATCCCTGCTCGGCAACGAGGACTGAATCTGCGATCTGTTTGATGTTTCCTTTGATGAGCTTGTACATCGGTCCGCGGGAGCCAACCTTGCACATCTGCGAGTGATCTGCGTCGAGTTTGAGGCGGGTCTCACGCTGACCGGGGAGGCCCAGGACGGCAGATTCTTCGTCGACGACTAGCTGTGTTGATTGAGTTTGAGTGATCCACAGCATTGGGAGAGGATATACGAACGTGACTGATGGACGCTGGCCCCGAACCACCAAGCAACACCTCCTTTCCCTCGATGAAGCTGACAACTTTATAATCCTCCAGCTGGTGCGAGAAACGCACGCTCATCTGTCGGGTAAACAGCGAATTATGTTCCAAACAATCTAACAGATCGTTGCTGGCATGGCCTTTGGATACGAACCGGGCAACTTTGGCTGCGATCTTGCCCAGTTCGACGCCTTTGGTGCCGTGATGCGGACAGCCGAAGAAGACGAGGCCGGAGGTTCCAGTTCGGATGGCGGTATACTTAGGGTCTTCTTGGGCGTTGAGCAGGGCCTAAGTTGACATTAGATGATATACATTGGAATTGCATGACACAAACCTGTTTAATCACCAATCCGCCTAGACTATGGCCGATGAAGATGATCTTGGGGAGTCGGACGTTCTAACGTTCTGTTAGCATGCACAACATACCGAAGAGAACAGAGATGATAGATACCAACTGCGGACTTCGCTCCATATCCAACAAGTTCAATAGAGTATTAGCATGATCCTTGACACCCGCAGTCGACATAGTCTGCGGGTTCGTAATGTTGGAATTATATCCATAGATGAAGATGCGCGCCTGGGGAATGTCATGGGGAAGGAGATCTCTGGGCCAGAAGGTGCCATTTTGATGGGTCCAGGTCTCGAACGGATGGTCATTTCTCCCACGTGGGTTGAGGCCGTGGACGAACACAAAGCTGAGATGTTAAAAAAGAATAGTAAACAGTGGACGAAGAACGCCTTTACTGATCTTGGGTTGCTCAGCAGGTGTAAAGACTTCCTCTAGGAAGGGGTACTCATGTTCTCCAATATTCTTCTCACTTAGCAGTTTACAATCAAGTACAGAACAGGATACTTTACCATGATGGATGCGCGCGACATCACGACGATGGATACAAAACAGCATCCAGTGTTGTCAGAAGATAAGAAAGTCAGAGACCTCGTCAACTGCAAGACTGGAGTGTAAATCTAGATCGTGTGACGGGCAGTCTGAGCAGTGAGATACCCACCTACTTACTTCCAATCGCTTCCTCTATTTCCCGGGGCCATTTAGAGCAAGAATGACAGCCAAGATGATGCGAGGCTGCGATACGAGGTTAGTGGCTGGAGGATACCCTCCGGATTGGCTGTGTAGCCGACTGTACTGGAGTTGGTGCAGCTTTGCGTGTGCCGGACTAGATTGGGCGTAATCATCGAGAAAAATGGAGTGATTGGGAGGCTGTTAGATCTGCTGCTGGATTCTATATCCCTGCTTCCAATTGCGGAGGTCGGATTGTCGAAAGCCCGGAGAAGCTCTGATGACATCCTGAATCATCTCCAGCTCTAACATCAACGTTAACTCCCTGCCCATTGCCGTCCATTCAGTTTCACAAAATCCATCAGCCGCACAACTCGACCAGGCCATTGGGTTACTCAAATCTGAAGGGTCGCTTTGAAGTGGCGCTAATTTTTCTGTCAGGGTGACTCCTGGCCGTCAAAGCGATAAAACCTGACTGTTTTACCAATAGCAACAGCCCCATACAGCTTTCGGGGTTGCTTCAAGATCGTCTAGAAAGTGGCCGGTGACTGTATTTTTGCAATTGGCAGGGGTGTCAAGGGATGTTGGCTTGCATTTGACCCGAAGGATACAGCTTTCGGCGAAATCAGTCGATGCAGTTGGGTTTGGGTTCAGTGTCAATATTTGGAGAACGGTAATATAGGGTACGTTGTTCTTCGTAAGCATTGGAGCTTTGACTGCACAATGGTAATCTTCAAGAACGGGGAACGAGGCTCCAACATTTGCTTGCCAGAGCCGTTGTACTGTTTGTGACTCTCTGGTTTGACTGCATCCAATGCCCTTTGAATGGCCATGATTTGCAGGAATTGGAGGTGGCTGGGACAGAGTCACTTGATCCAAGGAAGTAATAAAACTAAAAAGAGGAGAGAATGAACTTGAAAGAGGTATGCTATTCTGGTATGTAGGGGTAGGGATTTATGCCCAGAGGGATACATGCAGGTATAAATAGAGAACACAGAGAGAGTTCCGATATAGTCCCCCAACCCCCAGGGAGCCTAGAAAGGCATCATTCAATTGGCACTGTCAGTAAACTAAAGGGGATGAGATATGTAGGGTTTGTATAAGCATGAAGACTGAGCTGCAGATAGACTTGATTCCTCTGCAAGGGGTTGCAGCAGCAGAATACTCGAGCCAGTAAATCACTGCAGCCCTCGAAAAGTTACATATTCTGACGCATAGATAAATTCTGTTACAAGTCACTAGCTATAGCGGAGACATGCCACGGGCTGCTTTTGCTTATCATTCTGGTTATAATAAACGCTGACCTAGGATTCCTACTGAGTTTGGTTGAGCCGAAAATTATTGCTGTCAATGGAAAGAACTGATTATCAGAGTAATTTCAAGAGCATGCTAGGATCAGCAAGAAAAAATCTTTTATTTCGCACCAACTGTGAATCAGCACTACTGTGCTAGACTTGCTGGTGCTTATTATAGTCGACATAATGGATTTGGATTGCTGGTACGGGCGTCTGGCTTATAATAATGCAAGCAATTAAAAATTTAAACGAACTGTTAAATTCCGTTGCTAAAATAGATACTAAACTTACTGCTTAAAATTTAATATGCTTTAACGTCCTTGTAGATGCTGACATATGCTAGGCGACTTCTACTAAATTGGCACCACCTCGTTTTCTGGGATTTATACATATCTATAATATCTAGCACGTCCGTGTAATATTATTTACCTGATCAGTTTGTGAAATTTATTGGCCATTAAGTGCCTGCAGAGTATATTATTTAAGAGTAGACAACAAAATTTCGACGTTATATATACACAGTATGCGGGGAGTAAAAAATGAAGTCGTACGTTGTTCGCCTACCCATTCTATGAGTTGTGGAAATGTCTACAAAGAATGGAAATGACCAACCCAGGCGAGGAGGACTTTTACGCATGCTAAAATAGATCGGCGTAAGTATGTCCTCTAAACATACCTATTATAATAGGTTCCTAGGGTTGTACTCACGAATATTTACAGTGGATAAATGCAGAATCCCGGAAGGAGGGTCCACCCAGATACTGGGGCATATTCTAAGGAATATATACTGCTTCTTTTACTCTATATATAGCAAATGGAAACCACATTACTATTATTGGTTTTTAATATTATATGTAAGAAATACTCCACTAGTTTAGAATACCGGGCTAGCTCTGTCCACTGCTGTTCTAGAGTATTTGCACTTCTATCTATCCGGCCAGCTAAATCGAGATATGAAAACTCCGGATTCAGTATATATCTATATGCCGATCAATCCGTGATAGCTTCATCCTCTGCCTTGGATTTAAGGTTCTGCAGACAAGGAGCGTGAAACAAACTACCCTGCCATGCTCCACGTGCAGTCCGGCTGGCAACCACCAGCCACAGCATTACCACAGCAGCAGCTAGAACCTTCAAGCAGTCAGACCTATATTATTGCATAGACCAATAGACAGGAGATACATACCGTCCCACAGATCTTAAAAACATCAAATCCATCTCTACGCCCAATAGCATGGTATTGGCTGCATACACACCCAGCGGAAAAGTAAATCCCCACCAGCCCATATTGAAAGGAAACGGCGAGCTATAATAAATAGTAGCCAGCGCAAACACCAGCCAAATGAGACCAAAAGCCCACATGAGCAGTGATATCAAGATGCCGAATATATAGGCTATATGTCCGACTAGTGGATCCAAAGTATTAGACTCTCCAAGTAGCTTCCGAGCAACCTTCCCAAGATAGAGAATGCTGTGCGTAGTCAGTATCAATACCTATTCATATGGACTGACAGTTACCTGAATCCACCAAATCCTAACGGCCCAAGAGGCAGAAAGCAGCTCACAATTGTCTCCCGCGATGGGGGCTTATGGACGGCCAGTCGCTGATAGTAAATAACCAAAACCATCATTGCCATGGGTGTCGCCATTCCCCAGAGCACATAGGATGCAATCATTGTCCCCTTGGCGGGGTAAGGGTCTGGCAAAATATCAGCTACTTCCGCACTGGCTCCAGAAGCAACAATCGTTGCAGCAATCGGGAGTAATTGGAGGGCCGTGATGCGCTCCAGCGAGGTGACATGGCTCTGTGATATGCTAGGCATATGTTAGGATCTTATGAATACCATCGGTGGGAAAACTAACAGGACAAAAGATAACGATACCGTCACTGACGCAGCAGCAACCGCGTCGACAATCCACAGTGCCCAGGCTGTCGTACGCGCCCAATCACCCCACCTTGGCACGCAGATAAACACCCACATCTCAATCAACGTGGCGAGCCCCATGGGACAAGTAGCGAGAAAAGTGAATTGACGGGATCTTGGATCATTACGCCCCAGATCTCGGGGTAGAGCGCATATCGCAGGATGGACATGGAGAAGACGGTGGCGAAGAGGATGGCATTCAGGACGAAGAAAATAACGGCCATGTAGTCCAACGCTGCATATTCAAACGGAATAATGTGGAAGAGAATGCCAACAATTCCGGTCCCCATTGTGGTTGAGAACCATCTGCGAGCCGTTAATAGATGCGCTTCAACATGGATGCGATGAGGTCATACGATGGACTGAAATTGCTGATCACACGCCGCCATCCTGCCGTGTATTTGCGAAAATATGAGACCGTTGGTCCCCGCGGATGTTAGAATTAGTCGCGTTCATTGTAGTTATTCTAGAGTGAGAGTAGAATAGGAAAGGAATATTCGAATCATTGAATATAGGGAGAATATGACGGCCGGCTCGGCCGAGAGGAATCCGATCCGCCAAGCCCACTTGAAAACATCACCACATCTCTGGCGACTTCAGATCTAAGTTTCTATCGACTAACACCAGCATTGACACTATTAACTCTCTGTCTATCGTCATATGTCTTACACATTAACACATCCACAATGCGTTATGTTATGATTATTCGCTCAGGGGAAGGAATGTGTGGCAGAAGTACAGTATACCAGCTACACGCCAGTAGCAGGGGCTCGGGCAAGCTGTCTAGCTTATCTAGATGGGGACTAACTAATGTTGGAGCATATTGCCAAGCATGGGCGCCTGCCCCGGTTTCGACCTCGCTTAGTCATCATTTATGTAAGCTCGCTTTTAGCAACACTGTAACCTGGCGGCGACCCGGCCACCCGTTCAATAGAACAAGCAATCGCTTCCAACAGGTTATGACCCCTCAATTCAAGCTAAACGAAGACCATTTTGTTTATAAAAAATATACGGAATCGCTTCGGCTAGCACTAATCTACCTGCTGTTTCTTTTATATCGTTATTCCACCCTATTGCATGTTCTAAGGGGGGGTTAAATTATTATTTACTGATTCATTGTTTACTTCTAATGCGGATTTACCCCTAGATTCGCTACCAGTTGCGATAATTATTGTAGTATCACCACCGCGATGCCTCCAAAAACCTCCAAAGGAAAGGATAAAATAACTGCACCGCAGACTCCCCCCTTATTAGTAACACCAGCTTTAACTGCTAATGGCCCTTTTATAGAGTAAGAAGGCAGCCCTTAACTAATATCTAATCCTATAAAGGAAGCCAGAGATAACAATATTAATATAGTAACACTACCAACCAGTATAAATACTAATCTTATTTGTTAGATTACTAAGTTAATTCGTGATTAAATAGCAATACCTTTGCGCGATAAAATCGCGGAAGTGCGCTGGGAAATGCGACAAAAGACCTTGTAACAATTATTAAACAAACTATGTATATCCAAAATATTCAACAAACTTTCCTTCATACAATGGATTTGTTCAAAAATAATGGCCTACCAAAACTATCACGCATATTCGATATGCTGAACACCACAGTTTACGTAATTGGAGAACCTCAAACCATGGGGTCCTTCGCAGCGTGCAACTTAGATCTGCATCAAAATTGGTAATAAGCGTACTTTATGGATGCATGCTTAAATATCGGTGTTAATGTCAAGTCAGGATTTGCACATCCTTTATTGCATGTCCCTTTCTCGAACCGTTAATTGGATGTAGGTTTTAGATTGAAGGGAAACAAACATTATTCACTTTAAATCCGTTTCACGCAGCAATGATCCACCTAAGGAATCAGAAACATGGAGTGCACGGCTGGTAATGTCATACTTCTTGGTAGATTTACATTCCGGCGGCAGGACGTCACACACATGGCGATGGTTTTTGTAGTCTCCTTATATTACACAAATCAACCATCCCTTGCTCAGAACCCCTGAAAGCTTACCACCAAACAATAGCGGACCATTTCACAGTTGCGACAACTGTTACCAAGGGCTATCTCCTTGGCCTGCCGCACGGTGTGTTTTGGAGTTATTCCATAGCCATTTCTTGATCTCTCGTATGGCAATACGATTGCTTTCATTGTCTCGGTAATGCGAGAGTACTTCGCCGTAGATTAAGCCATCAACCTTCGCGAATCCCAGTAAGGTTCCCGCAGTGTCGGTGTTTTCCTCTTTATCTGTAATTGTCCAGCCAAAGACCTTTTCCAATCCTGGGCCTCCTTGGTTTTAGCACGATCGCGCTCCTTGGATGCTGCACTTAGTTCATAGCAGACGCCGCTATACTTCCCCCAATTCCTTCTATCGTTGTGGCAATCCATGATACGAGGCAACCAGAGAGCCGAAAACCCGAAGTCTATAACCCTCTGATGTGAAGGGATCATATTTTTATTCTGTTTACTAGAGAATGTATCGATGGCCGATTGAGCCCGGGCGTTTAGGCCCATCGCTTCATTTGCCGTCAAATTCTTAGCAATGGTCTCCCAGGCTCCGCTGTTAGAATGGTCCAGGCTGAAGCCATAGAGAACTCGGACACCAACGGACTTCAATTTCTTTTGTGCCATTTGCTGTAGCTCTGTGATGATACACTCATTGCCTGCCGAAGAACAATGGCCTGGGTGCTTAATGTCCAGCCAGAGAAAAGTAATTGGCTTCCCATCTTTATGCTGCGCGCGGCAACAGCGCTAAACAATTTTCCACGGTATCCTGTGGCCTATCCCAAGGTGTATTCTTGTCAGCATGCCACGCATACCAGACCCCATTATAGGGTGCCACATCCACCTCAAGTGCATTGGCACCGTCACTGAGAGCTTGTGGGACCGCACTGGCATGCAAAACGCGGTGGGCAATGAGATATATCGGTCGTCGGCTATCGCTTTGCAACACAGTCTGCTCGAGAATACTCTCACCAGAGCAGCTGCCGGCCAGCAAGAAAGCAAAGGGTATTATATGAATGAGACATAGCTTTAAAAGCATTATGAAAAGGGATCCAGCAAGCTATTGATAACTATGACCTATTATCCTTGTCAGTCTCTCTATTATATAATGCATTATTTACGTTTTGCTTAACGGGCCTTTTGCTTTCATACCTCAGACCACTAAATTATTGCAAATATGTGTTGACTTGTCCAGAGTCCAAATTAGTTTTAGACGGCGCCAAGTCGAAATCAATATTAGGATACTTATAGTACATAGTAGAGCGAATAGAACTAAATGCAGATTAGGTTTCCTATATAATCATTCTCTTTATGAGAAAAAGTTTAAGACAAAAAGTTTAAAACAAAAGTAAAGAAAGGCACGTAAAAATTAGAAAGTGAACCAGAGAAAAGCTCCACAAACCCGTCTGTTACTCGGATGGCTTGCAGGACCTTAGGTGAACATGTGCAAGTGATGACCATTACACTTCCTGCATGCCATAAGAACACGTACTTCAGCTAGACACAATTCCAAGAATATATCGCAACTAATTCGTCATATAACTTAGTGAGACGATGAATTTGTCATAGACGTTGCATTCAGAAATGTAAATGTGGGGCGATGGAAAGTCGTTACTTCAGACGCTCTCCTGGAGCACGGTATCATCGTCGTTGGCTATTAGTTATGGCCCCTAAACTGGTGATTATATAATGATATCATGGTCATCCATTGCGCGAGCGGAAATCCTTGAGTGGTGTTCTAATTTGGCCGAAAAATCATATTATATTACACAGAAGGGTTATTAACATTTCACCGGGACTTTCTCTCTCAATAGATCGATCCACTAGATACTTTATCTGGGATAGGGCGTTGGTGACGCTCTCTGTCGCACGCTGTGGCTCTGAAACGATCAGCAAATCATATAAAAGAGCTGTGTTCTGGGGGAAAAAAAGAAAAGGGACAGTTGAAAATGTGCTTCTATTAGCGTTTATAGTAATGAGGGAAAAGGCGAAGCGGGCTTTGGCGAGTAGGACTATCGGGGGTGGTTCTGGTCCCTTTCTCTCAATTCGTAGAGGTTTTAAGTATTTCAAAACATTATAATAATGGCATGTACTGAGAGAAACTAAAGGTTTGTGACTATCTGTTATCTGACACAATCATCCTTCGAGATAGTGTACAGATTAACAATATACACAGAAGTGCGACTAACTCTGCCCAAGCTTTGTGGGAAATGGTAGATAATTGAAGCCAAACTCCCGTTTTAACCTTTGACGACCTTTACTACTGCAGTACCAAGTCCGCTACCAGTCCTGTTGTAGCCATCCGCAGTCACAGTATAGCCGGATCTGATGTTTTGCACCTGAAATGTATTCGTTTTCGACCAGAAAGGTACCTTCCAAGAGAGAGTAGCGATGCAGTCATCATCTAGATCAGTAAGATCAAGGGTACCTTTTGTATCAGTAGGTTCCGAGTCGCGGCCGCAGAAATTCACGGTGAATTCGTCATTGCTCTTGATCTCTGTGTCATTAAGATCACGGGGAGGGATTTCCTTCTCTTTGTCGCCCGCCTCGTGAAATTTTCCGCTGTGATTTTAACATGTTAAAAGGCAAGCCCCAGTGCTGGGTAGTAATGGAAGGTGCTACATACGGCTGTGCATCTGCCCTCGCGATCAGGATGCTCTCGCCATTATTGTTCACAATTCTGATCGTGCCATCTTGTGCGTACATTTTGGATGGGTAGCCTCGGGTTCTGGGTAATACCGAGCAATACTAGCTACCGCAGCGAGATGACAAGAATGTATAAAGGGCACCGTAGACTTACTTATATTAAGGTCAAACTGTGAATGCTCCAGCAAACAATTACCGAGCAAAGGCTGACCAGCTACTATTATAAGTTCGACAATATTCTGACAGAGGAGCCATAGTGCAATGGAACTGTTGGCATCATGCAAGGAGACAGAAAGTGGAGTACGATTCGATGAGTTTGTAGTGCCACTGGGGTACTATGGAAGCCCACCATTTATTCAAGAGGTGACGCCATGTATGATAACTTGACACCTGCTCTCTCCATGGCAGTTTCTTTGGAGGTAGAAAGTAAGCCTGCGTTTAATGCACGAGGGCTTTCCCCGCGCTAGCTGATCAGATTAAATCGAGGAGTACCCACCGGTTGTTTGCCGCCTATGTGAGGACACCGACAATCTACAACTCAGGGACGCTGGATCAATCGCGGGTGCCGGGATGCGCGGTCAAGAGTTAAACTTCTATTGCTAAAGCTCTGCTCCCAAAGCGGCCAATATTCCCTTGAAGTTAGCAATACCATGGGTAAGTCTTATGTAGATCGCTTCCGTTCGCATGTACACTTATCCTTGCGTGTGTTCTTATAGTATCAGAAGCAATCAAGCCTCAAGTATAAGATAATTCACAAGATACTACGAAGGCCTATTCCTGGACATTAAGACGATCGTAATCGGCTACCTACCTAACAAAGAAGGTTTAACTTATTTGTAGCGTGTTTGCCTTGACATCATCACTGGCGTTATGCAGCAGATAGAGCAGATGCATCACGGCACCTGACGCTAAAAGCATTCGCTAAAAAGGTCTCGGCTGAGTATAGTTGTAAAGTCAACTAATTCATAGCTGCATTCATACTAAGTGGTGACGCAGTACATCGAAAACTAGAATATGACATAGACCATCTAAAACCACAAAGCTCTCTGTGACTAGCCAAAATGTGGAATCCGTAACCGCAAGCGGTTTCTTACCCTAACTACTGTGCCTATTCGGTTAGTATTTTCATTTGGTAAGCCATGGATCTTGCACAGTACCCCATGCAGAATCAGCCAATTAATAGCTGCATTAGTACTAGGTGGTGATGCAATACATCGAAGACGAGAATATGTCGTGACACAACTATCTACATTGCAAAGCTCCTGTGGCTAGCCATAATGCCAATTCGGTTCATATTAGAATGTCTTTCATTATTTTAATTACTGTAAAATATCTTCTCCTTTTTGTGTATGCGCCTATGTTGATAGCTAGGTGGTAGTCCCAGCCCGAATTCCATCCCAGTAACCTGGTAGTAAATTGCTATATTCATGATTTCGGTCTCCTAGCTTTTCAATGCTTACATGGCAAATGGTGGGTAGCTAGTCTTCACACTGTTAGTCCTGTGGCAACCGGCGCAGTGACGGTTTGCGCAGACGGTTTTGCCATGTCAGTTTGCTTGTTCGTTATATGTTCTATCTACTATGTTTGGTCGTGGGGAACGATGGAGCGTGGTAGTATATGAGGATATCTACCCTATTGCTTATCTCGATCCTCTTCCTTTCCTCTCCATGCTTAGTATTCTCGAAGGTATCGAATAGAGTTGATTTGGTTTCGTTTCCATCTCCGTTTCCTAGGCCATAACAAGTCCTATCTTCTCACTGCTGCATCTTGATACGTCCCTTCGAGACCTGACGCACAATGTAGTGAACTAGCCATCTCCATAGTTTCAGTGTAATGGATCGAATTTCGTGGTTGGTTGGATTACGGGACGACTCCTTTACTCTCCTATCGCGTGTCATGTAAACGGCTCTTTAGAGCCGCTGTAAGGCCTGGCTGACATGTATCTCCGGGAAATGACAATTACTGCCTGAATTTACTCGCCATCCATGTTGTTTCCGCTTTCATCGCTTCAACCCTTCACGAGTCCATGAATCATCAGCCACAATATTAACGGTACTGGGTAGACATCCCGGAGACACCTCTTGAAATCTAGAATCGAGCGAAAATATTACTCGTACAACATTGTCCGTCTATGTCATGGAGTTGTTTTCTAGTACGAGGGTTTGGCTCAAGCCAACCTTTAATAAATTTGACTGGGTAAGTTCAAGTTGTTAGTAACTATATGCCGGGCAGCCTCGTCCGGATAAACCAGCCTACTGGGCAACGAATTCCCCATTCCTGTCGGCATTTACGCTGGAGGAAACGGGCGACAACATTGTTTTGGTCTCAGATTCGGCCGAGCCAAGATACTTTGGCAGTAGTCAATTGTAGTTTTGAAGCTGAAAAGCTTTTTTTTGTTTTAAAAAAAAAAAAAAAAAAAAAAAATTTTCCAAGGGCGATGCAACGGTGGCTTTCGGAAAAGTATTGTTGTAACTACATTCTGAACGTCATCCCATTCTTTCCGAATTAAACAAGGTCAGCCAGCCGCATATTGACGATCAGTATGAATGCTGCAAGCGTGCCTACCTCACTGTGAACGTGGAGGTGAAAGAATGCTTGTGTAACACTAGTCGGGTTGTTATGATAATTAGATTCTAGTAGGTTAGGTCCGCAATGCCAAGAACAGTTCCGCAAACGGGGGTAGTATTTCACTCCTAGTCGCTTGGAGTCCCTTGTATTAGCCATCACAGGGGGATATTTAAAGAGGAACAAGGACCATTTTTTACAAGCTTTTGGAACCCCCAAGTAAACGCGACATACTATATTCCATAATTTGTATTGGTGCTTATAACAAATCCATTTACTTTGTTCTATTTAAATTTTTGCCACTGCGATGGGTTCCGGAGCTTCCACTCAGGGTAACGGGGAAAATCCCGAGATCGTGGCTGAAGCGCAATGGGTCGTTATCCGCGTGAAGAACAAAATCAGGAATCAACCCATATCTGTCAAGAACGCAAAACTCAAGTGGTATGCAATGTTCTAATGTGCCTGTAGCACATACAGTACTAATTCTGCTAGGGGCAAATTCTACGACGGAAACGACCAGGACAATGAGGTTCCTGCCAGCGACATAAACAAGCTTGATATTCAGCCTAACAAAACAGGGAACATTGCTGCGGCTGGCCGCGCGCATGCTGCGTCCGGTACTGAAGGAACTATCGATCTGAAGGATGGTGACACGAAAATATGTACTCTCTACTGGCTCTGCCCATGGGGGGAAAAGACCAACGATTTCCAACTCCGCGACCTAGAAGAGGACGATTATGGTGTAACTGTGAAAGCTTGGAACCGGAAGAACGGTGCGCTAGGGCATGTGGATGTCATTGTTTCTAAATACTAGAAAGAGCACGAGTAAAAGAGGTGGCACGGTGGTGGCGTGATGCTTTACTCGAACTGACCAGACGCAAGAGAAAATCAAGTATAAGATATTCCCACCGCTTCCGAGTAAAACATTCATTGCAAATGCAGAGACTCGTTGTGGGTCTTATTAATTAACGCTGTAAGTATTAGGCGGCACCGGAATGCTTCTGGTACTTATTACTGGCTGTCAGCGATCCTGTTATTCCAAGTGAGCCGCGAAGTAGTTTGTCGAACATGGCAAGGACCAATGGCATGCGCGTTATAGGTAACATTAATTCCCTTATCCTTGAAAGTTTAAGTAGAGTGTGTTAGAAGCTGTGTGTGTAATAGCCTGTATATCGCTGAGGCCAGGGGTCAGGGTAAATGAAACCATCCAATCCTGGTGTATGCACAAGCCGGGCTGAATATACTGTAAATCATAATGTTGTGAAAACCTCGATGGGGTTCACGGTGCACAGGGGAAAATGGGGAATAGAGCAGGAGAAGCTATACCAGCTACACGCACGTAGCCTGCTAAGGAGCGTATATATTCAACTAGATATATATCCAACGTCTCAACTAGATGCCACACTCCCTGGTCTTCAACTGGGATAGGGGATTCGGCGATTGACAACGTTGTGCGTAGCCAAGGCCTAGGAAGGAATCGGTCCGAATACCATTTCTTCAACAGATAAATTACCATCTGGCCCTCTTATGAGAGTGTGGAGCAACCTCGACAAAGAAGAGCCGCATAACTCTAGGTGGGTTAGGGCAAGGACGATCGCCAGGTTCCGAACCTAAGCCAGTATGTATGTTTCCGAGATGTCTCACTCTTATCGGAACATTGTCAGATCCAGAGGTGGGTGTCGGAAGCGCATTGACCAGCAATCTGGCGACCGGATGAGGCTACTAAGAATGTTAGGTCGCCCGTTGATAAGGAAAACTTCGCAACACAATCTGTATAGATACTGGCCATGGTTTTGAACGTAACGTCCACAAGGGTGCCTTTTCTCCCTATTTGATAATCTTATAAATAGTTCACCTCTCCTCAGAAAAGCCAGATTGGTTGGCGGGAAAAATGATTAACCTTCTATAGGCTAGCGCAGGAAGCGAAGTGACATTGCCTCAGCAAAACAGAAAGCGCATTTTGGTCTGCAAGATATCGCTTTTCGACGTTGATCAACGCGCTGACTTTTGCCGGTCTTCTGCCTTATTTTTCTGCGTACTGTCTGTTCATTTGGCAGTGCTACTCCCAGAGGGAAGCATTGAGATCTTTTATCATACAACACAACTAAATGAGTCATAGACTTATAGTTATCTTCAACACATCATCATAAACCATGTCTCATGCGCCGCTTCGCGAGCTTGGACTCTTCTCCCAGAGGCAGACTTCCCGCTTGCGTTTCTGATTAGGTGAAATTCCCCCCTAGTGGTATTCGTCGGGTTTGCAGCGTTGCCCGCTCAAAATCAATAAACGTCACCCGACTACTTTTCTCGTCCCAGATCATATTTCCGGGTATTGGATCACTATGAAGCACGCCTAGATTGTGGATTGCCTGTAAGGACTTCTCAGCTAGTCGAACTACTCGATGGCGATCGAGATCCTGCTGCCTTGCAAGGGTCCTTCCGGCGTAACCCATGAACGTTAGATGAACAATCTCAGTAATACCATTATAAAAAGAATGCGCAGGGAAGTTGTAGGCTACCAAATAGCACTGGCACGGATACCCCTTGGATTGGAAAGAGACGTGAATACACGAGCTCCTCTTACAGTACCAAAACTCATCGGTTTTTAAAATAATCATCTTAGGTACAACCAGTACAGAAAATTGCGCATTATTAGCATAAAGGATAAGCTCTGAAAATCAGTTCAGCCTTGGCTGCGGATACAGCATTAACCCTACCCAATTTGTTCTCACGCTAAAAGTGCTGGTGCAGCATTTAGTGCTCGAGCTCGTACGCTGTATCATCTATCTCACCCGCCAGTTAGACTTAGTTAAGTTGCCGTGCATTATCTGTTCCATTAGGCTCCTCCTCCTGCGTAGTTTCCATAAACAGCCTGCTCTGACAAGTCTCACAAATACCAGAGGAATAAACGTTCACTACCTCAGGAGCCGGTGTGGCTATGGGTCGCTATTTCCCCAACCACAGCAGAATCGTGCAAAGAGGTAAAGGTCCCTGGAAAGACCAGATATCCGGCTAGCAGGAGCCATGTGCCGGCCGACGTAACTATGTTATAAAAAAAGGTATTTTTTTTACTTTGAGCACCATTTCTACATACCGGCTTTGCACGGCCGGGATTGTCAAGGGTTCGGACTTAGTAAATATCCCCATCCAATGCCGCTATTGTGCATGTTTATATTAGCTGGGTATTAATACTACTATACCTGTTTATAAATGTATATAATTGTATGTAAGTAAACATGTACTGTAAACTTAGTAGCTTAAAAATAAGCTTACAAGATTAAACGAGATTTAAGGGCAGCCGCCAGCCTGGAAAAGAGGAGCGAAAGTCACTGATACGTTTATATTATTATCAGCACCTGACTGCAAATGCTGCTACGGCACAATAATCAGCATATTAGTAGATATATTTACTATAACATATTAATATACATACAGTATAGTATAAGGCATATCTTTATTTTTCTTAAGCAAGCCTGTTTTTTGGTTGCTCTAGCTCACGCTGCACACTTAGTTACTCCCAAACTGTATATTACAAGGCTTTTATATAACTTAAGTAAATAATTTTAGTATATATCCCTATAAGGCTAACTATCTTACTAGGTTAAAAGCATATCCTATTAATATAGTACAGTAATTATATAAACATCACCCGATTAATATTAACTATTTACTGCAGCAATATCCCATGCACAATCACAGAGTCTGTCTATCTCTATTACCAGACTTATTTCCATTAGTTACTAGACGTGGGGATAAGGCCCATTCCCAGACTAAAAAGATAATTAATTAACTGTAATAGGCGTCTTTCTTGCATATTTCTATTATAGTTATAACTATTCTTCTATGTTAGCCGACATGTGTTCTGTATATATATATATCAGTGATGTTTTTACTTAAAGTAGGAAGGATTAGATCGCCGCCGGCGTACAACTTAATGGTCCAGCAATTTAAATAAATTGCAGTTTATTAACTTAAACACAGTGTATTGCGCACCAAAGCATATAACTACCCATGACCACGGAGAGATGCTCGCTCGAGAGTTTTGCACTAAGAATGGGACGGAAAGCCAACAAACGGCTTGTGGTGTGATAAGGCATTGGAGACAAAACAAGTCGAGCTATTCCTGGCATTAACATTGAGGCTAATGAAGTCTATGCCTATTTTAATCTACACGGGATAGAGCACTGGGTAAGATCTATGATGTTGGGAATTATTTAGGATGTCTCAGTGGAAATTTCGTGGCTTCTTTGGATGAATCCAGGGTGAAGACCACTGGTCACAAATGCCCTAAGCATAGCCACCTGTTTCTATTCTACTCACTTCGCTGTGCACTGCTATCTGCAAACACATCGAGTAAGCCAGACCAACCACTGCGTTTCGTGGGTCTATATCAACTTTAAAGAGGATGTCGCAGGATGATGAAAAGGGAGATGGGGCTTTCGACCCTGGAATGAATTCAGGGACTGGGCGCTAAACTGCACGAGTTAAGACGTGGTGACGTACTCCAATCCCGGCCATTTTGAAGATCAAACAAGCCTTAGCGGCACCACCGATCCCGGGTTGACGTGTGTACCTTGCCGATCAGCCTGCTGGGTATAAAATGCTCGTGTCATCTTTACCTGCGATGAGCTGCCTTGCATCTCGCCATCTATTCTGCCCCTCCTTATCGACAATCGTCAGATCCGACCACCATGGGTTCGTCGCAGGATGATCGGAAGCTCGAGAGCGGAACCGCTGCCAATGCTCCTCAAAGCAATGTGCTTCATCCCGCGTTCTACATCATGTGCGTGCTCTGGCACCCTCGCCCGATCAGCGAAGCTAGGAATCGGTATACTGAACTAAGGTCACTAGATTGTGGATTGGGCTGAGTTCGAGCGTCATCCTGTTTAATAAATGGGTTCTTGCGAGTGCCAAATTCGGTGAGAACGGTCTACATACTTAATCCCATGTATTGAACCAAGAACTAACTCTACGTTTGTAGATTTCCGTGAGTCCGCTCTGCTGCTACTTGATTAAGCAACTGACCGTCCAGCGCTGTTCTTGACAACATGGCACATGGCTTTCGCAACGGAATGACCCAGGTTCTTGCCCATTTCACTTCCACGCTGGACTCGCGACACAAGATCCCTATGACACCAATTAAGTACATGTAGGTAGTATGTTGGCAGGTCACATCCATTGCTGATGTGTGTATACCGAGTAGGAAAGCAATTGTACCAATTGGTCTCATGTTCAGTTTGAGTCTGATTTGTGGCAACCTTGCCTACCTCTATCTGAGTGTATCATTCATTCAGATGCTCAAGGTCAGCCACGAAGTAAATAAAGTAACAAAACAGAAGCTAAGTCCCTCAGGCTACCAATGCTGTCGCCACTCTTCTAGCAACATGGGCATTCGGCATTGCACCGCCCAATCTGCGCACCCTCGGCAACGTCTTCTTAATTGTTGTGGGTGTTGTGATCGCTTCCTTTGGTGAGATCAAGTTCGATGTTTTCGGGTTTCTCAGTACGACCCCTCCCCCCTTCTATGGAGATCAGACGCATGTTCACATCTAACACACTGCAGTCCAAATCGGTGGAATCATCTTCGAGGCCCTACGTCTAGTCATGGTCCAGCGTCTTCTCAGCTCTGCCGAATTTAAAATGGACCCATTGGTATCAGTGTACTACTTCGCGCCTGCATGCGCCGTAGCCAATGGTCTAGTCATGTACTTCATGGAGCTCCCTCGACTAACCATGGGTGATATAAATTCCCTCGGCGTTGTCACTCTCATCGCAAACGCCCTGGTAGCTTTCCTTCTCAACGTAGCCGTTGTACTCTTGGTAAGAATCACCTAACTCTTTTTTATAGACACAGGAACCACCACTAACTCATCCGTTAGATCGGCAAAACCTCCGCCGTCGTCCTTACAATGGCAGGTATCCTCAAGGATATCCTTCTCGTAGTAGCATCCATGGTCATATTCCTGGACCCCGTCACTATGCAACAATTCTTCGGGTACTCGATTGCTCTGGCTGGATTGGTGTACTACAAGCTGGGTGCGGAGAAAATAAAGTCGCTGACGACGGATGTGCGGTTGCAGATGGTTGATTATCAACGGAATAACCCGGTCAAGAGCAAGTTGGTTGTTTTGGCCGCTGTTGCGTGTGCTGGTCTCTTGGTTTTGTGTGCTGCGAGCCCTGGGGGTATTTCTGGGTTTGGTGCTATCAGTACTACTGCATAGGTAGTGTTACCGACAATGGACTAGATGTAGGCATTCGCCATCAGGGCCTTATAATAGTGATTCTGTCGCATTCTATGTGCTACTTTAGGATGAGCTAGGAGAGTTGTACTAGAATAGAATTTTTTTTGGTTTATTATTATTTTTTTCATCCTTCCAGATCGTACTTCATCATTCAACGCCTCCTAACCTCCACCCTCGCCGATGGATCGCTCAACATCTCAAAACCATAATGAACCACGTAAGGCTGATACCCCTCCTCCAGTCGAATATCATAATCAAGTAAGATCTTAGCCACCACAATCTTAGCCTCGTTGGCTGCGAGGAATCTCCCAGGACAAATCGACCGTCCGATCCCAAACGCGACATGTTTGGGACTAGTTGACGATAGAACCGCCGTGGTATCGCCCTGCTCTCGCATTTTCAAAAATCTATATCCATCGTACCTCTCAGGAGAGGGATACGTCTCTGCGTCTGACCAGGTGGTACATTCCACTGCGACGCTGGTGCCGCAGGGAAGAACCATACCGTTCGGGAGAGTGACCTTATTAATAGTTTTGCGCTCAAGGTTCACTAGATAATTAGCCGTCACATTTCAATAGACATAGGGAAAGAGGGAAAGAATCACCTAGAGCACCAGGTTTCAGCCGTTGAGTCTCCTTGATGACACTATCAAGTAGCTTCATCTTGAACAATCCCGCTGTCGTCCATCCACTTTCCCCGACCGCATTCATAATTTCCTCTCGTAGGGTCTGGATCAGCTCCCCGAATGCATACATATATCCAAGATAGTCTGTTTAATAAGCTCCGTCGTAGTATGCAATGCACCCATTGCCATACCCAACTGCGCAGCTACGGGGTCGAAAGACCGACCTCTGGCTACCTCCTCCATCCATTCGATACTATCGTCGAATTTCAAACTGCAATTTTCGGCATTTGCGGCTTGTTTCATCGCTGCTCGGCTCTCCAAGACAGGGGTGAGGATGTCATGGGCTCGACGGACTTGGTACCGTGCTCTGCGGCATTCGGGTACTACCCAGTGGATGACAGGACGAAGGAAGCCGGGCCAGTGGCGCAGAGCGCGCACGCTGTAGAAGAATGTGAGGGTGTAGTTGACGATAATGTCTTGCCATTCTGGGTTGCGAGATAGCTCAGGTCCGACGAAGATACATGATGATATGCGGGCGATGAAATGGATCATGTCCTGGGGGAAGTCTATGGGGTGCCAGTCTGGACAATATTAATAGGAATAAAATCGAGGTATATGGTTAGGAGGCATACTAGTGCCCTTCGTCCACGTCTTTTCAAGAATTTCGGATATATTGTCGTGCATAATCCGGCAATCTGTACACTTTAAGTGAAAACCCAGGTAGGTGTGAATGTTGAACATACGACTACTCTGATTCAACTTCGTCTTAACCACGTCAATGAGTATATGACTTGGACCATGGATGGCCCTATTCCCATCCATCCCGGGAATATTAACAAAATACTCCTATCATAATGAGCATGGACAACGCGCCTATATTCATCTCACTCACATCGCGAACAAGCTGAGGATGGTCAAGATCCGGACAATTCTTCACCCATAAAGTCCAAGACTCGGGAAGTATAACTCGAGATCCAAGAGTGGTGATGATACGGAACGGGCCGTTGAACTGCATATCATTAGTTCCCGTAGTAATAGCAATAACTAGCATGTACCATACCTTTTTTGCTCCCTCCTGAAGGAGGTTTTTCGCGTCTGAAAGAAATACTGCTCGCGCTTTTTTCTTCCTGAAGTCCCCGGGGTAGGCATTGATGGTTGGAAGGTTGGACGTTTGTAACCACTGCAGTGAGAGGAATAGGACTAGTCCTAGTAGAACTGTGATCGCTCCGTAACCTTTTATTACTCCCTGGGAATCCCAAAGATGTGGTCTTGTGGGTAGTCGGTGTGTTCAGGGGTGTGTCAAAGAACAGATCCTCTGGGAGTTCGGGGTCCATATTGTATTGCATAGTCTAAGGAACTAGGATATGACGACCGGTATTTATTTAAAATATTAAAATAGTCAAAGCCACGATTAGATCCAAATCATTTGGAATCCATTAAGGTATGTATTCAACATTACAAGTCATAGGAATTTTTAATTTTGCCCATTCTGTCTGCAAGGGATGGATGCTCAACCGATATATTCTTTCATTATTCATGATACTAAACCCGTTCGGGACCCCGCGGAGTTACGAGAACCGTAAGGCAAATCATGTGAAATTCTGGTTCACGGAGTGAGAAAATAATAATAACAAAAAAATAAGAATAAAAAAACTCACAGAAGGCTCAGTAGGGTTGGCTAGAGTACGGAGCTATGTTGTAGTAGATTGGGTTATGCAGTTCAAATGCTGAAGACCGTAAATATATAGCCCGTATACTGACCTGCATAATTAGTCAGTGGCTTGGTCTTAGAATTTTGTAGGTTTAATTAGATTAAAATGATAATAGCCGTGGAACTAATGCTCTTAGCTTTATCAGACTAGCTAAGTCCAATAAAATAAAAATAAATAAGCTTAGTCTTCTATAACTAACCATTGACAATCCATACCAAACTGACAACTGATTGGAATGATGCATGATCAGATGAACGAAACTACCACCTGACCAACCAACTCAGATGACACCCGCAGATGACTTCTAGAACCCATCTAATATATAAACAAGGCGAGATGACTCGACAATACGCCCCCACTCATAACCACCATACCCATCATGAAGCCAGTCTATATCGTAACACTTTGCCTTCCCCTTGTATCGACCTGGGTGCTCGATCACCGCCAAACAAGATGTATAAACCCCGTCCCTACCTGAATCATGGATCTGACCAGCGCAGCCGCAGCAGGGATGTCGAAAAAAGACCCCGTGGTTCACGCTCTGGATATGGGCCAGACGGCTCTCGAGGCAGATAATACCCGTGTGTTGAATATACTCAACTGTTGCTGGAGAGGATCTGAGCTGCTGACTCTAATAAGGCTGTTATACATGCTCACCGCCTTGCTCTCATGCTGTCTGCTGTCATGGGAATTACCCACAGTGCTGTTCAGATGGGGTTTACTGTTATTGCTGCGTGGATTGATTTTATTTCTTCAAATAAGTAGCATTATATAGCGGGCTGTTCATGCTTTTACACATGGAGATAATATCCTCCGGTATGAACACCCTCAGGATATCAAGCAGTCTAGATAAAGGAATCCAGTCCATTGTTCCATGTATAGTTTGCACCGCACGTCCGCTATATAAGACTCGAACGTACAGTTCCGACGTCGATGTCTCCCTGTGGAAAGTCAGTACCTGGAAGAAAAAGAGGTATAATCGAAACATACCAAACTTCTATAGCGATATTTGACGCCATACCAGGCCACCTAAGTGCGTTTACTCCCCAACGCACCCAAAATAGGACCCACATCCCCATCATGAACAAAAGTATGGCTATACACCAGTTCGGAATTCCGCCGCTGCACCACCTCCAGCTTCCGCACTATCTCACCGATGAACAGCCCCTCTACAAGCTGGATATATCTCGTCGCGTTGGCATTATATCGCCACCAGTAATTCCATTCCCAGTCACCGGCACGGAAGACCGTGTACGCATCGTCCATTGTTGCGCATCCAGAGCCGTCCAACTGACAGGGCAGCTCGTATCCATTACAAAGACGTGCCTGAAAGTTATCGGCGAAGTGATCGAAGGTAGACATCCAGCTTGATGTATTGGCATCAAAGAGCACAGCGAGACGATTCCGCAGCGACTGCGTCACAGACAGATGCTCCTTCCATTCCGGGGACGATTGGATCGTTGACAGCAGTGAACTCTGCGCAGCACAGGGAAACCCACGATCGACCGTGTCGATACCAGAGGCCTGCTGATGTAGCGAGATAGAACCTTTATGGTGTGGCCAGATCCCACGAAGGACTCCACCCGCGGAGCTCTGCGTTAATGGTGAGGAACTGGTGCGTAGCCAGATTTTTTGTCCGTGTGATGGTTCAGCGACGATGGGATCAAGCCTAGCTTGTCGCCGTAGACGGCGCGAAGATCCCGACCGTGTTGATAGCCATCAAGTAGGCCCCCGATGGTGAGTTGGGGGTATTGGCATGACCCGTTAACGTACGAGTCTAAGAATGGATTGGTAGGGTCTGAGTAGGCCTGCCCGTAGACCTGCGCAGGGGAAACACCATGAGCTGGAGCGGCGTACAGATGAGCGTGGACTTTGTCGCAGTTGTAAGGCTGGTTCTGTGGTAATTAGTGAATGTTTTGTCTAAGATATGGAGAAAATACCTCGCCGCCAGGCAGGATATTGTACGGTGTGCGACGTTGGTGACGTTGCAGATACTCCAGATAGACCAGACGCGCCGAGACGGAGTTGTTCGCGACCGGACTTGGCAGAGAGTAGGTTTCTGCGCGTGGATGGGGCATGGAGCAGTAATTGTAGACATCGTCATGCGAGTGTGGGCTGGCATGATCCTCAGGCGCGGTGTAGATGCCACCATACGGTCCTAGCGAGGTGTCGGTGATGTAGGTGGTGTGGTTCAGAGGGGGATAAAAGGTATCCCTGGAAGCTAGAGCTGGCCTCGAGGCCAAAAAGGCAAGAAAGAGAGAAAACATGTCCACCAAGCCCTGATAGATGGAAGACATGGCAGATGTCCCCGTTTTATCTGGATATCATCCTCTAGACTGCCTACTTCGGAGTTTGTCGACGGTAAAGGAGGCGATGTGACTGGGGACACTAGTCCGGGACTTTCACCACTCGACGCGACAAGCCGTCCCACGTGGGTTGCCAAACAGACGCGATATCTGGAAGCGAGGCGCTGAGTTCATCCACACCGTATATTATTATAAGACAAAGATCCATGATAAATTAGTATCCATCTGAATCTACACCGTGCATGGCATGTCCATGTGGAACATCACCAATCCCCGCATATCCTCTCGCCGATGGTCGGTCAACTGTCCGGACTGGGATGCCCCGGATTCATTTCATTCTATAGTTATAGTAAGTGTCTACAGAAAACCCAGAAAAATTGCCTAAAAAGAGCAACTAGACTATATATATGGAAAGTTTATAATAGTAGATGTCAAGACAAGACCATTCAACCAACCGAAAACCAGGCTCCTAGTGAAGCCATAATAGATAGTCATATAGGAAGCTTCAACAATAAATGTACATAGTCTTTAAAAGACAAGCTTGTCTAAGTTATCTCTTGAAGCATTGGTAGGAGCTGGTCGTGTATAATGCCTTTCAGTGTATCTGAATACTTAGACAATATAATTAGACCAAATACAAAATTAGTGTTAATACAGATCTGTTGGTGCTTTTTGTAGACAAATGTTGTTATGCTGTAACTCCCAAAGTTTCTTTACCCGACCATCCCTGCCATGCTGACGTGAATAATGAGAACAATCCTCGTCTGTTGATTGCTAGTCCATATCCAATGTTGAGCATCTTCTCTGAGTTGACTGAGTGACTCAGGCACACCGATTTATTTTGGAATCACTGAGGTGTGGATTGTGTCAAGATACTTAATCGAGATGTGTTTGACTTTGGCTGTCGACAACTTGTGTGAGTTTGGCACTCAAGAATGCTATTGTTCCTCCAAAGCAGGTCAAAGTATTCTTGGTTCGTTTGTGTTTTAATTTCGTCGAGGATCACGCCGGTTCCATTTATATGACGGAACGAATCTTCGACAAATATAGTCGGCCGTCCAATTCCTTGCTTGGTATTCGAGGAATGGAAAATTCATCAGGCACCTTGTGTGACCTATATTCTAAAAGAGTCCGGAGCTGATAGACCAAAACCGCCCATACGGAGGCCAACACTCACACAGTGCATGAGAAAAGTTGTACAGAACAGTGTGGATACTGCACTCTGAGCTGGGCAGGCGAATTTGATAATTAGAACGGTCTCAGCTCTCTCATAATATGAGATATATTCTCTAGTTCCGATAAACCCATTCGATAAAGCATGGGGTGATTGAATAGGCTGCATCCTGAAGAAGAGAATATGCCAAAAAGTCACCATTTCGCGGAAGGATACTGTATTGCACGACAATTTTCAGATGAGATGCTGCAGGCAACATCATAGATTCTGGTGCCAGGACAATTTGATATTTAGCAACCTAGTCATGTAATTGTTATGGAAGGGAACCCGCAGAATAGAAAGGCATACCAAATAAATTCCAAAAAGTGATCAAGGCTACTAATTAGCCAGGTAAATCTCTGAATTATTGAAAAGATGTATTGCTTAATGCGGAGGTGTATTCCGGATTGAATATCATATAAATAAGATAATAAATGGTGTAGAGGTAAGCAAGAGGTTATATGCGGGCAGGAAGGACGGTTAGAGTTAGGAGCAGGTAGGAGCAATTTATAAGGGAAAGGAAGTTGAATGTAAATAATAGAGAATAAATGAACGGAATAACGGCCAGGTGAATTGTCATGCATAATCAATAAATTGAATTTCTTAGAGCAATGATGTCCTAACTAGGCTGTGAATGCTGCTCCTTAATATCCAGTAGCCAAATAGCAGAAGTATTACCCCCATTTTTGTTCACATCTCCTAGTTATGTATCAGCGGAACTAGTCAAGTCCAAAGGAAGTCGAGTAATAATCATCCATTGCTTGGTAGATTAATGGGTGATTTGACAGCGCGACTTCAAGCTCAGGAGCAATGACTTGTTCTACATAGTGGGAGGTCTGGATTGACTGTGTGCAGGAAATTGTTCTGCCCAACCCCTCTGAGAGATATTGAGTATATATATTTCACATAATGTCCCGATCTGGACTATTCTGACAAGACTCTGTATGCACGGCAGCGAATCACTACATTTGAATATTAACCCTTCTTTTCTCTTTCAGGTGGATTCGGCTATGGGACGCTTTCAACAATATCAACATGCTCAGTCGCTCTCTACAAATTAGCAATGAAAGATAGATATCTTAAATAACAAAGAGCTGGATTGTGGAGATAAGGCACAACACAGATTAATTGATTGGTCAATTCCCCCTCATAGCCAATCATTTTATTCGGCTCTGGTTCCCCCACTGCAACTCTAATTCTGACAGGTCTACTTGCATTCCCACATCGTATCTGGACACATGACCACGCAGCCTGTTCAGAATTAAAACCTGGAGTAGTGTATCTCCATTCTAGTCCTCAACAGCACACTATGTCTATTCAAATGGCTTCTCGCTCTATCTTCCGCCTCACCTCTCTCCGAAACGCGTTCCAGCCAGTGCCCTGGAGTCGGGCTGGTCATCGCAGTATAGCATCAGAAGCACGAAAGGAGTTTCTTTGTATTGTTCCCGACAAGCCCAATTCTATTGAGATACGGAAACAGGTTCGACCGTGAGTGCCCTGTCTATCGTCTACTGCCAGCTTTGAATAATAATGCACAGGAAACACCTCGAAGCAGCGAAAGGACTTGTAGCATCTGGAAAACTTGTCGTAGGCGGTGAATTTCCCCCTCTTTTCTTCTTCGGTGAAGATTAATATTACCAGTAGCTAACACTAGATAGGGGCTATGCTTGAGTCTCATCCCATGGAGGGACAGTCGATGTCGTTCAAGGGTAGTATGCTCATTTATACCGGACGCAGCTTGGAAGATGTCCAGGAGATGATGATGAGTGATGTATATACAACAAGTGGTGTTTGGGATGTTGAGAAAGCCCAGATTATTCCGGTGTGTTCTCGAGAATTTACAAGTCTGATTGTCGTTTAATATGCTAACGGTAATTAGTTTGCTTCTGCTATTCGCGAAGCACTTTCGTGATTCTTCTGATGGCTCTGAGTTTCTCTAAGCATTTGATAGTATTAGTGCTTGTGCTGTGGATCCCTACTGTGCATATATTTGTCCAGCTTTGCTGTTTCCTGAATCCAAGTAAATAAACGGTGGAGAAGCAGCCCATGCAATGAACCTTATCCTACAGTCCATGAACTGGAAGAATATAATTAAATACCTCAGGGAATCATCTTGAGATCGCATTGGCATAGCACGTATAAATCGATGGCTATTAACTCACCATCAGGTGGTGGACCCGAGCCTCGGGTCGCGGAACCGACAAAAAGTCCTATAAATGCGCTGCCGGAACAGAATTAAATCCGTAATCACGATCCGCCAATGTTTATTGTTGGGTTTTCGTCCTGACTGGGCAGAGGCAAGGATACGTATCGGAATCTGAAAGAAACGGGAGAATGTGTCCTCAACACGGTTTCGGAGAACATGATCGTGGCCGTGAATGTGGCGTCGATCGATGCGCCGTATGGGGTGTCGGAATGGGACATATTAGGCCTTTATAAGGCGCCCACCACGACCGTCAAACCAGCCAGGGTCCAGGATCTGTGTTCTCGATCGAGGGCAAAGTGGTCGACATCAAGGAATTCACCGATCATGTACAACCCGGCATGAGTATTGCTTCGTTGGTGCTTATCAAGGGAACTCGGTTTTGGGTTCAGGAGGACGCGATCAACAAGGAGGGTAGCCACATTGATCTTGACAAGCTGCGTCCCTTGGGGGTCAGCTTGGAGGGATGTCATACGGTCGCATCACGTCGACATTTGAGTTACCCCGGAAACAATGGCAGATGAACAAGCGAATAGTGAGCTTCTGACTCGGTTGGATGGGTCGAGAATGAATAGATGATGTCTGCTTGTGGTGTGAATAATTTTTTTTTTTTTTTTTTTTTTACATCTCGCATTAGCTGCCACATATTTGGCATTGGGTGCGGTATTTGTGATTGGAATAGACCTGGATATATTGTTTTAGAGTTGCAAATATTTTTCTTATGTATCTTTATGACTATGGAATATACTCGTGGTTATCTCGGTCAAAATAAGGTAAAAATAAAGTAAGACGCTCCGTCCAAAAAAAAATTAAAAAATTAAAATAAAATGAAATGAAAACAAAAGATGGACAATTGGTTTCTAGTTATGTGGTAGGGACTGGCGATCATCTCGGCGTACTCCGGATACTGAACTTTCAAATACCTGATTGATTGCATAGCAAACAATAGCGCTTATTAGGCCATATCAATTGGTGAAACTGTTATTCCGTTGGGCATCTTTTTCCAGACAGATCTTTTAAACAGTCTCTCCTGCGTCTCCTATATGCGTTATTTAACTGCGGCCCGATGTAGCCCCCGAACCCTCTGTAGTTTTATGGCGTGATGTCGTTGGAAGGGCGCGCAGCATGACGGCTAACAGCGTTATGATGAGATACTTAAATTCCTTATCTATGTAGTTGTATCTCTTTTCTTTTCCATCTTGAAGAAAGCAACTTCTACTAGAAATGGCGGAGCAAAATCGAGCGCCAGCGGACAGTATCACAGTCATCCACGCTATTGAGGTAGATGCTGGACCATCCCAAGAGATCTCCCCTAATGAGAGCCCCGTCGAGGCTCATGATCTCCCAGAACACCTAAAATTCCGCACAAAGCTCCGTCTCGCCGCTATCCTAGTCGCAATCTATGTACAGCACCCCAGTCCGAGCCACAATGGCCCAAGTGACTAAACCCTCTAGCTCGTTCTCTTCGTCGCAGCATTCGATCAAACTATCATTGCAACATCCATCCCAACGATATCCGCCTCTCTGCACTCCGCCTCGGGCTACACATGGATCGGTGGTGCGTACTTGCTGGCCAACACCGCGGCCGGTCCACTCTGGGCGAAATGCAGCGATATTTGGGGTCGCAAGCTTGCCCTCCTATCAGGAGTTGCCATCTTCGCCGCAGCTAGTATAATCGCAGCGATGAGTACAAGCATGGCGATGCTCATCACTGCGCGAGCGCTACAGGGCACGGCAGCCGGTGGCCTAGGCCAGATGGTGACGATTACAATCTCGGACGTCTTCAGTATGCGCAACCGAGCATTGTTTCTCGGCTTACTCGGCGTGATGTGGGCAGTCGCAGGGTCGACTGGACCACTAATTGGGGTGCATTCACACAGTATGTCAGTTGGCGGTGGTGTTTCTGGATTAATCTGCCAGTCTGTGGATTTGCGTTTGCTCTTTTAATTTTTTTCTTGGACGTGCATAACCCTCGCACGAAGCTAAGCGATGGAGTTAAAGCTGTGGACTGGTTTGGCACGTTCTCCATTTTCGGTGTTACCCTTCTCCTTCTCGGATTAGACTTCGGCGGCGCAATATTCCCCTGGAACAGTCCGAAGGTTATCTGCTTGATTGTGGTTGGAACACTCATGATCGCGTTCTTCCTCTTCAGTGAAAACGTCTAGCCAAGTATCCCCTGATGCTACTCGGCTTGTTCAAGAACTGGTCCAATAACGCGGCCTTTTTGGCTGCATCGGCGCACAGCATGGTCTCCATGGGCGTGAAGTATTACCTCCCGCTGTACTTCCAAAGTGTGAAGCAAGCCTCGCCTCTGCGAAGTGGTATTCTAATCCTACTAACTATGGTCATAGAAGCGACCATGGATATCATAGTTGGTATTCTGATCCGGCAGACAGGTCGATACAAGGAGATCATCTGGGCTGGAGTTATAATCATGACGATGGGAACAGGACTATTCATCAGCCTCCAAACTGACACACCCATAGCCAGTATTATCGGGTTCCAAATCGCCAGCGGCATCGGCATTGCATTTTTATTCCAGTTACCCATGATCGCGGTTCAAAACACCGTCAGCCAGGCCGACACGGCAACAGCAACGGCGACATTGGGTTTCTTCCGGAACCTAGCCACATCATTGTCCATTGTACTGGGTGGTGAAGTATTCCAGAAAAGCATGACAACACGACAGTCCTTCCTGATTGACGCAGGTGTCAGCGAACCTGTCCGCCAGGCCTTATCCGGTAGGCAAGCAGCGGCACATGTGGACATCGGCAAGACCATACAGGACCCAGTGCAGCGTCATGCAGTGCAGGACGCTTTTGTATGGAGTATCAGGAATATGCTTATTATGTATACCTGCATCGCGGGGATTGCGATGATAGCGAGCGCTTTTATGAAGCAACTGAAGCTGAGGACCGAATACACAGAGACGAAAACGGGAGCCCAGCAGTTGACGAAGTAGGAGACTACAATGTGAGACTGGAAGATTGGGAATAATCGTTGACTATAAGAATACGGAATTATACTCTGTACTTTGTGCCTGGAAAGCGTCTGCTACCATATGGAGTCTAGACCCACTGGCTGGATGATCTGCAGAACGCGTGTCTTGTGCGCAGTGCAGTCTCAATACATTTTTTTTTTTTTTTTTTTTTTTTAGATCCATTAACTATGGGCTGCATAGTTTAGTCAGGGTCTGCTTTTAATCTGTCTTTTATAGGTCTTGCGTAACATTGTTGCGTTGTAACCCACAGCTAGTGCATTACAGGGATGATGCACTGCCCTAAGCACTCCTTATAATTACTATCTAGTTTTGGAAACGAAATGAAGCTTAAGTGACACATGAATGGCAGGAAATAGTCAGAAGCTTGACTTAATTTTACCTAGGCCTCTCTGAGCGTCTTTGACATTTTATGTCTCATCTCTATCCTGATTTAGCGGCTTACAACTTTACACTCGGCCATAAAACTAAGCCCAATATAACACATAATACTTTAGAGACTATTAGTGTAATCTCGTTGGTGGTAACACTGCCCGATCAGGTCAGGCGCATCACTGAGTGAGCCTGGAGCAGGCCTTGAGCGCCGCAGTCTGCTCACTGAGTGGGCAGTGAGCGTTCACGGAGCAGCCTGAGCCAATCACCCCACCCAGCGCCACCTCTCAGTCCCACTCGCCGCTTTTGAGATTTCTATAAGAATCTCGCTCCCTCTCCCGACCAGTTCAACACACTTCTCCTTCCCAAACGTCCCCTTTCCACTCCTGCGAGCTCACTCACGCCGCAGCTAACCGCGCTGCTGCCTAACACTGCACCCTTCAGGCAGACCGATGACCCCAGAAATGACGTGGCCTTGAGAGGCGATGTCACCATGGCTGTCTGTACGAGTCACTATTTGTCCGTACACGTACTAGCCCCATCTACCACGCACTTTGCACGGTTTCCTTCACATTTTGTCCCATTCCTGCCGCTTCCACAAAGGTCCAGACCTGGATACACGAACGAAGTTGATTTTGTCGAATTCCCCCGCCTCCCCTCGTGATCGACCCTCAGGCTAACCTCGGCATTGCTGTGCTCGATGGGTAATCGCCCGACACAGCCCATCACGCGCGTTCCTGGACGTCAGGGATAATCGGCGTTTGTTGACTGATTCCGTATGGGAGATGTTATTACTCCTTTCTCTTACATTTCCTTTTTCAGAAGAAAAAAGGAGGGAGAAAGCAAGGGTCTACAAGCATGGTTTACCGATCATTTTGGGACTTGGGTAGTGCCCCAATAATCGTGATCATGTCTTGGCTATGTTAAAAACGGATATCGATCAGTCCGGCCGCACCAGTCGCGTCATCCTCATCGAGCCTGCTTGGACTAAACAGTTATGCAGTTAGCTGTGGGTATTGCCGCCTAGCATAATATATACGTCGGGAGTGATGTCTCTGCAGGCTAAAAGAAACCCTTTCATTTGATGCATTACCAGTGGGGTTACAGTCAATGACTGGTTAGGAACAGCCGACATTTGTATTATCACCGCTGGTATCGGAGCGAGTTGTACACATAACATCTGACATTGACTGCGCTAGCCGGTGACAATGTTATCGTTCTTAAAACGGTGCGGGAACAGAGCCCACTAACACTGGCATAATTGGGAACCTGATTCGCACAAGTTATGGCCCAGCTGGGGAGTCAATCTCTTCGTCAGATCGGTCAGTCAAGTCCTCAACTGGCTCCTCACTCTGGCCTACGGCAACAGGCACAGTGGCATTTCCAGAGTCGATCATTTCTAGAAAACACTCTATGCCACTCTCTCCACTATCCTAAACGTTGGCCACTACCTTGTCGCAATATAGGGCTTCGCTGGTGCTGCACACCCCAACCGCCAAGACAGAAAACAGCAGGAGTTTAATAAGTTGGTATAGTTCCATTTTCCACGAGTTGGCGGAACTGCTCTGAAGCCTGAAGGGCCGTTTCGATGCCGCTATCTTCTAAGCGTAGTCGATCTTCAACCTCCTCGGGCGTATTGTTCAAAATCTCAGCCAAAAGTCTGATTGTGATAATCACAGACCCAAACCCCTTAACTAATAGTTTCACAACTGGTTGACCCTGTTGGGGTGGCATTAAGTTGCTGTAATTTTCGAACTCGAACCAAGTCGACGTCCTAGGTCCTGTCTCTCTCCAAAGTGTCACTTAATATTCGCCGAAATAACATGGGCACTTTTCTTACCTGCGTTAAGAATTTTACCTCTAAACACTTCAGATTAATTATTATGCAAGATCTGGTGGGCTTCTACAGTGGAGAGCACGCGATTCAGGGTCTTTATAACTCAGGTTTCGTGGTACTTTTTCTTGTATATGAGGCATTTTAGACCATAGGCAGGTATTATTACGCGTCATCCATTAAAGGCTATGCCTAAGATTACCTTCATATCATCCAAGGAATTACATATATAATAGCACTTTTTATAAGCCTAATATCTTAACATGTCAATAGGGCCTAAATCTATCATATATAATAATACAATGGCATATATATATATACTAAGCCTGGATCCTTGTAGGATTTCCAGTTCATTATATTTCTGTCAGGGGCTGAACCCGTAGAACCTATGGGATAGGTTATGTACAAAAAGGAATCGTTGAAGAAGGGAAGAAAGGAAGAGGAAGATGAGCGGTAAACAAACAACGTTGAAAATCACGTGATATGGATCCAGGGCCGATGGCCCAAAGGTCACCAAAAGCGGACAGTAGGGACAGCAGGGACAATAAGGATAATAGGGATATTGGCCCGAGAGGTCAAATGGGCTCCAGCCCGTTACAATGTCAAAAAATACATTTAAATACAGTGGCATTTAAAATAATCTTGTATTATATGTCTATAAAAATCTTAAAAATTGTGATAAATCTACTTGGCCGGGTAGATCAACCAACAGGTCAGCTAGGTAAGATAGTAGAAGGAAATATCACTATATCTTATGCCAAGATATATTAAAAACTAATCTTTGATCTCTTCTTCGAATAGATCAAGATAATATATAGAACGCCCACAGATAAGGTAACGATACAGTCCATGAGATCATGACAATACATCAACGCGTCATTAAGATACTACCATAGCTTTGCGTCACTCGGCTTATCGATAAGGATTCAGGACTGGAGCCTGGCCGATTCTCGGCCTATCCTTCACAAAAATTCTAATTAAATTTTATTAGCATTCTAAAATATTCATATATCAAGGAATATTTCTATTTTTATTATACTCTATGTTGTTAAAATATTAATGTAAAGGGCTGGAGCTCCTTTTGACCTCTCGGGCTAATTACCCCGTTGTCCCCTTTGTCCCCTATTGTCCTGTCCCTACGGGGCCCTTTTGGCCCTTTTGGCCCCATGGCCCTCGAGGACCCATATCACGTGACTTTTCATTTTCCACTTTCTTCCTTGATTCCTTTTTGTACATAGCCTATCTTATGAGTTCTACGGGTTCAGCCCCTGACAATTAAGGGTCATAAAAGTGCTAATTTATACGCAGACAGAGGCGTGTAGCTCGGTGGTCTGCGCAGCTCGGTGGTTGGTCACGTTAAAAGGACGTAGTTACGTAAAAAAAAAAAAAAAAAAAAAAATCTTTCTAGACCCACAAGTCCAGGAACGGAGGTAAATGCCAATGTGTCATGCCAAGGACCAATCGCTATCAATTTACTGGGTTCAGCAAGTACACAGCCTCAGGAAACAGCAGATACTGGCAACAGCTTAGGCGTTGGATTGAATGTAAATAAGTCATGCGGAGTACGTAGTAATAAAATAATGAAGCGAACCTATTGGTATTCATAGTCTCATGATATAGAGGATCGAATTGAAGTCTTGAGGATGTTATGCGTGGGGGTCGGTAACGAGCTGAATGGGGCGCTACGGTGCGAAAGGGAGTGTCTATATAGGAGAGAAGATAGAGCCACGTATATTGCAGAACTAATCGCTGGCCTTCAAGAGTTCAGGCCCGCGGGTGCGAATATAAACACTTCGCACCTGACTAAGCATCTTAGCTAAGGATCTAGCTATCGCGCTTCCGAGCGCTCCTAACACTATCTTCCCCTCCAAGAGGCTTCGCCCTCGAAGCCTTAAAGACTGTAGTATGAATATATGCGTTATGATGGGTAATGTGTTATAGATTCCAATCCCTTGAGTCCTTCCCATAATGGTTTGTGCGGTTGATCGATGTTTGGTACGATGTCTTGGAGCTTGGGTGAGTGTAGGTGTGTTTTCGCAGGTAGTCGCTCCATGGCAACAGTTCTGCTTCATTCACTGCAGTTTTTCGCCCGTTTGAGCTTAGTTCTGTTGTTGACGCTGAGCTTTTTGCTTCCTCTCTCTCTCTTCTCTTTTTTCTTCTCCTCTTCTCTTCTCAAACCACCAAACTTCTTGCGGTACGTGCGCACTCTTCTGCCTCAGCTAATAAGGGTAACGGCTCCTCCAGCGCTTTCTCGCATGTTTTGAGCTTACTAATATGGGTGTTTTCGCAGATGGCTCGCCGCAAAGCTTCGTCGCCTCCATCGGGAGAATCCGCCCCACGACGCCGTCGCCTTCTCCGTGGAGTTCGTCCTCGTTCATCCTCTGAAGACGATGTCGTTTTCACACCTGCGCCCCGCTCGGTTTCGCCGGAATGGGAGGGATTTCCATCCTCTCCTGCTTCGGCGGAGCCGGACGGAGTCGAATCGCCCTCTCCGGACGTGTCTGGTAAGTCCGGTGCGTTTATGTAAGGTAATATTGCTAATTTGTGCGAAAGTTTCATCGCCCCTTTGTCTCCATCGGCGGCTTCGGTCGTCCAGGTGCAGACTACCCCTGCGCCGGTCCATGTTGATACGAATGGTTTGCCTTTGGCCCAGGGGGTAGTCCCTGGTGCCACCGTTGCCTTGTTCGTTTGGAGCGAGATGCTGCGTCAGCGTGTGTTTTCTTGCCAGGTCGTTTAAACTGTGTTTATTGTACTGGCCAGCGACACCCTTTGTGTCGCTCCGGAGGTTGCCGCTGGTCCTTTGGCTGTTTCTATGGTTACTGAACATCGCACGTTTGTTGGACTTCCCCAGTCTCGTCGCCCTGCTGCGCAGGAGAGGGCGGCTGGGCTGGTAAGGGAGTATAGACGTGCGGTTCGAAAACCTCGAATACCACGCGTGGATAGCAGTACATCTGTGCCTGTCCCTGAACGCACTCCATCGCATTCGCCCATGGCTCCCGTTCCTGCGACTCCCAGTCGCCTGGGTCGTTTTGTTGATGCGGTCCTTTCCCCTTCAAGGGTTGAGTTGTCTCTTTGGGTGGGAGGTCGGTGTTATTGGGCCGTTGCGCCATCTTGTCTTAGTTAAATAGAATGCTATTTTCCTTTAGCCATGTAGCGCGTACGTCGTCGGGTAACAGGTGCTGTATTAGTAAGCCAGATGTCCAGGGCTTCAGTGTCTTCGACGTGCGATCTTGGTTCCCAGGTATCGTCATCAGGTGGATAGCCCTTCCATCGCACCAAATAGCTTATGTTACCACTCTTGTCGCGTTTTTCCTCCAGAATTTGATCAACTTCCCACCCTCTTCGCCATTAATTGGTATTGGCGGGGTCGGCTCCATTGACCCGGTCGTTCATGGTATGGCTCCAACAAAGACACGTGGAAAACGGGATGCAGACGGCGATATTTTGGTGGTAGCTGAAGCTTGTACGATTGGTTTCCCCATGCATCAATAATGGAAAATGGGCCTAGCTGGCGGTGGTCTAATTTCGCATTAGGTCGCACTGTAGAGACATTCTTCGCCCGTAGCATGACTTGATCACCAATCTTGAATTGTCTGTCGATCCGACGCTTATTATATTGCCTTGCCATGGCTTTTTGCGCCTTTTCAAGCGCATCCTTGACCAAGGATCGCTTTTCCTTGAGCTGTGTTGCGCGCTCCAACGCTGCTGGCGCATGGCCAGTGGGATCAGGATCGACATTGATTCTCAGGCTAGGGACGAAGCCCATCAATGCTTCATGTGGGCTTGTCTTTGTGGATGAATGAATCGCAGCATTATATGTAACTTGTGCCATTGGCAGCCAGTCAACCCAATCATCTTGCAAGAAACTCGCATAGGCTCGCAGGTAATACTCTAATGTTTGGTTTTGGCGTTCTGTCTGACCATCTGTCTGCGGATGAAACGCAGTAGACAGTTTCCGCTTCGATCCTAGGCAATAGCACAGTGTCGACCAGTAGCTACTGGTAAACAGCGAGCCCCTGTCCGACACCCATCGCTTTGGATTACCAAACATGGGTACCACCTTTTGATAAACCAAATGTGCGAGTTCTGGCGCCGAGATATCCTTATTGCAAGGAATATAAAGTGCGAACTTTGTTAGGGCATCCACAACCACTAATATCGCATCATAACTCTCTGTGCCCCTGGGCTGGCAGATATACTCGGTGAACTGGGCGGTAGTCCAGTAATAAAAAATCAAGAGTCAGCACTTCCCCAGGCTGCTCTGGCACCGGCAAAGGCTCCAGCTTGCCATAAGGTGCGTGTCTATGCACTTGAATTCTTTGACAAATATCGCAGGTTTTCACATAATCCAGCACATCGCCACGCATACCATGCCAATAGTATTTGCGTTCGACGGCTTCCAAGGTGCGTTTTCCTCTAAAATGTCCTCCCTGAGGATCATCATGATTTGCTTTCATAATTTCATGTGTTACCGCAGGAATTCTGGGTACATAAACGCGACCTTGGTACCTGAGTAGGCCATTTTCGCCAATTCCCCAGGCCGGACTGCCATAGTCCCCAGCTTGCGATCAACTTTTCGCTTAATATCGCGTACCTCGCGATTCTCTTGGTGCAATTTGCACAAATAGTCCACCATGGACTCCTCAATGCTGGAGTAAGCTGATTCGGATCCAATAACCTTGCGGACATAGATCCGTGGCACCCAGGTGTCTAGAATTCTGGTAACGCCGGCAGCACAGTCCTCATCCACGGGTGCGTTCTTATCCACGTGGGCATGCATACTCCCCATGGAGATATGCGCATCAGAGCTCATTTTATTTAATTGTTTGGACCCGCCTTCGGTGTCCAGCGCCATTATTCCCGCCCATGCGGTTTTAACTCATTGGGTGCGTCATCCCAATGACTCTTGCCCATGGCCAATTTCAACTTTGATCGCAATGTGGGAAGCAGTGACGCATCACTTACTTCATCTGCGCTCGGCAGATAATCTGGCCTTCTACTTGGCGCATCTGCAGGGTTCTTTACCCCAGGTCGGTGCTCAATATGAAAATCGAACGCGCTCAGCAACTCGACCCATCTCGCCTGACGTCCATTAAGCCGCTTCAATGTGGGCCGCATGAAACCGCTTAGGTTGGCATGGTCAGACTTCACCACTATTGGCTCCCCGCTCCCTTCGAGGTAATGTCGCCAAACTTTGAATGCTTCAATGATCGCTAACAACTCTTGGTCATGCGTATCATACCTGCGTTCAGAATCGGTCATCTTTCGTGAGAAAAATGCCACAGGATGCCACTCGTTATCATCCTGTAATTGGGAGATTATCGCACTTATAGCGAAACCAGACGCATCTGTCTCTACCCTGGTCCTATTCCTAGGGTCATAATGAGATAGCAATGGTGCGCTCGAAAACGCACTTTTAGTTTATTAAACGCAACTCTTGCGTCCTCAGGCAGCTCAAGGCGCTGGTTCAAGAACCATTGCCTTTTGCTCCTCCCCCTTGCTCCCCTCGGGTGAGCTGGGTCAGCGGCAATGCAATGCGGGAATAACCCTCAATAAAACGCCTGTAAAAATTTGCAAATCCCAGGAATATCATGATCTCTCGCACGGTTGTTGGCTCCGGCCAAGCCTGGATGGTAGCCACACGGCTTTCCTCCATCTGAATGCCCGAAGGCGTGATGATAAATCCCAGGTATTCCACACTTTTCACATGAAATGAGCATTTGCTCAGCTTGGCGTATAGCCCGAATTGTCGCAGTCTCTCCAAAACTGCGGTAACATGCTCAACATGTTCCTCCTCACTCTGCGAGTATATAAGAATGTCATCCAGATAAACAACACAGCAATGGTCTAGTAGGTTGCTTAATGCGCGATTAATATAGGACTGGAACGTAGCTGGGGCGTTGGCTAGCCCGAATGGCATGACAGTGTATTCGAAGTGACCATATCTTGTGCGAAATGCAGTTTTCCATTCATCCCCTTTTTAATTCGGATGCGGTGATACGCGTCTCTCAGGTCAAGTTTGGTATATATCTTAGCGCCAGCCAAGCGATCCATAGTCTCGCTAACAAGTGGTAAGGGGTAACGATTTTTGACAGTAATCTCGTTCAAACCGCGGTAATCCACACAGAGTCGCAGTGTTCCGTCGGACTTCGGTACAAAGATAATAGGTGCGCCAGCTGGGCTTTTCGAGGGACGAATCCATCCCTTTTCTAGCGCTGCTTCAATATATCTGCGCAGAACTGCGAGCTCACTTTCGGACAAGGGGTAAATTGGTCGGTATGGGGGTTCCTTTCCCGGTTGTATATCAATTGCATGGTCGTGGTCTGCATGCGCAGGTAGAATCCCTGCATTTTCCTCCGAAAAGACATCTTCGAACTCCTTGTAGATTGCGGGTATTCGCACTCCTTCGCCGATTGTCGCAGAACCCACACGGATTTCGACCTGGTTATTTTCGGTTGTGGATACGTACGCTGCGTAGACTTGTTTTCCCTCTCTTAAAGTGCGATTCACCTCTGCTTCGTTGATTATCTCGACTTCTTTCTCCGGAGGTATTTTCCGGTATTCCCATGTTCCTAGTTCCCAGTCGACGTTTGGGTTCGCCTCTCTCAACCAAGGGTATCCTAGAATCGCATCATAATGGTCCATATCAACCACATCGAATGTTCTTTCAATCGTTCTACGAACACCGTGGCAATCTTGGGTGGTTGCCCTCAGCCTGTAGCGTCCGTAGCAACGGATGCGGTGACCATCTAGGGCCACTATCCTCCGCGGGCCTATTGCAGGCTCCGGGAGGTGCGCATCTGCGAACCTTCGGCTGATAAGAAGGGCTTGACACCCCGAGTCGATTAACGCACAAGTTGGAATAGTGCGCTCTTGTGCTTGCAGCTCAACCATAGTCTCAATGGCATTATCTTTTGGATTTTCTTCCTCTAGGCCCAGAGCCGCAGCTGCTCGCATCACTGGGCCACCTAGTTTTTGCCTGGTTGTCGTCCCTTCTCGCACGTTTGGGACATTGAGGCGCAATATGTCCCTTTTCTCCGCAGACATAGCATTCAATATCAGGGTTATGCGACTGCTGTCGCTTATGACCTTGGGACCTATTAGAGTTTCCTCTAAAGGCGCGATTGTTGCCTCTCCATGGCTTGTCTGGGCCCCGTTGACTGGAAGGTTGTTGTCTTTCCGTGTTGCCTGGGGTCGTCGTCCGGTGTCGCATAGCTAAGCTGTGTTGGCTTCTCCTATTCTTCGCTTGCGATATTTCCTTGCGTCGACCCGGTATGGAATCTTCAATTGTTTGGAGGTGGGCGATATAGCCTTCATATGTCTCTGGTTCGTTGGGGTATTTAAGCGCTTCATGTCGCAGGTCTTGCTTGACTCTTGTCCGGAGGTGATCCTTTCGTTGATTTTCTGTGTATGCTTCTGGGAGCTGAACTTCCCATTGGTTAAGGTAAGCTGCGAATTCCCGCACGTTTTGGTGATCCTGTTGTCTGGCGTCATGGTAGCGTTGGCTCGCATCTCTTCGCAGGTTAACAGGGTCGTTTAATTGGCGTAGTAGAAATTTGCGAAAGTCCTCCCAGGTAGGTTTATCGGCGACTTCCTCCTCGTGTTGCCTCCATAGGCGGATAAATGTTGCGCATAGATGTGCCGTACCTTCCACCACTTTCGTCGTATCATTAGTAAAGTAGTAGCGATTTCGTTCGAAATGGGTTTCCATGCGTGCGATAAATGTCTGATATTCCTGCATGTTCTTTCCCATGTATTCCGAGACATGTGCTGGGGTGCTGGCGGTTTCAATGCGTGCGTGGGCTCTGGCATAGGCTGGGGTGCGGTTTCTTGGTATTTCCATGGTCGGGTGTGCTTATATTGGATTCTGGCCGCGAAATTGTTGCACTTCGGTTTTCTTGGATGCGTTTCTCATAATCGATAAGCTCTTGCAATGCCCTCCTTTTATTTTCCATGCGTAATCTCTTGAGTTCCTGCTTTTGTTGGCGTATCTGGTCCCGGAGTTCGGCAAATTCATTATCCGATGAAGAATCGTTTGTTGTTGTGGACCCAGTAGCCCCTTTTCGAGGGCTATCGCCTTGCAACACAGCTGTTTCCTCAACTGTTTCTTCAGCTGGGCCCGGATTCATCGAAGCATCAGGTTGTGCTTGGATAGATGCGGTATTCTCTGAGACGGGGTTGACAGAATTCTCGGTGTTTCGGGTGACTTGGGAGCCAGCACGCTGCACGCGTCGAGGTGCCATAGTGCTCCTTTCAGCGGGTTACCGTTGGGGTGAGCGATTAGAACTGTTATGCGTGGGGGTCGGTAACGAGCTGAATGGGGCGCTACGGTGCGAAAGGGAGTGTCTATATAGGAGAGAAGATAGAGCCACGTATATTGCAGAACTAATCGCTGGCCTTCAAGAGTTCAGGCCCGCGGGTGCGAATATAAACACTTCGCACCTGACTAAGCATCTTAGCTAAGGATCTAGCTATCGCGCTTCCGAGCGCTCCTAACAGAGGATCACGTAGTATTACTCCGTACGGCTATCTGCAACTTATCCTAGCTGAGTATGATGCGATTGGATGGATCGAACAAGCAATTTGCTGTGCAGGTGTCTGAAGAAATACAGCGATTGGCTGATAGGAAGGAGTGTAACCAATAGTAAGACAGAGCCTATCAGTTACATGCCGATCTTGTACAGAGTAGGTAATTGGAGCCACCACAGGATAGAGGTGGAGAAATATTATATCCACAACCATAGACTGTTTTAGGGGTAATTGAATAACAAAAAGCAGTTCGTCAGGTTAACTATTTAAAGATAAGCAATTCCAAATGTGAATGTAGTCCCATGGTTTGTTTCCCCACCTCGTTCTGCCTTAGTACATTACCCTGATCGGCCTCCGATGGAGAGCTTTTATTTTTCCCGCTGTCAATCCCGTCACGGCATGCATATGAGCTATTTCTTATATTGATTATTCTTATCCGTTGATTCTGCTGCCTGTGTCATCCCATGGACTGTTCTCAACATTTTCTTCTCATTGCTGATGTATGGATACTATCTTTTTTGAGCTGGCCAAATTTTGGTAGCGGTGATACCCTAGAAAATTCTGATTTTTGGATTTCATTTTTCTTAGGTCGTCAATATTTTGCCAGTGGCCTGTTAGTGCTTTGAATTTTTAAGCTCTACCTACGCAGTGTGTCGTCTTGGTCGATACAGAGTGTATAATGATAGTACGCAAAACTACGGGCGTTCTGGTTGTGGTGGCGCTGCTGGTCATTTTATTTCAGTACTGCATCTCGGGCTGGGCGACTCGTCGCTAGATTCACCCTCATTTTATCATAATGTCTTCAGTCAAATAGAGAATGAGACCGATTATTGGGACTGGGAGACCTCCACTCGCTTCAGGCGCCCGGACACCGCTGCGAAACTCAACGTTAAGAATGATAATATCTGCGACACATTCCCCACTCACCTTCTCTCACGCATTCAAGTAGTTTTGAAGATCGGATCCTCGGAGCCGATGGATCGCCTGACGACCCAGACTTCGACAGTCACTCGGTGCATCTCGAACCTTATTATCGTTTCCGACCGCCGGTCCGAGCTGAACGGACACCATGTATATGATATTCTTGCCACACTGCCGGGATCATACCATGAGAGCTCCGAGGACTTTCAAGCATACGATTTGATGCAGAGGGGTAAGTCAATCGATGCGGCCCAAGGTTGGCGACTCGATCGCTTTAAGTTCCTCCCCATGGTTGAATTCTCGTATGAAATGAACCCGACTGCCGAATGGTTTGTCTTCCTCGAGTCTGATACCTACTTTGTATGGGATAATTTGTTCCGTCTTCTGGACCACTTTGATCCGTCAGTTCCTTTGTACTTTGGATCCCCGTCACCGGGGAAAGAAGACCGCGGCAAGAGAACTTTTTTTGCCTATGGTGGGGCAGGATTCGTACTTTCGGCAGCTGCAATTGACAAGTTGGTTGCTCGGAAAATCGGGTCGCATGGCGAATATATCGAGTCGCCGTTGAGCAAGCGGTATGAAGAGCTGCTGAAGGCTGATCCTTGCGGGGATTCGGTACTGGGGTGGGCACTGCATGAGAGAGGAGTGCAGCTGTCAGGGCTTTGGCCTATGTTTAACCCTCATCCTCTCCACGGGATCCCATTCGACAATGCATATTGGTGTCAGCCTGTTATCAGCATGCATAAGTCGTTGCTGGCAGATATGGAGGCGTTGGTGAAATGGGAGCATAAACGGGATCGAGAGGTATGTAGTGGTACATTTCGATTGAATCATAAACGACTGACTAGACTGTGTAGAAACCTTTACTATACGCCGATTTGTTTGAATACTTGAAATTAGGGACCATGGAGCGTCAAAATGACTGGGATAATGGAGATTGGGGCGGATTCCAGGAACCCCCGGAGTCAGCGGCTCACAAGTCCGTCGAGAACTGTCGGGAAGCATGCCATAAGCACACCGCCTGTCGCTCATACACCTACGACCATGCAGGGCACTGTGTCTTTGTACCAACCATGCGACTCGGAACGGCAAAGCCCGCGACTGCAGACGTGCAGCTATCTGCTGGTTGGGACCTTGAGAAACTCAAGAACTGGAGAGCTACTCACCCCTGCGAGAAGCCATTGTGGGTGAAACCAAGCACAACGCGAATATTTTAGAACGGATGAGTGAAGGGAACGATGATAGACGCTTTACATATGATACCAATAACACAAATGGATTAATATGGATACAGTCGTTAAACCTGGAGCAACCCCGCGTTGGGGGAAAGCTCATTATGATTTTATACTGTACGGAGTAATTCCGTCGCCTTTTCATTCGCCCAGCGGAACCAGATTCCGAGCTTGGTCCTCGCAAGGACTTTCCTAATTCGGCAAGAAATACGCCCCCGATAGTACATAAGGAAGTAGAGGACGTCTCGATCTGCCAGAATATACCTACCATAAACATAATTCACTGCAGATAATGGCCCCCCATCCGCTTGCAATCCTCACGGAGGAGGAGACCAACATCGCCCGCGATGTTGTCGTCTCATGTCATCCCAACACCGTCATTGACTTTCACGAGATCTACTTGTTGGAACCTCCCAAGGTCCAACTGAGTGAATTTCTCGCGCTAGAGCACGCAGGTCGTCTAAGCCCGACTACCCCTCGTCCTGCGCGCATGGCCCTGTGTCAGTACCGTATTATTGGGTCCGATAAGATCCCATCATACGAAGAGGCCGTAATTGACGTGGAAAACCGAAAATGTGTCAAGCACAAGGTTGTGGCGAAACCAAATCACGCAGCCCTCACACTGTATGTCTGAGTCAACGTCGGGGCGAAATACCCTGAGAAAGACTAACTAACATGTCATAGGAGCGAATTTGACATCCTCGTGGAGCGATGCTTTGCCTCCCCTCTGTTCAAACAAGCTCTAGCGGAGTTCGACCTTCCTGAAGGCTTCGAAGTTGTCATCGAGCCTTGGCCATACGGTGGATTGGACTACTCCGATGAGAACCGACGATACTTCCAGGGTTTGTGTTTTGCTCGAGACGCAAGCAAGAAGAATGACGATGCCAATTTCTACTCCTACCCTCTGCCTGTTATCCCTGTAATGGATGCGCACACCCAGGAAATCATCCGGGTTGATCGTCCCGCTACGGGAGGCAAGGGAGAAGGTCTACATGACCAGACATTCAAGAGGGATATTATCGGACACTGCAAAGCATCTGATTATGTACCGGAACTGCTGCCCCAAGGCACACGGAAGGATCTGAAGCCGTTGAACGTGGTACAACCTGAAGGGCCGTCATTCCGGGTTACAAACGAATCGCTGGTCGAGTGGCAGAAGTGGAGATTCCGCGTTGGCTTCAATCCCCGTGAAGGAGCCACTATTCATGATGTTTGGTATGATGGACGTAGTGTCATGTACCGGTTGGCTATCAGTGAGATGGTACGAACTGCCTCTTATCAGTATTGATGAATCCATGCTAACCAATGCAGACCGTGCCATATGCCGACCCCCGTCCTCCATTCCACCGTAAGCAGGCCTTCGACTTCGGTGACGGCGGTGGTGGAAACATGGCGAATAATCTGTCTATTGGGTGCGATTGCTTGGGTGTCATCAAGTACTTCGACGCCTTCGTGACTCAGTCGGACGGCACGGCAAAGAAGCTACCGAATGCCATCTGCTTGCACGAGGAGGATAACGGAATCGGCTGGAAACACTCCAATTGGCGCACCGGTCGCGCCGTGGTGACCCGCAACCGGGAACTAATCGTGCAATTTATCATCACGCTGGCCAACTACGAGTACGTGTTTGCCTACAAGTTCGACCTTGCAGGTGGCATCACCGTGGAGTCGCGCGCAACTGGTATCCTGAACGTGGTCAACATCGACGCCGGCAAGGTCAGCGAATACGGCAACGTGGTCAGTGGAGGTGTTTTGGCCCAGAATCATCAACACATCTTCTGCGTTCGCATCGACCCTGCCGTTGATGGTAGCGATAACTCCGTCGTCGTGGAGGAATCGCACCCCGTGCCTATGAACGAAGTCACCAATCCCAACGGCAACTTCTACCAGGTGACGAACGACACTATTCAGCGTGCAGGATGGTTAGACGCCGCTCCGGAGTTGAACAGGACAATCAAAATGGTCAACCCGCATCGCATCAACCCGATCAGCGGCAAGCCAGTAGCCTACAAATTCATTCCTCTAGCAACGCAGCTACTGCTAGCAGACCCCAACTCGATCCAGGCCAAGCGCGCTCAGTTCGCGCAGCACCATGTCTGGGTGACCAAGTACCGCGACTGGGAGCTGTACGCCGGAGGACGGTACACACTGCAAAGTCAGCAGGAGATTGGCGGAGTATCGGATGCGGTTCGACGCGGAGATTCAGTGGACGACACGGACGTGGTGGTGTGGAGTTGCTTCGGAATCACACACAACCCGCGCGTGGAAGATTGGCCTGTGATGTAAGTTCTCCATACATGCATGAATCTACTATGATTGTAACATTAGACAGGCCTGTTGAGACTTTCCAGCTCATGATCCGACCTTCGGATTTCTTCACGGCGAACCCAGCGCTGGATGTGCCGTCGGACAAGAACGCCGCATCCAAGGTGGTTGGCGGGGAATGCTGTCGCAATGCACATATGTAGAGGACTACCTTGGCGATTTTTGTAATTTACACTATGATTTACGACTGTACATTGAGATTTGCAAGCGATATTGTACATATCGAGAATGATAGATATCTATCACTCGGAACAGTTCAGCCACGATAACGATAGTGACCACGATAAGATACCGGTACAAGAAAGATAAGCGGGGCGTTTCCGCATCCGACCTCGGATCTTCGGAATCTGAAACTCCTCCGCCACGTTGCATTCAACCTGCACTGATTAGACCCTCGGAAATTGCTATCCAGTGGAGCTTTGCTCGCATTATGGAGTAATATAATCCATTTTATGGCCCCAGTCAGACCTACCATATGGACATCGGCACGCCAAAACGAGGTGGACACGCGTCGGAACTGCCTCGGAGCAAAAAACGAGCCAAATACACCCAGGTTGCCTGGTAAGTGCTGTAGCTTCCCGATCCCTGCATATCCATGGCTCGCAACTGTGCAAACTAATGAAATTCTAGTAACGAGTGCAAGCGAAGGAAACTTAAATGCAGCGGAGATCCAATCTGTGCACGATGTGCGCGCGACGATATAGAATGTGTGTACACGCCGAATGCGCATGCGACGAGTAACGCTGTGGAATCTGTAGGAGAGTCCAAGGATGATGGGTATTTAAATAATCCCGGGGCAGAATTTTGGTTTATCATCATTGACGTCACGATAGACTCTCGACTCGATTCCGAACAGTCGACTACCAGATTGAAACGCTTCGGCATGAGATGCGCGTGATGGCCGCTCGTATACGCCGGTTGGAATCCTCATCTAGTGGAAGCGTTGCGAACAGCGCCATTCCCACCTCCGGATCAACTATCTCCACGCCGTCGAATAATGCTGGTCTACAGCGGATTATGAACCGGCCTCAGTCGCCGTCGTATGTTGGCCCCACGAGCGCAGAGTTCGGTCTCATGGCACGTCAAAAGTCTGTCGACGATAGCGATGGGGATGACTTCGCGTCCACTGCAGCGGCTAGTCCTGTCGCGCAGTCGGATACAGAGGCGATGTCGAGCGATCCGCTGGGATGGTTGGGATTGACGGAGGCGCTGCGACTGGTGACGGCGTATGAGAATAGCGTTGGGCTGATGTACCCGTGTGTTGATCTGGATAGTGTACGTGCGTATGTGGCGGAGTATTATCGGACTGATGGTCGGCCGGGACCCGCGTCCCCTGTTGCCGTGGAACAGGACTGGTTCTTTGCGCGAGATGTCGAAGTGTTGAAGATTATCCTGGCTACGGCGTTGTTAGTGGAATCGCATGGACGCAGCGAACGCGCGGCATTTTTAGCTGATAGTGTTGAGGATCGGTTTGCGGGGCGGTTGAAGATCGCGGAGGTTGATATGAAGGAACTACTCATTTTAACTTTATTGGTTCGTTAGTCGGGTGGTCTGTGATGAATGTCTGCTAATGTGAGGTGCAGTCGATATTCCACTCGTACCGTGATGACGAGGTTATCTCCTGGCGTCTCATCGGGATGGCTGTCCGTGGATCCATGCAGCTCGGTCTACATTGTCAAGAGACATGGCTGAGAACAGGAGGAGTGTTCCCCGGAGAACTGCAGTGGAGATGGGCTAGCCGGTTATTCTGGTGTATTTACGTACTGGACAGAAAATGGTCATTTGGTACTGGGTTACCGTTCGCCATCCAGGACTCAGACATGGACACTAATCTTCCTGAGCCGGGCGATTCCACGCCGTACCTGACCTGCATGATTACATATTCGCGATTGAGCACGAAGATCTGGGGACTTGTAGTGGGATGGCGCAGTCGCTCTCGTTCCGCCACTTCGGATTATTGCTCCTATCTCGACTTCCAAGTCCAGCAATGGATTCAGTCGATTCCGCGGGAGTTACGTTTCGATCCATCGGAGCGTGGATCAGGCTCTGCCCCTCAAACAGACAACGTGATGATGCTACAGGTTCTGCTTGCCCTCCAGGCAAATCAACTTCGTATCCTCGTGTACCGACAGAACTTGCTATCTGGAGAGAGCATCGAGACCAATGTCTCTGGGGCTTCGGTTGCCGTCGAAACGGCTAAGAGCACCGTCCACATGCTGGACTACTTCTCACGGATTTCGGAGATCTATTTCCAGCGTCCAGAGCCGTTCAATTACTTCCTTATTTCGGCCCTGGCGGCACTATTCCTAGCTGTGTTACATGCTCCTTCACAATTTAGTCAGGTGTGTCGTCCGGAATTCTACGCGGCGGTCAACATGGTTCGGAAATCGTCGACCAGGGCCCGGACTTCTAGACGGTTACAGAAGATTATCCGGAGCTTGAAGCTGATCAGGCTGAATCTGCCACCGGGACGAGACGTACCATGCCATCAACGAGAACGAAAACACTCTCAACAGCATCGAATTGCCCAGTCAGCTTCATTACCAACGGCTACTCCTTCGGCCAACCCCGTCTCACAACCGAATCAGCAGCAGCAGAATCCTGCATCTGCGACACCCACTCCGCAGGTAGCGGCATCTCTCTGGTCCTTCTCCCCTGCACCTACGATGACCGACGATCATGCTCGAAATGATAATAGCTGCGAGGACCTCACCAGTTTCTTTGAACTAGCGGGTGGTTTATACTTTGATCCTCGAACGGGACCGAATGACGGGCTGGCTACGGAGACAGGAACCGAGGGGATTGCATTCCAGGCGGAGGAAGAAGCATTGACGAAGGTCATGGCTGGTTTACTCTAGCGTAGCTAAATACTGCTCTCTGCATTGAAGCCGTAAAATGGTTCATATAGTGCACTGAATATATATAACTTAAATTTTATCCATACTCGAGCTAAACAACAGGCCAGCCGCTTGAGAAATCGATAGTGTTCCATCCAAGGAATTTCTGACCATCTCCATAGCCAATTCTCGTATCGACCTAGTGATAGTACAGGACAGGACCTTTTTCAGGGTCAGTGAACACGCCCCTGGCCAGTTAGCCTTATCTTCACTGTCTCTCATAAGGTGAACATACTGTTCTCCAGGTCCATAAATATTCTCCTGACTTTCCAGTACAATCGTTCCCCCTCCATTCGTGCACGCGATATCATTAGGACCCACCTACCCATAAGCTGATCTTTCTCTCACTTAATCGAAAAAAGACAAGAAAAGAAGAAAAGCAAAAAGGGAAACTCACAAACCCACCTGTCGGACTACTCGATCGACACACTCTAATCTTATACTCCTCTCCCTGCGCCCAACGACCCCGATCATATCCACAGCAAATCCCCTCTGAGAAGAACAAATAGTAATACCCTCCCTATTTATACAGAAACGCACCCTCAACGGCGTGGTCTCCATTAGGATCATATACGATATTATATGCCGAGGACGACACCTTCATAGCGGTGGAGTCCATCTCCACCTGGTAGATGTCAGTCCAGAAGGAGCCAAAATTCAAGTAAAATACTCCATCGTTGAAGAGATTTGCATCAATGGCATTATAGGACTTAGACGAGTCAGATCGAATACCTGTGGCGCCATGCTCCGTCCATGTGCCCGCATCCATGGTATCAGACGTGGCGAGGCCGATGGCCGAGTTCTGGGATCCGAAGACCGAGACAGAGTAGTAGACGTGGTAGACGCCATTGATGAGCTGGACGTCTGGGGCCTGGATTGATTAGAGGTTTGTATGCGGAGTATTTATCTGGAAGGGAAGGTAGAGGGTACCCAGAGGTCGTCACGACCGTCTAAATCAATCGATGAACCATTCGGGAGCATGGGCCCGAGTACTTCCCATGGTCCTTCGATGGATGAGGAAGATGCATATGAGATATTGTTGCCTGTTGAGAAGCGGAAGTAGACACCGTCGGACTCTCGCTGGATCAGACCTGGATCGTGGACGTTGCATGCTCCGGAGCAGATGCCTGGATTTACATAGCCGTGGACTAGAGCTGATAGAGAAATGGATATTAGGGATAGAAAAATATGCATGATGAAATGGTATGAGTTGGTTTGCGGACCAGTATCTCTGGTTGCCTTTTATATGCGTTGATTCTGAAGAGGGCTGGATTCCACCAGGAATCCCATTTGTGGAATTAACTGGTCCTGCGGAGGCCTGGAGATTATAAGCTTGGAAACGTTGTATCCGGTGGAGAGCTAGGAGTTATGTGTATTTACTAAACTATTAAGCAACGCAGTGTCTCAGAATGGATGGAAGGCCTGTAGTACTACATGTTCTCTCGGTTAATTTTACTGATCCTTTTTCTCCAACAAGAAGATTTAAGGCTGCCCAAACACCCACGCATTCGATGGCTTAAGTCGACACGGAGCATAATCCGATTCAGTGGATGTTCTGTTGAATCCTTCTCCCCCCGGCCCCCCCTTATCAATTAATTCGCGAGAACTCTCATGAGCCAATAATTACTTAACAGTGCCATGAAGGATCTTCCTATTCAATATCTAACTAGGTACAAGATATAAAATAGCATAAAAAGGATAACACATCCGGCACATCTATCTAGCTGCAGGAAACTACCGAACCCCACCGTCAGTCGAACGGGAGATTTCCCGTGGAGAAGCCAGCGGATCGTTGTAGGCATCAACTGATCCGACATGTCACATCCGCTAAACACGTCAGGATGCAATTAACCGACTGACGCTGATATTTTACTTCTCGGCATTCACAGATCTCCAACAAGGACAAGCATTTTGGCTGTTTTCTGCAAGAGACTTTCCACCAATTGTATCTGCACTGACGTCATGTTTATATTGGGATCAAGGTATATCATATTTAGATTTCCTGACACAGGAAGCATGCATGTAATCGAACAATTGTTAAGATGGTTCCACCATTCCACAGTCTTCTTCAGCTTCTCCTATCTGCCTTGTTACTGCGCGCTGCACATACGGGTACCTTCACCAATCCATTGAAAGACCCCAATGGAAGCGATCCGTTTGTTGTCTACGTAGAAGGGCACTACTACCTGACGACCACTGCTTGGAGTAACGTGCAAATCACTCGGGCCACCACGCTGGAGGGTTTAAAGACCGGTAAAAACAAAGTTGTCTGGGGCGATGACACTCCCTCTCGATGCTGCAGTGCCTGGGCACCTGAGATCCATGAGATAGATGGGTCGTTAGTACTACCAATCTGGATAATATAGATATCTAACATACATAGATGACACCTGTACTACACCGCCGGAAGCAGCGACACTCTCGACAACCAGCGTTCCAACGCCCTGTAAGGTACCTCTATCCATCTAGTATAGCAGTAACTAACAAGTGACAAGACGGTTCTAACCCCTGGGACACATACGAATATCTCGGTCAACTCACGTCCGAATGGGGTATAGATGGCGCGGTCCTGGCGATCAACTCGAGGAACTACTTCGTGTGGTCGTGCATGGCAGACGGGATTCAATCGCTCTACATCGCTACACTCAAAACTCCCCCGACGAACATATCCCTCGCAGCCGCTCGAGAAATGGGAAAGAGTCGACGCCCCAGTCAATGAGGGTCCCGCGCCGCTCTACCACGATGGAAACACGTGGCTCTTTGTTCATATCTGCGAATGGGACCTACGGTACTGCACATAATGCGTCCTTTTAATATGGAACTTGTGGGGCTAGTCAGGCGAGTGATACATTGTTTAGATTTTTTACAAGTCCCGATGGCTCTCAAATTTGGAACGTCTTTCATGCAACTTCGAACCGTCAAAGCGCTTGCGATGGGAATCAGTATACGATGGCCTTGAAGGTACGGTGAGGCGAGAATGGAACGCGGAGCTTGGTTGAGGTGATAGGGGGTCCTTCTGGAGAATTGACATCAGGGAACAAACAGGTAACCAGCTAACTAGCTATGTATTGCTAATTGCAACGTGGTATATTGGAGTGGGGTGCATACATAGATAGAAGCTTATCCACGAGAGCAGCAATAGCACCAGGGCTAGAATTGACCAAACCCACTTAATATGAAAAGCACATGAAATCAAAACAATGTCTTAGTCGGAGGAATGCAAATCCAGTTAAATGAGTCTGATATCCGCCAAGAGACTAATGCAATCAACAGGCCACCTCTCGGACTAGCACCAGATGAAACACCACCATTACGACGCCATCCAACAGGGGATGAAACTTGACCATTCAGGAGGAAGATTATGAGCATAGCTCAGATGCGATTGCGGGGTAGATACGGTTCTGTCATTTCGGAGCATAAACACTGTGGACTCCGATGACAGTACTTAACGTCCAACTGAGATGCTACCTAAATATATATTTATTAAGACCTATCAGCTTCACTTAATTACTGCCAGCTGCAGCCTAACACACGAGCGACATGGAGTCTTCAACGCTACAAAACAGAAACCACGAAATGACCCGCGAGGAACAAATCGCTCGCATGTCGCAACGCATCGACATCATACAAGAGCAGAATCCCGAGTCAGATTTCAAGACTAGTGCAAAGTGGTGGGTTCCAAGTATTGATCTCAGCGCGGATATCAAGGTGCATCCCTAATGGAATCTCTGGAAAATATCATTGTTAACTCTGTCTTCGTAGGAAACCCTCGACCGAGACTCCTACGAGAAATATAGCGCCTGCTTCGCAAAGTTGTTCGCTGGGAAATTCGCACCGGACGTTATGGCCGAAACACGAAGCGAGGCCCAGGAAATCCTAGCTCAACATCCGGATTTATTTGAACGTGTTGATGTGATGATCTTTCAGAACGAGAAGATTCTGGGACAAATACATGGCTTTGCCACGGAAGAAGAAGCTGCGGGTCTGGGAGGGTTTGGAAGATGCAATGGTGCTAGGGTGAGGTTTACCTAGACTGATCCATGGGGTCTATCTACGGAATGAGTTGGGAGGCGATGTCATTTGATCTGTTTTTCTTTTTACGGCAGGCCGAGCGTGATATCTACTTGTATATTCTTTGTGAATATTTTGTATGTTTGATTTTCCTAACGGGCAATGGCCCAGTACGTATGACTATTATATCCCAAATATATCATGAATCAGTTCATTTACTATCTGATTCTCATCTACTGCAGCAACCTTCCTCCAGATTCCTCCACGACCAGCTCAAATTCCGGCTGGAATTCGAGGTAGAAATTATGCTACAAAATGTCAATACAATCTCATACACACTCTCGGAAGTCTTACCGGGTCCTGGACAGAGTTGGCCGTAAACTGAGCCACATCGTCCTGGATGATCTTCTTAGGAACGCCATTCGCAGCAGCACCTTCGGCCATCAACTGGGAATGGCATGCTTTATCCAAGCTGTAGAAGAGGAATGCAGCCTCATCAACCGTCGACCCGACGGTAATCAATCTATCAATATTAATACTTATCAAACCGATAGCGAGGCTGCAAGCACGTACCCATGATTCTGTAAGATACATGCAATATTATCCTTTCCTAGCGCATTGGCAATCGCTTTCCCTTCATCCTGGGCCAGCGCAATGCCTCCATGTTCCTCATACACGCTCAACTTACCATAGAAATTGCACGCATCTGCAATCATCAGCTGCGTTTCACGTGAAACTGGCGAGACATTCACCCTGCGTGATCATTTCAATTGGCTTCCCAAATGCACTCCACGTCTTCCCATAAACCCCATGCGTGTGAGCTACGGCCATCACCTCCGGTCTGGCACGGTGCACCTCGGAGTGGATCATGAACCCAGCCTCGTTGATAATGGCCTGGTTCCCACCTTCTACAACATATCCGTTCGCATCAACCAAGACGAGATCCGACGCCTTGATCAGCGAGAAGTGTTTCGCAAACGGATTCATCCAGAAGTGGCCGGGTAGAACCGGATCTAACCTCAGATCAGTTTTTCCTAATCTAAAAATTCCGGAGTGCCTTGGAAAGTGTCGGTAGTGATGGGATCCAACCTCGAACAGAAATATGTCCCGACACGCCCTCACCGTATCCCTGTTTTCCGAAAAATCGAAACGCCCCTGCCATATGCTCACGCACCCACTGTCGTTTTGCATACGGGTCGTCGAAGGAGGGGATCCCACGCAACTTCAGCTTTCCATGTTGGTCTCCGCGGGCCAAAGCCTGGAAGACGGGGCTGTTCTCTGCTGGGGGAATGGTATCTTCAGCGACGATAGTGTGGCGAGCAGGTTGTGTGATGGTAGTAGTGGACATTTTGATGATCAGTGTTCAGGTGAGTGTTAGACGTAGGTGGGTTGAGTGATGGTAGACGCTTATTTATCAACAGTATGGAATGCGGGGTGTGGGGCATGTCGACAGAGGGCGCAGATAGTGATATGAGATAGAATACACCAGTGATATTATGGGATAGATTCAAGATTGTGATGTTATCAGATATTCCTACTTAATCCATGAATCTGACGTCATGATATCCTTTAACAAAGTCGGTACTGAGTATTTATGTTCGCTATTTACGGTAACACATTCTACTATATATTTTAATTTAATTTTGGCCCAGTAGAAATCTACGAATTCTTAATGTAGTGTTTTATCGACACTTAAACTTCCTCCATCTTACGTACTGTAAAGTGTCGAGATGTCTTTTTCTTGGCTAATATTATTCTCTGTTCGACGCCGATAATTTTCTTGTTCCAATAGAACTTGCTGGAGCTTTTCAACTATTGCTTGTTCTACAGCCGATTTAATAGATAGATCTTACTTTTAGACATTTACCGCTGGGTAGGAACAAAGCCCACGCTCAGCTGAGGTAGAGAAGTATAGGCAGACGGGGACGAGCATGGTAGGCTGCTTTATATTTGCTTGTTTGTATAATTGAGCTTCATGAATCAATGACCCTCTGTGGGTTCCTGTTGGCTGATCCCATCGGAACTTCAGAATAGACGCGTTGTTTGATATTTATTTCAACTAACAGTTAACTAATCCATCCCCTATTAATGCTGGAATATATGAGCAGCACTATCTTAGAATTAACTGATTTCTATAAGTGGAGAATATCTGATCCTGTAAACCTATGTGTAGGCGTATTATTCCAGACTGCTCTCAAATCTTTATTCATCCTAAATTCAATCACATCTTAGTTATAACTTATCCTTTGATCCAAATCACATCCGTGGTTCTTAATCTATATCCTGGCTTTTCCCCAGCTATCCTCAGTAGGATTAATAAACTTCGCACTTTTCTATGCCCTTCGCTTTATTCGACCCTACATTACGAATGGACGGGCCAGAGATGTTAAGACGATGGGAGAAGCAAAGAGCTGGGTCACGGAGTAGGAGACCTCAGCACGCAACGTTCAATCCTGTGCTGTGGTAGTCTTCTTTCTCATGGAGATAACGTCTACAAATTGTGTTCGTCCTTGACATACCTGGTTAGTTTCTCTTTATTCTCTCTCTGAATAAGCACTAACGTGTAATGTATGATAGATGAATCTGCGTATGCCCCAGTCTCTTCATATTGTGCAAATGTCATTGCCTGTTCTCTGAAGACTATGAGTAGGTCTTCCTAACATAAGGTTCTATTACTTATGAAATGCTCCTTAATGGGGAGAGTATAGTGACAGTATTAAACGGATCACTTTGCAATAAGCCAGGCAGATAGCTTCTGTGTATTGCTTGGATTTCGTTCCCAAATGTATTCATCCTAGCTCTGCTTGAAATAACCTTTCTTTTTTTCTGGTCAACTGTTACTGTTACTTTCTTGATTCTCCTTACTTCCGACTGTAGTCTTTGCTAATATATTGTGCATACATATAAAGCACCGAAACGAAAGTTAATCGCCTGGATAAATGAACTAGCAACTAGAGAAGATCCAAAAATAATGGGTGAGAAACAATGTACGGTGATCTATCATCTAACCAACGGCCATGTAAATTGTTTTTTGCGCATGAACTGTTGAAGGCCAGCGATTAGTTCTGCAATATACGTCCTATCTTCCCTCCCAGATAGATACTCCCATTCGTACCATTGCACACTATTCAGCTCGTTACCGACCCCACGCATAACATCACTCCTTATTCCTAAATATCAAGATCAATCTGATGAGTAAATCCACACTCTTCTAATAATCTAGCAATACCGGTCTAAATTACAACACACCAAACTGGCTTCTATATCCCATAAAGTACAATACAATACACTGGTATTGAGCAGTATCCATCATCCTCACCCAATCTTAGTCCCGTTAGGCTTGAAGCCAGCATATGTAGGATAAGCCGGGAATTCCCACGGCACGCTCCTGCTCAACAACTGATAATCCAGCCCTTTACCGCCCGCATTCATATACATAAACTTGGTATAGGGTATAGTAGCATAGTACGAAAACGGTGTACTGGCAGGGACGAACGCTACATCACCATGCAATAGATGCACCCTGGGATAGCCCTGTACCTGGAACGAAAGTTGTCCTTCCTCCATCTGCAGCGCGAAATGATGTGGTAATATCGCCCTGGAGATAGTCTCATTTGCCATCTTAGGCGACATGATAATAGTTCCCATGGTGAAATTTCCCTCTGTTTGTTTGGCTGTTGTTAGAGGCTGGATGACCTTGTAGCCGATGTCGGTGTTAAGATATTTTGGGCCGTAGTCCTTAGCAATAAAATAGGGGGTTGTCGAGTCATCAGGTAGGGTATTGGGTCCATCGTGCCAGGGTTGTTTGGTTTCTCCATCTCCGGCGGTGCCGTTTACAAAGTCACGTCTCGGGATATACTCTTCCTCTGGGGCAGCGAAAAGGTCTAGCGAAACGAGGAGGTTGTATTCCTTGGGTGTCATAGGTCCAAATGGGGAAGAATCATCAGTAAGGGGGATATAGGGCGTGCTGATGCTGTGAGTATCGTGGTCTCCTTGGCTGAAGACATTAAAGAGATTTTCGAATCCACCGGGGTGGAAGGCATGGGTCAGTTGGGAGTCGGGATCAACCAGCTGGAAAGTGTGGATAGTGCCTGGAGGGATATTACCGTAATCCCCTGGTGTAGCGACGCGGGCCTCGTGGCTGGCGTCGGTGACATTCTGCAAACCCCAGAGTTGACAGCGACCTCGAGAGCAGTACAGATGCTCGTGTGTCACCCCGTGGGTGTGTGGTCGTGCTGATAACCAGCCTGAAGGTTTGCCGTTGTGTTGGACAAGAGAGAAGGCGCCGTCAGACGAGTTGGCAGTGATAGAGAAGCGAATTGTTTGGCCCGACTTCGTGAGCCTAATTCCATGGCCCTTGTATTTCGGGAGGACGTATGGACGGACGAATTCAGGGGCTTCATCGACAACAATACTTCTGTTTGACGGAAGGGTATTTGACGCTCCCAAAGAGCTAAACAAGGCAGTGGATAGTATCCACCCAACGAAGTCTTTTTTCATCTTGGGGAATCGATAGCATGTACTTCGTAACAGAGACGTAGGATAGAATTGTTAATAGTAGAGATAAATAAAACTCCAGCATAAAGATGAACAGACAAGCTTATATAGAAAAGAGCATCAAACGTGCGAGGTACAGCCACCGCAGAGACTGTGAATAATGGCCCACTATTATCATTGCAGGACCCAGGGCCCTGTCCAGTGTAAATAAACTGACACCATACACCTCATGTTTTCGATGCGCCGAGAAAGGATTGTCTTGCCAAGGAGGTTCTGCTGAGAATATTACTTGGCCAACCCGAAACTGTGCACGTCATGGTGCCGTGTTGATAAATCTCAAAGGCAGGCAGATACGTTCATCATAGCCTTGATTCACGATGCCTGGTGCTGGATATACAGCAGCATGGTCCTGCGAGTATTTGAGCAGTGATTTACAAACGAAAGGCATGGCCTCAGCTACTACAGCACTCGATAATTATCTGTAATGACTAGTGCAGCATAGCTAAGGTGCTGACGGCTGAGGAAGGGTGCCGTCGGGTATCAGCGGGATTTTTCCGCTGGGATTTTTCCGCTGACAGGAACTGTACACGGACTTTGCCCGACCTGTTAATTCAACACTAACACCTGGCATTGTGTCAAGGGTGGATCCCCGCTTTCCAAACCCGCCTAAGTCAACCTTACTACCAATGGTCTTGCAATTTCTGCCGCACTTTCATTTGCAAAGCCACGGAACTATGTAGTCGGAAGAAAAATCAAGGCAGCCAAGAATTTCGTCACATATTCTAGAACGCTTCTGTTCCAGAACGGGTATATTCCGCGACACTCCTGCCTCAGACACCTTGTAGATGTTTTATATGCCCAAGCTCTATTATTACTCAACCGTCACGAGTTTCGTAAACGGAACTGACTTTAAAATTTTACGTGATCATTTATAGGCTCAGCGGAATGTCGTTTCCTGCAGAAACATGCCAAGCCCAGTACATACATCAAATTAGGCAGCTAGCCATCCAAATCGTTCGTGTGGAAGATTTATGCGCTGGTTATATATATATCAAGATTGACATTGTTTAGTTGAAATATATACCGGTTTAGAACGATCTACGACCGAAGGCGTACTCGGTGGTAAATCAGTTACGGGTATAAGAAGTTATGACAATTATTCTCACTCCCGTCTAAATAGAGAACCATATTTATCTCCTGAGATTCATCTAACAGGAGCTTGCAACGCTACGTTTCCTTTCTCGCTGCGCCACGTTCATGGGGATTTTGCCTTCGAATCTCTTGGCCATACGTTAAATATTGCCTACCACAGACTGATGTCCTATGGTCCTAGTAGGGAGACTGCTTCGTCATCAATTGGGGGAAAGAATGGTGCTTAGAATTTATCTTGACTTGGACACTTGAAATAACTTGGCTGTCTTAGCCATGATTAACAGTTTCTTAGTTTAGGTGTCAGTTGTTTGCCTGGGTTTCTACAAGACATTAATATGTTTACAGGACGGATCAAAATCAGATTCAGCACTTTATTCTATTTGATTCATCAGACATGCATGCAGTCTCCCACTGAACCTAGAGCTTGCGCGACCTAGCGCTGTAGTATGTGAAATTCACTGATTATAAGATATCACCAAGGCATATATAACAGCGCATCCCGTCAGATCCTTATAACAATCAATCTTACGAGAAAGTGCATCGAAAGAAATTAGCTCAAAAAAATCGTGTGATTATAGGGATGTACCTCGCCCGAATTTCGACGAGTTTCCCGGGAGGCGGTACATTTCATTGGCCTGCCAGGGTTAGATGTGAACGCAAGAGATGAAACCGGGCATACCTTACTCCATATCACTCCCAAATAAAAGGATGGATCCTACATGATGAGGATCCTCCTCCATGAAAGTGGCATAATATAAATGCCACCAACTACCTGGGGCAGACACCATCGTCTTATTCGGCATCTAATAGTCATTCGTTCCCGCTCAGCACGCTTCCTTCCGATGCTGTGATATTGACGTAAATGTGGGCAAATTCGAAGGCCAAACTCCGCTTTGTTTCGCGGTAAAGAGTGGTAGGAATCCAGCTGCGATGAAGCTACTCACTGGCTCCAGGGCAAACCCTAATTAAAGTTCAAAAGGCGTATATGATTACTTTCTTTTAACAATTGGGTCCATAAGGGGACTTGGCAATGTTGAAAGTTTTTGTGTGATGAGCACGTAGAATTCAACAGTCGAGCGGAAGATTGTGTGGCCCTTCTCATCTGCTTGCTGGCGCGAGAGAATGACCACTGTGCCCTTCGGCTGCTGCGAGTGCCCAAGATTGACGTTAACTACCATTGAGCCCTTGGGCTGTCCAATTCAGCGCACTCAAGCCCCGAATCATAGGAGGAAAAAATTCCTTTGTAACCGAAGTCTCGAAGCGCGAGGGGGCTGATATCAATCACCAAGATATAGTTGGCAGAACCCCTTGATGTTAGCTGCAGAAAACGAAAACGTCGAAGCAATAAGCACCTTTGCTGGACAAGGAAGGAGTTGCCGTCCACCTTGAGGTTGACCGGGGCGGAGGGACATCAATCATATAAGAGAACATAGGGCAACAACACCCAGAATTCCATTGCACGTGGTGATTGAAGATAGGGGCAAGAATAGAGCTCTTGTTGCTACTTCATTGAGCAAAGAGTCCACACAGACAGTAGCGATTAGTATCAAGTGGATCGCTGGTGGATTGCCGAAATAGCCAATTGTTAAGGCCAGTATCTTTTAGTCAATAATGCGCCTTGCCCATTCGTAAGTTCATTCCACCACAGATTTCGACATTATAGGCACAATCATGCGAACACCTAAGGGGTGAGTGAAGAGGACGGTCATAACAGGCGGTCCAATTAGCAGCCAGAACACGCCGGTAATGACGGACTGGAAAGGCAGTCTGAAATGAAGTCAGACAATGAAATAGCCACTTTATTACCTTAATGACTATGAGATATGACCAATTAATTCGTAATCCGTACGATGCTCGTTCTTGAGTGGGTCAACCCGCCCACCAATGGTGTTGCAAGGTTCCATACGAAGGTCGTATGCTCGTATAAGTGCTAAAGTACTACCGTTGTTATGATATTCGGGGAGCTACAAGCAGATATATTCACAGAGGCGCTGCTGTTCTAGATGGACTTCAACCACTAGCGTCTTCTCGCAGAAAACGTGCAGCAAACAGCGACTCTCAACATGCTGCTCATCCTACCATTTCTCCTCCCCATAACCACAGCAACTCCGTTAAACACAGCCTTCCCATACATCAACCTGGGATACGCTACACACGCACCTACATTCATCAACACGACTTCATCCGGTCTCCAAATAGCCAACTACAACAACATTCGTTTCGCCCAAGCTCCAACTGGAGATCTACGCTTTCGCAAACCCCAAACCCCTCCCCCCTACCACGAGGGCGTCATTCATGGAGATGAGTATCAATCCACTGAGTGCGTGAACAGTGTCCCATCAGTGGCACCATTTCCAGGCTTCAATGGTACCTTCTGGGGCCAGGAGGACTGTCTTTTCTTGAATGTACAGGTACCCGAGGGCGTCAATGAGGGCGATAATGTCCCTGTGATCCATTGGTTGTATGGCGGTGCCTATGCTTTTGGGAGTAAGGATAATATTCAACTTAGCTGGATGAACTCTACCGGACTGTTCAATGCTTTGAAAAGTCAAGATGAGAAATTCATTTTTGTTGCTAGTAACTATAGGTCTTATTATCGACGGTCCTTAAAATGTCGATGGATTGGCTGACTTTGATTTGGTGAAATAGACTTGGACTCTATGGATGGATGTCATCCCCATACGAAGACATGGACAGCAATATCGGCCTTCATGACGGCGAAGCAGCTCTTCGGTGGACGAAAAAGTACATTGCCAAATTCGGTGGTGATCCGGATAGGATTACAGCCATGGGACAGAGTTCAGGTGCCGGAATCTTGAATTATCTTCTCGTTGCGAACAGAAACGAGTTACCGTTCTCTCAAGTGAGATGACTTAGTCTGCAACCCTTATCAATATGTATAACACAGAGTAGGCTCTCATCTCCTCCCCAGCGGTGATGCCGCGCCGGAATGTCACCGCACGAAGGCAACAAATATATGAAGAGGTATTGAGTGCCACCAACTGCTCCTCCCTGCAATGTTTGCGCTTCGCTCCACCAGAGGTGCTTTCAACCGCCAACAATTATCTCATAAGTGAAGTCCCCACCGGAACTGGCGGCGGTTCCTTTGGTCCAGGTATTGGCTTCGCCCCGTCACCGGACGGGGTATATATCCCGGACGGACCGATGATACTCCTCCAGAACAGCAGTACGACGCGCCGCAAGCCACTACGCCAACTACTAGTTGGCAATATGGCACACGACGGAATGACACTCGTTGCTGATGATAATATGCCTGCTGCATTTGGAGACCTAGTCCGCACTGCCTTCCCCACAGCTGACAATCAGACTGTCCAACAGATACAAGCCTTGTTTCCCTTCCCCCCGTCAAGGCCTCAGCAACTTGCTTGGGATTGGGCTACATCTCTCTTGTATGCTTGCCATTCCCAAAGCATTGCCGCCGCATACGCAGAAAAGGCTCGTCGCTATGTCATGGCTATTCCTCCGGCCACTCATGGTGAGGATATAAATTGTGGGTTGTCCAACATTATTAACCATCATTTTACATTATTTACTATGTACTTCCTACTAATTCTCCTTTGACAGATACCTTCTTTGTCGATAACACGACGACCCCAGTGGCTAGCGTCCCGGCTGCTCAGCAAATCCAGGCATCTCTGCTGCGGTTCATCGCGGGGCGCAATGCGAGTGCGCCGTCCGATTTCCCTGTGTATGGCCCCAACTCCGAAGTCACATGGATCACGGAGACAGGACTGGATGTGCGACGTGATCCATGGGTTACTAGCGGTGTTTGTGAGAAATTGCTTGCCATTATGGATAACCCGGCGAATGGTGCTTAGTGGAAGTACAGTGGTGGTTTATAAGGTAACTGAATACAGTACAATTCATACTGGAGATGACTGGATTAAAAGTTATGAACAGTTGAGTACATTCCACACGTAGCACTATGGTTTAATCCGGTATATAGCCCCCAATATTATTATAGTGAACCATGACCATTACGCAACTAAAGCATTCGCGAAGAGATCCAGGACAGGCTGTCGCCCCTGTCCGTGAGCATAACGATATCAAAATAGGCTCCTGGTTAATGCTCTGTGCAGCGCACGTCATGTCAAATGCGATGGGTCGCCTGTTGCTAGTCAGAACTGCACCTTCACTGACCGTACTTGCGGATACGAGTTGCAACGGCTGCCTCGCGGGAGCACATCCAGAAAGGCCGCTACAGGGTCCTCGATACCCCCGCGGATTGCTACAGGGCTAGGTTGGGTGGTAACGTCAGACGAAGTCCGATGCCTTTCTCACTTCCAACATCGATTCCATCCCCCACTTAGTCCGGTTCTATGCCTCTATGCCTCGCCCCTCTTGTAGCGTTTGATCCTCCAGATGAGCTACAGCGACCCTGCTGTTCATCATATTGTGGTTGCACTGGGTGCAATCAATCAAGCCCAGGAGAAAATCGGTATGCTACAACATGGCAAGATGTGCCGAAAACCTGGCACCGGTTTGCGCTGGAGCAATCTGCGCGGACAGGCGCCTTGCCGAATAAGTGTCGTATATCACAGGAGCCAAAGCTGAAGGAAGTGATCTTGATTTGCTGTCAGCTGTTTATCACATGCGAGCTACTCTGTGGGGGCTATGATAATGCATGTGCGCACATCCTCGGTGGATTACAGAATCTAAATGAACTGAAGGTCAAGAGGCGTGTCTCGGGCGTGTGCGTCTCGTCGATCGGGCAATGTGTGCTCGAGGCTTTCTTGCATCTGCGGATGCAATCCGTGTTTTTCGGGATCGGGGCACCCTTGCAAATTGATAGCGAGTTCATCTACGAGCAGCCTTTAGAGGAGTATCTGCTTTTATTTCGCAGCTTGCAAATACCCGGCGAGCGTGTAGTCCCCCATCAATACCGCCTTTGCCTTTGTGGCGGAGTGCTGGAATAAATCAGATACCGAAGCTATGGCCGAATATGGCATGTTGCAGCAGCGGCAACTGCGACTTCTTTCCTACCTAAACCGATTCATGTTTGTTCCTTTATGAAGTTTGATGGATAGAGCACTAACTAGTAAATCCAGTTGCATGAGATTGCCACGTATTTGAGACAGTTCCTTGCTTAGATATGTTCGGATTAGAGATCTATTATATCGCATGCAGTCTAGAGCTCGGTACAGAGATCTGCAGGTATTAGGGATGCTGTCATTTTTGTCATCGGGCTTTTAATGGCCGTCATTTGTTATTTATTTTTTATTACTCCAGCTGTGTGCAGCCTGAGGCTGCATGTAACCTCCTTGACGAGTGTGTTGGGTCATCTAATTACATAGTTATATTCTGTTGCCCTGTTTCTTGTGTTCTAAGCGCCTTGTGGCTATAGCGAATTGTATCACAGCCTTAACTACTTCTATATTCGGTCTCCAGCCCTTTCCCGGGTTGATTTCTTGTCCTGTAAGTCCTTCTGTTTCGATCAACCTCCTAATATATATAATAGATTCCTGTATTAGTTGCCTATCACCCTTCTTAGATCACCTCGCTTTTATTCCTATTTTATGCTTAAAAAGGTATTAAACTGCTTATAGTTCTTTATATGGTTACAGGATTTATCTACTATTTATCTAATCCTGCGCAAGTATTGGTTTAACTGGATATAATTTAAAGCTAAGCTAGAGTAGATGCTTGTATCCTGTTTCGCTAGTTATACAGGGTCTTGGTGTGCCCTTGTTAGGAGCGCTCAGAAGCGCGATAGCTAGATCCTTAGCTAAGATGCTTAGTCAGGTGCGAAGTGTTTATCGGGCCTGAATTCTTGAAGGCCAGCGATTAGTTATGCAATATACGTGGTCTTATCTTCCCTCCCATATAGACACTCCCTTTCGCACCGTAGCGCCCCATTCAGCTCGTTACCGACCCCACACATAACAGCTACCTATCAACGAAGGCCCAATACTTGGTCATTCACCCAGATACGGATATCGCACTGTGTCCTGGTTGTCGTCCACGGCTTCCAAAAAGCTCGGAATAAGGGGTTCAATGCCTCGTTCCAGTGCCAGAGAGCTCCAATCCCGCAAATTGAGCTCTTGGAACGGTCGACCGTGTACTTTCTCCATGTATTCTCTGAAGCTCTTCACGGGAATCTTGACCTTGCTGGAGTGATGGAAAAAGGACACTCCGGATGTTGTAAACGATTGAGGAGTGGAGGGTCTGGTGAACCTTGAGGTCACTAGGGTGGCGATTTCCTCAGCGACGATCTCTACTTTCTGAAAATCCAAGTATCCCTCCATTCTTGTCAGGCGGGGTGTCGCACCGAGAGTGGCAGAGAAGCGTAGGAGAGAGTTCAGTGCGTCAGAGGCAGGAGCTTTATCGCCGATTGGCGTGCAGGGGCGGTGGATACTGATGTTTGCACCGGTCTGCTCGGTGAAACGCTCGAGGAACACCTCGCTTGCCCATTTTGTTGCGGTGAGGCCGTCGGACCCGTCGAGGGGAGGAGGGTGCATAGACACGGAGACGGGCCCGAGGGATGTCTTTCCGGACTGGAGAATGACTCGCCCCGAAGAGATATAGTGTAGCGGAATCTGGGACTGTAGGGCAAATTGGGCAAGGCGATGGGTAGAGCCAAGGTTCGGGCTTTTCAAGGAGTTGTAAGTGTTGAGACAGTGACCGTTGGAACCGCCGTGGATCACTACGTCGATGCAGGACTGCAGGGACGCCCATTCTGTGGTAGACAAACCGAGCATTGGATCAAGAAGGGTGCCGTAATACAGGGATATTTTGTCACTGGTGGGCAGCACGTGTTCTTGCTCCTTTTCCACGGCGATGCAATGCACTCCGTGCACTTCGGGCATCTGGACGAGAACCTGCACCAAGACCCTCCCAAGAAAACTTGTCGACCCAGTTAGGAGGATTTCACAGCCTGATCCTTGATAATTTTTGGGTGGCATGGTGTTTGGCGTTGGGACCACATGCTCGAGGATATTCTGCGGTATTGCTGTTTCCGCCAGCCAGTTGATCGACGTTGAAGGTGCTTCGGCTTTTCGCGCCTTGACTTTGAGCGCCATCAGTGCCAGTGTACTGGCACCGTACAGCTCCCGAAGCGTGAGCGAAACGCCGATGGAGGTGCGGATAGCGCCTTGCAATTTGACCAGCAGTAGAGAATTTCCCCCAAGGAGGAAAAAGTCAGACTCAGGCTGGATTTGCTTACCAGGAAGGAGATTCTGCCAAAGAAGCTTGAGCTCACCTTCGTCCAAGGTTAGTCGTTTTGCAGGTTCGGCCGTGGTGATTGGCGCCGTCCATGGCATGGCCTCTATCTGTTTTCGATCAATCTTTCCATTCGCATTTCGGGGTAGCTCGTTCAGACAGATGACTGCTGCAGGGTGCATGTACTGTGGCAAGGGAAGATTGCTGGCGAGATGCTGTAGCTCGGCAGGACTAGCAGTTTGTCCAGGGTTCAGGGCAACAAATGCGACAAGACATTCTGAATCCCCTTGGCTCTTGACACACACAATCGCTGACGAGAGCAGATTCGAGTGGCAGTTTACCATTGTGGAAGCCACGTCTTCGAGATCAATACGAAGTCCGCGAAGCTTAATCTCTGTGTTTCCGTCCATCCGACCCAGGAGAATTAGAGAATTATCCTCAAGCAATTGGGCTTTGTCACCGGTACGGTACATTCGGGTCCATCCTCTGGCTATATCTTCGGGTAGAGCATATGGATCGTCCACGAATTTCAACCTGGTCTGCTCCTCATTCAGGTACCCCAATGCAATCCCGGCACCGCTGACACAAATTTCCCCTACCTCTCCAGTGGGAACGAGGTTGCAGTCTGCGTCCACTATGTACAGAGAGGTGTTTGCGATTGTTCTTCCAACGCTGCGTGCTCCTTCAAGTTGTGATGCAGACATCGTCTCAAACGTCGTACACGCGGATATCTCCGTCACACCGTAGGAGTCCTGCACCACAGGGCAGTTCGCTCCCAGTCGAGCGAACTCCCGTTTGAGCTGGTCCGTGAAAGGCTCACCACCCAGACACGCGTGCCGCCAGCCAGTGTAGTCATGGAGGTATTTGCGACCGTGCTGGAGCATGACAAGGTACTCGGATGGAGTAGCTAGAGTGAAGCTAATCTTGTGGTCGCGGATGATCTTTGCAATCTCGACCGAATCCCTTCGAATTTCCTGAGGTACAATGACAAGCTTGCCACCGTTCATAATAGCATTGAGAGTCTGTGCGAGGCCCATGTCGAATCCTAGGGAGCTTTGCTGTAGGACCACTGTCGAGCTATCCAGACCGAGCTCTTTCTGCTTGGCGGCAAGGTAGTTGATGAAACCACCTTGAGGCAGACAGACTCCCTTGGGCTGTCCCGTTGAGCCGCTTGTGTAAAGTAAGATGGACAGGGAACCGCCATTTGGGACGTCTTTGAACGTTCTCATGGACGAGACTCGAGTGCCAACCACTTCAGACGCGTTGATGACGGTGTCAACCCCTAGTTCCGAGGCTTCCTGGGCTGTGGAAGACGAGCAAATGATCGCTTTCACTGCAGAAGCCTCGATCATAGCCCTATGTCTTGCTGAGGGGAGGCTCAGATCAAGGGGCACGTAAACAGCTCCAACGTGGAGAACCGCGAGCATGCTCGCCACTAAGCTGACTGACGGGTGGCACAAGACTGCGACTTTGTCTCCGGATGTGACTCCCCTCTGGAGGACAGCTTCTCCGATAAGGGTGCTACGCTCATTCAGTTGCAAGTAGGTGAATTCTCCTGTCTCATCAGTGACGGCGATCCTGTCGCCATATTGATCAGTCATATTTTGGAACCTTTGAGACAGAGTTTCAGGCCAGCCGTGGCCCAGCCGTGGACCGCGTTGAACAGAGAGACCATCCTCATTGATCGGAGATGCAGAGGAAAGACTGCCCTGAATAGACTGCGAAGGATCCGAGGATAGGATCTCAAGTAACTGGATGTATTCATCCATGATCCATTCCGTGGCTTGGGGTGAATACAAATAATCACGACAGTTAAGTTCCACAATACAGGAGCCGTTCGCACACGGCGTGACGTGGAAGGACATATCATATGGTGCGTTGCCCATCACACTTCTATCGTAATTGAGGTCAAAGTCATCAACCGACATTCTCGTAATCTCCCCTACGCGGTAGTTTATGGCAACCTGAAAGAGAGGCGTGACATTCGACGCTCGCGGGATATTGAGCGCGTCCACGACCAAGTTGGAGGGAACTGAGGAATTCGAAATCGCAGTGAGAACCTTCGTAGATGTCTTCTGGAATACTTGGGCAAAGCTGTCCGTTTGCTGGACGTGGAACCTGAGAGGCAACATGTTCAGAAAATAGCCGACCGTGCCGATGAACTGCTGGTGTTTGCGATTCGCGTCGCTCATACCGATGCATAGATTTTCGACCTTGAGCAATCCGGCAAGGAAGACCTGCAATGTTGCAAGGTAGAAATGAAACGGCGTGCCTCGGAGACTGCGACTCGCTTGTTTGATCCTGTCCGCGACTTCGATGCTAACATGCCGCGTCGCTGTGTGCACCTTGAAATTATCTGTTGGCGCCCGGGTCTTCTCCTTGGCGAGAGGAAGGACAGGCATCACTTCTGGAGGTGGTGAAAGCTCACATTTCCAGTACTCTAGCTCCTTTGCAAAGGTTCCATTCTCGATGTCGCGATTCAGCATCAGCGAATAGTCAACGTATTGCGCAACCTCGCGTGGTGGGCTCCCCTCATAGAAACACTTCAAATCATGTAGGAATGTAGACCAGCTAGCTCCGTCCATGACAATGTGATGGTATCCAAATATGACCGTGTGCTGGTCCTGTCCAACAGACACCACTGTAACGCGCATGACTTCACCTTGCTCCAGCCGCCATTGATGAGACGCAAGTTTGTCAAACTCCCTTGACACAGAGGCAGCGCCAGAAGCCGTGACATGCTCGAAGAAGGGTGGTGGCATTTTCAAGACACCCTGAAGAAGGTCGCCACTGTTGGGATCCGAAAAGAAGGCAGTCCGTACGGACTCGTGCCGGGAGACGGCCTGTTCCAGGGCTCCTTTGAACTTCTCGAGCATAAAGTTCCCTTGAAGATTGTAAGATATGACGACGTTGTACTGGCTAGGGTCCTTCATCCAATGGCCGGCGAACCAGATCTGCGATTGATGAGGAGACATCTTCTCAACCCGTGTAAACCTTGGCTCTATGACACTTTGTCCCTGTTCAAATCCAGAGTCAGAAGGGCATAGGACACATGATGACTCTGAACTAATGATATCGAGCGATAAGTCTTGTACTGAGCTGTTGTGTTCCGAGTTGGATGCAGTTGTCGCGAGGTCTGTGAAATCGATCTCGTCGGCAGGCTGGTCTTCCTTCTGCGGCACTAGAACTTGAGCATCAGGCTGTGGGATGGCTTTCTCGCACAACCCTGCGACAGTGCCTTGTAGTGCATCCATGGGAGCAATGTAGATATCAAGCTCTTTTGTAAACCATGTCTGAATATCCACAGCCAAAAGTGAGTCACAACCCAGGTCCAGAAGTGGGGTATGCACATCCAATGTTTGAGGTGGAAGCCGGAGCATTGACTCGACCTTCTTCGATAAACGCTCCAGCAGCGTCTCATATGCATTTTGTCTTGGCTCCGATTCTTGAGGCTGATGCTCAGGGGGAAGGATGGAGGATGAATCCTCCTGTTTCACAGATTGCCCCTGTTTGGCTCGAGCGCCATAGGTAGTGAAGTGAGAAAGCAGAGGATTTGAGGGCCACGAGGATTCACCATCCTGGTCAATCTGGCGGTCTATCATCTGCAGGCCAATGAATATCTCGGGATTCTCTTGGGACCCAGGTGCTCCAGCAGCTACCACTTCACCAAAGGCGTGATGTAAATCGGACTCGCACAGAGGCGCATGTCCATCGTGCATCATGCGCTGAATCACCTTCCTGCCTTGCTTGGCAAAGTATCCAGCATCGACAACCATACCCAGGGCTAATATAGACCCCACCAGGCCTCTCTGCCTACGCTGTTGAATGAGACCGGTCATGAACAGCGCTGAAGCATGATATTCTGCCTGCTTTGGAGTTCCGATAACAGAGACAAGGGATGTCAATATCACGAAGAAGTTTAGTGTTGGTTCCGGGAACAATTCGTCGAGATACGTTGCTGTGTTGATTTTTGCACTCGTGACAAGACCTCGCTCGTCTTCGATAGTATATTCAAACCCTTCGTCGGACAGAGCCAAGGGAGCATAGCAGACACCGACAATGGGTGGTAAAATCTCCTTGATTTTAGCGAAAGCCGACAGAACGGACTTTTTGTTTGAAGCATCCATCTTCAAGAGCTTCACAGTAGCTCCCAGACGAGACATTTCCTCGAGCCAAGCCTCGTGTACGCGCGGGTTTCTGCTGGCAAGAACAAATGTCCGTGCCCCGTTTCTCGCCATCCATGTCAGAATTGACAATCCAAGCGGTGTTGCCATATCAATCATCCAGTAGGTTCCGCTCGAGGAGAACATGGTTGTGGCCCCTAGGACCTCACTCTGGCTCGCTATTGGAGCAAGGCTTGTCCAGTCCACCACCTTGGGACAAGTGACCGATGGACTGTTTGATGGGGTCTCTGCTAAAGAAGTAACTTCCGGGACCACGCGTGGAAGAGTCGCCAACCTGGTACAAGCTTGAGCATAGGTATCTGCGATAAGCTGTCCAAGGTTTGCAAATAATACACGACGATATAATTCCACAGTCTGGATCCGAGCTTCAGAATAGATATTGCGAAGTATAGTCACTACATGATCGTCGCAAGAGGAAGATAAATCGACAAACACCGACACATCTCTCGGCAGCGCTCGCTCAATCATGCGCCGCGATGCATGAGGGTGGACTGCTATCCACCCTTTCTTTGAATCGGTGCACTTCGAAGTGATAAAATACACAGTGTGCTGAGCCTCGCGCGCTTGCTCGACAGCAGCCGCAAGTAACTCATCAGGCTCATAAAGAAGTATAGGTCCAGATAGTGACTTCAACAGCAGGTTTGCTAAACTGAAGCTAGCAGTAGCTCGCAAAGCGTCTGGGCTTAAGTCGTCTCCGTCAACTAGATTATGAACATTCTCAGGCCTTACTTGGACAACTGATGAGATATGCTCAGAAATGCCGACAACATTTCCCTTTCCATCGACACGACTTCCAAGCCAGAGATACATATCCGTGCAAAGAAGGAAGGAATATCTGACCTGAACATGTACCGAGCTGGCCGAAACCTGGCTCATTGCCGGGACAAGCACTGGTTTCTGGGAGGGATAAGCAGTTGGACGAAGTTCCCGATGCCTGGAATTGTATCGTTTATTTCGCCTGTGATCCCGAACCAGTCGTGGAATACGTAGCGTGCATCCGTCCCAGTGTAATTCGGGTTCATTTGTCCAAAGTGTTTGCCCGTCCGTCAACGCCGGCACGAAAGACCATGTGAGGCGTAGGAAGACCTCAACTACAGTGGAAGGCGACATGTTTTCCACCGTCGACAAATCTAGAAATTGGAGGTTGATATTGTCTCCCTCTTTTGATCTCATCGCTCTTCCAACCGCCACACTTGTACTTGACATATGTCCAGCGGTCAGCCAAAGGACGTGCTTGGACCTTTCCACAAGCTCTTTGAAGGCCAGGAGCCTTTCGTGGAAGAGGCCTCTGGAGAAGAATGGCTCGTCAAGCTCCACCAGGGAGATGATTGAATGTTCCTTCGTGAGGCCCTTCAGGTCCAATTGGTCAATGTCTCTCACTATTGCGGTTGCAGTACCTGATGCAGCGAGAATTCTCTGAATACTATGGAGAAGGCGTGATACTAGCAGTGTCTTGCCCCCAAGGAACACCACAGTCTCAGTAAGCGGCGCCAGGCCGGTCGAATTCATCGGCTCTCGAAGCATCACCACAGTATCATCCACTGCCTGTGTGACCAATACTGAGAGACCACCCACATCTGGATGCATCGAACCATGAAAGATATGGTCGATTCCGGAAAAACCCGTAGAGCGGAGCTGTGCGTCGCATCTAACGGATGACATGTCCAGCCAAGCCTGGGCATCTTGGTCGTACCCTTGCCACCACTGGGGAAACAATCCATAAGTACACAACAACGACATCGGCATTCTCCCGGTGACTCTAACGAATACAAAGTAACCACCGGGCTTTAGCATTGCACGGCAACTTTCGAAGAGGCTGGTGGATTCTTCGGTTGCATGGAGCGGATTGGCAGCGATTACCATGTCATACTTGTCACTGCCACATTCAGCAGCAACGACAGTGGTCAGATCAATCACCTTGAAAACTAGGTTGCGGTGCTGAGTTGAGAGCCTGCCCACTGTCTGGTTGAGCAATTCTGGAGTCGCGCTGCTCAAGCAATAAGAAGTATACTTGTCATCAAGAGCTTCCAGTATTCGCTGGGTGACCACACCGGTGCCAGCACCAAGCTCCAGGACCTCCATGTGGGGATGCTTGTGTACAATACGCTTGACAATACAACAGATGTCTCTGTTCAGTGCAGACAGGATTCCATCAGTATGAGATAAGCGCTCGAGGATGCCAGCCCCATTCGGCATGTCAAGAGGGTCTACTTCTCCTCGCAGGATCGCTGGCAAGGCCTTACCGAGTGAATGGATTGACTGAAGATCCACGATCCCTGCAGACTTGTCGACCATTGCCAGGATGCTCTCCTCAGACATTTGGGACTGATTTGGCTGAACAATAGAGTACTCAGAGCCCTTGCCATCAACAGCAATGCGGCTAATCTCACGGTACAAGAGCTGGTGGTGAGGCATAAACCTTGCAGATTCGAGTGGATCAATCTCATCCAGTGTTTTTCGAAAATAGTATAAGGCGATCATATCTGCCGCATCTCTCGCCAGCACCTCCTCCTCTAGGCTGTGATAGGAAGATACCAACGAATACCCAAAAGGGTCGCTCTCCCACACCACGTGTGCGAACATGTTACGGTCACTTGAAGTGTCGGTTTGAGGGGCACTCTTCATGACCAAGCCCTCGATTTGCACCATAGTGTTTCCATCTGGATTGTACAACGACACGTCGCCTTCTATTTCACCCTTGTCTACTGCAGTCACAAATGCGTCGATTTCGCATGAAAAATTCTTCAAAGCAAGGTTAGGATTAACAAGAGCTCGACGAATCTCTTTTGCGTGAAACGAAGTCCACATTCCCTTGCTGAACGGCGAGGCAAAGGCACACATCATAGCCTGGAATGATGCCTCTAGCATAGCCGGGTGAAGTAGGGATCCGGAGATAATTGTATCGGCAGCCCAAGATGCAGAAGCAGTGGCTTGGTCCAGGGAGCGCTCGATCGAGGTTATGCTTCGAAAGGGTCCGGAATAGCTAATGCCAGCTTGTTCAAATGAGTGGTACAGATCAGCGACATCTACAGGTGCTAGAAGGCGGTGCCGCTTTTCCCTTGGGGGTAACTGGTCATCACCATCACGGAGAGCTTCGCTAAGATAAAGTGTTAGGCGTGCAGTGCATAACTTGGTTAAAGTTGATCCGTCACTATGGCACGCATGGCAGGAAGCTTCGGCATCGAGTCTGGCATCCGACATTTTCTCGGAATTTTTGTCATGGAATCGTACTGTCGTGATGTATTCTATCCCATGACTATGTTCTTCCAAGATTAATGGTTCTATGACAACGAAATTATTGACCTCGAGTAACGCAAGGCATTGGCTTGCAGCCGCAGAGCTAGCAGCTGCTACCAGAGAAGAAAAGTAAAAGGCAGCTAGAAGCAACTCTTGGCCTTCGTGCTTGTGTCCTTGGGCCCAAGGCATCTCCTCCAAGTGCAGAATATTCCTCCAACACATCTCGTTTGTTAATTCGCTGGTAGATCGCCGGCCCAATAGCGGGTGCAATTGCGTACCACCAAGACGGTATCTTCGGGACACGCGAGACTCTCTCCAGTATCTCTTCCTATGGTCCCAGGAGTATGCTGGTAATCCTTTTGTCAGTTGCAAGGGTTGCTTTCCAAAAGCTTGGAGAAACTGCCCAAGGTCCAAACGTTCAGACATCAGTTCCCAGAGGCAACCGACGGCGGTCGAGGCAGCCTTGAGATCATTTTGCCCTCTGTGAAGTAACGAGGTATAAAGAACACCTGAACTCACTTTGGGCTTCAACGTATCCAAGACTGGACCACGGAGAGCCGGATGAGGTCCGATCTCGATACACGCACCGAGCTTTTGGCCGTCACTAATTGACCTCTCCAGTGCCTGAGAGAAGAGGACAGGTTTGACCATGTTATCGACCCAGTAAATATCGGCGAACCTTTGGATATCTTTTTTCAGTATTGCACTGCTCCCTGTCACGCTTGAAATCCATGTGCAGCCGCTCCTGGGTGTTCGCACTTGGATGTTGCATGCCTTCAAGGATTCTAGATATGCTGCACTACAGGGCACCATATGGTGTGAGTGGTACGCCACATCAACCTGTAACACCCTTGCGAATATTTTCTTACGGTCTAGAAGTGCCTTGGCTTCGAGGATTGTATCGTAATCGCCCGATAACGTCGTGCTGGCGGGCCCATTGCTTGCTGCCACCACGATTTTCCCAGAAAAAGATGGTTGAGAACACAATTCACTCGCGTCGGGGAATGCAAGACCAACGGCTAGCATGCCACCTGATTGAACCGGCTTAGTGTGCAACCCACGGTAATAGGCTATCTTCATGGCATCCTCTGCCGAAATGATATCAAGCGCATAGGCGGCCACTATTTCGCCGGATGAGTGGCCAACAACCGCATCGAGACTGATTCCACACGCACAAAGAAGATCGTAGACGGCTATTTCAATTGCCGTTGTTATCGGCTGACTTACTGCTGGATTAGAGAGGCGTGACGAGGGTTTGTCTGCCAGAAGCTCTACCTGAAGGGACCACGAGGGGCCGTCACGAAGGTTTGCTAGAGCACGCTCACACCGCTCGATAGACTTGCGGAAGATCGGAGACACACGTAGGATGTCGTGCCCCATTTGAGCCCATTGTGCGCCTTGTCCTGTGAAAATGCCCATGATCCATTGTGGTTCGGGTGCATACTTCCGTGGAAAAGGGATATGTTCGCTCCCTTTGTTAGCTTTGTATTCCTCAACAACCTTGTCTAAATCCCCGACAAGCTCCTCTCTGCTTAATGCAGTGATGGAGACCTTGAAGGGTAAGGCGGTTCTTTTGGCGAGGGTCCAGGCCAAATCACCCAGGTCCAATGCTTCGTTGTTTTTGACATATCGGGCTATTTGCTCGATGTTCGAGTATAGGGAATCCTGAGTGTGTGCTGAGAATACGAATGGGCCCGGCATGACGTCTTTCTTATGCATCGACTCTTTGCAGTAACCGACTTGTTTTTGCGATTGGTGTGGAACGTAGCTCTCAATGATGGCATGAGCGTTGGTCCCTCCAAAACCGAAGGAATTCACGCTCGCCCTCAACGGACAGCCAGGGGCAACGGATGGCCATGGCATAGTGCTTGTTGGAACACTGAGATGGTCGTAGAATGGAGCGATATTTGGATTGAGATTGTCAAAAAGCATGTTTGGCGTGATGGTCCTATTCTTGATGCACAGAATAGCTTTCATCACGCCCGCGAGACCCGCACAACCCTCCAGGTGGCCGATTAGGGTCTTGATACTTCCCACATACAGTTTGTCCTCTGGGCTAAACACGACGCTCTTTGGGTAGAATGTCTGCTGGATTGCCTGTGCCTCTACGGGATCTCCAGCCTGTGTTCCAGTCCCATGGCATTCGAAATATTGGCATCGGTCCCGAACCGGATCCAGCCCACAGCGTTCATAGGTCTGGCGGATTAACGTCGCCTGGGCCTCCGAATTGGGCATGGTAATTCCTGCGGATCGGCCGTCAGAGTTGACCGCGGTCTGCCGAATGATGCACTCTACATCGTCGCCATCTTTCAGCGCCTGATCCAGGGTCTTGATCACGACGGCAGCGCACCCTTCGCCTCGGGCGTACCCGTCAGCATCCCTATCCCACATGCGACATCTTGATGTTGGAGACAGCATGTGTAGGTTTGAGTGACTGATGTAGGTCTCAGGGTCGAGCAAGAGGTTGACGCCACCTACAATTGCTGTCGTGCAATCGCCGTTGCGGAGGCTCTGGACCGCTTGGTGCAATGCCACCAGTGAGCTGGAACATGCAGTATTGATAGTCATTGATGGCCCTCTCAGGTCGAAGAAGTACGAGACACGGTTTGAGAGAATACTCGGCGATGTGCCCGTTGCATGCCATCGGCTGATTGTGTCCAAATCCCGAGCTTGAATGTCATGATAGTCCGAAGTCATCGCGCCAACAAAGACCGATGTGGACGAGCCGCGCATCTGTTTCAATGTATATCCCGCAGCTTCGAGCGCCTCGTATGTCGTCTCGAGTAAGAGCCGTTGTTGTGGATCCATTGCCTCTGCCTCAGCCGCACTGATGTTGAAGAAGGCAGCATCAAAGTGATGAACATCGTCGTCCAGTACGTAGGACTTATTCGGGACATCTGTAGCGCCATGATGCTCCCCATGCTGATGGTGAAAGCCGGAGAGGTTTAATCGTTCAGGATCTAGATCCCTCAAGACATCCTTAGGGTTGGATAATAGCTCCCAAAGCTGCGAAGGCGACGCTACATCGCCTGGAAATCGGCAGGCAGTCCCGACAACAGCAATTGGCGTCTTCATGGCAGCGAGATGGACTTTACATCAACAAAATAAAATTTATTTCCAGCAAGGGTATTGAACAATAACGGCGGCCTCAGTAACAGGAATGTCCGAATGACTACAGCAAGAGTAAGTGATGTATATACATGTAACCTTCGAGCCTTATCCCTATCATTACGGAATTCAGCCCCATTGAACAGCAATTGTTACTCCACTGCGCTTGACAAGCCGATCCATTGTGTACTCTGAGTCTACTAACCATAACAGTCTTGGGTGCGTGGCGCTCAATGTCCCTTGTGGTAAATTTTTCTTGTTCCCACTATTTCAGCTCAAACAAGCGGTAGCGATTTCCTGGTCGCCACAGGAAACTTGTTCTCTATTCAGCTCCTTCGATCGGCGTATCAGACCAATCTCCCAATTAGTCTCTTCCAGTCGGGGCATCGGCCATTTCGGGATGCTACATCGTGTAGATGGCCACCTGGCGGCTAGGATAGATCACGCCGATCAGGGACTTACTGCTTGGCATGTACGAGAAAACTTGGTCTAGAATTATCACATGCTCCTTGCAATATTGCAATAGATTGCATGCTGCGCGTTGTGCTTCTGCCATTCATACGTCTACTTAATTTGTCTCAGTGGGTCAAATGGACCGCCCCACAACAAAACTATGGTGCACTCAATTGCTCTCGTCCTTGAACCCTTGCAGAGGATAGAATGTGGACCTCAGCCAGCCATCAGTTTTCAATGCATATCAGATTGGGTCTTCAAGAAACACAGTTACATCTAACTAACTGACCCCTGCGCAAAACTTCCAGGTTGCTCCTCGGTTACGTGACAGACGTGGCACCGCATGCATCAGGGCTCGTATTGCTTGCGTCATGCGGCCGCTATCACAAACGCACAGTGAGGGCGATGGCCCCAAGAAGGTGATGAATATCTTGCTATGACCTGACCAGAACAACCAGGGTAGTATTCCTTTGAGCTCCCCTTATCTTTGTCTCCGAACCCATACTAGAAGCCAGTAACCAGAGTTCTGAAAGATGGAAATCTCCAGGAAACCAGCAACACAGCTGCCAAAGCCCTTCCACGTGCTCAATCAAGCCCTGAACCTCTCTAACAGGAACCACGCAAAATGGTGGTATAGCACGGCCCCGATGTTTGCCGCCATGATGGCCGGAGCCAACTACGACGTTCACGCACAGTACAAGTTCCTCTGCATCCACCGCGAGGTCATCATCCCGGCGTTGGGTCCGTATCCCGAAAAGGGCCAGCCCATGCACTGGAAAAGCCATCTGACGCGCTTCGGACTCCCCTTCGAGCTGAGCTTCAATTACTCTAAATCGTTGTTGCGGTTCGCCTTCGAGCCCCTCGGTCCCCTAACGGGAACGCAGGAGGACCCATTCAACACCCAGGCCATCAGGCCTGTTCTCAAGGACCTAAAGGCCATGGTTCCGCGGCTTGACCTGGAGTGGTTTGATCATTTTACCAACGCACTGGTCATTTCCGACGAGGAGGCTCAACGTCTCCACGATGGAAATCTTCCAATCCCCGTCTTCAAGACTCAGAACAAACTGGCGGCCGATCTGGAACCATCCGGGGATATTGTCTTGAAAACCTACATCTACCCCCGGATGAAGTCGATCGCGACCGGGACGCCGAAAGAAAAGCTCATGTTTGACGCAATCAAGGCCGCTGACAAGGAGGGTAAAGTCGCCACGCCACTGGCAATCCTTGAGGAGTTTATAGCTGAGCGGGCTCCAACCCTCATCGGCCACTTTCTCTCGTGTGATTTGGTCAACCCATCCGAGTCGCGGATCAAAGTCTACTGTATGGAACGCCAGCTGGACCTGGCCTCCATCGAAGGGATCTGGACTTTGAACGGGCGACGGAACGATCCAGAGACACTGGATGGACTGCAGGCGCTCAGGGAGCTGTGGCAGCTATTGCCCGTCACGGAGGGTCTGTGTCCACTGCCAGACTGCTTTTACGAGCCTGGTACCTCACCACAGGAGCAGCTTCCCTTCATCATCAATTTCACATTGTCCCCGAAAAGCCCGCTTCCCGAGCCACAGATCTATTTCCCTGCATTTGGGAGGAACGACAAAGCCATCGCGGAGGGACTGGCTACCTTCTTTGAGCGCAGAGGGTGGGGAGGCTTGGCTAAAAGCTATCCATCGGATCTGGCCGCGTACTAGTAAGTCTTTGTATCCGTGAATTAATGAATGAATGATACTGATCTCCATCCGCAGTCCGGATGTGGACCTGGGCACCGCAAATCATCTACAAGCGTGGATCTCATTCTCCTATAAGGGAAAGAAACCGTACATGAGTGTCTACCTCCATACTTTCGAGGCCTTCAGTGCTGCAGGAGGGAAGCATGTGCCATGAGGGACGTAATTATTAAGAGCAGTTTACGTGGATCCATTTATGTGGACCCATTAAATGCGTTATATAATTTTGTTTCGGTTACTCGTAGCTGCGAATTATGTCCTTACCCTGCATAGAGGCATTAAAAATCCAACGAGATTATGGTTAGGTAGAAATAAGAAAAACCAAGCAATCTGTTCTTTCTTAAACTTTCATTAAAATCTTGATTTTGCTCTCTGTCGCTAATTTCTATTTCTTGTCCGTATAAGCACCGGTAGGCCCTTGTTGCCACGCTGTCCATAAAAGACGACAAGGGTCAACTTTCAGCGCTACTTATCGCCAAGGGATCTACAAGCTATATTTGCGAACTTCCAAAACTAATGCAATTATTCGTGTACTTTACTCGCCCAATCTGTAAAACAAAGAGTGCTTCCAAAAAAACCGCAGGACGAAATAAATAGTATGTATTCACTTGCTCTAGATACTGCAATTGTGCGAGACCTTCCTAAACAACAATCAAGGTGCAACCGCCATCGTAGAACTGTACGTAATCAGGAGGTAGGCAGATACCCAGGGTAAGGACTAGGAAGAAGCCATCTGCTCGAGAACCTCATCCGTATACCCCCAAAGCAAGGTCGAGTAATCCGACGCCCAAGTAGCGCCCGTCCAGAATGTGCTGTTCTGCCCCTGGAGCTCATACAGCTGCCGATAGAACCCTCCGCGGATTTCCTCCGCCGAAACGAACATGGTAACAGGGGTGTGGCTTGCAAACTTGACGATCTCAGGCTTGTGCGTAGAGTATGTTCCCTCGGCATGGAGACGCTCGAGCTTCTCATACATGTATGCCTTCGCCTCGGCCTCTCCGAACTCGGACCCACCGACTAGCTTGATGTTGTGGTAGCCAGGAGCCCAGTGGGTATCCAGGCGCCAGATGAATGGTTCCTCGGGGACACCATACGGGCGCTCCGTGTCAACGTTGACCAGGTTCACGTCGTTGGGGAGACCGGTGTCGTTGATGAGCGCGGCCCAGTATTGGTGATACTGCCATTTGGAGAAGATGTGGGATTCTTGTTCGCTTAGCGGGAAGCCGTGCAGATTGTCTAAGAGGGGCGGAATGGTGACTAGCAGTTGCTTGCCCTTAAGGAGCGTTGTAGTCCCGTCGGCACTGCGCACGGTGACTTCGACGCCATCCTCAGAGCGCTGAATGGACTCGGGAGTCGTTTCCAAGAGGACGTCGCTGCCGAGTTCTTTGCCGGCGCTCTTGTACAGAGCAGCGATACCTTCGATGGGACGGACGTAGCCCTCGTTCAAGGCGGCGGCGTGGGGGACCCCGATATATTGGATGACGTAGAGGGTGATCATGTCCAAGACATCGCCGGAAGTGTGAGAGAAGATGGCATACACGGCATCCTCGAGATGGTACTTCTTTACGAAGTCCGCGAAAGGACTGATGAGATCCTCTGGCACCGGTTCTGGGATTCGATAGACACCGTCGTCCAGGAAGCCAAACTGAGAGATGGCATCGACCCATTTCGCGAATGCTTCCCTGTCCTGGAGCTGGCCTGCCGGGTATTCTGTCCTTTGCCCCGTGTTGAGGTTTAGGTAGTCCTCGTGCGCGGGAGCAGGGTTGCGGCGCCCATAGGGCACTTGAAGCCGCTCGAGATAGTTGCGAGTCACGGTCGTGTTGAAGAATCCTTCCACACCAAAGTTAAGAGGCGTATTGTCTTCAGTGTAGTAGGTTTCGCCGTGACCGCCCAGATAGTCGTTGCGTTCAACAACGGCGACGGTCTTGCCTTGATCCTTGAGACGAATCGCGGCATATGTCCCCGAGCTGCCACCGCCAAGAATGATCACATCGCGGGAGATGGTGTCGCGGGCGACAATCGCATTTGCCAGACTGAGACAGACGACGCTGGAAAGACCAAGGAAGCTCGCAATTCTGGCTGCCATCTTGAGATTGGGAGAAAAAAAAAAAGTTGAACAGGCCAGAATACAGCCCAATGCGCAAACACTGCCGGTTTAAAAGCAACAGACGACCACTCAATGTTTGCGCGCCATCTTGAGTTTGAAGCTTCTGACTCCCGAAATTGTTCCTGGCCGACTTTGGACTTTGCTTGATTGAGATCCCCGGCCCGCAAGGCTTTGGCGTCTTGGGAACCCAGGGCAGCGCCGGTCTCCACGGCTAGTCACTAGCTCTTCGGATCACATTTGCAGAAAGAGCCTTTGCCACTGGAGTTTCACCGTGAGCATCTCTTACGCCAATGCTTTGAGACCGCATGCCGTAGCGCATTGCCCGTCTTCTCTCATCCATATTGAAAACTACTTCGAGCTGAAAAATGGAGTGTTGATCACAGCCCAGTGGATGGAGATACTGTACATGGAGATTCCCACTTTCTTGGCTGCAGCAGATCGTATTTGGATTACGTAAAAAAATACAGTTCTAGATCTACGATAATATACGACGTGCATATAGCTAGCGGCTTGGCTAGGAGTTTATGGCCAGATGTGACCTGTGCGTGTCGATAGGATCATGCAAACGCACTATTAAGGTTAAGGTGCTTGAGATATGTTACATTCACGTGCTCTCAGTTGCCTTCAGTCTCTTCCATCGTGCCGTTTTCATTAGTCTAGCAGGGGGCTTCTGCACCTTTACTAGCTTGCATATATCGGACCCGATCATACGATGCATACATACGTCGCATTGCACCTGAGCTACTCCGTAGCTGAAATGCAAGGATATGGATCGTTGCCTGGTGAGGTCGGATTCAGCCGGCCACGTACATCACATTGCATCTGCATACATGGATTCCGGCCTGATAATTTTGATGGTCGCCCCTCTCATGTAATCAACAGTGTTACATTGCGTATGAGGGCCCACGAGCTGTGAGGTTCGTGACGGTCTGCTCATGTTGGACCTGAGCCAGCCCTCGTCCATGCTAGCAGTCTGCAGTTCGAACTATCAGGAATCGGGGAGTGCGTGGTAGATGCCCTTCAATCCACTTGCCTTGCAAAGATACTATATGTCTCCCTTTCAACGTTTTGCACTCGGGATATACCCTATCGGAAGCCAATTAGATATAAGCAGGAAGATTAAGAAGTAGAGAACTGCGAAAATCAATAATTAAGAAAGAAAGGGCCATGCTTGAGGTGATTCCATTTCAGGGGCCCTTTGTAGATCGGGAAGTAATCTTAAGAACAGCTATGATATTCTGATACAGGAGACACCGGAGACACAACGCAGAGGCGATGCTATTTTACTAGTGATGAAAGACTGGCTAAACAAACGGTAAGACCGTCTTGACCATCAACCTCTCTCCCCGACTTCAGCGTGTCACTGAAGTAAATTTGATCTTCAACGGCTTCGTACTCCAGACATTGAAGACTAACGCCTCTTCCCACTTTTCCGATCCAGGAGCGAGTTCCCAATCAAACTCCCAGATCAGCCGAGCCAGGACCAGACGCATCTCCAATCGGGCGAGGTTATGAGCAATGCAGTTTCGAGGACCGTAGCTGAACGCCTGCACGGCGTGGCGATCGTCGGTCTGGTACGTGGGATCCCCGAGCCATCGTTCAGGGATGAAACTGTGTGGATCGACAAAGTTCCGGCTGCAGCGATTGATGCAGAAGTGCGCGATGCCGACTTGTGTGCCACCAGGGATCCAATGTCCGTCGATAAAATCGCCACCCCGAGGGACACGGCGCGGAAAGACCGCGGGACCGGGAGGGAAGATCCGGAGCGCCTCGTTCATGCACGCGTTCAGATACTTCAGCTGATTCACGCTGATCGAGTTGATGTCTCCAACGCTGTTGAAGGTGCTTCGAATTTCGCTGATCACTTTGCGCTTGGCGTTTACGTTCTGTGTCAGGAAGTATAGTGTTGCACTGAGAGCCGTGGCCGTCGTTTCGCTGCCGGCGATGATGAGGGTGGAGCAATTCCCGTCAATCTCGTATCGCTCGAGCCCATTCTGTGGATCGAACAGATTGGTTGTCAGGTCCTTGTAGTGGATCTTTCGGTCCATTCGACGCTGCACTTTGTCATGGGTGTACTTCCGGTGGGTTACGAATTTGTCGCGCAGGGACTTGGGGACGAACCACATCAGGATGTGGAATATCCATGGATAGTACCCTACGGCGTGCGTCATGGCGCGGAGTTTCATCACCTCGAGAATCATTTCCACCCAGGGGTGGTAGTGCGAGTTCTCGAGGCAACCGTAGGTCTCGCCGAATGCAAGCTCCCCGATCAGGTCAAATGTCGCGTACTAGGGCAATTCACTCGGTCAGCTGCGGGCTTCTTTGTTCAGTGAGTTTCGGAGACTTACGTTAAACCAAGCCGTCATTTCAGGTGTCTTACCTGCCGCTACTTCCACTTGCAGCTTCTCTACCAATAGATTGATGTTTCGTTGAATCACTGGCTCCTGCTCTCTCAGCGCAGCATCCGAGAAGCCCTTGGCGAGCAGACGGCGGTAAAAGCGATGAAGGTCACCGTCTACCGTCACGATTGAATGAGGCGCAGTCGGGCCCTTGTAGAGGGGGGTGTCCTTGTCCATCTCGGGCTTCCCGGGGCGCGCGCCGTAAATGTCATCCCATGCACGACTGGAGGTGAAGAGCACCTCGTCTGGAGCAATCCGCAACACTGGTCCGTATGTTTCGTGTGCCTGCGAAAGGGCTGAAACGATGTCTCCCGTGCATAGGTGGTACGAGTGCCACAGACGTGTCACTGCTGCCAGTTTCGGTCCGGGATACTTTGCGAGCGGATGGAGCGTGAGCCGGTAGATGCCGACGAGCATGCAGTACTGGCCAGATCAGTTAGCTTGAATTATGCCTTTATCGGAATTGACACTGGCTACCCACCGTAACCCCTATCAACAAGACCGTTGTCATGGCCTTGCTGAGTGAGAGACTGTCCGCATCGGGGCTGCCTGTATTGTAGAATGCGTGGCGTACTATCTCGCTGGCAAATCGGCTCATTTTGGGTAGTTCAGGCCAACGGTAAGACGTAAATCCAATAATCAAAGGAATTTCCGGGAGAATGTTGAGAGCAAGCCTTTTATGTGTTGTAGAGTTTGCCACCAATTTGCATGTGAAGTGGAAGAAACGCAGGACAAACAATAAATGCAGGCATGGATCGGATGCCTTGCCTATTGGGCCGCCGTGCATATGCAGCAAAATGTCTCTCGCTTACACTATAACTTATCTTTAAGTCCTTCCCTATCATCCCATTTATCTACCTTTCGTTCTGGCGGTATCACCGCGAGTGTTGAGTGTTCACCTTTCACAGCGTTCTTCAGAGGTTCGATCCACCGCCAGTTCTGCACTGTCACCGAACTTGCTCTACATCATGAAAATCTGCCTCCTGGTTTTACGCGGAGATGTGGAGGAGGCAAGTGATGCCGGCTACTACCATTCCTTTACTGTATTTTCTTCTAGACACAGACTGACTTTCTCCGCCTGAACAGGGACCAAGTGCAGTCGATCTCAGTCGCTACATACCTCAAACTCGTCATCAGTTCAAAACCTGTTACATCAGCAAATACAGTGCGGAAGTAGAGATCGATGAAATCTGCAAAGATGGATATGACATGTTTCTGAATTATATGGTTCGCACAGCAAACCCCGGAGAACGAAAATCTCACTGATCAGCTATGAGTAGGTGGCAGAGTCGGGGGATGATGTTTCGAGAGTGGCAGCGATCACGAGATATCTCGAGGCGAAAGATATCATACTTCTCAACAGCTCGTGCTTCACTCACACCACCGACGCGAGGGAAGAAAGTCGTACCGTCCGAATCCTGACAAAGACTCATGGATTGGACCCCGAACTTCTCAAGGGCAAGCAGTGGGTTTGTCTTGCCATGGAAATGGGCCTAGAAACTATGGTTTTTACTCCAGCCCAGTGCACCACCTCCGTGAGTCTCGATCGAAAAGGTTTACATGAAGCATCGGCGGACTTCAATTGGGTCACGGAAGCCTCCCTGCAGTCCATCCTGAAGTCAATTGCGTTGGATGTGTTGAAAGCATCTGGCAGTGGTTTTGTGCGTGTAGAGACTTCGCTAAAAGCAGAGGCTGAGATATACATGGAGGGTCGCCTTTGCACTCCTCGCGCATTTTACGGAGAAAAGTATACCACATACGAGGATGTGGTGATCGAAGAGGAGTTTCCCGGCGGACATATGGCATTCTTTGACATGCTGGTCACTAGTAAACAAATGCGCTCGGGTCAGGACCACGATCGGAACCAACACCTAGCAGGGGTTTATGACGGCTTTGCCCCTCGCTATCATGCTGCTCGGGCCAACACCGGGCTAAGTCGGATGCAGGAAGACCTGAGCCGAGACTACGATTTCTCCGGCACGGTCCTGGATCTCGCGTGTGGAAACGGTGAATTTGGAGCTATCCTGCACGAGCATGGCGTCTCCGCAAAAATCTCCGGCATCGATGTCTCCGCTGGGATGACCCGATCCTCATACATCCAGGATCACTACGAGAAGCCACTCTTGATAGGGCCGATGGACGAATTCATAATGGCAAGTTCCCCAATTTCCTGAACATACGTTTTCATCCATAGCTTGGTCACTAATTGACAACTAGCGCATGACTGATTTCGACCATGTGGTTTGTTTCGCGGCATTTCAATTCCTGGACCCCGTTCACTTGACCGCGTGTTTGGCTCGCATGTTCATGGTTGCCAGGAAGTCGGTGACTGCGATCCATGAGGATCTCAGTGACACATACATTGAAAATATGAAGAAGCGTAACGGAGAACTGTGTACCAATTTCAATCATATTTCCACGCTGGAGGAGTTTGGCGTTCCTAAGGGTTGGAAGCAGGTTCTCATGAAACACTTTCCCTTATATGATAACCCGAACATTGGGGAGGTGGTGTATGGATTTGCGATTCGTTTTGAGAGAGCCTAAAAATGACGAAATTACATCGTTAATTTCATTGCTATAAGTATTATCTCTGTTATTAGTAGTAGTGATAGTAGTAGTATAGGTATTGTAGTGGGGTTACGCGCTTGTAAGGGGTGATTTAGATCAAACGCGCGCAGTATAAGACGTGCCTATCTCCTCAGTTAGTTAATAATAATAAGCAGCTTTCTTCCTAAGATTGTTCTCAATGAGTCGCTGTTCCGCCGAATAGGTCAAGGGCGCCTTAGCTTCGTGGAGTATCTTGTTGCCTCGTTGACTGAAGTCCCGTTGTCTAGTTGAAGCTACTGTTGACTCGACTTCGCGAACCACTTTGTTATCTCGTTGAGACGTCATCTAAACAAGGCTACCTGTCCTTGACTCGTCAGACCGTCTCAGCTGTCCTGGTCACAGCACGAACCAATTTGTCTTCACTTTGTACCAACAAAAATTCGGAGATGGCTGCCAACAATGCTGGCCCATCAGGCTGCTTACCCAGTGCTCTAATCTCTTCCATGCAGGGCATTTCAACAAAGCCAGTGACACGGTTGAACAGTGTGGTCTTATCTCCTACATTCCAACGTCCTGCATCACTCCGAGAGCAGCCGGCCTGATCTTCGATCAGTCGCATCTAGCGCCCTATGTAGGAGCGAAGGTCATGCCTGAGTAATACATTGGGTTCAACCATTGACAAATGTAGGAAATAGCAAACTCCTGGAACAAGTCTGGACAATGAATCATCCAGGTCATCTTACAATCTGAAGGCGCGTGAGATGCCCTTGCGTCTCCAGTGGGTCCCAGGACATTGGGATGACCTCGGAAATAATACAGCGGACCGCCTAGCCAAGGGAGAAGTTGGCCTAGTTAAATCACAACCATTTTAATATCTTCTTTCGCGGGAGAAGGGATTTATTCGCAGCAGGACTTGAAAAAAATGGGAGCAAGAATAAAGGACCTGCAATTTCGGTGAGGTTAATATAAGTCTGCCTTTAATCCACACCCGGAAAATATACAGCTCGCTCCCACAGATCCAAGCTTACCTGCTCACGCAACTCTAGACCCCCACGTATAGCTAGCAACAGAGGCAAGCGACACCGCTTCCGGGAAGATAATAGATTCGAATGAGGGAATAAAAAAGCAGTGGTTTATGTCCTAGTCGACTGCCCAAGATTAAAGCGTCAGTGATAGGAGCTACGGAGGGAAATTGGAAGTACCCTTAATAATATTTCAGATATGCTGGGAGGAAGACTGAAAGGTAAGGACGGTAAATTGCAATATACCATGCAATGCAGCAGTACCTTAGGTGTAGTACCAGACTTTGCAGAGGCATCTTAGAGGTTTCAAGCCTCGCGCTACAAGGGCGGCAGAACAGAGCACCCGGCACTTAGATCTCCACAGGCTTTGACGAGGCTCCAAAGTCGTCGTTAATTAATGGATCACGGTACATAGGTATAGAGAGATAGCGATAGTAGGGTCCTACATATTGTCGAAGGTGAGGGTCAGCGTATGAATACTACTACTGTTATATACTCCGGTCGAAGTAAGTTCTCCCCCTTCTTAAATTTAGTCTGGACGATAAGCAGGACAGAATTTCAAGCTCCTGAAACAACTCTCCATAGACATTCTCGTGAAATAACTACATGGTCTGATAATTGTGCTAATGTAGCACAGGTCTATGCGGCCGAGTAGTCATCGTGTGTAAAGGTCAGTTTTGCACGTTAATGAGTAATGTAATAGAGAGTGTTGTACTTAGTCACTTATCAATCCATCAAAAAGCGTAACCTTGAGCAGTGTAAACGGAAGGAAATAATTCCATGGAAAAGATACTGTAATTTCACAAATGCCAGGCTTCCGCCAAGGTGAGAGGAAGAGAGCCAAGTATTCTGATGCTGGTGCTTGTTAGGAGTGCCAGGAACAGGGTGCATGGCCTAGTCGCTGGAGGTCATGCGCGCAGGAGATGAAGTGAGCGGCGAAAGAGGCAGCTTTGAAGAAATATCAAAGATAGGGGCCCAGGTAGTTTACATTAACTAATTGTGAGGCAGCAAATCAGATATTCTGCCGATTTAACACAACTCACAACGTCATAGTTAATAGGTGCAAATAACTGGTCTACTACCCAGTTTTGCATCCCCGGTCTCATGACGTATTATTACTCTCATTTAGACGTGCAGTACACCTAATATGGCTAATAATGCAGCTGTAGTTCAGATCCACCTACCATCGTATTAAACCAGTTGAGGGCTGTCATTTAGCTAGCAGCTAGCACGTTAAGACTTATATACCGATGTACGATATATAAATTTCGCCGGGCAAGACTCTATGTCCATGTAAAGAAGCTTGGATGTTGGCGTAACTTGCACATCTATGTAGTAGATCAGGAATCATCTGGCAATGGTATTCTGTATTGCAGTAGTCTGGTATCGTACTGTCATAGTACTATTATGAGCGGTATGCCCGTCCTTGTGTCGGTCTTCGATCTATGTATCACCCTAGAGTATAAGTACAGGATTCCTGGGTTTTCCATTGCCGGACCTTAGTGTCATTCGTCCAATATCCCACTATAATATCATCTCGCGTGATATGGCCTCAAGCTTTCTAGCACAGTCGCTGTGGATACCAGCACCAACACTAACGGGACAGAATCTGAGTGATCAGTCTGGCAGGGTAGGGCACGCACACGGCGTACATGACAGTGCAATATAATTTAATAAATGCTAGGTCTTTATCGTGACAGGAGGCTACTCACGGATAGGATATGAGCTCACCAAAATTCTCTTTCAACATGGCGGTAAGGTGTACATTGCTGGACCGAGCAAGGAAAAAGCCAGTAAATCCATTTCAATCCTCCGGGAGAGTGTATCGAACTGTCATGGACAACTGCACTTTCTTCGACTAGATCTTGCAGATCTCTCTGTCTTGTAACTTTTTATATGGTCAAGTGGTTTTCTCTCTACTAGAGCACAGACAACCAAACCATCACACTTGGCAATTGACGTCCTGTCAATTCCAGCAATGAGCAATGAAACTGAGCGAGTTTTTTCAGGGGCACGTCGTACAATCTCATTGGAAAGGCACAACTACCAGCTGAAAATATTGAGAGAATATAATGTCTAAAACGCTGGCAAAGGAGTAATATTTCGGAGGCGAAACTCGAGGGGTGGTTAGTTAAATTAAATCCTCTTTGATTCCATACACGCATTGATCATAATGCCAAGAAATTGTTTCGAAAAATTCGAATTTCGGATTATTCATCTGGACTTTATTAATTCTTGCCAAGCTTGTTCTGAGCGAGGAGTACATTGAAGCCGAAGTGCTCCTCTAAAGAAATGGATGTTGTTAGGATTGATATGGAAATGCGATTGCCGAACTTGTCATAGCCAAAGCCTACCCAAAGACCAAACGGTTTATTCTCTGAGCAGACAACTTGGCCAGTAGACAATGTTCGCAAAATTTATCCGAAGTCCAGAAAGTCTCTTCTGTGCCTGGCCCGCCTGAGTACGACATGACCCACTCGTTCGAAAATCATACCCTGGCCCCTTGTAAACCAAACTTGATCGTCGTAGCATAGCCCACTGAATACAGTACATGGATGAGGACAAGATGAGACGGGAAGAACCAATAATCATAAAAGAGGGAATGCTAGCGCATGCCAAGGGATACATCACACCGGGAGGAGCGAATCTAGCCAGTTCGAGGAACACGGTGTGTTGGAGGAGGGGACCCTTTCTCTCACTTCGTTCGTTTCAGGGAAATGAAACAGAGGCCAATCCCCAGTTTCATCCAAATATTGGTCCGATGTTGATGACTGGAAGGGTCCTTAAAGTTAAAATGTCCCGAAAGCTAAACCTTAACTCTATTCTGGAATGCCCAATTTTCTATAAATTGAGGGGTCTGCGACTACCATGACAAGTACTTTATTTGCGCACTCGGTATTCACCTCCATAAGATATATCGCGATGTTATTTTATATTCTGGGACTGATCTCATTCTCTGCCTATACCACAGCCCTATTGTCGGGCGGCTCAGGCCATTACACTCAGAACGGAAATTGCTCATCATCTGTCATATCATCCCCGACTTTGCCAGAAGCTGAAATCCTCAGTCTCTCTGCAGCACCAGTAACAAACTATGTTGGTGATAATTTCTCAATTGACTTCTGCAATGTGACCATCTCTTACACCCATCCGGGCTGGAACGACACGATCCATGTCACCATCTGGCTTCCCTTGCAGAATTGGAATGGACGGCTCCAAGGCTCAGGAGGAGGGCGCTATGCCACGAGACCCATTGATTCAATTCTTGCAGCAGCAGTGGCGGCTAATTATTCTGTCGTGGCAACTGATGGCGGCCATAGGGTCAACAATACAAATGCGGAGTCGTGGTTCCATGAATCTCGGAGTTCTAAATCGTGGTCACTCAATGCCTTGAACGAAGTGAACCTCTATCTCTTACAGGATTTCGCTTCAGTGGCATTAAACGACGCATCAGTTGTAGGCAAGCAGGTCACACACAGCTTCTACGGCCAACCCGCTCACCACTCATACTGGAACGGATGTGGCACCGGTGGGAGACAGGGGCTAATGCTCGCTCAGCGATACCCCGATGCGTTTGATGGGATCGTAGCTGCTGCCCCAGCCATCAACTGGCCAAGTTTTACTGTCGGGTTGTTCTGGCCGCAATTCGTCATGAACCAGCTGAGCAGGTTCCCTCCGCAGTGTGTCATGGATACAATTACCACTGCAGCTGTTGATGCGTGTGATGATCTCGACGGTGTGGTTGACGGGGTCATTGGCGCTGCTGATCTATGCCAATTCGACCCTGCATCTCTGGTCGGCCAATCTGTGAACTGCAATGGTGTGCCAATTGAAATTACTGAGGAAGATACTACCATCGTTCAGAAGATATGGGAGGGTCCCAGATCTGTTAACGGCTCTTTCCTCTGGCATGGTTTTGAGCCCGGCACTAATCTCTCAGGGGTGGCCAATACATCTTGCAGTGCTTCAGCGTCCGACTGCACAGGTGTCCCGTCTGCCATGGCTTTAGATTGGATTAACCTCTTCGTCGAGCAAAATCCATCCAGAGACCTCACAAATTTGAGCCATGTAGACCTTGATAATATCTTCTATCGATCCAACCAGAAATATTCATCAATAATAGCAACAGATGACCCCGATCTATCTGCTTTCAAGAACGCAGGAGGGAAAATGATCTCTTGGCATGGGCTTATTGATGCTGGGATCCCGCCAAAGGGAACTCGACAATACTATCGACGCGTTGAAGCGCTGGATACTGCGGTGAGAGACTTTTATCGACACTTTGAGGCTCCGGGAGTGGGGATTTATTCCTGTTATAGCGGGAGTGGGCCTGCTCCTACTGATGATTTAGATACAGTAGTGGAGTGGGTTGAGAACGGTGTTGTGCCGGAGACTTTAATGGCAAAAACAACAGACTTGAGCAGGGAGAGAAATCTTTGTCCATGGCCGCTTGTGTCCGTGTACCAGGGAGGAGATGAAAAGGTTGCGTCGTCATATGCTTGTAGGGAGAGCTTTGCCTGATGAAATAAGTTCTGGGTTTGATTATTGTTATTCCTATTTTGGTTAATAGAGGCTCCATTGGCACAGCTGCTGACTTTGTCGACCAGTTCAAGAGTTTTATGGAAGCTCTATCACACTGTTAGCGTGGGAATAGAAGAGGAGGGAAAAAAAGAAAGAAGTTGCTGTATCTCAGCCCGTCGTCGTGTTCCACAGATTGATGCACTGACTACCGGAAGTCGATGCCGGGGATGATGCCAATAAACCTGTTTCCTTCGCATCGCTTGTTTTCCACAGTGTTTCGTATTTGCTAGGCCGTATTCTCCGAACACATCCTTTGATAGAATCCTTTGGAGAATTCTCAAATGCGGAGTAAACTATTCAGCATCCGTTAGATGTCGAGTTAGTATTAGTTACTAACATCCTTATGTCTCTTACAGTGTTAAGCTGGGATATTATAATGCATATTTAATAAGTACTGGAGTCCCTATGTACGGAGAAAAAGAAATTGGCTCTGTTATTTGTGGATTTTATTATTTTATTATTTAGCTACAGCCGTTAACCGGACATCGTCCTTCGACGGGCTCCTCTCCTGGGCGATAACCATGTTAAAGTCCTGTTAATACTAAGTAAACAAGTCTTCCAACACAAACCTTTTTTAGAAAAATAAAAGAGGTTTATTTAATAATATTATAGTAGCTAAACCCCCCAATTCGGGCATAACCTTGCACTAAGCTTGTTTGTTTGTAGTCTGTTGTTATAGCCAAGCTCAGGATCTTAACTATTCCACTTGACCAAAAGACCACTATATCTGATCCCCATTCCTGAGCGCCTTATATAGTAGCGCACTGTAATGTTAGGTGACGCACCCATACCAACACGAGCCCACGATGGTTCAAGGGTGCAGGCTGGTTGCTTGGTCGATCACCGAGCGGCGGTGGTCCATGGGATTGACTCCGGGTGTCTTGATGGTATATATTGGAATCCAACCGCTTGAAAGGCTGTAGACCTGACAAGACGCAATTCCCCACATTTCACGACTGATCCTTCAGCCGGTGGGATAACTTGTATGTTCTCCTCTCACCTCGTTTGCTCCTACTTCCAAAATAACACCTAAAGAGTTACTATTATGTCTCTTGGAACGCGTGAGGGTGTTGGCCTGTGGTCAGCTCTTTACTATGTCCCACGCTGATTACGATGAAACTTGGCCGTTTAAATAGGCACACTACCAAGTGGATACCAGCTTGTTCTTCTAAATCCTATCCTCTTGTCACACCCAGACTCATCCACATAAACAAGGTGATACTGAAGTCCGAAATAAAATAAAGTATGCATCACGTAAATATGCATTTCGCTCCCTTGCTTGATATTTGGCCTTATTTTTAGACCAATGCTCACGCTTGAGTGTATGGCTTATGTTGCTTGGTGGTACTTCCACTTTAAACTCATCATATAGAAAAATAGTCATCTCATCAAGGTATAAGTGAGGTTTTTCAAGAAGATGGTCACAGAGTGCTTTGATCATAGTGGGTATGAGACTCTGTGGACGTCCTCCGTTATTTGGAGGCACTTTCACACTACTAAATATATTTATATTGGTGACATGCCGAGTAATAGTGCTTGGGTTGCAGCCAGCAGCTCTTGTAATTTGGGATGGGGTAAGCTCATTGCTCAAGATTATAACTTGATGAACTCTAGTTTGGATAGTGCTAGATTAGGAGCCATTTGTGCTGTGGAGGATAATTGACGTGATCACTGGAACGATCTTTGGTGGGTTCATGAGATATATCCACGTGGCAGAAGGATGCACATGTATGCAGGTTTACAGGCCATGTAAAATATGCTGACATTAAAAACCTGATTACCATTCAATACACCAGCCTGTACTGTGGCTTTTGGAGTATCTTTACAAATGAAGTTTTAGCATATCCCGTGATTAGGGATTTGGAGAGAGTTGAAGAGTATGAATATTTGCACCGGTTTTGCATCAAGGCGTAACACGTTCCTCTCCTCTTATCAAATGGCTATTGGAGCTTCTATCCCTGCTATAGAGCTGCCCATGGGCTCTAAATGTTTTGAGGTCTTGTTTGTGGTCGAGCACTACGGAGAAGATGTTGAAAATCATCAGCACATACTCCTAGTCACGACCAGTCAGCCGGTTTCAACAGACAGTCAGTGTGTATTTTACCATTGAGTTCAATACGTTGACAGAGTTAATTCATTCCCAGCTCTATTGAACATATTCACTGGGTCAGTATTGGCTCACGGGCCTGAATCATTCTCGGATACGGGCTTTTCGACCTCTGTTTACCCATCGGAAGGCGAAATAATCGACGCTGAGAACATGGAGTGGAACAATTTGATTTTTGGTATTTCTGGTGATATCGCATGAAAATACCGGATGCCACAAAATTATGCTGGGAGACATTGCAATCCGTCTAATCTCAAGCGATGACAGCGAAGGGAACTCTACATTAGGAGATCTACAAGAATAGAACTTTAGCTTGTATCCTCGTAATGGATTGGCCGATTTTGAAGTCGCAGCAAATTGGAAAGCACCCAAGGATTCATGGATCCCGGACATACGGCAAGGCCTAGCAAGAATTGGAAAGTGCAAGGCTGAATATTATTCGTTCCTTTAATTAAAAATCATATCAGAAATGGGGCGCCCATTTTGACTTGTCTATCTACGGATTATTAGTGCAGCTACTGCCGGCAGCCTGATGAAGTCTTATCTGCCCTGCAAATTCTGGCACTAGGTTGTTGATTAATTGTGGTAACCTGCCCTAGTGCACTGACTTTGAAGGCCCTCTATTAGGGATTGAAGGACAGATGGTTTTCATTTTACCGGCATATCACGTACTCAATTATCCATTCCTTTAGCATTTTGAACATTCAAAAAAAAAAAAAAAAAAAAAAAAAAAAAAAAAAAACTAAAGGGCCGGGAGGGAACGTAGAGCACAAGTGTGAAAAGTAAAGAGGGTATTTGGCTTACAGTATACTGTATGTACTGTAATGTGAGCCACTCTCAACAGAATGCAGTTTCGCCTCTAGAGAAACTGTCTAAGTTCACCCGGAAGCCAAAATTAGTCTGAAATGACATGGGTATTAGACACTTGATCTGCGTGTGAAAGGAGATAGGATAGAGTGAATTGGACTAGGCTATGCACTGTAGCCTTGTCCGGTATAGAACATGTTCATTTCCATAGCTACTGTAACCTGTTGACCTTATATTTACAAAAGCCTTAGCTAACTGGCTGTTATTTAGGTTTCTCTGAGTGGCCTATAGGGGTAGCCTATAAGTTCCAGAAGGACTCGAAATAGTCGATCAGATACCGTCTCGCCAAATCCAAGAATAGAGTCAGAGATCTATTACTATTAGTTAGTTGTATAATGCTTGCCTAATTATTTTTATTATTTGGAAAACTACTGCGAATGGCATTGAGTTCCTTAAACAAGGGACGCTCTCCCCGGAAGGGACGTTCCCAGGTAATTTCTTCCAAGGCAGAGAGTTTGTTCGTAAGAAGAAAAGGGAAGAATCCGGTCGACTTATACAGATGGATCTTTTTAATGGAAATAGCTTGATATTTAGGGCTCGGCACGTAGCCCACGAGTTATTCACGATAATTTGTTCCAGCCCTACTCTAATTGCACGGAGAATGTCGCTCAACTCGTTGCTCAACTCACCCTCTAACTGTATTACTTCCAAGATCTTTAGAGATTGTGGTTTCCCATGGAAAATCAAGTTACCAAGCTGCAGGTGAGAAATAGCCAGTCTGGAAGTTCTTGGTAGCATTGAAAAGGCCATAAGAACAGTGCAGTCCCAGTCCCACGCATTTACCTTATCTCAGTACAAGCTGAAATTGAAATGAATATTAAAATTCAAGAGAGCTGGTACGGCGGGCACCACTAGAGTACCACTTAATAAATATTCTATTTCAAGCGCCCGCAGCGACTGGAATGATGGGAGAAGTGGCCAGGAACAAGGAATAGTGTTAGAAACCATTCTTAAAGGGCTGGCTGTTTACTAAGCTGCCGCCTTAAACTATGTGTGCTCTTATCACTTCTCTTAGTATCGAGACTAATGGTTTGTTGGCATTAATACGCAGTATAATAGTGAAGAGGTAATCCTAAAAGCCTTACCTGCACTACTATATATTAGGGAATCGACTCAGCAAGTTTAGCATGCAGGGCTCCACAGCTCGGTAGTAAAATATGCGGATCTCTTGAACAAGTAGCAGCCACTCGCCTAAGAGTTGGAAAATTCTTGTTGCTGGTAGGGGCCTTTCGTTCAGGGACTCGGGAAAGTTGCCTGGCGCAAGATCGATTTCAACTAGTTAAAAAAGAGTCCTGGCAGCATTGTGCCGTACACCCTTTGAGGTATTAAATAATGCCCACAAATCGCAGTTCTCTAGCTATTATGGCATATCAGTATACTATGATGTCTGCGAATACAGGTAGCTAACATTCTGATATATCAACAGTAATAATTCAGGAGGCAGGCCAAACAACATTTACGGTTTTGTTTGATTATTTGGGGTCTGAAGTGGTTGTATTCAGAAGGATTGTGTACCCAAACCCTTATGAGGAGTATTGGGTATATATATTCACATGATGTCCCAATCTGGACTAGTTTATTCTGACAGGTTTTCGGGTCGGCTGCCAAGGAACAGGAAGATGACAGTTGACAGTTTACCCAGATCTGCCAGGCGGTGAGACATAGAAGCTTCCTGTCGACCAAAGTGGGGCCAATACTACTCATTATTCAGCATCCGCTCGGTCCGACTTTATTCCTTTGTTTTTCACCTTTTTATCCAGCTCTCCCAGATAGATTCAGATAGATAGAGACCTTAGAGACTTCATTCTTCAATGCAGATCCATATTCTTATATGATCGGTGATACTAGCTCATACACTTATTCAGCTGACCGACATTCAACTTGTTGGTAGTGGGAATTGAAAGAAGGAGACTAGTTTGTGTGAGACCAGTGATATTTACTGTATTTAAGCCTTCTACGGCACTAGTATATATTGACAGAAATAAGGCACTAGACTCTTGGCTACTGTCATTACCGGTACCCTATCTGTAAATGAACTCCACTTCGCTAGAGACAGGATATCAACCTCTGGCATGATCATACATGAGAAACAATAATTTCCGAGTTATTGACGATACTAGCAGTGATGATTGCTAAATTAGGTTTAGTCGCCCACACGACCTTTGCCCCTCAGCGTGACCTGATACCTGGTCAGGTTGGAGGGGCGAACACATTTTTGTCCCACTGAACTAGACTAATTAGTAGGTCGGCTTATCCAAGAGTTTATTTCCCTTGTGGAGCAGCTTATTCTTTTCATTCATAAAAATCTATCATGGTCTCTCCACTTCGGCTTTCACACTATTTTGCAGTCCAGATTTCACCCAGCAAACTGTGACTCCTGTGCTTCTTATCGACATGCCGAACGGATTGACGGAGGAACAGCGGTTGGAGCTGAACAAAGGCTGCCATGCCCTTATTCCCGGTGTAGAAACCCCTTACGGATATCAGCCGTCGCTGGTCGCAGGCATTGTATTCTTGGTCCTGTTCGGGCTCTCGATGATCGTCCATACAGTGCAGCTCGCCTGGAAAAGGAATTACTGGTGTGCTGTGTTTAGCATCGGATGTCTGAGTATGGATCCTTCAACCGAAACGCATTTTCGATGAGCGGAAGTTGACTTGGCCCTGCAGCGGAGATTCTAGGCTGGGCGGGACGTACATGGTCTACCCAATGCCCCTACAACATGACTGCGTTTCTGATGCAGATTTCGACCCTGATCATCGGTGAGCCAACAGCAGCGAGAGTGCTAGTTGTCAACCCCAAGTTTCGCATGCTAAGAGACTTCCATAGCCCCGACCTTTTTCACAGCGGGGATCTACCTCCTTCTCGGCCGCTTTATCCAGGTCCTAGGCCGCGAATCCTCCATCCTAAGCCCGAACCTTTATCTCTGGATCTTCTGCACCTGCGACGTCATCTCTCTAGTCATCCAAGCCATCGGCGGTGGAATGGCTTCCTCTGAAGCGGACAAAGTCGGCGGCGACACCGCCCCAGGCACCCACATCATGGTCGCCGGTATCGTCTTCCAGATGTTCTCCATTACCGTCTTTGTTGCCTGCGCTGCGGACTTTGTACGTCGCGTGATTCTGCATCGACTCCTACCCTCCACCAGTGTATCCATCTACCCCCTATTCGGCGCCATAGTATTCTCCGTACTCTGTATCTACGTTCGTAGCATCTACCGAACCATCGAACTGTCCGAGGGATGGTCCGGATATCTGATTACCATGGAACGGTATTTTATTGCCCTTGACGGGGCTATGATGGTTCTTTGCGTTGCCATCTTCAATATCTTCCATCCGGGCTGGTGGATGTCTCGATTGAATTCTAACGTGAGCTTACTTTTTCGGCTGATGTAGAGCTTCGGTAATCGGATTCTTCTCCTCTCTGTTGCTTGGACCAGTCTATACATCTTTCCTGTTTATTTTTTAATACTCTTCCGATCAAGTTCTAAAATTGCGTTGTCTTTCCTGATTGATATGTTGCAAGCGGGTTGAATTTGTTCACGCATGGTCAAAGATATTCTATTGATACTAAATATATTTTGTACAACTCGCATTAGACACATTGTGCAGGTCGCGAGAACTATCGATAGAGCTGATATCAATGGTGTGTCGTTATGGGGAGCCGTCTGGGTTGTTGCGACTGTCGTCGTAGTAGGCACTTTTGGTTGGATTGAAGCTGTTGATGGCGTATGATTGAGTAGGGAAGGTTTGTATGTGCCTATAGAAATTCTTGCAAGGCATTGTGTATTGAAAAAGAAAAAAAATATATTAACCAAGAAAGGAAGGATAACAAAACGACAACAGCAACATATTCACAGGCCAAAATAGGAAAAAAATACCGCTGTACTGTCTTATTCGGGCTATTTAATGTGGTGCTCGTGAGAGCTTTTTCAGGACAGGCTGTATATTCCAATGGTTGTCGATTGTCGATTGTCGATTCAAACATTTACTAACTGGGACACTGTGGGGAGTTTGTTTAATAGGACAGCTTTCCGAGTCTTGTCATACGCGGAGTTTGCGTTTATTCAGATTCCCATAAAACGAGCACTGACAAGAGTATGCAGCGGCCACAGCAGCGGCGTATGCTAAAGAACTTCTTTCCGTCATACCGGCCATTGAGGCTACAGAGACCCAAAGTTCAGATAAGACTGGTTGGTGTTATCCAGCTCTGGTATAGATCTTATCTTGCTGAGAGCCGTATCTAGACCACCAAAGACAACTCATGGAGTCTTTAAAGTTTGAACAAATTGATGTCCACCGCTCAGGAATTAAAGCGACCTATGCGAAAACATGCCAGTGGTTGTCAACAAACTCCGACTATCTACACTGGCTTGATTCGGAAAAGGCCATTGAACATCCTGGATTTTTATGGATAATAAGAAAGCCTGGTGCTAGGAAGTCGACCCTAATGCATTTTTCCTATACTCAGGCAACAAAAGACAAAGCAAATGCAGTCATTCCATTCTTCTTCAACGCCCGAGGCGATGTTCTGGAGCGGTCAACTACTGGGTTGTATCGCTCCTTGCTTTTTCAGCTCATGAACATGCCGCCGAGCCTTGAAATATTCGACTCCCTAGAACGCAAGGACGAGGAAAGTAAAATGCACGAGACTATTGTGAATTCGAGCGAACATCCTGAGTGACAAGCAAGGGTACTCAAGGACTTGCTGCGGAGCGCAATAATCAGCCTTGATAAACAAAGTTTAATGTTCTTTATTGACGCTCTTGATGAGTGTGAAGGAGGTCAAGTCGAAGAAATGGCAAGTCTTGGTCAGGTTCTTCTTCGTAGGTATTCCAGAATAAGGGAAGACCACTGGAATCAGCTCTAGGTTTGCTTGCGCCCCTCTCAATAATTACGGCCCATAGACTTACTATCATGTATGTTAAGAATTATGGAGAGCATTCTTCCTCCTCTAATCAACTCCAGGGGATCTATTTAGTGCGATTGTCGTGTTATATAGCAAAGGCAGCTGCTCCCTTGGTAAAAGCTTACCTTAGTAAAGCCAATATTTTATCTTACCTAATTCAAATATTCAATCTTTAAATATCTAGACCATTTTGGTATCAGAGCCCTTGAACTGGACTTTAACATTTCTCAACTGACCATACATTACGTATTAATAGAGAGAGATATATTGCCCTTTATAAGCCAACCTCTATCACAAGATGTACCTAAATAAAATAAAGGTCTCGTAGCCACTACCACTTTGGCAATTGCACTGATTGATGCTTATATTTTAATGTTAAATCCTATTCCCTACAGCAAATACTCTTTTAACAACTCCCCACTTGCAGCTGATCGTAGCGATTTCCCCTGTAAACAGTGCCCAGATGTTTATAAACCTCCTCCACAGGGAAATGCTAAATTTTTGGCGAATGCGACAGTCGATGGCGACGGCACACAGGCAGACTACTGGAACCACATGACCTGGATCAAAAATGACATGATTAACCCTGAAGAAGGAGTTGGGGTGCGCTTAGTGGAGAGTGGACCTTTAATGATGGTTGGAGAAGAATGCTATGTTTTCTTCCCCTGTCGAGCAATTATTATTCAACATTGAAATTGCCAAACTTATTCACCAAAGAAAGAGCTTGGTGGTCTATTTTTGATTTTTTATGTGCCTTAAGAGTGTTATGCTCAAGACGCGATGCGGATATTTAGATAGTTAAAAAAAAAAACCCCAGCAGGTTACAGGTGATCCGTCCTTGTTCAAGCGGCCGGGTGCCCCGAAACTGACATGACCTGTGTATTCACAGGACCTGTAACCTGCTCAGAGCAGGAGAGAGGAGAGAGGAGCAGCAGAAGCCCAGTATCCTCCTGTCATCCCGGGGGATGACTAAGACGATAGTGCCTTACGAATATGGCTACAACACGTAGGCACTCCGAAGATCATACGATCCCATATCGTACGATGTGGGATCCTACGGCAGTGCGCTGTAAGCCATCGGTAGACACTAGGTTAAATAGCGGTCTGCTACTTAAGGTAGCAGACCAGAGAGGACTTCAAGAAGAAGCTTAGGCAATACACTCCTTCGCAAGACTCAAGAGAACTTCCTAAGCCCTCCCCAGGGCCGCCTTCGATGGCGGCCCTGGGGCCCCCTTCCCATACTCGACTGTCCCTACGGCTCATGGTGTTATACTACCTCGTTCAGTCCCCTACCTAACCGGCCGTGTGATGAGCGAGATTGCACTCCCATACCATTCAAATACTCCCCTTAGAATAGGTTCGGAGCTGACCATCACACGGTCGACGCCGACCAATCCAGCGTCACAGGCCTGTGATATAGGAGCGAAAATACAACTTGGAACATCCTGCCATAACAGGAAATGCTCGGTATTAAAAAGTAGATTTAAAAAAAAAATAATAATAAATACCTACTACGGTCACTAATTATAACCAAATCCAGCTGAACCAACGAAGCCAGTCAATCGACTACGTCAACTATTTATGTAAGGCCAATCGTTATGTTTCCCAAGTATGCATTCATTCAGCCTTTACCATACGCAAACAGCCCCGTAAGTATGAAGCTACTCGATCCGGATCCTCCAATTTTGCCAATACTCCTACGCAACCATCGGGTCGGACGATGGCGAGAATACCCCTATCCTGGGGAACACCGTATATGGCATACGCATCCTGCTGGTCGACACCATTATAGAAGCGCATTTCCGCTCCTTGCTTGATGGCCCCCGGCACATCCTCCCAGTCAAAGGGTCGAGATAACCGCGGATGAAGGACGGTCAGCTCAATCAGCCCCGGGGAGAAACTAGGAAGCACGCGGTGATACATGGCGTTGATTATCGACGCCGAGAGACCCACTGGTGAGAGGAGATCGGTGGATGCAAAGATTAGAAGGTGAAATCGGCCCGAGAATAAGTCTGTTTGGTCAGGAAACGCCTCATTTGACAGCCGGAAGGGAGTCAACCTACCATCTTGCAGGTCCCTGGGTGATCCGTCCGCGTGTCGCTTTACGGTGACATTCAATAGTCGTCGTCCGGGTCTCAGCATGCCCCCCAGATAATCCATCGGTTCACACAAGAGGCCCGCATCCTCCTGGTCGACAACAGTGCTTGGGCCATATTCGATGCCGCATCCGCTGGTGAAGCCATTCCCCCGATTGAAGACTTCCAGAAACTGGTCATGCGACAATGTCTCACCGCCGTTTGACTCGCCAATTTTGCCCGAGAACATGGACGAGAAGGTACGGTCAAATTCGATGAGCTCCTGTGCCACGGTGTATCGCTCCTCGTGGTAGCTGCGCAGGAGTTGCGCACCATCAGCGGCGAGGCCTTGCACAGAGAGAGCCAGTTTCCAGGCGAGGTTGTACGAATCCATCATGGACACATTCATGCCTTGGCCGGCCTTGTCGGGTCATCCTTGTAAATATAGTAACTCTGACATGAGATTGTGCTCTGCTTACCTTTGGGCTGTGGGTATGACACGCTCCAAGCAGTCAGTATTTCCTTTTCTTTCTTTTTTCGATCATGGATAGTGTAGTACCAAGGGAATAATTGTCACTCACCATCCCCCGCAATCAAGATACGCGGAACCCCTGTCGAGTCGCGAACGTCAAAGGTCGTGGCCACGCGCTGTCCAATCTGATACGCTGCCCACCAGTCCACGGATCCATCGCGTGGACGCACGTAGTATGGGAACATGGCCTCCTGCGCCTGCTGCAGGATGCCTTTAAGCGTCACCTGCGCGCGCCGCTCGCGTGAATCCTCCGTCACGGCACCGGGAACTTGCACATACAGACGCGTCAGATACTCTCCCGTAGCGATGCGCTCCCGCGGGATGACCATGACGGACCCAGCGCGCGAGTGGATCGCCGTGCGCCGCCTAATATCCGGGAAATTCGTCTCGGCGACAAAATCGGCCACTCCCCAGATGTGATCGGTGGATTCACCCTGCAGAGGAACGCGCATCGCCTGGCGCACCACCGAGTGTGCTCCGTCTGCGCCCACCAGGTGCTTTGCTCGGACTGTCCGTCGCTCCCCATTAGCCGACAGACAGGCGACGACCGGGAATTCGGCGTCTCCCTCCTCGTCGATGTGCACATCCACCAGGGCCGTCGACCATTGGACGCCTCGCGGGGAGTACCGCGACAAGTCGTCCTCCAGGATGCGCTCGACCCGGCCTTGATGTATGGTCACCTCGAACGGGAAGCGCGTCGCCACCGTGATATCCGAGCTGATCGACGTGCGTTCGATGGATTTCCCAGGGGCGCGGGCCGTCCCGTCGTCCTCCACGGGGTTCCAGAACGCGACTTCGTACATCTTGCAGCCATCGGTAAGGATCTCGTCGGCCAGGCCCAGCGTCTTGAAGACTTCCAGGGTGCGCGGTTGGATTCCATCCGCCTGGCCGGATTGGAGGATACCGGGCTTCTGGTCAATACAGAGTAGCGAGTCGTCGGAGAGGCCATATCGAGACAAGAGGGCGGTGAGCATAAGGCCTGCTGGGCCGGCCTGGTGATTTAATTCTCAGTATACCTTATGTATATATATATATATATATATAGGCACGCGAGCGTAGAAGGAGGAACATACACCGACTACGACAACTTCGCGTCTCTCGATGCCATCGTTTGGAGGGGGATCCTTAGAGGGAAATGGAGGCGAATGTCGGGGAAGGGGAGGCACAAAGGAGCGCAAAACGCGCAGACCCCGATGGGACGCTGCGTGCTGGGTGATCAGAGTCATGAAGAAAGCAAAATGGATGGAAGGGATTAAAAGGAGGCAACGAATATTCCTCGTGGAATTAAATCTAGGTCGGAATGAAATGCCCACCGAATGATCCCTGCGGTGTGCCGCTCGATTCTCTCTATTAGTGGTTCGCAGCGGGTCAGTTAAGCAACCGTGTATTTCCGCGGTGGAGATGTCCACTCCGTAGGGCATATAATAATGATAGTTAGCCTGGTCGATATTAATAAATAATATCCAAATAAAGTGATAACGTTGCATGGACTCTCGGCGAACCCAGTCCAGGATTCCCATCCTGGGCGCCGAACCATGCCACTTGTCTGGTCCGAACGATGTATCATTCCTTTGTCCTCCATCCACACTATGGATAGGAATTGTTACGATTATCATACTTCCCACTGGACTTCTCTTCGTGCGCATCATGCCGGCCATGGCCCTCCCACGGTCTAATCTGGAGGGTGCTAATCGCAGCTGGGTCATCGATGCCGTTTCATGGCCGTTCTTTGGGGTTTCTTTGATTCTCTGTGTCCTGCGCTTGTATGCTCGAGCACGCATTATCCGGTCCCTGGGGTGGGATGATGCCTTTCTCGTATTGGCCATGGTACTATCATCACTGATATATATTGCATAACAGAGAGAAAAGATACAAAATGAACTGACCAACTATGAATCTTATAGATCTGCGCCGCCATGAACAGTTCCCTGGCCACCGTCAGCGCCCACTACGGCACCGGTCGACATATGGTAGACCTGGCCGACCATCAGCGCCTCATGGCGACCAAGTACAACTGGCTGTCTCAGGGATTCCACGTCATGTCCACGAACTGGGGAAAGGTGTCGGTCGCAATGTTTCTTCTGCGCATCATCCGCAAGGTAAAACACCACAAACCTGCCATGGTGGCGGGCATGTTGCTGCTGACCATCGTCAATACTGTCTGCGTATATACCATCTACGGACAGTGTACGCCAACGGCGCGGTTATGGAATCCAACCTTGGAGGAAGGGTCCTGTTGGGACCCAACGGTGCAGAGGAACTACGCATTTTTTCAAGGCTGTATTGCATACATTTCTCCTGGTAATGGGAAACGCGCTGACCGTCAGCCTTCTCGGCCGTCTCCGATCTCGTCCTGGCCATCTATCCCCTCACCACAATCTACGGTTTACAGATGGCCCGCAAGGTGAAAGTCGGCCTGGGCTTTCTATTGTCTCTGGGGGTCGTGTGCGTCCTATAATGTTCACAAACAGTCTTGAATATGGAGTCTGACATCTCCAGTGCCATGATTGCCGCCATCATCAAGAGCATCAACCTCGCCTCCCTGTCGAAACGCAACGACTACTCCTGGAACACGGTCGATCTAACCATATGGATAGCCATCGAGCAGTACCTCATCATCATCGCCGCCTGTATCCCCGCCATCACTCCTTTATTTAACATCACCGTCGCCCGCCGCTCGACCCATCGCAACGCCGGCTCCAGTCAGAAGGGATATTCGAGCCGGCAATACATGCGCAACCACGGTTACGCGCAGTTCGGGAGTCGCAATAAAGAGGTGTCCTACATGTTGGACAATTATCCAGGCGCGACGAAGCGAGCCACCACCGAGCACGAGACCGGCGATGGTAGCAGTGAGGATCGGTTTATTCCGGGCGATCCAGGTCCACTCCCTCCTCCCGGTCAAGGAATTGTCAAGACAACCGAGATCCATGTCCAGGGGGTGGACTTGGATGAAACCGACCGGCCCAGATGAGGTGCAGGCTACATGCATAGATCAGTTATTAGGGTTCCATTATTTGCTGCAAAAGCCAATCAATGTAGGATAGCCTATAACGTCTAGTCAACAATTATTAATACTCGTAGCCAAGCAACCAATAAAAAAAATGCGATATATTTTATCCCCTGATCCGTTACATTCGCTAACCGCCACTATGCATCCACTATTTGGCCCGGTCTCGCACTAAACACCAGATCCCTTCGAGCCAGAGGCGTTTCCCCGGCCGTTATGAATCCACTTAATAGTCGATCCAGTGTATTTCGCACAGTCTCCACGACCAGGTCATAGCGGTGGGTAGCCCTGCAGCCGATATCAAATCAAAATGTCTGCCTGGTGCGCCATCTGCATCTTGCTCCTTTCAATCCCTGTCGCTGCAACAATCCCAGTCACCGTCGGCGAACTGTGGTTAATCCGGTGATTTCTTTTTTTCGAGGAAATCCAGTCCAGATGTCTCTCATTGAGCCCACCAAAATAGACAACCCCTGCAACCATACAATGGCACGTTTGTAACCATGCCCCGAAGCGGCCACATGCTAGTGTCGCGAGAATCCCCTCATGGCGGGCTATATGCGCCAAGATATACCGACAATTTACAACCACTCTTGAGCGTTTTCACAATATGTGTTTCATCTCTCTTTCTCTTTCCCACTCTTCCTCTTCTTCCTTTTTTTTTTTTTCTCTCCTCAGACTTCTCACTGTCTACCTAGGATCTTATCATCATGAATATCGCTCCCTCCCCCGACTCGACAACGGACCCCGAAAAGGGTCAGCCCGCGGTGGATTTGGAGGAAATCGGCGAGCGCGATGGCTACACTCTGGACACAGCAGTGGCCCAGAATCGCGACCTGCGCACCACCGATGATGGCCGCATCGTGCTCATTCCACAACCCAGCGACTCCCCCAATGATCCTCTCAACTGGCCCTCGTTCCGCAAACACTTGATCCTTATTATTATCTCGGTCACGGCCTTCTTACCCGACTATGGAAGCGCCACGGGAGCGGTGACTCTCATTCCACAGGCTACGTAAGTTGGACCATCCCCGAATTGTCTACAACCAACCCTTGACCGATGGCAACAGGGAATGGAACATGACCCAGGACCATGTCAACCACTCTCAGGTCGGTAATGTGTTTATGCTGGGGGCAGGTGGGCCCTTTGTCGTCGCCCTGGCTGCGTATTTTGGTCGCTATCCGGTGCTTTTCTGGTTTGCGCTGCTGGCCCTGGTGACAGCCATCTGGTGTGCGGGTGCCCAATCGTTTGAGTCGTTTATGGTATGTGGCGTTCGAAATGAAATATATATATATATATACATATATACATGGATACTAACGGTATAGGCGGCCCGGATTCTAAACGGCTTCTTCTCCACCGTTACGCAGGGAGTCAGTTACTCTCCGTATATTCTCGACGACCTCTGCTAACGCAAGTGCAGGGTGGCCTCATGTTTATTAAGGACATGTTTTTCTTCCATGAACAAGCACGTAAAATTAACATCTGGTCCGGCTTTATCGTGCTCTCACCCTATCTGGGGCCGTTATTTGCCGCCTTTATTATCAACACCCAGATATGGCAATGGGCCTTTGGGGTCTACAGCATCGAAACCGGCCTGTGTCTCATGGCGATCATCATTTTTGTCGATGAGACCTACTACGACCGGAAGACGGCACAGCCGGACATGGTATCCGACGGCCAGGCAAAGATTCCACCTATTCTTAGCGGCTCCCGGTTTCTGCGTATGCTGGGCGTTCAGCAGTGGAGGACCGGATATATTAAGAATAGCCCCAAAGACGCGATTATGCGTCCGATAACTATTATTCTAAAACCTGTTGTATTCCTCTCTACGGTATACTACCTTCTGACCTTCGCCTGGGTCGTTGGGATTAATACGACCCTGTCCATTTTTCTGGGTCCGTTGTATGGGTTTGGCCCGAAGCAGATCGGTTAGTCCAATTCTCTTGTCAAGATATCGACTCCGATATTTCTCTGATATCCAACGTTGTATCTAGGGTTCTTCTACTTCACTCCTGTTGTAGCCGCCCTTCTCGGAGAACTCGCTGGCCACTGGCTGCACGATATGCTGGCCTCTATGGCGGCGCGCCGCAACCAAGGCCGCCTGGAGCCCGAGGCACGTCTTCTAGCCATCTGGGTGGCTACACCATTCATGATCGCCGGGCTCATTTTACTGGGTTTTGCTCTCGAGGGCGCTTACCACTATATGCTGGCAGCGCTGGGCTGGGGGCTCTACGTCTTTGGCATCATGATTATGACAGTGGCGATTAATGCCTATGTCCTGGACAGTTATCCCGAGGCAAGCGGCGAAGTTGCCGCCTGGATTAACTTTGGACGCACCACGGGGGGCTTCATCGTCAGCTACTTCATGGTGGAGTGGGCGAATAAGCTGGGAGCGATACGCCAGTTTGGCACCATGACTGGAATTGTTGTCTTCGCGTTCCTGATTATCTTGTTGTTGCAAGTCTGTGGAAAGAAAATGAGACGGTGGGCGGGACCAGCCAAGTTTAAGACTGGCTAGGAGCTTCTTTAGCTTATTAGAGATGTTTCTAGAAGTGGTGATTATTGATAGTCCTAATATTTTAGATTTATTTCGTATCCTACTTATTGTATTATGTACCTTTCTATACTAGATTTGACCCTGTGGAGTTGTATCACTCCTACCTATTAATGCAGTACATCATCCACAAATTGACATAGTTCAATATTCGAAGCAAGTCTCCAAAACTATGAAAGACCCTGTCACGCACCAAGACTGGGCAGCCAAGTGCAAGCGAGATTCTTCTTGCTGTCGCTCCGGTCCCACCCATTCCGGCCAGGTCTGGTGCCTCTTAAACTAGGCAAATCCGATTACGCGGTGCCTGGCGCGTACCGACGGATCTCCCTCTTGAACACCTTAGGGAAACTGCTGGAGGCCAATATGGTAAGACGCCTGTCATACTGGGCCGAAACGCGCAAACTCCTCCCAAACACACTGTTCGGCGGCCGCCCAGGACGCAACACAGAGCAAGCACTGCTCGTTCTAACAAATGCAATTGAACGGGCAAGGTTGCGGTCGAAGGTGGTCTCGCTAATCGCTTCGACGTTAAAAGTGCCTTTAACTGGCGAATAAACCAGTCTCGATACGCGTCTACAGACCAAAGGTATATCAACGGTAGTGAGACGACGGATCCCCAGCATCAAGTAGGAGCCTACGTACAAAGTGTCAGGATATGCTTCCATGACCCTGTTTTATCGACTGGTTGACTGATTGGTAAAACATCACTGGGTCTTCCTCCTAAGAATATCTCCGTATCTCAGTCTCAACACTTCTCTTATCTCCCACCGTAGATGAGCTGTAGATGACAAAATTTCAGACAGTAGAAGAGGAAATGTTTGACTGTCCCTCGCTTACCGATTATGTTAGTGAGTGGGACAATTAGCTGCATAAACGCGCTAAATCAGATCTGACATAGGCTGACGGGCTTATTCTCGATTTGCACTTCTAAACACTCTTTTATAATTTTGGAGCACTTTCGTGCCATCTTAAAAATGCCTTCTATTTTTACCCTCTTTTCATCGCTGCCGACCGAGATCCGCCTGAACATATGGCACCTTTCTGTCTTGGACGATCGAGTTATCTATGTCTCATGTGATCGACACGTCCATCCGAATTCCGGGAAACGCTACGTGCACTGCTTTCGCGCCAGCCTAATCAACCCAGCCCAATTGCAGGTCAACCATGAAGCCCGAAACGTTGCCAAGCGCCTGTACTTACCGTTGTTTCGAACTGAATACGCGCCGCATCGGTGCATATACTTATCCCCAGAGTACGACATAGTGCGCCTGGACGAAAGTCTACTCGCATATTTAGATGAAACGGAGCAGGCGACCCTTTGCTGGCTCAGCATCGATGTCAGAGATTATAAGAGCTTTTGCTCGTATACTATGAGGAGCCTTTGCGGTATGAAACAGTTAAAGGAAGTTGTTTTCGTCATATTTCCTTTGATGTCCTGCCAGCCACATCGACTGTCTAACCAGCTGGAGATAGAACATGGTGACATTGTTATCATGCTCAAGGATGCATTGATGGAATATGCGCGGGATAGTGGAGGCTGGACTGTCCCTCGTGTTAAGGTGGAATCTTATGAAGGAAAGATCCTAGGAGTTATCACCATAAATACAGAGGATGTAAAATAGGACATATCGGCTTGTTCTTCGGCCATTTGCTCCTTTGATGATGCTATTTAGTACATCCTTACATTTCGCCCTTGGAAGACCCAGTTCCTTCACAATCCTTGATGTTGTTGGGGAGAGCTCTGTTGGGTGGTAACCTAATCCTCAATCTGGCCGATTGTTCGCCTGGGACTTCGTCACGAGCTCTGCAACAGGTTAGATGAGTTGGGTAGTGCTAGTACAAGCCTGGAGACTAAAATCCCTAACTCCCGATAATGACGAAGTTCTTAATAGCTCGGTGCTACGGCCTGATAACGATAACGAATAGTCCACGAAGATTGCTCAAGTGCAAATGGCAAGGCCTATTGAGCATGTTTGGTCAATAGCTAGTGTTGTATTTCAGAGAAAGATTGATCGCTATTGTTCTGTTCAGTAAAGTTGATAGTTAATATTCAAGATGAACATTATATTGATTTCCAATCAATCTGATTCCTGTACGAAATTTATTCCGATACGAAGCTCTACAGTTTACGTGATCGACCCTCAAGACAAAATTCAGCCAGCAAATGGATGGACAATAAATGACAGAGAGAACCTACGACTCCAAAAGCCAAGACAGCAAGTCAGCACCCAACTCAGGAGGGCTGTCAGCCAGATCCGCCCATCTGGCCAAGTCGGTGCGCAGGATCCGCAACGTGGGGTAATATGCGAGAAAAAACAAAACTGGCAAGAAACAATCCGGTTTTACAAGATCCTTTTGGTAAATATACATAGGCGATTGATGCAGCTCTCCCGGAAGGCATACTAAGATCTTGTATGACCGGCTATGCAGGATACAAGCATTCTACTCTAGCACAGGTCCGGACAATGGTATTCAGTTAAACCAGTACTTGCGCAGGATTGGACATATAGTAGATGAAATTTGCGGATGTGCCGAAAAACCAGAAACAATTAGCACTTCCTATTTGGGTGCCACCCTGTGGTAATCACGCCGTGGTGATCTGAGGGAGTGGTGGGTAATAGATATGGAGGTCTGTCATATGCATTAGTAGGTCGATCGAGACAGGAAGGACTTACGGGACGTGCAAGATGCTGTTAAGTGGTTGGGAGAAATAAAGGTCGGAGATAGCACGCCTGTGCTTAATTTTGTCGCATCTTTTTGTGTGTTCCTTGAGGCTTTCGACGATGTGGCGAAAGGATTCATGGATATTGCATATAAACTTGGAGGCTTAAGCACGGAGCTAATATTTGTGCAGCTTATAAAGTCTATAAAAATAATCTGGCCCATCCCCTCGCTTTTCTTATTTTAAGCAGAAGGCAGGCCGTATGTTTGTTCGTACACCAATTCTTGTGCTCCCTGCCGCCCCATCCATGGCAGACAGAGTCCTTCGTCAATCTGTCGCCTTGGTACTCAGTTGCAGGGGTAATGCACCAGGGTGCTGTGCAGGCGTATCTAACCGCACTATTCACATATTTCGAAGCCATAGTGGCCTCCGAACTAGACAGTGGAATTTTATACCCCTCAAGAGGAGCTTCATGTGGTTATTTCCCCCGAGGCGTACCCAGTGACACTGCTAGCGCCCCCTCTGAAGGACCGCCAGGTCCTCATCTGCCAGGGTGCCGAAGCAATCGTTACTACTAAAGGACATGGCAGATGGGCCTCCTTGGACGAAATATTGCATGGCAGGCCAAGGCCATCGTCAGCTGACTGGCGCAACCGGGTCATGCTATTCATGAACGCCCTGGAATTGGACCTTGTTGACCGCACTCATCCACGGTGGAGAGAACATTCCGGACCTTATGCCAGGCTATCTAGATCGGGAATTGATGAAGGCCTACACCGCGTTCTGCTCACATTGTTACAGGAATATCCGGAAACCCTACTCCTTTGTCACTATTGGACTTTCGGGCTGCGGCGCCTTTGGGGGGGAAATCGACAGGTTAAAGCGATAATCCAGTGCTACGCTGCATCCATATCAAATGTACCAGAGATTCGATATGTCCTAGGTGGCGCAGAGCAGAAAGTCTTTGGAGATGAGCTCAATAGGTTCATCGGCCGGTTGCAGAGCACAACTAGAAGAGAATTGGAGCCACGGAAGCTCTTTGATGTGCTTGTCCGTCTGGGTACAGACATCCAGAATGGGAAAGCCGCTGTTCCCAAGCCAGATGAGATTTTCGAATATGTTTTAAAAAGCCTGTAGGGAGTATTGGCTCTCGTATTCTCTGGCGAGATTACCGGGTCACCTTGTTTCTTATCTCATTTCCTTTATAACCTAGGAGCTTCGCAATTTTTTAGAATGCGAGAGGCTAAAAGTCCGTGGTCGAAATGGCCCAAAGGTTGATTAATTGTCCAACCAACATGGGATATATAAGTATCTTCCTGGACGCATCTCATGAGTTACAGTCTACGCACCCCCCTTATTGTACGCATCCTTGGCAGCTCTTGTTAGATTTCTAAATGTCGCCAGGGTCCCAGCGCCGGAGATTGGTTGGACATCCGGTACAATGGCATTGCAATGGAGGACTTGCAATAGAGGGCGGGCCAGGATAGGTTAAACCAAGTACTAGTATGGCGTTCTTCGATGTAACACGTTGATAGAATTTTCCACGCCATAGGCGTAGTATAGATAGGGTACGGTTGATTTCGTCGACGAACGCAGAACGGTGACGCAGAGAGCGACCGAAGCGCCATGAGGTAGAAAATTGTGCTGACGGCCTGCTCGCCCCCAGAGGGTCGGTGCGAATTTAGTAGCGAAAAGTCTCTGGTGCTCGCAGAGCTTGACATAGATTTGTGTCGACTATTGGTTGAAGTGACTGCCGCTGGATTGCTCATCTGGACCCGGTTCGTCGTCCATCTTGTCCAAGGAGACCTGCCCGGCGCATCCGATGCGGAGGAGGGAATCGATGAACGCATCGCTAATGGTTTTGACCATTTCGGTTCCCACATACCCCTGATCTCGCTTGATACCATGTCCGTGATCAGATAGTTAGCTCTCAAAGTCGGCCAGCTTGCTCTATGCTTTGTAGGAACTGTCTTCTTTTCGGTCTTTCCCTCTCGAGTCCGGCCTGCACAGCGATAGCCGAAACATGTTATCGGATACATGCAATAAAACGTACTCTTTCTTTCTCACACTGTTCATGATCGTAACCCAGCTGAGTGACTGGAGACTTCGCAGATTCCATCTCTTGCTCTATTTCGCGCATGTCCAACTTGAGTCCCTGGATCTGCTATGCTTTGTCAATATACACGGCTTGAGTGGTCCGAACTTGCGTCGGTCCTACTCGTCTCATCCGAGTTGTCGACGTGTTGTGGGTCCTCTATTTATATGAAGCTTATATAGGATGAGTAGATGCTAGACAGCAAAGGTAGTGGTGAGAGCCGCAATCCCCAGTCAGCTCGGGAGGGTAATAGGACAAAGACAACAACGTGACACAAGCATGCTTGTCGCCCCTAGGCTCTTTTGGGAGCTTTTACTCAGTTGGCAAGGATCAATATTTTATAACTCACAAAATGTGCAAGGGTCACTTTCCGTCATGAAGACATTCAGTGAGACAAGGGACTGAAGTATCAAGGACTGTCTCGAACTTTGGCTGCGTCAGCCAGGCTTGGATAGGCCACAGCAAACTCTCGGCCCAAAGTCCAGTTGTTCAGACTCATCAAGTGTCTCTCAAAGACAGGATTGATGGCCAGATGCCTATTATTCCCTGTCCACAGAAGATAGCCGGCAGCTTCATACGGCCAATTCACCGATAGCGTGCGGGCGAACAGAACGGACCACGCATCATGATTTTCAATTCTCAATGGCCTCTATCACAAGAGCAACTGTTAGGCGTTTTTCACCCGTAGATGACCACCTGCTGGCCAGATGTAGGCTTCGCACTTGGTCAAAGCCGAGAGAGATAGCATGGCACGACATGGCAGCCAAATATGCCGTCGGAGAGCGAGTATTTGCTGGCAAGTCTACCGCATAAAGGCAAACAAGGAGACGATTTCCACGTATGGAAAGAGGTTATAAACATCACCCTTATACCGGGCAGGCTTAACGGTGGAGGTCCAGACTCGCTAGTAAATGGATGAGTCATGAGACATTGGCATAGATAGAGAATTACAGTTTCAGCTGCCGCACAGTATCTGTATTCTGTTCGTTCGTGTGTAGGCTATCAGTAGCGCCTGTTGACTTTCCACATATTCCAGGCATGAAAACCTATGAAAGGGTAGCACAAAGTGCAAGAGTTACATCGTATCTATGTTTGCTAAGCTGTTGCTCAATGACGCATAATGTCTTTCCAAATTGATATTCATTGCTTTCTCGTTTGGCCCGCCTATGGATAATCGATTAATGTGTGGCTAATTAAAGTGGTTCAAAATGCACATTGTCTCTTCTGGTCAGTGACAAGTTTCATGCCCCTTTAGTAACAGCGTTTGCTCCGTTCATTCTGGTTTTCTGCACAATCCACAAGTTAGTCTATGTGTTTTCCTAAAGGCTTCGTTACTTACCCATAAAGCAGGAGTCAGGACGAAGCTCAATGTCCCAGCTACCAAGAACAACCATACGTTGCTCATCGCCTCCGTAATCTGCGGCGTCACCAAAGCTCGCTCCGATTCCGACAGTGCTTTATACGTCCGGCTACTAGTACCGGCGACGAGATTGGTGATATCAGCTGCACTTAGTGCCGGCATTGCCTGGGTCACTTTTTGCAAGGCGAGATTCTGATAGATCGAACCTGCCATAGCAAGGAAGATGACCATACCGAGATCTTGAGCTACAAATATAGAACAGAGTGTTAGCATAGATTCTAAAATAGACGAACTCGGGGCTTGTTACAAATAGCCATTGCACCCACGGCATTCGGTATATCCTTTAGTGCAACAAGAGACTGTACAATGGGGAACCCGGCGACCACATAGCAGCCTGATCCAGCACCGACTAGGATACAGTATCCATAGATTCTAGCGTTGAACGTGGTGAGGTCCGCGGTATCTGCGTTTCCCTCTTTATCAGCTGTTTTCCCCTTGGCATGATGGAGGACACTGACACATTAATGCTGTCCCGACAACCACAAGTGCACTGCCAATAAGATGCCATGGAAGGATATATGGCAGTTTCGGCATGAATGCTCCGTTGGCCAGGGCGAAGACGACCATGGAGATGATGAAAGGGAGGAGCCGAACGCCTGCATCCAAGGGGCCATCTCCCTACCGGCGAGCAACCGATCAGTCAGTTTCGCACCAAGGAGACACTTTCAAGAAAGGAAGCCACAAACCCGGATAAACTGGAAGAACAACTGAATATAATAAGTCATAGCCTATGTCCAGTTAGTATCAAGCAGCTCTCTCTTAATTGTGGTAGGGTAGTACAGACCAGCACAATACCGGACACCAGGAACATCTGCACCTGAAGGTTGATCAAGATAGGCCGTTTGAGAAAATGCGCTGGATAGAGCCGGTTGCCCTTATCAACACCTGGATGGAATTTTGCCACGACAATACAGACGAGTAGAAGGACCCCGGCTACAACCCAGAGCGCAATCTCGTTGCCGGAGCTCCATGCATACAGCGTGCCACCAAACGTGATAGCCATAACCAGGCAGGCAGATCCAGCAAGGAACGTAGTCGTCATGATCCAGTCCACCATGCGACACTTTTCTGCCAAAGTTTTGCCCGGCTTTGGGTCCACGCTGGGGATCAGGAAGAGATAGGATGGGGCGAAGACAGCTCCGATCGGGAGATTGATGTAAAATGCCTGGAAAGATAGACATGAGTCAAAATGCACTATTTTATATCGAAAATGATGGTAACTTACCCATCGCCAGGTCGCAGAACTATCTGCAAACGCACCGCCGACCTATATTTTCGATCGCCGTTGTCAATCACGCTGCAAATGGAGTTCAATGATGGAAAAACGTACCACTGGGCCAAGAACACTTCCGATTCCCCAGATGACGGTGCTGCCAGCCATATAGATTGGTCGCTCTTTCAGCGAGGTCAACATGGCCACAAAGCTCAGGGTCCCCGAGTACATCCCAGATCCGCCCACCCCGGCGATGACACGGCCAACCACAAGGGCAGTCATATTCGGAGCGGCGCCACACACCGCGCTTCCAATTTCAAACAGTGCTATATTGAATAGATAGACATATTTGACGTTGAAGACTCCGTACACCTTGCCCCATGGCAGGACGCACATGGTGCCGAGCGCAAACCCGACGCCGATCCATGGAAGAAGCGACACCTCACCGAATAAGTCGAGAATCACAGGTCGGATGTCGGCGACCTGCGTGAGTATAGGTTAGCTGTTTATCATTGGGGCATTTCAACATAAGGAGCTGGGATGGGGGATATGGGGACCAACGATAGTATTGTCCAACGCGAAGAGAAAGGTAGTCGAGATCATTGAGGCATACGCAATGGCCCACTACAGTAAAATTAGCTATCACTCTCGTACTCGTCGCCAGCCAAGCTGTACCTTCCATCCATGAATCGGACGAGGCGATGTCTCTTTGGGGACGACATTCTCGCTGGAGTCGGTGCTGGCAACGTTGCCATTGCTGCCTTGTTTTTCTGGATCTACATCCATGACCGGCATATGATGAAGGCAGTAAAAAAGAAGCTATAGCAGAATGGTTAAAAAATGAAAATATAAAAATACAAATGGAAGAATCCTCCACGAGGGCGTTGCTACTTCTATCTAATTATATAGGTGTCCCAAAACGTCAGTTAGGGCTTCGAACGGCCGCTCCAACTCCGTGTCTTGGCGCCGGTCGGCCGCCTCAACTCCGTGTAAGCGCATCCTTGTTGGAACATCGGGATATCCCTCTGCTCCGGATGCCGGTCTGCACTGTCTTAGTCAGCATCTGTTATGTATTTAGCCTCGTTCGTGGGGAACGATGCTGTGGCATGAACAGTAAATAGAGTTTCGGCCACATCGCGTTTCTTCAGGCCACATATAAATGCCCAGGCCACATAAACTTATGTGGCCTGAGGCAAATATTCTGTCAATGTGAGCCGCGTTCTCCAGACATCTGCTAATTCTCTGCCCAATCTCTTTCCAAAAACATGGCACTCGACTATCTCCCCTCATGGGGCCAGCTCCCCGTCGAACAATATCTAATTGTAAGACTCTCCTTCTAGAATCTAATCCTGTTATTCACATATAAACCACAGGAATCCTGGAACCCCGCTTCTACCGAACAACCATCCACGCAGCGCGCGCGCCTAGTCAAGCAATTTCTAAACATTGACCACTTCAACGCAGACTGGGACCCAACACGTGGTGGTACCAACCCAGACGCTCAACCCGTCCGTGTTCCGACCGAAGAAGAAATATCTATAATCTTACGCCCCTGGCGGTCTGATGATATACGTCGACGAGCCTGGCGCGTTTGGGAGGCTTATACTAATACAAGTGGTAATAATCCAGTTCTGCTAAGAACGTGGTATAATCCTAAGGATGATGAGCGCGTGAAGAGTTGGGCAACACTCTCGGAGTTCTTCGAAGATGACGCGGATTGGGCGATTCTGGATAATCCCGCTGTTTTTAATTTTGGAACCGGTCCCTGGCAACAGGTGCTCGAGATCATACCAGAAATTGCTGCCCGTCTTTTTCAAGACGACCAGTGGGTACGCCGAAAAGACTGGCGCGTGGATAATCGGTTCTACTCTCGTTTTAAAGACCGGTTGAACGCGGTCAAGCGGTCGAACCCATCGTGGAGAAGTGACTTAAATATTCTCGTTAAAGAGAATACTGCCGCGCGGAGTTTCTTACATCTTGTATCAAGGAGCTACATCTTGATTGCGGATAAAGAGACCTTTGAGACCGACCACTTCTTGCTCGCTTATCTCGATGCAAGGGGGAGGGTTACGATGCAGGGCCGGATTCTTGTTGATGAGGATAGATTAACTCAAGTTTCACTAGAGCGGTTTCAGGCAATTCCTCCAATGGAGGTTTTCGACGAGGGTGAGCTTGGTCCGGACTATGTCGTGGCTGCTGGGAATGCAGGGGATCGTGAGGTGTATTACTGGACCAGGGAGGATTTGGAGGATGATCCGCCGCCTGGTGATGAGGATGAGGACTAGAATGCCTTAAGCAGAGAACCTCGAGATCGCGATCAGGGGCGAATAGTATAGATCCCAGGAAGGAATGCGGATCGCTAATTTGAATTGTTGTTTTCGATAACACGGCCTTCCTTCGGCGTAGCCTTTGGCGCAGGGTGGCCTAACACCGATCTAGCCCCAGACCTATCTATCCTGGCTTTCGCCACATTTTCTCATACTCTCGCGGATGCTGTCTCGTGTCTGCTCACACAAGTCATCCTTGCGAAGACCTGCCATGTTACTGCGCTGCGGATAACTAAGGTTTAGGTACGTCTACCATCGGTACTTGGCGGTGCGTAGACATAAGTGCACGGAGGAGTGGCGGAAAGCCTAGCAGGTTGACGGCCAAAAACGGTCGACTGCAGCCGTTTTGGGCAGCCCATCTGCCGTCTTCTAGTTTAATAGAGTATTATTACTGCGATGCCTCTAAAAGTTTTAAAAGAAAAGGCTAAAATAACTGCACTGCAGAATCCTTTATTAGTAACACCAGCTTTAACCACTGCTGGCCCTTTTATAGAGCAAGAAGGCAGCCCTTTACCAACCTCCGATCCTATAAAGGAAGCCGGAGATAATAATATTAATATAGTAACACTACTAACCAGTATAAATACTAATTTTATTTGTTAGATTACTAAGTTAATTCGTGATTAAATTGCAATACCTCTACGCGATGAAATCGCGGAAGTATGCTAAGAAATATAACAAAAAACCTTGTAACCTATTATAATATCTTAACCTACAGCAATATTCTAATATAAATAATAATTAGCCAGAACCGCCACTTCTTCGCCACCTGCAGTAATTAATACAACACGAGATCTTGCATATTATAAAGAGGAGTATGTACGGCGCTTGGCTAAGGAGAAGTTTACTTGTTTTATTGTTGCCAAGCCCGGTCCTTGTCGAAATAATCTTCGTACTTTTTGAGCTCATTTTCAGCAGCAAGTGGCTCCCTCTCTGTGTCGTACATCTGCTCTCCCATTCCAGAAATTTCCTGTCCCATACTATTCTGATTGCATAAGGAAAACGTATGAGATGATCGCAATGTAGGAGGAGTTTGGTTGACTGGTGACGATGAAGTAGGTAATTCTGTAGAGGTATGTTGCTGTGCACACAGGGAGGAGCGACATGCTGTAGAACAAAACAGACTTCTGGAAGTTTTTCTGTTGCAATTTGGGCACTTGTTAAATAACGAAGACATCTGTTTCCTGCTGCAATCTGTTTGATACTGAGAAAATTTGAAACCGAGGATTTTAAAGATTATGAGATGGTTGCCGAGAGTTCAATTTTCGTTTTTCTTTCCTTCTACTGCTATTCGGCCCGACATGAGTCAATGATGTAACATACCATGCAAAAGCAGTTGTCTCAACCACGGATCTTGATTTCGTCCAGCCTCGTTCTATTCCTCCTTCCCAGCGTGTTGGTCCACCAGGGCAACCAGTAACTGTAATGATGAGCATGGAACAAGGGATGTGGCGCTTTCTAGGGATCGTTTTTCATCGCATGCCATGTCGCCACACCTTGTCCTGACCGTTTTGTACTTGTGTTGATTACCCTGATAGTGTGGCGTTGCGTGGCTTGAAGAACTCATCTTCCATCCCCTCCACATGCCCGGAAGGGTGGGCCGAGTATCGCGTTCCAGCGGTAAAAGGACAAACTGAAAAATGCGATGTTGTGGAGAGGACCTAATTAATAGCTTGCCGTAGTATGAGGGAAACATATTCGTACGGATTCAAGGTAGATAGAAAGTAGGTGCTTTCCATTAACATTTGTATATAATTTGTTTATCAAACTAACCATAATGTTTTTTGAACCGCGGGCCGCTCACTCCCTTTTATCTAATTATCATCAGAATATTCTATTAGAGAGGCTGGATTATCTTAGATTTTTTATCCTCCTATGGACCGCGTTCGTGAGTTGGCAGTATCTATTCCAAATAAGCATGTGGCACTGTCTTCAAACCTTAGTCGCCCTGCCAATGAAGAACGGGCCGAGTGGAGACTGATTTAAAGTCTAGATGTTATAAGAGACCTCTGCAGAGATAAGAGCTCTTTTCCCAGTACAGTGCCATGGCGTACATTCATTTCTTTTTTCAGTTTCATTTTAGTTCCGTCGCTGTGGGGCTGCTATGGAACTAGGAGGAGAGTACTGGAGAGTACTCTATATTAATATTTCTATAGGTATAGCTTTGACCCTGTGACTTGAAAGTTTCTATAAAAGGAACAGTTATTCAAGTCCTGTATAAGAGTCGCGACATTCTGTGGAAGGCAGTGTCCAAAACCGGAACCCAAGTCCAACAGGATCAAGTTTCATATTCCACTAGTTTACTGGTATTGCTTTGGTCTCTCCTTAACCCTACAGTATAATATCCGCAAAACAGCCGATAACTGTTATTTCTCACTATCTTCGTTCTCACTTTCCAGTGTCCATTTCACTATGGTGAGAAACAAGAGTTTAACAATTATTATTATTTCTTCCATACTTTGTGGGTTCTCTATTGTGATCGTTTGCCTTAGGTGCTATGTGCGCCTGCGCATTGTGAAATCGTTTGGATGGGACGACGGCCTAATGGTGGCAGCGACGGTAGGTGAGACCGGTTACCTGCCAATAAGAAATGAAGCCAGTCTACGGCCTTAGCTAAAACCCATTATATAAAGATAATGCTCGTCGCATTACCACGACCACTATCGGCGGCGCGATATGCGGTACAGGAAGGAAAATGGGCGATTTAACTTCACAAGAACTTAACCTCCGGCTTGCTAGGTTGGTAAGTGTCTACTTATGCAGTCATCAGCAACCTACCAGTGGGTCTAACAAGTCGAGATTACACCAGTTTTGGTGGCTCGGTCAGGACTTTTATGTGACCGCTTGCGTGTTAGCAAAGGCCTCAATTTGCATCTGTGTATGGCGTATTACCATCAACCAGGTCCATCGAATGTTCCTGTGCTTCGTGATGGCATTCTCCATCTTGGCAGGGCTGGTCTTTTTCTTCTTCACTACCTTCCAATGCCGTCCAGTTTCCCATTTCTGGAACACGACAACCGCGGATGAAATGTGCCTTAAGGCCGCCATTATTATTAATGTTACTTATGCGTACAGCGCTGTCGCTGCGACCTCTGATTTTACCATTGGACTTCTACCAGTATTTATAGTGTGGAACCTTCAAATGGCTAAAGCCTGCAAATATGGCTTGATAGGTCTTTTTGGAATTGCTTGTGTGTGCGTTACCAAGCGTTGTGAATTTATCTTAACATGCTGATATCTTTGGGAAACCCAGTGCAAGCTTTGCTGTGATCATTCGCATCCCGTATCTCCAAGCGCCTAGCCGCTCTGAACCTCTATGTGAGTCTCTAATTGCCCGTAGATTACACTCCACCAACCTATGCTGATTTCCAGCTTGTGCAGACGCAGGCGGCAATATAATCATCTGGTCTTATGTTGAAGCTTCCGCGGGTATCATTGCGGGTAGCATCCCCACATTACGGGCTTTACAACGAGTTTTCCCTGGAAGTCAGCCGGATCGGAGTGATCAAGCCACCGAGGCTAGTAGTTCAGCACTACTTTTGCAGCGCACGGGGTGGTCTTAGGCGCGGCCGACCATAAGCCTTTGGAGCCATAAGATTAATAGATGGTTTTCTACCTACATGTATTTGCGGCGAGATATAACCTCTAGGAACTGCATGATATACGCCTTTACAAATAGCCACACCTGCTTCGTGTGTTCTCGCTCCACAAGACTCGGGTTGATGACATTTGTCAGGGCCTAGGTCGAATCTGCCTGAGTCACCGACTGCTTTATTCACTGTTGATCCAACAACGTAGAGATTTTCCCACATTTCCTGTACGATAGAATTCTTCCTTCCTTCCTTCTTTATGTTTGATGTTTCGTTGGATCGCCACCTTAGATATAATCCATCCATTTCACCAAGGTGTTCTGGGTCATCACAGGCGAGATAGAAGATCTGGCAGCTGAGAAATCATACCCCAGATCGAATGGGACAATCCATCTGAGAATCTCTAAGAAAGGCTTGATAATCTCTTTTCCTTTTCCTTTTTTTTCTTTTTTTTCGCTTGGGCCCATTACAGCGTAAATCAACAGATCTGTTCCTCGAGAATGTAGGATCCATGAATCTTGGCTTTAAGAATTAATAACGCGCAATGAATGGTTTTCCACCTGTATTTATACGCTGACCACTCGCCTTAGGCGATATGCACGTTAACTATAACTAATCCTTGAGTTTGTGTAGTTACATTATTCCATTTCATGTGGACGAACTTAGAGCCTCGTCTTAGGGGACTGTGGTGGCCTCTTTGCCTCTGGTTCCGTTCTGCAGCCCCTCTGGACTGCGGTTTTGGTAGCTTTCTTAATAAGGAAACAGGAACGAGCAGAACAAGCAGAGAACAAAAAACAAAACATAAAATAAGAACAAAAACCGTATGAAATTCATGGGTCACTTAAAGAGATGTTTCCAAGAAACCATTGCAGCCACCCTAGTAAGGGTGGTGATACTATTCCACGTTATCTTAAGTTAAAGATATCAAGCATAACACCACATCACACACCATATCATTTTACTTTTCTAACCATTGTAGACCATTAAAAGGCGAATAAGCAATTATACAAACCCTCAGAGACCACATTGGAAGGATTTATGCGGTTTTAACTGCAGTTGCACCATTAGGACCACGGGCGGACAGTTGGAAAGATGGAGAAACAAGCATCGAAGTATCTTATTTGTCGGAACTATTGTAAATATAGCCTTATCATCACGAGGCAGGAAGCAGAAGTCGGGGAGTAATGTTGGAGGTGGGTTGCCCCTAGTGAAGATGTCGCGGTAAACCGAGGCAGAGGAGGTCTAGAAGTCTCCCACTATTTCGGGGCTTGCGAGGTAACCATTGAGTTGATCCAGCAAGATAAGGCCACTAGGCAAGCCTTAGCTATTCTTCATCGTCGCTGGTACGGTTGGGTGGAGGCAAAAGCGCATCGGTTAAAATTTAATTCACTCGACTATCGGCAACAATATAGACCACAGAACAAATCTAGTCGCCGCATAGACAAGAGACCAGCAGACTTCTTCAGTTCATCGATTGTACTGTAGCGAGGCCGAGCCCAGACGGTCAAGGCCGTCTTGAACTTCGCAGAGGTGTTATAACGGTTCCGAAGTCGCGCGCCAAGAGGGCAGCCTAACAATGGGAGCGGCAATTAGGCCACGACAGGCCTTGACAAGGCTCTAAGTTTGTTTTTCAGGAAGTCGTGCACTCTAAATGTACATACAGAGATATATATAGTTGAGGTAGCCTGTATATCGCTTTGGCGAGAGGTCAGGGTAAATGAAATCCATCCATCCATCTATTCTGTAACGAGGCAAGCTGGGAACACAGCATCTTGGCTATTCGTAATTGTTTGTTGTTGGCTGCTTGTCAGAATTTTCACGGACGCGTTGGGATTTGCGTCCAACTATCCCACACAACCATTTTTATCTCCTTTTGGGCAGATCTTGGTTTCCTCAAGCAGCACCACCGCAAACTGCTTGAGTACTCGTCCCCAGCACCACAAAGTGTCTGGCCATCGCTGGGGACCCATTACAGTATAATGTGTACATAGATATTTCGAGATATTTACAGCAGACGGCCATATAAAAATAGTTTGAGGGCATCCTTAAAAAATTCCCCTACAGTACCCTACACCTTTAAACGGCACCAAAAACTGATTAGAGGGCAGAAGAAGCTGTTAAAGGGGGAAAAGTCTGGAAATGCAGCTATACCACAATACAAGCAATCAGGAACCAGAGGATGGTACGGTTAGGCTCGATCGAAGTGGTGGTTTGGAAGAGTTGGTTGACAACCTGGGGTTGGCTTTGTATAAGTGATGTGAGTCATTACCAGTACCGTACCGCTGATATAGGATAGGGGCCGAGTTATATTGCTGCTTGACACTGTCTTTGCTCTGGTATAGTCAAGTAGGTACAATACCTTTATAATGGGCTGAGTGAGGCATCTGTAGATTATATTAATTTCCATCACGTCCCCCGACACATAAGAGCACGGTTGAGTGCAAGCCGGACCGGAATGGCATGTAGAATTCAGCCGTTAAATATTTTAGCCCGCTGTATACTGTACATACCATATGCATTCAAATTCCATGAACTAAATTCTTAGTGAGAAAACAAATAACTGTAACTTTACCATTACTTAGCTAGTATCCACACACAACTATAAGAGTGCTCTTTTCTCTTCAGGATCTAATATCTATTATTATTCACTATCACATATCCTCTTGTTGGTACTGGATACAACCCTCTAATCATATCTCTTCAGAATCCTACTCTCCAATCAATGGCTCAGCAATGGCAACCACTGGCTATCTGTGGTATCGAGGACCCTCGCGAGCACGGGACCTGCATCGGCACCACAAATAAAAAGAAACCTTGTTAAAACTGTGTCTCACAAGATCGTCGCAATATGTCCTGGGATGCCCTAGAACATCTGGGGAGTGGCCCTTTTGATGCAAACAATATCTATACTTCCTTATTAAATATTGCGCGTCTGCTCCTTTGCAAGAGATAGCATCAGGCTCAACATATCCAGGTAACAAAAAGTGGTTAGATCGCATCTGGAGTTCTTAACAACAAGGGATGTTGAGTATTTCCAACTCGGCACTTTACTCCTCTCCACTTGAAGGAACAGCCTTGTTCGGTACGCCAAGGCCAAGAACTCCCGCCATGCCCGAGGTTATTGACCTTACAACGGAGACCGAACCATTTCAAAGTCCCCATACGCTGCCCCACACCCAGGTCGAATTCAAGAGGTGAGCATCGAAGCATTGGAAGAAAATCAGATTCCATTTAAGGTCTCACCATCTCGACTTGCGTCACTCGCTGTGCCGACTTCCCATGGACGGACGGATTATATTATTCTACGTAGCTTCCGCAGTCGAAGCATCTCCAAAGTGAGCTGTACAACCTGCATGGTGGATAACCCCACAGAGAGAGTTATTATTACCTGTGACAGGTGTTCGTATGACTATCACCTGGGCTGCGTGCGACATTGGCTTTCAGGGCGACATCAATCTATGCACCACATGTGTGCATACTGGTGAGTGCTTGCTGTTTAACTATTAAATGTTTTCATGGTTCAATTTCTAATATTTTATATAGCCATGGAAAGGGGCCATTTGATGCCATCTACCTAGAGAGCTCTGAACCTTCAGCAGAGGTGCCAGGCGCTTCGTCACAGTCAACGCTACTATATCCTTCACTGCCTGATCCCGAGTCTGCCTCGACAGATACTCTGACCGACAACAACATAGTAGGTGCCTTGGATGAAACTATTATTGAGACAGGGGTGCGAGAGATGGGGCAGGTTCGAAGGTCCTGTCGACCGAGGCGACGGCCAGATTACTTTACTCCTGAGTAGCAGTCTAGCAATCGAGTTTGGCGTTGCCCTGTTGGGTAGATAATAGCTATGTTTAGTATGCGAGTGCCACGATATACTGTTGCTATGGTCTTGCTCGGATGAATTACTTGGGTTTCTTCGGCCATGAATTGCTCAACAACAACGATTTGCGATTTTCTTTCTTTTTTATACTGTAGCTTCCACAATGTTAAAAAGAACCGGTGTCGCCTAGCACTACATATTACACTATCCAAAGCACAGTGGTTTAATTCGTCTGATCTAAATACTAACTACCTGCTCACCAACGCAACTGCTGTGGCTATCTTATGCTCTCTATTCTGGGGACAAATATCACGAAAGTGGCAGTAAGATAAGGGCCTTGATGGCTTTCCTGCAGTCAGTTACATCTGTAGTACTATTGGACCTATTGAACAGGATATAATAGTGTTGAAGATATGGCGTATAGCTGGTACAATATAGCTGGCACCTTGGCAAGCATGCGAGGTTTTTAACCCCCTGAGACTTCCCCGTTTTCCTGTAACTATTCAGGCAAGATATTGCTCAACCTACGCCTTGTCTCCTTTCAAATGCTACAGTTGTTTGCAAAACCTATGCCGGTATCTCATCCTCTTTCATGCTTTCCTGAACCTTAAATGTATCCAAATATGGTTACGCTTCAGATGATTCCGGCTTGGCAAATTATGATTGATTGGTAAAACTTAAGGAACCTAACCGGTTCTGGCCTAACATATGTTGAGAAACAAGTAAAAGAGTATAAGACAACCGACAGAGGTTTTGCAAACAAGTGTATCTTTCCCTGAATCCATCACATTATAGAAGCTGCTCTCAGAAGAGTGCAGGTCTATTCTAGTCTGTCGAGTTCAGAGGAAGATTGATTGTTGTTACAGTACTATTCCCTTTTGTAAACTTGAGGGTTTATATACATGATGAATATCGGATTATTCGGGTAAATATCCTATTAATCCAATTTTATACGGAACTTGTTCCGTAGATAAAGCCCTCTTGAACTCGGTTCACAACAAGTCTATGAAGGTTGATGCACCCGAAACGCTATTCCATGATAAGCATAGCATATCACGCGTGATAACCAGCATACGTGCAAGGAGTGTGGAGACTCATAGATGGAGGCGCCGGCTCGTTTTCTTGACGGTGCAGGTTCGACCCTTAGCCTGAACGATTTATTTTCTGATTTGATCATGTAAAGATATGGATTAAGTTGCTTACCATGAACCTGATAGTAGGGTATGGCTTCTGTGGTCGACCCCACGACGAATCATAAAGTCTACAGGGCTTCACCACTGCAAGTGATACACTACAGTAATTATGTGACATCTTACTTTCGACATCATTAAAATTCCGGCAAACATTATCTCCATACAAACCACAAATGGATTAGCGTATGACTGGAGATACGCTACTGTCTGATAAAGTTTAGACCAGTAACCGTGCACGCACCACCACCCTTCCGGGTGTTGGTGCTCCCGGCCTCAACGGTCCTCCCGGTCTCAACGGTCCTTTTTAAACTATTTGGTCTATTATACAGGATCCCCGACCGTATCATACCAAAAAAGTAAATCAACAGGATTGTCAGGAGGTAGTATTTCACCTGATCTCTTTTTCGCAAGCTCCTCCTCGTTTTTAAGTTGTTGCTCGGCCTGTTTATCTGCTTGTTTCTTCTCCCGACGTGCCTGAGTAAGCCTTTCTTGAGCTGCCCTATCCTTAATTTTGCGTTTTGCGTGACGAGATTCTAATGCACCGGTAGATGAGATCTGTTGCCTTGTTTTAGGCTGCTCACGTTGTTCTTTATAGCCGATAGCTGTTGTAAGCTCACGTTGAACAGGAAGGAGATTTGAGGTTGCAATACTTCGGGTAAGCGCTCGTTTAATCCGACGTTGAAAGCCTGGTGTGATTTTGTTTTCAGAGTCAAGATACTTGTAAATCTTGTTAATACTTCGCTGTGTGCTTCTAGGTGTTCGCGATGGTGAATCGAGTGGACTTGATACTTCTAGTGGAGGAGTCTTGTTTTCGCTATCACCATAGATCTTAAGATTAGGGATTGGGTCGACTTTTGCTTCAAGTTTTTTAAGAACTTGATCAGGATTAAAAGGCCAAATTCCGCAATTTTTAAATGATTCACGAATTTAGATCCTTGAAAGGCGTCTTCGCGAGCTTGTGCGATGTTGCGGAAAAAGCTTCGCTTATCTGAGGTGTCACCACCATATCGGATAATATAATTATTAAGTACCTTGAATTTCTGTTTATATGTGAGAAATGGCTTGTTATCAAGTGGCTGAGCAAAGTGTGTTGTATAAGGCAAGAATGGAAATACAATAATATGTTTTTCTTCACATAATTTAGGAATTCATAGGTTTGATAGGATCCGTGACCGTCCATTAAAAGTAGGCGATATTGACCTCTACCCACGCGATTTTTTGTTCACTGATTAAAATAATCAAGCCACTGGACTGCAATCTCGTCTGTAATATAGCCACTAGGTGATTTTGAAATAACGTAGTTATCTGGTAGCTCCTCGGGGAACCATGATTCGAGGTACTGTTTGCCTTTTACAATAAAAAAAGGTGGGAATTTCTCGCCTGTTGCTGTAATAAATTCAACTGCAGAAACTGACTCTGATATACCACCACCTGCAATATTTGAAGCTCGCTCACGATTTGCCGTAACAACCTTTTGTGGTTTTGCTTGCCCGATTTGTAGCCCGGTCTCGTCGAAGTTATAAATATTGCTTGGACCGATATTTTTAAGGAAATGGCTAAGTAGATCGAACCAATGCGCGATGTCACCAAGATCTTCTGCTTGTAGGCGATTCTTATCGATCGGCTTTTGCTTTATATATAATAAATCGTCTGAAAGTCGCGCGATAAAATCATATACCCAGTTTTTACCTACCCGCGTTGATTCCGCGTCAGTCGCGTTTTGCTTTAAAATCTGGTTCGCACAGTCTGTAATCATACTCGCAGTGGGTGAAATAAATATTGAATCAAGCCGCCGAATCCACTAAATAACTGCAAGCTCTTGTGCCTCACTAAGCCTTCTGGTTGCTTGATGGCGAGTCGAACGAGATTGACGACCATTATAGCGAGCTCGTAGTCGACGTACTGGCACGTTAAAATCACGGGCTAAACACGCGAAATTCGGCTTTTTTTGGCCTTTAATAGAATCGCAGGCCTCGGTAATGCGCTTTTCGACTTCTTGATATGCCTCTGCCATGGTGGTCCTCTTGTAGAGTAAAAAAGTAGAGAAAAAGGGGCCGTTGAGACGGGAGGACCGTTGAGGCCGGGAGCACCAACACCCGGAAGGGTGGTGGTGCGTGCACGGTTACCAGTTCTAACAAATCATTGCCACAAACTATTAGTTGACACACAACTCGCCCTATTAAATTTGTCATTAACAATGACAACTATGTACCTACCTTGCAGCCCCTACAATCTGATTTTTTTTTTTTTTTTGATTCATACCCCGACCCCTCGCCTGAAGGCGATATGCGGGATACCCCTATCACTACTCTATGGAACCGGATTAGTAGGATAATCCGATATTCATCATGTGTATATAAATCTTCAGTTTTACAGTACAGCAAGACAATCTCCTCTAATTCACAACAAATACAAGCTCATAGGTGAGCCAAATAGCTCAAGAGACAGGGAATTAGAAAACAAAGCAAAGAACAGGAAAACTTCTTGGCGCAGTCGTAAACACATGCGTCTGTAAGCAGAAAGGTTATATCACGATAGGTTAAAGCCACGATTATCAAAGGAGGTGGTGCAATCACTGTTTAGATCCAGAAGAGATTTATCCTCATCGTGGGGGACCAACTTCAAAACTTCAGTTACTTTATCTAATGCCGCTTGCTCAGAATCGATTGTCGGCCAGCTACTATCCACCTGCTTACGGGTTAACGCTTTCCCATCTTCAGCATATGTATTAGAGAGCTGAGTCCGTCCTAGAAGACCAAATTCGTCATTCCGAATGGCATCAATGAGACCGGACGAAACGTGTCCAAACATTAGTTGTCGGGCAGCTGGCTCCAATAACTTCAGTAAGCGAACAGTTCCTGGACGCGTATAGATGGCATACGTGACAAAGGCATCAATCGTGGAATTCGTGAACTTGCCAGACGTCCTACAGGGGGTTAATCAGGGCTATCACATCATCGGGGATCAAAGAAGCCCACATTGCCGACATTAGTTGGCGGTCACAAACCAATACAACGCCAATACCAAGCGTCCCTGCAAGTTTCCACCACCATCGGGCCCAACGCACATAACCGTTGACCTTATCGTGCTTGACCTTATTGTCCGGCTGCGAGGTTGTGCGTTGGCCAGGACTGCCATAGTACGCATCAGCAATCCGGCCAATTACAATGCTCTTGACCTCTGGTAAGTGTTTTTGGAAGTGGGCTTCTTGCTCTTGCTTCGTAAGCTCCATATAGTTCAGGAAAAAGAGCAGGCGTGAGATACGTCCACCAACTGACCGAGCGAACTTGATGTCCTCCAGTGTCTTCATATAATCTGCGGCTCCCTGAACACCCCTCCATGGAGAAGGACCAAGAGCATGTATGCCGTTTGACTCATTTGTAAGCCAACTATCCAAGAGCAGTCTTAACGTCCCAGGAGAATCTTGGCTGATCAAGTAAGATCCGGCTGAGAGAATCCTCCGAAGTGTTTCACCATCGAGTTCCCCCTTTCTCCCCACCATGTTATTAGCTTTGTCATCTCTAAATATTCTGCCCTCTTTTTTTTCTTCAAACCTGCCACCCATCTGCATCACGCTATCTGCCGGTATTATCATGTCGTCTGATTTTTTAATCCGACATCTTTTTGAACTTCTTTGGTTTCTCCTTCCTGTGGAGCCAAGGGCAACGGAGGGTGTAGAGTTAGCACCATTGGTAACCGGTTTCGGGTAATTGGAAGTATCAACTTGGATCTCGAAGGGAGACACTGTTGTTGTCTCTGTGTCAGCAATCGTGTGAAGGGTATCTATTCCACTCGCATAGCTCAGTGGTAAGTGAACAGTTGGAGAATGAGATGGTATGCCTTGTACAGGATCCATGGGTAGGCTATAATCTCCTACAGTAATATCACACGGTTAGACCGGTCACGGATGAGAGAAAAAGGAGTGGACTAGACAAGATGGCCACCTGACGACAGTGAAAAGACGTTTTTGCCCACTGTTTGGACTGGAGGCATTGTAAATGATTGCACAAAGCCTGCTTTTACAGCGCCATCAAACACTTGGACAACCTGAGACCTCTTCAGCGTGCGGACTTTCTCCAACGTTTCGCCCAGACGTATAGCGCACTGGGAGGATGTGAGCATTTCTTTTAGACATTTTAGGGGTCTACTGACATCTGCAGCCTCTTCCTTCTGCAACGTTATGGGGTCCACTCGGTTATTATCCGTATACAATTCCTGCCAGAAGTGTTGTCAGCTACTGGCTCAGGTCACGGACATCAGACACACCTTGATACCGATCTTGATATAATAGATCTCTTGGAGCGGACAACACTGTTGCAGGGAAGACATGATCTCTTGACCCTTCTGTACTGTGTACGACCTGATATATCCTCCTTTCTTGGTTCGCCTCAGTACATCGACAATTTCTAAAAACTTCAGTGATCGTTGAAACCGTAACTCTTTGCCAACTCGGTTGGTTATCTGGTCTTGAGTGAGCACTAAATGCAGGAGACGTTAAGGGGGTCTACTTACATCCTCAATAACATGTTCTGGTTGGACTTTCGTATTATCTGGCAACATCTGCTTCACGGCGTATGGTGAGTGAATGGAAATAGGGGATAAGGGGGTTACCCACCTGGAGGCTAATCGTAAGATAGATCATTTTGGAGGGAGCAACCTACAAGAATAATGTATAAAATCCACAAGTGAGTCAGTGAGAGTCTCCAGAGGAATAATAAAATCATTGAAGCAAGCCAGGGTAGTTGGAAGACAGCAGATGAGCGATACAAAAGAGGATACGTAGTTTAGAGGGAGTACAGTATTTTAAAAACAGAGAGACGTAGTCTTCTTTTACTAGGGTACTGAAACTGCTATAAGGGGACGTGAAGTTGAGCTAAATATAGTGTTCCAGAAAGTTAAAAACAGAAATCCATGGTTGTTGAACGAAGAGCAGAAGTTGAGTTACAGTAAATAATACCTCTGGTGAAAAATAAAGACACTTTAACATTAAAAGCTTACAGTCTATACGCCATTCCCCTTAATCATGCTGTACGGACAAATCATGAGTTCACCTCATGGACTAAAGCGAACAGCTGTGAATTTTGCTGTATACACCATGATTGACACGTGGATCTAATAATGTATGTCTCAAGCAAAGGTCAAAACCACACTATGCCATGCATATTAGTACTGTATGTACTAGCATTTCTCTAAAACCCACTGATATTCCAATTCCAGAGCGTTCCCATTCGTGACTTCGGAGATTATAACTTGCAGATTGGGAGGGGCTGCATAATTCAAATTTCGACTTCATCTTCCACGGTGTTACATTGTTGGCCTGATGGACGAGTTGGATTAAGCTTGTGCTTCTGGTCTTCATCCTGAGTGACTTTTAAGTTTCTTGAAACATAAAGCTAGGACATATTTAGGAAAGGCTACTACTGGAGATAAGCGAAGCTTCTTTGAGCAATCTTTATGCTGGAAGACTCGCGCTCTGCATTTTCGAGGTGCTTTCTTTCCTTTTTTCTTTTTTTTGCTGGAATATCCGAAGCTAATGTACCTTATATTGTACTAGAACTTCCCTATGCATGCTAATCTCTGCATAATCATCTTGTCAACTGCCTGCGTGATTGTCGACGGGGATATCTTATTTTGCTTAGATTGGAGGCATTTAATTCGCTTCTTTTGCTGCTTCAGTTGGTAGAGATCTGCTGGTGTCTTCCTTGGGCTAAATGATTTATTACTATGGGCTGTAGACGGAGGTGTTGGTGTTTTTGTTTGCCGCTTACTATAAAGCTTTAAAAGTACTCTCTGTGGATTAAGAGGGATTAACCCAGTTGCTGTAAATCCACTCTGGATATTAGAGAGTGATAGTGCACGTTGATGATCTATGGGATAGAGAAATTAGAAACATAAAAAATCATTCTTGCAGATTGAGTGAACCCCTCCCTGCATCATCTCTGCAATATTCTGGCCATATATCTTTTTTAATGGAGCAAAGCAGCTCACATCCAGTGGTTGTAAAAGATGTGAAGAATTTGGAGGCATGTAAAGAGAAATAATCTTTCTCCCTGTACAGAATTTATCAAATTCTGCAGTTACATGGCTAGAATGGCCATCAAAAATTAACAAATGGTATTGTCCCTTGGTTTTTAAAACTGTATGCTTTTCAAAAACCTCTGAAGCATTTAAAACCAAGCTCATTTGTTGTCCATCCATTCTCACTTAGACTAATCTGAAAATCATGTGGAATTGAGGAACACCAGTGAGCTTGGTGTTTCTGTCGGGTCTCAGTAAAGAGCCTAAACCAGTCCCGAATAAGCTCTGGATCTTCACATCTTGCGCGTTGATAGTTATACTTCCCATTATATTTAGAGCAAAGCTCTGGATGACGCTTAACAAACCGGTTTACCCATTTCTGACCAAGGGGGGCTAGAGATGGCTCGGAGGAGGATAGCCGTGCAGAGAATAGTAATCCTGCTAAATATTCAACAATCTTTGGCGCTGGACACAAGCCACGTTGGTACATATCAAGAATCCATGCTGATAGGGTAGGTTCTTCAGTTTCTGATAGTTTTTTTGCAGTTTGCTCCTGTATCTGCGTGTGCAGGGACACCTTAAGAAGTCTTCGGAGGGTTCGTTCATTGACATCAAATGCTGCTGCTGCCTTTGGGGTAGATAAAAATTACCTTTTTGAATCGCATTAAGAGCCGGGAGAATTCTCCTACCATAAGAATTATCCTCCATTTGATATGTACATAATGTGGATAGTGTAGAGTAATTTGCAATTGTTGGTGATGCTGCGGGAAAAAAATCGGACGCTCGGTGTTCGATTACGTTAGAAAGGCTACTACGGGAGATAAGCTAAGCTCCTTCGGGCTATTAGTTAGTGTTAGATATACGGCTAGTCCCGAAGAGGAAATAGAGTACGATTGGTAAAAAGGTCTTATTTGAATAAATTGAGCTGGGTTGGGCTCATCTTGATTATAGTAATTATTCTGTTGTTTTTGTTGTGTGCTCCGCGGGGTTTTACCCCTATCCAGTCACATGATTCTGGTCCACCCACAGCCATATTATTTGACAGTTAGATTCGATTACGGAGCAACACCGTGAGGCGAGAGAGTATAAGTGCTGTATATAAACTCTCCTTGCCTAGCAAATAGATATTTCTACTTTTTCACGTTGCACTCCCTTAAACAGTATTTCCTGACTATTTGCCCTGCATTGTCGTCTTGCTGAGCAAAGTGACTCTTTACTGTATTAACAAACTCTCGCGATCTTTCCCCCGGAAATAATATATATAAAAGTATTCTGTCTCACAATTTTTCACTCTTACACTTTATTCGGTCTACCATGTGCGATACTATGGCTACTGGAATATCTCGTGGCGATATAACTGATCGACATGATGATATCTTGAAAATTAAGAGAAGGCGACTCCGTCGGCATCTTGGGCTCGGCCTAGAATCTGGCGATCCCCTATCCCATACGCCACAAACTCAACCTTTATTCTTTATTGAGATGGCACCTGACTCTGGAAGAACTGCCAAATGTAAACTTCCTATCTGTGGTAATAACATATGGCCCGGCGAATTACGTCTTTTATTAAACCCTGCAATAAGTTACGGCAGCTGGTACAGGTCAACAGCAGGTGAGTCCTAAATAGCCAGCCTATTAGCGCTCCTTGATGGGGAATATGATACATAACGATGTCTTCAGACTATTACCATATACACTGTTTCGAGAAAATTGCGAATTTTTCCGAAGCAGACTTCCTAGATCGAATTCAGCCATTGACCCGCAGCACCTGGAAGTTTCGGAGCCTTAAGGCGGATCGTGTTCTAAGAGGCAACTACCTTGTACCCGGAGGAGTCGAACGACTCGTTCTGGAATGGAAAGTGACTCATGGAAAATGGATGGATAAGCGCAATGCTGTCTACGATAAATCGGATCGTCTGAGTGCGGACTTTGAAGCTTTGCTATGTAAGGCAGGGTCCGCAGAATACCGTAATCTGGCGAGACCGGAAGGCATGTTATTGATCAAGTACAAGAATCTCCTTACGTATCTCGCACCGTACGAGAGTGATGGGCCTGGCGATTCGCAAGAGTGGAATTTGTTTGCAATCTACCTCGATTCGACGCCAGAAGCCCTAGATAATCCTCACACTTTAAGCATCATGCTCCAGCGCTGGCAGAATGACGCAGTGAGTTCAAGAACAGCCTTCTTGGTGAATAGGATCTAATCGCATAGTCACAAGGCCCTGGCTGGCAAAGAGGAACATGAACTGGATGAGGCTGGCAAGGAAGCCAGACGTCAGCTTGGCGATAAGGCGGTTAGAGCCCTTTAATGTTTGTTAGTTATCCTAATTCCCCAAACTAGATTCGCCTATAATATACTTTTCGAATAAAAACGGCACTGCATCTAAGATGGTCATACTGTCACAGGGGCAAGGTCAGGCTGCAACGGGTCAATGGAACTTTGAATTAAATGGAATTGAGCATACAGCTACAGGCTGCAAATATGGTTAGAATAAAGCGAGTGAAAATATTGACCCCCCAAACTTTGGGTTGGTTATTATAGCTTGTCTGCCTTTGGATTGATTAGACGTATATAATCTACTATTAAGGCTAGACACCTAGACCACTCCATCGCTAGTTCTGGATGGGTTGGGGCTGTATTGCGAGCTAGTATGTCTGTATTCTATTAATAAACCCATTCGCATATGAGCATATGTTGCGAATATGTTTGAGGAGACTTCAGGTATCTTCCTGGTAACCCTCCATATATTCAAAATTACCCATATTTGCATTTAACATATAAGAGTCAATTACGTTTTCTATTGGATTAACAGGGAAGCCGATTGACTATTAAACAGAACATATTTAATAAGCATGAAAGACATTTGATTCTCACTTTGATAATTATATGTACCAGAGGTCTGAGTTCGTGCGCACGGACAAACCATTAATCGTAATTAAAAGGGAACATATATGGATAAGCTGCAAAACATAATAAATTACTTGCCTCTTGCACTATTATATTAATGTGGGTGGGGGTAATTTCCCCTTTGGCATCTATATAGAGCTACTATATTATTTCTTACCATATTCAATGGAAAAACTAATCAAGTTGAGACTAATCATCCACTAAACTATCCTTCACTGATGTCATGGAATACATCTCGGTCGAAAAGAGTATCGCGGGTTTTTGACTACTCTCTTCGGTGGATTCCAGGAACGGACGGAGAGAGTGGTCTGTTCAGTCGCCCTGCATGATTGCTTATCTGAAGCTGCCGGACGGCGCCCGTTGTGGTGAAGAAGTTGAGTGCTTAGACCGTGGGTGCTCTTTACCCAACTATAATAAGCAGCCTGGAGTGTACCCTTTTTCCTACCAGGAAACCTGCTGGCAATTTCGTTCCACGTAAGTCCTTCTTCTCTCAGGCGCACAAGCCCCTGTTTCTGCTCATGTGAAAGGCTACCATGGTTGGTGGCAGCAGGTAGCGCCTGACAGGCCTTTCTTGCCCTTTTCGTATCGCCGCCTTGTCGTTTTTTTGCTTTGCGGGGTGGGTTGCTGGGCTTCCTTGCAGACGGGAGTCTAACGTGGCCCTGGGCCAGCGTAATAGATTGGAAAAGTTGGCCATCCAGTACTCGAAAGGTAGAATATCCCACAAAGACAGGTGTTCGCTCGACCTCCCGGATATCGGCAGACAAAGTTGTGCCCTCCAAGCACCACGGCCCACCGGCTAACACCGCGTTGTTATTGCATTTAGCTTTCCCGCTGGACATTTCCTCGATAGCGTCAACTATACACCCTATTTCTCTTGCGGGATTGCGTATCTCAACATGTGAAAACTCAACATACTTCTGCAGAGGCCGCAGGCGAGGATGTTCTGGGTTCCGTACCTCACAGACATTGTGCTCCCAGGTATTGGTCGTGTGGTCCTCTGTAGGTGAATTCGAACCATCCCTACCATCCTGATACGAAAGACAGGGCTCTCTATTCACGCCACTGTGGGCTGTCTCCTCAGTCTGTCCATTTAGATCCTGAACATCGGGATCTCTGTGAAGACTGTTAGTTACAGTTATAATACTTGGAGCTTCATCATGCATGTCAACCTGAGTGTCATGTTGAAGAGAAGCAGTTGCAGAATTAGCTCTAAGGTGCAGATCCCATCATGCGTTACCGCTAGATTCAGAGACAATGTCCTGGTCTTGAATAGTAGAATTAAAATAAAAGCGGTTTGTTGAATCGTCTAACTATTGGCCTTCCATGTCGGCAATATTTATGAAACCAGAAGTGCAGCTGGGCTCCTGGTCCAGCAGTAAGCCTGTGTCAGACGGCAAGTTCCACTCATCCGGTTGAAGGCCATTTCGTCCCGATTCCGGAATCGCGGCGATAGTAGAGTATTTAATAGAATTTGGGACCAGTTCAACACTATCCCGCATATCCGTATCTCTTTCTGTACATCGATGAAGACCATTAGGAACAGACGACAGATAAAGATAGTACAAGGCGGGGCTTAAGAGAGGATATAACAAGCCTTACCATCTAAGGGAAAATTCATTTCCTGCCTGGAACTGCTGGTACATATATCCAGATGACCAGCGCATGTAGGACGGCATTCAGCGCAGTATAGCTCATCGGCGTCATGAGCAGGAGTTAGATTTGGCAGTGGAAATGGAAATTCAACGTCAGGAACTGGATTTGGCGCAGCCTGCAAACCCTCCACGGAAGGTAGGGCAGGAATAGGAGCAATCCCATAATTATCAACAATAGAGTGATAGGAATCCTGTCCGTCTAAAGAATCACCATTGTGAAATTGAATGTCAGAAGCAACTTGGTCTCTTTGAGGTATTTCACAATGGCCAAAGCAATCAGCAGTGCTATCCAGGCAAGTTTGTTCTGGAATAATTCCATCACACTGAACTTCTGTTGGGTCCAAAAAGATACTCGCACAACCCGTGTCTAGTTCCGAGAACAGGCTGTGCAAGGAACTGCATCTATCATCATGTGTGCTAGAAGTATCGCTAAGGGTATCACTAGCGCCCTGGCTCCCTAACTAACCTCTTTGGAGGGCGGGCATAGATTGGGCTGTCCCAGAATATTAGAAAACCAATAGAAAACCAACGACCCTACGGAACCAAACTAACATACGGGGAGTAATTGCTCGCCACAAAAATAAACCGATCCTCCCTCCTCTTAATTAAATCCATCAACCCCATCGCATTAAACAGATCTTTACTTCCAAACGCATACGCACTTCCATGCAACCAGTGAATCACCGGTACATTATCCCCTGGCCGAACGCCCTCCGGCACCCACACGTTTAAGAAGAGGCAATCTTCCTGTCCCCATGCGGAGCCATTTATTGTTGGGAATAGAACCTGCGGCGGCGCCGCACTGACACAGTCGCTAGAGAACAGCCTATCCCTGCCATCTTGGATACCGTGTTGGGACGGCGGGGGGGTATGTGGTTTTCGGAACCGCAGGGAACTAGTAGGTTGTTGGGCAAAGCGGATGTTGTTGTACAGACCGATTCGAGTACCCGATTCAGTGGTGTTAATATATGTTGGGACGTGTGTTGCGTAGCCCAGGTCTACCGGGGGAAACTGGAGAGCTGCTGTGGTGGTAAAGGTGGAGAGAATGCTTAGGGAGCATAAAGCTAGAGTTGAGAACATGTTGATGTATTCCACTGTGTTTGTTCTGTAGTTAAGTGTCTGTCTTTTATACTCGTATTGAAAACGATTATTCGAGCCCTCTGACAGTCGTATAGCTTAGTTTACGGTGGACTGATTTGCACCTTTCATAAAGTTTTCAATGATATAATATTATTATATCATCAACAAAGATCATTAATATAAGAGGGCTATTCCTATTTAGAATTAGCTTAGAGGAAATTGGTTGTGAACACTATTCCTTAATAATATAATAAAGGGATAATGGTATATGGGGAAAAGTTATATTAAACGAGTGAGAGATATGGTAGGCATATAATAATAATAAAGAATAGCTTATACTTTCCTATTTAGGACAGTGTATCCTTGAAGAATATTAAAAAATAATAGTTCTTCCATATTCCAAGCAGGGTTTAAGCTGCTTTTATACCTTTAACTCAAGGTAACCACGATCGAACACACTGCAACAGGCCGTAACAGTCGCCTCGCTTACGGCAAGGAGATTCTGGAGCGCTGAACCGCACGAATAAGGGCTGGGTAGTTGGCATGGTCTTCGGCTATGCTGGCAAAGGGATTACGTTCTTCACTTGTATTGATGATTTTACACTGACATCATGGAAAGTACCGGCGCGCTTGACGTGTGCATGGCAGAGGTCTGATTATATGAGTGACCATATTTCAGAGTGTTAATACTGGTAATTAATGGTATTAGATTTTTCATTAGGCAGTTTCTATATTTAATCCACTACAATAACTTCTTAACATCCCATCATGAGATCTTTGAATTGACACCAGCGAGCAGGACCTAAGATTTCTTGCCTCCCGTCTCGACCAGTTCAAATGCTTTTCCTTCCTTCTCAAACTTGAACCTGTCGTACCGTTTCAATAAATACATCCTAGAGTTTTCTTTCTAAATTAATTTCGGGATTAAAATCCATGCCATATAGTTTCGGAAGTTCGGAACGGGACACCGAGATTTCTGTTTCCTAATTAAGTAATTTTTTAATCAAGTAACTTACTGCTTGCTAATTAATAATATATATGCTAGGAGAGAACGTTAAACTCCCGGTTACGGTGGATTGCAGGGTACAGAGTTAACTCACCATATTATGGGCTGTTATCGGCTGCGATTACATGATGGCTATCTACCTTCTCTTCTGCAATCAATGCGGACTGGAGAGGATTGTATTTCCCTTCGCTATACCCATAGCTTCTATCCAGCAGGTAGAGTAGTGTCTTGGAGATGTCATTAAGGGTTTTGGAGCTTGCAGTCATTAAGGGAAAACTGACATTGGTATAGAAGGAACGAACTCACTTCGTTGGACCCCTGGAATGCGCAGCTGAATATGAGAACTGTTCTTCAAAACCGGTCTTGTCATGGGTTAGACCTAACACAGTTTCATGATGAATCCAGCGATGTCTTTACTCAGTAGGTATCACAAGGACAGACAACGGTTGGTCCTCTCGGCCTGGCTTCCCTAAGCACTTGAGGGCGTAATTTGTACTGGTCAGTAAGGCAAGGTCAATCCAAGAACTAAATCAGCATTCAAGGGTGTACTTCTAAGTGTTTATAAGATTTGATATAACATTACCATAGTAGTATATAAACTTCTCAAGTATATAAACTTATGGAGAACCACAATTGGGTTCCTGAGACTTGTTTAATTGCAGGCTGTTTTAGCCCCTTTAGTTACTCCACTCTTCGTTCTGAATTATGTTGTACTATTCTTTGTCTTGTCTGTGTGCATTACTTATTATATATTGTGTTGTTTTCTTATTTACAAAAGTAATTTTAAGTGCTTTCCTTCTCTTCTCCTTCCCTTCTCTTTGACGTGGATTTCCAGTGATTTCATAGTACCTTTAACCATGAGCAAGTCCCTGAGGAAAGTCTAAAACAGTTTGCGGATCTAGTGCTCGCTTGAGCAACTTTAACCGATCCAAGTTGAAACCATAATACTGTCACGGCAAGGACAAGTAGTGGGCCCGGGGCCCACAACCTCGAAGAGATTGTTCGCGAGGCACAATTATCTTGAATTCAAGGAGGCGAGCTGACTACCTAGATGGGTGACTAATGTTCGCGAGGCACAATTCTCTTCATTTCAGGGGGCTCGGGCGAGCTGACTATCTAGATGGGTGACCATGTGAGGCCACGTGACCATACCGAATATGGTAGGTCCCTAAGATGATGGGTGCACCACGTGGTCTGTTTGTGTTGTTTGTATCCAGTTTGTTTAGTGTTTACGACTTTCTTCCTCCTCTCTACGCTTGAAATTTTCGTTAGATAGTACCAGTAAAATCATATTGCCTGACCGTCACAGCAACAGCAACATCTGCCAGCACCGCGCCTGGTGCTAGTGCAGAATGATGCTTTTGCTACTCAGGAAGGGATATAAAGCCTATTTTGTTTGATAGTGTAGTGGAGGAACTCGGGGGATTGGCACGTGACAGTTGTATGGATAACTATTATCTTAGGTCCTCGTTCAAAGAGGAAATAGACAATCAACAACCTTCTTGCAGTGTAAAGGGGCGAAATACCTTGATATCTAATGACTAGATATACACAAAGAGGAATCGCTGGGAGGGAGAAAGTAATGGGGAGTGTGCGTTCTCATACTACGATGCGTCATGTGACTGCAAATAAGCGGACCAATCATGTGCGCCGATTGTGGCGAGGGCGAAGCCGAGCAATATACAGGCGTAGCCTGCAACATGCAGACCACGGAGCGCAGTTGCGTAAAGAGAATGTCGTCTTCTCTCCTACCAGGAACTTGTGGGCTCAGGGCCCACAACCTCCGAACTGTTTAAGAGTATCTCCTTGACCTACTCCTTTGGAGTCCTACCATTTCCCTCTCAGTCAATAGTATTGGGGAAGTTGAATAATTGAAGTTAAATATGTGAAACTTAAAAATGGCACTGAGCGGTGGCGGCCCAACACCCAAAGGGTCGCTTTGACCGAGTAGTACTAATTTGAATAGAAAACACTGTTTTTTCCTAGACTATGTAAATAATATACCCCCAAAAGTATCGGTAGCCATCTCGGCATTTATCTAATAGAAACCTTCTTTGTTTTTATTAATTTATTTTTTCATTTATATTTCTCTTTGTATTTCTACATGTATTCTGTTGTATTTGCCGTATTTTATTTTTCCTTATCCATGTTTAGCAATGACTAGGACCCGCCTCATGTGGGTTTATCGCTAGTCATCGGTAGCACCTTTTCGCAGTTTTGAAACCAGGAATGTGTATTCGTATTGGGTTCGGATTGGTCCAAAGTAGGCTGAAAATGATCGCTCTGGGACAACGGTCCGAATCCTTCATGCATATCACATTCTCTGTCCTTGTCTTGTCTCTTACGGGTTTCTGATTCTCCCCACCTTAAGCAATATTGCCAGTCTACTTCCCACAATATAAATCAATCATAATAAACGCGCTCTCGCAGTCCATCGATTGACGTGAATTATTTCTAATCGTCGATTAATCTCAGTCCCATCCCTATCTCAACCCACTGGGATAAATGAAGCTACAAGTGGCATAACATCATAACATGCCCTGTCCCTGTCCCCACCACATCCAATCCCTCCTGTCCCTCCTCCCACAAAAGTCCCAACCCACATTCCTCTTCAGCCTCATCCCGTCCTTGACCCAGCCCCTCCACGATGCCAGCCAATCTATCGAATCCTGCAAACACCCGCACCCCACGCTGGTGAGTTCTATCGTCCTACTTTCGGAATTCACCTTATCCCTCTGCCAATCCGCCTGCGTCGCCTACAACCTCACGGACCAAGACACGCCCCAGCCCCTAGCGGCCGCCACACCGCCCAGCTCCCGTTCCAATGCCGGCTGCTCCCCGACCACGGCCTCCTGGACCTGCACAAAAACCCTCATGGCGCTGGGACAACTAACCCTGGATGACGAGGAGGAGGGCCTGCTCGCCCGCCGGATCGTCTACACTGTGTTGACCAATCTCAGCGCCCTGCTGCGCACTGTGTATCTGCGCGAAGGTCAGGACACCAGCACCCCGACGCGTGCAGGGAACGGGAATGCGAATGCAAATGCTATTGCCACTGCAGCGATCAATGGGCTCTTTGACCTCGACCCAGTGGCTGCGTCGTCAGTGCCGCAGACGGCGGCACTGTACGGGCGGGAGGCTGACGGGCCCGTCAGTGGGACGCTGTCGAGGGTGCTGGCACTGTTGGGGAAGTTGTTTTCGGAATAAGTTATGTATAGGATATGATATGTGATAAGTTAAACCCAGCGTGAGAACGAAGCTAAAGCACTAAATTTGTCGCTTTTTTGGTCAAACGGCTTAGATTCCTTATGCTATGGTTGGAATGGGTGTCTATATAATAGTCCGATCGACAACTTTTCCCTCCTCTTTTCGCCTTCTCCTTGCAATGTACGTTAAATGACCATTCGACTGCTGGGAAAGAATCCATCGTCGGGTTGATCTGACTAAGAACCCCCCGTCGGGTGTCAGGAGAGTCGGTCATATCTCGGGCCGTTTTTATACACATGTCGATCTACACTTTCGTGGCACAATGGTGGGAGTCGGCAAGATTTGACCAGATCATGGCAATCTCTGAGCCCGGATGGGAAATTGTTGTATATAAATTCTATAAATGAGATTCTACAAGCTGACATGTCCGAACCAAACATTCATTTCCTGCCAATTCTACAGCTCTCAAGTTCAATAGGACATCGTCGACCATGCCATTGCTCATTTTCGGGCTCTCACCCGGCCTCCTATTCCTAGCGACGGCCAGCCTGGCCCTCGTACTGTACCTCACCAAGCAAATTCGCAAGGTTGGCTCCCGTCCCAAAAGCCTCCCCGCCGGGCCGCCTACGGAGGCCATTTGGGGAAACATGAAACAGGTATGATCCAGCACCGACACACGTGGGTTGAACCGGGGAGTGAGTCGGTCCGTCAGCCAGTCGACTGACCATTGCAGCTGGATTTGTTCTTCCCGCAGTACCAGTACACTAAGTGGGCAAAGAAGTACGGTCCCGTGTATAGCATCATGCTAGGAGACACGGCGCATGTGGTTGTGAGCGGGCTGCAGGAGGTGCGTGACATTTTCATCAAGCAGGGGGCAAGTTCCCAGTCGCGACCACCCTCACGGTTCCAGCTGCTGATGCGCGACGGCTACTTCCCGGGCTTGATGAACGGCGAGAAGTGGCGCCATGCCCGCAAGATGTGGCAGACAGTCCTGAACGGCAGTGCTGCCAAGCAGTACATGCCGTACCAGGAGCTTGAGACCCGCCAGCTACTCTTTGACCTGCTACAGACCCCCAACAGATGGCGTGAGCATATCGAGCGCTACAGCAATAGCGTGGCCATGACCATGGTCAACGGCTGCCGCATCCCCAGCCCGACCGACCCACGCATCAAGGAAACCATCCAGGATCTGTACGACCTGTCAGAGACGGGCGTGACCGGCGCCTTTTTGGACTCATGGGCGTTCCTGTGGGCCCTCCCCGAGTGGGTCTTTCCCGTCTGCAAGAAAGCCCGCGACATCGCGGCCAAGCATCGGGACCTCATCTGGCGGAATTACACTGATGTCTTGCAACGCACCAGTCATGGCGAAGCGCTGCCGTCGTTCAACCATGCCATCCAGGAGAAACTGAAGCAGGGTTGGCCCGGGGTCACGGAAATTGAAGGTGCGGAGATTGGTCACCATCTCCTAACCGGAACTACCGACACGACGGCATCTAGCCTGATCAACTGGGTGGCAGCCATGGCCCTCAACCAGGATGCCCAAAGGAAGGCCCAGGAAGGTGGGGAAAAGGTCACCACACTACTTCCGGATAAGATGCTGACACGCTGCAGAAATTGACCGGGTGGTGGGTCGCGATCGACTCCCGACAGACAGTGACGCAGACAGGCTGCCTTATGTGCGACAGGTCATCCAAGAGTAAGGACAGCATTTCGGAGAAGGTCATGCCATTGACCATCCTCCAGGAGCCAGCGATGGATCACGGCGGTACCGCTATCCCTGCCCCGCGCCACCAGCGCACCTGTTCAGTGGGGCCCGTACGAGATCGCCAAGGATACCGGCCTCATCATGAACTCGTACGCCATTCACAACGATCCGGCCCTCTTCCCCAAACCGCAGGAGTTCCTCCCCGAACGATGGGACGGAAAACCCAATGCTGGCTACAATGGCAATGACCAGCTTCTCTTCACGTTCGGAGCGGGCCGAGGGATCTGTCCAGGGCAACATCTTGCCGAACGGAGCCTGTTCCTGGTGGTCTCGCACTAGCTTTGGGCCTTCAACACCACCCAGGCGACCGATGCAGATGGGAGCCCCATCCCGATCGATAAGAATGACATGCGACCAGGCTTCATTGTATGTCTGAAACCGTTCACCGCCACCATTACGCCCCGCAGTCCGCATCACGCATCCCTGGTCCAGGATACATGGAACGAGGAACTGGAGAATTCCCTGGACACGCACCAGCAATGGAAGACGACACCAGACGGCATTGCGAACCTGATAGGCCGAGCGGGAAAGTAAGGCACCGAAATATGGTTTTGAACAGAGACGAGGAATAAGAGAAAACATCAATGGCATTGCATTCTGCTGGAAATACCACCAGGAGCAGCTAGGGAAGAGGACAATGAAAACAATTTACCAGTCGGACTCCCAAGGTAGCTTTGACCAGTAGAGCAGTTCCCACACGTTGCCGTCCCAAAGTACATTAGTAACCGACGAAAGGGAACTTCTTCGGGTTCTGAAAGCAGAGCATCGAGCAGGGAACAGTCCATGAAACCAAAAAATTTGAGAAGGAGAGCTTGTAGGGATCGACTAACTTGATTCATCATCGCGATAATGAAACACTAGGCAGTGGGTATCCAGTCGTGCATAACAATACAGAATGCATGTGGAACGCACCCGGTCCAAGCTTGCTAGGCCCCCTTCACTCCCATAAGCGGACCTGGCCCCGCAGATAATCCAGGCGGTTCAGTGACTCAACCATGACTAGATCGGCTGAGCGGTAAATGCAGTCATTGGGGCGGGTGGCCGTGGTCCGTCGGGTATCCTGCATCTTGGCCGCCAGGTCCTTCATGCGCATAAGGATGAGGTGCTTGAGGAAGTATTGCTTGCTGTCCTCGTCCATCAGCAGCTCCCCCACACGTAAGGGAATGCGGCACACGTGTTTCCGCTCCACCCCACTGCCGGCGGCGAGGGCATGGGTGCCGAGGGCGCGTCGGGTGGAACGGGCGTTCTCCGTGTCCAGCAAGGTCTTCTCTTCGATGATCCAGTCAAGCATCTGCACAACGCGCTCAGTGATGACTGATAGCAGGAGCACCGAGGAGCGGTTGCTGAGACAGGAGACGCATCCGACAATGCGATCGAGCAAAGTCCGCACCTGTCGCTCTACCTGGAGGATCACGTCGATCGAGGGCCGATTTGACTCAGGGATAGATTGGCGAAGGAACAGCAGCTGCCGCAGGAGTATGGTGTAGCATCTGGCACCGCAGTCGCCACATTCGCTGCTGGAACTGGAGGTGCCCATATCCAGGGCGGGTATTTGATCGAGATCGAGCACCTGGGACGAGGACGGCATCACGACGGGCAGATCAAAGTCGTGAATGAAGAGCGACCAGTCCCCCAAGGCGTGGGGCGATGTGTTGGAGATCAGATTATGGATGTCGTCATTGGCGGGAGGATTGTAGGGGTTATTGTTCTGGTCGTGGGTGGGGAGCGGACGAGCGATGATGCCAGGCGATCCAGAGGGCTTATTGCCGCCGCCACTATTGGGGAGGGAGGCCTCTAAGAGGGCCTCCAGCGAGGGCTGCATGAACCCATCCCTTCCATCCACGCCATTCCCCTGCGGGCCCATTGGCAGGAACTGGGGGTCATCCGCAACATCGGCCATCACCAGGTCTGGGGTCCCAGGGAAGGAGGCGCCCGTTGCTTGAGCACGAGGGTCGGTGGACACTGCTGTGACATCGGGGTCATTGTTATTGATGGCTTCGGGAGGGTCGTGTTTCTGCGATGCTTTCTTGCGGGGGCGTCCAGTGCGGCGTTGCGGGCTGTAAACACAGGGCTGGCCATGCCGTATGCAACGATGACAGGAGGGCTTATGCTGGCTGCACTTGACCTTAGCTATCTGACAGGCATCGCACGAGCGGCGCAGTCTTTCCCAGCTGGTGTGAACGTCTTGTTGAGAGAGGGGACGGAATTTGGGATGGGGAAGTTGGTATGGTGGAGATAGAGATGACGGCGTGGGGCTCATGTTGTTTGATCCGCTGTTGATGGGGATAAGGCCAGAGGGAACGTGGTTCGATTCGAAGCTGAATTTTTGGAACGACTGGGGAGATATTGGGATGACTCAGCAATTCTTCCCCTTTGGGTGGATCTCTGCCTGAGGATGCAGACTGATGACAAGAAGATACAATAGATAAATATCGGACCCGATTGTTCTCGTAGTCCACTATCTGGACCCAGGAGCGATGGAAGAAAGACGAGGTCTCCAGGTCCTGGCTAGAAGATAAAGTGAAGAAGAACTAATAACTACAGAAGAATCCTCTTAGGGTGGTCTAATAGCTGATTATCTCCACAACCGGCCCGTCCACTTGTTGTTTACGACATAAATACTAGGTAAGTCCATCCATCGTCTTACCTTCCAGATGCTTACCTCGACGCCTCCTTGTCCGGTCCAAACGGTTGAACCCCGATTTTTAACTTTCGGAAGAGGCATCCTCTGAATCCTTCCGTACATCATGCATGGGCCATATCTAGATAGGTTTAAAGTTCTGTCGTGTTAATGCAACGCGATGCTACGCAAGACAAGATGCCGACAGGGATGTGGAATTGAATTGAGATTTGGTACCCCAGGCATCGCAGCATGTTTCTGCATCAGGAGATTCGCCAACCAGCAATCATAGGTCAGGTTATAGGCGGGTGAGCCCAGGAACCCACCGGCTGTTGTTTCTCATGGAATGCTACTGCTAACAAGAGAACAAACATGTTTGAGACTCTCCAAGATAGAGCGGGTGATGGAGAGTTGTTGCTGCCGTTGAAGACCAACTCATCACTCGCCCTTCAACCCTGCGTGGCAGGACGCAAGTATGTTTCGATCCAGTTCCAGACTCGCTCCTGTATTATCGAGGTCGAATCGATTCATTCACATGTAGACCGGCCATGAGGGTAGACGAGGACCGTCTTGCCGTGAAAAATGTCAGTTCGGTGGCGGGTATGCAGGAGACTTGAGATTGGGGCCGGAGGGAGACTGGGACACAGCCCACGTCAGAAGCCTCTTGTCGGGATTATCAAATCCCGACAGTGAGGTTACGAATACTATAGAGTACATAATAATAATAATTCCACCGTGGCGTCGAGCGGATCGCCTCCTGCATGTCAGACGGCGCTACAAAATGCACTCATGTGGGGAAAAAAAAAAAAAAAAAAAAAAAAAAAAAAAAAAAAAAAAAAAGGGAAAAAAAAAAAAAAAAAAAAAAAAAAGAAAAGAAAACAGAAAAAGGAGAAGAGAAGGAAAAAAAAAAAAAAGGAAAAACAGCTCATGCGTCACTGGATATTAGATTGCAGCAGGTCTAAATGGATACCACCGGTGCCAGCAGGTGGTAAGCGAAGGGTAGAAATGCGGCGACGAGAACATGTACGTCGTACTGAAGGAATTCGCGAGCGGCCTTGGGGAGCACGGCGACAGGCGATGTAGGGGGTGCCGGACTGGGCAGGTACACCTGTCGGACTGTCCCGAGTGCCGCGGCGCCCAGCAGCGCATACAGATGCCCCACTGCTGCGGCGACCCCAACCACGACATACGGTACCGATTCGGACATGGGGGACGCGACGAGCTGCTCCAGCGGCAGCTGCTCCCCGCCCCACTGGACCAAGGCCAGCACGAGCGGTGCAAACCGGTAAAGCGCAATGGCGCGCTGGCGTCGCGCAACGCTGCACCGAACAAAGGCGGGAAACAGGAAGGTGAAGGGCATGATCACGCAGGTGACGGCACTGATGAGCAGTGCGATAGTCATACGTGGATTATTCCGCGGGGGGGTCAGTGTTTTGGAATTGTTGGCGATCGTGTAGTGGAGCAGGTAGACAGGGTAAATGAAGGCGGCGCCGTAGAATTGATTGGCCATGCTCCAAACTGTGGGGATCCTGGAGGGACGAGGATGCACAAGGCCATGGCCTGCATGGTGAGATGTACATCCACGAGCAGGAGACGATTCACGGTGTCGCCGCCATCCAATAGCCCGTTGTAGAAGATCACAGCTGAGACGAGTTTCCGGTCCACGGCCACAATTGGGGTATATCGACGAATCAGCCGCGTGCCATCTGCAAAACGCCCAGTTCTAAGGACGTCTAATGGCAGCAGGGCAACTGACCAGAGGGAATGATATCCCAGCCATGCTAGTCCACCATAGTAGGTCAAGTATGCGAGGTATTCCAACCAAGGCGACATTGTGGGGTAGCAGTTATTGATGATGCCCATGGTGATGGGTCTGGGGGGCTCTTTTATCGCGTGAGGCATTGGTCATGATGGCGAAAGGTTATGGGGAAAGCACATGGTTTCTCGTCGGGTTTTGAACCAACAGGTGAAAACGGAGGATTTTTTTTGGGGGGCGGTTTTGCAGGTGTCGCAGCAGGTGCTCAAGTTCTCTGACCGACTGGGAGTTTTATCCATCTTTTTGGTATTTCTCCCTTCAGCGGATTTCTAAGAAGTGACTGAATGGTATAACACCCGAAAAGGGAAATGAGCCGATCGGGGCGTTTTACAGTATGGAAGAGTGATTATTAATTTTACCAATACTTGATTAGTTAGTGAACTATTGGTTATTTGTCAGTGGTTATCGCGTAGATATCCGGTATTATTCGGTATTAGTTATTCATGCAAAAATATTCGTTAGATGTTTGCAAATTGCAAAAAGCTATCTCCTGATCGTTGGAGAATACTGTGCTGTATTCTAGCAAACACACGACATAAAACTATCTGAAGGATTTAGTTATGGTCGCTAAAGGTGTGCTGGATTGTCTATGGGGTGTAGTTGACGGTGGAACAGCATCCTCAATGAGGGTCTAATGATCCGATTTGGACGTATTGCTCAGAATGCATTTTTGTCGAACATTGCAGCCAGCAACTGAGAAATCTCCTGAAGTGACTTAATAAATCCCAGTGAGTACGATTAGGTATCGACCTAATGAGGTAAGCCAGTATGGCTACGAGTAATGAAGAGCTTAAAAACGCAATGATAATTGACTAGCCTCTGTTGTCTAAAATAGAAAGGTTGAAGACGATTGAAACCAATAAGCTCTACGATTCCATCTTTCCCTTCCAGTTTCACTAATCCATAGATCCACGGCAAACTTCAGTGCAAACGGAGGCAGCCGTCTAAGGTCTTTGCCTTGCGCCCTCATCGACTGCGGCACAGAGGTCGCCATCCTGTGGCCGTTTGGCCTGGTCGTAGGCAAATTCATTCCCGAGGACCCCCATATGCGCCGGGGATCCAGTAGAACCGTGTCCCAACATTCTGCGCGTCGTTCCTCCAGAAACGTGACGATTTCCCAGACCAGGTACCGGCCGGATGTTTGTGACGGGCGTTGCAGGGAGCGGAGCGCACTTTGGTTGTCGGTATACACCTCCACGGCTTCATAGAAGCGCGGGTCTTCACGAGCCCGGGCCAAGACAATGCCTGCAAGCTCTGCGGCAGGCACTGTGTCAGTGGTTTCGCGGCCCATATATGCCTGGCGTGAGACGGGAGGTCTAGTGCAACAGCTGACTCTTTGAAAGGCACCTGTTACAATGTGTCCGGCTCGTCTCTGGATGGCTGTCAGAACTTGAACTTGTTTATCGTGCGCTTTCTTGCGGCCATGGAGACGTGGATATTGCCGGACAGACGAGTCGTATAGGGCCAGCGGAGCAATGCACATGTTATAGATCATGCGTTTCTCCTTAACGGCAAGGCCCCATTTTGAACGTCCAAGAGATGAAATCGCCTGAAGACCGTTGGAGGCATTCTCTACCTTATCAAGGTGGATGTGGAAGTCGAGATGCCGATCTAGCACCATGCCCAGTAGTTTTGCCCCCTGCTGTGGACGAAGCACAGTGTCGTTGACTTAATATTGGTCTCAAGGGTGGAGGAATCGCGTGCGTCTGGACGATTAAAGTGGACTAGTGCGAATTTCTCCGGGGCAAAGACTGAGGCGTGCGTTTGGGCCCATTGGAGGCAGGACTGGACACTTCTTTCGAGACAACCGCAGTTCTCTTCTTCAGAAGAACCCACTACAAGCATCGTGGTAACCGATATTGCAGGTGTTACTGTCACCCATTAGACCAGCGTTTTAAAGCAGGTAAAGAATGGGGGACAAAGGGGATCCTTGAGGGATGTCGGTGGACATCTTCTCCCGCGGCGTGCTGTACTCAGGGAGCTCGAGCGTTGTATATCTATCATGCAGTAAGGAGACAATCCACGGAACGATCGCTTCAGAGACCCGGTGCTTGCGCAGATTATGCAGCAGCCGTGCATGGGGAACGTTGTCGAAGGCCCCAGAGATGTTAAGGAAGAGGGCTGTGGCGATGAGGCCTTGCTTCCACCTAGAGTGAACGATTTCCGTAACTGTGTGCAGTGCTGTTTCGGTCCCCCGGCCGCGGTGGCCACCGAAATAATTGCCGGGGAGTAGGTAGTGCTCCTCGGTAAGGAATCCCATGCGGTTAGCGATAACGGTCTCCATAACCTTTTCAGTGTTGTTAAGGAGTGCAATAGGACGGTATTCGAATCTGGTCGCTGAGGTCGGCCGTTGGCGGGGGAGAGGAGAATACCTCCTTGAGCAGGCGGGCTTTCTGCTCGGGCTGGTAAACCGCCTGGCTCTGTCCAGTTGCGCGTAGCGGAGGGGTATGGCTCTGATAAATAGAACAGTCTTTGCACCATCGGACGAGCTGCCAGATCTGCGAGACATTACCACTGGCTTCGGTAATGCGTTTGCAGTGTGCAAGTTGGCGATGGTGCTACCACGAGCGTAGAAAATATCCAACGTTTATATAAAGTACCAGAGATATAAGCCATAGGCTTTATATATATAGACATGCTGGCATATGGTAGGAGATATTGAAAGCTTTACCAAAAAGCGTTGTGTGAGAAATACTAGAGATCTCATCAAGTCGAACAAAACTAAGAGAACTACATGTCCTGCCCGTTCTATCATCTCTTGTGAAGTATGTTCTCCTTCGGCCTACATCTGGTATAACTAAGCGTATGTAGAACATACCCCCGTAAATCCCCCGATATCAGATACAAACCCAACCGGCAAGGCATAGATAAGTGTCATCCAATACGCCGTCCAGACATAGCCCAGGACCCGAACGACCGCTGCCATCTTCAGTTACTTGACTACTATAATAAGAGGGAGGAAGAACTGAATATACCACTATTCTGCACCCCTGCCTTCTTCCCATAGTACTTGAGTAGATCCTCCACCGTGATCACTGCCGCATAGGCCGGCATCTGCCAGAACATGCCCCATCCATAGCCCGGCGACGGGATCATCAGGGCACACGCATAGTGCAGGAATCCTGAGAGGACAAAGCCAGCGTACAGCTTGGAATACTTGTAGAGCAGGGTGCCCTTGTGGGCCCCGATAATATTCGCCACGATGTTCCCCCACCGCGTGAACATGTGTCGGAAGATCTGATGCCAGACACGGCCCCAGAAGTTGCGCACCGTGTAGAGGTCAAGCGGATTACCGAAGAGGCCGGGGAAGCGGTCTGGGGTGGACAGGTGCAGGCCTACAAAGAGCAGGGAGGCTTTGCGGTATTCAGCATCCAGCATCAGAGCATCGCGTGCCAGCTGAAACAGAACAAGGAGGTGGCGATGGACGAGAGGGAGGGAATTAAATGGAACAGGGGTGGTAGGGTCGGCGAGGACGGGCCAGAGGGCGCAGAAGGCGTGCTGCAGTACGAGGTCCGACACAAGTTGGTCGAGCAGGACTCGACCGGCGTTTGCAATAAGGAATTCCCTGCAAAAGAAGTTAGCGACAGAAATACCGATCTTGATCTTGGGGAAGGGACGGAAGTACAGTCGGGGCTGCATCTGCTCTGCGCCCTTGCCGAGATGCTTGTCTGCAAAATCCCATCCCTGACCGCGCCAGCAGGACCACAGCTCCACGCTCCATTTGGCCTTGTTGAACATCCGCCGATACCACGGTCGCTGGGATTTGCCGTCCTCGAGCATTGTGCGGGTCTCACTGGTTTGAACATAGTCGGCTTCGGGCGTCTCCGCGAGGAAGAGGAGCATCCAGCGCGCGGTGATGGAGATCATGAAGATGGCATCCATAAAGAACACGGGACCAGCGACCCAATGGGTCAGTACGTAGAGCCACAGGCTGGTGAAGGCCGTCAGTCCGACAACAACGCGCGTGGGACCAGGGGAGGGCAGTGTCGTCAGGATAGCGACGCCCATAAAAACCGGGGTAACAGATTTGGCCACCCACACAGGAATCGGCTCCCGTGGGGATTCGACATCTTGAATGCCTCGCAGAATGGTCTCGAGCTCGTGAAATAGTCTATGGGCCATGGTCGCAGGGTGATGTGCTGGAAGGCAGCGATTTTAATATAGGATACTACTCAGAGTATATATACATGTAGGGGGATAATTATTAGGACTGGATAGTTTACTAACAATAGATTCTAGCAACGATACATTTCTAATAATAATAAATTTATAATAAACATAGAGCTGGAACTGTGGGATAATTTGGGTAGGGCTTGTCAGCAAGTCTTGGGAAACGCTTCAAAACCACCCGAGAACTCGGGGGGTTTTTAGGGCTGAACAACTTTCGCTGCAAGAGAGCTTCCCAACATTAGAAATGCCATGGAATAGTTAGTTAATAGCACAAATACATATCCTGATAACCCTGATTGGTATAATCAGGGACATGGATCCACGCAGGTCGTGAGATCCAATCTCAGGTCGGGTCGATCTCGGCCTTTAAGCAACCTACAAAAGCCACCGACACGAGTTGGATCATGCTTCCAGCTCGACGACTTTTCGGATTTGATTATAATGGTCGACCATTTTCTTTCTATTGTTGCACTCGAGATGCGATTTCAAACCATTTGTCAGCCTATGTGGGATCGACAAGATTTCTGAGTGTTGAGGACATCCACTATTATATTAACTGCCCTGAAGCCAAAATTGCATCTAAACCATCCCACATAACCATTACAATCCTGCAATCCTCATAGTCCTTACACCATACACCCGTTAATCCGTCTGGCGTCATGTCTACAGAAACATACGACAAAGCATCCCTCGACGACCCAGAGAAGCGCGCCAGCAGCAGCAGCAGTAACCTCGAGTCGGACGACAAGCTGGAAGCCAGCCCACGCAACGTGCACGGTGCTCTCTGGGTGGCTGTCGTGCTGGCCATCTACAGCTCGACCTTTCTATTTGCCCTCGATAACACCATCGTCGCCAACATCCAGCCGGCCATCATCCACTCGCTCAACGGCGTGGACAAGCTCGCCTGGTCCGGCGTCGCCTTCGTCATGGCCTCCAGCGCCACAGTCCTCACCTGGCTGCAAATCTTTAACTACTTTAATATTAAATGGATGTACATCTTCTCCATCGCCATCTTTATGGCTGGCTCGGCTGTTTGCGGTGCCGCCAACTCCATGAACATGCTGATCGGAGGGCGCGTCGTCTGCGGCATCGGCGGCGTCGGGCAGTATGTCGGCGTCATGAATTTTATTCCACGGCTAACCTCGATGCGCGAGCGGCCCATGTATATCAGTGCCATGGGCCTGACCTGGGGCGCGGGCACTGTCTTGGGCCCCATAATTGGCGGCGCCTTCACCGACAGCGCCGCTGGTTGGCGTTGGTCTTTCTACATCAACCTGTGTGTTGGAGGGCTCTTCACCCCCGTGTACATATTCCTGCTCCCATCGCTGCACCCACAGACCAACAAGACTCCCACCCTCGAGCGCATCAAGAAGCTGGATCTCGTAGGTTCTTCCATCCTCATGGGGGCCTTTGCCGCCGGCGTCATCGGTGTCAACTTCGCCGGCGCTATGTACCCGTGGAGCGCCCCGGGCATCATCGTGGCGCTGGTGCTGGGCGGCGTGCTATTTATCCTGTTCGGCATCCAGCAGACCTACTGTATCTTCACAACGGAGTCGACGCGGTTGTTCCCCGTCGAGCTGGTCGAGTGGCGCCGGCCGCTCATGAACCTGCTGTTCATCTGCGGCTCCTGCGCCGGTGTCTGCGTCACGGTGCCCACCTACATCATCCCGTTGTACTTCCAGTTCACGGCCTCAGACGAGTCGCTGCAGTCAGGCGTGCGTCTGCTGCCGTTTGTCTGCCTGCTTGTTTTCAGCTGCGTTATTGGTGGCTTCTTGACCTCCCGCATCGGATACTATATCCCGTGGTACATCATGGGTGGCGCGCTTTGTCTGGTGGGCTCCGCGCTGATGTACGCGGTGAAGGCAACGACGAGCGCGGGCACCATCTATGGCTTCAGCGCGCTGATCGGGTTGGGGTCGGGCATGTATCTCCAGCTGGGACACGCTGTGGCACAGGCCAAGGTCGCGGCCGAGAAGGTGCCGGCGGCGGTGGTGTTCACGACGACGGCGCAATTAAACGGGCTGACCTTTGCCCTGGTGATTGCGCAGTGTGTTTTTGTCAACGAGGCGGCAAAGAGTAAGGCTATTTATTTGTTTCCCCATCTGGGTTGTGATATTCACTGACATGTTTAGGAATTGGCTGGGAACTGCCCCACGAGGCGCGGTCCACTATCATCGACGCCATCTCGGGAACAGGCTCGACTTTTGTGCAGGACCTGGAGTCGGGCACGAAGGTGCGCGTCCTGGCGGCCATCGTGACAGCCATCGACCAGACCTATATCCTCTCGATTGTGGCGGGGGCCGTTACGTTGCTGGCGACGTTTGGCATGAAGTGGGAGAGGCTGTTCATCCAGGCGGCTGCTGCTGCTTGAGCTGCTGTATAACTTCAACCGCATTGTCGATCATTTGGGGCCGCAGCAGTCGGCGAAAACGCTTCATTGCCCACATCCATTTTGTCAGAAGAAGCAATATAGTGGAGTAGTAGGCCTTCGGCGGCACTTTTTTGATGTGCATTCTCTTACAGAACCTCGTTCGAACTGTGTTACTCGGAAGCGCCGATGACCCTTGAAGATTTTTGTGGCGCTTTAAACCCGGCGACGGACGACATTCGTCAAAATAAACCTAGTGAAGCACATGAGGGTGAGATTGAGTTCGAATCAGAAAAGTGTTTTGATGATAACTCCTAATCCACTGTCATTTATTTATCTCGAAAAGTGTATTCTTCCTCGGCGTAAAGAGCATTTGTCAATGCCATCTTTGCCCAGTCACGAATGCTATTCACGTGCCCTCACAATAGATGACCCCTGCGTATCTTATTATTCACCTTTTGCTAAATATCTGCATCAGGCTGAGCATCCACTACCTACGTACTCCAATGGCCTGTGCCCATCGAGGATGAAAACTCCGGACGGGTTCGCGAAATCCTATGCAACTATTTGAATCGCAGCCGAAACCGAAAGTGTCAGGGTAGAAGGGGGCCAGCCACTGCGGGCCACTGCAGTTCAAACATTTGTGGACAGCGAGGAGAATGCCAAAGTGTTTTGAGAAAACAGAGCATGGATGGATGGTCTACCAGGAGCTATTGTTCAGGGAGAGCAATGGTTCCCGATCCAGCTAGGTACGGTGAAATTCGGAACTGTTGATTTGATAATTGTCAACCTGGATGTAACAACATGAAAATACGTGTGAAACAAACTATGGCACCTTTTTGTGGTCGAGCGGTATTTTCAACACTAAATATAACATTTTGATTTGGCGCAAAAAAAAGCAGACCTAATATTCATCAAAATAACTCAAACACAAAGATATCTCACAACGAGCAAGTGCATTTCCAACCTCCCTTGCAGCTGCGCGTATTTCTGCCGGGGGATGAAGATTTGAAGAACACATGGTGTTTTTCCTTAAGAAATGAGGTCAGTCAGTAGTCAATCCAAGATACAGATAAGTCCTTTCCTTCTGCATATCACTTACCTTTCCAGGTCTATATCAGAAGCTGGGCAATTTCAGGACAAAGAAATGTACAAATTGTATTAGATGCGATACTAAGCAAGCTAGGATAAATATAAAATTGATGAAAGACTGAGCTGACCGGATACTGATGATACTGGAATACCCATGGGAACTACGTGCTATTTATAATATTGTACTGATGATAGAAATACACAGTTCTAGTAGTATAGTGGTTGTTTTAGCGTTTTCTGGTCCAGCTGTTATGCGTGGGGGGTCGGTAACGAGCTGAATGGGGCGCTACGGTGCGAAAGGGAGTGTCTATATAGGAGAGAAGATAGAGCCACGTATATTGCAGAACTAATCGCTGGCCTTCAAGAGTTCAGGCCCGCGGGTGCGAATATAAACACTTCGCACCTGACTAAGCATCTTAGCTAAGGATCTAGCTATCGCGCTTCCGAGCGCTCCTAACACCAGCATTATCTGACTCACTTAGCGGTAAATGAAACGGGCGGACGTTAAAAACGTCTAGTACTCCAACGATATTGCTGGCAAGCAGAGATTCCGATATGAGAGCTATTAATAGATCATGCACGCCGAAAATCTTGATACCAGATATAATCATTTAGTGCTTTCGAAGCGCCATGGTAATATCTCCCTCGTGTAGCAGACGTCAATGATTCGATTCAGATGAAGATCCGTTGAAGTAGACAGTACTAAATTTAGGAAGACTGGAGAAGTCCAGAACGAAGCGCCAGGGAGGCAGTTTCGATTGCAAATTGCTGTGTGCAGTGGCGGTAGTGGCAACGTCTAATGCTACTTTGGTAGCCAGTGAATCTGAAAGCAAAGCACGGGGCAGTAAGGAAGATGATACTGTGCTACTGAAGCGCGCGCGAAGAAGCAAGGAATGTGCTGACAACAGTAATTGGAGAGGCAGAGATACAATAACAAGCGAATTAAATTTTATTTATATCCCACATATATAAGGATACTTAGTACTTTAACCACTCAAGATGGATGAGTATTAGTGGGTGATGTGGGATACAAACGATGCAAAATAGTCTAAAATGACACGCGTGGTCCTTACAAACTGTAGGAAACTGTCGGTCAGCTAAATACGCGTATGAGCTAGTATCACAGATTATATAATTGACATGAGCCTTAGTTACCTTTTGTAGTTGTGAACTAAGCTGACCGTTCGAGGGATTCGGGATCCCGAAAGGGTTCAAGTCCCGTCCCATATTCCCAATGGGAATTACATTTTAATTCCCTTCCCATGCCAAGCTATTCGGGAAGGGATTCCTATTCTATGGGATTTGGGAAGGGATATTCCCATTCCCTCTTATTTTAAAAATTATGTCCTGTTTCTCGTTCTATTTCCTATATGGGAATTTCCCTTCCTGTGAAGGATAGGCCGAGAATCGGTCAAGCTCGGGTACTGAATCCTTATCGATAAGCTGAATGTGACGCAAAGCTATGGTAGTATCTTAATGACGTATTGATGTATTGTCATGATCTCATTGACTGTATCGTTATCTTACCTATGGGTGTCCTATATTCTCTTGATCTATTCGAAGGAGAAGAGATCAAGGATTAGTTTCTTAATATATCTTGGTATAAGATATAGTGATATTCTTTTCTACTATCTTACCTAGCTGATCAGTTGATCTACCCGGCCTAGTAGATTCATCACACCCTTCCCCTGAATTCCACAACAACAACTAACAATCAAATAGTGAAAAAAATATTAACATACAACAGCAGGGATTCGCTGGTGGTCACCCACCCAACTACTAAACTGCCGGCGTGTGTTTTGAGTACGGCTGAGCGGACGGGAAGCCCTATTTTCCACACCCTATGGTCGTATGTGTCAGACAGGTATAGTAGAATCCATTATATCCTTCGGCGGTGTTACGAGGGATAGGGTGAATTTGAGCTGAAGGGCATTTTACCTGGTGTTTTCCAGCAGAACTTTTTTCACATTAGCAGGCAACATCACCTGGTAGTACATCAGGTTACAGGTCACATAGATACTCCTAGTACATCCCTGTTAACCTAACTTAGTTAACTAGTTACATACAGATGCTGACTAAGACATTGCAGACCGCGATGTTCTAACCTGAACATGATCTTTGTCTCTGTTGTGGAACTCAGGGGGAAATGGGGCGTAGGGAGCTATTCTATCAACTACAGGCCAACTAGCCTAATTAGGAAGTAGATGTCATTCAGTGGAAACACCAGGAATCACAGTATCTCAACCAACTGAGTCTCTTGCATTCCTATCTAGGTGCTCAGCTCCAGATCTTGGGTGCTCAACTATCTAAAGGATTCAGGGGTTGAACGATCGTCAGATACTCCGCACCGCCAAGTCGGGCGGATTATAGTGTTTCCGTAAGTCTCCAATACCTACAGTAGTGGACTGATGTGGAGGCTCACGAATTGACTAGTACACTTCCTATATTCGTCGCTCATTCATACAATAAATGGATTCGTAGAGGGAGTTGAAAATAAATTTCATGCACGACCTGCGCTATATATTACCACCACTTTATACTATGCTTCAGAAATCCAAGTTTCCACAGGCTTTTTCTATATAGTTCAAATTATTTGTCTAGTAGAACAGAGGCTGCCCTTCGTTTCCCACTTTAGCTGCGCTAGGGCAGACCTATCTATCGCCGAGCAAGACAAACCAACCAAGCCCTTGCAGAAAATCTCTTACCGAACGGGCTGGAGATCCGCTGTAAACTCTTACAATGATCTTGTTCAGGGAAGCGATGCCTCTGAACTGCGCATTAATTTTCAACAATATCTCTCGACCGAACTTGGTATTGATCTGGTCCTCTTTAATCAGGTCGCTGGAATTTTGGCCATAAATGAAGGTTTCCAGTGTTTTCAAGTTGGGGCACTCTTTTTGGAGAAGCTGCAAACTCTGCAAGTCATCTTCTCTGATCCTAATTTCTCCTAATTGACCCACTATCCTCTTAGTGGCCGGAAAGTCGATGCATATATGGGACAGTAAACCTGCATTCACAGGGCCGATGCAGTTTAGGGAGGATTTTAGGAACCTGCCTTGGCGCTGCGTTGCTTCCTGGAGGGTAAATTGATTCGTACTATATAGAACTGCTCTGGCCTCATCGGATATCTGTCGATTGGTGTATAACAATGCAATCCATCCATAGGGTTTTTCGGGCGCAAAATTCTCTATTGGAGATCCTGGGTCCTGAAAAAGATAGAGTGGGTGTGGCACGGCGAGCACTCGTTTGTAAATATTATTGCGAGCTTCGATAGGCAAGCTAAAGAAATTAACAGCATCTAAAGCTGTTGGCTGAGGGAGAACCCTTTCCGATCTTGAACCCGACATGGTAGGAGAATCTTAAAGTGTTTGAATGTGGGAGAGTAGGCCTGAAAAGCGGTATTGAATTCGAGACCCAACGGTGTTTCCTTCAGAATCTATGCTTAGTCGTAAGACATTTTGAGAGAAAAGTTGTGATATGAGGACAACCCAGTGTCCCGCAACACCCCCTGGTGCTCCTGTCTTTCCTTTCTGGTGTTAGCAGCAGCACCACCCTGGTGCTACCGGTGCTACTCGTTAGAGAGTGAGCAACCATATCATTAACACCCAGTCCAAGACCCTGCTCGCCGCGGTTTCACAATAACATTGGATCCTATGGCTCTTCGAGGATTGACTGGCATATTCACGTGGCTTGAGTACGGCTGAGCGGACGGGAAGTCTTATTTTGTATGTGTTGGTAGGACATAGTATATTTTATTATAATCTACGTGTTTCGAAAGATGAGTTAAAGTTGTGGGTGCCTGCGATTGTTTGCGAGAGGTCGAGATAAATAAAGCCATCCATATGTTATCTAAGTTGTAAAGTGTTAGTGATTTCCTTTTAGTCAGGGCTAGTTAATCAACAAAAGAACATCCTTCTCCCAGTTTCCATTTTTTTCATACCGGAGAACTTTGTCTGTTCTACTAGCGTAGAACCTCGAGTTGTATCCATTTAACGCCCGCAACTGGATCAAGTTCGCATATATTATAGTATGATCCTGGGCTACCATCAGATAGGCGTGCGACATCTTGTTCTGAGAAGGCATAAGACCGCATGCGTTATTTATCTTAATCTTTTTAGATAATCAGAATTAATGTAAGTGCATAGGACACGCTTTAATTTCGCAATTTGTAAATCCAGCAATTTGTAGGTGAAGTTGATTTAATATTAGTTGACATATACCAGGATAGCATGGGGCTAAAACAAATCTCAGCTATCAATGTGGTTCTAAATTCCCTGCTAAGTATTAGATATCAAACATGAATTCATTCCTGTTATTGTTATCTATATTGTCTGCATCTCGCTGGCCCGGTTCTGTGGGCTTTGATAATTCATCCCACCGTCTCTTCCTAGCAACGCAATTGGAACAAGGCTCTTCGATAGAATGCACATCAAAGAAGTGGCGGCGAAGACCGGGTGCCCCCGTATATTACTTGTTATAGCAGCAGGGATAAGGACATGATACTTTTTCTTCCGGTAATAACTTCATGTGTTTATCGATGTGATTTAAGAGCGTGGCTTTATTAAGCCATTGCTGGAACCGTTCGTCTGCCCTTTTAATTTGGTCTCCAAGGTAGAAAGGACAAAAGCCCAGCCGCTACCAGCGTGTAACGGAATGTCAAAAGTCCACATCGAGGCTGCAGTGTCTCCAAATAAGTCTGGCAATGCAGGACCCAATTTGCTTCATCTTTAATAAACTCGGCACACAAGTAACAAAACTGAGCAAAGCTCAGTTAAACACAGTGATAAGCTTGTTTGCCGTTTTTATAGCGCTGCTGGTAGGGTGCAGCTTTTATTGACTTTCTTTGATATTGCAAAATATGCTTTAATTGTCCTTGAAGATAAAAACTAATATATGTTAGCTAATAAATAATGGCACTACAAATAGACTCTAGACAAACCTAGACATCTCCCTGGAACAAAATAGACATTTTCCATCCACAGGGCTCATGCCGGGATAATACGCCACCCGCTTAGTTAATGTACAGAGACTCACTGCATCGACTAAGCATTGTCTTCCAATGTCACTGTCAAGGGTGGCTTTTTTAAACAAGTTCTCCCCCAAACGTGCTCTTTCTGGCATGTACTTGCGGTAAATGTCAAAAAGACACGTAGTGTCGCGCTCTGTGAATTTATTCCCAGCAATGTACTTATCATAGGAAGCATCCCACCACTTATTAATAAATTCACAGCGCTTAGCGTGGAGCTTCTTTCTCTTTCTTGAATAGAGCTGGGCTCGCTCTGATGCGAGACCTGGATGTTTATCTGGGAGCCCTGCAATCTCCTCCGTTAATTTTGTAATCTGCTAATTAATGGAAACAACTTCCTTATCCTGCTTAAAGTCCGCGAGAGTGGCAGCGTCAAGGCGAAGCAGGATATTTGGGTCACGATGGTGGGCCATGCTCTGTTCCATATCACGACACTTATAGTCAGGTTCCAGATTATAGTACAGTGCGAGAATATCCAACGCCTTCAGCGTCGACTGGTACTTCAAGAAGGTATCATGATTCTGGTGATCAAGGGCTTGGCCACGGGTGGCAGCCGACGCCTTGGCTGAACGTACGAAATATATTAGAAGTGTGGAGATAACCTTCATATCTGTTGAAGAAATGGTATTCGGACTGATTCCTTCCTAGCACCTTGGCTGCGCACAACGTTGTCAATCGCCGAATCCCTTATCCCAGTTGAAGGAATACACATAGAGTGTGGCATCTAGATGAGACGTTGAATATATATCTAGTTGAATATATACGCTCCTTAGTAGGCTATGTGTGTGTAGCTGGTATAGCTTCTCATGCTCTATTCCCCATTTCCCCTGTGCACCGTGAACCCCATCGAGGTTTTCACAACAATATAAATAACTTTGCACTGTAGCTAACGTAACCGGTAAGCGAGCCAGATATGTAAGCCAGCCGGACACCGCTGTATGCCATACTAGTGTAAAGGGCTGGAGCCCATTTGACCTCTCGTGCCAATGTCCCTATTATCCCTGTTTTCTCTATTGCCCCTATTGTCCCTATTATCCCTACTGTCCCTACTCTCCCTTTTGGCCCTGTTGGCACCTTTGGCCTATCGGCCCTCGATCCATGTCACGTGACCTTCCACCTTGTTTGTTTACCACTCATTATCCTCTTCCTTTCTTCCCTTCTTCAACGATTCCTTTTTGTACATAACTGTCAGAATAAACTAGTCTAGATTGGGACATCATGTGAAATATATTCCCAATACCTCTCATAGAGGGGTTGGGCAGAACATCCTTCTGAATACAATCACTTCAGACCCCCCAAATAATTCAACAATAGCCTATCTCATAGGTTCTACGGTTCAGTCCCTGACAACTAAATTGTATTTTTTAGAACCGTAATATCACAGCCACTATTAAAAATATAATACTGAAGCTAAGTCCTATATATTATATACGTAGTGAATGAGAGGGAAATGGTAGAACTCCGAAAGAGTAGGTCAAGGAAACACTCTTAGAGAGTTCAGAAGTTGTGGGCCCCGAGCCCACAAGTTCCCGGCAACCAAAGAGAAGACAACATTCCTTCTACGCAACTGCCTCCCGTGGTCTGTGAGAAGGTTGTTGTTTTTTCTTATTACCACTTTGAACGAGGACTTAAGATAATAGCTATCTATACAACTGTCACGTGCCAATACCCCGAATTCCTCCACCACAATAGTACATGATTTCTTTTTTTTATTTAATTTTATAAATTATTCCCAGCCTGGCCTATAATACAGAACTGGCTTAAATACAACTGTATTTAAAATCCTTATATTGTAATATACAGAAACATACACTATACACAGTTCTTGGTTTACTATCTATGTATAGTCCATTATATCAGTCTATGAAATAAATTCAAGCCATCTCGATATGTTGTTGTTGAGATATTATGATCTTTGAATGTGGCATGTAATATGGCATACAGTGGTATCCGACTGGCTTACATGTCCGGCTCCCTTACCAGTTACTTTATAACTAAATAAGGAATAGTAAGACTGTGTATGAGAGTAAGCATGCAGGCGCATAAATTACGGCAGGCTCCTCCCTGTAAAACTGGGGGCCGAACTTGGGGGCCGAATTCAGCGCCTTTATCCTCTCTTCCATTTCAACAAGCCTTTGTCTTCCCTACTAAGATTTAAAGAAATTAACAACTGTTTGCTCATTCCAACCCTTTTATGTTCCCCTTTCCACCTTACCAGACCTGCAGTTCCACCTACAACTCAACCATGACAACTACCAAAGACCTTGCCGTCGTGGTCTGCCACGGCTCGTACCACACGCCGGCCCCTATGGGCCATTTGTCCAAGCATTAAAGGCGCAGGGAATTGACGCTTACTGCCCGCAAAGACCAACCTGCGATCTTAACAATTTAAACGTGGGTGACATTAATGATCCTGACTTCAACCGAGAGCCTCCCACTGGCGGGTACCCAAGTGACACAGAGGACGTGAGCACGGTCATGCAGATTCTCCACATGCTTGTTAATGATGGCAAGTTGGTCCTCTTGGTCGGACATTCCTCAGGTGGCTGGGTGGCCACCCAGGTGGCCGTGCCAGAGCTCCATGCCAAAGTTCGTCAGTTAGAGGGTAAACCCGGGGGGATCATTGGTCTGTTCTACTTCGGAGCGTTTATTATCCCTGTGGGTGAATCCGTTCATAGTTTCTTCCAGCCAAAGGATGGGAATATCATTACTCCACCGTTTATGCGATTCCATGTAAGTTATCTATCTGCCTAGTATTAATATATGGACAAGGATGTCAGCTGACAAGAGGTAGAAATTTGGCGTAGACGGCCTAGGGACAATTGTCGATGCACCTCGGTTTATGTTCAACGACCTTGACGCAGATACTGCGTCGAAATGGGCATCTACATTAACAGCCTCACCTATCATGACCACTAAACTAACCAACGACCCGTATTCAGCCCTACCTTGCGCGTATGTGGTGCTGGAAAACGACCTGACATTGCCCAAGGCGTATCAAGAAGGGATGGTCTCGTTGCAGAGTCAGAGCAGTAAACCATTTACTGTTTATTATGCGCCGGCAGGTCACTCACCTCATCTCAGCTGGACATCTGGACTGGTCGAGAAGGTGAGGGAATTTGCTGGAAAAGTACAGGGATGATGCTTGTTTTATTTGTATATCTAATTTTGGTTTTTATTTCCATAGGACGTTAATTAATAATACTGTTCCGAATCTCTCCGTGTAGCGGCGGCCTAGGATGACCGTTGGGACGGGATTCGGGATCCCGGGCGAGTTTCAGTCCCGTCCCATATTCCACTCCCTAATAGGCTATATTCTAAAAATTTATATAGTATAAAAATGAGAAATATGCTATGTGAAGTAACATAAAGTAGTTATTTATCATGTGATTAAAATAAAGGGAATCTCCCGTGGGATTTTCCCAGTAATCGGGATAATCCCATTCCCTTCCCATCTATAAGTTCGGTCCCACTTCCCATCCCATTCCCGAATAGAAATTAGAGGGAATCCTGATCTAGGGAATGGGATATTCCTAAAATCCCTAATTCCCATAAATTTCCTGAAATAGGTCCCGTTCCCGTCCCGGTCCCATTCGGGAAGGAAATCCCAAGTTTTCCCTTCCCAACGGCCTGCCTAGTGTAGCCCCAGTTGGTATATTCTGCGGACAAAAGTTCTTTGTTTAGATTTACTCCATTGACGAAGTTATAATATTGCTTTCTCCTTCCAAAGTTCCTTTTTAGCCCATTACCCGCCCCAGTCTGAATCTACACAATTACTACGGGGTGAAGTAGTAAGTCTTAAGTAGAATGAAATACTAGAATACTATGTATGTAAGTTACCTTTACAATTCCCCTCTCTAACCCCTCATCTATACCCCTGCCATGATCAGATGTAATCCTTTCGCGTGCCTTTCATATTCCTATCCAGCCTTGGTCGAATATTACATTGCAAGTTGTTCAAATAATATGGCTGTACGTGGCCAGGATCATGTGACTGAGGAGGGGTCAAAAATGCCCTCAACGAGCGAAAGAGCATGATAACAAGAACAACAATTATAATCATCATCATAATCATCGATATAATTAAGAAGAGTCCAACCAGCTCAATATACTCAATTTAAGACCTTTCCAAAAACCGTATCTTCTTCCCTATTTGGTACTAGCCGAATATTCGACAAGTTACATAGTTAGCTACATAACTGCGAAAGGGGGAGTAAGCCACTGTATATAAAAATATATTTACAGACAACGTATTATTTCTTACGTATATATATATATAGAAAAATAATAGTGACTACGGTTAAACATGGTACCAAGCTTAAGCATCTTCTTCCAATCCTCATCCAGGCGCTCTTTAAATGCATTTATATCTGCATGATCAAGCTCCTTATCTTTAAGCGAGGCCTTCTAATCAGAGGCTTTGCGTCACTGATGATATTCTTATTTATATGCCAGATACCAATAAGAACTTTGTCTATAGCCACATTACTTGTATAACGTTGATCAAGGCCCCATTCTTATCAACAATAACCGTTTTAGGAGCAGTTATCTTCTCTTTTCCATTCCATCCTGTTTGCAATCTCTCGTAGACGCTTTTCATCCACTGGATAACACGGAAAAATGAGCTGTTCTGCTCGCTAGTAATAAATGCAAATACAATAAAAATGTTTCGATTTGTCGCAGTCATTCCAGTAATACTCAGTGGCGGCATTTTATAGCGGCTGCTCTTTATAGGTACAGTCCATAGGATATATGGTTGCTTCGCAAGGAGCTGTAGTGTTTGCTTATGCATACAGAATAAATCTGTAACACGATTGTTTATATCTTGATGGCATTCCATTAACCACTTGCCCGAGTCTTTGACAGTGGTAAGAAGGGTTTGTATTGTATTCGTCCGTCAAGGAATTCCTTATGTAGGAGTTTAAAGCTATAAAGATCCTCAAGTTTTATACCGCAACCGGTGTCCTCTTAATGGAGATAATCAGGGATCTGATTTAAACTTTGAATGAATCTCATCGCCCCTAGCAAGAAGCCTCTGCCCGGCGGAGGGTTGGATGTGCTGAGATATCACTGGTTAGAGAATGAGAATACTATTTATTTAAAACGCTTAGAGTGAATACTCCATCACGCTGCGACACAGATATTTTAAACGAACAATCAAGTTTCCTTGTAGAGACTCTCCTATGGCCCTTGCTTTCGCTCTTGTGTTTCTTTCCTAAGTTACAATAAATATATATCGCACGCTTCTCTCCAGTCTTTAAGTCCTTTGTAGAAGCCTTCTCAATAACAGCAAAGTGGTTGTAAGCTGCAAAATGCTTGACAGCCTGTACAGTTTCATTAACACTGTTGTATTGACCGTCAATTGGTGGTAAGAGGATAGAATCAAAGGAGGGATATGGACGGTCCGCTAGAAGACCAAACAGGGTACTAGGATTAGGCAGCTTATCTTATCGAAAGAGTTATCAAAGACACCAGGAAGGATAAGGAGACCACAAAGGAAAATGTAAGGCAGACGGCATTTGAATGCAGCAAATCTAGCATGGTCTAATGCTGCTAAGTTGACCTCATAAGCAGCGTTACCTGGCTTGACTGGCCGGAACAAGCGGTCAATTCCATCTCTATATCTAGTCTATATACTTTGCCGGATTCAGCACTGCCTTATGGACGCTACCTATGCCCTTGTAGAAGAAGACTATCTCGCGTAATGCCACGTCCCGGAAATCTTGGCAACGAATGCTGGGACTGTCCAGAGTCAGGGGAGTTGACGTAGTGGCTCAGTATTTCCTCTCATCTATCGGTACTACTGGCATTTCATGCTAGGCTGACCGCTTGGGAAGGGAATTTCCCATGGGAAATCGGGATGGGATTCCCTTAAAATCGGGACGATTTTTTTAAAATTTTTGGGAAGAGAATATCCCATCCCATGCCAAGATGGGGCTACATGATACAAACGGGACGAGAATTCTTAGGTATATGGGAATGAGAACATCGCATCCAGATCCCATATACTTGGAATCCCTTCCCGAAAGGCTTGGCACGGGATGGGAATCAAAATTTAATTCCCACTGGGATTGTGGAACGGGACTTGAACCCTTCCGGGATCCCGAATCTGTCCCAACGGTTAGCCTATCTCTTGCAAGGTACTCAGTAGTGAACTTTATTACCCACTTAGGTGCCCAACCCTGATAACCTAATCTCAAAACACTCTGAAGTTAAAATATTTTATTCGTCTTTGCGCTGGTGGGGTCACTATCTATGGTCCATGCCTTCGAACCTTATAGGGATCCACGGCAGAGTATGCGGCTCGAAGCTAGTGTCGTGTATATGTGTTCCGAATGGCATTTTAGTTTATATTGTGAAACACACCGGATCTTGTTAAACCACCAGTCATTTCCCTCGTTCTTTATATGGATTTCGATAATAAGCTCCATAAGGATAACGGTTAGGAGGCGATATGTTTCCATTGGATATATTTAACCTAGTACTTTAAGGAATAAATTATGCTGGAGACCGATGATATTCCACTCTACTCTTAATCTGCCTGTCATTCAGTAGCCAATGATGTAAATGGCCCATATACTCTGTCTCCAGTAGGTCTAGTTAACTTATACAGTATTAGCATTAACCATAACATAATTTCCAATTATCTCAAAGTATGAGTGGATGAGTGAATATGGACCAATAAAAAGAATTAGGGTTCGGAAACCTACATCAATTATGCCCTGGTTCTACGAAATCTGAAAATTAAGTTGGAGCTAGAGTACCACAGGGGGATCTATCCTATCTGATCTCATGAACTATGTATTACATTCTTTCATTAAACAGGAGACATTAATTGACTTGCTTTTTATCCCTATTTGAACCTGATAATACACTTGTTTCTTTGGCATTTCCCACGAGGCGATTTACCAAGCCATTTGATGTATGTAATCTCTAGGTCTCCTACCGCTACCTATTGTGTGAAAATAAGTCTATGATTTAGGGGTCATGATCAGTTAAAATTGGCATTCCGCTTTGTCCTATTATGAGTTCAACAAAACCTGCCAAGGCGGTGATGTGACCAGGGAAACAACTAGTCAAACTTTTCTGTTAGAAACATTTGCTTAATTCACCGGACGACCAAAGCGGCGCTTACAAATAGGATTAACCGGCACAAATGGGAAATATACTCTGTTGCTGGTCAGGAACGTCTGAATTATGACGTGACACCTTCTAACTCTATTATTACTACCTAGTGTTTGAGGCTATCCCCCAACCCGGCCGCTAATTTATTTTAGCGGTCTTTTTGGTAATTTATGTAACTTATTTCCTCATTAGATTCTTTCTCTTATGGGCGTTTTCAATGCTAATGCATTTATTTTAGTTTGATCTGTAGCAGTAAAAATGCGCTAACGCCAGGGTTAGGAGACTGTTTGCGATAGATTGCGATAAGTCTACGCCTACTCCGTATCCTAGTAAGATGTTTCGATGTATTTAAGATACTCCGTAAGACTGGACAATTTCTTGGCACGGAGTCCACCAAGATGTTTTGAGATTCATCATGGGAGGTAGTAGTTTGCTGTAGTTTGCCGTAAATAGTGTATGGTATACTCAGGATTCTAGGAGCAGAAATGAGCATCTCTGGTGCTATGCCGAAACATCAATTGTAGTACAACCTGCTATATATAGACCCTGTAAAAGACCGCACAAGAAGGCTCAATGGTTTCATTTATGTCTACCTGAGAAAAATCCAAGTAACTCATTCTTTGATTCCTTTGTTTCTTCTTGCGCTTTGTTCCCTAACAATATCTCTTTCAATATGAAGTCTGCAATCTTCAGTTCCATTTTATTCACCTTCGCTGCGGCCAGGGACTACGCACTTGATAAACAATTCGACGTGCAGTCTAGTCTTCTTACTGATCCCAAGGAGGTCTCTGGAAAAACCTTCGACTATGTCATTGCTGGGGGAGGCTTGACGGGCCTGACTGTTGCAACCAAATTGACGGAGAATCCCAATATCGAGGTTCTGATCATTGAAAAAGGCTTCTATGAGTCTAACAGTGGAGCAATTATCGAAGATTTGAATGCCTATGGTGAGATCTTTGGCACGAATGTGGACCAAGCATACCAAACTGTCCCCCTTGCAATCAACAATCGCACGGAATTGATCAGGTCCGGAAACGGCCTGGGAGGGTCGACCTTAATCAACGGCGGTTCCTGGACCCGCCCAGACAAAGTTCAAATTGACTCATGGGAGAAAGTCTTTGGCAACGAGGGCTGGAATTGGGAGAATCTTGTCAAATACATGAAGAAAGCCGAAAACTCTCGCCCTCCAGATGAGGCCCAAGTTGCAGCTGGCCACTTTTATGATCCTTCCTGTCATGGAACAAATGGTACTGTACACGCAGGACCTCGTGATAACAGCAAACCCTGGTCTCCTATTATGAGAGCCCTCATGAACACTGTATCGGAGCGTGGCGTTCCAACTCAAGAGGACTTCCATTGTGGCCACCCTCGCGGGGTCTCCATGATCCCGAATGCTGTACACGAGGACCAGATTCGGTCAGACGCAGCACGTGAATGGCTTCTTCCAAACCACAAGCGCCCAAACCTCAAAGTATTGACTGGTCAGATGGTGGGAAAAGTCCTACTCAACAAGACTGAATCCGGAATTAAGGCTACTGGTGTGAACTATGGCACGCACAGGAATGTAAATTTTAACGTGTCTGTAAAGCATGAGGTATTACTTGCAGCTGGATCTGCAATCTCACCTTTAATTCTAGAGTGGTCTGGTATTGGCTTGGAGGATACCCTTGAAGCTGCTGGGGTTGAGCAGATTGTGGATCTCCCCGTTGGACTCAATATGCAGGACCAAACGACTACTACTGTTCGCTCAAATGCTCAGGCCTCTGGTGACGGTCAGGGTCAAGCAATCTACTTTGCCTCTTTCAACGAAACCTTTGGTGACTTTGCCTCTCAGGCTGCCGTGCTACTCAACTCCAAACTTGACCAATGGGCGGAGGAAACCGTTCTCAATGGCGGTTTCCACAATGTGACGGCTCTCAAGATCCAGTACGAGAACTACCGCGATTGGCTTCTCAACGAAGATGTTGCCTTCGCGGAGCTTTTTCTGGACACCATGGGGAAGATCAACTTTGACTTGTGGGACCTTATTCCCTTTACTCGCGGTTCTGTACATATACTTGCAAGCGATCCTTATCTCCACCGCTACGCCAACGATCCCAAGTTCTTCATCAACGAATTCGATGTGCTTGGCCAAGCCGCTGCCTCGAAGCTAGCCCGTGAGCTTTCCAACTCCGGTGATATGAAGAAATACTATGCGGGAGAGAACATGCCTGGCGATCAACTACCCTATGACGCCACCTTGGAGCAATGGTCAGATTATGTCAAGAAAAATTTCCGCGCCAATTGGCACGGGGTGAGTTCATGCTCAATGATGGCTAGGGAATTGGGAGGTGTTGTGGACTCCGCCGCCCGAGTTTATGATGTTGAAGGTCTTCGTGTCATTGATGGCTCCATCCCTCCGACTCAAGTGTCGTCGCACGTCATGACCGTTTTCTACGGTATGGCTCTGAAGATTGCTGATGCCATCTTGGCAGACTACTCCAAGAACTGACGGGCTTACGTCGTTGCAACAATCAATATACTTTGTCGTCAGCTTGTGATTCGATGTGAGCTTCAGAAGTAAGCCTAGTTCATCTGCACTGTTTGATTAGTCGATAGCACATGTTCGTGCTCGACATCGCCTATTCTATGTTATACGTTTCATAGTTAAATATTACAATATGTAAAACCATATACTAGATATCTAGACAGAGAACCTGTAACTGATGAAATTCCGCCACGCGCATGTGGGGCCAGCGAAACGCGGCCATAAAGCCAGGACAACAAGATCTACATAAACGTCGAGACAGCAAATGAAGACTCTTCCCGTGGTGGGTGGACAAGGGCTAGAACAAATATTACTAAGTCCACACTAATCTTAACGCTCAAGGACCCACTCATGGCAATGAGTCAAAAATAGAGACCGGTGAATACCAAGATGAGACGTCTAATTTTTTAAAGTTTCAGCCAAGCAACCAAGTATGTTTACCTGTGACAGGGGCAATCCCGCCAGGGTGAGACGGACAGAACCAGAGAAGAACTGAGTCTGCCGATCACTGCATACCATGAGGCTTAATGTTTTTAGAGTACTATAGGACTAGCCTATATAACTGACTTGCCTATATAATGGGTCTTTCTTCCCATTCAATTTATAGACATCAGTCTTTTGACACACAGAACATTCTCTACTCAACAGGCTCAGGCAGATAAAGGTACTACCACTGGGAGTTTTTTAATCTTACCATTGCATTCTTCTACCAGGTTCAGGAGCTAACTGGTGTCCCGTCGGGTACAGGCTCCTTTTTTCCAAATGGTTCCCCTCAGAGGTATGCGGTTGCCTCTTTTGTTATTGCTGCTGAACACAACATTTGGCTCGGCATACCACTGGTTCAACTGGCAGTATGAGGTCGGCTGCCAGTCTGATACATTTATTGCTCCGGCGGATGAAGCCGAGGTTGTCAGATTTTTGAAAGAGGAGTTCCCTGAGCAGTCCCACATCAAGGTCGTTGGAAATGGCCACGGCTTTGGAAACTTGACGACCTGCATCAACAAGGGCGCCACAAACAGAACCTCTCACATTGTCAGCCTTGCAAACTTGAAAAAGCTTCAGATCAACAAGGACATGACCGTCACCGTCGGTGCTGGCTGGGATGTCTATGATCTGGTAAATGAGCTGAAAAACCACAACCTCTCCTTCGACTACCTCGGCGCCATGCGCGTCCAGAACATTGTCGGTGCTATCAGTACTGGTACTCACGGCACTGGACAGGAGATCACCAACATGGCAACGCAGGTCGTTGCCCTCCGTGTTGTGGATGCCCGCGGCAATCTCAAGTCGATCAATGAATACAGCAACCCTGAAGAGCTGAAGGCTTTCCGGGTTAATCTTGGTGCCCTTGGTCTGATCACCGAGGTTACCCTCAAGGTTCAACCGACCCACTTCTTGAAGAAGACCACCAAGGTGCTGAATGCTACCACCGACTATAATCAGCTTTACACTGAAATCGCGGACCTGTATAAGGAGCATGACCGCATGACTGTCTGGGGTCCTCACTTCAATTGGGATGCTGAAGCTGAGGACTGGATAATTGAACCTACTTTCTTTGCCAGCTGGTGGGAACAAACCAACTACACTGGTACCGGCAACTGCACTCTCAACTACTGTGCCAATGGTTGTGGTGACTGCATCAAAGACTATATTTGCTATGATGAGACGAGTGATGCAGTATCCGCCCCTCCTCAGGGTATCTGCTCAAGCCAATTTTACGCTGAGATTGAACACTTCTTCCCAATGGAGCACTTCGTGGATGCCGCTGTTAACTACACCAAGTTCCAGCAGGCGCAGACCCCAAGAATGAAGGGCTTCGAGAACCAAAAGATGATCTTCCAGCTCCGTGCTCTCAAGGGCGATGATTCATATATGTCTCCTGCAAATACATATAACCTTGACTCGGACAGCAGCGGTGTCTTTGGCATTCTTGAGATTGACTGGATACAATCTGTAAACCATTGGGACACGTTATACAATAACCAGGAATTTGCCTATGAGTTCCAGGAGGAGTTTGGTGCCTTGTACAATGCTCGCTCCCATTGGAACAAGATGTCGCCCAACGACCCCAAACACACGTTGTCTGTCTTCCCCAAGCTGCCTCAGTTCCTGCAGATCCAGGAGCGTCAGGATCCTAACTGTCAATTCGTGAATGAGTTCTTAGTGAATCAGCTCGGTATTGACCGTTGTCGGGCTGCACTCAATCTATAGTATAGTGAGGGCTAGATAGTATTGGGCCTTTACACATTCCTTTCCTTTTTTTTTTTTTTTTTCTGGCTTCGTCTCCTCGTCGTGGCTAAACATCTTCGTATGATCTTTGCCATTTCATTCTCGCTGTTTTCTTACTATGGTGCTAGAACTCGATCTATCTGGCTTATCTAGATATGTTTGTTTATAGAAGACCTGAAATTTATTTGGTGTTTTCTCCTAGTCATTCTGTCTCCTAATATTATTACTCTGTGTTGATTGACCAGGAAGAAAGATTTCCCGCCTAGAGATTATAGAGGCTTCCATATCTAAGCAGATTAGAACAAGTAGAGAGGATACTTCTTTGCTGTCAACTAAGTCCCAAATTCTACACAATCTTATTAATACAGATAACTCAAGCGATGAAGGGCAAGCAGAAAATGCGACACCAAACTTCTTCTGTCACATATCCTTTCGCAACGACAGCTTATTACAACCTTGATGCCGGTACAGCGACCTATCAAGCTCTACGACTTTATAGCAATGAAATATGATAAAGCTCTTCGTACAGTCTAAATAGAAATGCTTTAAAAAGTAGATACTCACTCCAGGTTTTTTGTCACAACCAATTTCTGGTGCCTAGTAGGCCCTGGAAGAATCTGATGTAGAGCTGACTAGCTTATTCAGTGGCGGGGGAATTGAAATCTAGATATTTTGGAACAGGATTATCCCAAAACTTTCCTATTTACTTACTCTGGCATCAGCCCTACGAGGGTCCGCTCCAAGGTATGTACTTTACATACAAAATACGGTGCACAGTAGATCCCTTCTAATAAAGTATTCCTGCATAAGCAACTATGTAAACCAATATCTGCCCCGTAGTTAGTTACTATTTGTACTATTTCTTACTACGTGGTCCACCAATTATGCCAGTTACGTGAATCTGCGCCGATATTTTGATCATGGAGCAAGTCCTCCAAAGAAAGAGAGGCGTTTCTAAACTAGCTGCGGTCTGATGGTGAATTCCGGTACTTGGTTGCTAACTATAGAGACTATCGATTTGATCGAAAGTTGAACCTGGTCGTCTATGATTTCTAGAGGAAGAAAGTGTGGATCAGATTCAAGATCCCAAGAATCAAGAGCTCCTCGTACCATTAGAGCCGCCGTACCCTTACGAGCGAAGCGATCCTGCTTAGAGCATACCTATTTTGGACCATTTAATAGACCGAATGTGGAAATGGTCAATATCAAAGACAATGGCTTTGCTGAATTTAACGAAAAAGGCATCAGGCTCCACGATGGAATCGAATATGAGCTAGATGTGACTTGCATCGTCACTAGGTTCGATTTCCTACTGAAGGCATGACGAGCATGGGCTTGCGCAGCATTCATGGCACGACCCTTCTGGATGCGTGGAGATCCTGGGCCCTCACCTACGCCGGCATCACTTCAGTACATACCCGAATATGTTCCGTCTGTACTGTCTATATAGTCCAACGCTGCTCAACAATGGCCCAACCTTTATTGAGATTTAAGGCCGTTGGATTGCAAACGCAGTGAAACTGTTGGAGCGTCAAAGCATCAAATATATCGATCCGACCCCTGAGGTTGCGCGGTAATGGAAAGCCAGGATCCAGAAACTCGCCAACATCACACTCTTTACAATCATTCAGTTCCCCTATACGTGTGGTAGTATTCCTGGGAAATTCTAGGAGCCTGTGAATTATCCGGGAGATGTATGTGCTTATTCTCAAGACACTCGAGCTGTTCTGCTGGATTTTACGGGCTTCAACGTCGTCAGAGCTTAAGCTGGGGCATTGCTGTTGTTGCACAAATAAGTTACAGTGATTTAGGAATAGATATTTTTCCACACTCCATGAAAGAATACACAATTTCCACTATCATCGAGCGATCAACCATACAAATGATTAGCTGTCTACTCTCCCTGGGTGGCCATTCTGGTGAACCACTAAGCAGTCTTCCATACTTTCATCACTCGACCTTATTCTTTGCTGCCAACACATCCAGCCCCTTGCCTCGACAAACGTTTTTATCCTTCCTTCATATTAGAATCCATATATATTAATCATGGCAGCAGAGAACCTACAAGATAGGACCCCGGCACAAAGCTAGTCGCGAACTTGACCAACCCAGCATAAGACCCACACCAAATCTTCCCCGAGGCGCCACGGATTATTTCCTCGACGACCTTTCTGCAGTGTGTCATCAACTCGGTCCTTTCTCTGCCATCCTCCCCACGGGCGTGGGCAGCAATCTTGTCTTCAATCGGCTTGTACAGCGACGTATCAGGCAGCTGAAAGTCACCGAAGTGACTCTGGGCCATTGTTTTCACTGCGCCAGTGACGATGGAAAGCACTTGGACGTGAAAAGGGGCCAGTTCCAGACGAAGCGTCTCGGCGATGAGTTCCAACGAGCGCTTGGATGCAGCATAGACACCTGATATTCCAATATCAAAGTTAGTTCTTGTTATGAATTGGATACAGGACCTGGTAGAGTACCCATGTAAGGAGAATTAAGATGCCCCGCGATAGAAGTGATAAAGACAACAGTCCCGCGAGCCTTTATTAGAGATGGAGCAAATGCCTGCGTTAATGCCACCGGACCGAATACATTCGTCTCGTACAGCTGCCTCGCTTCATCTAAGTTCTCATCGAGAATCGGCATGTAATGGTTATGGCCCGCATTGTTGATCAGGCAGTCCAGTGTGCCGCCAGTATGTTTGGATACGGCTTCAGCTGCAGCGGCAATGTGGTCCTGATTGCATACATCAAGAGTTAGCAGGGTAACATCGGGGGTGTCTTGCAACAAGGTCATTTTTGCTGGGCTGCGAGCAGTCGCGAAGACATGATAGTTCCGTTGCTTAAAGACGAGGGCAAGGCCAGAGCCGATGCCGTTGTCACTGCAGCCAGTAATGAGGACTGATTTTTTAGAGGCCATATTGATGATAGTGATGGGTTGTGTGTGTGGAGGTGGGAGACCCGGGAAGAACGAAGTTGGTGTTGGGACAGTTACTGCATGCGGAAGGCAAGCAAGAGTGTCACGTCATAGTTCTACAATTGGTATCTAAAGCATCGCAACTAATATAGTTTTAATTATTAGGAATATTCGACACACTAATCCTACCTCACTTTTTATCTCCGCGCTTCGCTTAAGCTCATCTCATTATTTCAATCATGTCACGTCCTTCTCTCTACCCTACGCTAAGTTTTAATGCTGATTTCGTCGTTTTAAGCTTATCATTTTCCTCAGTTTACATCATCTCACATCCAGAAGCTTCTTTCGAGACGCTTTGACAAGAGAGGCTAACTCTCCCCGTAAAAATCCTATAGTGCGGTAGAGCAATTTCTCGCATGTAAGTACCGGTAATAAGGATAGAAAATATGTTAGGAACTATCATGTTAAGTATATCGAATGCGACAATCCAGTTTTCTCGTTTGTCACTTTTGGCAGTGTGTGGTATGCCTAAATGGTACCTTCTTTGTTCATTCTAAGCATAAGAGACGGTCATAACTTGATACAACGCAACACAGCACTACTTATGCAAGGTAGAGCTCTACCTGTAACCATGGGCTGTAGTATAGTCCCCTGTGATAATAATTATAACAGCTCACAAGATAAATAACTTGTGTGTCTTAAAGTTGACCAATTCTCATAGTTAATCCGCCACAGCAGGTCGTTTCCAAACCGATCGCCTTTCTTTTCCATCTTAGGATCTATGTGGATCCAACTGGCCTCAATCAATCTCTTCATAGCAGTATTACACGAAGGAGTTCTGACTTTGACTTCTGCTAACCCCAGCTCCTTAAGGCCGTAGTCAGTAACGGTCTTTTAAGGCCTCCGTACTAAACCCTTTTCTTCCTGCGGTCGGGATTCTCCATGGCCCCCCCCCGCGGTGCCCGCTCCGATAGACTCATCTTTAGAACTGTTATCTACAGTGCCGATACAACCCAGCCCTGTGATGCCAACAGGCTCTTCCTAACCACCCCTAGTGTCGAGGGTGATAAATTTCATATAATTCAAAAGGTCATTCATGGTGAGCCACCGGTGGCAGACAGACTCGCGCTCTTCGTCGCTGAGTGCGGCAACCGACAGATCATTCTTTGCATTTACTGGGTTTGCGAGCAGATCAACTAGTGCTTGGAGATCTATCACTTGGGGTACGTGGAACGCGAGGGGCATAGTCGTCGAGGGGAGGCCGTCCGCTGGATGGGTGAGGTCCCAAAGGTTGGTGTTGTGAGCGTAGAATGTGTCCTTGCTGGCCATGGTGATGGGATGGGAAAGGTTATCCTGATTGTAGCGATAAATGATCTGTTCTCGCAAGGAAATTTGATCAGTGGACAGAGAAGGGAACCACTGCCCTTTATATCTGGCATCATTCACCGGCGCGGGGCATCAGGGAGGAGCCCTAATCTCAAAAAAGAGTCTCTTGTTTGCAGGCTCGAGAACAACAACGCAATCATTGAAGATTTTGGAGACCTGGTGGCTGACACTATATGTTTAGTATTTTCTGGCAAAATTCACTTGAGCCAACAGCGTAACCTTCCGAATTTAAGAAGAGTGTATTCTAACGTAGGCAACCATAAAAGACAAAATATACTGCACTTCTAAGAGACAAATATAATACTATGATTTTAATGTAGGATGGGAAGTGCTTGTGGCTGTATTCAATTTCAACTGCAAATGGAATGACGAAACGATTTGCGTTTCTACCCTCTGCGCAAACGAGCCCAAATACAACCTCAGTGTAAAGGTCGGGTGGAACTACGATGTCTAAGATTTCCGTAGGCTAGGGCATACCACGCAAGGATGAAGAATACTCTGGTGTTAATTTTGTTAATATCCAATAATAAACGATAATAACCATGTTGGTTGGATATCCTGGGGCCAAAGACAAATTTCCCTTCCCCACATTATCGTTAGTCTCGGAATGCGATGCCATTTATGACTCATTGGAGTATCAACTGCTCAATATAACAGAATGCCACTCTTCCACGTTCTCTCTTATTATCTGGGCCAGAACATTCTACACTACTCCTTGAGTTATCCATAACTTATAACCACTATGACTCCACTAGGCCCACCAGTCTCCCAGCCCACAGCACTGAGACCATCATCCGCCGCGGTGCTCGAAGGACGCACAGTCCGCTTGATCAACCTCCGTCCTGAGCATGCAGACCATCTTTTCCCCCTTGTCGGGGGAAACGACGCGACCATAGCCTCACTCTGGACCTACATGCTGGATGGTCCATGGAACGACATCGAGGCATTCCGCAGCGCAGTAACCGCCAAGTCTAAGTTGACAGATCCATGCTTTTTCGCTATCCAGGATTCCTCTACGGGTCGTGTTTTGGGCCAGCTCTCACTCATGAACATTGTTCCCGAGCACCTGAGGGTCGAGATCGGTAGTGTACTATTCTCTCCGGCACTGCAGCGAACGACCGGCGCAACGGAGGCAGTCTACCTCCTTATACAGTATGCAGTCGAGATCCTTGGGTACCGTCGTGTGGAATGGAAGTGCAATGCCTTGAATCAGGCATCGCAAAATGCGGCTGTGAGGCTTGGGTTCTCGTTTGAGGGCGTCTTTCGGCAGCATATGGTTTTGAAAGGCAGGAGTAGAGATACGGCATGGTATTCGATCCTAAAGGAGGAATGGGAACAGAAGAATATCAAGAAGGCTTTGGAACTCTGGCTCCGGGAGGCTAATTTTGATGCGGAGGGAAGGCAGAAGAAAGGATTGGTAGAAATCAGGAAGGAGCTTGAAGACCTTACATCTAGCCATTAAGTCGTAGACTTATAGACCTCTTCCTTGAAGATGTATCTAGTAGCCTTGGTTTGTTATACTACCATAGTACAATACTGTTGATGTTGCTGAAGTTGTCAGGGCTGAACCCGTAGAACCTATAGGATAGGTTATGCACAAAACGGAATCGTTGAAGAAGGGAATAAAGGAAGAGGAAAATAAGTGGTAAAAAAAAAGGTGAAAGTCACGTGACACGGATCGAGGGCCAATGGGAAAAGGGACAGTAGGGACAGTAGGAAATAGGGACAACAGGGACAACAGGTATGATAGGGACATTAGCCCGAGAGGTCAAACGGGCTCCAGTCCTTCACAAAAGTAGTTAGAAGATACTTGCAACTTGATTTCTCTAGAAATTTCAGGCCAAGCCATAGATTTTAGCTTTTTTCTAGTAATATTTCTCAATTTTATACTATATAGATTTTTATACTATACCCTATTAGGAAGTGGATGGGAGTCGGGATCTTAGGTTAGGAAATGGGACGGGAAATGGGACTCATATTATTAAATTTTGGCAAAGGGATTAATTATCCCATCCCGATTTCCCATGAAAGGGGAATCCCTTCCCAATTTCTTGAGACGGGGTTCGGGACAACCCCCAGGATCCCATGGGAATATGGGACGGGACCAGACCCCCGCGATCCCGAATCCCTCCCATCGGCCAGCCTAGGAAGAAGGTATGTTGTGAGGCGCTAGGATAGCGGTGACTAGATAGTATATTGAAACTATCGTGCGATCTAGTATCGCATGGTGAGTATGTTGTTTTATCTCTAAGAGTGAGCGTAGACTAACGCTTCCTTATGTCTACGTATCGCTTAGCCCCTGAGTGTGATATATCAGATCGCTGCGGGTCTAGGATATCCGAAGGTGCCTTAGGCATCCTGATTTCCAACAACGAAGCTATATAGTTAATTTTTGGTGTTACGGAATCGCTGGGAAAGCTTTATTTGTCTTCCATGCGTATTTACAGTAATAGGTGCCTCTTCCACTTCTTCCACTTTTTTTATTAATATCTTCCTGTTCCTTTGCTGCAGCAGGCCCTGTAGCATTGGCCTATTTGGTGTCATTTTAATGTTGTATAGCAGCTTGCCATGGTTTCTATCTTTACAGGGCTTAAGATGCCCTGTGACGCACCATACTTTTCCTATGCTTGTTTTACCTATGCTTGCTAAATCCGTGGCTGTCCTGTGGTTTCCAATTTTATAGGGATCTCAATGCCCTGTGACACCACGGTTTCTATGCCGTGCTGTCCTGTGGTTTCTATTTTTACGGGGTTTTAGATGCCCTGTGAAGCACCACTTTTCCTATGTTTGCTAAATCCGTGGTAGTTGGGCGGTTTCCAATTTTATAGGAATTTCAATGCTCTGTGACCTACCATACTTTTCTATGCTTTATTAAATGTATGCTTACCTTGTGCTACATGCTTAATATTATCAATATTTGCTTTTATAACCACTTGAATATTAAGTACCCTTAATAAGCGCCCTTCATATCGACTCCTAATTTAACCATGCCGGCTAGCGAGGAGCACCTCTTGCAAGAGCTTGGACTTGACCAGTCAATCCTTTTATGTTACCTACCCTTAGTATCACCAGTAACCAACCATAACCAGTAACAACAATAGCTGGTAACCAAGCATTACCAGTAGCCAAGCATTCAGAGTCTCCCACCCCCGATATTGGGCTATCTTTTTTTCCCCTAAGCTAGAGAAGACAAACCTCACCACCTTTCCTTCAGAGTGTCATTTGTACAATACAATTCAGTTCGATGAAAGTACACCGCTGCCGTGTAAAATGTGGCCCTGTATAGAGAGTGGCGCCGCAAAAAGTTCGGTGCCGAATACTGAGTGACACCGCATAGAGAGTGACGCACAGAAAACTCGGCGCCGTATACTGAGAGGCCGCAGAGAGAGTGACGCCATAAAAAATTCGGCGCCGTATACTAAGAGACGCAGTATAGAGTATGAATTCCCTGTAATATAGCTTAATCCTTGATATTTATGCATAAATTGCTCCAGTTTAATATTATATATATAAAAAAAAGGACTGAAAAATCTAATATTAAGGGCCTAAAATTATATGTTAAATAAGGTGGATAAATAGCTAAAAAAATCCTATTTATATTATAGGAGTTAATAAACTTCAGAGTAATATAGTGAATGAGAGACTTTTCTTCTTCGCTTCCTTTTCTTCTTCGCTCTTTCCGCTGCGCTCCCTCACTTTCATGGGGAAAGGGGGTACTACCGTGTCCCCGGCGCGTCTCACCACGCGTTCCGCCTCGCGTTCCAATGCTAATGAGAAATATCAGAATAAGGATTAAGCTGACAGTAGAGGTCTATATCTAGATTCTATAATCATGGCATCTAGGCCGGGACCCTGAAAATACCAAGCTCCATCTAATAGCAGCAGCTTATATCTAGGCTTTATAATCATGGCGCCTAGGCCGAAGCTCTGAAAATGCCTAGCATCGGGAATCATTAATACTGGCTTGACAGGACAGACGCGGTTGTCGGTTAATATAGGTGCTTTATAAATGTATATTAGCTTAAGGTGTATCGCCATTAGCAGTAGCTTATATCTAGGTATTATAATAGTGGCACCTAGGCCGAAGCTTATAAAATGCAATGGGGTGATTAATATAAGGGCTTTAATTCCACGGCTTCATGGAAACCGAGCCCCCTAAAGCTTCCCAAGCAGACCTGGTCAACCATTATCCAGCTAAAGCCAGGGCATGGCTATTTCAGATCCTATCTAGTTCGAACACCTAACTATGATAGTGATATATGCACATCGTGCCGCAGTGACAAGCGCCAAACTCCGCACTACCTACTTTTTCAGTGCCAGGCATTTAGGGATATTAGAAAAGGGTCTATAGAGACCCTAGACAAAAAAGACCGAAATCTGCCTTATCTGTTTACGAAGAAAGCAGGGCAAGAACAACTGGTCAAATTCCTGAAGGAAACCGGGATCGCCACTAGAAAGTGGCTCCTGGATCCCTAAGGAAAACAAAAACAAAAGAAAAAAGGAAAAACAGCAAAAACAGCAAAAAGAATTGGAATTTCTCATGGTTTAACCCCTTTTATAAGGTCCTCCCTACTCCTAGAATGTCATACTGCTTATTCATGTTTGATTTTACCCACTATGTACGTATCTGTTTGTTAGTTCAAATCCTACCACCCAGGGGTGGTAGGTAGAGCATGCATAGTCTCTGACTGAAAAATGCTCTATAATATGGAATAATAATAATAATAGTGAATGAGAGGGAAATGGTAGTAGAACTTCGAAGGAGTAGGTCAAGTAGGCACTCTTAGACAGCTCAGAAGTTGTGGGCTCTGAGCCCACAAGTTCCCGGTAGGAGAGAAGACAACATTCCCCTTACGCAGGTGTGCTCCGTGGTCTGTAAGAAGGTTGTTAATTGTCTATTACCTCTTCGAACGAGGATTTAAGATAATGTTGGAAGCGATTGCTTATTCTATTGAATGTGTGGCCGGGTGGCCGCTACTAGTTAACGTACTTCACGGCCGTCCCATCCACTTCCACTGCAACACAAGGAATTTAAAGCTTTTCAACTACCAACATCACTGAACTATACTAATTGAAAAACAAAATTAAATAGTTATTTACTAGGCAACTTCTTATAGTATGTCCAATAGTCCCACAACCACCACAGCGTGGTGGACCTCGCGGGCGAGGTATAGATATAGCCCCATTAAGCTACTCATTAAGCTGCATATCTAGCTGCTCATCAATCTGCTCAACACAATCCTGACCAACTTGCAGTAATCAAAAGATTTCAGTCCCGATAGTAGCTTGCCTCTTTGCTCTTTTTTTTTTTTTTTTTTCACCGCTTGTTCTCTTCCCGTACAGCCTTTATTTCTTCTCGAAGTAGGTTTGTATCCATTGCCATCTGCGCTGCCTTTTCAAGATGTTGAAAATGAGACTGGACTGCTAGAAAGAGTTCTTTTCTTTTGAAGACTTCTTTGTAGTTTGCGGGCTTGTGATTAAGCTGACGAGAGTTGTGAGATGTTTGAAAAGCAGAGGAGATTGAACTTTCAACCATGGTGGTGTTGGTGTACGTAGTTGAAAGGTAATCTTCTCAAGAACCCGGTCTTTATTAATATGGTTTAAGACCAGCTCCTTATATGAAAGTGTGCTAAATAAAATGGACTTCCTTAATCAATTCAATGAGTGTCAATGGCAGTTAAGAAACGTTCAGTTAGAACTGGGCCAATAGCTTTATTAAGCACCTCCCCGACAACTACAGTCATATTATACAGAAGCCAATGAAGGCAGAACAAATGGATTCTAAAATGTTGCTAATAATAATTAAGTTTTTTTTTTTTTCATATCACGAATATGCTCTGACATTTTCAATCTTTTGGACGCCAATGGGCTGTCCCTTGAACTAAGGAGCAACACGAGTTATAGAGAAGTGGAGAGCAGTAGAGAGCACTGTAGATAGGGGGAGGTCAATAGACTGAAGCTCTTTGATTGAATACTAACGTACCGCTGCAGGGCCTCATTGGCGCAGTTCGAGCCGCTTGTCGGATATTCGGTCGATTCCGAATAGGAAATAGAGTACTATTGGTAAGACAGTCTGAAATGATTTAAGCTGATAAAGCTCTTCTTGATTATACTGATTTGTATAATGATTCTTGTGTTGCTTATCTTGGTCGTGTTTACGAAACTTTGTTTTACTCCTCGTCATCACAGAAATCCTGGCCACGTACAGCCATATTTGACATCACTCCAGGCGTGAACTGCATTCTTAATAGGGCTAATTGCGGGTACTAGCTTTATATTCTTTATCTTTTTTCTTCGTGCACTGACAACGCCCCTGCCATTTCACACAGGCTGGGATTAGTCGCGACTGTCCATCTAATATCCAACCAGCTATGGAGCTGGCCACAGCTGGTGCAGTAATGTATACCTAGCAGTTAGGGCCACTTGAATGTACAATAGTGTGACACAAGCCATAGTGGTTCTGACTGCATGCCCACAGTGTAAGAGCCCCGAATCAGGTCATGGTTTTCGGCGGACTCGGCAATATTCCTAAGAATAGGTGTTGCTCTTCGGTCATTAATGACTCATCAAAGCGAGATTGCTCAGACATCAGGCCTAAGGGGTCACTTTGCAATTACAAATTCATATGGAATAATATATTATCGTATCGTGATAGACAATAATTCTACTCTCAAAATTCCTAAACGCTACGGTAACAAGTACGGCTCTCATGTCCTGGCTTATTAAACCGCTTATCCAACTTCTGGGGTTGCTTCCCCTGGCCACAGTTGTGTTTGCCAGTAGTAATATCTGTGATATCCTCAATTACCAGATCCCAGGCCGAGTCTCGTACTCAGACGACTTGGCCTACACTGCGTCAGTGTCATCCTATTACTCCGGATTCGAGAGAGCCCTGAGGCCCAGCTGCATCTTCAGGCCAAGTACCACGGCTGAAGTTTCAGAATTTGTCCAGCTCGTCAGCGTAAATGCCACTACGAAGTGGTCGCTGCCTCAATTTGCCGTCAGGGGTGGGGGTCACACCCTGTTCACCGGAGCGGCAAATATTAATGGGAGCGTTACAGTGGACATGCGTTCTATGAACTCCCTGGCTCTTAGTGACGACCATAAAATTGCCTCCGTAGGTGGCGGCAGTATCTTCAGTGATTTTTATCCCCGGCTTGTGCCACATAATCTCTCAGTGATGGGAGGACGAGTTCCAGGAATCGGGGTCGGTGGATTCACGACCAGAGGTTAGTGAGCCTCGTGTTTCCCTACTATAGAAATCTCTGAACGAAGAGCACTTACTTACTATCCCCCTTTCAGGAGGTTTGAACTTTCTGTCGCGGGAGCACGGGTTCTCTTGTGATAACATATACGGATACGAGGTGGTTCTTGCGAATGGATCAGTCATCTATGCGAGCGCAAGCTCCAACTACGACCTCTGGCTTGCTCTCAAGGGCGGCTCGAACAACTTCGGAATAGTCACCCGCTTTGACCTCGCGACCTTTCCACAGGGGCTTATGTGGGGAGGCATGATTCTGTTTAACTATACAGACAGTATCGTGGACCACCAAGCCCAAGATTTCAGCAATTTTATGGATCCCACCAACTTCGACAGTGCAGCAGACATGGCGGTTATTCTTAACTTCGAGGACGGCAGCTTCTCTATTGGGAACTTTCTTTTCTATACGAAACCAGTCGCCAATCCCCCTGTTTATCAGCCGTTTACGTCCTTGCCGTCCCCGATTTTTGACAACTTGGGCTTCAATAACGTGAGTGGTATGGTGACTAAATTTGGAGATTCCCATCAAGGTTGAATCGGTATGGAGTCCATGCCTTGTGTTTGGGCTTAAGCTTACTAATTGACCAGTGTAACCGAGTTCGTATGCTCCTTCAAGAATGCTAATGCGACGATATACAGACGACTCTTCAGGATATGGAAAGATGGATGCAATTCATTGGCTGGGATTGAGGGACTGCAAGTCCAATACTTGGTTCAGCCTCAACCTGTCACGAACGGCACAAACTCCCTTGGTCAGGCAGCCGGCGAGACAGACATTGTGATTGGACTCGTTACGGTCGCTTATGACCATGCATCGGATGACAACACAGCTCTGAATGGCCTCCGGACCATGGTCAATGCACAGGTGGCGATCTTGCAGAGAGCTGGACTCTATATATACCTTTCAAGTATCTGAACTATGCAGACAAGTCCCAGGACCCGTTTAGTAGTTATGGAGAGGCAAACAAGGCTCATCTTATCGCTGTCGGTAAGCGGTATGATCCCAATGAGCTGTTTCAGAAAGGGCTTCCTGGGGGCTTCAAACTCTTTGCGTAAGAGTTGGGCATCGAGAATCATATGCCATTTGGCCGCTTAAGATGGGAAGAGAAAGGGGATAAATTTGATCTCTTCGTCTTTACTATGTCGACTTCTCTATATTCCAACCTTTTCTTCCTATCCTCACTATTATACAGCCTTATACAGTTGCATGCATCCAAGGTACCATTCACTAGTGTCGCCTTCCCTTTGATCCTAAATTGGTAGAGCCAACGTCGTCCATAAGATTTGGCCCTGAGTGTAGACCAGGGACCTGTTTGCTAGGCGCTTTCGCACGGAATCAGGCTGCTGCTGGTGAACGAAACAAGCCTAGTTACTACCATTATGAGACTCTTGGCTAGTTGCTTCTTTCACTGAGTCTTGATCAAGATAAATATGTGTGCCTTTTTCCATGCCTGGGGTTTGCTCGTTACTGGAGAAGTACGCATCTTAGGATAAAAATTGCCACTCCTATTTTGTGGTCGAGCATAGCTGATACCAGACAGTTCAAATAGAGTAAGTTACAAAACATAAAGTGTAATCAGGAAGGTAAAGCTTTAAATAGAACCAGTGGGTTACCACAATTAAGTACTCCAGAACAATCGTTACAAGACCCAGGTCATGTACAAACAACGGAAACAACCGAAGTTGTCCTTGGTCATGAAAGTCTTCGGCAGTAGACTATTTAAACGAACTGGTGGGTCGGGGACCGAGTCCACTCTTTCCATACGCCATGTCCAACATCTTCATCTGGGCGATGGAGTCGGTTCCACTGATCCAGTGTTGAGTTTTCCGGCCCTTGACACGATTGACGAATTGTTCCAACTGGTGTCGATAAGACATCCAATATGGTTCACCGGGGAGGTCCGCAAATTCACCACCTGCTTCCTTAAAAGTGTATGCTTTGTGGTAGGTTTTCTCCTCCCACCTCCGGAATACCTTGCCCGTGTCTCGGCTGCGGATCTCATAAACATCTTTGATATCGATCCGATGCCAGAAGACCCCGTGCACAAAGCCGTGGAGAGTCAGCTCTCGACGTTGAGCCTTGAGCTGCGATTCAGGGAGGCTCTCATCCGCCACGATGATCTCCTTGTTGGTTACGGTGACATGAGATGGCGTCCAGTACGTGGGCCCTTTCAAAGTACTCGTTGCCTCACCAATCCCGCCGTTTGGGAAACGAAATTTAGCTTGGAAGTCATAGTCACATTTGTTATGGATCCCATCGGTGTAAGCGTGCACCTGGCAGCTGAGACATTCCTCAGGCTCAGCATCAAAGAACAGCCGCAGCGCGGCAAAATTGTAAGTCCCCATCGCCATCATACTACCACCCGACAGCTTGTGGTTGAAGTGGATGTCGTCCTTGCTGGTTCCCCACCAAGGAATCATTGAGACAGCGTTCACGTGTGCAACATTGGCCGGGTTGATCAAAGAGCGGAAGTACGACCAGGCCGGGAAGAAGCGACTGTGGAAAGCTTCCAGTAGGACGGGCCCATCGGGCTGAGACAACTCAGGCAGGTTGAATAGGACCTCCGCCTCCGTCGAGTTTGAGACAGAAGGCTTCTCAAGTAGGACATGCTTGCCGGCGCGAATGGCACGGACTGCCCATTCATAATGGAGGCTGTTTGGAAGGGGGATGAAGACACAGTCGATGTTGGGGTCGTTGAGAATATCTAGTCGCATCAGCAGGCAGTCAGTCGGCTTTGCCGTTGGCGATAACTCACCCTCGTATGAGTCTCTGACTTCGGGAATGCTGTGAGATTTAGCAAAAGCCTCCGCCTTCTCACGATCGCGAGCCGACACCGCCTGAACAATGACTTCTGGATGAGACTTGGATGGAGTAATTAGAGCAAGGGGTCTGCATTTATATGTCAATGGGCTTAGTCCTCGAGCATGTAGATAACCCTCACATACGCGATGTTGGCAGCTCCTAATATGCCAAATTTGAGAGCATCTCCACGCTTGGCAGGCTGTTGCGGCGGACTGAACGCCTGGTAGATTCGACCGACCATGGATACCAGAGATCCCATGATGTTGCTCGCTCACAGAGTCAGTACATCAGTACACCTAGCAATAAAGATGATACCTTCATTAACTCACCTTACTGCTAATATAACATGCTCCGGCTGCGGGTTGGTTAAGGTCGACGACGGATGCGGGGAAGGAAAATACTAGATAAGAGTGACGACCTGAACGGGCATTTGCTGAGTCAGTAACCGCCGACTTTCGTGCTAGACCATCGGGATTGGGTATGGATGGATAATTGGAACTGTACCTTGTAGCCTAAGATAGCTGGCCAGGATCACCTTGGGTAACTTTCAAGCGAAAATACGGTAACCATTATTACCATTGCGCTAGGGGAATGCCATGATACATCACACAGTCATATCGCGATCAACGAAGTGCTTACGGAGTACTCAGTACAGTTTGCTTATTCCGTTATAATAGTTCAATCCGTCGCGAGACCACAAAAGCCAAGAAAAGATCTGGTCTCCACAAGATCGACTCCATCCCAGCTGATTAAGGGTTGACCTGAAACCCGCTCGTTCCGTCCCGCGGGCGATGCTGTAAAGAGTTTCGGCCACAGTATGTCTTAGGCCACACACGGCCGGGACTCGGGAGTCCTAAAAAGGGATAGTCTATATTTATGAGCCCTAATCTTAGATTAGAATGATTTGTTTTACACCCCATATAAACTAGTAATTTATTTTATTTTAGAGCACAAATAAAACTTAAGAAATGCTTATTAATTACCTCTTGAATACTTTTCCATTAAACCAAAAAAAGATGTCTAGTACTGATATTTCTCCTTCTGTTGAAAAGACTCTAGAGACCTTACCTCCTTTACCAGTCGGCGAGAAGTTTTGGTGCTCATTTTAAAGTAGTTGAAGGTACCTGCCTGGATAAGTATCTTCCTACTTGTTACCCTTTCCAAATAATACTAAAATAGTGGGATACACGATAATTTTTTTTTTCTCTAGAAGAAAGGAACACTGTAGGGCGGGTTTCTTCAGGCCACACCGAAACCTCTCAGTTTTTTCACATAAAAAATGCCAATATCATGTAAACTTTATGTGGCTTGAGGCAAATATTCTGTCAATGTGAGCCGCGTTCTCGTAGGGAAGCAGAAGCAATGAAGACGGCTCACTGGCTGTCACTTGCGTCGCCGCCTGGCAGACCCTCTCTCTCTCTTTGTCTCTCCTGTCTCTCCTGTTCTAGGATTCAATATATCGTCGAATCTGCCCTAGATGCAACTTTCTGACCTCGCCCTACGGATGACCTGGTCCATTGGAGGTGACGATTGCTGTCCCTCTGTGGAATCTCCCTCGCTATGATCCATGTCATTCGCCCAGTGTTTTCTCGCAAAGCATGATTTATGTTGCTGCATAAATCAATACGGCCAGTTTTCGGAGACCCGTGGTGATGGCGTTGAAGAATTCGTATAACTCTTTTGTAGAATCGTGTTGGTTAACTGATAGTAGAGACGAGTCGTAGATTAAGTGGCTGACGCGTACATTTACTATCTCGACTGTTGATCCTGGCCCTGAGGCGATTGTAGTTTTGTCTCCAAATTCTCGTGCGAGTCGAGCTACCTTTGGGCATGTCTCAGAATGGTTTCTTTCCTCGTAAACCTGCACAGCGTTTGGAATAAGCTCTTCTTCCGATTTATATGTTGGTTTCATGTTGTAAATGACACGAATGGGTCTAATTACAAACAAGCTGAAATTGAATGTTCCGATTTCTTTCTGGGTTGCAATCTGGGGCCTGCTTTCTTTGAAGAAGTACGCGTCCACGCTCCAGCCGGCCGTTTTACCCGGTGAACTACTTTTTTTTTTTTCGCGGGGGGGAATCAGATGAGGTAGAAGAGAGGGCGGCTCCACTCTAGCAGGGCTAATCCCTATATAATTAGAGGGTAATATTTTAGCTCAAAATATTTTATAAACTACAACGTGCTCGGTCGGTTGGCCCGGTAGATCGCCTAATTAGGCCTGGAGACCTGACACGACATTTGCCCCACCTCAAGGTGACCTGATTCCTGAGATATCTGCTGCCGCCTTAGTTACTGTAGACTAGCTTTAGCCTCATTGATCTTAACCTCCCGGGCTCCCGATATCTGCCGTAGCGTCTCTGGTCAGGTTACATCGGGCGTTGAAATGTACGGAGTACGGAATTCATATCAATTTTACAAGCAACAGACAGTTAAACCGCTTCCTTACATTACAAGTGTCGAACTGGGAGATTCGCTTCAGATAATTCGACAGCTTGTACTTCCGTAATTTGATAACCTAGCAGCCTCTGACACCATGGATATAAGTGGTCTGAATACTTTAAATCGTTCCCCTAGGTACCCCATTCCATCTTTTTTTCCTCTCCAATACATACATCATAATGGCAACAATTAACGCCTCCCCGGCGACAATCGTGTGATCGATGTCACGGACAGAAGCTGCGATGCACCCGTTCGGGCAATAGTGACACGGGTGCCTGTATTCGGTGCCTCCGCCAAGGCGCCCAATGCGTGTATAGCTCTAGCTTGCCCAAAGGCCGCCCCTAGTATGTATCGCTTGGCCGACCTATCCTCAGACTCATCCAATCCTCCACCTCCAACTGTACGGCGGGACCGGCCTCGGCTAAAACCCCCACGTTAATACATCCAACGCAGATTTCAATGTCAATCTCAGGGCCACCACCGCAAAAAATTCCGATTACGACGCCACGGTTGCGACGGAAATATCACACGGTACCGGTAAAAAAGCCAAACCCACCCCCGACACGGATACCAATGCAAGATCAGGTGCAGACTCAAACATGGACTTGCATGGCACAGCGAATCTGGGTTCAGTTTTCCCAGTATCAGTGGATAACTCAATCGCCATGTGGTCATGCGTTTCGCAGTCGAATTTGCACGAAATGGAGAGAGATGGCAATGAGCAGGACTGGACATCAAGCATATTTAACCTCACCAGCCAGCAGATGGACGCCGGCTTGGCTTTTCTCGACACAGTACCAGGTCTCTTGCCATGGGAGAATGGTGATTGCTCCTGTCTATGGAGCGAACTCGTCAAGACAACAACCGACAGCGGCAGTGACATGATAGGCGACAAGAATAGTCCTGACGTCTGCATTTCGCAGTTGTCTCAACTCAGCAATCGCCTCTCCTCACTATATCGTTGGAGTTGCGCTATTGCGGACAATGCTGAGTCGCCCTTTCGATCTGGAGACCCAAGCCAAGCACATCAAAGCTCCCTTATCAATGATGCCGCGTTCAAGTTAGTGGCATCATGGTTGGTACTCGTCTCTGCGGATATGAACATTTTCCCTTGTATGGACCACAAGACAAGCGGAAGCTACCAGGGGGTGAGTGCAATATTGTGAAATTTTCATGTATCTAGTAGTTGAGTTGTGAAAGTGGAAGGCGGCTAACCTAACAAGGTATCCCGGATAGGTCATGCATGCATAAGAGGAGATTAGTTGTTAATAACAAAGTACTATTTAAAAATTTCATAACTAATCAGCCCAGAATATAAATATAGAACTGTTCTCAGATTCTTGTCTCCTGTCCTTGCCTACTAATATAACACAACTCTCTTCAGTCAATAGTGTTTCTATCTTCTTGAAGGAGCCCTTAAATCGTGAAGCCTAGTCTAACGACCAGACAAAACGACGGAAGCAAACAACTGTGTGGGCTATGAACCAGACATTAAAATCCACGGAGGTAACGATAGACTTTCTTATCTTTCTAATTCAATATAAAAATAAAATAAATATATAAATAATAAAAACGTTTGCTAACATCCTTTGATTGGACAAGATTGCTATTGCCCAGAGATAGCCGAAAAAGTTATAAACACACCCATATTTTAGATTTCATATTTCCTCCCGAGTCTGGAAAAAATTACCCGGATGTAATCCACTTGGTTGGCGGAATCATACCTTCTCCGCAAGGGAAAAATGATGTCTTGTATGCTCACGGCTACATTCCTGACAATGTCGCAAGACGTATTGGAGACTGTGGGCTTCCGGTAACGATTACAGCCAGTAAAGTGTATAGCTACTACTGTGGCTATACACCATTTGCTCATGGGTTTACTTTCCAGTCCGCTGTAATCAATGGAATTGCCCATCAGCTCTCCTTCGAAGATCCTGCCCATTGCCAGGAAGAGATCACGGAGAAGGATGAAAAGAATGAAAAGGTATGGGCGCTAAAGAAAATTGTTCAGGGAATGCTCCCAGGACAATGGGAGAATACTCGGCGTCCGTATAAGAATGAAGAAGTTGCGCGGGTTCATGTTCTTCGAGTCGACATTAATCCCAACGAATCTCACGTGCACTCGCGCCTAGGTGTTTTTGGCTATGAAGCAAAATGGGAAAAGGCCACTAGAAAAGACTATTGGGAGTGGGCGATTCCGCTCTGGGAGACATACGGTGATCTGATTCCGGGGAAAACCGATATACCTCCTCCCCAACATTTAAACGGCCTTTTCTACGAGAGAAACAAAGGAAATAAAGAGAAAGCAGAAACGGAGGCCAAAAGACCGGTACCGTGATTCACCGCCACACTCTGAGACGAAGAACTAGAGGGATGCATTTCCTCCTTATTACTCCACGGAAACCCCTCACAACCTGAACATTTGTTAGGAGCTCTGAGAAGCACGACAGCCAGATCCTTAGCTAAGATGCTTAGTCAGGTGCGAAGTGTTTTATATTTGCACCTTCGGGCCTGAACTCTTGAAGGTCAGCGATTAGTTCTGCAATATACGTTGTCCTATCTTCCCTCCCATATATATACTCCCATTCGTATATAGCGCATCATTCAGCTCGTAACTGACCCCACACATAACAATATTGGTTCTGGTAACAGTGTTATTTGTGCCTGTCTGCGCCTGTCTTTACAAATAATTGTGTCCCTTTCACATCTCTATAATAATGCGTTCGATAGTACTTCAATTGAGTCTAGATATAAGCAGGGTCTGCATCCTTACACAACGTTAGCAGCTACAATAGATCCATTAATGTGTGGGTAGTGAAAAGAGCAAGTGTCATGATTAGAAACACGTAAACAAGGATCATGCACCCAGTATCACTATCGTGCCCGAATCTGAGGTCGATGGGATCTTGTACCATGCGAAAGCTATTTAAAAACTGTTAATATGGCAGCCTTGTCAAACACTGATTGAATTTTATGCCAGGTGGTGGCGGGTGGAGGGTGACCTATTCCCAAACGACAAGGCTTTGGTGGGAATAATATATCATGGGCCGATATATCGTCAATGACAGAAGACCAGAGTAGTAAACAGAAAACTGTTCCTACAGTCGCACGCCTACATCACAAGTCTCGTACAAGGTGATCGTTGGGCAGGGCTAGGGACCGTCACGCCCCAGCTCATCCAGTGAGCGAAGGGCACTGGAATATATTATAAGAAGTATGAAGCCATAGAAGACAAGGGAAATACAGAATAATCACACACATCTCTGCATGGATCTCTAAGTTTATTTAACACATGATTAGCACTGCACCAGCAGAATTTCTAAGCTACATGTGAGACTCGTCAAGAGGGCAACTCTGTAGATAATGTGCAATTTAGTAACTAGGGTATTCACATTCTTAAGAGTCAATGTGAGACATGGCACCCATCCCCTGCAACTCGCTCACTGGTCAGCATGCGTCACGAGGACGTGGCGGTGACATTCTCCACTGGACGAGAACGGCCTCATATGGTCCTAGAGATCAAACCTCTCAAGACCAAACGTTACAGAGGAAAGAAAAAGCTGAAGTGAGTGGCGATCAATCGCCCTACTATTGGTTCTGACAGAATCTAGCTCGACATTGGGAATCCCCGAGATTCCCAGTGAGCCATGCCGTTTGCTTTACACGAAGACACTCTTACTGGGCCTCCTGCTGTGCAAACTGGCTTTCCAACACGTTCACGTCAGTTCTGCAAGATAGCTATACGCATTACAAATACTCCAGATGCGGCTTCGCCTCAACTTCGGCCAGCGGAGCCAGACGCAAGGCTCTTCGATACCTCAGCTGGGGCCCTGAATTTGTGGTTAAAGCGGCTCGGTGAGCTGGCCAGGTTTGATCTCCCTATTACCTTTTATTGGTTCTGGCGAGGTGCCAGAGAAGCCATCAATAGCAGCAGTAAGAACCCTAACGTGTGTCTCCAGTCATCCAGTGTGCTTCTCCTAACGGGCCTGAGGTGAAATCAGTGAGGCGCAGCAGAATTTGCTTCTGCAACATGCATCAGGTTCTGTCTATCAGGACAGCTACTCTCCAAATTATTTCCCAGTGGACGTTAGCGCAATTTGGCGTGGTCGCTAACAGCAGAAAGACGACATCTGGATGGTGAGAGGGCAGAGCCAGTCAATCAACCTGCGGCGGTCAGTGGAACTCGATTCATCCCAAGAGAGGGAAGCAGAATTCCAGTCTGAAGTCCAATTGTGCAAAAATCTTTGGAACCGAGCCAAACTGCGAGTACAATTGCAATTTGGGTCGTTCGCCAACGGGACAGGTACGGAAATATATGAGAAAGCGCTTCGATGAAGAAACAAGTATCATACAGCTCATCAAGCCTCTCGATGTGCGATGAAAGAAAGTATCCGAGCTCGTTTAAACGAAGGGCAACCTGTCCAAGACGTATTGCGCCAGATCCATGGATTGCCCATGGAGTCAAAGCGACAATATACGAGAGATTCTATCCCTCCAGAACAGGGTCATGCGTTCTCGCTTCTACTTCGGTTTACTCCTTCCTCAGAACGAGAAGAAACGCAGTACAGGGCCGCTGTGGTTGACACGGTCTCACGCGTCGGACCAAGTCGCAAACGTCGGCTCCGCTCATTGACTCGCACCAGCCTGCTCCGATATAGATGAACACCGCTCTACGTGGGAAAAGCTATGCTGAATTAGCTCGGAGATGGTGTCTCTTTCCCTCCTTTTTGGTATCCGGGAGCAGCCATTTGGCCGAGATTCAAGCTTCGAGCGTCATGTCCGCCGGTACCATAACCGCCAGACACGGTGCCCTGATCTTGCTTGTGAGGAGGTCCTTACAGGTCATAGGGAGCTGCAATTTATGACACCAGTATCACTTTGCAGAGCATTCACACTCTATGTGCTGACGTGTCTATGCATGAATGCCAAAAAATATTTGATAATGCTTTGCAATATTGTTCGGAGTAGTAGTCCGTACATATGCACTTCAGTGCAGGTTTTAACATCACTTCTTTCCCTCCTCCGCCTTCAACAGCATGGATGACCGACCTTGCTTGACTTCTTTGGACTGTTGATCAAGAAAAACACATATCACATACAGAAAAAGCAAGTTCTTGCATCGATCACCCAATTCCCCGCTCGGTTGTCAACGTGTCGGGCCGCATCAGCTCCACATTCCAGAGTCGATCCTCCCCTGTTCCGGAGGTTCGGAATGGCATATCTAGCCTATCGGAAATCCCGATCTTCTAGTTTACTCACAACCCCACTACTTGGCGACACTGCCACAGTTCACAAAAATTTACCCCTCTTTTCTCCAGAACCATTCCTTGTTTTCATTATTCATCTCTACGAGCAGCTGTGGTCCATTGAGGCCACTAATTCTGACTAGATATTACGTTTCCTACGCTAGATGTTCAATTTACAGACGTATTTCATATAGTTTCACAATGTATGGCTACATTACGCTATTCATGGATGTGATGACCGAAACAGCGGTAAATTACAGTGCAAAATCATGATGAATCATCATTTTATGCATCCATAAAAGGAAAACACTTGGCAGAATTATGCAAATCAGGTTCCAGGTTCAGGTTCGAGGCCTAATTTTCATGTAAAAAGTACATGGCGCGCAGATTGCATCCGCAGTGATGACAGCTCAACCTCAGCTGAACCAACATGTGGATCGCGTCTACACTGACAGCCAATCTAATTTCTAACATCTGGCATTTTCAAAGGACAAAGACCGGGCACGTCTGTATTGAAGCTTTCCCATCCTCGTTTCCTCTATCCTACGTTTTAAACATGCAAAGCCAACGCAGCCCTTGCTTCCATCTCCTATGCACGGGCAAGGTGGTATTGATTCGAAAAGACCCACAATATTCATGACTCTTACGTGCAGTCAGCTCTTGGGGTTGAATGCGCCATACAAAAATAGAGAGGGAGTCTCCGCAGCAAGGAGCAAGCGAATAGCATGTGTGCAAATCAAAGCTGACGCGGGGACTCTATCAGGCGTGAATGACTTCTGTCGAGCAGTACATGGATCGGCCACTCATTCTAAACTCTAACTGAACAAGAGCGACACGCTGTAGTTGCATCCAGAATGCACAAGTTGACCGAAACAGAACCGGCATTTCGCACATGCTGCGATTTGCAAGTGGATTTAGTAATTAACAGAAGAATGATATCATGAGAAAGGCAAAACAAATGTATCTCCGACAGGCACAAAGTTCGAGATTGTACGCCGCAGGAGAAGGATAAGCCCCCAAGTATGTATATATATACCGTCAAATTCTCAAGGTCCTCGAGTTGGTCGCTACTCTAGTATTCTACATTGCTATCTATTCGGGCACTATAGGTTACTAGCCTTTTACCTTGGACAATTATGTCTGAAGACTTGAAGAAGTTTTATGATGAGTTTGTGGCCCAAGCTAATTCCAAATTAAATGTGCCTTGTTCACTAACATATGCGTGTCAGGGTCGATAAGCGAGCAGATGACGAGTTCATTAACAGGAGTAAGTGATTCTATTTGCGTGAAAATTGAACTCATATCTCATTTCTACTCTAGGACTGGGCACGGCTATCTCCTACAAGTCAGTTTCGAGTGAGGCTGAAAACCGCCCAAATGTAGTAGCAGTATGTATTTAATGTCTGAGCAGACTTGCAGTGCACGAAAAGCTGACATGTTTTCTAGATGGAAAAGTTCCTGGAGGAAGAGCTGGGCAAACTTGGTGCGGATGTAGAACCATTCTGCATGGGAAAGCAACAGAAAAAGAAGCCAACAGACCCAGACCTCGATCTGCCCCCGATTCTTGTTGCGTGGTACCCCCCGAAGAATAGTATTCATAATGGCAAGAAAACCCTTCTCATCTACGGTCACTATGATGTCCAGCCAGAGTTGACCGGTTGGTCGCCTGAACACCCGGCCTTTAAGCTGACCAAACAAGGCCCCAGTGGGGAGGAGCGGCTATATGGACGGGGCTCTACTGATGATAAGGGACCGGTTCTGGGATGGCTGAATGCTATCGAAGCCCACAAGAAGGCCGGAATTGAAATTCCTGTCAATCTCATCTTTTGCTTTGAAGGCATGGAAGAAAGCTCGTCAGAGGGATTCACTAAATTTCTTGACGAACATGGCAATGATATCTTCAAAAGCGTGGATGGAGGCGTTATTGCCGACAATTACTGGATTACCACCAAATACCCATGTCTGACCTATGGACTTCGAGGTATCAACTACTTCAGAGTCACCATCACGGGCGCCCCTAAGCAGCTCCATAGCGGCATCTACGGGGGTGCTATTGCCGAGCCCATGACAGACCTCTTTAGTCTTTTTTCGAAATTAGTTGATAACAAGGGGAAAATTCTGATACCCGGAATCAATGACCAGGTAGAAGAGCTCACCGTAGAAGAGGAGGAACTGTACAAAAACATTCGTTTCGAGTTGAAAGATTTCACCGACGCAATTGGCGACAGGAGAGTGCCACTCTACGAGAACCCAACTGACATTCTTATGCACCGATGGAGATATCCGTCGCTCTCGATCCACGGGATCAATGGCGCGGATTCAAGCGACGACCCAGGCACAGCAATCCCGAACAAGGTGACAGGCGCGTTCTCCATCAGAACCGTGCCAAGAATGGATGGTGACACAGTCAACAAGAAGGTGACAGAATATCTCCAAGAGGAATTCAAAAAGCTGGGCAGTAAATGTGAAATGAAAATAGGATTATCACCCGAAACCACTCCATACTGGTGGACGAAAATCGAGGACCCCAATTTCGAAGCTGCTGCCAAAGCCACCAAGGCTGTTTACAAAACTGATCCAGACTATACCCGAGAGGGTGGAAGGTGAGTTCCCTACTGAAAGATCAATTGAAACTACAGTTTACTGATGTTCAAAGTATCGGTGTTGCATTGTATCTCCAAAAGATTCTAGGAGAAAAGAGTCTTCTGTTGCTCCCCGTGGGTGCGTCGGATGACGGACCTCATGGGCCCAACGAGAAAATCGACAGAAGAAACTACATCGAGGGAACCAAGTTGTTTGGTGCCTACTGGCACTACTTCGCTGAAAAAGCTTAAGCGGTGTTTTGTGTCTGGATTTTGGGCTTGTAGTCTGGATGCCTTCCATAGGTATTTTGCACCAGATAGTAATAGAAATGACGAATTGAACTGATTGATTTTGGATACATGATACAATAACTTTCTATGACTACTCTGTTAAGCTATATTTGATTCAAGGATCTCATTCTTGCATGGAGACCATTGTTGTTTCGAAGCACTGCGATTTGTCTTGTTTATAGAGATACAATGTAGAGATTGTGACGACCAAGACAATTTGGTTGAGCGTTCCACTCTTCATCCTCACCGTGGGCCCCTCGAACACCATCATAGAAAGTCGTAAAAGTCTCTCCCAAATCGACAAGGATATGACAGCATACCCTCTATTTGGCGCTGCAAGTATTGCCCAATTCGCAGCCCGCATCAGAAATCGGAGAGTCGATGAGTTTCAGCTCATTCAGCTCAAGCCACGATGGTGAACATTCCACCGGACTTATCGTGGTGCATTAGATCAACAGTTCAGCTTCTCCAACTGCAAGTCCCGCCTTTCGAGTTGCCATTCCACTCTAAGGTCTGCTGGCGGGGTCACTCAGACACCGGACGATCAACAGTGTCACGCCAGCAGATCTCGCCCAGACCCTTATCGACCCTCATTTTTATAAAATTCCATAAAACTTTCACACTTTACCTGATCTGTGTGCATAAAACGATGATTCATCCAATACAGTACTGTTTGTCTTGTTTGATCACCTGCAGGTGAGGACAAGGTCTACACGCCGGCTCTTCACAGGTCCATTGATCTATCAGCGGGGAACATGCAGATCAATCGATACGCTGAGGATGTCGCTGGTCTGGAAACTGAAGCTGTAATTGCCAAGGCAGCTTTGCATTCAGTGGTGAAGCGGGGATATGCAAGCCTTCATCTCCATGGGAGAATTGGCGAGAAACTTGGAAAAATTTGTTCCAATACGGCTACATATTGACGTTCCCTTTGTTTCACCTCATTTTCTTCTCGATACCGTTTGTTGTTTCACCGTACTATAGTAATTGGGCATGTTGAAGCTGAAGCAGTGAATGTGGATCCAGGTGGCCTTAGCCAAAAAGAGAAATCGAGAAGCGAGGAAACCTCATCCTTTGGATCATCCTTGGTCAACCTTCTCCTCTCTTTCCTGATCTTCGCGTTTATTTCATTGTCTAGAACCAGTCGATCATTGTTTACTGTTAGTACCGGGGAACAGGCTGCTGATAACTTTCGAGAGTCAAGCTCCACACTACAGGTGTTCGAACTGCTACACTAAATGCATAACAATACATACACGCCCGCCAACAACTCCTCAATATTTCCTACTCCTCATGTTGTGAAAGACGTACGAAAATACAAGAAAATCCCTGCAAACAACCCTAATGTCTACCTTTCCTTTCTTGGTCGATTTTAAATTGTGGCTTCCGCGGGTTGAAAGTACTGCAGCTTCCCCGCCCAACTGCAATGCGTGTCTGCCTTAATGTGTTGCCGACGCCGCATTAGCATCGCAGAGAGCTAGTCACAATGGCAGTGTTAGACTTACCTGTTGCATCTATTACCGTCTGTGCAAGAAAGGAAAATGGCTCAATCCGAGGTCGTCGTCAGCAGCTGCATCATGACCCAACGACTATTACAGCCATGATATGCTAGCCTTTCGTGCGAGTCCATATGACCACTTCATCTATGGAGACAATGATCTAGATGCCAGTCACTCAGCGGATGAGGATGGTGTGATCGACATAACATGTTACCTTGATTCTCACCATCCATGGGCGAGACGCTTGGAGAATAGGATGATCATCCGGAAGAGATGATGCCGTAGTTGTGACGTGACCACAGGCCTGGAGACACTATTGATAGTCAATATTTTCTATAAAAGTCTACTCACTTCGGGGCTTGTTCTGTGACCCTGACTTAAACATTACATCCATCATCCAATTTCTTTCCCCGTGACATTTTTACTTCTCTTTATCCAGGAATTTTTTCCATGTATTTGCCCCTCATGACTGCGTCCAGAGGCTTCGACATCCATAAACCCATTACCTACAAGCCCAAGCATGCCATTATACAGGACCTGATTGATTTCATCAATCGGCGGACCCCGATTATAAATAATGAAAAAACGAAGAACGAAGAGGTTCCACTCAAGGTCGATAGATTAGCATTATTCAACTTGGCCATTGCAACCGCAATTGCTCAGGGCGAAAGAGAAATGGAGGCTGAGCACATCACGGATCTGGATGGCTATCTCAAATTTGCTGACGATCTCGTTGAGTGGACTCCTACAGTCAGCTCCCAAGGAGACGAAGTCCTGAGAAAGATCCTTGTGTTCTACTGGCCATTCAACCAGCAGGAACTCAGCGACCTTCAGACTCCAATCGCGCCAGAATTCACCGATACCGATTTGAGATGGCTTTCTTATTGGCTTGTTGCATATGCACGACGATTGGGGGAGTACATGTCCACACCAGAGTCAGTTGGAAATATTTGGAGTCTCTACACCAGTCACAAATATGGCCAAGGCCCTGGTGATGCTGACAAAGGCACCAAGTACGACAAGGGAGATCGCTACACGCAGTGGAAAACCCCCGAAGGAGGTTGGAAATCATTCAATCAATGGTTTTCACGAGAATGGGCCGATATCGACTACTCCCGCCCACTTGATGGAAAGGGTGATGACAAAGTCATTGTCCAGGGCGCTGATTCGGTATTTAACGGCCACTGGGACATTAACAATGGGATTGTTCATATCGATCCGGCCGATTTAGAATCTGCCGAGGTGTCTATCAAAATCAAGGGTATTAATTGGTCCATTAAAGACTTGGTCCGAGCCATCGATGGGGATACAACATTTGACAACGGGAGCTTCACGCATGCCTTCCTTGGGCCGAGCGATTACCACCGTCAGCACACCCCTGTGGAGGGAAAAGTGGTCCTAGCAAAGAATATCCAAGAACAAGTTTACCTTCAAGTCGTCCAGTCCACAACCGAGGATGGCAAAACCACCATCTCCCCCGAGCGGGATATTGTGATCAGTCCCGAGGAACTACAGAGACGATTCGTCAACAGTACGAATCTTGAGAAGAAAACCAATTCCAAGAGCCAAGAGGATCTTCTCGCACTCTACAGGTCGAATAATAATCTTGAAAAAAATCAGTCTGAGCAACCTAGTGCCAACGGTCCGAAACCTAACGTTGGTATCACTGCACCCGACCGCGCTGGTTACCAATGGTGCCAAACTCGTGGCCTCGTTGTGATTGACACTAGCTATGATAGCCAGGGCAATAAAAAATCCGTGGACCATGGCCTGGTTGCGGTTTTGCCCATTGGAATGGCCCAGGTATCTTCGGTCGTCCTCACTGTGACAGAAGGACAATGTTTGGAGAAAGGACAAAATATTTCGTACTTCCAATTCGGCGGCTCTGATATCGTGACTGTCTTCCAGAAACGACCTACCTACCGGGATGATCTCGAAGCTGGCAAGACCAAGTTGCACATCAGAGAAAAGTTGGCCGAGTGGAAGTAATGAGCGACATGCAATGGTGTGGGATTGGTTCTCCGAACGAAGCAACCTCTGGAGGTACTTGACAAGATCATGCTTTGTAGTCTATCGTCCTACGAAATTACCCTTTAGCCCATTGCCTGCGTGCAATGCTTCATTGTTAGCCATGAAATGCAACTGATCTTTTCTTGCCCACTGTTCCGCTAGTGTTCCTCTAGGAGATATGTCTAGATCGGTTATTGAAATATATACGTAAGCAAAGGCCAAGAGGCGATTAAAAAGATGAGGCGCTGAAAGCAAACGAAGACGTTGCAATATCGATGAATCCATACCCCAAAAGCCCTTAAAAACTGACCTAATGAGATAGCTGTTCATCACTTGACCGGGTTTGGTCTTTTCTTTTCTTTTCTTTTTTTTTTGCCTGTCATTTTATATCATTTATTCTGTTTATATTTTTGTCACAAGAATGGGTACTAAGGTCTGCTAGAGAATGGACGTTCTCCTCATCAAGTGGAGTTCATATCGGTGTGTATCGCCGGGAAAATTTACGAAGTGGTAGGCTATTCAGATATATTATTGTATATAAGCTACATCTAGTAGACTGTTACGGCTGACCAGTAAATCTAGAAGCAGGGAATAATTTGTTCAGCACAGAAAATACGTAACTTTAAAAGGATGGAGAAATGACGAAGCGCATTCTTCCTTTTTTGAACTGCATGCCACAAGAGATGTTGTATACAGTCCTGCGATGCCCGTCAGGGGGGAGGTTTAAAGGAACGACTGTTGAAGGAGTGTATTTGAGGTAGATGAAGAATAAAAGAACAAACAGAAACCAGGCGGCTTAACATAGCAAAAGTAGCGGAATACTCCACCCAACAAGAGAATCATACAAAAGGTTCCAAAAGAATGACTCTACTAGGGGAACATTGTCGAACGAAAATCCGAAACGGGACTCAAGAAGTAAAGAAATAGTTCAGCAGAAAGTGGGATCATCTGGCGTCGGCCGTTCACCAGTCTAGACGGATGCAGATATCTTCACGAACAAGTCAAGTGATTGAAAGGATCCAGTAGTGGCGTCGGCTTATCCTTGTAATCAAGCAGATAAGAGGCAGCCACATTGGTATCATTACAGTTGATCTGATTACCCGAGTTCCAAAATATCTTGTGAATCCATTCAGTTGATTGTCCCCAGGCGTATATTTCTTGCATGAACTTGATCGACTTGTCCCAGGGAATCGTCTTCGGACAACGTGGTGTAGATTGACCCGGTGCAATCTCGGTAATCCACAAAGGCTTATCGTTGTACTTCTCGCGGAAAGCGTTTATTTCGGCTTTGGCTTCCTCGACGGTCGGTCGATAGATATGGACGTTGTGTGCAGCGAAGAAGTCTCGGCACTGGCATTCGTTGTAGAAATCAGTAAGCCAGGTGCTCATTTGGTGGGCCGGCACTGGTGCGATGAATTTTGTATGGTTTCCAGGTGACTTCAACAATGGTTTAATAAGATCAGCGGCATCTTTGGGATGCAATATCACTTTGCCCGTCTTGTAATCATTGTCGGGCTCGTTGAATGTGAGCAAGTAGTCCGGTGGATTTGGGCCATTAACCGCCGCGATGGCCTTATCAACAGCGTCCTTGTCGTTGCCCAACATTGGGATTTGCTTAGGCTGAGTTCCAAAAGCGAACGTGAGCCAATTAGAAGCGCCAGGCATCTGAGAGAATTGAGATAGTTTGTAATGCGAGTTAAAGACAACGTTCACAAGTCCATCCGAGCAGTGTGCCGTTACCCCTGGGATGGTCAAGATGCCGTGTATTGCCATAGGCAGGACTAGCGACATTTGGGGAGCGAAACGCATCTTGAAAATATTTCAACAGTGGTATTTAATAGGCACTGATTTCTTAAATATTCCAAATGAATGAGTGGTAACCAAGAGTCTTGTTTAAAGGATAATGCAGGCTGTATTTATACTAAATCCAACGGAAGTCCGGGCCATTTAAGGCCAGCTAAGCTGAGCATAACTCCGACCCGCGCAGCAGACAAGTAACCAACCATAACTCGTGGTTAGTCGGTGTGTTATGTATCTTACCGTATAAGCCATGTTCGTCGGATCGGAGATAATAAGATCGAAGCAATATGCGGACAATGAGGATGCGTAGATACACTATGTCGAGGCTAGATGCTGGTTTCAAAGCGTCGAGTATTTATTTTTGGTTATCAATGTTTGTTTTTAAGGACACTCTAGCTTTGGACCTAGCGAAAAATCTACAATTCTGTGTGCAACTCCCTCCAGCCAGCTGCGGAAGCCCGAGCACAATTGTTTACTCCCCTGGTTGCGCTTGAAGAGGATGCTAGACGATTCAGCCTTCGGCCAATTAGCAGTGAACAAGGTCTCGAGAACTAAGAGCGCATCGTCGTCGAAAACCATGTTCGTGATATATTGCTGAGCTATGCAAAATCGATGTTGCGCGAGATAAGTTCGGACTTGGAGATAGAATCTGGTTCGACAATCACACAAACTCTAGGAAAAATTAGTTCTGAGGTTTAAGTGACAACAGTCAGAACTGAAGACATGGTGCCATCAACAAAGGTCGAAGCGCCGGAATAAATTCGCAAAGGCGAGATACAACTCGCACAATGCCAGACTACCAATGAACAGGTTAATTTTCGAGGCTGTTGTGAGCAATAACACCCACGTACTCAACTCCTAGACAGCTTCGCGGGCCTTTAGGAAATGGCACAATGTATCTATCAAGCGCTTTGGCTTGACCCCTCAACCATCGATCGGGATTATATTCGTATGCGTTGGAAAAGGTGTGTTCATGTTACATCGCGAATAAAGTTCCCATGCTCACAATTGTCTGTCAATTATTAGCGATGAATCAGACTTTCATAAGCTTAGGTACCAGCTTACTCCACTGTGAATATGCATTCCCCCGATAATAGCCCCTTGTGGGGGAACTACTCACGGAGTTTCTAATATGGTCGTAGGAGCCATTCGAAGAGCCTCCTTGATGACGGCGGTCTGTGTGCCTTCTTTCAATGTTCATAATCTTATTTAGCTTTCAAGGAATGCCATACCAAGTAAGGAAGCCTTTCCAAGTCGGCCGCTCTAGGTCGTTGCTCAAAGTCTGGCCATGCATTCAGAAGCTTCTCTTTGAGTTTTGTATAAATATCTGGTTTGCACAGGACTTGATATGTGCCAAGTGCAAGTGTTGCAGCTGTTGTATCCGTTCGCACAATGACCATTGATACGGCTGCCTCCAAGAGACTTGCATGGGAAGGGATGGAAGTATCAAGCTCCTCTAGGCTAATCAATGCATGATAGACAATAAGGTGCAAATACTGATTCAGCAGATCAAGATTCACATTTATCCCAATGATCTTATCAGAGAGCATCTGTGCAGTGGAATCAGTGTTCATCTTTCCCCCCTTTGATAAGCCTACCTTCCGCAGTCGTGCAAAAGCTCTACCTTTAGGAAACAGAGTCAACCCCAACCACTCTAGAATACATAAAATTATTTGATGAGCTAGTGCAAAGTGTTTAAACACCATGAACCAGGCAACAGGTGATTCTATTGCCTCAAGAATTGGACTAGCAAATCCTTCATACTCAAAGTATGATGCAGACCGTCCAAAGCAAATCCCTGTGATAGTCTCAAGTGCTAAGGGTCGGTATAGGACAATCTCTTGTTGCCCTGAAAATGTACTCCAGTGTCTTGGAAGGGTTCACCATTTGCTATTCGCATTATTTCAAATCAGCATGCCGCAACAGGATAATCAGCCGGACAACTTACAGGTTCTGAGACTTTGGTCTCGTCGCTCTGGACTGGTTGGCACATCAAGACTTGTACGATCTTCACGCCTGTGCGTAGTGGACTTCCCATTTTCGATATCTTCCAAACATGGGTACTGGCTGTGAGATGGTCTGTATGTACCCTGCAGTGGCAGGCTCAGGCGGTGTTTCACGACTGTTGAACAGGGGCTTTGATGAAGATGAATGCAGCACATATAAACTCTCGGGTCCCCTCTGGTCCCCTTAAGGCATCATGTCTCAGTGACTCGAACGTCAAGCCTACAGAAAGACTTCCTTCCTTCTCTGTAGCTATATTTGTATCCGTATTATCCAGAGCCGAACCGACGTTAACATTTACAGTAGTTAACCCGGGTTGTGCACTGCCTGAAGGTAGCGGATCATCCTGAGACCACAGTAAGTGGTTTCTAGGGTAAGTAGTAATTTGTAAGTTGTATGTTAGGTAGAGATGATGTCTGAGGCTGAGCGCTCTCGGTTTGTTTAGTACTGTGACAGGTAAGTGACAACAGCTTTTGCTGATGGGAAAAAGGGGTTTGTGGTGCACGAAAACGAATCCGGGACATACTTTAGTCCTCCCTGGGCGACTGAAGAATTGTATCTCACAATGAATCAATTGAATCAAATTTAGCACTTGGGAACAGCCTACGATGGGTTGTATAGGGTATTAGTGGGGTTTGGAAGCAGTGCAAGGGGGGATGGTGAACAAGGGGAAAGGCTGCATATCGCTGCAGCCTACCTCTCTCTACCTGTTGGGAGATGCCCGTTTTATACTCTTTGGACGCTGTGAAACCCGCAGCTACATCCCGTAAGCCTTTTCAGTAAAACGAGACGGAGCACATATTCCGGAGGGCTGGATGCTTGCCACTCACTGTCAGAAAGAAATCCAACTGATTGGTTGTAGTATACCACGACGCAATACGATACGGTCATAGACACAGATTCCGTCCGGGATGACTGGTAATCACCCACTCTTTAGAAAAGGGTTGAATTCTCTAACCAGAAAGATTGCCACGAGCCCGGAGCAACATTGCATAATATTGTAAAGGGTTCCCCCTATATCTACCTGGAAGGAAAAAGGAGGGTGAACTGTATCCCCGATTAGACGCCTCGTCGGGGTTAGGGAAACATTCAGACTCCTAGTTTTCGTTGTGATCCCTCAAATCTCCGCGAGGGGGCCGGCTCATCAGCAACCGTCAGCCTTGCAAACATCTCAGAAGCGGGACTCCGACTACGGCGTAGTTAGCGAGGGGACCTTCGCGAGTGAAGGAAACGCTGGAATGGGCAAGATTACAGTTAAGCGGAGCCAATAAGACCTCACAGATTTGCTGGAAGGCCAAATGGTAACAACGATCGAAATACTGGTGGCTGTGAAGGTGGATGGATGCCGGGCCGTATTAAGACCTCCCCGAATCGTTCTAGAAGGCAACGCGGAGCTTTCGTGAAATGTTGGTTTCACCGACGGGGTCTCCATAGGCCCACCAAGTCGTGGGCGGAAGAAGGCGAAGAAATGGCGGTAAAGCGGCCAGGGTCGACTCACTTCGAAGAGGCAACAGCTATTTTCCCAATATGGAAGTCAAGCTAGCCCGAGTCAGTCGGAACCTTTCCGTAGAGAACCATAGCAGACCCGATGGGGCAGGACTCGGCCCAAACAGGCAGGACAGCCATAAAAGCGGCACCGGTGCACCAGAGTCGATTTTAAACTACTGTGCAAGAGCTGCGCCTTTTGTGGGCGTCCGGTGCCACCTTTGCGGTCGTCCTGCACCAGACTTTTACTCTATATTTGCCTTCCCAACTCTCGGATGACAGCAGCGGTTGACGCAGTCTCACATGTTGGGACGACTGTGAATATCCCCTTCGAATACTGCATTCCAACCAGTCTACCTTGACATGGATGAACAATACCCTATATAAACGACGACACATCAGATTAAACACAAGGCAGTACATCTTTTGATTCCTGTCTGGTATACGAGAACAGCTGTGTACCGAGATTCTAGCTTTGAACAGCATGTTCGCCGGCGCCACGACAAACAAACGCGATGTCCCGATCTAGCTTGCCAAAACGTCTTGGTTGGTCATGTTAATCACTAATCACATGAAATTCTTTCATGAAGCTTATATGCACCTGAATTTCGAACTAAATGTACATTAATGTCCAAGGGAGTGAAAACAATTAAATGTGGAAGGACAGAAAAGAAACCGAGAGTCGGTGTTATAGCCAGGCTCAAGATCTTAACTTTCCACTGGACCAAAAGACCACTATATAAGATCCGATATTCCTGAGCACCTTATATAGTAGCGCACTGTAATGTTAGGTGACGCACCCACACCTAACAGTCGGACTAATGCTTACTACTATTTTTAAATCCATACAGACTTTCCTTTCTATCCAGTAAAGTAACAAAAAAAGTTAAAGAGGAGAAGTAATAGAAATGAGGGTCCTGTTGCCTAGTCGAATATTAAAGCAGCCCAAAGGCTTGATCCGGGAAACTTCGAAGTCAACACAGCTCCTTAGCTAATTACTAGTGGAGTTGAAGTACGTCAAAGAATATGGCTATACGTGGCCAGGATCATCTGACTAAGGAGGGATCAAAAGGCACTCAACAAGCGAAAGAACATGATAATAAGGACAACCATCATCGTCATTAATATAATGAAGAAAAGCCTAAAACCAGCCCAAAATTATTCATTTATGGCCTTCCCACAAACAGTGTCTTCTGTCCAATTTAGTAAGTACTATCCGAACATGTCGTGAGGCTCAGGGCAATTCCGCGATTTTGTATGTTGTAGATTCATCTGCGAAAAAGCTCTCAGCTGCAGCAGAATTAGCAACAGGGTTTTGCAGACGACGAGCGAAGGGAGCGGGGAGAGGAGCAAATTCAGCCCGTAGAAGTCTAAATGGCTGCTATCAAATAAATAGAAGGCAATAACCTTGCACTGAGTACGCAAAATCTCTCTATGCTAGAAGCTGATATTGGTCCCCCTAAAATCATATATACTGTGCATATTCCCTGACAACATAAGTCTCGGTAACTCTATATCTCACTGCGAAATAAATATATAATCGTGGGGCGGATTTAAGAGCAACATGACCATTTCTCTGCGACTTCATCCCTGAACTCCAGTCGGTCGAAGAAAACAAATATTCCCGTTGCTGAGAGGGCGGAAACGGCAACAAGTATACTAGAGTATGCGTTTCAGTAACGGACGTTTCCAAGCAGAGAAACTATTTAGACATACCACATAGCAATCTGGTACCTCCATAGCGCTAACAACTTTTCGCAAGAGCTCACATAGGCCCCATTCTTTGCATATGAACCGGAAATTAGTAAATACATCGATAGCGAACCATACGGCACGTGGTTGCGGTCCGGCCAGAACTGCTCATTCTGACACGAATTCAGGGGTCGTGGCAGATACTTGGATTCAACGTAAATCGGCAAAATAAACGCGGCTGTGATTAGGAATTTGACAACCGCGACAACAAACCACCAGGGACGTTTGGTTCGCCAGTACCAGTGGTGAGGGACCCATGTGAAGAGCAACCATCCGAGAGCCAGGCATACCTTTACCACGAAATCATTAGTGTACAAAAGTCCATAAGAAACAGGGTATGACAACGAGGAGGGGGGGCCTGGAGAACGAGTGAGACAGAAATACATACAGGTATAAACGGCGTGTTCGTCCCAGCTCGGATCCAGGGATTGTATGGAGGTTGAAGAATACGCGGTGCGCTATAGATCATTGTTCGAAACTCACCCAACAAACCTGCTAGAATAGCCAAGGGAGCAATATAGAGGCAGAACCAGGCATTAAGAAATTCCAAATACAAGAATGCCTTGAGGAATTGGCTTTTCTTGGCGCTCTGAGGGTAGTCCATTTTCTCTACGGCGGCATTCATCCGATTCTGCAGCCCAGAAGGTACCGCCAGGAGAAAGAAGATGTTGCTGAAACTTAATACTCTGCATGCTTATGCAGGTTGCCAAGGTTAAGTGCCTTAACTTGGTAATTGATCATCAGGGTAAGGCTGTGCTGCCTGCCAAGCCAAGTATGCTCGTATTCAACCTACCAAGATGCCTTGTAAATGGGATATTTATACGGAAATGGGCCAGTCACGGGCCGTACTTGTTCAACCTGGTTCGTGTTTATATATCTCTTGCCGCTCCTTACAATGAGTAAATACGATAAGCCTAAAAATCTTGAGCCCGCCGCAATAGGCAAGAGAGAGTGAGCTTTGGGTAACAACATGCCATTATATTGAATTCTATTTCCTAACCCTAACTGCCTCTGTCTACAGCCCCCTCTCCTCCAACACTCTTCTCAGCATCCTCTGTACGCCATTCACATACTTCTCCCCAAGCATCTCTGCATGTTTCCCCTCACAATAATGAAACACCACATCGCCAGATACCAAGCCCTTCCACTCCCCCAAATACCGATCGACCCACTCCCTCTTCGAATCCGTGATACTCGACAGTGGATCCACAACAAAAATATCCATCTTACTGACCTTCCCCGCGGGATGATAATCCCTCGCAATGCGTGAAAACCCGGCAGTGACGTTCGTGACATGAGCCAACTCGTCCCTATCCAGCTGCAGCACCGCCCGTCTCGTCGCGTCCGCATGCTGCAGAATGACATCCATCGCTGTGTCGGGCGCCACCGTCGCCAGCTGAGGCTGTAGGACCCGCGACAGCGACTCGGGAATCAGTTCGTAGAAGTACGCCAGCATGACTAGTGCCTCTGTCCATGTTAGATTGCCTACAAGCGCCCCGATATCTGGTGGGCCGTCCAGAGCTCCGAGGAATCGGACCTCGTCGCCGTTGGATTCGAGCCGTTTGGCAATCTCGAAGGCAATGCTGCTCCCGAGCGAGTAGCCTGCTAGCGCGTATGGGCCCGTCGGCTGTGTGCGTTTCATCGCGGCGTGGTAGGTTGCCGCCATGGAGGATGCGCTGGGGAAAAGCGCCTCGCCGCGCTGGACACCCCGCGAGCGGAAGGCGTAGATCGGGCGGTCGTGGAAGGCGCGCGCCAATGCTGTGAAGATAAGCACGTTGCCGGAGGCGGGATGGACGAGCCAGAGCGGTGGACGGTTGCCGTTTCGTTGTAGGGGCACGACGGGGTCGTAGGAGGGAGAGGGAGAGGGAGAGGTATGACTAGGGGCAGAGTCGACTCGGCGGGCTACGCCGGCGACGGTCGGGTCGGCGAGGAGATCCGGCACAGTAAATCGGGTCTGGAGGGTGTGCTGCAGCTGCTGGGTCAGGGCGTAGAAGTCGAGTGAGGACAGGCCCAGATGGAACAGGTTGGAGGTGGTGCTGACCTGGGCCGGGTCGGCGGCAAGATGGGCGCACACAAGGGCAAGGACGGTGTGTTCGGTGGCCGACGAGGGCCCATGACGATGGGCCTTGCGGTAGGCCTGTAGCTGGGCCTCATGGAAGCTGCGGTCCTCATCGAACAGGCCGGTCTCGAAGGCGCGGCGGAAGTGAGCACGCGACAGTTTCCCCAGCGAGGTCTTGTCGAAACGGGGGAGTGGAAGAGGCAGCACAGCAGCTGGTTTGACGTGCACAACAAGGCTGGCGATGCGCTCGATGGCGTCGGTGGTGTGGGCGCGCGCGGCAGCGTCGTCCGGGGCGAAGGACGGCAGATAGACCACACAGTAGGACTCGGTGTGTGCGCCGGTCGGTCGGTAGGGGAAGACGATGGTATAGCTGCGGGTGAGGCCGGGGATGCTGGCCTGTTCCAGACTGTGCTCGACCTCGACCGAGGAGATGGTGAGTCCATTCACGAGTAGCGTGTCTTTGACGCGGCCGGTGATGAATAGCCGGCCGTGTTCGTCCTGACAGGCCATGTCCCCTGTAATAAACCATCCATCGGACGTGAAGGCTGCAGCTGTCGCCTCTGGATCGCGATAGTAGCGGTTGAAGATGATAGGCCCGGTCAGCTGCAGCATCCCCGACTCGTTTACGTCCACTTCCTCGGGGTTCTCGCTGTCGTCGCGCACAATTCGCATGAGCGCTCCAGGGATGGGTCTCCCACAGCTCAGAAACTCGCCGGACCCAGTTTGGATGTCTTCTACGGAACCATCGCTCAGGTCCCAGGCCATGCCTGCGCAGGACTCCGTCAGCCCGTAGCCCGCTCGGATAAAAGGCTGTGCGCCGTAAGGCTGTAGGGCTTGCGTCAGCTCCAGAGCCATCTGGCGGACGGTTGGCTCGCCACCTGAGAAGACGCATCGCAGGCAAGATAAGTCCCAGGTCGGGGGTTCAGGCGTTGGGTCGCCGTCGGGCGGATGACACACGCGCTCACACAGGCGGGACAAAAAGAAGTTCGGGGCGAAGCTGAGCGACACGCGATGGCGGTCGACCAGGTCGAGGAAGCGTCGTGGTTCGGCCAGGACCTCGTCGGTAGCGATGTGGACCTGCTCCGCCTTCAGCAATAAGGCCTGGAGATGCATCTCCACCAGGTTCACCACGTGGTCCAGCGCGATCCAGCTCAGGAAGACGTCGCCGGGTGTGGCACCACAGTGGGCTGCCTTGCCCGCCGCCGCGGCCAGCATCTGGGGCTGGCGCAGGCACACGGCTTTGGAAAAGCCGGTACTGCCGGACGTGAGCATCAATGCTCCGAGGTCATCGTCGCGCTGATTGCGGATGAACGGAGAGGAGGAAGACGGCGACGACGACAAGGGGCCACAAGAGTGGAGATGCTGATCGACACGATACAGCCGCGGGGGATCAACGCCCGCAAAGGCACAGGCCATACGGTCGTTCGTGAGAATAACGGGACCATTCAGCAGATGGAGGATATGCTGGGCCTGAGCGACACGCTGATCGGTCTGAACCGCCAATTTGGGCAGGATACAGGGCAGATAACCGGCGACGGTGACAGCCCAGAACCAGAAGATATTCTCGGCATGTGAGTCGAAGTGCAAGAGGACAACGGTGTCGCGACGCAGGTCCGGCACCGTCGACTGCAACCAGACGGAGTCCGTCCGGGCCTGGTCGAGCAGCGCCTGGTAGGTGCAGCGACGTCCGTAAATTTCCGATGCCCCTGGAGACCCCGAAGAGTCGTAGAAGATAATGCCAGCGGGGGAGGCAGCAGCTCGTTGCAGGGCATCTAGCAAACTGGCTGCGGGGGCAGTGGACAGGGAGGAGATTTGGTCGACGTCCTTCTGGGGGGTCCAGGCGAGATGCGCCCCTTGCAGGGATTGGGGTTGACTAGGAAGAGACGGATTGGCCAACATTCTGAAGTGTGGTAATGTATGTACTTTTATCCGGGTCGAAAGCTGGGCACAATTGATACATATAAGTTGACCGACGGCCGGAATCATGGAGATCTTTTTTTAACTTCTCATTCTTCTGCTATTTTTTCTCTCTCTCCGGCCAGCACCGAAGAGTGGGGGGCAATGCTGACTACCAGAAGAAAGGCTTATCCGGTGACAAGCTCTAACGATCGGGATTCCAGGGAGGGGAAATGTGCATTTCTTTTGTTTAGCTGCAGATGCGGATCAGCGTCTGTGCATGGGGGCGACCCTACCTCGTAATCGTGTATTATTATTTATATAATAATACTGCTACTATTACTAGTCCTATTAATATTATTATTTAATACTCCATGCCCCGCTTAGGGTTGACTGCTGAAGCTGAAGCTGCCCATCCGCAATGTCGTCCTCGATGTCCCCCACCCCTGGGACTGCCTCTCATGCAGATTGGTCGCAGTCCCTACAGCCGCTGGTTCTTGGATTGAGCATTACCATGCTCGTTCTGGGGAATTTAGGCGTGGTGCTGCGTTGCTGGGCTCAGTGGCGCTTCCAAAAGCGCCCTATGCCCGAGGACTACTGGCTGATGATGGCCCTAGTATGTCACTAATCGCCCAGACATCAACCCACACATCATCGTGACTGATAATATTGATTGACAGCTCTTCGCCAATATCGTATCTATAGCGACCATAGTGGCCGTGCATTATGGCCTCGGACTGCATCTCTTTCGCGTCGAAGCGGAGGACCCCTCGCTGCACAGTCTGAAATGGATCTTTCTCTGTGTCTGGCTCACTGCCTCGTTCAATGGCCCGTCGATGCTGGGCACTAAAGTGGCCCTGCTGCTCTACTATCGCCGTCTGTTCATCGTGCAACAACTGGGTATGCGCATCTTCTGGTGGGCTAACCTGGCATATGTCATCCTCTGGGCCATCGGATCCACCTTGTCCTATATTCTCTCTTGTGTGCCCGCCAGCTACTACTGGGAAAGATTCAATCCGGACTCGACCATGAAGGGCACCTGTCATAACAGCACCACGGCCGACGCGGTGCCGCTGATCCTCGATCTGGTGTCGGATATTGCCATCATGATCCTCCCGATCGCTACGATCGCTACACTGCAGATGCCTCTTGCCCGGAAGGCGGGACTAATGATCGTTTTCTCCGTGGGGTTTATGTATGTCCCTTATATATATGTGTATATATCCATGTGTGTGTATATTAACGAGAAAGTGCCGTCGCCTCCGCCATCGCCCGCGTCGTCGTCCTCTACCTCGCCACCGACCTCCACTCCGACTTCACCTACGCCGCGAGCCCGTTTGAACTCCTAGACGTCGTGCAGCTGAACGTGGCGATCGTCTGCGCCACAGCGGTGCCCATTGTATCGCGCGTGCGACTCGCCTTCCGTGAGTCCCGGAAGAAGCACAGTCGGTCAATCTCGGACGCATACGTCTACGCCCGGTCGCCCACGGGAGGCCGTCCCTCGACGATGATGCGACGGCCGGAGCCGTCCAGCAGCACAGAACAACTGCGGACAGGACAATTAAGCACGAGTTGTGCGTCAGAAGAGCAAGGAGGGATGCCGTTGGTGCCGATGAATGGGATTCTGGTCAGGATGGATGTGGATGTACAATAGCAATATTTAGGTATATGCTATCTATATGAGTAATAATTCCGCAGCGTCTGTATTCATTAATGAAAATATCTATTCCACCCGCGTAGCACACCACCAGACCACTCGCGCATTCGCATCGGAAAAGGACAGGTCCTTGGTGGACGTGGTTGTCTCGCCGACCTCCAACTGCGCCTCGACCTCCCACTTGGTCTGTGTCCTGGCCGCCACGTCGAACCACAATCCCTTCAGACTCTGCACGTTATGTCGATAGTGCTCTTTCTCCATGAGTCCCGTCAGCGTATACATGCCTGCAAAGAGGCTGCCCATCTGACGCCCGCAGACAACCACCCCCTTCCGGTCGCGACACATCCTGACCAGCCTCACCGTCGCGTCTACCTGGCCCTCGTAGTCCCAGAAATGCAGCAATGACCCGGCCCAGACGATGTCGATTTTTCCGGTCAATGTTTTGACCAGCTCGCTGGCCACATACTGGTTTTCCTCGAGGCCTAGATCCCCCGCCACCAGGGTGGCATGTAGTCTGCCCTGGTCACGGAACAGTTGGTATCCAAGATCGAAGAACCCGGGCTCCAGATCGAAGCCATATAGTTGGGAGCCTGGGATGCCTGCGTGCGCGAGACTGCGGATCTCCTGGCCGATGCAGCAGCCTGCGTCGAGGAAGCCGGCGGTCGGGTCGGATTGCAGGTGTTTCAGGATGCGAGGGTAGAAGGCGAGGTGCGAGAGGTTGAAGTTCAGGAATCGCATCTGCCCGATGCACGGGTAGGGGAAGATTTGGAAGGCTTTGTCGCGCTGGGATTTGTACTATGATGTTATTATAGTACTAGGTTTGGGTATATGAGATGTTGGGATCGATTACCAGCGCCAGGACATGAGGAAGGACCTCGTCAGCGGAAAGCCCACTGTAGGTTTGTAGTAGAAGTTGGGCTTCTGGGTTGATGCTCTGGACGCCTTCTTGGTACCATCCGGGACGGCTGTCGGTCGCCATGATGAGCAAGTAATGAGAGGTGAGTTTTTCGAGTATTTCAGGTTATACAGAACTATTAATTACATCTCCCTCTCCTAGTTAGTTCTTTACTAGTGCTTACTCAGATCAGTTGCGGCCTGTTCGTCTTGGTTCGTTGGCCACTCTCGGCCACTAACAATTGGCTAGGAATTGATGCGATGCTAAGCATTCGAATCCGGAATCCATCCACGTCAGCTTGCATATCGTTGCACTGGCATTCCTTGTGGATCTCTAGCCGTACACGCCTCGGCATGGTTCCTCAAATTAGTGATCAAGCCATCCCACCTCGATAATCGCTAGCGCACTGCCCTCAGGTCGCTGCACTCCGATCCACTGATACCGTGCATCTGCCTCCCTCAGGAGAGCCTTCCACTGCTGCTCGTCGCGCTCGCGGGCATTAAGGAGCTGGAGCATGCCAATGTCCATAGCACTACGTCATTAGACGGCAATATTAAAAAAAAAAAAAAAAAAGGGACTGAGAGAGAAACATACCTAACCAATCTCCTCCTCCACATCGGCACCTCCCACGGCTTCTCTAGACAATATTCATGAATCAAGACCCGCGATCCGGCCCCCATTGCCGGCGTCAAATGCTTCAGAATCTTAATCGCATACCGATCCCCCCAGTTATGCAAGATATGGCGAAGATAGTAAACCGCCGCGTCCCGTACAGGCTGTGTCCGGAAGAAATCATGTTCCATGAACTCAACACGTCCTGTGTCTCCCAGTGTACTAAATCCACTACTACTAGGACGACTATTTTTGCGTGCGCGTGCCACCACCGCCGGGAGATCCTGTACAACGTACCGTAGATGAGGGTAGGCGTCCGCCAGCGCGAAGCTAATGTGGCCGTGGGCGCCGCCGATATCCACGAACACCGCGCCCGCGCGCAGAGCAGTGAACATGTCGTGGTAGGCGGCGACGAAGGTCTGTGGCGACAACCCTGCCCCTGATGCGTGTCCGCGCTTACTAGCTGCGAAGGTGGCTGCGCGCGAAGGGGACTGGGCTATTACCTCATACAGTGCAAGGCCGTTGTTCGCGAGGGCAAATCCCTGTTCCTGTTAGGGCTCGCACTAGGTTCCAAGCGGGAGGGGTATACCGATTGACTGGGCTCTTCGGAGCCAGGATACCGCTTTAGTGCCTCTACTGTCTACCCATTGGTGTCAATGTTACATCTACATCGATAGAGAGTAGAAGAAGGTGGAGATGCCTTACCTTGGTCGAAGCGGGCCAGCTGTTCTCGCAAGTCGAGCCGACCCAGCCGTCGATACCTTCCGTCCGAAGAAGCATGCTTGCACGCGTGTGCGAGACCTGGCCCTCGACCGGTTCGTCGAACACCCGGATCGTCATCGCGTGGCGCAATAGGCGGCGCACGTCCGCCTCAGGTACCCCGTTGCATTGGCGGGCAATTTCGCCAAAGGATATCGGTCCAGTCGCGGGAACGATCTGGGCGATATCGAACTGCTGGATAAAATGCAGGGATATTAGATGGGCGTGCTACGTCTCCGTTAGTCAGGGGGTGGAGGTGTCAAGGGCAAAACATGGCAAAAATAAGTAAATAAACATGCGAAATAAAATAAAATGTCATACACTAGCATAAGACCGTAAGAGGTCCGCCGGGTCCAGTAAGAGATCCTGGATTTCACAGGCCGCATCAAGGACGGCGTTGCGGGCCTTGTCCAGGGCAGAAGGCAGAGGTGTCCAAGGACAGTCGGCTGCAAAGGATGGTTCCTCCAGGCCATGTTGGGCCAGCAGGGTTCGTAGCGTGCGAGCCGAGTCGGCGATGGTTGTAGCAAGGGCTTCGATGCGAGAATCCATTTCTACAGTCGGACAGGGAGGCAATGTGGACGGACTTCAGAGAACTCTCTCACTAAGGGATAAAAAATTATCTTGATGCTGCTCTACTCATGCAATTGCCTCAATTCGGATACCACCAACTGCTGACCATACTACGAAGGATCCATTCCTCCGAGACAGGTTGATACGAAGTAGTGCGTTCTGTCCATCGAAAAATGCGAATAATTATCCTAATGCAACATACTGAGTCTAATGGTAAGATTTTAGCGGCCTATCTGCTCCACTAATAAATGCTCGGCACTCTGTACTCCGTACTCCGTCTGATCTTCTACGACCATTCCAGGTGATTGATTGATTGTCCAAGAAATTGCCGGAACTGGACAAACCGACCCTGTCAAGCTTTCGGGACGAGCGTGGCCCCATCAGCCTAGCGTGCACGATACGAGTTCATCGCTGGGACTCTCTTCATCATTGTAATAAATGAAAAATATAATATACATGAAAACGGACACGGCCATACTACTCTGCCAGCTACTCCGAGCGATGTAGTCCACATCCTATGGCGCCATGTCTGTCCACTAACCCATTACAAGCTCCAAGAACCCAACTATAAAACTGCAGCAATCATGGCTCCCACTAGCGAGCTCGCTAGATAAGAAAACCCATTGGTCTCTCTGAATGACCGACCCGCCGCCCCACTACTCGCACTGGCGCTAGCCGAGCCCGTGCTACTGACCGTTGCATCGGCCGTGCCTGTCGTCTTGGTCGTCTTTGTCGAACTGGAACTGCTTTCCGCCGCCTCGCGGAAGTAGTTGGCAGCGACGGGCTTTCCTAAATCCATCTGTTTCAGGAAATTCACCAGAGGAAAGTTCAGCCGGTTCAGGGGCGTCTCCTTCGTCTCCAGGAAGGAGTGGTATTGCTCGGAGACGACAAAGCTGGCAGGTTGCTTGAATAGAAACAAGGTGTAGTTGTGCGCAGGCCCCTCCCTCGGCTGTGGGTAGACATACTTAGCGATCACATTCCCGCTACTGTCGTTTGTCATCAGATTGGAGACGAGCGCATGCAATGCCACAGATAATGGATTCGTCTTGTTAGTGGTCGGATCCACCATGAGCAACACGTAGGGACCATCACTGCCGAGGTCCATGTCCTTCAGGTGCAGATGGGGCGCCTCATGTGTGACTGTTTGTTTGGGTCAGAAGCTACTCGCGCAGCAGATCCGTAGATGAAAGGATGTAATTCGCACCTGTAGAGTTTAAAGATTGGCCCGGACTGATACTCACGGTGCTCGAGCCAACATGATATGACACTTTAAGAGCCTCCGAAGGCTGTCCAATGGAAAATAGTTCCGCGGGCACAGTCGACGCCGTTGCTGTTGCTGTCGCAGTGATCGCCAGCGCGGAGAACACAGTGGAAAAACGCATCCTGGGGATGATTCTGGCGCTATCTCAATCCTGAGAAACAGGAACAAGAGACGAGGACGGATGGATAGACCCTGCTGGTTTAAATAACAGACAAAGAAACAGTCCGGCTATCCACGCTGTTCCTACATTGTGGACTGAGACCCATCCGCGTTCCAGAATCGTGCTCAGGAATTACTGGACGCGGGGAAATTGTGGCCGCCAAGAATGTTCGGCCACAACAGGAGCGGTTGAGACGTTAGTGGATACGCCTTGAAGGGATCAAGCTAATATCGCTAGACTTATAGTATCAGGGGCTCGGACCGATCCTACGTGAGCAGGTTGGTTATAACGGTCGGAGAAATCGACGGTGCAGCGGAACTGCCTTAACCCCTTATTTTGCCATATATCCATCCTTGATGTTGTTTTCTTGTTTACCTATGCATTTATAACCAGGAAGCATAGAACTCCGGTATAGCAATCCATCCGTTCAATCCTGTGTGCGGTAATTTTAACCCACGATGCCGACGCCAGCCGACAGAACATATTAATATACCAGGGGCATATTTCTTGCTACAATTTCACCGTAGATCCTTATTATAACCCTGGACTTTCCTTCATCCCCTTTTATCTTTTGTATTGTCCTCTGCCGAATTACCCCTCACGTAGTACCTCTACTTCTCTGATACTACGTTGCCGGAACCCGTCGGAGTCCTACTTTATCAAAGCCCTTGCCGGAGAGCCTAGACCTACAATGGAATAGGGTTGCATGATATATTCTTTGCTTCTTAATTGTCTTTATTTCTCTCGCATAGCTTCTGTACTGTAATCTAATTAAAACCAACGGTATGAATAAGCCAGTCCGGAAGGCTTTTGACATCTGTGTAAAGTGTTGAAGGTGTGTAGGGGAAAAGAGTACGTCGTGACTCGTGAGGTTCTAGGATAGCGGTGACTAGATAGTATATTCAAACTATCGTGTGATCTAGTATCACATGGTGAGTATGTTGTTCTACCTTCGAGAGAGTGAGCGTAGACAAACGCTTCCTTATTGCTACGTGTCCCTTCGCCCCTGAGTGTGATATATCAGGTCGCTGCGGGACTAGGATCAAAGAGGCCTTAGGCATCCTGGTTTCCAACATAAAAGATAGAAGACTTTTGTAGCTTACACCTCGGTTATAGTTGGGAGAAGTAATTTCTCCGATAGCCCTTCTACAGGTAAAACAAATACTGGAATAGTGAACCAGTGGTGGAACAGTTAGCTAGTTAGGTAATTTCTAGAGACCTCTTTATCTGTCCCTTTCAGTTTTAGTGCTCAGCCCTCGCCGTTTTTGACTTACTGAGCAGATCTGAGCAGCCTGAGCAAGATCAACAGGACAGGTTACACGTGGGTGGCATCGTTCTAGGGGTGGGACGCCGTGCTACTCCTATTTTACAGCTTCCGGCAAGGGTTTATTGAATTAATGTAACTGGAAAGCGAGCCATCTCCGTATTGCATACAAAATGACGCTTTATGCGATCTAAATATCTTAATGTCGACTACAAAATTACGCGTATTCGCAAGTATCTATCCTTCATTGAATTAGGTCTCTGATTCAACTAAACTACCAAAACATCTCGCGTTTATAAAGGGCGAGGTAAACAATCGAAGAATGTGAAATAACTCATATAGGAAATATACGTGATATAATGATGTTGTATTATCAACCATTTGACTAAGAAAGGGGCTGAATAATCAGTATTACCATAGTTGTCGACACACCCCCTCAGCAGCTTCCGAGGTCATGGATAGTTGAATGTCGCATGAAAACCAAAATATTGCCTAACTACGCAAGGAAAGGCTTTTCACATCAGTTAAACCAAGCATCTTGATAAATTCTTAGTGCCTTTGAGCCGATAAAGCCTTTGTTATCCCATCAGCGGGCAGCTCGTCAGTTGGAACCCAGTCGAGTTTGGTGCCTTTATTCTGAACCTATTGACGCAGCCACATTCCATGAATATCCAACATGGCGTAATTTTGCACGTAGTTAAGGCTCTTCCTTGGTCAACAACTCAATTGTCTGGCGATTGTCTCATTTAATTGAGATATCGTGCTCAGGATCAAACTCAATTGCACTAAACACGCGCTTCCACCAATATAATATCTTCGCAGCTGCTGAAATCGCGAGAAGCTCAGCTTCGGTAGTGGAAGTAGTCACCGTACGCTGTTTCGATGCTTTCAAATCAATTGGACCTCCGTAGAGCATGCAAAGGAATCCTTCGGTGCTCTTGCGGTCATAATAATCAGCAAATGAAGCATCGCTTGCGCAGATAAAGATATCGTCCTATTTAACTAAATGGTTCTGATTGCCTGAGTGCTCAATGGTGTAGAAACGTGTAGAGTAAAGATTTGCAACCACATGATTAATTGCTTCAAAGTGTGCATCTCATGGATTTGTTATGAATTCAGCGAGTTTAAGTTATTAACGGGACGCTCAACATCCGGCCTCCAAATAATTGCTGGATAGAGCGAGGATCCTATCTTTTGTTGATAATGATAAATTTAACCATCTGTAGCCTGTTCCCGATTGGGCGAGTAGTGACGCCTCAACTCCATGGGCGTTTTGGAATACCGACTTAAATCCTTTAGGTGATATCAAGCAGCCATTTGATCGATATATGCATCCTGGCATAGCCATAACTTTCTTTCTGTACTACCTCCAATAACGCGAATTTCTAGGAACCATTCTGTCTATCCCATATCTCGCAGTTCGTAGCGCCTTTCGAGAGCTCTCTTCACATGGTTTGCCTGTTCTTGCTCGCGAATTTGGCAAGTTGACGATAATAATATCATCAACATAAAACATCACAACTAAATGCTGGTCTGAGAAGAGATATTGATCATCATCAATTGGTTGAAGCCCAAAGCCTTTTAGTGCTGTAGACAGGTCCTTGAACCATAAACGTGGCGTTGTCTGCTGGGTCAGAAGGTCAAGAATTATCAAGTTAGACCCATCTGGCTGGTGTGACTGTTTTGGGTATGAGCGGAAGCAAACAGATGTTCATGCTGGCCTGGCAGTATTGATCGAGTGGGAACACAGGAAGACAGTTGGTCCTGGAAGTATGGGCTGTATGTCTTTATCCTGCTTTATTTTTCGCTGAATGATCATGTATCTGTCCTTCTAAAGACTCTGTTAGAGCTTTAACATTTCGGGAATTCAGCGCCCTCTCGTCCCCGATAAGAGCTACTGACCGACTTTTGAGATCTGTCGGAGACCTCTGAGGAAATTCGGTTTCGCTAATGACCCTCGAGCATCTTCCTTGAGCTTTCACCGCGGCCAGAAGACGCTCTGGCACCAACGTTTGGCACATCCTATCGCGGTTAGCAAACTCTGGGGAAAAGCAAAAGGAAGCAACAAAGATAGGGATATTTATGCTTACGGTCTGTGTGTCTGGTCTTGACTGTCTCCGCAATTAGTGTCCAACTGATGTACATTGTTCGTCATATGCCCGTAGATGTAGATGTAGAAAGAATTACGAACCAATATCCATGGTGTCCCACGGCTACCCGTAATATACCATCCTCTTCAGCACTCCAGGATCCTTTATTCACGTTTCTGCTAACTTTCGTCCATCATTTACTGCAGTCTTTATTAGTTCTTCCGGGCAGTTTCGAGGCAATGCGATTCCAGTGCTTTACCTCCCCGAGGCTCCCCACTGTCGCCAAGCATTGTCATTATTGATGCAGGGAATAGGAAGGTACGTGGTGGTCGGATCGAATTACTTACACTGCGAGCTTCTTGACGCAGGATGGTATCCTCGTCCTCAGTCCAGTATCTCCTTGCACTCATCTTTGGCAGGAGCATGAAGACTGATAAGCAGCACAAGTCACTTGGCGATATAGTATATTCTATACTTTTTCATGGACAGTCGAATCCAGATCTGACTATGTGTTCACACACCCATGCAAGGGTGAAGCTTCCATAAATCTCAGTACCGGCTAGCCCCATCAGGCTACAGTAACGTAGCTACAGTAACATATGATAAACATAACAAGTAATTGTCTGACCAAAACAGTCAGGATTATCAGCGCTAGTTCTGGTTGGACATCGCAGTGAACAACCAATGTCTAAGCACTAGTAGGCTATGCATGGTGCTCCAGATAGAGAATGCCCGCTCAGTGCTCTCACACACCTGTCTATACAGATACTGTGCACTTCATAGGGAACGGGAAATGCCCACTCACTTTCCTTGTCAGTCTAGGGGTCGACATGGGAACTGAGTAGGATGGGGACTTCCACTCCAGTAACACCCCAGTAGAGGTTAACGTAATCGGTAAGCGAGCGCCGCATGAAAGCGAGCGCTGCACCTCTCTATTCCATATAAAATGACACTTTTTGAGAGTCTAATATCTCAACAATAAAGCACCTAGAGGGCATAAAATTTAATATACAGTATAATATAATAACGTATATATATATATTAAGCAGAGAAATTTTAGGAATGAATATTTCTCCAGATAAGATAAATTACAACTGTATTTTTTATATTTTAGTTGTCCTAGTATTTAAAAAGCAAGAAAGCTATTTAAAAACATGAAAATACCTTTTAGAATCCATATATATGTTATTGTCTTATAAAGATGTTCTATATCTACTGGTGGTTGAGATATTAAGGTTTCAAAGAGTGCCATTTTATATGGCGTACAGAAGTGCGGCGCTCGCTTTCATGCGGCGCTCGCTTACCGATTACGTTACCAACTTCTCTCATAAGATTATATAATCAAATCTTGGGAGCTTACTATTAACTTATAGAGAGCCCGAAAGTTCCCATGGCCTAGCCAGATCTTCACAGGAGACTGACTCTTCCCGCAGGAAGAGCGGCTAGTATCAACTCCAAAGATCTATGAGAGTCTGATTCTTCTAAGTTAAGCAAATATTCAAGACTAAATACGTATGAAATAGTGTTCAATTGGAATGATAAAATATGGTGGCATAAAATGAATGACTTTAAATGACCGAGCAGGTGCTGACTAACACAAAACTTACAAGGCAAATGGTGGGCTTTTCTTGTCAGCGTAATGCCATAAGCAATACAATGACAAGCCATGATTCACCTTGGCAAATATGGAGCTACCTTATCATACCTGATCTATCACCCTAAGGCATTTATATATCCCAGTTAGTTAAAGCATTTTTTAATGCTTCACACTAATCCGCAGTCAAATCAGTCCTCCGAGGGCTATTCCGACTAACAACGCCGGCTCGAGAATAGGTAAGCCCAGCCTCCAAGGGCAATCCAGTCAATTACTGGTTCGGCTAACGAATCGATTGCAGAAATTGGTCCAAAACATTAAGAAACTCCTCAGGTTTGGAAGAAAAAACGACATGCCCCGCGTCAAAGAGTTTTAGGTTCGATCCTGGTATAGAGTTTTGTGCGTTATAAGCAGTAGTGACTGGGAAAATATCTTTAGTTCCCCAAATAATCAATGTCGGTTTTTTGATAGCTATTGCCTGAGCTCGAATGTCGTGGCCATTATCCAGAAAGCTGCGCCAGAGAGTCGCAGCCAGAGTTGACCCTTCTCTGCTTTGGGCTCGAGTTCTAGCTTTCTGCGAGATTGCCATATCGTTGGGGGTCTGGGCATTCATGTATTGAGAGATAATATACGGCAGAACGATGCGTGCCACTGCTTTAAACCCCATAATGTAACAAAAAGATCGGCTAAACAAATTCCATGAGGTGAAACCGCCGGTGTTCACCAAGACTAACGCATAAACACGATTTGGATTGGTAATTGCTAGTCTTGCTGCTGCAAAACCACCCACTGAGTTTCCAATTAGAATCGCGGGAGGTAGGTCGAGCGCAGCAACGAAGTCCTCCAGGACATCCGCAAACAGGATAGCGCTTGGTTTTGCACATGTAGCGGCAATATCTGACCCTTTTGTATTGCCATGCCATGGCCAGTCAACGGCGATTGTTTGATAATGTTCTGCTAGTCGAAATATAATAGGGTCGAAGTCGTGGCTGTCGTGGAGTGTAGCATGCAGGAGGACTACCGGCCGGCCTTCACCACTAACTGTATACGATATATTACCGACTCGAGTTGACACTGATCTCATCTTCTGATCTTCAGCCATCTGGTTTGGCGGGAAAACAGGCTCCAGTGATATGATTATTAGGCAAGCATTCAGGTTTTCAAGTTTGTTAAGGCACCGTCGAAGTCGACCTAATGAAGCTCACTTAAGTATGGTGGGTCAACGTCACCACAAATACGAAGTACCTCGGCATTTCCGGTAGTTGTGATAAAGCAGTGTTGGAAAGAACAGTTACCTACGCGTTCCTAAGTTGATTATTCAACACAATTCGAGCGGTGATTATTCAGCCCTCAAGCAAGCTCCCACGAACATAAGTAGTGCAGGTTATGCGTAGATTGAAGAGATATGATCTTTATTATTATTCAAATTATGAATATGAGTGGTTGAGTATAACACGGCTAATTTTATACACAGAGAACTTTATATAATTTGACATTGTTATGTAGCTTTAAAGCTTCATTTTTGACACCATTGTTTGGTGTGAAATCGGGCGCAGGTCTACGTATAGGAATGCATTTATCTGAGCGGTTGAGTTGCTATGATGCATAGAAATCGGGAGGGTAACGCAGCTCGCTTTCACAGTTAAAACAAGCAATTGCCGACCAGAAAAATGACCGCTATCATGCTTATGGACGCTGTTACGGAAACACTATAATCCGCCCGACTTGGCGGTGCGGAAATATCTACCGATCCATTCTACCCCTCAATCCTTTAGTTAGTTGAGCACGCAGATAGGAATGCAAGAGACTCAGTTGGTTGAGATACTGTGATTCCTGGTGTTTCCACAGAAGGACATCTACTTCCCAGTTAGGCTAGTTGGCCTGTAGCTGATAGAATAGCTCCCTACGCCCCATTTCCCCTGAGTTCACAACAGACGCCAAGCCGGTGTATGTGACTCATAACGTCCATTATCTCTGTCTAAACAAAAATAAAAATAGTTAAGATCACAGCTCTTAATTATTCGTCATACTTTTTTAGTAGCCGTTCTCTCATACTGAGATGTGTTTCATGACGATTTATTCAGGGTAATTAAGAAAGACACGGCAAACACTATCCTATCAGCTCAGCTATGTATCTAACTATGCAACATCTTTTATTACGTGTAACTTACCGGTATCAACGACTATACAACTACAACAGAACGAAGTACGGGGGGAGTTGGGGGGAAGTTCATCCCTTTGATAATGATCCTACGTTTGCAGTGCTGTGCTTTTATCGTCCTTTTCACCGATTCCAATGAATTTTAATTCGAGATTAGGTTCCAATCCATGTATACCGAAATAAATGCCACGGAAGGCACTTTAACCGGAATGCAACCCAAGTTTCCATTATATTTAACTTCTCGTATTTCGCATCTATGCCACATCGGGTGCATCACACCGCCAGGGGCCTTCGCATTTCTAAACCAGGACATTAGTGCCTCCCGCCTGTATGTGACATCAGATGCCTTTTATCCATCTGGCATACCATGCTTTTATTATACAAACCGTGATGTAACAGCATCCAAAGTTCTTTAAAAAAAGCTAAGACCTCCCCAGTATACGCCGTTCAGCTTCATGTTGTCAAGGTTCCTGTTGTCGCCAAGGCTGTTTTCCTTCCATATTAGCCCGACATCGCAAAACTAGGATCTCCGCGCTGTGCTGACCGTCTCCATCATCCGCGATATATTGTGCAACTCGCGTCCGTCCACCATAACTGAACAGCAGCAGAGTACGCTGCAAGACCCGGGCGTTAAAGGTGGCATGTGGGTCGACAGAGTTGCCCTGAGAATGCAATTAGAGATGCATTGTTTCAGACCATTCGGGCTCTTGGTACTGGGGCTGAGGAGTATTCTGTGCCATCTCTCAAGCCCGTCACGGCAGAATGGACAGGATGTCGCGCGAATGTAGCTGAATGCACCGGAGCCATCTTTCTCTGAGGGTGAAAAGTATAGGAATTTGTTGAATGAGACTTCCAATGACGCCACTCTATTATATTCTCACGGCGGTTTGTACTATCTCAGGGCCCGTGTTCGCACAGGGAGGTTGTGGCGGATATATTGTTTAACCTTTATTATGAGGTCCTTTTTTTTACAAACGGGGCATAATTTGCGTGGTTTTCTACTATTTAAGTAAATAGAATCCTTTAATGGCTTGGAATCCTTTAGATCTGGCTGTTTAGTATGATATTTAGATTTCTATTAAAACTCCTAGGGATTCTGCGGCGCGTATTTCTGGGTGTTTGCTGTGGTAGGTGCTCGGGCGGTTAATTAGTCTGCAAGCGTGTATATATTAATATTCCCCACTAATCCGCGACTGTGGAGAAAAAAAGTATCTATTTGCATGCGTATAAAGGAATATTACTAATTACCTAACGTACTTTACTGCCTGATGGTCCACACCCCCTGACGATCCACCTACATCTACACTGACATTTACTTAACGTCTTCAAACCACCACAACACCACTAATATGGATTCTATCGAGGCAGTGTTAGCAGAGATTAAATCTATAAAGCCTAGAGAATTGTTCTCTTACCGCAATATTACTAAAAAGTTTGGTGTTAACTGCATAACTCTTGCAAGAAGACACTAAGGGATTTAAGGCACAAAAGCAAACTAATATAAAAGCCAGCAACTGCTCTCTAACAAGCAGGCCAAAGAGCTTATAAAATATATTAATAAACTATCAGAACATGGCCTTTATCTTACGCATAAGATGCTTCGCAATTTTGCCTAGAAAATCTATAGAACAAGGCTAGGATACCAGCGGCCCGGCCGCCCCATTCATGCCTACAAGAAAAAGCTTACCCGTTGCCATACAACCAGTATCGACCACAACTACAAGGCAGCAGATTTGGCATGGAAATACATGCTGTACTTCTAAAAATTAGCCAGAAAGATGGAGGAATACGAGATCCAACTAGAAAATATGTATAATATAAATAAGAAAGGATTTTTTATTAGAATTATTTTTAAAAGCAAGAGAATCTTTTTAAAGCTAAAATATAAAAGAGATCGCTCCGTATAATATATCCAGGATAGGAACAGGGACTGGATTACTGTAATTACCTATATTTGCGCTGATCAGACCTCGCTGCCTCTAGGTCTAATATATTAAGCTGTTTCGGGAGATTTACAGGACTTATGGCTTTAAGATTATAATCCTTGTACACAGGATTGTTTTTTTACCTCTTTACCAACCGGCTGGACCAACAACAACGTGGGTTTTGCGTGGCTTTGAGATATTTTTAATCCTAAAACCAAGGCCAAAGCAGGGAGGCCTTGGAGGCTTCTCCTGCTTAATAGCCATGGATCTCATGTCACAAGGAGGTTTCTTAATTTTTATAAAGCTAATAAAATCCTTATAGCAATATATCCTTCTTATTTAATATATTCTCTACAGCCGTTTAATATTTGTATTTTTGGACCGTTGGCCAATGTATATAGTAACTAACTAGACGAGTATTTATTTACCGCGCAGGGCCTGACCTTTATTATAAAGAGGGATTTCTTCCGCTTTTTTTGGAATACCTGGGGGACCACTTTATCCAAGCAAAATATCAAATCGGCATGGAGGAGTGTTGGTATATAACCATAGGATCTAGCACAGGTTTTAAAGCACTTTACATGCGAGGTTAGCTCTAGGCCTTTGTCTAGTGGCTCTGCATGCTCTATACTGGCGCATAAAGATTAGTAATAGATAAAAAGGCTTTTTAAAACTATAGTTACTAATATTTATAACAGGAAAACCAGAATTATTCTTGGATACTTTTAGCAGCTTACTATAAAGAACTCCTTTCTTAAAATCCATGCCCAGGGCCTTAAAAATACCTTGGTAAATAAAAAAAAGAAGCACCTATATAAAAAAGGCATGCAATTAAATAACTTATTTTTTTTAGAGAACAGTGGTGCTATATTCTACTCTTTAATAAAAATCTAGAGATCTCGAGACCTCCAGGCAGAGAAGGAGGCAGCCAAGGCAGCTAATAAAGCTTTAAAAAAGCAGGTAAAACTTCTTTAACAACAGGCCAAAGAAGAGAAACAGCGCCAGAAGGAAGAGAACAAAAAAATAAAGATATTTAAGAGGCAACAGCGCCTGGAGAAGGAGGAGTAGGAAAAGTATAAAAAAGAAAAGGCTTGCCTGGCCAAGGAGGCGGAGCAGCAGCTTTAAAATAATATTAAAAAGGTCAAGAAGGGTCGGAAGAAGCGAAATACTGCTTTAAATCCTTAAATCCAGGAAGATACTAGTGGTGAGGCCGCCAAAGTTGTTAAAGAGGCCCCCACAGCAACAAGCCGTAGTGGGAGGTTGGTACACCTCCCACACTGCTTCCGGGATACTTAAATTTTGTATATGCTTTACTAGGACCTCACCTTTAATACACCAAAAAAGCTAAGTATGCTTTTATTTGTATGTGGTGTTGTGGTTTCATTTCTGTGGTGGATTTCGATCGAGAGCTGGATCGTCAGGCGGCGTGGATCGTCTGGCGGTAAAGCACGTTAGCCCACGCCGAGGTTTTTTTAGACCACGCCGAGCTACAAGCCCCGAGAGAGAGGTGTGGCTCGATCAACTCCCAGAATTAAATATAAGAGTCCCTTCGAACCCCTGGGATTTTGCTCTGGCATTTTGAATCCTGAATTGTTTTTCTCAACTCAATATCAGGTGGTGAAAACGTGCTATACCCAAAAGGGTTAGTCACATCCATCTCTGATATAACGCATACTTCTACAGTTCTACTTCCCACATTTCATTCTGCCCTTTTTGGAGGCTTGCCATGAGCGCTCAGAAATTCCTCACCGACGTCGAAAACGGCGTGGTGCCTGTCAATAGCCATGATCAAGTGTTACGGATAGCATTTATCCATATGGATGAGGTGCTGTGGACTGGTATGGGTGTATTTGATGTTATCGAGAAACTGCACGCGCACGGATGGTCATTCGGCGAGGGCGAGTTGAAGTTCAATCGGTTAGTTAGCTACCATCCATCCCCACCTAAAAACTACTATACTAACCATCACAAACACAGCACCCTGGATCTATTCTACCTAGCCCAGATCGCAGCAGGCATCTATCGCTCCTCCGACCAAATCGAAGGCATCTTCCCCTCCGTTGATGAATTTGATACTTTCTACACTGAACACCACGCACTCCTACATCCCTCCGCCTGGCGCGCCTATTATTCGGAGCCATTCTTAAAACAGAACATCACAGCCCGCTTCTACCGCCTTCCTGACCTCCAAGATCTACCGGACTCAGATAACCCGCTGGATCTACCGATTCGCAAGCAATCTCACGTCGGCGGTGGCCCACATGCCACGAAACTCCCCCGCTGGGCCTATAATGTCGCATATACATACCTTAGACAACCCCTACTTCCCCTCGTGACTCTCACCGATATAGCCCTCAGCACGCTCGAGGCAACCATTAACCGCCTGCGTAAGGGGCACCCGAGCGTGCGGCCCTACTCAAAGACGCAAGCACGCTTCTGGCTGGAGTATATGGGGGCCCGTTACTTTAGCGCACGGACCAGATCTGAGGCGCCGTCCCCAACAAGGTGGAATGAGAACTGCTCGGGATACTTGTGGCGCAGGGGTTATATGATGTGTATGAGTGGGAAGGGAAGTACTCGGTGCAGCTGTGGGAGGCAAGCTGGGAACAGAATGGGGTTGTTGAGCCGGATGTGAAGGATGGAATGTGGAAGAGCGAGGTGACGTGGTGTGGGTGGCCAGATGGCGGGGTTGGGGCGTTTGCGTGGTGGAGAGGATGGGATGGGGAGCTTGGCAGTGATGAAGAGATAGAGTTTTTGGCTGCTGTTGCAGTAGAGGAAACAGTAGGTGTGGAGCTAGATAAGTTAGACCTTGCAGTGCGGTCACATATATTACTTGGGGTGATGCGGGCTGCAGTGAAAACAGGGCTAGAAAGGGAAGATCTTCTTCAGGAGCTGGAGACGGGAATGGTGCAGAGTGGTCGGATTAAGGAGGAAAGGGCCGGATTGTGGCTGAGGGAGGCCTTAGGGGTCATGGAGCCATATGTGAGGATATGGGAGGGGGTATGGCCTGATGCAGAGGAGAGGGGAAAGATGCTACGGCGGATCTTGGTGGAGAATAGGCAGCTTTTTGCAAGATGGAAGGCTTCGCCGCATTTGAAAGAGTTTAGTTTTGTGCTGGGTCCGCCGGTGGAGGGGTAGCAGGTTGCTGGAGCGAGGTCGTCTATTCTATTATGCCTACGGCGCAGGATTCCTGGTATATCAGGTTTGATTAGGGCTGCGGATGAGCGGTTTGAGGTAATCGAGCTAACGTGAAAGGGATGATCCTTTATACAAGAATAGTTGAACCGCAGTCAGCCGAGGGATACATTAGCAAGAACAAAAAGAACCTGCCGGAGACTGGCGAGATGAACTATAGCTCTCAGCTGACTAGTACTTTTTCTCCTGGCCTGGCCGGTCGAATTTGGAGGGTAGCTGGATTTGGCCGCGAAGGAGGCCATTTTCGGCGTCGTTTTGGTCGTGAATTGAGACAGACTGAAGTTGAGCGCCAACACCATGACTTAACTAGAAGATGGGAGTTACGGGTGGAAATGCGGCCGTTTATGGCCTCAGTAGCGGTCGTTTTCGGCGACGATTTCACAGGTCCTCACATTCTAGTTGTAATTAACCTCAAGCAGAGAGTCTGCTGTAGTTTAAAATAATAGCATCCCACAGGTGATAGAATGGAGAAATTATAATAAGCAACGTATAGATACATAAATGACTATCCTTCTACGATTGCTTTATTTTGAATGGTGCACATTGTATACATACTTAATTATTTAGTACACATAATAACTTATAAGATATGAGTAAAAGGATCCATTTTTTAACCCGCAATATACGCTACGTAACAGCAGCATTCCATCATATATAAGTAGACCATGCCTATAATGCCAACAGTGGCGCCACACCAAGAAATATTATTCCTATATTTGAGGTACATATCACTGGCCTTTTTTGTTGATAACCAGACAGAGAAAGAAGAGAGATAAGCTATGTTCCCAGGTTTGGTCTGTTTTTTCACTGCACCTTCACTTGCTATTGCTGCTGGGCAGATCTGGCCGTTACATGACAGGGTCGCCCTGGATCAATTTTCTCGACCTGGCGGAGTCATAGTTGCAAATTATCTAAATAATACCATTTACGCTTGGTCCGTCGCTGAGACTGCCGGCCCGATAATCACTATTCCTAAGGATAAATTCTATTTCAAACCGTGGAGGAGCCGAAACGATGGTGGCATATCAATCAAGCTTGCCACTGACCCAAGTCTAAGCAATATATTGCAGTTCGAATATACCAGATCTGACCCTACAGTATACTGGGACATTTCCTACATCAACATGAACCGCGATGCAGAATTTACCCGCCATAAGATCTCAGTAACATCCAACGACCCTTCGTGCCCGACAGTAAGTTGTGCAGCCGGGGAGTTTAATTGCGCTGGGGTTTATTTGCAACCAGATGATGACTATGCGACCCACGGATGTTCCATATATACACGTCTTACACTGAATATTGGTGCCTAGCGGGTGCTAATCAAAACAACTTCACGAGCTCTTGGCGTTTTCTTATGTGTCTGGAAATTTTTCTTTTTTAAGTTGGTATGTACTTGTGTCCTTTTGTAGCGGTGGGGTTTTAAAGTGCCGCCAAGTTCCGTTGTAAAGCGCCCAGTCGCCCCATTTATGGGTACTGCAAGCTTTTAAGTAATACTATTTCACCTCGTTATATGTACGTACACACAGTTCTTGATAAAACAAGTTTAGTTGCACAAAGCGAGTTTATAGAGTAGACGATATACAGTACAGGACGTACAGTGTATACAATTTAAATTGATAACATTTATCCAGAAAATGTTGTTATTATAACAGCCCACTAGTCACGGTACATAACGTCTATAGCAATAAATCGCGTTTCTTGAAGATATTATAATACTATGCAAGGGCAAAACGCTAAACATCAGCACTCTAGACAAAATCCTGAACATTAAAAATACAAAACCAAGGTCTTTCATTCGTGCTTAATAATTATACTCTGGCCTCTACAGGTGGCCTGCAAAACCAGCTTCACCACTGAACATACAACCACGAGTGGCATTGGGGGCCAGGTCTCGGGAGAGTATATCTTGAATGGCAAGGAGATTAAGCTTGGTACACACTGAGCTGGCAAGGCCGCGGCCGAAGTGGCGCATGACTTTGTAAGTCTAATAACTAATCTCCTTCTGTGGCCTACCGGTGTACTGATTATGAACGGTGCTTAACAGGGGACAAGCTGGAAACCACACCGCGGGAAGAAAGGAGCCGAGTCCATTACAATTAATCATGTCAAAATAAGAACTGCCAGGTGTGGCACTGCCGGAGAAAGAGCATATGTTTCCGATGACTGCATGGTATCGTTCCAATGCCACTGCGTGCCATACATGATGTATTTTCCTACGCTAAGGATGCACACACCCGGAGTGAGCCTGAAAAGAGTCCCAAGATGCTAACAGCTATTATACCGCGCTACTATTTACCATGATTTTAAAGATCAGATCAGGGAGACTTATACAAGCTAGTCACAGTTCTTGCCTGCTACAAAAATGGCCATGATGATGAATTTGAGTCAGTTTGTCTAAATAGTATCCCAGATTTCAGGCAAATAAATACTAACGGAATAGTGTGATAGGTTGGACAGCATGCTATGTGATGGAGATGCAAAAAATCCCCAGCCCAAGGCCAATATCGATCAATTAACCGAATTCCACACTAAGGGTGAGAATATCAAAACTGGGAAGCATGAGGAGCACCGCGTAAAGCTAAAGGAGTGGATTGGCAATCTACGCAAAGGCAAGGACCTTCTATCCGAAGCGGACGCGGTCATTGATGCACAGATGGGCGGCCTCAAGTCTGCTCGCGAAGAGGCCTACGGCCATAGCAATCGGATGGTGCCTCCCTTTTAATTCCGGGAAATTGGCTCTATGACGGTGAAGTTGTTTAGGAGGGAGGTTGATGATATTAAGAATGCTGTGCTAGACTACCACAAACGGTTTGAGGGAAGACTGTGTCAGTTCATGTGTTCAGTCGCAGCTGTTCTTTTCGTTGCGTGAACATTTACAGCGACATCTTGAGAAGATGCCTGTAGTACTGATAGCAATTATTATGAAATATATATCTTTGATGGGTAGGAATTTAAGTCAGTAGTTCTAGCATCAGCATGGCTGAAGATTCTTCTGAGCAAGATTCATTATAGGTCCCAAAAGTGCTTTGAAATAATATAGAGCATCAAAAGTAAATTTATATCTATATGCTGTGTTTTTATTGATTTTCGCTAAGTCCCGCAAGCTAAATGCCTTGGGTGCTTCAAAGTTGGAGCAAAAAAACACAACACGCCAGAGAGTGCATGCAAAGAAATGTACCAAAGCACAAGCCTTATGGACTCCGGGAATACTACTGGAAAGCGAGTGGAATCGTTAAGTTTCCCTTCTTCTAATCCAACAAGAAGTATTGACCGTCTGCTAGACCAGGTGTGTTTTACAGGAGCCAGACCTTTCAGCCTCTTAGAGCAACCAGAGCTGCGAGACTTCATCCATGCACTAAATCCTGTATATCAAATCCCTTCCGCCATCGAATTGCCAATGACCTGCTAGAGGAATCTTATAACGAGGTACAGAGGAGCCAGTTTCTAAATGTTACTGTAGATGAAACCTCGTATATCCAATCTTAACGGGTTATTGTAATGACTATTACTACACCCAGGAAATCATGGTTTATGCTTCAAGACCTTCTTTCAGAGCTCGATAATGTTAGTGACTGGAAAACAGTTAATTCCATTCAACAGATACCAGCTGTTTTATGAAGTCGGTATGGCAAATCCTGTCAGACAAACCAAAGCTTAGGAAGCCTTTATGGTTCCAACTCACATGGTCTGCAGCTGATTAGGAAGGACATTCTTGACCCTATTGCATCAAAGATCCCTAAAGCAACAAAGATTAAGTCAACTCTCTGGATATTGTGATCTTCATCAATCTCCTCTTGAATATGTAAGGCTGCAAGCAAAACAAGTTGAGAAATGGGGGCTTAGAAAGCCACTAATTGCTTTGTTATTACGCGATGGGCAATACGTCATGCTTACTTCTCTTTATAGTTTTCAGGAAGTAATTTGTGAGTAGGGTTTATTGCTCCTGCAAATGGAAAAGATGTGATTAGAATAGCTGAATCACATGCATTTTGGTGGGAGCTAAAGGAGCTAACAAAGATACTACAGCCTCTGCATATTGCTCAGAAAGAAACTGAAGCCCAGGATTCGTCAATTATGGAGGTAGCACAACGGTGGCTAGCCCTGCACGAAAGCCTGCGAATGCTGGCTGCTCAAACATCCTTTAAGATGATTCTTACTCTTACCTAGATGGCACTGGTTGGCAGAATCGAATACTACGTTAACTAGAGCCACTTCATTGGGTAGCATATCATCTTGATCCAGCAACGTTCCTGGCAATCTTGACGACAGTGCACAACACCATGTAGTAGGTGCTCTAAGACCATTTCGAAGCGAAGATGGAAGCTCCTCTGCTTGGTATAAATTTCTTGTATTCCGGCAAAAAACAGGTACCTTTTGTAATGCCGTATGTTGGGGAGCCAAAACCCCATCTCTTTTCTGGTAGGAAGCATTATGTCAAAGCTTTAAAATATCAAATAGCCGCTAACTTCTACTAAATAGGCAGAATCTGCTCCTATCCTTGCTCCTTTTGTTCGTCGTCTGTGTACTACCGTTGCTAATTTGCAGCGGCAGAGAGAGCTTTCTTGCGAATGAATTTGCAGCATACAAACCTCCGGAATCGCCTTGACCGCACCGTGTTGAGAAGCTGCTTTATGTAGAGATAAATAAACGACAGTTTCGTGCAGACCCACCCCCTGCTGTCGCTCAAGATATTCTTCTTGAGGAAAACGAGGAGATGGAGAGTATTCTGCATCAAAATTGGGTGCGCGACGATCTATCAGAGGCTCTTGGTTCTTCAGATTCAGGGACAATATCTTACCAGGCCCTTTACCAGATCCTGTGTCAGATACTTTATTGCATCCAGCGTCGAATCCGACGTCAAACCTAGCATCGAACACAGTGTCAAATTCAGAGCAAAATTCTGCCCTAATCTCAGCATTAAGCTGTGCCCTCAGCTCAGCCTAAAATATCACAAATCCTGCTCTTGTTTATGAATAAGGCTCTGTCTGGTAGAAGAGCTTCACAATAGATTCTAGAACTTGATTGATTGGAAATCAATCTGATGTTCACTCTGTATATAAACCCTTAAGTCTCTAGATGAGAATAGAATAACTAATCTTCCTCTGAATCACAACAGGTTATGAGCCCGGATGCAAAAACATTTCTTGGGTAATGTCTCTAGCTGCGCAGAGCCTTTGAATATTTGTACGGACCTCTAAATTAAAACCTCTTAGCAAGACTCACCACACAGGAGTCTCCATTCCGCTCGCAATCTACTTCATCCTCCGACAGCATGGTCACAGGCATGGAGCCACTTTCTGGGAGCAGTAATTATGCTATCCGGAAACGGATCACGGCATCGTACCTAAAAGCCCGACAAGTTTGGCCTGTAATATTGGGCGAGTTGGGATGCCCCACTGCCTGTTTAATTAACGTATTCCACAAGCGAGCCGGACACACGTGGCCCGGACATCCTGTAATTGTATACAAGATAGCACTTTTTATGTTCTGTGTTATCTTAATAACAACATGTCAAGATGGCCTGAAATATATATATAGAATAATATATAGACACTAGGCCTATAGCATTATAGGATATCTAATTGTTTATATTTTTTTTTTTTTTTAAAAAAAAAAAAAAAAAAAAAAAAAATTCTTTAAATACAGTGATATTTAAAACAATTCTGTATTCTAGGCTCAGAAAATGTTAAAATATAAATTAAAATGTAGAGAGCATTTTAAATTATTTACATATTAGGGACTATTTATTTGTTACTACTTATGTTGTTGTTGAGATACTACTGTCATAAAAAGTGCTAATTTATATGCGATTATGTACAGGGTGTACGGGTTGCTTGTGCGTCCAGCTCCTTGTGAAGTACGTTAACGAAAGCGTGCCCAGATTAAACGCTCGAAGAAGTGCAATACTACTGGATCACTTAAATTGTGAAATTTCAACGGGTAGATATTAATTATCCATTTTTTGCACTTCAAATCGGTTATCAATGTAGGCTGAACGAACCACTATTTTGCCCCGAACAATTGCATACAAAAGACTCAATAAATTTAGGGCTAAACAGCATTACTCAGAAACCAACTCATACGCATAAAGAGAGATATATCTATTCATAACTCGAGGACCGTGCAAACCTCGAGCTACTACCTAAGTAGTCCTGGATATTGTTGAGAGTCGAGGCTTAATCAAGTAAACAACAGAGCTTCATACATGGAATAGATTCTAGGATCTGGTTAATTGGAAATCTATCTGGTGCTCACCTTGCGCATAAAATTTTAAAGTTTTTGATAATAAACATGGAGAATTCCTCTTGTTACAACACATCCCTCCTAAGTGGATTGCATTACTTGTCGGAGTCGACGGGTAGTTCGCATGATGTCCATCACCTCCTCCGCCTAAACACTCAAGACAACAAACATGCCGCTCTCCCCTCTTTTGTCTTCCCTTTCCAAGCGATCTGGTAGGAGACCTACTCTATTGGTGGCTGAGAGCGGCCAGGGTCACCTATATGCACGTACAGTTCAGCTTGTGTCTTGGAAGTAGGACTATTAGTAATTAATTTTGCGTAGAAACAGGTATTCAACATGCCTGTTATCGCTAACCAATTAAGCTATGACAACTCAATACATGCTTTAAGGGGTTGACGGGGCGTCACATGCGGCTACTGGTAAATCAGCTCAACAAAAGGGATATGTGCAGCGGATTCCTAGGTATTCTGTGAGGTCCATAACCAAAGTTTCAACCGCAAGATCATATCACTGTGGGAACGTTATAGATCAGAGGAAAATTATTTGTTACCATTTCTCTTATCTATAGAATTGAGGGTTTATATACAAGAGCATCGGAGTGATTCTCGAGAAAGGACGCCAACCCACGTACACTAGGAACCGTCAATGTTATGCCCACCAATTGACGACGCTTGCCTATCAGATTTGGACAGCACTGTAGGATCGGTAATATTAGGATATCATAAGAGTGGTGACATGCCTGGAAGGCCGAGCCTAGGGTGACCTCCTCGCAGGGAAGCAACTACTCTAGGGTGACAAATCTCCGCCGATATCGACAGCTACACCCTTCGCTATCATGCTAGGATACTTACGGCTCAGACCCGAAGAATTGGGACCCTAGATGTCTCTGAATATCCTGTCCGCATGGATAAATCTTTACTCCTAATAGACATGTATGTCGCTAGAGGTACTTTTCCATGATGGTTTGCAGTTTTACATGATTCAAAGCTTTGGAATATTTACCTCGCGGACCTTCCATATCCTCTGCCCCTATTAATGCATTATAGATGGCCTCCTCAGTAGCATCTGCCGCACCTTCGAACAAGGCATTAATTGTCACATCTGCACCACAGCAATATTCTGTTCGACTCTTGGTTTCCAGCTGAAATCTGGAGCTCGGGGAATCTTCTCGGCAGTACTGAAGGCAATAAAGATATCCCCCGAGCTATTAGATCCCCATCCACCTACACGCGATAGACCCACAGTAGCTCTTTTAGCCAAACGCTGAAGCTGGGTAGGATGGAGCGGCGCGTCCGTTGCGATTACCACAATAATACTTCCATCCTTGGCTTTTCTTGCATCCTCCCTTTGCGATTCTTCTTCAGCAGTGGCGATCGCGTCTTGTTCGGCGATTAGGCGCCCAACTGGAACTCCACCAAAGTGAAGGTCCCTTTTAGCACCATAATTTGCCTGGACCAAAGCAGCAACTGTATACATTACCTCTGCGCCAAACACCAGGCCATCAATAATACGGCTGGCATGCCAGTGCCTCCTTTGAATCCTTGGCAGACCATACCCGTTCCTCCTCCTGTATTACCTTCCTTTACAAAGTCGGCGTTAGCTTGGTCGATTCCTCGTACCACCATATCTGGTGTGACAACCATGGCACCAATATCATTCAGATATAAGTCACATGTCTCGGCCACCACCGGGAGCAGGAACCAATCCACCAGGCCACTTTCCTTATCTCTGTATTCGCGAACAGCATATTCATAAATACCTGTGTAACATGCACCCACAGAGAAAGAGTTGGTCAGTATGATAGGCGAGTTAAGTAGACCAGTCTCATCCAACCAGTGAGAGCCAGTCATCTCACCAGAGCCGTTAAAGCGAAAGTAGCCTGCATAACAACCATAATTGAACCAATCCCGACGGGGCAGAATCGTGGTTATGCCTGTATTGATCGCATGGCTGGTATTTGTAGACGGTCGGTGTATGGATTCAGTATGGACTAATACACCAGGGACATCAGTGAGAGAGTTTAGTAACCCAGGGCGGTGACGACCAAGGTGAAGTTTTGGCAGAAGATCCCGGACACGAGGTCGAGTTGGAGGAGCGTTTGTGTTGGTATCTATCATTGTCTCTCTCCCAAGTTGACAATGGATCTTAGTTACCATAAGATGACACAGAGGTAGATATTCTTAGTAGATATTGATGTGACTCGGGGGTAAGCTCATCGAACAGCTGCACGGAACCAGCTGCCTAATATAGGGAACGATATATTGATATCCTAGACCACGATAACTACCATGTTATTTGATGTTGACTCGCGGCCTCTAGAATACAGAAAAAGGGGCAGTACTCGAGGGTGTGAACCCCGCACATTTGGCAACCCACCTAATTTGCAGATATTACTTTATCAGATATGGAGCAATAGTTAGCTAAAGTAATAAATACTAAGCGAGATACGAGCAGACTAGTCCATAATGAAGCACTGGTGATGCAATCCAGACAAGGCTGCGTAAAAGCTAAAGAATGTGAAGTCCCGTACAACGGCGGGCTAACGCTCAAGATTCATATCCTGGTGCGGAATTGGCAGAGGGATAATCCTCAATAGTGCAGTTTGCGCATGTAACCTACTGTATAAGTCCAGAAAACCACTCTGTGAAGGATTGGAAATCCTATCCGCATTCACACTTAACTTGCAAAATGCAAATCTCTGCTAACATTTTATTTGGAAGGCCGATATTCATATGAATACAACGTCGACTTGACACCAAATTCGTATATATGTCATGATCGAATAACTACCTGATTCTTGCAAGCCTCTAACCACTAATATCTCCTAAATATCAATCTGCTCCAGTGCATAAGTAATATTAGGATCAAAAGTAGTGGTCATAGCTCTGTAATTTGCAACTTATATAGAATGCAAATTCTATATAGTCAAGTCTAGATTAGCAGTATTTGTCCGGTTGAATCACTCCTCCAGGGCTTATAGACAGCCTAAGTCAACCGATGGTGCCCGAAATGTTAACCAATCCTAACATCTTAACAAAAGACTCATACTCTGACGTTATAAAATCTTAGTCAACACGTCAGCTGTCGCCCTAGATATTGGGATCCAATTGATTCGTATGCGTTGAGCTTGAACTCCCCGACGAAGCTAATGATGGTGAATATGTAAAATATGTCAGCCTCGTCCGAACGGTGACTCATAAGGTCTATGGTCATCGCACCCTATACTGATATCATGTGCTATTTTCAGTCCGATTGCGCTGAACAGCGGCTTCCATCAGAATGTAGGTCTGATTTCCTGCTTCGAATAGTGCCAAAAGCTAAGCCTTTGGGGTCGCCGTCGTGACTGTATTCTTTTTGCTGTCCTTCTGGTAGATTCGACCTCCAAATAGTTCGCTTAAGTATCCTTCTGTGCTTTGCGGCTTTCAGTCTCTCCATAAGCCACATCACTTGAACGCATAAAAACCTCACCTTCTCCGGTCTCGAATATTTTGTCGCCAAATGTTTCGAGCGGATTGCACGTTCAACAACCCCATCCAACTTTTTCTGTGATGGATTCCACGAACGTTCGGATTATTTTATCACCGTACGTGGTACATCTGGTCGAGTGATTGCAGCAGCATACAGAAGCGATCTGACATTTTGCTGAAACAAATTAGCCTGTTATGGAGTAGCTTTCTCCTCATTCTGAATCAACAACTGTCTTCCCATTGGGGTGCTCGGGCATCTTCTGTAGTATCGTCTCCTATTTCGTTCACCTAGTTTTTCATTCCTCTCAGTTGTCTACTGTACTATCTAATTTCCTTCCTCGTCGGTGGACGCAGGTGTGGCTCTCTTCCATGTGTAGTATGCGGACACTAAATTTGGTGTACCAGAATGATTGTCAAACCTGAAGATAGAGCATAATTCCATTTCGTACATAATTTTCCAATCCACACCTGGCTGTAACAGCTTTTACACATCGAGCTACTCTCACCACATATATCCCTGCATCCCCTTTGTTACCCAGCTCCTGACTCAGTCACCCGCAACTCCCACCTTGAGTTCCAGACCGAGATAGGTATCTAACTTATAGCGATATATTTAAGCCCTTGCCAATATCATCGGGGGTTGTATTTTTAAAGATATCATTGGATATTGAATGCTGGTTAGTCTTGATTCTAACCCTCTATGGCAGCTCCACCTGCGGCTGGCTGCCCCGGGTGTTTTCCAATTCTACCACACGGTTGTTGTCCAGCTCGGCTCGGGCTTGATAACGCTGCCATGGTTGCATGAGTTGCATTGGTTTTAGTTGAGTTTGAAGTTTAGGTGATTGTTGCTGACGTCGTGATCGACGGATCAAGAAACCCAATAAGCCCGCAATAATCGCGGTGCCTACCACTCCGCCCACGACACCCCCAGCAATGGCGCCAATGTTTGTATTTGATGAGTTGCTTGTCACCTGCGCAGGGGTACCTGTGCCCGATGAGTGGAATGTGAAAGTGGAGGTTGATGTTGGGGTTGATATCGTCGAGCTCGATGCTGCGATCAAAAACCAGACAGTCAGTGAGATGAATGCATGTCAAATATTTCTTGAGTAGCAAGCGATGACTTGCCCGAAGCAGAAGCAATTATTGACAATTTGTGCTCCCAAGGCTGCAGATGATATCCGGGAATGCCACATCCATCGGATCCACCGTCCTTCGCGAATGCTGTGGTTCCCTGCTCGCAGCAGAAGTAATCGCCATTAATATACAGATCCCAGGTGCTATTGGCACATACCGGCTTGGCATGGAGCGCATCGTGGCACTTAGGTTCGGACGGGCAACAGGCGACATTTTTATCTGTCGGGCAGAAGGAGCCGCTTGGACAGCAGACGTGAAACGGATCTACCGTTATCCCGCAGTCGACCTCGAGATCTGCCAGGCAGGAACCATTCCTGCGCAGAGCCCATCCGAACGGACGCGCTTCGGATGCCATGATGGTGGATGGGTGAGGGATAACCCCAAAATATAACAATCGTAAGCGGGAGGAGAAAGGGGAAGAGACAATGAGATTAGGAGGAAAGATCTACAAAAAGAGGAGGCCCTGGGGTTGCTACGAGGCTCGGCTACAGAATAAGCCTAGAATAATAATATGCAGAACCCTTCGCGGCCACTACAAGCAAAAATTGACTAAACTGGAGAGAAATAACCCTTGCCTGCATATCACGTACAGTGAAGTATCTGGATAAATGAAAGTCGTCATCATTTTAGAGCCTATCTGAACGTTACAATACCTCCTGTCCTCCCCGCAGCTAATTTCATGTATATGAGTCCAACATGGTATTAAACGACTAGGGTGGCTGTTGTTGATGTGAGTGAGACGAGGCTGCATTAGGGCATGAATAGTCCGACTGTTGACAGCGTAGAACCCTCCGTCTGCTGCCTACCATTGGTCCATCCTCTTTGTATGACCATGGAACACTAGGCCCAATGAGTGCAGCGCATATGCATGACATCGCCGATGCTCTCGCTCCAACCATGTCAAATACCGCAAAGTATTTCTGGCCGCTCCAAACGTCAATGACTGGTGGTGTGACTCGGGGAGGAAGAAGGCAGTAAGCTCATCGACAGCTGTGCGCAGCCAGTTGCCTAATGTAGGGAACGATATATCATTGATACCCTGGACCACGATAACTACCATACTTTGGATGGTTGACTCGCTCTCTCTAGAATACAGGAAAGAGGTTGGAGGGTGTGAACCCGTACATTAGGCAACCACCTAGGATGCAGATCATTACCTTATCAACTGGCCCCTCGCTCCCCTCATTCAGCGAAGACTGCCTCAGGCAGGGCTGCTTGGACAGAAAGCTAAGGCACGTCGAATTTTATTATCAAATTTTGTGGGGCTGTGCCATAGCTTTGATTGTCTGTGTCTAATAGTCATACTTTCCTATGGTGCAGTTGACTCTGACACATTCTATCAATATAATCGTCATGGTTTTCATCGCTTAGGCAAAAATCTAGCCGGGACAGCAGAGAGGGTGGAGCTTGTGAGTTTGTCGTCGTCGATACAAGGTCGGCACCATCAGTGATAGATAATGAATAAATGCTCGCGTTGTCACATGCAGCAATACAAATCCCTGAAAATTGGAAAGATCACTGTCGTAGATAGCTCTGACAATGTGTCAACAGCACCTCTGCACTAAAAAGGCGCCATGACGCCAATTCAGGCATAATACTATATTTTTCTTTATTGACATAATGTTGCCTCAGTTTAATTTTTAGCTACCCCACCTACATGGAAAAAAGGGGCAAAAGAAGTTGATTTACCGCTTGCTCTTTCTCCAATTGATTGATGGTGTACAGAACTAAAAGATACATAACGATGTTAATTCTAGTAAAGTAGAAGCTCACAAATAACGGTACTAAGCTCAATGCACAACAAACAGTGAACAACATATTTCATTATGAAAATAAGAAATCCCAGAAACACATAAATGTATCTCATTGCCGAAGCAAGAGCATGACTCTGAATACTAGGCACTCTTTCCACAAAACCTGGAGACTCTCCCAGATTCATGAAAAAGCATCTAGGGATTCTCAAGGAGACAACGTGGCACTATAACATATCAACATATGTCATGTGAGCGGAGTATGACGATAAGATCTTTCCCATCTCCGAGAAAACTCCACTATGATTGATTGTGAACCTGTGGGAGAAAATAATTTATTTGGATAAACATCCGAAGAGGAAAGAGACCGTTCGGGCCTCCTTCCGATTGTTCAGATCAGGCTACCACCATCGCCGAAACTCAGATTGACATGGATGCGATGGTGTCTGTGCGAAGCAACAAGTGTAGTCCAAGCGTGGGAACAATCTCAGACTCTTTGAAAGTTTGCGATACCCAAAATTGCCCAGTTGGATGGAAGTAACAGTACTCAATTATTTCGGTTGCCCTCCCATTCGCAGTTTTGGGCAAAGTACTGAACCACTCAACTGTCCCAATGTCCTGAGGAGACCGTGGGATACTTCAGCCCCTCCCGTCCGGAACCTATATTTACTATGAAATCACATCCATCGTATCACTCTTTAGTCTAATTGCTCACTTCTGGTCGCTTTAAAAAAAGCCCCGTCCTTTTGCCTGTTGTTATCGCTTCCCAGATCCCTCTTTTCTTTCAGTTCCCTTCCCTGCTTCAATTACTCTTCTCCCTCCAGTTTCTCTTTATATCCACAAGGATTTTTGCACTCATCGTCGCATGAACCCGTTCCATAGTAATTTCTCCTAAGAGTTCTCATCCCCGTTAGGGAATCGTATCAAACTTGCCGGAAGGGATCCGGCACATGTGCTTCCGAGATGGCTCGCAGATACTTGGGGCTCCAGGGCAGCAAGCTGCAAATCGATATAGGGCTTATAGCCGGCATGGATTTTTTTTCTATTCGGTTATGGTCAGGGTGTCACTGGTGGCCTTCTGACCCTTGATTCCTTCATCAAATACTTTCTTACGATTTCGCTCAATGGTGAATAATACAACCATCTCACCGAGTCAGAGAGTCATACACAGTCCACTCATTAAGGTAAGTTGTGCTCTCAGTGTCTGTGGCAGTAGAACATAGCCATTAGCTGGCCACATGGGCGTAGGTATTGTCGTCGCCCCTTACCACTTGCGATGCTTCTCCGGATCTATTCTAACTATCTTGGTTGGTAATGGCTGAGTCGGCGCGAGACTATCTTCCTTGGTTCATTCGTCATGGTTGTTGGAGCTCTGTTGCAGTGCACCGCGTTCCACCTACACGAGCTGATCGTTGGACGCTTAGTCACAGGTTTCGGTGAGTCCTCAGAAGCGCGGGCAAATAATATACTCAGCTAATCGCGTACCGACAGGAAACGGCATGAACACGTCAACAGCGCCAATCTGGCAGTCCGAATGCTGCATGTCCAAACATCGTAGTCAATTGGTCATGATCGAAGGCGCTATAATTACTTGCGGCATTACTATCAGCTACAGGATTGATTTCGGCTTGCTCTTTGCAACCTAGCGATGCTTGGCCTTTCCCATTGGCTTTCCAGATTTTCGTCGCTGCCATTATTCTGGCCTTTGTCTTGCTTCTTCCTGATCTCCACGTTGGTTATCCTTAAGGGCCGTGAAGACGAGGCGAAGCAAGTCTTGGGAGCTCTGCTAGGGGACGGAAGAAATCCTATTCTCCTGCAGACCGAGTTTACTGCCATCAAGGCCACCATTGTGGAGATGGCCAAGGGTTCTTTCCATGGCATGTTCACTATGGACGAGGATCGGTGCTAGACTACGTTAACCAATGTTCGAGCAAATTTCCGGCATCAATTTGATTACGTACTACATCCCGGTTGTGTTAACTAGTTACTTAAAGTCTGCATTTCTTCATTTCATCCCTTCCCTTCCTTCCACTCTTCATACTTCATACCCCCAAGTCAGTCATCATGTCCGAGGAAGGCTGGCAGCAGGTGCGCACCTACCCCGACCATCTGGGTCACCGCGTGGTGCTCGAGCAGATCGTCGAGCCCGACTTCACTCCAGACCCCAGCCACCTGGTCCCCATCCAGGTCTACAGCCTCGTCTCCTTGGACGCAGACCACCAACAGCTCCGGGAATACCTGATGCACAGTTTCATGAATGAAGAGCTTAAGCCTTTGTTCAAGGTTTATTTATTCTGCGCGCCCGACGCCTTCGCCTGTATTGAGCATAACCGCCGCGAAATCGCCCACCGCAAGCAGCAACACCGGTCGGGGGTTGAGAATCAACCCCCGCTGATTCCCCAATTCTTCCGTCCTAGCGACGACACGCCCGTTGGGTTTTGTGTTCTGCTGCGATCGCACAGTTACCGGCTGGGCTATGTTAAGGACTGGGATGAGCTTGCTAAGGAGGGCAAAAGCCCGGACTTGCTCTACTTTAACCACTTGTTTTCCAGCGCGCACAGCGATTTTGACGACGCGCAGTGTTTATCTGATTCCGGCGATCTCTCGCCAGAGGCATTCGAGTTGTCCATCGAGCGCCTCATGTGCCAGATTGATATCGGCTAGATCATTATAAATAATATCTTCTTCAACGCCTGTCGCCCTGGGCTACAATATGCCATGAACGTGGACGAGGGCGAGCCTCCTAACTTGAATCCCCATCAGAAGAGCAGATCTGTGACCAGCTAGGCCAAAAAACTTCACTTGGCGGCTTCTCTCCTGATCCAGCATTCCAGGTTTCCCAGGATGCCGACATTGTAACAGTCACCAGGGGAAACAACCCCGATATTCAATACCTTATCTATGCGCCGTTTCTCAGCCACCTCCGCGACACAGCGGGGCCCTCCCTCCTAGAAAGCACAGCCCGCCTTTTTATAGCATTAATTGTCTCCCACCTCCCGGCTAACAAAGCCCTCACTCTCAAATTCTCCATCCCAGGATCCCCCTCCTGGTTCTCCATCCGCACCGCCCAAATCGAAGTTCTATCCCATCAAACCCAAGACGGGGACCAAGAAAATCCCTTCCCCATCGGCGCCATGCACACCTTCTCCGCAGGCGACGTACAACCCCCCACCGCACACCGCATCACCCTCCAACAACCCGAAGATACTCTCATCGCAGCACAAAGAACACTCCGCACGTCCTTTCGCGTGTTCGCAGTTGTGCTCGATCGCGCGAAGTTTGTCTCCGAGGCCGGAGTTTACTTCTACATGGCGGACTGGGATGCATCCGGGGATCCGGACCCCGATTTGGAGGTTTGTCCCGATGATACGCAGGTTTGGCGGGGGGTGGGCATGAGTGAGGTTGCGGGACGGTTGGGGATGGTTGTTCTTGAGGAGTGATTTGGTTTAGTTGAGTGATTTAGAAGGGGTTTTGTGAGGATACACTAGTTTTGGTTATTTTTAAGGCGGCTGGGGTTTGTTCAGGTATGGTAATAATAGATAAATCAATAAGCTGCAGTGTTTGCAATATTAATATGATTTGTTCAAAATGGTAGATGTACTGGGACGGGCGGATATATATATCGGGGTGTCGATTAATGATGACTACTCTCGACTGTCTGCTGATGACCTTCGCGTGAAAGGCGATTTATGTTGTTGAGTATGGAAATGTGTCTGACGTCTAGTTAGTAGTCGGTTCGGCGCTGGTTCATCACTGCTAGAGGAATCGATTTTTGTGATGCAATTTTGACTCGAATTGAAAATTATGACGACCTGTTGAACGAGAGCCCATAACATCAAGGTGTCAGTCATTGAAGATGACGGCTTTCAGGGCTTAGAGCCTATAGACTCTAGACGGAAGAGAGGGTAGTAAAAGATATATCCCCCAAATCCACACGACGATCTTGCTACGGATCAGATAAACTTATGTCAGATATTCGGTCTGTCCCCAATAGCGAGGATACGATTCATAAAACGTTTAAACTAATCAGTTCTTGAGTTTTTGAGCTCTTTTTGATTACATTGGTTCTTAAGATGATTATTCTGATTATTTTTGTCTTGATTATGTTGGTTGCGTATAGAGGGCCTTGTTTACTGTCAGATAGAATGGCTGTACGTGGGCAGGATCATGTGGCTGAAGAGGGGTAAAATAAGGCTCCGTACACAATCAACATAAGCAAGATAAGCATCATATAATCATCAGAATAATTAAGAAGAGCTCAAAAGCTCAAGAACTGATCATTTAAGACGTACTACAAATCGTATTCTCTTTCTTATTCGGGGCTGACCGACTATCTGACAGAAGCTAGGAGGTACCATTCGGACCAGCTGGTCTCAGCAGGCGTGGCAGCAGGCCAATGATCTGCTTTATGTTCCCAGCTAGCGACCAAAGGAACTCAGAACAGAGCGGAGCGCGGTTATCGTGGTATTGACCGCACAAACCAGTATTTCACGCGCCAGGTGCATAGTGATAGGTGGGTAACCACCAGTGAATCACAGTTGTGTTATGTCTGTCTTCACCCGCTTTTTTTTACCTCATCGGGTTTTGCGCCCATATCTCCTTGTAGGGACCTGAGGCCCTCTAATTTTCACTCCACAAATCTGAATTGCTGACGTGGCCTTTTTCACACTCCTACCCTGCTATTCGCGCGGTTCAACCCCCATCATATCCTCATAGTCTGTTCTCGTTGGCTGCAGACACCATTGGCATGTTTTGTGCCCCCTTTACCCTCCATCATCAATAAATACACTTTTACACTGTAGACAAAGTATGCAAAGATTGTTCGTGACTTTGTTCATATTCTTCTATTACGACTTGATCCGAACCGTAGCATCCCTAAGCGTATCACCAGGGATATCAGGAAAAAAACACCGCCCATATCCTATGTGGCAGCAAGTCGACCCTACAAGCAATCAGGACGCCATCAGAGAAGTCAGGTCAACGAATAACCCAGGCTTCCTGCATACAGCTTTGGAGGTCGGCGGTCGGAGCCGTGGAGTAGCGCTTCGCCTTCCATGGATCTCTGGACGCTGTCGTGACCTAGAACGACAGATTGCCGAGCTAAATGTCAACTAACCCAGATAGAGCATACCTTTCCTGCCGCTTTGTGTCAAAGCAGAAAGCATCCATCCACAAGCAGACACTTGAAGACTGCTGCGATGAATGGGAAACAGCCAAAAAGTGCGCACCTCCGTCAAATCGACACCAAACTATCCTCCATCCACACACGGCGGTGGTATAATTCAGTACCAAGAAACTGAGCTTACCGGCTATGTAACCCAGCTACGAGCTGGCCACTCCTGGGTTGCAATTCATTTAAAATTTTTCGGTTTCCGGGATGGCAATAGGTGTGAATGTGGAGAGAGATTGGGGACATATCACTCATGCCGGAAGGGAAAGCTCAAAATGCTTCTAGCAGCTCTGCCAAAGACAGTTCTGGAAGTGCTGTGTTGAACTTTGCAGAAGCAATTCAAAGGCTTCGTAGTCGCCTACCAGGGGACCCACAAGAACAGAACTAATGGCAAATGGCCACGACAGGGGTTCCTGTATGATAGACATACAAGGATAATCATAGCTGAGGTAGCCCTGCATATCCAAGCGGGGGCTGCTTCGGAGTTGGTTCAGCTTTGTCATCTGGACAACCCGAGACCACACACTGTGGAGTATTATTGTTATCCCCAAAACCATCGAATTCGAGGATAGTATAGTGATACCTGTTCTCCTAAAAGTTTGGCACAATGTCAAGCACGAGGAAAAAGTTTATGCACCATGATTACACAGTAGGCTGGATCAGCGCCTTGCCACTTGAGATGGCGGCTACGAAGGCGATGCTTGATGATACACATGTTCCACTTCCCATACGAGAAAACGATAATAATGTCTACTGCCTGGGGGAAATTGCAGGCCATAATATCGTCCTTGCCTGTCTCCCTTCCGGCATATATGGTCAGACATCTGCTACGGTGGCAGCGATGCAAATGCGATCCACATTTCCCTCTATCAAATTCGGACTCATGGTTGGGATTGGCGGTGGTGCACCCAATGGATCAGTGGATGTTCGCCTTGGAGATATTGTTGTAAGTAAACCAACGGCTCATTTTGGGGGTGTCGTACAGTATGATTTCGGAAAGACATTAGCAGACGGTGTCTTCTATCAGACTGGGGTTTTGAATAAGCCACCGGAGGTTCTCTTAAAAGCGGTTTCTCATCTCCAGGCAAACCATATCATGGGGCAAAACAATATATCTTTCCACTTGGCGAAGGGCGCAGAGATGTATCCTTCCATGAGGTCATTTTTTATCTATCCCGGACAGGATCGAGATACTCTCTTTCAGTCATCCTACCCTCACCAAGGACCTCCTACCTCTTCCTGTGAGTGCGAATGCGATCCATTGAAAAGAGTAGCTCGCATCCAACGGGAGTCGATACTGCCGCAAATCCATTATGGTCTCATCGCGTCTGCGAATCAGGTGATGAGAGATGCGCAAACGCGCGACCGACTCACGGAGAGGTTGGGAATATTATGCTACGATATGGAAGCCGCAGGTTTGATGGACCACTTTCCGTGCCTTGTGATCCGAGGAATTTGTGACTATGCAGACTCTCACAAGGGAAAAATGTGGCAGAATTATGCAGCAGCAACAGCGGCCGCCTACGCAAAAGAGCTTCTACGTTCCTCCATTCCTAGCAGATTTCGCTATCGGCAACATCCAGGAAACGTTAAAATGAAGATTCCAATACCAAGGACAAAGATGTTTGGACGCCAAGGCGAGCTGCGGCGGATTCAGGAATGCTTAAACTCCCCAGGAAGAGGTACAAAATCTCTTGTTATCTGGGGACTTAGTGGATGTGGGAAGACACAGTTAGCAATTCACTACATTGCTGGCAAGAGAGATTCTTATCAGTCCGTTTTATGGGTTAATGCATCATCTACATCCCTGATTGACGACTCGTTTGAGCTAATATCGTCGCTTATGCCATCTGACTTTTGCCCTACAAAACCGGCCGTTGAAAGGGTGCTGGAGTGGCTAGAGCAAGATTCGAATTACTCATGGATCATCATTTTTGACGATATACCGTACGTTAGCGATGCCGATTGGAGTTGGAATGGGGTCTTTGATGTTAGAAAGTATCTGCCCTCGTGCAATCACGGTCATATTTTATTGGTGACGACTTCATGTCATCTACACTCGCGTTTGGACTTCCCTGGCATTCATTTACAAGGTGTTGATGACCATACTGGCTCTGAGATTATCCTGCGATGTGCCAATATCAAATCAACAGATTATTTTAGTGAGTGGATCCATTTTACATGTTTTTTATGATTTTACTTACACGGATTTAGCCAGCACAACAGCCAAAAACATTTCTCGTAAACTTAACGGTTTGCCTCTTGCTCTAGAGCAAGCTGGTTCTTTTTTGTCGTACGGCCTTATTTCAATACACGAGTACAAGCAGCGATTCGAAACCAAATTTTTAAACGAAACTCTGAAAGCACATACCAGAAGGTATATTGGAACTTACGAGAAAGGACTGACTCTCTGGGCGGTATTTGACATGTTACATGACGCCCTGGGCAAGCGGAGTCCCGATTCGCTCAAACTTCTTTACTTAACTGTTTTCCTTGGCCCGGGGCATGTTCCGTTCAGCGTACTTTCTGGCGCTGTTCTAGATCAGGATAACATTTCCACCTATCCTCCAGAAATGTCCGATGGCCAATCTCTTGGCGTAATATCCTGGTTGAAACACCTATCAGGTCAGATCAGCAGGCTGTCAGCAGTACTCGGAGAACTTGAGAGCACAGGGCTTGTTAAGTTCATCCGTAATTCGTCAGATAACATAATTGATACGATTGTCATCCACGATCTAATACAGTCTTTTATTCGAGCCAAAATACCCAGACAGGATATGGTGGAGAATGTAGCTGCTGCACTCTTGCTCAATGGCAAGGCATGCCTCACAAATGGCATTATGAAAGATTATGAGAACATGAGGAGCCATAGCCACAGGTTAGTTACCATCCTTAATATATTCCTAGCGACGGTTCCACAATATATGCTTCAACCGCCGCATGGAAGATATTTCATGCTATTTGGTTCGATAGCACCACCCTATGCCAGGATTTGCCGTCTAAAGGGGGAGCTTCAGAAAGCCAGAGACCTCTGGGAAGCCGGCTTACAGTATCGCCTTGTAACTGAAGGCAGCCGATGGCCTAGAACTCAAGAACAATTGGTCGAGCTTCTCGATGCTGCAGATGTGGATTTCAAGCTAGGATATGTTGACAATGCCATTGAAAAATATGTGTCAGTGACCCATCACTGCGACCCAGGCATGGCCGAAAAGGACGATATCATGGTACGAGCATCTGCTTCCCTTCGTGAGGCTCGTGAGATACATGCACGACGAGAGAGGGATTTCCAGCGTGCCATTTTAACTCAACGATCGACCAAAAGTACTCCCGAAGAATTAAATGAAACTACTGAGGTAGAAGATGGAGAGTGGGAAATCTTAATGCGGTACGAAGAAGCACTCAATCTCTTTGGTCCTAGAGACAGCGAGACTCTTCAACATGCTGCAGCGCTTGCCACATACTACAAAGACATCGCTCGAACCGACAAGGAAGAGGTGTATAGAGAGATTGTCTGGAGATACTACACCACTTCGGCTGGGGAATCTCATCCTGCCACAGTTGCGACACTTTACGACCTCTGTGTGTGCTATCGAGAGAATGGCAAGCTGAGAGATAAGCTACGAGGAGATTTGTATCTCGCTCCTGTCTGGGCCAGGACTTACAAGTCGTCGGAACTTCAAAGCTTGCTGCTGGAGGTAGAAGCACCGGATGTTCTCGCAGCTTTCAACAACGGCAACGAGGACACGTTTTGGAACCTGGTAAATCGGCATGACACAAACGCAGCCATATTTTGGGCGTCAGATCTTGAAAACCTAAACATCCGTGATATGCTGTTTTATCACTTCGCTAAGACTAATATGCCCAGTGTTTGTCTTTTCTTGCATCTGACATCTGATAGTGGACAAGGTTCAGCATTCAAAAAGCCCTCTAAGTGGGATCTAGATGTCTACCAGTCAGATATCGACAGTACGCAAGCTCTCCAGCACGCCGTAAGAAGGAGCTACATCTCAATAGTTCAGGGGTTACTTGAGAATGGAGTTGATACATCCTATGCAGATAGTTATGGGTTAGCAGCTATTCACTATGCCGTCAAACGCAGGGATCTTTTGATGGTTTTAATGCTTCTCGAGCATAGAGCGGATATATCTCAATCAGATTCTCGTGGTCGAACGGCTCTCCATTATGCTGTTAGGGAAAAACATATTTCAATAATCAAAAGCCTTCTTGAAAATGGAGCTAATGCTGACCAGAAAGACAACTATGGTGAAACATCTCTTCACTACGCAGTCAAAGACAGAGAGCCCTTGTTAGCTCTAGTGCTTCTGGAACATAGAGCGGATATCTCTGAAGCAGATTCCCACGGTCGAACGGCCCTCCATTATGCGGTTAGGGGAAGAGATACTGTAATACTCAAAAGCCTGCTTGAAAATGGAGCTCAAACGTACCAGAGGGATAACCATGGCGAGACAGCTCTACACTATGCTGCTAGGGGACGGGACGTCTCAAAAATCTACCTGCTTCTAAAGCATGGTGCTGATATATCCCTGAAGGATAACCATGGTGAAACACCACTGCACTATGCAGCTAGAGTGGGGCGTATGACATCAGTCCAAGCATTGCTTAAATTCGGAGGTGATACAACCCAGAGAGATAACGATGGTAAAACGGCGCTGCATTATGGAATGCAAGCGGGTTTAGCATTGTTCCAGATGCTCCTTGAATATGGCGGTGAAGTTTCTCAGGCCGACAACCGTGGCCGAGTAGCCCTACACTATGCTGCCAGGGATGGATTTGCGGATATTGCGAAGGCTATACTGAACAGAGGAATTGATACTGAGGCCACAGATTACTGCGGCAACACGCCATTGCATCTCGCTGCCAGAGGAGGAAATCACGAGTCTACGCGGTTGCTCTTAGAAATGAAGGCCAATAGCTTCGCGGAGAATGCTCTGGGAAATACCGCGCTTGAGCTGGCGTTTCATGGAGGCTTTAAAAATACTGTCGAGTTGATCTTGACACACACATTGGATAAAAGAGATCCACAAGGACAGACATTCCTACATCGCGCAGCAAGCAACCGGGATTGTGTGGGTCTCTTTTATTCTGTCATTGAAATATCACATGACATTATCAATGCTACTGATAATAGCGGCCGAACTGCTTTGCACATCGCCGCTGCGAGGGGCAACCTATTCGCTGTCCAAATGCTTCTGGACAACGGGGCAAACAATCAGATTCAAAGCAACGAGGGCCACACACCCCTAGCGGATGCATTGCTGCAAAGGACTGTTCCAGGTGGAACCTCCAAAAGTGATCTTGCATTGGAAGAAGTGATCCGGTTGCTGCATAAAGCTGGCTCGGGTATTATCAAGGATGTTGTAAACCAATTGTAGGTCAGGGAACTTAATATTAAATAGAGAGAACTAAGCCATTGAATTGTATGAGCGTACTTAGTTAGTATACGGGAATTCGTCTGTGGGAAGACATATAAATGAGGACTTCGCCGGTCCTTCGGATACCGGTAATCCCTCGGGCTGATCCTATATTCATAACAAACGAGAAGCGGTTTGATTCAGATACGTTGTTGAACCTTCTGAGGCCTCAGTGATCTCTTCTATCTGCAAGTGTATCTTGTGGCAAAGAGACAATATGAAACATAGAGAGGGTCTAGTTTCTCGAACTGTCAACCAGAAAAAAAATACCGTATCATGCCTAAATCGGTGTCTGGACACCTTTTCAGTACAATGGTCAGTTTGATACGAACTTATAGAATAACGGTATCGCTGCCTTGTGATCCTCAACCCAGCCAGAGTCATATACCCTCTGTTTAATTAGGATTTACTGTTACTAAATATACCCCATACTCCTGGCCATTCCCTTTCATTTCAAAGTGTTCGAGGTTCCTTTCAAAAGTGCTAATATTCCTAGTCGGTCTGTTGTAAATTAAAGCTGAAGAACCCACCAAGACCATATAGTAAAGTTCGGCAATATAGTGAGATGTCGACCTGAGAAGTACCGCTACCGTACGTTTGGCTACCTAGAATGCAAACTGGTGACATGCGCACGCTGCGGCCCCAAAACTAAATGCAAAACAGGATGGTCTCCACGATGGGGGCTTAATGCCGCTTGACAGGCAGCAACATGCTCTTTGATGGTCGGCAGTACTGCACGCTCAGGCAGAGTCGCATACTCAGAATCGCTCTGAATTACACGGGAGTCGACCGAAATAAGATACCAAGGAAGATTATGAACATATGAGAGTATATTGAACGAGTTTTCACCGTTGAATTCAACCCGAGCTGGACATGGAGACATTCCTGGAAGAACACTAGAGATCGGAATCAAACTGGCCTTCTTCGCTTTCCCTTGCCAGATCGATTAAGATGGTAAACTGGCACTGGACGTCACCCGGAAATAAACTTCTGATACATATCCTATACTTGGCAGCCAATAACAAAATGACTCCTCAAACTTTCCTGTACAACCTCTTCTGCAGCACTTCAACAATTATATCTCACGAACCATTTCCAGATTTCCATACCGTTTCAGGGCATCCGTGTGCGACAGCACGTGTCACCAGAATTGCTGCAGAACTTGGCGCGTTGTACCACTTATCCCATTACGTTAACTATACGTGGAATAGGCTATCACCAGTCGTACACTATCCTGATGCGGGTTAGTATGTCATGAAATGGTGTTTATGTTGGAGCTCCTATTCTGCAGTGTTATATAACCCAGATGGAGACACACGCATGCCTGAAAATATTAAATATTAATGATTTCGCCAACAGCCCAGGTATAAAGATTCACAGTGGAGGGCAGTATACCTTGATACAGCGGGAGGCGGTAACAAGAATTCACAACTGCTCTGATCAAGACTACTGCGAGATAAAGATATCTGCGCCGCCTATCGAGAACTTGCGCTTTCACAACACGCCAGATCATAATAAGTTCGACGACGCGGAGTTAGCACGCAAAGTAAGACCACGACAGCACATCTCTATTCGTTGACACTCTACTCGACGACTCAGGGCAACCCCGCTAACTAATTGCGGTATTCAGAGATGGCATAGGCCTATAAATTGCTCAAAGACTCACAAAAGCGAGCCGAGTATAACAACACAACGGTATATGGAAAACCCAGCCACGGATCCACACAATGTGTTTAGCGAAGTATTTGCATTAAACGCGTTTAGAAACGAGTCTGGTTTCTCCAGCGGCCCCAGCAAGGACGATTTTTTTAAACTTAGATAGTGAGGATATCTAACCAAAGCCGGGTAGAGATGTTTTGGACATTTACAAGGCGGCTATGGCACTGACTAACTAATAATTGACAGTATTGGATAAGCCAGAGTGAGTCTGGGAAGAAAGAGGTTAGCAAGCTTAACGTGAAATTAAGAATGTAAAGCAGCATCCAGGACAATCTGAGAAAGAATTTGAGATTAAATTTAATCCCTTGGCAGGGTTTCGTATCGACTACGGCTAGTCCTGAAATTATTTACCCGTCGCACAGCCTCCCTCCACTTTTCGCAGTGCGGAGTTCAGCTACATTTCAATGCAAAAAATATATATATATGGAATAAATCAACGAATATTGCCTAATATAAAAAATTTGTGAAGGTATACCACGATCTCCTTGCGTACCTGTAAAGAATAGTGCTTCAGATAACTCATTTTCTGGCGCCTCAGAAGATTGTGTGGTGATTTATCGATATCCCGACTACGTAATTGCGTCAAAAGAGCCCTCGCACCCGCACGATTTTCCCTCCGCCCACAACATTATCGGATCGCCTATATTTCCTATATTAGTTAGTTTACATTCTTCGTTTGTTTACCTCGTCTTTATAAAGCGAGATGTTTTGGTGGTTTAGTTGAATCAGAGACCTAATTCTATGGAGGATCCATACTTGCGAATACGCGTATTTTTATAGTCGACAACATTCTTCTCCCAAGAAACATAAAACTGAATTTCCAGAGCAGTTGGTAAGAGCAGGAGAGCTCTAGCTAACAGCTTTATCTTGGCATAGTGCCAAGAACCACATTACGTCAGAAGGTTATTCAAGCCTGCGGGGATTCCCTTCCCACTGGTAACTAATGCCTAATCATTTAAGAGTAGATGAGTTAATGAAAGTGCCTATATTCCTAAGGATGTACTAGACGAGCGACTAAACTTCAGACTCTGCAATATGAGAGGGAAGATCATGGAGCACTACCAGAGTGGCAAATGGAACAATAAAAGCGTCTGATGCTGACGTGATCAACCAGTGAAGAAACAGGACGACGGGGAGATTCATTTTTTAAAATAAAAACCCGAAAAGGATAGAATAAATGAGAATGGAGAGAAATTAAAAGTACGTAGGAGTGAGCTTGTAGAATCAGTCTGCCTACAGCTCGAGAGCCAATTCATCAAGATACTAAACTCAATATGTGCCAGCCTTTTAAGTAGGGTCTGTGTTCACCAGGGTATTTGACATGTCCAGGTTGCAAAACACCAAGTCCACAATTAATATCTGCACTCGACACGCTCTTAATAACCAATTTCGCAACAACAACACCAACATCTGTGCCTCAAGTTTTATTAAACTCCCAAGAGAGCAAATAAGCTTATTAACGCGGAGCCCACAAGTCCCAGCGTAGATTGGGAAGTGACGTCAGCGGCGGAGCCCGATGTTGTAGTGGTGGAGGGACTAGTTGAGGTTCCGGTAACTCTATTGGTGGTGGCAGTTGCTGTTGCAGTGACTGAGGAGGTTGGGTTGTAAGACGTGGTTGAAAATGAACATGATCGCACGAGATCGTTGGCATCTAACACATGGTTCGATTATTTATTTGCAAGAAACAACCGAATGGAGGAGATTTACCGTTATCATGTCCATCACGGCTATTCTGCGCAATGCAGGCCTCGCACAACGGGATGCTGGTGGGCGCTTTGGAATCCTTGCAGATGCAGTCGAGTTCCTGGGTGTCATCCTGGTTTTTGCGGTCGCAGGAGGCAGTTAGACTCGCCACTGGATCACAGATCTGCCGACATTGGGAGGGGACATCGTTGATGTCGACGTCCACTGCGGCGACCACGGAGCCCAAAACTAGTGCGCACAAGAAGGGCTGAGAGATAAACATTTTGATCGTTGGAGTGATAACGACGACGATTCTTATGTTTCTGCAGGCAAATTCGGGGCAGACCAAAGGTCGCTGGGAGTAGGTAAAGGGAATATTTATAAAGTCAACCCCCGGATCTTCTGACACATCATACTGTATTAAAAGAGCAAGGTCCAAGTCGGAACCTTCCGTTGTTGCCAATAATCGACAAGCACCGCCACGATGATCAGCCAGGTGCCACCAATGAGAATGCAGGAGACGGCGGTGAGATCACACTGGTGTAAGGGTGAGATGCGAGCATCTGGCGAAAAAGCAAAGCTTGTATCTGCGCTACTGCATACTTAGGTTCAATAACTAATTTATGGTGTGGATCTACTTAGGTAATGCATATATGGAAATCAAGGTAGCTCTATTCATAGTAGACATAAATACGAATAGACGTCATCGACCGAGGCACACTAGACAGACTAGAGAATGTGGCAAGCTGTGTTTAGAGATTGGAAGATACTAGGCAAAGTACTCACAAGACATGTGAGGTCAGAATATAAAGTCCAGAAAAGAATAAAATACAAGGCAGAAAAATGATCGTTTTAAGATTTAGGTGCTCGAACAGGTCAACTAACTTCTTGTGCTACTAGCAATAGCGGCGCCATTACTTGGAATAGTGTTCCTTTGTGGTCTATTTCTGTTGCATTATCTGTCATAAATAGCTCAGATATCTCACATTTTCCTGGCTTCCTATTATTTTGATTGTATGTTGTGTGTATTAGATTTAGTTATGTGGGTCACCTGATGGCCATTATATCTTCTCACTTTACGAATCTCTGACTTCCACGGAAATGGAACCAATTATCTCGGCATCCAAGGACATACAGATCTACATGAGACATCATGTAGATAACCCGAAATAGGTCCAAAAGTGATACCTTTGGCCACATTCCTCTTCGCGATTGTGAGCCATTTCCAGATCTCAGAATACAATATCTAGTCTGATAATAAATGTCCAGCAGTTCGTCTCCTGTCCCGAATGCACGTATATGAAATAGAACACGGTAGACATGCCATGGATCCGGGAAAAAGTTAGATACTATCATTCATACATGATTGACAACCCTTTAAACTAGCTTCTGTCGGATTAGAGAATGCGCAGAATGCATCTACGTCGAGTAAATATACTATCAGTATACTCGTATTGACTATGTCCACATTTAATGTACCTAACATCGTGTTCTAGCACTGTACATCCTCCCTACATTCAGTTATATGAACATTTAGCAACGATTCTGATATAGAAGAGACTATTTCTCAAGAGGGAATAGATTAGCGCTATGTCAACAGCAATAATGGAATTAGTGTAATTGTCAGATATTCGGTTACTCCGGAATAGGAAAGAGAATACGACTTGTAAAAAGGTCTAAAATATGCAGTTCTTGGGCTGATCCGTTTTTTTCGATTCAGTTCTTAATTGCATTCATTCTTCTTATTATGTTGTTGGCTACGTGTTCTCAGATTTTTGACCCCCACTTTTGTCACATGATCCGGGCTACATACAAACATACTACAACCATACGTCGGTCAGCTGAATACGCGTATGAGCCAGTATCACCGATCATATAATAATATGGATCTGCATTGAAAAGGATAAGGTCTCTTGAGGTCTCTAACTATCTGAATCTATCTGGGGAGCTGGATAAAAAGGTGAAAAACAAACAAAGGAACAAAGTCGGACCGAGCGGATGCTGAATAATGAGTACTATTGGCCCACCTTGGTCGATGCCATAATTACTACCGCACTCTTTTGCTGCGGAAACCTTGGGCCATATTCTTTCTGTTTCCGGCCGGACTTAGTGCCGCTTTTTACTCCGGGAATGATCCGGGAGCGTGGGGCAAGTGCTGGAGTGCGTGTGCTGAGCACTCGGAGTACTCAGGGAGCGGTGTTGGAGTAACCCAGAGCAATCTTCAGAGTAGGATCAATCTTTGATCGCTTAATTTGATATGGACTTGGAATATATGCAGGCCTTTTTTACGTGAGGCCCAGTTTGCGAAATATAGGCTACATTTATCATTGCCATATAGGTTTCCAAATAGTGCAAATTATTGGATTAGATAATTTCTGGCCCTCATTCAATTAAGACCGCAAAAATTTTTCGTAAGACTACATAATTTCAATGAGAATGTCGCACAGTAAAATCAGCTTCATAATTCTGGCTGATACGTATATTCTGGTGCCCCATAGAAGTATACATAAGTCAATCTGGAATTCAGCCATAAGGAATGCGAATTAGTGGGGAATATCGGAATAGCTTAGAATAACTTCCTAAGATCACCTAATCTCAAGTTATATCGACGTACAAAGGACGTACATTGTACTACCTTAGATTCTGCCTCTGCTCTCAACTCCATCTTAGGTGATATTCGAGTCCTTCTCCAAAAGGACATATACACCACTATGCACTTGATGTTTTACATCATGAGACGATAGGTGGTCATCAATCAGATTGTCTTTTACAACCAGTGGGAAAAAATAATATTAAAACAGAGACCAAGACTTGGACGTTTAGAAGGAAGGGCTACACCCAAGGCTGAGAAAGGAAAAAAAAGGCGGGGGAGGGGAGAAGAAAGAAATAAAGCAACGCCTCGCAACCAGTGACATACAGTAAAGCTATGGACCTGTGAGAAATATTGAGTGGTTAGACATGAATGTGAGCTGATTTCCTGGCCCCAAGGTGAACTGTCATGGGCTGAACCCATAGAACCTACATAATAGGCTATGTACAAAAAGGTATGTTTGAAGAAGGGAAGAAAGAAAGAGGAAAATGAGAGTCACGTCTTGTGGGTCGACGGCCAGTAGGGCCCGTAGGTGTTATCATTTTATGCTATTTGACTACACCCAAGGAAGGCATTTAAACCGATTTTATAACGAGAATTTTTATTCTAGCAACCAACTTTGTACTAGAGGCATATTTCAGGCCGAAACTCATCACTTATATCAATCTGGGAACAAGCTTTTGCAGGGTTTCTAGCTAGTGAACTCGCAAATCAGCTAGTTTCTGAGTTTCCCAGTTTTGAAATCAAGGTTTGTGTCATAAATATATTATATGGCAAATGGCAATTCATCACGCAACGAAACACGGGACCAGTAAAGTACTCCTACAACTGTCAAAATTGAATTTCGAGATGTTATAAGTTGAAGGTGTGTTTTTGTGGTCATATGATCGTACTACATGAGACAAAAGATTTGCACAGTGCTCGCTGACACGTCTCCTTTGCCTCCTTCAGCTTGTCCTGATGAAAGTAGAGATTCCCAAGATTCCTCAGTGTTTCCAATGTGGACGTACGATTAGGACCTAGTGCTTTCTCGTGACCTGTCAATGCCCGCTGGTACATTTCCTCTGTACCGTAAACATTGAGCGGGTGCGTAAGTAACCTTAGATGATCCTTTCCTTCTCTTTTCTTTTGCTGAGGGATATGTTTTAATGATTTAGAGGTCTTCGCCTTCACAGCAAAAATCTGTGGACTGAAGTTAGCTTGTACAGTACCCCCTAGGAGCTCCTAGGAGTAAAAAGTTTTCAACAGCTTTACAATATTCATCTGTCATGTCTATCGACTTTGTCCCCTAAGCCAATGACTGAGTCCACCCTGTTGCCAGAATATGAGGAAGGCCTCAACTTCCCATCTTTTAACTTGGGCAACATAACTGTTGAACATCCGCTTACGGGGGTCCATAATTATAGCCATTTGGGGAACCATTTCAAGCCCGTCTCTGACTAATTAACGCAGTAAAGTTCTTACTAAATTAACAGTAGGTTCCAGGATAAATTTAACGTAGGGCAAGGCACCTCTCTACATGCATGCAGCGACAGGGGTAGTCCAGTGTAGACATCCTTTCGTCCGAGTCCAGTGACGAAAATGTGTCTAGTTGCTTGTCTCAGTCATGCTTTTGAAGCATCGGCACTAGCGATGGCTGCATTTCGGAGCACAGTAGTATTTGTTAGGATAGCCTCAAAGTCTTGCCGGTCAATTAACAGACGAACTGCCGTGAACTGAACCGAGCTTATCGAGTGTCCAAGGGGTCAGCAGGCTTGATAGCCCTAAGCAGCCCCGCTGTAGACTCTGCTATGTTGGTGAGCTCCCTGTCTGACGTCTTAGTTGAGGAATGGTTCCTGTGGATACTATCTGCAGCAGCCTGCAGCAGCCCAGAAAGAGCATGGAGGTCGCTTGCCATCATGTTAAGGTCTAAAGCAGCTGCGTCTGGAGCTGTGAGTGAATGGCTGCGTAGGTCTGAGATCAGCCCATGCCCTAGGCACTGTAAATATGGATAAGTAGCGAGCCTCATAAAAAGGAGGGACGAAACTAGATATTTATATTTTCGTATGGTTCACCTGAGTCAGACCTTTCGCACATTATGGCGGCACAAATCCGATAACACTGGAGGAAATGGTCAAGGCTTCATACTCGTTGCCTTCTTCCATCTTCATCTAGCGGCGTTCAACCATCAGCATGCTTCCAGGTAGTAGACGTGTCTCGGCCAGTCGATGCCGCACAAATTTTGGACACATGATTTGGGTCGGTAAATTCCTCATCCAATCGCCGATTTTCCAGATCTCAGCGCAACATCAAAAAGGTTCTAGCAAAATTTTGTCAAGGATGTGTGATTTTCTGCCCACTAGGATGAGTTTTGTTTTCGGGTATTAGGATAAGAGAGATAAACCAGCCTGGCAATCTCCCGGCAGAAAGCAAATGAATCGGTTGTGATAACCTTACCTGAGACATCGCGTACAGCTCAACGCAGTGACACCTGAGGGCACAGGGCTTGGGAAGCTTCCACCATATTCTCGCTCCCATGACAAAGCCCTTTTACCTTCTTCCTTTCCCCCCTATTTTTAGAACTCTCGATATAGAACTCAATATTATTTTATCTATCTGATCTGTCTGCCATCACATGGTTCACGAAGTTGGCGCATCAGCGAGGCCAGAAATTAACATTTGTACGTCACTGTCAGTAGCTTGCCGAATGCTAGACATTTATATTCGGACTTACACGAGGGCGCGTCATTACCAATACGATTGAAGTTCGCTTTCATAGTGCTAACAGAGTCTGTGCATCGAGCACCGCTATTCGTCGGTGCCTCAAAGGAAATCCCACGAAAGAGGTTAATGGGTGACAGAGTGTCGTCATGGTTCCCCCTGCTTTAAATGGGTCGACAAAGCCTGGGGAAGGACACTAGTGCAGAACTACCGCAAAATCTCCGGTGAAATACTAAAAAAAGAAATTAAGTTTGCGGGAAATTCCATTACGTCGGCATTTTAACACTCTCGCCTTCGGTATTTTCTCCACAACCCGACATACATAATTGCAATTTCCCGCTCCCTACAGGTTGCGCATCATTTTCAAGACATCGCATATATCAAAACATTTTCTGGCCATGGCGGACTGTGCCCCGTCAGAGAGGCCGAAGAAACGCAGAAGACCGCCGCTCGCTTGCCACCAGTGCCGAAGGCGAAAGATTAGGTGCGATCGAACGTCGCCATGCGGACCCTGCAGGAAGGCGGGGAGCCCAAGCTGTACATATGCTCCTGTGCATCTTCCGCATTCCCAAGCGAATGGAGCCCTGCCGTCCCAAACTAGGGGACTAAGCAGCACAAACCTTCTCCCACAATTAACTTCATCCAATAGGGTTATAGCCTCGCAAGACAATGGAGTCGCCTTAAACCACAGCCCATCTAGAGGTTTCAGTCCGAACACTCAGCCTTCTGATGCAGCCAGTGTCGACTGGCTGATTGCCAAAGTCCGTGATCTAGAACAGAAGCTTGCCCACAACATCTCCAAATGCAGTGTTGGAGACGGTAACCTCGAACGGCTGGAACATGGAACACCTGTACGCAGCACTGGCGTAGTATCCAAGACGCGGTACTTTGGCCGAAGTCATTGGTCTAACTTGATACAGCTCGTAAGATTTCCCCTACGATTTGATATTTTGAAATGCGAAATGGCTCATTTAGTGCGCACAGCTAGCCGTCGAACTTTCTCTCCTCAAACGCTCTGAGCTTGAGAAAGATGAACTGTATCAAGTTTTAGCAAACCTGAAGTCCTTAGCTCGTGAGATCAAAGGGAACCGTGTCCAATCGCTATCGTCAACCGATCTTGGCAGGCATATTCCCGCTCGGGATGTCACTGATCTGCTTGTCGATCACTACGTGCGGAATTTCGAAGGCACCTTCCGCATTCTCCACATCCCAACCTTCCGCTGCCATTACGAAAAGTACAGACAGGATCCCAGCTCGGTCAGCGAAGGATTCATTATCCAGCTCCAGCTTTGTATGGCTCTCGGATCTATAGTTTATGATGATGTTTTTGTGATGAGATCTACAGCAATGCGATGGATCCATGAAGCTCAGCTATGGCTCATGCTACCCGGGAAGAGTAGAATGGCAATCACAGGCATCCAAATAATGTGTCTGCTGGCCCTTGCTAAATTAACTTGTGGGGTTGGCAGTGATCTAAGTTGGATCACGACTGGGTCGTTAGTCAGGATGGCTATGCATATAGGCCTGCATCGGGACCCAAAACATCTGCCCGCGATGACAGTGTACCAAGCAGAGATGCGGCGGCGACTTTGGGCCTCTATACTTGAGTTAAACTTACAATGTTCGTTTGAGGCCGGTGCGTCACCTCTTCGAATGTTGATGATAGCCAGCTCACGGAGGGGCCGGCTAATCATCAAACGCTGCTCAAAAACGCGCCCGATGTTCTGACACAAACCTCTATCCAAATTGCGCTTCTGAAGTCGCTCCATCTTCGGCAAGGCTTGCTAGGGCACATCAACAACTTTCACGGTAGCGAATCATATGACGTAGTCCTCAGCCTCAATTCGGAGCTCACAGATGCCTACCGAGTTTTAAAGCAGACTCTTTTGTCGCTCAATACCAGCCAAAATGGGCCAAACAGCTCTGCGCTTGTAATGCTCCATATGCCAATGGCAGAAATGTTAGTCCTTCGTTTCTTTCAGGCACTGCATCAACCAGTTGTCGTAAACAAGATTCGCGACCCTAGGTTCTACTATTCTAGAAAAGTCTGCCTTGATACATCTGCAAGAATTATGCACGTCTGGCATACAGCTGTTCAACCCAAAACTTTAGATGGCATAATTGACTTCAGACGCCTTACTACAAATGGCACTGGCATTTTTCATACTATCCTGCTTCAGGCCATAGCCACTATCGCTGTTGAGCTCATCCATCAAGAAATGGATCAGCCTAGCACGAGTCATCCCCTCATGGACAATCCCTCTTTACGTATCTATCTCGAAGAGGCAGTGACGTGGACTCTCGAACGCGTCCACTCCGGAGATACCTCCGTAAAGAGCCACTGCTTCCTTACAGCCTGTTTGAGTCACCTAGACTCTCTGGAGACTGGTTTAGATGAAGAGGGCGTAAAGAGGGCTGTTTTCCAAGGGGCAACATCATCCGCTAACAAAGGCTTTCAGGTACTAAAGGGGGTAGCTAGGAGAGAAGGGCTCCTTTCAGAAGTTTCTGATTGCGAGTTCAATGCTCCAGAACAGAACCCAACAATCAATACTCTGGATTGGTTGGATGATTGGGTATTCGGCGACGTAGAGTTGCTACCGTCCCCTCTGTGGGCGTAGCTCGATACACAACTTTAGCATTGGTAAAATAAGCAGCAATTATCAAGCAAATATATTTTGAGTACAAGCGCCGCAAGAACTGGGATCTGTGGCATATTTCCCACTGATGCTCTGTCGGCGGTACAGGTTTTGCAATATGGAATATTATAATTATGCACAGTCTAACTAAAACTGTTCTCTGGTCTCCGTGAAGAATGCTCATCGTGTTCTTTTCGTGAAAGTCCCTGTGTTGGGAGACCAAAAAAAAAAAAAAAAGATTGGGGGGAAACGAATGTGTGTCTCTACTGATATTTGGCAAGGGCAGAACGCGATTCCACTCAAGTAAGTGCTTGATCAAACGCTATTATTCATTTGGAACCTTCTCAGAGATGTAGTTGAACGGATTAAGCATTCATGATTAATTGATGAATTAGTGATATTAAAAAACCTGATACAAAGGCTGACCAAACAAGCAGTAGCTGAGAACACAAACTATCTAGGAATTATCATCGCAGGGCATCCATAACAAATGGGACCCCATTTAAAGGAGTAATAGTGTGACACTGTTAGGCCTCAATATACTCTCTCGCGATTACTCGCGACAACGCGAACCAAATACTGTATTTGGTGGGTTAACTTCGGGTTAACTTTGTATGATATGCAAAACAGCATGAGCTGGTCAAAGACTGTATCATTCGAACCGGGGGCAGGCGCTCATGTTCTGGGATTCGGGGGTACGGAGGCACCCGTGAAGTAGGCTAAATAACGAGTGAATTTGCATATAGATACTGACTAAGAGAGTGCAAACCGGCACCCGGAGCAGAGGGATAGCCCGATATTCCGACAATTATAGAAGGTCACGAGCAATTGGGAAGATGTTGGAAGCGATTGTGCATTGTATTGAAAGGGTGCCAGGTGGCAACTACTAACTAACTAATATGTTCTATACACAGCGAGGTCGTACCGGGGGCAGCCGCCCATGCATGGCAGTATATCCAATATATATAAGCCGTGCCATCAGAAAAAGAGAGGTAATGACAACACACATCACAACAAATATAGAGAATATTCAGGCTCATATAGAATTACACCTATATATATCTGACAGGTATGCAAATACTAGCTGGAAACATGGAGGTGGTGTCGTTTGCGGTCATCTTGACCGACCTCGCACCTGCCTGTAAGATGGCCTCTGTACTCCATTAGCCTGTCGTTCACTGCACCTCATCAACAATCCCCAGGAATAAACTTTTAGCAAAGAGTGAAGCTTTGACCGAAACCTATCACTAGAGTGCTAGATACTGCCACAATGGTTCATCTAGCATCGACCTGCTGCAGGACATCTGGTTTGCTTCTCATCGATCAGGTTTCGATGCCAATTAGCGTCTAGATTACCCGTTTCTCAACTTCTGTTCTATGATAGTTCTGATTTTGCTGAAAGTAGACCATAATTACGAATATCATAGAATCTATTTAGAGTTATCAAGGATCCCTCTTCTTTATCGCTGCTTCTCGCGAGAGACGCGCTTCATTGCCCAAAACTTCAACATCACGTTCCCAAACCATTAAAATCGCCGAACTTACTGGCCCTAGAATAACAGCACAGAGAATTGCTCTTGCGACAATACTCTTCGTAGAGATTCTGCCAGGATAGTTAGGCAGTTGACGTAGCCTTAATGCTAGAGCCCAGATGAGGTGAGCTATGCTGATAAGAGCTAGATCCCACTGAACAAACTGCAGTATTCCCTCAGACAGAGATGGCATGGTCACGTTTGTTACAAAAGGGTTCACCAGTCGCACTAGGTGCACTGGATCCAACGCAAGTGCGATGTGAGAGCGAAAGAGGAAAGGCACAAAATAAGCAGTCAAAGATATGCTCCAAAAGTAGACATAGGAAAGAGCGCTACAAACAAAACCAAAAGCATACACCCCGTGAGGGATGCTGAAGGGTGGTCTTCCCTGTCTCACTTTAGTGCGGAACGTACACTCCCCGATTTGAAGGAGTCTACGGACCAAATAGATGGCAATGGGAAATATTTCCCAGATGCGGACGAATTGAACTTTCAGATCGACTGAAATAAGTGACGGTGCTGGAAGTGCAGCTAGAAGTGATGGAATTCCAAATCCCAGGACGATAGTTAAAGGAATTGTGTACGATTTCTCAGGATCAATAGCGATATCACGGCTAGTGAGCCCTGCGCCTTGTTGCTCTAAACAGAGGCCGAGAAATGCGGGGCTGACAAAACCTAGGCCAAGGAGCTGTCCGAGCATCGCCATTGTCGTAAAACTTCAGCGAGGGATTAGCCGACCTCTCTATGACCCTACAGCAACGGATGAACTCACAAGGATGGCAGCTTGCCTATATTGCCACTTCTTCTGCTCTCAACCATCCCCAACACCAAGATACCTATTGCAGATCCTACAAAAGGTACGAGCAGTAAGGTAGTGTCGGCTGCAGCACCTTCGCTTAGATCGTAGAAGAATGTTGTAAATCCATTTAAAGCGTCATCAAGCCTTTCCCAACCGGACAAAACAGTGTTATATGGGAGAGATCTGGACCCAATGCGGTGCTGGCGAGCTAAACTTAGAGATTCAGAGAACAGGCCGGTGCTAATGGGGAAGACAAGTAAAGCAAAAAAGCCCAGGATGCTAACTGTATAAAGGACGCTTCTAGCCAGCTGGCTATGTCGAGGAAGGTAATAGGACGCCATAATGAATAGAGGCCTTGATGCTGAAATGCAGGCTGGCCATTCAGTTGGGCGTCTGCCCTTTAAATTAGAGAAACTGCTGAAGCACAACTGGTCATACACATGACCCCGTTATAAGTGAAGCCGAGGGCTAAAGCCCTTTAATGATTACGAGACACTAAAAAGTCAAATTGGATTAGAAAATCTGAGCCTGTTGCGTATGCTCTATAGATACGCCTTGTTCCGCTTCGCCCCCACATGCCGAGATAGACAGCTGATTACCCCGCATGTGATTTAGAGCGAAAATATGCCACTCCTCAAAATTCGCAATTACTTCTAATATAAATAAGCCTAGTTTGCAATGACATTACGACGCTGGTGTAGTAATAACGCCATGATGAATCCTCAAACCGCACGACCCAGACTCTCACTCAGACTCGCTATCCCGCTGAGTGCGATACTAATTGTTTATGCTGTAATGGCTTTCACTGGTGTGCCTAAATATTGGAATAGGTCTCACTTGGGAGTTCTCTCAAACTACAGGCAAGCAGAGGTACGGCAACTCCCTGAGTATCATACCGTGTAAAATTAACCTTTCAGCAGTCTGGCATTAATTTTATAAATCACAGACTCCAGACAGCGCCGCTCTGGCTCTACCAAGGATTGCACGCTGCCCCAGCATTTATATGGTGCATATCAATACCACTTCAACATCTTGACAGCCTTCGTAAAGAGCATATGAACTTGCATCGCGTTAATGGGTACATAGCTCTTTCGGTCTCCCTGATTCAGTCACTGAGTGGAATGGTGTTTCTATTACGTGACCTCACCTACACGCACGAGAATGTCTTCCATATTCATGCACTTACAGTTAGAGGTGTATGGATCCCCCCATTCATATGGCCTACTTTCACAGGGGGGTTATGGATCTACGCACCTGTGTTCCTTTTCACTCTCTTCCGCACGGTTCAGATGGCGAGGGCAAGAAAAATCGAGCAGCATCGCAAGTGGGCCGTGCTGCATTCTATCTGTGGCTATACGATTGCAATCAACCGTGTCAACCTGTCGGCAATAGTTGTTATCGGAAATATATTGTCATTGCTCCCCGATTATGTGCAGAGGCAATGGTTAAAGCTCCCAACAAATCTCCCTGGTATTGTTGAAGTTGAGATCAGCGCTTTTGCAGCTGCAGCGGCTTATGCATACGTTTTTGCGGGGATCTGGGCAGTCTCAGAAATGAAGCGAAGCAAGACTAAACCTGGGAAGCAAGATTAGTCGGGCTGCTATTTTTAAGTTGCTGGATTAGTGCTGTACTGGCTTCTGTGTCTTTCGGGAGAGCCCTCATGCATGAAAATTATGTTGGTTATGAGATATTTCCGGTCCAAGGTCCAGCTGAGACCATATGAGCAGAATATGTCACATGCTGTGCTTGTGTCAACTATATATAAATTTATGATTTTATACCGTACTTTACCCCGATCCATCTGTTTTAGATATACCGAAATACGGTTAAGGGCCAGTTCGAGCGTGATTAGTATGTTAGGAGACGAGGGTAGCGTGTATACAGGTATACAGTCAGCTTGGGAGTTCGCAACCTTGCAGTGACCGAACGCTGTAGCACCCGAGGTGCATGAGGCGACGGGATCATTATATGATCAAAATTTGTCACTCCCCCGACGTGCTGAAGATCTGAAAATGGAATACTAGTTATAAGTTTAGTCTGGGCCTCTTGAAACGGTGTCGCTATGAAAAGCTTGTCTAAGAGCCTATCAAGTGGACAAGGCAAAGCTGCCAAGGCAGTCTGAGTGGAGATGTAGCTCCTGCCGCCAACAGTACCTAGAGCTTTTTAGGTATCTGTTACCCCACGATGGCTTAAATTTGGGGGAAATGATTGTACGCGAAGCATTGTATCTGCAAATTAAGGCTCGCGGGTCTGAATTTTAGGCTAACAAATATAGGCTGTTATGGAGTGAGAGGTACAGATCCACGAAACTTTTAAGGACATTCTGTAGACTGCAGTGGCATTTTTTCGCCGTTCTCTAAGGCAGACCTGCCGTATTTAAAACCTCTTGCACTCATTTTTCTCCTCACCACCAAAATTCTCGCAAGTTGAGAAAACAACGCGAAGTTTAACCATTTCATCGCATTTTGACCAATTCATCCGATTTTAGTTACCAAATGCGTCAATTTTGGAAGCTATACAAGATCCACATCTCGTAACGCCTCCTAAAAGGGTTAATAACAACAGAAAAAGGAATCGCAGTATACCATATGATTTACGAGCGTAGGCGCATATACGCTAGGGGAAATAGAGTGCCTATCCGATATAAAGAATATAGTAGCCGAGTGTTCGAATCCTAGTCTGATCATCTTCCACTTTCTCTAAAGAAGTAGGCCAAGATGGCAGCCCGAAGAGGAGTGATCCACTAGGCAAGATTCCGCTGGCTAAACTAGAATAGGTACCTGTTGCGAGGTTCAGCGTGTAATCAAAACATATATAATTATACGCCGAGGGGGTGTGTCAGAATAAGCAGATACACTAGTACTACATCCAAATTGTATCAGCGATACCTTTTGTGGTGTGGTGGTATTTGACAGTACTCTGGCTGCAAAGGGCAGAAATGGAGGTTGCCTGGACTGGTGGGTATATCACCAACCGGTGCTCTTTTCTTATATGCTCGAACCCGTTCTGGCGACAGGCTGCTTTAGTTCTATTCGGTGACGGAACGCCTGTCCCCTGTACAGAGTACGGAAAAATCGGACCGATGCTGGCACCATAATGAATATGACAGGGTACAGAAAATTACCTCCTTTATTATACTTGCCCTCACAGTTCGCCCCAGTATGATCGGACAACACGTAGAAAGAGTGGCAGTTTCGAGATTTCCATTGCATCGACAATATCCCCTGCTTTGATCTCGCCTCCTATCAATATCGACCCCGAGACAATGATCGCTGGACCACCTTCCTGTCTCCTGTTATCTCGACGCGCCGCCTCGGGTCTCGCTTCTGGTTGGTGCGTCGGTGCCGCTCTCGTGTCTGTTCGCCTTCTTCTTCGGATTAATCGTCACCACCAGCTGCGGGGTGCCCATCAGCATGCACATTCTCTCTGAAGGCCTTCCCCTCCTAGCGGTGATGGTGGGATTCGAGAAACCTGTTCGTCTCACCCGAGCTTTACTACATGCGTCCACCGAGCCCTTGACCCGCTTCAACCGCTCGTCCGGTAAAACCACCAACTCTGTTTCCCTAATCAGACTGCCTAGCCATCGATCCATTCCCGACAATATCCAGGTGGCCACCCAGCACGAGGGATGGCGAATTGTTCGCGATTATGTTATTGAAATCACCATCCTAGCGGTCGGAGCCGCCTCTCGGGTCCGGGGAGGCCTCCCTCAGTTCTGCTTTGTCGCGGCCTGGATTCTGTTCTTTGATGCCTTGCTCTTATTCACATTGTATATCACTATTATCTGCGGGAAGCTGGAGATTACCCGCATTCGGCACCACATAAATCTCCGCAAGGCTCTAGAGGATGACTGTGTGCCCCGTCAAGTAGCCTAGCAGGGCGCTACCAATGGTGATGGGATGGATGCCAACAGCCAGGAGTGGAGCTTCCGCATCTTTGGGTACAAGATACAGGCAGAGGATGTGTCCAAACTGAAGCTTTATATGATCAGCGGTTTCGTCCTGTTCAATGTACTGCAGTTGTCGTCCCTCTCATTCCGTGTCATGGGAGGGTTGAACGCTGTCCTGCCGCTCTTTAGGACTTCCAGTCTCTTCACCCCTGGTCCCATTAATCCCTTTAAAGTGGCCGCTAATGGCCTCAATGATATCTATGTCACGGCCAGAGTTAGTAGCATTGAGACGGGTGTGACCGTGTTGCCCCCGATCAAGTATGTAATGCAATCACCTGTCGTACCATGTGGAGGCCGACAGGATATTCAGTACATGACGCTGCTCCTGAATGACGTGCTGGGTAGTCATGTCCTTGGTGGCATACTCTCCTCACTGGAAGACCCAGTTGTCTGCAAGGGGGTGATCGTGGCTCTCGGTGTGAGCCTGTTTCTGAACAGCTATCTCATGAACGCCGCGCACAGGAATATTCGCGAAACCAAGAAATCTGCTGAGACCTCAATAGCGATTGCAAAATCTGCCTACAAACCAAGTCTACAGCCCAACCGTCCTATTAGCAAACGGATAATCGAGGAACTGGAGCTTATAGTGAAGGAGAAGAAGGCATCATTACTGGATGATGAAGAGCTGGTCGAACTCTGCCTCCGGGGGAAAATCCCCGGGTACGCTCTAGAGACGACCGTGGCCGACCAGCCCATCATGACTCGACTGGAGGCCTTCACCCATGCTGTTAAGCTCCGTCGTGCTGTGGTGTCTCGCACAAGAGCTACGATGGATGTTGCAAGCGGCCTGGAGAACTCCAAAAACCCCTACCAGGATTTGAACAATGAATTAGTGTACGGAGCCTGCTGTGAGAACGTTATTCGATACCTCTCCTTGCCCGTGGGTGTGGCCGGTCCAATATTAATTGATGGCCAGAGCTACTTCATCCCTATGGCGACCACCGAGGGCGTCCTGGTGGCCAGCAACAACCGCGGCTGCAAGGCGATTGACCCTGGGAATGGAGCGGTAACAGTGATCAACAGCGATGGGATGACCCGTGCCCCCTGCATTGGATTCCCATTCGTGTCTCGTGCAGCAGAGGCAAAGCCATGGCTGGATTCAGAGTACGGGGTAGAAGGTCCTAACCATGGCGTTTAACTCTGCCAGTCGGTTTGCGCGACTCCAAGGTCTGAAAACACCCAAGCTGGTACCTATCTTTATGTCCGGTTTAAGTCGACCACGGGAGACGCGATGGGGATGAACATGATCTCCAAGGGGACCGAGAAGGCATTGCAGGTAATGCGGGATAATGGATTCGACGACATGGCTACCATCTCAATGACGGGTAACTACTTTGTCGACAGGAAGTCGTCCGCTATCAACTGAGTTGACGGGCGGGGCAAGTCTGTGGTGGCAGAGGTCACAATCCCCGGCAATGCAGTGCGCTCCGTGCTTAAGATAGACGTGGAGACTCTTGTAGAGATGGATACGGCCAAGAACCTTACTGGCAGCGCTATAGCTGGGAGTATAGGGTGGTTCAACGCGCATGCCACCAACCTCGTCGCTGCCGTGTTCTTAGCCACCGGCCAGGATCCGGCGCAGAACGTGGAGAGCTCCAGCTGTATCACTATAATGAAGATGTATGCTGCCTCCCTTCTGAGTCTCGTATTAGCCTTTGTTAATGATATCATCAGTGTCAATGGAAATCTACACGTCTCTGTCTTAGTGCCGTCCGTCGAGGTGGGCACTATCGGCGGCGGCACCATCCTCGAAGCGCAATCCGCCATGCTTGACATGCTGGGCATTTGTGGCGCCCATGCTTCGGATCCGGGGACTAATTCCCGTCAGCTGTCCGGATAGTGGCAGCTGCTGTTCTGGCAGGGGAACTGAGTTGCTGTGCAAGCAGGACATCTTGTGAGTGCGCATATGGCGCACAATCGCACTGCGCCAACCGGACGGAAGTAGGCACTCCAGGCTGTTGACCTGACCCTGACAGTTGCAGGGTTTTCTTGTTGCCTTTAGAGTGGGACGTAGAGTATTTAATTATTTGTAGACATCAATGTACAAGAGCCCTATTAGATACTCTAACCAGGATTAGGACAAGAAGGACAGTACATACAGCACTACGTAATGTGGTGCAATGTGACGTATCTCAATGCAGTATTGACATCGGTCTTATTTTCTTTTTCTTTTTTCCAAGTGTCTGAATCGAATATTAATCACCCCGCGCGGGGTGTCGATGACAGACGTAATCCCGGCTATTCAACTTCCCCACCAAGTCTCACATCTTCTCCCTCTATGACTACTACTGGCACAACAACAAGACAACAAGCACAATGGCAGCCACTGAGTTCTCTATCCAACTGGCCTCCCCTCTAGACGCCCCGGTCCTCGGCAAAGTAAGCGGCGATTCTTTCCTCACCGATCGCCATACTCAAATGAAAGGCCTCGGAAAAGATCCATACAATCTGGAGAAATCAATGGCAGCAGACATACCCCGGCAAGCGACATCGCCGAATATTGTCCTCCTAAAAGCAGTGGACAATGTGTCTGGCGAAATTGCAGGCTGGGTATCATGGGGCTTTCGAGGATTCACAAATGAACAAATTGCAGACATACGTCCTGGTGTCGTGATTCCAACGGTAAAAACCGCTCCGGAACCTCCTGCAGAAGGGAAGAAAATACCTGCAACAAATAACCTGGTCAAGGCAGAAACAGACGCCATTGAGGATGATCCAATCAAGCAGCTAGAAACCATGACGGACGCAGATCTAAAAGACTGGATGGACAAACTTATGCCGGACGGCGCCAGGTGTATGTTTGTCATCTCCCTCTGTGTGGCGCCCAAATGGCAGTCGCAAGGAGTAGGATCCGCGCTCTTGCAGTGGGGCACAGACAGAGCAGATGCAGCAGGAGTCTTCATGTGGGTACACTCGTCGGCGGATGCGTGGCGAATGTATGGGAAACATGGATTTGAAACCATTGGCACACTCGATATCGACTTGGATCAGTATGCTCCTGCGCCCTCGTCGGATAATGAGGGGAGGTGGGGGCATTATATGTTTCGGTATATGAAGAGGGTACCTCACGTTAGCCAGGAATAAACTTGTTTTATGGAATACAGACATGGCTTGAAAGGGTGGCGTTGAGCTATATATCAACTGGGCGCAATTGGTAAGCACCAATTTAGATTTATGGGATGTTTACCCTCTGTCGATACTCGAGATGTATTTCATGTCTACGAACTATAAGATATCCTAAAGAGACAATAATTGTAAATTCTCCTTGGAACCATTGAGGGCTATCCCCAGATATATGGATATTCTGATGTATCAGCTGTTGCTGGAACATACATGAACAAACATAATACCTACGCGTTTGAAATACTGAGATTCTGCTGCTTCCTATATTGTGCGGGCTGAGGTGTTGGTAACAGTAAAGATAGAATCCCAGAAGTTTCCCTTCCCTTGCCAAGACTTTCGGGAAGGGAGTCCCCATGGGATGGGAATTTCCCTTCCCAGCGGTCTGCCCACCTCTGACAATTACCTTCAGAGGAGGAAAGGCCTGGAAGCGGCTAAGTATGCATCAAACGTAAAAAATAAGTGCCAATATATACTTCAAAAGGATAAACAAGTGAAATTCAGGAGTAGAGATTACGATGCTTTTGCCCGCCAGATAGGTAACCTCTTTTATGCCGGTCAAGGTGCCTAGAGTAAAGGTCCTGTCCAGGCTTCGCTTCGGCTAAGACGGCACAGATGAGTGGAGGTACCTAACTAGGGTCAATGCAAAACACCGGCGCACTGTGCACCAGTTCTTGATCGTCCAAACATGCTATTGGTGAGGTCACCCTGGGGTGATCGCGGGTGATCAGCATCGTTCGCATCGTTACACACCAGTCCGTATGTATCTGGACGATCTTTTAAGGCAGGAGTATCCTCACTATGACCCTCTTCTAGTCTGCAGTCCTCGTTCGGCCATGACCCTCTCCAAGCCGAAGCCTTTATGTGCCTGCGGGCCTCGTCCGGCAACAGCACGCATCTGGTTCCCCGGGAGCCCTCTCCAAACTGCAACCTTCGCACGTCTGCTGCCCTATGTCGACTATCGTAAGAATTCACAATGCCCCAGTATTCTTTAGTTGCAAGGAGGGTAGCTCGTCTAGTTCCAATTCGACAGAAACTACATAAAATTTCCTCTCCGCAAGAGATTTGGCACAGTCGCGATGGGGATACATAAGCAAGAGGGTCTTGGCAGAGAAGTCACATGTCTCGGTTGGTCTCAAGACCACAGTCCCAAGACAGAACCAGACTTGTGAAGGCGGTTCTATTTCCCTGCGTCCAAGCACGGGCTCACAGCTCCTCAGATACATGCAACGAGACATATATCCTACGGTGTAGGTCGTATTCTGCCTTGTACCTTGCTTATTATGACAATGTTAGTCCTATTATGGCTATCCCGTGTGTTGAAATGAGAGAGTCATGGCCAGGGATAGGGAACAGATATATAAGGCATCCCGCCCGTGTAACAGATAACTCCTTGAGTCAATCAACTTCAATCAATCTGGCTATAACTCTCTCATTTCAACATCCCTCCAAGTATGTGCTTGAGAAAATCGATAACAAATAAGGTTGGTGTTCTTGGTAGGGCAGTCACCTGTCGGGCTAATATCAGACTAGAGGGACTTCCAGTAGGAACCGAGGAACCGACTGCAAAGTAGGGACCGACTGCAGAGTAGAGACCAACTACAAAGTAGAGACCGACTACAGAGTGGGGACCGACTGGAGAGTAGGAACTGTTGTGAATCTACAGTAGGTCAGAGGAATTGATATTGAATAAAGTGAACTAAGCCATTGAATTGGATGAGCGAACTTAGTTAGTATACAGGAATTTGTCTGTGGGAAGACATATAAGCGAGGACCTTGCCGATACTTCGGGTAATCCTTCGGGCCGATCCTATATTCATCACAAGAACCGACTGAAGAGCAGGAACCCAATACAGAGGAGGAACAGACTGGTGACTAGGTACCTACTACAGAGTAGAAATCCGCCACAGGGAAGGAACCTACTAGAGGGTAGGGACCTACTACAGAGTAGGGACCGACTGGATAGTAGGAAACCACGAGAGGGTAGGCACCCACTGGGGAGCAGGCATCTACCTCAGAGTAGGACTCCACTTCAGAGTAGGGACCGACTCCAGAGTAGGAACTCACTAGAGAGTAGGAATCCACTACAGAGTAGGAATCCACCACGCTGTAGGACCAACCGGGAATAGGACCGAACAAAGGCAGATTTTAGATCTTGCCTATTGGTCTGTGGTAATGTAACCTTATATTTTGAAGGAGCTTAGCGAGACGCTAGCGTCGCGTTTGCCAAGTCCGGAGGGTGGCTTAATTAACGGCTTTGTTTAGCGCGTGTTCGGTTATCCGGAATGGCTCAGTGGATTATCCTAATAGTGATTATAAGAAAAGACCATACGGTGTGGGACGGTCCAGAAGTGGAGCTAGTACATTACAAACCCACGGACAGCATTAGCAGTATAGGGAAAGCCTCCTGCAAATATGTGAACATCGGCACATGCTAACTTAAGTATGACTGCGGTGTGGACTGTTAACTATGGCACTACTCCGTACACAGACCAGCCCTACGCCATGTAGGGCAAAGTGGGTATCTATAATAATATTGCAGTTTCGGAGTTTTCTGTAAGGTGTATTGCTCGCACCTCCCCCTAGAAAGCACTAACGCAGTACCATCTGGGTGGAGGATGCATGGATTTAGGCCTTTTATTTTGCCTTGGGTAGGTAGCGATGACAAGTGACATAGACTATGGGAGAATTGTCTCACCAAACCCTGTATCGCAGACTTTTAGCGAACTCGGTCAGGCAAGGATCTCAAACACAGGATGTTGAAGCTTCTTTCCAGCACAGATAATTAAGGTGGGCAGATGAAAATTTGTTATTTACTATAGTAAATTATTGCCTTCTAATCTATTAACCGTACCTGCGAACATACTGCGATATAATAAAATACAGTATTAGTAGTCCGTGATTCAGCAATAGGGACACCTCTCCTCCGTTACGCCATCCCATGTAATTCCAAAACCATCGCACAAGTGGAGTAATCAGTGCGATAAACGGTAAGCTAAAAAGTTAGCTTCAGACATCTTAGAGCATTAATATATAGGACCGCACTTACGTCCGCGGACTTTGTACGATATTCCGAAGAACAGTAACAGTTCGCGAAGGTGTTGGCGAAGAGGAAGGGTGAGAAATTAACGTAGTGGTTTTTTCATTGGTGCCCATTTCAAGCCATCCGACAGTAGAACATATTAGCACCGCTCGAAGAAAGGAAGAATAGGCTGTGTGGAACAGTTGCTCTCAGGAATCAATGGTAGATAAATAGAAGACCACCGGCTACGTGAGGTATTTATGTACGAAGACTAACACTAACCCCCACCCCCCTTCCTTTCGGCTAGCGTTGCAAAGGTTCGTAGGAAGCTATCCACTATCAACTGTTCCTGTGTTTTGATTATTCTGATTCTCGACTCCACATGGAGACAGGGATTTTACTTACTAAAAGCACCAGTAGTTCAATAGTCCATTCTTTTGTGGATAGCCATTATATTATGTCTCACGTGCAAATCGTATAATCAAAGTCGGGTACGCTCTACAGAGTAACGTCCAACGCTAAATATCGACATACAGCTATAAATATTGAGTAGCGAACCCCCCCAAAAAATAATCTCTTTAGTCGCAACAACCGTCCTAAAGCATCAGCATGAAGTTCTCAATCTTTCTTCTCTTTCTTCTGGCTACAAGTCAAGTTACTTTAGCGGCATCTACTACTACAGTGGATGTTACTGAACTTCCTTCAGATATCAGTCTTGAGATCCGATCTCCTAATCCGGCTGACGAGCCCCCTGGCGATTCTAGAGCAGAGGGATACCAGGGTCTGTGAGATAATCAAACAATTCGTTTTATTAGTACTAGCAAATTTACGTAAGGCGCATGCTCTCCCCTTGATCCCCGATAATTTTTAAGAGACTAATAATTTCTAGGGTTGTCTATATCATAATGGGCTCGCGTCTTGCTCGACAAGTCTGTGAATATACCGGTGGCAGTAGATGTGAGGAACTATCTTATATTATTTCAGACGGTCTACTCTTGGCCTATGTTGCTGCCGCCCACTACTCTGGATCTGTTCCCGAAGGTCTACCGGGTAAGCGTCACGTCGATGTTTCCCAGGACTATTTCCGGCTGTGGGAGACTATGCTGTCCAGTAGTGATAATATCTCCTACGAAAATCTCGCTCCTCTCTCGATTTCCTCGGATACTGCTCCCTTGGCTAGACGCCAGGGCGAGCCTTTACCAATCCACAGATTCCAGATTACTGGTTTCGCCCTTGAGGACTCGCCGAAGTACGATATCATCGCCAATCACTATAAAAACGGCGACACCGTTCTTTAACTGCCCCTTGCAGGAGGGGATTCTGGTGCGAATAGCACTGGAGGATTTGGTTTGAAAAAGCGATTTGACAAACCTGGGTTCAAGATCTCGTTCACTACCAGGGAGAGATCGAAGCTCACCCAAGCCCATTAAAAGTCTATGGCACTGGCGGGGGCTGCTACATGGGCTGTCTATGCGGACAACGCCAAGCACAAGATGGATAACCTTATTAGTTTTGCTAAGACTGGACATGCGGCTAACTTTTACTACCGGATTATTCCGGAGATAAGAGGATTCGGAACTAATTACGAGACTGTTAATGTTTGCGGTGGAATGGCATCATACTTGTAAAAAAACACGGCAAATGGTGAGATCTATGTCGGGGGCACGAACTGATATTCCTTGTTCATGCATCGATCACTCGCAACGATGACCACTGAGGAAGGGATATGTGGAGGAAACCGTGACAATATATAAAAAAAAGAAATAAAGGTCGAGTCATCAAAAACAAAAGCTGTTGAGGCCAGTGTGGGTATCGTGTCTAATTCCTTAGAAAGGTTGTCGCTTTGATTTCCAATTAATCTAATATTTACCTTGTATATAAATCTTCATGTTTGGAGATATAAATAAAAATCACAACATTGATAAATGCATTTCTAAGCGAAGACCGCGCGAAATAATCCTAACAGTAAATACAAATACATATAACGTTGATCCTTATCACCAAAAACAACCCGTCGCCCATCAGTCGGTCCGCTCACAGAAGATCAGCATTGATACTGTAAATTGCGATCCAGCAGGGAACCTGTTGGTATCACCAGCTAGGGTACTGCGTACACAGTTAAGTGGACAGCATGTATGCTTGAAAAAGCAAAAGTTAATTAATTTATATAGATAGATGTTCTTTCTCAGTCTAGTTGGAAAACACCCCTGGATCACGCGCCGGCCTCGGCGGTTACAACACCGGAGCCGCAGCCCAACGCAAGAATGCGTACACCAAGCAAGGGATGTTATCCATCAGTGGCTAGCAGTATGTCACCACTAGTTTGTTCTGACAGGGGGGATATATCCCGACAGAACCAGTTGCTAAAGGCTGGAGCAACTGTTCACATCATCTGCACGTCCTAGATAATAAGAAAGTGGAAGCTAAAATACTTACACTTATTCCACAGATAAATAACTGGCTGGATGGGACGCTTCCTCTACCAAGGGAGAGTAAGATACGACCAGATGGCACGGGCGTCGTCATCCCAAAAAATGGGATTGATGTGCACCTTATTCCTGTCCGGGATCTACTATACAAAGGCGTAAGGCTGTGGTCGTTTGACTAGTAATGGAATTCCACTAATTGTATTAACTAGATTGGAACATTCACCCTCCTCCGCACGTATAAAACAACCTTCACTCCCCTGAACTTCTCCCAGGCTGTCTACACTGCGCTTCGTGTAGATGGACCCGGCTTGATCGGTAGTACGCACGTCACCCTTGGCAAGTCTATTTGGGTTACTGGCCGAACCACCCTATCTGCCGGCCTTATCCTCTTGATAAGCGAATTATCAGAGATAGTTGTTGGGCAGGACATTCAAACTGAAAGTATACGTCAATCAGCGCTTGGTCCAGCGTATAGTACCCATATTACGATATAGAAACAGAAAGGCATTGGTGTATAAGACCAAGGCAAGGAGAGCATTGTTTATAAATCTGTCTCACAGGGTACATTGCAGATGAGCATCTCTTACCCCCATCGTCCTGTGCCTAGTGTGAAATGGAGTAAAATAGTGTAAATATGTGCACTGACGGTTAAAAAAATTTAACTATGGATTATAATCACGCATTTGCAACTTAGTATTATTTTCGTTTTTTTGCCGACCTGTATGGGTACATGCAAGGTATAGTATCCAGCAAAAGAAATGAAGTTGTAAAGTTATTAAAAATGAAATAGGATATTATACACTCATAGGAAAAGTATAGTAAAAGAATATCTAGACGCTTGATTTTTATTATTATAAAGTGACGCTTACATACTGTAGTATACTGCACTGAGATTGCTCTCCATCTACTGAGAAAATCTGAAAAAGTATAAACCAAATCCACGCTCAAGAAAACCCACAAGTCTCTTGAAGTTGGCTTTAAAATCCCCTAGCGTCAATGCCTGCTCTGAAAATAGAATGTATCGGCCCCAAAGAATCTCGCACAGTTGCTTAATATTCCCTGTTGGTCGAGAGAAAAATTTCAGAAGTTCTCGAGGAGGCAGGGCCGCTGTCGAAAAGTTATGAAGTGACGCGTCAAAGTGCCAAGTAAGGAGAGACAGCATAAGAAGCCCATCATACGAAAGTTTTTCCAGAAAAAATTCAGCGTACTCATGGAGGAGTTTGTTCTCTGACAGGCGACTTATGTCCACACTGCGGAATCTGCTTTTCCGGAGAGCCTGGCAAATATCCACGAGGGATTTGGCTTCGGGGCTGAGATTAAGCCGAAGGCTCGTACTCTCACAAGCCACTATTCCCAGTCCTCGTACCTGTAAACCATTTAACGCCAACTGGGCTGGAAGGCGAATAATAGACTCGTGCAGGGGGGCCTTGAACAGTAGAATTTAGCAAAATTGTAAAAAACGTATGGACATTTGACGAACCATGGTAGGCTTCCTATTAAATATCTGTTCAAAGTGTAGCTGTTGCCTGAAGGAAAATATATCAAAAGATAAGCAAGGATAAATGCAATATCGAAACAGGGCACTGAAGGCTGTTTTATAGACAGAACACTCACCTTACCATCCAATAATAGGTCAGACAAAGGTGCCTTCCCCCTAGTGCCGTTAACTATAGAATGACCCAAAGTTTATTAGCCGTATTAAAAATACTCCCGTGCTATATAGTGGTCGTCCCATCACGCGCAGTAGCATTTTAATTGGACCCACTTCCAACATATTTTGATGTATTGAATATCTATGTATCAAAATAAAACCAAGGCCGTATAGAAGCCCTGTGGGAAAGCGGGGAAGTTAATCCCTACATCCCCCTATCTCTCCCGACACCATGTAGCAACAGTGGGATGCATGAATATTGGCAACCCCAAAGGGAAAGGATGAATAGTCATGGTTTGTTCCCTGGCTAGATGCTCTTACAAGAAGGGATCTAGTAAGGTCAAATTTCCCAAGTTTAATCGACCTAGTAACTACAGGTGTTATATACATACCCACCAGTCATATTATGGAAGCTCGTTGTAAAACAAGTTCCGAATTTGTATTTACTTTCTAGTCAATCAAATTGGTAAGGCACACTCGGGACTTTTACTGAGGCGCTGTTGAACAAACTGACCCCCATACGACACCCAATCAATATCCGAGAGAGGGAGAGGAGAGAGTTAAGGATAATGAATCTCATTCTCCCTGCCCCACGCGATGATACTATCGTAATCCCGACAAGTCCTCGGAAGACTGTAATTCGGCCGCAGCATTGTTGAGCCCTCAATTGGATACCCCCAAGAAATAATATTCGTGTCAGCATGACACATGAGCGCCTGGCGCACGATATCCGCGCAATGATCTGTATCTCCTTAGCATAGCTCTTTCAGGATATCCACAATCGTGAGTAGTAATCCAAGCGGTACGTAGATGAGTGGGAGACAGGTAGAGAAGAGAGAAGTACCCAAATGCTCGTGTATCTTCTCCTCCGACTCCTCTCCGTAAAAGACAGGTTCCCGGGGAGCGAAGTATTCCATTCTAGTTGCTTCCCAGAGGATTCTCTGCTCCCAGTACCACATCATCAATAGGGCTGACCCATAACTAAAACTGGGGGCAAATACTCACCACGCAGTGGAGTTGGTGAAAAACAGCCAAGTTAGCTAGGTATCCTCCACCTCTGGACTTGGACAATTTGACGGAGGAGTCAGGCGCACCAATGGCGGATAATTCGCTCTTAGTCATTCGAAAAAATTCAACTACGTATAACTATGTTACTATACACGATGGTATATTGGGCGGTATTTCCAGTAGTGCTAGAGGTATGGACTCGTACCTCTCATGACTTCATCCCACGCTGCTTGGCCTTCGGAGGAGGCCGAGCGAAAAGGTGAGTTTACTTCGTCTGTGAAATGGTGGGTGATGTACTTGTTGTTGATGTGGCGGTCGAAGTATGCTAGTATTTGCTTGAGGGTTAAAAAGACTCTCGGAGCTTGGAAACGATTGCGAGACGAGCTGAGAGGATGCATACTTAAGGTTCAATAGTGCAACTTGTGGTAGCGTTCAATCGGATGGAGATATCAACGAGGAGCAAGATGCAGGCGCAGATGAATGGGATTGAAAGCAGGAGTGGCCGTCTCAGGAGGCGAATTGAAGACTCTCTGTAGTCTGGATGTGCTAGTAAGGATTCATTCTCTTGAGTCTGGTCACTTTCGGACTGGACCTTTTCCAGCTGGCTAGACATGATGTGCTGAGCTCCGAGGCAATAATAGAAAATATGAGCACTGCAGGTTTTTGAGGAACGAGAAAATTTAAACCGAACGAATGAGGAGATGGGCAGATATATAGCAGCCTGGATATGTCTACGTCATTAGTGTCTGAGCTATAACGCAAGATAAATGTAGACTTTAATATTTCATAGACTGGTGCACCGGTATGTTCTCCCCAGCGAGCAGAAACAATGGAATCAGGCTTCTGTTTCTACGTTTTCCCTACTTAGGTGATCAGCCTGAAAAGCATACGGATCACTATTGTTAAAGGAGAATCTCTAAGCCGTCCTCAATAACGTCGGAACATGGTAGTAAAAATAACTATCTGATGCACCAAAATCAATTCCTGCTACGGCAAAGTAGGAAAGATCCTCGAATCGAGCGGAATCGGCAGGTCACTCCCGTCCGGGGGGGTTGGGATCTCGTGCTCGTGAATCCACTTCTCTACACTCTTCAGGTCGCGACACTTGTGCCAGGTGTTGAAGTTGGCAAATGGATCTGGAGTTTGGGTCACCCACTCGTGAGGGATTATACCGACGTCGGCATTGCACATAATATTCTGGCGTAAGATCTCAACGCAGTGCTCTGTCAAATATTAGCGCTGTAACTGCCCATTGGCTTTGTTCGATTTCATACGTAGATGCATCTTGACTGTGAACGGTCTATCAGTGAAAACAGGAGCCCTTTGCTCGGGGAACTCAGGGTTATTATAGTAGTCCTGGTGCATAGCTTGCCGCATCATGTTCAGGCACTGGAGGTGTCAGCCCACGGTATGATACTCCGTTGCCACTTAAGCAAAGCTACTCACATGCAGCTGGTGGCTAATCTCTAAGAAGCCAATGTACCCTCCCCCCATACTCAGGGGTGAGTCGCGCTGCGTCTGGATCTGCGCCGGGCAGCTTTAGGAACTCCTCAGGGGGGATACTTGCGTATTTGACTGGCGCCACTTGCATTAGCCATCCTGTACCTTTCGGACGGAGAAATTCCATGATGTCACCTACCATATCCCCATTTGTCCCATACCGCATCCAGTTCAGGACTCGGGTCCCCAGTAAACTCGGAGGGATATCCCAGAGTCCCGTTGAACTGAACTAACTCCAATTCAGGGTTGATTTCTTTCAATACCGGTGCTGTTGTTACCGGTTGTCAGTGGCTGGTGCAGTTTGCTCAGGATCGTCCAAAAACATACAGTACGCAGAAGTGTGGTACAGACAGAGTTCGTCCATATTCGGACGTAGCTTCAGACCAAAGAGTACGGCCAGAATATGAGTTCCAATAAGGCCACACACTACAACACCAAGAAGAACCCTGGTGTTCTTAGCTCTCTGAAGCCAACGTTTCCGGGACAATATTGGGCTGCCATTGAGCAAGCCGTCAGTGGAACGGGACTCTTCATCTAGTGAATCCAAACTCTCTGTCTTTTCCACCCCCTATTTTTGAGTATGACTGGCCGTCAATCTCAAACATAATAGAAATGATTGTATGTATGGTGATAAGTGAACAAGGTGGGATATCTGGCTCTAGCTAACACCTCAGTCTCACGTCCTATGCACAGGTTATATCCGAGAAAGCTACCAAAGACTCGAAAAAATAATGGGTGTCAGCATCTGAACACAGGACCCTCATCTTGATCTGCATGCCTTTCGCGAGCCATGATAGCCCCAACACATCCAAGAACGGGAAGTCTCCGGACGTTACATCCTGGATGCACGTCGCAGTTGAGGCATTGAAATGAGGGGTATATCGGGGATTGTTCTCTTGCCTGAGCTCCGGTTGGATTCTGAAAATCTGAAGGATTCTGTTACAGTAGTGGTTGACATATGAGCAAACCGGATTTCACGGAATAGACGCTTGCATCAGCTGTGGGGCTGAAAATTATATCCATGGCACTTGGGATTCATTGTAATATGAATGCAAATGCATGCTGGTTTGTATGATCTTCGTCATCAGGATATAGATAAGAACAGCCTGTATTGTTTTGATATGTCATGGTATTATGTGTGTATTATGCACTAGGTATTTACCAATGCGTCTTTTTCAATTTATTCGATTTTTGAGTGTAACTATCTCCGAAAGATGTGAAGTTTACGTTGTACACCACTACCTTCTCGCGCTCAAGTCAAGGACTATTATGCGGGCCAGCTCTATCGTTGTGAGGAGCATGATCCAATAAGAAAAATACCTCAATGGCCCCGGACAGCACTGGGTTGACAAGGAGATGGGGCAAGAACATGAAAAGGATCCAGATGGATAGTCTGGGAAGACCCCGAGTTAGGGACACATAACAGGTTGCCTTGACAGAACAGAATTCGTCTGCCAAGATTTGTCAGGCCTGGTCTAAGGGCATCTTCGATAGCCTGGTATATATACGAGTTTTTGTCGGTCTGGTCATCATAGTACCGTTCCTCTGATAACTTCGATATCTTGACCATTATATTATTATCATCAAGCCCAGTCTCTTCTCTCAGAGCACGTCTCCATTCAAAATGATTAGTATGCGTTATTTTACTGTCTCCATTCTCTTCGCCTTTGGGTTTGCGGCCCCAATTGCCCATGAAGGCTCTCATGACTCAATTATATCCAGATCTCCCACAAACATCTACCCTGGCATTGGTCTTGCTGGAGATGACCTTGAGAAGCGCACAAATATCTATCCTGGTATTGGTCTTGCTGGCGATGATCATGAGAAGCGCACCAATATCTATCCCGGCATTGGTCTTGCTGGCGATGACCTTGAGAAACGCACCAATATTTACCCAGGGATTGGTCTTGCGGGTGATGATCTTGACAAGCGCACCAATATTTACCCAGGGATTGGGCTTGCGGGTGATGATCTTGAGAAACGTACCAATATCTATCCCGGCATTGGTCTTGCGGGTGATGACCTTGAGAAGCGCACCAATATTTACCCAGGGATTGGGCTTGCTGGCGATGATCATGAGAAGCGTACCAATATCTACCCTGGTATTGGCCTTGCCGGAGATGCCGACAACTAAAGACGTTCCCTTACCAGTGGTCGTGCCATGCTAGAGAATATCGAAGGATGTATTGCTTGCGTCTCCTGTGATCTGGATAGCTGGAAATGTGAATTGAATGGTACTGCGAGTATGGAATCTGGGTTTTGGGAGGGTACTCCTCATGTTGACGATTTATATGGGAGGAGATTGAAGAGACAACTGCGAATTTGTCTTTACTCTCCTTCATGGTCAATGTTGATAGCCGTGAAGTACTATGTTAGTCAGAGTATCAGACTTTATGAGATTAACTGCTGCTTGTCCAACTCCACTACCCATAGAAAAAGCTATATTCTAATACCTCCTACAAAGATCCTATCTAGCTGAATAATGAGTGACCTACGTATTGCAATGCCACTACCTTCCTTGTTCGTATTCACTAACGAATCTTTGAATGAACTTTCATAGATCCCCGAATATTATGATTCTTAACTTATTTCCCCGCGTCCGCGGCCTGAGAAGACTTGCCACACAGTTCTCTCCCGGGTCTGATTTCTTTTGTCGACATCATCTTTCTGACTGCAACCGATTATGATCTGGCACAACAGTCAAGAATGAATCTACTAGATGTCCGTTTTCCGACTTACAGCTCTCCTGCAGTTTAGTCGCGAGGTTAGGTGCCCAAATTGCCAGACTCAAAAATCCTTGGGTCGAAACCCAGTTTCTCGTCAACATTTCCTGAAGTGGTATACAGACGTACGATGGAGCATTATCCTGCAGGAGCGAGAATGAGGGGCAGCGGGGTTACTCCGTGTGAACCTCGAGCCTTTCCCGCTTCACTCGGGTTTGTGGAGCATAATCGAGCTTACATCAAGTAGTGTGCACCTGCACTTGTTCTGGCATTTTGGCTTGATGGTCTTCACTGGAAGGAATGAAATCCACATACTAGGATCTACGATTCTTAGTCTCTCTTGGCGAAAATGCTTTGCCTTTTTTTTTTTTTTTTTACCTGTAACTATGAGCCATAAGCTTAATCATCGCATGCCACTATTGGATCATTTCTATCCTCTTCTTCCAGACTAGCTGTGATGATATGTCCGATTCCTTGCGACTTAGCCTGCAGTAAGAACTCATTAGGGCAAAGCCGTGCAGTTCGATGCGATTGCCAAGCTAAGCTGCTAAGCTGCAGGGCTGAAGAGGGGTAATCAAGGCGATCCAGGGTGCTTCTCGTCTCTTAGCTGCGAGTCTAGCCGTTGGATGAATAGCAAACCTTCTACCCCACCTACCAATAATGGAGTATCCCTGCTGCTTCAAGATGCGAAGATAGCACGGGGATTATGCCCTGTTCCCTACAACTGCATAAAAATACTGAAATTTATAATACATACATACAGTACCGTACGAGGTATTACACAGTTTACAGTGTATACATCCTGTATACAAAGAGTATCCGAAAACAAAATCCCATGCCCTACAGGCGAGGGGGCTGATCCAGGCTCCGCTGCTGTGAGTCCTTGAGCAAAAATGACTTTGTACGTTGGACTTGACAGGGGAAAGACAAGGAGCCGGGAATGTGTAGTCTCCAAGCAGACCCCAGTCCGGGAAAGAAGTGTCACCAGTCCGAAGGTTTGCTCCTCCTCCTTTTCCGTAGAGTATGATCCTGAACGAAGGGAATCCACTGTTAGCCTTCGCCTGACTCTTCTGGTCCTTTGTTTCTACCTGTACAAAGCAAAAAGAAAAGAATGGTCTTCCAACCCTTCTTGGTACGTCTAAGTCTAGGTATACCGGCATATGGAATTGCTGACTCGAAGAATTTCACGTCTCGCAAAGATGATTGTCTCCCTATTCTTCCCAAAAAGGTATCGAACACAGTACTCCAAACAGGAGAAAACGGGGTACCAGATTCTTTCTGAGATGGAAGAAGAAGCTCACTACCTCCCGCCTCAAGCTCATTCACATTCCGTCTCCAGGAGAAAAATAGTAACCATCGGGGCATTGGTACTATTTCCATTCTTGTTAGGAGCCGAACTTATCTTGCTTTTGGCTCCTCCTCGCTATCCTTGGTTCACACAGCAGGATTGCAACTGTGGGAGCTCCATCAAAGAGGCGCTGGAGAAAGGCTGCAAATATGATCCGATGGCAACCTCGTGGCTTCCATCTATATGCCGTGACGATGAGTTAATCGACGAATTTAATCACGCAGGTCCTGGCCAGGATGGGGCATGGGCATATTATACGGACCAGAGTGGCAACCGAACGATGACTCTGGAGGAGGTAGCGCAGCTGGCGGAGAAGAAGGGCGATGAGGCAGCGTTCTGGACGACTCATGAATGGCACCTCGCACACTGCCTGTTTTACTGGAAGAAGGAATCGCGCGCGCGCAAGTCTGGGAAGGTGATGATTGAGAAGAGCTTTGAGGGGGAATACCATGTTAAACATTGCGCCGAGGTCTTTCAAAGCTGTCGACCTCTACAGGAGATCAACACACGGTCTTCGGCGGGCCTTAACTCAGATATAATGACATAGGAATGTTGCCTGATCTATATAATTGGCAACCACGCTAGATGTACATGCTGAGTTATTGTATATTCAGAGTTTTCAGGAATGTCTACAATGTGTTCGACCATCACATTTCTAGCCACTTTCGTGTATGAATACCAAGCCAAGGCCAGAATTAACCTGGAAAAAGAACAAAAATTGACCTAGAAGGAATTATATCCATGATACAGATGAAAACACAAATTACACCTCGCCATTAGTCCCAACCCCTATGTCAGCAGTCTGGATATGCAATCTTAACCGGAGTCATAACCAACTCGAACGGAGTCTCCCTCTCCTCCATAAACTCGTACACTGTATCCGCGCAATGCGAAATATGATGAAATGCCCTCAGTGTAGAATCCATTCTTCTCCCACTCTCCACTGCCCGTGCCATCATCTTCCACGTATACATGCAATGTGCGATATGATACCGACGACTGGCCCAAGCGATATGGCGTTGCTCGCTCAGCTCCTCATACCCGCTTATAGGCACCATTTCATCCCCTGTCGGCCACCAGTGGCCTTGACGGTATACGAATGCCGAAGTATTTCGATAAAACTGCCAGGGAGCGTCACTGATTGCTACTGCATGCAGCTCATCATCGCTACATTCTCGGGGCAGCCAGGCAGCTCTAAGGACATCGAATTTGCATCCTGCCGCCCGAGCTTCATGCGCTGCTTGTCCACATGGTCTTTTGCGCATCGGTTGATACGCTGGTGGTGAATTGATGGATGAATTGTGTGATATCAATGGAGATATTTTGTTCTCAAATTCCATCTGCCGTACTAGTGTGATTATGCTGATTGCGAGAATTGTTAAAACCATGCATCCCAGTACGGTGGCAGTTGCCAGCTTACTGAGGCTAGGTCTAGTAGTTGTCTTAGTTGAGTACGGACATCGTTCTGACCTGGCATCGGATGACGCGTCCTCCTCAATATCTGGCAAGGTATCATGCCAATTGAGGAATTTGTATCTCGGGTCGGCCCACTGAGATGCCATGAATAAGTGGCCAAAAGTAGTGGCGGTATATGAAAGACAAAAGAGTAAAAATTGATCGTAATGCTCGAGTGCGATACTTTCCGGGGAAGTAGTATAGAAGCATAGAAGAGATACACAGCATAGTGAATATGCCAACACTTAGCCCTCAGCAATCTACTTTCTGGCTTCCTGCTCAGCGGCTTGGACCGGGGCCCCCTTTGCGAACACAATTGCGCAGATTTCACTGAAACATTTCACAACCATTGTTCACCGAGAGAATCCCGGGGATCGATGAAGTTGACCCCAGAAGTGGAATTGCTGATGCCCGAAGGAGTAATACCATGCAGATCAAACTGTCCATGTGAGATATTATTGTGCGGAGTAAAAGTGATTTACTGGTGACACGCATTGGTTGTGGCATCTTAATGGGCACGTTTCAGGCGGATTTCCGCAGTTCTGTCGTGAAACTATTGGAGACAAGCTCGAAGGATTAAGATAGGGTATGCGGCATCATGTACCAGTATAATTAATTACCGATGATAATTAAAATACAAGCGTCACTGTCTTCACATTAAATACCAGACTAGACTATGTAGGCTACATACACGTAAGGTCAAACACCGGCGGGATCTAAGACCCGGCTGCAGATCCGGCGCAGGATTCAAGTCATCAACCCCGATCTAGACTCTTCGCAATATACCAAATGAGATAAGGCCGATATCAGGCTGCACCCATGCAAGTCGTCAGCACTTCCCCTCATCCATAGCAGGCCAATCTTTGTCTTTTCATTTTTTTGCTCGGGCTTTTCCACTCTCTGAGCTACCGCCTAGACCAAGCAATATATGAGAGCTTCAAATATTTCCAGCAGAGCATAGGAGTCAAATATCGTGCTCTAATTCTATCCTACATTAATTATCTGTGGTTTTATTATTGGCTGTCAAAATGAATTTCCAGTACAAAGAATGGTATCCAGCCCGTTTTCTGTTCGCCTACTCTACTCGTCCGACTAACCGAATCTTCGCAGTCCACACGACGAGCGTGACACCTCAAGTGAGAGCCTCCTCCGGGACGCCTCCGATCTCGACCATGAAACACCTCTTCCTCGACGCCAGCGATGGAAGATCTTCCTCCACCGGTTCAAAACAATCCTCTACATCACTCTCGCGATCTATGGCGTCATCAGCCTCCTCCTTCAAACTGTTAGGTACATTCAATCTCAGCAGCCCATCAATTGCGAGTGCGGTAGCTCTACAACCGAAGCAGTCAGCAAAGGTTGCAAATACGACACCATGTCCGCCGCCTGGCTCCCGGCAGCCTGCCGGGACGATGAGCTTAGTGCCGAATTTGACAGAATGGGCCCCGGGCCCAACGGCAAATGGTACTACTGGGCAGACGAGAACAGGACACAAGAATTGACTATGAAGGAGCTTTCCTTGCTACCAGACAGTAATCTTCCATTCTTTACGACCTGGGACTGGCACGTTGCTCATTGTACTTATCGCTGGCGGAAGCAATTGCGTCCTGGGTTCTTGTTTAGTAAGATGAATATAGAGGCTGCGTATGGCCATGTTACGCACTGTGAAGAGGTCATGAGAGTGCATGATAGGGAGCAGACTATTATGTCTGGAGTGGGGTTAAATGGGTCTACCTATTCTTGAGACGATTTTTTCCTTTTTTAGCCCTTTGGATGGGAATGCTATGGCTATTCCTAGCTGGCGAACAGTGCCTTCTCTTATTTGAGGGGATATATGGGATTCAAATTTGATACTTGAAACTTATAAAGTTATTGTTTCCATTTCCTTAAACATTAATGGAGATTGTTCTGATACGCTTGTCCTGGTAGACTTAAGAGCTTGCCGCGCTTGTGTAAACACTATGTAGTTTCCCAGAAGTATCCTTACCACTTTAGATCTCTAGCAGAGTTTTATATAACCTCTAAAAACAATTCCGTTGCGGGTAAGTAAATACATGAACTCCCTAAATGTAAGGATGTCAAAACAGACTCAGGATTCCCTTGACTTTCTCTTCGGTATCCGAAGGAACACACGGTGTATAGACGACCATTTATATAATACGGCATAACATGGATTTATTTCTTATAACATGAATGCAGCCCCCAGTGCAGCACAGCCGCCCAATCTCAGCACCCATACCGTACTATCCTCAACACCTAGCAGATAACACAGCCAAAACACGCCGCTACTTATAGCGGCCGCAATTATTTGGGGTGCAGAAATTGCAACATTGTGGATGCTCATGATTGTCCCGGCCTGTTGTTCACGGAGACGATGCAAGCTTTCCGGGTCCTCTTGGGCTTCGAAATTCCTCCTTGCTGCAAGCTCAGTTCCGATCAGGCTGTATGGTGCAATTGAGGATATCGACCACGGGATCCCAACAAGAGCCACTAGGATAGTGGCTTGGACCCAGTTTCTTATCATTGTCGTGCTGAGCATTGCAGCAGCAAAGAATATGTGACCAAAACGCCACATTCTTGTTGTCTCCGCGAAGCGTTGGTTCCTGGCGGGTTTTTCGGTCTCAGATTCGGTTTTTGAGCAAAGGAGAATGGAAATTATAAGTGACGAGATAAGACTTGTGATGGCAAATAGAAGACCAGTTAAAGAACCTATCTTAATGCCTGAGTCAGTGTTTACTGTACCTCCGGTGTCTAGATAATAATTAGTAGACTATTCAGTGGTACAAGGGAACAATGCATAGTACAAAGCTCATTAACATATCTAGACAGGAGATAGGTTAGTATAGAAACTTGAACATGCACCCACCTATACTCACAGTGTCTGGTAATAAAGAAATGTAAACCAGGCAAGCCATGCTAGAACCTGCACACGGCATACTTTGCTAATCAGATACGGCAGCCTCTGAACCTCCTGGAATACGTGTTTCAGTGGGCTTAAAGCGTGTTCGGTGGGGCATGGCTCGATGGTAAGAAGTGTGTTGTATTCAGTGGTGAACAGGCATGTCACCACCGTTGTCAATGTGAGCAAAATAGACGCCAAAATACATAACATTTGGAATTCAGTCATGGCTAACCATGAAAGGAGGCTTATGGCTGGGCCAGTGCCCATACAATACCCAATAATATTACCACCAGCAATCATATAGCTGGTCCAGACATTGACTTGAATCTGCTCATGGGCAGAGTGAGTCTCCACCACTAGAGCCCTCAGGCCGTTCTGTACCGGCTGAACAGAGATATTTAAGGTATATACCAAGAGTACCGCAAGGAGCTTGACTATCCATCGGGAGCTTGTAGGTTCCAGTTGGAACCACCCCTCCAAGTATATGTGGGCGTCCACTAAGCTTGCAAAGAGATTGATTGACAGAGAAACCCCGACGACACCAAAAAAGATGAATGGACGACGTCGTCCCCAAGAGCAGCGATATGTGTCACTAAGCCCTCCTATATACGGCTGAACGACAACACCGCACAATGGCCCAGCCATCAGAGTCAGGGCACTGGAAGACTTGCTGAAGCCAAGGCTGAGGAGATGGGCCTGCGGAAGTTATAAGCTCAGTTGATAACCAGATCTAGCAGCCACTATTTTGGGATCACGCACTGTTCCATGGGCAAAGTAGACAGCCCATATGACCTGAAGACTAGCAATGCCGGTCAGGACGAACATGCGTAGGCACAGCCAGTACAGAAGTCAGGAAACTTCTTACCCAGCGAAGCTACAGGTTGAGCCTAACAAGCTATATGCAGACAGAGGCATTCTCGCTACTGGTCAACCCGTTTGTATGAGTTCTATTATTGATTTGGAATCGGTAACTGTTCAAGGCGTTCAAGACAACATGCCATGAAATTGAGATCAATGAGAGATAGAAATGGAGTTCATATCTCTTAGTAACAGCACTGACCAACTATGTTTAAGTTCATCATCTACTATCCCGAAGACTTTCTCGTTTCTCAGATCGCCCGCCAATACCCCGCACCTCTATCACTCAACTTGTAGTAGCCGAATTCTGGAAGTAAGAGGTAACTAGAAGCAGAACGTCATGGTTGAGGATGACGTGTCATCGGATCAGATGTAGACTCCACATCGGAAACTGCACATAGCAAACTACATGGTACAAACTCCGCAACCGCATCTCGTGAGCCGTTCGACAGCCCCAGCATGCATGCAGATGCAACGTCAGTCCCTGTTTAGCTGCATAACCGAAGTAGATATAAGTGGGGCTTAAAACTCGCCTTTCATAGGGATTTGAAGCGGCTCGCATGTGGGACCGAAATGCTTGCATCTTCCTAAAGCCGAAGATCCTGCATAGTTCAATCACCACTAGAGGATGCATGTGGTACGCTGAAAGGCCAGCAGTCAGATGGGGGGCTAACAAGAATAGTCAATCCTCTCCAGCTGACATCATATCCCAGGCCACACTAAATGGCGTGATTTAAGCTAAGGATCCTTCCCTGTTCCCGGCTAGCTTCAAAGGATGCTGACTGCATACTTGTCTGTATCGAGTCCAACCAAATCCTACATCTCCGTATTGCGTATTTGCAGTACAAAAATAGTTGTATGTACAGTATATGCATACCGTACAAAATAAATACCAAGAACGGCTATAGTGCATCTGGAACCCATGCTGCAGAAGTTTTGCACCAATGGATCAGAGACGGAATGGATGGCCACAACAGGATCCAAGTTTGCCACCATAATTATGAATCAGAAGATACCCGATTATGAATCTGCTTAGAGAAAACATGGGAAGCCAAACTGTGGCCAGCAAAATGCGGAGGCACTGCGAACAACCCTAACCTTCTCGTAGTTGGCTACCAACTAGTATCCCGTCCTACACTCATCATTTCAGAAAGTCCTCATTCTGCTCAATGACTATGATGGACACTGATTTTGACGAACCTCTACTTCGAGGAAACTCTGGGCCCAGAAAGAAACGGCAATGGCCACTGAAATGTGTGGTCTTCCTGACAGTGCTGCTCAGCTTCGCAATTTCGATAACTGTGGCAATTTCGCTGCACTACATCCTTTTCTCACAGTCGTTAATTGAGTATGGCACTTCAATGCTCCCAGGCTTGAAGGCTCCGCCACGTGAGTCTGTTTTCTTTCCCGAGTATTTCAAGTGGCATTGTTAATCCCTTCCCGGGCAGTCGGTCCGATTCTGAAATCCTATAACCCTGACACTACCTATACAATCTACCACAGCAATGACACCAGGGACATGTGGATGCAATTGTTTCCAAGTATGTTTATTAACCCCTACCGCAGGACCACTTCGTACTTGCAGGTGAATAATGGTTTGTACCAGGAGGAATGGGATACATTCAAATAGACAAGGTGAAGGAGTTGGGAGTCATCCCAGACTTTATCCAGAATGTGAACACAGATGGGTCAGGCCGATTCTGCGTGGCTGTCTTCCATCAGCTTCACTGCCTCGTGAGCTCATGCCATATTCTAGCCCATGTGGTGTTCTCCCCTAATCTACTACAGTATCTCATCTTTGAAGAGTATTCAAAGGCGCTACAGGGGCAAATTCGTCAGCCGTCAGGCCATACGCTGCACTGTTATGATTATCTCCGCCAGTCTATTATGTGCGCGGCTGATTCAAACCTGGAACCATTCCGGTCACGCTTTGACGGGATGAAGCCGGGAGATGGGGTGGATGGGATTGGAAGTATTCATCAATGTCGAAGATTTGAGGACGTGTTTGCATGGGCCGAGAGCTTCCGATACAGCGATGATGGAGATGCCGAGCGCTTCGGAGGTTGAAAGCTTTGATGACCCCTTTCTTGAGAGGTCTGGAGGAGTTTGTTTAGTGCCGCTGGATAGGCATTCGTTATTGTTCATCGAAGTTCGGAGACAGGCAAGGTTCCCTGAAAGTGGCATAGCGATATCTACGTAATGAGAACGTGCCGCTGGAGGAGCTCAGGTCCCAGTTATGAAATTTCAATTAAATACAACGCACCATTGGTACAGTAGAGTCTTGTGGTCCCTCACATACTATAACTTAATTGGAAGATTTAGAATGTCCGAGTTACTTTATAAATTTCTTTGAACGACTTATCGAGTGTTCTCAAAGTTTAGATAACCCCTTGAAAGGAAAATGTTAGCACCACTTACGACAAGCTGAATGAGATGACCGACGCGGGCCTCGGTAACAGCATACGGTCCAGGTCCAGTCGTTACTCTAATCTCGGATTCCAGCTGAACGTGGTTCGAAGTTAGCTCAGCGTGGTTCGAGAAAGAGCTGTAAAGCCCGCTAGCGGTGATCTAGGCTCCTGTCAGAATTGGCAGATATACCAGTACTACGCATAAATTGATACAGCGTACTTCTTGTGGTGTAGTGGTATATCTGACAGTTCCATGATCGGGATGGAAGCCTAAAAGGCTTGCAATTGTTATATCAGCTCTCCTCGTTACCTGTTTCTTAAAACATTCGTGATGAGTAACACCGAGTTAGTGACCGTCGCGCTACCCCAGTCAGTCACAACTACTTCAGCCTTGAAAGAGCATCACTACAACCGCAGAATGTAGAGGACGAGCCAACGAATGGCAGGTGAACGGAACAAGGGCTTGCGCCCATAGATGGAGGATCTGTTGCTTGGAGGCTGCTCTGCGCTGCCTTTTTGTTTGAGGCATTGCAATGGGATAAATTCCTATCACGAGTCGACTTTATATAAATGAGGTTGATAGAACTTTTACATAGGCTTCCCCCTTTCTTTGAGTGTCTTTCAGGACTACTACTCCAAAATTCCAGAACTTGCCAATAATCGCTATATTTCCATTGTGGGTAGTTAACATGGCATCCGGACTCGGTTATCTCGGAGCACCAGTCATCATGCCTTTTATTCAGCCCTATTAGCGGTGTCAGTGGCAGATTATTTGGGTCGGCTGTACGTCTCATAACTTACTAGGAGGTCAAGACATAAACTGCTAACCTGTCTCTCAGGGCCGATTGTATTACCGTACTCGTCTCAGGGTCTTTTGTATCCACTTAGAAGTACTTGTCCTTGCACAAGGTGTGGCATATGGTCTTGGTTTCCTCATAATCTACTGCCTCATCCTCAGCATGGTAAATAATTACTAGATCGCGCGTCGTGGAATGGCTTACGGTATTCTTTCCGGTGCCTCCGGTGTCTACTCAGTGTCCGTTATGCCTTTGGCGCTGCAAGCACTTTTGGCAAAGTACGGATACAGAACGACGCTTCGCACTATGGCCGTGGCTTCGCGTTGCTCACGGGACCGTTAATTACTCTCTTGAAGAGCCATTTGTCGCCCTCAGAGCGAGACAGTGCCCCAAAATTAACGGGACTTTTTTCAGAGTCATCTATTCTACGTGTACGCGGCTTCAAACCTAGTGCAAGTATTTGGGTACTTTTTTCCTTCTCTGTACCTAGCCCTTATTCATCATCCCTAAGACTCGGCGACAAGAGCAGCGCACGTCTCCTCGCGCTGATGAGCGTTTGTCAAGTCCGGGATCAGTTTGTCTTCGGTCTGCTATCTGATCACAACATATTACTTGACATTTTGGCTTGCTGTCAGCCATGGTTGCAACAATTGGTTGTCTCACTGTGTGGAGACTAGCTAGGTCGCTCCCAGTCTTGATTATCTTTGCCATTGTGTTCCGGTTCTTCGGAGCAAGGTTTACTGCCATCCAGTGGAGGATGAGCACCTCCATAATCGACGTGACAGCAGGACCAATTGTCTTCAGCTTGCTTCGCTTCATAAAGGTATCGGAAATGTGCTTGGCGGACCTGTTGGAGGGTTTCTAGTTTCCAACTTATTTCCAACTTAAAGTCAACCGAAACGTCAACCGAAACTCCATCATCGATGTCCTATCGTTGGGTCATCATCTTTACCGGAGTGTGCATGTTTGCGAGCGCTTATGCCATCTGCTTGCGACATTCGAAGTACCTTAGCATCTTGGTTGTGCAATAAGAGCGGGGAAGTGGCAAGCAGCATGGTATTTGACATTGGCTATATGTTACGAGCTGAGACATTGCTGGAAAAGTTGATATTCTTAGTGTTCTACGTTATCACAGGTAAATATTGTATCATCGCATCTCGACGGGAAGACAGACAACGCTATTGATAGAGAATATTCAGGATTCGGGATCCGATCACTTCTAGCTCCTTGGCGAGCACTCAGCGTCATCCGCCTTTTAGATAATTATCGGCGATAGTGATTAATACAGTTGATGGTTACTACTGTGAAAAGAACCCCTTTAGTAGGCTGCCGGTGTAGCTGGTATAGCAGATATGAACTCTTCAACACTCTCTAGGCGTGAAGAAGGCTGCGAATAAATACAATTATAGCTAAGCATAGTTAAATAACGGTACAATAGGCGAAAGAATTCGTCAAAAGCCGTGGTACTTTGTCTATGTGAAGTCTTGAAAAGCCGACTCCTTTGAACAAAAACCTTCAGCTTCGCCAAGAGCAGTGGCGATTTGCCTTGGCGCACTATTTCATGTTGGGCGTTCATAGATGAACACTCTACATCTGTACGACGGTCTGAGGCGAATAGCCATCGTTCAAGGCTGAGCAAACAGCGGAAAACCATGAAAATACGGCACCGGCAGAGACGAGTGGCGCCGATGTCAGGGTAATGTCTCAAAAATGGAGCAGTGAATACCATTGCGGAATAGTTCTTAACATGTTAGCCTGTTCCGTCGTCGATCTTCGCGCATCGTTGTCCGATAGCCCGGAATCCAGCGTGGGTTCCGAATTGCACGCAGCGTAAGAGCGCTTCGATGGAGTCGAAGTTGAACGCAATGTAAGGTTAGAGAAATTTATCCGAGTCGGAGGGGCATATCTGTGTATCTTACAACGGACTTGCTGATCCCCACTGATTGGCTAGCCCTCGCATATCTATATACCCTCTTTGTGACTGGACTGCATGCAGTAATTAGCTGGTGCTCACCACAATCAGACGCATCTCGTCAAGTGAGAATATCGTGATACTCTATTGCCACCATGCGCAGGATTTAATTACGAAAACGGCACAGCAAAATGGACTCGAATCAGAATATTGCGTTTCCTGATGCCTCCGCAGCCTGCAGAGCATATGCGCCTCACCTGCTGACCGGGTCGACAAGTGTGCTGCCTAGATGTAATTGCAGTGTGGTTCCGTCACTGTCCTCAATTGACTAACAACATTACCGGTCACGATTTCTCAGAGCCGCTGAAGGAATGATCGATCATCCTCATATTATAAAGACATATGTATGGCATTGCGCCGCCTCCACTCCTGTTCTGAAGCAACTGAACTTGTCTGGCTTTCTACTAAAGCAACTATCACTAGAGGATCGAGCGAGATATGAGAGTGGACACGAGAGCAACGCACGATTCGCTTCCCTTGCATGCGCCGACTTTAGCTGAGGCTAGATGCACGCAGGACTCGCCCGCACTGAGAGCAGGATAAAGCTAGTCTTTGCCATCAGGTTCAACTGTACATGATTATAAGATGTATGTGTGAGTCATATTTGTGATGTAAGCAGTTCGTTTCAATAATCTCTTATAGCTAGCATGTACCACACATCAACTAAATGTAGAACAGTATTCGCGGCCAGCGTCTCCCATCCTTCCAGGACCTGAGATGAGTGACGAAGTACTCATTTACAGCATCTACAAGCGACACGCATCACTTCAGGTGAGGTTGCACAATTATCACAAATCAATAAGTGCCCTTAATCCTGTCATGTTCAGCCAGTCTTCTGTAAGGCTGATCACACGCCTTCATCTTTTCGGCTAATTTCGCAATTCCAAGTCGTTTCCTACAAGCAAGAAATAAAAGCAAACATCGATGCATTCGAGGCTGTCGACTGTACAGATCTATTTGCCAAAGATTGCAAGGGTGCCTCTAAGCATCTAATTCCCGCCGTAAGTCGTGGTATCATTGCTAGATCTTGTCGAAAACCGTCTAGTTCTCGTTGCTGAGCGTCGAGATCTTGTCGAATATTGGTTTAGTACTGACGTTGAGCATTCAATTCCTGCCGAAAATCGTTAAGTTGCCGCTACTGAGTACTCAAATGTTCAATATGTGGTTTTAACGGTTGATCCGATTGGATAAGGGCCCAATATAAATGGTATACTGTAGCGAACAAAGCCGTTACTTTCCTCTCCATATAATAGGGAGTAGAGGCTCTTTCTTTTTGCTTATTTCTTGTAAATGCATATTCATATTTACTTTGTAAAATGCCGGCTCGGACGATATTCTGGGGCCTGACCATTGAGCGTCATATAGAAGAGAATGCTTGGATCGGGGTGCTGTACCTTCCGCTTTAATTCATTCAACAGTTTTTCGTCCTCATTCCTGTACTAAATATACATTATCTGTCTCACGAACATTCTCCTCTTTCCACGTACATCCAGCCAATCAGAGCGGCAGCCAAGCGTTCCACCTATTATCTGGACGAACCAGACAGCAAAATAGCGCTCGCATAACTTCGTACAGAACAATAGTGTCATTTTTTCTCTTGTTGATTGATGTGGACGGAGGGAGGCCCTATAGATTAGATCATATTGGGTAGGATTATAAGCCAAAAAAAAAAAAAAAAAAAAAAAAAAAAAAAAAATTTGGTACTAAGAACAGAACAAATTCAGGCTAAAATTCCTACCCACACCGTTAGCTATTTCTATACAAGGGTGTGTATACTAATTTGCTCGAATAATAATAGTTAACTAACTAAAATTAATGGAATTAGATAAAAGATGTTACCATTTTATCGGCGGGTGGCACACCGACACCATCTATTTCCTAATAGGACTAGAATCACATTCACTACACCTGCTAGGGCAATAATATGGTTAAGTAATAGTTAGTTAAGGCTGCTAGTCTGGCGGACTCTTTGTACATCGGGCTAAACGAGTGTCCAGCTGCCAGCACCGGCCAAGACCTACTTTTTTCCCCTTCATACTATCCATTAAGCCCCGCAAGGTGCAGACAGAAGAAAATAGTAAAAATGACCGTTTCCCCCCATACCTTTGCCCATGCGTCCATCTTCTTTCCATATGCAGGCCTGCCTGGCACATCTACACGGAGACAAACAACATTTATTCTTGATAATTGACACTTTTTACCTTGGGCTCAATGTTTCATTGACCAGTCTTTCCAATATCTACGTCTCCATGTCATAAACATGCCTCAAATGGTAATTCCTAATTTTTAAAAGAGATACAATTTTACAATGATCCGAGAGAATGACGCCCCCCGGTTCACGCACTTCTTCTGCCAGTCCCAAAATGTCACCACCGCAACATCTGGTGGCTGGATGTGCGAAATGCCACGGAGGATGTCATGGATGTAGCCCAGCGCTCTCCATGCACCCACTAACTGCTGAGGACATAGCCGCCCGAGAGTCACGCGAAAAGATTGAGGTATTTTGTAACCACTATCTGATTTCATTCCAGACGTTAGAGTCTTATATGGATGAAGAGGCAGAGAGTAAAGGTAAAAATAATAAAACAGAAACTACTAAATTGTCTATACCTGATTCTGCAGTCTTTTACATACTTGTCTTTAGCAGCGGCACCGTGACCTTCTCGCCTAGCAACTGTAGACATGATTGTTGTTGGTGTATGAACTATCCCTGAGCACCGACTCTTTTATCCCCTCGTAGGCTGCACCACCACGCAGCCGAAGCTAGGCCCCACACTATGCTACAGAATCATAACGAATCTAATAACGGTTCGTAATTCCTAATACCTCAGGCCAGGAGCAGACGGGATGAAGGTGGGTCTGCCAAGCCTCTAGTAGGCTAAACCATTTTTAGAGGTCATGTGAGGACCCACCTATGCAACAAATATTTTTGGGTTTAGTGGTGCTTTTCTTTCATTCCTCTTACCATCTTTCAAAACATTTTGAGTCTTGATAACCAGTTTTATACCAGTATTCAACTACTTATAAAATGACCGCTAAGCCAAAAATTGTTGGTGTGTAGGCGGGTCGTCACCTGACTATCTGAAAGTGGTTTAGCTTCCCAGCGGCTAGGCGAGCCCACTTTCACCTCATCTGTAGTCTCAAAAAGAAAAAGCCCTACTGCTCTACAGGAATATGCAGCGCTAAAAGTTCTTCCTCACTCGGTAGGCGGTACCGTACCCGATCACCTGATGCCTGCTCTGATTTTCGGTCAACCACTGGAGTAGAAATGAAGCTATAAAGCCACAACGAAAACATTAAATGACTAAATTTCTTGGTATAGTCAAATGCAGTTATAGTGAAGCTATTTGACTAATTTTTAGAGCCGCAGAATCGCTGTGGACGCCATATTTGTCCTTGACTCTTTATTGTACTATACACTTCTTCCAATTCTTCCTTAATTTTCTCATATCTTCCTTCAGTTGGCTCTATAACTTTATTATTACCTCTATTAGCCTGTTTATATCATTTGAGGCTGTGCAGAAGCTTGTTTTGCGGCCTTCTCGTCCTCTTTCTAGCCTCTCTTTTCCTCTTCCTGCATCTGCATACTTTTATCCATCATCGTTGTCTGCTGATAGATCTGACACAATGTCTTTTCACTCAGCCATTGGTATAATTTCCAAGCCTCTTTTAGTGGAAACATAGTGGGCTGATGAGCTCGTATGGTCGTTAAGCCGTTACCTATGGCCCCACTTACCGGTTTGTTGGCAGCGTACGGCGTATCTTAAATTAATAGTCCGGCCGCTGGACTCCACTGTGGAATGGGAAGCAGAAAGAATTGTAAAAATAAAATAATAGCTCTGGCTACCTAGTAATGGAGAACAACCTTCTGTTACATATTCCCTGAACCATCCTGTGTTTTGGAAGATCTTATGGTCTGTGGAGTATATGATTCCATGCTTCATACTACACTTCCCTTCATGCAGCGCCGAGGTTTTTCAAAATATTCTGTCAATCGGCTTGGTAGCCAAGTCTTGGCTGCTGCTGAACTAGCCATTATATGATTATATGCTCAAATACGGCTCCGCTCCAAGACTTTAGGGGCATTAATTAGAGACATACGATGTCTCTATACCACCATATTATGTAAAACCCGCTCTAGCCCCCTGCAACTACTCTTGTCTAATTGATGTTATTGAATGCGCCCAGAATCCAGCAGCAAAATATTATATCGCCCTCGCCGGGGGTACATGATACCCCTGCAAAAAGGAGGTTGTTCTTCCCGTATGACCCTTCATATTGAATAACCCACGCGAGGTAGCAGACCCACCGAAGTGTACGAAGATGAAGAATATGCATCATCACAGGGTATAAATCAGTTAGATCCCGCTGTCCAATTTTCAGAGTGGTGGTTTGAATTGCAGCACGTGTTGCTTGAAAGGCCTCAGAATGTACGCAATTCTCGCTCTGCTCTTGCTCCCATTCGGTGCCTACTGCCAGGACGTTAAGGTACCCTTCACTACATCGACACTTATACACACTATTAATAGACTTCCAGGATACTCTCGTCGAGAAATGCGGCATAGACCCTTGCGAGGGAGTCCCCAGCACGGGTTCCACAGACTCATTGTGCAACAATAAGTTCCTAGGACCCAGTGTCCTTACTGCGGCGAACGACGATGAATGGTCCAGTCTATTCGAGGGATATAGTCCCCTTGGAACGTACTGTCCGAAGGCCTTCCTTGATAAATTCGCCCCGAGCGGCAATAAATATATCTACCCGGAAATGGACGGCGCACTGTTAGACACCGAAGGCAAGCCGGTCACAACGACCTACACTCTCCCGGAAGGAATGGAGCTCGATCGGTTTGGATCGAAATACGGAGGGTACCTGGCGCCGAGAGATACCCCGTTCTCGTGGCGATCTATCCCCCCGAGTAACTTGAACAAATATCCCGATAGTCCGCAGTATAACTACTGGGTGTGGGTGGTCAAGGAAAGCTTCAACATCACGGGTGGGCCGATTGCGCCCTGGTTTGGGCAAAATGGCTACGGCTTGCAGTTCCATCAGGAAAGTGGTTTGAAGCAACTCGAAGGGAGATATCTAGAACTGGTCGCGAAGAAGAAATGTGTTGTATAAGTCGTAAGATAAGAAATTGACTAAATGAAACTGAAAGTTGGAATAGCCAGCTAAGTTCCGTCTTCAGGTCGTCGTGAGGATTGCCTAATTTGAACCACTCGGAGATTATCCGTTCTCCAAAGGCTTTTTTTTCCTTTTTTTTTACCAGCAGACTAATTATTATACACAAATCTACGCGAACAGAGGCAATTTGCATACAGATTGTATACTAATACAGCCTGATTTATAATATGCCTTCTTAGATCAGAAAATATAGGTTCTTGTGACGATGCTTGTAGTTTGACCTTGTCGATTAACCAGGCCATGAAAAGATCATGCTTGGTGACAGTTTTGCCCAGTTCCTGTGCTTGTGTGAACCACTTTTGAATTAATCCAGATCTAACAAAGGCAATTATATCCTGCATTGGAGGTCCAATAAGTCGATCGACTATCTCTAAGCTGATAGGCTCCGAATTGTCATCCATCCGGTTTCGTAACAGATAGATCTAAAACATCGGCGCTCTCAGATTGGGGTGGTATGGATGTTGAATAGGATAATTCTGAAGAACTAAATAGTTGCCGATGGTCGATGGATGAGGGGCCTTATACCTTCGTCATTAAGCAGATCGAATTGGGTAGAAAGAAACAACATAGTCCACAGAATTAGCTCCGACATGCGAGAACCATATTAACACAAACCTCGACTGTCACATAATGGTGCACATAAAAACCACAAATGAATCACCTACGATGGACACGCGAATGCCAAACACTCGCCTGCTCCTAGGATATCAAAAGTTAATAGTACCACTTAGTCACCTATCGTTTAAATCATACGGTAGCCTGGGTCCCTCTGTCCTTCCAGAATTTCATGGTTCTCGGTCAATCTTGGAGGAGCTGGCGCATGTTCAGCTCTATCTCCTTGGTGCCATCATTGTTGCATGATATTTTAGAAACTAGGCTTATTAGATTATGTTGACCGAGCTGGTATTCTCACTGGGAAGAGGTTCACCTTGGCATCTAGACACCCAGTAAGAATAGGGCACTAGGGATATGCAGTGTAATGGAGAACTGAGTCATCTTTTGCACAGCGTTTCAGCTATGAAGCTTCTCCGTCATAATGTGATCTGCCATCGTCAAGCTGGTACTTCAGACAGAGTCGCGTGCTGAACAGTATATACAGATAAATCACCGGAGGGGTGCTCCGACTTCAAGAGTAGGCGAGGCTGTGCTAAAATAGCTCAGCCCTCTAGAATACGTTTTATTCCTTCACTGTTGTAGCAATCAATTGACGGCCCTTGTTTCAAAATCTTATACTAAATAAATTAGGAAGCGGCAAAACGTTAGTAAATATATAGCCAAAATTTTCATAGCCAACCACTTGCAGAATCTGTAACTATAAATGCCATGCTATAATGTACTATCAGTTTCGCAGGTTATACAAGGAATGAAGACGTGAGATTGTGCCACTTATGTTACATATAAGGACGCAGGAGAAAGAAGGCCCTTAGAACACCAAAAGGTGTTAACACTAGGATCAGCCCTTTGTATGTAGGCATTTGAATCCGGATACATAGGAAAGCGTCCTAGTCAAATACTGAGAGATGAGGATAAAATGAGGTATAGCAGATTCAGAATGTCGTATTTTCAACTGGCTTCTATGCTAGTAATCAGTACCAGAGAATTTGCCAGATTATATCAATTATTCGCTATACGTTTATTCTACATAATTGTTCAGTTCGAGTAGAATACTTTCAATTATGGGCGTTTGTCTAATGATCGATAATGGGGAAGAATTGATAGAGCATGTCATGCTTGTCTAAGTAATGTAGTGTCTTCTGAACATGCAATATATCCTTACTTTTCCTATAAACAGTGATCTCAGACTAAAGACGGCAAAAAATGATAGCAATACAGTAGTAGAATATTCCATGAACTACTGCTCTTGTAGAAGTAGGTTGAGAATGACATAAGTCTATTCTTAGAAATAGAATGCCAGAGAGAAAAAGCCTGGAGTGGGATCATCCCAAGGCCAGAAGCAGTACGACCTGTTATGTGGCTACAGAATACTGCAAACTGTGAGATTCGGTAGCTAATTATCAGCAAGGTCACAATCACAAAATCAACACTGTCAGTACAGAGAAATATAATTCAAGGGCCCACTGCAAGCCATGATCAAGGGGCATACTTGCAGCAATAGACAGATGTGCTTAGAACCGTTAGTGAATGCCCCAAATCTATTTATTACGTAGGCCAAGGAGTTCTACCATTCTGGTAGTCTGCAAGAGCTCCTAGAGTTTCACAAAAAAGCCTGTACCGTACTCAGCGTGAGGAGCGTTGATGGGTGTAACGTGATACCTCTCCGAACGCCGGAGATGCAGTGCACAGAGTATACAAATGAGGATTCCTTAGAAGCAAATCTTGTTATTATACTCTGCACTTGATTCGGTAGTGTAACAGGAGATCCGGATTTAGTTCGACTCCTCTGCACGACCTGTAGGAATATGGTAGAGGTGTGGTCAAGAAGATATCAAGTTACGATTTTCAGAAGCTCTTCCGAAGTTCAAGTGGGAAATGGCCATGAGGGTAGTAAAGGAGTGGAAGAGGAGCCACCCAAAGCTACTTACGAAGAGCAACTATGTTGGACTGATCTCTCTTGATTCGGTGGCTATCAAACTTAATGACGTTACGAAAAAAAAAAAAAAAAAAAAACGGCCAGCCAGGTAATTCTAACAATAGATTTGTTTCTAGGAGATCTAAACATCTTATATTGCCCGGTGGACAGCACGCCACCCCCTGACCACCTAGCAAGAAATAGGGATAACAGTGTTATTCCACTCAGGGTAGCGTCCCGGCTACCCAAAATTTACGATAGGTCTTTCCACATTTTGAATATAACTGATCATAAATTGGCCTGTTATTTTGGGGCCTATAGTTGAGAGTGCCCAGCATAATAGCTGGGTATGGATTACCTGACAAATTACACTCTGAATATGGTTATCAAGGCCTGCGTATTTTCCACAGCCTACATTTCGCAGCTTTATACATACTACAGTAAGCATCATTAATCTAGTAATTCTTTCGATTTGTCTAGCACGAGTAGCCACGCATCTGAAGCTTCATACCGTAACTATGTTCTATTATTGTTGAGTTATCCATGCCTTCCTTTACCAAAGTGCATAGAAAAAATATCTGTTTGCGGTGCTTCTGGCTGTTCCACGGGATTCCGGTGCTGCATTCTATAGACATCCCATATTAATTATTGTAATTGTACAAGTACGCTTTCATTTTTACCGAATATTCTTTCTACATGCTGTCCTCTCCCAGAGTATTAGCAAAATATTGGGAGTCCAAAGAAATTTTGTTTGCTTGAACACCTGTCCAAATCGCCTACTATCCCCAGCACATATAGTGGAAATAGAGTTTGCGGTCTTATATTCACTGCCTTAACATGCCATCTAACTAAAAGATGGAAACCTTTAGAACACGAGAGCGGAGACTGTTAGCATATGTCAACAGACCAATGCAACAAAGAAGATGTAAGGCAACACCTGCCGCATGTCAAGAGGTTTATTTTATAACTAGTGTCGCACTCGCCGGGCTCATCTACTCTACTAGAAACCTTCAGGATCACTGTGACTCTTGGCAAGTCAACTCCTGGAACTGTCGCCAAGCAAATAATGTCGCAGCTGAGCGAGAGCTGATCAGGAACGGCCCACCTCCAAGCAGTGGGCTATCCAAGTGTGAGTGCTTGTTTGACATTCTATGAGATGTGCCACTAACCTATCAAATATATGTTTTGCTGTTAAGAAAGTTAAAGAAGCCTTCCACACTACTTAGTTGATCCCACTGTAGCTGATCATCCGGGAGTCCGGAATGGGATGAATAGATCGCATTCCCGTACAGTCATGCACACTCAGGCAAATCGGTCGGACTTAAAATCTTCGTCCTGATAGGGTAAAGCAGGACCAACATGGAGATTTCCTGTTCTGAGATCGACACGCCAGCGCCAAGAGCATCCTGGCAGCGATGGGGCCTGATTGATAGCCGTCGGAGCTATATCAGAACCCGCGATTTGTATACTGCGGGGACGGGCGGGTCAGAAAATCATCCGCGACCCCGTCCTGAAGAGCGAGTTGGGAATTGCCTGTGACGCTGTGCAGAACATACTAACCTCGCGTCGAGCTTGCCGCAGTTTACACGGTCAAATTTCATCCTAGTTGGTTCTTTTTGCCTGTGCCAAATAGCGGGTCACAGGGCCAATCCCAGATTTGTTGATCTGATTATCTGCGGAAACTCCGGATTGCCCGGTGGACGCTAAATTCCAGCCCCCAGCAAGACAAGGATTAGCGTACGGATGAAACTCAGGGCCGAGTTCCTAGTTTAGCCAGGGTGAGGCATCACCATTCCCCTTAAGGGACTCACGAACGCCGAATGGGGTGATTGCGGGGACGATTCCTTCGGTGTGGCCTTGGAGTGTGGACTAGTTTGGGGGGCTATGTATTGTCTGGCCCCTGATGTAGCAGCCGACTCCTAGAGCGCTTAGGGGATATGCTCGCGTGGTCCAGGTATAAAAGAATGTCAACCGTACGGAGGAAAGCAACAGAAATCATTGTTCCATTGCAAAGATCATCATCGACTTAGCAAAATGCGTTTCTCGGAAATTGCAGCCGTTGCCCTGGCCACTGGTGCCGCCGCGTACGATGTGCCTGACAACCTGAAGCAGATCTATGAAAAGCACAAGGTAGGTCGCTTCAGTCTCTCCACTTTATTCATGGATCTCTTTGAGTAACACCGTGCTTTACGTCAGAGTGGAAAATGTTCCGACGAATTGTCCGTGGGCTTCGACAACGGCCATGACCATGATGGACATACCTTCACCTACTGCGGTGATATCCATAATGCTATCTACCTGCATTCATCCGAGCATGGGGGTCAATACGTGGACATGGATATCGACTGCGATGGAGCGAACAGACACGCCGGCAAGTGTTCTGACGACCATTCAGGCCGTAGCGAAACCGCCTTCATGGATGACCTGAAGGAATTTGGAATTGAAGACCTAGATGCAAACATTCACCCGTACGTGGTATTCGGCAATGAGAACAAGGATTCTCCCGATGACAGGTTTGATCCGAGAGACCACGGAATGGAGCCACTCAGTGTGATGGCAGTTGTGTGCAACAACAAACTGGTATGTGTCCACTTTACGCGCGCTGCCAGTACACGGCTGATACTTTGAATGAATCCATAGTTCTATGGTATCTGGGGTGATACCAATGGCCATACTTCCACAGGAGAATCATCTCTTTCGATGGCAGAGCTTTGCTTTCCCGAAGAGGATCCATCTGGAGACAGTGGCCACACTGCGAATGATGTTTTGTACATTGGCTTCAAGGGCAAGGACGCAGTTCCCGGAAAGAGCGCCAAGTGGAAGGCAAATAGCACCAAAGAGTTTGAGGAGAGCATCAGGAAGTTGGGTGATCAGCTGGTTGAAGGTCTCAAAGCTTAGATTGTTGGTCTTTTTGTACAGCCAGCGGCTTGCCACGGCGTGCATCACACCATATATCTGAAATTGTCAAGCTTAGGTCAGATATGAACAGCACATATTCTACGTTGTTTCCAGTCAAGTAGTTTAGATTCTATGGTATGTAAAGGAAACGTAAAGGATCTATTAATGCTAATGTTAGAGGGCAAGCAGCTTAAACATAGAAAGTTTGTTTGGACAAAGTTGTCCATGGCCTTAATCTCTACTACCTAGTCTGAGCAGCAGCATAGATCGGGTTCTCCCTAGGTTTCGAAGGTAAAGACAATACAGTAGAAAGACGTAGGCGAAGATCTCGACTATAATATTAGAGTATTGTTACAAATCTAATTTTTAACTCTCCAGAATCGAGGCTATGCGGTTCTTCTCTATAGTAACAAGGCCCGAAGGAACATAGAACAGCTCACAACTCAATGACTCCTATTATGAAGGCATTGCACATGCACTAGTAAGGATATATAGATGCAACCAGTTTAAAACCATTAGCAGATTGGCTAAATATGTAAATCATAAGAACCGCATTTCTTTATCCCGTCTTTGTACTATATACGTACACATAGCCTTGAACAATCTTAAACAGCAGTGGAAGTTAACCAAGGGCATAAGAAATATATAAAACCCTAAAATAACGAAGCGGACTTCAGCCTATATGATTCTGAATTTCACCCCAGTGGAATATCCCGTTGTACTAAGAGAAGTGGAGGCTACGTTCTATAAAGTACCAGGATCGGGTGGGGCATTGATTTAAATCTAACTGGTCTGATATCTACTAAATCCTCACTTTGAGACGTGTAATACCTTTAATTACTGCTCAGGATGTATTGAAGAAGTCACTGACCGCAATCTCGGACAAGAGGTCGCCTCTGCTCTAACAGCGGACATCCTTTCCACCCCGTACACATGTAGCGAACAGAAGCCGAAGAGGGACTCGGTACCTTTCCCAAGTGCCGACAAACAACTGCCGGAGAAACGCAGTCCCTTGGAATACTGTGTACTCCATATTGGGTAGGGAATTACTAACTAGTTAGTTAGTGAGTGCATAGAGGATTATATAATGTGCCTTCCACAGATCATTGCCTATTTCGAACCAGGATACGTGGCCTGAATGCCGAGGTAGACTCAAGGCCGAATGACGACTTATGCATAAACGGAAACAAGCATGGACATGTTTTAAAGACACATGAGGTAATGCATATCTCGGAACCCTAGTCTATACACACACTAACTACTAGAAGGTGTGGGAGTGCTTTGCACACAGGGTGGCATTGATTTTGAGCTAATTACTTCTAGATGCTATTGTACATAAGCATGGGTAAGGAATAAGCGAAAATCAATCGTGAGTGATTTCCACAACCGCAGCCTCTGTTACTGAACAAAGGACCGGGCGCATCCGCATAGGTTGAAGCTGTCATCGGCGATCTGTCTCTCTCTAAAATTCCCACTCGTGTCAGAAGCTCTTGGGCCTTATATTCCAGATCGAATGGCAGCGTTTATCCCTTCGACCATGAGACACAGCAGTTCCGGCTACTAACCAAATTGTCGAAATCACGAGAAGGACCAACATCGGCCGGGCCCGAAAGTCGACCTGTTGGAAACCGGGTGGAAAAAGCGGGGAGAAACTATAACAAAGGCAGATCCTCCCCACGCTGCGGCCGCCACGGGCAATGAGATGTCTGGGATTCCCCAGACGCCACTCCATCGGCGAGCTTTATGTATCAGCGCTAGGCGGCGATTACCGAAAATGTGCACAGTTATATGCCTACCTCCGATGGGTCTGGACTTAGCTCTGAAGAGCGAACGTCATAAAAGCACATACGGAGCTGCGATGACCGTAATCTTTGAGATTCTCCTCACAACTTCATATTGTTCCTCTCGTGTTGCATGATTCCTTCATCGCACGACACCAGCTTCACCATGGGAACGAAGCCATACCTTGGTCTGCGGGGCAATGCACTGCTCCGAGCCGCCGTCATGCTGGTCGTAGGCCCAACCTTCACCTGTTACGGCTACAATATGAGCGTCGCCGGCGGTCTTTTGACCCTCGAGTCGTTCAACAATCAGTTCCCAAGAATGGACACCATCCACGCCGGCGCGGGGAAGCAGCATGAGAACTCGCAAATCCAAGGTCAGTGATTGCATTGGATAGCGTTACAAGAATATTTCTGACGCATCGCAACAGGCACCGTCATTGCGCTGTACACCGTCGGAGGAATCTTCGGTGCCTTGTCATGCGTTTACCTGGGTGATCTCCTGGGACGGCGAAGAGTCATCTTCATTACAAACCTGGTGTCCATCATCGGTGCCGTCCTTATGGCCTCATCCTTCCAGTTCGCCCAGTTCATCGTGGCGAGGCTGATTCTCGGTCTCGGTACAGGAGGGTGCGTGGCGACAGTCCCCGTCTGGCAGTCGGAAATTTCCCCGGCGCATAAGCGAGGGTCCAACGTGGTGACTGATGGGATATTCGTGGGAGTGGGGGTCACCAGCGCCCTGTGGATTGACCTGGGTTTTTACTTCGTCAAGAACAACTCCGTATCCTGGAGGTTCCCTCTGGCCTTCCAGGTTGTCCTGTCGCTTACGGCCATGATTTTTATCACAATGCTCCCCGAATCTCCCCGCTGGCTCATCAAGAAGGGTCGACGCGAGGAAGCCCGGACGGTTCTTGCCGCACTGCAAGATCTTGAATGCGAGTCGGATACGATTACCAACAGCATCCACGATATTGACACCTCTCTGGCCCACGCCGGATCCGGATCCTGGCGTGATATGTTCACGATGGGGGAGCAGCGCCTTTTTCATCGCGCGTACCTGGCCGCCACCGGTCAGATGTTCCAGCAAATGTGCGGAGTGAACCTGATCACCTACTACGCAACGACCATCTTCGAGCAGTATCTCGGCATGGATGCGGTGCCAGCCCGCATTCTGGCGGCCGCAATGGGTCTAACTCAGCCATTCGGTGGCTTCCTGGCCTTTTTCACCATCGACCGTCTCGGCCGGCGCCCTCTGATGTTATGGAGTGCCGGAGCCATGTCGGTCTCCATGGCGATTCTGGCCGGCACGACCTCCACCAACAACAACACAGGCGCCCTAGTCGTGGCCGTCATCTTCCTCTACGTCTTTCAGTTTATCTTCACCGTCGGTTACTCGGGCCTGACTTTCCTCTATGCCGCGGAAATGGCGCCCCTCCAGATACGCGCTGCCGTCAGCGCCGTTTCTACCGCCACAGTGTGGACGTTCAACTTCCTGCTGGCACAGGTGACCCCGGTTGGCTTTGCCACTATCTCGAATCAGTATTACATTATCTTCGCAGCCATCAATGCCGCCATCGTTCCATGTGTATATTTTTTCTTCCCCGAGACCAAGGGTCGCTCGTTGGAGGAGATCGACGAGATCTTCGCACAGTCGAAGTCTATATTCGACCCCGTTCGGGTGGCTCGTTCCATGGGCAAGTTGCAGGTGGTCCAGGCGTGCTCCGATAGGGGCGAGGACACCGTCTCCAGCGACAATAATGCTAATGATATGAAGGAGTAGGCAAGAGAGACGATACTGACTGGATGAATTGATGTTGTGATAAAGCTTGGGGCACCCTTGGGTCTGTTTCGGAATACTGTGTCGCCTTGCTCTGTGAATGAGCACTGTTTGCATACATTGGAATGAGCAGGTGTCTGGGACTTTATGTTGAATGGAGTGATGAACAGCCCACCAAACCAGTGCCATGATGAGAGATGCATAAATATCTATGTATTCCAAAGGCATGTTCCAACCATTCAAAATAAAAATCGCCCAGTACGTTTTCATCCAATCGGTATTTCTGTAGAGATGGAAGTGTTCAATATTTATCTCCATGTAGCTTTTCTGTGTCGTCACTCTGACTCTATGACGACGCCGAGGCCTCTCGATCACTCTTCTCCCTTGACGAACCATATCCCTCCCATCCTAGAACTGGAGAACACAAAAATGGAACCCCTGAAAGCCTTCCGCAGCTTCATATTCCCCAGAATCTTTCTATGCACTCTGTGGGGATCGGATTCATGGCGAAGACGAATACTTATCCCTTACACCGGCAGTCTATTAGGGTCTTCGAGGAAAACGCCGACTGGCAAGCCCAGATGCGTCGACAGGAGTGCGTGGAGGGACATCCTTCCGATATCACTAGGCTCTACTTTTCACTACCGTGGAAGTGAAACCATTTCTTCTGAGCCATGGGCTCCTACTATGCACGTAGGCTGCAAGGACGTGAGCCGCTGATCACCCTCCGTAGTAATATAGTCACGCAGGGGGGGCCTGTCACACGTTTAACGTAACAGGAGTTGGATTAGCAACACCACATTGTCTTGAATTGTTACAACTTCCCCTGGATCGAGATGGGATGTTGCTGGGGAATCCCTGGAGGGCTCCATAACGCTACTGTGAGGCTTCCATGGAACCCACCAGACAGACATAGCTACTGCTGTCCGCAGTACGATCCCTTTGGATATGCCATGCATGAGCGCTGTTAGGTGCTAATAGCAAGCATGCTAGACATTAATTTAATCTAGGAGCACTTGGGGCCTTTTTCCCAGACGCTGCAGAAGAGACAAAGGAGCTTCGGCAGGTACACTCCATACTTCCTTCGCGGGAAGTATACTGAAGAAAAAGAATGAAATGATCGGGCGACTATGACTGGTGACCTACGCCGTGAATGCCCACAGGAGTCTAAGGAACACGAATGTTCTGATGAGCTATATGCCTTACACGATCCTTGGAAGGTGCCAGAGATTTGGACGACGATTCACCGTGAGAAATAGCGTTGGCGGAGAGACCAAAAGCGAGGTGAGATACCCTCAGTGCTAATGATAAAGGTGGCTAAGAAGAGAGTATCATACTATGAAATGTTGATCATTTGGGAAATACATACTTTCGATGGGCTTCTCGCGAGAAAATCTTCAAATAGCTCCTGTATATTGAAATGGGCTCTCAAGCAGGAGGCGATCGTCAAGACATTTTCTTGGCTCTGCGAACGGATTGATCTGGAAGTTTGTAAGGAACTAAGAGTGGAATCTGGCCTTTAATGATTGGAGATATACATAATTCTTCCATAGGTATCCGTGTGACCTGCTGCGTTGGTTTGCTTCCAAATCCACCATGTTAGCAAGGCACTGTATTGTAATTTTGTATGCGTTATTCTAATGACTTACGACAGATAAACTTTACAGCGCCACTCAATTCGCTGGCGGCTGTAGCATTATGGAAAGGCTGCAGTTGTCTTGGTCTTGGCAAGAAATCCTGTTATCTGGGATCTATATCTACGAAACAGCCAGAATCCTACAGGGGCAAAGCGCATCCCGACCCTATACAAGTTGACAGCAGTTAACATTGCCATTATATGTTTGGATGTTGCGCTTCTCTCTTTAGGAATATCTTGATTTCTATATCCTTCAAACAACGCCCAAACCCACGGTATACAGCATTAAATTGAAATTGAGAAAGCTTGTTACACTTGTCAGACCAGGATGCAACGAGCCCAACATTTACAGCCCAGGAACAATAAGCTGCGTAGATTCGAGCAAAATCAAGGGTGATAACACTCATGCAATCACGGTTCCTGTGAGGTCTTATGCCAGGTGCCACGAGGGGGGCAATTGGTCCAATATGGAGAGTAGAATTTGCTTTTCTGACTCCATAAGATCACTGTCGCTTGTTGATGCAGAACCTTGAGTGGCACAAGACAGATAGCAGGAATGACACTATCATTAGAAGAGGCTGTTGCGGTAAGTTCATATGCATTATGGTGTCCAAATTTTGTATATTTTCACTGGGTTATCGCAAATATGCTGGCCGATAATGTGATACAGGAGATGGAATGTAGGGATTTGAGCAGCTGAGTGCTGGATCGATCACTGTATGGTATGGGACCTAATTGAAGCCTGCGCCTTCGGTGAACCTTGGATTCTATCTAGGGGGTCTGGCCTTCAAGTCCATAGCTGCATTATTAACTATAGGTACTTATGGAAATGTTTGAAAAGAAACATTCCCGAGGAAGAAGGGGCCAAATCGACAAAAACAGAATTCCTTACGTTTTGCGCTGCTCCACTTTGATTGCGGCCAAGGCTGAAAGCTGGCCTTGAGTTAAAAAGGCGGACAATATTTCTTTCATACCTGCCTGGACATTTGTAGTATGTTGCCCGCAAGGGGCTGTTGGTGGCATTTGTAAACCTGCTTCTATGTGCATACAAATTAGCAAAACGAACAGTACTCAGCAGTCATAACAGCATCGCCCGGGCTATAAATTCGACGGATCAAGCACTTCCCCGTTGTAAACAAGTACTGTCTTCAACGCGGTATAAGCTCGATGCACAGTGAAGTTACTTTGCAAATTTCGAAGCATTTGAATGGGAACAGAGAACATTTTGTTGAACACCAAGGTAATATAGTCCCATGCTTACTCCCTTACGAGACTACGGTTTCTAACCTCCCGAAGTTAGGCACCATACAAAATCAATCGCCATGACCGAGTTCGTTCCAACTTGGACGCAACCAAGTCACCCAGATTCTATCCTGGTCGTCAAGGGAGCGCCATACAAATCCAGGGCCCACTCCCTCGTGGCATTGCCAGCTGGTGCTCTATTTGCAAAAATCACAAGCGCAATTCCTGTTGCTTGCAAGACGTACACTTCAGTTCAGACTGGAAAGAGGTCGAACATCGAGCTGAATTCAGATCTGGTTTATTGCAATCACTCTTGCTCCCCAACTCTTGAATTCGACATGGCAAAGTGTGAGGTCCGTGTAGCAGCAAAGAGACCGTTGTTTGTGGGTGACGAGTTAACCTTCTTCTATCCCAGCACGGAATGGTTTATGGTGCAACCGTTCCGGTGCGAGTGTGGGTCGGAGAACTGTCTTGGTGTAATTTCAGGGAGCAGGAACATTGACGCCGTGGTGCTTAGAAAGTATTGGCTAAATGTGCATGTCAAAGAGCTACTGGTAGAAGAAGAGCGGGAAGCATCGGGAGAAGGTTCTAGGGTTGAGATTGAGGTTTAGGCATGGAAGACATTAACCTTGCAATAGGAATCCTAGTTAAATTCATAGAGTGGGTGTAGTGACCTAGCAAAAAGGCTAGCTAGAGTCAAAGCACTTTATCCACGGTGTGGTCTTCTTCGGGTTGTTCGATGGACACCATGCCAATAGGAGACGATGCTCGTACCGATATTCCGTAGTGTAGAGGTCGAACCGCTGTAGGTGAACGTTATGTACTGATTACATAGCGGGCAAAGGCGGTGTGCGGGCTGGTTGTATGATCGGTTGCACCTTGATAGCTTAACAGCAACATATCGAGATGACGTGAGATTTATTATGTATACTAATAGTATATGAACCACCCGTAATGCTGTAGATCATTTCATAATGAGGCAATGATGTACATTCTTGATAGAATACAGTCTCTTAATACAGTAATATATTTACTGTATTTTATCTCTTGGCAACCCATGGGCTAACCCGTTAACCCGTAGGCCAGCCACGCAGGAAAAGTAACCCCGCCCATACCGGGTATTGCATCGGACAACCCAGCCCATATCTTGGCGGGTTGGGCCGGGCCTAACAAGTCTAATCGTGACACCTGTGTGGAGTAGTAGTATGTTCGCGAGGCACGATTTTCAATTCTAGGGCTCATAGGGACCAGAATCATGTGACCAGATCCGGGTAAAACCCCCACGGAGCACACAACAAAATAATCAAAAAAAGAATAACCAAGAAGAATAATCAAGAAGAGCCCAACCAGCTCAATTCATTCAAACAAGACCTTTTTACCAATCGTACTCTATTTCCTCTTCGGGACTAGCCGTATATCTGACAACTAGTTATCTAGAAGGGTGACTAAGAGAGGCCATGTGACCATACCGAATACAGTAGGTCTCTTAACATCGAGGGCCAATGGGGCCAAAACGGCCTGTAGGGACAATAGGGACAATAGGGACAATTAGCTCGAGAGGCCAAACGGGCTCCAGCCCTTTACATGAACCCAACGATCAAGTAGCTCAGGAAAATGGTGTTATCACTTTACGCTTTTTGACTACACCCAAGGAAGGACTTTAAACAGTTTTATAATTTAATGAGAATTTTTATTCTAGGCAACCAAATTTGTACTAGAGGTAATATTTGTCGGGCCGACACTTATCACTTACATCAATCTGGGAACATACTTTTGCAGGGTTTCCAGCCGGGGAACTCGCAGAATCAGCTAGTTTCCGAATTTCCAAGCTTTGAAATCAAGGTTTGTGTCGTAAACAGATGATATAGCGATTGATCACACAACTTCATAACACGGGCCCAGTAAAGTACTTCTACAACTGTGAAAATTGAATTTCGAGACATTATAAGTTGAAGGCATGGTTTTGTGGTTACATTATCGTACAACATGAGACAAAAGATTTGCGAAAACAGCAAAATTCCACCTGGTGCTCAAGATAGAATTTTGCGATACCTCCTGAGAGATGTATGAATTCACCACCACCACCACTACCACCAACACCATTGTACTAAGAGATGATTGCATTATAGAAATTTTTTTTCTATGTAGGAGGCTATCTGCTGCGGAAAATCTTAAAAAAGATGTGTCCCCTGCGTGGAAAAGGCAGTACTTGGTCTTTAGAGGTCTTTCCATCAAAAGCTTGCGCTACCGGGTAGTGGGGACTTAGGTTGTGGAGTGTCTCTTCCAGGGTGCTTCGACCAGAGTTCAGTGCCGCGGGAATCTACTTGCCTCCAGAGCTGACCCCGATACTCATTAGTTTCCTCGGCGCCGCGCGAGAGGTTCGGCTACTAATGTAGGCATTTCCTCATTGGGCACACGCTCACCCAGCCTCATACTGGCGACATATGCTTACCACGAGATGATGGCGGAGGATGAGGAATCAATAATTCCGGGACATTGGAGTGCAACTGGAAACGTTTATATTATGGGATTGAAACCGCAGTGTCCTGCGTAATCGCAAGCGCATTGTGACTGTTTTGGAGAGAACGAAGGGCAATTTCTTACATACTTTGGGGGGTCAAATAGAACAGGTAGGTTTAAAATATTAGTACCAAAACATATATAGAACAGAAGCGGACCGCTATTTACATCTTCCTTAGGTTATTTCTGATCAGGCGGGACTTTACAATAACCCCCTGGCTTATGAGTGATATCAAACCGCTTTTAGCAGAAGATCCTCTCATGTAGACTGGATACACGGTGCATTTTCGGTCACTGTGGATTGATGCTATTCATTATCTATCCAGATAGATGCAATGAAGCAAAAATAGCCATATATATATAATATATGAACGAAAAAAGGGAAGGAGGCCCGAACCGCGATTCGAACGCGGGACCTCTCGCATTTAAGGTATTTATTATCCCGAAGCGAGAATCATACCTCTAGACCATCCGGGCTATGATGTAATAAATTTCCAGAAAACTGCTTTATATCTGCAGTCATTCAAAGTCACATGATTTTCGTATAATGTTAGTGTAACTAGTTATGGTCTAGCGGCCTCTCTTAGTCACCCATCTAGATAAAGTTAAGTTAACCGACAGGCTGTCAAGGGTTGAACCCAATGTATTGCTCAGGCATGGCCTTCGCTCCTTTATAGGGCGCTAGATGCGACTGATCTTCGATCAGTCATCTTGTACCTTTTTATATGGTCAAGTGGTTTTATCTCTACTAGCGCAGAGACAACCAAACCATCACACAGGCCAAATAAAGCTGCAGCAATTTTGATTAATATCCCAGCACTCGGGAAAATTTCTGCTCCTCTACCTTTGTTCCATGGCCCGATAATCAGGCTCTTAAATGATATCTTAAGAGTGCTCCTTAGATTCCATTTTTTTAACTGCCACAGTGCCACTTGGTTCTATAGTGTACTGGACTCGCGTAGCTTCTCCTGGATCTCTACATAGCTAGACAGTGGGTTTAATTGTAAATATTCACTCAATGATCATGCCATGCCATACTTGTTACTTACCTCATAGTGTTCAAAACCAATTGTAAGCTTTAGTTATTGAAAGGAAACATACAGAGGTGATTTAGGCTGAAAGTGTTTGAATGGTCTATGGAAGCATTCTGGCGAAGAAAAATTTAATATACGCCCGGATGGTCTAGAGGTATGATTCTCGCTTCGGGATAGTTAATACCTTAAATGCGAGAGGTCCCGCGTTCGAATCGCGGTTCGGGCCCTTTACATTTTTTTTTTTTCCTCATTCATACATACCCTTTTTATTTCATACAGCAGTCATGCAATAGATGTATTTGTTCTTTGACGAAATAAAATTAATCATGAAGTTTCTTCACAATGTAGCCGGACATGGAGCGAAACAATACCGGACACCCCATGGTAGTTTTCGATGAAAGTGGCCCAGATACTGCCGCGGCGCACTGCCCGGTGATTACTTCCCCCTCTGATATGTTGTTTCCTCTCTTCAGGTCATCAGATAGTCTTCTGGCGATCAATGAATACAGCTTTTTACTTGCGTTTTTCGATATTTATGTGTTCAGATTATATATTTGGACTAACTGGGAGGTCAATCTCGCCTATAGAGAGATCCCGGCTGAGGGCTTTGGTACCCTGGGTATGTCGACAATAACCAGTTAATAACTAAGTGTGTATACTAACTAAGTTAACTTTTAATGGTATTATTGATTATTGTCAAATAATATGGCCGTTGGTGGACCAGAATCATGTGACTGGATCGGGGTAAAACCCCCGTGGAGCACACAACAAAATAATCAATCAAGAAGAACCAAGAAGAATAATCAAGAAGAGCCCAACCAGCTCAATTCATTTAAATAAGACCTTTTTACCAATCGTACTCTATTTCCTCTTCGGGATTAGCCGTATATCTGACAATTATTCAGCACCTTTCTGGGTCAAATGTTGTTCGATGACAGGCTACAACATCATCAGATCGCGTATATTTCCTATATTAGTTAGTTCACATTCTCCATTTGTTTACAATGTTACATCGCCTTTATAAACGCGAGATGTTTTGGTAGTTTAGTTGAATCAGAGACCTAATTCAATGAAGGATCGATACTTGCGAATACGAGTAATATTATGGTTCACAAGAGATATTCCACAAGCTTTGGAAGTTGTCAAGGACAGGAGATGGCGGAAAATCTGGTAAATCCCTATTCTAAGACTGATAGCTACTCATACCCACTTAAAGGAAAGTAAAGAATATTTATTTAATGGCGCTAAGAAGGCCTGTGTGCCAATGAACAAGCTTTATCAGCAGTTTTAAACTAATATTTACAATAGCGATCTTCAAGATTTAGAAAAAACAACCCTGTTGCTGAAGTCCATGCTACAGGATATAATCATATAATAGAGCATCAGAAGACAATGGCTCAAGGTCTGATCCTGAAGGGAAATAAAGTCAAGGAGCTAGGCCAGGATATAGCATGTAGGAAACTACAACATAAAGTGGATCCCCAGTTTGTTCCCATAGAGAAGAATTTTGGAATAGTTGCCTGACCATACATTGCACCTAATATTGCGGGGATGCAAAGGTGTACAGATAACTATATAGATATCTGGCCTATTTGCAACTTTATAATCACGTAAATAAAACGTCCATGAGATAATATAATTACTTCCTCCTGCTTCAGTATACTTCCCCCATGCTGTAAAGATTACAATCGGAAGCCTTAGATACTATACTAGAGCTCTCAGTAGGTGCCTTGAGTTGCAGTGCATAAAATACTAGATTTATCAATCTAAATCTTGAGTCCAAGCTGCTGGGAGTGGAACTATAACAGTCACAAGGGTGGCCTTCCCACTTGAAGGGCCAGGTTTCTAAACTTTAACAGGGCTCCCCAGAGTTAGAATCTTTCCTCACCCAATACCACAGTGGGATGGATGATATTCCCGGCCTTTTATCTATATTCGCTTGGTATTCAACAAGTGAATTTCTCTATCCAAAGGACAAGCCTAAGTCCTCCGATGGTACGAATAGGGCAGGGTATATCACAACGATATCTTTTATAAAGCTTAAGTGAGAATCCAACCAATATCCGCTCGTCTAGAAACCCTTCTAACATAACGCCATTGGCTGCCTTCCCTTTCTTTTCATCTGCCACCGAAGGAAACAAATACGAAATGCACCTCGGGAATCTAAAATTTACAGTCCCTTAATACCTACTACGGCGCGAACTGCCTTACCCGCTTTCACCCAATATTGGTCGACGGTTCCATAGTTCCGCCACACAATGCCACCAAGTATGACCACCACTGGAAGACTCATACTTGCTTGATTAAGTAGGAGGTCACTTGAGGAACATAATATAGTGGCATGCTATCACTTAATATGATTTTTCGGCTTGGCAAGGCCGGAAGTCTCCCAGAAAAACCCGGCTCATTTGCAGGGCCATTTAGCCAATCTGCTCTTCGGCGAAAAATTGGCTTTGAGATGCTAGGTTGCCAACTAAGCTCCCTGGCGTATAAATGGAAAGTCCCCCATCTTCATCCCTAAACTCCAACAATTTTGAAAGAGTGGTCTCGCACTTCTCGGCTCCGACTATGAAAAGAATTGCCGATTGATCAACAACGCTTGACAAAGTGTCTTCTGGAAAGCAGGGGTTGAAGCAAGCAAAGTCCAGTCAACAAGATGTACAGTAAAAATCCCTTGACGCTATTTATATGCTTTACACTAGCTAACACGTTCTAACTGTAGGACCTGAAATTATCTCATGCCCAGAAGTGGAATTGGATATTTTTGCGAACAACACTTACGCCCTGCTTCAACTAGCGTTTGACAACCTCCGTCATCTTATCCCGGAATTCAGGAAGCAGTCAAAGGTCGACCATGCTGTATTCGATTACATAGAGAGTGGCCCCCGATCGGAATTTATACCGTATGACTCTATCTCTATCTCTGTACATTTGGTACCAGGGTTAGCTTTCCAATCTTTCGACAGTTGGTTGCACGACAATCGACTTCACTCTTTGTCAACTGCTCAAGTGCAGATACTTAGCTGCATTGGCCGCATTGTAGATAGAGTTATTCTGGACGGAATTTCTAGCAGGAAGGTCACTTTCAGGGAGGAAGAATGCAGAGAACGCAAGCAACGCAGGAGACATAAGAATTGAGTCCCCGTGGTGGAGAGCCCGCCTGGATGTCTCAAGAGAACTCCAGTTGCTGAACATAGGCTTAAGCTCTCCATACTAAACTTATGGTACCATGTTAATTTAAGTTCCAAGTTTAGTTAATCCGAATCATTTGTTCCACAGGGAGTCAAGTCTGATATTCCCGCCCTATCCTTGGAATAATAATGTGTGGAAAGAGGGCCCATAGAATGTACATAAAGAATTTACAGGATTGCTGAAGGATAAATTTCTTTATTACACCCTGGAATCTTAAGACGTCCGAGGCCTTTTACTCTCACACCACACGCACTCTTTTTTGTTCCGGTCCTTCGGTCTCGCACGATCGTCTCTTAAGAGACAGAACTGTTCTGTGCATTGGTCAGTGGTCCAGTACGCATCGGTGGAAGTCGATAATAAGGCCCGTTTCAACTCAGCGTTCCATAAGATATTATTCGGTCGGAGGTCCGTGTGGACAACGCTATGAGAGCATAGTTTCTTCTTTGACCACCAGCTCGCATGTTGAATGCTTCTCAATATGTAATTCGGATATCGAGCAACTTGGCCAATATTTGATTGCCCAAGTTGGGAATCACTGCGGGCAACCGGACGAATGTCAACAGTAAAGTAACAGTGGGCCATCTGGTGGAGTTTTATATATACGATTTCAACTTCCGAAATCTCGCTTCCTGGAAGCCCGACAGGGACGAATGGAACGTTCTCACTGCAATTTGGCTGAGACTCCCTAATCTAAAAATGTCTGACAAATACCAAGTCGCGGTTGGCACCATTAGAAATGTGCAGCACTGGCTATCGCGAGAAATACTCAGCTCTATAGAATGGGCAGATATTGCGAGTGATCCAGGGAATCCTAGACTTCATACAAGCCATCCATTAGACGTGAAAATACACTACCCGTCCGGAGAAACGTTTGCATTTAGAGTCCTAATTTCACATAGCATGATCACTTACTCATAGATACCAAAAAATTTGTCTATCTAGGGCCAGTGCCATTTTTAGCCTAGTGGAGTTTCGCTGGTAGCTATATATAGTTTGTTGGTGAAGGAGGTGTGTATTCTTTAGTACTTTCTGACATTCGATCGAATCTATCTAACTCTAAACTGATAAATGACCCAAAAAAGATCGAATATTGACAAATATATTAGTATGCCTAATACCTTCACCCACTACTCGGCGGAGACATCAAACTCCATGATACCTGCCCAGCTGCAAGACGTGTACGGGCTGGCTGGAATGGTGTTGTTATCATAGCATTGCCAGGAAGATCCAGGGACTTCGGCTGAGATCGCCCTTGCCCCCCAGAACGGACTGGCGCCAAGGTTCCTAATCTTTAAGTTCACATCCCGGATGTTCTTCACATCGCTCGGGAAGCCAAAGTCGTACTGAGTGTTGTCGCAAGGCTTGTCGATGTTTCTGTTCTCAGGGCGGTTGGGTTCCCTTTTCAACATGATTAGTATTTTCCATCAAGGCAGGAGAGCCCATGGATTGAAGTGGCTACGTACAAGTTAACAGCGCAGTGAAATGAGTTGGCGTTGTGGTCCTGGTTGTTCGGGTCATACAGGTCAAAATTAACCTGTACCATACTGATGCCCTTGTTGTACCTCATGTTGAGATCCTTGATTTGCAGGGGCTGGACATCCTTAACGAGTGCCGGAGCTGCAACGGTGGAGCTGGCAATAGTGAGGAGGGTAGCAGCGGTAAGGAATTTCATTTTGAAGAATCGACTCTTGGTTTGCAAAGGTAAGTAGAAGACGGTGCGTAATCGATCTAGTAGTTGACTGCTGGATTCGAATTATTGTTGAATGGGGGGGATGTGTGGCATCGGACGACGCCTTTTATATTTCGAACTCCGTTGCATGTCTGGCAGGACAACATTTTGTCGCTCTCATAGAGTGCTAAAAATATGTCAATCAAAAAAAAAGTGAGACAGGAAAAAGCAAAATGAAATCAATTGCTTGCTCAGGGAGCTGAAATCAACATCAATATTCTATCCAGTCTTGCGCAGATGTCTCAGAATGGATGAACACACCGCTTGTTAAGGTTATTCGATCGAACACCTGTTGGCTTATCCAACACATTGATCTGCATGGATTGTACTAGCTTTCCCTTAAATGGATGATGATCTGCACGAAAGATGTTGGAAATATTGCTTTTGTTTGCGTCCGCCTGTGGATGGGTTGCCTTAGGCCCGGACGAGAGATCATCACTAAAACAAACATACTATACAGACATAGAAATGAATAATTCGAATATCTAATAATAGAGTAACGAGGCTGCACGCAGATGTCTTAGTATGGGTTTTTAGGGAGATATTGCATGCCCAGATTCCTGAATGGGACAGATAAATAGGAAGGAATTGGAAGAGTTGATCTTCAGGGCCAGGATAAACCATTTATTCGAAACAGGTAAGCAACATTGGGGCGTGTTTCTATAATTGCAATTGCAGTCCCTCTAGGATCCAACACACGGGCTCTTGCTGGCCGTATGCGCCTCTGCACTGCCACTGATCCTGCCGCCGAATGGTCCAGAGTCACACCTCAGTGAACCGGCTACGAGGAGACAAACATTGCAAGTCTCTTAGACTCATGTCAGCAGCGTCATCTTAGAAGAAGTGGGATAAAAAAGCAAAATGAAAGCGGAATATGAAGAACTCGACGTTCAATAGGATCCGTCTGTTCCTCTTAGTCGAAAAGATCATCATTACACATACCATACCGGTATTGGAGTAATATTTGATCGGGCTGATGGAAGAGGTATTGTTACGAACTACATATAAATAATCTGCAACAATTCCTCAACAGCTCTTTAGCTAGGAGTTAAGCATAACATCCGAGATGATTACTACCATATCCTCAGTGCTATCTGGAGGCAGGAAATGGTAATGAATGGTCCCTGCCTACCATAGGCCGCACCATCCTCGGGATGATCCAGGGTCTCCAACACCGGGGCTCGATGAGTCCGGTGACGAGCATACGGCCAAACTTGTTCAACCCACTCAGCATACGCCGGCCATTTGATTCAAGGGGATATAGAGATCTGACCTAGAGATGTGATACGGAACGAGGGGAGCTTCCTCTTGCCCACTATCGATTCAAGCCTCCGGATCCATCGCCCTCGCAGATGACAATTTCACCTGGGCACAAAGTAGCCGTCGAAGTTTTTTCAGCTATAATACACGGTCTGTCCATGTCTCTGTCGTTAAACTAGCCGATCTATTGAATAGCAGCAACGGTTTGCAGCATGAAAGCCGCGGAGACAGACACTGAGCCGAGATGACTTGCTGTCACTCTCTCCAGTATCACGCTGGATATGGTCAAAGAGTTTCGTGTCTCAGGGAATAGAAATTGCATTGGCCGCCTCAGCAAATGCGGGGACAGAATCAACATCTAACGATGGGGAGTCATGGGGAGCAGTCGCAACGCGAGCCACCAGTTCCGCTAATATCCTATCTGATGAGGACCTGTCTTGACAAATATCAGGTCTTGAGGAGCTGAATGTAGCCAAAATGTGGCAGCTGGCCCACGGTGAATTTAGAGTATTGAGATTGACCGGAGTTCTGGCAGACATACAAGTCTAGAGTATTTTCGACAATAGCGTTTCTGAAATAACTAAAATACTAGGTAAACCATTCCATCAGAACAGGAGGTTCAAGGGCTTTGATGTCCGAGTGGAGCTTGCACAAACCCATAGCGAATCAATTCTTGCCCTCATATTTCCAAAAGTCTATGAGATTTTCTGGCTTATCAGTTGGCAGTATACACCCCGAAAACCTTCTCGGACAAATAAAGACACGGAAATTTTCGGCGCTCTAGTTGTGATGATGCACTGACATCCAATCAAACCAACATCTTCATCGTAATCGGCCTGGATGAGAATCCATTCCTCTTCCAGGACACTCTCCATGGTGGTAAGCTACGGCAGATACGAATTGATAGGAAGACGGCCAGCCGGCACTAGTGTGGGTGGGTTTGCCGTCATTCATCCTTATGGCCGCCTTTGGCTGGAAATGGCTATTCGGTCATGAGGTTCTTTTCACTATCTGCTGCATCCCAGCCACCGGGGGTTGGTCTCAGTGCATAGGACCAAGATAACGACATCCACCATCGCGCTCCTTAGGGCTGACAATAGCGAACCGGCAATGATAAGTGGCGGATCTTCTACCCCGAGAAAATGCACTGCGGTGACCGGAAATCCACTTCATATTGACCCGATTGGGATTAGAATCTTGGCTGGCGATTCTCCATGAACTTGATTCTCCTGATCTCCACCCGACTGGGCCTTCACGAATCTCGTTTCACCGGCGGCGTTTACTGGAGTGACGCTTAGTTTTTTGATCCGGAGATTAAAGATGTGACTCGGGTATGGAACGACGAGATTTCGAGAGGTTCCACGTTCTGAACTGGAGCACTTTATTAGACTAATCAATGAAATTAACTCTGGAGATCGCTACCGTGCTAATTCGTTGATTATGCACCGACACTGTGCAGGAGTAGGTTGCTGCCGTTCCCGGCGAGATAAAAAAAAAAAAAAGCGCTGGATGGCGATGCAGAGTATGAGGAACTGGTGTATCCCATGCACTAGCCTCGAGTTGGAAATTACCATGGGAAGGCCCCCAAAATTTGAGTAAAATGAGCTAAAGTGGCGCACATTTAGCGCAGAATCCTGCACCAGAAGTGGATGTAGTGACTCTAGGGCACCGAACACGAGGCCCATACCGGTTTCCCGATCATCCCTAATGCTTATGTTTTGCCCGTGCCAGTACCTGGATGAGAAGGGCTAGTTGTTGTTGACGAGTATCGAAGTCTGCGGCCTATCAAGCAGATGCACAGGAATGTTCGAATGATCTGCCATATGTGGATGTGAAACAAAACACACATTTCCTGGATTATTGTGGTACAACAGCCTTGGAGAGAGTCACAGCATGGCAATGGGTGTTATTTGAATAATATTTCTAAATGTACAGTTTCTTCCTAAATTGATGTTGATTTGCATGTCTCTTGCGTATCTCCCCCGTCCCATTTGTAAATCATTTTAAAAAGGATGCGCTTTGTAAGCCTTATCTGCCTCGGCCACAGCGTCGTAGCCATACAGCCAGGGCTGTACAGAAGGGCAAGTCCTAAGATGGAAATACTGGTTAGTTTGACAGGGTCATGGATCAAAGCGACTTCTCTTACCAACGGCTCGGAAATTGGCAATCGGGCACTTTGCCTAGGTTTTCCAGGAATATGGCATCGCGCTCCTCCTGCAGAGGGCCGTCTTCCATATGAAATGAAGCTCTCTAAACCGCCCATTAGGACTGCATACCCATTGACTCGAGACATGGACTGGGATTAAACCAAACCAACCTGTTCTAATGCTTCCTTTGCGATGGTCTCCCCTCGAGACTTTCGCAGCTGCTGATACATCTCGAGCGCCGAGGGAAGCTTCTCACGACTAGTCACGTATTTGAGCAACCGACCGAGGACGGCACCGTCCTCTAGGGAGGAATTGGCGCCTTGTGCAAGGTATGGAAGCATCGGATGACATGCATCGCCGCTAGGCTCAAGTATCAGCAAGAAAATCCAAAGAGTACAGTGTAGGACTCACGCCAGTAGAAAGGTGCCCTCACTGTTCGCCCAGGTGTCGAGAGTGGAAACTAATCGCAAAAAAGCATCAGAAATGCATCCTATTCCACACTGTTTCAAAGTGAAGAGCTGGGGCATAATTACTGTTCATTAGTCGCCATTTCTCCACCTTACTCACGCATTCCAGTAACCTACGTAGGCTGCAATATTATTCCGATTAGTAGTGGACAGTCGCGCATAGGGATGCTCAACCCACGTAGGATCCCAGTTCTCAAAGAGGCTTCGCATTTCCTCCACGTTGGCTGAAGCCCGAGGGACATCCTTTGGCAGATCATCGGGACGCAGAAGGACCAGATTGTATGTGCGGCCTTGTCGCACGGAGTAGCCCACTACATGAGAGTGTGGACCGACCCAGAAATTCACGGACGGGTTCGATACTAACTTCTGTAGCTCCGGATCCTTGATATCCTCCAGGTCAAGGATGATGCGGTATGCAAGATCACCCGTGGGCTTCGGCATCAACGGTGGCTGCACCAAGACATTTCGCGTGCGCGACCATAGACCGTCGGCCCCCAAGATGAGATCCCCTTGCACCCTCTCGCCACTCTTGGTGGTCACAATGATGCGCTGGGGGTCAACCTCCGCCACGTCCGCACCGAGGCGGATGTTGACGCCGAGGGACTGGGCGCGATGCACCAGCGCTAGTTGTAGATCCGCGCGATGGAGGTCCCAGAATGGCGCGTCGTAGCTCTGAATGATCTTCTCCTGGAATCGATCCTCGTAGGCTAGTAGACGACTACCGTCGTACCGTCGCACCGCCAGATAGGACGGGACGGCGGCTTTGGAGCGCAGCTCATCGAATACCCCCCAGCGATGGAACAGGCGAGTGGCATTGGGGGTGACTTGTAGCCCAGCACCCACCTCCACTAACTGGTCGGCTCGCTCGAGCAGCGTAACGCGATGGCCCTCCAGGCGGGCACTGATAGCAGCAGCCAGTCCGGCGAGCCCGGCCCCAACGATGACCAGGTGCAATTGGAAGCCAACGGACTGGTCACCGTTCTGGATCTCGGGAGCAGCCATGGTGGGAAATCGAAGGATGAATACGACCCTATACTAGGGCGCGACAGTGGTGGAAGTGTGATATATGACCGGACGGGAATTGCATGTCCAGACGGCATGCGGCGTAAGACTCAGTCCGATTCGGGAATATTAGGACTGCACGCAATTCCCGACAGAAAAGAAGCCCCGTAGTATCCGCCGAGTGGTTGATATCGGGGCTCGTATTACGGCAATCCATGCTTCGCGCGTGGCGTACCCAAAAATAGGCAATTTTACCCACAATGCTATGCCCGTCGACTTGATGACGGAGTTTCGCTCCTCTATACAGCCATAGGGCGTTCAGATCGCCATGGTGTTCTCCGTTGCATAACGGCCTATTGTTCCATTCGTCCGATACTGTCGACGCCATGTGTGGATTGTGGCTAGTGATAGCCATGCAGGATTCCAAAGTCGCCGAGGCTCCATTGTCACTGGTAGCTATTTAACCAATGTGGACATACCACTCATTCCATTTGAGCAATCTTAAACTACCAGGCTTACATTCTGTCCTTCAACATGGACTACGTGGCAGTATTCGCCGGACTTGGATCTGAGTCGCTGTTCTCTCAGGTCACCTTAGACACGGCAATCCAAGATGCTTCTCTACCTGAGTCCCAGATCATTCTGCAGGCATGTCACGCATGCTTCCGGACACAAATTGCTACAGCCATGAGGCAAGGCCGCCTTGCCGTTGATGCGATCGATTTAGACGACTTCACAGAGCCCGAGACACTTTTGCGCCCCCCTCCAAGCTATCATCAGAGCGTTGTCCTCCAGCATACAACCATTTATCTAGTCCAGATTGTCCGATATCTGCGACAGTCTCGGGAGTTATCTCACCTGCGAGGGGTAGCTGGCTTTTGTGTCGGCGTGTTGCCTGCAGCAGCAATCGCATCCACTCACAGCCTTGTCCAATTTCTTCAGCGAGCACAGGACCTATTCCAAGTTGCTCTATGGGTTGGTATAAACTCCGAAACATATCGCAGGGCACAGGCCACTCGCGGTAACAGCTCTACGAGTTTGCCGTGGAGCGTCGTAGTGGACAATTTTTCCGATGATATCACAAGACCAGCGGACAATGGAAGAGTACGTGATTAAGTCCTCCTCTTCCTTGTAGGATGAACAGGAGAAGCAACAGAGGTACGGATTATGCTGATCTATTGAACAGAATTCTGATGCCCCCGTGTACGTCAGCGCCAAAATGTCACCCACGTGCGTGACACTGAGTGGGAGAGGAGATCAACTGGCACAATTCATCCACGAGAAACTCCCTTCCCACTGTAGGACGCGCCCGACAAATGTGCTCACCTTGTACCATAATCGTGATCGATTGTTTGACGTCTTCCAGCAAACAATGAATAGTGTGGAACAGGAGTTGTCTTCGCAGTGGAACGTACCCATTACTCTGGTGGTACCGTTCTTTTCTACAGTTGCCGGGGCGCCTGTGGACTGTGTTGGCGACTTAGATGGCCCTGCCACCCTGGGACAGTTGGTTGCTCTTCTCTTGGAAATGATCCTCCTGGAGCCGGTGGACTGGGTGTCCGTCCAAGATGCCATGCTGTCTGATCTTCAGAAGTCCGTGGATTCCAGACCGTGCCAAATTTTAAACTTTGGTCCCGGATATGGCATGTCGAAGTCGCTCCGGCCGATGCCAACATGGGTGGAGATTCGAGATGTCTCGGCCATGGGAGTATCCCGCATGCCCGCAAGCGAAGGATCTCGTATCTCCTTAGATGACATAGCCATCGTAGGCATGGATGTTGAACTACCCGGCGCACAGGACGAGGACGAGCTATGGGAGAATCTTTGCAATGGCGTTGATTCCTGTACGGAGGTAAGTAGTCCAGAGATGCGAAGATGGAATGCAGATACCTTAATACTAATGACCTGGCACACCAGATTCCTGCCTCTCGATTCCACGTGGATGACTTCTTTGGGAAAAAGGACGAGCATGGCAGCCGGGCCAAACGGTCAATAAACACCCGATACGGCAACTTCTTGAAGAACCCGTTCCTGTTCGACAATGATCTTTTTGATATCTCTCCGCGGGAGGCTCGGTCAATCGATCCGCAGCAGCGTGTGTTGCTGCAGACGGCATATCGCGCCCTTGAAAATGCGGGATACGTTCCCGATTCCACTCCGTCGTTTGCCCGTGACACCTTTGGATGCTTTATCGGCAACGCGACCCTCGACTACACCGATAACCTCCGCCCGGAGATTGACGTCTACTACAGTCCAGGTTTGTACCCGTTCTTATGTCCTGTACTCTGGGGTTGGTGGCTCATTAGCCTTCGCAGGAACCCTTCGTGCTTTCCAGAGTGGCCGGATCTCTTACTACTTCGGCTGGAGCGGCCCATCGATGACGTTGGATACCGCATGCTCGTCGTCCATGGTGGCGCTTCACCAGGCTGTACGAGCATTGGCTGCTGGCGACTGTCGAGCGGCGCTGGTTGGCGGCGTCAACGTGATATCAAGTCCGGATGTATGTAACTTCTTTTCTGCAGATGTTCCATTTGTTTCCACGCACTGATTGCTTGCAGATGTATCTCGGTCTTGATCGCGCGCATTTCCTCAGTCCCACCGGCCAGTGCAAAGCATTTGATGCGTCCGCGGACGGTTATTCCCGTTCTGAAGGCTGTGGCGTCTTCGTCGTCAAGAAGATGCGCGACGCACTGGTTGAAGGTGATCGGATCCACGCCGTTATCAAAGGGGTGGAAGTGAACCAGAGTGGAAATGCCCATTCGATTACCCATCCTCACGCCCCGACACAGGAGCAGCTCTTTCAGCGGCTGTGCCACAAAACCAAGATTCATCCACATCAGGTACGTCTATATACTCCTCGTTCCAAATTTATGTATTAATCGGGGGTGGCAGATTACCGTTGTTGAAACACATGGGACAGGGTAAGTACTTAGTAAGGTAATTAGTGTTTATATGTCGCCTTCACTGACGATTGTCCAGGACCCAAGCAGGCGACCCGAATGAGGTTGAAAGTCTGCGGAACGCATTCTGCAGCGGCCGTGATGCCCGGAATACAGTGTATTTTACGTCCATCAAAGCCAATATTGGCCATTGTGAGGCGGCATCCGGAGCAGCCGCCCTGGCCAAGACCATCCTCATGATGCGATACGGCAAGATCCCACCGCAAATTTCTCTAAAGACGTTGAATCCCAAGATTGAGGATTTAGGGAAGGATGGAGCAGTGATTAGCCGAGATGGCGCTCGGTGGAATCCCACAGGAGACCAGGCACGACTGGCGCTCATCAACAACTTCGGCGCCGCGGGCTCAAATGCAGCGATGATCCTGCAGGAGTACATCGCTCCTGTCCATTGCATCGCCCAGGATGAGAGCCAGTCGTATGTTCTGGGTCTGTCGGCAAAGAACGCTAAAGTCCTCCTGAAACTTCGTGAAGACCTGATTGCCAGCTTGGCTGGTTCCCTCGCTACAGGATCCTCCTTGTCCCTGGCGGATATCTGTTACACTATGACTGCGCGCCGCCAACTCTACAATGTCCGCCTGTCGGTTACCGCGGATTCGGTTCAAACACTGATCAGAAACCTCGAGACTGCCGAGCCTCACCATATTTCCAATGTCCCCCAGCCTCAGATAGTCTTTGTCTTCTCGGGACAAGGGTCGCAGTATCTGGGGATGGGCCATGAGCTCATGTCCATCTACCCCGTCTTCGCCAAAACTGTGCACCGTTGTGATCAGATCCTGAGGGAGAATGGTTTTCCCGGCTGTCTAGATGTCATTAGCCCTCAAGTGGCGGACCAACCGAGCGGTAATAGTACCGTGCAGCTTCAGTCGTTCCAATCGGCAATATATGCACTCGAGGTTGCCTTGGCTCAGCTTCTAATCTCCTGGAAGATTCGACCGAGCGCAGTTATTGGGCACAGGTATGCTGTCAAGCGTTGACCCCTTGCCTTTGTATGATAATACTAATATCTCATAACAGCCTTGGTGAGTATGCGGCCTTGGTGACGGCCGGGGTATTGGATGTTGCAAGCGGTTGTCTTCTGGTGGCTCGTCGTGCTCAACTCATGATGACTCACTGCGAACCACAGAAGACCTCGATGCTGGCCGTCAATATCGGGTCCTCCGATGTGCAGTCGATGATTGAAAGCGACGATCGCTTTGGACAACTGAGCATCGCCTGCGACAACAGTCCCACCGACTGCGTAGTTGGGGGCCCCGTTTCGCAGCTGCAGGCCTTCAAGCAGGACATTACTAGCGCTGGCAAGGGTAAGAGCAAACTACTCGATGTACCCCTGGCATACCATACCGAAGCGATGGACGCCATCCTGCCCGAGTTGGAGGAGTACGCCAGCACGGTGCCCCTGCGGTCGCCCTCTGTGCCAGTGATCTCAAATGTCCTGGGGCGTACCGTGAGGGAGGGAGAGAAGGTGTTCACACCAGGGTATTTCACACGTCATTCCCGCGAAACCGTGGCGTTTCAGCAGGGGCTGAAGGACTTTTTGGCTGCGGACGCGCACTCAGCGACGGCCCACTGGGTGGAAGTTGGACCGCACGCCTCGCTTCTGCCAATGATCGCTGCGCAGGTCCCTACCCCTTCGGCGACTCTGTTGCCCTGCCTGAGGAAGGGAGTTTCGCCCTCTTCCACGTTATCACAGCTCCTGAGCCATTTCTATCGGACTGCGGAGTCGATCGACTGGCGTCAAGCGTTTACATTCCAAGATCCCGCTCGTCTTGTAAACCTCCCCGGGTTGCCCTTTTTCCAATCAGAGTATGTGGTGTCATATCCACACGAAACCGGGGAACGGCAGACAGTCCTGGCCGATCAAATTCTGGATCCAGTGTCCAGCAATGTCTTCCTTGGCCGGACGGTTCAAAGAGCGTGCGAATCCAATGGCTTTACCGCTATCTATGAGACATGCATCCAATCTCTCAAAGAGTTCATCACTGGCCATGTGGTGTGTGATCATGCCCTCTGTCCGGCTTCGGTGTACCACCAGATGGCATTATCAGCCATAAATGACATAGATCCGGATAGTACAGCGGGGTACGCGTGGTCCCTGGTGGACATATCATACGTCGGTCCTTTGCTCTACACGAGCCAGTCCACTGCTGCGGTCCGCATTGAGATGGTTCCAGTCGGTCAGGATTGGAAGTTTGAGATCTCGTCCATCCCCGATGCCTCGAACCCCAATCACCGCAGCGCGCACTGCAAGGGCCACCTCAGGCGCAAGGACCGGAGAGCGATAGAGCAGAAATACACCCGAAAGGCGCACCTGATGCATCGTTCGATCGACCGATTCGTGCATCCAGAGCCAAACGCCATCCTAGAAACGTTCTCAACCAAGGCCCTCTACGAGAATGTATTCACACGGGTGGTCACGTATTCGGCGTTATACCAACAGGCGCAGTACATTCGCATTAGTCCCGACGGCGGGGAAGCGTATGCGTGTTGCAAATACTCCGGCACTCCGTCGGCCCCGGCCAAGGCCAACTCCGTCTTCATGGACGTCCTGCTGCATGTGGCTGGGTTCGTGGCCAACCTCTCCATCGGGGCCAGTGAGGCAGGAATCTGCAAGGAAGTGGCGTCCGCAATCGTCCTCCGTGAACCGGCCTTGTCTGGGGGTCAGTTCGATGTCCACTGCACCATGATCTCCTTACCAGCCGAGGGTGTCATTGTGGCGGATGTCCAAGCTATGGATGAGCGCGGAATAATGGCTGCTTTCAAGGGAATGGTGTTTCAGTGCGTCCAATTGGAGAAAGTTCGCCAGGCGTTCAGTATCGCCTCGAAGAGAGGGCAGGGAACGTCAAACCTGTCGAGAGCCAGGACTACCGCACCCATCCGTCAGGCACCGTCGACAATCACTCGTCCCAATGTTGCGGATGTTCGGCCACTCCCGCCCGTCGCCTCGTCTCCGCCGAAAGGGGCCGTTAGGAACCTCATCGCTCAGACATGTGCCGTGGATCCAGCGTCTCTGTCGGCCGACTCGAATCTGGAGGCACTTGGATTCGATTCCCTGTTGATGATTGAGCTCGAAGCGCAGCTGTTGCCAATCTACGCTCAGTTTGATATCTCAGCATTGGCGAAATGCTCCACCGTTGGGGACGTGGAGAGACTCTGCGGCGGCCTCCAGGGTGTAGAGACGCCCCCCATCTCAGAACTTCAGACACCCCCCAGCTCAGAACCAGGGACGCCGCCTAGCGAGGGCTCTCCTATAGATTTAGGTGGTGACATTCAGATGCTCACCCGTGCCATTATTGCTGAGACATGCGGTGGGGACATGAATAGCATCACCTCCAGTTCTGAGTTAGCAGCGTTGGGCATCGATTCGCTTATGATCTTCGAACTAGAGTCCAGCCTGTTGAAGATCGGCCTTAACAGCGATCTATCGTACACGGAGCTCTCCGAATGTCGCACGGTCGGTGATGTTGAGAAGCTGGTAGGTGCCCTGCAAATGGTGTAATCGGTAGAAGAGTCCAAGAAATAGTTTCCTTTCTTTCTGTCCATATATCTCCGTTGTTATTCTTCAATATTGCAACCATTATCTCATGTATACCTCTATTCTAGATCCTAGGACACGATCATCAAGCCCAGTTACAAGATCATTCTTCCTCCTCTTCCTCAGTCTCGTCTCTGGATACAGCATATTCGTCGGATTCGACCAACCCTACGGTTGTCCCAACCCCCATCAATGCGGGTTCTGCCGACTCGCAGGTATTATTCAGCCCCAGCACCATCGACAAGGTGTCCCAGATCCTCCACCTGTATCAACAGCCGGAAATCGTGCAATCGACTGGTGTGCCCCGCTCCCCTCTGTTTCTGATCCACGATGGCAGTGGTATTTGTGCTCATTATCATCGCCTCCGTTCGTTGGACCGACCCGTGTACGCGCTGCATGATCCCAAATTCTTAGATCCTTTCGACGGGTGGGTTAGTCTGGGGGAGATGGCCGACGCATATGCCCGGGAGGTCACGGCCACCGCCGCCGGGCCATACTTGCTGGGAGGCTGGTCGTTTGGCGGTGTGGTTGCCTTTGAAGTCGCCCGCCGGCTGATAGACCAGGGATATAGCGTTGTTGGCACGATCCTGATTGATTCCCCTCCTCCGGTCCATCATCAACCGCTGTCGTCGCGCATCATCGACGCGGTGACAGGTGCCGCTAAACCCGCCGTGGCGGAGACTGCCCAGGCGATCCGGTCTCTGACCCGGCGTCACTTTAGAGCCTGTGCCAGCCTCCTTGGTGCCTTTACTCCGGCCCCGCCCGAGACGCGCCCGGTGCCCCGCGTGTTTCTCTTGCGCTCGAGTCAGGGATGGAAAGACCTCGCGAATCCAGAATGGATCGAGAATCCCTGGCTCCAAGATCGCTCAGACCCGAAGACGGCTGTGATGGGTTGGGAAACAGTGACTCGCTCGGCTGTCCCATGGGTGGATATCCCTGGAAATCATTTCGAGGTTTTCGACCCGGTCAATATCGATGTGGTTTCCGAGGCAATCCGTCACGCTTGCGGCGAGTTACAGGCGGTAGATTCACGTCCCTAGAATCTAGGTTATCAGTTAGAGCTTTCCTTTCTCGTGAATAGAAGTAGACTATATCTGTTTAAATTTGCGTTCAGGGCTGTCCGTGCGAGGTAGACTAATTCATAGATTCAAGTTTGTATTCAAATTATATACTGGTCTAGTATCTGAATGTAATTGGAAAAAAGGGACAACAGAAAGCTCGTCTTTCCTGGAAAATGAAGTGATTTAGAGATCATTTTTGCGGATGCGCTCAGCCTTAAGAAGAGCCTTAGAACCGACAGATAGAAATTGGTTCTTTCACTTGATATTGTAGAAGACTTGCACGAAGCAGTGTTGGAAGTGATTGCTTATATTATTGAATGGGTGGCTGGTACTAAACGTATTCTACGGCCGTCCCGTGCACTTCTATACCCACCTATTATAACCCTTGGAGCAGCTAAGAAATTTCAATAGGAGCTAGAGAGCTCTGTTGCTAGCTTTGAAGGATCTGTGTTGTTAATCTCATTTAAATACAAAAACATGGCGACGATCTCATCTTCTTACACTGGAACCTTACATCTCGCACCTAAGAAAACATCTTGCCTAGCATGATCTGTAGATAACTCGAACGTAAAGGTCCCCCGTATGTGATCCGTCCTTCGCACACACTCCGAGGCCGGTGAAGTGTAGCTGAAGGAGCTCTATCTCTTCGCCATATAAAACACCACCCGGCGACAACTTGTTTCGCTTTGCATCTAAAAGAATTTGAAGATCTTCGGCATTAAGGCAAATCTGATTAGGCACTTTTACCTTATTATGCTGAAGCGGATACGTCAGGCCTTGAGCAATCTGATCTCCGTGAATCTCGACATGGTCTATGACATCGTAGCCATAGTATTTTGCGTGCCGCATGTAGCTGTGGAAGAGTTCCTGTTCAAGCTGGATGTGGCTTAGCATGTTCTACCCTGCGATCTCTATCCAACTATGAATGAATATCTTACTGATTTGATTTGAAGGCGCAGATCACGCTTTTCGTCCCCACAAGCCGGAAATACGTACTCGACATCGAATTGAATTTTCCCCCCAAATACAAGTTCATGGCCCATGATCTTCTCTTGTCTGCCTTCATAAATACGCTGCTCTACGTATATCCTGGGGTCTGGGTGCCCTTCGTCCTTCTTGGATATGAAAGCCGTCAGTCGAACATCTCGCCCCCGGTCATAAATCGCCTCAGGATTTAAAATTTCATTTTCATCTGTAGTTTCACGCTTAGTACCCTTGTTCGCTCTTATAACAGTAGGTAGATCGAGCATGTACCCCTGAAAAAAACCTTTCTAAATTGATATCCCTGGATTTCATTGCGTTCCAAACTCGTATCGGGACTTCTGGTGAAAATAGTGAAGGGGTGTGGGTCCTGCTTGCAGACCTTCACCATCTCCTCGATCGGACCTCTGCAAATGGACTTGCCAAAGATGCATTTCTGGGGTGTTGGGGGACTGCTTCTGGTTCTACTACTGTAGGGGGATGAATTCGGTGTTGTTGGGGTCATTCGAGTTGCGGATATTGTGCTCTGCAGGATGGGATTGTCATCCTCATCCACGTCGTAGACTGTTGCGGGCTGTGGAGATTTCATGCCGTTACTTGTGTGCGCTCGGCTAACCGGAGCTTTAGGGGATTGGTGAGATAGTCAAAGCGGGGGATGATGTTCTTTAGGTCCTGCGAAACAGCCTTATGTCTTTGTTGGTCAGGTGCATCATGCATGTTGACTGCGCCGCAGAAGAGAAAGGCTAGTCAGACCAACCATTGCAGGTGACAGAGCTTACTCTGACATTATCGGTACCTATGCACGGGGAGAAGCCAATAACTGATAGAAAAATATCGGGATTCGGGATCCAATAACACCTAGCGTCTTGGCTAGCCCTCCGCGCCATCCCCCTGAATCGTTTCCATCCCCTTAGATAGAGTGTACGTCGGGGGAGTTGGCTACGGTGGTTGAATCAGTTGATTGTTGTTACCATCGTGATAAAGATCCTAAGCAGGCCATGGCGTTCGGCTCGTATAGCATTCATCTGCCCACCATTCCTTCTATTGAGAGAATAATCATAACAATAACGATATCTGATGTACACAGTAGTCTATTCGGAATATTCTGAAAATACCTTGAAGATTGAGGGACACACAGCGCTTCTTCACTATCATATCATTTTGTTCTTTGAGACCTGTCAATATATATATAGAACGGGACGGACCGACCCACATAAGGTATTGGATGTGGGTGATAAGTAATGAACAATTAAACTTAAGGTAATCTGGATGTTATTTTTTCATACTCTGTACAGGTTTAATTTTAGTAAGTGTTATAGCCAAGCTCAGGATCTTAACTATTCCACTGGACCAAAAGACCACTATATCTGATCCCAATGAGGATCAGATATTCCTGAGCGCCTTATATAGTAGCGCACTGTAATGTTAGGTGACGCACCCACACCTAACAGTAAGTCTGTGTGCTAACTAAGTTAATTATCTGTGCCTGACATAATTTCTACTCCGTAGTCATATAATTCTATCGAGGCCTACAGCCACTATATCTAGTTTGCACTAGTAAATACCGAAAGCAGTATAATACATTTGACATACATGATATATTTCATTCTCCTCAAGGCCGTATCCTGCCTGTCCTCGATCGACTCGGACTACCTCTCAACCGTTCCATGAACAAGATATTCTAGCCGTCTCGCTTAATTTAAACACAGTCTTTTGCATTTGCATAAAGGCGTGGGGAAACTCGGTAATCTCGCTCAGGAGAAACGCTGACGCCAAGACCCAATTCACCCCGATGCCCCTCTGCTGTTCCCCGGGATAGCCGTGAGAAAGCTGGCCTTTTTTTTTTTTTTTTTTTTAAATATATATATAAACACTACATCATCATCAGAAATGAATAAGATAAGTAAAATGTGTTTTAAGCACCGTTGCATTGCAATGCAGGTCACGTTGCAAATATTGTCAAGGCACCTATCGGATACCGGCGATGTACACATCATATAATAACCATTGATAAGCTATCGTTCTTGATTTGTTATACACATTGTCTAGATACCTATAAAGTGTGAGAGGTGCATAATATACACTAGCTAATATATATCTTTATCTGCTATATCCAGCCTGGGGCATTCACCAGTACCTTTACAATCCTCTCTACAGTGACTTTTAGGCTCTGTGTAAAGAGTATGACGAAAGTTGAGTCATGTGGTCTTCCATAGCTCTTTATATTGAAGGATCCCGTGATCGGAAGTAAGTCTCTGTGTGCATGCCAGCCACCACATGAGTCCAATAGCAAATATGTGTCAGAGAATATCACCTACTCCATACAGAGTAGTGCAGTACTTCAGAAGTACGGGGTCGGAAAATGTTATGCAGGTAATATACGAAAACTATCTTCCCATGGGAATGGTAAAATATTATGTAATTTTCTCAGCCGTACACCGTCAAGGACTATATATATCTTGATAAATCGAACTTCCGTATAACAAAAAGGATCTCGCCAAGGCGTTTCATCATATTAAATTCGGGGCTGGGGCAGTAGAGTGGTTCTAGTAATGGTCAGAATAAAGCTAGTCCATATTGGGACATCATGTGAAATAGCCAAGTGACGTGGCTGACTCCGAAGGATAGGAGTCAACCAAAGAGAATAAGGATACAGAGATAATTCAGGCTCTTATATCATTAGACATATAAAATCTAACAGTAATCTATCGAAGCTTGGCGGTACGGCATACATGGTATAGACTGGACTGAAATACAGCATATCTTCCTTATGTGCACAGTAGATTATTGTCTTCGTACTTGTACATCCAGTCCTCCCTCCCGTTTGACTAGAGCTATGTAGCTTAACGTTATATTTGTCAGGCGAAATTTATGTTCTAGATTACTCGGCCTAACCTTAATTCCAATACTCCCAAGGTATGACTGGTACCTCCGACAGGCCCACCTCCGTACAGGCGACTATTGATTCCTCCGCAGATATGACGTGAAGGAATTCGCAGATCTAGGAAAAGGGCCACTTCTCATTGGGTGACACCAAGTAATGACGAGGCAGATTTAGGCCGGCCGCTCAACAGTTCAGGAATCAGGACACTGTCGCTTACAAGGACCTATCTTGGAACAACGCTCCGTCGACTGAACTTCGTGCTTCTGATAGGCTACATGAGTACTCCAGGGATGTCCCTCGTTTGCTTTCCCCATACGAGATAAGCACTAATAACAAAGACACGTGGTAGCAATGTCTAGGCGAAAAGAGGGGAACACCTGTGAGATTTTGGGAGTATCCGAGGGGATAATGTTTGTTGTGAGGTTGAAACGAAACGTAGCGGTGCCACAGACCTAGCCCCATTCTCCTCCCAGTATGAGATAAGCACTAGAAATACGAAACCGGAAAGCGATCGAGCCATCTCTGTATTGCATATAAAATGGCACTCTTTTACAATCTTAATATCTCAACAAATATGCTAAATATACTACAGAGTTGATTCCTACCAATTAAACATATACAATAGAGTTTTTGTCAATTTTATTTAGATTTTAAAGTAGTTTTCTAGCCAGTATTGCAAAATTATTTTAAATGCTGCTGTATTAAAGACCTTTATAATGTAATATAAAGGAGTACTTATATTATAAGCTTCTAGACCTAATATCTGTTTACGTTCTATTTATCAGCTCAGATTATAAATTCTAGGCCCTATTGATATGTTGTTGAGACATTGAGATGACAAAAAGTGCCATTTTATATGCATACAGAGGTGGCTCGCTCGCTTACATGGCTCCTTCGCTTTCCGGTTACTTCCTCCTATGTGGTGGTGGTTAGTGACTGGCTTTCGCGCGTGTCCAAAATTAAGTACCCTGGCTTAGGCCCGACGCGCTGATATGATAGATTGAGTTTCATTTAGCAGTAATTCTATCGAAGGAGCCCACCAATTAAGGAAGGGATCCAGATCCCGCTGTAAGACAGGCTCCCCGTCTCCTGCAGCCACTAGTGTGCTGATTGCACCAACAGAGAAATATGGAATGCGACTCGACCTACAACGACCCGCACACTAGTTGCAGTCTGAATCATTGCCACTGTTTCTCTGTATATAAAAGCGAACAAATCACCGTCCTGTTCTCAGAGCCTCATGATATAATGGTGACTACACGCGACTGCAAGCGAATGGCAGCATTCAACACGAAGTGTCAGGGATGGGATGCAGCCTGCAGGAAGCTAATCCGTCTTCGCCCGATCCTTTGAATGATTTTCGATCCCCTTAACATTGTATCAGACTATGTCTGCTGCAATAGTGCATCCGCTAAACCTCAGCCGGTAATGTGGGACTGTCCGTAGGAAAAAGAAGAAAATTCCTATTTGTGACTGCATGTAAATAAGAGGCTACTTGAAGAGGAAGATTTTTCCACTGCGATCCAACACGACACGCTTTGAATCACACTCATGATGATCCGCCCACGTCGCAATTGGACAACTGAAGAGGACATGATTCTACGTCGAGAAGTTGGAAAAGGTTTGATCTCCTCCTTCCTAGTAGTTGCCAGGAAGGATGACGCTTAACTGTTGACGTCTGGATACTGACGTGTTGTGTGTAGCACAGGCAAGTGGAAGGAACATCAGTTGGCATGAGATAGCAGCGTTTTTACCAGGGAGAACCAATAAAGACTGTCGCAAACGGTGGTATGGGACAACAGCGGCCAAGGTCAATAAAGGGCCGTGGACTGAGGCCGAGGATGAACGTCTGATAAAAGCGATTAAGCAGCACGGCACGAAATGGGCCATCGCCGCAAGTGTCGTGGGAAGCAGATTGCCTGATCAGTGCTCGAAACGATGGAGCCATGCCATTAATCCAGAGATCGATCACAGTCCATGGACACCGCAAGAGGTTGGTCGGCCTTATTCCCATAACATCCCACAGGACATCTAACGTCAACAGGATGAATTACTCCTCCAAGGTGTCACGAAGCACGGCCATTTCTGGCAACAGCTTGTTTCACTATACTTTCCTCGACGAACGAGTCTCTCGGCAAAAAATCGGTATCACGTCCTGCAACGCCGGCTAAAGAATGGCAGTGACCCTGCTATTCAGATAGGCGGTTCAGAGGTGCCCCTGCAGTTTGACTATCAGCAGGAGATGCTCAAATCGCGTGAGCAGAATCGACAGCTGGGCCTAGAGTCCTGGGGTAGCAGCGACCAGGATCTCTGTCCTATATCGACTGCACCAGAGGAGCTCATGCCGATGATCTCGCATTCGCTATCGCATTCACCCATCTATGGCCCACCGAGCGACTTCGATAACGAGCCAATGGGGTGCCTATTTCAGCAAAGTGGTACGTATGAATCCGGGCGCCCACGATGATTGATCGGTGCATGGATGTATCTAATTTTGATATAGAACCAGGAACCTGCTCTGAAACATTCCCAACCCTCCTCCAGATGGATCTCGACCGTGCATTCCCATCACCACTCACCCATGACGATTTACGGCTGGGAGCGACACAGGTTCCTACCGCCACGAGCCGTGGTAGCTCATCATTACCGGACTCAAACTTACGGGATCAATCAAAGTCAAGCTCCACCCAGCGAAAGGTAACCATTCAAGTGGTGTGTTCAAATGATAACCTCGGAGCGATATTTCAGGCTGTGACCGAACTTTCAATTTCCGCCGTGTTCAAAACTGACGAATAGATGCCTCTCCATTTCTAGACCTTAAATTCTTCACTTTATATAGAGCAGGCGACAATGTTTGATTGAGTTGTTACTCCCAGTTAGTATATATCGAAAAAAATAACATGATTGTCAAATAAATATGATCTATAATAAGTTTATGCCTCTATATCCCGATGCAGAAGTCCAGTCCCGCCTGGAATAAAATAAATTCTTCGTGGTTTTCAGTAAGTTGTTCCGGGCTCAGCCAGTGCTCCACTAGTCAAAAGTTAGTCCGAAAGGTCTGTTTTTTAGGTATTGATTTGAGAAAGTCTGGATGATGCTCCGAACATAGATTTCTCTCATGTCAGAGTTGCGATGCTTGGCATCAGCTTATCCCCATCTCCGTCCAGGAACCCTGCTCCAGCTGCGGAGACAGATAACGAGACACCGTTTAGACCTCCCTTGGAGAGGATTGGCATGGCTCATCTCAGCATGACGCTAATAACCAAGCACAAGTGCAGGTACAAAAAAACGAAAAATGGAGCCGAGGTAAAATAATAAGATAGAGCCAAAGTATAATTTGCAGTTACCGTCTCCATTGTCTGAGCAAATTTAGTCAACTGAGACGATATATTTTGATCAGCATCCCCAACGCGCATCCTCAACGACCGATAGTCCTAAGCAACACCCGAAAAGGAACTCTCAGCAAAAGCCCAATCATCAGTTTGAAAGGAAAACGAACGATGATGTAGTACATATCTTCCTGTGTGCACTATAAAACTGATTATAATAGTGCATCTAGCTATAAATGTTGATTTTCTATCAATTTAGCCGTATTTTCAAGTGGCACTAGTAGGTGAAGTTATGTATTTGTTAGCTGAGAACTGGTACGAGATTGCTCCTGAGTAAGGAACCGTTCTCAATTAAGATCCGATCCAACCCCCCCTCCCTTAGTACAAAAGTAAGGAGTAGTATGGCATTGTCTCTGTACGCCACCCCTGGTGAAGACGGGCATTTTGTCTACCGACCGCCTGAGTCGCTCCCTTGCGGTTGTTTCCCTGTTATACGAGCAGCTGAAGAGCTGGTGGCTTGGTATCCGATGTATCAACCTTATTTGGCCTTCATTTAGGCATTTCACAGAGGCGTACCCCGGAATTCATCCAGTTCTGAAGGTTGAGGGGAATGGGGCGGAGTCTCTAAGCCGGCATAAGACAAGTAAAGTTGATTCTGCATTCAGAAAAAGAAAATATTGTCCGTGGAGGAACGGTTTGCAAGCGCGTGGTACCCTTCTTAGACTGATTTCAAGCCCCAGGTAGATCTAACCATGCCTGGGACTCGGTTTCTAGGTGTTATAGCCAAGCTCAGGATCTTAACTATTCCACTGGACCAAAAGACCACTATGGATCAGATATTCCTGAGCGCCTTATATGGTAGCGCACTGTAATGCTAGGTGACGCACCCACACCTAACACTAGGCTACGAGAACTTGAACGGCCCCGTTCCATTTCCACGTGGAGACAGAAGCCTTAATCCTAACCGAGACTGAGACAACAGCTAATTTTAGTGTCTCTGACAGGGGATGTTCCAGTCTGACACGAGTAAAGATTGCACCACCCCGTCTTTTCGCCCCCGAATCTAGAAGGCCAAGCATACCCTCACGTGGCGTGCGCCACGGGTCGGACTGCAAAGGTTACGAGATCAGAGTAATAATTCCGGGCAGGAGATGAATGTCAACTCTTGAAGAGCAAGTAATCAACGCCTTCGTGTAGGTTCTGAACCCAGTATAAGGAGCCGAACTGCTAGTATGTAAGGACACCGAACATACGTATCTGTGAGCATACAGAATAGAATCCGTGAAAGGTGTCAGTTTCAAGCCTGAGCAATGTTATTCTCAAAATTTACGCATTGGTGCATTGCTCTGTGTGCATGGATATCCCCTGCCGTTGCTGCTGGTTTACTGCTGCGCCCCGCCTATCTCCCTGCAGCATGATAGACAGGCCCTGCAAATGTCCGACGGGAACCACGTTCAAGAATCTAACCTCCTTCGGCGTGATTGGCGCCCCGGCCGGCGATGTACGGGGAATAATGGGATCATGTCAGTCTCTCGATTTTTTACGTGTGCACAATAAAATCAACTTATTGTTATTGTTGCTTGAATTTCTGAATATAATGTTCCGAAGTAGTTTAGTTCCTCCCAGCACTAGTGGCCGGGATTTTGTTCCTGGAGCGACTCGGACATTCAACTTCATTGCTCCGAGTGGGTACTATCAAATCATTGAGGAAGTATGAAAGTACTACTCTTTATCTTCCTACTGCTGGGCTTTTTTGTAGTATGTTTCTTGAAAAGTTGACTGACATTCATCACTCCGCCTCTAGCTCATCAAATTCAATACTTGGCCCGATGGCTCATTCAGTCAGCAGTATAGGCAGGGCCCTCGTAGGTTTCTTTATTTCATGTTCAACTTTACTTATACTCACAACTCAGTCACTGTTCTATGTGATCATGGAATGCTAACAATTTCACTATTCCAAGACCCCCTGTTGTGCAGATCCCTGGTAGCGGCACTTACCATGGACAGTGGATCTGTATCATCGGCCAGCAGACGGTCATCGCGAATGAGACGGCCGTCGCGTGGAAGAACTGGAGGTGCGAAGTTGGAGAGACATTCCGTAAGTTCCATCTATTTTCATCCTACTCATATCTCGAAATAGAAAATGAAACCTTACATTCGATAGCTGCGGCCCCCGTTCTCATGAAGGAGGTATCATCAATGCCTCAGCATCAGAGGGTAAATTGACGGGTGTGGGTATTGACTCTTTCACTATTTTTATAACATGAGGAATGATTATATGCATTGCAGAGTGTCAGAGTATGTAGAATCCTGCCTGGGTTTCTTATTCTTTGTTTGAAGTGTATTTTAAATTCCAGCCTTTGTTCAGGTGTAGAAACATTTTAGCATGGTGCTCTTCATATCTATTTTTTTTTTTTTTTGTAGCGAGCTGGGAGCAGCCAATATATTCTTATTGCAGGCATGTCAGATTTGTTGAGGTTTTCGCTCAGTCTGGGCGACTCGACCAAAAAGCTAAGCATCTTTTGACAGATCTTCGAATTATACTCAAAATTCATGACTTCGGCATTATCAGGCTAAATCCAAAAATGGTTGATAATTCTGTCCAATTATGCTGCTGCTAATTTTGATACCTGGTACATTGTGCTATATAAATATTATGTCATTAGTTAGAGTAGATCAGTCTATCATACTTCTGAAATAGTCTAGAATCTATCGTCCTCTTCCTCACTTAGGCATATACTTCCCAACTTAGCCGAAATACTTCGTAGCAGTTCATTGGGAATCAGGCGCACGATGACACCAGCCATTAGACTCAACGCTCCAAGAACAAGCGAGATCACCCACTGTATAGGGGAAAGACGGACGGCGGAAAGGGTATTGCCCCCAAAGGAAATTATTGATATTTGGCCTATAATAGTAATCACATTGATGCCGATGAAATACCAGTTCGTCAAAATGCCCTCAAAAACATTGAGGTTGCTATCGAGACGGCGGTTGCTGGTTAATATCATGGATTAGAAAATAATTCTGCAAATATTTGACAGGAATTTCTTACTTGTACTGATTAAAAAACTGCATCCAAACGTATGTGTTGAACACAAGTGTTTTAAGGCTATCTTCGGTGCCAATGTCCTGAATGATCTTGCTACCGGCGAAGTTCAACGCCAGAACCACCGCCAGTTGGTAGACGGACTGGCCGATTATCATCTTCCACATCTCTATTGTGACCAACGGTGCGGTCTTTGGTTGTGGTTTCCTGTCGAGCACACTTGGTGCGGGAGGGTCGGTGGCTAAAGCGAGAGCAGCGAACGTATCCATAATCAGATTCACCCACAACAGTTGCACGGGTGTAAGGATTGGCTCTTCCCTTTCACTAGCTATGGCAGAGACACAGGTAAGGGTTACAGCAGTGATATTGACGGTCAATTGAAACTGGGATAGTATTAGTGCAAAGAAGAGGGTCATAGAGGGATAGGGATGCCAACCTGCAGAAACTTCTTAACAGAGTCGTTGACTGCCCTTCCCCACTCAATAGCCTTGACGATCGATGAGAACTCATCTTCCATCAAAATAATAGAAGATGCTTCTCGCGCAATCTCAGAGCCCGACATGCCCATCGAGAACCCAATATCTGCCATCCTGAGAGCCGGCCCGTCATTTGTCCCGTCCCCCGTTACTGCCACTGTTTCGCCCAATTCCTTTGCTCGCATGACTAAAACTCTCTTATCCTCGGGGCTCGACCGGGCAAGGACACGAAGTCGTGGAATGACCTGATACATTTCGGTTTTCGAGAGCATGCGAAATGCAGGTCCTTCAAGGACGACACTATGCGGTTCCAGAATGCCGCACTTCTTTGCAATGGTCGTGGCGGTTCCGATATTATCTCCAGTGACCATTCGCACCGTCACCCCTGCGTATTGACACTTGGCGACCGCTTCTTCTACCCCTGGCCGCAGTGGATCCTGAATACAGAAAATTCCAAGAAATATCATATCTTGTAGAGCGTCGTCTATGATAGTCTGTCCGGGCTCATCGTCGATTCTTCCCACCCCCGGAGGAGGATAAGCCGGGAAGTCCTGATACGCAAGGCCAATCATCCGCAAAGCTTGGTCGCTGTAATGATGCATGGCCTGGCTTAGCAAGTCATAGTAATCATTCACAGGGGCGGTTTGGTCTAGATCTGAGGTTGCGTCCTTGACTATACGAGAACACTTCGCGAGTAGAACTTCGGGAGCACCTTTCATATACATTCGGAAGACGCCTCCGAGGTTCACCACGGAGACCATGTACTTTCTGCTCGAGTCGAAGGGAATAACCTGGGTGATTTGGGCGTTTGTCCGTTCCACTGCCACAGGTCCAATTCCGAGTCTTTCTCGCGCAAAGGACAACAAGGCACTTTCGGTCCTTGACCCGACGAATGTTGGTCTGCCGTTTTCTTCACTCTCAAACGCAGTTGAGTTTATGACAATCGACTGCGATAGAGTATATCGGACCTCTTCTGACAGAAGAGAAATCAACTTGTTTGTTGATATAGCGTGGAGTTCAGACAGGCCGTGAGGGTAGACAAGTTGAGTATCACGAGATAAGAGCTTCGCTCCAAATTGATGCTTTGTCCCAAGGAGTCCACCCACGACAGTCATGCGGTTTGTGGTGAGGGTCCCGGTCTTATCACAGAATATACTGGTAGCACCTCCCATTGTCTCGCAGGCACTGAGCACCCGGACCAGATTCTTATCTTTCAGCATCCGGGTCACCGTAAAAGCAAGGGCCAGGGTTACGGCCAGCGGCAAGCCTTCGGGAACGGCGATGACAACCACGGTGATAGACACAATGGTTATGCGTAGGAGGGTATGCACATACAGATTGCCGTCTGATGGCAAGCCTTGGCTCCACCCTACCCCCCAAAGGAATTTGATAAAGAGGGCCAGAAAGAGAAATACTGCCACAGATACGCCTGCCGTAGCAATCTGGTTGGCAACGGCAGTTAGCTTCACCTGTAAGGGAGTGGGACGCGGCTCCTCATTGGTTATGGACATCATGAGCTTTCCATTGATACTGTGAAGACCAACGCCGGTCGCAAGATAGGTGCCAAGTCCCTCCAGGACCTTTGTACCTGAAATCATGAACGGATCCGGGTCATCATCAGGTGTGATTGGACGCAAGAGGTCCGTTATTAAATGTGCTGGTGTCTTTCTTTTTGGGTTCGATTCTCCAGTAACAGTCGACTCATCACAGCAAACGTTGTGACCAGAGACAAGGACTCCGTCAGCGGGTAGCACGTCTCCCGGTTCAACGTGCAGGATATCCCCAGCCATAACCTCATGGATGGATATTTCTATAGACCTACCTGATCGAATTGCCTTGACCATGCGGTCTGCCTTCTGCTCGTGGGAGTCAGTCTTTGTAGACGTGGTCCATGGTTTGTAACAGACCTTTCTATTGAGCTTTGCAAACTGCTTTTCCTTCTGATAGTCATTAAGAGCCCCTACCACAACCACAATTAGAACGGCTGTGAGTATCGTAACGCTATCAACCCATTCAACCTTCGGCTGCCCAGGTTTGTGTGGTTGCCCAAAGGTTTGATACAAGCCCAGGGCCAGCGAAACGACCGCCACTGCAGATAGGAGCAACAAGACCGTGTCATTGAAGTTGAGCCACAAGAGGTAAAGAAATGTCTTCGATTTTGTTTCCAACAGATGATTCTCCCCGAAGACGCGCCTCCTTTCTGTATGACTGGCTATATTTGGAAGAGATCCATCCGATGTCACCGAATCAGTGTCAGCCGCAATCCCAGAGTGACAATCCGTCAGTAATGAGTTCGCTAGACCACGTAATCCACCTAATGCATCGAAGTCGGCGATAGTTCTTTGCTCTAGTAATTTCTCGAGCGTCTCCACAGATACCGAAAATATAGCTTCGTGGGAACCCGAGGCGCATTGCGACACCGAGAAACTAGCATTTAGGTTAGACATATTACTGAAGGTCGTTGCGCCAGAGAGGGTCCTGGAGGGCCCATCTGTAGATGAATACTGAGTCGCCGAACATTCCCACGACGAGCGTGATGGCGGACGAAGATTGTGCAGAGAGTTGGGCGATGTCCCCTGAGGCTCCAGGTCTGATGACAGAATGGCAAGCGTAGGAGCCGAGCAAGTTCGGGGCGAAATGTCGGACACGCTGGCGCCGAGACTGGCATCATCTTCGTTCTGCGGGAACAAAGCCAGAGAATTGTCAGGAGAATCTTCAATCTATGAGATATTGGCCGGGTGGACTTACACCTACAAGGACATCGACCAAGTCCACTGTAATTTTGGGAGCTGGTTGCGGTCCAGTGCGAGATGGATCCGAACTTACGTTTGGGGAGGCCATGGGGAGGCAGAAGCTCAGTCAGGATTACAATATTGTCATAGCTATCCAGAACAGAATTCAACCCGGTTTCTACGAGGGGAAAAAGGGTGAGACGGGCGGCTAAATAGTGTCCACACCAGCATTCCAAAGACTAAATAAATTGTAAATAAAAGCTTGAAGGCTTGGCAAGGGGGCTGTGCAAAAGTCAGGCTAGTATGTGCAGGTCGGATGGACTGATCATTCACACACTGGTTCATTTAAATAATTGCTATTTCGGTTGGTGGATAATTCGTGACTGGGTACAGCTGCATACAGATTGGGGTATCTTTATCATTCCATTTGTCTCGTCAGATTCTGCAGAAATCCACGTTCCCTTGGCGAACTCGATATGTACAACCAGGCCTCCAAATCTAGTTCCCCACGTCGATCAAGTCAGGCGCAACTTTATTTCGACCTCATTCAAGCCTTTTCTCCTTGAGTACCTTCCCTTAGACATCCTTATGTTAAACTCTATGTACATTCACCCTCTGGGGTCGCCCACCACCCTTCCACTAAATCCGGAAGGCTGAAGACTGAGACAAATGATAGTGAGAGAGAAAGAAGAAGATAATGACTCCCCGTATGGATGCTCAATCTCATTGATGGATCAGAATCAAATTGCTGGGGTGCTCTGACGCCTGCATGGTCCTGTCTGCTGCTTCCACTCGCGCGATCCTCATCAAATCTTCCAGAGCAAGAGCAGTATCCGAATGCTCTTCCCCCAGTATTTTCCTCCGGCCCGCATACACCTGTTCAGCCAGGTCTCCAGCCTCCTCCCATCTTCCCTGAGACTGGTATATCATTCCCAAGTTGGCCATGGCAGTAAGTGTATGCGGGTGTTCTTGTCCGAGGGTCGCCTTCATACCGTTCAGCGTCTGGATCATTAAGGTTTCGGCGTCGCTCAGCTGTCCCTGGCGCTGATATGTCACCGCCAGGTCGGCCATCGCCGTGAGTGTGTCTGGATGATGGTCCCCGAGAACCGTCTTCATCAGGGCTACCACCCTGGTCCAGAGACCGGCGGCATCACGTAACCGCCCTTGCCTACAATAGGTCGAGGCTAGATTACCGACTGCCATGAGGGTCTGCGGATGGTCTCGCCCCAGAACCGCCTCGCTTGTTTTCACCACACAATTCTCAAGATGCTCGGCTTCTTCCCAGCGGCCCTGTTGTCGATAAGTCGACGCCAAGTTGGCCATCGACGTCAATGTGAGTGGGTGCTGTATTCCGAGGGTGTCTTTCCTAGCATTGAAAACCAATAGATGCAGTCTGTTCGCACTCTCCAGCCGACCCTGCTCACGGTATGTTTCTGCCAAATTTGACTTCCATGTGAGGACGGAACCATCCATCGCACCGAGCTTCGCTTCACCGAGCTCGATTAAATGCCGTTCTAGTTTTTCTTCATCGGCGTAACGACCAAGGTTCCCATAGGTGACTGCGAGATTACCCATCGACGTCATCGTCGAAGGGTGGTCCCTTCCGAGTGTTTTCACTCGTACCTCAAGAACCTTAACCTGCAATATTTCCGCGTCCCTCCATTGACCCTGTCGACTGTACGTTGAAGCAAGATTCGACATAGAAGTCAGTGTCTGCGGATGCTCATCACCGAGAGTACGGCGCCTCAGATCCGTCACCCGATGACCGATATTCGCAGCCTCTTTCCAGCGCCCTTGGCCCCAGTACGCGGAGGCCAGGTTACTCATTGCCGTCAAAGTCGAAGGATCTTTCTCTCCGAGAAGGGCTTTTCGCGCATTGAGCACGAGTACTCCGAGGTCTATCGCAATATTCCACCGGGCGCTTTCCAGATATGTCTTGACCAAGGCACCGAGATCCTCCAGGACCGCAGCCCCCCCTGCCCCACCTGCTGCGGCCTTTTCTTTGGCCGTGTCGGCCACATCGCGAAGCTGAGTCGCCTCTGTGGTTGAACCTCGACTGGTGTAGGTTGCGGCGAGACGATACACTGCGTCTAGAAAGGATTCGGGTGAACTGGTCCCCATAAATGAACGATCGAGGATGAGAGGTGGAAGAGATAGGAAATTGGAGCGAGAGACAATGCAGATTAACTTTGGTACTATCTACAAAGTACGAGGTACGGTCCTGTACGGTTTCTATAAGCATGGGTACGGAGTAACTTACTCCAGTACTAAACAATACACTAAGACCGGAACCTTGGTCGGTTATATCAGGTCCTGGGCGTGTTTGAATTACGCTTGCCTTTCAGATAATTAGGTACATCCACAGGGTTGCCGTCTGTTTTCAGTACCCCTACCGATCCACTTGCGAGACTCGGGCCTATACGGAAACCCCGAAGAGAAATCCCTCCAGCCTTGTGATTATTCTGATGGTACATGACATCACGCGGCGTCGGTCGTATTTATTTGCTTTTTGCTTTTGGCGTGACGCGTCGTGTTTGTCTAACTACCTATCGGACTACGACCACCCTCGACTGACACGGAGACAGTTAAGTATCGACTTGCGAGGAACTCAAATTGGATGCAGTTTGGTACAGATATTATTAATATTCAATGGGGACTACCATACTAAGCAATTCCTGAGGGTCTAGCGCCCAATCCACCCCACCCCAGTATTGCCCTGTAGCAGAAATTGTGCTGCCTGGAGTTAAATGAAGGAAGCCAGTCAGTCACCGGGCGGCCCCAGCAAAATCCTGATCCCCCAGGAGAGATCGGGATAATAGTATGGAGTACTGATATGGAATAAGTGTTGTCATCAGATTCCTTCATCAGACCAGATGTTTAACCGAGCAACTCCGTATGTGTCGACTACCCACCCACTGGACCTCTCTAGCACGATGCAACCCAATGACAAGATCCCTCACGATTATTTGTTGGACAGTCCACTCCCTATTGACAATACAGCCCTACGCACTAAATTAGTTACATTACGACTAGTTGCTTACGCGAACTACTAGTTTGTATGGCGTATCAGCCTTACCCGCGTTTTCTTACACTTAATCTACTTCTTTTAATTATGATAAACATATTAGTACTCCTTGGTCCTCGACTACTGGATCTGTCGAACAGGAAATCTAAAAAAAGATTCCTCTAGTTTATACGCTTCATGGCGCTGGACCCTTCCAGTGTTACTTGTGCGATAAAGACAAGATTATATTCTCGTAGATATACTTGTGTATTGATTATCTGGGCAAGATAGTCCAGGGGTAGATGCAGACCCTCTTTCCAGTTAATTATAAAATATTATACAACTATTAATTTTTCTCTACACAAATAACACCCAGTGTTTCTATCAAGAACCGCTCTCGATACAGAAAATGTTGCTGGCCAAGGTCCACGACGCATTGTGTCGCAATCTCCAGGACCTGCGACGTATACCGGGAATCGGCCTTTAGCAGCTGCTCAGCAGAGATGGTCACGGCCTCGGCATCGGCCAGTTGGAAGAGCTCTGTAGCTAGTTGTTCGTTCTGCAGCATCCTTATACAGAAGTCTTCGAGAAGATCGTTGTCCACAATAAATTCCAGGACTTGAGCGAGGGATGTAGGATCCGAGATTAGTTTGCAAAGAGCGGTTGACGCTGTTTCTGCTGTTGAGCGACCTGATGTCGACGACTTTACTTCCTCAAGGGCCTGCCGCGTGGAAGAACAAGCCTGTAGAGCACAGAGTAAGGATGATTTCGATAGTCTCATCTGATGCTGCAGGAAAGGCCGCTCGTAGCCAATGGCTCTCCGCCAGAAATAATTGCACCATACCGAGGAGATAATACACGGTACCAGAACAACGTAACCCCACCATCGAGTCGCTGTCACGAGGGATGCCATACCAGCAACCATTCCTGTAATACCATTGACAAAAGCATGTAGTTTAATGTGTCGAAGACGCGGTGTGAGATACCGTTCGACGGTGTCGATGTCCAGTTCCTTCTTTGCCGCGATCCCGTGGCGGTCAGCTCGGGTCCAAATATACGTGGACCAGAGCATATTGACCAACCCGTATATCGCGGCAGGGGAGTTGCCAATATACCCGGACAAGAGGTTACTAGCGAACCAGACCTTGCGATTAGCACCACCGATTGCCATGAGAGTACCGATTCCGACCATGATGGCTCCCCACCCCAGTAGAATATCCATTCCAACGCGATCGACGATCTCCGTTCCCATCTCTCTTAGATTAATCTCTAGTTGGCTGTGGATGCTCTTTACGTCCACGCAGCCGTTCTCGTGACATTTCTCAGGATCTGCTGCCCCTTGCTGAACAATCAAATTGTATCGCTCCTCGCGAAGAAGGCAGAGATTTCGCCAACTCAGACGAGCATCTTTGAAGGCAAAATATGACATGATGAGAGCGAGTGTGCCGCCGAATCCCATTAGTATGGCCGCATATAGGGGAACAGGAACTTCATTCCAGACGTTTGCCGGAAAGTCTCCCGCGTTGGCAAGCTCGAGGTATCCGACCGCTGCAAGGAGGCTGTTTCTCAGCCTATATTGCTGCGATGGAATCCAACGGTGCCGGTATCGATGTCGATGTCGAATAAGCGTTACGGAATCAAGACGGAGAGTAGATATAGAGCTTGAAGAGGCCTCTCCTGAGTTGACGTTGACATGCATTGTTTCCAGAGAAGTTGAGGCTTCGGGCTGAGGAGTGTCCATCGAGACGAAGACGGCGGGGGGGTTTCTTGGAGAGTAGGTTTGGATAATGTGTGACTTTCCCGTCTTTATTGCACAACCTCAATGTCTTTCTTGGCCAACTGCTCAAGGTTTTCGTCTGCTCTTATTCTCTCTCCATGGGAAATTCCAGTAAGGTTGAAAGTCAATTACAATGGAGAAGACTGAACTAAAAGAGTATACGGCAACCACGATACCAAGATTCGTGAACGAAGAATTAATATTCTTAATACAGCCAAGCAAAATAGGGCTGAGCTTAAAAATAGCAAAGAAATGGCCTACTCTTAATGAGCACCGTAAGGCATGTCCATGCTACATTACATACATGTCACACGGCGCAAGTGGATTCCACTAACTTTGAAACAGGCCAAATGGCGGTGGATGGGGTCGGAAAGATAGTCGTAATCATTCAGTAACGCTAATTATAATCACTACCCAGAGATTCTGAAGTGGTGGGGGGAAGTCACCGTTACTGTGTCATTCCTCCAACCACTAGGTGTAGGCAGCCCTGTTCGATCGAATACAGCCACGCGGCCGAGAAATACATTTCTCTATTCCTAGTCAAAATTTTACCACTATATTACTTATCTTAAAGATAACTTACGTGAAATAATTATGTAAACCTCATGTCCTTCCATAACACCTCTACTCATTTCCCTAGGAAATGACGCTTTGGTCTGGGTGCACATAGAACGCAATAGCTAGAATCAAATACCTAATTTCGGTTCGCATAGTTAGCATTCAGTACCTGAGTAAAGGAGACCGGACACATACATTCCCATCAATAAGAAACCCTCATAGTAATTTGATTGTCCCTTCCGCATCAGACAGTTCGTCATCACCACGGCCAGGGAGAAGACTGCAATCTCGAAGGTGTTGAAATGGAGCGACATAGGTCGTCCAATAATCCACCCCCAGATGACCATGAATGGAGTCACAAATAGCGCAATCTGTAAAGTACTACCCACAATCACTCCAATTGCTAAACCCATCTTGCCTTTCATGGCGGCATTCACGGTCGTGCTGAATTCACCTGCATTGCCAACGATCGGGACGATGATAAGACCTATAAAAGCACGGCTTATACCCCATGCTTCTACGATCCCGTCCACGCTGTCGACCAGGCTGTCGGAACAGACAGTCACCCCCAGGGTTGCAAGAATGAGAACCAAAGTGGCCGACCACGGGCCCAACTGCACCTCACTAACCTCATCGTCCCCATCGTCGCCAGTAACGAATAGATCTGCATGGCTCTTGAGTTGGAAGTAGAGGAAAACGAGATAGAACACGAGGAGAATGGTGGCTGCTCCTCGGGAGAGATCCAAGACGCCCGTTTCCACTTCGTCCGATCGGGACACCGTGGTGGAGTACAAAGCGGATGGGATAATCAGAGACGAGGAAGTCACGATCATCAATGAAGACATGATCTGGCTTACGTCCACGCTGAAGGTCACAGTTTCAGTGTTGTATCCACCGAATAAAAAGCAAGATCCGAGGATCTGTATGCAGATTAGTAGTCACCACAGCGTAATTTTAGTAGGAATTCGGGTACCAGGATATTTCCAGACAGCACGCTTCCGATCATGCTGGACTGCACGATATGCAGTTCTCCCTTGTTGACCGCCGTCGCGCCCACCTGGAGATTGTCAGCTCTTTCTCAGGCTGTTGAGTAATTCGCATTGAGTTTCTCACGATCATTTCCAATGCATTCCCAAAAGTGGCATTGATTAATCCGCCCACCGTCTCCCCCACACTTTTTGCCAGCTCTTCCGTTGAGAATGACAGCAATGATGCGAGGGGGAGGATGGCCAAGAAATTCAGGATGAAGACCGCGGAATCATTCCATTTTTGAGCTCCGGCTAAAATCCCCAAGAAGACAGTGGGCAGCAGTAAATTGGTATAGCTACTGAACAGGGTTGTCCTGACTGCAGCCCAAGCTGAATTAAGGTCGACAGCTTGGAGATTCTGCTTCGCAGCTGGGGAAACTGAAGGCCGAGCATCGTCTACTTCATCCGGAAACGGTGCACTTTCGGCCAGCTGAGATGGTGATCTTGTTGAACGCATTGAATGGCGGAGACGAGGTTGATTCTCACCATGGGAAGTCATTTCCATCGTCCCCAGCTTCCAATAGTCTTTAAACGGGAGAGGGGGCTTGTAGTTGGTCTTCCGGTGTTCTCTCAATCACTCTTGCTCACTCTATCACACGCTCGCCACCAAAGCTGTCAGTTCGATGCAATGAGCACCTGCCAAACAAATTGGTTTTTTATTCTCGCACTGATTGGACGCTGCAAATTATATGGCTGCCTAAATACAGACGCAATTCAAGGAGAGTTAGGGTCTCCACTGGGGTCCACAGCCTTGCTGTAGGGCTGATCGAGATCCAATTGTAGTCTTTGAGGCTAGTCAGGGGTTCAGTAGGGCTGGAATAGGCTGAAGTGCAAGGACGAACGGGGCCAATACCGTATATGATGTAATATTACACGGATGGTACCATACGACACCCCGCCTGTCCCACCAGCAAGAAACAATCCTACCTTGAACGATGGCTTTGGTGACTGTCTGAGCCGTGCTTCTTGCACCTTTGCATCTCCATCTATCCGGATGGATAGAGAATCCAGGAGCATGTCAGAAGCACCTGAAACCCATTGTCCAGAAAACGGACCTGTCTCTTTTTTAAACTCCCCCCCACGGCCTCTTAGGCAAAATTCGTGGCATCCCTACCACGCTGTAACCAAAAAGATATGTTACAGCTATCTGCAAGTGCTCTTGATCTTTGTGCCAATCGGCATAGTCACAGGCAGTCTTCAATGGGCCGATGAGGTGGTATTTTTGTCAAACCTCGTGGCCATTATCCCTCTGATTTCATGGACAAACCTCGCTCTCAGTCAGCAGTACGCCAGTTTAGGGCAGGTGGTTGACGAGCTGCTCAAAGCAAGTCTAGGGAATACAATCGAACTAATTGTATGAGGTCACCGATTTCATATCACAGAATAATCTCAATACACTGACATATCTTGAGGTTGGACTGATTGCAGTGAAGCAACAGCAAGTTCGAATGTCCCAGTCGGTTCTGCTCGGCAGCACTCTCTGCTACTTGTTACTGGTAAAGTCCCCGGTCGTGTGTAGCCCTGGCCCTTAACTAATGTTATGCGAAGGTTCTAGGTGGTTGTCTTTTCGTCGCGGGATACGACAAGAAGAAACTCAGGTTTGACCTAACGCTAACGAGCATCCTTTCCTCGCTCCTGATGGTAGTGTCTATTTCGTTGATTATCCCCACTATCATTGCCATGTTCTCCTCCTTCAACTCCGAAGCCAATGACGAAAGCGACATTGTACTCATCTCCCACACGGCGGCAGTTGTCCTATTTACGCTTCTCTTTGTATTTCTCCTTTTTCGACTTCGCACCCATACCTCTCTTTTCGACACGGTGCTTTATCCAGAACCCCCCCGGACCGTTCCCAATCAGGACGCCACTCCACCAGAGCGATATCCTATTTTTGAGCGCTTTCGTCCATCTATTATTCTTCTAGTTGCCAGCTCATGCGTTCTCATCTGCGGCTACTATGTTGTCGGCAGCGTGAATGGATTTTGCCAAGCTTCAGGATTCAGCAAGGCATTCACTAATCTGGTTCTTATACCCGTGATGGGTAACTCCACAAAATATCTTACCATCATAGCGATGTGTCGGACGAATAAAGTAGAGCTGGGTATCAGGGCAGTTATCAGCAGTATTTTGCGGTTGACATTGCTCATTGCGCCGTTCTTGGTTTTCCTAGGATGGACCTTCGATTTACCCATGAGTCTGAATTTTGATCCATTTGAGGCGACTGTGTTTTTTATCAGTATTATGGTGACGAGTGGCATGATGCACAATGGGGAAACGAATTATTTTGAGGGACTTATGCTAATGGGAACGTGAGTGGACAGTTTTTGCCTCTAAAGTATCGAGCTAATTTGAATTTCTTTTAGGTATTTGATTGCTACGCTTTCCTTTTATATGCGTCCAGCGGCGCCGGAAAAAGTTCCATTTCATTGATCTTATCTATACTACTATCGGATGGTACATTAGTGGATGACCCTTGGATTGCAAATGTTACATTGCTGTCTCAATCTCAGACGCAAAGATGTCCTCTTGCCTTGTATTTCTACTGGTAGAACAAACTAAGTAGCCTTGCTGGAATAATAGTTATTAGTATCCCGATTTGAAACTTTATATACAGTATAATGGTTATAGTTAAATCAAACTTATTTTTGCCCTTGCACCAGTGAGGGCTGCATGCAGTGGGCGACTCTTCAATGTCCGTTTCTAAAACAGACCAACCGAAGCCGTTTCGTTTAGTAAACCCCCCTTGATATAGACATAATATTGCACGCCTCAGTATGCATAAAAAGTGCTGACGAGAATAAAATACCTTTAAACAAACAAGGCATCAGTCCATAACTTTTCCTTAATTAAGAGAGAGGATTCACTCACAAAGCTACCAACATCACCCCGTGGATATAGGTATACCTCCCATCCTGAAGCAGATGATTCACAACAATAATAGAAAGAAACAGGATTACCGTGTGAGAAGTCTCAAAATACAGCGTCATAGGCTGATAGATCATCCATCCCAGAATCACCAGGAAGGGAATCACAAAGAGACCAATTTGCAGAGTGCTATTGACGATGACTCCGATTGCGCTGTCGACGTCGCCAACCTGGGCCGCGGCGATCACAGCCGTTCCTTCGGGGCTGTTGCTTGCAATCGGGATAAGGATCACAGCAATGAAGGTTTTGGTTAGCCCGGTGACCTTGGTTGTACCGTGGATGCTTTCAAAAAGAAAACGAGTACAGATAACGGTTACAATAGCGGCGGCGACGAGTTTCAGGGTAGAGGTGATGTAGGTGGAGTGCGGTGTTCCATGACGGGGACTTTCGTTGGAGTCGTCAGGCTTCTGGGACTCGAAGAGGTGTTTGTGGGTTCCTAGATGGAAGTAGAGGTATCCAACGTAGAGGGCAAGCAGGACTATAGATGTGCTGCGGGAGAAGGAGATTATTGTGTCTTCGAGGTTCGCGGAGGGGAATGTCGAGTATAAGGCTGTGGGAAGTATGATTGTGACAGCGGTGATGGTCATCAACGAGGATAGGGACTGGGCCACGGCAGTGTTGAAGTACAGAACATCTTTATTATAAGACGCAGACACGAGGCAGCAGCCGAACACCTAATATGATAGTTAATCGGATTGTGGTGTGAAATCGTAGAAAATCTCCTAACCAGGAGGACATCGGACAGAATACTTCCGATCATAACAGATTGCGCGAATAGTATATCGCCATAGACTAGAGCCAGTACACCGGCCTACCTTGTCAGTAATATATTCCTCAGTCATGCTTCTTGGATGGCTTACAGTCAATTCCACGGCATTGCCAAAGGTCGCATTGATCAATCCCCCCGCCAATTCTCCAAGGTAATCAGCCAGCTCATCCGAGGATGAGGAGATTACTGCGGAAAGCGAAGGGATGGCTAAAAGGTTGAAGAGGAAGATCCACAGATCATTCCAATGCAGTAGCCTTGCTATGCTACCTAGGGGGAGGAATATCCAGGGCAAGTACGAGCAACCAAAACGCAGGGCTGTCATGGTTCCTCGATAGGACAAGCCGAAGCTCTCGCAACGGCGAGGAATGGGCTGACTGCTGCTCTCTCGATCGAGGAGAGGTTCTGTCTCCTCCGGGAAACGGTCTTCTCGGTTGGAGGGCGGCATTATTGATCAGGATATGATATATGGTCGGAATAATAACCTGGCACGGTGGGGGACATGTCGAAGTCATATCAATATCGGCGTACATCGAGAAGGGTAATATTACACAGACCAGACAGTACGGTACGGTCACGTACCCGAACATGGGACGATCCTACGTTATTTTTATTATTCATTTTTCCCCTTGGCACGGAGCAGTCTGTCTTTCTATCCAATCGTCTCAAATGTTAAGCGCAAGGTACTAATTAATAATGTTCTTCCTTAAATAGATATATACAAATAGGGGTTACGTATTTGAATTCCTATTTCCCCAAGTGCGATCCTACTATCGCTGATCCAATATTTCGGAACCGAATTAATATTCCGTCCTAACTTGTTTGATAAATCTCCTAGAGGCTGTAAATCTACAATGACTCCATGAATTATTCTCTGGACAGACGTAGGTTTCAGTTTTTCTTCCTCTAACTATAATATCTAAGCGGTTACTGCCTGTCAGTCAATCTTACCTCCTTTTGCAGTTATAGTAATTCGTATGGGATTAGATTGGCGCCAGGACCCGTCTACGTTTACGGAGTAGCTTTAGAGACATTGTATTTATGGTATTATTGCTGTAATGCATAGGGTTATCCAGTAATTTTGCGCAGCCACGCTGCACTCCTGACTATTGACACTTCACTGCCACTACGAGTCCCCCGCCCCCTTCGATGGCCTACATAGTAGATTCATTCTTTCTCCTATAAGGAGGGGATTGTTCTCATGGAGAAAAATGGCAGCTTCATATCAGACGCTGCCCCGCGCTACCTCAGTCCGGGGATCAAAATGGTAGGCCGGACGATGCAATGCGAGTGTTCCAGGCTAACATTGCCATAAGAATGTCGAGCCGAAGGAACCCGAAGAACTGGTGTCTCAAGATGTACTCACGACTCGTGAATTCGCATTTTCTCCCGACCGGTTAAGCAATCTAATCAGTTCGAGGAGTCTCACGGACTTTTTTAACTGCCAGGGAATTATTGGGCTCGCAAAAGGGCTGCATACCGATGCGAGAGGCGGATTGAGCATGGACGAGACAGTTCCCAAGAGTCTAGATGCCAGAGAATGGGGTATCGCGCTGCAGACAGATCGACAAAACGATGCGTTTGCGATGAGAAAGCAAGTCTTTGGGGATAACCACTTGCCACTGAGAAAACCGCCGACCATTCTGCAATTGTTATGGATGGCATATAACGACCATGTCCTATTCCTCCTTACGGGCGCTGCCATTATATCTCTGGCGTTGGGATTGTATCAGACTTTTGCAACTCGGCACGGCCCCGGAAACCCGCCCGTCGAATGGGTGGAGGGCGTGGCAATCCTCGTGGCGGTTGTGATTATCGTGCTGGTCAGCACTACCAATGACTACCAGAAACAGCGCAAGTTCCAGAAGTTGAACCGAAAGAAACAAGACCGCGATGTGAAGGTGATCCGCTCTGCACGATCTCAGGAGGTCCCCATCTACGACTTGATGGTCGGTGATGTCGTCCTTATCGATCCTGGCGATGTGATTCCAGCGGATGGAATCCTCATCCAGGGCCATCGTGTACAATGCGACGAGTCATCCGCTACGGGAGAGACGGAGCCGCAGGCCAAGCATCCAGGGAATGAGGTGTTTAGCGCTTTTCAAGACGGGCGAGATTGTCAGCATATGGATCCATTCCTTATCTCTGGCACGAAAGTTACGGAAGGCGTGGGAAGCTTCCTTGTTCTGGCGACTGGCCTACGCTCGACTCATGGAAAAATAATCCTCTCCCTGGATGAAGAACCCGACTTCACCCCGTTGCAGTTGAGATTGAACACCCTTGCCAAGTACATTGCGCGATTTGGTGTCATCATTTCGCTCCTGCTGTTTGTGATTTTATTCATCAGATTCCTAGTCGGGCTCCGCAGTAGCAGTCAAACTCCAGCAGAAAAGGGCCAATCGTTTCTGAACATCTTTATCACGGCCCTAACAGTCCTGGTCATTGCGGTTCCAGAGGGCCTCCCTCTCACAGTCACACTTGCTCTGGCTTTTGCAACGACGAGGATGCTGAAAGACAACAACCTAGTTCGTCTGTTACGAGCATGCGAGACGATGGGCAATGCCACAGACATTTGTTCCGACAAGACTGGAACTTTAACCCAAAACAAAATGATCGTTGTCTCGGGTTGTTTCGGGGATAATTCTGAATTCGAGAGACAGCTAGCAGCTCCATATGGGGCTACAACCAATGGAGATGACAAGACGTTGGCTACAGAGTATATCCAGAGTCTCCCCGACGATACCAGAATTATTCTAAAGGAGTCAATTGTAACAAACACAACAGCGGTCGAAAGCGATTCCTCCGGTGAAGCTTCATCGTTCCTTGGTTCGAACACCGAAGCAGCCCTTTTGCAATTTTGTCGGAGCCACCTTGGGATGGGACCTGTAGATGTCGAACGCGCCAATGTGAAGATTGTAGAATTGTTTCCATTTGACGCCTCTCGCCAATGTATGCTCACTGTGGTTCAGCAAGAGGATGGGCGATATCGGGTGTATGTAAAAGGGGCACCGGAGGTACTCTTAAGAAAGTGTACAAGAGTTGTTGAGAGTCCAGCCGGGGGACTAGCCACCATTCCCATAACAGAGACTATTACTCAGTCTCTCCAGCAAGCAATCGCACGGTACGCCACGAAATCATTACGAACAATCGGCCTCTGCTTCCGCGACTTGCATAACTGGCCCCTTACTGAGGATATCAAATTTGAGGATTTCTTTGCAGATCTAACTTTCCTGGCTGTCTTTGGTATCCGGGATCCACTCCGCAATGGCGCTGAGGATGCGGTAAGGGCTTGCCTCAAAGCTGGAGTAGCTGTTCGCATGGTTACAGGAGACAATGCTTTGACCGCAAGAGCAATTGCCACAGAATGCGGGATACTCGTTGATCCAGATGATGTAGTGATGGAAGGCCACGAATTCCGACAACTCAGCCAGTCCCAGCAAACCGACCTCATCCCGCACCTCAAAGTCCTCGCAAGATCTCTGCCCGACGATAAAAGGACATTGGTTGCGCGGCTGCAGGAGGCAGGAAGGGTAGTTGCTGTCACTGGCGATGGAACCAATGATGCTCCAGCCCTGGCAACAGCGGACGTTGGCTTTTCCATGGGAATCTCCGGCACAGAAATTGCGCGAGAGGCATCATCCATTGTCCTAATGGACGATAACTTTTCATCAATTGTGAAAGCAGTTATGTGGGGGAGGGCAGTGGGCGATGCTGTTAAAAGGTTTCTACAGGTAAGAAACGAAGCTACTTCTTGGAGTTTCGACCTCAAAATTAACAGGTTTTCTCCCCAGTTCCAAATTACAATTACCATTACCTCTGTAGGCCTTGCATTTGTTTCTGCCATCGCTAGCTCCGAGGAACGATCGGTCCTCACTGCAGTTCAGCTTATGTGGGTGAACCTCTTTCAAGACACACTGGCGGCTTTGGCTCTCGCAACGGATCCCCCGACAGAGCGTATTTTGAACCGCAAGCCAGAGCCGAAAAACGCTCGTCTGATTCCTGCGCCCCTATGGAAGATGATAGTCGGTCAATCGATTTATCAATTGGCAGTTACTCTTGTCTTGCATTTCGCCGGCTCGGCTATCTTCTCCTACCATACTGAACATGAAAAGCAGCAACTACAGACAGCGGTCTTCAACACCTACGTGTGGCTCCAAATTTTTAATATCTACAAGTACGTATTCCGGTTTTATTGTGTTTATTCCTGGAAGGTCATATCCTCATGATCGAACAGTAACCGACAATTGGAAAAGTCCATAAATATCTTCGAGGGGGTGCTTCACAACTGGCTCTTTATCGCCATCAATGTCCTCATGATCGGCATACAAATCCTCATCATGTTTGTCGGTGGCCGGGCATTTTCAATCGTAACTCTGAGTGGCGCACAATGGGCATATTCCGTGGTTTTAGGGGCTTTGTGTATCCCTCTTGGCTTTTTAATACGTCTTGTTCCGGACAGACTTGTCGAGAGGATACTCAGGGCCACAGGAACGTTATGGGACCTTATTCCTAGTCGGAAAAGACAAGAACCCCCTAGAAATACCTAGGGGATGGCTGTCAGGAGGCGTGGCTACCTAAATATGTGTAGATGGCGGATGGACCTCGGGACAGTTGCCATAATATGCGACAGAGTAAGAATAAGATTGGCAGACAATGGGTACAGATTTCTAGAAGCAAAGAGCTTGAGTTGTATTCGGTAACTAAGATCAAGTGAGGCTTGAGAAACATGTCTCCTTTTATATCTGCCATTCTGTGTCCTGATCTATCTGCTTATCTCCTGATTGCTATTTCCACCGAACCCCTTTCCTGCCCACTATTCCCACGCATACAACTGCGCCGCACGATGTATGAATCGTTTTCAAAATAGTCGATGTCTAATGGTTTTGTGTTAAGCAGTAGTCAATGAGCTTGGTGCACAGCAAAAGCTCCACATGCTAACCTATATTTGTGTCAGAATAGGCCGCTATACTAGTACTACATCCAAATTATAACAGCGCTACTTTTTATGGTATAGAGTTATCTGACAATTTAGAGAAGCAGTCTTCACTCGTCCTCACTTGTCCGCAATCCAAATCAGTCCTACCGCTAGTAGGCGTCCTGAACCGTTAACTGTGGGGCCCGAGCATGGTGCAAGCCTCCAAACATAATGGATTACATAAACGAGAGTTTCGCCTTCAACCGGGGTAGAGTCTTAGTCATAGTTCTTGCTTTTCACTCAAAATTGTGGCCGATTAATCATCCTTACAAGTATGACGAATAGCAGTAGAGCCCAAGCTACATAGCATAGTGGCTTCGGGCACTTGGTTAGACATTACTAGTCGTAACGCTAAAGTAACAGCGGGAGGCTGGACTGCAACAAGCTGGTCTTGACTCCTCACGGCACAAGCTAATTTTCAGGTCAACCGGTGAACCATAGATGCGCGCCTGTTCGCCGCCTTATGATACTGACGGTCCACATCATTCGTCATCGAATGGCCACAGGACCATTACCCTCGAAGATCAAAACTCTAAACAAACCATGTATCAAACGAGCAATTTCATGGGTCGATAATACTAAGCGACGCACCGGCCTATTCTATTCTCATGTATCCTTTTTCTGCCCGTTCAGACCAATGCCTTCTTCATAACAATGTTTGAACAGGTTGGTAGGCTCTGCTGGGGGTTTCTGTAGGCCAATTCAAGATAACACTTCAATGCCGACCGACAATGCTTCCATGTACAAGGATCAAGGGGTGTCTCTGTGGGTTGCGAATAGCATCTTCATTGGACTGGCTACACTCGCTGTCATCGGAAGGTTTATGGCGAGAAGGCTCGGGAAGCTGTCTCTCGCGGCGGATGACTGGACTATTCTTGTTGCACTGGTAAGTGTAAGTCAGTCATAGTTCGGGACTGGGACTGACCGTGATCTAGAGCCTCGACTTGGTGCTATACGCTCTGTTCGTGGCCTGTAAGCGTTCCTCAGAGCAACGAACTTGCTGGCGTCGATCGCTAACGACCTTCCTATGTCATTTAGTTAGGGCACATGGACTTGGGGCACACAGGGCTGTTGTCCCAGAAGCTGATGTCTCTACATTCCTCAAGCTGTTGTATTATTTCCAGATCTTCTATATCCTCGCTCCGCCTATGGTCAAACTCTCACTTCTGTTGCTTTATAAACGCATCTTTATATCATCACGGTTGATTGTGGTAGTATACGTAATGGGTGCACTAATTAGTATATGGACAATCATTATGACCTTCTTGGGAATCTTCAACTGCCGCCCGATTAGTGCGTTTTGGACAGGTCAGGGGAAATGTCTCCCTTTCAAACAATTTGCCATTGGATATGCAATCGTCAACATCACTACAAGTCTGACTGTTTGGCTAATGCCAATTCCCAAATTATGGAAGCTGCAGCTGCCTACAGCACAGAAAGTCGCTCTGATCTTGATCTTTGCCCTAGGTCTCTTGTAAGAGCTCCCACTTTATTCCCCCCGCCTACTACGAAAAAGAAATGAAAGAAGAAGAAAAAAGAAAGAAAGAAAGGCTGTCTGTTTGGTCGAATGTACTTATTTCTCCTTAGTGACTGCGCCGTCTCCCTTATCCGGCTGATCTCTTCCATGCTCGTCCTTGGGAATTGGGACGTCACGTACGACTACGCCCGCGGAGTCATATGGTCTATTGTCGAGGTTTCTATTGGCATTGTCTGCAGCTGTCTCCCAACAATGCGAGTCATTCTCGCGTCTATTTTAAGTGAAAAACTTGCCCGGGTGTTACGATTCTCCGGTTTAAGGTCCAATAGCGATAACTCTCGGAACACCAGACCGACAGAATCCACTGAGCTCCGAGAGCCATGGACGATTCAAGACGGCTCCGGCAACCAACATTATAGCCATGTTACCCGCACCCTGGATCTGGAAGACAACAGGAGTATCTCACAAGGGATTCAAGTATTGGAAGAGGTCACGGTTGAGCTACAACAAATGCAGCCGGCTGTATATCCAAGAGCAACTTAAATAGAATTTTACCTATTTTTTAGAAGTGCCACCTACAACTTCTGAGGGTCAACATGCAATGCAACTGCAGACTCCACAATAATACGCAAAACTGTTAGAATAGTGCCACAGGTTAGAGGAACACATTGAGAACTATGCAAGTGAAAACAGCTCATCTCGCAAGGTGTCAGACAAAGGGTGCAAGGCAGTAGTCCGAAAGAGTGCTGAATTTACCATCTTGCAGGAGGACAGCATAGAGCTGACCAAGGTAATAGCAGCCAAATCTGAGAAGAATAAGCTGAAAAGGCGCATCCTCTCTACAGAGCGGGTCCTCACCCTTATTCAGGTCCATCAGATCATGGAAGAACGGAAGTGCGAGATCAAAACTGCAAGCGGCAATCAGAGAGTGATGAGATAAATGAGAAGGGCACTAAGAGGCAAAATGAAGAGATGGTACTGTCCCTAAAGTTAATAAGAAGCTGAGAATGCAAGTACGGCACAAAGAGTTAAAGAATGTGACCGCAGCTCAGCCAGTTAGTCACGGTATTATTGCATGGAATATCTTCCATCGTTAGTGTCCTGAGTGAACCTACTTGTTCTTAGATAATTGTGACCTTTCTGAACTTCTTTCCGGACCCAAAGTGGCTAAAGTAAAGGACATCCTCTTCGAAGATCCTCGTAGATAGCTACGTACTTGCTTGCTTAGTTAGCTGTGTTTCTCATGATCTGCTAGGTCACTAATCTACCGATGTGCTCAACATCCATCACAGGCTTTCAGGGGCAGAATGCCAATGTCACTCCAAAGTGGACAAAGGAGTAACCTTGACCCAATCATGGTTAACTAATGGCGGGTGCTAATCGCGATCCCTTTTACTGCTGGTCAACGTTCGGAGCAGTAGAGTATGCAGGACATGCTGTCTACTACAGCAGCTCAGATTCTCTGGATTGGCAGATCTTATTCTGATCACTCTTTTAAACAAGTGCATGAGTTTTCCGTTATCTGGACAGACGTTGGCAATGAGTTGGTTCCGACATTTAGGCTATGTTTAAGAACAAGAAAGGACCTTCTTGTTGAGCTGCACGTGAATAGGTGACATATAACTGGTCACCTAGAAGGCACACATCTACTCCTATAGCCAGCTTCTCCCACGGAACTGCATAATTAGCCCTTGGGAGCAGTGTTGGTGTTCCTAGGAGCAACACCAATTTTCTAGAGAGCCCCAAAGCTCCCATGGCCTAGCCTTGTCTTCACAGGAGAGTGGCTACACCCCGCATGAAGAGCAATATCACTGTCATATTTATAGTATCTACCTTCTTGTTCAGCGTTCTTTCAATGGGGAGATTATAGAGAAATCAAAACGAAAAAAAATGAACAAAAAAAAATTTGGATACTAGTTTCTAATATCGTATTCCTGACACATATTGAACTCAGTCTAACTCATGCTCAAGCCGGTCATAAATACCAACTTCTCGGCTCTCTGGCACTAGATATCCTTTCACATTCACTCCTGTCTGCTAGAATTGGATTAAAACTTTGTCTTCTCTTGTTTTCCGAATTGGTGTGAGGATCGGTGCGGGGTCGTTTGTTGTTTGTTCTATTTGCTATGTTTGTTGCGGGGGAGCGGTGAGCGTGGCAGTATAGGCAGGTTACAGGTCGGTTAGGCATTCGGAATAGGTCGGGCGACCCAAAAATGTCACTTGACCTTTAACTAGTGCACAAGTGACCTGTAGCCACATATATAGGGGATATCTTTAACTTGGGTAATGTCAAATAATATGGCCGTTGGTGGACCAGAATCATGTTACTAGATCAGGGTAAAACCCCCGCGGAGCGCACAACAAAATAATCATCAAGAATAACCAAGAGAATAATCAAGAAGAGCCCAACCAGCTCAATTCATTCAAATAAGACCTTTTTAACAATCGTACTCTATTTCCTCTTGGGGACTAGCCGTATATCTAACAGGTAACAGTCTGTTAAATCAGGATCCATTTACTACTAAATTACAAGACATAACATACCCATTCGATGAAGCTCAATTCGTCCAACCTTATCCCACTTTCCTTGCATTTTGAATTTTTCCTTATGTCTAATCTTACCAGGTCACAATTACCTTATGCCCTTCCAGCAATATGGTGAAGGGCTCTGAGCAATTAATTACTCCCCTTATATTCTACCGCATTAATTCGCCTCGTATGGTGGAAGATACGTTATCTATGAGAACAGCCTTTGGTTCGGGCTGTCTACTACAGTGCTGTAGAAGCTGCTTCATAGGTCCTCAAATATACTTGTGTCCGTTGAACCTTGGAAGATAATCCTCCGTAGATACAACTTCAGCTTCGAGCATGGTTATCGTCGTTTCCTTACTCCTTTCGGCACTAAGATTTAGTGTGTGCACAGGCATTAGGTAGCGATCACTAGCACTTACATTGTACTTGTAGAATTGGATATATTAGTATATGACTGATCATACTGGTCGTCTATCAAAGCATTACTTACTCCAGCAGATCCATCTCCCTCACAGCACATGAACCTGTTGATGCGTGTATCATAATCATATCGGAGACGGCAGCCCCAGTTATTGCAACAATTACTACTGCCAATAATGGAAAGCTGACAAGTTTCTCCTCTAGCCTTGCAGGAATTTTGCCCAGTCAGATCTTCCATAGAAATTGCTAGTGTAGCGCTAATAATAAAAGCAAAGATAGTAAGGTACCGCATTTTAGCTGTGGGGCAATTGAATAAGCAGGATAAGAAGATAAACGGCAAAGACTGCCGCATAGTAAATATGTGCGTCTTTAGGCTAGAATAAGCATAAAGAATAGAATAACCAACTCTAAAACGGGAAAATTTATGCTTAAATATAAACACGCAAGTTGCTCTCTTAAACCAGATCTGCTTGAAATACCGAGGAATAAAACTAACATACTTGTTACCAAGAATGCTACTAGAGCATTCCTGAGCATTCTGGGTGACATCCCTACAACCGGTGGCTGAATCCCTGTCATCAGCATTAGTAGTTTAGGCGTTGCAGGAGGCCTTGCAGTGGCTTGCTGGCCTGAGGACAAATATGAGATGATACTCAGGACGTATACATTAGGTTATGATAAACAAAGCTCAATCCATCTATCTTTCCCAATAAACTACATAGGGTTATAGACAAGCCAGTCCAGTATGCAACGTGCAGCAGCGCATCAACATAGTAAATACATGGGCATGACACACGAAGTGATCTGAGCTCGCGCCTATCTTTGGAGGGCTGGGGCATTCTCCGCATGTTCCCCCACCTTCTGGTAGGTAGGGGTGGTAAAAGCGATGAAGTTTCGGTTTACTCTATCCTGGCCTGCAATGGGTAGCTTGTCCGACTTTGGTAACCTTTTTTTTCTAGCCTTATATATAAAAATATTTATGTATTAATTTGGGAGACTAGCTGGTTATTCTAGAAAGGGATACATTAATACTAACAGGTGCTTTTTATATCCGAAGAGGAGATCTACCAAGTGAAAAAGTTGGGAAGTCTCCGGCTCTGCCAAAAGCTTTCCCATCCGCTGACGAATAGTAGATGCCATCTTATCACTATTCCCAAATGTTTGCTGCTCAGTTTGAATTTCTAAGCATTACGGTGCCTCGAGTGAGCATGGCCAACTTTCGACCGGCTGGAGGATTATGGGGTTGCAGGTAAACCATACCTCCACCATCTGATAAATATAAGGGTGTCTAAAATATCTCCTGTTGCTAGGCTCTAAATTTTTACGGTAGCATCTGACGACATTGATGCTAGCCATGAAGGCTCAGGACAAAAGCATAAATAGTACAGTAGGGTTTGTGGTGTGACGCCCTTTGACATGTCTCATAATCTGATAGTATTATCGTGGAAGTCAGATGCCAGCACTCCAGCAGAGGCAATAGCGGCAACCACACATTGCTCGATGAGACATCGACGGCGTAGCTGACATAGTTGCCGGCACGCAAAGCTTCAACCTATTGAAGGGTCGCAGCTTCAGTTGATGAAGAAGGTTCGCATAATGGACGAGCCCTAGTAAAGGCTATTCTGGGCTGAAGGTCAGTCATTCAGCTATATCATCACAATGGAGGACTCCCCCACAACACGATAAGCAATTTCCTTTTCTTTTTTCCTCCAGAGGACATTACTGAGCGTAAATACGCATCAACTTATCCCACGGAAATTTGGAAGATTAATATCTCAGATTTCGCTTACAGAAGAACATATGTCCAACAGATTCTTCAACGTGCGAATTCCCATTCACAATTGTGCTCCTCTAAATGCCGGCGAAGTTACAGCGCTTATTCCTCGTGGCTTATCCCACCGCAGCAAATATCGGACGTGTTCTAAGGGCCAATCAAAGTGAACAGCCTTGGAATAGATAGGAGTAACAGGCATCCTAGATGGGCACCGTCCTCTCGACAGTGGACTTATAGCGGGTCTCACAGATTTCCCTGAACTCTTTTGTACAATCGATTGCTTCATCCATGGATCGGTATCTCGTTCGGCTTCGTTCGGTGTGCTCGCCAATATCTCCTGCCTCTGGACCATGGAGTGCTGTTCAACTGAGCACAGGCACAAGTTCCTATGTGCTTCTCTGGGGAGATTGATGATCCTGCTGCTGCGTATGATTATCCCCCAAACAGGCACCAGGCCACCGGCTTGGTTCGGGTTCCCGTCTCTGGGGAGGAAAGATATGCGTCTTCTCGATGGATCTTATATCTTATTCCAGTTCCTCCAGGCCAAACCCCTTCCCGTACCTGTGTGTCAATATTTTATCGCTGGAGTTTAGAGCAGAAACAGTGGTCCCCTTTGGGACGAGAGCTTCACCTGGTGGAGGTGGCGAGCGTTGGATGGAAGTATGAAAATTTATCACATGTTTAGGAATTTTGGAGCCACCAGGAGCTGAAAAGTAGCGGTCTTGCTATATTATGCTATATGGTGGGCTTCTCTTTCGCCTATGCATATATCCTGTAGACGACAAAGAATAACAGAGGTCTGTGCGATTTGTCCAGATGTCGGTAAGTGTGAAAACCATTTAGCATGACTGAAAGATTGGTTCAATACCTTTAATATGCTCCGTGGAAAAGCAATAACAGCTCTAGTGGCGCTGTGTAGGGTAGCTTGACTTGGGAGATTGAGAAAGACAAAAATCATTTGGGAAGCACTGTGCGTTGGCTTAGAGTAGATAAGGTGAACACCAAAGAGACAGGAATCTTGTAGGAGCCGCCCATAAGACCTTTTCCCATAGTTAGCAGAGGGTTGGATTTCCGTAATAACGCCAAAAATTGAAATTAAATTGACGGTTCAACGTGTTGTTTTCTGGAGTTGATATCTAATGCGGCGCGAGGCCCACCACAAAAGAAAAAAGCAAAATAAAAAGAAAAAGAAAGCTTCAAGAACAGTAGTAGCGGTAATTTTTAGAACGCCTGATATAATCTAGAACGCAAGAGAGGTACAAGAATTAATCCATATGTTGGAGAAATAAAAAATTCTATAATGGGCGGAGAGGATACAGAGCCTTGAGATAAAATGTAACGGACAAACTCCCGAGAGCTCTAGGCCTATCGTACAAAGAGGAGGAAATGTTACTGTTGTGGATGGGCTTTTCTTTTCCTTTGTGATGTAGACTAGTTATTATACATAACTATAAGCTCAGAGCTTAAGATTACCACTAAGTTGCTCGGATAGGTACAATAGGTATGCGAGTTACGGTAGCATTGCCCAGCCGATTTAAAAACTGTGGGACTTACCCTCCACCCAGGTTTGTTGCTGTCCCGTTTCACCGCGTTGAGAGTATATATTTGTGCGAGTCGAGCGTGAGATTAATTCCACACTCAGCTGGATAAAACTGAAATCGCTCTATAGAAAAGTTTAGCTTTTATCTTCCCGAAAACGGCATGACACAGCAGGAGTTAGCCTCCAGTCGCTCTATGTTCTTCACCCCACCTTTGAATATCGTAAGCGCAAACTCTCCATACCCTATAGATGGGACTCTGCCTTACATGTGAGAAACAACCACACAATTAAAAAAAAAAAAAAAAAAAAAAAAAAAAAAAGGGAGGAGGAGGAGGAGGAAGAAGAGGAGTATGAGGAGGCTTGAAATACCTGGCTTTTGATGCGGAAATGGCAAACAAAATAATGGTCACGTCGAAAGGCTCTTCTTTCTTACTCCATTATACTCTACCATACCCCAAGCAAGCCGCTATTAAAGCCCCTACATTCCCTATATATTAAATAGTGCAGTATAAAAGCTGTCCATAATTGTCGTATAATGTTAATAGAGCGAGGGATGTATATATTATAATATAAAATAATATCCTTGAATGGCATACGTATGCACTGTGCAAAGAAGTGCGATTGCAACGGCATCTTCACTCATCGGGTCCAATCTACTCTGGACCTCCATCTGGCCAGGTACCAGGAACTACATACTCAGTACCATTTATTACAGCACCTGGAACTACGGCGTGGTGAGTATCTGGAGAGACAATCGCATCGAACAGCACAGGTCTTGATGATACAGGACCAGAGGGCTTTCTGTATCGGAGTTGCTGGCTACAAGGGAGTAGAAGAAACGAGGGAACTGATCATATTACCCTTCAAGTCGAGATCAAAATAATATTCCTCTTAAATACAATAAGATATAGTTATATGCTCAGCATATTATCTAAAGCTCTGCGTTTAAAACTGAATATTATATCTTCCTAATTCTGTTAACTATGGGCGCCGATCAGTAATGAACTTATGTTCCCTTGCGCGTAACTCACCAAAAAAGGGATTAGTCACGCTGTCAACCTCGAAACGCAAAGTGGGAATAGTAACCTTGACACAGAAGCTCATGAAAGTGGTAACACTTGATAGCTATGTCGGTAGGAACCGATACTTAAAGATTCACATTCTTGTAGAGCTCCCGTCACCCTTGACAAATTACCTATCTACGATTTGGGGTTCGTCTCAAAAGATTAGTTACATTAGTGATGAAAGCCCTATCGCGAGAAAGCAACGGAAAGATCCACGACCATTCGTAATGATGTATACAAAACATTCCTGCTAGCTGAATTCTGTGTTGCCTGACCCGTTACCATCCAATGAAGTCCAAAAGAAGTTCAAGCCGCTCGTCATGACGAGGCTAGTCGCCTACAATTTGGCTCAGACTAGACCTGACGTTCCATGCTCTGATATTCATTCGCTCATAAAGTTATCTCTTAATCATGCACGAGCATTACGAGGTGTCGAATTAATGAATGACTATCGAACACTGCTAATCCACATAATGAAACATACAGGAAAGTCTCCACTGAGGGGATGCTGAGACGTTCGATCATAGTGTTCTCCTAGAAAGCCATGCGGAGGCAGAGTATTTACTGATAAAAAATTACAAACTAGTAGTGCTATTCTTTTATGGGGCCGGGGAAGAAGCTTGAAAGCATCAGCTTAAAAGTAAGTGCGACAGCACTCTTCCTTGGCTGCTGTCATCATCATTAATTGCGCTATTCTCGGCACGAATGCCCGTCGGCATCAAACACATAAAGTTTATCGTGTATCGCAGCTAAACGACGGTGACTAACCATACATCTCTATCGTGCAATCCAAAAGATCACAAAATTGCCGGGCAGCTGCAAGGAAAAGATTTAATGCTCCATGAAGTAGTATCTTAAAGCATACACTTGGTGGGTATGCGAGATTGCCAGTAGCCTACTGTTAAAGACGTGCTAGACCGTTGGTACCACATCAACACATATAGCAATCGTACAACTTGGCATTCACGAAGAACCAGAGAACAATTCTGTTAGCACACAGCATATATATGTAAGAATCCTATCCTAACCCTAGCCAACTCAACAGGAAGTTCACGACTGGGAACCCATCCGTTTCAGTATTTCCTCCAGTTGGTTAATTTGTCTGATTGTTGATGCCTAGAAGCGTGGAATAAGGCTGAATTGTCTATTCGCTCAATAGCGTGGACAGCAGTCACCAATGCAGCACTGGACCTTAGAGTCACAGGAAATGCCCTTTGGGATAAATTCGAACCCTGGAAGACAATAACCGCAATTATTTTTCTTGTGTCCGAAGTTTTTAATCTCATAGCAACCGTCCTTGTGCGCAATTACACCACTAAATAATGCTACACTAGCAATAGAGAAAATAAGAGTACCGAGTTGCTTTGTGCCGGTAGTAATAGTGTTCAAGAATAGGACTTAAAACTAATAATAGCCAACTAAAGGAATATAGGTAGATTTTCAGTGACTTTAAGCCATTCAGGCCCGGGTACATCAAAGGGGATTATATATTTTTGGCCCACCGTAAGGAGTAAAGTTCATGTTGCATCATTCCAGGGGCACGGGAGCTGTGTATCGGAGACAGAGAAAAATAACCTTAAAATAGTAAGAAAGAACGGTTCGATCGCAAATTGCATATGTAATAGGGAGTATACACAGTAACTGGACATGACTAAGGTACGGCTACATGGTCTTTTTCCCCTAGAGGACGTTTTAGTCGAGAAAGGGTAGCATCTTAATCCGCCGTTGTCGATGTTTGGAGGAGTGTAAAGGTATGGGTTTTCAAGATCACGGCTGGAAGTTTTATCCTTGTGTTTAACAGCTTTGGGCGCCACCAGGACTTAACACCGTTATAGAGAGGGAAGGAATATATGCGTCGCGGAGCTAGATGATCCTCGGTGCCATAAACCACCCCAATCCCCTACACAGGAATTTCGAGCATGTATGTGTTCGCTTATAGTGTTCCTCCTGAACAGTAGATAAAATCAATAAAATCCAGCACATTCAACCTACCATAGTCTCGTGCAGAAATATTTCATTCCACGATCACAAGGACTGGTTTGAAACATTGGCCCAAGCTTAGGCTCTAGATCCGAATAGCCCTAGGAAAACAAAAAATAATCTCTGCGTAAAGATATCCGTAGCAAGGATTCCATGGCATTCGCCATTCCTCTTGCTGAGCGGGCATACCACCCCTTGCTTGAGTTGGATGAACGAGACAATGATGGCTACCAATTAAAGTTTTACTTACGTTCCCTTGAATAATTGACCCTAGAAGAGGTTAATAGCAGAAAAACTATTGTCATTCCTAGGTATCAAGCCTTGAAGCGGCATTCATCTGCGACGCAAGGGATGATGTTTTTGCCCTGCCCGTGATGTAAACAATAGGTTCAAAGACTTCTACAAGCTTTTAAGATCTACGTAGTAGAGTCATTAATATCGGCGTACTAGACCCAGGATAATTTTCTGACCTCGACGTACTAGAACAAAGGACGCAAGTGCATATATTCAGGGCTTCGCCAGGGTCAGAATTGTCATATCACTGTCGTGTCCGATTAAAGAAATAGCCTATGCAAAATTCCTTGTTACTACTACGGCCTTGAGCAACTTCCTTGATTATTGGGCACACTGCAGCCACTAGTGGCCCATACGGCCCCGCGTTCGCATGGCAACTCTTTCTGGGACAAAAGAATTCATGAAAGAGCGGTTGCTCGCCATTCCTTTATTACGCACAGTTTTACTGTAACTACTTCGAACAATATGCCGTCAAGCGAAGTAGGATTGAAAAGTTGTGGGGGTCACTCAAATGCGAAGCCACAGCAGCTGCAACGTTCCAACGCTAAGAGAGTCTCACCAGAAACTTCAGCAGCACATTTACTGTCTTGGAATATACAATTTAAGAGAAATATACCTAAAGATGTTCCAGATGTTTGGGAAAATTGCACCGCGACAGTTGGGGCCTATCCGATTCAAGGTATAAAAGAAAAGGAGTACGTCTCCATCATTTCCGACATCATATCCGACATAGCAGAGTGCTGTGCTTGAAACTGACTCTATTCTGGAAGGGATATTCCACATATTGCATCTGCATATGAACAACGAATAATTCAGATGCTGAGTCCAGGTATCCCGGTGGGGGCCACCGCCAAAAGCGTCTATGCTGAAAGATATCCCTGCTCCAACGAAAAGCAAGAAAGGGAGAACTGTTCCAATGTCGAGCGGCGTGTTACCAATACTCCAAATAGAGCACAGTCTGAGCTGTTCTCAGAACAAAATGTCACGCACCTATCTGATGGTAGCCCAAGCTCGTACCATAATACCTGTGATCTCGATCCAGTTGGCGGCGTTGAATGGATACCAAAACGGTTCTACGCTAGTAGAACAGACATTGAGAGACAAAGTTCGCCAGTCTGAAAGTATAGAAACCGCGGGAGACGGATGGCCTTTTGTTGATTACCTCGCCCCGACCGACTAAGAGAATGAAAATCATTGATAATGTGTACACTTGGATGAATGTATAGATAGATGGCTTCATTTAACCCAACCTCTCGCGAACAAGCGATGTGCAGGCTACCACTGTAACTATTCTTGTGTGTCTATTCACAATGACCCACTCTTTACAGGCGAGTTTTGAGACTCGCCTAATGACCTGTGGCGACCATCTGCATTTAGGTCTATTCTTGCAGGCGTCTGCCCATCAGTAGATGAAGCATATATGCTCCTAAGTCTGGCACAGCCTTTTCACAGAAATGATGAAATAGCATTTCACATGGTTTGTCTGGGATAGAAGTTGTGTTCTGTCAGATCCAAGGAGCTATACCCATCGGCGATCTACGCATCCGATATCAATTAGCACTTTTCCAGAAAGCGAAAACAACACTAGCAGTAATATTAAAGGCCTAGCATCCCTCTTGGACAGTACTAATTACCAACATGGCCATCTGATCTCGATTCCCTGGTCAATGCACAGTAGGGCGCTCCTGACGCCGAACTGCACGGATTAAATATCCAGATGCGCAAAGGCAGCCACCAGATATTTATCCACGTTCAAAGTCGATGCTTCGCTGCTCATGGGCCTGTAATTCTTTCAGGATGCGTAGGCCACTTTAAAAATATTTAAATGCATTGTTATACTGTCCCTGCAGCAATTCCTGTATAACAAAAAGTAGACACCAGAATAACCTCTTTAACAGGGAATTGTAAGTTTAAGTTAAAAGGCTGAAAGAGCGTCCTAATTGCTCAAGCACAAACCCATTGCCACTGGTTATTCTCTAGTGACCCATCTGCCAGTATTATTCCTTTTATCTCGGCGTCCTTATGGACCACGCTTAGAGCAACCACAATATAGTAGACAGCCGGTTCCGCCTGGCTCACTTTTAGCACAAATTTCTGCCACAGTACCAAGCCAAAGAATCCCGGGATGGCGGGGACAGTACGACTCTGAATACACAAAGAATTGCCGCTTATCCGCAGTTATCAGCCTGCGACGACCATTGGCAAATTCCTAGGAAATAAGCGGCAGAGTGGGTGGCAGCCGTCTATTTCTCCAGCTGACTCGCCCTCTCTTTTTCAATACATTACAATTCTCTTGAACCGTCTCGCCCCCATTTTCGCCTTTCTTTGTGACTAGTTCATAACTAGTAGTTTTTACTCCCTGCTGTCTGCTGTGCTGGGACATGGCTGGTTATGATACTCTGAGAAGAACCTTTAGTTAGTTGGTAACTGGCTAGGAGCTAATTAACAAATGGTTATCCCCGATACCATGCATACCAGACAGATGTTAGCTTGCCACCCTGGTATATATTAAGTTAGCGACTAGTTGTGAACTGGTTAACGAATGGTTGTTAACTAGGTCGCTACTATAGAGTTTTCTATGTACATCCAGTATATACAAAAATAGACACACCGCAGCTATTGAGCAGGTTTCTGTGCGATAATCACCAAAAAATCGAATATCGCATGCACGCTGCCATCCACGGCTTCCTTCCTAACCTGCTCATTCAAAACCAGCACCTCTTCTCTCTTCCACCCCAGGACTTCCGTATACAGCGCAGCGGTGAAGGCATCCACGCCCTCCACAAAGTTCACCCTCAATAAACTGCCACATTCCTTGAGCCGCTCATCACGCGGCCAACTCCCAACCGGCAACTTGAACCGTTGCTCTGTCACATTTACAAACCCAGCGTCTTCTACCCATCCCTTAATCTTGGGTGCCGGATCCATCGTCTGCCCGATCATATCACAAGCGAGCATCAACCCGTTCATCATCGTCATAATGGGGCCATTGGCATCCAAACTCCCATCCTCGGAGTACATCACATTTGCTGTTTCGTGGAATTCGATCCACCCGCCCGGCTTGAGATTGTTATAACATTGTCTTACTAGCCGTGGCCAGTCGCTGATCGAACCGGCCATGTACCGACAGTGGATAAAGTCGTACGTTTGGCCGACCCAGTCTGCCTCTACATCATCGATGTAGAATTTCACGTTGGGCGGTACCCAGGACGGCTGGATAGGACTGATATCTACTCCTGTGATGGACTCAGCGGAGGGATACCTATCGCCGACATCGATGGCCCAGGCACCGGTTCCGGTGCCAATGTCGAGGACTCGCTTGTTGGTGAGGTCAATGGGGCAGAGGAACAGTCTGTCGTTCAGGATGCGGAAGTAGGTGTGGTGGACCATGTTGAGTCGGTCCTGTTCGGGGTCGTCATTGGGGAAGAGATAATTGCCGTTGCGGGCGCTGGCGTAGCGCCGACCATGGCGATATTGGTATTTGAAGATGGAGGAGGCGAGAGAGGTGCTGGAAGAGTCGATTGAGGTTTCGTCGGGGTCGACCTCGATTGATTGGTAGACAACTGAAGAGGATGGCATGATGGATGAGCTATGTTGAAGAAAGGAAGCGGGGACGTTCTCTTTGCTGCGTAAGGCATCAACAGGCCGAGAGGACTAACTAGACTCGACTAGTCGAGTTGACCGTGGTTAGCGAGCCTGAGGTTGCATCCTGCTTATCGATTAGGGTTGTAGATTCCAGAACATTGGGATAGAGCTCATTGAAGACGTATAGTAGAGAGTGTACCTATATTGCCTATTCTAGAGTTGTGAATTATGCAAATAATACCAGTCTCTGTAACCAGTACTTTGTATCTAGTGATTTCCAGCTAAGATGGATCTGGCGTGCCTCCCACTATGTAGATTTATATATTTCTCCATCTTTCATGACGAAGGAGACTTGGTAAGGACATTAAAATTGATTGAATAATAATAATAAAAATAATACTGCCGTTAATGGATATATTTCTTGTATCAACTCATTCTATTTTTCTGATTCATTATTTTTTTTACGTTGTTTCCTTGGTATTTCCTACATAAAATCGTTACTTGCCCTAGTAGTTTAAAAGCATGTACTATGAGATTGCACTAACGTCAGGGTTAATTACTGAGCTTTACTATCTATATTGTGAAGGCTACATATGATTTGGACATTTCATAATTTCATCATGAAACCAGATATACCCTATCTCATGGCCTTGAACAGACACTTAGAACCAGATACCCTCCTGCACCGTCCCGAGCAGAAAAGTACTTGGAAACGCTTCATTGATAACCGTTGAGAGTCACAGCACAGTTCCTATGCAGCTACGGCTGCAAAAACAGCACGTCGCAGTATCGGCATCATCTTCGTGTCGTTTGCGTTTCCGACACTGATAACACTCAGCCAAAAATTACCTGACAGCGACATTATTATCCCTGCAGGCGATCTAATCCAATCCGGAACTCAGAACTCAACAAGCAGATCGAATGTCTCCACGCACATCCAATTGGTATAAGCTGGTCAGAGCGGGCAACCATGAACTGTGCCTTGACTCGAGCTTCCCTGACGATGCGGTGATCATCGAAAGATAAATTGGAAATCCATCACATACCTTAACAAGACATCTATAGTATTAGAAATCACAGATGGGAAACGGCTTAAGGACTTTGGATCCCCGTACAGTCCGCAACACGGTAAGGGCCTTTCAGTATGCACGAATCGAGGAAAGACACCATATTCATATATAAGGCTTCTAGCAGACCATATACAACAAATATTACGGACGAATATTCATCTGTGTTGTAGAACACTAAACCCATTCAAAATCCAACTCACAGCTTCATTCCCGAATTGGTCTCCGCAACTTCCTCAGCGGATCCAATCTTCTGCAAGGGAGTACTCGTTTTAATTCAGTCAAACAGACAATTCCGCGCCTCCTCCATCTGATGTCCCCAGATCTCCGTCTTCACAAAAACAGGATTGACATATTTACTCTGACCAGCTTCAAATCCAGTACTAGATTCCCCGTCAACCCCTTCAGGCTCGCAGAATACGACGACACCACGGGCCATCCGGCAATCGGTTTCTCAGACGACGTACCCGTTGTCAAGACAATGGATGACTCTGGCCCAGGGTTTAGGTACTTGGCCCCAACTTGAGCCACGAAGAACGGAGAAAACAGGCGCCTCTGTCCCGCTGTGCACCAGTATTCAAGGATGATATCCTCGTATGGTAGAAAAGAATAAAAAGACCCCTCAGAGGGAGAGGGCAAAGAATGGCAACGGAGGAACTAAGAACAACAGGGGCTATTATAGGAGCAGAAATTAATTTAAATGGGAAGGACACCGCGATGTCCATACTCCACGGGGATAATGTATTCAGGAGTATTTTAGAGGAGGGATCCCGATACATAAGGACAATAATGAGAACTTCAATATAGACAGTGTCTGGATTCTCGTGGGAGCAGCCTAGCGATATTTTCGCTAGTTTGGAGGCGCAGACCCAACTGAGTATCCTCGAGCTGGACACACTTGTATATCCCCTGGGATGGCACATAAATCGGCATCAAACCGACAAGATATCTCTTTCTTGGCTGACTGACAAGTAATGAAAACGTTTGTAGGGCCACGATGACTTCTGCTCGGAATTGCATGCGTCAAATTTGTCACCAATGGTGAACGCGTCTTTCACTGAAATGAGGCATCACGTTGCTCAAGGCGCACCCCTGGCCCCGACAGATAAGAACACACTCTATCGGCTTGAGTCCGATAGCTTTAGTGTCTTGGAAAATTGTGCATGTCTTGACCAGGCGGCTCAAATTCTAGCTCACTTGCGAAAAATCCAGGTCAGATACCATGCAGTGTCGGTCCCAATTATACTACAAGTAACGGAAGAGAGTCGAGTACTGTGGCAACGATTGTGGCGTTGCCCTGTCTGTAAGAATGATCGTGAGAGTGTGACGGTGTTGATGTTTGCGATGGGTCTTCGCACACTATTCTGATGTCAGTTACTGATCCGCGATCAACAACCCACGTCACAGCGGTCCATGCCAGGCCCTCTATGGGAACAATATCCGTCCCCGCCTGGGTGCGCAAATGCTGACCTTAATAGTGGTCGTGAATTGCGCGGTCTAAATACGAACACGGTCCACATTGGCTGCTTCGAAGTACCAGAAGAGGAGCAAGCGTTCCAAGTGACAGTGCTGATGGCTCGAGCGCTCTCAAAGCTTAAGCTTATGTATGCGTCTATGGTGGATTATAGCAAGCACGAATACTTTAGTGAGAGATGTTGTACATAAGCAACAAGATGAATTAATTACATTCTAGTCACTGTTCGTTCCTTATCTTAATTCCCTTGTTTGTTTGCTTGGCGGCGAGGCTACAGACAGGGACTAACTAGGTAGAATTAATAATTTACAGACTGTGTAGTTTTCAGGATGTATCTGATATTATATGTGCTGTTCCTAATAATCGTAGAATATGTTGTCAGTATTCAAGGTTCTACATGGGACGATTTCTGATGGCGAAAGTCAGCGGAAAATTGGCAGGAAACCATATTGCCAAGTAGCCAAAACCCCTTCTTGCGGCCAAAGAGGAACAAAGATTCCCCCCCCTTTTTAATCTGGTATTACAAGTAGGGTAAACTGCCCCCGAGTGTGGTCACTTCGCGATTTTTCCCTATTCGACGGGAACCGATCGACGGCCCGTGTGAACTTAGCCATGATTGACCAGCGCCCCGCAAGTCTTGGCATAGCTTAAAGTTACAGGGCATCGTTATTTATATGCAACCTGAACAATACTGAATTAGCAAGCAGTTCGCAGCAGGAATTTGGCAGCATTTTTGTCTACTGTCGTTGATTTCTAATCCTGGTGTGGAGATTAATAATCATTACTAAACATGAACAATGTCATTTTCTTCTTTAACACTGTCTCTATAGAGATCCGCCGTCTCCGTTCTCCCCCTTCTTATCATTCTCATCTGCCAAACTTTATTTGCATCCCTAATAGCTTTTATTCCCTATCCTCTGCTTTTAACTAGGAACGCGTGTATAAGCTGCGCATTGATTTGTTTCTACTGGGGCTAAATGGCTTCTAGTAAGGGGGAAACCCTAGCGTCGCGCAGCCGTTTCTCGCTACATCGCCTAGTGCTGTCGCAGACCACGATTTGGGACCAAATTTTACACCATCATTGGGAGGGACACGGAACGCTCGAGAGTCCGTACTTGGTCAAATGGCTTCCTGATGACCCTCGCGATCGGCACATCCGCCCGGCAGTTGGACGCTATGAACGACAGAATGAAAGAATTGGCACAACATGGGGAGAAGTTTGTATTGTCGGATGATCACCAGACGCCCTCTTGTGGTTCTGACGCAGACCAGACATATAAATTACAGGATGGATGTAACCAACTGGAGGCCAGCACAAAGGTTTAGGACCACACAATCTATACCTGGGAGAGGAATGCGACAAACAATTCTCAGGGTAACACCTTGCTGCATATCGCGAAGTCCCAGCCTTTTTTTCTTTCACACATCTCCCTTGTTCTCGAAGAATGTAGCGCAGATCAGACGCTATATTGAATCTTATTCTTGTTCTCTATTTTATGTGTACTTAGATGATAAATTAGCAATACGAAGTTTGAGAACACTTGCTCCACTTGGTTTTCATTCAGGCTGAGTATTGCTCAGTCAACTACAGGTGTATTCACGACGGGAATATTGACCGTCCGACTCTATTCACCTGATAGTACAACTATTAAGAAGCAGCTGGCAGAAAAACCGGTTTTCCGTGTCCATCGCTACATTCCACGAAACAAATACAGCATGGTTAGCTGCTGGGTATAGTATTTTTGCCCCATTAGATAATGCCACCGATGTCGTGGTTGTACCGGCGACTTTCTTGAGACAGTGTACGTAATAAACAGTCCAAAATTCGTGCTCCTGGACAATATGCGACTTGACTCCCTAATGTCTACATTTTTCTCTCAGGCCTAATTACATTACTCATTGGACTGTATATTTAGGTTTTTTCCCCACTAAGAATCCGCATAAGGAGAAGAACGGGGTTAAAGAGAGGTACCCTATAGTCAGCTAAATAATCCCTGAATTGTAATAATTCCAGTGCTCATCGAGAACTCGTCAGATGGTACTCCGTGCAGCAACCGACGGGTCATCCGGATGAATGGACAGCTGTCCAAGAAATCCATTTCGAGGTTTCCAGCAGTCGCCAAGTTTCTCCGACTTGTAGGCAGTACGATTATTATGAAGTGTACCATTCAGGACTAGTGTTTTTGGGGCGGAGTGGTCTGGGCACGGCTAGTCCCTGTTGTCATTCGTGGTCTTCTCGTATACCCTTTGTGCGCTTATTGCCCGTTTGGGAAAGGTGGTGCTATCCGCAACGGTCCTTGTTTCTACGGAGTCAGTTTAGCTGAGGCTTGACAGGGATGCAGACCAAAGTCCAGTTCAGGTATGGCTTGACTCTGTGCAAGATACGGAGTCAAGAGACTGGCATTCTAATCTAGCTAGCACCGGAACAGAATTCCTGCTTATCTTCCGGAGGAACTGTCCGGTTGTCAGTGGGATTAGATTCGCTGGCTATTTTATTTTATATGCCCTTAAATGACAAGTAATACGTTCGGCGTTCGGTGTATTTCTGCTCTCGTGTTCAAGACACCGTTGATATCGATCCCCGTGTCCTATCTCAATGCTAGGCAGTTTATTTTGCCAAACTATGATGACGTCACCAGGTCTGCGACTATAGAACATGGAAACATATACAAGGCACGCAGGGTCCATTGCACCTTACGAGTTTATCAGTAATAACCATGGCATCCATAGAGAGTCTCACATTGACCATCACGAAGCAGGCCTTCAAACTATCGTCATTGCTTCACGAGCAAGGCCTTGCTGCTCCCACCCTAGACGAGGCAAGTTATGGTGATTTCGCTACAGAAGCCGACACTCCTACGGGGAAAGCCCTGCGAGAAGCTCGTAGTGGGATTCTCGACGCCGCGCAGGACCTGTGTCGGCTGGTGAGAGGACAAACGGAGCAGGTCTTGACATTGGCTTGGTCGGTCAGTCATAGTGCCATCAATCCTCTGAACTTACAGAATGAGGCTCACGCCCTGGGTCCCTGACAGGTGGCAGACACAGCCCATCTGGACCTCATCACCAGATTAAAACTGCCCCAGAAGGTTCCTCTCGGGTCCTCGATCTCTATCTCCGAGTTGTCCATGGCAACACGCGTCTCCGAGTCTCTCCTAGCTCGCGTACTGCGGTATTCAATCGCCAATGGGATATTCGTCGAGGAGTCCCCCAATATCATCTGCCATTCGGCCACCTCGGCAGCCTTAGCACGCACTCCGCACCTGGTCAACATTGTACATTTCGGCACGGAGTTCCTGGGAGGTATCCTGATGAAGACGCACGAGTATGTGGTGCAGAAGCGGGACGATCCGGAGAATGCCGCGCACGCTGCGTTCAATATCGCCTACCAGACCGATCAGCCCCTGTTCGATTATTTCCAGGGTAACGCAGACCTGACGAAGAAATACCACGAGTATCTGGCCGGACGCGTCAACACCCCGCTGTGGTCCGTCAGATATATTTCCTTAGACTGACGTGTCTCAGGTTGGAGGATCGAGCGGACATACTCTGCAGTCTCTGGCGCCGCTCATGCCGTCAGCAACGTTCATTGTGCAGGATAGTAACCTGTCTGCATTAGAGATGGGGCGCCATGCCGTGGCTGACTCCAAGGACGATTCCTCCTTGCTGTCGCGGACCACGTTCATGAAACACGATTTCTTCACGCCCCAGCCCGTTCACAATGCTGATATCTATATCTTCCGACACATTTTACATGATTGGAATGATGCGGATTCAGTCAGGATCCTCTCTGCTCTCCTCCCGGCGCTGAAACGGGGTGCTCGGGTTCTTATCAGTGAAGGGATTCTTCCAGCGCCGCCGGCACAAAGACTAAACACGCTCGCTAGGAAAATGATCCGGTGAGTGACTTTTATTTCTGTAGTTAACTCAAGGCTAACAAACGCAGGATCGAGGATATGTTCATGCTGGCTGCGCACAACGCTCATGAACGCAGCGTGGCGGATTTGGAGTCCATATTCGAGCAGGTGAAACCTGGGGGATTCCACCTGGCAGGCGTCACGTCAGGAACAGAGGCTGGGGCGTTCCAGTCTTTGTTGGAGTTTGAGTTTCTTGGATAGATTATGTGAATCCTATATAGCACGAATGAATCATTATATAGTAACTCTACCTTCGAATCCGTGTAGAAGTCGACAACTATTGCTACTTGTGATATAGTAGTCCTTCTCTTTATTGGTTTCTAGATGGTATGGGCGTGCTCCGTCAAGGTTTCTCTTAGATTCATTGCTGTAAAAGTGAGGACATTGACTTGATTGCCCTGGCCGTCACAGTCATTATTTTAGTAGCAGTAATAGGAATATTAACTAGAGTACTAGCAGCTATATTAACGCCCAGACTGGCTCGTTCCTCAAAGAAAGGCCACCCCTTCCAGCCTGAGAGATTAGGATGATCTGTACATATGTGCCCTTAGAAACCAGATTTCACAGACAATCCGTTCTTCTGCTTTGCATTGACCTCAGTTTCATAACAACCTCATACAATTATGTTTCCTTCCTTTGATATTCATTCCCAACTCTACAACGTTATTCTTCCACAGTGTATTCCAGCAGCAGTCGGGCCACAGCTTCATGCTAGTTTGATATTGCTCGGAATAGTAGAGTTTTATCGAAATCATCCCTCAGGTTTGGATTTGCTCCTTTCTCGAGCAATACACTGACCACCTGGAGATGACCACGCTCGGCTGCCAATGCAACTGTGTATTCCTCATAAGATCATCGGATATTAATATCACCTCCTTTCTCGACCAGTAGCTGGACCAGATTCAGATGTCCATGCTTGGGCACAAATAGCAGCGAACACCCGAACGGACTCTTGGAATCTGGATCTGCACCATGACCACGGAGCATTTTCACCACCTTCTCATGTCCATTCTCCGCTGCGAAAGACAGCCGAGTTCGATTACCTATCCTGACGCTTGAATCAAGGTCCGTACCAACATCATGAAGCGTGATTGCAATTTGCGAATTGCCCTTTTCCACAGCCCACGAGAGTGCTGTTCGCCTCTGCCCCTCTGCATTTGGACCAGCGCCACGACCGAGAAGCGACTCCACCATTTCGATTGATCCATTCCACGCAGAATATGATAACGCTGACGTCTGACATCCACTCTTTGCATTCTGACCCACCCCAAAGTCCGGCAGCAACTTCAAGATTCTCACTGGCCCGGTTGCGCCGCATTTACTAGTGGTGTCTGACCTGTAGTAATGGTGGACTCAGGGTCCGCGCCATATCTCAGCAGCAACATCGCGGTCCCAACATCTCCATTCACTGCAACCAACAATAACGGCGTATGCCCAACACCGGCGGCTACCTCGCTATTGGCTTTCTGTCCAATAGCGTCTTGACTATTCCCGCGTCGCAGTTCCTCACCGCGGCATAGAGCGGGGTAGGGCCGTGTCGGTCTTTGGTGTTCCTGCTGGTGCGTTTATCACCAAGTAGTTATCGCACCATTGTTTCCTGTGTCTCCCATGCTGCTACGAAGAAAAGGGTCTCTTTTTGTCCATGCGGTTTAAATATCTACTCCTGCTTTTAGGAGGGCTCCTTTCCGTTAGAGGCGGCCCAGAGAAGTACTGCACTTGAATGGTTTCGTATCTCGCGTTGGTAAAGACATTCCTTTATTACCTTGTGCATGTGGGTGCATGTCTGACATAATGCATTGATGTCTTTTGTGAGCACGGGGTGGTCTGCTAATATATATGGATAGGGTCGAGGACCGAGGAAGCTGAAAAAGAGACATGTCAGCTGTTTATTTAAAACAACAGAGTGTATAAAAGGATTCCAGGGTAGAGGAATGCTAGTTAGTGGACTCCTACAGAGCACTCTATAACGGAATCGGTTAGCATCGCTGTTAGAGATTCGTCTTTCATCCTGCGCACACTACTATGCATTAGGACTGGATATATACTGTATATACCAGTGATTACCGGCTCAGAAGAAATGTATACGATAGTCTAGTAGTAACATCTACTCTCTAGAAGGTGTATTAGATAATATCTAAGAAACTCTCCAACTTTAAGCGAAATGAGCCCAAGTAGACTGCCAAAACAGTCTCGGTGACGCTGCTTGGATGTCCTGGTAATACCTGAACGCAACTCGTCCACGATATTCTTCCGAAACATGCATAATGCTAGCTCTAGGTATTATGATCCCGCTCAAAGGCGAACAGTAGTATGATCAACATCAACCGTCTTCCACAAGAGGTAAAGATAATCACCCTTCCGGCCTTTGTTGATATCATCCGACATTCCCTGGAAGCCCATTTTGGAAAGCGCATCGGCCGTCAACCCATCTGATGAGCGATAGAGCTGAATGTCGGTGATCTTGTTGGAGTTGTTGTCCTGCACCTGAGGGAACAGGAATCGGAATTTCCCACCGGCACCGGCAGCAAGATCATCGTGGCCCTCCACAACATCCTTTTGAATAACGATCCCGACGTTGGAGCAGGCTTCCGAGACCTTGTTAGTCCAGACAGGTACCAGCCAGACATATCTATAAAATAAATTAGCAAGTATACGGTACCTGGATAACAGCAATAACTAAGAGAGACTTACTTTCCACCAAAGCCTTTGTTGACATCGGCCTTGGCATTTCCAACCAGTTTGATTGCATCCTGGGGTTCGGAAAATTCGTTATCTCCATATTGGACCTATTTCGATTAGGAGAGTCCCATGTGAATACAAATTTAAGACGGCTCACCTTGATATCTTTGAGGAAGCGGTTTTCCTGTAGAGTCACAGTGTATTCGATCTCGGTCTCTTTTGGCTTGTTGGGACCGGCGACAACAGCATTGGTGTGGACATTGATTCCAGGGGCAGTGAAGATCCGTTCATAAATTGTATACGTATCGCCCTTGCCGATGGTAACTGGTTGACGCAGTCAGTACAAAAGAGGAGGAGGAGGAGAAGAAGCAATAGAAGGAGAAATATCGATCGCTCACAAGATTGCTTGGTCGACTTTGTTTCCTTGATAGTTTCCTCGGTCGAGATGCGTTGCAAGCTGGAAAACGCAGTTTCCAACTGGGAAGAAGTTTCGCTGCTCGCGCTGACCTTGGCTTCAACGATCCCGTACGATGCGCCTGCCTCAAACCCAACATTTGTAGTGTGGGATTCTGTTTTGGTCTCAGAGGATGTGTGCTCCAAGAAAGTAGACCGGGTAATCTCGTAGGAGGTGTCGATCGTCCTTTCAAAGGATGCATCGGTGTTGTTCGGGTTATGAACTTCCTGAAGCAAGCTGTACTTGTACAAGCCCTTCATAGTGACGTTCACCGTCTTGGGTTGATAAGTATCGCGGCGGAGAATAGCATCATTATTCAAAGGAGAGGCTGAGGTCAGTGGCTGGAATGCCGCTGCTGCGACGACAACCGCAGTTACCAGGGAAGGCCACATGGTGGATGGATAGAGCAAAGGAGTATTAGAAATGAATGGGCAGAAAGCGGTGCAGGCCAAAGAATGAATGCTGGAACTGATGGTGGTTTCAGGTCTTTCTACAGGGAAGATGGCACTTTATAGATGTTTCCTGTCTATCACCTTGCCAGTGTCTACTCCCGACGACCGTGTGGCCAAGGGTCGAAAGGAATGAAAGATCGAAAGCTACAACCAATATGGTAAGGATGGGGGGCCTGAAATCTGGGTTCCTTGCACGTTATTCATGAATTGAAATTAGGAACCCCTAATGAGTATAGCCTCAGGTGGATCGAATATGCAGCGCTTGGGTGGAATAGGAAGGTAGTCAAAGGGGGCCAGAACGGCAACAAGGCTGAGTTGTTTCAACATAAGCCCCTAATGTAAAGGATCATTGAGTGGGCCTTTCGGATTAGCCTTATAACATTTCCTTGTAGAGATCGACTGCATCTCTCTTATTTTCTGGGGCATATTTACTAGTCGAGAGTTGCTGGATATTTTCCCTATATTGATATCTCAGTGTATACCATAGCTCGAATGAAAGATTTCTCCGGTAGCCATTATCAGTGACCGGACATGGTATGATCCACATTCATGTAAAAGTTATTGGGCTAGAAAAGAAGAATTCTCCCAAGGAAGGATTTTTAGCCTTTAGGCTAACGTCCACGAGCTGAAGGATGTCCCCTACTGAGCCGAATACTTATAGAGACACAGCTACGCCAGTTTGTTCCTTTCACATGGTACTATGCCTACTTCAGTATAGCGCGAGAAATAATGTCATCGCTGCATAACTTTATGTAAAGTTAACCGCTGAAGGTTCTGTCAGCGGTAGCATTTGCCCGGTATTGGATTTTGTTAGTGATTTGAATGGACAGGTTAAGCGGCACTCGGCTCCGGAGTAGTATTCTAAATCTTCCTAGCCAGTCAAACACGATGCTATCCAAACTCTAAAGAGTGACCCTGAGCATGCAATCTGGGACGTTGTTCCCCACAGATCCCGAAAATCCCACATTTCCGAAATTGCATAGCCCTCTTTTTGCAGATCTCGATTATAAGCGTGACGACATTCCCAGCCTTATTTGGGATAGAATTGTTAGGTGTGGTGCGTCACCTAACATTACAATGCGCTACTATATAAGCTGCTCAAGGATATCTGACCCTTTGGGATTAGATATAGTGGTCTTTCAGTCCAGTGGAATAGTTAAGATCCTAAGCTTGGCTATAATATGAATCCCTTAGCAATCATCTTATGGCTAGTATTTATTCAAGTACTGATGGAACTACTGGCGGGAATTAAGTTGTTTCTTGATTCTTTCAATCTATTATTCGGCGAAAAACTTAAAATAAGTGCAATCAGAATTCTTACAGGTACAGCGCAGATGCTCCTTCAATTCGTTACAATGCCAAGTAGTTGGGGGCGAAATAAGCTACAACATCTCGAATGCAGAATACGAAGGACAAGAGTGGCAGTATCATCCTACTGAACTACCCCACGCTAACACAACTCTTGGTACCGATGGGGCGGTTTCACCACGCAACCGTCAGTAATGCGTATGTCCACTTCCCTCTCTCCCCTACTTTCTGAGGTACACTGCCTTTACGTCTACTCCAACATTTTAGTAATCACCAAAAGATCACGCGAGCGATGTATCCACTCTAGCGGTAATAAGCCATCTGGTCAAGGGAATATTATACTTACAATAAGCCTCGTCCATAAGTGCAAATCAAAATATCTGGAGAGCAAAGCTCAACGTCCTCAATGGCTCTCCTAGGAGGCTCGGCAGGCTATGATTAAATTTTCAGGTAATAAATAATCAAGGCAGACTAGGATTCTAATTATCTACCCCATATATTGCAGGAACTTTGTTAGGAGCACCCAGAAGCGCGATAGCCAGATCCTTAACGTAATCGGCCACCGAGCTGGGTGGACCACCGAGCTGGGCGGTCCCCCACCAAACAACGCGCTTACCACGAAGCTATTCAAAATATTATTATTATCTCCAACCACAGAGCTATGGCCGATAGTTCAAAAGAAGGCCGTTTACAATTGGCTATAGATGCTTATAAGCGAGGCCTTTTTAAATCTAAAACTGCTGTAGCTAAGGTATTTAATGTCCCTCCGAGCACCTTGATAACGCGTTTGAATGGCACTACCTGTCGCAAGGAATTAGTTGCTAATAGTCGAAAATTAACAAATACGGAAGAATTAACTCTTATCTTATGGATTATTGATATGGATCGTTGTGGCCTACCTCCCCGGATATTAACTGTACGCTATCTAGCTCAGCTGCTTCTCTCTGCGCGAACCCAATCTACCTTAGTTATTAGAAACCACTAGGTATCAAGATTTATTAAGCGCCATCCTGATATCAGCTTAAAATATACCCGAAAGTACAGTTATTAACGGGCAAAGTGTGAAAGTCCAAAGCTTATCTAGGAGTAGTTCCAGCGGTTCCGGGATACTATACAAAAATATGGGATCTGTACTGAAGATATTTACAATATGGATAAGACAGGGTTTCAAATAGGTGTTATATTAACTGCAAAAATAGTCTGTGGTTAGAGACAAGACAAAGCAAAGCAAAGCAGTTCAGCCTGGAAATAGGGAGTGGGTTACTGCTATTATTGAATTAATGCAACCGGATGGGTATTACCACCGCAGATTATTCTTGCCGGTGAGAATCACCAATCTTAGTGGTATAAAAATATACCAAAAGACTATCGCATTTCTACGAGCAAGAATGGATGGACGAATAACAATCTAGGCTTAGATTGGCTACAAAATTGCTTTAATCTGTATACAGCGCCACGTACAGTTGGGAGATACCACCTTTTAGTTATGGATGGACATAGTAGCCATGCTACAGCAGAGTTTAATAAATTCTGTACAGATAAAAGGATTATTCCTTTTTATTTACCTCCTTATTCTTCTCACCTTTTACAGTTACTAGATATGAGCTGCTTCTCACCATTAAAGTACCTTTATAGCCAAAAGATTGCAGAGATAATGCAGAAAGGAATCCACTTTATTAAAAAACCAGACTTTTTAGCTATCTATTCTTTAATTCATCACCAAGCTCTATCATCATTAAATATTCAAAGTGGCTTTAAAGCAACCAGTCTTGTTTCACTACAACCAGAGACTGTTCTTTTAAAGCTTGATATTTAGCTTAAAACACCAACTCCACCATCTACGGCACATAGTAATAAGTCTTTTAAAATTAGAAAGACCCCTGCAAATCTACATTAACTAGAGTAATAGAAAAAGCGAATTCAGCGCCTTCGAGACAAATTATTCACCTCTCCAACTGTTGTACAGCAAGCTATGGATAAGATTATTAAAAGTGCAGAGGTTACAATGCAAAATACTTTTTTAGCAAAACAGGCACTTCGTTAGCTTCAGGAAGGTAATAATTATTAAAACGAGAGGGATACAGCACCTCGAATCTTTATACAAAGTGGAGGAAGCCTAACAGGGAAAAAAGGACAGCAAAAAGCGCTTGAGCAAGAAGAGATACTAAAGCAGAGTTTAAAAGCACCACGAAGGCCACCAACCTGCAGTAATTGTGGTATACAAGGTCATAATAGACTCAAGTGTCCTAGTAAATAATGTCATCTTAATTATACCATGAAATTAGTTTATTTTGTTGAGATATTACTTAATTTAAAAGGCCTCTTTGTATGGGTGCGCAGTTTGGTGGGAGACCGCCCAGCTCGGTGGTCCACCCAGCTCGGTGGCCGATTACGTTAGTCAGCTCTCCCGAGCCCCTGAATTGAAGAGAATTGTGCCTCGCGAACACGGGGTAAAGCCCGCGGAGCACACAACGAAAACAACGACCAAGAAGAATAATCAAGAAGAGCCAAAACCCAGCTCAATTCATTCAAATAAGACCTTTTTACCAATCGTACTCTATTTCCTCTTCGGGATTAGCCGTATAGCTGACAATTAAGTCTCATTCGCTCTTGTGGCTGAGCGTTCGAGTCCTGTTATGACCACGACCACTTTACCTTCTAAGGAACTAGACCCAGATGGCTAGACTAGCAGAATAAAAGGTCCAGCATGTTTGTAAAATACACACATGCTGAGGGGGTGCGTTAGAATAGGCAGATATACCATTATTACATGCAAATTAAAACAGCGCTACTTTTTGTGGTCTACGTAGTGGTATATCTGACAGGAACTCATCCATGTAGTGTCAGGATTCGGGTTCTCTGCCGCCCCTCGCCGCCTGTAGATAGTACAGCTCTGACCTCGCGTCGCTCTGTTTACGAGTTCTTCAAGCGATGTCTTCGTCAAAATAGAAATCCAGTTGTTCCACCATGCTTACGCCGTGACATTCTCCTGCCCTATCCCCCATTTCCCCTGTGCTCCGTGAACCCCATCGAGGTTTTCACAACACTTCCCACGGACGAAATTCCTGTATACTAAGTTCGCTCATCCAATTCAATGGCTTAGTTCACTCTATTCAATGCCAATTCCTCTGACCTACTGTAGTTCCACAACAGCCCATAGACATGAAATATAATCCGACGCTTGTGATCTTGAAAGTGGCAGTAGATTTTAAAGTTATAGATAACACTTTGAAAGACTGACGTCTAAGTTATGACAGTCACCATGTTATAAAAGTATATCATGACTGGTCATTATATTGAAGCGAATAGGTCGATCATAACACAGCGGTCATCAGATGGCCGAATTAAGCACTAGACGCTATCGGACAGCACTCCCCGGATTAACTCCTCTAGATCAGCGTCCGTCCTCAACGGAATGCCGAGCAGATTATTGTCCACCTCCTAGAAATCTCCCCTGTATCCCTCCCCAAAGACCGAGCGGCAAAAGAATCTCATCGAGGCTTCCAGATCGACCATCCCGTTGGCATAGTTATCCCGCGCCATGGTCTCCGTGTCACCGGTGCTCACATCTGTCGAGGCCCATTTACGATCCGGTGCAACCTTCTGTGCAATAGCCAGCATCCTCTGCTGGGTGGTCACGAGGTCTTGGACAAACACCGCCTGATTTCGTGTTTCCTCCAAGTGACACAGGACCTCCGCTACGGCCCGGCCGATTGTGGCCGCGGCATAATTAGGGCGAAAATGTGACTCAGGACGGGCGACCATGCAAAGGGGCAAGGAGTGGGGGGTAAGCGTAAGCCGTAATCAGTCCTAGGGCTAGAGGGGATTGCTAATAGTCGCTTTTATCCTCGGGATAATGGAGTTCAAAAGGGAAGGTAGTTGTACTGAAGGATGGTCCCCGCTGTCGTATAAAGGGGTCGATCCTCCGTTAATATTAAAAAAGAAACCATATGTCGAGAAAGGGTCCATTTCGAATCAAGGTGGGAAACTATTGAATCCATGATGCGTTCACCGACTAGGATGTGTATGCCTAAACCTATAAAGCCAACCGCGGTACCCTTGGGTAACCTCATTCACCATCTCAACCATAGGATTTCCTCTTCCATTTCCACAGATCTAAGTGAAAATGCTATTCAGTTCGGCATTGTGGATGGCCGCCACCCTAGTAGGTGCCGCCCTAGCCGACCAGTTTGACACCAGCAACTATGCGCCGGAGGATGTAATCTCCCGCGATGTGTGCATCATTGGGGGAGGATCCACGGGCACCTACGCTACCATCAACCTCAAAGATCGCGGACAAACAGTGGTGGTGGTGGAGAAGGAATCGGTGCTGGGGGGCCACACGAATACCTATACGGATCCCAAAACAGGCACCAAGATCGACTACGGCGTGCGCAGCTACTCCAACTACTCAGTGGTTCGCGACTTCTTCGCCCGATTCGACGTCCCGCTGACTGAGTACACCTTTGATGCCGAACATCAGGTCTTTGTGGATTTCCAAACGGGCCAGAATTTCCCTAAATTTAACGCATCCTTTGACTTCTTGGCATACATTGCGCAGCTGGCCAAATACCCGTATCTGTCCACCAGTTGGTCGCTGCCCGACCCGGTCCCCGAGGACCTCCTCCTCCCTTTCCGAGACTTCATCACTAAGTACTCACTGCAGGACATTGCCTTTACCATCTGGGAGTACTCCTGGGGCTGTGGCGATATCCTGGAACAGCCGACCGTGTACATACTCAAAGCGGTGGACCAACCATTTGTGGAAGGGCTGGAACAGGGGCTTCTCACCACCGCACGATTGAACAACCATGAGATTTACGACAAGGCCCTGGAGGAGCTAGGCTCAGATGCCCTAGTCTCCAGCACGGTGAGCGCCGCCCAGCGCACCGAGGGCGAAAAGGTCAAGCTGGTCGTCCAGACGCCCAATGGCAAGAAGCTGGTCGTCGCCTCCAAGGTGGTGGTGACCATGCCGCCCAAGATCGAGAACATGCAGCCATTGGGCCTGGACTCGCAAGAGGAGTCCATCTTCCAACAGTTCGACAACAGCGCGTGGTACGTCTTCGTGGTCACCGACACCGGTCTGCCCGTGGGCTACAGCTTCCAGAATGTGCGGCCCTCCAGCCACAGCACCTTCAAGATTCCGCCTCTGCCCGGTATGTATAACCTCAATCCCACCCCGGTCGACGGGATCTTCGCGGGATGGTACGGCGGGCCGAATGCTGTCTCCCAGGAGGACGCCAAATCCGATATTCTCCGATCCATCGCCCATGTCCGCAAGGGGCTCAATATCTTCACTACTGACAAGACTCGGTTCTTGGCTTGCGACAGCCACACCCCGTTCCAACTGACCGTTCCTGCTGATGCTATCCGGAATGGGTTCTATCATGATCTCGAGGGACTGCAGGGCCATCGGAACACGTGGTATACGGGGGCGGCCTTTCTCTCGCATCATGCGGGCGCTCTGTGGAATTACACACACCAGTTGCTGCCCAGCATTGTTGGGGAGACAACTTGATTGAGTGTATATGTATGTATCTCCAGTGAATTGGGATTTGGGTCAACTGATACTAGCTTATTTGACCGTCTGTATGGCTTGTGCAATATTGTCGGGTTATTATACATATACTATTCTGTCCGTCCTGGATTTCCCCCGATCGCGATATGTAGTTCTTATTTTGATCATGGTCTTGTAGTTGTTTATGTCCTATAAAATGAAAACCGCTGCAGCGTGGCAGAGGTGGTTAGCGGACGCCCGGCGGGAAGTGACGCAATTACGACATTATGCTCGCCCATCTTGCTCCAGGTATATGAATTTGTGTCCGCTTAGTGCTGAACAAACCCGCACGGCTTATCATGGCGCTCATTAAGCATCGCCGTTGCTGCGGCTCGCTCAATGGGTAGAGCAGCGATCCATCCGATCGTGTACAAGTCTGATGCTTAGCTGGTGTCGGCAAGACAGTTCTATCGTAAGCGCGAAATATTTACCTCTGTTGTTTTAGGTGATTATATTAATTGCTAAGACCTACTACAGGTTAGTTACTATTAACTATCTAAAGATTAATTTACCCGCTCCAGAAATTAGCTTGGCATTTGTCTATTATAATCACAAGTCGAACCAGGTATGAAATACTGTATTATTACTTAACAGTTACCGTAGGTCACCATGTGACGACCGTCCCCATCGGACGACCGATTTCACACCAACAACCAAGTCAGGAATTGAAGCTTTAGAGCCACATACAATTTAGATTATACAAAGATTTTTTGAGGGATTAAAATTAGAGTCATAAGGAAGCTATCAAGGTTTTTTAATTGTCCCGAAAATATTATGGTAGCCAGATTTCCCTTCCTTAATGATTAACTGCCAGAGGGGCCTTTTTAATAACATCAGCAGCTGGTTAAACAATATCCTCCTAATCTTTAGTGGTAGAGGGCCTAGAAGGTTTCTCCTTGCCTCTTTTAACCTGTTTAAAGTTATTTTAGAGCTGTAAATCTACCTCTTTAGCCAGGCGCTTCTCTGCCTTTTGGTATTTTTTTGCTCTACTTCCTGGATACGCAACTCTCTATTAGATGTCCTGATTCTTTTTCTTTCTTTAACTAAGTGCTGTTTCTCTTCCTTTTCTTGCTGCCAGCGGATCCTTTTTTTCTCTTTTAAAGCCTTAGCAAGCTGTATTGTCTTCTCTTTTTCTATTTAAAGATCCCGAGCTCGCTGGATTTTCCTAGGAGAATAAAATACTGCGTAGCCATCTTCTGGGGCATGTAGATTAAATATAAAAAAATTTCCATGCTTTCTCTTTTCCTACTTATTCTAAAGGGTATTTTCGAGGCCTTCACAGCGCAGTTTAAGCAGAATACTCTTTGTAAAAAGGTGGTGCATTGTAGAACTTAATCTTTTAGTTTTTTTATTATAAATATTAGAAATAACATGCTTAAGAAGACTTTCAATCTTCCGCTAATCTTCTGCTTGTAGAACTAAGTGTGAGGATTTACTTAAAAAAGACCTTTGGTCCTTCTCCTTAATAAAGCGTCTTAAAACAATTTCTAGATCCCAGGGCTAAATACCAACAGATTTCCATGCACTTTTAATATTTTCTGTAATAAAGCCGCATTCCAGCTTAGCCAGAATAACCTGAAGAAATCCTGTTTGGTAATATGGCTTAGGCCCTGGTAGTTATATAAAAATGCCTCTAACTTATTACTATAAGTTATAAACAACGGGCCAAAGATACTAACATCAAGCGGTTGCAGTGTATAGGTAGAACAAGGCGGATAAATTATTAAATAAATCTTATTAGCATTATAGAAGTTAATAAACTCTATAGTAATATAAGAGTTATAGCTATCTAGTATTAAAAAACGCCAATGCCTCCTAGCTTTGTCTTTTGTCTCCTGGTTAAAAATATTTTAAAGCCATGCAAAACCTATTTCATTATTTATCCAGCCAGATGAAGAAGAAGCAAAGAAAGCCTGGTAATTTATAGTATTAAAGCCTTAAAGCTATAAATCCTGTATCTTACCAGAACTTGCTTGGTATATTAAGCCAGGAGATAGTAAGGTTTTATCTACACAGATACAGGCAATTGCAGTAATCCACTTCTGATTACTATTCTGTAGGCGTTGTTTGAGGCCATCCCTTTTATATTACTACTTAGAGAATATCCTCTTGCCTTTAGAAAGTACTCTAAGAATCCTTTCTTATCTATATTATACATATTCTCTGCCTGTATATTATATTCTTGGATCTTTTTAGCTAACAACTTAAAATATAAGGTATATTTATATGCAGAATCCGCCCGTTTGCGTGAAGAATCCATTGCAGTGATATATTAGTAAAGAAGCTCCTCTTAATATTTTTTTAAAAAGCGGCCGGGCTAGTTCTTTCCAGGCTTAATTCTAGTAATTTCCTTAACAAAATTTCGAAGCATCTCACATAAAGAACATAGACCATGGCTAGATAGCTTATTTATACATTTTATAAGCTTTTTGGTTTGCTGGTTGTTAAGATTTTGTTGGCTTTTATACTACTCTTCTCTAGAGCGCTGTACCCCGCAGTGATGCCTTAATAGAGTTATTCAGCTTATATTGTGAGTTTTCGCAACTTTAGTGTAATTAATCGATTGGCCTGGCTTTAAGGATTCTATTTCTACTAAAGTGGCTTTGATAGGGTCCATATTGACTGAGCTGTGATGGTTTAAAATCTACAACACAAAAGTCAGTGTACCTAGAAATCGGTCGCCAGATGGGGACGGTCGTCACGTGGTGACCTACAGTAGTTAAACTAAGACAGGTAATTCTAAAAAGTGTTTCCAAATTATATTAACGGTATTATTAAAAGGGAACAGCACTAATAAAAAAAGAATGCCTAAATGCAATATCGCTCATCACACGGCCGGTTAGGTAGGGGGCTGGGCGAGATTGTATAACGCTATAAGCTGTAGGAACAGTCGAATAGGGGAAGGACGGGCCCTGGGGCGGACTGGAGGAATTCCCTCAAGTCTGGCGAAGGATTGTATTGCCGAAGTTATCTTCTCTAATCCCTGGTCTGCTACTTGAGGTAGCAGACCGCTATTTAACTTAGTGTCTACCAAAGTCTCCTAGAGCACTGCTGTGGGATCCCATATCATACGATATGGGATTGTATTCGTGCCTTCCAGTGCCCCACCACCTTTCGGCAGCGTGGACGTCACGTATACTACAAGGAGAAGGGCAATCATCTTGGCGCCCGTAGTTTTTTGCTCCGTAGGTCTCGGGCTAAATATGATAGGATTGGGCCAGCTGTGACGCTGCCTCTTCCCAGTCGGTTACAGTGGCGAAAGCGCTGTGGACGAGGAGGACAGTTTGTTTGCCAGTCTTTCGGCGAAGGGCAGTATGATTTTGTGCAGATAATAGTGTTTGGGTGCTTGGTAGTAGGGAGGGGGACTGCGGCATTTCAAAGAGGTGCCTAGCCAAAATTACCACTGAGTATCTGGGTCCATATGGTTGGTTCAATTGCTCTGGCTCCAAGGGTTGGTTGGTCACAGTTAGGTCCCAACTTAAGCCCACCGGCATGAAGGTCAGTGGAAAGAGGCCGAAACCCAGAGCCGAACGTTGGGCCATATGTAAGCTGATCCTGAATAGTGTGGTGGAGCGACATATAGTCAACTAGTGATACATCACTGTTCTAAGTACACAGATGAATCTCGGTTCTGGGTTCCGTTAAGGTCGATCCAACCGAGGGAGTCGGTTATTCTTACATCGAACGACTGACCAGATGCAGCTTTTGTCTAAACCCTTCCATTTGATTTGACCGCAGAGATGGATGCTAATAACTAACTACGTAGAATATGGAAACCCTAAGAAACGGGGCATGGAGATCCGTCATCTCCGCATTTTCAACTTGCCACCTTAGATACATCGCGGTATCCTCCGTCATTTTACGACTTGTTTATCTACTCACGGAACAATGGATCCCCTTTTAAGTGACTACATTTTCAACCCGTATGCCCTTAATGATCTGGCTCCACCGCCAGAATATACTGAGGGAAACCTCCCCGATCTATTCTTCTTCCACACACTTCTCTCCAACGAGCCGCTCCAGCTTCCCGAAGGCCAGGCATTTCCTGCCCTCCCAACCGAATCCTCTCGTCTATCAGCAGCTCCTTTCCCCCAGAACGATATAATTCTACCCAATCATGCTGTCAATCCCACAAAATTCCAAGAAGAATGTCGACCGCGTCAACCGCGTCGGCAGAATCACACCTGCGACCAATGCCGCTTCTCGAAAAAGGCCTGTCGTCTGCCCCCGAATGTCACCATCTACAATAAGAAACCCTCGACCAGTTGCTCCACCTGTAAGATCCGCGGATTAGAATGTACCGTGGCCTGGCTGGCGGGGAAACGATCCTCCCTGCTGGACAAGAAACGCGCCAACGCCGTCTCCTATCTCCCCAAGCATGGAGAGAAGGACAACCTTCCCGACCATGGCATTGTGGACCGTTGTGAGAAGACACCCGATCGCAAGTTACTAGACGTACTCGAGTCGGTGTGCACAACCGATGCAGATCTGACCCGAAAAGTGACGGCGCGCGAGGTAGGTGTCCAGCAGTTTAACCTCTACGTCGATGTCTACGATTTACCGCTCTCTGAATGTCTCTTCCACGGCTGCATGCCGCCCTCCTACTCGCTAGGCGTAGCCGCCTGGGTGCCTCTACGCAAGAATCTTCAGCTATCGAGCTACTGGGACACCGCCACCGCGTGGATCAAGGGATGTTGGGACCTGGACGCTGTTTCTACAGGCGTGGCACCGTATATCTTCCGCACAGCCAGCGTGCTGGACGCGCTCTTCCAACCGCGAGTCACCTCTCAGCGCAACGTCTCCATCACCGAGACCTACCGCTGGGCCGCCATCGCCATCGCCGCGCAATTCGCCACAACCGCCCCAACCCCAGAGGGTAATCCACTCAGCCATGACATTGCAGTTGCAGCCTGGCAAAAAGCCAAAACTATGGTATTTGGTAATATCTCCGCCGTGCGCTCGTTTCGTATCGCCTTATCCCTGTTCATTTTCGGCTGTATCCTACCACCCCCGTCCAGTGCGACGCGCGACGCGCCCCAGGAGGATGCTATCTACGCACGCGCGGAAGGCCTCCGACGTCTGCAGACTCTCTGTGCGAGGGCACGTGTAAGTGTAACCACGGCCGACCACCTGCGGGATCTACCCAACGAGACAATGGACCAGATCGGCGAGTTGATCGGCGCCACAGAATGGTTAACGACAATCGTGCACTCCGTAACGGTGAGTACCATGAGAGGGTCAAACTGTGGGTCACCGGAACAGCTGCTGCTGCTGCACGAGCTGGAGGACTCCGTGATAACGCGGGCCCAGACCATCCGACAGCCGTTCACGACGAGGTGGTGCCACGGGTTGGCCGATGACGACTTTATCGCGATGCTGCGACTGTCTGGATCGGTGGTGGTGCTGCTCTGGAAGTCTCTGGCGGACTTGACCGTGGCATGGGAGGCGGAGCGAGCACCAGTCAATTACGGGGAGGTGCACCAACGATACGAGGCGGCGGTGTCGCTGATCGAGATCTGGCGAGCGACGTTTGGGGCCTTGGACGAAATGATGAAAGGGGCCTTGCAGCAGCTCCGGGGGGAATTATGGCGCATGGTCTCTCTATGTTCGAATGATGCCAACCTGCCGATTCTTTTATTCTGCGACGTGGCCCAGCGCATTGAATTTGATCTAGAGCGTCTGCCAAACCCGGAGGGGGAGGAGGGATTAGTGGCGCTATTGGAGGCATTGCAATCGACGCGATCGTACCGCAAACAGCAACGCCTCGCCAGTGCCACGCAGGTATCGATCGTGGCTTCCACCTGCTACGGGGTGTCGCGTCCTGGGTTCCAGGGGACCGGGGGGTTGAAGGCGTCCATTATGGATATCGGGTCTCATCCGGTGAGCTTTCTTTCTTTTTTCTTATAAATCGTGCTGACTATGTAGGATCCATCACTCCTAGCGCAAGCATATACCCTGGCAGCGCGGGCGTTCACGGAGGAGGTTAACGAATCGATGCAAGAGATGGACATGGATCGGGCATCGCAGATGACGTCGGGACTGGAAACCTGTCTGCAGGCGTTGCGAGGACTGCAGGATAGTCTGGTGACGTTTCCAGGCCGACTGAACAGAGAATAGTAGCGTTGAATGATGGGAGCACAGAGTATAATTATGCATTGAATTAATAATTATTCTATAGTCTACTATAATTCGCTTCACGCATATCTACAATATATAAAGCTTGTTATAAACAGTTAATATAACAGCGGTGAACTCGATAGATGTGATGGACTTATGCAATAAAACCCCTTGCATTATAATCCCATCGGATGCCGCGGAACCGCGGAACCGCGGAATGGACACTTGGAACGCGCGGAGAACAGTATCAATAAAGAAAAGCCGCATAGAAAAGAAAATCTCGACCAGAGTGGGTCAATATTAATATTCATTATTTAGATCCGCGTGATCCGAATTTGTTCCTTTGTTTTCACCTCTTTCAGTTCTCCCAGATAGATTCAGATAGCTAGAGACCTTATAATTTTCAATGCAGATCCATTTTATTCATAAGATTGGTGGTACTAGCACATGCACGCATTCAGCTGACCGACAGTAAAGAACGGCAAGTAAAGAAATAAAATGAGTTTCGTCCAGTTAGCCACCACCATCCCCATCAAACCCTCTGACCGGGACTTCTTCACCTACCAGCCTTGTGCCCGTCCCTATTTGGATCCCTCCAGTGCATACCAGCCAATCCCTGTGCTCTACCGACTGAAGAAAGATGACTCTTTCGACGGCTTCTTCTCCTAAACCACCAGCACGCCCAGCACCATCCCTCACATGCTGGCCGTCATGCACAAGGGTATTCTGACGGGTCCCTTCCTGGACTGGAGAATCGCGGTCCGCAGAAGACAGGACCAGATCTCATCTTCTTCGTATTTTTAGGTCCCGACGTCAACGGGTTCAAAGACACGTTGCATGGTGGCAGGGTCGCCTCGCTGATCGAGGAAGGGGTTATGGATTAGTCAACGTGCGGTTCTTTAGTATGCAATTTGAACTGAACTGATGTCTTTGCAAATATATTACTAGATAATGACTCTAGCCTATAGCAGTGCAGTTCATAGCCAAGGGGTCTTTGTTTGGATCCGATACATGAGAGGGCCTACAGTACTACACTAATATATTATAAAATTAGGATTTTGAAAAAGGTAACTAATATAGTGGCTACGGACAGAAAAGAATTAAATAATAAAATAGAGACGATTATAAATAAAACAAAGTTAATTAGATAATTTAAAGATATCTAACTAGCTCTAGTTATCTTAGTTATCTTATCTAGGAGGGGCAAAGATCGAGCATAGTCGTATTATTCAATATGAATTCCTCTAATTACTCTAATAGTTATATACTCTGTAAAGGTAACCCAGTCTTATCTAATAGGCAGAAAACACATCGATAAGGACAGGGGAGGCAAGATTTTTCTATCCCCGCTTGTATTGCTCCGTAAACGGTTCATAATAATGCGACATTTCCACTCCGGCTCTCTCGTAGCCACATTTGGCATAGAATCCTGCATTCCGTTCGGCAGTGTCGAGAATCGTCTTGTAGCAGCCAAGATTCACGGCGATGGAGTCGATGGCTTGAATCAACTTTATACCTAATCTCTTGCCTTGTTGATCTTTGGAGACGACCACTTCCTCGATGTGTCCGATGATACCGCGATTGTGAATACTAGAAAAATTAGATCAAGGTACAGAAAAATAGAAGTAGAAATAGAAATAGAAGAAGAGAGGTACAATTTTCGTTCCACTATCATCGTAGCCGTCCCGACAATGCGTTGTCCATCGTCGATCACCACGTTATAATACCAATCCTTGCCGCTGGTGGCCAACCAATCGTACCGTTCGTAAAACTCCTTTTCGCTATATCCCCCTACCCAGGTCAAGTCTGATAGACAGTCCAGGAATCCACGAGTGTAGTCCTCCCGTTCCAAGGGCCGAATCGTGTAAGGCGGTGGGAGGGAGGTCGAGACATCGGGCGAGATCAGGGAAGGCGGGAAGAGTGACATGGTTTATTTTATCTGGCGTACGTTCAAAGAAGTGAAAGTATTGGGTGATGATAAGTTAAGTCGTAGTTATAAGTAAGGACACGGTAACCGTTGGTTCCAAAAACGAGGGAAATGAAAGTCAACAAAGAAATCAAGAAGTGGACGGGATTAAAGTTGGCTGGTTCCAACAGAATGCGGGGAAGCTGCTACTCGATGGGGGAATGCAATCCTTAATCATGGTGTCACCATTTTCTCGGAAATTTCTATTTCTACACTATATATATCATGAAATAAACCCAGGAATAATAATAATATAATATATATATATATATATATTTAAGAAAGAAGAGAGACAATTATGGAAGATGATCAAGCAAAGCAAAATTCTCCTATCATATCCCACCAAGGCATTAAACAAGGAGATGCAATCAACATCAATTTCGCCCACCACGTTATCAAGGCTGAACATGAGTTAGGCTTCTGGAATGCCGTGCGACAATACCCCTTGGCCGTCTTCTGGTCGATGTTTTTCTGTATAGCCGTCATCACGGCCGGTTTCGACGCCCAAATAATCAACTCCTTCTACGCTCTCCCGGCCTTTCAGACTCACTATGGATATCTGCACGAAGAATCCTACATTATCCCTGCGCGATGGCAGACGGCCTTGGGAATGGGCAATCCGATCGGTCAGATTCTTGGAGCCATGGCGTGCGGTTGGCCTCTGGAAAAGTTCGGCCGCAAGCTGACCCTGGCAGCTTGCTGTGTCTGGTCCATTTCTTTTATTTTCCTGCAATTCTTTTCGACGTCTCTCAGCTCCCTGTGCGCGGGTGAGATCCTCGGAGGTCTTTCCTATGGTTTCTTCGTCGTCATTGCTCCCACCTATGCCTCGGAGATCTGTCCTTTGGCCCTCCGTGGAGTCCTCACGGCCTCCGTCAACCTGGCCTTCGTCATTGGGCAGTTCGTGGCGCAAGGCTGTGCAGCAGGGATGGAGAGTAGATTAGATGAATGGGCGTACAAGATTCCCTTTGCCATCCAATGGGTTTGGCCGACGGTGCTCCTTGTCGGTCTCCCATTTGCCCCAGAGAGCCCATACTGGCTTATTCGACAGGACAGAAACGATGATGCCAGAGCCGCGCTCCTACATCTGTCCTCGCGCAAGAACCGTCCCGATATCGAAGGCATGTTGGTGATGATTGAAGAGACCGATATGCTCGAGCGGGAGATTGAAGCTAATACCTCGTATGCGGATTGCTTCCGGGGCGTGAATCTCCGACGCACGGAGATCTCCGTCATGGTATATGTGATTCAGATCATTGGGGGCAATCCACTTATTGGGTATTCGACCTATTTCTTCGAGAGAGCCGGCCTTGAGTCCTCGGATGCCTTTAACAGTACGTTCCCACTTCCTAGTATATACAACACCGCTAATACGAAACAGTGGGTGTTGGTAACACAGCATTGGGTTTCGTCGGGACATGTATTTCCTGGCCATTGATGTCCTACGTAAGCTTTCCTTCTTAAACATCTTAATGCTTGCAACCCATCCCCACTAACTTCCGATAGTTCGGCCGTCGTGCCATCTACAACACCGGAATGCTGGTCCTGACCCTGATTCTGTTCGTCATCGGCTTCCTCGACATCGGGCGTGATATCTCCGGGGCCGTCTGGGCACAAGCATCCTTGATGGACATCTGGACCTTCTTGTACCAGATGACCGTGGGACCCATCTGCTTCGTGATCATGGCCGAGATCTCATCGACCCGGCTTCGTGGCCGGACCATTGCCATCGCGACGGCCATTCAGGCGATGGCCAACATTGTCTTCACCGTGGCCATGCCCTATATGCTGAACAGTGACGAGGCCAACTGGCGCGGCAAGACGGGGTTCCTGTTCGGGGGCATCAGCCTGGTCTGCTGCTTTTGGTGTTGGTGGCGCATTCCCGAGAGTCGGGGACGGACTTTTGAGGAGTTGGATATCTTGTTCGATCGGAAGGTGCCGGCACGCGAGTTTGCTAAATATAATCTTCTCCGGCCGAGGGAGGACGTTTAATATTGATATCGGATAAGCGTCTTGCCTTTGCTAGATAACTTGTATCGCTTAAATTATTTATGATAGTTATGGCGGACTAGTTGCTTTATTTAAGTTTTTTTAACAGTCTTTTGTGTTTATCATTTCAACTCTTCCATAAGAACTTAACTAGTCACTAGAGTGGTACAAGGTAGTGAATAGTAAACTAATCACAACCAAAATCATTCGTAGTCGAGTCTCATGATGCAGCCACGAGAGGAGTACTTATGATTAGGTCCATAGTATTCCCTAAATTAACCGATATTACTTAGTTCTCTAGTCAGAGTCAATGCTAACGTTGCACAGCTTGTGCGTCTGGCTTACCCCGCAAGTTAGTATTCATGACTTTTATAAAAGTGTGGTATCCGAGAGAGAAATCGAAGAAAGCGTATCAGACAGACAAAAACCTAACAATGATATCGCCCAAGCAGCTCAAATTCCTGGTTATTGGCGCCGGCCAGCGAGGTCACTGCTACGCCGAACCCATCAAAGAAACCACCACGGCCAAGATCCACGCGGTCGCAGAGCCCGTCCCATTCCGCCGACAGGTCTTCGGAGAGACCTACATCTGGAATGTAAACGAAGGGCCGACAGAGGGTCAAGAATTTTCAGATTGGAAAGCCTGGCTGACGTGGGAAACAGACCGACGTCATCGCCAGGCCCTGGGCGAGTCCGTACCGGAAGGAGTCGACGGTGTGTTTGTCTGTACTCTCGACGAGACCCATGTCGAGATCATGCGCGCCCTTGCACCGATGCAACTGCATATTATGTGTGAAAAGCCCCTGGCGACTTCCCTCGCCGATTGTCTTTCTATCTATCGTGCCTTTGCTCCTTCTGCTGCTGGACAGGATCGCGATCACGATCAGACCAAGATCTTCTCTATTGGTCACGTCCTACGATATAGCCCACATAATTTGCTGCTGCGCAAACTCTTACTCACGGATAGAGTGATCGGTGATATCCTCTCGATCGAACATGTGGAACCCGTCGGCTGGGAGCATTTCCCTCATAGCTTTGTGCGCGGACACTGGCGACGTCAGACTCCCAACGGTGATGGCTCGCTGTTGACGAAATGTTCACACGACATTGACTTTCTGCTCTGGATGCTATCTTCCCCTCCATCGGATGATATTTCACGGCAGAGCAGTCATCTACCTCGATCCGTCTCCTCAATGGGATCTCGGAATCAATTTCGCCTGTCCAGAAAGCCGCTTACAGCCGGGACCGCGACAAACTGTATCTCCTGCCCCATGGAGCGAAACTGTCAGTATAGTGCCGTCCAGATATACGAAGACAACCGACTTGCAAAAGGCGACTACCACTGGCTAGACCATATCGTTTATGACATCGAGGACGTTATACGAGTATCGGGGGTAGACGCAGGTCGCAAGAAACTGCTCGATAAACTGTCGGAAGATTATGACCGATCCACCACTCCAGATGCGATCATCGCGTCTCGTCCATGGTATGGAAGATGTGTCTACGAAAGCGACAATACCGTCTGCGACGATCAGTACGTGACCATTACCTGGGACGAAGACACCTCGTCGAATCCGCCGCGACCGGGCAAGACGGCCGTTCTGCATATGATTGCCAACACCGAGAAGGAATGCGAACGTCGAGGGAGGGTGTACGGGAGTTGTGGCGAGTTGACGTACGATAGCCATATGATCAAGTACTTTGATTTCCTGACGCAGACTACGTCCGTCGTGGATGTGCCGCGACAACCGATCGATGAGAAACGGTCCCATGGAGGAGGGGATTATGGCCTTGTGCGTGCGTTTGTTACTGCAGTGGATGCAGTAGAAAACCATGGCTGTCAGACTTTGGATGCCCAACTTCGATATGTTGGATGTACACTGGAAGATATCATTCGAGGCCATTTTCTGGTGTTTGCTGCGGAGGAGGCACGGCGTGAAGAGAAAGTCATTCAGTGGCTTTCGTGGTGGGAGAAGACTTTATCTACCTGAATAAACGTTCATATAAAGCTCATATCGAGGATGCAAATTTTGTCTTATTTTACATGGATATCCAATCTATGTCACTTTTTCTTACTTGGTATTCCTAAGGCACCAAACCTCCGTATTTGAGAACATGATTGACTGCTCGCAGCTCAGTCATACTACTTGCCAATAGCTTCAGTGTGAGGCACCTTCAACACCTCCCAGGTAGCTTTCCCCGGCAGTCCATCCGCCGCGGCGCCAGTAAATCCCAGTTTCTTCTGCCAGCACTTATACGACGCCACATGTTCGTCGTTCCACTGCGCCCCGGGTCCATCCTTGGAATACCGATTGCAATCCTCCTCCACCAGTCGCTTTCCCATGGCAGTGACGACCGCACTCTTCGGCTTCGACTTGAACCATTCGGCACCGGGGAAGGGCTGCATTTTCTTGTCATCACCGCTGCCACCCTCGCTCTCACCATTGGCGGATGCATTCTTGCCCAGAGGCACACCTCGCGCAGGGATGGTGAGTTTCTGCCCCGTCTTCAGATCGTATGGCTTCTTAAGCCCGTTCGCGGTGATGATATGCCTCTTTGGCACGTTATACTTCTTGCTGATACCATCCAGGTCTTCTCCCTTCTTGACAACATGAGATCCGCCATCCCAGAGTTTACCCGGCTCAAGTGACCCATCGGTAACCAGCTTGTAGAGAGGCTTTCCGGGACATTCGGTGTTATATCCGTCCTTGTGGCCCTTGATCTCGTTTCCGGCGCCCGCACGACGCAGATACGCAATAGCGTCCTGGATACCCATGATCTGGTCATCAGTGGGCTTGTTGACGCCGTACTTGGCCAGGAAGGCCAGCACCGCGTAGTGATCGTTGTTCAACTGCTGGTTACCGTTGGCGCCGCTGCGATGTCCCTTGCCGCGCCCGTCGTAGACATACCCGTGCTCGCAGACTGCCAGACTATAGGCGATGTCGAAGTAATTTTCGGGCGAGTCGTCCATATGCTCATCCTGCACGGAGCGCATGTACGCGGCACATTCCGAGTGTTTGCGTCCGGTGAACATCGTTCCCAGGTAGTGGACCTTGACGCCCTTGGGATTCGTGATGGGTGTGTAGGCTTCTTTGGGTGCGCGGGCGTTCCATCCTTTGCGAGAGACGAAGTCCATACCAGCGACACTGGGGATCAGGGCCAGATAGGCCAGGATGGTAACGAGGAGGGTCATTGCCCTGGATGTTCCTGCCATTGTGATAATCGTAGCGAATGAAGTAGATGCATAGAAGGGTGTTCCAAGAGATATTTATATTAATTGTATACCACTCTCGTATTCTGCTCGCTCGTATTCTATAGTGGAGAGAATATCTCTCGTATTGAGCGATCGACATGAAGATTTCCATCGTGTGGAGCAACACGAAACAACATTGCGACCGGTTAGGGTTTCAATTCCCACAAAACGACAAATATAGATCGCGCCAAGATAGATATCCTCGTGTTCTTCATATTTGCATTGAGAATCGTTCCCGCAAGACTTCTGTTCGTCGGGATTCGTCAAACCTCTCAATCACTTGCGTTCTCCCCCCCAGGTTCTGCTTCAGCTCCCCGTTCACCAGCATCAATTTTCCCACTATCTGCACCTCGGACTCCGTCGGCTGGGGATCTGGATCCATGTTCGTGTTCCCGTCATTCCGCATGAATTTCACAACCACGACGTTCCCCCGTCCGAGGGCATCCCACGTCGCGTATCGATTGATAACGTCGAAGTCCTCCGGGAACCATTCCAGCTCGGAAAAGCAGTAGAGCGCCTTCCAGTCCATGTCCGCGCCGTTGCGATACTGGTAGATCCAGTATGGCTGGTCACTGCGCGTCTGCAGGGGGAGTCGGTCGCGAATTAGACGGACCTCCTGTGTTCCTAGATTTTAAACGCTCTCCCGGGAGTTAAAGGCAAAGGGCGTGTAGGACCATCGCCTCCGAATGCGGCATCTAGAAGATATCGACTACCTGTTGGCAACTGGACGATGTTCACGATATGGATCCTAATCATGCATTAGAACCCAGTCTGTGACTGGAAAGATCGGTCTCACCATCCTCGGTAATTTCCCACGGGCACTCCATCCTGTCGGTCTCGATTCCGGACTCCCGTAACGTACACGGAGAAACCCAAACCCAGAAGAACATAGTAGAAAAGTAGATTCACTTCTAGACAATATCCCCCTCGTCCAGTGGGACCTCCGCTGGTCCCGAGCATTTTCTCGTACAGTGCATGGGCAGCCAGGGGCGGAGGGTCACCGGTAGTGGAAGCATGCACGCTGAGATTTTCATATGGAAATCGAGTGATCTGACATTGGAATAGAACGGTCAGCGCCGTCTCGGTCTTGGGGAATGACTCTGGCGATTGGATATATTTTGCATAGCTAGATGGCAACGAGAGACACTCGAGATATCCCGTCAATTGGGCAATGGAATAAGGGGATTCCATTTTGACAGCTCATGAAGATTTTAGGTAGATTCATGGGTGGATACCGTTCGATGTACTTATATACCCGTATGACTCATCGCTGACCTGCACATCAAGATCCTTGCAGACCCTATGGATCTATACATATATGACGGTACATTATAATGGAATGTCTATATCATCAGCTTCTATGGTTCAGTCTAGTGAGTACTTAAATGCATACTAACGGTCATCTCAAGCAGGGGTTGGCAATTTAAGCGTCAGTTCATGCCAAGGACACGATGGCACCGTATTGTACGACCATACTCCGTAGACGGGCCAGGTTCTGCATTAATTTATCGGCGGTGGAACCGTCAGCACTAAATCAACGAGTGAGACCCTGCATGTAATATACAGCATCAGCACTAGTGGGAGTGACTGAGACAGTGACTAAGTAGCCTCTATCCACCCCGCCAAAACTAAGAGAATATAGGTGTTAATATTTAAGACACTTCTCCTGCTATCTACGCTACGATACCATTATTGGCCATGAACCTCCCCTCTACCAAGTAGTGGCTTTCAACAACTCCACATCTACAGGCCATGAAGCTACAATATAATGTCTACATAAACAAGGAGCCAACCGGAAGATGCAGAAATTTCCAATCCGCCACAAGGCTAATGAAATCTTGGCCGCATTCATTGGCGCAAGACTGACCACCATGGCGCTATATACTGAAGACGCCCCTCATCTGACTTTCGTTCGTCAGACAGAAATGCCGCCACGATGAGTCCCAGTCCCAGAGGAAAGCGAATGATCACGATTGTGTCGGTTCTCGTCGGCCTGTCGGTGATCAGTACTTTCCTGCGACTGATAGCTCGCGTCAAGCGACGAGCGGGATTCGGCGTGGATGATTATCTCTGCGTGGCGTCGACGTTGTTGATGCTAGGAATGCTGGTGGAATTGATTTTATGTATACATCATCTGTCTCTAGATGAGGGATTGAACTGACGACGCAGGGTGTGTCATCGGAGGCAATGGGTATCACGAATCGACGCTCGACACGACGACTCTCCAGACATTCTACAAGATCTTCCTCGCCAATCAATTCACCTACTTCGTGCTCACTCCCGCCGTCAAAATATCCATCGTTTGTTTCTATCGTCGCATCTTCACGACGCCTACCTTCATGCGCGTTACCTTCTGGTTGAACTGTCTGATGGCCGCATGGGCATCAGCCATCTTCCTAGCATGCGCTCTGCAGTGTCGACCCCTACGGGCTTTCTGGGATAAGACAGTAGAGGGGGATTGCTTCGATGGACGGCGATACATAATCGTCAACCAGTCTTTTAACGTCGTCATGGAGTTTATCATTCTGGGCTGTCCGGTGCCTATGATCTGGAGCTTGCATCGCTCCTGGCGGGAGAAACTCGCCTTGAATGGGGTCTTTGCTCTCGGTGGCTTGTAGGTCATCTCGTGAACCTGTCCCTTCAGAGTTGTCTAAGCTTATCTGCGACAGTGTCTGTTTCGCCAGTATCTACCGCATCGTCGTCCTGTTCTATATCGACCCGACTGATACTACTTGTACCGCTTCCTTCCTTCGTTTCCCTTCTTCGGCCGAGCTAACCCATGTAGGGACCATTTACGAGGCTACTCTATGGACGCACGTCGAACCGTCCGTGGGTCTGTTAGTTTCCTGTCTCCCTATTATCCGTGGCCTTTTCCCTCGATTCTGGTCGATGACCAGTTCCCAGGGGACGCGTATCCAATTAGGTCCGACCGGTACGGATCGGTCCGGTCGAGGGGATTTCGGTCCCAGTGCGTCTTCGGAGGGAGTCTGGAGTGTCCAGGAGAGTCGGGAACTGGGTAATCTGAAGGATATTACGGTGCAGACGGAGATCGAGCTGGAATATGATTCCGCTAGAGTCGAGTAGGTCCATGGCTATTGAATTGTTATGGATGTAGGTCACTGTGCTGATATGTTCTAGTGTGGACACGCAGCCTTTGAATAGACATGCGCCGTCGTCGATTCAGTAGCATTCAGCGACTAGGCTGTTGGCATAGACACCTATTCTAGTGCAATCATTAAGGTATCCGCAGATTGGAGTGCATTGTTGTCTATGATATAGAAAAGTCTCTAATCAATAGTGACATGGTTCTTCCAGGGAGTAAAGCCAACAAATTCATCTACCTGGCCCCAGTCAGTATTACATTATATCACGTTCCTAATGTACCTTATAGATTCATGAATATATATAACACGAATATCTTATCTCACTTGCTAGTAGACTCCGCCGGATACGCCGGAGGAGAACCATCATCCAATAACATAGATTCCTCCCTCTCGATCCTGACCTTCCACCATCTGAAACCCCAAAATCCCACCGTCGCCAGCATGGCTACCGCCGCCGGGCCTCCAATGCCGATACCGATCTTGTCGCGCGCACTCAACCCGCCCTCTCACAGTAATTCAAACGACTCAGTGGGCACGAGCACGATTGTAGACTCTGCTGCCTTGAAGCGCACCTGAATAGGCGTGGTACAAATACCGTACAAAGTCTTCTGAGTGGAAAGCGTAGCATCGACGTAGGTTATAAGGGACGGGTTGTTGAAAGGTCGCGTACGGCTCCCCTGGCCCACACATTCAACTTCACTACCAGCCATATAAGCATATATGAGCCTAACTTGGACAACAGATATTGGTAGCCATGTCGTTGCGACGATATAAGCAGCGTGGAGGCGCGATAACCAGACCGACACATTCCAGGACTGAAGTACAAGAAGAAACGCCAACCCTCCGGACAGCATTCATTACAGTAGGGCCCCGCGTAGCCCTGAACAAGGGTGAGCAACCCATGCTCGGCGCGCGTGTGGACTTTGTTGCAGGACGCTGGTCACGCGAAGAAGGTGGTTAGGGGTCTGTAGTTGCCGGTTCGGATCGTGTCGGGACGGTTGTCAAAGTCTTCATAATAGGAGACTTCTGCGTGAGTCAGGAGTGGAAGGACCACGAGCCATTTTATTGTAGTCCCGGTGAGCCATTGTTTTGATGAGCTGTGAGAGCTGTTCACAAAGGAACCTTATATATTCACATGTCCACCCTATAGTTAGTAGGCACAAGAGAGATGACTGATCGTATTCGCTAGCCGTATGAGCGACAGAGTCAGCAGAGTTGGGCAAGACTACCAAGGTGATCGTCATATCTATCATCTCGTGTTAGGTCCACTGTAAGGAGCTCAGCCTTATAGTACATATGGTTCTCTCCTATCCCCTGGGTTACCACAGCAAACACCGATGAAGAGGAAACAGATCACAATATGTATAGATAGAGATATACATGACATAACAAGTCTGTTCCAAGTCCAACCACCTGGTGATCAACATGAGTCATGACACAGGAATAGTCTGTTTAATAATGAGGCCAGAGACCACGAGACCCAATCTCCAAAACATGGCCATCCGGATCCTCAAAATACACACTCTTACCACCTCGTTCCCAATTCATCTGACTAGTGATCGGAACCCCCTGTGTCTTCAAGTGTGTCTTCCACTGCGTCACCTCTTCCGGATCTCGGACAGCCAGACAGACATGCTGTCGCAGACGGGGAGACCCCTCGTCGTTAGAACGAAACTGAGAAAGAATCGACGGGCTGGGTCCATGGCAAGGTATCACCCCGTTCGGCGTATTGATGTCGGTAGTAGTTTTTCCCAACCCGAAGAGGAGCAGGGTGGTGTCACCAAGGGCGAAACCGGCACTCCGTTCCTGTTCATCAACTCTGTAAGTTGGCTACATCCGACAGACGGAGAAACCCACGTTTTCAGAGAAGGGCTCGATGTTAAAGGCCCGCTGGTAGAACTGCGAGGAGGCATGCACATCGCTCACGTAGAGACAGGTCTCTAGGACGTGAGATGGTGGACAGAGTGGCGCCATAATTATGGATGGTCAATTGGTTAGAGTGGATATATTTGGATGATATAAAGGATGTTTCTCATCCATTATATATATCTTCGGACATCAATACAGATGCTGATGACAAGTTCTAGAACCATGCTTGGTCATCTCCTCAGTATGGTGCCTCGACTCGGAAGATTAGTAATTCGATGTAACTCTGTTTACGAGATCCAGAATCTCATTGAGTATCCAGGTTGGGTTCGAGGCTTATATTATTGTCACTCGCCTGGGGATGCGGGGTTGGGCTTGGTTCTGGAGAATGGAAATCTGCAAATGCCAGCATTCTGTACACTCATTGGTGGCTTTCTATATGTCTTAACGTGCCGTACTGATCACCCGACCTGATTTTATCTGTACATCAACTTTTTTAGATATATTTCAAAAAAATACAACGCCACCAATACGGGTTCAATTGAAGCAGCACTTGGAGAGATAGAATGATTGATCTTAGAAGAAATGATTAATTATACAAAAGTTGCGAAAGATCATGAGTTTCCCGTCAACTCGTCAAGGCACCACCTCGGCGTACGAGGGTGTCGCGAGGATCAGTATGAAAATTGTAGCGAACCTACGGCTTGTTAGGGTAACTGAATTAGAACAGAGAGAACTGAGTAGTAGAAAGCGAATGAGCGAATCAGGTATCATACAAAACCGGAGATATATTATGCATATAACAAGGCGAGCCCGTGCTACAAGATGATCATTATTCCATACCGAGCGCTCTAGCCATATTCATAACAAAAATAACAAACGTAGTTCGCAGAAATATTTTCTTCAGAAAGTCAAAAGTACGATCTCTAAGACATACCTCGCCCATCAGTTATACTGCAGAGCGTTGTCCAACAGCAGTAAGTAAAATATTCTCAATATAGTCATTCGGGACTAAGTGTTCTCCGTCCTGCTCTTCGCTCCTCCAGCTGACAAAGCCATCTGGTCGTACAAGGACCACACTGCATCGCCAGACATCTTTTAAGTGGGCTTCATTGGGCAAATGTACACACTTTAGCGGAATCTTGAGCCTCAATGCAGCTTCCTCAAAAGCCCTGGAAATTTCCCCGCCCAGAGTGAGATCAATGATGGTGTAGTCCTTCCCGAACAGGTCATGGATGCTGATTTCATTGTCGCGTAGGTAGACGTGTGGAGCGCGCCTCCCAGGTGCTGTAGATGGAGTATAAACCCGCGCTGGCCATTCGGATGCCTTCTCATCCTCTCTGGTCTTGGCATCACGCGTAACGACGGGAGAATTAGGAAAGTGATATCCCATTTCAATGCCGTGCTCCTTGTTCTCACCGTCTTGCTCTCGGACGAAGTCAGTTATGTCTTTTTTCAGCTTACGTGCTTCTTCGGTTTCTGAGACGACACTTTCGTTTCCCTTGGCGGCCACCCAACCCCGGTATGTACTGTGAACTCTTGCATGTACAGCTGAGCGCTCCACATTCCGAAGTGCCACCGGGCGTCGCTCCGCCTCATATGACGCGAGCAAATGCTCTCCTCCATGCCCATTCAGGACTGCAGCTAGCTTCCAGCCAATGTCAAACGCATCCCCCAACCCCGTGTTCATGCCATATCCACCTGTAGGAATATTCTGATGAGCTGTAGTGAGCCAGTTTGTCAGCGACCGAGCTAACCTATGTCTGATATCCTAATATTTCCACAAGAAGGAGCCAATGAACAACGCTAGGGCAAATGGAGTTGAACTCATGCGGACGTACCGGAATCACCCGCCAGAAACACCCTACCCTTCGCAGTTCGATAGGAGTCTGCAACTGCCAGATGCGGCCTCCAGGCATTATGAAGTAAAATTTTATCGATTTTAATAGGGTATGGTTCACCATTGCCCCCCAGTCCACGGAAAATTATATCTTCTGGGTCTATGGTATCGGTATCGACATCGTCAGGTATATTCATATGGATCGTCCAGGTGTCTACTTCATCTTGGCTGATTATGGTAGCACCACTCGTGAAGAAAATGTGCCAGAACCGGCCCTGCTTGTGCAGCCTGTTCAGATCTCGAGACTTGAAGTGAACCAAGTATATCCTTCTGGGACTATTTATAGGGGGTGGATGAAGTTAGCAACACTCTTGAGTATTCGTATTTGGGTCGCCTTACACTGGAACTCCAGTGAGCTTCACTTCAATGCTCCTTCTCACAGAACTGCCAGCTCCGTCGCAGCCCACTACATATTTGCTCATGACGGTGTGGTGCTGCCCAGTAGTGGCATCCACGAGCTTGCTAATCACCTCATCATCCCTTTCTTGAAGCGATTCAAACTTCAATCCAAAACATGATTCTATGTAGGGATGATCGTCAATGCAGCGTTTGAGCCAGGCTTCAAAAATTGCTTGGGAGCAGCGTTGGTACGGCTCGCGCGGCATGGAGCCGTCGTTCTTCTGCTTGATAGTCGACCGCCATTCATTTGGAGAGGGGAGATCCTGAGGAAGTCAACAATACTAACATACAACTCGTGAATTTGCAAGACCACGTACCCATGTCGCTAACTTCTCTCCCTTTTCACCCAGACCAGTGCTGATAATAACATCAAATGAGATATCCTGGGCAACAGCTTCTTAAATGTTATTTCTCGTCCTGTTGGAAAGATCTTGCAGATGGTCCGGGAGTTGTGCTTAACAGTAGGACCTACGGGCCCTCCTACCTTGCGCTATGAGCTTATCAGCAAGGCCCATGTACCTCAGTAGTTCCATGGAGCGACAGTTGGTGATATCCATCTTCGGGGAACGGGTTGTTGTGAAATTGCGCTCGACAAGCATGCAGTGAATGCCATTGCGCGCAAGCTGCCAGGCAGTCAGTAGCCCAACTGGACCACCACCAACTACCAATACTGGCACTTTGTGAACTGTATCTTCCATTGTCGGTCCTTTGCATGATTAATTGGCATACTTCTAATATGCCACATCTCATAGAAAGATCGTTGGCTCGGGATACTGTTCAAGGAAGTGCACTTACTGCGTTATAACACGGGAGTGTGTAGTAAAAGAGAAGGAGTTAAATGCTTTGGATATACAATGTTGTAGCTCTATGGTCTGCTCAACTCTTATATCTCTGCTACAAGCTGCTAAAAGTAGGCTAGCCTACGTCAGATTCCCTACTGAGTGGCTACTCACGGCCACAGACACAAACTCTTTGCTAGTTGACATCAGAGGCCGATCCTAACGTGAAACTGAATTTTGGTGCTAAAATGGAGGGGAAAGTCAAGAACCACAGGAAGGACTTCGATCTATTATTCGCCTCCTGTATTTCTCTACGTCTTTTTGAAAGCTACGCAGGAATACTCCGTGTAGGTTAGCGGAATGTGATTGGTCCATTACGCCACTAAACTTCATTTCCGCCCCACCGCGCCGTCAATGTTACATTTATTTAGGATTGTGGGATCGGCATGTCGATTATAAATAATCTTATAATCAAGGAATCAACCTTGATCTGCAGTTGACCAGTGGATTAGGCATGATTACCGATATCTGCAGTTGTGGAGGCCTTGCTCATAAATTTCACTTCAAGAAGCTAATAGGCCAACACGGTGATTACCTTACTGCATGTGTCTAACAGACAAAAGTACTGTTAATCCATTACCACGGTGTTTGGTCGCCTGGACACATCTGTTTGGCCTTGTGGTAAGGTTTCATTTGCCGTCAGCTTGAATGTACCATTATTCACAAACAGGCATTACAAGGATTCCAGTCATACTCTACTAAGCTTTGATTAAGCGGGCCGCTGAATGCTAACCAGGCTGAAGGCCAAAGTTGGAGGTAAAATTACCAGGCAACAACGCCACAGAGTAGAAGGTAAGAGACAGAAGTTTTTGTCATTGATAGTCTCATGAGATTCTCAAGTACAGTTGATATTACAGTCTAGGGCTTACAATCTGCTGACCTAGGATTGATACTGTTTTCGAATGGACGTAGTACCCATAGAAACCAAAGAAACTAGTGCATTAATGACGTTTTAATCGGTCGTACTCTAACCACTGGCCATTACTCGTCTTTGCGAGGCTATAGAGCGCAATTTATAGGATCGAGACTTGCCAGGCAGATTTTATGCTAGGTAGCCAGCCCCAAGGGCAAACAACAAATACTTCAATGTGATCGCCATCCTGAAGTGTGTTGGGAAAAGCTCGACCCACGGTCATAAATTGAAGATCCGCAACAGGATTTGTTTGTAATTCGTACACATCGTACCAGGAAAGCCTTCTTACATGCACGCTAAAGGCAGATATTTGAGCCACATCGTAACCAGAAGTATTGCAGATAAGCAGAGCGGTAATGAATTAAAATCACGAACTAACTATCCATTAAAATTAAAAAATAAACGGCAGAAAAGTTGCCTTATACTATGGAAAGAATTCATCAGACAATGTCGCATCCACTAAAAAGTCCTTTGGGTACTCGGGTCCCCAAACTGACATGGGACCAGCGACCTCCCGGTGGGTGGGATTATCATTGTTCACAACATCTCCATCAGCATAGTGCTCTATCTTGAAACCACTTGCATCGTGCCAATAATCAAAGATCTGACTCCCAAGAATATGTCTACCGACTCCCCATGCAGGCTTCCAGCCATGCTGAGCCAGCCACTCGTGGCCGAGTAACTGGGTATCAAAATCCGCCACCTCGTACGAGCTGTGATGGATGTAAGTCTTACCAGCCTCGGGATCAGCCCGTTTCAGGAATAAGGAATGATGATCTGAATAGTCCTTGCCGAGATCGAGGTGCATGAATGTCATCACATCTATATCAGGGGACTTGGGATCTGATAGCACATCGGAATGGACAAAGTTGAAGTTTGAGGTATAGAACTCAAGCTCATCGTCGAATTCTTTACACACGTAGCCAAAATGGCCGGCTTTGTGCACCAATGCTGGCCCTGGGTGGTATCGTTGGAACTGGCCCTTGCGCGCCTTCTCAAAAGGCATGTTGATGGGGCCTTGGAGCTCATGTGTGGCCGAAGGGGGGCCCTGCAATGGGTTGATCTCCCGCTCTTTCTGCCCATACACCACATGAAAGAAGGTGCCATTAGGCCGGGCAAAGGTCACTCTTTGTCCGCCCCCGGGCGCATCAGTTAGATCCGTAACAGTCGCACCCGGTAGGTTGACAGCTTTTTGGAAATTTTCGGCATCTTTAGCGACAAATGCCCCGCCTAAGAAGCGAGGCTTTCCAGTCTGGCTTTTTGAGGCCACATAGACGTACGGCTCCTTGCCATATCCGCGATAATAGATAGTGTCGCCTTTATTCGCAGCCTCAACAAACCCAAAGTCCTTCGCAAAGTCTCTAAATTTCTGGAGATCTGGGTGTTCGAAATAGAAATGGCTCAAGCGGGTGAGCTGGACCTTGTTGGGATGGTTTTCCACGTCCGGGATACTCATTTCGAGACAAATATTCACGAAATAGACTGGTGTTGGTATACTAAACTGCTCATACAATATTCAAACGAACTGACTTGCTCGGAACTATCACTCCTCGTAAAGAGCCAACGAGATCGTGGGATACATTTATACATATTCAAGCTCAGAGAAGGGTGGCAAGCCCCAATCCATCGACCAGTTTCCTCCGGTGACGTCCATCTTGGAAAACATTTGGCGCGTCGATCATCCGGGCAAGTGCGGGAAGGATTGTGGATTCATTCAGTCCATCGGTTGCGTCAAATGAGAGCTGATATTGCGTGCTAAATGTAGACTTTGCCACGTAAGGCCGGGGAGGTGGGGAAGCGCAACCAGATCGATTTGATCGACGAACTTGCGGCATAGGTAAACAAGGTTGATTAGCTGACAATATGCTGACACTACGCTGACAAATTCAGATTTATTTTCGAGAAATAAGCTTCGTTGCTAAGAAAATCTTGGGCTGCGTGCGGGGGCCTTGCATAGGACTGGACCTGATTGAAAATCATTACATTATCGGTTGCCCCATTTTCTCTCCACAATTTAGGCGTGGGGCAATATATCTCCCTGCTTAACTTGCTTCTGAGACAACAGCAGCCCCACCAATATCGTACATAGCCCTCTAGATTCGTGACGAGGACTCTGGGTAGGTCATTCTGTTTAACGATAAAATTCCCTACCTGTGCTCCCTAGACTCAAGCCTTTTTCTTGTAAGTACATTTTCACGGTTAATCTCTTCAATATGAGCGCCTTTTCTCACTTGATCAGTTTCGAATCCCCCGACGGCGAACAGTTCTTCGCCAATTTAGGAAATACATCCCCCAATATTCCATCACAAGGTTCTTCCCTTGCCGCTTACCGATCTTTTGAAGACCTGCAAGAGGGTAAAGATCAAGTGACTGCCATATTTCAGAATGTATACCGCAGCAATCCCACACTGTCGTGCTATTATGGGACGTTAAGTGATCTGACATCAAGAACAGCTTCTACCTCCCCTTCCCCGAAACAATCTCCCCATCTACTGTGTCGGACTAAACTTCAAAAGCCATGCAGAAGAGGCAAGCGTAAGTCAATCATTAGAGGAGCCACATGGATAAACAAGGGGACAAAAGTACTGACATAGTCAACTTGGAGCTCAATATACCAAAATATCCACCTCTCTGGTCCAAGCCTGCTGGCGCTCTTGCTGCACCAGAAGAGGATATTCCAATGAGTAAAGGCTGCGCTTCGGGCTTTCCAGATTGGGAGGTACGCCACTTTGTTTGGATTTGATCTTCAGAATTGCATGGGATTAACACGAAGGTTACACAGGGCGAACTTGTTTTCGTGACCTCAAAAGAGTGTCGCGACGTCTCCCCTGAGGAGGCAGAGTCAATTATCCTCGGCTATACCGCAGGCAATGATCTGACCTGTCGTTTTTTCCAGCTGCGTGAAAATAGTGGTGGCCAATTTTTCTACGCCAAGGCATTTGACAAATTCGCGCCCATAGGACCGGTCTTGACCAGCGCGGATGATTTCGCGAAGGGCGAGAGAATCAAGCTGATAACGCGCGTCAACGGACAGGTTGTGCAGAATGCGGACCTGAAGGAGGACATGATTAGCTCGCCCGCTAAAATCTTGAGTTTCATGAGCCAAGGTAAGTAGTTTGGCACATCTCAGCCTTCCTCCGCCTGGCTGAAAGCAGAATCTCTGTTGCAGCCGTCTCTTCTAAATCATGACTTGCTAACGAGACTTCGATCATCTAGGCACCACCATCCCTGCTTTTACGGCGGTCATGACGGGAACTCCTAAGGGAGTGGGCTATTTCAGGAAGCCTAAGCAGCCTTTGAACCATGAAGACATTGTAGAGGTTGAAATCACAAACATTGGTGTCCTGAAGAATCGCATTCTGTTTCCCGAAGGGAAGTAGCCTGCGTAGTTCGTTGTTGAAGCGGTCACTAATACTTATATCAAACGATGTACACGAAGTATGCTACAGGATGATTGGAGCTGATTCCTCTTGGGAGTTCTTTTCTATGCTCTTGAAGTTTCAAAGTCACAGTGGAGCAGGCTTTACCTATCCCGACCAGCTAAATTCGCATTTTGTTGAAGATATAAGCTAGTACTTGTAAAGTTGTTCGGCGACAATAAATTTATTATTATTGTTGTAACATTCCCTGCAACGACCAATGGATGAAGTATTTAGAGCATAGCACAAATATCTGCAAATCAGATAATTTCAATATCTGATCTATGATTTATTCATTTAAGTTTGGAATAATGTATTTGTTGATAATCTGCGGACATCTGCGGGTAAAATAAATAACTGTATCATATGATATCACGTCGGTAGTTTCGTCTCGTCCCTTTGTATTCATAAGAACACGGTGTTTATAGTTATCTTTGTACATAATAAACTCAACATGAGCTTCCTTAGCTCCTACCCGGGATTTTGCAAGGGTCACAAATGGCCTGTCTCGAAGTGCGGTCCTATCGTAGTCGAATGTTCAAGACATTCCAGGAAATTCGAAAGTGTCAGATATCGACAGTTATCTCGACTCGCCCATGCTTGAAATATATCCCGCGCTAATAGTGTCCCTTGCAGTCGCTGAGTGAATCGAAGCGATGGACATCAGATTCTGGAAATGCGTGCCTAAAGCCCGGAATTCTTCAATCCTGGGTGCGGTCCCCGGTCATCAAGTTTATTTAGATGCTGGACAGGAACATCTTCCTGGGCGCTGGTGAGTTTCTAGCTTTATTTCGAGTTGGCGCCCTGAATTGAGCCAGTTTTCCTGTTGTAGCGGTGCCACAGTGTGCTTTTGTCTAGGTTATATTTCCTACTACTGGCAGTATATTTAGGCAGATTCTGCGATTTTAAATCCACAATTGCTTGTTCAATACGACTGTTGGGGGTGTGCGTGGTTGAGATGAAGAGTACCAAGCGTCGCACTGTGCCACTCCCATTATGTTAAATGGCCCAGAGCTTGAACCAATACAAAGCCTAAGATAGAATTTATTGCACTACATAACGGGGAATATCAAGGCGAAAAATTAACGTATCCTTTCCCCTTGACAAAAGTAGCAAGCCACGGCACGGAAGGGTCCTGCCAGTCGGCAAGCTGCTTAAAAAATTCGGCATGGGCCTCACCATCAACGCCAGTTCGCATTGATGTTCCCTCCGGTGTACGCTGATCAGCATAGTAAAACCTAATATGAATAGTTAGTCTTATTCCTGGTCGTTGACACAGAGAGTCCGGTATGCCTACCTGTATCCCTTCTGAGAGTAAGTCTGATTCGCCGAGCCAATCCAGTAGGCACTTGCTGCCTTGCCAACCCCTAAAGTGAGAAGAGCACTGGACGCGGAAATAGTCTTATTCAGCCAGTTTCCAGTATAGATAAATGTTTTCGTTGCAGTCTCCGGGAGCTGCTCAAAACCCCGGACTGCGTGATCAGCGGCAATGATTGCGCTGTGAGTATTAACCCAGATGTCACGATCCAGGGCTTCCGGGGAAAGTGAAAGTGGAGCGTTGGAGGGTGGAGGAGTGAAAGTTGCCGCTTGAAGACAGAAATAATTAGCGCTACTTCTGCATCAATGTCCCTGGGCTTTACCATTGTAGATAACAACACTGGGGATTCCGGCCGCAGATTTCACTTTCTCGAAAATTTGAGGAACTGCCGTTTTCTCAGACAGGTCGGCTTGAATCGTGATATACCCCTCAGGTGAGATGCCGTTTGCAATGCGACGAGCAGAAACTGCGACCTGATACCCATCTTGGCTAAATTTGCGGGCCACGGCTGTGCCTACATTGGCGCCAGCTCCGAGGATAAGCACAACAGGCTTGGACATTTTGGGGATGATCTAATTAATTAATCGCACGTTGATCGTGTCCTTGGCACTTCGATTTTCAGTATTTAATCATTACAAGGAGTCAGTCTAGGACTGATGGTCGCCAACTTTATATCCCCAAACAGACATGACGCAATCGGGATCGTTGTACCTAAATGACACTATTACATCATACATTTATAACTTACTAGTTATTCTTACAAATCACTTTGATTTATAATATAACTTCATTCTGGCTTGGAAGAACAAGACTCGAACTACCCTGTTGCGCAGTCCCATACTCTCGAAACTTAAACCACCCCGTTTATTACTAGCTTGGTATATTTCACTACGAAGTAAGAGGCACGGGAAATCAAGAAATATCTTAAGTTATTAGGAAGTTCATTCAAACAATTGCGTCTAATTGCTTAAAATCGTCGGCCTAGTAACCCTCAGTCACCTTCCTGCCCTGCGGTTCCCATCCCAGGGATATTCTTTACACAAGATTTTTATTGAACACATACTACAGATACATCATGCAACAGGCAGCCAATGTATACAAGCCAAGCCTTGCAACTACGAGTCGCTGATAAGACTCTCCTCAATCGCCCTCCGTATTCGGCCTTCTTCAAATACAACACCCTCACCGCCGCACTGCGCAACGCCTTCCAACTTTTGCCGAACACCGTCGATGTCTACCAAACCCTCTTTAAATAATTCATGATTCTGAATCATATCCCAGGCAGCCGCTTTATCTAAAAGCTTTTCGCCTGTCTCGCTCTTAGTGAGCCGATGGACTGGGTGGTCCCGTGGACGACTTAGCATCGAATCCGAATCGTGGGTTACACGGGAAGCCTCCAGGGGTGTAGTTGTAGCCAATTCAACCTCTGGTACAGGGCCGTCCGTAGCCGAGGCGGTGCTATTGAACGTTGCAAGGAGCACCTCATTCTCTGCCGCAACTTTCGCAATCTCCAGCTCGAGTTGTTTATTGTTCGCGTGCAGATCGGTATTCGTTTCTTCTAGGTTGCCAATCGTCTGGTTTAGACGGAGAAGACGTTGCTCCTGTCGCTCACGGTAGGCCTGCTGACTGCCAATGTGCTAGTTAGTGGGAGTCAGGAGTCGTGATTTACTACACATAGACGAGATGAAACATACGCGGCTCTTAGTTGTGCCCTTCGTTTGTCTTGTGCGGCGGCTGACGACCCATCTTGTGCCTCCGTACTGCTCATTGGGGCTGAATTTTGGGCGCCCTCATCCCCATCTTTCCTGTGTGTCGCTTGCATTCGAGCGTCAACGACTTGGAGGGCCTATGAGGAATTAAAAAAAAAAAAAAAGTATAAGGAGTGGGACAAACAAAGCTAAGTGTCTCAGTGAAGTTGGATCATGGAAAAGTCGGGCGGAATGAGTTGGTGAGGTGAGCGGGGGGACGGGGCAGAGTGGCGACATTGTACGTTTCTGGATTAACTTTCTTAAAGACGGGTTGGCAGCTCATCGATATCCTCCATGTCAATGAATTATTGTACGCGGACAGTAACCTTAAAATCAACTCTGAACCGAATTGGTAAAAGGTCTTTAGGGCAGCGGGGACAAGCTTCAGTGTATCCAATAATATGAGCTCACCATGTGCCGTTCCATTCGTCTGAAGATCTGACTTGTCGATCGAGAAGAATGACCACGGGTCTGAAGTTTGCAATCATTGTTAACGTTTGCAACTGTGGACGTACTCCGGAGTAATTGAACCCCCTTTGTGCTATCTCAGGAATAGTAGAAACAGAGTAGAAATTTCTAGACTGATAGAATATCCTCCGAGGGCCCCAGAATCTTCCTAACCTAGTATCAGACTATGTCCAAACTGTTGTTACTGGAGAGTACCAAGCGGGCTTACCAAGCAGGTTGGTTTGCCATTTGGGTGGTACTAAGCGGGTCAATCCATTTTTAGTATCGACCAGAGTGGGCCAATATTACTCATTATTCAGCATCCGCCCGGTCCGGCTTTGTTCCTTTGTTTTTCACCTTTTTTTCAGTTACAGATTTCATCATTACTTAGTATTTTGCAAATATGGAGCTTGACAAAGACCTATCTCTTCTTACACCTTTTCCTGCACCTTAAATGTGCTTAGATTTTGATAGAGAGATATCGGGATTCAGGATCCGATATTGGCGAGCCTGCTCGCTGAGCATCATCCCCTGAATCGTTTCCATTTATTAGATAGATTGTACATCGGAGAGAGCACGTCAGCTACGGTGGTCGAAACAGTCGATATTATTATCCTCTTGATCCTGAAGTAGACTACTGGCGTGCAGCTGGCATATTGTTCTTCTGCCACTATTCCTTCACGTGAACGTATGATCAAGTCTACATCATGCACTCTTAGGCTTTATGACGTTCCTTCGCACCAAGTAGGTCACCTCTCTGGCAGCTACCCAGGCAACTTTGGCCATCAAACCCTCATCCAACTTGATCCTATAGCCTGCTGCCCAGAAACGAGCCTCTCATCCTCCGCAGGGCCCAAGAACGAATAGATCAAGGACTATTAACTCTGATAGGGTAAGAGATGTTATTCATCAGGCTCTAAATTGACTACACCTCCAGTGTGAGGACCGAGTTGCTGCTTCAAAACGCTTTCGCACCAGTGCTCTCCCCTTCTTATATACGAGCATCGGTGGCCAGTTATGCAAAAGAGATTGCCACAGCTTCCAGAGATCTGTGTTGCTCCTGCGGAATGCTGCTAGTCTGTGCTACAGGCCTTAACTGACTTGCCAACGGTGATCTAATACTGCGCGTGTTGGAGAGTGTCCTCGACAGTTGTGGCAAATATCGGGACCTGTGGAGCCTGTGTTACTCATGTCATGCCTCCTAGTTCAAGGAATATCCCCAAGTTCTCAGCCAAGAACTTGGTTAATGTAACAGTGTTAACACTACCTTGTAGCTCTTGAAGATCTCACACTGGCAGAAGAGTACCTCATTTCAAAGTGTCACCTGTTGGAAAAGTTGTAAATCTATGACCAAGGGGTCGCACATCCCCTGTCAGTCGCTACCGTGCGCTCCCCGGCCATTTTATCGCCAATTCCGAGCCCCTTGGAAAGGGGTGGGGAGCTTACGCACATGATTCCTGAAGAATCTCGCGGTTCAACAGTGGTTTGGGAGTATTCGAAAAAGATTCATCTCGAAACTTCCTATAGGATGCAAATTTTGGTGATTATTGCAACATTTAACCAAAGTACAACCACCTTCGGAGTCACTTGCTCTCGTCAAACATGTTCAAAAAACTGAAACATTCATGTGAAGCTTAGTAACCGACCCTCGAGGACAAATCAAGCTTCCATCAGCCAACTGTCATACCACCATTAATCCTCAAAGTCTGCCCGTTTACCCATTGACTGTCATCGCTGGAGATAAAGGCGATGACATTTGCCACCTCCTCTGGCTTTCCCAACCGTCCTGCCGGTGCCATATTGCTCTGCATCTGGACCATCTGTTCTGTTTTACCCACAAAATAAGCATCAGTTCCGATGGGTCCAGGTGAGATGGTGTTGACGGTAATCCCCCTACGTCCGAGGTCCTTGGCCAGGACACGAGTCATCTGCTCCACTGCTCCCTTCGTCGCTGTATAGAGGAGGTAATTTGGAGTGATCATGCTGAATCCGGCCAATGAAGTTGAAAAAAGAAGAACACGTCCTCCATCTGGAATATGAGGAGCAGCTGCTTGGACGGTGAAGAGAGGCCCGCGAACGTTGGCAGCGAAAAGCCGGTCAAAATTGTCTTCCGTGATGCTCATGAGGTCTCCTGCCTGCCAAAGCAATCCTGCATTAAGGACAAGAATATCAATCTTGCTGAATCTCTCTACTGTCTGATCGATCAATTTTCGTATGTCGTCCAGTTTAGAAACATCTGCTTTAACAGATATTGCATCGTCTGAGCCGATTTCCGCCACCACCTCTTCTGCAGCTGCGGCGGATGAAACGTAGTTGACCACAACTCTGGCGCCTTCTTTGGCAAGAGCCAGTGCGGTAGCGCGGCCAATTCCTCGAGATGCGCCCGTGACAAGGGCTACTTTTCCTTGAAGTCGGCCAGCCATTGGGAATGGCAACGATGGAAGTGGGGTAGGTTGCTAATTTATTAGGACAAGAGAAAAGCAGATGCTTATATACTTTGTCCTCCCGATGCATTGAATGACGTCATCTGTATGCAAGAAACCCAACTTCGACGCGAACGGCCGATCCGCGGCGACTGCTCTCCGCGTCACCACTCCGTGTAAAGTAACTGATAAAGTAATGATCTGCATCTTAGGTGGTTGCCTAATGTGCGGGGTTCACACCCCCAGGTAGTTATCGATCTAGGATATCAATGATATATCGTTCCCTACATTAGGCAACTGGTTGCGTGCAGCTGTTCGATGAGCTTACTGCCTTCTTCTCCCCCCGAGTCACATCTGTAACCACAATCAGTGATTCTGGAGGTTAAATTTCGGACTTTCAGGAAACAGGAACACCAGCCGAAATGGGTTAATTTGCGAAAACGCGCAATAAACTATGGTTAGTCCACGTAGGAGAGGGCCACCTCACATGATCGGTAGAAAAGTAGGCCATGCAAACATCCCAAACCTGCATTTCTATATAGAACTTAATTAATATCACAATTAGGGCAACTATTAGTTACATAACCCTGAATACTGCAGCCAGAACACTGCCGTGCGGCGCGTACACGCTGATCTGTTAGTATAGTAGATATAGCTTCAGAAGTAGAATTCCTGCTTTGTATAAGATTCCTTCATTTACTGAGCTGCCTGCCTTAGAAGAAATCTATTTAGTAGAGAGCTTCTTTTTCTTAGTCTTTCTTTTATTCGGAGCTTTATATTGCTCAATTTCATGCCTTAAAATAGTCACCTTATTCATAGCGCGCTCGGCCCGTTTTACCAGCTAATTTAGTGACTTCAACAGGCGATTCAGGGTTCTGTATACGTGATCTTAGCAATTTTTAGATTACAGTTTCCTGCTTTTCAATGTTTTGGTATTATGTGGGGTTGTTGTTGCTGAAGTAGCAGTAGATGTACGATGTGGTCTGCAGCCTGTAAGTGTTTACGCAATATATTAAGCTGCGAAATCACACCCTCAGGATTGAAAGAAACAAGTCTAGTTACTGCGAAGCACTACTAATATTGCTAGTAGTAAAGGTCTTGTTGCACCTTGCGGAAAACCTTTAAAATCGAGCTTATCAATAATGGTCGAAACCAAGCTGTGCCTTTTTCAACCGTCCGCACTTGTATTTTAGCGGCCCAAGGCAACTAACATCAGCAGTTAAAGACTATGTGATAAGTGTGCAGGCATGCAGATTGGTATAATATTATTCCGCTGGCAGATATCATCATATTAAGGCAATAAATGACTTCCATGTGCATCAAGAACAAACAGTAGGTGTTGACCAGTAGAACGGCCAGTAGTTACATGAATAAAGACCTTTTAAGGCCAACGTAGGCCAATTTTATTAATTGTCTATCCACTATCACTGACTTCATTTCTCCATTCACGAGGTAAATTACTGACTTGATACCAGCCTCCAAGAATGCACATTTCTTTTTAAAGATAATTCATGACGACAAGGCCCGACTATTAGTACTAATACATTCGATAGAGGATCTCCGTCTGCTAGATCGCCGCACCTGTGAATCACACGGCGGTCCGTCAACTTTTGATACACAGCTGCCGTGCAATATCAACGACAATGATATCACTGCGGATATGACCGAGTCACTGCAGAGAGAGATAGCGCAACGGATATGACGTTCTGTTTGAGCCGACGTCATATATTGCAAGTGTCCTGGCAGCTGAACCACACATCACCCATTCCCTCTGGAACCGATCGCGCAGCGTTATCAGGGCGTCCGAAACATCAGCTAGACACACAGTATGTGCGCTTCTTCAGTACTGACAGTCCCTTCCTTTTTTATCTACAATAATAGCCCACCAGATGATGGCGCTCACCTGGTTGCTTGTATATTATCCTCCGGGCACTGCAAGGGCAGATCTTTCGGCCGACCAGGGAGACCAAATCTCTTCGACTGTTGAGGCATTGAGATTTTTTAGTCTGTTGCTAACGAACGATGGGCTGAAGGCATATACCTGGCATTCACAGACACATATCCAGTGGCATGCAATGGCGCCAGTGCTGGCAGAATTACGCATACGGCGAGCCTCCGACGCGGATCGCTCATGGGGGAATACGTCCACGCGGCGTATACGCGCTGGCAGATGAATGGACGAGGACTAGTGGGACATCCTATTCAGCCGGCAATAAGCATGATAGAGGAAGAGAATGCAAGAGAGATATGACGGGGATTGAGGGGCAGTATATTCTAAAATCTGGTTATGGAATCTCTAGTGATGTCTAATAGGCTACTGTCTACGAAAATATCATATCAAAAAACATATCACAAATCAATTGATTTTCTGTGGATAACTCTCACTATCACAGGAAGAAACCAGAATAGTCTAATGGTAAAGGCAGTAACAGCGTCTACATAGTCAGCTCAGTTCATCTGGTATTGACCGTAATACTCACTGCCAGCCGAGTCCACCACATTCTCCCTTCTTGTAGTATCCGCTGTCGCCCTTGCATTTCTTGCACTGTGACAGTTAGATTAATCCTCCTAACTGGATCAGTGATTAACATACGCGGTCATTGCAGAGATCACCACCGCCGGTACCGAAGCAGACATCGTCAATGCCGCAGCTGCGAGCCTGCAGAGTGCGCGCCTCGAGCTCGGTGTCCACGGCCGCAGCGTAGGCGGACAGAGAGAAGAGAGCAGAGACAATAATAGCAGAGACCTTCATTTTGATAGATTTGATTGATAGAATGATCGATGGATTGGTTTATCGATTGATTGAGTAGTGATTGGGACTGATGATGAATCTGTCTGATGAGGAGAATAGAGGCTATTTATGTATTCTGCTCCCCCTGCCTAGACATCAATTGTGTGGAATTGATGAGGTATTTCTCGTGTCTTCTCCAATATATCTATCAATCTCGCAAAATACGAATGGCGATCTCTACTGGAGTGTTTATCATTGCCGTTTCTTTTCACGCTGTACAGTCTTGGGTCGTATCTTTTGTGTCGACTGGATAAAGTATAGTCAAAGACAGCGGATAGAAGTCACATAGTCACCTAACGGCATGTTTGACAAAAATTTGTACGCACATTTCCCATTAGGAATATAGAAGGATGGAATGGTGTAAGAAGTCAGAATCCAGGCACCCAAACATACGGATACTCCACGAGGTCCGAAATCTACAGCAATGCATGCAATCGATCCGTCGCGCATATCATCAATAATGTCCTTGCTCACCGGCTGATGTAACCGAAAGCATTTACCTTGCAGATCTCGATAAATTTAGAAATCGACCGTAATATTTTCCGTCCGCGAAGGGCTGCATTTCACGAGTCTGCGGAGCGTGTGTGGAGAAATACGAGCCCTAATACGAGCTCGTGTTAATATAATACATGACAATAAATAGCTGATCATTTCTAATTCTTCATTCATCCTACATTCTTTGCCTACACTCCTTAACATTCTTTTAACATTCCTTAACTATATACACTCCTTAAGTTTCAAAATGAAACTCGCACTGTTGACCCTCGCCTCCGCTGTCTGCGCCCAAGCCAATCTTTGGCGCGCTTATGCCGGCCTCTCCACCAACGCATATCAGAAACGATTTGACGAGCTCGTGTCGCAGGGATACCGACTGACCTCTGTGGACGGCTACGTGCAAGACGATGAGCCCGCCTTCGCCGTCATCTTCGAACAGAAGCCCTCTCCGGCGTGGCGCTCGCACTCTGGCCTGACCTCTGATCAATACCATGCTAAATTCGAAGACTACCTCAACCAGGGATACCATGTTGTGCAGGTGAATGGATACACCGTCAACGGAACGGACTATTACGCGGCTATCTGGGACAAGTCGCCCGTTGGACCCTGGGCCTCCCGTCACGGCATGTCTACCAAGGGCACGCAAAAGTACTTCAACGCCTACAGGGACGAGGGATACCGCATGACGCACATCAGCGGATACGAAGTGTCCCACGAGGCGCGCTATGCCGCCGTGTGGGAGAAATCTGATGATAATTCCACGGCGTGGGAGTCGCGTGGGAACCTGACAGCCTCCCAGTACCAGAGCACCTTTGACGATTTCGTCAAGAAGGGATACCGTCCTGTGCACGTCGACGGATACGAGGTCGATGGCGAGGTGTATTATGCTGCTATCTTCGAGAAGTCTTCGTCTGGACCGTGGGTGGCGCATCATGGACTTAACGCCGCCGCATTCCAGAAGGAGTTTGATGCCCTCCTCAAGAAGGGGTATGCTCTGCGCACTCTCAGTGCTTATAACGACGGGGACAAACCGCTGTTTGCGGGTATCTGGGTGAAGCCATAGAGTTATGTGCTGTTTGATACGTATATACTGTGAGGATATTGTATACTCCATAGGTATTTTATCTATATCATGTACAGAGTACATAGGTACCTATATGTACTGGATCTCGAATGACTATAGCTTCTTTTCTGGGTCTTTGAGCCATTGTAAAACAATTTTGATTCTAGTTGCGTTTATATAGATATAGATACATTTACTACTTCATACTACTCTTGACTTTATTTTGAATAGTTAACCTTATATGAATTCATTCCTTACCGCAGCACAGCTATCTTGATGATTTTGAAATCTATTTTCTAACTAAAAATCAAGCATAGAAGCTATCTTATCCAGCTTATGCCATTAAAATTTTCTAATATTGATGGAAGACTTAACAAAGTCATCGTATATCTTATATATCCTTGTTTTCCACTCGGCAGTTTTCTGCGCTGGCAATACCGCTTCTATATCATCCTTCTCGTTCGAGGGTGTATGTCGCCTGATCACAATTCTGTTGGACAAGGAGGGCTTTTGGGGCTCAAGCTCTTTATACATTTAAAGATACTTATTTCAAACAGACAGATTCTGGATAGACAACCTTGAGCTGGAGCCGGGTGTAATGTTCACGATATTGACCTTTTTCTATGACCTGATTATCCATCGCATTTTTTTTTTTGTTAAGAAGGTTGACCCATAGCTTCGAGTTGGAATTAGTATGAATGATTTGTGCTCTGTAATGGTCTGATAATTGGTTCTACCATCCTTGAGATTCAAGGCCTAATTTGATGACTCGAGAGCTCAAAGCTGACTAAAATGATATGTACAGGATCAGACGAACAATTCCAATTGTCACCTCAATGCATATTATATGGATGCTACTGGGGATATTAAAACTGTTATGTACTCCGTATGCGTGGAAATCTTTATATTCATTGCGCTGGTATATGTATTTGTATCAATAAATCTTCGTGCGCCACAACTACACCACAGCGGTATTGACATCACCAGATTAGACTCTCTACAGCCCTAGCCAGCTCAGTTTCCTCGCCATGTTTAGCCTGCAATTCACTTGGTTGTAGTTCCTCGTCCTGTGGCGATTTTTCCCTCTCTTGGCCATGATTGACGGCATCGAGAAACCGGAGAACATGGCCCGTTGTTTATTCAACAGCTACTCCGTCAGGGCATACCTGGCACCTTCATCGGTGCATACATTGGTACATGTACGTGCCTCTCGGCGGTAATTACATCGGATCACGTACGATGTATGATGTCCAATACCCTGTAGCGTCTTGTCCTTGCCGTAGAGGTATCTACGCCTATGCCAGGCATACTGGTAAACCCTTAGTGATATTTACAGTCGTTGCAGCATGGCATCGTGTGAAGTTCCGACTGGTTCTGTGGCGATGGCTTATCACTTTAATTTTCTTCCGGAAAGCTTCGCTGGAAAGCTTTCCTGCTAGCTAGTGGCAGGACCGACCACATATCTATGGCTTGCTGTTATTGGTGTTGCGGGGAATATTATGCTGATGGTTATTGCAAATATGCTGGGCTTTGCTGTGCAGCTGGACGATTGGAACGCGTTGGTGATGCGCGTTCTGGGCTGTAGTTTCGGAGATTTGGTTTCTTCCTCTAACTTTGGAGTGTGTTTTGTTGGGTCGCAGGTGATGTTTGAGATCAGGAGGACAAGTTGAAGTCAGATTGGTTAATTAGTATGCTGTATTTTATTTAAACACTAAAACTTACTCGGAAGTGACTGGAAATTAAGCAACTCCAATGCTAAAGGTCTGATAAATATTGGTGCTAAGGATGTGAGTAGATGCCCAAATCTATACGCCGTATGTATAAGGACGAGTAAATAAAAGAGGTACTTAATTAATTTTGATTTATGTAAGTCAGTGGCTGTAAATCCCTTTAAAATATATTATTAAGCCTGGTGTTATATTTCTGGAGCTGATACTCTCAATATCTGCACCCATAATATCTGCCGTGTTCAAAAATTCTCGCACTCGTGTTTCGCCCCACCGCCAAAATTTGCGCAAGTTGAGAACACAACGCGAAGTTCAACTATTTCATGGCATTTTGACCAATTCATCCAATATTAGTTGTCAAGCGCGTCTATTTTTGAAGCTATACAAGATCCACATATGATAATGCCTCCGTAAAGGGATAATAACAACAAAAACACGCCGAATCATATTATACCATATATAATTTACGAAGGCTGGGATATACCTTGGGGGAAATGGGTGTCTGTCCGATATAAAGAATAAGGAACTATTGCGAGAAATATTTAAATCCAACCTCTCAGTAAACAATACCTACTTTTTCTTCATCTCACTCCATATAACACTGGAACTGTACAAGATCTTTCTCTTCAATATATACACCCTTTCTACCTGAATGCCCGAAGTGTTGCTTGCATATTAATCACAGTGACACTCTCTAATAGCCAATTCAAGAAATTCTTCGTATGATCCGCACTCTCTCGTAGGAATACCCAATTCCACTTTATCCACAGTTTTAATACTGAAAACGTCAACTAGATTGATTATATTCAGGCGAATATGGTGGTAGAAACGTAGTAAATAACTGGCTGCCTCAGCTGCTGCAGTAACTCGCTGACCATTATGTATTAAGACATTATCAAGAATCACCACCATGGAACAGCTTATATTATTGAAAAAATTGTCCGCGTTAAAATAACCTTGCTCTACGCCAGTGCAAAGAAGCTATCCATTTAAAGTTACAGCAGAACAGATACTCCTTATTGCTCCAGTGTAAAACAGCTGAATATCGTACTTTATTACTGATAAGGGTGTATCCATGATCTCTCCAACCCTATTTTTCTTAAAAAATAACTTATCTACAAATACCAATTTCTCGGCTGAGAAACGTCGTATATTATTAAGATAATGCCGTGGTGCCTCGCTACGGCTTAGTGATATCCGCTTAGGCGCTTTGCGTGACCATTCACGTGTTTTCAGCGTTCTTGATATTGTGAAAAACCCTCTTATAATATAGCTATATACCATTTCTGCCTGCTGTCTCCAACCTTCATGAAAGAGGTATTTAAATAGTGCATCCTTCGTCTTATTTAGAGAGCTTATGAGAACCTTCCAGTGAGCGGAATCGAGGCTTCCAAACACTTCCATATTAGATTATACCGTTCTGATAATTATACACTGTTCGACAAATTATTCCCAATACCAACACTACGCCAGATGATCTCCTGCGAAGGAGAATAAGCCAGATAATTAAGGCAACTGTATGGTAAGGCAGGCCACGGTGAGTGACGAGGAGCGGAGGTTCACGCGTATTATTAGAATAATCTTGCGGATATGGTATATTAATTTTAACGTTTACTAATCAGGCAATGTGAAAAATCTCAAAAACGCGTCCAATAACCTAAACAAACAGGCCTCGCGCTCGAAATGTGGTAAAATTGTTGAAATTCGCGGTGTGTTCAACTTCACCAATTTTGGTGGCGGAGCGAAACACCTGTGCAGGAATTCTTGAATACAGCAGATAATATTCCATTTACTTAGACATAACGTAACATGCACAATCATAAACTACTCGAATCGGTCACCACCCAAGTCCTCGTCTCGCGAATCATCCCTACCTGACTGGACTGACTCCGTGCGTCCCACCCGGTAGACACAGTAGTGAGATTACCCTGCCCAGGGGGAATCGGGATGAGATCGTGCGCATCTCCCGTGGGCTCACTGCGTCCCTGCGAGCGAGACTGCGATGACTTGTCAGGGGGATATTCAGCGCCCGGGATGCGCATGCCGTTGGACTTCATCTGGTTCAGGAACGGTTTCAACTGGCCCCAGCAGGCTGTAACTATGCTGGCGCACTGTACCAACTGCATAGTAACCGTGTTGTAGCAGTAATCATATGTAGGATCCGGTAGCTGCGTCAGATCCTGAATAAGGACCAGTTCAGCGATGATGGCACCGAGAACCCTGTTCATCAGTTCCCCTCTCCCAGGGTGTCTCTGGATAGGGTTCCGCTTACAGGATACGGGTGAGAAAGATAGTCGCGAAAAGACATCGTTTCTTGACGGGCGCGTGCAATCTTACAATCAAGAAGAGTGCCTGTGCGATCAAGCCCAGATCCGTCACTAGATTCGCCGTGCAGAAAAAGTATTGCCACGCGATCAGATTGATACATCCCCCCTGGCGATAGTCCCACGTCCGGCGAGGTGGACACTGGAAGGCCGTGCCGAAGAGCGAGGTTATGGCCCAGAGGGTGGTCATGGACTGCACGACAGTAGCGAACCGATGGTCGCGGGACTTCGGGGAGAGGTTACAGATGAAGTCGCACAGCGACAGTTTGGATAGGTAGAGGCTGGAGATGTATAACAGACTAGCGGCATACTGGGCCTGCGCATATTAGGGATGGACCAAAAGATGAACACAGAAGATAGGAAAGAGATAACCTTCATCAACGCCTCGAAACGTCCAAGCGAAACATCCCCGACGTGACTCCCGTATCCATTGGCCACCATAATAGACACCGCGATGGACTGCGCCGTGCAAAGGATCTATGCCTGTTATCCGTCACATTCTCCATTCTAGGCCAGGAAGCCTACCGCCGATACAACGATCAGATAATCATCGCCGGTGAAGCGACGGACGGTGCGATACTTGCTGATCAGCCGCGACAGGACACTGAGCCATGAGGCCACCAGCAATGACCAGGTCGTCGCATTGACCGCGGGATTTCGACTGTCTGGATCGAATCGTCCCATGCTGTTCAGTTATTCAGGGCATTATGCATTCCGACCAGTGTTGTGACACAGGACATACGGAGTTCACAGGAGTCAGGGCATATTGGTGCAGACTCGTGTGCAAACTCGCGTGCTCTTACCCCCTCATTTAAGATCCTTGTATGTCTGACAAAATCCGCGTGTCACAGAGGAGATGTCTATTGCATTTATTGGTCCGTCGTGCATGACAGGCAGACTAACGGCGACGGCGTCGATTTAGAGCGGCCGAGAACGGCACGATCCTGGCTTTCGCGTCGGTCTAAGCGTGGATCGTCGCCATGGCATCCCTCTCTAGTTGGTAAATTTTTTTCTGTCGGACCATGCCACGTTGGATGTAACGTTTCTCTGACAGGGGTGGTTATTCTCGGGTGGAGGCGAGAAATTTTTGAATAAGAGGATGGCAGGACCTTTTGTTTCTTGTCACCTTGAATTCGCAGGATGGCTTCATACGAATTGGACCCCGCTAGTCGCGAGACTTCGGCCAAGGATCGCGATCATCATGAGCTGGTGCGATTGGGCAAGAAGCCAGTGCTGAAGGTGTGTTTGAAATCCTGGGCCGAAACTTGGCGTAAGCTCCGTGGTAATAATAACGGTACAGCGAACGTTTGGCATCCTCTCTATCCTTGGTTTCAGCTGCACTATTCTGGCGACCTGGGAGGGACTATTAGGGTAATCTACCTGATACACTGTCGATTTGCTATGATACTGACAGCCGAGGACGTTCGTGATCCCACTGCAAAATGGTGGATCGGCCGGTGCTGTGTATTCGTATATCCTGGTGTGGATTGGCACAGCCTGCTGCTTTGTGGTTCTCTCCGAGATGGCGTCTATGTATGTGATCTGTTTAATGTTCAGGATACATCTAATGGAGTAGGGCTCCCACATCCGGTGGCCAGTACCACTGGTGCGCCATGTTGGCTCCGTCGCACATGATGAAGTTCCTAAGCTACATGACTGGTATATCTTCATTCCTAGCTCCCATTAATGACATCTAACAGCTAATCCCAGGCTGGCTCACCGTCATCGGATGGCAGGCGGCTTTTGCCTCTGCCTCGTACTTATGCGGCACCGAGATCCAGGGTGTCGCCATCATGGCCTATTCCAACTATAATCCGCATCCCTGGCATGGGACATTGATCCTCTGGGCTGCGGTAACACTGGCTCTGGCGATCAATCTGGCTGGGGGTAAATTGCTACCACGGTTAGAGACATTGGTGTTGGTTGTGCATGTCTTGGGCTTCTTCGGCGTGCTGATTCCCCTGACTTACATGGCGAACCACAAATCCGCCCATGAGGTGTTCAAAGAGTTCCACAACGGTGGCAATATGCCAGCCGACGGCATCTCTTTCTTCGTCGGCATGACCGGATGCGTCTTCTCTTTTGCTGGTGGCGATGCCGCCGTGCATGTAAGTCCCCCCTGGGTAGGCAAAGACTCGTCAATAACAAGAATAGATGGCCGAAGAAGTGAGCAACGCCTCGGTGATCATCCCACGGGCTATTCTTATGAGCGTGTTGATCAACGGAACACTGGGATTTAGCATGTTGATTGCGACCTTGTTCTGCATGGGCGATGTCGACGCGGCGCTCAATTCCCCGACGGGCTTCCCCTTCATGGAGATCTTCTACCAGGCGGCGGACTCGGTGTCAGGTGCAGTGGGAATGTCCTCTATTCTGCTAATCATCGCCGTCTGTTCCGTGATTGGCATGTTGGCCGCCACGTCGCGCCAGTTTTGGTCGTTTGCGCGAGATCGAGGCATTCCGGGGTGGCGGATCTGGAGTCGAGTACGCTTCCTTATGTCTTCTACTATTTACCTGAACTAATAGAAGTAGGTATCAAGTAAGACCTGTCTCCCCACACACTCCATCCTGCTCACGATGACGATCTCGGCCCTACTGGGTTTGATCAACATCGGATCCAGCGTAGCACTGAACGGAGTCCTCTCCATGGCGGTGTCCGGACTCTATCTCTCCTACCTAACCGTGGGCACGCTGCTCCTCTACCGCCGCTGCACGGGGTCCATCTCCCGCGTACACGACTCCACAGACGAGACAGTCAATGTCCCCGGTGCACCGCTGGTATGGGGGCCGTTCCATGTGCCAGGGATCTGGGGGGTGATGATCAACTCGTTCGCCGTGGTGTATATGATAATTGTGGTGTTTTTCAGTTTCTGGCCCACTCAGATCCCAGTGAACAAGACGAACATGAACTTTAGCGTGGTGGGCACTGGTGGCACTGTGATCTTGGCTGTGTTGTATTATATGTTTCGGGCTCGGAAAGTGTATCAGGGGCCGGTGATGGAGGTGACGCTTTCGTCGTCGGGGATTTGGTCTCGTTGATTTTTCCTTTGGGGAATGGATTTGGATTATTGAGAGATCAAAAGCAGAATGACCGACGATTGAGATGGATTGCTCTGGGGAAAGTTATCAGGAGAATTTATATTGGGAGCTCTGAAGAAAATTTTACATTATGGATCCAACTTTTGTCCCTTCCACCTTTTGGCCCCTTCTTTTTCTATTTGCATGGTGTTCCTAGTCAATGATAACTGTCAATATAGAGATCAATAGCCTTTGTTATATGCTATTTAAAGGAACAAGGATCACATATACTGCAGATCATCTTGAACGAGGTTCCAACCCTAATGTCAGAGTATCCTAGCATCCTCCTATTAGCTTCTACCATATCCAGAGTAGTTATAAGTGGTGCCCGAATTCTGCAGCGGACAGTGAACGGGATCCGTTGGCGTCGCGCTAATTCGGCGACAGGCAACGGCCCCCATATCGGGACCCTGGATATCTTCCGAGGTATGCATGAAGTATAGTACAGTAAAACCCCTATATAAGCAAAGAAAGCAGAACAGCTCAAAATTTGCTTATGCCGCATGTTTGCTTAAAGGTGAAATTTTGATTTTTCTCAGCCATCATTCTATATTCTCTTTAAAAAGAATTATATTAATCTATAGCCTTTATAGCACTATATGCCTATTTTCTAAAATAAATTTTATGCATGTCCTATACTATGTTGCAAAGACATATTTGCGTGGAAGATATATATTTCCCAAGGGGCAGGCTACGCCCGGGAATGGACGCCACTACTGGAAGCATGAAGCAGGCTGGGATTCAGGGGTACGGACGCACCTACAAACTAGGCTAAATAGTTACGTACATATGCTGACTGAGAAGGTGCAGCCAGAAGTTCTAACAGGTATATTTAGTCGTATGACTAAATAAACTAATACAATTGGATTATATATCCCCACTGTATCCCGTTATTAGCAACTTTGTATGGGAAAAGCTGAAGAACTAAGCAATGATTTTGTATCGGGGGGTTAAGCAAATTGTATGGGAAATCAAATTAGATGGCGTTTTTATTTGCTCAAACCGGAGTTTTCGCTTATATCAGGCGCTGCTTGTATAGGGGTTTTACTGTAGAACAGGAAGTTTGATCTGAGGAAGTAAGTGTAAATACGATGGTGAACCCATGTTGAGAGTACACATTCATTCATTCATTATCAGTCATTCTTTAAATAGTCGTTCTCTGTGCAGTTATTATTTGAACAGTCGATCCATCACTTCATTTATTTTCCTTATTTCAGTCATTAACCCTAATTATAGTGGACTCTCTTACCTAACGAAAAGATCATCCCCAAATCATTCTTTCTCCCCGCCTATTTACTGGCGGCCCTGGCAACCGCTTTACCCCAGGGTAACCCCTTCGACTCCTGCAAACCTCGGCATCAAGAAACAAGACATTAATATAGGAGATGGAAAGGCCGCAGTCGTGTATGGCTCTGTAATCACTTTCCACGACAAAGTGCAGATCTTCGACGTTTAACTCGAAGGAATGGTTCAAGCCGAGTATCAAGAGATGATTCCCCGGCGACACGGCCAAGAGACTTGCCGTGATGACAGCCCTCAAGGTAGGAAATGAATTCATCCTCTCGAGCAGCATGAAAGGCGCAGCGACGATATCTACGAGAGCCAGGAGCTGGTTGACGACGCGAAGAAGCACCCAACAGGCATAGATTTGGTTCGTTCAACATTCTGAAGAGCAATGCGCCAGACGTTATGAACGCACTCGACGAATGTCGCAAGGAGGCGCGCAAACTTGTCGACGTAAAGACTGACAGGTCCACGCTCGTCGTACTGTTCCAGAAGCAATAGGAAAGGAGAAAACCCAGACTCCGCCAAGTATAAAACAGCTGAAGATACCATATACCAGCATCGACGCGACGGAGTCTGCGGAGATGTCATGGCCTCGCCGCGATATCGCATGGCTCATCGGGACCAGACATTAAATGGAAGACGCCACAGCCTGTCGCTGTTGCATGGTTTGCTACCGGCAGGACAGAGGCCAAACAGGCACGCATCCTAAACCCCTGTGGAAAAAATAATCTGGAAGGGACGGAGGGTTGTGATTGAGATTGCAATGGTTTTACTGGGCCTAAGGGAATGAATTTCCGCTTCATTCGGGTGAAAGATCCCGTTACTCCGGACCTCAAGTATCCTCAGTGCACGCCTTGGAAGGTGTTGCTCCCTAATGTTGAAGGCCTGCATCTGCCACTACGAGCACCTCTGCTACCAAACAGGGCCGGGAGGAGAAAGCAGGAACAGAAGACAGAAAAGAAGACTAATACAACAACCACCCCAATCAAAGTAGCGGGACTCATCGGAATAGTCAGGGTAGACAGGACTCCAGGAGCGGACGAGGAAAGGGCAGAGGCAAGCCTTAGGTCGTTAACATTACCCCTATAATGGACATCGTATATATTGGATAGATCTTCTTTGAATAAAATAACAATCGGTCAATAATTGATGCAACTACAACTTAATCCTAACCGTGGCTGAGCCACATCCGACTCATAGTGACATCACACAGGGCCAACCATCTCAACCGTCGTGAGTCCCTCATCTTCTCCTATCAACAATATTCGCAATCATGGGGAAGAAACAAGACGCCATCCTGACCACTCGACAAGGACTGACCAACTGTGTCATATGCGGCTCGCCGATCCAGTTCTCGCGGCCCGAAGACTGGAAGGAATGGAGCCACATCTTGGTGCCACGAACAGGACAAAAGATAACAGCTGAGGAGCTAGAACAAGCCGACTATTCTACAGTTCCCAGTCTGGCTATGTCTTTCTACCGCATCAGTTGGTCTTTGTATCCTCGAATTAGATCTGTCGCTAATCATAGAATATAGTCCTGCACGACCCCGACGGTTCGCTTCATGTATCGGGAATCACGCAATCCCTGAACAAACAACGCCATCGATACCGTGTTCCCTACAATACCCAAGACGTCCGACTCGGCGCGTCAGCATCATTCATATGGCCACGATCCCGAGAATACGAACCGGGAGATCTCCAGGCGGATAAATACACCCCCTCGGGGAAACGCCGGGGATGGGCGTATCCGATGCACATGCCGTGCTGGGTGCTTCTACGACAAATGATGAGCACGCAAGTGGTGGAACAGAACCTGAGTTATCTCTTACAGACGCTGAGCAGCTTCTGGCGTCACGGTCAGGGGGTACATTGGACCCCGATTCCACGACTGGTCAAATACCGAGCTGCGCGCTGGGACGTCGAAGTTGACTGGGCCACTGCCAATCCGGTCTGGGTTCCAGAGATCCAGGTACGATTGAAGATGGCCCGGAAGACTCCTCCTCCGATGAAGCGCCTGCCTCCGGACCATCCAATTGGTCGTGTCCCGGTGGAAATCGCCATGTTCATCGCCGATCTCATCCTGAGTGATACCACCCGGCCGATGCGCGGCCGGGATACCCATTATATGCTCTGGGCCTTCCGGTGGACGTTGCCCGATGCGTACTGGAAGGCACGATGTCGCACGGCGTTGTTGTTGGAGGTGGACCAGATCCTGCGTTCGGAGGAGTCTGTAGACTGGCAATTTCTGGCTATCAGTCTGGTAGAATTGCCTTTGAATACCAACAATGCATTACTAAATCGCCATCGTCTTCTTGGTTTCCTAGGGTGCATGCAAGAAGAATTCCAGCAAAGGATTAATGGAGTGAAATTCACCGAGTCCGACAAAAAGTGTGGTCTCGTGTTAAAATATGGCGAGTTGAATGCCGAGTAGGTATCATGAGCATGATTTTGGATTGGCCTTTCTATGTCAGTGTTCGCAAGTAGACAGGATAATCGATGAATGAAGGCAAACATTTGAAGAAATTACGTCTCATAAGCAGTATAATGGAGTATTTCATGACCGACAGGATACGCCGTGATATTAGATGTATCTCCACATGAAACCTTCCCCTAACTGCTGGCGATAGACCTGGCTGTGGTGACCTCAATTTATAAATATTAATATAGTCAGCAACCTTACCAGAAATTGTCTACTCCAGAAAGTTGAAGCTATGTACGGTTGTCTTATAGATCTATAGCGTATGGATCGGTAGATATTCTGTTCTATAGCCATAAGGCCCTGGTTATAGCATTGTATGTACTTTCAGTAATCTGCTCTTTAAGAATGTCCAATTTATTCCTTCCGTAAAAATATTTTCACTCTCTACATTTTTTTATCTATGCACACTAGCAACACTACCATTGAATTACAATCTTAAGAAATATTCTGTATAACACAATATACATTTAGGATGATGTTTCTCTGACACAAGAAATAGGCCACATAAGTAAATCTACATCATATGGGCTTCTACTCTACAAAGTGTTTGGAAATGTTAAATCTTAATAATATATAACGGTACTACGATCCTGGTCAGAATTGGGTATTTATTCATGAAGGAAGAGTCGATATCGAAAAACACAGTAAAAGTAATCCGCATGAAAGACTTATAAACGCACTTCCGATATGGGTCGTCTAGTCCATTATCTGATAATATGTCAATGTGTCAACTCGATCTCGCTACTCCGTATAGATAGACCTTGTTTGGCCAAGCGTCTGAGAACAACATCCACCGCCTACATGTCAGCCTAATTGCTACAAGTCACCACACAGAGGGGTTTGGCTCGAATCAGTCATCTTTGACACCTCATTTCTCGCTAACGACGAAGAATGGGTGTTCTTAGCTCAAGACATCTTATAGCGGGGTTTATATCGGCCATCGCTTCATTCTTCATCTCAACAGGCAATTCGAGCATGTCACTCAGCAGTTCTCGACCTGAGCCAGTTCCATGACTGCCTCGCAGTTATCACTCTGCGGCCCTTTTGACCGCGACAGAATCCTGGAATGGAACTCGCGCCCACCTCCCTGCGTGGAGGATATGGTCACTGCGAGGTTTGACCGTATAATACAGGAGAGCCATGCATTTCCCCACGTCTTAAAGCGGGACGTCCTCTTCGCTATCTATTTGAAATGATGTATTCGAGATGATCGCGGAAAGTAAGTGAATCGTGAACTCGTCTTAGCTTCACCTGAAGGCTACTAGTCACCAGCACTGTGTAGAAGTGTGAGTTCGTCGCTGGCGACCCTCCAATTATCAGCGTGCCGCGCCAATTCGGCAAGGAAGGGCCGAGCCTCGAAATGAGGTGCTGGGCGTCACGGGTATTGCTCTATGTTCGAGTGCAAAAACTACTAAGGAAGCTTGGATCTGTAATCGGTTCAATATGGAAGTTATTGGCAGAATATAGCATTTGATCTTTTATTCCGGATATCTTTTGACACTTGCAGTGTGGTGATATTTTACGAGAGGACCGAGCCAATCTAACCGGCTGAGAAACTAGAAAGAGGCCCTGTATAGTGTGGGTAGAGGCATTTATTTTATCCTATGGATGTTCTAAATATCATACCAGATCATATTTGCCTGCTTTCTAGCTGGTATACATATTGTATTTAACTACATATATCAAATTCTAGAGTAATACCTTCTCATTCCGAAGACTCTAGGATAGTCGTGTAGTTAGGAAAGTTTTTAGCGAAGAGGGGAGTCATAGTTTACTCTTTTATAATACAATACACTCTCATGATACCTGAATCTAGGTTTTTTATTCCATCCCAGGACCATAGATTCGAGTATGTATAGAGAATCAACAACCTGGACGAGTTGCGGGTGATAAACTATGTGTTGCGCATATATGCTAAACCCTGAAATCTATTGAATCCTATCCAGTTTAAAGTATAGTAAATTAACAAATGTAATACCCTATATGACATTCTCCCACGTTTTTGTTGTAAAGGTCTGCAAACTAGGCTCACAGATCTTCCCAGGAGGAGGCAGGGTCCCATCCTCAAAATACCTCCGGACAGTATTTGCCGTGCAGAGAGAGAACTGACCGAGAGACGAATGCTACGTATTATTAGCCACTAAGACACTAGAATTGAACACCGTATCCATCAGAACAAAAAAAACGTACCCCGTATCCATGATGCTCTAGCACCACACTGTCTTCAAGCCCCCAACTCACATTATACGCAGAGGCCAACGGCGTAACGGGGTCAAACGTATTCCCGATTAATAGTATAGGATGGGGTGTTTTAACGTTAAAGTCACCGGTGTATCGCTCCTTGGCTGCTAGTTTCCACTGCGCACACGGCACTTCTATAAAGTCGTTGAAGTCACCTCCTATATTGCTGAGGGACCAAGAGTCGTAGAGGACCGGAGCGAGCTGCTGAAGGTTTGAAGATCGGGGTATCTTGTCGGAGCAGCGGATGCTCAAGAGGGATTCAAGTATGGTTGGATTGCGGGTTTTCACTTTATTTTCTTCGGCAGCGGCAGCATTAGAACTACCTCTGTCTGAAGATAACTTATCACCAAAAATCGACATAAGACCGGTCACATTCCTAAGTATGGCAAAATCCAAAAGGGTCGATAATTCTGGCCACAGGTTTGTACCATACAGTTGACCCAGAATTATCGACTTGACCATATCGTAGGTAATTACACCAGCGCCAGGGATCTCTATGGGATAAACTTTGAGTGTTTCAAGGAAATTGTGGATGTCTGCTTCCATTTCGGAGGGAAAATTGTATCTCTTCGCAAGAGGACAGAGACTCGGTGCGGCGAGACAGCCCGCACAGAAGCCGTAAAAGACTTTGTCAGTGTCGAGGGACATTTGCGAGTCACTGCATTGAATTAGTATTACATGTATTACATAGAGTCTGGCTAGACAGCATACTATCCATGCAGATATTCATGCGCATTCTGCACCCCATCTAAGACTACTTTCCCCATACGATTCGGGAACATGGATACAGTAGTGGCGCCCAGGACGGTTCCGTAGGAGAAGCCTGGTAATTAATATAAGTATATGTTTCGCAAACGTATACATGGATGGATACTAGGCATGCATTCTCACCCCAGTAGTTCAACTTCTCCAGACCAAGTGCATCAACAACCTGCATTATATCCCTTGCAACAAACGCTGTTCCGAGCAATTCACCAGTCTGTCTGTTGTTTTGGTAACATTTTTCCACCATCACAGCACTCTGATTCCACATGTGGTTCAGTGCTCCTTTCGACGCCGTACCGTGGTTAAATTGAAGGAGGGCGAATTCTTGTTCGTTTTCAGAGCATAGGAATGGTAAGGTTTTACCGACGCCTCTGCATAATTCGCATCTATGAGCACTCAGACAAGGGTCGATTTTGAGGAATCAAACCTGGTATTAAACGTGATCAGATCAAAGTCCCCTCCAAGTGTCCTAGTGATACATCATGTAAGCATATGCTATGTAGTACGTAGGGTAGTTCTAAAACCATACGCTTGCAATTGAGCCCCTAATACCGCCATACTCGAGAGGCTGTCTTCTCCTGGACCGCCGAAATTAAAAAGGATCGGCTCCTTCATCTCGCCTTTTTTTGATGGATTTTTGGCTGCTACCTTGGCCAGATCGAGGGTCAGGGTCCTGTTAGGCTGTGGGTCGGTGTAGTCGAGAGGAACTTCTAGGGTGCCGCAGATCATAGGCGCAGACTCATCTTTCAAGCCGCATGGGCCGGACCAGTGGATTTGGGCTGCTTGAGCCACGGGTAGAGTGGCTATGGCCTGTAATATAAAATTTAAGTATGAGCGGTGCATTTTTGGGTGTTCTCGAGATGTTAAGTGAAGTGTGCCTGTCTAAGTGTAGAGCAGACTTCTTATACTTTGAGCGGCATATAGGAACATTGATTTTAAAAGTATAGCACAGCCCCAGAAGCGCAGGGCCTTATTTGGATTTGCAAGGACAGGATCATAAGTTGAGGTTGTTAAATTGAGGCTATGTTGGTTGATTTCCTTATTGGCCCACTAGGGTCAGTAGATAATTTTCCCAATCAGGTACTATCCAGCGCTCTACAGCCCAGTCCCGGTCTTGCACACCTGACCATGAATTAGCTGGTTGGGGTTGTATTTTACAGATAAACTCGAAGTGCAGCTGTTACTATTTTTACTGACAGTCGGCTTTCTCCATGTTCCCTCCCGATTTCAATCCTCGCTTCCGGATACGTGCAAGCAGTTCCAACGGAGAAACGGTAGACAAGTCGGCATAGGGCCCAATTAAGGCACAGAATAAGGGACTACTCGCAATTCCCCAAAATATGTCTCCCGTTGCCCACCGCACACCTAGGTGCAGAAGAGGACACTCACCAGTGATTGTAACAGAACCCTTCCGTCAGGATATTGACGTGAGCCGTAAAGTCTTGAATTTATTTCGAGTTATTGTCTGGTGTTTGTCACAAGCTACCCTTTTTTCTAGGCGTATGGTATTAAACTAGCCCAACTGTTGGTCGGCACTTTCCGAGAGGAACATTAAAAGTATGTCCGTGAATAAGTAGAAGTGACGAACTTGTGGCATCCTGTGGAGCTATCGTTCCGAACAATTTATCTTACTGCGCTCGATTTTCTCCTTCAACTCTACGCAGTAGTCAAAACATGTATTGAAGGACAAGGTAGCCTGGCCGACAATAAGGACATTGACGTTCAGCGTCGCGCCAACGAGAGCTGCACCGATGCCAAATATACACATACATCCCATACAAAAGATGAACCGACAGAAAATATTACACAAGCTGGAGGCGAGCGGCTGGCTCAGCACGCACAGCAGTAAGTAGACCGAGCTGGCCCAGATATATTGGATGGTAGACGCGTCCAGATTACTTTTTATCGTCTGCTTCCATTGGAAGCATCTACCAGTAGGTTTAGGGCACCATTCCCTACCGTAGGTCACCACGCGACGACCGTCCCCATCTGACGACCGATTTCACAGCAACATCTAAGTCAGGAATTGAAGCTTTAGAGCCACATAAACTTTTATGCAGAGATATTTTAAGGGAATAAAATAAGAGTCATAAAGAAGTTGTCAAGGTTTTTTAATTATCCCGAAAGCGTTGTGGTAGCCGGATTTGCCTTCCTCGACGATTGACTGCCAGAGGGGCCTCTTCAATAACATCAGCAGCTGGTTCAACAATATCCTCCTGATCTTTAACGGTAGATGGCCTGGAAGGTTTCTCCTTGCCTCTTTTAACCCGTTTGAAGTTATTTTAAAGCTGTAAATCTGCCTCTTTAGCCAGGCGCTTCTCTGTCTTTTGGTGTCTTTTTTGCTCTGCTTCCTGGATACGCGACTCCCTATTAGATGCCCTAATTCTCTTTCTTTTTTTAACTAAGCGTTGTTTCTCTTCCTTTTCCTGCTACCGGAGGATCTTTTCTCTTTTAAAGCCTTAGCAAGCTGTATTACCTTCTCTTTTTCCATTTAAAGATCCCGAGCTTGCTGGATTTTCCTAGGAGAATAGAATACTGCGTAGCCATCTTCTGGGGCACGTAAATTAAATATAAGAGGCTTTCCACGCTTTCTTCTCTTCTGCTCATTCTGGAGGGCATTTTCGAGGCCTTCACAGTGCAGTTTAAGCAGAATACTCTCTGTAGAGAGGCAGTGTATTATAGAACTCAATTTTTTGGTCTTTTTACTATAAATATCGGAAACAACATGCTTGAGGAGCCTTTCAATCTTCTGCCAGTTTTCTGCTTGCAGAACTAAGTGTAAGGATTCACTCGAGGAATACCCATATGTATGAGCACGCAAAGCACCGACTTTAGACCCCAGAATCATCACATACCTGTATGGATCCTTCGCATTCACTCGAGGTTAGCTGCGCTAAAAGGTACGTAGTGATCTTGAAATTGCAGAGGAAATACTTTCACTCAATTAAGCACCATCTTTGGAATATCTTCGGCCCAAAGATGCAGAAAATAATAGCTGAGCTGACAGGAACTGTCCCATCATCGACCTTCCTTAGGGTATTGTCGGGTGGAAAGATATGAACGATCCTCTTAATCTAAGGTACATCACCTCTTTTATTTATAAATGAAAAGTTTAAAGAGAAAGGATAAAAGAACTATTCACTAATACAAAGCTATTTTAGTTATTTACTTAGAACTTTGCTCGCGGAAACGGGTAATCCTAGAACTAGTCAAGTACCTATTTCCTGAGGCCAGAAGGTAGACTATATGTGCGCCAGGAACGAAGATTATTAATATTAAATAGAGGTCCATCAATACCTTTGGTATAGCTTCGGTAGACTGGGGTTTGAAGCTAATTCGGACTCGTTTCTTCTGTGCCTCTGGGAATATTTATTCTCAGCAGCTCACTATTTCTAATGTTAGTAACTGACCAGTCCGAATACAGTTATATTCTGTAAACAGACAGGACTTCATATTAATTGTCTCGACGCTGAATAATATCAGACACAGGCTGGAAATCTTATAATAATACCCGGTATTACCAATCAATACATTAATTCAATAGCGGAGTTAACGATCACGCTCTTCGCATTCCCCTTGTTAGTGACAGCAACGAACAACCCTTGTCATACTAGTTAATGGGATAAGGAATGATCGTCGGATAAAATTATAGGTATTATTATAGTAAGGGTCTAGTATACACACTAAATACAGCCCCCTGCATACAGAGTATCCAATACAACATGCTTGCCTACTAGCTTTAACATCCCGGGCTAAACAGAAAATAATTAATTTCATCTTATTTAACCCTATCACAGCCCTGCCGCTTACTTATACTTATTAAGACAGGCCGCTGTCTTATTAACACTCAAATCAAGCAGAAACTAATATATTAAAAAGCCAACCAAAGCTAACATGGCCAGCGCTGGGTATAACAGTCGACTTGAGTGGAGATTAGCCCTCTAATAATTAGTCTGCATAAGATCGTGAACCGGCGCAGCGCTTTAAGAATATGTTCGAATAAGAATTTACCTGTTAGCGCCAGACAATTTTACGTCTCCATTAAAATAATCAGGGACTGATCGGCATCCCTCTTCCCTAGTCTGCCTCAGAATGCCTTAATAAAGGTTGTAGCCGCTCTCTCGAAGGGTTCAGATAATCCACTCCCTATATTCTATACCATTCTCGGACTCAGCCTATTCAGTTATGGAGATGCCATAGTAGGCAGCAAACTAACAGTTTACGCCCTTTTTTTTTTTGTTGTTGTTTCTTTTTTGCCTGTTTAAAGAAAATTAGCCTTTTTACTTTCATGTTGGACGACTGTGTAATACTAAGTCTCACCGACGGTTAAATAAAACCTGATTCGACTTCTAATGGAGCATCAAGACGAAATCTCTAGCTCGGCTCCAGAGGTAGTTCCCTATCGAGGTATTGAAGCTATTAATATAGAGAACACTCAGAAGATCGCATACCGGCCTGCCAGCTGGCCACAGAACGCGATAGCTGCGGATAGAGCCGTGCAAGAAGGAAAACAAAGGATCTGCGGACTGACGCCAAAGATATTCTGGATTCTCCTGTTAATCATGGCGTTGCTCATTGCGGCGGGAATCGGGGGAGGCGTTGGTGGTGGTTTAGCGAGTCAGAAAAGGTACACTAATATACGGAGTATTTATTTCTCGATATTTTCTTTCCGGAGATAATTGCTTTCTTGATTGCTAATAATGCTCCGTGTGATATTTGTGTAGCCACTCTGCCCCATCTTCGATCCCTGTCGAGACCAACAGTCCTACCAACACCGTTCGAGATCTCTCCACCTCGTTAACAGGCACGGCCACCAGCACCAGCGTAAATCCTACCAGCACGAAGCCCTACGGTCTCCTAAACTCCGGCTGTAATGGCACGGATAATCAGTACTACACTCCTAACAACCCCGCAGATAATTCAAGTCCGTTCACTGTCAATAATCGCACTCTGAAGTACAAGATCCACTGTTACCAGAATATCCCAGATAGTATGTCATTCAATAACCCGCAGATTATCAAGCTTGGACAGTTGAAGGGGCTGGAAAGTCTGCAGGAGTGCATTAAAGCATGTGCAACCCTCAACTACGCCATAGCGGCTGCATTCGGGGGGAAAAAGGCGGAGGTACCGTTCAACAATCTATGCAGTGGCGTCGTGTATTCCTATCAGAATTATATCCAGGGACAGCCTATAAACTGCGATCTCAATAGCGGAGTCAAAGAGAGTGCATCAAGGGTTTCATGGACGGATAATCGTGGTCCAGAGACACACACCCAGGTTGATTCGGCGGTTCTGGACTGGGATGATTAGTGAATGTTTATATTTATCATGGGATGGTACATGATTCTCTTAGTATAACTGCGGTTCTGTGGTCGATGTATAGATATGGTTTTTTTTTTTTTAATTGTCCGTATTGATACCCCATTGGTGGGAACACTAACTTTAAACTTAAATTTATGAATTAGTTAGATTGAAAGCTATATGAACAAGCTACATGGACAAATACAGTCATCGGAATTATATGCAGAAGTGCTTACGTATCCCTCGTTCTGTGCCCTTAGCGCCTGCAGCGTCGACACCACCTGCTGTCTGACCACTGCCCATGAGGTCCAGAACCCCAGCTCGGCCAGACACCCGTCGCAGAGGCCAGGTCGATATGCGGGAAGCTGATGTCGGCGAGCCAGCTGCGCACCGAATACGATAGTCCTCCTCCCTAGTAAAGCGTCTCAAAAACAACCTCTGGATCCCAGAGCCAAATACCAACAGATTTCCATGTACTTTTAATATTTTCAGTTGATAATGCCGCATTCCAGCTTGGCCAGAATAGCCTGAAGAAATCCCGTTTGGTAATATGGCTTAGGCCCTGGCAGGCATGTAGAAATGCCTCCAACTTATTCTATAAGCATAGACAACGGGCCAAAGATACTGACATCAAGCGGTTGCAGTGTATGGGTAGAATAAGGTGGATAGGTTATTAAATATATCTTATTAGCTTCACAGAAGTTAATAAACTTCATAGAAATGTGAGAGTTATAGCCATCTAGTATTAAAAGGCGCTAACACCTCCTGGCTTTGTCTTTTGGCTCCCGGTCAAAAATATCTCAAGGCCATGCAAATCCTATTTCATCATTTATCCAGCCAGATAAAGAAGAGGCAAAGAACGCCTAATAATCTATAGTATTAAAGCCTTGAAGCCATGAATCCTGTATCTTGCCAGAACTTGCTTGGTGTCAGGGCCTAGGTCGAACCATGCCTGAGGCACCAAGTCTGCTTTATTTACTGTTAATCCTATAATGTAGGGATTTCCCACATTTCCTGTATAATAGAATTCTTTCTTCCTTCCTTCTCTACGTTCGATGTTTCGTTAGATCGCCACCTTAGATAGAATCTATCCATTTTACCAAGGTGTATAGGATCATCACGCTTGGTATATTAAGCCAGGAGACAGTGAGGTCTTATCTGCACAGATACAGGCAATTGTAGTAATCCACTCCTGATTACTATCCTGTAGGCGTTGTTTAAGGCCATCCTTTTTATATTACTGTTAGAGAAGATCCTCTTACCTTTAGAAAGCACTCCAATTAGGAATCCTTTCTTATCTATATTATATATATTCTCTGCCTGTATGTCATATTCTGGTATATTTGTATGCAGAATCCGCCCGTTTGTGTGAAGAATCTATAGCAGTGGTATAGCGGTAAAGGAGCTCCTCTTGATGCCTCTTTAGAAAACGGCCGGGCCAGTTCTTTCCAGGCTTAACTCCAGTAATTTTCTTACGAAATTTCGAAGCATCCCACATGAGGGATATAGGCCACGGCTAGATAGCTTATTTATACATTTTATAAGCTCTTTGGTCTGCTGGTTGTTAAGATTTAGTTGGTTTTTATACATACCGCTAAAGCCGCATTGATAGGGTCCATATTGACTGAGTTGTGATGGTTTAAAATCTACGATTCAAAAGTCGGTGTACCTAGAAATCGGTCGCCAGATGGGGACGGTCGTCACGTGATGACCTACGGTACCGGAAGAGCGATCGGAAAGATCGTTGTCCCTAATGCAACCGTGAAGGCGCACATGGAGATGGAGAGACCGACGGGATAGAAGCGAATATCCCCGGGCGGATCCCTCTGTGTGTGCTAGACATGATGAATCAGGTCTTTCCTTGCGGACGAAAAGGTTTCCTTGACGGTAAGCAAGACGAGGGAATCCCGCCATTGCGTGATAGAAAAAGGCCACGGTTGGCGGAGACAACAACATGGTATCGGCTTCCGTCTCCGATCGCCCGACACCCGATCTACCCTGGCTGTACTTTGTTTGTCTTGCTGACACTCCTATTCTTTGCCACATTTCCAAGTTTGTCGCAACTCATCAGCATCCAAGTATGACCTCAGACTCTCCGATCGACCCCTTTTGGGGGCTACCAAGCTCGAAAGCTAAGTTAGTTATGCGAATTAATCCATAGGCGTCAAGCTAATCTCGCATCAGCTTTTGTGAGAAGGTAGTGATCATGATAATTAACCCGAGATCAATTTGCCTGGTAATGCACATACAGCTAACATTGTGTACTGGGTAGGACTACGTAGTGACAAGATACGTCGCCGAATTCATCAACACCTTAACCAACCTAGTCTACGGTAGGCAGCGACGTGGTAACCTGCATTCTTTATTAGGAGATCCTACTCACAACCCTTCTCCCCAGTGTTCTACGCGATCTATGGGCTCTACAAGCTGCGACAGAAATCCAACACCGGTTTCATTCGCGTCCTCCCTTACTGGGGTTTGATGACTGTCGGAGTATGTTCGGCCATCTACCATGCCAGCCTCCAGTACCACACCCAAATGCGTAGGTCTCGCATACCCCCTGTCAATTACTGGTTTCTTTTGAACCAGAAGTCCGTTCGCTAAAATGGTATTTTTTCTTAGTGGATGACCTGTCTATGCTCTTTGCGACCACTCCTGTCCTGCACCGCGTCTTAACCGTCAATTCTCGACGCAGGGACTCCTTCATTGCGGGTCTCGTGCTATATCCAGCTCTCACTGGAATAGTAATATACCATGTATCAACGGACGAGTTAATCCTGCACGCTATATTCTTTGTCGGTAGTGTCGCGATTATCGGAATCCGAACTATGCAGCTCGTCAAGCTCCGCACGCCGGAAAATTCAGCGATTAGGCAACAAGTATGGGGTATGGTTCGATTTGGGGCATGTACGTTAATTAATCCCTCCACATAAAGTACATGTATGATTGGAGGGGCTGATTCTAACAAAGTCATTTTCCATCTCGGATACTCCGTCTGGCTGCTGGATGGTTGGCTGTGCGACTGGCTCAGAACAACACGGGCGGCAGTTGGACTTCCATGGGCGTGGCTACTCGAGCTTCACGGGTGGTATGTTCTGGCCCTACGTTCTTCTGTTAATATTTTTTTTTTTTTTTTTTTTTTTTTTATTTTTTATTTCCCGTCTATAGGAGGATGAAACTAATCGGAAGCAGGTGGCACACGTTCACCGGAATTGGTGCCTACATTTTCATCGCGTTGATTGATCACCTAGTATCTGGTGAGGATCTCCAGGACATTGAAAGCTTGTTTGCCTGGCCTGCTCCATGGGCTTCTCGGTCAATATTTGCAGGGACAGCGTCCACTGTGACGCACAAAAAACAGCACTGAATTGAATAAGCATTCGCTCCCTGACATCTCAGAAGCAGAGAGTTTCGTGGTAGTGAATTGGTTTGGAGCGATTTTCCTCGAATTTTGATGCTCTCTAATCTAGTATCTTGACCATACTTCGATGCTCTTTTAATTTGTTCTTGCTCTGCCTTTTTCCCTTGCTCTTTTTCCTTTTATTCTCCTTCTTCTTCTTCCCTTTATTTTTTTTTTTTTTTTTTCGTCGTGGATGATTGTAAGGTCCGTTACACACTAGGGAAGTCACTATCCATCATACCTGTGGATGCTGCTTCCAAAACATAAAAATCCACAGTGCCGTCACTTGGCACTACTGAAGTTCACTAGATTTCCACTCAGACTTGAATCCATAGACAGCAACAAACCAGCAGTAAAATCCGGGTCTGTAGACAGGTCCGCACCCATTACAACCGTTATCACAAAATCCAAAACGGCGCCCCAGTGCCTCGAGGGGGTTTGAAAAAGTCCCCTTGTTTACCCTTCTAGTAGCTGTTGGAGCGTCTACAGCAACTCCACATCGCTAAGAGCTCCGGGGTCCCTAATTACGCTGGATGAGAGTACTGATATGGCGGGGAGTGAGTCTCTGGATAGGAGCCTCGAGGTGTCAGCCAGAGTTCGAGGAATATTATCAGTGACCAGCTTTACCGTGTAACAGCGCATGGTCTGCTCGTATCCTCATCCATAGTGATCAAGACTCAAACTACATCCTTGACATCGGTGAGGATTGTGCTACTTGTTGAGCTAGTTGAAAGGGCTCCCACATAGTCAGTAGGATAGTTAGGATGTTATAGATCGTTAGGAGCTAAAAAGGACCACCTGGTAGACCCTGTGCATGGAGGTGCAGTTGTCATTTCCGAGCCTGAACTAAAGCTTCTGCAATTCTTCCAGGTGGTTATTTGCCCTTGAAGGCCTTTCTAGGTATTAGATATCAAGATAAATAGACGAGGAAGGTGTTCACATTGGGACCGTAGAAGACTCACAAGAGAAAGCAGTGCTTGTAAATTAATTATTCTAGGGTGAAGAAGAAATTCAATGTCTGCGAACGCGCTCAGCGCATTTTTCGAGAACGGGCTTAATAAGTCTAACGCCATATGATGTCGAGCCTTACCCATCAGGGTCAGGAGAATAATATTATTGAAACAGAGGCACGATGCAGTATCCTATGTTTTCCGTGATGACCATGCCTTGGACGTCGCGTTCAGCTAAACACATTTACATGATGTTTATGTGGTTTGCATGCAGACCGTATTGGGATAAGATAATTAGGGCAGGGTGCTAGGGCTGGGAAGCTCCCCACCATACTCTCGCCACTTCGCTTGACTGTTTCATGCGATGTCCCAATATGGACTAGCTTTATTATTCTGATGGTAGAGTAGATCATCAGTCCAATACTAGAGTGCTACGGGAGCCCCACAATTGAGAATTGCCTTCATGGTCAGAAATTTTCCTTATCATGAAGAGCTTCCAAACACATCAGAAATCAAATCCAATATACGAAAATGAATCCCCTTCGCTACCTGGCACCCCCGCGCCCATTCGTGGAGATCTCCAAAGCCACGAATAAAGAGATCAAGGAGCGAATATGCTACGTGGACTCCATGACTACACTCTCTCACTTCAAAGTATCAGAGGCGGAACACGACAGACTTCTCTCCTATAGAGATGCATGCAACACCCTCGCTGAAAGTAGCGATAAAGAAGACCGCGAATGCGCCAAATTAAGCATCACCGACTATGAAAACAGCCTTAGAGAGAACAGCGACCCACCGAGGCTGTCCTTCGACCTGGCGACCAAGACCAAACTGGGCGAAGAACTCGACAATCTCTGGAACATGTGGACCTTCACCCGGTATGAAAAATACCTGCCCGATCAAGTAATGCAAGAGGCCAAACGACACTCTTCTTCTAAGGTCTCCGATCCCTGGCACAGGGAGTTCTGGAAACCATTCAACGGACGACTGGAAGCGGAGGCTGATGCTTTCTCTATGGTTCTTTTGGGAAAGAATGCTCATAATAAATGTCCTACTTTCCTGTTACTTGCGCTCCTGTGTGAGCGCCATACCCTTGACTGGGACGACACAATCGAATTGATCAAGGCTTGTGCTTGTGACGGGGACGTCATCATTCCGAAGACAGATTTGGTCGAGCTGATCCAGACGCGTGATGCCGCTCTTCTTGCAAAGAGGCTGGATCATGATGAGGCCAGTATCTCACTTTCTGTGGAGCACGTTATGGGTGTGGCGACTATGGTGTTGGCTTTCTTTGCTACGCATCTTCCCGAAGCTTTGTATGAGATGGAGGAGTTTGATGCAACGAAGTGGGAGCCTAAGAAGCTCTTGTTGGATCTGTTCCAGCTGAAGGAGGGGCATGAACAGGCGATAAAAGAATTGATGCAGGAGATGTACGATAAGATGTTAAATGCTGAGTCTGATGATGATTTTGATGATGAGGAGTGGGAGGAGGAAGAAGAAGAAGATGATGATGATGATGAAGCTGCATTCAGCGATGAATCAGAGGATTATTGAATGTGCTATCTGTTGAATGAATAGATAAATTTGGTTAAGTATTATAGAAAATCTGAATTATAAATTATATCTTCCGAGCAACACTTCTATTTCTGCTTTCCAATATCCCAGGGAATAGTTACGGAGAAGGATTTTGAATTGATAATGTCCACCAAAGATAACGCCCAAAACTTTGGTTACCTCGCTAGAGGGTCTAAGGGGGAAATTCCACCTTTTAGTGGGTTACTTGTTTACGTTAAAGTTACAGCTCGACTTTTGAACACCTGGATATGGTGACTCGTGGCGCTCTATAATATACTTAGGGGTGGCCGACTTCTTTTTTATGCGGGCAGTAACACAGCGATAAGACCTGCCATACTTGTAAAGAGAATTATGTCAACCCATACTTGCTGGAATATATTAATAATAAGGAGGCTTGGAAAATGCTTTGAAAAGCACGCATGCACTAGGAATTACATTAAGTAGTAATCTAGTTACTATATTACTTACTGAATTACCTAACCTAGAACACTATAGCCTTCAAGTCCACGTATTTCCAATTAACAGTGTTTTCTTGTTAGATTTATAGGCGGCCGGTATTCCGTGCCTGCTTTTTAAAACCATTAAGATTTCTCTGCATGCCTTGGCAAGGCAATTATACCATACCTGCGTAGACTGGATATATATATGCTTGCCATTTTTAAACTTTATACATGCCTGGAGACGCTTATCTCCACATGTGTGGTGGCATTGGGCGCTGGAATTTATTTTCTTTCCTGCCAAATCTTAAGACCCTTTGTATTACTTACAGTAGATTTAGTAAAGAGGATCTTAAAGGCCCTATTTCTTTATGTAACAGTCTACACACCTTAATCTACAAGGCTACTTGTTATCCTATGCAACCCGAACAATGTTACCCAATGCTTAATAGCAGAGATAATTTCCAGCTATTTAATACTGTGAAGTATCTCAGCAAACACTGCGCAACCCTTAAATTGCTGCACCTCGACCTTCGACTGCGGGATTGGTCCACAACACCTTAACCTTTTAAAATTTCACTGCTCTGGAATACTTATTTTTTAAACCAAGAGAGTTATACAGGTGGTCCTTGGCAGGTTCGCCTGCAGCTTCGCGGCTCCTGGTCCAGGCTTTTCCACCTAGCATCGGATCACTACATCTCGCTTGTCCTGTTAGCAATGCCCTTCCACACTTGGTAAGAGGAGTCCTTAGCCTCGCAGACGCCGCATCACAGGGGCAATTCCCAAGCCTGAAGCAGGTTCGCAATGCGGTAGAGACTAGGCAATAAGTATGCTTACTATAAGTACCATCTTCACAGCCGCCGGAATTAGTTCTGGTTATAATAATTAGCCACGGAGCAAGGCTATAGAGAAAGTGACGAGCGACCAATTTCTCCTCCGGAGGAGCTATAAATTTTCTATGATGATAATGACAAATATTCGGAGCCAATGCCGTTGCCATCAGAGGAGGATTATGAGGATTTCTACGAATTTTGGCTTTCCTGGAAACACAGTGAGACATGGGACAGCAAGAGAACCAAATTAATAACCTGTATACAAAGGGTTTAGGTAGTATATATTTAACTGAACAAAGCCAACTTTGGTTCCATAAAGATTCCCTGAATTGGTTGCACGCACTTGTTTATAGATTTGAAGTTTGCACTTGGTTTTAATTAAGCTTGAAAAGGCTACTACTACCAGGAGGGGTAAAGTTCTAAGAGCTATACTATAGATACACACTCTCTCTACCTATCAACTTATAAGTCCCCCTATCATTTGGCATATATCCCTTGTACCCATACACAGCGTTAACCTATGTGACTAGGTGGACAGTGTTAGCCAGATAAAACAAGCGCGTTTTCTAGTAAACTGAACATAGCAAACACTACTGCGTCCTCCCCCCTACCCAAAAAACGCTCGAAGAGGATCCTAGATCACCTGACCTCCCAGTCCATATGTCGGAACGTCCGGTTATCCCTCTGGTCCGGGTGCCAGCCTGCACTGTCTTAGTCGATATGTATTTAGCCTAGTTCCTGGGTGTCTCCGTACCTCCCGAATCCCAGACTCCTTCATGCTTCTCCCTATGTTGATCATGTGGTCACGCACCACACAGTTTCAATCTGCCCGCCACCTCTATAGGTAGTTCCTTTAGATGTTTCGGACAGGAGTAGCCCTACATTCTGAATAGATCTCGTTTCGTTCTTTCTAGATTTAGGGCCGTGTCACCTCTACGGAGTCAATAACACTTAATAATAGAGCGTCTGATTCACTTAACCTAGTTGCAAATAGCAGCCATGATTCTAGAGTGAGCTCTTTGTGGATACTGATCGCGGAATGAACGAATGTCACTGCACTTCCAGCAGTCGTCAAGAGAAGTAGGATCCAGGATCGCTGAACTCTTCTCGTTGCTCCTGTGCTGTGTCCAAATAACCTGACTGGCGTCTCGTCATCGTGGCTGTGGCTCCCAACTTGACGTATCCTTCGGAGGGAAGAAAAATGTACGAGAATCTCTCAAATTGCCGGGATACATAGTTGGAGGATTAATCCTAGGCCAGAGATATGTGTGATGAAGCAGAGCGTCTCTAAACTAGGCATCATTTGTTTGGTGTTTGATAAGTGTCAAATCAAGTGGCTGTGAACATTGCGACAGCCCTACGTTTCCGGGTCACGAGGCATATTCCGTAGTATGATGGGCAGCATCACATTGAGCAAAGCCAGCAATACACCCCTGTTGCTACAGATACAAACATAATGTTGTGTATGTTTACTATATTAGGTACAGTTCTGTGTGTATGGCTGTCTCTCCAATAATAAACACTCACTTAAGAGAAGCAACGTCTACCACCAACCTGCAGTGGATTTAGATAATGAGCACTAGTGAAACATCACTCCTATGGACAAAGCTATTCCCATAGGTACAACATGCCAACAACTAATTTTATGGTGCAAAAACCGCCTCCCAATGTCTCCGCATCCTCTCGCAAACTCCCGACTTGTCCTTCCACGTATCGAACGCATGTTCCAACGTACATGCCACAGTCTTCGCTTCTTCCCACGCTGCCTTTTCAGCATCATATCCTGCTAAAATTGATGCATCCTTGCCCGCCGTCCAGACCCGACTCGGATTTCCCTTGTAATGCGCCTTCTCCCCCAGGATGTCTTCTGCTGCGTTAAACTTTGGACCGTACGCATGTACAAAAAATCCGCGAACCGGCTCCGCCACAGAAGGGTCCTTAACACGCCATTTACCCTGGCTAGTCAGCGCATAATCTTCTATCGGATCTGCCTGCAACATAGCAGCGCCGATAATTCCCCTGCCCGACTCGTCTGGATGACCCAAGTCAGCTACCGGCTCGCTGACTGTGTAGAAATTTTCCCCAACAGCTGTCGCAGCTTGGAGAAACGTGTCCTTGTCACCTTCACCAGGCCCGCCCTGGCCGAGGAGCGGGTAATAGAACGAGGGCCCGTAGTAGTTATAGTATGCTGCTAGGAGCAGAGTCCTCCAGTGAGTTTTTTTTTTTGGAGATAAGCAACACGCCGGCTTCAGTGGACTGGCGGGCAGTGGTAGATGGTTCCGCTTGACGGGATATCTGGAAGTATAGTGGCGAGGCAGTATTCGCCCAGAAGTCTGGCCATGTGACTAGACCGGTCGAGGTAAAGGGTTTGGATGTTAGTAACTGTGCAGGATTATGTAGCGGGATGCAATCGGCGTCCATCCATATAACTGTCTCGAACGAGGAAAAGAGGATCGCGAATGATTTAATCTGGTAATGCTTAATGGAATAATGGGAATTGTCATTTTCGACAGGTAGAATCTCCGAGAGAACAATGCAGCGAGCATTCAAGCGCGGGAGAACCACCTCGCAGACATACGGCTCGTATTCAAGATAATCCCGTAAGAATAGCTCTACAGGCAAGGTGGATCCTGTTCTTCGCAGTATACGCAGGGTGACCACGAAGGTAGGTAGGTAGCGACCGCCGGCCGCCGAAACAATCCCCTTAGTTCCAGATTGGTAGGCCTGATAGATGCGATTATCAGCCAGGACGCTCATATCCTGCGTAACCCATCGTGGGCAGCCTGTAAAGGTTTGTAGATCTCGTCGGCATTGTCAATGTAGTTTTCTCGGGGAGCTTCCTGGTTGGCGTCAAACCGACGTATTCCTACAGAACTGTGCATTCTTGGGGAATCACATTGCGGTCTATGTTTCTCAAAGAGGGCATACAGTTGATGTCCAAGCTGCGCCTGGTCATCAGGCAGGAGATCTGGAGATGTCGAAACCGAGATGGGGCTGGTCCAAAGGAGGTACGCGATGAGGAAAAGGAACAGGGTGACTGTCAGTGTCTTGGGCGTTTTCCAGCGTAGGCGATACCCGCGCGAGCTATACTCTGTAATTTTCAACATTGTGACATGGAGATAGGGAGGGAATGGGAATGGAAATGCTCTTTTTATAAACGATATACCCTGGTCGTGGTCCTGGAGTTAGCGCCCGTCTCTATGAGGCTGAGGCGATGCTCTAATCCATTCAAAAGTACCCCCGTGCCAATTGCTATGATTAGCTGCAGCGGTTAGATGTGCTTGGCTGACAGTCCGCACATCCTTCCAATCGTTGGGGTGGTCCGAAAGATCGTCTTAACTATCTCGTAATTTCGAGCGAACGAAGGTGGGTCTGTGCAGGGTTCATAATAATACTTCGTAGGCGGACGCAGAGGGGATGGACAACCTATTAATCCACGGCAGTGTCCGGGAGACACCGGCGCCTCTACCTTTCCTTCACTTCCGAAAGCACAATAATAATAACAGATTACATGTATGTATCGCTGGCTAGTTGGCTACTTGGAAGCGCTTTCGCATTTTTGGCCCCTTGTTCAACCTATTAAAAAGCCATACTCTAGGCAGATTTATCTTATTTTATACATTGGCGCTATGTTTTATACCAGGGACGCACTCAGGGGGTAGATCACCTCAAGCACTTATAACTGTTGGGTTCATTGATGCTGCAGCTCCAACGTTCACTACATTTAAGACATGGTCTTACTTTTAGGAGATGCAACAGTTAGCTAAAAGCCAAAAAAGAAGAGGAAAAGAAACAAAAAAAAAAAAAATAAAAAAAATACTCGAGGCGTAGAAATAATGGCAGTGAACTTGCCAATATTAAGGTCTATATTCTACACTCCACAAGCAGTCTCAGCTCGGGCAGTGCCAGCATCAGCATGGCACATAGAAGCCTATAAGAGGAGATTTACTCACAAATTATTTCATATCAAATAAGTACAATCGTTCTCCTATCCGTACACACAGGAAATAAGTAGTTATAAAGTCGAACATTGGCATCGTATACATGTCTAGAATAACGTGAACACGGTTAGAGCGAAATTGAACTCAGTGTACCTGAAACATGAATTATTGCAAACGATTGAAGAGAGAACCAATGGACTCATCCAGAACAGTTCCCGCAGTCGAATGCAAGCAAAGCAAGGGTATATGTAGAACAGACTTAGGGAAACGAAAGCTTAACCGTTAAGCCATGTCGAGTGTTGTCAATATGATCCGCTGTTGAGTCAAGTTAGAGTGGAAGCCCATCCCATCTGTACTCAATTTTCGCACCTGTGTCGGTTCCGTCGGTTCCGCCATAGTATGCATATGCAGACCACTGTATGGAATTTCCATGGGGATTAGGTTTATTTGCTTTACGTCGACGCAAGAACCAGATAGCCGCAAATACGCCAAGTCCGCCTACACCGACACCCACCCCTACTTTGATTCCAGCCCCCGTTGGCAGTCCACTTGCTCCGGTATTTTTAGACTCCATCAAATTTATTGAGGGCTGGGTGCTTATGGATGTCATTGTCGTTGAGGTAGGTGTAGGATTTGTACCCCTTGTAATGAAGATTCTAGAGTCGTGGTCGCGGTGACAAAAAGTCTTGAATCTGTGGACAGAAGTTGAATCAAAATCGACTGTGCGCACATGGTCAAATGGGCGGTAATCTGGTGCTTTTGGAAGGGTCTTGGCGGACAGTGACAATGGTAGAACTTGATGATGGAAACATCCTTATGCATCCAACATAAACAGCGTTACCGTTTTCTGCAACCATGGTGGTGTATTCATAATACCTGTCAATTCCGAGATTAAATAATCAAATCAAAACGAATGAACAGTGCCAGCCATTACTTACGTGAGGCAGCAGACGGCATTGCTTACATGTTGGTCCACAGCTACATCGGCAGAGGCATATCCCATAGGGCTATGGGAAAGGAGAGGCGCTTTGTTTATGTGAACTTATAAAAAATTGGGTAGCGGTAGGCTGGACGGTGGCGCGACACCAGCCAACAAAACATATAAATAGTCTTTTTCTCGGGCGCTTTGGCGTAGCGACGGAGCGCTTATAATCGAAAATTTATCTGGGGGGATTCAACGAATATCGGACTAAGCAGTAGGCTAGCCAAATTAACATCAACCGGCTTTCGCACATTAGCCCACAATTGACCAGAGCGGCTAATACAAACCACCTCAAGAACAATGGAGTGTTCCTACAAGAGAGGCTGCTAGTATTCTTCCAGCGGAAATCCTTGAACTAGAAAGGATTAAGCCTAAATGGAGTTGTTGGATCGATGCCCTTGCAAAGTTGAACTTGTGCAAGATTACGGATTATGAGAAAGATCATGTTTATGGACACTGATACGATTATTCTCCAATATTTAGAACGATATCTTCGAAGACTCTTGTACTGCTATGCAACAGCCTTTGTCCCCTCGAGAGGGCGTAAATAATAGCATTCACCTGCCTCTACCGAAAATGTATATGCTCTCCGGACTTTATAATTGGTGGGTAGAGTAGGCCTATATCCGGTTCCTGGAGAAGAATTCTATGTGGCACACAATTACATGAATGCGGCCTTTTTCTTCCTTTCGCCCTCCAAGACACTGTTTAACTACTACGTCTCTATTCTCGACACACCGAGCAGATTTTATGCACCCCAACCCGAGCAAAATTTCTTTAACTTGGCCCATAGAGTCGATCGCAAGACGTTTTGACAGGAGCTGTAACACATTTAGAACCAGAAACCCATGTAGGTTAATAAGGGTCACCTGAAGAATTTCAAGTCTATTCACCAGAAATGGTGGCGTTTGATCTCCGATAAGGATGTTGATGTGTATGTTCGCAATAAAATACAAGAGATAGAAAGCTCTTTACTTGATAGGGACAACACCATAATGTATAGAGACCCTACATATGCCATGCTTGATATGCATGAATTTTTTTGGTACTATATTGAGTTCTTCATACAAGGGTCAAATGGACTTCAACCTAAAGACACCAAGAGATACAAAATGCTTAACGACGGAAATAGTGAATTAGGATCCTACTAACTTGTACATACAGGAAACCCTCAACCAATTTCGCTTCTGCATTGGTGCCTCATCCCCTGCGCTGAAATAATTATCCTATCCGTAAGGATATTCTCTTCGTCCAATCTTGATGGGCGCGAATGCCAGGCTTAGCCCCCTGGCGGGAAAATAAGGCCACTCGGAGGAACTATTACTGCACCAAGATGAGAATCACATGTCTATGCTTGTTAGCGCGACACCCAGGTGACCCCTACTCTATACAACCAATTATTTAAATGGTCCGACCAACCCAACAGGATAACATCAAGTTCATCTACCCATGCTATGGACCCAATTTGTATTGGTCATCTAACGCAAGCAACATCCTCGGACATCCTCGGACATCCCCGAACCATCCTCGGACCTTAGCCTCTGTGCGCAGTGACGCGATTCAGCGTGAGCTTAAGAGTTTAGTACATATGACCTGCATTTGCTCTCCAAAACTGCGAGCTGCTTGCAAAATTTATATAATATACACCAACTGAACCAGTAAGTGTTATGTTTCTATTACCTAAATCCCGAAGGCTAACTTTTAGACCTTGCAGCGAAGTCCAGTTAGGGGTCGTACACTGCACTGCACTACAAAATGGATGGAGTGCTTGGAGAAAGGTCACGCTTCCTGCAGAAATGGAGACCCAAGAACGATTTCGAACGATGGCTTGAAGAAAAATCTCAAAGTGATCAACCCATACAAAATACAGAACATCAGCCACCGATTACGGGTATTGATAAGCAAAACCCCGTATTTCACCGTGTCATCGACAACACTCCGCGTAAAAACCTTCATGATGCACATTCGACACGCCCAGATGCCACATATCTACAGGTGGATAGGTCCCATGGCGAGATTCTACGCTCGATGAAAGGTGCTACCACCGAGGTTCTTCATTTCCCGTACCAACTGGCACTCCTGCTCGTGGTAATTGCTTCTATACAGATTGTAAAGTGCCTTAGAAAGAAACGCCATAGACTAAGTGGCTCTTCAACATCCAGATACCGATAGAAACATCCGGTCTAGGCTGCCTTGCGAGGCAAGTGGAATGATAAGGCAATGGTTAAGGAACTTTATTTTGGTTGGGGGGCGGTTTCATACTACCTCACTGCTGTTTTTTGTGCGGTCTACTCTATATCCTGTATCTCCTGTTATCATGCCTTCGCCTTCGAAACTTAGATGTATCGAACAATCAAAAGTATAATTTCTGACCCACTATCAACATGCCAATGAAAATGAGAGTGAGGTCCCTAACAGCACTAGGCAGGACTTGGTCTATAATGGAAGAAGAAGGTGATTCATTTGGTCCAAAATTACTATTACTGCTGTGCACTTAGTCTATGGCCCGTGCCTGAATCAACCAGGTCTCAGCGATCCCTGGGTCGCTCTCGTTGGACGCCTCCGGCCTACTCCGAGATTAACGGAGCCACTGTACAGGAAACTAAACATGCGCAATCTCCCGCATTACGCTGTAATAAGGCACCAGTGGGTACTAATCGTGCCCGATGTAACCGTACTATATTTTATTAGTATGATCTGCATTGGTGGAGAGCCTCCCGCCCACCTCTGAACCTGTCATATGCGTGTTTACAGAAGTAGTAATCAGACCCATTTTTAGGTCTTTGTGGCGAAGATGTCACGATGGCCTATTGGCCTTTGAGCAAGGTGTTATGGACCCCTACACATCAACTAGTTAAGGGCAGACACGGAATGTGGGGCCGCCACCTCACAGTTCGCTCATACACCGCCCCACTGAGCAGCACATGCCGATCAGGACACAACTGAGCACGTGATCTCTGCCATGGAAACTACAACAGGTGGTAGTGGAATGGTATACGAATCTACCATAATGGACACTACAAAAGGTATACGGATGGTATGCTGACTACTGACAGGAAGGATATAAGGGCACGCATTATCATATATGATATACTTAGAATAGTTCTTGTTTAGTTTTTCGCGATCAATCTCAATATAACACTACAGGTAAATTTGTTACTAAGTCATCAGTACTAGTTATTGTAGTTGGGGGGGGGGGCACTAGAGTGTTGTAAGCGATTGCTTGTTCTATTGAATGGGTAGTTAACGTAACCGGAAAGCGAGCGAGCCATGAAAGCGAGCGAGCACCTCCGTATTACATACAAACTGGCACTTTTTGTGATCTTAGCATTTCAACAACAACCTGTCAATACAGCCTAGAATTTGGAATCCAGACTGACATAATAGTGTACAAGCAGATATTAAACCTCGAAGCTTATAATGTAAGTGGTGCTATATATTACATAAAGAGGGGATTAAATACAGTTGTACTAGGGATTGTCCTGTATTATAGTGAAGAAAAAAATTCTGAAAATTCTGAATAAAATACAGATATGTTCTACTGCATGCATTTAATAAGAAGGACTTAATACTACGCCGTAGCTATAAGATTGGCTGAGATACTAAGGCTGTAAAAAGTGACATTTTATATGCAATACGGAGGTGGCTCGCTCGCTTTTATGGCTCGCTCGCTTTCCGGTTACGTTGTTAAGAACTAGCTTACATAAATGATGACTAAGCAGGGTCGAACAGGAAGCAGGTGTCATGGGCTGAACCCATAGAACCTACAAGATAGGTTATGTACAAGAAGGAATCGTTGAAGAAGGGAAGAAAGGAAGAAGGGAAGAGGAAACAAGCGGTAAACAAACAAGGTGGGAAGTCACGTGACATTGATCGAGGGCCAATGGGCCAATAGGGTCAGTAGGGACAGTAGGGACAGTAGGGACAACGGGGACAGTAGGGACAATAGGGACAACGGGGACAGTAGGGACAACAGGGATAATAGGGACATTGGCCCGAGAGGTCAAACGGGCTCTAGCACTTTACAGCAGGCGCCCTTATGGCTTTATACTCCAACAAGTTCTACACAACCTCGCGAGTGCCTGGTATACGGGCTCGAGCGTTTGCGGGTCCTGCCCGCTACACCTTTATATATTTTGTTATGATCATTTGCTCAGGAATGGGTGGCAGAAGACTATACCAGCTACACGCCGGTAGCCTACGAGGAAGAATAACGGTAATAAATGTATTGACTGCGCAACCAACGCGCTCACCAACCGGGTGCTCTCTTTCTTTCTCCCTCTTTTATTCTCTACTATCTAAAGGAATGGAAGCGATTTAGGAGCGCTCTCCAAGGCGCTAGGAGTCATCGGATCGCGAATTCCGATGTTTATCATATTTGGAATCCAGAAACTACTCAAGAGAAAGGAAATCTAAGAAAGAGGTTAATACTTTAAATAAGGAACTAGAACCTTTTTATAATGAGGAATAGGAGCTTGAAACTCCCATGCAAAGAATAAAACTTTGAAACGGCTGTACTCCTGGCTGTCCGCTAAAATAGAAGCACACAGTGGGATAAATTGGTATAGATATTGGAAGAAGATTTTTCTACCCAAGCTTTTTCCTTTTGCTCAGAATTGCATGCGTAAGTATCCTGATACTATAATTGTAAAGGATGGAGCACCAGCTTATCACTATTACTTTTAACAGCTTGTGTACAATACTCATGGGATTAAACCGATTCAATGGCTAGGTAAATACTCTACAACTACTCAAGAGGTCCTTACTAACTATTTAGACCAGGCAACTCTCCAGAACTAAATGCAATTAAACCTGCCTGGCCATGGCTAAAGCGGCGTACGACTTCAAGAGGTGCCTTTCGAGATAGAAGACTATGGAGAAACAATGGTATAAGGCATAGGATAATCTGCCTCAGGAGCAAATCCAGCGTTGTATTGAACGCCCAATTCGTCATGTAAAGGATGTGATTAGATTGGAAGGAGGAAATAAATATAAAAAAGGTTGTACAGGAACTAATACACGAGAGTGGGAGGGTCATCGGGTCTAGGGGAAAATTTTTAGGTGCCAGGATTTACCAGAGTTGACATAAATAGCTTCAATTTTGTATCTATTTTATAGAAAGTTGATTTCGAGCCTGTTCCCATATATTTTACTATGGTGGGAGCTTACACAGTCTTACAACGCTAAAATTACTAGCACGAAAAAATATTTTGAACAGACCTCTGTAATGTCTTTGACAATATAATGTAAGACTAGTTCAACCTAGTTATTAACGCTCCTGTTGGCTGCACTAATCTTATCCAGGCGTCCCTGCTTATATAACGGTAATGCACACTGTATACACTACTTTTATACTTGTGACCAAAGGCTTGCTTAGCACTACCGTCGTGTTTACCATTTTCCTCATTTCCGAGGTTAACTACCAGCAGTTTACCATTGCCTCCTCGAAAATAGAGAGCGTAACTGTTAACACGTACAAGCCCAGTAGGATTCAGGTGCCTTCAGGGAGGATGATTACTTCGCCGCCTGGCGAAGTTAATCGTCCGTTATTAATATCAACCTTGGTTGGTCTTCCACCCATCACCACCACCACCAGCAGCGACCCATGGGGTTGTCTATTCTTTACCACCTGGTTGTCCACTGTAGGCTACAGCCCGCCGTTATTTATCACACCCATAATCCCGGCACCCACCAAAATCCCTGGCAACGACAACTCTCTCACCCCCACGCCGGATCTGGGGGTCAACGACTGCACCGGTAACGGCTGCACAAAGGGGCCAGATTGCACCAACAACGACTGTTTACACGGTGGAGACTATACAGGACCTAGCAGCACACGCGGCGGGGACAGTACGAGCCCAAAATCCATCCCCCGGGGGGAGGTGGGTTCTGGTGAGAATTGCATGGAAGGGGGACACTGCTCGGGCGATTACTGTGTCTCTGGCGGCGGCTGCTCGGGAGCCAAATGTAACCGGGGCGGGGGATGTTCGGGCTCCAACTGCAACAAGGGTGGTGGGTGTATTAGGACCCTCCTGGAGAGCTGCAGTTCTGGACCCTGCATCGGGCCGTCGTGCGTCGACAATACTGATTGCGCATGGTACGATAATCAGGTCACTATCACGGTGCAGCCGGGAGGTAGTCCTGTCCTGACGGGGAAGCCTACCTGCCTGACTAAATACCCCTTACTCTCTCCCTGTGTCGGAGGTAACACGTCGTGCAATGTGCCGTGCAATATTAAGAGGTGCCCCGCGAATAGCATGCCGATGGCCAAGGGGTGCTCAAGGGCTGAGCAAACGACGGGGCCAAGGCTCTCGACCGCGAAGGGAGCGGCTGCAGAGCATTGTGTGGAAATGGACGCATTCCGAGGACGGTGAGTACCCCAGAGCGACCTTCAACTTCCCTTTAATTATCAAGGCAGGGTACGTGGAGTGGGGCTATCATGTTTGCCGTTGGAACGAAGATATTGTGTAAAGGCCACGGGCCTGCTCTCCAGGAAGCGGCTACAGCAGAGGAGAGAAAGGCTTCGCTCTGTATTATTTATGAGAATCATCCTCGATATGTTCCGATACATTGAAGCAAGGATATTTTAGCTGTGACGACGACCCAGGGTCTCTCTGGCCAAGGTCAGCATCGACGGAGTAGAGGTGGTCATATATAGCTCTCTACTTTTCATTTCTTCCCTCTTCCCTCTCTATTCCTAATTTCCTTGTAGATGGTGATGGAATTTTAAAATAAAACTTAGGTTAGTACGTTACTATACAGAGATTTCCAACCATTAACTATGACCTTCAGTTTGTTTATACTAGAGCTCGGCAAATATCTGCAGATATCTTCGAACAGATACAGATCTGATCACGCTCAAAAATTATCTCTAACCTGCAGATAGATCATGACGAAGCTCATATATATGAGCAATTTGATGATTTATGAAATAATTGATTGATTGATTCAGAGCAGGTTTTGCTGGGAATTATTAAGAAACCCCCAGCCCGGAGTACCGTGTGCAAAGAGGAGCAGGTATTGGAGCGGCTTATAGTAGCAAGATAAAGTTAGAATAAACTACGGCGGAGCCACTTGGCGGAGATTTTCCACGGTAATAACTACAGCGAGCTCTCCACCTATAGGTAGGATAAAAAAATCGACGGCAAGGGGTGCTTTCTAGTCCGGGACTTAACTAATAGCACATTCCAAATTCCACACGTAGGGATTAACCTAAGTAACCAAATTGCGGATTCTATGTAGTATATCGTTCGATGCCTAACACTCGATCGCAGACCACGTACCGTCTCGCCATAGAACAAATGCATGCTATGACCAGGATCTGCCATATCTAGCAAACGGTGGTAGATGCGGCCCTCTAGGACTATATATATATTGAAAATAAACAATTTTGTCGGTGTTGCCAATGGCGGAGAAGGCGAATAGATTATTTAGCCGATAACTTATAAAAGATAGACAACCCTAATACCGGTCTAATAGAGACTGTATAGCCAGCTCAAGCGGTGGTAAGTAAGATAATAACCTATAGCCGCGGTGGCAGCACCAGCTATCTACCTCCGTGGAGGGTAGCAGGATACTGTAGTAAGAACAGCTTTTTAACCAATCCTGGTAAAGAGCAGGGTGCGGACAAGTGACAGCGGTGCCCAAAACGCGTAAGCAAGCAGGCGCAAAAACGCACAGACATCCTCACATGAACGCAGAAATCACATGGGATTGAACAATCTATATCAGTAGTTTCTTAATATAGATATGGGGAAATGGTTTATGTCGACAATTATGGTAATATTGATTATTCAGCACCTTTCTCAGTCAAATGTTGTTGATGATACAACAGCATCGGATCGCTTATATTTCCTATATTAGTTGGCTTATATTCTTCGTTTGTTTACCTCGCCTTTATAAAGCGAAGTATTTTGGTAACTACAGTAAAACCCTATATAAGCAGCACCCATTTAAGCAAAACTCCGGTATAAGCAAAGGAACACGGTGTCTAATTTGATTTTCCATATTAATATGCTTAACCCCCGATACAAGATCTTTGCTTAGTTTTTCGCCTTTTCCTATATAAATTTGCCTATATCGAAGTCACAAAATTGCTTATTCAGACATCATACTTTGCTTTAAAGATGGTTAAGAGGACGCGTCGAGCTATTTCAAATAGCCAGAAGGCTGCCCTACGCGCTCAACTCATTTAAAGCCTTATCTTTCTCTGGCATCTCTTTCTAGGTGGTTTGAAGAGACGTATAAACAGCCAATTGACCGCTCCTCGATTAGCCGAATCCCCTCCTCTTGATTTGCCTTCCTTGACGACATTTAAGCGCATCAATCCGAAGATAAACGACGCCGTACAGAATCCTGGCCGGAGCTAGAAAAGGCACTCTACAACTGAGCATGTTGGTCATGAACTGTGCCAGATTTGAAATCTCCTTCGTCGGCTCACCACTAAGTACTGTTGATCTTCATAGCTTTCCATGGTCGATCGACATTTGTGATGTGATTACGATACTCTGAGTACGGGGTATGTGACAATATAGAAAATTGCCGAATTACAACAAATATCACAACAACGCTCGAACTGGGATCATGGCACCTTTTGGGGGTGAGTGATAAGAAAATTTTATTGACAGTACATAGTACTATTTCTGGGCTAACAGTCGGTCCTGTGTTTCTCTACTAAGATCGACATGAGTTAGTGTATGCTTCGGTCCCAAAACGACTCTGAACGCATAATATATAAAGCCAGATAGAGCCAGATATTTGAGCAGCAGCGCTTACATATGTTGCTGTTATATTATTTGAGCACCCTACCAAGTACTTAGGATCATGTTTGCTAATCCCATGCAATGAAAGAAAGCGCCAGTCCCGTTCCTTGCTGGAAAGTATTGGCCCACGCCATAAAAATTAGCACCCCGTGAAAATTACAGTAGAACCAGGGCCAATGCATCGTGCAAGCGGGCCGTTCGCCGCAGGATTTGGGCGTTTTAGTATGTCCCTGGACCAATGGTACCAGCTTTCATTACCCACAACTAAAGAGAGCTCTCCTTCCTCCTCTCGACTTAGTCTGCTCTGTATCGGAATGACACCCATGCTTATAGCGGTAGCTTTTATCGCCTGGTTTCTCGTCGATGCTGTGTGTGCCCCTCTAATTTTATGTGCTTACATATCTGCAACTTTCTGATTCCCATCCCCAGTAATTTCGAAGTTCCAAATGTATGACTACGTTACTCTCGGAGGGTATGTTCCCATCAAACGCATAACTTCCAATGCCTAATAAGTCAACTCTTTATAGTCGTCTGGTTAGCAACGTTTAATATGGCGGGAGTTCTTTTTATTCTACTTTTGTTGTTTATGTTTTTCCGGACTACCCTCGCCCTGTCAAATTGTACTCACCTCTTCAACACGGGTGCGTAACAATAACCAGGTCTCTCATGTCTCCTGGACTAACATATTAAACTTCCCAGCGGTTATCAATAACGACACACTCTTTATCGATGGCGGTGAAATGCATACTCTCTTACCAAATGGGACCATCACCACGAAAGCAAGTTTGTCTTCCGACCCTGTTATTCCTTGAGAATTTTGACCGACATTAACTAGTCTACGATCTTGAAACTGTCGACCTTTCCAAGTCATGGAAGAACTCAGATTCTGACCTATTCAACTACATTTCAAAGCCCTATAACGCATCACATCCGGATAAATATCCACCCACGATAAATAATGGAGCCTCCTGGTCTGACGGTGAAAATCTTTATTTCTACGGCGGCTACGTTAGTGACTGGGGTGGCCCCCCAGTACCACCCCTCGGAACTTGGAGATATATTATCGCAGTCAATAACTGGACTAACACCGGGTTTTGGGGCGTTCCCCTTGTAAGACTTAGCGAAGGAGGGTCGATGCGGTCCTCAGTCGATAAAAAAGCCTACTACCTATCTGGCATCCTTCACCCGGCTGGGAACCCCAGCTTTGCCGGGACACCAGGAGCGGATGTGTACATAGTGTCTGGGCTTATTTCCCTAAACATGGCTAATTTGGAATGGACTAATTATTCCACATCTGCTATAAACAATTATGGAACAATCGGAGCCGGATACGTGGGCCTTATTGAATCTGTCGGCGACAAAGGTGTTATAGCTGCCTTTGGTGGGTAACGCATCCTGTTGGGGAAAAGCTTTCATTCTTGGCGAGCAACCAAATGAATGCTACGAACCAGGTATCTTATTTATCCGTTCATTAACTAACCTTATACCCTATGGCTGACTGCTGCAGAACTCGATGGAGTATGTTAGTGTGTTCGATACTGCGAAGCAGACATGGTATACACAACAAACATCGGGCGATATTCCAAGGTGGCGAATGTCAGGCTGCAGTGTTGTTACCGCGGCTCAGGATCTATTATCCTACTCCATGTAAGTCCTTAAGTGAATTTTTTTTTTTTTTTTTTTTTTTTTTTTCTCTTTAATATAAGCTAATTATAGCAGCTATATATTCGGTGGTATGTCATCGACGACTAAAAAGTCTGACGGGAATATATATGTCTTATCGTTGCCTTCATTCCGATAGATTCAAGTCTACGATGATAATACTATTCGCATTAAACACAAGTGTGTGACGCCTAGAAAAAATACCATGTTAGTTGTTGGAGGAATCATACCTACCAAGGAAATGAATTTTACCCACAGTCGCGAAATTGTGATAGCTCTAAGCTCAGTAATAGCTTGGGTACATTCGACCTGAGCACCCTTTCATGGATGACAAATTTCAACGCAGGTAATAGTAGGGAGCACATGATTCCCACTAAAATTTACAGCGTGATTGGTGGCAGGTCTGTCGATTTCATGATTTTAATTGCATCTCTCCAATACCCTACGATTTCTGCTGCCAGCTGGTCCAGCTAACCATTTGAAAGTGAAACTGGCGGCGCAACCATAACCGAACCGGAACACGGGTTTAACAGCTCTTCACTGAAAGACTTTATTCAGCAAACGCTCCGTAAGGCCTACGACGAGCACGGACTCAGTCCCCTCTGGTTCATCAAAATCAACCCCAGACTCAGCGAAAGACGATTCTCACGGAGGCTCGTTATCCGGCGGTAGCATAGCTGGAGCAGTCGGGGGTTCCGTTACCGGTGCAGCTTTGGTTTGTGCTCTAGCGTTACTTTTATGCGACGACACAGGGCAAAACCAGGCACGGAGTGGATGGAGCCCCGACTGACACATCAGAAGTTTGCTAATTCCCACCCAAGTGAGCTCCAGGGAGAGCAAGGTCCTTTGGCTTATGAAATGCTCGATGAGCGAAACCATTCAAGGCCTGAGGTGCCAGGAGACTTGAGCCATAATGTATTTGATATGCCAGTAGAGTCGGGCCCTAGAGTTGAGATGCCGGAAGAACAAAGCAGGACCCAATCAGCCCGCTAAGACTAATACACTGCCGTCGTCAGAAAGGACCAGTTGAAGATTTCCTAATCACTGACAATCTCAATGGCGCTATTCCTAAATTATTTATTATTCTCTTGTATCTTAGAACTCACCTGTCACACCTTCTCTTATTTATATGTTACTAGATTTCCTGCTTAGATACTTCCGGCGGCTTTCTATCTTCCAGTTAAAATCTCAGTTGCCAAACTGCCTGGACAAAATGAAAATTTATATGATATGGTAAAATATGGATCTATCTGGATAGAAAGGGGATCGAAGTTTTAGGTACAGCTAGGAAGGAGTATACATAAGCCACCAAACAAAAAAAGAAAAAATTTGTTGAATGTGGGATTTGTAACGGTATAAAGGAAGCAGGATATCGAATCGTATGCAATAGATACATAAGCAGTAGTTAGGATGGAAGGAAAGTTTGGTTCGGCGCTAGCCACCCACGATTAAGGCTCCGGCCCGCGGCCACAAGTACAGGGAGCAGACGGGATGAAGGTGGGTCTGCCAAGCCGCTGGGAAGCTAAACCATTTTTAGAGGTCATGTGAGGACCCACCTATGAGGGAAATATTTTTGGGTTTAGTGGCTCTTTTCTCTTTCATTCCTCTTACCATCTTTCAAAACATTTTTGAATCTTGGTAACCAGTTTTATACCAGTATTTGACTAATCACCATGGAGCTTGTCTTGAATCTACAGGATGGACTCTCAACTGAAGTCCCCAGCAAGAGGATGCCCCACTAGAGTCAACACTTGAAGATCTAGCAAATGAAATTGCATCGGTAGGTACACTATCAGTATGGTACTAGTTATATACCAGTTACTAACTAGTACTAAGGGAGATTTTCCACGCTATCTTACAAATGGACATCAGACACCACTGATTAGTTATAAAATGGAGTATGCACTTGATGTACCAGAATATCCTCAAAGCAATGAGCAGGGATATACATATATTATCCCTGTAGATCCTCAAAAATTGAAGAATGCTCCAGTACAGACTTTTCAAAAGGTAGTACTGGTAAGGAACTAGTATACCACTGGTAGCTAACTGATATACTAGGTTCAGTATGCAACAAAGCAGCATTACCGTGATGTAGAGACAACATGTCCTTTTCTTGGTGTTAGGGCCTGGCGAGCAAAGTATTTTTGCCGTGGATTACAGATCTGTCCCTATCTTCCATCAAGAATCAAAGAGTTTCATCACTACAAGGTAGATAATGAGCTATGGTCTACACTACAAGCACTCCGAAGAAGTGTTGAACTAATAGGGGAATGAAAAAAGGAAACAGGCATATAGGTATAGTACCGGTTATATACTAGTTATATATTAGTTTTCTACCAGTTGCACTCTTTAACAGGATACTGTACTAATATATATTAGGAAGTACTATGGTATTTTAAAAGCATTTCGTCGTGGAACTATATGCCGCCAACAGAATTCAACCTGTCGGCCAGTAGTTATCACTATGTCTGAGCAGGTAAGTCTTTTAATAATAGTTTTACACTGGTTTCTAACTGGTTTTAACCAGTATCAACCTCCCTCAGGAACACGTTCACGTGTTCTTGCTTGTATTAATCGTCAATCCGGGCCTAACATAGATGACCATATGATCAAAAATCTTGAATTTTCTAATAATACAGATATTGATCTACTAGTCAGTCTGATTAACCAGCGTGTCCATGATAATATTGAGGAGTGTGGAGTAATGGATGCAAATATAACACGAAAAGATGATTGTGGTAAGTAGCTATTAGTATACTACTAGTATTATACTACTTACTTACTAGTACAACAGGTTTTGATCACCCATCCGGACCTCAAAAGCTTATCCATTTGGGTTGTAAAGTGGTGTTTAATCTTATCGTTCCAAAGAATCTCCATGAATGCCCTTATATACTCCTAACATCACATGGAAAGCCATGAGCATCCTCCTCCACCACCAATAAAAAGCACCACCAGAGCTTATTGCAGATATTAGAGAATTGATCCAAAGTCTGCAAAATCCAGACCTAACACTGTGTAAGTATACTCTATTACTTACTAGTATACAACTAGTTTCTAACTAGTAACTAACTAATTTCTAGCTTCATTTCTGCGCAGTCCAGAGCTCCAAGCTCTATGCCAGAGATATGATGTTAATCATATTACTGATCTTCATCAAAGCTTTGTGAATATGGATCGCTTTGCTCTTATTATTCAAAAAGCAAAGCTTATTCTATACCCAGAAGGACAGGGCCTTATGGGCTTACAGTGGATGAGAAACCGAAGGCCAGAAATAAAAGTATATTATTAGTATAAAACTAGTTTGGAACCATTTGCTAACTAATTAGGACTATGTTCGAGAGGTCTTTCAAGATGGGGATACTATTATAATAATATGTGCCCTGGACTCACAACTCCATCTTCTTCAATCTGTCTCTCTTCATTTGAGATAGATATGGGATGGAAGCGACTACGTTCAAATAACCTTAAAGAGGTTGTATTTGCGATCATGTCACGAGATCATGGAAAGAGTAAGGTACCCTACTACTAGTATATAACTAGTATATTACTAGTAAATAACTAGTACTAACCAGTTAAATCTAGTTGTTACTTTACTTCGTGTTTTTTATCAATCGTCAAGATGCTGAAGGGTATCAAATAATATTTACTAAAGTATCTCAGCTTCTTGAACAGGTAACAGGACAGCCTTTAAGATTTAAATATCTTCATGGCTCAGGAATTCGGAGTATTATTGCTGATATGGACAGAGGACAAATGGAAGGTAAGTATTAGTTTAAATCCAGTTATTAACTAGTTATTAACTAGTACCTTTCTAGGACTTGGCTATTTTCTGCAAACCCTTTCTAATAGTAATGAAGATTGGCAGTGGCATGTTGAGCATGTTATGATCTTCTGTCGTATTCACTTTCTACGTGGAGTTGAAGAGGTTGTTGGAAAATGTCAACAGCATACAGAGCTTTTCAAGCGAATGATGGCTTTACTAGACTGTGAGAGTGAGGAGGATTATATTGAGCTGGTCCAGCATCTACTACGTAAGTACTAGTTCCCTACTAGTAAAATACTAGTTATTAACTAGTTCACAGATACTGCTGATCCTGAATCAAAACAGGAGGGTTGGGCTCTTCATAAAGCTGACCCAGTTATAGCTGCAGGACTTAATAAATCCCGCTCTCGCATGGATTCTGAAGACTTTGATGAAGCTACAGCTCATACTAATGCAGCAGAGCAAACTCATGAGAAGGGGCTAGCAATGGGAAGAGCTTTAAGTATTGTGAAGGCGGTACAAACGTAAGTAACTACTAGTTTTATATTAGTACCTAACTGGTACCTAACTAGTATATAGTGGCTATCACCTTGATAAGCGAGACATGGCACAATATGATACTCGAGATCTCTATGGAATTCGGCATTCTTATTCTAAGCGAAGTGGGTCAGACCTATTCGCAGAGAGTTTAAGAAGAGGTCGTAAGTAAATACCGGTCATTAATTAATTATATACTAGTTACTTATTAGTATACTATTAGAGCGTAAACGTGAGCGGGAGAGATCACAATCTCATCAAAGACAGCAGCACCCTACAGAACGTGCAAATGAGACTATTGAGACTGCTAACGAACTATCACAATCTCAAAGAGTCTCATCTTCAGGGTCTCCTCGTCCAGAAAATTATTCGAGCTCTCAAGGCAGAAGATCACCACGTGGACGAGGGCGCAGACAACAGCCCCGAAACAGGCAATCAAGAAATTCAAGGTACTAGTACAATACTAGTTATTTACCAGTTACTAACTAGTTTTAGTCCTTATAGTAGTACTAGTACTTCTTCATCTCTTCATCAGCGAGCAATGCTTAATAGTGCCGAAATATCTCGTCAGCAACAACAAGCAGATTTACTTTTGCTACAGCAACGAGCCCAGCTAGAGCGGTATCAGTTATTGACAAGCCTAGTGGCAAATGGGAGGCTAGACCCAAGTGTCCTGCTAAACCAAGGGCCTACTAGTATAGGACTGGTCCCTAACCAGTTATATACTAGTACTGAACCTGTATTATCACCTCTTCAGGTCTCTACGCAGGCTATTATGAGTCAGCCACAAGTGAACCAGGCACAGGCTACATCTCCTACAGATATTGAACTAGTCAGGGGCCCATCTAGTCAATTTCCGAATATCTAACAAATATGGTCTTTTAATTAGAGGAATAGAAATTTATATAGTGTATTATTAAGTACCGTGTATATTAACTATATATAAATATAATCACATCAGGGAGTGGGTGGCTGGTATAGAACCAGTTATTTACTGGTTTATAACTAGTAGGGAAAATTCTTATGATATATATTTTATAATATGCTTGTTATTATTTTAAGTATACTATATAACCTCGAAGGTTTTGATATTCTAAATAACAACAACTAGCTCTCAGCTAGCTATTTGGCAGTAGCTATTAAAATCCATGTATTTAACTTATTTCTGAATAAACCAACTAGCTTGCAGCCAGTTCCCAAGCAGGCAAATTGCAACATTAGTGCTTATAAAGTGGCTGACTGGTTAGTAACTAGTTAGAAACTAATAGCCCTTACTCATCCCCCCCCATCTGCATCTGCATCTGCATCATCAGGGCCCTCAGACTCTTTGTCGCCATGACATTCAGTATCACCTGCAGCACCCTCCTCACCATCGTCACTTTCAGCATTGTGTGACTGGTCAGGAACTGGTTTGCTACTGGTACCAGACTGGTCAACGCCCTTACCGTTAATAGATGAGGTGACCTTGAACAAGTTCCAGTGTTCACAGTAGGGGCGTTGGCCACATTCTAAACTAGTTAGCTACTAGTATTAAACCTGTATTTATAACATACTAATTCCAAGCCCACTGTTTCTCTTTCGGCAGACACCACATGGGGAACGCTTTCCATGATGCAAGCGAGCATAACGACGAATAGCATCATGATCAGGCTAATACTAGTTAGCTACTAGTATATAACCAGTTACTAACTAATCACATACCTCATTATCCATCAAGAGTGGGAGCTCAGGGGCGAAGAATCATCATGTCTGTATTAATTAGTTACTAGTAGCTAGTTAGCAGGGTACTAGTAGCTTACTGCTCCTCATCAATTCCACCTGCTGGTATAGTAATAACAGTTGGAGATGAACTACTTAATACAATTAGTATAATAGTATAAAACTAGTAATAGACTATTATTATACTTCGTAAGATTAATAACCTGCTTTTTCTTAGGTGTAGTATTGACCGTAGTAGACATCCGCTTTTGCGACTTAAAAGTATCATCTGGAAAAAGAGAAAGATACCACTCTATAACCAGTTAGTAACTAGTGTATAACCAGTCAGATATTTTTCCTACTCTTGGTCTTAGAGTACATTGCAAGACTAATCTTCCCGTCGGAGCCCGGTTTAACCATAATCCCATGACGCGAAACATGCTTGCGAAGATTGGTTGTAGATCCATGGTGTTTCAGAATACTAGTTAGTAACTAGTTGCTAACTGATATCTAACTGATATACTCACAGAACCTGAAGGGCAATCCTCTACACGACAGAACACTTCCCGAGGGTAAATCACCACCCCAGTTATAGTCTTTGTATTACCATCACCGTCATCGACCTCAAATGTCTCCTAAATTAAAAGTAGGATATCAGTATTATACTAGTTAAGAACTGGTAAAATGTGGTGAAAACTTACCTCATTATACTCAGGCCAGTCAATTTCTCCCTTCGCTCCCTTGTGCAGATACGCCTTGTAGCAGGGCTAAATAAGGTAAATATTACTCTCCGACCAGTATTAAACTGATTTCATGCCATTATCTTACCTCTTTCGAGAGATCCGCCATTGTTGACAGCCAGGCGGGCGCGTGGAATCGACAATTTGTTATGAAAGGAAATGAAAAATAACCGCTAAGCCAAAAATTTGTGGGTGTGTAGGCGGGTCGTCACCTGACCACCTGAAAGTGGTTTAGCTTCCCAGCGGCTAGGCGAGCCCACTTTCACCTCGTCTGTAGTCTCGCCACAAGTACGAAGACTATTTATAATACAGTATAACCCAATTATGGCACTAATTACTGTATTGTAGTTACCCTGTACTATTTTACTCAAATGTTAATATTGGTGGATCTCAGCTACGTCGGGTCGGCCCTGAAACTACGCCACAAGCACAATTTCTTCGTGCACTTATACAGAGAAGGTAACCTTGATGATGATCGGGCTTGAAGCAATAAATAAATCACTAACTACATATTAGTTTGGTAGTTTAGCGTGGGTAAGATAGTATTCACTTATGGACGCTAGCCTTGTAGCTTGAAAATCTCTGATTGCCTAGGAAGTTTTAAGGTCCCAGTGATTTTCCACCGAATAACACGCACGCTTACGGACCAGTACGCCGTATTATTTATCATGGTGCTTCCATTTTCCTCCCGAGATCTTCCTTAGTCTATCGATCCATGCACTTGCGTTGCGAAGTCCAAACAAGATATGGAATCTCCTTCTACGACGGTTACCTCAAGATATCGGTTGAATATTATTATTTCGCTCCCCTTTTCTGTAGTAAAAGTTCATATGGGTAAGAATGTGACTGAGATCTAGGCGGCTTTAAGCTGTCTACTCCCTAGGTACCTAGTACGTAGTTGGTGTCTTTCGTAATATTAGGTACATATAGCAGGTGACTGGTAGGTAGGCAATAAAATTAGATTGGCGCGGAGCACGTTCATTTAGGGTGAGTGGCCCACTTCACTCCTATTTATCTCATCCCGGTTGGTACTGGTACAGCGTACGTACCTAGGGAGTCACCTTGGTAGCCTGCCAGGTACTACAGGATATGGGACCCTGGGAGATCCACAGTGGCAGGCCCACGAGGGTTGTGCCAATTCCTCTATTAAATCTGCTGCGAAAGATTTGTTCCCTTGTATCTCACCCCATCCCATCCTCTGCGTTTATTCTCTGTTAAGTGCGCATCTCTACAAAACAACCCACTATACAGATTCTTCTATAATATTTTCTGCTCCTTACAGTCTGCAGCAGTTTATTTATTTATTTATTTGTTTTTTAGTTTTTTGCTTTTATACCTATTCCTCTTGTTCTTCTGATAGAACGGCTACGAATTATCTAATGTAAATTGACGCTAATCAATATCGCGGTCTTCTGGCCTTTCTGCCACGCCGCTCGCCGAAAGATGTTGCTTTGCGGCCTCGGAAGTTTCATTTGACGGCTGTCAAATCTGACTCAACGTCCTGACTAGACTGCTCGTCATTCTATCATCACCTCAGTGCCATCTACCTCTACATGTCTAGGACCCCTCACCGCAGCATGGGGATTTCATCGTAATCCTGCCCCCGTACATCCGATCGATCACTTATTGTCGCGGCCGACAGGCAATGGCGGACCTACTTGCCAGAAGCGACTCGCTTGAGAATGCGGCCGAGCTGTACCGTCGCCGCCGCGGTCGCCACCCTCCACCTGGATTCGCGGAATGGCACCGGTTCGCAAAAGACAAAGGAGCTTTAATGATAGAGGAACTCTTCGATCAGATCTATCATGATGTATCATATTGGGGATCAAGCCACGGGAGTTGCGCCGACAAGCCAGTGGCTTTAGCCCTCGCATTATAGTACGAAACCATACGGCTCTACCAATAGGAGGCACCCCGGCGGGATAGATGGAAGCTTGGCTTGGGGATTGGCGAAGTCCACGCTTGCAATATCGCTATTGCGAGAAGGGCCGTCAGACGGACAGGCGACTCTTGCTGAATGCCAGTAAGGCTCCCTGTCTCCATTCGTGAACCCAGGGTCATATGGCTCCTGCTCTTCCGTATTCAGGTCGGGAAGGGTCATATATTCCGACACAACACGTTTCGGATTTAGGACGCGTCGGGATGTGTGGTCCTTCCTAACGTGTTGGGCAAGATCCTCTCACGGGACAATTATGCGAGGCTCATCCATCCCGTTAAGAGGCATATCCAAGTCAGGAAGATACTTCTCAATAGTTCTTAACGGAGTTCTATAACTATGTTCGTTTATCACAAGATGGATATATCAAGAACTGGACACTGTCAAAAGACCCTTGTATCCGGCCTGAGCTCCAGGCTTTGCATGGCTCTTTTATTAAGCCGACCACTATTAGGACGACTCATAAGCTATTTCCACTATTTGGGGGATCGAAACTTCCAATTAATAACGATATCCTCATCCCCCCTGCAATGTATTGGGCAGATGAGGAGTTGTACTCTGGTGGAAAAGATAATCATGGGGGGGACTGGGCCCATAAGCAGGACATCTTCTTCCGGCGCGGAGTAGCATCAGGGGGGAGGAACAGAGAAAAGACCTGGACTGGATTCCAGACACCGCTTCCTTTCAATGATGAATGCGACGTCGGTCTGGACAGCTCGGAAAGGGTAATTAGATTTTGTCGATTTCCGGCTTCCTGATTTTGAGTACTATGATTTGGCATCGGCCGCAGTGGCAAGCTTCCCAAATTACTCGCCAAATAACCGATGTCGGCTTCACTGGGTTGCAATGCTACCCCAACTCCGGGATCTCAATGTCATACAGTGACCCATATTTTGAAGTTTTCCCTATGGTACCAATGAAGCCTCAATACCAGAACAAGTACTTTCCGGATATCGACGGTAACTCATTCAGTGGCGGGTATCGAGCTTTTCTCCAGTCGACCTCGCTTCCGATCAAGGCCACAATCTACAACGAATGGCACGACTCGCGCCTAATCCCATGGGCGCATTTCATCCCCATGGACACAACATTCATGGATATATACGGTATTATGGAATATCTCCTCGGATACGGCAATCATGCCGGGCACGACGCTGTAGCTAAGAAGGTCGCGATGGATGGCAAACATTGGGCAGAGAAAGTTCTACGGAAGGAGGATATGCAAGTGTACATGTACCGACTGCTCCTGGAGTACGCACTTATTTGTGATGACTGCCGGGAAATCCTCGGATATGCGGATGATCTTCGATGAGCGGTATATACAATTGTGGTGTTGGGTTTACATTACGATTTCAGGTTTAATGACCTTCGCAGCGGATCTTTTAATATATCATGTTCATTTAAATTTGCTAGATAGGTCCTTCATTTCATTCAGTTTGTTGCGTTCCCTAAAGGCAAGTGATCTTTAAAAATAATTCAGAACAGCTTATCACTTTCTTGTTTCGGCCTTGTAATAACACATCTGACTACTAATTACTCCTTATTTTCACCAGGGTCTTACTTCACTTTATCTCTGCTGCGCAAGACGACCACTCCTTCTCGTTGCTTGTTAATGATGAATCGACCCATTTGGGCTCACCAGGGTCCACAACTGCAGGTGGTGATACCTTGCCAAAGATTGGGAGAATAATAGAGTGAACGCAAGCGTCAAGAAGCAGCGCATTTCGGGGAGGACCTACAATCAGGGGATTGTGTGCTCATTCTCTAAACGAGCTCTAGCCCTTTACGACTGTACTGGGAAAAGGCGCGCCGTCTCCTAAAAGCTGCCGGCGGTATATACAGGATATTTGAAGTTGCTGAGCGCACGGGCCCCCCGGCGGGCGGATTCGCCACTAAGCCGCTGAATCATCCATACCGCCGCAACCGTGGATATCCTGTTGATATGCATTATTGTCAAAAAATAACGATACACCACAAAGAGTAGCACTGTTTTGATTTGTATGTAATAACTGTATTTATCCGTCAACTTTGACAACTATTTATGCGTTTGTGTGTCAAGGGTTCATGAACCTATATAATAGGGTAATGGGGCTAACCGGGACAGCAGTGACAAATGGGACAACGGGGACAGTAGAGATAAGAGGGACTATAGGCGCGAGAAAGGATATTGTGGGCCGTATTTTTTGGTACTAGGCTTACATTTATATAGCATATGCAGATACAAGGTGTAGATAAGAAGTAAGTGCTATTTAAAGCGTGATTTGCATGAATTTATCTCTATTAAAGACGTAATGGTATGCCCATACATCATCCTTCCTTTGAAAACGCTTTCGAACCCTACCGGAAGCACGCAATTGAGAGCTACTCGCCTCAAGTATGGATCCAGGTAGTGGAAATTCTGCTTCATTATCTGATTTAACAGGTTCTTGGTCCTAGTCTCTGGCCTACATGCATGTCTTTTTCGTATCTTGACTATGGCACGTTGGGAAACTCCCTGCGGAGCAGTCTGGTTCTCAACAAGTGTAAATCCTAATCACGCTCGTTATCATCACTAATCGGATTTAATTTATCCACTAGTTATGTATCTTTTTCTTCAGCTACCGCCTCTGCCTCTTCTGCTAAGAGATACTCATCAATAAACGCCAGCTGTTCTCCCTCGACGTCGAATCTTAACATACACTTATACATCGTGAGATCCTGGATCGTAGTAGCTTTCAATGAGACATGGCGATAGTGATACATCACGAGCGGAATTAAAAAGGCTTTCAAAACCTACACTAGTTGCAGGAATTGAGAGGACATCCCAGGCAACGTGCCAGAGGGCCAGGTATATCTCCTTCTAGAATATGCGTGTTGCCACTGAGACAGTATCTATTAAAATAGTTTAAATTAAACAAGGATATAATCCTCACTTACCACTCTCGAGATGCTGAGCAACCTCGTTAGATTGGTTTAATTAGCGAGGCTTTGTACACAAATCCAGAATCTCAACCTCTGATCTCTGTATTGTGGATTACTGAGTACTTAATAATGCTTGGGTAGAGGATAGACATTGTTTATATGGCTCAAAGTAAGCCTGGGAGATTTAACAATGCCTCTCACGCTAGTTTCCCGTTCCTTAATCAAGAAGAACTGAATCTTATTTGCAGGATCGAGTACAGTACCAACTGCAAAAGGTCACCATGCACCTGATTATGTTGGCGCAATAGAAAGCAAGTTTTCATGCAGCGTCAAGAGCTATAGGCATTAATTGCTTCCAAGGTAGCCTTTATGTTTAGCTGGCTGTCCGAAATTCAAGATTATCAAAGAGCCTGTTGTATATCCCAAAAATAATATAAATAGTTATATCCTTGGTATTGGATAGAGGGGTCGTAAATGTAAAGAATGGCTGGGTAATTCAAAGAAGATACTCGATCAGGCGCCACTGTTCTTGATTAAGAATAATGTGTTAAACTTCATACTCCGGGCAGAATTTATTAAAGTGGACTGTAGGCCATTTGCCCGTTGAGAGATAAGAAATGTTGAATTCCACCGAGTTTTTGCATCAAGTTTTGGTGATCCAGGTTGGAGATTGTAGAACACTTCTCGGCGCCGAGGGCTAGCGTTGATGTATATTGCTAGGTTTCGAATCTAGTAAAGTTGTTAATAGAATAAGAAAAGAAGGTAAATATATATATAACCTTGTTTAAAGTATCAACAATCCATTTGCTCTGCTCCCTTGCCCGAAATGATTGGAATTAAGCTTCTAACCAGCTTGTCTCTATGGTTTCATTCTTTGGGTTCGCTTTCATTTTGCCTAGGAGTTGGTTCAAACTGAGTTGAATAGCATGAGCAATGCTTGGAACTCAGCTAATCACTAATTATATCACTGCTCAGGTCGAGCGAGTGGACAGAATCCTGAATGCTTGACATCATATTGTTATTATTGGATGCATTATATATTGTGATTGCAAGCACCTGGTGGGTGATTTGATGCTGCTGAACAAAACCAAGGAGAGTCTAACGATAATTCCAATCCTCGTCAATAAAATATCCTGTGATAACCATGAATACTTGTTGGAATGGAGATGTCCTACGCAAGCATTACTAATGCAGCTTGGGGTAATTCTCTGGTTACCGGTAGCAGGCTATAGGTCCTTTTAATCGTTCAAAAGTTGAGCCGTCCCCGTTTAAAATTAGGACGAAGACCCAGCTGAAATACCCGGTGTGTACCAAGCAGGACTATTATCCTTTCTGAGACAAGTGGCCTCTATAAAGCCTCGTTCCATAATTTTTTGGGGTGATAAGCGGGTGATCAGCGAGCTCAAATTTCCCTTTTCTCCAGATTTGTTCTGCCCTGAACGCAATGCACGTAAACTTTAAAATTTTCAGGCACCTACGTATGGGACAATAGGACTTTGACTCGTTCTAGTGCCGGCTGGCTGCCGAAAGTCCATTCCCAATCCCAGTTCTCCTCATACTACCGAGTCTGATCATACTCCAAGTCTCTTCAAAATACCCTTCAGTCTATTCCTGCTGCTGGGCAAAAAAATGTATTTTCTGTATAGAAGTAGTTGTCCAAGGACAAAATCTCGATGCTAGATCACTTAAATGATAATCTGTCAGACTACGCAGATATACGAGTATACGCACAAATTGATATAGTGCTACTTTTTGTGGCGTAGTGGTATTTGTGACAAAATCATGGAATCGTTCCACCTACACATCGCATCATTCAGCCGGTTTACCACGAGAATGAGCAACATAGTTGCGTCATACCAATAAAAGACTCTAGGGTGGAAGCTTTGGGGTTTGTCAGGTACGAGAAGGGGTTAGGTAAAGACGTTTCGCCGCTGTTTAGATTAGAGCCGTGCATGGCTGTGGCAGCCATAGTATCATGGTAACTGTCTAGAAAAGGGCAGTTTCAGTCGCTAAGTAGAAGACATCAGTAAGCGAGCTTGTGATATCCTACGATGTGAGCTTTTATTAAATTTCTTTTTAACACTAGCGGGTCTCACCTCACTTGGTATGCGTCGATACACTAACGGCGTAATAGAATATACAGGTGATCGAACCGGGCTGTCGAAACAATACAGCTCAGCAAACCCTTTACCCAACTGAAACTCCTATGGACCTATCATTTAGCCTGCCCCGTGTGTACGACCGGCGCAAGCGGAGTCACGGCCTGTAACCTTCTCCTGGGTCAATTCGATGTGAGTTCGCTGGAGTTTGTCTGCAAAGATAAAGCGCACTTAACTGGGCAACGGAGCACGTCTGGCATCAAACTTTTTTTCGCTGCTCCCCCGTAGACATTATTACAATATTGTCCGTAGGCAGTGCTCCAGGCGATGGTAATATGGCGCTTACGGTGAGTCACTTGTAATTTCGACATCAAGGAATGAGATGGCTATATTAGTTTACGACGAGCAATAACCAGTCCGTCAACTTTGGGGGTCCGTCAGCTGAAGTATCACTTTCAGTGGCCAACGTGGCCGGTATCCAAATAGGGCAGGAAATCTGACCTTTCTCCCCATGCAGCAGATGGCCTATCACAAGTGCGCATCATTCCTCGTGAAGGACGATATAATACACCACAGTACGTGCATTCAGATTTTGAAAAGGATTCTGTTTCTCCATCCTACCATGCTACTCGGGGGATTCCTGGCATGGAGCTTCAACGAAGAGCAACGTCACGCCGCATCAGCCGCATCTTGGCTCTTATAAGTTGCATATCATAGTGGCGACGCTGGTAGCTCATCACGGATGACGTGAGCCTGGATATCTCATCCTGCGCTATCGTGAAAAGCTCCTCAATAGTGTGATCACAAGTAAATGGCCTGTTGGCTATCAACACCACCCCGGGCCGGAAAAGGATATGCCGTGCACCAGATCAGTATCGAAAATTTCTATAAACGGTTCTCTCACTGTAGGTGAAGCAAAGAGAAAAATTAAGGACCGCGATCATATAGAATTGGCGACTGCGGCAAAGTGAATGTAGGTAAACCAGAATACAATAACACGAGGAATCAATCGATGTTCCTGGGGATCATTGTACTGGAGATTCCTTCGAGTCTTCTTCAAAGTGTATGTTTCCCTTTCCAATTTCTCTCGGCAGAATTAACAAAGAATAGATCGGACCGGAGAAGTGGATGCCAGCCCAAGTTCTTGCATTTGGAATCATCACTATCTACCAGATCTTCCTGCACAACCGTACCGGTATATTTCTGGTGCATAGGGTAATCACTATTTGATATATCTAGTTATTTACACAGAGATAATGATTGCCTTGGTTGCCTCCGGGTTGGTGCTCGCTTAAGTAAAGGAAGCTATCCATCCGATACCACATTCCCGGGCCAGAAGAAGAGGATCAGATGTAGCATATGTTCCCTGAGGGTATTATGGCCATAGAGACAAAAGACCTGGAATATTCTGTTATTTAGTTCACATAGAATTTAGATTTCTCCTTTGGGTATGGATAGATATATAGAATATCATTCCGTATGAAGTCATTCAGCTTTACTGCTGATTTCACCGCTGGGGAGGGTATTAAGTACATATTCAAACGCTTCGTCCAAAATCTTCAATCCCTCCTCAATCTCCGCCGGTTTCACTGTGAGTGGAGGTGCGAGTCGAAAGACTCCTCCCATTCCTGGCAGATTTACCACATTGCAAGACAGGCCACGATCCATCGCGCGGTCGGAAACCTGCTGGCCCAACTCCGAACCTGGTGCCTTTGTCTGAGGATCGGAAATGATCTCGATACCTTGTAGGAGACCACGCCCACGAACGTCACCAATACACCAGTATTTCACCTGAAGCTTCAGTAAGCCTTCGCGCAGCTGTTTGCCAAGTTCCGCTGCATGTTGGCATAGACTGTCTCGTTCCACCACCTCAAGCACTTTGTTCCCCACAGCCGCTGTCAACGGGTCATTCAGATGAGTAGTGAGCCACAGGAAGCCAGCCTCTCTGCATCCCCTCTCGATCTCCGCTGTGGTACTAACCGAAGCCAACGGGAGACCACAACCAAGTGTTTTCGAAAGTGCCAGGATATCAGGCACGACCTCATCGTTTTCAAAGGCGAACATCTGCCCTGTGCGGCCTAGTCCTGTCTGGGCCTCATCGAGAATAAGGAGCATCCCACGTTCCTTGCATTTCTCGCTCATACGCCTCAGATACCCCTTGGGTAGATCTAGAATGCCACCGGTGGAGAGGATTGGTTCCATGACCAAGGCGGCCAACGAGCCCACACTCTGTCGATCAATAAGTGCCCACCCGAACTCGAGCTCTGTTTCCCAGTCATAGGAGCCATCCGCCTTGCGAAACGGCGCGCGATACGCATATGGAGCCGGAAAGGCCAGTTGACCTGGCATCGACGGGCCTCCGTTCCGACGGCCAGCCGAGTAGGTCGCAGAACCGGCACCCTGCGTGAGGCCGTGGTAGCTGGCGGAGAGGGCGACAATTTCGAATTTTCCAGTATATATCTTGGCCATTTTGATGGCAGCCTCGATGGTCTCAGACCCTGTGTTGAGGAAAAAGGACTTCTCGAGGGGTGCTGGGAGTAGACTAGCAAGTCGTTCGGCTAGATCTACCACGGGCTGCGTGATCATGTTGCTGAGGAGATGGTCTAGTTCATTGACTGACTTTCTTACAGCATCGACAATCTCCGGATGGGAATGGCCGAGGAGCGAACTCATCTGGCCCGAAGTGAAGTCTAGGATCTGGCGATTGTCGGTCGCATAAAGCCGAGTACCTTGGGTCTTGCATATCACTACGGGAGAGTATGGCACCCCAGTGGACGCCAGATACCGATCGGCTTTGTACCAGAAAGATTTCATATCAGATGCCATGGTGAGGGATGTTGTGTGGACGGTTAAGAGGCTGGTGGAATAGAGTGCGACCATGTCTCTTATAGCGCTCTGTCCATGGAGTTGAAGTCTCTGTGCACATTCCCCGCCGGTAATTATTCAGGTAAGGCGGGAGCGATATTTTCACCTTCTGTACCTCATTCGCATAATGAGTGTGGGTTGCTTTGTTTCCGCCGGCAAAGTGTGTTAACTTCCCGCCGGGGACTGGCACCAACACATTTGCTGTGGGTTTTCTCGTATATTTCGACGTAGAGTCCGCAGTTGATATACCTCAAGGTTTCTTGAATCGGAAGATGAGGATATGTGGACGGAGGAGTTTTCGATGTCAGGACAGTTAATACGACTTGTTTGAATGTACGAGTGGATCGATGAAAGAAATGACATGGCGATGTCGATCGAGGAGGAGGATAATCATGATAATGAAGGTCTCAATCTTCTTATCAAGGGAGCCTATCTTGTTCATATAGAGAGAAAAGGTAGACGAGAAACGCCATAAGCATCTTGAACATCGACACGTTAAAGAAGGCGACATAGACTATTGGTATTAACTTACATTTCTTAGATTGTTCTATTTGAAGGGGTGACAGTACACTGGGCATCAGCATATGGTTTCAGGCTACGCTGTGCTCTCCTGTTGAAGAGGCTTACGATCCTTCGTTCAGATATCGCTCTGCGCATCGCTATACTCAAAAAAATTCTAACTTGGACCTGTTATTGAACAACACCTTAACTGTCCAACACCCTATCTTCCAATCAAGAACAACAACTAATCTCACCAAGTTCTACGAGACCAATACATGGAGCTCTCCAGATCCCACCTACGCATCATCCTTGGAGTCGCCGTCAATCTCCTTCTTAATCATAGCCTTGAGGAGAATCTTCTCGTTATCACTTTCATCGGCAGTATTCTCCACCACTTTGCTCTTCTTGGTCGGCGTCTTGGGAGCGGCAGCTCCCTTACGCTTGCGGGGAGTGCTGGAAGGAGTGCTGGTAGGAGTGGTGGAAGAGTCTGCCGACTCGACCATCCTGCGTAGACGAACGACTCTATTCTGGACGGCACAGGCAGTACAATCTATTTCGTCAACTGCATTCTGGCCTTCACGGGAACTTTGATGAATACATACCAGATCCCATGTACTGGGCAAGCTTCTCAAAATCCAGCTTGGGCTTAGAACCATCGAACTGAGCCAAAACTCCAAGGAAGAGCTATTTCCCTCGCGAGAGACATGTCAGTCATCCGTTAAAAAGGGGTAGGATGTTACTTACCTTTGCATCAGCTTCAGAGTTCCAGTTCATCGGCATATCGTCAACTCTCGATCGCTTTGTTTGGATATGAAAACGGAGCGGTGATTGTTGATAGCGGGGTTATGAAAAATGGATGGGAAACGAAGTGAGACGAGGAAAGAAAAGTAAGCAAATCCAAAAGTGCTTGAAGCAGGAGCTGTGAATTGGGATTTGTCGTTACATTGCGTTCACTGTTGTCCCGCGTTACGTTGACGATGTGATTGTCATTCTGGCTGCACTCTCAGTTGCTATACTTATCTAGATAAGGCATCAATATTTAAAAAGCAGGATAAGTAAGTAGTAAGACAAGATCCTAATGTTTATTTGCAGAGACACTACCACAAACTTCAGACAATAGCCAAACAGAAGTTTGTTTTTGTTTATAATGCATAATCACCGAGCAGTACGGCTATGCACTGTACTGGCTTCGTTGCCTTCATGAAATAAAATATCTGTCTATGGCACGCCCCACAAGACTCTGTAGAAAAATATAATAAATCAAATTAATACAGCATGTTAAGATTCCTATAAAGTAGAAGGCTATTGAAAAAGTCTAAAGTTCTATTCTTATTCTATTTTTTATGGCGAAAGTCCTGGCGGTTTTGACATCAAAGAAATAGCACCAGTCAAGGCAGCATCTTCAACTCGCTCCACATAGGCGAAACTCACCCTTTTCACAGACAGTCTCTCCAAGAAGAGTTCCCGGTATGTCGGATGGCTAAAAATTCCCCCTGAGAGAACCAGTCCGGTTTCCTCGTCGGACACAAATCCAGCACATTGAGGATGAAGAAGTCGTCCAAGCGTATGATCCACCAAATGACGAACCTGGTCATGCAGGATCATCATCGCTTTTTCACTATGTTTTGCCACAGACAGAACCGCTTCCGCGGCAGCTGCAATCTGAGATTTGGTACTCGGTCGCTGGTTCTGAGCCAAAAGTTGACTGACAAGATCAATGCAATTAGGGTCGGGAACGAGACATCCAAGTTGTCGAAGAATCGCATCCTCAAACTCCCCAAGACGCTCCTCACATATCCCGAGCCTTCTTTCCTCGAGACATGCCAGAGTAAGTTTGATTCCCTGCTGTCCGATCGCATATCCGCCTCCTTCATCGCCCAAGATGTGCCCCCAGCCGCCTGAACGAGCGACGCGAGTGGCCCCCCCGGAGCTGTCCCGATGATAACGCATTGCTACGCTACCTGTGCCAGCAATTAGAATAATAACGGATCTGGTTTCTGGACGTTGAGACATGAGTGCAGCCAACAGGTCCACATCATTGCTTAGACGAAGAGAACCAGGGGAATGCAGTCCAAACTTCTCACGAAGTAACGGTAATAGCTCTTCTCGATATCCGCTCCGGTCCATGCCCGCTAGTCCAATCCAGGCGGTCTTGAAACATCCCTGTAGAGATGCTACACCAGGGGAACATGCTGCGACTGTTTGATCCTTCTTGCATTCATCCATGGCACTCTGGGTTGCGGTAACCAGATTGCTTATGACCTCTTGCATACTGCGGCCATCCGTCCTGCGACAGTCAGTATAAGTCCCACACCCTATAATTCGGTACTTACAAATTACATGGTCCAGACCTCCCACGCCCGATGATCGTTCCTGTCTGGTCTATGATCACGGCAGCACATTTGCTTCCACCGCCATCGATGCAGAGGGCAAACTGTCTACCGTTGATATAGTCATTCTCTGTCTGTGTTGTGGACTTCTTCAAGGCCTTTGCTAGTACCCCATTCGCAGACTCGAGATCGCACCGACATTGCTCTACAGAGAGTCCGGTTTCCGCGACTAAGAGGGCCAATTTGACACTTCGCTGACACTGATCAAGCAGATTGTCCAGGTCGGCATTTTTCATTAGATCGCATGTCTTACTTAGTCGACGGAGTATATTGCGCGACCGTTGTTTTAGCTTTTCGTTTGATGCAACGAGATCCACCATCTAGCCAATTGGTCAGTTGACGTCAGCGGTACTGAGATAGGGAGACTTGCCAGATTTCCGTATGTTTTACCGACGCGGATCATGGTGCCGGTGCTCAACATATTCAGTACTAATTTGGTGGCAGTTCCAGCCTTCAGTCGAGTACTTCCCGTAACAACCTCCGGTCCAGGCAGAGGGGAGATCATGAAATCAACATTTCCGCTGAGATTCATTGCTGACGGTGAGGCGCAAGCAACACCCAACGTGAGACAACCGGTTTTCTTCGCTGATGCCAAACATCCAAGCACATAGGGAGTGCGCCCCGAGGCAGCGATGCCAATCACACTGTCGAGATCCGATCGTAAATTGAGAGCGATCATATCAGCCTCCCCTGATGCAATACTATCCTCCGCACCCTCCTGAGCCCGCCGAATAGCGGCGTCACCCCCCGCAATCAAGCCTATGAATTGAGACGGCGGAGCGGCAAAAGTCGGCGGGATTTCTGACGCATCGAGGATTCCCAATCTGAGTCACGCTAATCATTCGTCATCATATTTTCTTTTTTGAAGTACGAGGCTGTGGAATTGAAACATGCGCTAGACTGACCGTCCACTGGTGCCCGCGCCAACATAGATCACTCGTCCCCCTCGACGCACGCGAGGCGTAAGCGCATCAATAGCCTGGGCTATTTGAGGAATGAAAGATGCAACGCTAGAAGCAACATGTTGATCCTCGTGGTTGATGACCGTGCACAATTCCAGAGTTGACATCTGGTCGATCTGTCGCGTTCGCGGATTGACCGCTTCGGTCTGCAGCTGTGACAAGCCCTCTAGATCCATGGTGCTATTTCCAAGTAGCAGCTTACTTTTACCGTTGCATAAGAAGAGAAATTTAGTGGTACTTAACTGCACGTTTGATCGAGTTTCCACTCATCCGATCCGTCTCTCCACGTGGGGGTTACTTCGCAAGGTCGTATCGTGTTATGCATCAGCAGTTCGCTTCGAGTTCTGTGGAGAAGCACATTCCGTCTGATACTTGGGCCTCCAATCAAGCATCTTTCGAAGCATCCTTTCCTGCCGATACACCAATTATATCCAAGACATATCTAACACCAAATATCAACGGACCCTGTTAGTGCTGATGAGTCCCAATCAGTTCTACCACATAACATTTCCCCAATGGTAGTGGTACTTCGCCGATCAGGATCGAATAAATGTGGCGCGTCCACCCAACAATAAGCTCCAAACGGTGGTCCTTCTGACTGCTTTCACTCTTGTCTTCGGCTCATTGATCTATTTTGACATGGCAAATGATTCTAATAATCGGACAGTTACTCCCATGATGGAAATGGAGAGAAACCAACGTTCAAGCGCAATACGTGGACTGTATACCAATTCCTGGTTTCAGATACTCCTCATTAGTTTTATATGCTTTTGTTGTCCGGGAGTGGGTATCGAATTGTCCCAATATTAGTCACTCCTAACCGTCTATCCAGATGTATAATGCTCTCACCGGTCTGGGTGGCTCCGGACAGGTAGACCAGACGGTAGCTGCGAATGCCAACGTTGCTCTGCTCTCTGCGACAGCCGGAACAGCTTTGTTCGTAGTCGGGCCCATCTTTGACCGTGTTGGTCCTCGTGTCTGTTTATTGATAGGAGGATGGACGTATCCTTTGTACTCCGGGAGTCTTTTGTGCTTCAACGGTAGGGCATCCCATAATTTTCCGTATTTGTATGCTAATATAATCCAGCCACCAGCAACGGGGCTTTTGTTATCGCAGCGGGTGCTATTTTAGGTGTCGGCGCATCATTCCTCTGGGTGGCTCAAGGCGCCATCATGACAACCTATATTCCTGAATCTCAAAAAGGTCGCGCTATCGCTACGTTTTGGATCGTATTCAACCTGGGTGGTGGAGTTGGCTCCTTAGCAAGCTTCGCACTCAACTATCATTCGCAAAGTGGCACCGTATCCAACGCCACGTACATTGCACTATTGATCATCATGGCGGTCGGATGGCTGATCGGTATCTTCATTTGTCCACCATCATCAATCCGGACAGTGCAGCTGCAAGCGCCGACAGAAGAGGAAAAGAACTGGAAAAAAGTCAGCGTTCGAACCGTTCGCATCATGTCCCACTGGCGAGTTCTGTGCATGCTTCCGCTATTCTTCTGTGCCAATGTGTTCTATTCCTACCAGCAAAATGAAGTCAATGGGAAAACCTTCAACATCCGTTCCCGGTCGCTTAATGGAGCGCTTTATTGGATCGCCCAGATGTTCGGAGGTCTGATCATGGGTTTCATGCTTGACATGCCCCAGCTTACTCGTCCCACCCGAGCCCGACTCGGATGGTTATTCCTCTTCGTGACTGGCATGGCAATCTGGGGTGGCGGATATGCATTTCAAAAATGGTCAACCCGACGGCAAGAACTGGGTCTGAAACAAGATATTGACTATACTGAGAGCTCTATCTCCGTAGGGCCGATCTTTCTATATATCTTTTATGGTTCATACGATGCATTCTGGCAATCATTCTGCTACTGGCTTATGGGGGCCCAGTCCAACTCCCCTGCCGTCGCTGCTATTCTCGTGGGGTCATATAAGACCTTCCAGGCCGCAGGAGGGGCAATGGCCTGGCGGATTAACGCAATTGGTAAAGCCCCGATGACTCAGTTCGCTATGGATTGGGGTCTTTGTATGGGGGCTTTGGTTATTGCTATTCCGTCGGTTCTTGCCGTCACTCTTACTAGTACGCAGCCAGAGCCAAGGGATGATAAAACAATATCTGGGGAGTAATACAGCACGCTGATAATTTGCTTATTGTTAGACTTTGGATCTCTGTATAGGCGTTATCGTTTGAGCTAATGATAGTTGACCAATTTGTTGCACGTTTTCTGCAAAATTCAGACTTCGTAGTTGCTCTTCCTGTCCTTGTTTCTACCCACGCTAAATGCCATTTGGCCAATGCGGGGTGTCCTTACCCCACATCTCTCTACATCACTATTAACATCTTCTAGCTGTCAGCCATCTCAAAAACAGAATAGCTTATTACCAAGAACAGCTTCGTAGCATATAGCCTGAGGTTGATTCTGCAATTGACGCTTCTGGTTGGTGGTACCACCCCATAGGGAAAACTGTCTAATTGGGTAATGGCTGAGGTTGGTAAATTCCTCCGCGAAAATGGACCAGTCATATATGACTCTCTCAAACTCAATGTTCTAAGGGGAAATCCCCGGATTGCGCAGCTTGGGGTAAAAGTGGAGATCAGTAGCAAAATTGCGGAGAAAAATACTCATTTAGGCTGCACTCTACATTTACACTATATATATCTGATTGCGGTCACTCTTTTCTCTGACTTGTTTAAATGCTACGTATTTGGTAGCTAATTTGCGGCAACAAAGTATACAATCACAAACATCTCAATGGACTCAAAAAAGACAATCGACAAACCGTTTACTGACCATGATGAATTTGCTGGCGGAAACGCCTTAGCTCTATTGACCACTCCGGTAAAGTACGACAACGGAGAGCTGCGGGATATCCTGCGCTCTCCATATGTGTTTGGAGCAGCACTACTAGCATCTTTCGGTGGATTTTCCTTTGGTTATGGTACGTCGAATCTTCCAACCCAAAAATGAGAACTAACCGGATTGTGTTGATCTTCAGACCAGGGGGTTATCTCTCTAATTCTAGTAATGTCCCAATTCCGGAGCCAATACCCCGAGACACATCCCGATAACCCACGGTATGGATTCCATGTGGGGTTTATGACGGCGATGTTGGAGCTCGGGGCCTTCGTTGGTTGTTTATTCCTGCCTTCGATTGCTGACCGGATGTCCCGTAAATGGGGCCTGACAGTCGCCACAGTATTCTTCGTTGTGGGTGCTGTTATCCAAACAGCCGCATTGAACTACAACTCTCTGGTTGCCGGAAGATTCATCGGCGGCATTGGTGTAGGCACCCTAGCCATGGGAAGCCCGTTGTATATCTCGGAAATTGCACCCCCCCGCTTGGCGAGGCGCTCTTCTTGTAATGGGATCTATCAGTATCGTCATTGGAGCAATCGTGGCATACTGGATTACTTATGGGACAAGGTCATTTTTCTATACTCTCCCAATGTAATGATTCCTCTAATATTTCCAATAGATCGATCCCCAGCGATTGGGCCTTTCGACTGCCTTTTCTACTACAGATTTTCCCTGCCTTAGTTGTCGGCTGTGCAATCCACTTTTTCCCTTTCTCTCCCCGATGGCTCGCTATGAAGGGACGTAAATATGATAGCCTTTCAGCTCTGGCTAAGCTACGTCAGCGCCCCTCTCGTGATGAGCAGGTGCAGCTTGAGTGGAAGGGTATTCTGTCTGAAGTCCGCTTTCAGAACGAAATTCTTGCGCGCGAGTATCCCAGTTATGAGTCCAAACCATGGATTACTGGCTTGCAGCAGTGGATTGGACTTTTTCAACCTAAATATATTCGACGAACAGCAGTAGCCCTGGCCATTCCATTTTTCCAGCAAGTATGTAGCCTAATTACTGAACTGAAGGACTATATCTGACTATCTAATAGTTTTCAGGAATAAACGCATTCGTATACTATGCACCGACCTTTTTCGAAGCACTGGGGCAGAGCAGTGACATGTCTTTCATTCTTTCGGGTTTAGTTAACGTCTGTCAACTTATCGGTGGTATTCCGATTCTCATACTTTTGGACCGTATCGGCCGTCGAAAGCTCGCTGTCCTGGGGGGAATCCTCGTGGCAATTCCACATCTAGTAATGGCAGGACTGATGGGTCGTTTCAGCGAAGATTGGCCCTCCCATGAAGCGGCAGGTTGGTTTTGCGTTGTACTGATATGTATGTTACCCTGGCATCCCGCTTATTCTGTAGCTAAATTGTGTTCTAGATATCTACATTCTATCCTACGCAATATCCTATGGACCACTCGCTTGGGTCCTACCGGCGGAGGTCTTCCCTAGCTCGAAGCGAGCGAAAGGCGTCGGCGCAGCCACGGCAATGATTTGGCTGTCCAATTTCATTATTGGGGTGGTGGTCCCGGAGATGCTTCTCAAGATTGGATGGGGCACGTTTCTTTTTTTTGGTATTTTTTGTGTCGGGGCAACTGTCTTCTCATTCTTGTTTGTTCCAGAGACAGCGCAGAAGTCTCTAGAGCAGGTGGCAGAGCTCTTTGGTGATAATAAGGATGTCGAAGAGCTAGAGGTGCAAGCTCGCGTGGCGAGGGAGATATGGAAGGACCCGACGTGCACGGATGGATTAGAAGGGGCTGATGGAGGTGTATAACATGACGACACTGCATACATGAAGTATGATAACATGAACAGCCCTTTAACATGTATTGTATGTATGGATAATTAAATCCTGAGTTTGGAAGGCCACTATAATCCTATTGTTACCTACTGTTTCTCAGTCTATTCCATTGGACAGAGAAGGTCAGGCCCTAAAGTATGGCTACTTCGGTTATGCATATATCACAGGGACAACTATTAAACTCTTGTAGTTACTTTTATACTGACCCTTTCAGCTAAATTATGCACTGCTGAGAACAAAATAAGATACATGATACAGCCACTCCACACTTGCGGGTACCACACTGTTTCCCGCTCCTGATATATTTAATTAGTTAAGCTATTGATTGAGGTCCTATTAACCTGTTGCAGCTTGACTAGTGAAGCTTTGAGCTATACGGGCCAATCTCAATAAAGTAAGAACCCGACATCCTGAATCCTGTATATAAAGCCGATAAAAGATAGCTAGTAAGGGTAATAAATATAAACGAAAATTTATCCTGTTTTTATATAAATATAAGTAAATTAAAAAGCAAAGCCGTCTTGCCATTACCAAGTATTTGGCTACATAGTGGCTAGCATTATAACTAGTCTTATACTTCTCCTCTGCCTTACTATAACAGTTATATATTATTTTATGTGAATGCGACTGTGGGACTTAGATAAGGGTGTAGTTCCTAGGTTATTTCGTAAATGCCTCGCAAAAAAGGGGTTGGGAACTCTTGTCTAGAAAACTCGATGAAAAAGGCTGTGCATACCTTTAGAAGTGATTTTTATTGTATACAGAGTCTCTGTACTAGGCTGCGGTGAATGCTATTACTGTTACTTCTACTATCGAGACGTTATAGAAGGCATTTTCCACTGCTATAATTGGGAATATTGTCCGTAGAAGCAATGTAGCCCTGACAGTTTGGTATGTGTTTAAGAAGGCAAAAAGCTATAAGTACCGGCACCTACCTACCCATGTTAATATATCTCTACAAACTAAACCAGTCTTTTCATTCTACTCCTACTTTTCTCTGACCTCGCGGCAATATGCACTTTGCTCATGTATTTCTGTTTCTGTCCATTGCTCTAGGGTATTCATCTGGAAGTTTACCTCCCGGCAGTGGTGGCGGTGGCTATGATCATTTCGAAGAAGACCGGAAAAATCTTTCTCAACAACCTTGATACCAATCAAGTTTTTACAGCTGTTGGTGGTCAGGACTTACATTTTGGGGCTATACTGGCAATGATTCACGGATATGGTTATTTGATCGTGACCATCAAAATCACTTCACCCTCAGGAAAATAGCCCCTGTATATTACCTACAGAGGAATGAGAACGGAAACACCTCAGGTTATAATAAATGGGGCACCGAAACACGTCTTCGTATCTCTGGGTACAATGGTGCTTGACGTATCTCCCACCTTTCTAATAATACTTTACACTTTCCAAAACGGAGGTAGACGGCATCGGCACATTTCTTGCGAAGGGCGGCAAATAATATTGCTTCTCTGTTTGGAATCCACCCGGTTCCAGAAACCAGGCCCCCTTTCAGACGATTCGGGTGGGCTCCAACAAGTCCAGCACATTACTCCGCCCCAAATTACGAACACAAGGACACAGACCAGTATATGGATACCAATGCAATTGAGTACTTGGTTCAAGAGTGAGTCGAACATATCATCAGCCTCAATGAGTCCAGCCTACAGCAACTATTATCGAAAACCTCACCGAAAAAGCCATATCATACCTCCACATTCCGGTCTTGCGTCTTGCCGCACTCAAACTTGAACAGATAAAATCAGTTACCGACAGTTTCGAGACTAACAATAAGCCTACCATTGTGTATTATGGATTCGGCATGGGAGAACCGGCACCACGGTCCGCGCCATCAATTTGGTCAAGGCCGTAACTTTTCTGGCCATGGCGCCTACCACAGAAATCACATGGATTAACACAGTTTCAGATTTTGGATAAATATAAAACTTATCTGGTTGGCAAATATTAGGGCGATGGTTTGTTATTTGAGATGTACTGGGAACCAAGTCTGTTCCATATCCCAGGAGTCTGACCCGTGAAGATGTGAGGTACACTTTTCATTCGATTTATTTCAAAAGACTGGATATATTCCCTTACCTCATGTCACCAACAAGTACAGTACCCTACCGGTAATTATGTGCCACCCCAGGTAAAATGTCTCATATCAAAAAAAAAAAAAAAAAAAAAAAAAAAAAAAAAAAAAAAACCCCCCTTTTTTAAAATTAAAAAAAAAAAAAAAAAAAAAAAAAAAAAAAAAAAAAAAAAACCACTCCATTTCTATCAACAATATCACCATCAAAAATATCTTTTTATTTTTAATTGAATTTATCGCTTCCTAGGCATCTAAGCTTTATTTTTATGGGTATTTTGTATGGCCACCCCTAGCTTTGATGACTTAAAAGCACCTTCTGTGTATAGACTCAAATAAATGTTGAATTTCAACCTGATCGAATGCATCCCATTCCCTTTGGATAATTCCACACAATTCAGCAATTGAGTGGATTATATAACGTCTAGATATACGCTGCTTGACCTGGCTCCATAGATTCTCAATTAGATTAAGATCGGGTGACGAAGGCGGCCATTCCATCTGTTAAAGAGAAATGCATTCTTCATAAGCTTTTGTAGCCTTTGAAGTGTGGTTGGTATCTCGCGCCGTCATCTTGCCAGATTGCATCTTCTTGAAGCTCAGCCAATTCTTGATAATATGGCTGCCCAATTTCATTTAAAATCTTGTTGCAATAATAAAACTGTCCATACGACTGCCATCCGGTAGAATTTTAAGCTTTGGCCGAAGATTATATGAAATACAACTCTAAGCACCTATAGTTGACCGTCCTGATATGAAACTTGGCCGTAGATATTGTGATTCAAACACTTGACCCTTTTTACGCCGTACCTAAGGTGCCGAACTATCAAAACCGAGCTCAAATTTTGACTCGTCTGAAAAGATCACACACTACCAGTCCCCACTGAAGCCGCAGTCTCTTTTGCCTCCTGTATGAAATGGCTTCCGACGAGGCCTAAAGGCGTAGACCTCGTTTTTCTTCAGATATCTGCGCGTAGTGTTGATATGAAGCTGGTGTGTAGATTTTGAAGGTGAAGATAAGAAAATTAATGGTTTGGTAGTATTTTGGCGGATATGACGAATCAAAGCTCTTTCAGCTCGCTGATTAAGCTTCAACAGATTGCCTAACTATACATTTTTTAAGCTCAAGAATGTCACCGTTTTGAGTTTGCCGTTCCCGAAAGATAATGCGTGACTGTAGATTTCCGGACAAGGCTTCGGCTGATAGCGGGTCGCTAACTCGTTTTGTTAGGGACCTACCATATTCGGTATGGTCACGTGGCCGCACTTAGTCACCCACCTAGATAGTCAGCTCGCCAGAGCCCCTGAATTGAAGAGAATTGTGCCTCGCGAACACGTTTTGACAGTCATATGACCATTTGGTTCGTGTGTAGTTAGTACGCCTATATTGCAGCCCCTTATACCAAGACATTTCCCACCAAAGCTCTTCCTCCGAGTTTATTACACTTTGGAATGGCTGCTTTAAACAGTCACCGCAGTAATAGTCTCCCAATAAATCCACCGGTCCCGGCGAGATCTTATCTCTACTAAGGGTGTCTTTAGAAGTCGATTGTCCACATAACGGCCAGGTTTCTTAAAATCGTTGTGCCTACGTAAAACTGTGATGAGAGTACAACTACCTACACCGTACTTCGTAGCTTCCAGCGTGAAGTATGCATGGCACCTTGGCTCAGTTGCTGATCACTCATGGGCCCACCTAGTTTTCTGCCTGCATATTCATAAATTTTAAACGCTTCAACGCATGATAACGGTTGCTCGGATGGCTACCAAATTAGGAAAGAAGAAGTAGAATTCCACTAGATTCCATGAAGGCCAAATGAGCTCAAGATGAGAGTATAAATATCCTCTAGATAGCTCTTCATGATATCATTCAGATCATCAAATCATTTAATTGTCAATTCAATTCAGTCGAATGGCCCTGATAAAAGCTTCGACTCTTCCCTTTACGCTTACATAATTCAAGTTATTTTATAGGTGCCATGTCGAGGGATATCGAGACATATGCTTTAGCACATAAATTTGTGTTGTGAAATTCAGGGGAAGTGATGCGCAGGGAGCTATTCTATTAGCTACAGGCCAACTGGCCTAACTAAGAAGTAGATGTCATTCAGTTGAAACACCAGGAATCGCAGTATCTCAACCAACTGAGCCTACTAAGTGGTTCCCTATATTCTCATTGAGGTGTTCAACTATCTAAAGGATTCAGGGGTGAATCGATCGTCTGATACTCCGCATCACCAAGTCAGGCGGATTATATTGTTTCCGTTACAATTTGTATGCGCACTGAATGGCTTAAGGCTTCTGTGGGATACTCTGGGACATAAGCAAGCTGGTGTGAGGGGTTGATACCACATAGGATGCTCAGGCTACCAGCCCTCGTGCAGACTTGGAAATCGGCCTGATGAGACATATCGCACAATCCATTATTGATCACTGAAGCGAGGGCACAATGGGTTAAATTATTCATAAGAAGGTCTCCCGTTTTTATTTTTGTTTCCCAACAATTCCTTCGTGGACATACTGTGCTTGACAGGACACAATGCTCTCTAGCCCGTGATAATGCACTACCATTAAGAGCTATGGGCATTTTATGTTCACCAAATCTATCTTAACCTGTCTAAAGATTTACCTTACAGCTGTGTCAGCCGGTGCATGCTATAGCGTATGCGTTTATACTATACAGCATCTCTTTTCAATAGAAAATCAAGTAATTGGAGGCATTGTTTGACAAATTATTATTTATTGATTTATATTATATACAACACCACATGGATATGACCATTGAAAGAACAAAATGCCCATTTATACACGTTTCGCCATTTAAATAGCCATCTGTGTATACCCTCTTGTACCTAGTGGACCAGTCACGGACTCCTGCCAGCTGGATCCTGTTGACGTTCCTCCCCTAACTCAAACACGGCGGGTTTGGGATTCAAAGGCAACTCACTTGGAGTCTCAGCAGTAGTGTGCGCACAATAATAAACAGGAGTAGTTTGAATCTGTTGCATCTCTTGCAGCTTCTTCTTGTATGTCCGCCGTTGAAACAAAATTGTTCCGAGAGCCGCCAAGAGGCACGCACCCAAAGCAGCTCCCACAGCAGCCCCGACGGCAGTTGTCCTGGATTCCGTGCCACTATCCTTGATCCTAGTCGTGCCCGCGGTTACAGTCGCGGTCGTAGTTGCGGTAGCGGTTGAGGTAGAATTCGAGGAAGTAGTCGAGGCGGGGATAAGTAAGGTGCCCATATCCATTTGAAAGGCGTCATCGCAACAATCGGCACCGCTGGGACTACAGCACCAAGAGTTCATACCGTGTGTACTGTTCGGACACGGAAGGATATGAATGGCGGTACCTTGACTCATTTCTAAAAAGAGGAGACTATTGTTAGTTCTGTACTACACTGATGACATATACCGACGAAATACTGACTGCTCAAGTCACAGATCTTAGGGCACTCGTAACTATCCCATGTCTGATCTGTGCATGCATTTAATAAGTAGAGGCCCGACCACCGTCTAACCTGTGGTAAACAGAGACCATTTGAGGTGCAGAAATCATTTGGTTGGTCGTTTTTTTTATTGATTCCACAGCACGCACTATTCGCTTTGTCCGGAAAACAGGGAGCAAATTCGTCGTTAGCCTGTTCACCACTAGTCCAGTAGCATTGCTTCGCAAGTATGCTGGGAAGGATTGAAATCTGCAAAGCGAGCAAGAGGAGGGCTTGTCGGTGGGAGTTGGCAAATACTGGCATCATAATTTCATGGATAGAAGGTGCGCGAAAGACTTAGGCTGGAAATCGTTCAATTTGAGGGCGGCGATCGTACTAATATTTGCCCCTCACCTGGCTGGAAACCTTTGCTCGGCCCCTAATGATCCCCCCGAAAAAGAGAAAATGTCACAGCAAAAGAAGAAGAGCAGGAAGTATCACATACCCGCGTAACAGGTAATATTAGAGTTTACTTCAGCACTTATCGCCCTTAGAATTCAATTGCTCTCAGCAAACAGATAAATGATTGCTAGTTCTAGTTCAAGTGTGAATGAATAGCTGCACATGCAAACAAGCAGTGAACAGTTTCATTAATATAGCGCCAGCTAGGCAATATGAACCTACAGCCTGGTTGGCAGATAGAATGCAGCTTATCTCCACTCCAGCGTCTAGAGTAAGAGACGTGCGCTCTAACTGGTAGGGCTAATTTAGCTGGCGCTAACTGATTAGTGGTAATTTTGAGTTGAATGTCACAATCGATAAATGTCAAATTGTCAACCATAAAACTACGCGTATTCGCAAGTATCGATCCTTCATTGAATTAGGTCTCTGATTCAACTAAACTACCAAAACATCTCGCGTTTATAAAGGCGAGGTAAACAAATGAAGAATGCAAACTAACTAATATAGGAAATATACGCGATCCGATGATGTTGGATCATCAACAACATTTGACTGAGAAAGGTGCTGAATAATCAATATTACCATAGTTAATTGTCGACACAAATAATATGGCCGTGGGTGGACCATAATCATGTGACTAGATCGGGGTAAAACCCCTTACGAAGCACACAACAAAAAGAATATAATCAAGAAGAGCCCAACCAGCTAAATTCGTTCAAATAAGACATTTTTTTACCAATCGTATTCTATTTCCTCTTCAGGACTAGCCAAATATCCGACAATAAATAATGAATTTTGCCAAAATCCCCCTCCTAATTGCATGCTAGTACAGTAAAACCCTGTTAAATGCAATCAATTCGGAACGCCATTTTGGATGCATTTAGAGAAGGAATGCAGTTATAGAAACCGGCTCTAGCCAATCACAAGCACTACACGTGATCATAACTCTGTATATGCATATGTATATGAGTAGAGAAAAAGACTAAGAATTGCACTTATTGTGATAAATGCAACAAATCCTGCCCTATAAGTGGAAGTTAAGACCCACTTAGCGCTTTACCGATATTGGTTTTGCAATTAGACGGGTTTTACTGTACCATGGATCACCGATGATCCCTCCTGCGCCGCCTTACTAATAAGAAGACCCGAACTAGTTACTCCGTACTCTGCAGTTGGGCAAGAAAGAGGGCTGGAGTGCTTGACTATTTATTGGAGTACGGACATGGACTGATCAAGCTACCCACTTTCTCGTCAGTTACTGATCCTTACCGCCACTAATATCTCATCAGATGGAACATCCTATAGCAAGTAATGGTTAAATGATAGTACATATACATAGACATCCGTAGCCGAGGCACTTTATTCGTCGCATATAACTAGCTATCATGGTAAGTTCCTACCAAGGTTAACGCTCTGATGCTCCTGGCAGTTACACTGAAACCACTAGGGGATTGCTCCGGAATGACCGTGGGATATTCGGGCTTCGTGCAGGGGTAGAGCTAGGATTTACCTGACACCACCAATAGAGGAAGGATAAGTGGCTTGTATTAGCCGCCGTCCCTTAGTCAATTGGATAGCGAGATTAATTTTAGCTAGCCTACTACTAAGTGTAATATCCCCTGAATCTCTGATATGAGCGTTGTGTCGTAAGCACTCGCCGCTCCGCCAAAACGCCCAAGCAAAGGACTGGTCTAATATATATATATATTGGCTGGCCGCGTGCCATTTTCTGGCCTACTACTGGGAGGTAGCATAGGCCATCTTCGATAGGTTCGCATTTACCGGGCGCCCTCCTTCAGAATGACAATGTCTGGTTGGGGTCTCCTAAATATTACCATGGATCCTCTCCGTATTGCTATATACCATAGACCGTCATCTCTCGTACGCACAGATACTACGAATGACCATCATTCGGGTCACGATAATAGGGATGGACTTGCTGTCAGCCAAGGCCCTAATTCCCTAGAAGCATGTATTTTCTACGGTCACTAAAAATAGGCCAAAATTACGCGGGTGTACATTTGATCCCGTTTTGGAATGTCCACTCAGCCTCAGGAAGCCAGGCGGCTATCTCCAGATCATGACTAGGGCATATCGTATATAAAAAAGAAGGCCTGCCTCCACTCGCTCCCGCCCCGGAGGATTACCATCACCCTAATAGTCACCGTGTTTCTCCTCAATATATACCTCTTTTGGAACAGCTCCTTCTTAACCTCGACATCTCCCTATCTCCTTTCGGATCGTGAGGCTCAGCTGGCGTATGAGCTGCATGCCATCCTTGAAAAACATAGACCACAATGTGATTCACCAATAGTCATCGGCACCGTGGGAATGCCTCCGTTTGATGCGGTCTACGAATCTCCTCGAGAAAACCTTGTGTACAACTTTGATGAAATCTGCCAGCCTCTACAGGATGCCCACGACAACTTTACGCTAGATATACACACAATAGCCGACAATCGCAACTATCGCGCCTACCGCAATGGGACCAAGGGGATTGTATCAGCAGCTGGGGGCCACTACATGCCTACCTTCGTGGTCACCTTACGCATGCTGCGACGGACGGGATCTACCTTGCCCGTGGAACTATTCATGCGGGATTATCAGGAGTACGAGCCGTACGTCTGCGAGGTGGTTCTCCCGCCGCTGAATGCCCGATGCATTGTTCTCTCCGAGATTCTACCAGTCGAGAGAAATTACCACGACACTACTGAGGATTTCCAGCTCAAATCGTTCGCAATACTCTTTTCGTCGTTTGAATCTATTTTGTGGATGGACGCCGACTGCATCCCGGTGCATGATCCCGCACAGTTACTAACATCGAAGTCCTTCACCTCGACTGGCCTGGTCACCTGGCCGGATTTCTGGACGAATACCGCCTCACCACTATACTTCCAGATATCTCGTCAACCTGAACCACCTACCAATGCGCGTCCGGCCACCGAGGCCGGAGTGTTACTCGTTTCTAAAAGAGTCACTGGCTGACCTTGCTCCTGGCCACTTACTATAACTACTACGGGCCGTCGTTCTACTACAAGCTTCTATGCCAAGGTGGGCCCGGTGAAGGTGACAATGACACATTCATCCAGGCCGCAACGGCTATTGGGGAAGAGTTCTACACCGTCAGCGAGCCGATAGTCGACTGGAGCCATCCTCATGCGCCTACCATCCGCCCCGCTATGTTGCAGGCGGATCCAATAGAAGATTACGAGCGGACCAGGCAGGAAAACCCATGTGTCAAAGATCACTGCGTAACAGGGTCGGTTCGCGGGTTCTTTATACATGCGCACGATCCAGAGTTTAATCCAGGGGAGGTCCTCCTGGAGAAGACGCTACATAATGGAAAGCCGACTCGGATCTGGACGAATAGCGTGGATGCGTTGCAACGAATAGGATATGATGCTGAAAAGGTGACGTGGGAGGAGACAAAGACGGTGGCATGTACTCTGGAGCATGCGCTTGATTCGTGGAAGGATAGATCAGGGGTGTGTGAGGGAGTGAAAAAACATTGGGACGAGGTGTTTACATCGGAGGATTAATTGTGGGTTGTTTATATAGGCATGGTTTGGTACATAGTCCAGATATCTCGTCAACCTGAACCACCTATATCATTAAATCCACTGCAGCTAGGTGGAAAAGTTGATTTTTTTTTTTTTTTGGTGGATGCCATGCCCACACATAATACCTGATATGCATGATATATATTGCTGCCTAGCATGACCGTGCGAATATGCAAAGCATAAAATCGATAGATAACGTGTCTGCCTGGTTACCCAGGAGTGTATGGCTGCCGCAATGTTTACACCCCCTTGATTCAACCCTGCATGCAACACCCACCACACGATGCTTAGCCTAGAACGCTCTGCCTAATCACACATATTACCAGTCTAGGACTGGCGCTCCAGCTATGTGTCCCGGCCATACGAGAGATTCTCTTGCACCTTTTTTCCCGCGGAAGGGTGCATCAAAGACAGAGCCATAACCACGATGACGAAACGCTAGACAAAATATCTAGACATAGCACTGGTATGACAAGGAGAGGTTAACGACCATGGATTCTGGTCCTTTTGATGTTTGCTGGGAGTGCAGTTGCTTTCGTCCGTGCCGCGATCAGTATCACTGAGCACCTCGTTCTGGAAGCATGGCTGCTATTTGCTACCTGGGTAAGATAAGAAGTATCTCAATTATAGAATAACACTGACCTAGTATAGGTAGTTTTGTTGGCTCAGTATGTGATGATTGCTGTGGAACCACTGCATACACCTCAGTATGCCATGGGACTGAAAGGAGCGCTTTGCTGCTCTATATTAATGGTTACCATGACTGTGGAGCTCTACACTATACCTCCACTCGAAAACTCAAATGAAGACTTTATTTCACTTTATGTGTGCCAGATCCTGGCAGTCTCAACTATTTTAGTCAGTCTTTCAATCCCGCGACGCCGACGTAGACTCCGTGATGGCAAACTAGTTGATGGAGAGGGATCGTCATCAATTATTGGGCATATATGTTTCCACTGGGCTGCTCCCTTGTTCGACAGATCGGAATCGAACCCAATATCAGCCTTGAAACTCTTCCAGAGTTAGATGGCAGGACTCGAGCGAGTACCTTACAGGATACATTTAAACGAGTGGAGTCTGCTGATTCTCATAGGCCGCTTTGGAAGACGCTGTTCCTCTGATACCGAAAGCATATTCTCTACCAGACCATTCTCTCTGTACCTCTAGCAGTGCTCGCTTTCACGCCCCATGTTGCATTACGGGAGATGATACTACTACTCGAAGCACGAACTAAGGAACAGACACATCATGCAGCGCTTATGAGATTGGCACTGGCATTAGGCTTAGGAATTGGGGTTTCTTCATGGCTTGAGAATTGGCTACTCTGGATTGCTCAGAGCAGAATATCCATCCCTATGACGCAGCAGCTTTGCGCCATCCTCTTTGACAACACAGTGAATCTTACGCCGTTGGCTAATAGTCATAAAGAGGAAGAAAGTGGCATAGGGCTTCAAAATATAACAAATTTAGTAGCAATACATGCGCCCAGAATCGCGACAATTGCCGGGTTCCTCTATAGCTGTGTTCTCCAGCCAATGAAGATTATCGTTGCTTGTATATTGCTGGGTCGACTTCTGGGATGGCAAAGCCTCCTGGCGGGAATTTTTTCCCTGTGTTTACTTTTCCCACTGCATTCTGTCTGTCTTAAAAGATGCTCCGCTGCGGAGAATGCCCTGATGAGGGCCCGTAATACGAAGATAGGCGTTATGACGGAGGTCCTGCAGGGTATTCGACAGGTGAAGTTTGCAGGACTTGAGAGAAAATGGGAGGCGAAGATCAATCAATTGCGCAATAATGAGCTGCAAGCGCAACAGACATCGTTTAACTGGCAAGTCATATACGTGACTCTCCATCTTCTAGGTCCGGTACTGGTATCAACCATTTCCCGTGGAGTGTATGCCAAATTATATGGACGGCTTACGCCAGCCATTGCATTTCCTGTATTTCCATACTGGGGTACCTTCAGTTCATATTGGGAATTCTGCCCGAGCTACTCTCTGGTACTATAGCTGCAAACGTGAGCATAAAACGCATGGCAGATTTCTCAGGATTCAATGTCGAGAAAGAAGGTGTGACTGCGTCAGAGAACATCCAGTTTATAAGCGCCACTCTGTCCTACCATTCTCCTACATCTCGCAAAAAAGTGGGGACATTGCAAGATATCAATGTGAATTTCCCATCCCATGGTTTGAGTCTGGTCTCAGGTCCTACTGGTTCTGGGAAAAGCCTCTTATTGGCAGCGATACTAGGCGAGTGTAACATTGTGTCTGGGAAAGTACAGAGACCGCATCCTCCTCCCTATGGAGATATTTATACCCCCTACAGCGTTGTGGACGGTGGGTTCTTGATAATATGATGGTCTACGTGGCCCAGACCCCCTGGATTGAAGCCGGAACTGTACGTGATAATATCCTCTATGGACTGCCGTTTGAGCCAAAGAGATATTGGGATGTTATGAGAGCTTGTGCATTGGTCCACGATATCGATGACTTTGAAGAGCGTGATATGACTGATATCGGACCCGGCGGCATCAATCTCAGTGGCGGGCAAAGGACACGTATAAGCCTTGCACGTACTATCTATTCCCGAGCTGGTATTCTTCTTCTTGATGATATCTTCAGTGCTGTGGATGTCCACACGGCTCAGCATCTGTTTGATCATGCTTTGACAGGCGAATTGGCTAAGGGACGGACTAGAATCTTGGTTACGCACCATGTTGGCCTATGTATCGCAAAGGCTGACTACATGATACGGTTGGATAATGGGAGAGATGAAGATGTTAGCATTACGAGAGATGAGGGTCATGCTCAACACTCTCAAACACAGGAACAAGGAACAAGGAACATGAAAACCGCCGGGCTATATTTTCGCAAACATATTGCTCATCCTCCATATGATACAGCTCTTCAACACAATGGCCAAAGTCAGGTCATAACCAAGCCTACAAATTCGGAAAGATACAGGAAATTTGTGCCAGATGAGACTCGCGAGCAAGGCGCATCAATGGTCTCTCTTTCAGCGATATGTTCAATCCTCTGGTGGATGGTCTAATTGGTATCTTCTTTCTGGGTGTTATCTCACCTATAATGCTCTTCAATTAGCTCAGGTGAGTCTTGAGAATGAGCTAGGTTTCACAGTCGCCTCATGTCAACTTAAAAGATTCAACTGACTTGGCATAGTTCTGGTGGGTAAGCATCTGGACCAAAAACGACTCTGACGTGTGGTTTTATCTAAGAAACTATTTTGGACTTGCAATCGCAGCGTGTCTACTGGGAACTTTGCGAACTTATGTTGCTCTTGCGATATCTCTTCGCTCATCTAAAAGCCTTTTTCGCCAGCTCCTTTACGTTTTGCTACGAACACCATTACAATGGGCCGATGCAGTTCCAATAGGATGTCTTCTCAATAGGTTCACGGCTGATTTCTACCTAATGGATTCTCGGCTGGGGTTCGACTTTATGGGGTTTCTCAGTGCCGGCATGGACTGCATATGTGTCATTATGGGCGCCGTACTAGTTCGCCCGATATTGATCCCGTTTGCCATGTTGTTAATATATGCAACCTTCTGGTACACTCGTCTGTACCTTTCAGCAGCTCGCGAAGTAAAGCGCCTCGAGTGTATTGCCAGAAGCCCAATATATCAACAATTCAGCTCAGCTTTTCAGGGGATAGTGACGATCCGAGCGTATCGCCGTACATATTATTATATGGCCGTTCATACCAAGATCGATCGGCACGCACAGGCTGTATGGCATCTTTGTCTATTTAATCAGTGGTTCACATTTTGGGTCAATGCTTTAGGTGCTTTATTTTCCACCGCGACAGCATTCGCTGTTATATGGAGAAATAACATTACCGGCTCCATAGCTGGTTTTGCAATGGTGTTCACGAACCATTTATGTTTCGCCCTGATTTCTCTGAGCCGGACCTACGCAACCCTGGAGATGGATATGAATGGCATCGAACGGATACTGGAGTATTCGAACCTCCCCATGGAAGGTGGCATGGGAGATACCGCCCCTCTATCATGGCCTACGGACGGCCGGATTGTCGTCAAAGATCTCACAGTAGGGTACAGTCAAGACCTGCCACCAGTGTTGTGCAATGTCAGCTTTCATGTAGAGCCGCGGCAACGCATCGGGATTGTTGGCCGCACAGGTGCAGGGAAGTCGTCGCTAGCACTGACGTTATTTCGGTTCCTAGAGGCATGTCAAGGCAAGATTTGGATAGATAGCATCGATATATCAACAACGAAGCTGGAATGTTTACGCAGTCGATTAGCAATTATACCTCAAAACCCAGTCCTGTTTTCAGGAACGTGCGCTCCAATCTTGACCCATTCGGTGAGCTCGGCGAAGACGTGTTGTTGCATTCCTTAGAGCAGGTCCATTGGTCTGCTAAAGGGGTAACATCTTTGAGCATGTTACATACTGCAGTGTCCAATGGAGGGTCCAATCTATCCCATGGACAGCGACAGTTGCTGTGTCTTGATCGAGCATTACTTTCGAAACCGGCCGTTTTGATTCTTGACGAAGCCACGTCCGCTGTTGACAAAGAAACAGACGAGCTCATCCAACAATCGATTCGGTCTTGTTGCAACGATACTACATTGCTTGTTATCGCGCATCGTATTCAAACTATAGTCGACTTTGATCGAATTTTGGTTCTTGACAATGGAAAGGTGGTGGAATTCGGGCCTCCCGCAGAGTTAATAAAAAGGGACAATGGGTTCTTTCGACACATGGTGGAAAATGACGTATGCCAGAAGCATCTTGAAAAAGATATCCATGAGCGCTCTGTAGCATATGAAATGACTAGTTAATAATTATTGATGTTTTGTAATGCGACAGGCATAGAGAATGTAGGGAATACGATGGTACTAGGAGAGAATGGATGGCCTATATATATAATAATGTTCACTTTCAAGAAAGTGCTGGAGAAGTGAAATTCTAGTTAAAAAAAAAAAAAAAAAAAGAGTAGATGCAGGTACAAGTATTCAGTTGAAACGATAGGAATGTATTGTAGCCAGAAGATTATTGCATCTCTGCGGAAAATCCTTTGAGTGATTGCAGCACCGTCCGAATCTCGGCATGGTAGGATGATATACCTGCCGTATAATTAACTTCTCAAAAGGCTTCCCAGGGAAAGTACCTCCCATGTAGGTTGACTTCGTGGCTAGGAAGAGCGTGGCATTCGATAACTTATTAATCCGGTATTTCCAGGCATGGCTTGTGGCCGCTGTGGGATCGAATTCTATGCAGATTGGCCCATTGAATGCGGCTGTCTGGCCATTCTGATCATACATATAGAATAAGCTCGCAAATCCGCAGATTGTCAAGCCCAGAACGTGTCGATGGGAGTCGCCCATTCGCCTTAAACTCCACACAATCCGAAGTTCATGCAGTAACATACGCCACTGAAACCAGCACCGACAATCAAAGCATCCAGTCCCAAATGGTCGGCATTCGGGCTAGTGAAGCCATTCTGCTGAACAAAATCGCGGAGACTAATCTTCATGATGGAACGAGAGTGATAGATGGTTGTTGGACTTGAAGTCAAAGATCTGCTGATTTGGAGTTGAGAACCATCACCACCGAGATCGCTACGCTACAATGCAGCTAACATGCAACCCCTCAGTGGGTAGCAGCAAACGTTGTCTGAGTGCGGCAGATTCTTAGAAAAAGAAAAATAGGCAAGGACCAACTTGTGCCCCTGTCTATTTAACACTGCGATGAACATAGCTAAGAAAAATGACAGCCAGGAAAGCAAATGATTGGCCGGCTATAATTTCCTCAACAATAGCCAAGGGAGCTGAAGGCCTAGAATGCATAATTGACACATAAATGCCTCTTCCCATAGTGTAATGCTACCTTAGAGTGTAAAATGACCCCTCAGAGGGAGATCCCGACTGGAACGGCCCACAAATACCTGATACGTACCGGGCTGCAACCACCACTGTTGTGCATTGGTGTCCCATACACTCAGGTCACGACGGGTCAGCGAGAACATGACATTTGCTGTGGAACCTGTCGTAATATGCGCCTTTTCAAATCCACGTAACTGACGGATTGGGCCATTTGGAATACCGACGTAAAGTTGAGCCACTTCGTCACCATCCGCCGAGCCACTATTCTTCACCTGCACTCTCACCCTCACCAAGGCATCCCATAAATGCGGGTTCCCACCCTCCTGTACTGCAGCTGGCGGTGGATATGGGGTGTTGATCGCGCTAACAGTGTCAATGTGCAGGCCTGAGTAGTCGAAGGTCGTGTATGATAGTCCAAATCCAAATTCGAACTGGGGCTCAATTCCCTGCTGATCGAAGGCACGGTAGTCAATAAAGATCCCCTCGCTAAAATTATCTTGGGGGAAAAGTCCAAATGGCTCCTTTGCCTCCATTGGATGGAGTAATTGTCCATAGTCTTCTGCCTTCTTTGCGACGGTATAGGGGAGTTTACCCGAAGGGTTTGATCTGCCGTAAAGTAGTTCTACCACAGACCTCCCTGAATCCTGCCCAGGAAGATGGGCAAATATCACAGCGGTAACGTTCTGGTGATTTATCCAAGCATTTACTAGGCGGATTCCTGCATTATGGACAACCACAACTGTGCTGTCGCACTTGCTGGCTACATTAGTCACCAAGACATCGCTAGTCTCATCTACCAAACCCGGCCGGTCATAACCCTCCGTGGCATAGCTGTTTATAAAAACTAGGCAAGTGTCGCTGGTGGGGTTCACAGCGGGATCCAGAGATGTGATGTCCCATATCAGAGATGAGCCATCCTGAGATGCTTGCGCCTGGAGGGCATCCAGGGGCGCACTAATATAGGCGGGTGAGTTGGCTCCCGATCCCCCACCAACATATAAGGTATGGTTTCCTTGAATCGGGGGGCTATATCCCCAGAACTCTAAATTGGTGCTCCAGCTGTCGGGTCCTTTGGCGTCATAGCCAAAGACTGATACTAACCTGGGAGACCGGAGGGGGAGAGCATTGTTGATATTTTTGACCAACACATGGCCCTCAATCGCATTCTGAAGCAGGGTTTGCTTGGACGCCGGGGTTATCCCGACGATAACCTGGTGATCTGCATTGACGTCCTTGGGCATCCCTATGCCTGAGGGTGGGAAATTGACGTCTTGTTTTAATTTATACCATGTTGCCAGAATTCTATCATCGTCAGTATAAAACTCGCGCAGAAGCGAATCGCTTCACGAACCTGGTTGCCATATCATCCAAACGAGATGCTTCCATAGTCCCATTTTCGATAGCTTCGGTGAGTTTGGGCCCCCACAGTTTCGTCGATGGCATGGCCATGTCCAACCCAGCGTTGGCTGTAGCAATTCCAGCATGCTGGGCACCCCAGTCAGAAATCACGTATCCTGTGGTCGGTAAGTCACAAAGCCTTACGACCAGAAGTAAAGAGACCCACCCTGAAAGCCCAGCTCTGTCTTCAATAGCCCATTAAGGGTCTTGCTATTCTGGCATCCATATGAATTATTAATTCTTTGGTAAGAGCACATGATTGATGCAGTTCCTGCTCGCACAGCGTCTTGGAATGGCCAAAGATACAGCTCATGCATGGTCTTGTCATCAATATTGGATGAGATAGCAGCGATGTCGAGACCATTAAGTTTCTGAGGGTTTCTGTACGTCTCTTGTTCGTTAAGTATATAATGCTGTGTGGGTTAGTTTCTTAAGCGTCCGTGGCTTTCCATTGCAATGCACACCTTGGTAGACGCACCCACACCTGCAGATTGTATTCCACAAACAGTTTCGTAAACCAATGCGCCACTGAGGTAGGGATCTGTTGAGAAGCCTTCCCAGTTACGGCCCCCTTTAACAATTCTCCCAATGGGCCCTACAACAGGCCCAAGGAGAAGATGTACACCTTTTCTGTAAAACTCACCACCCATGTGGAGGCCCCTTTGCCGGGAAAGAGCTTTATTCCAACTACATGACATAGCAAGTTAGCAGATGCTCCCTTGTGAGAGCCCAGAGCTATACCTCGCTCCTATATGTATTCCACTAGGCCAACCATAACATAGTCTGTGCCACGCTACACAGGTCAGCTATAATCTAGACAAACAAGGTTGAGATAACTAAACGAAATCAAATCACTTACAAGACCATTCCCCGCATCGGAGACGCAAAGACCTGGAAAGTTCAAACGTGGAATAGAGGGTATGTTTCCTGAGCAGCTATTATCAGCATTAACTCCAGCTGTCAGCTTGACCCTTTCTTCAGGAGTAAGGCTGGCGACCAGCTTTTTGGCTTTTTCGTAGGCTAACGCCCATTCACCGGTCCCAGTGCCCTCGGCTAGGGCAACGTATCAGTAATTATATCGACGAGAAATGGGAAAACCTTACGTGAGGGATAAACGGGAGGTGAATCGCCGTAGAAATACGAGTCATTGGTGATATTTTGCAGTGTTGCGGCAGTATAACCAAGGGAAAGAACCCCAACAAGGCTAACGAGACTGGTAATATAACTATGCATGGTTTATAAGGAAGTTATGCCAGGCTTGCTTTTGTCAGGCTTGCTGACTCCTGTGGCATCCACGGGGTATTTATACAGCGGGGGGAGGTATTACATAGGAGTACAACTTCATGCATCCGCAGCATAACGTTAAACAATGGCAAAACTTTGGCAGTCCATTGAGTCGCATGATTGGGAAACTTTCAGAGAAGGGAGGGATGCTGATCCCGGACAAATTCTATTGGAAGAGGGGGAACCCCGATCCCCTCTTTCCTCCCGAATGATCCCCACCTTCCATGAGGTGGAGAAGTCTGGGGAAATGAACAGGATCCGGGGTATCGTCGTCCGACAAAGACAGTATTATTCCTGTGGTGAGTCTTTTTATACATAGGTAACTTAAATATTCCTAGATGTAGTTAAAACGTGGTGAGTAATATATTTGTGCTACCTTATATGTCCTTATTAAAGTGGTAAACATTGCTGTTAGTAAAGGTGGGCGAAATGTCCCTGAAGAGTTTATGAAGCAGTACTCTAAAGAACAGCCAGCCTCTGAAGCATCAAGGTCACGCTCCTCGGGTGTTTGAAAGCTTGCTATGACTACTGGACTCCACTCTCTACTTAAGCCCTTTGATTTGATTGGCCTCTACCCAGCTAATCGGGGAATACGGGATGAAACGTCCCATGGCCTGCAATAGTAGCTTTTGGCCATACAGGCGTCTATCACCAGCAAATTTGAAAATACTATCGCACTACTTATAGAGCACCCTGATTTCTCTTTCCCTTGTTTAATTTATACTTAACTCGCTATGAAACATCTTATATAATAGGTAGCTTGAAAGCTTCTCCAGTTACTTTACTATGTACTAGTTATTATCTTGCTATTTAGAGAGTTACTGTAAACACGAAAGCTCAGAGGAAGAACATGGTCATTTCATTAAGTAGTGTGAAGTTGAAGATTGAAGGTGGACGAGGTCAAACACTCGAACTATGGACGAATGAACTAGGGTGAGCGCCGAGAACCACTTATGCAGTTCCGACCTGTATAAGTGTGCAACAGTTACTGTACCTTATATACTTAGAAGACTTAATTAATATTCCAGGCTGCGCTGGGGTTAATAATATTATCCTTTTTAGTATAATATATATCAAGACAAACCATTCGACCCACAAAAACATAGTTCTACGAGAGCCATAATAGTGAGTCAGATAGGGAGTTTCAACACTATATTAGTAGTATCAGCAGTATACATTAGAAATGATAATAAGATAATAGCTTCACTTCCAGGCGACGTTTCTATTTATCCATGAGCGCATAGTCGGCTTCTATAAGTTTTGTATGTTTTACCACTTGTTTTATTTATCCAAGCTCCTTCGTCATACTCACGCCAACTCGTTTGGTTTCTGTGTACCTGAATTTAAACCCGACTAGCTAATCAGGTGATTTTTTCCTCCCGCCGCAATAATTAGTGTGGACATTTGATAGGTGAAAGGCGGTGGTCTCGTCCCGCAGGGAGAATCTAACGGTGACTGGTCTATTAGAGCCATTGAATGTAGGAGGCCCTAGAGAAAACCATATCCTCAATATATACTATTTATATATAGATGCAACTATACTATAGTAATTGTTATATTTAGAAGGAAGATGTTTACAATAATAGAAATATATTTAGCCCACAGACAAATGTAGTGGCTCTCGCTTGTTTGCTCGGCTCGCTTGATTGCTCGGCTCGCTTGATTCGATTATGGGCGGATGACTCAGCTATCGGAGATGATCAGATTAGATAACCTGATATCCCGCCATCCCGTCTGATCTGATAATCATCTGATAATTTTCCCCCTCCTCACAACTTCCTCACCTTCCTCAAACTTTCTCACCTTCCTCCAGACAGCGCAGTCCGTGGGACAAGTTTATCTCGCTGGCTAGCGATTGTCCAATTTATACCCCGCTGCTAACTTTTCTCACATCACACAGTTGAGTATTCCCTAAACTCATTGCCCGGTTCACCGAAGAGTGTTATCGATTCACCCGTAATGCTCCGGTCGGGTTCTCCATGTACCTACCAGTTCTTAGGCGGATATTCTCCCTACTAGACATATCATACCTTACCTCCCAGACATGCGTACACTATACTGGCTCGTCTTGCAATTGAATACCGGTCTTGTTCTATCCGGCATTATCCCGCCGAATGAACGTTGCGTCAAGGCCATTTACACTGCATATACCTATATTACATTTGGTGGAAGTTCTGCAGTTGGCGTCTGGGAAACTCGTTGTCAGAATCCATTGAAAGTCACATCCATTTATGCCGCCTCTCAGGTGTACTGCCGCCCGTCAGAGCGAGCCCCAGGCCTTTCCCAATTGGCTACCCTCTGCCAACAAGCCGGCCAACTAGAGCTGATCCCCCAGGAACAGCTCGCCAAAAATTTAACCAATGATGCGATTACACACATGCGAGTTGTTGACTATCAGGAACTTCCTAGCACTCTGCATGTAGATTCTCCCGTTCTCTTATCCTCGTCGCATTTCGATCGTACTTATCGGACAATTGTGGGTTTCTCTAATTCAGGTCCCTACCTAAATTGCTAATTGTTGCTAATGGTAGGATACTTGGGAGTACGAGACATGGACACATTTCGCATATGGGTAGGTCACTGACCTCCCTGCCCAGGGGCTTTTCCATGGCAGCTCTGACGAAACAGCTTTGCTGGGTATGGCTTCTGGGCCGGCATTCTAGCCGTCGGCATCCTGCATCGTATGATTCAGCAACTTGACCTTTCCCGGCGATTCGACACATGCCGCAAAGTGTCTCGAGGAGTATACACTCTATGTATACCTTTTCAAGGAGTATATAATTGGGCCGAGACCCATTTAATCGTGCCCGCACCGTTGCCATCTCACGGCCGACATCTCTTTTTTTGGACATTTCCCACGCGCATCGAAGCTCTAGTTGTCTTTCTCTTCTGGTGTATGAGCATTTTCCTGTCCATTACCAGTTATCGGGTCTTCTCGGACAACATCTAGTAAGTGATACTCCATATCAAATATTCTTTTTGGTTAACCGGTTTCAAGCTGGCCCAAAATCTCCTCTCAAATCTTGCGTTATGTGGCCGATCGCACAGGTATAATGTCATTTGCCAATCTTCCCTTGCTGTGGCTCTTTGCCGGTCGAAATAACGTATTTCTCTGGGCAACCGGCTGGAGTTTTGCTACATTTAATATATTTCATCGTCACGTGGCCTGGGTAGCAACTCTTCAAGCTACGATACATACAATTTTATATTTTGTACTATTGACTCAGAGTAAGTCCTCCTATATATAATATGTATCTCCTTCTTCTCACAGCGTCATCCTTTGTAGATGGACATGCGTCAAAAAAGCTTAAGAAACCCTATTTGTTATGGGGCACAGTGGTATGCGCTTGCACCGCTTGGCTTATCTATCTTGCCCATCTGATCTATTTCCAGGGAATGACAGCGATGCTTCTTATTTTGCCTACCGCTGTGGACTGGTTTCGTCGGAAAAGTTACGAAACATTCCTCCTTCTTCACATTCTGTTTTCAGTGGTAGCCCTCATCGGTTGTTTTTAGTCAGTAGCGCCCTGCTCTCTATCTCCTCTTGCCTAACGTGTTATTCTCAGTCATACGATTATTTTTGAAGAACATGAATACTGGCTTTACTTGTGGCCTGTTATTGGTGTCTGGGGAGTTGATCGAGTCTTACGTTTAATTCGCCTTATTTCCTGCAACCTCCATGTCCGCTTCCATTCTGGAAAGGGAATCCAATATACTCGCAGTTTGGCCACTTACGACGAGAAAGCTGATGTGATTCGGCTGGAGATGATGCCTGCATCCTCATTCATCTGCCCAACTGCCGGACAGTTTTACTATTTATACCAGCCTTTCCGATTTACGGGATGGGAGAGCCATCCATTTACCCTGGGATATTGGTCATCTGAGACGGAGTCTAGTCCGTCTTTTTTGTCGTTAATACGCGGTTCAAAAGACCACCAGTCTATAGATGTCACCCAGGTTCCTCTGCTCTCTGACGCCTCTAGTTCCGAATTACAGTCCATTGAGGGATGCTCACAAGACAGCACCCCGCCGCAGCTTAGATTGATCTTTTGGATTCGGCCCTATGATGGATGGACGCGCTCTCTCCGTCAACAATGCAAGCAATGTCCGGACGGGGCCCTCAGTACAACAATCCTCCTAGAGGGTCCATACGGTGAACAGTTCCCCTTGTGGAAGTATGAGTCAGTTCTTTTTGTTGCAGGTGGGACTGGAATTGCGGCAATCTTACCGTATATTCAAGACCACGTTGATCGGTCTGCTGCCCCAGGCGAGCCCACCACCCACATCCAAGACATCCAGCTAGTCTGGACAACACGCCAGCTAGATTTTGTGCGTCAGATTGCATCCGTCGAGCTGAGTCCAGCTCTCTCTCGATATGACTTTCATGCTTCGTTCTACATCACATCAACAGGCAATAACAGCGATAGCGTGGATGCAGCCAATCCATACTCCCCCATGCAGAATAACAGAATACCAGATAAGGATTTTGAAATGCACCGAGGCCGACCCGACCTCCAATCTTGCATTCTCGCCCACGCGCATGAGGCGCAACTTAGGAATTGCTCGGCTGTTGTGTTAGTGTGCGGACCGCCCACAATGGCAGACGAGGCTCGATCTGCTGTGCATCTGGCCATGCTGCAGGGCTACCAAGGGATTCGATATGTCGAGGAATCATTCAGCTGGTAATTATAGAGCCTGCTTCATGTTGTTGAATATATTTGTATAGATCCCGTGTCTGGGAGTGGACCATTTTTGCTTTGGTTTCATTTTCTATTTCGCATAAGATGGAATATAGAGCTTTTGTGGATAGAGATGCTCCTCAAAGATCATCCAAGAGTCTAGATACTAAACCTACATATACTGTGCATAGACCTTGAAAAAGAGATGTTTTATGTAAGGCTATAACGGGTAGCTCGAAATCGACATACTGATCAACCAGTAGCAGCACTACGTAAGGCCATAGAGAAGGCAGACCCATGCAGAACTTGGCTATGCTGGATGGGTGAGCCATGTTTATCACACTCTACTTATAAACCCCTTGCTTCTGCAACGTTTGTGACCTATCAACTCCCACCTCGAGAGCGAACTGCACTATTGATGTCCTACTGCGAACCACTGCATATCAGTGGGGTTTATTGGCACTTTAAAAATCTCATCCGCGCCATCGCCATTTCTTCTGTGGCAGAAAGCCACGATCCAGACTCACTGCTTACGACTGCTCCCTACTGGCAAGGGATAAAACTCTTCGGTCAATATTCAGTACTCTCCAAGAGACCTCCTTCGATGAGCTGAACGCCTCTGATCAACGAGGCTGGAATATGCAGAATTAGATTCCAAATAACCTTCCATCACCGTTGCTAAGACCAGCCTCTCTGGTGTAGAGATTGATGCTTCCCTCTCCCAATAAGCCAGTACACCCTTGGCAACTGCATCAATGCATGAATCATGCTTCAATTATTTCTCTTCTCATCGATGACTAAACGGGTAGGAACACACAGAGTGGTCTCTTTGAGGGCGCTCCATGGCCCTTCGCCACATTGTCGATCGTCATCCTAAATCAACCTTATTTTTGGCTCCTAGCTCTTTCCTCATCCTCCTACGTTCTAACGACGCTGCGCAGCGGGGATTAAAAACAGAACAAAAAAAAAAAAAAAAAAGAAAAAGAAAAAGAAAAATAATCACTGTAAACTCTGATACGATCTTGCTTCCGACTGAGCCTCTCTAATATTGAAATCATACACTTGGAGAATCTTTGTAGCAGTTTATAATTTCACTACAACACTTACGAGAGGAAATTCGGATCGCTATGCCAGGAGAACTATATGGGTTGCTCAAAGTAGCTTGTTCCTGGATCCTAGCAGCTTGAGTCCTTGCGTTGGATACGCAGAGCAACGTTGGGGTACTCTGCAGGGGAGATGCAGCTATACGCTTGCCACTTCTTCCAACGCTGTGAAAGGTATCCCACTCTTAGGTCGGAGTTCTGGGTCACTGATTCAAGCGGGCATCGATCCTGATCATAGTTCGTCACCAGTTTAGCCAGGTAAGGGATCTTTCTTCGATGCGGTCAGAAGCATATGCTGTGCTTTGGATGTGAATAGACTCGGCCAGAAGCCCTCAATAGTCTCAGACAACGAGCTCAAAAGATATAAAAGCTCCTCCAATTCCACTCGTCAAATCTCTTCGTCCCTTCCATTCTCATCATCATCATCATCTTTTCTCAGATCTTCTTATATTCTCAATTCTTCAAAGTCCTCCCGTCAACAGATCGACCATCATGAAGTTCTTCGTCGCTGCTGCTCTCTTCGCTGCCACTGTGCTGGCCCAACCCGGTAACCCCAAGATTGGCAACAAAGCCCAGGAGCTGTACGCAAAATGCTCTGGTGGCAACCGCTTCTGCTGCAATGGAGAGACCGAGGACACCCACTTCAGCCAGGACAAGTATAGCAGCCTCGTTGGTCTTCTCGATGGCGGCGTTCTCCCCGGCCTGAACACCGGTCACTACACCGGTTGCAGCTCTCGTAAATCCCCCATCCAGTAATCTTCCATGACAATTTCTAACTTGTCTTGATACAGTAGTTGAGCTCATCCCCGGCAACTGCCAGGACACCGTTGCCTGCTGCGACAACTCCGGGCCGAACGTTGTAAGTGTTAACTTTCCAGGTACATAAGGCACATCTAACGGAATAGAACAACGGTGTTAATGTGGCTCTCCCTTGTATTGGTGTTCCCATTGGCGTTTAAGCCGTGGATATGACTCTATGCACCACTTACTTCGATAATTGTTCGAGTATGATTTTCGAGGTTGCAGTGATGGAGATACGATGGATTGTACAGCCCCTGTTTTCTTTGATAGGGCTGAATGATAATTTTTTTTTTTTTTTTCCCTGGATGAATGTGCATAGGGTATTATTCTATGCTTGTTGCACTTATGCTCTTCTGTTCGATAGATTTCTACACTCGGTCGATGTTCGTACGAGTGTATTCATGATAAAAGCAATCGAACATTATCGTTGTTTCTTTTTACAGTTCGCCTTTGCTATATGGTATGTTCGTGTAAGGTGGAAGACAGCCATAGCAAAAAAATTCTAGTAGAAAAGCCATTCAGATGTCAGATCGGTATCCTCTATTGTTTCTTGTGAACGCACATAAACGTAAAATATATACTGGGAGGTGTATGAAATTTTATGTACATATCCAATTGTATAACTACTTACATGTAAACTCAATCACCAAGTATATACTGTCCAATTCGCCAAACAGGCAGTAGTGACACGCCAGTACATGTTTTCAGTGTGCCTCAGGCTGCACTCGGAACCACAACCCGAACATCCCGCGCCAAGCCTTCTCACTTCTTCGCAACTCGCTCCAAGTTTCTCCCTTTCCTATATAACTTCTCCCTATGAACAAGTCCGTCTCTCATTAGGGCATCAACGGGTTGACATCACTGACCGACGATGGCCCAAACGGCGTACGGCTGCTGTGGCCTGCAACGAATACCTTGTTTGCAAGGTCCGATGCGACGTCATCCACCGCAACCAAGACCTCTTCAGAATGAATCATCAGTAGTGCTAACATTCTTCCCATCGAGTTTGTGGACCCTGCACCAAGAGGTCAGATCAAGGTGTACAATGTACCTACACTAGGGAGCCGGAAAAGTAGGGTGCCGTCCAGAAGTAGGTCCTTGCAGATGTTTTCGTGGGTCAAACGAGTTGCTAAAATACGTCCAATCTAGCTACATCGCGACTTTGGAGAGTTGCATCAGACATCTAGAGAGTCCGGGTTCTGTCCCGACGAGTATAGAAACGGGTTGCTCACCGGAAATCAGGATACCCCCCAGTAAGCAAGACCCGTGGACGTGAATTTACACGACATAGCCGTAACTGAATACGGAACGTTGGGCAATCTGACAATCTATATAGTATACCTCACCGCTGTGCTCGGTATCGCCCCTACGTATTGGAGAGTATACTTCTGTGAATACTCCCTTAGCCACCCTAATGGAGCAACGCGCATAAAAAATAACATTTCTGCGGCTACCAACGGGAAACGGCCTTCGACATGCAGTATCTCTCGCATCACACTAGGAGGTGGTGCAACGATTGCAAGCAAGCATACTATGATTCCATCCTAGCACTCGCCCAAATTAGTCCTACAAGCAGTAGAACGTGTAGATGGGGTAAATGCGATGGTGGGTGCAGTGGAGGAGGATCCACCGGCTCAGGGTCTTTAGTAGCTCCATGCCCCTAGTTTTATGCGCTAGGTAAAAATGGCTGTGGATAAGTGAATGTCGTCACCACACTGACGGACTTCGGACTCCATCCTAGGGATGGCGCCCTCCAGTCTAATTTCTGGCAGAAAAGCTAGGCCATCCACCGTGCCCAACTGTGTTTCGCCTCCACGCAAGACTGCAGATAGTGTCATGGAAATCTATTGGTGCTCCGTCTTCCCACTGTATCCGCTCGTGGATACTATCCAGCTGTGAGTTGAATATATGAGGACCTGGATGGGCAAGACCCTCCTGTCGGATGAGAATATGACAATGTGCACTTTCAATGTCATCTTTGCATTGGGGTCTCAGCAGATTTAATTCCTCTACGGGTGAGGGAAGCGTCAGCAGATGCCATTTTCTCGCGCGCAAAAGAACTTTGCAATTCAACCGCTGGAATCCTAGGTCCTCTGGACTTATCCAGTGTCTTCTTCTCATGGCGCAATATCTACAGAGTACGGATTTGGCACATCAATGTTGGATAGTCATTGGATTAGCCATTCGTGACGCGCAAAGTTCAGGCCTACATCTTTCCCAAACTGTTGCTTGCCTCCAGAACCCACAAGAGCAGCAGCTCACACGCAAAATATGACACGGTTGTGTTAATGGACCGTATGTACATTACCAGGATTCCCCATGTCTGATTACTTCTGATGTGTTATAGGCCCTTCGGCTGACCAAAGATGATATCGAAAGTACCCTGGGGCTCGGTTCCACGTGCGCATGCTTTTATTTCGGCCTATATTGTCAAAATATTGCATAGCTCGCGATATTGTGGCTTCTGATCCGCTTGTTCGCTAAATGATTGATTCCCTCAAAACGCGCTTCAGTGTTCTGCGATATGTGTCAAGGTTCCTCAGAGTCAATGAGCTAATCTACAATAATATTCCTGCCGATGGAACGTCAGGCCCACTCCCAGCCTGGTGGTATAACATCTTGTGTTCGTTCTCTGGCGCACATCAGACAATTCTTTTGGAACTAATAAGCAGTAGATGTGTATACAGCGGCCACAGTTTTGATTCCAGGACGGATTTGCCCGACAGTTATAGAGGAGGTTACCGACAGCGCTATCTCTCGATCGCGGTACTTCGCGCTTGAATTTTTGCGTATATATCAAAGTTACAGTATTTCTGCCCGGCGATGTATCGCCGCTCCCGAGATTCCATACGAGAGAGTCACGTCGGAAGCGTCTGCATCTTGCGATCAGCCAATGCGTAGCCAAACAGCCGGTTCCACGTGGAATGTCAACGACACATCTCCTGGGGAGGGCATGAACGCCATGCTTTTAAGTAATTTTGATCTAACGGACTTCCAGGATATATCCTGGTTGAATAGTGTGCCTAGTAGTCTTGCTAAGCGCAAGATCTGGCCATATGAAGCGCTATTCACTAAATACTTTCCCATACAACTCGTGTATGGATAGACGCTCCGATAACTTCCAGACATGCGTCACTCACATATTCCACAATCCGAATGGCCGATTTGAGATTGGCAAATGTCAAGGAGGGAAATACTGGCTAACCGTGTATGCTGATGGTGTCTTCGGCGATTTTCTGTGCGATGGTCTCGAAGTGCGTGCTAGGAAAACTTTGGTGTTCGATACATAGAGTCGGTGTGCGCAGGTGTGAAATCTGTCGCCTCGGCACACCGGACAAATCATCCGGAGGTTCCTCCTGGATCCGTGCGGGATCTCCTTATAGACCATCGGGCCCACTTACTCTGTTGATTAGGTTCAATAAGTCAAGCAGTTTTACAGAGAATTGTGCGGTCCATCAGTTGCTACCATAGGCGGGCCGTATACATTCAGGGACTGGTTGAGGACGGGAACAACGTGTTAAGGTCGCTTCCATATAATTCCACGGACCTGAAGGCGGCGATTCTGCCTGGGACGGTATACTGTGTATGTTCACGGTGCGTTAAGATTGGAACTGTCGTACTCGGTTTACATGGCTTAAGAGTGGCAGGAATAGAATCGGCTACCTCCGGATAGTATGCACAAATCCGAACTAGACAGAAGCGATTAGCGATCTTCCCATTCCCCAAGCAAAGACGTACTTTTGATACTGCAGAGGAGCCAAGGTGGGCCGAATTGTTGGACCGAGCGGGCGCGTCGCTGTTGAGTATGTAGACGAAATGGGCTGGCACGGGGGCGTTCCCGATCAGGTAATTGCCTCGGCAGCCGGGAATTCCGTAATGGGGTCGCGCTGATTGGCGTTCCTCTGCAACAACAACGCAGACATGGGGTGAACGACAGCAGAGAGCTCCTATTTATATCTTCCCTCACATGTCCTCTCCAGATGGTACTTGACTGACCCTCCTGACTCTTCCTGCCACATATTCCCCCCATGTCGAAGACTTTCTCCCGCGCCGAGGTTGCGCAACATGCTTCCGAAGACTCGCTCTGGTGTATCATCGACCATCGAGTTTATGACCTAACCGATTTCTTGGACGCGCATCCCGGTGGCAGCGTGGTCCTCTCCCAGATTGCCGGTAAAGATGCCACCGCCGAATTCTACAACCTTCACCGTCAGGAGGTGCTGGATAAGTACCGCGACGACCTCTGCATCGGCACAATCGAGGGAGAGACGCCCGAGATCGCCACTCCAGAACCAGACAGTCTGAGCGCCGTTCCTTACGCAGAACCCCTATGGCTACGCCCGCAGTTCAAAAGCCCCTACTACAAGGACAGCCATCGGCGGCTGCAGCGCGCCATGCGCGAGTTCACCAGCCGCTATGTCACACCCGAGGCTCAGGAGAAGGAGAGCGATGGTACCTACATCAGTCAGCAGTTGATTGACCGTATGGCTGAAACAAACATTTTGGCTATGCGTCTTGGTCCTGGGAAGCATCTGCATGGTCGAACCTTGGTCGGGGGCGCCGTGGATGGGAAAGAATTCGACTATATACATGACATGATCGTCACACAGGAGATGGTGAGAAGTAATGCACGAGGTTCGTCGTCTGGATCTCTGTACCCTGGAAAAGTCAATATCTAACTGTTGACAGGCTTCCAGGATGGGAACATGGCAGGCATGGCCATTAGTTTAACGGCTGTTCAACAGTGGCTTCACAATGCTCCTCTTCGTGAGCAAGTCACCGAGGAAGTTCTGTCGGGTAAAAAGAAGATGTGTTTAGCTATCACCGAAGCATTTGCGGGTAGCGATGTGGCTGGACTTCGTACGACGGCCGAGAAGACGCCCGATGGAAAGCACTACATCGTCAATGGTACCAAGTATGAATGACTGACTCCTTTCCACCGATGTCTACAGAGTCCGTGACTGACCGATTCCACCAGGAAGTGGATCACCAACGGCATGTTCGCTGACTACTTTGTCACGGGCTGCCGAACAGAGAAGGGATTTACTGTGCTTCTAATTCCGCGCGACGACGGCGTAGAGACTAAGCAGATTAAGACCTCGTACTCTACCGCAGCAGCCACAGCATATGTGCAATTCGAGAACGTTAAAGTGCCCGTAGAGAACCTACTCGGCGAAGAGCACAAGGGATTTATCGTAATCATGAGCAACTTCAACCATGAACGGTTTATGATGGCCAGCGCTGTGATCCGTATGTCCATGACCGTCGTCGAAGAGTGCCTGAAATGGTGCAACCAACGTCTGGTCTTCGGCAAGAAATTGATCGAGCAGCCTGTCATGCGACAAAAGTATTACCTCCCCCACTTTCCAATCTGAAGCAAAGACTGACTTCTCATGAATCGAATCGTAGACTCGCCCGGATGATTTCGCTCTGCGAGTCTAACCAGGCCTGGTTGGAATCCATCGCTTACCAAATGTGCCATATGACGTACGCCCAACAGGCCTCGAACCTAGGCGGACCGATTGCTCTGCTGAAGTCTCACGCGACTCGGTCTGCACAAGAGATTGCCGATATGTCCACCAACATCTTTGGCGGTCGTGGATTGACTCAGAGTGGCATGGGTAAAGTCGTCGAGATGTTTCATCGGACCTACAAGTTCGATGCTATTCTGGGAGGAACTGAGGAAATCCTGTCGGACTTGGGAGTGCGACAGGCGATGAAGAAATTCCCCAAGGCAATGTTATAGATGTTTGTGGATATATTGTTGAGTTGCGACTCCTATTCGGGCAGGATACCCAAGTCGCAGTCACATGGTTATTAGGATCGTTATGAGAGTGTAATACATGCTGTTTACATTATTTTTCTTCTTCTTTACTGCTTGGTCTAGAAATAAAATTCTAGCCGAACCAGTGGTCCTCATGTAGTAGTCAACAACACTTAATTCAAGATGCACGTAAACACTAGCAAATGCACATTAACGACATACGCAATACCATGAGGTTCCTCTCAGCTACTTCTGTCCAGCTCATCAATTGCATCCTTTATCTGGAAGGCAAACCGAAACGGGATCCAAAAGTTTTAACCTCTCTTTCCTCTCTGTAGTATGCCCTGCACAACTTTTCCCCATAAAAGAAATGCTCTCGTGAGGCTGGGTCAGAATCAGGGAAGCCCGAAACTCGCGCCCTTCGCTCGAACATCATCACACAGTCGGACCCGCCGAAGGCGAAGTATGAAATCTCATCACCCTTCTTGACTTTCTGCCCCTGCAGCTCTCTCTTCACATTAACAGAAGAGACCATTGCCATTCCAATAGGCAGGACGGCGACCCTGCCCAGATGGTCATTGTTGATGATAATGACTCCTCGCGTCTGAAGGAATTGATAGCCTGGAGTGTCAGGGGCTGCGAGGGTGATGATACCAGATGGATTATTTTCACGTTCACCGATCCGGCGACAGAGCTCCAGGTAATTGTGGCCAACCTGCTGGTCCATCTTGACCTGAACTTCGAGATAGGCGGCGCCTTCGATCACATCAATAACCTCCACCGTTCCTGAGACCGGAGAATGCTGGCGGTGGTAGTCAAAGGAATTCAAGAAAACATGGGACCAGAGTCCATCTTTAAAAATCTCCCCATAGGTGCGAGTGTTATCATCAGGAAGCTTAGTCTCGCCATATTTCCCGAGAAGATCTTTTACCTTCCATGGGACATGCTTGAGGACCACCTCACTCTCGTCGCTGATCGAGTAGGCCCCAGCGTATGTGGAATCCGCAGGGAAAGCCACAACATGATCATCATCGGGGCAGTCAATTTCACGAGGGCTATCCAGCTTCCGACAGAAGAAACGATTAAAACTTTTCCAATTGGGAGCATCTGCCTCGGATTCGAAGACACGATAGAGCGGAGAATTACGAAAGCTCGTTATGGCCGCCTCGTTTATTGAGGATGGTTTGTCCATACTTCTTCCTATCTCCCTCGCAAAATTGACCACCCAGTCGGACAGCGGCTTGAGCGGCTTATTGATGTTCTTGGGGACAATTCGTGTCTGACGAGAGCCCAACGGCTCCTGGGACAGGATGAAATAAAAGACACAGAGAATGTAGTAGATATCCCGACCTTGGGTCGCCTCAGTTGGGACCCAGCCTCGGACCAGCCAGTCAGCAAAGTCCAGGAAGCCTCTGGCCGAGATTATGCCATACTTGTCCAACTCGGGAATGTCCCATCTCCTAGCGTTTTTAACAGCCTGCTCGAGGTCATCGACTTCCCAAAGTAGCTCGTCGCGAAGCTCCTGAACAATTGGGCTGTATCTTGACATGATTGTTTTCAGATTTGCACGTAAATGTGATAATACGCTCCAATCTGATTGTTGGTTGGTTTTGAATGTCAGAATAATCTAAACCTGAGAGGACGTTGACGCCGTACTTATACAGCTTCCAAGGGCCCTGTTTACGATAGACAGTTGCAATGGCAACATCATTTAGAAAGTCATGATGACGTACAAGGCTGGGTTGGAGTGAGACTCACTGATCCTATCCTATGAGAGGATGCACATATTCTATGTGTATTATTTAGTCGGTCTAGACTTTCTGGAATGTAGAATTAGACGGTTGCTGATAAGTCTGATGCTCGCGGAAACTCGTAGCAAGCAGTTCCGGAGGACACGCCGTTGCGCGGATTACAATTCGATGATGTAGAACAGGCTGGGCTTTCATCAGTGGGAAAGTTCGAGTGTGATAAGGAACAGTATATGAAATCATTACATATTGTCTCGCATTTAAAAATCTAACATATGACGTATAAAAAATTGAAGTAGATCACGGTGCCCTTTTGGTTTAGACAAGTTCGTGGACATAGGAAGAGATCTAATAACCAAGGCATGTATTGCTTCATATGATTCTTAATACAATAATAGTGGCAAATTGGTGGAAGTCTAAGAAGAAACAACACATCCACATTCTAGGTATTAAGATTCACTTCATTAAAATCTCCCTTCTCTGTGCAAATTTTGCTCTGGGTCCATGCTTGTCTCGATTCGCCGGATGACCCGGGCAGGATTTCCAGCAACAAAATGAAATGGGGGTACATCCTATCACCTGCCATCAGCACAGATATTCCACTGTAATCGAGAGGACCCTCAACGTATTTACCTTGGTCACAACCGAGCCAGCTCCCACAGTGCTACCTCGTCCGATTGTCACCCCAGCCAAGATGACAACGCTGCCTCCAATCCACACATCGTCTCCAATATTAATCTTCTTTCCTGCTTCTGGTCCTTCCAATCCTCTCGCTCGGCTGGGTCCATGGGGTGTGTAGCACCGTAGAGTGAGACATTGGAACCAAAAAGTGTCCTTTCACCAATGGTAATCAAACAAGTGTCAAGGACCAGCAAGTTGAAATTCAAGAATGTGCCTTTGCCGACTCTGAAGTTCAATCCATGATCCACAGATATCGGGGGATCCACGTAAGGATCCGTTTCGTTAAAGAGATTCTCATCCTCCTCGGGATCGGCGTGGACCGGTGGGAGGGGGCGTGTGTCTCCAATGATGCTGTGCACACTCGTTCATTAACGTTGTAGAAAACAAACGATACAGCACCTGACATATCACTCACTCTCTCCATAGTTCTACCCTTCGACGTCTCGATACCTGGCCTGCTTCGTTGAATCTGAGACAGGCCGCTCTGCATCGGGCACGGTTTGCCTGAAGGTCCGCATCCCATGCCCAGTAAAACTCGCCATTAATCATTTTCTGCCATTCCTTGGAGGATGTCATGTTTGATGGAATGTATGAGATGGATTATTACGGCCAATTGTTGTGGACCTCGTATTTCCCTTTATATAGAGTGGGCGTATGCCTGCGTGCTGGCCGACTTGCCTGTTACGGCAAGTCCCGCCGCAGATGCGATCTCCAGCATTCTTCACGTAATTGAAATGTTGAACTTCCACGCTCAGACGGCATATCACTAACTCCAGCTGTCTCTTGGCAAAATGAGTCAATCTTGCATTCCTAAGAGGGTGACGAACCGTATCAATATGGACGGGCATATATAACTCTGCTCCGTATAACTGGTGGCTACATCTGACAGTCTAAAAATTCCATTCCATTTGAATACTACCTATGTGTCTTTCAGGCTTATCCTCGCCTCTTCCGAGCTTCGATTCTCGTCAGGCCAAGTGCCTACCAGAACCCAAAACAACCGCGTTCATTTTGTCGTCCGATCCTCTATTATGCAACATCGCAAGCAAGCTCACTCGAGTACTCTATGTACCTCGTCACGACTCATTTACACCACATTTACCTTTGTATGATATTTCCGATCGCCATATAAACACCATCCAAGATGCTATGTTTGGCAGCAATCTTTATAATCTCAAGTTGTGGCTTATGACAAAGCCACGTGGTGAGGGTTTGGACGTTCCTGTTGAGTATCTTGTGAATTTGAACCCGGATACGCTCGAAGAGAAAAATGTCCACATACAAGTAGAACGCAGAGCTCTCCTTCGAGATGACGATGCCATAGTTGATGCGTAAGAAGCCTATAACTATAAATTTTCTCTTTCTAATATCAGCAGATTCATCCCGACCCCTGCAGGAGATCAATCTCTACTGATAGCCCATTCCAATCAAAAACAAAACGATCCTGTTTGTATTCCCATGGAAGCATCATATCCCCTCGATCCTAGCATCCGAGGAGAGTACCAAATCCCACATCCCTTCTTTACCTTTCGACTAAAAGAACATAAGAATGGTCCTGAAAGGCTCGTTCAATGGCAGATCCATCCAGGTCCTAACAGCCTCTTTCGATACCTCCTGGTTGATCTAGGCTATGAAGGAGAGTTTACACCGTCGATCTCACAAAATTTATCTCCAGAGGCTCACGTACTGGCTATTTATCAGCACGTTGGACTCGTTGTTTGGCTACCAGCTGACGTCAGCGAAGGTGTGCTTCTACTTCCTGAACGTGGCCAGTCCAAGAATCATGGACAGGAAATAATTGTGATCACCAGTCTACTTGCTTTTCTATACCAAATGCGAGGGGTAAAATGCATGCAACCACAGAGGATACTGGGCTGCTCAAACTCGTTGAAGTTGTTCAAGAAGGTGGCGTCAATGGTCCGAAAACATTAGGGGTGTATCTAGAACAGAGATGTCTCACATTTATGCTATGTTCAGATAAAACTGGTATCTATCTTGGGATTACAATTCCAGTATTATAACTTATAAAGATATTCAATAATGTCTCGGTTCAAGCTTGCGGGCGACAAGGTACAGGTTCGGCAGCTGTAGAACTATGGAGAACATTACCTGGACAGGAAGCTCAGCAAGCAACCTTATATTCTATGGACATAGCCAGCTCCAACTTCCTATTAATATGTACTTCTTTCCCTCCCTTCCTTATTCTCAATGATAGGAGCAGGGATTTCTGCACACAAAAAGTTTATGTAATTCTTTCTTATCCAAGCCCACGTCTTTCTGGAAATGGAGCGGAAAATGCCAATCCAGAAAGAAATATCGGCCCGATGGTTTGTCTGTTGAAAGCTACATGTTGTATTGAGTTGGGTTTTGTGCCAAAACAGTAGATACTTTACTCTTCGACACCTCAAATGTCGTTCCATATACTTCTAAGAAGAAGGAACACATTTAGAGCTATCCACGAGTGAATATCTTATATTATAAGATAATCATGCTGTCGTACTAATTCAGGTGAGTTTGTCTGTACAATATCAGCATATCTTCAATGAAATTATAAGGTATACAGAGCAACTCACGAACTCCGTCCACGACACATTTCGATCCTCCTCGGAAGTTAGAGCAACCCGAGCATCCCACACTTTTTTCAGCAAGTCTCGTGGTACTGGGTTTCGAAACTCAGATCTCCTTTCAATTTCATTTAAACGTGCCAGAATATAATACTGCGAGTGCGTGGAAAGCGAATCCGTTCCTGCCATGAAGAGTGGCAGGATTAAGAGCTCCAAAATTGAGCAATCCTTGGGAATCTGGGCGGTGGCATCCAGAATTCTTGTCACGCAGTCTTGTATCTCTGGACTGTTGGCTGATTTTAGTGGATCTAGCAGTCGATAGATCCGTAATATACATGAAAACTGAAAGGCCTCGGCCGCCGCCATCCAGCGAGAGTCGCTGTTCGGATACGAAGCTCCTTTCCGATCCCAGGAATATAGTTTGTGCTTGGCCAGAAGTAGTGCAATTTGATATTCGTCCCATGTCAGCCACCCTAATGCGTACTCCTTGGCCTTTTCCATAACGCCTCCGATGATCAGAAAGACATCCCTGGGGCACCCGTTAACCAGTTCAAACTTAAGGTCACTCGCGCACGCGACCATCTCCCGGATATCCTGAGAAAAGCATAATCGCTCTGCGCCAGCAAACGCCCGTACAATATCAAGCCTGCCATTTGTAAGCCCATGTAGAAAAACTGTATAATCACCAGGCGACCTACCAAGCCAAGTTACCTAAGAAAAACACAGCCCGTTGACGGTGGCCACTTAATCCTTCGGCTATCAGTAATCGTTTGCAAACAGACATAGCCCCTGTAATATGAATCCCGTTGCATGAAACGCCAGTCTCAGCAATCTATGAGTAGTGTTAGATAGAAACACACAGAGTCCCATGTACCATACATACATCCTGGAGCAGCAAAACCTGGATTATAGCGAGTACAGCATCTTGTTCATCTTCCAACAGAGTTTCGTTCTGGCTTCGTCGAATCTCCTTGCTCAGTGCACGTATTGCTCTCATCTGATATTCTACCGCGGTAGACACTTGCAGCGTGGTATTTTCAGTCAACTGTCCGAGATGAGACGCCGACAACCCAAGCACCGCATATAATAAGCCAATCTGCTTCCGTGCCAATGGAAGAATATATGATCGATAGGGATTATCTACATCAGCGCCAATCTCGGCAATCTGGTGGGCACAAATGAAGCTATCATCTAGAGAGCCACGTTATTGTTTTTTTCTTTTTTTTTTTTTTTTTTTTTTTCATTCTTGTGAGAGGTTTCAGTAAGGCTGAAGCCAAGCTTACAGTGAGAAAGGAGAGTCTCTGTCTCCGGCAAATTGAGAATTCGTACAATTTCTTCAGACGGATCAGGTTCATTCTCGATAGGCTTCTCTATATTTGGCAGGGTTTGCGTTTGCACCGGAGATTCAGAAGTACACGCTGATCCCCGCTGAATTGGCTGTATGTTGGCCTGCTGTAGGACGACTCTACTTTTCTTCGCCTTCGTATTCCGAGGTCCGACCGGGACCTGGGCACCTTTCCATTTTCCGCGACTGGCAATGCCACAAAAACGGAAGGTTTCTGGGTATCCACCACACACCAGACCCTTCGAAAGACAGCGGTTACAAACAGGACGAGTCCGATCGCACTTGCGACATTTTTCCCTGCATGTCAAGCACGCGGGACCTGCATAAATGTTAGGCATGATTGAAGTGGATTGGAAGGGCTAGTAACACACCCAATCGTGGCATACCGCAGTGCGACAGATTTGCTGGGAGGTTGCTGTTTGATTTTTGGAAATTAATAGTCTGATTTGAGTTGGAGAAACTACCCGAATTGGCAATTGAGGGCGCACCAACAAAGGTATGACTAATAGTAATCACCATAAGTTAGTTGGAGACTCGTCGATACTAGCGAAGTTTCGACAGAAGCTTACAAATTAACAAATGTGTTCTTTTGTGGGAGACTGCTGAGGGCTTTGCCTTACCGGGAACAATGTGGCTGGAGGAAGCCTCGAACTATATATATATTGGTGATGGATGGTGCCGGGGACGTTGCCGCATTAATTTCGCCACGCGACAATCTACATTTTAAGTTGGCTTGGCGCTTACAGTTCAAGGATCCTTCATAAATCTAACTAAGGAAAAATTAGATAGCTTTGTATTTTTTTTTATTACTATTGATTACCTTTTTTTTTTTTTTTTTTTTTTTTTTTTCATGCGAATTTAATTGCCGGGATAACGAAAATTTTTTAGTCGCTAAAGTTCGGCGGCCGAGCCAATGACTAATCTGACAGGCCCCGCAGGCTGTTGTCATCATTACTGTCTGGATATTACCTACTTATTATCTTGGGAAAAGTGGGGTTGACGCAACTTAACCAGCTATCCCATTCCAACTCCACATTCAAAATGGCCACAAACACAGACGCTCTACGCCCCGACAATGTGCTGGCACTTGCAGATCACGCTCTGCGGGGCGATGAGACCACTGAGTTCAGCCTCAAATCTCCTTACGAGGCCATCGCCCTCATCGGCCACGCTTGTATGGTCGCCGTCGATTTCAGACTCGCAGGACTTGGAGAAGAGCATACAATCTGTTTGTGATATTGCCTTCCTAACTTAGTGTGTGTCGTTTCTAATGCTTGTCGGGTTTGGCAGCGAGCTCCTCAGACAATCCCTCTTTGCCATCAGAATGGAACGTGAACGACACCATCTCCTTCCGGTACGCTCACCCTCGATCATCCATGCAGTATCTCCTTAAAATCAATCGACTAGGGAGCAATGCTGTCATTTTGGCCCTGGCTTTAGGTGATGACAAGCCTACGTCGTTTGATGTTACCGCCAATGACTTTATCTCGCCGTCCTCTCTACCCATATCCTCTAGTGCGGATTTGCCACCAGCCCGCTTGAGCGAAGTATTTATATCTCCATCGCGCTTAAATGACTTGATAGCATTGTTCAAGATCAATGTTATCCAAAAGCTCGCCCCTGGAGTTTACAAAGAAGGTTACGAAGTCTCTAGTCAGACCACACGGGAATCTCGAGAGAGGCCTCTTCCACGCAATCCTTTGAGAGATGACCCTATTCCTCGACCATCTCGTCCCTATCCTTTATATGATCCCTTAGCGGCAGAACCACGCCGGCCTGTACCTCCGGGAGACTTCGCCCCACCGGGGTTTGAAGACGAATTTGAGATCCAGAGACCGCCCCGAGGATACCCACCTGGCTGGGGGGGTAGAAACCCCCTGAATATCGGAGACCGAGACCTGTATCCCCCTGGTCTTGGCCCCCATGACCCTCTGAGAGGTGGTATCGGTCCTGGCCTAGCACCTGGAGGGGGTGGAATGCACCCAACCTTTGATGATCCCCTATTCGGTGGCGATAGAAGTAACAGTGGGTATGACCCGCAGATACCACCTGGAGCACGATATGATCCGGTCGGACCTGGAGATGCACCATTCGGACCAGGCCGCAGGCCTTTTGGTGGAGGAGGAGCTGGTGGACGCGGCGCAGGTGGAGGATTCGGCGGTTTTGGCGGTGACATCATTTAAGCGCGCGGCTAAGTAGAAGTTTGGTGGGGGAAATCTCTGGTGCACCCTGTAACGCTGGAACGGATTATGTTTATGTATTAGTCTATGATGTGACGAGTCTATGATAATTAGTAGCGAGAAGTCTAATTTGAAATACCTACCAACTTTGAATTAGCATATAAAGGCACAAAATTGCGCAGGGAGGTGGCGGGGTTGCGATCCTGGGGAGTGTGGCTTTGCCGGTGTGGCGCACGGCAGCAGCCCAAAAGCGGCCAAAGCTCGATTCATTCCAACTGGCAGCCAGCAAACCTCCCCTTCACACCACCAACAGTCAGCCCTCCTCCTTCCCCATCGTTTTATCCGCCGTTCTCCATCCCTCCCCTCTACTCCAGCCCTCGGGTTTTCTTCTCGTCGCCCGCTTGTCTGGGTATTCTCCCAATTCTGTTTTCAAGCCCTCCCCCCTGTACGCCCGTGAGTGTGTGGATCACTGTTCTCAGCAGAAAAGATCAAAGCCTACCTCACGAGACCATCCCCTCCTGGTTTTCCTGCCCCTCCTCGACTGCAGCAATCTAGGGCTCTCTCGTCCTCCTTCATCGTTGTTCGTCGTCGCTGCAATGGACAACAATATGGAAATCGATGCGGCGCGGTCGCCCGAGCCCCACCATTTGTCGCCTACCACCGACCCTGGGTCGATACCGACACTGGATGGTTGGATCGAAAACTTGATGAGCTGCAAGCAACTCGCAGAGGAGGATGTTCGGAGACTATGTGACCGAGTGCGTTGCCTTTTGGGATTTTGCTCATATGAGGAGATTGTAGACCGAGGTGATGGGCTACGATTCTAATATGGATTTTTTTTTTATTACAGGCTAGAGAGGTATTGCAGGAGGAGTCAAACGTGCAGCCTGTTGTATGTTTCTCTTGTTTTCCGTGTTTGTTTTTGAGAATACTGGAGATCCTTGGAGACCCGGCGGTCGATTCAAATGGCTGACTCGCAATTGCAGAAATGCCCAGTGACTGTGTGTGGTGATATTCACGGCCAATTCCACGACCTAATGGAGCTTTTCCGCATCGGAGGGCCCAACCCAGATACGAACTACTTGTTCATGGGTAGGAATTGTCCCTGTTAACCCTCCGAGGACATTCTTGCTCACTGCTATCATTTCTAGGTGACTATGTCGATCGGGGTTATTACTCCGTTGAGACCGTGACGCTCCTTGTCTGCCTTAAAATCCGTTATCCCCAGCGTATCACTATTCTACGAGGAAACCATGAGTCCCGCCAGATTACGCAAGTTTACGGCTTTTACGACGAATGCTTGCGCAAATACGGCAATGCCAACGTCTGGAAATACTTCACCGATCTTTTTGACTATCTCCCCCTCACCGCGCTTATTGAAAACCAGATATTCTGTCTCCACGGCGGTCTGAGTCCGTCGATCGACACACTCGATAATATCCGGTCGCTGGATCGAATTCAGGAGGTTCCTCATGAAGGACCGATGTGTGACTTGTTGTGGAGCGATCCCGACGATCGATGCGGCTGGGGAATATCTCCCCGTGGTGCTGGATACACATTTGGGCAGGATATCTCGGAAGCGTTTAATCACAACAACGGCTTGACTCTGGTTGCACGAGCGCATCAGCTGGTGATGGAGGGATATAATTGGTCGCAGGATCGAAACGTAGTCACCATCTTTTCAGGTATGGATGCAGTGGCCAACCATGACCTCCTGGGCGTTGCTAATCGAATTTCTTACCTTCCAGCCCCAAACTACTGCTACCGGTGCGGTAACCAAGCCGCAATTATGGAAATTGATGAGCATCTGAAGTATACGTTGTACGTGTGGCCCCCGGTTGCTCCCTGTTACGTACGGTTGATGCTGACGTGTGATTTTACAGCTTACAGTTTGATCCGTGCCCGCGTGCGGGAGAACCCATGGTCTCGAGGCGTACACCTGATTATTTCCTCTGATCTGACTCTGATAGACTTTTCTTTTCACCTTCTCACCTCCGGCAAGATGACGCTCTCCGACCCTTCGAAAGGGCTCCTGGGATTTGGAACAAGCATACAGAAAAGGCGACCTGCCTGGATAATTGTATGTCCATTAATTCTGGCCGTGTTGATACCATCCATGAAAATAAAAGACATTCGCAAGATTCTCATTTCTTTTTTTTTATTAGGCCACTGTTGGTGAACAACTGGCAAGGCCAAGTAATTCGAATGACCTCATAGCTGCCTATCTTGGTATTTACGATGCCCAGCCTGGTTGGGCATCATGATATCTGTAGATTGGTTCTTTGGATCGCCAACATGGCTTCCCCAAATGATGTCAATCATTATTGCCCTCACTCGCCATTACCCTAGACAAATAGAATACCCCGGTTGAGCAATGTCAGCTTTTAACCTCTTGGAAACCATGACCCATGCGCAGACTGAAGCTATAAAACAAGTTGGGTGAGGATTTTAGCTGGCAGCCTTCGCACTTTCCGTTTTTGTCGAAATATTTTCTCGCCCCTGTGATTTGCTAAATGGTCAATGAAGCCATACACGTTTAATATATACTTTCTACACGGTCGCTTCATGGATTCATGGGGCTATCCTTTGCAAAGGGACCAAAGGGACCAAAGTGCCCTGATTACATAGTTACTTCCATAGCTCCATCAATTGTTTCTTCTATATCTCCATTTCCAACTAAGCCTATAGAGCTAGATTTAGCGCAAATACTCAGTGATGTCCCTCCTCCGCAAGATATTGTTTTTAGACCTCTTGAGATAGCTAGGCCTTTTGCTTCTCGTGCACAAATCCCATTTGGGACTGATCTCAGTGCTTACAGCCTCTTCTCATTTATTCCAGAGGAATTGATTATCATGTTGTCAAAAAACACCAATAAATATGCAAGGACCAAAGGTACAGGAGAAACTGGTCGGGAATAGCATGATATTAAGGTGCTCTTTGCAATTCTCATATATACGGGGGTTCGTATCTCGTCTAGTGATGAATTCTACTGGAGAGATAAGGAGCCAATTCATATGCCACGCAGGTTCATCGGATTAAAGCAATTCCAACAAATTAAGCGATTCTGTGATGTTCCTGATCCTGACTCTGAGGCGGTAAAAGAGGCTATAAAGCTTGATCTGAAGCCTAATCAGATGGGTGGTATAGGCTTGAGCCCTCTGTTGCTTACTGTCTGCTTGCAGTACTGGGAGCCATCGCATGCCGTTCCTTTGGATAAGGTTATGATCCGAGGGTTTGGCTATTCGCATCGTACATTTAAGATGCCGAAAGAATCAATTAAGCAGGGATATACGCTTTTTGCTTTTGCAGATTAAGGATACATCCTTAGTGGATATGAGAGATCCATTAGTCTCTCGTGGAGGTTAAAAAGCAAAAGGATCTGATTGGCTCGCTCAATGGTACCACAGCGTTCAACAAGGTCTGCCTTTCAGGCACAAAAGGTATACATACCGTGTATATGGGTAGCTACTTTGCCACTATACCACTGTTTTATCATTTTCGACAGCTGGGAGTTGGTGCATGTGAAACTACACAAGGCATCTAAAACATTCCAAAAAATTTTTCATCTCTAAAAGAGTTAAAGAATCCAAGACATTGAATATTTTATATGCTATTCCATCAGGAATTCCATCTGGTGTCAAGAAAGTGCTATGTATTACATGGCAGGATAATAATATAGCCACTGCTATGTCAACGGTACGTACTATATATTAAGAAAGTGATTGGATTTCTCGTCTTCGCAAATACCTTGCTACTACATCTACAAATGCTAAGAATACTCGTCCACCGTTTAATGGTTTGCCTACAAAAGAGCTACTAATCCCTCGACTGATGAACGACTATAACTTTCATACGCGAGGTATAGATCGGGCGAATCAGCCACGAGCTATGAGACTCATCAAAAAAACTTTTACGCTCTTGGTGGCCAATATTTTTCTGGACTCCTGATGTCACCATTATTAATGCTTATTGTGTTACTAAAGTAGCATACAAGCAGCAGTGCATGAAGCAGAGGTCCCATCTTGAGTTCCGAGAGGAGTTATATGAAGATCTTTTTAAGCTAGTGCTACAGGAATCAGCTTCAGGGAAGCGAGATAAAAATCCTTAGGATTTAGAAGAGCAACCAAGAACCCATCAAGCCATCCAACTGCAGTCACCGCGTAAGAAGTGTCATTGGTGTAAATTTCTTGCTTCTCAGGCAAAGGCCTGTAATGCTGTATACAAGTTATTTTGGCTGTGTATCCTGTAATGTTCAATTGTGCAGGAAGGATATTAGGCCGTGTAGGGCTGAGCTTCATTGGCTGAGGCCACCGTTACATGAGCGAGATAGAAACTGCTTATAGAGTGCAAGCATTGAAGCTCTAGTATCTTTCACTGCACTTGTGCGTGGTGATAAAATGCAAACTGCAGCAGAAAAGGGCTTTAAATTGCCTAACGTCTTGCCAGTCAAATGGATACCACGCGTTGTATTATTTTAAAATAATATTAGGCAGGCTACTAAAAACAAGAAAATGCTACATGGTCTACTATGTGCGGCAAAGGAAAAGGAAGATAATATTAAAAGCAAGAAAATAATGGAGGCACCTGTTATCATAAATAGTTGAGGTAAATACAGCTTCCCAGCAACTCTGAGATACTAAATATTAGCTATATAGCGTCGTTACATCCATTATTCTACACCAAAAAGTCTACTTACTATATTGTTTATTTAGTTGTAATTTTATAGCTTTATTTGTGTGCTAGCAGGTGGCTTCGAGAATTGTGCATTTAGAGGGAACATCGGTCGAATGATCAACAATGGTGCCCGATGCTCATTAGGGTGAGAGAAAAGACCTTATTTGGACTCCCTCACATGATCATACCCCAATAAATGTAACCAGACCTGCCTTTCTCGGACTTATTCCTCACCACCGAAAAAAGCTCTAAGGCGACAGCTCATCTCATAGCCTCCTATCTAAACACCTATACATAGGGTTACTGGAGATACAGCGGCCGTCCACATTTTCCAGTTGCTGGAGCACAATTGACTATGGAAACACCAGTGTCATAGACTAGACATAACCATCGTCGTGAGTGGAAATTACATAAATGAAATTGTCTATCATAAATGTGATCTTAATCAAGTAAATAAATGAGTGCAGCAGCAGGATATATTTTCAATATCAATCGGGCTACTTGTAGATAACATACAACAAATAGCCAGCTTTGTCTATGGTGCCTGGAATCCGTTGCCGCCTTTGCACATTACAGTGGTGTCTGATATTTTTTCCAAGACGTGACACATATTGAGTGTTATATGGGAAGACTTCCTATCTCTTTGCCATTCAGGTGGTAATTGCGTAGGCTAGTATGACTGAATGCTTTCTGCAATGTTGCAAATTGAGAGCAAATCAATTCATTTTGAATTCGACCGAATTTTGCCTGAAGGGTACTGAGTGTAAAGGATCAAGAAAATAGCTGTTTATAGCAGTCCCGACCTATTCATTCCTAATTTTAATGCGTAACTGGCTATAGTACACACATGTTAAATAGCTTTCACATTCCCGTTGGATACAGTAGAAGCACTGTACAAGCTGCTGAAGTTTGCAGTTATGCTTGTGTTACAGTCTAAGGTCGGCAGTGAACAGAGCCACCTTACATTGCAGGACCAAGTCAAATAATCTAAGCTGTAGCATTAGTTCATACCTGTAAATAATATTCCACCTTAGGCCCTTACATCATCGTGGTACCCTTACCTGCTGCACCTCTGAGTTCTATGCTAAAAAGCAGTTTTGCATAGCCAGTATTAGCTTTGAGTTTCGAAAAAGGCTTCTCATGTTCTGCGTGGTTTAAGATCAGTTGGTCTCTGTGTATTTATTTCATTCACTCCGGCGTTGTAGATCCGAATATGCGTCATTTAGTTGTGCCTACGTCGATGATCACAAAAATAAACGGTGGCAACCCTACGCTGCTGTTGCTGCTGCTGCCTACACAAAAGACCTATGTAATCCACCCCGTGGAGGTTGCTAGAATAGAGGTGGCAGCTGAGGTTGTTGAAAAGTGTATGTTTACTCGGTAAGAATGAACAGTGCATTATGCTAATTATATCGACCAAGTCGCAAAAACCGTTTGAAAAGAAGGGGCAGAAGTGTCCCAAATAGGAAAAACGGTAGATGATGGTCATAAGGTTAGAGTCCTAGATTGGCTCACTATAACTGACTATGGTCCTCAGCCAGAGTTGGGACTGGACAGTAGCTACTAGACTCATATAAGCTCCAGGAATGGCTCAGCCAAATCCAACAGACTTTGTTCTGTCCCGGTATACCAGGTGCGGAAGACCATATTACCTTCAACAATCATCAGCCACGAGAAGAAAAATATGGAAAAGGATCTGATGCTGGCATTTCATATGCATATTGCAACTACCAATCTCAACTGAAGCAAAACACTACATATATCTCCTAGACCTCTAAAACAGCTCGGCAAAGTCGGCAGGTTTTTCCTCCGAAAATCAAGAATCTGCATGGCAATCACAGCAAAAAAGGGGCCAGGCCAACAATTAACGAAATCATCGAGTTATTGATTTCGGTCACCAAACAATTCTCCAGGATGTGTACTATAGTTTGAATCCCGAGAACCATAATCGTCGAATTGTTCCGTGTCCAAGCACACACAGGACTGAATCTATTCACAACTCGCTACCCATACAAGAGATCATGTCACAGTGCGAAGGATCCGTACAGAAAATGATACGTGCGAAGGATGATGATATCCTATGCTTTGTGAATAGCCAGGCTTCCAGGCTTTGTGGATCAAGTTCCCCAGAAATCAGAGGCATAGTCCGACGTAGCATCGTCGATGCAGCGAATGGAATGTGTAGTAACTTTCCTATTTAATGAGATCCTTGAATACATTGTCTAAAGTCTGCCATACTTTTTTCCTTGCACAACTACATATAGACTTCCTCCTGGGTCAACCAACATTAGGAGACCTTGAGATAGCATTGGCAATTTACCTCGTGGAGAACAACGTTTAGATGAAACCTCCAAGCAAGCGGTAGACAGGATTCGAAGCCAACCGAAAGGGTACCAAGACCTTGCTCTACGGACTTCGTCTTGGCTAACTTACAGCAAGAGAGGATATTCTCTTGCAGAGATACAACACACTCTTGCTATCAGGGTTGACGCGACAGGTCTAAATGAAAGTTCATCCCTGATGCAGATACCCTTGGCTCTATATGTGCCAGATTAACTACGACGGACCAAAAGAGTGGCTTTGTCTCCATTACACAACAAAGGAATATTTCGAGCGAACATGCCAATTCCCAAAGCAAAATCGAATTTCAGTCGTCTGCAATACGTACCTTTTGGTACCGGTATCTGCTTGGTGGATAAAAGTTTTAGAAACGGTTGCTAAATAATCCGCTTTATTACAATCTCTGTTAGCTTCTAAACAAGGAGGCTGGTGCTCAAAATACATCCAGCATATCCCAAGAAACGTGACAGAGGGTGTGCATCTAGCAACATATTTTGGACTGGCCGACTTGATTAATACACTACATATAAAGGAACACACTGCAGATCCCAAAGACAGTAATGGCAGATCCTCCTCGCATAAGCTGCCAAGACCAGAAATGAAGGAGTAGTGATTCTATTACTGAATATGGGTGCTGATGTGGAATCTAAAGACAACGATGGTCGGACCCCGCTATCGTGGGCAGCAGAGAAGGGAAATGACGGCATTATGTTCTTATTGCTAAATAAGGGAGTGGACGTTAACCAGATGAGCAGGACAGGGTAGACACCGCTTCTGTTGCCCTACGAGAATAGGCACGAGCAGGTGATATAGCTGCTGATTAGGAAGGGGGCCAGTACCAACAACGCGAACGAAGATGGATGGACTGTATTTGTCACTGCCGGTGTCATTGTTGTTGAACAGGAAGATAGTAACTGAACGATGCACCTTTAATTCCCAGACTTCTATTGATATTCTGCGACAGGATCGCTGCAGTTTCCCCTTTCTACATTCGCTTTGAGGAGTTCTCCGCCCTCGAACCATTCGAAATGAAGGTACAATAAACTGTGGTCCCGTTCTTATCCGCAAACTCACGTTCTGACAGTATGACCCGTGCTAAGTTCAGAGTCAATGGCGTCAAACAAGATTACACAATGAAACTTGGGGAGGAACGAGACGCTTTTTTCGTCTTCGAGACACCTGAAAGCATTCCCGAATCTTCGCCAATCGTTTCGCCAGAAGCCATCCTCAATAGAGGCAGCTGTGCTGGCTCCAGTGCAAGAAGTCCGCAACTGGAGCCACTCAACGATGCATATGGCAAGATGAGGTTGGAACAACCAAGACACTCAGATAGCGTCGTCAGTCTTCCGAGCTTATTACCGGCTTCTCCGGCCTCAAGTGCAAATAATCCAAACAAGATTTATACAAAAACGCTTCGGTTAAGAAGCGAATAACTCAAGGCTATGATTATTCACCGGGGGAGAATTCCACAAGTTTCACCGTCAATGGTGCAACTTGCCAGGCAAATTTATCTTTGGAAGTACACCAATCCTGTTATAATTCCGGACGTGGAAATCCTTCTTATGCCAGGTTTAGGGGCAGCGGTGAGGATGCGCTCTCATGCCAAACTGACGAAATTCCGGAAACTCGCATATTTACGATCAATACGAGGGCTATGTTTCTTTCGATCTACTAAGCTTACAGAACAGACACGTGCCCTTGTCCAACGTACCCGTAGATCAATGCTTCCCACCTGTTAGACCTCTAGGCAGCATGGGCGATGACTACACGGACTTCAACTACTGGTGCTCAGGAAGTTTTGTCTTCTAGGGTTTCTTCCTGATTAAAGTGAGGAGATCGAAATTGAAGAGCTTGGGAGCGTAGAAGACGAAGACTTGGAAATGAGTATTTATCTTAGAATTCACGGAATACTGAAGGAGAAGCAGGGGCTTCAGCTCTAGAATCTCTTGAAGGCTGTATACAACATGGGCAAGGCTTAACAGCTATGAGGGCAACGACAACCTCGATTAAAGGATATATAAATCGTGGCTATCAATGCTCGAACATTAGCTTTAGATTTTCGTTGTCTTAGGAACGCGCGAACCAGCAAATCTACCCATTGTTGGGAACGACGCTTTGATGACTCTCCCGTGGGTGCCGTATCTTCGAGGCTAATGCCGCGCTTCCTTTGTGACTCGAGATCATCCACATTCTCTTCAGAGATCCTATACTCCGTGGATTTTATGAGTATACCTTCCCACTTATTGTAGTTGTATATTGTCGTGTTTTACGGTGGATGCTCCTTATGAAGCGGATATCGTTTCTACCAAAACAAACAGGAAGAAACGTATATATGTATGATCTTGAGGTGCGTGTCTATAGACTGTGGAACCGTCAGGCGTACAGACAGCGGAGCCTGCGGGATCTCCACAGGGCTTGTTTTGGCTGAAAGAGAGTCTCGGAGATTGTGGAGAAGGGGTTGGATGCATTAGTATTAGACACTAGCAATAATAATAATCTAACTAGGACTAATGGAGACGTAGATATCGCAGCTCGTCAGCCATCAGTATTATTCTTTCTTTTGAACCAAAACCCGCCCAGGCAAAGCAAGGTCGGGATTGTCGACACCCCCGTAAGGATGGCTATCGCCCACGCCATCGTTCCCCAACCCGCACTTTGGCGAATAAATCCCGCAAAGAAAGGACCAATGATAGTACCGGCAGAAAATGCCGAATTCAAAAGCCCATAAGCAAGGGCCATCGCACCGCCTTTCCCAAAGATGTCGGGGGTCCGTTCCTCCTTAGCCTGAACTACATAAGAAGCTTCCACCATAATCGACGGTATCAAAACTGCGTTGCAAAGTCCGATCAACACCAGGAGAGCACACAACAGTACCTTTTGCCCCATGGAGTCGTGCGTTACGAATCGGAGGACCACAAGGAGTGGAACGCTGACTAAGAGTGCTCCTGAAGCAAGGTAGCGTCTGGACTCCCCATACGTGTCGATGATATATCCCACTAACGGATCAAGGAGATGAGGAATCGACAAGGGAATGAAGATAAGCCCTTGGCCGGTTTGCTCCCAGCCAAATGTCTCCTCAACATAGAGAGGCAGGACGCTATCAAAGCAGGTCAAGACCATGGAAACAATAAAATAAGTCCACAAGGAAACCAGCATGCGCTCGGAAGCCAGTAGGATAAATAAAGCTCCCAGAGGCCGCTTTTTGAGCGGTGCAGGTGACGGTTGAACCGAGTCCGCGCATCCAGGAGCCGCTTGAGGTGATTCGTTGTCCTTTCTTTCCTGGAGAGGCGAGAGCCATCGGACGGCATGTTTCTTCTCGATCATGACGATTCGGAACACGATGTCCAGTCCGACCAACCCAAATGCTAGCCCGAAGACGGCATAATATCCTCCATTTTCATAGATGACTCCTCCAAGAAGAGGTCCTCCCATGATGCCAAGAGTCATTCCCATACCAATATAGCCCATAGACTGACCAAGTTCTTCTTTTTCCACTGAGTCCACTAAAAGGGCACATCCTACTGTCCACACCACGGCCGCAGAAGCTCCCTGGAGCAATCGTCCGGCCACCCAGAGGCCTATATTAGTCCCGACACAGAGGAGAGCAGTGGCACCGGCCAAGGCAATCAGGCCAATCATAAGGGGCCACCATCGGGACTCGATTCGATCAGTTACGTAGCCCGCCATAGCTGCGACACAGTACTCGGTTAGTAAGTGTTGCGCTACCTTCAAGGACGGGCGATCCTTACGCGAAGCAGATAGCATAGAAGCTCCATATAAAGCCAATAATATGGACGTCCATCGCTGTACTAGTTAATGGATCCTGTTAGCTGAGAAAGATAAAGATAAGCCAACTTGGAGAGAATATAGTGACTTACCTTCGCTGTCAGATAAACCTACTCGATCGCGCAAAGCCGTGGGAGCTACAGGAACAATCTGTCACCAATATCAGCAAGCCGTCGCTAGGGTATAACATGCTGCAGAATACAGGCTCATACTAGTCCATAGAGCAAGATATCCTGTTTTAGAATCCATTAGCATCACGGCTTATTGGTAACCTCGCTTTGGGAGCCAAGCAATCTGGTGGCATACAGTGAAGACGGCAAATACAACCACGAATGTGATAAAAAGCTTTGATGACCTCCACTCAAGAAATACGGGCGGTTCTGCATCATCTCCACGACCAGGCCAGAGCTTCCCCATGATCACAGGGAGCCTAGAGAAACGGGACGGCTCCCTAGACTGGCGGAATGTGAGCCAATATGAAGTCACGTGGGAACGGCTCCCACAACTAGTATGCTGAAGAAAGGGGTCAATTCTCCGGTGCCAAGTAAAAGTTTCCAAATATTTTGAAATTGGCGCCAAAGCAGTCCTGCGTAGGTAGATTGTGGAGGAAGAAAAAAACCTGTCGATGGTTAATGTTGAATCATCTTTCGGATACCGCGGGCCCCGAATCGTCAACTAAAAGAGGCCCAGACGCAGATGATAACCAGTTCCCGATCATTCTAATAGTCAGCTAGCAAATATTTATACACTCCGTACGTAATTGTAGAAAAGATGAATTCCTAAAACAAGAAACAGAATAAGATTACTGGTAATAGAGGAGACGGATCCCATGGTTAAATTAAGCCTTGCATCAATGGCTTGCTCCATGGGTAAATCTTCCCCTGCATGGGGGCATCGCCTCATTATTTAAACGATTTTCCTTGGCTGCAGATCTGACGCCAACATAAATAACAACATATTTCACAATGAAGAAATTATCCTAGATTTGGCTTAGAAGATCGCGCGAATGTCCTATGGACCGTTTTCAAAACCAGAAATGTGTACTATTTATTAACCTTTTCCAGTATTCTAATTGACAGGTTCCTCGGACTTACAACTCCGAGAAAGGAGCACCAAGGTACGTAGCTCTAGATACATGCTGACAGACCCATGCTTTGTGAGTGTATAAACTTTGGATCCACTTTGAATAAATTAGTCCTCATAGGCATGTTGCAATTATAATGCCAATTCAGATATCAATAGATAGTGAATATGTTGCTATATTAGGAGGCACATTCGAGGGACTGTGAATAACTTTGGATTAGACTGGTACATTAAAAAGGCATACCACATCGAGGACCGAGGGGGTGATGCGAAGATCCACAAAGAACCTCTAAGTGCAGTCACTAACCATAATAGCCATGGCTTCCAATGTACCTTAGAATCGTTTTATTCAAACCAAAGGTTGCTGAATACACAATTATGGGAGCGACAAAAAGCTTCCAGCCTTAATATCAGGATTGGAAATTCATACTATACCCCCCAGTATTGGGATCTTGGGTGAATTTGAAGTTATCGGTGGACAACCCAAATGGCTTGAGAATACCATTTCCTAGCTGGGATCCTAGTTAGCTTGATCCAAGAGCACTTGATCGAGCGCCCAACAAGCCCAACCATATGGGAACTCACATCTTTGAGCTTGCCCATCATTTCCGCCATTTCAGTCTCGCGCGCCTTGTTAATCTTTACAGGAAGCTCAAGAAGAGACTTCTGAACAACGCGCTTATCTTCTGGTGGAAGATTATCCATACCAGCAAGCAGTTTGTAGTCCTCTTCAGCACCTTGTAGGTTTCCCCATCCACCAAGCTGTAACTTCGCACGTGCACGGCGCATTAGCGCCTTTGCTCGTATCCGCATAACATCCTGCTTTCTCTGATCCATAATCTGCAAGCGTAGGAGTTCCTTCTGCTCTTCGTCGTCATCACCGGAGATCTCTACCACGGCATTGGTTGATTCAGAGTCCTGTTGCTTGTCTTTCGTACTGGCCGTATCACTTTCTGCCGATGGTGGAATTACTCTATCGAGGCAGTCAATACATGCGGTCGCAGAGTCCACCGATGCCTTCCAATCTTCTAGTTTTAGGTAGCATGCCGACATATTACTCCGCAGAACGGCAATTTCGTAATCAAGGTAGCTCGGGCATGAGGCTAGGGCACGGTCATAGCAGGAAATAGCCTGGTCGTAGCAGGCAGCTGTAAATAACTGATTTGCTTCAGCCTTGATGGAATTAGATTCCTTGAGAAGTTGCTATTGCAGGGATTCATAATTCATATCAGCACTATGGCAACGGGGGTTGGACACGGAAGGAGCTGCTTCAACACTCACGGCTTCTTCCTTGGCGGGGAATCGTGCATCGTGGAAAACCTCTTCCTCGCTATCACTGTGAGTAACTGTGGAGCGGCCCATGCTCCTTGTATATGATTGCGTCTCGTTATGTTTGATAATAAGAGAGAGAGATGGCACGGAGTCGGGATGGACATTGACCGACCGCCGACCGACCAGGTCCGATGGGGAAAATACCTTAGGCTCTACACTGATAGGCCCCTCTCCCTCAGGCACCATTCCCCGCCTTCTCTTCGTCAGTAACCATTCGTCCGCGTTGTCAACTCTTTTTGGGCTTCCATTCCTGTCGCTATCGAGGACACTCCCTGAAGAAATCATGGCATTCACCCCTTCGAGGTAGGTTTCCAAATCCCTTCGAAACGTAAAATCCATCAACACTAATAAATCTGTACTCCCCGCAGTTTGCCCCGCATACGGGCATGTCTCTTCGACATGGACGGACTCCTGATCGACTCGGAGGACATCTACACTGAGATCACCAATCAGATTCTGCAAGAGAATGGCAAATCCTTGCTTCCATGGTCAATCAAAGCGCAGTTACAGGGCCGACCACAGACAGAGGTATTGTACTACCGTCAGCACCAGACAGTGAATCCCCTGGCAAAGCTCGTCTTTGAAATGGGAAACCCGATGACCTGTACTACATCAACCGGCGCTCCTAACACATCAAATACGCTCTCTATTAGGCCGCTAAAATCTTCCATCACTGGGCTCAACTTCCCATTACTCGCGAGGAATATGCCGCCAGACAGGCCACCCTTCAGACCGAAAAATTCCCGAACTCTCAGCCTCTTCCCGGAGTGAGGACTCTCTTGTCGAAATTGATTTCGACTCAAACCACGGATCAGCCTGTTCATATTGCTCTGGCCACGTCGTCTCATTACCGTAACTACAAGTTGAAGACCGACCATTTGCAGGATCTTTTCGCGCTGTTCCCTGAATCTCAGCGCGTACTGGGTGATGACGAGCGAATTGGTCAGGGAAGGGGTAAACCCTTACCAGATATCTACTTGCTTGCGCTGGAAACCGTCAACGCGAATTTGCGCCAGCGTGGGGAGGTCGAGATCAAGCCGGAAGAGTGCCTCGTGTTCGAGGACGCGGTCCCTGGTGTGGAGGCGGGTCGTAGAGCTGGGATGAGGGTCGTCTGGTGTCCGCATCCGGGTCTGCTGGAAGCGTATAAGGGCCGAGAGGCGGAAGTACTGGCAGGGTTGACGGGAGAGCACAAAGAGGAGGAAAAGTCTACACCCGAAAAGGACGCGGAAGAGTTGTCCGCGGAGAGGATGAAGGGATCAGGTAAACCGGGTGAGCTACATGATGGATGGGGTGATTATATTCCTACGCTAGAGAACTTCCCTTATGAAAGATATGGCATTCAACCTGCCGGAGATGGAGTTCTGCCCAGATGTTAGAACATAAACCGGTACTCCATGGCAGTATCTGCTATTGTACATGAAAGAGAAATAAAAGGCATGATACCCATGTAAAAAAAACCAAATCCCTCCTCCTAAGATATGAACTTCCAACCATCTAGGTCACTTATCCAGGTCAAGTGGCCCCCAAGGCAGATGAAGATCAAGCATGGTAGTAGACCCTTCAGCTCTTCCCATTTCCTTCCTCCCAAAGTTACCAAACGAAGCAAATAATCAATAAAAGAGGGGAGAGGCAAATAGAAGACGATGAGTAATTCGGCAAATATCCCTGTCTTTAAGCCACTAGTGTCTTTTGTGACAAGGGAAGCTTTGCCTACTGACCACGCCACGAAGGGAAAATGACCGAGATCGAAGAGAAGGAAAAGAAAAAGCATTAAACGAAAGCAGCAAATTTAAAAAAGAGAAAAGTCACATAGAAAGGATCCCCAAGCGCAACGTCAGCTCTAGAACCCGTCACTGCCGAAAGTAAACAAGGTTGGTCGCTTTCTCTAGCGCTTTCTCATTTCAATAAAAGAAGAATGCCCCGAGTCAGTTGTTGTTGTAGCAGTAGAGCGTTTGCGCCCGCCACCCCTTGCGCGACGAACTGGAATCTGCCCAGGAGACGCAGGGACCATATGTTGGTTGCAATTGCCTACACCTTCACCCATGGCAGCTGGAACAGCGTGCATATTTGCCACAGGGCTAGGAGAAAAAAACGAAGTGACAGGGTTAGCCATGAAATCCACTGGAGGCATGGGATGGGAGATTGGCGCGGGCACGCGATGGGGCTGTACGGTGGACATGTATGCATGATGACCATCAGGACGAGCAGGGTATGCCATGCTTGAAGTGACGTTGTATGTCGACTCTCCACTCACCATAGGCTGAGAGTAGTAGGACATTGCCTGCGAGTTAATCAAGGAGGACGAACTCAGATGGCCGGCAGGTGCAACTGCGTTGCTGTGAGTGCCTGTATCGGAGCGGATAGTTTCAGTTATGCTGGAGGGAGTAAACATCGCAGTGTTATCGTTTGGGCAGTCCGAGGTGTCCGAGTGGGATGATTTGATTGAATTAGTCGACTTCTGGGATGTGTTCACTGTCCCTGTCCTTGGTGCCTTCCTGGCAGCTGTCTTTCTTGCGGCTGACACTGTCTTCCTAGTGGTTCTAGGAGCCTTCTGAGCATTGGTTTTTCGGGTCTTTTTGGCTGCTGGGGGCTGGCGACGATTTCCAATTCGAAGAGCCTCTTTTCCTGCCGTCATTATGTGTCCTTTGCGTTTGTTCAGGAGCTTGTTGCTCTCGACACGCCTCTCAGCTGCTACTGGATTGTCGACTAAGTTGTACAAATAAAGAGGGTCTAAGATATGCTTGCAGACGGTCTTATGTCTATAAAGACATTCGATGATGCGAGTCATTCGTTCAGCAAAAGTGCCGGGCTCATCGTGAATCTTTCCCTTGGGCTCGAACGCCGCTAGAAGCGGACCAGTAGTTTGACGCAAAATAACGGTTTCCTAGAAGCATTATTAGCAAAGTGGGTAGTAGCGTCACTTTCTTTGGTATTCCTACCAAAGTCTGCCAGCAGCAGGCCTCGACTCGCTCGTCAGAGTATTTGCCGTTCTTGAATGGTAGAATCATTCCCTCATTATCTGTTGCATGATCGACGCTGAGCATAGCTTTGCACATCTCTCTCACAACAACCTGCTTTTGCTCCTGTGCGCGAGGAATAGTTGGGTCATAAGGAAGTGGCTCACTGGGCTGATAAAAAGCACGGGCGTCCTCATGAGACCGGAAAAGCGTAGTATTATGAAATGGATTTGACACAGCAGAGTCCATTAGGTCAACCAAATCTGGAACCAAAGACGTAGAATTATTCTCGTTCATGGACGGTGTAGGCTCTGGCACAAAACTATCGGTCGGCGATGCAAGTGCATGTTCAGTGTTATCTCTTTCATGAGAAAAGGAACTGCTTGAGTATAGCATATCAGCTCATGAGTTTTCTTATCAAATGTTGACGAGCCAACATACTGAGATGCAAGAAATCCATCGTCAGTGGAGTTTTCGTGTGCAAAATAAGGAGGGCTGGGTACCATCTCGACATCAGACAGAGAGGCACCAAGTCTAAACATCAAACAATCAGTATTTTTCAATAAATGCATCAAAGTAGGTACTATACTGCTCTTTGTTTGGTCCAATGCTCAGGCCGTGGCCCTGAACATAATTCACAATGTTATTCTGCGGAGCTTGCGCATTACCTCCAACCCGTGCTCCATTCAGATGGCCTCCATCGGCAGTCCAGTTGCTACTATCATGCTATGTCAGTTAGAGCTCTAAGGTTATTGGATTGCTAAGGGAAATCTCACAATTCGCTATTTAGGAGGAAACTGTTCTGGTCGGGTCCAATATCAGGAACAGATGCGTGAGCCTGATCCAGCTGTGACAGAGAGCTCCATTCATAAGCAACATTCCACTCATCATATCCAGACATCTTTGCAAATGGTGAAAACACCAGAAAGTCCTTAAGTATGCAGAATCACCAAAACGAGGCTTAGAAAAAGATGAGACTATTTCACGGCCAAAGAGAACCAGCAGTAAAGGCAGCAAAGGCAGTTTAACAGTCAGAAGATAGTTAACCTAGGCAAAGCACTTAAAAAAATGAAGAAAATTATGTTTGGGGATACTCTGGAGAAGAAAAGAGAGACAATAATAAAGCCCATGGACTGTGAAGAACTTGAAGAATAGAAATGCCAGCTCTATTGTCCGGCGAAATGAATACAACAAAACATGAATAACAGCATCATTCATCAACAACTCCAAAATAAGCAGAAACAGCCATTCACAGAGTGTGAATTCCCTCGCTTAGTGGACTGTTGGGTGCAAGAGAATAGGGTGCATGCCAGAAGTAGCATATTGTTTGGATAGTTGCTAGTGCCTTTTTTAGTACCTCTTCTACAACTAGCGCCAGTAAAATCATGCACATTGTGGCCAGGGGAGATGAGGCTCATGTTTATTGTTCTGCTCGTCGCACCAATCAGCGTTGGCATCTTTAACTGGTGGCTGCGCGTCAGACGCGATGTTTAATGTCAATAGCTCCAGAATAGGAAACAATCGGATTGTTCCACGGATTGGTCATACTCTGAAGACAAAGGGCCTGCAGGGATCTTGATATTGTGCGTTATTTTTGACATTAGGAAGGCTATGCAACGGCATATTATAGCCGATCGAACCCCCCAAAGCTGGTGGTTCCAATCTTTGGCTACTTGAACCTGTACATCCCTATGGTCGTATTCAGCTATTAGTGGATACCACACGACGAAATTTTTAGACGGGCCTGAGAATCTTCTCGGCAGTTGGTAGATACCGCCTTGGTCAAGCTTTTATTTTGATGTCATCCTTCGAAGTTGCAGTCCAAAAATGGCATGGACCAAATCCTTAAGCTATTATCAAAACAAGGGGAAAGCTCTTTGTCACCAACTGCATCATCTAAATAATGTCTCTGCCCGGATGCTGTGGCAACAATACTCCCCAATGGATGTAGCACAGTGCTGCTGACCGAATCTATAGAGTATAAGCATACTTGGCTTCTATATTTATGGATAGTTGCTGCTCACCATCATGAACCTTCCATTCCCAAGCTGGCTTTCGCGGTCCAGCAGAGGACACTGGATCTCTCCACAGTCTCATATATCCATCAGTTCCTCCAGCCCAGATTTCATGTGATTCGCCCTGTCGAGTTGGCACTATGTCAATTTTCATTCGCTGATTAGTGATGGCATTACGGCCTTCAAGCCAGCCAAGCAACTGTCCCGTGACTCGAATGTCGTATATTAAAACCCCGTCACTCTTCCTTTCTGCGATGTAAAGATATCTCCCACAAGGGCTCCAAACAAGTTGAGTAACTCCTCGGCCACCAATATAGCGGTCCGCTTCGGTCCTTGCAATGCTAAATGTGCCCAGAGATTGACCAGTTCCGTTCGAATCATAGAGTCCAACGTGCCTAGAGAAAGTACCAGCAGCCAACACACCATCACCATCAGGGCTGACGGCCATTGCTGAAATGATACCTTTCATCCCAATTCCACCACCTACCGCTTGTTTACGTTTACTAGGTATGGTGGGCATCCACGCCACCGGCCCATCTGTGCCAGGACGAGACACATCAAAGAGGCATATAAGGCTATCTGAACCTGTTAGGAAATGTGTGCCTCCCAGTGCAGAAGGATAGATTAAGGAATGTGGAGTTATAAATGCTTCAGTTGTCGGATGGATCAAAGAGTAGGTAGCCAATGTGGAAGGCGCTAGAGCAGATGCAAGCCTGATCGGATGGTCTCGAACTGACGAGAGAAATAGCGTGGTAGACGGATCTTGAAGGGAATAGAAAGGGTAGATCGCGCTAGCATAAGTTGGCTCTGTGGAAGGTAGAACAGAGTAAGGAGACAGCTGATGCGGTGACGGCTTCTCCTCTAAAAGATCGGGCGGCCTGTGAAATCACGGTGAGCTGGAGTCCAGACAGTCTACACATGATAACCAACAATATATATGTTCTTATATTATGATCTGCTGAATCTGTCAGGACCGTGGTACCATCCGGGGACCTGTATAAAAGTAAGCCATGTAACGGAAAAAAAGAAAGATCCTATACAGCCATACCATTCTACACCTTTCACGTAGTTGGAACTAGAATAGCATGGTTTGTGTTCTCCTGACTCTTTTTTGGAGGCATTTTCATCATGTGTCGCAGCCACACATATAGGCGCCAAGCTGGAAGTTCTCTCTTGAGACATTGTGCTGTTAGCACAGCTGGTATAATAATTTCAGACGCTGTCTAAGTATGGTATAAAAGGAAGTGCTTATGTATAGCCTCTGGATTATTGAAGCAATAGATAACATAAAGCAATCCAGAAGACGTTTCAAATAATATCAAATATGCTCCAATTTTGCCAAAGCCCCGTAAACCAGTTAAGCATACGACTATCTTCACGCGACTAGGCTAGGAGCCAGATGGTAGAGCCTAGCAAAGGGGGAGACTGAAAGCAGTAAAACCGTCAGATAGTATTCCCCAATTCTATCTTGCAGAGACCGTGATTCCCACACAGTGCGAATTCACCGACGCAAGGCAATATCAGTGTGAATCCAGATGGTACCTGCAAGCAACGTACATGGTTGGTTTCAGTCAACAATACAGTTTTACCACAACCAAGAACGGGATGAGGTTTGTTCAAAGTTGCCTTAATTAGATCGGGATGGTGGCTGAACATCGGAGGCCGGTGAATCTTTCCCTATCTAATCCTAGCCCGAAGCTAGCTAAGTGTCTGCAGCGAACCGATCAACCAGCTTTCCATCAAGCTGGCTGGGTTGAACATTTCTATCATTTATTACCTGGTATCTCCCAGCAGGCGCGTCTTTGTAGGTCTCATTCGAGTCTTGCGATTTCCCTGCGGTTCTTTGCTCACCCACACCCCTTGAATTGGACGACCGCATTCCACCAGCATTCAGAATGTTTTCCGCAAAACCTTCAGGCGGCTTATCCTTAAACACCAATTCCGCGAATCCAATCCTGTAAGGGCATTTCTTTCAAAACCTTCTGGCCTTGCGTGTTTCTTCTATTCTATTATCTTGCAGTGGTTTCATATATGCCTAGCGCTTGCCACATATTGCACGAACACTGCAATCCTTTCTTACCTATTCTCCTTGTTCCCCCTAAACAACCATGTTCTTTATTCTTTTGGCCTCCTTGGTTTAATTGGCAATTTATGCAAATTGACGGCATAGAGACAAGCTAATCAATAATTATCTTAACTAGTGGCGGTACCAATACGCAAACCCAAACAGGTACTTCGTCAACACCACAAGGGGCAACAGCTAGTCTCTTCGCGCATCTGGGCAATTCAGCGGCACAGCCAAAGCCAGCGGGTAGTCTTTTTGGGAACTCGGGTGGTGGAACTGCCCAACAGACTCAAGCTGAATCAAACATGTTTGGAGGCCTAGGCGGGCAACAGCAGAATAACACAGCAGGCGGGGGCCTATTAGGGAACGCTACAGCAGCTTCATCCGCTCAACAACAGACCGGTAGTATTTTCGGCGGCACTGCAGGTGCAAGTAACACCACGCAACCCCAGACCAAGTCACTGTTTGGCGGTCTAGGAAGCTCTACAACCACTGGGGGCGGTCTCTTGTGAGTAGCCCTTCACGTTACGAAATTTTTGCGCATAACACTGACTTTGGTGCAGAGGCGGGTCCATTCTAAACAACCAGCAGCAGCAACAACAGCAGCCCCAGAAACCTACCTTGTCCCTTTTTGGAAATCAGAGCACCACAACTCAACAACCGGCACAGTCCACCGCGTCAACGAGTACCATGGTCCCTGGGGTCAAAGTGGATGTCAGTAACCTCTTACCGACGACGAAATTTGAGAGCTGCGCCGATGAAATCAAAGCAGAGCTGGAGCGCTTCGACTCGGCAGTTCTCGCTCAAATACAGATGTGCAATGAGGTCGCGAACATTATTCCCAGCATTGCGGTGCAAGGCGAAACCATTCCGAACGATGTGGAGTTTGTACAGGGGAAACTAGAGACAATGCAGCACGCTCTGGAAAATGATGCTCACGATATCGATCAATTGCGTAGCCTTGTGGCACGGGATGCAGCGGAAGCACAAGTCGCTTTCCGCGCGATTGATACTCTGAAACTGCCATTGCAGTACCAGTCAGCTGGAGGGCCTGTATGGTGGTCAGCCCAGGACCAGAAGGTGTCAGACCGACAATCGTTGCGGTCGACCCGTAAGAATACCTTGGCCCTTCCTGATGATGTCGAGAGTGATCCATCTACTACTACCACTGTCAATGGTGTACCAGTCAATCTTGTGGATTATTTCTCTCAGCGCTCTGACGAAATGGGCACTGTCCTTGAACAGTACACTCGGAACTTGAAGGAAATCGAAGACCATCTACATGGTGTGGAATCAACCTTAGAGCGACAGATCCATGAATTTGTGACCTCGCGCAGTCGTGATAGCACGGCTGTGGGAACGCCCAGGACAATTCTTAATGACCTTGCCGCTGTCCTCGGAGATGTGGAGACTGGCATTCTAGGTGTTGCTAGTCGCCTTGGGGAAGTAACTGAACAAGCTCAAGAGGTAATTATGGGCCCGCCATCAATCGGGGAAGGGAGGTTTGGTCTATAAAACTTAATTTATTTCCAGCGTGCCGACTTGTTTGTCTGTATATTATGACAATTCTTCCCCCTTACGTGTGCATGGTTAAAGGGAAGATGGATATTTTACGTGATTTAGCATGATGAAGGTTAGGCGTTTTATTTTTTAGTTTAGCCAAAAATACTGTGCGATGGTCAAGTCTTGGGGAATATATCTCTTCTGCGCAATCTACTTACTGTCTTGCACAGTATCCAGCTAAGGGCCTTTGCAAAAATCCGCAACTATGATTTAGCAATGAAAGCAATGAGCGACTCCATCTTCGACTATTATGTACAGTAAACTATGAACTTCGTTATAGACTTAGCCAAAGGCAAAAGTTAGCCGCCTTGCGTGATCATCCGCAGTTCATTTTTATCCACCGCTTTCCCCACATTGGCGCTCCATTCTCCAATGTACTGACCCTTAGATTTCCGAGATACTGCCCCATACCAAAGAGTAGTATTTGGTGGCTACTGGGGGCCGATCCATAATGAAAAACGGGATATCCATGATAATCCGTCTATCAGCCAGCTGATATTGAGGCTGTCCAATCTTACAAATCCAGGCAATATCAGAAGCTCTCACAGATACCAGCCTGTCGACGGGGAATATCCCAGCGCAATCAACCACTATGTCGACCACAATATTCTCACCCTCCTGTCATGACCATCTTGTTGCTTCTTTGACACTTTATCAAGAATTATTGACATAGAACTGAGAACCTTTAAAGATGACTCAATTTCCTAGGACCGCCCCACACCAACATTCCAACATGCAACGAGTACATGACGTGATCGATTCACCGCTTCTGGGGGCTCTCAATAGAAGCTTACAAACCATAGATAACTTCCTTATACTAGGACTCCTTGTAGTGCCATTTTAACTATCGGTTAGGTGATTTTCACCAGCGATGGTGCCATCTCTGTGGCCTCCGAGTTTTGGGAAGTGGTGTATATATTTTGCTCAGCTGTCAGGGTACTAATAACTTATACATAAATAATAGAAGCACACTACAAATAGCCGTCGAGCAAGACTACCATTTCACTCTATTCAAGAACTTTGACGGGAAAAAGACACTGGCTTTCTGCACATCCAAACCCAACATGGCACCTTTACTACAGGATCCAGTCCTAGCACCCAACCCGATTGCCCTCTCCAAAAAAGAGACTGCCAACAAGAGCGACAACAAGTTTCAGTACCGGCCAGGACGCACTACCATTGAACACCACGGTTACTATCCCTATGATGATCTACTACCGTCATTTCCCAATGTCCACTGGGGCCCTATAGAAGAAACCCCATACGAAGATAAGGGCCTCCAGGGCGATACCAAATTTCGTAACCTATTGCAGGATGCGACTGATATATTCGACTACACGCCAAAGATCGGAACAGAGGTCCTTGGGGTCAATCTCTCCAAGCTAACAGATGCACAAAAGAACGACTTAGCTCGACTTGTTGCCGTCCGCGGGGTCGTTATGTTTAGGAACCAGGGGGATTTCGACATTGAAGCTCAACGTGAGCTGGGGAAACATTTCGGAAAGTTGCACAGGGTACGGGAATTCTTCCATTCGATTGTCAGCAATGACTTGCATCTAATGACCTTTAGCATGCAACAACCGCTGTCCCGAAGAAGGGTGGCTTGGAGGACGTCCATGTCATTTTCTCTGGGGACAACTCCACTGACCAACGAGCAATGTTTACGCCCAGCTTTCTTTGGCACTCTGATGTATGAGGACTACCCCAACCTTTGTGGTACATTTGAGTTAACTGCTTAACTAAGGTGACCTACGAAGTCCAACCACCTTCTTACACCTCGTTGAAGCTTCTGACGGGACCTCCTCGGGGAGGAGGTGGTGACACCCTCTGGACATCTCAATATGCGGCGTATGATGCCCTTTCGCCGTATATGCAGACGTACCTAAAGGGCTTAACTGCTCTCCATTCAGCAGATATGCAGGCATCCGACACACGGGCTGCTGGGCGGGCTGTGCGCCGCGAGCCAGTCACCACAGAGCATCCTTTGATTCGGACTAATCCTGTTACAGGCTGGAATAGCCTATTTTTCAACCCTGGATTTGTGACGAAGATAGTTGGGATTCCCAAGACTGAGAGTGATGCTATTATCAGATACCTCACCGAGGTTATTGCAACAACGCAGGAGATTCATGCTCGCTTCCAGTGGGGGGAAAATGATGTGGCTATTTGGGATAATCGAACTACGGTATGTAACAATTCCTGGGGTTCAACGAAGAGACTCTTCAAGTTCTAACAATTTCTCAACAGAACCATTCCGCTTCTTATGGATTTGCTCCACACCGTCGCCACGCTGTTCGGGTAGCTTGCCATGCTGAGCGCCCTGTCCTCGATCCGGCAGGAAAATCACAGGAGGAAGAATACATTGCACTTTATAACTTGCCAGCTGTTAACAAAGATGGCTCACGCCAATCAAACTATAATGATTGAATTTAGGAGCACTATCTTTTTATTCTTACACACATACGACGCTGGCGTTGGAGCAACCTGGGGGGAATTCTTTTTCATCGCACTCTGAAATAGTTATGAGTTCAATACAGTGTTTTATATTAGCGTACATCAAGCAATACTTCAATTCCTTCCTCGATGGTCTAACGGTCATGATTTCCGCTTGTCACTCATATGAGAACAAGCGCGGGAGACCTGGGTTCGACTCCCAGTCGGGGAGAAATTTGATATTTGATTTTTATATTTATCTTAACCTTCTACTTAGAGAGATTCCTAACTTATCCTTTTTTCTTGCATTTTTCATCTTGTATATTTATTTACCGTATGGACATATACGAGGAGCTGTTGGACGTTCAAGTCTGTAAATATATATTTTGCTTTAGATATCCGAGCTCGATGTAATGGACAGCTTTAAACAATTGCGAGTCAGCTATGTCTGAACAGGTGTACAGACTCCAAACCCCTGAATAAAGATAGGATTAATTTATTTTAAGCTATTACTTCTTATGCGATAGGTGAGTACCTATCGATTATAGTGGGCAATAACGAAGACCGGAAGGGTTTCGTTCGTCCGCAATGTTGATAGATCTATCTTTTGTCTCGAAATGTTTAATTGCCCAGGGAAGTAGTGCACGTGCATTTAGGTTGGACTGAACACTACTACGGAATTGAATATTACTAGGACCATGTCGTTTGTTGCTATTTTGACACTAACTATACCTATTATCTCTTGGGCATGCTGCAACCGATACCCACATCTTAATGGAGAACCCCCAGAACCATTGTCTGTTGGAATATGCTCGGTTTTTCGGGATCGCTAACAATTTCACGGCAGTCGACCCCCAAAGCTATATCGACGAGAGTTGCGAGATTCCTATTCCCGAGCTGAAACACAGTGTTGTTGACAGACAGTTCCAGGGAATTCAACACTCCCCCGAGCAGAATATTTTCAAAGAAAAGCTTAATATTAGGAAAGGAGGTGTCCGTTTCTTATCATCTATCATCCAAGCTGAAAAGGGGGAGATCAAATGGGATGACTGCTTGCCAGATTTCGACCATGTTGACAATCTCAGGCTGGAAACACCTATATTATCAGCAGTCCATGATACAGACATGCTACTTTCTCGGAGTCCCTTAATCTACAGCGAAAGTGACATCGACCTACAGCCTTTAGAGGTCTCTACGGAAGACAAACCCCAGAGTCACTTCCTGAGCAACTCAAATCAAGCCATGGAAGAAATAAAGGCAGAGAAGCTCAGCTGCACTAAAGACTCCTTGGTGTTAATACAGAATGCCGCACAATGTAGTCCACCGTCGGCTTACGAGTTGGAAGAACTTTTCTCAAGTGAAACAAGGCTCGGCCAGGTAAGCTAATATTGATGCTATGATGAAAAATCCACTAAATATCTCCCCATGTATGTAGGATGATCTTATTTTCCCTGAACCTCCACCTCTCATTCTGTCCAGTGTCCACGATACATACCGCAGGAGCCCATCGTCGGATGCAAAATCGCAGATGCTACCTAGCCCCGTCTCGCCAGAGTCATTTATGAGATTTGAGAAACCGGTCGGCGGGGATAGTATACAGTGTCTAGACCATTCACATTCCCATAGCACTTGTCTCCACGATAGCTGGATATCAAGTCCCTCCGATGCCACGAGAAATTTGAAACTAGACCCGATTAAACCCGGACTTGAAGAAATAAATCAACCTGGACTTGAGTTACCTCTTGTTCATTGCTCCACGACTGAGCTGACAAGAGCAGTCAATGGTCCAAAGAATTTTATTCAGGATGTTACCAGTGTTTCATCTAGCATTTGTTCCTCATTACACTTCAATGAACGCACCCCTACGAGTATTGTTGAATCACCCACAACAAATTCTCTCACACAGCCTCAAGCACCATTCAACTATTGTGACAATGGTAGAAGAGCTCATTATAATGATGCGGGCTTTTTATGTCCAGTTGGATCGCTGGATATCCGAACACAGAGCCATTCAGTAATGCAGTTAGATGCTTGCGAGGAATCTTCAATGAATGCTTCATTCATCGGTGAAAAAACAAGCATCTAGGGGATACAGACATTCTCTCGGTACGCCTGTCACCCTTGGGCAACGAACAAGCTCTGCCACAAAACAGAAAGAGGGACACTAGTGAGGAAACTTCACATAAAAGAAAGAAATCTACTCAACAAAGTGCACTATCTTCTAGGAAAGAGAAAAGTACCTCCATATCTTCGTTGCCACTGCAAGCCTCTCTCGGATCACTATCATCTTTCATGGAAACCAGGGGGAGGATCATGAACCGGCGTCATGTTGCAAAAAGTCCTTCTTTTGCGGGCAGCCAGTCAAAAGATGACATTGTCAAAGAGCAAAGCAATACGGAAGAACTTGGGAATATTGATGACACATCAACATTTATAGGAAAACAATTTCCTCAGCTCCAAAGCCAAAGTGGCCGACGCTCTTTCCTCTTCATTTCAACTGCACTCTTGAAGAATCACTTCCGTCTCATTCAATGCATCGAAAAGGCGAATAATGCACCTACGGTGATTTATAGGGACTATGGAAACACGATTAGGGGTTTGGGGGCCTTCAGGAGTACAACCCAGCTGGATAACAGCCAATTTCTGCCAAAAGAGGCAGATTTTATCATTTCACCGTCTACGGGGATTCTCTTGACAACGTCCCAAACGATTTCCCAGTTATATTTACCAGGTCATACTCCAAGGAGAACGCAGAAAGGCGACCTCAAATTCATAAACTCGCCGCTCAGGGAACAGATCCTCCTGCTCGCTCCACGCTACGAGTGTCTCTATCTATTCATCTCCCACGGTACAAGCCCCGGTCAAAGTGCCCATGGTAGGAAACCTGCGTGGGTGGTAGACCAAAACACGCGAGCCTCTTTGATTTCGTTGATCGCTTTCTGCAATTCTTTGAGCTCATGCTCGACTATTATCCCGTTCTTGGTTCCTACCTCTCCAGAAGCCCTTGCAGGATGGGTCCTTTCACTGACGCATAAACATGCTTTCGAATTACCCAATGTGGCTGCTGAAGTCCCGCGACACATTTTATTTTTACCAAGGAACCCAAAACCACAGGTTATGGTTAGTAATCCTCCTATGGAGAAAGAGACAACCTGGGAAATATTTCTTAGGCGCGCAGGGTTAAACCCGTTCGCTGCACAGGCTGTCCTTATTATCTTAAAGAACGAAGGGCAAGGAAAGAACACAAAAGGCCAATCTGAAGCACTTGGCCTTCCCGAGGAAAGGACTGGGATGCTCTCCAGGTTCATTGAGATGTCTCCTGAATATCGTCGAGAGCTCTTCGGAAAATTATTAGGTGAGAGGGCGATAGAGAGAATCAGTGCAGTTGTGGAGAGAGATTGGTAGTGTGACTGGGCATTGGATTTTAAATCTGCCGCAATGATGTAGCATCGGTCGATGTAAAAATGCATTGCCCATTGCAGCACCAATAGTGAGATGAGGGTTAGATATACTGTACGAGACCTGCTGAAACTAGGCAGTTATAAGACACAGAGACAGAGTGGAGATTATCATATCTGAATACTCATATCATCCCGCAGCCTGCGTATGAGATGGTGATTGCTAGATTTAAGGTACATGCATCCAATAAAATGCAACAAATAGTTATTTCACGCTTTAGACGATAGATGCAAAGGAAATATTAGTCCAAGAACACAAGAACGGAAACAGATTCCATCCAAGATCTCGTTAGGATTTCTGTTTTGTGGCGATTTTTAAGTTTTGTCGGGGGGCGTGACGGAAGCTCAATTGTATGGTATAATACAAATCTTCGACTGGAACAGACTCATTCCAGGACCGAAGGAAAGACAAAGCGGAGGTCATTTCATTTCGAACTCCTTTACTCCCTGATCTTGGCGAGGATCCTATTTAGATATTAGTGGACAGCTTCGGGTGCGACTAAGATCTGAAGAAACATGAGGAAACATACTCAGAGTCCCGGAAGAGGGTGTACTCATCCTCACCAACCTTGATGGAGCTGCCACCAAACTGTCACAAAGTCTTCGTTAGATTCAGCTCACACACCAGAGACTCTATGCTCCGAATCCATGCCATCGAACCCATGGTCTATAACACCAGCCAACATACCTGAGGGATTAAGACACGGTCACCGGGAGCAACACCCATAGGAAGGCGCTGACCGTTCTTGTCAAGGGCACCGGGGCCAACGGCGAGGACTTGAGCCTCGTTCTGCTCCTTGACGCTGCTCTCAGGAAGGAAGATACCCGAAGCAGTCTTGGTCTCGGGCTTGAAGCGCTGGACCAGGACGCGGTCCATAAGAGGGGTGAGGTTCTTGATGTTACGAAGGAAAGACTAAGCGACAAAAAGTATTAGCAATTACGCTAAAAGCTTGCTCTGAAAGACATTGTTGGATTGCCAATGGAAGGTTGATCTTTCAAGGAGGAACGAAGACAGCAAAAAATGAAAAATTCCAACGAAAGCTACTAAAACTCGTGCGTGCGCATAGGAAATTATCACGTACCATTTTGACGGGAAGGCTAAGAACGAGGATCGACGTAGAATCAAGTGGAGGAGGCAGAAGAAAGAAGGATGGAGGTCTGGAGAGCGAAAGGAAGAAAAGGACGACCGGGGAAGAAGAAGATCTGGGCTCGGCCACCCGCGAGAAATTTCCAGAATGCCAAGACCATCCGATAACTTCCACCACTGCCGAGGGTATTGGATGCGCAGTAGTTCTAGTCCGCGGGATTTGTATTTGCATTCAAAAGCCTTCAAATCGATACGATAATCTCGGCTCACCGTTAAATTCGAAGACTTTTCTGAATAGTCATGGGCAACTAAAGCACAACGGCGAGTAGTTCTACGCCATGAGTGCCATCAAGCTCCAAACTAGCTCCTTTCCTCCGAGCAATTAAAAATCAGAACGTGATCAAAACAATCGACTAAGTATTTGATTTTGCTGATGGCGTACATTAATTTACGCAGCCAATGCACATCCTAGAATGTAACCCAGGGCATTATAATGATTATAACGTGACAGAAACATGATCCCATATCCCTCTACCATCTTCGACCTCGCCCTCGCCCTCCGCCATAACCACCTCCAAATCCCATTTGAGGCTGACCTCCTTGTCCACCAAATCCCGGTTGAGCTTGTTGTCCGCCGCCCGCGCCGGATTGTCCGCCCATCATAGCCTGAGCATGCTGCATGAATGACATAGGATCCATAGATGAGGGATCCAGACCTTGTGCCATCATACTGCCTAGCATACCTTGCATCATTTCCGGAGACATATCTGGCATGCCCGGCATGCCTGGCATCGGCGGTGGCGCACTTCCGGGGCCGGCTCCTTGTCCTCCTGGTTGAGGGCCCCCAGGCATCGGCGGAAGTCCCATAGTTAAGAAGGTCTGCATATCGTCCAGTTGTTTTTTCTGGTCCCCGACCTCCTGCCGAAGCTCCTGTTGCTTTAATACGTAGCTAGCCCAGGTGAATTCATCAAATCCGTAATTGAAATAGTCTGAAATATCCGACCCCGGCCGTCGCCAAGGCTTGTCATCCTCGGGGAAATCCGTATCCATATCCGTCGAAAGTATGGGCTTTCCAGTAGTGGGATGAGTCGGGTTTGCGTTCACATCAATTGTTGACGCGTGGACAGGGGGGTATTCAGACCCCGGCTTTTGTGGCACGGCGGGTCTTGCGCTGACAGGCACAGGCGTTACTGATTCCACCTTTGGAGTCACCGTAGGCGTAGCAGATTTGGCAGAGTCTGCGGATGAGGGTCGCTGAGCCTCAGATCGTAGGCTGGCATGACGGGGATGTGGGCTGTCCAAGCGTTAGACGGAGCTCTCAAATTGAGCTGTTGGCATGTCGACTCACAGTTCCGGGGGTGGAGCGTCAGGGGCAGCCTCCGTGATGATGTTAAATTCGTCCTGAAAAAGATACGATCTTAGTACGTATCAAGTAAGCAAGGCATGGTGGACGTACTTCATCTTCTTCAACTTCAATTTCTTCCTCCTCGGTATCTTTTGACTGCTGGGGTGTGGCATTCGTTGGGGGATTTTGAGGATTCGCGACAGGCACTGCGTCAGCAGGATCATAAAAATCGTCGTCCTCTTCTTCCATGATGTTTGATTCTCGGGATGGATACAACTGAGGTGAAAACACAAAGAAATACTTTTATGGGATCCTGCGGAGGTCGCATCAAGGGCCGGGAAGTTTGGCTTGTTTGTTCATAGAAGGTCTCTGGCCTACGCGATACCATTTTGAAGCGAACAGTACGCAATTCCATGTATGTGAATAAATATAAAGACTTCAAAGTGTTGCGATTTATATTATTTATATTACCCGGTGAAGGATCTTTTTTTTTTTTTGGGGAACCTCCGCTCTCAAGTTTTTGTTCTCCAATGCTCTTCGAAGTCACGTGCCACGTCCATCAATGGCTCTTCATGTGAGCTGCACTTGCGATACGCAACTCTTCATTGACTAAGCCATAGAATTCCAACAAAATGACATCTTCAGAAAATGATAGCCACAGCTCAACACCACGATCCTTTACTGGTCAGACTGTCTCTGCAGAGGACCTACTAAAATCGCAGACGGTTGGTCTGGTTCATCTCTCCGACTTTCGCAAACGTCGCGCGGAGGTTTTAGAGCAGAAAGAAAGAGAGGCACATGATAAGTCTCTGGGGAGGCTTACATCTGGTAACTCAAGAGGCGTTACCCCTTCAGCAAGCGACGTAACTGACGGGTGAGTCGTGGCGCAGTTTTCCGGTCTTCATTGTGTCGCTAATCGTACAACTTAGTACCTCGACGCCACAAAGCGAGGGGCCTCCAAAGAAGAAGAAAAAGAAGAAGCCAGTTGTTAAGAGCAAACTGTCCTTTGGAAATGATGAGGAAGATGACGATACTGGGAACGATTCCACCGCCACTGCGGGCGAGTTAAGTATCGCGCGATCTGCTTCAAAGACGCTTGTAGATGACGGTTCTTTACCGTCTTCTCGTCGAATTACGCCAAACCCCAATGCACCGCCCCCTCCGAAAGCAATGACCAAAGCAACGATAAAGGCGGAAGCAGAGGCTCGAGACGCGCTACGCAAGGAATTCTTGGCGATGCAGGACGCCGTCAAGAACACTGAAATTCTGATCCCGTTTATCTTTTATGATGGAACAAATATACCGGCAGGAACCGTCAAGGTCAAAAAAGGGGACCATGTATGGCTGTTTCTCGATCGATGTCGTAAAGTGGGTGCCGAATTGGGAGTCGGTGGTAACAGCGGAGCGACCAAAGGGCGTAGAGATAATCGCCGTGAATGGGCTCGGGTTAGTGTTGATGACTTGATGCTTGTGAAGGGGGAGATAATCATCCCACATGTAAGTGCTTTATGCCCCAGAGTATCCTCTTACTCGTACACTAATAGACTTTCATTTAGCATTACGAGCTTTACTATTTTATTGCCAATCGTGTACCTAGCTTCTCTCGTACCGGCGGATTACTGTTTGACTACACCAACAAACCTCCCCCAGCCAGTGTTACGGACAACCCTTTGTCAACACAAAGCCACAATGGGCTCGAGGGAGCTGATAAAGACCCCACACTGACCAAGGTAGTGGATAGACGTTGGTATGAGCGGAACAAACATATCTTTCCCGCCAGTTTGTGGCGGGAATACGAACCTGGTCCGGAGTTTGAGGAAAAGATGCGTTGTACAAAGCGCGATGCGGCTGGAAATACGTTCTTTTTCTAATCTAATATATAAGATCGGAGGGTTTCTGAGAGAATTATATGGCCTATATTATATATTAATCGAGCGAAAACAATGACAGTCCCTAGGCAGGCCGTTAGGTACAATCCCTCTGTCCCTATTTCACCTTTCTTTCCCCGGCCCATATAGTTGAGGTTATGGTGGTCTCCTGACCAGCGGCTTCGCCCAAACGGGGCACCTTTTACTTTCACCAACATCCCTGAGGGCCCTGCAGCAATCCTCGTACGTTCTCAATCAAGCATTTCAATATGGATTTCTTCTTGCGATGCAACTCCCTGAAGTGTCGATCTCAGCTGAAGGAGAGGGCAGTCGTCACTACCTGCTCGTAAGTCTTTCATAATCTACAAGAACAGTTGCCTACTACCCCGAGGAATCCCAATATACTTACTCCAACAGACATATTTTCTGTCTGAAATGTGCAGATGCCCTCAGTCGGTCGCGTCCTATACCCGGTGAACGTCTGTGTCCAGCTTGTCAGACTCTCCTAATCAACCCAGACGACGCTGTCGCAACCGTCCTGAACCCGACAGAGGATTACAAAACTAGTGTGCTCAGTGGCCTCGATCCAAATACAATAATGGAATGTGCGGGACGAGCATTGCTCTTCTGGACATACCAAACCACGCAAGAGATGTGCGGCTTGGTAACCCGCCACGGAGCTTCGTAATCCGTATGCTGATTGGAAAAGATTCTACCAGGAATTTCTCGCAAAAACACTGACTGATAAATATTCAGCATTGAACACTCAAATGGACAAGATAATCCATAATGCCAACATGGAAATCTCAAGCTATGGGATCTGAAATGCAAACCGCTGCATCTAACTCTGTATCCCAAGCGCTAAATACTATTGGAGGATCTCGAAATAGCCCTCCAATGTGTGCACTAGAACAACTAGAAGGTGCATTCATACCACCTCAAACACCTTCTCGTCAGCAGAATATATTCCCCGTCGATCAAGAAGGGGTGGAGCAGATAAACAGGAATCAACGTAGCGGCACTGGGAGTTCAAAGAAAGCAAGAAGGCCCGATACTACTACAATGCCACCCCCCAACCGACCTATGGGAAACAAAAGAAATTGTATGTCCTAATTTATACTCTTTTTGAAAGATTACTGAGACCGTTCTAGGCGATCCACCAAATGCAACTCCACAACACCGAACACGTCTAACGGCCCCTTCGCGTCCTGCTACGGGCATGTCGTATCTACCGAACGATAGAGTACTATTTGAACGATTTCGAGGTGATCCAGATCCAAGGAAACTTCTCTCGAGTAGCCATGTCATGTTGGGAAGAGCAGATCCCCATTCACACGTTTACGGCCAACGGGTCCTTCTGAAATGACAACTTTTTTCAACAGGACAGTCAGATGACTCCTGTTTTGAAGAGGTTAAGTTGATATAAAATATAGAACAGGCATAGGAAAGGGAAGATGGTGTTGGGCTTGATATTCCTTAGCTCTATATACCACACCCAACACACCTACACTCTAGTGTCCCTATAAAACCAATATTATTTATGTATACAAAACTAGAAACTTATTATTTCATTTTTCTCTTTATTTTTTTTTTTAAAGAGCTCGAGCGCAATATATTCGTAGACCCATTGCAAAGCAGTTCTATGATGTTCTGAGCAGACTCATCGAGGAATATATATCGCTGGAAAAAGATCTGTACCTAACGTCCACAATAGCCACATTAGAGCAACAGCAAATGGACGAAATATTTGCCATCCAGTAAGCATCCATACAAATGGAATCTAGCTCTTGAATATGGATTTTGATGTACAAAATAAGTAGACCCAATAACAACTAATAAGTACCAAATACCTGAGTGATGTTATCTGAAGATGCTTATTAACTACTCTGTATCTCGACTTCCATTCGCCCGACGGAATTTCCCCGCTTTGATTCAGCCTCACCAAAACATTCTATTGTATGCACAATACTCACCAACATATTGTCCTACTACTGTAACTATAGCTTGAGTGAAGAAAACTTGAGGTTGGTTATCAATCTAGCCAGCAAGTTAACCATCTGTACTTATTCAGTAGTGTTGGAGAAATTCTCTATCACTAACTAGTGACAAACTCACAATGCCCACTACCTGATATGTCCTGCAGAACAGTAAAAGCACCAAAACCACATTTCAATCCAAATGACTATAAATATCAAACATAGGCTTAATTTATAATTAACCTACTGTCTTACCCACCCTATGCCCCTTGTCTGTTTAAGTTCCCATGCATCTGGCATCTGCAATGGCCCGTCCCGTGCGCCATGCCATCTCCAGCCCGCATCCACACGTCCGAGTCTTCACTCTCGGGCGTGCGGAAGTTCAAGAACCGTTGTGAAAATCTTTTTAGCCCACCACACAGCTTAATTTTATTAAATCTTAAACTCGTGCATGGGAATTAAGCTCGTAGCTCCTGTGGACCTGTTTTGGGCTTTAGTGGTATTTTTTCTTAAGCTTATTTGAGCTTCTGGTTTTCAACTATACACAGATCTTGCATCTCCTCAGGCTGGGATTGTGTCACGTGCACAATAGTTGTGCTTGTTAATTTTTCTTTCTTGGATTCTCGCACTCTATTGTTCAGTTGTTTTTATTGATCACTGGTTTACGCAATATCATTTTTTATATATAGACATATTTATATCTTGTATTAACGACTAACTTCGTTGACTCTGTTTGAATCAAGTCTAGAGACACCAACTCCAGGACAATGGACATCCCTCTCGCTGGACCGATATATCGATCGACGAGCTCATCCCGTCGTTCCATTTGAACTTTACCCACAATAAATAAAAACAAACATGTAAAGCGAAAAAGAAAAAAAAAAGGAGAATAAAATGGGAACCATATCATGCCATGCGTTCAGGAATATAAAGAGTCACACATAAGATTAAATTAAGTAGAACTAGAAAAAATCATTCATTTTACGCGGCACCAAACTCCTTGACATCGGTCTTCTTACCGAGGAGGGCAAGGGGTACAATACCACTGACGTGCATCTCAGGTCCATACACATGCATGTTGAGACCCAACTCCTCACCAACAGCCTTGATGTTCTTAAGTCCCTCCTGGTAGTTGGGACCAGCACGGCGAACCCAGATCTGGACCTTGTGCTCATTCAGGACGGGGGCAACTTCGCGCAGAGCACGAATGACACCCTTGAAGGTCGAGGCGACGTTGGTGAAGTTGGCAATACCACCGCCGATAAAGAGGACCTTGCCGTCGGGGTGGGTGGGAGCGCGCAACATCAAATCGAGGACAGTACGGGCGTAGTTGAAGGTTTGAGTCTCGGTGGGAGCACCGGAGTATTCACCATAGTTGGCCAGCTCACTGACAAAACCAGCAGAAGCAATGGCATCAGCGTACACAACGGAGGCACCACCACCAGCAACAAGGGTCCAGATACGGCCATTGGAGTTGAGCACAGTAAGCTTAAGAGAGGCACCGGTCTTCGCATCCATGTCTGAGATGAACTTCTCCTCCTTGCTTAGCTCACGACCGAAGGGAGCAGGGAACTCCATGGGGGGTCCAGCGTCGATGTTAACCTTCTCATCCCTCGAGGGAGCAGCTAGGCCCAAGTTGGCGGGGCTACGGGCAACAGCCCACTTGGTGCCGCACTCAAACTCGGCAGTCTGGTCCAGCTTGGCAGCCAAGTCCAGGAAGTGAACCTCAGCAGACGTGGCGTCCGCGTTGGGGATGACGACCAGGGGGTTGATTTCCAGGTAGGTGAACTGGCAGTCAACGTAAACGGCATAAAGCCGAGAGATAAAGTCCACCAGGACATTATGAACACCCTTGGGCACCTTGCTCAGCAGAGCAGCAGCAATTTCCTCATTTGAGGGGTAGTTCTTCAAGTTGACGGGGATAAGGAGTTTTTCCGCTTTGGCATCAACATCACCGACATCGACGCCACCTTCGTGGGTGAAGAGGATCCAGTCACCCTAAAATATATTAGCGCGTCCTGTTCCTGTGGTTGAATTTGTCCATGAATAGTTTTACCTCACGCTCGGAATTGATGTTGATGTAGTACTCCGTCTCTTGAGGATGAGGGACGAAAGGCTCAACCAGGAACTGACGAAGAACGCCAGTAACAGTCTCAACCAGAATCTCCTTTCCAGCACGAATCTCGATCCATTCCCTAGCCTCAGCCCAGGTCTTGTTGAGAGCCAGCAGGCCACTCTTGCCTCGCCGCTTGATCAATTGGTCGGGCTTAGCAACGAACTTGGACCCAGGAGTCAACAACCATGGGTAGAGAACCTCCGCCTGGTCGAGAACATCCTTGACGGCAGCATCTTCTGGGAAGTAGAGGGAGGCAAGACGAGGAGGAGGGTTGTGAGTGGTAGACGGAGGAAGAGGAGTTGGTTTGATGACGGGAGCACGAGTGAGGTGGTAGTTGAGGATGGCCTTGCCATCAGCTTCGAGGATTGACTTGGCGGACATGATGGACAATCGAAACTATCTGATAATAAAGGACGAAAGTAAGAAGAGGTAAGGAAATAGTTAATGGATGGGTGAGGATGAGAGAAAGGTGCTATGGGAAGTCAACCCCAGATTAAGAGTATAGGACAGGAGGAATTGGAGGGGAAGGAAAGAGAAGAGGAAAACAAAAATATTTTTGTTTTATTTCCGGGCTTGGCGGTAAAGATAGTAGGTAGTCGCCGTACTGATCACTAACTTTCCAAGAGGTAAAGATAGGTAGAGAAACAGGAAGAAAAGAGACGGGAGATTAATTAAAAAAAAAAAAAAGAAACTGACCGAACGTCGGGGATGTTAACGGTGGTCTACACGGAGTTGTAGGCCAACGAAGAATTGGAGTGGTGATTTTTTTTTTTTGGGAATACGGATGGATACCTGGACCATTGTAGGCGCAGTATCTTACCACAGCTGATACACCGCCTGTATCGACAACTATTCAGGGCCGAGCTCGGGCTAAAAGTGGACCGTCATCGCTGGAAGTGGGTTAGCGGCGTTGAGATTCAGTGGGGAAAAGGCGGGCCGGACTTAAAAGACTGCCAACTTGTCTATGTTGGGGATTCTCGGGACGGGTATTTAGGCCTCAGTATCTGCCCTACGCTGTAGCCTCAATACTGAACCCCCTTTGATGGCCGATTTGCGCCCTCACGGTCTCTCCGGAAGGCATGCGTCTTTTTTTGTTGGGTTCGGATTCGGTTCTGTTGACGACCGGGTCACACATGATGAGACAATAGTCCAAATATCAGCGAAAGTGGTTCGGTGAAGGATCAAGAGATGCTAGAATGAGGTCTTTGTATACTTTGACCATTGATGTCAATCTTCAGCCTCTAGCCTTCCGCAGGCCATATGGGAAATCCCCTACCATTCTAGAAAAATCCTCTCTTTGAACAGCCTGACTAATTGGGAAATTTGTAGGCCTGAGGCTTGAGCGACTAGGGTCCCTCAGCGGAAACGACCTCGTGATCGGGGATGGTCAGTTCCCTTAGTGTCGGTGAGCACTGCCCATGAACTAGACTACGCAGTACAGCTTAGCACGGAGGAGACCTAAGTGGCGCCTTGGTAGCTGGTTATCAGCCCCATTCCTGCACCATTGAAAGGGCTCCACTGCACTCACTGTCCTATCCCAACCAGATCGCCCCTCTTCAGTCTCGATGATGTATGTATCCTTTCCCTTCTTACTTCGTAGATACCTAGTTTAACGAGGATTACGACGACATTCTACTGGTCCAGAGGGCTTCGGCGGTGTATCTCATTGGGCTTTGGGTTGGTACGATCTTCGCTCAGCAGCTGGATTGCCCCTGCTTATCTGGCTGGGTACGACAGAAGGCAAGAAGCAGAGACTCGGGGGTTAGATTTGTTGAGCGTTACGACATTGGTGTCTCCGCAGTATCACGGAGTCATATCCTTCCTCCGTAGGTTTCTAGCAGACTAGTATTCCATCTTGACTATGAAACGACTTAGCAAGATAGCATAATATCGGGTCCTATTATTGTCCTAGTTATTTAATGGTCCCATACTCCGTAGTTATTATTATAGCAATTCCGCTACTAGTTTCAACCGTGTACTTTGACGCTTTCCCCAACTTGCAGCCGACCCAGACGACCTGTACCTCGTTTCCAAGGTACGATACCATACAGGCGATCCATCAATGCTGACCCCATCGCAAGAATCCCGATATGGTTGCCCCTCCTCTTAGCTAGTTTTTTCGGGGGATTTTTTTTTTTTGTTCAAATTTCGAAAAATTACATACTGTTTGTTACTTATACTTTTATTTGATTATTTTTTTTCCCCTCTCCATTCAACTTTCTCCATTTCTTTCCCATCAATCCACTCCATCATCCAGCTTTCCCCCTCCAATTCTATTTTCTCAATCTCCTTGGTTACTGTCATCTCCCTCCTTTCTTTCCCACTTCTACACATCCCCCTTCTTGCTAGGTCGCTGTCACCATCGCGACTTGCTTCTTAATCTACTTCTCATCCCTTGTGCCTTCTTGCCTATTCCCCTAATAATACGTCTAATCTTTTTCTATTAACGGATCTTGTTTTTGAGTGCTCTGTTGACAGGTATGTATGCTATCGGGCTTGGTGCAAGCTATAAAGACTACTTCCAATTCATCGCTTCGAATTGCTCGATACTTCACAGATCTTTACCATCTTCAATTAGTTAACAGTAAGCTAACCAACGTTGAATTGCCAGAGTAATCAGCCATCATGCCCGCTTCTGCTCCTTTGGTCAACACTGCCAATGGCGGATCCAATGCCAACGATAACATCACTCGCTTCGAACCCCCCAGCCGGGTGCTCTCCCCTTTCACCCATACCCTTTTTCACAACAAGACACGATGCTTCGTATAGTGAGTACCCTGAGCAGCGGAGGGGTGGGATTATGAACAACTTCTGACGGTCGTCATAGTGGTATGCAGCCCCGGGCTGTGCAGGGTATGCTTGACTTCGACTTCATTTGCAAGCGCAGCACTCCCTCCGTCGCTGGTATCATCTACACCTTCGGTGGCCAATTCGTGAGCAAGATGTAGGTCATAAACGCCGCATCATTCCAGGAATAATGCTTACTGGGTATATAGGTACTGGGGCACCAGTGAGACTCTTTTGCCTGTCTACCAGGATGTCTCCAAGGCTATGGCCAAGCATCCCGATGTTGACACTGTTGTCAACTTCGCTTCTTCCCGCTCCGTATATAGCTCCACGATGGAATTGATGCAATGTCCGCAGATTAAGTCCATTGCTATCATTGCGGAGGGTGTTCCGGAGAGAGTATGTGACCAGTTTCAGCTTGTGTATACATGACAGCTAGCTAACATAAACACAGCGTGCTCGTGAGATACTGGTGACTGCCAAGGAGAAGGGCATCACTATTATTGGCCCTGCTACAGTCGGGGGAATTAAGCCCGGCGCTTTCAAGATTGGTAACACTGGTGGTATGATGGACAATATTGTCGCTTCTAAGCTGTACCGTAAGGGATCTGTCGGCTACGTCTCCAAGTCCGGTGGTATGTCAAACGAATTGAACAACATAGTTTCTCAAGTCACCGATGGGGTCTACGAGGGTGTTGCTATTGGTGGAGACCGCTACCCTGGTACCACTTTCATTGATCATTTGCTCCGCTACCAAGCTGAACCAGAGTGCAAGATCCTCCTCTTGCTTGGTGAGGTTGGTGGTGTTGAGGAGTACCGTGTTATTGAGGCTGTCAAGAAGGGTATTATCACCAAGCCCATTGTGGCCTGGGCTATTGGTACCTGTGCCAGCATGTTCAAGACGGAGGTTCAGTTTGGCCACGCCGGTGCCTCGGCCAACTCCCAACTGGAGACGGCTGTGAACAAGAACAAGGCCATGCGTGAGGCTGGTATCTACGTTCCAGACACTTTCGAGGAGCTCCCTCAAGTGCTGAGAGAGGTCTACGATGAACAGGTCCGGAAGGGCATCATCAAGCCTCAGCCCGAACCTGTTCCCCCCAAGATCCCCATCGACTACTCGTGGGCCCAGGAGCTGGGTCTTGTTCGTAAGCCCGCTGCCTTCATTTCTACTATCTCCGATGATCGTGGCCAAGAGCTTCTGTACGCTGGTATGCCCATCTCTGATGTCTTTAAGGAGGATATTGGCATTGGCGGTGTCATGTCTCTGCTGTGGTTCCGTCGTCGTCTGCCAAGCTATGCTAGCAAGTTCTTGGAGATGGTTCTTATGCTCACCGCTGACCACGGTCCTGCCGTTTCTGGTGCCATGAACACTATTATCACTACCCGTGCAGGCAAGGACTTGATCAGCGCCCTGGTCTCTGGTCTGCTTACTATTGGTTCTCGCTTCGGTGGTGCCCTCGACGGCGCTGCTGAGGAGTTCACTAAGGCCTTCGACAAGGGCCTTAGCCCCCGTGATTTCGTCGACGGAATGAGAAAGGAGAACAAGCTGAGTACGCAGAACCCCAGTTTCTAACTGTAATACAAGCATAAGCACATTACTAACCGCGTGAATAGTCCCGGGTATTGGACATCGTATCAAGTCTCGTAACAACCCTGATCTACGTGTGGAGCTGGTCAAGGAGTACGCCAAGAAGCATTTCCCTAACACCAAGCTGCTTGACTACGCCATCGCTGTTGAGACTGTCACTACCTCCAAGAAGGACAATCTCATTTTGAACGTCGACGGCTGTGTTGCTGTCTGTTTCGTTGATCTCATGCGCAACTGTGGCGCCTTCTCCCCTGAGGAAGTCGAGGACTACATGCGCATGGGCGTTCTCAACGGCCTCTTCGTTCTTGGCCGTAGCATGGGTCTGATCGCGCACTACCTCGATCAGAAGCGCCTGCGCACTGGTCTTTACCGACACCCGTGGGATGACATCACCTACCTGCTTCCTGCCCTTCAGAAGGGTGGCTCGGAAGGTCGTGTCGAGGTCAACATTTAATTATTTATACCGATTTATTAATTCTCTGATATTTCCTTTTCTATAAACGGAAGAAGTGGCCAGAGTGGGATCCTGGTAATTTCGTAAAAATCCGTCGTGTTGTCTGACGTTGGAGTTATGATAGCTTGCGTTTTGCATTGTTCTCTTTTCCCCCAATTTCTTTCATATTATCCTGTTCCCAACTTACAATCTATAGTGCGCACATGTGGTATGATTAGCTGATAGGGTTGACGAATTCCACGCAATTGAGCAGGTGCAGCCTGCATCTGGTTTTTGATAAGTTACGATAGAACGGTGGCTTAGTAGCCCATGTTTTAAGTGCCATAGTTCCAGCAGATTGTGTTTTCTACAAAATAATGACAATGTCCTTACTATGACTTCACACCCATTAAATGCAGCTTGGACGGATACTGTTTAACACGTGCACTTTGTCAACCTAATCCTAGTTGTTGGTGGTGGGGCCAAATTTATCACCCATCCAGACTCAAGAACTGCTTGGCAGTAGTGGTCGATTCCTCTGAATAGAGTCTAGACTATAAAATTGCAGCTATTGCATATTCTAGCTGCTGCATATTGTCCTGAAAGCGGTTCGGGTCGTACAAACAGTAGAGTAACTTGTGGAGGAGATATGAAGCTGACTGTGGTGGCACGGCTATTCGAGCTTCCCCACTTCCGATTGGCGAAACACCTATCTCGACATGAACACATTGATCTCTCACTTTATTCACACATCCTACTAACAGTTTAGTATACTAATTACCAGCCGCCTGACGTTCCTGCATATTTATTTATGAAGGTCTACCTACAATACTGACGGCTCTTTTTTTTTTTTTTTTTTTTTTTTTTTTTTTTTTTTTTTTTGGCTATCCCTAGGAGATACCCGAGTCTTTTTTCATATTCAACAACCCCCAGACAAAAAAAAAAAAAAAAAAAAAAAAAAGATAAAAAGCTCCAAGACGACGACTAGGGAAAAACCAAACCGAATCAATGGTTCGCGTTAAACACCGCTACCTTCTCCTAGATATTCTCTATCCAGACCCTTCATCGTGGCCGTCAAAAACACCACAACGCAAATATACCCTATCGTCTCAAGCACAGTCGCAACTCCAGATCCACGCGCCCACATCAGATGCCTTGACACCCGGACTACTTGCGAAAATGGTGAGGGAGGAAGTAGCGGAGATATTTGGAGATTGGGGAATAGGTAGACTCGGGGGGGTTGGAGCAGGTGGTGTTAGTGGTACGCAAGCTATTATTTACCCCTTCCCTCTTACCTTCTGCTCTACTTTTGTCAAGGCGCGGTAAGCTAATTGAATGTCTTCCAGTGAAATATTTGTCTCCGGCTACATCGACCGCCATTATCCGTTGTCCGCGGGCTTCTTTGCGTCTCGTCTGGACCGCTCTAACTTATATGTCTGGCGTGCCGGGATTCGGCAATGGCTGTCGGCCGAAAGGTGCTGCTGCGGCTACAACAAGACCGTGTGTGTTTCGCGTGATAAGGGTTTCCGGGACAATGAGGAAAGCTGAGGAAGAGGCCATTCGACGAGCGAGAAAGGAGATTGTGCGGCTCCGAGACACGGAAGAAGTAGGGGTCCTAGAGGGCTTGGTACGGGAGTTAGGGCAGGAAGATGGATTGTCCACAGCTATGGAAGAAGATGTGGAGATGGCGAGTGATGATGAAAATGATGATTGATTGCGGCGATAAGTCGTGGATGGGGGTTGGTGTTTGAATGTGAAAAGCATCAGTCACATATTGGACGGATTTTATTTTTTAGAGATACCCTATGATACATATGTACATTATATAAACGATCAAGTTTCATGTCATGATTTTCGTACGACTTTCACGCCACTATCGGGTAGCGGCCCTCGAGCAAATTCATCATAGTCATCAATATTGTCGGTGCCTTTGCCCGTAGTTTGTGCAGCTTCCTCCCTTGCTTTTGCCTCGGTTTCCAGCTCTTTGAGTTCCTTTTCATCATATACGTCCTTCGCATCAATCCATCGTTCCTGTATGTCGCGAATATCCATGGTCCCAAGCCCTTCGCGAACAGCGATCTGCCAGACACTGTCATTTGCACCTTCAGCGGGTCCAAACACGTATCCACTAGCTCTGTCGATGACGCGTAATAGATTCATCATGCTTTTCTTGTCTTCCACAGCCAACGTCTCAAACGATACCAGACCGAACTCCTCCACTAGGTCAATGATAGCGTTATTGAGAGGCCCGAACTTCTCATGTGACAACCGGGACGATTCGGCTTCCAGATGTGGGAGGAGGTAAGTAAGGTCTTGCACGTCTGTGTAAAAATCCAAATTGAAAGGGAGGGGTGCATAGTTCGATAGGTTATCGATCTTGGTCAGAACGTTGAGGTGGGGTAAGTCCATTTGGAGCATGGCACGAAGAGAGAGTAAGAGGGCGGATATGTACATTGACGGCAGTGTGAGGTTGTAGGAGTCAATTAAATGAATTACAACTAACTGTGGTTGTCCCGTTTAGCAAGCTACTTGGTGAGGAGAGAAGGAGTACGCACTCTATATCCCAATTTTTGTATTTTGAAAAAAATGTTGCGCAACGAGGAATGATGCGTGAAGATCTCAACTTGACCCGGACAGTCAAACAAGATATAATCATCTGTAACATCCAGCATGTCAATCAGCCAATCTGGAAGGATTTGCAGCACATTGCATCAGAAAGTGCCTACCTCCAAGTTCTTTCAGGCCCTCCTCTAACCAGTCAAAGTTCTCTTCCAGTTCTTCCAACGCGTACAAAATACCTCCATTCGGCCCTAAATGATCTTCACTCATGACTTCCTCCAGCGTTACAAGGTCGCGGACGTCCAGCGCACACGGATACGACGTCTTATCATTTGCGGGATCTAAGTTCACGATGGAACATTTGCGGCCAATCGCTCCGAGGAACTGATGCATCCCATTGCAGTATGTGGACTTGCCCGCACCAGGAGGGCCAATCACCAACTGTGCAAACGGCATGGTGAGCCGCGCGAGGAGAAAGTATAGAAAATGAAGGGGCCTGGTGATATGGACGAATTGAGTTGCTGCTCTGTGCCGCCGATGATGGCAGAATATCTTAGGGCGGCGAGACCCGGCAGAAAACGATCCGAAAGGCAAAGGCTCAATGACGCCGCTCGATCAACAACCCCAGACAGTGTGCCGTATCTAGTGCTTTGTCCCAGACCATGGCATCGAGTAAGATCGTCGCCGTATGGAAATCGAGGCTCAAGCTAATGGAGTTTCAGATCAATTTACCGTTACCTCCCCTCCGTCAGACGCTATTTCGGCTTTGAAGTTCTCTCCCGAATCTAATTCTACACGATTCGTTGTATCGTCGTGGGATAAGAACGTTTATCTATACGAGCTGCGCGATGAGAATGGGAATGTAGGGGAAGGGAAATTGTTGCAAAAATTTGAGCACCGCGCTCCGGTGCTAGATGTGTGCTTCGGCGCAAACGAAGATGAGATCTACACGGCTGGTTTGGATTGGGACGTCAAGAAGTGAGTGTCAGTAATTATTCAGCTGAGGTATCAGCCACTGCGCATATGTTGCTAATATTCTGTAGGATTGACGTAGCATCGGCTACGCATACCGTACTCAGCAGCCACGATGCAGGTGTTCGAAGCGTTGTCTACAGCAAGGAACACAACCTGGTGATATCGGCTTCGTGGGATTCCACATTACATGTACACTGTACCGATAACACGAACGCTATTCCCGCAATTATTCCTCTTCCTTCCAAGCCATTTTCCATGTCTCTTACCGCCACAAAACTCGTCGTCGCAATGGCCTCGCGCGCCTTAAATATATATGATTTGAAGTCTTTGGCTCTTCTGACAGCGCAGTCGGACGGCACAGCTCCGAATAAGATCGAGGTGGCACCGTGGCAAAGAAGGGAGAGCAGTCTCAAGTTCATGACTCGCTCCGTGGCCTGCATGCCCGACGATGCAGGATATGCCTCTTCGAGCATTGAGGGACGAGTAGCAGTTGAGTGGTTCGACCCATCTGCGGAGTCGCAAGCACGGAAATATGCATTCAAGTGCCACCGACAGACATCAGATGAAGTAGATGTGGTTTTCCCAGTTAATGCGCTTTCATTCAATCCCATTCATGGCACCTTCGCATCTGGAGGTGGGGACGGAGTGGTCGCCCTTTGGGATGGGGTTGCGAAAAGGAGAATTAGGCAATACCAGAAGTATCCGTCAAGCGTTGCTGCTGTAGACTTTAGCAGCAATGGGAAGTATTTGGCAATAGCTATTAGCCCCGGTTTCGAAGACGGGAAAGATGATATAGCCGGAGGCACAGTCAACATTTACGTGCGTGAACTTGGGGAGACGGAAGCTAAAGGGAAAGGGGCGAAATAAATGCAAATAACCAGCTTCTATGATAAATTTCATTATGATCTGAAACGTGGTCTTGATATTGAACCGCCTTGCGCTGGTTTATCTCCATAGTACATGATCTGCCGATCACACAAACAACTCAAGTTTATGCTAATCTCCAAATGGTATCATCATTGTATCTCTTAACCGTATATCATCCACACAATTTTTAACTGTACGTGGAACATATCTAAGCAGCCTTTCTTACCGATACTGAGCCATCAGACATGCCAAAATAAGCCGCAATGGGCTTCTGGCCTCCGATGCCGCCCTGTGCTTGGGCCTGTGGACCAGTAAAACCGGAGAAAATCCCTACATCCAAGACACCAGGGATCAGCTTAATGGCCTGTGAGAGTTTTTCGACCTCCCACACCCCATCCTTTCCACTGCCATCCTTGCCTGCTGCCACATCCGCTTTCGTAAGCAGAGTCTTGAACGGAGCATCGATGATGTAAAACCCTTGATCAGTCTTTAGTGGTTCTTTTGTAGGAACATTGGGCTGCGGGGCGGAGCTCAAGCGGACTGCAGGCTCAATACTGCCCAATTCCTTAAGTGCGGAGACAACACGATGCGCGGCAATGGGAGCCACCTCGATGGGAATGTACTTCCAGTTGGAAAGAAGACGAGACTGGAGTTTGCGCGAGTCTATCAAGTATCAGCGTTCATAGGCCTATGCTCACCGCAACTGAGTTCACTTACCTGCGACGCAGATGAACTCCTTCGCCTGGAGAGCAACGATTTTTTCCTGGAACAGACAGGCACCACCACCCTTAATTAGATTTAGATCGTCATCTACTTCGTCCGCACCATCGAAGGCCACATCCAAAATAGTTCCCTCCGGGATTGAATCAAAGTCCACAGCCGTCAATCCATGGGAGACGATGAGTTGTTTGGATTGGAAGCCTGTTGGCACGTATTTAGTGAGAGAGGTGTCTACCCCGGATTCCTTGATGGCTTTGACGACGTAGACAATTGTAGAACCGCTTCCAATTCCAACAAATTTAGCGTCCTTAGGGTAGTGGTTCTGCACGGCAGCCTTGCCGGCTGCGCGTTTTGCTTCTTCGACAATACTGGCCATTGTGGATTGAAGGCGAGGAATGGTGGAAGGGAGTCGGGAGGAGGAGAGGTGAAAAGGATGTGAACGAACGCGAGAATAAATAGGAGAAACGAGATGGGAGAATCGGATTCTGCAAATGTATTAATTGGTGGCTATGCCGTGCCGGGGTCAACTTCTCTAGCGGCTGCAAATAATTGGGGGAGGAACCACAGGTGGCAGTGTGGGGAGTCCTCAGCTCCAATAGATCAATGGTTCAGCCAGAGAATTAGCCCACTTACAAAGGGACACCACCGCACAGAGGGGTGGAAAGGGACATGGCATATGCAATGAACCGACAGCAACTCTCGGGGCTCTCTTATCCGCTCTTCCAGCACAATCATGCAAGTAATAATCGCAGAGGAAATCCCTTGAGGCGGGGCAGTGTCGTCATAGCCTGGCTTGTCCGCTTCAAGCCGCCGTCGCAGGGTCCGTCAGGTGACTAGCGGGCGTCTAAGTACTTGCGGAGTCGCTCTAGGTTGTCGCAACATCTACCAGGCAATCGTTCATACCCAGATACGGACTGTACCCCTTGTGCTGCTAGGGACTCCTGCTGGATACTTGACGTATCAGAATTCTCCTCACCCTCTTTCATACACCCGACTTGTTGCTTCTTATTGTGCCTACCGCCCGTTATGACCGAGGCTTTCCATAATGCCCTAGGTGGGCCTTCGTCCAAAGAAAGAAAATATGACCGCCAACTACGCTTATGGGCTACTAGTGGTCAACAAGCTCTTGAAAACTCCTGGGTCCTTCTAGTGAATTCAGACGGACCTTGGACCGCCCAAAACACCGGTGTATCAGGGGTAGCGGGCGTGGAGACTCTCAAAAACCTCGTGTTACCGGGGATTGGAGGATTTACCGTCGTTGATCCTGCTGTTGTCACCGAATCAGACCTCGGGGTGAATTTCTTTCTCGAAGAAGGGAGTTTGGGCAAACCCAGAGCCGAAGAGACCTGCCGGTTGTTACGAGAACTCAATCCCGACGTAGATGGCAGCTTCCATCAAAAGGTACATCACGTAGTTCCATTAAAATATGCGCAAAAACGACCTTCATGCTAATAAATTGAAATGCCAGCCGGTTACAGAGCTTTTACAGGATCCTGCCTTTCTCCCGACGCATAAGCTGGTCGTGATATCGGGTCCCATGAAAAGCTCTTCTCTAGACGCTCTCTGCGGCGCTGCTAGAGAGTATAATATTCCCGTGATCTATGTGCGTTCTGTCGGATTCTACTCTAGCTTCTCTGTCCAGCTCCCGGCGCTGTTCCCTATTGTAGAGACACACCCGGATCCGGAAACGACACAGGATCTCCGTCTTCTCACTCCTTGGCCAGAGTTGACTGCAGCGGCTGCTAGTGTCAGCAACTTGGACAGCATGGATGACCACCAGCATGGCCATGTGCCGTACATATTATTACTCCTTCATTACCTGGAGAAGTGGAAGCAAACGCACAACGGAAACGTTCCTTCTAACTACAAGGAGAAGTTTGAGTTCAGGGAGATGGCACGGTCAAGCGCGCGAACAAATAATCCTGAAGGTGGCGAAGAAAACTACGATGAGGCGGTTGCCGCAGTGTTGAAAGCGTTAAATCCGTTTAGTTTGCGCAGTTCGGTTCGCGAAGTATTCGAGACGGAGGAATGCATGAACCTAAAGCCAGAATCTACCGACTTCTGGATCATCGCAGCAGCTGTCCGAGAATTCTATGACAAGCACAAAGTGTTGCCTTTATCAGGATCATTACCCGATATGAAAGCTCAGTCAGCCGACTATGTTGCTCTTCAAAACATCTATAAAATGAAGGCGCGAAAGGACATGGAAGAGGTGACCAACATCGTTAGGAAACTCGAATCACAGTTGGAAGGCTGCCGCTTTCTTGAAGTCCAGGTTAAAGAGATTGAACTCTTCTGCAAGAATGCCGCCCACATCAAGGTTATCAAGGGCCGTGCTATTCCCCGCATAGATAACGATGCCCACACGCTCAAAATGATTCGAAATAACTTGAGCAATGCAGAATCCAGAATTCCTATTTATATCGCATTTGAAATTCTGGATAGCGTCATCACAGAAGTTCAAGGGAACAACCTTACCGAGTTGTTGGAGAATGAAACAGTGTGGAGTACCCACGTCAATCGTATCATCGATACGCTCAATCGCGATGATCCAGCAACCGTTGATGATGATGCACGCCAACAAATCCTGGATGCCGTCCAAGAGCTACGACGCACCGAAGGTGGCGAGTTACACAACATTTCCGCCCTTACAGGAGGACTAGTCGCTCAGGAAGCACTAAAGGTACTTACCCGGCAGTACGTGCCTTTGGATAACACTTGCATTTTTGACGGTGTGCGAAGCAGTAGTGAGATGTATAGGCTATAATGATTTAATGAAGTTGGGTGGGGATTGTGACGAGGGAGCTGGTGTCTTTTCCATGTCCATAGAGCTTAACTTTGATGAAATGAATCCATGAAATCTACTATGATAGTGGCCACATATCTTAGATGCACCTTGGCATCTATGTACACCTCTTAACCATCTACATGGGGTATGCGGAATATGCATAAATACTTCTCCAAAATTAAGCTATAAATATTAGATATTATGTGTGGAAGATAGATTCAAATACATGTGAGAGGAGAATAAATTTGTCTATTCTGGTGGAGTCGGTATGAAATTGCGTCAATGACATGTGCAGATCCGTGCGCCTGATGGAGTTTAGCGCCACCTTCACCCCCCAAGAATGACAAGTTGGACTCCCCGACAATTCCGCAGGAAAGAAAGTCGACGGTTTGCAGTGCTTGATCTTTCTTGCCTAACCAGAACCCCATTGTATGTGTGGCCACGATGCACATGGAGTTTGTTGCTCCTATTCCTTTCTTCTAGTTCATGCGTTGTTGGTGATACTTTGTCCCATTTCTTTCCTTTCTTGCTCCGCATTCTATTCTCCGCAGACGGATGACCTCTTTCGCCTTGATTGCCCAGTGCTGGGAACTCCAAATTTGGATTTCCTTCATCGGGCTGACGACGGTGATCTGATTCAAATCTGAATAACAACTAACCATGACTACCTTGCAAAACCCTGGGAACGTTCGGAATATCCAAACTGCCGCCCCGTCATTAACCGCACAAACTGTCAGTAACGGAACGACGACCCTAACTACTCATTCCTTATTATCATCCACTCGCGATCTAATCGCTCTTCCGTTGCGGGGTCTTTATCAGGCAGAAGTTTTCGCGTTTTCTACATTACCTAGACGGATTGGGAGACTGGTGGGGTTACAAGAGATGGCTACGTTTTTTAGGGGAGCATCGACTGGAACAGGGGCAGGAGGCGATGCAGCGGTTGCCGCAATGCAGACGGCTGCTGATGCTACCGGAGAAGGAGTAGCTGATGCTGTAGCCCAAGCTGATGCAAGCCATCATATCACAGATATATTCCAGGCAGTGGTACGATTTAGTGGCTTCTTTTCCTACCTGACGAGTCGGTGGTCCTTAGCCTGCTTCACTGTGGTAAGCACATTCCATAATGCACTGGAGGACGTTCATGATTACGCGATTCTAATGATTAAAGGCCCTTATTTTAAATAGGATCACCATATACGCATCCACCAGACGACCACTCCACCTAGACTGGACCAGGCGGTTAGCGTTGAGAATCGTTCCTATTCTTCTATTCCTGTCCCAGATCATCTCCTTGCTCCGCGCCATTCGGTGTCAGACATCTCCGGATTATTCACTTCTCCGCTACGGTACAACCGGGAAACGGCTTTTGTTCGACCATGCAGGGAGTGGGGGCTTTTTAAATGCATTTGGATCCACACTACTACCGTGGGAGACTGACGAGCAGTCATGCCTAGCCGTCAACATGGGCCGCCCTGCTAATGCATCTACTAATTCACACGGATCATTTGTTCTCCTGTGGCCAGTATTTTTGCGGCTCTGTTTGAATCATTTTGTGGAAACCCTGTCGTGTGCTTTGCAAGGAAGAGCCGTCGTAACGGAAGCCGGAATGTCTATCTTTGAACATTCACTCGCATTTGCTGAGGCAGAATCAACTATCAGCCAATCTCTTGGACTGGGCTTATTTGGCTTGCCCAAGCAGAATGGGAGCAAGGAAGATCTCGGTGACAGTAGTCAATCCGCCCTTCATCTTCTCAGCAGGACCCAAGTCTTAGAGCGGATGAATGTCACTCCGGAATTACTTTTGATTGCTCTAATCTCATGCTGTAACAGCCTCACCTCGAATATTCTGGATGTCTTTGGAAAGCAAAGCCGGTATCGTTTTGCTAACACCGCTTTCTGGGGACTTTGCTTTATGTCGACGATGGCCTGGGGTTTACTCCCCGGCTCGTCTGTAGGAAGCGACGGTATGGTACTCAAATTTCCAACGGTCTGCATTGTGGGATTTGTCCCTCATCTACTTATTTTACTTGGCATTGTCGTGTGTGCGATTATCTACTCGCTAGCTCTCTTTATCACGGCCTTTTCACTACCAAGAGACGCTTCTCAGCGATTGACACTCCGAGAAAGATTCGCAACAGCACATGAAAACATGCAAGGTTCAACGCAGGTACACAACGTTCGTTTCAACCGCCATGAGGACTTCTACACCACTCTGTTAAGAATCGGCTATACCGCCCTGACTGCTGCCAGTGAAGCAGTATTCTTGAATGAAGGGAAGGGAGTGGTCGCTCGGAATATGACGTGGCTGGAAGAGGACAGGTTAACGGAGATTGAGTTTTCTCGACAGACGTACCGTTTCGGTCAAACTCGGAACACTCGAGCCCAAGACACACTGTTTGAAACTGAATCTATGAATTTTGACATATCCCATGCACCGTCAGAGTGGGAAAGCGGATACGGTCGAGAGAAGAAGATCGAGAAGCCTAGAAATGGCTCCCGGTCCCTTCGTTCCCACACAGATCCTGGCGGCGTTGGTGCCTTCCGAGGTGCGCTTCGATGCTATCATGGGTTCTCATTCTTCCGAGCAATATTTTATCTCATTCTTAGATGGACTGCTCACGGCTTAGACAAACTGCTCGGTAAGTTGGGGATCGCAGCGCGGCCGCAGTGGCTGAAGAAGATTGTCGGGCCTCGTAGAAAAAATACACAGGAAAAGAGGAGCGGCAGCACTACGGAATCTTTAGATTTCTGGATTTTGACTGATAATGACGAGCTGGAATTGCCGGATAACCACGAGTTCGATGTGGAGAAGGAGATGCGTAAACGGGAACGTTCGAACACAATCAACTGGGCACAGGATGATGAAAGACGGCTTGACGAGAAACTCTATAGTTGGTGGAAGGCTGGTGGCTCATGGGGAAATCAAGATCATAGTGCGGACTATGTTCCTTCAATTAGAGATATGGACGACACGACCAGTGTTATATCAACGTCTACAAACGACTCAGTATGGGAGGATGAATCCGATGGTCGTCGCACGCCCACGTTGGCCAACCCGTTCCCGGCAGGATTTTCCCGGGAAAGTTCGCCAGCTCAAGAATCACTCATGGACGTTGGCTCTTTTACACGCCTCCTTGACCCTCGGGACCAGGAAAGCAGGGAAGAGGCGCGGATTCTGGCTGCCCACCTGTCAGCCGGGCAAGAAGGCCGCATTTTGACCCGTCGCCAGTTTCAACAGCAAGTTGAACGCGAGCGAGCACAGATCCTGCTATCCTCGAAACTACCCCAGCTTAGAGCAGGGGCACAGAGCGATGGGAAGCGTAGGCCAACCATCGAAGACGAGAGTGAAATCTTAGAAAAGCTCATCCTTTCGCGGCGCTCCCAAGCGTCGCCTTCTAACGGGCAGACATGGGAGTCTGGGGCATCAGGACTTGGGCCCAGCGGACCTCCGTGTGTGATTTGCCAGACCAATCCACGTTCGATCATTACCTGGCCATGTCGATGTCTTTGCGTGTGTGAAGAATGCCGAGTGAGTCTTGCTATGAATAATTTCGGAAGCTGTGTGACTTGCCGACAGGAGGTTGGAGGGTTTGTACGTTTATGGGTACCATAAATGTCTCAAAGTTGTAGTCAGTTCCGACAATCCACAGCTTGTTCTCCCTCTACTATGGCCGTCTATTTATTTTCATCTCCTATCGTTGCATATTGTGCTTCTACCATTGCGTTGGCATGATGAATATACTGTATATTGCTTATGACATTATATCTTTGTATAGTTCCGATTTATATCTAATGCAAAGACTTTCTACTTGTAATCAGATTCATATAAGGCGTTTTCTCAAAGCTTTAGATTTTCCGAAGTAGAAGTGTTATTTCGTCGAGAGATGTCATGAAGATACGCCATGATGATAATTTTACTGCAAACAACTTCAACGTATGTTGAATCAACAATTCTGGGCATTCTGTATGTTACTATAATTACATCAGGAACAAATTTGCCCTTGCGTGTAGATATTATTATGCTAAGACAATGTTGAGGGAAAGGAACTGAACGATACTTTGCTAGTCTAGATGAACAATGCCACAATCAAATCCTGATAGCAGGAGATCTCTTGACCCATAAGCCTGCGTTAAGTACAGAAGAGATCCCTTCCAGCAGTGAAGAATTGCACCCAACGCGTTGATTTGTGCCTGTGGTGAGGCCATTTTCTTCACTGTGCGTGACCTAGCACCATAACAGTAACACTTCGAACTAAATCATTTAACCAGTTCACTCTTTCACTTCTTTCTTCTATTGTCCATACTGCCTTCTATTAAGTTTTGATAAACACAAACCATAATTGCACCTGGCTCTGTTTTTATATCTATTCCACACCCTGTTCTACGATCATACAGTCTTCGCTTGGAGAAACCCTTGAACCCTTTTAAGGCATCTCTGAACAGAAAACATACTACGTGTAAGGACATGTCGTCAAATAGCCTTACCACCAACAGAGATACGCAGAATCTGCAGATGAATGATTCTAGCGCTCGTCCATCTGCTGCAACCAGTCAGTCGGCCACAGTCCCCCGCGCTGTGAACAACTACAATGCCAGCGTCGGCGATGACACTGTCTACACTTTCCGGATTGTCAATGTAAACGGTGATCTCCAGCTTGTGCGCACTGATAATGCAAATCACGACTCAGAGAACTCTGACGCAGAGGTCGAGCACATTGAAGACATTGCTGTTGGTGAAATGATCGAAATCGATCCCCGCGCCAATGGAATCGACCTCAACTTCTCTGGTATAAAGGATTTTGTCTCTGTATTGCTGTCAGTATTACGACCATCTGTTGCTAACTACTAATCTCCAGATGTCTTTGCTACTGACCATGATAATCGCACTGCTGGGACGAGAAGCACTGAGCTCACAAATGGTAACAACACCAATCATCCTGGTAGGAAGTCAAGTCTATCTCCTCAGTTAGCATCATGGCCTCTAATATATACCAGGTGATTCTCAAGATGGGGCTCCTACTACTACTCACCAGAACACCCCCACCATTGCAATGGACAACACCCAGCTCGCCAATACTGCTACTCCCAGCAACGGCATTGTAAACGGACATAGTCCCACCGTGGCTATCGATATCGGAAACAAGGAAGAAATTGAGCAGAACGGCATCGATCCAGCCAGCACACCAACTGCCAGTCTCAGGGCTCATCACCGCGCCGTGCACCCGATTGACCATACCGCCACTGGCCGCCGCGCAGCGAGAATAAACAGTCCATTTGGTCTGTTCGATGACTTTGACCTGGAACTGTTTTTTCTTGTTGATTCGGAATATGATGCAGATGAGTCGGACTGCTCTACCGAGTTCGAGGCCGGGTCTTTCTGGGAGTTTGGTCTCAATAGTAGTGACGAGGAAGAAGATGATGGCGAGGATGATGTTGGAGGAGAAGGAGGAGATAATAGTGATGACGACAACCAGGGAACAGCAATAGAAGCTGGCATTTAACAACAGTGACTGCCTGCCAGCCAACCGGACAACAGACGGACTCGGTGGCCAGTCGGTTGACACTCTTTATCTGGATCAGGTGGGTTCTCCCTGTCACTGTTCGTTTCTGTTTATTCAGCTCAGTGAAAAAGAACGAGGATGTACGCTGACGGAAGTGAGAAAGAAAAAGAGAAGAGAAAGTAGAAATTCCTACGCTAGGTTCTGTTATTGTTTGTTTTGGACAGAAATCTGAGCGCAAATTCACCTGGAAACGTTACGCGGAGGCAATGATTGGTCATCATCCTCTACTTTTCTTTACGTTCATATCCCTTCATCTCTATTTTTTCTATATGGGTTTGCAGGACTGGTGTTTCCATGGATCTCTTTGTCACAGAATTTAAGCGGTTTGCATGATGGCAGTTACGGCTACTATGAGTGCTATAATATGATGATGATATGATGAAATAATGATATGCCATTGGATGGAAAGGACGGTTGGCTTCTAGTGAGTTTCACTTTGCCGGATCAAGAATATTATGAGGAAAGGGAATAAAGGATTAAGAAAAAAAGGAGAAATCAAATCAAATCGAACAGGGTCCTGCGGATATTAATCCAATCGGCTCTTTACATGGATCCATGATAAGGAATCCTGCGAACTTACGGAAACGAAAGGATTCGTCCTTCATTCAAACGTTGCATTAAGTTTTCAAATAGGTCGTTCGCCAAATACCATTGGATGGAGTCGACGGCGATATGAAGAAGATCTGACCTCATAAACTCATAAATGTCCTCCACGATTACAGTATAATCTCCGCTAACTGAGAATTCACACCCGAAAGGACGCAGAAAATGCGTGACAAAAGGATGGTGTAGAAAATAAATAAATCAAAAACCAAAACGCTCATCATCGTCATACAGTCTCGAGCGACGAAAGAGAGCTTGCTGCAAAACAATCTGCCCTAACTTCATGTAGATACATCTACTATCACATTGATTATGACGGGATTTATAGCATGCAAACAGCTGCAGCGGCAGCAACAACCGCGCCAACCATGTTGTCCTTATTATGTGAAGCCGCGCCGGTCGAAAGAGCAGAGGAACTTGCGGGCGGCTGAGAACGAGAACTAGTTGGCGAGTGACTGGCCGAGGATGAAGCTGGAGAAGAAGAAGGGACATGCGAAGAAGAGCCAGGACTCGACGAGCAAGCTGTAGGAAGACCCATACCCCCTGAAGTTGTAGATCCAGCTGTCGAGGTAGGGCCAGACGTCTGCTTGGGCCCGGTAGTCACAGGTGGGACAGAGATGGGGTGGCCAGCTTGGGAACACTGCTGGACAACAGCACTTGAGACAGCTGCCCAAGCATAAGTAATCAATTGGCAAGTAGTGAGATGGTATGGAAAGGTCAAGATCACGCACCGACTTGGTCTGATTGATCGCAGGCGTCGCGCACACAAGGAGTGACAGTCTCAACAAGCCCAGTCTTCTGGCAGTGGCACGAAAAGTCGGTCAACTCAGAGCATCCATCTTTAGAAAGAGCATTGACAAAGCAGTTCACCTGGGAGGAAACATCAGTTTAACAAGTCGTGGGTAGGTTGATGGACTCTCTCACAGAACAGCGAGGAATATTTCCAAGCTGGGCATTAGAGAGACCGGCAGTAAGGACAGCAATGAAGACGAGAGGAAGTTTCATTTTCGCAGATGCGGTAGATCACTATAATGGCTTTGATACTAAACTATATGCTTTGGAATTGTCAGAAAGGAGTGTATTGTCTCAAGAAGGATTGCCTAGCTCGTAATGAGTGGAAGTTGTTGGGAGAAAAGATCTAGATTTCTACTTACCGCGATGGACGTAAGAAAGGCTTATGTACCTCTCCCTCTAGCTGCAGTGTCGCCTTTTATCCTTGACTCTTGCGTCACATGCGTCTGACTTTTCCGATGTTGACGTCGAACTGACAGATGTGTGCGTCCATGGTCAAAGCTACCAGCTTTTAAACAAGGCCTAAATGTCCAATCAAATGTAAGCAAAGGCACTATGTAACATGGACGGTGAAGCTGAACCTACTAGGTTGGAATTCTGTCCTCCATTGGCGTCGAGATACTTCCGCCCCTGACGTGATACAGGTGTAGCCAGTACCTACCCCCATGGCAGTAAGATATGCAGCTGCCTTGGTGAAACCACACGCCAACCGCTCCGTATGTTATATACCTACATGGATGTCACATCTGGTAGCATCTGGCAGGGTTTTCTGTAGCGCAAGAAGGCAAAACCGATCATTTTAGAAATAGACCATGTGAAGTCGAGATATATGGCTAATAGGAGCTCTGGGAGGCGTATCGGCTCGCAGTGCGAATGTAACATCACCGCTGCCTGGCGAATTAACCACCTGCAGGCTAGAGCTAGTGTGTGCATACAAAACCCACCATGTAAAAACAATGCGGGCAGATCATGTGGAGCGTAGTATCCCGCCTGTCAGAACCTAAGGTAGCTCGAATTTGAAAACTGTCCTTCTTCATTCTTTTGAGTTGGGTCACTAAGAGAAACCCGTGTTTCCTCTAGGGTGTACCTATAAATAGATTATATATAAGGTCAACTAAGAAAGTGGACGGAAATCGGAACCTTTGCCCGCAGTCATATATAATCCGAGATGTGCAACCTGATCAAGTGTCCGCTAGATGTGGCTATCACATGTTGTGTTTGACAAACCAGTTAGAACATGTCGTAGACTTTTTACAATTTACTTAATTTACTTGGTACAATACTTCGATTCCTCTCCACCAGGCTTGTCTGCGGCGTTCAAAGAATTTTCGAAACAAGGAAGGCCAGAAAATCCAACGGTCAGTAATGCAAAAGTATGCAGCAATACAGAACTAATTTCACGTCCTATATAGAGGGGTGAGCCAGCATACTGATTAAAAGTATCACATTAGAAAGGGTATGTACAAAGTTCCCAAACGCCCTGCTTATTATAGAAGCCAACGCCAGCACCTTCCCATACTAGCCCTCCTTCATGAAGGGGCCATCGTACACGGCACATTCTGACCCAGGTGGTATCTAGCTCCTCAACTCATCAGTTCATCGACATAGGCTCTCTGTTTTGTATCATCGGTTTGCTTCAGCAGTACAGCCAGTACTTCAAGGGGTGGGTTGAGTTTCAGCGTATTTGCCCGTCTCCAACGCTTTAGTCGAGGGATCCCGATACAGGGCTACTTTGATGGTTAGATCATATAAAAAAAAGAATAGGAAAGGCAAGAAGGAAAAAAGAAGCTCTAGGAGCCAGGAAATGGAAGATGACCAAACATACCCCAAACTGACTGGAGAGATCGAAGTGTCGCAAAATCTTGTCATGCAATGAGAGCTCCTCTTGATGAACTATATGTTCAAAAGAAGTTGTTAGTCAACTCGGTCCAAAATCCCAATAGTCAGCCCAATACCCACCTCGAGGGCCCCTTCTTTTGTCTTCTTCTTTGCTCCAGTAGTGCCGTAGATCCTGCTCTGTCATATTCATTGCTCTCTTATCTTCCTCCGACAGAAGTTTTTGCATCTCTGTTTCTGCCTGGTCTCTCACCACAACCTCCGCCACATGCGGCTCGAAGGGAATAATCGGTGAGTCTTGAAGCCGGGAGGCCGCATCATGAGAGGTGTTTTCAGGAACGACGGTAGTCACGGTGTTAAGGTCCTTCGATTTCTTAGCTGGGGCTGTTGCAGATGGCTTGGTGATTCTGGATTTGGAACCGAATGATAGCGTCGCCTGGCTTGAGCGAGAAGAGGCAGTGGTATTAACTCGGCGGCGATTAGTGGGAGGCATCGTCGGGGACTAGAGTAGATATGCAGGGAAGGAGTCTTCAGAACGAACAGGAGATGGATCTAGGCGTCACTTCGCCGGCGTATAATGGATACCTATCTATGCCTGAATGATGAAAGAAGGATGAATTCCAGTTCTGGCTAAGCCGTTGGCAGTGGGGAAAGACGATGTCATGGCTGTTGCACAGGGCAACCGCAAATAGACCTGAGCTGGCTGGCTCCAAAGAAGACAATGCCGGTCAAGGTGCAACTTATAGACTGCTCTACGATTTATTGAAATCAACAGACTCTAGCAAAGCAATACATCTATTAAAGCTCCCAACCGGCCACTCTGCAAATTACATAATACATGGGGTGGTGCCTGGATGCCTGAGGAACCAAGACTAAAAAATATGTCATCTCTACTGTGCCTTGACTCCTCACTTGCAATCCTGTAGGAGCCAACAGAGTTATATGTCCAAAGTAGGGAGGGTCCTAGCCCCTAAAGAGAAGCCTATACCAGGAGCTCTTGATCACGGGGTCTCGTTTGTAATGGCTCTCCACCGGGAGGTAGCGATGATTTGAAAAGCGTGTATTAGCGACAACCCAAGGGCCTCATTTACATACGCACGTCGACTTCAGGACCTCAGAAGGCCATGTATTGGACACTCTACTGCCGATGTGAATATCGATCGGAAAGTCCAATCCCCTATTCCATCATGTGCCGAAGGACCAAAACCCCCTTCGTTCCAGGATTCCCACGTCTTTTCGAGGATGGTCTAGATCACCCTATGTGAACAGTTGAGAGTGCTCGTGCTCAACAGAAAGAAGATCGAGCAAAAGAAAAAAAAGAAAAGAAAGAAAGAAAGAAAAGAGATTCATAGCGGGGAATGTTGAACGTAGGTCTTGTAGATCATACCTGCTAGGAGAGTAATATATCATTAAGGACACTGTAACTCAACAAGGCCGCAGGATAACAACACATACGGTAGAACAACCCCTCAATACTTATTGGATGGGGTGAATCGCGTGCTTCAGGGATTAAGCGGACAGACCAGGTCGAAACTGGAGTTTGCAGAGGGCCATTCTCCGATTGCTTGCAGATCCCTGACAGCAGAAGAGGCGAGGCTGGCCGTAGCCGCTGCGAATGCGTCCCCATCACCTTTCACCACCCCACATTGGCGGTAATAAACAGTTCCCTCTTTGCGACACCCGTCTCCATTTCAACGGCTTCTAGTTTCACCACTTCTGATCCTGCGACATCTGCATCTTCTGACTCCAGAATAGCAGGTCCAGGTCTGCTGGTACTCCAATCGACTCGCTCACCCTTCCTAGCTCGAGTCCGAGGAGCCGCTTACTGCACCTGCAGGCAAGGCTCCCGGCGCAGCGCGATCAAGCGGCAATCGCTCGTCAACTCTGATCTCTATGTACCTTCTCAAGGTATCTAGGTTGTCGAGGTCGTCTACCGCCCGGAAAGCTCCCGGAGTGCATTACCCTCAAGTGCCGCGTGCCCATGGTGGTGCGGGTACAGCGCTCTCATCATGGCCGCCTTCGTGCGAGTGTCGGGCCCGCCGAATGGTAATTTTTTGATCGGTTACCCAGGTATATCAGCGACGATGGTGAGTCTCTCCCTTGTTTTCCTAAGTTCACTGCCAGTTCTCCCTACTAAACATTACCTCAGCCGCGTATTGAAGGTAAAGTCGAAATCAGGCCAAGTGTCGGCGTCACCGCTCCCGTCCACGTATCACTTATTACAATATCGCTTCATCGGCGCGAGACAATACATCCTTCGGCAGATTCGATGACCAAAAAGCGCCTGGCACCTCCTAGGAAGGAAATCACGGACACCGTGGGCAAGGAAATGCTCCTCTTTCGCTGTCCAGCCGGTCGAGAATACGAAGAGGTCATTTCAATGGATTTGCCATTTGTGCTTTTTATCCCATTCGGGCGTGGGGGGCCAGATGCATCCAGGAGGGTTCCCCCCGCCAGCATGCAGCTCCCTAGCCGCACGGCGGAGACATACTATGAGATTGTGGTGATGGTTCAACAGGGACATTCGGAGCAGAGGAAGTATTCATTCCCTGTACCTATTACTCGATATGATACGTTGTCCACATTCGGAATGTACAATCGCCCCGAGTCCGCAGAAAGAGTGTCGGATCACTTGGTTACGTTGGGGATATCATTACCGAGATGGTCCTATGGCCCTCTTGACCCAGTGAGCGTCTACGTGAAGCTTTCACCCAACCCGGATTGGATAAGTAAGGCTAGGAAGGTTACAATAAGCAAGATCACCATTGGGATCGACGAGGAGATCATATTCAATCATGAAGGCGACGAACCACAAAGAAAAGTGAAAACATTAACGAAGAGAACTGAGCCGGTCGGGGTGAAACTGCCACCGTCAGGTTTTTTGACAAATCTCGGACTTGTGTTCCCGGCAAAAGATATGCGAGATGCAGAAGGAATCCTACCCAGAGGCAAAGCCGCTTTTCCTATGTATGCTGTTAGCGGCTTCACAACCACAGCGAGTCTCTATAAGATCGAATACTATCTGACGGTAAAGGTTTGTCTTCCCCATTCTCTCTTCGGTTTCTAGCTTACAACTCACTCATTCTGACCTCATAGGCTCACCTAACGTCCGCACGAGACATTGTCATTCGCCACCCAATTGTTGTTTGTCCTCTTGACCACGCCGGGTGCAAAGAGGAAATGGAAGCTATCGAGCTAGCGGCTCGAGAAGCCGTTCATGTGAATCCTGACAACCCCATGTTGCCGCTTCCTTCAATAGTACGGCCTACGGATCAGAACGCCCTGCGCCACCTTGGCGTAGCGATTGTCGGTAAACAAAAGAAGCCACTAATAGACTGAGCGAGTCTATCTACGTCCAAGCATTTAATCGGCCACCAGTATAAACAAACCCACCTACACTCGCTCGTAGTGAACCTATGCAATACCCAATCTATATACCAGCCCACCAGAGAGACGAGGCTGGGGAACACGTGACGGGAGACTGCGTCGCAATCACTCCTGATTACATCATGCTATCCAGCATAGCCTGATCATGTCTTACGAATGCATGGGTCCGGAGTTAAACCTTTCTGCCTTTTGGTTGTTGCATGGTGTTTCTGATAGCCTTTGATTCTTGTCTTCTTTGCTGGCGGGGGAAAATCGGGGGTGTTTGGGTTAGCTTTGGTTAGCTCCAGGAAGGAGCCTTCTTTCGGCCAAAGGGCCACTCGATTTTCTGTGTGGCTTTCAAACGGTGTAACCCCAATTTAATGTGTAAGATTTACAGCCCAGATCTTGATACCAGCCACCATTCCTATCTGATGAATTGAATTCATAAAATGTGGACTCTCGCCTCGTATGCAGTATCATGTCAAGTAGTTGGCATAGGCCTGCGAACTCCACATTCCCCCTAAATTGTTGCCTTGCGTCATCTCGGGCACATAGCGAGTCTGCATTTTGGAAGCCTATTTGTTTTAAGAGCTCTAGGATGCTTTATTTCCGATTTCCAAAAACCCCAGCGCAAGGCTTAATGTGTCAGGGTCTAATTCGGGGACATCATAGTCTCTATGGCGGTCGATATTCTGAAGGTTGTCTTTGAGAATTTCGAGAATTGCTTGATATTGCGAGGAGCTGGGACCGAAGGTGTTAAGTGCATTGTTGAGATTCACGGAGATCTGAATATATGACGTTAGAAAAGGGCATAGAGCTAGTGAGGGATAAGACATGGTAATGTGGAGAATGTGTGCAACACACCTGAGATAGAATCTCATTGTAATTGAGTTTATTACCAGTAAAATTAGACATTATATGTACAACAACTAAGAAAAAGACTAAGCTCTCCCAGCCTTTGGTCCGATCAAGCTGCGAGGCGTGAAGGAAGGAAGAACGGGTTGAAGAGAAGATGCGGGTGGATCTGATGATCTGATAAGCTCGGGCCAACGAGATTTTTATTGCGTATCTATCCAGCTCCTAGACTTCCGTCACGCGCATCGCGCCTTGTTTTTCTCTTTCACCCCAACGAGCCAAACAATACTTAGACCACTAGAGCTCTTTTCCGACCAAGATGACAGATAATGATGAAGCTGCCATTAATCTTTCCTCCCATGACTCCGCGGCACACTTCGAAACCGACCTGTCGGATGAGACGCAGGACTTTCGCATGTTGAACAATATCTCATTGTCAGTCATTTCCAGTGTCTCCTTGGTTACCATTGTCCATCATAATATACCACCTACTGACCATTGCTGCAGCCTCACAGACACAGCTCAAACAAGTCTCCCCAAACGCGGTGAAAAAGATTTCGAACCAAATCCCACCCTCCTACAAGCCGATATCCTCGCTGCCTCACGGCAGGCTATGCACAATGCTCTCTCACATCCCCGAGTACATCATCCAAAAAACAAAGTTGTAGGGTTCTATACACCTGACGGCGCGGCACCCCCACCGTCTCTACTCTCGTCCAAAACGATAGACACTATTGCGGAGGATAATGCTAATGCACCGCAAAACCGCGCGGAGACGGACGCCCAAAAGACAAAACAGGCAGACGGAGGGATTGGTAATGTACCGTCTGAGTCGTGCGTCTGTATACCGAATCCAAAGGGCCAATTCTTCAAGACCTTAGGCCGTACAGACCGGTGGAACCGAGTATGGCTCCTTCCAGAGGAGGCACTTTATCTATTGGAAAGAGGCAGTTTGGATATTAGATGGCCTTCCTCGTTAGCAGGTTGTAATGATGAATGCGAGGCAGAGGGATCTTCCATTCCGATGAGCCTGCAGGCTGCATATTCATGTTTCATTGGATGCGGGGGGCTGACGATGGAGAGGTTCTCGGTTTACACGGGTCTGAAACGTTTAGGTTATTCGGTCATTCGAGCACCCGGGTGGTATGATGATGATACGGATACGGGCACGGACCCTGAAACTGCAGAAATGTCAAGACAAGGTCCAGGGTTAGCAGGGATTTATGGACGATTCTTGGAATGGTTCTACAAATCCAATACCACAGCTGTGGGGCCCCTCGTAGGCCCTGGAATCCATCGTAACTATAGTGAGTTATTTTCTCCCCCTGTATATGGGCGACATGGTGGTTCTAAACCCTTACAGATGACATCTACCGCAAGCTAGCTTTTATCCCTTGGTATGACCCCGTTGCTCTTACCGCTCAACCACGTACATCCCCGCCATTCCGTGTCGTGTTCCATATCTACAAACCGTCAACGCCATTCCGCAAGACTGCCCCTCCTCCTCCGGACTTCCGAATCGCTGTTGTCAACGCTCGTACACAAACGACCGTGCCTACCCTGGCCCAGATAGGAAGTCTACTCGACAGTACACCGTTGGACCCACCGCAGGGCGAGAGAATGAACCGTAACCTCTATATGCGCCTGCGACAAGGGTACCGTAATGTCATAATGGCCGTCGTGGATCAAGGGGTCGTGAGTTATCTCCGGATTGCCGATGCGGCATTTGGAAAGGAAAAAGTATATGAAGACAAGGCACCGAAAGGAAACAAAAGGAGCGGGGTTTCACGGCCCGCTCCAAAAGGTCGATGAGGGCTGGCCGATTCATTGCAAACAAAGGGTTTGACATCTATATTTAATGCTGCTTCCTGTGGGCCATGAAGTGAGAGGCATGTTTCTCCTGGAGTAAGGTCCTGCCACCCATGGAACAGTGGATATGAGGACTAAATAGAAGGGAGATTTGTCTTGACTGATCTGCCATCTTCTTTAGAACGTCCGTCCATAAAGTAAGGTCGGATGTTAGATGCCAGATGGCTAAGCTTGTGTCTAGACGCCTGTGGCGGCTTTGCAAGACACGATTCTGCTAGGCAGCAGGGGAAGAGCCAGAGCCGTTCGATATTGTCCTCAGGATACTGATGACTTTATGCTGCTCTTAAATACCTGATAAGAAATATACACTGGAAGCCTCAACAGCGTCTCAATATATTCACTGTAAAAAATAAAAAGAAAGAAAGAAAGAAAACTCTTTCAGAGAACCCAACTCGCTCGAAATATTCGTGGCAAATTCATTTCCCATAAATCATCACAATAGCCAATAATCCCTAGACACCATTGACATCAGCCTTAGCAAGTCCCAAACGGTTTGATAGGTATACCGACCTTATTACGTATCCAGATAATCAGCCGCCATCAACAACTCCAAGCACAGCTCTGGTGGGATATCCATATCTGGCACATTGCTCTGATCCTTATTCTTTAGATTGTAGAAGAAATATTCGCACACTTTCTCTAGGACAATCCCACTGATATTTTCCAGTACGCAACGACCCGTCAAGGCTTCGGAGAATTTACCTATCCCAGAAAACAATAGTTAGAAAATTGTTATATCTCATAGTCAAAAACGAGAGAGATGGCAAAAAAAAAAAAATTACTAACTCGACGGCTCAAGCATGCGTCGTATCGTACCCGAAACACACGCTGTACCTCTGGGAATGACAAATTCGAATCCATCCCCTGACACTAAGGTCACGTATTCGGACTGTTGGGCTGCTGAAGAAGCCATTTTCAAGATGTGGAGAAAGTAAACTGTGGGCCGCGTTGAGAGGAAGAATAAAATGGTGCCTTAGAATAAGAAGCGCGTGGTCTCAGGATGATGGTCCGTGCTGAAGCTTTCGATAATGGAGTTTGGTTTGCTGCATCAAGCCTACTTTCTACTTCGTCCTGATTCCAGTGATGTCATCAGAGGCCTTTGTCTATTTTCTTTTTTTTTTTAATGAATCTCACTATAACTCTATATCAGTATCTCACACAGCCTGGAAAATATAACAGTACAATCATTCACCTCTTGTGGTATACTGTTTTTAAATAATGAAAGGTGACCCGAAGCAGCCTGTCCTGCATTTCAATAGTTGACATCCGAACAGATAATATCCAGCTCTACTGTGCATAAAAATGAGTTATATACGGTGTTCTTGCCTTAATGGCGCACCAGTATCATCTCTACTCTGTCAAAATCTATCTTCACCCATTCGGCGTCATTTACCATCTCCTACATCGCATTTATCTAACAGGGCCATCTCATCAGCGCCAGCCAAAGACAAGCTCCCTATTTCCAAATCTTCAAACAAACTCTCTGGCCGAACTTGCATGATAACAGGTGGGACATCCGGCATCGGGTTCGCAATAGCAGAGAGATTCCTCCAAGAAGGCTCAGAACGAATCATCATAGTTGGCCGATCTTACGAACGACTTCTAAATGCTGCTGTTCGACTAGATGACTATACATCTTCAGTCAATAGCGGACTGAAGCCCAGGATACCAAAAGAAGAGCACCCAAAGCAAGACCCAGCAACGGGAACTCCCCAGCCAAGACAGGGCACATTAGTTTCCACATCAGATAGAATCAGCTTACTCGTGGGCGATGTATCAGACACAAGGTCATGGATGCGAGAGTTAGAAAAGGCGATGGTGAACTCCACTCCCATCCCTAGATAGATAATATCAACAGATCTAACAATATATCAAATAGCAACCGGTCGACATTCTTGTCAATGCGGCTGGAATCTCAGTATCCAATATTCTTCCAAAGACCGAACCAGTCGAAATCTCCCACATTTTACGCACAAACCTTGAGGGAGCTATGCTAACCTCGCGCGCTCTACTTCGCGCCTCGATCCGCAATCGAATCAGAAACCGCAGTGCCAACGGCGAATCCGACCCCGCCAAAACTTCAAGATGTATCATCAACATCTCTTCCCTACTTGCACTCAAAGGGGGGAACTGGGGCGGTGCCATATGCCGCCTCTAAAGCTGGTCTGTTGGGACTGACACGTTCTTTGTGTGTGGAGGCTGCGAGTTCGTTTAGGGATGTAGTCGTTCGTTCGAATGCTATTATTCCGGGGTACATTGAGACGCCGATGACTGCAGGTGGGTTTCTTTGAGGTTTAGAAAATTTAAAGGCATCGTCTTATACTTCTCCAGACTTTGGCCAAGGTGAAACATCTCGACTGAAAGACAGCATCCCTTTACAACGCTTTGGTCTTCCTCATGAAGTCGCAGATGCAGCCGTGTTTCTGGCTCGAAATGAGTATGCTAATAATTGCGTGGTGAATCTTGATGGGGGATTGAGTGCTGTGTGAGAATAATGGTGTTACTGGGCGAGGACACAAGAAGCTCGATTGATGAGCATGTGAATCTAAACCCTATCTTTTGCCTTGATACTAATTCTTAGGGAGCTGTCTACTGAGACAGACATTCTTACACTGAAGTCAAATACTAAGTTCTATTTTGAGCAAACTCTTCGTGTTCATAGTGTATGTTACAGGAGAAAAGGAGGAATGAAGATAACCCAACGTGACCCAAAGACCTTCAAAGGTGCCTTTAGAAGGAAAAGGGAGAGAAATTTATAGTGACAAAATTTTGAATATGATAGAATGAGAATATTAGAGAATGCCCGGTTCACAAGTACTCTTTTAGATCAATTTTCATTCAGTCATCATCAATTAAAATAGCACCGCCCTGAGCCTCATCCAGAACGATGGGGCGTGCTCCGTCACCATCGGCGACTGACACACTCGCCATCCGTTTGGCACGGTCGTTGCCGTTGCTGAGACCGGCCTCTTCGGCGTCGCGTTTGCGTTTGTTAAGACCCAAGGTACCATTGGTATGCTCATCAGTAGTAGGTGCAGGTGCCTTTGGCTTGAGGGGGATCTGTGGAACTTTGTCTAGGGAGACAGGTCTCTGTTCATCGGGGGACGATTCGCACCTAGAAATAAGTTAGCAAATGCCCAATAAACAGCGCAAGATTCTAAGTTACTTTTTAGTGACCGCAATGAGCTCGAGATTCACCCGTGGTTCGTCATCCTCTTCGTCGACGATGATAATGAAGCTTTCATCTTTGACTCCAAGATCTGACAACTTCTTGGGAAGGTTATCTTCGAGGTCTGGGTCATAGACTACGCCTAAATCAGTGCTGATTGAAAATTCTTCGCCGTAGCCCAATTTCAGACGGAGAATATCTTCAACCAGGTTGCCGACTGTAGCACATTCGGGATCAAACTTCAACCTGCCATGGGCAACCGAACAGACTGGGCAATTGGGATTTGGAGGTTTCAAAGAGTCAGAATTTATCGCACGGACACCCGACCGCTCGAGGAAGACCTGGTTTTGGTAGACAGAATAAGTTAATATCACTCTAGTAGCCAGAATGTTGAACCACATACCATCTTCGCACTGTCATAGTCGCCATTTAGTACTTTCATTGCCTGGAGGACACAAAGGCCGGCGGTCATGGCATTTGTAGTTGCAATCGCCGGGATAATATTACCCGCCATCTCTGAAAAATGAATCAACATGGGTAAAAAATTTGGACCAGGGGAATGGGATTGATATATCATACGTTTAGTATCAAACTTGGATTTTGGATCAATTCCAAATATCGAAGCCCGCAAGTTAGCGCTTGCCGTGACAAAGTCCAGCGTGTCGACATCATCCTTGTCAAAGTCTAGGACTGGCCTAACATCGCTTGTCTTTCTCTCTTGAAGAATTTTTAGACGGTTACATAATCGATCCAAGCTATTATGTAGTAAGCATCATGCGTGCCAGACCGGACGAGGAAGGGAGTTGTATGGCACACCTGTCTTTGAAAACGACGAGATCTTCTGTCAGCGACCATACTCTTTGATCCTCAACGGAGACGGCAGACTGAATGTCGGCAGACTCCTCTTGCAGCTTTCCAAAATCCAGCGGCGTTGGAGGGTCGCGAACTTTCCACATATCCTCCATTCCGCGTAGCCGGTCTATATCGTATATGAAAACCTTTTCGAATACCCTTCGTGCAAAATCGGGGGATCCCATCGACTGACGAATTTCTTTGAGAGCTTGTGCCTCCTTGCGGAGATTGGCGATCTCTTCCGCTAGAATGGACTCAGAAGCTGAATCGCACGGGGTCAATTTAACATACGACTCACCATTTTCCGCATCTTCCGAGTGATCTAGCTCTGGTGTCTCATCTTCACCTATTCCAAAAAGCTCACTGCAGAAGTTTAGGACAAATCTAGGAAGGTTCAGAGACGTCTGGGGCCGCTTACGGAAAGAGATAGCTTTTGGCCCAGACGATGCAGTGGATGGGTTGGCTAGGCGTGCTGCGTATAGTGCAAACCGGGAATGACTTGGGCACTTCCTTAGAAGTACAATCGTAGCACTCCGTTACACCCTGCTGATGGTCAATAAAAGTTACCTCGACCGGAGCCGGTAATCTATCGTGACCACAATAAAACCTGCCTTTTTGATGACCTGAACTTGGCCATTAAAACCTGTCGTCCCGCTTTCAATCAACGGTACATCAGCCGCTAGACACATTCTGTTGACGTGTCGACGGGCATCCAAATTGTCTAAGGCATTAAACACAATATCAAAAGTCGCGAACCAATCCACGTTGAACTGGCTATCCTTAATGTTCGCATGATAGGCATTTAGCTTCGCTTTTGGCTGGAATTTGTGAGCAGCTTCTTTCGCAACCTGCATCATTCGAGTAGAAAGGTCAGTTCTCTCTCCTAAAAAAGAAATATCGTGGAAAAAGGGCGCCGGACAAGGACAGGGCGTTCGCGAGATAGAAGGCAGGGAGGAGGATGGAGGGTGGCGCACCAACGCTTTCGACTTCTTGATGTGTTCGTATCGGAAGAGAAACTGACGGTTCAGGTTGCTTAGATCGATCGTATCGAGGTCGATGATGTGAATCTCTCCAAACCCGGAGAGCAGGAGGTTCTTGAGTAGCTCGCAGCCGATGCCGCCCGCGCCTACGAGGAGAACACGCGACTAGATAATTCCAAAGAGAATGCTGTCAGCAAAGGAAGCGCACCAGTTAAGCCCATCGGAGAGCCCGGAGAGGTTCAAAGGAGATTAAACATGGGTGAAAAGGTTCATAGGAACGCCTGCTACCTCTTTAATGCGCCTGGATAATGTCCCGAGGGAACGCTGGGAGTAAGTGTCCCGCGCCATAGCTGCGCGAAGATTAACAGAGTCAAAGGAAAGGTAGAGAATGTTAGAACCAGTGGAAAGGCATTGCCAAATGCCAAGGGGAGCTTGAAGGAGGAATTGGAGATGGGGAGGAGAGCGAAGGAGGATGAAGGGAAGATGAAAGTGAGACTCTTTTTGTTGCTGGAGCTGAAGCCGCATAAGAGAAGGTGCGCCGAAGCCACCGAAATGACGACAGCCATTTCTTGAAACCAGAATTTGCTTTTTTGCTTGATAGGGTAAATTACATTTTTTTGTTCTGTGATTTTCCATTGTGCACTTCTAACCCAACAATCCTATGTAGTTCTTTATAGTAATTTCAAACGCGCATTGTCGCCAGTGGAAACCCTCTACTTGCCATCTTCTTTCTTCCACTCTCTTGTGGTCTGCCATTCAACCAGAAGGCATTGCCCAAGGTCATATCCACTATAAACCTCTCTCGTTCCTGCAGCATCTATTGGACACATCAGATACTATTGCAAAATCAATCAGACCAGGCACCTGATTGATACGAGCTTTCAGTTGCACGCCCCCAAGGAGAAGTACCTCGTTAATTTGTTTGCTGCAGTCGCAAACGAGAGTTCACTATAGAGAGCATTACGTAACTGTTTGTACCAGTTTGCATAGCTTCATACATTGCATCATCAATCGTCTTTCCACATCTAACCTCCTCTAGCATTATTACCTTAAACGAATAAAGAAAGAGTTAGCAAACACTCGTCTTACTCTTACAGATGTTCTGCTAGTGGGTTGATTGAATCCGTCAGCCCTGGCTTGCCTCAGGCACTCAGGCCCTCCTCGGCATCGGAACAGGAATATTCCAGAATTCCCTAGTCCCCCAAGATCACGTGGTTATGAATGGATATTGGAATATCGCCAAGCATGGGCGCCTTCCCCCCGGTTCGACCTCGCTTAGTCATCATTTATGTAAGCTAGCTCTTAGTCGTAAGTTAGCAGCCACACGGTCACCCATTCAATGGAATAAGCAACCGCTTCCAACAATGGATGGATAGGATGTATTCCTTAGGCTGCATGTGGCACTATGGTATATATACATATAACGTATCCTGTAAGCGAGTCGGGTACCTCTGTATTACATATGAAATGGCCCTGTTTAGGACCTTAATACCCCAACCTTTACTAGTTATACCACTACCAAGGATAAAGCAATGATGACGGTCCCAAACAGAGTTGCTCTGATTGTGTGCTGGGAACATACCAGGAACAGCTGGGATTTCCTGTGGGCTATGATGATGATATAGTGTCCAGCTTTTTATCCTTAACCTCTTCCTGCGGCGCAGCTAACTATTCGGTGACTTCGCCTCCTCCTGCGACAGTCCCTTAGAGCGCTACAGCAACTGCTATGCAATCGACGGCCGCTGGAGCATCCAAGCCATGTAGCAGTACTTATATGGTTTCGGAAGGTGATGACTGCCATTCTATTGGTTGTTCCTAGCAGGTCTCCACTGTAGAATGCTGTACCTTAACAACCTTGAAACATGAATCCTCCACTTTGCTGAGGAGGGGACAAAATTGTGCATGCCTTACAAGTGTGATTTCTACACTGTTAAGGAAGATGGTACATGCTACGGTATTAGGGAGGCATACAATTACACATTTACCAGGTCCCAGTTGATACCCTGGAATGTCGATATTAGTAGGGGATATGACAATCTTGAGATGCTTGTTGGCCACTAGATCTATGTTAGGTCCCTGGTGATGTCAGTGCCCCCAGCATACAAGAACTCCACCAGGACAGACATCGGTGCCCTCATTTTCCTGCTTTATTTTAAATGCCACTGTGGACGACAGCTGCTTTCAACCTTCGTCATGGATCTGGATATCTGTTGACACCAAAACAAACAGCACGGGGCGGTTAAGCACTCAGTACTCGGGAGTTTTTGTATCTTCTATCGGCAGTTTAAACACTTACACACCGTCCACTAACCCTACTCCGAAGCCATAAGTAGTATGGTAATAGGGTTGTACCGATTTTCATATGCCTCAAGGTAAGAGCCCGTCTGGATTCGAGTTCAAGATGTGACATAAAGACTGGACGATGTTTTATTAATTCATGTCAACATTGCTAACCATTGGGACATCCCGGTTAAAAGCATGTGTATTCCTAGAATCCTGCCTTGAACGGAGACTGTTCCGGCCTGTTCGTATTTATTCACATCCTTATTTCGTTTTCTTGGAGCTCTTGCTGATATCTGCTGACAATAAAGTTAGCGAAGGTATATTTGTACAGCGAGGAGGGACCACCGCCACTGCTTCGCACACTGCCAGCCGCACTAATACTTCTGTCACACAGAGTACAAGCAGTGGACTTCCAGGTCCAATAATTACTGGAATCCCGGATGACTGCAGCAAATCGATGATGCAGAATGATGGAAAGTATTGCCAAGACATGGCGGACGAAGCAAATATCTCCCTGGATTGTCTCTACAAGTGAACCCCATCCTAAACACGAAGAAGGGTAAATGTTAAGGAGTCTTGCTAGAGAGGCATGCCGTATTGGATCCGCTTCTAATATGTGTAAATAGTTATGTGGTCTATAGTATATCCTGTTGCAGTATGGAAGATTTAAAGTTTTTTGATGAATAGACATGCTAACTAGATAAAATTTTATACGCCCTGAATTAAAAGGCTGCTAATTCCTTTTTACTTAAAGGGTGGTTATAGCTTCCCAGGTTGAATTATTAGAAAATAGCACTTTGTCTTTTACTAAGACAGATGAGCTGTTATTGGGCTCCTTCTGGGCCGCTTTCCACAAGTCCTCTATGGAAAGCTTATCTGTGTGCCAGCGCCGGGAGACGTAGAAACTACAAATAAGCTGCTAAAGGTGAACGCGCAGGTAGCATTAACCCACTAGAGTTTTGTCTGGGTCGTAGTCTGAGTTAACAGCCTAAACCCACGAGTTATTTGCCCGTCGCGAATCCCAAACCAATGCTGCAGCGTCGTGATCCAGATACAAGAAAATATTCTAGAGAATCCATTCTGTAATTCCCTTGGAGATAGCATCAATCGTCCCTTCCTACATGTCTATCCATAGAAGTGGTACTTGTTTCTTAGGTAGCTAATATCGGAGATGAATAAACTGCTTGCACAATCTGTTCAAGGTTTCCAGGAAGCTTTTATTATCACTGGTCTCAGAGGTCAATCTAGGGGCTCTATATCCCACCTTGCTTGGACGGCGGTTCTGGTGATATAGCATTAAAAGCCATGTGTATTAGATGGGAATGCTTTTAGTCATAAGACTCGCAGCGTTCAGAATTCGCTGTTATCCACGGAGGGTTTTTAAACATTGCATAACCCATTGGTTTTTGCCATCGCCTTCCTGCCACAACTGGCGCAGCCAGGGGTGTCCGTTGCTCAAATGTTATGGCCAAATCCGGTCTGTTCCCAATCTTAACTAATTTATCTCCTTGTCGGAAATTCTCCCCATCTGCATTCTTGATTGCATCAGCTTTACATTATTCATATAGATAATCCAGGAAAAACTCAAGGCACTTAAGTATTCAGTGCAGTATTAAGCAGAACTCTCCTCCAGAGCCTCTAGAGCATCATGATGGGCCTCTTCTTTATCAAGGTAAGTTTACCCCAATAGCGGCTCTGTAATAAGTCTATCTAAGAGAAAGTAAGCTCCCTGGGTAATTTAGCCGCCTGTTTTAGGTGCTCTTGCTTGTTCAGAGTTGTTGCAGCAGCAAAGTTTGCTTCCTAGATTAAGAGGTTAGGAAAATCGAGAAATCGAACACGATCCTCTGCCAACAGCAGACGGATTGCTTTCAGAAACTCAGAAAGTTGTGAGCAAGCGAGCAGCATCATCGAGATGCCACAAGACGTGGGTTAAAGAAGGGAAGAGGTGCTCCATAGTCTGTGTAAAGATCAGGTTGTAGTTCTCTTGCGGTGGGCGGAGAAGGCTTGGGGCTGGCCGAATTTAGTCCGCCCGCCCTGTGCGGAACCCCAGGCTTGGCAGCGGGCGGCACTCACCTTGACGCCTACTCTTGGCGTCAATAGTTTTTTCCTCAGCAGGGAATGAATAGACTGCATATTTTAAAGTTCTACTTCTTTAGTTAGAGTGGAAGTAGTAAATGACATCCCTGGGGGATTTTTTGAATGCCCTACCCCTTCATTGAGTATTTGAGTAGACTACTAAATATTCTGTATGCAAGATATATTGCAAGAATTTTAAATGCCTCTCAGGGAACAACCAAGGCTTCTCCTTTTCCACGGAGAGAGATCAATATTGCTGCTAGATAGGCTCTAGTATAAGCAATCCAGAAATAATCCACTTTGACCCCCTTTTTGAAAACCCAATTCACCACAACTTGCACAAACTTGGGGCCAGTTTGTGCTTACATAACCTCCCCCCCCTTCAAAAAAAAAAAAAAAATCAACAGGGCTGATGAGATGCATCAAGCATGACTAAACAATTAGTTAAAGTCCTGATATCAGCTGACTGCATATCAGACATCTCTGCTAGTTTTGTACACTTTCACATTCGCTCTCTATTTGGTCTAATTGCTTCTCTGCATACTTAGTACCCACTATCCTATCGGTTGGCGGCGGAATTTGACAATTGCTAGTGTTTTGGATCAACGACAAGCGGCCTCTTCTTGGTGCCTGCCTGAGTGGAGGACCCTATGCGCTAGATGAGCCATTGTTTCTCTCTTCTGGCTTTGATTTTTGAAATTGATTCAACAAGTTGACCCCTCTCCTGCATTGGTTGAGATCCAATTCTCGAGAGGATTTTTATTTTTATTTTTTTTTTCTCGATCTGTAGCCCTCTCTGAATCACGATCTGAACATCAAGCAAGAGCAAAATGTCCGACGATGAAGCTGACCCCGAATTGCTCGCTCTTCTTCGGAAATCTCTTGGATTGGGTGGAGGCCCAGTGAACCCCCGAGCAGCAGAGACGAAGGTCCTAGAGAATGCGCAATTCGTTTTCGACAATGCTATCGACGTCGCTCTGAACCCGTGCAACGTTAAAGCAGCGGCCGAATCGATATGGCGCCAGATGCTGAAGAAAGGCTACTCCACACAGACTTGGTCGCAACATAAGTTGCACCCAAAATCAAAGGATGAGGCCACTGTCGACTTCGTGTTTACCATGGATCTCCTGAATTTCAGCTTCTGGTCCGAGCTATCGCATGACAAGCGATTTGCTATCGAATATCGCGGAACGAAATGGACAGGCTACTGGAGTTTAGTCGCTGCGCTGCAGAGAGCCTTGGACGAAGGTAAGCTTCTTTTTTTAGCGTTGAAAAATGATTCTGGTGTTCAGCGAAATGGGCCAATGCTAAGGCTCGCAGAGATCCCAATTACGACCCCCAAGTTCTGGACGAACGAGGATGAATGCAACGAAGCTTTGCTCAAGCATGTGTTCAGATCTGCAACTGAGGAAGAGATTCCTTTACTCAAAGAGAGGCTTCAATGTCTGCGTGAAGCAGGCCGTGTCCTCTGTAAGGTGTGTCTAGAGCCTTCATATTTCACATCCGTTCAGAGGATCACAGAGCTTACAAGTCAAGCTTCATAGGATTTTGACGGCAGCTTTTTGAATTGCATTTACAGCGCCAACTACTCAGCTGTAGCTCTTGTGAATCTCCTGGCAGAGAGTTTCCCTTGTTTCCGTGACGAAACCACCTTTCAGGGAAAGAGGGTGCGTTTATACAAGCGGGCGCAGATTTTGATCGCTGACCTGTGGGCTTGCTTCAACGGCGAAAGCTTCGGCGAATTCTACGACATTGACAAAATTACAATGTTCGCTGGTACATCAGTCCTATGGTCCCACTATTTGGTTTTATATCATCGTCATTAACAATACGCACAGATTATCGGATCCCTCAAATGCTGCACCAGCTTGGGTGTCTCAGATATTCACCATCACTAGAAACTCATATCCGCAAACAAAAGATCATCCCCAGCGGCTCAACTTGGGAAGTTGAATTGCGTGCAACAAGCATCTGGTGTGTCGAGTTGATCAGGCGAGAAATCGAACGACAACACCCAGAAACCAAGACTATGCTAGTAACAGCTTCAGCCCCGGCAAATGGCAACTCAAGTAACCCTTCGCAGCATCTGGGAACCTTGCAAGACGAGAAGCAGAAATGCAGCACACAGAAACACCACCCAGAGAAAGGCGTGCAAGAACCCAGTGGCCCGGGCTTCAATGCCATTCTCATAGATTTTTTCCTTTATGACACAGTGAAAGAGCTGGAGAGTGATGGAGCAGAGTCAATTCCCCATCACCGGACAAGGAGCATCTGGTACTGAAGCTAGAACCCTTGAATGATCTCCATTCCGTCCCGGCTCTACCCTTGTCAACCTGTTTTTAATATTGGGATAGATGGTTGGTTGGTTGGTCCTTGCATGAAAGATCCTTCTAGACAGTGATACCAACCTTGCTTTTCTTCTGTGGCGGCGCTGAGGCCTTTTGCATATGGGAGCGTCAACTTGCCGGTTTGCTGGCGTTTTTGTCTATCTCTGGTAGGTAGACTCACTTTGGGCCTTCGTGCCTTGCGGAATGATACAATATATCAGAAATATCATGAGGTCCGGATTTTGTAATTGAAAGTTCATATTTTTGACATTCTAAGGGTATCACAAATTACTTCGGACTACCATGTCCACACCAGCTTGTAAATAGCATAATCTAAACACGGGAAAGATTTTGTGTAACAAGATCGTTACTCAACAAGCAGGCTGAGAAATCCTCTCCATTTGCTCGATTCGCGCCATGATATCCGCTTTCCATTCGACATAATCCTCCTGACGGTCTTCACTTAAATAATCCACCCGATCCTGCATCATGGTCCCGAGACCTGGTAGAAGACCTCGGGAAGAATCTTTAGAAAAGAGAGAAGCACGACCTCTCCCCATCATCTTCGTTCGTTTACGTCCACGCAACTCTTCGTCATCGCCACTCGCATTTGAAAGATACGCGTCGTCACCATCCAAGTCGCCTGCCCGCGGAACATTCTCGAACCATTCCTTCCCGTTGGCCCAGTTTTGCTCCATGATCAACGCAATCCACTGATCAACGTCATCGCGGTGCCTTCGCTCCGTCGAAGGAAGACAAAGACTTGTAAGCGCGGTCTGTCGCATTTCCGAAAAGGTCTTCTTATCCATTTTCTTCGCCTCTTCACCCGACTGAGTTTCGGCTGAAGGGCTGGGAGTCCGCCGACGAGCAAGAACAAGGAAATAAATAGCCACGATCAACGCACTCACGAGCTCTCTGAAATCGTCGTCCTTTTCCTTATCTTTAGCAAGCACGACGGGTTCCACGAACTCCAGCATTTCATCATCAAGATTTTCTTCGAGTTTGCTATCAGACAAGAAGTACAAGATGGAAGAAACGCCCGTGAAAACATGGGGTGGAAGTGTCCGTGAAATCGGAGGCCGAGACCAGGTAGTCGTCCGTGGGGCGGGCGTTGACAAGGTTTTGCACACACTCCGAATGCCATCCATCACCCACGAAGGCGCATCAGGGATATCAGTGGAGGCAGAAATGCCATTGGGACGAAACCTAGCCGACACATTTGGCGTTCGTGATGTAGAGAGGCTCTTAATATAGGTATTTGATCTTTGAAAAGGAGTCGACTTGCCGGGGGTATTTTGTAAACCTCGCGGCGTAGCGGCTGTTTTTGAGGGCGTCTGAATCGATTTAGACTCTTTCGTAGGAGTTGACGGAGCGGATCCAGTTCGTGAGGGTGTTCCTTGGGCTGATCTGCCTGTAGTACGCTTTGTACTAGATGAGAGGGATCGGTCAAGGAACGCAAAGAGCTTTTTGTAGGCGCGTGGAGGGCATGGTGGATGGCCGAGCAAAGGAGGTAGTTTGAGGGTTCTGCTTAGTCTAAAAATTTGCAAACAATAATTAGCATTTTATTTCATTTGCGCATAGATAAAGGAACTTGATTTGTATCAATAATTTTTTTACCTTCTGCAAGCAATTTCGGCGCAGGCGTAGGGGCGTGCGATTTCTTCCTCCGGTTTCAGACTACTTGAAAAGCTCCGCGACTGCGCAACTAGTGAGAGAGCCAAGCTGAGGAGTTCTGGAGGCAAATCATTGACATGGGTGGGCAATAGGGTGCCCAATGCTTGCTCGACAGGTCTGTTATTCATCCTGAGCTAGTAGGCTGTCATGGAAAGACGATTGAAGAAGTAGGTAGTGCTGGAAAAGTGGAGCTCGAAAGAATGTAGCAGGGAATGGAAATAGAAATTAAGACCCATTAAGCATGGTCACATAACACAGTATTCTATAGCTCGTAATGCGTGATTGGGACTCTAAAAGTTTACTTACGAAAGCGACAACAGAATGTCGCTATATCGCTGATTGTCATGTGACCGGGTGTTTTGGTTTTGGAAGCTTCATTCTCATCCCCATTTATTCTCGGCTCCAATATACGGCAATTCATAGCACGGCATCATGTCTGTTACTGTGAGTTATAGCTACTATTCCCACGCAAATAAATATTCAGCTGGCATAGACTTATTTACTAATCATAATCTGTAGCTTCATACCACTCACGGCGACGTGAAAGTCGAGCTCTTTTGTGAGGCAGTACCGAAGACAGCAGAGGTAGGTAATAATCATGATTCAGACTTGCTCCAGCCAAAGCTTTCCGCCACATCAAGACGGAATATACTCATGTTTACTTGATTAGAATTTCCTAGCACTCTGCGCTTGCGGCGCATACAACGACACCCCCTTCCACCGTCTAATGCCGGGCTTCATGGTCCAAGGTGGTGATATTTCCCTTGGTCCAGCAGCATCTAGCACTTCGGCATCCACAAAACCTATGTTCCCCTTCGATGATATCCCGAAAGGAGGCACTTCAATCTATCACCCCGCCGCCCTAGACCAGGAAATCCATCTCCCGGCTCTCCGACACAACACGCGCGGAATCCTCTCTATGGCGTCACGACCTGTTAAAGACCGCACGGCTCCTGGGTCCCAGGGCGCGACTGGTACGACAATCAATGGAAGCCAGTTCTTCATTACATTCGCCGCGGCGCCGCATTTAGATGGTGCTAGCACTGTATTCGGAAAGGTGTTAAACTTGACGGCGCAGGACGAGGGTGGCGATGTGTTGAGTTTATTAGAAAAGGCAAATGTGAAGGTGGACAAAAAGGGAAGGGTTGTTCAACCGAAAGAGGGTGAGACGGAACATGAGGCGTTACGGATCAAAAGGGTGACAATCCATGCAAATCCATTTGCGAAGTGAACTGGCTCTTTCGTTTAGACACATCAGCTGGTCCTCCAGTAGAATGGCTATTGGATGATCCTACTTTCCAGGCAAGGTACATGGCGAGAAGTTAAAAGACTTCAGCAACATGGCAAGGGTCGATATAGGAGCGATCGCGAACGCTCTGGCTGGCAGACCATTGTATTCAGATTATGAAAGGCGTCTTGAAGACGTGACTAACAGACGTGTCGACCTGTGCGATTTAATTCAGCTTCCAAGCATCAATGGATAATCGGTATCCAGCGAGTGGCTGCTGATAGCCATCAAAATGCCTACCAAGACATCAAAAATGCTATACTTTCCCAAACTATACGGAATGGAACTGGGACAAAATATTGCGAAGAGTCTCTTAATCATGTACTACTTGCCGAGAAGCAAAGATATGCTAATATACTAAGAGACAAGTAGGCATTAGTTTCATCGTCATTAATTCTATCAATATAGCAACTTGGATAGATTTTTATAGAGCATAGATGATCATTAGGTGCACCTAATAGCATTCATTACTGTATTTTAAGAATAGTTTAATTACGTAGAAACCTTGGGATAGTAACATTGCCATAGCCACCAGATTTCGGAGCAGCACGGAAATCGACCGCACCCATTCCACAAGCATCTATCTCACGTTAGAAAACATTGATTTATCAAACTTTTCTAAGCCACCAAAAGACCAAAACCCACCCCGCCCCCAAAATCCAGATGAAAAAAACCCCATATAAACACATAAAACAAGCCACAGCTGCATCGGATATCTATCAGTGGAAGTAAAATCAGGCATAGTTGGTAGAGGTACCACCATGCATGCATAAGACGTTACAGTATGAGAAGACATAGAAGATCGTGCACATCATGAAGCAACAAAGGCTCATAGGAATAGCCAGAACAGAAAAAGGTAAAACCTCTGGGTATATGGATCATGACTTCTGCTCCTCCACAGGCTGATCCTTCGTCTGCTCATCAGCCTCGTATCCTTCAACCTTCATGTCCTTCAGGCCTAGTTCTTCTTCTTCCTCTTCGGTTCGTTCATATTCCTCGGTCGTGATTTTGGGGTCGACGGCCGGGGCACACATATCTTGGACGTAGCTGTTGGCCATTGGGTCTTCCAGCGTAATGACAAACTTCATCTCCCCTTTGATGGCACTATCAAGACGGCTGAAGAAGCGGTCCCATTTCTCCTTGTCAGAAACCGCCATGCTGTCACCGCCACTACCGGTAGTGTCATCAATGTCAAATATCTGGCCATGAAGCTGGTCCCGGACCTCTGTAAGTAGACCCTCGACAGTAGTAAAACGGCCCCCCAAGGTGCCAGGCTGAACAGTGACCTCCAGCTCATCACTGTGAAGCGCGCAAGTGTCAGATTTCAGAATATCACGAGCAAGATCCACTTCATCCTCGACCTTAAGGGTGATGCGCTTGCCCTTATTAGGAACTTCACCACCGGTCTTAACTTCGCTGGTGCGGTATCCACAGTGATCGCAGGACGTAGCCCAAATATAGACTTCCTTGAAGTACGGAATGTTCACCTTCTTCATATTGACGAAGCATGCCTTATTGCAGCCAGGACATTCCGAAGGGAGACTGTATACCTGACCATCGACAATGTCAAGGTCATCAAGATCATCGGCACTTTCCAGAGTTTTGCCTTCAGTTTTCACTGCATCGGGGTCGGCAGTAATTCCAAGCTCTTCGTTCTGTTCGTGGGTACGGGGGTAATCACGGCGTCGGTATTTGTTTCCTGAGTCACTGGCAGTAGGGGCAATCCAAGAATTGCCGGTAGGATCATCTAGGGAAATTGTGAAGGGATAACCCTCTCTATCAAGGATCTTCTGAAGCTTTTCAATGATCGGCTCAAGTGCATCGTAGAGTTCAGGGGCCTGTTCTTTCCGCAGGGGTTGCTCGCTGGAGAGAGACTCGTGGATCCTTTGAATGACTCCTTCGACCGTCGTCAGTTGGCTCTCGCCCTTTGGCATCTCAATCCCCAAAGATTCAACCTTGAAGGTCGAGACATCGCTTCGAATGACTTGTCGCTGAAGGTCATCCTCATTTTCGACATCCAGTGTGTATTTCGATCCCTGCTCCTGGATCTGGCCGGCGGATTTGACGGAGTTGTTTTTAAAATGGCAGTGTTCGCATTCGAAAGACTCAAGGATAATATCACGGAAGAAAGGCACTCGAAGGAGTAGAAGCTTGGTCAATCCCTATACTCTCCATTAGTTCGCTTCCTTTCCCCCCAGTCATCAATGACCATACATTTTCATGGCAATTCATGCAAAGACTCTCCAGCTGCATTACACCCGTATCATCATCTTGCTCTACCAAGTCACCCGGTTTCTGAAACTGGGACTCGACATTGTCTTCTGCAGACATCGTGATATATGTGAAATATTAATATAAGCGTTAATAAATACGTTCGCGGTACTTATAGCGGATATTAAAGAAACTTTGCGACTAGACGGTCAAACGATAGAAAAATGAGGGGGAGACCAAAATCTAGTTGTCACCGGAACGTTCCTTTTCCTTCTACTATCGCGGCGGGGCAATTTTTTTTTTTTTTTTTTTAGGGGAGGGGGAACGGCGGTGACATTATTAGTCAGCCACAAAAATGACTAGTAACTACGTACATAGTTAAATCAACCAAAGCGAGATACGTGTATTTCTAAGGCGTAAAGTGGTGAGAGCACTAGAATTGGTGATTATATGCAATTGGGACGCCGACATTATGGCACTTGTCCTACCTAGAAAGTCGTAGAATCCAGACCCAAAGCCAATTCCACAACTAGCTGACTATAGGTCGAGCTTAACTTCAAATGAAAGAACATTGTCATAAATTCGACTCATACACCATTCTCCAAAATAGCCATCAACAGTTGATCATCCACGGGAAGTAAGCGCGCGTCCATAGTTCGTTGTCATGTTCCTTGGGAGTAGTTAGCCATGTCATATGATTGCCAGACTTAGGGGAACTTATAAGAAAAAAAAGGGCCGTTCCCTACGAGAGGAAACGGCGGTTCATGGGTTGAAACCAGTCAAGCAAACGTCCGGCATTTGTACCTGTGAACATACAATGGCCACCTTCACCCAAACACTCATTCCTCGAAGCCACACAAAGCTGCTTCATAATCTCAGCAAGAGTATACTCACGTCGCTATACACTTAACCGGTCCATGATGGTACCAGCCCGTTTCCGACTGGAAAGAACAAGACAACAGAAAAGCATTGCAGACAAGCCTAGGCTTTGATCCTCACTTTAGAGAGGTCCCGCAAATGCCCACTATTAGACTTATTGTAATCCCAGTGGGTATAGCGGGAGCGTATTCCATCAACAAAGGACAGAACTTAAGTGTCATAACGGAGGAGGGAGCAACTGGCTTCGCTTCAATCGCAGCAATGTCGACTTGAAAGAAATCGTTAAGGATCATGGAAATGAAGCCACTGTATGACGCAAGAAAAAAGGATGTTGAACGGCATGAAGCATAGTAACAACCCACGAACGCATGCAGTAGTAAGCGTCTCACGTTCCTTATAGGGAGAAGTAAACGCTCATCATTTTGAACCAATCCAGCCAGATACCTTGAGTGCAAGCGCTCCATCTCTCGATTCTTTTTCAGCACGCCGTCCGACTTATACAAATGACATTTCAAAATCCCAGGTCCCATTTCAATGGCCATAATGAGCCTTGAAAGGAGCCCCTGTGTGTAGTACAGTATCCCCGGGGACAGGTTTTTGTTTCCTCTCCGCCCCATCTGAGGATAGGAGGGCATTGGCAGAAGCGGACAAACAACATCCTTAAAAACCGCTTCATTCTCCCCAGAAGGAGGGACGACGAAAAATTCGTCGCCAGGGTCGGCGCCCATCAATCTATTTGCAATCTGCGTTGCAAAGAGATGGTTAACACGGTCGATCAGAATCTTCCCTAGAAGCACAAGTCGGTGGCTGGTGCCGTGACTTGGGGGTTTCTAGCCTCTGAAAGGAGAGAATTAATTGAGTATCAGGAGTTGGAGAGTAGGTACGAGACGCCTAGGCTTCTCGAGGTTGGAAACATGTACGGGATTGTAGACATTTATTGAACGGGAAAATGTGTCAACAACCACATAAAAGGCAACAGAATTCCGCATTCATGATTGATCAACAGCCGGAACGAGACAACAAGCCGAAGAATCTGGCGGTATTGCATAGGCAGCAATCACTGGCCAAGAGCCATTAAGTATAGAAAGCAAATGAACCTCGCTGCAACCATATTTGGATTAAACACCTTGGTGATATCAAATATTAGGCTGATCCTGACGAGTGGATTCATGTGACATCCCGACTTCATGGCTGCGCGTAGGCAAAAGTCCGAAGACCATATTGTTGTGTTCGATTTGATCAAGCTGCAATGCATAATTCTCGCACCTGCACCTGTGCCCCCGTTCGTATTCCCATACATGGCCGTCAAGAGTATCCCAAAGACAACCCACAACAACTGGGTGCCCGACATGTTTCACCTACTGTCGCTCCCAACTGCCCAATGTTCAAGCATAGAAAACCCATCCATTATGATCAGCGTGTAACGCCCAGCATTGGTGAACCGACGCGTGTCCTTTTCAGAAACTTTAGACGCATGGTAGACCGTCTTTTACTATCTTAGGCTCTGGACATCGGAAACCGTTCATCTCCTCGAGTCCTTCAAGGATCGATTCAACTAGTTGGTGACTCCGCCACGCAATACCGCGAAACTTCTGCCACAGTGGCATTTGACCGACTGGGTTACATTAGGGTTAGACTCCCAGGTTTCTTCGCAGCCGCTAAAAGGCAGGTGCCGCATTGTAATGCAAGAGAAGAAAATGGGAAGCTAGGAAGAGGATAGAATCTGTACAGTTGATGCCCCGACAGGCGGAGGCCGGGCCAAGTGATGAATGAACGCATCTGACAAGACGCCGACGGATCGTCAAAGAAATCGAGTCCAAAGGAGGATTTATCAAGCAAGGATCAAGTTGGCCGATAGTCAAAAACAAGAGCAATATATTGGCCCATACAAAGCCGTTTGAGCACGACTGTTCTGTCTGCTGCATGATGGAAGAAGAAAGTATACAATTCGACATGTGTTGTTGGCAATATGACACGAGTCACGGGACCGGCGCGACGCGTTTTGTCGACCAAAGTGGGCCAATAGTTATATTTACCCATTATTCAGCACTCGGTCCAACTTTATTCCTTTGTTTTTTCGCCTTTTGTTCAATTCTCCCAGATAGATTCAGATAGTTTGAGACCTTAGAGACCTTATCCTTTCGATCCAGATCCATATTATAATTATATGATCAGTGATACTAGCTCATACGCGTATTCAGCTGACCGACACGTTTTTACTGGACTAGTATGGGCTAAGCCTGACTAGGTAGTTAGCTTGAAGACTCCACAGTTGCTTGCTCCTATTTGTCAAAATTTCATAGAAACGGATATATCTGACTTCTTTTTCCTTCTTCTTCTTCTTCTTGTTGTTGTTGTTGCTCATAGATCTACATTTTAGCACAGGTTACTTTTCTTTCTTTTTTCACTTTGAATACTCGTGGACAGGAATCTTGTCAGTTTAAACCAGGGTATAGCCGGGAGAGACGGTTTCTACCGAGTTCCAAAAACATCTCAGCCATAGACCAGAAATTGTGTTTTATACCCTAACAAAAGTGGCCTTGGGATATATAGGATATTGTCAGGCCATGCCAGTTGGTATTTTGGTCTTGTAGCACGTGCTTACGTTATACGCATTGTCGTATTCTTGCGGAGGGTCAGCCAGCTTTGCTGCCTTACTCCGTAGAGATAAAAAGGTGGATCGATCCCCGCACTAACATCTATCCTACTTCCTAGTACCTAGGTAGTAAGGTAAGCTTTGAGGAAATAGGATATTCAGGCCAATCAAAGATCCGCAGGATTCTCATGTGTCAGTCGATACAGATTTCTTCTCTATCTCTCCATTTAATTTATACTTCTCCCCGGCAGTAAGCTCTGGCATTTCAAGAGCCTCCTTATAGTCACATGGCTATATCATCCATAGCCATAAAGTTGGTTAAGTTATGAAGACTGTAAAAAGTGCCGTTTATACGCAATACAGATGTGGCCAGCTCGCTTTCATGGCCAGCTCGCTTACCGGATAGCGGCATCTAAATGTTGACAAGTAATCATAAGACAAGAGGAACGAGTGAGGAGGATATAGTAAAGGGTGAGATCCTTAATCAATTCATTCTAATAGACAGGTGATCGTCTGCCATCCACCAGGCGCAATGCCTTCGGAGGTCGGAGGTGCTGGGGAAGACTAATGCGGGAGGGGCCAACGTGTCAATACGGAAGAAAGCGTTGGGTGCTATCTTCGAAACCTCTGGTGCACCACCACGTCGTTAACCAGCCGCCAACGAGTTAAGCCGGTACATTATAGCCAGGAAGAAAAAACAACTTTAATAAAAACGCACTCTGAAAATAGAAAAAAAAAAAAACTAATAGTACCGAGCTCAATTAAATAGTACTCAGACTGGCTGAGGATAACAAGATGCTGAAACACAGGTCTTAGAAGTGGCCAACGAGCTTTAAAAAAAAAAAGGAAATAGAGCACCACTGATATAAAGCCGAACACCAGAAGCTGCTCGCCCAGCTACAGGCAGAAATAATTAAGGTAAAGCAAGCACTGGCAACGACTCTCGAAGAATTACAAGCCACGAAAACAACATTTAGTAATGACAATACAAACAGGCACAGCCGGAACGAAGTCTAACATGATCTGGAAATGGTGCGCAACGACATTACAGAGCTCAAGGAAAGCATTAGGCTTCAACCACCCAACACCTATCTAATAAGCACCACAAGTAGCCAACCTCTACGCAAGCTGGGCATCAATAGTTAGTACTACCAAGGAGACCCCAACCTCTAAGAATGCAACACAGGCAAACTCCGGTCTACCTATGATTACTCTGGATACCCATTATGCCGCTTATTAGCTAGCTGAGTCCCTCTGAGAGCCGGTGGAGCTCCGAGGACTAATTAAAATATCACTGAAATCACACAATTAAACAGAGAATATTAAAACTGGACAAAAGCCCTCCCAGCGGTGCGCCTATGGGGTGAACAATGACTTTTTATTAAAATATATAATATCAAGAAACCAGATATTTTTTAATAACCAAAAACAGTTACAAGACGACTTTGCCAACATATTCAGCTACGAAAATGCGGTTGTGCAGGTGAAGATAGGTAGGTGGCTAAGTAGAACTAAACAGCACGGCTGTATGGTAGATTTTTTTTTTTTTTTGGATGCCCAGACACTGCTAAATTACAAAATTATACAAATCAGCGGTCAAGCAGCATTTACTGATATATATTATTAGCGAGAAAGGCTACTGCGATGCCATAACTGCCAGCAATATAGACACAAGACAGCCAGATGCATAAATAAACTATATATAAAAAGTGCGCAGAAGCACATACTACTACCAAATATATTTCCAGCACTGTAAGGTGCGCTATTTGCAATGCTTTTTACTTAGGGTAACGACACTAACTGCTCCTGACCGGCCATTTCGGAGTGCGAAGGCAGCAATCCTGCAGTCAAACACTAAGTATCTTGGTGGAAAGCATGTATAACACGTGAAGAGTAGGAAAGGATTTTAGCCTAGTTAGTGTTGGAAATCAGGATGCCTAAAGCAGCTTAGTATATCCTAGCCCTGCAGCGATCTGATATATCACACTCAGGGGCTAAGGGACACGTAGATATAAGGAAGCGTTTGTCTACGCTCTCTCTTGTAGAAGAATATACTCACCATGGGGATAGTTCCAATATACTATCTAGTCACCGCTATCCTAGCACCTCACAACATACCATCTTCCCCTACACACTTTAACAGTGAGCTTTAATATTAAAAAATAATATAATAAGGTAGCTTACGAGGTGCTACTCCGACGAACTACGAGAAAGCCGGATCCTAGAAGTAATAGGAAGGTGGATTGCCCTTTTTATTCTAATTACCAGGCAAGTATAGTCGTGAACATATTATTAAAAAAAAATATTTAGCACGCAGGACTCCTGCAGGATTCCCCACTCTCCCCAATCCTATTAGGAGTCGGCATAGCAGCCTTGGTTAAGAAGGTAAATCTCCAAACTATTAGGAGGGACACAGAAAGGAACACCTACTTCACCCAGCTGGGGGTGATCTATAAAGCAACTAGTTATGCAGAAACAATACTTTCTAAGATTACAATATCGCCGACCAGGGTTTAAATAACTTATTACAAGCAATCTGACCATCAGAATTGTTCGCTGCCTGAGGTAGTCCTCGCCGCAGGAATGGGGCATAACCTACTCTTCAATATCTGTTTGACTGTACAACCTATGCCGTCTATCATTTCAGCCCAGATTTAGCGGCGACATCGCATTTCATTCCAGCTCATTGAGTCCCATGGTCCGAGCGAGGTAAGTTTTGTATCATTCTTTGAGCACACCATGTCAGTGCCACTAAAGGGAAGAACCATTTTAATTAGCATGCGATATGTGTCGCCGTCCTCTTCTCACCGGACGAGATCCAAGGGGAATTGCGCTACTAGACCTCTGTGTGTGCTCTTGAACAACCTTGTTCCGTAAATTCAGCAGTACAGTGCTAAATATTATCCATCCACCAACCACATGAAACTTTCTTGAAGTGTTCTTTCACCCTTACCACGGCTCCTATACGCAATGTAAAGCAAGGTTGTTTTCAAAGATCCAATTGCCACACTATAAAAATAAGAAAGCGTTGTGGACTCACAATATTACACTCACTTAGAAAGCACCTTGTTTCAATTCGCGCTACCGTGGGATTTGGTGCAGATTTCAGACAGATCTACTCCAAATGCGGTTGGGCGCGGGTTCAGGATCGCTGCAAATAATTAACCCTAAGCTTGCCGCAGTTAAGAATTATTATTAAAATTTAGCTGTATATTAATCAACTAATTGATAGCTATATAAAATATTTATAACAATGTATGGTTCCTTTAAAAATACTATACAAATTCTTCGTTATATATCTGTCTGTGGTGGATTGCTAACGCGGTTGAATAAGTTAAGTGACCGCTGATTTAACTACCGATATGTTGAAAGATTAACAAGGCAACGTGTGATAAGTCATTGCAATATGGTGGCTAATTGTATACTAACATGACAGTAGCTTTCGCTGTATCCTTCGCGCATTCCCATGTAAAATCCAGCGAATGAGATACGTTAGCCACGAGTTGGGAAATAGCAGGCGCTCCCTAGGTTTGTTTAAAGCCATGTCCATGTCAAAGGGGGGTCGCCCATGAAATCTCATTTCAAGGAATAATAGCATAACCACGAGGCTGAACAACGCGTTTTCAATTTGCTACACTACGTATTATAGATGCCTCCTACTTTATTATCGCACACAACCACCCGCTAATTTGAATTAGCTGCTACCATGCGACGACTCCCTATGGAGCAACATGGCCGTATACACACCGAAGACATTGTCGAGGGAAACAACAATGCGTCAAAAGAGGGGTGGGCCGAAAACGGCCTTGTTTAAGGAGATAGGCCGGACGACACAGGTACTAACCTCCAGAGTCTCTCGAAGCTGCGAAAATGGGCCATTACATTGACCTTATCATCCATGACTATGTGGATCACGTTTGCATCCAGCGTCTTCTCGACGGGAACCCGAGCGAGCTCCAGGAAATTTGACGTCCCCACCGAAGCCATGAACCTGGGTACCGGCCTGGTCGTCTTTGGCTTTGCTCTGGAGCACCCTTGAGTGACCTCTACGACCGTCGCCTGCCACTGTTCTTTGGCTATGCCGTTTTTGCTATTTTCCAGATTCCTGTAGCTATGGCCAAGAACCTGCAGACCATTATGGTCTGTCGATTCCTAGTTGATGTCTGGCAGCTCTTCACTGGCAGTCTCTGGCGGCATGATGACGGATACCTGGGACAGTGTGGCGACAGTTTTTTTCAGCTCAGCCACGTTCTGGGGCCTACTCTCGGTCCTATCGGAGGTAGGTTCATTACGGACTCGTATCTGGGCTGGCGCTGGATTGCATGGAGCACGCTGATCATGTGGAGTTTCACCGGGTTGGTTGCTCTCTGCGTCGTTCCCGAGACCTACAGTCCACTCCTGCGGACTTTGCACCGGCCGGCGCTCGCAGAGATTGGGAAGAAGTATTTGCTATAGCCCTTCTATATGCTGCTTCTCGAACCAATCCTCGTCTATGTCACGATTTACCTTGCCCTGGTTGAATCCTCTATCTTTTCTTCGAAGCCTACCCAGTATTTTTCGACGAAGTTCGCGGTTGGGCCCACGAAGGAGGCACCGCCCTACCCTTCGCTGGCATCTTGGCCGGCGTATTGTTTGGTGCCTGCATTACCATTTACAATACCAAGGCCCGCTTCTCCCGCAAGCTGGCTAAGTATGGTAGGGTCGTTCCCAAGGATCGACTCGTTGACATGATGATTACCTCCATACTACTCCCCGTCTGTCTCTTCTGGTTTGGCTGGACCTCCAGCCGACACATTGTCTGGGTGCCACAGGTTCTCGCAGGCGCCCCTATGGGTATGGGCATCCTTATTATCTTTATGCAGGGTCTCAACTACGTCATCGACGTATACGGAATATCTGCCAACAGTGCCATTGCCGCCAATGTCTTCATTCGCTCGGTGCTGGGCGGCTCAGATGTACCACAGCCTCGGTGTTAACTGGGAATTCAGCGCTGTCGGCTTTATCACGGTCCTATGGTCCCTATACCGATTCTATTATTCTTATATGGCGCCAGGCCCCGCGCTATGAGCCGCTACAGTCCCAAGCGCTAGTGGATGATCTAATTTCAATTTAATTCAAACTCTATTAACCTAATAGAGCCTAACTATGAAATATTTAACTATGCTGGCGCTTTGCTAATAAATACAGGATCTAAGCACTAGTGGGTCGGGTTATAATGGAATACCAGAGTCTAACCAACAAAACCAGTAGTCGAACACCATCAGCGATGAACACCAGCGTCGTTGGACAATGTGTGCACAGGATTAATCTCATATTATATATTTACTGTCACGATATGACCTTGTACAGTAGCTTGGTGTTTGGTAGCTGACCAAACATTCTGCCTTTTTGGCCTGTTGACAAGCCCTATTGATTCGTTACTATGGACTTTCGTTTGCTCTGTAAAGAACTCGGGGGGGGGGAAGCTTTGGATGGCAATGTCTTAGTACAGGAGGCTGCAATGACACTGTTACTATCTCGCGTCTGTAAGCACCTCCGGGATCCGGTCAGATTAGCATATATCCACCAACCATATTCCTTTACATGTACAAACAAAGCAAAGCGTACCCAAATCAGATCTTAATAAAAGTTAGACAAATCTGGTCATCAAGAGGTAGCTCTATCCATGGATCTCATCTTTCCAACTAGTATCAGTCCACTGAGCGTGAGTTCTAGCGATGTTGTTGCCTGAGGTGTCAACCCAGTTCATCCAGAAATAGCTAGTGCATTTGGTCACGTGGAACGAATATCGCCACTTATTTCGTAATTTCGATTCAACATAATATTCCCAACCAATCCTGGCCTCGATGTGAAAATCAAGGTCGCAGGATGAAGACATTCGGAATTCAGTAACGCAACCCCGGATAGAACATGGGGGATATCCGACAATTAAATGAAGCGTTCAACGCTGCAAATGAGTTTTTGAGCCCTGTCCTTCAAAGAGGCATGGAAATCTCAACACCGAATACTATAGTGCAATGCTAACTAGACTTAAGAGGAGCTCCAGAAGTTCCGCGGAAGCTCCATTTTGGAGATCTTGGGCAAGGGCATTCCTGATGCTGTCTTAGATGACAGTTCTATACGAAAAACAGTCATCAGCAAAGCGTTGGATATACTTTCTCGCATTCATAGAGCATTTGTCGCCCCTGTAAATGATACGAAAGAATTCTGCCAGAGTAGCCAAAAGACAGAGGATTCTGCCTTAGAAGATGCAAAGCGCCGTCGAATGCTTCATGCACTTCTGGACTTGATTTCGCTGGAGGGCATCTATCCGTCACTTTCATCGGGAGTGGGTATACCACTTCAGCAGCGAATGATTTCTGTGCTTCCTACTGGTGTTATTGCGCAAGAACAGAAAGTCGCGCATGACTCATCCCGAAACGAGCTACTTCTAGACAATATATTGTCAACTCTTTCTGATATTCTCTTCGATGCACGGCCTAGCATACAACCTGTGATCCGTGGTCGAATTTTAAGTGATATCATCAGCGCAGCCGCAGACTTAGCCTTCAATTCAGTGTCCCTGCAAAATGAAAGAAAGGAATGGAATCGGAATTTATTTATGAGAGTCATAGAAGAGTAGGTCTCACCTATCTAGCCTACGCATGCTTGCACTAAGTAGTCGCAGTACCCCATGCCCAGTTTTGTTGTCAACACTGTCGACTTTCCTTCAGGCTGATCCAGCTCCATGGTTTAAAAATATAATATCTACTCAACTCTCGCGAATTCCTTTGCGACATGATGGGGTTTTGCAAACAATACTTTTTCTGGCCTCGCAATTTAGCCCCTCGCTAGGAAATGAAGCAAATGCGCAGGCTTCCACTGGCCCTCATTTCACCGTACAAGCAATCATGCAAAATTCTCGCTTATTATCCTCAGTGCCCCAGGAGATGGATCCAGTCTACTACTTCTCTACAATTGCACCGCAGTTATTATCGCTGATCGATGGTGAAGATCCGGATCTGAGGAAGACTGCGGCCTATGTGGTCGGCAATGGGATTCTAGGCAAGCGCCAATATGGAGCCCCTGGGACAATAGGCTATTCAATATTTTTGGAGCCTATCTTCAAGACACTTACTGCAGAACTTGACGATTCCTCCAGATCCTGGATGAGACCACCAGGTGGCACAGATCAAAACTTGCCGGAACAAGTTCTGGTCAGTGAATCTATGCTTTTTCTGGTGGTTAATAGACTGGGAAGCTTAGTCCTCCAGCCTCCGAATCCAGGGCTTGTGAAGAGGGCAATTTATCCGATACTCGTTCCTCTGTGGGGCTTAGCTTGTTTTGCTTTGGAGCAGCAGCACCTCACCCTTCACGAAAAGATTATGACAGTGTTGCGGACATACTTTGGTATATCTGTGGGATCCAATCCACTCAAGAAGTTAGTGGATAATCTACTCTGGGATGGGGGTCCCTCTTGGACATACGCTCTTAAGTTACGTAATGAGGTGTCACTAGTGAAACGCGAAAGTAAAACGTCAGGGGCATTTAATTTTGTCGGGCTGATGGATACACTTCAGTCTCGAACAAAGCTATTTGTGAGTTTGCTTGGAGCCGATCCCAGCACGGAAGAACGAACTGGAGATATTTTCTTGTATGTGAGCGAAAATTGGCTCACGCAATCTCCGTCTGATGGCCAATCATTAAATAAGCTGCAATTCCCTCAGGAGAATGACGGCTCGGCCGACATACTGAAGAAGGTTGTCAGTGCAAAGCTTTCAGAAACACTTCTAGAAAACTTCAAGGATGTTCTTTCTCGCCGTCCTCTCAGGGTTCTCGAACTCATCAAGCAGATTGTGGACGGTGAACTCAACAGCTCGCATATCCAAAGAAAAAAGGCCATGTCTCAAAAGTCAGGGAAAATCTCTCTTTCCTCACTGACCAATATTGTGTTGTCGGAGGATGCTGAGCGAGAAGAAAGTACAACTGGGTTAGATTCAGCAGAATCATTGCCGGAAGTTTTCAGCTTACTATCTACTGTTCTCGCCTCTCCAGAGTTTATTGCATCAAAAGAAAATCTACCGGTCCTGGAAAGTATCAAAGCAAAACTGGACGAACTAATTCCACACCTCCCATCATCAATAGCGAAGTCGGGGATGACCGCCTCTATGCTTTTAGAAATCAACATTGCATCCCCAGCGGAACAAGGACGCGAGAAATTATCATCTGAGATTTCTGATTTTGAAACTCATCGTCGAGCTCTGACCAATCTTAATTCCGATCTTCCTCCAGTACAAGCCGAGGGATTCTCCCTTCTCTCTGATCTGGTCAAGAAGGCGTCGCCAGTACTTGATATCCCATCCACCTTAAACCTCCTCCTCTCTATCCTCCTGGAATCATCTGAAACCGCTTCCAACGATGAGTTTATTTACCTAAATGCCATAAAGCTCGTCGGCACATTGGCGTCACGACATCCACGAACGGTTATAAAGACGCTCGTTGAGCGTTATACAGACAAAGACGAAACAGTTACGCTTGACCAGAGATTAAAAATTGGCGAATCGCTATTACTCACCGTACAGGACCTTGGTGAAGCCTTGACTGGAGACATCGGAAAAGTTCTAGGTGACGGCATGATAACTGTGGCCGGACGACGAGCACGCAAACCCCAAGCACAAAAGGCTCGGAACCAACAACTTGAAAAAGAAAGACGACAAAGGGAGCACGAAGAGCGCCAGAAAAAAGGGCCCTCTATGCCGGAAGGCTGGAAACTGTCTTCTCCCGCGCTTATTCCAACAGCACAAGAAGACGAGGATGAAGACTCAGAGTCCACTGAGCAAGCCGCATATTCCGCAAACATTATCTCGGCATGGGCAGCGGGTGCGACATCAGATGAGGAACCTGATGATTTACGCGTTCGAGCCTCAGCATTATCCATTCTAGCCACAGTAGTCCAAGCTAACATTGCTGGCCTTGGCCCCTCGGTTATCTCCTCAGCAGTTGATCTAGCCCTTTCAACTCTGACCTTAGAACCTGAGCCAGAGTCCGCGATCATCAGACGAGCAAGCGCTAGCCTGCTTCTCGATATCCTGAAGGCTCTCGATACTGCACAAGAAAAACGTCGGAACAAAGGCGTAGGCTTCGGCTTCTCGCTTTCCGACGAAGGGGGAAACAACAGTTTTCAGAGCACTGAGAATATAAACATTAGAGGACCCACAACTATCGGAAATATACCCTATATGCTTCGCACATTGGCCTTCGTGGAGAGCCGCGAGACAGATACCATTGTCAGAGGCCACATTCGTGTGCTTATCGAGAGCTTAGATGCTTGGCTGGAGAAGTCCCTGTTATGGGAAATTGGCGCCCATGGAGGGAGTGATGGGAACGAACCAAGACTGGAATTGGGCGATAATCTTGCTGGTCTTCGTATTGATCCCTTGGCAAGTAAAAACAAAGATACTCGTCCTAGGATTGAGGAGATTGAGTGAGGTTATGGCATTCGCGTTGTATCCTCAAACAGTTTAAATGAGAATATTCACTTGGTCCGAACAACACTGGGAAATTGGACCTATTCACCTATTTTGCGATTGGACAGAAGGTTAGGTTTTACGTATTGGATAACAAATGTAAAGCGAGCTACCAAACAACGAAATGTAACATAGAGTCACTTGGTGCAATGTAGCAAACTTTTTTATTACATTCATATTAGCCATGCTGCCTCCCTGATCCTAATAAAACATGGTAGAGAAATAGAAGACTATAAGTACATGAATAGCGCCTCATCAAGCTGTATATCATCATCATGAAGGAGATGGAAGCAAATAAATGCATTCCAAGCTGAACAGATCCCTTAAAACTAGAAACTCCCGATTTGTTTGTAAATATGAGCCAGTAACACGTTGTTAAACATGTAGGGTCTTGCATTTAAGTCGGCATTCCTATCAAATGGAAAATTATGTGAAAATTGGAGAGTTTCGAAGACTCCGGCAATCAAAGACCTCCATGTACGTACGATAGCGTGGATCATGAGAGCCGATGTTCAGAATGGAGTTCAAGAGGTTTATTTGCATGTGGATGGACGCGGCCAGAAATTTAGCGACGATTACCACGACCACCACGATTACGCCCGAATCCGCCTCGTCCACGCCCAGGCCCAGAACCGCCACCCCGACGATGATTCCGAGGGCCCTTGAAATCAGAGGGTCGCGGAGGACGCGGGCCAGCGGCCATGCGCGCTTGGCGTTCTTCATCACTAAGGTGGAATTTGTTCTCAATCCCAACTAGGTCGCAGAACTGTGTAGTTTGGGGATTTGTGTACTCGAACGGCATCTCGTCGGTAGTGATAGGGATCGAGGGATCGTAGAAAGGTGCAGTTGGCTCAAAGTTCTCCGGAATGGTCATTTTGCCAGGTTTCACAACATGCTCCTCAATCCACTGCTCTGCTTCTATGATTTGCGGTTTGTAAATAGCATCCCCTTTGTCTGCTGGTGTCTTAGCCTCAGGATCTCCCAAGTGGAGATGGTCGGCAAAGACCCGACTAATCGCGAGCCACTCTTTATCGTATTGCAGTCGGTAAGGACGCTCACATTGCGCTCCATCTAAATTTGAAACAGTATGAAATTCTACTAGTTGAAGAAATTCATGGTTCGGAAGACATTTGTCCAGAGCGAGAAAATGAGTTGTTGTGTTTGAGATAGCATCAGGCAGCGACTCGTTATAATGGCGGAGCTCAGCCTGAGGGCGGGCGAAGCTAGCAGGGAGCTGGTTGCGTAACTCTTCAGATACTTCGGCTTCAGCCCCCTGAGCGGTTTTGGGCAAGTCCGATGATTTGCTATCGCCGTCATGAGGCGCAATATTCTCTTTGGAGGGCTCGAGTTTGGCTTGTATCCCAGGGTTGACACCGGCATTAATGGGTTTGTCCTCCAAGTCACTATCCAGATCCAGATCAATTTCATCCTCATTTTTTACGGGGTCGTGTTGTATCTTCTGTTTCTTGGTTTCAGGGATTTCGGTACCACCACTTTGCTCGATGCTCGTCAACTTTCGGCCAGTGCCATCTTCATCAACATCAATCTTGCGCCAAGTTAAATTGTGCTTTACATCAGGAGGGATTCCCTGACTTTGTTCTTGCTCCCTTAAGTAGCGTGCATTTTCAGCAGCTTCATTTTTAGCAGCGACTGTATGAAAACTATTCCATGCTGATATCCGACTCTGTGTATCTCCAAGGGTTTCTTGATCTGTGGTCGAGACTTTAATGTCTGGCGCGTCTGTATGGACTTGATGTTCCTCTGTAGGCCCCGGCTGTGAGTGCGAAGGATGAACGTCTGTTGTTTCAGTTGCTTCGTCCTGGCGTTGCTCACTGGGGATCGACACAGACTTATTAAGCACATTGTCTGCAATGCGTTTTCGCGGAGACTCGTGAAATTCCTGGTCGTCATTTCCGAATAAAAAGGAAGAGACAGTCGCACCATCCAAACCAAACGAATGTGAAGCATTCGAGTTTTGTGGGATGGTACGTTCCGAAGCAGTTTCCGGCCCTTTTGCTGGATTCCCCGGGATTGTGTATTCGCCATGCTGAATAGAGGCGACGAATTTCACATGTAAATGAGCTGAAAACCAATAGGCCGGGCGCAGGCGGTCAAGAACATATTTAGCTGCCAAACTCCCTAATCTCCCGTCCTGTGAATCTTGACGGAATCCTCTCTTGGTACGAAACAGGGTTTCGAAATCGCCAGAATATTCAACTTGCTTGGGCCAGTCATGTGAGAGACCCAGGTCGACTTGAGTACGTATTTGGAGCAACTTGCGAACGTCAAGTTCTCTAACATGATATATGCTTTGGATATCATCACGGTTATAGGGAAGTCTTTCAAAGTGCGGTTTTCTGTAATCATAGCCCTTCCAAATACCGGACATGGCAGCAATACGTAGAGGACCACAGCGAATCACATTTGCTGCACCCATGTAGTAAATGTTAGGCGCAGCCCATCCGCCGTAATACAGTTCGAATAAATGATTCCCAGCTTCATGGTTGCCGCCAATAAAGATAGTCAAGTACGGAGCGGTACGCTTTCCACTGTAATATTCGTGGAAATCGCCTAGTTCCCTGTACTTCTGTGGGACAGACATGCAAGCAAGATCATTAGAATTGCGAACGGCCTAAGCTTTGGTGTTAGTACTGGAGCGGACGCTGTTGGGTTGGACGTCTCACCTGGAAGTCTCCGCCGATTATCACTAAATCAACGCCATCCCAACCTTTCAAAGCAGCAGACCTTTCGACTGATGCGTAGATATCATGGAGGCAGCCATGTCCCTGGGGAAGGTTATTGTGTTAATGTAGGGCAAGGAATCAGTAGATCCATTCAGGAGATGCACAAAAGAGTAAAGAGGGACAAAGAAGAAGAAGAACCTACACATCCTTCAAGAGCCACCCTGATTGATGCAGAATTTGGTGTTGGCGCTTCCATTGTTCTGTAGAGAAAGTCAGCCAGACGACCGATGTTGGAGATTAGCTAAAGAACGGATCTTCAGCTCAGTGGTCTACGAGAAGACATGCAGTCAAGATGTGTTTCGAGAAAGTCAGCCCCCGGGGGGCAAGTGTACTGGAGAGACGAAAAGATTCAAAATGGGAGAGAGAGAGAAAGAGGGAGAAAAGGAGAGAGAGATTGACAAAGGAGCGATAGAGATGGCGAGGAGAGAAGAGGAACAAAGTTAGTTGGGGTCGGCCGCCGTTTTGGAGCAGATCCGCCCAATCAATAATCAGTGTACGATCTATACCTGTCCTCCCTTTCTCTTCATCATCTCTCTCAAAAAATCGCCATCGTTCACTACCACTGCCAGCATGCCTTTCAGTGACTACACCCCTCGATTGAATTTCCTCAAGGAATCTGCAGGCGCTTTAAGCGCTTGCAGTCCTTCTACAGCTGCTTATCTTATGACTGTCCATAATCACATTTTTCTGGCTGAATGCAGGCCATTGAACCAGAGGCAGCAAGAAGCTTCCTGTGGGGCATGTGGTAGTATGAGAAATGATGAATTCACTAAGACCATTCGCATCAACAAAAAGAAAGCAAAACGTGTATCCGCTGCAAAGGGATTTACTCTTGATGGAGCCACTGTCTACAAATGCCTTCGTTGCCATCGGCGAACCATCATGCCAGCTCGACAGAAATCATGCCGGCCTCAAGCTCCTCGATCGCCTAGTACGGTTACAGAGAATACATCTACAGGGGTCATTTCTCCCCAACAGGCCCCAGAATCTGTAGAGACCGAGAAATCCAATAAGGCAGCAGAGAACGCGAGTAGTAAGAAAAGAGCCAAGGCAAGAAAACAAGGGGGATTGCAGGCTCTCCTGGCTTCTAAACAAAAGTCCCAGGCAAGTTCCTCGTCCTTGGATCTTTTTGATTTTCTTCAGCAGTGAATATCTCTTTTTTTTTTGGGTTTGTTTCTTCTCTGCTCTTTTCACAATCAGTTTTATGCCAAGACCGGCCGTCGGGGGATTTTGGTCCGAAATCGTTTGGGGTCTAGCGCGGGGTAGCATTGAAGCTCTCCAGCTCCGGTTCACGTCAACGACACCGCATTCTCTCTCTACTATTGACTAGATTACGCCCTCCCTATTATATCGATACAATACATATTTCCCACGACGCCATGTCGTCGTATTCTCAAGATGACGAGCACGACCCTCAGGAGGATGAGCTCCGCGAGACCGCTCTCGTTACGCTGGAGGCCTTAATTAGCTCTTGCAGCCAGCAGATGCAACCTTACCTGTCCAACACAGTGCAGTCTGCTCTTCGATACCTCAAATACGACCCTAATGTCGCAGATGTAGAAGAAGACGAGGAGATGGGTGGTACCCAGGATGATGGTTCAGAGGACGACGAGGCCGATCTGGATGACGACGAGTTTGGAGACTTCGAGGAGGATGGGGGATACAGCGATGTTGATGATATGAGTTGGAAAGTCCGGAGATGTGCAGCGAAACTCCTTTACACAGTTATCTCGGCATATGGGAGGGGTCGCGCATTGGACAACTCATTATACCAGCAGATTGCGCCTGCCCTTATCTCCCGGTTCAGCAAGGAAAGGGAAGAAAGCGTGAGGCTTGAGGTGGTTTCCACAATGACGGCTCTGGTTCGCAAAACCGGTGAAGGTGCTATGATAATAACGTCTAGTGGCTTCCTGGAGTCGGTTGGTGGATCAAAAAACTCGAGGAAGAGGAGACGGCAAGATAGTGATGCAAACATGATCGACTTTGAGCCAAGTATTGGTACATCATCTGCTGTTGGCACGCCGGTTGTTGCCCCATCGTCACCCGAATCTGGGCCGCAGGCTGACTTGGCTCGCTCGGTGCCTATTATTGTACAAAGCGTCGTCAAGATGTGGAAGCAGGCTTCTGTCCCCTTGAAACAGGCTATTGTCGTCCTGCTTAAGAGCCTGGCTCTTGTTCGTTACGGTGGCCTAGCTGATCATCTTCAGCAGATCGAAGACCCAATTGTGGATGTCCTCAAGTCATCATCCCTTTCGGGAGGCTCGTCCGCCCCTGCTGGAGCGGCAGTCAGTGCGGGAACCCTCCAGGTCGAGACATTGAGCCTGATTGCCGCCATTGCTGAAACACACACATCGGATGCTCTCCTGCCTTTCTTGATCGCCTTAATTCCGGGCGTTATCGGCTCTGTCCGAGACAGGAACTATAAGGTTAGCAGTGAAGCTCTTGGGGCTGTGGAACAGATAATGAAAGCTCTTACGCCACCTCGAGTATCCATGACGTCCCAGGATCTCGAGTCACAGTTGGAGAAGCTGTATGATGTGGTTCAGGATCGCATTGCTGATACGAGTGCTGACCTTGAGGTTCGCCAGCGAGCTATTCATGTATTTGGTGTGCTCTTAGCTCGGACCTCAGGCGAGAATGGTTCTACCTTCCTCTCATTGGACCGCCGTTCAAGGGGTATCAGTGTCTTAGTTGATCGTCTGAGAAATGAGACTACTAGGCTTGCAGCCGTTCGCGCTGTGGACGACGTTGCCGTCTTGTGCAGCCGTGAGATAGATGTCCCTTCGACGTGGGTCAGTGAGGTCACTATCGAACTTAGTGCTCAACTACGCAAGTCAGACCGCGTGCTCCGAGGTGCCAGCTTGGAGGCTCTTCGCAGCCTCGCTATGAATCCTAATACTAGGGCCCATTACGACAATAAAACGATGAAGGACTTGGAGGACTCCCTTCTGCCCCTCATCAGTGCTGAGGATTTCCATTTCCTTGCGCCTGCCCTAATTATCCTGGCAAAGCTCGTCCCTGGAAATTCCCCGCTCCTTGTCAACGAAGGTCTAGTGTCTGCTCTATGTTTGATTGTCGTCTCACCCCTGGTTGGCACCGTACTAAAGGCATTATTGCTACTCGTTAAAGTTATCGGGGAAGAGGGAGCTGGAGCAGAGCTAATGGGAAAGCTTTTGAGAGATGTTGGCATCAATGGTGACACTTCCGTTGTCGGCAGAGCAATTGGGACGCTTTTGGTCCACGGCGGCTCAAGGTTAGGGGTCAAGATGGAAGACTTTATGACAGAACTACAAACCGCGCAAGATGCTCAGCGGAAATGTCTCGCCCTTGCTATTTTGGGAGAAATTGGTCTGCGCATGGGGGCACAGTGTGCATTATCACCGGAACTGTTCATTAAGCATTTCGACTCCAAGTCAGACAAAGTACGGTTGGCTTCAGCCACGTCCCTGGGCAATGCTGCTGCGGGTAATGTGAAAGCGTATTTGCCCACTATCTTAGGTGGCCTGGAGCAGTCGAACCCTCAGAGCTACCTGCTTCTTCACTCCGTTAAAGAATTGCTTCAACACCCTGAAATTGTGCGGCCTGATGTGGCACCTTCTGCGCTCAAGCTCTGGCAGGCCCTTCTCCAGGTTTCGGAAGAGGAAGACAACCGAGCTGTTGGAGCGGAATGCGTTGGTCGACTGGCATTGATTGACCCCGTAGCTTACATACCACATTTCCAGGTAGGATATGATCATTTACTGTCGGTAATGCATTCACTGATCAATCCCTTCGTAATCAGGAATACCTATCCAGTACTGATGCCGGCATTCGGGGTGTTGTCATCTCTGCATTCCGTTACACACTTTCCGACTCAAGCGACACCTATAACGATGTGTTGCGGCCGTTGATTGTCCCCCTTTTAGTCAAAATGCTCAGTGATCGTGATCTCGGTAATCATCGTCTTGCGTTGACGACCTTGAACTCAGCGATCCATAACAAAATGGAAATCATTCTCCCGCACCTCAATGAACTGCTTCCGGCAGTATTTGGCGACACACAAATTAAACCAGAACTCATTCGTGAAGTCCAGATGGGGCCATTCAAGCACAAGGTCGATGATGGTCTTGAGTTACGTAAGGTAGGTGCAGTCTAATTACTACTTTCTTCCCTTCTTCCGCGCAACCCCCGATTGAGCTAACCCCTTGAAAGAGTGCCTACGAAACCCTCTACGCGTCCCTGGACACCACATTTTCACTTTCCCACGTTTCCGAATTTTTCGATCGTATTCTAGCGGGAATCGATGACGAGCAAGATATCCGCACTATTTGCAACCTTATGACCTCCAAACTCATCACACTCGCTCCAGAAGAGACGCAGCGATACCTTGATGTCCTATCGGAGCGCTACGGCATTGTTCTGTCCTTCAAACCCAAGGATAATGCTGTGAAGCAAGACCTTGAAAAAGCACAGGAAGCATCCATGGGTGTTCTTAAGATCTCCCGCGAATTGAGCAAAGCATTCCCAAATGCTGAGGCTTCTGGGGAGCATCACAAATGGAAATCATACATGGAATGGATCCGGAAGACGTTTACTACGCAGCTGAAGAGCATGGATACGGAATTTTAGGCACGGCTGGGTTTGTCTACTATCTACAAGGTGATAGATAGGTCAAGAAACATGTACAGAAAGATGCAGTGATAAATTTACGATAGCGAGGGCAAAATGATTTTATGTTTCTAAAACTGACGTGCGCTGCATGCGTGATCAGCGTTCGTACCATGATTACACCGAAGGCATTCCCTAAATAAAAATTCAGGCCAAATTTCAATTCCTTGTAGCTGTAAGGATGTCATGAATGAATAGAGATAGGTCGCTCATGTATAACTCAAATATGGACTCGCTCAGCAGTGCCATGAATGCCCAAACGCCGACTATGCAATTCGTTACACAGCAGTGTCCATCATCAAACAGTTAAAATAACCCGTCCATCTTAAATGGGGTCAAAGAAATATTCACCCCCTTCTCCCTTCCCCACAACGCCTTAGCGCATCGCCGGACTAAGCTCCCTCAACAATCACCAAAGCAAAGCAAGCTCGTAGAGATCGATATCCCGGAATTCCTATCCAATACGCATTCAGCCTAAGCAGTGATTACCTTCTTTTTGAGTACGCCAAGTTTCTCAAGCTTTGTCCAAGCATGATCCATGTCGGACCCTCCCTCAAAAGTTGGCCGCAATTCCAGCCCATCCAGGAACTTAATAGAGCCCCCAGTACCCACATAGAGCATAAGCTCAAAAACCCTTCGTCGGAGCCGAGTTGGCTCATCCAAGAGGGACACATATTTCTGGTCCGCTTCAGGGTCAGATGGCGGAAGGGTATACGGGTCATCAATGTCAGAGTCTTTCTTGGGAATGTTTTCGTCATCTTCTCCCATAGTGGCATGGGCTATTTCTTCATGATGACCAAAATCGGCCAGCACAGGCGGGATATCAAAGCAACACTTATTTGAAGGAATATGTTCAGTCTCTCGTAATTTCTTCGCATTGTCCGATCTTCCAATTCCCGTAACAGCAGGGGGATAAAACCTGACAGTTAAGGGGTTTCCTCTTATATCAACTTTCTGAAGGGTGGAGATTCTTCTCTTATTAGTTCTACCTACCCGGCTCAAGACTTGACACAGTCTCCTCAATCTAACTATGCAGTTTCCGGCAATTGCCAGCCGAGAAAGACAATTAACGCCCGCTAGTTCGTTTATGCTCGAGAGAGAATTGAAGTTGAGGTTAAGGACTTTGATGTTGGGGAAATTCGATGCAAAATCCACAGGAAGATTCTGGATATTGCAAGAAGCGGCGTCGAAAAGTTGCAAACTAAGAAGTGGGGCAGAGGGTGAAAGGGCTTGCAAAGAAAGCCTATTCGAAGATAGGAATACTTTGCGTATATCTTTCACCAAACCCAGATCAACGTCAAAGAACCCGGAATTGAGATCATCCGATATTGTTTGCTCACGAGCAGAGAAGACTTCCAAGTTATGGCATTGACCAAAATCGGAAATCGTGGTTAGGAAATTCTGATCAACATAAAGAAGAGACAGAGACGGAAAGAAACCGACATCCAGACTGTGCAGCCTATTCCTAGATAGCTTCAGCGACCGCAAGGTACGTAGAGGCCCTGAGGGATCAAGCCTGCCAAGTTGGTTGGAACTGAGATCAAGCGAAGCCAAAGAGGTCAGGTTGTCAAGGTTACGGAGCGACACCAGCTGATTATGGCTGAGGTCTAACTCTTGCAGACGAGTTCTGTTCAAAATCTGTTAGCCATCCAAAACCTTTTAAAGAAGGGTTGTAAGACTCACAGTTCCGCCCCCTCAAAGTCAATCACCGTCAGGCCATTATTCCCCAGTTTCAGGCTCAAAAGACCGTCTAATTCAAAGACACCATTGATGTTCTGGATGTTGTTATCGCTCGCTTTGAGTTCTCGGAGGTGGATAAGACTGCTGAATCCATCCAAACTCTCCAGTTCATTTCCTGAAACGTCTAGGTACTGGAGGTTAATCAAATGACCCCACGCGGTCAGATTTGAAAGGCAATTACGTTGGATCGTCAGCGTCCTCAAAGTTGGGGGGATTCCACTGAGTTGCCCAATACTATTGCTCGAGACGTCCAGGTCCTCTAAACGAGGACAAAAATCGCAAAGTTTGTGTAATGTGATCAACCCCTTGCGGCGAAGTATCAACCGACGGACATATTCCCAATAGGGTTCAAATGGCTGGACCTCCGTGATGTGTTTGACCAGTTTCTCAGTCGCCAGGGCAAATGTCCCATGAACCTGGCGTAAGGATGTAGGATGAGTGCGTTGAGCCACATAACTCACTTCAAGTTGCAAAGACTGGTCAATCTGGTCGACAGTAAAATCAGGCAGGGGACTGAGATGAAAGCTATAACTCATATCCAGATTGTTTTTTATGTGAATCAACGAGTTGCTCTCGCTGGCATTTTTAACAGGTGTCGACTCGGGAAACTCCAGGTCCCTTCGTATCAAGCTCAGATTCTCAGACTTTTCTTCGCCTCGCTCATCTATCCGGGATATAGAACGCTGAAAGAATGGCTGGTCATTTTCGAGGGGCGGATTTTGCAACTGTTTTGTGAAATCGTTTGTATCTTCCATGCTTTTCATGCCATGCCCAGAATCTGTAATCAGCTCTCGCCGAAGCTTTGTAGGACTCTCATAGTCGCTGTACGCGATTTGCGAAACAAGAGGGGACGAAAAGCTAATAGTAACAACACGTGCTTGGTGATTGCCATCATTCTGACGTCGTGGAGGCTTTGATAAACGACCCTCGTGGAGCTGAATTTCATGCTCAACTTCGCTGGAGCTTTCTCTACTCCTTGGTCGACTCGAACCCCATGAAGTGGCTCCAGTCCCCGAGTTGGGAATACTGGACGTAAATTGGGTTACCCTCGACTGAACTGAGCTGGCATTCATAGATGGCTCTCCATCCTTTGTCTGTGGTCGCCCCTCTAACTTTGGAGAGGCAGCTTTGGCGCTCAACGGGCTTTTGGTGGCATTGCCATCCACAGAGTAGGAGCTCTTTGCCCTTTCAGGGGACATCATCATCTCCTGAAGTTCATCGACACTGAGGTCAGGGATGTCCCTGAATGGGTCGTCTTCACTTTCGTCACCCTTTGGCTTTTCAGGGGAGGGCCGTGGCTTTTCCCTGATCCATAAATGCTTGTAACGGTCGTACGTAAACCCGTTGACCTGCTCAGGAATTAAATGGGATACCAGGTCTGACGACAAAACACCTTTGGCGTGAGAGCTCTGTGAGGATCCGGTAGGAACAGAACGAGCGCTGAGACTTTTCCCTGATACCTGTGTATTAAGAGTCAACAACTCAGGGAGACTATCACCTTCAGCTGTGGTCAATGCTGAAAGTTTTCTTTCTCGCTGACGAGTCTCTTGTGATGAGTTGTTCCCGGCACTATCGTCAATATGGTCGTTTTCCTGTCCGTCGTCGAGATGCAGTGACATAACAGAAGCGTTAACGTCAAATTCCAAGTCATCGTGTTCTTGAAATTTTTTAAGATGACTCAATATTCTTGGATTAGGCTCTTTCGGTTCCCTGAGCTTTCTCATATCAACACCCTCTCGACTCGGGGGTCGAGAGAACTCTTCCCGAGTTGATTCGTCTTCAAAGCTATCATTTTTGTTCTTGTCCTCCGTTTCAGATTCTTCGACGCTTGACAGCCCTCCTGTTGCTCCTCTACCTTTCGCTCGAATAATATCCATTATCTTAGTCGCCTCATTGAGGAAATCCTGAGTCGTAATAGACCCTTTGCGAACCTCGTCCTTAACGCCAGTCACTTTGACCATAGGCACACTCTGATCCGCCGGAGACTCCTCATGTTCATAGCTAGCATGTGGCAGATCCCTGCTCGGCAACGACCTCTTCCTTGTTGATGATCTTGCTTGACTTGGGGTTGGCGTTCTTGGCCGTTGCGAGGATTGCGTATGAAGCAAGGAACTATTCTCCTCACACTTCACGCCATGCTGCATCAGGCTTCTCTGTAGTAATGATAAGGTGTCTGTTTGCTGCCCCGGGATGTCTTGTATGCTAGCGTCATGATCTCTTCTCGAGCTATGAGATCTCAAGAACGTTCTGCGCCTCTTTGGTGTTGGGTCTTTTGCCGGAGTATTGGGTGCCCTTTCCATCTCAGGTCCATCCTCTGTCTCGTTTGAAAGTGCATACTGCCTTCTTGTAGCTCCAGTTTGAGATGGCGTATTCGATCTAGCCAGGGGTCTCACATTTTCGATTAACTTCGATTCGTCCGTTTTAGAGCCATGGCCGTGATTCCTACATGAGTTATGTTGCCATTGTCGCCGTCGTTGCGAAGTGGGACGACTATTAATCCCCGAGTCTTCGTAATTTAACAATTTTGGTTCATAAGGGCTAGTATCGGAAAAGTCAAAATCATCCAGTTGGCCATCCCCAAATCGACCGATGCGAAGATTGGCCGCATTTTGGGACCTTGGAAGATCTCTTGCTGTCACTGACTGATCGCCCGAAGTGTCATATTTAGCATTCAAAAAACTCCTACTTTCGCCTTTGCGTCGAGCTTCCTCCGACGGTGAAAGCGGCTCGTCATCCTCAGACAATTCGCCAAATGTTTCTTCAAACTGGCTCATACGGCGCAACAGTCTGTTGTTTGTGAAAGTGTCATGGTTTCCAAAAAGCTTCAAAGGGCTCCCAGACGATGGCATGACTTCACTCCTTTCCGCTTCAGAGTGACCAAACGTAGAAGCTTTGACGTGAGCTGACGAAGGTCGAGGGTGAGTAGTGGGATCAGCCATCTGGTGTGATCTTGGATAGAAAGGGGGAGAGCTTCGGATTCTATAATTCGCTGGGATGAATGGAGAGAGGCGTTGGGAAGGAAAGGACGGAGGGGAGAACCGCCTTTTCTGGAAGGAAGCGTCACTAAAATATTGTTCGCGACCGAGATTTGTGAAGGCTCCACGCCCCCGATAATCCAGGGTTCCCATAGATAAATCCTGAGGCAGAGAATTACTTGTAACATCGAGCATTTCGTCTTCGGGAAATGCGTCGGTAGCATTGGTCACTTTCTGGTTGAGCAGGATGCTGTCACTTGCTCTTGAGTCTGGTCGCTCTCCTGGTACCATAGAGAGCTTTTCAAGTTTGTTGGTGACCTGCTTTAGTGCTGACTTTATGACTTCCGATGTCCCATTTCCATCGACTGTATTGGTCCGAGAGAAAGTAATAGGTGTGATGCCCTCATTGCGGAGGTCCTCTATACCACTCGCAGTTCTCAGCTGCGTATCACTGTGGGAGTCGCTGTGATTATCACCGTCATTCGCATGAAGTTTACCTGCACATTTTCTGATCTCTAGGGTCCCATTGCGTGATAATTGTGGGCTCTCATTGGAATCTTCTCGGTTGAGCGATTCGGACTTCCTTATGGGGGATTCGGGAAACCGAACAGAGGAGTCTCCAGCGTCTTCATCATCGTTATTTGTCGGTGCTAGTGGTGACTTTCGTGCTTTTATATCACGGCTTCTTTCAGGGGAGTCGCCGAAGTCCCACAGGTTGTCCGGCTGCGTCATATTCGGAATTACATCTTGCTGCGTTTTCTCCGAGGCTGGAGTAGGGGGTTTGAAGACACTTTCCAGTCCAATGGGAGCAAACAAATCGCGCTGTTCGCCAGGATGTAGTTCTCCATGGACCAATCTCTTCCGCCATTCCGGAGTCCCATCTTTATCCTTCCTCTTGTTTGGCCTCACTTGAACAGTGTCCTGTTGTAACGATTGGCTGGACATGTTCGATACAGATCGTAGTGGTGATCTAGTATCCATGGTGGGCTGCTGTTGTTTACGCCCGGAGGGCAAATTCGGCTTCGAGCTTTTCTTAGTCTTGTCGGGTACTGGTGAGCGCAACTTTGAAGGCGTCTTGGGTGTGCGGGGGGTCTTTGGGGTCGGCGGTTCCCTTCTGACGAAATGGCAAGGACGCGAGACCTTCTTCTTTCCGTCTGCAGTTGGGGATGGTTCAACGGAGCGACGCGCGGGGACAGGAATGCGACTAGGAGAGTTTTGTAAGCTCGAGCGACGAGAGTGATTGATAGATCGAGCAGGAACAGGGCTAGCTGGAGTCCCTGGAACGGATACCCAGTCGTCTGAAAGGCTGTCCAGCCATGGTGCGTTGCCCATTGTGTAAAATGGTCGCGACCGCAGTTAAATAAGCTCGGCGCGTGTCGCGATCACAAAAGCCTCAGTGAATACAACAAACATAGAAAACGCTAAAAATAGATGTATGCAAAGCATTGAATGCGTACACTATGAAACTGCACAATCTGCAAGAAAACGTGATGCTAATTTAGAAAAAAAAAGAAAGAAAAGAAAAGAAACCAGAATATTTGCAGAGAGGCTAGCAGCGGAGTATAAAGTGGTGTATGACCTTGTTATTAAAGTGGAGTTGAGGGACATTAAACCTGAAGCCGATCGATAAGTTTCGGGTGGTCGGGGCAACCCCAGCAACTGTCCCCACGGTTCACCGAGTTCGCCACCGTCTATCTGGCAGGAGATTAAAACACTCTCAGGCGCATGAAATTTTGTTTCAAGGCTTATCCCTTCTACAGAGACGCTTGTTTATCCCATCTTGTGCCTTACATCAACCCTGTGGTGCTTTCATGTCGAGTGGCCTGTAAGTTACATACGATACATTGGGGTAAGTTTGGATGAGTTGGCACCCATGCCCAAATGTTAAGGTACTCAGTAGGTACGAAGTCTCCATCCCGTCAGTAGGTAAGGTAAGTAGGTGTATTAGGCAGAAGGACTTTTCAATTGGCAATATAATATAGACGCAGAGGTAGGTACAGTTACATTTGCCCTTACCCGAAGCGAGGGAGTTGCGGAAGATGATCCTACTAGCCATTACACGTGCAAGGTATGAAGAAACGATAGTATCGGATAAGACTGCCTCACAACCATGGTCAATGGCAAGGTTTACCCGATGGCAGCTACTTTTCCATGGATGAAGAATGTCTTCATGTAACAGAATGGACTGTTTGGTACGACTAATGTATCCAGTATGATGCCCCAACTGGGTAGGTTAGTTACTAAGTTTATTAATTTCATTGTTGAGTACTTACATAAGCCATCACGTTGCTAGGCAATCGTCGCGGGGAACGTGTAAAGTGGTTTTCTTTCTCGCGTGACTTCCAGCTGCTGGATAACGATCCGAATATCATCTATCGTGAGCATCGAGTCGGTTTACCATGACATCCATCGAGCGGTTGCCCTAGAAGATATGAAGGTCCCCCAGCCACATATCCCGTACCACTCAGCAGCTCAGATGCGGCCGCTGTTCTATTGTTGCCGCGCTGCACTCAGTTTCCATTCGTTAACGACAGCCTGTTTCTACCCAGATGCCACCTCATCGGGCCACCTCCCCGCTCTCTCTAGAAATATGCTCGCTTCCGCCTGCACACTCGGACAGTGACGATATCATCGGTTCTGATGATGAGCTAGATAATGAGGGTCGAGCTTCCCAGCATCGCAGGATTGAGAAGCTTGCCAACGCTTACCTTCAGGGCAAACCCTTGTTCATTTTCTCTGCTTCACTAAGAGGACCCTTTGACCAAGACTGGGTGAATCCTTGGAGGAAAAACAGAAGACACAATGATACAACGGAACAGGATTCTCGGCGGATGCATAAAGGAGAAGATAGCGCTGAGAGTCCGGTGATACAAGAAACCAACCTTCGGAAGCGGACATGTTTCCTTCAGTCCCAAATACCTCACCATGCTAAATCGTCCTCTGCTCGCCCAAACTCAGATACGGCCGTTTCTTCAAGAATCAAGAAATGTTCTTCCGAGGAGGCAGCCCTCTTTTCAAATCCTAGCACTCGACAAGATGCACGTAATAAGATGTCAATATCGCTATCGCAAGTATCCAGTTCGAGGGCGAAGAAACAAACAACACGGTCAAAATTGCAGTCGAAGCATGCAGCTCATGTCAAGGACGTGGATAGAGGCTGGTTGAGGAAGGATCGGGACCATGTCGGATTCCAGGACATCGACCCTCCTACTTCCCCTACGACGAAGACATCCTCCCGTTGTTGCGGAGCAAAGAATCTTGTGGTCAAGCATACCCTTGTCCAAGGTCAACCTCGAACCGTCCGGACTGAACAATCAGAACGAATGTACAATGATCAACAGAACCAGCCAACTTCTCAAACATCTGCTGTAACTGCGACCCGCGTAGGAGATGACTTGGTTGCAAATGTCGAGTCTTTCCCTCCCGGTAGCAAGAGACCAATTTCTCATACGGGTCAGCTTCCCATTTCTTCCACATCTTCCAGCCAAGAAAGATCATTTCACTTTCTTTCGTCGTCATCGCACCTACCCGGGTTTGGGTATCGTCGGAAGAAACGTTGTTCTACTAGCCCAAAGACCAATAAAGACCCTCCCATCACTACCTATATGGAGAATCAGGAGGGCCCAAGCCACTCTGCCTCTTCCAAAGGCTTTGGGATCTTGCATCAGCCAAATCCGGTGCGCCAGCAAAACCTACCGATGGATTCCACCAGGCAGAACCAAGTTCAGCCCGAACAGAATCCGCAGGACTCTGTCACATTGACTAGCGCTTCCAATACCTTAGAAAATGACCCCGCCTCGCATTCGGAGAGAGTTCAATCAGTAAACAACCAGTCCAAAGAGGCGACGAGTGACAAACTCCCATCCGCTCAACAAGTACGGCAGAACCCGACAGTATCCGACTATTTGACATCGCTACACTCAATAGCTATCACAAAAGTCAATTCGGAAGCTGAGGACGACACTATCGCTGATCAAGAATTATCCACGCAGGCAGCGCTACTCTTGGCGCAGCAGTCTTTTCAAAATGACCTTGATAGTTATCATCGCGACTCCAAAACCCCAGAGCGAAAGCGACGTGCTTCTCAACTTTCCAATTGTACCTCACCGACAGCAAGTAATATAATTCCTTTCTACCGACTTAGCACGCCAAATGACCACAGAGGGAACGATCAACCGAGGCCAAATGGCATGGTTGATGCGCACATGATGAGTACGAAGGTCATGATTGACGCTATGACCCCTTTCACTTTCAGTACAGAAAAAAAGGAGAATCATGGCCTAATATTTTCTCCCACTGGCATGTCAAGCAGCAAAAAGCCAAAGTCCTGCAGTTTTGTTGGGTCGTCAACCCCATCGCCTGAAAACAACGAAACACGTTCCGAACCTGGTACTGAAAGGAACCCAGATTCCGTGATACACTCTCAACCCTTCCATATCAGCACACAGCACAGTGCTTTGCCCATGACCCTAACAGGGACGACTCCCCCGACAGATCAGGATGCGCAAGGGGGTTTTCCGGGTGCAGAGAGCTTTAATCTCAATCAAGCTATCGCCGAAGCAGGAAGCTGGCTACAGCAGAGCTTTGATATTAATAAAGATATCGATCAATGCCGAAATTACAGGTCTGGACCACCCTCCACTGGTGATAGACAGCAAGCGAGGGTAGGTGTGGATACGATCAGTTAGCCACATATAATGAGATGCCCATGTGTGCTACGGCCAAGTACTGGCTACGTTTTCGGAGGCATAGGTTTTGATGTGTTCAACAGTGAATCTAGTCTTTTCACTATTCAATTGGCTTGTTCTCCCTTCTCCCTCTATTCTACGCCTCCGATTACATTTCTTTCCTTTTTTTATCTTCTTTCTTTCATGAGCATCTTGGATATATGGATACCATTCCACATTGCATCTGCATTATAGCGGGGATTGCGTTTCTGTTAGTACTGAATTTTGTGTCCAGAAACTGATTATCATTCTGTATTTACGAAGTAGAGGATAGGACATTCAGACCTCTAACCTATATACAATATAATCTATAAGGAAACTTAAGACTTTCCAGTATACCATAATGTCTTTATAGCTCTCTACCGGCCTTGGTAATTTTTGGAAGGTAACGCAAACCCCCAAATATGGTAGCTGGCACTGAATATATATTTACTTTGCGTGTCTCTTCCCCCTTTGCTCCAGCTGCTTCTGTATGCATAAGTATGGAGAGCCCAAGGATACTAATCTGTCTCAGCAGATATTTTTTCTTTTGTATTATACAACCAACGATTTTGGTCGTAGTTACTAAACCTTATGTAGTGGTCTCTAGTATCGATTTTCTGCTTATATGGCCAGGCGCCGTACCTACCAAGAAAGCTGGTGTCGCTTGATCAATCCCTTAATTTATAGTTTCTACTTCCTCCCTCCTCCACACAAAATAAATCCTTGTTGAAATATGGTCATTAATGAATACACGACTCGAAATTTCCTTTAGCTGGACGTTGAAGCACTTGTTCTTGGCATGTTTGTCTCCAATGACGTTGGTGAACCGTTCTGAGCATTAGCGCGGAGCTCCGCCATACATCCCCGTACCTGGAGATTCCAAAGACCATTCGTTTGCCTGTCTTGCTTGTATCGGTCCATGGCTTGGGCCACAACCAAATGGCTTTAACATCGGTATGAACCGAATACACTGTTTAAAGTGCCACGTGTCATTTGCTGATGTATTTCTTTGCAGTGGAAAGCGTTCAACTTCTTCGACGTCTCTCCTGTTAAGCTGTCCGAAGAGAGCTCGTCGGTGTTCAATGTATGCGCAACCTTTCTCACTTAATAACATAGTATGCTAATGGTGTATTTTTTTTTTTTTTTTTTTTGGGTGATAGTCAGATATTGCATCCCTCTGTACCGGATCGGAAAACCTCTTCCTTGGATCTACCGATGGCTTCGTTCATATCATCTCGTCGAGCTTTAAGATTATTCGATCGTTCAAGGCATCCGACACAGGCTCCATCACGCATATCAAACAGATTGAAGGGTCATCGCTTCTTGCTACGATAGCGGAAGACCTTTTAAATGAACCAATCTTAAAAGTTTGGGCACTTGATAAATCGGAGAAGAAGACTGGGACGCCTAGGTGTTTGTCAACGACGGGGATTCAAAATGCAAGAAGACTATTTCCTGTATGTTTGCCGGACAAGAATCTGTACTCTCACTTTCTGACTGAGAAACTATTTCAACAGATATCGGCATTCACAGCCCTGGAGGACCTATCCCAGGTCGCAATCGGGTTTGCTAACGGGTCCGTTACAATTATTCGCGGCGACTTGATCCACGATCGCGGTGCGCGACAACGTATTGTTTTCGAGTCGGAAGAGCCGGTCACTGGTCTGGAAGTGCATAGCGGACAAATAACAACGCTTTATATCTCTACGACAAGTCGAATCTTGGCTTTGATCATCGCTGGTAGGGGCCAAGGCCAGCCGGCACGCGTTCTTGAAGATACGGGTTGTGCCCTTGGTTGTATGACTTTAGACAGAGAGTCAGGGGATGTGCTTGTTGCAAGGGAAGATGCAATGTACACGTATGGGCCCCATGGACGTGGTCCGAGCTATGCCTTCGAGAGCCTTAAAAGCTCAATCAACATATTTAAAGATTATGTCGCCTTGGTGTGCCCGCCCAAGGCTGTATCTTCAAGATCAGATTCTCTGCGAAACTTGGGCGTTAATCAATCTGTTGATATATTCTCGACATCTACCTTCACCCTGCTGGACACGGACCTCAAATTCATAGCCCATTCAGAGTCTCTCGTGTCTTCAGTGAAGAAGGTATTCATCGAATGGGGGGATTTGTTTCTCTTGACCACTGATGGAAAGGTATGCATACTCCCTCAACCCTGATCGCGTTCTACGACTTATCCTAGTTAGATCTATCGCTATCGTGAAAAGAGTTTACAACAGAAACTCGAAATCCTCTATCAACGCAATCTTTACATACTGGCAATCAATCTCGCCCAGAAGACAGGCGTCGATGCTTTGCAGCAAAATACAATCTACCGCAAATACGGTGACTTTCTGTACCAAAGGGGCGACTATGACACAGCAATGCAGCAGTATCTCAGAGCTATTGATAACACCGAGCCGTCGCAAGTTATTCGAAAGGTGACATTCTGTGTGTTGTGTAGTTTACTATTGAATTTACTAACTCTGGAAATAGTACCTTGACACGCAGCGTATTCATAATTTAATTGAGTATCTCGAGGAGTTGCATGACCATGATCGAGCCACAGTTGACCATACAACTTTACTTCTGAACTGCTACGCAAAGTTGAAAGACACAGGAAAGCTGGATGCGTTCATTAAAGCTCCAGGTGAGCTGAAGTTTGATTTGGAAACCGCGATCGCTATGTGTCGGCAAGGCGGCTACTACGAGCAAGCTGCCTATTTAGCTACAAAGTACGGCGAAAACGAAATGGTTGTTGACATCTTGATCGAGGACTCCAAGAAGTACGCGGAGGCAGTGGAGTATATCTGGAGGCTCGAACCTGAACTGGTGCGTCAATATGGCTTGATTATGCAATGGTGCGATACTAATTTATTAGACATACCCTTATCTTATGAAGTATGCTCGCGTCTTGCTGTCCAATTGCCCGCAAAGGACAACCGACCTTTTCATTGAGTATTATAAAGGAGAGTTTAAGCCAAGGACGGAAGTCGTCCCCCCAGCCGAACCTCAGGCACATTCGAATAGTACCCTACAGAACCTGGCAGCCTTTCTGCCTCTTTCTCTAATGAGCGCCAGGGGCACACGGACAGAGGTGGCAGATCCTCCACCAGCAGCGCAGGACCAGACATCCGAGCATATCCCTCAGTACGAAGTCCCGAAACCTAGGACAGCGTTTTCTGCTTTTGTGGGACATCCACAGGAGTTCATTACATTTTTAGAGGCGCTTATAGAGCAGGATGATCTGAACAGGGAGGACAGAGTGGATCTTTATACAACGCTCTTTGAGATGTACCTGGACACCGCTAACCGGAAAAAGCGTGCTGGTGAGAAGGAAGAATGGGAGAATAAGGCTAAGCAACTTATCGAGGGCAAAGACGTAAGACCACACAGCTTCCACGTTTTTCTGGATTTTCTAACAATTGTCAGATCCCCATCTCAACGTCAAGTGTTCTTTTGTTGTCTGATCTCTCAGGCTTCCAAGAAGGTTCGACTCTAGTGCGAGAGCAAGAAGGCCTTCGCTCGGATATTTTTAGATCGTTTACGTCCGCCAAGGACACCCAAGGAGCTATCAAAGCTCTGAGGAAATATGGCCCACAGGAACCTCAGCTATATGTGGATGCCTTATCGTATTTTGCGTCAAGCCCAAAGATTCTTGAAGAAGCAGGCGAAGAACTGGACGTCGTGCTCAAAAAAATCCATGAAGATGGACTTATGTCACCTCTTCAGGTTATCCAAACCCTCAGCAACAACGCGTTTGTAACTATGGGCCGCGTGAAAAAATATTTGAGTGATAATATTGAGCGCGAGCGCAAGGACATAGCCACGGTCAGTTCCTTGTCTTATTCCTTGTTTTCTTCCAGGCTAATTGTTTTCCTAGAACCGCCGTTTGATATCTAGTTATAGTACAGAAACTGAGAGCAAGAAAAAGGAACTAGAGCAGCTGGGCAACAAACCGGTCGTTTTTCAAGCTCGCCGATGCATGTCTTGTGGGGGATCACTTGATCTCCCCACGGTTCATTTCCTCTGCAAACATTCTTTTCATCAACGCTGTCTCAACAAGGTAGATGAAGATGCCGAGTGCCCAATGTGCGCTCCGCAGAACTCCACGATCAAAGCTATCCGGAAGAGACAGGTGGAATCCGCAGACCAGCATGATCTTTTCAAAGGGGAGCTTCAGCGGTCCAAGGACCGATTTGGGGTTATCAGCGAATTTTTCGGAAGAGGAGTAATGCGACCGCAGAGCACAATTGAATGATGAATTATATGTGGTTATTATAATACGATACTTTTTTGTTAATAGATTTCTTCCTTTCAGCTTTGTATACATTCGTCGTGGATAGATCTTATCACGTGCCTGCGCGTCGTCGAGGCCCCACGACGCGCGCCGAGAGAGTGATAAGGCAAAAATCCAAGTCCATCAACTGCAAATATCACAATATCCGTACATTCATGGGATTATTTAACTCTCTCCAATGCCCTACGACCGCGTAATCCGAGACTCCGATGACGACGATGATCCCTTGTTGGAGGAGTGCCCATCTCGCATCCACCCTGCGCCAGCCCATCGCAGCCATACCCCCGATGCCAGCTATGGGGACATGTCAGACGATCCGCTGCACGGGGAAAGTAGCCGACAAATAGCGATCGATTTCGACGAGTTTCTCATCTCCCAGGGAGCCGCGCAAGCGGGGATATCATCCTCTCAGCAGCGGAGAGAAGAAAGATGGATACCAGCCAGTGTTGGGGACGGGTCAATTGGTGAGATAATAATACCCCGGGCACTATTTTGGTTTATTTAATTACTAGAAGTCAGTTGGCTGATCGGATTGCTTGATGTGGCAGGAACTATGATGACTGAAATTGGCCTCGCACAGCAACAATTGTTTGATGGCGAGGATGCCCATACCTCGGCACAGTCAGGTCCAAGAATCGAGGACGAGCATGATGGTTCGAAGACAGTGGAGAATAGGAATGGATTCATCGACGGGCAAAACGGTTTTCAACGTGAAATAAATATTATTGTCGACACAGGTGCTGTTTCCCTTCCGTCAATACAGCAACTAGGCGCACAAAACAATGGCCGTATGGATAGCAACCCCGACGATTATTATTATCAGCATGTCATTTCTGCGCCGGTAAACCACAGCACCAGTTTATCTAGCCATGGTTGTGCGCAATCAGGGACATCATATAACATCTTCGAGTCATCCTTACGACCATGCGAAAGTGCATACTCTGAAAACAACACAACGCTCAAATCCTATCAAACCATATCAACGCAGACGATGCAGAAGAGTCCCAGGCGATGGAGCTCGATTCAAGGCGCACCGCCATCACCACATGACACGGAGCCCAACTCATCTATTCTCTCAGCAAAAGCTGCTAGGTCCAGAAGTGACAACGTCAACGCGGACGAGATTCTCCAGTCCCTAAGTGTGGACGAACGCTCTCTGCCCGTGGCTATTGAGATCCCACCAGTGGGGAAGAAACGAGGCCGACCAAAGAAAAGTCTTCCAGATAATGACGAGGAGAATGAGCTTGCTCAGCCTGTTGGGAACCAGATTGTTGATCAGCCGTCCATACCTGAGAAGCGTAGACCAGGTCGACCTCCTAAGAACCAAAAGATGGCTGAAACCAGTGTGGACAGGATAAGCCAGATTACTCACCCAGATGATACGCTGCCCCTGCCAAAGCAAACAGATGATGAAACCTTAAACACAGCAGAGAACAATGCATCTCAACCACCTATCCAACACAGCGCTCCCGAACCGAAAGCAACAAATATCTCAGCCGAAAACCACGACAACAAAACCAATCCGCTAACGAACCCCACCAAAGACTCCAAGAAGAAAAAGTTGAAACGCGGCAAAACCACCTCAGTAGTGCTCAAGAAAACCTACGAATCCGACGTCGAAGACGACGTGATCTGGGTCGATGAGCGACCATCCCCCACAACACTCCAAGACGTGACATCAGCACCTTTCTCAGTCAACATCGAAATAGCAAATCCGTCTCCCTCTCACGCAAACGTATCCGACGAGACAAGACAAGACGACGAAAACATGATGAATCCATCCAACACAATCCAACAGTCGGAACAAGCCCCGAAGAAACGCGGCCGTAAAAGAAAAAAAACATCGGATCAGCCACAGCCCATTGCAGAACAACCAGATAATCCTCCCAGTTACCAACATGAAGAATCCTCCCATCTTAATACAGATGCTCATAATCCGTTTTCACTAGACAATCACACCACGAACATTGAAGCGAATAATACCCTCCCTGCTCAGATCACATCTCCTGAAGAACAGAACACATCGTCCCACTCGGAATCACCACCCAAGCAGACATCCATCTCAAACGCACCGATGACTCCGAGTAAACCCCCCCCTGGAACACCACTCCAATCATCAACGGATCCCAACCCAGATATAACCACCAAAGGACCAGATAAACACAGTCCCATCTCATCTACAAGCAAGGTCCCGTACCGAGTGGGCCTGAGTCGACGGGCTAGAATTTCGCCGTTGTTGAAGATTGTTAGAAGGTGAAATATCTTCCTTGTTTCCGTCGTACCGTTTTCACTTTCCTTAGTGGAGATCTAGTTGTGTATCTTATCCAATTCTCACTCGAGCTTGTTGGCTCCACTGTACTGTATATCATCCAAAAGTTTGAAAATAGCATGGCGTAAAGGTGGAACACGTCATGATTCACATGGTAGTCTCATTGTTAACTTTCATTATGGCATTTCTCGTCTTCTACGCAAGTTTTTCTTTTTTTTGTTCTCTTTTCATATTGTAGTGATCCGCTCCTCAGAGCTTTCAAAAGTGAATTCCGTGGAAGGAAATGGCTTTAAGAGAGTGACCACTAATGCAATTGCTTCACTAGTAAATAACTCTAGTCCTATTCCTGCTTGTAGAAAAATATCTAGTAAGCGATATGGAACATGCTCGTTTTATGAGAAATGAAAGAACCGGGTTCTCATGCCAGAAATATCAGCAACGACACAAGTATCAAGCCTGCGGCATACAGGTCCTTGGGAGTCGAACGAGTAACCCCCGACTTCAAAGCGGTTTTTCCCGTACCAGAAAGTATATGCTGGCCACTATGTTGTGAATTGTCTGACTTAGAAGAACCAGAACACATGCCCGAATCAGGTTGACAGCCATCGCCGCAATGCGCAGTGGAATTGCCGCAGCGGTTGTTCTTGCTACAGCAAGGCCCAAAGCTGGACCCAGTGCAGGAAATGCCACTGCCACAAACACCATCACGAGAAACAATTTTGGCCCCAGAGCTATTGGAAGGCATTCTGAGGCGCAGGTGGCTCTCAACTCTGTCATCGTTGCGATACCAGAACTCTTCAGGGTCGCCCAAGCACTCGCCAACAGTCACTGCGCGATAGCCATCCTTTGAAAGCTTCTCCAACATGTGCTCTGTGAGGTTGTGGACTGTTTGTTCGTGAATATCGTGAGTAATGACTAGCCACGAGCTATCAGACGCCTTCCCCCGAGCCAAATTTTTGTCGAAGATATCTTTGGAAACCTGGATCATATCTGGACTATCATGGCGATAGTCTTCGGTGTCAATGTCGTACAAAATGATATGGTATCCCAGCACTCCTATATCGTTCAGACAGCCGGATTCAGGAGTGCAACTCGAGTACGGAGGACGCATATAAGTTGGGAAGCCGCCCAAAATATTACGAAGGGCTACTTCATTCCACAGGATTTGAACACGGCGCTGGTCCTCGGTTATCTTGCTTAGATCCTGATGAGACCAGGTGTGGCTTGCAATCTGATGACCCTGGCTGTGCATGCGTTGAACCAGCGATATCCACTGCTCGCCTGTGTCTATTTCTCCTTTACCATTATTGTTACCTGTGATGAAGAAGGTTGCCTTCGCGTGATGTTTGTCAAGGATATCGAGGAGATCGCTAGTGTACTGGTGCGGGCCATCATCGTACGTCAATGCGATAGTTCCCGGGATAGTGCAAGAGCGAATAGTCTGCGGACCATACGGTACCTCCCCCAACTTGGGACGAGGAATGGTATCTGTTGGTGGCCCTCCGGGGGACTGATGTGCATCACAATGACCAAATCGATCTGGCAATCTGGCGAACGGCAATGGTTCTTCGTATTTCCGCAGTAACCTATCCAGACTGAGTGAGTTCCGTGTATTGGTGTTCCAAGGAGACATAATAGCTACATACCTGCAGTGGAGCAGCAGTAGCCATCAGGACACTTGCCAATGCCAGGGCCACAGCGACCGTCGGTCCTGCGATTCATCAATTCCTGAAGAGCACTGTCTTCTTGCTGGCCAAGAATGTAGGAAACTGGGTTATCAGCGGACAGATCAAAGGTAGTAGGTGGAGCAGTAGAAGCCACCAGAAATGGAACGAATGCAACAAAGAGAAGGGTAAACATTTTTTGGAGGCTTCAGCTTGATAAGAGAGAAAGATAAAATGCAGGGGAATATGAGGCTGTATAAAATCTAAGTCTTCCAGCGAGAGCTGTACTGAGAAGAAAAGGAATGAAAGTTGGGAAAACAGTACTGAGCAAGAACCGAGCAGTGTTGTAGGTCATCCGATGGTGCTTGAGGAAGGAGCGAGACCAGACATACACCTAACTGCCTAGGTAACAGCAGCTGGGAAGAACCGGTGCTGAATGAACTGACAGTGTTGGCAAGAGCATGCAAGTGGAGCACTCAATCCTTCTTTCATGTCCGTCTTCAACTTCTCCACGGTGTGCCTGGTAAGCTATACAGTTGTTTAAGGCACCTTTATGATTGTGTCGAGCCTCCTTTCTTCCCTTTAAATTTCAAAAGTTTAATGACGTAGTGTCCGCGTGCTCAGAATACATCTTTCAATCCTTACACGTACGCGAAGCAGAGTAGATCATAGCTATGGTATCCCCACAGCTACTCAGCTTTATTCATTTGTAGTAGACATACCGAGACCGCAGTACAAGCGTATTGAGACCAGGAGCAATTAATCGATCAACTATGAAGGATGCGACTCAGGCATCCGATCAACTATCATTGCCATTATTTTCGTCCAGCGTGCAGTCAATGATAAGGACATTTCGTTCAACAAGTCCTGTCATACGGTAAGAGAAAACACTCTCTGATTAAGTAGACCTACAGCAGCTACATACCATTTTCCATTAATCCATCGTCTAAGCTACTGATTGCATGCGGTGGGCACTAGGAGGCAAGTTTAACTACTGCAAGAATTAGAAACTAGGAACACGAATGCCATTCGGACAGAATGAAATGGCATTATACCTGGCTCAACTCATCCTCACCAACAGCCGAAAACACATATGGGGCCAACATTGGAAGGTGAGGACCAAACTTGGCTGGAGCGCTCCTTGAGATGCTGCCGATTGTGGCAATCAAGTGACGGCGATGCACGATGCTAAGTTGGGGAGAATTGAAGCGGTTTAAGAGATCGTTCACGAAAGAGCTAATTTGATTATCGGAGAGATGCAGAACTATGGCGGATATAGCTGCCAGCGCCCTTTTTGTAACCACGGTGCCTGCCGTGTCATTCTCGATAATAGACATCACTGACTTTTGGAGGGCAGTCAATTCGGCTTCCCTCAGAAGCGGTCCAAAGCAGGTGACGACTTGAATAAGAACATCGATCGCATCGCTGCTGAATCCATTGGAAGGGTCCTTTTCTAACATTCCCTTCACGACAGAGCCTCGCCTGGTTGAGTGGGACTTTGTTGGGCCGGTCAAGCGAGGGATAAGAACATTTGAAACGGCCGCATACGCCGTGGAAGCCTCCTGGGTGGGTAATTGACCGGTCTGAGGACGGGGAAGTGCCATGACGATGGTTCTTAATGCGGTATTGGGGACCGAGGTATCTATAGTCTGGGAGGCCGTCAAGTCTGACAGTTTCTGGAGGACGGAGGAAAGACTTTCGGGTGGTAGTCGAACAACGAGCGGACCGAGACTGGAATGGAGAGAATCAGTCAAGGCAAGCACCATAAGTAAAATAAATTTCCCAAACTTTACCATTTCAGGGCTTGATTTTGGACATCACCGTGTTGGTCATCCAGGGCTTTGAGAAGGCCGTCGGCTAGGCGCGAGGCCGAGAACTGGTCATGAGCTAAGTATGCGGAGCTAGGGCTACTGAGGATCCCGAGCAAATCATTCAGTGACATATATCTCATATCCGGGTCCGGGTCATCCAGTTTTGAGAGCTGGTTGTTGAGGTTTTGCTGAATTGCTTGACGGTCCGCCATGATTGTAGGGACCCCGCACCGGATGACGGGTGGATTATAGAAGGAGTGATGAAGGAGATAAGAAGAGGTGAGAGTAGATTGAGGTCTTGCCTCCACAGTAGCAAGCGATTGAAAGGGGTTCCTGAAAGAAAGCAGGATGTCACCAAGTGTGCCTGGCGATGATGGACCGTCGTTATTCACTCCGAGATCACTGACTGGAGATCACTGGCTGAACTAGTGCCTGAGGCATAAATAAAGTGGGGAGCTCTCCGAACACTCACTCTGAAATCGTTGAGATACAACAGCAGATGGAAATGAACATAATTCTTGGGATTAAATGCTCTGAAGGTAGTTATTATGATTGATTTTCTAATAAATCTAAGAATGGCCTCGAGTACTGGGTATGTATAAAGCATTCGTGGAGAGTACATATAACTCAAAACAGACCCCCACAGGTATGGCACGAGAATGGCCTTATACTGACAATCATTCGCCCCGATTCATCGACAACATCGAGAATGGTAGCTCCAGTGTTAAATCCCTCCAGCAAGCTACAGTAACCCATCCCATCCCTTCGGTCTAAGTCCCTTTGATGAGAGTTCTTTAGCAGAGCTAATACAGGTAGTTCAGTACTACCTATTGCCTATTTGTAGGATGAATTCAACGTTTCCTCTACCTGAGCAAACAGTCGCTAATCCTCAATCTCAATCTATTTCATGTACTCTACTCCGTATACCCAGCCACTGCCAAACCCCAACCCCAGCAGCCACTTCCGCCACGCCGTGATTACATCACACTGACCATGCCGGCAGCTCTAACTCCGAGCCGTTGCAGGGCACGGTACAATGATGCGACGTGCATGCATCTCCGCCCAGCCTCCTCCTCTTCTCCTCCTTCCTTCCATGTCAATTGCTATTCCCACATAATAGATAATATTCTGTCTCTGCACCTGCATACTCCATTCAAATCTCAGAATCAGTCAACAATGTTCCTCGCACGTGCCCAGATGTTGCGTTCCTCTATTAGAGCTGTTAGGGCCACGGCTCGTGGGCCGGCACAACAATTTGCTCGCCGAACGTATGCCTCAGGACAGTCGCACGAGGGGAAGAAGTCGAGCGATTTACCATGGTGAATTTTCCTTCTTTCCCTTTTTTTAACAAAAGAAAAACACATTATTCCCTACCCACACACGGGACGAATCGAATACTACCCTCCATATAGCATCTATAAGCTAACCACTTCATAATGTAACAGGCTCCTGGGATCAGTTGGTCTGGGCGGTCCCACAATCTACTACTTATCTCAGTCCGTACCGGAGAAGAAACCCCATGATCATGATCTCCACGGTGACGAGCACCATGCGACTGTCGAAGAGGGGGAGAAGGGGCAGAATGTAGCCGAAACACCCGCCGCAGCAGTAAAACCAGAACCACAACCTGATCGTGACGCGGAGCAGAAAACTGAAGGGGAATCCAAGCCCGAGGAACCGCAGGGATCATCCCTGGGAGAGGCGCACTCGAATGTGGATCCGGTAAGAACAACTTGATCGTTCACGGATACAGATACGATACCCGACGAGCAGAATAATGACTGACGGTCTTGATACCTTAGCATGAGAGTCGGAAAGCGCCTGGCGATTCGACTGGTAGTATTTCAGCGAAACAGGAAGGTATTTCCAATACCGACACATCGAATCCTCTTGTGAACGAACCGGGGGAGAATATAAAGTCTGAAGCGGAGATAGAGACAGCCAAGGCCAAGGGAGCTGTTTATCCGGAACAGCCTCAGGCTTAACATACCAACGTTCCTTCTCCCAGGCCGATGGATTGTGTCGTATAGTAAACTGGTGAATGTGAATGTAAAGTCATGAATCGAGCCGGCGATGGATCTGGTGTTTTGTTGTATGCAAGCGACGACAGGTGTCTGATATCCTCCACTTGTCCCATGTTCAGATTAGTTGCACCAGGAACTGGGATAGATCTTAATATTTGCCCCGATTAAGTGTTCGGTGCGGATCTATTATTATTGTGATTATAATTAAAGCTGACGTATTATCCTCCCCGTGTCCTCTCCAACTTCCGATAAAAAGACAAATCGCTCAGTCATGGGATCATCACTATATCAATTCAGCATCATGCAGAAACGCCCGATGATGACCGAATATATAACAGAATGTAGAAAAATTGTGCAATGAAGAAACTCTCACGCCATGAACACTGGCAGCAACTATGCAGACATTTATTTGCATAAAAGGAAGGAGAAATAGCCAGCTGTTGAACACTTTTAGATATGAACAACTATGCTATGCGGATGAGATGAGGCTTTTTTTTTTTAAAAAAAAAAAGTTAACGGGACCTTCCCAGGTAAAACAAAGAACGTACATACAATCCTTCGTTTTACTTGTTCAGGAGTCCTTGTTGACGGGCTCGCCGTTGACCAGAACTTGCGGGGCCTGATTTTCCTTGCTGGTGTTGCGCGCAGTAATTTTTGGGACATCGGTACCGGTTGCGACAGCGGCGTTGGTGCTGGTCTCTTGCTCGGGGATTTCTTCCTCATCCTCATCTTCGCTCCTCTCATCCTTCGCGATGCTGTTGAAAAGGTAGTTCTTCAAGATGCGAAGGATCAAGAAGAGCCAGAAGAGGTTGACCGCCTGCAAACTAGCGAGCAAAGCAAATGTGATATACTGACTAATCCAGCACTTATACTGTTGCGTTTCCCAGTTCAGCTCGAAAGGACCAACGGTCCTAAATTCCGTCAATACAGCCCAGAGGATCTTGAGGTTGAGGAAGTGTCGGCAGTAGATCCACATGATGACAAAAAATCCAAAGTAGGGGGCTGTGATGGGGTGATCCAGGTAGTTGAAGGTTTTGGAGGTCTGCTGCGGATTAGCTTACTCGTCATAATTCGGAGATTCTGATTACGCTTACCGCGAGGAAGAAGTCCGAGACATCGTGCGTGATATAGACGGCGATGCCGATGTAGGTGAAATGGAAACGGTAGCTCAAGCCGATCAGGGCTAGGGTAATGATATGGTGACCCACGAGCTCTTTGAAATCCTTCCGGGGCTTTTCCAACTGCAGCATCAGCACAATAGCCTGCTGAGCCCAGTAGCTAGCCTGGAGTAGGTAATACGCTTTGAACAGAGCCTCATGTTCTCGATGCGGGAACCCTTCAAACATAGCCGTGGTATTGAAATACCAGATATTGGACCGGCTCATCACATACAGACCGAAGGGGCCGAAGATGCTGAAGTAGATAGCCGTGTACACTTGTTCCATGAACCGTGCGGTTTTGCCCTTACCGCGAATTCCGCAATACACCGCCCACGGCTGGATTAGGCGCTGCATAATGAACTCGCGGGTAAAGGACAAAACAACCGTATAGAATGAGACGAAAGCGATATCCTTGGTGCCTTTCCCATACATAATCGGGCCCCCGGGAAACTTCGGGGGCTGCGGATACGAAAGGAAGATAGCACTGTGCATTGGATTGGATGGAGTTGGATTGACGGCGTAGAGGAAGAGGAGAACAGTCATGATAAGCAGTGGAAGGACCCATGTGTGCTTCAAGCACAAGTCTTTAAAGCGACGAAGACCGGATCGACTTCTGCGGCGTTTCGATTGCTTGATGGGTTTGTCGGGACGAGACTGCAGTGACTGACAGGGTGAGCGAAGGGGTACCATAGGGAACTAGTGGATCGCACGAGGTAAATATCTGGGAAGTTGGCATTTCGTACCTGATCCCATTTCGGCGCATCCAACTCAGTAGGACTGACCTCATTCATGGTGGACATGGCCGGGGCACTGGTGTCACCGCGAATGTCGGCACCCAAGTTACTTGATCTTCTCCGTACACGAGCCATGGTAGATGAAGCGGAAGGGCGTTCCTTCGTTCGAGTTGGAAGCGACTGTTTCTCTCGACCACTCGCTTTGAATTTTCGCGTTGCGACAGCTGGACACGTTACTAATTTCCCCAAACGGCGGAGTAAAAGGGGGGCAAGTACCTCGGAAACGAATACGAGGAAGGAGAGGATAGGGTCGAAGAGATTGAAGAAATAATACAAGTAATAGTAATTACAAAAAAAAGGCTAAAGAAAGGAAAAACAAACGGTGCTTCGACCCTAGGGAATGTGTGGGAAGTGGGAGACAAAGGAGAGGAGAAAGTTGTTGTTATTGTTGATGGGGGAGGTTGAATGATGGCATCTTCGACTTTAGGGGTTTTTTTTTTTTTTTTTTTCGTCCCTGTCTGCGTTCTACCCTCGTTGTAACTCCACCAGAAACCCCACTCATCGTGTCTGATCGGGAAATCCTTGATCCACAGCCGAGGCATCTTGCTTTCACTCTGCATTTATTGGATTTGATGACCTAGAGGATTGGTTGGGATATGAGGCTGTTTTGAATAGGAACATCTTGCGAGTCTTGCGAGGGTCTAGTTCGGCATGCTCCATAGTCTGGGGCGAGGAGCATTCCTGCTGGACTAGTTGAACTAGCTCAACGATAGTCTTGCCAAGACCTTCACTTGCTCTGATCCAATGCCTCAATTTGAACAGGAATGTTTGTGTTGGTTCGAATTACTCGAGATGTTGAAACTGTGTTAGGAAAATCTTATGCGATGTTTGTATACATCGATGTGGCACCGAAACCTTTCAAGAGGTAGCGATGATATAGCTAATTATTAGGATCACTTTTCTGCATCACGCTGTGTATGAACGATTACTACTGAGATGGAAGTATCTCTAGCTAAAAATTCAATGGAGCAGTGCTCCAGTATCAATTATATCAAGGGTGCTATAATATTGCATATAGCTGAAATGGGATTCTCAACTCAACATCATTATATAACCACATGCTTATATCCAGAAATAGCAATAAAACGCCTACCTCACCTGTTTCCTTAAGAAAGCAGCCACTATCTTCACTTCCCTCCCATCCAACGCGACACAATCATATCTTTCTTCCTCCTTCCATAACACATACCCCCTTCTCTCATACCAGTCCTGAACACTGAACGTGGGCCTCGTCTCCCCAATTTGATCCCATAGACCCCTCCACTCTGGACCTTCCTGATACACATATTTCTTACTCATCGTATTAACAGTGACAAACCGACAGTCCGTACTTCCATATGGTTCCCTCGACGCCATATCCTCCACCATATCCATAGCGACATGCGCAACGCCTCCCTTGCGATACTCGTGCAGCACGAAGAGGTTCTGAATAGTGAGCACGGATCTATCCGCCGCTGCGAGTTCAGGGTCCGGCGGATCCGCGTAAGAGTCCAGAGATATATGACCTGCTCGGATTATGGATGGGTCTGCAGTGGTGGAGGAAGGCTCGGGAGTGGCGATGGTGATCCAGAAAAAGGATTTGAGTTTTTGATCTTGTTTTTCGCGGTAAGAGTTCAGGGTGTTATCGGAGAAGCTCCATCCGCAGATGACTCGTTGTTGTTGCAGTTCTTTATATTCGGATGGATTGTGGAGGTTGATCGGGACGAGGGCGATGGTTGGATGGGATTCAGGTATCATGGTGAGTGAACCGTGCTTACTTATTCAACTGGACAGTAATAGATACGGTATAGATGTTGAGATGGAAGTGAGGGGAATCGGAATATTGATAATGTGGGAATTAGAACTATATATATGTGGAGTATGGAGTACATTGGCCTGACTCACATGGTGGGCTTTACGAGACGAGCTACGTCTAGTGCTTACCAGCTTTAAAATTGGAATCATTATTTTGACATTGTCAATCTAATCTATTTGGTATTTCATGGTTTGTAGAGTCAAACTCAATTCCAAATAGCTGTACTCTGTCCTTACCCGAGTATATGTGCGACTGGATCTTGGAGATAACAGATCCATGAATGACTCAAGCATTGTATACCGAGACAAGCATCCAACAACGATAGCCAAGAGATTATAGATTCTAGAACCTCGATTTTGCCGCTGCCTAGTGCTAGCTCAAGCAATAAACTCTAGGTACCATACACTAAAAAAGATCGCCGCTACAGTATCCATCATCCATTGCATAACCGAAAAGCGTGAGGAATGAGGATTTCTGGCTATCATGCTACCCAAATGGATATAAAGACGGTTCTCATCGTTCCGGACTCCGTCTGACATGTCTATGAGTTCGAGTATCGCAATATGGATATTATTTATCTTAAACTCTTTAAACTTGACATAATTTAGTGGATCTATTTTGGTATCTTTGTACAAATCTTGTTATAAATACTAGTAAAAATATAATAATGTACTACATTGTATATATATTTTAATAGCTATCATAGAACAAACAAATTCACATAGGGATCAAGCCAAATAATATACTATTTCTGACCTGAATAGAACAGTCAGCATACAGGATGACCGTCACAATGGTAAGCCTTAGTATGCAAACCCATTTCTAGATACCGATGTAACCGTGAGACTCTCATTGCTATCAGCTGGGCTGGTTCAATGTCAAGGCAATGACCACATGGTCTTGGACTTATGACCCTTGAATTGCAGTATCCTGACTAAACCCGAGACCTACAATTAATGAGTCTATAGGACTTTCCATGGGAATCTGGAAATCTATTCTTATCCTGATACTGGTAGATGAGAAGAAGGCGTAAGCTTGAGGGTACTTTTAGTGATTCCAGATCAGTCCAACCATAAATGTTCAGTGGAAATAATGGCGATCATTTGCTCAGGTCATTACGGCACTCAATTAAATATAAATTGGGTTGAGATATCTGAGTGAGGGAGATGATGTGTAAAACGACTTCCTCTCCCTATAAATCTTGCATTATTCTTATTAGTATAGCTCATAGGCTGTAGGCTCAACAAAAGCCAAGACTGTACAAGGCATACTGGGTACAAGGGCTAATCGACTGTCCTAGCAGAGATCAAAATAAGAATTAACAATTGTAAGCAAATGAAGTCAATATAGCGAGTCATCTCCATATTCAAATTATTCACACATGTACATAAAGGTATGACATACAGGGTATATACTTCTCATCCACTCATGCCTTAGTCGCCGTCTCGCTGTGCACGACACCAGCCCGCTTTTCATCATCGGCGCCAGCCTGCTCAATAACAGCTCCCCGCGAGAACTCATTTTTCGTCTTCCATGCCGGTGTACCGATAAACGGAATGCCTGTAGGGTCGGTGAACATGGCCTCCACATCTTCCAGGGTTTTGCCGGAGGTCTCGGGAAACATCAAGAAGACGTGAATGCACATGGCAGTACAGAAGACCCCGAACAAGACATACACCTTCCACTGGATATTGACGAAGGCAGGAGGCACAAAGTAGCTCAGAGCAAAATTGAAGGCCCAGTTGGAAGACGTGCAGAGGGAGTTGGCCTTGCCACGTACTCGCAACGGGAACAGCTCAGGGGGATAAGCCCAAGATGCCGGTCCCCAGGAAATCGCATAGCTGGCCACAAACAAGTAGGTGCAGGCAATAACAGCCTTGCTGGGAGGCCCGCGAATAACCCAGGATTGAGCCTCCTTACCGTCGAGGCCACCCGGAGGAGCGGCGTGACCGTACGAAGCCATGAGACCGGCATTGGCATACATCCAGATCATCATGAAAATAGCACCAAACATAAGGGTGTTCCGGCGGCCCCAGCGGTCACCCCAAATTAGGGCCGGAACGGTCATGACGACATTGATAACATACTGGATGCTGGAAGATACAAGAAGATTGTTACCTTCCAAACCTGCCATCGCAAATACATATGTTATGTAATACATCATTACGTTCATTCCTGTCATCTGTGACCAGATCTGTGTAAAGATACCAACATGGGTACGGTTGATCATGTTTGGCTTAAAGAGTTCAAGGTAGGTAACGTCCGCGTTGTGACGCTCGAACTCACACATGCCCTTGATTTCTTCGTATTCAAGCTGCACGAAAGACGAGGTGGGATCGCCCTTGCCATGGACCAAGGTAAGAACTGCATGGCACTCCTCCCAGCGGTCCTTGCGGGCCAACCAACGGGGTGACTCAGGCAAGAAGATCATTCCAAAGAAAAGAAGAATGGCGGGGATCATTTGAAGGCCCCATGGGACCCGGAAGGAGGCGGTTCCCTTAATAAAACTACATCCGTAGGAAATACTACAAGGAGGACGTGGTTAGGAGCCGATAGGAAGAGAACGAAAGTGATTTACTTACTAGAACATGATCATAATACCCCAAGTAATTGCCCATTGCTGGAGACCAACCAGACGACCACGCTTGGTAGGGGGAGCCTAAGATGCGCGTTGTCAGCATCAAGTATTTGAAGCCCTGGAGAGAGATTCTTACAAGTTCGGTGATATACACCGGAACCTGAGCGGAACAGATTCCGACACTGAATCCGTTGATAATACGGCCCACGATAAGCATTGGAATATTCTGGGAGGCACAAACAAGGATAGAGCCAATGCACCTGTCCACATGTTAGAGGGCAAAGGTACAATTGTATAAGATGCCTTACCAAATTACGGAGCCCACCATGATGGCCTTCTTCCGGCCAAGAATGTCCGAAATAAAACCAGACACCAAAGCACCCAACCAAGAGCCACCGGCCATCGAGGCTGTGATGCCACCCTGGACATCTGCTGAGGGGCCCTTGCAAATCTGCTCTCCATGGTTATCATATTCCATAGGCCCTTGGTGAAAGTAGCAAAGGTAAGGTTTCGTGCTGATGATAGCGGACATGGACGAGATATCAAACCCGAACAGACCACCGCCGATGACGGCGATGGCTGCAATAGCGTAGAGGTTGCCGATTGTCATGGCGAAGATAGAGATTAACTTCACTATGTCAGGCTCCTGGGGAAGAAGACAGCAGTCAAGGAAAAGGGGGTGCACGAGGGGAAGGAAATGATTTTAAAACATGTGGGCGAAGCCAATCGGTGGTAATAGACCCGAGAGAGGGGGCAAAAAATTAATAAATAAAAATAAAAAGCTGACTACGTCTATACTACGTATATTAGGGGTAACAGCCCGATCCGGTCCTAATAGCAGAAACCTAATCAGCTGCAGCAGCTCCTCGTACCTAACCGAATCGCCCCAGAAATTGATGAACGGGGCCCATGGGGGATAAGAGCAGTTTCACTGGCAGAGCTGACTGGAGGGCATATGGTTAGACAGTAAATACTGGGGATCCAATCACTGCATGCACGCAGCCAACTGACGATCCACTCGTGCAGACGTTGTAACATGAGATGAGTGATTTTTTGCCCCTGCCCGAATCAGAAATAGAAGGCGGATTATGGGGCATCTTGTGGGGGGATCAGACTCAAAAAGTCAGCCCATACCCATCATTGAACCATGGGGCTTATTGATTACGGAACACAGAAGCGGAATAGCAATGAAATAGCCCATTCCAGGTACAGCCGAATGCAACATGGAGGACGGTAGAATCTAAGTCACCAATTCGAGAAAGAAAGCCAGTGCGATTAAGTTAAAAAAAAAAAAGGGCCAGCCGGGCTACGCTACGGGTCGGTCGAGGAGCCACGACGGAACCGTGGAGGGATCCGGGGAAACCAGATGATGCGGGTGACTCTAGCGCCGCCAAGCCGACAGACAGTCGTCAATGGGACCGACATGCCGTCCAAAATAAACACGGAGGTCCCACCAACACAACCAGGCCGAACAAAGGCGGATCGGCAGTCCATGATTCCTTTCGCAGCGGTGGCGTTGCGAGCCGACAATGCAGCGAGGCAGCGGTGTCACCTCGGACTACGCCGAGAATTGGATAGCATACGAGAGTAATGGTGCCGGTCGCGCATTAAGTTTGGAAACTGCTGATGGTGATGGCCAATGGATGAATTGAACCGGCAGGATCACCTGTTGCGCTGTACTCCGTACTCTGTAAACTCCATTATGTGGACGTATGGAGCAGGGATCGGGAGAGACGAACAATCATGGATAGAGCCCCGAGCAATTAACCAGAGTATGATTAATGGCTGCATTCGGGAATGGAATGGAGTTCCCGACTTTTGTCCGTGAGCGAACAAGAAAAGAACAAGAGAATTCCAAGAATGGCTTAATGGCAGTTAGTCACCGCTGATTGGAGAACTCATGTTTCGTACCGTGGTTCATGTCCCGCACCAATACGGAAATCTCACCAATCAGAGGGGACCTTAAATTTGCTTATTCAGAATCATAACACTTTCTTCCCATTATGGAGTTCAGAGAAAAGAGTGATCAACTTAGTCTTGCCAATTAGCCTGAATATCATGGAATTACACATGGAATGGATCTCGCTAAAACCACGGAGCATCCAACTATACCATGGAGTAATTACCTGACTCTCTTTCTTTCGCTACCAATGACTCGTTAACTTCCTTGGCTCCTTAATTCTTTCTCATTTGTATTCAGCCACAATGCTTAGATACTCTCTGGCGATTCTCTACCCCTGTAGTTCTCTTGGCTGCGCCCTGAGTGATTATTATCTCGGAATAGCTTATAAAATTCGCCGAACTGCCGGGGTAAAGTGAGTAATATGTATGGGTTCACTCCGGATTTCGCCTGCACGGAGTCCCCAGTCAATCTTGGTGTAGAGGCTTTTAGTTCTGGAAATGTTACTCCGGAGTAATTAACGGAGGGGAAACAGAGAAAAGAGAGATACAAACCTACGTGGAGAATAGCTAATATTAATATTGTTTCCTTTTTCCCTGTTTTTCTTTAAAAGAAAAATTATCAAAAAAAATGTATAGCCAAATGGTGCCACCTCATTGGTGTCACATGCATACAGAAACCCATGTCCTAGGGAGGCGTGGTATGGGATGTAAATCATTATCATTAGTGTGGAGTAAGCCTCCTATGCCAAAAATCGTATGCTGATGCGAGTAATGGGAAATCCATCAATGTGGGTATTACAGAGTAGGATCCAAGTGAGTAAAAAAAAAAAAGGCCTCCGCCAAATCAATGCAAAAAAGAGAAAGGAAAAGAAAAAAGCACTTGGGAGCGTCACTGACATAGGCCAAGCCCGGCAAGACCGTTGCTAGCAAGCAGGGATTTCACACCAGCTCCCACTCTGCAACGTAAGCCCATGACATTCCCACCCGACCAACTTGTCGCTGATACTCCTCCGCAGTAACGCCCCGTGCATCCTTCCGATCCCCGAAGCTAGTAAGAACGGCGATTGCTAGCTTCTGCCCCGGTGCACCTAGGACACGAGCATTCGGGACATCGACATACCACATGTCTCCCCCCCCATTCGGTCCGGAGCCCCGGACGTGAGTGAAAAGCAGTCTATCATCCTGCTGGCCATCAGCCCCGTGGACCATCAACAGGAAAAGCCCGGGTTGGGCTCGGCTGTGGTTTGCCAGTGTCCAGTGTTCGCAGATAAGCCCGAACTGGAAGCGTATCGGGCCTTGGTGGTATACCGATATTTGCTTGGCATCCGGGCGGACCGAGCGCTCCCCTATGCTGTGTTTCTTCGCATCTGTGAATATCGTCGGCTGCTCCGCCCCAAATGGCGAGTTCGGATTGCCCAGAATATACTCCTCCCAACTCACCCCAGGTCGGCCATCATCTCGGTAAAATTGGCCTCGGTCGGACGGAAAGTGGCGGAGCCCAAACTCGTCATTTGACATGGTGAACATATCTGGGCTGAATAGCTTCTTATACGGCTGCCCAGCGCCTTGGACAACCCCAGCGCCCCAGCACGCATCTATCAGTTTCCACTGTGCATTGTCGATCCTCACTACATTCCATGCGTGTCCCGCTTCGAAAGGTGGTAGACCGGAGCCTGGAGCTGGATTCTCGTAGCCAAATCCCTTGCCATGACCTGAAATTACCATGGCTTCGAGCCCCGCGTGGGTTGCAAGTGCAGCAAACAGGCCAGCGTAGCCTTCACATACTGCCAGCCCTGTTGCAAGTGTCCCGGCGGGCGTCGACGGTTTTACGCAATTATTAAAAAATGAGTGGACATCGTACTCTATGTTATGATGGAACCAGGTAAACAGGGCCCTAGCTTTATCTGTGAGGGAAGGGAATGGTGCAGTCAGTTCTCTCGCTAACCAGGCCAGATCATGAGTTGGGAGAGATTCGCGCGGATATTGAGCCGCATGCGCGTCCGGGCCCGCAAAGTCACGGCATTTCAGGCACTGCACGCTAGGTGTTGCAGCGGGGGATCCAGAATTGAACATGCGAGGCTTGGTTGCCAGGAGTTTTGAGAGGTCTGGGCGAGATGCCAAGGGCACCGGTGGCGGCACTCCATTCGAAGGAGGATTTGAAGCAGGCTGACTTGAAGGTCTCTCGGGAATCTCAGGGGTTTTGGCAGTTCCTTCTAATCCGGAACCTATTCTGCCAAGAAGAGTGTTTGAGGTGGACCGTTTGGCGGTCTCATTTGGACAACACCCCGATGCATCGGAACTATTAGATATTCCACCAAACCCAGATTTTTGTATTTTCTCCAGAGCGGAACTCGAAGGTGGCGGCGGAGGAACCTTTCTAGGCGGTGGTTTAACGGTGGATTCTGCATGCATACCAGGCGACTTATCCCTGCTTCCACGAGATGGTAATGGTGGAGGCGGTTGAGATGCGTAAGAGCCTCCATCTGTTGAGTTGCTGTTGGTCGACTCCCGTCGAGGAGGCAGTGACGGTCGAGGCCGTGATCGACTCCTGCTTGAAGTCGCCGACTTCGTAGAATTCGCAGTTGCTGGCCTCGATTGCAACTGGTGGTTGACGGGCTTAGTATCCTGCCTTTTAGGAGGTAGAGGGGGTAATTCTGTTTCACCCCATGCTGGAGCTCGGACACCACGAAGGGACCCAGAGTCAACCGAGGTAGCAGATGTTCCTGTAGTCCTCCCCGCACTTGTAGAAGTTGATCGCGACACATCTGAAGCCACTGATTCCAAGGAAATCTTTCGGGAGATCTCTGAGGGTCTGCGCGGCGGCAGTGCTGGGGCTTGTATCGCTGGGGCCTTTCGGGCGGGTAAAGGAGGAGGAACTTTGGGTTTCTGGCCGTTTGCTATTGTCGGGGGTGGCGGTCGAGCAACTGGTTTTTGTAGGGCTTCTTCATATGCAGGAGGAGGGATGTTGATTGCTGGGTTCTGCAATGGAGCTGGACGCGACGGCAGGGGTATTTGTTGCGAACCCAGGAACGGCGGGGTGTTGTCTTCGGGACTCTGACCAGCCTGAGCCTGTTTCAGGGCAGCGATGCGCTGTTGTATAGACATTACTTGAGGTTCTTCGACCATTTACCCCAGCCAAGTAGAGCCTGCAATATTATATAGAAGATGATAGACACGGAAGATAGCAGTGATCACAGCAACGAATGCTGGCGTCAGATAGGATGGAATTGGGTGGAGACCAAATCGGGACGGCTTGGCAACGGTGCATTTAGCTAACCAGATCGAACACCACTACCCTAGAAGGGGGTAAATTATAGATTCTAAAAATATTGAGGGAATGACGAGAGTTGGAGGGGGCAATTTGTTTTATAGGCGCAAAAGTGAGGAGACCAGAGCCTGGAGCCTCGCGGGGCGGACATGACAGGGGGGCCTCAGGTGTATAATACATGTGGTGAGCTGTATTTATCAGTATTTATCAGTATTTACTATGTATTCAGGTACCAAATGTATACTATATGTGTTCTTGGCGGCCATATCCTGTAATTTTACCAGTGTGGGTATGTACAGAACAAAGGATTGGAATGTTGGGCCTGTCCCTCGTTTCAGAATCCCCTTTTGGCCAGCCTGTTGCATCATGTGAAATCAGACCGGTAGATCGGAGAGGAAGTGAAATCCCATGTGCCCAGTACACCCACGGCGAGCTGGCACCCGCCCTTCTAGCTACTGGTTTAGATGCATAATTCTGACTCACCACTAACTAGGGACAAGAAACTGGAGTGATTTCTAACAGTATCATAAAAGATACTCGGCCCATCGCCCCCCACACCGCTTCTGGACGAAGTCCGCTTCTCTTCCTCTCATTCTTCCACCCCCTGAAGCCTCGTATGATTGTGCAACGTGTGTTGTTTTCCTAAGCTGCCTATTTATTTTTGATTTCTGCAAAAATACACTTTTTTTTTTTTTTTTTTTTTTTTTTTTTTTTTACACCTCTGTCGGCATTCTTGGGATAAGTGAATTAGCCTAGATTCCGCCACAACAATGTATAAGGAAGGTAAGGCAAGGGTTGACAGACGAGCTGTTGCAGCAGCAAACAGCTACATTCGAGGAGCGAACTGAGAACAAGACCAGCATCGTTGCGAATATCATTATTCTGATGAATCTCTCGCCCTGCAGGACAAGGTTCTGTCTGTTTACATATTGTAAGTGATGGTTATTTCTTTTGCTTATACTGGCCGCCCTGCTCACTCCCTTTTTTCCCCTTTTAGATGGACATCCGAAGAGGATGAAAAGCTCCGAGATGAGGGCCTTTGTAATGGACTACTAGTACCTGATCTTGCAACTGTAAAGGATTTTATACACTTTTATATTTCCTCTTCGCATGGAAGATCTCACTGCATGCTACGAAGTCTTCTGTACTAAATTTTGCCAAGTGATTCTTTGCCGGATTTACACGCCTGACAAAGTCAGTTTTTGATAAGAAGGACACTTAAGATGTGTACAGGGTTTGTGACTTATCACCTGTGAAGAAGTACTACCTCGGAGTACTAATTAAGAATAGTGGATAACAAAATCTCTTGTTAAAAAGGGAGTTATTAAAGATAAAAAAAGAGCGAAGCACATGTTTACTCACTGTGATCTTATAAATATTCTTGTCTCGCTGTGGAATGACGATGACCCTGTGTTTATTTATCCCAGATATACAGTTCAGTTGACGTTTGCTATTCTTATTTACTGCTATTAGTGGCCCGAATCGGCATATTTATACCTAACACGTGTAAAGCTGAGGTGCATGGACTTAGATACAAAGTATGCTACTTAATCTTGCTCTGTTTAATTTTATATATGCTAACTTATTATAGGATATTAAGCTCTATATCTACCGCAGACCAGATGGCGAGATTGAACTTTTCTTTTGTCTTAGCGAGATATGGGTTAAGAATAATAATAATCCAAAGAATACAGTGTATATTTCGCTTTATTAGCCCCCAAGTCTACCTATCTGCTAATAGCATAAAACCAGCTTCCGTGTCGCGATGAGAGAGCATGGAAAGCTATAATATAACCCAGTTACTTTCCTGTCGGAAATTGTGTTCTAGGATGGCGCTTTTCTACACATAAACTTACTAGAGACTTTAAAAAGATGGAATCCTGATTATAACAAGCCAACTCCGCTCCTCTGGGATCCCTCTGTGGCCAAGGAACCGGTTTTACGGATAGTGACCAGATTTAATGGAGTATCCAAAAGCCCATAGACTCGAGAGTGTTTCTGCTATTTATTTAGAGCAGTTGTTAGCAATGTTGGATATCCAGAGATTATAACAATCCACACTTTGAGGCGAGGCCTTGCCAACAGACTTGACAGTAGGTTTCAATCTAGTTTGTGGAGCAGCATAAATCTAATCTTTGTTTATAGAAGTGGCAACTGAAGTGGAAAGAAGCCAGATCCTCACCCAAAAGGATCCTAATATTTTTGGAAGAAGTAACATAGATAGTTCTTCTGCTCTAAGTAGCATGGATGCGTTCCTAGGAGAGGCTATGCGCCTCGACCACATTAAATACCTAAAAGGTGTGGGCAAATACCGTGTAATAGGATATCCAAAATAATTGCCAGCGGAGCGACATCATGCTATTCGACAAAACAAAGACTTGAAAAACTCGAACAAAGGCTTCGAGAACTAACGCTGCAATAGACTGCAAGTACTAAGAAGGAGAATAAGGATAAGGATAAGGGCGAGGATAAGAACGGCCCCAATGGCGATGTTAGTGGTGCCGATAAAGAAACCAAATTTGCTATTAAACTTAGAAAAAAGCAAGTGCAAGTCTTGAAAACCAATCTTCTTAATAGGAGTTAGCTAAATACCGAGAAGAGTGGATTAAAAGCCGTGTAGAGACGCAGGTAAAATTAGGAGAAAAGGCTTTGGAAGCTATTATATATAACAATATTACACATTGTCTTTTTAAGGCACAGCCTGATTGTCAGCGTCTCGCTGAGATAATGCTGTCAGACAAGCTCCTCTCTTTTCAGGAAACCCTCAGCATGGTTAAGATCCTATTGTTTTATTGCACCAAAGACTAAGTGTTTTCTATCGGCCCGGGGAGGAACCCATTAATGGAAGTTGTCCGGTGGGGGGTTGTAACTTGAATAGGTAAGTTAGCCTCTTTAATTATAGTTTGTCCCTTAGTTAACTATCTACATCCTGATTACTAATATGTTAATTAGTCTCACTCGCCCGCGGTGGTCTAATTATGTTCAAGATTGCCAAATCAAGGAGCGCTCCGGGCCTCAGGCTGTAAAATAAACGAGCTGAAGTACTGCTACGAATACTTTGACATAGTTACTACGGAAAAATGGGAAGAACACTGCAATGCCTAACTCCAGGCGATGCGAAATAGTTACATACTGCTATATACTTATACGACCGGGGTATTGACCTTTTTGTCTTGGTAATAAGAGCCTTCTCCCTTCGACGGATACTGACGGAAGATTCGAATTGAATGATGACCTCTCCCTCCTCCCACATCTACAATGATCGAATTATACCTCAACTCATCGAAGTTGAAGACTGATTCAATAGGCAACTGGGCTGAACTGTGAAAATATCTCACCATGGCGCTGTCGAAGCGCATGCCTCTTTCCCTATCGGCGGACTGATAGTACTGATAAAACGGCATATCCGCTGGAGATGTTAGAAGAATCCCCATTATTTTCATTGTATAAATATACATACTCTTGAAAGCCATTTCAAATGCTGTTGTATGTCGACGATCAGGATCTGGTAGCTATTTTCGAAGGCATATCGAAGCAAACAAGAACCCATTCGGAAACCGATGTCCACGCTTCATAATTAGCAGGTCTCAAATTGGGGACAAGGGATGGAAATTCACAGATAATATATCCAAGAAGAGAAATTATCATCTAGTAAGCAAGCAGAACGACGATTGAGTAGGTATATTTCAGGTGAAGGCTCGTCGAAAAAGCGGCATAGCACACACTGTCTCATAACACAATCTGCATTAAGATTAAATTTCTGCACAGAAAATCTGGGGAAAGAGGCAGATATACTTAGAAGTGTTTTCGAAGCTCCAGAAACTTGTACCAACACATCAAGGGACGTTGGCTCTCCCCCGAAAGAAGCCTATGAATTTTAAGTCAAGAGCTAAACAAATCGCAACGCTGTTATGGTAGGATCTAGCAACTTCATCGATCCAAACTTCGGGAGTGGTAATCAGCTCTTCAAGCTCTTTGCAGGCAGAAGAGATTCTATAGGCAGTCTGATATTGAAGATAATGGAATCACCTGCGTTGGAGGACTTAGTCTCGCAGCCTAATGGCGCGGAAGCGATATTGAAAGACTTGTTCTGGTATTATGCTGTTCGGAATGGATACTGGATAGCCAGATGGCTTGCTGAGTTTGATCCTAGGAACTAGCAAAGCGGAGATTGTGGGCTTTCTTGATATGGTGGAGGACTTTGTGAAAGAACATCGTGATCTCCTTAGCTGATGCCTGCGGCCTTCCATAACAATAGATTGTGTGGTTGGCAAGGAGATGTTCACAGGCTTTCAGGTCCTGTCTTGAAGTGTTTGAAGAAAGACCAGGAGTCAAGCATGTGGTACCTAAGAAACATGACATATTTATGCCTGTCTTTTCTTATATACATAATATGAGTGATGGGGGTTGTGCTCTTCCTTCCCGCATTCTGTAGTGGAACGACAAGGTGGAAGCCCTAGCTTGCAGGAATAGGGTATTGCTTGAGGTACCACAAGATAGAGTGTTATATGAGCTACTAAGCTTCAACTTGCAGTCTCCTGTATGTGACTCATGAATCTAGCATTCCGACACAGATTGTAATCAGCACTAAGTCCTTACGGTTTGAATGTTCATAAACTATTAGCACTGTAGTACACTCTTTTCCTATTACCTACAATTCCTCGATACTACTTTTAATAAGAAAGGCCATATTTAAACTATTCTTGGTACTCTATTTCAGAGTATTTGGGTTGTTAGGCTGATGTATTCTATTTAGAAACAGTGTAAGTGTACTAGGGTATACCGAATATCACATACGTTGCAAATAATAAACTTCATCATCCTATAAACTCATCAAGCACAGCGAACAAAACTTCGGTTATCGACCCTGCAGCCTTCCCATTGAAACCGCGCGCTCCTATACCCGCATCGAAGTCGCATATCAAGCTTCAAATGCTTAGGTTTTTTGTATTATAATTCAGCTCTAGGGTCACAGCGCACACGGTTGTATCTTGATACTCATCTCTCGATAACTCTGGATTAGGGTCGTGTCTGTTACATCCTTCTCCGGTAGAAGAAGTAAGGATCGAGGATCTGACTCGACTTCAAGGGAAATTGGAGGCAGCTGGTTTGCTGAAGGAAATCCGTAAATTTATCGGGAGATATGGATAGTAATGGATGAAACTCGAGTCGGGGATTGTCTTCTGGAATTGTGCTCTCAATGGGCCCTAGTAAATTGAGGCCAAGGAGGAGATGGGTGGGTTAGATCATATGCATGGGGTTGGAAAATTATGACAGAGTGGAATTTAGCGCCCTACCCAAGAGGGATCCATCCTCAAGTAGGTCGAGATCACTGCTCATATCTTTTAAGGCATCGCTCTCGCTCTCCGTCTGACTGCGGAAGATCTTAGTTCACTGCCAGAGAAGACTAATCTTGGCTTGTGCTGTGGAAATCCGGTGGGATTTGCCAATGTGAAAGAGGTCTGTTTGTTGTTTCCTTGATTGATTTGTTTCCACGGTGACAAATGGAAGGTTCTAACTTTCTAGCAGGGTGAGACAGTTCTGGACCTTAGCAGCAGCAGCGGCATTGATGTACTCCTAGCGACTCGTAGAGTCAGGCCTAATGGAGAGACCATCCGCGTTGATATGACAAAAGTGAGTTCTTGAGGCCCTCTTTCTGCAGAGACCAGGACTGATAGTAGACAAAGAGTATGGTCGAACTCTCCGAAAAGAATATCCAAAAAGCAGAGCTCTCCAATGCAAAATCCATCGAAGCAAATATCAACTCCATACCGCTGCCAGACTCCAGCGTCGACTGCATCATCAACAACTGTGTCATCAATCGGTCCCGCCTACCGACAAAGCGGCCGTTTTTAAAGAGATTGCTCACCTACTGAAGCCCGGCGGAAGGATCGCGATCGGCGATATTCTGGCTAGAGAGCTACTCCTGGATCATATTACTAAAACGTGGCGCTGTATGTTGGGTGTGTTGCTGGTGCTAGTCAGATTGGGAAGTATGAGTATCTTAGGCAGGCTGGATTCGAGGGCATGTACACGGCTATAAAGAGAGCCTTGAATGCTAACTTGGTGCTAGGTGTGTTCATTGTTGATGCGAAGTCGGATCTTAACCTGTATGAAGGGTCTTGCTTCAAAGCTCGTGCTGTGGCGGTAGGTTTGGGCGTAAGGAGGCTACGAGTGATGTTGTGGAGTTGGATTTTAATGAGAGGGTCAGTCAGATACTGTCCTCCATCCTGGCTTAATTGCAATCATTCAACGCTGTCAATTCCCTTCATGTCTCAGCCGGTGAATGCGCATGTTTGGAAGCGATCTGATGTCTTCCTCCGACAGATCCATGTGGAATCGGACGACAAGAGAAGCCAATTGGTGCTGGGGTTCGGATACGACTACAGCGACAGCATGAGCGGGATACTGTTGGAATGTAAATAAAAGGGCCAGAATCAGTACATGTCCGGCACCAGGGGTGGCATAGCTCTGCAAATAGCTGTCGAATAGAGAAATGTGAGGCGCACTTTGCAGCTTGCATGACGCGCAAATATCGCGGGCATTAACTCGATGCAGCTTTCCAAGACTGACTGGGTCGAGTTCGAGAAGGATTTCATGAACTAGCTCGACTGGAAGCCAACCAGCAGGGGTGTCCATGGCAGGTTGGCGTTTGATGCTCTGTTTTGTGGAGCCATATACAATCTTATCTTGGCCTTGCCTCACTGAGGTTATAGATTAAGAACATCCCGAGCTGGCTCTGCCCAAAAATATGCTATGCCTGAAGCCATCATAGGTCAGAGTTAATGGTAACAGGATATTGATCACTGAAAAGTCCCATGGCCTCAAGTTAATTATGTTTGCATCATAGGATGACCAACCGGTCACATAACTTTATGGAATTTGCTTCCATCAATCTCTTGAAAGCAGTATTTAGTATATGAGATCTATCTACAACACCCAGGTCCTAAGGCATAGGTCATTCGGTGCCTTCCTTGTGGGCTGCATATACTGAAGGGCAGATGCAATAGACTCTGAAAGCACTTATTTGCGTTCCGTTCACCTTTTCAGCGAGCCCATCTCTTCAGCATTCGAACTTAAATCTGCACCTGAGGGCGTTGTCAACCCAGGTTGCGTGTAACATTTGAACGGTTTTCTACGTTTGATCCCTCTGGCAAGCTGCTATGTAAGTTCAGCGCTATGAAAGGCTTCATTGAAAGGTTTACAGATGCTAATAGAATAAAAGGTGCTACTACTACGAGCTGATAGTTTGCACCTGTGGATGCAGCCACAAAGGGGTGTTCAGGCTATGCGATACTAGACTGCCAAGCAATGCTCGCTGCGGTCCACTGAAACCGCGCAAAAGAAAGTAGAGGTATCGGACTAGAACGATATTTAGCTGGTAATACTATGTGATTCATCGGTGGTGATTCTGAGGACAGTGGTTATTGGGGGATAATTGAGCTCTGATAAATCGTATTTGATACCGGTTTATCACTCATAAAAATCATTAATACTATATTACATACCAAGCATCCTTGCTCCAGTAACTTGAACAAAAGCTAGAGAAAGTAAAAATCGATCACCCCTGCAACTCCCGAGGTCGCTCTGACCCGTCCATCTCCCTTGCCGGGGCATTGTACACAGTTTTACCAGGAGCAATCAATGGATTCTGGGTCATAGCCTGCGCCTGCGCTCGTTTCCTTGTCCGAGACCACAGTAACAGGAACCCAAGTGAGACCAAGAGAAGAGGGACACCGAGCCCAACTCCCAGACCAGCTCCCAGTGCCACCGCATTACCTGAGCTTCCGCGTCTTTCGGACGTAGGGGTCGTGTTTCCAGCTCTCGTGGAGCTGATTCGAGATGTACTCGTAGGAACGGGGGTTGTAGTCGCCGATGAAGAAGCATTAGCCGAAGTCGACGGCAATTCGACATAGGCAATTGAATATGTCGGCTTAGGATCCCACGTATATGTAGCCATCTGATCATTACAGACTTCCCTCACCCACCCACCAGGTCTTCCGCATGTGAACACTTGATTCGTATTGTTTGGGCAGGCGTACATGTTCGCCCAGAGATCAGGAACCTCTATTTTCAACGATTAGATTGGCCCGGAAACCTGGCGCGAGGAGATATATATTGCACACTTTACCTTCGTAGCATACGCGGGGACAGGTGCTTAGTGGCCAGGAAATGTCGGAACAGGCCCCGCGATATGCGATATTCAAGTGTGCCTCGTAGCAGAGATTGTTGGAGAGACAGGCTTCCCCGGACGCACAGCAGTGTGTTCGGCCCGGACAGCGGACCCAGTTGTCCTCTGCTTCCTTGCCATTTGGCCAGTAGCACTTTTCCGCGACGCTAAAGCCGGTAATGGCAAGCGCGTAGAGAAGTGACAGTAGGTACATTGTCGGTTTTTCTCTCATGGAAGAGATTAGGGGCGGTATAAAGACGCCCAAAAGGCATGGGTTGGAGGAGAGTTGAGAGGGTGGTAGGTGCAATGCGAAGATAAAATTAAAAAAAAAAAAAAAAAAAAAAAAAAAAAAAAAAAAAAAAAAAGGGAAAAGAGCTAGAAATGGACAGCGGGAACACAGATAGAAGCAGAGCGTGTGAAGTTGGGATTTAAGCCGTAAGGGCTGTTGCTAAGTGATAAGATGCAGTCTTAGAACTGGTGCACGTAAAGAACCCGCCCCTATGGAGTAGACTATTTAGAAAGTGATACAATTCTATGAGACCTAGTGGCTCGGCTGATCGCCGCCCCCATGTTACCCCTCTTTGTTAGTAAGAGATAGGCAAGCGAACAAGCGGTCCATGCAAGTGAGATAGTCGTCTATAGATAAATGACATAATAGAGTATCTATTGTACGGCATCCGATCATCAGTAGGCTACGTGAGTGTAACTGATACAACTTCAATCTGCCCTTTACCCCTGAGATCACAACAGAAAGAAAGAAAAGAAAAAAAAGTAAGTAAAATGAGTGCTCCAGTGCAAGGTAGGCCTAATTGGATGGTCTAGGTGCAAGGATAGCAAATGATCCCAGTTAGTCTGTCTGCCGGTCCTTTTAGGGTTGCGATGGCCCATGTCGGATTGTTTCATTCTTATGAGTTTCTCTAATTTTCTCCTTGCCAGCTTCTCTTTTTTTTCTTTCCTCCAATTGGGTTCAAGCCCATGTTTGTCTTAATATGAGGCCCGGGTGCCTCGATGGGGAGTTGCACAATAAATAGCCCACAAACCTCTAGTTAAATAGCTATGATCATGTCAGAGAGGGAAAGGATCCGCTGGAAATGTCCCAAGACGGCTATGATCTACAATCACATCACTCGATCCATAAAAAATCAGCAAGGCTGTCAAGCTAGACATCATGGGCTAATTGTTTTTTACAGAGCCTATTGTTTGGGGGCCATCTTGTGGCATCCTGATCAACAAGATTGAATGTCCAGAACTCAGTAATCACCGTAATAGATATTATATCTAGGGCTAAACTGGGTGGGTTGAATTGCTTTACATATAAAAATGGCACTTTTTATGCTTCGAATATCTCAACAACAAATAGACGTAAAGTTTTGTAACTAAGCATGTACTAAAAATATATCACCTAATTTCTCCCGCGTACTCCGTACCCCGAATAAGAATACATTCCTCCCACGTACCCCTAGGCCCGTGCCCAATTTTTCAATCGTTCTGTATGGTAATCCTACATCCCGCACGTTCCCTTCCACATTATATAAATCCTCTTGTGAATCGAGGATCGATCAGGTAAATAGAGCTTCCTCTTTGCATATGAACCCTCAGGTAGGGATGGCCAGTGTAAATTTACGTAAATTAACAATTATAATTTACCGGTAAATTGACCGTAAATTTTGATAATTTACATTATACTTTACGGGTCCCTAGAAATATATATTTTCAGGTCACTGACCCCAGCACTCTCTCACTCACACATCCAATAGATCTCTTTTTCTCTTCAGTAGTTGCCGTAGCACACCTACCCACACCGCTTTTCAGCTTGTGGCGTTGTGGGTAGGCCGCACCCCAACGCAACTTCGCAGCCCAACGCAATTTTTGAAGTTATTCAGCTATCCTATGGCTTTCTCCTGTACTATCTACAAAAAAAAAAAATAGCATTGTTGATAAGCTGTGGATATGTAGGATCCCACTGACCCGGTATAAGATTCGCGAAGGGATCTTCTTGTGCGTGAGCTGGCGGCAAAACTGCGGCCTTTCGTTTGGTGCCCCTCCGGGATTCTTTTTCGTCTCGCTCCCAAATTTTATGTGTAGCGTCGGATTTATTAATAGGACCTGATGCCTGGACATGACGCTTTGATTTAGGCTTTTTTTAAGCCTCAGGAAGAGTAAGAAGCTGCTTTAAATCAGCTTGATTTTGAGCGATAAGCTCGGCTGCGATTTGGTCACGTTGAAAGTGCTGCTCGAGTCGCGCCTAAGCCAAGGATTAATCTTGTTTTAAAGAAGTTTCCTGGTTTTCTCAACACTTTTTTAAGCGCTTCGAGGAGTAAGAATTGGAGATACTGTAAGACTAGAGCTTAGTGGAGGTGTATTACGCTCGCTATCAGGCCACTTAAGGTCTTGAGTTAGACCTTCTGCGTTAAGAAGTGGCTGGATGACTTTTGATAAGTCCCACGGATAAATGCCTCGATCTGCAAAAGAATGTCTAATTGTACGAGATTTAAATATTTTATCTCGGACCTCTGCAATATCTCAAAAAAAATTATGTTTATTGTTAACTGATCCCCCCCACCGAACCACCTGGTTATTTTTATTTCGGAAATTGTTTTAAATGCGAGAAATAGCTTGCTGTTAAGTAGCTGAGTAAGATAAGTAGTATGTGGGACAAAGGCGAAGGGTATAATATTTTTTGCTTGCAAAATTGTAGAAATTCATATGTAAGATGTGATCCATGGCTATTAAAAAAAGTCGCTCCTCGTTTTTAATAACATTTTTCTTCGTGTGAAGATCAAAAAACTGAAGCCAATTAAGGCCAATCTCGTCATTGGTGTAGCCCTTTGGCGAGAGCGCGAATTGATAATTATTAGGAATAGTTAGCTGGTCATGATACCACATCTCTAAGTGGTGCTCCCCTTTAATAATAATAAAATATGCGGGAAGTACTTCGCCGGCTGCTGAGATATACTTAATAACAGTAATTGTTTGCCCGGCATCACCTGTAGCTATCTTTGATGCTTTTTTACAAGATGCCGAGCTAGTAACGACCTTCTAAGCTTTCCCTTGACCGATTTGAAGGCCAGTTTCGTCAAAATTATAGATATTTTTTGGTGGTATTCTCTCAACAAATGGCTGAAGTTTATCAAACCAAATAGAGAGAATTCTAATATCCTCGGCCTCTATTTGCTTACGCTCGATTAGCTTTTGCTTAACAAGCGTTAAATCAGGAGGGAGGTGCTGTATAAAGCGATAAGCCTATGTTTTATCAACTGGTGGTGGCGGGAGTTAATTTGGCTTCGTGTTTCGGGCGATTACCGCATTCGCACATTGAGTAATTGTGCTTGCAGTGGGAGAAAGATTAACTAAATCAAGCTGCCGAATCCACTGAACTAAGGCATCCTCTTGCGATTGATTTAATCGCTTAGTAGTGATTGTACGAGTTGATCGAGAGTCACGGCCGTTGAAACGTGCCCAAAGCCGCGTGACTGGCACTTGAAACTCACGCGCAGTAGCTGCGATGTTGGGTTTTTTTGAGCGCCTGAGTGCTTCGCAGGCCTTAATAATACGATTTTCCACTTCGATATATTGCTCAGGCATGTTGGTGGTGATGAAAAATAGCTGAATAACTTCAAAAGTTGCGTTGGGCTGCGAAGTTGCGTTGGGGTGCGGCCTACCCACAACGCTGAAAAGCGGTGTTGGTAGGTGTGCTACGGCTTCTCCATCCCTAAACTTACCACTACCTCCAGTCTCTATGATCTCTGGTAGTGATTCTTTAAGCTTAAGGGCTTCCTTATTATTTAGCTTATTAATCTGCTTCCTTATTTTCTCCTTCGCTTCCTTCTTTCGGTCTAGAATTCGACGATTAATGTGGATATAGTAAATCTTATCTACCTTCTTAATCTTTAACCAGTTCTAATAGCGCAGGGATGGGAATAGGGCGGGCATTTAGGGCCGCCCTGAACTGAACTGAACTGATTTGTAACTGGTCCTGATTAGGACGTTATAAGAATATATGTCAAATAATATGGCCGTTGGTGGACCAGAATCATGTGACTGGATCGGGGTAAAAACCCCGCAGAGCACATAACAAAATAATCAAGCAGGAATAACCAAGAAGAATAATCAAGAAGAGCCCAACCAGCTTAATTCATTCAAATAAAACCTTTTCATCAATCGTACTCTATTTCATCTTCGGGACTAGTCGTATATCTGACAATATATACCCAATACCCCTTATAGCGGGGTTGGGCAGAACATCTTTCTAAATACAATTAATTTAGACAACCTCCTAATCAGAACCTATAAATCTAATGATAACCTACCTATATTATTACTACTAACATTATGTCTCACTCTCTAAATAGTGAGAGTCAATTACCTAGCGTATTTGCTACTCACAGTAAGATAATAGCTCTAAGACTTAGCGGACATCCGAATATAGCAGTGAGGCCGTTGAAGTTGACACCTCCTATAATATAGAAAAAACTGGCTATAGTAACTTTAACTGGGACCTATTTCCTGGATTTCAGGTTCCTTATCACTCAAAACTAGGTCGCAGAGCATGGATATGGACTCAGATGTATAAGATTAAGGAAACAGCAACAGGTATTAACTATTAAGTATGCTGTCTGCAAGCGCTGCCTTAAATTAAAGCCTAGGCAGAAGGGTACTGGATATATCTGGAAAAACAGCTCTACTAAACGCCTAATAGAGCACCTTGAAAAACACCACCAACTTACAGAGAAAGGGCCAATACAAAAACGGTCTCCGATTTTTAAACAGCTTTTTAATTATGGGCCACTAGAACAGCGTCTTATCAACTCTTTTATATCCTCTTTGAATCCTAAAAGATTTAAAAAGCTCCTTACACGCTGGATAGTCTTTGATAATGTTGTATTTGATCAGGTAGATAGCCCAGCATTTTAAGAGATAATGCTTTGTGCCAATAAAAGCCTGAAACAAGCAGGCTGTCTTCCTACTCGCAAAACAATTCGGGATTGGATTATAAAGGATTGGGAGGGCTATAAGGGTGTGATTGTAGAGCTTTTTAAAATAGTACAAGGAAAGGTTAATATATCCTTTAACATATGGTAGTCACGTAACATCCTTAGTCTCTACAGCCTAGTGGTTTATTTTATTAATATACATGGGAAGCTATATCAGTTTCTACTCAGCATCCCCTGGCTAGTCGGCTCTTATCATAGCATTAATATTGCAGAGAGTGTGGTAGCAATTATCCGCAAATTTAACTTGCAGGACAGAATTGGCTATTTTGTCCTTGATAACGCTGGAAATAACGATACTGAATGAGAGGGAAATGGTAGAACTCCGAAAGAGTAGGTCAAGGAGACACTTTTAGACAGTTCAGAAGTTGTGGGCCCCGAGCCCACAAGTTCCTGGTAGGAGGGAAGGCAACATTCCCTTTACGCAACTGCGTCCCGTGGTCTGTGAGAAGGTTGTTGATTGTCTATTACCTCTTCGAACGAGGACTTAAGATAATAGCTATCCATACAAATGTCACGTGCCAATCCCCCGAATTCCTCCACTACAGTATTAAGATCTGCAGTAGTTTTAATAGTGTTTCGTGTTGGAAATCAGGATGCCTAAGGCACCTTCATATGTCCTAGTCCCGCAGCGATGTGATATATCACATCCAGGTGCTAAGGGACACGTAGACATGAGGAAGCGTTTGTCTACGCTCTCTCTACTAGATAGAAGAATATACTCACCAAGCGATACTAGATCGCACGATAGTTTTCAATATACTATCCAGTCACCGCTATCCTAGCACCTCACGACATAGCTCCTTCCCCGAGATTCTCAACATTTCGCAACTAAATCTTTATATAAAAACAAGTGGCACTCCCTACACATGGATTTAGGATAGAAGCGGTAGGGGTTACTCCTTCCTTTAGTGGCTTTTTGAGAGAGACTGAGCAGTCCTTTTTCTCTTTTTAGGGCATGTGTTGGCTAGATACTTCTTACTATTATAAATAGGGGTGTCTACCATAAGAAACTAGGCACGAATACAATTGATGGAAGCATTTGAATCAAAGAAGTTCCAATCGATATTATGATCAGAAACATGGAAATATATACAAGCATCCAGGAATACTTTTACAACTTCGACTTGACCTTAGGATAAATCTCCCATTCACCTCCACCTCTTCCACCACCTTCGCCGCCGCCTCCTCCTTCCTCTTTCTCATTATCACCATTGTCTCGTCTGCTTCTTCTGATTCTCCTCTTTATATAGGTTCTTCTTCTCATTTTTCCACCCTGACCCCCTGCACTGTCGTTCTCCTTTCCTCCCCCACCCCCCTCCACTTCCACTTCCTCATCTATTTCCTCATCAATTTTTTCCTCTATTCTTTCACTTTTCTTTTGACGCCCCCTTCTTCCCCCGCCTCCACCTCCACCTCCGCCACCACCACCGCCTCTTCCTCTTTCTGCTGCAGGTGTTGGTTCAGGGCCGTCAACTTCCCTTTTTTTAATCACCTTATTGATATCCCTATCCGAGTCCTCTCGCAGGGGCAAGTCGGATGAGCCGTTGTTGGAAGCCATATATAGTGACCGTGGTGTGCCTTTAATCAAAATGCGGGATGAGTTGCCGCTTGGATTTCCCACGAATTGATCAATGAGGATTCTTCTTAATGTCGGAACTGCTAAAGAATCCTCTCGAGTCGACGAGGTTTTGATCAGGGTTGAAAGGTGGAAGTTCTGGATGGGAGGGTGCAATATCAGGAATTTAGGAATAGTCAACCCCTGGAGAATATCGCGCAGCGGTTTGGACGTTACGACATTGAATTATTTCTTTGCGAGAGGCAGTCGTAAATCGATGTTGCCCAAAGGTGTTCAATTGTGTGGAGCGAACAACCAACAGGGGAAATCGTCGTTGGGCTGAATGAGAAGTCTACGTTATAGAATGAAATTGCTTAATTGGAACCCATGAATCATTTTGGGAATGGCAAGGAACGTAGGTGAGCTTCCGGAGCTTCCGCGGTATGTAGCATGCATACTCTGTAGGTTGCAGCTTAGGCTGGAGCCCGAACCATTGGAATAAGGTTTGAAATCCGCTCTCTGGACTAGGGCGGTTTGTATTGTATACGCAGATCGGAGTACTTCATTATTAATACTAATTCACCATTAAATAATCTTCGCCAAAGAAAGGGTTGAACTGCGCGCCCTTAAAGACTTTTTTCTCCATTGATAGAGGTGGCAGAATGACATGACCAAAAAAAAAAAAAAAAAAGCTGACACGTTCCATATCTAAGACTTCTAGTTAAATAACTCATCATCCAAGCCAATTTTTGATTTATCCTGGTGTGGGGGGGGGGGGGGGGGGGGGGGGGGGGGGGGGGGGGGGGGGGGCTGAAGCTATGCACAAATAATAGATCGAGGCTCTTTATATGGAGACATATATCAGGTTGTCAACAAGAGGAGTCAGAGTAATGGCTATTATCGGCAGTGCAACGAACAAGCAGAGGCAAGAGGGAAGGTAGGCTTAGAGAACCAGTCATTTACAGGGGAGAACAGAAGGAAGATTGTAGCAAATAACTGTTACATTAATTATATGTCCAGCTTTTTTATGGGAGGATTGACTAGGGGTTGATTTATTGAATATTGGCCGTTTATTTAGTCTACTTGTCCTTGGAAATTCAATTGAGCAAGAATAAAGACATTACTACTGAAAGTATAAGCAATACATTCTTTACTATGCACTGTTTAAATCATTAATCCAGGTTGTAGTTGGGCTATATAAATAAGGGAAATGGTACGCTATGTCCTCATTCTACAACATCTTTACACTATTTCTCTCTATATTTACCTAAGCTCCAACGTCCTTCTACATCACCCAAGGGCAAGAGAGCACATCAGCAACAGTTCTTGCATAAATAATCGCCTTAGAGCTGCGGTCTATGATGTGGCTCCTTAATATATTTGATATTTCCAGAAGGATTCAAAAGTAACCACGGATACTTCACATATGTAGGGACCTAGTGCAGCTCTAAGTGACTCTCATTCTGACAAAACCTTTATGAGTGGCTCTTAGCCTGATCATAGCCACGTTGTGCTATACATATAGAAAGGCAATGCCAATCAGAGAATAATACGGGCCCCTTTCATCTGCCAAAAAAAAAAAATTCAGATTTCGGACTTGTATCAGCAGATGTACCTTGTCTAAATCATAAATATTCAGCAAGCATAGAAGATAAAAAACATTTATACTCATGATTAGGACCATATAAGCTCATGGTTGATTCCAAAATTTTGGTTGACTGTAGCAGACCAAAGCAACAGTTTCATATATATCATCTGGCCAGGAAAAATGCTTCGTTCAAACATTTAAATTTGACAATGCGGAGTTTCTGCCAGTATCGTTGTCTAGTCCAGAGGACCGTGAGTTTCAATCAACAAAAGAAGGAATTCGATACGGCTCTCCAATGTCTTAATTCGATCTGCGTTGATGGAGATAAGTATGAAACTAGGACCATATACAACGTACTCTGGTACTTTCAAAAGCGCTAATTAAGTGGCTGAGGATAGTTTCACCCTACTGGTTTTCGCCACGATTTTAAGTATAAAAAAGCACTGCTATGTCCAAGGGGATTAACTACCTGTATACTGCATTTGAAATACTTCTTGCTCTGCAAAGAGCTGGCTACGAAAGAAGAGCTGACATGTGTTCCCTACCTACATGCCGATCTAAATGATACATTAGACCTGAAGGGGCTTCTATCAAAAATCTACGCGCAAACATAAATTCTCGCATCACTATACAGGAAGAAAGCTCTACGGTGTGATTCATTGTCCCCAGACAAAGAGGTCGTTGAAAGCCGTGACATGCAGATACAACTCTTCAAGGGTGCGATAAATACAGCTATTCAAAGATGGACTGACAGCCATTGAAAGCTCAAGAGGCAGATGCCGTTATCAACGAGAGGACAAACCAAAGTAGTCCAGGTGATAGTAGGCAGCAGACTCAAATTGTCTTCTGCGAAGACTAATCGGGCAGAATAAGTACCTCAATCAACGTATGCGCCTTCTTTTGATTATTCAGCTATGTTGGAAGTACTTCTTGATCAGCTTCAAGCGGTCGACACTCTCATGTACGCCCGAGCACACACGGCATTTGACTTTGGCAAAAACCATAAAACGATGGAATTGAAAATCAAGTCTATCCGTCGTCACCGATTAAGCAAAGTAGACGAAGTAACGAAAATCGCTGGCTGGCTAAGCCTCCTTCTCTAGTGATTACCACCACTACCCAGATGACGAAATTGGAAGCAGAAAATAAGAAGCTGACAGAACCTTTCGACGTCCTGCGTCGCAACTTGAGGGTTTTAATATTCTGCAACCCACGACTATATAGTACATTGTGCAGAGAGGAGAATCATCTTGAGCTTAATATACTAAAAGAACCTCAGTATATCGGATCCATTTAAGCCCTGTCATTGAGCAGCACTTGAAAGTGACTACACTAGAGAATCTTTGGCCTCGTAATATACTAGCTAGCGGCTGGTGATTTAAACCAATATTTTGAGAAGGTTAATAATGTCAAAAGTTGTTCACTTTCAACACAAGAAAGGCCGGCTGGCCCAATGGCAAGGCGTTTGACTACGAATCAAAAGATTGCAGGTTCGATCCCTGCGTCGGTCAAAGATTCTTTTTCATGTTTCTCTCATGTTTCAATTTTTTTACTTTCAGGTTTTTATTTTCCAAAAATTTTTTTGCCTTAGATTAAACCATCGAGCCTACAGATCTTCGTTCGTATCCTGAACTTGACAGCGAACCCGAATGCTGCTGATAGTCAGAATTCTGGTTAAGTCCTTTTCCAGGTCTTGGCTTATGTGCTTTACATGCCGAAGAATGTTTGGGTTTCCCGTGTTGTCGGTCTTGAACAAACGCATGTTGATTACAGGTTGGAATATCTCCACGGCTTCGCAGGTTGCATTATAGGTATTTGGGGGGGTGGTTCTTCCATTGTATATATCCCTTAGGCGAAGAGAAATTCAAGACATGCAACTTGGAGTGAAGGGCCTTGTGTTAAATGGGCTGGTGTGCTTAAGCTATCTTTATGGAAAGAATGAGATCGGAAGGTGGTTTGTCTTTTGTGTGAGCTTGGGCATTTAATAAAAAAAGTGAATCAAATTAAGCCGTCTGGAGAAAAGTAATAGATCCATACTAATTGCTAAAAGATGTAGTGTATTAAATTATGCTAACCCAATATTTCTTCAAATGTATCTCCATACATAAAGGTAGACCAACCTCAGTCTAGCTAAAGATGAGCCAGAGAATACAGATACGACAAGACCCTCGATTTTGAGTCCAAAAATTCAAGAACCAGCTTGAAGAATCACATTCTCACATTCCGCCTTTTCAACCATCTTCGTAAGAGCGTCGGCTACACCATACGAAAAGGCATATCCACCTCCACCAAAGCCATAGGCAGATAGGATTATACGACTGCCGATTTGCTCGGAATCCAGACGAAATCCGCCTTGCCTCGAGGGACGGATACCAACAATATAGCTGAGTGCATCTTCACTGGGATTCTCCGGGATAATATCGGGGGCAAGACGATGGGCACGCGCGATTTCATCTCGAGCAATTTCCATGTCTACTTCAGGAGAACTACATATGGTCAGCCAAGGGTTAGATTTGAGGTAGCAAAACTTCGACCACGTACACATTATCCCTTTCCTTGACCCCTCCTAGTACAAGGCCGTTGGATAGTGGTCGGGGAATAATGTAAGTATATTCTTTGCCGTTGCGGAAGTACATTGTTTTGCAGTTGCCCGTCCGCAAGAACACATTTTGACCTCGTTCAGGGAAACACTTGTCGTCCTGGACATCAGTGAGTGACTTGCTGCCCAGTCCACTGGCATTGATAAAGATATACGACTCAGGGAACATGGTGTATAGCTCCTGCAGAGATTCGACTCGCTTCCGGATAAAATGACCACCAAGCGACGTGATCTTCTTGCCAAGATATGGCATATGTCGTGTAGGATCTGTAACAAGAGAGTCAAAGGCCCACCCACAACTAAAATTGGAGGGGTATTCGTCAGGGCCCAACTCTCGAAACTGATCTCAGGTTTAGTGTTTGGCCATTCTCCCTCGCCTTGTCTGAAGTCCGCCACCTTACCTTGGACACCACGTTCTTCCCCCAGAGAGAGGAACTGGAAGGGGGCTGCTCGAGGTATTCGCGGGAATCAACAATACAGACCCCAGATTCCAGATCCTCCTGGGCCATCATGAGCAGATGACGGTGAGTAACAGCCTGGAGGTATTGATATTCGGGACAGATGCCGCCAGCTGCATGCCATGCAGCTCCGGCCCAAGCGGATGCATAGAAGATGTTCTGATCGCCAGGTAAATACTCCGCTACCAGTATAACACGAAAGCCATTGAGAAGTAGCTGTCGTGCTGTAGCACAGCCGATAATCCCAGCGCCTAAAATGATGACAGGGCGCTGCGCGAAGGGTGTGTCGTTCCCCATTTGTGCCTGTGTATAGTATTATCCACACTTTGGAAGACCAGATCAGAAGGCCCCTCTCTAGATTGGATAGTCACTAGATAGGCGAGAACCAACAAAACAAGACAGGATCAAAATGAGAAATGTAGGAGGCAAAATATAGAGATCAAAGGATGAAGCAATGCCAATCAATTTGTCAGATTCCACTCGATAGGTATTCTGCACGCCATAGCCACGGCCGTTCTATCCCCCCACGGAACAGACAATTTGTCACGACTATCTTATCTCACGGAGGATGACTGGCCATCGAATTTCTATGGAGTACGGTTGGGTTGTTGTGTTGACTAGTCGAGATGGCTGTCGGGTGGAAGCGCCTAGATCCGACCGTCGGCTCAACCCGCTTGGTGCAACTTCCACACACAATTAGAATAATTTTCTCGGATTCTGATCAAAGGAAGGTGTAGCCGGTTGTTGGACAGACCGCCGCAGATAGTCAGCGAGTCAGTGATTCATTCTCAGGCTCGTGGGAAGCAATTGCGTGACCGATCTGGCGGGCTATTCCGACAGCCACGGTTATGATGTAAATCACCTGCTACATTTACTTAGTCTACACTGGAGCACAGTAGTGGACGGTCTGGACTACCTACTCTGTACTGCTGCATTAGGGAGGGGTTGTGCACAAGCTGTCCAAGATCGTCACCATATTGATCTGAACAATCCCAAACACCAAGTGGGGAGCAACAAATTCGTTGTATTCTTGAATTCCAGAAAGAAGCAAGTGGCAGCGGAAGGTGCCGACAATCGGGCGGCTTGGCGTCACGGGCTCAGGCACTAAACCTGATGGGGCCACACTACCTGTGCTGCCGCCACCATCTGGCACGATTCAGGAATCAGAAACCCTCAGTGTGCCGATTTCTCCCACATTCAGGTTCATGCTAATCCCGATTTTGTTCCTGCTAGCCTGCTGCATGTGCGATGCCTATAGAGCTATCGTCTGATGAAAAGTCGCTGCGGGACGTCTCAATCCAGGTGGGTTGACCCAATTTTTCCAGTGCAACCTTACCCCATCACAATCTTGCTCACAGCCCTGTCTGTTTTGCTCTGTAACCTTCCCCTATCCCGTTCTTCGGTTGACCTGCTTCCCACGTGGTTGGTGGCCCTACTGCATTGGAAACCGCCCATTCCCGACCCCCGTCGTGGAAGGGGCCCAACAGTCAAGATCGCCCGTGGTTCCCCGAGACACTATATTCTAACCCCCCGTTGATTGTTAGGTACCACTCCCCCGGGGCACAGACCATGACATTGCCGTTCTGAGCGACCGGGATGCCGCGGAGATCCTACCTTACGAAGCCGATGATTCCCCTTTCCCGGAGGTACGGGCTGCTGTGCAGCCCAAGGATGATGTACTGCTACCGATTAATACCGTTCGCATGTGGATAATTGGACTTCTCTTCACCGTAGTATGTCTGATTGGATAGATGGGCCTGTGTAGCACAGACCTCCGACGAGACTGACGGCTATAGGTTGGAAGCGGTTTGAATCAGTTTTTTAGCTTGCGGCAGCCTAGTGTCACCATCAGTGCGCTGGTTGCACAGCTGGCTGCATACCCTGTTGGCTGTGCTTGGGCCCGATGGATGCCGCTGGGTCGATTGAATCCGGATCGCCATTTCAACATCAAAGAGCATGCCTTGGTTACGATTATGGCCAATGTCTCGTTTGGCTCGGCTGCAGCAACCCAGGTCATCGAAGCCATGGTCAAGTTCTATGGCATGCCCTCCAAGGGTGGCTTCGAGATCCTGTTCACCATCACCACGCAGTTGTTTGGGCTTGGTCTGGCTGGGATGGCCTCACGCTGGCTCGTGGGGCCCGCAACGATGATCTGGCCACAGGTCCTATCCAACGCTGCGCTTCTGTCTACCCTGCATTCTCGGTCCAATATTCTTGCGGATGGCTGGATCATTTCACGCCTGCGCTTCTTCCTCCTAGTTTTGTTCGCTGGAGCTATTTGGTATTTCGTTCCAGGCTACCTCTTCACAGCGCTGAGCACCTTCAGCTTTATCTGCTGGATTGCGCCAACGAACGTAGTCCTCAATCAGCTGTTTGGCCAGCGGACTGGGCTAGGCATGTCGGTGTTCACATTTGACTGGGCGCAAGTAGTCTTTGCCAACCAAAGTCCGCTTTTGGTTCCTTTTTGGGCTGGGTGTAATGTTATGGGGTCATTTGTTCTGTTTTTCTGGATTATCTGCCCGATTTTGTACTACACTAACACCTGGTATTCTGCCTACTTGCCACTGCTCAACCCCAATACCTTTGACAATAAGGGTCAACCTTACAAGGTTAATCGTGTCATGAATCCAGACGGTTCGGTGAATGCAGAGGCTTACCGCAGCTACTCCCCCATGTTCCTTCCGGCGGGTTATGCGGTGACTTACGGGGTCGCGTTTGCGAACCTGACTGGTATCTTTGTCCACATTGGACTTTACCATTGGAAAGACCTATGGGAGCAATGGAAGGGACGGAACAAAAAAGATATCCATTCGCGACTGATGCAGTCGTACGTCGAAGTACCATGGTGGTGGTTTGGCGTTGTGACGCTCCTGATGTTTGTCCTGAGTATTGTGACCAATGAAGTGTGGCATACGGGCTTACCCGCTTGGGCGGTGCTTCTGGCGTATCTGTTACCGGCGGTCTACTTCATTCCAATTGGGATTATCAAAGCGGTGACTAATATCTCGAGCAACCAGCTGAACTTAATCACAGAGTTTATCGGAGGATATGCATTCCTCGGACGTCCTGTTGCCAATATGGCTTTTAAGTTCTATGGATATGTGGCTGTATCACAAGGACTTGAGTAAGTTCATCCTGGGCGACCAATCGAAATTATTCTGACTGGGTAGGTTTGTTGCCGACATGAAACTCGCGCACTACCTGCACATTCCTCCCCGCATACTGTTTCTGGCTCAGGGACTGGCTACGCTGATCGGCGCTGCAGTGCAATGCGGTGTGACCGTACTTATGATTACTCGGGTTGATGGTATTTGTGAACCAGATTCAGCCGGTGGATTCAGTTGCCCTCATGGACATGTGACGTACTCATCGTCTCTGATATGGGGTATGATACTCTCCCACTTTAGTTTTCTACAGAAGTAAGAATTTGGTACTGACTTCTTAGGCGCGCTCGGTCCTGCGAGAAATTTTTCCTCGGGTGAGATTTATGGCAATCTACTGTGGTTCTTCCTAGTTGGACCTGTTGTTGTGGTCATCACATATCTCCTGGGACGTCGCTGGAAGCAGTTCAGCTATGTGTCATGGCCGGTAGCGTTCGGCGCTATGAGCCAGGTCCCTCCAGCGACGGGGATCAGCTTTTCCTCGTGGTGGATAGTGAACTCCATCTTCAATGGAATCATCAAGCGACGGAAACCGGCTTGGTGGGCGAAGTATAGTAAGTGCATTTATCCCCCCCTTCTGGCTGACGTAGCTGATCCTGAAAAGACTACGTTCTGTCTGCCGCATTGGACTCGGGCGTCGCTGTAGCCACCGTGGTCATCTTCTTTTGCATTATTCTTCCCGCTGGCACGCTGCACTGGTGGGGGAATGAGGTATTTAAGCAGACGGCTGATGGGATGGGGACTCCGTGGAAGAAGCTGCCCGAATCAGGATTTTTCGGGCCCGAGATAGGGACATGGCAGTGAGTGCATATATTGCAGCGATATGTGAATAGACTAGAAGACCATAGAAACGACATGAATAATGCTAATACAGATATCCGAGACACCATGACATTATTATCTACCTCGTAATATTATTTACTTGACTCTCTTTCCTCTCACCCAAACCCCGACAATATTGCGATCATCCCCGGTCATAACAAACTTCTCAAACACATCTCTACGGCTCTCTCCCTCGGCCACATCAGCCATGACCCCATCCACATCCACACTAACCAACAGGGCATCCAGTTCCTTTCCGGGAACGAAATTCCCAACTTTAGCATCCAAACCCGCAACCCTGGCTCCTCCCAACGTGGCCATATAAAATCCCTCATCGACCGACAACGCCTCACCCTTACCCTGGGAGATGGTCTTCCGCGCCACGGAAACCAAATACGCCTGTCTCATAACCTCCAACATACTACTCGTGTAGCCGCCGCCGCAATCAGTGCCCAGTCCGACCTTGATCCCGGCATCGAGATACTCTCGCACCGGCGCAATCATGTATTCATCCATGCAGGTGTTCGAGACAGGACAATGCGCGATGCCACAATCCAATTGTCTGAGTCGGTCCAGCTCCCCGTGTTTGAGGAATATGGCGTGTGCGAGAATCGACTTGTTGGTGAGGAGATGGAAGGATTCGTAGATCTCGGTTTCCGAGGTGAAGGTGGGGAATAGAGAGGCCGTGAAGTCAATTTCGGCGCGGGATTCGTTGAAATGGGTTTGAATAGGGAGATGGGGGTGTTTCCGGGCCAGATCACCGAGTCCGGAGAGAAGATCAGGGGAGCAAGAAATGGCGAAGCGAGGTGTTAACACGGGGGTGATGAGATTGTGGATGGGGTCGAGGGCTTGAAGTTCGTGGATGAAGGACTCAGTGTCGACGAGAGATTGGTCGGTCGAGGACTCGGTGTACCAGGAGGGTGCGTGGCGGTTCATATTGCATTTACCGATCAGGGCACGTTGCCCGAGTTGGAGACAGATGCGGGCGAGGATCAATGAGGCAGATTTGTGCAGCGAACCGTAGTAGCATGCTGTGGTGATGCCTTGGTTGAGACCGCCGCGGACGCATGAGGTGTAGAGTTTTGTGGCGTGGTCAGGAGATGCGCATTTGGCTTCGTTGGCGAAGGTGAGGGTTTCAAGCCAGGCGAGGAGGGGTAGGCCGCGGCCGAGACCACGTTGGGACCATTGCGGTGCATGGGTGTGCGTGTCGATGAAGCCCGGGCAGAGGAATTGAGAGGATGAGAGGAATAGCGTGGGACAGGTGGATGGGGTGAGGTGGTGGGGGGAGAGGAGCGAGGGGATGTCGTCCGGGTCGGTGGACGGGTGGATGGAAAGGATGGTTCCGGACGACGAGACGACGATAAGGGTGTTGGCGAGGATTTCAAGGGTAGAGGGGGAGATGGAGTGGATGAGAGTGCCGTGGAAGCTGTGGGCCATGGTGTTGGGTGGAGGTTGGAAGGTTGAAGTAGAGAAGTTGGTTCAGGAGAATTGATGAGGGGTACCCACGTGGATTCAGGCACGGGATGAAAACTATACAGAAAGGAAGAGAAAACAGAATTTCTAACATCTTATTCTCAAAAGAATACCATACATATTATCACTACGAGCTACTCTTACTACTTAGCCTCCTCAACTACAGATGGTGCAATCCTGGTCAACTTCTCGTCAGTTTCAGTGAGTTCTCTTTCTGGATTCGACTGTGAAATGATCCTTGCACCAGCCTGTATCCATTGCTTATGATTGTCCTGGAACACATTACAAAGAACGAGAGGCGCTTCAAGAGATTTGACATCATCCAGCATTACTATGGCCCCGGCATATAGCTCCCTCGGCTGAATCTCTATATGTTGAATGGCTTCGAGTACCAGTCGCCGTGATCTATAGGAACATGATTCTAATGTATCCCTGGCATCCTTTTCGAGCTGAAGTGTGCCTGTCCCCCAAGACCCAAGATGTTAGACACTACAACGTGATCGAACAGACATCAGATCCTCCACCATAATGGTGCCTTCTTTATTCTCTACAACCTGATGAATCTCTCCAATCGGTGCTTTAACGGACAGCACGTGTTCCACGATCTCTTTGGGATCATTCAGCAAATCTTGCCGCAGACGATTGACTTCGACTTCTGTCCCTTTGCGTAATTCCGTCCCAGCCAATGGTTCTGTGGTAACTTTGCCATTCTCCACTGATACCTTCAACTCCGGGCTGAATCCGATGGCTTGGAAACTAGCCTGACTGAATGAAAAGCTCCGGGCGGGGGTATTTGAGAGTCGACCGTGGAACAAGGTCACAGGCATGTCTACCCTGTTGTCGAGGCTCACACCTCGTGACAGAATTATCTTAGTGTATCCCCCTTTGTCTATGCCAGAGTCACCCTTCAACCAGACTATAATACAATCACCAGATGCGATCCCGGGGAGGTGAGAAGACTTTGCCGTGTAACTATGAATACAACCAGATTTGGTCCACCAGCTTGTCTTCAGACTCTCGATACACGGGAGAACGCAGAAGAAGAGTACAAACCTCGGGTATCTGAAGGCCTGGCCTGCCCGTGGGACCATGAAGCTTAGGAGGGACCACGATCCTGGTTGTATGCTAGCCCATGTATGTGAGACATATAGTTGAAGCCGACTTGTCCGAATATTTTGCCTTTACATTTTGAGTGTTGAGACACAAGTTCTCTCGAAATTTCCCAAACTGGAATGTTGGCTAAATATAAATCATGCTTCTCTTCAACACTCACCGTCACTGTTTTCCTTGTGGGGTAATCAAGGATACGTGACGACCTATATCAATATGCCAGGTATCTCAGCGTTCGTACGGACAGGTAGTCGCTCTGCTTATTCGTTGATAACAACATAACGACAATCTCCAAAGCATCGGCTTTCGAAGATGGGAGAGTAACAGATATATAAGCATCGATTTGCCAGCTAAGGCCTATGTATTTCGGACAGAATAACAATTGGCAAAGTGCTGTAGACAGAAGTACAGAGCGCGGAATTAGCAAGTCTAGTCGGATGTTTGAAATAATGGTTAAGATATCCCCTCTACCAATATTTCATGGTTCCTTGGTCGAAAAACCGCGATGCTACCTTGATTTATCCTTGTTTAGCCAACTGGTTGTTATCTCATCAGGCTTTAAAAACTCTCTTTATGCGCTTTGATTGAGTGATGCAGAATATGGGTTTTACCCGTGCTACATTAAAAACAAAGGAATGTCATTGGATTAGAGATGCACTGACGTAGGTAAGGTTTGTAACGACGACCTGTAAAATGGTTATTGTGTTGTGGATATTGTGACTAACTATACAGATACCAGGACTATAGTCAAATTAGGGGAGAACAAGGTTTAAACGCCTAGGGAGAAGAGATAGCAGTAAATCTTGCCACCCTCCCAAATTCCCTCACATAACCAGCGATGAAGCAGTCTGATTGGCATGCTCTTCTTCTCACCAGTTGCACTAGTTGTAAATAATTTCTACATGCCGTGGTTAGCATTCTTCACGCGTATATAGATGACGAAATTAACATTAGGTTTTTCTGAACCTGTTCTCTGGCAGGTGCTCGAAGTATAATATACTGGATTATTGATATATTATAAAAATCCAACCCAGGACGCGGAAATGTGGCATCATTATCTGCAAACAAGCACCGGACTTGGAGCTGCTCGACCAAATACGAGATTTAAGAACCAACATGGCCACTCTTTCTCACTCAGATGACTATGTTTTGGGCAGAAGCATTACTGATTCAGAGCGGTCTGCTTTTCCATTCCCACCTTCTTTTCTTGTAATTCGATTTGTATCACTGATTTTTGTACAGCCTGATGCCCAGCATCTCCTCTGGAAATTGCACAAGGAGTACGAATTACATCCTCGCATTCCTGTACAAAGCAACAAGATGATATTGAGCACTGACCGATTGAAAGCAAAAGTTACGATGTCTTGAGTATTGCTAGGACATTTCATGTCCATTATCTGCTGCCCATGCGAGCGTTGTCTCAATGGTGTAGTCCCTAGTGTTCACCTCCACTTTCCCAGTGTCAAGCTGTAGCTTTACCACATTCATATCCATTTGCTGCAGCCAAGAAGAGCGGTGTCCAATTGCTGGACTCCTTGCAGTTCATATCCACTTACCAGTTCCAAGAAGCTGGCGGACAACCGCTTCAAGCCCAAGAAAATATGCCATTATAAGGGGCCTGGCATTATGCGGAAGCGTCCCTACTTGCTGGTCATATATACGTGACCAGGTTTCGTATATCTTGGATTCTGTTTGCACATAGTTGCTTTCAAGGAACTGCAATCTTGTCATAATCGCAGAAACAGGCTTCATGGAAACGAGCAGGCCAATAGCAAGCTGAATATCTCTAAAGCACGTCTAAGCCAGTTCCCACCAGAGCAGCATGAAGATACCAAATGCATATATCTGCAAGAACTTTATTTGATTCCGTTAAAGCAAGGGCATGCTTCCAGCTGTCATGTGAGGAAGTCTTGTATGACAGTGATATTTTCTGGACCAAGAACTCCTTCATGGTCTGATGAAGTGGGTAAACCTTGTTATCGATGATCATCAGAAGCAGCTTGTAGAGGTCTCTCAATGTTGTCTTAAAATGGTTCAACCGGCTTTCTCTCGTCCATGATATACTTCGCGGACTGACCCTCTGTCTTCAACGCCATGGCCAGCGATAGCTCCGCCAAGGACAGCGGCCACCGTGCAGCGGTAACAATATGTAGCAGCTTCTTTGCTTTTACTTTGTCTGGGCTCCGGATCAAAATTTGATTGTAAGCTTCATCCACGGTGTTGAGGTATCTCGTCATGTACTGCTCGAGGGATGTTCCCTTCCATGATAAATTATCGAGGGAATATAGGGACAATAGGGCTTGTAGGCCTAATAGGCCCAAGAGGTCAAACGGGCTCCAGCCCTTGACATCTGTATGATTCCGTCTTGGCACTTCATAATATCACATCGTTCCAGAAAAACAAAAGGCTTAAATTCACGTCTCATTCTCATCGCATTTCAAATTTCTTTGAGATTCCACCACTTTCTCGTTTCGGTTTTTGTTTCAGGGCCACAGCGTGCAACAGCGTGCATCACCCAGTTACAAAACTAATGTAAACTGTCCGACTTGCTCTCATGTGTCGTGTTCTGCCCTTCCCTATCCTGTTTCTGATATTAATTAAGTGTCAGTCGATCCGCGCCCTACTTTAAATGTACTTACACCGCATAATTTGGGTTCGTTCCTTTAGCTATTGCTGGCTGGTTGATCCACCAGCTACCTTCCAAGGTTTATTTTAGCTCAGACTGCAGAACACCAGCTCGATATACTATGGATAGTTAAAACAAAAGCTTATAGCTAAGGAAATCAGCACTTGATTACTTTACTTTATATCGAAGGCCTCTCTGACTCCTGTGTTTTAGATCTGGAATAAAAGCGGGGCTATTACGGGTCCATATTAAAGACTCGAGATCCGTGAAGTCATTCCTAGTAAAGTTAAGCTTTGTTTCTTAATATGCTCAATTTTACCCTCTGCTGTTAAGGCTTTTTTAATTTACTTTAATTACATTATGATACCAGCTGGCTCTTTGTTAAATAGGATCTGCATACTAAATATATCTCCGTGGGATTGATTGTCCTGCATAATCTTGCTACATGTTACTTCCTAAAAGCCGCTAAAAACCCTTTTAGTATATTACAAGGTAGTCCTTACAGTACCTAGCTTATTTGAACTAAGATGTCCTGTGCTCCTGACGATACCATTATACAAGCGAATAAAATCTTTAATAATGACAATATCCAGAGCTGGGCAGCTGGGAGTGATCTGGTATCTAACTGGTTTATAATCTTCTTCTGTCACAAATCTGGCGTAGTGAGGTTAGCAAGCGTAAAGAATAAGATCATCTGTGCGATAACCCACCCCAAGTAATGGGGTATACATTCCTATTATTACTTTTTTAATTTATTGGTCCGACTATATCTCTTCTGTATAGCGTTTTTCTTTTAAAGAGGTTTTAAAATATAGCTATTGACTGCCTGATGCACTTTCTTTTTGCTTCATGTCGGAAGAAACTTCTTTCGCCCATCGTCTCGTCAGCGAACAGGGAAAGGCACGAGTATGGAAGATTAATGGGAATAAGACAATTAAAAAAAAAAAAAAAAGTAATATAAGTAGAGTAAATAAAAGGAGTAATCGCCGATGGGATCTTGCTTCCATGGAATTAATTGCCTTAAAAAGGAGGAAAATACCTGCCATATAGTTGGAACCTATCTTTATATTAGTTTACAGTTGCCTTAAGCGTGTACGCTTCGCTTCAGAGTACGCCATTTAGGATTTACTTCGCCTCCATAAATTTCTATTTGCATTATCTTTTATGGTAGGTTGGACGCACCTGAGCAATCTTAAGGGTTGTTTGTCAAACATGGCCGTCGAACTACCCGCACAAAATAAAGGGTGGGTGAGTTGCATAGAGAGCACTTGAATATTTACTTAGCAGGTCCTGAGCGCTCACCGAGTAAGCCCCTTAGTACCCTTATTAAAGCGGCGGTGTCCAGAAGATGAAAGCTATAAGAAAACAAGAACGTATAGTAACATATATACAATCGCCATCACAGGGTATAATACGTAGCCATCTCCTCTTGAAACCAATCATACGAATAAAACAATTGCTGTGCCAACTGAGGATCCATTACAGGCATCGCTCCCGACTCGTCCACGAGGAGCACGTCATCCAGAACGGGCGCCAACGGCACCGGCGGTGCTACGAGGATGTGTGGCTGTTGTGATACAGACGGGACCTGCGGCGGTGGCTGGTTCTGCTGACCTAGCTGCTCCTGTTGATATGCGAGATTACTGAAGATCATTGTGCTTTGCTGTCGAAACGTCTCAGCCAGCCGTTCCACCCCCGGTCGTCGCTTGCCAAATTCTTCCAGGAGTACTACCACCGCCTGGATGGCACGACGCATCGTTTGATCGTCGGGCTGCCAAGCTGCCGGGTGGCCATCTCTCACCGCGAGCAGATCATGATTCAGACACCACAAGATCGTGATGCCGGCGAAATACGTCTGACTCAGCGTCAGCCAGATCCACTTCAGTTTTCCCACAGAGTAGCTGTCCCAGTAGGACCGGATGACTTGGATACTGGCATCGCCGCAACTGACAATGCTGGTCGCGTCTGGTGTGGGGTTCCGCGGACTGGGACGGTACATCAGTAACAGTGTCGTGGCGTAGAGGTAGTCGTAGTAGCTGGTGGAATATAAAAGGGCCGGCGGGTACACTGGAGCATTGCGACGCCAGTCATCTAGCTCTTGACGAAAGTGACTCAGCATGTGGGCCACCTCACTTGGCTCCGGAGGTGGCTGATTATTATGCACTGTCTACGTTAGGGGTGTCAACTGAATACACTAGCCCGGGGCTACTTACAGTATCGATAGATGCGCGAGAAGATCCGACGCAAGCGCACAACCTGCACGGGAATGGTCATCACGCTGGTCCCTGGCGCCTCGGTCCAGTCGTCGTTGAACTCGCGTGGCAGGCCCACACTGATGTCCTCGTCCACTATCCCTAACGGTCGCCCCAATGTACTGGCGATCAACCGGTCCAGGTTGTAGAGACTCCAGAACACCCGTTTGGACATTTCCTCCTCCACCAAGCTCGCTACAGGGCGCGCTTTGTGTAGACCCAGGCTGGTCGCCAGACGCAAGGCAGTGCCCAGCACATGCCACACGCTAGGACCGCTGGTTGCAAATAAAGTGTACAACGCCAGGCTGAGTAGAGCACGGACTGCAGCCAGGTCCTCATTCTGCAGCGCTATTGGCAGTGTTTCCTGACTCACGCGATAGAATTCCATAGCCCGGGTTTCGTCCGATGCCCCAATTAATAGGGAGATGGCGATCGTAATGTGATAAGTATAGAGGACTTCCGGAGCAGGGGTCTCGCCGGCGTAGATGCGGCGTAGAGGAGGAAAGAAGTCCGAACGATGTAAAAACGGATATTGATAGCCCATACTATCGAAATACTGACAAGCCACCCGCTCTGCTTCCTGCAGTGAAGCGAGTCGAAGGACACGAGGAGCAGACGACGTGACCGGAGGACGGACAACGGATGGTGGTCGATGCTCAAGGTGATCCCGAAAGATCTCGCCGACATTGGGCAGCTCCGTTCCCACCGTCGACGCGCTCGCCGGGCTGTTGGACGCGGTTGTCGTTGACGGCCGGGACAGGCTGCTGCTACGGCCCATCAGCATGGTTGGCACCTGATACCACCAGTCCGGATCCCCTTCCCCATCCAACGCACTCCCTGTTGGACGATCGGCAATGGGGATGCCGGTTTTGCGGCGCACGACTTCCTCCAGCCATCGGACTCGGTTCTGTAGATTCTCGAGCTGATCTCGCGGAACGGAGGCACTAGCGACTTGTGGACCGGGGGGTGGCACGGTACATCGGACGCCCGCGCGTGTGCATGCGGAGCAATTGGGGTAGCGAAAGTCACATTTCTTCTTGCGTTTGCGACAGAAATCACAGGCGGTGGAGACGCGTTTGCTGCGATGAACTGTGGAGGTGGGAGAAGAGAGATGGGGTGGTGATTGTAGGGAATTGCCTAGGGAGGAGGAAGAGGAAAAGGGCGGTTGCGAGGACGAGGAAGGAAGGGAAGCTAGAGAAGAGTCGAGACGGAATTTGCCCAGTTGATGCCGAAACTCGGGGTCCCTGTTAGTCATGGTGGATTCCACCCACAAACGAGGCAACTGAGGCAGAGGAAGTCGCAGGCCAAGGATTCAGGCGGCTCGAACCGCAAGCCATTCCGGGCGGAGTTCGATTCAGACGGACTGTTGGACCGACGGATCTGGTACGGCGGGGAAGTGGTTGATGACACCAGACGAAAACGCCCCGTCCCTTCGCTCTGTCGAGCGTCGTCGTCGCACGTTGAAGTTGTTGGTGATGGATCTTGGATTGGATGGATTGGGCTGGGGTTGTTGGCGCCTGGGCACGTGGACGCTTGGCACTCACGGTCAGATGTCATTTCTGACTTCTCTCCAGATTACCCTACACAGATCGTTATTCAACTCCATCATGAATAACGGAAGATGCGTTATGCACACAACTATGCTCATAAAGGAATTCTGGAAAGATTGATACAGGAGAGCCCTAGATAGGTCAACGGCCATCGCTGCAGAAGTGTGGAGCACTAAATCGCTCACCAGACTTCAGACCAGTATGGGAGATCTGCATCAAACCGTCTATCCCTTCTGATATAGTCCTAACCCCGCTCTAATCCTTGCATGCCAGACATAGTGTAATCGGCATATACTTCCTTACGTCTGGCATAATTCACTTTATGCCTTTTATGATCGCGACATCGAAACCTATAAGGCAAGGGTCTGCTTCGATATTCTATACGGATTCGATTCATTGCATAGCTGGATCCCTACAACAACAATACATCGTCTATCAAACCGTTGTCATGCTCTTTGACCTGGTTGACGCGTCCCATTATCTGGACATCTTCCCACTACTGGGGGTTCTGCTGTTGAGCGCACTGACGCTCTTCTATACCCCCTTGACACGACCACAGCTACCCTTGGTGAATGATAAAAAACCCTTTGAATTACAGTATGCAAACGCGAAAAAGCGATTCGTGACGGACGCTCGCAATTTGATCAAAAATGGGCTCACAAAAGTATGACCATAATCAGGAATGGATGACTATGGGACTGAACATGTTTGAAACATGCATCCTAGACCTCTGCATTTCGAATCGTCACCGAGAATGGAAATAAAATAGTCTTGTCTCCCAAGTACGCCAACGAAATCCGGAATATTGAGGAACTGAGTTTCAATGCGGCAATTGCTAGTGACTTTCATGGCAACATCCGGGGGTTTAATGTTTTCAAGGAACGCACTGCGTCATCCAACGTATTTCTTGATGCCGTGCGGATGAAACTCACCTCAAGTCTCGGTAAGGCCCCAATCTATCTTTCGCCCGAACTTGCCCGTAGACCAATCGATGCTCTTAGGAAAGATTACAGAGCCTCTGTCCATGGAGACAGCAGATGCCCTCCAGGTCAATTGGACTAACAACCGTGGTAGGTACTTTCACCATAGAGGCCGAGAATAAGAACTGACCGCTCCAGACTGGCATCACCTGGCTATTCGGCCTAGTATCCTTCGTATCGTTGCCCAGTTGTCCTCCAAGGTTTTCCTTGGTGACAAAATCTGTCGCAACCCGGATTGGCTTCGAATCACAATTGACTACACAGTCGATTCGGTCCTCGCAGCGGAGGAATTACGACTTTGGCCAGCACCTGTGCGCCCCGTTGTATCTTGGTTCCTTCCCTCCTGTCGAAAAGTCCGTAACGACATGGCCGAAGCATATAGCATTATCCGGCCGGTACTGGAAGAGCGACGGCGAAACAAAGAGATGGCCATTCAGCAAGGTAGAACCCCGGACCATTACAACGATGCTATGGAATGGATGGAGGAGTGCGCCAAAGGGCGACCCTACGATGCAGCCACTGCGCAGATGTCGTTCTCGTTCGCAGCCATCCATACAACATCCGACTTGATCACTCAAGTTCTGTATGACATTGCGGGGAAGGAAGACTTAATTCAGGAACTCCGTGAGGAAGTCATCACTACTATAGGAGAAGGAGGATGGAAAAGAACGACACTATATAAACTTAGGCTAATGGACAGCGTGATCAAGGAGAGTCAGCGAATGAAACCAATTGGCATTGGTAAGCTTGTATTCAAGAGTTAGTGAACGAAGGGCAGTGCTAATGCCGTCCCAGCAAGCATGCGACGTCAAGCCAAGGCCGCCATCCAGCTATCAGACGGTACAAGGATTGCCAAAGGTGATATATTGGTAGTTTCTTGTGAATGGATGTGGGATCCCAATTTTTATACCCACCCCGATACATTTGACCCCTACAGATTCCTCAAATTACGGGATAGTCCTGGCCGCGAGACTTCATCTCAGCTGGTGTCACCGTCCCCCGAACATATGGGATTTGGATATGGAAAACATGCTTGTCCTGGAAGGTTCTTTGCCGTAAACGAGATCAAGATTGCCCTGTGCCATGTTCTGCTGAAATACGATTTCAAGTTGGCTCAAGGGTTCACACCACAGCCCAGAAAGAGCGGTGCTTCCCTGTCTGCGGATCCGAACGGGAGTATCGCGGTTCGGAGACGAGAAGAGGAGATTTCCTTGGACCTCTGATGTAGTTTTTGATGTTATATGGTATACTGTAACTGCGTTGTCTCTCTTTCCTGAATGCTCCCATAACAGCTCAGCTTACAATAACCACCTACCACATTTTTCACAGCGTAATATGTATGTCAGTAGGAGTGAGAGTAGAAATGTGACTACATTCTAAGTTGTTTATTGCATGCATTTTGACTATTCATTTCACCCACTTCTTAACTTCATCATCAAACAATGCATAAAACGTTGTATAAACCTGCATTGCACCTCATTTAGTATACTCGGAGACTCGGAGCACAGAGAGGGATAAAGAGTGACACAGGATGTAGTTTACTAGCCTTTATGCCTAGAATTTAAGCATTTCAGGTGTCCTACACCAGAAACATCTTGTAGTTATGAGATTGACACGATTTGTAGCCAACTAATACTAAGTGTAAGTCTGGATATCCATTATTATTTACAAATACCACAATTTATTAAAAAAATTAACTTATTCCTGTCAACACAGGAAAGATAGCCAATCTAAGTGGAAAAGAGTCCACTATCATCCGATAGGGCCTCAACCCAGCAAACAGCATGGCTATATGGATGGTAACACAGAACCTCTTACTATTTCGCAATCCAAGATAGAAACATAAATACACCTCGGAACCACCTTAATCTCTACTCACCATCCGTATCATACGTATACTTACATACCATGCCCAGCAAAACCAAAACTCCAGAACCCCTATTTATCCCACAAAACCCCCACTCACCCAACTCGACTCTCCTCGTGCTCATCTACCGCAACGTCCTCGAGGACTCGCATCGAACACCCTCCGGCGTCCTCTCCGCCATCGACACAACCGCCTGGATAAAAGATGGCCAATGGAAGATCGACAGCGAAGCAGACGCCGCGACCCCGCACTATCACAGCATGACTCACGAGACGTACGCCGTGTTACGAAGGAGGGGGAAGTCGGCGCTAGATGGGGAACCCGTCGGGGTAAGTTTGTTGCGAGGGAGGGAATGTGTTTGTTTTGCCGGTGTTGGATATTTCCTCTGGATGGATGAATAAATGAATAAACGGACGGATGGATGAATAGGAACTGATGGAGAATTTACCCGGGCGGGACTTACGCATTTTCAGCTAGGATACGGAAGGGGGTTTGAGATTATGGGGTTTTATTCTTTGGTTTGTTCCCCCCTTCTCTCTCTGTATATACTAACCTTTTGGTTTATCAAGCTAATATGCATGTTGCAAGCATAGAACGAGTTCAACTCTCCCGATTAGCCTTATGACATGCAGCATGCGCTTGTATCCGAGGACACTATGCAGATGCGAGTAAAGTGTGAGCAAGTGCTAATGCAAGAGTCTGATTCTCACTATGGCAGGGATGGACCGATGATGACACTTCAGACGAGGGGTGATCCATACAGTAAAGCAAAGATATGTGTATAAGCTTAGTATGTGATTAGCGCGGGTGGATCTACTTCAGATTCTCTGATTCGAGCATCCCAGTAGAGATAATATTTAGTAGTACTTCATGAAGCCTAGTTGGGGTAGGCGGATGATATATATCCTTTTCATCTTCATTGATTCCTTATATACAATAATAAAAATTCTACCACGATATTAGTCGAGCATAATAATAATCCTGTGAACAGCCGGGTATCATATGTACTCAGCCACAGCTGGTAGTATTAGTGGCTACGTAAGAATGTTGAATTAGTCGACTCATGTCAAGTCGTAGTGCCATAAATGGCTGAGGTGATTTGGCGAAGGTGATTCGACCAAGGAAGTATCTATATCTTCCTCTTGCCACAAGTTGGTTTGTAGGGTTAAGCCACCTGAAAATAAAACGTTAAGGTAAGTAATCAGGTTTTGGGGTAGAGACTAGTGCACATAGTATCGCACTGTTGAGAACTAGGACGCATTATGAGTCCGATCCATCAGATCATGTACGGAGTCTAAGTTATAAGGCACCGTACATAAAGCCCACGGAGGCGTTGTAGGATGGGAGCACAGAGGAGTCTCGTTGCGCAACAATGTCGACTGGAGCTCTTAAAGAGAACGCCGAGGTTCCTTGAACAGCAAGTTTGAAGTGAAGGGTGTACATCCGTGACATCAAACAGGAATGAAATGTTATGATGAAATTCTCGTGTGGCAGCGTCACCGGGACGAGCAACGTTGCAGAATAACACCCTGACTCGTCACGGGTCCACTGCGGTGTTGGGATGCATAGAGTAAAGGATGGAAACTCGGTCTCTGTGAAGTTCAGCGGTCGACCGAAAATAGCCTTTTTCTTGGTCGGTAGATCATTATGGAAGCTGGTGGTGAAAAGTGTAGTACCCGTGATTTGTCCTCGCAGGGATTTCAGTTTGGGTAATGTTGAATTGTTGTTATCTGCTGGTCTATAGCAAAGAAATAGCCGAACAGCCTGACTGATCGAGCTAACAGGGTCTCGTAACGGTAGCCAAAACGTCTTGGGCTGCTCCAGTGTTACGGACAGTGACCCAAGTGTGACCTTTGCACGGCTGTCACGAACGGGCTCCTCAGCGTGTAAGCAGTACTCGTCGCCAAAGTTATCCAGATTTAAAGGTGGCCTTTCGTCAAGTGCTGGCTTGACTCGGACCTTGAATCTCCTAGAGAATATGGTCTCTTGTTTGCACGAGACCAAGCTGATCCTATTTATCTTGACCTGAATGGAATAGATAATTTTGCACGATACTGGTGCAAAGTCGTCTCGCAGTTTACCACCGAACCCTGATACAGTAGCATCGCCAAAGCTTGGAGGAGGCTGGAGATGAGCTGCTTTTACTAGAGGGCTAGTGGTTGTGTGATTGCAAGAAGAGGCGGGTAGATAATCGAGGACCTCGAACGAGAAATCGAAGTCATATTTCCGACCTCTCTTCAGAACCCGAGGATCAGGAAGCCTCGATTCCTGAACACTCTGTGTGACATTTTGGAATCGATAGTGAGCTTTATTCGGGTGGTTGCGTACGTTCGTGCTTTGCTCCCCTGTTGCTACGGTTTAGCTTCAGGGGCAAACGGGAATCCTCGTACTATGATTGGGAAGCCTTGTGTAATACTCGAGAATGACGCACCTACAAAAGAAATCTGCACATTATCGAAACGTAAATCGCAGTCTGAAACGATTGAAATCACGCCTTCGACTTTGTCGCCTGTAGAGTATGAAGGAACGTAGGCTGCATTCCGATTTTGGCAGTTTCCTAAACAGATGGATGCAGATAGCGCATGACTCAGGTCTATGGTCTTATCCATTGCTTGAGGATTCATGAGGATAAAGAACGACCGACCTGGCGAGGTCGAAGATGAGGTTATTAGACGGATAGGATATAAAGGGCGCGGTCACATGACTACCGCTAGTCCGATTCTGGTGTCCGTTTCTACCGGTGAGTCACAGGCGCGACTGACTGTCTCAGTAGGTTGATCTCTGGTGACTTTGATGGGCTTTCAATTGGAGATTTGATGGAGTTCCGCAAATCACCAAAAAATGACTGGCTCTGGGTTTTATTTTTTTTTTTTGACCCGCATTGCGTCACCCACCCAGCCAATAAGATCCCCGTACCCGTATTCAACACGCCCTACAAACAACAACAGTGACTTACCCATGCTCAAGTGCGCGTGTACTGTGTTAGTATGTGCTTTGCAGGTAGAGAAGAAAAGAACACACTGAAATTTAATTCAGGCCATCAACTTCATTTGGTTCAATCATCATTTCAAATTGTGAGCGACATACGGGAACAATGAAAGTAAAATATTAAGCCAATGCTTAACAACCCAGTGGGGGATCCGACTTAGCAGCCATTTGCCAGTCGTTAGTCTTTTTTAGCCGATTCTCGGGGTTTGATTCCAATTGTGATATATACTCTGTACAAGTGTTGCAATTAATTCTGGTAGGAAACCCAGTAGCACACGAATGGCGAGCTACCCAGTAGTGGGACCGAGATACGACCTTCTGTGCACAGAACAATCAGGCTATAAACCACTCGAATACCGATAAAAGCAAGGGAAAAAGCAATGGCAATGAGAAGCTATACTTCCGGCGTTAGTCACATATGCAGGCATAAGTTTGAGAAGAAAATAATCTCCCCGCTTCTCCTTGCGGCAGAGCTATTCTTTTCGGCAAGGGAGACCGATTCACCCTACGAGGACAGCCGACGGGGCGATTAAAATGGTAATTCCCGCCTTCACCATGTTCTAGGCTTGATCCATCGGTAATTTGTGATTCTCGAGTTTCGCACAACCAGCAGCTATGCCCGCGACGAGTATGTGGAAGAAAAGTTCCCCGACATATTCAAGTTTGAGGTTTAGATCGAGGATGTAGTATGTTCTCTGTTTTCTTATGGTCATTCTAGGATTTGTGTACTTGAGTATGTGCAACTCTAGCCTTCATGCAGGATACCCGCTGTTGCGAATAGGATAGGGGAGATGCACACGTTCACAGTGATACTTCCATAATCTTACTCACCATTAAACACCATTATATGGATCATATTAGAACCACATATTCATTCGTATATGACAAGAAAGGCCGAGACGACCATGGTCCATACTCTCTATACTACCGACTGGTCCTTTCCACGTGCTCCGCTAAATCTTCTGTTCCTCGTCGGAAAGCCTGTCCTGCGACGGGACAATTCCCACACTGGGCCGGAAATGTTCATCCATTCTCTCAAGCCGGAAGAGATTTATATAGAACGGGAAAGCCAATGCCAGGCTATATCCTATCATTGGGATACCCACGGCGATATGGGCATTTCTTTTTGTGACTACTACTTCCAGTTAACATATACTATTCCCACACCCAACCATCCACAAAAGTGTATAAAGAATACGAAGCGGCACTCATCTTAGGAGGAAACGCTGCTCCTCCATTATTGCCAGATGAGCATGTGACTATACACCAATAAAACGCTAGGCTTGGCGCGAGAAATCAGAGTGAAAACTCGGCAGTTTTTGGTGTGTAGGGATCATAGGGTTGGTGCTGTTCCCATTCTCTCCCTTCGTTCGTTTCAGGGTATATAGTTAATAGTATAAACTCACTTTATGTAAGTGTTGTGAACTCAGGGGAAATGGGGCGTAGGGAGCTATTCTATCAGCTACAGGCCAACTAGCCTAATTAGGAAGTAGATGTCATTCAGTGGAAACACCAGGAATCGCAGTATCTCAACCAACTGAGCCTACTAAGCGGTTCCCTATATTCTCATTGAGGTGTTCAACTAACTAAAGGATTGAGGGGTAGAATGGATCGGTAGATATTTCCGCACCGCCAAGTCGGGCGGATTATAGTGTTTCCGTAACAGTAAGCTGCATTACCTAGACCCAAGTAACCAAAACACTGCCCTAAAAGTCTCAAGGAGCTGCTCAAAATGTGCTTTTCCCAACGCGCTACATGTGTGTTTAGCGCGAGTTAATAAAATCCTCGTCGGGAGGAACGGATAGGAGGGTTCACACCTACGTCAACCCATTGTTAGTTCTGGCTATGGTGGCCTTCATAAATATGATTAAAGCACCTCAAGATACCTCCAGCTTCCATTGAATGTTAGAAATGTTTTCAACATTCTCGCTTCTTTCATGTCGTATCGAGCTGCCGGGGTTCGGCATGGCTCTAAACCACCGGCCATCTGTCAGACGTCCTCATTACTCTCTATAATCAGACATTTTATTTATTGAAATCACAAAGCATGACCTCTTGACATTGGACTACAAAGATATTGAAGGCATTGCTGTTATGTAAACTCCCTCGGTAATGTAAAGGCAAAGTACTAGCAAGGAGCCGGTGGACCTGTTCGAGGCTACGGCTGGTCATTAGTAAGAGGTCTTTCACTGTCTCATGTCCATTTATCACAGCCTGAAACAACGGTGTTCGACCCTTGAGGTCTTTTGAGTCGACTTCAACTTGTCCAGTCTGAAGCAATAGCTTTGCTACCGCCTCGTGCCCGTTCCTTGGTGTCGTGTCCCTTGAATCTTTCGAGTCCACATCAACCTGTCCGGTTTCAAGTAATATCTCGACCACCGTATCGTATCCATTCTCTGCAGCCCAGGATAGTGGGGTCCGACCATCAGAGTCTTTTGAGTCCACATCAGCCTTCCCAGTTTTGACTAAGAGCTTGACTATAGTATCACACCCATTTCCTGCAGCCCGAGATAGCGGCGTTCGACCACCGTTAGATCCTCTTGAGTTCATGTCGACCTGTCCGGTTTCAAGTAACTGCTCGACCACTGTCTCGTACCCGTACTCTGCAGCCCAGGATAGCGGCGTCGAACCGGTGGAATCTCTTGAATCCACATCTACCCTACCAGTTTCAAGGAGAAGCATCACCACCGTCTCATGCCCCATTTCTGCGGCATATGATAGTGGGGTTACAGAAGTAGAATCTCGAGAGTTGATGTCGACTTGTTTTGTTTCAAGTAACTGCTTCACCACGGTGTCATGTCCATTCTCTGAAGCCAGGATAGCGGTGACCGACCATAATTGAACTCTTTTAATTCCACATCAACCTGGTCCATTTCAAGCAACAGCTTGATGATCTCCTTATATTCTTCTCTTGTAGCCCAGGACAATGCGGTTGAACCGCAATCATCTGTCTTATTAACATGAGCCTCCTCTCAGATGCTAATCCGTGCTGTAGCCTCAATACCGTGTTTCGCAGCCCACAGCCGTGCCGAGCCTCTTGAGCTTCGTGACTTATATCGGTATAAGCATGGATTAATGAGAACGTGAAACTGGCGGTTAATCTGACATAAATAATTGATGTCGTTTTCTCTCTCGAGAAATGCACCAACCAACAACAGAAGCTCTAGAGGCAAATGAAGGACTACCTCGATTATACTCCCGAGACTGTGTTTAAGTCCGAAAAATGAAAGTACGGAGATCGAACCAGTGATGGCACGAGTGTCTTTAGATGCACGATCCTCACGCTCGTCGTAGGCCGCGAATATGGTGGGAGCTAAGGTATGGTAGTCTCTCGCTCGTCCTTCTGCTCTTTATACCTTTCGCTTAGCTCCTGTTGTCGTAATTACTAACTGACTCCTGTGTCCCTATCACCGTTTCGAATGGGACTGAAAGGGCTCTGATTGGTCAAAGTGGTTTTAATAGTCGGTATGCATCCTATTGTAGATAAGGTATGGTTGCCAAGATGAGAACGAGGCGCCGACCTAGGGAGCAGATTGTGTTCCACAGGCGGCGTTAAGCTTTTGAGACTGCAGTAATAAGGAACCTAACTTTCCGATCTGACGTTCGTGTTCTTAATTGAATGTTTTATAGCAACGGACTTATTATTTTCAATGATTCTTGTTTCCACGCCTTTGATACTATCAAAAAATGGACGATAGTATCTAGGAGTACCATTGAAACCTGCAAGCCTACTTTCCCTTACCCATCTCTGCTCTGATAGCATCCTGTCCAGCTCCCCTGTGACGGAATACAACGTAATATAGGGACCAGTATGTCCGTCCATCGAGGCATCAAGAAAGAAATACAAATTGGACCCAAAGCTACCGTTTAGTCGTCACATATATGTTACCACCCTCCAAGAACTCAGTGCTTCATCACCGCTGGTCACTGTCTTCGCAAAGCAAGCACAATAAGGATGCCGAGGAGACAAAGAGATCCAGAGAGTTGAACAAGCACGCTAAGCCACCTTGTAACTCCACCTTGTTCTCGCGTAGACATATCGAGTAGGAGAGGTTTTGTAGCCAGACGATCAGGAAATCGCACGGCATTATTTGGCTCTGAGTGTACAAACTGTTAGTAAATTGTCTGCGTGCTGAATTGAGACTAATTGCCTTATATAAGGCCAGGATAGCAGCGTATGGACTATTAGGTAGTCAGGCGAAATGCCCAATGGAGTTCTGCAATACTCTGCGGCTTGGATTAGATGAACTTTTGCTACGTGTGCTTAGCACAGAGCGGATGCTATATATCTAATAGTCCTTGCCATTCCCGACGATGGATGCCATTGAGATCTGCATGAAAAACTATTCTATAGACACAACACGATGTTTATCTGTTCGTATTCGACCCTGCCAAGAAAGTAGGTCTTGGCTTTATACTTTAATTTTGTTAAAGCTGGGGAGGGAATGCAAGAGTACCTATATTTACCTCTGTGAGTGTTCCTCCTTTGCATCCGCATATCTCATGTCAATCCCTAGCTCAGACTAAGCCTGTATATGCCGCCGAATGTTCTTACACAAGCTGCATAACTGGAGGTACTTGCTCATTCATGAAGTCCGTCCACAAACTAGAAGAAATCTCAATACAATGCCGCCAACGTATATTCTCATAATGACAATATCAGAACCCTGTAGTGAAGTTCCCTGTTACATTTGAATTCTAGGGCTTATCGAAACCGGGAAATCCGCTTATTGGTATTCATCTCGAGGGACAATAATTGCCATCTAGAACTATCTCTACGTATTTTACTGTTGTATCTCACCGTCAACACTTTCCGGAACTGGTAATCAGGGCAACTTGCACGGCAGCAAACCTGCGGGCTATTAGTGTCATTGAATCAGAAGCAAGTGTAACGAGAAAAGAAAGACAGAGAGAAAGCAGATAATAACTTACGCAGTAACAGCGGCAAATATCTCGACCCGGCGAGCCTTCACTAATAGGCCTAAGGACAGTGAAAATAAAACATTGTATACCGCCATTGTCAACAGTCTTGCCGTTGTGTCCTCAATAAAGTATAAGATAATCATACATGACACGGGCAGTATAACAGCAGCAAAGATGCTGACGACGTAGGTAACCGCTCTTATCCTTCGATCGTTATACCGCACAGTTCCAAGTTCAGTATCCTCTACACCCTAAAGACACCAATTAGAAACGTACCAATGCGCTGAAAATAGCATACCTCAAAATGCGCCCCCAAACGTCCCTGAAACCACGCTATGGGTCGATCAAATATCCACCTGGTAAGGTTGTCTACGCCCTCCTGCCTGTTGCAAAGCGCAATCAGGTCGTTCTTGTTGCCTTTGTGGTAGACATTCATCTCTGCTTTGCTGGCAAAGCGGACACCCTGGCATAATTCCTGGGTCATCATCCACTGCTCGAAAACCTTGTAATCAGTTTCATCAGGAGCACTGAAGTGGATTAATTCCCGATGTTGGATCAATGCGTTGTCTGATTCAGTAGAACTCCAGTAACAGAATTAGTCACGGATAACAAATGCAACATTTTTATTTCCGAGGAGGACATACACTTATGAAATTAAAGTGCAGTTTGGTTATGACTTACTGTACTCCTTCAGCAGTTCTCGCGCCTCAAGGAACTTTCGCCATTGTAAACTGTCAACCCCTTTTTCGCCTCTCAATGAATCCTTCAGATCGCGCACGCAGCAAGGATAGAACTTCTTTTCCTCATATGAGTGGCACTTATCAGATTGAATGATAGTTTCCAGGTCTTCCTCTATGATGGCCAATTCTGCTTGATAGTATAGAAGATTCTTCGCATTCAGTTTATCAAACCGCCTGAAACATGCTAGCCCTGAATCAGAGGCGAATAGTGTGGCAAGTTTATCGTAACCCTCTAATCTGCGATTGTCTGTGGTTGACATGGTTCCCTATAAGTGCGCCTCCGTATTTGATCTAGATCTGTGGATGAGAATTCGTGGGAACACGGTCATTCTGACTTCTGCACTTCTTCACTAGATGAATTCTAAAATCTATACTACAAACAAGGTTGGGATCTGTAAGTTGGGCACCTCAGTATTGACGCATGCCACATCATCCGATGATGCCCAAGTGTTGGGGCATGTCTGCCCTATGTAGCTGGAAGGAGAGAAACATGTTTTGACATAGAATGGCTATGATTTGCTCTACTATTAAGCCTTGTATCAGTGCTACCTTGCCTCATGTTGAGTAGCTCATCAATTACTGATGGTGCCAATCCACTCTTTACTTATCTGAATCACCCGATAGCTAGGCCTCGAACGAAAGAACAGAGATATGAGAGGTTCTCGGATAAGGATGCAAGGATTTACGCACTGGACATGCGTTGGTCTATGACCGAACGGTATAGAGGAGGGTATTTGGATATAATTTGGTCCATTAACACATCTTTTTGAACACATAGTTGACCTGAAATGATACAAATATTAGCCCTACATGGACGCCCGCAAACCTCCAGACCTATGCTGACCAAAACAGACGATAGAATGATTTCGATTTATTATTTCTACCGTATTAGCTTCCCTACCTGCTCTACTTCAATGTTTGGTTGCACTGCAAAACGTATGTCGACATGCCCAGTCTTGTACAGAACGATTCTCATTGCTGGTTGGATAAACGTAGTCTTGTTGCCACGGCCGGATCGGCTCTATACAGACCAATTTCACGCACGGAAGGTCTCCCTAGAAGCAAGTCAAACTCCGCATTCTTGACGACGTAAAATTCAGCATAGTATGTCCTTCCACGACCACAAATCTGCAATGTAGCTTTCAGTTTTCCCAGTGGCTTTGTGTTGGGTCGATTCCACCATGTTATCTCCCCCGAATATGGCTGTACACGGTATTTCATCCTCCGGTAGACTGCCTCCCTCATGATATTTATGTCCGTTTCGAAATCCACCACCATACGTCTTCGTATCCACGTATTCTGATCCGCGAGAAGCATGACGTCATATATAAAGTCACACTGTGGCGGGAGTTCAGATGAATCTGGAGGATGCAAGGTATTGTGTCCGCGGAGGGTGCAATGGAGGGTATCTATTAACTCCTCGCTATCTTGGGGGGAAACGCCATAGCCTTTCATTCGTGGGTTTTGGGAGTGTTCAAGAGGTTGGTTTGGAGCCCTGTCCGTGGAATGACAATGATGAACCCCAACGGTAGGAGACTCCGCGACAGGTGAATCCCGCAGTGTAAGACGAGTAGGAGGAATTGATTGCACAGTCTCCGGATGTCTTTTCCTTGGGGTAAACCGCAGTAGAAGAGATGAAATGCTTTCTTTTAGTGAATACGGCGAGCACGGCATCTTCTCTGTAAGCTATTTGCGCAGTAAGAAATGAGAGCCCGGGAGGATACTGCTATTTACATGTCTATTAATATCAAATCAGAAATAAAACCAACTCACTACTTACCCATGTGTCTGTCCGCATCCACACTGGATACACGATGGTACGTCCCCTTCTTTAGGAGCTATCAGCTCGGCCTCTCTATAATGTGTCCTTTTCTAATACAATGTCCGGTTTATCGATGGCTCTAGATTCGTATCTAGAAGATAATAGTACACAATCATATGCGTTTGTGTCCAAAGAGGGCGGGAAATTGCGCTGCAGTGGAAGACACGAAGTAGCGATGCGCGAGGGTGGTGACACTGTCTTGCCCCGGCAGTCTTCGCCGACTACTCGCCGGAAATATTGGCTAATTTGTTCCTTGACTACGCAATACGCTGCCTAGTCTAGCCTTGCTGTTTGTTAATGAGGGATGATCTGCATCATGCCCTGATTTCTTCTATTTCAGCCATAGGAAACGCGAGTCCGTGAAGCCACCAAGCCAGTTGTTCCCGGGTATTAGCATTAGCCTAAACAACGTATATCTCAGACATGTTCCGAGGCGTAATCCATACCTACGTGCTGTTAGTAGTAATGTATTTCTGCGGCCAGGCAAATGACATTGGATGGCAAATACTGTCAAGACCTATTCATATCTAGTTCCTTGGCGTGTCTTTCAAACGTCCAAATTAATATATAGAAACCATGCAGATTTAGTATGTTGCTTCTAGATGGCATGGCCTTTGAGTTTATCTACACGATTTGATTATATCCACGCAACCCGAAATGGCTTTTATAATGGGATCGTACAGGACCCACCAGGATGTGCCCTCCCCTCAATGCACTGTGTAGCTTTCGGAGAATATATGTATGAGATTCTATGGCTCAACGTCATTACCTTGAGTTTTATTATCCCGTAGCACGACGTACAAGATATTCCAGTTTTCTCTCACCACAATTTATCTGTAGCTTAATTACATCAAATAAACACGATCTGGATATTTTAGGCAATAGCCACGAAATAAAGCCAAACTGTCTAGGCAGGCCTCTAAACACAGTTACATTGTTAATTATCAGATAACACTGTTGTCGCAGTTCTGCCAGACACTCGGTAAAAATTTCTCATCTTGGTGCCACTGTTTGATTTCTTGGGTCGTTCTGGTTTCGCTCACGCTCGCGTCGTCTTCTATCACGTTCCACTACAAATTCCCGCCATTGTCGTTCCTCTTCCTCATGTTTTTTCTTTTCCTCTATAAACAGTAAGCTAAATCCTACGATTGGATAACACCGCACACCCACCTTCAGTCAACTCCTTGACTCGAGTCACAGCCACAGGAACTCCATTCGTACCAGTTGCTCTGCTCATGAAGGCGTTTCCAGCGAGGATTGCATGGGTACTGCGTTGCACGAATGTATCATTATTCAGCAGAATGTGGAAATCAAGTTTCACACTTCTAGCTTCTCTGGATCTCCAGATCTGGAGTTTAACCACGTCGCGGACGGTATATCTGGCACCTTCAGTGCTGTAAAGCATTCTCTCGGTGGGAGAGATCTCATTCTGAATACCTTGCAATGCTTGAAGTCCATACTGTGTAAGAATATTCGCATCGAGTCTGTCAGAGATAACTGCATTCAGACGGAGTGGGATTTCGCCCGGTCCGAAACAGTATAATTCCACTTTACTCGGCTCTGCCTGGAGATATTCTGTCAGAACTTATTTGCCATTCAAAAAGAGCATGATAAAAATGGATGCAAGAACCTTGATTAAATAACGTACGTACCATGGATATTTCAAGTATGCTGTTTACAGGAGAACACTGTCCCAAAAACGTGCTGACGTTCCACGTCTGCATTTTTACATATAGACGAGTTCATGGCGTCACACCCAGAAAGAGGATCATCAACCGCCACCAGTTGGTCTGACATAAAATTTCCCGGCTGACCACTGCATTAGAAATTGGTTTCATGAAAGCACTTTCCGTTTGTGCCTCCCTCCCTAATATGGCCCTAAGTGGACATCACGCGGTTCAACTCGATCAACCCTGTAAGGAATTCGATTCTCCAATTATCGGAAGAATCAAGTGGCACGTCAACGTGAAACATGCGGTTTATATATAACTGAAGGGAGAAATGCTAGTTAGTACCCGTAGATCGTAACGAGACTAAAGTGAGCATCCAGTACTGCTTCGTGTATAAAATCACGGCATGTACAGGCAGGTAGTACTTCATCGACTCAATCCCTTAGGACCTATTTTCGAACAATGTATACCACCATTTTCTTGACAAGCCATTTGCCATGCCTAGTCCATATAAACCATCTGATTCCGGGAGTCCGAGATCATGGGGGAAACACCCGTTGTGTTACAGGAACTAAAGCTAGTCAGCACTGTCAAAAAAAAAAAAAAAAAAAAAGGTGACATGTTGGTGAAACTAGTAGCAGAGGCTTTGGCAAGTCAGATATTCGATATACTCACACAGTAAGCGATACCTCTGCTGTAAGACGTGAAGGTTGCACCTAGTGCGACTCCCCGAGTCCCTACAGTAAACTACAGAATATAATTGATAATATGTACAACATTCTATCCTGTACTGTGTCCCTAGAAGCGGCTGCGTAAATGCCTAGTGGAAAATAGCAAAAACACGTGAGACGAGGTAGAGTGGAGTATCTAATCTGATGCAGAATCTAGTATGTATGATAGTAATAAAGTCTAGCAGATTTATGCAACAGAGCGGTTGTAACAGGCGACAGTGCAAAGACCTGCCAAATGTCTCGCAAGACACAGACAAACGTGTCAAAGGAATGCCGCGACGAAGTTTTATATAACATGCATCATAACATGTAAGATGATCATCGATATCCCTCGCGGTGGCTGACTGCTCTATTGACTCGGATTATGCAGAGGATATTCGATCGAACCGATCGGCAGCCAAGTCAATCAATGGATTCGCAAATTGTCATTAAACCGGGCGCATGTGCCCTATAAGATATGGACCAGTGAATGAAACAGTGATAGGTCTGGGCAGCAGAACCACCAGGAGCGCCGAAATGATACTCATCCAGGCTGTGGCAATCATTGGTAGGCCTAGTAAGACCTTGTTCTAATCCTCCCGCAGGCAAGAGAACATATCCAAACATGCCAGAGAGTATACTGACTTGGAGCGTTCAACATCAAGACCTCTTCTGTCACTAACAAAGTGTCCACAGTCGCGCAGCTCTAACCCTAGTCGCGAACCTCAACTGGGCGCCTAAGGCCAGGGCCTGGGTCTAGAAGCCTATATCTCTTGATGTCCACCTGGCCGAGAATGGCATCATATTCAGTCATGTCAATAACCAAGAAATCAGACATGTACGTCGCTGTGCCGCCCGCGAAATGCCAATCCACGTTGCGAATAATACCTCTGGTGGCGATTCCAGCTGGGTTCGTGGACCGACTCTGCAGAGGAAGAACAGTGACATGGTATGGCTCGAGCGCTAATCCTAGATCTCTCCACCTTTCGACACTTAGCAAATTTGTCCCTGATTGAGTGTCCAACGACATCAGGGCTCCCTCCTTACGGCCGTCTGCCGTGATTATAAAAGCGGGAAACACCCAGCCGTCATTATCTTCCGATGAGACTTGGAGTGCCACGCGTTGACGGGGATCGACTTCTTTGATTGGATCTGTTCCATATCCCCCTTGGAGTGGAGTGGTTTGATCTGTGCTATTTGGATAAACGTCGGTCGGCGTCCTCGTTTGACAGAGCACCGATGGAGGATCGAAGCTTGAGCCCGCGGATGGTGGAGAGTATTTCACTGCTGTGTACGTGTCTTTGTTGTATGATATGCTTGTGGCACTGAAATGATCTGAGTGTTCTTCGAAGGCTTTCGGCTCGCCGTCGAGAATCCTGCTTTCATGCCGGCGTCTTTGTTTAGGGAATAGCCGCCATGGTAACTTCCTGAGACCCTGAATCAACCTCCTGACATTGGTCACTTGATCAGAGTAGGCAAAGGAAGATGTCAGCATTTCATTTTAAATTCGCCTTATCCTCATTGCTTTTTGCGGGGTCCATTAGTACTTACAACCGTCAGCACACATGATGGCCCTCTGACGCAACTAGGCGGCTAAAGGAGGGGTTCGGTTTCTGACTCTCGAAAGGGCAATGGAAGAAGAATAATAAGGAGTATCTAATTACTCGATTTCGAGGGCGGAAAGTTTTATGAGGCATTCAATGCCCCGCCTGCTGTTGACCAGCTCAGCGTGAAGTTGGCAGTGATGGCATCAAAGGAGCCCAACGGTACTCCAGTCGAGGAATGCCACTCGCCCAATGAACGTGCATCGTGGGATGGGTTGTGCTGAACGTCATGTCTCTCCTTCCCACTCGTTCTGTCTATTCTCAAAGGCCTTTCCATAATGAAGTCCTGTACAGCTATCTGCCCCGCTCTTTAATTTATACCGGAGCCTACAAACAAGGATTGGTACGGCGTGTAGACTGTAGACATGTCCAGGCGCCTCACCTGGTACAGGTCAAACATTAGATTCAAGGGCATTGTTGGAGTCCAAGAGTAAACGCCACACTCCCTCGAGTCATTCTGACGCAGCATTCATCTTCAGAATATCATCCCGCCGTTCCTGTAGTTTTATACCTAGTCCTTTGACTCTCATATTAGAAGACTCTCACAGTTATTCAACTATCCTTCACACGGATGAATAGGCTCTTTCATTCCTAACTGTACATTGAGATGTATATATGACCTCTTCGGTTTACTGTCATTATCTGTGGCAAATTCCCCGGGATAGAAACTTTCTAAGTATATCACATCTTGTTCAGACATGGGTGGCGTGGCCAGATAGCAAACGCAAGGCTGAGTGAATAATATATTGAAACCCCCTGAGTCCTGTTGTCTCTTACGTGTCGTCATCATGCGGCCGTCATATATCGCCTGGAAGCACAGCCACAGCCTGTTAATTGGCCTGTTATTTACTTTTTACACTCTTTTTGGAATACAATCTCAGGAGTAGAGGCTCTTTCCTTACCATATTCTTTTCTTCATAGTCTGAAAGGGACTTCCTGTGTAGAGAAATTGAGGCGTTGCAGGGATTACACGAGACTGGAGATAACGCTCAATAGTTTGCCATGCTCTTTTAAAATGTGTCTAGAAAGTATAGCTTTGCCATTCATGTATTGTTCTATATCTAGTTTTCTCACACTTCGGCTATATGAAACACAGCCAACTGAAATGCTAATACGATATGTCATCTTAAATCCCGTAATCACTAATATATTCCTATAGATTACATTCTGCCCATAGCGCACCTTTAGTCATATAATGTTATAGGACTCTTTGTTTGCCCTTTCGTTCTTGGTTCTCTTTCTAAAATTAATCTATATCTTCTTATGGTTAATACTTTACACGTACCGTGGGAAAATTGGCCCCTCAAAACCACGGGCTTGTCTATATTGGCCGTAGTTAGATGGAATGTACTGGCTTGCAATACTCCCATTTATAGAATAGGCCGCTATCTAAACTTTCTGTCTCGGTCTTCACAATGGGCCACTTTCCATAATGAAGCCTATATTTTAGGTATAGACGATGGATCATAGACATCACAGTGAGAAACACTAGATTGAACGTGGCATGACTATACATTGCTGATCAGATCAGCATAGGTTAGCTCAGAACTGTCCATATTAATCACGGCTGGTTGTATACATTTTGAGGATATTATTATTAGTATAATGATTGTTGGCGATGATACTAATAGTAGTAAGTCAATATTGTGATGTGGAGGATTTTCTTTTAGTTCAGCCAATAAATTTAGTGTTTATTTTGGGCCAGTAACTGAATGCCGAGCAGTGCGTGATGTCAAGAATGGAGGTATGATAGGCAGATCGATTGAGAGGAAGAGTGAGAGAATTGATAATCTGAATTCTCTCCTGAGTTTATCCTGTAAGAACTGAATCAGCTACTCACCCTGGTCGAATTCTATATTGTTCTTAATCAATATTGCTGGACTGCAGAAACTGAATCATATGCTGGAAACTGTCACATGCACTCTTATGCGTCGCAATGACATGGCCAGCCCCCTTCGCAATGTGGTGCTGGCTTCCGGGTGGGGTTTGGAATAGAAGGCCTTTGAGCGAACGCGGCCTGTTTTTCAGGATAGTTACAATCTCCACCACAGAAGACGAGATCATTTTTGCCTAGCGCCACATCCACGGGACCCGCGAAATTGGGTGCTTCAGCTACGAGGCCTCCAAGGATTAACAGGACACCGAGCGTATTGGTGTACATTTGGTTATATACTTGACTAGGATGGGCAACTCTTTACCTGCGACACCGACTCACTTTCAGAACTGTCTTCAAAGATCGCTAATTCTTCCTCTATACAGCTACAATTCCTATTGTGCTAGGCGAATGTGGCTGAGCTGATGAGCGGAATCGTCCCAATTATCTAATACACGAGAACGGAATTGAAGCATTGTATAGTGAAAGCATTCTGTCCGGAGATAACTTCCAGTCTCAGGCCTTCCAGTCATCCTTTAAGCGCCTCAATCAGATGTTGGCGATTTTACTAATGTGCCTAATAATGAGACTTTACGGCATCATAGCCTCTAGCTATGGGTCGCCTGAATGGGCAAAGCTATGTAACGCTTTCTCTCTTTAAAGCGCAGGCGTCTTGCGCCAGCTACAAACTGGGATTGGGAGTTTTTCAGGACTACCAAATGTACCAGTGAATGGACTGTACAGAAGACACAAAAGCAGCAGGCTGAAGACCAAGAAATTCGCTGTATATTTATCGATCAGAAATCGACGTAATTGGAAGACAACAGGCTCAGCAAGGCAGATTTCCATTGCTAATGTGCAAAGTCATCCTAAGAAACATGAGATCTACGGGCCAAAATTTACATTCCCCATTAAAAGGAAGGAGCCTAGTATAACGAGCCTGTTAGCTGGGCATGCAGGCCCTACACGGCAACAGATCCTTGGGACTCTACCCTGGATACGCAGCAGTGCTCTGCGAATCTACTTACTGGGCATGCAATACCAGGGGCATTGGACGCTAATATGACCACCTATTGGAGCACAATTCACTAATGTTTTGGGAGGCGAGGTATACTGATATGCCACTTGCCTCCACGTGATTGCTATCTCAAGCGCTGTTCGAGAGCTTCCTCAGCCTGATAAATGTAAACGTGCTCCTGAATGGCATGCTCCTGAATGGCATGCTAAGATCCTTCTGCAGGAATCGGGACTGCATTTTCTTCCCTAGCATATCCAAGATACACTTGTCATCCTGCACTGCTTGACCATCAGTCAAGGGGAACTGGCGCACAACCTCTAGGACTGCCACAACACACGTTGGCAAGAAATGCATCGCGCACACTCTGAGAAAACACTATCTTGGCCTCTTCAGTATCATCGCTCTGGGCTGCACGCTTTCGGAACGTCACATATGCCGGATGTTCGATTTGCGCCTCAAAGTGCCGCTCCACTGACCACTTGTCTGCTGATTGTCTCAATGCGCGACATACTTCCTCGGGATTTCTCAAGTCTACTGGTGACCTGAACGCGGACGCTGCGTCTTGTGAAATCAACCCCTCCTGAGAAAGATCGGCAAGAGCCTCCCGTAGAGATATGCCGGACGCGGTTGCTTCTAGCCCCCCAGCAATCGGGAAGCAGAGGATGAGATGGCCCGAGGGACTAGTCTAACGATGCCGTTGCATGAGAAAGCAAATTAGATCCTGGTGGGCGTCGGCGGCTATTTCTTCCTGGGTGAGCAAATATCACTTGGGGGACTGTAGATATCGAGCCCAATGCAGTGTTGGTGATGGGAAACTAATGTCGACTGTCTCATCGATAGCAACCTGCTAATAAGTCTGATGATCAACGCCTTCGCCTGCAACTTCAAAATCGATGGTCAAGGCGAATAACGACGTATCTGTAGCAGAGACGACGTACAACGCCGAAGGGCGTTGTACGTAGGTAGTCCCAACACCAACATGATATTTTGACTATTTACACGCGTAGAGAGCTATCCCCATCTGAATCAATAAAAAAAAAAAGAACGTTATTGTCCCCTCCAGCTACTGATTTTGACGTTTCTGGTGTTAAATTATCATTTTCCTGCTCTTGTTGCTATTTTCTAGCATTTTCACGCCGTAATCTAGCCGGCTACCCACTTCCTATTCTCATCCATAGAACGTTGATAAATCTTTCGATTCGCGTCCTTAAGTGTAAGTATTCCGTGTGAAGAGATCTGGCGCTTTAACTTGGTAGTATTTTTTTTTGTCAGAACTGTTCGAAATAACTTAATTGTGGTGTTTTTAAGTGCGGAGTCTTTATACTTAGTAACTGTATAGCGTGTTAGTCGTTCACATCGCCGTTCTAGCTTTACAGGGTCCTTAGATGGCTGGGTAGGCATAGGAAGATAGCCTTTAGCCTTTCCAAAGCTTCGGCGTATACTCCGGGGTGTGGTTGGTGCGTTAATTAAGCTTAAAAAAAGTATACTAGGAGAGGGTATTCAAAGCTCTCCACTCGCATCTGCGCCTGTAGGATCAAAGCCAGTAATATTAAGACATACATTAAGAAGGGTTGAACAACAATTGTAGGGTTAAACGGCCAAATTCCACATTCCGCGAAGCTGTTCCGTACAATCTAAGTAAAGATTATAGTAGTAAAAGGAGCTTTAGTATTTTATTTAAGAAGCTTCCAACCAAATTCGACATGAAAAGAGATATAGAGAAGTTAACCTTTGAGCAACTAACTATATATATAATTTTTTTTTTTTTTAAAAAAAAAACAAAAAAAAAAAAAAAAAAAAAAAAAAAAAAAAAAAGTTTAAATGTAATGTCTGCAGGCACCTAATTATATTAGAATATCTTATACAAGGAGATTAGCACACTTAAGGCATCAAAATGGCAAGTGGGGTCATCTGTTATAGGTTCGGCGTCATAAACATAGCATTGCAGCTTGCTCTCAAGGTCGTCAACCAACTCCAGTTGGGAGGGCTGCTTGAGCAGGCTCCAAATAAGAATAAGCCAATGTATCAGAACATCCCATCTTCCTGCGCCGTGGTCTTTTGTCCGCGGAAAATATTCGTAATTATGCCTGGGGGGAATGCAGCTCCATCCTTTCATATATTGTTTTCTCTTGCAGAATTCTGTCAGGTCTGATCTAATAAGTGCCCGATCTTTTTTCTGCTCCCAGCGGTATAAGAACGCTCCATAGTAAATTACCCCTAAGGTATGCGGTAATTAGAAGTAATTAAGTGGTCAGACCCTGTTAGGCTCTAGAGAGCAAGAAGAACCAATCATCATGGCACACAGTAGCAGAAGGACCACTTTTTTCCTTTAGCATATCCTTCGCATGGTATTACAGGAGATTGGTGCCCTCATTCTGCTACTCGCGTCAGCTGAGCGGCCGATCAGTCTCTGTAAGCGCTCAGGCGTCTACAAAGTCTTCCCACATAACCGTGGGTCTGAACCATTCATCCTGCGACTCCATTTAGGGCAGAGCCGCCCTGTTTTGTGATAGCTCTAAGAATCAGATCCTGCAATCTCTACACCATCTCCTTCCTGCCAACTGTCAGTGAGATGCCCACTGTGGTGTTGTTGGTCTGAGCGGCTCACGTAACCTCAGCTACCGCCCACTATATTTAGTCTCACTCCGTTGCTTCAATACCCCTTAAGCTCTCCGTTCCACACCAACATTTCTGACTTCTCGACGTCCTCCATCTATTGATTCCCCAAAATGGAAAAGAAGACATGGGTAATGCTTGGTAAGGGACCTAAGCCCTCATGGACCACTTGTCTTTGAGTAGAAACTCATCGCAAATGGCAGAGAACAACCCCGATGTAATGAACCAATTGGCAACGAAGTTGGGTCTATCGTCCGAGCTCCAATTCTACGACGTCTATTCCCTGGATGAACCCGAACAACTCGCACATATCCCTCGACCTGCCCTGGCTCTGCTGGTCATCATTCCACTTACACCAGCTTGGGATCGAAGTCGGAAGGCCGAAGACGCTAACAAAGAACCCTACACTGGCTCCGGCCCTGACGAGCCGGTCATCTGGTTCAAGCAGACCATCGGCCACGCCTGCGGCTCGATCGGTCTGCTCCATAGCTTGATCAACGGTCCGGCCGTCGACTTTATCAAGCGTGATTCCGATCTCGCGGCGATACGAAGCCTCGCCATACCGCTGGATATAACCAAACGCGCCGAAATGCTGTACAACAGCGAGCCATTCGAACTTGCTCACAAGTCGGTCGAACAGGCCGGCGACAGCTATGCGGATCCGACGACTGAGCGTAATGGTGGGCATTTTGTGAGTTTTGTCAAGAGCGGTGGGAAGCTTTGGGAGCTTGAAGGGTCGAGGAATGGTCCACTGGAGAGAGGAAGTCTTGCTGACGACGAGGACGTTCTCAGTCCGCGAGCGCTTGACATGGGCATCAAGAGGATCATCAAGTTGAACGCGGATGGAGGAGGAGAGAACCTTCTTTTTAGCTGCATTGCTTTGGCACGCAGGCCTTAGGCTCTGACTGGGAATCGTCTCACTGTGATGGCTGATGTCTGCAAGTCACATGGCTGAGTCACATGACTTCGGGGTCACCTCGCGCACTAGCGCCTTGGCGCCCCCCATCAGCTTCTCGCGACGGCGCGTCCTGTATATACTTTTCTTCCTCATCTCAGTGTAGCTAAAATACAGCCAACATATCCCATCAACACTCTCGATGTGGAAGCCCGCGCTCGTCACTCCATTGACTGAGCAGAAACTATCATCGGGAGTGATTGGGGTTCTTGATACCGTCTCTGAGAAGTCTCTGCAACCGATGTAAGTTCTCCGAACACCGATGTCTGTATACCACACAGACCGCTAACCAGATAACACTGGCCGGTGGTGAAGAACGGACAAATTCTCCCTATTGTCTCTGGGTGGAACTTCCAACCTGGAACCAAATATAATGTTAGCGTCTTCAGGGATGAAAATGTGCGGAAGACGGACCCCATTGCCACGGGAGAAATCCAACTGGGAAGATCTGTGTACGCGGACTGGTTGGACATTAACATGGACCCGGCGGATCACAGGTCACAAGCCTACTTAAGTAGCTCGGCGTACACCCGAAGGTAACGCAAGGAGAGAGAGTATCAAATCATTTCAGCCGTTTCAATTAGTTATTGTAAACTATTACATATTGTTTCCAAGCTGCCACGACATCTGGATTGTGTAAAATGGTATAGAATGGACGACAGCATCCTAACCTAAAGACTATGTTAGAATTGAATTTGTAATTTCCCAAAAGGCCAATTGAAGGTGTAAATTGGCGATAGTTCGGATGGTGGGTATTGGCAAGTAAGAAACTTTCGTTTTCTTCTGGGTGGCCGAATCGAAGAGATCAGAATATATATAGAACAAAATCAACCGGGCTAGAAAGGGTTGGGCCATTTACTGCAATCATAGAATAGACTATAATACGATAATCCTTCCAATAGAGCATCCTAGTGGGCAACGTGTGACTGAAGTAGTAATTGGAAGAGAGAATAGTATAGTGTCTTATGCCTATTATTGCTATTTAGAAACCGCAGTTTCAGCTCTCCAACTTTAACATTCAGTGGCGTTGGAAAGTTTGAAGAAGAATCGGGCCTGGGAAGTGTTATAAATCCAGGCTCGACCCAGTAGGGGATTTATTTACCTAACATGATTAAATACTCGAGTAAATAGATACAGTTGGCTATTGGGTCAAGTTTATTAATACCAAATAGAGATATACCCTGAGCTCTACTCTATAATATATTGCTCCGTAAGCAGCATTATAGAAGGTTTATTACTACAGCGTGGAAGATGCTGAAGAGCTCGAGCAACTAACGGTGGCTAGTTCACTAGAACATGGCCGACCGTATATTAAAAAGCATTACGCGTCCAATGCGTATGCTTGACACTAAGACAAGGTTAGCACTCTTTTCACCCCCATCCCCTCCAAACAGGGCAAGTAGCTATGCATACCATCTGCCAATAGGGGCCTTTGTTGCGTAGAAGTTCGTGATGCGAGCCTTTCTCTAGAATTCGTGACCCTTCATTGGCTACACCCTCACCAAAGACAAAAATCATATCCGCCTTTTGGATAGTTGCCAGGCGGTGAGAAACAGCTATAATTGTCATGCTCCTTTTACTTGCTAAGTGCTCTATGGCCTTCTGTACAAGCTTCTCGGACTGCGAATCTAGACTCGACGTTGCCTCGTCTAGCAAAAGAACACGGGGGTTTCGAATAAGCGCTCGGGCAATACAGAGACGTTGCTTCTGACCACCACTAATTGAGTGTTGCGGGTTAACACCAAGCCTGGTCTGGTAGCCGTCGGGAAGAGATAAGATAAAATCGTGGATCTCGGCGTCCCTGCAGGCCTGAATCATCCGCTCTTCAGTAAGGGAGTCACTGGCGTCCTGGACACCAAGAAGCAAATTGTCCCGAATGGTTCCCTCAAAGAGCTTAGGGTCCTGACCTACAAGAGATAAGACATTTCGGTAAGATGATAGTTCAATAGAGGTGATGTCTCGACTACCGAAGAGAACAGTGCCCTCGACGGGGTCATAGAATCTTTCTAGGAGGGAAATTACCGTGGACTTGCCACAGCCTGAAGGACCAACAAATGCAACAAATTGACCAGATTCAATGAATATGTTGAGGCCGGCAAACGTCACCACATTGCGGGATGGGTAGCGGAAGGTGACATTTCTGAACTCAATCGACGGACATAGGCCATGTGGCAGGCGCTCCATGGAAGGGCTCTCAAACTGTCCCTCGATTGGATGGCGAGCGGAGAGAATGCGGCTGGCGGAGGCCTTGGCCTGTGCTACGTTAGGCCCAAAAGAAAGGAATTGGCCGGCTGCCTGACCCCCTTGGATGATTGCGATGTACACGACGAAGAATGCAACCGGGTCATACTCCTTTGATCCTAGAAGCTGCCCACCATACCTGTGTTTTGGTGCTCCTAGTGAGCTCATGCAGTCAAACCGGCGTCTAAGAACTGAAAACAGAATCTTACCAAAAGGTAAGTGCCATGGCACCGAACTCGATACTGTCAGATAATGCGAAAATAAATGTCGCATACCATGACTTGCGGAATGCCTTCCTTCTTTGTTCCTTCAATAAGGTGGAGTATCGACTAATAATCGAAGTCTCCATAGTCAGGGATGTAACGGTTCTAAATGCGCGGATAGCCTCCGTTGCAAACTTCGAACTTTCAGCGTAGACTTCAGCATTCATGGACTCAAAATGGGTCTCATAGCGCATGCGCATAAAGGCAGCGAAGAGGATAAAGGGTGTCGCTCCAAAAAAATGTAACCGCCGCCAGTTTCCATCCAAAGGAAAATGAGATGAAAACACATCCAATAATATTAAATAAGGAGATAATAGGAGACACTCCCATCGGGCCAAACAGGTCTTGCAGTTGTTTCGGGTCTAACGAGAGCCGGGCGGCTAGATTCCCCGACGAGTTTTCATCGCGGTCATAGTATGACACGGGCTTTTGCAACATATTGAAAAAGTAGTCCTTGCCGTAGGTAGATCCAATATTCTCCTTTTCGTTAGCTATCTGCCTCGAGATGACAACAGGGAGAGCAGGGTGGTTGGATTACCACAGAGATTCTATTTGAGGAGATTCCCAGAGTAAAATAAATGGCAGCTATGGCGACGGCGAGGATAAAGAACATCAGGGCCCAGAAATTAGTCGCATCTGTGAGCGTCTGGCCCGTGAATTGGAAGACTTGTATCATCTTGGCGAAGAGCCAGCTCTGCAATGCGTATCCAGCTAAGTATAGTCTGTTAGTGTGAATTCACTCGACAGTGACATAAACTGGGACTCTTACATCCACCCCCAACTGCGCACATAAGGACTATAAGTAATAGAAGCCAATAAGCACGATGCTCATAAAGGATTACAGCTAAGCTCTGGAAGAAACTTTTGCTTTTTGTTTGCTGCACCTCCGGATTGTCGCACTCCCTTTTCTCGTCGACTGGGTAATCCTGTGGCCACAACTCTTCCTTCTGGGACCAGAACACATCATCAAATCTGCTTTCCTGATTTTCATGTAGAGGCTCCAGCTGCTGCGCGTTTACCATTCTGTGATAGACCCCATCTTGGTGCATGAGTTCATAATGAGAACCATATTCTACACACTTACCGTCTTGCATCACAATAATATTATCTGCTCTGAGAACCGTCGAGATACGGTGCGCTATTATGATTGTGGTGCGGTCTTTAGACACGCGGTTAAGAGCGGCCTGTACAATCCTTTCACCTCGAATATCGATTGAGCTTGTCGCTTCATCGAGGATTAGGATGGGCGGTTGACTGACAATGCTTCTAGCAATGGCAAGTCTTTGGCGCTGACCACCACTTAGAGTGATACCCCCTTCGCCCACTATAGTACCATATTTCTTGAAAGTGACATCAGCTCTACCTATCCGTCATGATCGGACATAGAATCCAGAGATAGGGAAGATACCTCGGGGAGTCGTTCAATGAATTCTTCAGCGAAGGCCTCCTTGCAAGCGGCGCGAACCATCTCCATCTTCATAGTCTCGGATCCATTTTCCCATTTTGACCCTATCAGTCCAAAAGCAACATTATTAAAGATGGAGTCATTGAAAAGAAACGGCTCCTGCTGAACTAATCTAACTTGAGACCGCCACCATTTGATCTCCAGCTCGTTGATATTGTGGTTGTCTACCAGGATCTGGCCTCGTATAGGGTTGAGAGTACTGTCCGGAAATGCTTGAACTAGATACCATCTCTCAATTAATCCAATAATGGTGCTCTTCCCAGAGCCCGATGGACCGACAATCGCGGTGGTTCTACCGCACCTGAATCGTGCATTAAACCTCTTCAGAATAGGTGTATTTGGTCGGGTAGGATAGGCAAACGTGACATCCTTGAAAGTAATATCGGCTTGACTGGACACATCAGGTTCGCGCAGACCATGCATTGGGGCCCGCTCGGAGTCAATCACACTAAAGAACGTCCCAGAGGCACTAACAGCTTTCGAGATAGCCATTAATGGTACCGCAATGCCTCCCATAATTGTGACTGCCAGTAAGACAGAAAATAACACCCTATTTTGGAGTTAGGAAAAAATAAAATAAAATAAATAGCAACGGTAATGTCCAGCAGTGGCAAGCATACGTGATCACAGTATTAACACTTGCAATGTGGCCTTCTCGGTAAAGCCTTAAGCCGAACCAAAAAGCCAGCACGAAGCTAACATGGATTGTGAAGAAAAGGGCTGCAAGGTAAATTCCGCTCATTAGGGACATTCGACAGCCGCGTCTGCAGGCCTCATCAATCCACTGGGAGTGCTTTCGGACCATCGAACCCTCCGCGCCTAGCGAAAGCACTGTTCGTATCGAGGTAAAAGTGTCGGCCGCGATGGCAGCGTGCTTATTATTGGCTTCATCTACGTATTCCTGGCTTTTAACCAGGAACGGTACCGTCAGGCAAAAGCAGAGAGCCAGAAAGACAATAGCTGAACTGACAACAAGTGTCAGTGCCCATGAGTATCGAAAGGAGATAGTATACGATGCAATAAGCACCGCCACCGACTGGAAAAGAATAGCAAGTCGATCCGAGACACTTTGTTGTATGACATTCGACTGTGTTGTTATCGCGGTCGTCACGGTACCCAGCGAGATATCGTCCAATTTGCTTAGGGGAAGTGAAAATAGGGCTTTGGTATACTCTATTCGTAGGGCGGCAGATGCACGCAAACTGATCATCCGAAAACATATCTGCCGTCATGTAAGGCACTCCATGCTTCAAGAGGAGTGAGTGGTACACCAACCATAGAAATATATGTGAGCACAAACTTGCCGATAAACAGGTACACGATGTAAAGACTGCGAGGAGCTTAGTTTATGTGTGTGCAAACCGATTATTGTAAGACCAGACCTATTTTTGTTGATAGATGATTTGAACGTATGTTCATTAAAGCTCGTATCGGGCGTAAAATATGAATTGAAGTCGCCCACGATTCGTCCAAAGATGATGTTGACAATAGGAAGAGCCTAGCCGAGGAGTTAACTGGTCATTAACAAGTTCTACCTGATGAGTCGACTCCGGTCGACGTACAATTCCAGACCCCACCGCACATATTAGGCCGACGATCATTGCAAAGATCCCGCCATCCCTCGAGCCATAGGAGAGGATTCGCTGCGCAGCGAGAAGGGTTGATTAGTAGTCACGCACCACAGGACAACAAATAATGGCGAAATGGCGAGGCAGAAGGATCGGAAATTACCAGGTACGTGGCCAGAGTAGTAGGCTTGGATATGTCCTCGGTTTCTTTCCCTTTATGCATTGAAGTGCGGGATCCCTCTATTTGATTCTCGAATATACCCTCGTTGCGCATGGCAGTTTCCTGGGTAACAGTGATCATACAGACACTCGGATTTCCCCCATCGAACTAGCTTCAGACTATTAATGCATGAAGTAGCTGGGCAAGGGCTTTATTTTATTATTATTATTATTATTTTTCAAAAAAGTTTGTCTTTTTGAACGATCGGGCCCCCGTATACACCGAAGCCACGACGATTGAGAGGTAGACAAAACCGGCCGAGACCTGCAAGACGTTTAGAGGCCAAGAAGTGGTGACCCAAGACAGTACTCCCGTTGTAGGATGGATGATCTCCCAAATACCAAGCATCGTTGTGTCAAGGGTCGCAACACCAATAATCCATGGAACGAACTGCTTGGGCATGGCAATGCGGGCCGCTGATTCGCCCAAACTGGGACGAGCTGCCCAGAGGCATGCAACGCTGATTAGGATGTATGCGCTGTAAAGATGTCGCTCCATCCGGATCGCGTATCATTCGATGAAGTCATATATGTAGAATCTATTAATTCAGAGTATCCTGCCAAACTAAGTAGTTCTCCTACTAGTCCTTACCTTACCAGCCCGAGCGGTAGTTATCGCAGATAGTATGATATAGTCAAAATAAACTTTCGATTTTGAATCCTAGAAAAGCAATGGGCTCAGTTTTGATGGGTCCAAAAAAAAAAAAAAAAAAAAAAAAGACGATTGAGATGCGTGTGGAATGTTGAGTGGTAAAGAAACTGGGTCGTGAAAGTGTGGTAGCATCGTCCATGCTCCATCTGATCGTTTCGGCCAAAGGCGCTGGTGGGCTGGTAATCGGTGTGGAGGTCGGAATGGAATAACTATCGGCATGGTTCTGGTATGTTTCTACTCCGTACCCATGATCAGCTCCGCACCCGGCTTCTCCACCCATGATGAGGTATATTTATTAATTTTTGTACCCATAATACGATTTTCTTAGCATCGACTAGTAGCTTGCTTAATTTTAGTAAAACAGGTAATGCACAGTAATTTAATTAGAATTTATTTTTATTTCTATTTGTATTTAATAATTGTGTATAATCTTGGCTGACCAGGAAACTACCAACCAGGGTGCATTATTTATATATAATATTTTTCAGGTAAGGTATTATTTATACTTGCTATATACTACAGCGTTACTAGACACATGCCCTACAGGTAAAGTGTATTATAGGTATAAAGTCCACCCCACAGAGAAGCCCATTGTGGTTAGAAGCGACTTACTCCGGAGTAGTCTACCCATGACCATCTTATTCCGGAGCGGACCTGCCTACGACAAAACCCGTACCGTACCGTAGAAAAAGTGCCAAGAAAACTCTACCCGTGATCGTCTTTTTTGCGCCCCTGGCGCTGGCAGGGCGCGCGGGCCACCTACTATTACACTGACTGACCAGTCTTTGAACACTAGTAGCTTCAGCAATAGTAAACGGATGCTGCATATTCTTAAGTTGCCGATGCAGGCTATATAAAATATACCAGGTATGTATTCTACGTGTTCAAATTATTTACTAGGCAATAATACAAACAGTGCAATATTCCACATGGAATTACCAAGCGAAACAATCTGTCCATAGATGTCTCTATTTGATTGATTTGACACTAAATTCATACATGTAGGAATGGCCTGTTGGCGCTATACGCCATGTCACGACTTACGGTGCGATCTAATTCTTCTAACCATCTAATATCTTTAATATGGCAATATGCCTCAGTACAAAAGAACTAATATGAGGGTCACATAGCGCGACCGCGACCGCTAGTGATGTAAGTTGCAGTTACTGTAGAACGCAAATTTGTATTCCAGACAACCAAACATACATTATCAGCGCTGGAATGGAGGACAAAATCAAATCTCTTCCGGGTACTTGGTTGTTGAGTTATTAATGCTCCACTGGTTACTGGATGCTGACAAGCTCCGATCTCGATCTACGGTTTTTGCACCCTAAATAACCAATTCACCTGCAGACCGTAAATGTAAATCAACCCAAAGGGTCCTAGGGCATATGCTTGGCCCCAAGGGGAGCAGACTAATTTTTTGCGACAAGCATAGCAGGAGGAACGAATTTGGACCTCTCAACTATTATTTGAGCCAGCTCCTGGATGGAAAACGCACTTAAGAGCTCAAACGACTGTACGTTCGCCTCCAAGTGTTTCAGAATCCAGTTTCGGAATTCCACTGCGACTAGGGAATCAATTCCGTAGCTCGACACAGTCTGCCTGGGGTTGATATCGGTCGTCGGAACGTCGAGAAGTTTCGATATCCTCGTGATAATCGCACGTTGCACTATGTTGAGAGCGTCTTGCTGGGTTGAAGCCTCCTGTAAGCGAGAGAACAGATCCCCCTCATCCCCTTTATCACTAACGACATTCTGGCGAGAATGACGCTCCCACGTGTGGGAAAACCGTGGATCTGCCTCACTGGAACCGAATACATGCGCAGAATCTTGGAGTCGAGCTCCGGTAACGACTTGTGCGGTAGTGGCCTCCGTGGGAAGCGGCCATGAGATGGCGTGGTCTAGCAGCGCCAAGAGCTTCTCCAGGTTCATCATCTGGCTGCCTTGGCGAATAGCATGAGCTGCGGCAAATTGATTTTCGGCGGTGTAGCCTTCAGAATCTATGGCGCAGAGATCAATGGTACGGACTGGTCTGCTGAGGGATGCGCGGTGACGAGCAAAAGCGTCCTGGAATGTGCATCCCGCGCAGTAATTGGCTTGGCCCTTGGAGCCGATGATACCCCCTAGGCTTGAGAGAATGACAAAAAAATCGAGACTATTTCCAAATACTCGGTCAAGATTAATGGTACCTTGGACCTTAGGCATTATTGACGCTTGCCATTGGGCACGAGACATATTTCTAAAAATGGAATCCTGATGCCACATTCCTTAGTCGTAGCCAGTGTGAGGTAAATTATGGAGAGTTTACCTGTAAGTGCATGGCTCCATGGACAATGCCGCGGATAGCCATAGTTCCTGTAATATCTCTGACCTTCTGGACATCATCCAGTTTGCCAACGCTGCCTTGATGGACCATGAGATTTATGCCGACCTCGTGCATTTCTTGGGAAAGAAGGAGCCTTTCAGCACTTTCTGCTACACCAGAGCGAGACAAGACAACGATATTCCTGGCACCGAGGCTGGCGAAATGTCGGACAATTGCTCTTCCCAGGCCACCCAGTCCTCCAACGATAAGATATGCGCAGTCACTTTTCAACCGGCATGGTACAGGAGTCGGAGGTAAAACCTGAGGAATATCAGTTTGAAGTCTCATATATCCGTCTACGCTATGCGAGTAACGTACTAGACCTTGAGACTGACTGTCTACTTGCAAGACAATTTTGCCCAAATGCTTCCCTGTCTGCATGGATCGGAAAGTTTCCACCAGATTACTGATTGGATTTATTGTAATTGGTGCTAAGAGAGGCACCTGTAGCGTATGAATCAAGTCGAGCACAGTTGCACAAAGTTTCTTCATTTCCGACGGCTTGTGATCTGCCCAGCTTAAGAGGTCCACTGTGGCAAAGATTCTATTTCCCTCAAGGCTCTGAAGCTCCATTCTTCTGTTTGACAGCAGTTGGCCCTTGCCTACCTCGATAAAACGCCCGAAGTTGGCAAGGCACTCCAGGCTCTCACGGGTGGCTTCACCACTGAGCGAATTGAGGACCACATCTACCCCTCTACCCTTGGTCTGACGCTGGATTCCATGCTTGAAAGACACAGCGCGACTGGAGTAAATGTACTTCTCCGGTATACCAAAACGTCGGATCAGACAAGACTTCTTATGAGCATTACCAACGGTAACAAAAATATCCCCTGCCCCGAGATATCTTGCCATGGCAATTGCGGCTTGTCCAAGAGCACCCATGGCCGAATGAATTAGTATTGTCTCCCCTTTTTGGAGATGCGCAACATCTCTCAATGCATAGAGCGCGGTTGCATAGGCAATCTGAACCGCATTTGCCGTTTCCAAGGACATACCCTCTGGCACATGATGGACGAAAGCAATATCTATGTTGCTCCTCGTTGCCAAACTACTGGTGCTTGTGACACACACTCGGTCACCAATTTGGAACTCCTGTTCGGCGCCTTCACCAACTTCCACGACCTTGCCGCCACCTTCATAGAGCATTCCCGCCCGGGCATCCAGCTGTCCCATTGCAGACATTATGTCCCTGAAGTTGAGGGCAAACACTTCCATCTCGACACGGACTTCATTCGGGAGAGGTTTTCTGCTATGGGTGGGGCTCTCCACCCAGCGTAGTGTCTCTAGCAATCCTGGGGTGCCGACCTCCAGCTGCAGGGATCGGTTAAATTGCTGGAGTTCCGCACGCTGTGGTTCGTTGTTGAACGATCGATTCCGAACGTACTCTTCCAAGGGTGCATCCTCCATAATTCGGGGTATCAGAATCTTATTGTTACGTATTGCGTACTCGTGCTCGTGCAAAGATGCACCTTCGTCACTAGGTTGAAGATACATACCTTCAAGGACACTGTGGATATGCTGTGCCATGTCTTCAGGGCTGCACCGTGCTAATGGGTCTAGATCTAGAGTGATCATCTCAAGGGTCTTGTCCTCGGATCGGAGGCTTCGTGCAAGGCCTGTGATAATTGCCATTTTAGGATCAGTTGCCTCTACTGCAGCGCCTCGAGTCACCCAGAGGATTCGCCTAGCCTCACTGAAAAGGTTCTTCAGTCGTTGGAAGTCCAGTGCAGTGCAAGAAGCAAGGAAAGGAGTGATGATCTCGAGGAGAATCACATATAATTTGTGAGGGGTAGGATCCAGATTGTCTATATAAGACTTTTGAATCTGGCATGATGGGGCCTGAACCTTGATAAGATTTGATAAATTATCCGCCACAGAGCTGTTTTCGTGTCGCGAAACGATGTGTATCGGAGGAATGCGACCAACATGAACTGTTTCGGGCACAACGGTAGAAACAATTAGACTTATCTGGTGATGAGATGCCGATTCATAGTCTTTCATCTCAGCATCCACACCGGAGAAACCATTTTCGCAGAGTAGAGTATGCCACTCTGGCAATTGAAGAAGGGGAGAATCTACTCGGCCGTCGTCAATGCCGAGCCACCATCCCGGGAGGACACCCATAACAAGTGACCAAAAGTCATGTGGGCTTGTGATTTCTACCAAGGCAAGCTTTCCACCCGGTTTCAGAAGCTTCCGTACATTTTGGAGGGTGTTGGACATCCGCCTTGTGGCGTGTAGAACATTGGATGCGATCACCAGGTCAAATGAGCCCTCTGCGAACCCTTGCTCCTTTACAGAGTGCTCGATGTCAAGCTTTTTAAACTCTATTGCGTCGCCCCATTGAGCTAGGGCTTCCTTTGCTTTCTCAAAGAAGCCAGCCGAAATATCCGTGAAGAAGAATCTGTCCATTTTTACGGTGTTCCCCACATGGCCTGAAGGGCCTAGACCTAATGCTCCTAGCACAGAGAGCGTCGCACTGCCTGTTCCGGCGCCAATTTCAAGTATCCTCATACTGGGATTCTTGAACTGAAGCCGTGATACGTAGTTAGCGAGGTGAGCATGACACCTTTGAAAGTGATCCGCCTGATAAAATTGGTAGAGTAGGCTATTCTTCATTAGAACGTCGAGTGCGTCTGCACGGCCCTGCAGAATATCTAGTAAATGGTCACTAACTTGAACCACTGCTGTGCCGAACGGCTGAACCGACTGTACTCGATCCCGTAGGCTAGAGACTGCGGTAGAAGGGAATGTTGACTGTCTTGACCGCATCCAGCGTAACAAATTCCTGAAATGTGGAGCCATGGAGGCTTCATCATGAGGAGAGACCAGTGGGAGAGTATCACGAATAATCATGTCGAGGTATCGGTCGTAAAGAGGCCATTGGTCTATTAGTACTTCTTCTGGATCTCTTGCATAGCAGAGCTGGTGAATGTCTCTGGGCTGCGCACAGGTAATATCAGGAGCCCAGTTGACTCGAGAGCAAAGATTTGCCTCCTTGGTGTTCAATTTGCCGCCGGACGTGAAACATAGCCCTTTAATACTGATAAGTGAGGGGTTGCTTAGATCGTGGTTTCCGACCTTCACATCAGCGAGTGGTTTCGAGCGACTGAATGGCTCCACAGTGGCAGTGGCTCGGAGCAAGCTTCCCGGTTCAGAGCTCACGTTTGTAGATATAGTTATTTCGGAGATGCTTGATAACACAAAACCAGAATGCGCCTTTCCCGCACAGAGAAGCGAGGCTAAAGGCAACTGAAAGCAGGAATCCAGAACCGCTGGATGGATGACGTGGGATTGTTGGAATTCTGCAGGCATTGATTTCCTAGTGTCCGGGATGCTGAATTTGCAGAATGACGCAGATTTTCCGGCGCGAATATCAAAAAGGTTATCGAACGGGGGGGTATACTCTTGTCCGATACACCTGAGTTTCCGATAGAACTGCTCGCGTCCCATAAAACTTTGGTGGCCCTGTCCTTCAACTGCAAACTGCTTCCGGTCCGCGTCTCTCAGGAAAGTGATCTCACGTCCGCCGTCCACCTGGTTCGAGGTATGCGCCGGCTGTGAAAGAACCAGTCCCCGACAATGCAAGGTTGCGTTCCCTGTATCTGATAGCGAAAAAGCCCTGAACTCCTTCCAGTCTGGAGATAATTCAGTAGCAGACTCGATATAGGGTCTCACGGTCAACAAAATCTCAATTCCACTGCCGGCGTCGGAAACAATAAGTGCGGTTTCAACAAAGACCTCCCTGAAGCGGCAGATCTGGTCCCTTTTCCATGCACGACCGTTCCTTATAGTGGTTTGACGAAGGGCCTCCACTACCATACAGATGTAGGCACTGGAAGGAAATATCATCTGATTGTTAACTTTGTGTCCACACAACCAGGGCATTTCAGACAATCGCAAGTAATTACGCCACACCTGCTCCATACTGTGGCTATCATGGCTTGGTACTCCCAGGAGATCATGTCGGGGAAGCTGTCGTTGTCGATATTGATAACTCATCCTACTCTCATTCCAATGAGTCCTGGAATGCTCCCAGTCATACCCCGGTAGTTTTGTTAGCACCTTCTTTTCGGAACTGTGTGAAGGATCATTAATGCTACCAAAGCACACATCACATCCGAGGGTGAAAATGCGTCCAGCCATTCCGACCGCACTTCCAACTGCATCCCTATTCCGAAGGAGAATTGTTTCGTAACGCGGAGGAGCAATACCTGCATTCCGCTTGAAAATCTGCTGCAGTGGACCCTTGAGAGTTGAATGTGGACCTACTTCCAGAACAATATCCAGCGTATGTCGAGTATCGCTCTTGATATTGCACGACACTGCTAGCGCGCTTTCAATAGCGTCCACAAACCGAACCGGCGACGTTAAGTTATCAACCCAGTACGAGCCACCCATCTCAAACCATTCACACACTTTACCAGTCACAGATGAAACCATTCGTACATGGCCGTTGGGCTTCAATGGCTGAACGGCTTTTATCGCGTCGAAGTACTCTTCTTGAACCATATACATGTGATGGGAATGGTACGCAACATCCACAGCAAGGGGACGGTTGAATATTCCATCATGATTAAGACTCACTCTTATCTTTTCCAGGACAAGCGTGTCCCCTGACAAAGTCACGTTCTCTGGACTATTAATACAAGCGACGATAACCTCAGCGCTACGAGAGTTCGTCACAAATTGGGATATGTATTTGAGGGCCAGATCCGATGGCATACCTACTGCGAGCATACCACCTTTAATGTGAGGATATTGTTCCTTCAATCGACCCAGTATACTTCCACGGTAGAACGCGATGCGTAATGCGTCCAAGGAAGACAAAAACCCAGCAGCATAGGCAGCAGCAATTTCCCCGCTTGAGTGACCACATACAATCTGTGGATAGATATTCCACTCTCGTAACAAATCAACGAGAGCCAGTTGGACCGCAGTACAACAAGGCTGTGAAATAGAGACTTCGTTTATTCGACTCTCTGCGGAGGTTCGTGCCAACTCCGACTCAAGCGACCAGGTAGCACCTAGCATTTTAAGATGTTTCTCGGCCTTACTAATAGCCCTAGCATACGTTGGATAAACATCCAAGAGTCTCTGGCCCATACGAGCCCACTGCGCTCCTTGTCCTAGACGTGGTTAATTTAGCTTGGTCCTTATCATGGTCATGCATGACTCTCACCAGTGAAAACAAAGGCCATTCTTAGACCGTGAACCACCTTCTGAGGACGCATGGACCCGTGGATAACATCCTCAAGGGCGTTAATCAGTTCGTCCATCGTTGCGGTGCTTATAGCCACGCGAAAATCGAACCGGGATCTTCGTTCGCCCAAAGTGTAGGCTAAATTTGGGAGAATTGTTTGTTCGGATCTAGCACCCAACAGATACCTCTTCAGGTTTGTCGCTAACCTGCTGATTCCGGAATCCATCGCATGTGTCAATGCAATAAGGAATCGTCTTCCTGCCACACTTTTACTTGAGCCCATGGCGGTGCTACTGTTAAGGACGTCAGCCGTGTCATTCGAAGTTTGTCGTTGCCCATATCCCCTAAATCTCCAAGGTCCTGCTTCTTCAAGAATGGCATGTGCGTTCGTTCCCCCATATCCGAAGCTATTGACAGACGCACGCCGTGCCCCATTATGCGGCCAGTTATGCAAGGTTTCCGGTACCTGGCTTCTAGTTAAAATTGGAATCTGTGGGCAAAAGAGTCTCATCCATCCTAACCTTTATGAGCAATTGATCTAGCGAAGTTTCAGGATTGGCAATGCCAAAATTCAAATTTGGCGGAATAACCCCATTTTCCAGCACAAGGACTGTCTTAATTAGCCCTACTAGGCCAGCTGCACTCTCCGTATGACCGACATTTGTCTTGACACTGCCGACATACAGCGGAGAATCATCAGGGCGATCACGAGAGAAGACCTCGTTAATTGCAGATGATTCTATCATGTCGCCCATACGCGTCCCAGTTCCTACGCCGACATCAGCATTTCAGAGCCGTGTGGGCAATCCCCGCCGTAGACATCATACCATGCGCCTCAATATATGTTGTGTATCTTGGATCGAGATCTGCCTCTTGATAGGCACGGCAGATCATTTTGACTTGGGCCGAGTGAGATGGTACCATAATCCCTGGCGTACGACCATCCTGATTGACAGCAGTCCCTCGGATTACTGCATGTATCGTGTCCCCATCCCGAAGGGCGTCATCTAGTACTTTGAGGACGATCGCAGCAACTCCCTCACCTCTCCCAAAGCCGTCCGCGCGACTGTCAAATGCATAGCAACGCCCGTGATCGGAGAGAACGCTATGCAATTGTCAATTTTTATCTGTACGCCAACCTCAACACGTTCGACATTATACGTACTCCATTGAGGACATCACGCTGATGCGCTCAGGATCAAGAATCAGGTTTGCGCCGCCCACAAGCGCCTGTCTGATTTCGCCATATCGAATCGCCTGGCAGGCTGCATGTATCGCCACAAGGCTTCCAGAACAGGCCGTATCAAAGGTGATACTGGGACCATTCATATTAAAGAAATATGAGATTCGATTGGAGGCCAGGGCGGCACCAGTTCCAGTGAAACGGTACCTATTCGATTGCACGCGGTCAACTCTGTGTCTGGTTTCCCGACCTTGCCCTGCATCTTGCCCCGGTCACAGGTTTATGTGGCTCACCTTGGAGATAATTCAGGGTCACGACCCTGCATAGTCTCATAATCATGATTCGATATTGCGCAATATACCCCAGTCTCTGTTCCAGACAACGCCTCCGCTGATATGCCAGCGTTTTCAAATGCCTCATACGCAACTTCGAGCAGTAGCCTTTGCTGGGGATCAATAGAAGCCGCCTCTGTTGCACTAATTTTGAAGAATTGGTGATCAAAATGCGAAACATCCTGCGTGAGCAGATACAAGCCCCTGGTATTGAACTGACGGAAGTTAGCTAAGATCTCACTGATAAAAACTGCACATACTGCACCACTTGTCCCAGTTGCCGGGTGGTGGAAGGAGCTCAATTCAAACCGGGAGTCAGCCGATGAGGACCATCCGGACAGCCCGTTTATCAGCATATGCCAAAGTCTTTCTGGACTACTTGCCATCCCTGATAAACGACAGCCCATGCCGACAATTGCTATTGGTTCCGAACGACTTCTACAGCTATCGCTGTTGCCGCCGGTGCGTTCGCCGTGCATTTCTTGCCGCATGTTCCACGAATTCCCGAAGATATTAAGGAACTAGCCAGTCTTCCTTTATATATTTGGGATGGTAGATAAATTCATTCCCAATCCACCCTGTTAGTAAAGGAAAGAAAAATAGTAGAGAAGCTTTGGTGCCAACTAGCACGTGGTTTGACACAAGTGGCCTGCTTTTATGCTCTTGACCTTGAGTATTGTCTTTCTAAACTGCCACCTGCTGAAGGAAACAGATACGTGAAAGTCCAAACCCAACTACAATGTGGGCGGTTTAACCAAAGCACCTTCCGGCTTAACATCCAACGCAAGGAGGGCGGTCATGTTAGGGAAGGGAAATAGTCCACATTTCTGGATCGTCCAAAAATTACTCGATACGCATCCGCATGCATGCTAATGCATTGCCAACTGAGGAATGTTTCAGCAGATCAAGCTAAAATTTTATCAAGATGGAACAATGTGATCAAATGCTAATATCGAATGATGACCTATGAGATCGCTCGGCGTGTCCACTTCCTTCGCAGATTAGCATATTACCCATTTCTTTCAAGTCATGCAACATTTCCCCCGTTCTTTTCTTGCGCATCTAAAGATATCTCTTTGAAATGGGTTACAGAACCCTGCGGTGGCAGATCTAAGTCTCTTCGCATCTTACTTCAGCGGTCATGGATACGAAACCAACGTACGTACGGCCCAACTTCCCACTGGTGCCTGAGACTATCAAGCTCTCTCCATTCGACCAGTTCGCTCCACGCGGCTACCTACCGTTGTTATTATTCTTCAAAACGAAAACAAATATTCCAGTTGAAGAACTATCATTAGAGCTAAAACAGGGTCTTGCCAACACTTTGGATGTCATGTATTTTCTCGCAGGATACCTAGAAGTGGAGAATGCCGCACATAACACGCTTGAACTACACATCACAGGGGACGCCGGCGTTCCATTCCAAGTCAAAAACTTGCGAGATGTTGAAAATCGCTCCTTAGATTTTAGTGAACTTGAGAGAGGCTATTTCCCCCCGTCAAAGCTCGATGCGTCGGTTCTTCTCCTTGAACATTTACCTCAGCAAGGCCTTCCCTGTCTCACTGTCCAAGCGAATTTCATCTGCGGTGGGTTGATCCTCGGACTCAATTTCCACCATTCGGTAGTCGATGGACCCGGGGTAGCTGTTCTTTGGAAAATCTGGTCTCGACAAACCACTGCTGTTTCTGAAGGTCACATCGTCTCTGCGTCAGAGACATGCACAACCAAGGCCCTGGAGCGCTGGCCCTTGTTTCCTGTTCACGGGTGCCGTCGCAGACTTTGTGAATTTCCAGGTTTCACAGATGTGCAAATGCTTCAATCATCAGGGTCGGATAATGGAGTGAAAGCACCCGGATGCTCTCAAAGCTCTGGAATTCCTACGATAACGTGCTGGCACATTCCCAAAAACAAACTCCTTGAACTACAGGAAAAAGCAAAGCCTAGAAGCGCAAACAGCCCCGTAGGAACAGAAAACAGCGTTCTTTCGGCTTTTATTTGGCGCCATTATACCAAAGCGAGGTGCCCGCAGCATCTTGACGTTAAGGTTGCCCTTTTCACGACTTGTGACGCCAGATCCCGCCTTGACCCTCCGCTCCATCCCGACTATCCCGGCAACGCCATTGTTGACTGCAGGGCATTGATGTCGCCTGTCCAGCTCCACTCATCCGATTCAGATGCTATTGGCCAAATCTCATCAGCTGTTATGGAAAGCATTAGCTGGTGGACTCCCGATAATATAGGAAGCCTTTTATGCTCCATGCAAGCTTATCCACGTGTAGGAGATGTTATTCGGAGCGTGCACGTTGAGCATAATGCCCTGCAAATCACGAATATCTCAACTGTCCCCCTCTATTCCAGCTTCTGGGGTAAAAATTTAGAATATCCGCGAGCAATCCGTCCTCCATGGCTACCAATGATTGATGGGCTAGTTAACATTTCCCCTCGCCTGCGTGATGGTGGCTTGGAGATTTTTATATCCGCTGACGATCAAGTAACGGAGAGATTGAAACAGGATGCGGAGTTCGCAGAGTATATCCAATATAGATGCAGTTAATCTGGCAGGAGACTCTTTTACAATAAAAAACCAGGGCAACCATGTTCCTGATTGTTCCACTGAGCTATTCCCAAGTGAATTAGGAGCTGAACTAACAATGCGTACTAAATATCATCCGAGAAGCATATCTCACTAAGCAAATGCGCGGAGAATAGTTATATTATACAATTTGTTTTCAGACCATATTCAATAGTCCCCGTATCACAATAGGTATAGATAGAGCTCTTCCTTGGTTAGATTTCATGGATTAGAATAATGGCTTCATGTGAAGTAGTTCCGATATAACTGTTTACATAAGTGCTCCAGTGCACCTCGCTCCCCCTCCCCTAACTAGTGAACTGGGTTTATATATTTATTTTCCGGTTAGAAGCTCTGGTGAAGTATATCAGGTTTTCTCACTCAGGATCTGTCACTGGCATCTCGCCAAACACATGTCAGTCGCGCAACGGAAGGTTTAGACAACCAGAACCCTCTCCACTGGAAAGATACCCCTTTAACCTTGAAACTTCCGGTGCTGTGTGCTAGTAAGATGGCTGGCTCTCTGTCTATGGCTTCCCATGCCCAGTAGAGAATCCCTGATAAAGTGGAGTGGCTGACGGAAGCTCCTTCCACAACTAAAATGCATACCCTAGGAACAAAGAGCCCTGATACATTGACATATGCAATGGTCAGCCCTCATATATGGAGAACGTCTACAGGTTGCCCTAATCAAAGAAAACTTTATAAGAGCGCCATCGGACGGGGTGACTTCCCGCAGCGGTACGCGGCAAAAGAAGTGAAATTCGAGTCCGCCTTCAAAGTCTGCACCACCTCATCGCTGAAGATCGTCATTACCTCCAGTCCACCATCCGGTCGCTTTGGGAGTATGCAGGCGATTGAGACCGGGGAGATGGATCCGTCGCTATCTAAATCTAGTGCTCGGAAATGATGGATCAAACCCAGCCCTTCTCCCCAGTCGAGCTGGTAGGAGGGCAACTTCGACGCGTCGATGACGACAATGCTCGGGTCATCCCCGGGTAAGAAGTCCATGCTCAGCGTTTGATGAGCCGGTAGAGAGCCCACAATTCCCACCAGGGACTGCCAGTCGGAAAGACGCCAGTTCCGTCGCGCATTATGGATCTTCTGCGCCAGCGCCGGCAAGAGGTCAAGGCTTGGGCGCTTGAGCTCAGATGTTGGGTGCTCAGCAAACATGGTGTCCACAGCGTTCCCCACGAATTCAGAATGCAGAGGGGGGTGCAGGAGCTGGCGTACATCAACGGGGATGCAGCATCTTGCGGTGAGATACCCACGACTGCCCAACCGCCGGGCGATGGCGGCTCGTTGCCAGATCAAGGCCGCCACGGCATCATAGGTCGAGATCCATTGGCTAGGGTCCTGGGTCGATGCACATTGCTTTAACTCTTGCAGCTTCTCGGGACTGAAGCACCAGATTGCCTTGCTGCGGTGGGGCCCAATGGACCAGCTAGCATCCTGGGGCAGTTGTGTCGCCGCGGCTGTTTCGAGCGTTTTTAAGCTCAGCGGCGCGTTCCAGGATCGGTCGCAGATTCTCCAAGGGCTCATCGCTGATAAAGTACCATGATTATTTCCGTGAAAGAGCCGGGCACGATCCTTATCAAAAGGCAACGGAGAGAGGACACTGGGCATGGCCGTCTTTGCATTGCGCGTATGGTGAGCCCAGATCTTCTGAATAATCCCGACAGAAGTCCCATCTGCGATGGCATGGGACACGCCGAAGGCCAGGAGGAGGCCACCGTCAATAAAACTCGCGCGAGCCACGAAAACTGGGCTGTCGTCGGCGACCACTGGCGACACCGGTAACAGGTCAATTGTTAGGCAGGTCGGACTAAAAATCGGGAACTGCTGGACTTTCAGGCGCGCAAAGCTGTACGGCGCAAGCAGGTCCCCGCTAGTGTAATGCCGGAAGGAAAACTCCACCCTCGCGTTTGAGTGGATTCGGATGGTCGCTTTCCCATCGGCTTCGGCGCTGTTGTATATTCGCCCGGCCAGCACAGGAACCTGGACCAGGGTTCGGCTCAGGCCGACTCGCAACCGCGAATAGATGTCTTCAGCAAAAAAGGGGGAGGAGGGTGGAATGTGAAAGCACAGAACAGCGCTAATAAATAGCCGGGGGGAATATTGCTCCAGGGGTGCTAGCTGGATTGATTGTGGTTGTAGAGGGGCAGCAGCCTCGACCCATTCGTTGGCCATGTTTACCAAAGGGGGATCGATGCTTCCAGGAATGGAATCCTTCAATGGCTGTGGCTGATGGTCAGCCGCCAGTGCGATTGATTGAGATCGAGATTGATCTGTATTGTTGTAGGTGGAGCATGTCGCCTTGCCCTGTTTATTGTCAGTACTTATATTTCCTTGCCAAGTACGACGCCTGGCATATTTCACGTCTCCCCTTGCATATGCATGCCATGTAGAGAAATAATGTTTTACCCTCCCATGCACTGTCTGACATTCGTTGTATCCTCGTGCATCTACCTCCCGTGTAGGGGCATGTCTCACATCCGCCCTTGCATATGCATGCTGTGAGGCCCGAGTTGGTAGTGCTTTTTAGCATTTAGCAGGATAAGCTCCTTGAAAATGAACTAGGATCGATCAGCCGTAGGAATGTCATACTGAATGATAGAGCCTTTAATTATAGAGCGAAGTCGATTGCAGATGAGCTGAAAAAACTAAAGGTAAACCTGAGGCGGTCTCGCGCACCTTCGTGGAAGGGTGCAGAAATGCTGCTGTGGACTTGCTTACTGGAGGTATGTCACATCTGGGAGGAGTGGTTCAACCAGTCATACTAATTTGTAAAGTGATTCTGGACTAAGATACTTTAAAGATAAGAAGATTTGCGATGGCAATGTAATTTAGTTTTGTCTCTAATTTACTTGGAGAGACAGCCTGGCTTATTTTTGCTACCTTTTCCCCCCTTTGGTTTGTATTGTTTTATTTTATATTCTCTGTGTGCTTCATTGCTATGCAGTTGTATTACTGTTTGTACATGGAATTTGCAATTCATTTGCTATCGCAGAATTTATAATAAGCCTACACTTTTTAAGATCTTCTTTGAGAACCCAGCTTGCCCTTTCTGCTTGATCTCAGTCCTATACTTTCTTTGTTCATTATTTAAGGGCCCGGTTAGCCTCTCTAATGAGGCTGTAGCGTAGATCCTTAATTCCCTTACGGGACCCTACATGTAACAGTCCACAGCTGGCAAAATGTCGGTCAGCTGAATACGTGTATGAGCTAGTATCACCGATCATAGGATAATATGGATCTGCATTGAAAAGTATAAGGTCTCTAAGGTCTCTACCTATCTGAAACTATCTGGGAGAACCGAATAAAAAGGTGAAAAGAGGAACAAAGTCCGACCGTGCGGATGCTGAATAACGAGTAATATTGGCCCCTGTGTGTAGCGTATTCTATAGGTCCTATGGGTTCAGCCTTGACACAGGTACTCTATTGGTGTGTCTAAATTAGGGCAAATACTGCAACTATCAATTAAAAAAAGGTGCGATGGTTTGGTTGTCTCTGCGCTAGTAGAGGTAAAACCACCATAAAAAGTACAAGAAGGCTGATCTTTCTATCAGTCGCATCTAGCGCGCTATATAGGAGCGAAGGTCATGCCGTCATTCCTTCTTCTAAATATGCCTCTTTGTTACATATAAAGGCAAATGAGTCCTTATAGGGCCCAATATTGACATGCCTTGCTTTGGTCTTTCTTGTCTGTCATTAGTATCCTCTTTCCTCCTAACTTTCCTCAAAGGGTATATACTCTACCTGACTTCTTTTCATCATGACAAATTCGGCTGCTTTATATGATGATCCTCGAGTTACCGCCGAGTATGACAAAGTCCCCCGTGGGAGTGGACTTCATGCCGGAATGGCCATCAGTGCGAAGAATGGTGCAAAGTTCCGGTATCCAAGGAAAAGCAATCCTTGATCTCGGGTGTGGCCACGGACATTTCTTACAGTGGGCTAAAGATAACGGCGCGGCCAAAGTCCACAGGATCGATAACTCAGCAAGCATGCTGAGGAAAGCGCAGGAGCTTCACGGAGGCCAGGAAGACATTATGTTCGAGTAGGCAGGTCTAGACCATGTTAAGCTTCCAGACAGTACCTTTAATCTTGTGTATATCTGTCTTGTCATGCACTATTTGGAGAACCTAGATAGTCTTGTCAAGCAGGCCCGCAGGACCCTGAAGCAAGATAGATATTTTATCTTCTCGGTTCAGCACCCGTCTGGACTGTTGCAGATAACGGAAGCTGGCAGCAAGATAAAAATGGACGGTATTTCTGGCTAGTTAATAGCTACAGGTGTGAAGGCCCTCGTGTTAGCTATTAGCTTGGGGTAGGGCTCTGTAAGCATCATCGGACTATTTAAACTTATCTGTGTTTCCTCCTTGAGAATGGCGTCGCTCTCACGGATTTGGAGGAGATATTATTAAAGCCTGGAGGTCTGCTGGATTTTTACCAGGATTGTGAAAGGAGATCGACAGGCCTTGTTTTCTGTTGATTAGCGCGAAGAAGATGGACTTGTAACTAAGGGACTTTATCTTAGTATCTAATTAATAGTATATTCCCTTAATAACAAGTTCTAGAAGAGAACAATATTTTTAATAAAATATTATACTAGGTCGCTGGGGCATTCTTAGATATTTAAACAGAATTTAGTATAAACTATAATATACAATAATTCAATATAATTCTTGTTTAAACTTGCTTTTATTATCCGTCAAATCTTCCTCAATTTGAAAAATATAAAGGTACCACTAAAAGGGATGTCCAGATGCTTCTGGAGAAGACTTCTCAGCATCGTATGTAGTAATCCATGCAAGATGGTTTTATTATTATGTTCTAGTTAACCTCCCTCCAAAGGAAACCTGCAAGAAATGCTTCACAGATAGCCTTAGCAAGCTCTATCAAGGCTGCCTCATAATTCATGTCCTAGCCACCACTGCGCGAAACTTCACATAAGTTGTATGTCTGATCTGTTTCTGGAACTGCACTCAACTATCCAATTTTGCGCCACCTGCTTCTATGCTAGATTAACTTCTTCCGGTTTCCGCAGCTACACAGGGTAAATATGCAGTCGCTGTCTCGTAAGAGACGAAGCACTTCTCCACGAGGTCCGCCAGGCCCTCCTTGGGAGATTCGACCGAAGCTACTGCTGATAGCCCTCCGATAGTAGAGAAACAGACAATCAGATGACCCTCCGGGCAAGTTTGACGATGTCGTTGATCCAGAAAATCAAGCAGATCGGAGTGTGCGTTGGTAGCGATTACCTCCTCAGAGATCCAGTACCGTTCGGGCGATTGGAGACATCGAACCCTATGCAGGGATGTGGTTGAGAAACCTATGTACAATGATTCATCCTGGAATGCCTGATTATAGAAACTTTGGGGCACCAGCGGTGGGAACAGAGACAGGCTGCTCCCGGTCCGAGTAAAGTGAACTGGATAGTGGACCATAGGCCGGAGAAGCCGTTCGAAGAGGTGTCGTTGAAGGTGACCGTGACGGATTTCAGGGCTGGATAGGCGCCATAGTCTTTTGTACGATGTACACTCTAGTATGATGTCAATTTGGTCAAGTTCGTCTTGTCAAGAGGTGAGCGCTTGCGAGTTGGCCTCTTCGGAGCAACCATAGTCGGCTAAAGTAATGCTACTGCCTAAAGGCATGGTCAGTTTGGCACCATTTGTTAGGCATTAGATTGGATTGGATATTATATGGTCACAAGTCGAGCGTAACAACAGATACATTCATCCACAGCAGAGTGCTGTATGGTCGAATGCTTGTTGTAGAACCGTTCCCCATCATATAGACCCTTCTCATGCTTCAATGCTGCCATGGTTACTTCGCAGTGGATGTTGGAGGGTGGGAAATGATAACAAGAACGATTTTCGACTCTGGTCCAATCTCACAGTTCAGAGGGGGAAGATAGGCCCGGATATGATGTGTTATCTATATCGATGAAAGGAGCACGGTAGGAGAACGAAGGGGCTTTATTTTGACTCAGCAGGTTTTACCTATAAGCAACCTGACACCAGGCACCTGGCCGTCACTTCTTCGTAAATTGCCTTGCTTAGCCCAATGCAAGTACTCATTACTAACTCTTAATTCAGCATTCCGCGACCAACAGCGGATGTTTTATTTCCAGCAGGTAATCGATATTCTTTGTCAAGTCTAATCTATGGAGTAGATGTACGTATCCCTATAGTATAGTAGTATCTCCCGCAATTAATGTCAGTCAGGGAGTACCGCTAACCTACATTTTGCTATGATGCATTGCAAGCTACAGAGCTAGTGATCATGTCAGTCAATACTTATATATTAATTTTGTCTTACTATATTTTGGCCCACTCAGATTGTTATATAGAATCAGGTAGTAGGATAGTTACAAGAATCAGATCGCTTGTTCAGTCGTGACAGACGTATACGGATTAGGTTATTAGGTATCAAGTCAACAAGAATCAACCTCTCTGTCTATATTGGTAGGTGATACCTTGCCAAACTTTATATTAACTCTCTAACCGGCAAGAGGTAAGAGAAGCGTCTTCGAGAAGCACCATCAAAACTTTCTACTGGGTCCAGTGCGTATAACTCTGCTTATAGAGGCGCTATGGAGAGAATACAGGGACAGACTCCAGATCGGCAAAAGCTGGCTATTCAGATATTGCCATAGATAACATGTGCGAGGCGGACAATTGACTGCAGAAGAGCTACAACATGCTCTTACTATAGAGATTGCCGCAAAATATTCCTGAAACGGTAGGCCTGGTGTCTGTATGTGCTGGGTTAGACTCGTTTCATAACCAAAGTGGCGCCATTCAATTATGCCACTATACTACACTGTAGTTCTTTCAGCGAACATGGATAGAGGGGTTTCCGCAGTCCAATCGTCGTATTGTCACAAAAGTCCTTACTTATCATATGAACTATTTGTTGTTGGGCTGACTGAGTGTTGACAAGAAAGAATACAAACAGCGCCTATGAGAGAACCACTCTACGGTTAGGCTTCTCAATATTGACTCTATTATGCAAGGGAATCATACCAAGATGTCAAGGAGCTGACCAGTAGATTCTCCGATATACCACTGCGCTCGCAAGTGCTGCGAAGTTGAAGATCCAGTTAGCAAGGAGAGGAAGAACGTCCAAGATACCATCTACGACAGGCCCTATAACAGAGCCTGTAGATTACTAAATATCTTTATCAAGCTCAGATCGAAGGAGCCGCAGAAGTACTGCAACTGTCTGACGAGCACATATTTTGGCACTGTTGTCTTCAACCCAGCAAAAGAATTGGCGCCTTCTCGATCAACTTTGGTCCCGAGTATATTCTCAGAAGACAAAAAGTTACCAATTAGATTTTGAAAGTCAAACGCTTGGCGGTCTGGGAGAGGCATAGACAGGGCAAATTTAACAACGAGATCTTTGTTGCATCTAATAGGGCCTCAATAGATACCATCGAGCAGAGACTTGCTAGGAGCGTATCTGGGTCGCCATAAACCAGGGTTTGTACTTTGCAGCGTCTGGCCCCCGCAGTAGTAGCCGGAAGACAAAATAGAGTACAGTAGGGGGTGGGGACGGCTGATATAAAATATACTCGATACTGTGCAGAGGATGTTATCAACAGTCACCACGACAGGAGCAGGCCAATTAATTGGTAGAAGATCGACAGGAATATATGCCATGACTATCTCTGATGGCGGTAGATATTTTCACAATCTATCATCGTCTGCAGAGAGCGAAAGGACGCTTAGTAGCGCAGGACTTATAACGGCACAAATAAGAAGCTGACTGAGGAGAGAGATACAATGGCTCAGTGATAGTCAATAAGTTGACGCACTTGGATCGCTGAAGGGGATGGGTAACATTTGGGATGCGTGGAACCCACCGTTGTATAATTTACAGTGCTCTGAGACGTCTCGTCTGAAGTCATGATGTTCTCTACACCTACATTATATTTATTACCTTAGATACGAAAGCGTGAGAACCTAGTGATTGAGACGATTACATATTATAGGCTGATGTCCCTGTGGCATTTCGGTCCGCAAGGATTCGACCTGCGTTCGATCGAATCCAAGGGGGTCTTACTGGGAAGATATCCATCCCTGTTCTGGAAAGCAATGGCAGTCGAAGTAGTAATCATGGACGTGAGTAGATTCAGCCCGAAGCCTAAAAGTCTCTAGCTAGCGTCTCACGAATGCCAGTTACATGCCAGACTCCTCCTGCACCAACAATCCATAGCTCGTTCTCTCCCAATGCTGTATTGACTGCTACGTAGTTCCCTCCACCTACGCGAATTGTCCCCAACGCCAGCCCAGTCTCAGGGTCGAGCACATCCACCCCGTTGCCCGCACCGGCGAATATCCACCCGTTCCTAGAGGCTCTGACACCATCGTAGACAAAAGAGATTGGAACACTGACTAGCCGAGAACTGCTTGTCAGCGCGCCTGGGTATGATACATCATACGCTTCAATAGTGCGGGGGCGGTAAGGGTGTTCTGCATGGCTCTTATCAGGGGACACAGCCCCAGTATTAGAAATATAAATGGTACCCTTGCCATCGCCACCCTTGGAGAAAGCAACACCGTTGGCCTGATACGTCGTGACGTGAAATGGCCTCGGACGCATGGTAGTGCCATTGACAAAATAGACCGTCGAGAGTAAGGGTGGAGTGAAATTTACGACTCCCCTTCCCTGTACACATTATATCAGTATCCGTATTCATCCCAGCTTGGTTGTGTACAGCGTCATTACTAACCCAGCCATAGTGGTCATCAGTTATCCAGAAATTGCCCTCCGGGTCTATATCAAGGTCGTTAAGCCCTTGAAAGGGTAACCCATAAAAATTGTTAAGCAAGGTAGTCTTCTCAAGAGTGTCGGGAATAATCTTATTCAGCGATGCAGTCTCGTTATGACTCCCGTCGGTAACGACGTAATAGTCTCCATTGTGAAAAACACATCCATGAACATTATAAATGGGGGGGGGGGTTCGTAGTGATTTTGCGTAGCTCATTAGTCTCCGTATTCAGGAGGTACTGCCAATCGTGAGAACCGTCGTCGCCCCCAGGAGGTCCCCATTCAATGAAGAAGAGCTCCTTGGACGAAGGGTTATAGCAGGGCGCCTCATGGGTCTGAAAGGGAAGATCATGTAGCCGACGAATCCTCGCGTCGGGACCAATTAAATCAAAGAATCTTTCGTCATACGCGACGAAGTCGGTGGAGTTAATATACTGTAAGCTGTAGACTTCTTAGTACTCGCACAATAAAAAGAGAGGACGAGGAGCGATAATAGGGAAGCAGAGAACAAGCTTGGAAAAAAAAAAAAAAAAACCCACGCTTTAGTTACTTCAGGATCAGATGTTACGCTGTCGGTTTGCGAAACAAAGGCAGACCGATTAAAGTGACCTGGGATAACGGCAAACGAGGGGTTATCGTAGGACAGGTACGCCCATTGAGCCGGCGTGTTCCGAAACTCAAGTGGCAAGGGACTCAGTAGAGCTGTAGCCAATTGCAAGACACCCAGGACGCTTATGGAGAGAGGTTCAGAACGCATTGTTGCAGGACGAACGCCAATGAGAGAATGTGTAGGCTGCAGGATAGAGATCTACAGCGCTTTGTTGGGTATGGGGGGATGCGTCGTTTGTATGCAATGGAGGTATATGAATGTGTAAGCTTAATTCATTTCACCTCCCTACTGATTGCACACCATTAGGCCCGATTGCTACCAGAATCCGACTTGGCATATAAACACAATATACATGGACACCGACTTGGCAAGGGCAACTATAACGAATCTACGTGCAAGACTCAAATGGTAGGACTTCTACCGCCCCCTATTTCCGCTTCCCGAGAGATTATTAAACTCGAATTACAGAGATGCAATTCCTAATTGGCCAATGCCCGTGGGGGTGTTTAGCTTCCCATGGAGCGGGTTATATTCCAAACCTGCAGAAGCCTCGTTCCTCTCGGAGCAATTACGTAACACGCCAAGGTCTCCACTCGGAGCAATTAGGATTCGGGTCCCACTCAGATCGCGTTTGAGATATTGTTCGATATAGTGTGAGGTTTGGATTGATTGTACTCAGAAAGATGTCCTGCCCAACCCCTCTAGGGGTATAGAGCATATACATTTCACATGATGTCCAAATATGGACTAGCTTTATTCTGACAGATATCGGCGCCCCACTAGGAGCAATTGGAGATTATCCAATCCATACATGCACATGAAGTCATGAATGGGGAGAATAAGATATGTGGGCCCCAATCGGATAAATAATTACTAGTGCTTAATTCCATCTTAACCGCAGTTTTAGTGAAAATTACAGTAATTGATGGGGAAAACCGCCAGAGTCCATCATACCGGAAATTTTCTTTTAATAATACTAGTGAAGGATTTATATTTGACGTCCTGTGCCGACAGCTTTTTGGACAACCAGATGCTGTAGTAAATACCCTCCTTCGGTAGACCAATCGGATATGCTTACCATGCGGCAGAGTGGCGATCAAGTCAAGTTCAAGAGGTTATCAACCTGTTTGATGATGCCGGCCAACTCACCCCAATTCAACAGAGCCTGTACTTGCTAATCAATGGGTACTGAGTTGGTTGTGCTAACAATGGTTAATTAACTATCGCAGCTATATTATTATTACCTTTGTCCTGGTGCTTGATATTAGAGTTCCGGCATTCTTATGCCTTGTAACCTGCTTCACCTCAGTTTTCGCAAGGTTGAAGGTTGTGCTGTTGTCTTGCCCCTAACGCACAATGAAGGCTACAGTTAATGTTACTGCTTCCGCTGTGTTATCCAGGGGGTTGTTTGCCAAAGAAGAGTATTGCCATATCGTCAGTGTATCCAGCTCGCTTTTGCGGTCGTCAGTGAATTGCCTCTGTATGTATTAGGAAGAGTATAGGCAAAATGGGAGAGCCCAGTGGCAACCAATATTGTAGAGTGGCGTTATTCATGGTTGTGTCTTGAATCCTCTTCTACACTGTATGGGAAGTGTCTTTATATCCATGGTGGCTAAAGTTGTGGAATTACCGTCAGCTAGGGCCTGGCTATGGTCTTGCATCCGATTAAGAGGGATGTAAACTGTGAATGTATGCCAACAGAAGGTTCAGCGGCGCGTACGTGCTGATGATTACTCTGACTCCATCCATCTACCCTTTACAGCATGTGCACCCATTGTTCCAAGCCATATAGTGTATCGAAGATGGCATCAAGAGAAGTGCGCTGCCGATCGAGACTACGACGTAATCTAAAGCCAGCCCAGCTTATGCTAGTTAACCGCCAGATACAGATTGAATGATTGAGTCAAGCAGGTTGGAGGGGGACGTAATGGCTCTATTTGAAGACAAAAATAGTATATTTATATTAACGCACGACTTTAACGTGTATAAGGCTACGTGCTTCTTTATATTATAGAGTTCTTAGAAAAATCTGTGATTATCTCCACGAAAAGAGAATTTTCTGTAGATAAGTCATCTCGTGCATAATGGAATTTCTTCGCTCTCTGAGAGTTATATGTATCTAAGGTTTCTTGTATTTTTAAAGTCTGTATTTTTTTCGTAATATAGTGTTAGAGAATATTCTGTTCTCTTTATTCCTGTTAATATTCTTTACCTCAGCCACGTTATCACAGTCTTTATACATGTTAGTAGAATTGTCTTCGTTATTGTGAATTTCTTCAAGCTGACTGTAGGATACTCTTTACTAATATTGAGAAATATCATGTCTTTTAAGTGTTCGATAAGTTTATGCATCATCTTAATCTATTAGATCTTCTTATTCCTGCCTTGTCTGTATAAATTAGTCTATATTGCGATATTTATTCTCTTTCATTCTACTTGTCCGTATATTGGAAACAGCTAGATATATATTCTTCATGCAATAAGCGATCCGCTCTCCGGAAAATTTCGTCTATCTGTAACAGTCTTATCCAGAAGCGGGTCAATTCACCGTAATGTTGGGATCTGGGTGGGGATAGAGTGTTTACCAAGAAAATACTACCCATGATGAATATTTTTCTGCCCACGACAAGCTGCATCCATCTCGGTAAAGTCCAGTTGCTACAACGTCTCCTGAAGGGCTAATTCCAATTAAACTGGTAAAGATTGTCTAGCTGGGAAAAACCCTGCGTTGTCTGCCAGGCAATCACAAGAAGTTGGCTATCCCCCAGGAGTGCTGCCTCCATGGGCTTCCATCCCCATCCCACAATTTTTATGCTGATGTCTCTATGGACGGCTACTTAGACTGCACTCTCTCGCCGTTTTAGTCCGACGTTTACAGCGATTGGTTTCCTAGCCAATCCCTCATTCACCTCCATTTCATCCTTTCTCAAAACAAAATCATATCTCCTCGCCCAGGTCGCCGTAATCAGCCTCAATTCCATCTCCGCAAGGTTACGTCCAAGGCATGCCCGTGGACCGTAGCTGAACGGGATGAAAGACTTCTTTTGGCGTGGGGTGAGGTTCCCCCACCTTTCAGGCTTGAACTCTTCTGCGTCGGGACCCCAGACTTCCTTCAAATGGTGAACCGTGTAGATCGGAACACTCAGAACTGTACCTGGGGGGTAGTAACGTCCCTTAAGGGTTATACCTTGACTGCCTCTTGGTATTTCACGGGGAAGACCTAGACTGATAGAGGAGTGGTGTCGTAGAGATTCATTGATGATAGCTCCCAGATATGGAAGGGTCTTAACTTGGTCATACGAGGGCACCACAGTGTCGGCTGGAAGGGCTGAGTCAAGCTCCGTTTGCAGCTTTTTCAGAACCCCAGGTGTTCGGACGACATGATACATCAATGCGGCGAATGTGCTACTAGTGGTGTCGGTGCCCGCGATGAGCACAGTCAGAGCTTCAGCGGTAAGCTCTCCCATCCCAAAAGGCTCACCCTTGTCGTCTCGCCCCTCCCGCAACCGTTCAAGCAAGTCCTTGTGGCGGTCCGCAGTCGGTGGGTTATTCAGGCGATCAATGATGCGGGCACTCCCTAGGCTGCGCAAGTTGTTCATTCCGGTGAGACCCGCATGGAAGAAAGGGTCTGGAATCCACTTCAAATAGGGTCGCAGCTCAGGCAGTGCCCCTACAGTCGCTGCGATTTCGCTGCGGGTGGTGAGGCTCGTGATGACGGGCAGAGAAATGGTCTTGTCTTTGCTGATGCGAACATTGACATCTTCTGAAGCACCTTCAAGCACACCAAATGGGGCACCAAATGCAAGATCGCCGATGATATCGAGGACCAAGTAACTGTCAAAGTCAATCCACTATCTGTTCCAGCTCTTTCGCAAGGTGAGTCTTACTTGAGCCACACGCGCCCTTCCACATTTGCATAGCCGTCAGGTTCGGCGTTCTTCTCCGCGATGTTATCCCACTTCTCGAGGAAGACCTTCAACCACGAATGAATGAACGGTTCAAAGTTTCGCATTGATTGCGGGGCAAAACTATGGGATACGACTTTCCTTTTGCGGGAATGTTCGGCACGGTCCCTGGAAGTGAAAATACTGCGGGTAGTGATGAGAGAAGCGTCATACCAGGACCTGAGAAGTCTTAGCGATCATAAGTACAGCCAAGGCAATGGGGACTCTCTCACGATTTTAGCAGACCACCCCCATGGCCGTATATAGTATGAATGGCCTCCTCATCAGCAATGCTGACATGATTGGGTTGTATGCGGACGATGGGACCATATCGCTTATGGGCTTCGTCAACATATTTGTAACGCTTGCCTGCCCGACAAACAATCAAAAGCCAGAAGTTTGAGAGTTGAGCCGCGAGGGGCCCAGGTATATCCCGCAAGTGACGAAAGGTCCAGAAATAAGGAACGAGGTAATACAGTAGAACGAAGGCCGGCCCAGCAAGGGCCACCCATGGGGAAAAGATGAAGTCGATTGGCAGCGCCATCCTGGGGTAGGGGAGATACAGGTGTTCGTGGCACAACTGTGAGCGAAGGTCTTTAGACGTGAGTATTGGCTACTAATACAAACGTCCCTCAGGCGTCAATGAAAGAGAAATGGCGCCGAATCACGGATTATTGAATTCAAAGCAATCGATAAGTAATTTCCCATCTTCCGTCCTTTGTACTCGGACCCTTGTGCGTTGTTGATTGGAGCATCAAGTAGACGGCTTTTCTGTCAGGTGCTTCGGAGTCCACTCGGAAGATTATAATGTGGAGTAATAAGTTGCTGATTCTCATCTTCTGGGCGATTATCCGAACTTGGCGCGTTTCTAATTCTCGTTTACTCCGAAGCAATGGCTAGTGCATCGGCGGAAGTCCTTTCTAGAGTGCCAATACATTTCTAACTATCACTCAAACAGCTTTGAGATAAGTCGCCGGGCCTTGAACTTCGGGGGCCATCTTCCGACAGCTATGCTGGCCTTTTACAACTCGTCAGGCCTAATAGGCCCTGTCAATCGTAGCCATAATACCCCACACTTGTATGAAAATGCTGTTAGCTATAAGTCTCTGTCTAGTTTGCATTGTGTTATGATGGCATGCAACTTTTGCCTACGGTAATAATTTCTCCCAAGGGTCTAATTAGCACTCACGACAACATCATGGATAGCAAAGAAAGCAATTCTGTCAATCTCGAAAAGGGCGATACTCGAACAGAATCATCCACTGTACCACTCAAGAAATCTTTCTTCCGGCGTTTGAGTCCCCAAAATGGCCCCAATAAACTGGCACAAGATATGCTGCAGCAATCTCTGCATTTTGACCAAGCTCAGCTAGAAGCAGATTCTGTCAAAGTCAGACGAAAACTGGATTTTTTAGTTCTCCCAATGGTTAGATTAAATTCACATTACTTCTAGGCGGCAGCATGCTGATATTCATCCAGATGATGACAACATACATGCTATCGTTCTTGGACAAGCAGACGTAAGTGAGACTGCTAGAATTTTACCAGGAACTGTATTTTTGACACAAGGGCTAGTCTTAATTACTCCAATGCATATGGTCTTCAGAAGGATACCCGCATGACTGGAGATGATTATCCCTGGGTTGTCAGTGCCCTCTACTTCGGCTGGCTCTGTAGGTTACGGATCCATCAACTTGAGAAAGGCAAAGCCTAATAACCAAACACCGCAGGTGGCGCATGGCCATGGAACTTTCTACTGCAACGTGTCCCGATTGCAAAGATGGTCGGAGGAATGTTGTTTGTCTGGGGAGCAGTCTGCATGTTGCAGGCTGCAGTCTTCAACGCGGGTGGATTCTTTGCAATTCGCTTTTTTCTTGGTTTATTTGAAGCATGTATCTCGCCATCTTGGGTGCTTCTCACTTCCATGTTATGGACACGCGAGGAACAATCGCTGAGGAGTTCTTTTTGGCTTTGCACGAACGGCCTTGCAAGCATTCTGGGGTCTCTGCTTGCTTATGGGACGGGTATGGCTGAAGGACTAACAATACCGAATTGGAAGTTAATTTACTTGGTTAGTTCGGTGGGTAATTTTGCTCATTGCCTTGATTGCTGATGAAGTATTCCTTCTTTTCAGATTGTTGGCATCTTGACTATCGCGTGGGGTTTCGTCATACTTGCCTATCTGCCAGATGGCCCTCACAATGCGAAGATGCTCTCCGAGTATGAGCGAGTCGTGGCAGTGTGGCGAGTATCACAGAATCAGATGGGCATCAAGGATTCCGCAATCAAGACCCATCAGATCAAAGAGGCACTTCTCGATGGTAGATGCTATCTACTTTTCATAACGGGAATGGGCATTGGAATTCTGAATAGTGGTGTGACAAACTTCATGTCGGCCATCATCAAGGGCTTGAATTTCGACCCACTACGGACGTCTCTGATGCAAGCGCCAGGAGGAGCATTTGAGATAGTAGGATGTTTGCTACTGGGCTATGTCTCTCAGTCCCAGAACATGCTTAGCCTCTCGGTTATCCTGGGTTGCCTGCCTGGCATGATTGGACTGATTGGCCTTTTAACCATACCTATTGACCGTCGCTACGCCCTCTTAGCCATGTGTTGGATGCAGAATTTTGTCGGCGCTCCCATCATACTGAACTGGACAATCCCCGGTGTCAATGTGGCAGGTCACACAAAGCGGACTGCAACGCTGGGAGTCTACTTTGTTTCCTTCGTCGTTGGAAATATCGTCGGCCCTCATATGTTCTTATCTGAAGAGGTACCACGATACCCTACCGCCATCAAGGGTCTACTTGGAACTTATTGTGCGGTCATCCTTTTCCAATCTGTCTATGCTTTATGGTGCTGGATAGAGAACAAGCGTCGCGACCGAAGCGTACCTCCAGGGGCATTCCAGGAGAACTTATGGGAAGGTTATCAAGATTTGACCGACAAAGAGAACAAACACTTTAGATATAGGTTATAGAAAAGACCCACGAATATTAGAAATTGATGCTCCTTGCGAGCTAGGACGGTTGGAAACCTTGTCCACCTCACAATAACAAAGGTAGATAGTCTCTTGCCTTGTCCACCCAGTGTACCTTGAGAGTACGTCGATAAGAGAGGTCAAGACGTTCACATCACCTACAGGTAAGGTAAATGTTTACAAGATTAATCAATAAGCAGATGACAGTCTATGTACCTGGGAAGTCCACGCTTAATCTACAAACGTGTCGCCTAACGTGAAAGGTGATTCTCGATTAAGCGAATTTCCACATCCGCCATTACTAACTCCATCCAACCTATGGAGCCTTAAAAAGTGTATCTAGGATCGACGCTACTCGAATAGCTTCTTCATCCTCAAAAGGTCGTCCAACGATCTGGATAGTTGACGGTTGGTTTGCGAACAGATTCGGATCGTCTGTTAATAACAACTGATTAGAAACTGCGGTAGTAGGGGGTGGGGGCTAGCTTAGCTGACTTACACAATTCATGATTGGGTTTGTCGTAGGGATTCGTTTCTAGCGGTCGGTATTCGGAATCTACACGGTCTAGCTGAGGATCCACCTTGAAGTTGGCAATTGGTAAGATGATAGACGGATAATCAAGAAAGTTGAACAGCGAGGTATATCCCCAGTAGATATTAAAGTCATGAGGGTAGCCCACTGCAGGAGCTGGGGGCAATATCAGTGCATCAATGGCACGGCCCGAGGTAGTGCGGCCAACTGTGTCGTTCCATGCATCTGCGAACTGTTCTTTGAGGGCTCTCGTTTTGAGATTCAGCTGTCCGGTATGTCAGTGTGCTCTTCGTTGCCTGGTTGTGTCAACAAGGGCATAATGAAGAAACATACTTGTAATGCTTCTGCGGCGGAGTGTTCCCGGGTGTTGAAAACCCTGAGCAGATCAGCAAAAGCTGGTATAGTAGGCTCCCCAGAAGCTGCCAGTGTGGACATAGACCCAGCAGACCCTGATTGGTAGTAGATATCGAACTGGCTGCCCCATTAATGATACAGCTTTGCTGCTTCAACGAGATGCTTACTGTAGTTTGCTTAATATCCCAGCAATCAAAAGGTGGCTCGAATGCGATGACTGTAAAAAACAGGTTAACAAGCGTTTTGTTGGGACAATTTAAGTTGCAGAATAAACTGCTAACTCGCCTTCGTGTCCGTCCTTCTCGAGAGTCTGTTTGGTGTGTTCCAGAGCCCGTAGTACCGGTGGATGAGGCATTACCACCCCATCCCACTTCATTATTCCGATCACGAGTTTGCGGTCTAGAGAAGGTAGGCTTCTCCAGGGAACTGGTACGGAGGTCACATCGTATTTATTGCGCGGGTGCGCATTGATGATGCTAGTAAACAACTCAAGGTCGTCAAGAGAGCGGCAGACAGGTCCACACGACAATTTAATCGTAATATTCCCGGTATTAGTGTTGTGCATGCCACCCTTTGGTATGCGATCAGACGTAGGTCGAATGCCATATAGTCCGTTGAAAGCGGCGGGTACACGGATGGATCCCCCCATATCTGTCGATGGGGCGATGGGACTGCCTCTCAAGGCTACCAAAGTTGCATCCCCTCCCGAACTACCGCCGGCTCCCAAATCTTTATTGAATGGGTTCAGAGTTCGGCCCCAGAGATTGCTGACCGTCTCCAAGGCCATTCCTGACTGAGGCATCGTTGTCTTGCAGAAGAAGACAGCACCTGCGGCACGCAACGTTGCTACAAGAGTAGAATCCTGCTTAGCTATATTATTCCTCCTTGCAACGTAACCCATTGTCACGGCATGGCCTGCGACTTCATGGGAATCCTGTTTGGTCACTCCATCAGCACCATTCTGCCGAAGTCAAGCATATTCTACATTTCCGTACCTTCAAAGCGACAGGGACTCCGTGCAATGGTCCTTTCAAACTACCACCCTTGTCAAGAGACTCGTCGAGCTCTTTCGCCTGCTGGAGACCATCTTCGAAGAACCAATCGGTCAGGCAGTTAACCTGTGTCCGTTAGCCTAACCCCACCATTTTGAGGGCAATTGACATGCCAGCTGATGGGCAATGGCAGCCCGGGCGGCAAAAGCCTCTAAAACCTGCACTGCCTTTAACTCACGGGACTCAAGACGTTCTACTATCTTGACCGCCGAGAGTTCAGTAATCTTGAGCTGGTCGCTAGTCATGATGCCACTTGTGTAGGGCACGCTCGTGACGTCCCTCAGAGACCTGTATTTGTCGAGATCCAGCCGCCAACGGGCGGGAATGGACTCCAGCACTGCGACCTGAGCTTCCTCGCTTATGGTTTCCCAAGACATTTTGGTGGTCAGAAATGATAATGGTTGTTTTCTTTCGACCGTGTTCAGGGTGAGGTACCCAACCTTACTCAGGGGTACAGGCGGCCGAATACGTGACGTCAGATAGAGAGAGCGCATAATCGCGCAAATAAGTGACAGACGAGGAACATCAACCCGGATGCGACAGTATCTGCACTGAGGCGGGTCATATGCAAGTGACACTGTAGCGATTGGTCAATGTCTTAATGCTCCGACTTTGAATCGGAGTAAGTAGATCTCGGAGCGTATTGGAGTATCGACAGGGGTGGCTCCATTAACTCCAAGACATTAGTAATTGCCTAAGACCTAACTATAACCTGCTAGTGAAGTAGGCTAGTTAGGAGTTGAATTAGTTAATTAATAATGCCCGATTTGTCATCAGTCGTTACATAACTAGGTAACTAAAACTATAGACTACTTAAGGCTCTTTCCGTAGTTCTGCTGTTTAACCCTATCAGCCTCCCGCCAAACCCACCCGCTAGATCAAGCCAGCCATGACGCAGGAAATAATCGACAACATCGCCGCCCAAGGCATTTCCTACTACACACCAGCTCAGGACCCTCCGGCAGGCACGCAGATCGAGGGATCAACGAAGCTCTTCAGCCCCATCACCATCCGCGGTGTGACGTTTCCAAACCGCCTGTTCCTTGCTCCTCTCTGTCAGTACTCATCCAAAGATGGCTATGTCAGTGATTGGCACTTGACGCACTTGGGCGGAATCATCCAGCGCGGCCCGGGGTTAGCAATCATGGAGTCGACCGCCGTGCAGAAGGTGGGCCGCATCACACCGCAGGATATCGGTCTCTACGAAGATGGCCATATCGAGCCATTGAAACGCATCACGGAGTTTGCCCACAGCCAGAGTCAGAAGATAGCTGTTCAATTAGCCCACGCCGGTCGAAAGGCCAGTGCCGTTGCTCCCTGGTTGAGCGGCAACGCTATGGCTGTTAAGGAAGTCGGTGGATGGCCGGATGAGATCGTTGGCCCTTCGGCTATCCCCCATGAGCACGGAATCAACACGATTCCCAAGGCTCTGACCAGGGAGGATATTGAGGTGTTGAAGAAAGACTTCGGGGAGGCTGCGAAAAGGGCCATCAAGGCCAATTTCGATGTTATCGAGATTCACGCCGGCCATGGATATCTATTACACCAGTTTATGAGCCCTGTTAGTAATCGAAGAACGGATGAGTATGGAGGGAGCTTTGAAAACAGGGTCAGACTGCTCTTGGAAGTTTGTGAGGTGGTTCGGGCTAGTATCCCGACAACAATGCCTCTACTGGTCCGGATTAGTGCTACGGATTGGTTCGAGTTCGACGATAACTTAAAGAAAGAATTTCCCGAGAGCTGGACACTTGCTCAGGCGGTTCAGCTCGCGCCCCTCTTGGCTGACTGCGGTGTCGACTTGGTGGACGTCAGCTCAGGTGGTGTGCACCCCAAATCCGCAATCGCCATTCGCGCAGGCCCTGCCTATCAGGTACATCTCGCCCAAGAAGTCAAGAAAGCTGTGGGCGACAAGTTACTGGTATCGGCTGTTGGTGGGATTAAGACGGGGGCTCTGGCCGAGGAGGTGGTACAGTCTGGTATTGATGCAGTACAGGCTGGACGTTGGTTCCAGCAGAACCCTGGCTTGGTTCGCGCCTTTGCTAACGAGCTAGGTGTGAAGGTGAGGATGGCCACTCAGATCGACTGGAGTTTTGATGGTCGTGGAAAGAAGGCACAGAAGAGCTCGTGATAGACTGTCAGCAATAGAGGATAGATGCTTCATACTGGGCCATTCTGAAGATATTTAATTTACCTCTAGAATAATACGTCTCTTAAATAACAGCCAGAGAATTCTGTAATTACATCATATCACCTGTCGACAGAGGCCATCTATATTTTAATCCACCATCCGCCCTTCGTCTTTCCCTGCCTGGTCAATCTCGCCGCAAAGATGAACGCCCCGCCAAGTAGGAAACTTGCGCCCATAAATACCTGAGCCCCAATGTACTTGCCAGCATCGGCCGAAATAATCGCTCCCGCGATTGGGTTTCCCGTTAGCGTGGCAAAACTCACAACTGTAAAGTTCATACCGATGCGTGCGCCGCGCTTCGACAAGTCTGTGGTCAGGCTGGACAGCCCGGCCGGGAACAGGCTCAAGATGGCACCGGCAATGATGCCGTACACAACTGTCCAAGCGTAGAGCTGGCCTGGTGTATGCACGGCCATCCACGACAACAGCGCAATGCCTGCTATCAGACAAGTCGGTATCATCATGTTTAGCGGTCCCATGGTGTCAGCGAAGTGATTTGCTATCATGCGGCCCACTACGCCGACACCGTTGAGAATCAGAAGGACGTTTAGGGAGTCTATGTAGGAGAAGTGGGGGGTGATAATGTCGCGGCTGTAGGAAGCGAGGTAGTAAAAGCCGAAGAACACGGCCCAGAAGTTCTAAGCCATTTTGTCAGCCATGTGAATCAGAGAAATAGGTGTCGAGGGCGAGGGCCATACAAAAAACATGCCGGCCGTAAAAAATGCATACTCCAGCTCTTTAAATGCGACCCACTCCACAAGCCTGTCACCCTTGCGTGGTGGTAATCGTGGTCTCATGAAGGTAGTGACAGAGAGTAACGTGGCCACCTGCACAAATCCGATGCCTCGTAATGCCCAGCCAATTCCAGCAGACGGTATAAGCTGCCTTGCCATGGCAGAAAAGACGAGCCCTCCCGTTACAGAGCCACACGTAGCGAGACCAATGGCTAGCGAGCGCTTCTTCTCGAAGTACGTGGAGACTACAGATACTGCTGGGGTGACAAGGCAGCCGCTGCCGAGGCCGCAACATGTTCCTTGAGAAAGAATCAATTGCCAATATTGGGTAGAAACCGAGGCAGTGAAGATGCCGACGGTGACTATTACCGTGCCACTGATCAAGACGTGGCGTAAAAACCCGCCATCTATGAAGCGGCCGATGAAAGCGCCAACAAAAAAGCTGAGGAAAACTTGGATCGAGCCAATCCAGGAGATGTCCGAAGGCGACTTGTCCAGAAGTGTCGTGTAATACGTCTGGAATACGCCAAAGCTGTTAATGAAACCCCAGGTATTCATGAAGAGAAAATGACCGCATAGTACTACGACACACGATTAGACCAACACCGTTTGTTATAGAGAAAAGAGACGGTACCGCTTAGCCATGCTTTCCAGCCTCCATCCGGTGGTGGAGCGGGTTTCCGATCGCTGTTTGTGACAATGTGGCTTAAAGCAGGATTCGCGGCGACGGAATTGCCTTTCTCGCCCATGTCCAATTCTTTGGAATCTGGTGATATTGTATCTTCATTTCCCGAGGAGCTGGCCCCATTGGAATCGTCCTCCTTTTCGTGTCTTTGTGATATCGCATCCGCTTGCCTCATCAATATCCGATGGGCCATGGAACTGAAAGAGCAGCAGAGAGTGGCTTGGACTTCCCAAATCGGAACTTTTATTACAATATATGGCCACTTATAGTTATTGGACCGTCTTTGTGAGCCAAAATTTCCAGTGGTTTTATTTTAGTTGGCGGAATTGCCGCTCGCACAATTTCGGAATTTCGGAGTTCTTAGTGATATATGCAAGATATCATCCGGTCCCTTAGACTCCCCTGATTCTCGGCGCTTTAACTAACAAACAGAGCTTACTCGCCAGTGACATCCAGAGCCCGCAGATGTTCTACGTTAGTGTGTGGATCATTTTTGGCCGTAGACTCCATCAGAGGATCCACTGAGGGACCGTCGGATTTCGAGTTGAGCGAGATTGCATTAACAGCCTCTTCGGAGAGGAGGAAGAGGGGGAAGGTAGAAGGGGCTTTTCCACTCAAGATGCGACGTAGCAAACTTGCAACTTTTCGCAAAAACTCGGGCGGAGCGCGGTAGCAAATGGGAGCATGTCAACAAGTACATATAAGACCACTGTTACTACAGCCCTACCCGAGTAATTAACAAAAAAAGTGTATCTGAGCTAATGTCGCATTCAAGTAGTTCTATGCCCCTGCTTCTAGAAAAAGACAATATTTACAATCCCAAGGATTCTCCCAATTGCACCAACCTCGAAATCAACGCTTCAACTCCTCGTCGTGTCGTTAATCTGTTACATGCGATTCGAATAAACTCCCCCTTTACCTTATCCGGCGCGTAGTCTATCTTCCATCCATGCTCAGTAAGGTGCTTGTATAATACATGAGTGTTGCGGCTGTTGACGGCTGCTGTACGAGTTCCACTGGAGGTTCCATTTTCTTCTCCCTTCGGCATCCAATAGAAGCAAACTTGGGCGAAAACTTTCTCGGTGTCTCCGATCAACTCTAGGCGCGGATGGGCTTTGATAAGATTGGCCAGATGCTGCGCGCTGTCGACGGCTTGCTCGACTTCGCGGGCGATGCCCTTAGTTCCATAGTAGATCCAGTGCAGGAACAGCTTGGTTGCGTCGGACCGCCGAGAGCACTGTACCGTCAGCGAAGCCAGGTCTCGGATATCAGCCACCTCGGGGGCATCGTCCAAGAGCTTGGAGTTTCTCCAGTCATTTTCTTTGGCTCCATTCAGACCCAAAGCTGATTGTTCGGATTTTCCTGCCGTCTTGTCATGGAACAAGTATCCGGCGTTGAGTTTATTGGCCAGCCAAAAGGTCCGCAGGTCGTTTGTTAGCAAGAAGGCACACACGAGAGGCACACCCAACATCTTGTGAGGGTTGAAAGCAATACTGTCCGCAAGTTCACTCCCTTTGATCAGATGTCTCAGACTGCCAGAAAATGCAACCGCTCCTCCCCAACAGGCATCAATATGGAACCAGGCGTTCGTCTTCCTTGCGATTGCGCCGATCTTATCGATGGGATCAAAGGCACCATTCACGGTGTTCCCAGCAGTGGCATTAATAAATAGAGGCGTTTTTCCACTTTGAATGGCAGCATCCACCGCAGCTTCGAGGGCGTCAACGTCCATTGTCCCATCATCCAAGGCAGGCACACTAATAACAGAGTCGTTACCCAACCCCACGGTCTGTGCCGCGTTGGACACTGAGTAATGAGCTGCGTCCGAGACGAAGACAGCATATTTCCCAGGTGTGACGCCCTGCTGCTTGGACTCGGGTGACAGGATATTGCGAGCAACCAACATAGCGAGCATGTTGCTGGCAGCTCCGCCTGGCACCGTGACACCTCCAGCGTGTGGGCCCCGAAGGCCGAACAGTCTGGCCAACTCTCCGCTGACATGCTTTTCGACAGCTGTGAGGGCCGGTGACGCACGCCACACATGTCCGTTGTTGTTGAAAATAGACAAAAACAGATCAGCAGCAGTTCCTGGCGGCGAAGGCGCAGAGACCAATTTTCCTAAGAAGCCGGGCGACGAGTTATTGACTGAATGTTGGCTGAGTAATGAGACTGCATTGCCGAATCCCTCTGAACCAAGTCCCTCGTTAGAAAAGCCGGTGAGAAGCTGCTGAAACTCCTCAGTCGACTTGCTTGAGCTTTGCCCATCTAAACTGCTAGGTTCCGACGCCCCAGAAGGAACATGGACCTTTGGCGACGTGATACTCTGCACGAGTTGCACAAGCTAAATCATTACTGTTAGCTTTTCGCTCTAAATTAAGGGTATGCATACTTACTTCTGCAAGTTGTTTTTCTCTAGACGAGTCAGCTTCAGTGCTATTGTGGAACGTCATTGTGTGCGGAATGAGGACCTAAAGATTGGCCTCTAATACGGAGTGGGTGTTTTTATGGTAATGCACTGGCTGACGTATTCGACCACTCGGATCAGAAAACGTGGTGCTCGTAATTTATGTATATATATATTGATCTAGTGTACATCAAGATGCACCCCGCTAACCGACATTGTTCCGATGGCCGCGAGTCTCACTACGTGGTTTTCTACGCCAGGGTTGCAAAGGTAGGGGAATGTTTGAAACAGGGCTTTTAGGGTCCACGACGCAACTTGATACTTGTGTCGTAATTCTTCTTCCGAATGAATTCTACTGTAGCCTCAGTACGAGGATGCGGCATAATTGCGACTCCATCTGTTGGAGTAAGAAAATGGGCCGAGCAAATCAATTGTTCTCGGGGAGATCCATTTTCGGAGACTCTGTAGTAGCAACGATCGTCAAGGTCCAGGCCCTTGAACTGCCGTGACGTACATAAAGAAATTGTTAACATGACGACACGCCGATCGGCTTCGTATCATTGTTCCGATGCGCGCTTACGGACCCACTCGGGCCTGGCCTTGTAAACATTTCAGAGCAGGGGCAGAGTCGATTTGTCTGTCTGTGTATCTCCAGGTTTCCCCCCTCATGCCCCCTCATTAGCATCATTTATATGCTCATCACATAGTCATCGGTTTGGCCGAAGGATTGCTTAGCCCTGAACTGAAATTTTTCCATCAGTATGGTACCAGAAAGCTGGCATCGTGGCGATTATCTGGTCTCGACAGATCCGGAGCTCCTCCAGGTTGAGGCTGTCAATGCCGCTCTAGGCTCAGATATGGTGTGGTGGGCTGGGGACTTGCCAGCAGATGCCCTTCGAGAGGCACTACACAATTCACTCTGCTTTGGCATCTACCAAAAATCAGCCGTAGGGACATCAAATGGAATAGAGTCTTCTTCGCCATCAAATGGAGTCGAACCTTCGAGTAAGTGAATTGCTAGGCATCGGCCCCTTTTCTGGCTAAGAGTATCACAGACCATACGTCTCCCCCTTTCAAGCAGATCGGACTCGTCCGAGTCATTACGGATCACGTCACGTTCGCCTACCTGACCGATGTGTATATCCTGGACGGGCATCAAGGAGCCGGTCTCGGCCGCTGGGTACTCGAAATCTTGAATGAGAAGCTTCGGAGCTGGCCGCATCTTCGACGCGTGATGCTTCTGACGACGGACAAGATGCATCTTTTTCACAAGAATTTAGGTATGAAAGACTACAGGGAGTTTGATGGTATGAAGGGAGTTTCGATCGCTATGGTTGAAGGCCCGGGCGCTCAGCACTGAGTAGAAGCACAAGGTAGACTCGATAATTCGTATGTGCCAATCTAGCATTATACATTCGTCCCAAGTCGTAGCTTGAGAAGATCTTGTTTTTGTGCTGTGACTTCTGCTTCTTACACGGTGTTTAATTAGTTAAATGTCATTGCGACGAACGCGGCTGAGAGTCCGAAAGACATTTGCACAACTGCGTTCTATCACAAAATGACGACTAAATTGAGCTCTACAAGCATCATAGGTTGGTGAGGATATCCCAATAAGGCGCAGGCGCTGAGCAAGGCCATGCTGGAGCCAGATAGCTCGATGAATGCTGTGGCCAGTCCGAGTGTAGTAGGACACCTACAAGGTACACCACATCCAATTCCACGAACGATCGAGCATACGTACGAATCAGGCCCTACCTTCCTCTTCGAGAATGGCTCTTCGGAACGAGACCCTTCGAGATTGCCGATTCCTATTTGACGTGCGGGGGCAGACTGGCTATGAATATGGAAGAGGCAACAATACTGCCGTGACCTAGACAGAACCCACGCTGTCTCCGAAGCCTTAGATTACGAGATTGCTACAGAACACTAAATATCTCCGAGTTATCGCCTAAGCCAAGCCAAGCTAATGAGCTGAAAAAGTTTATCTTATGCGGCTGGTGAGGTTCGGAGATAAAGTGAGACTTGCAGTCTGCAGTGGAGTAGGGAAGACAAAACAAATCGGAAGCTCTTCTATTCCAGTCACCGTCCTTTAATCCGACGCCGAAGGGGTTTTCCTAGCCGAGGCAAATCCTCCGGTTGCGAGCGTCTCCACGATGTCAAGAAAACAAACTTCACTCGTCAGGGATTCTTGGCCGCTTCAGGCTGACTTGCATGTCCGAACGCCACATAGTTGAAACACGTTCGCCTAGAAATCTCGCAAAAGACTTGCGGCAAACTGGGAAAATATCCTAAATCTGTTCCTCCGGCGGGGTGATGTAAGCAATTATACGAGCATGTGGACTTTGTCGACCTACTGGATAGTCAACATGTCGAAGAATATAAGAGCGCATATGTTCTATAAAAGATGAACAAGTCCCAAGCACTTGAATCACCAAATTCACCCTCATCAAAACTTTCATTGCTCACTATCTCCATTCATCACAATGACGGTCAGTCGTCCGCCGGAGTATGAGAATGTCCGTACCGCGGACCTCTCCACCATCCAGTTCTCCAATCTTTTTGATAAAGATGAGGCGGAGCTGAAGAAGCTCATCAAGGCTTGTGAGAAAGATGGGTTTTTCTACCTCGACCTCCAGAGTGAGGGTGCCGAAAAATTCTGGAAAGACCTATACGAGATCGACCGCATCACCAAAGAATGGTTTTCTCAGCCCACAGATGTTAAGCTGAAGACGCCTACCGTTTCTCTCTCACATGGGTAAGCTTCATATCGATGCGACTGATCTTGACTTGTCAATTGACTTACGGGATTTGAAATCAGATTCAAGGCTGTAGGTAACCAGTCGGGAGCCGTTGAATCACTCAAGGACGGCTTTGAAGCCCTCAAGGTATGCTCCTAAACCTCTACCGGTACTACCATGTCTGTTTCCAACAAGATTAGATTGGAAAATTCGAACTGGACGGCCGATGGGCGCTCCCTTCTGTTGCGCAAGACAACCTGGTCTTGTTTGATCAGTTCACCGCCGCTTGTCATTTCATCTCGAAGCTTTTGCTCGACTGCATTTCGGACGAATTGGATCTCAAGGGAGAGGCTCGTCTTGAGACGCACCACCGTGACGACTGCCGCTCCAAGAGCACCCTATATTTCCTTCACTATCCTCCTGGCAGTCAGGATCCCAGCAAAGTTGGTCAGAACATGCACACTGACATCGGCACACTCACCATCTTATATGCGCCGCAATGGGGTCTCCAAGTCTTCTCGCCGGGAGATGCCACTTGGGAGTACGTTGAACCGCGACCAGGCCATGCCATTGTCAACGTGGGTGACACGTTGCGGTTCCTCTCGGGGAAGCGCCTTCGCTCTGCTCTCCACCGTGTGCTGCCCCTGGGCGGAATCCAAACCGAAGATCGCTACTCCATCTCGTACTTCTTGCGGGCGTCGGACTCAACCGAGTTCGAGGACAGCAATGGAGACGAGTCGAGTGCGAAGAATTGGTACCTGAAGAAGTACGAGACGTATGAGTTGCCCCATATTATCCAAAAGCAACAGACAACGCTTTCTGGTGGAATGGCGCAGGAGCTACAGGCCACTTTTTAACGGAATGCTATGAAACGAATGGGGGCAGCTTATCCAAGCCAGTCGAGGCAATATAGACTCAGACGATTCCCTCTCAACCCAAAAAAAAATTTCTCATGTGGTTAGCTGATATAACTTGTGAATTTACTTGATTTTGTGGATAATAGAAAGCCTTAGCAAGCTCACGTAAAAGTCTACATATGATGCAAATCATTTACAGGTCATTCAGAACCCAGAAAAAGAAGGACTTCAGCGATTCAGACCAATAGCATAAATAAAATATCCAGTAAGATATAATTCCGTCTATGTATTATACTTGGCTGCCGAGATTGAATAAGGTGGTTCGGACCAGAGATGTAATACTTGATAAAGAGCAGCAATTATCGGAAGATATATGTTATAGCCAATCTCAGGATCTTAACTATTCCACTGGACCAAAAGTCCACCATATCCGATCAGATATTCATGAGCACCTTCTATAGTGGCGCACTGTAATGTTAGGTGACGCACCCACACCTAACAATATAGCACTACTCTAGCAGCTGTGTAGAATAAATTTCATGTTCCATTGAATAAACTCAATCAATTTATAAAGAATATAGAAATTTGGAACCTGCGTATGCTGCAAACAGAAGCTCAGGATGCGAGAACCCCATGAGCCAGGCAGATAACATCCCATATATCGGACTTTAATTAACTATCTTGCAGACGTTGCAGCACAGTCATCATTAAATATATCAGACCAACAATAAAAGGAGCAAGATACTTGTCGCACGGCTCCAATAGTACCAGAAATACTAGAAACATCAGAAGCATGATTCAATCCAGTATCGTTATTTATATCAGCAATAAGAGAAGATCCTAGCAATCAAACCGTATCTAAGGATCTCCGGCAATGGAAGGCATCATTTCTAGCTGAAATGCTTGTACAACACAAGCTCTGCAGCTGAGGGTGTAGATGGTTACATTTTATACGGTAGTACATCATGTACGATAATCTGATCCGAAGAGCTCGCAGGGATATACCCTGACCCCTGCCTAGGGGATATGCAGGCTACTGCAACTATAATTATCCTTGTAGTCTATTTACAATATACCATACCATGTCATGCAGGCAAACTTTGAGCCTTATGGTTACGGTGGTAGCCTTGTTATCTTGGATTAGGATATGCAGCCCCTCTGGGCCACAGCAGGCCATAAACCCTTCAAAAAAAAAAAAAAAAAAAAAAAAAAAAGAAAGAAACGGAAAGAAAAGTAACAATGCGAAACAAAAAAAGTAACGCCGGACAAAGAAACAAAAAACTCTCTACGGAGGTATTCCTACAAACACTCGGAGCAAGAAATCAGTAGGTTCTTTTATTGATAGGTATCTTATGAAACCAGTGTGTGAAGTTTAGGTTGTCTCTGCGCTAGTAGAGGTAAAACCATTTGACCATAATAAGGTACAAGACGACTGATCGAAGATCGATAGCATCTAGCGCCCTACATAATAGCGAGGGCCTTAGTATGAGCGCCATACTGGGTTCAACTGTGGCACTGTGTACTAATTTAAATATATTCAAGTTGCTTTCTTGCAGGTCGTGGGAAAGCTTATAAGCAGCTACGGCTGCCCATGATATTGATAGAGACTATTGTATACTTTTAACACTGTGGTAAGTAGTTTTCAGAGGAATTTATGATTATTTAATTTTTAGATTTGCCGCTTGGATTTAATTTCCTGGATGCCTGCATTCGCGGCTGTAATGATGCTAGTTTATCGGGTTATAATTCCTTTCAGGTTGATGAGAAGCTTCTTGACTCCAGCAATGTCTTCAATTTATTGAGCGCCCGGCGTTGGGCCCCGACTACGCAAGTTTCCGGGAGCGGGAGGAAATCTTCCGGCGTCCGCGGGAGTCGGCTCAGGATCTCTATCGGGTCTCCCGCCCGTGGCTATATAGTTCCCGCTCACCAGAACATCAACACAACGATTTTGTTATTCAGCAACACTTTCGTTCAATCACTTCCCTCCGGTAACCTTGATAAGATAATGTCCCCTTTGAATACCACGCCGGAATATAGACTTCGCTTATCTACTTTTACAGTGCCCCGACAGCGATAATGTATAGCTCAAGTGCATAATGACATTAGCTCCGTCTAGCCGATCGGAATGCTAACAGCCTTACGGAGTAGTCCCAAGCAGGGTTAGTAGTTCCAATCCCTCCCATTCTTCCACCAATCATTACACTGACGAAATCTGGTATGGCATCCCTACGATAGGCTACCATCGATGAACCCGCCAGCACTAAGGACAGGTATAGTAGACTTAAACACGGACTAAATAATTGGGTTACATTTGATCCACAGTTCTTTTATTTGAAGTACTTCAAAGGATGATATTCTTTCCTGGCTAGGCATTCCAATATTTGCCAAGGGCTGATCAAGTGTCAAGTATCGGAGTACATCTCTGGGCAACTTTAGTAATTCTTGAAATTTTATTCAGGGTGCAGTGCCCCGCCCAGGTAGAGAGGGAGTGGCTCCACAAGATCAACAAAGAAAGGGGCCAAATCGGTATCTGTAATACTGCTTGCTATAAATGGATATTGCCCCGTAGGCTTGTAGTGGAATCAAGATAATCACCTCGAAATTAGTTTGACAGCAATGCAACGTTATTTGCTGACACCAGCTGATCAATAGGCTGCTTTTCAGGGGGTACGGACCGGTTCCATCAAGGTTCTCGGAGATGAAATGCTGCCGGTACCGGGGTTTTGCCGGTACTGGGGTTTTGCCGTGCCCCTCCAAAGATCAACGAAGGCCCGGGCGTTCACTGTATTTCTTTTCTGCTAGTATTCTAGCCTACTACGGTCTAACCGGGTGATTTCCTTCGTAAAGGCCCACTATAGGCACTAAAATTCTGCCACTTATATTAGATAATAAATATACATAGTTAGTTCGATGTACAACCTGCACAGGGCTCCGACATACGGCAGAAAGACGCCACAAATCTCCTTTATGGGTAAATAATAAGTTAGGCTCGATTTCCTTATGGATTCACTGATTTACCACCGGTAGATGTCGGAACCTGTTCATAGATGACTCGGGAACTATAGGTAATTAACTAACCAGCTTGGTAATAAATCATACGTGGGCCGTACTGCTATGTTACAAGCGATACGCCTGCTCTCCGACAGCACTATACAATCAGCCAGCTCGACAAACGCGGCTCATACGTCTTGCCAGCAGCCAGTATGTGCACTATGAGTTGATATTTGATACAACGGGATCTAGTAGAGAGTGGCAGTTTAATTAGCCAACTGTCACCAGCGAACAGAGCTCAGATGCTACGGGAGAGAGACCGCTTGGCCAATAAAGCTTTATGGCAGAAAACACATGGTCGCCTAACTGGTAATTGCAGGGGTACGTTACCAGTTCTAGCAGCAATCTGGCCATTGTATTTTGCTTGCCTTGCTGCATCAGTGCTCAGTTGTGAAGAATAATGACGTGCTTTGATCTTCGTTTTTCCGTTCGTATAATGTCTTGGCTGCGCCTCTGCCGGTATGGTCGTTATTCTGTACGAGTGTGCTAGGCGAAAGTGATTCTGCAGGAGTTAATTTCGCCCTCTTTTACCTAATGGCCATTACCATCTTAGGTTAGTGCTCACCAACCGCGTAAGCCACTGTTTTAACTAGTGCCACTTCCTGTAAGCCGTAACCGATTACGATGTGATGTCTTTGTGTTGCATTGCTTGCAGTCCCTTGCCCACCATTGAAGACTACCTGCATTAAAGATGCCTATATTTTGCGCGGCTTCAATCGCTGTTGGTTATATCTACGTCTCATTCGGCTCCATTAGTCCTCTACGGAAGTCCTTTCCAACATCATAAGCCTAAGATAGAAAATTTTATATACTGAATACTTCTTATTACTTGCCAGCCAAATGCTGGCAACAGACCACTCGGACTCCTCACAGCGGATGTCGAAGCGACGTCTAGCTTGTGAGCGATGCCGGAACCAGAAGCTCAAGTGTATTCGGCGAGATGAGAACGGTTTCGAGCCCTGCTTGAGGTGTATGCAGGCTCAGGCGGAGTGCATCATCAGTCTGCGAAAGACGCCAGGCCGTCCTGCTGGGCGAAATAATCCTTCAGGTCAACACAATTACACTCGGGTGGATCAGGACACCCGACCCATGTGCTTGGATAGTAGCAAGGCACTCGATTCCGGGTTTGTCCCAGGTAATGGGTCAATCATATCTGAAGACCTCTTTGAGGTCCCTTCCGACTTTTCTTTGGAGGGCAGCGGAAGTGACCCTGCGACGCTCTTCTCGTCGGGATCGCCCCAGATGTATATTCAAGACTTTCCGGACCCTCTGCTCAAATATCCCGAGCCAGCGACAGATTTCCCATTTACATGGAGTTCTTCTGGTGACTCAAGTGTCGGCCGCCAATCATTTCACCTTCTAGACCAAAACTCTGATCCTGGATTCCAACTATCACGTCTGCAACAAAAACTCTCCAAGCAACTGTTCCTCCTCCGGTCGTTATCATGGGACATTACAGCTGTTATGAAATTGGACAGCGGCCCCTGCAGTTATCAAAGACAGACATGCGACGGAAGTCGGGAGTTCAACCCCCTCACCAGCACATTTGAGGCCATTTCAGAGTTTGAGCATATCCTCAATACCGTAAGGAGTATGACCACTCGCAGGGAGCAACAGGGAACTCCAGGCTTTCCACAGCAAATGAACATCTCTTATTCGTTAACTGCCATGTCTTGTTATTTGCAGCTCGTCTTTATATATGATTGCATCTTTTCATACGTCCTCGAGCAGGCATCAAGCAACCCAGTTGTGAGGGATTTCATCCTGCATTCAACGCCAAAGGTTTCACTGGGAGGATTCGTGGTACCATCTCCAAAAAATGTCTTCGGTCGATTATTTGTACAACTCATGCAGCTCAAAATAAGACCCGTCGAGTCTGCATTGGGCCTTCCTGAAGACTGTTGTATCTCAAAGGAACCAAACTGTGATAGTGTTTCCGGAAGAGCTGGGCTTCTCTGCGGCAAGCAAGGAGAATCACTTTTGGCGGCTTTGAAAGAATCGGACGTTGAGGAATCGAATGATGCAAAGACATCAGGTGTTATAGAAGCACTGAAAGACAAAATGACGAGAATAGAGTCACTTACGTAGGAATCGCCATGCCACGAAACCAACTTAGCTCGCAAAATTATATATACCTACGGATATGATCCCACACTTGAACCACCTCGAGCATGCCATGTAAATCATAGCCGAGGCCACAGCACCGTGTAAAGGGATGGAGCCCATTTGGCCTCACGGGCCAACTGACCCTGTTGACCCTGTAGACCCCACTGATGCTATGGTCCCTTCAATCCCTATTGCTCCTAATGGCCCTAATGCCCCTACGTGCCTTACAAGCCCGTTGGCCCCATTGGCACTCGCGTGGCTTTCCTCACTTTTCCTCTTTCTTTTCTTCTTCAACGATACCTTTTGTACATAACCTATCATATAGGTTCTACAGGTTCAGCCACTGAGACACTGCTTATATTTATGATTATTCTATTGTATTGTATATAGTTAAAATAAGGCCTCCGGTCCTAATATTCTAAAATTCCTTAATCTATTTCTAGAACTACCTTTATAGTACTTAATATTAGTTAGTTATCTAATAGTAATCATTTTAAAGACATATTTTAGTAACCTACAACATCACCAGAAATACTTGACATGGAAAGGTGGTTGGCAATGGAATAGTTAAAGAAGCAGATAATATTACATAATCTGCTGCTTCAAATTTTGTCATTTCTTAGCAAGGGCAGACACGTCTGCTGGATATCATTTTCTCACTGTAGCTACGTGCTCATCGCCAAAGAAGCAATATACCCGGCAAGGAATAATACATAAGGCTTCTACGGCGCCTCCTTGTGCTGGGAAAGATCTATAGGGAAAGACTTTGTACCTGGCCGGATCCTGCTTGTCATCATTCCATGGATTTTATTTCACTGGAGGAGTAAGTGAGTTAATTTCAATGCCGGTAATCGTGAGGTTTATCAGGTACTAAGTTCTTTTTTAAAAAAAAAGGTAGGTGATAGAACATGTATGTTTGCCTTTATTTCTCTTTATTTGTCTTTTGATAAAGATGTGAACGTGTTCAGTTTGATGCTGTCAAGCTGCTTATCGAACACAGTGCCAAGGTCAATACTGAAGACAAAGAGTCGGAAACTCCCTTGCCTAGGCGATCCATGCAGTCACAGGGAATAAGATAGACGAAGTGCACAACTACCTTGTTTCTCAGGGTATCAAGGAAGACTGTGGTATTCACTTTTGAGCTTGTTAAAATTACAAATGGAACATGCTGGTGTTTAGAGTCAAAGGTGAGAGCTAAATGAAGCTATATTGGGTACTATTTTGTAGTAATAGGAATGTTCAAGCAGGCTGAATAAACATTACCTTCAGGCATGCTGTACAGTATCAGTTTAGTAAGCTATCACAATACATCTATAACCTGCTTCGGTCTGCAATTCTCTAAGTGCCTTTCCCGAAAACTAGAGAGCCACTATATAATAGCTCCAAAGCGTAAAGCAGCAATGGATCAACTTGACCTCCAAAGTGCGAACTAGTCCAATCGTATTTCTCACCAAAGCCAATCCAATGTGCTCTGCATGACTTAACGTGCAGCTAAATTCCCAGGCTTTATTTCGTTATCCCGAATTGAAACTCTACAAGCCAGAAAGGACGAGGAGGGACAGGAAATTCGGTACCATTATGACTGGGGCCATAACCTCACATCACAGAACCTCGGCTATAGCCGTGAGACCACTTTCTTTAGGATCATTGATACGACGTGTCAGAATTATGGTACGGACTTTCCTGGTGTCTACAGCAACTAGGACGATGAAGACCCCCGTTGGTGCCAGTTCGTAAATTGCACTAATACAGAGTCGTTGACGGCCTTGCCGGTTCCTGGGAGTGCAGTGTTTCAGCAAAATTTGCAATTTGAACTTCCAACTATAGATGGACTGAAGGTGGGCCTGAATATTTGGACGGGGACTAAGAAGTCGTCTGAATGACACTGTAGCTTGAAGTATTAGACGAGTTTGCACAGACATACCAATAATTTGCTGGACACAGATACAGGCGCCGGAAGAACACTTGTCTGAGATTCACTTGTAAAACAAACACTAGAAACCAAAGACATCTAGGTCCAGAGTATTTATATTAACGCTCGGAAATGACTCTGAGAAGTGCTGATATATTGTCTTGTGGCACAGAGATGCGAATTTTATAAGCCGTTTTTAGTCGGAACTATTGGCTCACTTTGAGCTCGAACTCAGTCGCATTCTCCTGCTTATTAGTGCCAAAGACAAAGGCAACTTCACCATGAATCACCCCACTGTCTGGGAAAATCTCGTTGGGAAAGCCTGGGTTGAAAACGTATCTCCATCTGGGAATGCCGACCTTGGTACACTCCACTGAATAGGCTGCAATCGGGCTCTGGACCAAATGGTCTGTGAGGATAAGAGAAAGGCGGTCGTTTTCGGTGCGTGCCCCTGGTGATCCTAGCGGTTATTTTTCACGAAATCGATGAATTTACCTGTATATGGCAGGAGGGCATTCCATGTGTCATTTTGACCCTTGATAAATGGCTTCGCTTCGTCCGCGTTGCTGCCAATCAGGACAAGAATCCGGGCGATCGAGGAGATATCGGTGGAATTGAGGTGATCCAGACGTGTTGCTGCAAATGTACGACCACTATCCGGGACGGGACCAAACATTAGAGCTTAGCTAATTTTTTTCCATGATTTCGCGTACCATTAGCTTGAGGTCCTTGATAGTTACTCCTCTTGAAGTGCTTCTGCGCTTGGGCCTGCGGAGTAGCTTTTGTCCATAAAAGGACCTTTGGGGATCTGGCTTCGAGATGCCAGGTTCTGCCATATTGGCGCTCAAGTTCCTACAGGAATTCTGTTTTCGACATATCTGGGGTCGCTTGCCTGACGTGCTGTCGTAAAATGGGGTATAAAGCGTTCCAAATCATAGCTATTTGCTGAAACGGTAAGATAATCTCTGCAGCTCGGGCTAAACAAATAACTTCCTAAAGCTTGTGGGATTTACCTGCGGTCACGTCTCTATAAGAATACCGGAGAACGTAGACCTTGTTTGAAGCTTCTAAAGGGTTTGGCTTAAAGTGTCTACTAAGTTGGCTTAACTAACCTTCTGCAAGCGGCAAGGATCGTAAAGATTCCTTCTCAAACTCCGAAAGCTTCGAAGTGAGCCAGCTTAATGACAATCACCGAAAACAGGCTTGAAGATTAGCTTTCACCATATCCTCACCTTTATATGCCATAACGTATTTAGCTCTATCCACGAATACCTTCATATCCTTGTAGTAAACATGGTTGTTCACCTGTTTCGATGCAACATCATCCTTGAGGCCTGGCCAAAAGTATTCCATTTTCTCTCTTCCAACGGCCGCCAAGGCGTTCCATTTCCCATAGGGCCAGGAGGTCCTTGACGAAGTTGGGGCTGGTTGTTGTTACGGCTTTCCAATCGTTGCAACCTGTTATATATCTGGGGTATCGAGTAAAGATTTGGGCTAAGGTATCCTGCGTAGGGTTTACGGGAGGAACACGTAACAGAGCGTTTATAGAACCTCCATCGTGCTAAATAATAGCACTTGATAAAGAGTTTCCACCCGGGCCGCTGGGCTGGTAACCTGTAGGGGATAATAGAGACATGCCAAATAGTTAACGGTGCCGCGGTAGAATGGGAACCAGTTGATATAGGTCTTGCTCGGTATCCTCGCAAAGTTCAACGGTCGACAGTACTGGTAAAACTTCGTCAGTTGGTTTAGAAACGGTGTCTCCAGTGTTCCTAGTATTTAGCTGTTCGGAAACAAATATTTGTTAAACAAAAATCCTTGAGAATAGACAAGCAGCGGATGGAATTTCTCTGGTGTAGCAGCTCGCTGTATAGTTAAAGGTTCACTGGCCTGGCCGGGCTGACGAGGTGCCTGAGGTTGATTCGACGAGGTTTCTGGTTCAATCAGAGACGCTCTTGAAGACACTCGGGATAATCTTGATCTGCTGGAGCGACCCAAGAACATAAAGGATTCTGCCCAATTGTCGGCTGGCTACCTAACCATCTCCAGAACTCCTGACCTTCGATTAGGTAGTTTGTTAAACGTGGAAACTCCCGAACTGCTCGATTGACAGTGGATCGATTAATATTCCAAACTAATGGATAATCCCGAGTTCGTTCAGAGGCTAGTTTGATAAACGATCTCGATATCTAGCACGTTGACGTAGGACCCCGTACACAAGATTGTAGAACGCAACTATCTGATAACCAAGTTCAGCTCTTTGAAGCTCCTGCCGAAAAACGACCAAGCTGGAGATCTCAAGGTTGCTCGTAGACAGGTAGTAAAGTGTAGATAAAGCAAAAGACAGTATGGCGCAGTAAACAGACGAACTAAACAAGTCAACACTCAAGAAACAGCTAGAAAAAAAGTAGTCAGGCCGGAGGATCAACCATCGCAGGACATGCTACCATATGTAAAGCACGCAAACTCAGGGTAAGAACAAGTCAATTTCATTCAGTACTCAGTAGTCGATGGTGCTAGATGAAGCCGGAAGGTTGATGCTTGGAAAGATAGAGTGGCAGGGTGAGCACCAAGAACCAGGTACGCAGTTCCGACTTCCATACTCTCATGAAGCGACGGCAGACGACCTGGTAAAGACTAGGTAAAAAAAAATCCCATCAGCCGAAATACAGGTAATTGCAGTAATGCACTTCTTATTACTATTTAAAGACGCTTTTTGAGCCCTCTGTCACAGGTTGAACCTGTAAGATACTATATATGGCGCTAGATGCGACTGACCTTCGATCAGTCGTCTTGTACCTTTTTATATGGTCAAGTGGCTTTATCTCTACTAGCGCAGAGACAACCAAACCATCACACCCTCCCTGCTTAGAGCATTGTTCTGAAAATTTTTTTTTAACCTTTTGGTAGTACTTTAATAAAGAATTTCTTTCTCACCCGTGCTATATATATCTAACGGCTTAATCCCGTAGTCCTTAATCTTCTTGGCTATAAGTCCAAAATATTGTACATATTTATATGGAGAAGTAGCTCCCTCGGACGTAGAATTAATCCTGCCGGCGTAGCAAAAATAAATATATTAAAATATTTCTTCCAGTAGCGGCCCAGCCAGTGTTTTCCAGGCTTATTGTGACGGTTTGGTTGTCCCTGCACTAGTGGAGATAAAACAACTTGACCATATTAAAGATCCAAGACGACTGTCTGTCGATCAGTCGCATCTAGTGCCCTATATAGTAGCGAAGACCTAAATCTGAGCACCATACTGGGTTTAATCCGTGACATTTATTTTCAGCAATTTTCTTCGCGAAATTTCGCAATATTTTATAGGATAGTGGTAGGCCGCATACAATAAGCTTGTTAACTTATCCAATAAGCTTCTTTAACTGCTGGTTGCTAAGAATTTGCTGATTCTTATACTGGTTTTGAAGAGAACTCTGTATAATTACTGCCGTGGTGCCTTGAAGGGTGGACCAGCTAACCCCATGATTTTATGTTTTTTTTTGTATAATTGACCTTTTTATCCGGTCCTAAATAGTCTATATTGATGATGTTGTGGTTATTTAAACGGGTCGGTGTGCAGATGAAAATCGGACTCGGGCGTCAGGTTGGATTGTTCGCGAATCCATTCTCCTCCAGGTTACAGGTCGGATAGGCATTCGGAATAGTTCAAGGGGCTCGGGCGAGCTGACTAACTATCTGGATGGATGCCTAAGAGAGGCTACGTGACTATAGTTACGGAATACAGTAGGTCTCTAATAGGGATTGGACGTCAGTTGATCAAGTATGGTAATACTAGACCTGTCTTAAGTGTCGATATAATTATGGTAAATAACTGATAAATATCTTCGTTCTGTTCCTGTTGGCCACCAAAAGGTCTGCAGTATACAAGGAGAAATATAAGACGGGCTTGGTATTTTTAGTCTCCACAAAGGCAAGACAAGAAGAAAAAGTAGATCCAGCATGAGGACCAAAAGAAGGAAAGTGATGCCGGAGCTTACGGCGATTTTGCCGTCTTGGCGTCTGCCAATAAACCCTTCCCCACTAATTATTCTTTCACCCCCTCAGGCATCCACAATTGTGATCACAATCGAGATCCGCATCGACCTTGCTGGACGTTACCCAAGAGCCCAGCAGGAGCTTGCACCCGCGGTTTAAGACACCTGGTTCTGTTGTAGACACGGTTTTGTCTAAAGCATTATGTGAAATTTAAACTAGAGGGATAATATCCACATTATAGAGAGAAAATGCGAACGACCGAAATTTAAGAGTTTACCATTCAGGCTGTACGACGCTTCTGGCACACGCGGACCTTACATTTGATGTGAGGTCTAAGTAACACCTGGAATAAAAAACCTCTATAGTGATAAATATTTCTATCCATTTTTTTCTATTCCAAAGAAGCTGTCTGCTGGCCTTGAGTAAAAGGCCCCATTTGGTATGCACTATGGAAGAACATCGATGAATAATAGTACCCACTGTATGTTCTCCGAGATTCAAGCAGGTTGTAATATCCGGCGTGGCGCTATGGAGCCACGGCGGAGGCCCGTCGACGTTGTGAGTGTCCCTCTGCTTGCCTCTGGGAAAGCTGCTGGGCAAATGGCGAGCGCTTGCGAAGCCTCGGTCCGTACCAGTATATCACGTACACCGAGGCCATCAGAACGATGGAGATACAGACTGTCTAATTTAGAAGGGGCATTAAACCAATGGCCAGACCGCAGTTTTTCACTTACATAAAATGGTTGAAGCGTACTCCAGATGACGGTCTCCACCGATGTCTGTGATTAACACCAGTCAGCATAAGCAAGCCTGTTGTTGCATGGACACATACTTTCGAAAAAGGGCCTTGCAGGGATCGTCAGGATACCGGCGAGAATATCTCGAGAAAACCCATTGCCACCGGTGGCCGACGCAGAGAAAGGGCCGTAGGCACAAACCATATAGTCAATGGTGGCCATGTAGATGCTGTAATTGGCAATGCCTACCAGGGCCGAAAAGACCATGCTGCCCATCCAGTGCACTGGAGGCCCGCCGCTGGTCCAGGCAAACCCGATCAGGCCAATAGGTAGGCAGGGCACCGTATATAGCAGCCACCACAGCCGGGACTCGTACTGCGCGTGTTCGTCGTCGGGCTTGCGTTGCCTTTCAGTCTCGTTCCGCCAGATAGCGGGGATGAAAGACACCCAGGCAATCATATAGCCCACGAGAATGGGAATGAAGGAGAGACCCAGGGCAGAAGCGTCGAATCTCCACTGTTTGTAGACCAGCTCAAAAGACTGGATGAACATGAAGATGAGTGCGTCACTAAACCCACTCAGTAGCGACAGGGTCAGCACGATAGGTTCTGTCAGAAACATTTGAAATGGGCGAACCCAGGTGATGAGGATCTCTTTCATGGAGAAGCGCTCCTTCCAGGAGATGAGTTCGTACGGCCCGTAGACATTCTCTCCCTTTCTTCGTCTCTTTTTCGCAATCACCTCAAGCAAGATTGTCGTTCTAGTCTCCGGAACAAGCAACAGGTGCATGAGTTGGACAAAGCCCCCGAAGATGAGCTGGATCCACATGGCCCATCGCCATTGCAGGTACTTCTCGACAAATCCACCTACTACAGGCCCAATGACGGAGCCACCCACAGAGGAGAACACGACACAAGCGACAGCATACTGATGAGTATCAGCCTCCCACAGATCGGCTACCATGCCCAAGGTGACCGACCCACCCGCTAAACTTAGCCCTCCGAACGCACGACCGACCATGATGGTAGCGAAATTCGGGGCGAGAGCAACAGGCAACTGCCAGATATTCACCAGGAACATACTCAGTTGCAGGATGGGTTTACGACCGAGTTCCTCGCTCCAGGGGGCCCAGAGCTCGCAGCCGAATGCATAGGTCACTAAGTATATCATTGCACCGCACTGAGCTGCCTGCATACTGACGCTAAACTCTTCCGAGATGCCGGTGATGGCATTGGAATACAAGCTGGTGTTGAAGTTCATGGATGTCTGGACCAGGAAAATCACAGAGATGATCATCCATTTCTTCCACCTGGGGAAACAAAATCCCAGCTCTTCGTAACATTCCTCTTCGGTCAAAATGATTTTTTCGCCTGAATCTGACTCTCCCAGGGTCGCCCTGGGAGAGTCATCGGTCCACTGACGCTGCTTCCGGTCAGTGGGAGGGTTGTTCACTTGCTCTTCCGTAATGGCATCCGCTTGGATTCCTGTCGAGGACTCGGTCACATGCGCTTGTTCCTTCATTGTAAAGAACTTGTTGTGCAGATGATCACCAGACTAAGCCGGTGAAAGGTCGAATTCTTCGAGCCCGCTATTACGGCACAAAACACTGGACGAGCTCAAAAAGCAACACAACGGATACCACAATGAAGGGAAGGGAGCGTGATGTGCCTCAGATAGCAGAGAAGCGGTGGAAGAGATGTCATTAATGTCTTAGACAGGGTATGTCCAAATCAACCGCAGACTGAGGGAACTGCGGACAGCATAGCCGTGCAATTACCCCAGAGATGAGAGCTTAGAAGTAAACGTCTTAAGAAAATTGTATGGAGTCCCACAGCTGATGATTACACCAGCGGGGCCTTCCCCAGAGAGAAATAAGCCCTGTCCAAGAAAACGTAACATGTTGAACCCGCCTGGTGATTCGGCTGTACTGGTTGCCGTACTCTGAACATTGTATTTGTGCCAGTCTCAGTCGTTGTCGCCGTCATCCCGGCCAGAGGGACCGAATAATGCAAAGCGCCGTCGGAATCGATGCTTACGAGGCTCATCCATGGTATGGTATAGGCTCTCGGATGCATTGTACCAGGTTGCCATTTAGATGATTTGATTCCCTGACGAAGTGCTGCCCAAGGTGGTTTAAATACACTTGTTTCTATCTTGAGCGAGCTTAAACTAAAGGATTTAGAGTCATGCATATTACCCAGAGGGCCTTACACAGGGCTAAGTTGTGGTCGGAACCCTGAAGCCTTTCTAAGGATACTTTGCCCTCCACCAGAAAAGCTGTGGTCAGCGAGCTAAGGGACACCTGGCAGCTCCAAAGGGTTTAGTACAATAAAAACTTCCTTGTCATCCTTAACAGCTATTAGCATAATTCCTCTAACGCAGCAACTGAATTGGGGAATCTCTTCGATCTGTACTATCACAGATCCAGCTGTTGTGGTGGTAATACAGGACCCATGTGAGACAAGTTACAGTAGTGCCGATACGAAAGGCCCGTGGAGAGAGTGTGGGCTCTGAGAGTGGATTCGAGACCCGGCCCAGTGTATGTGGTTGTAGTATGGAATAAGTGGAGAAAATAATGGTGAATAGCAGTCCTTATTAGTCGGCCTGGGGAAGGGTACATGCTAACAAGAATTTCTGCCATCCTCTGGTCCCCCAGCTGGTGTCAATAAATATCGGCGCTTTTTAGTCAATCCGACTGCCCCATCCCGTCGAGGTCGACGGAGTTTCTCGGCTTTCACTCCGTTTTCGAATCAACATATCTTTTTCTTTTCCTTTTTTCTTTTTTCGCTATTCTTACCCCATCCACAATTCTAACCTCTACTATGTATTATTCTGTGGAACTTGTCCTTGTAATATACCCGTAGAAATTGAATCCCCCCACCTTCGCATAACAGAGCTGACAAACCGTCTGCTAGAGAACCGATGAGGAACGATGTCGTTTTGGGCCAGTGACGAAGGGGGTATGGAGGATGCAAGAAAAGATTAGTCTAGCGGGAGACCTTTTTAGGAAGAGAAGGTGCCCCCAGTGATCCTGGAAGCATACGTCCCGTCTACTTCCACTTTAGCTATATTTACTTTCTTGTTCTGCCTTATTCTGCTCTCTCTCTGCCCCTCGTCCTGTCACTCGCAACTATGTCTCCCCACGCCGACGAGGCCATCCCAGAGCCCACGACACCGGGGGCGCAAGGCAACTATAGAAGCACCGACGAGAATATGATGTTTCAACCTCCAGTCGAGAACAAAATGCCTCACTCCCCGTTTGTGCAGGGCATGCACTATAAGCGGACCCTCGCTCAATTTTCCTTGGAGAACACCGTGAGCGTGATCACAGGCGGTGCTCGGGGTCTGGGCCTGGTAATGGCCCAGGCGTTGGTGATGTCCGGCTCGAACGTGGCCATAGTGGATCTTAATAGTAGGTCGGAAAATAGCAGCTATTCGACGAGGAACTAAGTTTTGCCAGAGGAGGAAGGAGAATATCAGGCAGAGAATCTCTTGAGGCAATTCAAGCAGGAGAATAATGGCTTGGAACAGTGTGTAATCTGAATATGGAGTGTTGAATCTGACTCTAATAACTCCTAGGCTCCCCACGATTACTGCACACTATGCAGATGCATCCAACCCCGACTCAGTAAATGCGGCTATCGCCGAGGTGCTGGAAAAGCACGGCAAAATTGACAATTTGGTCACCTCTGCCGGTTTTACCGAGAACTTCGATGCTATCCACTACCCGTATGACCGTATGCAGAAATGCTGGGCGGTTAACGTGGATGGAACGTATCTGTTCGCAGTTGGCGTCGCAAAGCACTTGATTGAACGCCAGAGCCCTGGAAGTATTGTCATGATTGGCAGTATGTCCGGTGCAATTGTCAATGTTCCTCAGCCCCAAGCTCCCTATAACGCTGCCAAGGCAGCAGTGCGCCAGCTCGCCGCCTCTCTGGCCGTCGAATGGGCTCCTTACAACATCCGAGTGAACTGTATTAGCCCAGGTTACATGCTGACTGCACTGTGAGTCCTTGTCTCTGACCAACGACTGATTGGGTGGATGTTAATATACTCTCAGAACACGCAAAATCCTCGATGAAAAGCCAGAGATGAAGGAGAAATGGACGTCGTTGATTCCGACCGGCAAGATGGGAAGCCCCGAGGATCTTATGGGGCCTGTGACCTTCTTGCTCAGTGATGCTTCCAAATATGTCACAGGCGCTGACCTCAGAGTGGACGGTGGTTACACTCTTATATAAATCCTTCTCCGGCTTTTCTGTTCTACGAACTTAGCATGCTACTAATTGAGCAATCGATCCTAGTTAGACTAAAACATAGACGCCTGAATGATATTTCTTTATTATAGACGAACCGACCTTTCGTTGTACTTTCTGAATCGGTCGGGTTGATCTTGTAATGAATTATGGCTGCTCTATCAACGAGCACGTATTTCGACTTCCGCTCCTGATTAGTTGTTCCTATAGTACATGCCCTTGTCCGCGCAGATGTGTACACTATGCCTCACTATCGATATGATATTTTAAAACCTTCTCTACGCCCGTAGTATCTATAAAAGTCAATTTGAAGAATTCTTAGAGAATAAGTCCTTATCCCAGTATCTCTTACATCTTGGGAGTCGTAAAGTCTCAATTTATACCAGTCGCTCAGACTGGTATTGCAATGTCACTCTGATAATCTAATATATCGTTATGTCAGCTGAGTGTCACAGGATAGTGTACACCTTTCGGTCAGTACTCTTTCTTGGTCTGAATATTCTTGCTTTTTCTTCCTCTACCCTCCGGCAGCGCTCTTGTCTTCTCCCTGTTTGAGAGCCTTGAGAAAGGACGGTGGTTGTGATCCTTCTTGAAGATCTTCAACTCGTATAATTACATATATTGTGAAGTCACTGCCTGTCCTACGATAGATAGAGTGTATACTAGAATTAATTCGGCCGCTTGGGAGGAAAAATACCTTCCTAACTTTCTCTTTAGTAAATACAAGCAGTATTTGTACTGCACTCCCCTGGCGTGTTAATAACGGCTAGCCTAAGAATCCTCTTAGCTACATTGCATTACGAAAGGGTTCTAAAAGGATACTTTGAATTGATACCCCTGTTCACATGTATGTCTATCATAGTCATGCTTCCGGTCGGCCGTAGCTGCCTCTCCAATAAAACACATACATCAGAAAAAAGCGCCTCTCATTCCTGTTGGTCGTATTTGTAGCTACAACCAAATCGACCTTTCTCCTCCCGCCAGACCACCACTCCCTCCAGAGGGGGCCCGAGTTCGATATCCTTCCCGCGCGGAATCAACGATGCCTCATGACGGCCAAGGATGTAGTTCCTCTCACTGTGAAAGCACCATTCATCGGGATACAATTTCCTCCCCATCCAGGACTTGTAGTCCTTCCTCCTCTGTGTCCTTTCCTCAGAAGTCGATTGCCATACCTTAACGCCTGGAGTGCAAACAGCACCACCCCGTTACAGGTATAGACGCGTAAAACATTCGTAGGAAGCTTACAGCGATCGATAGTAGAAGATGGAGGAGCTCTGGATCGCGCTCCCTGTCAGAGCATGATCCGCAATCCGGCGTAAGAAAGCCGCGGGATTCTCTCTGGAGTAATTGCTGATCGTGAGACCGAAGAGAAGCATGCAGTGCGGCAATTCACAGATCTCTGGAGTCTCCTTAAGCCAATGGATCCATCGTTAGTCTCGTGAAGGGCGACAACACGAATGTGGTGGAAACCCTCGATTGGGATGGCTTGTAAGGTCGATGCCAGCTCGACGGCGCTACGATCGAGGGCATAGTAGGTGACATACTTTGTTAGGCCTCCAGGGCGTGCAGGTGGACGACTTTGTTAAGGCTTCTGTAGGACGGACATATGGTTGTTCATGCATCAGCGGATGGGCTTCCATGTGGAAGTACTTTGTAAATTCTTCGGTGGACAACTCACGCGCTTCCCCTATCCACACTCACTCTGTTGTGGGCAATCGTGGATGCCATATGGTGCGCTTTTTCTTTCAAAATTCGGATTTCTTCGCATCTGGGATAGAACTCGAGATTATGGGAGTGATGGGTCCAACGCTGCAGTCCCTCGATGCTGTAAAAAAGGAGAGCCGGAAGGGTCTTGGGTTGCTTGGTCAAGCCATCGATGGCTTGCTGGTGAATTGAACCCTCGAACTTGGAATGGCCTTTCTCTTCTCTTCATGAACGGTCGGAGGGGGAGGAAGAGTAGGGGGAATTTACTCTAGTATTTATAGATACGTGCTCTAGATCTATAATATGGGTCTGAATACACTATGTTCATATTAGTAAATTGCTCTGCTTTTCGTGCATTAAGCTCTACTACTGCGCATAATACTATAGCCTATACTCATGACTGTCCAGGGAGGTGACCTTTCCAGCCACGAGATACCCAGCCCATTGCTCTCTTCCTGCACATTCCTTCATTATCCCACTCTTCACTCCCCACCCCAAACCGAGTAATGAATAGTCCACCCTTATCTACATGCTTCTTAATCCAGACTGAGATGTGAGAAATTAAATCCCGGTTCTAGTAAGTGCAGAATAGGCATTTCTATGTAATTCGTCCAAAGCCCTCCGCTTTCCATCGATGGTCGGTTCAACGCCACGTACATAATTTACGAGTTGTACCGAAGAACGCTACGCCGGGTGCATGAAAGTAGTGTCACTCTCTACATTAACGTGGCTTCCGAGGTTGCTAGTAAAAAGGATATCTTTGGAGCCCAGAGGGAGTTTGGAGAAGGTTTCAGCTATCCGTACTGGTCCTTCAAGGGAGTGAAGAGCTGGTTGGGTACGAGTACAGATGCTTGGAGAATCCCGCAGTTGTCGGCATACATGTCAGGTGCCATTCGAAGGTCGGAGCTCACCATGGGCAGGAATTTGAATAATAACTTGTAGGATAGTCCATTGCTATACAAGGGGTGAAGATTTCTGTGAATACGCTTCCCCACTGTGGACACCTCGGTGTTGTTCATGAAGTACAGTGTGAGGGTTGCTTCCAGTGAAGGGATGGCGGAGGATCAAGGATGAATTGCCCTGAGACATTCCCGTGGTTACATGTCTGTAACATTTTAAAAAGGCCTGAGACTCCTTTTTCCCAGAAGGTCTTGTCCGTGCGAGGTGCAGAAATGGACACAATTGACACCACAATAGGATTATTAGGGTGTACTCGGAGCATGGCCGGGTGACAACCCGGGAGGCAGTAGAAGTTGGCAGTCATATATTAGCCATCACAAGCTGAAATTCCAGCACATTATCGACGGCCAGTGCCCTCTGATGGCTGAGAAAGCTGGAAACGCCTCCTCCTTGGAGAAAGCCACCAGCAGCGCCCACAGTGGGATATTCTCCACCCAATACAATGTAGCCCTCCTGAGGGCTTCTTTCTTACAGCCCCCAGTGCATTGCACCAGCCCCAGTAGTGACTGCAGGTCCTAAGGTGGTGTGGTGGTCGCACCTTTGGCTACGAATACCGAGCGATACTGAATCCTCCTGAGTAAATGGGTATGAACCAGGAACGAGTCTGCGCCGCCGAACGACTGGCGCTGTCATGAGAGGTGTTCTTGATCACCAAATGCAGATTGTGTTTTCTGGCGAACAGGACGGCCTGTTGAACATACTGAGGAGATCGCACAGTGGCTGAGGACTGAGAAACATGACCTTGGTTGCATAGTGCTTCGTGTGATCTTCCGACGAAAGGTCTCATTCACAAATGACCTGGTTTCCCACACCCAATCTTGTAAGGCTTCTATATCGGATCTATCTAAGTGGTTTTGAGTTACGAGAGTCTGGCATTTGGAACGGAACTGATCTGGCCGAGAAGACCTCCAACCACTATTCCGTGTAAAAGACAATAGTTCATCACAAGCTGTCTGGTCAAATGTCGGGTCATGACAGACATGTCCCATGGGATTCAGCCGCACAAGATTGCCATCAAGGGATGTGTTGAGCCGGTTCCATTCTTCACCTGATGCCGATTCAGTAGCGCTCACCAAGGCGCAAGGAATGATCGGATCCCGAATCCCGAATATTTTTCTATCAATCTTGATCACCAGTATCTTTCTGATTTCTTGCAGTAGGTGCAGAGGCCCCCTTCTTGCCTCTTATGATCTGTTTAAACTCATTCCGAACCTGTAGATCTGCCTCTTAGCTAATCTCTTATCCTCCTTTTGATGCCTCTTTTGCTCAGCTTCCAGCTCACTTGTCTCGTTATTAAAACCCCTCCTCTTTCGTTCTTCAATTAATTGTCTTTTCTCTTCCGTTTCCTGTTGTCGGCAAAGCTTTTCTTTTTATTTAGCGGTGTTGGCAAGCCATATTAGCACTTTCCTTTTGGCTCGAGCGAGCTTGTTAAATCTTCATACCAGAGTAAAAGACTGCATTACTATGCTCTGGAGTACACAATTTGAACTGAAGGGGTTTTCTACACTAGCCCTTGTTCTGTTCGTTTTGTAGGGCATTTTCAACGCCTGTACAGTACAGTTTAAGAATAATATTTTCTGTAGATATATGACAGTGTCATTCAATTTTTTGTTTTTGATCATATACGTCAAAGCCAACTTGCCGGGGAAGCTTTTCAATGCGCCGCCAGCATTCTGCTTTTAAAATAGATAGGAGGACTCACCAGACGATGTTCTATTCTCCACTTTCCGATTCTAAGGATATAGGCCAACAGATCTCCATGCACTTTCAATATCCTGCCATGATAAAGCTTTATTCCACGCAGGCCAAAACATGAAAAGTCTTGCTTAGTAATATTTCTCATGCTTTGGTAGTCATAGAAATTGCTCCAATTCATTGCCGCAGGCTGTAGATAAAGGACTAAAAATGCTGACATCAAGTGGCTGCAAGGAATGTACAGAAGACAGGTATTGTGAAAAGACTTCGATCGGCTCTAAATGTAGTATGACATGCGCCCTACGTATGCTGTAGGGTAGTATTCTATTTTTTCTCCACCCTTACTTGATTACTTTTACACAACCTCAACTTCAAATCCGTTGTGACACGCGACTTCAGAGGCGCAAACGTAGCATCTCGTTTGATGAAAACATCAACAGTAGAGAAAAAAGCAATTATTCACATAAAGCCGTTATAGGTCATATCATCAGCTAATGAGCTACGTGACCCGCGTTGTGTGGCCGTATCACAGGCGCCATGTCAGCTCATGATCCTTATACAGTATTTTTCCAACTTCATACAATCGCTATAAGTATATTCTTAACTTGCTAAATGCAGTTCTAGTTGCACTTGGAAAGATCAGCCTCCGCGAGAGGCTTCCCCTCAGGAGTGATATAGGTTACCCAGAGCACAACATCCTCAGTGTCACTCTCATTATGTCCTTCATGCACGTATCCTCTTCCCTCCGTCACAGATTCACCAGCCTTGTATTTGTGAACTCCTTCGGAAAAAATAGGGGCGTAGAGCGTAAGTGTTCCCTTCTGCACCACGCCGAGGAGCTGTCCGTAATGACAGTGTGGGCCGGTGCTGCCCTTCGGTGGAATTGTAATCTTGCGGAAGTTGAGCTGGACCTGATTTCCGCTTCCATCGACGTGGACACTTATAGGTTCTGCTTGTCTTCCTTCAGCAAGCTCCTCGATAACAGGTTCAGGTGTCGTTCCACTCTTCCGGCTCTCGCCACCTACGGAGACCTCAACGGCAGTGACAGATAGAAGCGCTGCAGTGACTGCGAGTACTAGTGCCATTCGATGTTTCAGCAACATGGTTTCCAGATTATTGATGCGTTGTATATAGAAACCTGGAGATTTCGAGTTTAGCCTTCCGAAGGATTTGACAAAAGACTTGTGGCAGATCTAGTAAAGATGTTTCTAGTGAATGAGAAGATGTAAACAGTAAGAAGATCGTAAAGAATTACATGAAAGCGAAAAGAATGTATCCTAACTATAAGCTGGCTGGCCTGGAGTACAGTATTAATCACGTCATGACGTGGATCCGGATGTAATATAATTATTTGTCTCAGCGAGGTGGCAACATCTGGCAGCTAGCCAATCAAGGTTTTTAAAGTGAACTATATGAATATGCAATTCGTCTAGACTCATCCAGTTGGGTCTTCAAATTGAGTTTCGCGTGCAAACGTTCTCTCCTCCTCGTTTGGTATAAACTCTGTCTCTCCATGGACGCGTGCCAATTGTTCTCCACCATCGTCGAACCTAGATCCCAAGCTATTATACTTGGCAGATTCGTTTGGCGCAAAGCGTAATACAGTACTGTGTTATTGCAACATAACTCAGATCATTTTACGGATTTTCTCCGAGAGCGTTGAATTTCTGTTATATACTCTACCTGACAGGACTTTTACCTCTGGGGACACTGTACCTAACACACGTTCTGCACACCACAACTAAACGACCCCATCTGAAACCCACCCAGCCAGACTATCTCCGCCCACCAAGATGAGCGCTTGGGCCGTACTTGTTTTATACTTCTTCACTATCAGTAATGTCCTGTGTTATGGCCCAGATCTCTCAGGATTACGTGGGTTATTATCTCCAGATGCGTCCATCGCCTATGACACTCTTGGAGCTCCACGATGGAGCGAATTTCCAGCACCCGACGCGGGGGCTGTGGTAAATCCTGCCACGGAGGATGATGTGCTTGTGACAGTGTGTAATCATATGCCATCTTCCTACTCCGCTCTGTGGGACAAATGTAATTTTCCTTGTCTTCGCCCAGGTTCGATATTGCATTGAGCAAAACATTCCCTTCCTTGCGCAAAATGGAGGCCATGGATCCTCAATTACCTTCACTTTGGACAAGAGCGGAGTTATCATCAATTTGGAACAACTGAATCATGTTCGCGTGAACGCTGCGGGAACAGAACTCTGGTTGGAAGGAGGTGCATTGGTCAGTGATGTGGTGGCCGCTGCGTTCGCAAGGAATACCATTGTTCCCACGCCAACTTGTAACTGCATCGGGCAGCTTGGCGCAGGATTAGGTGCTGGCTACGGAAATTTGGTAGGAGCTTACGGCCTTATCATTGATAATTTGATTTCCGTAAATATCGTTACACCGGCCGGAGACCGCTTGGAGGTCAGCCGCGAGAGCAATTCCGAACTCTGGTTTGCGATTCGGGGTGCCGGTCAAAACTTTGGGATTGTTACCTCTGCTACAATGCGAGCTTACCCTGTTGACAAGTCCGGTTTGAGTGCTTGGTTGGCTACTCTAACATTTTCTGAGAAGAAAATTGAGGATCTCGTCCAGGCAATGGACACTCTCATTCTCCGTCCAGAGATGGCCATCAATTTGATTTTTTCAGCATCGGAGTCCGGCGACAATATTTCTTTCTCTATTACGGCGAACCTTTTCTATTACGGTACAGATAGCGCAGGCAGGGAAGCCTTTTCAACCATTTATGCGGCTGGACCTGAGACCGATGATGCCGGGGTGCTATCCTATGATCATTGGAATGATCCTCAAGATGGGGGCTGCGCAAAAGGCCAACGCAAGCAGCGGTATGGTGCTGGTCTTGCACGAATGGTGCCTGCCACCTGGCGCGAACTGTTCCAGGAATACAAGACATTTGTCAAGCAAACCGGAGCGGTAAAGAGCGTAGTCATTATGAACGGTAATCCCATCCGGGAATCGACGGACGTTCTTGACTACGCCTATCCTTTCCGCAGCACGATTAAATTCAATACCTGGGTAGAACCGTCAGTTGTAGACTCGCGCCTCGATGCAGTAGCCAGGGAATGGGGGTTGAAGTCCCGCGACTTGCTACGATCAACATCGGGCTTGACTAAAAATTGCACGTGAGTTGTCGCACAATACTTTTGGGTAAAGAGAAAGCTAATCTCACCAAGTTATATCAATGGCGCATATGGAGACGAAGAGTTGTCCGTGGTGTACGGCGAGAATGTCCAACGGCTGAGAAATCTTAAGGCTCAGATGGACCCACATGGCCGTTTCAACGAATGGTTCCCTCTATCATGAGCTATCAGTAATTAAACGTTTGAATAGGACAGCTGGGTGGTTATATCACCACTACTGTTATTACTGAATACATATCCCAAGGTTGCGGACTGGTACCTGATTAGCCTTCTCGGATTTGGAACGTGAGACCTCGCCTACCTTTCAAATGAGAATTGTTATGAATCGAAACTCGATCTAGTAAATAGAAGAGTTTCATATGTAGATGGTCGTATATTTATTTGGTATGTCTCTGCGACAACGCCTGATCCAGATAATGTTTCCTTCGCTGTTTGAACATAACACGGTAGCGTGATCTGCTCGGATCATAGAGTAGCTTCTAAGAGTAGCTTCTACAGTACTTGCTATATATAATCCTTTGCGGTAAATCAACCCAGGATATAGAGGGAGGAGCAAGAACAGATTACAGTAGCAAACAGCAACTACTGAGGTAATGATACACTTAGCGGGCAATCGCACCGACCCCCATACCAACCACGATTTTCTACCAAATAAGCTACGCATGCACATTCATATTATGCACGCCGTTCGAGGCCATGATGACACCCAGCGTCTAAAAAATCAAGATCATCAACTCAAGACCGTAGATCTTCTTCCGCCCATATCTTTATTGCAAGAACCCTACGTGTCCTGTGAATAGGCATATAGCATGGATTGAAACTTGCCCTCAGACGTTGCATTCCGGACAGTTGCACCAACTAGTTATATTACTTGTAAACTATCTTGTTCCAATGACTTTCCAGATATTTCAATACAGCTTTTTTATCTACTCTGGAATAGGAATGATATTGGATAATAATAGCTCCACCGCAATTTCTGTGTTCCGGGTGTTGAACAGAATGTGGCCTTGTTCGCTCTGAGGTAGAAAGTTCTGGAGAGCCAGGGTTGCGTCACCAGCTAATAGCCGCATGTTCATACCATCTGCATTATCGAAAATTAGAAGCCACTTGCCAGCACGCTCGGAGATGAGGTGAGATTTGATCTGTTCTTTGAGCTCTGTGGGTTTCACATCAAGGACTCCGACTGTCTGTGCAATATTCAGGTGCGTACGTTCAATCATGTCATTGCTAATACACGGGAGCCAGAAAACCTGAGCACTCCTTATCATCTTGTTTACTTGATACCATTATCAGTATGGAGACCACTCCTATAGAGAGAGCATACGTATATTCTCTGTGGTTAGGTAGCTCATCCTTTGATCAGGGAATATACAAAAACTTTCTATTCCATAAATCGTAGAATACAAAACAACCCAAGAAGGAGATAGCGTCCATACATTTGATCTTAATAGTAATATACCCTCCTTTTCTACTTTCAAGCCTTCCCACAATTCTAAAATATATCCATAGACATTTCCTTCTCCAGCCAAACTCACTGATGGAGCCAAGGAGTAGACAGTGACCAAAAATAATATCTACTCCTAGCCGATTATTCGCAAAATCTGCCAATTCCTCCTTTGTGAAGGGTTTGCTAGTATTTATGTTGATGGCAGCCTAATCCGGCACTTGTACTGCAACTATAGAGATTTGAACCTTATTGCGATACTCAGACATGTATTGGTATGCGTTGCTCTCTATGGTTGTCTTGTATGGGATATTGTCTTGACTACCAAATTCAATGCCATTGTTTACGAAGAATTAAATTGAGTCAGACAGGTAGTTATTCTCATTTGCCCATCTACAGGGTTAAAAGTTCACGTATTGTACCACGAAGGTTTACGGAAGACGCTAGTCGCATGTCGGGCATTATCTAGCTCACCCTGAAGTAACATGACAGGTGAAGTTTGGCCTGGGTTTCATTCATTTTGGACCTCGGTCACGGTTTCTCGCAGGTTGAGGCCATAGACCTTGCCGCCAAAAGCTTTCGTAAGAGCATTGAACAGATACTGGAAACCGGCAAGGACATGCGGGTTCCAATGCATTGCCACCCATCCGCCTGCAACAAAGATGCTGTCGCAGTCATCGTGTTGTAGTTTGGGCGACGGAGGTACTTGGGAACGGGGTTTTTGATAGGACTAAATGACCGGTCTTGTAACTGGATCCAGAGCTGTTTACCTTTCAATGGGTAAGGTTTATATCGTGGTAAATGGTAGAGACTTGGGGCCTTGGTAACCTCCAGCTATAGAGTGTCTGAACTCGTGTAATGCCAGGGCGATGTGACTTGCCCGTCTGCATCTAGATCGCTGGTGTAGAGCCAGTTGGCAGCGGTTGCTTGAACAGCGCTGCTAACGAGGGCAGTACCGCCGCCAAGAGAAGGAACCATGAAGCGCATGATTGTCAGATAAGCTGGCAAAAGCTGAATGATCTGCTCCGTTAGTATGGAGGTCAACTGATTTTTTTTGTATGCAGACCGCACCTACCAAAGTCCGCAGGTGGGTCTCACTGAATATAGTTCCAGTCCTGTTGTTGGAACAGCCATCTAGGCAGTGCAGAACGTTAGTTACGCTAATCCATCTTAGTGATGTGATCCAAAATAGGATATTCCCCACTAACCGGCACGACAGCCCAATTATTGTTGGTGAATAGACTTCCTCAACTCTATTTGTTACACTTAGCGTCATTGCATTTGTCTTAGACATGGTGTTCAGCGGCTGTGGGGTGTGAACTGAGATAGATGGTGGGTTCTATAAATCTTTCCAAAATCTTTCCGGGCGGCCGTAAGTTACATATTATACTCCAAATGAAACAGATATACCTAAAACAAGATTACAATACTCCGTGCATACAACTGAAATGTCTGGTCACTCTTCCAGGTATCATCGGGGGTGAGATTTCCATACAAACTGAAATTGTCAAATGAATCCTACCAGACTCCTGAGTGAATCATGTCCTAACCATATAAGCAGCAAGGTAGATGTGGGAATTCTGGGTTATTAGTGGTCTCATGATAGGTTGGTCGTGCTGAGAGGATATAGGTGGGTCGGCTAGTGCCTAGTTACCCACTTTGTATACAGATAGTATACCCAAAGACGCCGGAATCGCCGTGAGCACCGGTGTGACCATTCACTGTGTTGTATGGGCGGGCTTTACCTTTTTCTTCCTAGGTCAAGAATAAAGCGGGACACTACAGAGGTGCGTTTCTAAATTCATGCAAATGCGCAAAGTTAAATGTGGCGTTTTGGTTGTACATCCATGTAAGGTTATTACCATACTAATTTCTATGGGGAGCTCGCTCTACTAATTTGGATACGTTGACAGGCCAATATCTAACAAAAGCAACGTGGAGATATTCAGAGCTCCAGTTTTGACTTCTTTTTAAATATACAGCGTTGAACCTGCAGATGGTAGTGTTAAGCTTCAATCTCACATTGTGTCCCTACCTGCCTGCCTACGATGCAGGGGAAGTGTCATTGTACTGGGTTCCGCGTCCCAGCGCTTGCCTAGTTACATTCTGGTGTTGTTAGTGTGGATCAAATTAAGGTCAGCACTAGATGTCTTACCATGCTATTCAATACTGGAATAGGAAGGTAAAGGAGCGAGGATTTATGTAACCCTATGGTTGCCTGAATTCTTATTGAATATGTTGAGAATGGTCAGCAATCTAGCTGGCCAAAGGTTGCTGAACCAACTGAAAATGCCCCCAGTGAGGCATTCAGGAAGGACCAGAACGGACGTGAGAAATATTGTGAGATCCTTGCATTTGAATTCTTGGTATCTACTACATCTGTGTGGTGTATTCTACGGCAAGAAGATTTTCATTCTGTTAAACCTAATATGAAGCCTGATCTTACTGAGGAGAGGAAGAAGCGGTTAAATTTCTACGTTACTCATAACAATTGGGCTCTTGACGGTTAGAAATGCTATTTTTACTGAGGCTGCGGTCTGTCTTGGCGAATGGCATGGAGAAATAAGGATCTGGCGTAGAGCGATGAGACAAAAAAACAATAGTCGCCGCGAGGGACAGGACTATCCCTTTAATTACCGCGCTAGCATCTACGTAACGTGTATTTAAGTTTAATGCGTATGCTGCACACTATGCGATCTGATTAGTCAGTCACGATTTGACCTGCAGAAAACCACCCCAACAATATCAGCACGTATCAGAAATTCAACAATCTTGTAGAAATCGAACAGCCAATTCTTGTGTTCTTGTTTTGATATATTATAGATATATTATGAAGGTATAATGTGCAGCTAGCGTCTTGGCAACCATGCGGAGTTTTCATCCCCCAAAGCCTCACCTTTTTTATAACTCTCTAGGCAAAATAGTACTGCTCAAAATACCTCTTGTCTCTTTCAGATAGCATCCCTGCCACGGAATCTGTAACATATCGCATTGTGAAATTTGGAAAAGTGCTGCAAAATGTACTAAGAAGCAGTCATAGTCTGAGTACTCCAACATCCCACGTCCAGAAGATGTCGTGTTTCAACCTTTAGAAATAACACCACCTAGACCTGCAAAAGTAGTCCTACTACATAGAAGGCTGCAACACTTTACTGATAGTCTGATAGTTCCCTTCTAGTCAAGCATATAAATCTCTATGCAATTGAGAAAGGGGGTGAATATTGAAGAAAGTAGACGCCAAAGAACTGGATGTATTCCTAGCCATCCTTATCTGTATGGGAATCTATTACTGCCCAAAGCTAGCGGAATACTTGTTCTGACCTAAAGGCTGGTAAGCAAGTTCAGCCCATGCCAGAATATATGGCAAGTAAGCGATTCACACAACTAGGGCGTTACTCCCATGTCTCAGACCCAATTGAGCCCATTCCGCAACAAGTGTCCAAGAAAGAAACGCTTAAAGATGAAGCAGCCAAGAAGGACTTTAACCTTGTCCTGCTCTCACCAAGGGAATTCCCCTCCGCTGTATGGGTTAATTCCTCTGTGCATTTCCTAGCCAGGCATATTTATGTTCAAGAATCTGCCATTCCGCTCTCTTCCAATACCAAAGATAATGTTCTCACTCATCCAGTCATGGATCCATTCTATGTCGTTAAGTGAGCTTTTCGATTTGAGACATTGTAGCTTCTCAAGGATAAAATTCCGTATCATATTTGCCATATGCGTCATCCTGGAAAAGACAGCACGATTGGGGCTGTCAGCCTTAGGGTAGGAATTATATGGTGTATATTTGTCTGAACACGCAGCAGAAATCTTCAAGCTGCTGGACGGAGATGCTAGTATTCTACCTTCCGATAATTGTTAGATTCCGCTTGTAAATAAATATGGGGCATCCTTACACCATAGTGACAAGTTTAGGTAGCAGATAGCTAATATAGCAGCACCCAGACCTGATACCAGGACTTCCCATCTCTTGCTATATCGTTTTCTGCTGCGAAAGTTTGCTCACAATTCCAATCTTTTCTTAGTGTCGCAACGATCCCACTCAGGATGAATTCACTTAAGAATTTAGTCGATAATCCGACTTGCTTCACCACACCGGCCAAGGTCCCGCGCGTACATTAGTCCGTTACTTTCAAGTTTCGAAACATATCCTCGTATTGTAGACGTAGAAGATCCAATGCCATACGCTTCCTCACTGGATCATTGCACACTCGGATCTCAAGCTGACAGATGCAAGAGTAGATATTTTCCAGCCACTTGTTGTCAACGCCGGCTCCCCCAGCATATGTGATAGGGTTTTTGTGCCACAGGCCATATATTTTCCATGACAGTAAATTGGATTCCAATAACTCGATATAGTCTTCTCAGATACAGTCCCCCGCCGCCAGAGCCTCCGGTAGGTCTCCTGTGTCCGCCATCGATCGCTCGCTAATTCCGTTATGCATTCAACTGCCATTAGGGCCAATTGACAGCTGCTGAATGTCCCGCTGGGGTGTGTAATTGAGTCCTAGACGCCGTTGGAACGATAAGCTTGCTGTTTGTAAGTCCGCTGTCGTGCTTGGAGTAGAAAGCCGGTTATCCGTTTCTGAAGTCCAAATCAGCGCAGCAGCGTTTCTGCTCACTTCCGGAGGCGATTCCATAGAAGGTAGTACAGCAATTATTTTACCAGCATCGCCACCATTAACATGCTCAGACTCGGGCATATTTTCAGCTCCAGTTTCTGCCATGTCGACCGATGGAAAAATTTCCGCATTGTAATGCATCAATTTGGGAGGTAAATTGAGAGGAACAGAGAAAGTTTGAAGCATCAGTATGAATTACGGTTTGATAGAGAAATAATAAGAACTAGATACGTACAGCTCAAACAGGGTAGGATGTGAAGCACAGCATATACTGGATTTTCTCTCGAACTGCCCATGATATTTCAGTCTGAGATATAGCGGTTAGCTTTCCCACCCAAGGCTCCCTGACTGTTTCAGCAATGTTCATATATGCGCTGCCATTTGCAGACATGCCAGAACTCCCTAATCGTGAATGACAGAACTCTGTGCCAGTAATACACAAGCCAATGGGGCTTGTTGGTGGGAATATCACAACTGATCCTCGACCTTCTTGGTTAAAATTGTTGTATCGGAGATTGGAATCGCGCGAGTCTGGCTTCCAGAATACCCGTCACCTCTGACCCACACCGCCTTCGCGGTATGGGTCATCCCGGGCTCAACGGTATTATGGGCTCAATGACACTTTTTACCCTTCATGGCCACGTCGAAGCTATTTATTCCCTCCCTGGGCCATAATCAATACAATATAGAGGCTGACCATCATCTCCAGCCACCCAGCCATTATTTTCATCCCTATTTTCATCCCCTAATCCCTCTTTTGTGGCCCTCTGTGCTAGTTTATCCGCGGCATTCTTAGCCCTCCGCTTCCACCGTTGTCTTTCTTTCTCTGCCTCTTTTATTTCACGGGACAGAATAAGGCTATTTGCATCTTTGACAGATAAAGGACCTCCTGCTCGAACCTGGCGACGAGTTTTTCGAGCCTGGTGATGCTCCTGGTTGGCAAGAATACGGGTCATGTCTGCTTCACGCTGTTCACCAAGTTCTGTGTTGGTAAGACTACCCTGCCAAATGCGCTCAAAACGAGCAGCAATTTTATCAGTATTTATACTAACTAAATTGCTAGATTCTGCAGCTGCATCAGCTTGTGCTTGAAGTGCAGCAAGATCTTTCTGTGCCTTGGCAATACTCCGCCGCATCTTGGTAATTGTTGTTGGTGGAGAGTTGGTTGTAGAGCTTGAAGGTGGTGGAGTTTCTGGTTGAGGTTCTAGCTCAGCCTCTAGTTGAGCTTCTAATTGAGCTTCTTCTTGAGTCTTTTACTTGAGCTTCTTGACCCCAGATTGGTAGTTCTGTTGTCTCATTACCATCATAAACAACCAGATCAGGAACAGGGGATTCTGCGTCTTGAAGCGGCTGGAGAATAACATCAGGCTTTAATAGATAAATCCCGCAGTTTCTAAATGCATGCCGTATAGTAGAACCCTTAAAAGTCTGCATTCGAATAGCATGAATATCACGCAGAAAATCCGACTTTTCTTTAACAGAGCCACCCCACTGTACAGTAGCATTATTAGCCCTCCGATAATAATGCTTATACGCCTGAAATGGATGACCATCCAGAGGCTGGAGAAGATGTGTAAGATCTGGCGGAAAGCACCAAGGAATAATATAATTCTGGTGGCAAAATCGAGCAAAATCCTCTGTAAGATGGGACTTGTGGCCGTCCATTAGGATCAGGCGGTAAGATCCACGTTGAACACGATGCTTTGTCTGTTCATGAAAAAATTGAAGCCATTGATAAGCAATAATATTATTTGTCCAGCCATTTGCAGCTGGAGCAATATAATAATTATCTGGAAGATTTGGCTGGTTCCTATACCAATGCTCCATGTGGTACTGGCCCTTGAAGAGAAAGAATGGGGGCATTATCCAACCATCTGCAGCAATACACTCAATTGCTGTAACTGATTCTCCTACTCCTCCAGTTCCGACATATGCTGCAGTATGCTTGTTTTTTGTAACAACTTTCTGGGACTTTCCCTGGCCAAGCTGGAAGCCAGATTCGTCAAAATTGTAGATATTTCCAGGCCCAATATTATGGCGTTTAAACAGTATTTCCAGCCTGTCAAACCAGATTGAAATAGTACAGATATTCTCTGCTGCTATTCTTTTCTTCTCCTTTGGTTTTTGCTTGGTAAATTTATAGGGTTCTGGAAGGCGTTTAATAAAGCTGTAGACCCAGTTTTTACCAACACGTCGATCTTTACCATTGCGCGCCAATATCTCATTTGCACACCTCTCAATCATTGCAGGTGTTGGTGCAGCACATGCATCATCAAGAAGAGATATCCATCTAATTAATGCCTGTTCTTGTGCATTATCTAGAACTTTATTGGAAGCAGGGCGTGTCGAACGAGATTTATGGCCATGAACACGTCGAAGCAGCCGTCTATAAGGAACATCAAATTCCCGCGCCAATGCTTTGATTTGGGGCTTGTCACGATCGGAATACGCGCTGAGAGCATTAGTGATTCGATTTTCAACTTCTGAATAGTTTTCAGGCATGGTGGTAGTGAGAAAATTGATAAAGAAATTGGTGTAGTGGTAAAAAGTGTCATTGAGCCCATAATACCGTTGAGCCCGGGATGACCCATACCGCGAAGGCGGTGTGGGTCAGAGGTGACGGGTACCGGCTAGCTTCGTTAGGTCTGGTGGAATATCCCATACTCCAGTGCAGAGTGTGACATTGGAGGATCCGGCATTTGTATTCTCGCAGGTTTCCGATGCCTGATTTTCGGCCCGTGGATTACATCTCAAAGTGGGTTAAATCTATATGACTTTAATATGGCTCTCGCTTCTAACCTTCAAGAACTAGAACTTATTCTGTCCATAACATGGTCACTAGTGGGCACTTCATAATTCTCAATCCTATATGGCTGCAAACGCTCTGCTAGAAAAGAGATCTGATTTAGATCGTGTTCGTCGATCAAATTCCTTATGGCCTCGATCAATTGATTTATCTCAGTTTGCAGCGCCATGAATTTGGCCAGGCTTGTGATTCACAATGCAGATATGATAACATAACGTAATAGCCCATTGAAGCCGCAGGTTGTCACCATTAAAAGTGGACAATTTGGTGCATGGCTGCTGCACTTGGGCCAATGGATTAGGCCGTTCTAGTTGTCAATACTTCCAAGTTTTGCAAGTAACCTAGCATAGTCATCAATTCTCTCAAACAGCCTTCCGTTGGTCCTAACGACCACGCGTCAGCTTTGAGTGTGAAGAAAGTTGAAATTAAAATATATTAGTACCATACTTTTCAATGACTAGGACAATTCTGGCGTTGTTTACGGTGAATTGAACCCATGACCCTTTATCGATAAGGCACTTACAGTAGTCAGTCTATTTGGATTATGGTACAAGAAGTTCCTTACCGACAAACCTTCCCAGAACTTACTGCATAGAGTCAAATGTTGGTCACAAAAACAAGCCTGTAAGCGACCCTTGCAGAGGCGTCTCATTACGTGAGAGAAATTATGGCTCCATGACAATGGAAATTGGGTCCGCAAGATTATTCACTTACTCTAAGGCGAGATGCATACAAGCTTTCCATGCAGCTAGGCCTTCGCACTCAAAGCCTATTGTAGTTCATTACCGCGCAGGTAGGTCCGTCGTGCTAGTATTCAACTGGCCTTATCTGGTTTGCATTCATTGTCTCTGTCTGTCGGTCAACATGGGGACATTTTAATTCAACAAACATTGTCGAGGGCAAAATCCTTCCCAGTGTGTGGGACTGCCTTACACTAGCCTACACCTCGTTACTGTGACACTGAATATATTTCCTGGGCTGTTCGTAAAGGAAGTTTATTTTCTGTGTTATAACTTCTGCGATATGTTTCTCTTACCAGATGCTACATGGGTGATGACATAGAGGTTGGCGACAAGGGCTGCGAATTAGTCGTCATATCTCTTGATATTCCTAGGGTAAAATGGATGCACTTGGGTGGGCTGTGGACTGGGTACCCTGTCCAGTCCAGTCCAGCATTGTAGTAGAGCATCTCAGCCATGTACTTATCATTGACTGTTTTTCATCCTGACCGCACTACTGCTACATTAGGGCTAGATCCGTACCGTATAGAACTAGGTCTTACTGTCTCGGGTGACCCAGAACAATCAATCTCAATACAACTGTGCCTTTCTATTCAACAAATAATATCACGCTCCAACAAGAGGACCTCCAGCTCACAGCCTCCGAAAGACGTGAAAAAGAGCATTTGACATGTCTCAAAATAGCACAAACAGGCCCCGTTCCGGGCTTAAACTAATCATCGAGCTCTTGGCTGTGGTACAGTTTGCACTAGCCATGAATGATGCAAGAGGGCCCACGCTGCCTTGACCTTCTGTGTGTATTAGATTAAATGCTATGCCGGCTTAAATTATGAAGCCTTCAGAGTCAGGTCCATGGATCCGCGACAAGCTCCGCTTGGCAATGACCAGAAAGTGGGGCCGCGCTTTTCGGACTTCTGCCGCTGCTTCGTCTAATGAGCAGCGTATCTGAGTGCAACCTTTCGCGGGCCAATGAGATGAACTCTGCAACCAGGTATTCCACCACCTCTATTGCCGTATATCTTACCTGTTAAAATCGCTATTTATTACGATAATATCACCGCCTTCCAAATTCTGCCAAGGCTACTACTACCTTGAACTTTCACATTCCTCGTAGTCCTCATCTTACCATGTTTTCCTCCTGATGAGACCTTCACTACTATAGCCACTGTATTTTATATGACGGGGGAAACAAAAGAAAGAAAGCTAGTAATAACGATGCATAAATTCAATTCTTAAATGGTTACAGACAGTATCCTATGTAGATGAAATACAATATTACTTTTCTTTTTTGGATACTGTACTGCCCAGAAAACTAACAAAACTTTAATTGTTGCAAAGTGGATATCAAACTCTGGTCAGACCGTTGCCAAGAAGTTGCAACTGTTCCTGATCGTGCGGACTACGGCCGGATCAATTTACAATCAGCCCAAATCTTATGATATATGTATGCTAAACCTTCGAATTCAAGAGAATTAGTTCGGTGGAGAAACTATGGTTACATGTCTCTATCTTTCTTTTTGAGTTTGCTCTCTGTTGGTGTGATCTGGTCTGGGACCGGATGGGCGTTCGATTATACTGACTCTACAAGCGAGTTAAAACGAGCTAGCAGTGGTACGGTATCTCTGGGTTTAGTTGGGTAAGAGCCACTGTACCAGAACAACCCTTGCTGGGAAGGAGTCGCATCTGCTGAATGAGTAATTGCATCAGCACATAAAATCTCGGCCCTACAGTTAGGAATACTCAAGCTTGCATTCTAGATAACCAAATATAGATTAGCGGTACTTGTCAGGTTGACAATGGCCCATGCTCGCCACTTTCGAGAAGCCAAAATAACTGGCTATGTCTCAAGGGCTTTCAGCTGGCGACTCGGGGATGGTTCGCCGCGGGTGCTTCATCTGGCCCTTGGTCAATCCATTCAGGCTCCTTTTGAATAGATCTCTCGGTTCACGCATTGTACAGGTAGTCCAGATCATCAAAGGGCTTATATTTCTAAGATGGTCCACTGTCTTTTCAGTCCCAGATTTTGTAGCTTTAATTGCACAGGTATCTCCAGGACTTATTTTGCTCGAAATTCTTGCGTGGATCACCGACGTTCACGTACTCTAGGGCTTATCCTGTAGGTACTGATAATAATGTTTCTTTCCCAAAGCTGTTGGCAATTTGAGTTCTACGTATACGGTCAGGTGAGCCCCGCACCTGGTGGGATATTCCTAGCATTGATTATCGTGGGTTACATCTAGCCGTCGGTAGACGTCTGGGTCAAACCTTGGTCCTTTCGGGCTGAACTCGAACTCTGTTGTATCTTTTCTATTGCAGTCGATAGCCCTATCTCTCCATCACACATTTTCTCGGATTGGCAATGCCTTGCGCAGGCAATTTTCCTCTCACATATCCCTTTCCAGTCAACCATTCCGTCTCCTACTTCCGACCAAGGGCATTGCTATTAATATCCTATAGCATTTTGTCACCTCAAGGTTCGCACGATACACTGCCCTCGATATCTGCCTGACTAGTTAGAACTGGAATGCCTAACTCTAGTTATCAGAAGTCTGCACCAATGGCCTATATCGGTAAGTCGGTCAGCCATTGACTGCCATGTCGAATAAACATTCCCGCCAATAAACCAATCTTGCTGAGGTTATACAAAGATAGCAATTCAACCCAGCACATTGATGACGGGGCACTCTGTGCGGGTCACAATTCGGTCCCATATGTGACCGGGCCGACAGTATCCAGTCGTATAGCCCATCATACAGGTCAAATATCTGATGGTGCTCCCTACATAGAGGCTGCAGAGTGTCACCGTCTTCATACTGAGACAGAGGCACCCATATTGCGCGAAAATATTCAAATGCTCCCAGAGGTTACGGTATATTTCCCCCAAAAAGGACCTGAAGGGACGCGAGTATTTGCACAAATCCAGTCCCCATATAGTCTGCACACGCCAACATATTCAATTTTTTATCTAGCCTTTGGCTCGATGAGGTGTGTGTGCATCCCAGAATTCTTCCAGTTGCAAGGCTCTGCATTTCAGTATGGACTCTCAGTGGAAGCGCCTCCATTTGTCTGTACAGGCTCTCCCTTATCCACTGTGACTTTGCAGCTAGCAGTGGGGCAAAGTCAAGGCGGGTGTCCTACTATGATTCAAGTGGGCGTCTATACATATGAAGATACTTCCGATTCATCACCGCCAGACGGGTCATGGAGCATACTACATTCCTATTCAGATGAGCTAGAGCGAAGGGACTGGTCGGCTCTCCAGCCAACTCAGGACATAAACCAGTCATGTCTGTATTCTGTGACCACCTCGCCATATTTGCAGTGCATTACCAACAAAGGTGGGCATACAGCACAATATGATGTGGCATCCTCGCCCAGGGCTAATTCAACTCAATACATAGCCATGTCATCAATGACGCAGTTGTCTATCGAAGCTCCATCTTCCCAGTTTGCATTCGCTCATCGTCGCCCCCAACAAACATCACCCTTGCCCACTCTTCTCCAAACATCCACCCTGCAACGGTCGAATAGGGCTGGACCAGACCACGTCAATTTAATATGCACATGCACATCAAAGGTAATTTTGAATATACAAGGGGACTTAGACACAATGGCAGAGAAATGGACCAAAGATGAATGCAAATCTAAACGGCGTTTGGTTCAGTTCACCCGTGCACAAACCGGCAACATGATCCACGTGGATTTTAGAGCTGTGGCTTTTAAAGAGTATGCCCAGAATAGCTTTTGCATCAGTTGCATTTACTGGGATGATAAGAAGGAATATTTTGTTACAGGTGTTGACATCATACATCTACTTCAAGCACTTGTTGCTTTTCGGTTCACATTGCAGGAGAAGAATCGTATTCGGAGGAACCTGGAAAGCTTCAAGCCTCTCACAGTCTCGAGAGCTAGTAGCAATTACTTTTTTGAGGTAATCATGGGGTTTCCAACGCCAAAGCCACGAAGCCTAATGAGGGAAGTGAAAGTCTTCCCGTGGAAAGCTCTCAACCCTGCCCTAACGAAGGTCATTAGCAAATATGTAAGCTTTAGACCGATCCCATCTGATTACCTAGAAGCTACTTACTATTACTGATGTTCAATTCGTCAACATATAGTCTGTGAGTCATTCCTTGGGGACTAATACCTTGCCCGCGCCTATCAGCTCCTACCGTGCTAGTAATCATGCGGTGTCGGATTTCTGAAAAAAGCCTTACACTGGAGCCTCGTCTCAAACTGCTACAGATGCTAGTCTGTCCGTTGCCCACGGTTGCAATTTCACAACATCAAGTTATCATCGTCTCATGGACATCTCTGCACCTTCGGCGGCGGACCGCCACGTGTACTGGTTGCAACCAATTTCATGCCCGTGGGTTGCTAGTATAGGGCAGTATTTTCACTTGTTCCTGTTAGTGAAACTTTTGAGCTTAATCCTCTATAGGACTACATGCTGATAACACCAACTCCAGGTGATAAGTCATTCCAGCTCTACCACTTAGGTGCTTATGTTGTATTACAAAGATAGCTCGGTAGAGGTATTATTGGTTTTAGTTGGAAATGATTAAGATATTTTAATAAGGTTAGAGTTTAATATAGGCCCAATGGGCCAACTTAGAAATGGTTGCCTTAGCTGCAAATCTTCGTAAATAGGTGAGCACTAATTAATGGCAGTCGATGCTCGCCATTAATTCATTATTTTCCTATCCAATCAATTTAGCTATACGTCAAGATTATATAATGGAGGGTTATACAAAATTGATTATTACTACTACTACAAGGTTTCTCTACGACAACCTGAGGCCCTAAGCAGCGCTGTTAGTACTGTACAGCTGCGTATGATTGAATAACTGGGTGTGGGGAAAATGACGGTGAGGGGAAGACGGTTCAGGACTTACTCTTCTGATGTCGGAAATGGAGTCACGTATGGAGGGACATGAGTAATAATGAGCTTGAGATATGGAGCGCTCTCGTACCCGCTTAGAGGCAGTGCAGACGAAACATTACCTGACGGCCAAACAGTTTATGTGGCACAATCATGGGAGACTGTCAGAAATATATGGATGATTCTATGAGAGCTTGAACATTCTCTGTGTTCAAAAAAAAAAATGTGTTGTGATTACCCCTATTCTTTTGGAGCCACGGCTTATAGTTATAGCCACGTCACTTTATTACTTCACATCATGTCCCAATATGGACTAGCTTTATTCTGACAACAAGTAATGAGGGGAAAAGCTGACGTCATCTTAGCGCCAACAAAGAACTAAATAGACGAGACACCGTCCTTCCTTCAACACACTCAATAACAAAGATGCTTGCTCGCAGATTGGCTATTATCCCCGGTGGCCTAGGTATATATCCAGCTTAAGGGTTTACCCAAATTGTCAAATTGACAACGCTAACCTTGATCAGGTGGCCTTGGATCAAGCATCGGCAAGAAGCTCAGCCAACAGGGCGCTCGCCTAGCCATTTTGTATGCCCCATTCGAGGCCGTCCGAAGGGATGAATTGCTGGAAGCCGGGTATGGAGGTATTCTCAACAAGGATGGAATCCGCGCCTATGAATGTGACATTACCTCGCCAGACTCCGTCCAGATAGCTTTCAACACAATGGAAAAGGAAATGGCATCGCCGTCGTCCACATCTCCAGCTGAGAGAGTCTTCCCGAGTATCCTTATCAACACCGCTGGATACGTATCCCTAAGTGATATGGAGGAAACACCTCCAGAAGAGACAGTGAAGCATCTGACCACGAATGTCCTCGGACCAATGCTCTGTTCGCAAGCATTCGCTCGACTATACTTTGCGGCATCAAAGGCTGCAGAATTCTCGACGAGTTCTCCACCTCCAGCGAGAATCGTTAACGTCGCGTCCCAGGCGGCACATGTAGCACTGCACCGCCATGGTGCATACTGTGCTTCCAAGGCTGCATTGCTGGGCTTAACACGCAGTATGGCTTCCGAATGGGGCGGTCGCGGCATTACGGCGAACAGTGTGTCACCCACGATCGCTTGGACTGCATTGGGGAAGAAGGCGTGGGGAGAAGACTCCGTCAGAGAGGCTTTCTTGAAGAATGTCCCAACTGGGAAGTTTGCGCTGCCTGAGGAGGTTGCCGAAGCTGTGGTTTTTCTTTGTCAGGTAGGACATCCAATTCTAGGAGCCTGAAGTCGATTCTGACCGAAAATAGGACTCAAGTGGTATGATTAATGGTGCGGATATTCGGGTGGATGGTGGCTTCACTATACGGTGATATCTGTGATGCCTGGAAGTTAGGTACCTGGTTTGTATATATGGTGTCTGGTTTGGGTGCTATGTTGTGGAGCACATATAATGTGGTTGTTAGCAAATTCTGTATTTTGTTGTTTTGTTGTTAGTCATATCGATTTCTTAAAAATATTGCCTGATTATTTCACAGCTTTTTACTTAGAGTTTAGTGAACTGGAATAGATTACTTTCGCAACAGCGGGCGGAATTGCTCTGAGGACTGAAGTATCTCTCTTATGTTGGAATCTTCTGCCTCTAGTCGACCCTCCACTTCCTTGGACGAGGTATCCAATATTTCGGCCAGTAGAGTAATAGTAATAATCACAGATGCAACCCCCCTAAGCGAGATTTGGACAGTGGGTTGGCCTTGTGGATATGGTATGGGGAGTTGTAATTGTTAAATTTGTATCATATAGTTGCCCCAGATATTCGTTCTAAGTACAGTGTCTTCTGTTATGTGTGGGGTCCGTAACGAGCTGAATGGTACGCTATGGTGCGAATAGGAGTATCTATACGGGAGGAAGATAGAACCACGTATATTGCAGAACTAATCGCTGGCCTTCAAGAGTTCAGGCCGGAGGATGCTGATATAAAACTTCGCACCTGACTAAGCATCTTAGCTAAGGATCTGGCTATCGCGCTTCTGAGCGCTCCTAACAGTCTCTGCCGTTTCTTGAAGGGATTATATCTTGGTACTTACATCGGTATGAACTGGTCTTATACTAGCGCTTTGAAACAACCGCTGCTGACAGGATTGATATTGCCTTGGGAAAAGGGTGAATGAGTTGCCTCTTTATAGCTTTGGAATAGTATTACTATGTGAGGTTTCTTTATGTTATTTTTACCATTCATTTTGCGGCTGTCACCTCTGGTTTACAGTGTGCTTCCTATCAGAAACCTATATTTTGAACTTAGGATAGAGTGTCGTTATAAGTAGCTCTAAGGTCATGTACCATCCCTGTTAAGAGCACTGTTAATCAAGACAACGCTGCGATTATATCTATGATGAAGCAATTTATAAACAAACCCCAGTCCATAAATATATTTTATTTACAAATGGGATGTACGCTATGGAAGATAAGCATTCGCAACTTTGCTCTACCCCATAGCCATGCAGATTTCTGTAAGGATACTCAGAATTGTAAAACAGGAAGGAGTGAATACACATTGAGTTAATACAACCAGAATAGAACTTGCTTCCGGCTGGATTTAGAGCCTTCAGGCAGTGGAGAAGTAGTGATATCTCGCTATAGTGAGCCTTGCGAGATCCTCAATATAGAAAGGATTTTTGCTTCCCCAATTATTTTCTCATGTAATTCAGTGAGATCCCTCGCTATTGCGAGTCTTCTTATTTTCCCCGTGCAAAATGTCGTTGTAGCGATGGCTTTGTCCTATAATTTCTCGTTTATGATTTGCCCTTACAACTATAGCAGGTTAGTAAAAGATTTAATTCCATACATACAAGCGTGTTAGCAACCAATAACAAACGATTAATATAACGAGGGCCTCAATATTACGAGATATTTAGGCCTCTCTGATTATCTCGCGATAACGAGGTTTAGTGCATTATAATCAAAGGGATGAAACGAAATAAGTAGATATCTAATTACAGAATAAGAGGAGGGGCATTGGAATTGACTAGCCAGGTCACAGACGAAGTTAACCAATAAAAAGATTGAAGTGGGAATCGATGCAGCTACTGCCAGCTATAATGATCCCTAGAGTACTACCCGGTGTATAAACAGAAAATGGACACACCACTGTATATATACAACATAGCACTTTTAAATCAGTAATATCTCAACCAGGTTAGATACAGAGAGACTGTAAATCTATTGGCACATTAGAGTAGAATATAAGTGTTGCCTATTAGATTCTCAGCTAATTTAAATGATGTTTTAATATAGTGGTATAAAATAGTACAGTGCAATACTGGATTTCGAATCTTTTGGCAAAGCACAGCTATTGAAATATATATAAAAGACGCAAGGCGCGGCATGCTCAATTCTTTTACTTGGTCTATCAATGTATCAGAACACCGTCTAAGTCAGTCTAATGTTTATAGGAAGGCTAGAGGACAATACATCTTGATATATAAACTAGTAGAGATGCCAGGCGCTGTGGTTGACGCGTGTTGGGTATGCTGTGAGTGACAGTCCTTGAATGAGGCGCATAAAAATTTAAAGGACAAATCAGTGGATGCCTTCGCTGCAGAGCGCTCAGACAAAAATAGACGAGCAGTTCGAAGCCTATAAGAGTACTTCTGGAGTCGGTCCGGAATGGTGTGTTCAACTGGGATACTATGAAAAAGCAAGGCAGACGCGGAGAGAGCAATACTACGGGAGAATTGGATTTTGACAACCTTTGTGAGAATTATTTGTAGCCAGTCATTCAGTACGGTCTTGATTGTGTTTAATCTCGGCCTTGTCACATTCATTTAACCCTAAATCTGTGACTAAAGAGTTAAATAATCCGCGTGATCAATTTCCCCGTATTCCCCCCCTCAAATAACTTCATCCACACAGATGGTATATCCTCAAACTTGGCGTCCACCACGGTTTCTGTTGCATCGTTGACTTTGATTTTGCCATCTTTCCATGCTTGCACGAGCAATTCAGTCGTCTCGGGTATTTTATGGTAGTAATCAAGGATCAGGAATCCATGAACGGTAATCCGGTTGGAGATAATTTCCTATATATATTAGCACAACACAACACTCACCACAGAGTATAATAACCGTAATAACCTACATAGAAATTCCTCAACCCTATTGGATCCGCATCTTTATTATAATTTGATATCGTCCCGCTACATCATTAGTTCCTCTCCCAGCAATAGAGGCAAGATGACGTACCAAGCAGCGATCCTGCCGTGTCTCTTCACACGTAGCAGCATCAAGTCTAGAATACGGCCTCCAATATTATCTATACAAAAGTGGCAATTAGTATCAGCTCCGCATACATTGGGAAAAATAAACCAACCGTAAAAAACATCCACAAACCCTTCCGTCTCCCTTCTTAGGTCATCCTCGAATGACTCCTTCCGATAATTTATACAGACATCTGCACCGATGGACTCCACCCAGCGGCATTTTTCCTCAGATCCGGCGATGCCAATTACCTATATGATACCATACCCATTAACACTACTCATCCTGTCTACGTATAAAGCAAGGGTACAAGGAGGATAAGACTCACCCTCCGACACCCCAAAATCCACTTCGCAATCTGCACAGCCATACTGCCCGTCGCACCCGCCGCACCACTAATAACAACACTATCATCCTTCGTGGCCTTGACCACCTCCACGAGACCATAGTAAGCCGTCACGCCTGTGAGACCAAACGAGCCTAGAAAATGTGTGGGGCTGAGACCATCCACCGTTTGAATTGTATGACAGTCATCGATGTCCTGGATCGAGTACTCTGTCCAATTAGTCTTTGTGAGGACTAGAGTCCCCGCAGTGAGACGCGTTACGTCCCCTGAGGAAATCACCTCCGCGATGCCGTAGGAGCCCATTGTGTCGCCCTCGTTGAGGGGCAGGACGTATAGACGAGCTGGGTCGGCCGCTGCGGAGATCCAGCCGCGTTGGGCAGGATCGTTGGATAGGTAGATGGTTTTGATCAGGACTTGGGTGGGAGATGGTGATGGGAGAAACGTGGTTGTTAGTTTGAAGGTTTGAGTTGGGGAGTTGTCGGTTATGTCTTTGTTGGGGAGGATGGGGAGACCGAGTGGCTTGGAGTTGAGGATCCATTGGTGGGTTAGGGTGGGCATTTTGATATTCTGTATTTTGTGGTATGTATTTGTTCTAGGATCTGTCTTGGATCTGGGTAAGGCATTGCAGATAGTGAAGTTTAATATAACTATTTGCATTTCTAAGCAAGAAGGATTCTTGATTTATAAGATGTACTTGTACCGCCCCATAGCTGAGAATTCACCCCTGCTAGTGAGGGGGAATGCTTTAGTCTGACATAAGAACTAGTTCATTATCATATATTTTGTTTACCGCTCTACCAACTATGAACATCAATTCAGTGACCAGCACTACTACAGAATAACCTTGTGAGTAGCAGGCTTCTCCTCCTCCTCGCCGAAGATGTTAATATCCCAACGAGGCTTGTTAGCCACGTACGGTGTGTTGTAACGTCGACGCTCCTTGCCCAGAGCAGACACCTTCTCCACTTCCTCCGCAGTAAGCTCGATCTCCTTGAAGTTGTCGGCAATACGGGAAGGAGTGATCGACTTGGGGATGACACTGTGGCCGCCAACCTGGGACCACGCCAGGATGACATGCGCGCCGCTCACGGGGGTACCCAGTCTCTTGGCGGCAGAGTCGGCCACCTCCTTGATCTCGGGGCGGTTGATCAGCAGGGGAACACCGTATCCATTGTTACCGAAGGCCTGTATCATCTGTTAGGGACGCCAATGCGTGGACGCAATAGGAGGCATACAGAGTAGGCAGTCACGTGAATGCCCTTCTTCTGGCAGTACTCCACCAAATCATTGCTCTGAAGCACTGGGTGACGCTCAATCTGGTTGGCAGCAGGGACAACACCGGTTGCGTTGATAAGAGCCTCAATCTGTTGCGGTTAGTACGTCTTTTGAACCTCGTATATGTCTGCAGATACGCACATGGTCGATGTTGTGGTTGGAGACACCGACGGCGCGAGCCTTCGACTTGGGAAGCTTAGTCATGGCCTTCCAGGTGTCAACGATGCTGATATTGTCCTCAATCTGGACATCACCGCCCTCAACGGTGCTGGCCTCGATACGAGGGAAATAGTTGTCGCCAGTCTTGAACGAAACGGGCCAGTGGACGAGGTAGAGCTGTTGGTGTCAGAGAAGCCGCGAGGATCCAAAGGGAGCGGGCACGTACATCGAGATAGTCCAACTCTAACTCAGCAAGGCACTTATCCAGAGACTTCTCAACAACGTCGGGGTGGTGCTGGCTGTTCCACAGCTTGGATGTCTGTGGCGAGGTGAGTGCGCGTCCTTCAAGCTGGGTCAAGGTGGCATACGATGAACAGGTCCTCGCGCTTAAGACCGGGAATGTCCTTGAAGGCGCGCTTGATACCTTCGGCAACCTCGCGCTGGTTCTGGTAGCTATCGGAAATCAGTATTGCGGTCGTCGGAAAAATGCGCGAACCTACATGGTAGCCAGATCCTGAAATTCATTAGCGATGCATCGTCGCGTGAACATAGGTTAACCTACCAAATGACGGTAACCGGCCTTCAGGGCATGGTAGACAGCCTCGCCAACTTCACCGGGGGCAGACTGCCAGGTGCCAAATCCCAGCTGGCTGTTTCGAGTCAGTGAGTGGGGAACTTGGGCTGCGGAAACCTGGAACTTACGGGATCTGAGCACCAGTGTTGAGGGTGAACTTCTTTCCGAGAGACATGGTTAAGGTGGTAGAGTGGGTAAGAAGGTAAATGGGGGTGGAATGAGAGAAGAAGTGAAGAGGACGAGGAAAAGGAAGACGAAAACGAGAGAAAGGCAGACAATAAATGACTGTCTGAACCTAATTTCTTCGGCGGGGTCCTAATGAGGCAATCTTGCATTGCGTGCCAGTAATTCCCTTCTGGGCTTCCTCCACTTACTCCCAGTGCTTGACCCCGCCAGGTACCCCTCCGTGGGGGCAGTGCGTGGGATGGCCTGTCGAGTCTGATCAGACTTTCCTATCGGTTGTTGTTGTTGAGGTGCCATTCTATGTGTCCAACGGATGCCACCATCCCGTGCGTCCCTTGACCAGAGAATCTCACGCCTTCTACTGTCACCTTCGATCCTTCCATGCATTCCAGGACCTGGTATGGTGCCCCTGACTGGTGCGATCGATGATGTCATGTCGGCCGACATTCCTCCGATGCCCGGCGGCCCCTTCCGCGTAAATGCTTACATCAGCCACCTGTCGGCGCATTTATCCGCCCGGATAATTTCCCAATCCAATCATGCTCTCGGTTTCTTTTCCACTTTGGCTATTTCCCGTCCAGGGAAATATTCGGCTCATTTCCATGGCCAATCCACAAAGTTAAATAACATCTCCAAGATGGAAGAATGACCAACTCAGGTAACCTGCACTAACACCTATGACGTGACCGATGTCCACTCAGTGGCCCCTGCATTCCCATTGGACGTCGCAGTGTGCTTGATATGATTAAGCACTGCACCTTGGAATTGTGGATTCCGCAGTATGTCATTAATTTGAGATCACAGGACAATTTTCCACTTCTACATCAATTTGACAGGATATAGTCCAGTCAAACAGTATATCTAATACGGAGAATTGCAGTTTATTACGAAAAGCAAGATATACATATTCGGATCCTGCAGTTGAACTATAGTATTCTACATTAGTATAGCTTGAAAACAATGGATTATCCGATTAGGTCCAATATTATTTCTGTAGACTATATATTACGACTTAAATCTAGGATTTCTCTACTAGTTTGATGGATCTCATGTATTATCCAGTCTATAACTCACAGTTCCGCCAAGAAAGTATCAGGGTCCATTCATCAAACCCAAACTGGATATTTTTCCGATTGCTAAAGCATGCAGACGACCTGCAGAGATTATCCTATTATTACAAAACCTGCTTTGATTATAAACGAGAGTACATTATGTACGGAGTATATCGACACTCTGATGGATGTGTATAACGGAGTTGTACATACCTTTGATAGGTCTTTCTACTAAATAACACAAAATATCTACTCATTGTACGTGCTAGGAGTAGATTTTGTTTGATTTCCATTGCGAGTGACCCTGAACCATCATGTCCACGCATAGCTGATACTGTTCTATCTCAACTGTTCCCGGATTTGAGGTTCTCGGCATTATATTGACATGGATTTAACCATATCAAATACCTGCTTTGGTGGCAAGGGTGTTAGAGATTCAACAAACATAACAATCCGTTGTATGCAGCCAATTTTCAAATATTTCTGTTAACGTCAATGCAGAAATTTATTCTAACCAGCCATTGTTATAATCATCAAAGATCAGCAGCTGTCGCTTACAAGGGCATCAAGGCGTTATATACAAACCATATGCAATCGAACTCGATACCGACCAGCTAGGGCTCTTCTACTTGCCGAAGCTTATTATCAGGGGACCTCCAGCTATGAAATCTACGATCCTTTCGAGTTATCGATGAGTTCTACAAGCTTAGAAGAGAAGAAGATATTTATATCTCACCAGCTGATGTTTTTTTTGGCTATATGACAGGGCTGCTAGATAAAACACAGGCGCCAACAAAGAAAATTGCCAATCCTTCCCTTTCCTTACCTGTTTTCTTAATTTTCTTCGATTTTTTGCTCCCTTTTTTTTGACCTTTCTATAATATTTGTCGGTCAGCGAGAACAATTCATTAGATGATTTTACTATTTTCAATTTTGCTTTTTTTTCCCTTCTCTTCCTCGACGTCTCCCAATGTAAGCCCCGCCGATATACAGGAGATATACTCACCACGATGAATGCGCTCATCTTCACGGCGCAGACTACCACATATAAAATTCGAAGCAGAAAGCTGGGCAGCAGCATTGACAAGCTGCTTATATTCATGGCGCGGGCGAGCCTGTTCCTCATTCCAAACACGAATATAAAATTCGCGTCGTTAAGCTCCACGGCATGTGGCTGATTTTCCGACTGTAGAAGACTGAATTCATTGTACAGACGAGAAGTTCCTGATCGTCCAGACGGTCGAAGATGAAGCCCTATCACAGCAAATGCTAGTGAGAAACTGTTTCAGAGCAGTCACTATCTGCTTCGCAAGGTGATGGAAACCATTCATGGAATGTCCAATTCGGAGGTTATTGAACCGATAGAAAACTCGAGGAAAAATTCACAATCCGCAGGAGGAAGCCGGAACATATAAACAATATCCCTAAAGCCGGCCTGAGCGTTCGTCCCATTGTCCTCTCTATTGTCCGCAATGTTGAGTTTCGAGAGAAGTTTCGAGATGATTTGGACGTATTTGGAGAGATTGTTTTTGAAGGTTTTTGAGAAGAGCTGAGAGGTTTGGTTGGTGATACTTCAATTTGAGGTAATAATACCTTTGCCAGTTGTCTTAGACGAGGATATACTAATTATAAATAATGGGAATCAGCAGAGACTCCAAGCAAGTCACCATCCGTGAAGAGAGTTCATCCACATCTTTAGGTTTTTTGGAGTATAGCTAAAGGTATCCACTAGATACGTAGGGAGATAAACCGATCTATCATGGAATAAACCATCCAGATAACTCATAAGAGCACTGGTGGGATGGAATATCCCATATAAGATTTAGGGACTGGCCATCTGTGTAGGGAGTTATCTTAATTGCGGACCACATGTATGTGGTATTCCGATTACCACTTGTCACCATAGAAAGGGTGGTGATAGACAAATCATTCAGCCAACTAAAATCCCGGACTCTAGTGAAGCCAATGTAGATAATCATATGGAGGTTTCAACATGCCCCGAAATGAACAAAGTGAGAGCAAGGGAACAGAACCACCCCTGCGACGCTTACCAGCGAGAAACGCTGCAAATAACTCAAGCTTTTTCGGCCACACACGATGCCGATTCATTCTTCTGTGTCTTACTATATCTGGCTTAGTTTCTCGCCATTTCTAGCTTAACTGGTGACGCGCGACCTCGCGCGCAGCGGTGGAGATAGAAAAATGCGTGTGATGCAAGTCCGTAGATTACTGCGGGACTGAGCATTAGAAGGTGAACTGGAAGATACACAAGACATGTGTCATCCAAGATAGGAAGCAATGATAGGTCTGTAATATAAAGGAAGATAGCGGATGTTATTTAGCGTTCTAAGCATGTGGCACAGTATACAAGACACATAAATCTGGGCAAGAAATAAATATGAACAGCAACCACTGACAAAATCTGGAGTTGTCTGGCCAGCAACTAATATACCTGAGCATGGTGAGCGAGGATAAGGGACAGATTAAGGGGCAGGTGAAATATCCTTTCTTTGCTTTTATACATCAGATTCAAGATATTTTGGAGAGCAAGCAACCAGTTAGAGTGACGGAGAAGTAGCAAATCAAACCTAGTCATAATATTATTTCACGAGAAACGTACCCATGGTTCGCAAGAGTCCATGCAGATCCCAGGTCTAGACTTGATCCACCAAATATGGCTGGCTCAATCGTATGCTATTTGATATAACTACGTGCAGATCAACAAGAGCGTTCCGTTACATCTCCTTGCATCTCCCAAAATGCCGATATAAGTTTAAGAGAGACCCTAAAGAAGTATATTTTATTCGTTCTATAATTACGAAACATTGGTAGAATAATATAATACAAAACAAAATGTCAGCTGTCGGAGAGAATCTCATTATGTTGATCGGTAAGATGCCCATGTGCAAGTCGGAGAATATGCACCTGGCTGTAAAGTAACTTTAGCATGCCACACATACATATATTACTTGATTAATTCCCGCGATATTTGGGTCCGTCCCACTTGGGGTTTGAAGAAGGTCCATCCCACGCAGGATTTGGCAGAGGGCCGTCCCATTTCCGGTCGGGGGACGGTCCATCCCAGGCTGGCATTTGGTCGGACGTTTTCTGTGTAGAGGTTGTTTTGACGGCAGTAGCAACAGTCTGAGTCGGTGCAGAAAGAGTAGGGCTCGGAATGGCTTGTGTATTATCCTGCGAATAGTTAGCGAGTAGCCCAGCAAAGCTCCATACATACCTCTATTAAGGCAGGACAGTGTTCAGTGACTCACCTTCGGTTCCTCCGACTTACCCTCGGACCGGACATATACCTCCACGCCATCGCCATTCTTCTCGCTCCTGTATTCAGCACAGTCTTCTGAAGCGCGTACGTATCCGAATTCCGCCGCACCAGCCTCACGAACGGAGGTAAATGGCAGCCCGAATACAGCGGAGATCTGGGCTAGTGCGCTGCAATTACGGATGACTGGAAAATTCTCAGTGTCCAATCGCACCGTTCCCGGCTGAGATCCAGTAATAGCACCAGCACCAGCAGGGATATCGTAGGCCCCTATGTGGATCTTTTTACCGGATTTCGTGTCGACGATCGTGCCGACCCATGTGTTGCCTTCACTGTTATGGACTTTCATGTGGTAGGTGTGTGAATAGTCTCCTCGGAACAGAACCGAGCAGCGAGTGGCCAGTCCCCACTGGTCAGGCTTGCAATTCGTATCGTTGGTCGTAGTCCCGGGAACTAAGCCGTAGAATGCAGCGTGAAGATAATTTAGCTGACTGCTGGCCGAGGAAGGCTGGAACTCCAAGGCCCCACCGTACGACAGATCTCCAAAGTTGAAGTACTGGCTGAACAGATATCGCCCCTCCGGATCGGCCTCGCGGACGGTGATAGGGAATGTTACGTCTGCGAGGCCGGAGGATGGGATATTAGGCATGGTCCATGGGATGGTGAATGCGATGTCGGACAATGGCGGAGGGGGTTGCTTGAAGCCAACTGTGACCTCGACACCATCATCCAGGTCCTTGTAATGGAAGTTTTGCTGTCCATGGCAATCGCCATATTCGTGGACGCTGTGAATCCTTCCCTGGCCAGCGGCGGAAGTCAAAGGGGCACCAAACTCCACCACCACCTCACCCAATGTGCTGCAGTTATGCACGGACATCGAGTTCCACACATACCACTCGACGAACCCGGTATAGCTGCTCTGAATGCCCTTAACACTCTTGGGGAGTGTGTAGGACCCGATATGTGTTTCCTCCTTGGTGACGGTGTCGATCAACGTGCCCACCCAGGTGGTGTCATGCGCCTTCTGCACCCGCAGGTGGTAGGTATGCGAGTAGTCGCCAAAGACGTCCACTGCGCAGCTCACACCCGGCCCTCCGTCGGCACCGTCATGGCAGTTGGTGTCGTTGGAAGTAGTTTCGGGGATGAAGCTGGAGAACACGGCGTGGAGCACGCTTCTTCCTCCATCATCGGGACGCGGCTGAAGCCCAGTATACCCAATGTCCGAATGGCCTTCGAATCCAAACTGTTGAGAAAAATAATATCCAGCCTCATGAGTGGCTGCTTTAATGCGCATGGGGAAGGTAATCTCCTCCAGGCCGGAGGAAGCGGGGTTGGACACTTCCCATCCGACAGAGACAAGGCCTTGTGCTGCGGCGAATGGAGTCAGCAGGAGACCCAAACCAAAGGCACGAGGCAACATATTTGAAGTACAGCTTGTGGCGGGTATACAGCGGAGGGTAGGCTCGGGCTGGTCTGATTTTATTTATGTTCGGAAATTGCGTATCTTGGCATTCTCACGATGTTCCGATTCGGTAGGAAATAATTCGGATACTTCTCAAACACGACGGCATCGTAAGATCTACTGAATTGAGTCTTATGATGAAACATCGTTGAAGTGGAACCATATTTCCCTGTGGGAAACACTAGTTTTCTCGAAACAGTCTTGTAGACGAGCCGCATCAGGAACCGGACTACTGGTCTCAGGCTCCACAATGAACGATCGTCACGAATGGGCTCTCCAGAAGGCATACAATGATTCCAGACATACTGTAGACCTTCTCGAGCGTTCTAGTGCGGTATATAGTGGAACGACCAGATTTGCACTTATTTGTACAGGGTCATACCGGGTCTGCTTTATCGGGAAGTAGTTTCACATAAACTTGCGGAGGATTTTCCAAGCCGACGAAAACATGTCATGGCCTAGAAATAAGATCGGCCGTTACCCACCATCGAGTAAACTTTTATACCCCTTTTTCACATAAACAAGCACTATACAGAAGTACATGTTGTCTTGCAGAAGAAGACAGCACCTGAGGCACACAACGCCGCTACAAGGGTAGAATCCTGCTTAGATATATTATTCCTCCTTGCAACGTAACCCAATGTTACGCCATAGCCCCCTACTTCATCAAAATGCTGTTTGGCCACTCCATCAGCATCTTCCCGGCAAAATGAAGTTTATTCTACACTTTCTGCAGCTTTAAAGTGACAGGAATTCCGTGAAATGGTTCTTTCAATTTGCCACCCTTGTCTCGTCAAGCTCTTTCGCCTGTTCGAGACCATCTTCGAAGAACCAATCTGTGCGATCCACACAAGCAGCCAAAAACAGCTTTGTTTTCACAGGGCAAGGTACTCAGTACGCACAAATTCGTCTAGAATTCATGGCGTGCCGTCCGTACTCCGAAATTATCCACTTAGCTGACAAGTATCTGATCTCCCTTGGATGCCCATGGTCGCTTATTCAAGCTCTGTGCAACAATGGAAAGTTATCTCCTGTTAATAAAACTGACCTTAGACAACCGTTGTGCACAGCCCTTTAAATAGCTATGGTAGATCTCCTTAAACCCCTTAATATTCGACCTGTAGCGGTGGTTGGCTATTCCAGTGGCGAAATTGCAGCAGCATATGCTAAGGGAGCAATTACACAAAAGGATGCGTGGGCTACCGCATCCTGGACGCGTGTCCGCTTCGCTGTCTCGCCCATGCCAGAGCTCCGAGACTGCATGCTTGCGGCCCGGTGTCGGTGAAATCGACGCTGCTGAGTACCTCTAAACATCTCCAGCAGCCGCATCATCATAGCTTGCGTAAGCAGCCCGCAGAGTATTACATTTTTGGGTAATCTAGGAACAGTCGTTGACGTGGAAATCTTTTTCGAACGGCAGGGAATATTTGTCCGAAGACTTGGTTAATGTTGCATATCACTCCACCATATGTAGGACATCCATCGGCTGTATCGAGAGTCACTAGAGTCTGTTCCCTGCCAGCGAGGATTCCCCCGTCATGTTCTCTAGTGTACCTAGCCAAATAATGAACAATGACCATTTAGGACCAGATTGCTAAATCACGAACCTTCTTAGCAGGGTGAAATTCTCCGAAGCACTGCAGGTTATTTTAAATCACTCTCAGAGACATGACCTACGCCAACCTAGAGAATGGTCATAGATCAGAGCTCTCGTGGGGATTGGCCCTCATAATGCCCTACGGTTCAGCACTGCGAGTTATGTCCCGTGGTAAGGGTGCAGCCTATACTTTGCTGGAAAGTGTGGGGATCCTCTACCAAAGAGGCCACAAGCCATCGGTTGCAGCAGGTAATATGGCAGGTGAGCGGCCAACCGACAAGAATGGCCTTGTGGACCCGGTATCCTTCCCCTGGAATCACATAACAGATACTGGCATGAACAATTCTTGTCGTACAACTACCGGTTCAACAGTTCTCCCCGCAAGGATCTACCAGGTATCAAGGACAATGATGAAAATAAATTCTGTCCGATCTGGGGAAACTTCCTGCGCGTATCGAAGAGTCCCTGCATCAGGGTCCAAAGGATACAGGGAAGAATGATTTATCCAGAAGCCAGAATGATTGTTATGGCGCTGGACGCCGCTGCGGAAATGGGAGAAGGATAGAATAGTGGAAGGATATGAACTATGTGATATCGCGCTAAAGAATTGGTCGATAATCCCTAAAACCGAAGATGGATAGAAACGATGGTCCACCTATATCCGATGAGAGGGTTGCGGTTCTCTAGCATCAACGTCACCGTGGCATGAGTTTGCTATTTTTCCCGAACGAGCAAAACGGAGAGATCGAAGAATTGCATCGGCCTGCTAAGGATACACTATTAGCGGGAGTTCGATGGCGGATGGTCGATAGACGAAATAAAGGCCATTAGTGCCCAGCATCAAGCCAACTATAAGCCAATTCGCCGTACCTACCGTAGTTTTGCGTCTCCCGAGAAGTTCTATGATTACCAGGCCAAAATTAGATATCGATACGGCCGCACATTCTAAAACGGGGTCAAGCATGCCCCAGCACAAAGACACGTCTGCAATCCGGATCCAGGATATTACCAGTCAGATGTCAATCTTTCACTCATCTACATATAATTCATTCTTGCACAATGGACACACTGATAATGTAACTTGTGCTCATAATCTTTGCATGCAATATCAATCATATGAGGCCCACAAAGTGGCTCAATAAGGCAGAGTCATGGATCCGCCCATTGTATCCGTCTAAACTGTACAGCAAATAACTGTATTTACACACTTCATACAACATACATACGAAGAAACTTCTACCCCTCTAGACTGCATATACTCTTCCCCCCCTTCCACCTTCAGATCCAGGTCTGGAGCCAGACCCCTTGAGCAACAAAAGATGATCCCCCACTGACCCATCATCGCCACGGATAAACTCCCACTTGACGGCCGTTTCATTAACAACAGTGAGCTTACTGAATCCGTAGTGGGTTTTGTCCAGAACGGCCGTAATATTCGTGAGATGCTGGCCTTTGCTAAACTCCGCGTGGCTTTCGATGTTACCTGCCATGCCGTTTACAATGTGTGTCATGGATTTACCTGCATTAGTGCGGTAGGTATGGCTGTTGATAATGGATGGGGAGTCGATAGTCCCGTTTGCACCAAGAGGGAAGAGACGTTCGTACCAGTGAATGTGGCTGTATCCATACCATATATCAGTCATTGGACAAATTCTTAGGAATTGGAAATGGGGATAAGAAGAGAAAGAGAAGGAGGGGGTTCAGTAGATTTATTTACCCAGAGAAATAGGCATCGACCCCATATTCAAGCATTACACTTTCAAAGGCCTCGCGCACATGTTTCTGATACGAAGAATACGCCGAGCTGTACATGGGCCGGTGACTCATAACAAATACCCAGGGGGTCTTTTTGCGGTCGACCTTGGCCAGGTCCTTCTTTAACCATTTGAACTGGGCGTAGGACTTTGTTTCGTTGAAGCTGCCATCGACTTCACCGAATGGACCACTGTTGGTAATGTATGTTTCTGACGCGGTGGGGAGCTTTTCGTCGCCTTTGACTTTCGTTTGGAAGGGGGACTCGGGGCTCTTAGCGAAGTCGGTCTCGCCGTCGATGGAGACGAAGTGGGCTAGCCCGTAGTCGAAGGAGTACCAGAAGTTGCTAACGCCGCCGGTTTCATGGCCGGGCATATGGAAGCGGTGTTGGTAACCAGTGAAGTTTCTGTGGATAGAATTAGATTGAGGGGGGTCTTTTTTTTTTTTTCTTTTTTTTAAAGCAGTGGTAGGATGATGTTCTTACCTCTGGGAGGGCGGGCAACTGTAGTAGGTAAGATTTGTCTTTGGAAGAGTACCATTTAAGATGCCTTCGTCTAGGTATGCAGACAATACGTTTCCAGCTCCATCAAACTCTGCGCAGGCAGCCTCATGGTTTCCAGGCAGGACCATATACGGGATCTTGGTGGTAATATTGCCAAGCCACTGTTGCCAGAGATCCCAGTTCGATTCATACAAAACACTCATATCCCCGCCCCGGGGTGACCCCTGATTAGGGATTTCCCCAGCTGGTAGAGGTGTCTTGTAATCATCTGGAATCGGTCCTCCGCCAGGGAGCGTCGTGCCGGTGCCGTTGTAACAAAGCGGCCAGTCGTCCGCACAAGGGAGGATACCAGAATACCAGTCATCGGCGTAGCTCATGTCACCACCGTGCCAGGCGAAAGCGGTTCCCTCGCTGACAGCCTTGACCAACTGCTTGTACGTGCCTCCAGCATTAGTATATCCCATGTCGTTTAACACGGCGACATTGAATTGGGACTTGTCACCGGCAGCCTGGGCCGTTGTGAAACTCAAAACATCGGACGCAGTTGTTCCGTTGGCAGGGGGAATTTGATAGTAGTATGTCGTTCCAGGCTTCAGGTGATTCAGCTGGACCTCGTGGAAGAATTGGCTGCACTGTGTAACGGCTTTGACCTCAGCGCAAGACGGAGTCCGATCGTACCTGAACGTTGGTCAGCATTCCTGCCAAAAATAAAATAAAATAAAATAAAATAAATAGGCTGTTGATTAATAGGATTTAGACCGACATACGTGTGGGTGAACCCATAGACAATATGATGCAGCTCATTAGGGTACTTCCCCCATTTGACCGAGGGGGCCTCGCCCAATCCAAACGGCGTTTGGTAGTGGATGTGAATTCCGTTCGGGACATACGACAACGAAATTACATTGACATTATTTTTCGGGTTTGTCGACGCGGGTTTGACTGCCGGAGGCTCCACTAGACGAGGGAATCCCTTCCCGTTGCCATTGACGGTTGGGTCAACCCAATCACCCACAGGGACTGCAGGACCCGTATATGGGTAGCGATTGTCGACGACTGGGTGACCGTTCACCACACTCGTGGATAGAGCGACAAGCAATGCAGCAGCTCCCTTCATGATAGTTGAGACAAATGCTGGGGACCATAAGTTAGAACTCTTAGAAACCGGTTCACGGAAACTGCCCGCTTATATAGCCTCCACGGCTTGCTTATCTCGTACTTTGCATAGTCCGCTCGTGCTTATCGCATCTACACGTGCGCATAGTCCAATTCGGGATTGGCCAAGACTCAGACAAGCAACGGGAATTAATCTAGGCAAACTCAATATTCGCCTTACGTACCAGGCAGCCACATAGTGTCCGTGTTCTGGCACCATGTGCCTAAAATGAGGTGTTCTGATTGGTTGCCAGCCCCAGTAACTATCGGAATTATCCTTTCGGCAATTCGTGCTCGGTGGGTCCAGCAGCCTGACATATGTCACGAAATAGTGTGTGCATTGGTAAATGTCGTTGGATGGGGCATTATGACGACAAATACGCATTTTTACAAATCGTCTATTATAATAATAATGGTGGAACTCCATTTGGAAAAGTTACCTGAATACATGCAGCATAACACGTGGAATATGAGAAAGTATCCAAGTTAGAGCTCGGCTCAGATACTGTGCATATCAGACAATCCATTGTCTATTCTGTTCAATAACAATATCTGATAAGTGATTTATCTGCCTAAAATTTGGAATAATTATGAACTCAGTGCCCCACCTTGTGCGGGCTTTTTTGGCGAAGCACAAACCTCTTAAATTCAGGGGGCTCAGGTACATATGTCCATATCAATTTTCGCTGCTCAATACTCGTGCAAAGCCTACCAGTTCTAGATTCTTATCCCCTCCATGCTTATTACTCTTTATTAACACCCACATCTCTAAAAGCTTAACTTTTATTACTGTCCTTTATTGCTGCTAAGCATTTAATCTCCACGACCTAGGATCTCTTCTAGTTTCGCAGCTGCATTCCCGTATAGCTAGCACACAATATTGGCCCTGTATTAGTTGAAAGGTGTTAGTGATAACTCCCGTACAGTTACAAGTGAGCCCTCTCTACTGTATCTCCTGAATATAGATAATTTGGAGGACTTCGTGAATCGTGACATTTTGCCACAAAGGGAAAAGAAGACTCAGAGAGACTTTGCTTGCTGTTCAATTTGATATTGTCTAGTTGCTTGATACGTTTCCGTCTGGCTTTACCAACAATACGAACGCTTCCACTCTAGAAACGAACTGCTTGAGATGAAGCAGATCAGGCGCTGCTATACATATAACAGCCAGGCTAGAGCCATCAGGAAGATGTGGTGTCCACGAGGCCAGAACCAAGCTTCCTTCCTCTACCTCTTTTCGAAAATGCTCCAGATACATTTGCCGACTGCAATGGACACCAAACTGACAAATATAACCCTGCGACAAGCCTCGTTTTCCGAAGTGATTCTTCAAGCAGCCAAGAGCATACGACCCAGTGACACGGACATTCAGATCTATGACTAAATGGCGACCAGTAGCTGGGTCCTTCATGATATCAGCCCCCACGGGTCCATAGTAGCCCTTACTATGCAAATATGTCGCAATCTGCCTAATGACGTCCGCATATTCCTTCTCCAGCCGCGGCTGGTCGGGGTACGACATCAGGCCTCCCGCCCATCTCCCAGAACTATCTAGATTCTGCGTTGAGCATCCGATGAAGATGGCCCGGCCCTGCTGTGTCACGAACAGGGACACGCCCACAGTATCTCCAGGCACGAACTCCTGGACCACTAGACTGCATGGGTACATATGGCGGTTGAATGGGTTGACATCCTGCAACATGTTGAGTAACTCAGCCCGCAACACTGTCTCAGCCATCTGTCTGTCTGATTCGGTTCGAACTATCAATGTCCCCAGCCCTCCCACAGATTGTGGGACTTTGACAATATATGGTAGCTCTCGCTGACGAAGCAGGTGGATCATACATTCGACCTCTTCACTCAACTTTGTGGGGCAGTTTAAGATCTCGGTACTGTTGTCACCCTTCGACCCCAGCACAGTATCTATCACGAATGTTTTGGGAGTCGGTAGTCCACTGTAAGCTAAACCTCTCTTCGAGAGCAACTCGTAGTGAACCTCTGGGTCAACAAGATGCGGTAGATGTGCCACACGGTCTAAGGGATTAAGAACAACAATCTTCGAGCCAGGATGCAGCCTGATATCCTCGAAACGACGGACAAATGTCACGTTTGGGCGTTGGGACGGGTGCAGTTGCCCCAGCACCTCAAACGTATCGAGATGATGTGGACTTAATCTGCCCTGGTTGTGACAATGCTCATAAGGTTTCAAATCTAGAAGTACCAGTGGCAATTTCCCAGCCATGAAAGCGTATTTCAACGGGATATTGTGTAGACGTCGTCTTGCTACAGCATCTTTGTTGGTGGAAGGGGCCAGAGGTGATTGGTATGTGAATTTCTTCGACAGTGGGTCTGATTCTGTGCCCTGGCTATGTGGAGTAGGACAGGCGAAGACCAGTACGAGATTCGAAGCATCCCCATCTTGTGAATATAGGTCCTCTAAAGTATAGTCGAGGAGAACGGACTGTCCGTGAGTCATTATCTGCCTCTATTTTTATTTTTTTTTTCTGGCCACCCTGGAAAAATTATATGTAAATATTGGATAAAATAAGCTGAGGAAAGCCGGAGAATTTACGGCTCTTTGAGGGGTACGACGGTAGCCGATGATGTTCCTTGGGATCAATCCGGGTAGACGTTTTCATCCACCAATATCCGCAAACAAGTGCCAAGCTTGCACCAGGTCGGTAATCAACGAATGTTACACATCATATTATGTTTTAGTTTGTCTACGTATGGTGCAGGCGTTTTTGGCACTGAATCACTGGCCTCACTGGCCACCGAAACTAGAAATCGTGCCCTTAAGCGCTGCTTCCTCTGTGGGATCCTCAGATACCGCTAGTGTGGTACAGTACCACAATTTGTGCATCCAGGTGCATAGACTTTCAGTGTTCGCTCTGTTGTATTGACGTTTCCGACATCGCAATGCCTCTCGTGATATGGGGGGAATGATCAATCTTTTGTATATTGATATATATGTGAATAAATTACTATAAAAATCTTAATAAATACTAAGTCACGGGGCTACGAGTTGCGCCCCCGATAAAGTATCATCGCCGGCAGGGATATAAATGTACACAATAGACCAAAGACTGCAGAGAACATTAGCACATTGCCGCAAAAAGACATCAGAATTAGACATACGAGGGACAAACTGAAATCCGGTCAGGTAACTCGAGCGCACCACCTCCTGAGTCAGCTTGGGGAGCATAATAGCGAATCGCGCATTGTCCAAAATGCTTTGGATGAGCTGCAGCCAATATTTAGAATCTACGTTCCTAGCGTTTGTTATAAGGATGATCTCAAGCTCACCTGCTGCTTCTCGGGAACAGAGCCCAGGCTTTTCCACAGACTATCTTTGAAAACCTGTTGGATCAAGGAGAGGCCGAAGACAGGGCCTAAAATGCGGCCAATTTGCTGGAAAAGATAGTATGTTCCGATGCATTGTCCCACACGCTCCGTCGGTGCTACTGAACTCATGCCTATGAATTGGGTTGAAAAAAGGACTCCCATTGCAAAGCCATATGGGAGGAGATAAAAGACCTCCCACGTGCTACAACTATTCCGCCATCGGAAGAAAATGAGCAGATATACCAATGCTACTACGCAAGCGGCGATGAGGTCTATCGTTCTGTACCGGCTAGTGCTGTAATACACAGTGTCGTGTGAGTTAGAACGACCGTGAGACATTGATGTGCAATTGTCACTATCCGACCAGGCGCTGTAGAAGAAAAACTTACCGCTTAATCCAGACACCTGCCAGGTAGGCTCCAATAGGTACGCCCACCATAGCGGTTAGATTAACTAGGGATGCGGTAAGGTCGCTCGCATTATATACTCGAATAAAATAAGGAACAGTGGTAGGGATGAACTATATTATTAGGTCAGCCCAGAAGTCGATCTCCTTGGTCGGCAGCAGGGAGCATTACCGCACTGCGACCCGTGGTCAGCAGTAGCTGCGAGATGCAGTAGCTCCCAAACCTCGTTTTCATTAGATTCAATGGTATCAACGGTGTCGTGGCCCAGAAGACTTCCACCGAAAAGAAGACAGTAGCAGATCCAAACAAAGCGCCTCCAAGAACGTAGAGCTGGTGAGATTGTTGGCTTTCGTTCGAGCCAAAATTTTGAAGCATAACCAGGAATAAGTAGATCGTAGCAGTGAAGCTGACAATCCCAAGGAAATCAATCTGCTTGAATTTTGAGCTGGTGGAATCAAGACCTTCTCTGGTTCGGTTAAGTGAACACGGCATTTGACGAACCGTGATGAGAATAGAGACGAGGACAAACGGCACTTGACCGTAGAATGACCTGCACGATGTATAGCAAGTCAGAAACCCAGAACCTGCGTGGCCTATCCCCTTCTTATAGGAACGCTTACCATCTCCAACCTACAGTCTGGGTCAGAAAGCCTCCAACAGGCCCTCCCAGGCTGCGTCCGACAGTGCTGACCACATTCGTATAACTCCGATAGACCGCAACTTCACTAGGAGGAACAAGGTATGTAATAATGTTAGTGTATCGAATGATCCAGAAGCCTCCAGCAGAACGCTTACCAGCGATTATGACGGAAACTAACGAAACCATGCCTGCGCCGCTGAGTCCAGCCAGAGCCCTTGCCGCAATTAATCGGCTCATTGATGTACTAGCTCCACTGTCAACGTGTTAGCAGGCACTTCTGGCCCGACAATGCCACAAAGACCTCACCAGGCGATACATCCTAGCAAAAAGAAGCAGGAAGACCAGATGACAACATTTTTGCGTCCAAAGAGATCTCCGAGCAGGCCACACTGATCAACAACAGATATAGGTTAGTAAACTAGTGGCCTCCTCTCCAAGTGCTAGTAGACCATGACAACCACGACTAACCACCGGAGACGAGACACAGGATCCAAAGTTGTATGCGACTAGCAGCCATGACCCTTGCGAGAGACTACAAAATTCAGAGGCAATAGCAGTATACATAGCAGTCATGAGCGATTCATCGGCACTGGCAAGAAGCTCTCCTGTTTCCACGTGTTAGTAGCCTGTTGGGCTCCTTGCGGGAAGGCATAGTTATTACCCAGGAACGTTGCGAAGACAGTCAGAATGACAGGCCGATTCGGGGCAAAAGAGCCCTCAGAAATCTGCTCACCACTTTCAGGCTCTCTTGCAGCCGAGTTGCTCTCGAGGTCTAATAGTTCAGTTGCAGCCATCTTGGGTTGTGTACGGGAATATTCATGTAGAAGGAACCTGAACAGTATGATGGAAAGCTGCAACCAGCCATAAATTATCCCTAGACACGAGATCAAAAGGAGACGAAAAAAATAGTAAAAAAAGGGAAATACTGGAATCAGGATGGCTTTTATCAACGCAACCCCTTCCCCACCTTTACAACAAATTATGCGTGCCGTTAAAAGGTAAGGAATGTATACCGTGAGCCGCTTTTTGGACCCTCATTTATGTCCACCCAGCAATCACAACACATGTAGACTAAAAATTGTTGATTTGCTATGGTGTTGCCATTACTTTGTCCTTTTCAATTATTCTTTCTTTCTTTCTATTTTTAATTTTTTTTTTTTTTTTAAATAAATTGGCGAAGGTGTCTAAAAGCTAGAATTGAACCCCAGCAATACGGAATTTATTGGCTCTGCTGTTCCTGGAGAGATTCTAATATACCAGGATACCACTTATGCGCAACAGCGGGATGCCTGAGTATCCGCATCGCAAAGACCCCATTCCCAATCCCATCTTTGAAGTACCTCTGGAAATATGCCGCAGCATCGGATCTGACTTTTTCATCCTTGACAAGATCTGCAATGTGAGGCGGGATTGTGATCGAAGCGGCTCCGGGATTCAGATCCAGTCCCAGAATCTGGAAGAAGGGAAATGAATATCGGGGCCCCAATGCTTTGCCATCGCTGTCCAGGAAATGTCGCCGCTGAAGACTGACGCGATGCGTGGTCGCCTGACAAACACCCTTAGTCAACGCTTCCAACTGCCGACCGACGTTGACAACTAGGTGCCCGGGCAGAGGGCAAATGGGAACCCAATTGCCAGTTTTATTCTGTGCTTCGAGACCCGAATGCGTGGTCCCTTGAAAAAGGAAGGTTAGAAAGCCGCTGTCCTTGTGTGGCCCGATGCCTTGGAAGCGTAATCTGTCATCGTCAGGGGAGGTCGAAGGAAGAGTATATCTCGCTAGCATCAACCGACTGTTGGACTGTTCGTCAAAAAGCCTGGTGAAGGTGGTTGGTTCTAAGTCCAGCGCTTCGGCAATTAGAATCTTGAAAGTGTCTGCTAGCTGCTCGAGCTCGTTAATGTATCTCCTGATTGCTGGCCGAAAGCCAGGGAGCTCGGTATTATCGGGCCACTAGATTGTACGTTAAATAAATCCGTACATACCTCAAAACAATTGGAGACATACCAAGTTCGGGCCACGCATGTTGCGATATATAGGCTCGTCCGACCGAGGAGGGGGATGGTCCATGCCTAGCTGTAGAAGATAAGTCGGTTATTATCAGACCGAGTCGCAGGAATCGGACCTTGTTTATCAACATACTGTTAGTGTCTCCCGATGGTCTGTCTTCCCTGCCGTTGTGGCAGTCTCGCCCACATAGCCAAGAAAATGTTTGCTATTCACCATAGCCAGATCCAGTTTTTTCTCTTGAGGTAAATCAAAGAACTCCATGGATCGGTAAAGTAATACCTGTTGGATGGCGTCGGAAACGGGATGTCCTTTGAGGTAGAAAAACCCCACTTTGACAACAGCATTTCGCAGACTTTCGATGAACTGCGGCTTAGTCGCTGGCGAGGAGGACAGTGAGAAATCGATGACAGGGATAGACGTGAAGCTTTCCATCGTACGGTTATAGAGTAGGACGATGCGATGCTAATGAGACAGACTCAGTTGTACGACCCCGTCACCCATAATTTGAATTACAATAAGTAGAGACGATAGAGGACCTGAATGTGGTTTGCTATAACCACCCCCCTTGCTTCTGTCACTCACTGGTGTTTTCCAGCCAGTTGACTAATTGGCTATGAACGCCCTTGTATGCCAGGAATGTGGGTTGGACCGATCTGTCCAGGGGCTACCGTAGCGTGCAGATTTTGACCCCGTTTCATCGAACGTGGTATCGCAGTACTTGCTGCAATAAAAGCGCCGCATTCGGTCAATATGGTAGGGGAATGCTGCTGTAACTGGAGCCCAAATAATTTTCTAAGACATAGAATTACACGTCAGGGCTCTCCCTACAGGCATACCGTCCACATGCGTTTGTCCGCATGCGTTCGTCCGTATGCATCCGTAGCCCACTGTCTCCTCAGCAGGAGGAACAACATACCTCACATTATGTCCTTCTTCAGGTCAAGAGGAGCCTGTCCACCCGTCCGACGTAGGGAACGCTCAATGACATACTAGCATGATGACAGCATCGCCCCGGTTACAACTTGCCTAGAGTCAGCGTTCCTTTCCATCTATTTCCCAACCGGTGCCATGACGATCAATGGAGAAGAAGATGGCCATTTGGGCAGATACTGCCTCTTCCCACGTCTGAATTCTGCGCCAATCACCCCGGAACGACAGCTCTATGTTTCGAATTTGGGAGTTGCACTGTCTCGGCAGTCGGAAGATTTGTCCCTGTTATTTCAGCTGGCATGGGCCATGGTTCTCAGACTATATACTGTCTCTGAGAATGTTATTTTCCTTTACGCTAAGACCGATGACAGCGGGGTGGAAACATGTGTGTGTGATTTCGAATTGACCAATGCCACATCACTTGCAAGCATGGTCAACCATGCCACTTGTGGTTCCCGGATCCAAGGAAATTTGTGGGATGATTGGCGTCGTCTGAAGGACAGGCACGGCACAAGGTGCAACACTGCGTTAGTACAGAATCTGGCTGCTCTGGAAAGTGCCGCGCAATCTACTTCGCGTTTTAAGGTTTGTTCTAATTTAGAGTTCTGCTCCGGGGCTGAATAGATTATAGCGAAGTCCCCGCTAATGCCAGATTCTAGGACATCGGTATGGTTTTGCAGGTTGAGGAGGTAGGGAATTTGGAGTATATAACAGCCCTAGACTTCGATACTTCTCTTATATGTAAAGAGCAGGCCTTGAGTTTGGTCGAAACCTTCAGACTTGCGGTGAATCTACTTCACGCCGAGCCTCATGCTCCAGTGGGTGATTTTAATCTTTGCAGTGCCCATGATATCGATCAATTAAGCAAGTGGAATGTGGCCTTGCCTTACCGCGACTCGGTCTGTGTCCATGACGCCATAATCGAACAATGTCTTCGAGCTCCAAATAGACCAGCCATTGACTCCTGGGATGGTATCCTGTCATACTGCGAGTTGAACTGGATGTCATCTCAGTTTGCTGTACGTCTTCATGCAGTGGGAGTCGGTCCAGGGTCCGTCGTGCCATTATGCTTTGAAAAGTCCAAATTCGCCGTAGTTGCTCTTCTTGGAGTTCTTCGAGCCGGAGGAGCCTATGCTTTCTTGGATCCTTCCTACCCGCTATCTCGAATGGCCAGCATGTGTGAAGATATGCATGTAAACGTGATTGTCTGCTCAGTCAATTCTTCCGCAATAGGAGCAAAGCTGGGCCTGCGGACAGTAACGTTGTCAGAAAAAGAGTTTAGCTCCAACCCCGATAGGTCTGAGCAGCAAAGTATTGGTTCGTCCGCAAGGGTGAACAATCTAGTCTACGTTGCATTCACATCTGGGTCGACAGGCAAACCAAAGGGCGTGGCCATTGAACATGGTGCCTTCTACTTGAGGGCGATGGCAAATCGACTACCGCTGTCGTTGGATCACCGGTCAAGAGTATTGCAATTTGCCAATTATGTCTTTGATATCAGTAACCGCGATATTTTATATACCTTGATTTTTGGTGGCTGTATCTGTATACCGTCCGAATTTGACCGCCACAATAGCCTCGTGGAGTTTATGGCCCAGAAACAGGTCAATTGGGCCAGTCTGACTCCATCAGTGGCCAGCCTGTTGAAACCGAGTGATGTCCCTTATCTTCAACACTTGGTGCTTAGCGGCGAGTCACCGACACCGCTCCACATCGCCACTTGGGCAGACCGTGTGAATCTCATTAATGCCTATGGCCCCTGTGAAACTGTTACAGTATCCTCGGTGCGGAATTGCATGGGCGCATTCTCCAGTCATACGAATATAGGCCATGGAAGTGGATCTGTCATCTGGATTGTGGATCAATACGATCATAACAAGTTGGCTCCCGTGGGTGCGGTCGGTGAGTTGGTGATCGAGAGCCCAAGTATTGGTAGAGGATACATTAATAACCCAACGGAAACAACCGCATCTTTCATTCCCGCACCCCTTTGGCTTCAACAGCTTCGCAGTAATACTCCACCGGAGCAGATCTATAAAACAGGGGACTTAGGTCGATATGAATCCGATGGAAGTATTTGTTTTATTGGCCGCAAAGATGCGCAAGTTAAGATTCGTGGGCAGCGCGTAGAGCTTGGCGAAGTGGAACACCATATTGAGCGAAGTTTGGGCCACGACACTGAGATGTCCATTGTTGTCGATGACATTACACCAAAGGGACTCCATAGTCCTTTGCTCGTGGCCTTTCTCGCTCCCAGAAAATGCACCAGACGTGCGGACGGAGATATAAAGGCTACCCTGAAAAGGATTCTTCCTGAATTGAAAAAGGAACTCGGCAATAGAATACCGACTTATATGATTCCAAGCGCTTTCGTCCCAATAGACCAGATCCCGATGACAACTACCGGAAAAAAGAACAGACGACAATTACGAGATATTTGTGGTACGCTGACTCTAGACATGCTGGGAAAAGTGCAGCTGCCAGAGGGCAAACGAGGACCAAACTGCGAGACGGGAAGGCGATTACAGCATATATGGGCATCCGTACTTGGAATGCAATCTGACTCCATTGCAGCAGGTGATGGTTTCTTTCAATTGGGTGGTGATTCGATCAGTGCGATGAGAGTTGCCGCCCTCGCTCGGTCTGAGGGACTTGACTTGTCGCTGGCAGATATACTGGAATACCAAAAACTGAGTCATTTGGCCCATGTCGTTTCCAAAAGACCGCTAATTAACGTCGCGGTTAACTGTAGACCTTTTTCCCTCGTGGACGCAGAAAGTTTTATGGCCAAACTTCCGGTCGAGTTGGACAAGGCTAGATCGAAGAATATGATAGCTGACATCATCCCTGCGACGGAATCCCAAGTTTTTTTCCTTACTCAATGGACGCTTTCATCATTTCGCTTTATGTTGCATGGAGAAATTGACAGATACCGACTTCGCGCTGCTTGCCGGGCTGTGGTATCCCAACACACTAGTTTGCGGACCGTGTTCACAAAGCTCGGTGATAGCTTCTTCCAGATCGTGTTGAAAGAGATTGATGACGCCTTCGATTATATTCGAACTAAGGGAAACTTGGAATCATTCTGCCAGTCAATGTTAGATATTGACCTGAGCGCATCGCCTCTGTCAGGAAAGCCTCTTGTCCAGTTCACACTGATCTCCAGCTCAGATTTAGAGCATGCGTTGATGGTCCGTCTCTCCCACGCCCAGTATGATGGCTACTCCTCTCCTGTCCTTTTCCAAGCCATCTCTGCCTACTATAACAACAGCTATAAGACGACACCCACTTTTCCACACGCCACACCATTCGCGGAATACGTATACGCCTGTAATCGACAAAGAACTGAGGAAGGATTCCAATTCTGGCGAGGAAACCTCCAAGGCTCATCCATGACGTCGCCAGCTCCTTTATTCTCTAGCTGTAATGACCGCATTCCCGTGGATATCAGGCAATCAGCTAGTGGGAATCTGCCCGCTCCCCCCCAGGACCTCACAGTGGCGACTTTAATGAACGCAACCCTGAGCATTGTCTTGGCACAGTTAGCGCAGAAGGATGATGTTGTGTTTGGTGTGGTTATGAACACTCGCGACATTCCTTTACAAGGCGTCCAGACAATGCTCGGACCCTGCATCAATATCAACCCTTTTCGGGTACGCCTGCTACGAACGGAAACTTTGTCAAACCTCTGTCAATCTCTACACGATCAATACGCTCAAGTGGCTCGCCATGGCTACTTGGATCTTCCCGACATTATCGCCAACAGCACGGACTGGCCGCAGAGGACGAAACTCGGTTTTATAATAAACCATCTCGATGGAAATAAGAAGCCTATTCCCCTCTCACTGAACGGAGCTCTATGTGCCGATTCATCGTGGACTGCGAAAATTAACCTGTCCCATCAAGTATTGGTCCGCTCCATTACGACGAAGGACCAGTTGACAGTCGAAATCCTAACTTCCAGTGGACTCATGAGGGCGGAAGACGCCAGTGCACTAGCCAGCAGGCTTGTAGACACTGCACAAATACTCTCACAGTCTCTGAATTTGTGTCTCCCCTCGTTGGATTTCGGATCATCATAGCCATTACAATACTCGTCACCATGCGAGCACATTGCCTCTATGAAAAGCATCCAATAATAAGCCTGATCGGCAACGTGTATGCCAGAGTGACAGAGAGGGTAGGAGAATCGGGACATGCTTGACTATGCGACAAGTGTATGCAGGGATTCATAAGTATAGCAAATTTTGGCTTAAGAGTCTTCCCAAGCGGCACTAATCAAATGGTGAGAAGAAAAGAACGGGATACAAAAGAGCCGCGTGATGGCAGCCTTAAAAATGAACTGCCTAAGGAGTCGCATCTTTCGCTGTGTCCAAGGGCGCAGGAAAAGGGGAGCAACAATCTTCATTCAGTACAGTGTTGAAGTTTATATTCATGTAATAAAAGCTATAAATGCGGATCCTAAAAACCGTGCCGTAGCCAGATAGAAAGGGGAGGATTTAGGCGACAGATATATGTACGCTCGTACGAGAATAGCTAAATTGCCTGCTAAAAGAATATAGATTCAGGAAGGAATTCATAATTATGGATGAAACCTTTGGAGTGAAATTGGAAGATATATGGAGGGACCTTTCTCTGGAAAAGAGGGTCGAAATAATGAAAGATCTGGTTTCTTTAGAGAAAATTTTATCTGCTTTATTCAACACATTGTTTGCGTCCTCTTGATGTCAGCTGATCTTTTTGGCCCGCTTTCTAAAGTATTACAACGAATTGGAGCTGTTTATAATAACAAGGTTTCAACCGTATTACAAAGCGAGATATCTTCAGGCTGTTTTGGCCAAGTTAGAATAAGACTTTTACAACAAAAAAATATTAACAGTATATGGTGATCTGTTGGTTTGCTTCTTTAGGATCCGGAGGTTGTTTAAATGTACCTGACAATCAGAGTATTCGAATCTCGAGCACTTTAATATTGCCAGGGCCCCGCCAATTCCATCATAAGATTCATAGCCCTCCTACACCCCACACTCAACCCCCCGGGTCAATGCTGGAAGAAAAGGAAGAAGGCGCCATTGCAGACTGTTCACCAACCCCCATATTTAGTAAAAGATCATGGAAGGGTGCCTGTAGAAAATAGAAGCATTTTATTCTTGAACTTCCCTGGGCGTCCATCTCTGGCTCTTGCTTCGACTCTCTTCATAAAGGATGAATGGTGTTTCATCTGTTGGACGAGCTCCCTTCAGATCCATTACTTATTTGCTGTATGGCATTTGACAGGATTGTTGACGTATACACTCCATTGTAAGCCTGAAAGTTTTAAAGGTGCCTTCCGCCAGTTTCGCGATTGCAGCATATTTGGTCGCTCTAATGCTGCCTGCAGCAACTCTCTGGAGTGAAGATCGATCGCAAATGTGTTGCGCTTCATCCCAGAGCCAGCGGCCACTAGTGTACCGGAAGAAATCCGCGTATGGTTGCTGCATACTCACAGAGCTCATTAGGCATATCTTGTGACTGTCCTCTGTTTTGCTGCCTTCACGCCTGCACCCGTGGCGTTTTTATTGACTTGGAGAATTAATTCGTGCTGGCCATTAACTACCAAACTTTGTTAAAGTCGCAGGTTGTGTTTGGAGTAGTTTATTGGACTTTGGCTTGGGAGACACGCCGTCTTCGATCGGTATTAACTGCCTTGTTGATGACTTTGCTACACGAGATTCCTTTTGCGAACTCTTTCGTAACCTTGATCGAGAGCTTGCCATTGTTGCTGTTTAGGCCAGACTGAAGTTGTCTTGTTGCTTGTATTCATCCATTGCTTGCCTCGGTAGGTGCAAGTTGTCGTTAGGCTTATAAGAGATTCAATTTGTCGAGTATCTGAGTCCTTGGTTTTTCAGTACACAGTGCTTCTCTTAAGAACAGAGAGCAGAAATAGGAAGAGTGAGAGGAGGTCAGGTGTTTGTGCGATGAAGTAAACAAATAAATCTGTCACATGATGCCAGCTATCCTATTCGGGAAATGGGTTTTGGTACAGTCAAGTATATACCATCACAGATTCCTACAAAAAAGATATCTTGACCAGAACCGTAGTGATTGCCTTTGTCAATCGTGCCGCCGCTATCTACTCATGTCCTTTTTTACACAAAGGGATTCTCGTACAAGAAAGTTAACTTATGTTCATTCTAAGAATCATTTGTTAGGTGATCAGATGGAGTAGTTTCTTTAGCATTAGTGCTACAAGGATTGGATAGAATGTTGATTAAGAACGAGCTTAATTCACATTCAGGATGTCGCTCCAAGGCTGGGTTACAGTATGGTCATGATTTATGCCTACTAACCTGCTATGAGGAAATTTAGAGAAAGACAGGTTGAAACAATGTTTCCGGCATTGTTACGAAAAGAGACATTTATAAGAAAACAGCTCAGCTCACTGTTCCGCACAGGATAATTAATTTATACTAGTACCAACTAAGATGCAAGCTGCTTTCTGGAACCGAGATTCAATCCTCCTTCAAAACAGGATTGTTTCAATATTTTGTTCCTGGCGCTCAATCACACCCGCGAGATTGAAAACAGGCCACTAGAGCCACTCAGATAAGTTGTCATCACCATCGTTGGCGTCGTATGTCCTGCAGCAAGTCCAGCAGTGCTAGGATACTATGTTAGCTGATTTCTCGGGGATACAATGCAATATGCTGTTAATGAGTTTGATCCTCACCCCATGTCTCTGATCATGCTGTTGGCTTAAGTGTTAGCAATATTCCAAGAAGAATGAAGATAATTATGCCCTTACCCATCCATTTGGACATCTAGGCTTACTGGGAAAACAGGCCTGCCAACAAAGCTGATTGGTAAAGTCGAAATCTGACCAAAGTGTACTAGCGGTTGCTCCAGACAGAACAACGGAGGTTGCCAGAAAAACAGTGGAGAACTTCATTTTGCAGGATTATAGAGTTACTGCACCACTGTGATGAAGCTTGACCGTAATTAGGAAATGTATTTGAAGCGATATTGTCAAAGTTGACGTGAGTGAAGGAAGAAATTTCGCCATTTCATGAGAAGAAGGGCATATTTATGCTCGACTGCGGCGGTACTGGGTCTACGTTCACCCTAGTCGTTTACGTATGCCTGCCGGGAGAAGGTATGAAGACCAGCTTTTGCGTGTTTTCATTGGAGCAATGAGAGACTGACATACAAATGACATCTACTCGAGACAATAGAGATTATGCTTAGGGTAGGATTTAGTATCAGCTACATGTCTTCAAAGGGATAATGACCAAACCATGATGTAGTTTGCTACGGTAAACGGGTAATTAATGGATGCCCATGAGAAATGTCTGCAACTTTCAACTTAAATTTCATAGTCGTCGTAACCTCAGTTAACTCCGGTGAGGTGGATCTTCAACAAGCCTCATGGATCATGGTTGCGGAAGGGCGCGGATGCGGCCCGGCCAGTAGAACTGTAGAAGAAGGTTGTGCTGTCTAGAACGTTCTATTGAAATAACCTTTTTCTCAATGTTGGGACAATGTTTATTGGTTGCCTTATGGCAATAGGCTGGCCTAAATCCTCGTCCGCTCCAGTATCGGAAAGCAAATTAGGGTAGACGAACATATGACGTCATTGCATATATTTAATATAATTCTGCGGTATTACTATAAAAGTAAGTTCATACAGCACCCATACATTAGCATAGTAAACTGTGATACTTTGCAGGGCCTTTGACCCCTGCGAATTGTAAATTACTGAAATACAATCGCTAGTCACTCGTGGGTGATCATTATTAACGGAATATTGGACCACTGTCACGTGAGAGACATGCCGCTTCGGATGATGAAATAAGTTACTAATGAACTGTAAGAAACAAAGGCGTCCCTAGGGTCAGCAGGATAAGCTCATAAACCAGAGCAGGAAATTATAAACAATCACCAAAACTTTCGGTTTAGAAGCTACTTTTATGACACAAGCCTAAATTTGGTGTATTGATATTGGACTGCTAGCCTCTCCTGATCGCGACATCGCACAGCTGTTCCGTGAGTCGCCTCCCCTGAGTTAAAAGATTGGCTTTCTGTTGGAGCAGCTCCCTCCCACAGATATTACACTTAACCCCTTCGACCGGCCTGGGAGGGTTCACGTGTTTTCGTAGAAACTGCAAGAGAACCAGGCGTTGCATATTTTCCTGAGAGTTTCGGATCCCCGACACATATAAAGCAGATCTATAGTCGCTCTTTTCGGGACTTGATTTTCACCATCTCAATTGCTTGGCACAGAACAATCCTGATCTTGCTATCCACTGAGTCCCGTTGCCGCTTGCAGGAGGGCCTAAATTATTATTGTAGGGTGTACGCCGGCGGCGAGATTAAGTCGTTTAATACGTGGCCGCGCTTTTCCAAACTGCAAAATGCAGCAGCCTCATTAAGCGCATGGATTAAGCGCTGATACTCTGCGTTAAGAATGGCAATTGGCACGGTTGGTACAGTGTTAATCACTATTAAACTCTCTGGAGGCATGAAGAACTTGTGCTCTAGGGCCCCTATTACCTTGGTATCCACCAGTTTCCCTGATAACTACAATTTAAGTTGATCACAGGCTGCTCGTTCTTATATCACTTTAGATTCTCTTAGATTTGTTAGTTTTATTATTACTATATTTTGCTACACATTTCACGGACAGCTTTGTTATACCTCACTTTGCTTCTATTGTCTGATGCAGGAAAAGTTCCAACTTCTTTTGTAGCGAACAAACAGTGATGTTTGGAAAGCTCTCCTTTATTAAGATGGCCAAATGTGGCTTGACACATCAAATTAGCATGTCCTAACTTGGCTTTATAATTTTTCACTTCCGCTTATATTTGTCAACTGTAACCTGCTGCTCACGAACTACCGGGAACTTATTAAAGGATTTAGATAATTTACAAACAAGCAAATCACACCAGCGGGATTTAAGAACCCGTTTTGTAGACAATTCCCTGGACGTCGATACCGATATCCACCTTGTAATGTTGAATAAACGTGCGGATATCTGCGTGCTGTAGCATAAAGTTTTGGAGAGCACCTGTAACCTTTCTATTACTAGATTAACTATCTGACCGGCCACGGAACCAAGGGACACTCACCACTGCTACTAAATGCCTTCGCCCCAGCCCCAGAATATTTGCATGCCGTTAGTTTCTTCAAGGTGATTGGATATCGTGGTCTCCTGGAGGGCCTGGCAGAACAGCGTTCCCCCAGACATGGGAACCGTTGAGCCCGGAAGAGGCCGCAAAATCTGCAGCCACAGAGTTCATGCATCTGGCACGCACATTCTCACTAAGGTCTCAAGCAGTGTGTAGATTAGACTACGGAGTCATTTTGTAGCATGGACCCAAGAAATGAACGTGCTCGCTAAAGGCGGATGAGACTTAGGCGAATGACACACCATATGAGTCATCCAATTAGCAGGCATGCGTGAAATAATATAATCTTACCAGCGGCGAGATTTCGGGTATATGTATGACATGTCGATTCATTTCCACACATATGTAGAATTTGCTACAATTTTGGCACAGAAATTCAGAATCCTAGGGTTTCGGACACACTAGTTTAATGCATCCAACTTCACCGGAGGAGCAGAAGTACATTGAAGGGCCAAATCAGTCTGACATTCTGTTTCTTTCATATTACTTATCAAATATTCAGGGCTGAGTATTGATATGAACTATACATAGGCTCCATAGTCTTATACTTATTAGCCTAAGAAGCAAATATCTAGACCTCCAAAATAGCAGCAAAATATGCAGCCACATCTATACAGGTACTGATTGCTTTGCCTTAGGGAGCATTAGAAAGCAACCATAGCTTGGAATCTCTATGATACCCTACTACTATACCGGCTGAGACGATTTTAACCTCTGTTTACAATGCCCGGGAAATATTGCTGAAACGAAGCAGAACACATGACCTCTGATGATTTGGTCGGACAATACGTAAGGAAATTCTATCTATCTACGGAGTATCTAACTAGTTTCAAGCAGTAGGTAAATTAATATGGGATAAGTGGCAAGTTTTTCAAGCTGTTGGTCACTAGGCACGTATCTACTTAGTCCTTTAGATATAAAAGCATTGCCTCTAAGACCATGGCGGTTCCCACTGATTCTATCTTTGGAAAAATTTCTCCCGTAAAATCTCCACCTCTGTTATCATCAATTCCCTCTAGTTCTTGCTAAACCCTATATGAAATATCCATCCCAACATTTGGCAAGCACCAGAGACTCAAAGCCCTAGTACAGGTCAAATGCCGTTGAGGGTTCGCGAATGAGTGTTACCAAGTACTTATATCGGCATTGAATCGTTCCCTACAGGAATTAGAGGCAGGAAGGCAACATCAAGGCTCGGTTATTTCGAGGGCTGAGGCAGTGTAGAAGAAAACCCTACGGGACAGATTGCTGGGGCTTTTAGGCCGCATCTCCATCCAAGGTGTATCATGGGAAGATGCAATGGGCTATAGCCGCACCGCCATCGAATCCACTCAAGACTCGGAGCAGCGCCAGATCATGTTCCAAACTCCCTCGCATTCTCGAAAGATATGGTCCAGTAATTATAGCAGCCGCTCATAGTGGTTTTATACAATTCATCAATGACCACTACAACAGATATGCCCTTAGTGTCAACCATGTTGACAATATGCACTTCACATCGATCAGGTACAGGGCCTATATGTGCGCTACAGTTCGGAGCGAGCCATGCGCACAATGCGAGCTTCTTTTGAAAGATACCACCACCCAGGCTGGATTCAATGTGCACCAGCTCCTCCTCCAAGCAATTTTGTCGCCGCAGAATATTTTAGAAAACTTGGAAGGATGGTCGTAAGTCGGTTCGACAAGCTTCCCCTTGCTTGCTATCGCTTGAGTTGGCCTCAGCATCTTGTTGTCCAATGCTAGATCCGGCGTTCGATGCTCTCGTTAAAATTGATCGTGTGGACTCTGGCGCAGAATGGGTGTGATTCAAGGGGCTGTCTCTAAGTGACTTGTTTTAAGCACTTGCTCTGACATATATATGGGTTCCGCTCTAGTAATGACTCTAATGTAAAAGTATAGATATGCGACGTGGTTACTATATATTCAATACGACGAAGTGAACAAGAGCTATTAAAAAGTACTGTTATCATCGCCCCTCAACGGCCTTCCAGAATGCTACTATTGAACAGAGACTAACCAGAGGTCCATAATATTTGTTGGCCTGCAGTGGGTGCGTGACTGACTCAAGAATTAACAGGATGTTTAGTACACTGTCGCAGTACTCATTCTGTTCGTCGTTTCGATGGAGCTGCTTGTGGTGATAAACTGCAGTGATCTGAAAGATGTCACTGAATAGCATATCTTATTCGAGACACATTGTACATTACATTTAGCCTTGGAGATAGGGACCCTTCATGCTGTGCATCCAGTTACCCTCAAAATCATACTATGCGTAAGTAGGCCTTTCAACGATTTAGACAAGCAGGTCGGGAAAATTCGGTCTTTCCCATAAGATGCGTTCTGATGAATAATGTATGTCGAAGCTCAACATTCCCGAGTCACATTCTTAAGAATATTTATCAATACACTATCCTTTGCCGACAGTGTAAATGCGACAAGTTCAATTATTATCTACCTGAAGCGGATATATATATATGCCCATGAATATCAAATTTTTTTCTCTTCGAACTGGATAGCAAGCAGGCATGTTCAATACGCTTTATTGCAAGGCAAGTGCTACTAAGGATTTACATGTCCGGCTACCAAGCCATTGCCTTAAAGCTTTGATCATAATGACAACAGGTCCAACAATAAGGCCACTATCTGTCAGAATATATCCGCTGCTGCATTGAGAAGATAGAACATACCTGTTTTGGGGCTCCTGGGATCATATTAGTTGATTATAGATCAAAGGGTTTTTAGAACTACTTACCCAGCCTCTGGGACACCGAATTCGTCCTCGAAGCAAGTGTCTTAGCAGATATTAAATCGTCCTTCATGTAACGCCGACTGTGCACTAGATGCAGACAAAAGAGTTGCATTCGTAGTGAAACAGAGGGCTGAGAATTGTATTTTTGACATATGCCCACTGGTATGTATATATGGTGGAAAGAAACAGTTGTTAAATGGAACTGGAAGAGCTAGGGGTGTTGAATCATCGAGACAATCAGACAAAATATATACCTACTCCTTCCCAGTGAGTCCAACATAATACATCATAATGAATCGTTACAACAGCTCCAGATCACAGTCAAGGGATCAGCCCTAACCGCTAGCCTGGCCTCGACCTATCATGGAACATTAACGGAAGAGGCGGGTTATATCTAACACTGATACTCAACAACACCATCAACCAAATACATCGAAGTTTAATGCAAATGGTTACTGGAGAACTTTTGGTTATAGTTAATTTAAGTTGTACGTGATGCAATGGGCAGGCTCTGCAAGATTTAAACTTAACCGACCTTATTTAAAAAGCGATGCTTCCGGCACTAACAGAGTGGCTGTATGGCATTATTACATAGTACACTCCACTAGAAATCTCTAAAATCGTAGGAAGATGATATTCATGTGCTCGAAGAGACCGCCGGTTTTGTCTACTTGGAGAGAAGATCTGGTTCCGCTCATTCCTAATATCCTTCACAACTTGGGAGAGTAAAGTCAACAGTACAATTCTCCACGCCTTGCCAGAACCAATTAACTCTAAAATCTCTAGTCAATTAACCACTACGGCCACCTGATTGTCGGTCCCAAAAAAAAAGGTGGCAGGCAATGTTTCGGTGAAAGTGCCAGCTTTAAGTTAGGATTAAAGAATCCTGCTTCTAGAGCCGCCTTTCCTAATAGACTGACAGTTGTTTTCAGTAGAGCCCTGGAACTTGGCCCCTGCAGCTATACTGATTTTCTCTCTAGTAAGGGATATGTTCTCAGTCTAAATGCATAGTTAAATTATAATTGCTAACATTATTGAATAGGCCATCATTTTCTGCCTTTCCAAATGTATCGATAACGTTTACTTTCGTCCTCTCGGTCGCTTCCCGGTTATCCGAGTGGCCGCCCACCTACCTGAAATACCGCACAACACTTTCGAGGACGTGGCAATGACGCCGTTAGTGCTCTTCACCAGCAATACAGAAAGGTTTTTCGAGTTGCAACGTGCAGGCTCTCATTTACGACCCGTAAGGCCTAGCGGACATCTATCTTGCTTTAATACGCTCTAACTAGTTAGTTAAGTATCTGTCGATAGGGATTATGTAAAAAGACTGCGTGCGATATCTTAAAGCAGTACGGATTACGGAGTAGATATGTATGCACACTTTGATAGAGTAGTAGTAAGAATTATCTCTTGTGCTATATATAGATAGGGCAACAAACTCTATTCCGCGGATGACCTCATGGTTGGTCGCCATGATACTATATCCACGGAACATATACTGAGGATCTATCGGAAATCAACGGCCACGGGTTTTCTCTAAATATTAAATAACACCTCCAAGTACGGAGTACTCTATGCCCTTGACATTCAGAGCTATGTAACCCGCGAGAAGAATCAGGGAATCTCTTTTTCCTCATGCAGACTCCACTCGGTAGCCGACTGGCGATTGCTTCTTTTGGTGACAGGGCTAGCGGACGAACAGTTGGCCTCTTGGCTCCGCATATTGTCTAACACCTTGTTTTGGCCCCTTTCCGTTCTCCACCATCACTCGTCGGAATACGCCGATAATCCGTCGTCGATAGTGCAGTCCGCCCGAAGGCGGATAATCTCTCCCTGGTTGCCGGGACATCATGCCCATCGACCACCCACAGACTCTCCAAATCTTAAGGCATTAATCTGTCACTTAACACCCAGCACAGAGTAACTTGCCGTACTAATAGGAGGGGGCCCGGCTTAGCGAGTGTTTGTGTGGGTTTTAGACCAATGATATGCCCACCCCTAATCCGATTTAGGCGATCAACATTCCCCACATGGAACCGTCGACGAATCCAGACAGCCCAATCAGTCCAATCCCCAGAATTGTGCCGCTCTCAGTTGCCCCTTACGCGAGGCCCTGTCGTTGTTGGGCCCACACAAATCTTGGCGAGCCCTGTTCTTTTTCTTTTTTTTCTTCTTTTTCTCTCCCCATTCCCATGCCCTGACCATTCTCCCAATGAGGCTGATCAAGTTTCCGTTCTTATTATTCATTCGTGCGCCAGCAAAATGACCGATATCGCAGGCTGACTTGCCATCCTTTTTTTCCCATGCATCGTCGATTGTACTTTCCATAACACCCATCCCTCCAGCCTCCTTGACGTTTCTTTCTTCCCTTTCCCCTTATATCACATCTTCCACCGCTTCTCCGCGAGAGCGCTTGCCGCCGTTACCATGTCGAAACGGCGGGTACTCCGTTGGCCTGCCCGCCGTACAGCTGGGCTAGGGTGTCTGGCCCTGGTTCTTACGTCGCTCCTCTCTCTGATGATGTACACGAATCGGGCAATGGAACCAGAACCTAGTAGTACGTTGGCCTACCTGGCGCGATGTCCTATAACATGCTGATAGGAATAGGCCCGGAACCAGTCTACGGCGAGGTCATGCGACAACTTTCTGAAATCACCAACAACTACGCCAATTCTACGAAAATCGGACTCGTGTTGGCCGCGACGCAGACAGAGGATTTGAATTGGCTACTCAACTACTGCAGGGACCAGTGAGACCCACTTTTCTCCCTACCCCTGAGATTATAAGTCTGGGATAGGTAGATAGACACAAGACTGACATCTCATACCTAGTGGAACAACCCCCTTCGTCTACACCACCGACGCCACGCCCGAACCTCACCTACTCGTCCCGCGGACCACGCGCGGTCGCGAAGCCACCGCATACCTTTCCTTCGTGGTTGACTACTACGACCATCTCCCGGACTACTCGATCTTCATCCACTCGAATCGTGACCAGTGGCATAATGACCTGTTTGGACCTCGCACGAGTTCCGCACTACCCCATCTACGTCTCGAGGCAGTGGACGCGCAAGGTTACGTCAACCTGCGCTGCGAACACGAGCCCGGCTGTCCGACTAACGTGCACCCGTGGAGTCCAACCAAGATTGATATTGAAAAGGACGATATCCGTGCGTACTTCCCGCAGGTGTACCAGACACTGTTCAACGTGGGCAAGGAGAAAGTGCCGGAGCATATTGGGAATGTCTGCTGTGGACAGTTTGCCGTGAGTCGGCAGCGTATCCGACAGCGGCCGCGGTATGACTACGAGCGCATGTTGAAGTGGGCGGCCGAGACGGAGTTGACGGATAGTTTTGGAGTGGGGTGGGTATTTGAAAAAGTGTGGCATGTCGTTTTTGGGATGGAGGATATCTAGTAAGTCTTGTTTATTGCCTCTTTCTATTCAACAAGATTAACGTGATTAGCTGCCCCCGCTACGAGCAATGCCGTTGTGATACATACGGATGGTGTGGACCGTTGCCATCGGGCGAAACACTGCAGGCAGTGCGGGCCCCCACCGGCAAGCATCAGTGGAGTTAATAGGTATAAATTGTTTAATGATTGTCGATGTATATTATCATATCATATATCCTTCATGGCATGGTATTGGGACGGGAAGGAACATACACCGTGGTTACGAGACAGCACTGTTCTACCCATAACCGATTTGGTTCAGATACGACTGGTAGCATAGCAAAGCAAGCCTCTTGGTATCATATCATCCAACGTAACTAAGGTAGTCATGCATGTATCATATCAAAATTTACTCAGTCGTGATGAATCGCTTGTTGATGGGTTCCTCGCACAGGACCCGCGTCCAATTCATACGGCGCATCCTGTTCCCGGGCCGACTGCACCGGCGCCTCATGCACATCCCCACTATCCAACATGGGCACATCCGACTCGGACGGCTGTCTCCTCGGCATGGGTCTCAAAAACAACGATGGATCCGACTGCGCGTTCGTCCCCGCTCCCATCGACGCCCTCTGATCCCCCACCACCAACGCCGACGGCAGCGACGTTGAGCCTCCCCCAGCCTCAGTCTCTAGCGGCGGCGGCGACAGCGGTTTCCGCGGAATAGAATTAACAGCCTGCATCTGGGACGAATCTTCAGGCAGACTCGGCGTCCCCGATACCCTGTGCTCGGCTTTCTCCTCGTCTACGATGGTCCTGGCGGCACCCGCGGCCGCGATGTTATCAATGGCTTCCTTCTGGGCGCGACGTTGTCGTCTTTGTCGTCGTGCACACATCCAAACCAACAGGACGATAAGGAGCACGCCCAGGATCACGCCAATGGCGATACCGGCTTTCGCTCCGGCGCTTAATCCGGATGAGCCGCTTTTGCTATTAGAGCAGGAGTACGAGCCTTGAAATGCGCCTTGGTCGCGTAGTCTATCCAGAACTGAACATGATAAGTTTCCGCTGTTTTGAATGTTGGACTCGCCATGGACATTTTCGAGATTGGAGAAGGAGAGGCTTTTCCCGTTAGCTAATATTACAAATGCATAGTGGATCGGGAATGGGGATAGGAATGCAAAAAGAACCGACCTAGTAAAATCCCCCGAGAGCTTCAACCCCCTATTAACAGTTTCCAATCCGTCGAGTTTAAGCTCCTTGAGATTATCATTGTCCTGCACCTTGAGCTCTCCATCAACGGTACCCAAGTCATTGAATTCCAGACTCGTCAAGGCCTTGTTTCCCGTAACTGTGACGGTACCCGATACGGACTCGAGATCCTTTGCCGTGACGGCGTTGAGATTTTGCGTGTCTTTGATGGTCAACGGACCCTTGATTCCCTCTATGTTAGGGAGGGAGATGGCCCCGCGCGCAGAGGAGGTAATGGTTAATGGGCCGTAAATCGTATCGCAGTTAGAGAGGGCGTCTGCGTCGGATTGTGTCGAGATGGTGATATCTCCTGCGCCTGGTACAGGTTATAATATTAGTATTCGTATTAGTGAGGGAGGTACAGTATTGTGGGTATATACATCTTGAATCCGAACTGGCTGCGACGAGCGCAGCCAGGGACAGACATAGGAACGAAGACGAGAGCATTCGTCAGAGTTGAGGACAGGAGGAAAAAGGGACCGAGAAAGGGGATATTCGAGCAATATGAACCATCGCGGGGGGGCGGGTCTAATAGCTGGGTAGATCCTGGTAAATTATAAATACATATTGGGGTTGTGGCGGAGCATAAACCCGGTTGCTTCGGGGCGGGAATTAGTTGAAATAGCGTCTGGTTTGATCGTCGGTCAATATAAGTCTAGTACTTTATGGAATCATGAAGTGGTGGTTTCTCGTCCTGAAAGGTTGCCTAGATGGTATTCAACCCCGTGGATTTCTCCATAGACTCAGCCCTATGTCACCCAGAGTTATCTACCCGTGTTGATGGTCTTATCCAGTGGCACGGAGGACTCCGTGCTCCGGATCTCATTGGAAAAAACTCAGTGCCAAGTGCCAAGATGCCAGATATCCTCCGACGCATCTCCCTCGCACATCGACACAGGACAAAAGATCAATGGAACAATAAAATAAAAGGCTTAAATATATTAAATAACACTACTGGCAGGTGTTACTCCGCAGTACTACGTCTAATAATAACTGAGGCAACAACAATCTATAACAATCGTGACTACAAACACGCCCCTCATTGGCAGGACCCGAACATGGATAATGGCATGATCAGGACTTCGTATTCAATTACAGAGGACAACAAGAAAATAGATGCCTAAGAACAATCCCCGCTCATGGCCTATTCAGTACTGTCCGTCGCCGTCTATTTTTAACTGCCAAATCGGGGACCAAATGGATGAGGATGGAAAGGAATGCCAAGACCGAACTACCCACTTCATCAGGCATCGACAATTCGGATGGCCGAATCGGGCAGTTGAGCTGCGGGTCTGAGACTGAATTGTCATGGATTACTGCTTTGGGGAAGGTGCTGATTTCTGCAGATGTAGTAAGAATTGTAGGTGACCTGCAGAATCAAGGTTTGTACTCATATGCTATTCGGCCTGGCTCTTTGTCTGCTGTATTTGGCAGTATATATTTATTCAGTAGGGATTGATCGTAATTTTTGATATTAAATATGCATATTGATCTGCTACTGTGAATGGCAGAGATTGGTTTTCTTTTTTCCCAAAAGTTAGAATCGTGACCTGTCAATCAGCACAGTTCATCATTTGCACCTTGAAATTTGTCTGATCAACTCGTACGGAGCACTCCTACGAGTCATCAACTGAGGAATAATTCCGAAAACTTTGTACAAAGACTTCCAAATTGGATATCATATCGTTACCTAACTGCCTGATCTATTACATCCCAAACTCGTCAATAACGCTCCTCGATTCGACAAAATCGTCATCCACGCCCATCACCGGCATTGCCAAACCAAATCCTACTGGACCTCCCACTTTCAGCCCCCTTTCGGTCTTCCAGAGCGGATGAGCCGGCAAGGCAATGACACTGACTCGCAGTCCGTACCGCAAGTCCTGGGAGCCGATCGCTTCGCCGTCCTGGCCCAGAATGGATATTAAGTCGGGAACGGTACAGACAACCTCCTGAGACTTCTCCGACCCAACAGAATCACTGAGAGCGGCGTATAGATATTCGTTTTGGAATGGAATGATCATGTGGCTGTTCGAAGATGGAGTTGAGCTCCCATCGGAATCGTCATTGTCAGGGCCAATAATGACGGCTCCCATTGTGTACCCATCACCGATATGTCGACGGACGTCGACAATCTTGCCGGTGAAGAGGAGTTTGCCTGCGCAGACGTCGAACTAGAGCTGGGGTCAGTATCGGTCTCGGTCATTTCATCAGCGGTGTGGAATCGGACGTACAATCGCATCGATGTAACTGCTCTTCTGCCGCCGAGCCATATGAATTGCTCTTCCAAGATACCACGCGAGGGAGATGGTGTTGGGAACGCCGTGTGACTTGACGGCGGATCCCGACAGCGGGTTGGCACACACTGCACATCCAAGTCCGAGCTCGATGGCGGTAGTCCGAAGGAGTTTCTCAAGTCGCTCAGGGGAGTCGGCGTTCTAGAGGTGTCAGTCAAATAGATGTATTTGAGCAGCATTGCTTCGCCTTACCATCACAAGGGAGACGTTGCCTTTGGCATCAGCCAACGCGCAAGGAACCAGTGAGTGACCGTAGATACTGAATGTGACTGGTGATAATGGTTAGTGGGTAGGTAGATAGACATCGTCGGCTCATGCTTACCATGATACATGGTCGGAAATGCTCGTCCCATCGCGTCGCCATCTACCACGGGAATATCAAGATGGACACCGGTAGGGAACGCGCTCATTCCATTTCCGCCACCGCTGGATCAGATGATCAGTCATGAATTACCACATCCAGGGAGAGCTTTCATCTCACATTTCATCAATGAAGACCCCGTCAAAGGAGGTATTTGGCAAGACCTTGCTAAGGGCTTCAATCCCCGTGGAAATCTCATTTCCTCCCGCAATACGTTCATTGATCACACTCGGGCTGCCATACCAGGAGCCGAAGCAGACCATATCGGTATCCCTGAGGGATTTTGGTGAAACAATGCGCATCCTTCCCTTCTCGCTGCTTCGGAGTGCATGAAGACTCTTGAGATACTCGTAATGTGTTGGTCCGCCGCCTCCTGTTCCCAGAACGCCACACCCGGTCGCGATCAGCTCGAGATCGATCTCAGACACGTACCATATACCGTTACACACCTCCGGTCGATATGTTTCTAGGTTTGTTTTCAGAGATGGCTTGATGGTCGACTCGAGTGCATCACGGACGGCGATCTTTTCGCCCTCGTCCTTCTCGTCGAACGCGGCTTCGGCGTCCAGGGAAACTAAAGGGGGAGGAATCAGTTCACCGGGGATGGCCAATTCTCCTACTGCGCGGATCTGAAGCCTGATGGCTCCATTGCTCGCGTACTGTAGAGGCATTTTGTTCACCTCGACAATCTGCACCTTGTCCCGGGACGCCCCCTTCAAGACTGCCAGATCGATGGCCTTCTCGCATGCGGCCTGGACGACAGCCTTTTCGCAACGGCCTTCAAGCAGTTCCACAACATCAATATTGCCAGAGACCTTGGCGATTGCAGCACCTACCGCGTTGGCCGCGCCTTGGTGCACCGGATGGATGCATTGGGCCACGTTCCGTGGACTTTCCGTGACAAGGAGTGAGCCTCCTCCTACCAGGAGAAGATGGACTGGAGCCGATGATACTTTCATGCGCTCGACGACACTTTCGAGCGTGTTCCTTATATCGTTACAGCCCCCCTCAATGATTGCTTGTGGTACGTCTTGCACGAGTGCCCGATCTCCGACTTGAGCTTTCCCCATCGCCACGACAATATCGGTTGCTGTTAAAGTTTGACCGCCAAACACTTTTGCTTCTTGCTGAATGAGGTGTCCTACTGATGCAGGACCGACGGCCACTTCGTCACACAGCGAAGAATTCGTGACGACCTTGCTGCCACCACCCAGTCCGATGGACGCCACCTCAGGCATAGAGAATGCCGTTCGGACCCCTCCAACCTCTACAAACCCTGGCGCCTGGCGAGGAAAACCAGAAGATAGGAGCGCACATACATCCGTCGTCGTTCCCCCGATGTCCATTACCAGTATCTGGGGTTCCTCTACGTCGACCTCATTGGATTCCGGTGTCGAGCTGACGCCTTTTACTTGGTCTAGGCCTGCCAAGAACGCCGCGCCGGTCATGCTGTTGGTTGGTCCACTGGCAAATGTCTTGATGGGGTATTCTGCGGCAGCGTCCGCTTCAATCAATGTCCCATCATTCTGAGACAGATATAGGGGGCATGAGAGTTTCAGGCGTGTCATCGCGCGGCGGAAGCTCTTAGTCACCCGGTCGGCTGTTCTGAGGATGGCCGCATTGAGAATGGTGGCATTTTCCCTCTCCAGAAAGCCAGTTGGACCGATATCGTGAGAGCAGACCACTCGTAGCTCGGGCGCTTCCTGGGATAATATTTTCTTGCATCGCTCCTCATGGATTCCTGCATGGTCGAGCGGCGAGAAAACTCCGATTAAGGCAACGGAACGGATACCCGAGGCCACAATATCTTTTGCTGTGGTTCTGATCTGCACCTCGTCTAACGTGGCAATCTCCCGGCTGTCAATCTCTAGACCTCCATCGAGGTAGTAGACCCCTCCGTCCAGAATGCTTCGGAGGCCAACTGGAAAGTCGGAGAAGGGTGGAATCTGTCTCGTGAAGGGGCCACAGAGTCTTACCACTGCGACCCGATCCAGTCTTCTTGCATCGGCTTCCACGAGAGCATTGATGAAATGGGTTGTGCCAATGGTGACGCTCAACACGCGGTCCTGGTCTACCGCTGATGCCTCAAGGACCGCCCGGATTGCACCCTCGATCCCGCTGGTGATGTCTGCCGTAGTTGGGGTCTTGTATGAAGCCAGTACGCCGCGTCCAGTGGTGTGTGAAGCCCTCAGATCTAGGATGACGGCATCGGTGTTGGTCCCGCCGACGTCAACTCCGATGCGATACAAGGACATGATTAAATGTTTTGTCCTCGTAGAAGTTGTCGGGTGATCCGGGATGCCCCTTGTTTTAAGTTCACTTTCCCACAAGGGCCATTCTTATGGCACTTTCGCGGCACGATCCCGCAGTATAGATCTCCTCGCTTGTGGTGTTTTTCCGGCGGTCGGGGAACTTTTGCGCTAACGGGAAAACTAATGCTCCTCAACGGGCGCACAAACCAATAATAAGAACACGATTCTTACATCTGTCTCGGTCAACTTTGCAGATTAACCGATGGGTTGCCGTCACCAAAAATCAAGCTGAGGGGAATTTTTACTAGCGATGTCGTCGGTCCGTCAGGAATCCCGCGGCCAACCTTATTGAAACTTCTACCTCCACTACTCCTGGGGCAGAGATTTCTTTTAAGGACGTAATAGTCTGATCGTGGATCCAACTCCATTTGAAAACCACTCCACTGGGTTCCTGAATATTGCGGAAGCTGGAGCCGTACAGTGGGTCACAATGGGACTGGCTACATTAATCAAGCGCATTGAGCTATCTCACGGCTCTCGATGGATAGTACGTTGCTACGCTGACACATTTGATCCTTCGATTTATGACTGATCTTTTTGGTCTACACAGAATGAAGATGTTCGCCCCGTCGAGTCGAAACGGCGCACCTGGACGTTTCTCACATTCCAGAATTATTGTACGACGAATACACCGAATATAGAAGATGGAATCATTGACGGTGGATAGGGCTCCTGATCAACTGCAACATCGCGACGTATCTGACCGGCAGTGCGCTTATCCCGATGGGCCTCACTTGGTGGCAGGCATTGATCGGTAATACTTTCAAATCTGGGACAGGACATTGAATCAGGCTTATTTCTTATTTCTCATTTCAGCGATCATCATTGGCAACATCCTGGCCACGGCTGCAATCATAGTGAGCTCTCTGGCTGGCGCACACTACCACAGTATACGACCTACCTGTCCTGCAACCTGACCGTTACAATTACTGATCAATGATTTAGTCGGCTTTCCGGTCTTCAGTCGTGCGGTATGGGGAATGTGGGGATCGCAGTTTGTCATTTGGAATCGAATCTTCCTTTCCCTAGGTAAGTGTCACGTATACTCGTCTGTCTATTACCTACTGATTGTGTACAGTTTGGTACGTTCCCACGGTCTCGAGATTAGACTATTTTTTCAAAAAAGAAAAGAAAAACGTTTAAAACACTAACACATTCATAGGTACGGATTTCAGGCCTGGGTGGGTGGTCAGTGCTTCTACCTGATCCTCCTCTCGTGGGACCCCAAATATGAACAGCACATCCCGAATACCATCCCAGCCTCGACAGGCATGACGTCCGCGCAATTCCTCTCATACTTCATTTTCTGCATCGTGAGTCTGCCGGCCTTGCTGATCCGGCCGCACCGTCTGGACAAATTCTTCTACGCCGCCAGCACCATCACGCTGGTCTTCTTCGTGGTTCTGCTGATCTGGGGGCTGGCGACCATGGGGCCTGGGGGATTTGGCGACACACTAAGCAGCAATAGGACAGTACCCCTGACAGGTGGACCGAATAGCATCGCCTGGATGATGGTCAGCGGGATCATGTCGACGATTGGAAGTATCGCGGCTGGGATTCTAAACCAGAACGACTATGCTCGTCTGGCGCGACGTCCCAGTGATGCCATATGGGGCCAAGCCTTTGCCTATCCGCTCTATAGCATCTTCACATCCGTCATCGGCATCCTCGTCACCGCCGCAACTCAGAAACGACTAGGCGGCGTGCCGGAGTGGAATCCGCCTACTCTTTTCGTTCGTCTTCTAGAGATAGACAATAGTCCGGGCACTCGTGCAGCGCTCTTCTTCGCGGGTCTCGCGTTGGTGATCTCCCAGATCGGAAGTAGTATTCCCGGCAATGCTCTCTCAGGCGGGATCGATCTGGCCTCGGTGTTTCCTCGATACATAAACATCCGTCGCGGCGCGTATATCATCGCTGCTTTCAGTCCAATCGTCAATCCGTGGCGGTTAGTCAACACGGCCACGACCTTCCTGACGGTGCTGTCTAGCTACGGTGTATTCCTAGCCCCTATGACCGGCCTCATGGCCGCGCATTATCTCCTCGTCGCCAGACAGAAGATTAACATCGACCATCTGTACGTGGGCTCCGACAGCAGTATATACTGGTACACATGGGGAATCAACTATCGGGCTTTCATCGCCGTAAGTATTATCCGCCCGATCAATAGAGTAAGTCACGTGATATTAACCTTTCTTGGCAGTGGCTTGTCGGTGTTATACCCTGTCTACCCGGTTTCATCGCGGCAGTCAATACGTCAGTCAAAGTCTCCGATGGTGCAACCGAGCTGTACTTTCTCAACTACCTGTACGGGTTCCTCTCCAGCGGAGTTGTGTATACAGTGCTACATTTCGTTTTTCCCGCGAGCCGCGTTCAGGAATTCGTATCGAGCTATGTCACCTCCAAGGAAGTCCGGAGATACTATGAAGATAAATGGGAGACGATTTCCCCGGCACAGGGGTTGGATATCTCCGAGTATGCCTATCCTGCCTCCCGTGTGGAGGAGTCTATCAAGGGGGCTGGAACTACTGCGGTGGCGATGTGATGTGATATACCTAGCTTTTGTTATTTTGTTCACTATATATGTACAAAGTCGATGTATATAACTCCTGAGATAATAAAGCAGAACGATAGAAATTCAAAAAGACATGTATGTTGTATGTACGTGCGTATGTATGTAACCTTGAACAAAAGCCATACATAACTATAATGTAGCCAAATTCTTCAACGGAAGGAAAAACCAGGCCTCCTGCAGGATGCTACCTAGCATGTCAGCTCTCATAGAAATCGTCGGCGAATCTCTGCCCGCTAAGCCCGTGCCCGCTGGTATGTTAAATTCTGACATGCGCAAGAACTAACTATAGCACATGACTAACTAAGAGCATGGGGTAACCAAGTTAGTCACATCGTGTAGTCTACAGTACTGGGTAAATGGATTGTCTCACGTGATATCGAATTCATTTACATAGGCGTCATCGGGGTATTCACATTCACACCGATCGAGGTTGAGCTCGAACTCGCCCCCTTGAGTAAATCCGAAGCTTGCGCGAAAAAAGAGTTAATCCGTAGCGTGACTGGGCGGAGAACTAATCTCCCATCGATACTTTCTGCGGTCTCCAGACGTTGTAGGGACTGTTGGAAGCTCTCTAGTAATCGATATGCGGCTTCGATGTCGTGCGGGGTGTACGCGAGTAGGAACATGTAGATGAGGAAATTTCCACAGAGTATTAATTGCGATCGCGTATCTAAATAACATAATTAGTATAGATAGGGTAAAGAGGAGGAATAACTTACGTCGCGGCCAGAAACATCCCAGATCATCCCCGCAGAGAGAATCCATAAAAGTAGTGAAAGACTTGAACTCGTCTAGCGCTGCAGAGAACCATTGTCGTAGGTTGGATTCCGGGTCTACCCGTGCCTCTTTGGTGGCTGGATGCATTAGGGCTCGGAAGAGGAGAACTTGAGCTGCGTAGTATGATAGATGGAGGGGGACTATAAAAAAATCAACATCACGATAGTCTTTGCTGAATTAGATCCGTTCAAACTCACTATTATTGTGGAGGTTCAAAGGCCCCCCTGCTGATCCAACCCCCAAGGCTTGCGGTAGAAGATTGAGCCAATCTACTAATGTATGTCTTGCCCGGATCAGCTGTGCTTTTGGGGATGGTATTGTAGGGTCCCGAGTTGGTTTTATCTGGCTGTTTGACAATTAGTTCTTAATTTTGTAAGTAAAAGCGAGTAGGGTTGACTCACAATGAGCAATCTAAAACAGTCCGTAGACATTGAGCAATTTCGACCGTTTTCATGAATCGAGCACCATCGACCACCCGGAAGCTTGTATCTGAGGAATCCACGAGAGATGACAGGTCGTCTGGGACATCTTCGTCGAACCGTACGTCCTCCATATCTAAAGGAGAAGTATCGAAGGAGTCTGCGCTGATATGTGGTGGATTTCCATGACTTATAGAGGACCAGCAGTCGGTAACGTACGTTGCCCACCAAAGCTTCTTACGAAGCTTCTTCTCCGATGAGACGATATTCCATGGTCGGGGATCTCGATGGAGACCCATCATCTGCGCACAGGCGACGGCCTGCGAGGTCAAGATCCACGTGCTTGGTGTCTCGACGCTGTCGATTTCCGGAGGTCGTAAGTGAAGTAGCAGTAGACAGGCTTGCAGCTTGAACAGACTGGGTGACTCCAACTCACGCCGAAGAGCGGAATGTGCATGGTCTAGAAGCTCGTGTTGCACAAATGACCGACGATTGCGTAGTGAAGGATCGCAATTCCAGAAGACACATGCCAGCGCGTATATGGCTCCTCGCAGGGAAGTGGGTATCTCCTCCTTGGCACGGATATATTGGCGAAGAAAGCGCACCTTGGACACAATGGGATACACGGGATGGATGTGCCGGAAGAAAAGCCGCACCAGATCTGGGCCATAAGGCCATACGGTGGATTCGATGCCATGCGACGCTGCTTCCATGGCGCGGTTAGTATGTTCGGGGAACTCGTCTTGCAGTAATAGGAAATGAACGGGATCCTCGTTGGAGCCACGGTCGCCTGAGTATACTTGGATAATGTCAGCATCGACTTCTTCTTCGCTCATGATCACGGAGCGGAAGGCGTCTAAGAGATAAGTGTCCTGCTCGGCTGTTGGACCCATGCAATGGGCTGTTTTAGTCGGTATGTCTTCTAGAGTGTAGGTCGCAGGGACCGCAGCAGGGTCTCGCGGCGAGATACCCTGCGTAGGAGCTAACAACCCATCTGCGGTCACTGACGCCGAGCCAGGGTCCAGATTCTGATTCAGGATTCTGGAAATCGGCAGCACAGGGGTTGAACTAGCCTGGTTGACGCTGAATAGAGGCTGAGAATCTGATGCACTCGCATCTGATCCAGGGTGGGGGCTACTGGCAGTTGGACCAGCGCCAGACGAAGAGATGCAATCAAATCCCCTGCTCTTACAGGATAGACCTTCGCCCACTGGTCAGCCGCAGGAGACCAGCATGATCGGCTCCAAAACTTACATGGTGGCTTGTCCGGAATAATGCACGCGGTTTTCCGCCTCCGGCAGGCGTCGCACGGTCGATTTTTGCGACTCCTGGGAGTCCTAGGGTGGCCGAACTGACTTTGGATGTAGAACTTGCGGGGTTTAGGGGGAAAGGACTCTGACGATGTACTTTGGTTCCGCATCGCCGATTCCCCGACACAGGATGAGTGGAGTCTCGACTGTTGGGCCTCGAGGGAGCTAGGTACAGAATATGGGGGGTTTCAACTGGACTTGCAGTCGTGAAGTGAATCCACTTCCCCGTCGGGTCGGACCGGAGTCGGTCGTCCTCCGGGGAACTTTGCTTAGCTCAGCAGCTGCACAGCGTAGTTAGTGTCAGATATACGGCTAGTCCCGAAGAGGAAATAGAATACGATTGGTAAAAAGGTCTTATTTGAATGAATTGAGCTGGTTGGGCTCTTCTTGATTATTGTTCTTGGTTATTCTTGATTGATTATTTTGTTGTGTGCTCCGCGGGGGTTTTACCCGTGTTCGCGAGGCACAATTCTCTTCAATTCGGGGGCTCGGGCGAGCTGACTATCTAGGTGGGTGACTAAGTGAGGCCACGTGACCATACCAAATATGGTAGGTCCCTAACACCCCGATCTGGTCACATGATTCTGGTCCACCAACGGCCATATTATTTGACAGGTAGTTGACTAAACGTATTTGCCAAGCGAACGCCGCACCACTGTATTCCATATAAAATAGCACTTTTTAGTGCTTTAATATCTCAGCAGCAAAGCCTCTAGAGCGTATAGAATTTAGTATATAGAATAACATAGTATTCTATTTTTGTACGTCAGATAGAGAGGCTTTTATTGTTAATTACAGCTGTGTTTTTGGTATTTTAAAATACTCTAGTGTAGTGGAGGAACGGGATTGGCATGTGACATTTGTATGGATAACTATTAAGTCCTCGTTCGAAGAGGTAATAGACAGTCAACAACCTTCTTACAGACCACGGAGCGCACCTGCGTAAGGGGAATGTTGTCTTCTCTCCTGTCAGGAACTTGTGTGGTCAGGGCCCACAACTTCTGAGCTGTCTGAGTGTCTCCTTTCCCCACTCCTTCGGAGTTCTACCACTTCCCTCTCATTCACTAGTACTAAGGGCCAGAAAAATTGTATAAAAATTTTAGAAAATAAGATTTGTTCTTATATAATATATGTCTATGTTCTTATTAACGGGTATAACTCTATAATTTCTGGTTGTGGAGATATAAAAGTACTAAAAGGTTCTATTTTATATGGAATACAGAGGGGGCCGCTCAGTTGAGGGGCAGCTGCCACGGGCTAGATGACATTGCGTCCTGTCGAGCAAGATATGTACACGAAGGAATCATTGGGGAAGGAAAATAAGAAGGTGAGCCTTTCTTATGAAGAGTTTAACCCTTTGTGCCCTCTCTTCCTTGGCCAATAATGGCTTTTAGGCCATTTCCAAGCCTACGCGAGGGCCAGTAGCCCCAGCCTGATCTGGGGTATCAAGCTCTGTTCGCTTGGCAAATACGTTAACTATGCATAACATACATAACGCACCGATGTCGCAGCAACTGTATTACAGTATCTTTCGATTCATTCCTTTTAAATTTTAAGTATTCCATAGTGTTTGAGGTACCTGCTCAGTTTCTTTGCCACTTTGCCTCTTCTTTGTCTTTTTTATTGTCTTTTTATTCTCTCCTTTACGTTCTTCCTCCTTCCCTTTCTAGGGAAAAGTATCATTAGCCTTGGCACAGCCTAGACTAACGCTGCTGGTGGGGGTCGCTATTCACAAGAACCAAGTGACGCAGATATGTTATCAATTCGGGGGTGGGTACAGTCGCTGATGTTGACGGTGATGATGACGCAAACGTTGGATTGTCAGGGTATGCTGGTCTGATTAGGAGAGAGGTGAGATTGTAGAGAGAAGCTCTTCTGTATGACCGATACTGGGCTGAGGGTGTAGGGAGACTGGAGGGGGTCTGGTTTGTGAGGAGAGGATGGGAGGTGGGGGTAATAGGTATTTGCTTTAGGATGAAGGATTTGTTGTACTGGGTAAGTGTACATTTTATATTTAGTTAAAGTTTATCTTGTTTATAGAATGATGTATGTAATCCTATAGGAATAAGTGGTCCACTCTAACATTCATTAGAAATAGTAGAAGTGTGGATGCATCAGCAAGGGTATAATATAATCAGCTATGTACAATATATTCAGTGTAGTGTTACCTCTAATACTTTGACAGCTAAAATTTGAAGGATAGCATGGATACAGACTCTCACACTAAGAATCAATCGACCCAAGCCCTCTTTCAAGAGCCAGTCTTTCTTTTAGCCAAACCTTGAGGGATAACTAACTCCCGATACTAATCATCCGTCTTTCCGTACCACCACTTTGACCGAGCGCTGTCTCTTTAGACACCAATGTCCGCTTGCGTCTGGTGGCACCCCCAGGGAGTTCTGTTATGGCAGGCTCTGTATTGAGATCGACCTTACTGCTCGTTGGTCATATTGTGACATTTGGGCGCAGGTTGGGATAGAACAACCGTCATCTGGTTTGTGGTCCAATCTCGCTTCAGAGTCCTCGGTAGGCAGGAGTTCCTCAGGCCCATGACGGAGGGCATGCGATTCGCTTTCTCAGCTGTCTTCGAACAAATATGCAAAAAAATGACCAGAGTATATGCAACAAATAAGTTCGCAATTCCAACGTTGCCTTGGTATTGCATGTCTGTGTTGCAACAATAAAATAGTAACACCATGATCACAATGCTGATTCATAATGTGGAGGCATAATATATGCATCTTCATATATTGGAAGAGGATCACCCGCGCTGAAGACACCTTCTGGTATATCATCACCCACAACCATTGGATCTATGTAAATAGGATAGAACGCGCGAAAGGTCTTCCACAGAGGCTTTCGATCCACGAGTTTGCCAGTCGTCCGATCAAAAGTATCCTCTCCCGTGATGATATCAAGCTTTAGCCGGTGGTTGACTTTGATTGCTGTTCTTTCATTGCGTCCATCTATTTGAAGACATTCCTGTCCATCAAAACCATGTAAAGAAAGGAGGTCCTGACCCCCTGCTGTCTTGGCTACCTGCGGAATACTGATATTGAAATGAACCTCAATCATGTCTTTGTGTTTCTCTTGCACATCCCTGCCGGCAATCCAACGGCCCTTCAATTTCCCTCCGCACAGGGAATGTAGATGCTTGCCTTTGCAAGTCACTGTTCTTTCTTCCGAGTTGGCGTCATATGGGACCGCCATTATGCTGACTGTCTCTTCTACTTGCCACTTGATCTTTTTAATCACGGCATATTTGATATCAGTCTTTCTTTTGCCCTGTGATATCGTCTGCAGAGCAAGCAATCTAGCACAGTATGCCGCCTGTACTGTCTCATCCAGAGACATAGTCGGTGTTAGATGCAATTCTGTTATCATTTTGGCGTCCTGGTAGTGTCGAAAATAATCTATTGGTTCAGAGTGTCGAAGGACAAGGCGATGTAGTAGTTTTATCTCTTGCATGGTGTCCACAGTCCTTCCAGATGCCAAAGTGACCGTCGCTTTGATTGCGTAAGAGACACTCCCTAGCTCCATTTCCATTGATCCGGGTAGAACAAGTGGCATTGGAAGTAAAAAAGGATACCCCAGTACCGCTCTTCCATGACCTTGCTCCAGATGAATTGGAGAATGGTTAAGGTTGTGTTGTATCACTGTTGCAACACTTGCGCAATTGTCATGTTCAAACACCACTCTGGAATGATCTTGAGTCGAGGCACGTCTTGTAAGTCGCTGTATGCAGCTTCTAGTATCACGACGCGCCAGTGAGTTTCGTTTTCCGAGCCCTAAAAATCGGACAAGGTAAATATTGACCCTGGGACAATCCCTTGAATCCAGAATTGAAGAAGTTGCGAATGAAACGAAGCCCGATACTGCAGGGGAGTAGACCTCTCCATGAGATGTCAAAAATGTATAATGCACCTTGGGGACTAAGAGCTGTAAATGGCATATATCCATGGCCCCGCGATTGGATTGCATTGGGCTTTCAGCATCAATCGGAGGTGAGCAGTAGGTGGTAGTCTATGGTGAATTGGAGGGAAACAGATCATTAAAACAACAATGTGTTGCGGGGACCGTGAAGGAAGAAAGTCTATCACCGCAAGGGTATTCCTTGCTTCTGTTAGCTGACGAGTATTGTATATACAATAGTCATGCCAAGAACTAAAAGAGGAAGCCAAGCCGGAAGTTCGAGCTTTAAAATACCTCTAGGCTGAGCCTAGTTTTCGAATTTTAGCATTTTATGGCGTGACGCAATAAGAGGAGAGATTGTCGTACTAATAATGAGCAATCTGACAATCTGATTAAGGCTAAGATTTTCCTTTAGCTCAGTGCGCTACACAAAGTATTCTGAACTATATATTCTCTAAACCTTTGCATTCAATTTGTTCTACTTTATTAAAATATAACACCAACTTAGCTCCCTGCAATTCAATATGCAGAGAGGGATTGTACGACCAAAAGTAACATATATGTTGGAAATATTATCCGATCAACCTGAAGACCAGAAATGCACTGCCCACGCATTCTCAGAATAAGGATGAACTGTGGCAAACTCCGAGTGTCGCACTAACAATATCATAACCAAATGCAAATACGAGCAGGGTGGGGTTGAAACCACGAATTGTTACACTTCTTGAGATTACCGAATGCTGCCTCGCAGAAAAAAAAAATCCGTAACAAAACAGTGAAGGATGGGATATATTATATAGATAATCTCAGCGAAAATGGAAGCTGTAGGGGCATCCACTCTGTGTGTAAGCGAGAATTGCAGTCTACATTTTTCCATAGGGCTATACATACCTAGTCATCCTTCTTTTTTCTCATTCCCTCTATTTTTCCCTTTCTGTTACCCGAAGAGAGGGAGATGAAAAATAAAATAAAATAAAACTCCAGCAAGTCAACAAAAGACACATAGCCCCGGGCGAAAAAACCCGGATCAGCTAGGAACCGGAATTGGCTACGACAATCATATTATGTCCTCCGCATCCCCGCTTCGCTGCATGTTGTCTTCTATGGAAGTCGTATATGCAATCTTTTATACGAAACCATCCATACCAGGTTCGAATCATATCCCACCGGATAAAATATCTCTCCACAAGCCTTCAGCCAAACCCAAGTTAAGCTTGGCTTTGACATACATTATGGCCAAACACTTGGATAACTCTTCCTCTTTACTTCTGAACTTCTATATTGGAGAACATAGCAATATTTCTGGCACCCAGGACCTATTACGGTATTGCCCATGTAGTCAGATTGCATCATGGATCCATGAAGAACGGCTAGCACAGATATACTGCCAGAGACCAATCAGAGTGTAGCTGCATTTTGTTCACTTTGATTGGCCATATACACGGGCCATCTTCTGTCTGCGTCTTGGCTTCCATTTTGGGACTAGTGATGCGAATCTATATGCTTCTTTTTTATTTCTCATGAGAACAACCGGTTCTCCGTGCATGCATACATGCCACACTCCGCACAATGGGTCTCCATATATTCGTCATATTAAAGACCCATCTTGCAATCTATTTTACCAGCGTTGGATTTTGTTTTTGTCTCTATGTCTTTGTTCCTTTTTTCTCTTCTCAACATTGTTCTCTTCCCACTAGATATCCTCATGTAGTTAACAGCTTCAACCTGCAGACTATGACGATAGACTCCCCTTCGCCGTTCTTTTCCCTTCAGTGAGCACACAGACTTGGGAATACTGGGCTGGAGTTCTTGCCACTATAGCGCGGCTACAAAAACAGGACAAGCCCAAAGAAATTCGTAAATCCGTTACGTTTCCTAATTTCTCGATCGTCTAAAAGCTGACACGTTTTGTCGCCAAGGAGCCGTAGACGTTCTCCTATATCATACTTGCCCAAATCCCTGGGTTTCATAGCCGAGCAAACTTTACGACGTGGAAGAAATCAAGTTAGGGAGTGTTCCGATGTATTTTGTGAGTAAAAAGTAGCGAGGCTTGAGCACTACAGAAGTATGATGCAGTCAAGTACAGGACCTCGAATTCTATTCGATTATGCCGAGTCCCCTCCCCACAAGTCTAAGTCCCGTAGCTCGCCCCATTGCTTTTTTAATTCTCGCACCGCATTTGCCGTACGCCAACCTATTACCTTCTCAACCCTCTTTAGAAACTCTAACGTCCCACGTTGCACGACAGGATGGCGGAGACAGTATCCATCTAGACAAATTAGTCAAGGCCGAGGAAAGGGAGATAGACATACATCGAACGAGTAAATGACATGCCATGAAATATGCGTTCTCAACAGTCTCGTTGGAGATGGATAGTCCTATGACCTGAATAATGTGTGAGGCGATGGTGTTCTATTGCGTTTTTATTAGTGCTTCTTCAACACGAAGAAAACAAATAGAGGCAATAAACGAACCTCTTCTACCCGTCGTAGTCGCGCCAGATCATAATTGCTCACTGTTCCCCAGTGTCGATCAGCCGATGTGAGAAGAATGCAGCAGGTATGATAATATTGCAGTCCCACCGCTGTCATAATTAGCATGCGTACACGGACCTCTACTTCCAGCCAACGTACCAGCAGGTGCAGACATCATCCACAGTTCAGGAAATGGCCGATTATCTTCCGGGCTTGCGGCCTTATATTGCAACGGCTGCCAGCTGGTCGGCCTCGTGCGATACCATTCTTCCACGCTCTCTGACAAAATATGCCATTCGTCCTCATCGACCAGACAACCCGGTCCACAGGAATATAGTTGGATAATACGCGCACAAAAAAAAACAATCACATTGGCGTAGGCGGCATCGTCCTTACGCTGAAAGACAGCCGATCGCTCATAGTTGCCAAGATCTAACTGCATGGGCTGGCACTGGACAATAGACGCAAAGATCGCTTGTCGTAGAAACTGCCAGCTGACAGCTTCTGCAAGCCCCCCGGAGGATGCTGATTTGGTCATGGTATTGAGCAGTCTGTTTGACCCAAGGAAGTGGCAATTTTCACCATTCTCCCATTCAAACTCCTCGTAGATACGCAGAATGACTACCGTAATCAGTAGGTTATCGTCGTATGTATCCTCCGGTTTCGCAAGGGTATCAATTAACAGCTCCAAACATTGCCCATGATACTCAGTTGCTTCCCAGTCGCTTGTGTCGGACAAGATGGCATCCAGGCGTGCGGAGAGAGCCAGCACGGATTTGAGGACCATCGGCACCTGAAGAGCTCTACGCGGCACCTCAGCACTAAAATGTGAACGCAAGTCGCATATATCGGTCTGTATGGTCAGACATGCTAGGTGGAAAAATGGCCGGCGGCAAACGTACCCAAGGTGCGATCTTCTGAATAAAAAGGCGCAGTAGAAATGCCTCGCGGAAGCTAAGGGAGATTGCAGTGGTTGAACGTGGAGTTGAAGGACTCGTCGGTGAGGTTATCCCGGTCAATGTACTTGTTGACGCGGGGGGAGAGATAATGCTGGTAATGGTTTGTGGGGACATAGCAGATGACGCTGCTGGTTGCTCACCTGTTCCCGAGTTTTCAGCTGCGATGATTCCAGTCACCTCGGGAGGACCCGCAAGACTAGAGAGAGGCAAGTGGCTTGATCTCGGTAGAGCACCGAATGAAGGTTCCAAAGCACTCTTATGTGGGGGATGCTCCTCGTCCTCAGATTCGGCAGCGCCGCCGACACCGTCAATCGACTCTTCTGTGGACTCTTGCACAAATGTCACTGTAGGGATCAGTTTTATGCACTGGTATGAATAGAAAAACATCCACTTACAGGACTGCGGAACCTTTACCCAGGTCTGTGCCGAGTCCCAGTCCAGTTCAAACCTCGCCGCAGCCCCTTGGCTCTTCTGGTATACATGACGGACCGATTTGAAACGGAAGAGCGGATCAAGTCGACATATCCGTCCCAGTCGCGCACATGAATCACACGAGGACGCTCCTGATCGGATATTGCATCGAATATGACGAAGGCGACAATGTTCACATCCACGTCCGATTCTCATGGCAATTTGCGGGGCAGGTGACCCTGAGCGTTGAGCGCTGGGGAAAATAGTCGATAACGCACGATTGCATGGGTGGACTAGATAGTGTGATTGCTTTTCAGGACCTGAACTTTAGGTGGCGATGTGGGATATTATAGTGGGAGCCGGAGGAAGGTCGTGGGTGTAGCACCAGATAGAACAAGTATGGGGAAATTTGGAAAGGTGGAGGATTTCCCCGCAGCGCACCGTGCGGGGATTGGATGCGGCGGTTCTAGTCTTGTAATTTAATCGTGCCAACTCAAAGTCAATGGTGCTAGAAGGAGGTTAAGAATATGGACCAGTGATATATCTTGATTGCTCCACTTTCTTTATTGTCTCTTTCATTACGTGGATAGCTACCTCTCTACAGGCATTTAATCACAGCAATATCAGCGGCAATTGACCGTCAGTTGCCGATGAGGATGATCGCCGTCAGGGGCCCTATCTAGACTTAGTGCCACAGATCGGGCCCAGAACCTGTAGAGAAACGGTACGGAGAAAAAACAATAAGGATTGCCATATTTTCGCTATGCCACTGAGATTTACACAAGTACAGAACTGTTCGCAGCTCTTAATTCTTACTGGCCATGGCTCCCATGTTAATATGAGGTTTGTCAACTTCTGACACAAATAAGACACATCTAACCACCTCACTTAACCCGTTGTTGGTAACATCATATTTAATATAATGAACATTGATACACTGGTCTATGTATGTCTAATAATGGAAGCCATCATGTTGGCCATTTCTTTCTTACCTACAAAAATTGCTCAATTAACGTTAGTATTACCAACGCTTGTTTACAGATACATCCAAGACAATGAATGACAATAAACTTGGAGGGGAGGCAATCAAACTTCGCATCGTATTATTATCTTCTGTTTGTCTACATGTCATTCTAGAACATTCTCTTATGCGTGGCGGCATATGCCACCGAAATTGGGAAGGGATAGAGAGAGAAAGAATTTAAGGAGTCCCTACTTGGTCTTGCAAGCAGGCGCATGAGGCTGACAAGACAAGGACAGCCCGAATTGGAGGCACAGAGAATGCGATGCTAGCCATCAGTTAGTAGCTTAAACAGGAGAATAACTCGAGAACAATAATATCCATTGTAGTAGAATCATTGGATGGAATGCACGAAAAGATGGCTCCCAACTATAATCCAAAAACACACCACTCCCCTAGATCAAATTAAACAGGACTAGTCGTAAGGGACATTCAGCTCGTGCGAATGTTGCTCCTGTGATATTTTCGTGAACTGAATCCTAATATCGTCCGGAGGCGGCGACTCGCCGCAACGCTTCATGCCCATGTAGAGCTGGTGCTCAAACTTTCGCCCAGGATTAAAGCCTGCCACCCAGTCGTACTCAACATCTATATACTGCCCGTCATATAAGCTCCTGAAACGGCTCCCTTACGTCGTCCAGCTTGAAAATTCAAGTGTCGTCATCAGCCAGCATATCATCCAGATAGGTGAGCTCTATTTGCTAATGGGTCGCCATCTCTTGCCCGATGGTATTCCGAAGTTTAACCTCTTAATAAATAAATAGTAACAACATTCTAAAAATAGGAGGGTTATATTTTAAATGGGATTTCTCTTATGTATCGCAGATTTGGATCTTTCTTTCTCTCTGTGGACGTTCCCCGTCTGGTACCATAATTGACTGAATCCCCCCCCGTACGGCTCCAAAAGAGTATTAGTGACCACTTATCCTTGGATGAACTGGCGACAAACAGGAGTTAAGTTTTGTGACAATAAAGACAAAACGGCTTGGAAGTTGAATTTCCTGGCAAAGCCCTGCCATATACTTGTCTAATGTTCATTTCCAAGTCAAGATCAAACGAAAGACAAAGAGAATAAACACTTCAAACACTTCAAACCCCGTGCAAGCACCGTAATCCCCAAAACAACTTCTCCTCCATTCTGAGATTTCAGCCTCGGAAATCCTTCTCACAAGCGGAGAGGAATCATCCCATAAAGTTGATTCCCTTACCCACGGTGGCAAGTGCAAACACTAAACAGGAGTTCATCAGCATAACCCTTCATCTTTAATGGACCAACTAGAGAAGGGCGAGGTCTCACTTCTCGCCATTGCAGAATCCGCCAGAATGCCCCTCGAGGACACACTAAGTACAGTAAAGTCAGTCATGAACGTTGGTCTTCGCAAAGCAAGGACTACAGTTTGCATACCTTCGCCTGGCACGCTTTGTTGCCACCAAAAGCACAGGTCCAACCAGCGCGAGCGACCAGCCCTTCGGTGCGGCGCTCTAGCTCTGCAATGCGGCCCTCAAGAGGGTCAGGGTTTGGGGCAGCGATAGCCACAGAAGACAGGGTGAAGAGGAGCCCTGAAGTGATGATCTTGGAGAAATGCATTTTGGTAGTATGCTTGGAGGTTAGGAAGAATTAATTGATTGATTTAGTAAGTGGGTGAGTGAGTGTCTCTTCGTTGTCGTTGTTTGAATGCTTGATCTTTGCTGTTGATGTAGACGAAAACAGGAGGTTCGAGGAGGTATTTATGTCTTCGGGGCCCTGCTCATCTCGATTTCCGTCTGGAGTATCTTGTTTTTGCGAGATAACCCTCAGGTTACTCCAATTAACCATTCTCCATGCCTGCGCTCGCCATGCTGCAGGACGCAGATACGAGTTAGTAGCCCTCTCTGGCCCCGAGTTCGGACAGGTAATTTCAGTTTTTACCAAAAATATCGACCCACTTTCATGGTTCAAACTGAGGATACGAGGTTCAGCTTGGTAGATGTGCACCTTAAGCCTCGCAAGAATGGCTGAGAGCAAATCATGGAGCACATACGGGCCGATCCCAAGGGAATGTATCCTTGGGCAGAAAAAGCAACATGGCTGTCGTAGGGCCTTAAGGAGTGACTCAAAGTTTACTTGCGTGAAAATGGCAAATAGTTAAATGCAAGGAAATTTTACAATACGTGGCTAATGTTTTGTTAAATTCCTGAATCTTAGAGTATGTAAGTTGTTTCCATTATTATTATAATAGTGTTTTGCTATTTATAGTGTTAAACCACAAACTATAATAAACACTATATTATTCCATTTTCGATAATAGATAATAGTAGTTGAAATACCCCCTACAGTCTGATTGAAATAAAATCATTTGTAAGCGGCCGCATGGCGATTCAGAAGCCTGCATATCACCGAGGCCAGGGCAAAAAAGCAAGGGGAGTGTTCGATTAGCGCCCCCTAGGTTCAACAACACCCCCAGCTTCCAACAATAGCTAGCACCGTGACTAACTTTAGCATTGTAAACCTAGTTAAGTCACAAGAATGTAAAATTAACCAGTATGAGTAAATTACGTAACAAAATAATTTCTACCTTAGGCTGCCTGTAAGATCTATCTATACCTGCCTGGTCTGTAAGTTATATCTGTATGGTTTGCTGCAAGCTTCTCTCTTTCCGCCCTAATAGGCGGTGGGCAGGTTTATATAAAATTTAGCTAGATTAGACTAGATAGAGTAGCCTGATTAAAGGTACAGTAGAAGTAAGTGTGCTTACGAAGAATATAGCCACGATTTATGCTTCAATAGGAAGTTAGGGGTGTCTCCTGAACAAAGGGGGTGTCGACGGATTATTCTCCGACTGCAACCAACCAACCAACAGGAGCTATCCCCTTCGTGCTCCATTCTTTCTCTGAGAGCCTCAACCCTTTAGCTCCGGTGATCACATCTCCAGCTGAATGGAAATACGAAGTCTCGCAAAATAGAATTGACCCTAAGTCCGTCAATCATCTTAGGGAAAGTACCTTGGAGTCGGCTGTGATCATGTTGGCGGTGGAACACATTACCATATTCTGGAAAAACTACAGAGTAGGGGAGAAAGATTGGTTGACCTGGGGGCACTTTCTCAGCGCCAAAGAATGTGGCGGCCGCCTCGAGTAGAACCTGCATGGTTGGTTGTGTGGGACGAATTGTGTTCATACGAGACATCATAGAGAGGGAAAGACAAGTCGGCCATAGTGGTGCTTAAGCCTTTTTAGGGCGCAAAGCCAAGTTGAGCTATTCTGACAGCTACAAGTGGCACTCCTCTTATAATCTCAATTCAGCTAGTCTCCAAAATTGCTGAATCTCGAAGTATTCACACATACTTGTGTAAGGCGAGGCAATGAAGCCAATCGGAAACTTATCCTCTGTTACCAAGGTCTGGAGGTTGCTGTATGCTAAAGACCAATGCATCACAGAAGTTACAGTGGACCAGATAAATAAGAAGTCTTAGAGAATATCCACCCGGTTCAACAGGACACCCTGCAAGGCTGAGGCTGATTATTCTTGCCCCTCAACACAGCTATCCGTATAGGCGAAATCAGTCAAAGTAGCTACACTCTTACAACTTGGCCTAAAAAACAAAAAGTAATTTTCTAATACCCACTTGCTATACCATCTTCAGCGAAATTCTACTGAGTTATTCAACTTTAACCCCCTTCTCACCAACTCCTAGGATGGTGGGAACCCTGCAGATGATGGGGAAGAAATCTCAGCAGAAGAGATCTGTATTCTCCTCTTACAAATAGTTGGGTACACTCCTGGAGCCTTATTCAAGATTGAACTACAACAGGCATCTTACAGCACTTATAGTTGCCATGCTGTACTCATTGTCGCTTACTAGTCTCAGTTTCATTGCTTGGGCCCCAACCACATTCGCTCGGTAAATACTATAATCTCACTGGGAGAAGGCAACATATAGAACATACACATGGCCCCAAGTTGAGGAGTTTACGCTCAGTGGAGGAGAGGGAGTGAGACAAGATGACCTATTGAGACCGTAGGTTTAATTCTTTTTCTATTATTTCTTTCTATGTCCAAATACAGGATAAATGGGTTTAGAAGGTACTTGATAAGATAATATGCTACGCATATCCTCTAGTGGGAGTTTACCTCGTTTCTCGGATATAGAGAGTTGCTGTAACTCTGGCGATTAACTCTTATACATGCGTCAGACATTAAAATCTTCTCAGCTTCTTCTAACAGTATGTCTATAGTTGCTGCTTGGATATTGCTCCTTTGTTCTATCATAAGACATGCTACCTTCAGTCATTCTTCAAGCATTATCAGATCTAGAAGCTAATAAAACAAATAATGTCCTTCTACGATGTTGACTGCAGAGATACCACAAGCCTTCTCTATAACGGTTCTCATTTAGGGTAGCGATAAGGACAAATGGGGTGCCCCAGTAAAAGTAGCCGGAGAAATTGGAGAGTGTGTACTGGCGAAATGCGAGGTAAAAAAAATCGGAAATAGCAAGGTGGAAGGTCTTTGCAGCTGACATGGAATAATAACCTGAAGGACGCCCTCTTTCTCCTGTTACTCCTGCATAGTAGACTTGAATAATATTTAGTTTCTAAAGTTAAAACAAATATAATTGGAAATTAGTATATATTTTTTTATAGCTCTATCCCTGTGCGGTTTCGTGGTGGATTACGTTAGTTGCTCAGGCTGCGACTTAAATGGAAAGGAAAAATATTCGACGTGCCTAGAAACTCAAGTACATATGCATAGCTGTATATTAGAGCGGCTGGGTCGGACATTAAATTGATCTAAAAAAAAAAGAAAGAAAAGGAAGGAAAAGAAAAAGAAAAAAAGTAATTATATCGTTCCCTTTTTTACGGGTCCTCTTCGGCCGTGCTCATGCGTCCGGCACCTCGACCGAGCTGCTGCATGTATCGCCGCTTGCCCGATTTGACTCATCCAGGATGACCTTCTGTCACTACTGCCACTTTTCTCGTCTTCTAGCTCTCCCTCCTCTTCATTTCGCACGAATCGTTCGTCACTGCATCCAGGCCGAACTTCTGGATATCCTCTGGACCCGAGCTGACCTATCATGGCCCCACTTAAAATCGTCCGCAGTTGTTTCCTCATCATGCCTCGTACCTTGTATTTTTCCAACTCTGATCCTTGGCGGTATTTGCTTCTCAACGCACATCCTCCTTCACAGTGTCGGAATGCTTAACTAGAAAGCCTCCCGGACAATCCACCCAGTCAACACAATAGGAAAAGAGGAGCAAGCCTGGCCTCAATCGCATCGAGCTCGTGCTGCCCAATGGCGGTGCTAAGGCGTGGGCCTGTGTTGCGGGCTCATTTCTGCTGCAGTTTTGTTCCTTCGGTTACGTCAACGCGTAAGTATTCTCTCACCTCATTCTGCCCTGCATCCTATAACAACGGGCTGATCCTTCAAGAATAGGTGCGGAGTGTTCCAACTGTACTATAAGGAAACCATGCTCAAGGACCAAAGCTCGTCTGCCTTGGCCTGGATCACCGCCCTGCAGATCTTCCTGCTCTTCATGTTCGGTCCCGCCGTTGGGAAAATGATTGATGTTTGTGGATGCCGCAAGACGCTCCCACCATTCAGCATTATGGCAGTATTTTCAGTGTGCATGCTGAGCTTGTGCCCCGAGTTCTGAATGCTGGCACGGGGAGTCGCCTTCGGACTGGCTGTCGCTGGGCTATCTCTTCCCGCTATGGCAAAGGCGACACAGTGGTTTTCGACTAACAAGGGTTTGGCAGTCGGAATTGTGTTTGCGGGTAGCAGTCTAGGTGAGGATACACACGTCGGAAACAAGCTAACTCATAGATGGCGAATGTTAGACACAGGCGGAGTCATTTACCCACGTATACTTCCTCAACTGATCCAAGAGGTCGGCTTCGCGTCAGCTATTCGTTGGACCGCACTAATGCAAGGTATTCTTTTGCTTATTGCTAATCCTCTCTGTTCGTCTCCTTTCCCCCGGCTGGGTAAAGGATCCCACGTAGAGAGAGATGCCGCTCCCAGCAGTGGTATCCGTCCGTGGATTAAGAATTGGCCTTGAGCTTTCTTCGTTTTGGTTCGTATCTTTACCATGTGGGGCCTCTTTGCGCCCCTTAATTACCTCCCGGAGATGGCTTCGCTTCATGGATTTGGGGACTTTGCGCTGTACACCTTGGCTATCGCCAATGCAGGATCTATGGCTGGTTGAATTGTGCCTGGCTGGGCTAGTGACGCCATCGGACAATTCAACGCCATATGCATCGTGACAACTCTATCCGGTGTCTTGGTGTTGGCCTTCTGGCTGCCACTGGACTTTCAAACGTACCTGGCCGGTATTATCGTGTTCTCCTTACTCTTTGGTTTTATCAGTGGCGGCTTCGTGAGCGCTCTGCTTGGTCATCGCGCTAGGGGATTGACCGGCCTTCCTATCGAAGGAGCAATTAAAGACCGCGAAGGCAACAAGCTCACGGGCTTGATGTACTTTGCAGGAGCAACTATGATTCTTAGGAGAATATGCACCGGGGCCGCTTGAGTGATCAAGGGCGGACCACAACTCTCGAAGAAAGCATGATAAAAGGACCTTAATTAACATTGTAGAATGGGTGGCGATGTTGCTCATTGTAATATGAGATAATAGCTTAATCCAAAAGTGCCATTCTGTAAGAAGATCTCTAGCTGTAGAAATTGGAATTTTGACCAGTATGTTGGTGAAGAGATATACAAAAAAAGTGCATACGTAGTCAGGGGAATAAAGAAGGTCTAACTAATCTTCCCTACATCAACTCCGACTCCCATTCCAATCCTCTTACGCCATTGCCACTACAACTAGTATGCGGCGACACTACACTACACGTCCTCGGTGGAGCAAAATAACTTGTGTTAGACATCCTCGAGGGGAGACTACCCTGTTCAGCCACAATCCAGCTTCTTCCACCAGCTTGCGGTACCCCCTCCAGAGTCCGTTCTTTGTTTCTACACTGAGTCGGCATGCGGATATCTACGTACCGAGCCCCACGGCCCAGACGTCCGTCAAACAAGACCAACTCAACAATCAAGACTCGGCTTACCCCTGACTTGATATTCATGGTCTCCCGAATCCACCAAAGCAGCTCAATGCAATCCTTATTGCTCCAGCTGTGCAAGATCCAATGGAGAAAATAAATAGGTGACTTAGGATTGGTTCCTGGAAGAAGTCTCATCCAGTGATGGAAACAATTCTACTGGTCAGGGGGTCCTCGGCAGGAAATTGCTGCTAGAGAATCTCTGCAGTTGAAGGAAGCTCTAATGGAGCGACCGTAGCGTCGGAAAACTTCTCCAGGTAGCAGCGAATAAAGTCTCCTACTCCTACCCCAATATCGACCACAGTATCCGACGTTACATCGTCCCATGTGTAGGAGGCCAGGAGGCTCGACGACACTACCTGTACGGGTGACTTTGTGGAATCCAGCAGCTCTACCCGTTTCGGCCAGATACTGGTAGATGGGCTTGTCGGTATTGCAAAAAAGCTCTGTAGCAGTTTACGGTTGATCACCTTTCGGCTGATCTGGGAGACGGGAGAGAACATCGTAGTACTCGCGAGAGAAAGAGTCAACCCGATTGGGCCAGGTGGCCCTGTGGTCTCAGCGGAGGAGGTTTGATAGCCGGTTGTTGGACAACTGGCCGCTTTTAGGCTCCTGAGAAAAGTAGCCCATCTCGCGAAGATGCCGAACAATCTGAAAGAGGCCTTGCTCATGCAGTCCGGCGGCTTTGGTTAGCTCAGAAATGCTGCAAGTCTGAAGCTTCTGGACATGATCTGCCAGCGCGTATTCGCACGCATATAACAGGACTTTGCTGTTTGTAAAAGCTAATCTCAAATCAGACTGATTCCTTTATGCAAAATGTATGGTTCTTTGAAAGGTTTACAAAAAATCCCATCTACCAAAGTCAAATGGGGCGGAGTCAGGGTGACAAGAAGCTTGTCCAACACCTGCACTATCTCTAGGAACTTTTGGTAGACTAAGCTTGACGAATCTAGCCACGTCGGAGATACTTCGAGACAAGAGTTGAGCTCCTGCGACAAGGACGCTCAAGCAGCGACAATGCATGCTCAAGTTCATTTTTCATTTTGAAGTTCTACGGCTTGATAATACTAACTGGAAGATTGCTTTAATGAACAACACTATCATCAACACCACTATAGAGCTATCTTCTACAACGGCCCACCAAACTCCCACTCTCCAGACCACTTCTTCATCCAGCTGCAAAATCGGCTGTCATCAATTGCACTTGAAGATGGAACACAGTCTGCAAACTAGAGGGCCTGGTCAAGGGTCGCATATGCTCAACTCAATGCTCTGTCCAACATATGGAGCAAACGGCTTCTCCTGACCGGTGTGGGTGCAGACTGTACAGTTCATCTTCTATCCAAAAAGTCAATCGCAATGGTAGCAGCAACATTGGCTGTCTTTAAGCTTCGCGGGGCTTATGTGCCCATTGGCACTAATTCGTGGCGAAGTGATCGAATAGACACTGTTCTCGAAACCATCAACCCGCAAATCATCGTATCAACATCGGCGTGTCCGAAGGATTGCTACCCATACCCAGCTGTGGCATCGGAATGTATCGCTCAGTGAGATAGCAACGAGTAACGTGACCCATTAGTCACGAAAAAATAAAGACCTTGGTGATAGAGGAGACGATATTGCATATATTACCTTCACATCCGGTGCGACAGGAAAACTGAAAGGAGTGAAGATAGACCGGAGATCAATTTCTGGTTGCGTGAAAGAAGGAGGCAATTTACCGTTTAATTCCAACCCCAAACATGGCACAAGTGTGTTGCTTATCTGTTCAGTTGCCTTCGACCTTGAGTATACCTTGCCATCATGTGAGCATTCCCCTAATTTAAATCATGTAGTATGTGCCATAGTCATATTTAACACTCTCTGCAATGGTGAAACCCTGATTCTAGCAGCTCCGTCTACCTTTGAAGCCGCGACCAAAACATGCCATATTCTGCCATTGACTCCAAGAATTCTAGGTACGTTAGACCCCCAAGTGGGCTTCGATACAGTGTAAAGATTTTCCTCGGTGGCGAAAGCCCAAGCCCATCCTTGATCGAGGCATAGTCCCCTCTCCGTCGACGGCTATACAACTCGTACGGGCCTAGTGAGTCAACATGTATAGCGCTTGCGGGAGAACTCTTGCCTGGATCTCCTGTCACAATTGGCTTCCCAATATTCTATGGTACTGTTATCTTACTTGACGAGGCTTGTCTGGAATCCGCAGAAGGGGAAATCTGCATCTCTGCCCTAGGTCTCGCACTGGGATATTTCCATGAGTCAGATCTCACCGACAGCAATTTTGTTAAAAGGAACGGGACTCTGATTTACAGAACCGGAGACTATGGCAAGCATACCAAGCATGGATTACAGTTCTGCGGCCGCAGGGACAGTGTGGTCAAGAATAGGGGCTTCTTAATCAACCTCGAATCAGATGTCGAGCCTGCTATACTGTCCTTTGGCAAAGTTGACGGCGCATCAGCCTTCATGTCTCATGGACAACTTGTTGCTTTTGTCACATCCATATCTGTCAAAGACGGACTTCGTAAATATCTCGCGGGTACGGTATCCTCGTTCTTGGTCCCCGATATTGTGATTTATTCACTGGACGAGTTCCCCACACAGACAACGGGAATGTCGACCGACAGAGCCTAGTACGCATGAATGAGCAAGAGCAAGGATTGGATAGGGGCAACATCGAGAAATCAAACTTCATTATTTGATTCGATATATGTTGTATTTCAGCGCTCCACCGTAGTCAATATGTACTTTCACAAGTTGTCCGGTGCCGCCTCACAAATCATACCGAAGAGAGAGTTACATAAAACCAGACATGGCCACTTTATCATTACTGGAAAGTCCGAAAGGGTTTCCTGGAAACAGGAGTATTTCTTGGGGTGCTAGATGAAGTTCGAGTAGTCCCGGCAGTGCATAGTCTAGATTATACTGAAACAGGACATGATAGACTAGATTTCTCAAACGCAAATTCCTTGATTCGCCTTGCATAGCTGCTTATTTTACAGGACATTTTTTGACGGACGTAGAAGACCCCCGAGCTAGGCAGCCATGATCATTAAAAGCTAAAAGACTGATATAATGGAAATTGTATAGATATTAACCAAGAATCTTATATAATATGCTTCTCTATATTGTTGTTCTAATTCTCTTCTGTAAACCTGAGGGATATATACTTGATGAGTATCATTATCGGGTAATATCCTATTAATCCGATTCAATACGGATTATATTCCGAAAGTAAGGCTCTTCTCCTAGATCGAGCCATGGTTCACAACAGTAGCAAACACAAATCTACTTCTCTCAGTCGGCTTTTCGATGCGGCGGCTACCTATGTGTTTAGCTCGAATGCCAATAGTTAGGCTAGAAAAAATAAATGGAGGGAAAGCAAGTGAATCATGGCATTGTGTTCCCAATTTGAACCAGCACAGTTTATTAACTGGCGAACTCCTTGTCTCACAGAACCCTCTAGCCATTGACGCCCCGCTAATCCCTCTTTGTTCACCGGCTACCATTTGTGCTTTCCATGAATTGAAGGCGCTGATCGATTCCGCCCCAGTTCGCATGTATATAATCCAGAAAATAATTACGGCGAGCTGCCAAGGATGTCGGTCCCCAGCCCGAGGCAAGTTCTTTTCAGCAGCACTTATATATGTTCCCAAGTTCATGATCATTATTGAGACCAAGTGGCTTTTTCTATCTACACGCTGATTGTCTTAAAAATACTATAAATGTCAGTTAGCATTAAATGGATAGATATCAACAACAATATTTGCTGGAAAGGGGAAGAGAACCTACCCAAACCCGGCAGCTCCAGTAGCCATTACAGTACCAGGCATCTGAGCTTGCCAATGCACCTCCTTGACCGATTCGGCATAGTGAACGAACAGCAACTGTGGTGGTACGTCCGACATGCCAGCCTGTCGGCTCTCCTCCTCGTCTAACTCAACAGCCAAATCCCACAATGTAACCGTGTTATCTGCAGACCCAACAGCAACCACGCTATCATCGGACGGGTGCCATTCAATACTCGTAATGGGCTCCCGATGGAAGTCGAACGCCGCTACGGGGGACGCCTTGATCTGTGAGGAGGGTGCCGAAGCATCCGGCTTCCAGTGTCTCAAATCCCACACCGCCCATTGCCCATCATCGGCACCGGTGGCGAGAAGATGGAATGTTTGATTAGACCAGGTCATCACGTTCACATCAGTGGTGGACACCTGAACATCCACAGCGGGCTTCCGAGACTTGGATCGCACATCCCAAACCTTGACGCTGCCATCACTGCTAGCGGAGGCAAAGACGTTCTTCTCATTGGGAGACCACTGTAGCTCCTCAACGGAGGACATATGGCCAGTGAACGGTCGGGTATCGGTCACCCATCCGCCTCCTTCAGTGCGCGTCGTGACATAAATTAATCCATCATTATCGCCCGTTAGCAGCTTCCCCAATGGCTGTAACGGAGACCAGTCGAGCGCATAACCTTCCGACTTGTGCATCCGGAGTGTCGATACTGGTTTCGACGCGGAAGGGGGTATCACGGTGCCAGGGACGTCGAAACTGGCAAGATGTTGGGTGACGTCGTGGATCACAACCTGTGAGTTCTCAAGCATGGTGGCGGTGAGGGTTTGAGGGGGTTTGTTATAATCTCCCGATTGGGATGGGGTCTGGTGTGCCCGAATTCGGTTTGTCGTGGAGCCCAGCGGGATACTCTTGGACTCAAGGATGGGTTCACCGAGGTCATCGTCGTCCGAGTCGCTCTCTGAGTCCGTTTCATTTCCCTTGTCCATCTTGCTCAATCCGCTCATCTTCAGTATCATCAATTCATTCTCCTTTGATCGTCCACCCTCGGCCTGCGTACCAGCGACCGCGTAAACTGTTGCGGGGTATGTCCTGCGGTTGTCGCCCAAGGAATCACGCACAATGTCAAACGAGAGACAGGGCCATGGGGTGCTGAGTGTGTGTAGCATATCATATGTCGATGGATCAGGAGATAGAACTTCTCCGGGGCCGAGTTTCGTCCTTCCAGGAATAAATGTCTGTTGATCTAACTCCATTGCCTCTGCATCTAGGGTCGCAGTCGGGGTTAGCAAGAAAAGCCTGTACAATCCGTTTGTAGAATCTACGTACCCTTCTGCTCCTCTTCCAGCTCTGCATCGGGACGTCCATCGACACCGGCTTCCAGGATCTCATCCTCACTCTCGAATTCATCCTCAAACTCATCTTCAAACTCCCCCACCTCGTCTGGAGGGGCGTCGGTGAAAGGGCGTTCTCCGGCCTTAAGAGCGGCAGATTGCTCGTCCGAATTATCAGCGGCTCGTTTGGACATGATGAATGAATGTAAGATGTGCAAAACTCTTCCTCCAGGGCCGTCGACGAGCCAGTCGTGCAGCAAGAAAATGGGTGGAGGACTGCTCCACGGGAAAAAAATTGCTGCTTAGGGTTCAGGAACTTTTTTTTTTTTTCTTTTCTCCGAGGCAGGCAGGCATCAACGCTAAACCTATCGTGGCATAGAGCCGATCCGGTCAATTCCCTCACCCACTTTTGGAGGTGCGGCTGTGTTGACCTCAGGCTCTCTCTCCAAAGGGGCTGCTGAGCTTCGTCCATCTTCGCTGCTCTATCACTCGCTCTGTCCAACGGTTGAGGAGTGCGGGTTTATTCATTTATATCGTGGTGTCCTCTTCAGTGGATCCATCACTCGGCCGTCACACGTCACATTTTGTTGGCTGCAAGGTGCATACAAACAAATCTTCCTCATTGCCTCCCGACACGGTGGCTATTGTGGACGACCCCCATCGTTGTTGAAGTACGCATGCTAACTGTCGAGTCTCGCTGCAGAAATTATTTCTTTCCTTAATATCGAACTTAATAAACAACGCTTTATGAAGTTTGTTGAGCCGTTGCTCTGACCCAGATCCTGGAATTCGGTTGGCTCGGCCTCCCCGCTCCACCGTACCACCGGGAGCTGACCATGTTTACATTCCACAGGCCCCGAACGAGATTCTTTCCTTCATTTAAAACACCCCCGTCAGCATGGACGCAGATGCGACACATATTCCCCCCACTGGCCCTCCCGACGCCCCGGAACGCCCCCAAGAACATCAGGAGACGCACGAAATCCCCGGTCCCGCAACCGAAATGATGGCTCCAGGCGAGACTCGCGCCAGACCGGCATACAATAACAACGGGTACAGCAGCGACTCGCGCGCCCACTATTCATCCCACAGCTATGAATTCCACTCCCCGGGACGCGACGTCCAGTCCGTCGATGGTGATCAGTCCCGACCGAACCTCTCTTCGTCTCTAAGCCATCAGCCACTTCCATCATCATCATCACGACCGAGTTCGGATCTCTCCCATAGTCACGAAAGACAGGGCCAATCGCAGCCCACCCAAGAGTCGAGTCAGAAACAATCATCCCAACAGACGAAAAACAGCGTGGTGATTAAAGTTGGAATGGTTGGCGATGCGCAGATCGGGAAGACTAGTTTGATGGTCAAATACGTGGAAGGGAGTTGGGATGAAGACTACATTCAAACGCTAGGTATGTGGAATCTCGCCAACCCCATGTTAAGAGCTAGGCAACGGGGCCCTTTGGCTGACCTATTGAGTTAGGCGTCAACTTTATGGAGAAGACAATTTCTATCCGCAATACGGAGATCACGTTTTCGATCTGGGATCTTGGTGGTCAGCGCGAATTCGTTAATATGCTTCCCCTCGTGTGCAACGATGCTGTGGCGATCCTGTTCATGTTCGATCTTACGCGCAAGAGTACCCTTAACTCCATCAAGGAATGGTACCGCCAGGGTCGTGGGTTTAACAAGACGGCTATCCCATTCCTGATTGGAACGAAATATGACCACTTTGTCAACTTTCCACGTGAGGATCAGGAGGAGATATCCATTCAGGTAGGTGGTGTTTGATGGTGATCGAGTGTTGCAACTAACCAGGATCAGGCAAGGAGATTCGCCCGGGCAATGAAGGCGAGCTTAATCTTCAGCAGTACCAGTCACAGTATCAATGTGCAAAAGGTTTGCATTGTCTCTAGTTGTCCGACATAGTCCGCTAATCGCGTACAGATCTTCAAAATTGTCCTGGCGAAAGCCTTCGACCTGAAGTGTACTATCCCCGAAATCGAAAACGTTGGCGAGCCACTGCTACTGTACAAGAATGTCTAATTATGACGGCAATGGGGAGGTGGGTAACGATTATGATGTACATTTGGACGAAGGCATGTTGACGATGGATCCAACTTCTCATACTCTTCAGACCAGTGGGATGACCATGGTGGATTGGCCACAACTTGGGTGCTCACCCTACAATTTCATTCTGTCTCTTCTTTCTTTCCTTAGCATTGGGATGCGTCCAGGGTTCCTTCATGTTTATTACTGACTTTCTTTTTCTCTTTTCTTCTGTTCAATTCCCCACTTGTGTTTCTAGTTTCTGTTCATCCTCTTGGTGCCCTTTTTCAATGTCCCGGTCATGGATGGCAGGGCAAGCCGGAGGGCATGCCAAGTGGGCCAACCTGTCTAACCCTTTTCCTTCAACGTGTGAAAATATCTAGCTCACATTGACGAACCAAATGTCAGAATTATTCCTACAGTCCCACCTGCACCTGTGAGTGAATGCAGGCCTCTATCCCTGGAGTCGGAACAACCTTGCATCCGCTCTGCTTTGGGAAATATGTCAATATGTAGCTCTAGGTGGGCGCTGTCCCTCACAACACGCCCACTTTGTTGCTAGACAAATAAAAGTCTCTTTTTGTGCTTCAGTTCACTTTACCTGCAGCAGGGTAGCGTTGATTCTATGTTTATATTTCTTTATCTTGTTCCTTCTGTTTATTCAGGGTTCCCGCTCATTTCGCATCCTCACTTCTCTCACCTAGCTGTCTCTAACGCTAGAAAATGGCAGGCTGGAATGACCTTCCTACTGAGCTTCGGTTGGCCATTCTGGAGCTCCTGGCGGAAGATCCTGGTCTCCAGGATCCCGCCGCTGGAAAAAGGCCATTGTCCTGCTACGTATGTGTGTGTCGGGAATGGCAGGACGTTTTCGAAAAGAGAAACTTTGCCCATATTAGACTGTCACCTGCGTGTTTGAGAGCCTTCAGCCGACTCGTTCGTCCCAGGAGCATGATCCGTCACATCTGGCTTTGCATCAACCTAAAGACTTACAACTGCGTGAAGTGCTATGTTTCGCACGAGATTTCTGATATTTACAGCAGCAAGGTCCTCGTCGGAGAAACCATCTCGAATCTGTTTTACATCCTCAGTCGCTGGTGCCTGACTGACACCGAGAACGGTAACGGGATCAGCTTAGAAATCAGTGCCCACGCTCCTGGCGACTATCGCGATGCGTTTGGCTCCCGGGCTTTCCAAGTTGCCTACACAGCTCCTTATGACCCTATCGAGCAGTGCAACTGCCTCGATCCCCATGTCACAGACACGCGGAGCATTTCCATTATCCGTCTCTTTACCTTGCCAATGACCCTGCTTCCTGAGCTGACCTTGCCCATGGTGGGTGTGGTCACCACACTGATCGTGCGTCGTCAGACGCATCGCCAGTTTTCCGCAGAATCATACAGTCGGATCGTCTGCCATTTACCCAATCTTCGCTATATCCGCCACGAGACCTGGAGGGAGCTCTCGAGATCATCTCAGCCTGTGATGGATGCAGGTGTGTACAAGAAGCTCTGACCATGCACATGCCACCATGCTAACCTCTGTCACGATGAATAGATAATAGAAAACTTCTGTGGACCGTCTTCCCTCAGACCCTGAAAAGCCTCTCCCTCTTCAAGGATTTCAATGAACACTTCATCTACGAGTTCCACGGACCGGCCGAGTTCCACGACGAACTCTTTCGCGATATCGACCCATCCGTCGGTTTCGCTCTCGCAGCAAAGAGTCAGCGTCTGGAACATCTATCTGCGGGGTTCATCGTGGATGCCACGTCATTCTTCATCGGGATTCGCCGCAACTGGGGCTGGGATAATCTTCTCACACTGGCTTTGACATCCAATCTCTTCCAACCTGACATGGACCTAGAGGGTGTCAACGAATTGCTGTTTCTCGCCGGAAAAGCCGCGCTCAAGATGCCGCAGCTTCGCGTCATGGAGCTCTGGAACGGCGGACACGGGTTTGGATCCATCTTCCGCTACGACAGAAGAGACGATTTTGCTTCGGTTACGTGGCTGAGCAGCGTCTTGAAGCTGCAGTTCCGCGTTGGAGTGGTTGACGTTTGGAACGAGGTGGCGCATCATCACGACCGGCCGGGAGTTCGCTTTTTTGTCGAGACATTGGATAGAAACGGGCTTTTGTCCCATGGGGATACGATCAATATGCTTGTCCTCAGATATGAGGTGCTGGATCCTATGTCGTTATATCAGATTGTTATGGAGGGGAGATATTACAGCTGATTTTGACCTGTTGATGATCGTTGGATTGTTCATACGTGATTATCGGTGGACATATTGAGTTGGTAATATGTTGATGTAGTGGACATATTACATTTCATTTTGTCAATGATGAGCCTGCGAGAGCATCGGGAGATTCACCCCATGACGAAATACGTCTCTGATGTCCTGTACTTAATGATGAGAATGTGAAATACACTCACGGAAAACTAATAAAAACTAAAGCAATTAAAGCAACGTAGGCTCGAAACTGAATTTCTGGAGAAGTATTTGAGATGTTCAACTTTTTATTCACCTTCGCCTTATTTCACTCCTATCAACCTCACAAACAATGAACGACAGAAACTTCATGTATCAGACTACTAAATAGAATACCACTAGCGGCAAATAGATATAGAACATCTACAAACAAACCCATTTACAAATCGGGGCGTATATATCACAGAGATAAATCTCAAGCACATGTATTCTGTCTACTCTGGCCTGAACCTCTCAAAGGAAGACAATCCTCCATAGACAGCTGGATGTACACAATATTCACAGATCGCATAGGTAATATAGTAGACTGAGCAAGTCTCGCCTAACCCACAGCGTATAATAACTAAACTACCGTCCCTTCCATGAGGATTCAATAACCTCTTGCGCAGTGGTCAACTTAATATCTGGAAAGTAATTATTCAAAGGATCTTCCGTCGGGACCAGTGCCGCATTAGACGCAGCCAGGTAATGAATCCCCGCAACTGCTGCCTCAAATTCATCCTGGGATAACCCATAGTCCGGTTCCGGAAATTCTGGGAACGAGATCTTTCCTCCGGCAAGGTGTTCCAAGCTGTCAAAAATGACGCGAAATTTCTCCCCTGTTTTATCAACATTAACGATATCCTTGATCCAAAACAGGTGAAAGAACATACCTCGAACTTTCTCTGCTATCTCGACAAGTTCTACGAACGTGAGAGCCTCCCCAACGATAGAGCTCAGTTTAGGCCACTTGGACAGATCCATCAAACGGGCCACAAACTTCGCTGTATCTTGAGTAGTGATGAAATTTGCCTTTGATGTCCCATCGCCTGGAATCACGGCCCATTTGCCAGCTACTGATATAGAGGTGATCCACGGCTTTAGATGGGAAGGCCAGTGTGGAACACCGTAATAGTCTAGGAAAAAACCGTTGACAACACGAGTGTATTCAAGATCTGTCTTCTCCAGAGCGCTGATAGCGGCATATTGCCATTTCGCTTGGGGGACCAACTCAACAAATCTGGATCTGTCAGACACATTACACAGATGTTGAGGAGGGGGAAGTAACTGACTCTTCAGTGAGATACATATCGAAAGCGCTAATCACAAAGCGTCGTGTCGATTTTGACTTGTTAGCTGCTTGGATCAGGTTCAGTTGTGCCTCGTTGGACTGTTCGGTAATCATGCTCAATGCAGATATCACAGTGTCGACGGCCGCGGACTCCAATACTGCAGATGCGGCGTCGACATCTTCGTAGTTGACTTGGAGATAGGTGATGTCCTTATTGGAAGCCCTCTCCTGCAGAAAAGATTAATAGTTGCTTTGGAAATTATTAGGATGTAGTGACTCACAGCGCGGGTCAGGACAATCACTTTATGTTTCTGTGTAGCGACAAGAGCTTCCACGATTGTCCTACCAACGCTTCCAGTGCCTCCAGAGACGGCTATAACACCCATGATTACTTATGAGGAATGAGGTTTCTCTAGGGAGTTTAGATGGGCATGACCAAAGGCGCGAGTTGTTGTCATTTATAGGTATATTGTCTGATATAGTTACCTGGCTGCGCATCTCGTAATGGCAGCCCCACTGTAAATCCTACATGTGCTGTTCGAGCAGGTGGTGAATGTGGAGTAGTATGGCACATTCCAATTTCTTCGGAGTTCTGGACACTATTTGTCAGGATCTATATATTATTTGTCAGTTTTTAAGTCTTATTTGTCAGGCTTTAAGCTTCCCAAGGCAGTAATTTGTATGAGTTTGTCTTCGGCGGACTCCGCGGATCCCGAGGCCGTGAGTTAGATGGTGGAGAGCGGAGGACGGAAGAATTTAGTGCTTGGCTTGCTATGTTATCAGGTTTATAAATATTCACGGGCAGGACCAATTCGAGGACAGGTGGTACTTCTGAAGGATATATATAGTAACATACCATGTATCAACGTATGCGGCCCGTTAGATGAGGGCTGCGCAAGTGAAAGAAATAAGACAGGTGATCTGGATGAATTTTAAAATTCTGCAGATTTATATGCGATTTGCTAGGTCTTGGTTGTTTTCACACAATAGCCCAATCCCCAACATGTTAGTTCCAAGTAACTCTAAAAGGTGCATACATGCATCTGGACTGTATCTTACTGCGGAGTGTATCCACTTGTATCCATGTAATGCCACCAGACCATTTAATAACATGCTAACTACTAGTGTTGCCTAACACGTCGCACTTAACAATATGTGGTCACTGGGTAGCATCTCACCTTCACTCGGAATCTAAGTCATGCAAACAAGGTCGTAGATATTACCAGCTCTCCTCTGTAATCAAGCTTTGTTTCCATTTCCTTCTCCTTATCACACCTGTCCAAACTGTTTCCTTGTCTATCAGAATATATACCTGGCCTATCCAAGGTTGGTATCCTTTTTACTCTAGTGTAATACTGCTCTTCACTTCTTTAGGGGCATTCAGATGATAAAACCATCAATGTCTTTGGTTCCATACGTTATGGTTTTAAGCACGTCAAACCCAGAAAGGCCAACAAAAGTGTTATGATTATTCGCTCATGGGAAGGAATGGATGGCAGAAGAACACTATACGAGCTACACGCCGGCAGCCTACTAAGGGGTCTTTTCACAGTAGTAACAACTAACTGTATTTAATCACCATCGCCGCCGCTCGCCAAGGTTTTAGGAGTAATCGGATACTTACCGAATCCCAAATATTTCTCTATCAAAAAATAAAATAAAATAAAATAAATTAAATTAATACACAAAACCATTCGACAAAAACTTGGACTCTTAGTGAGTGTCATGGACGCCGGGGGAATTGTGTTACAACAGTAAATACTGCGCATGTCACTGTAGGGAAAATAAGACTTTTGGACTTTTGCCTCGAAGACCACCCAACCGCTGGATGGCTATTGCAGAGTTAACTGCGCCAATTTATCAATAAGCTACAGACCCTTCCTTCGCGAGTTTTTGCTCGACTTTGAGCACTATAGCACCTGCGCAGACGGTTGGCACAGACAATCTACTACCTCCTATTTGGACTCAACGGAAGAAGGGCAATTATGTATAAGCCTCTGAAGACCCACGGGTTATTCAATTTTAATCTTTTTGCACAAGATCCTCGTTAGTTTGACCCAACAGGAAAATGCAAACAGCGTAGATCAAGGTTTCAGGAAATGCTCTAATTCTATCTAGACCAGGTTCTCACAGTTATAGTAGAAGTTTAGTCTTTTTTCACTGTATCTTTTTTTTATACCTTGCCTTTGCTACTTCACTTTGCCTTTCTTTTTGCTCATTATAATATCTGTTTATATTCCCTCTTTGTCTACTCACATTTTGTTCACTTTTTCTTTACTTTTTCTTTGCTTTAGTTTCCCTGCGAACCACTTGCATAAATTCAGAATTATATTGTGGAGTAACGTGACTTATATATAGTATACATTATGGAATGCACCTCTGGCATGGTTTGGCTGCTGAGATATCTTGCGTGACCGGTTAAGTACCGATTAAATAAGCAATGGTAAACCCCCGTATATACGAATTCCGGCTATCAATCCTACCAAGTAAGTCAATTTATGCGCTGCATATCACAACTGCTATGGCGACTCGTCTCGCCGCTCAGTGGACATGTTAATAGTTCTCTGTACGTTAATGTCACAATGAACTAGCCCGTCATCCGCAACACTCTCTTCATTCCAACTCGGATTCCGGGAATTTTGGCTCGTGACGATCGTCGAGATTGCATGTTGTTCTGCAGATCCCATGCCCGGAAGCCAGGCAGGTCCACCAGTATTCAGTTTAGCATGGGATCCCCGAGTTCTGCTGCTGCTAGACTGGCCCCTGCTACTAGACTGGCCCCTGCTACCTGACCTATTTGGGCTGAAGAAATGGAACAGAGGGCGGAGAGTCACCAGACTCCCAGCTGTGATACCTAGGCCGGCTTCAATATTCGATGTGATGGAAATACTGTATGTGGTATCTGCGAACCTGTTAATAGTAATGTCCGCAATGTATCCGTATAGAGTTATTTGATTCACATACAAAGAAAATCGGTACGTTTATAAAACTTGAGAAAGGGGATGCGGATAACAACGGCGGCGCTTGCACTGTAGAAGCTATTAGAGCAAAACAACAGGATAGGAACAGCTGTGGTTTATCCGCGTACATGCATCCTAGGCCAAGGATTCCAGTCAATGCCCATTTTGAGCGCCTACTCATCTGTAGATCCTTGAGAAGGTATATCGGATACAGGCCGAGGGTGAAATCGCATAGACAGGCTACTGCGCTGAAGAGGTAGGTCACATCGATGACATAATCAGTGTGCATGCAGTGACCCTGGCCCGTCCGTTCCCAAAACTCTCGTACTGGAGAGCATTGCAGTATCAACACAAACCAGAAGGGAAGGTCGATAAGTATCGTCAGCGCCATTACCACGTATGTAACCACGGCATCACGTCGTCGAACAGTTATCCGGAGGAGGAGCATGGCAATGGATAGTCTCGCAAACGAGACTACCCAAGGGTAGGCACACTGGCCAAGCCACCACCACTAATTCAGAGCTATCAGCGACGAGTTTTTTTTTTTCTTGGGTCGGGTGTGAAAGCTAATAACATACTAATAGAGCTCTTTGAATATCTTCGCGTTGATCAAAATCTGAAAATCTCCTCCCTAGTCCTGCCACTGATCCGGCGATTCCACAAACCGCGAACCAGATGTTTAACACCTAGTGAGTTAAATATTTAACCCAGCTCATTGATTTTATAGGAGAGTAGTATGATCTACATACCATTGCACACACCATTAGGATGTCATCCCACCCAAAGACTTTGACGAACTTCAATCGTACGTAGCATCGTAGAGAAACCGTAATGAACGAAATGCACAGGAAGACAGTGGTGACCACAAAAATTGCTTTGCTTCTACCCTCCAATTCCATCGTAGCAATTGCAGGGCTGGCAAGAATACCAGCAGAAACGTTTAGTACCACAAAGATATCTCAGATCATCGCGCCATTTACCACCTTTGTATCGGAAGATGGGAGACGCGAATTGTAGCTTCTAAAGAGTAACAAGCCACGGATATCTCAACAGGCGAAGGAATATGTTCAGTACTTTGTATTTCTAAAAATTGAAGTCGCTATTGAATCGATGTGAGAAAATTTTCAACGGTAGCGGTTCTAAAGAATATTCGAAAGGAACCGCGGGGTTCGCTCTCATCCACACGAGGTTACATTATTGCCGCAAGATCCATGGAACTTCAACTACATCACCGAATCCGAAGAGTATCACGGGAGACATACTTTTTTCTGCTGGCTGACGACCATGGCAGATCAGACCCACCCTGCCCATGATTTATTATGGGCAATTAAACTCCTCGTCTTGGCATTGGCTACTAGGCGACCCACAGAACCAAATCTAATGTCGATCTGCTGAATGTTCCGTAAGAAAGACTGATTGATTTGGCATGGCCATTATGATTCATACCAGAGTGGGGGATTTACAGTTCCATGAAACAGCGGGCGACTCAATTTAGCTTTAAGGTTCCAAACTGTTAAAGCTCACCTGTCGGAGCCAACCGCGCAGTTCTGCCCTCTTGGTATGCAGTACTCATATAGCTGGCCATGTAGTATAAGAACTTCAAGAGATTTAAGATAGTAAAATTTTCGGAATCATTTACAAGTAGCGGGAATGGCTGACTGATAGATCATGGTGCTTAGCGACTTCAAGAAATAGAGGTTGTGAAGACAAAAATAGAAGGCGGCTTTTTGATCCTCCCATTTTCTGCCTATAGTTTCCGCCATACTGCTCCACAAATACTAATTATCTCATGTTCGTCTGCATGCCGGCGAGGCGAACTGCATGACGTATGATCTGTTTGCTCTTACATATGACCTGTTAGCAAACCTTTCGGTTACAAATTTAAAGGAGCTGGTGTGTTTATTTCATTGTAAGTATATATTTCTTATTCCTCTTAGCTGCAACGGTTGCATGTGCTCACAACAGGTAAGTTCTCTTCCGGTATTATTATGCACTTAATTTTAATTGGCAACTCCTTTCAGGAAGATGGTATACAATTACATTAATACCACAGATACCACAACAAACAAATAAAATCAGGCCTGGATTAATTGCCAGCGTTGCAACGAAGTGAACACTGCTGAAGGTCCAAGAAACAGTACAAGATCGAAGTTAGGAGGGAAAATAACTGTCAGAGGAGCACAATAGAACTATATTTAGAATAGTTTTGTTATTGAAAGTATCAGATGCTCAGTCTGAGCATACTTCCATCTTTCTGTACGAAATAAAGGACCAATATAGTATTGTTCCTACCTCAATCTCATGGATCGAAACTACCCGGAAGTTTAAGATCTCGTAGTGATAACTGGAGGTTATCAATGACCCCGTTCTCGGAATCAACACTTCCCTTTAGCGTACTAGCATTACTATTCGATCGTTTAGATAGCCAGTCGTCCCTTAATGCGCGTGCCTTCTTATGACTTTCATGCCACTCGGCCATTGAAGCTGTTGGCGTGAAAGACGTCTCTTCCAGGGATTCATCGCCTGAGTGTTCACTTTCGGCAACTACCGGGCTTATCAACTCGAGCTTCGGAAGTTCAGGGATGCCGTCCTCTGCCAGGATGCTGTTCGAAACATCAAGTGGCTGTTGGAGAATAGTGGTAAAAGTGCCTCGTGCGACTGGATTTTTTATGGGCAAGTAGTTCGTCAGAGTCTCCGGAAGCTGCCCTGAGTAACAAATGCGCCGTTCATTTGCATCGCTTGGTACAAATAAATCCAGTTGCTCGTTGGAGTACTCCACGTGTAGTCTGCTGTATGCATCCACAGAAACGTGCTCACCCGATTGTAGCTGCAAGCTGTAGATTGCAGCAATATAGGCGCTCTTATAAACCCTTGCATTTCGATATATATTGTATATCTCCTCAGCGGCTATACTTTTCACACCGCTATAGTACACGGCACACCTGCTATGGATCAGCCTGAATTGGAGACAATAGTAATGGGAGGGCAAGTTGCATACCGACATAACAATCTAGCCTTTTCTCTGAATTCACGAGTAAGCCCCGGAGCGCTTTCAGTGGGTCTAGGATAGACTGCTGTTTTCTTCACTGCAGCTGTGGATATGAATCGTTTGTCTAGACCTAGGCTGTTTAGAAATGGCCTTATTCCCCGAATCTCATCCAGCGACATAGAAAGTGTAGGGACTTTCTCATAGAACAGAGCCGGCCAGCCGTCACGATCTACGATAAAGAACTCTTCTGCGGTGGATACATAGCTAACCTCAAGAGACTGATTGTGTCGATTAACGGGAAGAAACTGGACAGCTTTCAGAGGTTCCAGGTCGAGCTCGGTGGGATTAAAGTCGTTTATATTCCGAATGGCGGTAATAACGTCATCGTACTTGACGCTGTTCTCAGTAGATAAGGATTTCAACTGAGAGAAGTAGGTGTCAAGAGATGGTGGTTTAATAAGAAGCCTGTCGACAAAAAACTCTTCCAAGTCTGGGTAAATTTCGCTGAGGCCAATTTGATTGCCAATCCGTGTCGGAGCCCAAATACATTGGCCTCGAGGATACCGCTTCTCCGAATGTGGATCGTATATTAATTTATCGTTGTCAATGTTGGCGCTGAGAAGCGTAAGAACATGAACATATCGGTTGTTTTCTTCACAGATGTGTCTTACCGGAGGCTCATCAAGCTTTCAGTGTCTTCGACATCCTGAAACATGCCCCTGTATATTTGGTGGATATGTTGAACGTTAACTTTTGTAACACCCAAGTTCAACTCTATGCAATATGTTGAATGGTTCGCTTTTATAGTATATAGTGTATTTTGGAAAAGACGCTTCAGCTTCGAGTTCTGGGCATACTCATTGTATGAAGAGAGGACATGGATGTATTTTAGCCATCGGGGGCCATCCCAGACACACAGGCTCGTATCAGTAATGCACCCAGTGTCCTTCGGGATAAATACAGTTGGTCCTGACTTAAAAAAGGAACTATGAAGATTAGCATCTTCTACGCTTCGCTGTCGTTCGGATTATACCATACCGTATCTCATCCACAGGCCTCTCTGCCAGTAGCTCGTACATTACAAAGATCTTGGAACTCTTAATGCTCATTGGCATGGCATGCAGCTGTTCAAATACTCCTCGAAAGAATACGTCCGTCGCATCGCAGGTAACGCCAAATATTTTCAGGAAACTCAAGTCTATCTTGATATCCAGACCCATACTTTCCAGGCCAGTAAGAAAAGGCAATAACTTGGTTGACTGGAGAAGTTGTTCGCAAATTTTCAGAAGTTTAGGTGATGGGTAATAAGTCTGATCGAGCCTCGTACTGCCACTGAGGGTTGGGACAACTGCTTGTTTGATTGCAGACTTAACCGCGGGTGTCATTTCGTTCTCATAAACCGCCCAGTGCCTCTTGAGAACACCAAGGAGGATGCCCGGACAACGATCTCTAATTTCCTGAAATAGAGGGGAAAGTTGATCGTGGTCATGGATATGTCTGATCCTAGGAACCGTGCGAATAGAAAGTCTCTCTTCGAGCCATAGCTTCCATTTGTCTGCGCTTAATGGTATCTTAGATAGCATTGGATTGTAGTATTCTGGGTGCAAAATATGAATCGATGGTCGTCTGAAAAAAGGATTTCTAAGTAGATTTGCAATTTCCTGCGTTCCGTAGGCTCCAGTTGTTTTGAAATAAATATCGTTTGGCTCCTTCGCCGAAGGACAATGAGGACGACATATTGTCATACTACTTCCAGATTCCTTCATGAGGAGCAAACAAGGAATTTCCAAGCCAGGATTCTGTAAACAAGCATGATAGATATATCTGAGAGTACACAAAGACTCCCGCATGGATTGCCAGTAAAATTCTCTATGGACCGACGAACTAATCTCCTCGAATATAAGCAGTGGGGAGGCGGATATAACACCAAGTTCGCGGAACAACTGTCGGCGCTCTTTATTTACTGTAGCCAGCGGTTCGATGGTACGTAAGTGTGAGAGCGGAGGAATGGTGGCACCACTGGTGTCAGTATGGAAGATAATCATCCTTGGTTCCTTAGCAGCGGATACGTCCGCTGCTCGCATTAAGGTCCCATCTGATAAAGGAAGAAGTGGGAGTTTGCGAATTTCGTCTGCCAAGGAAGACCTTGACTCAGTCTTCAGCCATGATACGATTAATTCAGCCACACGGCTGTGCCAATCATCAGAAAGCATGAGTTGCAGAATTCGGGGACTCGGACCAGCCCAGTAAGGCTTTAGCCTATCCAGCAGTTGTTTATCTGAGATTTGCCGTGCACCAAGAGGCTTCAGGTAGTCAATGTATTCTGTATATCTGGTTGAGAGGTACACATCATCTTGCAGATCTTCAAACAAAGGCCGGTTGTGCTGGTCACAATGACAAGGTAACAAGTAGACAAGTGAGGATAGAATCTTCCTTGTTCCATTCTGGGATTGAAATAAAGGAGCCATTTTAAGTCCCTTGTATAGGTATTGTGCTACTTTTTGAGAATCTTGATTTGTTGTACTGGGCCTCGGAATATACTGAACCCACTCATACTCCATGGAAGATCGCAGAAAACTGGAACTGATTGCCTGATACAAAGCGTCTGCTATCCTTTCAAAGATATCATGGGCAGAATAGTTTATGTTTGAATTTGCTTCTGTCTTCGATTCCTCTGGCCTAAACTGTGCGCAAATAGCAACCTAGGGAATTAGTTAGTTGAATTATATTTAATATGACAGTGGAATACATAACTCACATTAAGGTCTAATTGACTGTTAGGAAACGCACACGTCGCGGTCAATTGATAAGTTTTTTGAGTCTGGAGCAAAGGCCTTAAGGTCCCCGGATATACTGGGAAACACAGATATATTGTATCAACCTGGGACATGGCTGGGTACTTGAAAACTATATATTGATCCTTAACCACCTTTCCGTTGCACGTACTGGTAAGAAGTAAACAGTTATATTTGCCCCCCTCGATTGTGAGAGCTGTATGGCTTGGCTCACCGTTTGGTGGGTTGATATTGAACGAGAAGTTATTGCACTGGGACTCAAAAAGCATGAATCCGCGGTTTGATATCTCCTCGATGTGTTTGGATAGAATAGCAAATTTCTGGGACTGAGTGAGGAAAAGAGTGATCCGTGTTCGGACACTTTCCGGGAGTGACTCTTTTGTTTCGTTTTTTGGCGTTATCATCCCTAGTCTGCCATCGCCTTCTTTCTGTTGAAAAGAGAAGGAAAACTCTCCGGACTGGATGTGCACTTTACTGGCAATCTTGACTGTCTTTCGTAGAGAATCGGCACTGATCCAGCTTGTCTTCTTGGATGACGACGGCTTAATTTCACAGAGTAGCCTGACATCGCTTTCAGTGCATCCATCGTCGTTCGATTCAATCACTAGTCGGTCTGCAAGCAGGGTAAATGTGAGAAATGGCTTCGCCCCTTTTTCGAGAGCCCAGCTATAGCTGAACAAGGATGTAGCGCCAATTATGTCGAATATAAACTCTGTGTCTGGCGACAAACCGTCACGAGGGAGTAGATATTTTGATAGCTGTTGTTGGATGTTCTTCAATGCTGTTAGCACACCAGGCGGAGTTGCCTGTCTCTCTTCATCAGTGATGCCGCCATTCTTTAACCGGATATCGTCCACAACCTTGGACGCTTGGTCGGGTGTTATTCCCGCCATTGGATAAGGGTTCAGTGAAACGGCGCAGGAGCCGCGTATCCACGGGGAAACGGCGAAGAAGAGGAGAGCTGTCATCAAGAGTCGGTTCGATGCGTGGAGTCTCCCCAAATATTGGACCTGAGGAGGTGATGCATTAGCGTAGAAAAGGGCGGCTTGACCGTCTATCCTATAGGCTCCTGCCCCCGCTCCAAGTAGCATCCTTGTCATTTTGCCTAGTAGGAGCTGCTTCAGCTACGTCGCGCTCGCTCACATCATCCAGCCTGGCCGCTTTTTGAAACAGGCAACAGCGTTTGCTGTACACCTCGAACCGATAGAGGATCGAGAAAATGCATCCTAGAAAATCGGGAAAGAGGGCACTCTGAAGCAAAAATTATATTGTAGAGAAATCAAAAAGGCAGTAATTTTATGGTCTGGAGTAGCTGCTTGCCGATAAATTTGATGTTAAAGTGCACTGGGGTATCTCCTGAGGAATGCATTAAGAGTCGCACGCTCACGTCTGCCAAGTCCCGGACCTTCACATACATTCCATTTTATTCCCTCCCTCACCTTTAGGGCTGGTTAGATCAAGACCTTGAGGGTTCTGGGTGGAAGAAAAATGCGAGATTAGATTTGTACATTCTTGCTATAAGTGGTAATCAGGAGGGAATTGACTTATTGGAGACGAGCTATAATTACTTATGCTGAAACAAATAGAACAAATGGCAATTATCTTTTAGTAAAATAATAGATATTATGTGTTCAATGGACATAAGTGCCGAATAAACGGTGTCCCATCTTGCGCCATCGTTTGCTCTTCTGTCGTCGCAGCTATAAAATTTAAAGCCAAAGATTTAACACAATAATACGTAGTTATTATTAACCGCCTGCTAATTAACTTTAAATACTTTAGAAGTTGCGTATTTATACACCTACTATATTTAAAAATTATATGAGTATGAAATAATTGATCATCAATGTTCAATCCTTTCAGCTACATCTTCGAGTGAACAGTAGCGATTCCAAGCACTTGATTCGACAGAATCTCTTTCAGCATTTCTCGCTATACCTGAGTAGAGACGCAGATTCCTTTTTTTCTTTGAGCTTGTAGCACAGGTGCTAAATGTACACATAGAGAACAAAAATAAAGAGAAGTGGGTATAATATGTAAGGAACGGAAATTCTTGGTCTATCTGATGCTTCGAAAGGAAACAAGAAGCTAGTGCTCCTGCTTTTACATAAATTATTTAATCTTTTGCTTGAAGCTCCAGATTTCATCTTGGAATCTAACTCTAAACGTAACAGAAGCGAGGCTTTCCTTTGTAGCCCATTCATTAAACCAGGGTATAGCCGCGTGAAGCGTTTCTGCCATGGATACCCATTTACCGAGGCCTAAACTGTAATAAGAAGGATATGCTACAGATCCCTGCGCAGAAACTAGATGACGGGTCTCACATAAGGCAGAGACGATAGACTGACTGTGAACAAAGGTGGTTAACTACATTAAAAAACAACGGGCACGAAGTACAGAGAACTTATTACTGATCACCGGACAATCACAACACTCCCTGCGGAGAAAGGCTAGGAGACTAATCGTCAACTTAATTGGATGTTCCATGTTAAATGTTATATATAATCTTGTGATCTTGTTAACATATATATAAGCACAATAAACTCACGCGACTAAAAATCAGCCCAACACGACATACAGCAATGTTGTTCACTGTCACATTATCTTGTGTATAGATTCAACTCTCTCCCACAATCCTAATTTTTTAAATATTTTTGAATATTTAGAACACTTGCAGCATTGTTTAACAACTTTGTGCAGACTTGGTGCACCACCAGCATATTTTATTCCTTTGTATGCGGAAGTTCTATTTGGGGGTCTAGCCAACAACCGCTCTACACTATACTTTTTCATGCGAAAGGTATTTACTCCTTTTGTAGTCCTTTTTCTACTAACCTATTGTATTAATACAGCTGGCGTACCAGACTCTCTTTTCTCTTATGCCTGAGAACAGTCTGGCTAAAAATAATGCGAGGTGAATAACCACTCGTACCTCCGTTAGGCTGAAGAAAATACTAAAAAGCCCGCATTTACTAGAGAATGAAGATCTCTTGACATGGTATCTTTCTGCTTGGTGGTGTCTGAGTACTTGAATCAGCCAGAGGTGTTGAATGACCTGCGCGATACGTTCAGTTTGATCTGGTACTACTGGGTGGAGGCAGAGATATTGTGAAAGAGTTGTGAACGGCGTAGGGCAAAGGGAGCGTGAGTATCATGGCGCAGTGGACCGAGTATATCGAAGCCAAGTATGAAATGATTACTGGACGGGCGCATCACTGGGTATAATGCATTGCTGTAAATTTCCGCCCTCGTGGACTATATGATTCTCCTTCCGATGGAAGGATATAAGGGGTGGACGGGAGCCTTGCCGACCGGTCAGCGGAGGAGTATCGAGCAGCGTTGCGAATGGTATATAGACCAATGAAGGCTCACACCCGTCAGGAAATACTATAGACATCTCGAAGGGAGAGGAGCAGGACGCGAGAAGGGGAATTCGCAGTCGCTGTATAAGACGTGCATGGACCAAATCGAGTGTTAGAAGCGACTCCATATTGAGGTTTGGAGATAGGCGGCGACAATGCCCAAAAGAGCCGTGGATGGCGAGTCCCCTGGCGAGGCGGAAAGAGGAATGGGGCCGCAAAGCGTGGGTTTGGTGATTTATCGACTCACATACTCACATACGGACACGGAATGAGCCGAGTTCCTGCAGAGGTTCTAGGCACATGTCAATGGCTGGGGGCGGGGAAACACTGGAAATGGTGAGCTGAAGTCATACTTGCGTCTTCCTTGGTTTGATGGAATGTTATTGGATATTCCAGAGGGGACATCAACGCCGCGAATTATGTCCACTTCCTGCGGTGCGGAGTAGATCGGATGCTAACCCATTAGACATTTCCACGACCTTGCTCTACCTTTATTTGACGAGAAGAAACAGGTCAACCAGAAAGTATTCCTCGCGGTCGACTCTCCCAGCTTTGCGCACTGTACCGGGAACTCGTATACGGTCCATCTTCATTTTCTTTCGTTGGTGACTTCATCAACTTCGTGCCGGCTGTCAACGCTGATTACGATCCTAGTGAGCCACTCGAGCGTGACGATGAATCACCAGGTTACTACGGCCAGGTGCACATCCTAGGCAGTTTGAAATGAGGAGAGCTCTTCGCAATGCTCTCTTTGCAGTCTGAATTGCTCGAAGATCTCTCACCCTTGCCCTCGGCCACCCAAATCAAGTATATGTTGGCCCAGCTGTACCGATGCAGGTGAGAGGCTGGCAACTGCGAAATGAGATATGATGTGTTCTTAAGTGACAGATGATAGAATACGCATGAGATTCCTATCTCGCAACGAACATGTACACTGACGCGTCAATATTATCCGCAAAGCATTCTCTTCTCTACCAGGAGGAGAGTACTCTTGCTCCTTTAGTTGCACCTGTGGAGTAGGTAACTCCTGTGCTGTCCCATTGAACTTTGCCTTGATGCGGGAGGCGATTCTGGCTGAGGAGGCAATCCGGACGCTGCCTGGTTAAGGGCCAGATATGGAGCGGTTGGGACCACGTATGGCTGCCTTGGAGGCGGGGATGAAGAAGAGGTGAATAAAAGGAGAGATGAAGATTCCGAGGACCCATGTGCAATACAATGATCAACCTGGTTTTTTCTATACGCCCTACTTCTTGTTCGCATGTTAATGTATCTCTATTGGGTATCCTTAACGTATCCACTATGTATCCTCCTCCTACTGTACCATATGAAGACCTAATTATAATATAAACCAGCTGCCCTTACATGTGTCACAGACGTTGGAATCAACCAGTAAACTACTTCCTTGGCCGTGAAGTATCGTCCATCTGTCCTACAAGAGGTACCTATTTGGTGCAACCAATTCACATGCATTTACATCCACAGTGATATTCTGCCGTTCAATTCTCAATGTAACATGCCATTCTATCTAAACAACTCCCTTCTTGGCGGCAAAAGACGCCTAAATCTAAGCCTCTTAGGACTATTTTATTCACAAGTGCAGTCCTTTCCTGAAGAGAAATTAGATTATATTTCGACAGTTTATTTTTACTTGACTTAGCCACAACTCCGTGTCTCAACCTCCTACTCACAGCCAAATAGGCTACAAAATATACGCCTGTAGAACATGGGGGTGGGGGGACTTCAGAATTCCATTTTGGTAAGAATGGATTGGTCAGGGAAGCCCCGGAGGTGGTGGCTATGAGGTGGTGGCGGGAGTGGCTGCAGTGGTTGAGAGGCTGAACCGCCTAGAATATATTTTTAAATTTACAATTTACTTCCTACTGGAGCAAGTAGCAATTTCCTGAATAGGTTTCTGTTCTTAACTTGGTTAAGAGAGGGGTCTCTCTACCAAAGAATATATCGGTCCGCAAAGAGTCCTTCTATATTTGGTCTCGAGTCGTACCATATGTAGATATTTGTAGACAGCTCCCATACAATTCTAGAACATGGCACAACATTATATCTCCCAGCCACTGGCCATAGTAGAGTCGCCTCAGATCAATATCACCTCGACCGACATCCCCGAAATCCCCGATATCTTGTGCATAGTAGTCTATAGGCTCATACAAGCCAAAATACCATCAACCTTCAACGGTATCATGGGAACAGAGAAACAGGTACGATCCCCAAACAGGTACTAGTACTTGACATCGCTAATATGTTAGAACCCCGAGCCCTCCGACCTGGCCTGCACCAGATGTCGCGAACGCAAGATCAGATGTGGCCGCGAGCGCCCGCACTGCCGCAGCTGCGAACGCGAAGATGTTCCCTGTGTGTACCAGAACCCGGTGAAACGAGTCAACCACTTAAAACTCCTGTAAGAGGTGCTGAAATATAGGTGGTATTCCATGCTTACCCGTGTTACTCAGGTGTGACAGTGTCGACCGACTGCAGGACCGACTGACCTCGATTGAATCGCATCTGAGTCGGCTGCATAATCCAGAGGTATCTGTTTCAGCGCGACAATCGCCACGGGTAGACATGGGCTCAGAGACGATCCCTGAATCCCGCTGGAAGAGTCTCCCGTCATTGCCGTCCCTTTGCCGAGGGTTTCAAGGCCGCGTGCGCGAAGCTGGACGGACCACGGCGGCTATCGATAGTTCACTGGAATCGGTCTGCGTGCATGCATCTACAACAGAACCATTTCCGCCATATAGCGATGTGACGGTACCTCTCCTGCCCAAACCGCAGGTGAGCGCTGCAATCGAGCATTTCCTCCACAATGTCGACGTTCAGACAGATGTGTTTGAGCAGGAACATCTGCGTGCGCAGCTAGACCGTGTGTATAAGCAACCGGATGACGCGTGGGCGATCTGCTTCAAGACTATCACGTTATTAGTGTTGGGTCTGGAGATTGCTCGCGCGGGAGTCTTGTTTGGTGATTTTGCGCGCTCGATGCTACCGAGCCGCGCGTCGCTGGTTAGCTCGAGATTGTTAACGAAGGAGAGATTGGTCAATGTGCAGACCCTTATTCTGCTTGTATGTTTATATCTTGTCTGTCTGTGATTCTTGAGGTAACTGGCGCAGAGCGTTGCAGCACAGCAGTTGGATCCGCCGGACTGGACGGAGCTGATCTTCGCAAATGCATGCCTATTGGCGCGCAGCATGCGTCTTCATGGCACGTTGGACGAGAACTCGCATGAGACGACCAAAGTGCTGCAGGCTCTGTATGCACGCGATCGCAGTCTGTGCATTGCTCGTGGATCACTCTGCTGGTTGCCAAGGGAGGATTTTAACCTCACCGGACAGATGGCTGCCATGTCGCGTGAGAGCTTATACGCACAGCAATTGCGACTGGCCGTCATCCAGGATGAAATCTACCGAGTAGCTCATACGAGTTCGTCGATGCAGCCTGTTGAGACACAGCTGGATCAGTATGCTGTTGAGAGTGGAGTCTTATGCGGCCCAACACCTACAATAGTGTGTCGAGTAGTGTCGGTCTTGGAGTTTCTATCTGCGCGGATTCTGACGTTCTGCTCGCAGTCCCAGTCTCCACAGGCCCATATGGACGCTCGTACCAGCTGTCTATTACTTCTTATAGCATATGGGGACCAGAGTCGCGAGGTCCAAGACGCTTTGCGGGCTATACTCCCCGGGACAGAAACATCAGGGCCAGAACCACCATGCAGCCCGTTCTTCACTCCGCTAGATACCTTCTCCTTACCAGGGCTTTTCCTCCTCCTAGAAGACCAACTAGTCACACAGGATACTACTACCCAATCGCTGTCCAACAGGGACCTCCTTGGCCGCGTGTCAACCTGCTACACGGAGCAAACATCTCGCCTCCCACCATCCCACCACCACCGCAGAGTTTCCTCAATCCTGACCCAACTCCTCCACGTCATCGACAAGATCCGTACTTCCCGAGAAACATCATCCGCGCCCATAAACCAATCGAGTGGGGAGTCCATCGACTCTGAACTCCCAGAAATCTGGCCACCACCGCCTCCTCCGTCAAGCGCTTCCTTGACATGGGACAGCTGGTTGTCTGTCTCATCACCATTGGGGGCACCGTCTCTTGGACCTCCTACTCCGCTTCCGTCTATGCGTGTTGCATCGCCGGATTTGTTAACTCAAATGCTAATATCATCACAGGGGTTGGAGGATACGGATGCGTTGTCTTGGTCGATTCTTGAGGAACCGGGAAGGAAAAGAAGGAGAGAGGATGGGGGAATGTAACCTACGATGAAAATATCGTTTTCATGTACATTGTTGAGTCTTATTGCATAAATTTGTGACAGATACCATACAACTACTCATTTCATTCGTTAATTATCTAATCTACTCAGTTTCATAGCCCTATTAGGCGATTGCTGCTAGATCGGACCTCGGATTCCGAGCTTTATGGACATAATCCCAGACAACACTAGATAAACCGCGAACTAACTATACATCCATGTTCAATCAACCACAAAAATGGCTCCTCTATCCGGTATCTGGCTGCCAACTCCTCTGCCTCGTCTTCACTACGGACCCAACTGCGTATCTCAACACTTACTTTCCGCCCTCCCAACACCCACATCCAAAGCATTCATCATAACAGGCCAATCTCTGAGCAAAACCCCATTACTTCCAAACCTCGAAAAACTTCTGGACAAACACCACGCAGGCACAATATCCTGTATCCGCCAACACACCCCCGTCAGCGACATCGACCACACAGCAGAGCAAATCCTCCCTCAGAAAGGCAACATCGACACCCTAATCTCCCTCGGCGGGGGATCAGTCATTGACGCAACGAAAATCATTTCCCATCGATACCACGAAGCACACAACGTATGGCTAACCCACATTACTATCCCGACAACTCTGAGCGCAGCAGAATGTACCCCCGGCGGGGGCTACACGTCCAATGGGACTAAAAAGGCAATCATAGATGCGGGGATGGGAGTATCTAGTATATTCTACGACCCGGGGTATAAGAAATACACACCTGTGGATTTGTGGCTGCGGACAGGGATGCGTGCCCTTGACCACGCAGTGGAATGCATGTATAATCCGATTGCAAGCGAAATACCCTGGAAGGTTCTGGCGCTGTGGGCTGCGGCTGAGTTATGGGAGGGTCTGCCGCAAGCGAAGACGCACCCAGTAGATGAGGAGGTGACAGTGCGGTTGATGTTAGCGGCGTATGCTAGTTCGGGACTCAAGGGGGCTGGGATTAGGGGGATGGGGCTGTCGCATCGATTGGGACATGCGCTTGGTGCGCCGTATGGGATTCCACATGGAACGACATCGTGTTTGACGTTAGGAAAGGTGGTATTGCTGAAGGCAAGGGAGAAGAACTGTGCAGAGCACATTGCTAGGTTGGCTCCATGTTTTGGAGGGGTCAGGACAGGGGACGATACTGCTGATGCGATGTTTGTTGGAGAGAGGATTTTGAAGCTGGTGAGGGAGTTGGAATTGGACGGGAAGTTGGGAGATTGGGGAGTGGGGACAGAGGAAAAGAGTGTGATTGTGAAGAGGGCAATGGGGGATGATGTACGGGTTGAGGAGATGGAAAAATTGGTCGATGAATTGTTTTAGCTTGCTTGATTTTAAAGATAGCCTTAATAATGAATACTTGCAATAACCAGGTAGTACGGGTCTACTGGATTTTTATTAAATTAATCTTACCATCCAGGTGACAATCACACAACTCGTTCTTTATAGGAGCATACTACATTACCTTAAAATCTGTCAGATTTTTGACTATAAAAGCATAGCCTGGAAATCCGTCATATCGCGTTATTTACTGCAAAATGATAAATTTGAGTCTCGTGATACAACATATGGCAGTAGACACTTCGCATCCCGGACGCCGAACCCAGCTCAAATACCCCAGAACAACCCACCATCCACAGTACAAAAAACTCACCGACAAAATGGACCGAGTCGACAAAGAACTTGCCAGATCGCTAACTATCCACCATTACCGTCCAGAACAAACCCCCTGGCGTCGTCTTGGCCAATGTGAGTTCCTTCCTGGTAGAAACCCCAAGATTAATCTAATCTGTACAGACCTATACCGAGTCGTCGAAGATGGATCTCACACACAATACCGCCTCTCAGCGATCGAAAGTCTGATCCCACCACATAGCGAAGGGCCCGTGTTCCATTTTCATGAGATGCACGATGAGGGATTCTATGTCACAGTATACGCTTCACTTTCTTTCTGATTCAGTAAATGGCTAAGGTTCATTAGAAAGGAAAAGTGCGCTTCCATTCGCCCGGACGGGATGATGTAGATGCATCGGCCGGGGAGTTCGTCGTGATTCCAATCCGGTTGCCTCATAGATTTAGCAATCCGTTTGACGAGGACGCGATATTCATGAATACGATTACCCCCGGGTTCTTCGTACGGTATTTCGAGTGTCTGGAGGAGTTGATTGGCAATGGGACGGTGTTGACTCCGGAGATTAATAAGGAGGCGTTGAGGAGGTTTGCAACGGTACCGTTGTTGCGGGAAGATATTGATGAGATGGAGATGGAAAAGACGGATGGGGAAAGGTATATTGATCAGCTGCAGAAGGGATAGATCAATCTGGTCTTAGTACTACAGTTTGGATGTGCGTTTTATTTCTGGATATAACTATCGAAAATTGAATTATTTTTTAGTCCTGCATTTGCCTCCAGTAGTTTTGAAGATTAAACACTAGGTACCTGGTGAAATATATTCTCTCCTTATCCTGCTCAGTGTTAACAGCAACAACTTAAATACATCCATCCCTGTTGTGCAACTCCACCCATAGAGGTTCCTTGACCCAAAAGCCCCAGATCTTCTGGTCATCCCACTTTTCACATCCGATCATATTCAAATCAAACCGATACAGTAATCTCGCCGTAATCAGCCGCAGCTCTGCCCAAGCCAAATTCCGTCCCAAGCAGTTTCGAGGTCCGAAGGAAAATGGCTGAAAGCTCTCCTTCTCATCTTTCTCGAACACAGGATCACTTCCAGTCCATCTCTCAGGAAGAAAGTCGTTCGGACAATGGAAGTTTCTCGAATCATGGTACGCCGCGAAATGATTAACCCCCACTGTGGTACCGCCCGGTACGAAGCAGTTATCAATAATGGCACCCGCAGCAGGAGTCACCCTTGGAAGGGTGATAGCAACAGGGGGATGGATCCTGAGGACCTCATTCTGGACGGCATTTAAATAAGGGAGATTAGCCACCGCTGACAGGACGATCTCTTTTTCCGATGCGAACGTCTCCCTTATCTCAGTGACTAACGTGTTGTACACATCAGGATGAGTACAGATATAGAACGTGAATGCGCTGAGTGTTGTAGAAGATGACTCCGACCCGGCAATGCTGAATGAGAATGCATTGACCTCCATTTCCTCCCTCGACATGCCTTTGTCTGTCTCCATGGCTGCAAGGATATAATGCAGAAAGTCCTTCCGGTCTGTATTCCGTTCTGTCCTTCGCGTGACTGTTTCCACCACCCGGGCCATGTTTTGCGCTCTAGCCCCGGATATTGACTTCGGCATGAACAGTCGTCGGATTTTATCGACACCATAGAATCTGAATATTTGGATAAAGGTCAGCTCCTTTGAGATGGCGGGTATCGAACTGACGAATAGATCTGCCTTTCCATTATCAAGACAGGTGAAGTGTTCACCAAACGAGAGATCACGGAGTATGTCGTATACTATCATATTAGACTGGTTTTTACGACGATGCTAGAGAGTATTTACCGGTGTATGTAAGCCATGCGACGATGTTGACCGGCCGAGAAGACCGCAGCGAAAGCTGCTCCATCAATTGATCCACATATCCCTCGATAATATCATGCTGCTCTCGCAAGGCGTTTTCCGAAAAGGCATGGGAAAGGAGCCGTCTCTGTCTTGTATGCGTTGCTCGATCAGCAGTTAAAATGTCTACGGATTAGTATATCAGCCACCTAGTGTAAAAGGGAACCCTACTTTGCACGCCGGTAGGTGTGAGGAGAGAAAACACCGGGTCTTTTGACATTTCGTCCGGGCGTGGCCCGTAGATAGCTTTCCATGCAGAGCCAGATGTAAACGAGAGCTCGTTCGGGGCCACGCGCACGATCTTTCCGTATTTCTCATGAAGATGCAGTATTTCATGATGAAGTTGGCCGTGGAATTGGTGCCAACACCATGGGAGTCGAGTGGCAGCCCAGAGGGTTGGGCCGGGATATTTTCGTAGGGGATGCAGGAAGATGTTATAGAGGGGATATAGGGCTAGTAGGAGCAGCTGGATACTTGTTAGATTGGTGTGTACAGTGATAGATCACATACTGTTGTGGTGCTTGCTAGAAAGATAATTCTCCAAATTTCGTCCATTGCAACCTTCTTTCTCTCTTGAGTTGGTGCCGAATCTTGATGATTGTTTGATTAAAGGCATACAGTAGTTCTGCTAGATTTCAAAGCCTATCCGGGCTCCTGACCCAGGCCCCGTCCCCCGGACTCCGATGTCCGGGAGAGGGTTAGAACAGAACCAATTTATTCACCAGAAAAACACAACAACACCGAAAAACACAGGACACTTTATTCCGGTAACAAATATGGCTCTCCAAAACCCAGATATCCATATCATTATCATTGGTGCAGGAATCACCGGCCTCATTCTGGCCCAGTCGCTCAAAAAGGTCCGTTATCTTCAATCCAAAAGACCCTACTAACGAAAAAAGGCCGGTATCCGCTACACCATCTTCGAAAAGGAAGTCTCGCTCAACTATCGTAGCAATGAATGGACCATGGCAATCCACTGGTCTCTTGACCGTCTCGAGGCTCTCCTTCCAGCTGACCGCTTCGCCGCCATGACGCAGGTGTCATGCAACCCTGCTATCCCCATCGACGCCGGGGGCAAATACCCCATTATCCATGGAGAAACGGGTAACCTTCTGGCTGGAGTCCCCTATGCTAAAGGTCTCCGTGTACCGCGGAGCAAAATGCGGGAGCTGTGTGCAGGGGGCATCGACGTCCAGTACGGGAAGAAACTTGTAGATGTGGCGTTCTCAGAAAACGGCCAAGTCGTGGCAATGTTTGAAGACAGAAGCATCGTCACTGGGTCGATCCTCATTGGAGCTGATGGTCCTCGATCGACTGTGCGCGAGTTCGCCATGGGAAGTGTCGAGAAAGCAGCCGTGAGTCGGTTTCCGATCTTCCATACCAACATGACGGTGTCCTACGATGCGGACAGAGCGAGATATCTACGCCAGCGCTTTCCAACTAGTTATCTGGCCTTGAGTGATCGGTCGTTCCATGCTTTTCAGTCCAGTGAGTCTTTATCCCGGTTGCATAGGTGCGGGTCTAACGGTCGTAGTATCGAGTATGCCAGACGGAGTAGACCACCCAGAAACATGGGTCTTTCATCTAGCGATGGCGTGGTTCACAGACACCGAAGAACCGGCTGACTATAAGGAAAGGTTGGGTTTGATCCGTAAGAAAGCCGAAACTTTGGCTGAGCCAGCCCGGTCGGCGTTTACGTGGATTCCAGAAGACACTCAGGTTCATAAAGCGGATATCAGCTTCTGGATCACTCAGCCATGGGATAATCGAGAGGGAAGAATTACCTTGGTTGGGGATGCGGCACATCCCATGCCTCCTTGTAAGTTCCTTACTAGAGCTACGAAACTTGCTGACCAAATAGACCGTGGACAAGGTTTGAATCACTGTATTTGTGATGTGTCGCATTTGCTGGACGGTATCAAAAAGGTTGCGAGCGGAGAATCAACGCTGGCAAAGGAAATTATAGCATATGAGGAAGAAATGGTGCCGCGTGGTAGGGACGAGGTGACTTGTTCAATAGAGAATGGATATATGTTGCATGATTGGGAGAAGGTGCGAGAGAGCCCTGTGTTTAAGCAGGGGTTTAGGCCTATGGAGGGACATGATACTGAGCGCCATGAGAGGATGAAGCCGGAGGCTACTACTGTTGGTACTTAATGCTGGTTCTATTCTACACGAAATTGAATGTTTTTGAAAAGTTCAACAATAATATTGCCATAATGAAGTTGAGAAAAATCTGAAAGTATTGGATAAATTTTACTGCATATAAAGTGCGTGTGTAATGCTACTGCTAACTATCATCTATGACTCCATATTTTCATATGCACAAATAATATACTACCTAAGTTACAAACCCTACAAAGGTTTTCGGCGTCCGGGCCCCGTGAGCCCATCCAGGACATAAAAGTGCACGAAGATTTTCTACTTTCTCATACACCTCAAATATCACCCCAAATTCCATAATGGCCCGTCTCTATGCCTGGGTAATCTGCGCGTACCGCAGAAAAGACCTCTCCGAAGAGGCCTACCATGAATACCTCAGCAATCACCACTCCAACGTCGTCAAACACCATTTAGCGAAGTCGGGAATGGTTAGCTACAGCATTGTAAGTCTACCATCACCTATCTGACGAGACTATACATAATAGAAACTAACAATGACGAGACCCATAATACATCCGAAACAAAAGCCATGACTGCACGCGTGCTCGGTGATAACCCCCAGACGCAAAAGTCCACAGCAGACTGTGACTGTCTCGTGCAAATCACTTTCCATGATATAGAGGACTATCTGAAGGCGAGGAATGATCCGTACTATCGGGATGTGATTGTTCCTGATCATCAGCATTTTGCGGATAGTGAGAAGACAGTGTTCTTTACTGGTTGGGTGGAGACTTTTGTAGTTAATGGACGGGTGGTCTAGCAATCTATGTGTTGGGGTTATTGATATGTGTAGCTACATGATATAATCAGTTTACTTATAGTTCAGGGTTTGTCCTTATTGCAAGAGATTTAGTCATCATGAGTTATATTATTCTTGGTGTAGTCAACTATAGAGATGATGAATAAGGGTCTTACAAACATCTACTTGTCTTTGATAGCAAGGGACACAAAACATCTTGGGGTTATATAAGAGTAAAGCTATTGTAGGGCAATATGCGGTATCGCTCTGTCAACATTTTTGTCTAGCATCACCCAGTTGACTTACGACCACTACCATTAAAATAGCCTCTACTGAACCCTTCGGCATACACCTGCCTTCAATATACACTCTGCATACATTTGTATTTCCAAAAATCCGAATCTGGCATGTCATCTGATACCATAACCTCGTCGGACCCTGTGGCCCCGAACTACAAACCCTATCCCCTGCCACTGAAAAACCTTGACAACAAGCAGATATTCTCGGGACCCGATGTCCTGCAAAAAATGTGTAGCATGCTTAACAATATAGTGAGTTATGCCATTTATACCGTGGATAAATTCAGACGACAACTTACAATCAACATCCACTTCAGTACAGTACATTTACACGTGAAGAACAAAATAGACCTCAATGTCTCCTAAATCAGCGGACGTCTTTATCTTCGGTGACCAAACTGTGCCTTTCGAAACGACCCTGCATACTCTTCTGCAGGTCAAAGATGACCCTATACTGACGGCCTTTTTTGACCGGGTTGGGTACCACCTTCGACGATATGTTGGCACTCTGCCAATCCATCAGCAAAACTGGTTTCCATGCTTCACAACATTGGTCGATTTATTTGCGCAGCATGAAAAGAGCCATGCCTGTCCAGCGTTGAAGTTTTCGCTCCTTTGCACAACCCAGATCGCGCAGTATATGAGGTATAATCCATAAACACTCCTCTGTATGAAGCGGAACTAAGAATGTAGGTATTATGGTCAGGCTTCAAGGCCCTTCCCTACCACGGACAGCACCTATCTTGTTGGCGCTTGTACAGGCTCCTTCGCTGCTTCGGCCATCAGCATCTCGCCCACGCCTTCGGAGTTGCTCCCCGTTGCCGTAGAGTCCGTTCTGGTGGCATTGAAGACTGCAATGCTTGCTTTGATAGTCCGCGAGGACTTGTGTATCCCTGATGAGGACCAGAAGGCGTGGTGCGCCGTCGTTGGGATCGAGAAAGCCGTAGCGGAGGATCTTATAGAGAAGTTCAACACCGAAAAGGTTTGCATAACTCTCTAAATGGGTGGATAAAGCTAATTCAAACAGCATCTTCCCCGTGTGTATCAGCTGTATATCAGTTCCCTCAGCACCGGCAGCGTCTCCATAAGTGGACCACCTGGACTCTTACCTCAGTTTCTCATGTCATCGGCATTAAAACACTCACTATTGCCCATTGAGTTGCCATACCACGCCCCGCACCTGTTTCCTAGCCAAGACATTATCGGGGAATTACATGATCCTTCACTGTATGAGCAGGTGCAGCGCGTCAAAATCATATCTGCCGCGTCGGGGGAGGTCCATACCTCCTTCACCTTTGAAGATCTTCTTCGCCGTGCGGTTGCAGAGACATTGACCAGGCCCCTACAATGCAACCTTGTAGTCGACTGCTTAGCTACAGAACTAGCCCACCATGCTTTCACAAGTTGCAAAATTTGGCATATCTCATACCGCGGCTCTTTCATCTCAAACGCTCTATCCCAGATCTCCCCTGGCCTAACAGTTGTCACAGACTTTTCGATCGAAAACCCAGCAATAATCACGACTCCCACATCAGGAAATTTTTCCCATTCCAAAATTGCGGTAATAGGGTACTCAGGCCGGTTCCCCGATGCTGCCTCAAATGAAGAATTCTGGGACCTCCTGCTCGCAGGTCGGGATGTACATCGCACCATTCCACCGGATAGATTCAACTGGGAACGGCACTACGATGCGACCGGAAAAACGAAGAACACAAGCCGTATCAAATATGGCTGCTTCATCAAGGAGCCGGGTGTTTTTGATGCCAGATTTTTCAATATGTCTCCCAGAGAAGCAGAAAACACCGACCCCGCTCAACGGTTAGGTATTATGTCAGCTTATGAAGCTATTGAAATGGCCGGTTTAGTTCCAAACTCTACCGCAAGTACGCAGCAAGACCGTATTGGCGTGTTTTATGGCGTGACCAGTGATGACTGGAGAGAGGTAAACAGTGGCCAGAATGTTGATACATATTTTATCCCGGGGGGGAATAGGGCATTCATTCCGGGTCGGATGAGGTATGTTCTTGTTATCACGGAGCTTTGACTTCGCTGACGAACGGCGGAATAGTTACTTTTTTCGATTCTGTGGTCCGAGCTTGAGTATTGACACGGCATGCTCGTCGAGTTTTGCAGCAATTCAGACAGCTTGTGCTTATCTCTGGCGGGGAGAATGCGATACTGCTCTGGCTGGTGGCGTGAATGTCTTGACTAACCCAGATAACTTTTGTGGACTGGATCGTGGGCATTTTCTTACCGCAAAGGGTACTCATTCCTTCTTTCCAATACTTAACAGGATGGAAACTTATTGAATTAACAGGTAACTGTAACGCCTTCGACGATGCTGCAGACGGGTACTGCCGGTCCGACTCCATTGGTAGCGTCCTCCTGAAACGACTTGAAGACGCACTGTACGACAATGATCCTATCTTTGGCGTTATCCGCGGTGCATATACAAATCACTGCGGTAGGACTGATTCTATCACACGCCCATTTGAGGGAGATCAAGTTGCTGTGTTCAATCGTATTACTCGATATTCCGGAATAGATCCCCTGGATGTAGGGTATGTTGAGATGCATGGTACAGGCACACAGGCCGGAGATGCCACGGAGATGAAGTCGGTGCTGTCGGTGTTTGCGCCAGAGTCTAAAAGGAATCTTCCACTTCATTTAGGCACTGCAAAGGCAAATATTGGGCATGCAGAATCAGCAAGCGGTGTGGCTTCTATGGTCAAGGTTTTAATGATGTTGAAACACAGTACCATCCCACCCCATTGTGGGATTAAAACGAAAATCAACCACACATATCCGGATGACCTACTAGACAGGAACATTCATATTATATTTCAACCAAAGGAGTGGAAACGAGATCCGGGCAAGAAACGTTTGGCTTTTCTGAACAATTTCAGTGCTGCCGGTGGGAACACCGCAGTGCTGTTGGAGGACGCACCAGAGAAGCTCAGGTCAGATGTACCGGATCCACGGACTCGATATACTGTTGCCGTCACAGCAAAGACAGTCAAGTCTCTCGAAAGAAATATAAAGAATCTGGTTCAGTATCTGACAGACAATCCTGATACATCGTTGTCATCCCTGTCGTATACCACCACAGCCAGACGTATGCACCAGACTTACCGAGTCATTGTGTCCGGAGCGGATATTTGCTCCATCCAAAATAACCTCGAAAAGAATCTAACCAAAACACATAAGGAGGCTAGTAACCGACCAGTTGTCATGGTGTTCAGCGGCCAGGGCACCCTCTACTCTGGCATGGGAAAACAGCTATTTGATGCAATCCCGCCTTTCAGGGACAATCTCCTGCGATTCAATAGCATTGCCGAAAGACAGGGGTTCCCAGGTTTCCTTTCCCTCATATATGGATCCACAGAGGATAATGTCGATCAAATGAGGGACCACCTTGCCTTGGTTTGCCTCCAAATGGCTCTGTACACTTTTTGGACATCCCTAGGAGTCAAACCCATTGCCACCATTGGACACAGTCTAGGCGAATATCCAGCGATGTATGCTTCCGGAGTTCTTTCCGCTGCGGACGTAATATACCTTGTCGGTAAACGAGCTGAACTACTGGCCGAGAAAGTTAGGCCCAGGACGCATGGTATGTTGGCTGTGAGGGACTCAATCGTCAACATCCAAGGAGAGTTGGACAGCGCCTGCGCTGTTGCCTGTTTCAATCAACCCAACAATAACGTTATTAGCGGACCAATTCGCCAGTTATCTTCTCTAAAGGAGAGATTGGCAGTCCGCGGAATCGGATGCACCATGCTAGACGTGCCTTTCGCATTTCACTCGGCGCAGGTTGATACCATACTCGAGGATTTTAAAACCATGGCCCAAAATATACGCTACCGTGCCCCACAGATCACCTACATCTCGCCTTTACTAGATGCAGCTGTCCCGGCAGGTGATGGCCATACCCTGACAGCGGAGTACCTGACCAAGGCATGTCGACGACCTGTGAATTTCCAGGGTGCAATCGAGGCAGTACAAGCAACAAACCTGATAAGTTCAAAAACCATGTGGTTAGAAATAGGATCTCATCCGGTTTGCTCTGGCATGGTCAAAGGAATCCTAGGCCAGGACGCAACCACCGTCGCATCACTGCGTAAGAATGTCGATACATGGGAGGTGCTGACCGCAGGGCTAGAACAACTGTTTTTAAACGGCCTAGATATCAACTGGACAGAGTATCATCGTCCATGGATGACCCAGCAGGAGGTTCTTCCACTCCCATTATATTCATGGGACTTGAAAAATTATTGGATCCAGTATCAGAATGATTTCTGTCTTACGAAAGGCGAATGTCGGGCTCCTGCCAAAGACAGCCAAACTTCCCTTTTCCTGTCCCCTTCTGTTCAGCAGATCCTGAAGCAGGAGCATGGAACTACGACTTCCACATTGTCGGCTGTGTCTGACATTAACGATCCAAGTCTATCGCCAATTTTGAAGGGGCATGTTGTGCACGGAGCTGTTCTTTGTCCGTCGGTAAGTCAAAACACACTCACTGTTGTTCTGTGCTAACCAATCAGTCCCTTTACGCCGACGTGGCCCTCACAATCGCTACATATATGATCCAAGAGTCGAATATGTCATACGAATCTGTTGGTCTTGACGTAGCAGATATGCAAGTACAGAATCCACTGGTTTCACAGGGCAAATCTGCAAATCTATATCACGTCTCTGCCACTGCAGATTGGACCGCCAACCTCATTTCCTTCCGCCTGTTCAGTGGTCCCGAAGGCAATACAACAGAACATGCTACATTTTCCGTCCGGATTACACCGCGACAGACTTGGCTTGCTGACTGGAAACGAAACACATACTTAATTCTCTCGCGAATTGCGTCCCTTCGGGCCAGCACACTTCATGGCAACGCACATGTTCTAAAAAAACGTCTAGCGTACCAACTCTTCGCAACAACGGTTGAATACGGTTCGGACTACCAGGGCATGCAAGAAGTCGTTCTCGACTCAGATGAACATGAAGCTACAGCGACGGTATGTTTCCAGACTGACGAGAACGGGTTCACTTTCAACCCTTGCTGGATAGATAGTCTGGGTCATATCGCTGGGCTTAATATGAACAGCGATATTTCTCCAGGCAACACACAGGTGTTTGTTAATCAGGGATGGCATCGTATGCGTTGTGCAGTGCCCCTAACTCGGGGGAAGACATATCAAGTATACAACCGGATGCAATTAGAGGAAGGGTCGACATACCTTGGCGACACATATATCCTGGAAGGTGATACTGTTGTTGCTTTATACGAAGGAGTTCAGGTGAGAAAAATTATCAGTCTAAAGGACGCAGGCTGACTGGCGTAGTTCCAAGGAGTTCCTCGACGACTGCTTGATCGGTTGCTCTCCGGTCCCAAAGCCGCCGGCCAAAAAGTGCCGCAAACAAATGAGGCCATCCCGAGACAGCCGCAAGCAAATTCCATCGCTCCAAAGACGGACAATACTACAGCTCGAATAATGAGTATCATCTCAAGCGAAGCCGGCGTTGATGCAAATGACATGGACCCAAACGACAGTTTCGCGAACTATGGAATTGACTCACTGTTATCGCTAACAATAAGTGGCCGAATCCAGGAAGAAACAGGAACCGAAGTTCCATCGTCCCTATTCGCTGAATACCCTACTCCGAACGACCTTCTTAACTTCCTTGGTGCTTCAAATACGGTCTCTTCAGCAACAAGTGACAGTGTATCTGGCCACGAAACTGGCATCATGACCGAATCGGCTTCAAGTGACTCCATCCTGGACACCATTCGATCGACCATCGCATCAGAGACAGGAGTCGCGATCAGCGATATAAAACCAGCCACTCCGTTCACTGATCTAGGTGTTGACTCACTGCTAGGTCTCACTATCACCAGCACGCTTTCTGAAACCTTGGGAGTAGACATCCCATCCACGATTCTCGCCGACTATCCCAATCTCTCGGAAGTTGGCAAGTCACTCGGTCTTGACAAAAGCACACCCCCACCACCACCAGCAAAACCTGTATCTCCGTCCTCGGACGCCACAACAGGTCCCCAATCAACCTCAGTTCTTCTCTGGGGCAACACAAAAACCGCATCGAAGACAATATTCTTTTTCCCAGATGGGTCTGGCTCCGCAACATCTTACGCTCACCTTCCCAAAATCCCCGACACAGCTGCCTACGGCCTCAATTGTCCATACATGAAGACACCTCATGACATGAATTGTTCCCTAGAAGAGCTCACTGCAAAGTACATCCTGCAGATCCGTCGACGCCAACCTACTGGGCCCTACTACCTCGCCGGATGGTCTGCAGGCGGCATATGTGCGTACGAAGCCGCAAGACAACTATCTGACGCAGGGGAGAGTACGGCTCGGTTGGTATTAATCGATGCTCCGAATCCAATAGGGCTTGAGAATCCTCCACAGCGAATGTACGATTTCTTTGATGAAATTGGTGTTTTCGGGGCGAATGGAACTGCGCCGAGCTGGCTGCGTCCGCATTTTGATGCGTTCATCCGGCTCCTGGACGCATATAAGATTAGTCCATTTAATCTCACTGTCCGGACACATCTTATCTACGCAACCCTTGGAGTGTGTCATGACGGTCCTAAAATGGAGATTCGACCAGACGATCCCCGTGAGATGGTCTGGTTGTTGAATGACCGGAAAGATTTCAGTGGTGATGGGTGGGCTTCCCTTGTTGGCAGGCCAAACTTACATATAACGGTTCTGGATGGGGTGAACCATTTCTCAATGATGGAGAGGGGAGAGCATATGTCTGCTTTTGGGCAATTTCTCCAACGTGCGATGAATTGATGGGATATTAGTCGATCCTTTATATTGCTCTTGGATAAATAAAAGTACTTAATTTATTCATGCCATAAATATCATACGTAGGCCATTTCCATATCATGCCGCCAGTACGGAGTAGAATATATCACAAACTCAGCGGATGCGCCCTCAAATACTCCTCAAACGTCACCAACTTTCCCCGCGCCTGCTGCGCCCCCCAAGCTACCTTCTCCTGGGTCCCATTACCGAAATATCCATAATCCTGAATAAACTGAAACATATCACTCAAATGAGGACCCATCTCCTCAGGCAAAAATTCCTCCCACACCTCCTTCGGCATCTGATTATAAACCACCGTCTTTCCTACCACCCTACCAATCGTCTCCGCGATCTCCAGTATCGTATACATCCTCGTCGCAGCACAGATCACCTTTCCTTCATATTTCTCGAAATCCGCCAGCACCGCAGCAACCCACTTCCCCATATCCCCCTCCGTATCAAGCAACGGAAGCTGCGTATCTGGACGGACAAACAACGACAATGCATAGGTCCCATCGTCCCGCATCCTCGGGGCCAACGACCGACTAAAATTCGACATGAAGCAACCCGGCGCGATGAACGCGCTCCGAATCGGCAACGTCCGAATATACCTCTCTACCTCTTCCTTTCCATCGAAGTGGACCCCGTTCGTGAGTGCGCCGTTCGACTCAGCCAGGATACTCGGCAACGTGGAGAAGATGTAATATGGGACGTTCATGTCCACAGCCGCGTCAACGAGGGCTCTGCCCTGCACCACTTCATGCTCGTAGGTGTTCCCGTTGTAGGTGGTGATTGTGCATGCGAATATGACGTGTGCATTGGTGAATGCTGCGCGGAGGGAGGCTGTATCTGTGACATCTGCGTGGACCATCTCCACGCCTTGTGTTGATAGGGTCTTGGCGGCGGGTTGCGTCGGATCGCGTGAAGTTCCGCGCAGTATGTACTGGTTGCGAAGGACCGGGTCTGATTGGATGGCGGAGATCACGGAGCGGCCTTGTTGACTTGTTGCGTTCGTGATGACGACGAGGTTGGACATTTTGGATGGTGGCTGCTTTTTGGGGAGTTACTTCGCTGATATTGAGGTTGGTCGGTAGGTAGAGAATAGGTGGGAGGGCGAGAGGTGTAGATACGTATTAAATTGTATACTCGCAGGTCGGAGTCCGAGATGGAGGGAGTGACAATGGATAAAGCTCGTTCGGGGCTTGTCTCCGGTTGGTGACCACGGTAGGAATGTGTTTATTATTGGGGGGGTCTGAAGTGGTTGTATTCAGAAGGATTGTCAGCACCCCTCTATGAGGAGTATTGGGTAAGTATATTCACATGATGTCTCAATATGGACTAGCTTTATTCTGACAGAATGCTGAACGAGCGGGGGATGCTTGTGTAAATGACATAGATGTGATATAGGTGTGGTTCGAAAATGGTCTGGACTAGTCCTTCTCTTGGTGGTGTTTGGATCTGCAACAGGTGACCTACACATGTGATACCAGATTCAAGGTCCAATTTGGAATATGAAAAATAGTGTAATTTGTATTATATGCAGTTCCACTGTTATGAGTCGCACTTCACTAGTATAGTAACACATGCAAATGTAGGCATGTACATCGACTGCTACATGAAATATCTATTCCTCACCAGGCACATTTCGCCAATATCCCGTTCGGCCATCTTCTCACTCCCGCTTTTCTCATCTCATCAAGACAAAGAATCCCGAGACCAAAAGCAGCCGGAAGGAAGTAATGTTCGGCAGGGACGTTGGTCGTATTCAGAACCTCCTGCAACGATGGTATGTACAGCCAAAACACGGCCATCACGAGGGCAAATAGAATCGCAGGGAAAAGGAGCAGATTCTGCGTCTGTTTATCCAATGCGGGTGGATGTTGAAAGATCGATAGACGGCGAGTTCGGACGGCCATCAGGTTGAACCATTGCCTAACATGCGTTAGTTTAGTGACAATGGGCCGGGATGGAGCATGAGTTACATGACAACCAGGTTGATAAAGTACACCGAGCTGGCTTCGTTCATCTTTGCATTGTAGTAGTCTTGATCAATGCCTTCGGGGAGCGCTCCGAATTTAAACCATAATGCGGAGAAGGGAATCCTGTTACGCTCAAGATACCAGAAGGCCATGGAGAAAGACGCAACGGTTTCTAGCATTCCGTAGATACCGTACGCGTGTAAGATCAGTTTCCAGTTGACGAGACGGTCACGCTTGGGTTTGCGAGGTGGGCGCAATAGGACGTCCGCTTCGGGTTTCTCGTATGCAAGAACGGTCGCAGCAGCGCAGTCTGTGAAACAGCTATTTCATTGGTTAGTATCCTAGTATTTATAACTGTGGCTGGAGATTTCTCACCAAATGATAATCATAAGGAAGGAAGATAGAACCTGTGGCAAACCAAAGACCACACTGGCCATCACGGGCCAGAACTCGGAGAAGGATCCGGCAGGAAGAAGATACACAATTGTCTTTTTCAAGTTATCGAATACCACACGGCCGTACTGGACGGCTTCAACGATGGCGGAAAGCGAGTCCAATAATACCATGTCGGACGCTTCAATAGCAATGTCCGACCCACTTCCAAGGGCAATACCGATGTCTGCTGCTTTTAGTGATGGGGCATCATTGACTCCATCGCCGGTCATGCCAACAATTTCGTCTCTTGCACGGAATTCCCGCACAATACGAAGCTTTTGCTCCGGGGTTGTGCGTGAGAAGACAATTTCTTGATATCTACAGAGTTGATCCCATTGATGATCATTTAGACTCGTAAGGTCTGCACCCGTTATAACGATTGCCGAAGATACAGTTCCTTCTTTTTCAATGGACCTAGGATTGGGAAATCGTTGTAGAGCGTTGATATCGTCGACACGCGCCGCTGTTACAATTCTGCATTGTTGCGCAATTGATAAAGCTGTAAGCCCGAAATCGCCGGTCACCTGAACATGGTTAATCTAAGAAAGTATAAAGTGGGTGTATATTTTACCATGAATATCCTAATCCCTGCACACCTCAAGGTATTCACCACATCAGGGATCTCCCCCCTAGGTGGATCGACAATACCCAGAAGACCAACCAGGATCAAATCACTGCCTGCCTGGCGAAGGACCTCAGAATCAAACTGCTGCGATGATGATATGATGCCGACTTCGGATCCACGAAGAACCTTGCGTGCAAGAAGGATCACACGCTTCCCTTCACTAGACCAGCGATCTTTAAGCTCTTTGACAGTTGCAAGGGTCGAGCTGTCCAAAGCTGATAAGCTTCCGTCAACACCGGTGGTCTTACTACAACGTTCGATCAAAATGTCAGGAGCACCTTTAATGGTGAGTAATCTGGCAGTTTAGTCAGTTTACAAGTTTGTATATTTGACATAATTGGGGCCCGCTCCGTGGGGGGTGTTAATTACCTGTCCTCTTGCTTAAATTCCGATGCTTCGGCAGCAGACAAGGCGAGCGGGATAACTTCCGGATCGGTCGGTGTTAAGGTGCGCACCATAAATTTATTCTTACTGTTAAATGGCAATTCGTGTGTCTTTTTCCACTTGCGACGGAGTTCATCAGTAGGACCAAGACTTTCAGAGAATCGTAAGACAGCCTGGTCAGTTGCATCACCGTAGATACGTCTCGAGGAAAGGTCAATATTAGCAGAGGAGGCATCAAATTCAGCTGCATTACAAAGGGCGGCAATAGACCGTAGATGTTGGACACCCAGCATGTCCTCTTTGATCGCGGCTGGGTCGAAAGACGAAGAGCCAACCGCACTGTCGGTGGCAAACATTTGATTCTATTACATGTCAGCTGCGCCCCACGTATTTGACTATATTAGGATTCGTACCCTAGTCAACGTGCCTGTCTTATCAGAGCAGATCACCGACACAGCTCCCAGAGTCTCCACTGTCTTGAGCGACTTGCAAAGGATTTTGTTCTTGCTCATGAGGGCTGCGGTGATAGTCAAGCTTGCTGTGAGAGCAATTGGGAGGCCCTCTGGAATAAAGGCGATAGCAATACTGACACAATCAACAATCAAAGTAGGAACATTGATCCAGCCAGGATGATCTTTCCGGAGCCATGTAGCCCTACGGGTGGATTAGTTATTTCTACGGAGCTTAGGAGGAGGGATTAGAAAATACCAAACAATAATAACGATAATCACCATCATCAACATGATGAGGACAATGAGGATAACAAAGCGGAGAATTTCCTTTTCCAGAGTTGACAATCCCGTCTTGGGCTCATTTGTCAATTTTGCAATCCTACCGAAAACTGTTGAATCACCAGTAGAGACGACTATGCCAAGGATATTTCCTGACACACAGTGAGTGCCTTGAAGGCCGATACAACGTGTCTCAAGATAATTGTTGTCTGTGGAATCCACCGTCGCGTTAATTGGGAGTGACTCGCCTGAGACTGTTAGACTATTCTTGGAACGTATGGCAGGCTACGCACCTGTCAAGATAGAACGATCCAGGCAGGCATCATTTGAAACTTCAAGGAAGCGGATATCCGCCGGCAGTTTATTACCCGCCTTGAGGTAAACAATATCACCGGGTACAACCTCTGAAGCAGGCACCATGCTTTGGGAACCATCTCGCAAGACAAGGCAGCTTTCTGGGAGCATAGCTGTGATAGATGCCATGACTCTGGAAGATGACCAGTCCTGCCACGCGTTAAAAGCAGCCTGTATAAAGAACACTGCCAACAGAACGATGGCCAGTGCCAAGTTGGCTACTGCCGGTGGTTGGCCTAGTGGCTTCCACGAGATAAACACCAGGATGCAGCCGATCAGTAGGATTGCCCCAAACCCTTTGAAAAAGTATCCCAATATTTGTGAAACCCAAGGATGTGGCATATGCGAAATAGCATTTTTTCCATATTGGCTGATATGTTGCTTGGCCTGTTCGGTAGATAATCCTTGTGATGCATCGACTTGCCATTGTTTCTGAAGTTCTATCGCGGATAGGATATGCCATTCGAGATTTGAAAGATCTACACATCAGTTGTCAGCTTAATCTCACTTCCTAAAGATGTATGGACATACCATCAGCGATGGCATCTTTAGCTTCGGCGGCCTCAGCTCGCTTCCGTTCCTTGCCTTCGTCGATCTCAAAGGAGCTGTAAGATAGGTCAGACACCAATGGCAACTATATATAGTAAACCACAGACATGGTACGATAATGGATTGGAAGCGTCAGCGACGGATCAACTGTGGTCCTGCGGTTCATACTGCGAATCGAGAACTGTGATGCTATCGAGGCAGTTGAGTTCTTTCGAGTGAGATTAGCGGTCCTCGAGGAAGCTCTATTTCCCGTTTCCTCGTCGGCATCCTGCCAGCGAAGCCGCGCTGGGTCCGCTTTGCCATCGGTATCCATCCTCTGAATCGCCAGCTGAGATCCAAGGACTGGAAGAAAAATTTTCGTAAGTTGGAGGACATTGGTTCTTAGTTTTTGAGCTTTATAGGTTTTACACATATGCGGTGTAAATTAGACTGACACATGGCGTCGCGTGGATGATGGGTGCGCGAATTACGACACCCAGAGCTTAGGGCGGCACCTGATGCGGCATTTCCTGCTCAACGCGGATGTCCACTCGTACGGGCAAAATCCCTCACAATATAGTCTCAGCTCCATCTGAGCTCTACTCGAGAGAGGATAATGCTCCCGGTACTCGCATGCAACCTTGGACATTATTCCCTCAGAGCTAAGAGCTGTGAGCTTATCGTCTAATATTCCAACCTAATGGAGGCAAGGGGAAAAAATAATTAGGCACCACCATAAACAAGAAAATATCAGCGGCAAATTTAAGATCAAATTGACAGTCCTCTAAATTATAGGAACAAGCAAAATTATGTTAAGCTTTGCTGCCTCCACCTCTAATAGCAGCTGCGTGCTGTGTGGGGCCAACGTGACTTTGCTAGATCTGACCTAACTTGGCCTGTGCATATTAATGTTCCCATTGGCTAATTCCCGATTGGCAGCATGCGGGTGTGTCTCGACTGCAGCCACTAAGCCTGACATGTTCTACACAGTGTGAAGGGGTATCGTGATAGGGTGGCCCACTTATTGAGCAGCAAGCAGTGCTAAACGCGAATTTCTTGGTATGGGTCCTTAGCTCCGAGTGATTATCCTAAGAGTTGTCATTAATTTGCATTCTTCCCAGCTATGGGTCTTACATTTGACAGGTAGGTGAATCAGAGGAACTTGGTTACGTACTATTAAGAAGATATATTGTATTCTCTTAGTTTTGTAGCTAGATGTCGCCTGCTTACGTGCTACTAAAATAGATATTGTATATTCCAACATAACCAGCTCCAGTTCAGGGTGCTAAGTGAAAGAGAAGTAGAGGGAAATGATATGAAAAATATATGGACCCGACCCGAGCGCCTAAGTTAGCACCTCGGCACCCTGAGTGCTATTTCCCCTGAGAACCTGGCCCTATTGCTGGATAAGAGTATGTGTTCATCAAATAGTATTCAAGGCAAGATAGATATCAAATATGGTCCTTAGTACGTTACGTGCGTGTAGCTGATATGGTGTTCCTCTGTCCCCACTTTCCCCTGAATTATAGTGATCGTGTCGAGATCGCTTCAGTTTACTCAATCTGTTGTAAATCAGAGGATTGATTGTTATTATTCTTATCCGTAAAATTGAGGGTTTCTATATACAAGATGAACATCGGATTGATTAGAAATCAATATGATTCTATGCGGAATAAATTCCGTATATACATATGACCTATGGTAGATGCTAGTTTTAGCATTGAGGCGATGGTAAGAACTCAATAGGGTGAATCATCATATAACTGGGGGTGTACGCATTGAATTGTTATCTTCGAGTCTATAAATTGAACGTTCAACTTAAGACGTAGATCTTGTTTAGAAAGCCATAGAAGACAAAGAAGACCTTGCTTTTGGAATATAAAAAAGCCCGCCCCAGTCGAAGGGGTGGTGGGATCAAATGTACCCGCTGCTACTCCAGTAAGTAGTCCGATGCCTCAAAGAACAGAATAATGTCAAGGAATCTCCGAATAAATAATATTATTAAAACATCATAGCTCAAAACTGGTTGTCGGTCGTAGTCTCATCCCAGCCTTTTCGTAGGTTCGATCAATAGCCTCCATCTGCCTGATGCTATCATCTCCATCAACCCAGACGCCCGAACCCTTGCGCCCCTTGATCTTGTTCACAAACTCATTCAGTTGATAGAGATAGCTTGGCCACCACTCTTTCCCGACAATCGCTCGTTCATCATCAGATGGCCAACTATACGCCTTGAGTCGTTTGGATTCCTTCCATGTGTTCAGAACCAGGCCCGCACGCCGGATTGTAATCGTATCATCCACATCAATCCGGTGATACACACTCGGCATGAGATGATTCCAGATAGTTACCTTCCGCTTGACGGAGCGGATTTTACCGTCCGGGCCCTTCACTTCCTTTTCTTCCAACTCAGCCTCGCACTTAGGCCAGCCGAAACCCGGTAGCCATTTCGTCCACGAAGCCGGAAGTAAGGGCCAGCCTCCCGACGCAGCCAGATCAGCCACCAGCTTTCCCGTTGCACCGCTCTCTGTTCTGTATGTCGCCGTCATTGCCTGGTCAATTTGCTTGTCGTAGTCCAACCCACAGCTGGAAGGCACACGCCTCCCTTCTGCCTCAACTACCTCTTTCGGTTCCTCCCGCAGAATTTGACGTAGACAGTTCATAGGATACGTCCCAAAATCCATCATCGCGCCACCGGAAAGATCATACCGCCAGCGAATGTCGGTAATCGGGACTCCTCCCTTGGGAAGATACTGCTGTGCAAGAGCATGTTTCACTGGCCCCACGGTAGGATCCCCGTGGATGTAGGACAGAAATACCTGCCATGCGGGATGGAAGCGATAGTGGAATGCTTCCAGGACAATAGGGGCACCAGGCGCTTCGATCAAGGGGTGGTTGAATAGTGCATGGGCTTCTTCGCCGTTCGAACAAGATGGCTTCTCCAGGAGGACGTGTTTGCCGGCGCGGACGGCGCGCAGGGCCCATTCAAAGTGGAGACTGTTGGGTAAGGCGATGTAGATGGCGTCGATTGAAGGGTCGCTGAGAAGATCTGTAGTTATTGAACAAATGTTGCTTGTAAGGGAAGTTATATTAGGGTGCCATATATTGCTTACCTTCGTAGGAGGAATGGACGATAGGAATGTCATGTTTCTTGGCGTATGCCTCTGCGCGACTGTGATCTCGGGCTGCAACTGCAGCGATGATCACATCTGGATGTGCTTTGGCTGGGACAATCAGGGCTATTGGGCTATCTTCATGTCAATACCGGACTTGGGAAATAGAATAAGATGGACTTACGCGATATTCGACGCTCCGAGGAGCCCGAATCGTATGGGATCACGCTGCTTCCGGACCGGTGGAGGACTAATAAAACCTGTGTAGATACGATACAGCACGCCGAAAACCATCGCGATATCTCCCTCTAGATTTTATATGACTCTTTAAATCAAATCAGATCATGTAGGTTGCAATTATGGCAGTGGGATTTAAGCTGTCGTTCGCACTCTGATAATGATGACGTCATGTAATCACGCGTTGGATCGATCGCGTCAGCCCCAACTGAGTCAGATAAACTTTTCTGAGGGTCGCATTGATATCACATGGATGATAAAGAGAAATATCGCCCCTTTACAGTGTTTCCTGTTTTTTATGTCTAAGCGACATAGAGATTGGCCTCCAGTGAGGTGCTGACGGATTGGGCGATCCTTGCAAGGCTATTCCTGATTAGGGACGTCCAAGTCTAGCCCCTTCCCAAATGGGAGATTTCATGGATCAGATTTTTGCCGGAGAGCAAGTCGACGGTGGGCTACTCATGATTTAATATGGATTTATGTTTGATATGAGAATTGAAATTTCGTCCTCGTAACTTATATAACTGGTTGTATCTTCATCTTCGGATATGAATGATTGTCATAATAATCAAGGGATATACAAGCCGAGGACAGTATAGAGTGAATTATCAAAATAGACAGAGAAGGTATATGAAATCTACTCCTGATAATCCTTTTACTGGGTAAATTCTCTGACAAACTTCTAGCATTCTATCTTCCTCTCGTGGCTTGTATACTAGCATCGCCCTACCAATAGAGCTCAGCAAATATCTGTACCACTATGCTTTCTGACCTCATCACCACTAACCCCTTTAGTATGTATTTTACATTAACCGTATCATGGATACGTGTATCAACACCTCACCGTCTCACATTCGCCGTTCGTAACCTGCAAGGATACGCGGCTTGGATCGAATAAACATGCTGTCTTAAAAGGCACCTTCATGCCTCTGACACTTTAAAGTCCTTGCATGCCACATGGCTGTGTCTCTTGCTGAATTATTAACGACGTACATAGTCTCCACCATCTCTACGCACATTTGCTCCAGTGCATTATGGGAGCTGCAGCATGAGGTTCGAGCTCTATTCAGGAGATGCTTGTTCATGTCAGTGCCAATCACTGACTCCCTTAAAGAACGACATGACATCATTCACATGGGCAACAATGTCCATGATGCATGGAACCAACGACACATATGTGGCAAGTGTCCGTTTTCTTCCGCAAGCTGTTCAGGAAACATGAAATGGGGTATACTTGTCAAGGGCTAAACCTCTATAACCTAATAACTAGGGTGGATACAAAAGGAATCGTCGAAGAGGAAAGAGAAGAGGAAACAGCGATGAGACGATTGCGAAGTAAGGGGGGGGAAGTCACATGATAGAGTGTACTAATCAATATACTAATCATGTGGCAGGCGAGGAGAAAGGAAACACGAGGGCTGAGGGCCCGAGTAGGCTGAGGGGCTCTAGCCCCTTACAATACTTCCCCAATTCCAGTTTTGTCGCGTAACGCTCCGTGTGAAAATTTCGCTGGAAGCTTCAGGCTAGTAGCAACACTTGATTCAAATTTTTTTCCTAGCATGAAGTCCATTTGGTCTTTAACATTGACGCTAGTTGAATATGGGCCGCAGAATGATTCCATTTCTGTAATGAGAGCTCTAGCCACAGCTTGACAACGGTGTCATTGCACTCCACTTTATGCAGTCCATTGTGGGCACCAGACGAGCAGTACCGTCGCGCTGTCGGCACTGCCGTTGCGCCGCCCTTGTAGCTGGTTAGCGATATTGTGTGATCGGTACCATCTCTTCCGCTATAACTACCTTTACAGCGACAGCGACCCCTACTACCTCTACTACTAGCTCTGAGCCTATTACTGCGACTCTAACTACGACCCTGTAACAACAACGACTACAATATTATTGTTCCCCTTCCCTACCTAGCCGGGACTCGCTCCTAACTGTGATAATGTTATGATCATTAGCTCATGGTCGGGTGTGGTGGGCAAATAACAGTATACCAGCTATCCCAGTAGCCTACTTAGGATCTTTATCACAGTAGTAACAATAATCAACTAATTCAGCCATCGTAGCCAATGTGCTCTCTCTCACCAATGACTATCTAAAGGAATGGGAGCGATTCAGGGGGATGACGCTAAGTGCTCACCAAAGCGCTTGGGGTTATCGGATCCCGAACCCCGATAAGTCTCTACCAAAGAGGATCAAATTATTTCCAATCATCTGTCAATGAGCTCCTCTGATTTGAAGTCCAAAGCTCAGTACTGGACAGACTTAGTGGTGAATTTATATAGTAATCAACTATCCTTATTATTGTGAACATTGAATCTATTATGAGATTTTTGTAAGTAAAGGCAAGGTAGATTGGTTAAAAGTTCCTACTAGTTAGTACGTGCTCTCCTCATATAGTATAGGCCAGACTCGACCTAGTAATATTGGATGAAAGGTCTAGGACTCATTAAAAGACTATTGTGTTTGCATTGCCCAAGTTCCCCGCAGGGGATTATAAATATCTGCGTTGCTCTGCAGCTGATTCTTATAACATCTCTTTTTGGTCTATTGAAGTACCATCAAAACTTTTCGATTATATTCAAGCTAGACACCATCGGCATGTAAGAAAAAACACCATGTCTTTTCCCGAAGAACTCACCACCAAATACCCATCTCTACGCAAGTTCGCCAATGATGACTACGTGGATTTGCATGATGGGCGCGAAAGCGCCCTTCTGGCCCTACCGTCATTTCACCCGAAACGAGCTGCGAGGCTCTCCCTTGGCCATCCTCCGCGTGATGGACGAGTTCGCAGCACAGAACGACTTTCTCATCAACACCGATAGCAACAAAGCTGACAAAGTCCGCGAGATAATGGAAAAGGAGAAACCAAATGTTCTGGTCGAGCTAGGTGGATACGTCGGTGATTCTGCCATCTCCTTTGGTGAGGCTATGGCCATGCTGCTAGAGACAAGCAGCACCATCTTAGACTCTGGAGCTTGGAATTCAACCCGCTAATTGCATCGTTTGTCATGAACCTGACTGATGTGGCCAGCTTGAGTGATATTGTCAGGGTAGTGGTGGGGTCTGCGGCGGATTTTCTGAAGAGGCTCCATGCTGAAGGGAAGCTTACTACTATCGATTGCCTGTTCCTGGATCAAGACCTGTATATTCGCGCTTTGAAAATTTGCGACGAAGTGGGCCTCCTCAAGTCGGACAGCTTAATCGTGTCCGATAATGTGGTCAGCCTGGTGCTCCGCGGTATCGCAAGTACGTCCGCCAGAGTACTAGAATGGAGAGCTGGGGCGTCAAGGGGCTTATTATGCCTGGTGGATTTGAGATGAGCGCCCACAGCCCGGAGAATACTCTTAAAAGACTGATCAAGACCCTCAAAGGATGAACTCGACGAGACTCGAATTAAGTAGAATGCTCCCTTTTTCAATGACGAACGAAGCTTGTAGTATATTCTTACAATTAGATAGAACCCCAAGTTCCGATTTTGCAAAGTTGTATAAGAAACATCTCTTTTTTACGATCCACTGCCACACTATCACCTAGACATTATTTTACGTAAATAGTAAATTCAACAGAACTTATCTTACACCAGGAGCTTCTTTAACAATAAATATTACTACTTCTTATTTACTCAATAAAGAACATTAGTGTAAAGCTAACCATGCTTTATATGCCCCTTCCAGTATCGGTAGGTGGCTAATATAAAAGTATCATGGAAGTTGCCGATGGGTCAGCTCATATGCTCCTAAATCCTAATATTCTTGACCATTGGGTCATGGTAACAAGGCATAATATGCAATGTACATGTATTTTGCTAGTTATAGCCTTCTTCCCCGCTCATAGCTCATGCGCTATTTTCCAAGGACAATGACAATGCACCATGTGTTACATTCCAGCATCCAGAGGCAGGGATGTGGGCGCTCCCAGCGCATAGAAAATAATACTAAGCACTATCTAGGAGGCCTGTTTCTTCTGCTGCCTCTTATTGCTCTGTACTTTTGAGATTAAAACTCCAATCTTCCAGGCCTCCACATATTGCTTTCCTGAAGGATCTATTAAGCACTTTGTAAGATCCCTGGTGTCATTCAGAACTCTCCATTTTTCGGGTTAGATAAACAGTATGTGATGAATTTATAATAATAACCCTGTTGATATCGATGTTAGCATCACAAATCATGAACCCAGATTTCCTTGCTTATTACCATTCCTCCATGAGTTTCTTGGTCCAGATCTTTAAGAATGAAATAAAGCAAATTTAAAATAGCTTAGATCCGTCCAAGGCCTTGTCTAAAAGCTCTATAGGAGTACATATCTATCATCATCGCGCAAATAACCAAAAAATTTTGGCGCATGCGGCGAACAGACTCACTACAGCCACATGTAGCCCTGGACAAGCACGTCCTCCAGTGCCGAAGGCAAGATGAGACTTGGAGAGATTCAACGTTTACCGCCATTGAGGGGTACCAGAGGAGCAGCCAGGAAAAAATCGGTTATGGCCAGAGGGTGGTAGTCTGGATTGCTGGTCTATCCTAAAATCTGGTATGAAAGGAACCGAAAAAGCTAATAAAATCATCCTAATTAGAGTGATGAGAAAGGAGGCCTTAGCGGGGAAGATGAGTGTCCGACTTGAAGCATAATTGGTATACTAATATACCGGGGGTAATAGTGTTTTATTATTTAATGGCTTTGTCAATCTCTTTTCTATTACTCGCATCCACCAAGTCTTTTCAAGCAAAGGGTAGTCTCGAGCCATATTCTTACGCCCTATGGCTCACATTTCTTTAAATTCCGTAATCCAATGCGTAGAGGCAATTTCCAATATATATTATTAAGGACTGTAATTCATTGATTTTATGATTAAATAGCAAACTACTGTAGGAGCTGTATTAATTATATATGATATAGTAATTTAAATACAGCCTAATATCGACCGTTGCTCCCATCGTGTCCAATGCTTGCTCCACCTCTTTTTAGAAGTATAGGGCCTGCAGGCACCTTGACTATTGAGCTTGTGGTCTCCATAGCCTGCATGGCCATCGACTTCAAAATCGTTCACGATTTCACTTGTAGGGATTGTAGGATTTGTAAGGATCGTATTTAGGATAGCTACCCACTCCGGAGTCTGCTTCAGCCTCACCCTGTTCCACATCCCGTTTGTAGGGAGTGTAGGATTTGTAAGGGTTATATTTAGGATAGCTAGCTACCCCAGAGTCTTCTGCTCTCTTTTGGTCAACAGGAAGTGCGTTTGCGCCAAGGAGCAGAACAGCTAGCAGCGTGATATTTCCAAGAAAGCGCATGGTTGCAAATAAATTGCGGCCTATATAAAGGCGGTTCTAATAATCCGAAGAAGATATCGATGGTATAATAGATTTAGATTTCATCTGACTGCTGAAATGCAAACAGTATCAACGTATATGGCCCTATAAATAGCTATGGAGTAGATTGGAGAGGCCACGGGTGCGTCATGATGATCACTATATTCTATTCTAAATTTAAACTGCATTATCTCTTAACACAAGCCTATTGGGTTCTATTATTATCCATTTATTTTTAGTTTGGTACAGTAAATTCAATTGTGTCCTTGTATTACCTTTTGTGTCAGGAAATCGGGGTCTCTGTCAAAGTTGGAGTATGCGGAATAAGAATCCATGACGACAAGACTCAGGTCAGCCAACACACACGTCTTTATGAAGATGTTTTCAGCAGGCTTGATTTCGGAACCAGCCACAATATGCATTTTATTTGATCGAAATAAAAAGTTTATCTGGGTTCGGAAATAGCACTTACAAAAAACCCTGCTGTATGATGTAAGAGTGTGGATAAACTTTCCGACAATTCCTTCCTACATAGATGCCTATCACGTACTCGAGCTACAAATTTAATAAATTATTTATCTACCAGTGCATTGTTTGACTAAAGATAGCTCATGTGAAACCTGTTTACGTGCATATCAGACAAGGAGTTCGGAATTTCCCAAAATGATCTCATCGTCTCCAGATGTCGACCCTACTGAAGGGCTGCTTTCCGATGAAGAGTCGCGCCCACGGATGCCAAAAGAGAAAGGCAAGACAAGGAATGGCCCTCTATGGGTAACGGCCCTTCTGTACTTCGTAGCCATTTCCTTGATCTTTATATTCGGAAGTGTAGCTGGCTATCACTGGCAAAACCTGGATAGTCGTTGCACTCAGCACATTTCTCAGTACTGTGGGTTGTCCGATAATTCTTTCGCAACGTGATCACTGATGTCCAATCCCTTGTAGCCCCCTTGATGAAAGACCAAGATATTACCTACCATATTCAGCAATTCAACGGCTCATTTCTCAAAGAGAATATTTTTCGAGGCAATGCTAGTCCTGAGGTTGATGCAGCATGGGAATCTTTGGGAGTTGAATGTGAGTATATCTATAGACCAATGCATAAGACAGCAGATCCTAACAATGTACCAAGATCGCCCCTTGCGGGTTCCTCCAGAGGACGCAGAAAAGGCTGGAATCTCCCCAGATCAAGTTAAGATAAACGATCAATATGGGGGTGGGTATCCTGCAAACCTAGAAGGTTTACACCACCTACACTGTTTGGTAGGTCTATACACGATGTTAGTACGCACTTATGGAAGCTAATTTCTTAACAAGAACCTCCTTCGTAAATCACTCTATTACAATTACGAATACTATCATTCCCGGGGCGAAGGCGCTTTCTCGAACAATGACTACATTGTTCGTCGGCATGTCTGTGAGTGTCCTCCCCAGCATAAGTTAACTCTCACGGAGACTAACTAGCCCGACAGCGCATTGCTTAGACATTCTTCGCCAGCAGCTCATGTGCACGGTTGATGTTGGAGTCCTAGGTCAAGTTTGGGTTTGGCCTGAGGACCCACGACCTTTCGTTGACTTTAATACCCGCCATCGATGTAGGGATTTCGATCAGATTCGACAATGGGCTCAAGATCATCAGCTGCCTCAAATTCCTCCTCCGGATTTTTTGCAGGAGAAACCGGAGAGTGGGGATAGGGTCTATCCGGAGATTCCTTAATTAACCCAGGGCCTAGGAACGGTGTTGGTTTCGTTTCAAGAAGCGACCTACTTCCTGAAGAGTATAGTGGTAAGCGCTATTAATCAATTTATGCAAAATATTATTCTCACGCAAATATAATTATCGGATTATTAGTAATTAGTTTGGCTACCCAAGCCAACTCGCGGTTAAGAGTAAATACTAAATGTTTGGTATTACTCTACAGTAACATTAAATTTGCTCTTTTAGAATTAGCCTACAAATGATCTTGTTTACATTTATTATTCATTTCTAATCTATATGTAAAAAAAAGGGGTAAGGCAGGCCAACATTAGATATATTTTTAGACTATAGTATACAAATATAAGGACTACTAAACGCCCAATATATAAGACAGCCAAGCTACACTCGCAGCAGACCTCTGTATGATGAAGGTTAGCGCTAACAATAGCTATGTTACCTAACTGATCATTCCCTGTATTTCCTTTTGTAGTCACGTCCCCCAATCTGGTAACGCTCAGATCAGATATCATTGAAAGGGCGAAGGTTTTCAAGGGGATCAACCAAAAGGCATATACACACGGGATTGGAGTACACCTAGCATATTTCTAGGGCACAATAACTGACCTGACAGTCACTAGACGAGATGTCTATGACAAGACGTCTACCGATCAGAATTTTACTCTCCACCCCCAACCACCAGCAACACCTCTAGCAACTACAAACGCCACAGACGCGGCCAGATACAACATCCCCGCAAATATAATCAGTCCCCAATAATCCCCGCCATTAGACTCCTGGATTGCACCAGCCAGTGGAATCCCAATCAGAGTACCAATACTGACCAGTGTAAACGCCGTGCCGTTCCGCTTCCCAATATCCTCAGTCCGGCACACCTGCGAGATACAAACAGGAGTTAGACTGATAGCCGCACCGCTCCAAAACCCAAATAGCACCACATAAGCTATCATTGCTGCACTGCTACTGACAGCTTTATACCATAGCGCTAAGGTAAGGATCGCGCAAATTATAGCCGTCAAGGACATGACGTTGAATCTACCCATTCGATCGGCGAGAAGACCAGGGAACGCTCGGCCTGGTATAGCCCCCGCACTTAAGAACACTGTTAGTAGATAGGCTAGAGTCGGTTCCATTCCAACGTGGAGACCATAAGATACAATGTAGGCATATGGGACAAACACCGCGAACTCGACGAGCCAGACGGCAAGCGTCGTCAGGGCATATTTTGGATCCAAAAGGGCTTTCAGATCGATGGCCATGCCTCGTTTATGATCGGGTGGGAGACGGGTCTTGAGTAGTATGCAGGCGGAACCGCATAGGATGAAGCAGAGGATGCCGATGATTCGCATTGCCCATGGGAAACCGAGCTTGGGGCTCACATATATGATGATTAGCGGAAAGAGCATGCCGCCGAGGCCACCGGCTGTGCAGGCGATGCCGGTTGCGAGTCCACGGCGGAGGTTAAACCAGTGGCCGACGGCGGATACGGCAGGGGTGAAGAGGCAGCATGAGGAAATGCCACCAAGGACGCTGAAGGATAGAAATATCTGGTAGTATTCTGATCGAGTTAGCAAATGGACTAGGTCGGTGTTGAACGAAGGTGATGGCTACCTGTGCTTTCGCCGAAGAAAAACACGGCTAAGACCAAGCCAATGGATCCTGGCAGTACCACAGGCAGCACCCCACGGCTATCGAAGATAGGACCTGTAAAAAATTGATGGTTTAGATTTCAGAAAATCATTGAAAGATATTGTTGGCACATATTACGTACCAACCTGGGCGCCACCGAAATAAAGGAAAAAGCTGAAAGCGCCGAAGATCCATCCAAGCTTGGACGACGAGTAATCTGAGAGTTGATGACTTGCTGTCCAGGCATGCAGAACACCAATGGTATTCAAAAGCCCCATAGAAGGCATCATCGCACACCATGAGCCCAGAACAACAAGCCATGCTCGCTGGCCGCCCTCAGGGTATTTTCCTTCATGTTCACTTCGTTCCTCAGTTCTTACTCCGGAGACAGGTTCCTGAAGGAATGTGGAGGGTCTTCTCTCAACAGAATCATTTGTTGACTGCAGGTTATTCGAGACAGGCTGGGGTGCTTCTAAATCTATGTTCGCCATTAACCCGCCTTGGTCTAATAGCGAAGATGCTTGGGACAATACGATGGAAGTCTAAGAAATCGTGGATATCAATAAATGGGGGAAATATTATCAGTCAAAAGCACAAATGCAACGACAAAGCAATCATCAACACCAGTGACCCAAAATAGTACACTATTTACAACTAATATGAAACGGGCTGCCGTGGTGGAGGGGTTTTCACAGACACGTGATGGTGCTTCTGTGCGAGGATGGCCGATGGACGCTTGTCCATTGCCGGAACAAGATCCGAAAACTGCTCAAGCCCGAATTTGGGGTCGAAATTATTGTTGATACGGTGTATCTATTATATAACAGCAAACCCTGATTGTATACATATTAGTAATAGCACATATGGTAAGGTAAGCATAGGTATTAACTAGTAAATAGTAGATATAGAACGTAACCAGTAAGCGAGCGTCCGCTGCGTTCCATGTAGACGAGCGACGTCTCATATAAAAGTCTTTTTTATAACCTGAATATCTCAACAGCAATAGGGGTTTTATTGTTTAATTCTTTTATGGTCATAATATATACTCCTTTCTAAGGTATCATAAATGTAATAGATTTTTTACATAAGATTTAGGACCTTGTATCCTAGTAGTAATTAATAAAATACACAAAAATACGACGGTATTTGCTATATTAGAAGAATTATAGAAATTGAGAGGCCCAATACATAATATATTGATTTGTAATATAATATAATACTAATAACAAAACTACAGCTTTTCTAGGTTTGTCATTGCTGAGATATCTAAGGTTTAAAACTGGCCATTTTATATGGATGCAGAGCAGGAAGGCTATTATATGTGGGGTCGGTAACGAACTGAATGGTGCGCTATGGTGCGAAAGGGAGTAGCTATATGGGAGGGAAGACCACGTATATTGCAAAACTAATCGCTGGCCTTCAAGAGTTCAGGCCGGAGGATGCGAATATAAACACTTTGCACCCGACTAAACATCTTAGCTAAGGATTTGGCTATCGCGCTTCCGAGCGCTCCGAACAAAGGCTCGCCTATATAGAATGCTCGATTACCGGTTACGTTAGCAAGTGTACTATATGTTAGTAAGAAATATTTATGTTTAAATATTACTTTCGTAGAGTATGTATATAATTACTATAAAAATATCATATTCTATCTTGGAGGTATGTGTTCTCTTTCCTGAAAATGAAGAAATCCACGAAATGAAGAACTTAAGCTCAGGCTCTTTATCTTACCGGTATTTTCATACATACCTTGTATACTATGGAATTTAAAATCCCTGGTATTTCCACAGTGTATGAAATAGTTATACAAGATTTACCGTGATTTCAAACCCCTAATTCCGGTTAGAGTACGGTACTATAACGGTTTAGCGAGGGACGCAAAGTGACATGGTTTCTGGCCGGCTTCTAACATTCCGACGAGACAGGATACATTTGAAAGCATCAAAGTGGGGGACTAGAGATATCTATTGTCCATATGGAGTATTATATTGAGTGAGCTGTTCTATTTCAGAGGTAGAGTTAATTTTGTTTTTCTGCTCATCCGAAAGTTAAAGGTATATGCGGAATGATGAACGCAGGGTTAACTTTCAATTAAGCCGATTCCGATCGTGAGCCTCTCTTCTTCTATTTCACCGAGCCTCGATCAGTAGTGGCTGTATGATGCAATAATATCTGGGCTGATTACGGTCTGTACTGTATCTACCTTCTTGGCGTAGATAGTCCAGGAGCTTGAAAGGACCGAGGATAGAGTCGGCAAAAGGGATTAGTTACTAACACAAAAATGAGTAATTAAGATAAAAATACAAGCTTCGCTCGGCATAGCCCTGATGGGCAATGCTCTGTTGCAAGGCGGTAAATCTGTTTAGGCGCAGGCACGTGAGAGTGCAAGAACATCGGGTTATCCCTCTGCTCAGATTGCAGGTCGGATAGACATTCGGAATCGGCCGGGAGACCCATTGTAGTCACTGCTCCAGCTTTGGGTTACCGTGTACCCGGCTTATCGATAAAGATTCAGGACCCGAACATGACCGATTCCCAGCCTATCCTTGACAGCAGGACAGTAAACAGGATAAATAAAGGAATATATCCCTTCATTTTTATTACACATAAAACTAAAACCAGTATAAAATGTCTTTCCTGTTAAGAATATACCTATAATATTAAGAAGATGCATCCTAAAATGATTGGTTTTATATGTATAATCCATACAAAGAATGTATGGATTTGACTATAATCGTTCAAGGCAGACTTTGAAAAAGAGACCTAAGTCACATGACATTGAAACATGTGACTGAACGCCAACGAGAGTCGAGGCTTGGCGCGAGAAATCAAGGTGAGAACACGGCAGATTTTTGCGGCTAGGGCTCGTGGGCAGGACACAGGTGACCTGACTCCGGGCCGGAGCTCTGTTCATCTCTCACCTCGTTCGTTTCAGGGCAAAAAGGGTCGATCGGCATAGCCGCTAAACCGAATGAGCTTGTTGTAGCCTCCGTTTCCCGTTTTTGGTCCTTGAAGTGATTTAGCTTCGCCGAATCCCAAAAGGGAAATTGGTCTGTACCCCATACCCCGTATTCCACCCCCAGACGGCGGAGAAATTTTCCAACATTTAGTCAGACCATTCCATCTGTATGACTCGAGTGGTACTGCCCAGTGCACCCAGGACCACCATTGGTTCTGGACGATAGGTAGTCATAATGCTGGTGGTCAGCACCTTCTTTGTGGTTATGTAGCCTATGCCTCCCTAAACAGGCATAGAATGATACAGTCTCTACTCCTCTTAAGAAACGGCTCGGTAAATGTACGGTAGAACGCTTCAATTTACATTGAGAATCGGGATATATTTAGGAGTGCCTGATTCCCTTGTAAATTGTTTTTTTCCCCGATTATGAGGACAGAAAACCGACTCTAATCGTAGTACATATATTACTAAAATGAATGCTACTGTCCAGGCCGCGACTCGAGTCATCATTGACACGGATGTCGGTGAGTTCCCTAAGGTAATACGCTTGATTGTTCATAGCTCATATGCAAATAGGCGGAGATGACATGACAGCTATGCTACTAGCAATGGCTGCCCTGCCGGCAGTGATGGAGGTTGTGTTACTTACTGCAGTTTGGGGCAATGTAAATGTGGAAAAGGGATTGAAAAATATTATCTCAATGTTTCATATCCTGTCCCTGGAAATGGACTGGCGCAAGAAACAGGGTCTGCCTCTCGGCTTTGAAGCCTTTCGATCCTTCAAACCTCTTGTTAGTCTTGGCTCAGGACATGCTCTGGGAAAACCTGTGGTAATAGAAAAAGATGGATTCCGTGAGTTTAGCATCCCCAAATACCTTCTGTGCTGGAAGAAATCGAATCTGACTTACATGCTGCAAGATGGACCCGATGGGCTACAGAACTTCTACAAATTGGTATGATAGAGCTCATTTATGATTCCTTGGCCTTTCAATGGGACTTTTAAAACGGAGAGAGCCTAACACCAACGCAGCATCCTGATCTTGCACCAGACGACTCTTGGAAATCGCTTTTCGAAGATGACGTGCCCAGCCCGAAGGAGAGACCTGAATATTTCAACTATTTTAACGCCTCAAGACTTCCAGCTCACAAAGAGATAATACGTGTTCTGAAAGAAAACCCGCCGAACACGATCACGGTTTTTGCCCTTGGTCCCATGACGAACATTGCGCTGGCTGCAGCAGAAGACCCTGAAGCACTCCTTCGAATGAAAGAACTTCTTGTAATGGGCGGAGCCATTGACAGTCCCGGGAATATGTCTCCAGTGGCTGAATTCAACACATTTTACGACCCAGTTGCATGCGCAAGGTCATTTGCCCTATCATCTCGCGACCCAGCATCTACCATGCCTCCAGCGAACTATTGCAAGATCCCTCTTGGGCCGTATCCCGAGAAACTATCAAAACAACTCACCGTAAAGCTGTTCCCTTTGGATATCACGCTTACTAACTGTGTGGATTATGATCGCTTTTCCAAATCGATCAAGCCAAAGCTCGATGCTGGTAGTCCACTTGTGACTTTGGTTAATACGTATCTCACTGGGCTTTATAAGAAAAATACATCGGATCCTTGTGTTGTCCTACATGATCCGCTGCCTATGTGGTATGCGTTGACTGAGAATAACACGGCATGGAACTTAAGTAGTCCACGGGACATAAGAGTCGAAACGGAGGGGCAATGGACATACGGAATGGATGTGGTTGATAGACGTGGTGAGAAAAGGGCGAATGGTGTGAATGAAACAGAGGTTGATGATGATACTCTGGGATGGCTGAGTGCAGTTCGCGGGAACAGGATTATCCAAGCTATGGAGAGTCCTGGGGCAGATGCATTCTATGAGAGGGTTATGAAACTTTTGGGCCTTTGAGGCTAGCGGGACAAGTTCTAGGATATAGAGTCCAAGCAGGTTATATCCACGGTATAGATCTTGTAATCTAGCTCTATAGATAAATAGAAAATCTAATTTTGTTTTGGAGTATGGAAGGTGAATGACTTTATAAAAGATGCAGCGATTGAAGACAATGAGTACATAGGCCAACGAATGCCGAAAGGAATGGCGACTGTCCGAATCATTGGTTGCTCGAGTTCGACTCAGGTGTGATACGTAGGTAACTATTGGGAGTTTAACCTATATGGTGAATATACAACCCCGACTTGCCTTCCTGTGCATTTGCTTTGGTCAGGGCTTTAATCATTTCACATATATTCTAAGCATTCAATTTCCATTTCGGTGACAACAGATGGGAATGATCAACAACCCCCTTTTTACTCAGTACAGGGCATCAGTTCACGGCCAAAGCCCTTTCTGGCTCTCTTCTAACCTCACAGTGAAAGGCATCTCAGGATTATTGAAAGTAAATGGCAGAACTGCGAGGAGAAAGATACGATTAGTTAGATATAGTATTGATTCAAAAATTATCACTCAGCCACCTACAAACCCATAGTCTCTAGGAGAGGCATAAGAGTGGTATTTAAGGTATTTTCAATATTGACGAATAGTTTGCCACTACACAGGGTGACGAACAAATTGACAACTCAAAGTTATCTTCAGACATTGTGGCTTTCACTTGGACACCATTCGTTATATGGTTACAGTCCAGCTGTCAATTATCATGTAGCTATAGTTGACTATCTAGCAGCCTGACATCAGCAGTGACAGTGCCTAGATATACTAGATGGACTTTTGCTTGTTTGAGGTCCTCTTGAATCTCAGTGATCACCTGACTGGCCGTGTCGAGAGACTGATTGCGCATCTTTTGCCATGTTGATCGCCGATAAGTAAAAGGAATGCTTCACTTAATCTAAGGAAAATAATTGCGTGGCCGAGTATTTGGGCATTCAAGAATAAATCAAAATAGAGAATACATAACGCTGTGAAATGATGGAAGGACATAAAGGAGGGGGGGTGGCAGACGACCAAGAATTATGAATTCTCAGGAACAAAACAAGCCTAGTATCATGGATATCCCACGACGGAGACACTTAGGAACTAGTGTTTTCTAGGTCGGATATTCGCAGGAATCAAGAGTTCTCAGGTGGCAGACGATCCAGAATTATGGATTCCCAGGAACCACACAATCCTAGTTCCATGGGTATCCAACGACGGAGACACCCAGGAGCCAGTGTTTTCCAGGTCAGATATTCCCAGGAATAAGGGCATCCTAGTATCATGCTAATCCCGAATAAGAAAATCCCAGGATTTTGGGCATTCTGGGAGCCATTAAATAAATCCCAGTGGCCAAGACTCTATGGGTCGTCCACATAGCTAGAACCAAGACAGGACTCCTATCGACTGGGAGATGGGGATAAAAACAGTTGGTTAACCACTAAATACGGTACAAATATTTATTTTGTTACAGTTCTTCCAGTGGCCCTACGTTGTTAAACTACCTCACTGTAACTTATAACAAAACTAATACAGGCAAATAATTTCGTAGCATTTTCTTTTTTACGGCCTGTTCAGATACATTCAATGTGTCCCTTGGTGAGAAAATATCTCACACTAAGCTACTTCAGCCACTTTGGGAAGTTATATAACCTGTCCTTAATCCCATTAATTTCTCGTTCCTAGCCTTGTTTGGTCTTGTGTATTGTACCATACATGTAGCGAGCCCATAACGCTGGTATCTCTAGGTACACTGCATTTTGAGTCTCGAGCTTTCTCTAACCTTGTGCGTTTTAATGGCATCCGGCAGCACCCACCCTGCTCCGACGTGCAGATCAAGGATCCGCCATATTAGCCTCGCTTAATTGATATAACTCCCTCCCCAAATCCCCAGTAACGCGGTACCTATCACCCATGGTCCCCTCCTCCCACAAGTCCGGGGGTAGATTCAACTGATCCCAGTCCATAATAACGTCCGTGATAGTCTGCGCATCGGCCTCGACGCGGGTCTCCCGGATAACATTCTGCTTACCGTCCACATAAACCAGACGCAATTGGCCGCCGGTCTCGAAGGACTCCTGATCCGCAACGAGAATGTACGCTGCTGCCACTGTGCGGAGGAGGTCGGCCGCCTCGAGTTCGATAAAGCGATGCGGATCCTCCCTCCACCGATCGGGCTCATTCTGCTTTGTCTTGCTGAGGGAGGTCTTAAATTGTGTTCGTGACATCTCCACAATTTCTGGTGACAGGTATCGCTGATACCCGGCACCGCTCACCGGACCCGCAACCTCGGGCATGATGTCGTATACGCGCTGCCAGTCAGAGCCAAAGTTGAAGAGAGTTGCATCGTTCAGACACGCCCACCAGGCTTGGTTCTCAAATTCCTCCGATGCACCGACCCATTCCTCCATCTTCTCGTCGTCCTCCGGGTCATAGTGCGTCCGGAGAAAGATCGGTGCGGCGTTGCCTGATTCCAGTACTTGCCATGCTTTCTGGCGCAGTTCGTCCGACCGCCAGGGACGGAGGACCGTGTCGATCTCCTCCGCCGTGGGCATGCGTGGCGGTGGTGCGCCGTAATTGACGGGATCCCATTCGCGGGGTATCTCAGCCAGATCGATAAATTGCCGGATGAGCCGGAGGCGCTGTTGGTCGGGAGACTCTGTCGCTGCGAAGTCCCAGTATCTCTGCGGAACTTAGCGAACTTTCTGAGCAGTATAGCCTGTAAGGGAAACCTGCAATTAGGTATTGCTCGACAGGCAACTCGCCCCATTTTGGGATATATCCTCGGTCGTCGTTCGACATGGTGAGAAGAAGTGGTGTCTTGGAAGTGGGACTGTAAAAGTAGTAGGGGAAATTATTGTGGTATGTGATAATAGTGGTAGAGAATAGGGAGAAGTATTAATATAAACTAAACCTAATAGGACAAAGCAGCATGCCAGCATCCAGTAAGATTTAAGAGCGGACTCTGGAATGCTGCAGAATTTAATTATAATACTAGAAAAAAGAAATATTACACAGTGTTAAAAATACTAAAAAAGTTTAGGCTTTATCTATTTAGAGTGTATTTTACTTTAAAGGTAAATATAGCTATTTTTATTATATAGTTAAATCACACTGCCACAGACCTCCTAGGGTTTTTAGTAGCAAGATAGATTGCATGGATTTAAATATTTAATTTTTTAGCTATATATATGTAAAGGGCTAGAGCCCGTTTGACCTCTCGGGCCAATGTCCCTACTGTCCCCGTTGTCCCTATTGTCCCTATTGTCCCCGTTGTCCCTATTGTCCCTATTGTCCCTATTGTCCCTACTGTCCCTACTGTCCCTACTGTCCCTACTGTCCCTACTGACCCTTTTGGCCCATTGGCCCTCGATCGATGTCACGTGACTCCCCACCTTGTTTGTTTACCGCTTGTTTCCTCTTCCTTTCTTCCTTTCTTCCCTTCTTCAACGATTCCTTCTTGTACATAACCTATCTTGTAGGTTCTATGCAGGCTGGTTTTCCATTACATAATACCCGCTTCAATCCATTCTCGGAATGGATTAGTATGGACACTCCATATCCATTCTTATCCATCCTTATCCATCCCGAGGTCCATAATGCTTGGCATTATTACAGCCGGTGCATTACTCTCCATATTAAAGTTATTAAACGTATTATTATATATAATAATAAAAGCAGACTTAAAGAAAGAAGGTATTAAATTAATTTCTCCTTTAAACATGTTCTTCTGAAGCACATTTTGTTCCCAATGCTTTAAACATTCTACTTTTTCAAGAGTATCAGCCCAATTTGCGCCCTTTCCCATGAGATTGTACGAGTGCTCCCGAAAAAACTCGCTCTGGTTCATCACTATGGCTGGAATAGATAAAATATCTATTGCCATGGATAATAATCTAGGCCAGCGTTTTCTTTGCTGATCTTAACACCACTATTTAAGCGCAGATATTTTACTAATATTATATGGATCTCCATTACTATAGTCCTTATATTTATCCTCACTTGCTGGTCGAGTATACTTTCCTAAATTTTGAGCAATCCGATCAAAAGCATCAAGATCTTGATATTAAGATGCTTTCCTTTCGTACAAAGGAAGAAGTGGGAGGAGGAACCCTCTCCTAATAAGATATCCAAAGCTTTTTGACTTTTTTTTTAACATAGGCTTTTGCTATTTTGTTTTCCAATTAGCACGAATATACTTTGTACGGCGGTTTGGATGTAGGATAAGGGCCGCTGTATAAAAAGGCAAGTTGTCTGTTTTACTATAGTATTTATTAAAAATCTCCCACCTCTTTTGAATCCAAGACGAGAACTCCTTATCAGACGTATGATCAGACTATTAGAAAGTATTAGTAAATATTAATTCTATTAAAAGTCAGATGCATACTTACAAGGGAACTTTTAAAATACTAAATAAGAATATCTATAGTAAAGAGAACGCGATTAATTGTTGCATTATTTCCTTGTGTTTCTAAAGTTGCTCGATGGAATGGTTGAAGGAAAGACTTGATTATACAGAGTCGTTCCCAGTCATTTGGAGAAAGATAGTCAGCCTGGAGTGTGGTAAAGTGATTTTTTGTGTAGGTATTAATAAATCCAGCCTTTTCATCAGCCACAACAAGTATCTAATACCAGCTATTCTATCTTGTACAATTATCAAGTGGAATCATTCTTCCTGCTAGATCCTTAAACTCCTTTGTACGACTTGCCGAACCACGGATATGTGAGATAATATTATAAAGCTTGCCCAGCGGCCCTATAATCCAAAAAGCTAACTGTTTCCTCTCCTTATCACCTATTTCTCCTTTTGCTTCTTGTTCGTTATATAACTCAAGTTGATCCATTTCAATTAGATTGTGAAATAGAAAAGCTTGTACAGCCAAATTAATAATATAGCCAATACAGCGAATTTGTCGAAATACAGGATCCCATTTAATCTCCTCTTCCTTCCAAAGATAAGTGCTCACTGTACGGCAGAGCATATTATTTAAAGAGGCATTATACAAATAATCGAGCCAAGCTTTTGTACAATCCCATAGTCCTGAAGAACTGGAAGAAGAACAGCAAATTGCTTATCACCACTATAATTTATCACTGGACGAAGGGCAAGGAGGGCTTTTAAGAGTTTTTCCTAAGCTTGATCAACAAAATAAGCGCAAATTCCAAGAAAAAGAATCCGGTTCGGAGAGGTCCATATATCAAGTGAAAGGTGAATATCCAATAATGCTAATTAAAGCTTTTTTTGTACAATATCTTTTTATGTTTGCCATGACGATTCAATTAGCTTAGGGACTGTAGAGTGAGCTGTAATAAGATAATTTTCTAATTCAGGATTAAGCACCCGACAAAATGCATGAAACTCTGGCCATTTAACAATCCAGAATAAAAGGTTTCGTACAACAATTAATAAAACCAATGCCCGATCGATAATATCTTGATTAAGGACCTTTTGGAGGACTTGAGTATTTATTTCTCTTGCATGGCCTGACGAATCTGCTGTATTATAGAGTTACTGAAGTTTATCAAGTATAGCTGATTGTACCCGACGCGGATCTTCTGTAACCTTAATCTAATGCTTTGAATTCAGATGTCTTCGAAAATTAGTAGTAATTGGACTACTATATAGTAATTTAGGTGGAAATAAATGCAGTAATAATCGGTTTTACCTTTAAATTCCGTTATTGTTTACTGCTGTACGAGCATGGGCCATGTCGCAAGGGCTGTCCAGCTTCGTGTTGATTAAACTGAGCTTGAATCTAATATTGCTGAAGGAGCAAGGAGTGACAGATCTGCTTCAGAATCCATATTCAGATAATAGAGATTAAAACTTGAGGGAAAAATTGAAGTCTAAACGTGGATGTGTGGAGATACTGGAAAATGGGGTTAAGCAAGAAGTGGTAAGGCGGCCCAGGCAGGAATGGAAAAGGATGGACAAATAATCCATCCATATCCATACTAATCCATCCTCCGATGGATTGATTCGCTTAGTAATACCCGCGATGGAAAACCAGCCTGGTTCTATGGGTTCAACCCTTGACAATATATCCTGGGAACAAAAAACATAGTAGTAAACAGACTATCTAAAAAGCCTTTAACTAAAGAAGCTGTATAAGAGGCTAAGGAAGATAATATTAAGAATTTTCTAGCAAGGGAGTTTAGTTTTGTACTTTTGTGGTAAAAGCCTTATTTATAAAAATTATAGGCCCCCAGCCTATAACTTCTAATAATGTGAAATCTGTGGATTACCTGGATTTTTTTACTAAGGAATAGTTTAAAGAGTCATAGAAAATAGCCAGATAGTTAATAATATTTAAAAAGCTAAAAAAAATAAGCAGCAAAAAGTACTATACCTTTTAAAAAAAAGCTATAAAATTTTTTATATAAAATAAAACTTTTTATTAGCAAGGCACTGTTAATTAACTGGTGTAAAAAATTATAAATAATAAGGCTTGCTAAAAAACTATTTTTAAAGCTATGCATATAAAGCTGGAATACTGTAAAAAACAAGGTATATATGTAAGGGGCTAGAGCCCCTCAGCCTACTCGGGCCCTCAGCCCTCGTGTTTCCTTTCTCCTCGCCTGCCACATGATTAGTATATTGATTAGTACACTCTATCATGTGACTTCCCCCCCCTTACTTCGCAATCGTCTCATCGCTGTTTCCTCTTCTCTTTCCTCTTCGACGATTCCTTTTGTATCCACCCTAGTTATTAGGTTATAGAGGTTTAGCCCTTGACAATAGGAATCTGTTGAAAACCAGGATGCCTAAGGCACCTTCGGGTATCTGTTAGGAGCGCTCGGAAGCGCGATAGCTAGATCCTTAGCTAAGATGCTTAGTCAGGTGCGAAGTGTTTATATTCGCACCCGCGGGCCTGAACTCTTGAAGGCCAGCGATTAGTTCTGCAATATACGTGGTCCTATCTTCTCTCCCATATAGACACTCCATTTCGCACCGTAGCGCCCCATTCAGCTCGTTACCAACCCCCACGCATAACAAGAAGAATATGCAGGAAGGCATTTTAGTTAAATATTAACTATATTAGTTCTATGCAGCACAGGAGAAGCAGGAGAAACAGGAAAAGCCAAAGAAGAAAAAGCTATATAAAAAGTTTATTCAAAATGGGGGTAGTCTTACTGGCTTTAAAGCCTAACAGCAAATTGAGGAGCAGCAGAAGGAGAAGGAGATATCCCAGAGACAACAAAGGCCCCAAAAATGTAGTAACTGTGGCCAAATTAGCCATAACCAGTTAAAATATCCAATTAAATAGCTCTAGTTTTATTATTATCTCTTAATTTCATATTTCTTCATGGTGGTTGGTGGTAATACTGGCGGAGGGGCTGTGTGCCTGAAAATGCTTGACACTCGGTGTCCGATTAAGTTAAATGTTAATATTTATCATTGCCATATGTACCGCTCAATGAGCTATTGGACGTTGCCCTAAAGGACTTAAAAGTTATGAAGAAAGGCATAGGTACGGTTATCGCTGTGCTTCGTTGGGAAACCTAAAGCTCAATCTTCCCCTCTTGCCACCCACAACTTACGAACTCAGATGAAAGCAGTCATGGGACACAGCTTCTCCCGTACTGCAATCCTGACAAGTAAATCGCTGAAGACTGACTGTACGGGTCGAGCACAGAGGAAATATTCTAAGCAAAATAACCCCAGAGCGCGTTATTGGGCCTTCAGAGCTCATTTAATGTGCTTCCTTAGCAGGTAGGATGAAGTGCACTTAAAAACGTACGTAGAGTTGTAAATTCCCTAGCTCCTCACCATTCTCAACATTGACCAGTGGGTTTCCTACACTGCTTTGACCAGTATATCGAATCCAATCTTGTGTTTACTTATAGTATAAAAATGTACTGTGAAACAACAACAGTGGGAACCTCACAAAGGCACACTCCCCTTAATTAGAGGAAGAATGGAAGTTTGAGCCGACGATTCGCACCCGAGGTCGAAGTACTAGAGGCCGCATTAGATATGGCACTTTGCGAAGCTGATCCCGATTCTGCAGTAGACGCAGATGGCGTAGCACTTGAGCCACCCGATGACGAAGTTTTGGCAGAAATAGAGCGAGCAACCGTGGTCGAAGTTGAAGTCGAATTAGCGTTGGAGCTTTCGTGTGCCACTACGTCGGCGAGTTTCAAGACAGACCACGCGCGTTCACCACCACCTGGAAGATATCGTCTATTAGTACCTCTCGTTACCTTAAGCACCCCAAGGGCAAACTTACATTTGTCAAGAGGCCACCCCAAACAGTCAGTATTGCACTCATCGTCCGAGGCGAGGTACTTCTTGGCTGGCACGGAATCACCACACCAGCATTCTGCGCCCTTATGCAGGGCTGCCACTTGTGCTCCTTTTTCCTGACATGTTTTGGAACAATGTCCCGGGCTCTGATATGTGTATGAATTGGCCTTTTCAATACTGCCGGGGTTGCTGTAGCAGCCAGTTGACTCGTTGTCGGCGGAGACAAGGAGGGCCAGGGTGGCCACCAAATAGACTGGGAGGAGTTTCATATTTTCTGCGGATAGGAATCTAGCAGAAGTGAGAGATAACTACCTTTGCATATAATCAGGAAGGGGGAAAGCAATGCTTTAAATAAAGATCGCCCCTGCTGATTTAATTAGAGGGTCACCAAGTCTGTCCTGGCCCGACGCTGGATGTGTCAGAGTCTTCAGCCAGAGGACCTAAGCAACATGGTAGGGAGACTAGGAATGATCGGGCCTTTATCCTTGACCAATGGATGCCTTAACAGTAACCATTTCACGAGGGATCGTCCGTTGGAAATCCACCTTCCGTCCGAACTACCCGAAAGGTTCATTGCTTGAAAGCATGACAGCCATTAATGGTGTTGGCTACACACATCAGATGTAGGATCTTAGTAAACAATTCAGTATTGTCTTTTGCTTTCTTTTTCTCCTTGAATTAAATTACGCACTTGTTTGATTCATCCATAGTTTGGTATTAGACAATATTTAAAAGAACTGTTTGGTCTAAAGGCGACAAATATTACTGATTTTTACAATCTAATCAACTTGGAGTTCTGCGTATTGAATTTTAGCAATATATTAGATAAAGTAGATAAAGTAGATATGTAGGTTGTTGGTATATTGCATATCCTACACTATTGTGCTGGTAGCTGTTTCACGAGCTGATGAGGAGTGTCTCGTATAATCGTATTCTTTTTTTTTTTTTTTGTCAGCAGATCGTGCTACAAATTTATACAAGTTAATCAAAACTTGCTTCGCTACAAAATGTGAACACAAGTGCTTATTATATTTATAATAAATTATAAGGCAAAATACGAGTTGAACTGCATCTAACCTTAGTTCTACTCCTTAGGATATATTATATATCGTCGCAAACATACATTATAAGAAAAGTCATATAATACAAACCAAAATGAAAACCTAGTAATACTCTTTAGCATAGCTATATTTTTATTATTTATGGATATTTTGAATGCCCTGAAATGAACCTAGTGAGCGGAAGTGATAATAGTAAACGTCCCTGCAAGGGCATACGCAAAAAAAAGGTTTCGCTTGCCCTGAAACGAACGAAGTGAGTGAGAAGGGTATTGTCATCCGCGGGCCCTACATGCAAATTAGGAGTGCTAAAGTATTCAGCTATTGTGACCAGCTATCATCATCGACCAAATCATCAGTGATCAAGCATCATCAGTGGTCACGTTTCCTTGGTGGCAATATTCATCTTACTGCTGGTCACTACAATATCACACTGTTTGGCTTGGCATGAGGCCCTCTAACACCAGAGCTTACCTGTAATAAACTATCGCTAGGTTACATTCCAGTGGAGTCCCTAGTTGCGGACTGATCGGGCATGACCCCTTTGCTGGTTTTCTTTTTTGGCCAGTACCACATATATTGTAACAATCACTAGTGCTTGGTTTCTACCATTACGTCCATGGCACAAAAAGGCACTATGTTTGGTCGCAGACCAAACACCAAGCTTCTATTTAAGGTTATGATCTCCAACGCAGAGTGTGTTTTTGTCGAGTCGTCTAAGACATGGCTTCTGAATTTATATATTAGCAACACTTTCTCTTGCTCATATAAATAGGCCCAGAGGAAGCGGGAAAAAAATCCCTTGGATATTTAACTGCATGTTCGGTGACAACCTTATTCCCAACTCTGATTCTCGTAGTGGTTGAAGGACTAAAAGAAAGCATCCAGAACTGGCTAGCCCTGGTTTCTACGTATGACTCATTTGACTTTCTTAATTAATTCATCAACATTGTAACAACAACGGAACAAGTTGAATATGGGGCATCAGATTATAAACAATGGGGCTTCTAAAACTTCGCTCGGAGAGTATCCAAATGATTTATGAGGCCCTGGATTCTACAAGAGATGCTTTTTTCTTTTTACTATCATGCCAGCAGGCCTACATTGTCCTCAATGCACCCAATAACCAATCAAGGACATTCCGATCTATCCTCATATATTTCTAGACAGGCAGATAGAAGTCAACAAAATTGTGTTGTCCTCACTCTCTAAATCTCACAGGACGAATTTCTGGTCCTGGATGAAGCAGTTGCGCCAAATCGGTCACATTTCTGCCATCCACACCGTCAAATTTCTTCTTAGTCTTCTGAAAAATCTCTAAGTCCATATATTTTTCATGGAACTCCAGCATCATTGTAATTTCCGCTGGGCTTAATTGCTTATAATCTACTACCTCGCCACTCGAGCTAAAACTGCGGTACACTCCGTCGGTAGCAAGGTGGTTGAAGCCTTTGAGCGATGGCGAGTGTTTCAGGGATGGGATGGCCTTCGATGCCTCCTCGTCTTTCTATAGTAGTGTCAGTATCGTGCGGATGCAAGCTGTCAGAAATACTCTTACTATGCAAGACATGATTTAAGTGATCTGTTTGTGCGATATAATGAAACTCTTGATTATATTGTATAATAGAGAGAGTGTAGTTGAAAGGAGGTGAAGACTTCTCTGAGAGATGTGGTGAGGGGAAGCTAATACTCGAGCTAATGCAGAGAGAAAATGCTGACGTGATAACCAGTGGTCACATGCCCTGAAAAGGGATATAAAAGAGCCTTAAGCTACTCTATTAAGTAGTTTCCTAGTTATACACATGACCTCATCATGCAAATATATCACATGTGCGGGTCATTTGTTGAGATACTTCAAGACACAGATGAAGGACCTTACAAGGCTCCAACTGTCCTGGATCAAGGACCATCATTATTCCACTATTAACTTGAGACGTGCCTGGGAAGAGTAACATCACTGTGTGTACCCATTAGACTGAGCAGTGCCGAGAAAAGCCCAAGTCAGCGACAACATTGCTATTACTCATACACATGAGTTTGATGTAGAAAGGCTGAAGAAAGGTCTTCGTTTTAAGTCTCCGCGAGAACTGTCCCTTCCTGCACCCACTATCAGATATCTCAGCCAAATCTACGTCTCTTACGCGGTTCCCGATTTGCTAGAGAACTTTGGCTTTGATCCACTGTTAGGTCGATAGAGAATAATCGTATCCGAGTCCAATTTCGGCAGCATGCCGAGCTTTCAATTTTTTTGCCATTTTATAGGCTTTTTCCTGACTCTTCGTGATGGTTTGGTTCTCTGCGCTACTAGATATAAAAACACTTGACCATATGAAGACGACTGGTCGAAGACCAGTCGCATCTAACGCCCTATATAGTAGCGAAGGCCTTAGTCTGAGCACCATACTGGGTTCAACCGCGACACTCTTTCTACTTTATGTTCCCATGATTTCTACAGAGCGTGATAACTCATGGCACAGCACCATTCAATATGGATGAGGTGATGTCCGTCGCTGTAAATAGAAGTGAACAAGATACACAGGATCCACTCCCCAACATGATGAAATTGAGATGATACGCCTAAGATATGATGTGGTGCTGGAACAAATATCTAAGTTGTGTTGGAGTGAAATCAATTTCTTAGATTCACGTTCTATAACAAACTATCTTTCAGGTTTTCTGTCGTTGAGTATATCATTTTCAGCTGCACCTTAGTATAAAAGCTGTTTTCATTCAAGGATGTGTGCGGCATCGTACCTGATGGATATCTGGTAACGTTCGGAATCTGATAGATATTATTAACAAGTCATGCATACTATATACTATTGCTATTAACAAGTGGATATATGCAATTGTTCATATAGAATAGAAAAACATAATTGAAGAGCTCATCTCTAAAAGTGGTAAATAGCCGGCTGTGAATACCTGATTAAGCAAGTATCTCGTACGCTCCAAACCATTTACTCCACCTTAGTCACAGAGTATAAGGGCTATGCATGGATAACATGACATATGAATAAATGTTCTCAGTTGTTTTATTATACTGGAAATTATTATTAAAAAATCACCCCGTAATACACTGGAAGCACCATACTTAACGAATCCAATTCAATAGACACCCAAGCTGGCCTAAAATGACGCCATTTAACCCCTTTAGGAATGAGATAGTCACCTGATTGTACTATTCCTAAAGAGGAAGTATATTCTAATTACCGTCCAAACACCGTTTCTGAGAGATTCAACCAACAACTCTTCCATTCAACCAACTCCTCCACGGCTAAACATGCCAATGTGGGCGACGTATATCGAAAAATTATGAGTCTTCCGCTTCGCAGCAGTACTGGTGAGCTGGAGAATAATTCTAACGTGCTGAGTGAAGCTGATAAGATCGATCCTCCTCCCGACGTGTATCCTCCACCTCCTCCACCCTTATGCCAATTTGACTCCTCAATTGAAGCCTTTCAATTCCTGCAGCGATTCGCCCGAGATAATGGTTTTGCAGTGGTAAAACGCCGCTCGAAAAAACGTCCTGGATCCGACGATGTCCACTATATCACCGTTGTATGTGATCGATCTCGATCCGGATCCCAGAATGAGCCACCAGTTGAGAGACAACGCCGTCGCCGTGACATAACTCAACGAATAAATTGCCCTTTTGAAGCGGTAATCTCCTTTTCCCGTAGGAAAACCTACTGGGAGTTGAGAGTACGGAATCCCAATCATAACCATTTCAAATCATCGCATCCCTCCGCACATCCTGCCCACCGTCGTGATGATCGCCTCCGATATTCTTATTCAACAATGTCATCTAAACTGCCATACCCATCAGGCGTCCACGTCCCCAGCTACACATGGTTCAAATCTGACAACAGTCAAACGCTGGACTGGGACTTGCAAGAACGCCATCTCGAATTCCTAATTCGCAGTGGTCTGCATGGGATTGTCATTGCCGGAGCGAATGGGGAAGCAGCGACTCTCAGTACGGAAGAGAAGACGAAACTCCTCCGTCTTACACGCTCTATTGCCAAACGACTAGGACGTGCAGATCTCCCAATCACATGCGGGACGTATGGTGGATGCACACGGTCAATCATCCAGGATACAAGGGTTGCTGCGGATGCGGGAGCCAACTTTGTGCTGGTGTTAGCTCCTTTTTTCCATTTCGCGCTGGACAGCGCGACCGTTGTGGCTTTCTTCCAGGAGGTCGCGGACGCGTCGCCGATCCCGGTGGTGATATATAACTATCCGGGAATGGTGAATGGGTTGAATGTGAACTGGAAGATGTTAGAAATTCTGGGTGAACATCCGAATATTGTAGCAGCTAAATTGACATGTGGAACGATTTCATCGGTGACCAGGACAGCGGCCAAGTTTGGCCCGGGGTTGGATACAGCGGATCCTGCATTTGTCACGTTAGCGGGCCAGAGTGATTGGTTAGTTCCGTGTTTAAGTGCCGGCGGCGTTGGATGTATCACCAGTCTGGCTAATCTATACCCAAAGGTGAGGCTTTGTAGTAAACGTTAGCTTGATGGTCTAATGTATGAATTAGACATGTATGGAGATCTTCGACCTTTATAACTCTGGGAAAAGAGCAGAGGCGGAGGATTTGCAACGTCGGCTTGCAGTCGTCGAATACGAATTTGTTAAGGGGGGTATCAATGGGACGAAGTGGGTTGTCGCGAAATATTTGGGATACCCGGAAGAAAACTCCCGGTGTCGGAGACCGCATCCGCAGTTTTTGGACGTCGAGAAGAGAGAGTGGATCGTTAAGCAAGTACATCCACTGAAGGAAGCCGAGGATATTATTGTCGCAAGACACAATTAGTGTGCGACTACATTCCCTTTGGTCGATCGAAGGTAACGGGTGAATATCCACATGAAGCTTACGTACTTGAATGTGTTGTTCAAATCGGAGCCGACCCGCAACTGTGAACCACTGTTCCTGGACCAGTAATCGACAGGGCATTATTTGGAATGGATGGTTGGTGTTTTGCTGAAAGATTGCTCTTCTCGGGGCGCGACTGTGGAGTTACAACTGTATTTGGCCAGGTACACGAGAGGCAAAGTTGAGTACAACGTTCTTTCGTTGCCTGGCATGCGTGCCAACTGACAGCCGTGTTGGTTGAGCACTGGACACACTAAGGATCTAGTTTACGACCTAACAGCAAGACGATGTTTCCCCGAGTCCAGCGTCTGCCTTGAAGCATAGTTGCATAGAGCTAGGAGTAGGCCCCGGAAGGTGACAAATGGGGTCCCAATCTAGCGGAAGAGAGGAAATATGCAATAAGGGGATGGAGCGTGTCATTGTTGCTACTAACCCATATGGGCCTAATTAATTTGCTCCAGCAATCTATACATACTTACAGGAGTGGGTTACACCTATTAATAAAGACTAAAAGAGCACCAAGGCACTATTCCAAATACTGACAACCCTCACTGTGGCAGCACTCCCTGCGGGTTGTGAAACACATCCTCCGGATCCACGTGATTCTTAATCTTACTTAACCTCTCCAGATTACTGCTCCAGTATGACTCGCGCGGGTTCTTCAGTCTCGGATCAACGTACCCCGGATACACACCGATACCGATCCCCGGCGTCCCATCCCTTACAACTTCATTGAGCCCATCCAGAAACTCGTACGTCGTGGTGGACACAGGCCCCAAACTAACCGCATACGACTGCATCCAGAAGAGCACATCGCGGTGCGCGTACCCAGTCGCATCCATCGGCACATCGTTGATGGCACCCCCCTCAAGATCGAAGTACAGGAGCCAGATCAGTGCCCCGGACGGCTTGGTAGCCAGGAACTCGAATAATCGATCGATGCCTTCTTCGGTGATGGGTGTCTTCTCCGTGAATGACAGACAGCGGGAGTAGAACGATGCCGGAATCCCGCCTGTCAAATCTAGAAGCGACTGCTCCGTCCAATGCGCAAGTAGCCCCAACCAGTCCGTGAAGACAACGGTGCTTGAGTTCGTAACGCCAGGAAGCCGCCCGGCCAGGCCCAAGGTGTTGAACTCGGCCTCGCTGCCGAAGTAAGTGCCCGAGATGACCATCGCGGGCCCCGTTATCGTGCACACACTGGCGAACTTTCGACTGAGCTGCGGGTCTGTGATAAGCGATTGCCATTGCTTGAAGACAGCAGCGCGGGACTTCGCATCCCCGAGATTGAGTGTATAAGTGTACACGACTGCTTGCCCCGGTGCTTCTTCCGTCCGTAGTATGAACTCTGTTACCACGCCGAAGCTCGCACCTGCGCCTTTGATCGCGAACAGAACATCCTGGTATTGCGTGGATGACACGTGCACGATGGTCCCGTTGGCCAACACAACTTCCGCCTCGAGCACGTGGTCGAGTTCCATCCCCCACTGACGAGCTGTTGGGCCCAGTCCGCCGATGGTGGCATGTCCGCCGATTCCGATTTGAGGGGAAGTGCCGTGTGTGATGGCGCGGTTCCCAGCGGCATGGAGGTGGGAGTCGAGTTCGCCGCTTAGCATGCCTCCGCCGACGGTGGCCTGCTTGGTCGTGTCGTCGAAGGCGAACTGTTTCATGTTGCGGAGGTCGGCGACGATGGCGCCGTCCGTGCCGCCCAGGCCTGTTCATTAGCTTACGCCTGGGTTTGTTCATCAGGGAAGGTGGTGCATACCATAGTTGGCATAGCTGTGGCCGCCTGACTTCGCCTGCACCTTGTATCCATGGGTACTCGCGCAGCGGACAACCCCTGCGACTTGCTGCGATGTCTTCGGGAATGTCACTGCAGCAGGAGTGACAGGGAAGTTGAGATTGTACGGCTTCACGGCGTGTAGTTCGTAGAGAAGGTCTCCGTCTAGCGCCACGAGGGTGGCATCGTGATCAACGGCAGCAGTCAGGCAGTTGCGAAGAGTGGCCTTATCAGCAAGGGCGGCAGTGGTTGTGAACAATGCTAGAAGAGAAAGGAAGAAAGCGTATACCATAATGGCTCACTGTTTTCATATATATACAGTTTGTGACCACGGTGAGGCCATGGATGAGGACAACTTGAATTGCATTGGGAATTGTCGGGCTTTTCAATGATGTTCAACCTTAGCTAGGGGTTTCTCAACTCCCCCTTGATTTTGAAGACTTGAGGACCCAGGTGGGGCGGACCAAGGTCTCGGCTGAACCTGAGCATAGGTGCTCCTTGATTTTCGGGATGCTTGACTCAGAATGATCTACCAGTAAGTAGTCCCTAGCCTCCACTTGCTTTTTATAGCAGGTTGAGGAAAGTTTAAATCTTAGCGTTAATGCTGGGTATCCCACCCTGCATATTCGTAATTTCCGAAGCCACAATGAGGTGAATCTATTTCCAGCACATTTTGATGCTGACCGTATTTGGTTAGCTATACAACTCTAACATTATAACTAGTTGTAATGCTGCACAGAATAAACTATGCCTTGAATTTTGCCTATTTTTTAAAAAAACAATCGAACATAACACTAGAAACCTTATTTTTACTGATAAAAGCTCAGTATCTCTTAGCCAACGAAGAGGAGCAGTACGAATCTGGAGAAAAACAGAGAAGTCTCATAAACAGTCTTGTATATGGCGTCGTTGGAAGGGGAAGTCTGATTGTATAGTATAGGGACGTTTTTTTTATAATAAAAAGGGTCCTTTATATATTGGACGCCAGAAACTGCTCAAGAGAAGCGGAAATCTAAAAAGGAGGTTAATACTACTAGAACCCCTTTATAAGGAAGAATGGGAGCTTGAAACTACCATGCATAAAATAAAACTTCGAAACGGCCGTACTCCCGGCTGTTAGCTAAAAGGAAGCACAAAAAAAAAAAAAAAAACAGGCCTTCTTGTTCGGGAGTCTAATGGTGGGATAGATTGGCATAGATATTAGGAGATTCTTCTATCAAAGCTGCCTTTTTTTCGCCTAGAATTGCATGATTAAGCATCCTGATACTATAATTGTGGAGAATGGAGCACCAGCTTATCGCCAGTATTTTTAACACCTTGTGTACAATACTCATGGGTTTAAACTGGTCCAATGGCCAGGTAACTACTCTACAGCTACTTAAGAAGTACTTACTAACTATATAGACCAGGCAACTCTCCAGGCCTAAATGCAATTGAACCTGCCTGGCCATGGCTAAAGCGGCGTACAACTTTAAAAGGTGCCTCTCGAGACAAGAAGACTAATAAGGAACACTGGTATAAGGCATGGGATAATCTGCCTCAGGTGTAAATCCAGCGTTGGATTAAATGCCTAATTTGTTATATAAAGAAAGTAATTAGGTTAGAAGGAGAAAATAAATATAAAAAAGGCCGTACAGGAACTAATACACGAGAGTGGGAGGGTCATCGAGTTAAGGGGAAAACTTTCCAAGCGCCATAATCTACCAGAGGTGATATAAATAGCTTCAATTTTGTATCTATTTTATAGAAATGTTGGTTTGGAGCCTGTTGCCATATATTTTACTGTGGTGGAAGCTTACACACGCTTACAACGCTAAAATTACTAGAGCAAAAAAATATTTTGAACGTACCTCTGTACTAGATAAAGAGTTGAATATTTATCTCTTCCATTGCATTCCAAGGCCCGAGCCATGTGCCTCTGTGCTTTATAAGATGAGTATTCTGTTAGAAGTAGGGTTAACTGGCTAGAATTGGCTGCTGCTCTTACGATATATAGCTTGATTTTGCTTGGAAACTAAATGTCGCACATCGCGTGAAGGCTACGCCTACTTCTCTATGGACAACTTTTGCTTTGAATTATCATTGCCAGTCCCGGCACAGCTAATGAGCTTCCATCAATTCCTCTTTCAGGGCTATGTTTGAAATAAAATCAAGACCCTGAGGATAAGTAGAACAGCTGTTATGTACACTAAAATTCTCATGAAGCGCACTTTTTGTTCCAAGTTAGCACACGAAGATACTTTCGCAGCATTCGGTGTCTGGTAGTTGTCTACATTGAGGGTCTAGAGGAACTTATGAGCCAAATTAAATAAATGCTTAATAAATATGATATATCTAAGCCATTTCCTTCATGAGCAAGATTCGGACAGTTTCAGGTTCATCATTCCATAGGGCTGTACATTAAAGCGACAGTCCCTTCTCAGAAGTATAGGAGCTGGCAGCCGCTTAATGTCGTTGCGCCGGGAAGAGTATTAATATAAGTCTGTTCCAGGCCACTTAAGAATGCATTTGCCAAATTTTCAAGAAGCCTGGTCACTATCGCAAAATTTCGGAGCATTATGTTCCTGTCTCAGTGACAATGGACTCCACATCATATAGGTCACAAGGAAACTCACCTGGAAGATACTCATTATCGAGTGAAAGTCAATCATATGCCTCTCCTCTTTCCTAGTGCACTGGATGTAACAGAATGATTAAGAGTTCCATATTCACTCCTCTCCTCAATAACATAACTTGGTGCAGGCAGCACCTTTGATCTTGGAATTGCATTGTTCTTCAAAAGCAGGTCAACGATTTGTGCATGGCAGAAAGCCGTGGCTAGCACTAACGGTGTTTCATATCGACATACTATATTGGTATTCGCAGTGTTCGTCAAGCGACTTAATGCAAGATTTGCCTTACATGGCTGGTGGATATTACTGATGCTCCTGTTGGATGACTCTTACTATAGACTTCTTAGGTTAAAAACAGTGTCTCAAACCTATGTATAAATATCCGGAGAATTTCAATCCTGGTAATGACATAATAAATAATACTAATGATTATAAACGTTGTCATACATGCGCAAAAAGAGACCAACAATAGCAGTACCACCTTCTTATGCCATACACTTCGATCTTCTGTCACTGTATAATCCATCAGCTATGCTCAATAGCACAATATGCACCGTTCCTACATTCTCTTATTTCAGGTCTTGCTTTTGCTCAAAGTCCAGTACTGTGAAACTCTTAACCCTGTTGTCGAGCTTCACGGCACCCACCTCGTGAACAGAGAACTCCAGGTCCTCGCATTCATCATCCGAAAAGAAGAAAACTTTCTGACCGGGAAGCAGCTCATTAATAGTGACATAGAAGCCCTTCGGCAAGAGAGCCTTTGCGCAAACATCGGTCTCAGAGCTCTTCCAGTAACCAGTAGTAACCTCCCACGCAGAGGCGGCGAGGGGGAATAGAGCGAGGGCGGTAGTAAACTTCATGGTGGGCCTCTGATTTATAAGTAGTGGAGGAATGGATTGAAGAAAGCTGTGAGCTGTAAAGCTTGAGAATTGGTGAAATAATGCCTAGGCTTGTTGGGAATATGCCTTAAATATAAGGGCATGGCATGCTGTCTGAGAGAGATTACTCTAAATTGGCATCCCTGCAACCAACCTGTACCTGATGATGTACCCACAACACATTGATTGGGTGTGCTGCGGAAGGCCGCAAGCAAGGGGTGCAGCTACATTCTTAGCTGTTTTCAGTCGGGACGAACCCAAATTTTTCCCGGAGACGGCCGAATTGGAGAATCCCTTTGCATCTATTAGGTTAGCACAAAGAAGAAAAAAATATTTGGAAAGTGCCAAGAAAAGTGGTCACCAGTCTTTCTTCACGGTGAACCCAGGCTAAGCCTAGTTAAGAGCTAGACTTATATTATATTATTTCAATCCCAAATTTAATTACAGCCTGTTTTTGGCTTATAAGTTATACCTCGCCGCCAGCTCTTACCAGACTATCCACAGGGCCTCCGGCTTATTCTGTGCTATTCGAATGCGTAGGAGCGTCAAGAATATTCAAACAATACCCGCAAAACAGGTAGGTAGCAAACAGTTGGATTTTAGGCTTGCCCATTGATTCTGACTAGTTCGTGTTATTCTTAATAGGTAGTGAAGGGACTTTTTTCCAAGTTATATTCTGTGAATTCCCAAATCTGGCGCCTTTCTTTAGCGACCGTGCAACTTTGTGCATTATACCATAAAAGGTGGTCTCGACACCAACTTGGCCACTAACTAGTTAACGTTCAACGTGGAATCTAGTTTGATTTACCAACGAACATATCGGGGATAGTAACACGGCGCTGACTCCAATGCATGCCGATAGCAGGTCAGAATAGCTAGACACGGCCCATCTGACGGGAATCAGAAGTTAAGGCCGATGTAGAGCTGTTGCCGTCTGCTAACCCCCCCGGGCAGGCTACATTCAAACGAGTATCGTGGACGCTCTCGTCCAATCAACCAGTGACTAATCTGTAGGTTAAAGTCAAAAATACAAAAAAATGCATTGAGCTACAAGATTGTCAAGCTATAGGAGGGTACCATTCCGCTTCAAGGAAGCAAAAGACAGAAAGTCCCATTGATCAGTAAACCAAGGACGGCAAAACTCCACTGCCATAAGGATCAGTTGGGGAAGGAGGGCTGAAGGACATCCACTGCTGTAGGGCCATGACATCGGTCAGCGCCTCCTCTGCGATCAGAACCTGCTCTTGCTTGAGACTGCTGTTATCCTGATCGGTTGAGCCTCTCCGCCTTGTCTCGGCCGGCAAACGAATACCCTGCGACCAATTGAAATAGTTGGTTGGATCCCAAATCTGCTTGATCTCGCGTAACCGGCTGCGATTCTTCCCGTAATATGCCTGTTCATGAGCGTCTGGCTGGAGTGTGTCGTCGGGGAAATTCATGATGGTGGCCCATCTGACCATACCGTATGGGCTTAAGTTGGGCTTGAACTCGCCCAGAAACTTTCGCATGGGCTGCTCGAGCCACTTCTCTTCCCATTCAATCATGACGTATGTGTAGTAGGTGGACCTGCGCCAGCGGAAAGCCATGTCTTCACGCCGCCTGTCGTTTGCTGCCCCTCCAGCGTGAATCCAGACGACATCCATCTGACCGGACTCGCCTGCGAACCGGCTCTTGAATATCTGCATCCACTCTCTAATAATGCGGGTGACTGGCTCGATTTTCTCCGGGGTGTTCTCGAACACGAAGGAAGTATAAATCCGGTAAGCTCTGTTGGTCGGAAAGGCCTTTCTAGTCTCCTCGATCCACTGCGCTGCAAGCGACTCGTGTAGATAGCGTGACGACGGCTCCTGTAATGATCGCTGTTTTAGCTGCTCCTTCAGCCGGCCCTGTTGAGGCGTGGCATCCTGTGGAGTCCAACTGTCGATAGCCTGGTTGAACTGTTGCCGGGGACCATTGTAGGAGACTGTAAACCGAACCGCCAGGTCACTCCTGTTGTTGGAAAGATCGCAAATCCAGGTGCTGTCGATGGTCATTTCCCTCGGCCAGTTCCAGGTATAGAAGCTATTCATCGTGGGGAGGAACAGGTCGGTGTCGTCACGCCCCGGAAACCAGGTATATCGCCCCGCGACGACAAACGGGGTCATCAGCTGTTGCAGGGCAAACTTCATCTCGACGACGACGCCGAAGTTCCCATTTCCAGCGCCGCGGAGGGCCCAAAAGAGTCTTCCCTCATTTGAGTTGGGATCGTCCCGCTCTGACACGGTCACCTCATTCCCCTCCGCCGTTACAACAGTAAACTGCGTGACAGTGTCGCAGCCCATACCGAAGCTCCTCGTAAACGGGGAGAGGCCGCCCGCCAACATGAAGCCACTCACACCGACGGTGGGACAGCGCCCTCCATTGATAACCCAGCCATCGAGATGTTTGCTGACCAGTTCCTTGTACACATGAAACCAGAGTGCGCCACCCTTGACCGTAGCGCTCCTGGAGTCCACGTCGAGGGCCACTTCGTTCATTAGGCCGAGTTCCATCAAGATCCCGATATTCGTCGTGGAGGCGCCCGAGTAGGAGTGGCCCCCGTTCTTGACTGTGATTGGGATTTTTCTTGGTCTTGCGGCCCGGATGACTTCTCGAACATCGCAGGCACACTTGGGCTGAACCACACATGGGGGGGTTGAAAACCGGTAGAGGGTGTTGGCGGTCGCGATATGACGTTCATAGTCATCCTCTCCCCGTTCGTAGATGGGGATTTTCTTTTCCCTGAATATTTTGATGACCTGCTGAATATCCGTATTGGAGTATGGGATCTTCTCGCGGGTAATTGCGGTAAGGGTCGACATTTTTTGATACAGTTTATTTTTAACTTAGGCGGGCATTGATTAAGGGCAGGTAGGTAATGAGTTGTGTGCAACGGGAAGCATATACTATGTGACAGATACTAAGTGAGTTACACAAGAGCAGACACAAGCGGATCGATATGATACTACTTCTGGGTTCTTATACTGGTCGAACTGTAGGCCCAAATCTAGTGAAATCTTCAATGTATTTCCGAAGCGCTTACCCGGGCTGGGATTCATCATGTACGGCGACAATTCAAGTAATACCTCGCCTCGCAGCCCTCAAGCAGTCACCAGTGGTAGCTATTATGTACTTGGAGCCGGCCCATTCCGCTCATTGCGGGGGATTGACATTGAACTGTGCGTAATTGAGTCAGTAGGTTGAGCCAGTAGATTGAGCATGCCAAACTGATGGCCTTGTACGCCGCATTGACTCGGAGCCTTGCCATGCAGAGTTGCTGAAATTATTTTCTAGAACATTCGTCAGTGCATAATAATGCCGTCGAGCCTATACCACAGCCATCAAGAGAGTTGGGCAGGCACTACGCTGTTGGGTAGTCACTACCCTTGAGCCGAAACTGTTCCCAATCATACGTTCGTGACAACTCAGAAGTATCCTAGACCCTGATTAAGAGAACAGTGATATCTTTATTGGATGGCAAGGTTGCGCTAGGCAGATATTTCTGTACGGTGGTTGGCAGACCCCACACTGGCGAATCCACCACGTTCCAGAACGTCCCGACCAAAGTATTCGGATATGGCCTGCATGTTTGTTGCCGATCAAGGGCTGGAATTATGCACAGGCGCCTAACACATTCCGTCGATATGCTTTGTTTGTTCAGATGCTTGAGGACATGCCACCTTCCAGCCTTCCTCCTGTTGTGACTGATGACTGACAATCGAATTGAGCCTCGTCTGGTTGTTATATCCAATTGTCTCACTTCCGAGCGTGCCAATCATGGCCCGAATCATGAACTGACGGGGGGGTTCGTATAACCAGCTTGGGACCATGTATAACCGTAGATAGTATGTTTTATGGCCGCGCATGATCCCTTCGACCCCATTTTCCTCCATACAATCCCCCGCGACAACTGTTCGACCAAATGATAGACTATATGTGTGGCTATAAGTTCCAAACAGCCAAGGGGAACATATTGACATACGGCCCTTCAGATGGATGACGTCGTCCTCCCATGAGCGAGATAGTTGATTGGGGCCTCGTCATCTCGCCAAAGAACCTTTTTGTCGTCGAGCAAGGCAACCGAGAAAACAGCTCTCAGGTAGGGAATGAGAGTGAATTAGGCTCTTTAGGTAGTAGTCTGTGGATCTCCATTGAAAAGCCCAAGCCCTCAATGGATTCTTGTAATACCAACGCCTATCTATAGGGTATCTCGCCTCTTTGCTATAATTCCTGGCAGAACTTGAATTGTTACATAACGTATCTTGTGGTCTGGAAGTAGTGTCAAACCCCCCGCCCCAGAACAAACAATAGGCATTTTTCTGGGTGATATTGGCAAAGCAGCGTCATCAAAAGCTATTTTCAAAATATTCCGATTCATTCCCTATTTCATACCTATGGTGTACAGACTCTAGTTAGTATGCACTTGAGTTAGAAGCTGTATCGTTTGAGTAGTTTTCGATAAGTATCGCCCAAGATTTGCTTCAGTGGGTAGAAAATAATTTACGAAAACCAGTCTTCTTGACCAGGAGAGCAAAGTTCCTCAAATTCTGCCTGCTGTCCAAGCAACGATGATCCTGAATTGAAATCATCTACTAAGAGCGACCCAGGATACAGTACATTGGTAGAGCCTAGTATCATGCCAAGCTTCAACAAAAAGCGTAAACCCGTTCGTATCCACATTCTGCGCCTGGACCCTCAACCGAAGGTTGGCGCCTCTATCTACATCTGCCATAGAGATGCTCGTTATCACAGATGGAGGCCGTTGGAATCTCATCGCAAAGTTGATCCGATACTCCCTTCTTTGTCCAGGTAAATACGGGGTGGTGTAAGACCCACCATCCACAAGTGGGAGGCTATCCGATCGCGCTGCACCCCTAATTTGACGCTCTAATTCTTCGACTCGACGCAGCAAACCATTGTCAGGGACCGGGATTGAGAGTCGCTGGAGCTGACCCTCTAATTCTTGGACGCGGTGCGCTAAACCAACATCAGGTGCCGGGACTGAGAGTCGCTGAAGCTGTCCCTCCAGTCCTTGGACTCGACGCGCCAAACCATTATCAGGGGCTAGGGTTGAGAGTTGCCGAAGTTGCCTCTCCAATCCTTCAACTCGGCCTTCCAAATGGCCATTAGACAGCAGGGGTTGGCTGTTGGGGTTGGAATTGGGATTACTGCCGTTGGGCTTGTTGTCATTGGCACTGTTGTTATCAGTAGCGTCGTCATCATCGTCGTCGTCGTCGTCGTCATCGTCTTCATTATCATGAAAGTCGCCGGGGCGATTACTAACTGCATTTTTGCGGTTGGCCATCGAGACTGGAGCGTTTACTACGAGCCGATGCCCGTAAATCGGGGGTTTCGCCTCTCCCTCGCGTTCAAACCTGAGGCAGTCGTTGAGGAGGCCAATCTTTCGGCCCATATCCCCGATCTGAGCCAGGATGAATGCATTACCACTGAAACTACCGACATCCAAGCGGCCTTCTTTGTTAACAGGCTTTAGATTGGGGTGATTGTCGATCTCCAACCGGTATTTGCCTTGACGTATCAATGTATAATGCTCCGAAGGGATCTGCTGCCTGGCTTGATACGAAACCGACATAGCTGGTGAAGGAAGGCCCCTGGAACTGTAATAATCAAGGTATATTAGTTTAGATATGTTGGAAAATGTCTTTATGTACTCACCGGCTATAATACTCTGGCGGTTTGTTAAATCTGTTCGATGACTGGTTGTGTCGTAGACAAAGAGCTGCTCAACTCCTGCACGATCCGTTCAAGGCACAATGCATAGGTTATAAGTTGTCCCGGCGGATCCCTCTTTTTCCCTGTACAATAATTCGACCCAAGTAATACCCAGTTCGGATTATTGCAGAGTAGAGACCTACGTAGCAATGCCCAATCCTACCCAAGACAGCATTCTGCGGTTGCCTGATACAAGTAAAACGCTCTCGCTTTGTTCTTCTCTTCCCCGCACGCCTGTTAGACCTATTAATCAACTCCTGTGCTGGGGACTCGAATCCTCTTAAAGCCCGGAAATAGGTTTTGTTCCATCATTAGGCGGTAACCTCGTCCAAACACTTCATTAGGCTGAAGTTGTCTTTAACCCACAGACGTATTTACAGACGTTCTTACGCCAGCGGGATAGGTTACAAACAAAAGGTACTCAAGCCAAGCATTTGTGTATCGGTTGAACATCAACCAACCCCGTGGGGCTAGCCTGGAGTGGTTCGGTTAATGGCCCTATCGGGAAGTAAATCAAGCATAGGCATTTCAAACGCAAGAGGGGCCACTTCTCCAGGAAGAGCGACGGAAGCACTTGCTCTTTTATGCTTCACGGCACCCCGTGACTGCCTCAGAAAATCTTGATCTCTTAGCCGTATCCAAACTCTCTTTAAATTTACTTACCATTCTGCATGCTCTAGTCCTGTTCTAAACCTTACTATGCTCTGGCATGTACTCACCTGACCCACTTGAATGCAGGGGTGAGAGTTGCCATTCTGCGGTGTGTGACGATAATATGTAACGCAGCATCGGTTTTCTTTTCTCCCATTTTTAAGGCTTTGCAACGACCATAAAAGAGAAAATTGACATTCACATATACGTTCTGTGCCAGAAATGAACCTTGTTGCCATCGTCTATTGCATCCCGTGCAACCTACATATCCGAAGGGTGGTCTTGTGGCTGCTTTAAGTAGTCCCTTCCGGCGTCACTGATCCGGAAAGGCAGTCCGACTGGTAAGTGGCTGATAGATGCTATCGCTCGGCGATGGGATAACCAAGAGTCCGATATGTTATATTTATCTTTAAAACCTCTAAGAAGCATCTTTCCAGCTTCCGGTTGGGCTTTGAAGCTTTTCAATTCCTACCAGTTGTCGGCTTTTCTTATTTGTTGAACAGTTCGTTCCATGGCTTGCTTTCCTTCAGCTTCTTGCCCGCCCCCTACGAGCTGCTTCTCACCGCGCTTGTATTTCCCCGGTCAGAATAGCGGCAGCATAGAGGCCAGTATCAATATTTATTCCCTCTTTCATCATGTCTGCCCTTGGTCAGAAAGTTGCACCTCATATCCCCTCACGTAGATTCCACGCAATTGCGAAACACCTCGCCCCGGCAACTTCATTAGACGCGACATCAGCAACCGATTACCATACAACTCACAACTCTATCGCGAATCCCATTGACACAGTAAATTTCATAAACAACGAATTCGTTCCTTCAAAGGCAACTCAATGGATCGATGTCCATGATCCAGCAACAAATAACCTTGTCACGAGAGTTCCACAAAGCACAGATGAGGAGCTACGTTCTTGTGGAATCCGCCGAAAAGGCTTTTCCTGCATGGCGGGCAACTAGTATCATGGCTAGGCAACAGATCCTCTTCAAGTTTGTGAATCTCATTCGTGCAAACTGGGATCGCTTGGCTGCAGCTATTACCCTCGAACAGGGCAAGACATTGCTGATGCCAGAGGTAATGTGCTGCGTGGTCTACAGGTTGCTGAAACAGCCTGCGGGATTACAACCAGATTACCGGTGAAGTCCTAGAAGTTGCTAAAGACATGGAGACTAGAAGCTACGAGAACCGCTGGCCATTTGTTCATTCAGTAAGTTGATCCCGAAGGGAATCAAACCACAGAACTCAACACTAACCAATTTGCCTAGGCTTTCCTGCGATGATTCCCCTATGGTGCCTTCCCATTGCTACCGTGACCGGTAACTGCCCCATTATGAAGCCCTCCGAACGTGACCCCGGTGCAGCCATGATCCTCGCTGAATTGGCGAAAGAAGCAGCCTTCCCACCAGGTGTCATCAATATCGTCCACGGTACGACCAGGGCCGTCGACTATATCATCGATGAACCTGCTATCAAAGCTATTAGTGTTGGAAGTAACCGGGCTGGTGAATATATCTATACCTGCGGCTCAGCAAACGGCAAGCGTGTTCAAGCCAACCTTAGTGCTAAGAACCACGCTGCGCTACTTCCTGACTGCAACAAGAATCACGCTTTGAATGCAATCACGCCGCTTTTGGTGCAGCTGGTCAGCGCTGTATGGCTTTGAGTACACTCGTCACCGTCGGTGAGACCAGGAAATGGATTCCTGAAATCGCGGAGCGAGCGATCAAGTTGAACGTCAACGGTGGGTTTGAGGATGGTTCAGATTTGGGGCCTGTTATTACTCGAGAGCAAGAAGCGTATCGAGGACCTGATCACAAGTGCTGAGGAAGAGGGTGTTACTATTCTGCTTGATGGAAGGGGCTGTAAGCCTGAGAAATACCCGAATGGCAATTTCGTGAGTCACCCTCAATGCCACCTGCTTTAAAGATAAAATCATATTATGTGATGCTATATCTGGATAACTGACTCACGCGCTCTTACTGCCCCAATAGGTCGGACCAACAATTGTCACCGACGTCACCCCCGACATGAAATGTCACTAAGAAGAAATATTCGGGCCCGTACTCGTGTGTCTCAGCGTTCCAACTCTCGACGATGCCATCAATCTTATCAACGCAAATGAATACGGCAACGGCGCTGCCGTCTTCACAACCTCCGGACCCATTGCCTCGAAGTTCCAGAAGGACATCGAAGCAGGTCAACAAGGAATCAACGTTCCTATCCCTGTGCCCCTGCCAATGTTTTCGTTTACCGGGAACAAGAAGAGTATGGCTGGTGGTGGTGCGAACACTTTTTATGGAAAGCCGGGTCTGCAGTTCTATACTCAACAGAAAATGGTGACGAGTTTGTGGCATAGCGAGGATGCATCCAGTACCAAAGCCAGTGTGATAATGCCAACCCAATCGTGAATTTGACTTGTTATGTACATTTATTTTTCTTTTTTGTGTCTTTCTGTTGCTGAGTCCATTATCCTGTGCCCTATAGAGCAATTCTCCAGTCGAAAGACGAGCAAAATCCCCAGAGGTTGATAGATTACATACATAATGGAGTGAAACGAAATCTATGCTTTCTAGATTACATCCTCATAGTCTTCTGTATCTGGTTCCTCTAATTTATCATGAATTCACAAGCAACCCTTAACCTATCCCTTAGTTTCATAAGGCTAAGGCAGATCCAATCTGATCACCACACATAAAACAAGTGGCTATTTTCACCAGCCTTAACCTGTTGTACCCGAAGATATACGCCCAGACGTTTTATATCCTAGTTGAGCATATGCTATACAAATGGCCTGTGCCAAATATATACTGCAATTTCAAACATCTAGCATAGAGTATTTACTTCTATACAACTAATTTCTATCGGACTCACTCTACAAGCAGCAAAGGTTCTCTATATACAACAAAGGTCATATTCACGGTGGTCATAACGATTTCTAAAAATCCCCTCGCTGTCAATGTGCCCTTGTTGTTGAAATCCAATAAACTGTATCCTACAATACCCAGTTAAAAATTAAATGAAAAAAGAAAAAAAGTTGTCAAAACTCATACGGTATTCGCGCATGAAAAACTTGCACTACGGGGGTCATCGTGAATGGCCTTGCCGGAGGAGTAGAGACCAAGACCACACTGAGGTTTGCTGAAATTAGCATTTAAAGCGCTAGATGAACAGATAGAACTTACCATGATGATACCGATGCAAATACAAATTGTGTTGACAATTGTAAGGAGAATCTTCTTGGGCGAAGAAAACCACTGTCCCTTGTTAAGGTACAGCCAGAATGCACCGGGAAGGCCAAAGCTGAACCAACTCGCAAATAATGCTGTCTGTTATTTAAGAATTAGCAAATAATATTTCTTTACTCCCGAATATTCGTCGTAGGTAGACTAGGGCAACGCACCATCAAACTGAGAAGGCTGCTAAATACCGGAATAGCTGCGGATATGATCCAGGCGATAACCCAGAGACCTAGGGCAATACCAATCCAAGATCCAATGGCAATAAAGTCTCGCTTGTGCATGTGATTGGTACCGGCGAATATGCGGGTGTAGATGGATTTACAAGCAATGTGGCCGTTAATAACACCGGCAATAATGATCTGAATCGGTTAGTTTTTAAGCTTTTGTTTTGTGAGAGGCAAGCGTACAGTTGGCAGCGCAATACCGTAGGCGACCTTGGACATCAAAGGACTAGCTGAGCCAAGTGCTGGGGAAGCAACATCATCACCAGCGTAACGGTAGATGACAACGGCAGCAATAAGGTAAAGAGAGATGTCGATACACTGGAGTAGGGTGAGTGCTTTGGGGAAGTCTTTTGGCTCCTTCAACTCGGCGATCATGTTAAAAAACGTATTATGGCTTGCTAGGACCTGTTAGAAGGTACCGCCTCCATCTCTGTGTTTGGACTTACCATATGACAAGGCAATGTTTAGGGCTGAGGTGAAACCAGTGACTAGATTTGTCTCAGCTGTAGCTTTGACAACGCTTCCGGTGTTTTGAATAGCGATAGCAATCATTGTAATAAGAACCGCACTGAAGATACTAATGAAGGCTGAGATATAATTAGTCTGCGCATGAATTCCGACGGTAAAGACTCACAAGCCAACGAAAGCCACGACATCTTTTCCAGGGTCCGTGGCAGGGAAATGAGAAGGGAGATAATGAGTCCAACGATCCCAAACACAATGGAGCAGGTGGCATGTGAGGTAAGAGTGTTCATGGCCACCGTAAAAGTCAATAGATGGCTGGCCATAAGAAAGACCAGAAACAGCATCTGACCAACGAAAAGCACCTCCCGACCAAATCGACCCATGAGTACTTCGCCTGCATCGGCCATGCTGGAAATGTAGGGATATTTCCATTTGAACTGTCCAATCACATAACCGGTGTACGAGGCCAAAAGACCCAAAGAAATAAGAATCACAGTTGCAGGGATGAGGCCCAAGCCTGCCACGGCCGCTGGTAAGGAGAGAATACCCAGCGAGATGGTTTCGGCGACCATCAGTAGACCACATTGCCTGTGAGAATAATTCAATTAGTCAACTGGTAGAGTCAATAGAATGAATGTATGAGTCCATACCACCACTTCAAGACCTTGTACTTGACCTCTGCAAATTCTTCATCGCCAAAGACATCTTGGCGATAGGCTGTTGTTTCACCCTTCTGTTCATCAATACCAATGGAGGCATGGTTGGTTCCTGGCTTCTCTTCCTGGCCAGTCTCAAGGTTGGTCGTGGGAGGAGTTATATCCACGATTTGAGGATTCATAGTGATATAGTATGTGCGTTTTCTATTTCTGTTTTCCCGCGGCAGTTTTGCGAGAGGTAAGAATACAGCGAATTAAGAAGGAGGATAATAAACACATAAAGAATAAGAATATAGGGAAAGGCAAGGAAACCAAGTTTTTTGAATGGCCTACGCTGGAGAATGCGAAATATTACACTGGGGGAATAGAAAATCAAAGAGAGAGAGGAGGGGGGAAGGGGGATATGAACAAAACAGCTGCCACAGAGTTAATTGCGAGGAGAGGAGGGGGCTGCTCCAAAGCGAATGGGGTTTTGCAAATCGCAGCCAGCGACGTAAGATAGCCACGGAGCGGATGGAGGCGAGTGGAGTCCCAACAACCACCAGGAGAAGACTGGGGATGGTGGGAGTGAAACTAGATGCCGTCCAGATAGAGGGTGGGGAATGTCGTATCTATGGATTCAGTATGACACTCGAGGTAGATAGGAGATAGTGATAGGATTGCGTTTGTAACATTCTAAGATAGAGTATGTTTGTGACTGACATACTGAACTTAGCTAGTTGCAAACTTAAGTTATTCCAATCACTATCCCCTGGTTGGCCATTAATTACGTTAGAGCCGAAAGCCAGAATTATAACGATACTGACAAACTCTACCCCAGATCCCGCGACCCCAGGTTCTTGTTACACACTGTGTTGTGGATTCCATTAATGATAATCTGGGGCAAAACTGGATTCGCCATAGCCTGCCTGCCGCGCGCTGCCGAAAACTTTTAAAGAGATATTCCTCTTTCTCAATCTTTATTCATGATTGCCTATCGAAGAAGACTAAACTCAACAGGCAGCTTCTACTGGGGAATGTACTCGATTCAGCGCCATGCCTGTGGCCTTTTATGGATGGAATTGCCGAAAGTTTATAATAGTCTGGAAGGTATATGTGGAGATTCAGTTTATTTCCGAAGACCCTTAACCAACCGGAAGCTTAAGATATAGATGAAAACATACGTATTCCGGGTTTTCCTTCTATTTTAAAAAGGGGTATTTGCTGGGGTTCCCTCGATGCATCGGTTTTGCGTTTTAAGGGTCATCGGAATCGCCTTCCTACCTGAGATTAAGCTTTCGGATTGTGATGTTTCTAGATTTCCCTCGCCACTGCAATGGCCACGAAACTATCCTAGATCGCAGCATACAGACGGTGAGTGATAAGAAATATTGTCTATCTGCGGGAATTCCACGGGCCTTCTCGTTACGACCTGCCTTTAATCGAGTGAACAGCTGATTTGGTTGTAGCCTTGATACGCTTCTCATTGCTCGTTTGGGATCCTATAGCACTGACTTAATTCTTTTCGGGTGTCCAGACTTGCTATGACCGAATTGTTCCGCCTACTCTGACTTGAGTTAAGACATGGCGTTCTGGTTAGTTCGAAGGACCTAGGCGGCGCCAAATGCTTCCACTCTGAACGAGGGTAAGTATAGCAGCCCCGTGGCATTTTTGCTGATGAGTCTATATACCATCTGAGTTTAAAGGTACACTCACGGTATACGGATTATGTGGCTGATATCAGACTTGTATCTATATGTAAGATGTCTAAGAAACAAACTTGGGATGGCACATCCTCTTCTAGTATTGATAGTAAATATAGAGGATGATTATTCAAATTTCAGTCACTAGGGACGTTATGATTGTATTGTAGAGCGCATCTCTTTCAGCCAGATACCACCTTATCATTGACTGGTGTGATGATCTAGAAACAAAACTAAACAAGCGTGACTGGTGACTACCCGCGTGACACCATCAATTATGAATATCCTTTCCTTCAACCATCTATGCTGCTGTGGTGCTTGAAGTCCGAGCTTAACACGTACTGACAAGATATCCTAGTGAACACCGTACCCAACTTTGGGTTCATACATTGCTATACCTCGCTATGCCACTGAGCAAGTGCAAAGTACTACATGACTATCACTATGTGTATGCAAAACTCTACATTTTCAAAATCTGTCTACTCTATTCTATAACCGTTTCGTAGCTCAGTAGTAGAATCATCACAGCCTGCTGCCCATATTGATATGAACGGTCTTTACCTGGCTATACGCCTCAAGGCCTCTCCCACCCAGCTCCCTCCCGATTGCACTTTGTTTAACACCACCAAAGAGAATACGAGGATCACAGTCCTGACTGCTGTAAATCCATATCGTACCAGACTCGATTTCCGCTGCCACACGGTGCGCACGCTCAAGGTTGAAGACAGCAGCACCGAGACCATATGTTGTGCTATTTGCACGCTGGATGGATTCCTCTTCGCTTGAGAAGGACAGAATGACCACTACCGGCCCGAAGACTTCCTCGCGGACTATCCGCATGGAGTCGGTGGTGTCTGTGAAGACGGTGGGTTCGACAAAGTATCCCTTCTCATTCTTGCTGTTAGCGGGAGTGTGGGCAGAGCCGCCAGTGACGACCGTGGCCCCTTCGCTCTTGGCCATCTCAATGTAAGATAGAATACGCTTGTACTGGGCGCGAGTCACCTGTGGTTCCTGGAAGATTGACTCGTCCAACTGGTCGCCGATCTTGGAGGTAGTCTTGACGGCCTCTTTGAACTTGGTCAGGAAGAACTGGAAAATGTCCCTCTGAACGTAAATGCGCGATGTAGCTGTGCAGATTTGACCCTGATTGGACATGATGCCAAAATGCGACTATTTCACGGCTTCGTCGAGGTCCGCATCTGGGAAGACCAGTAGTGGTGATGTACCGCCAGTCTCAAGGGTGATGTTTTTGAGAGTTCCGGCAGCCATTCTTATTATTTCACGGGCTGTCATGGTGGAGCCTGTAAATGCGATCTTATCGACCAACGGGTGCGACGCTAGAGCAGCGCCAGCCTCGCGGCCGTAGCCGTTCGTAATGTTGACCGCGCCTGGAGAGAATCCAACCTCCTTGATCAGATTTCCCAAAACAAGGGTGCTGAGTGGTGTTTGCTCCGCCGGCTTAAGCACAATGGTATTTCCACAGGTCAGTACAGGTCCCAATTTCCAGGTAGCCATAGACAAAGGATAATTCCACGGGATGATCTGACCAACAACCCCCACCGGTTGGCGGATAGTGTATGCGAACTTTTCAGGCGTGGTGCTAATGGTCTGACCAAAGATCTTATCGGCCCAGCCACTTTAGTAGCGAATCGTACCAATTGCTTCAGTGAGGGCTTCGATGAGGGCTTCGATGAGGGCTTCGGTGAGGTCTTCGTTGAGGGCGACATGATAGGGTTTCCCTGGTTCGTGAGCTGAATTCTGCGAGGAGGCCTGTCTGGAGGGTTCATACCATTATCCCACGCATCAATGGAGGCAAATAGCTCCCTGTTCTTCTCAATCAGGTCTGCTAGTCTGGCCATCATCTGCCCGCGTCCGGTGGCGGGAAGCTTTTTCCAGCATGGATTGACCAGGGCAGCCTTGGCCGCGTTCACAGCGCGGTCGACATCGCCAGTGCTGGCAGCGTGGACGGTGGCGATGGGCTTGTCGGTGCTATGGAATGCGTACGTTAGTAGATAGGATGAGGAGTAGCAGGATGAAGACATACGCGGGGTCGATGGAGGTGATGGTTTGTCCGCCCGATGGAACAAATTCGTTGTTGATGAAGAGGCCGGTCGGCTGCGAGTAGCGGTGGTCGTTGGGAGTAACAATGTCGACGAAAAGGTCAGCCATGTTGATAGATGAGTTGAATATTGTGAGTAGCAGAGATCAAAGGCTGGTATTTCTTATTGATATTATGCCGGTTCATGCCGCTAGCATATTGGGTTCGGACTTGTATTCTCAATGTGGTCCCTCTTGATTCCGAATATCATGCCATCCATGTGTTGGTGTGGATCGAAAAGGAAAGCCCATGTCGTTAGACTTGGTAATTAGTGTATACCTGAGGAAATCACTGGTCTATAGCCAATGCCGTGTATTTATTAATGCACAGCGATGTCACAATGTGGAGGCTGGAGGTCTCCCACTATTGTAGGCCTGCCTCGAAAATCATATGCGTAAATGCAACCATGTCCAACTGACCGTCGGCTGTGCGAAACAGAACCGAACTAGGGAGATACACAAATACTAGCATCAGTCCCTGGCTTTGGTCAAAGTTTAGTAGTTATTTCCCCCCCAATCCACGCAACGGGCTTCTTATCACTGTTGATTCTCCTCACACAGCATTTGGCCACTCTCCTCTCTTTAAGAAATGGGTATGTTTATTGTCAAGGGACAGTAGTGCCTATAAAAACAAGTTCATCGGATCGAACCTAATACTCTACATGGTTGATGGGCTCAGAAATATCAAGGGTCTGTAAATTAGGGATCGCATGGGGAAGTGATCCATGGTTCTGTAGTTCAAGATCGACAACTCTGAGAATTGACATAGATGGATTAATTAACCATGCGACCCGCCATGAACAACTCTTTCCTAATGGGACAGCGTGTCCAATTGAGTTATAGTAAGAATGGAGATAGTGGAATAGTTAAAGCATGATATTAGTAAATGAAGACCAAGCTGGTGCTGACTAAAGAGAAAAGTTAAATTGTGAAGCATATCGTCTTGGAGGTGGAGGTCTTACGTCAAGACCAAGCTGCCACTAGTTAACTAACGGGACGCTTATTCAGTGGACTGGATGCCCCTCCACCAAAACATTCCCCGGTTCATTCGACCCTTTGTTGTTTAAATCCTTTTGGCTTATAAATCAAGAGCAATGGTGACAATTGGAAGTATGAAGCAGTGGAGGGTAGTAAGCAAGGAGAAAGGGTTTGATGGTCTTGTCTATGGCGATGCGCCGGTTCCCAAAGTGGGCGAGAATGAGGTTCTCGTGAAGTTCCATGGAGTATCACTGAATTATCGTGACCTGATAATCACTAAGGTATGTTGATGCGAATTTCTAGTAGATCCTGACCAGTGGTCGATTTTTTCTATACCCCCACCACGATGTGCTGCCTGCTGTACGGTACGGTATGGCTGACATTTGGGCCTCTACGGCAGGGATTGTACCCATTCGATATTAATCTACCAACGGTACCGGGCTCCGATGGCGCCGGCGAGGTTATCGAGGCTGGATCTAAAGTAACCCAGTTCCACAAAGGCGACAGCGTAGTTACCTTGTTCAGCCAACAACACCAGTACGGCCCCATTGATTTTGCGGCGGCCCAATCTGGTCTGGGGGGAATATTGCCTGGTACGCTGCGTCAGTACGGAGTCTTTAATGAGAATGGGGTGGTCAAGAGTCCTAAGAATCTGAATCATCTCGAGGCGAGCACCCTGACATGCGCGGGTCTTACTAGCTGGAATGCCTTGTATGGTCTAAAACCTTTAAAGCCTGGTCAAACAGTACTGGTGCAGGGAACTGGCGGTGTGAGCATCTTCGCATTGCAGGTAGGGCCCCCACTAAAGGCCCTGGGGCACTATAAGGCTAACCCATAACGCAGTTCGCCAAAGCGGCTGGTGCCACTGTCATCGCGACCACGTCGTCGGACGAAAAGGCTAAGAAATTGAAGGAGCTTGGGGCCGACCACGTTATCAACTACAATTCGAGCCCTAACTGGGGCGAGATCGCTCGCACGCTAACTCCAGACAATGTTGGTATTGATCACATCATCGAGATTGGCGGTTCCGGCACCCTCACCCAGAGTTTTAAGTGCATCAAATTCGAGGGTGTTATTAATATTATTGGATTCGTTGGTGGCACTGATGCCGAGGGCCAACCCCCAATCCTAAGTGCGCTGAGCAACATTTGCACTGTGAGAGGCATCTATGTTGGAAGCAAGGCGTTGATGAAAGATATGATCCAAGCTATCGAGGCGAACAACATCCATCCGGTGGTGGATGAAAAGGTCTTTTCTCTCGATCATGCCAGAGAGGCCTATGAATACATGGTAAGACTGTCGGTCATTGCTTAGGAATGAACTACCTTGCTAACCTTAAAGTGTAGTGGGATCAAAAGCACTTTGGCAAGCTAACTATCAAGATCGACTGAGTGAGCTGGAGGTACGAGAATGCGTGGAGGAAGAGTATTTACGCCATTTTAAATCTAGTGAAACTCATACTGCCATCATGTATACTCTCATTCTCTGTAGTCCTACACTGTACAGGCAGGTGTTAACATACTATCCCTCGTGTAGTATTACATGCCGTTACTCTATATATTATAATTATAATAACCAATTCCACAACAATGTTGGCAGACTATTTCCAGCCTTGGTTCCCAGAACTACTTTATACAGTATTAATTTTTTTTTTTTTTTTTTTAAAGTAGATACTATCATTTTTTAATTCCCCATTCAGATGACTGCTTCTTAATTTACTATCTTAATTTTATAGGTAGTTCCAAAGCTTTCACTTTTAAATTAATTTATTCTACTATTATTGCCCGTATCTATAAACAGAGGCGTCATCGCTTAGGTTGCTAGTTTTTATTTCTTAATCCATAGGTGGCAGCTAATACTACCTTTGTTTGGCTCCCTATTTAACGCGTGAATTATTCCACCAGCATGGATGGGGACCCGGAGGACCCATGGCTGTCCTCTGGGTTCTGAAGACCTCTAAAATGTATTTGACACGTTAGAAACGCGTGTTTCAGAAGCTGTTGATTTTGATGTTTCTCAGAGTGACTCTACGCCCCTCTTACAGAAGAGTGCAAATGCAATCTCTGGAAAGTTTCTTAGAAATCGTGCAGTTCCTTTACTTAGAAACGCTTGAATAACTGTCTTCTTGCGTCTCATATCCCGAAATAAGAATAAAATGATATGGAAATATAAATTCGTCGGTGTTAGAAATCAATATATCTAGTAGAACCATCTGAAATCAGGGTTAGCAGGACCCTCCCTCAACCTTTCTGTTGGGACATCCAGAGCTCTGAGGGTGATGCCTTGCTTCACATTCCGTCGCTTATTGTCTATTATCATCCAGGCGCCAAGAATCAGAGTTAACACAATGCCAGTTCCTCCAAAAGCAGCGGTTGTGATAAGAGCCGGCATATATTTTGGTGCATCCTGATTCTGAAAGATATTTGAACTGACTAGGCCCATCAGGTTAGCCAGAGGGACAGCAATGCTGGTTAAAATCACACGTTTTCCTTCACTCGCGATATTGTTGTTGTACCAAACATCCAGCAAAACAGATGGAGCCGATGTGCCCCTTAAATGCCCGGTTAGTGGAAAATATAATGAAATCGTAGAATGTTAAAGAATGGATCTAGCTTACCATGTCATTATGAAGGAAGCAAAGTAGGCAACATTAATATCGTGCCTAACATCAATGGCGACATAAATTATGAATCCAATGAATGTGAAGAGGAAACCCAATGCAATGAACGGAAATCTCCACCGGGTCCAGTCGCTGAGAAATGCTAAGATTAGAAGCATGATAGCCCCGGACACATTGGGGGCAACCGTGTAGAGATTCGTCTTGACGGTGCTGTATCCTAGTCGATTGATGATTTGTGGCAAGAAGAGCTGAACGGATTGTAGTGGAACACCCAAGCAAACTTGGATACCCAGAATCATCCAACTGGTAGGATGTTTGAAGATGGTAAATGCCTCGCGAATATTGAGCTTCTCATTGACAACCGAAGAACTATCGAGCTGCATCCGTTCGTATGCCAGCGCTTTCTCTGATGGGGTGAGAAAGCTGGCCTCAGATGCAGACCGCGGCAAATACCAGATTGCAAAGATGGCGAAGACGATAGTACCAGCGCCTTCGATGAGAAAAAGGTAGCGCCATGGGGTTAGCGAACCGGACTTGATCCGGAAAACGCCAAAAGCAAGCAGCCCTGAGAAGGCAGAAGCGATACTCTGGGCGGCATAGAAAATGGCAAGACGCCTTGCCATTTCTCCTCGACGATAAAACCTGTTTGCCACGCCATCTTTGTTTAGCATTAAATATGAGCTTGCAGGTCGAGAGCCCTTACGTGGTTAGATAATAGATCACGAGTGGGAAGAAAGCGCTCTCCGCCATGCCCAGGAACCATCGAATCGCGAGAAGGCCTTCGAAATTGTAGACGGCGACGACAAGAAGTGTGCAGAGGCCGAAGCACAACATCATGCAAGGCAAAACAAGGTTGGGACCATACATCTTCCCCAGAATTCCAAGAAATGGGGCCGTCAAGACATATGGAATGAAGAAGATGCTCAATATTATGTTGTACTGGTTACCATGTAGATGGAGGGTGTCTATACAAACAAATACATATCAGTCACTAAACACCAATCCTATAATAGGACCCAGTCCACGCACTTTCCAGACCAGCAGTCTTGGCATTTCCAAGGTTCGATTTATCAAGGCTATTGAAGAGATACATGACTGCTAATACGGGAAGAATGCGGAGGTCAAACTTCGAGACCACACTCCGTTCGGCACGGGGGTCTATGGCCACGGACCGACCAACCTCCGAACGCTGCACACTAGTATTCGCGTCATCGTCAAGCGGTGGCTTCGTCGGGATATGTTCAAGTGCTTTGCGGCTCGACATTTGTCCTCCAATGCCTTAGAATGATAGTCAGAACTCCACGTGGAATTAAATTCCGTAGAGATGATGTTGACCTGAGTTGAGACCAGCCCGAGCCTTAGCTTTAAAGCATTTATTCTGAATCATATTAGGAAATTGATTTTCTATCACGTCCGTTATCTTGATATGATATGTGTATGCATTGCGATTAAGATGCTTTGCATTTCGTTTAGCCAAGACTTTGTGTAATTTGTCTACAGTAATCTTATCAGAAGATAAGGTATATGGCCGAAATCGGCTGTCGGTGAATTTCTGTAGCGGAAAAGTGCCTAGATTAAGTTTTTAGGAATTGAACTGTTGAACCTCTTGGGCCAATTGACCCTGTTGACCCTGTTGACCCTATTGTCCTTACTGTCCCTACTGTCCCTACTCTCCCTACTGTCCCTACTGTCCTATTGTCCCTATCGCCCCCACGGGGCCTGTTGGTCCCATTGGCTCTCGATGACCCACAACACGTGGCTTTCCTCCCTATTTCTCTTTCTTTCAACGATTCCCTTTTTGTTCATAGCCTATACTATAGGTTCTACGGGTCCATCCCCTGATAGAGAATCATTAAATTAGCCACTCGGCCGGCGCCCGCAAAACTTAAGATCAGCCAAGACATTTAGTCTAGGATGACTATTTGCGATCTAGATAGTAAATGTGCTGACACCCCGGAATAATATTAATATGTAGTAAACTTCTTCCCAGCTTTCGTCGTCGGACACCGTGCCATTGCACCCCTTCCTGTCAAATTATGAGACCCATAAGGAAGAGGAAATATATAGTTGTATCTACAGTACAATCCAATCCTAACTAGATCTAGTGGGGTTGCCTCGTATTCGTAGCTAAAATCACTGGGGGTGTTCTGTACTCCATGGCTGTTGCTGGTTCGTTGAGGGATGGATCATGTGGTGCCGTGTGACTGATAGTCCATCCCGGGATCTAGTAGTTTTGACAACAGAAAACTGTTGTCTTTTGATGGATTGATAACGGTGAGTGGGACCAAATATCATTACGCCACGCTTGTGAATCAGACATTTTCGTTGGTCAGAGGTAACAACTGACCCAGACCATCTAGGAAATCTCCGATAATTCTCCTACACAGCACTGTTTGCCAGACTCGAACAGCTCTACGATGACGGCCAAGAGAAACAACAGGTTTTATCGGTCCAAATCACACACTTGCAGTCTTCAAAAGTGATGCAGAATTCTGGCCATTTGCAGTTTATCTCACCATCTACTCCTTCAATATTGAATCTATTCCATATTTTATTTGTTGTGACACCACGCCTTTACTAGAAAATACACATGTGGCAAATACAATTGCATTCTGAATACAATCGATAACATATCTAATATTAAAATTAGTGTCATCATCTACTCCATACTATCTTTCATTATCTCACAATGGCTACGCTTACCATATGAGTGGCTGCTAATATAGTTCTCTAATGCAAGAAACAAAATTCAAGCTCCCCAATCCTGCGTTCGCGTCTCCCTTTTCATTAGGGTATAATAGTGATTTATGCATGATCAAACTTTCTTTAATAATTTTAGGATCCTTGTATTTGGCACACTGATATTTATATTATCGGAAATATCTGGTCTTTAACTCTTCATAGTGTTTAATAAAGTTGTATACCAATCTTGGCCAACAGACTGGTAGTCTGTAGAGCCACTTTAATAAAAGGATATTGGCTATGTTTTAAACGTAGGAGGGTTAGGCGCTGCTCTATGTTAGTCTGCAGAAAAGTGTCTATTGTGAGAGCAAATCTTCTTTATTTTGAGTTAATTTATGGTTGTTGGCGCTTCCTTCAGCGTGATTAACACTGCCATTCAATCAGCGGCGGATTATGGTATGGAACATATTAAACATATGTGCTGCTTCGCGAATTGAGCATATATTTCTTGCTTTTTAGTATCGGATGTTGCAAGTAAGTTCATTCTCTCTCCTTTCAACTGAATCTCTTGATGTCATGCTCGCTTTTCATGGCATAGTGCTGGTTGGAACTGCTTGAAAATAAAGAGTGTGTTGAAAACGCGTAGGGTAGAATGCTCGCTTGTAGATTACGTTAATAGGGAGCACAAATGGCAAAGAAGCCATGGAGCGAGATTAAGCATTAGAGATGCAGAACATTAAGAAGGTTTGTTTGGTTCATGATGGAGGCAGATATGTTATGATAAGCGAGGTTTTCCTTGCAATCAAGCCGGTTGCATACGCGAAGCATTGGATCTATGGAAGCCCTAGTACTGTGGGGAAAAAATTGATAATAATAATGGCTGGTTTATAATTGTCTTCGACCTGGAAGTGAGCTTTGGTATTACGTCTAATGATCAACACGTACAGCAATTTACTAGTATTTCTATGAGAAATGTGAAGGTCTAACATCACCTAGTCCTACAACTTTGAGAGCTTTCCATCAGGATATAAAATTGACAGATAGCTTTCTCGGATTTCACTAATAGATCGACACCTGTAGTCGACGATTAGCAGATGGTCTAAACTGCATGTCTGAACGAAACCCACCCAGCCAGCGCCATTGTGATTCTCAACTCCTGGCGCAGAATCCTGATGGCCAGCTCTACGCCCTCTTGCCCGTTATACTGCATTTGTTAGTTTGCATGTAATGTCTATTCCGAAATGAATACATACAGCAAGCCCCCAGATTGGAATTCTTCCCACAAAACAGTAGCTCGCCCCTAGTGCTAGCGCCTTAAAGATATCCGAACCACGTCGAATGCCACCGTCAATAGCAAGCGGTATCCGTCCTCGGGAAACCTGGGCACATACTCTAAGGGAATCTAAAGTCGCGGGAATACCGTCGAGTTGTCGACCACCGTGATTCGAGACAACGATTCCATCGATGCCGTAATGGATAGCCAGTTCCACATCGGCAGGGGAGCAGACTATCGGAGCAATGTCAATATACAAAGGATAGTGCCCTAGGATGGAGTGGTCGTACCTCCTTTAAGCCAGATTTGCAGCGATGTATGTTTCCTGAGCCATGGGATCGTGCTTTCCCAGTCAAGACTGGGGTCTGTGTATGTCAGCACCTCCACCACAAATAATAGACCTGGAGAACCTACCATAATCAGTCCGATTCGAAGTATCACCGCCATAACTAAGAATGTTGGGCCAATTCATGTCCTCTGGCAGTTGGTAGTTATTGCGATACTCATTCAATCGCTTCCCTAGCACAGGCACATCAACCGACAGGAAGAGTGCCTTGTATCCCACCTCTATGGTGCATTAGATTATTGTAGCACAACTAGTACACAAATGAAAACGTACTTTCCGCCCGATCCAAGAGCTGGAGAGTAATAGATCGATCTCGTAATACACACACCTGTATCACGTATGGATTACCCATTCCTTGAACGGCCACATCCTCTAGGGAATAATTCGAGTAGGATGATAAGCCCATACAGATGCCGAATTTGGCGGCCGCACGAGACGACGCCAATTCTCCGTCAGGATGAGCGAGTTTCTGCGAGGCGGCCGGGCTGAATCCGAATGGAAGTGATACCTATCACTCAAAAAGTATAGGTTGGTATGGGTTCATTCTTTTGTTTTGGTAGAGAAGCATACTTTGGTATCCAGAATTTCAGTGCTCATGTCAATGTGGTCGACATTGGTCAGAATCCGGGGAAGGATTTTGTACCGGTCGAAGGCGGCTTCGTTCTCGCGCAGGCTGGGAATTGTCAAGCCAGTTCAGTATTATAGGAAGGAGAGAAGTCATACGTAATAAGATCCATTGCGCCTTCATTGTAGTAGTCTGTATAGGTCAGCATCGAAACGACACCATGTTGCTGACATGGTACACACACCTCTGACCATCGTGGGAAGTTTACTACTCCCCAAAGCCTTCAAGTCCGCGATGCATGATACATCTTTGTTTAGGATTTCTCCACGATGAGCCATTTCGATGATATTAAACCACTAACAAGGAATAGTTGAGAGAGTGGCGGTTTTGTTGAGGACGAAGGAAAATGCGATATTGTTAAAAAGTGTTTAGAGACTCAGACGGAAGGGCCCTAGGCGGAACAGATGAATAATTAGAAGTATAATCATCATCATAATGCTTCCCCACAGTCAAGAAAAGAATAAGGCAAATATTCCAGCGCTAGAATACGTATAGATTGGGGGAAATGGTTTCCTATCGCGGAATTCCCGCTTTGTGTGCCCCGCGGAATCACCTGCCTTCTTGCTGCGATCAACCAGCGTCATGGCAATTACATCGCCAGCAGCAGATTTTTGTTAATGCAAGACATTGCAAGATTCAACCATCTCTTGCTTAGTTCAATTTCGAAAATAATGGCTAGTACGGCACGAATCTTTCTGTGAGTGGCATGAAACATCCGACATTATGAATGCTAATCCCGCTACAGCACAGGCGCCTCAGGCTACATTGGCGGGGATGTCCTACAAGCCCTCCGATCGGCACACCCAGAATACAACCTCACTGTCCTGCTAAGGGACGATGCAAAAGTGGCGGTCATATCCAAGTCCTATCCTGATGTCCGGGTTGTCCTGGGAGACCTCGACTCCACATCCCTAATTGAAGAAGAGGCTCGTCAGGCGGATATTATTGTCCGTAAGTTGATCGGTTATCGCATGCTGGATTCTACTAATGCACTATTCAGATGCTGCCAGTTCGAGTCATATCAAGAGTGTCGAAGCAATTGCCCGTGGGCTAGCCAGACGCGATGGATCCAGTCCTGGTGGGAATACATTGCCCATCAGAAGTATACTGCAGTCTAACTATCCCAGGCTATTGGATCCAGGTCTCCGGCGCAAGCGCCCTTTCGATCTCCGACATTGTCAACAGCACCTACGGACAAGGAACTGACAAGGTCTTTAGTGATGTCGACGGCGCCAACGAAGTTCGCGATATTATCCACCAGAACGCGGCCAAACGGGCCATCGACAACTTTCTACTCAACTTGGCCGGTCCCAAGACAGCTCTTGTCCTCCCTCCGATTATCTACGGTCAGGGGAGAGGTGTAATCAAACAACGCAGTGTACAAATTCCTGAGTTGGCCAGAGTCGCTATCCAGACCCGGACGGCGGTGCAAGTGGGCAAGGGAGAGAACACCTGGAGCAACGTCCATATTTCAGACATCACCGATATTTTTGTGAAGTTGATTGAGAAGGCTGTACAGGCTGAGGACGGAAATCTGTGGAACAAGAACGGGATTTATTTTGCTGGCAACGCCATGGTGGTGGGTTCTATCTAGAGTTAGCATACATGGATATGGCTAACGCGAGCAGAGCTTTAAGAGAATTTCACAACTAGTGGCCGAGGCGGTGCACAACCTTGGCCTGGCAGACTCGACGTCTGTAAAAGAGCTCGACCACGACGAAGCAGACAGGCTGTCGGCCCACGCCGGGATTCTCTGGGGCACAAACGCTCAGCAAAACTCACAGCGGGCTCGGCAGGTTTTAGGGTGGAGTCCAAAAGGAAAGTCTTTAGAGGAGGAGATTCCCGATACTGTGCGTGTTGAGGCGAGTCGCCTTGGAATGCTTTAGAATACCTCATGTTTAGTATGATACGAAGTAGAATGATTTTAAGTTTGTGCATGTATTCGAATTATCTCATTGACAGTCTTATATACATACTATATTCTTTTCCTATCGCATTTAGATAGAACCGGTTGCAATTAAATACTAATGTACATGAAATATTCTTAAGCGTTCCAATCCAACATGCTGGATAAGAACGCTCAGTACCAACATATATTAATCCTTCTCGATACGGCAACCTCAAAGACCGCTAGCTTCACTGCTAATAGGCCTTTTGGATGTTGATCAATACCATCCATTACTACTTTCCATGATGAATCCAGGCCCATCCCACAACTTAATAGTATGAGTATCACAATTCGTTGCTCTACGTGACCAGTCCAAATCCAGTAGCTAACTCCGATCACCTGATCCGCCCCTCGGCACGTCTTCTCTTCCTGTATTCTCCTTCCAGACACATTCATGCAATTCACTCCAAATTAATCACTTTCTCATATTTCCAAATTGTATATTCCCTCTATCCAATGCCCCGATGACGGGCTCGAGGCCTCTAGGATCAGTTCGCCTCCGCCGATCCCACACCCTAGGAGCCTGTCGCACCTGCAGACGTCGCCATGTCAAGTGCGACCAGAAACGCCCCACCTGTCGCACCTGTCGTGCTCTTGGCGTTGCTTGCGAGGGCTTCTCCAACGAAGTCCGCTGGATGCGCAACAGTGGCAGCAATGATGCGGATGATCACCATGGGACTCGCCGGCACCTTTACACAGGTGATGATTTCTTGTTTTGGTCGCGGCTGATGCCCGCCGCTGACTCACGTCTTAGAACAATCCAGACTGTCCATGAGCACTTCCCTCGGCTCGGACCTGGTTTCCGGCTCCATCAATGCTTCCTTAGCTGAGATTGATCTCAGATCGCGGGACCCCGACCGTTCGCCCACAGGCGACATTGTCGTCGGTCCGTTCGCAGTTCTTGATTTTGCTCCAGCTGCACCACAGGGGATGCCGCGGGGCGTCCAGCCCAGTCAAGTGCAAGGAACAACTCCCGAGCCTGCCCTGGCTAGTACACCTCCAACGGTTTCTTCCGACTTCGTGGCTGCGGAGGAGGTGCCAGCATTTGCTCCAATGTCATCAAAAATTGACTCCCTGTCGCATATAGATGATTTTCTTCATTGGTCTGATCTCTTGGGTCTTAGTCCTGATCAGCCAGGTTTCTTCCAGCCGCCCACGTTGGACGTAGACATGTGCTTTGGCTCTGACCCTCGAGGTCTTGACCCGGAATCCAACTTTGGTGCACCTTCCTATGGCATGGCTGGGGATGCTGGTCCGGTACAGAGAGATAGGGACCAGAGAGACACAATGAGGATGATGACACCGCCACATAGCACGGCCGAAATGGCCTCGACGATACTGGATGCGGCTCCCCTGGCTGATGCCCCCTTATTATTCAAAAATTTTCACGAGAACGTAATTCCACAGATGATGGCCATGCCATTGGGGGAGAAATCACCATGGAAGATCCTCAACATGCCATCTGCAATGGGCACCTATAGCGACCTTACGATACTCGGATCTCAGAATATTAGTCATGCTCGTCTAGCCAATCTCTATGGCGTACTGGCCTGCTCAGCCATTCATCTAGCTTTGAAACCGAGCATCGTCCCAGTGGACTCAATTGAACATTGGCAGCAAGCTGCGGACCAGATGTTCCAGCAGGCTAGAGACTATATGCAGATGTCATTGAAGTATGAAACACAGGAGCCGAAAAGGGCAAAATATAAAGACCAGTTGATGGCCATTTGTTGCTTGACAGAATATGCGGTAAGCTTCCTTCTTCAAGCTTGGGCTTTTTAACAGCAGGATAATGACCGCCAAAGATCATTTCAGGCCAACAGCAACATGCACGGGGTTTCATGGTAAATGCGGAACACATATTGCGCATGCGAGGATTGCCGAAATGCAGAATTTCTCAGAAGGCACGCCTCCTACACCATGTCTACACATGGCTGCGACTTGTCGGCGAGAGCACGTATGTTTTACACGACTATAATCCCTCAAACTCATTTATCGAGGCCCTCGATTCTAATTTCCGGCGGCGTCGCCCTGACCAGATGGCCGGCCAAGATGGACCTGCCGCAAACGAGCGGAATCCTCGGCTCGATGACTTCTTACGTCTGGAAGCACATTACGCGGACAGTGATCTGAACATCGATGAGCCAAAGGATAGGGAGACTGGTCTCCATGATATCCACCTTCAGGACTCCCGTAGCTTCTCTGACACACTGTATAAGCAGATCTATGGAATTCCAGAGACCTGGCTCAGCTTGCTGTCACAGACCACAAGGCTGGCCAATGTCATGGAGACTTTTCGTATTGCACAAAGGTCGTATAAAAATACCACCCTGGAAGCATGGGAAACGCTGCAAAAACGCAGTGTCCATCTGGAGAACATGATTTGCTCGTTCGTTCTCGGCCGCATCCGGGGTGTTGCCCCGGAACACGTTGACCCATCTAGGCCACATGGGCATATGCTACGAGCGCTGAACGAAGCTCTTGTTATTTTCTTCTATCGACGCATACGCCAGGCTCACCCGGCAATTCTGGCAGGTCATGTCGACAGTGTCATTGCGGCACTGGCAGACTTCAATGTGGCATTGCCACAGGATCAAGCCACAGGTCCTGGAACCGCGTGGCCTGCCTTTGTTGCGGGGTGTGAAGCCCTCACATCGTCAAGACGGCAGGCAATCATGCAATGGTTGGATAAGGCAGAGTCAACCTGCGGATTTGCCGCATTCAAGACGGCCAGAAACATTATGAAGGATTTATGGAGGAAACAGGACGAGCACTTGGATACGAATCGCCGCGATCCGATGCCGACGTGGATTGATATTGTAAAAGAGAGACAAATATGGCCCCTCTTTTGTTGATACTATCTACCTCAACTTTCCACTCCCTTTAGCGATTTACGTGGATTACGTGCTATGAGGTACGAGGTAATGCAAGTCTTTATATTCATTATATGACATTCATTTCCGTTCAAACACTCATAGATTCATTTCCCGCATTTAAATCGTTTTGACACCGGCATTCTTCATCAGCTGCTTCAGCTCTGCTTGCAGCTCAGGGCTGAGCAAGGCAAATGGCTTCCGCAACCCACCGGTAGACTGACCCGTCAACTCGACACCAGTTTTGACAGCAGCGGCATAGTTGTGAGATTCGAGAAACTTGCAAATAGGCCAGGCCTTGGTCCAGAGCTCACGGCCTCGCTTCAGATCTCCCTTCACAGAAATCGCATCCCATAGTTCAACAGCCAGATCGGGAATGAGATTGGCGGCTCCCCAAACACCACCAGAGCAACCGGCAGCCAGACCATAGAATGTAAGGCTGTCCCAGCCATTAAATGCAGTAATCTGGTCCGATAGGCCGAAGACCAGCTCAGTAAATGCAGGGGCATTGCCCGAGGTGTCCTTGAGATATTTGACGCCCACCTTTGACAGTCCCGCGATTTCAGCCGGGCTTAGTGTCAACCCCGAGGCGGAAGGGATATTGTAGTACACGATGGGTAGCTTCGAGGCGCCGTGAATCTCAGCCATGAGCTCAGTGAGCTGCTCAAGGTTCACAGGATCATAGAACGGCGGTACAACCATAAGCGCAGCTGCACCCGCCTGAGCGGCATGAGAGGCCAACTCAACAGCCTCAGCAGTAGAAGTACTTCCCGTACCGGCCACAACAGGAACACGACCAGCGGCGAACTTGACACAAAGCTCGGTGAGCTCCTTCCGCTCAGCGACTGACATTGTGGTGAACTCGCCGGTACTACCGCCGGGGACTAGACCATGCACGCCAGCAGAGATGAGGTGGTCGATATGGGATTTGAGGCGCCCTTGGTCGATTTTGGTCTTGTCGTCGGTGAAGGGGGTGATCAAGGCCACCAGGATGCCGTGTAGGAATGCCATTTCGCTGGGGGAATCAAATGTGGAAAAGAAGGAAAAGTAGAGGTGGAATTGGTTGTGGAGATGAAGAGAAAGATGAGATGGAGGGTATGAAGGACAATGATAGATACATTTTTATGTACTTGTGATATCGCGTATTGCGGAACCGCTTTCCTGTTGGGTATGGACGTATCGGGGGAAGAATCACTTGCTTTTTCCATTGCCCCACATCACTATATCCGAGTTGCAATAATTACATCATTCGTATTCTAGTATGGTCATGCCCAGGCCCATTTGCGACGTGAATGGCTAGTCGGGATGTACTATTTCAGCGCCTGGTAGCCATAGTGGAGCCCCGTCAAATGTCCTCAGTGACGGTACTTACCGACACCCAACATGTTCATTGCAATTTACAACGAGCTGGCGAGTAGGTGTAGGATAGGTTGAATGCCCATGTTGCTAAATTAATTCTTGGTAGATGCTAAGATACGGGATGTGTGTGAAAGCTAGCAGTGCGTAAATGGTGCAGTCTCCTCTTCACAGGTTGTCGATGCCCTTTCAAGAATATTTACTGCAAATGAAGTTTTCCTGGTTACTATGGAGGTATTAAGAATAAAATCAATCCTGCTTTGAAAAATTGGAGTGACACAGATACCCATTTTTGGGCTCGCTACCTAACAATAACAGGGGGTACAAACCTACTAGATGGCTAGGTCCATGTAGCACTTGATTGACGGCTAAGACACATTTTGACTTATTAACAATGTCTCCGCCTGTGTTCATGCTCCTGTCAAACCGGGGAAAGTTGCTACTCGAAACCTCGCGGCGGAATTGATGGCCAGGAAATTGATGGACCGAGCGATGGAAATGTATGGATTCAGATAAATTATGCTATAGGTTACCTCCTCTATCGTTGCCGTAAGAATATATTTCAGTAAGATAAATGCTGAATACTCCTCTTTTAGTGGCCAAAGTTCAATTATGATCAACAGGCAATAATGGTATCTACATTCAAGACTGTAATATCCAAGCTGCTGAAACTGTTCGTTGCTGCGGAAGAGATTCGGTTGAGGCTGAACGCCTGTGGAATTTGAGCGAGAAGATTGTGGGAGAAACCTTTGACTATGAAATTTAGAAAAGGATAGATGCCGTACTATTCTTGCAAACTAAGAATGAAGCTACATATTGCATTGACTCCGCTGATAAATCAAGCCCGCAATATGAGAATATATCTAGTTGTAGATGCTGCATTGCTGTATTCATAATATCCATATCTCTGAGGAGACTAAAATAGTCCGTGTCAACGATAAACTTAAATCAGATAGACAAGTGCTGCAAATATAATAGCCATATAAACAGAATGCTAATTTCACAACTTCCCTTTTCCTACCATCGCTCTCACCGCGCGGATAGTCCCTTTAACAGAAGACTTTGCAATATCCATATGGCTTTCCTCTATGTTGCGTGCCTCCTCAGTTCCAGGCTCCATATTTTCAAATTTCCAATCATACGTGAACGTCAAATATAGCATATTATCGGGCACAACGGACAGAATATTCTGCACCACAGACTCATTTGGAAGAGTAAAATAAGTCTATCCACCAGATTAGACCTGAAACAGTTCCATTTTCAGGGGAAAAAAAAATATATGAGACTTTCATACTCTAGTTGGTGGGTATAACCTGCATTCCTCCCTGGCCGATATCCCCGCCATAGGGGACGCCTTAAGTTCTGGTGCCACCAATGCCTCCCGGACGACAAAATTTCCATCGTCCCTTTCTTCAATCACTTTGCAGTCTGTCAGGGAAGGGATGAAATCCTGTGGACGTCTGACTTTGCACTTTAAGCCATTCCAAACTTGTTCATGCGTTAGGGGCGGGATGGAATCATCGGAGTTGACGGGTTCAGTGTAGGCGATATGTAGGGTTAGCATGATAGGTGGTCTGTTTTGGATATTGAATCACCATGTGTTGTTGGTACATGAATGAACGAGAAGGTCTATTTAAGCTTTAGGGGTTCTATGAAGACGGATATTGTCGGAAGTGGCATGAGCGGTGTTCAAAGAATATCAGAATATGATTTGTCCATTGTAAGAAGCCTTCGGTGTTCGTTGAGCCCGAAGACCGAGCAGTGCGTGCTCTTAGTTGTTGTACCCATCTGGAATAAACATGTCCAGCATAAGTATTTTCGACAGTGTCGGTGGCTTGTAAGATGAGTAAAAACCTAATGCCTACCGTTCATATCAAAGCGGATACACATAAGCCTAGTATGAGGGAATGACATAAACCCCATACTTCTTTATATACATTAGTTAATCTCCTAATGGTCGCTAAACAACCCTTCTCCGACAAATGAATATTCTAATCATCTCCTTGCGCAGTAGCGATAAGAGAGTATTTAGAGCTCAGCAACCTTCTGGACAGTATCTTCATGACTTTTCACTGCTAATCCAACCATCTTCGTTTACCCCGCAGATTTGGTCCTGCCAAGGGTTCACTACCTTATTCAAGTTAAACCAAAGCTGTTCTTCTCCAAAGAAGACGTCCGATTCAGCTTCTGTGAACTACACTGGACACACCAACCCCTTTGTATCTTGTAAATAAAGCCAATACTCGATAATAAGGACCAATGTCCCTCTTTAAAGCAATTAAATTTCTGTTCCATTGCCTACCCGCTCCAGCTACAAGATGCTGAAGCAGAAGAAGAATAGGGTCATGAAGAGCTTCAAGATATGTTTTATTCAAGTGGCCGTTGAAGATATGATAGTAGCAAAAGTTTGAGTCGTCAGCGATAAAGTTCATCCGCATTGGCTATCTTCTCAGCTGAAAGTGTCTTATAACCCTGTGGAAGCGACAGTTCGATTAGGTTAGAGTTTGTTCAGGATCTGGGTTTTCGAATGCTCGGGGATAACCTGCAACCAGCAGACGCAGTTCGACAACTCTGTGCTGCCAGTTATACAAAGGACAGTCCCAGAGTCAGGTGATATGAAAAGTTATTTGGGTTCAACTCTCAATTTTGTCGGGCTATTTCGTAAATCCAATGAAGTAAACATACTTGGATGACGGAGAGTTAGACGGTTAAGCAGACTAACAGCTCTTTTTGGAAGTAGATATGGGACCAAGGCTAAGTATTTTGTCTAGAATTAGAAATCATCCTTTAGTGACTTTTCCCCAGAAAAAACATCATTATGGGAAAATTCATGTTCCATCGCCTTTCCATACCGCCGGGTCCATTCGATTTCTTTCTGTGGAATCGATGCTATGCACTTCTTGGAGTCATTCACTATAGTCAAAAGTCAGTAACTGGACATCATGACATCTAGCAATGAGTTAACCCCCACTGTCCATGGTAAGTATCGAGGCTAGCTCGTTTTCCTTAGTAAAACATGTAATTCACGGTCGGGACAATGCAAAGCGCCTCCGAGCCATGTTCATTTTGGCGCTGGTAGAGTACAATGGTGCTTGAAAGTCGGGGGGGCATCTTTCTTAAAGTAAATACTTCCAATAGATACAAATTGCATTCCAGAAAATCGTTTCTCAATTTCAACCAAACTGGAGACAATTTTATGTCTTTCGCACTTGCTCATGCTAAGCAATTTTTTATTAAAACCGATACCTGGAGCCATCTCCATAACGATATATTCCACACCGATAGGATTCCTCTCCGAAGAGGAGTACCCATACACCCCGAGTACAGGGATACCCTTTGGGTGGGACATAATATAGAGTGGCAGCTTCGCTCTCGGTCGCGTATTGCTTGGGCCCTGCTATTCGATATGGAACTTTGACAACGGCCTCAAATCCATCATCCATAATCAGGAGGAATACTCGATAGAAGCCTCCTTCGGCGAGTTTGGTTATGCTCGCGGTGGGTCCGTGGCTAGGGCTAATATGTTTTCCTGCCTCTTGTAGAAGAGTACTGGGGTCGAACTCCACGTAGCGTTCACGTCGTCGAACATCCTTATTGTAGAGAAACGTGCCTAAGGTATATGAGAAAAGGCCTGATTTGTTATGGCACCTGGACAAAAGTTGAAGGGTTGTCGACCAAAGTGGGCCAATATTACACAATATTCAGCATCCGCTCGGTCCGACTTTATTCCTTTGTTTTTCACCTTTTTTATCCAGCTCTCCCAGATAGATTCAGATAGACAAGAGACCTTAGAGACCTCATTCTTCAATGCAGATCCATATTATGATTATGATCGGTGATACTAGCTCATACGCGTATTTAGCTGACCGACAACTTCAATCGTACTAGTCTTGATCGTAAGGAATTGTCAGATATACGGCTAGTCCCGAAGAGGAAATAGGGTATGATTGGTGAAAAGGTCTTATTTGAATGAATTGAGCTGGTTGGGCTCTTCTTGATTATTCTCTTGGTTATTCTTGATTGATTATTTTGTTGTGTGCTCCACGGGGGGGTTTTACCCCGATCCAGTCATATGATTCTGGTCCACCAATGGCCATATTATTTGACAGGAATTCCGCTATCAATCACAGCCATAAACAGTGACCACACCTTCAGCCATGCGTTCCTCCGAAAATACCTCCATGAACTTGGTGCAAGAAGGCGGAGTGCCGAGGGCCGAATAATAAGCGTGAGGAGGAAATCTAGCTACAATAAAGTGTCGAGTTAAGATACTCGAGGTGAATACTCGGCCGAATCCGGATGGCGGTCACGCACGTCAGAACCCAACTGGCAATTCTAGCTCTGGATCACAGTGTGTAGTGATCGTGATAACAATGTCGTGTCCTACAAAGGTGCTTCTTCCTGGCAACTTTCTAGGAAAACCTGCTCAAGTACATCTTTAAGGCTTCTGCGAAACATGCCTTCTTTGTCCTCATGGATGTGAATGGCCAGGTCGTATGTTTCCGATACTGTTTGAAACACAATAACCCTCCACGCAGCTGGTCTCTTGTACATTGGCTCAATCTCTTCAATGCGTATACGACAAGCTGTTTTCTTCAGCGAAGTGAAGTTTTCTAAGAATAGAATGATTAACCTGATAGGCCTTAAGCAAAATATAAGAGCTCACTTACTCTCAATCAGATGGATCCACTCCAAAAGCTCGGAGGCTTGGGGTACCTTTGTGAGCTTCTAATTTGAATGCAAGTATTTGCAAATCCACATACCTTGACCACCGAGCTTGTTGCGAATATCGGCTTAGGTCTCCATGTTTGCGGAAGAAACGAAAGCTGCAGAAGCTAAGGGTAAACTCGGCTTCACAAACGTATGGGCCAGTGAACTCGGATACTTGTGGCAAGAGAACCACCTGTGGAAATAATATGATGAATTTCAGGGCCTTGGTGTTGGGTTTCTCGCTTGGATTGGGATGTGTTTTTCTCTTTCGACCCCGCTGAAGCGATGTGGTCAGAGTCGACAAGACTTAAGACGCTCGGGCATTAACGAACCCCGCACACATAGTGGTTGGTCCGTCCACTCACTAGCCATCTCTTCAGTCAGGAGCCCCAACCCCCCTGAGGAAACTTCCCTTTCACATCACACCACAGGGACAAGCTATATTGAATGAAGAATCTAGAATAATGGGACGAAATAAAGACTCGACAGCACCTCTCACACCACTCGTGTCGGGATGTGTTCCTGCAGTGTGCGTAGAGGGAATCTTTGGAAGCAAAAACCCTCTCACAGAGAGTACATTCATAGTCTATCCCGTCGAAGGTAAGATATGGGCCAAGTTCCATCCTTTAGATTAATGGCGAAGTAATTAAATGGAGCCCTGTGAGAAGAAAATCGGGATCCTACCTTGGTGATGCCAACCTTTGAGTCAGGTGTAAACCACAGTTTATGGGCCGCTTGGTCCCACCCGCTGCGGAGGGGATACCGGAGGCGCTATGGCATGAGCCAATGAAGGCTACCTTGATGCTCAGGTGCCGACTGCACCTGGAAATGTACCATAACCCATGTGGGCCACAAATTCGAAGTCGGTTTCCGAGACTTTGTTAAGAGATTAAGGCACTATGGACAAAATGCCATGGCATATGATCTTGCAACTCTTGGGTATCCCCGTACGAGTCGAGATCTTGTTTACTCTTCAACCTCGAAGGTACATACTGGAAAGTTCCGACCTGATATTTCGATCTCAGTCAATCGTGCTTCGAAAGGCTCCAAATGCATCGCAGTACGAACGAAGATAGCCCGACGTTGACTGGATATATTGGAAACCAGAATAACCGTAGCATTCCTTGGTCTCTGTATCCCTGCAGAAAAATGTATCTTCGCGAAGGCTTCCAGACGGACTCTCGTAGAAGTGCCCTATCACGTGAAGGAAAGGCGGTCCTTCGGGTCCAAATGCCCATGACATAAAAGAACAAAGAGAGGATGGAACATGACTCCAGTGATGAGGGACCAAACTATCATCCCAGTCATCAAATCGCCATCCTGGAACTCGGAGGTGTAGCACTCGAATACTCTCCCTAATGTTGGGCGAGGACAAAAGGGCTTTCTGGGATTGGGAGTGTGGTTAGTGGGCAGCTCTTAACGAAAACGCAGTTTGTCTGGCGTACCAGTATGTCAAAATCATTGCAGCAAATACCGAGAAATTCAAGATTTAGCCCAGCCAACGGGTTTTGAGAAACATCAGCCGACAGTTTCTCCACCTCTGATGGCGTAAATGCCATCACGGGATCGCCAAGGGGTTCACTATCATGAGATAATTGCTGATAGACAAGCCTCCGCAAGGATCTTTTATGGCACAGTGCAGAATCCCAGATCGACAATGGATTTGAGAAGCTCACTACCGAGACATACAACTCTTCAAGTCCTTCGAACGCGCCGAGGAAGCTAGAAAGCGCGAGAGCGCTTTCCGTGTTGTCCATATAGGGGTCGGATTCAATCAACAAGGATTTCAAAGAAATGGTCGAACCAGAATCGCGAATGCTGTGTAAGAGCTCCTCCCAACCTTTGCAAAGGCAAAGACTCAAGGATCGAAGTGAGCCGAAACTAAAAGTAGAAGAAAGCTTTTCGTGCGTCGATAGGAAATCCATGTTAGTCAAACAAAGATATTGGAGCGTAGGAAATACGATCCCTGGTTTTCTGTCACTGATCTTTGCAATCTCATTCGCGAAAAACCATTTCATGTAATTCAGCGGCTTAAGATACCAGTTCGACACACCGACATCCAAGCGGATAAGATGAGATGAGTTATGCTCTAGGGCCGAGCATAATTCAGTGATGTGACCCCAATTATCTATCTTGGGCCATGATATATTCTCCAGATATCGGAATCTTGACAAGGAAATCTCCTCGCACTCATCGCGGCAAGAGCCACCAGTCCGGAGACTAATAGACTTGAGCTTTTTCTGCTTTTGTAGTAGAAGGCCGGAAGAACCGAGGAGCTCCTCTGGAACGCACATGCCCAGGTCCCAACTATTTCAGGACAGAATTAGATCATCTCTTCTCGCGGTAGATTATAAAACGCAGAACGCACGTACATAAAGCTCTCAAGTTTATCCGTCATACATCTGGCAATAATCTGCAACAGAGTGTTGATGGGGTAGCTCAGGTGTCCGTACTTCCTGCGGTCGGCCCTCGGTATACTTTTTGGTACGTCCTCGGATTCACTGTCGGATTTACTGTCGGATTCACTGTCGGATTCACTGTCGGATTCACTGTCGGATTCACTGTCGGATTCGCTGACCAGATAGGGATCTCTGTGAAAACAACCGATCGCAACGCGAGCCCGTGATCTTATCTCAATTGTTCGTAGATGGATAAGGGGATCGATTGGATGTGTGGGTGCTTGCAATATTGCATCAACGTTCCGCCAATCATCGAAGTCCTCATCCTCTTCATCGGTCTTCAGAGTGACGGATTTATATAGGAATGGAACCGTGACGGAGTAAAAGTATTTTGAAACTCGACATAAGCTGTTGAGATCAGCTCGTTCCAGATACTAGTTAGTGCACGTAAGTAAATTAGCTGTGAACGAGAAATTGGGCGTCAATTTCCACACCTCAAGCGTAATATGGATTATCTCGATTGGGAGTTTCAAAAGCATCCTGCTAATGATGATGTCCAGGGGATAGTGAAAATGGAGGTCAGGTTTGCCGCCCGAATAGTTGGAGACCACACAGAAGACGGCGCTTATTTGTATGCTGACAGGTGCTGCCGGCCGATAATTATTGCGCCTCCCTCGCTCGACCAGCTTGCTTGGGTTTGTGGGGTTCACCTCTTTACCCATGCCCTTCCAACATTACTGTTCTGTTTCTCTTCGATGTTAGATTGCTCACCCTAATCCTTGCCATTGTCACTTACCTTGGGCGGGAAAAGGACTCCTCTGTTATGATTTGCCATAATGGCGAAATGAATCGCTGCGGTGCGCTGCGGTACGGGGCCCATACGCCGCAGCGCCTACTTCAATCATGCTATCCTGCCCGCAACGGGACCCGCCCATTGCTGGCTGCCTCAAGCGCACATGATCACCACAAAAAGTGGCCGCAGGCCACACCGGTAGCAGGTAAGTCGATGCCTTTCTGGAAGGACCAAGTAAGTCCAGGCAAGCGAACACATAGTGTAGGGGGACCAGTGCTTAGGCTCTGTACCAATGTTTTGTTCACGGCGGAATTGAAATTAACCTGGCTCATCGGTAAGCCGCAGCTCATTGGCCGCTTAGGCCCACCCTGGAAGGAGGCGATCCCGCAGCCAATGAAAGCTACTTTTATGAAGTCTAGCTGATTGGCTGTCAGCTGGTAGATCTAAATGTACCATCAATGCGGTCTGAGTGTTTGATCAAGCAGATGGAAAGTACATCCAGCAATCGTTAGCTGAGGAGATATGCGCAGCTTCATAGATAAGTCTCCATGATCGAGTGGGTGCTATGGGTAGAGGGCTGTATTGATAGCACTGGCCCACCAAGCTGTTAGCACCGCAGCTGGATGGATACATATCCCCTTAAATGCGGTCCAATAGCATGTGTGAGCAGCAAGGCTGCGGCGCTAGTGTCTGGTACATGATACGCGTGCACCAATTGGAGACTTATTGGATTTCTCCAACGCACTACCGAGGAAAAGGAGAAAAGCAAAAATAGCCGGCGGATTGATAGCAAAGACGGAACGACTAATGGGGAGAATCAAACCATCCCGGTGATAGTAAGAGAGATTGCCTTGACATCCAGGATATATGAACATAACATGATGTGAATGATGATCAACCTTTCACTTCAAATAGGTCGCTCTCCCACGCGCCTGCAATACTCTTCTTAATAGAATATCTAAATGAAAAGATTGTCCACACATGTATGTGTCCCAGCTGCCCCGCGACCGGAGACTAACATACACATCCATAATGAAGGGAAAGAAAGAAATGTAAGACGACCGCGAGGCAAGAATTCGGCATCTATCTAATGCCAACGTCATCGTCGCAGAGGCCGAGGCTATGTCACGGTCGCATGCATATCAAATGCGTGCCGTTGGAGGTGCATCTTGCACGAGAAGAGCTCGTCGCAGACATTACACCTTATTTCGGATTGCGTGGAGATATGGCGAAGATGCTTTCGCTTAATATGCTTGGTAACATCTCCATGGCTGGAGAATTTGTACGTTCGCTTTCCAATATCCAAATCCTGCTGCCCAAGACAGATGAAACAGAAGAGAGGCCTCCCGATACCCTTCTTAGAGGGCTTGTCCTTTATTACAGATTGAATCGCGGATACCAGTCCGTCATTCGTCGGGGAAGAAGGCCGGGTCAATTGCGTCTCTCCTTTGACACCGTGATCTGGTCCGGTGGCGGCGGGCTCTGTAGAAGAACGCTTATCGCGCGGAAGACGGCAGGTATCACCTTCCTCGAAAAGAGCATAAGCAGCTACGGCATCAATTGCTTCCGTCCGTCTAGCTACTTCCTCTTCGAGTGTCGGGCGAGGTAGGGTGAGGAGACTCTTAATCAGTCGCTTCTAAGGTAGTGGTACCGCTTCTAAACACTTGAGAGGTTTTTCCTCCTTGGCCAGGTTGAATCCAGACAGCTGACGTCTGATTTCCAGCATCGGTTGCTCGCGGTCGTACTTTGCCTGAATCTAAGTGAGTAATGCGTTCCTTGCTCGCTGTCTGGCACCTGCAATCTCTTGGTTCAGCTTCTTATACATCGCGTATTGCTCTGTCCCATGGTGATTCGACAATGGGCGCCCCATTTGGCGACTAAGCTCGTCACGCCGGCGAATCAAGTCAGCGATTTCCGGATCTTGATTGACTCAGGACGACTGTGCGGTAGTTAATTCCTGAGGGCGATTCGGATTAATAGACCGGCTTATCCGGCATGCGGCACGCATGATGTCGTCTTCAGGGTTAAGACGGCGAATGATGGCAGGGAGGTTTTTATTAATCCTTCTGCTGAGATAATAGCGCAAAAAGGTGCGGGTGTCGGTATAATGCATGATAAGATTGCGCAGTGAATCACTAACAGATCCTAAGACACGTTAGTTGGTGTGCATCGAAGGCCAATATGCTGGAGTAACGTACCGCTGCTGTCTAATACTGTCCCGGCACCGTATCACAAGCTGTATGGACGCGTGACTTGCGGAAAGCCGGTAATCACCCTTATCTTCTTTACCCAAGGTTCAATCGTCGAATAAGGAAGCGGCTTATCGGGAGATATGGTGATACCTTGCAGAGTCTGTTCTAACATTCAGAATATGGGCACGTCATCCAGTGCCGGATTAATTCGCAGGGAGAGCTCGATGCATCCATCGCGAATCCGAAGCTGTGGGATCTGGCTTGCAGAAACAAGTACTTCCTCGCCTTTAACGCGGTCAAAAGCACGGTCAGCAAAATCCGCAAGTCACGCGTCCATACAGCTTGCGATACAGTGCCGGGACAGTATTAGACAAGGATCGAAGATGATCTCAGGGAGAATGTATGTGTTGCTGAAGGACAGGTTAGATGTAAAATAAACAGCCACTGCGAACTTACGCATCCTTTGCACCGAGCCATTCTTTAGTAAACTCAAAAGTAAACTCGATAATAATGCGATAAGGCCCGCCTTGAGGGTCACGTAGCAAGCTGACTTGAATATGGCGATACCGTAGGTTCAGAATGGCCTGAGGACGGTTGGTTGTTAGGCCGGCAAGCTGCAGGAAGAGTGCCAGTTCGATACAATGACGGCCATGACCAAACTTCTTTTTTGTTGTACTAACCGTGGTCTCTACAATCTTGGTTAAGTCCTCGACATCCATCGGAGGCTTGTCGCGCCCCTTCGTGGACAGTTTGTGTTTCTTGGCCAGCCGTCGAATCACCTAGACATCATAGTGTATCAGCTCCGGGCCAAGTATAAGATATCAAAGAATCGTCTGTATTATAGCTCTGTGCTTCTCGGAAGGGCTTGTTTGAACGTACACGGCGCATCTGTCGGTTTATTTGTTTTGTGACCTTGTTCGAAGTTTCTTTTTCATACACCAGGCGAAACACCTTCCAAAAGGTGTCAAGTGAACTCTTACACTTTGTACCTGGGAGCCGCCTTCCATCTTTTCCACGCCGTAGATTGAGGACCCAATCCAGGAAGGTATACATGATCGAAATCGACAGGCGTGCGAATTCCTCTCGGGGGTCTTTTCAAAGAAAGGCGCAGAATCTATGGCGACCAGAGTTAGGCAAACATGTATCAACGATGGAAATGGATACGCCATACTGTGACTATTTCTTTTCCACCCGATTGAGTAGGGCAGTGGTACTCTTTCCATAGTCCTCCTTGGTGTAGTCGGTCTCATCGAAGTTCGCAAGCTGCTGGATATAGTACTCTGGTGGATGCTTGTTATCCGCAAAAAGAAGTGCCGCATCACTGACGTCCTTGTCTTGGGAGCCCTTATCTTCAGGCTCCGTCAGGTCCGTGCCATATTGACTGTCTTCAGTGCTCTCTCGTTTAGAGGAGTCGCTGTCGTCGGATGACGGGCCGAAATTTCGACGGCAGCGAGCCATATGGTGAAGATGCAACGCAACCAGCAGCAAAAGGCTTTTTGACGTAAAATACTCTCACTTAAGGTCTCTGTAGTACTCGATGCCTCGCCGAGGATTTCGGATTTAAAGCGGGAGATGAGAGACGCAAATGAATGTAGGACATAAGGGTAATCGAGGGACCGGCCGTTGTTTATAAAGCACTTGGAGAGGAGGCCATTTTTAGAGCGTCTCAGAGACCGCAGCGAAGGGTATGGGATGTTAGCATTGGCTGGCCTCCAGAACAGTGTGCTTGTAGGTATACTGCGCTGCGGACAAATGAGGTTTAGGTGGGTCTACCCTCAGTGCTTGGCGGTGCGTGGACGTAAGTGCATGGGGGAGTGGCGGAAGGCGTGGCAGATGGACGGCCAAAAACGGCGTCGACTGCGGCCGTTTTGGGCAGCCCATCTGCCGTCTTCTAGTTTATACTAAGCAATTTTATAGTTATTTTACATATGAATGGTTAATCATTAGTTACATGTCTTATGGCTTTTGTATTTAAAGCGGAGCATATGGAGGGTTGCGAGATAACCGAATAAGCAAACATGCACTTAAGAAAAAGACTACAACTGGAATGGCTGACGACGGCCACAGACCCAAATGGCACTTATAGAATCCTACTGAGTAGTGTTTGGGTATGAATTTTCAAGAAATTCTGTACTTTTTCATGAAAGAAAAGCCGTTTCTACACTAGAATAATACTAGAAATGTTTAAATATCTACAGTAACTGTTATGCGTGGGGTCGGTAACGAACTGAATTTGGTGCGCTATGGTACTAACGGGAGTATATATATAGAAGGGAAGATAGGACCACGTATATTGTAGAGCTAATTGCTGACCGAGAGTTCAGGGCAGAAGACGGTCAGAAGATGCGAATAACTGAGGTTGCAGATGAGTCGGGGTCGATATTTGGGTTGCGCGAGTTGAAAGCGAGCTGTATACACTTAATTACCTGCCTAAATTTACTTACACAATTACCTGCCTAAATGTATAAACTTTGATAAAGTAAGCAAATTACACAGATAAATGTATTTTTTGTGGAACGATGCTGACTTTATGTGGCCTGAGGCAAATATTCTGTCAGTGTGAGTCGCGTTCTCTTTTGTGGCAGTTTGTAATTTTACCAAAAAATACTTTCGTCCACACTGCTCGACCAGTTCCACCGTAGGTGTCCCGCTCGCGTTCGCTACCCCTCGTTTACCGGTTTGTAGCAGCCGCCCGGCCACCCATTCAATAGAAGGAGCAATCGCTTCCAACATAAATACGACGTCACCTGACAGCACTATAAGTGTCAAGGTGCTACATCCAAGATCCCCACTCAGGCACGGAATATAGTTGTTCCAGAGCCGGGGGTCAACATGACTCCTGAAGGTGGACTAGCCGCACTAGTGTACAATATACAACCCATCACCTCAACAATAAGTAGCCTCTGCTGCTGCTTCGTGTTACCCAAATCTTTCATTCTTAATTACACTCAATTTCCTGGTTCTAAATTAATGTAGGACTATGTTATCTAACTCAGGATCCAGAACTTTAACAGCATCATGCCACTGCCGAAACATCCAGTTCACAGTTACTGTCCCTGCTGATACGATACCGCTCAAAACACACCTATGTCACTGTAATCTGTGCCGATACATCCACGGATCATTATGCAGTTTTCATGCGTCCCTACCAACTGGCGTGCAGCCTCAGTTCATTGCTCCATCAAACAAAGATAAACTGACCTTATATGCGCCCACCAGCTGCCCACGATATTTCTGTAGCACATGTGGCTGCCATATTGGGGACCTCGACCAGGATGGACGCTGGTTAATTTCGAGTGCAATATTCGACACTCAAGATCAAGGCTGTTTTAAAATCAACGCACAGATACACGCAGAGACTTCGCAAGATGGTGGACTATCGGCACTGCTCCCGAGAATCGGCAATTCACAAGCGGCTGTCCCAGAACCACCGACGCAACATTCGAATTCAGATTCATCGGCCAAAAAAAGAGAAAGCGATGACTTACTTGCGCAATGCCATTGCGGAGGCGTATCTTTCACCATATCCCGACCGAAAGAGCGATTCCTAGAAACCCCAACAAATCGACTATGGACATCCCCATCAGATTCAACAAAATGGCTAGCATGCCTAGACGTATGTGACGATTGTCGACTAGTCACCGGGACAAACGTCATAGGGTGGATATTTATTCCGACAGATCATATCTCACCGTCTCCAGTTGAGGACTTGCTTATTGGCACTTCCAAGAGCTACCACTCAAGCAAAGACGTGACGAGAACGTTCTGCGGAACATGCGGTGCGACTGTCTTTTATTCCTGCGTTAGTCGGCCGAGTATAGTTGATGTCGCAGTAGGGATTCTACGTGATCCGAAGGGTGTGATGGTTGAAGATTGGGCAGTTTGGCGAACGGGGAGAATAGCGCATCTGGAGAATGGGAGGAGGTATGATGCTGGATTTGCAGAGGCACTAAAGGAGGGTTTTGAGGAGTGGGGGGTTAAGAAGTATGGTAGAATAGTGGATTTTGATATCCCTGGTTGATGATTGAGGCGAGCCTGTCAACCAAGACAGTGGATTCCAGCGGGGTAAGCCTTGTATATACCTTTCGAACGCTGCTGTAGGGATATCAAGATAATGATAATAACTATGGAAACGGCCTTTGCACTCGCATCGACTTAGTTTAACGGCTCACTTTACCCCACCCGCCAAAGAAAAGTTAATATAAGCCATTTCAAGGCAAATGTGAGCGTATTGCAAGGTGATATGAGATTGACAAAAAAAGACGCAGTGAGGCGGAAAATGTCTTACCTGGTAATGACAGCAGCTTGATTAATTTGATTTTAGAGTAGGGCCTATGATGGCGCTCGTCTCTCCAATAACTACATCCACCCAATTTCATATCTCAAAGTCTGTATACTCTTTGCTTTAGTTACAACGCCTCCTTCCTCCCAAAGTTAATTTACTATCAACTATCATCGCCACTGAAAATAAGGCCTCTCATAGCTCTCCAGATTAGCATTGTCAAGGCTCCAAAAATGTGGGTTAAATGTCCACTGAATAGGGAACTGGAAACTGAATGTTTGCTCATATAAGTCAAAGACACTTCAAAGACAGCAATTTAGTGTAATCGACCTAGTGTGAGCTTGCATTTCCAGTGTTGAAAGGGTAACCCGGTATCCAATATACTATCGCCAGGCTATAGTAGTAAGTAGTAGTTGCGTCTACTATTTCAATTTTGGCTACCGCATCAAAGATACGGATCTGACCTGTTGAGATAAGGAACTGTAACCAGCTGAGCCTAAGTCTCACTAAGTGATAATGTGGTTCTGAATTGTCGACTATGTTCTTTAGCAATCTGGCGCACAACCTTCCCCTGTGCGAAGCTGGCTGGACCACTTCAGGGCTGCTCTGTCAGAAATTTCTACAATAAGCTCCTCACACTCCGTACAAACATCCCAAGGCCCTCCATGATGCATGTATACACCGTATCTAGTACCTGTAAAACTTAAGAAAACCATCCCAGTCATGGCAATGCTCTAGATAGTGGGTGCTGCAGAGCCTTGCGCAGCATAGTATCCACACAGACATGAAATGGACCCTCAAAGCCTAACCCACATACAGCGGATCTCGTGGTTCTTAGCTGCCACATCATTTCCTCCAATCCAGAAGATCATGTATGGTCATCGTCACCGAAGGGCCCACTAAGCCTGCCGCTAATGACGTCTGCAGCTAGTTATGCCCTCTTAGCAGCGAGGATTCTCCACTAGTAGCTCTCATTGCTGCTTCTACCGTCATCGCGTCTCCTGTTCTACTTGCCTGTAGCGTAGTACCGTCCACTAATACTCCTATGGCATGTCCACCTAACTAATATGCAGCCCCCACGGCAAGTGCTATTAGATGAATGCGAACATCACGCACGGATCCACTGAATTGTACGCATAGTCATCCTACGCTGACAATACTATAGAGCATGCTACAGTACTTCCTTCATAGCAACCTGCGGCAAGAGGACTTGACGTGTGATAAAACATAACCCCAAGGGTTTATAGCTGGCCATACCGAATAAAATTGGCCTTTTTGTCCACATATGGGACTGCTAGAATGCTTCTTGATACTGGCCATTGACTATTTTCTTGCCACCGGTGCGTGCAGCTGTATTTATCCCTGGTCTAAATCCCTTCATACATTCATTATATACAGCGGAACAGGACCGATATGCATTTGCACGTTGCATAGAGTCCTGTGAGAGTTCAATTACAGCGCGACAGTAGTCTACCATGTCTGTCCAGGTTTGACTATCTGGGCTTGAGGATTCTCCCAGAAGGCTCAATAGCCCAATACACATTGTCTGTTTGTAAGCGTCTGACTTCCCATTAGGTTTCGGTGTATTATCTCCTGTATATCCTGCTTCCAACTTTGCAATCTCGGAACGCAGATCATCCTCTAGGTTTTGACTGACGTTATCGGTATTCAGGTGGGAAGAACCTTCTCGGGTGCTCGTCTCCCCTTCTCCTGAGGACTCTGAGGGACCGTGGCGAGCACTATTAATAGACAAGTTCTCATTGCATTCCATTCTGTACCGGATTGGGAGAAATATACTATATTTGACGCTTCTATTGTCCAAGGAAAGTAACGGTGCTCAGTGTATTAACCAGGACAAATGTTTAGAGACATAAGCATATTTATATGTATCTCACTCACTTGTTACGTGAAAGATTGCGAACTATAATACTGTGCCGCATTCATACTGGATGACAGACTTGAAAGGGTATTTATTCCTTTCCTTTCACCCAACTGCTACCATGAAACTCCGGGATTCGAACTTTATCTTTACCTCCATGCTTCCGAACCAAGCCTCCAGCATGGCCATCGTGAAGATCCGAAGAAGAGGGAAGCGGACAACGTCAAAACAAAGTCTGAAACAGCTGCCACCCCCCGACCCACCCCCCCGGCTCCAGTATATCAGTAAATGGAGATTTGCAGTGCTTAAGATGAAACAACCAATCTCTTGTGATTATGGGAGGCCACATATTCTACTATACGACTCTCGGTAAATTGTTAATATCATTGTCTTAGAGGCAGAGTAATAATAACAATACAACAGAAACGGAGGACCAAAAACCGCAGGTGCTGCAAACTTGTTTATAATCTCCCAAACATGGCTTTTTTTGCCTCGACCCTGGTCTGACAGAATTTAGTTCCATGGTGCACAGTTAACAAAAGACGTCTGTAACATTGCTTACAAATTGTAGTAAACGACTAGTTGAATGTTGTGAGCATCAAAGTTGACTCGGAATAATGCCTATCTCCCGACACGAGCATAACGTTATGACCTAGTCGAACCTAACTATAACAAGTCATCGAGGTCTAACACCAGGCTAGGCATAATATTTCACAAAGAGCATAGTATGGAATTCCATCCACCTGCCTTTATTAGTTACTTAATTTGTAATAGACAACATTCCCGTTTCGGAGACATAACGAGAGCGCGATATTTTCGCCGCAACAATAAATAAATTATAAATTACTGCCTTCCTCACCTCTTTCCCTTTAATCAGAGTTCCAAGCCTGGACAAAGTTCTAAGCAGGGACAAATTCCTGTTTTCCTTTAAACATATCTGATAAATAAACTTCATGTTAAGCTATGCCCCGATTTACCAGCTCTGTCGACGGCGCCCAGCTGTTCTATCGAGACTACAAGCCTCTAGACACAGATGAGTCTAAGGATCAATGCAAAACCAGCGCCCAGCCAGCTCTTGTTTTCATTCACGGATGGCCATACTCATCCCTGATGTATGAAAATATTGCAGTTCCTTTATGTCAGTGCCACAACTTCCGATGCATTGCGCCTGATCGACGCGGATTCGGAAAAAGCGACTGGGATAGCCCTCAGAGCAATGGCAAAATCTCCTATACCGTCTTCGCCCAAGACACGGCTCATTTACTTGAAAACGTCCTCAACGTCGGACCCTTTGTGGTGATTGCATCCAGTATGGGCCCCGGAGAAAGCATATTAGCCTTTGAAGAGAGTGAATATTTCCGACAGAATTGCAAGGTGTGCCTATAACTATTACTGAACACTAGTGAATCGCCCTCTAAATTTATCCAGGGCTTTATATGGATTTCTCCGTCTCTCCCTGGCACGCTTCCCGGTCTGGACAACCATTCCACGGGACCCCAGGCAGTCTGGGACTCAATCCTAGAAAGTCTCGCAACACATCGAGCTGAATATGTCTCTTCCGCCTTGCCGGGTACTCTGGGCGGGAAAACAGCTCTTCCCCTATCTCCTGGGATATTAGGGCAATATGAGCGGATTGTCGAGGATGCTGATGCTCTAGCCATTCAACTCTGTGCTCATATTATAAGATCTGTTGACTTCACAGGAAAGCTGCGGCGACTGGGAGAGAACACTGCAGTTCCTGTTCTCTGTATTCATGGGGATTCCGACAATGGTACGCCATATGAGAGTAGTACGAGGGTGGTGCAGGATATCGTGCCTAGAGTTAAAGTGAGGTTATATGAACAGGGTGCCCATGGTATGCTTCTACTTTTCTTACGAATATCCCAAGACAGCTGGAAGGAATTAACCTGCTATCCTGTCCTGCTTCTCGGCTGCATACTGGTACTAACTGTGGCTCTAGGACTTCAAATCACTCATAGAGAGCGGTTAATTGAAGATATTTTGGGTTTTATTCGAAATGAAGTTATCTCTCCATTGTGAAATAGTCATTCGTTATCTCATCTGTGGCTTCAGCTATTCTCTGAAATATTCAATGCAAAAGAAATAATTTCGAAGGAATAATGTCAGAACAAAGCTAGTCCATATTCGAACATCATGTGAAATACAATCCCGAAAAATAGGGGCCAGCACAACATAATCACACAACACAGTGGTTATTGAAGCTCTAATTGAATAACACACATAATTCTGGCAAATAGCAGGAACACGAGAAGATCAATCCATCGGTAATAGCTTTGGTTACTATCTCACACCGTATATATATTCCGATCGACACAAATGCAGCACAGCTGAAGCACATCTCAACGCTAACTATCAAGATACTTCGTAAGGCACAAAAGAACACGAGAATCAGGACTAAATAAGGCACCTGAAGCATGAATACGATGATCACCTTACCTTTAACTAATAGAGATGTTGATGAGGCTCGTATTTAGATTGGTGTATGCTGCCGATACGAAGCACTAGATGATTATTTTTGTTCCACTTTCTGGTTTTTGTAATGAGCTTGATTGCTTCTAAAATTAAACACAACGATTTAATCTGATTCAACATAATATATATAGCTATCACACTTTTCAGGGAGATGTCAAGTATAATCGAACAACTTTCATTCCTTTAGCTCTTGGTCGTGATTGAATTCGCTCCTTACTGTGTTATATTTTGTATTTGTTTAGACAATCCTTTATTTCTTCTAGTATTAGACCCCTCCCTCTGATTTCTCTCTCTCTTTTGTCTTCTGCTTATTTCACTTACCAAAATGACTACCGAAACTTCACAAAACACCTGGTCCCATTCCTTCTGGGAGTTCTTTACCCCCATCGACACATGTACGTGAAACTCCATCCTACACCTTTAACAAAGCTATGAGTTTTAATTGAATTCTTGAAACAGGTCTGATGGGCTGGTTCTGCCCATGCATACTATTCGGAAAGACACAGGCGCGACTGGAAGACCCTACCTTGAAAGACTACAGTCCCATCAATGACAACGTGAGTCAATACCCTTGCAATATGAATAGCATGGAAGTGAAGTGCTACGTCGCAAACCACGCTATAATAGCTATATTGCTTTCCATCACATTCAAAATATGTGCTATTTATAATACCTACTAACTGGATATTCAACTCAGTGCCTGATCTGGTGTGGCCTCAGCTGCTGCCACGCGAGTTTTCTTATTCAGACGAAGAAACGCGACGATCTGCGCAAGAAGTACGGAATTACCGAGACACGCCTGGAAGAGACGCTGAATATGCAGCCTGGAGATATCCAGAAAAAACATAAAGTTGAGGGCTCACTGGTAGAGGATTGCCTAGGTGCATTCTTCTGTCGCTGCTGTGGGCTTGTTCAGGAGGAGAAGGAGGTGATCTTGAGACAGAGTCAGGTTACAACGGGATACCAGAAGACTCAAGGGATGGAATATGCTTAATTGTTGATTTGATACCCCATGGGCTATGACTGGATCGTTCAAGACTATTCGTGAAGCATATTTATTTTATTTTATCTCTCCTGCTAGAACAAAAAGTGAGGGGTTTCCTCGTCTTGGCTGTGTAGTCTATTGTTAACAATGAATAGAGCCTTCTCAAGTTACGCTCGCGTGGCAGATTTGCCTACCTAGAATATTTGAGACAATATACATTGTGATGGCTAGCAGTTTCCAGCGCCCTTATTATGGTGGTAGCTACAACCTATTATAACGCATTGCATTTATCCCTTTAGGGATCGCGTGGTTGGGAAGAATGATTCGACTTATTCTATTCTACTGCTAGACATTATATTGCCTTGGCTCTTGGTGATCTGGCCCTTCAGATATTAGGAAACGAGATCCTAGCGAAGGTCTTCCGCACTAAGACTTCATGCTTCGGGGAAATGAAGCTGTTCATAGAAATTTAGTCCTTATAACATAACCACCATAAGTTTAATATAGTCAAAGCTCTGCAATCCGAACAAACAGATATAATAACCAGACAGGATAGTAATAAAGCTCAGCATGGCATGCAAGAGCCCGCATAAGTCTTATATTTTGAAGTCTACAACCTGCACAAATAATCCCTTTGCACTTAGTCCCACTGTCAATTTCTTCTAAATCTCCGGCCTGCAGTTCTTTCAACTTCCGAAATCTAACGTGCCAAATAAATTTCCAATATTCTCTATTGCAGATCGTAATTTATTATTATTTTTACAGTGCTAAACAGCAAACTAGTAGGGAGCGGAATTAATTGTATAGGTTACAGAAGGGCGTGGACTAACTATGGTCATAGGTAACCCCATTGATATGTCAGGATGGACCATCGTTTTTGATGTCAACATCGAGAAATTTAATGTGGAAGAGGGATTCGAGGAGGAATAGGAAGTAAATAGTGTGATTCAAAAGCCTGGGGATTTCTCGATCAGTTCCCTGTACTTTTAATCATGAGTGACTGCCAGTCCTATCGATAGACCTAGTAGCTAATGTCTACCAGAGGCTCGATTACCCAATTCAAGTAGGCCTTGCACTTAAATCTGGACCCATATTGTTACAACACCTGACAAGTGTCGAACATTCTGACTTCAATGGATACGACTGGACTAAAACCAGCAATTTTATCTCGGCACTATCATGGCAAAATGGTATACTGAAGCCGACAGCGTGATGAGCGATCACAGGAAATGTACCATCGCCTACGGTCTAGAAACCGCAAAGCCTGAGACGAAGTACGACCAACATTCCCACCTACGGCGTTGGAGTTCCAGACCTACAGGTACATTGGTCTCAGACAGAACGCTCCAGAGGAGGGTCTTGAAAAATGTTGACAAAAATATGTTGCTGTATCTGCAGATAACCGACCATCAGGCTTTGTCCAAGAAGGCAATCCTGAACTACTCCAGTAACTTCGTTAGCAGCGGCATGGACCGCACCATTTGCATCTGACGGGATATCTTCAGGGACAGTTATCTCCTCCGACAAGCGGCACCGCTGCTAAATACCTTTAATTCGTATACGTATGTCTGGGTGGCCAAAGCCGATGTGAACCACCCCATCGCAACTACTTGGTCCCTGAGGATGATTCAGATTATAGCGCTCCAGGTTTGTATAACGAGAAGGCCAGCGCTGCGACCCTCTGGAATGGATATGGGTGCCTTCCCAGGGGAACAATCTTACCACGAGATAGGCAAATCCTAAGGAGAGTCTTGTCGTACTAATATCATGTAAGAACATGCTGAGCTGCATCGCACGTCACTGACTGAACCGTACATCTATGTGTAACAACGAACACGCTGAAAGCTCAACGAGGAAACGAACGAGATTGACGCCAGTGAAAAAACTGACGTTCTTGTCCTGTTAAAATCCAACTGCTACACAGCCAATAAATTAGAGTTACAGTTACACGTAAGTACTCTTATCACCGGATATCTATTCGGCAGGGAGGATATTCTGTCTTATATCAATAGCATGCACATGTGGATGACCTGGAGTACGAAAATCGCGCTCGACTCAATAGAGGAATGTGGTCTAAAAATCTCTCTGAATCTGCCTGACAACCTCTCTAGGTTTTCAAAGCGGATTCGGAACACCGCAGGCTTGAATCAAATAGATAGCGTGAAAAGGATGTGTGAAGGTGTTAAAGATAGTTAGGTGACCAAGATGACGAGCATTCCTTTTGAACAGTGCAGCAGAATCTAGAGAAGGGTCTGACCAACGCAACTCAATTCGTCGTTCAACCACCGTAATGCGCTCTTTAAAACAGTGCGGATCTTACGATCTAGGTAGGTTATAGAATGTAGATGATATGGTGGATATATTAGGTTTTGATGTTCTTTTGTTGTCTTGAGCTTTGATATGACAATCTCTATACTGCATTAGACTGATAAGGAATTGTAAGCACATTAAATCGTATCATCCTGCTCCCGCTTCATCGTAGAGTACATAATTCAGCTGAGCCAAACAGCATATAACGTCTTAGAGGCATCACCTCCCCCTAACCATCTCATACCGAGAACTTAGCATGTACGAACCATTCTTTCCCATCCCCGCCCCATTATATCCCCCCTGATCTCCTGTATTAGACCTCATATGCCAAACCGCATCCCCCCACTGTCCCTTCCACACCCACCCAGGGTGCAACACCGTCAACGCAATAACCGCAATAGCAATCATCGCCCCCTCCAACACCATAAACGTAACTTCATCATTCGCCAAATCCCCACCAAGCCCCGCGGACAACTCCGCACACCGAAACACAGATCTGACAATAATCGTAAATGTCGCGACCGCCAACCCCACCAGGAACCACCGAAACGAGGCCGTTGCCCTCAGCCCCTCAAAGTAGACATTGAACTCATACTCCGGGGCGCGTCGCACCCGGACCGCGAAATCCGCACACAGCACCGTGAACAGAAACAGGCTGAAGACTTGCCATGATACGCCCGTGACCATGATATTAGTGCCGAGTTTGGCCACGTCCTTGGTATCTGCGATGCAGGCGATCGCGCCACCGACGGCCTGGAGAACTAGAGCGACAAAATCACATGTGATGAAGAGAATGGTGTAGGTGCGGGCGCGCAGGAAGGAGATTTTCTCGCCGTAGGCGATCACGAGGCGTGAGAGACAGAGGTAGATTGCTGCAGAGAGGAAGGCGGGGCCGAGAGTTAGGCAGACGAGGTACCTAATATGATCTTGTCAGAATGTTGCACTGTGTTGGAAAGACAGGAAATGGGGGTTAGGTTTATTGTACATTAGAAAAGGGTCGGCCTTGAAGGGGTTATAGTGCATTTGAATACGGGCTATATATCCTATGATTTCGAGAATCAGACCACCCAGCATAGCAATCATGTAGCTCCATGTTTTGGCTTTGGTGCCGAAGGATAACTGGATAATAAGGGCGAGGGCAAACAGTACAACGAAGAAAACATTTCCGCCGAAATTAGGCACGTAGCGCACGGTGGCCAGTTCTATTGGGCATGTGTCGAGGGTGCAGAGATGGGGGTTCGCCAGGAGAGTTGCGTTGGGCGTTGGGGTGCCCATAATTGCGGTGGAATTTCCCTGTCGGGCAGTTTGATCAGGAAATGGAAGAATCAGAGAATTTGATGGATTTTTATCAGTTTTCTATTCCTTTCTTGTTCTTAGGCTTGTTGGGGCTCGAAAGAGCCGATTTCGCAAGGATTGTTCACTACGAAGGATCCAGGAAGAGGGCAGAAAAACTGAGCATCCTCAGACACTTAGATTATCTACGGACATGAATTAGCCCAAACCAAGCCTCATTGTGATCATTCAAACATGAGACGCAACCCCTGAGCCATACTTTGGAGCCAGGAGGATTAAAATTAGGGCTGGTACTGCGGGCTGTAATTATTGGCTGTTCCCAGCCTAGGCTGTTTCGGGGACAACAGAGGCCCAATCTGGCAATGATCGCCAACTTTATTTTGCACCACGTTGACCCAAATGTAGGCATCCTTGTGACTTCAGCCTGGTTGACTTTCAGGTCCTATGCTCCTCTCTGGGGCTCAATCTCTCTACATTATTCATGATAAGTTAATTGTCACATTGTGATGGCCGCATGCAGTTTTAGACATAGACTATCGGGATGCATAAGCTACTATGCAGAACAAACAGGAAGTCGTGCTCAGGTTTCACGTGTTTCACGTGTTTCCGGTTTGTTTCCAAGGATTTTCAAAGCATTTATCAAAGTTGGGGTGGTTACATAATTTTCTGTCGTGGTATTTAACCACTATAAATACTATTCGCTTCCCCCCATAAGTTTCTTTGATAAATATCAGCCATCCGATCATTCGTCGGATCATATCATATCTATCCCGGTATATGGGACTATGTAGTGTTTTTTTGAGACGTGTGTCTCTGTATTTGTGGAAGTACTATCATTTACTATCATTACAGTGCTACGAGAATGTTCAGTTAAAGACTCAGATAATACAGTCCGTCATAGCCCTTGGTTTACTTGATCTTTTGATTTCTTTTCCTATTTCCTGATAGATTTGTCGCTCTCAATTGTGTTCGGAATTAGGTTATTCAGCCTCAAGAGCTACCGATTGTGCTAACAAGGTCCTTACTAGTAAGAATCCAGCAAGTTCGACTGCATATAATAGCCTAAATGACACTATATGCTGAAATCGAACTGCCTCATCTAGATGCTAGGAGAATTGTTAATATTAGGCACGATTAAAATAATTATAAAGCTGCTTTGATCTGTTTTTAGGGTTCAACTATCTGATATTGTATATCGCCCTAATAGAATGAGCCCCCCAACCACCCAGTGACATACAGCCCGCAAGTATTATTTCCCGGTGATCCTCCCCATTCTTATAATCTCTAGAATGGGCTTGAGCTGTTATTTTCATGGAAATTAGTGAACTCTGGATTCCCGTTACATGCAGCTGACTCTATAATATAAATGCTTTAATGTATCTATGCTTAATTTACTAGAATTTCAAACTATATCGCCAAAACTGAGTCTAGCTATATCTGCCAAACATTAAATATCAATTGACATAATAAATCTACAGTGCCACACACGCAACCGATAATACCTATATAGATTATATATTATATACTTAATAGCAAGGTTAATGTTAACCTATGGACATTAACCCAACAATTTACCCGTCTCAACGCTCATGTCTCCCCTTATCACTCGGCCACGAGACACAGGTATAACACTAAGCAACTCCTTTGCATGCATATCCTTGACATTGTTCATACTTATGGCTGTCGAAATAATTACAGATGCCTCGGATGGAAAGGCATAAGGCGTACACCCATGCTCCACGTGAAACATAGAACGTCAAGCTCCTACCGCAAGCCTGGTGATACCACTCTTGATAACTTGATTACCCGATGTGATAAGACCATGGTGAACAATTGGGTCATTGGAACGTGGTGATCGGTGGATCACTTTCTTCTTGTCACAGTTCGTACATGAGGAGCTGTGACTGGAGTGGTCATAGTCGGCTTGCTAAAGTACGTTCGAGGCCAGGCATGAGATTTCCTCCATCATCCCGGGATAACGGGCAGTTATTTCGTCCAAGCAAGCCAAAATTTTGTAGCCATACGTATCATGCTCCGCCTGTATCTTAGCCACCCCGGCTAAGAGTTCTACCATTGGAAAGTTCACAAATTGGCTCTGGAATTTCTTCGTGGCTATGATCTCCCACACTTTGATTCAAGATCTGGCCTGAAAAGGCTACCTCGTCTTCATGTGTTTCAACCAGGTCTTCGTGCGGTAAGTCCAGCCGACTGTAATTTACTTTACCTCCCCAGATGGAAAATGTCATACTAATCATGACGGACTCGATTAGATTACCTACTTCTTCTATCCTGAACGGCCAGCCTGAGGGAGCTTTGTTGAGTGTATGGCCTAAATTAGTTCCATCTCGGCGGGCTTTTCCAAGGTCATACTTGATCATACCTCGATGTTTTGAAGTGGGGGTTCCAGCAACATCTCCCAGTCGTACGTCTTGCTCACCTGGGGAGCCACCACCAATTCCCACCATCAAGAGAAACCTCAGGTCTTGAACGTTTCCAACATTGCAGTCGTGTGCAATGTTGAAAACCTTGAGGGGCTAATCAGCCGGCGAACACTCCAAGACAATATTATGAGACCCTATGCGCGTGTCGAGCTTTTCTCACTTGTGGTCAATGATTTTGACCTTATGGTCTCTTGTCTCTGATCTGAGACACGCAAGGGCAATCTCCTTTGGCCTTTCAGCTAGACCTGGGAGTATCGCCAGCTTTCGGAGTCGAAATGATCTTTTATTTTGGATGTAATTAGCAATCCATTTCGAGGAGAACAATTCTGGCTCCTTTGTTCCACCAAAAATTGCATCCATGGTCTCTTGGCCGTGTATATATGTGAAATGGTGAACTGCTTCACTGACTGTTTCATTTCTCCATAGTCCAAGCACGAGGCTCCAAATCCACTCTTCAGTTGGAAGCTTCGACCCACATGTGGTGCATATTTTGCAAAAGTTGGTTTGAGACCATGTATCTCTTTCTCCAGCTCCATCTTTTTTATACTCAGCCCCATTTTACTTGTCGTGAATAGTTTTATAAAACTAGCACAGACTCGTATACCACTGTACTACTTCGGTCCAGCTCTCTCGCTCATATACTACAAATATCTTTGGGCACCTCGGGTGCCCTGATTCTCTCGCAAAGGGCTTTCGGTTGGGTTGTCTGCTCCTATTGTGCCTTTGTTCCTGGGAAATCCCCTGAGATCTTCATCTTGAGATCTGTATGCTTTAGAATATCTTCGCCTTCGCCGTCTTGTCCAAAATTTGTGATTAAACTAGCCTTGTGCCTTTAGGGGTTTCTTTGCCACGTGTAAACTGTCATAGGGCTTTTAGCCTAGCCACGAGGAGTTCATGGTTTCTCTGTTAGGCTTCAATGGCAATGTAAAGCGTTCCATTGTGGATAGGTTCTAGATGGCATAATAAGACATTTGATTAGAAGTGTACCAATCTTCTTGTAAATATTGGTGGCGGGGCTCCAGTAAAATCTGAAGGTACCGGTACATATATTTTTCACTGGGAAGGAGCTACTTGTGTGATTCATGCTCCATTGTTCACAATGCTTGCTATGCATCAATGGAATATCTCTCTATCTGTTATAGCATACCAATATGAGAGTAACACTGTTAAGACAAAACACAAGCCTCGATATCGATGATATAATTGATCAGAAAAGTGCCATTTAGCTTTAGAGGAAACTAGCAAACAGCACGGGCTTTAGCACAGCATCTTTGAAAGTGTTTCTCTCTAATCAATCAAGAAATAAGAAAAAGAGTAAGGAAACATATCAGGAAACAAAGATGAAGTAAGAGAAAGAGAAGGAAAGGTGTAAAAACTATGCTGGTAAACAATCACTGGTCAATCAATTTCACTTCACTACGTACCACAGCAAAAACAAACAGCTTCCCAAATTACAGTGGAAAACTCCTCTACCTGCAGTAGTTTGCTAAGATTTACATACATTCTATCATTATTACTGTTTATTTCTATATTGGATATCCAGAAACTTTATATTCCCTTTGTCCCCACCTATAGAAACCTGTCCATCTAAAATTCTTTTTAGAAATGGGACACTTTACACCATAGACAATTCCAAGTAATACAACAAGATGAGTAGTGCTCAATGAACATCTCGAAGTTGTCTCATTCCTTATTCAAGTTGACGTATATGATGGTGTAAGAGGTAGATGCAAACCATGTGACATGTTGGCGGGGTAATTAAATGTGTGGTCATAGAATGTCATCAATATCCACCCCATAACCATTTCTACTCGATCCCACATACGGCATCACGTGTAGTTCAAATAATTCAGCCATTTGTCTCAAGTCTGATTTTCAGAAAACGATGAAAGACCTTCTCACGAATGGCAATTATTCGGATATGAAGATAACCTGTCAATAGGTCACAGTTTAAGTCCACCGCGCCATTGTATGTACGCAGTTGGACTTTTTTAAAAGTGCTATAAGCGGCAGTTTTGTGGTAAGTTAGAGTACTTGCGTGTTGAAATCGGTGGCTTATAGTTTAAAGGAATCGTTGGAGCAGACTGTCGACCTACTTGATGATGATCCACACATTACTGAACAGGTTCTTTCCTATCTATATATACGAGACTACGAAGAGACTAGGCATAATACTTACCTGGATGGCGAAGAAATAGAGCAACACTATACGACTTCTACCGATGGCCCAAATATAAAGAACTCCAAAGACACCCCAGCAAATGTGAATCCAACAGAATGAGAGTCAAGGCTACAACAATGTTGGAGTCTATATCGCTGCAGACAAATTTGGTATAGAAAACTCTCGCTTACTATCAGCTTGCTCAGTGGGGTAGTGCTCATTGATAGGCCGCAACATTTCCTGATGGCATTCACATCCGTCCCTCCACATGATGTGTCTTCGAAATATTTTTGGTGGTATAATATCACGAAATCTTTTTATTCTTGTGGAACAGGGGCCAATTCACCAGCTTATTGTGGAATTTGGTAGCCTTGGCTCTGCAATTATTGAGATGTTGGCGAATACTAGTATGGTCAAGCGGATAGCGGGCGAGGAGACAAGCGTTCTTAAAAGTACTGCGCGCACTTTAAATACGCTCCCTCATTGTAGGAATTGCTCAAGATGAGGATGGAAAACGGAGAGTATCAATATGACACTATCCGCTGTGCTGTTTGCAGGACTAAACATTAATATATTAAAATATACGTGTCTGACTACATTTCGAGCTTATTATAGCCTACAAGAAACGAGGAATAATTCAATAAACACTTATAAATCAGAACAGCTATATAAATTTCCACCTCGGATACCACATTAAAAAGCATGCAAGGAGAGACTAGGTTGCCGCATTGTGGGCAAAAGGATTGACTGTGAGGACACTTCATGTACTTTCACTCTTCGGATGGGCCGCCTATTTCTTCTCTCATAACCCAAGAATTCTGTTCAAGGCCGCCTGGCGGACAGAGATTTCACTACCAACGTTCCCCTATGCTACTCCCTAGTCGTCATAATTATCAACGATGTCTCCATAATCGGTGCTAGCCTCTCCAGTCTAACCCTCGCCTTACCTCTCCATCAACAATCGATTCCCTGTACAGTCTACGAGGTCCAATCCACACCTGAAAACATCCGCAGTGGAGTTATCTTATCCCCTAAAACGCTCCGAGTCCTGAATAAGCTAGACATCTACAGGCACATCCAAGACTAGGGTCACAAAAGCAAAGTATTCCGGTTCCGAACTCGGGATAACCAGCTAGTGGACTCGTATGACATCGGCCATGAGGGAAAATACGGCTACAAGGGGTCTGTGGATCTGTCGATCCACAATCATCAGCAAGTTTCTGGCTGCGTTTTGGGAACGAAACGTCACGGTTGGCTACGGGAAGAAGTCCGTGTGAGCTCTCTCCGAGTCAGAAATGCAGGCCACATGGGATTTCTCCGGCGGAAGTGTCGGTCGAGCTGGATCTCTGGATGGTGCTGATGGGATTCATTCCCGTATGCGCGAATACCCCTATCCAGAATCGAAGCCGGAGTTTATAGGAACTGTCTCAGTTGCTGCTACTATACCGAATAGCCAGGTGAATGTCCCGAAGGGATATCACCTCCCTGTGACGATTATGAGCAAGACGCACGGTAGATTGTCCTGAAGACTCTTTTCTATGTGGTCTCTCTTTTCCACATACCAACGCTGGTGATATTTTAGTGCCTTATACTAATTTCGAATGTTTTCCGCAAAGTAACTAGGGTTAATAATTGTAGCTTAAAAAGTTAATACTCCATATTGCTGGAGGATGTTTGGCACTAAGACATTCTTAGGCTAATAAACACCTAATATTGAGGTGGATGCAAAATGTGACTTTATTTATGTAAGTTGCCAAGCAGGTAACAAATCTTTTGTTTCACAAACCAGATAATAATAAGAGTTCCCTGACCCTACCTTCACCTCGTACTTCATAGGGATTTGGTGGGCATTAGAATCCCCAAAGATCGTTCCTTTTTAGCCATGACTTAGTAAACCAGGCTTGTGCATGTCATTGGAGCCTTGGCTTTCACTGCACAAAATCGCGCATTAAACACGGTACTGAGCAGCAGTTCTGGGTGTTCCCAACAATTCATATACCAAGCTTGCGCTAAGGTATCTTATTATTCATCAAAATTCAACATGCCTGTTCCTGCTCAGCAGAATGTCTTCTCTGCTAAGGTCCGGTGTATACGGCGTTGTTCTAGTTTACGCCACAGAAACTTAGTCCAGGACTCAGAAGGGAAAAAACAGCAAAAATGCACCTTCCGGGATGGTTTTCTCCACGTTAACCTCGTGAAACTGGTTTAGCTTTAGGTAAGTAATAAATGCCTCACCACAGTGGCTTGTAGACGCAGTGTAACGTAGGCTATGCTGTTGGTCAAGTTGGCTACACCATAGTTTCTCTCCGGGTTCTAGAAAGCTGAAGAAAAACTTTTTTTTAATCCTTTACATATGGGATATACTCATAGGGTAGAAAGTCTAGATCCAGCACCTAAGTGCGTATTACAATCTATAGTGGCATTGACGGTTCCATCAGTGGACTTTCCTTGGACAAAACTATCATGCATCCTCTCCCCTCTCTGCTGCGGAATATTTGGAATTGCATATCATACTGAAACCTTCACTTTTAGTGGATGCCATATTTAAACTAAACTTTTTGCCGTTCTCCATTCAGCAAACCTGGAGTACTCCAGACTAATGCCCCAATCTGTGGAGAGCAATACAGTAAAGGCGGCGTTGGACTGGATAGTGGACCATGCATGGCCCCTGGCTCGTTCAGAGACCCCGAAAAGGGAATCAGTCGGGTTTCCTTGAATTGTTCCTAAAGGACGATCCCATTCTAGTCTCGGGGCTTTCCCGTGGATTGATCAATTAGTAGCTCCGACAGAGCGAATCTAGCCTATAGGGGAAGATCAAGCTTACTTTTAGGTAATGCCAAGTTCGTCACACGGGCGATCGTCTGTAGGGAAGAATTCAGGCTTCGAAGGAATCTTTGACAGTCTACTTTTAGCTAGGGCTTTGGTACTAGTCAAATCTGTCTTATTTTAGTTCCCTGATAAAGCTGGTGTCTTGGGGTATTAGACTACGTTTATTCCCGATTTTCGGAGCGCATTGTGACGGGATGGAATTTCTATATAATGTCGTTGTTTAATAGCATATAGAAGTTCTTAGAATCAGAGGTGAAACTCGTCGTACAATCACCACATGGAGAATTGGAAGATTTATAGTTACGGAGTACTCCGTAGACCTTGGGGTAATGGGGATTTACTCCACTGCAGAACAGCCTCATGTTTTACTCTTTGCCCATCTCCCCAGAGTTCCTATGCAGGATGATGCCACTAATGCGTCAAAATGGAAAGTGTTACGAATCAATATCCTAACGCTTACCCTTTTTGTGCACGGGCAGGTAACGAAGTGGGGGGTAAGATGAGGCATCTAGGGACGGAGAATATCTACCAAAGGGCACATAATTCTCCGTTGATGTACATCTTCAAATTACAATATCAGATGACCCCATTCTCCTGTTTCCCATACCTCTTATTCCTGATCAGAACTCCTAGGCCAAATCCATCGAAATGCCAATAATAATGCCAGGACTAGTTTTCATCTCCGTGGGTAATACCTCCAATTTCGTGGCACCGATTAGAATACCTTTATTCGGGAACTTGAGCTCAGCGTAAGAGAATATTGACTAATTCAGTCCATGTCAAGTGCACATTCCGTACCCATCCGCATACCCCGCAGAATTCTGGGGAGACCAGATGATTAATAACGGGAGACTATCTAGCATCGCCACCCCAACACTTGCCAATTGAAGAGGAAACCAGACCCACGTCGCAACGCGGTGTCGTACCATATATCCAGACTCGCTGATAGGCTACAGTTGTAGTAGTTCATGTCTCGGCTAGTCCCAATATGGATTAGGATCCACCACATACCTAAACCGGGTTGGCTGGACGGGCAGGTTATGCCGCATGCGGTTCACCGTCCTAGATAACGCCACAGAGTCTTATTAGTCAAGTAAAATCTTTTATTTGTTCATTTTTGCCTTCGATACACAGTTCCTTGAGCGCCCAGCCGGGCCGCGAAGTTAGATCCTGCACGCCAAGGTAAAGTCTGTTTCTTTATTCTTCACTGCCGTTTTTCCACCGGTCGATTTTTTTTTTTTTTTTTCTATATGTAAACCACCTGCCTACCCCAGTGTCTACTTTCCCTACCCCTCCACCACCTCCTCCCATCCTCGAAAGGCAACTGCCTCGACTTGGAGCAGCGGACCCTTCTCTCTTTCTCTCTGCACCCTGCCCCACCAAACTTTATTTCCCATCATGGGTTCGACGCACGAGATCTCCGAGTCCGGCAATAAGCCCATGGAGGAGAATGAGAAAGTCGATCTCTCCAGCCCTCCTCAGTACGAGGGGGTCGCTGTTGGTGAGATGAAGTTGACAGACGAAGAAAGGCACATCTACGAAAGTGGTGTCCAAAAATTCAGCCGTCTAGGCTGGAAGCGCCTGACGGTTGTCCTCATCGTGGAGGCTGTTGCTCTGGGCAGTTTATCCATTCCTTCCTCATTCGCGACACTGGGTATGGTCGCCGGCGTGATCTGCTGCGTCGGCCTCGGTCTCATAGCCATCTACACCAGCCACGTTATCGGTCAAGTCAAATTGAAGTATCCCCATATCGCGCACTACCCTGATGCGGGTCGACTTATAATGGGTCGTTTCGGTTATATCCTCGTCTACATCATGCTTGGTCTCGAACTCCTTTTTCTTACCGGTTCACACGCCCTTACCGGTACGATTGCATTTGTCACAATTAGCGAAAGCAACGTCTGCTCTGTTGTTTTTGGAGTCGTTTCAGCAATCATCCTCCTGCTCCTTGCTGTGCCTCCCAGCTTTACGGAAATGGCCATCCTAGGCTACATCGATTTTGTGTCCATTATCGCCGCTATTGGAATAACCATCATCGGGACTGGCATCAGTGCCACCAGCTCCCCGGGAGGTCTATCGAGTGTCAATTGGTCCGCTTGGCCCAAGGACGACATCACATTCAGCGACGCCTTCATTGCTCTTTCCAACATTATCTTCGCTTACAGCTTTGCGCTCTGCCAGTTTTCCTTCATGGACGAAATGCATACTCCCAAGGACTACATCAAGTCCATCTGGGCTCTGGGTATCACCGAAATCACCATCTACACCCTCACCGGTGCCCTGATTTATGCGTTCGTTGGCCAGGACGTGAGAAGCCCTGCTCTGCTGTCGGCCGGTCATACGTTGAGTCGAGTCGCTTTTGGCATCGCTCTGCCTGTTATTTTCATCTCTGGTTCCATCAACACCGTTGTATTGGGCCGTATGATTCATGGTCGGATCTATCGGGATTCGCCCATCCGATTCATTAACACCAAGATGGGCTGGTTCACCTGGTTGGTGGTGATCACTGTCGCTACTATCCTTGCGTTTGTCATTGCCGAAATCATCCCCTTTTTCTCGGACCTGTTGTCCATCTGCTCTGCTCTCTTCGTCTCCGGCTTCACTTTCTACTTTCCCGCTGTGATGTGGTTCATGCTTATCCGCGAGGGCGACTGGACGAGCCCGAAGAATCTGGGACTGGGTGCGCTCAACTTGCTCTGCTTCCTTATTGGTATCATCACACTGGGTGCGGGTACTTATGCCAGTGTTAATGACATTGTAAGTGTACTGCCCTCTCTCCACCAGTATGTTGCTAACATAATCTGCAGATTCTCAATTACCAACATGGTAGCGTGCGAGGTGTTTTTACCTGCGCTAATCCCAGCTAGTTTTTCCCTTTACGGTTATGATGTGTGGAGCGGGTAGACTTGCGAGCCTGTTCAAGGCGTTTGAAGCATCCGGTGTTGTCAGTGATATTCAGCGCCCACCATCAATGATTTTACATTTGTAGATAGACTTGATTCAGCGACATCGTATAGACCAATTGAGCACATACTGCGTGAATTTCATGGACGTCCTAATATTCCATGACGAATCTAGCATTAAAATATAGGATAAATTTAATTTAAATCTCTGCAAGTAGAATCTAGACAAAAGTTTTATTTAGCACTATTGCCAAAATGGCGGGCGCTAAATAGTCTAATTTAGTCTACTTCACACCTAACCATGGAAGCCTCCAAATAAGGTACATTCAATATTGTTTTATAGTAGAAAGTTATTTCAACCGTTCCATACTATTTCGTTAAATTATCAATATCAGAACATGTCCTGTATGGCGTATGCATCAAACAAAACCAAAAAGGATTGGCCCCAGAATGAAGTATCAGCTTATCTCTGAGTAGATAAGATAGCATTATTAATAGGTTTCACACATAGTTATTATATTATACCACTTTAATCGTCTGGTCTCGACTCAATTGTCCGGATTTTCCGGATTGTATTACCTGGGTTCCAATATTCTCCGGTATTGATTAATATCTCGTGTGATGTATGTATGATGTTATTAGATGAGAAGGATTTTACATCATTGTGTCGTCATTGTGCAGGTGATGGAATGTAGTAGAACAGTGGAACAATCGAAGCAATCCTTGCACATTCCTTAAAGTGGGTCTGCAGTATGGAAAATAAGTAATATTGGGTATTTTATTTGGGTTGTCAAGCTGGGCTTGGTATAGTTTTGGAATACCCTTGGTTTATCTTGGATTTTATATAGATTGGTTTATAAATAAATATGCGGGGATAAGTTTTACATGTACCTGAAAGATTATTGTTTTTTTTGGATTGCCCTTACATTGTTGACTTAAACAATATGTTCTCTGTTCACTTCTATTCTATTTCGCAATCACACCCAGTCAAGATATATCCATCCTAGAACTTGACTACGACCCCACCGCCCCCCAAAAACCTCCTCCCAAGGAAACCATCTAGACGATAGATTTCTACTCAGTAAATCTCATTAGAACAGGTGGTAATAAGTATCTCAAGGTTTTAGAATATATTTCAGGTTGTTTTGTTTCGGTGGTATAGATACCGAGAATGCGTAATGTGGTTAGGCTGTCGCATTTAAATAGTGTAGCTCGGTTGGCTACTTTGCTTGGCTTAATTTCATGACATACTAACATATGGCCAGATGGATGCTAGACTTGGTAGCTTTTTTTTATAGATCGACATTTATAAGCAAGTCTAAAATAAACTAAAAAATGTCCGTCTTGCTACTTAGTATGAGCATCCACCAACAGAAATACAGGCCCAACAGTCTCCTCGACTCAAATAAGCAGGCGAACCAAGGAACGAAGCAAAACTTACCACAGGCCTCAGCATGCATAAGTAATTCGACCTAAATCTCTTGCGTGGGCACAAGTTCCGATGGATAACATCTTTTGGTATATATGATACGACGAGCAAATCTAATCAAAGATATCAATTGACCATTATAGCTCAACGAGTGTTGATGAATTAAGATTAGGAATATCATACTTATACTTTACCAGCAGGAGCGTACAACTAATGATCTATCAGTTAGCTCTAATCAACTAACTGATTCTAGTAAGACATTACCCCGCACCACCATCTATTTTATCCTCATATTGACTTTCCTTCATTCAGACCATCAATGAGTCATGGATCAACTCTCCATCATCGATGCCAATGAACGACAGCTTCCTCCTATAGATGGCGGCAAAGACGCCTGGCTCTTCTTAGCCGCCTGCTTCGTCATCGAAGCTCTGATCTGGGGTATGTCCTGCCCAACTGTCCATCGTCCAACCGCTACCCATCAACAGGATTCAGTTTCGCTTTTGGGATATTCCAAGATTACTACAGCACGCACCCGCCCTTTGCAGGTTCACATAATATCGCCGTGATCGGCACCTGTGCCATGGGTGTGTCGTATATCCTCGAACCGCTGACATTCGGCGTCTTGCTGGCATTCCCACGTCTTCGGCGCTGGGCCAGTCCCCTCGGGTTTCTGATCATGTGTTTGGCGCTCTCGATTAGTTCGTTGGCAACCTCTACGACGCAGTTGATCGTCTCGCAGGGTGTTTTCTACGGTCTAGGCGCTAACATCGCATACACCCCGACTATCATCTTTATGGATGAGTGGTTTGTGCGGAAAAAGGGACTCGCATTTGGGATTATGTGGGTGAGTATCCATATCAATTCATATACCTACAAAGGCATATGCCAATATCTATCTATGCTAATACCTACTAGGCAGGAACAGGTCTCTCGGGGGTCATCCTACCCATCACCTTCCAATGGCTACTAAACGAATATGGCTATAAAACCACACTCCGGATCTGGGCAGTCATACTGTTCATCATGGGCGCGCCGCTGCTCTACTTCGTAAAACCACGGGTCCCCATCTCCTCGTCGACACAGATGCGGCCGCTCAATTTCAGTTTCTTGCGCCATCGAAGCTTCCACATCTATCAACTTGGCAATACGCTCGAAGCTCTGGGCTTCTTCCTCCCCACCATCTACCTCCCATCGTATGCGCGGAGTCTAGGCGCCTCGTCGCTTCCCGCTTCACTAACCGCCATACTGTTCAACGTCGGCAGCGTCTTCGGCTGTATCGCCATGGGCACACTGGTGGATCGGTACCACGCAACGACATGCATCCTGGTATCCACGGCGGGGAGCACGATTGCCGTGTTCCTCCTCTGGGGGGTGTCCGCATCGTTAACACCACTGTATATATTCTGTGTAGCGTATGGGTTATTCGCGGGGTCGTTCACGTCCACGTGGCCGGCTGTGTGGAAGGCTATACGGCAGCATGAAGGGTTTGCGGATCCCGGGCTCGTGTTTGGGTTTCTGTGTGCTGGTCGGGGAATCGGGAATGTGGTCAGTGGGCCGTTGAGCGAGGCGTTGATGAAGGTGAACTGGAGAGGGGTGGGTGGTGCATATGGTAGTGGATATGGCGGGTTGGTGGTTTTTACGGGTGTGTCTGCTTTCTTGGGGGGAGTGAGCGTTCTGGGGAGGTCATTGAAATGGGTTTAACTTGTATATAGTACAACTTAAAAGTTTAAGTTTTCGATTGTTTTGAAATCTTGGTTGGAGCTCTCAGGTTGAATTGTCTTGTAGAATTGGACTATGCTCATTCGCTCCCTCTTTGCAGTATATCCGTTGGACTTTACTATGCTTATTAGCTGTCTCAGGATAGTAATGGACTTGAATATTCAGAGACTTTGTCTCCCATTTCATAACTATGCTAGGTCAATATCCTTAGTCAATGTTGAGGCCATTCTTTTTTTATTTCTTGTATACTCTGGTCCTTATTTAGACAGAAGACTTTACTTCAGTGTATTAGACTATAACAGTCAATTCAAAGATCCTAGTTGTGGTATATTGCCTGATACTTTCTATTAAATAGTAAACACTCTTGACAAATTCTATATTTCAGCCGATTATTAATACGGATATACAATCACCCACGGTGAGACATACCCCTCACTACATATTATAACTCATATTATTTCTATTATGTCCTCTATCTACCTTACTACCGTCCTACAGAAAAGCTACAAAATGAAACTTGCCATCTTAGACGACTACCAATCCATCTCCCCCGTCTACTTCAACCCCCTTGCATCTCGCGTCTCGATCTCCTACTTCCCAGAGACATTGAACCCACGCGATGCGACCCAACATGAAGCGCTGATCGCGCGTCTCCTACCATTTGACATCATCGTGACCATGCGCGAACGCACGCCCCTATCTGCTGAGACGCTCCGACGGCTTCCAAACCTCAAACTCCTCGTCACGACGGGCACGCGGAATCTCGCACTCGACGTGGAATTCTGCACCGCACGGGGTATTCCCGTCGCAGGGACTGCGGGACGTATTCCCGGTGTATCATCGACAGTGCAGCACACCTGGGGCCTTATCTTGGGTCTTGCGCGGGGGATCGCGCGGGACGACGCGGCGTTGAAACGAGATGGGAAGTGGCAGGGAGAAGGACAGGGACATTTAGGGATGACGTTAGCGGGGAAGACGCTGGGAGTATTGGGATTAGGGAAGTTAGGGATGGGAGTGGCGCGGATTGCATTGGCGTTTGATATGCGGGTTGTTGCGTGGTCAACAAATCTGACACGGGAGAGGGCGGACGAGACGGCTCGGGCGGCAGGGGTCGATCCGAGGATGATTACTGTGGTTGGGTCGAAGGAGGAGTTTTTCGAGCAGACGGACGTGGTCAGTTTGCATTGTGTGTTGTCGGAGAGGAGTCGTGGAATTGTGGGACGAGAGGAGTTGAAAGCGATGAAGAAGGATGCATTGTTGGTGAATACGTCGCGTGGGCCGTTGGTGGATGAAGAGGCGTTGTTGGAGACGCTTCGGTCGGGCGGAATTCGAGGAGCAGCACTGGATGTGTTTGATCCCGAACCATTACCGGCGGATAGTCCGTGGAGGACGACCCAGTGGGGGGAAGAGGGGCGTAGTGAGGTGTTGGTGACGCCGCATATGGGATATGTCGATGAGCAGATCCAATTGTGGTATGCGGAGGCCGCAGAGAATGTGGTGCGATGGTTGGATGGGGAGGAACTGAAGGTACGATTGAATTAGATTAGTCCATTGAATTGGCCAACTACCGATCGATTGTGGATCGATTAGGTATGCATTAAATTATTAGTTAAATTAATACAACCAGGGTGCATGCATTTTCTAGCATCTGCACGATGAACCGAGGTTGTGGCCCACTCAGAATGTACTCCGTTATATCTAGCAATTCCCTTCCATTGACTCACCTCTTGCATCAATCAATCCTCATCCTTCAGTCAATTGACTATACAAAATAAAATGCCCCCCATTGCCCTGGACTCCGATCGACTTGATCGACTCGATCGACCAGATCAAAATCTATCCACCCTCCTCAAAGTCATCCGCAGCAAACAGGCTTTCGCCAGCGGCGCCGTCTCGCTGGTCTCGCTGCCGGCGGGTTCCCTCTTCGCACGCATCACAGGCACCACGCCAGCTAAGAAAGCCTACACCTCCGTACAAACCAGCCGCGACCGACACATCGAGCTGAATTCGGACCTGGTGTTCTGCAACCATTCATGCGCGCCAACGCTGAACTTCGACATGCATAAGATGGAGGTGCGCGTGGTGGACGACCGGGCCTTGAACGCGGGAGATCCGTTGACCTTCTTCTATCCCAGCAGCGAGTGGGAAATGGATCAGGCGTTTAACTGTTTCTGTGGGGCGAGTTGTTGCAAAGGGAAGATCCAGGGGGCAAAGTATATGACGAGAGAGGAGTTGAGGGGGTATTGGTTAAACCCGCATATTGAGGAGATGGTGAAGGAGAGGAATGGTAATTGATGTACGGAGTACATGTACAGGATAGATTAAATTATTAGATTTTTTTGGTGTTCTGTATGATTCCAGAATTCCATCATTCTATCGGACAGACGGAAGTATTGCCATGTGGCATAGAGATGAAATTATCGGCAGGGAATAGCAGACAGCCGAGTTTCATTACGGAGTACCTAGTGCTTAGTGGAAGTTTAGGCTAATTTAGCTAGTCTGGTGAATTTGACACCTAGCCACAACTATTCGTCCCGTTTCTCACTGTCTCCAGAACAGTATATCGTACTGACGTTGAGTAGAAAAAAGACTTCCTATGCCTAGTCAGGGGCAGTAAGCGAACCAGGGATCATACTCTCTAGATCGGGAAACCAGATTGACGACACTCGCTATTACAAACTATCAATTTCCTCTATCTTCAATATCATCCATGTATCCAAATCTATTTTCCATCAGATCTAATCTAGTCCTATACAGAATTAGCCCTCTCCCAAACCTCCCGCCCAGAAACAATCGTACTGACCACCATCGCCATCCCCACCGTTCCCTCCCCCACACGAACCCATCCGAGAAACGCCGCTGGAATCAAGAGATCGCAACCGTCCACCACGACCCGATGCACCAGTGTCTTGCGACCTGTCTTCTCCTTCCCATTCCTCGGTTTCTTATTCCCTTTCTTATCCCCTCCTTTCTGGGTCCGCTGCGCCTCCGTCCCACTCCCTAGTAATCCCCAGAATGCCCCTACAACAGACAGACAAAGAGCATACGCCCAGAATCTATACGCCTGTTCTATCACGGCCTGGTTCCAGGATACAGGGTGGACATTCATCGCGTGGAGCTAATTCGTCAATATATCTTTCATTAAAAAAAAAAAAAAAAAAAAAAAAAAAAAAAAAAAAAAAAAAAAGGATAGACAAAAGAGGCGTAAGAGAAGGAGACATACAATAGTCAGATCCTCCAGCACAAAATACAACCCAAGACAAATCCATCTCGCCAGCTCAATCAAGAATGTCAGACCCCCCTCTGATGATCCATTTCCCAGCAGCCCGTACACCCGATCGAAGCAGTCAATGAAGGCAAAAAACCGGAAAAATCGTCGTGCTACTCATATCAATATCATCGTACTTGGTAAATGGACATTTATAATAGATAAGAATGAGAAAGTTGCTCACTCAATGCCAATTGCGACTTTGTTGTTGTCCACTGTTTGGCCAATGCTGAGCCATGCTCGGTTGTGACGCTGGCGATCAGCGCAACTGCGTGGATGAGACGGAGTGTTTTTTCAAGCCCAGCGGTGTTGCGCGTGAAATTGGCGAATTGTGGTATTGTATATTGATTCCTGATTGCCATTTATTATTTTCTTTGTTTTTGTTTTTGTTTTTCTTTTTCGTTTCTTTTTCTTTTTTTTTTTTGTCGGAAATGAATGAAGTGGTAAAGGGGAAGAAGGATCGATCGGTTGGGAATCCTCCTGGCTAATGATACTAAAATACTGCTCCCCTTATAGCCCATAGGGTTTTAGTGGTCGAATGGTATTTATTATTCATCCTCAAAATGCTTCTCTCATACGCGGGCCTTAGAAAAGAATCTAACGGAGAGCAAGTCTAGAACTAGTCAGTACAGAATACTCTCACTCATCCTACGAAGATTTGGCATTGATTCCACTTCCAGTCCTAAGTGCATGATGCAGGGGTCTCACAGGCCTTAGGCACCAACTCCCCTTTCTGGAAGGTGATTATCCTCCTAGTACTCCATACTTCCACTCAGATTTTCTAACTTACCTTGATCTACGCACTTTCATCTGCAATTCCTGTATCCTATTACTTTGTGGCTTCGTTAGTTTACTTAGATGGTCGATGGAGCTCATCCTCAATTATGCAATCAAAGCATCACAGCCCACGCGTTCTAAATGCATTTACCTCATTCATCAGTCGGCCATTATTGCCAGATGCATAGACTCTAGTAGGTTAAGGCATCACTTTAGAATTATCTGACCAAACTACACATACTTTTGAACCCGTGACTGCTATGGAAACTGTCTCCAAGACTCGGAGAGTACTACCCTTACTGGCCGGTTCCAAGATCAGATCAGGATCGTGATAAATCGTCACAAGAACCTTAACGACTCCTCCAAACTTAGGACTGTACAGTATTAGTAGGTTTTTCGAAAATCCAAACTGTTTATCTTCATGCTATCCAACCATTTCCGGATTTAGCCACTTTCGCAACCGAATGGGGTACTGGGAAAGCCACCGAATTTGGCGCTGAGCATATTAATCTGTCAATATATCATAAGATGTATCTAGGCTAACTAGAGCCGGTACTGTTTTTATTCCAGTGGAATTTGATGAAAAAATCACTTCGATGGTCAATATGAGCAGTTGATGTGGAGCAGCCTCCCTGCCCTCTCCTCACTTAAAGCACTTTGGGTTTCACAGTTTCTATGACTACTCCGTAGTGAAGACGACTCTCATGCGCTACCTTTCTCTACAGGTTAAGGATTAGGACAGATATTATATTGTTCTACAAGGGTCATTCACAAACTTGTGTATTAGAAATTAAGTATGGATAGATTCATCAAAGAAGGCTATGCTGATAAACTTTACTCATTCTCCTCTATTTTTCTTACTTTTCTTTCTTTCTAATAGGTTGGAAGTATTACTCGTTCAAACTCTACAAAGCCCTATCCATCCGTGCATATGCAGGACTTGTCTTGGTCCCGGATGTTTTACAGACGTTACCAACCCACCAGGCTACCCATTCGTAACCAGTTGAGCGGACTATTCTACCGCTCTAGAAAAACAAGGCGTATATTTCATGTGCCATCAGATAGATGGTGATGCATCACAAGAATAACAGATGGGACACTCTTCAAATGGGCAAAGTTTTGGACAAGGGGTGTAAATAGACCAAGCTGGAAAAGTCACAGATTGGTTTCTATGGGTGCATCACTTTCCGCAGTAATTGATTGTCATGGGGAGCTAATCTCTTGTCTACGCGAGACATGTACACAACATTTGCTCTAATGTAAGCGCGGGAATTCCAATATGAATTGGAATCAGTAACCAGTTTCATTGTCAAATTCAAATATTTCAGAGTCTGTTCGACATTAGACTGGAAGAACATCACGAGACCATAGCTCCGAAGTACTCGGAGATTTCATAGCAGTGCCCTCTCAACGAAACAAAAATCTTCGCAAAGGTTGATGTTCTGGAAAATAGGACAGTGGAAAAGGAGTACAGGAGTGCGGGAAAGAGTCTGCAACTCTTATTACCTTGGGTGACTTAGCATTTTGCTAAGAAGGCTTGCTAACCTATTCACTATAATCCTTTCATCCGCATAGCTTCTGCTGATTCCCCTTGGGATAGAGGAGAAGAGAAAACTACTGTCAAGATCAAAAGTACATAGTATATAAAAGTGAAATTCCACTATCTTGGGCCAAAAATCCTTTTCTCTCACCCTGGAATATATAGACAAAGGAGAGGAAAGAATTAGAACAGTGAATTTAGCTAGTACCAGCTGACAGCTGACATACAACTCCGTGTTTTCCTTCTGCCCTACTCCCTATTATTGTTTCTTGTCTCTCTATTTTTATACCTTGTTCGTCAAAACTAACAACGCACCTACTATGTCCAGCTTCATCTCAACATAATTTAAATAAAACCAGCATGTTCCTCAAATCCAGATCCCTCGACTTGTTCAATTTTCACTTTAACTAATATATCAATCCTAGATGATTTCTCATCAGAAGATCTTAATGGAATTCGGGAGCTTTCCCAACAAACTGTTGGTGTTGAGGTTTTATCAATAAAAAAAAACATACAGACATGATAACACCAATTTACCTAGGGCTGTCCTAGAACACATGGGGTTTTCGACACCCGAGTTTGGAATGAAATCTGGCTGGGAAAACCGTATATTCAAACCCCAGATATACCCTGTTGGACCAAGGTACAAAGAGTGACAAGATGTTCAACCCTTCATATCGAAATCCTCTCTAACTCAGGTAAAACTAGGTCTCAAAATTGAACAAAAGTGCAAACATGACACCATATTGACGAATGATATGGGTACTACCTTGGTTGTCGGCTAAGAACAAAGATCAGAAAATTCCTGGATACCTATTTCAGGACAATTGCAGTCCATATTAATTATTTAGAGATAAACATATATCAAAACCGTGAGCGGGATAGTAAACATATACATAACCTAATTACAAGCCTATCCTGACAATTTCACCCAAGCAGCGCAACTCACTCAGAACAACTTCCGGAGTAAGGCTATTAGGGACACACGAGCCTTCGGTGTCGGACGAACGTGTCTGCACTTCATACATGCATCTGTGGCATAGCTTTATCCAAGGTGTCCGAACGGCATACCATCAGCTTGACTTGAGTAGGCAAGTGAGCTTCACCGGCACGCAAGAAGGCAAAAAGTTCTTGGTCACCAATGAGCTAGGTTTGACCAGCCAGTTCGCTAAAACATTTGCGAAGTGGTTACTAAGGCACTTCCCAGAAAGCATTGTAGAGATTAAGATTTAGCGATGTTTAGGCTATAGGACCCAGCCGCTCCATGATCTCCGATATGCTTGTATAAAATATCAGAAGATTAGCTTGTCTAGCTAGGGTTGGTACCATTTTTAGTGCAGTGGAGTTTTATTGATAGAGTTCTGGGGAAGAGAATAGGTGTAAGTTAGAATTCAGAGCCTGAAGTTTGTGGGAAACAGGGTGTGGGAAACTGGCAGTGTTACCCAGAAAACCACCATGCTGACCTTTGTTAAGGTACATGTACCTAAGCAGTGAATAGTCTACCTCATGACTTTAAACCTCGTCGTTATGGCAACAAAGAGAGGTGTCCAGCCAAAATTTCTGGCTGGAGAAAAACTACTCTGTAATGTTATTAGAATAGAATACTTGACGCTAAAGCTACATGCATACTGCAGATCCTAACAACTAGAGTGTTAGCCCCTAGCACAGTGTAGAAAGCTTTGCGGATTGACTACAAGAATGCCATATCTACCGTCCTTTGCCCCCCGAAATGTCCTGTCCCAGTCGATACCCCCCCACCTTCTCCCACTCCACCTTTTGCCGAGTGATCGGTAGCTGTCGTCGCAGTCCCTTGAACGCTCCTTCGGCCATCTGCACAAACGCGCGGTTCAATTCCTCCTGATAGTCGCGCTCTGCGGCTGCAATACGCGAAATTATGCTCTCGGCAGAGACCGAAGAGACTGACAGCTTGATCGGTTTGTTGGTGTTGAGCGCCACATTTCCATCCTCATAGTAATGTACATCAATGTGGATATTTCCTGTCACGGTGGTCGACTCGGAAATAGGAACCTGATAGATAGAGCGGAAACGGCCATTCCTAGACTCATCAGCAAGACTTCCTAAAAAAAAAAAAAAAATCTTTCCAAACTCACCAGAAGTTATTCGGCGAGTACCGGTTCGCAACAAGTAAGATAGCTACCGCAGTATCATTTTCAACAGGATAAACACCATAAGAACATTGACGGTAATGTTCGGTAGCATGCATCGCAAGCGACTTCAGTAAAGATTTGCTGCGGAAATCAACAAGATGATACCATGACAATAAATCCATCATATAGCAACTCACATTAAGTCCGCATTCTGAGACTCCAAAACATACGATTGCGCCGCGGACGCTTCCTACCCTACGTCAGTCCTGGCCGCCACCTTGCACAGGAACCAAGAACCAAGAGGCTCACTTGTGTAACATGGTCGACTTCAAATGACGTTTGACTCTCAACATCAAAATATCGATTATCCTCTAGTTTGTTGAATCCGCTAACAATAACCTGCTCATTTACCCATTAGTCACAACCCCCACCCCAAATCTGACATATCGTGGCGTACCTCCTGACTCGCTCCTGGCAACTTCACCGTTGACAGTTGCATCTCGTTGTATCGTTTAAAGGCAGGGGCAAGCGATGGAATGATATCCGGACCGTCGGAGGTGAGGGTTTTGACGTCTGAATTATCATGAAAGCAAGTATTTAGTCAATAGCCAGCTGTCTGCGGGGTTGGTCGATGGGTTCGGTTCGGAACATGCGGGGGGAACGGTTATAGGCAGGGGAAAATACCGGCAATGACATCGGCCAGCTAAGAATAACAGTCAGCGGCATTCAGAAAGTAAGAGGTCGCGCATGGACGCTGGTGGTGAAGCGTACCTCGCCTGGCGGGGCACCTTCAATGAATGAGGATGCAATGTCCACGGCGGATGCCATTAGGGATATCAGTGATTATGGGTGGAATCTAGAGATCTAGCCGTAGATAACTGAGTGAACTGGATGGCTAGCAAGTACCAAGGATGACGGGCAAGGTGATAGTTCGAAGTGGACAGACAGCTCCTGAATCAGCTCGTCGGCTTCCACAGTCAAGAGTCAGAGCTTTAGCGCCGTAAGCGCCGGGCCTCGCACGTGCATTTCGCGCCTGCTATTTCTTACTTGGAGCGAAGTGTCGCAGCCATTTAAATTGCCAACATTAATGCTCGGTTAAAGTAGTCTGCTTAATGTGAACTGGAGTAAATAGCCTAACGCCATATATTAAATTTCAACCTGAATCCCTCGGAACCCTGCGCTAATAGAGTATCTAATTAATAAATATTCACAATAATTAAAGTGCGATATATACGAGTCCGGCTCGCATGGCAGTCGCCGGTGTAGACCATGTCCAGAGAGATACGATTATTCGATGCTCATATTCATGAAACCATCATTAGCCTCGGTCATACCCTGCAAACCAACCCGCTTCAACGTTCCTGTATGGACCGTGTTGGAAGCTCCACGACTTGGAGTTTCAGTGCCAGGGCGATCTGGGAAAAGAGATCCGAGATTTGATTTGGGCGCTGGGCCCCAAATGCTGGAACCCGTTTCCTTCACGACTGGCGAGTTTGGCATGACGGGGCTGCTTTGGACACTCAAGCTCGGAGAGACCGCCCTTCTCTTGAAAAGACTGGGGTCAAAATCGTCCTCGCGCTGTCGTTTCCTCTTGAACTCGGTAATGCTGCCGGAGTGAGAGGCATAGGGTGTTGAGGATCGTGAGCTGGGTCTTTCGCCTGGTTTCACAAACTCTGCACCTGTGGACTTGACTGCCGCCGGTGTAATATCCATGGCCAAATCATCCTCCGAAACTGATGTTCCCGGTCGACGCAAGGTTGGTGGAGGGGTGCGATAGCGCTCATCAAATGAGTTCCAAAACTCAGGACCACCGGAATGTCGATGTGCCTCCTCACTGAAGCTGGGTTCGTCCGGAGCAGAAGCCCCAAGCTTGGCAGACAGATCCCCCACAATTTTCAGGGGCTCGGCTGGTTGGAATGGATTGCCAAATGAGAATCCGTCCAAGCTTGGCGACTTCTGAGGAATATCGGGCTCACTCTCGCGAACTTGACGGATCACCTCTGCCTCACGTTTCGCCTCGCTATCAATAGGGGCAGTTTCTTCTAAAAGAGCAGCCCGAATACGTGCAAATGTCTTTGTTTTCGGCTAGAGGCCAGTAAGCATATTAAACATGGAACATAAAAAAAAAAAAAACCTACCAGCAAACTCCCACGTCGGGTTACAGCACGCCTAATCACACCCAAAGGTCCACCCTCATAGTTCGGTGCACTTGGGCTATGTCCCCGCGCGCCACGAGTTTCTCCCTCATCACTAAGGTCAGATAGGCGCAGATCACGAGTGCCTAGACTCAAGCTCTCACGCCGAGGGCCTAAACCTGCTTTTGCGCCAAAGTAGCCCCCGTTTTGATTCTCGATACTTTTTATCACAGGCGGAGAATGCGAGCCGGGGCTGGGTTTCGAGCTGTTCCCACTGGCGCTGCTAGAGCTTTGTCTGCTGCCGCGGCCTTTGCGGAATCGGGCTCGCTGAAAGCTCATGAGGCTGGTAGCTGCTTGTGAATAACCGCCCATCCAGTCATTCCCAGGACTTGGCACATTCCCGACCGCGAAAGGACTGGGCCCTCCGCTAATCTTATTTGCCTGCGGTGTATTGATGATCATCATATCATCTTTCTCCATCGTCTCATCATCTTCCTCGCTACTACTTGTATCTGATTCCATCATGTTGACACTGGACACTGAACTGGAAATAGCGGTTTTGTCTGCAGGACCTGAGGTTGAGAACGGAGGCCCCGATGTTGATCCGGGCGAACCACGACGTTGTGGGATGCTCATGCCTCGCCCGCCTATTACCGGTGATGAGTCCGGGGAGGATTCAGCCAACGTCGAATGGTGAAGGTTGGTGCAAGCACGAGAGAAATCAAGACCTCTTGAGCGTCGGGGCAAAACCGACCCAGGGCAGCCGTAAATCTGAGACGAGTCCAGCTTCGGGGAAAGAGGAGTACGGTTTCCCAACGAAGGAGAAGCAGTAGTCTTTGAATTCACATTCAACGATAATCCCGGATGCATAGATAGCCGTTGAGGCGTTTCAGGCGTTAATGAAAGAGAAGTATCATCTTTACTTGATGGTCTCTTATCTTCTGAATTGGGTCTTGGAGAGGACAAGGATCGTGCCGCGTCGGACAGGGAGCGTGATTTCGGTGACGGACGCAACGGAGACCCGAGTGAATAGCCCTTCTCTTCCCCTACAGTTTCTGTCTCGGTTCTGGATTCACTTTGGCCCTGCCGTTGCGAGAGCTGCTCACTGAGCTTGCTTGCAAATGGGAGGGTCGGTATGCTGTGCGACAGGGTCGAAGGCGTTGCCGAGGATGTCATTTTGTCAAACGAGTCTCTCCCTTACACGTGTCAATTGCACAAGATGAAGGAATCAGAGCATACTGAAGCCTTTGCCAGCTCAAACTGGGGAGGGGGGGGTGGGCGACGTTCTTGTGGTGATAGGTGGAGGAACTGTAGAGTATTCGGTCACCGTAGGACAGTGATATCGGATGAATAGACCCCGATAATTCTCAATAATAATGCGCACAAATATGGAATTGTGGGAGTCAAATTCGAGTCGTATGATCGAGCAGAAAGACAGAGTCGAATAACATTGCTCGACCTCAAGCAGCACTGACGTCCTGGTCACTAGACTCCGCGAATTCAGCCCCGCCTGGCTTCTCAGTGTTGCTGATTGGTGCAGCATCACGCGACTAGAGCATTATGTAATCACGGTCTTTCCAGTCCTAACGTTAACTAATTAACTAGTTCGTGTTCTAGCTGAGCGGGGCTCAAAAAAAGTTGACTGGGACCCAGCACAGCTATGTCCCCTAAACTAGTTAACTGACATCAGCAGACTTTTTACATATTAACGAATAGAAAAATATCATGGAAATATCATGGTATAATAGGTCCAGTTCAACAGCAAATTTATTTAAATACATGAACTCTTATTATCATGAACCAATACATTCACCAAAAAAAAAAAAAAAAAAAATCAAACGGATAACTAAATGAATGAATAAACCCTCATTTCATCGTAATTGAGTATATCATGCCAAACTCATTGCGCTACTTATCGGCGCAACGTACCATTCCCAATCATTACAGTCCGATGTATCTACCGGTGACCCTTTCAGCATGTCACCATCCCTAGCCTGCCATACTTTGACAATGACAGCCCTTGTACGGGCAACATTGGAGACGCTTGATTCCGCCATAGCGGCTAATGCATGCAGAATGAGTGGGCGGCCATATACTACTGCCCCATCGGGTGAATCGGACCAGATCTCGTCATGTAGGGGATTCAGTTCCACAGCTGCCACGAAAACTGGCCAAGTCATGCTCACGAGGGATCCGGAATCCAGTAATTCTGAAATGAGCTGCAGAATACTCCGAACATAGCCCACAACCAAAGGTGTCGTCGGAGATGCACCATATAACGCGCAATGCAAATATAATACAGCCGCTAAGCGTTTCAGTTCTGCGGCAGAGTGCAAGATCTCGTCTTCATCATCGTCAATCTCCTGCACCAACTTCTCAAGCTTCCGTCCAAGAGATGCTGCGCGTAACGACAATGCGACCTGTGTCGAATCCGAAGCCAGCTGCCGTCTCGTCCGACTCATCTCCGTAATCGCAGACAAGATAGAGACCAGCTCCGGGCTACAGCCCATCCAGAGATCAACATGACGCTCATTCTCCTGCCAATAATCGCTCCCAAATAGCACCTCCTCGCCACAGGCGGTGCGGCCCATGACATCTTGAAATGCGAAAAAGAGTTCAGCAAATCCAGATACCGGATCGTGGGCACCACCTGATTTCGATGTGATCATCTGTTGCTGTCGTCGAAGGCGAATCAACTCCTTTGCACCTTTCAGGTGGATCGTCCACCTTTCATCACAATTATCAACAATCTCATAGAGACACAGCATCATCATGATCGTCAACACCTCCGGATCTGCAGAACAGATCAACGACCCTTCTGTAGCAAGCCGATGACGGAGACCTCTTAGGGCTTCTGACTTAAGCCGAAGCCCTATAACACTGTACTTCGGATCAAATCGAGACCAATGGCACGCCCCTAAAGCCTGTATGGCCTTAAACAGTACCGGTGACGCAGAAATGCAGAATGGAAGAATGATTGATGCAAACGGCGACGACAGTTTCGAGCTGGCAGTGGTTCGAGGACAGACCTGACTCAAATAATAGTCAAAAAGGGTTCCCTGGATCGGTTCGACAATATGAGGAAACATTGATAAACACGCCGTCAGATCTGGCAGGCTCTGAAACCTAGCAGACCTGGAATCTGCAGTGTTTATCGACAAGGACCGAATCAAGCCCCCTTCATGCACCTCGTCACTAAAACCAGGCCTATCCTTCCCACGAACTACAACAGTATTGAGCTCATCGCACGCAACATTCACTTGATCAGGCTGTTCAAAGGTCGAAACACCACTATTGACAAACCCCCATGATTCCACTATAGGAATCAGACACCACTCATGGTCATCGCGAAGCAATGATGCAGACGGGGAAGGGGACGTTGTAGCTTGCGCCCCGCCAGTGGCCCGAGACTTACTCCAGACGCCGGCTCGACCGAAGGCCAGACCGCGACTCACGAATTCGGACTCCCATTTCAGAACCAACTGCGTTGAGCAAGTCAGTCCCTTCTCTTGACACCTGGAACATATCGGTTTCTGCAGGTCACAGCGAACACGGCTTGTGCGGCATTCTTTACAGCCGCTACGGCTTCGGGTCTTCACTGGACCTGAGCGGTCTGTAGCCCTTCTACGCGGCATCCGGCAGGTGGGAATCTTCACATGACCGATTGTGGAGCAAATTTAGTGTCCTAGCATCATCAAGGCTTTGATGAGCAGGAGCGTGGCACCTCACTTTGAGATGAGGTTCAGGTCAAGCTGTGGTAATGTGGCCAAGCAGCTGACTAACAACCCTGTGAAGTAGAAAACAGACAAATAGCTAAGCTGGCTCTCTGATAAGTAATTGATGGGAAAAGTGAGCTTTGGCTAATATTAGTGACTGGCGCTATGATGACAGAGGAAAGAAAAGAATGCCAAAATGCTCGAGTTAATAAGCGGAAAAGTGGAGAAACCTGTTTCGGAGCATGTCCGTCCCGCCTCGGTGGGAGACAATGCCATTATGCCTGAAGCACCATGCCCAGTATTCTATATACAGTAGTTCACGTCTTCTCTCCAAACGTGTCGTTCTTCCCCAACGCTAACCACGGTGTTCCTTTACTGTCGACAGTTCCGCTGTTTACATTGTTCCCCCACCAGCTCAGACTGATGCCGGGAAATACTAACGCGAAAAAAATCACAATCGCAGAGACAGCAACTCCAGAGTCTAGTGCTGCAGAAAGAACATAGTTGTACTTGGCCCACCAGTTGGGCTTGCGGCCCTTAATAATCTATACGTATTTAGATCGAGTACTCTGCTATTAAATGCATTGTATGTCGCCCACAAAAACTTACTTTGTTGAAGATAAAGCTAACCGCAAACGCGGTAGTGTAATTGATTCCAGTCTAGACATGAGTTAGAAAGGTATTAAACCATGCTAAAAGAATACTTGGCGTACTGCTGGAGGCAAGTTCCCCGTGCCAGCGAAGAAGATCGGCCAATGGATTGCGTCAAGGAATCGACTTTGAGGGAATTTCTTTCGAAGAATAAAGGTAATGATCGGAAGCGATGCTCCTATCCAGAACATATGCAGAAGTCCTGAATATCTCTGTCCAATGTTGTACAGCCGCGCCGGTCCAATCGCTGAAAGGGGAAAAGTGAAGTCAGCCACATGGCATAGAACATGGTGGAGTGGCAGCATTTACCTCCCCAGAAAACTGCACTATTATAATTCACTCGGCCTTGAGGGCAGGTAAAGTTGTTTGATTGATTACTTGCACACACATTCTCGACATTACCGAGCATCCAGAGTAAGACGCCATCTAGTAATATTAGCATAGCGTAACATTTTGATATTAGGTGAAAACGTACTTTGCGTCAACGTACCAAGTATGCAGGCAACAACTTGTGCAACAAATAATGTTCGACGAGGAATCTTCATGTATAATCCAAGCTATAACTCATAGGGAAACAACATCAATAGAAGACATATCACAGAGAAAGGTCACTAATGACCAACCTTCATGTCAGCGCCATAGAACATCGCTTGGCTGAGACCAGTATACGCGTAAAACTAAAAGACATCAGTGACAACGTATCCATAGAGAAGATGTAAGAAGTAGACCTTGAATATAAGAAGAACAAGTGGCCTTCCTTTGATGAGATAGCCAGAAACGACCTCACCGAGCACAGTCAAAACATTACTATTCAAGTTCGCAACAGCATATACGGTGCCGACAGGAATCACATAGAGGGCAGCTAGCCCCAGCGTAATAAGAACACCCCAGAAAGGAAGACCTGTGTGCCAGACGTACTGCGTCAAAACAGCCACAGTCATAATAATCAACTTTCCAGGTCAGCGCTCAGAAGTAAATGGCAATAACTGCAGTGGGCTTACCGTTAGGACAGCATACCACCACCACGGAACATCCGGATAGTGAGAGATTAACCTGGCATGGATGTCTTTCTTACTCTTGCCTTTAAAGGTACTCAAGATGTCTTTGCTGTGGTTCAGAACAACATGCGTCAAGAGACAACTCAGGACTGCAAACCCCAATCCATAGCTAAGTGCAAAAGTAATTGGTAGGAAAATCGGGCTGTATTCTCGATATTTTGCTTCATCAATAGCTCCTGTATCATCCAATATACGACGTGAGTCGTAGATGCTTCCTGTATTGTCATAGGCATCCGAGCCCGTTAAGGGGAGGTACGCCGTAAACCAAGTGTTCGTATAATAAAGAATTGGTGCAACCACGGCGTATACAGAAAACCAGCCGGCGAACACATTAGCTTGTGCCCAGAATGGGATCACCAGAGGTGAAGTGTTATATGCAATCTGGCTCCAATCGAATGTAACTGGAAGATACCCAAGGCCAGTCGTCATACCAAATAAATTATTAAGCACTTTGTTATCTATATAATTAAGTCAGATTAATGTCTCCTGGATAAGGATACCAGATGAGGTCATACTTGGGGTCGCCCAGCAAATGAACGCGAAAGTACTTAGGCCAGTAAATATATACCCTGGAAACCAGTACCAGCAGAAGCTTCCAATAAAGACATACAAGAAGAACTGGTAACGGGACACTTTCCACCCATCAGCTAATTGATTCGCGCCACTATGCAGCGTTTGAAACAGAGCTGCATTAGCTAGGGTAGAAGGCCAAATCTATCAAGACATTAGTGGCTATTTAAACAGGCATAATGGTCTAATTACCATTTGTGGTGGCTCGATAATATACCGGTATGCTAGACCAGCGAGCCCAAGACCAAACATCTGCATTGACAGCGACAGCAGAATCTGATATCCTACTGGTGTCTCCATCTTCAGATATACTTTTTGAGCCTGGATGATCGCACTTGCCTGTTATAAATGTCAATATCTCCACCAACAGGCTCTATATTTCAACTTACCCATGATTGATTGAAACTCAGGTTCGACATGATCGTAATCACGGCGTGCTCCTTGACATTAAAATGATGGTCTGGATTGATAGATATATAGATACCAAAGACGCGAATTGACATGATAGGAAATGCCTTCGCAAAAAAGCAGCCAACAGGGTAGCTGATCAGCTGCGCTACCAGCGAAGTAATTGTTACACTGGGATACCGCATGGAAAAGAATTGATTCACTCCAGTACCAACCTATACTTGCGTCAGTCAAAGCTGTATCTATTGACTCAAGCATGGCTAGAACATACCAAAGTAAACACAACCCCCAAAGACCACATTCGAAACGTGTTTATAGGCAATGTCACGTCATCCGTGTTGGGTACGTTGGCTCGAACCTCCAGGTAAGGAGAATTATCCGAGTCAATAGTATACTCGACATTTTGGCTTTCCCCAGTGGCAATCTCCAAGGCGTCCTCAGCCGTCAAGGGTTTCTTGGGAGTCCCATCATTCTGAAGTGGTGGGTCCTCGCGGCATTCTTCCACTTCTGCGTGTTGCAGTCTCTGAGAATAAATCATGGAAATGTACAAGCGTGCAAGCACAACCACCTCTCAAAAATAATTTAGTTTGAGATATAGACAGTAAGAAAACCAGCTATTGCAAAGGGGCATCAGAGATTTGGTTGAAAGGATCTCGATGATAGGGAGAAGTACTTCCACTTTATAATGCGAACACCTGCCATATTTTTTGCGAGAACCATATCAATCCCGTGAGCCACGAAAGAGGAGATCCGGATCCAAGGTAAGCGAAGAGATAGAGAAATCCGTTGGTTGAAAGGTTGCCCCTCCCCCAGACAAGTCTCTATCGAACAGAAATAGAGTGGATCACTAGGGGATAAACCACAGTGCGGAGAAATCCCCAGAAAAGCCATCCCGAATAAGGCTAGTGACGAAGGATCAGGAACGTTGAGTAAGGTCCAAGCGACGGATAACATTCCTTTGCATGCCCCAACGGATTCCTGTGCGAAACAAGAACGCTAGTCTCGCGCTATGTTGCGATTTTGGCTAAGTGCGACGGTGGGGGCTTTCATATGGATCGATCGACGGAGACACCAGTCGACACGACTCCTTCCTCGCCGGTGGGGGGCTTTTCACATCAACTCCGAGGCGAACAACGCAAAACCAAGCGCCGGGAAAGGAATAAGTCCATGGAAGGACCTAGCTTAGATAGTCCTTGACAGTGATTGCGCGATTCGTATCATCCGAATAAAAAGGAACCACCTATCGAGTGTATTTCGGTAAGCCGGTGGCATGATAGCTCCTCGTCTGGCCCTTCGCCTGGACCTTCCTGCTATTCAGTTGACGTCTTCCACCAGCATCTTATAAAGAATGCAACTCACAGGTCTCAAGAATCTCTTTCCTATCATTAGCCTAGTTCCTATAACCAGCCAACCTTGTTAGATTTTATTCGGGGTTTCTTGTCTTCGTATTTTCTTCTAAACATCTACAGTCCAACACCAACACCATGGCAATCACCAAATCCTCGTCAATACTGGTCATTGGTGCGGGTACCTGGGGTGCTTCCACAGCCCTTCACATGGCTCGTAGAGGATACAACAACGTGACAGTCCTCGATCCTTGTCCTGTTCCCTCGGCTATCTCCGCGGGGAACGATGTTAATAAAATCATCTCGTCCGGACAGTATAGCAACCGAAAAGATGAGATCGAAATCAACGAGATCCTGGCCGAGCAAGCGTTTAACGGCTGGAAGAATGACCCATTATTCCAACCTTACTACCACGATACCGGTCTTCTGATGTCCGCCAGCAGTCCGGCGGGCCTGCAGCGTCTGGGAATCCGTGTGAGGCCCGAGAAGGACCCTGATGTGGTCGAGGTATCTAAGCCCGAGCAATTCCGCCAATTGGCGCCCCAAGTGTTGAAAGGAGAATTCTCCGGATGGAAAGGTTATCACATTCGGTCTGGAGCTGGCTGGGCACATGCTCGAAATTCCCTCCTCGCTGCGATCGGGGAGGCCAAGAGATTGGGCGTGCAGTTCGTTACCGGGTCTCCACAGGGACGTGTCATCACACTTATTTTCGAGAACAATGACGTTAAGGGCTCTGTGACGGCGGATGGCAAGATTTGGCGAGCAGAACAGACTATTTTGTGCGCGGGTGCAAGTGCAGGCCAATTCTTGGATTTCAAGAAACAGCTCCGACCGACTGCGTGGACTCTTGTTCATATAGCCTTGAAGCCTGAAGAACGGGCGCTCTACAAGAATATGCCGGTTATCTTCAACATCGAAAAGGGGTTCTTCTTCGAACCAGATGAAGAACGCGGAGAGATCAAGATCTGTGACGAACATCCTGGCTACACCAACATGACACAGTCTTCCCACGGTGATGTCAGGAGTATCCCCTTTGAGAAAACCCAGGTGCCGCTGGAATCGGAAGCAAGAGTCAGGGCACTTCTCTCGGAAACTGTACCCCAGCTAGCAGACCGTCCGTTCAGTTTTGCCAGAATATGCTGGTGCGCAGACACTGCCAATCGTGAATTCTTGATTGACCGCCATCCGGACCACCCATCTCTTATTCTCGGCTGTGGCGCATCTGGAAGAGGTATGTAATATAGATAGTTCAATCCCTTGCGGAGACTAACTCTACTTTACCAGGTTTCAAGTACCTTCCGTCAATTGGAAATCTTATTGTTGACGCCATGGAGGACAAAATGCCCCAAAAAATCCATGAGCTAATTAAGTGGAATCCAGATCTTGCTTCCAAAAGAAATTGGACGGACACCCTCGGAAGATTCGGAGGGCCCAATAGAGTTATGGATTTCCACGATGTCAAGGAGTGGACAAATGTAAAGCATGGAGACCCTCCCAGATTGTGAATAATGAACATAGATAGAGAAAACCAAGGGGCCAAAAAAAAAAAAAAAAAAAAAAAAAAAAGAGAAAAAAAAAAAAAAAAAAAAAAAAAAAAAAAAAAAAAAACTCCTGCGATAATTCCGGGGTATCAATAGAAATAGAAATGCAAAAAATGAGACCAAGATATCATCTATCTACTGCCCTCAGGGGAAGGAGATTCGCTAAGTTGATACGTCTCATCCGATACCCAATGGCGTGAGACAAGTCCAGAGCCCTGTACTTGTTGTTCTTCGTCACCTGGAAGTCTAGCAAAGCCGTCTACGCCGGCAAGTCCTTCTTTATCATGAGGTGTATCGCAAACTGGTGACTGCAAAGCGGGATAGTAACGGCGGTACGAGAAGTAGGCAACGAATGTGCCCAGAATAGAGCCGCAAGTGACATCATACACATCGTGTCTATAATCATCAAGGCGGGAAATGGCAATCATTAATGCACAGAGGAAGGGTATGAGTGCAATTAAACAACGACAAAGGTCGGTTCTGGGTCTATAAACGTGCATTTGGCCAGAAACGAAGCTATGTTAAAACAATATAGTTAGCGCCTTTGCACGGCGGTGGTAGCAAAATGGAGCCTTACAATGATAAATATCCCAGCCCGGCAAATGAAAAACTGCTATGACCACTAGGAAAGCTCCGCCATCCTTCCTGGAGAACGTGTTGGTTTGACTGCGTGCATACTTTCCAATTAATTAGGGAGTCTTCCGGAGTTCCCTTCCGGGGAATGCAGCGCGAGATCAAGTCAGGACGAGGCCTTCCAACGGTATTCTTGATTATATCGGTCAACAGCGAAGTCAGCATCAGGGCGACGAAGAACCCAAGCATAGTCACTTGGATTTTATGGCGGTTTGGGCGGAACATGGAAACCCAGAGGAGAAGAATTAGGCACGGAATAAGTCCAGCATAGACAATTGACCAGACTAGAAGTAGGCCTAAGTATTTGAGCCACATTTTGTCATTGTAAATAAAAACTCACCCACAGAAACCCTCTCCACCACGGCAAAGGGATATTGAATGCCCCTGTCGTCCAAAGAGAACATGCGATGGAATGGTGTCACAAAGAGCTGGATCTGTAGTTCCTTTGTTACTAAAATTGCAGTGAAGTAAACCAATCCAATAATACAAACCAAAATCCACCCTCCTACAATACATGCTAAAGCAATGTAGTCAATTGCAGGAAAAGATCGGTGACAAAAACGAGAGAAAGCGCCAGATACTCCGGGTGGGGTTGGGGAAGGAATGGCCGACCCAGCAGCCAATCCATTGCGGGGCATTTCCACAGAATTACTTAAGAATAATAAAACACCATGAGAGATCAACAGTTCCCAAGAAGAACCGGAGCGAGGAAGAGCAGGAACGTGAGATGGAAGGCTGACCCTTGCCAGGGTGGAAGATCAAACAACAATGGGCTAAGCTGCCAAGAAGGCGCACGGGCCGTGGTTGTCCGCCCGAATCTCCGCATCACACTGACGGAACCTTTCGACTTCATTCACTGTGCCTTCGACAGTCACTTGGGCATTTTCTTCGCAGGGACAATTCTCAGGCCTCTGGCCCCCTTATCAGTGGGAAATTCTACGACAAAAAAAAAAAAAAAAAAAAATCATGGCCGAAACGGGACAACAACGAGCCCTCACGACAGCCTTTCCGCCGCCCCCGCCTTTATGGAAACACTTCACAACAGTTAATATTAAGAAACTTGAAGAAATCAAGAGAGATGCCACCAAGGGAGAAGATGGAAAGCCACAAAAGAAGAAGACTTGGACGCCCACTGAACTACGCTCTCTAGATCTACCAACGGAGCTTCGTTTCCTCGTGCCGCCAGAGATACCTATTTCCGGACAGTACAATGTGTTTGGAGAGCTACAAAATGTGAGACCAGCGGCACCTACCAGGGATAGAATTCTAGCTTACAAGTGAATCGCAGCTCTCGACCAACCTTCCTTCCCTGAAAGATCAAGGCATCACGCAACTCTACCCTGAGCCCCAATCAGGTGCCAATGGTGAACCTACGTCAGAGCGCCCTCAGCCTTTAAACCACGCATATTACCTACTTAAAATTAGCAAGTCCCTCTTGTTAAACTTCCTCGAATTTGTTGGTATACTATCGATCAATCCGGAGCAATTCGAGCCCAAAGTGGAGGATCTACGCAATTTATTCATCAATGCCCACCACCTTCTAAATTTGTACCGACCTCATCAAGCACGTGAATCCCTCATTCTAATGATGGAGGAGCAGCTAAACCGCACAAGGGAGGAAATTCAGCAAATGGACAAGTTAAAGGATGAAATTTCGGGTGTTCTAGAACAGCTGGAGAAAGAAGGTGCTGACGTTCACACGGCTATTGAGACCACCGACGAACATGATAAAAGGGCTGCTATCCCAGAGCAAGATGCTATTGAAAATTCAACTTTGGTTTGGAAGCTTCTAGACGAAAATAATTGAGCTGCCTTGTTTTGAGCCCGAAATTTGTTGCCCTGATGCGCGAAAAGGCCATTCGTCCCACAGTCAGCAACCCGTTCTCCCTTCTATTCTTGACTGGCGCCACCAAAATCCTGGGCCTTCAAAAACAACCGCTTATGTGCCCAGCTGCATATCCTGTGTCAATTCGCTTATGTACCTCGGCCCTTACAAGAGTGGTTGGACAGTTGACGAATTTGAAACCGTCGAGTCACGGTGATTTTGTGCCTATTAAAAGCAGCATGAACATGCATTTTTACAGCAATTGGTTGTACTAAGGAAAGTGCAACTTGAATACTGCATCTCCTACTGTTGTGTCGGAATAATACTTCATCCGTGGGAACATCACGTGTCGCACTAACTCCTCGCAATTAAAATCCCATCGAAATTTCTCTTGCGAAAAAACTTTTTTATCAACATTGCGTCTTCAGCAAATCTAGAGTTGAAGAATCCACCCTGTCATGTCAGACTTGATGAGCTCAGAAGACACAGGAAAAGTGCTCGATTAATGGTTATCTCTCAATACTCCTTTGCTTATAACCTAGGTAAGTTGAACTACTTTTATTCGCATCTCCTAAATGATGATTGATGCCTTATTTTCTTTGTTTCAACCCCATCTGAGAGCACACAAAAGTGCTTTTTGATTATAACTGTGCATCTAATATCTGAAATGGAGCTTTCAAAACTGAATGCTTATTGGAATATCATTCGCATGTGGAGTTCTTGCTAACCTTCTTGGTTTAGGTATTTTAGTTGTTTAGATGGTGTCTAATGAAAACTACTTATCACCTGCCTGATTTTTCTATCTCTATCTTGTAGCTTGCTACGTCGTAACATGTTCAATGGCCTGAAAATCTGCCATCCCGTCTCTATCTCTGGCAGTCCCATACATGTCAATCGCCGCTCAATGAAACCCGATTTTCCCATACAAACTGGTTCTCAGTGTAATAACTCTGCAACAACAGTAATAAATTGCTTTAATTATAAAAGCTGTAATAAGCATACTACTGTCTATTATTTCAGTACATCAATTCTTTACACTGCCTAAATGCTTGATTCTTCAGACAATTTTAGAAAAAGACATACATCTTAAAATCTATCTATAATTTATTTCATATCATAATTGTAAAATAAATCTTTAAATACATGTAAAGTTATTCCATTCCAAAAACTGCCACCTTATATGGGATAATAGGTTTTCATTGACAGAGTCTGCCAGAATGGTAGGAGAGAAAGGTAGAGTATTAACATAACCATTGTCAAAATATACTAAATAAGGACAAGAGAAGAGAATCTGAACTCCCTATCAACAGAAATGAGCATTAACCAGAACGCTCTTTCCACGCCTTCTCAATAGCGCAGGCCGCAAGTCGATACAACTCAGTAACAAAGTCAGCCACACGCTTGATGTGGACGATCTCAGTGACGGAGTAGGGTTGTTTCAAGAATATACGATCCATCATGGTCGTGGCGGTTTTCAGTAAGCCCAGGTCCTTTGTGGCCTGTGGGTCGGATGGGTTTTGAAGAATGTTGCAGAAAATAGCCAAGACAGCAGACATAGGGTAGAAAATTAGAGTCCTGGAACTATGATGTTAGTACGTGTCTATGTAGATTAATTCCGGGGGCCGGGGGTTTCAAAGTGGCTTGCAGTGCTTACCAGAAGATACCGTCGACAAGGACATGTGCAGCAGCCTCGAGGTATAAAAGAGTCGAGCGACTGGCCTCGACAGAAAGCGCCAAACTGGAACTCACGCCGTCCATCATACCGCCCTGTCGGTTTCCCCATGCTTTGCATCGACTGCTTGCTTGGTGGATTATTGTCATGCATAAATGGTAATTAAGGCGCAGCATGACAGAGTGCATGCTAACATTGGGGTCTGGGGTTTCGTGCGAGAATGACAGTGTCGGTCTCCACTCAGGAGGAACGGATATACGCCACCGTTCGAGGTCATCGTCCATTTCACGAATTTCTTTCAGAAGTTCTGCATCGGTCTTCTTAAGCGCTTTTAATGAATAAAGTACGCTGTAAGCTCGAGATTTAATAATACTCAGACGGAGATCGACTGGGAATAATGGGCTTTCTGGAAATTCCCGCGAATGGTGGTGATACTCCATGCTACTGTAGAGCTTTTCCACATAGCCGGGAGGCATTGTTAGATCACAGTTCTCTTCTGTGAACAGTTGAGGCTGGCCGGTCCTGAAGCAAACGTCTTTCTCCATTGTATAACAAACCCAGAATACATTTCGCAGCTGCCGCTGAACGCGTGCATCGAAATCCTTGTGGGGCTCCAGAACTCCGGTTGGTTGGGATGGAGGAGCATTGGCACCTATCATGAAGATCATGCGAGCTGCAAGAGAACCATGGTAGTTTGCAGCCTGCAGGTTCCCAGAGACCAGTTCACACAGTGCCTAAAGTCCAGGTAGATCAGTATGTGTTGATATCATAAGCAATGTTATGCGAACATGGGACAGCTTAACAATAATTGAATTAAATGAGCAGTCTTTTCCTGCTATTGGTTGGACTTACTAGCATTGTTAGCGCCTGTATCCCTTCTACTGACGGGTTTTCTTGCAAGATCTGTGGTAAAAGATGCTGCGCTTTCAGTGCACACTCCTCGCCGTCAATAGACGGGAGGTCCGTGCCGTCGGTGTTTAAGCAAGGGTCTATGGCAATTGAAAAGGCAAGGAAGGCAAAAACACATGCTCGAACACCTGCCCTCGTACAGTGCGCATTCTGATCTAGATTCTGGTACGCGACTTTGATAGTGTCCCAGAATAGAACACGATCTAAGACGGGAAATACCCGCTGCATCAGAGAGTTGCAGTATGCATCAAACCTTAACTCGACAATTCGCCGGTCCGGTAGATGAAATATGTTTTGCGTCCGAAGACTCATCAATAGTTCATTCGAGCTGATTGCGCGTTGCTTTTCCCACGGTGGTCTTGATGGGCTAAGCTTATCAAAGGAGATGGTCTGCCCAGTCCGCGATTGAACCCACTGCCGCCCCTCTGGAAGCAAGAATGGGATCCCTGTCATGAGACTGACAACTCCAAACTCCCTCCCTGCGAAATGAAGAGGTACGCAGCCAGAGACAGCCGGATCGCCAGGAGATGGCACATTCGATGGCAGTGACAATGATGATGTACTTGCTATACTCGGCGTAGGAAGAACAGGTGATTCTTGGGGTTCTTTACAGATCGATCAGTTCCGTTTAACAGAACCGGATATGGATTACCCACCGTTTTCTTTCAACAGGTTGTCCGTCAGTAACTTTTCTATCCTTTCAATGCGCTCGGCCAAACGTGTCGACTTAAGCGGTCTGCGGGGAACGTTGGAGTCAACACTGTTAATAGTTATACAACCTTGATAGGAAGCCTTAATTCATCATACAAGTTTTCATTGTTTTTCTCTTTTCTTTTCCTTCGAACCACCCTGTCAAATGTACATGGAATATTATGGTGACTACACCAGTTACATTGGGGAGCAGCGGCATCACACTTGATCTATGTGCGAATTAGCATGATAGTAGCTATGGTGACATCCTTGAATAGTATAGTAGTACCTTTCGCTTATAGCATGCGTCACACGCTCTTGCAGTACGCTTCTTGCGCAGCTCGGTACTATCCTCGTCCGACCTACCGGCCGAAGTTGGAGACAAATACATGTGAGCGGTTTTTCCGCAGAGACTAGGCAATCTGTGTCTGGTACACAAGATCGAGACAAAATATTATGCCGTAAAACCGCTGGATATAAATGGGTAACAGCGATTGGGAGATGGATAAAATGGTCAGGATTAAGAGGCGATTACCTTGACAAAAGGAAACGCGAAGCTGAGGGAGAGAGGCGACATTATTAGTAAGCAGGAAAAATGCTCCGATGCTGAGCAGTTTTACAACAATTCAGATTCTGATAGGCCTATAAGTATATTCCGAATCAACCTAAAGAAGGAAGAAAGTCATCTCCCCCATGTAATTAAAAGTCATCATTTTGCGTACATCCATCGACTAGTCCAAAACAAAACCGATTCCACATCCATCACTTTCTCTTCGTCCTCCAACGAGAGCTCCACCGCCGGCTAGCCCACGAGATACTCAATGTATCCGCGGCAATCTCTCGCGGGAGGCTTTCTCCTCTAGAGTAGTGTCGGTACATCAGGCCCGGGTCACTGGACGGAGAATAAAGACAGGCCTGCGCAATCTCGCTTGCCACCCCGGTTACATGTCGGACTTCGATCCGGCTGGGAAGGAGGATTGGCCGTTTAATCCGATCACGAGTCTGCGTGAGATGTAATGCAAGGACACCTCGATTGACGCCACCAGAGAGGCCAGCCACTATGCAGGGCGGTCGTTGGTGTCGCGGAGAGAGCTGTATCGGTTCACACACGTCCCTTAATGGATGATCGGTCAATCTGAGACGGTTACTGGGCAATTTGATCGTCCGCTAGACCGAGTGTGGCACCACACAGACTGTCCCGATACACCACCACCTTGGAGATCACCTGCAGTGTTGTCCACGCCATCTTGTCTGCCACCGCGATGCGGTGGATGGGAGACCCGGGAATCATATGGCCAGGGCGCGGACTGACCTTGCCCAGGAACGGCGGCCTCCGCGACACAGGATCTGGCGGTCGTCTCGCTTGGGGACAATTGATGTCTTCCAACCTACGAATAGTAGGTCCATCAAGACAGTCTCGGCTGCCCAGTCAGTTGTCCTCCCTGTCCGTGTCGTCCTTCTTTATAGTCTGCGATTCACCCTCCTGGCAGTCGCCAATCATAGTCGCCGATCATAGTCGTCAGTATGTGTATAAATCTTTCGGCAGAAGTGCTTTAGAAAAGTACCAGCCTCGACTTCCAGTATCCATTTAGCATACGTTCTCCATAGCTATAGGGAAATAATTCATATATACTTGTCTCGAAAATATGCTCTACGAAACCGGGCGTTTTTATATACCGCTATAGCCCCTCACCCGCTTTTGGTGACACTTACTCCTCCAAGGGTGTTGGCTCCTTCTTGATCTTGGCCTTGGTGGATATCATCTTGAAGGGCGCAGAAGACGGTACCTCTGCCTGAGACGGTTTCTTACTTGGTTTACAGGGGGCATTTTCGCTTTCCGCTAGATCCTTGATCTTGAAAGGCGCGAGAGAAGGGGGATTTCCTGTTTGGCGATTTCATTTGTTTTGCTTCCTGAGCCGATTCCCTCATCTTAGGAAGATTGCGCAATTTATCCCAAATCAGAAAGTAGACGCAAGTAAAGAGAACTAACTCCAGGGTCTTGATAGAAGTAGAATAAGAAGCTGTTCCAAGTAAACCCAGCTGGGCTATAAGCAGTCGAAAACAAAACCAATGGGTGTGATTTGTCGGTTCTTTTATAGATGACTTTATCGGTTGAAGGGATGCGAGGAAGTGTTGATAAAAATTGGAAATTGGAAAATTGTTCGGTTCAGTCCATTCCTTGTCACCCTTGAAATACTCCGCATGGGTTGTACGGCAGCCACAGAGGAATATATAGTTCATATAGTTTACTCCGGCCTGGACTATCTTTTCGACTTGCTTATATCCCATCCTAATTTCGGGAGTCCGCATGGAATTCCAGCTCTTACCCGTACAGGAGGTTTTGAAGCTGTTTCATCCATTTCACTGGATCTTTTGAGATTCCAATATTATATATGCCACTTTCTCCCGTTAGTTCAGAAAACACATATGCATGTCCTCTCGCCAGTCTGTTCTGGGGTGGATAACGGCGATCTTATAATCTTGTTTATTTCCGTGAATACCCCGTCTCTGTTTTTTACTATTTCTGTGTGGACAAGACATCTTTTTGCTGTCTGCTGGGTGAGGCAGATTTTTGATGTTGTCTGAGAACCGATGAGTCTCCTCATCGTCTCTGTCATCATGGCCCTATCCATTCAAATCGGGACTTCCTCTGAAAGAGATATGCCGGGTTCTGGGGTCTCAGATTGTTCCATCCCTGAGTCCATCGCAGGGCTACCATTGTCGACATTATTATGATCCGCAAGTGCTGCACTTTGATCTATATTCGGTGGACGTCTTGACGTAAACTTTAAATTTAGTCCCTGTGTGGTCCGTTGTTTCTTGGGTGCCTTGGCTTTCCTTTCAGAGGGCGATGGACTAATATTGCTTGGGTCGCTCTCCTCTGGAATCGGGATTCTTGGCGTAGAGAAATTAATGGACTTGCTGCCATTCTGGTGGCTCAGAAGAGGCGAGTTTTGCAGCGATTTGGGCGTCTCAATACCTGCTTTCGATGGTGTCGTGCCAAGTGTAGACGAGCGTGTTTACACCATATCTCTAGTCCTACACTGACGATTCTAACTAGTATAACGGACAATAGAGGTCTTGTATTGGCTATAATGGGCTAGTAATGGCGATATGGTTGTAGCTTGGACCGGTGGGACAAGGGCGCGACACACGACTACCGACGTAGCCGGGGTTTAAATGTGTATGTTTAATCCGTATCTTTTGGTTTGCTAACGCATCAAGAAGGCTGGGGTTGTAATCTGTAAACCCTTGTACAGAAACCACGTTCAGCTTCAGGCAGCGGCATATGGAGCATACCCCTAACGACTAGCCTTGTCGAGCACGCAGCCATTATTGTCCGTCCTTTGCTTTGAAACAGCCTGCACCGAAACCGGCAGGAGTCGTGACGGCGACCCTGATCATGGTCGCAGGCTAGCTGCACACTGCCATATCTGGCTTGGGAGCGTAGGTTGGTTCAGCCGAAGACTGAGCTGCTAATCCTGATGGTACCTGGAATATACAAGTTACGTTTCAATTTTGAACAAGGTGAACAATATAAAAGTGCGACTGGATGCAAAAAATTGAGGGAAAAGAAAGGTGCCCTGTAAACAGATATCATATCAACAAAACTAACCAAAACTAACTAATTACTATCCCAACTCTACCCGCACAGAATCCTGCTGAACCTGTTGAGCATAATTCTAAGAAAGACGCAAAGGTATGTATAGTCTTTTAGGTTGAGTAGTTCAGACATGAGTTTCCTCCACAAAATCCACCGGATCACAAGCCCGCATTATTTATTTCCCTGCAATAATCGAACAACATTGGTCTTGTAACTATTTACCAGTCGTGGTTCCTCATTTGAATACGCTAGTTCCCTGTCGATGGAAAAATCCCGTGGTTAGCTAGATTTCTATCACTCAGGGTGGTAAAGGGATTCCAACCATCACATAACCGTACAAATGCAGCAGTCGCATTCCTCATCCCCACAGTCACAGCCAAAGCATGGTTTCTGGACTGCTTTGATGGGTTGTCTGATAGACGAGCCGGAGCTGGAGGGAAGTGTGAAGTTGACAGGCGACGAGATCGAGGAGGTAGCCATTTTAGTTTCGATATTTTGCTTGGTCTTGACTACTAGAATAACGAGACCTTAACGGACGATGGAAAAGAGTAAAAACGAACTATGAACAGATCAAGTCCACATCGATAAATCAAGCCTTATTATATCCCGCTAATTTCACTAGTTGCAAAATGAGGAAGTCGGTCTAGAAAAAGTATGTTGCAACAGGCAGCTAAATTACTGCCAATGAACAAAGAATAGCAACCAAATTAAATAAGACACTTTTGGTTTTCGTTTCTTTTTCTTTTTCTTTTTCTTTTTTTAAGAATTTTAAGGTCAGACTCATCTACAAGTCACGCTTATGAACAGGATAGATAGGTTCAGACCACTATGGTAGCAAATTTGTAAACAAAAAAAAAAAAAAAAATCAAAATCAAATGTGCGAAAAACATATGTACATCGGCTTTTTTTCGTCAATCATCATCACGTGTAACCCAATACATCTCTTCTATTCATCTTCCAAATTTCATCGCACATTTCGCAAAGAGAGTACACCCTCGATGCAACGTCGGGGTATCGTCTAAGTGGTATCCATTATCCTTCTCTTTCTTTCATTCATTTTTTGATTCTTTTCTTTTAGATGTTCAGTCTATTCATTAAATAGTATTTCCTATGTAATCGTCAAGCAGTCATTACCGAGTGGCGCTGTCTTTACAGCTGCTCAGCCCAAGGAGCAGCTCCCGGATGCATCTGGTTCAGCCACTTGACAAGCTCGACGAGCTCAGCACGGCGCTCGTCCTCGAGCTGGTCTTGATCACCGCAGAGGACAGATTGGAAGATCGGTATGAGCTGAGGAGTAAGCTCCTGGATTGTGCTATCCTCCCACTTGTCTGTAGTTAGGTTAGCTGCAAGTCCAAGTCATCATACACTAGGTATACATACACAGCTGGCAGATCATGCGATACAAGGGATCATTCTCCTCAAAGTCGTTCTTCAGAGGCAGGAGTCCAACCAGGGCAGGTAGAACATCCTTAAGCGGAATGCTTTCACGGTGTCGGAGGATCATGCGGCTGATGCAGCCGGTAGCATTGTCCTGAAGCCGGGAGACATTTTGATGCATGCAGGACTCAAGTTTGCCAAGAATAGTAGGGTACTCCTGGATGATCTCAGCAGCGTTGGAATGCTCGACGAGACGGCCAACAGCATAGGCAGCGTTGGACTTGGTCTGTGGATCCTCATCACCGAGACGGTGAACCAGAAGTTTGAGGAAGGCAGGAGTGAACGGGGTGACAGCAGAGCCCATGCCATTAATGCACTCAGCGAGAACACCAACAGCAGTGGCACGCTCGAGCGACTCGCTGCTTCCAGCGTAACGAAGGATGGTCTTTTCAAAGACCTTCCATAATTCGGCGAAGCTGGGACCGAGGGCGGCAGCCAAGCCGGAAACAACGTCGAGACCAGTATCAACAACAACCCAGTCGAATTCCGAAGTCTCCTCACCGGCCTCAAGGGCCTCTTCTTCAGGAGCAAACTCGACCTGGCAAGGGTGCTGCTTAGTGATGATATCGGTAATCATTTGGATGACGTTGTGGAGGGTAGTCTCGTTGGCGACAAGGGAAGGACCACAGTAGCGCAGGTTCTCGGCCATGTTGCGGTTGATATCAGCGACAGTAGCCCTAGGTATTCATGGTTAGAAATTGAATAGGCAAAATAGTTCAAAATCACCAAGGACTGTGTAAATTGAAATTCAGGTACTGATAATAATCGTCCTTAACATCAAGTACGCTTCTTGCGTATCTGAGTGAGCTGGGTAAACGAGTGTATTCATCATTACAAATTGACCCGCATTGGGGAAAAACTTCAAGGCAGGTCTGAAAAGAGAACCAAAACTGGAATTGTAGAAAAAATACGCACCGATCGTCTTCCTCAGTCCACATCTTAATGGTGGCAGTCATGAGAATTTCACCAAACTTCTTCACCTCCTTAGCAGGCTCAACCTGCAAAGGCAGGCCAGGCTGCCATTTGGCCATCTGGCCACCCTCCTCCGCAATCGCATACAGCATGGCGTATGAGCGGTGCAGGGTACTGATAGTGCTCTTGCGCACACCTTCATAGGGATGCTCGGCGAGAGGCAGAACCATCTCGACGGTCTTCTCAAAATAAGGCAGGTAGGCAGACTTGGTGTGGGTAACCAGGTCACCAATGACTTCGACGGCAATTTCCTTCTCGAGAGACAGGGGAGTCGTGGCAGTGATATCATCCCAAGCATCGTCATCCTCGTCGACATCAACATCTTCGATGTCGCCATCTTCGCCGACAGGCTCTTCATCATCATCAGCGCTGGCAACCTTGACCTTGCGACCGGCAATGGTCACCTCCTGGCCGACGAGATCCTTAGCAGCCTCACCAAACGAAAGCTCAAGGTCGGTTTCATCCTGTTCAATGCAGGCAAAAAGACCCTTGACAACACCGTCCAGGAATGGAGAGAAATGCTCGACGTAGACCTTGGCCATGGCACCCCAGAAGATGTAGGTGCTCTCCTTGAGACGAGAGTGGCCCAGGTGAAGAGCCTCCTCGGTGGCACGCATGAGAGGCTCAACATAAGGCTGGTAACGCTCAGGTCCAGCGGCAGCAGCCATTTCGCCCATAGCATCTGTCACACTAGCACGCAGGTCCAACTCATCCTCGCTGTCCTTGACAGTGGCAAATTCCTGTAGCAGATGCATCGAATCGTCAAAGAATGGCAGGAAAGAGTCACCTGCTGAAGAGGCAAGCGAGCCTAGTGCAGCAGCAGCAAGGCCCTTGATTCTGAAGTCAGGGTGCTTGAAGAGCTTGTGCAGGATGGGAACCAATTCACTCTGATAAGGAGCGACATCCTTCTCATCCAAGCCATCAACCACAGAATCAATTGCGCTGATACCAGCCTTCATGATGTCAACATTTGGGCCATCTTCTTCACCCTTGTATTCCTGCATAGCGCTAGCCAAGTTCTTGAAAAGCAAAGGCATGAGCCTTTCGTGCTCCTGGCTCAAGTCCTCGGCCAGGTCATCTGCCAAGCGTGCTACAGAGTGCAAGGATGCCTGGCGGACCTTTGGCTCCGGATCAGCGAGAAGCTGGAAGACCATGGGGAAGATTTCCTTCATTTGAGTGCTGATAAAGTCGGGAGCACCCTCAACACACATTCCGAGAGCCATGATGCCGGCCCGGCGATAGTCTGGGTCGTCGTTGTTGAAGTACTGGCCCAAGGACTGAAGAAGTGGCACGACAACCTGGCTAGGTGGCAAACTCTGAGCCAACATATCAAGTAGACCCAGGGCAGACCGTGCGGGGGTGATGTCGTCGTCGCTGGGAGAAGCGTCACCAAGCTCTGTGACGATGTGCAGAGCGGTACGAGTGAGCTGTTCACCGATGCGCATACCCTGGACCTTGAGCTTGCGATATTGCACGCACTGCATCAAGAAGCTGATAGCCTGAGTACGGGTGTCCTCATCAACCTGGGTATTGGCGGCAATTTCATTCATGAAGACAACGAGGTCCTTGAGATGGACGGTCATAAGGGCCGGGTCACATCCCAGAAGGGTCTGGAAAACCTCGAAAGCTTGCATGACACGGTCTTCCTGATTCTGGTCGATGGCATCCTTAAGCACAGCAACCATGGCGGGAAGAATCTCCTGGAAAGACTTCACAGGAGCTATGTTGTCGTCAGAATCAAGATGCATAGCAAGCTTGCTCAAGGCAAGAAGAGTGTTAATGCGGACTTCCTCGCTCTCTGGGTCGCGAATCGTCTTGTTGAACAGGTTGAACAGATCCTGGAATTTCTCCTCGAACCCCTCTCCAAGGGTCTCCAGAATGGTAAAAAGAATATAGGTGCCCACGGCACGTTCATCCTTGTTACCGCTGTTCGCGGCCTGGAGCAGGAAGTTGGGTAGGTCGGCCCACTCGCCATCGATCAGGTCAACCTTGGCAACAGCTGAGATCACACGAGCTATCGAGTGACGGACAAGAGAGGAGCCCTCGCTAAGTGCAGAACGCAGCAGCTGCTCACGGATCTGGGGCTTCTGGCCTGCTTGGACAGAGGTCCACTGCTTGTTCACCAAAGAGCGAGCCTCGACGGCAGCGAGCTGCCTCAAGTTGGCATCTTCATGGCTGGTTGCGATTTGAATGAGGAGGACTAGTGACTCAGCCTTGTTATAGTACTCGCGCTGAAGAACACCGGTGGCTTCCTTGACGTTTCCCTGAGCGGCTAGAAAGTCTCATGTCAGCAGAATGCTACCAGCAAGTAAAGCCAGGTTCTTCGGGTGGACTCACGATTCAGGACAATCTGAAGTTGTTGCAAAAATCGTTGCTGATCCATGATTGGATGATAACTTTATAGGAAAATAATTAGAAGGCGGAAAAATTTCTGCTTGTAGGGTTGTCCCGGTTCCTCTGATAAACAGGGGCTCCTGTATTAGGGACTGGAGGAGCTGTCAGTACTGAGACAGGCAGCTCAAAGGGTATCACAAATAAATATTTAACAAAAGAAAGAGATAACAGTTAAGGAGAGAAGAGAAAGGAGGGAGGAGGGAAAAGTGAGAGATGGAGGGGGAATAGGAAAGGAAGAAAAAAAAAAAAGTTTAGGGGTTTCGGAGTCGCTCTTTTTTTTTTTTTCTCTCTCTTAGTTAGCGCGCATAATTTCACGTGTGGTCGCTGCCCAACCGCGACTTTTTAATCTGTATCCACAAAAAAAAAAAAAAAAAAAAAAAAAACACGCACAATGATTAGTTACTGCAGAACTTTTTCATTTACTCTTACTTACTGGAGTACGTACTAGACTTTGTGAGAAAAATACTATCTAATGTTATGTTATGCTATTATTTTACTCCAGGTAAAGTCCTGGGTGAAAACCAGCATACCTCATGTACAGCACTTGGTAGAGGTTAGGAATAATTGAAGCCTATGACAGAGTACATGTTGCTGTTTCTCGTTACCGTGTGCCGTCTAAGAGTTTACCCCACAGAGATATGCTCAAGCCCAAATTAATCATGCTGTGCTTGGTTTCCATGCTTAATATGTGAACCGAACCTTGCTCTATCTTAAAAAAGAAGAGTGAAAATTCATTTCAAGTCAGTGCAATTCCAATTATATAATACATTGTAGATGCCAAGCCGTAGAATCTGATAGACATTATTACTTGAATTGATATTTGGAGATTGCGAGCATAAAAATATTTCCATCAGTGACTAATCCATTAAGCGTGAACACCAAAGCCTAGGTGTACATAGTCTCCTTAAATGAGCAGAAGGATAGCTAGTATTCTTCTGAATCATAACCATCGTCAGCCAGCAGGGAACGATATCCCCTGGACGCAAGGTTCTCTTCAAGGCCTCCATCGGAACCGGGGTCAGCATATCCTATAAGAACGGTCAGTACGTCGCATGACCATGGGATAAATTGTAGTAATATTTACCCTCTCCACCGAAATAGCTGAGTGCTACGGGTAAAAAGATGAGTGCATGAGTAGCAGCAAACAAAATCAGAGCTAGCCAGACACGGAAGTAGTAAATCTCAAAGATTTTACTACGCGTGAATGCCAGAACACACACACCCAGCAGTTTCGTCAAGGTAATACCACTGAAGACACTGCCTCCTACGTTGGCCAAAGCTGCCCAGGCCCGAGCATCCTTGCCCCGGAACTTGGTGGGCGCCTTTTCTAAAATAGCTCGGGAAGGGAACATGAAGGCTCGAGCAATATGAGCACAAAACTCCACCCCGATGCCGACGCAGATAATTAAGTTTACCAGCGACACTGCATTCAATGATACCCCAGCGACTGCCATAGATCCGATAACATCGACCACTATCATTACAACAGTGGCCGATACCACAGCTCCCGTCGCTACAGAGCCCAGAATGGTGGAAGTAATGGCGAAAATAATGGCAATCGCGAAGCCAAGTAGGGTGCCTGTTAGCTTCACAATAGACACATATTGGTCGAAGAACACGTAGGATTTAGAGTATGGGAATACATCAATACCATGCTCATTAGAAATGCCCTCTGCGATGCGACGAGCAGCTTTGTAAGAGTTAATAAAGTCATCTTGACTCCTGAGAGGCGTGTGTGCAGTTCTAAAGTGGCTCGCGTTTGTCATTAGTCGTTTAGGATCGATGACAAGAGCATTGCTATATGGTGCTTTCCCTCCCAAAGGACAGGAAGAGTCAGTAGGCGCTTCGATCCATTTTTCAACATAGTGGACGAATTCGGATCCTTCTGGCATGCCGTAAAGAGAGATATTCCAGGCAGGGCTTCTGTCTTCAAAGCAAAGCTTGCCGTCCTCTTTACAGCAATCTTGCTGCGGGTTTAACCAGTAGAAAAAGTCGTCAATCCAGCTCGCAGTGGACCCTGAAATATAGGAAACTTCGGGCCGTTTTGATTCCTGTTCCAAGACAAAAGAGAGAGAGAATTCTTCGCAGGTGGTGAAGCGCCCACAGAGCTGTTGTTGATGGTTTCGCTCGGTCACGTTCACATTTCTGGTCACAAAATATACTGGAGGCCCGCTCCCAAAGTAGGCGTCTAGATCATTAAAATATTGTATCAAATAGGAGTCGCTTGGGAGAGCGATGCGTTGATCCAACCCTAGTGCAACTTCTGGAATTAGAGCCAAAGCAGCTGTCAAGACACCCAAAAACACAACAACAATTATCACCTTGATCCTGCGTCCAAGAATGTGAGTAGCATACACTTTACGAATGAATGTCTGTAAAATACTCTCCCCACCTTGATCGTCAAAGATTTGGTCGTCAGCCATTCCAGACTGAGCTTTGCGCACTGTCACACATGGAAAGCAGTCCGCACGGAGACCCTCGACCCGTCTTTGATTCAAGGCAAGCACAGATAGAAACATAGTAATCTGTAAGAGAGCATTGATGAAGACAGCACCCGCAGCATAAACAGCAAAATTTTTCACGGCAGGCATTCCAACAAAGGCGCCTAGCGCGAATGCAAATGTTTCCGTAACAGCGGAGAGGAAAATGCTAGGGCCAATTCGGCCCGCAGCCCGAGCAATTCGCTCATCAATTTCTTCGTCAGGGTGACTGATGTTAATCCGTTCGAACTCGTGAACTATTAAAAATATATTGTCCACTCCAACGGCTAATACGAGGAAAGGAATAACCTCCGCTATGATCAAAGTCGCTTTGACTCCTGCGGCAGAGAACAGCCCAACAGAAGCCGAGACCGACATTAGAACAATAAGAATGCCCACAATGCCTAAGGTAAACTTCGACTGAACAAGGGCATTGGCTGGGTTTGTAGCCAGGGATCTCCAGGTAACCGTAGCTGAGCCCAAAGCCAAGGATGCATATATAAACATGATGATGTAGCTGATGACTACAATCTTCGCGTCAGTGTTCGAGGATTTGTTAAGCTCTTGTTCGACGCTGATTTCTGTGTTGAAAGAAACACGAAGACCACGCTCTTTAGCTTCTTCTTGCACCACGTCAAAGATGCGCTTGAAGCTGTCTTCCCAATCAATAGCATTGGCTTCGCCTTCAGTTCCCTGAGCATGGTTGTTTACAACCCATGTAGCAACAAGTGCCTGTGCATCCAGCACATTGCCTGTTTCTTCATAGCCACCAAGAAGCATTTCAGGTTTGAGAGGTTGACCAAAGTCGGGAAGGCAGGCCAAATCACCTGGGGACTCCGTGCAATGTGTAAGTTGGTCTGCCCAGGTGTCGGGATCGAGATTCGTAACAGATCCGCCAAAGTAACCCGTCAAAGACTGGATTACACAGGCACCACCTGTTGGTTTAAAGCAGACGTCATCCAAGATCAGTTCCCGGTCCAAAGAAATCATCCGGCGAACTCGAGACTCGACATCGAACCACCAGCTTAAGGTTTCGTAATTTAGTATTCGACCGTCTCCGTCTGCAGTGCTGTTGACCACGAAAGCTTGCTCTGCCCGATAGAAGGGGCCGAAATTGGCATCGAAATATTCCTTCTCTTGGAAGGCTGCCGAGTTAGGGCTCACCCATAGCCGCACAGGGTCCCTTTCTACAGAAAATCTCATCCAACCCAGATTTAGCAATCCAACCACCACGAGACTAGTGAAAATGGTGAGTGATGAAAAGCGGGCGCAGGTGCCTGCGATGCGATTAAATAGGACGTCCAACGCGGAGTTCAATCTGTATACACCGCCGGGTTGCTCAATGTAACCCCCGGAGTGGATAATATCACCCTCATCCTCATCGTCGCTTGGGTTAGGATCCTGAAGAAGTCGAACACGTTCAGGCTTGCGATATCGTCGTTCCCTATATGTGAAATAACTGGAGAGCGCCACGACTAGTAATAAAAATACGGAGTAGATAAGGATCACAGAAAAAGACAGACAAGGCAGGAGTCCCACATAGCAGTGGGTGTTTGTTTCTACTGCCGGCAATTCCGGGCACACATCCGGACAGTCCACACAAGAGCAACGGAATGCCTCGTCCGAATCATTGCACGCTTTCGGCTTAATTGATAAAGCTTTCATGCCATGCGGGTCAGGTCCGACTGGCTCTGTTTTGTAGTTCATCTGGAATGGACTGCCCAGCAGTTTTTTGTCTCCCAGAAACTTCATAAACTGAGTATAGTTCTTTGCACCACCTCCGATGAAATCAATGGCCTTACCGCCTGAAGCACCATTCTTCACATTCTTGCAGCTGTCGAAAAAGCCACGCTGGTAGTCTTCTGACCACACGTTGTCCAACTCTGTCACAAGGAATTTGTCGGGACTTTTCTCTTCAGTTTGTGTCACATTTACGAAGAGAGACTGATCTGGCGAGCATGTAAAAGTGCAGAAAGTGTTGAAAAAGTTCTCTTTGCACGCAGGGCAGGAGGCTATAATTCCCTCGGCCAGTTTCAAATTCCTAGAAAGCGCATCGACCTAAGAACTCAACAGCGTCAGTATAACCACAACACATATATAGGCCGGCCTTGGTGGATTTGAAAACTCACCTGCTCATCTTCACAACACACTGGCCCTTCTTCCCATTTGCTGCCACATAAATCTACCAATTTCTTCCTCACCGTTGCTTCGGGCTCCTCCGCAACTCCATTGTCCGGACACGGCAGCTCTCCCCCAAAAAATGACTGCTTCCCACAGTGCCCTCGGATGGCACAGCGGCCTTTTTCATGTATTTTTGTTTCTCCTTGGGCTAAAGCATGGGGTAGAAGAAGCGAGCCCAGACCAGCAACGAAGGGTATAGAGCGGAGTCCCCGCATGATCGGAAGAATATATGGTGGTTGAGCCGATCGGATGAAGGGATGACCAATTTCAGGGAAGTCATCCGAAACAGGTGACGTAGAGAAGAACAGAGCTCTGACTTGGCCAAGGAGTCAAATGGGATAATGATGGCCTCACGCAACAGTAACTTTGAAGGGAGTGTGGTATCAATATCCGTACCACGTCCCCCACGAACGAGTTAAAAATTGGGATCAACTATACATGGGCAGTTGAGTGGTGCCGACCAATATGGTGAACCATGCTAGGTAATGATGAAGATATAGGAGGAAGGAGAGGAAACAAGGGAAGAGGCGGAGAGGGCGGCAATACGTAAGCGGAGAAGCACTGCTTTGATTGCGTTGTTCCTCGGAATGACATGAGCGGTGTCTGGAAGCAAGATCCTAATCCGTTGGGCGCTAGCTCAGGCACTCCGTCGATCTCTACTAGCAAGCCTGAAGAGTTGAGGTTTCTCACGATGGATTGGTAGACTTATTGATGCTATTGGCTGCCCTGAAATCGGACGCCACTTTTTTCTTTTTTCCTTCGTTTTGCGTTTTCTTTTCCGATGAAACTAATCGGCCTGGAACATTGTGGCATAAATGTCATAGCCTACAAGGATTAATCACATTGATCGTATGACCCAGTCCAAAACGTGCAAAGCCGAGGGTATATTTTAATACAATCTTGTATTATAACCTGGAATATTTTTGGCTACCTTTAATCCTAGCCAATAGCAAATTACTACTATTAAGAATATAGTTGCATTCTGTATTATGAGGTCGCACTAATTTAACGACCTATATTTTAGTACTGCCGCTTTGTTAAGTTGCTTTCTTAACCAGCCTCTACCGTTACCTACCTACCGAATTATCTATGATCTATGTAGTTAGACAGGAGCGTCCTATAAATGCGCGTTTATCTGTACGCAACCAGTCGCCATGGTCATTGACCGCAAAGCATTTCCTTTGTAAGATGACGTATGAAAAACCACAACATTGAATCAATGGCAAGAATATAGACAATCAGATCTTGGTTAACATCCGGATTGTCAGTCACAACACCTGATAAATACTGGAAGGTCATACAGCCACACCCATAGCCTCCTATTTAGGCCTAATATGGCATAAAATAGTTTAACATAATCGGACACCGAGTGGCCGATTTTTTCGCCGGCTCAACCCTTGAATCTCATGGATCCTACCAATACTGCAGAATTGTCGCAAATTCAATATTAGTCAATATATAAAATTTAAAATTCTGCTATTTACCTGGATACATTAAGCAGTTATTGTTACGGAAACACTATAATCCGACCCGGCGGTGCGGATTATCTAACGATCGATTCCACCCCTGAATCCTTTAGACAGTAGAACACCTCAATGAGAATATAGGGAACTACTTAGTAGGCTCAGCTGGTTGAGATACTGCGATTCCTAGTGATTCCACTGAATGACATCTACTTCCTAGTTAAGCTAGTTAGCCTGGAGCTGATAGAATGGCTCCCTGCGCTGCTGCGCATCACTTCCCCCGAATTCCACAACAGTTACGACCAGCCTGGCCATATTCACTACACTTTGCAAAAGCTATCAGTTAATTAGACCATCTATCTACGGAGTATAAGCCCAAATTCCGCTTACCTACGGTACTTACCTGACCTTGGACCCTACCCCTCCTTTAACGTGGGTGGTGGGCTGGTTCTTATAATATGTATGGTCATATGCGTATAATATACACTATACTAGTTCAGATAGCAACTATACCAAACTAGATATAGTACAGCTAGCGAAGAAGGTGCGGTAGGAGAGAGCGGGCTGTGACTAAGTCAATTTCCGAAACATTTCTGAAGGTATAAATACATAGGATTATCAAAGATGGAAGGGGCAACGAAGGAGAGCAAAGATTATGTTGTCACTTATAGGGGTGAAATTGTGGAAAATCGGCATGCAGTTCATGTTGCAGTTACTGATGCCGAAGGCGAGCTTCTGTATGCTGTCGGTGACCCCTCGCGATTAACTTTGGCCCGATCTGCTGCAAAACCAGCCCAAGCACTGGCAGTTCTCGAGACAGGCGGTTTTGATCAATTTGGATTTGATGATGCGGATCTTGCATTGATGTGCGCATCACACAGCAGCGAAGAGAGACACATATCCCGGGCACTCGCGATGCTAGCCAAAGTTGATGCTAGGGAAGAAGACCTCCGATGTGGAGGCCACACTGCAATTTCAGAGGCAGTGAATCGGACATGGATCAAAAGTGAATTCACCCCTACTGCTGTGTGTAACAATTGTTCGGGAAAGCATGTTGGCATGTTAGCTGGCGCTAGGGCAATCGGTGCTGAGTTGGCCGATTACCACCTTCCAACACACCCGATCCAGTTGCGAGTTAAACGTGTGTGTGAGGAACTATGTGGCTTGGAAGAGGATACGTTGAAATGGGGTATTGATGGCTGCAACCTCCCGGCGCCTGCTTTGCCTCTCTTCTACATCGCAAAGATCTATGCCTCGATTGCTGCTGCTGCAGATTCTACGGAACAAAAAAATAGCCAGTCTGCTAGAACGCAAGCATTGGGCCGTACCTTTCGTGCCATGGTGCAATATCCAGAACTAGTTGGCGGCGACGGTCGATTCTGCACTATACTCATGCATGCATTCCAGGGTGCTCTCATCGGCAAAATCGGGGCAGAGGCCTGTTATGGAATGGGAATACGCGGGTCTGAACAAACCCGTCGGCTTGGGACAGGCGGTGCCATTGGAATATCAGCTAAAATTGAGGATGGTAATATGCAAATTCTTTATTCAACACTGGCAGAAGTCCTCGAACAACTCCAAATCGGAACACCGGACATGCGCCAGAAACTTGCAGGCTTTCACCATCCAAAGATTTTGAATACCTCTAGAGTTGTCACGGGCCATATCTCTCCTAGATTCCATGTCCGCAAATTAAAATAGCGCTGCATAGAATGTGTAAGAAGAGGTATTAATGCTCTTGAACTACTAATGACATTCAATGTAGAAGGGTCGTATACGATAGTCTATATAACGTACAGAACTGTGACCTCTTTATTACCATCTAAAGTTATTCGACATGGAATAGCAGTATCAAGTATAATGTACACTTGGTCTGTCTTAGTCTGTCTTGTATTCATTGTTTTGACATGCGCAAAGATAGCTTCTACCTGAGCTCTTACAAGAAAAGTCCAATATGTCCTTAATTCAAAGCGACTTGTACCAAGTCACACCTCAAACAAATAAGTAAATGATCAATCAGAGGGGTTTTCCCTATAAGTTAGGCCAAAACATTGTATCAAATCCTCCAAAATCTGATTGTGGGAATAATTCTCAATGTCAATTAAGTGCTGCAGATTCTATATATGCATTGCCGTCTCCACATTCTGCCCCATGTCTGTATCCATGGCATTTCCCTCCTACTCATATCATCTCATCAGCATAGACATACCCATGCACTTATCCATACCCTAGCCCAACTTACCCTCCTAACCATCCCATTTAATGGATATAGTCTTGTCCATATTATCCATGTTGTCTATAGCAGAAGGCATATTCTCATTGCCCATTTTCGACATTACCATATCCATTATCATGGAAGTATCGTCACCACGGGCCTGGAACTCCGTATATTTTGTTTCGCATAAGCTAACTTTCACAAAATATAAAATAGTAGTTGATAGAATTACCTAAAGTGCCGGTGCGCAAGCTGCAATAACAGCGAAAAGCGAGGAGCTAAGTACTGCTGTCTTCATACTGGAGCAGTGACTTAAGAGCTTACACGGAAATGGAATAATTATATGAAGGGCTTAATAGGAGACAAAGAAATTTGCTAATCCAAAGCTTGACCTACTCTTGCAATCTAGCCGGAAGAAGGAGTTTATATATCTTGAGACATACCGGGTCTCAAATGTAATTAGGAAATCCATACAGCCTAAGTTACAAGCATTGGGAATCAGAAGATCCCTTATACCCATAGTAAATGGCCATCCCTTACATACAGTTGGTCCTTCTTGACAACGGACCTGTCATCATCATGAAGAAATATCACCGAATATGTTTGGAATGCTGATCATGGTTATAAAGGGCCAAAGTATACTCCCCTGAAGTTTTATTACGTACCCTTTCGGAGGATGTACTGTTCTTTCTAAATGTGTCGCAGGAATACTTGTACTGCTAATTTGGTATATTGTATGGGGGGGAAACAAGAGATCCATAATTCTCTGATGTGTGCTTGGGGCTAAGATTGACCGAGTACTTCGAAGATTCAAATGCCCCCGTCCCTGAATCAAAGCAACTGTGAAGAAGATGGTGGAGTGAAAGAAGGGGGATCAAGGCGCTTTAAGGAGAATCCCGAAGGCGTCAATGATTGCTTTTTGCTTTCGCTATGATATAATAGGAATGAGGGCTAACGGGCAATAACTGGCTATATGTCACGCAATCAAGATACATACCAAGCTGCATCTGCATCAATAGGCATATTCCAATGGCTACTTGGCAGTATGATCTACCTGAATGATGAAACTGGTTTCTACAAGTAGGAAAACAGCTATTTATCTGGCCCTACTCTTCAGTCACCGAGTCGATTGCCAGGGACAATGCGAGTACTATTTTGTTGGGAACTTTCAGCAGTTCTAAATGGCCTTTCTGTCTCTGTCTGTCTCCATCCTCCTCTTAAAATGAAGCCACAGAATTCTCATGGGATGAGCTCTTAAAAGGTCTTTATAGAATGATCTCACGTACATCTCCTTGCACTCCCGATATTTAATAAAAGAGATGGGTATATAGCATTATAAGTCATAACAAAGATAACTATTTCATTCATCTTTCCAGATACGAGAGGCTACTGCCTTATGTCTTAGTAACACTAAACAAGGTTCTACCATAAATGAATGTATCAAAGAATCTATAGCCAATGCTAGAATCTGAGTAAATAATATTTACTACCTGTACTTACTGAAATGATGAATAGAGAAGTTGCCGACTTAAAGGCTCAATTCTGCCGTACAAGTCTAACTGTGGGTTGCAGTAGTTGCAATGTCTGCAGCTTGGTTGTATTCACTATGAGACAAAAAGAAAAGAAAAAGAAAAAAATAGTTGAAATTCCACAGAGTCATTCACTCTCGGAATTAAAAAAAATAATAGAAATTTCAACAGATAGTAATGTTGCACAGATTGGTAATAAGAGCCATTAAAAACCGGCCAAACTCCGAACTCCGTCATCCTCTACTCCCCCGCCATCTACAAAACTCCCTTGTTCATAACTCTTTAAGTACAGCAGTCACTTTATCTACCCCTATCAATCCCAAACATTGAACCATTCGGGAATCTCTAGAATGGCCCAACAGAAAATCTTCATCACCGGAGCTACGGGTTTCATTGGCCGCGTGGTCACGGAAATTGCTGTGAAAGAAGGCTACATTGTTCGCGGCCTCTCTCGCCGCGAGGAAGGTGATGCTCTTCTGCAGTCTCTAGGCGCTACTCCCGTCCGGGGAGACCTGGCCACCCTAGACGTCCTTTCCCATGAGAGCAAAGAGGCTGACATGGTATTCCACCTCGCTTTTGATCACGACTTTTCGAAGCCCTACGAGCAGATCCTGAATCTCGACGTCGCAGCAGTGAACGCCCTTGCCGAACCCCTTGTGGGAACCGATAAACCTTTGGTGACCACCGGTGGCACCGCTATGGTTGCCCCAGACGCAAGTGGAGGCGAAACAGACGAGATAAGTCCTTTGGCCGAAAACCGAGTGATTTCGCGTCATTTGGCCGAGGCGAACTCTCTCTCTTGGGCCCAGAAAGGAGTCCGCGTTACTTCTATCCGACTCCCGCAGTATGTCTATGGACGTGGGACGACCAGTGGATTCACTGCGCTTCTTATCAAACTGGCGGCTCAGTTCGGCGAATCTGTTTACATCGGCGATGGCGAATACTGCTGTTCAAATGTGCATGTTGACGACGCGGCTCGACTATACTTTGCAGTAGCCACCAAGGCAAAGGCTGGAGAGATCTTCAATGGAACGGCCCGGACAGATACAACCTACAAAGCAATGGCAACTGCAATTGGAGCTTCAGTGCAGGTGCCTGTTAAGTCCATCACGGCTGAGGAGGCAGCAAACAGGTGGGGGTCCTTCCTAGCTGGATTTGTCGGCATTACAAATCGAGCATCAAACAGAAAGGCAGTTGAGCAGCTGGGATGGAAGCCTGTGGGACCCGACTTCTTGTCTGAAATCCAGTCAGGGAGCTACGTGACTGTGGCGGAGAAGTTCAAGAAGGATCATGCAAATGGCTTGTTGTGATACTGGGAACAGCTGGACTCGTGGTTCTCTATTAGCTGAAATTCTTACGTTTTCATGTCGAGCCTTTCCGGAAGATGTGCTTTCTTTTTAATGTATGCTGCATGGCATGGTTCTTGTCTGTTGACCAAATTTATGAAGCTTTAATAGATAGTGATCATTCGTCATACATTTTCTGTTTAGTCCCAACCTAACATTGAGCAGCGACACAGTTAGGCTGTTGGGCTACCTAATCCTACATGTCAAAAACAGGGAATATGGGTAGTATTTTCCTATCCAGCTGCTGTAATCAACAAATACAGTATCTAAACGCTTTGTCTCTGTTCAGTGTTGCCATTTAAAACCTGTATCACTCGATCAACTACTTGACGGGGGGGCCCAAGAGTTATCCACTAGCATCTTTCTTTCTTTTTTTTTTTTAAAAAAAAAAAAAAAAAAAGAAAAAAAATCCTCCCGAAACGATGAGGGGAAGAGGTGCTGCCAGTGTGGAGAATAGAGATCTACAGGGAACTTCGAAGGAAATGGTGTGGGTCTTATCGGAAGTGGAGTGAGTGCCTTCGCCGGATGTGTTTCCTAGAGGCTTGTTCCAATGCTCTATCCGCCCAGGACGCCGTGATTAGATAGGCCAAGTAATTAGATCCAAACTGCTGGAGGAACATTTATGGAAATTACTCTATCAGACGGGAAAAGGAAGCTGGTCCATATTTGTGGAGTCGCATTTATGCATTACGATAATTATTCTTAGATGATATGAAGCATGGAAAATATAGTAATTGTCCACCAGCACCAAAAAACATGCGTTCTATTGACCATCTTAAAGTGCTCAGGCTTTCAAAGCTTCCCAGTTTTAATGACTGTCTTGTGTAAATGGCGGTTGCGGATGCTTTTGCATGTGTAACTTGAGCATATCTTAAAAGTCTAAAAGAAATTATCCCCCAATTGCCCGATGTGCATTGGTTTCTATAAGACTTTAATTTATATGCATTAAACAATATATCTCTATTAATCACATATTATGAAATTATACCAAGAAACAACAGTTCATCCATGTGCAAATACATATCTAAAATAACTAGAACGTCTTATTAATATGCTAATCTCGGTGAGTTAGAGACTTGCATTCAACGGCCTAGCGCATATAGCTTGTTAATATCCATGTTTACAATAATGCTTTATCCTCGGAGCTATCAGCGAACTTTATAATAAGCTTCCCGTCACGTTTGCGCACAACAATGTTCTCGAGTGTTTTGTTGAAGCATGCAATGCCTTGTGGTATCAACTGTATCAGCTCGTCAAGGAAATGCACACAATGAACTCCCTTCTGGCCAATGCTGTTGCGAATCGTGAATGCTATGTCCTGCCGGCTCGAATTCTGCGCATTCGTCGACGTCCCTTTATACTATACCCATCGAAAAAACCGAACCACACTGTTTGCTAAGACCAAAGGTTGCGTGTGCAGACCTTCTCAAATATTTTGTAGATACCTTCATGGCAGGCCTTCATCGCTTCTACTGTGTTTGGGCTAAAGGAGACAACAGCCCCTACCACGCCAAACGGAAAGGCTTGTCTGATTGATACTAAGTAGTTACAAAGTGCTCATGCATGATAAGTGGTCACTCTTAATAAAATGCTGATTTTCACAGTAGAGAAGAAAACAAAATAAAGCTGGATTTCTATATATAGCATGCATTCTAGCCCTCTGCGATGCTCCTATCCCTGTGTAGGTGGAGAGGATTTATTACTGTTGGACTACCACTCGAGCTCCTGAATTGTACCGCTTAGTTGTCACTTTTTAGTATACTCCGCACTACCTGTATAATATAACGGAGCTTTTTGCCTCCAAAATCAGTGGATGTATTGATAGGCGCAATGCTGGTATGATATTATCTCTATTAGAAAGGGGGCCCTACTTACTCCTGAACTGTTCCGACTTTGTGCCGAGCATGTAAAAAATTTCCAGCAACAACAAAGTACATATCATACAATAGAGGGGGATTAAATTAAAATAAAACAGCTCTTCCATTGGATACCGTGTGTAGTTCGCTGTTGAATCACCCTTCAATCATGGTGCATTTATTGATGCATCATGCCAAAATAGGCAACCAACCTACACACCTTTCCGCCCATTTTTTTAAGAGACAGAAAAAAGACGCAGGTGTTTTGGGTTGCTAATAATTTTACCTCAGTATCTATGTATATGCAAGTGGCCCTCACATTGTTTTTCATGCAGCTTATTGTCTGAAATATGCTTGGAATCCTCTCATGCCATACATTCTTTCTGACCGTAGGGAGGATTGTAGAGTGTCTTATAGCCTGCTACTAACCGGGAATTTTATTTGATGTTTTTAATGCCTCGGCTGTGTTTGGACGATGCGTCTGATTAAGTGTTATTTTTTTATTTGCTGCATCACATCCAGGACCACTCTTGTCTTGTACTCAAAGGGTGGTAAATTGCCCTCCTGCTAAGAATAAAAATTGTTTCCCCACATGGATGGCTGGGATGTAAAACTCAAATTTTTTGCACGGCTGACTCGGGGGGCGGAGTGGAATGTGTTATGGCAGGCAATATTATTTTGTTTTTGCATTTCTTCTAGAAGAAGCACCTATCCATGTATTGCGTTTGGGCTTGCCATACTATTTTTGAAATACGTAATTGTCCCAGTTTAAATACACACAAACAATATTGCGGATTAAGATACTCAGCCCTGGACGAGCTGTATACGTATTTCCAACACACCGCATCATGTAAGCTGACTGTTCTCTTCCCATTCAATAGAAATAGATAAGAAGGTCCGAATTGTATACATAACTCATGAAAGAAGTACTACAAAGATTGAGACTCGGTCAAAGTGCATATCTCTATTAATTACGGAGTATTGCTCCGTAATACTTGACCATTCATAAAAATTCTTAATTTAAGAATCAAGATACGGGAATAAACGGCAACTACCTTTGCTTATGGACGAATTGGGCATCAACCCTCCACTCCACGCAGATTCCACCATGCTAGCACCAATAGTAAATCTACTGTGTAATGGCCAATCATATATTTCTAAGTATTTGCTTAATCATTGGTGTACGTTAGAAAATTTCTTCTTTCTCCCCTCTTTCATTTCTATTAGCTTTTTCTTCTTTTTTTGAGTACCATAGATAAAAAGCAAATATGCCCTTTAGCCTAGGCGGGGAAACTGGCTAAGTTGCCACTGTTCTAGAAACAAGAACCCCTCTTTGTTCCTTCAATAATACTGGCCTTACAGAACTCCTTGTTTCGAAGGCTCCACTTAGACGGGAATAAGGAACTGGAGTGGCGTCGAGCTAAGCTGAAAATTCGCCACTAACTAGCCAGATTCGTTCTAGGCGGCGAGCGAAAGAAAAAAGCTCGAGCTGTAGCTCTAGCCTGGGTTGCATGGAAGCTCTACTCGGAGCTGGGGAGAGCTGGAGTTGGGAGGGGCAGGTTGCACATGGTCAGGTGGCGGTCTTGTTCAAATGTGGTTGTGGGTGGTTTCATGCCCATAATTATTGGATTGTTAAATATGACTGCTGCGTTATACCAAGTACAATGGTAGTTCTGGTTAAATTGAGACATCGTACTAAATATGACTCGCTGACAAAATTTCCTCGACAGCCACCTCCATTTACTGGCCTACAATTGAACTGGTTATTTCTGCCGCAGCTGTCACAAACCTCCCAAAGAGGGGAAGGATAGTTCCACTGAGATTCCCGAAGTGCTGGGCAACGGTACTGTATGGTACTGTATTTCATGATAAGATAGCCGATTTTGTATTTTAGGGAAAATCCGCTATGGATGGGTGAGGTATCCTCGGCAGTGCTTTAATCAGATGGGAAGTAGCAATGTGAGAAACTTAAGAGGCTTATTTGCCCTCCATGTCGTGTGTACGACTCTTTTGGAGGAAGTATAATAGAGCATTGAGCCGAGTTGACACGACTCTTACACCGGTGAGTTGCACCCCTCATTTTCTTACCGTACGGTCTTGTTATCCCCACCCGAGGAAGAAGACTTTACGATCAAGCAAGTGCAAGTATCAGAGACTGGTACGACTTAGCAGTCAATCTTACTGTGTGAAGCAAGTACTCTGAAATCAAACAAAGGCTATCTATATTTAGTCTCAAATTGTTTCTAGTCTTGACAATAGGTAGGAAGACCTTACACTCTGTAGTAGTTAACAGCCGGGAGATTGAATCTTTGTGTGGATATTGCGCTGCCTCACGTTTCGGGTTATCGATAGACGGGGGAGTCGCATGTTGTACGACCATCAGATTGGGCATACTTCATAGGGAGAATTCGGATGACGATTTCAAGGGATATGCTTATTTTGCTCACAGCTGCTGCTACGGTAGCTCTTAGGTACCATGCAGCTTGCACAGCTTCGTAATCCGTGGAGGGGGAAGGAAAAAGAACGCAAGTAAAAGATTAATTACCTTTCCATAGGTCTCTTTGGCCGCTTGGGTCCAATAGTTGCAGTAACTGTATACTAGTAGACACTAAGGACTAGGCAGCCTATTCAATTTGTAGGTAGGTTGTCTACGTCGTAAACGGATGATTCCTGCCCCCCACGGTATCGGGGCTGTATCTTTCCTTACAGGGACTTCGGCTGCTATTGAGACATGGAACCATTCTAAAGACTTGGAAACGAAAATGCCGAGATGCACAGACTGACGGAAGGACTCACTTTCAATCCAGTTGAACAGAGACTCAGTTATATGTAGACCCGGGAAATTAACTGTTCTTCTCCGGGGTTTTGGATTGTTACTTGCTTCCTGCAAACTATATTACAAGGAGCTACTTTTTTTTAGTGGCCATGTTGTCGGGGTGCTCCGGGGCTGAATACTGACTTCTGCTGGCTTTTAGTCGTCAGAGTCTCTTACTACGTTCCATACAAATGCAGTACGACTTCTTCTCCCTTCCCCCTCCACCTTTCCCGTCGGTCGCCTTCCATTTCCCTTTGACTCCTCTTTTTCTTTTTTTAAGGAAATTGAATTTCTCTTGCTGTACCCCCCAATCCGCGGACTGTCATTTTCGCTTCCTTTGCCAACTAGACTATACTCGGTTAGTTTCCTTGGAGGTATCTATCGCCTATACCTAGCTTCCTACCTTCTTCCTCCCTACACCTCTCTCCTGCGTATGGACTACTAGCAAGTTTCCACTACTAGGCGATTGCAGTAGTCCCAGCAATTTCCAGTTCCTTATTGCTCATTCTTAAATAGTATCATTGGCCTATTTGCCTATCTATTCTATTCTATTCGAAAGATTCTATACCTATTATTAACTTGACCTTATCCGCTTTCTCCTTTCCCACCCTTCTCCTTCCTCTGCCCCTCCATTAAGTGCAACGCTCTACATTATCTGATATCTAGATCTGGTCCCCTGGAGCATGAATCACGAAATTGGTCTTCACTTTTTGAATTGACCTCCACCTCGAACGCCATATTTGCTCCCCAAGCACGTTTGTCTGTGCTTGTTGGTTGGCTTACCCCCTCCCAGATCAACCCCCGCCACCAAAACGGATTCATGCAGACCATGCCGCCCCGAGCATCTCTGACCAGCTCTTTCTCTGTCACGGACGCCAATAATGAAGTTGTTTGCCCTTTGAAAAATAACGATGGTTCCAATTGCCGGAAAAGATGCCTAGGTGTGAGTGTCATGAATCTCTCCTTGCTATGTCTTCCGCCCACTATAACCCGAGGCCCCACTTTATGCAAGGTTGGCCCTTTTTACAGCAGCATGCGAAAGACCGGCAGTTGATGGAACATGAGGGGAGTGGAGGAGAGGCTTCAGCTAGATCTATTTTTCCATGGTCAGTTCTAACAAATGTGCGATCATTTAGGAGAAGCGCTACCGCTCCATGCAGGAGCACATCCGTCGGGCCCATCCAAACCACTATATCCCGAAGCTCCCGGCTACAGAAGAGAGCTTTATCTTGATGGTTACCACGCCTCCTGATCAACGCGCTCACCTATCTACTCCGAATGCAACTTCATCTCGACGCCGCAATGGTTAGTATTCGAATTCCATGAGATTGAATGGCCTCGTAAAAATGAACACCGACGCTAATCGCTGCTAGAAGTTCCAGATCGAGACATCTATGTTGCTGACGCCAGCTCGCCCGCGACCCCGCGTGGTATCGATGAAGCTCACCCCGCTGCTGCGACCGCTGCTGTCGCACTGGCCCAGTTGCACCACAACCGCCTAGCATCGGACTGGGATACAGATATGGTATGTACAATTCTCTCGGGAAAAGAAAAAAAAAAAAAAAAAAATGAGAAAAAAAGAATGATTTAAGCTGATCACTTGATTTAGGAAACTCATTCAGACAATGACATTGGTCGAGACCGAATGAGATCTTCAATCGAACTGCCTTCTCTTAGGGATCATTTTAAACAGGAATCGTTACCTCCATTTTCTTCCCCTCGCCCCAGAGAGCTCCTTCCGTCGATCCTCAATCATTCTCCTCCTGGTCGCTCTTCGACCCTGCCTCCCATTCAACGGAGAGACAAATTACCACGTCCTCGCAAATCTTCGATATCCGGAGCACGGAAGCCGAAGCATGAACGGACAAAATCGAAAGAATATGGAAGGCGCCCTAGTTTGGGCGATCGTAAAGCATTATCAGCTGAGCCACAAACCGCAGCGTGGGCCCAAGGCAAACGCTGGGAGGATCTAATTGAGGCTGCCACTTCAGCCACCGAGGCGGATGATGAACATCATTCAGAGGTGAGTTTGGCTAGTAGCTGCTGCAGATAACAACCACCTTCTACTAGGATAACTAAAACTTTCCACATCCCAGATCGGCCGGTCACCTACTATTCCGCCCTTGATATCTAATATTACATCTGGAAACTTGAATGCCAAAAATCTATCATCGTTACCGCCTGGGTTTCAAGGCTTGCCGCCCCCAACATCGCATCGTGCTTTCCCACCACACTCATATACGGCCTCTCCTTTGCACAAATCCTTAACTCCACCGCCATATGACACCTTGCGTAGCCGGGACAGTGACCTTGAACCCTTCCCATCTATTGAATCTTCTCTGGATTCAGCGTCAACCACTTCAGGCAGGAACTTTGGCTTTTCGAGTCATTTGGGTCCCTCGTCGAATTCAGATTCCAGTCCAGTGTTGAATATGTTCCCATCATCGGCCTCGCAGCGCCAACATCATCGTTTCTCTAACCCAACTCCTGCCTCTTTTCGGAGCAAAGAAATCCAGATCTTCTGCGCCAGCTGCAAGCGGTCCTGGCCAGTAAACGAGTGTTTTGCTTGCACGGAGTGTATATGTGGGGTATGCCGCGAATGTGTAGTGGCGTTCATCAGCAGCCCTCCCGCGTCGTTTAGAAATGTGACATCAAGTCCTGGAAGTGCTATGTCACATGGTCCCACAAGCTATCCAAGTCCCCGAGGATGCCCGCGTTGTCGGACCGTGGGAGGTAAGTGGAAATCCTTCCAACTCGATTTTAAGTAAAATCGCTTCATCCGTTCCCACCATATATGTGCCAACTCAGCAGAGAATTGCGAGGTTGGCCTTTTTCAATGGCAACATTTATGTTTTACGCAAGTTACGATTAATGGTTCGTGGGACCACGGTTACCCAAAATTAACGTTTCAATGACACAAAATCGATAGCACAAACGTCATCAACATGACTACGGGTGCATGATACAGTTACTTATATATTTTTCTCCTAGCCTTGCTGTGAGTTGTCTCTCAAGGGGTAGACTCGAGCATAAATATTTGTCCCACACCACTACAAATATGATGGTGCAAAAAGCAGGGCTCTTTTTGTTCTTGGTCGAGCTGCTTGTATGTTTTGCTAGTATAAAGACGCTGGGCGATTATATACACTTACGTATGGTGGTGTTGGTTTTATTTATTTTATTTTTTCCTGCTTCGGCAATGTTGGTGCAGTTATTTATTTTGGGTAAACTCAATAGGAACCTTACATTAGAAGAACACTTGTGCCTGAAAATGTTTCTCTGGTTATGCTGTAGTTCTAGTGTCCTTCTCTAGGTAGAACGGACCGGACACAGATCCATGTTATGGGCTATTTCTATAGTTGAACTAGGAAGAGATGAGCTAGCTGTTGGGACTATGTCTATGTGAGTCCCATGCGCCCCCCTCCAGAATTTAGACATATTTCACAGAGACTCGGACCTTCTAGTCGCGTACTACTACACACAAGTACCCATAGGAAGGAGATATCTGGGCATCTCTTACTAGGTGGCATAAGAAGACCATGGGTATTTCATCGATTATATATCTGTATGATATCATGATGGTCAGGAAGTATCAAGATGTAGGTTAAAGATTTAAGAGGCTTTTCCTTTCTTTCTTCTCACCTTACAAAAAAAAAAAAAAAAATAAGAGCCCTGGATAGCAAGAAAGCATATAATGCAATCGTTGAACAGTTTGATCGACGTTCATTCTACATAACTCGGGCTGGAACCACACGAAGCATCGAGTGCGTGCTTTACTAATGAAAACATTTCTCATATATATATAAAAACAATATTACATTGGGGCAGGTCTTCGTTCCCTCCCTTCAAACCTCTCGATACATCCCCTGTGCTACGTCCTACAAAGCATTCTATTTGTTACAACCTGTATACATGATATACAGGGCTATAGAAGATTTATCTCAAGAATGATAGGAAAATTGCCATTGCTGAAAATTCTGCTAATCTATCCGTTGTCTGATCAAAGTCATCGTGGGAGCAGCTATTTGACAAGACGGTTAGCTGATAGTCATACGAAGAACCAAGTGCAACGTTTTGTCAAGGTGAATTGTTCTCAGACAAAATATACTGGCAAGTAGCAGACCAACCGGGAATGGAAGGTCCGAAATACCTCGTCAGGGTCGATTCAGAGGTGATGAAGAAGTAGAAAATTGTTGTCATCTTCGAACAGGAGGAAATGAAGCCATTGAAGGCAACTGACGTGTAGAAATAAAGGCGAAGAGGGAAGGATAAAGAGGCATACTAACCTGGATAAAATCATGAAATACTCGAGCGTGCCCTGATCTGTTAGTTATCTGTGGCATGATCATCATTATGATTGTAGTGCCAGTTGCTGCAAGACATCGTGCTAAGAATGCATCCCCTAGTGCATAGACCTCACTGTCAGAATAAACCCAAACTGGATTAACTGTGACTTTAACAATTTGTTGAAGTGTAGTAAGGAAAAGAAAAGAAAAGAAACAGAAGATGACAGGCAGTAAGAGAAAAAAAAATAAAAAGCTCACTAGCAACAACATTTCTCCGCTTCCGACACATCTCACGTGAAAATTCCCCAATGAGGCCTAGCGCCTCGCATGATTCGCGCTGAACTGACAATCAAGAAAGCAAAGAAAAGCCTCAGGACTGCCGCCCGGTGATCCTGCCATGATCTTCTGTAACCCGACCGATCCTCTTTTTTCCCTATCCTTTCTCGCTCTCCTCCCCCCTTGTCCTCCCCTTGTTTCTTCCCCACGGCCTCTGCCCTAAGTTGCATTACTTCTTTTGGGGTGGTGTGCTTGAACTACCATCGGGGCTCCAGATTCTTCGTTCTTGAACAAGCGATTGAACTGGCGATCGCGACAGGTGCCGTCTCTTTTCGTTGGCCCCTAGCCCCTCCACACCTCCGTTCTCCCAAACCCATTCTATTTCCACTATCTGCCGGGCCTCCGTGCCTTCTCTCTCAACCCTTCCACCCTCCCCGTCTTCCCTAAAATTTATATTTATTGGGTCTCTAAGATTCGAACGACCTGGCGTACTGTCGTGATTAGTCCGGTTTCGATCTATGCTCCTGCACTTGTGTGCTCCGATCGATACCGACGCAGGCTGAGTCGCCCGTCTGCTGCGTCTGGGCCTCCGCTCCGAGACTAAAGCGGCCCTGTTGTGCTTCCACGCGCTTTTCGAGTCCCAACGTTCGCCTTCATCCTTAACTGTCGACTTTGGACAATCTTTGATAAATTTTCGCGGACTTTCTTTTACCATCTCCAATCTCGCTCACAACTCTTCTCTCTCTCCTGTCTATCGCGTTCTCTTAATCGATCGCCCTCTCTTTCCCCCCTAATCCCGACCGTTAGGAGTCCCGTTATCGGCGACTTCGCTGTACAGCGATGATGATGGCGCAGCCATTCCCTGCCCATCAAGGCATCCCACAACATCCTGGCCTTCCTCCGGGTCATCCATTGGCAGCTAGCCAACATCCGAATGCGCATCCTGGTGCTGGAATGGTTCAACAGGTTCATCCGGGTGTGTCAGCACCAGCTGGACCTCAAGTCACTCAAGGTGGCCCGATGATGGGCGGAATGCCTCCTGGAGCAGGGACAACTGCTCCTGGAGGCCCTGTTCAGGCACATGCACTGTCACACTTGGGACCTGCCCAAGCCCATTTGTTTCAACAACCACATTTCGCTCAGAATTGTTAGTTTGCCCGGATTTGTTGTCTTCCTTTGGCCGCTCCTTTCTATTTTGGAACTAATAATTTTGTTAATGTCTTGCGTTCTAGTTGCCAATAACCCTCAACTTCTACACCAACACCAACAACAGCAAATGATCAGACAACGGATGATGTACCAGCAGCAACAGCAGCAGCAGCAGCAGCAGCAGCAACAACAACAACAACAACAACAACAGCAGCACCAGCACCAGCACCAGCACCAGCAGCAACAACAACAGCAGCCACAGCATGGTGGGCTTCCTGTCTCTTTACCAAATGGCACTCAAGGACTCAATGCGGCCCAAATCGCAGCCATGCAAGGAAATTCTGGGATGCGACCGGTGAATTTGCAAATGCAACTTCAGCAGATGCCTCACGGACAGCCTCAAAACATCCCCCAACAACATATTTTTGCGATGCAACAGGCTCAGCAGGCTCAGCAAGCCCAACAGGTCCAGCAGGTCCAACAGGCCCAGCAAGCCCAGCAAGCCCAGCAAGCTCAACAAGCCCATCAGGCCCAGCAGGTTCAACAGTCCAATGCCGCAGGGCAGCCAGGACAACACACACCGCAACAGCGAGCATCAGCCCAACCGCAAAGTGTGCATGATGCGCAGAGCGTCACTCCCCAACCTCAGCCCGGCCCACTACCTCATCAGGGAAGTAGCACACCCCAGTCGAACCCTCCGCAGCCTCCTTCCTCCCAGCCACCTCCTCAGCAACCTGTTGCTCCTCAGCCGCAGCCAACCCCGAATCCACCACCGCAGCAATTGCCTCAATCCCAGCAACCAGGCCAACAACCGCTGCCACCGCAGACCTCACAATCGCAGCCACAACAGCAGCAGGTCCAGCAAGGCCAGCAGGGTCAACAGGGCCAGCAGCAGGGACAACAACAGCAACAACCAATGACGGCTCAGGAAGCGCAACTAAAGGCCCAGCAGCAGCAACAACAAAATAATGCTGCTATGATAATGCAGCAACGCATGGGCATGAAAGGTGCAACAATACTATGTCTCCATACTTTCGCAGAGAATCTAAGTAATTTCAGTGTATGTTGTGTGATCATAAGAACAGAGGTTACGAGCAAATGCTGATACATCATAGAGCCGCGGTGAAGCATTCGATCTACCGTACTGGCAAGCATTTGTGGAGAGATTTTATTCTCCTGGCGGTGTCTTGCGACAGGGCGTATATAACCCACAGGCCGGCTCCAAGCAATTCGAGATTGCGACTCCGGCCCTAGCCCGCTATTACTTAACGCAGTTCACTAGCGGGATCCGTCAGATTCAGATGGTTGTTGAGGGCGCACGCGAACGGGACTCGGCAAATGGAGGTCACATTGTTGAAAGCACAAAAACATCATTTATCTATTGGTTTTCTAACGATACCCAGGTGTGTCCTTATACTCCTACTCTGGTAACATGCTTGCATTGTCTAAACTCTTCTACAGCTTTTCACTACTGGCTCATTGAGAGCCCACTTTGACATGAGTAATAAGATTGAAATGCTCGACATTATAGTTATGAATCACACTGAGTATATTCCTCGGAGCCAACTCCAGGCATTGGGATCTCCAGATGTGAAACAGAGTCCGAAAGTTTCTAAAAATATGAGCAAGCGGGGCCAGCAAAAACAACCTCAGCAGCCTCAAATTGTGCTGCCCGAGTCAATGGTAACACCGAATGGCGTTCCTACCGCTGTGATGAGTTTCTTGGAGGTAAGCAACCTTTTGTTATGATGTGACGGATTGTACTTACGGTTGAGAAACAATAGGTGGCGGAGACCATTTCACAAATGCAAATGTTGTTTCAGTTTTCTCAGCAGAACCCGCAGCTTTCTCCACCAGATGCACTTCGGAACCTTGTCAACACGCTGCAAATGCAGAATCCCGGGTTCATGCCGAGTCCTATGAATCCGGCAATGCAACAGGGCCAAAACCCGCGGGCTCCTAGTATCAGTGGACCCAATCAATTTGCATCTCCCGCTATGGCTCACCTCGGACTGCCAAATCAAGGATCTCCTCACCTTAGTGGTTCAGCTCAACCGAGTCCGGCACAGAGCCAACTTGCAGGGCCTTCAGGAATGGTGCCTCCGGGGCAGGTACAACCCAATGTTGGTCAAGGTACAAGCGCTAGTGCCAGTCCCAACGTGAGCAATAAACGACGACGTGCTAGTACTGTGAAGATGGAAAATGACGAAGCCGGGGGTGCCCCAGAGGTCAATGGGACTACTGGCCCAGGGCCTAAAACCGTCAAAGCCAGCCCTCGAGTTGGTGGCAAGAGACAAAAAGGGTCTTCCTAATTTGGCTGTTTGCTTCCTTTTCCTAATTGCATTTATCGTGCTGCATCTTCTCGCTGTCTTTCAATTTTAAGAGGCGGAAACCGGCGTACCTTTGGATGTTTTGCGGGGAATGCTACCGTTGTTGTTCTAATCGGATCTCATTGCCGATCAAGTCTATGGGGTTGCGAGGTTTTTCGTTTTCTATCTTGTTCTCTTTCTGTTCATTTTTATTGATGTTTTGTTGATTCATGGTGTTTACTACGATGAAGCTGGGCGGTACCGGCTGGACCATACTATACTATGCATGTTGATGCGTTGCTGGACGTGGAAGATGTTACTCACGAAGCTCGACTTCACCTTGCCCCAGCATAAGCCGACACGATCTCGATCATGGTTTTACCTCTTCACCCTACGGGGACTGATGTCTTTTGAGTCACTGAACTCGATTCCCAATAGCGTTACCGGTTTTTTGTTCGATTCTGGTCCGCTGCTATTTTTATTTATTGATATCCATGTTCTACCACTGGCGACTACTGTGTTTTGGCGTTGGATTTTGTTTCTGTGGAAATATATGTGTTCATACTTATGCTGTATGTCATGTACTCGGGAAGAGTGATAATTCATCATACTTGAGAGGGCTTTCTTCTATAATTGCAACAAGTACTTAAATGAAACTTAGCTTATCTGTGACATTCAATCATGTCGGCGTGGATCTACTTGAATCCAATCGGGCGTGGACATCGGCAGTCTCCGTTTGCTCGGCGGAGTGGGATGCCGCCCGGCACTGCTACTTAATATACTACCCCTCCACATTCCACTTGATATATGTGTCTCACGGTATTTTGCTATCATACCAATCCCTGATCCAGAACCATGGCTCACTCACACTCCCATGACAACGGTATTAACCATTCTCACGATGACTTCGGAGGTCATGGCCACTCACATGAGATCCTCGATGGTCCTGGCTCCTACCTGGGTCGCGAAATGCCCCTCATCGAGGGACGCGACTGGAAAGATCGGGCCTTTACCATTGGTATTGGAGGGTATGCAAGTCTCTATTTTCATAGAACGCAGAAAGTACTTAACACCTGTGTTTCATAGCCCCGTGGGCTCGGGAAAGACAGCTCTCATGCTTGCACTGTGTCTCGCGCTGCGAGGCGAGTATAACATTGCGGCCGTAACAAATGACATTTTTACCCGGTATGTCAATGCCGAAATCATCTGTATACCGTGTGGAGGAGCAAGACCAAGGCCAAGACTAATAGCAACACGCAAATCGACAGCGAAGATGCCGAATTCCTCACCCGCAACAAAGCCCTCTCTCCATCACGTATCCGCGCCATCGAAACAGGCGGTTGTCCCCACGCCGCTGTCAGAGAAGATATCAGCGCCAACCTTCTCGCCCTACAAAACCTCCAGAAACAATTTCAGACTGATCTCCTGCTGATCGAGTCCGGCGGCGATAATCTGGCTGCGAACTATTCGCGCGAACTAGCTGATTTCATCATCTACGTGATCGATGTCGCGGGCGGAGATAAGATACCTCGGAAGGGTGGGCCCGGAATTACGGGGTCAGATTTGTTGGTTGTTAATAAATGTGATTTGGCTACGATTGTGGGCGCCGATCTGGGTGTCATGGAACGGGATGCAGGTAAGATGAGAGAGGGTGGGCCCACGGTGTTCACTGAGGTTAAGAATGGAAAGGGCATAGAGCATATCGTAAATTTGATCCTGAGCGCGTGGAAGGCAAGCGGGGCGTATGAGTTGAGCTTGGATAGATGGAAGAATGGGGCAGTTAGGGGGTCTGGTAGTGTTGATGAGTAAATGGTATTTAGCATTTTGATATGCCTTGATGACCATAATTGTGTTTTGAGAGTGTCTTGACAGGATGGACGTATATATGAATGGGTTTTCTTGATAATCTAAATAGTGTAGGAGTTCAGCCTTTCCTTCGAAAGTAGACACATAATATGTAGCGAGGAAATATATGTAGGTAACTATCGTTGGAGAGTTGGTCATCTTTGCACAGCACATGCTATAAAGATGGCTCAAACTAAGCTTAAGAAATTTAACAGCTAAATCAATCTATCTAGCAATGAAGGATCATCAAGAACATACTTTGATATTGACACTGGTCTAAGTTTTGACTTAGTCCCCATCCTTTACTTAACCAACAACGCCTCGAATGCAGATTTTGGGATCGTGAATATAAAGATCGAATCGGGTATCTGAAAGCCCCTCGTGTCGTCTCTCAGACAAGAAGCGCTAAAATAAATATTACTTTCAACAGCACTATGTGGACGCTCACATCTCTTTCTTGGCGAAACGTGCCAATGCAGGGCCCAGTTCCTCTTGCTCGGCACGCAGCTTCTCCTTTGCGCGCGAAGCATGTTCCTTGCGAAGCATTTCGGCTCTGACTCGCTTGTCATCGATGACATTCCGGCGTCCCTTCTTGCGCAGGTACTTCCGCAAGGCACTGTTCCGGCCACGGCCGCGGTTCTTGAGTTTCTCGATGGGGTCTTCGGGCCTGCGGTCCAGGTCGCGTTCCTCGCGGCTTTTCTGGTCTCTGATGGTATCTAGCTTGCCAACCAAGTTGGGATCCAGGGATATCATGTCTGGTTGCAACTTAGTCAGGAGAGCCTGTACCTCGGCCTCCTGGCGCTGTCTCGAGTTTTCGTATGGGTTGACCTCCAGAGCATCAAAGTTGGCTTCGCCCGCGCCAGGAACAATAATACTAGCGAATCCCTTGTCGTGCGTCACACCTAACACATCCTCCAACGGGCACCAGCGCACGTTCTCGATACGCTGCCCATCTCCGCCCCAGGCCATGTAAGGGCTCTGTACCTTGCCTTGGTCGGCGACCGCAGCGTCGAATAGACCACGCCAGACACTAACCTGAGTGCCCCAGCCGACAGCCGTGAGGCCTCGGTCACTGATCGCAATCGAGGAACCAGGCTGATAGCATGAGTACGAATGAACCTCGCGGAACATTCGGATATCCCACACATTCATCTTGAGATCCTGGCCCGTCGACACCATGTACCGGCCTTGCCTATCTACTGCCATCGACCGAACCGGGCCTCGATGTACGAGTGCCTTCACTAGCGCTGTCTGCGAGTTGGGAGACCACAGAGTCACAGTTCCGTTTTGGTGACCGACATGAAGGATGGCGTTCCAAGGATTCTGGCAGAGTGACGTCGGAGCGCCCATTCGGGTCGGTAATTCGGCGATCATCTTGCCGGTGGACGTGTCAGTGTATTTGAGATGGCCACTCATTTGCTATCGGATAATAGAATAATTAGACGCTATTTCCTTCTTTTCCGGATGAGAGATACTCACAGTACTAGCGAGAAGAAAGTGGTACGGAAGAAATTCAAGGTTAAGTGGCTCCAGATGTTTGCTGAGACAGTGCAATTCTGTTCCTGCATGATCGTAGATATAGACGTATTTCTTCTGGGCCACAGCAAAATACTGGTTATTGTGCAACCACCGGGCATCGCGAACTGTTTCTCCCAGTTGGAGCTCACACCCCAATCTCCCCGACCGCCAATCCATCGTCGCAACATGCCCCTTTCTCCCAGCTAGTAGTAGTTCACGTCCGTTTCTTGTGTAGTCTGCTCGGTACGGACCCAGTTCTTCCAGCTTCAGCTCAAACCCTTTTTTGGCCGTCTCGATGCCAACATTCGCTTGGATTTCATCCTGTCGAACCTTGTATGTTTTTTCTAGCTCTCCCTCGGGCTTGAGAAAACCGGCCTCGTGCTCTAGCAGAATTTCCGCATCCTTCGATCTGAGTGCAGCCGCTCTATACTTGGCCTCAACCGCCTTGAGGTTGGAGCGCAGTTTCTTGTCCTTCACACTCTGCGTATGTATAGGTTTGCCTCGTCCGTAGGTTTTCTGTGCCTCAACAACCCTTTGGCTTTCTTTGCGGTTGTTGGCCGGCGCGACAGCCGTTGACGGGTTGTCGGTCATTTGCGCAGAGGAGTAATTCGGACGGAGGAGATACGAGTGTAAGAAGATTGAAATGAAATTATGAACTAAGCTCAAGATACAAAAATGAAAATCCCAAGTCAGAGACTGACAAAGGAAGTTCGAAGCTGTTGAAATCTGGAGTTGTGTTTGGCGGGTCTGCAGGAAAATTCATGCCAAGAGTCTTTTTTTTTTTTTTTTCCCGCATTTTCGCTTGTCCACCACAGCGGTCTTTTTTTTTTTGGAAAACCACCGGCTCTGGGCTTGGTTCGACTACGGCCAATCCTCTCGACTTGGGCTCCAATTTTCTTCATTTGATTCTTCTTTTTCTTCACTGTATCGTTCAGAAGAATCCCATAACCCTGGACTCTCTTCCTTTTCGCTTCAAAGGGTCCGGAGGAGCCAATATGGCGCCCACCCAGACGGTGCATCACCATCGCTCCACAACCAAGAAACCCAACAAGTCGTTTAAGACCCGACATGCTTCCAAGGGCGCTTTGAAGGAATTAGACAAAGGTACGCCAATTACGAGAGCTACTTGCATTTCAATATTCGTATGAATAGTTATTGATCATCCTCCAGGGAAAGTCGAACGAAGCGAGCGGGGCTCGCGCAAGACCCCTCACCAACAGCTTATGTCGAGGCTTGATCGGAGGAACCAGGCCCGTCAGAAACAGCAGCTGAAGCACAAGGAAAAGGCGGAGGCCGTTAGTATATTCTCCGGTCAGAATGGTGCTCCCCGCCATGTCGCCATCGTTCCTCTCTCGGTCGACATCGACGTCGCTGCCGTCATCAGTTCTTTGAACGAGAGTGTCGACGTTTCCGCCGATGTTTCTCCAGATTCTCCATCTCGGGTGCGCGTGGATCGTTTCCGCCAAACTCTGCAATATATCCCTGCGAAATATGATCTTATGAACGCTTTGGATGTGTGCCGGATGGCGGATTTTGTCATGCTCGTGATCTCCGCTCAGTTTGAGGTAGAGGAGCAGGGGGAATTATTGCTTAGGTCTATTGAGGGCCAAGGTATCTCGAACGTGATTTGTGTAGCTCAGGTATGCCTCCCATCCAGTTATCCTTATATATATTGCTTTGGCGTTCATGGCTGACCGGTTTGTTTTACAGGGCCTCGATAAAATTAACCCTCCCAAGAAACGCCCCCAAGTTTCCGCTTCCTTAAAGTCCTTTGTGAATCATTTCTTTCCCTCTGTGGATAAGGTTCTATCTGTGGATTCTAGACAGGAATGTTCGAATGCCATTCGATCGCTCTGTACGGCGACTCCCAAGGGTGTTCGCTGGCGTGATGAGCGTAGCTGGATGCTCGTTGAGAACGTGAACTGGCCCGAGGATAATTCCGAGGTGGTGGATAATGTCATATTGACCGGTGTTGTACGGGGTAGAGGCCTGAAAGCCGATCGTTTGGTTCATATTCCCGGCTGGGGCGATTTCCAGATCGACTCTATTAGCGCGGCACCTTTGCCTACCGGCCGAGCGAAGCGCGATGACGCCATGAATGTTGATGGGAACGACTCTACTCAAGTCCTGGAAGTTCCTACTGGGGACCGCGATGATTTAGATATTGTTGCACCGGAAGAGATTGAAATGGAGGACGAGAATATCTCTATAGCCGAGACTGTGCGCAAGGGTGTCCTCCTGGACGAACATCATTACTTCTCCGATGATGAATCTCACATTCCCGCAAAGCCAAAGAAACTACCCAAGGGAACATCTGAATACCAATCGGCATGGTTCATAGATGACATTTCTTACTCTGGGTCAGATATGGAGTCTGAAGATGAGGACGAGGAGATGGATATGGACACCACTGGAGCCCCTGAAGATGGTGTATTCCCAGACCACAACGATGCTATGACTGAAGCTGGTGCTACTGAGTATCCTCAGTCAGAAATGTTTGTTGACCGGCCGCTGGAGGACGAAACACAGCAGTTAGAGGAATACCGGGCAAGCCGCCGAAAGGAGGCAAGTGATGACCTTGAATTCCCGGACGAAATCGAGTTGCACCCGAATGTTCTGGCCAGAGAGCGTCTGGCACGATTTAGAGGATTGAAGAATTTCAAGACCAGCCCATGGGAGACATCGGAGGATCGCCCCCACGAACCGGAAGATTGGCGCCGACTCCTTCAGATTGCAGACTACAAGGGTTCAAAGAACAAGACTATTGCAGAAGCCCTTGTCGGTGGTGTCAGTCCTGGAACGCGTGTGGACGTCCATCTTCGTGCTGTCCCGGCTACCCTTCGTAATAAGCCTCAGCCACTGTCTGTGTTTTCATTGCTTCGCCACGAGCACAAGCACACCGTAGTCAATGTCAATTTGACCCTGAACACTAGTGTTGAAGAGCCTCTGAAGTCAAAGGAAGAGCTGATCATACAGTGCGGACCTCGCCGTTTGGTAGTCAATCCTATCTTCTCTTCAAACGACAATACTCCCAACAATGTGCACAAGTTCGACCGATACCTGCATCCTGGTCGCAGTGCTATCGCCACATGGATTGGTCCTCTAACCTGGGGCGCAGTTCCTGTCCTTGTTTTCAGGAACAAGCCCGTCCAGGACCCAGAGGTCCTCGATTCCGCGGACGATAACCAGCCTGACATCGCTCATCTGGAGCTAATTGGTTCCGGTACTGTGGTGGCCCCAGACCAATCTCGAGTCATCGCAAAGCGGGCCATCCTTACGGGCCATCCATTTAAGATCCACAAGAAGGTGGTCACAGTGCGGTACATGTTCTTCAACTCCGAAGATATCAGCTGGTTTAAGGCGTTGCAACTATGGACCAAGCGAGGCCGAAGCGGGTTTATCAAGGAAAGTCTTGGAACTCACGGTTACTTCAAGGCTACCTTCGACAACAAGCTCAACCCTCAAGACACGATCGGTATCAGCTTATACAAGCGCGTGTTTCCCCGGAAGTCGCGCGCCTTGGAGGATGTCATTGGCTGAAGATCTTTTGCGTTGACTTTTGCGCTTTGCGAAAGGGAGGGGGGATGATATGATACCACAAAGATTCTTTTGTATGACTTGACGAGTTCTACGTCTTGAAAGTGATGAGACTTTTCTTGACTATATCCCATAAAAGCGTTTTTTTATCATATAGACATCAATGAGCAGAACAAAAAAGTCATAATGAATTACGATTTTGCAGTTCCGTTTCCTTTGAGTTCACTCAGGAGGTTGCAAAGTCAACCAAACATGCGGAAGAGGCACCACAGGGCATATCTGCAAGGTCGAACATCAACATAAAAAGAATGTGTGTTCATGATAATATCTAACATCAGACCCAACCAAAGCTAAGAAAGTGGCATTTCAGGTTTATGTTTCGCCATCAAAAAGCTCAAGTAGCACAGTGAAAAACGCGTATCAGGGAATCTAAGAGAAATCCTCCACCGCCTCCTCGATATTGCTCTTAATGCGCAGCAATATAGTTGTTTTCCATTTGTCCAACTTGCTCAGCTGGTCAAACTGGAACAGTTTGTCAGCGAATGCTTCTTGATCTCCCTGTTCTATGGCCTGCGCCAAATCGACGAGCAACTGATGCTCCCTTGTCGAGGCAAATGTGGTATCAATGTCGCGGTAGCTCTCGAGGGCGCGGTTCGTCGCAACCAGATCCTAACAGATAGTCAGCATCAAGGCACTTCCGGTATTTTCGCTGGATAGGCATACGTTTGTAGCCAGGTGGCAGATGCCAGCCTTCAAGAAGTAGTCCTTAACAGACCACTTCATCAGGTTATTACTGATGGATGAACGGCCGATCCGCTCATAGTACTCGATGGATTTGTAGTAGTCGCCTTCAATAGCGGCCAGATCAGCTGCTTTGAGGAAATGCTTGTTTGCGAGGCTGGGCAGGACGAATATCAGTAACGGGCGCATTTGGATATGGGATCGCCACGTACGCTTCGGCATTGTCACTCTCAAACCATTCCGCCGTTTTCTCGTAGGCTTCTAGAGCCTTCTTGGTATCCCCCAGCTCAACCTCATATACCTCCGCCAGGTGTTGCTGCTGCGTGGCAGCGCGACGCAAATTTCCCTTTAAGACGTAGTGTTGGATAGCGGCGGAGAGCACACGGGTGGCATCCTCAGGGTCCGATTTCCGGTATACCTTGAAGGCTTCGTTCAACGAGTTTGCGGCATCATCAGGCTCGTTCAGGTTTTGACTTTGGATGGAGGCAGCCTTTTCAAATGCGAGACCGGATTCCTTGTCTAAGAATGCCAGATATCACAGTCAGTCATTAAAATCGGAAGAGACAAGGGGGGGAAAGGAGGGAAACGGACTTTGCTTCTGTACTCGAAAAGCATTTGCAGCTTGCGTGTAGAGATCCGCTGCATTTTCGTACTTTTCTGCTCGACCACCAAAGAAACTGAATCCACTGGATGCCCCGTTCAATGCTTTTTCGGCCTAGGTCGCGTTCATACATTGTCAGCGATCGTCATTCCCTCTAGGATAGCGGGGCCGCGAGGATGAAGTGCGTCACCTACGCGCTGCAGGAGAACTCGAGGGTCTTGGGCCATGGTGGTGGATAGGCAAAGCAATTTCGACCCCAGCAGGCAAGTAAGAGGAGGGCACTGTATGTCAATTTAGAACAAGAGGAGGATGGGCTGAAGGGAGAAAGATAGTGCTGTGGGGTACTGAAGTCGTGGTGCTTCCAAGTACATGGGGAAGGATTGCCGCTTGTTAACGTAGGCGGTGGGCGATTTTCTACTTTATCTGGGGCGGTTTTCCTGCGCTTTGTTTCAGGTGTTCTGCAGTCTTCGCTGTCCTTGTTGCCTGCTTCTCTTTTTCACCAGGCTAGATCGTTTCGATAGATTTCAATATAACTACGAAGTTATTCTGATCTGGCTATATTTCTACTAATTTAACATGTTGACGGTTACAATGCCCCTTCTACGCACCACCCCGTCACTCCTTTCGAGGACCTTTCACCGTCAAACTTCGCGACAATTGGCTGCAGGCAGTCATCAGTTCTATTCCACTAAGTCGGAAAAAACTGATGCCGATTTGATCCTTGCAAAGCCATCCTGGTCTGCCCGCTCTTTACTCCCTGACGAGGCCGAAAAATCGTCCAAACCGTCAGTTACACCAGCTCAATTGCGCCATTTACTCCGTCTTTCTGCTCTGCCTCAGCCGGCCAACGAGGAGGAGGAAACTAAAATGCTCGAGTCCCTTGAGTCTCAGATACACTTTGTCCGGAAGATTCAGCAGGTCGATGCGACGGGTGTTGAGCCTCTCCAGAGTATCCGAGACGAAAGCCCCGAGGCAATCAAAGAAAGCACCATTGGATTAGATCAGCTGAAAGAAGCTTTATCCAAAGAACGAGTAGTCGGCCGGAACAAAAGGATTCAGCGTTTGAAGACAGAAAGGAACGACCGCCCAGATGGAGACACTTGGGATGGAAACGCTCTTGGATATGCTTCGAAGACTAAGGGCAAATTCTTCGTTGTTGAGACTGGCAATTGAGGTATTACTAGATATCATAGTCAAGTGCAGTCTTAATGCGCTGCAGGGTCTGATAATTCAGCCTCGCCCTATCGCTATCACTAACCTTCTAAACCAAAACACTTGGCAGGACCGACTCCTGATTGCTGAGTCAGCAGATGATCTCATCGCTGAAACGCGACAATTGTCTTTTCACACCCGCGAACATTTCAAAAGCCCTCATTATATTGTCCATACGGCAATTTTTAGTGATATTGTTCAGTTGCGTTGTCATTGTATTTGTCAGCATTCATGTGGAAGAATCTCAAAGATTTCAAGAATAAACATGCCAGCAAATTTGGGTCAGAGCCGGCTCCTCCGAAGAGGGAGCGCGGTCAAGATCTGACCACTGTCCTGGATCGCTCCCAACGTGCAGACCTCACAGTCCTTGTCGCTGAGATCACCCAGTGCATGCGTGATGTAATTGAGAATAATTACCACGTCACTACACCAGTACTTAATGCTTCATCTTCTGATAGAAGGGAAGAAGTTACCGGGAACGAGACTGAGTCGGGCTCAGTCAGCCCAAATAATCCACCAGCCGTTAAGCTCACCGCCAGCGACCTAAAAGATGAGGCCAGTGCCCTGACAAATTTCGATGATTGGAGAGACTCGGTGCTTCTTCGTATAGGTGAAGTCGTCAATAGAGATGAGGAAGCTCATGATCAGGAACTTAATACTAGTCCACAGGTAACCCTACAGTCCCAACCACAGTTAGATGAGGACGAGCTTTCCCTTACCAAGTTACGTGAAGTTTTTCGGCCGGTGGAAACGCCTCTCGTGCATCTTGACAAAGCGAAAAGGCTGTTGATTCTCCACTCACTTCTTCTATTGCTACTCAGCCTAGAACACTACAATGCTCGCTCTCGGGTCTTGATGTTATATGCCTCATCTAGCTTGAACATAGATGTAAAGATCCTGAATGGCGATGAGATTGAAGTCGCACGGGTTTTACTTGACGCGGCGCTTGAGCTCTCAGGCGACCCCGAAGCACAAACCCAGAGGCTAAGTCATGACCCCTCCAGGAAATGGAAAGTTGGGATAGCTTCTGTGGCGGGAGCCGCGTTAATCGGAATTACTGGTGGACTTGCAGCGCCATTGGTTGCTGCCGGCCTTGGAACTGTTTTGGGAGGGGTTGGACTTGGTGCTACGGCAGCTGCGGGTTATCTCGGTGCTCTTGCAGGTAGCGGCGTCATTGTTGGCGGTCTCTTTGGCGCTTACGGGGGCCGGATGACTGGGCGTATGGTGGATAAGTACGCACGTGAAGTGGACGATTTCGCATTCCTGCCTATTCGCGGCTCTAAGGAAACACCGAAAGATGAAAAGGAGGCTGCTAAACAAGACCACCGACTACGAGTCACTATTGGAGTTACAGGTTGGGTTACTGAAGAGGACAACTTTGTTGTCCCATGGCGTGTGATAGGTCCCAACTCAGAAGTGTTTGGGTTACGATGGGAGATGGAGCCTTTGATGAATCTTGGAAATGCCATGGACCTTTTGGTGACAAGTGCTGCGTATACTGCAGGAGAACAGGTCCTAAAGAAAACCGTTTTCGCTTCCCTCTTAAGCGCCGTGGTTTTACCTCTTGGTCTTCTTAAGGTGACCAAGGTGGCTGATAACCCCTTCAGCGTTGCGAAGGCGCGGGCCGAAAAGGCAGGGGAAGTCCTTGCGGATGCATTGGTTAACAAAGTCCAAGGCGAGCGATCAGTGACTCTTATGGGATACTCTTTGGGTTCCCGTGTCATCTTTGCATGCCTTCAGAGTCTGGCAAAGAGGCGCGCGTATGGGTTAGTAGAATCTGTGATCTTCATGGGGTCTGCCATCCCGTCCAATACCGAGCACTGGCGTCGAATACGGACCGTCGTGAGTGGACGGCTCGTCAATGTTTACTCCGACAATGATACCATTCTCGCTCTTCTGTACCGAACTAGTAGCTTGCAACTTGGCGTGGCAGGTCTACAGCCTGTTGAAGGCGTGCCGGGTATTGAAAACCTTGATGCAAGTGATATCATCAGCGGCCACCTTCGGTACCAGTTCCTAGTTGGGCATATTCTTAGTCGCGTAGGATTGGAGAGCATCGATACCGGTGAAATGGCAAGGGAGGAAGCGGCGTTGGCTGCCAAGGACCGACGACAAGAACAGGAACGGATCCAGAACAAGCGCCGGGCAGGTATTGAAGATGATGAGACAGCCCGTCGGCTGTTAGAAAATGATGAGGGCGCGAAAGAGGGCGAGCGTCTTCAAAGACAGATCCAGGAGAGGACCAATGAGCACTTGCCTTCGGGACGTCGCAGTCATGAGCGACCATCCCTCCCTGAGCGCCCTAAAACACAGGCTGTTGAAAAGAACAGTGATGGTTTCCCACCACGTGCCAAAATTGAGCGGCGACCTGTTCCTTCCCGTTCGGCAGAAGGACCCTAGGATTTGTTGATGAATCCCGGTGGACTACACTGCGAAATGAGCTACATCCGTTGGAAATGAAGAGATTACTTGATAGAGAGATGTTTGCAAGGATAAACTCTTGTTTCATATTTCAGGCTTAGACTACAATCCAAGCGTTCTTCACTCCGTACTCTATTATTGCTGCTTAGGGTACTGTAGCCAACGAAACCTATCTTCGACATTTTGCACGCCGAAATTTAAGACCATGCTCTCCGTCAATTTGTAGCGGCTGTATGCTGGGGATAATGGGTCCACTACCCCTTTCTTCACCCATGTCTACAACACATATAATGCCCGCAAGCTTGTAGATGATTGCTAACAGAACAGATATGAATCTCTCCATGACACAACAGTAAGGCTACAGTGAAAAACAACAGCGCTCGTCCATGCAGCTGCTTCAATAATACCATCAACTAAGCGAGTTGTATAGATCAGTGCATTGGAGAGTTTGATTGTACAGTACATACGAAGTGCATGCTGCTTAATTATCCGCTGAAACAACAGAGAAACAAAGCTTAGCCTAGACTTCGAAAATCAAAACCAAGGCTAGTCCGCACCCTGGCCAGTCCAGACATTTACTAGTCCGTCCAGACATTCGCAATCCACAGTCCACAGTCCATAGGCCCATAATAAAATCTGGATTGACAAAACAAAAGTGAATTGGGTAGACACTCCGAGCCGACTATGTTTTACAATATTGTCCTCTTGGGATCTTTATACTCGCTCTTGAGCCACTGACGTTCAGGCGACATGCAGTGTCTGCTAATACTCCGAATGAATAAGGACAGGAGGAGGGAGCTTTAGGTATGGACAGGAACAAGGACCTTATTTTCGGGACGGCATTCAGCCGGTTTAAGAAGTTTGAAGAAGGGTGCGGAATCAGAAAATAGCGCAGAAATGGAGCTCAATAATAAACTGTATGCGAGTCATGGACCGATTACTCTCCCTAGTGGATAAGAGTCAGTCGATAGAAAGGGGAATAAATTCGTCAGATCACACAAACTATAGGTAATTAAGAAATGGTGAGACGGGTCTAGTTTACCAAGTAGCAAATATTCTATATCAAAGTCCACTATACACTCGGCCATACTTTATGAAACCGACCAACATGTAATGATAATTGACTAACTTGATTAAAAGAGTGAAGGGAACATTTACCTCGTATAGAGTGGACAGAACTAGGAAAGGTGAACCAATCCAGACGGAGGAGTTCTCCACGCGAACTTTGCCGGAAAGAGGAATTACCTAAAAATGAACACCTACCAGCGGCCTGGTAATGGATATAGGTCCAACCGACATGATGGTTACACCAATAAGTAACACTTGTGAAGAGTGGGACTGGGACATTTCGGCTATAGTTTCTACAAGCTTTGTTGAAAAGTGGGGATGATGTAGATCGTTATGCCGGGAAATGATTGACTTGCGTCTGTGGGCCTTCAGTTTTTGACTTAGGGTTCGAATGAACGAGTGGGCAATTGTGGGCTGCTATAAGAAGGAAAAATGAAGGGAAGGAATGTGGTTATTATATGTTTATTATTAGCATTTCACATTGTGGTACAGTAGTTGAATCATGCTATATACAAAATAAACATAAGAAAATAACTAATGAAGACTATGTGCCGAAGGCCTACATCACTGCTCCACTCTATGGTGTCTCCGAAACTCCTCTGGATCCGCAGGCTCGTGCGAAATCTCAATCGTTGTCTCTTGGTACACCCCTTGGCCCATGTTGATCAGCTCCATATCACCTTTCCGCACAATATCGTCAGTGGAGTTGCCGCGATCATCTACCGTATCGTTCACACTTTGAAGTCCACGACGTATGCGGGACCCCATACGGAATTTCTTACCCTCTCTTCTGGCTGTCGTAATGTGTGTCTGGTATGCATTCGAGCTGGTGTAGGCATAGATCTTGTCAGAAGAGCCCAGCTCCGTTTCCAGCAACAAATGGCGGCGGGTCAACGTGTACACAAGTACATCCACAATTCCAGAGAGCGCCATTAGTGATCCTGCCACAGAGAAGTATTCTCGACTGGGAATGACATGCCGAGCGGTTGACATTCGTCCGGCCGCTAGGGGAAGAGAGAGAATGAGATACACCAGAGGATAGATAACCATGTATATAACCACCCGATTCAAGCGCTTCAAATTTTCCTTATTTTTTTGCCGAAGCATAGCGGCCTGTGACATACGACGTCGCAAATAGAAGAACATGATGCTGTAGAGGACGACTGTTCCGAATTCCGCAAGAAAAATCCAAATGTAGTGCGCCCAGAGTCGCACTGCTTCGTGCTCACGGTCAAGCCAGCACTATACATAATCATTTTGTCAGAATACGCTTCTCTGCAGAGCTGCTTCACATCTATAGCTCAAATCTGACTTACCCATGCGGCTTCGGAGACAACAAATGTTTCGGAGCCGAATTTTCCAACGGGGATCAATCCCAACACAATGATAAACGCCCATAGTCCTATGACGCAGAAGACAAAAGTCCGGTATGATAGTTGCTTTCCTCGTAAAACGACGGCACCCGTATGCATCGCAATTGCCATTACAAATAACCCACTTCCTGGATCGCCGACTTGAATCCACCATCCTTGGAGAACGCAGGCAGCGCTTGGATGATAAGAAGCACTTTTTGCGACCCAGTGGAGACATATCAGGAATGCGGACGCTTGCTGGATATCGACCAGAAGTAAGTTGTAAATAAGTACAACATACTGGTTCTCTGCCAGAGGGCGCTTATAATAGCGTCGCCAAAAGATAAATCGATACGTGAGGAACGATAAAAGCCCAAATGTTGCAATAAAAGAGCAGAGAGCGACCGTACCCACAGCAATAAACCCCGCCCTCTCACTTCCACGAAGTGGTTCGTAGGAACTACTAGCTTCTCTGGTCGTGAGGTGTGTAGTATACGTTTTTTCAGAGGATAGAATGCGCAACGTTCGGAGGAGAGTAAGCATTGCTCATTTCTTGGGGAGGAACGGATATGAAAAGGTTCCTGAGTCAAAATGAGATGCTGAACGAGTTAGCACAGGAGGAAATCCTAAAATATAAAGCCTTGAGCCATGACCTTTCTAGCCAAGGGATGTCAACACACAACTGAACTCCTGACGTCCGCGCTAAGAGTCGCAGCAAAAATTTTCCTTCCAAACGAGCCTCGACCAGGGACCATCTTATGGTATGATATATGGGGCATTCCAAGTTTATGGAATGCCGATCTCCTTGATAGCCCAACACGAAGCGGGTTAGAATAGGAGCAGTAGTAGTACGTGGCTTAGTAGGGCACGTTCCATACAAGATCCTCGATCATACTCCACAATCGGGACAGATACGATGGATTCCGAGGCCACACCAACTACATAATTACCCACAAAAGAAACCAAGGTCCTAGCCGCGGTATGCAATTGCCGATCTTCCAATGGTTCGGATCCTGGGGAGAATTGAATAGTTTTAGCTTAAGAGTAGACGCCATTGCGCTCTGGCACTACAAACAGCCACTGGTGATTAGAGGACAAGAGGTCGAGGAAAAGCCGAGTGGAGAAAAATATTGACATTGTCAGAGTTTGTACACACATGTGAGTAGTTTAATGATGGAGGAGTTCGTTGTTTTTCGTAAGTGTCAGTAGTGGTTAGAGCCGGGCCTCAACTTACGGTAGTTGTTGAAGCAACACCGGGGGACAAAGGTTGCCCGTGTGGGATGGGTTGTCCACTGATAACGAAATTGGCCCCATACTAGGATGGTCGATAGCAGCTAGCAGCTTTGAAAGTTGGAAGGATCAGGGTCCCCATATTGAGATGAGTGTGAAGACTGAAGAGGCCCCAAATCATCCTGGAAGTCCCGAGGCCACCATCTCTGCTTGTCTTAAGTCCGATTTACTAGCTTATATAGATCATGGTAATCGTTTTCTACCCCAGCCCTGAACTTCTTATTAATTCTATCAAAGGGCATATCAATTCTATACCGCCAAATATTCCTAACTTGTACCTAAGTTTGGGGGGCCTACTTCTCTGTTCCATGGATTCCAAAGACTTTACAAGGCCACTAGTGTACCGGACCAAAAAAAAGTCTTTCTAAACCAGAGAGTTAATATTTAGAAATACTGCTGTATTTCATGGAAATTATAGGATCTACATATTAATTCATCGAGTTGACCTTAGTCCTAGGCCTGTAGCTCTTACCAAATTCACTTGTCTATTATAAGTTCAGTTGATAATTATTCCTCTAATATGACCAGGTCTTCTAGCTTCATGCAATGAGTCCTGCATAAAATGTAGTATACACCCCAGTTTGAGGATAGCGTGATGACTACCGTTTCTTTAACACGGTCTGGCATACCCTACCTCTGTATACAATAAGATATCTCTCTTCAAATAACTCCTCATTCACTACTTCAGTCACCAGTTGGTGTTGAGACAAGCTGCTCAGATTCCTACTCCCTACCAATAATATAACCCAATACCGACAAAACATCAAAGCAAAATCAAGAATAATATATTGAGACAAGCCATTCTATTCGACCACCTAAACCCCTTAGGGCTCTATGATCAACAAAATCACAAGTTGGCATCCATTACTCTTTTCTTTAAGCTCTGTATCCATGATTAAAAATGCCTCATACTGATCAAGGAAATCTTCCAACGTAGCAAGGCTGAGTTGGACAGCCATAATTCGGAAGGTGAAGTCATGATCAAAGAGAAGCTTCACCAGCAGCCGGCAAGCATCCATTACAGGAGAGGAACCTCTAGGTGTGATAGAATCCAATTCGATATCCACTTCCGATCATCAATCTAATAACAAAGTTTCAACTGACTCTGAAGAATCAGACTCTTTGCATAAACAATGAATCCCTCTCGTCTGAGTATGGAGAGCCATAATAGTGAATTATGATTAAAAGCCAGGAGTCTCAACATAATACGAGTTGTAATTCAAGGGAATAGCTCATAGAGAACTAATATTTGCGTTTTTGCTGAGTGTCAACAAGAGTTATCATGAGAGATCTAAAGACCATGGACGGAACCTGACGGGCAACAAAAATGTCAAGGAGTTACTTGGAGGTACCTAGTTAACGAGACATTTAGTTTATGGTATAAACTCAGGTCATCAAAGTTGCCTGACGGCATTTTATCTGACCCGGTCGGAGACAAATAGGCTTTGGACAGAGTATCTAGACGTGCTGCCTTGTTTCATTGGCCTTACAATACTATATCAATAACATGACACCTAATTACTCGTCTTGGCTTTTGATCTAGGTGTGGAATTTGCTGGGCCGTCTGCTGCTTTTTCCTATGCCAATCAAGCGTTATATGCTAGCATCCATAGAGGTCAGGGCTTTGATTCACATGTCTACATTTATATTGCTCCCTTTTGGTCTTACTACTAATAAAAATGCAAGATCAGTGCCTTTATCACGATGATCATTGTTGGAGAGTTTGTTTTCTTTGTGCTTGCTGCATGGAAGCGACTCTGTGCCTCCACCATGCTATACTGTCCATTTCTCAAAGGCCCACCATGCTAGGTGCACTTTGCTTGGCTGTGTGTATATTTTCTAGGATTATGCCTGGGAACTATAACAAAGGATATGTGAAATGGCTCGAATACCCGAGCAAAATTCATTTTATACCCAGCTATGAAGTTCCAATATGTTGTGAAATTCAGGGGAAGTGGTGCGCAGGGAGCTATTCTATCAGCTACAGGCCAGCTAGCCTAACTTGGAAGTAGATGTCATTCAGTGGAAAAACCAGGAATCGCAGTATCTCAACCAACTGAGCCTACTAAGCAGTTCCCTATATTCTCATTGAGGTGTTCATCTATCTAAAGGATTGGGGGGGGTGGAATGGATCGTTAGATATTTCCGCACCACCAAGTCGGACGGATTCTAGTGTTTCCGTAACACAATATATACAAATTGTCCGTACTGTACGCCAATGTAGACCATAGGTTATAAATCCATTATACTCTGGAGTAGTGTTTGTAGAGTGGGCATTATAGGAGCACTTAATTTGTGCCGACAGTGTCCAGTGTGGGATGGGGGCTAGCCCCTACTTCATCAGTGCCGTAACTTTAGCTTCAATGAGCTGCTCGCGTATTCTTGCAAACGCTGCTACAGCTACATTGCGCATCAATTCCGTATTAAAGAAAAAGGATGCAAGGGTCTCGACTGTTGGTCTTGACGCGTCGTGTTCTTTCTTGGCTTCTTGGGGCAAGGAGTGCTTAGGACAGTGAATTTCGAAGCCCAGCTGGTACGAACTGGGGAAGGATGACTGCTAGACTGGACTGGGAACCACTATGGGTGCGCTAGCGCACAAAATGACGTTGCCATGCGAGGCAGGGATCATCCATGTGATACGATTGATAAGGCCAAGTCAGAAGGTGGGGAGAGTGTTGGCGTTGATCCTTTCACCCACCTCAGCTGAACATGTGAACTCTCAGCTTCGATGCTGGAAACATTGACGGAAATGAGACACTGTTGACAATCTTGTTCCACTCCCACTCTGCGCTGTGTCGACAGCTCCTCCGATGAAAGCCTATTTTCTAGAAGCTCGCGATCGTGGAGATGGAGGAACCGCCTACATGCCCCTCCGAAGATCGGACAAGTCAAATCAGCTTATTAACTTCGGACGATGCTCCTTGGTATGTATCGCTTGATCATGAGGATGAAATCGAATATGACATCGCAGAGAACCAGCACACTTTGAAATGCGGGACATTAGTGGGCCTGGTAGAGCAACTGACCCGTCATGATAGACTGGACGCCTCATTCAATGAGACATTCCTCACAACCTTTCAAACCTTTGTGTCTGCTTCTGAGCTCTTTGAAATGCTAATTAAGCGGTTTAATATCGAGCCCCCGGCTGAATTGGACGAGTCCGAGCACGAGCGATGGAAAAAACAAAAGCAGCAAACAATTCGTCTACGAGTCGTCAACATCTTGAAAAACTGGTTCGAACGGTTTTGGATGGAGCCCAATGATGAAGAAACAAGGAACTTTCTACAGAATGCGCATGATCTGATCAGCGATTCTCCCACCATAATGGCGATGCCATCTTCTCTTCAGTTGCTTGCGATTGTGGAACAGCGATTACAGGGGCATGGTAGTATTAAACGGCTCGTACGCACCCCAACTGCCTCTGCACCACTGCCAATAATACCAAGGAGCATGAAGAAATTGAAACTCTTGGACATCGATCCCGTGGAGTGCGCAAGACAGTTGACAATTGTTGAATCGGGTCTCTATCGCCGGATCAGACCTGCTGAATGCTTAAATAAGAGATGGAAGAAGAAGAGTCCTGAAAATCCAGAACCTGTGACGGGTGTGAATGCTACGATTCTCCATTCAAATAAGCTGGCGAACTGGGTAGGGGAAACCATCCTCAACCAAACTACTGTGAAGAAGCGTGTGACAATGATCAAATACTTTGTGAGCGTGGCTGATGTACTTTCCCATTTTCCGTTCATAACTTTCTAGACGTTTAGTTTGGGCCCTTGTCATTGACGGTAGTTGTAGCAATGCCGTACTTTCAACAATTATGCCACCTTGATGTCTATCATCTCGGGTCTGGGACAAACTCCAGTCTACCGGCTTCGTTCCACTTGGAGACAAGTCAGTAAGCATGTATTAGCTACTCTAGAAGAGTTGCGTCAGCTCTTGGAAAGCTCCAAAAACTTTGCCAAGTATCGAGAAATTTTGTGTGGCACTACTTCCCCGTGTGTTCCCTTTCTTGGTACGTTCTGCTATACAGTACCTGCCACTTACTCCTTCTTTCTTTTGCTTGTTCTTTTCTTCCCTTTCTTCTGATGATTTCTTTCTCATTTTCTAATCAGGGATTTATCTCTCCGATCTAACTTTTATCGAAGACGGAATCCCCAACACCACCTCTTCAGGAATGATCAACTTTACCAAACGCCGGAAGACGGCAAAAGTTATTCAGGAAATCCAACAATATCAAACAGTTCCGTACGCTTTGCAACCAGTCCCAGAGCTGCAGGACTATATCATATGCAACATCCAGGCGGCAAAAGACGTACATGAGATGTATAACAGAAGTCTTGAAATAGAGCCTACAGAGAACGGTGAAGAAGATATTCTTGGAAGCCCAGCTGTCAACCATATGAGCTCAGTGGTGATTGCAAGCTTGATACTGCGATAGTAAGGATTTCTTGTTTCTTATTTTGTTAATATTATCATAGGTGCAATTAACGAGGAATTTTGCATTATTGGATCTTTATTTGGCTGGCTACTGTGACGAAAAAAGATGCATGTGATATGTATATTAGGAATTTTATTATCTAAAAAGAGTCTTACTAAAAAATGAGTTTAATCTATGACATCGCTATAAAATATTGCTATATGAAATGACTAAAATGTTTTACCCCTCTTTTCATTCATTTGCATATTGATGAGACTGTCAGGGGCTGAACCCGTAGAACCTATGGGATAGATTATGTACAAAAAGGAATCGCCGAAGGGAAGAAAGGAAAGACATGAGTGGTAAACAAACAGCGTGGAAGTCACGTAACATGGATCGAGGGCCAATGAGGCCAAAGGGAACAATAGGGACAACACGGATAATAGGGACATTGGCCCGAGGGGTCAAACGGGCTCCAGCCCTTTACAGAGACTTTTTCTTCCGTGTAAAGTTAGCCAACTAATTTTTTGTGAGTCATAAACAATAGTATCTGTATTGTTATGAATTGCATACCTCAATGTCACACAGTCTCGTATTTCTAATCCTATAAACAAATACGAGTATAACCCCTCTCACGTGAAAGTTATTCGAATGTATATAAGCGGCTTTTAATATGATCTATAAGCTATTTCAGAGACAAACCATCTATATTTTCAAAGGTTTAATATATTTACAGACAAATCTTAATATCACTAAGAGCAATAGGAAATAAAACAATGCGGGCCGTTGTCACGAATAACATTCTGATCAACGGGGCTACGGCATCCACCGTCATGGAACCCCGGTTGTCTTACTTCATGGAACCACCTCATCGTCTCTCATTTGGCGTAATATAATTGATTCCATCCTTAGTTCGCGCAAACTACAAGGTTTATGTCTTCGATTTGCTTGTCTATGGACTTTCAGAACGTCCATGAGACCGCTCTACTGATACATCCATGACGGTCAGGTACCTATTCTCGATGGCCTTTTAGACCACTGGGGGTTAGAAACTACCCATTTCATTCGCATGATTTCGGCGGCGGAGTTATGCAACGCTTCGCTATCTCCTCGCCGGAAAGAGTCAGCTCACTGATGCTAATAGACGTGGTGAGTTCTGATAGCTACATTTCGAACCGCACCAAAGAGCAAATGCAGAGGGAATTGGAGTCCTTGATGCAAGTCAACTGTGAAGAACACACGGCTCATTTTCGAGAACGGCTACTCTCTTCGGTTCACAGCCAGCAGAAGGTTGCCAACTCGAGTCTAGACACTTTCCTGGATTACATTTCGGGTCCGACTGTACAGGGTCAGTTTATTCGAGCACCAGATCCGGCACTACGACCCGAAGCATACGATAGAGATTGCAGACCGTCTTCCTGAACTAGGCAAGTTACCGGTTAAATTGATCTGGGGAGCCGATGATGGCTAGCAGGTCATGAGCTGGACACACCGACAGTAAGGACTATTCCCAACTCGGAGCTGGAAATCTTAGAGAACTGTCGGCATTTCGAACTGGAAGACCAGCCTAAGAAATTATCCGAGATTCTTATTTCGTTTTTGAATCACCATTAGTGTTTTCTTTGTTCGTGCAGTGTGATATATGCAGGCCTGAGATTATGACTTATGTTCAAACCATTCGACCAACTAAAAAGCCCAGGCTTATAGTGAAGCCACTATGGTGAGTCAAGTCATAGGAAGTTCCAACAACTTATGTATTAGAGATTTCAGAGAAAGTGGGGGGAATAGATGCATGATTATACATAATAGGAAAGAGGAAGAAAAGAGGTGCGGTTATTGCTTAGGGACACTATTCCAGGCATTTATTTATGTTTTCTGCTCAAGGTAGCCTTATATAGACCGAAAGCATTAATTGGAAGTTATTTAGAAGTCCATGTATAGGATACGGAAAAGATTCTCAACATTCATATGAACCAAAGAACATATTGTAGGAATAATTATAAAAATTTCACATGTTATGGAGCTGTAGATTATTATAATCCTTTTCTGTAATGGTGTAAAAGCACCATGGACCAGAATCCTGTATTTTATAGTAAATACTAACTGAAGTGCCATTTGCTAGGTTTCTTGATACAGACTGTGAACGCCTGATATGTCTTGCCTTGCACATAAACCCATAAAAAACTAAGAATAGCAGCGGCATACACCACCTGTAGACCTTGCATTACCCAACAGTTAACGTCACACCACAGTACGCTTGCCACACTCGTTCCTGCCAGACCTATCCACTGAAGCGGCCAATATATTAGTCTCAGACCCCAGACCTGCTCCTTGCCGAAAGTGGACCGGAAGTCTTGGCACATTGCATGACTAACATGTGGTTTCCCTTGCACAACGAGAGCTATGAATAGATTCAACCACTCATTCAGACACACACGTCTTTTTCTCTGTTGGTTCTTTTCCTATCTTGTGGAGGTTGATCCCGTCTGACCCGAATCGGAACATCCGGAGGCTTCAGGCGACCATCCAGCGCTGTATGTCTCAATGCAGTCACACATCTGACTGGCCCGGACGCTCCCCGCATTGCTGCTCCGCCCATCAGTGCATCACCCGAAGAGGAGACTGTCTCACTTCCTGTGCAACTATTGCCGCTACTATTGATGGGGTTTCAAATTCGCGGAGATGCTCGCGACGATCTTGCTTCTAATCCCAGAATTAGACTCCACGCTCTTTACGAAGTTCCCGAGCCTCACGAACGATTGTGATGACGATGCGGCCTTTTCGTCCGGTCACCGCTTCATGGAAGAGCCTTTAGAGATGGCTATATAAACCCCCTTCAGGTCTGCTTTGAATCTGGTATTTCAGATCAGATCAATCAAGCCCATTGACAAGACTGCCCTCGATCTTTCAAAGCAAACACTCCAAAGAATCAACTAATTCCCGCTGCTTCTGTCATCTCTACCCACCACCTTCTCCACATCCACAAACACCTCAAAATGAAGTTCTTCGCCTCTACTCTCGCCGTTCTCTCTCTGTCCCTCTCCTCGGCTGTGGCTGCTCCTGTTGAGGCTGCCTCCGATGCCGCCGCCTCTACCTCCATCTCCGTCTCCTACGACCCCAAGTATGATGTGGGCGGCAGCTCCCTCACCACCGTCGCTTGCTCTGACGGTGTCTACGGCCTCATCCCCCGCGGCTACTCCACCTTCGGTTCCCTACCCAGCTTCCCGCGGATCGGAGGTGCTCCCACCATTCCCGGATGGAACAGCCCCAACTGTGGCAAATGCTACTCGCTGCACTACAAGGCTGGTCCCGTTGACAAGACCATCTACATGACTGCCGTCGACGCCGCTCCTGGTGGCTTCAATCTCGGCGTGAATGCCATGAACGAGCTGACGAATGGCCAAGCTGTGCAGCTTGGTCGCGTGCAGGCGGATTATGCCGAGGTTGATCCCTCTTTGTGTGGGTTCAAATAGGTTCGAGTGAGCCAGGAACGGCCCAGTGCGGTGCGATTATCGACCCAGGATTACCTAAGGCGCTCGAATCGACTTGGATGTTGTAATGAGATGGACAGTTTAGTCCCTGTTGATTTTTCAGTTCAGGTATCTATTTTCAGCGGCAATCATTCCTTAGACTTTAATTCTGCATATATGAATAGTATAATCAATGTTACTGTTATGATATCTATTGTTTTTCCTTATCTTGCTTTGTAATAGAGGGGATGGTATCTTCGTCTTCGTTTACTATACATAGTCTATTTATCTAGGTAAGGAAGGATATATCCATATACAAAACTTCAGCCTATCACTTCCAACATCTCTTCCACGCGACCGAATTTGGAGCGGAGTTTTCCCTGTGGTTGTCCACGTTCACGCTCCGCTGCATCAATGCGCTCCCAGTCCTGCCAGGTGGTTACACGCAATCCTCGCTGCTCGGTCTCGGGGCGGACTCCCTCCCAGCCAAGCCCGGTGCTACGGCCAGGTGAGTTTAAAAGAGATGCCTTTCCTGATTGGTTAGTCAGGTCAGCTGCAATGGCATCTGCGGTGCTGAATGCATCCATCATGGTAGTGGCGATGACACCGGTAGGGCCACGTTTGACCCAACCAGCGCAATAAAGACCTGGCAGATGAGAAATAAGGGACCCGTCGAGAAGCTGTTTGTTGTCTCCTGTGTCTTTGGGACTGGTGGTTCGTCCGAACCCATCATTCGGGATCACCCCGCGGTTGGTGTCAAATTGGATGCCCAGATCCTCTAATCCGGGGAGAGGCAGCGATTTGTACCCAACACTGCGGAAGAATGCATTTGCAGGAATATCCACCTGTGCTCGCTTACCACTGGCAAGGTACTTATTTGTCACCTTGGCGCTTGGCAGATACGGCTCTGTCGGGTCCAATTCGTTCCGGGAGAACTTGACGTGTGACAGGTGATAGGGATGCACCGGGGACCAGTTGAGACATTCCGGTGACAGAAGAAAATCCAAAGACCAAGACTTGGTGCTACTTGCCGGGTCATTGGTGGATCCCTTTGCGAGGAGTTGTACAAGCCGTTTCTGAGCTCTTGGGAGAGAAGCCATAATATCATCCGGCGGGAACAAATACCGGGGGATCGGGTCAAATGACACCGATGGCAGCTGAAGTAATTCTCGAATCTCCTTGATAGTGAAAGCAGCCTATATAACGGGTTTAATTAACGTCCAGCATAGTAAACAACAGATGATCTCTGCACCCACCTGCATTGGCCCTCGGCGACCGACTACCCGCACACGCTTGATCTTGCTCCTCGACAGTGCATCCAAAGCATAATCTGTAATATCAGTCTTGCGCAAAGCGTCCACATCCGACAACAGGATCCTAGCAACGTCCAAGGCAACATTGCCCTGTCCAATAATTACAGCATTCTCACCGTCAGTGAGATCCGGCGCAAGATCACGATGTTCCGGCAAACCATTGTACCAACCGACAAACTCTCGAGCGGAGTAAACATTGTGCATCGCTTTTTCCCCGGGGATTCCGAGTTCCTTGTCCTTTGGGGCCCCGTACGAGAATAGGATAGCGTCGTAATGAGGTTTGAGAGTATGAAGAGGAAGGTCCGCACCCAATTCAATATTACCAATAAAATTAAACCGGGGAGATGCTGCTACTTCAGTGAACTTCTCTTCACAATTCTAGGAGACATTGGGAGATGAGTTTATAATTCCGGGTTCGTCAGTCGTTGATTTTCACGTACCTTGACCTCCGGATGGTCCGGTGCCACTCCGTACCTAACCAGGCCAAATGGAACAGGCAGTTTCTCATACATATCAATTACAGCACTGTCGACTTTGGCCAATAGCCTGTAGGCAGCATAAAAGCCAGCAGGCCCGGAACCAATGATAGCAACGCGAAAAGGCCGGTCATTTTGAACGGTGTCGCTGCTATAACATCGTAGTCCATTCAACTGCGGGGAAGCCTGTCTGGATGAGAGATGGACAGGAGCACGCAGCACCGGCGCCGTGCATTTGGCGCAGACATAGCGCGCACGCTGGATATTCATAGTGCTTGCGAGGATGAGTCGCTGAATATCGGAGATTACAGGTATTGATTGCCGATGACGGATGACACGTGACTCTTATCGCGATGGTTGCCGCGCCGACTATCGTCTTGTTGACTTCTGATCTATGGGGAATTATCAATCCCATGCATGCCACGCATGCTTCCTCTTACGCCGGAGTATTCCCCTCTGACATTCCACCGTTCCATGGTTCGTGGTAATCTTCCTTTCATCTCCGATTTCCCCAGCATTCTTTCGTGGAGTTTATCGCGTTCATCTAAGATTTGATCTCCCCGCTTCTGGCGTGGGTGGATGCTTCATTCTTCAATAAATTAGTGGATTGAAGCTTCATTCATTACCATCATGGGGGGGTCATCGCCTCCGTTCCTTTATGGCGCTCCTTTGGCGCACAGTTTTCATGGCCCAACGGATCGCCCATTCAATCCAAAGGCTGCCACTCAGGCGAGCTGGACTCGTCCAAAATCAAAGCCGCAGCCACAAGGCCCGCTGATCAACTTCAATAGGCATCCCGACTCTGTACGCATTTTCAGGCTTCTCTCTTGGTGGTTTTATACTAATGCATGTCTACTTTATAAGTACAACAATATCCCCGATGGAAAGTTTCGATGGACTCCTATGAGCCCTCAGACAAAACCCAGAGTCATACTTACACGGAGAATACAGCTTGCGTTCCGCGTGCTTCAGCTGCTCGGAGCGCTTGGTTCTTTGTTCTGTGCCATTGTTATTAAGAATGCGGCGGTGACTATCATATGGATTGTGCGCGTCGGGGTAAGTCTTTGGGAATTAACCTTAGAAGAACTACTTAGATAGTTAACGTCTATTTAAGCCTGCAGTAGCAATTCTGCACACACTTTATGGCGTCTACCATCTATGTCGTTCAGCTGTCAGCAGACCTCCCGGCTCGCAAGCGAGCTACATGTTGTTTGCTTCAACATTCGACCTTGGCCTTATTCCGTTCTACGTCTTCGCCGCATTTTTAGGGTACAAGCAATATACTGAGAATGCATACCATTGGGCTACCTTGCTGAGTTCTGATTTTGACATCACTACCAAAATTTCGCAAACCACCTTCCTACTGAGTGTGGTCAACGGAGGTTTACACGCACTTTCTTTAGGTATCTCTGTCTTTCTAAGTATCATTTTCCGTCGAATTACCAAATTACCCCCGGATATGAACCCACTGGAAGACAATTTGACTGCCCGCCCCCACAAACGTACCAAGTCCGAACTAGCTGAAAAGCATGCAAGTCATTCAACCTTGGACTCTACGATGTCTGAGGATCCTCTGATTGGCCCTCCTCGTAAGATGGCCTTCATGCACACAAGGGCTCAATCTTCAGAAGGTGGGTCAAGTCGTGTCTCGGATGTTATAGCGGAGAAGAGACAGTCACAAATGTCTCAGCCCTCGAGTTGTCTATCACGGATAGAGCCGTCTTTGCCACATATGCCTTTCGAGTACCACGCAGACTCCACAGACTATATGGTAGAGCAAATCCCGGACAACAATGCAGGCACCTTGACAAAACCAACGACAACAATACCGCATGGTTCCCCTGTAAGAGAGCCATCTCCTGAGCTACCAAGCCGATCCCAGTGTGTGAGTCCGGCTTCAGGTAACTGGATAGTGTATCCCTCTCGATCTCCCTCACCACTGGACGTTGCTATAAACGAGAGTTCTGCTCATCGCGAACCCTCATCTGCCTACAGCAGAGGAAGCGTCTCTACTACCACGAACGGTGGGGTTATGGACTGGGTAAACTCTGCACAGCGCTATGGATGGGACATTGGCCAGACGATTAAAGAAGATACCCATGGAGAATATGAGTCCCTTCCTGTACATGAATACTACGGACACGACGACGACCACGATGATCTACAACGACATAGCAGATACTACGATAATGCTGAACAAGACATTGGTGATCACAACATTCAAATATTCCAAGACCACGACCCGGAGGAGCAAGCCTCCGATAACCTTCGGGTCAACCCATTAGCCCTGAACCCACCTACCCCCCAGCCAATTCTTGACAACGCGCATGATGACACGACTGATTCCAGTCGCACGGCTCTTGCCGACATTCCCAATCTGTCCCCCACTCCACCGACTTCGCTTCCTAAAACCGACAATCCAACGAAGAAGGGTCGTTTTTACGGTGATCTCGAAGGGAAGGGCGGTCTCAGCATTCCCCGCCACATCAGTCATCAAGACAGTGGTAGTGGCTCCCACGGCATATGGGGGAAGAAATCAACGAAGGGAGCGAAGACGAAGAAACAGAAATCTAACGCCTATGGCGCTCTGAAGCAACATGACGACAATGACCATATCGTGCCATCCTCTGATCTCACCGTTACTGAAGGCGATCGAAAGGGTCGAGTGGTTAGCAACTCGGGCGTTGATTTCGGTCGTGGCTTCGGACAAGGCTCATCACTGTCTTACGGTAGCTACATCGCTGGCCTAGGCGTTGGAAGAAGACGAGATGTGAGTGGCAAAATGGCCGAAGAGGGCCGAAGTGGTAGGAGCAATTCGGGAAATGAGGGCCCAGCTCCCATACGGGCCGCTGGATGGGCTCGTTTCGCAGGACTCTGATGAATATGGACCGAATGGAAACATCCCGGTTTATTTCAAATTTCACGACTGTACTCCACGACTTGACGTAATGATTAGTAGTATCCTGAGGTTTGGTGAAGATAGAGATCTCTGTTTGGGGCAATGAATGATGGAAGAAAGTTGGTCAAACTGGACCTAAGCAAGGTGTTTGTATTTGGCTGTTGGTTCTTTTGAAGGCCTCATTTGTATTTATGATTTTCATGTTTGTCCGGAGTTATCTATTTCCAGCTTTTCCAAATGTTTTGTGCTTCTTGTCCTCTGTCGGGTGATCTCTGGAACCGAATTGCAAACTAAAATTAGTTGCTCTTAGATATAATTACTCTACTTCAATTTAAGAGCAGTATATTCCATTTTATATTTCCCGTATAGGTTCTACCAACTCTAGTTTGGTTTCGTAAATATCTTATACTTTTTATTTATTAACTTTGCAAGAGTATTCCAGCTAGTTACTACACTTATTATAATTAGGTTTTATAGTGTACACAAAATATATATGCATATAAAGGATTAGACTACGAGGGAACACCTTCGTATTCCCATCCTTGAATCACTCTCTTCCCTCTGCGTGAGTTGCGCCGATTCGTATTACACTTCACAAACAACGTCAAGGCCGTAATGATGCAGATCACAATCCCGGCTATGGCAGCCACAAGGACGGTTCGTTTTTGTAGTTGTTGAGGATCTGACGCATACGGACAATTAGCATCGGGCCCACCTGTGATCCAACAGGACGCGACGTCCAGGCAGTTAAAATCTATCCACAACTCGCGCTTTGACGGGTCCGAGGAATTGGGGTCCATTCCACTAGCGGCTTTATCAAGCGCATGCCAGTAAAGATAGGTGTTTTCGAGGGCAGTGCGGGGGACCGCCAGAGAGGAGTTTTCCGGGCAGCCTTGGTGGTATACATCAGAATAGATGTGCTCAGTAGAAGTCAATTTCCAAGTGAATAAATCGTTTCCGACTCGACATGCTCCACGGCGCTTTTCGGCGCAATTTATAACGCGCCAGTGGCCCCCCAGAGAAAGATCCATAACGGCACATCGGTCTCTTCCTGGCTGGTCTATGTCATCAGTCACCTCCGAGCCTCTGGGCTCTCCCAGCGCCCATGCCCACATTGCGGCGCGAGTTGCATTTTTGTACGGTTCAAAATCTTTGTCAGCTGTGGCGTTGAAAAGAGTATTGTTGATAGTCGGGGTTAGGCCGCAAGCTGTTACATTCGTAATCAGGTCTGAAAGTCTCCGCATGAATTGCGTCTTGACTGTGTCGTTTGAAACTGGTACAGGACTGGACACGGCCCATGACGAGTTCACTTGTGAGATTCCAGAAGCGTCTGCGTTGTAGTAGCATCCGGACTCTAAGCCTTCCCCGCTAACAGTAATAGGGATCGTAGTAGTGAGAGATCCTTGAGGAAATATAATCTCGTCCTTCTCGGTCATGTTATAGTCTTCCATTTGAGGATCTACCGAGCCATATTCAAGAAGTAGACGCCGTTCCTTTGCCAGCTGCACATATTTCGTGGACGGCCAGCCATCTGTAGTGCTCTGTTTACCATCCTCGTCTTCGTCGATGGTAATGTACTCTGTGATAGGTTCGTATCCATCGTCAACTTTGTACCAGGAATCATTCAAGTTACTACGTTCGTCGGCCAGCTGCGACGGTGTATATATATATGAATAAAGGCGATCGACGAGACTGTCGATACGCTCTGGTATCGACGGTAGGTCGGCCCCAGATACTTTGGAAGCCGGTCGATTAACTGCCGTTGCAGTAGTAGCTGCATGGAGGTTAAAAGAAACATATCTAGTGTAGATATTCAATTGAGAAGCAGTAGATTTGAAAAAATCTTCAAAAATATCAACCATATCTGATAAATTAAGGCCGTCCGAGCATAGATAGGGGCCCAGCGCATACAGCTGAGATCCAGAAGAATTAGATATGACTGTTGCACTACCCTGTGCAGCAGCTACTGTAGTTGTTGAAGCCGTGGAAGTTCCCGTTGTCATTGATGTCGACGTCGACGAGATGGTAACCACCTGTACATCGCTCGGGATACTCACTGGACAGAAGTTCCAAGTACGGCTCTCCACAGACCAGTATAGATCAACGATGAACCGGCGATATCCCAAAGCGAGGAGATTCGAAATGCATCTTCCAGCCAAATCCCGGTCAAACACATTGTTTCCGAAGCACGCCGACCGCAGACACACGGCCGACGTCGTCACAAAATTAATTGGAATTTGACCAGCCACATCTCTCTGGCTCTAGTAAGGACACCATATTAGCAAAATCCTTGACCAACAACATCAACTCCCATAATGAGTCGACTTACTACAAAGGCAGCTTCCCATGTAATATCTACAAGGGAGGAATCGGGATCATAGCTCAATGACATGGAGCTACGAGCGATAGGCAGCGGCAAGGCAGTCTTTGGTAGTAGGTGAGCGACAATGACAGCATAGCAGATGGTGTTCCGTAGCTGCCGGGATCAACGCAGAACAGGAGGGCGACTGAAGAATGAGAGACGGACGCTCCGGTTCTCTGTGGAGAAGGCGGTGCACTCTGGCTTTTCCCCTTTCAGCGGGCAAACACCATCTGGCCACTTCGTTGATCCCCAAGTTTCATCCTCGTACTTGCCCCTTCACTCTTTTTTACCTGAGTCTTCCCTGCCAACCCTCAGACTACTCTTTTCTTCCGACACTTCCTCCTCTTTTTCCCTTTCACTTGGTTTTAACGATACCTAGCCCAGTACACCATACTCCTCCGTAATGGCGGCACCCGGCCAGCCGTCTCCCCAGCAAATTGCGGCCATGCAGCAGCAGTTCGCTGCTGAAGCCGCAAAGCGTGGAATGACCCCTGAAGAGTTTGCCAAGCAGCAGCGCGAACAACTGGATGCTGAAGCTGCAAAGCATGGAATGAGTACCGAGCAATACGTCAACCAACTGAGAATGCGAGCTCTCGCCCAACACCAGAAACAAGTTGAAGCCCAGCGACAGAATCAATCGTCCTCACCACAGCCGGGACAGTCTGAACAAGGCCAACAACAACAACAGCAGCAGACAACGCATCAAGTTCCAGTAAATCCGTCAAATCCTCCCGATCCTAAGGCGATCGCTGTTGCCCAGTTCCTCCGCTCCCAGAACCTGAAGCCGAGAACATGTATTATGGATGGACAGAGGAAGGATATGTTTAAAGGTACCATCACCTGGCTCATTATCAGGTACTGCACCATGGCTAACCAAATTTTTCTTCAGTAAAACGTGCTATTCGCGCTCTCGAATCCCCGGCATACGCCAAAGCCGCCGCCAAAAAGAACTCTCTTCTTCCGCCGGTGACGGACCGCGCCTCAGCGGAGAATGTTTTTAAACTCCTCCCTCTATCCCTGCTTGCATTGCGGGTTTCAAAGGTCGATCCCCATGAAGGCCACAATCACGCCAAACCAAAGAACCGCGTCAAGGGGCTCTGGACTGTCAAAATCGAGCAACACCAGGAAACTGATCCCATGATGCACTACGTATGGCTTTACGAGGGACCCCAGTGGAAACAGAAAGCAATGGCTGCTGCGGTAGTGGCCGGTATCTTTGCCGTTGTTTTGTTCCCCTTGTGGCCTATGATGTTGAGGCAGGGAGTCTGGTACCTCAGTGTAGGGATGATGGGTCTGCTGGGTCTGTTCTTCGCCATGTCAATTTTCCGACTGATCCTGTTCTGTGTGACCGTATTTGCGGTTCCACCTGGCCTCTGGCTTTTCCCCAACCTGTTTGAAGATGTTGGTTTCGTGGATAGTTTCAAGCCTCTCTGGGGCTGGCAAGAGGTATGTTCTTGCTGCTGTCTCTTCCGTGGTGATTACTAACTGAATCCCCTAGACTAAGAAGAAAAAGAAGTCCAAGAAGTCCGGTGATGCATCCAAGTCTGCCAATTCTCAGGCTCAGAGCGCTACCCCATCTTCAACTACAACCGCCACGCCCACACCCAACACATCAGGAGTCGTGAAGCGTGATCTCGCTCCTCGGGTCGAAGAAGCCGCTGATGAGTAATAGCATAGATGATTATGGCGAATTTTCGCGTGAATTGCATGTCGGTGTGTACGCACACCATTTCCGTAGGACGGAAATCTGTTTATTTTCATCCACATGTACCTTATTTTTCTGGTTTTCTTTCGTTTCAATATTCTCCTTGTTGTGTGTTCCGAGGCTTTCTGTTCGGGTCAGAGGTCAAAATTCCTGCGGTCAATATGAGCTTTAAGTCACAATGAACATTTTACGGTTTAATGCATCTCGTTTCCGCAACTGTGGAATACTCTCATACTCAAGATACTACCTTTATAATAATGTCTAGTACATCATCTCTCAACTTCAACAATTACTGTCCTTATTGTAATTCCTAAGTAGGTGGGATTGAGCACACCCAATTAAAACATGGTATCGATAGGGCTGCCCCATAATGAGCACGTGCACTGGAACTAAACGTTAATGTACAGGCCTCAATCAAGTTCAATGATTTTGGACACAGGCCAGGTAAATTGAGGTTCAGATTGCAAGAAATAGAACTACTGTTGATCTCTAAGCCTCTATATTATATATACTTATTTCTGAACGGAATTGGAATTATCGAGGCATCTTTCATGTTGCAGAAGTTGAGACAGGGTCTTGCAGTATACATTCAAAACGAACCTACGTCTTGTGTTTTTATAATCCCTGATATCATCGTGTAGGGTACAAAATAGGGGGAAATAAATGTGTAAAGGATCTAATTCTGGAGTAAATTCACTATCCCTGTCAGAGTTTTGAGAGGCAATCAAGATCACAATAAATATAATATACAAATGGTATATGAGCATAAGATAAGGAATGGTATAATTCGTTTCAAAACATGCTGACGGTGTAGGATAGCCTGAATCATGCATCGCTGTAATGAGGATATACACTAAGGAAAAAAACAAAAAAAAAAAAAAAAAAAATAAGGGTTAGTCAGGAATAGCAGGCAGCAGGATGGCCAATTTTAAGACCGAGAACGAAAAGGGGGAAACAGAAAAAGGAGTGGTATCGAGAATGTTGTTTAAAAAAAAAAAAAAAAAAAAAAAAAATGAAATTGTTGCATGATACGGCATGGTATATATATGTAAGTTATTGATCAGACATAGCCGACTATCAAAGTCGGCGAGAAAGGAAAATATGCTGGCATTGACGTACAGCTAAAGGTAAGTCAATATTGATACGGCAGAAGGAAAGATTTGATGATAGCATATAGAACAGAGCTATCGCGAATGTGGTAACCATCGAGACAGGATTCATATATCAACGATGTAGGCTTGATTTCGGCCTTAGTTGACGACTCGTGAGTGCCGGTATCCAGAGCTCTGCCCTCCGGAGGTAATACAGCTATTCGTAGGATGTGCCACTGAACTAGTCACGTATTTCTGACTTGCCCTAATTGTCTTGCTAGAATGGGTTGTGCCTGATCGTTGGTCTGAAGTAGGTTGCTCGGACCACATAGGAGTGGGATCCACAGGTGAAGGAATCTTCGGCAATGGACAATTTGGAGGAGGCACAGAAGGTGGACCGACGGTAAGTCCTGGCATGCTTTTGCGTCGTAGCATGGGCTGACTAGGAGGACGACCAGTTAAGTTCGTGCGGTGGATTATAGAAGTCCGATTCAGCAGTCCATCACTGTAAGAGGACTGATTTGCCATCTCTGAAGGCAAGGGTAATGGACATAATTTTACAGATGGTTCAGTGACTTTGCTCTTAATCGTGTTAAGAGACTGCGATGAGCGCGATGTGGTAGGCGGTAGGCCCATGTTATTCATTGGAGCCCGTGAATAGCGATATGATCTATATTCCTGGTTCCACTGAGTATCTGCGAGCGAGTCCTGGGAGATGGACACGCGCAATGGCTTTCGTGGAGTCTCATGGTTACTATAATGTTGCTCAGGAAAGTAGCCTTGTTCAAAATTGGTTGGCGGTTTGCCCGGGGATTGGGGAGGGGAGGAGAATGTAGACACTGTTTCAGCCTGGTCGGTGCTCATCTCGCTCCCAAGAACAGATGATAGTCCGGGTTGATTAGAAGACCGAGATTGGCTATTCCTACCCGAAAATCTCTGGCTGAAGGACGGGACACTAAAGTTCGGAGCAGGTGGCGAAGAACTTCGAAGCATAGGCTCGGGAACCATGAACTGTGACTGAGGCAATTCAGAATCTACTGTCATCATTGCAGTGTGATGGTGGTTCATAGATTGCCTTTCCCTGGGGCTGGCAATTGTAGGGCTTTTCTGCTCGTCCAAGGCAGACAGGACTGTTGATATGGCACTTTCTGTCTTGAGAGGCGTAGTGGGGACATTTGTCACGGAAATTGCAGAATAAAAGCGCCCTTGCCCATTTAAAGGTGAGGTTGCTTCCGTTTGGGTTGTAGAGATCGACTCAGGGCGAGAATCAGGAACAGAGTGCAAAACCATCGACCGGCGCTGGAGAGAAACATGGGAGCTCCGCCGAGACTGATCCGTATAAATCGACTCCTGTTCATCAGATATCGTCGATTGCTGTGGTTGGAGGAATGTCTGAGAGAAACGATTGGGATCTTTTTTGACTAATTGACGGGCACTGGGTTTGGAATGTGACTGATGCCCCATCTCGCCATCGAATGCTCTTTCAGACACGTACTTCTTACCGCCCCTCGCCTCTATCTGGGCGCGGACAGCTAACAGCCATGAGCTCAGGTCCTCGGGGCTATGAAACACAAGTAAGAAACTCCGTGTTAGTCGTCTAACGTGAGATTTGTGGAATCCCAAACGAGAAAATAGACGCCGGTGTGTATCCGTGACGGTCGAATTGTCTTCCCCAGAAGACTGAGATACCTGTAAAACCCAGTGTTTCCCCGGAATTGCATCACTGGCGAAAGCTACAGACTTAGGCCCCAACCGCAACATCTTTTCTGGTAGTCGATCATGTTTACCGCTTCCAGAGTACTGCAGAATATATCCATTTGTAGCCAATATGTAGACCTTTTGAGACCATTCGGCCTTGTCGATGGTTTCTGAAAGAGTACGTAGGTGCTTCTTTTTCTCTTTGTCGTCTTTCTTTTTGCGAGCTCCAGGATTAGCCGCTGAAGTTCCATTGTGTAATGAATTAGATGAACCCTCGTCACGAGAACTGGACTTTGTCGCTGATGTGGCGTGCAATCGAAGGATAGAATCTACCGATAGGCCTGGAGATGGGAGGGTATCATTTTTAAGTGCCTGTGGATAGGCCTGGAAAAGGGGAGGTGGTTTCCATCCAGTATCAGCCGTCCATGGCTTGTCCTCCCCAGGTCTCCCACGAGGCTTAGATGTAAGTTTGGTGCGATGAGGGTCTGTTGAGGACGAAGTCACCATAGTGGGCGTTGATACAGAAGTTGGCGAAAATGGTGCGACGTGTCCCGGCGCATCGTGTGCCGCAGACATTTGGGTTTCATCAACGCCAGACAACTCGGTGTCACTGGCCGGTTTGCGCGAATTTTTTTCGCGGCCAAAAAGACTGCGAAGGCCCGACTTTGCCGACTCACGCTTAACTGGTGGAGGTTGCAAAGGAACCTGTTCATTGCTGTCTCCATCATTATGACATTCCTCAGGGCGTAATCGTTGCGGGTGAGGTGAAGTAACAACAATCGGTCGAGAGGTTGGACGACTGAAATTTGTCTGCAAAGGTGGCAGTCGCTGACCTCTCCGCTCGCTCACCGATGGTTGAGTGTGTTCATTATTCAATGACATTCTCGTATCTTTATTCTCTTCCCGAAGACCACGGTGCGCTTATTTCAGTTGAATTCCAAGCTCCTGTAGGTCGTTGCTGATTGTCCTGAAGAATTTCATGCGAAGAGCTGGTCTGATATAAGGCAGCGGCAGAGAAAACGGCGCAGTGACAGTCTTAGGGTATCATTGGATCATGTATGCGATTACAGTGGAATATTGGTATCGGGTTTCTTGGTCAATGCACTCTGGGAAAGACAACATGGCACTATAAGGACACACGATGCAGTTAGGTTGGTCGCATTGATCTCGACGTAGGAAGCAAGTAATTGGACTGTTCTGTTACGGCACAACCATAGATTGGTGGCGCCAGTGGTATGGCACAGTTGGAGACTATCCGTCTCAAGTGGAATGTTATTCCGTCACGTCAACTGCGGAACGGGCTCGAGGCTGAGATACACGGTAAGGTGAAATAATCAAGCCGTTGTAGTAGATCAATCGGTGCGCCAACTAATGAATTGAGCACAACGAACTCATCCTTCTAGTTCTGAACCTAGAATAACGTGGCCGTAAAAGTTAGTAGGGTTGGAAAGAGCGAGAAGCCATGAGTACGACAAGAAGTCCAGACTCCATTCAAGTGACTAACCAGGCAATACTTTTTTTTTTTTTTTTGCCTTCTTCGTTGTTTAAATTAGTCTGGACTTGCCGATGGACTAGTCTGTGACTAAGAGCCCACTGTTAGCTGAGGTGTTGGTGATCTGAAACAGTTGACCTGAGGCAAACCCCTAAGTGGAGTGAAGAGAGATGGAAGAAAGGCGATGCGACGAGGAAAAGAGTTACTCCAGACCACGTGTGTAATTCGATGGATCTATCCGCCGATAGGGGTCGCGATCCCATCTTGACTGACCTTGATTGCCCTTCATGGGAATCACACCAGCCATGATAATCCCCCTGAATCGGCCCCTCGAGGGCTCCACACCGGGTAACGGTTTCCCGCATGTTGGATTAGCGCGACTATAGTGATCTCCCTGGCGAATCATCTGCAAGAATAAGAAGGCATAAAAATGGGGATCCCAAAGTAGCATGCCTATTTATTAGGCGGTGATCAACACATAGATTGGACAGTGCCTTGGGTGTCAATCGTGGAGATCAGTCTGTTTGTGATCAATTATCTCAATAACTATCTAGCTACTATCAATGTTCTTATCAGGGGAAAAGCAAAGCACGAGGGTTTATGCATGTTTATGCGATGGAAAGTTTATGTTGCTGACTAACATACACTAAGTCGCAACTCACAACGTCGACCGAAATTATCTATCAAATATTAAAGTTATTCACTACATATTATCATACACACTTATCCATTCAATAGCTACTCAAGACTGACGTCTTCCGGGTGTCGGGGCTGGGCTGCACTTTTGACCCTGTCCTTGTTCCACTGTGCCCATCATCTCCGCTGCCTCGTCACAGTGTTGTGCCATTGTTAGGTCTCTATCAGTGAGGCCACGAGGATGATGTGTAGTCCAATGGACGTCGACAGAGCCAATACGCTAACAGGTTATTAACGTCAGTATACGTCTATCTCGCTGCAGGCATCGTGGGTAAGGGTGTCACGCACGACAGTCATGGTAGGATGATGTTTCTGGGAAGCACTCTGCGAGGCAACTACATTGACAAAGGCCTGTTCATTAGTTATAGGCGGCAAGCCAGAGTAGAAAAACTCTTATATAGAGCACGTACCACAGCCTTAAAATATGACCGAAAATAGAACGTCTTCTGCACCCCCATGCCGTCCTCATCCAACTTCCATCCTTGTTCAATCAACGCATCCACCTTGTACTGCAATTGCCCTGCATCGATTCCCTCAGCAAATTGGGGTTCAGAAGCCACAGTTGATAAACCACGGGAGAGGATGTTCCTGGGATTAAGATTGGGAGTGATAAGTGTGCGTTTAGATGGGGGTGTGCGGAGGAAACAAGTAGGAAGGGACGAAGCCAATAGGAGGATCTGGTGATTATTACAGCAATTTGAAGAATGGAAGTGCGAGAACAGCCTTCGGCCAGGGCGCTGTATAGATCTTATCATGGTGTCTATATTGGAATAAGTTTGCGGGCATTTAAAACCTAGAATCCCAGTTCTCAAGTCTGCGTTCAAGCTAGTTGATCCTGTCAAGGAAGGGCGGTAAGATGGGGCAAATTTTGGAGACGCTTACTATCCTACTGGTCAACTTTCCAGATTCGTCTCCACTTATGATTTCGAAATCCGGAAGAAGCATCTACGAGTGAAAGAGGCGTATACTACTCTATCCAAGAAATGATCTAAATATGACAATGAACCAACTGATGAGAAACGGGAAACCTCCATTCTTAGGCATATATATCTCATCCCTTGGACTCCCGCAAAGCGTCTGCAAGAGGAAAGGAGACATGTACGGAGTAGTCAAGTGCTGTTGTGTAGGAAAATATGTATGCACCTCCTTTCCATGCTCTCCTTCAGCTGTCTGCCACGAACAAAGAGAAGCGAAAACAGCGTGGGAATCTCAAAATAGTACTCTGTAGCTGAACAATTTATACCAAAAGAAACTGGGAAAGTAAAAGAAAGGGCCAAAAAAGGTGGGAAGAAAAGAAAAAGAAAGAAAAAGAAAAACACATTAGCATTGACAATCGGACATCTGCACTACTATTGTTGGCATAATTGGGTCATCAGTCGTTCCCATAACATCATCAACCTTGTGACTCCTCGAGTCTTGAGGCTGCTTATAAATCTCCTTGGGAATGGCTATTCCTGCGCGAGTTGACACGAGAATTACCCCGAGAGGTGGGTCGAGATGCTGAATAGCTACCTGTGCGACTCCCAAAGTTTTGACGGATACGCAGATTCTGCTGCGATCGGGCAAAGGAGTTTGCTCTGGAGCCAGATGGGATTTTGGAGAGTCGCCGGCCAGCAGTCTGTATTTCGACTCTTGCATCGGACAATTGTTGGGCAAATGGTGATCTCTTTCGGAGTGTTGGTCCATACCAATATATCACATAGACAGCAATTACAAGGACGAATGAGACGCAAACTAGAATATCTGATATCAGTTTCATGGGTACTCGGAGAGATACCATGACTGGGGCTTACAAAGAATTGTAGATGCATATTCTAGGTGATGTTTACCACCAATGTCTATAGAAGTTTGGTTTTGATTAGCCATCACAGCATAGCACCAAAGGTATTCGTAAATACTCGACTTACTTTGGTAGAAAGGCGTGGCAGGGATTGTAAGAACACCAGCCAAAAAGTCTCTTGACCATCCATTTCCTCCCGTGGCTGAAGCAGAATAAGGTCCATAGGCGCAGATCATGTAGTCGATGGTAGCCATATAGATGCTATAGTTAGCAATACCGACAATGGCAGAGAAAACCATAGTCCCCATCCAATGCACTGGAGGTCCCAAACTGGTCCATCCGAAACCAATTAAGCCGATTGGTAGACACGGGGCCGTATATAGTAACCACCACAGTCGAGACTCATATTGGGTATGCTCATCGTCAGGTTTCATCCGTCGCTCTCCAATATTTCTCCTAATGGCTGGGATAAAGGAAATCCATGCAATAAAGTAACCGATAAGGATAGGGATGAAGGACAAGCCTTTAGCCACTGTGCTGAAGTGCCACTGGTCATATACAAGCCCAAACGACTGGATAAAAATAAAGATTAAAGCATCACTGAATCCACTTAGCAAGGACAGACATAGCACTATTGGCTCGGTCAGGAACATTTTAAAGGGACGAATCCAAGTGATAAGAATTTCTCTCGCGGAGAAACGTTCGCTAAAAGGGACAAGCTCGTTGGGTCCATAAAGGTTTGGATTCTCTCCGCTTTGTCTTCGTTTTTTGGCAATTCGATCCATCATGATTGTGGTCCGTGTCTCAGGGACTAGAAGTAGATGAGCTACCTGAACAAACCCTCCGAAGATTAGTTGAATCCAAATGTTCCAGCGCCAGGGTAGGTACGCCTCCACAAATCCTCCAACAACTGGACCAAGGGCCGAACCACCGACAGAGGAAAAAACAACACAAGCTACCGCATACTGTTGCTCATCGGCCTCCCAGAGATCCGCTATCATACCCAGGGTGACAGAGCCGCCGGCTGAGCTGAGGCCGCCAAGTGCACGGCCGACCATGATAGAAGCAAAGTTAGGAGCAAGTGCAACTGGCAGTTGCCAAACGTTGACCAAAAACAAGCTCAGTTGTAGAATCGGTTTTCGACCAATTTCTTCGCTCCACGGTGCCCAGAGCTCACAGCCAAATGCGTACAAGACCAGGAAGATCATCGCACCACACCGTGCCGCCTGCATGCTTACCCCAAACTCCTCGGAAATACCAGGAACAGCATTGGAATACAGGCTTGTGTTAAAGTTCATAGATGTTTGGACAAGGAAAATCACGGAGATGATCATCCATTTTTTCCAGCTTGGATAAGCATAGCCAAGTTGATCGTAGCATTCATCTTCAGTCAACTCAATTTTCTCTAAGGCCGTATTCTCAAGCTGATGAAGAGTGGTGCCAGCCGCAGGATCATGTGCCAGGGCTAGCTCAGACTTGTGAAGCTGTGGAGTATCATTTTTCTCATTGTTGAGGTCCGCATTTGCATCTGAGTGAGTTGAGGAAGACGCTTCAGACTCATGCAACTTTTCTTCCCTACCCATGGGAGAAATAGCCATGGTGGTAGCTAGAATAGCCATCAGTAAAAGAGCGGTGATATTTTTGTAAAGGAAAAGGACGGGTCTAGTTCAAGGGAAACGGCAGAGATTGAAATAAAGGGAGAAGGAAAAGACAGGGAGCTGAATAGTGCGACACTCGAGGTGAAATGGACGATATACTAACCAAAGACAACCACACCGGATCCTGGAAGATGCTAACTCTCAGTAGACAAAGAGACTTATGAGGAGAATAAAACCGTAAAATGTAGAGTTGCCGTCGCAGGAATGAAAAAAGTAAAATAGGGCAAGGACAGAGATTGTTATGTACCTAAATGTGGGAGAGGAAGGGAGGGAGGGGAAATAAATGGAAAAAGAAAGGAAAGGAAAACCAGAGAGAACCTACGAGACTAGCAAAGGAAAAGAGGTAGTAAAACTGTCGTCACCGGCCTGACCAGGCAGGAACCCCAGAAAGGGAAAGTACGGGGAACATTCAGCTATGGAGACTCGATGCTACTCTGCTTCCCAGTACAATTGGGTATGCCATTCTAAATAAGGCATCCATTCGCTCCAGTCACACGATAAACAGGCGGCAATGATGTGATAAACTGTAGAGAAACCCCTTTCTTGGCCGCCGTCTAATTTAACGTCGTATTCTTAATATTTCATGATGCTGGTGGCGTAGGTACTGCCTCTTTCCATGTCTGTTTAGAGGAAGCACGGGTTATGGTTGGCTCCCATGGATGCAGTCGGATGTCGAATCGGGGAAGCCATTTTGCGGGAGAGAAATCCAATCGTCACGAAGGGGAAGAGTAGGGTCTCTTTACCTGCAAGATTTCATTCCTTGTGAGCGCTGGTACCGTGGGATTAGATCGTTCTCTTTCCCCATTTCAGTGGCGGAAAGTTGGCAATCCCCATGGAACACCTGAAACTACTGGGGTATAACCCGCATCTGGATTCGGCTTCTCCACTCTGGGAGTATTGCGGCAGCACAACCGTATTCCGTAAAGCCGTTCTGGGCCGAGAGGAAGAAAGAATGCCCGCTTCGGGAATCATGGCATGGGTCGGCAAGCAGCCCAGGTCCGCAGTCGCAAAAATGGTGCGCAGGACACAGGCAACACAATTGCATTGGCCAGATTTTTTTGGGAATGTAAATAATGCTAGTAAATAACATGGATGTTTTTTTATTTTTTAAAAAAAATAAATACCCTTGTTGGCATACGGGAAAATCTAAATATGGGCGGCTGTCAATGATGTTAGGGTCGGCTTGTGCTGTGACGCAAGGAGTAGAGGTCATGAGTTGTTCTCCGGGTCAGGAGAGGTTTGAAGGTCCGGAGAGTTAGGCATTGGCCGATGTAACCAGGTGGCTACAGTTTTACCAGGGTAATGACTGGGGTTGTGAAGTTGAGATGAGGGAATGATTGGTGTGGTCCTACTCGGGGCCCTTCTTCCCCGTTTTTGCCCACGGGGTCAACGACTTCGGGGTAGCCGTGAATGACGTCAAGCCATCCACCAGCACCCGGTACATCCGTTTTCAGTGATGGTTCTCGTTAACTAGAGGCCGAATTGAAAAGTAGACATGGATGAAGAAAAACACCCAACTCCAGCTTATATATTTATTCTTCCAGCCCAACCGAATATATCTTGACTATATTTTTGCAAGTTTATTTATGTCGGGCTCAACACAGTACTCCATGCGTGTATGTGATACCCTTCCTGATCAGTGATAAACCAATCATCAATAATGTAGGGTCTGTACGGGGCAGTCAGAGGGGAACAGAATAACCCCTGTGCACTTCGATAATAAACAAGCCTAGAGCTAAAAGAAATGGAGGAGAACCTTGAAAAATGGTGCACATTAGCGGAGCTTATCATAATAAACTGTTTATTGTTGGCACATATTTCTATATCGTTTATGTAGTTAAAGACGAATGGCCAAGCAGTATTTACCAAAAGCACTCTTAAGACACTTGGACAGGCTTATTCTTAGACTATGCCCAGCCAAGGCCTGGCCAGACCATAGCAATCCGAGAACAGCAAGAGGCGATAAACTACAAAGCAGATAGGAGCTTTGGCATAGTTAAAAGGTACTGGGAAATCTTTTGCTTCCTGTTATTCCTTTGGATCAATAGAATGTTCCATTGCATTACTCCCCTGCCTTTAAGGAATTCTGTTGGAAGATTAGCATGGTGGTACTGCTAAGGAAGATCAGAATAATCACGTGAGCGGAGACCGGACTCGGTCTTGCTGTTTCCGAGTGCCCTGCCCATAGCCGTCTGGGGAGCGTTCTGACCGCCTTCCTGGCTGGGGTTGGTCGCCATACTCCAACTGCTTCCACTACAGCTACGTATTTGAGAAATTCCCCTGATAGCGACTCTACATTACTCCGTTCGCAGTGGAGAGCTCTTGATTTAGCAACAATACATATTTATAGTGGCCTCCATACGCTCCCACCTATCTGGTGATGTGTCCTGATATCAACTCACTTCCTCCCTCTCTCTCTTCGTCTACCTCCCCGCTCCAGCCTCGGAATCTTCCCGCTTCGTCTGACCCCCTACCTTCGCAGCATTCTTTACCAGGTTTCTCCCCTGCAGCTTCAGCCACCATGGGCTCTTCCAGCAACAACAATCACAATCATGCCATAGACATCCCTCGTCGGCCATCCCGCTCGGGAATGGCAGGGTCGGAACGTCGTCGGTCGACCAATCTAAACCCGAGTGGTAGCACTGAACCAACTGGGGATTCCATCTCCTCATCCCTGAGCCACCATGCGCTCCGGAATTCTAGTCCCTCGAGCCTCGGCGGCAGCCCAATCATTGCCACAGGAGATCCGCATCATCAGCGCGCCCCTTCTTTAGGAGAACTGCATCAGGAGTTAGAACAGGAACAAGAAGCCCAAGTGGTATGATCTAAATGTCATCAAGAGTGCCAATGCCCTTATCCAAAGAATTACTGACTAATTTTTGGAACTGGCTAGAACCGACTCTTGCATATGATCCGCAACCAACAGGTTCAGCTGCAGCAATTACAACAGCAGCAGCAGCCTCACAGCACTGCAATTGATGATTCAACCCCCTCACTCCCGCCTGTTCCACCTTTACCAGCAGCCAGCATCCGAACATCCACGCAAATACCTTCCACCCTGTCCAGTCGTCGGCCATCGCGACCGTCTAGTCAAGCTGCTTCGCCTAGCCTCCGACCATTAGTTGACTCACCCCGCGGCACGGAAGGGTTTGAAGGGGTTTCGAGCACGAGTGAAAGTCCGGCACGACGCGGAAGTAGAGATGAAAGTACCTTTTATCACGCTGAGGCAATGATGCTCACGAGAGAAAACCAAATGCTTCGGCAGCGTATTCGTGAATTGGGTGGGTTTTTTTTTTTTTTTTTTTTTTTTTTTTTTTTTTTTTTTTTTTTTCAGAATTTCCGTAATTCTCTCTATAATGTTATCCTGTACGTGGCAGCAGAGTAAATCTTATACTGACCAAACCACAGAACGACAGGTTAGTGAACTGAGCATTTCCACGAGTAATTCTCGGTCGGATACACTACCTGCCGATCGGCATACATCTGTCGACATAGATTCAACGGGAGATTCCTCGGATAAGACGTGAGCGGACATGTTATTGATCCATGTCGGGCCAGGCCTGTCCACAATCTAGTTTCGGTTACGATTCTCCGGCTCCAATGGATAGCATGTATTCTTATGTTAGATACCGGCGTATGAAAAGGGCTATTTGAGCCAGACTGGCTCTACGGGCGCGTGACTATTGCTACGACTATGGTTTTCACATTGCTTCCATAATACTACAGAACATCCAAGCAGGCTTATGCAGTCAGCTCGCTGAGAATCGAACCATATGATACAACTGCAAACTACGCAGCCTTGGGCGTACTGTGGCAACGATTTTCAATGGGTCTTGAATAATCTGAACAACATCCACGACTACTGCTCAGCACCCGCCAGTCTCACTTGTGATCTCTGATGCGGTAACAGCATCTTCTGATGGCTATGTTTTTACGTTATATCTATTAGCAAACAATGAGCACCTTTGACTAAAGAAAATAGGATTACTTGTACAATGCATGAAAGTATTCTCTACGTTAATCTCTAATTAGGTTTTCAATATGGGCAAGAGGTTCTCTTGTTCTAACACATCGAGACACTCATTCAGCGGCTCCCAAGTGTCATACTGACTTGTAAAACCCAAAATTCTGAAACCCAAAATTCTGTCCTTCATGCTAACAATCAAGTCGTAAGTTTGCCCCAGCCGAATCTAAAAATAATACCGTCACCTTTTCGAGTGCATCTTTTTGCAATCCCTTCGAACCTGCCAATCATCCTCAAAGTTCTTCACATCATTTCTCTCCGAGCAGGCCCACAAATCCAAACGCACTGAAATGACCAGGGGAAGGAGTAGAAGCGTCCTACCTCTACGGTTTAGGGAATGTCCGGGTTGATGACAGACCAATAAGACGACAATGTAATTAATTTATTGGTTCTGAACAGCAGTCATGCATGCATGAAAATCTCAACGACACTTGGGAGGATCCTGCATAGCCTCTTTCATCAAGCGTTTAAGTTCCGTGGCATCAATCTCATTCACATAAGTCACGTTGCGAAGACCCTTTGGCATGTGCTCAGCCTGGTAGACGTGGATGTTTCCATAGCTAGGGCTTCCATAAGCAACATCGACATCGATATATGCTAGACGAGGTTAGGCAACTGGCAACAAGTGGGATTTGACAGCCATCAGGAGGCTTAAAATACATACCAGATGTGGTGTTAAGCGCGATAGAACGGTTCACCATCAACGCAGCTGCAGTTTCATCCCAGAAGGGGAATTCGGTACCATAGTGATCGTGGAAGAGCTCAGTGAGCGGGTTTTGAACCTCGTATACCTCATCAAGAAACTCCTGCGTCGACTGCACTTGATTGGCAACATTTCCGGCTACAATGATGTCCGGGAAATCAGCAGTAAGTGCGATTTTGGCCGCCTCGGGATCAATCATTAAATTGATCTGTCACCCTGTTAGTGTGTCTCCTCAACCTTTCGCTAGAATTCACACGTACATCGAAGTTGATATTGGCCTGCTGGGAATCACCAGTGACCTGAAGCATATTCACATCCAAATAACCTCCCATAATGACGAGCTCTTTCGCCAGCGAAGCAAAGGAGGGATCGCTCCGCACAGCCAAAGCTACATTGGTCAAAGCTCCGGCAGAGTAGATAGAGACCTGATTGGGGTATTTATGAACCATTTCCACCATAAAGTTGACGGCATTGGTAGAGTTGTTAACCCTGGTTTTGGGGAAACCTTCAACGAACGCAGACTTGACAATTCTATTGGGATCTCCGGAGGTAGGGTCATGGCCGTTCTCCTCGGCCGTCTGATTTTCCGGCTTAAAAGCGCCTTCCCAGGGTAACCTGCCGTGAACGGCTTCCCATGCTTGGAACCGCTCTGGGGTGTTGATCAGCGGCCAGGTTGCACCAGCATAGACTGGGATGCAGGTCAAATTGGCTAGTTCCAAATTGGCAAGGGCATGCATAGCACACTGAGCCTGCCATGAGTTGGCAGTATCTAGAGATCTTAGTACGTGCTCTCATACATGGTTGCAGGTAGGAGGGAAAGCTATGGGTACTTACCTGAAACCAATGCTAGTACATGAATATCGCTCTTCGCTGTCATCAGGAAAGGGAGAAAACCCACGGCACCCCAGTCATTGTCCAGGATGGCATATCTCTTCTCTGCCTCGTGGCTCACAACCGGTGAGCTTAAGGCTAGAGATGAGAGTAGGCTGTAGGACAAAAGATGACTCGAACGCATGGTGCTCGTCTGAAATTTGCTTGATTGCCGTCTCTTACAATTCGAGACGCGCTTCAAATTTATATTTTTTACCCCATGGGTGGGTCAATGTTGAGCTGGAAAAGTACTTCGTAAAACCATACATGGACGTTCCACACCCAACGCCCTAATTTGCTTAGTACCATTGCAACTAATTACTCTTACTATGTTAGTGAATTACGAGATCCATCAGCTGCAGCTATTCAGGTGGATAATTCTCAGTTGAGAATGGGTTCGTGATCAATGTGGTGTAGTCGGTGTTGATCCTCGTTTGTATTGCTGTTTACGGCAAGCGCTGGCCCCCGATGGGACTCTTCATGATAGAAGTGTGGCGGCAATAATTATTTCCCTAGAAACAAAGGCAGAATCTTCTAGACTAATATGAGATCATTTTTTGAATAGAGTGGGGTCGGTATGGCACGATCACTCCATTTCCTCGTTTTAGGCCGTTGCTGAGAAACCCGTGTACATAGTAGAGAATGAGCCGGCTTCCTCCTTGCCGTGGGGTCGGAGAGCGCCGAAGTGTGGGGGTTGGGGTCATCCATGAGGTAATTTATTTCTGATTTTATTTCTGTAGGGAAACAAGTTTCATGATGAAGGAATTGTCAAGTTTGTGAGTCATCATAGACACTATGGTACAGGAAATGATGATGGTCACGAAGAACGGCAGGGCAGATGTTGCATGTCGATGCCAATTAAAATAATATTATAGCGGATATTGACTTAATTATTTATTATTCTGCTTTCGTGAGTCTTCTCTTCAATATCATTACTCCAACTTGGATCCCTGTCTACCATGTGTTGAATCCACTTGAATTCTCTAGTCGCTTCTATCATCGCTGCAGACTGCCCATGTCGCTACAACATTTATAGGGATTTGGGATAAATCGTCTTTGCCTCCTATCTCACTGTCTATAGACAATAAATGCCAGCAATCCATTCATGTTGACTAATCTAGCACATCAAATGCCATATTTATGCAGCTCGTATAACCCGGCTAATAGGCTCTAACAAACCCTTCCCGATAGGACTTCGGGTCAACTCGGAGTCAACTAGGCCGAAGCCTTATGGTGAAGGGTCCGGCTAGGCATAAATCTCAATATTTATCATGCACAAGTACATAAATGCATGACTTGGAGCCAACGATCAGGTAACTATATTGTAACGCTATAGCCCCTCATACCACTATCTCCCTCGTTCAAAGCGCAACAAACTCTTTCCCCATCTAAGCAACACTCCGTCCCCATGAAACTGAGTCTCTCTTACAACATGAGATCCGGAAACCCGCTCCTCTCGCATCTCCGCGCCGAGCTCAAAGATCTTAGCAAAAAGGTCCATTTCGAAGGCAATGCCAAGCCAAGTATTCCTATCAATTGGCGTTTTGCGGAGAGTATCTCGGCGTTGAAGGGACTCAAAGCCACAATGATCAAACTCCTTGTGCGTAAGTATGGCATTTCTGGGAAGACTCATGCAGAAGCTAACCTGATCAGAGACCATGCACCCCTCTTCATGTCACTAGCGCAGGTTCTAGATGAGAACAGATATCCCACATCTCTCGGCCCATTGGAACCCAGATGACGTTCTTTCCCTCTCAGGACAAACACCGATCCCTGGCCTCGTTGGACCGGACTCTCGCCACAAACATCTACAGAACCAAAGATGGGCGTTTCTCCCATACGCACAGCCAGTAGCTCCCCACCCACCTTCCAAGTAGACTTAACTCGCATAAGCGATCAGGGATTATGCATTCCGACCCAACTCTCACAGCCGTAGACCTCCCACTAGATGGACCAACTAATGACATCAACGATGCCGCAATCCAACGGATCCAGGGCCGTGTCTCCTAACACAACACAACCCGACCTCGACGATCTCATCAACGAGAATCACCCCCAAGCAGGCACCACAGCCTGTTCTGTCGAAGAATACCTCTCTAGCCCTCACAGCCGAGCAAACACAAACGCAAACACAGACATAAACACAAGCCATCCTGCATCCTGGTAGCCGTCCAATGCGAGTTTCCTGACATCGCCAGAACGACCGCTCGCCGGTCTGAAGGTCGTGGACCTCGCGCCTGATCGCCGGCCCAACTATCAGTCGTGTACTGGCGGAGCTAGGAGCCAGCGTCATGAGGGTTGCTTCGCCTCATGTGACAGATCTGTCGGCTCTGCATTAGGACTTAAACTGGGGAAGTGGAATACGTATTTACATTTAAAGGATGAAGGAGACAGGGAGAAGCTGTGCGGGTTGATGCGGGATGCGGTTGTCGTGGTGGATGGGTATCGGCCGGGGGATCATGCAGCGATTGGGAATTGGGAGAGAGGATGTCTTCAAGTTGGTGGAGGACAGGGAGAGAGGGATCATTCATGTCCGAGAGAATTCTTACGGGTAGTATGGTTCGTGGATGAATCGGAGTCGATGGCAGCATATCAATGATGCCGTGAGTGCACATCATTCTATGTTCCTCTTGAATTGGTATGGTCGATTCTGGACTGATCCTGACTGACCATCTATTCATGTCTAGTGTTGCGGCGTTTCGCTGTCCTACGGCCAAGCCATGGGTGTCAATGAAGCCGTGACGCCGTCTTTCCTAACTCAGACTACTGGTAAGAACACTCCCAATCCACCCATATCTCAGCTAACAACCACTCAGCACAGGAGTAATAGGAACAACCGCTATCCTAGACACATTGATCCAACGTGTCTCCGCGGAGGTAACTACGGAGTAGACGTACGCATCTCCTCCAAACCCATTCTACTCTATTAACCACCCATTGCTAATCATACCTCTCAGGTCTCCCTAAGTTACTACTCCCAATGGCTCATCCGATCATGTGGCACGTATCCCGATGAAATCTGACCCGATTTGCGGGAGAGACTCCTCGCCTGTATGGCGACACTATCATGTCATGCTGTATCTGCTTAGTCCAGGGTCGCCAGGGCTACGTTTTTGCAGGTGAAGCATGTCCGAGTTTTCATGGTGGGGTCGTGCAGTTGGGGTATAATGTTGGCACGAGGGGGACCGGAGTGGATAAGCATTTTTGGCCTGAGGGTTTGAGAGTTGATGTGGCTTAGTGTTGTTCACACACTCTCTTTTTTGTTCAAAGTTCATGAGTGTACAAGGATCATATAACTTCATATCCAATCTATAGCAACTTTATCTAATCTATACATATCTTACATCTTGGCTTTCTCGGTCTGGGCTGCCAGATCGGGCATCAGCATGTCCCTCATGTCCGATGCTGCCTCGCTCAAATAGTAGCTCATACGCTCGGCGCCAATGCGCTTGCAGACAATGTTGAAGTTCAGGCTGTACATGATATTAGCATTTATGTTTAATACTGTAGACAGAAAGTGAGCATACCTGTTCTCATTGATCATGTAGGCGATGCCAAATCCATCGTCAATCACTTGACTCCATCCGTATCCATTGAAGAATTCCGAGCTCAGCTGGCTGGTCGAGAGATACCACGACCCGCTGTAGGCGTACGCTGGGTCTTCATACAGCGCGGGAAGCTTCTCGCCTTCACGGACAAGTTTCTTCAGACCAAACAGATGGCGGTCAACTCCACGGCCGTCGCTTGCCTCCGTGGTATACTTGGTGTGGGCAGCCAGCGCCGTACGGAACAGACGCACAGCTTCCTCGCGAGGCACGGAGGGGTCGGTGATTGCCTTGCAGAAAGCTACGCTCTCATCCGACACCGACCGAATCGTCTCGGTACGACCTTCCTGGAACTTGCGTGTCGCTGCCGACTCGTATGTCGGCCGGTTCTTGCCGTACATTTTGAAATAGGCCAGCTGGATGACCATCTGCACGTAGGCATCCGGGCTGCAATTGAACTTCTTGATGAGGCCCTTGCCATAGCCCTGGTAGGCCTGCACTCGTAGCTCATGCGAAGAGATCTGCTGACGGTGCTCCTTAGCGGCCGCATCAATCGACTCCAGCACCTCGTTGTTCAGGTGGAAGTTGATTGGACGGGGGTCGGGCAGATCAGAGCGCACCGACTTCTCCGACAGGTCGATCTTGTTGTTGAAAATGAGGTTGTTGAGATGGTCGTTCAGGCGGTGGGTAGGGCTGCCGTCCATCATGCTGTGCTCACCTGTGAAGCCGGCAGTTCCGTTGTCGTTAATGATAAACTGCAGCGGTTTATCAAACCAGCGGTTGGTGCCATCTCCATGCCAGTATTGATGTGCCCGCTCCTCCAGGGTCACCGGACTAGCATCATCCAGACAGATCAAGAATCCGCTCGACTCGATGTCGCGCAGCGCTTGCTCGTTGGCCGGGTGGGCCGCCACAAGCTTCTTCCGACCCTCAGTCCAAAGATCGCGGTTAGCAACGGTCAGAACACCGACCGGCGGAGATGGCTGTGCGACCTGATAAATGCGTTCAAATTGCTTCTCCAGTTCAGACACGTTCAACGGCTGGCCATTCACCACCAGGGGCACCTTGAAGAATTGGTTCTTCCGCACCACAACAATGTGCTCGTTGTCCTTGGCGGAATATTTCTGAGGGTAATCCGCACCATCGGCGGGAATACGGCAGCAGTTGAACATGTATTCATACGAGCTCATTGCAATGGGCTGCTTCCGCATGTATTCGGGCTCCAGCGAGCCGTCATCCACCTGACGCTTGAATTCCAACGCCGCGGTGGCGACGGATGCGGCGCGCTTGACCGGGTTCCGGCGGGAGCGATCATCCCGATAGGAGTAGAAATAAGAGACGTAGGGGATCACGGGATCGCGATAACCCAGGTAAGCGGCATGGTTCCACCATTCGGTGAGCCAATTCTTGATCTTGGGATCGGCTGCGCGGGCCAGCAATCTCTCCTGAAGAACCTGTCCCTCACCACCGGGCTTCACGAAAGCCTCCACAGCCTTCTTGGTGCGCTCATACTCGGCTTCTGAGACCACAGCATGGACAGACTTTAGGTAACGACGAGCGGTTTCTTCCAGAGAGGGTACTGGTAGACGGGGGAGAGAATCTTCAAAACGGTACAGGTTGCCTTTGGAGAAGTCCTCCTTGTAGCCTAGAAGTAGTTAGGACGACCCTGTAATATACAGCGGCGTTGAGACATGTGAACTTACCCTCTGGGACAGACGAAGCCTTGCGCCGAGGAGCCATGATTGGGGCCTAGAAGATACACGTTAGCAAAGAACAACTCAAAGCATATTTGACCAAAGAGATAACAATTATCCGTTCATACCGCAGCAGATCTAGCGAGAAGTGTATTTGTAGGGGAGAGACGGGGCCGTAAGAGAGTAGTGGAGAGACGGCTTCGAGCAGAAGCTGTGAACATCCCTCTCGAGTGTGACAGGTAACCGGGGAGGAAAGGTAGGATGGAAGAGGACAGGAGGCGAATGGTTTGGGGAACTAGAGCATAAAAGTGTAGACCGAAGAGGGAGTAAATAGAGGAAAGGGAGAAGAAAAAAGAAGCCCGAGAAACAGGAGCGCAGACGAACCTCGGCTGGAGGGAAGACGACCTAGCCGATTAGTGGATGGGCTGGTATGGTCACGATACCGTTAGTTTGGATCCCCCGGGCGGAGTTCTCCGCATAGCATGGGTGAAATACTGGTACAGTGAAGTACCGTTGTAATCGGCCGCACTGTTGTTTTTTTTACCTCCCCAGATGTTGCCTTCTTTGGGCCTCGGCCCGTTACGGTGAAATAGGAGAATGGCGAGCACATATGAGATTAATGTCTTGGGATCCACTCCGATTGCACTCAAAGGATGATATCATAGACCCTTAGAGAGCCACATGGACTGCATCATGCTTTATTGAGCCCCTTACCATCAACGGCCCATTTCTTGATCCTTCGTTGAGGACAGCATAACTTTCTTTCCGCTTTGCGGGGCAGAGCTGTACTCCGGAGTAGAGACAAGTCTCTATTCCCTTCTGCCAGAGGCATACATAGTCATGTACGGTACAGTAAATAACTCACTCCTCCATGTATTGAAGGACATCGCCCTCCTCCGGTTAAAGTCACTATGATGCAGGATTTCCCTCGGAAAGCTGGGCATGGACAAGGATGTTCGCCTAGGGAAGTTATTGCTTCTTATCTGATTGATGGCGTGTTTCCCTTCACCCGTCCCGCTAGCCCGTGCCTGTCATCTGCCACCATAGGACAGTCATATGAAGCTTAATTTCACCAACTATAGGTAGAAAACATGCGTTGTACAGTTGTGAAAGTGTGACGTCATGGTCACTTCGATTAATTAAGAAATGTCAGCTCCACGCCTCGCTAGTAACAACGATACACCAGGACTAAAACAGATCTAACTCCGAGAATCCAATCTGTAGAAAATAGGCAAAGCATGAAAACAACAAATGAGTAATCAACGTTGAAAATACACGCGCACAAGCATTTCCCAAACCAAAATACAAAAAAAAGAAAATAATAAAAAAAAAGAGAGAGGTGTGATGGCCACGCGACTATGACACTGTCTGTACCGCTGGAGAGGGCTGCTGCTCCTGCTCTTCTATCGGCTTGGTATTCCGTCGAGGAATCTGGCCATTACGGAGCTGCTCGATTTTGATTACACCTGGTCCAGTACAGATGCGCCCACTCCTCATCAGATTGCGTAGTCGCTTCCTTCGCGCTTCCCCGCCTCGTTCCTCGCCACGGCCCACGCCCTCATCTACCCATTCTACACGCAGCACTTTGAAGCTCATCCCATCGTGCGACCCTTCCCAGGATCGAGACTTGATACCAAATAGCACGCTGGAATCGTATCGTTCCAGTCGGGGCAGAACCAATAAAGTAATGTGCAGGTCCTTCTCAGAAGGCGGCGGTGGAGGGCACCGAGGTCGATCTCCTTCTGGAAGGCCAGCATCCTGCGCAGTCTTAGGGGCATGTTGATAGGAGTCCTTGATCTCCAAGTCAAGCATCTCAACATCTACATCTTCACCCCATGCACCGCGAAAGAATCCTGAGTGGATAGCCGCCGCAACCGGGTCCGAGTCATCTGTATATACACCAGTACCCCACAGAGCACGTCGAGCGCAAATTTCTTCACGATGGGCGGGGTCGATACGGAAGCGAGGCACCCGGACGGTGAATGTACAATTCTCCTTCCCCTCAAAACGTGGAAGGGGAAGCGGCGTTGTAGTGTATCCGAACTTGGCACTCTCTAAGGTAGCCTTCTCCGTAGGAACATCGATCCGGGGGGCATACAGAGTCGATCCGAGGTGATGTCGTGGTAGATGGGCGACGCTCGACAAAACCGGCTCAATGTTGACCATGGTGCGAGGCTCGCGCATCGGAGTCACACTCGTAGCAGTAGTAAGAGGGGCTGATGGACGGGGTGCATGGTGATGGTGATGGTGATGATGGTGGTGATGATGATGTGCTAAGGGAGGTCCAGAACCAGGAGCGCCCTCCGCTGGAGTTGACGTACGATGGAGGTAATTCATCGACGAGAGTGGGCGATGCGACCCTCCAAGGGCCGTGGTAGCATCCTCTTCCGGCTTGTGGCGGTGGTGATGGTGGCTACATTGTGCATTAGTAATAACCCCATGGTGTAGAAAAAAAAAATAAGCAACAAGTAGAGACAAGAACAATACCCGGAAACATACTGGTGATGGTGATGGTGCATATGCCGACTCCGTCGGCCACCACGCGCAGAGGCTCCGGCACGCAGATCGCCAACTTCACTTTCCACTCGACCATCTTCATCCCGAGACTTTCCTAGTCTTTTCCCATTTGTGGACGAAGGACGAGCGATCTTGGGGTCATCCGTAGTTGCTTCGCTATTTGCCGACCGCCCGGCAATGCTATCACGCTTGAAAGGGCTAGCAGCCATCGGAGTCGAAGGTCCACTGCCGGTCGTTGTAGCGGTAACACCGCCGACACCACTTCCAATACCAGAGAAAATACGCCCTAGCTCGCTTTTAATACCAGCCTCTCCTGCAGGCCCGAGAATTTGTGCCTGGACACCCTGTACAGCTTGCGGCAGAGGCGATGCGCGCCCTCCTCGTTTAGCATCAAGACCCACTCCTAGCAGGGTTCGGTGATGAAGCAACTCATCACTTCCTTTCCGTCGCTGATCATCAGATAGAGCCGAGTGGACCAGAGATGAAGGGCCTGCTGATGGGGCTGAAGCAAACATGCGGGATTCGGTTTGAAGTTTATTCAGGTAAGACTGTTGCTCATGAGGAGGCGGGGTAGGTTGATCTTGACGGGTTTGGATTGACAACGGAGGCGGGCGCGGGCCTCCAACTTGGGATCCTAAGGACTTGGTATAATTCTGAATCGCACCAAAACCAAAACCCGATCCAGATTCGTTGGCAGGAAATCGTTTTGATTCCGGCGAGGGAGGTTGAGAGCGACCTACATCCCATGGAGACATACCTGGATGGCGAGCTGTTGCTGGTTCACGGTCTCCATAGTTTGAACTATAACGTGCCGACCCCGCGGCCATTTTAGAATCAGCTTCATGTGTGATAGCCCTCTCACGGTCCCGATGAGCCTGTTCCTCCTGATGAAGCTCTCCATACAACCCTCCGTATCGGCCGTGCTGCTGTCGATCATGGTTTATGTACGACGCAGCGCGTTGGTGTGCTGTACCGAACGAACTATCTCCAGGTATTGTGCTGGTGCGCGTAAGTGGGCTATATCCTGTAGGTCGTGCAGGAGCATCAAGATGTTGTGGTTGGCTGTTTGGGCGTGGGGCAGGCGCACTGAAGCTTAATCGACGGGATTCACCATAAGCAGCGTCTGCGGAAGAGACTTGCGGTGACGGTTGCGAAGTATTTGGCTTTTCCGGATATTGAGACGCCGATGGTACCCGAGAGAGCCCCCCGAACTTGGCTTGTTCAGTAGCAGGGCCTTGGGGAATTCCACCAGAACTCGAGCGGTACGTCCGTCCCGGCTGAGGCTTCGAGAAAGACTTCTCAGGTGTCTGGGATCGCCGGAAGGGCGCGTATTCGAGTGGTGAGGGTTTTGCTAGGGCGGCGGGCGGAGATATTGCATTTGGTGCCGATGGGGCAGGCGCGCTTCCAAATGGAGAGGAGGATACTGGAAGTCGAGAAAAGATAGACGATGAGCCTACATCCCGAGCAGGTCGGTCAGCGTCCGAGCCTAGCATGGAAGATATCGACATGCTGCTCCCAGGACGATGATGAGCCGGGTTGCTGGGAGGCTCACGCGACATGAAGGGAGTTGAGTGGGAAGCAGTATTTCCTGATTGACCTCGTGATGGGTAATGTTGCGGCGGAGACGGAGGAGGCATCCGGCGATTGCCTAAGGGCTGTGCGGAGGACTGTTCTTGAGGACCTGATCGGAGAGAGTGCGCGGTTAGTGGATTACATGGAACAGTGGCATCAGATAAAAATTGAAACAACAGAAATGAAGGAGAACAGATATAGCCAAAAAAAAAAAAAAAAAAAAAAAAAAAAAAAAAAAAAAAAAAAAAAAAGAAAGAAAGAAAGAAAGAAAGAAAAATGGTAAGATTGAGTTGCCGGCAAATTTATGCAGCACAAAACAGTAAGATAGAGCGTCCTGCGTGTTGCTGCATAGTTGTGGCCCATTCATCCAATTCACGTTGGGTGGAAGCGCGCGCCAGGACCCAGCGACGAACGCCTGGCACTCACCAGGAAAGACTGGACTGCCGCTGCTGCCCAAAGATCTTCGACGAGTCGGGTCATGCGACGGTGGAGGGTTCATGTCGCATACAGAATAACAATTATAAAATATTACAGGGATGAATAAAAAGTTTATCCTGAGATAGAAGGGGACAGAAATAGGAGGTAGGAGACGGTAGGAAAGGAGAGGCGATATAACGCTGATGCATGCAAAGAAGTCCCGCGCCTGACCAGGGCAGAACCCGTGACTCTGGGCCTGAAAGAGCTTCGTCCGACACTAGCCCTGTTCAGGAAAGGGTGCCTTGAGACAGTTCCCTAGTCCAGGACAGGCCTAGATCTCCCGAGGCCGCTTGGGCTGGAAAGTCGATCGGGCGCCACAGACGCGGCCGGTGCAAGACCCGTGATTGGCCGTCGATCACTGAGCACAAAGTTTGGGTCGCTTGATGCAAAAGGCACACTCCTTGTTGAAAATGTAGGTTGCTTCCGGGGTAGATTCTAACATAGGAAAAGTTTCCAAAGGCTAGTAAATCTCTGCCCTTGATTTCTCCGTTGGTGTTGTCTTACCTCATTCCCTATCGCGACGCGACAATCCTAGATCAACAACTTACCCGCGCGATCTCCCAAAGACAGCAGCGAAACTGGGCACAACAGAACCAGAAGCAACAATCCAGAACATGCAAAAGAAGAAAGGAAGACAAGAAAAGTCATATCAGGAAAGAATAAGAAGAAGCAGAAGAAGATTCAAACCCTACCTTCAAGGTACACGATGCGAGAATTTTGATGATTGTGTTGGTTAAGATTAAGACTATTGTTATAGTAGCGACGATTATTAGACTCGTTTATCTCCGCCTCGTTGCCCTGTTTCAGCACACCGTGATTCATCTGTGATACGTGATATTCATTGTTCTCTGTCCGGAAGGGTGCATGGACAGTCTGGTGGGCATATGAAGTAGAAGCAGCTGGATTCGACTGAGGAGTAGGGTGGTGATATAGCGCAGTCATTCGAGACACTTCGCCTTCGCCTCGACTATATGGATCAAAAGGGGCGTGAGCTGGAGGAGGCGCCGGCGCCGGCGGTGGTTGTCCATATGGACGAGGCGGCTGCGGAACAATATGAGGGTCGTGCGAAGGACCCAGGAATCGGGGATAAGAATGATACACGGGATGAGATGGATATTTCTGGAAATCCATCATCATTATCAGGGAGGACTTTTCGAGTATTGGTAGACGATTCCAGCATAGAATTTGGTGAGTTTGTTCGGACTTCAGAGGAAAAGGGCATGAAATGGCGGTGGAAGATAATTGACGACGTGCAAGCAGTGGCAGCTCTGTTCAATAGTTACCCAGACGCCACGATGTAGAAATAAACTATAGTAATAACAGGAATACTGCTAGAAATTATGACAAGATCGATCGAAACAAAAGTTCGGAAGATCAATTTGCGATTATCACGTAATGGTGGAAGTGTGTGGAGAGTGAAAAGGAAAATAAAAACAAAAACAAAAAAAGATAGATGGCCGAGAGGAAACGGTGAGAGATGGAGAAGGGGAAACGACAGACTTGCGATACGCCCAATTGTCTAGTTAGAGAAATTATTGGAACAGAAAAAAAAATAAAAAAGAGAAAAAAACTGAGAACTGAAAATTGGATGAACCAATCAATGGGATGCAGAGGTGCTAGTTCGGTTGATTAACGACGACAGAAGCTGTAGCGTAGTTGAAAGCAGTGGCCGGGACGATGGGGCCGCTGTGGCAGCGGGGAAAGATGGTGGATCCTGGCATCCGGTGGGAATCAATCATGGATGGAGAAAGGATAAGCCAATCCAGCAACCAAAAGACAAGACTCAAACCCCTCTTTCATCGTCCATCCATCCTTCCTTTGTATGCAGCAGACTGTACTCCATAGGTAGCAATTATCAAGAGATTTAGGTCCCGATGCCCAGTGAAGCCAATAAGTCACTGTCGACCTAATAATGTCTCTCTTGTTGGGCGCAGAATCTTCAACATGCCTAGGGGGGTTGGCATGCGCAGCGACGTGTCATGTGGTCATCACTTTGCCTACGCCAGGGATTGATTAACCTCCCTGGTCTTTTAAAGCGTGATTGGGATCCATCCGGTTATGGGACTGCGGTCCTTATACTGATCCCGGTCCATGTAGGCGTTTATTTCGGTGTCCACCTTGCTCCCTGAATCCTATATTGACTAGCTTTGAAATAGTATGCCTTCATACTATTGAGTGGAAAAACCAGAATGGCGATCGGAATGAAAATCCCCACTTTCCTGACAGGAATTGCCGATCGCTTGCCAGGGACCGCAATGTTGTACTGTAACTATAGCTCGCTCGCTAGCTGTTGTTTTGGTATCACTGTGAGACCGCTCGGATAATTACCATATCTCCTTTAATAAAAAAAAGCATTGAATCCTACATAGTAGCTCTCCCCGGAGTACGTTACACCCCTGTAGACCGCGCTCTGTCAAAAAATAAACTGCAAATTTACTACTACTACCGCCAAAAGCATGCTTTATGTACAATGCAACCATAGTGCATTCATCCATTCCGATCGAATTACCCTTACATCGTGGCAGAGGTGGCTTGACCCATACATATTGACCTATCGACTCAATTCCAGAGTTAAATATCCCCCATCTCCTTGGTTCCGTATCACATCTTCCGCTATAAGGTAGGCACAAATGCCTCTTATCAAATCGTGTTTAAACAAACCACCGGTTTATACGTTAGTACGGTAGCTACCAATTATTTATTTCCATGCCCAGTGCTTATCATCGCTCCAATTGTAGAAAACGGATGCGGCCACCATCCTTCTCCGGTCCAATTAACCTCAGTGTGACCCACTCCGCAAGTGCAAGGATCCGACATAGTGTTCGACGCAATGTCCTTGGTAAACAAGGAATGCCCTCATATCGAATCTGAAGTCCCGTCGATAGGCGTCGTCTATGTGTCTCATACTCCGCTTTGTTTGCTGTGGAGTAGATCGCTGACCTCCTAAAAGTATTCGCGTGCTGAACAGTATTCTCTTGATCTTTTTCGAACTCCTGGATTTTGTCACTTTGAGGACACAAACAGTCTCAAATAACAGGCAATTTGTCTTATGATGCACCGGGCTTAAATCAGGCGGGGTGTTCAAAAGAATGCTACCATCTAAAACTGTTGCAACTGTTCCTGCCAGTTCAAGCATGGAAGCATCTACCCTCGTGACAAGAATTGTGATAGGTTTCGGGACAAGTGTGTTCCATCGTTGTACAAAAGATAGCTTTTCTGGCTGAGGTCACCTATGAGACTGAATGCACGATTCAACCTAGATCGAGGAATGAAAATAGCATGGAAGACTTCAATGGGTTTTCACCGAACAGCTCCTGTGTCCATGGATCGAATCAGAAGAAGTCACGGAAGCGTCTTAGCGTTGAGATTTGGCCAAGGCTCGATATATAGATTATCTAGCGTGCTAGTTTTTTCGAGTTTTGTCCGAAATCGGCCGTGCACTGTAGGCGAGGTAGGCACTGGGTCAACTACATCGTCCAACAGGTTCCACATATTCTCTTATAACCTCTAAAATGAAAGCATAAGATAATCCCTTTTATTGCAAGTTCGCTAGAAAATACATAACTATTCAATCATCGATCAAAATATGAGAGAGATCAAATATGCCATTAATTTGAGAACGTGGGGAAAGACTCTCAAGAACATCATAGACTGGTAAAATATTGACGAGATGCGCTCAATACACCATTTCTCCCAGCATCAGAGCACATCCTCAGGGAGCAGACACTTGGGCAATATGAGGTATGGTGTTACACGGCAGATGGTCCCTGAACAGCAACCATGGATATGAAGTGTATTCCTTGACCTTAAATAACAGAGCATTGTTGAGCGCATTAGATTCTGCAGAGGCAACCATATTAGGTATATCAAGCCACACTAGTATCTGGGAACCAGACTAGTTTCCTAAGTGATTGACAGGCAGCTAACTCCGTGTGGATCAGACCTTGTAGAAGTGAGGATATCGGAAAGAACGAGGGCTCAGGCACGAGGTCGGACGGCTCAGGGGACCAACGTGATACGAGAGTTAAAGTATGGGAACATTCATGGCCTTGTGCAACATAATAAGCTAAGTAAGAGAAAGGAAGCAACCTAGCTTGGAGGGGAACAATAGCCGCAAGCACAGAATACAAATTGTGGGTGTCCGCAGCCCAAGAGATATCAATCATCATCAACCTGTCAGGAGCATTTGAATTTTTATCAGAATTAATATCTTCTTTCATTTATATTGTTTGACAGGTCGTGAGAATAACTGTGTTTCAGTCCACCACGTAGCCACGACTAAGGAAGAGGCTTACATACATGGATGCCGGTTAGGAGAGAACTTCCTCCAAAGAACCTTCCTGGCACCTACTTACCATCTATTAAGAACAGAAGCCCCTCACAGGCTGATGCGAAATAATATATTATGATATAGTCGCAGCTAAGACAGATTTCAATTCCAAATACGCAAATATCTATACTGGTATGGAAGATGGACATAATGATTAATATTATAAAGTCTATTGGGGAATTGAGTATCAAAAAAACCGGGTATGAATGGCATAGAGAAAGTCGATAAAAGATCCGTGGTTTAATTCAGTTACTGAGTTAAACCGTCATTCGACCTTTGGTCCGAATTCGGGCCCCGTATATGTATAGGAGTACCGGGACAGGAATGAAAAGTGCAGCGACACAACCAAGCAATGTGCATGCCCATTCCACTCCTAGGCCATCGAACTACAATCATTAAATGTTAGCTCTTCCAAAATGCCAATAATCTGTGGGTTCTTCCAGTTGGATAGGTACCATTTGCTTTGCGAAAAGAGGGAATGCACCTCCAGCTGCCGACCGTAGAAACGTGTGTGCAGCCACTGCTGATGCAGCTCTGTTTCGGTCAGTCTTCTGTTCCAGAGAGAGATAACTTCAATAGACTCACCTGTCATCTCTAGCTTCAACCAGATAAGCCAACGAAGGCAGGAACATCGTCAACAGTCCAAATCCTGTCAACAACCCAGATAATGTTGGCACGATCCAGTGGATACTGGACTTGTACCCTGTCCATCCTAACCAGAATAAACCACCAGAGAATGCAACTGCTCCTGGAATAGCAACAGGGAGTCGCCATTCAGGCATCATGATACCTCCGTTCATTTTCATCTTGTGCAGGACCCAAGGCTGCGTGGCGGCAATGGCTACCGCGCCAAAGAGCTGTCCAATAATCACACCGATGTAAGGAAGGCCACCCACTCCAAGATTCATTCTATGGACGAGCTGGAACACCATCGGGTAGGCTGTCAAGAAGAGGTACAGGAGTCCATACACGAATGCACCGAACGTGCACATGCAGAGAGTAATTGGATCTTGAACTAACATCTTCAGGGGCAGACTTAAATACTCTGTCACGATGGTGTGCACGTCGACATGCATCTCTTCCTGTTTCGAATGTAGCGACCAGTCTCCCGTCTCCCGACGCAATCTGTCTGCTTTCTTAGTGAGAATCGCTGGCTGATAGGTCTCTTCGACGAAGAGCAGCAAGAGAATCAGAACGATTCCCCCCAGAATCCCGGGAATGTATGCCGTCCACCGCCAGCCCAAGGAGTTATTCATAACAATAAAACCCCCAATGAATGGTGCAGCTAGGGGTCCAATGAAAACCATCAAACAGAACATGACAATGGGAACACCCCGCTGCTGAGGGGAGAACATATCTGCGAATGCTGGCCCGGCCAGTGTAAGAGGACCAGACCCAAAGAAGCCCGTAAAGAATCGAAGAATGAATAATGACTGGACATCTTTCGAGACGGCTGTTGCAAACGAGAAGACCGTGAAACCGAACATGGAGATAAGAAGCGGGAAGTATCTGCCCTTAAGTTCTGAGAAGGGACCAAAAACCAAAGGACCAAAAGCAAATCCAAATACATATAAGGAAATGCCCAAAGTGCAAACTTCTCTACTGATTCCATAGATATACGTCAAAGCAGGAATAGCAGGGGAGAATATGCTACTACCGAACGCAACGACCATTGTGCTGAAGCCTAGGATGGCACATATGTATGCTCTAAATGACATTGAATGGTTAGCCATCAACTTCAAGTGCGTCGAACACAGTATTCAAAAAACCTTTTCTTCAAGGGCCAATTCAGTGGGTTCAAAGGGTCTTCGGGGCCATCAAAGTCGACATGCTTCACAGGCGGCTTCAATGCCTTCTCGAAATCAGAGGAACTGGCCTCTTGAAACATGGTTTACCACTTCGCCCTTCAACAGAATACCTTCTTAATGTGTCTTTCTATTGTGGAGACAGAGGCAGACAGAGGAGACAAGTATAAAAGCTCGGTGATATAGGAGACTAATGGGGAGTAAAAAATATCAACAAGATACAGAAACAGGGTACCACTGAAAGGTACTGAATATAGATGAGACCAGCAGCTTCTGATATAATATTATTAAAAACAAATGAAAAAAAAAAAAAAAAAAAAAAAAAATTCTGGGACTATTTCATCATTCACAACCTGGCCACCAATCTACACCATCAACCATATCTATCCACCTGAGTCACTGCAAATAGAGCCATTATCCAATAGTAAACAATATTCACCAAACAAGCCCGAGAAAATTCCACGGCCTTGTGAGAAAATCGCCCTGCCAAGAGCCGCATTCTGCAAAAAACTGGATCGCTGTCTATTGGCATTTGTAAATAGTGAAAGTTCACCCTGAAAATGCCTGGTGGATACGTCGGTTTTCTCCGTACCATGGACCGGAGGCAAGCCCATTGCGGATTCTATCCGCTTGTTGATATGGCATCAGGCTACCCAACTACGTACTACCACGGAGCACTACTATAACCAGTTATCGGATGGTATCGGGTTGCCGAGGCTCAAGCGCTAACAACGCATTGGAATTCTTGGGAGATGACGTCGGAATCAGAACAGAATGCTCCAATGAACGAGAATACAGAAACTGCCAGCTGACAGCTCACGGCCATCAGGAAGATTCCAAAGAAAGGGCGTCGGCCCGGTCGGTGAGTGGAATGATATTTTCATCACCATCCCGATATCATCAGACACGAGCGAATAGGGCTGCAGCTTAAATCGGTAGCTAATTTGACGGTTGCGAGAAGCGCTTTGCCTATTATGGCATGAGTTCACTATTTGGCATGTGATAATCACATGAAAATCCTGTCCCCTTTTGATTCAGTCCAACATCACTGCATTAATTTAGTTATGTCCGTTATTATCCAGTTATGCTCACGGAGAACAGGGCCATTGTACACAGTTGTCGGAAATTTTCACGACCCACCAGAACCATTCGGACGACAGTGGCTGTGTGGACAGATACGGCAACCGGGCCGATGACCATCGGGAACCCGAGTTGCATTCTTCATATAGAGCACATCAACTAATAACCACTCTTTTCTTACAGGAAACCCTAATGCTGCAGAGTGCATAGTATCCAATGGATAGTCCACGTGAAATCATGCTATCACCCTACCTATAGTTAAATGACCTACTAATTTTTACGATAAGCCATCGGGAATATATGCACCTAAGTCATGAGCATGAATAATGTCAAATGCAAACCGGCAAATAGAACCCTGCTGGCGGGTCAAATAGTATCTACATGGCCACTTTGGGACTATGAATATTCTACCCTGTACTGCGGTAGATAAGCAGCCCAGTCCACCTAAGGAATTATCTAGTGAGTTTCGATGCATGATAAAAGTCTGCATGTATGCACTTACAATACCCAATGGTTATTCTCAAAGTCTTAAACATCTCAATTTATCTTATCGGTACCCTGCTTAGACACTGCTACTTGTGAGTGTAGTGTCATCGAGCATCAGGCAGCTTTCTGGATACAGCTGTAATTTTATGCCCGGAGAGAGTCACATGAACACATCGTACCATAATCTAAGACATTCATAAAGGCAGTTAGACATAATATGTAGGATTTTTATACAGCTTTTGACCAGGTCCATTGCATTGAATCGGTCCAATGACGGCATACCGACTGCTTGACCTGTTTATATCCCTTTTGGAATAGGAAGGCATGATAGATTAAGTTACCGCAGGGTACTATGTCGCATGTCGATTCGTATGCACGATATTATAAAAAACAGAGAATAATCCGTATGTAAACTGAATGTTGATGCCTGGAAATAGTAAATACAAACCATACTTATGGAATCTTACAGCATACACCTACTCCGTAACTAACTAGTCAGCCGTATAAAAATGCCAGGCCCACAGTCACATGCTCTCCGATCCTACGATCACATGTTTATCAGATCAGATGCTGGTGTTCTATTCTTATACCAACTATCTCTTGCATAGGTAATTGGTCATTCTCGCTGTGCTACATATCTTGCAAAATCATAGGTCTCATATGCTATCGTTATCATCACCGCTTACGGTGTTTTTGCCTCTTCACCGATTCCCATTAGTCCCCCTGCTATGCCTGTCATTCTACGATGCAGTAAATCCTCTTCACTGGGAAGACTGATGAGACTCCGGTCTCTTTTGCGAACGTATACAGGGCTTTCCAGACACTCAGGGGAATGCACGGTCATGGTAGTAGGTATGGCAAGGGCAGTCGGTGCTCCATGGCGTTTTCCAGCGAGTCCGCTGGGCCGGGGTGCGCGACCCCTAGACAGGCTTCCGAGCTGAACAGAGCTGCTAAGCGATTGATGAGTCCGTGGGTTGTCCGAATGGTTGACGTCATGGTTTAGAGGAGTCATCTTGCCGACGCTCATCTCCAATGGTTTATCCTCGTCGGCTGAGGATTCGCCTGTTAGGCTTCGCTTGTGATTGCGTGGCCTGTCGCCATTGGCCTTTGCTTTCGTGGCCTTGTCTGAGATTGTGGTGGTGTCGTAGAAGGATTGGATGAAACTAGACGACGATTTCTTTGTCTCGGCTATCTGAAACAAGTCTTGAATCCACGTCGCGCATCGGTTAATGTGTTTCCAGCTGTCCGGGAAAAACCCAGCCATCTGCAGAAACCCATGTGAAATCCCCGGCAACAATGTTACCTCCACATGGTCCTTTTCGTTAAAAGCTCGCCGTGACTTTTCTAAGCCAAGCTCCTGGCGTTCTCGGAATTGGTGCAGCTTAGCCTGCCGTAGTCGGCCGGCAAAGATCACGGTGTCGTCGACTAGTGGATCGCGCTCCCCAGTGATTATATACGTCTTAGGGAACTGTGCGAGAAGTGCCTCCGGGGCGATAACAGGCGACAGCAAGAAATCGGTACTGAAGTCAGGCCGGTTGTGAGGGCCAATGTACAAAATGATCATTGCTCTCATCATTTCGGGCGTCAAGATCCGATCATTGACGTATGAGATCATAGACGACACAGCTAATCTGGTTCGAATTTGCCTCGGCTGGCTTTCAGTCATCTCAATGGCCTGAGATGCTATGGTATCCTGCATCAGTTCCTCCGCAAGTACTTTAGAAGCATCCTTCACTATGTCACTCGTTTCAAGGTCAGGGTCAGATGAGGTATGAAGTGGGATATCGCTGACAGAGAGGCCGGGAGACGTGAAAGGCGTTAATCGCTGATAGTCCATATTCTTCTGGTGCAAAACACCTTGGTTCGTGCGGCGTGTGCTTTTGTCTTGGATCAATGCCATCTGCTCATCTGTCATCCAGCTTTCAACTTTCATGCTCAGCGCAGGATAGGCTAAAACCAATCCATACGGGAGTGGTAATCTATTTTCGCCTTGCCAGCGAGGCGCGCCTGTGCTGCCAGACTGGAGTACCATCAGTGTGGTACCAACAGCAAGGTTTCCACCAGCACTGTCTCCTGTCAATACAATTCGTGGTCTTGTCCGTCCACTAAGTCCTACGCAACGGCCGCGTGTTGTAACAATCATGTGGTAGACATCATAACATTCGTTTAAAGCATAAGGATATGGGTATTCGGGTGCTTTTTTATAGTCAAGGCTCAAGATTGGAATCTTTGTCTTCCCTGCCCAAGCAAGCAATCGGTCTTCAAAAGACCGAGGATTCATGGCGACATATCCACCGCCAGGGATATCCAAAATAATGCGAGTCTGGTCTCGTAGTGCACTCAGTGGGCCATCAAAGTAGAGCCACGCATTAGTCGGCTCAGTGTACGAGGACTGTGAAGGACGCGGAATGCGAATTGCGCGAGGGGGGTATCTAGTGAGTCGCGGACGTAAAAGGCTCGCCATTGCCCATAGATATGGGGTAGTGCCTTTGTTCCACGATACCCGCAGGTGTTCCACTGTTAGGGTAGCTCGAACTCGACGGACCTTGTCATCCGCGCGCTCTGTCGCAAACAGATAATACACTGTGAAGACCAACGAAGAGATATCCCGCAGCCACTTGGGTTTGATTTTCATGGCTGTCCAGAATCCGGCATCCAAAGCGGTAGTGATCCATGTTGCCCGGAAGAAGGAACGCGAGTACAGATTCGCCAGCGGCTCTGGACACTCCAGACCAACAATTTTTGCGAAGTTCCGACATAAGTATAGCCATAGGAAAACAAAAACTGTCGTTTGCCAGACGCTCAATCTTCCCGACAGACGGCGTGAGAAGTTACGGATCACTGGAGGCCCATGCTTATCGCCTCTATTGTAATTTGTCAGCCTCTGTATGATTGAGCTTCAACATGGAAGATAAAGACAAACCTAAACAAATACAAAGACCAGAATAGAAAAACCGCGGAGACCTGGATTTTGCGAAACTTGGATGACGGCCTCCCGAATACGTGATCTGGCAATTCTATTAATAAACGGCCCACAGTTCAATGCAGATATACTAACCGATCATCTCCAGGGTCCTAAATAGTTCTGGCTTATGTGCCCTTGTTGAATGTTCTAGCGAAATGTATAATATACAACCAAAGATAAGGGTAATATAAGAACCAACAACGCTGACAGACTATTCAAAAAAAAAAAAAAAAAAAAAAAAAAAAGAGAGAGAGAGAGAGAGAGAGAGAGAAAGAAAAAAAAGAAAGAAAGCTGTGTACCAGGCTAAAATAAGTCAGGGTTCGTTCGTCTATATGTCCGCCATCTGTACAAAGACAAGAGGTGGAATGTGGCTAAGAGACCTGGAATGAGTCCCTATAAGCGGAGATCGAGGAATGAGTTGGTCAAGCAAGGAAAGTAACTTATAGAGCCAAGAGCAGTACGCAAATTGTAAAGGACTCGAGGATGTTGGAGGAATTCTAAGCAGCCATGAAGTCTTCCAAGGATGGGCTGGCTGGATGGACACGGGGTCAAGCATGTGAAAGTCCCCACCGTCTGCAGAGGTGCTGATTGGACATGGGTCATTGGGAAGGCCCCAAAGCCACGACTCTCTCTAGTAATCTGGGGCATATTGGGCTGGAATGCCAATAGCGTGCAGAATCTTGTAATTTAGAAGCAATAACGAGGACGCCTTTGTCGAGTCTTATCGTCACATGCAGGTCACATCCGCATCCCGTGACGTCCATCACATGATAGGGGTTTCCTGGCCTACTTTACCTGAAATAAACAAATCCATGTATAGAATATAAATGGGTAAACAATATTATATCTGTTCACAACAGTCTATAGCTGCCGGCAAAAATCCCGTCCATGTGCATCTTGCCAATCACATAGCCAAACCTCGAATGCCATGCTGACAAACCCAGCAATGCAAATACCAGCAGAGTCACTAACCGTGGTTGCGCCAAGGGAAAATTCCCGATCTTCCTTTGGAACACGGTCGCCAATCTCCGCAAATGTGTTGACATAAACGAGCCCACCGAGGAGACCCTCCCAGAACATAATCGCAAAGATGATGTACACGCTGGGGATGAGATTGAACAAAGCATGTAGAGTCAACACGGCCAAATTGATAACTTGCAAAAATGAAGGGAGGTATAGATCATGAATGCGGAAAAATGGTGTGGATGAGCGGGAGATGAATACCCCAAGCTGGTATATCGCATTATACGCCGGGTAGAAAGCGCGGAAATGGGAGAACGGAGATTCCTCGAGGGGGAAAAGCAGGGTCGGGGATACTCCCTGGTTGATCGTATACTCTGCAACATAGACTAATAGAAGTGGAAGCATGCTATATGAATTTGTGAGCAGGCCTTCAATTCAATTCCCCAACGCTTCAAATACCTACAATGGAAAAAACAGCCCTTTTGCGCGCTGCAAATTTGCCTTGATAGTCACCCATTGAGGGCTGTTAGTTGACTCATTCGCTTTTTGGTCGTAGTCTGGGTGTATAGGAGCATCGAGGAGTCCATCGCTTTCGTGGGCAGTGTTTAGACCCTCGCTGCTAAACCCACGGTCCTCGGCCGGGTCATCTTCGTTCCCAGCGGCACGATATCTAGCCGGCATGGGCGTCAACAGATGTATCGGAGATCTCGGTAAGATAGTGAAAAAGGTCACTATCATCACTGCTGGTAAACACGCGCATGCCAAAAGGGTAACATTGACGCTGAAACCTAAGAATGTAGTCGCCAATGCATATGTACCAGCTCCAATCAATCCAGCTGCTCCGGTCCCACTTCCCCAGGCGGCCAGACTGAATGGACCATAAAAGTGTGTGAGTCCGAGGAAGCTCAATTCCCCCCCTCCACTGGACAAGCTGGCCAGGATAATCCCCGCGATTTTGGTTGATATTGTACCACCATCCGCATATCCTGGGCTCAACGCGACTAGGAGCATGCCCGTTGCGGAAATAAAAGCGAAGACTACAACGCGAACGGAATATGGCACCACATGGATAAAGTATGGAGCAATAAGCTTGATTCCAAACGAGGGAATGACATCTGCGAGGAGGACGACGCCTTTGGGCACATTGGGACCGACTAGATCAAGGGCAGCTGACAGAATTATGACATAGAGGACATTGTTAATTAACCCTATTGTCGCAATCCGGGTTCACGCAGCAAGTTAGTGGCTTGAGGCTTCCTATCCTACACCTGAGCAACCAGCTTACCAAATAGCCAAAATGCAACACAGACTCTGGGGTCAGCACCACTAAATAAGACTCTAAGGCGCTCTCGGAATCGGGCCCACGACGAAGACGGAGCTCCAGGGAGAGGTAACATGGACGGGTCTGTGTTGGGTGCTCTAGGCATCACAAGAAATCAGGGGAGAGGACCTAGGTCAATATGCTACAACTTTAGTAGGCAAGCACGAAATCACAACTCATTCGCTGTAATATAAGATTTAAAGGACATTGCTGCTATAGGGTGTTGTTATTGCTGCAAGAACGTCTTGTAGTCCGTGGAAAGGGATTGTTGGCAAACCTGGGGGTTACCAGTTATCCGTAGGACCCGTGACCAAATATTCGTGATGCCTTGCAGCCTGAACTACTCTGTAGTTGTCCTTTTCAATTCCAAACCGGTCAATGCACAACAATGATATTTGCAGTTACAGCCAGCAGCCAGTTTCGTGGCGAGATGAAGCTAGCATCGGTTCTTGTATATCCCATAGATAGCTACGACAGTCTGAACTAGTTAAACACTCACTATATAAGCCCTTCATTCGTGCCCAGTCCTTACCAAATCAGCGTTCTCAGCTGATGTCTCTTTTCGGTCACGGATCTCATTGCTCTTTCCTGTTATCACATATAGACCAGGCCGTAACTTATCTTGCTGCTGTTTAATATTTAGATATCTAGATTCGCGCCATGGCGAGGCAAATCAGCGCAGGAACGATGCCAACTTGTAAGAACAGACATCCTTGATAGCAGCAATTGGCGCAAAATCGCAAAGATAAAAACCTCATAGCTCCACGTAGCTACAAAATAATTCAACTACAAATTAAGAACAATATTAATATGAAAAATAAAATTGTTCTGTCCTCTGACGTACATCGAGAAAGATGACGAAAGAAAGAGCCAGATTTCGGGACGATCGCGGTATTGGGCTGGGTATTGGTTTTTAAATGGGATTTTGTCTCCGCCACTCCACACTCCACTCTCTTCATCACCCAGAACGTTGTCATAATTTGTTCGCAACCCGAAGTCGTTCCTTCTACCATAACATACAATGGCTCTCTCCTTCATTTCCAGTCGGGTTTCCAATCCCATCAATAACGCCCTCCGACTCTCCACAAGAGCCTTTTCCAGCTACCCTGCTCTCCGCAATTCTGCAGGTGGTAACTCTCCATTCGCATTTGGACGTGGTCCAGCTCCTCCGCGCCTCCCGAAGGAGGAGCAAGAGATCTTCGAGGAGCTTCAAAGGAAATCAACTGGGGCATTCAGCACCCCGCGAACGGCGCCTAAAATCAATCAATCACCTCATTCCGAATCCGAGCCCGCCCCAGAAACCAAGACTGCAGAGATCAAAGCAACGGGGAAGGGAGAGGAGCTGCACCCCGATGTGCGAGTTGGTATTCAGCCGGAGTTTGAGGGCGAAAAAAATCCAAAGACGGGAGAAGTTGGAGGACCGAAGAATGAACCGCTCCGATGGGGTGCTGGGGGAGACTGGAGCTATGGAGGACGGGTCACTGATTTTTAAGAATGCCGATGACAGATGTTTTTCCTTATAAATGCATCGCATCTGGATCAGCCCATGAACCCTTCATTTGGTATTCGCATTAGCTGGCGTTTGTTCTGTTTTGCCATATATATATATATGTATATTTTAACTATTGTCCATGTTGATTAAAACATGATCTGCCGTTGTCTTCCTCTTTCCCTTTCTACTTTCCCTTGTGTTACTCGGACCGTATTTACACTTCAGAGCGATGTATATGTATACAGTTTACAGTACTTCATGTTAATCATTGGTGAAAGTGTTAAACATATTTGATTAGAGCATTCACTTTAATGTTTCATGACCGAACAGATACTAGCAAGATATCCATTATTTGCAATATACCCACATTAAAAGTTTGAAATACACTGTGGGAATACCCTGTATCGGGAAGGAAAGCCTCTAGATGGAGGTAGCAAACACGCCTGGGACTTCGATTTGAGAAGTGGTGTTATACTATGTCGCTGAACCCTTCATAATACAAGCCTCACTCTTGGATCCTTGCAAGAGTTGCTTTTCCAGCCCTGCTTTCATTAAACCGGCCTAGCTCCCCGCTAATCCATGCCCCGATCTTCGACATCTCTTCAAGGTTAATGCCTGTATGCATCCCTAGACCATGGATGGTATGGACAAGGTCTTCTGTCGACACATTACCTGTAGCACCCTTGGAGTATGGGCATCCTCCAAGGCCACCCACACTGCTGTCGAATATACGAATTCCATGCTCCAGACCAACAATAGTATTAACCAGGGCCTGCCCGTATGTGTCGTGGAAATGGAGGGCTAAGTCGCTATTAGCGATTCCCGCCCCTTTGAGGGTCTGCAGGAGTCGCATTGTCCGTGGGGCAGTTCCCATACCAGTAGTGTCAGCAACAGACACCTCGTCCGCTCCCATTTCGAGCAAAGTAGCTGTGATATCCGCCACTTTGGACGGCGACACGTCGGGCCCCTCATAAGGACAACCAAGGGCTACAGAAACGTAACCTCGAACCCGGATGTTCTTGGTTTTAGCCAGTGACACAATGGGACGGATGCGCTCCAGCGACTCCTCAATGGTACAGTTGGTATTCGCCTTAGAAAACGCTTCAGTCGCAGCAGCAAAAAGAGATATCTCAGTAGAAGTATCAGACTTTGATGGCGATCCAGTCGCCTCTGCCGCAGTGCCTGTGGCTTCCATAATCCTGATAAGGTTTTCAAGCCCTTTCACGTTTGGAACAAGGTAGTTGTAGGCAATAGCGTGTTGAGATTGTGGCGGTGTTCGAAGGAGGTTTTCGCAGATCTCCGCAGTGCTTGCCATCTATCGATCCAAAAAGCAATCCAAAATTAGACATCAACTTTTGATAACATAGGGATCTGTCCATACCTGGGGCACCCATTTCGCAGGCACGAAGGAACCAGCTTCAATAGTTGTCACACCAGTCTTTGCCAGCTTCTCAATAAGCTTGAGCTTTGTCTCTAACGATATGGACTTTTTCTCATTCTGCAAGCCGTCTCGGGGCCCAACTTCAACAATGCGAACATGATCCGTGGTTAACCGCGACTCCGTCGCAAATCGACGAGCTGGCGCAGCCTGAAGGGCAGAAAACAAACCCAGTCGAGGACGGAAACGCATCATCTTATAAATAGGGTAATATAAGGCATCAATGGAAAGGGAATATGAGATCAAGCAAACTCTTGGAGTCAGGAAACAGGAGCGGAGGCCAGCTACTTCCTCCCTAGAAGATGATAGAACACACGATGCGGAGAAGACACCGCCAACCAAGGTTGGCTTCGGTAACCCCACCTGACGTCGGCCACTTCTGGGCTTCTTAGTCAGCCGAACATTTTCAATTGCTTCAAATTCAATTTAAGATACATCGAGGGCGACATCTCACTTCCACATTTCGCCAAAATGGATGTACCAACGACCAACGACACATCGAGCAGTCAGTTTCGTCAACCTAAGAAGAGATTTGTTGGGAGGCGCACCGCCGATGCCCAGGCACCGAAAGATGTATCGTCAAGTCAAAGAGATGTGGAATCCACCAGCATTCAAAAAGGTTGGCTAACTATACTTCATGCATTTATCGTGTTAATGGATTAACAACCATTGTTTTCTTGTTAGCCACGCCGAGAAGAACGCCGAGGACTCTGAATCAGGTCCCTCCGGAAATCCTAGAGGATCCTGATATACAAGCCGCCATTGACCTCCTTCCTAAAAACTACTCGTTCGAAATTCCCAAGACAATTCACCGGATACGATCATCCGGGTCGAAACGAGTCGCTCTGCAGTTTCCCGAAGGCCTTTTAATCTTTGCAACCACGATATCCGACATCTTGACCCAGTTCTGCCCTGGCATTGAGACTCTCATCATGGGAGACGTCACATATGGTGCCTGTTGCATCGACGACTATACTGCTCGCGCACTGGGTGTGACCTCCTAGTCCATTATGCACACAGTTGCCTTATCCCAGTAGACGTTACCAAAATCAAGACTCTATATATTTTCGTCGACATTAGCATCGACACATCACATTTGATCGCCACACTAGAGCGCAATTTCCAGCCAGGCAAGACGATCGCAACTGTTGGCACTATCCAGTTCAACGCCACTCTGCACGGCCTCAAGCCTGTTCTTGAGCGCGCCGGCTTCAAAGTCGTTATACCGCAGATTACTCCTCTGTCGAAAGGCGAGATCCTAGGCTGCACATCTCCACAACTATCTTCGAATGAAGTTGACATTCTCCTCTACCTCGGCGACGGCCGCTTCCACCTCGAATCCGCCATGATCCACAACCCTACTATTCCCGCCTTCCGGTACGATCCTTATTCGCGCACACTCTCACGAGAAACATACTATCACAATGAAATGCACACACTCCGTAAAGACGCAATTGGCGCCGCCAAATCTGCCAAAAAATGGGGCCTCATTCTAGGTTCTCTTGGCCGACAGGGTAATCCAAATACTATGTCAATGATCGAGAATTACCTGAATGACAGGGGAATTCCGTTTGTCAATTTGCTGCTTAGCGAGATTTTCCCTGGGAAATTAGCGGCCATGTCGGACGTTGAATGCTGGGTACAGATTGCTTGCCCCCGTCTGAGCATCGACTGGGGATATGCATTCCCGCGGCCTTTACTTACACCGTACGAGGCATTGATCGCATTGGGGGTGAAGCAAGGCTGGGATAGCTCGAATCAGGGTGTATACCCGATGGACTTCTACGCGAAGGAAGGGTTGGGCAGAACAAAGCCCAGTCAGGCTGTGTCAGGAAGGGCGTAAAGTTGTCAAGAACTCTGTACATTAGGGTGAACCTCAAAGATGCGGAAGAGTTCAATGCATATATACCTAGACCTATAGAATTATTATTAATCGTCGCGAACGGAAATTGACCGCTGCTCAGATACTCTCCACAACTAATACGCACTTCGACTCTAAGAAAATTGCACTTGAAAAAGGTAATTTTTCTTGCGTACTATTATTACATACAGTGTTCCTAATTCGTCACGGCGATATCTCATTATCCCTTGACTTCATCTGCACTGTCCGTATTGAGATCACTGGCACTTCCTCTTCGAAGTGACAGGATGCTCTTACTTACTAGCTCGTCAGTGGTACGCTCGGCAGCGCGCCATCGCGTGACCGCTTGCTCGACATCTTCAAACATCTCCTGGGTATCTTTGATGATACCACCTTCGTCTGGTTCCGGGACCTGCGTGCTTTCCCTGGATCCACCGTCGCTGGTCATAGGAAATGCTACACCAAATCCACGTTGAGGAACGGGGTTAAACATGACCGCATTGGCGAACATGCGAATAAGCTCTTTTTCAAGTTGCGCTGAGTTGACTATGGCCTTGGGAGGAATTACATCCTCGCTCTTCTGCAGCATGAGCACAGCATTCTTCGACGGGGTCCCGGCATTCGGGGCTGGAGATTCGCCATCAGCAACTGGTGTGCTTACGGCTTCTGTCGCGGCCGCCAAGGCCTTGCTGCCTTGATGGATAGACGACTTGATCGATTTTAAATCCTGTGGCCGATAAATAAGATCTCGATACCCAGGAGCATCACGCTCCGTCAACGGCTTGGTAAATATCGAAGCATGTTTGTGGGTAGTGACATCGTTCATGATGGGTTGGGTGGTCCTCGGAAAATTACGTGCGCAAAGAACGTAGGGGGCTGACTGGTTAGGATCTATGCGATTGAGCTGGTTGATATCTGGCTGGATGGGCTCAGCCTCTAATGTTTCACTAGGGGCACGCTTCCGTTTTGGTCTGCCCCTGCCTGGACGTTCCTCTGAAGCTAAAGCACCTTTACGGCCCCCAGAAACACGGTGGTCTGGCTCAACAGCATCCGGCACACAAGCTGGAGTACTGGGCATTTCATGTTTAATCTTTCCAAGAGATTCGGTGGCAGATTCCTCGTCGCGTGATAATACAGACCGCCCCCGGCTCCGTGAAGAAGCCACACTCCTGTCTCGCCTCTTCCTAGTAGAAATTGTTAATTTTTCTTGCTTTTTTCTTAACCCAGTTTTACTATCCATGTCAGTCGCGGGAAAACTAGGCTCTCGACCACGTGACCCCTTTGCCTCTTGTCGACGTTTGCGGCGCTGCGGCTCATGCTCTTCTGGAGTTGCTTCACGAGAACCCATCAAGGATGGCGCCTTCTCACTAATAGGACTAACATCTTCTGGACGGGGCCGATCTGGCGACCGAGGAGAATGTGGGATACTCAGACGGGGAGTTTTCTTCCATGGAGTAACAGAACCTGACGTATCAATGGATAGTCGGGGGGGACGTGGGCCCCGTGACTGTGAGCGCAATAGAGCATAAGCTGCTGCCATCGGGGTCTCAAAACCTGCACCGCTACCACTAGGGGCCGGCGACTGGGTAGTTGATACTGACAAGGGAGTTGACGGTACATTCATGGATAATAGAGGTGATTGAACTTTCTTAGATTGAGGCTTTGGTGTCTGCTGCGACGAAGTGGGTGAGAGGTTTTTCTCCGCAGCAATCTGACCCGAGAGTTCGGCTTTCGGGTACGAAGGATGTGGCGCCTGTGGGGCTTGATTCAAGGCCCATTGCTGGAAACTTGGCTGTGCAGGACGTTGGGCTGTAGTAGGTGCAGGCATAGTCGAGGCTTCTTTGCTAGCTGCCTTCACTATTGGTGCTGCTTGTATCGGAGTTGGATGAGAAACAGGGTGTTTTACTTTCTGTAAAGAATGCGAAGGCGTCGTCGTAGGACCTTGCACAGAACTGGCAGCGGGCCCTGAAGGAGTAGGTGGTATTTGTGGTGGAATAGGTGGAATATTGGAAGCTGCCTGAGCAGTAGGAATATCTCTGGATGCCAACGCGGGAGCGTGAGGCGCCGAGATCTTCTCATCGGGCGACTGTACCTGAGATAACTGAGGTGTAGATGCTGGTGGGATGGGCCGAGGATGAAGAGGTTGCTGGTGCTGATGTTGTGCCAATTGCGACTGTGGCGGTATCGGCTTTCTTGGCTGCTCTTCTTGTGACTTCTTGACTGGCGATGCAGATAGTGGAACCTGATGCTGTGCCGTTTGCCGGGGAGTAACCTGTGTCGGCTGTTGAGGAGTCACTACCTCCTTATGCTGCGACTCTGGTTGGGGTTGGTTGACCTCGGGTTTTGTTTCAGGCCCAACTGCGCTCTGCAGGGCATTCGGGTGAGGGTTCTCAATAGGTTTCTCTTCCCTATGATCCACATCCATCGGCTCCGGTGAAGAGTATCGTTTGTCCATATGAACCTCAGGAATAGGTTTCTGGGCCTCCAAAGGCGTCGGTAGTGGCTTTTGAGGCGCTTCGCGCTCTTGCTTCAGACGCTCGATCTCGTCCCGAATTTCATTATATTTTTTCTCCTCATTTCTAATCTCTTTCGTCGCAAGTTCCTTGTATCGAGCGTATAAGTGGGTCACGAAATCGGCAGCGATACCGGCATGGCCTATCCCCTTGTCCACCAAACCGTCTGGCCGTGGACTTGTAATCTTCCGCTTCTTCGGGTTATTGGAACCATGACTTCCCTCATGCCGTCCATTTGGCTCATGGGTGGATGTAGTCGTCGTGGTATCTATACCCTCTCGCATCAAAGTACTGTACAAATCTTCCAGAGCTTCAGGGGCGAGTCGCCCCGCATCAAATGCGACATTGTCGCGGACGAATCGATTGCTGCGAAGACGGTCAGAAATCGAGACAAAATCAGCAGGGCGGGCGTCTAGTGCTGCGAGTGATTGGAAGAAGAGGAGAGATTCGAAAGGAGTGTAAGCCGACAGAGGAGGCATCCCCCATTGCCCGGTTACTCGGCCACTGGGGGAGGAAGGTCTGGGAATGGGGGCCACGGTGATGGGTTGCACAGTAGTCGGCCCGCCAAGGTCGGTCAATTGATGAACCGATCAGTTGTGCAGAAAAGTACGGTCGGAGTACGTGTACCCAAATAGACCATAAGCGCAGAAGAAAAAAAAAGCAAGAACAAAAAAAAGGGCAGAAGTAGGAAACACGACCGTGTCACGAAGACATATAACAGCAAGAAGAAAAACGCAAAAATTAGCAAAAAAAAATAAAGAAAAATACAGTTTTATTGACAGGAGGAGAGCCTCAGGAGAACAGCTGGATAAAATTAATAAATAGAGGGATGGGAAGACGACAGGTAGATGGCGAGGTAGGAACAACTGGGATGAATGGATGGATGAACGCGACCTGACAATTTTCACAGTCTGTCCTTTTGCTCTCCCCAAGGACGGAATGCAAAATGATCTCTGACTAAGATAGGTAACCGGCCTGTAACAACAATACAGCCACAGTTTTGTCACGTGATAACGTCGAGGATGAGTTGTTTCCACGCACAGGGTCACCTTCACCCACCTTTCCATCTACGCGATACCTACTCGTAATAAGCGTGGAAATAGAACCCCGCCAACAATGCACAATGACGACACACTGGTTGCTGGGCAACCTTATTACGCTTAGATTATTCCAGGGGTTTGAATTCCTACTTAAAGGCATCATTCCAACCCGCCTAGTCACATGTATGTGCATTCAGGTCTAACCGAGGGCTATATCTGGAGTATTCTAGAGCTAAAATGCTAATATCGATGTCCTCAGTTACGATCCTCGAGGGTGCTAGGTACCCAATAAACAAGTAAGCTGCTCTGGGCCGTCTACACATCTATACAAGTTTGCTACTCTCTATGCTTAGACAATTGCTTATGAAGCACATAGTTTATGCATGATATCAACGTATTTTTATGAAGGCAGTATAAGTATAGATCAGCAGAGTCTTGTTGAAACATGAGCAAGTGCACCAACCAGGTTTACCTAGCATGTATAGACATAGCTCCTTGTTTGCCGCATGTTTTGCAACATCATGCAGAGCATTAAAATTCCTTTTAGCACCGTACAGCTCATAGTATTCGATATTTGATGAAACCCTACTTTTAACTCTCTTAGCAAGACTTATTTATCCCCTCCAAGCGAGTTACTATTAAGGCAGGAATATGGCTGTATGTAGAAAGTAAGATATTCAGCAGGTGTAAGATAATATGTCTATTCTATAATTTATAGGCTGTGCTTTCACTTTATGCTATGGTATTCCTTTAATGAAAAGTACGGTGTAAGAAGGGTAAGTTAGAACTATACTCCGTAGGTTATTGCCGTCCTGAATGTACGCCTTTTTGAGGAGAGAGGGGGGAATTGACTGGTCAAATTTACTAATGTAATGCCTTTAACTTGCCATATTTATTTACTACAGAGTATATTATGCTCTACTAAAATTCTGTATGTATTGACTATCATGATCATTCGTCTTTACCCATTGTGCGATAAGTAACACGCACACATAACTACTACAGTAGTCACGGGAAAGTAAAAAATTATTTAATTACAATCCGAATACAGACAGACACCCCACATGTCAGGGGCTGCCCCTTTCTTTGGTCCTCACACATCTCGGAATATTCCATAGACTGCACTTTGCTTTCTTCAGCCTCCCTTAAACCGAAAGGGGGTGTCAGAGTTATAGTCATCGTCATCTAATAGTATACTTTCACACTGGAAGACATGACTATCCAATGCACACTGCAAATCAATTGATTTCCCTGTATAATGTGGACGCAGGGGACGGCCCTTTGTTTATGATCTTTTCATTTGAATTGGCCTGAAATAATTTGTATTTTCCTTTCGTGTATCGGCTAGGTGGAGAGAGAAACGTGACTATTGAATAACCCAAGGAATTTAGGGATTTACCACTATTATTGTTTGTGGTAATTAGTTGCTTCTTTATTTATCATTTTACCTTCTTTAACTACCACCGCTGGGGTGCGGCATTATTTCTCTCTACTATCTTCATTCTTCCCTACCTCCATCTAAACCCCCATCAGCTCTATAACCTCCTGAATTGCATCTCCCCCTCCGGCCGTGCGCTACCTCTGTGATCACCATCTGGGCTTTTAATACTTACCTTAGCATTGGCTACTGCTGCTAAAAAAGTGGCCCCTCCCTCCTGAGCCATACCGAGTTACTAGTGCGACAAGCGTTTCGATCATTCCGATTCCCAGTCCTAGTCAATCAAACCCCCTTCTTGTTCCTTCCCTTAAACATTATCATTTTCTCGGCTGGTCCTGGTTTCCCCCAATCAATATATTTTCATCATTTTAATCACCGGCAGTTTTTTGCTCTGATCTTGCCTCCTACAATCGAAACAGAAGCTCCACCTCATCAAACTTACACACCCTCAGTTCTTAAGGCGCTCGCTCCTCTTCTATCCAAGATAGAGAGTCGTGCCTTTTTCGGTTTTTCTATTTGCATCTTTGGTCCCCCCTCAACTTCGCTATAACATATCATTATTCAACTAGCGCTGGAATCGGTAGTTAGAATGTCGGATGCCGAGCAAGGTTGGAAGCCAAATGGTCGTCCTCAGTCGTTCGTGCTCCTGTTATGTGCTTCCTCAGATATCAGAACTTGGGTGTTGACCAAGACATGGCAGGACCATGGCACAGGCCTTCTCGTCGGTGCTAGATAGTGCCTTTTCCTTAGACTCCGAGGTTGATCATCTCTCCCAGACCATTGATGAGAAGTTAGTCTCCTTGGACCTTACTAATGGCCCTCCCGCAATACCCGCCAGGCCCTAGATATCCAACGAAAACAAGGAACCTAACAAACCGATCTGGCAGGAGACTACAAATGGTGAAACAAAATCGAGAACTGGAAGAGCTCCAGGCCAAAATCCGGGAAGCCGAAGAACGTTTAAAAGCGCGGCAGTCGGTTGCGATGGATGGAAGCAGGTCGAGAACCAATACGGTCCACAAAAATCCAGGATACCACTCAGGTAAGCGGGATTTTAGACACCTCTGCTGTAGACTTCATGTTTCTAACTTGATTTGCCTTGACTCAGGATCCACGTCCTCGGCAACGTCCCCAACGGATACGGCAGGCCAGTATTCCAGCGGTGATGAACAGCAATTGCGAGATCACCGAAGCAGTTCATGACTTGGCGGTGCAGGTTGTGACTGGCAGAAACTACATTGGAAATCAGTATATCTTGTTCAACGCAGGGGTTTGTACGGATTTAACTTTTCTACTATTATAAGGCGGGGACGTCTGGAGCATTTGGTCATGTTACTAGTTGTTCCTCAGCTCCGCATCGATCGAAAGCCGAACGATGCTGGAGTTTTCGACTCGACCCCCGGTGTCTTGCATTTCTGGCGCTCGCCGCAATTCTCGGCCAAGTCTGTGTATGTATGTACCATGCAACGACTCCATGGGCCCCGTTATACCTTACCTTACTATAGCGTAATATATTGTGGTTGTTTTTCCAGGTGCTCAGGTGCTTGGCATTTGTTTGCCAAAGTGATTATTCTGCCCCAAGAAAAGGAGGTTAAAATTAGCCCTGCCCGCTAAGCCGCTATGGCGGAAGGATAACCCACATTCACCCTTTATTTTTAGCTCCCAAGTTTTAGGTGATGCTAGTAAACACTTTATTTTATTATTATTTTATTTTTTATTTTATAACAGTCCAGACCACCATAGTTACATATCTCGCCACCATTACCAGCGTTCATAGTAGCCTTGACTCTCATTGATTCCGCTTCACCTTGGACCAGTCAAATAAACTCTTTGTCGGGATCATATTTAGCCCAGCATTTATTTCATAACTGGAGGTTTTCTGACCGTAGAGAACCAACAGTGCTCTGAGAGATATTTTCAATTTGGCCATACTGATTTCGGCTGCTCCACAACTCTTCGAGATTCTGGCATTAGCCTTTCCATAGAACACATCCACTTCCTCATCCTAACAGTGGCCACGAGCATGTCTTTTACTCAGATATACGGAGCAGCATCTAGCCCAAGCTCTGAAGGTCCCCTTTTTTTGACAATAGAAGGAATGGTATACCTTTCAGTCCTGGCGGAGAGTTGTCGTAAAAAGAATGACGTTCTATATATCTGGGCTTGCCTAGAGCCGGAATTTGGTGCACAATTGGAATCACTGTTACCTTGGAGTCTTTGGAGGCATTCGCTGTAAACGAGTAAATGGCATTGATGAATTCTCGGAAACATCAAATGCATGATGTCTGGCGGACTATCACTCTAACTGTTTTGATCATTCTTGAGCTAAAAACAGTAGCCAGGGCAAATGAATTGGATTCCCTCTTAACCACTGGAAGCCCTGGGTATTTGATATATGGTATTTCTTCGACTTTTCTGTGCGCAATCTCAGACTGTTTTCTGTAGGGTATATTTCATCCAAGTGAGACTGGATAATGTGCGGCATCTGGTAAGATCTCTGAAAAATCGGAAACCCCGATTCTGGACGGACAATACTATACCCAAATCAACTCCCCCTGGCCAATGCATAACTACAGAATATACAGTTGGCCCAGAGGACTCATAACTGTGACAGATTTGTGTAAATAGTATAAAATTGGTTAACTCTGGCGGATACATTATAGGATGCGTTTTTGCTTCGAATCTTGATCTATTATTACTAGGATAGCAGTCTCTACTTTGTATCTACTATACACAATAAAGCACACTTAGCTCTTCTTAGAGTAGTAAGTCATCTTCTGTTCTAAAGCGTGCTATGGACAGAATGTTGATGATCAATCCAACGGACAATCATATAAATTAGAATGCCTGCTCCGTATATCATGGGCCATTTTGTGCCTCATAATCACGTCGTGAATTAAGATAAAGCTCTAAACAATTCCATATGATTTTATTTAACTTTTTCTCTAGAAGCTTACAAGAGCCTTATAGTCTTAACTACCATGTCGGCCCAAAATCCCATATAGGTTTAATCTTTCATCTCAAAAATATTTATTAGTTCTTAAATTTCACGGGTGATTTAGTTAATGACAATATAGGAGAAGACAAGCCCCATGCAAGCGTGGCCTAATTGACATGAGATTCTGTTGTCGGGATGTCGGTATTCCGGCATCAAGTTTGCTGTGCTAGGCACCCGGGCCGTTGGATATACAAATGCGGTATGTGCCCTGGAATTCATATAAATCAATATCCTCCGAAGTTGATTTAACATGCATTGTTTTTTTTTCTCTTTCCATTCTTGTATCTGTTCCAGTAAATGGACCTTAGCACAATACCTTCATACCTCGTCACTGGTGCTGGAAGAGGACTAGGGGTATGTGCTTTTCCTACCCAGCCATGCTTTATTTATAGACCTTTAACACATCCACATGATAAACAGTATGCCTTTGTCAAGCTCCTAGCATCAGGTGTTAACAACATGGTATTTGGTCTTGCACGAAATGCAGAAGCATTCCGGGGTCGTCTTACTGCAGATGATATATCTTCATGTGTTCATGTCTTCAAAATCAAACTAACGAAATGCATTGACAAATGACACTGCAAAGTGAGACGAACCAGGGCCTTCTTATCAATAATATGCGTGAAGGATTGAGGTGAATACACTTGGGACGCTGAACGCAATTTAGGCCTATCTGCCATTGATCAAGAAAGGTGGTATCAAGAAGGTGGTCAATATCTCCAGTGGGATGCGGATATAGGTATATAATCCAATTAAACTCCACAACATAGCAGTACTCACTAATCCATGACTGAGTCTTATATAGACTTCATCAATGAAACCAAATTACAATTCGCTGTCCCTTATATCTTAAGCAAGGCCTCCCCCAATACTCTAACTGCCAAATTCCCTGCGTCTTAACATGAGCAAGGGATCTTGTTCATTTCCCTGTGTCCTGAAAATGTTTCCACAGGAGAAGAGAAGGAGAGAAAGTTTTCCAGTGCGGAACGAGTATACGAAATATTCTAACTCTTGAGTAAAGCGTCTAAGAACCTGAGCCTATAAAAACCATGATTGCCCTGCTTACGCCGTATTCCCCAAATTGGAAGGATCCAATGACACCGGAGGAATCTACGCGCGTGCCTTTGAAGCCATCGACCGATCATCGTTGGAGGAGGGGCTCGGAGAAAGCTTTTTGTCTTAATGGAAAGAAGAGGTGGATGGAAAGTAGATGGATGATGTTTCTGGGTCGCAAGAAAATGTGTATTATCGCATGCTAGATTTTCTCTGAGAATTTCTGGGCATTATAAGTAAATATTATAAGCTGTTTTCTGAGAAGCTTGGAATAGCCCCCAAAAGTACCATTGCATTTATTTGGGCTATTTGGAGCTTTAGAAAATCATTCATTAGAAAGCTTCTTGGTTTGCAAACGCCAGTAACTGTGGGATTAAAGAGAGTCAGTCGCCACGGCCAGACGGTTGAAACTACAAAAATACGGTCAATCTTAGAAATGTTAGCTCTCTGCAGTACTGGACACATTGTGTACATTCGTGCTAATTTATCCAGAGTCGGATACTATATTTTGCTGGAAGCCGCCAAGAATTTCAGCAGGAGGATCGATACAAAAAACCCATTATGGTACGATGCACTCGAGATACTCTGATAAGAACTAAATGTATAATGTGGACCCAGTATTCCATAGGGGCGTTGATCTGAATCCTCGGAATCGGTTTTCGCAGCTTTCTTTCTCCCCGTTCCGGCAGCTCCAAAACCCGCAGCCCCGCAAAACCCGTCAATCAAAGGTATTTATAAATTCGGGTCGGTTCTTGAGGTTGCCGGTGCAGATCATAGGTACCATCCCGTCAACTAACTGGATTTCTGCTGTAGAACCTCTGGAGTCAAACACCCTGTCATTCCGCGTATGACCCCACTGTTTTCTGCAACAGGGGCAATTAGGAAAGATCAGTGCCTGGGGTAAATGACCTGTGGGTGAGCGATTTAGGTAGCTGTGGATTGTGACGTTGCAATCGGTGTAGATCCATGCAGAATTGCTGAAGACTCCGCTTCTGAATTGTGAATATAACTTGAGTTCCTGCGGCTTCCTCGAGACAAAAAATACCAGTAAACATTAAACCATCCTCCTGACCACATCTTATATCTTGCCTGATAGATAAAATGATTTGGCTTATAGTTCAGGTCTTCATCCTGACACTTTTCTTCGTGAGTTGGCCGCGGCTATCCACCATCAGATAAATATCACTGATGAACCATAGCAGACTCTTTACAGAGGACTCAACAGCCCTCTATCTCACATCCCTGGACCATTCATATCACGATGGACTAGTTTAGTTGTGACGTTTCACTGGTTTAGAGGTGATAAACCTGCCTACATTGACGCGCTGCATAAAAAATATGGTAGGCAATTACAGGCCTCACATTCCCCGCCCAATGTATTATAGAATCTTTAACTTTTGTAGGCCCTGTTGTGCGTATCAGTCCAGAGGAAATTGACATATGTGACACAAGTGCTGCAAAAGAAATCTACAAGGTAGGCGGCCGTTTCTTGAAGTCAGAATGGTACCAGCTTTTGATCCCACGTCGTTCCGAGTCTTTGTTCTCTATGCTGGACTGGCACTTACATTCGGCTCGTCGACGCCTGCTTGCATCACCGCTCTCAGACTCTTCTTTGACAACACGCTTCGAGTCACAAATTCGAGACAGGGTTAAACTAGCAATCAGCAAGATCTCGGAGGAAATGGAGTGCAGGGGGTTAGTGGATGTATTCAAGTGGTGGCTGTTCATGGCGACGGATATCATAGGCGAACTGAGCTTTGGGGAATCGTTTCGAATGCTGGAAAAGGGACAAGTACAAAGCAAAGAAATTCTGAAATTAAAAAATATTGGCTGACATTTTGTCTCAGAAAAACCAATACATTCATGACCTAGAACACATAGCGTCTCTTGCACCCATCCGGACCACATTCCCATTTCTAGTGGATCTCGGAGAAATCCTTCCTCTCCCTATCTTCAGCAAGACAGCGAAAGTAATTGCCAGGCTAGACAATTACGCAGTTGAGTCAATTGAGCGGTACAAATCGCTTCTTGCTAAGGATACCTTGTTCACAAGGCTTAGCAATGCAGGCGAAAGGGGTATTTCAGATCAGGAAACTCTCAATGAAGCCAGGGGATATATTGTGGCCGGTAGCGATACAACTGCGGTGACGCTTACCTATCTTGTTTACGCAGTATGTAGCGATAGTCACATCCGCAGCACCCTCGTTTCTGAGTTGAATGGCCTCCCCGACAAATTTACAGACAGGGATACACGCAATCTCCCATACCTGAACCAGGTCATCAATGAGACATTAAGGCTGTATACAGCTGTTCCAGGACCATTGCCAAGAGTAGTTCCAGAAGAGGGAGCCTGCCTGGCGGGATATAATATTCCCGGAGGAGTAACTGTGTCTACCCAGGCGTATAGCATGCACCGCGATGAGAGGATATTCCCTGATCCACACAAATTCAAACCAGAGCGCTGGTCCTCACCAACTAAGGCAATGAAAGATGTTTCTCTGCCATTCGGAGGTGGATCCCGCAGTGAGTATATCTTGTATTCCTTTCTGATGAGATAACACGAGGCTGAGTAGCATCTTTTCACTGATATAGTCTGCATTGGGATCCATTTGGCACGGATGGAGCTGCGTCTAGCAGCATCTTTATTCTTCCGCACTTTTCCCCATGCACGTATTTCAGCAAAAGAAAACATGTGCGATGATGATATGGAAGCGAAAAGTTACTTTCTGCTTTCGCCAAAAGGACACCGATGTCTTGTTGAAGTTTAAGAAATTCATCAGGTTAGTTATGTAGTCTTTATGCACTGCTGAGATTTGCTGACCAGCATGATGGGAAAGCTCAACTCCTTCCCGGGGGTATCTTGACGAGTTGCACGGAACTTGGCCTTCCAACATAAGTCAAAGCAATGACAACAGACTTCCGGTATGTATGACTCTTGCAGTGGTTAAATGTGCCCGCTTTTCAAATACTATGATGGTACTTGAAATGTGGAGTAGTGTCCAAGTGAATATTTTGAGAAAAACAGAGACAAAAAACTGATATGCAAGAGAAGTGGCAATTTTCCTGTCTTATAAGCGAGCCATGTTTGGGGCAGAAGGATCTGAGTGATATTTGTATTAACCAATGGGTTGAGGTACTTAGAAATCAAATAGGAAGAGGCATTTGGTTTGAGAATCTGTTCTATGTGATCAACAAATATCCATGTTACACAGATTTTCGTGTAGAAGGTAAATTAAAGTGGACCAGCAAGAGTTCATCGCGCTATGATTTATGTGCTACTATTATTCGAGAAGTCACACACCATGCTCTGCGGCCACTGTGCTTTTGCTTCTTTGGTGTGGGAGTTGAATAAGCTGTCAAGACAAACCGTTCGACAACTACTAAAAGCACAGGCTTCTAGTGAAGCCATAATGGAGAGTTATATAGGAGCTTCAACATAAGCAGTTACTAGCTAGACCTTTAATACTAAATATTCATGATGTTTATTAGGCCAAATACGATCCCATATCTGATACAACTGTAGGACTACTTTCTGCATTTTGACTCACTGAAAGACAAGATTAGAGTACTCAAGCGGAACTCACAAAGAAAAGTAACCCAATGCTGCATACTAATAACATACAAACAAATAAAGTGCTATCAAAATAGAAAGGAAAGAAAAAGAGAAATATTCTGCACTACAATCGGACTTGCCCATTACGCGTTCTGCTGTATCTCCAATCGCAGCTAGACTAAATGCAATCAAATACATCGCCCACTATGCAACGTGATACACAGCGTTCACACAGACCCAATAATACTTTGCTACTTTGGTAATCACTTGTGGTGCTCAACTACCATAACACGACTCAAGTGTGTCTATTAAAAGCAGGTCATTTTCACTGCGCTCAGAGGAAGCAAGAAGGGAAGGGGGGTTTATCTCCCGGGGGTGGGCACATGATGTCAGGTGTTCCCAAGTGTAGAGGGGTCTAGACTTTCCCATTCCCGGTTATCATCCTGCATAAGTTCCACGCCACAGACTACTGACTAGGTAGAGCTCACCCACGGGCGCATCAGGAACTTCCCATCTTGCTCCGCGGCTCCTTATATCTCACCCTCCTTGGTTTCTGCCGTTCTCTTCCATACCTACCCCCTTTTCATCTTCAACCCCCTTCGGTACCCTCCATTATGGTTTTAATCGATAAACACAGCTACCAGTCCCAGGAAGAGCGTCGATTAAAGGAGGATAAGGAGCGCACCCGATACTGGAAGCGGTGGGGACCCTATGTGGCTGAAAGGCAATGGGCTACAGGTAAGTTCTCTGACCTTCTTCTACTCCTGGACGGACGGATGACCTCCTATCTCTGGCCCTCGCAGTTCGTGAGGACTACTCGTAAGTGTTCTGCCATCCCGCCTTGTTAGCAGCTTGTTTCTTTGAAATAGTGCGGAGAGGGAATTTCATTACTGATTCAAGTAACATTGATGCGTCTCCAGGGAAAATGGAGATGCTTGGAGCTGTAAGACCTATCTTCTCCCACAGGAATTGCCTATCTGCTTTTAAATGTCAATCAATTCTTATGTTTATTTGCTGTCGTAGATTTCTCCCACGATGATGCTCGCTCAAGAGTCTTCCGCTGGGGAGAAGATGGAATCGCCGGTGTCTCCGATACACATAATCTACAGAACATAGCATTCAGTTTTTGGAATGGAAAGGAGTATGTTGCTCTTCATCGCATAACTCCGTCGGCCCATAGCTCATCATCACTACCGATAGCGATTTTTTAAAGGAACGGCTGTTTGGATTATCAAATCCTCAGGGAAACCATGGGGAGAGTATTAAGGAGGCGCATTTTCATCTCGACAACACCCCAACGGTAAATCAACTCTGCCTGCCTTCTATACTTTGACTGATGGGTGTCTGGATTCCAGCATTCTTACATGAAATTCCTCTATAAATACCCCCAGAAGAAGTTTCCCTACCAAGATCTTGTGGACGAGAATGCTCGCCGCTCGAGGCTGGAGCGTGAATATCAAATACTTGACACTGGCGCATTTGATGAAGATCGGTACTGGGATATATTCATCGAAACTGCTAAGGAGGAGGATGACGAAGAAGAGCTTCTTTTTCGCGTGATTGCCTACAACCGGGGACCGGAACCTGCTCCTCTGCACATAATTCCCCATGTATGGTTCAGGAATACCTGGGCTTGGGGCTATGAGGACCAATCTCTCAAACCCTCTATCGAACTGACTTCTCCCCTTACTGCCAAATCTACCCACTACAAACTAGGAGAGAGATATGCACGATTCTCTCCCTCCCCTGCGGTAGACAATAGCCAAGAGGACATTTTACCTCGTATGCTGTTCACCGAAAATGAGTCAAACAATGAGCTTCTCTGGCAAAACAAGAATGACCAGCCGTATGTGAAAGATGCTTTCCATCGTCACATCGTCGGTGGGGAGAAGGATGCTGTTAATCCGGCGCAAAAGGGCACTAAACTTGCTGCTTGGTATGCCTTCGCCAAAGGCGATGAAGTTCCCCCTGGTGAATGCGCTGTTGTCCGTTTCAGGCTGTCCAGGAAGCTTGCACCCTTCGTCGACGAAGAGTTGTTGGATGATACCATTGAACAGCGTAAAGCCGAAGCTGATGACTTCTACTATCACATCAGCCCCCTGCCAATGAGTGATGACCTGAGGAGTATTCAAAGACAAGCGTTTGCAGGAATGATGTGGACGAAGCAGTTTTATCACTTTGTCTGGGACCAGTGGGCAAATGGCGACCCCGCAACGGTTCCGCCTCCTCCAGGGAGAAAACATGTTCGCAACCAGCAGTGGAAGCACTTGTATATGGATGACATCCTCTCCATGCCCGATTCGTGGGAGTATCCCTTTTTTGCTGCCTGGGACACTGCCTTTCACTGTATCCCACTGGCCATGATTGACCCAGAATTCGCGAAGAAACAGCTAGATCTTCTCACTCGAGAATGGTACATGCATCCCAACGGGCAACTCGCCGCATATGAGTGGAACTTTGGCGATGTGAACCCTCCTGTGCACGCGTGGGCTACGTTCAGAGTGTTCAAGATTGAACGAAAAATGTACGGTCGGCAAGATCTTGACTTTCTTGAACGGGTATTTCAAAAATTATTGCTGAATTTCACTTGGTGGGTGAATCGGAAGGACTCTGATGGCAAGAATGTATTCGAGGGAGGATTCCTCGGGTTAGATAACATCGGTCTCTTCAATAGGTCTGAGCCACTACCTACAGGAGGTGTCTTGGAACAGGCAGATAGCACTGGATGGATGGCCTTCTATAGTTTATGCATGCTTAACATTGCTCTAGAGCTTGCCAAACACCGCCGAATCTATGAGGATAGTGAGTGTACTATGCCACAAATGCAGTTTATTTGATCAAGACTAACCATGCTGCTAGTTGCGTCTAAATTTTTCGAACACTTCATCCTCATCAGTGATGCTATGACTTTCAAGTCCGGGGGACAAGAAACTTCACTATGGAATGAAGAAGATGGGTACCAGAACAACTTTCAGATTCAACTTGCAAGAAGTTTCTAACCTCTATAGTTTCTACTACGACGCGATATCCTACGGCGAACCGTGGACCCAACAACTCCCTGTGAGATCTCTTGTCGGACTAATCCCCTTGTATGCGGTACTCACACTTGAGCCGGAGTTGATCAAAGAATTCCCCTCTTTTAAACGACGGTTAGATTGGTTTGTTGAGAATAGACAAGATTTGGCGGAGCGTAATATTGCCAGCATGAAACGCCGAGGCAAAGATGAACGCCTTCTTTTGTCACTGGTGAGCAAGGAGCGTCTAGAGAAGATCCTTAAAAGAATGCTTGATGAAACTGAGTTTCTCTCCAAACATGGTATTCGATCCATGTCCAAGTACCATGAGGGGCACCCATACTCCATGACTGTTAACGGACAGGAGTTCCGGGTCAACTATATACCAGGCGATTCCGACAGTGGTCTCTTCGGAGGCAACAGTAACTGGCGCGGTCCCGTCTGGTTGTGTGTTAACTTTCTGCTTGTTGAGTCTCTCTTGCGTTTTTACATGTTTTATGGAGACTCGTTCCAGGTGGAATGTCCTACAGGCTCGGGCGACTATATGCATCTTGGACAGGTAGCAGAGGAGATCCAACACCGACTACAGCATCTATTCGCCCGTAATGACTCCGGACGTCGAGCGATTCATGACAACTCCGACCTACTAGACTTCGACGAGCATTGGAAAGACTACATGTGGTTCCATGAGTTCTTCGACGGCGATACGGGTCGGGGACTTGGGACATCCCATCAATGTGGATGGACAGGCCTCATTGCAAAGATCATTCACGACACTGGGTATGTTTGATCCTAGTCAAATGGCGCCCCTAAACCACATAATACATATATATATACCACTAGGATATCTAATGCAACCACAACAGAATCAATTGCCGTCTACCACAAACACCACGAACTCCCTTCACCACTGCGTCTCATTACTTCGATGATATCCTCACCCGCTCCGCCAAACCACGCAGCAGCCACCGGCCTAGTATTCACCGTTCGTCCACAAGCAGATCAATCGGAAACAGAAGCGACTTTGAGTCCACCCTCACCGGAGAAACTCCAGGAGCAGATAGTGCAGTTGACGATGATGAGAAGGACCGCGACATCGACAATCATATCTCGAACTACGTGGAAAGCCAATTGCAACGAGTCCGCAGTCAGACGTCGATCGCAGCTTATGAGGATGAGCTTGAGACGCAGGCTGATCGCACGCCGAATGGGGGTTAATACTGATCTCCACTTGGCCTCTCCCTCCCTCCTCTCCCTCTATAGTTTTTTTTTTTTTTTTTGTTTTTTTAGTTCTTTGGGCTGGTCCAGATGTCTATAGTATCCAGTAGATAACGGGTTCAATTTAGATTGTTTATATAAACCATAGTCTATACAGAATTCCAATGACGCCGTTGATTTGGGTTGAAGTGGATGGTTCGTTTTTCGTCGTAGGTGTTAATATGCCAATTCAATTTTCGTAGTAGACATTGTGAAGTGCGAAGCAGGGATGAATAAAACTACCGAGTCTGACCTGTTTGATCAATATATATATTCCGGAAATAAGTATTAACATGGCTAGAAGGAGATAGAAATTTGATATTCTTGGAGATAATATGAACTAAGCTAAAGGGACGGAGAGGATACATAGATGGGATTCTCTCAGGATAACCTTAACAGTGTGATTGATTGGGCGACACTTTGTCGTTATGTATTCAATTACTCTGTATACAATCGCGAGTTAAATGTTGATAGTTGATACTCCAGTGTATGTAGCCAAAAGCTACTAATACAGTCCAATTAACTTCTACAGACAGATTGCCAGGTCTCCTGTCAAATACCTCCTACCGCATGAGCGACAAAAGGATATATATAAAATATCAGCTCAATTCTGTCTATTCATATCTCCAGAACTCGAGTTCATGCTAAGGTACTTTCAAAGAAAAAGTGGTACGGGTTAGGGTACGGTACAGAGGGTGTGTAAGGAGAAAGTTCTAATTTACAAAGCGTCGGTGAGGGCCTTGTTGAGCTTGGCGATCCTGGACGAAACGCTGACATCAATGGTGCGGTCACCGATTTCGACAACGAGGCCACCAATGATGTCGGGGTTGACCTATTGTAAGACCATTAGCATAGTTTCCGTTTACACAGGGATTGAGGCAGCCCGTTCTGGAGAGAAAAGGGAAGGAGGACAAAAATACGTACCTTGGTAATAACCTTCAGCTTCTTGCCCTGGCTGAGAACAGACTTGGCAACGGCCCTCTCAACACGAGCGATGGCCTTGTTGTCGAGTTCCTAAACAACAACCACGATTAGCCTTTCTTCCCTGCCGAACCACATTTATGCCCTTCTTATTCGATCGAGCGTACCTGAGCACTGGTGATGTTCAACTCGATCTCACCGCGGTGAGCACCCATGAGAGTCTCGAACTTCTCGCAAATACCCTCCAAAAGTCCCAGGCGGTTGTTCTCAGCCAAGGTCTGCAGGAAATTCTTGACAACATCACCCTTGTCACCGGAGATCTTCTGCAGTTCCTGGACAATCTGACTCTTGTCGCTGATGGAGAGTGTAGGCGAGGAGATAATACCGGGGAGCTTGCGGTCGGCCTTCAGGGTCGCACCGAGGTTGGCGAGCGCCTTGGAAGTCTGCTCGAGCGCAGCAGACTTGGCCGAAGCAGTATACTAATTTTCATTCAGCGCGTTAGCCAATTTGTAATCTAGTTCCGGGATTTTCTTTATCATTTTACGGCTCCCCATCATGTAAGTGTTCAGAGGCTCTTTCTGAAGGGCCTCAGGCCAACGAAACACAGTACGTAGCTGGAGCCACAACTCTTCTGGGGTAGTCGAGAGGTCGCATACCAGGGCAGTGGCATAGGTGCCATCAACACCAAACAGAGACACAGGGGGCTTAACGTCCTGGGCCGAGGTGGCATAGGCTCTAAGACCGTTGAGAGCGGCAGTGCGAGGAACGGAGAACTGCTGGGTGGTGGCACGCAGGCCGGCGCGGGCGACACGAGTGGAGAGCATTGTGACAGCGAGAATGAGAACGCCTCGATCGAGGGAGGAGGACTGGTTGGATAAATGAGATACGTGCGGACGTCGTTCGGAGGGGTGCAATGGCCAGTGGTCGTGCTGGAGAGATCGTGTCGAGAAGACGTCCAACTTCTCCCGGTTTGCAGTCACGTGAGATCCCGCACACGCCGATTTTTCGGTTATCCCCATGTTATTCTAATTAATGCCAGGGTCGACTGTTAGACACATTACACCACATCTATGTTACTCCAGTTCACTTTTTTTCTTTTGCATCGAATCCGGTCATGTGGCAACGCCGGGCTACCTTTCTAGGAAATAAATCTAACACGAATGCCAACACCGCAACGCCAGTCTCTCCTAATATTCTCTCCACCTTCCTTTTAACGGACATTAATCACTCCGCAACATGCTCTCCACCAAATCCCCCAATGGACCCCAGAAATCCTTCCCACTCGCCAGCCGATGCTCGTCGATGAATAATACGTAGTGCTTGAAACTAGTATTGAGATGTGGTTCCAACCCCAGATGCACAACAACTGGGTAGTGGTGGCAGTAAACGTGCGCATACACTCGATATAGCCGCTTGAAAATCTGTCGCACTAGACTAGTGAAGGCCTTTGGAAATGGGACACCTGCACAAGCTATATTAACCGATCCACTCGGCATGCAAATGCTCCTGTGATTGAAAACTTACCCAGCCTGCTGGGGAACATTTGCTCGTTATCGATATTACTCTGAATCCAGCTCATCAGGTGCTCGATGTACTCCGGAGCGGACATCTTCGTGGGTCGCTTGAAATTTTCCGAATCCTGCCAGAGATATTCGAACCTTCCCAGTCTAGTGTCAGCCGCCGCTCGTGATATTCTCTCAAGTAAACAACTTACTCATCAGTCGCTTTCATCTCTGGACATGTCTGGGGTGAGCAGAACTCTGTAATTGACCCGTATAGGAGGTTGATTTGATTGTAGAAGTCGACCACTGTTGAGCAGCGCGTGTTAGCCTAAATGTATGGAATCGATTGTAAGACGTACCATTGACCGCGAGCCATTCGTTAAGATCCTCGCCCTCTGGAAGGATGACAGCCTTCCTTAGACTTCCACTTCCAAGTGTGGCCTCTGCAAATTGTCTCAGTTGGTAACTGCTCGTGCCCTTGGCCGCTGACCGTGGTTTAAATGGGGCCCGTGTGCGCGCGTTGCTAGGAGGGGTCAGTCCAAAGGTGCCTTGTTTAATGGCGCGGACAGCAGATGACAAGTAAGAGGGGGGTTCGGAGGGAGGATCACGAGAAGTATGGATGGTATTGACGGAGGTAGAAGGGGTAAGGAGGGGCGCGCGTGGCGACGATTGGGAGGAGGATGGCAATAGCGGGGCAGCAGGAGAGGGAACGAACATGGTGGTGATAAACGAAGCCATTTCTCAGACCCTGTTCTTTGCGGTCCTCTCGACAATAAAAGCCTTATTATGAAGCAGAGACAAGGGAGCCTGGATTCCCAGCGATCTGTTGGATACTCCGACCTTGCCGTATACAGATTTGTAGTGGATGATCGGGGCGCGTCGATAGGTGTGGTAATGCTGATTGGGAATGCGCCTACATTCCATGCCAGATTGGAAAGGGTCAGTCAATCAGTTGGTTCATGCCATAGATTGCAAACTCACAACGGCAGTATAGCGATCAACAGAAGGAAGATAAGTGGCGGACGTTGAAATGATGACAAGAAGGTGGCGAGAAAGAAACCCGCGCGTGCACGGACGACTCGGTGGTGTCTGGTCTAGACTATTTATTTATTCGGCAGTGCTTGAGAGGATCCAAAAACACGACAGGGATCAGATAGCCTTGAGATTCCGTCATCGATTGAATACAAGTCTGGACCCACGATCCCACAAGCGGAACCTGTGCCCAAGCACTGATCCATGGGTGCTGCAAGTCTGTTTCGCAGTTGCCCCGGTGACCTCTCATGGCTTCCCCATTCACCAGCATCTAGCCTGTCTACTCAGTCCTAGCTAAGCCCTGCACTATCTTACTTATACAGTAGTCAAAAGTTTATCGGACAAGTTCTTGTGTCTTAGATCAGTACCACGTACAACTCGTTGTGCTATCCAAGGGCAACCCACAGTTAGATCATCCGTTATTGTGAATACGTTGATCTGTCGACTCTTTGTGGTGGATATCCAGCTATATACATGCAATGAATGAACTTAGATCAAACCACTAGTTGGATATCTGAACGTTAAAAGTGTGGCAAGTAATAAAACAGTCGGAATACCCTCGAACGAAGAGGGAAACAGGATGCAACTCAAGTACGTATACACCACTGGCATGGAAGCCGAGTATATGTATCTATATTATATAAAGTACCCCTCGCTTTCTTCTGGAAACCTCTCTCGAACTGTTTCACCGTAAACTGTGAGAGGGATCGATATTTCAAACGACTCACAGCCCAGAGTTTCCAAAGCTGTCATGATACGCCCACGATCATCCTCATGCACGGCTTCAAGTAATCTACTACCAGCTGGACTAGATTCGTGGGTATTATGTGCGCTGGTCGTCACAAACTCGAACCGCAACTCCCAGTCATGGTTGACTCCATTAGTCAGTATCGTGGGTGTTGCGGATATTGGAATAGCGGGGCTAAAAACTACTCGCGTAGAGTAGAGGGTATTTTCAAAGAATGATGCATGGACGCGACGAGTCGCCCGGCGTATGCTAGCGCCTGACCTTACAGCCAACGAAGTCGCCACCTTCTCAGAGGACTCCAATGTCGCCCTAATTGCATAGCATGGAAGCGAGGCATCTGCGAAGTTCACGGTTGCAATGATGGTTTCGCCCAATCGATGGGCAGGCCGATTAAGAACAACCACGGCGATTCGGCACCCATTACGTGCAATCTCGAATCTATTCGGGCTGCGCGAGGAGCTAAATGCCTGGTTGCTACGGAGAATCGCTAGGTCAATAGCATCCTTGCAGGATAGTGGGCTGACTGGTAAATCGTGACTTTGGCGCTTCTCGGAAAGAGCATCAGGAGGCTGGAGACTGCTGCGAGAACGCTGCTCCAGGATTTCATCCACATAGGACAAAAAGTCGCGTGCTGATTTCCAAGTCACTCCGCTAATACTCTTGGGTTTTACCGATGGTGGAGGAGTAGACCCAATTTTCTGCACCTTGGCTTCGTCACGGAGAAGCACGTAAGGGTTCATCAGGTCATGACCGAGAATATCCCCTTGACCTGAAACTCATTAGTCATGATGGAAAATCACATTGAAAAGGATCAGCCAGATCAAAGGCCATACCATTGACACCATTAAACACACGAAACGGTATAGTAATTCGATTAACCCGTTGAGGCTCGTTGGGCCTGCTTGGGCGCTGGGTGCCAATGACCAAATTATATGAGATCTTGATGGCTTTACCCTTGTGGCTCGCTGGGAGACCAGAGGGCAGCTTAAACGAAAACGAGTAAGATTCTTCTTCCCCAGGTGCCAGTCGAAGATCTACAAAGAGAAGCGACTGAGAAGTTGACAATAAAGGTATCGACTTCGATGAGGTAACTCCCCGCATATCCCTTAAACCGTCAAGTTCATTGTTGGAAAGAAGGCCACTTAAGGACTCCTCAATAGTATTCCATTTGAATGCGCCCCAAAACCCACCGGCTTTACGGTCCTTGTCGCCACTCGCTGCAGGTCTTCCTTTGGAGGCTGCAAGGGTGTTTGTGTTTTCCTGTCCGCCGACTACTCCTTTCCGCTTCACCTCATCAAAAGCAGACTGGTTAATTAATGAGCCATCAACTGTAAACGATGCGCTGATCTGGGCATAACCCATGAGTAATGCCTGACTCTTGTGAGATACGCCAGCGTGCTCCACGCTAGACATATGTCTCGTGTGACGAGGAATATTAGGCCCGGGAGGATGTGAGTAATTTGTGTATTCAGACTGAAGAGTCTCGGAAGAATTGTTACCGGCTGAGTAAAATTCACTACTACTCTTATGACTTCCATTCAGGCTCGAGGTCGACATAATCTTCGTCAGTTGAGGCAGTTGGCCTGGAGCAGCTAAAGTTGACGTTTCTTTGCCGCTTGATTTTGCCACCACTGTTAAACTAGCACTTTTGTCAATTGGTGTTGCTATAGGCGACGCCTCGGGCTGATGGTTGTTGGTGTCAGAAGGTTGAGGGAATTTGAAATCTATTGGCGGTAGTTGAGGTCTGCGAGCGGGTGTGCGTGGCGATTCAGTTGGTTTAATAGGACTAGGTGCTTCAGATCCAGAGCGGCTGGTTCTGCTCAACCTATCTACGTCGACTTGCAGCCCGTTGGAAGATGAGGTTATGGGAGAAGGAAAGCCGCGAGTGGGATTGCGCCCAGCTGGGAGACAAACAGTATCAGACTAGGACTAAGTGACAACGCATGTCATCCAAGTAAATACCTTTGTGGGAGATATCTTCATAAGCTTCATATCTTCTTGGTGCGACTTGTAAACTCGCGGAGCGCCCATGGCCTCTTGTCGGCCGGGAGCGACTGAATTGTGAGGACGTCCTAGGGGTTTTATCGCCTCCACCTTCGCTATCAATCGAAAGAATCGAAACGGAGCGTTTATGCTTATGGCCATGGGATGACCCATTTCGAGGTGTGGAGGGGGGTGGGAAGCTATGAGAACCTATCAACGGGGAACTCAACGACGAGGAGAGGCGGTGATGTGGATTCTTCGTGAGATATGAGCGGCGGTTATTGTTGAAGAAGAGGCTCTGCGGAGATTTCAGCGAGAAGAAGGACTCCGAGTGAGAAGTAATATTAGCAGCTCGGGACTGCTTCCTTTGATGGAGAAACTGCCTGCCATTGTTGGGTTCGCCGAGGTCTTCTGCAACGTTCTTGAAGGTTATTGTACATTCCACATCTTCCCCCGCGAATATGGGCTGATCTTTCCATTTCACAAAAACTTGGACGTCCGATGGCATGGCGAGGGTCGAAATATTACCATGTGGGCGGAGAGGAAGGCAAACAAAACTCGGGGTAGAGAGGTGAATGCCAGCCGCCACTGGAATCTGCGATCAGGCACAACAGTGTATTATACAATAAAGAAGCAGATGTACAAAAGCCGGCTAAGGCATATTGTCAAATCAGCCTAGCCATGTTCGCAGGAAAAGATTAGAAAAGGCAAGATGAGATCTGACCCAGACAGAGCCGAGTCGCATGTGTCGTCGACAGACGCGGTCCACTAAGTGTCACGCTTGGTGGTTGGTTGGTTGGCCAGCGTTATGGCACGAGTGGAACCATCCTTTACAGCTCCTCCAACCGTGAACAGAACATGCGATACTTATAAAAGCTGGACATAATTATTCTATTTGATGCATGAAAATGTTTACCTAAAGTTTCGAATTCCTATGTTAATTTTGAAACATGAGGCATAGATTTTGTTTCCTGGCAAAAATATGGGGGGAAACTGAACATTCTGAGAGTATTGCTCAACCAGATTCATCGCCAAACAAGAAACGAATATATACAATCCTTTAATACAGCGGGTTAATCATATTTATATACATTATCTAAGCAGTAGCTTTGAGCACAACATAAATATATCAGAGCCATAATTATAACCCAACAGAATATGCCTACGCAGAAGTGCTTCATGACTTCCTTCCTTTGTCGCGCTTATTGTACAGCATCTTGTTATCCGCCAAAGGTTTGGTGCGCCTTGTTTTTGGCCGGAGACCCAACTCAGTCAGGTGGCTCCAGATCCGGTCATGTCTTTTTTCCCATCGCTTGCGTCGGTTTTCCAATTCCTCTTCGGAAGGACGCCATTTGCTCTTCAGAATCCGTCGAATTGCCTCCGGCGACACTTGGAATTGCTCTGCTAGAACAGGTGTGGTAAATCGGTCAGGCGCTATAGCATGCAAGTGACGAATCCCTTCAAGAGCATCTGGGGATAATTTCTTTGGTGGATTCCACCCTTCCGTGAATTTCTCCTTTAAGGCTTCTTTCTGAACCTGCCATTTTTCTCGTTTCCTCTTTGGCTTCGATTGCGTATAAATTCGGCCGGTATCCAGGCGCTTCTTTGCATGGGAAGAATCCAATGCGGGTTTCTGTCCTTCTGCTGAGTCCACGCCCTTTGATGATTTGACAGAACCAATCTTGGCTTCAGGTGTTTGCGAGTCATCTTCCCAGCTTTCCGTTTCCTTATGAAGCTGAGCAACCGGCGCATCCGTAGCAGTCGAAGAGCTACGTCGCTGAAGTAGAGGCACTTGCGTCTTGAAAATGCAACGTCCAGGAAGTGTACTTGGCTGCTTCTCATCTATGTATATCCGACTGGTAAGGGAAGTACTGAGTGGACTTAAACGTCTCCGGCTTGTGTAGAGAGAATGTGGCTCGCGGCTGAACTCTGAGCGAAGAACATTTCGAAGGACTGCTGGTAAATTCATCTAAGGCACTAGCAAAAGAATCACGATTTCCAGGGGTTGCGTGTAGATATGACTATGATGTACGAAAAGCTTAGTGGTCCGGAAAATCCTGGCCAGACTTTACAAGTCACGTGATCTAATGCCAGCGATAACGACTAAACTGTTTATCCGTAGACACAACACCTAACTACTGAGTGGTTGCCTGGGTATTATAGGTTCTTCAAGGACAAGAAAATCAATTTTTACATTAAGATAGAAACTAGATTGCTCTTATTTTGGTTCTATGAAGTCTGTGTGCTAAATGCTTAATTGTGTCTGACTCTAATTTTATATGGTTTCCTAACGAGCCCTGTCACTGGAGTCTACAGGTACACACCATCGTCACGGGTGTATCCGTTAGAGCATAAACGGGTGTGCACCAAAACCTGCATTGAGTCTTTGACTCTAATATCGGAGAAATGAAATCGTCTTAGCCTAGATCGAGCCATAGACAATTGCTCCATGGTCTACTGAGTGGAAAGAATTCTCCCCCTTGCTGTATAGGATTTAGGATACGTCCCCGAGTACGGAGTACCTTGGAATAGGATCGAATGGAAACACTTCTTTTCGTCGATGTAAGTATTTACTACTCCCTACCTTCTATCAGACTATCGTAAATCGCCGTTGTGGTTTGAGACAATTGTGAGGATCATTCTCTGTTACTCTCACGTACATATTAACCCACAATGAGCATTTTGTGGAGTACCTTCCAAGTTGCGACTTAGTTGTTCAATGCTCCGATATGCAGTTGCCTCCCAACCTGATGACATACTCCCTAAATAACAATAATAATACGATCTAATGACCGATCCCAAAGGACGTGTCATCTATTTCCGGCAGGATTGACACCAGGTCCCCACATCGACATGGCCAGTTGGTGCTCTGTGGTCGATCCATTCTCAACACCAGCTCTCCATTAGACTCACTTCTCCCGCTTCCTACTTTGGTTGAATCGTATTGACTCTGACTATCGATGGGTATGGGGTAAGCTGCCCCTTTTTCTCAACTAAGGAACTCTAATCTTTGGCTCTTCTTGGCGACCTTAATATTTGATGATCTGTCACTGAATCCTTCGTTTGATATTAGAGGATCTATTTTCGCTGATCTGCTGGCTTACGACAGTAGTCCCGAACTAAGAGGACTTAATTAGACTAGTCGCCTTTCTGCTCAATGTCAGATCCTTCTATCCCAGCGCCAAGTGTCGATGATAGGTGAGTTTATCATTTTTTAGCTCTCCGCTTCTGGAATGCTGGAGCCCAGTTTCTGAATTTCATTCCCAACTTTTCAAATACTCCCCTACATTCTTTCCTGAATTCTTTTGCAGTCGCTCATTATATTCTTTGTTTTTTTTTTTTTTTTTTTTTTGCCCTCACTTTCTTTTCCATATTAAGTATTCGTCAATTCTTCCCCTCCTATAATCGTGTCTGTTTTGCAAACGCCTCTTCTACCAAACTCGATCGACTTAATGATATTAACCCAAAACTGCCAATTGTACAAAGAAATAAACGGGGAAAATTGCTTTCTTTTGATTTCCTCCCTCTTCTTTCATACGCCGTTTATGCTTATATCCCATTTTTTGGACAATCCAATAGTTTGAAAATTCTCGATCAGGGAGAATCCAAAAAGAATACATCCAACTTTTGCAACCAATTCGACCGCGAACCTGATCATTCTTAAGCGTCAGCGAATGATTTAAAAAAAAAAAAAAAAAAAAAAAAAAAAAAAAAAAACCTGGGGACAATGGCATACAGCTCCCTAAGCTTGAAAAGCAAAGCTGCTGGCCCCAGTTCAACCCTCCGAATTACTCCTTCCAACTCCCCTAATCTGAAGCAATCGCCGCGTACACCCAACAAAATACCTTTCTACCAATGCACTTTATCTCTTCAGACTGTGATCGGCACGACTACCACTACCCCCAGTGGGTTCTCAAGTCATGATCAGAGCAGCTCTTTTTCTTTCTGTGCTGGTTCGGCAGCTGTTTTAGCAGAGGTGGACGAGGGAGGAAACGTGAACCAACGCTTTTTTAAAGCACGACCCTCCGCTTCGAGCATCAACCCAGTCACTTCGTTCTACAATCAATCCGCCCCTCCTACCACATCAGATACCCGGTCGAAGCCTCTGTCGAGTCTCAAATCTACAACTCACACCAATGTCTCCAATTGCTCTCCGTCGAGCGAATTGGCAGAGATCAACAGCCCTCGCTCCTGGTCATCGAGGGAAAGAGTGAAAACAGTCACTAGTGTTTCAATAAGTCCGAATGGGAGATTGCTTGCGGTGGGAGAAGTGAGTGACAGATTGTTAATATCTCACTCCTAGGGGCACTTGCTGACCTGTGGCAGGCAGGATATAACCCGCGAGTTTTGATCTTCTCGACAGCGAAAGACGCCCACTCAGATATCCCTCTCTCGATTCTCACTGAGCATACCTTCGGCGTTCGCAGTCTTGCTTTTAGCTCCAACTCTTTAAACCTGGCGTCGCTTGGGGATATGAATGATGGTTTCCTATTTGTGTGGTCTGTCAGTCCCAGAAACGGCTCTGCCAAACTTCATTCCACCAATAAATGCACTGCTTCTGTTCGTGATATGTGTTGGATGGGCCAGAATTTGATTACGTATGTCTCACGCGTTGGGCTAGTGCACTATGAAGCCGGGCTAAGCCATATTACAGTGCAGGTGTTCGACATGTAAAAGTCTGGAGACTCCCAGACGCAAGACCTGGATCACCTTCCAAATCACGCTTAAATGTCGAATCGACTCCTAACTCCCCGAACGTCACCCCGAAGGCGCTTTCGGGAAGAAATTGCTTACTAGGGCCTTTGGCGGACAACACTTTTACAACCGTAGCGTGCATATCTGATACTGAAGCTGTGCTAGGAACTGATACGGGGGCACTATGTTTTCTAGATGATAATGGGGGGAACCAAAGATTGTCGCTCATTCGGTATATGGGTTTCCCAATCACTTCCTTGGTAGTTGACCTGGACCGCTCCTGCATATGGATTGGTGGTCATGGGATGCAAATGCGAAATCTCCCAATGAATATGTTAAAAACCTCTTCTCTACCATCTTCTCCGGGCCTCTCAGAGGTGTCGTCAGTGGCGGAATACAAAAGCAAGGGGCCTGCAATAATATGCATGGGGTTTCTTACCTCGTCCCTAGTGGCACTTGATGACACAAGAGAAATCCACATCTACCCCATTGAAGCGCTTGGCAGCGACAATAAGCAAGCTCACATGGAAGTCACGCTTCCCGGACATAAAGATGCTGTACTTGGTGTCCGGCCTTTGAAAACACCAAATGAAATGAGTGCCTACTTCTTTACGTGGTCATGCAAAGGCACCGTGAACTTCTTTGATATCCATGGAAAGAACTTAGAATCCCGAACAGTTCCTCTGAGGACCCTTGGCATCGAGGAGGAATATTCAAATGAACTGAAAGTACTCCGCACCACTGAAGACATGGAAATTTTTGTTGCGGGTGACAAGCTTGGTGTTTTAAGGTATTATCTCTGGTGCCCCCTCCTTGAGGAGTCAATGCCTTCGCTAACACCTTCAATTAGGGTTCTGAATGGACAAACATGGAAATGTGTGAACGAGGCTCGAGCACACGGAGGAGAAATTACAGATGTCGCTCTACATTCAGCTTTGGGTTACTTTTTAGTTGCCAGCTGTGGCCGTGATCGTATGGTTCAACTGTTCCAGAAGACGGATGAGCACTTCCAGTTAATACAAACTATGGATAACCATGTTGGGGCTGTGAGTCAGTTGCTCTTCGTAAACGATGGGGAAAGACTTCTCTCCTGTTCTGCTGACCGCACTATTCTCGTACATGAACGCGTGACCCGAGAGGTCAATGGCGTAACAGCCATTGCCTACTTAGTATCAAAAGTAATCACAATGAAAGCATCGCCTGTATCAATGGCTCTGTCTAGAAGCGATGCAAACGTCCTCATCACATCCACAATAGACCGTTGCATCCAACAATACGATATGGTTTCGGGTCGCCAGTTGCATTCCTTCCGCCCATCTGATTCTGATTCTAATGACACGGTAGTCATGGGTGCCTTGACAGTGGTTGAAGAAATTTCAGAACAAATTCCCAAGCTACTTGTTGGAGTATCCGGTTCCGACAAATCGGTTCGCATATATGATTTGGAGCGAGGTGTGCTCCTTGCTGCCGAATTCGGTCATACCGAGGGCATCAGTGATGTTTGTGTTCTAGAGAACCCGTCATACTTTCCAGGGCAGCCTGTCATACGCACTCTAGTTAGCTCTGGTATCGATGGCACTGTTATGATATGGGACATATCTATGCAACCACAGCAAGCTCGGGAGCGAACGCGATCTATCTCACGGGATGATGATGATACTCCCTCAAAAGAGCCAATGGTCTCTAACCCTCCTTTGCGCAAGCTTTTGTCTAGGACCGAGATTGCTGTGTTCCAACGGCAAGAAAATCTACCAGGGACTCCAACGCCAATGCGTGAGCACTCGCCGCCCCTGGTTCGCAAGCTGTCCAAGTTTTCCCTTGCTACTTCACCTGGAAAACAAGGGAGCTCAGCACCCACAACACATTTTGCATCATCTCATCGGCCTTGTACATCGAGCACTCGTTCAGAGAAGCCACAGAGATCTCCTTCCCCTCCAAGTCCCAGGTCAACGTCCGGAAAGAAGACCAGTAATCCAAACAATACAGTCCGCCGCCCCGTTCTGGAGCTTCGGGCTCGTCCTAAAAATTCCAATAAAAGCGAATTTGGGGGTTTGAATATGTCCACTGAGCAACTAAGCCGTACATTAAGGGCTTACAGAAAGAAGCTCAATGGATCTACAGAGACTCTTCACTCGCAAAAAGAGTTAGAGCGAGAATTAAATCTCACTTTGCGAGTTTTGAGCTCTCGCGCGAAAACTGTGACCACGGAGACACAGAGACCGATAGTAGTGGCAAAGAAAATGAGAAACTATCGGTTTCTTCTACTCATATTAAGCCAGTACATATTCCGCGCCGCATGCCCTCATCACCAAACCTGGGTAAAAAAGAATCAGAAAAGCTTCCAAGAACCCGGTCCCTTGATGCAAATGGAGAAGGATAGAACTTGTAGTTCTTACTTTTTCTTTTTATTCTTCTATTCACTGACTTTTTAATCTCTATCTTTTTCTTCGTCTTGTCATTTTTTAGGACAATAGCAGTCGCTCCTTCCGTCCCTTATATAATACTCCAATTACAGCGGAAATGCTCTTCTTGCTCTTTTTCTTTTCGGAATTTCATTGCATTGCATTCAGGTGTTGCTTTTGTTTTCAAACTAATTGTATGGGTGCATAAGTGTCTAAAGAGTGTTCTGAACGCTGGTATTCAATCATCAGGTCATTTTGCTACGGTTTTCCACACTCTATACAAGTGAATTGTTATACTGTATTTCATTGTGGAAGTCGGACAAGTAGCGTGTTATTATTCGTTCTTTCTTTGTTTCTTTGTATTCATCCTATTTTGTTATTTCCCCAACCCTCAACCGGCCTCGTCAACCAAGCCGTCACACATGTAATTATATGATGATACCCCTTTTTCAAAAGACTTCTGCAAATATCCACTCGTCTTGTAGACGATTTCCTTCTCAGAAACTATATTGATTCCATTGAGATTAATTTTCCAGTTAAGCCTTACATTAATATCATAACTCCCCAACGGAGTCCACTCTCATTTTTATTAAAATAGTCATACAATGTTTCCAGTAATGAGACTTGTAACCCTGATTCAACCCAACAATTTCGCAAAGTTCCGCCGCAACAGTCTTCCCAGCTCCCCGGGACGAATCTCCATCAAATCAGCCAACGCAATAGCCTTCCCAGCCCACCGTTTAAAATCATCATCCTTGCAAAGCCGATAGAATTCGACTGCCTGGTTGAATGCAACCGTTGCCAACCATTGAATCTCCTCATTAGGGTAGCTAGATGGTGTCTTGTGAGAGTCACGAGCTATGTCAAGTGCCTGGTCGAGGACGGACTCAGCGAGTGACTCGTCGGTTACATGTAAGGAGAGTTGGAAAAGGATTCGAAGATATCGGGACAGGGATTCTTGAAAGGCGAAGGAGTTTAAGTATGGAGATGGTGACGAGTGAAGAGTGCATATTGTTAACTAGATGGGATTCCATTAGCTGGGTCTAGGTTGAAGCAGGAATGAAATAAACGACTTGTATAGCTTAATATGTATTGAATGGCATGTAACACGCATATGGCTGTGAAGGGGATGCACCTTGAGAATTCTGGCCATCTCTAACGTTGGCGCTGTAGACTGGAGGATGCAGTCTAGGAACGTAGCAGAAAGTTTATTATCTATTATCTTCCTCGATTCTTCAATGATGGAAGCTGCTTCATCCCATCGGTGCGCAAAAATGGCCGCCTCAAAACTAAACGACAGCATGGTGCGATACTTGGCCGACCATTCGTTGGTTTGGACGGCTGTCCTACATCTGTCTAGCTGCGTTTGGATATGGGCTCGGAAGTTCCGTGTACATTTGCGAACCTCATTGTAGTGTTGTCCCTAGTTCTTGTTAGTTTATATACGCCATCTAGGGAATCATTAAATATCGACCAACTTTGCTGAGGGGATATCCTGATCTACGAGCTTCTGATACCGCTATTACGGCTCGGAGAAGATCGTATAGGAGGAAATTCTGGCATAGAGTAAATCGTTCCCCTTCTGGTAAATGTCGCTGGCAAATCCCGGCAAGCTACGGATGTTAGGGGCCTAACACTAGTAGAAATTGGAGGCCATTGATAGAATACTTGTACCTTTTCAGATATAGCTAACAACTGTGTGGCTAAGGTTGAGTCGGAGTGTTTGTGTATTTTGAGAGCGATATTATAACTCTTACAGGAGAACCATTCTAGTTGAGTGGCCGAAAATATGCCTTTCTCCTGTCTGCTCGCTTCCTTGAAGGCTTTGATCGTCAGTGTTTCGTATCTTAATGCAATATTTCCTTAGGTAGACATACTTGCTTCAAACATAAACATGGTCCGACTGACTAATTCATCATTATAACCTCCTGTTTCGATATCCGTTGAAAGTAGGTGGATCACAGACATGTGGCAGAAATTAGCAGGGTAGACGTCTAAAGGGAGCAGATAGGCCATACTGAAGTAGTCCCTGGATATTCGCCGCGTCGAAGCAAGTGTATCCCACATTTTTGAGTATATACTCAAGTACTCTGGCTGCATGTACACCATGCCCCATCCGAACAGCTTCATCTAAGCAAGATAAAAGGCAGTTTGTTGAGTCCTTGCCCAGTTTACAGAGCGACTCAAGATGTTCAGCTCCTTGTACAAGTCAGACACGTCATTTACATCATTTGCTGACATACCTATAGAGAGATCCCCGCATGATAGGGCGTATTTGTACATTAGATACAATGTCGAAGGACAATACCTGCATTGCTCCGGCAGTTTGTTGAATGCGTCGTAGACTGCGGAAGTATTTGAATTGCCCATAGAGCAGGTAATTAATTTCCTAGGTTATAGTAGGATGTTAATAAGTGATGTTATCAATATATCAATGCTTACCTTAAAAATTTCCCTTGGTTCTCCAACGATATCCGAAAAATCGATTGGTCAACAACGCGACACCATCGCTCTGCAATAGAAAGGTGGCCATTGGATAGTGCTAAGTTGACGTGCTTCCAGACCAGCTGTATCTCTCATCAGTTTTTGTATGACGCAATTTAGGTTTATTATTACAATTAGAAAAGCATGCGTCGCATCCTCGCCAAAAGGCCCATCCAGGGTTTCATTCAGCCTTTTTGTTACATCCTGGATGACATCAAGACTACACAGAGCCATGTTATTTGTACCTGTCAAAACCCATACAAGTCGGATGAAGATCAGCTCGCCCCAATCTCTCTTATGGGAAGAGGCAAGATTTTCAACTAAGAGCTTCTTTAAAACCTGGATATAGTATTCCGGGCTATCATGTGTTAGCTCGAATTTGGTGTAAACCAAACTTCAACGTACTTTGATTCTTGTAGCTTCTGTATGTAAGGCATCAATCTGATTCAGGTTAGCCTGCCGCCGTTTTTTATAGGCCGCGGTTCGAGTACATCTTTAAATGCGTGTCTTCGAGTTCCACCCCCTTCAGAATATTCTGGAGTACTGAACCCTCTCTATGAGATATCTGCTGACTTGTAGACTATGCAGTACGTACGTTGTAAGTATCTTTGATGGTCAAAGTCTTCTTCAGTTCTCAAAACCTCAAGTTGTATCATTTGGACAGAAAACACATCCCCATACTCCTGCTCATTTTGGTTAGGATAGAATATAATGTTGTATACAAGACATTACCTCTCTCAGAGGCTCGACAGTAGCTTCAATGCGTTCTTTGGACTCTGTTTTGTCCAAGTGAAGGCAAGCTCGAACTAAACCGATCGTCAATAGTCTCTTTGTGAGAAAAATTAAACTTTTATTTACCAAGAGCATGCAAAACCAACAGTCTCCTGACTTTCAAACTTTTGTCATACTCTTGCGAACAATTTCTCAAGTGCTCACATGCTTTTGATGCTCTTTCGAACCACGTTACAGCTGTAGCATAGTCGTGGCGTAAAAGCGCTAAATTTCCAACCTTGTAGCACACTTCTAAAGCACTTTTCTGATTTGAATCCATATGCGTTGAGGGTATACTCAAATATAAATGGTTAGCGATATCTGCTCTCCCTTGGAACCAAGACTAAAAATACACCTTCGTCAGCCATGATCCGAATCTTATCGAATGGGGTTATAATCAGTTTACCAGATATACACGAAGCATGTAGTACTCTACAGTTACAGACTGTAGCTTGAACCGGTCGTTAACATCCGATTTCTCAAGGCCATCCAGCCGTACAGCTATGGTCTCAACTATATTTTGGGTCAAGTCGAATTCCCCAGTCTCTGTATAGCTTTTAGGCTCAGGTATCGAAAAATAGAAGGAATTGCTATACCAACGCAAGTTTTGCCTGTTTTTAAGGCTACTTCTAGTGCTCTATAGCTCCCTATAAGATAGACTAAGAGGCAGGTCCCACCTTAGCTATGGAATATATACCTGTACCTTGTCCTGGCGCGGCACATTCAAGCATCAAATATGCCATTACTTTCACTATACTGCTTTAGCATCAAGAATACAAAAATGTAGGGTCGTCATACATTTACACACAAGTATCTTCTCCTTGCTGTCCCCAAGGTGTGGCATAACCTGTGCACAAATATTCCACAACTTCGTGCCTTCGTTATCCATTTGGCGACGAATAGAAAGCGGGACCGCTACCGCAATTTTGGGGGGATTATTGAGGTATCTTTCAAGGGTGTAGAGTGCATCGTTGTGAAGGGTCGTATTAGAGAGGCTACCTTCAGAAAGTTGGGTTTGTACTTTCCTGGCAAAGTCTGGCAGGTTTACAAGTAGTTAGAATGAGAACCGCCTAGTAGAATTGATCTGTGGTGGAACTGATACCTATAATATCTGCTCTATTTGAATTACCTAACAATGATGTCTTCATGATTCGTTATTTTAGTTATCTCGCGCAGGCAGCAGTCTATTGTCGAGTTATAGTACTTATGGGAAGGACGATCAAAAAGATAGTAGATTGATCCTTTGGTAAATTTCATCCCACAACATTATATACACCAGAAATAGAAAGGGGAAATTATTCACCTGATCACGCTAGCCCATATTCATCCAACAGTATATTCAGCGACTACTAAAGAATGCCACATATACTAATGTGTTGGGGAAAGCTATGGTACGTACATTCTAGGTACATATATATCCTAATCGAGTACATTTCCATTGTATACTCGAGTTCCGCAATTCTGCGACATAATTGCAGAATTGGCACGAGTATCACGAGAGCTTTCCTTTTTAAGCTCAACCAAGGTCGTTAATAGTCTGAAAGTGCCGAGAAAGGGAGTTAAAAAAAAAAAAAAAGACTAGCAAGCACGTGGGATCATTTACTCTTTCGCCGAGATGGCAAGAAGTTTCCGATAATGAGTGACGGACTAAATAAATGCATATTAGTAATGTACAAAGTAAATGCATTGAGCACAACTGGGACACTCACATATTATGAGTATCTCTTCGTATTGTAAATGAGAAGCAACATGGAATCCCATCGCTAGGAGAGCTGGATTCAGGGTTTTTCAATGTACAACTAGTAAGCATAGCCTTCTGGGTATTATCGAAAGCAATTGCTCCGAATTTCTCCCAATAGCTCACAAGTTGGTCTTCCACAATTATCTCGTGAATAGCCAGCTTCCCCTAGAACAAAAATAATATCAGTTCACCGTTTTAATAAGTAGAACAGCAACATCCAGTATACTCACATCTCTCAAGCTTTCTATTGGAACACCGATCAACTCTGCCATCTCTTTATTGCCCCGGAATATTTCACCTGTTCGTCTCCAACAGCAAGCAGGAATGGCCATGCTGGCAAATACGCGGTCATACTCCATCAAACTCCGCTCGAACCACATTTCCACAAGAATCAGTTCAATATCAGTAAGGCTTTGCATTCTTTCCCGAAACTTAGGTCGGAATTTATCCAATTGCCGGAGGATTTTCTGCCGTGAAACCTGTTGCAGATTTTTTTCCATATACTGATTTAATCTCGCATAGCCCTTCACATAATTGAAAGGCCTAAGAAGACCAGCATCATATTTAGCCTTGAGAAGCTTGTTCATTCGCTCCTCTGGAGGATCAGACCCAGAAGGATCGGCAGCAGTCATGTAATATGTCTCCCTAGCTTTGTCATTTCCCACTACAGAGCTCTGCCCTTGGATAGAATCTCCCTGGTTGGTCTGGTTTTGTACTACTTGGGGATGTTGGGACTGCTGGAGTAGTGTTGCGTTAGGCCCACCGCCTAGCGTGGCCATCGAGTTGATCAATGTCGGGTCAGAGTATATGCCATGTAGATCGTCGTTTTGAAACATAGCCCCGTCGTCTAATAGACTATTACTCAAGAAATCCCCAAGTAGATTATATTCATTCGTAACTTCGTGTGCATTAAACATGTACGAGGGGTGGAAGGTGTGCATGTCTTGAAACTGGCTTTGTCCGCCAATCCAGTCATTGTAACCAAGAACTATACAGCTATATTAGCGGGGTGTTACGAAACTAGATTGTTCATTTGAAGACTTACGCTGCTGAGAATTCGACCCGAGTCCTTGGTTTGAAGAGCTGGGGATATTGCCATGCTGCACTGTGTTCACAGACGAAGATTGAAGACCCTCGGAAAGAATTTGCTGGCCAGCAGCATCTTGGACATCAACACTTCGAGGCATTGCGTGAAGAACATTCGAAAACTCGTTACTTGAAGAGCCTTCGTCATCAGCAACCGACTGTTCCTGGTCATTCCGAGACCGCTTCGAAGGCTCCCGAGGTTCGTCATGGCAGAGATGGCCAATATTGCGTTTTATACATCGAGTGCATGGTCGTTCCTTTATTTTCCATAGCAAAGACAAGTCAGCATTTACTCATATGTGAGATGGTCTGCGGTACGTTTCACGCGCATTGTACTGGTAAAGTTCAAAGGGGTCGTACCGAGTCGCAAGTCATATGCTGTGTCGCGTGAACAAGCACCATACCGTCAGTAAACAAGTCCTTTCAGAAATTTCTAATTTATTTATGCCGCTTGATCGCAAATACGATTCTAGCGAGAAAATATAGAAAGAAGATAAAAGCTCAGGAGGGAATCAGTGATAACGACTTACAGATCGCCGACAGTAAACGCATGCTACAAGAGCGGCAACTTCATTAGCAACGTAGTCCTGACGCCTATAATAAAGCAGATACGAGGAGCCGCTGCCATTATCCTTGTAGGATGCATGAGAAAAGCGGTTTGCTTACCATGATTAACCTTGCGACGCTTTTTGGGGCTGGTGCGAGTCCCCGCAGCGCCATTTTCAGGCTTGGAGGCTGGAGAGGTTTGAGTGCTATCTTTTGCGACTGAATCCTTCCTCGTCTTTTCCCTTTCAGCCATGTTGATACTTGGCTTCTCTGCTGTTCCAGTGCTAGGCTGTTGACTTGAGCCCGTGGCTGTCTGCGCGTTTTTCTCGGTCATCGGTCGCTGAGCGCAAAGTTGTTGCGCAGGGTTCGGCTCGTAGCTGACTTTATGAGACAAAAGGAGTTGGTGAAATAATAGTCCACAGACATCGAATGAAACTCGCTGAGAAAGAAGGAAGGTTTATTTGTAGCAGGTGTGCACGGTTCGATCGAATTGCAGCAAGAGAGCTCGATAATCCGCTCGATTGTGATCGACTCACCAAGGTTTCCCCGCTGAAAGCGGGACTTAAGGGACCGCCATCTTTTCCCGAGCACCTCCGCATCCACTGGGCCATCAACGTACTAGCCGATAATTACCTCTTTCCCATGAGTGACGCGCGCCCGTTTAAACCTCGGATGCAAACAAGTTTTTCTTCTCTTTTCGTTTCTTTTTCCATTCTTTTGCCCTATTTTAGTCATGTGCAACGAAGATATCTCGGGTTCTAGTTTTTGTATAAAGACCACCATAGCCTTCATTTCATGGAGGCTCTACTATCAGTATCTTACGGTGTATCCGTATGTAACATACGTATGAAATACGAAGATAGGCGACGAATCTTCAATGACTTGCTTCACTTCATGAACGTTGTAAACGCCGGTGCTTCGGCCCTATTAATATTCGCAGACGGAATTCCTGAGCCTTCCTCACATGCTCTGACCAGTGGGATCGATATTCTAATGAAACAAGTAACCAAATAAGAGCGCACTCATTCTTCTCTTAAAAGGAATGATTGATGCGTGTTCTCAACCACTGCCCATTATAAGGTGCTATTGCATAGAGCAGGAGGAAAATAATATGCATATCACATGCGGTTGTTAAAATAGCCACAGTTTATGCTTTTCAGTGGCATATCTTAATGCGCCATCTTATATCGGTCTCATACAATAAACCGATGGCGGATGAACACGTTGTCTAGTGGTCGGTCATGCCGTAAAACATGGGATATAGAAAGATGGTGGTTTTCGGGGTATCTATTTAGGTCACGCTTCGCATTTCTCAGTCTTCAGCCATACAAGCCAGACTCAAGGCTATTTGAGATCGTGTAATCGCATCTGCAAGACCGTCAAGAGGAGCTAAATTATTTTTAATGGAGTTGAGATGGCTGGTCAGCTGTTTCAGCAAGTCAAATGTATCAGGCTCGTCCTCGAGCTAGTGATAGTGTCAACTTCATCACGTGCAAAATAGGGGGGTTCAGATCATACCCCGTCAAACGTAAGCTGCGCATGCTTATTGTTCACAATCTTGACATCGGCCTGTATTCCATGCTGCTCATCGGACGTTTCATTCAGCCTTTTAAGAGCGGGATGCTCCTTTGAGAACATTAGCCGCCGCTTCCCTCAACCCGCAACAGGGAGAGCATCCTCACGTTTTTCAGTTGACGTTTTCTTTCCGTTTCAACTCGCTTATAATTCTTCTCCATCTCTTGCAATTGTTTCTTTTCCTTTGCAAGCAACGCTTCCTCCTTCTCAATCTCGGCTTTCAAAAGATCTGTACTATCCGTAACGGTGGCCAGGGAAGTTTCCAAAGAAGCCTAAAAACTGTCAGCGTACCTTCGTATCAAATCGATCAAATCTCCCCGTACATGCTCCTTAAGAGCCGCTTCATACTCAAAAACCGAGTCCTTGGTAACAGGTGGGAAAGGCATTCTAGGAAGCCGCTTCGAAAGACTTGAGAAAGGAATTTTAGTTAAATCCCATTAATTCATTTCATGTGCTCAAACTAGGCCGATTATCGTAGGAAAAATATAAGATAAAAAAGGGGGCAGTCCACTTCAGAGACGTACTTCTTTACCACAGCCTGCACAGCTGCTTGTGCTTCGATGCGCTTGCGCTCATTTTGATGCTGTACTATTACCGGGCGCTCAAGGGCTCGAAACATGTCTCGGACCTTGTCTTGAGCAGGTTCAGGAAGAGTAGACCATTTGGACTTGATAGTTCTCTCCGAAACATGGCGGACGTGAGGTTTTAAATATGCAAATCGCTTGTTGCTCACGTTGTCATCGTTACGCTCACTGCTAGAATACTTTCGTTTGGAGGGCATTAAGAATTTCGCAGGTTCCAATACGATAAACTAAAATGAAATAAGCTATGAGAGTAGTTAGGCGGGAGGAGGGGTTTATTATTATCAAAGAACAAAAAATGCGATGGTGCGAGGTAAACAAATGATGGCGCGCCTGGTTGAGCTTCGGATGTACCGTCACATGCCAACCTGAGCAATGATAGAAAGAGACTAAACTACTTTAGGTCTGTCCTTGCGGCGATCCGACACTCCTGTAGACTCAGGTCTGACATCAACTATCCTTCACGGAGAGTTTTATTTACAGATGTTGTATATATAGTACTATAAGGTAGAAAATAAATTAGAGAATTTGGAGTGCCATTCAAATACAAATATCCAGGTCAATTTTGTCACCAACGTATATCCCAACTTGTATGTCCTCTATATCAACCTAGAGACGGGCTACCTAGGTAATTATTTTGATTAACCATACACATCCCGATCAGAGATCAGGCATGGGGTATTATAGCAATGCTAGAAGTATCATACGTTAATATTAGTCCAAAGGGGGAATATGGGGAGCCAGGGGAGGTGAAGAGACAAAGAGAGAAACTCCATCAGTTAAATGTAACGCCAAAAGAAACGCCAGTAAGTCTTGATACATAGGGTACGTCCTCCCAAATCGCTTAATCGCTTGGACTTAATTAGATTGTGGAAGAGCACATGCCCTGACTCGTTGAAAAGAAGAGGTATCACATCGTGGTCGCATTAAAATGTACGGAGTTGGAGTCACCGCGGAATTACCAAGCCATTCATAGCCTTTAGTTCCGCCAGCTGCGTCTTGAGGATTTCATTTCCATGTAGTACATCCTCTAGCCAGTCTGCAGCTTGCGTAAGCATTGCACTTTTGCTAAATCCTCCGCCGTGCAATCCAGGTACTAGCGAGCACAGATCGTCAAAGCCTTGTCTAATAAGATTCCGGCGCTTTTGCTCTGAAAGGATATGGTTGCTCCTTTTCTGCTCTTCTGTCAAATTCTCTCGTGTGGCCTTCACGCCTTGCTGAACCCTTGATTTCCGAATCGTGTCGTTGGACATTCTCCTGGACCTGTTGTAGCTCGAGGCCCTTGGTCTCCTCGGCTTTTGCTTCACATTATCAACGTCAGAGTTCTCGCCATCTTCCTCTTTTACCAAAATTCTTTGTCTCTTCTTCGGTTGTGATGGATCTTCCACATTATCCCTATACTCTCTCCGTAAATCGCCGAGCTGCCCCGCAACATTTGGCTCCGGCCAGTGAGCATTGTGTCCACCTGCCCGCTCCGGACTCGGTGCTCTGGTGTTAGCAGCACTGCTTTGTGGCTCAAAACACTCTAAATGATCAAGCATCTCTTTCGTCCGCTCTTCTTCATTCGGTTGGTCAGGTGGTGCCACATAACCTTGATCCATAAAACTGACATCAGAGCCCCAATGAAGAGGTCTTACTTTGGCAATCGCTTGCTGCTCGGGAGATATCGGCTCCCGCACATCAAAAAGCATCTCTGATGTGTGAAAACCAGTGGGTACACGTGGACGAGAGGGAATCGGTTTGGAGGGCATGTGACTACTAGGTTGTTGGTCTTTGCCGGATCCGTGCGGCCTAACATTGCTGAAATGCATGTCATAAAAGGCAGGGAACTGATGGTGCCCCATTGCAGCGTTAAGCTCAGCCCCATTGGTTCCATTTTGATAAGGCATTGAAGCAGCGGCAAAAATATCAGTGCTCGCACCCACGTTGTTAGGCACTACACTTAACCCTGATTTTTCTAAACCATGTGACATCGAAGGTTGAGAGAGAGAAGTAGTGGAACCTTCAAATGTTGGTGGGAGCTCGTTCGACCATTCAAAATTTGTAGGTCCAAGGGATTTATTTTGATGGTCATGCATCCAAAAATCGTTCGTGAATTGGTTGGAATTCAACGTCGTGAAAAAGTTATCAAGCATATTTGACTCATTATCATCAAGAAGAGCTGGTCCAGGTGGTGGCGCAGGCGCGGGTTCATAAGGTGTATCCATGGGCGAAAGGAAGGAGTCTGAAGAACGGTATAGGTTAGAAAGTGCAGAAATTTCCATAGAAGTAGAAGCACATACAGCCGAATGGACCAGGTTGAGGGCTATTTCGCCCATTTCGGGTGTCGGGTTTATTCATATTCATCGTTGGTGTAATATATATGAAGATTGGAAATAATAGAAAGGAACGAGCGTCGGCGTTGTTGGTGTGAGCTCAGCTTTAGGATTGCTACTCGGTTGTCGAGAGCAGCAGAAAGAAAGGCAGTTTGAACATGCCTTAGTCGGCAGAAAGACAGAAAATCTGATCTTCTTGCGACACGAAGGGTGTCAATGGTACAAATCGAAGTCGTTAAAATCTAACTTAGGGTAGAGTGCTGGATTGTGCGTGGGGAACAACGGTCTCTTTTTGGTCGCCGTGGAATAAAAGCAATAGTGGATGCGATTTGGAGGTAACTCGACGTTCCAAACACAAAGTACGAATAGTGGGCAACAAAATTAACCTGAGCGAAGGGTATCCCCACATCGAACTCATAGGTAAAGAAGAGAGATGACGAAGGTTGCTTTCTTTCTGGAGATAGCAGATAGTGGAGAGTATGGAATCCGTCGGTCTTTTCGAGTCGATCACATGCAGAAATCTCGCACACCAGTGGTCGCGTGACGTAACAATAATACGAAAAATACTCACCCTCGTCCAGCGACCCTGCTGCACTGGTCCAATGCTCGGTCTAGTAGTATGTGCTTAGTATTTATTAGGAAGGGATCGGAGGCTCTCGGTCCAATTTCCAAATCCTTAAAATATGGATGTAGTGGAAAGGACAATACTTAGCTAATACCTTAGGTTAGGCACATCGTTAGTAAATAGGGACATGCCTAGGTAGTCACTTAGTACTCCGTAGAATAGAACCCGTGCCTTACCTCCGTCAGGTTAATACCTGGTCGCTTCTCTCCTTTCTGTCGACAATCGGGAATTCAAACCCACTACCATTCAAATCCACTTCCTCTTAATTGTCAGGTGACTGTGGGTTAGGGCGACAGTATGGAGTACAGTTATTCATATTTTCTGCTCTAAATTCCTCTTAATTACCTAATTTGCGTTTCTTATTCCCCACAGGGTTGTACCTGACTGCGGTTCAGAAGGCCATTTCCACGGGCGCCATTAAAACCCCGACTTTTGAGACACTGACATACGGAGGATCGTCAACCAACTGCTTAGTTCCTGGCGCTTGCCCCTGAACCACTTGGCGGGCCACCACCCTCTTCCTGTCCTCCAGGACCGAGGTCGAAATTCACGTCGCACGGTTGCGCGGCTCCACGATAAACCATACGAAAAGACTACAGCTGCAGGCTACTACTAACTCAGTCACTACTCCGTACGAGGTACGGACCAGGGAGTACAGCCAATCTGTTGCAGACCACCTAAATAGGTGGTTTTTTTTAAGTTGATCTATGCCTATGTATTCTTGAAATTTCTCTTTTATTGTTATTATTTTTATTTTTATTTCGGTCGTAATTTATTTGCGCTAGCTCCTATAAGCTAAGTAAAAAAGGTATGTTTTCCTACCGCGAAAATACAGAGTAGTGTTTGGCAGCCGCTTACCTGCAGCGACTTCTAGTACTACTGCTATAGTGTGCATTGGTGGTGCTTGTTCAAAGACCTAGTCATGAAATAAAAGGCATCATATACAATGGACTCTACAGGGCTCACTCGTGAACATCAAAATAATGTTCGAGTCCTTAAACCGTGAGTATTTTTGGCAATTATAGTTATCTCATACAATCTAGAACACATGCTTCCTGGGGTGCTTTTTGAAGGCCATTTACTGATTACACCTTATAGAATTCTACGTGCTTATGCAATTGGTTATTTAACCTCAACCACTCCCAGAGTTATATCATGCTTACAGCGAATCTGGAAAACCAATACGGAGTATAAACAGAAATATAAAGAGGTATGTGTATTAATGTGCTACGCATTAAATCCTAATATCTTGTGTTGCCAGGTTCTGTTTCTAGTATATATTCTTTGGGACTTTCTTTCATGCTACGTAAGGCAGTTAACCTCATGCTCTTACTAACAATAAGTACAGATATTCTATGCGCTAGGGGGTGCAATACATCTGAAGAGTTTCCCCACCTTCTGTGCACTTCTTGTTGGGGGCTCAACAGTCTCCCCAGTTTTATTTTTTCAGATTTACCAGTTTGTGAGTCGTAAGCTTGGCTCCACCACTGACATATTCAAATCAGCCGAATATGTGCGCCTAATTCGCTTTATTTCTGCTTCTATCTCTGCTTGGTTTGCTTTCGGGCTGCTCAATCAAAAACCCATAAAACTGAAAGAGAGCCATGATGAGTGCCAGGATAATGCAGGTAGTGATGGCTCTACAAGGAGACATAACATCAAAGCAGCGCCTCATAGTCGCCCACAACTTGCTGGTAGAACCATGGATCTTACCATTTCAGCCTTACAAGAGCAGTGGACTCGGTAGCCTGCAATGTGTGGGCACGATGGCAGCTACGGCGAAAGTCAAGGAATCGCTGGACCCTCGTGGAAAACATTACCCCTAAATTAGCAGATGCAGGTGTATTTGCCGCCAGTGCGGCAATAGTGATGTGGGTATGGTTTTATTTGCCAGAAAGGCTACCTAGGTCTTACGAAAAATGGATTGGAGAGGCAGCCAAAGTAGATTCCCGTCTAATCGAGGCGCTTCGTCGTGCCAGAAGGGGAATATTCGTGTATGGGAAGGACACAGGACAGGCCCCTCTTCTCCAGTCCATGTGCAAAGATTACGACTGGCCTATAGAATGGGGGGACCCTTCGAAAACAATTCCTATTCCATGTGAAATGGTCCACATGGGCTGTGGCCCTAATTGTGAGAAGCATGCCGCATATCGTTTTGCTCGAACTTTCTGGTTTGCTTGTGCTACCTATATACCCCTACAAATTGCCTTTCGTCTTCGGAGAATGAAATCAAAATCATCCCTCTGTCGAGCTCTATGCGATGCTTTCCGGTCATCTGCTTTTCTCGCTTCATTTGTGAGCATCTTTTATTATTCTGTCTGCCTCGCCAGGACAAGGATAGGCCCAAAACTCTTCCGCAGTGAAACGGTGACACCATTGATGTGGGATTCCGGACTGTGCGTCGGTGCTGGATGCCTCATGTGTGGTTGGAGTATACTCGTCGAAAATGCACGACGACGCCAAGAAATTGCGTTGTTTGTTGCACCCAGGGCTGTAGCAACTATTTTGCCCCGATATTATGATCAAAAGGTATGGCTTATTAACCCATGCATCTTTCATGCATTCTTTAAGGTATATATTTCTTAGAATTTTAATCAGTACTAACCACTTTTGCATTCTGTAACATAGTACCAATATCGAGAACGTGCTGTATTTACTATCAGTGCTGCTATTCTTCTGACTTTCCTTCAAGAGCAACCCAGCATGGTTCGAGGTGTTTTTGGTAAAATCTCAGCAAGTGTTTTGCGATCATGATTGGATATTGTAACTGAGTTACCTTTTATCCTAATCATTATCCCAAGAGTGCTGGCTGTTTCTAATATTGGCTATGTATCATCAACTTATTGCCAATGCTTTTGCCTTTAATATCTCTGCAATTATTCCAATTATCATGCACTACGAAGCCATGGTTCAGCTGTAAATATAAACAAATTGAAATAAAGCACATTCATACTTCTTTAAATCCAGTGCTATACTGAATCGCCAAGCGCTTTAATTCAAAGAGATTTTTGAAGTTAAGTTTAAACTCCCAGCTCCCCTTTTTTTTTTTTTTTTTTTTTTGCTACAGAAAAAAATCTCTATTTTGTACGGAGTATGCTGAAGTCGATGCCAAGGGAAAATCACGTGCGCTGTTCTGTATCCCAAAGTGCTCTACGGAGAACCTTGGCAAGATCTCCGACCTGTCTGTACAAATTCAATCTATGATCATGTTCTCTCGCTCGGTCTCCTCGTGGAGCCGGTTTCTATTTCCTGCAATGGGCTCTAGGCCGCCTGTATGTAGCAATTCGAAATATTTCGAACTTGAAAGGAGATACTTTTCTCGCACTGTTATTTCAAGACAGAATTCTACTACTGCGCCTTTTAAGACAGCTCAGTCACAGAAACGGAATGCATCTACAATGTACTGCTGAATCTCTTCTTTGCTTGAACTCCTCTAACAGCGCATTAAAGGTATTATACCGCAAGTATTATCCTTGGAACTGTTGCTCTTGCTTATGGATCTGTTCCTCTCTACAAAATGGTTTGTACTAGCACCTACCATATACATTTATCTTGTTAAATGTAAAAGCTAACCAAGCGTTCTTGTAGATCTGTCAACAAACTGGCTGGAATGGTCAACCTGTCCTTACTCACCGTGGAGGAGACAATGATACTTCATCTCGTGTGACACCAGTGACAGATTCACGTCGGCTTCGAATTACATTCAACGGATCGGTTTCAGATGTCTTGCCGTGGAAATTCACACCACAACAACGAGAAGTACGGGTTCTTCCAGGTGAAACTGCACTTGCATTTTACACTGCTACAAACAAAGGTCCGACAGATATTATTGGAGTTGCAACATACAGTGTCACGCCAGGCCAAGTCGCTCCTTATTTCAGCAAAATACAATGCTTCTGCTTTGAAGAGCAGAAGTTAAATGCTGGCGAATCTGTTGATATGCCTGTTTTCTTTTTCATTGACCCTGATTTTGCTAAAGATCCAGCAATGAGGGGCATTGATACTATTACACTTTCATATACATTTTTTAGTAGGACACTCAACCTATGGAACACAACTCTTAATAGTATGCTAATAGAAGAACAGAAGCACGATATGATGACAATGGCGTCCTCAAACCAATAGCATCAAATTAATAGCATAGTTGGTGGTTCACTTGCTATGAAGCAAGGCGTCATATGTTGAGTGCTATGCATTATTTGCACCATGAAGACTCAACTATCTCTAATGTTGTGATGCCCTGGAGAATAGTGATTATGCAAGAAGTGGTTGCAAACATTCTCTTAAATCTGGAGGGCGAATGCCTGAAAAGTTTAATACTCCAGTGCTTCATCTCATTTCCCTACTGAAAATTCGCCTTCAATGGGGAAGCTAAGATCTCTCCTCCAAAACCATTGCCATTGATTGTACATATATACCATCTCAGTAAGGGATGTCTGTATCATACCAATTTATAGATGCATATATATACACTAACCGGGTTAAAAGAAGCTTCCATCCTTCTATCGTCTTGAAAAGTGAAGTTATCTTGAATCTATACTTTTCGGTCTTTGCAACTCTTTCTTCGTAGATATCACAGGAATAGTTTATTTTATGTTCGGTAAACTGCAAAATTCCAAATTCTAATAGGTTAATATCATCTCATGCTAGTTATATGTAGAGCAGGAAATTTGACTAGAATTTAATACATTCTCATTTAGTACGTTCAATTCACATTCAATCCGACTTAAATTTGCACGCATTTTGAACATGTGTTATCATTGGCCCATGTTAAGGTGTAGTCAGCAATGTGCACGGTCTATCAATTAAGCCCGCGCATCACTCCGTGACGCGTCTGCACTTAATCTAGACGGTTTTCGAGGGTGTATTATCGAGTCGATAGCTCACGACTTTCACGCCATTGAACAATCCACGGAAATTTTTCGAAAGATTTAAAAATGGCTCTGCTAGTTGATAAGCTGCGGCCACGCTCCCTAGATACCCTTTCGTACCACCATGAATTATCTGCGCGCTTGAAGTCACTGGTTAGTAAAACTTGTACAGTTGAACCTAAGAGGAATGATTGTTGTTTCTAATGATTTACAAAATATTAGGCCCAAAGCGGAGATTTCCCTCACCTACTTGTCTATGGGCCATCGGGTGCTGGCAAGAAGACGCGAGTAATCGCGACGCTGAAGGAATTGTATGGTTCCGGAGTTGAGAAAATCAAGATCGATGCTAGGATCTTTCAAACAACGAGCAATCGGAAGCTTGAATTCAATATTGTTTCCTCCATCTATCACCTCGAGATAACCCCGTCCGACGTCGGTAATTATGATCGCGTTGTTGTTCAAGAACTACTTAAAGAGATCGCTCAGACCCAACAAGTTGATCTCTCGGCAAAACAAAGATTCAAAGTCGTCGTCATAAATGAGGCAGATCATTTAACTCGTGATGCACAAGCAGCTCTGAGGCGTACTATGGAGAAATACAGTCCCAACTTGCGGTTGATTCTCTTGGCGAATAGTACTTCCAATATTATTGCTCCCATCCGCTCTCGAACTCTACTGGTTAGGGTTGCAGCACCGACAGAAGAACAAATATGCTCGGTATTAAGTAATGCTGGGAAGAAAGAAGGCTGGACTGAAGCAAGTGGACTGAATAAGAGAATAGCGAAGGAGAGCGGCCGGAATCTTCGGCGAGCACTACTCATGTTTGAATCTGTCTATGCTCAAAGGTGAGTTTTAGCTTCTGTAAGGACTCCAGGAGCTAATATTTTTTGGTCAAAATACAGTGAGAAAGTATCAGATAACACCCCGGTTCCTCCACCAGATTGGGAAGCCCTTATCTCTCTGATCGCAGAAGAGATCCTGGCTGAGCGATCACCTGCTCGGCTACTACAAGTCCGCTCACGGTTGTATGATCTTTTAACTCATTGCATACCACCTACTACCATTATCAAGGTCTGATTGCATCTAAGAATCAATCTTTCAAAAGACAAGAAAAATTCTAACTACCTTCCAGACTCTCACATTCAAGCTCATTGCTAAGGTTGACGACGCATTGAAACCTGATGTCATTAGATGGTCAGCCTTTTATGAGCATAGAATCAAGCAAGGCAGTGTAAGCTACTTCCTATGCAGCTAGCATCTATGCAGATTCTGACACGTGGTACAGAAAGTTATCTTCCACCTTGAGGCGTTTGTTGCCAAGTTTATGCGGATTTATGAGAGGTGTGCCTTCCTTCCCTCGCGAATTTTGTAGTCATCATCATCTAACACAACCTTCAGCTATTTGATGGGCATGGACTTCTGATTTTAGAATTAATTATGGACGATTGACGAGAATTGTACAATATAAGTAGTCTTTGGATTTCCTAGTGCTCAGCATTCTTACAGCGAAGTAGACTTATAGCCCTTTCTTTGATATGTCGTTGCCACTTGAGTTAATAGTGGCTACTGTATATTTTAATTCGTAATAGCAATAGAGGATATAAATCCAGGCATCGGTAATTTCATATGATACTGGCAGAAAATATACGGCATCGTAAAAGGTGGGGAGCAAAACAAAAATTAACCTTTTTTTTTGCCCCAGTCATATTGACAGCCCTCTCTCTCATCTGCAACTCTTTTTAAGGTAACTAGGAATACGTCATCATCCATCTCATCTGTATATCTCTCCACTCTCCCAAAAGCACAAGCCCACATATAGTCAATTCTCGAAGTGAACCGAAATTACTCCTTTTTAGGCATTTGATTCTTAGTATCTTTTCTGATTGGATGCGTTATGTCCGATTCCAAACTTATGGACACGGAGCGTGGGGGTGAAAACACCCAGTATGTCTTGGTTTTTCGCTAGCTCTACAGCCTTTCGATTGACTTTGCAATCTTCGAACAAAGGTATGAATCTATCCGGATTTTTACGGAGACCCCCGCGAAACAGACTGGACAATTGGGAGGTATATCACCCACTTAGAGGTCCACCAATGTTCGAGTATGAATATCCAGGAACTGAATATCTTAGGTGGACTTGCTCACACGAAGAGTGAAACAATGAATATTTCATCACCAACCGAAGGGGCTGACAACGAGGATGAAGATGAAGACGCCGAAATGGCAAGGAAAATAGCAGCAGAATCCACTGGTAATCTTTCAGGATTCGAAGGTACAGTCGATCATATCTTCCTTCTGTAACTCCGTGGATGGGAGAAAACAAAATAAGCGGTGAGAGAAAACCAAAGAGAGCCAAAGGCTGAAAATACTATACACAAGACCCAGATCCCGAAACTCAACGAGACATTGAAACAATGAAGTGTAGGAGACAGCAAGGATATGGCCCTGGTTCTGGGGTTGGGGCATAAAGGTATAAAAATTACACGACAAGAATAAGGAAGGTGCGATTGATTTATTGGGACGCGGATGAGCTCGAAGAATTTGACATAAGGGGCGTATCCAGATTATCCGTACCCAATGCTGGGCTTCTGCGCGGTCGTTTGAGGCTTTCCAAAGTCACACCATTGCCAAGTTTCGTCAGGCCAACAACAGGCGGGTCACCCTTTTTCACAAATTCCCAGAGGCCTTGATTCAAGTTGTAAAATTAGCACACACTACAGGTGTAGTTCTACAATAAAAAAGGAAAAATCAACATACCAGGCAATTTATGACCAGCTAATCGAAACGCTTCCCTCGCGACCTTTTCATGCAGTTTACCCTTCAATTCAAATACAATCCTGCTCACTGGAACCTTTGCCGTCCAGTAATCGAACTTGCCTTTACCCTTACCCATACGTTGTTCATTACCCTTGGTGTAGACACCAAGGTTGGCACTCACACGCTTATAAAGAGTGTAATCCATGCCCCTTAAACGTCTCTTGATTGTTTCCTCTGCAATTTTGAGCGATGAGGCCGGCAGTCGGCGGTCGTGATCTTTCATACGTAGACCGTAGTCGCCCCAAACGACAGTTGTACCTCGAGAAGATCCACCAGTTGCGACATGTGGACGCCCTTTGGGTGACTTCGACTTTTCCATAAACTTCGGTGTGAGCCAGTCAAGGGCTGGCGACGTTGTAGAAAAGCATCGTGATAGCGGCTGAACCTTCGATGTTAATAAACCTAGGATACAGCATCAAAGTCAGCTTGCAGTATTTGGGGGGGTTTGGGAAAAAATTTCTATAGGAAGATGGAGCATACAACTTGGCCTAAGTAAGGGTAACTCAGGCCCTGAGAATATTTTAATCTGCGGTCTCATTGTAATATTCGATACGACAGCCTGCCTGCCCACACTGACTGAACAATGTTGAACAAAGCACAGCCTTTCTGGTTATCGGCATATCTGCAAACCCAATTTCTCCATCGGAAAGAAAGCGTTGTGCACGTGCCAATAACTAGTTAACTAAGTTAGCCGTGTGTCTTATGTAATCCAATTAAATCACGTCCCCCGTGTCGGCGCGTCGTGTCCTCGAAGCTGGAGAAATAATGTATGTATTTGTCAAGTGAAATTGTAATTGCACCTGGCGTACTTGATTCTTCAGTTTCAAATATAAGGTTGTATTCAAACGAGTACCCTAAGATATGATTTTGTCCGTATAAATCGTTATGCCTACTGATATTAGGAATTTCTTTGGTGGAAAGTCCAGTCAAGGCTCCAATACACCACTTGGGAAGCCTACCGCAAAAAAAGAGGTACGATGCTAGTTCACTCTGGCCCTGCTTTATTGATTATGCTATTTTCTGCGTCACCTTTCTAATGCTTATCATCAGGATGTTACTACGAAGAAAAGGCGTAAGAGCTTCACATTCACTCACCTCGATGCGTTTTATTGACAACCCTCTTAGGTGGAAGAAGAGTCGTGGATGATAGTGAGGATGAAGATGATTCTGTGGTGAAGGCTCCAACCCCCAAGCCTAAAGTGCCAAATACGCAGTATGTGTTGCACCCCAAGTCACGGATATCAATGCTTTCTGACTCTTTTGAAGAAAAACAGAGGTTTCTCAGGGCAAACCAACAACCACTTCGGATTACTTCGCCTCAAACAAAAAGAGAGGGCGACCTTCTAAAAGTAGCTCCGCCTCTCCAATTAAAGAATCCTATCAACCCGACGACGATCCCACCGATCGTGGCAAGGTAGAGAAGCCACCAGCGATTAGGAAGCGTAACGCGGACGAGGAACTCTCAAAGCGAAATTCGCATAAGGCTACGAGAACCTCTGCAACCAAAATTGACGATGATGAGCTTGGTGGTGATGACATCCATTCTGCAGAGTTAGGAAAGCTAGGGAAAGATGATGACTATGTTGAAGACGAGCACTCTGAAGATGAAAGTGACTTTGAAGAACTTGCGGTAAGGCCTGCTCGAGCGGCTTCGAATAAGCTGGCTCGTAAAAAACAGGCTTTTGTTGCCGAATCAGATGATGGCATGATTATGGAAGATGTCAAACCATCCACGAAGACAACGGCATCATCTGTTCCGCGGTCAGGACGGAAACGGAAATCCGAAGCTCTAAACAAGGATGAAGACGAGGTTCACAGTCGTACTAGGAAGGCCACTGTTCCTCCAAAAGCAGCCTCGTCAACCCCTCCTGTCAAGAAACAAAGAGGAGCTCCTAAGGATGATCAACCTGAGAGCAAGGAAATTCAAGATATCTTCGATAGCATCCCAACAGTCAAGCCTCCGTCTCCTCCCCCGCCATCAGGAGAAAAGCAGAAGTTTAATTTCGCCGCTCAAGCGCAGCGATCTCGAGACCCCATACGGTCTGGAAGTATTGAGATGCCTGTTGGTGCAGAAAATTGCCTTGCAGGTCTATCTTTCGTTTTCACCGGTATTCTTAACAACTTAGGCCGTGAAGAGGGACACTCATTGGTGAAAAAGTATGGCGGCAAAGTCACCACGGCTCCTAGTTCCAAAACAAGCTATGTTGTCTTGGGAGACGATGCTGGGCCCAAGAAACTCAGTACAATAAAACAACATAATCTAAAGACAATTAACGAAGAGGGTTTATTCGAGCTAATCCGGCGGCTCCCAGCCAACGGCGGGGATGGCAAGGCGGCCGAGAAGTATGAGGCAAAAAGGAAGATAGAAGAAGAAAAAATCCGTGCAATGGCTGCTGAGATGGACCAAGAAGACAAACGCAAGCTAAAAGTGACAGCCTCCAACATGGGGGCAGGGCTTCAGTCGGCAACGGGCTCACAAGGCGCCGCCACTGATGATAGGCTCTGGACTACGAAATATGCACCAACATCGATGAATATGATTTGCGGCAACAAGGGTGCCGTAGAGAAGCTTCAGTTTTGGCTTCGGAATTGGCGGAAGAATGCCAAATCGAACTTTTCGAAACCTGGCAAGGATGGATCTGGAACATACCGCTCTGTCATGATACATGGACCACCTGGGATTGGAAAAACGACTGCAGCTCACCTAGTGGCCAAACTTGAAGGGTTCGATATCGTCGAGACCAATGCCAGTGATACAAGAAGTAAAAAACTTGTGGAAACAGGACTTCTTGGTGTTCTGGATACAACCTCTCTCCAAGGTTATTTCTCTGGTGCTGATCGTAAGGTGGAAAGCACAAAAAAGAACCTGGTGCTGATCATGGATGAAGTTGATGGAATGTCAGCTGGAGACCGGGGTGGTGTGGGAGCATTGGCCTCCATCGCTAAAAAGACCCAAATCCCCCTTATCCTCATATGCAATGAGCGAAGGCTTCCGAAAATGAAACCCTTCGATCATATTACTTATGAGCTCCCTTTCAGACGACCAACAGCAGAACAGATCAGAGCTAGACTTTCAACTATATGTTTTCGAGAGGGCTTAAAAATCCCGCCACCCGTTCTTGATGGTCTTATTGAGGGAACAAATGCCGATATTCGCCAAGTCATCAATATGCTCTCGACAGTAAAGCTAGACCAGAAGCACTTGGACTATGAGAAAGGCCGCGAAATGTCCAAAGCATGGGAGAAACATGTTGTACTAAAGCCCTGGGATATCGTTGGAAAGATTCTGAATGCGCAAATGTTTTCACCAAGCTCGAAAGCCACGCTGAACGACAAGATTGAGTTATATTTCAATGATCATGAATTTAGTTACTTGATGCTCCAGGAGAATTATTTGAGAACAAGGCCAACGCTAGCCGGTGGCTATCAAGGCAAAGAACAAAAGCTAAAGTTGCTTGAGCTCGCGGACAATGCAGCATCAAGTATTAGTGATGGTGACCTAGTCGATAAGATGATTCACGGTTCACAGCAGCAATGGAGTTTGATGCCAACACATGCCGTTTTTAGTTTCGTCCGGCCTGCAAGCTTCAATTACGGCAATATGATGGAACGTCCCGGTTTCACTAGTTGGCTAGGGCAAAATAGCAAGCAAGGTAGGTACTCCCTGTGGTTTATATTTCTCCCACTAACATGAGCCTCCAGGGAAACTCTGGCGATACGTCAAAGAAATTCAGGGTCATATGCGCCTTCGCGCTTCCGGGGACCGTAACGAAATTAGGCAGCAGTACATACCTACCATCTGGGACAAACTGGTTCGCCGTCTAATGGTGGAAGGCAAAGAAGTTGTCGAGGATGTCATAGATTTAATGGATAGCTACTTCCTTACTCGAGATGACTGGGATGCCCTGGTCGAGCTCGGTCTTGGCCCCATGGATGAGTCAACCGTGAAGTTGGAAACCCAGACAAAAGCTACGTTTACGCGCCTCTACAACCAGCGTTCGCACCCACTTCCTTTCATCAAGTCCAGCAATGTTGTTGCCCCGAAGAAAATGGCGAAGGAAAGACCTGATATTGAAGATGCCATTGACGAGTCTGATGAAGAAGTACTGGAGGATGAGAGTAAGGAAGATGACGAAAGTGAAGAGCTCGACTTGAAAAAGGATAAGTATGTTCGTTTGCCTAAGAAAACAACCAAGGGCGGCGCGGGAAAAGGCAAAAAAGGGAAAAAGTCAACTAACGACGGCGTTATTGATGATGATAATAAAACAAAGAAGAGCAGAGGCCGAAAGCCCAAAGATAAGGCCACCTAAAAGATTAACAGTCTTAAGGCCTTTCTTACTTGGTTGTTTGGATGGAACAGCTGTGTTTGGTGGGTAGTGTATTGTAGCATGTGATCATAATACCGCAATTGTATAGGTACCACACACTTCTTCAGCCTCTTCTTTTTTTATATATTTTATTTTATTTTATTTTTATTTGCGCTAGCTCTCTTCTATAATAGCGGTTAGCCTGTTGAAGATCTACCTAGGTCTCTTAGTTCTTGTAATGTTACCAGTACCTAAACACGCGGAGTCGATCAAGGCGCATCTGGTCTTGGCTGATCTGCTGAGAGATTGCAAGTGGCTTCCCACCACCTCTCCAGCCTTTACAGCTAATATACTCCAACTCAACCCATCAGTTTGATAGCAGGCTTTCTCGCCTTTATTTTGTGTTTCATTTCCTTTGCTTCGCCAGGCTGGCCCTGTTCAAGGAGGCATCGCCCTTTTCCTGCTACCTTGCTACCGACCTTTGGTGTATTTGTCCACTTCTTCCGCCACATCTAGGTAATGCCCATTCGAACACCAGCAACACTGTTGCTCGCTAAAACGTAAATTAAGAAGCTTCTTCCTCCGTCATATTTTTATAGCCTCGAAATACCCCACTAGGGCTGTTTAAAACATGTCCCTGCTCCATAATGAAGAGTATGTTCAGCGATGCAGCCCTCAGTCAATATCTGTCTTTCACTTCCTTGTGATGTCCATATAATTTCAAGGAACTAAGTTCGTTACAGTTTCACGATCTGGCAGCTTCGCACATCATACCTTTCCACGATTAAAGATGGCATAGGCGACAGGCTTATTAATGTGAACAACTCCGTACTCAACACTCCCGGGTTCCGCGCGGCTGGCTGGTCTTCGGCTTCTACGAATCCCAACACACAAAGCGCAGCTTCACATATAAAGCGCACTTACTCTCCCCCTATTCCTACTACAACAGCTGTATTTTCTGAGTATTATCACCATGGTGCCACCAGAAATGGCAACGATTCGCAAGGACTTGGATTCGGAGATGGGGGTGAAGACGAGGAAGGGGGCATGGTCACTGGCAAAAGCAATACAGACATAACTGGACGTCGACATCAGGCCCGTAGCGGTAAAAGGATACACCGAAGGGAGCGCCAGCTGCAAGAGCATCAGAAACAGAGGGACGTAGACGAAGATGATAGTAGTGATTTGAGCGATGAAAGTGAAGATGATGGGGACAGTGCTCAAAGGTCAGTGTGAAATCAATACCCCCTCGCACAAACTACAAAGCCTTTCTATTCCCCCCTTCTTTTTTCTCACAGCTTGTAGGGCTTCCCGACAAATTAAATTCATCAAGATGCCAATACGAACTCGAGCTGGGTCGTCTCCGATACGTACGACGGATCGTCAAGAAGGTCCACAAGTTATGGTCACGTCCCCATCGCATCCAACTATCGGCACCCATTACCGCACCGGGTCCCTAGGTACTGCAGTCACGGTAGGCGAACGTCCGCGCCGGGATACAACGACAACAGCGAGCAGCGACTTGTCTTCTGATAACGAGATGGATCCTTCCGCCTTCAAGAGAAGGCAGATTCAGTTCTCTGGCCAAGACCAGGTTATAGAACTATCTAGAAAAGGGCAAAGGTGTGTTGGTAATAGGAATATCGAGGATCTAAATGAACAGGGAGAGGATTCAGGCGCCGAGTCCGTAGACTCTGTATTGTCGTCAGAGTTTGATGCTACAGCTGGTTCTGGATCTCTTCTGGAAAATGTCGGCATAACTGGCAGTTTGGATTCATCATCACCGATTGCTTTGATGCACAAGTTACAAAATGGGGCTGGATCTCAAACGGCATCCCCTAGAAAGCCGAAACCCCCTGCTCCTGAGCTGCAAGACCTACCTCCGCCCCGTCCCATCAGCACTGTGCAACCTATAAGTTTGCTCTCTAAAGCGCTCAATGCACGTAAACGAGCGCCAACTAATCCAGTTGAAAAATTCGCGGTCCTCTCGGGCAAAGGGCTAAACGACGCGCTAAATATTAAACTATATGTGCCATGTTCTTCTGATCCTGAACAGCCACTTGATTTACCCATTGCTCGAGAATCAAAATTATCAGAGCAACCTGCACCAGTTATCGTTGCTGAAGCTATCGGTTTAGCTCTTTGGAGATACTCAGAAGAAGGCTGTGAGCCGCCCATTGAACGCAGCAAATTAAATGTGAATAGATGGACACTCCGGATGGTAGAGGATGGCGAAGTGGAATACGATTTTCCCGCGCTGGGACGAACATCCCCCATTGCCGATTTCACGTCAAACAATAACCGGGCAGCTGGTGCTAGAGGCCGGTCGCGAGGGAAGCAATATGACGAATTTGCCCTCGTGGAAGCTTCCCAAGCTGAATTTGAAGAGAACGAGCGCACATTCCCAACATCCAGTCATTCCATTCCCTCCGAAGACACAAGCGATGCATATACGATGGTCAGTACCTCCACAACCCAGCTGGCTTCGCAAAATAAAACTCCTCGTCCAAATCCGATCTTGGGGCAGCCTTTCTCCTCGGCACTAAATGACAATACCCTCACGCCGGCCGATCGGCCGGCGGTTCCTATTTCTCATGCTACTCCTCGTATGGGCGTGTCCAAAACCCTCAAGATAAGATTTATCAACCCAGAAGGCTCCGCGCAGACGACAACCCTAAATACGTCTACCGATAGCTACATTGCGGAGATCCTCGACTCCGTCTGTAAACGATGGGGATTAGATAAAGGCAACTATCTTCTCAAAGTGATGGGTTCGAACACTATTGCACCGTTAGACCGCACTGTTGAGGCTCTGGGCAACATCACTGATCTAGATCTCGTGCGGCGGCGATTTGGCCCCCAGTCTCTAACGGGTTCTCCGGGAAGCTCATCCCCCAACGCTCCTCTGCTAGTTGACAATATTAATGCGGCTAGCAAAAAGGGGAAGAAGAGCGGGCAGCGCATGCTCCACCCACTCACACAGCAACAAGATCTCACCGGAGGGTACTATCGGCGGTATCTTGTATACCGCAAACAATCCATGTCTTTTACGGCGTCGAACCAGCGGATATTAACCTTTGACAATGACTACATGCACATCATGCCGGGAGATACGGGCAAGACCGCATCGGACACTAAAACACGGTCGATTAGCTTCAATGACGTGGTCGGATGCAAGGTCAGTCGGCGGCATCCGAAGAATTTCCGTGTGGTTGTACTTCGCGGCAACGATGCAAATGAGCAAAAGCGGTATGATTTTGAGGGACGCAATGCACTCGAAGCTGTCGAGATTGTGGATGAAATTAAGAAAAATATGGCCCATTATCGGATTTAGCGCTTGCGCCTTTACACCCTTTGGGCTTTTCGTTGTGTCCTTCTCTCTCCCCTTCCTTTTTTTTTTGGGGGGGGGGGGGGGGGGAGAGGGGGATATACCATACTCCGCCGCTTGGTAGTTTGGGGAGTCCGATTTTTGGAGGTCGGAGTTATTCGACGTGGAATGGAGTGTCGGTGGTTGTTGTGTACTTGTGCTAGACAAGCTCTTTTTCGAACCATGAAGCTATGCAGTATGAAATGAGCATTGACAACTACTAATTATATCCTGGTTTTTCGATATTGGCCTTAAGACTTGTTCGATATATATAAGCTAAGAGAGCCAGTTTCTCAATTTTTTTTCAGTTAGTTTACCCCCTATTAGGGTTGATGTCACTGAATGCATGGGCGAAGCTTTGCATTTTTGAATGGAACCCAACGAAGGAGGTCCAATCGCCTAAGCGGGGCGTTCCACTGATCCACCATCGAACGATGATGACGATGATGATAATGATGATGAGGTCACCACACAGTTATTTGGCTGATGCTCATCCGACATATCCATGCCCCAACTTATGCAGTCATAAAAAACGATGGAGTTGGATCAGAGCCACGGTTCTGCACGAACCCCGTCTGAGTCCAAAAATTGTATGACTTCATTAAAACAACATTCCCATCGTTACCCTCAAAAAAACGGAGAAGGTAGGCGTAAAGATAACCTAACTCGAATGGGGTGAAGCTGTTTAAAACAAGAGTGATCTGCATGGCCATTGTATTTGTATCCGCTGTGGTGCGAGACGGAAGAGGTTAATTGACCCTGGACATCCTTATGAGTTCGTCTACTGTGATAATAATGTTAAGAGGCAGTACTCCAATAGTCACTGCAGAATGGAATGACCACCACAGTGGAGAGTAAGAGACGAAATAAATATGATCCTCTGTATTTATACTTCGTAAGGGACTGGGGTTTCATACTGACCAAATCCAACCCCGCTCCTCTTGGCCTCGTTTCCACCCCCTCAAGTCCCAAGTCGGTGGCTCTCTTTCCCTAACCATAATAATAATTAATCAATTATAACCTTTTCCCTTCTCCCTCTGTGTCTTGGCTGACTATAGTTACAGTGATTAAAAGAATAAATTTCAGGCTCAACCCAGAGAAGTTAACAAAAAAGAACATATTAAGTCGCACTACTACTTCCTTATTCTTTGTTTTTGAAGAACTCGTGCCCAATTGAGAAAGCTACTTGTTTCCTTGACCATTTGACCGCCCTTTTTTTCTTGGTTCTCTTCACTTCCTTCGCCCTCTTTCTTTCTCTCTCGGAGCGTCCGCTGTATCCACCCCGAACGGTCGAAGTCAGGGTCACCAAAAAAAAAAGGCGCGCATCTTCACCACTGATTTCTCCCCCACTTCTGGTAGTTGAAAGAGGGGTTGCACTTCTCTCATTTTTGCGAATGTGCACGAGTTGTGTGTCAACCTAACTACACTCATTATTCTCAATGCCTAGCTTAGGAGGTCTCTTGAAAAAGAGGAGGACAAAAGATTCCCAGACCCTCTCTAAAGAACTTGAAGCCGGTTCGTCACCCACTACGGACCAGACGCAGACGTCACCAATCGCTGCCGACCACCACCAGTCCGTCACCACCAATATTGGGGCCTCGACAGCTCCCTACTCTGCGCAGTCTCACAACTCGGCTACCGATCACCATAACCACTCTTCAGAGACAAATAAAGTCTCTGAAGGCCAAGTAGCCTCCATGCAATCCGCTGTGTCGCAATCCTCGCCTGCCCATTCCGTTCCCGGCAATCAGCAGCCGTCACACCAGCCCAATGCCGCGAGTATCCAGAACATAATACATTCTTCCCATCATGACACGTCGCACACGGGCTCCAGAGGCCATACTAGCCCTCAGCAGACTTCCCGAGTTGAGACTCGCACCACCAAGGGAAAGTATTCCCTGGATGACTTTTCACTTCAGCGCACTCTAGGTACAGGTAGCTTCGGTCGCGTCCACTTGGTGCAATCAAAACATAACCATCGATTCTATGCGATCAAGGTCCTAAAAAAGGCGCAAGTGGTCAAGATGAAACAAATTGAGCATACGAATGATGAACGACGCATGCTTAACCGGGTCAGGCATCCGTTCTTAGTAACGTTGTGGGGTACATGGCAAGATTCGCGAAATCTCTACATGGTAATGGATTTCGTTGAAGGGGGGGAGCTTTTCAGTTTACTACGCAAGTCGCAGGTGGGGTCTTACCTTGACATTTAATTTCGTACATAAAAGCTGATGTGGATCAATCTCTTATAGCGGTTCCCTAACCCAGTTGCCAAGTTCTATGCAGCTGAAGTCACCCTCGCCCTAGAATACTTGCATTTGCAGAATATTATCTATCGGGATCTGAAACCGGAGAACCTGCTCTTGGACAGACATGGGCACCTAAAGATCACCGATTTTGGCTTTGCAAAGGAGGTTCCAGACATCACATGGACACTTTGTGGAACGCCGGATTATCTCGCTCCAGAGGTTGTTTCCTCCAAGGGCTATAACAAATCCGTGGACTGGTAAGTTTAGGTCCCTAGCGCAACGTGTCGCTCATTGCAATCGGCTAACAGCACGAAGGTGGTCACTTGGGATCTTGATTTTTGAAATGCTTTGTGGGTTCACACCGTTTTGGGATAGTGGCTCACCTGTTAAAATCTACGAAAACATTCTTAAGGGTAGAATAAAGTACCCTCCTTATCTTCATCCCGATGCTGTTGATCTACTTTCGCAACTCATCACGGCAGATCTCACCAAGCGACTGGGAAACCTGCATGGTGGTTCCCAGGATGTCAAGAATCATCCGTGGTTCGCCGAGGTCACCTGGGATCGTCTTGCAAGAAAAGACATTGATGCGCCCTATGTACCTCCTATTCGAGGAGGACAAGGCGATGCCAGCCAGTATGATCGCTATCCGGAAGAGACGGAAGCATACGGTCAGGAAGGTGAAGACATGTAAGTGCCTTTTGCATATTCGTCATTAGTTCCCTCTCGAGCCCTTCTGCTAACGTTATCGCGACTACTTTATTATAGCCACGGCCATTTGTTTCCGGACTTCTAGTTGCTTAATATATGAATAATGATGAAATGACAGTTTCACCATACAAATGGGCCTGTTTAGGTGTGTCAACTTTTCAAAGGCTGCCACAGGAATATATGTTACCTTGCAGATCCTGCCAGCAGCGTATGTGGTAGCAACCATGAGATTTAATTATGTTCATCCGTTTCTACACTTCTTGTTTTGTCGGTTTGTCTCCTTTCTAATGATCGCTGGCCGACTTGATTATTGGCTATCTCTGTTGGGAAGGGTCATTGGATTATCGTTTATATATCTGGCATGACTTCTCTGCGCCCTCTCTCGCTCTGTTTTATGTCCTTCTATTTTGATGGCCTTCGGGATCCGGCTGTCTTATCTATATCTTTGGTCGCTTGGACACAGTCAATGAAGAGAAACCCTCTGAGGCTGTCTATCCCATAATCTTGCTTCCAAATTGTTTAGAGCCCTGGAAGCTTTCGGTCCGGCTGTTGAATGGCCGGTAGGCCGCGCGACGTACATCCGTTTCTTTTCTGCCATGTTCTTCATAGTTGTTGCAGATATTGCTTTTCTCGACGTCTTTCTTTCTTTCCTCTTTTTTCTCTTTTTATTTTTGAACATCTGTATAATGTACATACATATTTTCCAATATCTGGACCGCAATAATAAAAGTAGGCCTTGGATACATTGAGACCTCAGACTTCAGCAAGTACTTTGAAGTACATGTAAGAAGCCTGAACTGCTAGCTGCCATGCACCCAACAGATACCTTTTATTTTCCGCCTCCGCTATAATTGAACCAATATACAGAATACCTGCCTGTTTCGTACATGTATCATTAAAAGGCGAGTCTTCGGGGATCTGAAATGGGAAATGGAATATTGAAGGCCACTGTATGACTTCAATGAAGCCAGATGGCCACAATATTGAGACCAGAAAAACACCATGCTTCAACTGCAATCTGTTATAACATCTGCAAGGGTATCCAGACCATCTAGCCAACAATCTACAGGCTGCCGTCAGTCGGCGAAGTGGCTAACGAGTTCATTGCAACAGTGTCTTGGCCACCCATCTTCTTGCTCTCCTGAGCAACACGGGCGATGTATGTGCGGCTGGCAACATTCCACAAATTGATATACTTTTCCATGCAGTTGGAGAGGCAGGTTTGTTCTTGGGAAGAAACGGAGGAGCCTGGCGCGGGGATGCAGCTGTCGAAACAGTGCTCATTGACTTTCTGCAGAGTTGTCAGTTAAATCTGTCCTACACAAGGGGTAAAACAAACATACAGCGATCAGATTCCGAGCATTGTTCATAGCGGCCTCTTGCTGCAGTTGTTTAATAATAGCGGTCTTAACTTCTTGAGTCTCTGAGGACGCATTGTTGGAGCTAGAACCGAACAGGGCCATTTTGTTTTAATTAGGTTAAATCTTCTGTGTGGTGGGATGTAGTAGGAGTTGTGAGGAGGGTTTCCTGGAAAAGGCGTTTCAGTGCTCTCAGTATTGCTCGATAATCGTTGGTAAATTGAGAAGAATGAGTTCCGACAGGTTCTTCGAGGTGTGGCTGGTGACCGCCTCCGCAGCTTGTCTGCGCCACACTTACGATGTGGACACTTGGAGTTCCGCGGCGGTGTTTACCACTGAAGTGTACTGGGGATAGTCCTATCTGTCCACTACTGTGATTCTTCAATTCTTGTGGGCTTCCTGCCACGACCTCTTAATTCGTTTCTCCTTTTCCGCAACCTTTCATTCCTTCATTTTCTTGTTCTCCTTGCGATATATTCTCAAGTCACCGCTCAATTTCAGAATCCTCTAGAGACTCTTTGATGTCCTGGTGACACTTTGCTAGCTGCAGTCGATCTTTCACCTCTTAAGTCCTACCGAGTTTCATAATCACTATCTCCACAATTTGTTCCATTGTCTCCCGCATTATCTGATATCATCTCGGAATGTTGCTCCCTCGCCTTTCTACTCTCTTAGGCATTACGAGCCTGGCAACTCTTCCAGTCGCTAACGCTTACGATGGCGATGACAACATCAAGAGCATCCCAGTACGCATACCCCTCTAACGTATCTCTAAGTCAGCTTACTGACTAATGGCTCTCTCCCCATAGCTTCGAACTCACAGTCTTGCTCCAGTGGGTCCAACCTTCTATCATTCATACCTGGCTCTCAGCAGCTCGCCAGGTCAGTTCCACCATTTGGCACAACTCCATTGACATTGTAACAGCCGTATCTGGATTCGGACTTCCAAAGCCGCTGGTTCGATTTTGGTGGTGATACTATAATCCGGGCTGACAAGTACCTGCTCCTTCCATGATTGCGTCACAAGAGGATTGTGTGGGACTGACAAAGTGCAAGATATATTCGTCTTACATCGGATCGACCATCGCAGAAAGGATGGATCTTCTCTCGTGTTCCGCTTACAGCCACCAACTGGGAGGTTTGTGTCCATGGGTACAATCGCAGACGCTCTGCTCTGACTCAGCTGTATAGGTCGAGGTCGAGTTCAAGATTCATGGAGATGGCAATTTGCATGGTGATGGGTTCGCCATGTGGTTGACCAAGCAACGTGCGACGGAAGGTCCAGTCTTTGGATCGGCCGATCGCTTCGATGGTTTGGGTATCTTCTTCGACACATACAAGAATAACCGCCCTGGGACCTCTTTTCCCTATGTCATGGCCATGATGGGCGATGGACAGACCACGTATGACCAGGCCCATGATGGCAAGGCAAACGAACTAGCCGGATGCTCTGTAAGTGCCTGGTGACGCTTTGGATTGATGGTAGATGGCCACTTATCAGGTGATAATAGGCTCGCGGCCTGCGGGGTGCCACAATTCCTACCAAAGCACGTCTGACCTACTTCCAAGACAAATCGCTGTCACTTGACTTGCAATATAAGTCGGAGGACACCTGGAATAACTGCTTCACTCTGACGGCTCCGGATGCTAATATCGCCATCCCATCCGTCGCTTACCTGGGTTTCTCTGCTGAAACCGGTGAGCTGAGCGATAACCATGATATTATTTCAGTTAAGTCTAGCAACCTTTACAGTATTGGAGGCAGCAAGAGCACCAGTTCCAACCGTGCAAGCAGCCCCAAGAATGACAGGGCACGTGTGAGGACAAACTCTCAGAAGCAAAACAGAAGTTGGGGATGGGTCTTGTTCAAGATTGTTTTGTTTTTCGGCGCCGTTGCTGGCTGTTACGTGGGGTATACTGTATACCGAACTAGGCAGAGATATTCGAGATTCTAGGCAGAGAGGGGTAGTATTGGGGTTTCAGAAACCAAGAAAGGACCCAAAAAAAAGAAGAAAAGTGATGGGGAAAGAGAACAAATAGCTTATTTTGTATTTGCGCCTTTGCATAGCCATGTCATGTGTATCTGTTTTCATTGTTGGAACGAATACAATTTTTTCACGATTCTATTCTGGTACCACAAGTCGAATTTTAACTGATGGGTCATATCAAACTCGGGGATAACCCCATATCACTTAATGGGAGCCCTTTATGGGAAACGACTCTCCTACCTTGGTATTTAGTTCAGGCCTGGTTTGATGGACGATTGGACGGGTTTATAAATATTGATACGTGATAAGCAAATTCTTCCAAGGAATCTGTACCAAGTTATTCACCGCAAAAGGGAAGAAAGGAAGAAAGGAAATATGTGTATACGTGGGACATTCAGGCTTACTCCAGTGAAAAGGGATTGTTTTTTATTCAAAGGGTACCCATAGTACGGGGTTCAATAGTCCTGAGAATGATCTTCAAATAAACCTCCTACTAATAACATCTATGAAGTTAAGAACAGCCATAGCATCTGAAGAGGGGATGTGGTTTAGTGGTATAACGTTCGCTTAGCATGCGAAAGGTCCGGGGTTCGATTCCCCGCCTCTCCATCTCTCTTCGAATATACTATTTTTAATATTTGTCTCTCTCTGTCTTTTGATCTTTTTTTGAACGAGGGAAACCGGTTGTTTAATAATAAAGGGATCCTGTTGTTATGTATGATCTACCATGAAAGACATCAAAAGGTAGTAAGGGGTATCATGTTGCTGCAATGAACGCCACTAGAATACACAACAGTCCAAAATGTATCATGGGAATAGCGAAATATATAAGTCGAAAATGGGAATTCGTCGTCAGCCGCAAGTAATTCAGGAATGTTTCGGTTTCAATTCATTCCACATTGTGTCGATGATTTGGAAAACCTCCGTCACACTGCGCATCACGACCTCGTCGATCCCCAGAGCACCATAGCGATGCTGGATCTTGTCCGGATGCCATCGAACTCGCTCTGACTTAAGCGTAGCAAGGAGATCAGGCAAAGTGATCTCCTTGTCTGTATCTGTGTTCGAGTCGGCAGATGAAAATGGAGTATGACGCATAAAATCCTCGACATTACTGCGCGACACATCCTTTCTCTTCCCTGTCTCAACAGGCCAGAATAAAAGATTGCGCAACCGACTCCGATGATTATCACTTTCATCTCGACTGGAGCTCACCGCAGCGACCGCCTTATCGACTTCATCCCATGATCGCAAGTACGCCTCCCAGATTGACTTCCAGGCCTTCAGTCGTCGCCGCTCTTGCCCTCTTCGTAGACTTTCCTCCATAGCACGCTCAAACTGCATTTTCTCCCGCGATTCTTGCCCCCACCTCTCTTCTCGCTTCTTCTGGCGAATCCGTTCCTTTCGTAGCCGTTCTTGCTCCTCTAGCATGCCCTCCCGTGTGCGCTCCCACATTCGTCTCCTCACATACGACGCATACTCTTCATCAGACATCTGTTCCAACTCACCATTGGGCCCCTTGGGCACAGAGGGGACCGCGAAGTTGTGGATCGGCTGTCCATAAACAGACTCCCAGTATGCAGCGCCTTCATCATCTCCCAGGGCATCAAAAAGCGATTCTCTAAAGGCAGTATCCGCCGAGAGCGAGTGTGGCTGGTCGACTGAGGTGGGTGATGGCGAGCGCGCGTGCCTGTGTCTGTGTCGTTTCGATGAGTGGTGATGACGATGTCTGTGGCCATAGGTATCATGGTCGCGATCGTAAGGCTTGATTCTCCTGGACCCTGATCTAGATGTGGACTTGGAAGATTTGAAGCGGAATTTCCCCTTTCCTGAGCGGGAATATTCACCGGGCTGGTCTTGTGTGTTGGTATTCTCGGCGGGGGGATTCGCCTCTGTAGACTTGATTGTGGCCATGGTCAAAATTGCAGAGATCAAGATAGAGGAATCATAGTTAAGTTGATGTGTCTAGGCCTGAGTGAGTCCGTCTAGTTGGTGTTCTATGAAGGATGAAATATGGCAGATTGAAGTGAAAGACAATCTTAGTAATCATTTGTTATCTTATCTGATAGTCCTGTATTTCTGAATGATGTCATTAGATATTCTGATCTCCCTAGCTTCTCTTTCTTTTCTCAGTATTGAACTAGAAACAACCAGGACCAGAGGAATATCAAATATTTCGTGTCAATTTGAATATTGTAGGACTAATACTTGGTTCTCCCAACTTCTTGCACACTCCAGCTACTAGCATGGCGGTAGAAATCTGAGCTGAAGTGGGCATTTCATATATAACATCTCTTAAGGATATATCCAATAAGAAAAGTGCATACCAGTATAATTGTAAGGATAGTTGTTTGCATATCAAATACGACGAATCGAAATGAAGATCTATGGTGTGCATTTTAGAGTCTATTATCTAGCCGAATTACCTTGACTTACTTTACTGGAACAGAGTCAAGGAAACGAAACTTAATTTGTTAAGTGCAAATTGAATTGATCTACTTCTAGAAGGCACTAGATATTGCTGGCTCTAGCATGAGTTGGCGTGGCGACAGGGAACCAGCAGCTTATTATCAGCATAGGGGTTGAGATGTCATGGAACAACTTGACGGGTATGTAGAATCGCTATAGAAGATAGAACCATGAAGTCCATCTCGAGATGAAGAGAAGATCTCCGAAATTTGTTGATTACTTTTAAATTGGATATATTAACTTAATTTTGTCTACTTTGTAGGCACCGCGGACTCGACTCTGTAGGACGGTCTTGATGTATGGAACTATATGGTCCGTGCGGTACAGTAGAAAACGCCCTTGTATCAAAGCGTAAATTACGGTGCCAGCTAGCAAAATGAACCAGCATCATTCCCTTCACCAACTCCTGTCGCATTCACAACCACCATGGCGCTCGTGTCATATTCGGATTCCGAGACTTCAGATTTAGAACCAGAGAACAATGTCACCCAAACAAAAGACAAGAAACAGACTCTTGCATCGGCCCCGTCTTCGACTTCCTCCGGCGCAAACTTCCAGTCAATCGTTGAACGCAGCAACCCACGAAAGATCCGCGTGGCCTTGCCGGAAATCAAACCTGAGAATCTGCCCGACAACTCCGAAGATGGTCCTGCACGAAAGAAAGCCAGGATAGGCGGTGGTGGTGGGGCGTTTTCTGGCTTCAATTCCTTTCTACCTGCGCCAAAAAGGACTAATGCCGCCGTGGAGAAGGAAAACAAGGCATCTGCACAGGTGCGCAAGGTGTTCAGCCTGAAGACAGGTGCTACGCCTGGGTTTGACCGGGAAGCAGATGCGGAAATGCGTAGGGATCAACTATTGGGGGCATCAGCAACAAGGGGTGGTGATTATGATGATGACGGCGGTACTATACCCAAAGCTGGGGGTCTTCGAGCGGAGGAGGATGAGTCTACTGCAGAGCGCAGTGGAGTAAAAGATGCTCAGGAGAAACCAGTGGAGGTAAAGTTGAAGGGAAACCCGATGATGTTTAAACCTTTGTCTGTGGGGCGAGCCTCACAGCAAAAGAAGAAATTGCCTCCCAAGACGGCAACGACAGCATCGTCTGCGGAAGGCTCGAAAGAAGTTACAAAGACTGCAAAAGAAGTGACACCTGCTCAACCTACTCCGCCTCCTGTCGCAAAGAAGACGAGAGTGAGCCTATTCTCTTTGTCAACGGGAGAAGCAGACACAACTAGTGGCCAATACCTTCAAGAGAAGAGTGCCGTCTACGAGCCAATGGTATATACTGCTGGTTCGGAGGTTCCTGCAGCTGGCCCAGAGCTGGATTCTCAAGAGCCGTTTGCATTAGAATCAACGACAGGACCTGCGCAAACTCTGGATAACATAGCCGATGATCTGCATCTCTCACGCGCCGAACGACGTCAACTATTTGGTCGCCATGGCGATTCTTCTAAATCCCGAATTCTCCATTTCAATACAGATAGGGAGTATGCTGCAAATCAAGAAATGGCACACAATACAGACCTTGCAGCGGTCCAGCACAACCCAGTCCGGCCGATTGCTCCCGGAAAGCACAGCCTGCAGCAATTGGTCAATGCAGCAAGCAGTCAACGGGAGGCTTTGGAAGATAGTTTTGCATCTGGACGGCGGAACAAGAAGGAGGCTGGATCCAAATACGGATGGTGACTCTGCTTTGTACTTCTCCTAGTGCTGACCTTCAATTTCGCTTTAATCCCGATTTTCTTTGAGTGAAACAACTAGATACCATAAGAAGTACGTCATCAAGGAGGTTTTAAGCTCCATGACATTTGGAGAGTATAATATAAGTGAACCATTCCAATATATGTTATATGCAAAGACCTATATCCACAAAAAATGTAAATAAAAACCTGCAATCCTTTTCTTTTCTCTATAGCCCGATATGTGATGCAAGTTCAAGAAGAGACATCAACAACCTCTGCAAACCATTGCTTCAACGCCGTAGCCAAAACAGCCGGTAACTCCCTAACATCACGCACAACCAAATAATAAGGGAAGGGAAATCCTTCTAGATAACGTTTCATTTTCAACTTCATCCCCCCAGTTCCATTTTCAATATCGGGCTCGAAGCTTGCCTGGCTGAGGTCCAGGATCGAGCTGCCCTTCACAGCATCAACAATGATGAACACAATCATGATACGCTCTTCCTGAGCCTGGCGTACAAGGTGTCTGATCGTGTCATGGTCTTCACAAATACCATCCGATATTATAAGTTCCAACTGCCAAAGATCGGCGTTCCCTCCTCCTGGGGTTTGCTTCCAGCGAGCTTCTCGGAATAAAGCAATGGAGTCAGCTATCAATTTCCTCACGTTGGTACCGGTTTGCTGATAACTAAAGTGCTGGAACACCTGCACCCCAGCTTCTGAAGAGAATGGTTTGCCAAATTCATGCGCAACTCGGACGTGATCCTCGCTGCCGAAGCCGAGAACACATAGATCACCAGCTTCTAGCATGCTCAGACTCTTGGAAACAAGTGCCAGAGTTTCAAACGCAAGTTGGCCACTACCGCTCTCTAGCATGGATTTGCTGTCGTCGACGGCAAGCATGATTTGATAATTGCGTTTGGAGGGTATGGATCGTCGCATCCATATCTTGTCTCGTTTGTATTGCGACGCAATGTACGGAATAATGCGTTTAATATTCAGACGCTTACCAGTTCGGAAATCGCCACGCAGCTTCGTCGCAAGCGTCGGCGCTAAGATGAGACGGAGTTGTTCCGTGAGGGAAAGAGAAAGATCATTGGTGACGGACTCATAGTGCGACCAGAGTCGTTGAGCCTCGTCCCTTGGAGTAAGAGGCGGAAGTGTGGATGATAGGTGAATCGCTGCTAGGTGTGCGTCGACCTCATCTAGTTCTTCTGCTTCTTGCTGATCAAGAGCCTCAGTAGTGCGTTCTTGTGCATGGGAGCTACCGGGAATCAACGCTCCTGCGGATTGCCCATCAGAAGGTGCAGGACCCTGGTCCAGCTGCATATCATCTTCCAGCTTGTTGTCCGGAATATCTTGACGCTCATCTGGAGCGTCCGGGATCTGTTCGTTGTCATTAGGTTTGATGTCCGACTCCACACCCTTGTTTTGATCGAGAGCTTTTGCTTGCTCCTCGTTCGCTTGGCCAAGGGCCTGAGTATCAGCAACATCATCTTGGTCAGCCAGATGCTCGAAATCCGCATCTGCCATGTCCGCATCCTCGGGCAGAGGATTCTGAGTCTTGTCCTCTTTAAGTTTTGAGGAATCCTTTATTTCTTTCTGCCGGCGATGCCATTCATCAAGGATGTCGCCCAACTTTTGGAACGCTTGTACTTGAGGGTCATCGGGGTTTGAATCGTCCGCACCCCCTGCATCTCTATGTCGCTCATTGTCGTCTCCTTCTTTGGAAGCACCGGTTTGCTGCTTGTCAGCAGATTGATCGCTTGAGCCGTTTTCTTGTTGTGCATTGCCAGATGCACCCTTCTCTTGATTCTGGTCTTGGTCAGCACCCAAACCACCATTAACAGCTTCGCTAGGTGCCAGCTCTTCCTCGGCATTTTCGTTCTCATCACGCTGGATTAGGAGATCATCTGTCTGTGTTTCTTCTGGCTCTTCTCCAGGCGCGTCCTCTTCTTCGTCGCCTTCAGGTTCAGCATCAGCCATATTGTCGTTCTCGTTGGCTTCTTCTGCCTGATCAATCTCCAGCTCTTCTTCTCCGGCCTGCTCCATACCATCATTATCGAGAGTATCTTCTTGTCCATCGAATTGCTGTTCCTCTTCTGCAGCAGGTCCGCTGTCTGACAGGCCATCATCGAGTCCGTCATCACTCTCAGAGCCCTCTTCATCCCCCTTTTCGTCGCCGTCAAGTTGCATTTCTTCTGGGAGGTCGAGGGCATCTTCTTCCTTCGCATGAGGATCTGTGATCTCCATGTCTTCACGACCAACCGCTTCACCCTCCTCATCAGGAGTTTCTTCCTCATCTTCCTCTTCCTCTTCGTCGCCTTCGCCTTCTTTTTTCTCGTCGCCCTTGTTGTCCTTTTTCTCCTCTTGCGCAGCAGTCTGCTCGTCAGACTCGGACACACCTTTACCTTGCTCATTTTCAGTCTCCTTTTGCTGTTCGTCATGAGCGCCATCCCACATCTTTTCATCTACTGCTGAGGCATCAAGATCATCAACGCTGCCCACTTCCTCGTCGATATCACCATCTGATTCCTCATCACTTTCCCCCTTTTCTTGATCATCATCTTCTTTGTGTTCACCTTCGTCCCCTTCCAAGTCCTCCTGGTCCATGTTCACTGCGTCCGCTGATTCATCCATATCTTCTTTCGGTTTTTCGTTCTGTTGTTGAGCTAGTTCAGATAAGTCTTCATCTTGCTCAACATCTTTACTGATGTCTTCAGCTCCTTCTCCATCGCCAAGACCGGTTCCACCCTCTAACTGCCTAGACTTGCCCTCATCCGTAGACGCATCGGCGGGGCTGCAGAATCCCTCCGATGCTATCTTAGTGAATGATTTGGCAAGAACATATGACATTTTGCACGTTGCTTGGTGAACCGTAAGGAAGCGGTTCAGAATATCTTGGCATATGTAGTAATATTTGTTCATGATGGGCAGTAAACTGGCTATCAATGCTACTGCGAAGGGAATGCTGGAATCCCCATCTGCCTGGAGATGTTGAAGGGTTTCCAAAACGGAGTCCAAGGAAGAATTGACGTCAGCTAGATGAATGGCCTTTACTGCCCTACTGAAAAAATCATCACTTCGTGACAATAAGCCAGGAGATGCGACCAACGATGGTACCTCCTTGAGTTTCTGAAGGCTGATAAGGATCTTGTCAACTGCGGCGAGGAGACGTCCATCGAAATCCCCAATAGCTAAACCATTGCCAGTGTGTTTCCACTCGAACGCCTGAGGTTTAATATCGATCCAAGGAGTTATCTGGGCCAAGGCAAAGGAGAGGTCAGGGCGGACCTGTGTCCATTGTGCAATCTGATAATTTAGTGCGGTGAAGGAGGATGATGCCTCGTCTAATGTCTTTTTATGTGACTGTGAGGAAACGCCTTGTGGTGTCGCTGGGAGACTGCGAAGAGACTTTCCTAGGCAGTCAAAGGTTTCTTTCCAGGAACGCAAGCCATTGGAGATACCCAGTGAGTCGGTGCCAGAGAACTTGGAATGAAGCTCCACAATTGTAGCGGCTAATCCAAGTATAGGTGTTAGCCAGGATACAGCTCTTGATACGGCTTGTTTTTCGTCCGAAAATTCTTGATGTGTCCTGAAGACCGATGCCGATCCTAGATCCCAGAGATTTGCGGCTTTGATAAGCGTCAACTGAAGCGTATGTAACCCCGAAATTGCTGGGGAGATAATAGCCCTTTGCCTTCGAATCAAAAACAATAGATGCTCCAGAGAGCCCGAACTCCTTGAGACTTCAACATTGCTGAGGTCTTCAGAGTAATTGCGTGATGCTTCGCGAATTCGAGGAAGCAGGTCTAAAAGTCTGTGGAAATACAGATCGGAGCTTTTAGAAATGCCAGCAACCTGAGTCACGCTTTCCAAAGCTGGACTAGTGGCTAGAACTTGTGCAACAGATGCTTGTGACTCCATTAAGTTAGTGCTAGCATTGCGCTTAATACCCATCTCCAGTACTCGTCGCAGAGTATCCGCGTAAAAGCGTCGTTTTTGGACTTTGAGATGCTGAACAGTATCTTTATTTTCTTCAGTCAAGACATTTGGTGTTTGTGATTTGAACTCCTTAATACTCTCAACGACAAACTTCACGAAGCTTTCGAGATCTCCAGAAACATCAAACTCGGTGGAATTCGACACATACATATGTGTCATGTTGCGTACTGTACCCTCAGGATCCCTGAACCTTGGCGGCCTCTTTAGCCAGACGTTCTCAGCCTTCTGACATACGCCAATAGACCCTGGAAAGCTTGCAGAGGATAATGTCGATCCTTCAATGGTACAGTTGGGCTCTTCATTATCATCTGGCATGTCTTGTTCTAAGATATGCTGAACAGGCTGAGCTAACATATCCCGATATTTCCGTACCAGTTTGAACAATTTGAAGTGCGATCGCCGGGCACTTTCTTTGAGAGCAACAATGTTTGTGTCTTTCCAGCTGGCTAACTGAATTTGTTCCTTGATATCCCTTTCAAGTGCTGCTCTTTTCTCACTCAAAAGCTTGTGCACCACAGGCTCATACTGTGTGTAGTGTTGAATGAAGTTGTCCAAAGCTGATACAAGCTTCTCCAGGGGTGGCAGATCTTGGGTGTAGAGCAACAGTAGGGATCGGAAGTCTTTGACGAGTTGGAGACGCGCACTATACTGCCCCAAAGTGGTCGAGTGGAAGAATTTTTCCAGTGTTGAGATGACCTCAAGAATGTGATCGTTCAAGTCTGTTTGCCCTGATTCTGCAATTTGGACTGGCGCACCAAAGATCGCCTCATATGCAACAAACCACCATGTGCCCACATCTTGCTCGCATTTCTCTTTTTCGATCTCCAGAAGTTTTGCCCAAGTAGACAATTCGAGTCGCCGCCAACTGATAGTCAAGCTTGTGATCTCATCGTACAGAGAAGCTGCTGAGTACTCTTTGCTTGCAACAAGTTGCCACTCATGTACTAGAGAGTGTAACTTTTCAACTTTCGTGATGAACTTCGCAACGGGTTCACTGTGTTTGAACTGAAGGATCTCCTTACAGCACTGGATGACATCCTCAAGAACGGCATGATCTGGCCAAGACCTTTGGATTTGGATGAAACGAGACTGTACCGACAACGTCAAAGCACAAAGTCTTCTTGCCTCGCCTATGTTAGCATCCGTATAGAAGTTGTAATTGTTCCCTGTTCCTGGAGTCTTGTTGATGGAATCCTCTAGCAACAAGAGAATGCCAGATAAATGCTCCTTAGGATGAACTTGTGAAGTGCAACCATCTTTTTGCGACCAGATTGAACCTAGCAATGTAGCAGACTGCTTGACATAAGTTGATAAAACTCCCGCAGGATCTTCGGATTGAAAGAGTTTTGAGTGAAGGGAGGCAAGCCGGATAGACATAGCCTTTGGGTCAATACTGGTTGTCTTTTCCCCCTCTTCTGCAGAGTCGTCATCATATGTAGGGAAGAGCTGATGTAGTTCCTTCTCATCAACCTCCTCACTATCTTCCCAAGATCCTCGGTAATGGTATAATTCTGACTTCTGCGCCTCCTCTTCTTGATCCTCTCGCAATTTTACTTTCCACAACACATGGAATTGCTCGAATAGTTGGCGAAGAGCTTTGTGTCCTGCTTGAGTAGAAAGAACCGTAGCGTCTGCATTCCCTGCAACTTGCAGTGAGGACAATTCGTGAAACCACAACTCAACGGCACGTTTTGGATTAGTATCAAATGTTTGATGACCGAAAGCTGAAATGGGATGAAGACGGCCTCCAAGAAATGGCGTTCTGTCGCTGACCGTCTTCACTATCTGCATTTCATTTCTCTGCTGGAACCTGTTGGAGACCAGGACGAGTCCTAGGTCTAGAATTTGGAGGAAGCGAACAATTGGGGTAGTTAAGTCGTCATAAGATCTGTAATTCTCACTCAGGCGTTGACTTAGCTGGCGAATGTTGTCACGGATTAAATTCACCAGTTCCTCGGACGCTTTCTCAATCGGAGCGTTTATGATGTTCTCCGGGTGTCTGTCGAGAACCGATCTCACTAAGCTCGACAACTCTCCATGCAGAATACCTAACTCTGAAATTTGGGGCCGGGTAATAGACGAAGGGGGAGGTGCTGAGCCCAGGTCGCGCAGTTGTTCTTGTAGGATCTCGTATCGCATATTTGAAGACTGACCGGAAAAGCCAAGTTCATATGATGAAATAGCTTCAGCTTTCATACTAAGTTCCGAAGTACGTTGTGCATGCCTTCTCTGTTGAACAACTAAGCTTAAAGAGGGATCGAATGGTTTGTCTGGGACGAAGAGTCGCAGAAGAGTGACAGCTAATAGGACAGCAGCAGCTCCTGTGCTTCCAGCATACTCTTTGTGCACTGAATGCGTCATTAGAGAGGCCACGACGTTTGGAAGTGCTCTTTCCGCGAAGTATTTAAAGTAATGGTCATTCGGCAACCCTTTTTCCAAGTGGACCTCGAGGACTTGGGCGCCGTTAAAGGTGCCTTGCTCCATAACTGTGTTGAGAGCAGCAACTAATTGCTCAAATGACTGTGGCTCAAAGAACTCTCTATGTATGATCACAAGCTCTAGAGCAAGTCTTGATAGCACTTGCCTAAGGGACTTATATTGATCAATGGCAATCTCATGAGATGACAAACTTAAACTCTTCGAAAGAGTTTGTTTTTCTACCTCTAGGGCATCCATTTGACCTAAGCTCGTGAGATCAACAAACGCCAATTTTGCCAGTAGAGTCAGAGAGAAAGTGCCATTAATAGCAGCACCAAATGCAGAAGAGCGTTCCGAGCCTGCGAACAACGACAGTCTGTGGAGGATATTGGGAACATGAGTCTGAGATATCGAAGCATCTAGAGGCCGGGCAGCACGGCCAGCTAGTAATGGAAGAATAGATCGGATGACCTGCTCTGCGCTTTCTTTGCCCCGAAAGACAGAAGATATGTCATGATACTGGCAGAGAGCTTCAAACTCGTCCACGAAATATAAGTTTTGAACTGCTTCGAAGTTTTGTGTGACATTTGCCAGTTCCGTAACTGTCTGTTTGAGACCCTGACCTAGAGTTAGTATCCGGAGGCGTGCGTACGAAGAGTTGAGCTGATAATGAAAAATATAAACAACGGAAGAAACGAAAAAGCCAAAACTTACTTGCACAAGCTGTCCTTCGTCCGCGCCGTCTAAGAGGATGGAGTACTGGGCATTGATAAGGGAATCGCGCACTCGACTTAATTTCGACAAGTCCAGACGGGTCATGACAGCAATATGGGTGAACTTCGAAGCCACACGTTCGAGCTCCAGAACGGATTTTAGTTTATTTTGCGTTCCAGGGGTTGCAGGCCTCCATTCTTCCCACATTCGTTGCATGCTGAGCCCGGTCTTTAACGACCAGTTCTCATGGAACCGGCTAAGAGCCTGAGACAATTCAAAAGCTAATGGTTCCGCTCGGGCCCAAGAGTTTGCTAGCGAAGCACATAGCTCCCTTCCAATCTGTAGGTACACCTGGAATTCGCCTTCATCCACTTCATTTGCCGCCATGAGTCTTAAAACATCGGCGGAATAATTGATTATTCCCCGAAGAGCGGGAACAAGCTTGGGAGCGTGAAGGGCGTCATGATCCAAGCCCTGTATGAATTCGTATACTGCCTGTCCACAATCCGATAGGAAAGAGCCAGCAGGCTGAGTTGAATCTTTCATCAGGGAAGGTATACGTCTAGAAGCCAGTGACCGTTCTAGTCGGCTCATTTGGCTTGGTTTGAGACGTTTCCCCGATTCGTCCGCCCGTTGTAAATCCTGCCTCAAGCGATACAAGTCCAGTTTGCAATCTTGTAAATGTGCCAGGATTATAAGCGATGCGAAGGATAAGCCCTTTCTCAAGACTGAAGCCAGTGGTTCATTTACAAGAGGATGGAAAGGTTGTGACGGCCCCTGGATAGCAAGAGAAGCACCCCCTAGTGCAACCGTGCCAGTACAACTGAGAGGCTTCCAGTCCGTATTATCGAGCACAACGGACACATATTGAGACAGCGTCGAAGTAAGTAGGTCTTTCACGGGATTGGAACAATATGGCAGAAAGAATTCCAGAGATCGTTGAAGATATGCAAGATCGACGGTTGAAAGATGGTCAACACAGACTTCATAGAGAAGAGGCGAAATGTTTTCAGTCGTTGTCGCAGAGTCGAAATTCCAAACAGATCGGAGGCGATATAAAAAGGATTGACATGTATAAGAAGGAGTAAATGTGTTCGCTATGATGCCGTCTTCTTGGGGCAAGAAGCAGATCTCAACGCATCGATTTCGCATGGCACGGGACAGCTCTCCATGACGGGGGTCAACTGTTAAAAACAGCCTGAAGTTTGGATGAGGCTTGATAACACGAGCAGATCCATCCTCAGTACGTTGCTCATTGAGTATAAGGACCCCGTTTGGTTCAGCCAATGAGTTTAATCTGTCTAGAACAGATGGGTTGCATAGATTAGCATTGTCAAGGACAACCCAATGCCCATATTGAACGGCCTGCGTTAACATGCCCTCTGTCCATTCGAAGCCGACCTTCATTTTATCTGACTGCTTCGACCTTTCCAATATGTCCTGAGCTTGAAGGAGAAGACGTTCAAGTGACTTCTCAGGATGGAGCCGGACAAGTGCTGTGAGTGATATACAGATTGTATCTAATGATGCTTCAGGACATTGTAATCTTTCAAATAGCCGAAGAAACGTGGTGTCTTCATTAAAATCACCCCACGAAGAGTACATGGATATAATGTATTGTCGAAGGAGCAGAGAAACTTCTTCCAAAAGAGACGATACCTCCCTCTTGTAGTCAATTTGTTCAAAGCCACCGATCAGGTCCATTGTATCAGTATCAGCGCTTAAAGCTAGCTCAACGAGACTAGCACCGTTCACAGCAGCGAGCTTTCGGATGAGAGTGGTCTTACCACAGCCCGAGGATCCCACGAGAATACTAGGCCAAGATTGCTCTATGCATAGCATGAGGGATTCAAGAACCGGAAGATCTCTTGGAAGTATCTTCATCTGTGGTTCTGGGGTTTGCTGGAGAGATGGATTCCTCTGCATCATTCCAAATCCAACTTGCATATAGTCTGGTGTAAGGTTGTGGTAGTAACTCTGGGCTGCTTCCTGGCTAACCCCGAAAACTTGTTCATAAATACGAGCAACCAAATGCCGGTCTTCTTGAGATCTAAACCTTTGGGATATGATAACATCAAGGAAGTTTACTGCCGGGATCTGTAAGCTTCCACGGTCTGCTAACTGGAGCCATCTTTGAATGTCTCGAAGATTGACTTCCCATGGACCCCCAACAGATCCTAGTCTTCGCTCTTCCACAATGGCTGTATTCAATCTTGAAACAAAATCAACTAGAGCATCGGTTTGCGAGGAAGGACTTCTAGGGAAAAGATTCGTGCATATCCTTTTCAGATCACTTTTAGTGAAGCTATCGGCATATACTACCGTGAACCTGTTGACAAAAGAAGCAGGAAGCCCCTTTCTCCCACCACCTTGGTGATGTGGGTTTTGTGCAGCAAATAGCACAAAATCTGGATGCCTTTTGAATGTTTGATCAAGCTCTGCGACGTAAACCATTTGACGATGATCCAAGCAAGCATTCAACCCTTCAAGAACTGATTGAGAGGCAAGATTCATTTCATCCAAAAGAACCCAATCACCGCGCTGCATTGCTTGTAAAAAGGGGGCATCACGCCAAGTGAATTGGCCAACATCACCACCTTCCACTGGGACATCGGAACCGAATAGATCTGTAAGATCTGTTTGTTCAGAAAGATTAATCCGAGTAAGAGGCTTTCCCAACGCTTTGGCGAGAGCAGTCACTAGCGTGGTTTTTCCGACACCTGGGCTACCTTCAAGAAGAATGGGTTTTGGTAACTGTAAACCACGTGCAATCCTCACTGAATTGGCAATTGTGGTGGGAGCATCCATTATAAACTCTGGATCTGGCGTTGCGGGACCATTTATACCAAGAACAAAGGGCCCTACGCGTAGAGAGCCACTCTCAACATCAATAGTCGACTGTTGGCAATAAATGCCAGCAGCGTCGACATCGAACAGCTCTTGAAGCTTAGCAAGACATCGTTGCCGGTTTTCTTCAAGATTGTGCAGCGTTGTTGCAAGCATCGCTGCTGGGTTCGCACCTAAAGTGTCTATGAATACCATTGCCGCCCCTTGTACTATTGCAAATAAAGGATCTATAACGTGGCATTTATTGACAAAATCGACCCACGCAAGGAGGTCACGGATGGAAAGTGTTTCGGCTGAAGAATTCTGGAACGTCCACTTGAACCACTTTGCAAATTGCAGCATAGCTTTCGGGACTTTTTCTGACTTCAACGCCAGCTTCATCTGAAGAATGGGCAAAATGTCGTCATCTTCAGAGAGTTGCGGTGCCCATATCTCAGTCATTCGGTTTCGAAGGGCCGCCGAGAGCTCACGCTTGCCATAGTCCCCTCCTGGATTCATTGTAGAGAGAAACTGAAATCCATCGCTCGCGACCACCATTGAATCGACTGGTCCCTTTTCTGCAAGAAGGATTGACCTATGAGGCTCTAAAACGCTGTTCAGTCTTTCCAAAACCGAATCGTCGGCCAGTGATATTTCATCTAACAGGAAGAACTGCCCCGTTCTCATCGCAGTAATCAAGCTTCCATCAGACCATTCAAATAGAGCATTCGTGCGGCCGATATTCTTCTCGATTTGGCGGATTAATTCAGGATTGTGTGCTTTCTTCTCGTCTGCACTCATTGCGCTAAAAGCCTGTTTTAGTTCTTCAAGTGAGCTCGAACCAACATTTTCTGCATTAATTGACTGAAGATCGACCAACAGTTGTTGTTCAATGGCTGATCTGTTCCTGACGGGCCTTTGAGCTCCTATGAGATCACCTGTCTCCAAATTCACATGGGCATTAACGATGAGCAATTGCTTTTTATAGGCCTCTGCGACTGCTTGACAAAGTTGAGTCTTTCCACAACCAGTTTCTCCGACAAGCAGAACGGGCTCGTTATTTTCCAGTGCAGCCGATACTAGAATAAATAACCTGCGCATTGCTTTTGTCCAAACGATCCCAGGAGCAAGCTTATTTAAGAGAGGAGCGCGCTTCTCCAACTCGGAAGAGCTAAACACCACGTCTTCATCAATGCGAACTTTCATGACCTCCTCAATCACGCTCTTCACAGCTGCCCGCTCTTGAGGATTCCTAACACGCTCTGCAAGCAACATGAAGCCGTTGATTGCTAACTGTTCACGATCGTCTGCTTGTCGGAGCGCCCATCGGAAAAGATCACGTAGAGTGGCAAAGCTGTTCTTTTGCTCAAAAAGCCTATTTGCTTGGCGTAATAAAGATAGCTTCCGATACACCGAGACTATTCGGGTACAGAACGAAGGCGCAATTTGGGAGCGCTCTTTCAGAATAAATTCTAGTTCACTCTCTGGGATGTCGTCAAAATGAAGCTCAAGGAAACGGTTACGAAAAGCGCGGGATAACACCTTCCGGCCACCATACAGACCCGCTGGGTTTTGTGTCGCGAACAGCATGAAGTTCGGATGTGGGAGAACCACTTCTTGAGTTTCTGGTATGAATAGCTCGCGATTGTCGTCCAGGAGTCTATTCAGCGCTTCTAAAACATCCGACGGAGCCAAGTTAAGCTCATCGAGGACAATCCAGTATCCGTTTCTGAGCGCTTCTACCATGATACCTTCCTGATAGCGAAGAGTTCCGTCCTCATCGGAAACATATGACCCTAGGTATTCTTGGAGGTCTGTATGCTCGTGATTGTTGATCCGAACAAATTTGTTTCCGGAGACCTTGGCGAGATATTCAATCATGCTCGTTTTGCCCGCAGAGGTCGGACCCTGCAACAGAACTGGGAATCGGCGAGTTGAGCTTGCTCTAACTAGATTCTTGAGGTTTTTTTCAATGAAAGGAGTTATTATATAGTGAGGCTGTTCTTCCGGCATAGAATTTCCTTGTCGCATCCAGTAATGTTTAAACTGCACATAAGCATACCCATCATTGGGAGGCTTTGGGGTTTGCCCAAGAAGTGCTCTAGCGTTCTTTGTACTGCTAAATATGTGCCACTCAAGAAGAGGCGTCAAAAGTCTCTCCGATTCTTGACTTAAAACTGTCAAGAAACTCATGGAAAATCCTTCGAAGACAGCTCGGCGCAAACCGTATACGTGTGCATGGTCAGTTACATAGATAAGAGCACGGACGAGCGTTCTTATGCTGAAGTGTGGACGTTGTCCAGCTCCGTCCGTGAGCTTATTTTCATTGCTGAGTTTTTTCGTTTCCATGTAAAGGTGTGCTAAATCTGATACGATTCTCGAATCGCTCAATGCTAGATCACCAAGGTATTTTTGAATCAACGATAGTAGATCTTCGAGCTCATTATCTGGAGAATGTACATAAACTTCAGTAAACCGAGAGCGAAGGCCAGGGGGCAGGTCCTTTTTTCCCGCATCTGTTGCCGGGTTCATCGCACCGAATATACGGAAGTCAGGGTGCCCAAAAACCCGTTCCACATCTCCAGCTTCAGAGAGTAGAACAGAAGGTGTACCGTCACTACCGTGATGCAAAAGGCTGGCAATGTTCTCTAGGGTGTCCGGAGAGGCGAGGTTCACCTCATCAAGGAGAACCCATTCACCGTTCCGTAACGCTCTGACAATTTTTCCCTGGACGAAAGCAAAGGTGAATTTGGCATCACCCTGTGAAACTTGAGCCTCGAAATCATTCAGCTGTACAGCAAACCTTTCCCATCGTTGCCGCAGCTGTTGATATTTCGGCGAATCTACCTTCCTCTTCTTTGTTGGCTGTTCTTCTCCACGCGCTCGTTTTTGCGATGGGCTATGATCTGAATTGAAAACGCCATCGGCTAGCCGAACAGCTTCATGCCAGAGCGTTACCAAGCGCACCCAATTTCCTGTGGTAACACTTTTTGCAACTGATGAAAGGAATTTCTGGTTTTTTTTGGCCGAAAATGTTAACTCGAACGCGGCATTAAATTCATCAAGCATGGGAACAGCCATAGTGCGAATATTGACGGGCTTGTAGCCCCCTAAAAGATCAGAGCTTTCGCTTTGTTGAGACAGATTCACCACCGTAAGCTTTTGCCGCATCAAAGTAGCCAATTGCTGGATTACTGTAGTTTTCCCAATCCCAGTCTCTCCGACAAGAAGAACGGGCTCTGCCATTTGCACTGCTGCAGCAACTTGCTCCATGAGGCATACAGCAGCTCTTGTGGAAGCGAAACGAGATGAAGCAGAGTCTAGTTTTGATATTGATCCGCCGCGTACCTTGATTTTCCGACAAATCTCTCTTCCAAGTACTAGGCTATTACCCTGGTCTGAATACGCAGGGATTCGTTCATGAAGACAGAAGTGTGCTCTCTGAGGTGATATTTGGAGCGCTGCTGCAATTACCAAGGCAAGGGAATCTGCTAGAGACTTTTCGGGGATGTAGCGGAGAAAGATATCCACGAAGTCCAGAAATATTTCGTCATCAGCGCCTTCTGGAGTAGCTTCGTAGCCGGACTTTACACCTAGGTGCTGTAATCGCTTATGCATTCGGCTGCAAAGCTTGATAAGGTCACGAAGGCCTGGTGTCCGCCCCTGAGAACTTTTAATTGCGAGGCTTCCATGGAAAGAAGAACAAAGATTTTGGAAGACACTCATGATGGTCTGGATCCGAGACTTAAGAAGAGGGAATTTTTGCAAAATAACCTCTCGAATTTCCTCAATGGAGAGGGAATCTACCTGCACCCTTTGCCACAGTCTGCTTCCCAAAATAGTTGTGTTTGGGGCAACCTCTTCGCCAGCAATATTGTAAGAAGACTTCATGGTTGCAATGATCTTAAAACCCTCCGCACATTTTATCCGTTCCTTCCTACTAGCTATGGTCAGTTCCCCTTTCTCTATTATAGGGAGAATAAGAGCAATGACTTCAGAAGGAGCGCGATCTAAGTCTTCAATTAAGATCCAGCGACCTTCCCTCGCGGCTTTTGTTAAGACACCAGGTTGCCATGCAAATGAGCCTGTGGTTGGAGATGTTGAATACATCCCAAGGAGGCTCTTGGCATCGGTTTGCTCGTTCAGATGAAGTGTAACCATTGATTCCGACTGGCCCATTGTAGCCGCGATATCATTCACTAAGGAAGTCTTTCCTGAGTTGGGCAAACCAATCAACAGTAGAGGCCTAGATGTAGTTAGACCTGTCGCGATTTTTCGAAGATTTCCAACAGCAGTGGGCGTTTTCACCATCGAGGATGATGATGGAGGTAGCTTGGCATTCAGTCGTGGTATAAGAACACCACAAACCTCAGCTGTCCGAGTGGTGAAATAATCTCGTAGACTCTCAACCTGCGATAAGCTCTCAAGGTAGGAGCGATTAGATCTCGCAATCTGGACTCGTTGCCCAAAAATTTCCCAACGGCGTTCTTCCCACAGACCAAGAAAACGATAATCAATTATGATGCCTTCCCAATCACCCTCAAAAACATCGTCTGCAATATTTGCCCGAATTAGCTTCTCTGTCGCGGCATCGGCTGCGCGCATATATAAAGCAAAGCATCGCACAGCGAGGTATCGCACGGATGGATTTCGATGTCGGAAGAAGAGCTGGAGTCGTGACGGTGATACGGCATTAGAGAAGACTTCCAAATCATACGAAAGAAGCCTGAAAACTGCTAAAAGTAGAGTACGGGTCGTATAATCATCCAGCTGTATTAGTGCTTGCTCGTCAGACGCAGCCAAAGCCGACAAAGGTCCAGCCCGAGACGTCGCGTATTGGCTTGCAAAAGATCGAAGATACGGAGCAAAGGGTAGGATTCGTGCAAATGCGCAGAGAACGTCGATCTGATTAAGATGAGTGTCGGATAAAAGCCACTGTGCTGCCAGATCGACAAATATCGGTTCATATATGCAAAAGAAACCTTCTGTACATTCAGGCCTTGATGCGCCAACCGCAAGTGCATTCAGGTATTGAGTCCCAGAAGCTGTGCGAATGAGAGCCGCAATCTCATCCGGAAGTTGCTCATAAACCTGGGACTCATTGAGAATCCTCTCATAGGCAGGTCTAGCACCCATGCTTAGTCCTACCTCCGGAGGAACTCCTGTGACGAGTTGAATTCCGAGAATGATTTAGTATCCTGGATAGCGACTTTTTTTTTCTTTTAGGCCCATTTTCTGCCGCTGAATGTGGCGCAGCCCCGCATGTGTTATGGTCACCGCCTTTACTAAGCGCGGAGCTTGCGCCACACCTCCGACGTTACTACCAGTTGTCGAAAAGGGTGAGATTGTCGATTTAGGGAGCAAGGCCTTGTCTTTTGCGATGCGGATATTGATGCTTTAACGTGATTATATATGTCTATGATGCAGCCGGATCCAGAGCTTGAAGGCCCGTCCCCATATACGCAATCAGCAAGTGACCATGGACAATCTCCGACTGGATATCATGGTGGTTCGTACAATTTGAGTGAATCGTTGACAGGGACGTTGCATGTGCCGTGTGTATGGCCTAAATTTTCAATTTTTATATGATTCTAATGGAACCTCGACAAGGATATCATTCAAGCGCAAACAGAAACAACGGTCTACATTCAGTTGTCGAACATATTTTCGGATAATTCTACATCCACTGGTGGAAATGCGCGTTATAGTTTTTCGACCTCTCGAAATGAACAATCTCCTGGGGCTACGCCGTCATTAAGAGGTAGCTCATTAAATGGCAGTGGGAACTTCAATACACAGAAAGAGGGTGGTCTATTAGATTGGTATGTTGAAGGCCCAGGGCGACGAGTAGGATATGACGATCTTACGGCAATTGATTGGATTTTTGAATATTCAAAGGAACGACAAAGGAAGAGAGTTCTATACTCTAGTGGGCAGGGTGTTCTAGGATATTTCCGCAAACTTCTCAATGCGGGTAATGTTTGGATTGTATTGATCGCCACAGGAATATCAGTTGGGATCATTGCAGCTTGCATTGATATCGCAAGCAATTGGCTAGGAGACTTGAAAAATGGTTATTGCGAAAACGGGCCTGGTGGAGGCAAATTTTACCTTAATCGAAAATTTTGTTGTTGGGGTAACGAAGGTGAGGCCGTCGTTGCTACAAGATCTGAAAAAGAAAAAGAAAAACTAATATTGCGTTTCGTATTAGACTTGTCCAAGTGCATAGACTGGACACCGTGGCGAAAGGCATTGGGGGTTACCTCCAATGGAGGAGGATTTATGGTTGAATATATTTTCTACGTTCTTTATTCTGTAACTGATTCCAACTCATAATCCCAATGAAGTCCTACTGACGGAGGTGCGTACAGGTACTTTTCGCTGTCTGTGCTAGCATTTTGGTCAGGACCTATGCACTTTATGCAAAACATAGTGGAATACCTGAAATTAAAACAGTGCTCGGTGGCTTTGTGATAAAGCATTTCATGGGACCATGGACTCTTACCATAAAGTCTCTAGGCCTTGTATGTGTTCTGCTCTGCGATGCTTCCAACTAGCTACATATACGCTAATTAGTGGGAAGTGCTTATCTGTTGCTTCTGGTATGTGGTTGGGTAAAGAAGGCCCACTTGTCCATGTTGCATGTTGCTGTGCCAATGTGATGATGAAGCCTTTCGAAAGCCTGAACCATAACGAAGGTATATTGCACATTTCATGACCCTGAGTAGTGCTAATTAAGTAGCGAGGAAGCGCGAAGTGCTGTCCGCTGCTGCAGCAGCAGGGGTTTCCGTGGCCTTTGGAGCGCCTATTGGGGGTGTTTTGTTTAGCTTAGAGGTACGTGTTGCAGCGGGAGCTATTCGCACTCAGTAACTGAAATAATTTAGCAATTATCATATTATTTTCCGGACAAGACCATGTGGCAAAGCTTTGTGTGTGCCATGGTCGCTGCAGTGACCCTACAAGCACTCAACCCATTTCGAACAGGAAATATTGTTCTTTACCAGGTTAAATATACACGCGGATGGCATCGCTTTGAGATGATTCCATTCGTAATACTTGGCATTGTAGGTGGTATATACGGTGCATTCTTAATCCGGCTGAACATGAAAGTTGCGAAATGGCGACGGTCTCGGGTTTCATCTCGCCCTATTATAGAGGTGCTAATAGTAGCTCTTTTAAGTGCTCTAATTAACTTCCCCAACCTCTTCATGAGGGCGCAAAACTCTGAACTCGTTCATTATTTATTCGCCGAATGTGGGAATGGGGATGCCTCTGATGACCTGTTTGGACTCTGCAGGACGGGTGCTGCGTCGGCTAGCACAATAGCTCTTCTGCTTATGGCTGCCATTCTCGGCTTTTTCCTTGCAGCTTTGACCTTTGGGCTCGATGTGCCTGCTGGTATAATCCTTCCATCAGTTGCTATCGGCGCTTTGTATGGACGTGCCTTAGGTATGGGATTCAAAATGTGGCAGGAAGCGTACCCGGACGGTTTTCTTTTCGGCAAATGTGATCCCGATATCCCATGTGTGACCCCTGGAATATATGCAATCATTGGTGCAGCTTCCGCTCTTGGTGGCGCCACAAGGATGACCGTATCAATTGTGGTTATCATGTTTGAACTGACGGGTGCTTTGACCTACGTTATTCCGATCATGATCGCAGTCATGCTTTCAAAGTGGTGTGGTGATATTTTTGGGAAACGCGGTATCTATGAGTCGTGGATTCATCTGAACGAATATCCATTTTTGGATCACCGTGATGATACAACTCCGCCAGATGTGCCTGCTTATAGGATCATGACTATGGTTGACGACCTTACAGCCATTGTTGCTGTTGGCCATACAATTGACACCCTTCGTAATCTACTCGATACCACCTCATACCGAGGATTCCCCATTGTTACTGATACTTCCAATCCAATTCTTTTGGGTTACATCTCTCGAAATGAACTTTCATATGCCTTGAAAAATCCGTCATCGCCTACGGACCGTGAACTGCCGGGTACAACCCAGGTTCTATTTGCTCACCAGCCTTTCGCTGATCCGATGGACGCTCTTGACTTACGGCCCTGGGTGGACCAGACTCCTATTACACTAAATAGCGGCACAACATTCCTGATAGTACTGCGGATGTTTCAGAGACTTGGTCTCCGCTATGTTCTATTTGCTGATAAAGGAGTCCTCCAGGGCCTACTCACTAAGAAAGATGTTTGGTCTGTTATTAATGGACCCAGTTTCCATAAGAGGGAGGGCCTAAGAGAAAACACATTCCATGAACCAAATACAGCTGAGGAAGTTGGCTTGCTAGAGAATGATGATGTGACTAGCTTTGCCAGTTCCATGGACAGGAGACAATCGCTTTAACTACAACCAGACTCAAGCCAATACAAAATACGAGTGTACTGTATAGGCTCACATGAGTAATGACCATATTTATGTTTATAATGCATTTTATTCGTTCCTTTTCACACACTGTGCATCCGCGTGCATGCGTGATGCCCAATGTCTAGGTTTATAGACTTACAATGGGTTGATGGCTTAGCTGGTAGTTGCATGGCCTCCGATTTGGCATTTTTTACTGGCTTATTCTTTATCAATTGCTTTATTTTAGAGTGTTTACCATATTCTGGCTCGTAATATTCGTGTTAACTTAGCATCTTCCACCCATCCAACGGCACAAGTTCAGTTCTTAGGGAATCAAATTTCCAAATATTGGATACAACTGATCCCTTATACTCTATGGCAGGGCGTTAAACCAATGATACGCACAGAGGATTTATCACCCAAGCCCCAATCAGCCCTATCCAATATACAATCATAATGCAGTCGAATAGCTGTTGTTGTAGGGTAGAGATATTCTTGTGAATATTTCAGACAATCATACTCTAGGGCTATGGTTACTCTTTTAGAGAAAGATAGACAAGGCAGTTAAAAATTGGGTTTCGTCAGTAAAATTAAAGATAGAGAAAATATTTATATAGAGCGATATTTATAAGTCAACGTAATAGTCTCAAAATATAATATCTCATTGGTTTTAGCAAAGAATGTTAAAACCAAGATTAGAGGCATTAAAAATAGTATTCACTTTCCAGAGCAATTTTTACTATCGTCTCCATTGAAGGCATTATAGAGTCAGTGCCAGCCTAAGGCTACGACGGAGGTGCGTCCATTTAAATGCGGGCTGGGTGGAGCTCCGCGTTTTCTGCCAGCTCAAATAGCAATACCGCCTTTTTGGAGACCAATCGGGCTTCCTTATCCTTTTATGATCTTAGCAAGGTGCTTCTATGCATGTGTGGTGCACAACTTAACGACGTTATTTCTTCCATTTTCTCCTAAAACATTGACCGGCGTTATGATGGCAGATCCATTTGAGGTTCGCATGCGCTTCACTGCGCAATTACAGCATCTGAATGCTTCTATCACGTCATCCCAAAAGGCAGCGCATTATGCGCTCAAATACCGCGATATGGACGAAGACCTTCACTCATGCATTTTAGAGCAACTTGAAAGGGTTAGCATATATTCCATCCATTTTATGTGTCCAATTTTAACTACTTCCGTTCATTTCAAAGAACAATATGAACAACAGGGCCAATATTATGTATTTTATCGAGCAGTTCTGTGAGATGGCAACGAAAGAGGATCACTCTCCATATGTCCGTATGATACAACGGGACATATTGCGAGTAGTTGACGCTGTTGCGCCGGCCGACGGTTCGGGCGCAGCAAATGTCAAACACGTTCGTCGAGTTCTTAATGGTCTCCAAAACAAGGAGATCCTATCAGCGGCAACGGTAGCAGAGATTGACGCGGGACTTAAAGAGCGAGAAACACACCCAGCACATCTCGATTTGGAAGCAGAAGAGGGACCGGAGGGCAGCGGTAAATCAAAGGGCGGAACCCCTCGCAGCTCGAAAGGGAGCGGGATGCGGGTGGACAAGAGACAGATCGAACAGAGAATTGAAGAAGACCGTGAACGAAACAAGCGATTGAGAGAGAGCATGTGGACAGTTAGTGGGGACGATGGCGACGAGCATGGAAAGTTCTGGGATGAAACTAGTGATATTGGAGATGATGATTTCCTCGCGGCGAAGGAGGAACTCATGGAACGCACACAGATGATAAATGCCAGGTGAGGCGCAGATACAGATACACGTTTCATGTCCATGGGTGCGCTTTTGGCTCCTTTTTGACTATTGAACGGTTAAAACTAATCAAAAACACGCATGATTTTGGCGAGGGCGGAATGGAGTTTTGTGGTTTTCTAAACTATTGCATGTATGTACAAGGTTCAGTCTGATGGTGCTTGTGGGGTTGTCTCTTGGTCCTCCGTACAGCGATATTATTTTTACACGATTTGCATTTAAGATACCAAAATCGAAATCGAAACTTGTCTCCGAATTGTCCGCGGACTACATATTCTTTCCTAGAGCTTGACTCCACAGGGCAGCCGTCCGCCTTCGGATAAATGTGGCGCCGTGGAAATTTATTCGGTTTGTTGAAATTCTTCAAAGCCTGCAGGCTTTGGGCGCAATAACATTTCTCCATCTATCCGGGGGCATTTGAATTCAGATTGGATTCTTTCGCCTCTTATGTTCTCTCATATTGTCACCGCAGCAAAGGGTCTATTTACTCGACAAACGTCTGACGGAGAACGTTCGAACTCCACCAAGTCTCCCGTTGCTTCATCGGAGAAAGCAATTAACAGCAAATCCACCATGGTCACAGCTACTAGACGCCGGACATTCTCGTCCACACAGATAACAACGGAACCAAGTGTTGAGGTCCAGGAAGAGACGAGTGGCAAGCGTAAATCTGGGCCTGCCCGCTCTGCGACCACGGACACTCAGCGCAATAAGCGAAGAAAGAGAGCGAGTCTCGAATCAACACAGGAAACAGAAAACGATCCACAAAATGAGACTGTGGAAATGGCTGGCCAATCTGAGGCTGAGACTGATGCGAAAGCTCTTGCTCATACAAAGAGCAACCATTTTCGATTTGACGACGAAGAGCCTGAATTACAATTAAACCTAGAAGCCGGCGAACAAAAAGAATCTTTCCAGGAAAAAGAAGGCGACGATGATGATAGTAGTGATGATGACGCTCCTGAGGTAATTGATAACTCTGCACAACTTTCCAAGATCAAATCGGAGGCTAGGAAGTTGGAAACGACCCAAAAAAGGTCAGTCATTTAACTAGCCTGTTTACACATATTTTGAGTCGTCCTCTAATCTTTATACAGAGAAGAACAAAAGAAGAGGGAAAAAAGAAAGAAATTGGATGATTTGCGCAAACAGCAAGCGAAAACATCTCATAAAAGGAAAGAAAATCCTTCTGACGATTTACCATCCGAGAGTACCGAAACCCTTCAAGGCTCCACTACACACGATGTACGACGATCTGCACTCCCGGCGCTCCTTCCAGACGACATTCTGAATTCAGTACCCGTGACAAGACCTCTTACGCTCCCGGTAGAAGAAGCCGATACCATCCATAAAAAACCAAAGAAGCTCAAGTTTCTCGACAAGGCAGAGAAGCGACCAAAGGATGTGAAAGTAGGCGATGTTACTATCCGGATTCTAGACAGGGATACTTCCCAAAAAAAACCTAAAACATCCCTGCCGCCGAAGGCGTCAAGGGCTGGGCGGAATTCTAAAGAGAATTGGCTGAAACAAGCCCGCAGCACAGGCAGTGTCAATGGCCTGAGAAGAACAAAAGGCAGTTCCTCGGGATTTGTGCGGAGGTAAAGCGTCTTTAATATTCTTTAGTCACCGGCTGCCTGCTAGCGACTGTATGAGCTATTATTTTGCTGTCGAAGCCTAAAAAGGAGAGTAGATCTTTCCGAAGCTGCCCAGGAGACTAGTATATAAACTCTGTCTGCCAGGGTGCTATTTCAATCGCATGATATACATATATTACACATTTTCGCAGTGGGCAATGACTTGTGCTGGGACGTTTGTCTACAGAAGCTTTGTGGAGTTTACATAGGACGAATGCCACGCTGCAAGATAACCAGGTTGTGTCATTTATACGAGTGTTATTTGGAGCCAATTAGTGTATGATAGAAAGCCATAGGCGTTTCAGAATAGGATTTTTCACTGTCTTAGTGATTACTTCTGATCACCGTCCATGCTCTGAAAAGCTTCTTTTTTTTTTTTTTTTTTTTGGCACATGCGTTTCCTCGGCCAAATACACTTTTCTATAAATGTTGGACATTATTTCTAAGGCTAGAATTTCGAGGCTGCTGCATAATTTAATGCCTTAAAGCCTTTTGTCGTAGACCAAGTTAGGAGGGCCTGGCCGGGCGCACGTGCGAAGCTTCGATCTTTTTGTTCTCCGTCCGGTTCATTTTGCCTCACCTCCATTCCTTCTCCTAAAGACATTCTCTTTTCAGTCCAAATTTTTGGTCTGTCCGTCAATGGCGGACTTTCCCTAATCCTTCACTTGCGTCAGTTACATCATGGCCTCGACAACAGAGGCATCTCCGCTTCTCCCCCAACATCAGCGCCAGGGAGCCTCCAATACGTCACCGCGAGGGAGCCGCCCGTTACGGACTGTAACATTTAACCCACTGGCCACAGTGAGCACGTACCATGATGCTGTCTCCGCGGACCCTACCTTAAAACCCACACAATCGAGTGCTTCGTCCTTTCCGAGTCCCCAGGGTGGCTATCAACGACCGAGCGGGTTATCCGCATTGAACAGCAGGCTCCGTCGTCGCAATAGTCATGGAGCTCCTTACAGCACCGCAGCTTCGTCGATGCTAGCAGCCCCCAAAGTTGGACCACAACGAACAACAAAGAAGGCTCAGAAATTAAAACTTCTCCCCGATCCCGTGACGGAGGCTGAAGAGGCTGTCGAGGGTGAATTTCCGTCAGACGTCTACTCGCAGATTGCACGAATTAAAGAGCCCGCGGCTCGGAGTCATGCTGCACGACTAGGAAAAGCGGACAGAGAGAGACTCCCACGGGTAACAGCGTATTGTACCGCTAATTCGTACAGATTAGACGGGGTCATAAGGTTTCTCAAATCCCGAGCGAAGACCCGTGGAGCTAATCCGAAGCTATTTGACGAATGTGTCTATTCACCATATGACTATCAATATGAGGATAAAAAGGGAGGTTCCAGAAGCGCTTCAGATGATATCATAGACCCAGCCAGCGTTCAGCCCGAAAGACCTGCGGAACGCAGATACTCGGATAGCGCAGTCGAAATTGAAGATAATGCCAAGGCTCGAAGAGACCTCATTGGTCTCCAGAATGCAGAGCTTCACGAGTCTACTCTAGTTCAGACCTCTGAAAGTGCTGCGTCTGCATCTCACACCGCAGAGACACCTGATTTTGACACTACGATACATACCCCCGAAGTATTTCTGTTCGATTATGGAACGGTCGTCATATGGGGCATGTCTCCTGCGCATGAGTCTCGATTTCTATCCGACATATCCAAATTTGCAGCATCCATTCTAAGCCCCGAAGATACGCAAGTGGAAAACTTCAATTTCTACTACGCACGCGAATATCAAGCGCGAATATACAATGACTTCATTTCTCTACGTGACCCACGAAGCTATATGATTAAGCTGGCTATCTCGCATGCTCTAGCGCAATCAGTCAAAACATCGCTTTTTGAAGACCTCGTTTCAGAGACGATCTCAAATACCGCACCACTACCAGCCCAGATCGCTCAAACAGGAAGTGTCGATCTAACACGGCGACAAATAAATATGCAGATTGGTGAACTGTTTATCTTACGCATCAACATCCATTTACAAGGCTCTGTCCTCGATAGCCCGGAACTAATGTGGGCAGAACCGCAGTTAGACCCTGTCTATCAGGCAGTTCGAAGCTATCTCGAGATGGACCAACGAGTAAGCCTTTTGACGGAACGACTCGATGTGATTGCAGACCTTCTCGCTGTCCTGAAGGAACAATTGACTCACCGCCATGGTGAGTATCTCGAGTGGATCGGTAAGTATCATTTGTCTGACTTGATTGATCTCATCTGCTAACCATGGTTCAGTCATTGTTCTTATCGCCGCCGAAATCCTTGTTGCAGCCATTAATATTGTGGTTGATTTATATGCGGGAGTTGATTGATTATTGCTTTGTGTATTTCCCAGCAAATTTGTGGAGTTGTTTTCCAAACGAGTGAGCGGTATCGGAGTTAGGCTGGTGAGCAAACTTGTATTGCATTTGAGCACTACTTAATTTTCATGTATTATAATTTTGTTGTGTATGATGTTCATATGAGCAGGTCAGAATGGGTACAATGAGATAGGAGCACATCAAACGACATTGCGGAGAGTTTTATCCTTACCAGCATAGACAAATGGTATCCCTTTTTTTAGAATTGCTATAAAGCGGATCTAAAAACTATCTCATGCCTCTTTGCTAACAACATGGTAAAGGTGATTGGTAACATAACGTGGAAAGACAAAAAAAAAAAAAAAAGATAAAGAAAAAGAAAATCTCCTAATTAAAACATGGAATGCAAAAGAAGCTTAACAGCAATTTGAAGTGAACAATACAGGTGAAAATGAAGATAGAAACATTAAAAAAAAAAAAAAAACCCTAGCGGTACAAGTTCTCATCCAAAATCATGCCTGACTCTCCTCTTTGGGCTCCTTCATATCCATATCCATTGGAGTAGTAGATTTTTCTGCAGCAGGATCTGCAGCCATTTCCATTGGTGCAGACTCTGGATTGTTGCTCCCACGATCACTGGCATTGGAATCATTATTCTCTTTATCATTTGCAGAGCCGTTGCTTCCGTGTTGGATACGGAAGGAGGACGTCAGTTCGTTTTGTGAAGGAGCTGGGGCTAGACGGGGTAAAGATGAGGAACCAGCACCAGGGGCATCAGGGGCATTAATTGTAGATGCTGCGTCATCTTCTTGTCCGGGTTCGACGTTGATATTCGACTTTCGGGATCGTTTCACACGAAGGGGCCGCTCCTGAGGCTGATATTAAGTTAGCCAGGTTCATTTTTTTTAACTAAAAGGAATAGGAAATAAAAGAAGGGACGAAAGGAGGAGAGTGTGTAAGACGGCAAACAATGAGATTGAGTATAATGTAAAGTCAATGTAAGGGGACAGTTAACGTACTGTAGGTGGTTGCTCATCTGAGCTCCCTTCAGTTTCATCCTCGTAAAATGCAGCGTTCTTACCAGGCTCGTCAGTCCCAGCACCAGACCCATTCAAGGTCGAGATGTTAGACATCATAGCCGCTGCACGAGCGCGCAATTCGGGATTGACACCTGCTTGAGCCTCTTCGGCCATCCCGGTGACCTTGGCGAGACGTTCAAGCAGGATACAAGACTCCAACCGCATTTTCTGAATATATTGCCAACCACGTCGGTTGCGCAGACGCATGAGTTCATTTTCACTTTCGATCTCACTTAGGCGCTTTTTGAGAGCGATGCATTTGCGTTTGTAGGCAACCTCCACACTAGGAGGGTTGGAGGAGGGTATTGAGGTCGATTGTTTCGCGGAAGTCTCCATTATGCTTTCAATTGATGTATAGATGATAGGGTCCTTGCCTACCACGTTTCCTTTTGTATGTATGCGACGAACGAAGTTGAGCAGATGTAGAGCAGAGTTCGAGTCAAAAAGTCGAGGGTAGTTGCGAAAGAGACACGGCTGTGGTGATAGGTGAATCGATCTTGCCAACAATAACGTTGAGTTATAGGCGATGCGCAGATCGCGACCGTCAAACTTTTCAAGGAGAGAAGTGTGAATGAGGCTGGCGCTCTTTAATGGCCCTTGGCTTCAAGTCGCGAGAGTAATTATCCGATCCCTTTCCACAGTTCGGAGTGGGTTGTCCCGGGTGATGGTAAGAGGGGAGGGAATTCTTCAGCAATGTAAAAGTACTGGAGCAATTTAACCAGCGCAAGAGAAAGAATCGATGGAATTAATCCGCTTCAGCCGCAATTGCCGGATACTTTGAACGCTGCTGCTTCGAGATGGTTGAGATTACGGCTGTCGTTCTGCCGCATGGAGATCGAAGGCGGTCAGCGGACATGGAGCACTATTTACTCTATTTACTCTCTCCCCCTTTCTCTCTATACGTTACTGCAAGGTTTTACCATGCCCTATAAAACATTACAATCATCATATTGGGTTGGACCAGGAGCAGTCACTATGAATATCTTCTATCACATAAATTCTACGCTAGTGTCCTCCTGTGGTCGGAAGGCCGAGGAACACTTTGAAGGAATCATAGCTACGGCAATGGTCAGCATCGGTCTTGTCCGGAGGGCATCACAATCAACTTACATCAGCCATTGGAAGCCCGTCAATGTGCCCAGCATGACTATTCGAACTGGCAGGCCATTCCACAGCCCCGAGAATCTGATATTCCCATAAATTCTCGACACAGCTTTCATCGCCGATTCACCAACTAAGAATCGTCAACTCACACAGTTTCTTCGAGGACGATAACCTGGAAACCGAAGAGGGTTAAAAAAGACAAAAAAACTTACGTTGACGATCAGCATTAAGCTTACTAACCATAACATCTGCCGGATGGCTAACAATAGCGCAAAAGATTCCGGCAATGTAGCCTCCCAGGAAACTCACTCCTGTCTGCTGCAGTCCGTTGTAGCTTTCCTTCGGCTTTCCAAGAGTCCTATAGATCATGCTGACTGTTTCTTCAAAGGTAGCGAACTTTGTCATGGTGTAAGGAATCTGTCGCGCCCAAAGGGGATATAACCCTTTATACAGGCCCGAAATACCTTCCTTGGCGACAATTTTACTCCAGCCTTCCCGCAGTGTTAGTGCGTATGGTGGCAGGGTCGTTTGCATGCGCACTTTGATCGCTTCGAAGGGGCAAAGAGCTAAATCTGCGAAGAACTCGGCCGAGGCACTGGCGCCCAGGAATACCACTGTTCGATTTATATCCGGGAACAACTGATTCCCGTACAGATACTTGAAGTACTCGTAAAAGCCATATTTTCCCGCACCCTGGCAAGAGTATCCGATGAATGTGGGTGACCAACCAAAGAATACTCCGCGCAGGCCCTCTTTGGCGTAGATTGAGCGCCACGCGGAGATGTTGGATTTGTAGATGCTCGGATCAACCTGACGGCGACATTTGACGAGATCAAGCGGTGTGACGGAGGTATGTGTCGGTCCTCAAAACAATAGATCGATTAATCTAAGGATCACCTCCCGGGCCAATCAATATGGTATCACTTACCACATGCTATAGAATCACGACATCAGGTTAGCACTGATTCTCGCTTGCATCAAGGGGATATATATCCTCGTAGCACCTACCGATAATGCCCCCAATAGTACAACTGGCGAAATATTTAGCCGAATTAGGTTCGATCTTCCCAAAGGGAAGCTGTCGCTTTTCAGTTGCCATTATACCGGTACAAGAGAGTGTCAATGCTATTTCGAAGAGGGGTAACGATAACAACAATAGCTGCAGGGACCGAGTCGGTTTTATTAAATGCACGGAAATCAACAGTACAGACAAATTAGAAGACACGGGGGCGCATATAGATAGGTAGATATAGAACAAAGGTGTATAGGGGTTGACAATGACTCGAGACGCTACAAGGACTACGAAGGTTTCAAATAAGAAACCGTTCGAGTCCAATGTCAGTCCGCGAAGTTCTGGCTTATCCAGAGTAGAGCCGAGGTGCCACCCTTATCTAATAAACCGCCCAGGTAACCTATTCCCTGGTTACAGACTGCGGGAAACTCGACACAATGAGGGGAACGGCTAGACCGGCAACACAAGCTGTCTTCTAAGAATTGGATATTCCATAGACACGATGAAAATCACAGCAGGAAAAGGATATTTCTCGGCTCATGAGTTGGCTTGCTAAGGAACATTACTACGGAGTACTATTATTTTCTCCTCCCTTATCGGCGTTACTCTCTGTAGCCCGATCGTTGCATGATGGCTGGCTGCAATGATGCGTGTCTGTAAGTTGGTGACGTCATTGTGTCCTTGGGCTGCCGTCGCCTTAACATTCTAGATCCAGAGGGCCCCAGTCAAGAAAGGTAGTAAGCGCACTAGCAAGTGAACTCGGAATTTTATGCAGCCACGGTGTGTATATAAAGGCACATGTATGCCTATAGGTATACATAGTAGCATTGTAGTTCATAGCTAAGATAGTCTAAGCTCTTTGGATATTCACCCCTCGTTTAGCACCCCTTGGCAACACAAAGGTAATATTGGCTCCTTCAAAGCTCAGGTGGTTATCTCCAGGGAGCTGGAATTATTCCATTATCTACACTTATGTGCATAAATAACTACAATACAAGAGATGAGAAGATGATAGCCATCAAACTCCACCCTTCCCCCCATAGTAAACAAGCAGAGCTAATGCATGGCCATACCTACCGATTGCTGTCCAATTTTAGTTGGAAAATCTCCCATCGGTGTTCATAAATCCGGGATGACCCGGGACAATATTCTGATATTCGCCGTCGCCTGCTAACACGAGTCCCAACTTGATTCCCAGTGCAGAGCCTACCCGGGCGAGGGCGCTTCGCATTTGCTCCGTTTGTGCAGGGGTAGCTAGCCCACAAGAGTAAATATACCACAAAGGCCACAGCATAGTGTACCCGTAAATAGCTCGCATCCGAGGCTCAGAGGACGGAGGCGGGCTACCAAGCATGTCGATATCCCCGAACGCGTAAGGGATGCTTCGACAGGTATCTGTGATCATGTTTTCGATCACATCCATAGCCTCGGCGTTTCTCTGAAAGATTTCATCGTCCAGTCCACTGTCGCCAGCGACCGAGGCCAGTTTACGATTGAGCTCAAGGGTGAGTCTCTGGACAATAATTCGCACTGCACGGTAATATTTCCAGATTGTTGCGAAGGCTATCCGTTGATACGTCAATAAGGACATCCCGGTTGTTGATTGGACAACAAGAGGTAACCAGCTATCCGGCAGGTGCTGAGCCCATCCAGCTAGTTCCAAATCCATGATCTTCGCAGTCTCAATCCATGAAACAATTTTGTCCACATCGGGTAATTCCTGGTAAGAAGCGGTCTCGAGAAACAACCGACTGAGCTTCGAGGCAAACACTAGTAACCCAAATACCGGATCGGAGCCGTCCAGATGGTGAACGATCCAATCAGTCTCATACCGAGGCCTTTCTCGCAAGGCTAATATCTCAATGAGCTAAACAGTATGTCAGCTTGGTTCGCTTGAGAACTTGGAAGGGATGAAACATTGGGCGTGACCTACAGTATGAGCATATGCAAAATTAAACAAATCTCGACCTTGTGCACTGTCTAGTTGACCTTCACCTCTCAACTTCATGAGTAGTCCAAATCCCTGGGTATGTGAGCTGGTAAGACTATTTCGTTCACCGGTGATATCTTCAAATAAGCACAATAAGACCACTGTCGCAAAAGTTTCATCCTTTACTGCCAGCGTTTTTGAAGCTAAGGCATTTCGAAGCCCCCGAAGCGCCATACCGTAAAGGTCTCTTGCCTTGACAATAAGCGGCGGTGCCTTTACCTCATTGCCTAGCGCAACAAGAGCCGTTGCATCGACTGCCTGCCGGAGACAAGAAGCTGTGGAACTGTCGTTCCCAATGTCGCGACACTTTGCATATAACGATGGGAGAAAACTCAGATGGTTAACACACATTTCAGGCTGCTCCAGGGTCGTGTACTGATCAAAGAAAAAGCATAGGGCCCGTTCCTCCCAGTTTGAATCAGCAACCTGGTAAACTAATGGCAATGATCCCTGCGCATCCTTGCTAACGGAGATACTCCGTCCTCTCCGCCCACTGCCAACGGGAGAGCGGCTATCCCTTTTCATAAGTCGCTCCACTTTATGTGTCTCATTCCTAAAGATCGTATCCTCTCGATAGCCTGGACAAGCGCGCCCATATACAATGCAGTTTTGGCATTCGGGGAATGCTTCATCGCACTTGATATTGATTTTAGCAATATTAGCCAACCAAAAATAAATAAAAACCGAAAGAAAAAACAATAAAGTAAAATAAAGTTCTGCAAACTGCACAAGAGAACGGGAATGGTATGCAACAATATGGGGTTGTCCTACCTTGATTTTCCGCTTCCGGCAAAGATAGCATCCGGTGCTCGGTTTTCCCCCATACACCATGGTTTCTCTAGGTAGTACACTGCAGAAAGGTAAAAAGAAATATTGTTTCTTTCACCTTTTTTTTTCCTTTGGCCTCACAAGTATATTTATTTATCTCCGATGTGGAAATGAAGAACTCTATGCTTATCTTACCCCACTGGGGCGATTATGCTGGATGACCTTAGGCTTGGAATGCTTTCGTAAGGGCTATGTCTGCCTGGCACCTGGGCATGGTGATGTAGTAAAATGGATATTTGTGCTCTCTTTTTCCAACCTCGGCCTTTTGTTTTGTTATATTTCGAAATCACTAGCTTGAACATCCGACAAGTAAACGATTTCCGATAAGACTTAAAAGAGCCATGTTCATAATGGATCTGACTTCGAGTGGAGAAGCAGAGCCGGGGTGGCTTAGTCATAGCCAAGTGGAGGCATTTCGAGCACCTATAAATTGTTTCGGTGGGTGACTGGACCCTTGCAAGAGATTACCAACAGAGCCTATATCCCTTGCTCATAGCTAGGGTACAATAACATTGTGTGCTTCACCACCATTCTTCGCAGTTTTTATTTTTTTGGCCAAAGTGTACAGAGTAGTCCATACATTGAAAAGAACACTAGAGATCCACTCAGATCCAAACATGGTCTCATCTAGACCTTGCGGGGAAAATTAAGTAAGTTCACCGTTTGTATGGCTGCTGATACAAGGTATGTAGTTATAAAGCAAAGGCCCATTTCCGACATGCAAACCCCTTGGTTTAATTCTTTGATGGCAAAGAGAAAAAGCTGAAAAACAAAAAAAAGATTATGATAAAGACTCAGAACCAACACCCATAATGCAAATGCTGCTGACCGTCAATGCTAGTAGAGCTCATAGTTAAACCCTTCGGGCGATTAAACAGGAAAAAGACATATGAACATGCCAGGCAGTAGATCTATGGTCGTAAAGTAGGTAAAGACTACATGATCGTCATATCCGAACATTGAGATGTGGGAATCAAGAGAGGGGAGCATCCAGCATTAGATGGTCGTCCTGGCTGCTCTGAGGTGCTGAAGCAGGAAGAATACTCCTTGGTCGACTATCGTGTGCGGAACGCATCGAAGCTGTACTTAAGGCACTTTCGACAAGCGCAGTATCGTCCTCAATATCCTCGGGGGGTGGCGAAAAGTTCCAAACCTATAGAGCGTAAAGTCAGTCAGCAACGGTAAGACCACAACGCAGAAATATCAGATACAGGGGACTACATACCTCCATGACCGTGCGTCCAGATCTACTAGCCATGATCACTGCCTTTTCCTCCTCAAACGCCACTCTCCACACAGTCTCAGCGGGCGTGGACAGCTCACGAAGAAGCTGGCCAGTTTGTAGACTCCAGACTTTTACGCGACCATCACTACCGCCACTGACAATACGAGAACAATCAAATTGAAGGCTTGTGACGCTGTTGTCGTGAGCTGCAAGCCGGTGAATTGGGCCATTTTTTGTCAACGACCAAACACGCACAGACCCATCGGAGCCTCCTGTGACGAGCGTGTCACCTAGCATCTGTAATTGCCCTACCAAGGAGGTATGGCCCTGGAGGATACCATTACACTGGCCGGTAAGAGGGTCCCATATCCGAATACAGGTGTCAAGGCTGCCTGTTGCAATTCGTTTACCATCAAAAGCGATGGCATAGATCTGGCTAAAATGGCCCGTAAGGGTCCGCATGCATCGTCCTTCGGATATACTCCAAATGCGGGCAGTAGTATCGTAGCTTCCTGAAACAACCCAGTCTCCATGTATGGCCAGGCATCGGACACTAGCTTGATGCCCAACCAGGACACTCTTACAGGTACCCGTGCGCAAATCCCATACCCGTAGCGTAGTATCTCTAGAGCCCGAGATGGCTGTGTTCTTGTCGGACATTTTCAGACAGCGCACAGTTGATGTGTGGCCACGTAATAGGAAGATTCCGACCCTGTTGGATATTGGCGTCAGCTAGTTTGGCCACCTCCCGCTGGCTGTAGCGATCTGGTCAGATATCACGTACCCAGTGGCCATGTTCCAAACTCTAACTTCCCGGTCACAACCACCGCTCACAAGTATGTCATCCCACGGAACCATAGCCCATACACCCATCACATGACCTTGAAGCGTTTTTTGGTTGTCTCCATTCGTATCATACACATGTATCTTGGCATTATCCAACGCAGCCACGATATATTTAGAGGTCAAGTGTAGGCTTGTGACTACCCCTTGGTCAGGTGTGATATGCCGCTGCTTGCAGCGGCCCCCTTTATTCCAAGCTGATTCTACCATGTATTTTTGTTTAAAATGGGCTCTGTAGGACAAAGGCCGAGCACAACGTCTTCGCGATGAAGAGCCCAACAAGGAGAGCCAGTCTCCAGATAGCGAGTGTGGCAAACCGGGGAAGCCATCTCGAGGCAGAAGACTGGGGAGGGTCGAGCATATCTGAGAGCCACCAAAGGGGTGTGGGTTGGAGAAACCATGTGCAGATTGGCTATGGAATGGGTCGACAAAATCCCGATCTTCTGCAGATCTTCGGTATGCATAGACATGTTTTAAACAGAGATTTTTCCAGGTGATGTCATCGTTCAAAAGCTCATGCCAGCGTCTTGAGACTTGAGATGCTCTTGCAAGTGTCTTTGGGTCATCTATGAAAGAGAGCACCTAATAAATGCAGACAACCCACACATCAGTATTATCGATAGAGCGAAGAAGACAATGCACATGGATTTCCATACCCTCAAACATAATTCATTCGGGAAAACATCGAATGGATCCTTCCTCAGTCGGGGGCTGACATAACTCGAAACAAAACTGAGCTGCAGACTATCGCACGAGCCAAGAATTTCCTCCAAAAATTTTTGTTTTCTAGCATTAGAAAGGGAAGAGAAGTGTATTTTCGCGTTCTCCAAGAAAGTGTCATCGTCATCATCAGCTGATCGCCATAGCGGAGGTCCTTGGTGAGGCGTAGGACTAGGAGCCGGTGTAGGAGGGGATGCGGGCGCTGAAGGTAGGAGATTTGGTGGAATCGAGGTGATAGGCTTGTTCGAAGAGGATACCAGCTTCGAGTGATTACCGGCAAGTGAATCATCCGAATCTGAAGATACGCAACGCCGGGACTGCGCTGTCGCCGGCTGTTCCGTATCACTCCGCGGAGGCATGCCGCTGCGGACCAAATTTATCACTCCCAAGATATGCTCATACAATGCCGTCCTGTCGTATGGGTTATATTGTCTGTTGAAATACTCCGCTCAATCTGCATGAAAATATTGACCTTTGTTCGTGCAAAACCCTCTTGAATGTATTTCATTCATAGATAATATATTTCAAAAAAAAAAAAAAAAAAAGCGAGTGTGGGGGATTAAAAAAAAAGGAAAAAATTCAGAAGAGCAAAAGAGAGGCGAATATGGGATGTGGTGAGAGAAAGAAGAATGAGAGATAAGAAGTGATCTCCAGCGGGCGGTTCGGGCGATAACCGGGGAATAGGGGGAAAAGAGAAGAGGAGTTAGAATAGTGACAAGGTGATACAGCAACTCGAGATGGAAACGGGCGTCAACAACAGAAAATTCATAAGCAGTGATCTACCGGCGCCGACAGAAAGTTAGGAGGAGCAGGAAGACATCGAATCGATTCGCATGCAAGTAAGCCAGGCGCCGACAAGAGGAGAAAGCAGGACGAAGCAAAGTCTCGATCATGCGATAGATGTCGTGACCGGGGGCCAAGTCAGGTGCGGCCCCTAGAAGTCCTGAGCCGCCAAGCAAGTTGAGCGGCTGGCTGAGAGTCGATACTGATTAGTGTAAATGGCGGCTCCACCGGAATGTATGGGGAACTCATGGTCTGGATGTACGGGAGCGTAACCGAAGCTTCCGCTTCCTTCACCTGACAAAATATCGCTCTCTTTCTGAATTTCTTTTCCTTTAGTCTTTGTCTGACAACGTCTAAAGGAGTGACATGAAATGTGTCTTGCCAGCACTAACTTAGTCGAGTATAGAGGCGTTGATGCTTTTAACCTTTCGGGTGTCGGGGATTTTTACGTAGTGAAACCAAACCCCGGACGAACGGCTGTAATAACAGATAGTGTTTGACCACAGAACAAGTAGGTAGTTTGCGGGGTTGCGGTGTTAGACTTGATAAGCTTTTCATTCCCAGATGCTTGGACCTGTTGAAGCACTAGACTTCTCAACTTTTATAGAATTATCAAAGCATCCATACGTCACTGAGACTAGTTTATGGCCATGAGGCATTCTATGAATTACTTTGCGCATTATGGGTAATGGATACGACAGTGTGTTTCCCATCGAGGTATATTCCAATCTTCCCAAAGGGTACGATTCGGTCCTATCCATAATCATTTCCAATATCTCCTAGGGGGGAAAAAAAAGCAAAAATCCGTGTCACAAAGTACATGCGAAAACATATTGAACTTGATACGAAGTCAGACATATGCAAGAGTTAGATCTTGGAACGAGAAATTCTACAATATCAAAATGAAACTGAAAAAGTTAAGACAGAGAATTCAGAAGGAAAAAAAAAAGAAAAATGAAAAGTGAAAAATAAAAAAGGTGAGAGAGAGGGGGGCCAAGGGTAGAATGAGGAAGAGGTGGTGGTGGAAAAGAAAAGGTATGTAAAACATCAATGAGCATGGCCTATCTGCAGGAATAGCGGCAGAATCATGCCGATAACAGAAGCAACCAAATCCCTCATGGATTTCTCGGGAGGTGAAGGTACGTCCCGAGTATTACCATAGCCATTCGCTTGAACTTCACGTGAGGTCGAGCTGGTATTATTCTCCTGCATTGTGTGCATTGCGACATACCTGAGAGAGCATTAATTGCTGCGCTATTATAAAATCATATAATATACGTGAAGTCCAAACTCACAAAAACGTGCCAGCTGAGAACAGTAGAAGCATTCCTGTCTGCCAGCGAGTATTTATTTCATCGCCGCTGTACCTCGACCCCACAACTTGGACAAAAAGGAATGTCAATAAGGCTCCCACGGGAGCTGCTAGACTGAATACCAGTAGGTGCGCCCTCGCAGCACGGATAGAAAGGCCTTGCTTGAGTAATATTGACGTAAGTCCAAATGATGCAGGTGCTTTATGGACCATTATGGCTAAGAAGATAATAAAACTCAAGCTAGTGTCGGAAGTGGACGCTCCCAGAGCAATCCCATCAGCAGCCGCATGAATAACAAGCCCAGTGGTTGTTGCAAAGCTATGACTGCTTTTGGGGACACTGCCGGCATCCAACAGCCCACCTTCCCGCGAAGATGAAGAATTCCGTCGGAGGCCGGAGCCCAAATTATCCAAAGAGATGTGGTAGGGTTGTCTTTGTTGTTTGGATGAAGGTGCGAACTCGGGCAGTTTATCGATCAGATACATTAAAATAAAGCCACTGATCAGAGCAATTCCTATCCAGGCGTGTGGTGAGCTCCCTTCTTCATGTTCATGGTCTTCATCTTTGCTGTCATTGTCATTTGACGGATCTTCCTTTCGTTGGTGCAATGCAGGCTGTCCGTCGTGGAGCACGCGCACAGTAGTTTCGTCATCAGGCTGGAAGTTTGAGGGAGATTCTAGCATAATGTCGGGTTTGCCGGTTAGGGTCGCAATTTCAGCTGCAGGAACGGACGGAATATCGTGGTGTTGCCAATTTACCGCAGCTGTGGAACGAGTGTTGAGGTTCTTCGGACTGCTAATTGTGTTTGCGCTATATAGGGTTTCCACACCCTCTGGAATAATAACAATCAAGGAAGTTCCAACCAGAACTCCCATTCCAATTGAAGAAATCAATCGTAGCTGAGAGGGGGAGAGTTTAAAAGCGAGCGGTAATGAGCCGACGACAAAGGATCTATGATAAGAAACTCTTAGCTTGCTAGTCCATAGCTTGAAGGTCAGGGTCAATTTAGAAGAAAACTCACGTAATTGCCATCACAATGCTCAATGCGAGCAGAGTGAATAGTCCCTCCATGGCCGGCTTCCTGTCCCAGAGCTTTGTCTCTGCTCTAGAGGACCACAACCATGATGCTAACTCTTCAATAAACACTCTCTGCACAAAAAGCTAGACCTTATAGGGTGTTCATTAGCAGTATAGAACAACCTAATAGAAAGAATAATACCAAAGACCCAAAGACCAAGTGAAGGATTTTATGGAGAGATAGAAGACGTGGTGTGGGATGGACAGATTGCGATCCGCCGCAGTTGGAAAAGAAACGGAGGCGACGGGAAGACCCACCGCGCCAGGGGAATCACCATTACAGGAACATTGAATAACCATGATCAAACAATAAGGAAAAAGAAGTATTTTATAATCAGTCCTAGACAGTATTTCCCAAATTTTAGGTATAGTAAGAATACTTATCACCTTAAACTTGGAGGAATCTTGATATTATAATATTCCCCCCCCCTTTTCTTTTCTTTTTGTTTCAGAGGATATCTGATGCAGACTAAACCGTATAGTTCAGAACAGTGTTTCCGAAGGCTCAATAACATGGTTACGGAAATAACGGTTGAAAAAAAAAAAAAAAAAAAAATCTATAGGAATCGATCTTTTTAGGTGCTTCTACAATTACTTCTATTTATATTAGACAGTCCTACATAGAAATGCGTGCATGATGATATCTTTTTTATTTTCTGAATGTGTTTAACAATATTTGACTGAAATTTAGGACTTTCAACCCCATCCTGTCAAGGGTTGAACCCAATGTATTGCTCAGGCATGCATGGCCTTCGCTGCTATATAGGGCGCTAGATGCGACTGATCAAAGATCAGTCGTCTTGTACCTTTTTATATGGTCAAGTGGTTTTATCTCTACTAGCGCAGAGACAACCAAACCATCACACATCCTGCATGAACATAAACGTACTGGATGACAAATGGTCCTAATACTATATAACTAGGCTTCTTGGTAACCCGCTTACAATTCAGCACCTTGCGTATATCTCTTTGTCTGTACTTCCACCAACTCCTTCAGTCTGGCCTCCTTTTCCAAGATCTGGTTTTTAGTTAAGGGTTTATAGGTTTCATTCACCTGAGAGATCACCTTGTCCTTCCACTCTGTCTCTTTGCCTCCTAGCACATTCACTTTTCCTAGATCGTCCCATACCAGTTGCATAGTCGAACCCAGCTTTTCAAGAAAGGCTTGGATACCTCCTTCTCCACCGCCCTGCTGATAGCTCTCAAATACCCCATTCCCTGCCCATCTGGGGCCCAGGCTAGCCAATAGGATCGTGTCAAGATCCTTTGCATTTACCACATCCTCCTGCACCAAATAACATGCCTCTCTTAGGAGTGCAAAGGCCAGTCGGTTACCAACAAAACCGGGGATCTCTTTCTGGATCACCACAGGCCGATGCTTCGACCCTGCCATAGAGAAGTATTCACGTGCGAACTCTACCCGCTCCGGCGAAGTTTCTGGGGAAGGCACAATCTCAAGAAGCGGCATGATATGCGGCGGATTGAAAGGATGTACCACCAGCAAGCGGGTCTTATCCCGCATTTCGCTTTGCTGGATCGATGCCGCAATACCGGACGTGCTGGTCCAGAGGTGTGCTGAAGATGGTGTTATTGATTCCACTTGCTTCCAGAGCGACTGTTTGAATGTGACTTTTTCTGGTCCCTGTTCCTGAACAATGGTGGCAGATGCACAAGCACTTTCCAGTGAAGTGTGGACATGCAAGCGTCCTAAGGACAGAAGAGATGTGACTATTGATTCTGATGATGAAGATCCAGATTTTGGTTTATTAGATGACGGAAGATGACCCAAAAAGGTGGGTAATGTCTCTATCAGATACTTTTCGAAATCTGGCCGCGTGTCAAAAACATCTACTATAGTATTTTCGCGAGCAAGGTGCAGGGCAGCCATTGACATGCCGATGGTGCCTAACCCAATCAAAGTAATTCGCTGAGGGCTAGTAGTTGACATGATGCTGTAAGTATATGCACCTATATGTACTGGATTTTCACTGCCAGATAAGGCTTTTCTATTTCAGCTCAGGGTCAGGCTTATTGAGTGGCACCTTGAATGTCAGCATGTACTTGGCCTCGGTGATCATGCTCATTTAACCACGTGATTGAGCTTTCTTTGACTCTGCCCCACTAGGCCCTGTCGTGGTGGAGTCTATTGATAGCCTGCTCACTTTCAGTGTCCACACTCTCATTTTCTGGCCTGTAGATCTAACAGTGCATCACCACTTGATTGATCCACAACTACAGGTAAACGGGAGGACAAGTAAATAGGTGACTGGAGACAAGTAAAATATGGCAGTGAATAAATAACTGCTGGTAAGTAAGGACTAGCAGTGAATGATGCCAGTACTGGCCTTGATCGTTTCCCCTGCGACCAGACTACTATATATAGTCCTTTCTCTCTGTTCTCATTCTCGCTCTTTTTTAATTAGTTCACATTACTTCTCCTTTATCTCCTTTATCTTATTCCACCTCATTGCTTTTGTCTGATCTCTTCACATTGCTTGCTTCCCCTCCCTCCCTCCCCATAACTCCTCTGTCACGATATTCTTTCAGGCTCGTGTTTATAGTGGCCTCCCCTGGTTGCGTAAGTCCCTCGAGCCTATTGAGTGACATTGACTTGAATAGCTTTCATCTAATGTTGTATAGCGGCTCTCTTTAGAGAGCTTCGGTTCCAGGTTGTGTGCTTCCCATTTGGGTGAGCACTATTCGTAATTGCCAGGTTTTACATGTTTATATTCCGGATCTCTTTGAGAGCTCGAGTCTCCAAGTTATGTGCTTCCCAGGTTTTGCGTGTTTATTGTTTTCTCAACTTTTATAATGGATCTCTTAAGCGATGGATATGGTGCAAGAACGATTATAAACTGTGTCGTCTCTCCTAAAGAGCATCAGCATTCTTTCAATATTTGTAAATTGTGATAATCCCATTGTTGTTCCCTCCGGGTATCAAATCGGCTGTAGCAACATGCCAGCCTAAATGAGCACATAGCCTTCCGCCACCTGTTGAAAATGTATGGTTTCATGACCCTGATATCGGAATACTTTCTCGTATAATTCACGATCAAGTTATTTCCCTTGGACATAAGTGTAGCTTGCCCAATTCCATATATTTCCCGATCCAAACAAGGGAGTTCCTCACATAGGATTGGATCGATGACTGCACAATCGAGCATAATAGTAGCACATATAGGTGCAGTATTATTAAGGTCCCCACTGAATGGCCCAAGTGTAGTGAGCCAGTGTGGGAGACTTATCGTCTGAAGGCAATCCTTCGGGTCATTTGCAAGGTGACTTGGAAGTTGGAATGGAGGGAATGACACCATCCGTCAAGACGCGAGCTTGCAGCTCCCACTTATTGTTTCAGGTATTTCTTATATTGACAGAGTTGTATGGTAAATCAAGAAATTTACTTTTAATACTCATGTCACGCTGTTGGTTCTGCAGTTTATAGTGCTGGAATTAGTTAATATTGATGTTTTGAAAAGAATGACATATAGGGAGTAATTCCCTTCCCCCAAGCCGCTAAACCAGAAAGGGTTATAACCTCCCAGCTTCTGCGCAACGCGATCAAACACGCGCCGGAAAGGAGAATCGACCGGTCTAACATCATTTTCTCCATCCAACTTCACCACCCGCTTACTATTTTTGAATTGTTTTCGCTCTGCGCTACGATAGCAATTATGGCTAATGAAGACGACTGTGACTATACCTTTCTCCTATACCTCCCTCTGTCCTACTCGAAATACAGGCCTGCTGACATTGCTTAGGGACCTGCGACGCCAATGATGCCCTTCAAATAACCGTTGTCCAGCCTAGTGAGGAAAAGCCAAAGACAATCTCTAGCTTTCACCCCCAATTTACATATCCGATATTTGGTGACGAAGAACAAATTTTTGGCTATAAGGGATTGATAATCCGCTTGCGACTTGCGGCCCATGACCTGCGCCCGCATATTCACATCTCTTATGATGACAAGTTCAAGCCCGTGGGTGATACCGCAGCAGTGGACCTTTTGAAAACACTCAAACCATGGGTTCCGGAAGGTCAGCAGTTTATTGTCCGCCCCTCACCCCTTCCTGGCATTTTCTAATTTCCATGGTGACATTCAGAGGCCTTTTCCACCCTTCCGGAATACGAGACTGCGGTCCAAGAAGACGCGGATGCAAAGGACTTTGTGCCACCGGGCAATCTTGTCCATAGCTATGTGACTCGTCTTAGGAACTATGAGATTTGGGCTGGTTCTCTTGCTGACCCCAAAGTGCAACGACTTCTGAATCGGGCGCAAATATTCGTCTCTCTGTTTATCGAGGCCGGCACCCCTCTAGCAATAGATGACCCTGAATGGACTCTTGAGAGGTGGACAGTATACTTTGTGTAAGAAACAGCTTGTGCTTTATGACACGAATCGCGTAGCTGACAATATCGCAGATATGAGAAAGTGACCCCTCCAACACCAACGGCTTCACAATACTCGTTAGTTGGGTATGCAACAACATATCGCTGGTGGTTTTATCAAAGAAGTGAATTAGAAATGCCTATTGCCACGGAAGACTCTTTCCCAGCGCCAGAAATTAGTCCTGCACAGCTTCCGGCTCGATTGCGGATTGCCCAATTCCTGATTCTTCCTCCTCACCAAGGCTCGGGACATGGTGTTCATCTGTATACGACCATCCATTCTGCATGCTTTAATGATCCAACGATTGTTGAATTGACAGTTGAAGATCCAAATGAGGCCTTCGATGCGCTACGTGACACTTCAGACTACCACATCTTACTCCCAGAGTTTCAGAAACAGAAAGTGGGTATCAATCCTGATCCCAACGACTCGTACTCTAAGAAGCAACGGCCTCGTTATGTCCCCACATCTGCCCTTATTCCGACTAAAATTCTTCGCGATATCCGCTCCTCCTTTAAGATTGCGCCGACGCAGTTTGCTCATATTTTGGAAATGTACCTCTTGGGTCAGATTCCTATCAAGAATCGCCATGCTGGTGGGGCAAATATGGCCAGGCTTTTGATCAAAAAGTATAACACGGATGATCCCAATGAACGACGTTATTACTGGTGGCGTATGCTTGTCAAGCAGCGCCTCTTCAAACGCTCTCGAGACATGTTAATTCAACTTGAAATGAGCGACCGTATCCAGAAGCTCGAGGAGACTGTTACGAATGTAGAGGAAGGCTACGAAGCTTTACTTAAGGTTTTCACAGCTCGGGAAGAGGCCCTCAAGAGTAAACAAGAGGAAGATGGTCTTGCAGACGTCATTGTAGACGAGGGCAGTGCAAACTCCAATAGTTCCCCTGGCAATGGCCAACGTGCCAAGCGAAAATTTACGATTAGAGACGAGGAGGATGAAGCTGAGAAGGTAGATGTCTCGACCATCAAGCGGGCAAAGATATAACGGGACAGCCTTTTGATGCTACTTCCTTTGTCCCTTATTTGTTCTTGTTTCTATTAACTCTGTTTATACCGTGCTGCGATCTTTTTCTTTTGTTAGCCTGGGCTATCCAGAAGCTGCGATGTAATTCTACGTGACACGAATGAGTCAAAATTGACCTGAATGTATGTGCTACATAGCATGTTCCTAACCACGATATAATTGCTTGACACTAAGGTTGATAATTAGGAGAGTATCCACAGTCTCCAAAGTATCTACCGTCGTAGACGAGGGAGTATCCAAACTCATTAAACTACTAGTTCCTGTTGAAATGATCGTCGAAAGACCTGCTGTCGTTGATGTAGCTGCGTCCGAAGTCCCGCTTCGTCTCCTGCCCAGTAATTGCGCAATATCACGATCCGTACTTATCTTGAGAAACTGTGGCCTTCCAAATCACGGTCTGTGTTTTGAACAAGCTCTCCAACATGCTCAAGCGCTTGTCTGAAACTCCAAATCTTGGCTTGCATAACATCCGACTCCGGATCCGGCTCCAGAACAGTTTCTGTGTCGGTTTTCTCCGTTTGCTCGATCATGGACATGTAGCTAAATGGCGTGGCTGGTGCAGGATCGTCAGAGGTCCCTTCCCACTATCGTCGCCATCTGAGTCGTCGCGCAGCCCTGTTGGCTCGGCGTCGTCGGCAATATTCAGTACTGTGGAAAAGCTTCAATCCGACACGAGTACGTGCCCACTAAAATGGTTACGGCACATATGGTGAAATTAGTTTTGTTGCCGCACAGGGAAGAAAAGTCCTGCGACTCAGAAGAGAAAGCCGTCGAAGCGGCAGTGAAAGGGAAAGCAGACGGTGGTACAGCATGCGATGTCTCATGCTGTAGGCTGGCGTTCGATATGGGACCGGCTCCGGATCTTCTGCGCGCTGATCTTGCTGTGTGAACATCGAGACATGGTCTATCAGGCAACTATCACGGGAAAGGGCCAAACAGGTATCTTATCTGACGGAGTAGGTTAGGCATCATCATTAACGACATTCTAAATTTGTAGCCAATACTTCTGCAGTTCTCCCAACTCAACAGTGTGCTCTGGCAACCCTGCTGCAGCCTTCTCGGGTTTTCCACTCTTCCTGCTAATCTGCAGGTCCAACTGACGAGATCTAGCCTTTAGACGGTGTAAATAATCCCACTGCTGTTCAATAGTCTCATCTGGCTGTGTTTCTTTGGTTTGTTCCGCATCTAGAGGGAACTCAATTTTGTCTGTATTTCTCCAATCCTCTGCAGATGAAATGTTGCTTGATATATCTGCCGGTGTAGTGCGGAGCCGGAGAATCACCGGTTTATGGACCTGCTTGAAGGATGCAGTAAAACCAACCTTATTGCCGACATTCACATCTCCAACACTTTCAAATCCATATCCAAAGCTGCCATTCCAATTGTAAACCAGATCATCACCATTAAGGAATATATCATTTCCATTACAGGCAGATTTTACTACCCCGATATTCAATTCCAGTGGCTGGTATTTCCAGTTGACAGAAGCAACAGACGGCATCGTGGGTCCCTTACCACAGTATAGATTATTCTGCCTTTGTAGCTAGGGAATTCAGCTTGAAGTATCACAATGGAATTTTCATTATCTATGTAAACATTCAGGAGCTGCAGAAAAAATAAGCATAAGTCAAGAGATAACAGACTAGATTTGATATAATAGCGTGTGAGGCGTAATATCATCAACTGTTGACGAACTCGGAATCTGACAGAAAGCAGGCTCAATAGACAAAACGAATAATGCTAATTTCGCTGACCAGCGCATAATAGTGGTGGAGTACACAAGCACGCGATAATCGAGTGACTGTCTATCAGGAGGCACTGCCGTAGGTCACCACGTGTCGACCGTCCCCATCTGGCGACCGATTTCTAGGTACACAGACTTTTGAATCGTAGATTTTAAACCATCACAGCTTAGTTAATATGGACCCTATCAAAGAGGCTTTAGCAGAAATAGAATCCTTAAAGCCAGGGGAATCGATTAATTCCACTAAAATTGCGAAGACTCACAATGTAAGCCGAATAACCCTGTTAAGGCATCACCGCGGGGTACAGCGCTTTAGAGAAGAGCAGTATAAAAGCTAACAAAATCTTAGCAACCAGCAGACCAAAGAGCTTATAAAATATATAAATAAGCTAGCTAGCCATGGCGTATATCCTTTATATAAGATGCTTCGAAATTTCATCAAGGAAGTTACTGGAGTTAAGCCTGGAAAGAACTGGCCCGGCCGGTTTCTAAAAAGGCATTGAAAGGAGCTTTTTACCGCTATACTGCTATGAATTCTTCACGCAAACGGGCGGATTCTGCATACAAATATTCTTTGTATTTTAAGTTATTAGCCAGAAAGATCCAAGAATATAACATACAGGCAGAGAATATATACAATATAGATAAGGATTCCTAATTGGAGTACTTTTTAAAGGCGATAGAACCTTCTCTAAACAGTAATATAAAAGGGATGGCCTTAAACAACGCCTACAGGATGGTAATCGGGAGTGGATTACTACAATTGCCTGTATCTGCAGATAAGACCTCACTGTCTCATGGCTTAATATACCAAGCAAGTTCTGGCAAGATACAGGATTTATGGCTTTAAGACTTTAATGCTATAGATTACCAGGCGTTCTTTGCCTCCTATTTATCTGGCTGGGTAAATAATGAAATAGGATTTGCATGGCTTCGAGATACTTTTAACCGGGAGACAAAAGACAAAGCTAGGAGGCGTTGGCGTCTTTTAATACTAGATATCCATAACTCTTATATTATTATAAAGTTTATTTAACTTCTATAAAGCCAATAAGATTTATTTATCCACTTTATTCTACTTATACTCTGCAAGCGCTTGATATTAGTATCTTTGGCCCGTTGTCTATGGCTTATATTAATATGTTGGAGGCATTTCTACATGCCTGCCAGGGTCTAAGCTATATTACAAAACGGGATTTTCTTCAAGCTATTCTGGCCAAGCTGGAATGCGGCTTTATTAACAAAAAATATTAAAGCGCCTTGCTGAAAAGGCAGATTTACAGCTTCAGAATGACTTTAAACGGGTTAAAAGAGGCAAGGAGAAACCTTCCAGGCCCTCAACTGCTAAAGATCAGGAGGATATTGTTGAACCAGCTGTTGATGTTATTAAAGAGGCCCCTCTGGCAGTCAATTGTCGAGGAAGGCAAATCCAGCTACCGCAACACTTTCGGGATAATTAAAAAACCTTGTTAGATTCTTTATAATTCTAATTTTAATCCCTCAAAAGATCACTGTATAATTCAAATTGTATGTGGCTCTAAAGCTTCAATTCCTGACTTGGTTGTTGGTGTAAAATCGGTCGTCAGATAGGGACGGTCGTCACGTGGTGACCTACGGTATTGGAGAGATGTCTCGTCATACAATGCAGTATAAAAATATTTGGCCCGTCCAAAGTCGAAAATTTCATATAAGAGAACTCGATTCTAGATAGCTAGATGGATAGTGAGACGACGTCAGACCACTTTGGAATTAGTGATGATAATTGCGTCCAACGGATCTCGGAGTTTGTCTTTCTCCGAGGAGCTCCATCCGGAGGGGAGCTTTGTTGGCTGTCACATTCAACACAACGAAGTGGCTGGCCTTAACCCTGATTCTTTTCTTACTTTGGTTTTTGAGCACTTTTATTATTTGAGTCACCTTTATCTCTGAACTTGCAATACTCCCGATTTGGGACACCACCTGTGTTGTCGCCCAGGTACCACCATATCTTCGGGCGCCTTTATACAGCCCAAATTGCAGCATACTCCAAAGATGGTAAGTTGCCTCTTGCCTCTAGTGCGATTAGCTTCTGCAATGTTCATATGGCTAATACTCTCACGCGATGAATAGCTACCACTAGGTCTTCTCACGGCCGCACAAGGCCACCCTATGCTTGTGGAACTCAAGAACGGCGAAACCCTGAACGGACATCTCGCCAATTGCGATAACTGGATGAACCTTATACTCAAGGAGGTTGTTCAAACCAGTCCCGAAGGCGATCGATTTTTCAAAGTACCAGAAGTTTACATCAGAGGAAACAATGTATGACGATGCGCAAATACCCTTAACGTGCTATTGTTCTTGGTGTTGATACTTCGCAGATTAAGTACCTACGGATTCCAGAAGAGATCGTGGAAATCGTGAAGGAGCAACAACAAAATCAACCCTCAAACCGCAATCGTGGCGGCCACCGGGGCGACAGAGGCGACAGAGGCGGACGAGGCGGCCGAGGTCGTGGCCGGGGACGTGGTCGAGGTGGCAGCTAGAAATGAATTGAACCTGGCTAAATGAGAGAAGATGAAGATAGATACCCCGGGCAGAACAAACAGGTAGTTCGCTAGGAAGATCCATTCGGCGGGTTAGTCGAGCATATCTTGGCGTATATGGCTCTGTATTTTCAATGGGAATTGCCATCTATGCTTTTAGTCTAATTACTCTTTTTTCTTCTTCTTCTTCTTCTTCTTCTTCTTCACTTTTTTTCTATTTTAACGGGGAGTCAATCTCTTCTGCAACTAGTAGATATCTTATTTGCACCATGTATTCTTTTGAATGGTAAGTAGATATAAGTAGGGAGAAGAGCTTTGAACGTCACGTGATAAATACAGTTCATCCTGTGTTATTTCAAGCTGGAAGAGTGGAAATGATTCGGTTTCGTCAAGGCATCGAAATGCCGCATAAGACACTTATTTTAGATGGCTTATGGCATTGCCTCTGCCCATCATTCAACTTTGACACCCTCATATATTCCGGACTTCCTGCCATAAGGAAGTGTCGCCGTCCCAGAATTGATCATTTTCCGACCATCTTAGGAAGCTCCACATCAGCCTCTTCGTGGAGATACTTAAGCAGTCGCACACCGAGACTCCAGAAACATGATACGGGGAAGGATAACATCACGGATGGAATTGAACCTTGCGACCCTCAGTCCGATCAGTTAGTATCACGACACACATATCGACATACGAGAAATGTCCCTAGGCTTCCTCGAGGGGTTCCCGATACTCTAAAGGACAAGACAACGTCACGTTTAGAGACAAGGCTACAGGAGATAACAGCTAAGCGCCCCAGGATTATCAGCGCAACCCAGATATTGCGCACCTTAATTAGAGACCGCCACATACGCCCGGACCTACGGCATTACAAGGCGTTGATACTGGCCAACTCCGATCCAGAGCGTGGGTCGCCGGAAAATGTCCGCCAATTGTTGTCGGAAATGGAAACGAACGGGATAACTGCAGATTCTGGAACATTGCATGCTGCTTTACAGGTACGCTCGTGTCTGCTATGTACCTTTTTGCGGTGACTGTACGCTGACATCTGCCTTGACTGCTAGGTCCTTGCAGTTCATCCGGATTATATGCTGCGCCAAGAGATTTTGCACACTCTACGAGACCGATGGCTTCCTTTAAGCCCTGCTGGCTGGCACTACGTTGTGGCTGGCCTATTGAGGGAACACCAATTTGAGTTGGCGTTAGACCTTCTCGAAAAAATGGAAATAAAAGAGGTCCCGGTCGAGAACTGGCTGTACAGTCTTTTTATATACTATCTTTGCGACTTTGAAGAATTCGACGAGGTGATTCGATTGATACGTCTACGTGTAAGGCGAGGCCATGAAATGACGCCTGATTTGTGGCTGTACGTTCTGGATGCAGCAAGTGCTGCTGTCCATCACGAGGCAACATTTTACGTATGGAGACAAATGGTGGGATTAGGATATCTTAAACCATCATATGGTATCTGCCGGAACGTTCTGACTGTTGCATGCCGTACTGGGGATACGAACCTTGCGACATCCGTGATCCACTTCCTTACCGAAACCGATGTGTCCCTTAGCTTGGAAGACTACGAGAGGCTGGCAGAAGCTCATCTTAACTCCGGGGATTTGTGTTCTGGATTTGAAATCTTATGCCAAATGCATGCAGCAGGCATTCCACTGAAACCGAGCTCGACTAGTGCTGTTCTCACCCACATGATTCAAAATAGAACCCATCCACGCGATGCTTGGGCCATGCTAAAACGGCTGAAAGAACTGAAATACGAGATCCCTCTCCGTTGCGCTCTGGTTGTGATTCAAATGTGTGAGCAAGAAGCTCTTAGCGATCCCTCGATGGTAGACGATGGGATTGCGTTATACAAGGAACTTTACGCGCTTTGCCCGGCTAAGGCTGATGCTTCAGTGTACAACTCTCTTGTTGGTATGTGCCGACGGGCAAAAAACACAAACGCCGGCATTTTTGTTGTGAAAGAGATGGCATCCCTTGGCGTGGTGCCGGATGGTACGACATTTGAGCACCTCATCGTAATGTGCCTAGACGCCGGCAATTTTGAATCAGCGTTGATGTATTTTCAGGACATGTCTGAACGAGGGTTTACTCCTGATGAAGATACGCGTATCGAGATTCGGGACCTCTGCTCTAGGTCGAGTAGCGAGTACGCGCTCCAATTGCGATATCACCCGCATGTCAGGGATGAAGCGATAGATGTATCGGACCCTGACGCCCAATCCACCGTGGAATCTCCACCTTTGTTCAAGAAGGTCTTCTCCTACCCACCACCGGAATACGCTAATGTCCCTCGACGCCAAATACAACGGCCGGTGTCTACGGAAGAACGGCGAGCACAGCGACGAGCGGAAAATAAAGAACGCCGAAAACAGAAAAGAAGGCGGCTGGCCATTGCCAGGAATAAACTGGAAGAAGGATGGGAGGATTACGAACCGGGGGGGGTTGGTTCTTGAGGATCAACTCGAAACAAAAGAGAAACCTCTCGGCTAGCGAAGCTATGCAAATGAAACTCTTGTATGGTAGATTCATGTTGTTAGAGAGGGAGTCGAAAATAGCATACTCTGTACTGCATTGTGAATGTAACTCTGCATGATCATCACGATAGAGTCGGCACTAGGGGATAGTAGTTACCTTATGGTTACATTTGCGAGGTTGGCGGATTATTTCTCCTGTTGATAGGAAAGCAGAAGAACAAGAGCAAGAGCACGCTACCTTGCAGATGATATGTATGTCTCATAACATCATACTAGTGGCTTTCCTGCTCTGAGACTTTGAGCGCAACGTCCACACATCACCGTCCAATCTATTCCTTATCCATGTTTTTCACCAGAAGAACTCTAATTTGAACTATTCGGATGCTATCCTGCTGCTGTTCTATAAATACACAAGTTCACTAACACTGTGATCGGCCCCAAGAAGAATTGGACAGCAAGGACAGCGTCTGCAGTACATGCATATAACCGAGGGTCGTGACACTTTAACAACCACATCATAGGTGGATATTCAATTAAGTGCCATGTGTTGCACCAATTACGACAGGATTGGGACTCCTCTATGGCCTTACGTTCACACAATGCTGAAGAGGAGACCAAGCGATCGACGGTGGGAATACCTTGTAGAGTATGCGAAAAGCAGGACAATGGACCTACTCCACAGGCATCCCAACCAATCTTCATTTGCCTGAGATGTTGATACCAAAAGCCCGGGGAGACTCTGTCATACTACTAAAGCAGTCACTTGCCGCCATAGACATACTTCTATCCATTTAGCCTGTGACACCTGCTACCTTCTGTCTATTAATCACTTGCCTATTTAGTCTCTTGATTTTCGATTGTTGCATTTCATCCCCGCATCTCTGGCTTCCGTAAATATACATTCTACGCCTGTTCGTAATGCATCTTTCTTCAGTCCTCGCCGTTGCTCTCTCTGCCCCCAGCCTTACCAATGCTGTTCTTTTCCATCGCAACCCAAATCCAGCCTTGACCTGGCAGGTATCTAATTTCACCTACCACTGTTCTCCCGGGGGCTGTGTCTACGTCTTCAGCATCCACGGCGCTGAAACCAAGAACACTCCCGGATTCACGGCCGACTGTTTGATACCGAACTCAGGAAAAGAAGAGGAATACACTCAGTGCGACAACGAACAAGTCAAAGCCAAAGTGACCCCCGCGGCTGATTTCATACGGAATGTCAAGGTGGAGTATAGTTGGCTACAGGGCGTTACTGCTGAGTTCCACGCGCGAGGCCAGATTAATATCACTTTAACCGACACCTACTTTACCATTCCGGTGACTGAGGTGTCTGGTATTGCTTGAGGTCGCAGCGAAGCCTTGACCGAGATCGGTACTTCCGACTTTATGTTTGATTTATAAACGAAGAGGAAACGTTGGTCAAGTGGTGCGCAACAAGTCTGCGAAAGCAGATTGGATAATCAAACACATTGAAATACAAAAAAATCTGGGAAGGAAATGGGCGTATGGATCTGCGGTGCCGAAGGTGGGAAAGCTCGATTTCTTAATATAATGTCTGGTCTGATTATGGAAGCCTGCTGATATGATATGATAATAACGTTCTTTTTTTGTGTCTATCTGCTCCATGAAATGCCCATTGGATAATAAATGGATTCATCCTGTCTCCAAATTGATTGTTTGGCCTTTGTTGATTTAGCCCCGTCCTTGCCTGTGACATCATCCCCACCCACTGCCAGCTTTCCCCTGTAAAAATCCCCTGACACGAGCACAACCAACATTCTTGAGCGTCCTATGAAGGGTGTATATAAAAATAATTACATCCTGATGTCTGTGAGCCAATCATAAATACTCCCGGAGGATCTATCGCTCCGCATTTCATTCATTCTAAGAGATCGCTGCGAATGGTAAGTTTTAGTTTTATCCCCCCCCCCCCCTCCCTTTTTTTTCCCCTATCTCCCTACACTGTTTTGTTTATCACGAAATTTGGGCACAGGGCAGATGGAGGCATTGCATACTCTTTTGGCTACCTAATCCCAATGGTAATTAGTATTCTCGCCCTTCTTCCGGAATGCTACTTCTTGCGGAGACTGACGTTGTGGTGCTTGGCTTTCTGGAACAATGTAGGCGTCGATTCTCCGGCAGATTGTTGCTGGGCCCAGATTGAAACATCCAGAGGCGAATCTCGATCTCTGTTACGTTACAGACAATGGTGAGACCCTACTGGATTTCGTTGCTGCTTTTCTATCAGCCGCGTCTGACACGTAACCTCGTAGTTGTCGCAACGTCCGGACCTTCGTCGACCTACCCGCAACGAGCTTACAGGAACCCTCTCGATGAATTGGTGAACTTCTTGGACACAAAGCATGGCGAGGATTGGTGCATATGGGAGTTTCGTGCTGAGGGTACTGGCTACCCCGATGAGGAGGTCTACGGACGGATCCATCATTTTCCCTTTCCTGACCACCATCCGCCGCCATTTGCCCTCATTCCGGCAATTATGGGAAGCATGAAGAACTGGATTCAACGATTAGATGATACAGGCCAAGAGAAGTCACCCGATAAAGAGAATAAAGGGAAGAGAGTTGCCGTTGTTCACTGCAAGGCTGGTAAAGGGCGAAGTGGGACAATCGTTTGCAGTTATCTAATCAGCCAAGAAGGGTGGAAATTAGAAGATGCCTTGCAGCGATTTACGGAACGAAGGATGCGATCTGGATTTGGCCACGGCGTTAGTATCCAAAGCCAGCTGCGCTGGGTGGGGTACGTTGATCGTTGGGCGAACCAGATGGCCAAGGTATACATTGAACGACCGGTGGAGATACTGGAAATACATGTTTGGGGCCTGCGAGATGGCGTCAAGGTTGCAGTGGAAGGATTTGTCGAGGAGGGCAAAAGGATCAAGAACTTACATCTGTTTCATCGCAGTGAACGTACGGTCATCGACAATGGGATGACGACACTTCCCGAGAGTGATGATAGAAAGGCTAAAAGTGGCACCAACAGTCACAATGAGCCTTTGTGGACTTCAACAGATGCATCTACTGGATCTAACCTCATTACCCCTATTACTTCCTCGGATAAGTTAAGCACTTCTACAAAAACCCTACGAGCAGCCATCTTCCGACCTAGTAAGCCGGTTATCGTGCCTACCAGCGATGTAAACATTGACTTTGAACGACGGAGCAAGGCGCCATACACGGGCTGGGCAATGGTTACTTCGATAGCACACATCTGGTTCAACACTTTCTTCGAGGGAGGTGACAAACTTGACTCGGGAGTCTTTGACGCAGAGTGGGATGTTATGGATGGAATTAAAGGCACTACCAAGAAAGGAACTAAGGCGCTTGACCGATTGAAAGTCGTTTGGCGTTATCCAACCCCTTCCCAACTTGGAGCACCAGAATCGAACGAGGAAAGCGCAGCCCCCATTCCTGGCCAAACGATTACCGAGCCCGAACCGGGTGAGCCTATCCCTGAAAGTCATCCGGCCGATTGGCACGGCCTAAAGATACAGTACGACGGCGTGGGAGTCTCACGGGACCAGGAGAATACCCCATTACAAGTTTCGAAATCGCAAGAGAATCAATCGGAGGACATGAAGTCCCAAGCGAGTAATTCTACCCAGACTGGTATCAGCACAACGGCCGCCAGTGCGGCAGCAACCGCTGTCCATTCGACACAGGAGCTGAGGGAGGAATTAGGGCCAAGGAAGCAGACGACTGAGAGTCAACACGTCAGTCTTGCAGAAAGCGATGATAACTCGCCAGTCCTAGGTCGCCGGAAATGCAAGGCAGCCGAAAAGAAGGAAGGGCTGTCGACACAACACCTGCAAGAAATGGAAGAAGACGGAGATTTCGAAGGCACCCAGCCCTATTTTGAAATTGGCAACTGTCAGGATGGATCTTCCCGTGTTGGAGACGAGTCCACAAAGAACAAATAACTAGAGCATTCTCTTTCTTATCCCTCTGTGCTTGTGAGGTGCAAAAAGGTATATACGGTATTTTAGACGGAGTTTATTAATAGACAGATATAACCATAGATTTTCAATGAGTAACCAGTCCACGTGGACTTCTCATGTTGTATACAAAAAATAAAACTTCCAAAGTAAAAGTACAACTAGTGGTAGTTATGGACATAGGAGTGTTGGAGGCTCACAAAGAACAATCCATTTCACAAACAAGGTTAGATGAATTTATTCTCTAAGGTTTAAAGTATTCAAACATATTAACTTCACACACACGCGCGTGCGCGCGAAAAGTACATGCAGATACAAATATGACAACGTAGTACATCAGGCTACAGTGGAACGAAGCCTTCCATACAACGTCGATGTTCCTGTTCCTCTCGCTGCAGTCGATCGGACTTCTTACGTTCATAAACAGCCCTTACCACGCGCTTGACCTGGTCCTCGCCGTGCGCGAAATTAGCCCTGGCGAGACCCACGACCGAGTCGATCTGTTCAGGCGTATACACAAAGTTCCAGGTGGAGAGGAAATCATCCACATCCGGGTCGATAGAGTTGGGCTTCGGAGATCCGGTAGGGGCCTTTAAGGAGGATGCCTTTCCCTCTAAACGGCCGGCGATTCGGGGTCTCGAGGGTGGCGGACTCGGAGGCAACTCTGGAGCAGAGGGGTTGGGAAGGAAAGGGAAGTAAACGACGGCGATTCCTGCGTCAGGACGCATTAGGTGAAAGTCGGATTCGGATTCGTCGATACTATTCGGAAGGAAGAGACGCTTGGATGGTGGTGGTTCCTCGTCAGAGACTCTTTCCTGCTTTATGCCGACCCAGACATTGCAGTAGTCCAAATCAGTGTCTTGAGGACGGTGGTGGTCACTAGTTCCCTTTGGATTTTGGGCATCCTTGACCTTTTTGTTCAGTTTGTCCGTGGTGATGTTCTCTGGTTCCCGGAGAGTCTCTTCCGTTTCTTTCAGGTCTGTCTCGGCTTTGGGCCAACCGGCTCCCAGGGGCCAGCCTTTGATGCCTCGCTGTCGCGCGTATCCGTCCACAACTGAGAGCCAGTTTTCTTGTTTTATGTCGGCAGAAGCATCGAACGCAACGATGATGTCTATATCTCTGCCCGGTCTGAGTAGCGGGTATATAGGTAGGTTGTTACTCATTCCCGCATCCATAAGACGTAGATATTGGCTGTGGAATATGGACTCCGGGCAAGAAGCTGGCAGTTGGTCTTTCATGTCCAATACGTAGTTTGGGATTGTGGCAGGGTCAATTGGGTGTACTCGCACGAGATCCTCCGTTTTCCCTTGGATCAGAGAATCTATGCCTCCAAAGCCCGCGATTCCTTTTAGGGCTGGTCGAATTTCCTTATAATAGTGGGATAGTGTTGCGCAGAAAGCACTGCCCCAGACTCCCATCAACCCTGGCACGCGTAACTCCGGGGTTGGAAGATTATCCTCGGGAATCTTGTTGACGCCTCCCTTGAAATGTCGTCCTAAAGCCCAAGTCGGTATTCCGGCGCCGAGCTCCTCGCAGAAAAGTTCGTAAGGTGTGAATTCAAACCATTGAAACCAAGCTTCGTTCTTGGACTTTCTCATCAGTGTCTCTGGCGTCGGTTGCTTCTTATGATGACTATCTTCGTCGTTCAGGATGGGTATTTCATGACGAACCGCTGTGTAGATGGGAAGGGGATGAGACCCATCAGTTATATTGTGGCTCTGGTTAGACAATTTTAAGTCACGATCCGAAACCCCAAGTTCTCCTTTCGGTACGAGCAGTCTGGCGGCCAGCAACAGGCCGTAGATGTCCACGAGACCGAAATCTGCACCGGGATCACCTTTCAACCTTTCAACCAAGCCGCTCAGAAGATGCTTATTGGTAGGAGCGGCTGTAAGTAAATCAAGCGCTTTGGGTGGGAATGCAATATGCACACCCAGCCTGCTCTTCAGGTGATCGACGAGCTTATTGAAATTGCGTCCAGTGATTGTCGAATGGTATAATGTTTGCAGCCAGCAACTGCCGCTCACACCAGCTGTATACGTGACACAATCCCATAGACCAGCTTCCTGAGCAGCTAAATACGATCCAGTGCCAGCCACAAGGGCGCGCAGGCCGCCACCAGAGCCACACATAGCAATTATCGGTACGTCGTCGGGGTGTATGTCCTCCTCAGCAATATTCAGATAAGCCGCAAGTGCTTTCACTGAATGCTGCTTCCTCTTTCTCCTGAACACCAACTCATCGTCGCAGAGGCTACTGCCAACACGGACCCTGGCCTCGCGTAATATCTCGGGGTTAATGTCCGGGTCGTGGGCCTCCTTCCAGATATTATCTGCGAGAGAACCAGGAGACATCGAAAGCTCATGCTGGAGTTTCTGTACAGTCGCTGGAAGCAATCGAGTCCAATCGGGAACAATATAGCTCTTGAGGCTGTCTAGTTCAACCCAATCGGCCGAGCCAACTGACTGCTTTACTCCATCGAACCTATGCATAATACTTGCCCAAACCGAGCCTCCCTCGCTTAATTGAGCATTTTCTTCGAGAATATTGTCTGTGAAGTCCTTGTCAGAAGGCTTATTGTGCCAATTGTCGGCTCTCCACGTACTTGAAGTGGAAATGAATGCATTCTGCTCTGATTGTATAGGTGACCGCCGTGTTCGAGATGCGCGTTCGCCTGTAGAGTAGAGCAGTCCACTACCCAGGGCTATTAGAGCCGCGGGAGGGACCGCCCATCGCAAGCTCAGTGCCTTTGCAGCACCCATATTGAGATGGGTACTGCGGAAGGAAGGGCGCGTAGAGGGCAACATGCGACCTTTAAAAGGCCATTGCGCTGGTGGGCCAGACCATGACGATCCTCGTTCACTCTAAGCTGTATGATGTAATGTCACGTGGAAAGAGTATCCGGGAGAACCTGACGGCCCGATGATGCCTATTTTGGGACTAGCAATGTCTTCTGGGAGGCTCTACTTTTGAGGCGGCGAAACCTCCCTTCAAACAATCCGATCATGCTTGCTTCAGGAGGCCAGGCGCCTCGGCTTTCTGTTTTCAAAGGCATGACGTTCTTTCTGTCGTGATAATCTTGCGATCGGAGTGGACTAGTTTTCTAAACAGTTGATGTTGGTTGTGGGACCTTGTGGATCGAGCGCTTCCTGATCATGGTTACCCCAAGGAATACCGCCTATGCGGAGGAAAGCGCCGAAGTAGAGGTGCTGTACGCCAACCTCGAGAAGCTCAAAGTTCTCACCAAGAAGATTCAAGGTTCCCTTGTGCGCGTTGAGACTGGAGGCAACGTGGTGAAGCATGCCATCGGCCCCATATACAGTAATACACAGTCGCTTCAGATCACCAACAACAACATCGATAAGATCAATGAAGCCATTGATCGCCTGCGCCAACCACTTGATGCTAAGAATCGAGAGGAGGACATCATTCGTGCTGGGTAAGAGACTCTGCTTAAAATTTCCAGGCACCTTTTTGACCTAAGTATGCTTTTCAATAGCCCCCAGGATGTTGAACTGTCGCAATACCTCTCGGCCATGAAACGCGTGGAAAAGGCCTTGATTGATCTCAATTCAACAAATTTGCGATCAAATCAGAAAGCTATCTCCGATTTCTCGTCTTTATTGAGCACCGGCACCATCAAGATCCAAGACTTGTTCCGCAGCGAATTAAGCCGGCATGTCAGCCCTATCGAGCCGCTGCATTACTTAACAAAAGGTGGGCATGCCATCCCAAGTATACCGATAACCCTAGCTTAGCTGCTTACCTGTCTAATTGTAGAGCTTCCGTTTCCATCAATCCCCGAAGAGACGATTGCAGAATTGGCACCCATCAGCGCTGCGATTAGCTCGGCAGCACCTCATGGACCCCAACGCGGTGAAGGCGGAAACCCCACACTCAAAATATTCGCCGATATCCGTGGACCATATATGACCAAGAGCCTACAGAATCTTGCCATAGCATCGTTGAATACGGTCAAGCGGAGGGCCACAGATGGCCCCTATAAGCAAGGTACTAATGGGATTGGTATTTACTCGAATGCCTTGGAGGGGTTCATATATACCGAACATGATATTATCTCGCGGATTTTCACAGGTGGCCAGCAGGGACTGGCTCTCCACGCCACCTGTCGTTCTGCGCTGGCCGAATACTCAAAGACACTGCGTGAGCTTAACCAATACATAAAGGCAAATCTTATGACAGACTGCTTCCTAGCCTTTGAGATTATCGAGATTGTGACTACTATGTCCTACCGTATAGACTCCAAGACTGGGGAACTCAAGAGTGTATTTATTGAAGCTCTGAGACCAGTTCGCGAAACCGCCAAATCCTCTCTTACCGAATTGCTTGAGGAAACCAAGCGCAGGGCTGGGAATATCGCCGTGCTCCCACCCGACGGTGGATCTGTACCTCTTGTCAATGAAGTCATGAACGCTCTCACTACATTGACTAGTTATTCGGGGCCGCTGGCATCTATCTTAACCTCTCTAGGCGATGGCAATTGGCGTTCTACGTCAAACACATCTGTCACTCCATTGGATGTCAGCCCTGACAGCTTGACACTCCTCACTCATTTTATTCTTGACATGGTTGAGGCTCTTATGATTGCACTGGAGTCTCGGGGCAGGGCATTTCACCGCTCTAAAGCCGTTCAGGGGGTCTTTCTTTCAAATGTGTTCTGCAACGTTGATCGGTCCATTCGGGGTAATTCAGACTTGGCAAAGTACCTTGGCTCTCCCGACAGCATCACGCGGATAGACACCTTCCGTAAACGTGCCATCTCGACGTACTTGGACTCCTGGAAAGAGACTTCACATTATCTCCTCGATGTGCAATATACATCTCGAGGGGCTGGTGGCTCAGCCCGGCCTACGTCCGGGGGTGCTGTGGACTCCACTTCCATAGTGAAGTCTCTTTCTTCTAAAGATAAGGATGCGATTAAGGAAAAGTTCAAGGCGTTTAACGCTAGCTTTGATGAAATGCTGGCCCGCCACAAGGGTTTGTATATGGAGCGAGAGGTGCGTGGGGTGCTTGCCCGTGAGATACAGGCAGTCCTTGAGCCTCTGTACGCACGTTTCTGGGACCGCTACCATGAAATCGACAAGGGAAGGGGCAAATATGTCAAGTATGACAAGGGGAGTCTTTCTGCACAGCTGGCAGCACTGTCATGAAATAAATCAGGCGTTGTGATTTACAATTGAGCTCACAGTTATACATAGAGCATGGCATTGTGCCCAGAGGGGATAATGATGTGTTCAATGCAGACGCCTCCAGAATCTCATGGATCCCCATAGTTTAATATGATAATTCTTTTCACTGCAAACGAGAATGGATGGACCGGATAATATACAAATCATGTGATGATAGCCCCTCCAGATAACGTGACTGATAAGCGGAAGACCCCGCTAAGGCCATACGGTCTCGCCCACTGCAACACAAAATTTCCCAGAGTAGCGCACACAGCTCTCGTCCTCTTACCCTTCCACCAGGTGCCGCTCAATTGCTTCTGAAACCTACCAATTTCATTCTGACAGGATGTCGGCAAACAATGATGTCTATCAGACCCCACTCAACTCGCGTTATGCGAGTATGTATCCCCTCCCGCATTTACCTCCCCGTAAATCATCCACTATGACACTAATTGCAATGCCAATTGATCTATAGGCAATGAGATGAAGTATCTCTTCTCTCCGAGAAACCGGTTTTCTACCTGGAGACAGTTGTGGCTTTGGCTCGCCGAATCCCAGAAAGGTACCATTTGTCCTTCTACTCACCAATCTTTGCTCTGAATTGCACCTGTCTTCAGCAGACTCACTAGCACAGAACTGGGCCTGCCTATTACCGACGATGCGATCGAGCAGATGAAGGCCCACATCACCATCCAAGATGACGAATTCAAGGTTGCCGCAGAGGAAGAGAAGCGCCGGAGACACGACGTCATGGCCCACGTCCACGCCTTCGGCCAGGTTGCACCTGCTGCCGCTGGAATTATCCATTGGGGTGCTACTTCGTGCTACTGCACCGACAATGCCGACCTGATCTTCCTCCGTGATGGCCTCGATATCCTCATCCCCAAGCTCGCCGTCGTGATCGATAAGTTGGCTGCGTTCGCCAAGGAGTACAAGAATCTGCCTTGCCTTGGTTTCACCCACGGACAGCCTGCTCAGCTGGTTACCGTTGGAAAGCGTGCATGCCTATGGCTTCAGGACCTCCTTATGGATTTGAGGAACCTTGAAAGGGCACGTGACGATTTGCGTTTCCGTGGAGTCAAGGGCACCACCGGTACTCAGGCCTCTTTCCTCCAGATTTTCGACGGTGATCACGACAAGGTTGAGCAGCTGGATGAACTGGTTACCGAGAAGGCTGGGTTTAACTCGGCCTTTATCATTTCCAGTCAAACGTACTCGCGCAAGATTGATGTCGATGTCGCCAATGCCCTTGGTTCTTTCGGCTCCACTTGCGAGCGCATTGGTATTGACATCCGTCATTTGGCAATGCTGAAGGAAGTTGAGGAACCTTTTGAGAAGGATCAGATTGGCAGCAGTGCAATGGTCAGTCACTGCATGGTTATGTTGAAAGAGTTCCTGGACTAACCACAACTATATAGGCTTACAAGCGCAATCCTATGCGTTCTGAGCGTCTGTGCTCACTGGGAAGGCACCTACAAAATCTTCCCAAGGATGCCGTGGATACCTACTCGGCACAATGGTTTGAGCGCTCTCTGGTAAGAGAACTGTGGCATTTGTTAGCCAAGATCACTTTTGGTTAACGTCTATCAGGACGACAGCGCTATTCGTCGTATTAGCATCCCAGAGCTCTACCTCTCTGCTGATGCCTGTCTCATCCTTCTTAGTGAGTCCAATCCAAATTCAAGCGTGAACTAGGTAGCTGATTATACCCAGACAACGTCACTTCCGGGTTTGTCGTTTACCCTGAGGTTATCCGACGACGTGTCAACGATGAGCTTCCGTTTATGGCCACGTATGTTCCCCAAATTATACGCACTAAAACAATAGAGTCTGCTGCTAACTATTTCAACAGTGAGAACGTAAGGCTACTAATGAATTATTTCTAAATAAAGAGGATACTAATTGGATCCAGATTATAATGGCCTGCGTGAAAAAGGGTCTCTCCCGCCAAGATGCACACGAGGAAATCCGTATGCTCCACTACTTCCTTCATCCATCTCACATGCCTACCGATTCCTAACAAGACTATCCATTTTACAGGAGTCCTATCCCACCAAGCAGCAGACAACGTGAAGAAACACGGCAAGAACAACGACCTTCTCGATCGCATCCGTCGTACCGCCTTCTTCGCTCCCATCTTGGATGAGCTCGACAGCCTCCTTGAACCCAGTACTTTCGTTGGCCGCGCTCCCCAGCAGGTGGAGAAGTTTACCTCGACTGAGATCAAGAAGGCCCTCCTGCCGTACGAGTCTCACCTTCTCAAGGCTGAAACCTCTGCCCTCTATGTTTAATGTTCCATAAATGTTTCCCTTGCCGGCTGACAATTCAACGGCTACCCTCTACGTCTAGAAATCCGTTTTCCAGATGGAAGGTACCGCCTCGTTAAAAACGCTCATCAGCCATAGATTAGCAAATTTTTGGAATGTGCAATAAAGATTGAAATATTTGTGTGTGAGAGAGGAGTGAGAAGGCGGACTATAGAGTCTGTCCGCACTATTTTGTGTATATAGTAATTCTGATGATTTGAGATGATTTCGAAACTTCTGGAGATCTGAACTGCTTTTCGAGTGCTCTCTTTACCTAATTAATTACCCAGATATTGGTTTTATTTAACTTTATCTTTGCCATAGAAGTTCACATTTCTCACCGATTCTTGAAAACAGAAAAAGAAAAGTATAGTCTGAGTCCTCTGAAGATGTTTGGATAGTGTTATGCAGTATTTTACCATAAAAATATCAAGGATAATAATAAACAACAGCTACAAAAAAAAAAAAGAAAGAAAAGCTTGATAGGCCAAGGAGGGGGAATCGAATGGCTGGCTTATCTAAACAATAATTTAATAATTAACTATCTAGTTTCTAACAAATTTTTGCTCTTGTACTTATTTTTGTTTCTTTATGAGTTTTTGTTTCCGTTATTGCCCCATCTATCTATTTTCTATCCTAGTATGTTCATAACAGCCATAACCGGATATTTCCAAGACAATTTTTCTAGTTTGCACGGATATCCAATGTGTCAAGGACCAGCGGGGTGGTGACCATACCAGTGGAGGGTTTTCCCAGTCTTGCCTCCTTGTTTCACATTTTTTTTCTTTTCTTTTTTGTGGTTAGCAAGGAGAGTGAATACTGACAAGGAACAAGTTGATGTCACAACCGAAATATGAATGTAAAGATGAATGAAATGAAACAATATTAAGAGATTATGAAATTCTATTTAAATTGTTAACAAAAATCAGTAAAACAATATTTTAAGGTTCAACATAGAGTAATAGAAGAGGGAGTATTAAATGACATATCCATGGCTGGTAGGATGAAAAGCTGCAGAGAACTTACCTGTAGATCATAATTCAAGTAATCCAACGGAACACATAGAAATTGATAATGCATAGCTAGGCATGCATGCCATGTGCCATGTGTAGCCAAAACATTGAAAGATACAACGATCGACTTGTGACTTGACCCGCTTGTTACACGGTGATAGATTCACTAGATCACCGACAGCCAATTGATGATCTAGAAAAAGGATGTCAGCCAGAGATCTGATTTGTGCAACAGTCAAAAGCTTACCATCATCGCCTGCATCAGAGCCACCTTTTCTCCGTAGTGCACTCCATCCCAACTATCAGCCTGCAGCGTGGCGTTATACATGCCAAGAACATCCATCTGTCTACTATGAGCTGCTTTGGTGGTATCCAGTGTATACTGCCAGCTTTTCGCATGGACATTATCTCCAGGAGGCCTTTGGTGACCGGGTGCAGTGGGTCCTACCCAGAGGAAAGGGGTTGTTCGTCCGCTAGATCTTGCCAGTGCTACCCATTCGTCCATGCTGTCCTTAGCTATGGGCAAGGAATATGAGGTTGAAAGCGAGAGGCTGTGAATCACAGGAATAGGCTTTTTCTTTTCGCCCGCTTCGGTGATAAATTGACGGAAATTTTCATGGTGACTCTTTGAGGCAGGTGAGCCAGTTGTGGTGACAAAGCTATGATAAATTCCTGAATGGCATGTCTGATCAGCATCTGAGACTAAACGCATTGGATGAGATAAAAATGGATAGGCGTTAAAATGCTCACGAGTTGGACAAATGTACGGGCTCTGAGTTGTCTTGCCCTCCTGCTCATATAATTCATCACTTGAGGCAATTCGCAGCGGGAGGCATGAGGCATCAGTGAACTGCGAGTCACAGCTGCACTTGTAGCCAAGCTCTTCATCAATCTGCCATTCTTTCAGAGACCCAACCTCCATGTTCTCGCGAAGAAGGATGTTCAATCCAGCATAGACATCCGCAAGGGATTTGTCGCCAACAAAAACCACACCATCGAACTTGTGCAGGATATCACACACTTGAGAACTGGTATACCAGTGGTACAAGCAGCCTATCCAATGTTAGAGCTAGTTAATGCAGGAAGAAGTTATGTTCCCAGCGACAACTGAGGGGCGTATAGCATACCTTGTGAAGTATAGGACGCGTCAAACCCATGCCTTCCACCATTGCTCATGGCACTGAGTAGCGAATCCTTTGTCTGGCAGTATGATTTGCTTGGAATATGGCTGTCGCTGTCCTGCGGGGGCTGGTAGAGGGACAGAGAAGAAATGCCACATCCTTGACGGCCCACGAACTGAGCCAACCAGCTACAGATCGAGTCGCAGATCAGTATGGTGATGCTGAGCGGTTTCGAGGGAATCGAAAAGCAGCCAGGGGCCTCGGAGCGACTCACTCGTTGGCAGCAACGGCGGGGTTGGACGTCGAGGGCGTGAAGGGAAGATAGAAGATATCGCGGATAAGCCAGACGATGTAGAGGACACCCAGCACCCAGAGCGATGCCATCAGCTTGTAGGTGGAAGATCGCCAGGTGACTCTACGAATCAACCTGCGTCCGTTGGGCCCTTCGATCGGACCACGCCGCTGGGGCTGTCTGTGATTCTGCTGCATGCCAGAAAAGGGAGATGCAGCGGTCTCGTTCATCGCAATTGATTCGCTGTGGGACTGGCGCCGACGAGACATGGTTATCTTCGTTTACATGCAAGAGAAGTAGAAGGAAGGTGAGTAGGAGATAAGATCGGACTGTTAGGGAAGATGCATCTGTCAAACGGCAACGAGTGAGATCTGGGCTGTTCTTTCTAGGGGTACAAACAGAGGTTCAAGAGATTGATTGGGGGAAATGGAGCCACGAGATCCGGAGAGGACCAAACAGAGTTGGGAGGGGTTGCAGTAATGCGATCGTGATTATGGATGGATAGATGGATAAGAGGATTGATCGATTGATTGGGAGAGGGGCTCGAGGACTTTTTTTTCTCTGGTTTCCCCAATTGGAAATTGGCTGCTTTCTCCAGCTGTCTCTGCTTTTGCTTCTCTATTCTCGCTCTCTCTCTCTTCCTCTCTCGTATCGTTGTCCTGTCTGGTTTGTCCTGTCTGGTTTGTCCTGTCTGGTTTGCTTTCCTTTTTTTTTTTTTTTTTTTTTTTTCTTCAGACTCGTCGACCCAGTCCAAATGCTAACCCCCAAATATTCTTCTAAAGGGCTTAATTGAACCCAGGCTTCTTTGTGCAACTGAACAAGATGTTGGGAGGAAGCACGGAGGGAAGGAATACTCCCATCTAATTTATGATAATGATCCTCCCGTACGCACAAACCAACTCCACCAGGGAAGAACTGCAATAATAATAGAAATTCACTAACAGTCGAGTCGGGCAGTCAGTAATAAAGAACCGAAGAGGGGCCGTGGTAATTTTTCCCCTGAATTGGTGCGTTTAGGGGCAGAAATTTGGCATCAACAGCATGAAAGCGAAAAAGGTAATCCTGAAATTTGCGGATCCTCTTTTATTAATTTCATTTATTAACTATTGATTTATTATTTTTCCTCTTGGTCTCTGTCCTCTCACACCAGAGACAGCGTAACCGAGATTTTTTTTTTTTTTTTTTCAGATTTCGTGTCGCTCAAGTTATACTCTACCAGGGCAAAAAAAAAAAAAAAAAAAAAAAAAAAAGAACAAAAACAAAAACATCACACCCCAATCAAAGCTTCTGAAGGAGCTTTCAACGCAGGTTTGCATCATCGTTATCGAGACCAACTCACAAAGCAAACGGAATTGCTGAGTCAATGACAAGAGCAATAAAGTGAATGGAGAATTAATGAAAACTCATCACTGCACGCACCAGAAGCATTTAGATGGGTCGATTCCACAATTTACCATGATGAGCTGAAGCTAGTCACATTTTCTAGGAAAGAAAGAAAGGAAAGGAAAGGGAAAAAAAAAAAAAAAAAAAGACTACGTACTTGTCTCCAACCGAACCTGATTGAGCTTCTGAACCGGCCGAAAATCGGCCTAACTGGCTGGTGTCAGGATTAGGGTTTATTATTCTTATCCAAACGGTGGATTTTCCCCCTCCAACAGTCGCACTGGCGCAGAAGAGGACAAAAAAAGCCCAGGTTAGTAGATGAGGGCCCAGACATCATATCCACCTGCGACGGTATGATAGCCAGTCGGAGACAGAGAATCACCACTGCCAACTGTTCTGGTTGGTGGATCAGACAGCTGTCAGGAATAATCGTCGGAGCTATACCAAGTGCTTCGCACGCTGAGGAAAAAAAAAAAAAAACCTAATACTGATCTTGATGATGGCGACTATTACCAGAAAAGAACTCCTAATCGCATGCCAACTCAGTTAGGGAATTATACTAATCGACGGACTCCTGCGATGCTGCCCCAGGATACTCGCCCCAGGGTTGGCTTCTGGAAACTCACCGTACTACATTAGGCTAAGGTAATGTCCAACCACGCCGGCTTTTCACAAGTTGGGGCTAATCTTAATTAATATTGATTGTTTTTTCTTGGTGCTTCATTCTCGCATCCACTTTCTTTCTTGAGAGCATTTTAATTTTGGAGTACATATTTATGTAGGATGTGGCTGCAGGATCATGTCATCGTTGTCTTTATCAGTGATCAGGATTAAGTTCAAGGATAGATGATTGGACTTCCGACTCAAGGTCTGGACCAACAAAAGGACGATAGGCATCGCCTTAAGTTTTAAGTAGACAGCAATTATTCTTCCATAACCCTGTAACCCTGTCGATGGGGAAAGGAAGAAAAAGAAAAACTTTTCAGCCCAACGCGAGTATGACAGCAACAAGATGTAAGGATGGTGGAGACCTCTCTCCCCTAATGCAGTCAACATCATCGGCGACTGTCCGTCTTGCTTTATTCTGCCTGTTCTACGGAGATATTCGATGAGCCAATCCCCTTCTGAGAGAATGCCAGATATACCCCCACAGACTGTGACGGTCCGAGGCCGTAGAGAGGGCTCTAATCAGGGTCGTGGTCTAAATATACTTAATGGTTGTGGGTAAACAGCCTCTGAGCCTAGGCGGTTAGAATAAACGATTTGCTCCGATGCGGAGGGGAAAACGAAAGATTTTCGGACGAAGGGGAAACTCGGACCAGGTTCACGTTCTCATCGGCAATATCCTCAAGGACCAAAGAAATCAAGACACTGGCTTTGATTGCGGTCTGCTTCAGAGGTAAGTTCACTTCAGGCTTGGGAATAGTGGAGACACTTTTCTTCTCGCAGAATCCGGAATACTCTCAAGATATACTCTAGGACTAGGTATATTGTGCGGAGTAGTTCCAGGTATACAGAATCTCCTGAGCATCGGATGATCGATTTGCTTCTTCCTCGGCCGCGCACGGGATCAACCCCCCCCCCACACGTGACCCCCCCAGGAATTCGAGTCTCCGCAAAAAGACTCATCATCCTCATCGTCTCCCCTCTTTGTCGTGAAGTTGAACGAGCCATTTGGGTGGTGGTTGCTTCTCTCCATTCTTTCTCCTGTCTCCTTTTCCAACCTCATATCTTCTCCTTCCTGTGTGCCATTCACTGCCTCGTTTCTTCACTGTCACGGGGTCATTAGACTACTGCTACTACTGCCCGCCACTCCGGAGCTAAACTAGTCAACCTCGGTAGCCATTTGTCTCGCTGTGCAGTCAATAGCTTATTGTTCGCCTTTCCCCTTCACAAGAGCTGTCACATTGTTTGGTTTTATCGATCGTGGAAACCAGGCCATCGGGCCTGAATAGTTTCAGACACCATGTGGAAGCCGTCGGAGAGGCTGGTGGAAACCATCAGACATTATGCCAGCTTCCCCGCCACTGGTGTATCCTTGCGGCAGATGGTCCAATTTGGAGACAGGCCATCAACCGGTAGGCCCATCATACATCCACACATTTCATATCTATTTTCTACCGGATTTTATTTTTGGAAAACCTACAATTTTAAATGATAGCCCGAAGCTAATCATGATCCTTAAAGTAGGGACCCTATTCCGCGCCTCGCAATTCCTTTCGGAGGAACTTCCCATTCGTTTAGCGCATCGAGTTCAGGACTTGGGTGAGCTGCCCGATGGCCTCAGCGAGATGCCCTCCATTAAAAAAGTACAGGATTGGTATGCACAGTCATTCGAGGTATGACTCATCTCCCTCTGCTCCTTTTATGGCTGGGGCTGATATACTTTCAAGGAGATTATCACCTTGCCCCGACCGACTCTTACCCAAGAAGTAAAATCTCGGTTGTTACGACCCGGACGGATGAACGGTGGTGTTTCGAAGGTCCTTTCGGAGACAACTCAAAACCCTAGTATAAAAGAAGGACAGTATCGGTCCTCTCCTTCGTCTTCACTGAACGGTAATGGGAATGGAAAAGCAGCAGCGGCTGCCGCCCGGAGATATTTCGTTCCATCGGACGACCAAGGCAATTGGCCGCCGGAGTTGAATGACTATAATGAACGTTTTGCAAAGACACTGCAGCACATAAAACGTCGACATGACAGTGTTGTGACTACTGTGGCCCAGGGTATTTTGGAATGGAAGCGCAAGCGTCAGCGGCTGCAGATCGACTCCACGGTTCAGTCTTTCCTCGATCGCTTCTACATGTCTCGGATAGGTATACGAATGTTAATTGGTCAACACATCGCTTTGACGGAGCAAACGCATGTGCGTCATCCAAACTACGTCGGGATCATCTGTACCAAGACAAATGTTCGAGAAGTGGCTCTTGAGGCTATTGATAATGCCCGTTTTGTGTGTGAGGATTACTACGGACTATTTGAGGCACCTAAGGTTCAGCTTGTCTGCAAAGATGACCTAAATTTCATGTACGTCCCGGGCCACTTGTCTCACATGATCTTTGAGACATTGAAGAACTCGCTGCGTGCTGTGGTGGAAACCCATGGTGCAGATAAGGAGGCCTTCCCGGTCACCAAGGTTATAATTGCCGAGGGCAAAGAAGACATCACGATCAAAATCTCGGATGAAGGCGGTGGAATCCCCCGTTCGGCCATTCCTTTGGTCTGGACGTACATGTACACCACCGTGGAACAAACGCCCAATTTGGATCCCGACTTTGACAAGAGCGACTTTAAAGCTCCTATGGCCGGGTTTGGATATGGCCTGCCGATCAGTCGTTTGTATGCTCGGTACTTTGGCGGAGATCTGAAGCTGATCAGTATGGAGGGGTAAGTCTATTTATTCTAGAAACTATGCTAGGCCAGTTTTTTAGAGACTAACACTGCATATAGATATGGCACAGATGTATATCTACATCTGAATCGTCTTTCCTCGAGTTCGGAACCTCTACAATGACAACTACCAGTCATGAGGGATGGTCGTGTCCGGTTTTCCACTTCCCATCGTCTGCATCCTTTCTACTCGGAACCCGATCCACCACCATCTCAAGGATTGACGCCAATGAATATTCAAGCTGCACGTGCGCAGATGCGCACCAGGGAAGTTTCCGAACGCAAGCAAGTTGGAGATGCAGAAAGTCGGCTTAACGTGGAGAGATCGGGAAATTAAAGGCACTATAACACGTTCGTCCTTTGATATTTCAAGTTAGCCTTCGGGCAACCTCCTGCATGCCTTGGACTTGACTTACTGAACATTCACTCCGTCTTGTGAGCTATTAGGACCACCTTTTTTTTTTTTTTTTTTTTTTTTTTTTTTTTTTTTGCTTTGGTCGCTAGACAAAAGATGACTCTTGAGACAAGTGAAGCTTTTGGCTAATCCTATCTGCCACCCTCTATCGCCATTGAATGACATGCGTCGGTATATTCGGTCAATAATAAAGATCGATAGACGATAAAGGTCAATATGATACCCATTGATACCATTTCACTTTGGGGTAGCAGTTTTTGGAGCAAAAGTTGCGCGCATTTTGTCATATGTTTTGGTGGTCTACTTGTAGATCAGATTTTTGTCTTTTTCTTTCTTTTTTTTTTATTTTCTTTTTTTGCGCCTGTTTTCTTGTTTATGGATCTTCTTTTCTTGTCAATCTTTTTGTACAGTAGATTACGCATCGTGTTGGGATTTTACGGTATGAACGGCCTATGTAGGGACAAGGTGTATACAACGAGCCAGTATATGAATTGAATGCTTTCACATGATTTGTGTTCCAATCCAATCGTGCCGCTCCGCTAATAGTCAGCTGTAGCTAACTATTTGTTAAAATCATACCAGAGTTATCTCATAAAATAGACAGTCCATCCATCGACATCTCAGACCACAAGTATACCGAAATCAACATAAGAAATCACCAGTAGAAGCTTCAGAGAAGTAAATAAAGCTAATAAGGTAAATCAAATACCCGATTCTCCCTCTCCGCACCACTCCATCCCCTTCGTCTCTCCCACTCCCGACGAGTACGAGTACTACTACTACCCGACGACGTGGTCGGATTCTTCCCTTTCGGTCCTCGCGCTCGATCCTTATCGGGCGTCATCCTGGTGCCCTTTTGTTTCGACGACCCCGCCGCCGGCGACGAGAAATTCGACGACGCGCTGCTCCCTCCTCCTCGTCCATTGCCGGCAGCTCCATCAGGCCGACGCCACCCCAAGTCATCAGTACCATGCACATCGACGATACTCCGATGAACGATCATCGGGGCCGTCGTTGACATCGACATCGACGCCCCCGTCGAGGACGACCGATGTTGGATGATGAAGCGATCTGCACGAAGAGAGGTCGCTACGGCAGGATCCTCCGGAGCCATGAGCTTAGCTAAGAAGCGACGACGGGCTTGAGGGAGGGTCTAGGCAGTTTATCAGCTATCAGGTCCCATCGTAATTAAGCCAGTGTCAAAAACTTTTTAAAATAAATAAGAAGAAAGAGGGACCCAACCTCCTGAGCCACCAACGCCTGTGTAGTCAATAATTCCCGGTCCATGAGGACAGACAACGCGGCGTGTCTTTCTTCTCGTAGTCGACTGCGGACTTTCTTTTCTTGCTCGATGGACGTATGGTACGGTGAGACTGAGCCGCGGACGCGCATAGATGATGACCCGACTCTATCAACTTCGTATCCTTGTTATTACCATATTAGCTTAGATTTTTTTTTAAAAAAAAAAAAAAATAGGGGAAGTGAAGGACTCACGAGGACCTCCTATTTCGCGTTGTTGAAGTGCGGGCTGGTCGATTTGCACGGCCCCGTCGCTGTTATTGTTGTTGTTGCTGTCGTCGCTTTCGCTGTCGCTGGGGATCATGATCGGGTTGTTGTTATTGTTGTAGGGACGGAACATCTTGGAAATGGAATTGATCGCTCGTTCTTGGTAGATATTAATCAATTGTTAAAGCGAAAACTATTTAATAATAAGATATATATCACCATCATATATCTGTGAAATTGCTGAATACAAGGCTAGTTGATCGAAAATCTGGATTTGTACAGACAATAAACCATATCATTGAGATAGGTCCAATTCCCCTGTCCAGCAGGTACCACGAATGGAGGTGGCGATTGGATGAATATTCAAGAAGACAATAACTAGATGGTGACGCAGAAGCGCATGGAGTTGCTAAATGCCATGCGCGCTGCTTAGTCACCTGATTTCTCAGATTGCTCAATTCGGTAACTAGTCGGAATACAGACAAATTCAATGTTGTTGTCTCCAAGTCCACAAAACATCCAATGACTATGAACATTAACACACAATCCATTGAATAACACTTGGAAAGAATTAACCTCTTGAGTACCGTTTCCGATCGAGGAAGCGTTTCTATAGAACAGCTCAATTACCTAAACTCCATCTGGCAAGGCCAGTCAAGCAGGAAGACATAAGAAAGAATGAAGTATGAATAAGGGCTCATGTACACAATACAAAGAAGCAATGGGTACCAACATCAGGAGTCCATGAATATAGATACACAAAGATATGAAAGTGTCAACTAGCTCTAAGCCTCCCAAGCCCAGCGATCGTCATAGGTCCCAAATGAACGCGCCCAACGCCAGCATTCAAGGCCGCTAAACCAGAAGACATGCTAGGAGTATTAAATAGTCACTTCTGGGGGTCCCAACTCTCATCCGTCATGAGCAAGGACAGGTGAAAGAAAGCAACACGATCTACTGGATAACTCATCAGTAGCCTAGCAGCCATGCATGAAGAAGTTTTTAGGCCATTCATATCCAGCATCGGTCCTGTGAAGGTCAGTAAAGTAGGGTTTGAGGGTGGCAGAGGCAGGCACCCACTCACCACGTAGTCTTATTCACATTGTTATATGCGTTGGGATGGTTGGCTATGTATTCTGTCGTCTCATAACCTGGCGGATCGCAGGTGACGCTGATGTTGTCCGGATCTTGGTAGATACGGATATAATCGAAGCGCATGTACCCGGGCATAAGGTTTCTAATGGACTTGTTAATCGGGGCAAAACTCTCGGCCATACCCAGATTCATCACAATGGCTAGCGGCTCCATGGGGATCATGCGCTGGCCAATGTTGCCATTCGGCCCTATCGCCCTCCCATCCAGAGTCCAGGTCTTATCCTCTCCGACAAACCAGGTGACGCTACCATCACCACCCGGTGAATATTCAAAGGCATAAGTCTGGTATTCTGTGCCGTTATACCACTTGTTATTCAAGTTGGTAAGACCAGACATGGCTTGCTGAAATTCACCACCACGATAGTCATTGATCTCCGTTATTGTTGGATCATATACTGCGGTGAAATCTGCTCCCTTGTCAGATACAGACGAGTCCGACGGGTTAGTGGTTAAGCGTACCATAATCCGGCATGTACCAGACATCAAACGGGGCCATCTGCAAACTTTGGGACACAGAGCCGATCACTGCATTACCGTTACCGTTCAAAGAGATAACGCTGGCTTCAATCACATCAATCTCAGGTGCACTCCTGGATCTACCCTGGCTAGGGTGATCTTGACCATCACACGTGCATGCTGGAAGGCGCATCCCAGGAAGATAATTGATTCCATCGGGGGAACTTTGGTTCGGAGTGATCCCGGCATCGCATTTATCGTGGTAGCTGTAGGGCCACATGCCATCCGTCGTTGCCGCATATCCCGGACGGCCTAGGTTGCCCATTGCCCAAAACCCGGGCCAAAATCCTGACACATCCCCAGATCCTGGCAAAGAAATACTGGCTTCCAAGCGGCCGCCCGTGAAGCAAAGCTTATTCCAGCTTTGCACCATTCCCGAGCGATACTTCAAGGCATGATTATTGAAGGCGTCAAACCTCAGCTCGAGGACTCCATCCTTTGTCGTAACCGCATCGGGATCATACCACTACATATCCGGTCAGCGCTATTTACTCAAATACTGAGGGGAGTGACCGACCTCGAAATCCTGCGTGACGCCATACCAAATGTCAACCGCCTGATAGTATGGATCATCTCCATCGTAAAACGTCCGACCAGGCACATTGAATTCATCGGAGAACTAAAATGGGTATCAACAAGGCTACTATGGTCGATAGTTACTAATGGCTTCCATGGCCAATGCAGACTCACCACCAGCTCCCACTCTTTGCCATCCGTAGCCTTCTTTTTCATAGCCGAGGCCGGTGTGTCCGGATCTATCAGACCTGTCCGTATGTTGGAGAGTACTGGTCGTTCCCCTACATCAAGGCATAGAGTGTCTCCCGCAGCACAGACCGAATGTTGCTTGTACATGCCCTTCACGGCAGTTCTAAAAGCAGTCAATCCCGATACCGACATAGAAGGGTGCAGGTGAAAAGGGTAAAAGGAAGCCACCGTACATCACAGGATACCCGACAAATAACATCAGGAAACCCAGTGTCAACAGAATCAGCCCACCCACATTGATCATCCCGCGACGATTCCAAATATCACAGTCCTTCTCTCCGTCGCTGGCGTCGGGATTGTGTAAATAATCATCTTTCTCCACATCTTCTGGGAACAAGAGCAATCCTTCCATGGGCATGATATTGAACTTCTCGGAGACAGTCTGCGTATTGACATCATTGTCCTCGCTTCCCGTTTGCGACGGCGCTCTGGAGTCCCCTACCTGCGTATACGCGTAATTTCGAGTATCCTGACTCGCTCCCATCGAACTCCAACTTGTCCTACGCGACGAGACCACGGAAATATTTGGGGACTGCATACTGTCATATTCCTCCCGGCGCCGGTGCGGCGGTGGAGGTATTAGAAACTCGGTAGATTCCCGGGCCTGAGATAATCTATAGACTGACTGCATTGTCCCGGAGGAATTTGAGTGAACTATTCCTGGTGTCAAGGCGCGTCCAGCGGTCTGTGTCTGCGGGGCCGACGTTTCGGTATCCTCCACATCGCCGGGGGGTTCATGTCGGCCCGAATTGATTCGAATATGAGGTGTTTCTGGTAGAGGATGAGGGTTCGTGGGGCTATCGGCCATCCTGAAAGACAGCAAATTGTCCCTTCCCACAGGCCCGGTCGTAAAATCGCCCTACACGCGTCCCAGTTCACGATAGATCTGAATCTGCACTGTTTACTTCCAAATGTACCCACCAAATCGATACCGATATTCTAGCGTTATATGGAGCAACTGATCAACTTAGTAGACGCAAAGATGATTCCATCAAGACAGACAGCTTGTAACTCTTTTGTCGAGTCCCTTTTTTATTAATTCATTCAGCAACACGTCGTATCTTCTCGGTAATGACTGGATTGAGGGTTACGGAAATGAGAGACAATTGACACGTAGTGGGCATCAAAAACACCAAACGAAGGTAACGAGTGGACAGGACAAAAAAGGCTAACACTCAAATGCCCCTTGCAAGAACCTCGACTGTATAAAAGATAGGGACGTGGAAGGTGAGTGAATGAGAACAAATATCCATGAGCCGGAATCAGGAAAGTGCAGCGACGAGCGGCAGATGAGGCCCAAATGAGGGCAACTGAAGGTGAAAATATGAACAAGCAGAAAGACTAGGAAGAGAAGAAACAGAGAACGAGCAAAGGAGGCGGGCATGAGGGTCAAGATGGCCCAGACACTCAAGGGGTGAATGCGTCAATGCCATTCCCTGATTGCCATGTCGAGGTACAAACATCTGCTATTTTTTCTTTTTTCTTTTTTCTTTTTTTTGGCCTTACCTGACAAAATCCTCCGTTAAACAAGGGGGCAAAACAAAACAAGCCCGAATTTGCGGGACAGATCCATGGCGAGTTTGAATAGCAAATCGCCCTCAAGAATGCCATAGACCCGAGTATGTCGAACCGCACCCCCTGCATGTGGAAATTGCCGTTTGCACCAAGAATTAAGTACGTGCATAGTATGTAAATAAAGTCTTCGGTGCAGGAAATAATCCAGTGATGCCTGCATGAATCTTCCGGTCCGCATAATTTGTTTGGCCTACATCTGCTGGGTCGCACATTTTGTCCACTTGTCTGCAGAGATTGTGCTTCATCTGTAGATGGAGAACTCCGCCGTGGGAGGAGCTGCAGGTGTGTGCCCCCATTCCCGAAGAAGAATCCCGTTGCTCCTGGCAGACACCGGAATGAGTGAAGAGATGAAAGAGTGGATGTTGGAATCCGAAGTTGTTGTTGCCGGTGGGTCCAGCTCAGGCGATGTATGTGTGCATGTACTCCCCGGTACCTGGTACTTCAACGGCTATCGGCACCACCATACAGTAATTATGCACAGGAGGGTATTGGACATTTCCTAGGTACCAGGATATACCTGGAATAATCAATCCCCTTCGCCTTCAAAAGGGCAGCAACGTGGCATCGCGAAACTTTGCTTTGAAACCCATTCCAGAACACACGTCCTTGCTTACGCCGGTATGACAGATCATATCGGCTCTATCTAGGAGTCCTCCCTTAATAATTTGTTTGCCACGATAAAGGAGAAGCCTATCTGCCTTCATTCCATCAGGATGGCTTCCCACCGATCCGTAATTTACCAGTACTGTGGGAATGGTACTTAGTAACGGGTCTTAATGTTATCTATAGATGAGATCTAAGTACTGCGTCGATTAACAAGATATCTTAGCATAAATTAAGTGCTGAAAGATAACACTTACCCTATATAATCACACCCCTGAACTGCTTCAACGAAGCCAAAGTGCATGCATCAGTCGAGATCGAATAGTTAATATAACCATATAGGATCACGTACTCTACTTAAAGGCGATGCAATCCCTGATTGCTCGAGCGAATATCTATGTTGGATGTACTCAACTCGAGAATAGAAAATAAGAAAGGAAAAAAAAAAAAATTTAAAAAAATTCAAATATACAAATACCTAGTGTTCAAATCCAGTTTCCTACTTACATCCTACTATCCATAGATCCATCCTCCCACAATCCCAATATCCAAAAGAGATAGCGAGCACCCAAATCCCTCACTTATGACTCAACAGCCTTCGCTCTCAACCCCACTAACAATCCCTTCTCAACCTCCAATGCCAAAATATAATAGTCCACTCGCGATGTCCCGACTTCGACTCGATACACCTTCACCTCCACCACGGATTCATCCCTTCCGGGTTCGCCGCCTCCAGAGGCCTGAATAGCTGCAGCGCGGACTGCACGAAGAGGGCGCGAGTACTGGTTTCTGGGATCGAATGATGTGGGGGGAAGAGTCGTAATGAACGAGGAGAGGTCCGTGCAGGGAGAGATGAGGTTCGACAGATGCGCTGGTAGTGGGAAAATAATGTCAACGTGGAACAGAACAGGAAAGAAAAGAAAAGAAAAGAAAAGAAAAGAAAAGAAAAGAAAAGAAAAGAAAAGAAAAGAAAAGAAAAGAAAAGAAAAGCAAAAAAACACTAAACCGTCTTCCATTTACTGGAAGAGAGGGGAGCAGTATAGACGGAATCACGTACCGGCATCAGGCCAAAGACCACGCGAAGCTCCCTCCCACTTCAATGTGACCGGTTCGAATGGTTCGTCCGTCTCAGAAACGTAGAATGCATCGACGGATGTCAGCGGCGCGGGAACTTGAACACCCATGTCGACGGTCTCGGTGCGGACGGTGGATGATGCCTGAAACTGCTGTGCTCGCCCGTTGTTGAGGTCTGCGTTTGCTTTGTCCAAAAAGGACATGTAGGCGTCGTCGGAAGACATGGCGCGGGAGATGGTGATGAGACTGGAGACAGGGGATGAGGGAAAGTAGGAGGGTTGTCTGTAGATGCGAAAGAATGTATTGCGATGGGGTTGTGTATGGAATAAAGATTGGTGATGGGATGGTCTGTAGTGGTAATTTTGACGGAAACCAAGTCTGAATATTTCTGATGACGGCGAAGTTGAAGCCCGACACAAAATGCGATCAATGACGCAATGCGCACTGGGGCTACCCTGCCACCTTCGCATTGATGTGTTTCAAATAGACTAAGAGGATAGGCCTGCAAAGGACAAAAATAGGCTGATACTGGAACACCGTAAAAAATGAAATGAAAAAAGGTAGTAAAGAAAGGAATAAGGAGAAATAGGGAAAGAAAAATTAAAAATTAATGAAGTCATAGGGATGTTCTTTCTTCACAACTACAAACTACAAAAACACTTAAACAAAACTACAGGCTATGACAATTTCATTTCATGAAAGTTTTCTTTTCTTTTCTTCTTTTTTTTCTTTCTTTTGTTAAATTGTCATGAAATTGCCTTGCAGCTACGTTAAAAACTAGGAGAATCCATCACTTTTCCACCCGAGATGAAGACTTGAAAGGTATTCTTCGCTTTTTTATTGAAAAAAGATAATAGTTGCACTACACCAAACCAACATCCCCATAAACACATTAAGCAGAAGTAACAAGGTCCTTCTTGAGGGTACCCATGAAAGCACGCTTCTCCTCGGGGGTCTGGAAAGCACCGTGACCGAACTTGGATGAGGTATCGATCCATTTGAGCTCGACCTTCTCAGTGGCCCTCCTGTTGGTCTGGGGGTACAGGGTCTTACGCAGGGTCATAACGCGCTTCTTGACACCAGGAATGGATCCCTTAATGAGGAGGAAGTCGTTCTTGACCTCACCATAGTGGACGAAGCCACCCATACTAAAGAACGACTGTTAGCCTTTGCTCTTGAGCGTCATCTGGTGACTTATAATGTACTTACGGAGTGATCTGCTTCTTGGAGATATCGAACTCAGTAGCGGCGTTACCCTCATCGGTACCCTTACCGATGCGGAAGACCTTGTGGTTGCATGAGGTACGGTGGTGGTAACCCATCTGACCGGCACGAGCAACGGTCCACTGGACGTGGCTGGGATGCCAAGCACCGATACAAGCAACCTTACGCAGACCCTTGTGAGTCTTACGGGGAAGCTTCTTGGTGCCCCAACGGCTGGTAACACCCTGGAAACCGTGACCTTTGGTTACGGCAATGACATCGATCATCTCGTCCTTCTCAAAGATGCTGTCGATCTCAATGGGCTTCTCGAAGAGATTGCGGGCGAAGTCGACCTTATCGGAGACGGAGCCACCGTTGACCTGGATTTCCATCAAGTGGGCCTTCTTCTGCTTGAGAGGAGTCTTGCGGATCTGAGTATGGGCAAGCACACGGACAACAGTGCAGTACTTCTTGATGCGCTCAAGCTCGCGAGTGATAGCCGAGCCGTTCTCCTCAGCATGCTTTTTGGCGTACTTAGTGAAGGCCTTCTTCTTGCTCTTGTACCAGTTCTTGTAGAAGCGGCGCTTGACCTCGTCACTCAGATGCTCTGCCCAGACGGTGGTGAGTGAGCGGAGACCGCGGGGGGTCTCGATGTAACCGACAACACCGACAGCGACAAGCTAATCATTTGAGACCACTGGTCAGTAACTGAATTCGAACAACCACAAGGGCCATCGCTCTTGTTCAAACATACCGGAGGCGTCTCGACAACGGTGGCAGCCTCAACAATCTCCTTCTTGTGCATCTTGGCACCGGGTCGGTCAAGGTCACGGACAACAGTGGTCATACCGGCTTTGTAGCCCATGGAGGCCGTCAGGTGAACGGGCTTCTTGGGGTCATCCTTGGGGAAGCTGCCGTACAAGTCAGTGCACCGTCCTTAAATCTCTCGACTGTACGGTAGGAATTCTCATCCTAAACTGACCTCTTGACCTTTCCACGGTGTCTGGCAGCACGCTTGCGCGGCAAGTAGGCAAGAGAGCCTATACAGGAACACGTTAGTCTATCGCACATATGCACACAACGACTGCAAAATTAGAAGCCGCAGATCAGAACATAGATTTTACGAACCGTGCCGAGGCGCTTCGTACTTCCGGTGACTCCTGAATAGAAAAGGATAATTAGCAAGCTGACCCTCTCAATTGTTTGACGACTATGTAACGGCATTGAGACTCACATCTTGACCCTGTTGTTGTTAGTCGTCGAAGTTGTGAAGGAGAGTGTCTATCTCTGAATTTGCCGGAAGTCGTATTTTGCAACGCTTAACGAATGTGGGCTAAGCGAAGTCTTGGCGTGGGTCTCCCTTAGGCACGTGAAATTACAGGGGCCTGAGGCAGCAAGGTATCTACCGCTATCCTCGATACAGTATCCCGTGTCCTAAAGCAACCCATATTCGATTTCAATGTAATAGGGCAAAATTACTATGCTAAAAACATAAGCCAACGCTACGGGACTCAGAGAAGATCGACGTCCGGTGCTGGAGATGAAGTGCCCTGCTTCTACAGTTCGTAGTATTATTCCCACCATCATGAACGAGAGTTGCAAGACCATTTACAAGCTATTCTTGATCATTCAGTGCGAAACTAGAGTGTAAGACGATATCAAAAGAGATCTGAACGGCTGGGTTGTCACAAGGCTAAGAATTCAAACAAGAAAAGAGATAGGTAGTCAAAGGGGGTCGGGTGAACAGATAGATACAAGTAGATTTAGCACACCTCCTCGAAACACGGAAAACAGATCCTACAATACAAATTCAGTTGCTAAGACAGCTGACGAACACAAATGAATTCCACCGGAAAACATGGGGGAGAAAAGAGTATATAAACTGACTGGGAAAAGAAAGTAAGAGGGTGTTGAACGAGGGCACAAGGACATCTCAAAACGACAATTCTACCTGTGTCCCGAGTTTGAGAACATGCAACCACCAGCATCTAGGCTGAAGTCTCCGGTTTCGACTGCGAAGACTGAGCGCCACCACTCAGACTCCCACTGGCGCCGTTATTGACACTACCCGACCTACTACCAGGGCTACCTTTGGCAGCGGCGCTTACCCTTTTATCGTCTTCATCGTCATCGTAATTCTCATCCACGTCCATCTTCCGTGCAGCAGGCTCAAGCACTTGCTCACTGCGAGTGGCTTCCTCTTTAACAGGAGTCTGAGCAGGTGCAGGACCAGACTGCGGTCCATTTGAGCCAGAAACAGAGCTTTCGGCCATGGGAGGAAGACTAGGGCCACCAGAGGGATGCTGAGGCATATGCTGAATGGATGGCAGCGTAGGAGGGTGATGCGCTGCCTCTGATGGGTGATAATTTTCACTGATACGGTGTTGATCTTCACGCCGGACTTCAGAGGAACTACGGCGCTGCATCTCTCCGGGAGACGGCATGCGGTTTGGGGGAGTCACGCGACGAGTAACCTGTTCGTCAAGTCGCGCGCGAGACTCTTCACTGGCAACCTTCTTGGTTGGGCCTGATTCGGCTTCCCACTCCCGGCCACGCTTCATGGCCGACGTGGGGCGATCCTCACGGTCGCGAGCAGCAGCTTCAGCGGCAGTAATGGCGGATGGGGGAGGAGGTGCACCACTAGCGATTCCAGTGCTGCTAGCACCCTGAATAACAGTTGGGCCATGGTGATATTGCTGGTGGGGGTATGTCGACCCAGGGGAAGAGGGGCGCTCTTCACGGATGGGCCTAATTTCAGCAGGCGGGGTGAAAGGACGAGGGTAGGCAGGTAAGGGTCCACCAGAAGCGGGGGCACCGTTAGGTGCACTTGGTCCCGCCGGAGGCGCAGCGGGAGGTAACGGGCCACGAGCAGAAGAAGAGAATGGCACAGCGCCGCTAGGGGCCCGATCGTGAGACGGCGCAGGTGGTGGGTTGGCAAGCTGGGGGAGAGCGTGGGCAGGGGTATAGACATTTGCGCCACCCACAGTTGTTTTTGGGGAACGAGCTGCCGGGGGCCCACGAATAGCTTCCGGGAACATCCTCCCTTGCTCCTGTCGTGGGCTTGGCTGTTGAATAGATCCAGGAGCGCGGACTGCATCACGACTGTCGATTCCATTAGCATTTTGAGTCTGGCTCTGTGCCTGGGACTGAAGTTCGTTGATGCCACGGTTCCAGTCAGCAATCTGCCTGGGAGGAGCTGGAGGCTGAGGGGGAGGTCCTCCAGTTGGTGTAGGTGCAGCCCACTGGGGAGCCGGGGGTCCACCGACACCAGGGCCTTGGTAAGCCTGAGGGTGAACATCTTGAGGCTGAGGAGCTGGGGCGTTGGTTTGGCCAGAGCCTGACAGCTGACTCTGGAGGAGCTGCAGGCGTGCCTTAATGTGAACATTGGTGGGGTCCAAATCGGCAGCACGGCCATATGCATCAAGAGCATCCGCGATCTGATTATTGCAGGACTCATACTGTTAAAAAAAAAAAAAAATGTTAGCAAGACTAGTCGCTGATGTCGACGGTGCTCCCATTGACTCACCAGAGTACCCAAATCATACCACACTTCCGAGATGTAAGGGTTCAGGCGGATCGCACGAGAATAAGCATCCAATGCGTCGCGGTATTGATTAATCTGGTAATAAAGCACACCGATCGAGCACCAGAAAGTCGGATTCCTTCCGTCCCGATAGACAGCCTGTTGGTAGGCTTCGTAGGCTTTGGGATACTTGGCTTGAGACATGTAGCAGCGACCAAGTAGATACCAGCTCTGTGCATCATTGTTATCTGTTGTGAGTGAAAACTTAATATTAGCATCTAAATTGTTCTCTGGGAAATAAATAGAAGCCTACCTGCGCTGACTGATTTTTCAAGATATTCAATGGCCTTTTCTTGGCTCGCATAGCTGTTGCTCTGTTGATGATACAGCCATCCAAGCTGTTGCAAGACCTTCGCATGATTCGGATCACGGTCCAGAACCCGTCTGTAAGCTTGCTGTGCAGCTTCAAACTGTGACAGTGTTAGTATTGGCTGTCGCCCCAAAACAGATACCCTTGGCGACTCACATCCTTCTGTTGTTCGTGAACATGACCGATTTGGAACCAAATATCTTCTTCCGTCAACGGGCGGGGAGGATCAGTGACAATGTATTTAAAGCACTTTAAGAGTGAGCATTAGCAAATAGTCAACAGAGTTTGCTCCAATGTAACTTATCATACCTCCAGACTTTGGCTAAACTTCTGCTGCTGTTTGTAGATGATCCCCAGTCGAAAATAGATTTCATTGGCCTTCTCAAAATCCGGCGCCATCCGCATGACCTGAGAGAAAGCCTCTTCTGCATGGTCAAGAGACCCGTAGCGATCGTACAAAATACCAATTCCATACCATAGCTTCGGTTCCTATAAGCGCGACTATGAGTTATGTTTGTCGAATAGGGAGAATCCGCCGGAAATACTGACCTTGGGATCGCGCAGATGATACAGCGCCTGCTGGTAGGACGTGTATGCCTCTTGCAAGTTGTCCATCATGAGGTGGCAATGACCTAAGCGCCGTCAATTTACTGTGGATAAAATGATATTAATATGCGCTCAACATACCCAAGCTACCCCAGGTCTCTCCGCTCGTTGGGTCCAGTTTCAGAATATTTTGAAGATATTCAATAGCCTTCGGGAATTGTTCTTTCGTCCGCAGGATACAAGATATCGCATTCATGGCGGGAATAGACCATTGGTTATGGCGTAAAGCTTGCTCATATGCATTCATGGCGCCATCAAGATCGCCCATCAGCTCAGTCAAACTTCCTGTAGAGAATTGTCAATGCACATCTATAAGACAATCGAGGAACTGCTTAAGGGCGCAAATCAAGGGAGGGAGTTACCGATCTGAAGCCAGACTTGCTCATTGAGCGCAGCAATTTTTTGGGCAGTGCTTAGAGGGTGGCCTTTTTGGCCTTGGGCTTGCAACTGAATATGTCCATTGACCTGCGGATGGGCTGCAAGGTGACCATGGTGGGGAGTCACGCCTCCCGTGGGCGAAGGTTGGGTGTGAGCCATTATGCAGCGACACAATTAAATCTAGTCACAACACAACCAAGCTTCGACTCAAACCGCAGCCTTGGCTCCCATACACTTTGCGAAACAATGATGCAATGCGCGTCCGTGTTACTGAAAGGTCGCACAGTCCCGATATAAGTGTTGGCGTGATATGGAACCCAATGATTGTCGCAAAACGCGACGATTTCCACGCTATGTCTGGAGGTCAATTGCGGCCAAAAACCGGTTGCAACATCGAAGTTATTCACAGTCAAGCTCGAAGCTGCCAACCGCGACGTAGTCGTTCCCACCTCTCTCGGTCAGGTGATATGAGATTAGTATAAGGAAGCGCCAACAGCAAACAGCCACAGACAGCCAATGGAGGTACAAGGCGATTGGGAGAACAGACAATACTGATAGGAGCAACAGCAGTGTCTGTTAAGTGGCACGGGGGTGGAGTGGGGGGTAATAAAACACGAATATAAGGATGCGAGAGGTAAGTCAAAGGGACTAGAAAGGGATAGGGAAAAGGCAAAAGGGAAGAAGAAGGAAAGATTGAAGCCGAATTCAATGAAAAAGGGTGTACGACAACAACAGGGGGACAAATCAACAAAAAAGGAAAAGCGAGGAAAAGGAAAGGGGAAGAAAAGAGGAAAAAAGAGAGGAGAGGAGAAGAAGAAGAGAGGGAATGGCCGAGGGGCTGGTGGTAATGAGTGAAATTTGCCAAGCGGCGCTAGTGGTTGTGCAGCTCTCGAGCAGTCAGCAAAGGAAAGCACGGAAAAGCTGAGATGGCGGTTGTCCGGGCGCCAAGCCCAAGACGGGCAGCTTTACATCCAGGAACGGCCTAGTGAGTGGGGACAATCTGGAGTCGTGTCTGCGGATATTTACAGTTAATATTTTCCGGACACCGGAGCTCAGGTGAGTGGTTTCGTACAGTACTACCGATTACCTACGGAGTAGGCACTTCGCAGCCTACGACTTACGAGTAGTATCTATTAACGTTGAATTTCCCCCTTCAAATAATGTTTTGCATAGGTATCTATTCCTATATCATTCCTAGGGTGAGGACAGAGAAAAGTGCCAAACATGAGAATAAATAAAATTAAAAATTAGGCAGAGAGGGGGAGGAGAGAAAGGAAACCTTTCTACAGCTCCTACATATGCACTCTATATTATCTGGCAGGTGTTTGTTCACTACCCTCACCACACCTTGATGGTCTCCCATAAACAAAGTCTTTAAACAGCGAGGTAGAAAGTTAACACTAATTCTCAATATATCTATACCATGGCATATTTTTATTTTTATTTCTGTTTCTTTTCTTCTCTTCTCTCTTTTTATTGTCATTTCATTTTTATTTTTTGTGTTTGGTCAAATTTCAAGAATGCGATCGATAGGTCCAATTGAGGACGAGAAATAGTATCGTGTCGGCAGGAGGGTCCGTGTGATAGAAAAAGTCGCGTTGGTACGGAGTAGAGGTAGCAAATTAGAAAATTTATAAAATAGGAGACAAAAGTATGGGTATTTTAATAAACAGGGGAGGGAAAGTAGGCAAGCATCATTTCTAACAGATTGAACAAAATTTTTAGTCCATATGGAGTTGAACCACCCCGAAACAGGGCAGTGTCTGACGACCTAGGATGCAAGCGCCGGAGCCAGAGGAGCAACCACCAGGGATTGGGGGCAAGAGAACTTAGGGAAGCCTAGCACGAACCCCACGGTTGTGACTCGCCGAGGGGCTGCAGGTGGACTATGGAACACGGACCCACCGACCCTCTCTTCCCCGTGCCATTTATTTATTATTTAATAAAATAGTGCATTATTTACGCACTGCCGCCAATAATTCCTGACTGCGGAAGTGGGGCTACAACCGACATACATGACTGGCGTATGGCCATAAGCTCAACCACCTAAGCTCCCGGCAGCCTAGTTAGGCATGAGGCGTTCTCCACCCCGACCATCTGCAAATGTTGCAGTTGCCCCCAATAATACCAAAAACTGGGCCTTACGTTATAACGGCTTAGGCTTAGCCTGTGCCAGACAATACCATGCAGTTATGGAGTAGGGCCCTCTGCGGTCCATTCTCCAATCATTCCCTTCTCTATGGTGCTAAATTGGGAACCGAGTACTCCGTAACGACTTTCGGATCCGTCAACCAATATCCACCTCCCTTACCCTTCTTGTCTTCCTTCCCTCCCATCTGACAGTGTCATACGTCAGCCTCGTCTGCATACACCCGGCAAATTTCAGCCGTCTGGCAAAGTGTCCGTGCTGGCTTGCAGCGAGCTACCTCTCTTTCCTTTTTGTTCATAATTTCGTCCTCAAAAAGTCCATAATTTCTAACATGCTTACATCCTGGTCATGCCCTAGACAAGTGTGTTGAGAGAATAGACTATGAATGTGTTTATTGAATTTCTGTTACCCCTTCCGTTATTTTTTCACTCGCAGTACAACTGCTTAGCTAATCTAGTTAGTTCCAGTGAAATAGGTATCTGAGGTATAGTGTACAACACTCACTGACTGGGATGGGGGAAAAAATTAGACCCATGAGCCACCCTAGCAGCCACAGATTCCTAACGGATTCCATTAAGTGGGGCTCTTCCCGATGCTGATCCGTCGGCTCTTCTGCTGATGTCGATGATCTTGATACATCACCTGGGTGGGCCGATCTTTTTTTTCCTTTTTTTTTAAAAAAAAATCTTTTGACCCCATTCCCCCCTTACAAGACAAGCAAATAAAAAATGCCACCCCACAACTGACACTAAATGCCTCCCACACAGTCATCCCCTGCCTTTTTTTCTCTTTTTACTTGTCCCCACCGGAGGGGCTGCAGTCCCCAACGTCGGAAAATCCAGCGAATTCTGAGGGCCATCCGAAATTTCTTAGCCTTTTTCGCTTTTCCTCTAGGGGAAAAAGTGACTCACCTCACCCACTCGTCAGGCCCGAATCTCAGCCCTGGGATCAGATATATCCCAGATTCACACTGCTAGTATACATTTAAATAAATAAATAAATAAATATTTTAAAGAAGGTAAATAGATCAAAATAATGACGCTATATTAATTTAAGAATAAAAATCATGGAAGCTGCTCTACTCATAGTCCTCCGTGACTACTAGCTAAAGTACAGAGTATTCCTACGCTGCCCACGCCTGGAGAAAGTCCGGGGAAAAGCTACCATTCTTCATATTTTGAGTGCTTGATACTATCACAATATAATTTTACAGAAAAATACTCCACGAGTACATACACACATATCTCGTAGATTCTCCAGTCAGCATCTTACTTATGTAACAACGCATAAGCGCAAAACGCTGCTGCAATTGGACCATTATCCCTGAATTTAATAGACATACCTAGCAATATTAAGCTTTCGCTAAATGTAGAAATATGCTCCTTAGGTAAGGATTCAGCATTGATAAACCCCTGTTCTTCCTCGACGGAAGTACTTACTACATAAGTAGGGTAGCTGCTGCTACTCTACATGCTTGTGGCAGGGTGGGCAACCAACGCCGTGCATAATACACAACATATGTAGAATGGTGGTGATCCCACATCCACTGTACGACGACAAACACTTTGATGGTAGCATGATCTGATTGCTGATATGTGTGCATATGCACAGGACTGCTTAAAACGAACAAAATAGGATAAACAAAATAAAATAGCAAGAAAAGAAAAAGCCAATCTAGGTGCTACTTAATGTAAGTACTAATTATCAGGTTACGCGGCAGCATGCAGTCCCTCCCTAGTGCTGCTGCTTGCACAATCTAGGGATTTAGCAATGTGTTACAGAGTATAGTAGACTGGGAGGACATTTACCTAGCAACGCTCATAGGGAATAAATGCCCAATAAAATAACAATAGTTCTAAAAGAAAAAGTACAAGTCATATGCTATACTTAGGCTATTTAATTCCTGGTGCTATCTCCTATTAACGTTTACATATGTAGTTGGATCCTTCTTGTCAATACCACCAGCTGTTGTACACGGTCGGAGGTCTATCCTTGTATACTCAACCGAACACCACCAAACTGGATAAATTTGAAATTATATTTACTATCATTCAGGATCGAAGTAGACGAGTGGGGAAGGAGCTTAGATTAGTCTGCAAGATGATATTCTATCTGTAGTCATTTTCCTAGCTCGCTTCTATATCTTACAACTAAATATATATGCACTCTGACTGGATACTGACCGATTTACAAGAGCGTCCATCAGCATATAATGCAAATACTGACTATAACACAATATCGGCAGTGAGTGAGTAGATCTTTAGAAAGCATGCGCTGTTATTGATCCACTAAAGTGAGGTAGACAAGTGATGGAGGTTTAAGATATCAGGCATTGAAACTAAGTAAATTTTATTCGAGCCCCGAACTTAAAAACAGGTATGATCCAGATACTATTCCATTTTTCGCGTCCAAGATAGTATAGATTGATAGAGTGTTGAATAGCCTCTATCAAATATATATAGGGGTATAATGGCGAACGTGTTATTCTGTTAGAGAGCCTCGGTTTCATTAGTTCCTGCAACATATATCGATTTGACATGGGTATTTAAGATAGCCATAGGATCATTGAATAGTGTCATGAAGAATCACCACTATTTCAGTTCAGCACAATAATAAGCATACCATCGTCATGAAACTATAGGCCACCAGAATGCTCAGATGCAGGGGAATTATTATGCGGGTTGATGTGTTATCTTCTCCACCTCCTCCTTGCATGTGGTCGATGGATTGATGGCATGTACGTATATGGATAAATATAGTAAACCGACGATCGGAGTTTGTAGACTCCGAGTGAGACGAAGGGAATAGAAAACAGGATCCCAAAATAAAATAATAAAATAAAAAGGCAGTCTTCCCCTCTTGAAAATAAAACCTGTCAACCCCGCACCAGTACAGATGTAGACATCACATAAAGTGCCAACAGTTGGCAGATGTTGATGGAGCGTGATCCACAACCTCCTCACTTTGGATGATCTTACTCCGCACCGTTGGCCGTTGTACATACATAATCTGGTTGTAAGCCATAACGTTAGGGGAGATAGATATTTATAATCGCATGTATGTACATACAGAGTACCTACTACCTACATAGAAGGATCGTCACATACTGCATTGGATTGTGGTGGGGTCGTTATCGCGACGGTTCGTCCTTAGATTTAGAGATTTGGAGTCAACAGCTACAGGTTGCAGATGTACTCTAAAGTAGTATTCGCATTCGATGCATATGTATCTGGCTGCACAATTATCTGTGTGTCTAGGCAGATCTCCATGCGTAAAGATTAGGTGCCCCTCTCTTCTACCTACCTACTAGTAGTGTAGTAAGTATCTTAAATTCGGGCCATTGAAGAGGGATTAAAGGGTAAAATTGCACCAGTATCCAACAATCAGCGTAAACAGATTACTAATGAACTGACTTGGCCAATTTACCCCTGTGGCCGTGCTCAGTTGAACCGCGAAGCCATCTCAGCTGATCTGGACGTTGGTGTCAGCCTACGGTGGCAATGAGGAAGATTAGGAGAAGGGGGATCCTTGGGGCTTACTTTCTTGGCTATTATAACCCTCTGATAGAGGCCTTAATTGCTCCCTGTTGTTGTTGGAGCATCATCGTCCCTGTACACCGCTACCAACGCGAATCGCCGTCATTATGGATTATATTGAACACAGGCCGCCAGCACAGGGCAACAGATCAAGATGTTATCTATAGGTCATGCCAGTGGTTTCGACGTCGCTATATTCAAATTTGCAGCATACGAGTACTCCGTGGATAGTGGGATACTTCACATTTCCAGTACAAGAAAGTTCCGATGCCATGATCCGCCTTGAGACCAGGTACCTTATGTACCTGCGATTTTTAACAACACGTCTAGAGGGAAACCGCCTTCTCCAGAATAACTATACATAATGTATTATTTAACTCACCGTTCATCGCTGCGATGAGTCGTATCTGGACCCTGGCCAAGGAGAGAGCCATACGTTCCAAGATCTGGGCAGTATCGCCAAGAACTCCTCGAGCGGTTGCGAGATATAATGAACCAACGGGGAACGTTGCCTAGAGACTGCTCTGGGCGGAAGCCTGTGATTCTATGATAAGAGACTTTCCTTTCTGTGTTGGAGAATCACCGGGGAAGAAGCCCCTCCAAGTCTCCAACATATGCGATGCAAAGCCATATGCTGAAAGGTGCGGAGATTTGGTGACGAGTCCGAGGGACTGAATCCCATCGGGTGTTTCATCGGAAGCAGCTAGGGTGTCCAAGTTAGTATGAGGATCGAGGGAAGATCTGTCCTACATGTAGGCATCAAGGGTGTATGAACCCCCTTTTATGTTATTCTAGGTTTTAGTCAAGTCAACGTGGCCCCTGTGACTGGATCGACATCCTTGGAGCGAGACAACAAACCAGATACGAAGAAAGCCACGACGATGGTTTGATGAGACCGATTACCTAATTTATTGGTCTATCACACCACTCAAACGCGAAGCATCCTGCACAGGCCCGGATGGACGGACTACAGAGCGAGGATTGCCAATCTCTCGGCAGGGCTAGGCGACTCGCTCGGCGTTTGTTTTTTTTTTTTTTTTTTTTTTTTTTTTTTGAGGGGGGAGTAGTGTTCCCAAGAGGGTGGGCGGCACTGTCTGCGATAGGAGAGAAGATGTAAAGCCCGATGAACATTTTGTCTTAAGTATTCTTATTGATAGCTACCACGAGGTCCCTCACTAGCCTGTTGTAGGGCAGGGTGTCCAAAAGTCGAAAAGGAAGGTAACAAAATGCAGTGTATTGAATCATACCAAGGTAAGCACTATAACACCTGAGATCAGATGGTAATACCGCCAAGACGCTCATCCAACCTCCGAACGCGGATCACTGACAGAGGCAAGCCAATCAGCGCTCGCAGTGCAGCAGAGATAATCCCCGCAGAGCCTTGGCACCTTGGCGGGCAGTACGGTAATTACCGCAGGGCTTACACAATGGACGCATTCGTTCGTCTTGGCAGTCAATTGAGCAGCAGTGTTTTGGTTGTACCCTTCTCTCTCTGATCGATTGATGCTCCTACCTAAACCTGTGCATGCGGATCTTCCCGCATCTTGAGGATGATTGATTCTGGACTTTCCCCTCTCCTCCACTCCCTTGTCGTCATTATCTTCTCTTTTCGCCTTCCCAGGAGGTTAGTTTTGCTTGGAAGTGCCCCTTCGCCATGGATAAATTTATGTGACACCTTTTGTTGTCGTCGATGCCAAGGGCTCGGCACCTGGGCGTCTTGGCAGTAAAAAAGCCAGAAGACAGACTCTCCCTTCCGCTGCAGTGACCCTCGACAAGACCTGGCTTTTTCTCTTGGGTCTTGTGCTTTTCTTGGGTTTCCGCTCTGCAACCGTCCCTTGGAGTCACCTATGGCAGTCCTATAAGTCTCCTGGTTCCTCCCTCCGCTCCTTTGTCCTCCCCTCCCATCAATTCCCCCTTCCCTCTCCCCTCCCGCCGCCTTGCTTCGTTAAGGGATCGACATCGAGTGCCCTAGATAGTGAGAAGTTATGCCCCTTGCGCGCGAAGCCATGCGGTGAGCTTGTCCCTGTTGCTCAGTGTGCACCCCTGTACCACCTTGTGCCTTTCCCGCTGTATTATTATTCTGAAGGGGGAGAAGATCTTGTTTGCTCCACCGATTCTCTATTTTTCCCTGCCTCCGCCCACTATGAGGGAGCCGGAGATGACCCATTCTCCTACCTACTACCAAGACCATGGTCAACTCATGACAACATATCATCACGATTCAACTCCCGCCGCTCCTCATGCAGCGCATATACCTCCATTTTCCTCCACAGATCCTCGCCCCAAGCAGGGGGTTTCTGGTTACCCTCCCTCGGAACTCAATCCAGTCGAAGATGCCATTTCCTCCGATTCGTGGGATACTTCCTATGGACAACACCCACAGGAGCTGCACAGTCTGCCGCACCGCTACCAACAGCAGGCCCCTGTGGAATCAATATACTCAGACCCTGACCCGTCGGCTGTAGCTCCAGTGACGTTTGTTCCCCCCACCTTCGTTGTGATAGTGTGTCTATGTTAACGTTGGCTTCGTATAGGAACGGAACGACTCGAAAAGAGGAGCGCGTCCGTGGGAGTTGGACTGATCACTCGTCATACATGTCGGGCGAGAATAATCACCACAGCGCAACCCGCGCCCACAAACGACCGATTCACCAAGAGGAGCCTTCGACGGATGACAGTCAGGATGCGCTTCTGATGCTGGTAAGATACTCTCGCTGCTCTGCAGAAAACATGGCTTGTACCCTGTCTAACCAATTGCAAACTCCAGTTTCGACTATCCGTTCCTGTACCGATCTTTTCCCTTTGTGCATCTTCTACACCGTCTTCGGCCTCTTATTCGTTCTTTTCGTCTCTCCTCTTCGACTCTGCTCGTGCATCCCATACTTTCGACCAACCTCATTCCGTGCGCAGCTGTGCGACCTTTTGGTGCCGCAGTTGCACATCCACGAACGATTGGTCTGTTTACGAGCATCGTCCTCGTTCCGATCGGCGTCAACCCAGTCGATATACAATAATAATGATGCGGATCGATCATCGGGTTCCAATTCATGCGAATCCTATTCCGTTGGTGGTTTAGTCGCAGTCCTCATTCTGTCGTCTTTCCTTTCCGTTGCATTTCTCCTCCTTGTCTGGACGGCGGCCTTCTTTTGGGTCTTCGCGATGGTCCTGGGTAATCCGGATGGCACAGAACGCAAAGATGATGGCCGAGCTGCTGTTCTTGGTGTCTGCAAATGGTGGCATATGTGGCTTTGCAAGGCTCGAAAGCCGACCTTTTAATCGGCCCTCTATAATCAACGTCACATGATATTGGATCCCCACTTTTTAATACCTCTTTTTGTCAAGCGTGGCTTTCTTAGTTGAATGTTTCTTCTCGTTTTGTTTCTTTTCTTTTCTTTTTCTTTTTTTTTTTACGTTGGCATGATACCAATGTTTGGGATGCGTGGAATGATTTCAACCTTTTTTTTTTTTTTTTTTTTTTTTTTTTTTTTTTTTTTTAAATATTTTCATGTTGTATTCGAGTGTGGACAAGAGTTGGGAATGATCTTACCGGCGCCGGGCGTTGATTTTTCCCTGCTTGCTTGCTCGCATACTATCGATCTCTTCCGTCGATCAATCGTGAGAAAGGTCCAAAGCACGATCTTCCCGGAACGAAAGAAAGACGGGGCAAAAAAAGAAAAAAAGGAGTATCTCTAATTTGCAGGCCGACAGGCGTCATCGGCCTAGTCACGAAACGGGAACTTTCTGTGTGTACTGTACTTCTACTCTTCGAAGAATTGATACCCAGGCTGGACTTTTTTGTTCATGTCTCTCTTTTTATTATTTAGTTTTTATATTTATTTTGGAGGTTTTATTACCAAGAGACGATAGATCAACTTTGAACTCGGGAGAAAAGAGAACTTCATACTTAGATTGAATTCTTTTCTGATATATCATTTCTTGGCCATACCTAGATTACCTATAATCTCGACCATGCCTAATAAACTCCCGACTTTCTCATGCGGTGATTCTTCACACTACGCAAGGAGACTGGCTCCCAGTTCCAGAAAATTCAATTTGTTATTCTAATGTGATATCAGACTGGGCAGGCTCTGGCCACAGACAAGGTCCCTTTCCATCTCTACAGTGGAGGTCTGTATAGTGTGTGATAGCGTATTCAGTAGGTCCCTCACATTACAGGCGCTCGATAAATGAATATCCAGTGGGAAATCAACACCTTCAGTACAGAGTACTCCGTAGACAACCGGAGGTATCTAAGATCAGCCTTCTAGTTCCTATTACTGCTCCCTCAGTCTGCACCTGGATGTGGAATCCAAACTCGTCATTACTCTCAGTAGCCATGGCCATATGTCTTCTCATAATACTGGGTGATATACTCGAACAGTTGTGTTACCGGGTTCCCCCTTCTCTGTTGGACCGGTACGTTTTGCTCACAATGGATTCCTTCCAGAGCTCCTTATTCCATGCAAGGTACTCCGTACACCGGCCACACTTTCCATTCTCCTGCCATGCATTATAGTCCTATAAGTCATGGCATTGGGTCTTCCCCTCGAATTTCGCGGCTGTGTACAGTTCCAGAAGGTCGATTATGGCTCTGTTTTACTCATCGAGCAGGTGATCTCACAACTCGTAGTTATTAGGGATATGTTGCAGTCATTTGGTTAAACGTACGTGCCTGATTTTCCTGGGTACCCCAAATCATGACTGTTTCTCAGTTCTTGGGGGGTGCATATAGCGGCCAGCCCATACAAGGCGCCGTCGAAGGCATTGCTGAATTCCCTTACAGGTTCGAACAAAGTCATTCAGGCTGGAATATCGAGCCTATCACAAATTGCAAACAAAATCTCGTAGGGGTTCGCCCCTACTTACAGTTTGCTCAAGCTAATTACATAGCTATGGATATGTTCGATCGCCTTGTCGCTGAACCATGCGTCTGATTTAAAGTCGATGGCACAGAAGACCGGGCGCGCCAGATCCCCGAGTGATTTGATGGATACTTGTCCCTGGTCTTGCAGCGGATTGATAGTCGAGCATCGTTGTCTTGTCCTCCATCCTTATGAGTGTTCAGTCTTTCAGCCTAGGCAGGTACGGCCTGAGTTGGCTATATTCTGACTAGCACATTGTTAATGGTGTTGTATTATAGCCTATAGCCTTCTGGGCGTGAATTTACACGGAGACAGGTATCACCTGTGGAGTTTCCCCAGAGTATCGCTGTGGATCACCCAGTTGTTTTCGTCTAGCATCATATTTTGTACAAGCTGCCCCTGCCTCTTTCTCTTTGCTGCCAGCTTCTTTTTTTTCCTTTTCTATTTATTTTCCTTCGTGGATGGCACGATTGTAGAGCATGTTCGGCTTTTTGCTTAAAGCCACGAACGACCATGTGAGCTTCGTATGTGCTGTCATGCTGTATTTTCCAAAACCAACGTGCGGGTAGGGGCCGCATGTGCTTTTCATGATCCATCTGATCACACGAAAGGTGCCATTGCGGAGATGGTTGTGTATTTCAGTCTTTGCAGTTGCAAGCCATTTGTCTTTTATTGGTGTATAGTGGTGCGGCGAGATGATCAAAGGAAGCGTAGCGAATAAAAACTTCGCTGATGTCCAGGGGGACAATATTCACTAGCTGGCAATATTTACTTACTGGCCTGTATCTGCAGTAAACAGTATGTCCATTGTAATAAAGAGGTCTCTGAGCAATACAGACCTACGGACCGTATCTATATGAAATAGGAAAACAGTACCATCTGTGGTTTCTATTTTTAATAGTGAACTGCACGTAAATAGGCTAGCTAAGCGGAACACGGAGATGTCATCTTGCTAGTAATAGGGCCATAATTCAGTAAATACTATAAATCAGTAGTATCTGAGGATATTGATTCCATAAGACTCCATTTAAGTGAAAACTTCGAGGGTATAGAGATACCTAGGGAAAATAAATGTCAATCAATCAATCATATACCACATGAATTCCATCCTCCCCTGTCCATAATCACGCAAGTTGCAACTGATTCCACCCGTAAATACATTTTACCATGTAACTGTCAGCCTATCTTGGCGGTAGGTAAAGGAAATGAAATTAAATGCACGAGAACCTTTGTTCAATTCATCATCAATTGTCGTTCATTTCAATGGAACAAACATAAACAAAAATTAAAATGAACCAAAATAAATCCCAATGCTAAATCTCAGCGACTGGATTATCTCCTTTTTCCGGCCTTGAATCCTCCTCGTCCACCCTGCTTGCCTCGAAAGCTCGTGCGTTTCTGGATGCGACCGCCACTGGGGCCGTGGGCTTTAGGTGTTCCCAGACCGCGGCGCTGAGGACCATTGCCCGGCCGCTTTGAGGATGCGGCGGCGGCGGCGTCCTCGTCCTCGTCCAAGTCCATGTTATCTCCCTGGAACCTCTTCTTCTGTTGTGCCTGGCCCATCTTGATCTTACCGCGTTGGCCACGACGGATAGCGTCAGGCCCGCTGACGGCTGCGACGTAAGCGTTGACACCACTCTCGCCGCCCGCGTCGCCATCCAGACCACCGGACATTTCCATGTCTTCGCCATTGTTATCGCCCAGGATGAGACGACCTTGGGAATCGACCTTGGCAGAGCGCTTTCGGCGGGATCCGGGTCCGGTGTTGAGGAACCGGATACTAGGCTTGGTGGTTGAGATATTGGCCAGGGCATCCGGCGCCAAAAGATCCAGCGGGTTGTCCTCGGGGGACATCTCACGAATATATTGCTCGCTCTGCTTGGTCTTCTTGCCTCTGCGGCCCTTGTGGGCGTGGGTAGCTCCCTCTTCGTCGACGTCGATTTCGCTAGCGTCATCGTCCGAGTCGGAGAAGTCAGAATCATAAACAGCCTTGTCGAAAGCATTACTGTACGAACGACCTTCCTTGTTATTGTTTTTATCGGCGGCCTCGTCCTCCTCCTCATCGTCCTCACCGGTCTTGTCGCCGTCCTTCTTCTTCTTCTTAGATCGTTCACGTTGTTTCCGGATATTCACCACCAGCTTACGGTCTGCTTCGCCTACCAGCTCTTCCACTGGAGTAGCACCAAATCGGCGGATGAGGCGGTCCAGAATTCCCTTCACCTTGCTGCGAAGACGGCCCTTGTGCTCTTTGCTCCAGACCATCAGGCTCGGTACTAGGGAGTTCAGGCGTGCGCGCAAAATATCATCAGGGAGCACAACAACAGCCACCTTAACAAAACCCAATACAGACCGGACGATTTCGCGGTTGTTGCTGGTAAGGAACAGCTCAACTGTCTGTACTAAGTCATTCCGCACGGCGGGTTGGATCTGAGTATGGAAATCGAAGAACAGACGCGAGAGAGCCGTCACAGACGCAGCGACCATGTGTGGGGAGCTACCAGCGAGACCAGCAGACACCATGGTGAAGAATTCCTCAATTGTCGCCGGGGCATCTGGGGCGTCGTTAGGCATATGAGGCACCAGTGCATTACGGATTACGGTGCCGGATGGGTTGCGCTCGGTATCAGCAGTTCTCTTCGCAAGGTGAACAAGCAAGTCGAAAGAGGCCGTTCTGGCCTTCTCATTGCTTTCTTTGCAGCCCAGGACCACCTCTGAGAGGATGGAAGGAATGAAGTGCAAATCAGAGGTCGGCAAGTAGGTGACGAGTTCGTAGACAGCGAGCATCCGATCACGGCGAGCGGACGCGGGCGTCTTGTCGGCGCTCGAAAGAATCAGGGCCTGCAGCTCGGAGGTCCTCTCCCGAAGGGCAGCACTTCCGGTTTCCGTCAAGGCCAATCGGGGGATCAACTTGTAGGCTTTCTTAATCAATTGCTGATCACCGGTTTGTCCATTTAGGATAGCAGCAGCAAGGGCGAACAAGCTGGAGAAACTCGAGCGAGGGAGGTAGATAGACATGGCAATGACCAGATCGATCAGGGTATGGGAAGTCGGGGGCATCTTGTCACCTGCACCACCCTGCTGATTACCCTGTTTGGAAGCCTCCTGCTCTGAAGCCACAGATGACTCGAGCATTGAGGTAACGCGTGTGAACGTGTCGTTCAGCTCCTATCTCACATCAGTCAGGAAGGTCATAGCAACGGGGGGAACTAAGTAACTGACATTTTCGGGGGTAATGCTCAAATAGGCATTGATGCATTGCAGAATGTAGCCTCTGTAGTGCGGAAGCGTCTGGCTGTACACGTTGAACAATACAGCTAACAAGTTGCTGGCGAATCCAGCAAGATGGGCAATGTTCTTCTCCGCAGTGGCCATGGTGATTCTCCGCTGGAGAATGAGATCATCACCATCCGCCTCGACAGACAGGATAGCCTGATTTGACTCGACTAAGTTCTGTAGTGCCCTGCAGATATCTACACGTAGATCGGTTTGCTTGTAGAGAACATTGGAAAGAAGCTCTGCAAAGCTTTGATCGAAAGCTTCCACCAGATCTAAGGGAAGCTCGCAGTAGCCGGGGAGAATCGCCCAAGTTTGCTGGACGAGTGTTTCGAAGATCTTAGTCTCCACGGTCTTCTCCGCAGAACTGTACTCCATCACCTTCTGATACAGAGCTTCGCTCAGGGGAACAAGCTCGGAGCGGAAATGGGCGAGGTTGGTGTTGGTGACATGGTCGCGAAGTATGGGAAGAAACCAGACACGGCCTGGTTGGCCGGCCTTCTGCTCAGTGATGTTCAAAGGCAAGATCTCCAAGACTGCGGCGGGTCCCATAGCTTCAACGGCACTACCCAGGACCTGATCCGCTTCCTTCTTGCCATGGAATGATTCATTGCTCCGAAGCTCGCCAACTGTCTTCACGATGTCATCCAAAAACGGGCTCGAACGCCACTTGAAGCTGTCAAACATTGCCGAGCAGACATTGAACACTTCTGCCCATGCTGCTTGGTACTTGACCGAGAGCAGATCGGTCCCGGACCTTGCCAACTTCTCAAGCGTTTTTTCGTCGTAAATCGAGGGCTCAATGATCACGGTATTGGGGATGCAATTAGACATAAAAGAGACTAAACACTCTGACGCTGACACGCGGATGTTGCACGAAGGAGAGGCCATATAGCTAGAAACCATGTCAAACAAGGAGGGCAGTTTTTCAAACGTATCCTCAGGGCTAATCTGAGCAGACACATCATAGCCGCGAGACAGGACCGCAATCCATGGAGGGAGCAGCTGCGAGTCGTTCTGCGCAGGTCGGAGCTCTGATATCGCCTCCAGCAGACGAGGCAGCTTGGAGGACGAAAACTCGTCGGCCATGCTAGAGAAAATCACTTCGAACACCTCGAAAGCGCCCATGGTAATGTACTCGTTCGACGACCGGGACGCATTCATTAGCAGCTCGCACAGCTGCTCAATCTTCTTGCTCGGCCATCCACCTGACGCGGTCGCGACTGTCTTCACTAACTGCAAGGAGTGGATGACCAGAGGATCATGATTCTCCCGACCATGAGGATCATGGCGTCCCCGTCTCTGCTTGGCCGCGGCTGTTATGCTATCGCCCAGTGTTCGCATTGCAGTCTCTGCACACATATCTGCGGCGGGGTGGTCGAGCGAGGGGCTGGGGGGCGGGGTCTTAAGGACCTTGATCAAAGCATCCTGAGCCCTCTTGCGCACCTTTGGGCGGTGGTCCACGGCTAAACTCAGCAATCCCGCAATCGCACGTCGCGGACTGATTTGGGTGTGGGGGAGATTCCATGAGGCCGAATCTTGCGCGATGAGTAACGACTCGAGGCAGCCTATTGACGGTCTGAGGAGAGGAGCTTCGACTTCGGGCAGGGAAAGGGCGGGGGCAAGACTGGTGAGGATCTGTGAAAACTTGGAGCGAAGGATCGGGGCGGGGACATAGGCTGTGGTGATGTCGAGAAGGTAGACGACGGAGGTGGCCAGGTCCTTGTTAACAATGCCTTGGGCGGCGGACAGCGATTGGGATAGCAAAGCGAGGAGCGCAGCAAAATAAGCCGTAGCCGAGAAGTCTGCTTTTTGGTCACGTAGGGTATCCTCCACTGCAGAGAGCACCACAGCTGTCTTAAAGAGATTTTAGAACTGAGAGTCAATGGGATAGTGGGATAGTGGGATAGTAGGACTTACATGGTGCTGATTCTGCAGTTTGGGAGACTTAATCTTCTCGAGCTTCTCCGCCAGGGTCGCCATGACGGGCAGATCGACCAACAGGCAGTGGAGAAGGCGATTTCCAGAAGAGGGTGTAGTCTGTAAAAGAGAGAGAGAAGAAGTTTGGTGGGCGCGGAGAGTTTTTTTTTTTTGCCAAAGTTGATCCGAAAAAAAAAAAAAGGTACGGCGGGTCTTGGCAACGCTATCGATAGGAACTGAGAATCAAGTCTTGTCCCTCTGCACACTTTCAACACGGCATTCTACGTATGTTGAGATATTGAGAGGTGGCTAGTCTCTTGGGTGCATTTACTGTGATATAAACTCATATTTTTATCCTAAAGTGCGATGTCTAGACTTCTCGGACAGTAGCATCAAGCTACTAGTTCATGTCGATGGATTGGAATACAAGAAATAGAGAAAGAAATAGGGACAGTGGCATAATAAGACATAGTGATCATCAACCATAACCATCAACCTCCAGCTTATTGACGGGCTTCACAAACAGGCAGTATCTTCATGATTATCAACCTTTACCATCCTGTAGGGGCCGAATGACACTGCCAGAGCAATGACACGACCGGTTACTCGGCCCAAAAGAAATCGAATCTTCACCCAATGCATCCACACTTTGGGCTTTTAAAGTGTAAAGGGCTGAGGGCGAAACAAGTCTGGCATCAACGCGGGGGTCCAAAGAACGTTCTCATTTAGTCTCGGACCACCAATCACACTCGAGAGCCGGATGGCTCTCTATACACAGCCAGTTGGGTTGAACCAGCCCAATTAATCGTCTGGATCAATGATACAGACAAAAGGCGCCAGACGGAAAGCTTAGGTTCGACGCCTAAAACAGAATCTCTCCGCTGTGTTCGGGCTCGAACCCAAGACACTGTAATTTGTTTTGACGTTTCTTATCGCCCGTTTTCCGCTCTGCATCTTCTTTCTTTTTTTCAGCTCAAAAACTTCTTGGATTGTGGCTCTTTGAACACTCGCTGGGATATCGTCTTCCTTATCAAGGTCCTACATTCAAGTCAGCGCATGACGCCAAAAAAAAGAAAAGAAAAGAAAAAAACAACAAAAAAAAAAAAACGTCCAGAAATAAAACGAGAGCCAAACGATACATACAATTTCACCAAGTAGCAACACATTCTCTCCTCGGACAAGGAAGATGCCTCGCGGGATATCGGCATAAAGGTTCCCAGCATACATTCGCTCGATGGTATCTTGAAGAACAAGGTTCGCTATAGACATCGAAGGCGGGATCGCGTTAGATAGGCGACGTTAAACTGTATCAGATATCCCATACCGAATTGATCCCAACTTCTCAACACTCCGATCAATTTTCTCCCGTCGCGCAAAACCAGAACGAGTTTCTCTTTACGCCGGTTAGCCATGGAAACCCACAACCCGTTTCAGACGGGAGATATATAAATCTATAACATCGAGAAAAAAAAAAGAGAGAAAAATAAAAGAAAAACATACTATCTGTTAAATCCAACAACTGAGCAGCAGTGGTGAACATCTGCGGTGGCAATTGCGGCGGACCATGCGTCATCGATCCCAGCACATTGTTATTCTGCTGCGGGGGGAACCCCGGGGGCGCATTTCCTTGCTGCTGGGGACCAGCAGGAGGATCATTGATTGAATGTCGTTCCATGCTTTATAAGGCGCAAGAAAGCTAGTGCGGTTGGATTGTAGCAGACTGGTGAACAGGTAAGGGTTCCGTTATTTGACAATGGCGGGGGATATGGATCGAGAAACAAATTTTTGGTAATGAGGAATTTTTAAAGAATGGATTGAGCTTGATATGCTCTCATACTGCAATGATTGATATCAAAGCGCGGGTAATTCAAGGTTGATAATGCCGGTGATGGGAATGAGATGCGTTTGGATTGGACTTAAGGCTTGCTGCTTTGGGATAAGACGTGTTTGTTCTGTTTGTTAACTCCGAAATATGGTGCAGATGTAGAGCATCAATAGAGCGTTACTGCCGGATAATAGCGGTTGCTCCTGAGCAATTAGAATTATACTAAGCTTGGATTTATTCAAACTTGTTCGTTTTACAGATCAACTGAGTCTACAGTTGAGGTTCCAGTGGAGCCTGTATGGCCATACGCGGGGATTTTAGCATATTGGCTGATTGTGCATGTGACCAAAAAGACAATTTTTAATAAAAGCGAAGAGGAAGTAGAAGTAGGAGCAAACTATTCTACATAATTCACCCTAATTGAACCTATTCCTTGCGAATATGCTCTTAGAAAGCACCTACCAACGTACTCCCCTCAGGTATATAGGCAAGGGAATGAAATGTATTGAAAAATGAAGACTCAACGAGTGCCCGCACTGTAGATCAGTAGAACATCCTCCAAGGAAAAGAACGGTCATTTCCAGCTCCAGAAATCCCCAACGACTTACTGATGTACAGCAAGATATTTGTCCTCCTCATGGAAGTGCTCGATGAAAGCATGTGAAAAATATATCCCTTTTTCGGACTAATAACGTATCACCAAAACATATAATACTACAAAATTCATCGGAAGAAGTCCTATCTGCCACTTCAACAGCATGTCCCGCACCTGTTTACATCAACTGGTAACCTCCTTTCCAGATCATTCATAAAAACAAAAGCAGAGAAGGTCTCTGGGGATAACATGACAAAGAATGAATATGACCAAAATTTCGAAAGCGAGAGAGAGGTAGAGAAAGAGTAGATGAATAGGTAGTGTTCATGAGGATGTGTTGACATTTTGCAATGGCAGGTAAGGGATTGCTCAACCAAAGCCCCTGCAAGGGATACAATCGCTCGTTCATGCAACGCTGACCCCACGACGTTGGCCCCGCATTCTTTCCTCTCGTCGTCGACTGTACGGAGCGCAGTATGGTTCGTCTGAAGAGCCAATATTCGCCCGGACGGGTTCCTGTGATCGGTGGTATGCAGGACTAGATGGTGGTGGTGGCAATTGCATCACTTTAAACTGATCAACGCTGATGATGCGTAGGTGATAAAGATACTGCATCAATTCAAAATCTGGTCGGCTACCAGCGAGACTTTGGCCCTGCTGATAGTGGGCTAGAGCCACATGGTCGAGCATGAGATCCCAGGCCTTGTGGTCGGGAGTATCGCTGAATCGTACTTCTGGACACTGAGGGCAACGAGCTGTGGGGGGGGGCTCATGTGTTCGAAAGTGGCTGTAAACATGGGTCCTCCATTCATCAAAATCATCGAAGGTGCGGTGGCAGTCAAGGACATGAAAGAGGCAGATGTATACATGCTGAGAAAGACGAGTCTGATGGGAGGGAATGACAAGTGCTCCCGTACCATCATCCTCCAGAATATCATGGCCCGCGATACCTGATGCCCATCTTGTATCCAAGGACAAGCTCCTTGGTGAGACTTCGGATGCACTATTGCTCGATAGAGATGGGACGTCCGTTAATGGAGGCATATTTTCGTGGATATTCCCTCCCACACTACGATGAAATATCATACCTCGCTCTGGCTAGAGCGAGCCCTGACTGATAGGAGGAGTGTGCTAGAAGCTCCAAGAAGCGGTGCTATTCGATCCGAGAAACTTTTTATGGACCTGCTTCATATTCTTAGTCTGTGAGTGGCGAGTAAGAGGGTAGTCCAAGCCATAGTTGCTATCATAGTACTAGTACTCCCATGCGCAACTGGCCGTGTTCTGAGATGGGAAACAAAGGAGGGCTGGATCTCATCTTGTTACCTTTTTGCTTCTCGAAACCCCAGCGGCAAATGAACAGGTAATCTCTGTCTCAAGCTTAGAGTGGTCCTTGCCTTAGCAAACCAAAGTTGGCTACGGCAAGAAGAGAGAATCCATCTGGAGCACAATCTGAATCGGTCCCGTTGAGAGGGAGGGGAAGTTGGTCGACATATGGTGATTTAAGCCCCAGGAGCGAGCATGTGAGACTAAGAAGAAATCCGTAAGGTATCCAATGGCCAGAGACGAGATTGATATCCAGTTGAAAACCATCGCAGCAGGGATGTTGACCTTTTTTTGTCTTTTCTTTTTCTTTTCTTTTCTTTTCTTTTCTTTTTTTTTTAATTTTTTTTTATTTTTTTTTGGTTTGTTCACCCAAACGAAATCCTTTTGTTTGATTTGGGCCTCTCTGCCTTAAAGAGTGATGATGGTACAGTACGGATACAACAATACACTCGGACTTACCCATTTGAGCCAGCCGGGACTCTTGAAGATTTGTATTTAAACTCCGCACCTCCATCCACAAGGCAAATCTACTACTTGGTTAAGGTGACCACATGGTGCCTAGAGAATCGGTGTGAGTGACCTCGTCATGTGGTCTCATGAACCAAGCTCAATGATTGCCCATCACTCCGTTGATCACACTTCCGAGGCGGGAGATGGTGACATGCCCAAGTGATACGATTAGTACTACCTTAAGTACTAATAATGGCTTGTGACTACAAAAACATGAAGATGCGATCGAAACTTTTGGATTTTTGAAACCTTCGTCCTCTATAGTAGACAAAAGCATTATTGAAGGAAATAAATCTGTGAAAATTATCTAGCCCGCCATCTTGGGGAGGAGAACAAAATAGTAGAGGCTGAAGAGCAAGTTCTGATTGGAACAGTAGAGTGTAGTTTTCAAAATAAAAGACATAAGGAAAGATGGGAGAGAAGGTGATATATAAATATGAAAATGAAAACGAAATGTAGCCAGAATAAATAAGACGACTTAACAAGGTGCGTTTGGGGAAAAAAAAAAAAAAAAACGTCAAGGATACTCCATCCGTCTATCAGTGAGGACGCCTCGCAAAATGTATTTGAACAAAGAACCAAGTCACCCGACACCAATGATGCCCATGAACCACACTATAAATGCACAAGTCTATTCGTTTCGTAGCGCGTATGAATCTTTTGAATCCAAGTTTTTACACGTAAAGGGTAGTGTGGCAAATCAGTCTAGTAACGATCTGCCAGATCTCCACCTGCAACAGAATTGGCGGTGGATGAGGAAACCGAAGAGAATCCAGTGGAAGAATTCAACATGTCCTGTACAGCCACTTTAGGAACTTGGGGTACAGGAAGTTTGCGCTGCGTTCCATCAGGTTTGGACATGATATCGCTGATACTGGGACCAACATGAGCCTGGCTAGGGCTGTAATAGTTAGGTCCCTCCGGCTGTGGCTCCATTGGGGCCAAAGCAGGTGTGTGGTGAAGCGACAGATGACGGATCGATGGCAAATGCAGTTCGCTGGAGCCTAGGGGTCTCAACCGCGGGGAGTGAGCGGGAGTAGCCAGAGGCGTATGGTCCGGGGTAGGAGAGAGGGAATCATGAGAGAAAGTGGGCGAAGATGGTGCAGTTGAGTTGGGGGAGTTAGGTCTCGAGCGTTTGACACGATGAGAGTAAGTATCATCTTCTTCGTGCGAATGCGAGCGGCTCATGCTATGGGAAAGTGCATATGCAGACAGCGAAGGCAGGCGTCCATTGGTATGGTGACGTGAACCGAACATATGGTTTCGCGAGCCGGTGTGGAAGCCGAAATTCTCATCGCGCTCAACCTGAGACGCGGCCGTGGCAAGTAAGTTGATATCCATTCCAGACGATGCCCGTTCACTATTGCGAGCATAAGGTCCCAGATTCGAGCGCATATGAGCAGCATAGTTTGAGAACGAATGAGGTGGGGATACGTCGGGAGAGCCGACTTGCGAAACAGGGGCGGACCGAGTGATAGGTTTGCTCGGAGGAGGCATCATTGATCCCGAATTGTTAGTCATGGAATTATCTTGCCCGGCAGCAGCGGCAGCAGCAGCAGCTAGGTGTTGTGCCTTATTACTCCTCCGGGAGTTTGGATTGTTGTGGATTCTCGAATGGCGCGTGAGCTCATCGGATCGACTGAAGCGCTTGGTGCAGCCAGGGAATTGACAAGCGTGCGGTTTCTCGCCTGTATGAGTACGGATATGTCTGGTCTGATGCTCCAAGCGATGGAAAGCACGATCGCAAAGAGGGCATTTGTATGGCCGGGGAAGATCCTGGCGTACTTCTTCTGTCGCGGGACGAGCACCCTTCATCAGCGGAGGCAGTAGGCTCACAGACGACGCCATATTTGAATTAGATTTAGTACTCGACGGAGTGGAAGGAGATTTGGAACTGTCCACCGGTGTAGGTGGTGTGGAACTGGTTGCGTTGTTCTGGGGATTCAGCAGATTGGAAAAATCTACTGGAGCGGCCGGTGACGGCATGTGAAGCTCGTCCTAATTCAACTCCGTGGGAGACAGTCCAAGGTGAGACGACTAAATTTTGAAAGGATTGCACGTTCTGCAGGGATGAAGAGCCGAGGCAAGGTGACAGACACTCAAGACGTTCAAATCTTGGCAGATGAAGGAATGATACCTCAAGGAACCAAAACCCTCACAGCAAAGCGATAGTGGTGTGGCAAGAAGAATCCCAAGCAATCCAAGAAATGTGACGATGAGCAAGATTCCTCAGACGAGGGGAAGGGATAGACAGAATGGAGCAGGGATATAGAATCGGCGGCGGATAAGAGCCGGGATGGGGTGAATAGCGAGTCAGGGCGAACGATATCGAACAATGAACTTCGAGAGATGGGAGACAAGATGAAAAATCTGGAGAAGTTGATCTGGGGAGAGGAAGAAATAAAAGGAGAGTCGGAAAAGATAAAGTGAGGAATGGAGGGGAATAATAAAGAAACGGAACTCGGGGGAGGGGAGAAAGAAGAGTGTTAGGAGAGGGGGGAATATCGGAATCGGCGAACAGAAGGGAGGGAAGGGAAAAAAAAATTCATAAAAAAATCTAAATACTATGTGTGGGGAGGAATATTGGGGGGCAAAAAAAGAAAAAAAAAAAAAGAACGTGCTCATCCTAGATCGGCTGGAGATTCTCCCAAGAGGATTTTCAGTGGGGAAATATTCTTTCTTTTTGGTAATTTCTTTTTCTTCGTTTTAAATTCCTTGTCTACGCAGTACAAAGAAAATTTATCTTATTTTTATCTCACAATGCAAATATGGCATCCTACCTAATTTGCTACCTAGTAGCCTTGAGGGCGTCAACCACTCCAAATCGTCCATCAAATGTGCAGGGTGTGTATGATAAAAAAAAAAATAATTCGAGCCACTACGGAGCAACTACTGACCGGAAGACACCAAGAGAGTTAAAAAAAAAAAAAAAAAAACTGTGGGGCGTGCTAAAAATTGATGGGGATTACAGAGTAGAAACTGGAACTGCAGAAGTGGCTGTGTGGCCTGGAGAAGTGCGTGCCCCGTATCGCTCACTGACTGAGTGGTAAGGAATTATTCCTCATACCTCAAGTAATATTGGTAATGGTAACGAACATTCCGTACTAACAGTTTCGAACCGGGTATCGCGGATGATCTGGAGGAACAGATAGGCAGATATGGAGAAATTACATAATGGCCAAGAGCGGGAGATTTATGTAACTGTGGTGATTTTGGAGGGGAGTAATGTGAGGCATTTCTGGAATCAATGCGACGATGAATTCACCATATGAGGCCATCACTGTATTGGTAGGCAGGCATGATGCGGTCGAATGGAGAGAGGGTGGAAAAAACATGGAGGGTGGCCCCCTCAATACGGGGGATGATGATAACACTTTGAGTAGTGATGATGATGAAATGAGGTGATAGCAACTCCAAAACGAAAAAACCTTTTTAATCTGTTGTTCTTATCGGTCGTTTCCTGGGGCATAACCGGGGAAAGGTTATTCAACAGAATATCAAGATTCAAGACCACCGGTCTCGACCAGCTTGCTCGACCGTCGCAGGCTGTTTGTTGGTTGGATACGGAGATAAGTAGTATATTCAAGCAGGAAAAAGGGAAAAGGGTCCGTTGTCAAATGAAAGAAAATACTCGTAGGTGTGACGGATTGCGTCGATCATAGGTCGGTTGTCTGTTAATGCAGAGCAAGCAGCGCTTTGCATCCCCAGTCATACGATGGGGGAGATCCAATACTTCATCATTCATCATCGGTCGAGAATGTCCGATGAGGCTGCTCCTGCAACCACTGGTTGATTCGGAGTCCACGAAAATTATCCGGAACGGTTCCTATTGAGCGAAAACAAACATTGTAAAACCATGAAGCGGCATCGAAAATCTTATGATAGCGAGTCACATGTTTTCGCCCTAGACATCTGAGTATAATCGGATCACGGTTGCGATTATCTATTCAAGAACCACTCTATCCATGGCCGAGGGCCGATAAGAAGACCATATTGGGAAATATTAGGACGTGTTCTCAGTGTTGTGCAGCCGCACGACCGGGTTTTCCTATTCTCGGTTTTCCGGACCACATATCTCATTAGCCGCCCAGGTGATGCAAGCACATATTCTAGCAATAGTCTTAAACAATCCAAATTATTCGATACGGCAATTCTCTCAAGCACTGATTATCAAACCGTCCCCCTTTTTTTTATTTTTTATTTTTTTGAATAAGAGAAATTATGAAAACTAAATAAAATAATAAGGGAGAAGAGGGGAAAGGAAAAATCGCGGTTAATCAAGGAGAATCGGGAAATGAACTCCACAATCCCCAGATTCCACAGCCTACTAATGCATTGCTCGGAATGACTTCCCCCAGGTAGTGCTCATATCTTCAAACTCCGTACTTTAGCAACTATGGTGCAGTCCAATGAGCAATAGATACCTAATCAAGATAGTCGGTGCCATTTTTGATTCATAAACCGAGCAAACATTCGGACAACACCGATGACCGGCGCTGGCAGGATAACGAAAGATTCAGCCTCGGCAACGAATCTACCCAGCCTAAAAATATGTAATGAATATTGTGGACCGTACGGGGTACTGCCACGAATTCTCGCAAAAGATACTATTAATTATGCATTGATGAATTACGTTATGCTCTCGCATCTTCTCTTTGCTCTTAGGTAGTATAAACAACAGTCATGGAGAGTTCAGTGGTTTTTTTTTTTTTTTTTTTTATTTAAACTGAAAGGAGGGAAAGTACTATGCAAGGGTTGGATATCCAGTGGGTATCCCCGGCAATATGGAGATAGGATCACGTAAGTATTTCTCGGCTCTATAGAGAAAAGGGCAAAAGGGAGAAAATATGCACATCCCTACTTTGCCGTACGTATTGAGATCCAGGAAAATGGACAAAATGCACGCGGCCGTCTTGATTGACTTCTAGTGGCAGATCAGGATCGCGCCGACCGGGGGCAAGTACTAAGGTAACATGAATTGCTGAGCGATCGCGCCATTGAGAAGTCATTAAATTGGTAAAGATATTGCTGGTTATTGCGGTTATAAATTTTAAACTGGTCTTCTCTTCTATTGGCGGGGTTGCCTGCGAGTGCAATAGGATGCAACAACTGGAACAATGTGAGTGCTCATCCGTCCTCAGCTCGCCCCCCTGGAAATTGAGCTTCCCGGATGATGTTATCTCAGAAGTCAGAGCCCCAGGGAGGGCCCCCACCTGCGGACTGTCTAGGGACAGAGTACGTGATATCGTGACGGCTCCTCTTGCCCTGATAGGATAAAATCGGCTGACGGACGGTCCGATCAGCAGATGTCGCATTGTGACTTTGCTCCGCAGGCGCGTAGTAGTTCGCGCCCCCCTTTAGCCCAGAATAGATCCTTAGATGATGAGGAATGGGATGGCGTTAATTTCCCAAGAAATTCGAGGAGGGGGGAAGGCAGCTAATAAAATCTCCCAGATAAGACAAAACAAAAGTACTATACAGATTAACATATAGACCCAGATTTAAGATACGTACCTAACTAGTATGCTAATGATTCTACTTGGTAGTATTTCTGGTGAGGTCATGTAGATAACAAGCAGGCTACGAGCATCAAATTCATATATGATCACCCTTCACTCTAGGCATCATAACACACTGGAAGAATTTCAAAAGAAGAAGAAAAACAATTGAGTACGTGTCGTATGACAGTTGATGCGGGTTCGATTGCCGAGAAGCCACCAGGAATTCCGCCTCGGTAGGCCCCCAAGTCTGTAGTTAACACGCAGGTACCAGTACCCAAGTACGTAATTGGCACGCCTAGGGTATTGTTTGGCGTCTGTCCCTCACCCCGGGGGTTTCAGGCTAAAACATGAATGCTCCTGCCACGGGGGTACGAGCCAGGCGCCTTCGTGGTGTGAACTGAATAAGTAATTCCCACGGAGTGCGGCCCAAATATAGATAGGCAACTGTGAATGAATATGCTGTTACGCGTCAGGTTGGCTGATGGAGTTGAACCCCAATTTCTGATTTGTAATATTTATAGTTCATTGTTAGCAAGCCTAACTTACTAGAGATATTATATCATAATATTATATAAAGACAAAATAGAGGCACATCAGTATCGTTGTCATTACGTGGTTTAAAGCAGATCCTGTCCCGGGCTCCAGGTACATTGATCCAACCCAAGTAGAGGATCTACTATGATCCCAGTTATGCGATCATATTAATTATAGTAATATAATAATATGTAGTAATAATAATAATGACAATAATAATCTAACCCATATTCTTTCTTACCCCTCGCACAAAACACAAATCGATCGTACTTCCCTTTCCTTACATACCATTAAGCGGTTGGGATAGATAAGAAAATACAAGAAATCCGAATTTCTCTTTTTAATTTCTTGCCCGCTGCATGCTTTTCATCTCATCCCCCCAAGGTTACGGTTGCCAGAAGGGGCGCTACTGGGTAGATTTGGGGTAGGCTGAAGATCTTCCCCGCGATGATCTACACTCCGATCTAACAAGCCTACACACAGCAAATGGGCTATCCTCGGCGTCACAGAATTTATTTGCATTCCGCCTGGTAAAATTGGCGGTTTGCTTCGGTGGCAGGTTCGTCCCTTTCAATCTTCTGTCGCTCTCTTTGTCTTCTTGGCGCTAACATTCCTGTCCTGCAAGTTGTTAGCCGTGCACTTGGCGGAAAAAAAAAAGAGGGGGGGGGGGGAGGGAAGAAAGTTAGAGGATAAAAGCCGAAGAATGTATACACAATCAATATTTTCTTGAGTTTTTCAGTTGGCGATCACCTAGGCGCCAAGTCTTCCTGGAGCCGTTTATCCGTAACTGGCCACGAATGTTCCCTCTCGCTTAAGCAGTACATCCATACTCCCTGTTACCCCACTTTGGGATAATGGAATCATATCTCCTCTTACTAGCATTATTAGTATACGAATACTACTTGGGAACAGCGACGACTAGTTGATGGACGAAGGCTCGTTGCCTGCGTGCATTGTCTCAGAGTCATTGCCTCCCTTTTTTGAAGCGGAGGACAAGATTCGCGCATGTCATTTCGGGGGCTGTCTTTTTGGCAGCATCTATGTGTATCACCAACTGAATCAGATGCCACTGATGCATTCATGGAGATCCTCCCATTTTCTGGTTCGCAATCAAATTTGATAGGGCTGTACATGGTGGTTGATCGTGTATAGAGCAACAGACAAGCATCTGGGATATGCATCGAAGACGGAATGTTTAGTGCGAGGCCGTTGTGTGGGGTATATTTTACAATACTGTGTGCTAAGCCGATGGTGTCAAACAGCGGCCATTGTACGTGCTGTTTGGCCCTTTCGCTTCGTGGCCTACATCAGGAGCTGGGGACCTAGCGGAAAGGCACTCGTCTCGAATGACGTGATTTCTGTCAACATATGCGCCTGATCTTGGGTTGGATGAACTCCAGCAGCGGCTACAATGGTGGAGGTTCCAGAACAAACGCTGACCACATTTCCAGCAGCATAGTAAGTTTTACTGTTTCAGTCTACGGAGTATCTTACGACCCCCGCAGCTTGTAAACTTGTCATAATATGGTATCTATATGCAATTCAATGTTGGTGTAATTCTCCCCCTCAAACCCCTTCGCTTCTTTCTATATTCGTCTCTCCAACTGATATCATTGTAATCGTGCTGGTGGTTAGATGCGGTTGCACAGATCTCAAGAAGCCACTCATAAGAGAACCTCCTGATCCGCTAAGCTGTTACTAATAACAGTCTTGTACTACCTACATACAGTTGGGCTGAAAGCAACAATGCGTTGCGACTATTTGCCAAGTAAAAGCATCTTTCAGATGGTGTCATGACGTGCTCGAGCCAAGAATGTTGACAATGTGACCCAACTACCAGTATTAATAGCCTGTTTTCGTCTCCGGGACACTTGAACACCAAATCCGTGGCCAATGGCGTTACCTTGCTACCCTAACCCATACTAACACAATCATCCGGAGCGAGGATCATGTCCTGGTCTGAGTGTCAAATTGGTAAGAGGTACGCATTATTTTTCATGTATTGCCTAGTGACTGGAAACGTCTTTCTCTCACCTCCCTTTGTGGTGTAATGGAGACATTTCCGATGTGCGGGGCCGGAATCTGGGGAAGGCTTCCTTCCTAGAAGGTAAATTACGAATCTCAGGAATAGATCTCCCGATGCGTAGCTCTAAATATGAGCTATTGGCATAGGGGACTGAGAGCTGAAAGCCACTTCTCGTAGGAAATGCTTATCAATTGGGTAGGGTTCGTCCCGCGGAGTAGCTGCAGCTGAGCAGGATGCTCGAACCCTCAGATAGATTAATACGCAGTACGTGGTGTATGGCCAGTGGTACAATACTTACCCTCCCATCGTTAGTATCTTATTGCGAGGGCCGGGTAAGGTATCCTCCACGTCCGTATTGGTCTTAACCACACGCACTGAGAATACCCCCACAAGGCGCCAAGCCTAGCGATCTAGGTATCCACAAACTTCTGGAACGGTTGATCTTGACCAATGAAACGACAGGAAACGCACCACGCTGATATCACTGATTCACAGGCCTCACAGCCGCGCCCCCAGGTTATGCGGGGCCGTGTTTCCGGAAGTCGGATGGATGCTTTAATTAGTAGATAGTCATCAATTGGTTTATTACTGGGACGCCCCAATTCGGCCATGTGTTCTGATTATTGGTGGGAATGCAATGCCCAGGGCTGTGTTTCCTATCGGCCATCATCTACAGACTTTTCTCTATTTGAAGCGTTCTAGCTGGACCGGAGATAACCATGATATTAGGCAGTTCATCCAAGGGGTTCATTTACAATACTACTCCATAATTTGGTCAGGTTTGATATGGGTAAGCAGAGTCACCCCAAGGTCCCCCCAAATAGGCACTGGCCGGTAGGGCCGGGCCGGGTAGATGATAGTAGGCAGTGATACCTTATGGCTGTTACAACCACTGCTAATGATACCTCGCAGGCAGTCTAGATTATGGTATGGCAACTCTAACATGAAACCACAGAATGGTACTTGGTACCGTCCCAGAGTAATTGCCCCTTCCTCCAGATGGGTTCCTACCTGAACCTCATGCTGTACGATAGATGCCATTATCGTAAGTGTTCTATGCACTGTATAAGTAAGAATAATTTAATTATCTATTTTTAATGTTTATGGCTGGCTGATACTGTAATTTGCCGTACGCAAAAAAAAATTACAGTGTACTTCTGGGGAGAGGGGCTTGGCGCCACGGTCGCTTTTGTGCTGGCCGATGACACGTCGCCCGTAAAGTTAAAAGGCAAAGTTGAAAAAAAAAAAAAAAAAGGGCCACAGAGAAAGGGAAGGTTCAGCGACCCCGCCCCCCATTTTAGCCCTGGCTCAATACTAGTCCGTAGTCCGATGATGCTATCTCTTTAAAGCACCCAGATTTGAGTTCAAGAATCCCTATCAACACGCGGCGGTGTCTGTAGATTAGAAGCCAAGGCATTCCATAGCATGGATGTATAGTGATTTAGTAAGGTACTAGTGTTTGCTAGAAGAGGAAGCTTGCGGAAATAGAAAATGGAGATACGATGGAGAGAGGGGGGGGTTTCCCCCTGACTCCTGAGATATATGGAGCTAAGGAATGATTTGATATCGCACCTACCACAGAGTCACAGACATCCTCAAGGTAGTAAGGGTTAAAAATTAAATTTACCTTCTTCCCCCTCCTTTCCCCTCTTTACCCCTGATTTTTTCATTTTAGCTGGACACTATGAGCACCTAGGGAGCTACTAGCTAGACTCTAGAGCGTAGCTTGTGATAAAAATCCTCACAGGATGGATCCCTTCACATGTCATGGTCACGGCAAATCCAAGCACGGTTAGGATCACCAACCCTATTGGTTTCTTTGGGACCTACTTAGTAGATAGCAAATATCGGGTCTAACCATATGTCTGTCTGTAATACTATGTGATAATATGCTGCGTAAAATTGTATACAGTACCCTCCCCTGACCGCCAGACAGCCGTCGAAAAAAGGGCGGGGCAGAAGCGCCAAGCGGACAAAGGATAAAGAACAAAAAAAAAAAAGGGAAATAAAATTTGCTCCGTAACAACGCTACGGAAGATGCCCGGATTGCGTCATGGTAATGATTTGCAGCTAATCCAGAAGTCGAGACATGGGCCTGCCTTAGTGGCGCACACTGCCGTGTTTCTAGATGACAATCTCCCGCATCCGGAGGTGATTACTTCATTAGTTAGGAATCCTGAGGATAGTGGACATCACAAGTCCAGGGAAAGGAAAATAGCGTGGCATTATAATTGTGTCTCTGTTTACTTTGATGATGGATTTTTTGGCAGCTGATGAGCATTGTCTCTCATTGAGACCAGGGGTAACATAAAAAGTGAAAAGGCCCCAAAAAAATATAATAAGTAAATAAATAGAATAATGGAGTGGTCCAGAACGTAACGAACAAGACCCGGAGACAAACCTCCTGCAGGAATGATACGGTGGTCGGATGATTTCGGGAAATGCTGGCCTTTCTTCCACCCTGGGGCAAAGCTGTGACTAGCGGAGCTGCAGCGTAGTTTATCAGGGCGAATTGCGGAGAGAATTCCTTACCTAACCAGGTCCTTCGAGCTTATTAACTAACTAGTCAGAACCAACGGACTCACAGGTTTGCCCCCTTCCAATCCGTCCCCCAAAGGGTTCCTCGGTGAAGATTTTTTTCCCTCACCATTGGGGGCTAGGGTATTATTTTGGACGGAGTGTCCGTACTGGTCCTCTTTTTTTCTCACACGCCAGTCCGAGAGCCCCGTAATCCGTTCTGGACCAAAAGACCCGTGGACTGAGGTAATTCCCTCGGCATGTTCAACCCGAGCATTTTCCCCTTGCCTTTGCCGAGTGCGTCCCGAATCCCGTGGTGGTCTGAGGACTCTGTGACTGGGCAATTGCACATGCAACGACAGGCGAATGCTTAGCTGTTCTAGGCTATCATGTAACTATATTATGAACACACTCGTGAATTTTCCTGTCCTGTCTTCCTATTCACCTCGGCTCATCAGTAGCCGCCTAAACCTCTTAGAGAGAAATTAAGGTTCCCTGCACGGCCTGCTTTATTGGTTTTCTTTGTCCCTTGCCTTTCTTAAAGGCACTGTTAAACATAGCGGAAATATAGCGGTGAGTAGAGAGTGTCCATTCTGAGTTAGGGAAATTAATAATTACATGCTCTCTAGATGTGTGCCTAATGCCCTAGCCAAATCAGATTTTTCCCTGTATCTACTGCAGCCTCCCCGATGTTGTACTTTGAGCTGTTGTCGTATACCGCCAGGCACCATCCAAGTATATATGTGAAAATTCAATCAGCCACATACCTCATACGTGCATGGGGTTGAGACTGTCATAATCAATCGAAATAATAAATGTTTGACATCAATAGAATGCCCCACACAACCCTATGGAATACGGAGTACCCAGCCCTATGCCCTAAATGTAATAAGTACCCGTTACTCTGTACTTTGTAGTGCTAGTTAGTAAACAGGTTGCAGGTCGGATAGGTATTAGTAAATAACTAACTTAACTACTTATCACTACAATAATAAGTCCACCAGACGCGGTAATTACATGTGAAGTAGGTTTTAGTAGAACAAGTGTGAAAGATCTCGAAGGTCCTTATACATTGTAAATCACAGGAGTATGTCGATACGGCATTGCGTGCAACCCAAGTAAGAGATCTGTTTACTACATTCAATAGCGTACTAAATCTGAGTATATATACTACCTGTTTTTACTACTCTTGTTTAGCATCTACCAATATTTCGGTGTGGGTATATACTTAGCGGCGTAGACTGGATGAGTACAGCATAAATACCACCAACCCATGTAAAGACCTGCATTGCCCCCGTCAGATATATCGTGCTCGCCTATTTGGCCCTGTCTACACTAGCCATCCAACAATATAAAGACAGTAGTTACCGATATCATTTGATGACTGAAACAATCCATCCTTTCTTACTGCACATATTCAAGGCACTTAATATCGTCGCTATAATACGACCCAGCTATACTCAGCTAGAGTACATCAAGGCGACAGGTCCATAACTACTCAGCAATATTACCTAATGTGGCGTCAGATGATGTCGCGCTTCGATGATTCTGCCGCGTCTGCCCGCCCCATGACGGTACTCAAAAGTTCTTCAGGTTGATGCTTTTTCTTACTGTCTACAAGGAAATGTCCGGGTGATATCTGCCCTCCGTTGACAATTGCGCTTGGAATCTGAAATAAACATCTTCCTGCTTTCCTGGGCCTCTAATCAGCCCGAATTATCTTCATATTCCTCCCCCTTTCTCGTCATTTGTTTCGTTATCTCATATTATGGCTCCCCCGCGGCAGCGCACGACAGCTGTTCAGGATGACTCTCGGTCTGAAGGCTCCAGTACGACTAGAGAGCATAAAACGACTACGGCAAAGGGCCGCAAGGGTAATACTTCGCTTGCATCAACCTCTGTTTCAAGTCGAGAGGCCAAACACCTTCCCAATATCACCAGCGCCCCTGCTGGAGATGAGCCGGACACTCAGCCAAAGGTACGTAGTGAGGCAAAAATATGCGTCTCCTTTTACTCCTCTATTCGCCTACTGTGCTTGTCTTTCTCTCTTTCCCTTCTTTTATTTTTAATTCTCCTGTTACTAACTTCCTGTCCCTGTTCTCTAGTTGCATTGGACCGAAATGCCCCTCGAGATGCTCCATTCTTACCGACACGCCTACAAACTGCCTTGCCCCAGTGCTTTTAACAGCGAGTACTCTCGTCTCCTCCTTTCCAAAGGAATTGGCCTCCGATCACCGACATCCATCGCCGCCCAGAGAGCCCATTTGTCTCAATCCGACAAAGACCCCAAACCGAACGGGTCCAATAGTACAAAGAAGACTCTGCACACCAGCACAGACCGCCGAAATGGTACAGCAGCTAAATATTCATCGAGTCAGCAAAATCGCCATGCAATTGATGAAAAGACCGCATTGAACAACATCTGCAGTCAGGATCGCGTGAGCAAAAACCAACTTGCCCTGGCGGTGCGTAAACATTTCAGCAGTGCCGGACTTGCGGAGCAAGAGGCAATCGCTCGATTTTTGTATAAAGTTCGCGAAGAAGGAAGAGGCCGACACTTTCGTCTGAGATTTCAGCCCTAGTTCTTCGTACGCGGAGGGGAAAATAATATGGCCTTCTCCTGATTTTGTTGTGTCTTCACATTTTCGACTTTGAAGAATCCCCCCTTTTTTATCTCTCCCAGAATTATCTGGAAGAGACTGACTGACCTCTGGTTCGGACAAGAGATTTCTGCTTTTGATTTGATTGATCTCTATTCGTTCGACTCTTTCTTTGACCCATCGCTCTCCCCTTTATCATGATACCCATTGGTGTTGGTTTGATTTGAATACATTCTACTCATCATCTCACTATCACTTTTTTTTTTTTTTTTTTTTTTTTTTCTTGGCTCCGATACCGCAATCTACATTGCCTACATTCATGATACCAGCATCATGTTCATTGTCATTGTCTGATTAGATCGGTGCAGCAACTTCAAGAACAGGACGCAGGTATCTTGAGGACGGAGCTATAATTACCTGGCCATTTATGTTGGGATTTCTTTTTCTATTTCTTTCTGCGTTCCTTTTCTGCTTTTCACTGTTTCTGCATGTATCCCGTGTACAGTATATTACTGGGGATAGGAGGGTGTATTCCATATACTAGAGCCATTCATTGCTCTGCATATTTTTTCAACCTTGTACAGTACTCATGGATATTGCTTATGTTAGCGTATTCTGATTTAATATGACTCTCACTCTCTATTCATTTCTTTTCTCCTCGCTTGATATCACTATCCCGAGCTAATTGATTGTCTAGAATAAACAATAGTGGAGAGGCTCCAAATTCATACCTGAGATCAGAATATCTAGAATGTCCAGCTACGAAGCAAGATCCCTGAAATGGAGAACTTCACTGAAATTCAATTCGCTTCGTATAGATACATAAAAGAAGCCAAGCTGGTCAGACGCAAATATTCCAAGCGTGAATATGAATGTGCAAGTGCTCTGTAGAACCAAGAGAGCGGTCAAGCTAAACACGAAGAAGGGACAGGCTAAGCTAAGCCAACAAGCAGGACGAGAAGCCGAAGAATAAAAAATAATGCGATCAAAAACGCCTGGATGCAACCCTTTCCCACCTTCCAAAAGCCGTAATAATAAATCTATCGTACTTTCATGTTTGCAGTCTCCGGGTATACTGGGAAAATTTACCTATTTCCAAGCGTTCAGTCCGGCCCAGGGATCACCAGATGAGGCGGCAGGCTGGCCGTGCGACTGTGAAGACTGTGACTGGGCCTTGTGATGCTGGCTTGAGCCATATGGTCTGCTCTGGGCGTATCCTCCAGGGCCGGAGGGAAATGGCCCCGACGAGGAAGGATACGAGGTTTGCTGGGGACGTGGTGGTGGCGGCGGCGGAACGAATCCCTGGGGCATGAATTGAGATGGGGTGGTTGAAGGAGTAGGACCGGAGAAGGTACCGAACGGGGCTGGTGTGGAGGAATAAAACTGCTGATTCGGTGGGGGTGAAGCCGATGGTGGGAATGGATATGCCATGGGGTTATAGCCTTCAGAGAGAGGCGCGGCCGCTCCCTGCTGGAATGGCTGCCCCGGGACGTATGAGACGCCACTCGCGGGGTTCATATACTGTCCATAGGGCGCTGGAGAATGAGAGAGAGGAACACCGTGCATTCCCCCGGGCGGATAGCGCGGAGACGTCTTCGGAGAAGATACGCCGGGGCCAGGGTACCCGGGGGCCTGCACAGGAGGCGGAGGTGATTTGACCTTGGATGGAGCGGCCGACGGCGCAGAAGGGGTGGATGTTGGCTTCGGCTCGGTCGATAGGCGCTCCATCAGTTGCCTCAACTTCTCCCGCTCGCGGTCTTCCTGCTCCGATGCACCACTCGCTTTGTCCCGCTCTATCTGTCCTAGAAGTTGGGCCCCCTCTGAACGTCGGTTGTTGATGAAGGTCTCGACATTCTTCTTCAGGCTATCCACCGTTTCCGTCATTTCCGCATAAAAGGTCTGGGCCTGGACTATCCCTGACTTGAGACCATTAAAGGCCTCGTATACTTTCTTATACCGTGCCATTACAGTGTTCCGTTGGCGGGTGATGGTTTCATATTTCGACTGCTCGGACCGAACTCGTTTGTCCTGAAGGAGGTCGCCATAGATCTTCGTAAGCTCCTTCATCAAAGAAGACTGCTTATGATTGGCCTGCAGCAGGCGGTTTTGGTGCGGCCGGAACTTTTCCAACTCTGCCTCAAACAGCTGACTCTCCTGCCCGGCAATCGACTTCTTGTTCAATATCAAAACGTTCGAAATGTCGTCATTGTGAACCTAGAAAATGTAATGTTAGCTGTCGCTTATCAAACGCCGTCGCCCAAGGAAATGCATACCTTCTCCTTCAGGTCCTTCAAAACCTGGGACCTTTCCCGCTTGACCAGGTTCAGTTTCTTCAAAATGGATTCGACCCTGGCGATTTGGTCTGCCACCGAGAGACTTCCCTCGTCATAAACGTCGTCTAGTAAGCTCCCCTCTGCGGTTGAAGTGTACGGGCTGACGTGTCCGTTCTTCCCTTTACCGTGCTTGGAGCCAGCCTTGATCATTGCTCGCTGGAAAAGCACCTCAGCCTCATCTGTTTCCCCGGCGGACCGCATTTCATCAAAGTCTGCCTCGTACTGTCGAAATGTGGATAGAAGCTGGGTGTCGCTGGCGCTGGCTTCGTTAACAGTATCTCGATAGGTCCGGATATCCCCACGGAGAGTCGGGTTCAGTCGGACACTGGGCTGCTGGCTCCAGTCCGCCCCATATTTGGAGCGCATCTTCTCACACACACTTTCCTCCAGATCGAGCTGCTTCGAGCATTGGTCCAGCTGCGCGAGGACCTCCGACTTGCGTTCCTGCAGACTGTCAAACGCTTTTGTGAACGACGCATGGCCTGCTAGTTCTTGGCACCACTTCCTGAAGTCGTCATCCACCGTCATATCCTGATCCATCCCCCCCTTGAGAATGTTCAAGCTGCCAGGCAGCTTTAAGTAGTCCAAGCTTGCGGCCATTTCCCCGTTCGCAGTCTCCACCTTTTCCGTCTCTGCTCGGATTATTTTGGCTTTCTCTTCGTCATAGAGACTGGCCGTCTCGGTGACGGACATGGGCACCAGTTTCTGGAAGATGTCCGGCCCAATGATGCGTTGGATATCTTGGCCCTGGTAAAGCTCACTGACTGGAATGGCCTTAGCCGCTGGGAGCTTGGCAACGGCGGAGAGGCCCGCTTCATTCGGAACAGGCTGGTGGTAGATAAAATCATTATCCTTGACGAGGGTGGCGAGCCGGGCCTGCACATTGGCCAGATGGTATTTGATGATCTCCATCAGGTTGGAGCCGGTCTCGGAGCTCAGGTTGGAATTTGGCGGAACAGAGGACGGAAACGACTTGATCCAAGTCAATGCCGTAGTCGAGTTCTTCTCCGCCAGCTGCAGCCTCGCAATAGCCACGCCGTGGGATCCACTCTCACTGTCCGCCAGGGCCTGGTAGTAGGAGGCTACCGAGACCATGTGTGTTGCCTTCGCCTGCACTACGATCAACCAGACCTTCTCAAATACGCCCTTAGCATGCTCCTGAATCCCTTCCGCCGCCTGGGAATAGAGATAGGCTGCCTGGCCCGCTAGTTTGGCCAGAAAACCAGCCTTTTTCAGGTCGGCCACTTGCTTCTCAAGGAAGACTTCCTGGCCCTGAGCGAGGGATATATTGATGAGGGTCTTGACAGTCTCCCGGTTCAGGTCGGTCGACGGGGCATGTAGAAAGTTCTCGTTGATGTAGGTAAACATTCCCGCTGCTGCCTGGAAGGAGTGATAGGCGGTTTTCAGGCCCGTATCCTCCGCGCGGTTCTGGTTGGCGGCATGACAGGAAAGAACGGCGGAGATGTTGAAAATGATCGAGGCTTTCTCAAAGGCCAAGGAGTATTGTGCAGTTGACTTGTGGGTAAAGGCGTCGTACCTGCTTGTTGCATAGCGTCGACACGAGCGTTAGTGCACCCGGTTGCCTTCGGATATGGGAGGTGCTGATGGTAAAAAGAGAAAACAAAAGGACACCCACCAGGTGAAGGAGATTTTTATGTGGTTCTCATCCACGGGGAACCTCAGATCCAGCAGCTCCAGCTGCCCATAATAGCGGTAGAGAAGGTCGCGGCCCGTCGCACTGTCCTTCCCCGCGCCTCGCATATCCTGGCGCAGGCGGTTGAGAGTCGCGCATTCTTGACTGTAGCGTTCGGGGTCTTCACCATAACTCTGGCGAATGTAGTCCTTGAGGGGCTGGATCCAATCGATTTCGTTGGTCTGTTTAAGCGGACACGAGATCATGGGCGATTGAACCATCATGTAGATCGGCAGGAGCTGGGAGCTCCCATCCACAGGGTGAACTGACGAAGATCGATGACAAGAGCCGATACTTGAGGACGAGGATATGCGGCCCGAGGACGAGGGGAGGAGGATTGACACTGTGGGGTATTGGGCGGGTTTAGCTGGTGACAGCGGCGGATATTGGGTTACTTGGGATTTGGTTGGCCAAGTGGGTCAACCGTGAACAAATAATTAATTCATTAATTCATTAATTAATGGATTGTGAAATGAATGAATGTCTGACCGTCAGTTTGTACAGAGGAGATGCGAAGGGGATGAAAGAGGGAGGAAGGAGGAGGAAGAAGATGAGGTGGTGAGAGAGGGCGGTCGATCGTCTTTGGGCGCCAACCACTTACAAGCAATCAACCCGAGGAAGTAATACCGTTGCAGCGCCACGTCGATGGAGAGAAGACGCCTAATTCCAATGATACACACCACATATATATACGGAGTACACATGTACCGGACTCTCTAGACAGCTTGATGTCTTTCCTTTTTTGTTTTAGTGCTCGCCCCTCGCTGCTTTTTATTTACTAATAGGCCTTGAAGTGGTCCGACTCAGGTTCCAACTCTTGAGACCTGGAACCTGAACCTGATTTGCGTAATTTTGCCAAATATTCCTAATCCAGATCCATAAAATAGTGATTTATCCCAAATTATTATTATTATTTACCGCTGTTCTCCCCATAAATGTCGCGATGTGCCTATATCCTTCATCAAATTAGGTAAATTTTGCTGTATATAGAATCCGCAGCATGGAAAACCGTATAGCTCACCAGGTTTAGTGGCCTTAGGGCTCTTGGTGGTTGACCCTGGTGGAAGTAGTAGTATGATATATAATGTAAGAAATATATATGTTGCACTGAGCATTATACTACCAACCTCATCATCATACTAGCCAATTAAGAGCTTTTATAATAGTATAACCTGTATTAGTGTTTTAGTTCCCCTTTTGATCTATTAATCTTATTATTTACTCTTAATATCATGTGTTAATCCCTAGAAAGCGATAAACTATATACTGGGGGTGGACGACAGGCAAAATCAGACAGAAACGAGTCTTTATGTGGGCCATAGGTTCCAGGGGTGGTAATGTCAAGTTCATGCCCTTCGACTGGGCCGCATCAACTAATTAGTTATTGCAAGTATAGATAGATATACTAGTCTATATTATAATAAATGTATCCACCCTTTCATTCAGCTCTCATAGGCAGCCCAGTCTCCTAGATTTGAAATTCCCTTAGTTCTAGCTCACAAGACTTCCTGTAGCTTTTCTAATCTTTATGATTCTGATTTCATTATTCACTATGTCACAGTGTCAAATCTCTCAGTTATCCGACAATTATCACTTATTTTCAAGGATAATCCTTTAGACAATTTTACCTTTCTTCTATCTGATGGTCCACAGGTATTTATCCCTAATACTTTATATAGCCAGCCAATAACTACTTCTAAACCTAATATTAATTTCGCCCGGCCACCGCTGCCGCCATCTATCTCTGATACCCTAGAACGTGTTGGCCCATGACCAGTGTTGATGGCATACGATCGTTCTATATTTTGCGTGTTATTGCTAGCAAGATCCAGCCAATCTTCGCTAAAGGCTCCCACAAACATCTAACATCTTTCCCCTTACAATTTGTCTCCCCAGCGCACTTTAGCCACTCCCAGAACTCCAATAACTTCCGTTGTTTCGAGTCTGTGATGAAAGCATGCGCTCAGCATAGAGGCGATCCCTACTAATACCGTTATTTGTTTCCTTACTCCATGACATGAAATTGCCCGTCTCTGCCCTTAATTAATGGCATAGCTATCTTTGCGGTCTGCATCTCATTCTTCCTCTTCCGTTCCGGGGGCCAAGATAGGGTAATGTGCCTGGTTTCACATACCTCGTCTCTACCTGTGATATATAATTGGAGGCTACCATATAGTCAGATTTTACAAATACTAGACCCAGCCTTCTACCCTTTTTTTTTTTTTTTTTTATTTTTTTTTAAAAAATTATTGCCCATTCTTCACAAGTTACGCGTCATCACGACCAGCACTAGATAAAATGTCAATATTCATATACAGGCAGCCAAGAATTTTCCGCAAGGACTGAACGATCAGACACTCTATTTCATGAAGAATGCGCTGATAGCGTCCAGTAAGACGCTCCGGGAGTTGCAATAGTTGCCCTGCTGGAAATTTTTCATCTGGTCAAGTCCAAGTAGACTAGTCAAGAAATCAAGAGCTTGTCAGCTGTGGCCAATAGAGCTCATTGGTCGTACAATGGTCCCAACGAATATAAGCAAGACTTAGCAGGATCTCGAGCAGGTGCTGAGATGTGGTTGCGTCGGGGAATGCAACAAGACTTCAACAGCATTCCCGGTCTCATCATCCGCATGCGTCCAATAAGAAATAGCCCTGGAGTATCAAGACTGACAAAGGCTTGCAAAGCTTGTGTACAATGGCATGATTGGAAGATATGCTTATATTTATATTTCCTACCAGGGCAGCAGAGGGGTATTGGGAGCGCCCTGACATTTGAGAGTTGGTTAATCTGCGTCTAAAAATGACCAGCAATTTGCAAAATAATAAGGCGTACAGGCAAAAAATATCTAGAACAAGAAGTTGGAAGAATGCTTGCCTCCTTTGCCTTGCTTCCATAAATATATCTTAAAGAACTCGGCTGTTCTTGACTCTGGAACTACTATTTATACATTTAACTATATATCCTAATTCGATAACTACTGGACAGTCCCGGGAGACTTTATATAGGCAGGAAATTTAAAATTCCTATCCAGGGATACGGTAATGCCAACATAGTTATTTTTATTTTTATTTTTTTTTTTAAATAAAAAGGTTCTCCTACAGCCTAATAATGTTGCTCGCTACCTAAAGACGGCATGCAACCTAGTCTCACAAAGATAATTGCACTGAAAATCTATGGTGGGATGATTACCTTGGCCCGAAAATTATTGGTACAAAGGATGGCTTCCTGGTTGCCTACCTAGAGGGACCAACATGATTAACTTGTCATTGAATATATTCCAACACATGGAAGCTTTGCCACTAGACTTTTATACCAAATTTGGAACTCACAAGTCGATACTTAAAAAATAGCATCTCCATCTTGTGCATCCAGGACTGCACGCAGTAGAACACCTAATTGATACTTTAAAAGGTGCAAGAATCCAGGGTCCTACAACGGCGGAATGTGATGCCTGCGGAGTAACCAAAATAAGGCGCCAAGTCAGAAGAAATCCAAGAGATATAGTACCTGGATTGCAACTGGTAGTTAACATTCTTAAGCTTAATCAAGAATACGAAAGCTTTAAAAGCCTTATGTTGGTAACAGATAGGTAGTCTGGCATTATCTGGAATTATTAATTTTGAAATCGCACCGCGGAGGCTATTATCAAGGTATTAAAGGACTTATTTAAGACTCTAAAACATCAGTACAACATCATGCCAAACGTAATTAAGTTTGATAACAAGATAGTTACCAGAAAACTTCAAGTCTATCACTACATACTTTTGAAAAGCCTCAAGGTTGAGCTTGCTGCACTGAATAAACCGTTACAAAATGGAGGTGCAGAATACTTAAAAGCCAAGAAAAATAGGAGAGTAGGCTGTAGATATTCAAGCCAAATATATAGATAGGATATGTGTCGGATCTGGCTGCCTCGGCTGAATAAAGTTATTCGGACAAGAGATGTGATATTTAATAACAAGGAGCAATTCTCTAGAGACATGGCAGCAACTCTTGCAGTTATGTAGGATAAATTTTAACAGGTTTTCCTGGAGGAATTTGATTGAATAATAGAAAATATAGAAATGCAGAGACTGCGTCCACCGGAGACAGATATTCAAGATACCCCTGCAGAACAGACAGATGATATTCTATATATTATTTTAATTTAGTTTATTATCTTGCAGATGTTGTAGAGGATCAAGGGAAGGAGCAGGATACTTATCCGATACCTCCAAAAACATCAAAAGCATCATTCAGTCCAGCTTTATTATTTGCATCAGCAATAGGTATAGATTCTAGCAATTAAATATATTAAAGCATCTCCGTCATGGAAGGCATTATTCCTATCTGGAAGGCTTTTACAACCCACTCAGAAGCTCGAAGATCAAATCATTAGCAAAGCAACTCTGGAACGCCCAGTAAAGTAATTAAAAAAAATTCCTAGGAGTCCTGTTTAAGCGGGTAGAAAAGGATTATTTTTGGAGTTATAAAGAGATGCAGCCCTGGGAAGAGATATAGAGATCCACCTGCCTATACAAACAAGTCCTAGATTGTAAATAGGTGTACGTGTATAAATTTGACAAGCACAGCAGATTCCAGAAGTGCAGGGCATGACTAGTTATTCATAGAGATTAGAAAAAAGACCATACGGATAATCTATATACAGTAATATTAGTGGTTAGATTATTAAAATTTTAATATTAATCACAGCTAGATTTACCCTGGAAGTTAATTAATATAATATTACTTATACTTTTGTCAATGCAGACATGGATAAGCATGTTTTCATGTGAATGCCCCAGGATATTGAATGCCTGGAAGAGTACTAAAGCTAAAAAAAGCCCTCTTGGGACTAAAACGGTTTTTCACGCCTGCAGCAGAGACTACTTAAGAAAAGCCTTTAAAATATAGGCTTTATACCTATTCCGTAAGAGCCATGTTGCCTAGCGAAAAAGATATCTAATTTCTTCTGTGAATGATATGTTCTTTGCATATAGAAAGAATACCACTGAAATAGCGCAGGAACTGATCCAAAAGCTAAAATGCTAATACAAAATAACCGGTGCAAGCTGCAATGGTTTCTAAGAAGTGAAAGTATTTTGGGACTGAAAATGCACTTAATATGGCTAGGTCAGTCCTCTTATATAGACAAATTGCTAACCTGGTAAATTCAAAGAAACTAAATACTATTCCAATATCTTCAGATAGTATCTACTCCTATGCAGATACAGCAGGCTTACATTTATATATATTAATAAAGGATTAGTTCCTTGATGTACATAGTAGCTATGATTTGGATTCAAGCCCAGACACTATAGAGCAGAATATCAGATGCTTCAGTACCTAAGATGGACTCGAGATCAGGCTCTGCAGCCGTGGGTGGAGATAGTTATATCCTATATAGTAATGCAACCTTCGCAGACAACAAGATAAAAAAAGCTCGCAAGGGTATTATTCAACTATTCAGAGGTACTGTAGGACGGAGAGCAAACAAGCAAGCAACTGTAATAATACCTACATCCAAACTGAGCTGTTAGCACCATCCCAAGCAGCTAGGGAAGGAATGTTTATGGAAAGACTAAGGATGTGTAACTTCACCTGGATAATCATCAAGTTCGCATCCTATGTGATAATATGCAGACAATTCGATTAGTAAATAAAAATATAAATCAATTGCAAACACGGCTTCGTCATGTGGACATTTATACTAGCCAAGGCACGAGGCAGAGAGGAAGGATCCAAATTAAATATTACCCCACCAACAAGATGTTGGAAGATGGCCTCAGCAAGGCGCTTCCTAGGCACAAATTCGAGCTATTTGTGAACCAACTAGGCCTAAACATCTCTTCATATCTAGGTTAAAGAGCTCTTTCCTTCTTAGCATTTTCTGATATGGGTAATTCCCACTCTGATTTCTCGGTTATACGGCATGCAGGATCTTGGATGTGCCCCCCAGCGCCATGAAACCTGGCCATGTGCGAGGGAAAAAAAAAAAAAAAAAAAAAAATGGCCTGTCGGTCAAGGGCGAAGAAGAGAAAGTGCGAGAAGACGAGCACTGTTGGAACCAGTGATTACCGGCCACTGGAAGGCGCAGATTCAATTGCTATTACGCCAAAGCAGTCAGTTGCTGGAACAAACCATACTAATCCTGCTATCAAATTAATTACCGTTGGAAGGGTTCTACAAGGATATCCAAAATTGGAGCGCCGGTTTTACGAGTTGCTTGTTCTTCTGAGTGTTATAGACCCAGAGCTAGTAATCCTAACACTCCCATCAATGATACCTTGGATGAACTGCGAAAGTCGTTTATTAATGGTATCGCAATGATATGTGACTCGCGCAAGGGCGGTAATACTGCCACAGCTGTAGCACTACAGGCCACGCCTCAGTAAACTTTTATCTGGCTTGTTGCCAATGAGAGACCGAGCGGCAAAATGACGGATTATTTGCTAGAAGTTTTTGCATCTTCTTGCCAGAAAAAGGAAGAGCAAAAACTTTCAGTGACTGGAATAATCACGGACAAGGTCATTGAGGTTTGTGGCCGACGACTGAATTATACCAAGGCTCTCTCCAAGTGTTAGAACAAGATTGAATCTTCTAAAGGTGACTAGTTCTGCTTGTTTACTACGCCTCACCCCTATCAACCCATTTTCCTCCTACTTTCTACTTGGTAAAGAAGGTATAGGCTTACTGAATTATCATTGGAAGTATCCAATGTACCCAGTAGCGATCCCGAATTACCATAGTAACTGACTGGCTGAAAGATCTGCGGAACCTCACGACAGATCATATGAAACCTCTAAAGGATATTAACAAAGTCTGCATGAATAACCGGAATTTATTTCCGGTCTATGCTTGTCCGGCAACAAAAAGACTGGCAAGCATCAACCAATCACGCAAGCAAAGGACATCTAGCACTCTATCTAAAAAGGCGTTTGGGCATTAGTTGAGGGTTTTATCGCTGTATAGATGAAAAGCCAGTGAAGGTTCGGTCACATTTCGGCTCTCCACCGCTCCACCTCGGTGGATCATTCGAGAGAGACAGAATTGAAGCTGCCTACCAAGCTTGACCTTAGCCTCTAGCAAGTGGAGGGTCGGGACATCTCGAGATATGTATTCCATCTCCAGGAAAGACTTGTGAAGTCTTAATGTATTGGAAGCGATGGCTTCAGTCAAGCGTTTAGATGAAGCGTTAGTAAGGATATACCTGTCGCTGGTCAGGGCGCTCCACAGTCTAATTGAAAACTAATAGCTAATATATTTTAACAAGCATACAAAACCCGGCTTCCTCGTTATACAGATTATCGACTTCTATTTGTAGGTCTTATAAGAAGCTTGACCTTATAAACTATTACTTGTATAATAGAATTCTCGTTTACTACTTCCCCCAAAGCTTACCCGTTGACTTCAGTTGCATAATTCAAAGCTATTCCAGGCCTACAAGCACTATTACCGGGTTCCGAATTATCGGACTAAACGATTGGGCAGTTTAATTACAAGAAAAGTAGATTTTTTCTGCTCTATCCATAATATCTGGATACAGGCCCTTAGGAAATCAACTATCCGGCATGAGTTAAGCATTATGGGTTTTAGCCCTTGGATCTAGAGATTATTTACAAACCACTCTGCCCAGACGACGACGGGCCAGATCTAGTAATCTACGATGGAGGAAAGGAATACGAGCTACTAGGATTTGGTAATTAGCCAGATCAAGAAGCGGAAGGGGAAGATAGAAGGGGTAATTTATTAGAGATATCCCAATAAGAAACTTTGCCAGCCTTCAGTTCTACGGTTAATTCACCGCTAAAGACATTAAAAAAACTCTGGGAAAAAATTACAAACGCAAGGGAGAGATTCCCAGATAATGCAACGCCCGAAATTGTGAAGCTGAAGCGCTGTCTAGAGTTAATTTTTAAGGGTAGTTTTACCCAAGCCGGATTAGCAGCACAGTCATTTACCAACTTACGCGCATATTAATTATAATTAATCAGGAGCAGGCCAATGCCCCTAAGACTTGGTGCCAGGTTTCTAAAGGGAGCATTCTCGATGTTAGTGATTTAAATACTATAAACCGGTCAAGGTATATTGTAGACGCTGAGAAACAACGACGGAAGTGGGCCGCGGAGGCAAAAAAAAGCGGCATGAATGGGCTCGTCAGGACCAAATTAGGGATCACGGAAATCGGAGAAAAGCGAGGAGATTGAATGGAGAAAGCAGATAACGGCCAGCCACTATATTGTATAGATAAAAAAGGGGAGGCGCTGTAAATAGCTTCCATTCTACGTGGGGTGTACGTGGGGTGGGAAATATTTCACTTAGACTGTTCATTAGACTGTGGAGGGCCCGACATTTGGGGGCGGGTACTCTGCGAAGTGATATTCAGTGGAGTTTATTCAGAAGCAGACGAATAGTTAGTATAACCTTGATAACCCTATAGACATGTCAAACTATTTGTCCAGGTTCGCCTTGATTGTTATCATTGACTCACATTGACCTAACGATTATTAAGTTGGGTATTCCCTAGTTATTCATAATCAGTATATCTAGATGGTTACAATATTAATTTCGCCAGAATCGATCCCAGATCCTAGATATCCCAGTACTGATTATTCCTACTTTATTGAGACAGGCACTTGGGTTCTCACACTCATGGAATCTTCTTATCACGATCTGTGCCGAGAATTGTTTATTTTCACCAAAGGATCCCAATAGGTTCACAACCGTAGATAGCCAATGATTCAGAAATTTCCGAACTACGTTCGGCATGGATTCAGCTAGGAGGTTGAACAGATATCCTTGCACAAAACCCCTTTGCTGCCTGTCAATTGCTTCCCCACTTTCCGAGAAAGGGATTGCCAGCGCCTGAGCAAACCTAAGACACAAGTAGGCAAAAAAAAAAAAAAAAAAAGCTTTGGTGATCTCCTTACTTGAAAAACAGTGTTCTGGGCCGCTGATCATAAATCTTTCAGTCTAGTCCAAAGCTAAAGACACAGTAGCGTACTGCGGTTGCATATTATAATATACCTGTTTCGGGGATTTTTGAAAAGGTTAATACCAGCCTTGCTTCCACCTGCCGTACAAGCTAACTTATTTCAGCTCTTAAACGATCGGTGCCGCGTAGAGTGCGACGGCCATTATTCTATGGCCAATCTCTACTAGCACCTGACGTCCCTGTGAGTGACTTAAAACTCCCTAGGGTGTTACTCTAACACACCGCGGGGGCTGCCTACGATTATCATTTACCTAATGAAGAAGAAAATCCCTAATTTAACGAAAAAGTTCCGAACGGTAGGTACTGAACGTGAGATCGTGATCAGGCATACCTTTTAATGTGCGGATAGAGGGCAATCACCGACCTCCCAGTTCAAGACGAAGAGGGTGTTGGTCGTCTGGAATAAGAGAGCAGCAAAGCTGGCAGTGAGTTATCGAGACGACACTTTTGACTGGCTTTATCATTTAGAGAGCTAGTATTCCCTCGTCTGTCCTACTTGTCGACATTTAGCGCCATGTTGCTGGCAGAATAATATAGCGGTAGTTGTTTATTGGCCATTAAAGCCCCGGCTGCCAGCGTTAAAAATCGACAAGTAGGACAGACAAAGGGATATATATGTGCTGCAGGAATATGGAGAGGGTAGTGTTGCGTGATAGTACTGCAGTCCTAAAGAATCCCTCGATCAGTCTATGTTTAATATGACTGGATAATGTAAGCCAGAGATAGCAAGATGCGTTGTAGTAATAAATGCAGTGTAGGAAATGCAGTGCATACCAAGGGATGTGTGATCAACTATTGTATGCAGGGATGGATTAGCGCATACTGAAGGGATTGTCAGGGTTAAAGACACCTCCCATGTCCATCACTGACTGTATAAGTGAATATATAGGGGGCTAAAGCGTTTGAAGGAGCGAAGGGATGTCGTGAAAAAAAGAGACCAGGGTCCAGAATATAGTATTGATCTGAATCAAAACAGCATTCTCCAAGAAAACTTTTCTTTTGATTGGACCACCTGGGTTACATTGCATTTACAGCATCGTGTGACTGTGCGTCTGTTGCTAACAATATTGTTCCATTCGCTCATAGCCGATTGCTTTTTCCCGGACAGAAGCTCTTGATCAACTCCATATCACTTGCCAACAGCTTGTCTCCGCGGACGAAGACACCAAGCCCAGACAGAACCTAACCGAAACCATGCCTACACTTGCACAAGCTGCGAAAGAGCAATTCGACAGTTTACATCGCCGGGAAAAGACCCGGCTTTGCCAGGAGGACTACTCGCTCTGTCTCACCAGCACTTGCAACGCCGATAAGGATAATAAAAATGAGCCTCTTGCCATTGTCGGTATGGGCATGCGTCTCCCAGGAGGAGTTCGCACTGCCAACGCCTTCTGGGACATGATAATCCAGAAGAAAGATGGCCTGTGCGAGGTACCGGGAACTCGTTATAATATCGATGGGTTCTACAGTGCTTCCAAGCCACATTCTGTGAAAACGAGACATGGATACTTTCTCCAGGAAGATCCTACCTTTTTTGACGCCGACTTCTTCTCCATATCCAGCTATGAGGCGGAAAGGATGGATCCTCAGCAAAGGATGCTTCTCGAAGTCGTTTGGGAGTGCTTGGAAAGCGCGGGTGAAACAGACTGGTGGGGAAAGGACATAGGGTGCTATGTTGGAGTGTTTGGAGAGGATTGGCTTGAGAGCGCCCTGAAAGACTCCCAAAATATTGATCGATTTCACGCCGTCGGCACGGGTCCGTTCGCCCTTGCGAATCGTGTATCCTACGAATTCGATTTTCGAGGTCCTAGGTGAGCATGTTTCCGAGCCTTCTCCCGGCATGGCAATATAAGTCAGCTCAAAGAACTAATGGCTGCCCGGAACAGTATAACTCTTCAAACAGGTTGTTCATCGTCGCTTGTTGGATTGCATGAGGCATGCCAGGCTATCCAGGCCGGGGAGTGCAGCGGCGCCATCGTCGCTGGTACCAGCTTGATTTTGACCCCAACAATGACCACAACTATGTCTGATAACATGGTGCTATCGCCTAGTGGTATATGCAAGACATTTGACGAGAGTGCGGATGGGTATGGTCGTGGGGAAGCTATTAATGCTATTTATGTTAAGACATTGAGCCAGGCGATTAAAGACAACGACACTATTCGGGCAGTTATCCGATCCACCTCCACTAATTGTGATGGAAGGACCCCTAGTATCTCTACACCAGGGTCAAGCTCTCAGCTAGAGTTGATAAAGCGCGCATACCAAAAGGCCCGCATTCACGATATGTCCAAAACTGCCTTTTTTGAATGCCATGGGACGGGTACCAGCGTTGGAGATACATCAGAAACATCCGTCGTCGCCAAGCTATTCATGGAAAAAGGAATTCTGATAGGAGCCGTAAGCATTATCTAGCTAGCAGTCTTTTGGAACAATGAACTTACTTGGACTGGCAGGTGAAACCGAATGTTGGCCACAGCGAAGGCGCCTCGGGCATAACCAGCATTATAAAAGCCGCTTTGGCGCTGGAGCATCAGATGATTCCTCCAAATGCGCACTTGACCACGCCAAACCCGAAGATCCCATGGGACGAGGGAAAGTTACATGTCCCCACTGAACCGACAGCCTGGCCGATGGATCGTGCCAAGCGCGTGAGTGTAAATTGCTTTGGTATGGAAACAGTTATAAACCACGGAGCTCTTCTGAATGGCATGAAAACTAACTAACTCTTCTTGGAAAAAGGAATCGGTGGCTCCAACGCTCATGCTATACTTGATTCTGCACAGGAATGCGGTGTACAATATAACGAAGTCTTGAAAAAGCACGATGAAGCCGGGTTGCTTGTTGTTTCGGCAAAGAGCAACGAAGCCTTGAAGAAACGAATCGCCGAGATTACTGAATACAATAATAGTCATCCTTCCTGTTTTCATGACTTGGCGTACACCTTAGGCCTTCGTCGCGAGCATCTTTCGCATCGTGCGTTTGCAGTTGTGAATCCCGGCGTGCCACTTGACGTTTCTGCTTTCCAGAGTCATTCTTCGAAGCCACGAGATATGGTTTTTGTGTTCACCGGACAAGGTGCACAGTGGCAGGGGATGGGAAGCCAGCTAATGGAGGCCTTCAGCAGTTTCCGAAATGACATCCATCTAATGGATGAGATATTGCACGCAGTTGATGGAACACTGGATTGGTCATTAACGGGTAAGTGTTCTCAGCAAGACCCCTATTCTCACCTGTGTTATTCACCGGATGCCTAACCTAACCACCGGCAAAACAAAGATGAGCTTTGTACTCTAGGAGATAAATTACGTGTGGATCGAGCAGATCTGTCGCAACCGCTATGCACTGCGGTGCAGATTGGCCTCGTTAACCTGCTGCATGGCTGGGGGGTCAAGGCCTCAGCTGTTGTGGGCCACTCTAGCGGCGAGATTGCGGCGGCATACGCCGCAGGTGCTCTGACGCTGCGATCAGCCATATTGCTGGCATTCTATCGCGGGCAAGTGGCAAGAAACAAAGATGGCTCAGGAGCGATGGCGGCGGTAGGACTAGGCCGGGAGGACATTGCTCCATATATATCTAGAGTCGATGGAATCGCGATTGCCTGTGAGAACAGCCCTAGTAGCACCACTATCTCGGGGCATCAAGACCAAGTTGCACGCTTCCGTGAGTTAATTCAGAAAGAACAGCCAGAGACCTTCTTTCGCCAACTCCGCGTGAGAATCGCGTACCATTCCCACCATATGCTGGACTTAGGAAACGTATATGAGGACCTTATGAAACCCTACATTGAAACTAATCCGGAGATGGTGCCTCTGTTTTCTAGTGTTACTGGAAATATAATCACCAATCCAACAGAGCTCGGCGCATCCTACTTTCGTCGCAATCTAGAGTCTCCAGTGCTTTTTAACCTGGCTATTCAGAACATCTTTCAACACCAGCCGGGGTCTCAAACCTTCCTAGAGGTGGGCCCGCACTCGGCGCTCGCTGGGCCACTCCAGCAGATTTTTGCGACGTATAAGGGCAAGGATCATCCAGTGTACATTCCCACATTGGTACGCAACAGTGAAAGCAGTGCACGAGATCAGCTTCTCACAATGCTTGGTCGTGTCTATATAAATAACACCACCTCGAACCTGTCACGTATTGTTCATCACGGACGGCTCTTAATAGACTTACCAACCTATCCTTGGCAACATGCTCGCACGTTTAGAAATGAAAGCCATATAGTGAACAAATGGAGAACGAGCCAAGTATCCCATCATGAGCTGCTTGGTTCGAGGGTGTCAGGCACATCGGACCTGGAGCCGATGTGGCGGAATGTGTTCCGTTTAGAAGATGCCCCGTGGGTTGGTGACCATGTCCTCCAGGGAGACATCATCTTCCCTGCTGCTGGCTACATTTCAATGGCAGGGGAAGCAGTTATGCAGCTGCATGATGATGAAGGCTACTCACTGCGCAACGTGACCCTGAAAGAGGCGCTACTTTTAAAGGATATGGAGCATACGGAGATGGTCACGAGTTTAAAGCCGCTTCGGCTAAATGATCTGGCAGACTCAGAATGGTACACATTTACCATTACGTCCCGGTCAAATGACGATTGGGTGAAACATTGCCATGGAGAGGTCCGGCCTGGATTTGACACTACTCTCAAACAAGTGGAAGGGGATATACCGACTTATCCAAGAGCTGTTCAGACTGACAAATGGTACCAGGCTTTAGACCATTGCGGTCTGAGTTATGGAGAATCGTTCCAGGGTCTAGGCGATATTTCAGTGGATCCAAATGATTTCCAGGCTGCAGCGACTGTGAAGGATGACAAGGAGTCATACACTAGTAGATATCCACTACATCCTACAGTGATTGATAATTGTCTACAGTTGTTCAGCGTGGCAGCCACCAACGGGGTTACTCGCCGCCTGGACATGAAGGCCATTCCAACTGCATTTGAGAAGCTCTCTGTTGCTGTAGGCGGCCCGGCCATGAGAGTAATGGCTCGGAGCAGAACGTTGGCGAGCGGTATCTTGAGTGGCGACGCAACACTTATGCAAGGCGACAGGGCAGTTCTATCTATATCGAAGGCGACGCTTTTTTCGGTCAATGCGTTTGATGATGAATCGGCTGTCATAACAGAGGTCCGGTGGAAGCCAGATATTGAACTATTTCCCGCAATTGATATGGTTAAGAAAGACACTGATAATCAGACATACGTTGAAAGTTTGGTCTTAGGCGAAAAGGCAGCCATTCTTAAAATTCTCGATATAGATTCACAAACTCGAGCTGTCGAGACGCAGATTCCTCATCTGAAAAAATGGATAGACTGGGTACACTCGGAAGCCCACAAGATCCGGGAGGGCCAACACAGCATCGTCCCGGAGTCTCAACAGTGGTCTCATATGGACGAAATCAAGAGAAAGGAATTATTTGCCTCCTTGATGGACACTTGTGCTGACAAGCATGGTCAAACTGCAAAGGAAATTGACTCCGTATTATCCAACTACGAGGCATTTTTGTCAGGAGAGATCAATCCCCTAGAGTACATGATGGATAGTGAAAGACTTCCAGTTATTTATTCGTACTCTATTAGACATGTGGATTGGAGTCCCATTTTGTCCCTCCTCTCTCATTCCAATCCCTCGCTGAAAATTCTTGAGGTTGGTGCTGGAACTGGAGCTGCCACAGCATATGCGCTATCACAGCTGGAATCGCAGGGAATCGCAATGTACTCGAGCTACACGTTCACAGACATATCACCAGGATTTCTATCCTCCGCGAAAGAAAAATTCAGTGGCCATGAGAACATGGAATACAAGACATTGGACATCAGTCGGGAACCAATCGAGCAGGGATTCGAGCTAGACAGTTACGATCTAGTCATTGCATCGAATGTGAGTGATCGGTGCTATAAATCCCACCGCATCGCTCCACGTGTTGGCTAATATGATCAGGTTCTGCATGCCACCCCATCCCTCCATGCTACGCTACGAAATGTCAATAGCTTGCTGAAGCCTAATGGCTACTTGATCCTGCATGAACTTTGGACAGGTAGCTAACCATGTTTCTGTCCTTGAAAAGTCTACAACTAACTGCTATTACAGATCTCCTGACTGTTCCTGTCATTATGGTGGGTGTCTCTCTTTCTTGCCTTGTCGGCTGCGCCAAACAACGGCTACGTAGAACAGACTGACCAAAGTGCTTCCAGGGTCTACTTCCTGGTTGGTGGGTCGGTGAGAATGATGGCAGAATAAGTGTTCCATTTGTTTCACCTGCACGCTGGGACCATGAACTGCGGAGTGCCGGATTTACGGGGGCTGAAGTAACACTGTTTGATGGAGATCCACCAGTTACTCAAACTTTCAGCATGATATCGAGGACAATTTCGGCCAATATGGAGCCACAGCCGCTGGCATTAATTACCTTTGATGGTAGGAATCGGTGGGCGACAGATATGGCAAGTCGGTTAGGCGCAGAGGGCTTCCACATAAATTGGGCCTGCTTACAGGACGATCCGCTGGAGGGCCAAGACATCATAGTGATTGACCTGGATATCCCCTTTCTCTACGACATTTCGGAGAGTAACTACAAATTGCTTCATGATTATATGCTGAAGATACAGAATTCCAGGCTTGTTTGGTTTACTCAGTCGGCTCAGCTAGGCTGCAGTGACCCCAGATTTGGACTGAATACAGGGTTCTTTCGAACCCTTCGCCGTGAGTTGCATGTGGATATCTCAGTTGTGGAGATTGACGACAAGCTTGACCCTCGCTCTCTGGAAGCTGCATTATCCGCTTACAAGAAGATTCAATATTCACGTAGCAACCCTACAGCAACAGGAAATGACTATGAGTTTGTGATCCGAGAGGGAATTGTGTACATTGGCCGTTGCCATTGGTATCCTCTCTCAGAGAAGCTCCAGTTGTCGAGTGAGAAGGACTCAGATGCGCCTAAACTATTTGAAATAGGCGGATCCTTATTGGAAAGTGCCAATTGGAAGCAGATCGACCCCCAGGAACCCGGGCCACAGCAGGTTGAAATTAACATACACTATACTGCTTTAAACTTCAGGGTACGTTGTCTCATGATACAGTCCATGTGTGTGTTTTCAATCCGACTAAGAGATAATTTTTTGGATCATAGGATATTATGGTGGCCATGGGATTTGTGGGAAGCAGGGACGAACTTGGCTTTGAAGCAAGCGGTATTGTGCGCCGAGTTGGCGCCGAGGTCGTTGACCTTTCTCCTGGTGACAATGTGGTAGTTGTTGGCACCGGCCTTCTGCGAACTCGAGTGGTGGTCCATCAACAAGAGTGTAAAAAAGTTCCGGATTCTCTCAGCTTGCAGGAAGCCGTTACAATGCCCGTGGTGTATGCGACTGCCATTTATTCCCTGGTCCATATTGGGTCTTTGAAAAAGGGACAGGTATGGCATGGTTTTACTTCTCCTCACTACCTTTCATCATTTTTAATTTGAGATGCTGTTTCTGACAGATTACACAGTCTGTACTCATTCATTCTGCATGTGGCGGTGTCGGGCTAGCATCCATTTATATATGCCAGCTTATTGGTGCTGAAGTAAGTTCCTACACAGTTTTACCGTCTGCAGAATTACTAATATATATGTACATATATAGATCTACTGCACAGTGGGGAACAGAGAAAAGGCCGAGTATTTAACTAATTCCTTTGGAATCCCCCAGGAGCGCATCTTTGACTCTCGAAGTGCTTCGTTTCTACCAGACGTTATGCGCGAAACAAAAGGACGTGGGGTCGACATTGTCCTAAATTCATTGGCAGGAGAGTTGCTCCATGCTTCCTGGGAATGTGTAGCCCCATTTGGAAAAATGATTGAATTAGGAAAGCGTGATCTGCTTACCCATGGAGTTCTACCAATGAACCCATTTGATGGAAATAGAGCGTTTTTTGGAGTGGACTTGGCCAAGATGGGAGACATAGATCCTGAGATCATTTCAAGGTTTGTGACTCTGAACGCGGCGTGTTCGCAAGAGCATACTGATGGAAATACAGACTGTATGACCAAACAATACACTGGTGGCGGGAGGGCAAGATCCCAGCTATTCAACCGGTGACCATGTTTGACGCATTGCATACTGTAGATGCGTTCCGATATTTGCAGAGTGGTAAGCACATGGGCAAGGTGGTGATAGATATATCCGCAAACCAAAATGAACTGCCCAGTCGGAAATTGATCACGGTGAGTTTTTCGCCACAGAAGTCCTATCTTCTTGTGGGTGGTCTTGGTGGCATTGGACGTGCTGTTTCAACGTGGATGGTGGAGAATGGTGCCCGTCATCTAGTCTACTTTTCACGATCAGCGGGACAGTCAGCCGACGACCAAAGCTTCATACAGGAACTACGGACTATGGGTTGCAATATTGTGTGCGTGCAAGGAAATGTTACTAGTTTGATGGATGTGCAAGGAGCCATTGCGATGTGCCCCAGGCCCCTCGCTGGGGTTATTCAACTATCGTTGGCACTCGCTGTAAGTCATGGCTAGTTTGTTGATTGAAACGGAAGGATTTACTAACACCTTCTGGAAAGGACTGCTTGTATAAAAATATGAGCTACGAGGACTGGTCGGCTGCGCTGGCGCCCAAGATCACTGGCACTTGGAATCTCCATGAGGCAACAAAGGAACTAAACCTCGACATATTTGTTCTTTTCAGTTCTAGCAGCGGATTTGGAGGAAATGCTGGCCAGGCCAACTACGCCGCTGCATCCACCTTCCTTGACAGCTTCAATCAATACCGCCACCAGCTCGGGCTGTCTTCCTCAGTGATCGACCTTGGCCCGGTTCTGGACATTGGCTTGATCAGCCGTGATCCGAAACTGATTCAGGTATTACGTAGTTCAATGTTTGCCTGGCTATCCGAAAGAGATGTTGTCGCTGGTGTACAACTAGCCATATCACGCTCAAAAGCAATCGACTCGAATATGCAAATGCCAATATCCCAGGTAGCTTTTGGTTTTGCATTTACCAGGAAGGCCACAGAACAAGTTATCGACCGTTACCTTGAAGGGGATGCACGACTTGCCCTCTACTACAAGTACAATACGAGAGTGGCCGCTGGTCCTAAAGACGACGGGACCAGCGCTCGACTACGACGGCTACTATCTGAAGTAAAAGCGGATCCCACGGTACTTGATGATGAGGAAGCCAAGTCTAGGGCAAAGCAAGAATTGATGGCTGTCATCGCAGTGCACCTTCCTGGGAGCGAAGACAAAGATGAGGATGAACTTCGCCAAATGGCTATAGATTCCCTTATGGCAATTGAACTCCGATCCTGGATCCGTCGGTCTGCAGACTTAGATTTTAGTGTTCTTGAGATCTCCAAGGCAGCCACCCTTGGGACCCTATGTGATCGGATTATTGAGCGCCTCCGAGAGAAGTACTTACCAGAGGAAGCGACTGATAGCCACGGGCAGTCACCAGGTGCAGACAAATAGCATTATGAACAGAGGGCCCGTTTTTGTTCTCAACTATGGCTTTTCCTTTTCTACCCTTTCATGTTCCCCCCCCAAAACTCTCTTTATGCCCGTTAATGTTGGTTCAACGACAGTTTGTACTTTATGAATTAACACGGCATAGGATTCCTCCCATACGAAAGCTAGGACTCGTAGGTTTGACCTTTTTTTTTTTAATTGTCCGTTTCCCAAAAACCAACAATTTCTAAGTTAGCATGTCTCCTCCGCGCCTCTGTTTATCTCTTTTGTACTTTTTCTGGGTGGGCTAATCTTATATTTTAAAAAGTACCCATCCTTATTATATTTAAAAATACTATAATTAAGGTTATGCAATAAAAAGTTCTAAAATAATTAAGCTTGGTAAATATTGGGAAAACTACTGTAACACTATCATAAAAAATTTTCTTTTAGTTTTATTATTTCCCCCCCTTTCCTTGTTTTCCTAAACCTGTCTAAACTACGGGTCAGGGTCTACAGTTAATCTCCACCAGCAAGACTCTTAGCACAAAAATAAGAAGATCAGATAAATGAATTAACCATACTAAATACCAGTTATTACTACCGCCAGACTCTTCTCGTACGAAAGGCAACAAGGCGGCAAAAACCAAGCTGAAGACTAGAAAGGGCAAAAGGGCAAAAGACAAAAGCCATAACCACGCCCCCTGGACTTTAAGAAGTCCAAATAACGACAATTCTTGAAATAGAGACACTTTGCCCGATTAGAATATGTCAACCTGCACGGCTTTCCATCACTGAAACGCAGCCTTAGTTCTGCTGAATTGTGTCGAAACTCTTTCGAGCATAGAGTCAAACATGGTGTTATTATCCTTGGGGAACTTGTTCTTTGCAAGCTGTTGGAAATCTCCCACATAGGAGGCGAATCCATGCACCATGCCTCCAACGAGTGGATGAAATCCGAGGGATTTCACAATTTCGGCCTGGTATAGACCAGTTAGGGTTATCACATTAATATTAAAGGAGGTAGGCTGTTTAGCCTCAAATGGACAGAGCACAACAGAAAGTAATAGGGAGGGGAGTTAGGAGCTTACCTTAGAAGAAGCAGACTCAAGGGCCTTGTGAGCCGAGTCATGGAGACCCTGCCCATGCTCCATGAACTGGGACGCTTCATCCTCCTCGAGGGTGTCGAACTGATTGGCGTGGTCCATCATCGCACGTCGGGCTACCTCGAGCCCGTAGAGTGACCTGGCAATGGGGATAACCTGGGTCATACCACCGTCAAATCCATCAATAGCAGTTCTCGCATCATCGATACGGGCACGCAAGTCCGTTGTCTTGGAGCATAGGGCGTTAAATTTGTTGGCATCACCTAACACTGGCGATGAGAACACGAGGGCAATGAAGCATAAAGTGAGGGACTGGGAAAACATCGAGAACAGCATTGTTCGTCTAGGATGAGGTAAATATTTATTGAAGGTGGAAGTGTAGGGCTATGAAAGGACAGGTTGGCAATGTTACTGTAGTACAGATTACAGACCCTCTTACACTACAAGTGGTGGAATACCTGGGGCCTTTTAACCCCGAAATCATCGTTTGTATGCGTGATCAATCACACATCCCTTGGTATGCACTGTATTCCTTGGTATGTGTTTCGTTCATTGATATGTGCCATTTATTGGTATGTGCTGCATTTGGTGGTATGTGCTTCATTGGTATGTGCTGCATTCCTTGGTACAATGCCTCTTGTTAATACTGGCTCAAATCATCCAGGCATGTTAATCTAGAAATGTCCAGTGATTCTTTAGGTACTAGAGGTTGTCCTTTTGATCCGCCGTTCCTGGTGATTTGCCGGATCACAATAAATGTACTTAACTGACTTTCAAACATCATATTACAATAACAATGTATTTATTCTTTATAAGATTTTGTAACTTAGTTAACTAACAGTAGGCAACCAATTAGGTTTAAAATCCTCAAAATGTTTGGGGCCTTCGTTGGCGCCGAGGCCGTTTGGCCTTGATTTCGCCTCGTACCATTTCCAGCTTAGTTTCAACAACAATAGAAGACTATTTGGGGCTTACGGGTAGTTAACTTTCCTTTCTCGGCCCTTTTAATGGTGTCTGGGGGGTTTAACTGGTTGCGGAGAAGGCCTGCTCCGGTGGTGTGAGCTGCTGGAATGAAGCTGGTTCTATCATCTTTTTCGGCGGGGCTCCCTCATCTTCGACTACCTCCTTTGCAACCACCTGGTGGCTAGTTGTCTTTTATAGCGGCTTGGAACTGTTGCTTATATATATATATATGCTATTTTTTTATTGTGTGATTTCTGAGGCCGGCTTGAAGCTGCCAATTCATATAAACCTGTGGTTTTTTCAGGCCTTTTGTCCTGACTCCTGTTGTTTAGCCATTCGCTCCTCTTGAATTTGCTTCTGATCCTCAGCATTTTTTTTTTTTTTTTTTTTATTTCACGTGCTAGCTAAACCTTCCCGGGGCTGTAGACAACAGACTTTTGGTCCTTTATATTAAAAAAAAAATTGTGTTTTTCCACGCTTCCTCTTTCTCTTTTCCAGTCTTATTGCCTCATAGAGCCCTTGGTTCTCGTCTGCAATTAGTTCTAATTTAGTTTGCATTACTTGAACTGTATCTAAAAGTTCTTATGTATTTTGTTTAGTTTTCCGGGTGCTGTTTATTAGCTACCTCCTCCACTAATATCTAGAGCTGCTCTAAATGGGCTAAAATAGTATAAAAAAGATCGACACACTGGTGCCAGGTTAATTTGGCCCTTGTATAGGTACTAACAGTCTAATTTGGGAAAGCACAACCTCGGAATTCCACGGTAATAATCCTGTCTTCCTCCACCTATTTGCAGTATTTGCTGGAGAGAAGGCGGCCTCAAACGTAGGTCAGAAGATTTTCTAAAAATCCCTTTTTAACAGACTAACTCCTTGAGTTTTGGCTATCCATTTAGATAATTTATGTATGTAAAATATCAACAATAGGCTAAACAATGATACATCTAATAGCCGCAATCTATGGGTTGAGTGAGCTGGGAAAACCGCGATAATAATTTGATGTTGCTTGTACCAGTCCAGAAGCCTATATTAACATGACTAGGGTGCCCATTGGTAATTAAGAGGCGGTAATCACGCCCATTCCGCACTTTTACCATGATATACCGGTCGAATACCCATATAAGCCATTCTTTACGTATACTCTCATTGGCCTACCTAGTCAGCGACGCGTAAAGAATGCAGATTAATGCTCCGGGTTATAGTCTTCTACCCTAATATTTCCTGTTTTCCTTCCTGGTAGATCAGGAACGATGGTAAAGCACTGAGATCCTGACAGATACGAGCAAGGAGAGTCTCTCACTGGCTATCGCAATCTTAGCTTGCCCTAAGCAGCTTTCTACGTCGATACTGGTCTAGATCAAAGAATTTTTTATTGAACGCCCCAAGCTTCCTCGAAGACGCAAAAAATAATTCCAGTCAGATGCAGGCATCAATAGGATTGGACTTTGTGGCGGTACGAGGTGGTGCTAATAAGCCCGCTATTGGTGAGTTCCTGGTCTCCAACAGGGTCACGTTGATCAGTGCCAAGCAAGCAGACATGCCATGATAGTGTAAAACTATGAATGATGGAGTAGTCTGATCCAGCGGTCTTACTCCGAGGGAAATGCTTGAGACTTGTTTGTAGCTTCGCGGTGTCCGGGCAAGGGGGTCTGCCTACGGCAGACTAAACTGAGCATGAATCAAACTAGACCGCGCCAAGCCCATGAATATCAGCAGTTGAGGCCAGAAATTCACGACTTTATATGGCAGAGAAAGCTTATAGATTCACCATGATGATACACGAGATAAAAACCTCTGTTCCTGCCGATCAGGAGATGCGCCGAGGGAGCATAACAAGGAGGGTTTGTAACAGTGCTCCATTTATCCATGATCAACGCTTTTGTTGCCTAAAAATAAATCAGTCATATTTTAGCCGGTTTGGTGTGTAGCGAGAGGCATTTCCTTAATGGGACAAAGCAATCATTTACACCTTACAATGGGTCAACATGCTGCGAAGACAAGTCTTTCCAATGGACAAGGTATCAGAAAAGGAAGACCCGGAAGTATATTCCCGTATGAAACAAGTCTTTCGAGAAGCGCAGGAGGACCCGAAGATTTTCGAGATAGTGTAGTATTTAATATAAATCTACATAGTATCAAGTTTGGGTATAACATCATACCAACCGCATGGCTTCTTGCAGGGTAAGACAATCTTGAATGGTCGCAGCAAGTTAAATCACCTACTTGGTGATTTCACTTGGAGACACACAAGTTCAAAACTTTGTCCAAATTTCTCTACGAAGAATACTGTTCACATGCCTACTCAACTGCCATGTTTCATTTTCCAGTGGACCATTATCCAGGAGACCAGGACGAATAACCGCCTCTGTATATCCTATCACTTTTATCTGGATCTAACATCGTATAATGATGCAATGAATTAAGAACTTATATTAATAAAAATATTATAAAGTACACAGGAACTATGTTTGTTTGCACCTCATTGATTTTGAGATTCAGCTTTGTTATTATTTGGGTGATACACATGGTCTTCATAATGCCATCTGGGATAGTTAAAGGGGACGATTCCGTTAATTACATAAACAACGATTCGGCTCGAGGCGATTTACCTGTTGGTAACACAAGTAAGAGACGATAGTAGTGAGTTAGGCAGCAGAACAAAACAAAGGCGAGTTAGTTATAAAGACATTTATATTGCCCAGTGGGGAGTCTCCAAAGTCTGGTATTAATCCCCAAACTCCGCCGTTGGCTAACTCGACAGTGCTAAATATCAAAATTTAGAGTTACTGTGCTACAAAGGTCCCATGGTATTCTGCAGTGGAGGAATTGGCTCTAGAGTGTATAATGGCTAGAGATGATGGCGGCCCTTAAATAATATTAATTTTTCTTACCAGAATAATTTAAATATTTTTACCTCCTACTCGTCTCCATAATCTGACAGCAAGCTCTGAGTTAGGGTTTTTAACACCCAACACCAGTCTAGATATTTTACTAATTAATCCGGAGCTACTGCAAGGAGATAATATCCCCTTAATTAGACTAGATAAATAAAAATCAGATATTAGTAATGCAAAGGAATCTAGTAAACCTAAAGTCTCTAGGCATTAGAGACTAGAGTCTTACCTGTGCCTAAGATCTTCCATTTCACGGAACATTTCAACAGTCTTCGTGTAGTTTGCACTTCGCATCAGCGAAGTGATTCGTGCGAGGATGCCTCCTCTTTTGCTAATGGTTTACAGGACAGCTGCCGACACCATGATAGATCTCCAACACCATGTTAGTTTGTGTAGAGCCGTAGTGAATGTCTAGAAGGCCGGTGGATTCCCAATATCGTTTAGATTGCACCAATCGTCTGCATCGCGATTCGGTTCTCCTCAGTCCCAGCAGTGTGGACACGAACGCCCATGCAACGACCTGCAGACACTCACAGTTTACATTAGCTGAGCAGGCTCTAAAACGCACGGATTTTAGCCAGCATTGGATCAATCATTTCTCAGAATATTTATGTAATCTCTTCCCTTCGCTTACGCAACTCCTTTTCATCTTTCCAACTGGTAACCTTGATGCCGATATTTTTGTTGTGCTGAGAGGTAATGGGAAAAGTGCTGCGAGAAGAGATCTATTTCACTTAGTTACCGCCTGAGCTCTAGCCATTTGGCTGGCGTGTTGTTTCGAAACTTCTAGCTAGTTAGCGCTGTTTTATAGTTCAGTTCTGTACTATGGTTACAGCGGCAGTGCCCCGAAACGAACATAGTGAGTAGAAAGACTTCTTATTTATGAACTTCTCGTTCGCTTCTGACTTGTATTCTTAAGGTTAGTTGATTGTGCTTTGCGCTTACATTAGGGTTAGAGGGCTTCACCTGCATGCCTCCATTTATCCTTCAAGTGGTGATATGCGCAACGAGTGCGATCTTCTAACTGCCGTAGTATAATATTCCCCTTATTCAAAATATCTAGCTTTGTATTTACGTACCATAGACCACCAGCGAAAACTGAGGATAAGTAGAAGTACTTCCAACAATTCTTTATTTGAAATGTGGCTTTTTTTTAGAGGGCTTTCCTATGGTGTTCCGCTGCTATGCATGGGAGTCTCGTCTATCTCTAGAGAACGAACGATATTTGACTAGTTCGAGAGAAAAGTCCAAAAATACAACCTCGATCCTATCCATCAAATATCTACAACTGTGACGAGAAAGAATTTCTGATTGGTGTCTCTCACTCAACCGCGCGGATCATGTCTGTTGAGGTTCTTGAAATTAGACGGTTGTTGTCAAGGGCTGAGCCCGTACGACTTATAGAATAGGCTACATACAGAAAGGAATCGTTGAAGAAGGAAAGAAAGAGGGAAAGGACGGGTAAACAAATAACTAGGAGGAAATTAAGTGATGTGGATATTCAAAGGACAACGGGCCCTAGCGCTTCACAGTTGTCCTCAGCCTCTCTTCGGCAAGACTCTAATTAGCCGATATAATCTGATAATCGGGCTGCGGCTGGTCAAGCTCTGACCTCTTAGAACTTTTCTTAGCAGACCTGAAAACGATCACAGTATACGGCTTCTGAGACTCTTCCACTGGAGTCGTGATTTCACACGGAGCCTTCCTGTCTTCCATGTAGTCTTTGCATTCGTCCTCAACTTTGGAACCTGATACCGTGTTTTTCGAAAAAGACCGGCAAGGTCGCTTATGGGGCTCTTTTGTTGCACAGAGATCGTGGGTGCCACCGCAGTCGAGCATCGGCTTCGGCTCCGAGCAGACTCCAGTAATTCGGACATGAAAGGTCCAGGTCTCAATAACGCATTCATGGAGAGGTGGACAAGGATATTCAGTACCGACAGTTTTTGTCTCTATCTTTCCGACTGTAATTGTGTCGGTATATTGGGCCGTGATTTTAAGTAAACCAGAGTCCATAATTCCGCCAACGGTCCAGCCTTGGGTCCGGGCTTCGGTGATTGCCGTCGATTTCGTTAAAGTCAGAGTGCTGGAGTTTTCAGGGTTTGAATTGTACGACGTAAGTTCTTCTTCTTTTGTTTGGTAGGCAGATACTTTGTGCACTCTTTCCAACTGCTTGCGCTTGTAGAACTCACCGTCCCAGCAAGGTGCGACGCATCGTTTGGTGGTCTTATCTGAGATGGCGTATGGCGGGTTTGTAGCATCCAGTTTAAAGTTACTTTCAATCTCGGATAATTTTATTTTAGCGTAATCTTCTGTTTTCACGTCGTTGCTAGAAACACACACGGCGAAGAAGATAGAAACAAGAACTCCGGGCCTCATTTTGGTAGAGGTGTAGAAGTTGCACTCTTTTGGTAGGACGAACGATTGACAATTTGTCTCCAGTCTGAAGCCTAAGAGTCTGGAATTTTATCGATGTAAACTAGAAGTTGTGAAGGCTTTATATAGCCCTATATCTAGCATTTAGGGCTGGGCATCGTGACACTCGTGTAGATGTGCTCAATGCCAAGGTAGTCAATAAGATGTAGTGGCACCCTGCTACGTAATGCACTGACGTGTAGCTGGAAAATATGGCAGCAATGGCCATCACACCGAGACAAACGGTATAAATCCGGACTAAGCGAGGTTGTAGTATGTACGCTACCAAGACCACATGTAAAGGGAGAAGAATTTTATTTGTCCTTCATGGCTGATAGGTGACTTAGATTTGAAAGATCAGATGCATCTTATTTCCCAGCATGGAAGTCCAAGGGGGAATCCAAAACTTACTGCCACCGCGGGTGTTTAATATACTTCTCGGTGATATTTTCTGCTTGATTGAGTGTGTGCTGTTCGAGTGCTGGGATGGAAGAATGAGGGATGTAGCCAAGCACTTATTTGCCTATCATATGCATCCCAGCTACCATTTGATGAAGTATTTTAGGCTATACTCGATCCCAAATGCTCAAGGTGACTAACTGCTTTTTCTTGTCAAAACTGGGGGTATTCATTGGCTTGGAGAAGGGTTGAACGCAGACAATCAGAGCGTCCAGAAAATAGAGCGGAGGGAATTGTTACTGTACTAGTCTCTCCTTTGGCTTTTATTTTTTGTAACAAATATTTTATAATATTCGGCTGCTACTGAGTACAACTATCCTCCTGGCTCTGAAGAGCTGCCTTCTATTCCACTCTGGCCTGCTCATATATCAGGGCACCGGAATATAATGCAGTCTAAATATTGCTGACTTCGATACTACTGTATCCTAGGCTGTGGACTTTTGTGATCATTTTACTTAGTAGCTAGAAAGATAAACATAGACCAACCATTCTTGATTAACCCCAGTTCTGTAGAGAAGTGCTTCGCTGAAAGGATTTCGGTAAAGTATTCCTTAGTTAAACATTCCAAAATGTATTAATCCCGGCGCCCAGTTCCACTACGGTATTATGAATATTGATGAACTGCGTATTCACTTCATAATTTGTATGACAGAACGAGTACACGCAATTCGATAAGGACTCAGCATAAAGGAATACCGATATCTTATTGGTCTAAGGATCACTAGATTGGGTCAAACGCGGTTTAAGTGACCTAAAAAAAATCCAGTTAGCTTGTTGAATTGTTGTTTGGCCACAGGTGGTCAACATTGGTCTCACTGGTCTTGGGATCTCATTCGCAATAATCTCCTTTACCCTCAATAAAATAGGCAGTATCGCCTCCCCACCCATTCCCCAAGTGCTTAAACGTTCACCAGTCTTGTGTTCGCCAAGGTTGGCAAGTGTCAAAAAGTCGATGGTCTTTTTGGAGACACCTTCACGTATGGGCCCACACTATAGAGGTAAATCTGTTTCTGGTTTCTGTTTATCGATATAGGGTTTGAGAATATGTTGTTTACCACTTCCAGTCTGTACCAAGAACTTTACTGATATTACAAACTGGTAGGATCCATATGCCACTGATTTTGGGGCCTTCCTTTACAAGATCCAATACAGATAGTAGAGAAGGGTCGTACATGTGAGGGTATTATGACGGCAGCGAAGCGCACTTGTTCAAGAGATATACAGGGCCAATTGAAACATATCAAATACTTTCTAGCTATACCACGCCACTCCTCTTGGCAGCGCAATAATAATCTATCAGTCTAGTTCTTCTGATTCTGTACACAAAAATAACTCAAAGTAAATTTAATTATGGAGTAAATCTTCTCTCCAGTTAGTCTGGGCTTCCACGTCACTACACGGTCTTTAACGTAACCCACCAGAGCATAAATTGCTATGATAGGCTTCATGGTTGTCTAGAACCAAAAAGACGATCCAGAATATTGCTAACTGCTTGCGGAGAAAAAGGAAGACCCTCGTCTTTGACATAATCAACATCCCCCAGCAGTGCTAAAAATGGCGCTGTTGGATCGATGTTGAAAATATTGTACGCAGCCGGCCACTCCAGATGGAAAACTGACAGGATTTGGAGTTTCAAATCCGCCTTCAACGGCTAGGTGTAGGATAATCAGGTTCTTGGGCTTAATCTCGCTTTGGAAGCGATTTCTTGGCCTGAGGAACTTGGTGGTTCGATTGAGCCAATGGTGGATGCAACAGCATCGTAACACGTGAAGATCTACAAGTGCTTTAGTAGCCCATCTCATCATCATAAGTCAGGTCGTTGGAGTGCCCATGGCAAATGTCTCAGCTCTGTGGAGCAGGATGTGCTTGACGCAGGTCAACCGCTGAAATTATTAAAGCATACCACTATAACATGGTGGATTAGATTGTCTCCTAGCGGCTTCGCTCGGTGGGGCAATATGCAACATTCTTTCAACTGCCACGATAGGGATGAAGGAGTCCCACGAGATTCTTTTTTTTTTTTTTTTTTTTTTTTTTTTTTTTTTTTTTTTCAGGAGCAGGCACGGGAGATAGCCTGAGAGGCGTCGCTTTATCATTACGTGTGAAGGACTACAGGGTCCTGGTCACCACGGTCTTGTATCGAGTAACGAGCTTTGGTAGGGATTAGAACCAATAAGATATTATGGTATACTTCTTTCCAAGTGTAGCTAGAGAAGTACATTACATATACCAATCACTTTGTATTGCTCTATTGCAGCTTCTGGGCCGTCATTGACGCAAGTCAGCTGGGAACAAGTATTGGCCGAAGTGCAAATTTGGGATTTGACTTGAGAGGGTGCCTTGAGATTGTTTTATATCTGACCAGCCGTCGCGCACTGTGTGCAACATGCGAAAAAGACAAGGTTCAGATTTACATAAGCAAGCGTATTCTTTGGCACCTGACCCAGCGCCACAGACTCGTCTGAATAGGCACCCATGTCTCGTTTACTTCACATGGGTTTAGATCGGACGTTCAGGTAGAGCTGCTTATTCATGGCAGCCGGAGTGTGATGGTCCTGTACACCTTGGTAAAATAGATAGATTATATCTCAGGTGGCGATCTAACGAAACATCAGACGTAGAGAAGGAAGGAAGGAAAGAAGAATTCTATCGTACAGGTAATGTGGGAATATCTCTATGTTGTGGGATCAACAATGAACAACGTCTTGGTGCCTCAGGCAGGGTTCGGCCCAGGCCCTGACACGGAGTTGTCAGATAGAGATCCATCATGATCTCCCGCAGATGTACACTTACAACTATAGACATGCGAGGAAAGATGTCGGGTGCGGAGAAATATGTTGAGCTTAGGGGTTTTTGGGGGGGGGGGACAAGGCAGCTACTTGGACTAATGCAAAAAAAAATTGCATTTTTGCTTTTCTGACTTGCTATTATGTTACCGCCTTTTCTTTTTCTTTTCTTTTTCTTTTTTTTTTTTTCGGTGCGAAGCCATTCAGCAGTGCGTGATAGGGGATAGTTACATAAATACATTAGCGATATATATAGAAATCCCTATTGTCCTAAGAATAAGACTTAGAGATAAAACACTGGACTTCAGGCTTCGCAGATTTGAGGCTAAGGCTTAAAAATATTTTTTATTGGGTTGTTGTGATGAATCTTCTTGTCAGGGTAGATTTGACTGTCAGCTAGATAAAGTATCACGGTAACTTATAGTAAGATATATTAGAGACTAATCCTTGATCGTCTTATTCGAAGGGAGATCAGGATTATCTATATATAGAGAGTAGGGAAGCCACTCGTATATTGACAAAGGGCCCCAAGGACATCGGTCTGGCTTGCTTTTTGTGCAACGATAGCTGAATGCTTCGTAGGAACTACCTGCGTCGGGAAGCCGTCCAGAATGGGATTGGCATAGGGAAGTTGCTTCAACGCGATTATGCGGATGCGAACGTCCACGGCTATGTCCTGCAGGCGTTCTCGGTTCACATCGAATGCTGGTCTATCCAAGCGGGCTCTAAGGTGCAAGGATTTCAGTCAGCACTGGATCAGTCGTGTCTCAGAATATCGCTATAATCTCTTCCCTTCCTTAACACAAGTCCCTCCGCCTTCCCAACTGGTGACCTTGATGCGGATGTCTTTGTTATGCTGAGGAGTAATGGGGGAAGAGCTGCGAGAAGAAATCTATTTTACTTACCGTTTGAGCTCTTTGAGAGAGTCTCTGCCTTTCTTGATCAAGAAGAGGATGTTATCAACCTTAAAGAGGTCCATTGTTTCGGTCCCACTCCACGTTTGTGGATGGAAATAAGTCGCAAATACAACCTATAAGCGAACGGAGACTTCGAAATTAATATATAAACCATTGAAAGGAAGGTCACACGAAACCAGCCATGATATCAATGGACCGCAAATTATAGGGCAGTTTGGGACAATGTTTAAATAGTTATAACAGTAATAAAAAAACCCACTTACTCTAGTACCTCCTTCCTGGGCATATATGTGCCATATGCCGCATTATTAGATTGCGGTTTTTTAAATCTAGTAAAACCATATATGCTACCAATCAAGGATATGTCGCAGCTTATATTCGCATTTCATGGCTTCGTTATTACCGGTATTATGTATTCAACGGAATATCGATTGGCTACAGGGGCTAAATATCGAGAGCTCTGTTGGCACGGGAGGTATTAAGAGCCTATATATAGCAACGGTTCCTAAATGTTTTACTGCTATTTAAATTAGAGATGTGCTTGGCTGGCATCCATAGCGGCATGCCACTGGCATGGTACCTATCCGGAAAACAGTGGTTTTAGCCGTGTTGAGTGGGAATCATTAAAAAGTGAGCTCGTAATATCCTGTGATGTTATTTTTTTTTTTAATTTTTCCGCCGGCGGCCCTAGGATTACTTAATATTTGCTGACCTACTAACTGCCTAATAGGATAAAAAGGTGGTAGAACTGGCATGAAATAATATAGTTCAGCGAACCTTTTACTTTACTTAAAATCTCGTGATCGTTTCTTTTACCCTGTTCTAACTATACTACCGGTGTAAGTGTGGTTATGGCTTACGCCTATTATGAATATTTACGACCAACTTCTAGCAGATTCACCGTTGTTAATATATACATAGAGCCTGGCCTGGGCAGATTCGCTATAAGCTCGATGGTATTTATCTGCAAATATAAATCACACCTACTCGGACAATGGAGCACTGGTCTTAAACTCTCTTTTCTGCTGTTTCCCGAAGAGTTTATTACTACTTTGTGCATAGGTAGTGCTCCAGACGATAGTAATATAGCAATTACAGTAAGTTTTTAATAATTCTAATATTAGGGCGTGAGCTGACTGTACTAGTTTATATTAAGTAAAAACTGCTTTATTATAATTAGTTTATTTGCTATATCGCAGCTAGTGGCCAACGTGGCCGGTATCGCAATACGAAAGGTAGAAAATCTTGATATTTTGGCTAGCCAACTTTGCTAATAGAAACAGTCTTTATTAATAGCCCTAGTGTTAATTCACCTCTTATTATTTTTATAATTTAAGCTTTCTAATCTACGGCACAAGGGCGTATTACTAGCCTTCTGCTGTACTGTTTGTTAGGGGCTGACGCGTAGAACCTATAAAATAGGCTATGTACAAAAACAAATCGTTGAAGGAAGGAAAGGAAGGAAAGTTGTAAAGGGCTCGAGCCGTTTGACTGTTGTCCCCGTTGGTCCCATTGCCCCATGATGGCTCACACCACGTGACTTTTCCTCTTATTTGATTCCCTGTCCTTTTCCTCTTTCTACATTGGTCCTGTGGCGATAATGACTTGCCCGCTGAGGTCAGGTATGTCGTGTTCAGGTGTGCATTGTCACAGGGCATTATCGGTAAAGATGCGAGATTTGCTGAGGTAACGACAAGTGCATATTTCTTGCGTGAGTGACCAGGAGGGTGTGAAGGTTATATGCAAATCCACTATACCGACCTGTGGTGGTATGTTCATGATCCAGCGCTAACGCAACTGGATGATAGTTTCTCTTCCAATCAAAAACAAGCAGTCGAAAGATTAATGTTTCTAGCGCCATACAACGGTGGTTTCTAAGCGGTTGCGTCAGCTCCACCTAGTTTGTAAGATCTAATCATACGTCGACAAATGAGACTAGATGTTTTACTCTTCCCTGCCTTTTAAGGTCCGTGAGAGAGACCTCTATTCTATATCTAACAAGAGGTAGAAGACAAGAGAAAGGCAAAGCGCTGCAGGTAGCCTGAAGAGGCAGGGAAAGAGCGAAATGCGCTGATGTCTCACGAACCCGACAACTAATGCCCCAGGCATTGTGCCAACAGCAAAAGCAGGAGAGACCTGTGGGGAGACCAATATATGAGGCAATTGCCGCAGATTGTGAGGCTAATTAGATATCCACGAATCCCGTACATACATAATGTCAAACACGCTTTGTTTAGTGCAGCATTAAGTCAAGGTATAGCCTCCGTCTATGATGATATTCGCACCGGTCATATAGCAGCAGGAGTCGCTCGCCAAAAAGACGTAAGCCTAGATACGAATTAAAACGGACACCGCAGTGTGTCTAAAAGGATGAAAGTACGTACACCTTTTAGTTCAGCAGGGTTGCAGATCCGTCGACCTGGTATCATATTTAACCACTTCTCAAAGAGCTCCTTCGGCTGCAGGGTGAGCACTGTAATCGAAACGCGTGATGTCAGAAAGTTTGCGGCCTCGTTGGCTATAGGTTTTTGGCTAGTAGGAGACTTACTCTTCGTCATTATGAAGCCGGGAGAAATGCAGTTGACCCGAGCAAAGTCCGTCCATTCAACAGCCAAGCTTTTCGCTAGTTGTACCGCCGCAGCTTTTGAGGCATTATATGCAGCTTGTCTCTGCGGGATATTGACGAGGATAGAACTGATTGATGCAGTGATAATCAGATTGCCCTTACCCTGCTTTTTGAAAATCTTGCCAGCAGCCTGCGCGGTCCACATTACTCCGTCGTAGTTGACTCGATTGTCACGGGCCCAGGTGTTTTCATCATACTCGAGATTAGGGCAGTTTGTGCAGATACCAGCGTTTGCAACCACTATGTCCAAATGACCGTTGCCAAACTCGGTTGCAATCTGTTCGATAGTGGTCGCAATCTCAGCCCGTGAAGTAACATCTGAATGGTAAGCCTTCACCCTCTGCCCTGTCTCTGCAGCTATCTTTGCAGCGACGTCAATTGCACCAGAGCTTGAAGTGTAGATCAGGGCAACGTCGGCTCCAGCTTCAGCCAAACCCCGAACAGCCTCTTGGCCAATACCACGGGCGCCACCTGTTACGGCGGCCACCTTGCCTTTAAGGGAAAATTGGCTGAGCACATGCGTGTTGGGGTCCGGTGGCTGATACAGAGGCATCTTGAAGGTAATCCGATGATCCGTGGTTGAAAGAGACGCAATGTTAAGAGGATAGAAATATTTATAATTGATAATTGGTTGGTCAATCTTCAGGATGAAAAGGGAGCCGTCTTAAATAATGTAAGACAGTGGTTCTTCTAACCAGGGTGGACAGAGTCGTGAAATTACCATTGCTTTCTTTTAGAAAAGGCGACCATATACAGAACATTCACCCGACTGCCGAAATGGGAAAAAATACGGCGAATTGAAGCATATCCGAGCTCCCTTCGACTTAATAACCGCAGAGTTGATTCCTGATACACTCTCGGGCATTAAGCCAAGCACTAGAAACGATTAACTATCACCAAAACAGCAGGTCGGGGTTTCGTTATGGAGACACGATGTTCTGTGCTTGTACTCTGCCAATGAGTCTTCACTCACACTTCACCGCGAACGCGGCCGAGCTTATCACAACAATAGCAATTTATCCCAACATCGTAAATTTCCGTTTATCTTTTCTACTCACTGACAGTACTTCCGTAGTTTTGAGACCCGGCCGATTTGGGGAGGTTCGGCGAGTCAGGGATCTTTCGCCGTTAAAATGAAACTCAACCTCACTGAATTGTAGATCGCATCCGGGATTAGACTCGACCGCCATTGGATCCCTTCGCATTCTGACAATTTGAGCTTACAGTTCGAACATTGAAAGGATTTCATTCTGATCTACCATCGAACGGCCGGCTGTTAAAGATAGAATAATTCTCTCTTGGTGCCTAGGGAGCATTATGACTGTATGTGGACACAAGTAACAATAGTTCTTAGCTTCCAAAGTCCTTAACAGTCATTTAAAAGGCCGTGTTTTGTTATCTGGGTGCAACTCGATGAGATATTACATACAGCAACCTCTGAAAATTGACATGCATGCAAGCCAGAAAAAGAAAAGTGACCTTTACAAGCTCCCGTTAATGTCCACCGCTACATAAGTGGAGTAGCCTTCACGTACAATTTGGTCGGGTTCGATGTGATACGCTCAAACTGACCAAAGTTGTCCTCTATCGGGCCATCTGCCATTTTCCACTCAAACGACATGACCAACGCCGCCAACGTGATGCTGATTTCCATATACGCTAAATTACGGCCGATACAGGCCCTTGTGCCCGTCGTGAATGGCATGACGAAGTCTTTGAGGTTGCGTCTCTCCACATCTGTGAAATCCGGATTATCTGCGAGCCACCGCTCGGGGATCCATTCTCGTGGTTTGGAGAACAAGCTTGGGTTGGCATGAAGCTCGCTCAAAGGGGATGACACAGTCACTTCCGGTGCGATACAATGACCGGCAATCGTGGAAAAACCAACAGTTCTTCGTGGTAATCCAAATCGCTGGGGTGTGAGGACACGGAACGTCTCATCCAGAACTGCCCTTAGGTAGGGAATTTGGCTAAGGGTCAAGTATGAGGCAACAGGCCTTTCGTTGGCTGGAATATTGTTCATTAAGGCTGTGCGCAGTTTAGTCTGTACCTGAGGATGGGTAGCCAGAACCAGGATATTGTTGGTCAACGTTGTTTGGGTGGTGTCATTGCCTATCGATACTAGTGATTAGATCAAGAAGCATGACTGAATAGATGATAAGAAGTGAGCGAGCACACCTGCATTCAGCATTACGCTACTCTCTGCAACAATCTCCCACATTGGTAATGGCATGCGACCTTTTTCATCGGCCTCCACGGGAAACTGTGAGAAGATATCGGGTTCCTCAGGAGAGAACTTAAGCCGTTTATTTGTCTTGTGTCGTGCTATCTGTAGATGAATTCGTCAGCATTTAAGCATCAAAGTTGAAAGATGTCCGTTGATTTCGCCACATGGAAGACATCTAGCCACGACATACATTTCCAAAGTCTTCAGCCGAACGTGTCAGTTTGGACATGCTTGTCAAAAGGCGAAAAATGTTGTATGCGAAAAGAGGAAGGTGGGCGCAAAAAACGCTAAACCATACACCAGTTTGGAATGTCTCCATGGCATGTACTTCCTTCGTTTCGCCGCTGGGTAATTCTGCAATGCATAGATCATCGCCCTTATCGAGGAATCCAAAGCTTTCTGACCACATCATTGAGCTGATGGCATCATAAGTGAACATGTTAAACCAGGGGCGAACATCGAAGCTGCCGTCTTTGCGGGTATCGAAGCGATCTGTCACTGCCACTTTCTCGCCTTTCGCCTTATGCCCCAGGCAGTTCAAGATCTTCTGAACGCAAGTTTTGACACGAGGCTCCAATGTACCGACATTCTTGGCTGAGAATATGGCTGCAAAATACTTCCTCTTCCTCGCGTGGTCCGCGCGGTCTGTTGCGTCTGCCATGTTTGGGGTGTTGCCAGCCATGTTACTGTAGAATATGTCCTTGACTATATTTGCTTTTTGACCGTAAATGTCTTTGTAGGCAGCTGGATCAGTAAATGAAAGGTGGTTTGGAGAAATCCTGACGACGGTTCCAAGTTTCTCATGTGCGTTCTGAACGGCCTTCCATCGTGTGCCGTACCAGTTGTAATACATCAGCCACAGTGGGGTGAAGGCAGCAATGCCGCATGGCCCGGCGGCAGGATATTTTCGAACACCTTTGGCGTCTCTAAAATAGATGGCGATTGGAGACAAAAGAGCAATAGCCAGTGTAATGAGCCCTACATGGGCTATGTTGTCTGTATACAAGGTCAGAGTCATTTCGAAAAGTGGTATGATCTGGCGTGCGCCCCTAGCAATAACGTACAATCGAGAAGCACCATAATGGTCTCCAAGATATTTTGTGAAGTTTGCCGAGCAGACTTAAGATATCTTCAGGAAACTTCCAGTATATAAGGGAAGGCTTTCGTCTTGCAACTGACGACATGCAAACTGTCAGCAACTTTGGGAAGAAAGGAAATCTGGCAGACCATACCTCCTTATAAAGGATTCTGTATGTATTGCTCAGTGCAAGTTATAATCGGAAACTTCAGATTTTGTGAAGATCAGTAAGAGCATTTACTGTGTTAATGAGAAGTGAAGTCGTGACAGAAGAAGTTACGATTTATAACTGCGATTCTCAGTTCAATGAGATACATTCTGGTACTACGCAAACAGGACACTAACCGTCTGAACTGAGTGAGACCCATGATCAGAACACCAGACTAGAACACCCACGCCTTCCTTGAAACGACGGAACTGTGTGTCTATGTGAAGAGCTCTCAGATTCGGAGCTATTTCCTCAATAAGGGAATATTTCGGAACTTGTTTATCGTGGGGAGGCAAGTTCCGACGCGGCACTTCGCCTTTTTTTCTGGGGAGTACCATTACATCAATTCTATCTTCCGTATATATATCCGTGGATTATTGAATGCATCTAGAGTGCTTCTTCCTTTGATTCCTAGAGTATCTAGAAATGTGCGCCATTTTGTTTCATACATTTAGCTGAGGAATACCATTGAATCCACGCCGGCAATCTTGTCAAATATCTCAGTCCATCAGTGACTAATCTAGTTTGATGGGCATGAATTTTACTAGTTATATTACAATATTTATGTCAAGTAGACACCTCATCGCTCGTCCAATGCCGCCGCGTGCCGTTCCAAAGACCCTTGAGTCGTGAACAACTTGTTTGATTCGGCCATCCAGTTTCTTCCCACAGAGAAATAAGCATGTTGAGAATAGCACTCTGTTCTGCCCTTCCCGTGACAAACTGAGCGCTCCAGGCAACAAGGTGACTACCATTGATTTTCACGCCGCAGTCTCCTGAAGATGATGTTGTACCACATAGCCAACGGGCGGGCATAGCAATCTTCTCCTAAAGGCGCAGACGTCAGCTGAGAAGTGAAGATATGAAGATATGATGTGGGCTCACTTCTATCGCCCTCGTCAAATTGAAAACGTTTAATCCCTCGGGGATTGTAGGGGAATAGACAGCGAACATGATCTGAGCGGCGTAAAAGAATTGCCATCCAACGCCTTTCAGCGCAGTTAGGGGTTTTGTTCGTAGTGATGTGAGCTCCGGACTTACAGTGCCACGGTGCTAGATAACGCACATCTGGAAATGTGTCATTCTCTCCAAACTCGATATACCAAGGTTGGAATGATGCTGGAAGATGGTCTCTCCACTTGTATATTGCGCCCTCCAAGCTCTTCATCTTTGAGGTGATATCCACGGCAGAGTCCGTCTGTCCCCAGAACACAGTGCATATCTCAGCCAGCAGATAGGTGATGGCGTTAGTGTAGGCCTCATCAGTCATTTTGCTATTTTTAAAAAGATCTTGCAAAATATTTGATCTGCCTAATTCAAAAGGAGATGGCCTCTCCAGCATGAAGGAAACTCGGATACTGCCTCTTAGGTATGCCCAAAATGAAGTGCTGGACAGAGAATCGTCAAATAACGACCATTCATCCAAGCAGACCTGAAAAAGAGTGGAGCTCCCATAAAGGTGATGTTGGTGATCTTCACCAAGCTCTAGAAACTGTTCGGACATGCGAAGGAGGACAGTTGTGGCAAGAATAGATCCGAGTGGGTGGCCTTCGTGGAACGAGGTGAGCATAGGAGTAAGCTGCGTCACTGCCCGATCATGCAAGCTTTCTTTGATCCGACTTGGGATGCGATTATGCAAATAGAGCACCTGTGACGCATACGCCAGACAGGCAGAAAAGAGCGCCGGTTCATTGGCTGCAATTTGTGGGACATGGATGCCGAAGAACCGATTTGGAGATACTATGTCCAACTAGAGTTCTCAGCTCCGAGTTCTGCATCCTCCGTACAGATGGTCTGGCTTACCCAAGGTCCAGCTGTTTGCAGGTAGAAACTATAGATGTAAGCTTCTGCTTTATCAGGAGTGGCATGAGGTTGAACGCTCAATATCGTGGGGTTGGATAGGGATGGTGTATTCGGAAGGCAGGTTGTAGGCAATGAAGCCTGGCCAAGGTTTTCATCCAAAATAGTCGTGTCAACCGGGGCATTCTGTACGAGAAGCCTTGACCGAGTTGTCGACGAGTTAAAATCCCCTTGTAGATAGCCAGACTCCAGGGGAATGTTTTGTCCACTGATTCCGATGTTCGGGGATCCGTGTACCTCGGAATCTTCCAGGTTCTCCGGGGCAGAACTCGGAGAGGATGGTTGTGGGTCCGATGATCGAGTGCTCTGTTTGTTAACCCTTCTTGACGGGGGTATGAGAGAAGTCCGAAATTTGAACTTCACAGGCTCATAACTGCAGTTTATCAGATACTTTGACCTTCTGCAATTGGAGCACGAGGGCTCCTTTCGATCACACCGGAGGTGGCGTTCTTTGCACGGATTGCAGGATTTTCGGTATGCATTGCGGGGCATATTGAGCTCTTTTGGTCAGACGACATCAGGATACCTGCGGCATAATTATTGCTACATCCCCAGATTGTCATCTCGCGTGATTTGGCGGGGGCCGAAGTGTAATGGCACTCCGCTAGGAGTTCACGTTGGAGGCCTACCGTATTCGGTATGGTCACGTGGAATAGCTTAGTCACCCTACTAAATAGGTTAACTTAGTTTTGCTTTCCCGAGCGCCAATTCGGGATTTCGGCTCGCCAATATTTTAGCCGCCTCCCTCGGCGAAAAATAACTTTTTTCGGAAACGATCATCCTGTTCTATGTCTCTGTCTGTCGGGTCTGCATATCTCAATTATTTTAGGACATGAAATAGCTTGCCAAGGCTCATTGTCCAAACAGCCTTCTTGTCTAGCTTCTTCGCAGATTAAAATGACGGTCTTGCACTGCCCATCGGCGTATACTTCGACTATTTACATGTCCGGCAAAGGAACAGGATTATCGGTCCAAAAAGTCCAAGTCAGCTGCTCGTCGACATTGCCTCCGGTAACAGAACTCGGAGCTGGAAACAAGGTTTTATACGTGTAAGGTTATTTTATCAATTTGGGAGCCTGTTTCAGCGTCTCAAGTGGGGATTGTGTCGCTGGAGACACCTGTAGGGACTCATTCCTAAGGTTGTAGTTGCCTCACATGTTCTCAGGCATTCACTGAAAGATATTTCAAGAGGTAATTGCGGGATCAGGCATTGGTGTTGCATATGAGCCAGGCTTTAATGAGGGTTTACGGTTGAATCAGACGCCATAAAACAATCCTGCTGCCGCCGACGCCCGAACTTTCCTATTTCGCAACATCTGCTACTCCATCCAATGTCTTGATGATGTTGTGAGTGCATTTGGTCTGTACAATGTTTCCGTTTTACACCTCATTGCTTATCTGCGTTTCTAGATGACCCACCGAGATGTCTTTTTCATGCTCTTCCTCTACAAGCTGCAAGTTTTCCCGACCACTAAGAGGATTAGCAACATGTTTTGACACGGACGCGACCGAAGCTGAGCATCCGCCTTCAATGAATAGATAGTCGACTTCTTCCAGAGTGAGATTGGTAGTCTCCGGGTAGAAGAAATAGACCAGAGGAATGAAAGCAAAGTTAGTGCACATAAAAATGAGGTAGGCCTTCCACTTCAGGCGATCGATAATAGTAGGCGTGATCATAACAACCGCAAAGTTCCAGAGCCAGTTTGAAGAAATGCCAATAGCTGTTCCCTTTGCTCTGGCATGCAGAGGAAGAATTTCTGGCACGTATGCCCAAGGTACAACCGCAGCAGTCGCGGAGTAGATGATCATGTATGCGAAGAAGAAGGCGATACTTGCCGAGGCTGTCGCGTGAGTTAAGCTGTGCGAATGATCAGGGGATTGGAAGCTGAGCAGTATGGCAACGAATAGCATGCAGATCCCGAGACCAGCGGAGCCGTATATCATGGGGCCGCGTCGACCCATCCGATCCAGGAGGAACGAAGGGATAGCTGCGCCAACCAGGAACATGCAGTTGATCACCCCAGCGAGCAACTGGGACATGTTATGCGATAGGCCGACGTTGTCTTGGAGTGCAGATGGCATGAAGTACCTACAGTATGTTGATTAGAATTCACCAGAATTGTAACGCTGATTGACTGTGAACTTACACGATGAGATTGATACCGCAAACTTGGTTCATGAATTGCATGCCCCAGGCCAGAAGCACTCGACGACGGGTTTGAACCTCATCTTTTTTGAAGATCCGGGTCCATGTATACTCTCTGTGGTCTTTTTCGAGGTCGATAACTTGTAAAATATCTCTTTCTTGGGTAGTGATCCCTGGATCGCCGAGTTCAGCGTTCCATACATCACAGAGAACTTTACGCGCTTCGTCGTAGCGGTCGTGATAATACAGCCAACGGGGGCTCTCCGGGATGCCCAGAACAAAGAAGATCACAGCCTTGTTTTCGTTAGCACAGGCTTTTGGAGCCTTAGACCTGGACTATTACCAGAGCGAACACAATCTGACATGCGATAGGCACTCTCCAAGCCACACCTCCGTCGAGGTGAAGCATGCCGTAGTCGAAGAAATATGCAATGACAATGCCAAGGCCGATAAAGAAGACTTCAGATGAAATGAGTTTACCGCGCTTGTTGGCATCGCATAACTCGCTTTGGTAGACAGGGACTAATACGGAAATCAGCAGTTGCTCAAGCTATATGCCTTTTGTCAAGCAATACCGGTTGAAGTTTCCACACCAGTGCCAATGCCGGTAACATATCGCGCAATAATCAGATGAGGCACTGAGTACGCTGTGGACTGCAGTATAGCTCCGACAATCTTAGGTCATGTCAGTTACAGTTCCGAGATGTTCTCTAAGGGACTCAACCTACAATCCAAACCATTGCAAACCACATAGACATGCGTCTGCCCATCTTCTCTCCAGTAAAGACGGTCAGTATGCATCCGGAGAATGCACCCAAATTATATACGGAGACGATAATCCCCTCGAGACCACTGTTCGGACTATGGAAGGTGCTGATCCAATCTTCATTGTTGACAATGCCGCCGAATACACCCTGGTCATAACCAAACAAAATGAAGGCCATTGCGCACGTAAGGGTAATGGCCGCCTGAAGGGTGCGCCCTCGGCCAAACATAGGGAGTTGAGGAACCATGTTGAGTATGGTTTTGCGGATCTGAGGAACCGATTCTGAATAAGTGAAAATAAAGAATCGCTTTTTTCATTTTATAGCATTTAGAGTTAACTCTTGCAATCCAGAGACGAGATGGCTTTTCCCCGACCTACGCGTGCCTTTATGGGCTGCGACAAGTAAATTTTCGGAAAACGCACTTGACGTAACAAGTTTCCGTATTTCCCAGTGGCGGAAACATGGCATACACATGTTATCTGAAATAGGAGATTTTCCGCCGTGAGAGTGCTTCAATGGTTAAAGATCAATTGCCCCATACCCCGCCTCCAGCTTCCCCACAATGATGATCTGGGGGTGACGGGGGGAAGTCAGACCTAATATGTTGACACAGTAGACTGGGGTAATCTGTCTGGTTTGCGAAACATCGGCGGGCTTCGTTGTTTCTCTTCCCGCTTTCAGGTTGTCTGCAGCTGCTTCAGCTTTCTCTTATCTCCCCATCTCCGTCTATAGCGGGGCAGTCTTGTTCTCCCTCTTTCGAGAGCATCGATCCTGTCAGCTTCTCATAAAGAAACACAATTCCTTGGCTTTCTTTTGCACCGAGAAGAGTTTGTAGATATCAGTTCACTATTTCAATTTACTGGCTTGCACTCTTGCCTCGCAGGCGCTCTAGACGACAGGAATACTACAAGGCCCTTTCAAACACATAGAATCATATTCTCTATCTAGCGAAGCTAAAATACTCATCGTCACCCCACATCCTCTTGGTAGCGTCCGATAGCTTTCTGCTGCTTTATAGCTTCTTTCTTCTCATCCCTAGAGAGTCTTTGTCGGTCTGCAATGATCTGGCCCAGCGCAAACCGTAGTTCTCGGGCCATATTGGCAGCATCACCGCATACATAGAAAACGGTATTCTAGTCAAGAACGTCGGCGACTCGACTGGCGTTCTCATGTAGCTTGTGCTGAACGTACACTTTCTGTGATGTTTCGCGCGAAAATGCAGTGACGACTTTCAGCTTATCACCAAGTTAGTGTTCTGGTTTCTACACAATTTTTTTTAGACTCAATACTTCCATGAAGCGAGTCCTCGGAATACCTTCCATTTCTCCGTGGAGAAAATCCTCATAACGATTGGCTGTATAAGAGTAGATAAGGACCAAATTTCTTTCCCTAAGCGACGACCTAATCTTGTAGTAGTAAGCAAATTTATGTGTAAAATCAATTTGGACACCGTGTCCCTTTGCTCACATTAGAGATTTTCTTATATTAGGTGTTGCTTATATCCGTGTTTTACTGCTAAGAGATCTTTCCTTGGATAGTGGAGCCACCGCGAGCTTTTGGTTTTTTCTTGCTAAATTCGGTGAGCTAGAAAGAGTCCAGCAGGACCAATGGATTTGCCTGATCAAGTCAACAAAATCTCCTTTGAAGGAGGGTTCTCTGCAATATAAATCTCAGCGATCCACTTTCTCTTCTGAGAAATACAGTTCCGCTGGGATTTTTCAATGGAATGGGCATTGAAAAAATGACGACGATTGGGGGTGGACTTAAGCCGCTACATCTATCCTTTCCCGATTTGACTGACAACATGTTTGTTTGGGTTAATGCACATGCTAGCGAAAGTATCAGAATAGAATCTGTATGTGGACATGGGTGGAAAGTTCAACCGCGATCCTACTGCACACCAGCAATCATGACTTTGAAAACGTCATGTCTTCCAGCCTTGACCAACTCGAAGGCTTGTACCGCCTCCTCAAACTTGAAACGGTTTGTAATCAATTTCTTCACGTCAATCTTACCACTGCCAATCAAGTCAATCGCAGCAGGATAGCATCCAGCAAGGTATCTAATAGAACCTTTCATGACTAGGCCCCGGGTGCAAACTGCGGTAATTGGGAAGAGGATGTTCTCTTTACCCATTCCTGCCTGGACAAAGGTCGCGCCTCGTTTGGCAGCATATATGCCCAGCTGAATGCAAGGCTCGGCACCAGAGCACTCCAGAACAACGTCAAATCCTTCTTTGATTTCGAGTTGCTGCTTCATGCTTTCAGCAACCTTTTCTGCATGTTCCATAGGGTCTGCACCAGGCTCTGCCTGAGGAGGAATGAAGGAATGGTCCACGCCATAAGACTTCGAAATATCAAGCCTAGACTGAACGATATCAACAGCCACGACCGTCTTAGCACCGTAAGCCTTAGCGACAGCCTGGCAAAGGGCCCCGATAGGTCCACATCCCAGAACTAAGACGGTCTGGTGGGCACACAAATCGGCAGTTTTTGTGATGGCGCAAGCCACCGAGAGAGGCTCCACCATAGCCGCTTCCTCCAGGTCCATCGAATCTGGTATTTTATAGCAGAAATCTGACGCGTTGATGTAGTACTTTGCAAGAGTTCCATCCCATGGTGGGGTCGCCGCAAATGCCATGCTGCTGCAGAGGTGGTAGGAGCCCTTCCGGCAGTATTCGCACCGTCGACATGGAACGCCAGGCTCGATAGCAACGCGGTCACCCGGCTTTAAGTGAGAGACCTTATGTCCTGTCTTAATGACTACGCCGGAAGATTCATGACCAAGAACCATGGGGCCGGTGAGCGTGTAGTCGCCAATGCGACCGCGTTGCCAACTAAAGACCACGTTAGATTAAGCACCTCATCGCAACGGGAGAAATTCCATACTAGTGAACCTGTCGATTCTGTTAGGACAGATATCAAAGACGAAAAATATTTAGGAGGGGAGCACTCACATCACTTCCACAGATACCAGTTTGCGCAACATAAACGATCACATCGTAAGGGTCTTGGAGCTCTGGCTTGGGCCGGTCCTCAATCACAACATCTCCAACCGCGCGCAGGACAAAAGACGGGTTCTTCTATTGTTAGACAAGAATTGACTGACGGGGGTTTCAGGACTGGATTACCTCCATGGTGATGATATGTATCTGGCTGGGTCTTGGTCGTTTTATTATCCGCCGACGGAGGATATTGGGAACAGCCGGGCAACAATTTATACGTGCAACGCAGACCGTAGTAGCAATGACCTATGTGAGATCAAATTATCTTCATATCGGACCCTGTAGCCTAGTCGGGGTGGGGAAGCTCCCCGACAAATTGGTGGTAAGGTACCTGGAAAGGAAATTTGACGGATTTGCTACCCTTCCTTGTATGCTCATTTTATTTACCATATTTGGGCATTTTTCGGCATTGCAACCGGCCCCACAAAGTATCAGGTTGTTGTAGAACTAATATGGGTCTGGTGATGGTAACTCAGTGAGAAGTGGAGGAATTCACATTTAGCAGAAGAAATAGCATCCAGGTGTTGATATTCTGTCCCAAACCATCCAACAAACAAACACATACTTCAATAGTTTTGGCACCGCCCTCATCTACACTTTCAAAAATTCAGGAGATCCCTTTTTAACATGCCCATTTCAATCCCCCAGGCAAGGCTATCGTTGTCACTGGAGCCTCAACCCCCGTGGAATTGGGTTCGGAGCAGCTCACGGATGTGTCGAGATGAGCGCAGATGTTGCCATCACATACTTAACAAGCAAAGGAAAATGCTAAGAAGCTCGCTGACGAGTTCAACGTCAATACTCGCGTCTCCCACTGTGACATCACTGACTTTATGACAACTCAGACATACTCCCCCAACATCAATGGCGAACTACACAACGGGTGAGATTGGTTGAGCCGAAGTTTTGCACTGGCTCAATTGCCTCATTGTCTCATTTGTTTGAAAAGAAGCCTCTCGTAGAATTGGAAAGGATTCAGACAACGGTGCGACACCCTCACTCCTTTCTATGCGTGTACTTAGTTAAACATAGTTCGGAACGCCGTTCCTAACGAAAAACTTAGGCTGACCGCTGCCTGGTACTTGCTTTTGTACGGTCGATGGTGGAAAATCATTGCAAGCGTGTAGGATATCTAGTTCTATTTTATGAAGTATGTACGAGAGTTAACATAATAGCACTGTCTAATTAACTCTGTGCAATACAAAGTCATGAATGTCTATCAACGGGAATAAGGAAGGACGAAAAATAACTATCCAACTCGTCCACCTGGTCTGGAGCCGCCGTCTTCCCAACCCACAGATCCGGTCGAACAACTACCACAGCACCAGTAACATGGTCAACCCCGTAAGAAGAGTGTGCATCGTCTTCCGGCGTGCGATCATCCGAGATAACCACGGCGCTCTCTTTGAGGGCAGCCACATCGTCACCCTGGAGTCGCTCCTCCAGCTCAAACGGTGGGCCTTTCGCGACGAGGAGAATGTTAAATCGCCGGCTACCACCGAATCGGTTAAAGAAATGACTCTCGTGCGCTAAAGCCTGAGAAAAAGCGGCGAGTCGTGTCCTCACAGGTCCGAGAAGATCAGATCCAAAGACAACAACGTGGAACCGGTTAGCTCCCTTCATCTTATCGTATAGATAGCCTGTTGAACCCGTGCTGAAGCACACGCGAGGGCTAGGGGCTCGCACTCCGTTACGGAGCACTGTTGGTTTTCTCCCCGTCCCGACGGTAGGCTCCTGTGGAGCGATGCAAGACATGCCATACTCGCAGTCAGTGCCTAGGAGGAATTGACTGTACTCGGGAAAGAAGGTTCGGATGAACTCCAAGTCCTCCTGTCGCTCAGCCTCCTCTTCGCTGGTATGCCGCGTCTTACCGTTCAGGTGGATCTTGTGGCCGTTGGTCTCGACCCCGTTAGTAACAGAAAGCTTCACTCCATTATGATGTCCGTGGTCGTTTGTCTCTGGTTTGCCATGATTCCCGTATGCAGCTCCGTTGCTTGCTCCGTTAGTCTTTGCCTTGGGCGCTTGGGCTTTGCGGGATGGATCAAATCCGAGATCCGCGCCAGCTTCGTAAAGTCGTGCAACAGGGAGCTCGGAGTTGCAGACGAAACGAAGGTATTTTCCTGATGTTTCTATGATTCGGACGGCGTGGAGACGGCGTTCGCGGTCGTAGGTCGGCATGAGGGAGCTTATATCTGCTGCACCGGAGGCGCAGAGGCCAAGTTTCCAGGCGAGATTGGCCGAGTCGAGGATGGAAGCGTTAAGACCAAAGGCGCCCATCACACTATGGACGTGAGCAGCATCTCCGGCCAGGTAGACGCGCAGGTTCTCAGAGGAGAATGATCGAGCTACGCGCTCGCTGACTGTGGTTTTTCCGTCAGTACGTAAGTATTCTTTGAATAAGAGTATAGGCTCACTCTTCCAGATTGCGAACCAGCTCAAAGGCGCCGCAAATTTTAGCTTGTATGGGGCAAATATACGGTTCGCTTGCTCCAGAACTTCTTCGGCAGTAATGGAGTGAACGTCCACTCGACCTCCGGATTCCTGAAAATCAATGTCTCTTGCAAGTCTGGATTGAGCGATGGAGCCGGTGCTCGAGACGTCCAGCTGGGTATACAGACTGAGCAGAGTTAGCATGCCTTCATATAATGTCCTTTGATGGTCAGACTCACCGGATATATCCCTGCTCACGAGGAATAATCACACACCCACCATGCTTCGAATTGATCACGGATCTAGACCATCTCAGCAGCGGCCAAATAGGGAGTAACGGATCACACTAACCCAAAAATCCACGCATGAGGATAGTCCGACTCGAAAACACAGTCCATAATACCCCAATAGATATCAGTACTCACTCCATCAAAAGGAATCCCAAGACTGCGCCGAATAGAACTCGCTCCTCCATCGGAACCGACAAGGAACTTGGCTTCAATGACCTCGTCTTCACCAGTCGCTGTGTTGGTAACAACGCTCTTGACTGGATGCGAATCGGACTCGTTTCCCTCAACCTTGTACTCTTTCAGGACAGTGGTACGGTCCACTAGCACCTTGTGTCGGTAGAGGTCTCGCACGTAGATGCGTTCAATCTGGCCCTGTGTGATAACATGCAGTCCACGGTATCTCGAGTCCGACTGGTGGGAGCGAGCGTGAAGCAAAGGTTTTCCGTTCTTGTAGATGGCCGTTCGCTCGATCAAGGGGCCCTCTTCCGCAACCTCTTCTGCGAGACCCCAGGTTCCTAGTGTTTCCAGGAATCGTGGCTGGACACCGTCCGCTCGTCCAGCCAGCAAGGGAGCAGATGCTTTGTCGATGATGCGGACCGATAGTCCCTGGCGAATTAGACTGGCCGCGATTTGTAGGCCACTAGGGCCGGCTAAGGTACGTCAGATGTCAGTAAATGCTCAATAAAGCTCTGTCTGAAGCCCATCCAAGATCGTACCTCCAGATATTAGTACATCTACCTTCTTTTTCGGCTTCCACCAGCTTGGCACCCCGTGGGGGGATGCAGTCCCATCGTATATCGTAGGCCAGGTCCGGAGGTAATTGAGTCCCACATCGTTATGCACAGGCGAGGTGAGCAGCTCAACAGAGGGAGGAACACTGTAGTGCGGCTCCTCCTTATCCCAGGTGTCTGCATTCTCGACCTGCCAGGGATTCGTGTCGGCCGGCTGCCGATATCCGTTCGCGAACGTGAATCCACCAAGTGTTGTGGCCATGTTGCTTGTTAGTCGGCCTGTATTTGCAGCTTCCTATATTCCTGTTTAGTGGCTTCCCGTCTTCTTTTGATATAGGGAATTAGAACTAGACCATTATCTCTTCGCCCCCGTTTGCTGTTGCGTGTGCCGGGAGGCATAGCTACTTCGGTCCCTTCACGGTAGGGAACGTACTCCGGCCCTTCAGGGTAGGGAATGTACTCCGGGTTTAGCATGAGATGATATGAGCTCCTACAGGAACGATGAGGTAGATCTTACCTCCTGAACAATGTCAAACCGGGTGAAGAAGTCTGGACGTTGTGGAGGTCCCGCCATGTCTGCACGCTTGCTCCGTGCCGGTTCTAGCTGTAGACGCGTTATTCAAGCTGCATCCTCGAGAAACCTATAGTGGCCTGCTTTGTATTGACCCGTTATTCCCCATCAGAAGCGGAATAATACCTCACTTATTGGATAATATCGTTCCAAATACGCCTAGAGGTTACATGGATGTGGGTCACAAAAATCATATGCATTTGAACAAAAACTATAAGCAGTGAAATCTAACTTCACACCATGTTCAAGACATTCAATTTCCAATTTCCTACCCCCTCACATAGTTATACGCCTCAACCAACCTCTCCGTCACCTTCGTAACCTAGAAACTGTTAGCTATGTTAAGAAAACTTTAGTGAGATAAACTTACATTCTGTAGCTTAAACGGCTCAAAATGATTACCTGGAATTTTCAACACATGCATCTTACTGTGAAGTAGCATGTTCCACTCGGATATTGACTCCTGCTGAGCTGCCTCGTTCTCCAGCCAGGGATACTCAACGTTGCAGAGCTCAGTCGTGTTCAATGTTTGCTCACATTGTAGTAGCACAAAAGGAATGTCTGTCTGTATCTTTGAGGGTCTGTATTCTCCTAGCATTACCGCGTATGATGTGAACTGCGTCCGAAGAACGACGTGGGTCCCTGCATCCAGATCCTGTAGTACATACCGGATTACAGCGTCCGGCAGAGGCTGGTGCTTTATTGGAGATGGGGAATCGATGAAAATAACACCCTCAACTTGGGACATCAGATGCTGTGCAATTTCAAATGCCAATACACCGCCGAATGACCAACCTGTTAAGCCTCTGTTAGAATCGTGCTTCTTTTAGCTCGGAAATTAGTACCTACCTCCGATAACCACAGGCCCGTCAAATGTAGAACGGATTGCATCCGCATAAAGCTCAGCCATTTCCTTTAGAGTCGTGATCCTAGGAGCCTTAAGGGTAAGACTCGGACTAGAAATCCCGTAGAGTGGGAATGGAACTCTTTTCAGCTTGGAGTACGGAGCTACTGATCCACTGCCGTCGTGGAAGAGAATCAGGGGGACAGAGTCTGGATCTCCTTTTTGTAGCAGGATGGGCCTGATGTTATTCCGCAGTCCATCTCTGCACCTATCTTTTGGCTTCCTCATTCTCACAATAAGGTCCTCAAGCTCTCTGACGGTGAGATCACCATGGAGCTGTTCAGCAGAAATCTCGACCTTGAGCTTTTTCTTGAGCGCTTGTCGGAGCTCCATAGAGAGCAGAGAGTCGACTCCATATGCACCGAGTGGCTGGTCTGCGCGCAGTGAAAACTCTGGAATCCCGCATACCCCCGCTAGGATCAACTTGATCCCACTGCGATCTGGATTGTCGTTGCTTTTGTCCTTCTCAACCATATCTCTGCGGCTGCTTGTCCGACGGCTAGGCTTAGGTCGGATCTCCGTTGGTAGTTGCGGTCTTGTACCGGTGAGCTTCTCTACCTCACGTGTAAGGTCCCCGACAGTGAGGATCTCCATAATTTTTGAGCTGTCTAGCTGGACCATGGGGAGGTGTTTCTGGAGAGTAGCACCGATTTCAATCGCCATGAGGGAGTCAATTCCGAGTTCTGATAGCAATGTAGATGCACTTGATGGACCGAGATCGATACCGCAGATTTTGGAAATAGCTCTGGTGACTAGCGGGGCAATTGACACTGCTTCATCGTCAGTATTGGGAGGTGTCGAAAGCGGAGATTCACCAGTGGAAGCGCTGTCATCGGAAGATGCAGATGAGACTGTAGAGCTGCTGTCTGCAATGAGTTGCAGCCTGAGATTAGTCTGATACCGAGATAAGTGGGTATGGAATGCCTTCAGGTTGAGTTTTTTAAAATGGATACCCTCAACAGCAGCTACGAGGCGTCCACTGGAAGAAAGAGCGTACGAGTCGGCGATAAGCACATTCTCGTCGCCGTTCAAAAGACTGCAGTAGATGGAGAATGTGTCCTTCTGATCGACCTCGTGAAATAGGATCAGGGCAGACTCGACTTTGGTACAAATGTAGACCTCGGAGTTGGCGGCGCAATTGTTGGCCATGAACCCGACACTGTGAAGCAGCGTGTCGATGAACGCAGGAGACAGAACGCATTTCTGGTGAACGATAGGTAGCTTGAACGTGCCATATCCCTCCAGGCCTGTATCTGCTACCGTGAGTTGGCGGATGGACCGGTAGCTCTCCGCGTAACGCACAACGCGGGTGAAAATAGTCTCGTAAAGGATATTGGTGTTGAAGGTGTCGAAGTGCTCTCGGCGCAACTTCAGATGGGACAGCTGTCGCTGGATCATGGCTGTTTTCCGTGTAAATGCCTTGGTAGTGGTAGCGATGCTCTCGAGTGATAATGTGCCCGAGCAATGAATGATGGAATTATCCGGCTGCAATGGCGAGTAACTGGAGAACTGGAATGGCTTCTCTTTCTCCAGCCGCAGTTGAACAATCCGGTCATCGGGCGAGACACTGTACACGAGTGGGTTGTCAAATGTAAGATCAGTGATTACAATCATCTGATCAGGTCTGACCCCGTTTAGCGACGCTGCTTCAACAGCCATCTCATGGTAGATTGAGGCAGGGCAGAGAGCAACTCCTCCCACAACGTGTCCATTGATATACGGGGCAAGACACTCCACTGGTGTTTCAAACAATTTATCCTGTCTCCGCAGCTTCGTAGCGAGGAGGCCGGTATCTAGGATCGTGTCTCGTGCACTGGTTGCTTCTTCGTTGGATATTTCGAGTCGAGTCTCGCGGTATGGAACAAAGTTCTCGAACTGTTCAAGGGGGTATGCAGGAGCATCGACGACCGAGGCACCGGTCCCATCAAAAACAGCACGCCAGTTAATGTTGGGAAAGAAGGAAGAGAGGTTGACAGCCGCGCTCGAAAGCGATTCCCAGGCACTGAGTTTGCTAGTCAACGAGCTAAAGAACCTGTGCTCTTCATGCTCCGACACCCCATTGCGAACCATAGGTAGAGTAAGAGAGGAGGGGCCAATCTCCAGGAACACCGCCGAGGAGAGCTCCTGATCTTCAGTGATTGCCTGTAGTAGCTGAGCGAATCTAACTGTATCGCTGGTTTGGCGAACGAAGTAATCCGAGTCCACTACCGAGCTCAGGAATTCACCGTACACTGTAGACCCAACGCGCATTTTGGTAGAATAGTATGTGATCAACGATGCGACCTTGTGCAGTTCCTCCAGAATAGGATCCATAGCAGCCGAGTGGAATCCGTACGGCACTGCAAGGATCTTGCATTTATACCCCGACTGCTTGCACCGTTCAGCGAGAACCTGCAGCTCGACAATTGGACCTGCAATTACGGAATCATGAGGGGTATTCTGGCAGGCCACCTGCAGGTGCGAGAGATCCTCATGGTGGGAGATTAACCGAAGCATCTCCTGGTCGCTCTGATTGCATGCCATCATACCAGACTCCTTAGCTGCACAAAGATCTGCAATGAGAGTGGCTCTCGTTGCGACAAGGCGTAGACCATCTGCTAGTGACATAATGCCGGCAATCACCATGGCCGCATACTCTCCCAGACTACTCAATTATGTTACCTAGCCATGCAATTTGATTTTATGGGCGTGGATCTTACCTGTGTCCAATCACCGCCTGAGGCTCAATGCCCCATGCCCTCCAGACGCTGGCCAAAGCATATTGAAGCACGAAGGTGCCTGTTTGGGACAGGTAGGTGTTGTCGCTCTCTTCAACGCTCACATCGCCCACCAGCATGCTACGAATGCTCGGAAACCCCATTTCTTCCAGTAGGCTTTCACATCGATCGACACATGTTTGATATAAAGGGGACGTTGTCAGTAGCTCACGTCCCATGCCACTATATGCGCCTCCTTGCCCGGAAAACACCATGATAAGTGGCCTCCCTTTTGATGGAGTCCGGGTAAACATAGGATCCCTCAGCTTTGCCAGCAAATCATCCACATTACCACAGGTTATAGACACCATGTGTTCGTAGCGCCGTCGTCGAGCGGTAGCTGTGTAGCATATGTCGGGTAGTTTCAGGCTCGATCTCGATACCTCGATTGAACGCCGGTATGCTTGCACTCGCGCTTTCAGAGCTCTGATAGTTCGAGCCGAAATTAAGAACGGGTAAGCACTGCGTTCAGTAACATGCGAATAACTCGAAGGAGCCTCCTCAACGATCATTGCAGAGTTGGAACCCGCTGCACCAAAGTTATTGATCATTGCCCTCCGGGGCAGGTTGTCTACAGGCGCTTTCCAGTTCGCGCCCTCCGTGGTGATCTGCATATCCGTAGCCAGAGCATCCGCAAGTATAGGGTTGATCTTCTTTAATCCTACCTGAGGTGGAATCCGGTGGTTCTTGAGCATAAGTAGCACTTTAGCGAGACTGGCTGCTCCGGATGCGGCTTCTGCGTGGCCGATGTTCCCCTTGATCGAGGTAATAAACACGCGATTCTGACGTTGGCGAGAGACTTTCCCCAAGACGGACTGAATGCTGGATATCTCGACGGCGTCTCCAGCCTGACTTATGTTAACGTTCATCCTCATCAAGAATAGCTGATTGGGGAGAACTCCTACCTGGGTTCCGGTCCCATGAGCCTCGACCACATCCACGGATGAAGCATCCACACCAGCTCTGGAGAGGGCCGTTCGGAATAGCTTCGCCTGCGTTTCTGAATGAGGGCGAGTGATGGAGCTGGCGTTTGCACTCTGGTTGACTGCAATACCACGAATAACACCGTATATGCGATCGTTCTCCTCTAAAGCATCCGACAGTCGCTTGAGAACAAACACACCGCACCCTTCGGAGCGACAGTACCCATCTGCACCAGCATCGAAGGCCTTACATTGGCCAGTAGGACTGAGAAAGTGTGCTCGCCCCAGGCCCATATACATGTCCGGACTGATTATGGCGTTTGCACCTCCAGCAATAGCAGCAGTACAATCACCGTTGGTCAAAGCCTGGCAAGCTTGGTAGATGGCGATGGAGGATGCAGAGCACGCGGTGTCGACCACCATGGAGGGCCCACTGAACTTGAAACTATAGGAGATTCGACCGCTTAAAAAGGCTCGAAGTGTCCCTGTGCTGTAGTACACGTCGATGTCATCTCGCAAGTTATCCACATAATCCCCAGTGGCAATTCCAACGTAACAACCAAAGGAGTCCTTCTGGAAAGATGGGGTGGAATCGGGGACGTATCCTGCATCATCCAGCGCGTGAAGGGCAGCTTGGAGTAATAGTTTTTGCTATTTCAATAAGTATCTGTAGGTGTAGCCAGGACGTTACAGTCATACCTGTGGATCCATTGATCGAGCTTCACGAGGGGAAATATCAAAGAAGGCATGGTCAAATGCCCAAGGCTTCTCCACGAAATTACCGTAGATTGACCGTAGGCCGGGCTTTCCGTCTGGGTCATCCGATGTATATTCGGAAATCTTGAATCTCGTTTCCGGTATCTAGGACACCATGTCAGTAGATACCCCCGGTAAATTGGAAGTATACCTTACCGTTTGGACAGTATTGACTCCCTTCTCCAGGTTGTTCCAGAGTGCCTCTTTATTGTTCGCAGATGGGAAATTCACAGACATACCCACGATCGCAATATCTGCAGGCGGAGTCTTCGGTATCCCTGGTAGTGAATGATCAACCACGCGTGTATTCTTCCATCGGGTACCAAAGAATGAGCGTGAGTGAGGCCCAAATGCATGCACTTCCGTCCTCAGCGCACGAAAATATAGGCTCTCCCAGGTTAGCTGCCAATTCAGGCTGTGAGTGAGGATGATCCGGACTGCTGTTTCTGCGAGCGTCACCTCCCCCGTCAGGGTCATAGGGCTGCCATCAACCGTTGATCGGACGGGTATGTATACGGACGGTCGTGCTGGAAAAGAGATGGAGCGTCGGGTGATATCCTGTAGAACCATCTGGACCACTGACTTCGTTGTGTCGCCTCCATGGTACCAGCCGTGTACGGGGATGGGCTCCCCATTGCCCTGTGCGAAGTCTTTGAACTGATCAAGGGCTGAAGGCGTTCCAGTGACGGTGATGATGTCGGGGTTTATTCGTGCTGAGAAACAGACAGCGCCGTTTCCGTCCTGGGCAGTTCATGGACGTTAGCGGTTGAGTTTCGTATAAGCGGCTAGGGCACTACGCACCTTGGAGTTAAACTGAACCACGTCCTCTTCCTTGAGTCCACTCACGGCAATTGACCAGGGACGGGCACGCCATTGGGGCCCTGCACGGTCTTCACAGAAAAGGGCCACACGATAACCTATCCAGAATGCCAGTCGAACTGCATGATCACTGCTTCGAATGAAGTCCTCGATCGAGGTGGACGTGGCAATAACGAGAGCTGGTATAACCCCAGAGCAGAAACCCATCACCTCGTCCCACTTGTTCATAATCTCCTGCAAAGATAGTTGCGGCTCAGGAGAGGCTGCACATGCCTCAACATGGTTCAGGTAACTGAGCAATTGGTGAATCAGGAGCGTTACCCCCTGGATGATGGGGTTGCTGTGCTGTGTTGTGGGAGGAGACAGGAGCGACTCGCAGGATGTAAGCTCCGCCAGCTCAATCAGAACTGAATTTTGCCCGTGTTCTTGCTCTCTGGCGTTTACCAGCTCTTGTAGAAATGCATTATAGCATGACGCTAGGACTTTGCCCGCGGTGTGAGATCTCCTGACATGTCGGATGGCTGTGTTGGAAGTCTCCTGTGAGAAGACAGCGCGGCTACCTTGACCCCCGAAGAAGGCCACGCGGTGGATGCCTGGTGTTGAATTAAGTTTATCCCCCATTCTTTCTGCTTGTTGAATACGCTAAAGTCCCAGCGTTGCAGAAAACTCTGGTAGAAGCCAGCTGCAAAAAGCCACGCGGAAGAGCATATATTACAGTTTGGCCTGCACCGACATGGCGCTGATCTACATTTGAAGCCGTCTTATTGCTTACTCCCTAAATGCCGTGTAATTGAATCCGCTTACCGTGTATATGGACCGGAGTAATGAGAGGCGGATGTTGCTCTCTGGGGCGGACAGTGTTCACGTACTCCGCTCCAGTTCCCTGCAGCCTTGCTGTGCCCCCTCCAGCATGAAAAGATCTGGATATCCAAGTATATTTGGCATGTAATCAGTAGTCGACAATCATAAATCGACCCACAGCCACGAGGTCAAACAAGTTTTGCGACATATACATTGGTGAGGCTTTCACCATGGCCCCAAACTTCGATACCCCCACTATGTATACCCCCCAACATGAACGCACGCTTCGATCGCGCGACTCTGTGCTTGGACGACGATTCCAGCAAGGAGGGTGTTCACTCCTTGTCGGATCTGATTCAGTTCAATGCCGACCACAACCCTGACCATTTGTTCGCCATCCAGGAGGTGAAGCTTGGCCAGCAGCGACAACTGGAGCGAGTGACCTTTCGAACCCTACATCATGCAGTCCTGGCTTGTAGGGACTAGTTATCTGCCAATTTTCCAGTTCGGGGTAACAAAGAGCCCATTTGTCTTCTTATGGAGAGTGATCTAGGGCTCTTCATCTACCTCTCCTCCCTCCTCTCCCTTGAGAGCCCTGTTCTTCTCCTCTCTGCTCGACTGGGCCCAGCAGCCATCAGCCATCTCGTCTCAAAGACCGGCTCATCTGCCATTCTAACCTCGAAAAGAACAGTATCCCAAGCGTCTCAGGCAACACTTGACAGTCCTATCAAAATCCTTAACGCCCCTCCATTTTCGGAATTCCTGACCTCACCTTCCATCAAGTACGCAGGCCAACGTGTTCCAAGCGTTCCATCTCACAAGGACGAGCCCGGCGCACTTATACTGCATTCATCTGGGACCACTGGACTGCCCAAGCCTATCTTTCTCACGCATCGGTACATCCTGGGCTACGCCGCGTGTCACCGTCTGCAGCCCGAAGAGTCAGTAGGCCGTGTGAACGTCTCGACACTGCCACTCTACCATGTATGCTAGTAACCCCCCCCCCCCCCAAGGTTTTACAAGATGTATAGAATACTAAATCTATCCAGGGCTTTGGCCTCCTTGCCCCATGTCTCAGTTTATCTATAGGAAAGCCATGTTGCTTCCCTTCCCCTTCCACCATCCCCTCCGCTTCCTCCACCATCCAACTCCTCCAATCTACCAATGCCCTGACTCTGATGACTGTACCCTCAATAATCGAAGAAATGGCATCCTCCTCGGAACCATCCATTCTTGCAACGCTTCGACCCCTTGACTTCGTGGCTGTGGGTGGTGGTGCCATCAAACCTGTGATCGGCGAAAAGCTGCATAGCCAGGGTATACCCCTGCTGAATCATTACGGGGCCACTGAGATCGGAGCAGTTGCACACATTTTTATTCCAGACCGAAGCTACGACTGGCACTATCTGCGTCTCAGAAGCGACTTCGGATTGCAGGTCAAGAGCATCGAATCCGACAACGTCTTGCACTGCAAACTGATCGGGTATCCGTTCGGATGGGGACGAGCGTTTGAGGTGCAAGACCTTCTAGAGAGGAACCCAGCTTCCATTGATGATGTCGAAGTCAAGATTTTGGGAAGGAAGGACGATGTGATTGTTCTTGCTACGGGTGAGAAGGTTCTCCCGCAGCTGTTGGAAGAGACATTGAATGTGAAGACGGGCATCAAGACGGCTGTCGTCTTCGGCGAACACCGCGAGACTGTCGGCGTGCTCATTGAACCACAGCAACCAATTGCTCCTGCTGAATACCAGGGATTTATCAACAAGGTATGGATGTGGATCGATGAGGTTAATCATCGTGTCGATCGACATGCCCGGGTTCCCTCCCACGATGCTGTCGTGGTGGTCCCAGAGGGCAAGTCCATCCCTCGATCTGACAAGGGATCTGTCATGAGGAATGAGGTTTCTCGCGTTTTTGCCGATGAGATTGAACGTGCATATTGGTCACTGAGCAAGAATGATATTTATCTCGATCCTGCCAATGCCCTCCCAGGTTTACGAGCCTTAATCCAGGCTAGTTTGGGAGATCGCATTAAGACATCCATTGCCAACGAGTCGGATTTCTTCGACCTGGGCATGGACTCTCTAGAGGCCACTCGCCTTTCCCGACGGCTTAACTCGCTCCCAAACAGAGCCTCATTCCCAGGGCTCACGGAAGAAGTACGTCCGGACTTCATTTACCAGCACCCAACTCTCTCATCTTTAGCAGGAGCCATGACGGGTGAACCGGCCTCACAGCCAGGATATCAAAGAGCACTCGAGATGCAGGATACGCTGCGGGAAGCATTGAATTGCATCCGGCGCGCTGGAAGTGAAGTCGTTCTGCTCACTGGATCGACAGGTACACTGGGAGTACACATGCTGGAGATCCTCTGTCGCAACCCTCATGTTAAGAGTATTGTTTGTGTTAACCGCCCCCAGCCAGGTGTAGATGCATGGACTCGGCAAGAGGAAGCCTGTCGCTCCAAGGGGATACAGCTACCTAACTCAGGCAAGGACAAGATCGTCTTCTTCCAAACTGCCACCCATGACCACCACTTGGGTCTCCCAACTGAGGTCTACACCAGCTTGACCTCCAGGGTCACGCACATCATCCATAATGCCTGGCCGATGGATTTCAAGCGGCAGCTCTCCTCTTTCCAGGCTCCCATTCAGTCGCTCTGCAATCTTATCCAGCTCGCCAAAGATATTCACACTCTCCGACCGAATGTGGTCCCGCGGCTTGTATTCACTTCCTCCATTGCCGTCACAGGCCGATACCCCGAAAGACGGGTCGCTGAGCAGCGCATGACGGATCCAAACTGGGCCGTGGCAATGGGGTACGCCGAAGCCAAGTGGGTTTGTGAGGGTCTATTGGATGATGCCGCGCAGGCTTCTCCAGGCTCCTTTCAACCGGTGATTGTGCGTCTCGGACAGCTCAGTGGCTCGAATCACTCGGGGTTCTGGACAAAGACAGAACATCTGCCTACTCTGGTCTCCACGTCGGCCAAAATCGGAGCTCTTCCTAATATTCAGGGGGTAAGTGACCAAAACACACATATAAAAGGACACAGAGTACTGATTTCTACTTACAGAGCTACTCGTGGCTGCCTATGGACATCGCCGGCCGTGTAGTGTCAGAGATTACTCTCTCTGACAGCCAGCAACACTTCTACCATGTGGAAAATCCTATTCGGCAACCTTGGGCAGATTTGCTGATCTCCTTGCGCTCTGAGCTGGGCTTGTCATTGGTCGAGTATGAGGACTGGATTAAGCAGGCTCGTCAGACGGGCCTGCTCACGGGTCTTGAGGACTTTTTTGCCAGTGACTTTGAGAACCTTGCCAGTGGGCCGATTATACTGCGGACCGATGCTTCGAGGGCTGTTGCTCGAACACTCAGGTCCTGTGGTGGAGTTGGCGTGGATTTGCTGGCGAAATATTTGCAGTCGTGGAAGGATCAGGGCGCTTTGTAGATTCTTTTATGTAAATACTAGGAATATAAGCTAGAGAACATATAGGAATTGTCCGCAAGCAGTAGGAATAGCACGGAAATCATATTCAGGATCAATCGTGCGTCGCTTAGCTGGTCTCTCCATAGTTGAATAGCTACTCGAAATCAGTGCTCCCAGTCAGCTCCTTCCAGTCATAGATATCCTCACGAACCCGATCCAAAATCGACGGAATCAGATAAACCGCATCGTTACCCAAAGCTAGTCTCGAAGGCAGAGTCTTTCCCTCGCATCGGCCAGTCTGCGTCAGCGCTTCAACCAGCAAGTCCGCCGCAACAACCGGATTGCCTGGCTGCTTGCGGTTCTTTTCATCTAAAGTCGACAAAGCGGCCTCCACGGGACCAGCAATGTCTGAAATGCGTTTCTGTGCCCGCTTGCGATTGGAGTCGGTCAGGAAGTTGGTGCGAAAGTAGCCAGGCTCTACTGCCACCACCTCGATCCCCAGATGGGCGACTTCAGCACGCAAAGCCTCCGAGTTGATCGAACAGGCTGCCTTGGAGCTACAGTAAATTCCAGCACCAGCGACACCGCGCCAGCTCCCAATAGACGCCATGTTGCAGATGACCCCAGCGTGGTTTTGGCGCATGTGAGGAAGAATGGCACGGGCGACGTTGAGCTGGCCGATGACGTTGGTGTCGTACTGGTGGAAGACTTCCTCCGCACTGGGACATGTCTTAGTATCGTGTAGGAAGCTCGTATCCTGAGAATTTTGACGTACCTGACCTCCTCAATTCCCCCAGTCAGAATGTAGCCTGCGTTGTTCACGAGGATGTCGATCCGCCGCGTCTTTGCCAGCACATCAGACACAATGCCATTCAACTTTTCGTCCTGCCAGGTCACATCCAGCTCGTAGACTAGAGCACCCTTGCTCTCGAGATCAGCGAGAGTGGCAACTTGACGCGCAGTTGCCACTACAACGTCGCCCCGCCGCAGGGCAGCTTCTGCGATGCATTTGCCAAATCCGGAGGAACAGCCGGTGATGAGCCAGACTTTCGATGCCATACTAGAATAGAGTGCAAAGAATGTATTGAATGTCGCAAATACGAGGGAGAGCAACCAAGGAATGAATTAAAGCCGCCGTGGTGTACTGGACCGGAGTACGAGGTGCTGAGCTGCCTGTCATCTGTGGCGCATTTCTCCGCTGCAGATCACTTTTCGGCGCCAACCTGCCGAAATCCGTTGGACCGAAGACCTGGAGACATCATCTACCGGCGGAATTTGAATACGAGAGACTTGTATACTCCGGCCCATTGTAGAGAGGCAATCGTGAAGGCAAAATAATGTCCAGAAAGAGGTGGAACTTTATCTAAAAGACACAGGAGTCTCACGAAACTCCAACGCATTTCCAAGAGATTCTAAGAAACGCGCAGGCAAAGACAAGTAGTCAACCTTGAATCTCTACCACTCACCAGTGTCAGATCTGAAATAAGGCTTGCAGAATGTTGGCTGGATTGTCTCTCGCATTGGCTTTGCTGCCCCTGGCCTGGACGGGGGCTGTTGCTCTTCCTCACAATTCCAACAGTATAATCTTGCCCTTCTATATTTATCCTTATTATATCTGCCTTTCTCGTTTACTGTCTATGGCTAACTAACTCACGCCATCGCAGGGTCTGTTAGTGTCACCGAATGGGGCGCCACATGCACCGAGCGACTTCTGCCGGTGCATCTAGAAAAGACTTCGACCCAGAACTTCACTCTGGACAGCTACGGCCACGAGGTTTTCTATGCTCTTACTCGCAAGGAGATCCTTATCAGCGGCACCTACAATGTCTCCACCCGCACCTGTATCCCCAAGGGCGGCGCCAAGTCCGATACTATCCAGCTGCTGGCCCACGGCGCCACCTACACCAAGCACATGTGGGATTTCGCATATCAGCCCGAGCGGTACAGCTGGACCAAGCATATGAACGAGGCCGGATACGCGACCATGGCCTTTGACCTGATTGGTATAAGTCTATCCTGCTGTATATAATGCTCCAGCATATTCTCACACCCGCAATAGGTGCCGGAAACAGCACTCGCCCCGATGCCATGCACGAAGTCCAGACCCAGGCCCACGTAGAGACCGCCCGCCAATTCATCAAGGCCCTCAAGGCCGGCGAGATCGACGGTCACCGCTGGAAGCGTGTTGTATACGTTGGCTTCTCTATCGGCGCTGCCGTTGGCAACTCCCTCGCAACGCAGTACCCTACCGCGGCCGACCAGCTCGTCCTCCTGGGCCTGTCATGGTACACTGACTATATCTACCCAGCCCTTCTGATGATGCTGCGCGCCGAAGCCAACAAGATCGACCCACAGCGCTGGGGATTCATGCCCGATCTCTACACCACCATGCCCAGTCTGGCGACCCGTCGGTTCTCGCATCTCTACGGGGACTTTGACCATGGTGTTGAAATCCCGGACTGGGAGGACCTGGACGCCGACACAGTCGGAGAGGCTGTCAGCTTCATGTTCCACGCCAAAGAAGCTCCGGAGTACAAGGGCCCAGTCTTCCTGGCTCTTGGGAACAGTACGCTCCCTTTTCCCCCCTTCCCCTTGTTCTTCTCGGTAAAGTCCATGGCTGATCTGAAACAGACGATGTCACCTTTTGCGGTATTTCTTGTGGAGATCACCATCTAGAGGTCTACAACAAGTTCCCAGCCGCCGCGGACCATCGCCCTCTGCTTTACCCTAATACCGGCCACAATATCCTCCTGCACCGTACTGGCCGCAAGATGCTGCACGACGTTACTGATTTCATTCGCAAGCATGATAAATAGACGCGGATTCAGGCCTAGCTGGGTTAAGTCTGAGGGCATGTTGCTTTCGGGGAAGGACTATGGTGTACATAGATCGAGAGATACCTGCTATGTCAATGAAAGGGTTTGGAAAAGGAGTCTATCCTTCTGCTAGTTTATTTCGTACTCCACTTCGGTCATATTACCTTTCAGCTTAAGGTCTGCACTTCTAATGGTTCAGGAATTCGAATCGGTCAAGTTTACTCGTCTCTGGGGTTCCCAGAAACAAAAATATTCTGAGTTCTCATCCAAATTATTCGGGACTCTTGCCATGCTTGAAAAGAACTGGACCGCGTGTAGTGTGTATATCACTCGATGCGTAGTATTTCAGTATGAGGTGTAGAAAGCTGCTCTATCCCCAAGGAATTGTATTGTGAAGTTCCATTTTATTGACAACTCGACGGTTGTAACATCTTAAACGTAGTCGTCTTGTAAACCCATCTACGGCCACTGGCTCCTCCTCTTCATGATCACATTAAAGTCAAACTGTGGCACAAACCATCGGTTCTCAACTCTCCACTTGCTACCAGGATTCTCAAGCTCAATCTGCTTATATTAGACCCGTTATTTCTCTGTGATAAACAAGTTGACATACCTCATAAGCTTGCAGCAACGTCGGCACCAGCTTATAAACCTCCAAGTGCGAGATATTCTTCCCAATGCACGATCGATGGCCGTGGCCAAACTACGACTGTTACTCCTGCAATCTTCAACTGACATGGATGGCCCTTACCGTCAACAAGCTGTTCTCCATCTTCTTCACAGCAACCTCATCCTTCCCCAGCCATCGTTCAGGTTTCCAATAATCGGCGTCTGCACCGAAGGTCTCTTCGTCACGGTGCACGACCCACGCATTCATACCCACAATGGTTCCCTCGGGCAGGAATTCGCCGCAGATTTCCACTCCACCCTCTGGGACAACTCTTTCCAAAGGAAGACCGAAGGGCGGATGGATTCGGCCTGCCTCTTTGATGCAGGCGTCGAGATACGCAAGTTGCCGGCTTTGCTTCCATGTTACGATGGGAGAGAGGGATCCAGTCTTGGCTGCTGTTCGCAGTTCATCCATCAGTTTGGTCATGGTTTCTGGGTTTTGAAGCAGGTTGTAGAAGATGGTTCGAAGCATGATGGCTGTTGTGTCACTGCCAGCTGTGATGTTTGACTGCGTCCATGCCAGGAGTGCCCTAGAACTAAATATCAGATATACACAATTTTCTCGAATTCGCGCACGATCGCCTACCATTGCGGTACACTCTTATCCTTCGCCATCGCGTCAATGAATCGGGACAAGAAATCTCGGTCATTCAGATTCTTCGCCTCACCGGATGGGCTGTTCATCAACTTCATCCGCTCATTCTGTCTGGTTGCGGCAAAGTCACCCATCGCAGACCACGAGGCTTTGCGCAGGCGAGAAATCCACGGATTCTTAACCCAGAATTCATCGATCCACGGCATTTGGCCGACCTAGCCCTACATCTTAGCCTAGTCATATCATCTCTAGAAGAGTAACGTACCGGCGCCACATACTGGAAATACTTCCAGATATCTCCCATGATATTATCAATATCCTCTCCCTTCTCAAGGAAACCCAGTCGCTGAGAGAATGTGATCTCCCCCACAACATCAAAGGCGAACATTTGCAACCACATCCCAAAGTCTAGGGGTCGGCCCTGGTTAGCGAATCGGAGGTCTAACTGGTCAAAAAAACAGCGGATGGTCTGGTCTACGAATGGCTCGAAGGAGACGAGATTGCTCATGGAATATATACTGGCAATGGGCTTCTTGAGCATGCGGTGGATGTCCTCATCTTGTGTAGCGAACAGCCCGGGGAGGATCTTTCCTTTGGACATGGGGAGGATGACTTGGTAGAATTTGGACTGCTCCTGGTTAGGTCCTTTATTTTGATTAACGAAGTTGTATTCTGGCCAACCTTCTTATACTTTCCACTGAATCCGTAGATAACGGGAGCCTCCTTAGGATCCCCGACTGAAACCATATTCGGCCCAAAACGCACCAACTTGCCATACTTCCGGTGCAGGTCGATGTGGATATCGTGTGCCCGTCTACTCCAGACCCAGTAGAAGCGTGGGATATTCGAAATTGAGGCAAAGAACGGTCCGCGGATACGGCGTAGCCTAGCATAAGCTGAGGCAAGATAAAGGACGAGTCCTCCCGCCACGATCCATGGCAGGTACGCTGTAAGAGCGTTGAAAATTTCTACAGACGACGAATCCAACATGATGCTGTACAATTTTCAAGAGATGGTATTTGTGAAGCTGTAATCCTAAATTGGTTTCTCTGCTGCCCGCTTTGCGTAGCTCGCTCAAGATGTAGCTGGTGCTCGTAGAGGACCGGAGTACTCGGGAAATCGCGTCATATCCTGGCCTGGCGAGTTCCTCGAAGCTTGCTGAGGGGGCTCTTTAGCATTATTATCTATGAACGTGTGGAATACTGAAATAAATAAAGTCAATGATGCTATACTGCACTCCCCTGTTTTATAGACGCAGAGTCTATAGACTCCTTGACTACATCAGAGACAGGGCACCTTAGCTTGAATTAAAGGAGACTGCAATATGTAGTGGACCTGGTTACGGACTGGAGCACTGGGGATATAAACTTGAAGCCATTCCCACCCATTCCCCATGCGTACTCAAATCAACACCTAACATCCCGAGCACAGCCCAGAAGTAAGACAGCAAACATATGTCTCCTCAAGCACTCGCAGCCTTAGATACGATAGTTCCCTCGTTCGGATTTGCCCTGATCCCTGCCTAGCGTCGTCAGCGTGAGGTCGATCATTGTACTCCGGTCCGCTAATCCCGACACGAAGCGACTCCCATAAAAAGCTTTGTTCCTACAAGACATATTAACAGCTCTGAAGAGGCTCTACGCCTCATACAGGTCCCCTAAACTCAGTAGCAATCATGATCGACGTTGAGAAGCACAGCGATATCGGCCCTCCAGCCAGCCCTGAGCCACCTGCGACGTCCGAGGCGAGGGAGGTGCGTGGCTTCGCCTGGATCGTGGTGGTAGGATCCATTCTCTCGGCGACTTTTCTTTACGGTTTGGATCAGACGATTGTGGCCAATATCCAGCCTGCTATAGTGGACCGTTTTGACTCGCTGGGCCAGCTGTCTTGGATCTCAGTGGCTTTTCTGCTGGGAGCTGCCAGTAGCAACCTGTTCTGGTGGGTTCAGTCATGACCGGCAATATAAGATGTCAGTCCTCTAACGGGCAACAGGGGCCAGATGTATGGTCGATTCAACGTGAAATGGCTGTATTTTGCCTGCGTGGGCCTCTTCGAATTGGGATCCACGGTGTGCGGTGCTGCGCCGTCGATGGCAGCCCTCATCGTTGGACGTGCCCTCTGCGGCTTTGGAGGCGCCGGAATGTACACTGGATCCATGGCCTTGCTCTCCCTCACCACAACAGAAAAGGAGCGGCCGTTTTACCTGGGTCTTCCCGGCCTCACCTGGGGAGCTGGGACCGTTCTGGGACCCGTCCTGGGAGGTGCCTTCTCCGATAGCAGCGCAGGCTGGCGCTGGGCGTTCTACATCAATCTGTGCATCGGTGCCCTCTGTGTCCCAGTGTATATCTTCCTGGTCCCTAGTAAAGACGCCAATCCCGGTCTCTCCTTCTGGCGTCGCCTTAAGGGGGTCGACCTCCTAGGGTTCATCCTGATGACGGGCACTTTCACAGCCGGGCTCATGGCAATATCTTTCGGAGGCACCGATTACCCCTGGAACAGCCCGCAGATCATCGCATTGTTCGTCGTGGCCGGTGTTGTGACGATCCTTTTCTGGGTGCAACAGTTCCTCGCCATCGGCGTCAAGCGAGAGCACGTCTCCTTCCCCTTGGCCTTCCTGAAAGAGCACAAGCTGCTCCTTGTCGCCCTCGTAGAAGCCTCTGCCATCACAGCCACCTTCATCCCCATTTATTTCCTCCCTCTGTTCTTCCAGTTCGTGCACGGCGACTCAGCCCTAGACACGGGTGTCCGCATTCTTCCCTACGTTGTCTTCTGCGTCTTTTCGTGTCTCCTCAGCGGCCACGTCGTCAGCAAAAACGGCCAGTGGCTCCCCTGGTTCCTCGGCGGCGGCGCACTCGTCCTCGCTGGGAGTGTCGCTCTCTACACCGTCAACGAGAGAACCTCCACCGCAAAGGTATACGGATATAGTGTCGTGATTGGCTTTGGTGCGGGTGCATACCTCCAGTTGCCTTTCGCTGTGGCCCAGATGATCGTTGAACCCAGTTACATTACCGCAGCAGTCGGCTTCATGGCCTTTGCGCAGCTCTCAGCGCCCTCGGTGAGCATGGCCATCGCCAACGCAGTGTTTATCAACCAGTCCACCATTCAGATCTCACATATCCTACATTCCTGGTCGAGGGACGATATCCAGCGAGTCATTTCGGGTCTGGGAGGGAGCGAGCTTGCATCATTGGATGATGGGACGAGTCGTCGTGTTATCGAGATCATTGTGCAGAATATCAGCAAGGCGTATATTCTATGCTTTGTTGGGGCGAGTCTGGCCATTATTATCTCGGTTTATTTGGCGATTGACCAGCTGTCGTCAAAGAAGAAGGGGAAAGATTCGAATCACGGGGATGAGAGTGATGGGCAAGCGGCGTGATTGTACCATGTCCAGGGGTATAATGGAAGTGATGGCCTTTACGCTAGTTACTTCTGGCTTATATTGAATGTCAGAACGAGATGTATTTATCTTAAAGCACTTACGATGTGTCGAATTGAGTAGAATACATGTTGATCATGCATGCGTGGCAATAGGAACTTCGAAGTGGATAGCCCTGTAGTCATACCAAATCTTACTATTTCCACTGATTATAATCCGCTTCAAGAGTCTAACTTCGCTCAAATACGCTTGAATGTATACACGACATTTTTACCGAGCTGGAGCGGACTCAAGCCTCGTTTATCTCGAAAACCCTGGCCCTCACAACACCCAAGTGTAAGTACACTCTAATTCTGCGGCTCACATACACCGGCGTCAGAAGGAACAGGTTCCACAGTCTACATCCAAGTAAAATTATCTCCAAGCAAACACAATCCGTGTATGTAATACTAATGAATCAAACAACTCGCATGCTAGTTCCCTCTATAATCCCTCATTCAACAACGGCGAACCAGGCAACACACACTCCACCAGTCCAACCTGACTCCGGCAGTCGTAGATCTTCCTAAGAACCAGTCCCGCCCGACCAGCAATATCCTTGAATTCCGCAGGAGTACGTTCAATGCCGTTAATCAGCGCCATCATGGCCACATCACGCTGGTGGCTGTAACGTGTGAAATAGCCGTAGTTTGCAGGCAGCGGCTTAGGAGCAGATTCGATCTCCTTGCACCCCAGGGTGGTGTTCATCACTTGGTCGCAGATGAGGATTCGAGATCGCTCGCCCATGCTTCCGCGGATAGCTGAGAGAATTTGGACACAGTAGTCGTCGGACCAGTCGTGCCTGGTGGGTTATGATGGTTAGGGAATATTGTGAGGTGTGAGAGATGGCTCGGGCAACCTACATGATGTATCGGAGCCAGTAGACATCAGCTCCCTTGACAGGGTTCTCTTTGAAAAAGTCGTGAGTCACGAAAGACACGCGGCCTTCTGCGAGGGCCTTGGGGTTTTCGGCCGGCCAAACTGAGGACTGCGCCTGCTTCAAGGCCGGGGCGCGGTCTTGCACTACAAAGTTCAGCTCAGGATAGAGGTGAGAGAGCTGGATACAGAATCCACCTGTAGCACAAACTCAGCATCTATTGTTGACTCCTTAAAAATCCAGACAAGACTTGCTCACCAACACCGCCTCCAACATCGACAATCTGTGCCTTTCCGAGAGATTTCCAGGGGTAATCTGTGACCCCTCAGCATCTGTTATAAAAACAATTTGTCAAGAGACCTTACCGTAAAGATGAGCGTTGCCAAAGACCAGTCCACCGGCAAACATGGCCAGACAAAAGTTGGCGTGCTCTGGACGCGCAACAACTTCGTCGGGCTCTTTGTCCTTGATCTTGTCGTTCAGGGTTGGACCCCATGGCCCGGGATATCCTCCGAATGGATAGTCTTTCAGCTGTCCAGAAGGAACTTGCTCCTCAAACCACTCCCAGCGAGTCTGCGTCGTTCCCATTGTATCTTGGAATGCCGTCTTGCGCACGTCATAGGACGGTCCCTTCTCCGCATCAAGAAGAGTCTTGGGGAGAAAGTCAGACGCGCTGTAGATGTCCAAAGCACTATATATTTATTAGTTGACACGAAACAGAGGGGTTGACGATTAAAACCTACAACATGATGATATAGGCACGGAGAGGCTCATTGTTCACCAACGCCGCCGAGATCGTATTGTTCGCAAATACACTCGGCAGCACTTCCTGGAAGACATGGATCGAGCAAAGACAGCGCATCAATCGGCCTACAGTGCATAGATGTTAGTCTCAGCGAATAAATGCCAGAAGCAGCAGGGACTGACAAGTCACTCACCCAACTTCCGCTTCTCAATGCCCGTGGCCTCACTGAGCTCCTCGATGGTCGCCTTCTGGCCCTCCTTCTTGGCGATCACATCAGGAACACGAAGCTCAGCAACAATATGCAAGGCGCGGGCCTCGTTGTACTGGGACGATACCTCGAGCAGACGGCTGGACGGCTCAGACACCAGCTCTGTCAACAAACCGGAAGCTGAAAGCAGCGTCTTCTGCGCATTAAAGAGAGCTGGCGAGGCGATGTTCGATACCGAGCCAGTCTCGGTCCCTGCAGGGGTTTCTGTGGCCCATTGGTCGATGATAAGCCTGGCCGTGCGACTGATGAGGTCGGACAGCTCAAGGAGCCGAGCTGCGTCGGCGATGGTTCGCTGGGCAGACATCTTGTCTATGGTAATTTAATTGCCTTCCTTTCTGGCCTTTTTTCAATTATTAGATTTGTTTACGTAGACAGCAAACGTTCTTCTCAAACTCCGGTCTTATCTCCTCGCATGTATTGAGATGTTTATAAGAGATTCCTCTATGTTGGACCACAGTCTCCAGTGAGTCCTCGAACTACTCTCTCTATCTGGGTTCTCCATGAATCATCTGGGACCGGAGTAGAGAGCGGGCTGACCGCAGTAAGAGGCATGGATATGAGATGTACGTGGATTGAGACGCAATCCTCCAGCCTCGGCAGTGGATAATAAATTACTCCGACCAAAGGACTTCACTGGAGAGAAAAATGAAACTCAGGATAATCAAAATTGCGAGGCTAGGAAAAGAAACATAGCTTCATGCAGACCAGTAGGCAGCTACCTATAAGAATCTTTCCGGTTAATTAACGTGAACGGGTGAGACATGATGACTTTAGAACCGAGGAATGAACTGGCTCCAAGATTGATTACGCACTCGTTTATTACGACAAAGGTCCATGATGAGGTCTGGGCATGACCCAGAGTACCTCCCCCCCAATGCCGTGCGAAAGAGACGATGAAGCAAGAGTAAAGGAAAGTTACACAGAGTCCCGACACGAGGGTTAACAAAAAAGTAGAAATATAGAAGGATTTGATCGACGTGGCTGGCTCTCGTATCGGCGAGGGGGGTGACACGACTAGCAGGGTTCTGAAGAACCGCTTGCTGCGTTCTCGTTCAACCCTCCTCATTTAGGGCTATATGCCGAGGTTCTCAGAGCACACATATCAGACTTTGTATCGCACGTTCCCGCCCAGAGAATCGGCTTTCTTTCTTTTCTTTCTTTTTTGGGGCTCGAACTGGTTATATTAGCAGAGGGGGGTTAGGGAACGCTTTGACAGAGAGGCAAATCTGACAGGTCTTGTCGTGGACCCCCCAGTTAGCTCAGTATTAGGGTTGGCTTCGCTTACGACCTGCACCAGGGTCTTCGAATCCCATTTGTGCGAAATCTCAGAACATGCCAGGCCAGAATATCTACTCCGTACTCCGTATTATCATAGTTAGCAGCAATCTGACAGTGCAATCACGGACCTGAACCAGTGCGTTTATCGGGATTTTGCTTTCCCTTGAGTATGGGATGATGATCAACAACCAACCACCGGCCGCTAAGAGATGGTAGTCGATGAGTCGTGAAGAATATCCCCGAAGAGGGGAAACGTCTATCATTAATTTCAAGCATGTGGCGTTGGGACTAATTGATCTTACCGCACCGTCAAGCCGTCGCAATCGAGTAAGAGAACGACTGGGGATTTGGATAAGCTTTTGGCGGAATTACAATATTCCACGCCCTTCTCCCATTGAATCAGGAGCCTCGCCGAGCATTGATCTGCTGAAGATCTGCAAATGGTACTCCGTGGTCGAAAGAAAAGCATTACAGAGCGTCACAGCGATATGGGCCCAGAGTGTACTCCGGTCCACGCATGGCTGCGCGAATGTTGGCAACCACAGTGCAGGCGAAAGCCAAGATTAGCCTCCCAGACGATTGGTTTCAGCTTCAGCAAGACCTTGTCTGCCACAGTGGGTTCTGTCAGAAATACGAGTACACCACAAACGTGGCTCTGTTGTTTGCATGTAATAATAGGAACTATATCTGTCCATCTGACACACCCCCTCGGCGTGTACGTATGTATTTTGCATATTGTTACTACACGGTGGGCTATTTATTTAGTATCTTCTCTTGCTAGCCTTCTGCGTCTTGCCTCCGAGGATTTTTCTTCCTCTGGGCTTGCGTCTGGGTCTAGTTCTGTCAGAAAAGAGAGGTGGTCAAGCAAGGATTGATTCGAACGCTGGACCGTTTCAGAGCTAATGAGACTCTTAATTGTCAGAAATACCACTAAACTGTAAGGAAGTGGCGCTGTTACAGTTTGCGCAGGTAATAATACTATATCTGTCCATCTGACAGGTTCATCGCTGTCGCTCTGCTCTGTCCAGGCCGTTGGCGGCTTATATGGCGGCCACCTATGGTGACTCCTAGACTCATTGGGCGGTAAAGAAAGCAGCATACCGTAAGCCATCTACAGCTATTGAAGAATACGAGCTGCTATCGCAAAGTCGGAAATGAGAGTACTAGCAAACATGAGGGGTAAACGAGATGAAATAGGTCCCTCGTATTAAGAATGGAGAAGATTATTCTGGCAATCAGCGATCAGCAAAAGGATGAACGGGAAGAGACAAAACCGACTGAAGCTTCGCTTGCTCTCTTCCACTTATAAGTCTGTCGTCCCTGCAGAAAGCGATGCAAATCACCCCAAGTGTGGATCCAGACAGACAGCCAAGAACAATCGCCAAGGGTAGAACAAACAATAGGAAATACCTCGTACAATGGCACGTCTAGCCAAGAAATGGACAGCAGAGGAGGATGACACGTTACGTCGGGAGGTGGAATCACAGCGTTAGTCTGCTGCACCCTCAGTTCCTGTCCCTGCCCTGTTTGCTCTGGATTGGTCATACCAAGAATAGTCGACCTAACCACTGTGCCTCATCTACTTAGCGTCCGGCTCAGAAGTGCGGGATTGGTGCCACATTGCAGAAAAGCTTCCCGGACGAACGAACAAAGATTGTCGCAAACGATGGCACAACACGATGGCAGGGGAATTCCGCAAGGGCCTGTGGGCCAAGCAGGAGGACGAACAACTGAAGAAGGCCATTGCCAAGCACGGGACAAGGTGACGAAAGGGACAAACGTAGAAGAGAGATGGTGCTGAAAGAGCAGTTGGGCTAATTAGTAGGTGTAGATGGACTGTCGTCGCGAGTGTTGTGAAAACACGCAGTGCGGAGCGTAAGTGCCCGTGGCAGAAAGATTATTTCCCTTTACTGACCATGGATGATGAGGACTAGAATGCGCGAAGCGTTGGCAACATTCGCTGAACCCCGACCTGGATCGCAGCGAGTGGACCGAAAGCGAGGTCAGTGGACAGATAAAATACCCCTTCTCCTCGGTACGTGGGATTCCTGATCCTAAATGGTGCGGACAAGCAGGATCAAACATTGGTCGAGGCTGTAAAGGCTGTCGGACGGCAATGGACACATATCCAGCGTATATATTTTGCTGAACGCTCCAAGAACGCTATTAAGAACCGGTCAGTTTTTGGTCAACAATTGCCCACCGGGCTTACTGCAGATGCTTATATGAGGGAAATTTCCAGCTATACGATCGTTTCCCGGAAGCTCCGAAGGCAGGCTCAAGGCACACAGGTGAGCGAAGGCACGGCTCCAGATAGAGGATCGAACGACGAGGACTCGGACGATGATGATGATATGAGCGAAGACGACGTAGAAAGCGACAAGGATGAGAGTGGACACGCGTCGTCATCCTCCCCTTATAACCGGTCTCAAGGCGAGCCTTCCATTACAGAGATGCAGAATGTGCTGTCAGATTCATCCTGGAACCAGTTTTATCCAATGCTTGGAGGAGCTCATCCGTCCATGCACGACGTCGCCCCAGGATCTTCATCGAATCCTTGGGCGTGGGAACCCTCGCTGAGCTCGGCCGCTCTGATGGACACCAGCTCGGACCCCTTCCCGCACAATAACGATTCGACATTCCTAGATCTTATGATGACGGACTCGGGCAGCCGATCTACTAGCTCCGACACGCTGGCCTATCCTTCTACCACCCAACTAGACTGTTCCATGCCCTGGAAATGCCCCAGCGAACTTGAGGGGTCCTGCGAGGATCTGATCATCCCTTCTAGCGCAGGCAGGTCTACCAACACAGTAGCTGTGAAGCTAACATTAGACAACCCTGATTCTGAAACCATGCAGTTGCTGATGAAAATTGCGATCGACAAAAAAGCAAGGTTTCTCGTGGAAAGGCAGTGAAATTGGGAAAGTGATATCTTAGAGGGGGAATGTCTTGTCAGTTAGATTGGGAGTCGGTTAGATCTGTCCTTTGATGTCTACGATATGCCAAATTGTGTAACTCCATAGAAGTGCTCAACATAAAGTTACCAGATACGAGAATTTTGATCTGGGATGGCGACCCCATCTCTTCTTAAGAAGCCGTTTGGTAGACCTCGGATTCAGATCACAGCCATTAGCTTCCATTTGGGAACATAAATGCCTACACAGGTCACTCAGGGGGTCACTCGGCAAGCGAATTTGTGTATGTGACTCGGACCTTGTCGCCATTTCCATTTCCGGCTCAGTCCGTTCTATAATCTCACTATGATGCGAGAAAGCGTCTTTCAATCCTTTGTCCCGGTCCCAGCCTGGTTGAAATTAGACAATCCCCTAGCAGCTACCAGAGGTGAGAACTGTCAGATAGTATAGAGCTAGACCTGTTTAGGCTCAAATCTCGATGACAGCTCATTAAGACCGGAATAGCTGAAACCCAGACCGGGAGCTCCAACCGGATTCCATATACTGTTCGAATTTGACCCTTTACTACTGTAACGCTCACACCCCGTCGCCAATAAAAAGTGGTAAACTGTCTGCCTGCTCATAAATGGATACTATAACCTGCTTACTGCAGTATGTATCCCAGTTTCCCAGCAGCTGGTTGTTGTTCATGGCGACAATGTAGTTGGAGTTCATCTGGTCGAGCGAAATATATCTTTCAACGCCACATCCAACGGGGCCAGTGTTTTGGAATTGGAAAGTAGTCCTACAGGCGTTTACTTGATCGACATCGTAGAAGATAGCTCGTGCACCGTCGGTATATGTGAGTAGCTGTAGACAACAGCCCTTTTGATGGTAGACGCGATTAACATGCTGGGCTCTGCACAAATGGCACAATTTATCGCCCATCAGTCGGACATTCAGTAATCGCTATAAAATAGCACTTTTTATAACCTTAGTATATCAACAATAATGCAACTATTTTTTAAAAATTTTTGTAGGTTATAACTAAATAATAATTTATTCTTGGGAATATTATTTTAACTATTGTTCTTATTATCCCTGCTATCCCATAGTATAAATAACTTGTCCATTAACCTAATACCAGCAAATGCACCTGATTCAAAACTGGTTGGAGAGATATCTAGCGGATGGCGCTTGGATAAAAATTGTTGTGGCTCCATATCTCGCTCGACGTTGCAGTCATTACTGGTTTGTTTGATTAGGCTAGCCACTCTTCAGCACCTTGAATCGATGACACTGAAGGCAGACACATCCACCTTCTCCAGTCGTGTCTTCAAATTGAATATACGTTCCTGGAAAATAGCTGCCGGATTTAAAGCCACAGTAGATGCAGAAACGGTGTATTTTCTCCATAGCACCAGAAAAGGGATAGCTTTCCCCCTTTCATTTCACCGTTTTATTAGAGAAGTGTCCAGCGGATCGGATTTGTAGACATATGACAGGCGAAAAGTTTGAGCCGTGCTATTGGTTGACCCAGAGCAATGCTTTGCTGCAGGCTTGGCAAGAATTAAAGTTCGGATGAATAATCATAATTCGGGACAACGTAGTCGGACACCGAATGGGCCGATTTCTCACCGCCCCGCCTCCTCCCACCATTTGGATGATATTTGACGTCTTTATTGCTATACAAATGAAATATATTATAAAATAATGAGCGTAGTACTATCTAGTAGGGCATTTTAATCGAATATGGCCCTGAATATTGCAATTACTACATGTAGGGGGCCTCCGTAGCCTTGGTGCCTGAGCCTCTGCCTGAATTGCCTCCTCCCTTTCCTGCATTATTTGTAGTGCCTTATTAGTGGTTAGACTGCCTGCATCTTGAACAGGGAGAACGGGGACAACAGGAACAACAGGGATAATGGGGTCATGTAGCGTCCGTCACAAGAATGTGCAACTGTGAAGGGCTAGAGCCCGTTTAACCTCTCGGGCCAATGTCCCTATTATCCCTATTGTCCCTATTGCCCCTATTGTCCCTACTGTCCCTACTGTCCCTATTGTCCCTATTGTCCCTATTGTCCCTACTGTCCCTACTGTCCCTATTGTCCCTATTGTCCCTATTGTCCCTACTGTCCCTATTGTCCCTATTGTCCCTATTGTCCCTATTGTCCCTATTGTCCCTACTGGCCCTGTTGGCACCTTTGGCCCTCGATCCATGTCACGTGACCTTCACGTTGTCTACCGCTCATTTTCCTCTTCCTTTCTTCCCTTCTTCAACGATTCCTTCTTGTACATAACCTATCTTGTAGGTTCTATGGGTTCAGCCCTTGACATTAAGCGATTATTTAATTATACTCACGATATATGCCACTATCGTCGTGGTTAATTAAAACCAAGTACAATCCGAGGACTAATGCTTTATTAGTTCGCTACCAACTTTAAGGTTAAGCAAAAAAAATAGAGGTTATTAAGGAGTATTTTTCTGCTGGAGAAGCTGTATTATTAGATCAAGCTCGGAAACTAATACCCCAGCTTGAAACTTTTGAGCCAATTAGTGACAACGAAGAGGAGGATCAAGAGCCTGGTGTTAAGGATATATAACGAATAGAGAGCTATGATAATAATTTAGAGGATGGAAAGACTAATTAAAGCAAGCAACTATAGCATAACCGATCAACGAAACAAATATCTGAGGCTTTTAATGACGATAATAATAACCTTCCAGAAATACCAATAGATGTCAAATAAGTTGGTGGTAATAGTGACGTAAACAAGGTCATAAAACGAACTCCCCTACACCTAGCAGAAGAAGCAACCTAATAATCCATAATAATAATCACAAGGATGATCATATGTTGATCAATATAATCAAGAAACCATCTAAAACAACCATTTTAAGCACCTTTCAAGAATAGTGTCTACTTTCCTATTCGGTATTAGCCGAATATCGAATAATAGATAAGGGCACGCAAGGACGGTCGGGACGTATTCGGAAGCAACCAAGGTTACCCGGTAGATTTCAGATTGATTTGAGATAGTCTATCTAGTATGAAAATAATAACATTATATTTACTGGATTAAAAACTTTAATAATTAATGATTACACAGTGATGACTTGAAAAATACAAAGGAAGCTGCATAAATAATGCACGCTCAAAAAAGTCACAAGGCTGGGCATGTATGGCCTGTTTCATATCCACTGGATATCCTCAAATATCCAGAGGATATTGGGTGGCATACCATATCCGCAATTTGCGGAGAGGATATGTGGATATCCATGGATATTGAGGATGTTGCCGCAGTCTAAGCGGGACTATACAATTCAATCCAAGCCCAAAGCATCGCCTCAAATCCCTGAATCGTCCTGCAACGCCCCCTTCGGCACGTTTGTCGTGTTATAATACTCCGTCCAGTCCTGGCACTGCTGCTTCAGGTCTGGCAACGCCCCTGAGAGGTTCACCAATCCGGGAATGCGCTTAGGCTGCTCAATAAACTGCAGGGAGAGCCCGGCGCTCGCGTGCCACGCAATATGGCAGTGCATCAGCCATGCTCCAGGATTGTTAACCTGGAAGGCGATCCACACATACCCCCCGATTGGACAATTAACCACGTCTCTCCGCGCCGGGTTATCCAACTTCGGAACTACGTCCTTGGTAAACTCGCCCGTGCCCTGGGCGAGAATGAGGAAGTCGTGGCCGTGGAGGTGGATGGGGTGCACGGAGCGAGGGATGGTACGCGGCGTGTGCGCCTCGCTAAGGGTGTAGTTATTTTCAATGACAAAATACACCCAGTCGTCTGTTTCGTAGTCCAGGTATATGGGGACTGTATCCGGCTGGAACAAGGGCCGCGGCTCGTCGTCCGCCGTCGCCAGCCGCAAGAGGCTAGGATCGCGCCAGTCGATATACTGCGAACGGTTCACCAGAACCCACTTGTGGATAAGGCTGTTTGGGTCCGAGACATTGGGCCAGTTCTGCAGCCCGATCCGCAGGTAGTCTGCCGGGGTGAATCCGTTTACCTCCTTGCCCACGGTACGTGGGACGATGGGGACTAGGTCGGTGGGCTTGGGATCCTCACAGCCGTAGTCGACGACACGCGCGCTGGGCAGTAATGTAAATGGATCCTGCCGATTATACGCATTATATCGAATAATCCCAACCCTCGAGTCTAACATACTGTCGTCATCACAGTAGGTCCCGTGGATCCAGAAGTTAGAGTTGTGGGTGAACGTTGCATTGGCCTCGATAATAATCTCGTAGCGCTGCGCTGCACGACATGGTTAGACTTTTGCGTGGCGACCTGGGAGGGACCTCTGGGTGGACAGCGTACCAATTCCAACAATCAAAACGTCCGTGACGTACGGCTTGATCGGCACAAAGTCATTCTGAATAACAGTAAAGTTGTGCCCGTCGACCCAGAACTTATACGTCAGCAGACTACCTGTATTAACTAGACCCAGCTTGTACTTTTTCCCCTTTCAAAAACAATCTCATGGCGCTCATGCTTTCCTGTACACCGGGAATCAGTATCCGGATCACAGTCAAACACTCCCTTGCCATTCAAAATGGTTGTCAATGGCAGGGGTGCGTGCTCTGAGGCAATTTCATAGTGGAACAAGCCAAAAGCGTCATGGTGGTACCAGTCGCTTATTAGAAGCGGGCCCAGATCAACGTCGTAATTCATGCTGGAAGGGCCTTTGATATAAATAGGGCCTACATGCATAATAAGCTGTCGTCTCTTGGTCTGGAAATACAAGTTATGCAGGATACCTACCAAGCACACCATTCGCGTCTATATTTTCGTTAGTAGGACCATTGGAAGAAGAATAGACAATATAAAAATACTAACACTGCAAACTATAGTGTGAATGATACCATGCCGTGCCATATTGCATCGCTCGGAACTCAACTACCTGGGTGTCACCCGGCTAGATTGACTTTAGCAATTATTTCTCATCTGCAGCCTCTAATGGATTAGCTTACCTTAGATGGGCACTGGGTGACTCCGGGAACTCCATCAAGCCAGTTTGTTTGAAATTGACGGATTCCATGCCAGTGAATCGATGTGCCATTCAGGTTGGTCAGATTATTATGCACACTAATTCCTGGGTGCCATATCTACATTAACATCAATTCCACAGCAGATATGCGGAGGTTGGTCCACCCACGGATTGTATCACCCCAGTCAGCCTCAATTGTAGGACCAGGAAATTGCCCATTAACCACAGTCATGTTTGTCAAGTATCCGTCGACCGCCATGACGGCGTTGGAGATCGTCAGATTATACTAGAAGGCTGTCTATCAATCCCTTGGTTCCCTGCGTCTTTCTTAGGGAGGTTCTACCTACCTGGACCAGTTTCCCAGTGGGAATTGCGCTTTCGTAGTCAGTGTACAGATCAAACCCATCTTTCCAACAGTCCCGACTCGTTGGTGAATGGATGCAGCCTTCTGTAGGAGCTGTCGAGCCGCTTTTTCCCAGTGTGGCTAGCACTGAGACGCCCAGCGGCCACAGTGCAGCATCGGACGATTGCGCTGTGGTGGCACTGAGAGAGCCCGCAAAGATGGCCAGGGCCTGGGGAAAGCGGCTCAAAATAGATCGTCTCATTGTGATGCAGGAATTTGGTGCTGAACTTTGCTTTTGTTTGCACCGGGGGCTTTGTCTTCCCCCACTGCATTGCTCGATGTCGAGCCTGCGGACGCTTCAATTTATAGTGCTTTGCCATAATTGTTGGTAGTGAAGATGGAATCTATGGAATCTCACCCTTCCCATCTTAATCCCCGGATGGAAAGTGTGGATTTCCTCGGTAACTGGTATGTCCTCCACGACCCGGCTCCTTATACATATTGAAACAGGGGTAGTAGAAAATTCGTCCTTCAGTTTGAATAATGCAGTTGTCGCGCAACCCAACCATGGTTCACACCTGTATGTGCAAAATATATATATTCCGCCACATAAGATGGTTAAAGTTAAAACAATTGTATTTTAAGCAATATAAGTAGTAAAAATTTATAAAAATTGTAAAAAAAGTGGTAAAATATTTTGTATACTACTTGTAAACACGTAGAGCTCAGAGGAAGAACATAGTCAATTTCATTGATTAGTGTGAGGTTGAAGATTGAAGGTGGACGAGGTCAAACGTTCGAAGTATGGACGAATGAAGTAGGGTGACCGCTAAGAACCACTTATGCAATTCCAACCCCGTATGAGCGTGCAACACTACTTATTTAATTTTACATATAATTTTCGGCTTATTATATAATATATTATCATTAGCACCTACAATAAATAATATAAAAAAAATAGTAATAAAAAAATTTTATATATAAAAAATATACTAAATTAATCTATAATTTATATAAAACTATTTAATTATAATATTATAGTATAAATATTTCTTAAAATACACGCTGTAAAATCTTGTAATAATACTATTTTTTTTAAAAAAAATAATTATATAATTAATAATAGTACATTAAACAACTTATATAGTTTTTATTATTTTTAAAAACTGTTGGGTGGTATAATGCAGAAAAATAAAATATTGAAACAGGGGTAGTAGAAAATTCGTGATTCAAGCTTTTGACTAACTATAATATGCCCCACATCTAAGCATTGCCGGTGCAGGAATTAGCAGTAGCTAGGTCCTTGGCCTATCTGCATGGCGCCCTGCCCCTCACAGTCGTTACGGTATAGCAAACAAGATGATCTGGAAAGCTTCAATTTCCTATTTACGAGTACACAATCTAGCTACGCTGATTTCAAGCAATTTTTTTGGCCCATCCTTATGTTGTAGCGGTACTTGTACTAGTTACTATCCGATGTCGGTAGCTACAGCTTTTAATCTACCGCATGCCCCACTCTCGAATTGGGTTGATCAGTGATCAACAGCCGTATATACACCATTGGCGAAGATAGAGCTGTTGACGTTACGATACGGCAGGATTTGGACAAATTATCAGTCGGCATCGTCAAACTCCAGTAGTTGCCGAAAATATCGGATATCGTATCGGCAGCCGGACTGTCTGCTGATATGATAAAGCCAAATTCGTCGATAATAACTATAACTTGTAATACAAGGCATTTGTAACTAACGCAATCCATAAGCGGGCTGTTGCACCTCTTTATTCCTTAAGAAACTACTATGTGCATGACTTAGAATTCTGCCTGCCTAATACATATAAATATAGTAACATGACACCACTCTATATACTAAGTTTACGTCTCTCAAGATTTTTGTTATTAAGATTCCATTTGGCTTCGTTTAACAATTGGCTGACTGGATTACTCTCAAAAGTTTGCTCTTGCCCTGGTTGGAGCCATAGTACTGCAGCAGTAGCATTATTATTATGCCTTTCGCCGACAACCGCATGTAGCAATAGCAAGTGTTTATATAAAATGAATATCACATATATAACTCTCAGTACCAGGAAAACAGGCACTTTCAATTAGTGAACAGCCTAACAGCTCGTGGACCCTACAATGTTAATAGTCTAACTAGACCCTGGATTATACTATGAATTTTGAATTGCATTTGTGTCGGTAGTACCCAGGTCACCTGAGGATTGTTTCCCGGCATATCACAGTATGATGTAGAAGACGTTACTGCTAAGGCAACTCGAGTTGTCCCGTACTTTAATCTTTGTGTTATGTACATATAGGATTTCACAGCAACAAGAGGAGGTATTCTGGCATTCCCAGATTGCCTGCTGTGTCCAATGGTCAGGAGATGGTACACAAAATGAAATGGAAATCAAAGACATACCAATGGTGTATTACATACTTTTATCACACCACCTCATCAAGGTTCATCAAGCGAACGCTGGGAAATGTGAATCAAGATAATAAAATTTATTAAGTGAGTAGTATGGCCGAATGATATACAGGCGAAATAATTTAACTTAATTTGCACCAAGCACTCTCAAGTGTCAGTTTCGGCCAGGTATTATAACCCTGTAACCTCCCTCACGTGTCAAAGAATGAGCGGTGAAAAATAAAAATGAGGAGAGTGGAAGACAAAGGAATTAAGATCGGGGAGGTATTGCTTCTCGGTTCGTTGAAGCACAGGTCCAGCTACTAGCCAAGTTCACATCACCACTCACATATGTGGCCTTCTGGGGGTAGGGGCAGATGGGGCGCTGACGCAAGACCGGTTTGGAGCCATCATCGTCTTCGAATTTTGTACCAACAAGATAGTCTGGGGGGGTTCCGTTTTCAGTCCAGGCAATTAGGGCTAATACAGCGTCATGGTAGCGGTCATTGTAACCGGGAACACCGGCAGGAATATTTTTCATGGCCTTCGCCTGGTAAGCAGCTCCTATATACCAAGGGGCGTAAGCACCGCCGGAGCAGTGTCCCATACCAGGGATATAGAAGAAGCGGTAGAAGTCGTCAATATTATAACCCGCCGCGGTCATGGCCTTGCTTGTTCGGTCCCGGTAAACGCGGCTGGCCTCGGTGGGAATAATTCCATCGGCGTATCCGTGGTAGTGGATGAGCTTGCCTCCTTTCTGGGCGAAGGCGCTGATGTCGTACTGGTCGGCCTGTGCATTACCGGGGTCAATGTAGTCCGAGAGATCAACAATACTCTCGTTTAACTTAGACCAGTCGTAGCTAGTGGCATTGAGGAGGAAATAAAGGATCCAGTCTGAGCCTAGGGGAGTCGGTTTATCGGCCACATTAAGAATCGGCGTAAGGTCAGCTCCTAGTGAGTATGCGGGAAAGATCAATTCGTCATTGTGAACCCAGTCTCTGACAACTGTTTTAGCGAGCTTTAATTGATCGTCGTTGAAGCACATGCTAGCGTTGCTTCCAGCAGCAGAGCAACTTAGTGCGTTAATGTTAAAGTTGCAAGCCTTAGGGTCCAAAATAATATTGTCGATAATGCCATCTTGGGGATCACATTGAACCATGGCTTCTTTGGCCAGAGCAGCTATTTGCTGGGCTGTGATATGGTAAGACGCATTGGCTGGCAGATTATTGTTACTTAGCCACGCGTTGTACGGCGAAAGATGATTCATCCACCAAGCGGGAGCACCGACCAAGGCGCCATCAAAGTCATCCGGGAACTCTTGAATTTCCTTCAGGCCCTGACGACCGCCTGTAGAGCAAGCAGCATAGTAGGAGTAGGAGATTGGATGATTGTAGTATTGGTGAACAATATCCTTGGCGATTAATACGGTGGAATGGAGGGCACGCCAGCCCCAGTTAATAATACCTTCCGGGTTGTTCAACGCCCAACGACCACCATCGTGACCAGATCGATGACCGGTATCAGTCGAGACTGTCGCAAATCCATACTGTGACAGCTGGCCAATGACAGGCCAATTTGTGAAGCCACCATAACCTCCATTGCCGGTGGTCATGAAGCGGTTATTCCACTTGTATGGCAGATAGAGTGCCACATGGAAGTAGGATGAATTTTCTGTTGGAACTTTGAATCCTACTGCGCAACCTTCTGGAAGGTATGTCGCGTTGCCAGCCGCCCATTCATCGCCGAAAGTACCATTCTCCGCGATATAAGTGGCGTAGTTCAGAGTAGCATTACTGGGGATCAGGCCGGAAAAGACGTCGGTGCGACATTCATAAGCTTTGGTTCCAATTGTCAAGGCGGCAATGGTGAGGAAGGTAGTTTTCATTTTCACAGATGCAGAAATTAAAGGGACAATAGAAATAGAGACGCCGTTGGCCCTTGGCTATGAGAAGAGGGGTGGAGAGAGGATTGACCTTAAGAGACAGGGAAGAAGAGAAAAACGAAAGATAAAAAAATAGAGATATTTATAGCTGTATGGTAATGGTGATAGGGCGTAGGTTATTCGGTCTACTTCACCGGAGTCTTACCGAAAATATTCCATGGAGATCGGGCTGGAATTGAATGGAGACAAATTTAATGGCTCGGGTGACCTATGGTGCTATAGATGGCTTCTGGACTGGGACGAGAATGAGCAAGAGAAATCGCCTGGTTTGCGTAATGCAATGTAAATCTCCATTGATCTACATAATGCCATCCAACTAATTTCTCAATAATACAGTTCCGGTCAAACTCAAAAATCTGACTTAATTAAGTACTAGAAAGACTGCTGGATAATTTCGTGTTCAGGTGGTGGATCTACAATGAAACACTGATAGATTCAGAAAATCGAAGTACAATTCCTGTGTCCTGTTAGCCAATATCAAGAGCTACTTCTACCTATCGAATGGACGCTGTCCACCCGAACTTCGTTCTGCAGTCACGAATCTCAGGGTTGACGCTAGCGTGAGATAGAGTTTAGAAAGATGCTTGGTATTTTCTATCTGCCAGCTAGAGAGTATTTCAATTTAACATCTACGTAACAACCATACGAATCCCGGGATCCTTGGCGGGACCCACTACAAGAATTTGTTTCATCCTTATTGTATATCTGTTACAATACGGCCCCGTTGGCACTGGAAACAAATTGACAGATGTCCGAGCGGGCTCTGAAACATTAGACGGTTTGCACAAGAGACACCACCAGAGATCCATCATAATCCCAAATGACTCTGAGGTAATCGACTCTTAGTCGATTGGAATGTACACAAGTTGCGCTGTGTCCGAGCCGGCGGGCTTGGCATTCGGCAACTAGCCCAACCGGGGATGGATCTAAGAGTTGTTTAATGTAAGCTCTAAGTGTTTGCTGCTATCCAGCCGAGGCAACTCGGCATTTGGTACTGGCTCAACCTGCCGGTATTTAGGGGCAGCGGACGGCGCCATCAATAGACCAAGTCTCAAGACCGGATCAATCAATGCAAATCGCAGTGAAGCGCAGTCCATCCCTGCGTATGACTTGCGTGCTTCGACAGGAGTGTGATAAACTTCAATATCATTTGATGATACGCTGTTTTCAAAAGCAGCCCTTCTGTACATGTGAATGGTTAGTTGCGAAATTTGCATACTGTATCAGACTCAGTTGGTTGGGATACTGTGATTCCTGACGGTTCCACAGATAACATCTACTTCCTAATTAGGCTAATAGTCGTGTGGCTGATTTATAGCTCCCTGCACGTCCCCACCCCTCTGTTGTGGAATACAGGGGAAGTAGTGCGCAGGGAGCTATTCTATCAGCTACAGGCCAACTAGCCTAACTAGGAGGTAGATGTCATTCAGTGGAAACACCTGGAATCGCAGTATCTCAACCAACTGAGCCTACTAAGCGGTTCCCTATATTCTCACTGAGGTGTTCGACTATCTAAAGGATTCAGGGGTTGGATCGGTCGTCAGATACTCCGCACCGCCAAGTTGGGCGGAGTAATACCATGTATGAAGCAGTCCGCCATCCTCATCCAAAGGGCCGTTGCTGGTTCCCGTTAGTATCGGACAAAGTGCACACCAACTCCTTACTCACTTTGGCGATACGGAAACAAGAAAAGGGAGACAAGTTACATTTGTGGACAGGGCGTCTTTGCAGCTGAGTCCCGGATAATTCACAAACATATGGGTGCCAGCAGGCTGTTGGCCCAGTGCTGAATGCATTAGCAAGGCTGCTACGGCAGTCCATAGCCCTCGCATCTTGAGTATAATTCAGAACACAAACATCCAAGTGAACAAAGCAGTAAATGGCAGATCGAACTATTTAGCAAAAGTAAAACGACGGACAGACCCAAGGGAAGACAGGGAGCCGACAAGGCCCGGCAGGAATGAAAGCGGGAGATGGGTGTAAAATGAACTCTCCTGCGAGGTCCACTCCATGGCTCCGTTCATGCTGCATGGTAACAGACCCTGACAGAATTGTTCCTAAGATGGCCAGAGATTTGATCTTCTCAAAGTAGTGAAATATTCTGCTACTCGGTGATCGCTGGTACAATACTTGTCATACAACTTGCTATTGCTGCAGGGATGGCACTTTCGAGCTAGATTTGGGTGGTTTCTTCCACAGCGCATGCAGATCAAACTTTCCATCAAATAACATCTTTGGTTAGTTTTTAGAAGCACCTCCACAGACTGCAGCTCTCCATGTATTTGGCATAGAACTTTTTCAATTTCATTTGCTAAATCGCCTGTTGTTCGTGAGATAGCCTGCTCCAAACATGTAAAGGCGATCCTTACTTCGAACACCACTAGGCAAAACCCCAGCACGTTAATCACCTCCCACTTTGCAAAGACATCAGGAGAAAGTTGGGTCTGGGCTGTCGCAGATATTCTGGCGAATTGCTCTGTAGAACGAAAAGGTGTGCAGCAAGAAGGAGAAAGCCATGCTCGTCTATAGTCGCAATGGATGGAAAATCGTAAAACTAGGTAGTAATCCAGGGTCGGAGGGCCTTGACACAATCATACTTATCACAATTAATAGCAAGGACGACGAGTCCTTCCGCATCGATTAAATCGTCCTACTCTGGCTCCCGATAATGTAGAATTCCTACTATCTTTCTCATCACATCCGGGTCATCTCCACAAAGGGATATTGTAGGATAGCTAGATTTTGCTATCCGTACCCTCATATAATCAGAACCAAATAACTTTGGAGACATTGGCGAGGCCAACTAAGAATCTTGGATGACACAAGAAACCGTCATGCATTCTGACTATCAACGAGTAGAGTGACATTCCCATCTGGATCGAGGCGTTCAAGGCCAGAGTCTTCGTCTGCTAGTTGTGTTTGACTAAAATCCTTGTCTGACACGTTGTTTGTGCATTTAAAAGCAGCAGAGATTATTAAGAGATGGTACGTCCTCGTGAAATATGAGGCGGGGTAATGAAGTACCACTTCAATATACGTGGTCTATATTATTTTATCAATATAATGTGCTATTTGTTTGCTATTGTTACTGCCTTATGAGCTTAACAACTGTCTCCTAAATAGTCTAGAGTCCATTAAATCCACGTGCACCTGGCCAGTCTCGCGTAATAGAATTAATTACCATTGCCATATGCCCACATGCTGCAGCAAAGTGTAATGGCGTTTTACCACAGCCTCATGTTCGCGTCCTGCAGCAAGTAATATCTCGTGTAAAAATGTGAACGAACTTTTATTGGCCATAGGATCCATTGCCCTGAGGAAGTGGACCATCATGGTATATTGCGCTCCGCAGCTCTATATTGCCTTAGTTGGAAAATATTTTTAATGGAAGGTATTCGCCTTACTATGTGGTCTCTACTGGAAAGTTGACCGCGTGCGTCAATTAGACACCGCAGAGCCGGTTTGCTCCTCGCTATGTAGCTATCATTGTTAGAATTGAGCCGTGTATTATAACATTAACGTCAGCATCATGCTTGACCAGACGTAAAGCCGCCATCTCCTTCCCCCTCGACAGCGTAGAATAGTCTTGGACGACTACAAGCGAACTATTTTAAATGTTGTAATTACACCCCACTCGTCTTGGCCCTTACAAATCCCCCAGCTTCCCCCTCCCAATTTACCCTCCGGTCTTGAACAGTCATCATTATTGAAAGCAGGGATTGGGGGCATTATTACAAGGTGTTAAATCTGCAGAAATTTGTGCAGTCCATAAATAACTCTGCCTGAACTCAGTGATGCAGGCCCGTAATTGACAATACCTTCTTGTTCTATTCTAAGGATCTAAAGCAGGTTAGCTCGATGCTGGTATAAACTGAAACAATCTTTTCTGTGAATATCTCCACCACGATTCTACAGGTTTGCTGTCTGTCTACGTATACCCGTTTTTGCCTGAGTAGGCCTGATATATGAAGATCCTACTACACACCCACCCATCCACCGCCTAACTTAAGATAAAAAAAAGACTAGAAATCGAGACCAGAACATATCTTATCTACCCATTCATCGAACTTCGATCAGCCGTTGATGACCGTCCAAGCAGCATCAATGCAGATCTTGCACTGGCCTCCAACTACGCCACCGAGCTACGAGACGGAAGCGGGAAAATCGGAGCGAGAGGAGGAGGGGAGGGAGTTATCGGTGGGTACTGCTATTATTATTGCTGCCGCTGCAGCAGCAGCAGCTGTTGTTGTAGTGTGTGCTGCTCCTCCCAGATCTCCATCTCCTCCTCCATTATTATTTCCTCGTCGCTCCACTTTCCCCCGGGATTTGCTCCCGCCGAGGACAGTTGAGGTGGTCGTATGCTTCTCAAATTGCGCTGTGTAGGCCCCTACTGTCTGCTGGAGACAGTCCAGGAAATAGGTGATTAGGTGGAAGAGGAGGACCAAACGCAGTTCGACGGAGGAAGGGCGCGAAAACCATGCGTTGTCGTTGCTATTGTTGGTGTTTGGTTCGCGGTTGGATGAGATTGGTGAGTGGGTGAGGGCGTCTCGGTGAAGAGCAGTGAGGAGGGAGTCGTATATCAGGAAGAGAAGGCTGTAGCAGGCTATGACGAAGTGGTAGATTGCGGTTTCATCTGCTGCTGCGGGTCTATTGTGTTGGGTAGTCTGTGGTTGTAGTGGTTGGAGATGTGGTCCAGAGGAGATGGGAGATGATTTCTAAAGATGGTAGGAGGAGGTGAAGGTTTCACCGAAGTTGTGGGTTGTTGATGTCGGGGTTGCGGTGGACGGGGAGGGGAGTGTTGGGGAGGTTGAAGAGCATTAAGACGGCTTCGAAGGCGGCGTTGGTGATTAGGGCATGCTCGGAAACCGAGGCGGCCGCTCGTGGTGAACTGTCTAGGGCTCGGGTGGTTCGGTAAACGGCGTGAAGACGTGCGGCAAGTCTGATAGGCGTCCAACGCATTGTTCGAGGTCCTCGAGGAGAGACGATCGACGCTGGGAGCCATCCTGAGGCGGACAGACCAGTGAATGAGGCCAGGTCTTCAGCAGAGAACGGAGGTGGAATGCTCCTGTCTCAGGACGAAGATGAGAGAGATGCAGCTGTGGTTGTAGTTGAAGCACCAGCACCAGCGCAGTAGCAGAAGCTCAGGCCGCCGCACAGGACCGACCCTTGGGTAAGGCAGTGCAGTAGACGCATTAGACCTTCTGGCGTAGACACGGTGCAGCTTGAATGCTCCCCACTCGTACTTAGTCCGGGACATCGCAGCTTGTGTGCGTAGCAACGATCGCAGGACAAGCGTTTGGGGAGTGCAGCGGCTGGTTGCATCTTAGCTAACAGCGACAATGCTGGATGCCATCGTTACCGGCTAAGATAGTTATTACTTAAATTGGTATTCCCAACCCGGGAGGTAATTTTTCAACAACTCGAGGGTCACATCTGTCTACCACGATTTCGATCTTTCGCTCCTCCCGGTGTTGCCACAGGCCTGTCTCGGCCCGACGGGGCCTCGAGATGGTAACAGTTGCTGCCTGCACACAGTCCGTGCAGATCGTTGATTGAGGGGACCGAGTTCAGTTGAAACACGCCCGAGAAACGACGATCGAAGGATTTGGTTGTTCTCTTCTTCTCAGTTCCTCTCAGTACTATCAGATGCGGGGTTCACTTGGGGATCACTCGGGGATCACTCGAGGCTGGTCAGGTTCTTGTGAGAATGTCAATTCGAGAGACCATCGACGGCCAAACATTAGCCTCACTCGGTTCAAGGGGAGAGAGTGTCAGCGACCATCTCATATTTCTCGCTTAAGCGGGCCGGGGATCGGCATCGAAAACGGGCCGTGGTGGAACCGCCATAGCCAAGCAATGCCACATCCACTAGCCAAGCGTAGACAAGCAATATCCATGCCTCTTGGCAGGGCTTACCTCGTTCCTTGAGGGTTTTATACTCTCTACTCCTTCACAGGTCTGGATAGGATGCGGGATTTCCGATTGAAAAGCGTAACTGGGGGAAATGATTGGCACTGTCGCCCCCGTTCCCCGGAGATAGTCACGGATTTACACCCTGAACCGATGATGCTCGCTCCTTCTCGGTCTCCGATATCATTCTCTCATGACCTTCTCAGGATGTCCGTCAGTGGTCCATTCGGGAACTTGGTATATAACCCTCTCCCTGCAGTCGAGTACAGCCCCCCCTTGAAAGCTTACTTCTATCCATCGAAATCAATCCAAATCAACCCATTTCATATCAAGCCAGTTCCAAGCAGAAAGACAAAATGGCCTTCCAAGCCAGCCTACCCGCCCTTCCCCTCCGCGAAGCCATCGTGGACGCCGTCAACCGGGCCGTCCTCTCCTTCGACGCCAACGATCTCTCCCTCTTTGAATCCGCCTTCTTCGAAGACGCCATCTTTGACTTCAACGGCACTGTCATGACGGGCCGCACCGCCATCCGCGAAGGTTGCTACGACAACGTCTCCAAGCTCGACACCACCCACTTCCTGAGCAACGTGCGCATCAACCTGCCCTCCGAGAGCAGCCCGACGGCAACGGTGACTGCCTCGGCGCTGGCCCAGCACTTCCGGACGGGTCAAGGGAACCAGCCCGATACCACCCGGTTGACCAGTGGAAGTCTGTACTTTGTTGATGTCTCGCAGGATGATGCCAGTGGGTTATGGAAGATTAAGAAGTGGACGATGAAACTAGTGTGGACCGAGGGGGATTGGGGAGTCATGACTGGGAACTGAGATTTTTCCCCCTTGTTTCTGAATTGAGGGTGAGAGAGAATTCTGGAAAGAGGTCGGTCGCAACAGCCTAGTCCCCAGCTAAGCAATTAACGTCGATGGTGTCATGTCATAATATCGATATTATTAATGTCCTAACCGAATATCACGATCATAGAACCATGACGCATCCGAGAGTGGGGAGCTGGGTGGGGGGTGTGGATTTGGTGAGGCGCGGGACCGTTTCGGGGGCGAAGTTGGTCTACGCTATAGCTTAAGAAGGGGGGAAAATAAGGTTGTCGAGGGAAGGGGAGGTGGGGGAGATGCAGACTGATAGTTGACTTTTGCGTCTTTATCTCTGGAATGATGACAGATGAATGCTAGACTTTCAATTCAATGCTAAGTGTTCTAGATGTTTTTTTACAATGAAAAATATTTCTAAGGGCTGTTCTTTTTCGGTTACTTCAACGAGCGTTGTGGAAAATCTTGTCTGCCTTCAGATTGAAGATGGAGACAGGCTATGGTCGATGTCTGATGTTCCCTGGGGCCTGCACCGTACCCTATTTGCTAGGCTGTGAATACAATCGAGATTACTCTAACTCTCGAAGTCCCTCATGGATAACGAATTATAGAAACGGGAGCGAACCCCCACCCCGCAGACGCGGATCTGAAGAGTCCAACTCGGTGATTTCTATTCCAATTTCATTTCGGTCACATATTAAATGAAATCTTTTATTCAACAATTTTCGGTTCGGCGGTTTAGCTGCAGATGCATGCTGCAGCGAGACCAGTTAGGGTTACCGGGCCGCAGCATCGCATGGGAGTGGGGTTACTAGGGAAGGAAGATACCAAAATACACCGATGTCCTGTAACAACCGTGTGCGGACAGGAAGTTGTAGTTTCCCTTTATTCGATACAAGATAGCAACAAAGATTGAAGAATTGAATTCGGTCAGACTGATCCCCGAGAAAACCCGCAACCGACGTCCTGTCAACATATATCTTTTACCTCTCCCCCCAGCCACAGTTCATCCTTTCCCCCCTTCCCTCCTGCCCGCCCGCCCCCGCGCGCAATTAGTTCAACACCATGACAGTCACCAAGATTGAGATCCCCAACATCGATATGCGGGACTACTACGAGCGCACCTCCCCGACCAGTAAAGAGGAGGTGGTGGCCCACGTTCGCACCACCTGTCTGGAACACGGGTTCTTTCAGATCGAGGGACACGGGGTGTCGCTGGACATCCAGCGGTATATGCTCGCAGCCTGCAAGACGTTCTTCGACTTGCCGATCGATGAGAAGACGGAGCTGTCACTATACAAGAATACATGGCGACGCGGATATGAGGGACCCGGAGAGCAGGAGCCGTTTCATGCAGTTTTGCTGGATCAGAAAGAGGTTTGTTGCGGTTTCTTTCTTTAAGACCTTTTCATGGTATTTCCCTTGAATGAATGGACCCCTAATGAGCAACCCTGACTTTACTGACCGGACGAAAGGCATTTTTCATGGGAAGAGATTTCCCCAGGGACCAGGTTGGTTTCTGAAGGGACCCAATATCTGGCCTGAACATGTTCCCACAAGTCAGTTCCGTAGACCCGTCGAAGAGTATTTCGACGCGCTGCTGAAGCTGGGTCATCGGGAGAAGGTGGACCTCATTGTGGGCATGGCCAATCCGCCGAGTGTTCTCGATTTCTTCACCAGTAATGCGGCGATATAAGTTGAGGAAACCATACCCAACGCAACCCTCCCTTCCCTCTCCCATTCATTTCCGGGATAAACTATAGGGCCCTGCCCCACACCACCCTTCTCAATCCTCAATGATTGATTCTCGGAGTCCAGGTTCCTCAAACTCCTCCGCTACCCAGAACATAAATTTGCCGACCAGCCCATGCTCGGCTCCGGCGCGCACACCGACTACGGCGGCCTGACCATCTTCCTGTAGGAGCCCGTCAAGCACGGGCTGGAGGTCTACCACGCGGCCACGGAGCAATGGATCCCCGTCCCGCCGTCGAGGACCGGTTCGTCATCAACCTGGGCGACATGGTGCAGCGCTGGACAGACGGCGAGTACCAGAGCAACCTGCACCGGGTCATCATCAAGGCCGGAACCGAGCGCTTCTCGGTCCCAGCGTTCTGGTACGGGGATCTCGAGGCCACGAACCCGTTGAATCCGAGCGATACGAGTGGTGAGAACGTGCAGGAGTTTATTCGGAAGAAGTTCTATCAGGATTATTCGTTGCCGTTGGAGAGTAGGGGGACTGCTGCTGTTGTTGGTGTCGCGAATTGAGGGGACAGTGTTTCTGGGAGATCCTGGTAGTGGTTGATAATATGCGTTAGTTGAGTTGGTATTTCAAGGTATAGGACTTTGTGATTGTTCTTGTATTGGGTGCGTGTGGGACGTATATGTATTGTTGACTTGGAAAGTGGAAGTGACCCCTTTCGCAACTGAGAAAGTGGTCGTTGATGACTGAGCGTTCATGATAATGATCAAGTGGCAAGGGTCTTATCTTATGAACACAGGTAAAAAAGTTCATTTTTTAGATGAGGTACTTGAACCCCGTAGGTGTATTTGAATCCTATATCTCTACTGTCGTTACGAGTGTCCTAGGTGGCAGATTTGACGCGGCAATTCTTTTCACATTGGCGTGTAATTCTGATAGAAGGCAATCTACTTCCCTTCTAATTGAACATGGCGCTGAGATATCATGCTAAGTTATTGATTTGGCTCTCCGTCCCAGAGAAGACACTGGTTTCATATGTGTCACCTCGGATTACAGAAGTACCTTGAGAAAGCAATAACTTAACGTATGACAGGTAGGTGTGAGCCACCTGTGCCATATTTTGTCTTGTGTAGGATCGTTGAGCGGGAAACACCGTGTGGAAAAAACTGCTACGTATAATAAATTCAGGCCCAAATCTACTCATCTACCGCTCTGTTTATTGATACTTATAATAAATCAAACTCTCAAGTGTAACGCCGTCTGCCTGACATGTATCAACCATGTATTGGTATATCATGTGATGTTACCAGGTCCAATGATGCTGGTCGCTGGAGTAAGGAGATACCACGGAGCCCGTAAAATGCACACACCCATATATGGGAATAGGAGGCGAAGTTTAGAGCTTCCCTTGATGCGAGTTGAAACAAATCTCGTTGTCTTAATCCGTTATTAATTTGTCCTTAGAGTGAGTTAGCGATGGCCTTCAGAAATTTTAATTTTCTTACCTATTGATGCTTCGGACATTTTCCTTTGATTTCCTGAGACCCGCCAGATATCACCTTATAGTTTGGACACATCTTTCTCTCAATACCTAGCGGCTTCGTTTTACAGGTTGAGCCTATTATAAACTGGGTCCTCGCACAACCAGAGACTCTGCATCCTGAATATTTGGAGGCCGTTCGGAAATCTGTGCACATTCCTTTTCACTTTGTAACTTGATCAGAATGTCCTTGTGCTCGCTGTCAAAATCAACATACTAACTTTCAAGGAAGAATATGATCCCCCAGAGTCGATATATTTGTCGATTGAGTGACTGCCAAGGATTAGGCCTGAGCACCACTGGAAAATATGCTTGTTCTGGGAGAGGATTCTGGATGCGAGAAGGAAGGTATGTATACTGTAAGGTTACCTACCCCTCTTTGCGAACAAAATGTATAAGTTAGTTAACTGGCTTAGCCCACCACCGAGTCTAGCGAGCCACCACAAAAGAAATAAGAATTGTAGACCAAATTGATCATTAGATATCCTAATATTGGGGAATTGTCAGCCTTCTGTTTGGTCACGCCCCTCGCTCTCGGCTTACCCCACCTGCAAGGAAGAGCGAATGGGATAACGTTTTAAGGCCTTTAAAAATAGCCTGTTTAAATAAAAACTAAATTTACCTGTGCTAAGAACTTTGCGCTGGATCCTGCGGGGATCAGTTGCCTGACATTTTGCCCAGGCTGTGCCTCCCTCAACAAGTGGATTGCACGAGTGTCATAGCAGGCTGCAGAGTGTGAAAAAGGTGGCTGTATATCATCATCATTATCAAAGCCGCAGTGCAGTAATCTCATTAAGGCCATAATGGGTCAAAATACCCTAGTAGCTAGTGTTAGTGGCTATATTAGCTCACTGCCTGATTAACTGGAGTAGGCTGTGCATGAGTATCTTGACAGATATAAGAATAGAGACGCCATCATGAACCGTGCTGTACAGATAACCTGGCTCCTGCTTACAGATCCACCTTATACAATAATTATCTTTTTAATTATCTTGTCCCGACTTTTGTCTTACTGAATTTTTGAGAAAACAGGATGGCAGAAGTGTTCGGGATTGTTGCAGGTGCTTTTGGTACTTGTTCCTTGGCACTTGAATTACTGGAAGTCACAAAATCCGCACAGCGTTATTGGAGACGTGTGCATGATCTCCCATCTATTTCAACTGAGATTGCGAATGGCTTAGAGAGTGTCGAACAACTATTAACGGTAATCAGAACTCTGGCTATCCAAGAGCCTGGGATCACAATTTATTTGCTTGCCTGGAACGCTGCAAACATCCGTTAAAAAGGGTTAAAGACATTACGCAAGATATTGAAGCAAGCAAATCCACCGGGAAGTTGCGGAACATTAAGGGGGCATTAAGGAGCCTTGCCTTTGACGAGAAGCTCTCAGTTGCAAGAGCGTCTCTAAGGGAGACAATAAATGATCTGTCTCTCGCCCTGCTTGTTTTACAACTGTAAGTGCCTTGGTCTACTTTCTGAACTTGACTAACTGTCAGTAATAGTCGAGCTACTTGTCAGCACTCTTCCATTCTTTCTAGTATAGAAAGAACCCTCGCCGTATTAGGATCAGAATATGCAGTAAACAAGAATGACGCGTCTTTCAAGTGCAGAGACGATGAAGACTCGTTACAGAATTCAAGTATGTTCTATTAATCATAACAATCTACTGATATCGTTCGTCTTTTCTACTTTGTTTGCAACTACATTTGTTATCTAGATACTAATTAAGGCATTTATCTTAACTACGTCGACAGAGTTTCGAGATGTCATCCAAGGAAAAAGAGGTCTTGATGATTTTTGCTATTCTCCATATGAGACTGAAGCCTTGGGGTCACAAAGCGCTCAATATTATTTGAACCAAAGCGACCTCCATGGATCTGATTATTCCTCGCGTAAACAAGCAGCCCATAAAGTCTTTTATATAAGGAGTCAACACTTCTGTCTGCTCCCGGGAACGCTGTCTGTCTCAAGTCTGAGAAAGGAAAGTACGACTAATAATACTAACAAAAGACAACAAAGCTCATATACTGAGGTGAAAATCAGATTTTCTTCGTCATATTTCTGCAAAGGGTTTATGGCCAGACTCTATGCAAAGACAGTTGGAGGATTTAGCTTTCTGCAAAGCTTGGAAACTATACGTATAGTACCAAGATATGAAGGAATATTTTACGATGTTTGCTGTGGGTATACCACAAAAGTGAAGAAAAGACTTCAAGACAGAGAAGATTTGCCAAACAGTACGGACAAATATGGACATTCTCTGATCGCTATGGTGAGACTATCTAGCCCTATTTGTCATCGAGGTGGAGGCTAACATGACTATCTTTTAGGCAGCTGGTAATAGCCATCTAGAACTGGTACATCACTTACTTGATCTTGGCGCGAACAGCCAAATTGTTGACGATAATGGAAGGTAACTTTCCTAAGACTACAATTGCCTTTTAGTCATGACGTTAAACATTCTAAGAACAGAAATCCTCTACACTACGCGTGCTACCTTCGAGGAGGTCCTCTATCTCAGAAAGATTGGGAAATTTTCAATTTGTTGGTTAGGAAAGGCCAGATTGATCCCTGGACACCTGACTTTACTGGCCAAAATTTCTGGCATATTTTTTGCCAGGTTTGTCAATCAAGCATTGACTTCCCTTGGAAATCGATTGCACAAGAGTTCTTGCTAGTTTTAGATGATCAAGATTGCTTTGGCCGCACTGCCCTCTTTCATTTGTGCTCAAATCCCAAAGCCAACCTTGATATTTTCCAATGGCACTTGAACAGTGAGGCGAGCCTGTCCATTTCTGCGAATGGACGTTCCCCAAGGTTGAATGGACTTACCTGTCTTCACGCTGCGATAGCATGTCTGCAACCCCGACGTCAAAAGTACAGGTTCAGCAACTTTGATATCGATTGGACGGAAATTCAACCTCAAACGCAGAGTTCCTACTGGAAGGATAAGAGTCCAATTTACAATGAAAAGGATCGCGCCAATCAAAAGATGCGAATCGAATTATTAGTTCAGCATGGTGCTGACTTATTCGCGGTTTCAGAGTCATATGGCACACCGACTGATCTTGCACGTTTCACTGGAAATTTTGATCTTTGGATTGATTCTTTGACAAACTGTGGTCTGAATCCCAAACAGGTCTTAGTGACAGACAGGAAGATCAAGCGCAGCAAGCTTTTTTCTGTGACAAAAGACCTGGCGCACGCGCAGAAACTTAAAAGGAAGGAAATTCAACAACAATTTAATGATATCGAGTTTTTTTTGACGATTTCCAACTATCAGAAGAAACACGGAAAATTAACCACAGAGCATATAGACCTCTATCAATCATTCCATCGCTTCTGAAGATAGGATCTTACGAAGAGATACACTGTTTATTCCGAAATTCCCTCTTTAAGGCAATTCATGTTGAGAACGAGCATCAGGACCTTGGTGCGCAACTCACATTTGACGTGGAAGTTTTTGGCGGAGCTTACCATGCTAATTTCTTTTTTTGGTCATGTCCACTACGAGAGCTCAATACATATCCTGGACTACAAAAATATGCACGGATACCTCAGAACCCTAGCTGCCGTTGCAAATGGAGACTCTGATTTTGTTGAGCGGCTTGGGTGGAAGTCCAACCACGAATGCTTGGGTTTTGTCAAAGCAATGGCGGTATTTTATTTGGACAAGGCGTATCGGTTTCCTCCCTTGGGTTATGACTGGAGATATGACGATGAAATGAGTGAAGTGATAGCAAATATACCTGGGTCATGGCCTGCAGATTCGTCAGAAGAAGTATGAGATAAGCTTGGACCTTTTCTATCAAATCTCCCATTATTTATTGCAGTCATTAGGCATTAAGGGAGAAAAAACTGTCTTATTTAGAAGTGAAACCGTAGCGGCGTAGAAACATTTGGAAACTTGGCATAAGTTGTTGAGGTCTCTACTTTCCATATGCTAGTGGACAAAAACAGGCTCTTGCGTGCCAGTTTCGACATACCTCAAGCATGATGTGGAATATCTCTGGCAAAAATCCGAAGGCATACTGCTGTTGACAATGAGTGCTATGTCAGAAGGCAATGGAAAGAGAATAAGTGCTACCGCCTATGATACGGCGTTGGCCATAAAATAGCCAAACCCCGCGACACAACACTTTGTTTTCTCCCTGATACTCGCCAAGTAGATGCAATAATTAGGCCACGCATTTTTTCACCCTAATTCCATATATGTGTAGGCATTGGAGCCCTGCATGAAGCCTAGGCCCTGCACCAAGGGCAATAAAGCACCAACACTTCAGGCTTCAAAGGTGTGATGATACTTTCGTTCAAATAGATGATATAATCTATGAGCGGCAATCTGACGAAACGCCTAGCAGGGAGAGGAAAGGAAGAATCCTAGATAGAAGCTACGCAGAGGATATCTCTGGTTGTGGGACAAATTGTGCGCCAAACAGTGCCTCGAGCCATCCACTACTATGTAGACCCTGACAAAGGCATCAGTTCGTAAATATTTCACACCGCAGCCTATCAAATTAAATGAGTTTAATTGGCTCATTATTTCCGTTTTAAGACATTTGGAGATTCTAGTTGCATAATATGGGAATGAGGATGGATTTTAGCAAGCACATGTGTTGGTCCTCAGCGGTCCAAACCGAGGACCACCAAATGGTAGGGAGCTGAGGGGTGTACCGCAGTGGCGGCCCAGTTGCTCTGGCGATTGATATAGCAGGCCAATAAAGTCTTATTACTTGATTCTAGGCAGGGTCACTGCGGCGTTAAGATATTTTTTTTTCCCTCAGGACAGTTGCTGGAAATGTTTCATAACCAATCGAAAACCCGCCTCACTAAAAGCAGCAATCTAATAAAACTTCAAGCATAGAGAGGAAAGGAAAAGTATCCTGAACAGCTACACAGAGGAAATCCCCGCGTTGTGGGACAAACAGTGAATAAGACCTTAACAGTGAATATGTAGCTACCTAAGACAGACTACTATGTAGACTCTAACAGAACTGTTGGGTTACATGGTCTTTATAATTAGTGGGGCAGCCTTATTTCACAGACCCTATACGCATGTCCTATGATTGCATCGGGTATAAGACGGCTGTACTAGAAGATATATCTTCTGATTAGACACCTAATATGATACAATATCTCTCATATGGTTTCTATACTTAAGTGAACCCTCGTTTCAAACTCCGAGCTTCCAACAAATAGGCGATTATGGGTGCTTAATACCCCGAAATCTTCCCCCTTGCACTTTAACAAGAACATCAAACGCTTCCCCAAGGAAATGCCCCTCAAATGCGATATTTGCAATAAAAAGTTGAGGTATAAGCCGGGTGTAATAAAGCAAAGAGTGCATGAAATCATCCCACGTTAGCCGGTGTCTGCTCTTGGTCAAATCTAGTTAAATCTATTTTTCAACGCGACTCCGGCCCTAACATCCTTAAACCCAAGATTTCTTCTCGTCATGCACGTTTCATAGTCAGGACGGGGCCCTCAAAGTCGATTCAGTTGGTACTTAGTGTCCTCATTTCCTTCTTCGTGGTATTACCTTGTTCAGCCTCATTTATCCCTTGCACTATTTTCTTCCTTTTCTTCTTTGACAGTTGTTTTCTGTTACGGAAACACTATAATCCGCCCGACTTGGCGGTGCGGAAGTATCTGACGATCCATTCTACTCTTCAGTCCTTTAGTTAGTTGAGCACCCTAGATCTAGAAGTCGAGCACCTAGATAGGAATGCAAGAGACTCAGTTGGTCAAGATACTGTGATTCCTCGTGTTTCCACCGAAGGACATCTACTTCCTAATTAGGCTAGCTGGCCTGTAGCTGGTAGAATAGCTCCCTGCGCATCACTTTCCCTGAATTCCACAATATTTTCCATTCTTGTTATTTTAGCACACCTCTCCTATGGGGCTTACTTCCCCTTCTGCTCTCTGGACAGATATCTTTGTTATCTTTTTTACTTGCAGTGGCCTTCTGACCACAAACAGGCGTCGTTTTACCTCCTTACATACATTCTGAAGCGCACCTTGATTGTAACACTCCTGGTCATCCGCCATCTTGGGTACATTTTGTCCCGTATAGGACCGTCGAGCGGGATACACGTGTAGAAAAACTGCTACTTAAATAAATTCAGGCTCGTATCTACTCAACTACCGGTCGATTTAATGATATTTTTTGGAACCTGGGCGACTCGGCTCGCCGCTGGGAGTTACGGGCGGAAATGCGGCCGTAAACAACCTCAGAAGTAGTCATTTTTGGCGTCACGTTCACAGGTCCTCACGTTCTCTTTGTAAAATACTTCCTAGGCAAGCCCCTAGGTACAATATTAAAGCGACGGCGTCTAGAAGAGTAAAGTCGCAGTGGCTCTATAAAATCAAATCCGTATAGGTACATACATACAAGTAGAACCCCTGTCTCTATTGACACAGTACCAGAAGTGGAGAATATGAATGTATACAGGCAGGAACATTCCAAAACATGCAAAAATTGTACAGAGACCCCAATTGTCGCCGGCGCTATGATATCTCCAAAAATTCTCCACGAAGAAATAAACACAAAGTTGTAAATCACTTCAGCTCGAGCCTGACTTCTTGTCGTCTTTCTTGCTGGAGTCGCCAGAATCGTTCTTCTTGCTCGCCTCGTCCGTTGAACTCGAGGATTCCGAGGCCTTCTTGTGGCTCATGAGCTTGTGCCAGGCGGACTTGAGGAAGCCTTCTCCCTTGGATGAGTCTCCGGACGGGGATGATGGGGGTTCAGAAGGGCTGGGGGTTGGTTAGCATCTTCAGCCAGGAATCCAGAACCGGTTCGTGCTCTCTCACCTCTGCTTCCCAACGTCCATAATGCGCTTGGCGGTCTTGTCGCCCATCTCATCCGCGAGAACTTCCAGAATGGTTCGCTGGTTGCTCGTCAAGTATTTCGGCATGGCCACCTTGAATTCGACCTTCAGGTCCCCAGTAGGAGTAAAACCCCGGGCTCGGCCACTGAGCTTCTTCATTCCCATCCCAGACAGGGTGATTCGGTCGCCAGTGCCCGTACCGGTTGCAACCTTGACCTTGACTTCGCCGTCCAATGTTGGCACGGTCGCTTCACCACCAAGGAGAGCAGTGGTGAGAGGGATCGAAGCGGTGTAAAGAATATCGGAGCCGGAGCGACTGAATCGATGGTCGGGGGAAACCCGGATCGAGACGTATAGATCACCGCGTTGTGTCCGAGTGCCCGGGGCAGCAGACACCCCAGCGGGCGGTGCATCGCCTTCGCCAGCCACCCGCAAGCGCATCCCATCTTCTACACCACCGGGTATATCCACCTGGATCGTCTTCCGGTCTCTCACCACGCCGTTGCCGTTGCAAGAACCGCACTCGGACCCACGAGGAACCATCACACCTACACCGCCACAAGCGTCGCAAGTGGCTGCCACCTGAAAGCCTCCCTGCATGAAATGCACTCGGGTACCAGAACCGTTGCACTGGCGACACTGGGTGCGTTTGGCGCCTTTTTTCAGCCCATCACCTTTGCAGGTACCACATTGAGTGAGTGGGTTAATGACAATGTCTTTCGAAGTGCCCTTTGCAGCGTCCATAAAGGAAATGCTGGTTTGGACCTCGACGTCCTCTCCTACCAGGATTTCCTGGAACGGGCCCCGTCGGCCTCGACCAGCACGACGGGCACCGCCTGCAAAAGCACCGAAAAGATCCTCAAAGTTGATATCGGCTGCAAATCCCCCAGGAAACCCGCCTCCAAAGCCACCGAAACCTCCGGCGCCAGCAAACGGATTACCGCCGGCTGCGTTTGGATCAAAGCCGCCGTTCTGGTCAAAAGCTGCGGAACCGAATCGATCGTAGTTTTCTCGCTTTTTGGCATCGGAAAGTAACTCGTACGCTGACTGCGCCTCGGCAAATTTTTCCTTGGCCTCTGCGTCTTTGTTGGTGTCCGGGTGATATTTCTTCGCCAATCCATAGTAAGCCTTCTTGATATCCGATGCAGATGCGCCTTTGTCAACGCCTAAAACCTTGTATGGATCGGGAATCGCCGCCAGAGGACTAGTCGTATGGAAGATCTGGAGACGGAATGAGTGGTAAATCAGCCATCATCCGAAAAGAAAAAAAAAGTTAAAAAAAAGATATCCGGAGAAGGGTTACCCACTCTTGACGAGAGAAACACAGGTTTCTTGTTGCTAACACCATCTCGCGGGCGCTTTTCAATTGAGCATATTGTCGAAGCATAGTAACACCTGGCCTGGGTGGAAGATCGAACGCTGGTCGTCGGGCCCTGGCCAGAGTATCGTCGCGAAGTCCGGAGTAAACGAGCGGGGATAGCCGCGGCCTTGGGCATTGCGGCAGAAGTAGCGTTCATTGTGAAAGACAGACAGGCATTAAACCGGCAAAAGACAGTTGAACAAAGAGACGGGAAAGATCAATGATACTGATTTGCTGAGATACAGCCTGTTCCACGACTTTGCCGCCTCCTGATGGAGAGAGAAAAGCTTGGAATCTTCGAGTCTGCCGGCTCGAAGAAGTTTACCGACCGGAGAAACAAAGCGCCGAGACGGCGATGATGAAAGCTGCTTCGGTAATCAGTCTCTCGACCTCATTTTCCACTTCTACTTATTGCGTCGATTGATTGCTTGTGTTCAACTCCCGTTCTACTCCTCTCATCCTTTGGCTCATCTTCATTCCTTTTATTCCTTTTTATTCCTACTAGAATCCCCCGTCTGCATTCTACACAGTAGTATGCTCCGCGGCCAGACTCTCCCCTGGAGAGCCGCGCTCCACAAAGCATCGCGTCCATTAATTCTTCGGTCCCTGCTCGCTTCATCTCGAAATCATGCAGGTGCTCGACCGAGTCTAACTTCTACGCACCGATTCCGCTTGACTCCGTCCTCCCCTCGCACCATTTCTTCGACCTCCATCCTGCGGAAAGAAAAACCCCTACCTGGGGATGAAAAGGATGACCCGGAACAGAAAAACCAAAAAGAACAGAAGGACAAGGATGGGAACAAGGATGTTGAGCGTGGTCCAGAGTCTCGACGGAAAACATTTGATCAATCAGGGAAGCAGGGCTCGCCAGAACCCGGAGCTCCGACATCGGCATTTGCGAGGAGGAGAGAGAAAATGGCGGGTGACAAAGAACAGCGAGGATTAGAAGAAGACGCCAAAAAGGATAATCAATCGGCGGAAGGGAAAGGAAATTCGAATGAACCTCCTTCCCCTATTCCGGCCAGCGGGTCGGCCGATTCCAAGCCCAGTGGTGCGAACAATGGTGGCAATGAGGATGGAGGAAAGAAGGGCAAGAAAGGGTCAGGCGAGAAGGCCTTGCAAAAGCCGTCGGTCCCTGAAGTTTATCCCCAGGTCATGGCCATTCCAATTGCCAAGCGTCCGTTGTTTCCGGGCTTCTACAAAGCCATTACCATTCGAGATCCGAGTGTCGCTGCGGCCATCCAAGATATGATGAAGCGGGGACAGCCTTACGTGGGAGCCTTCCTCTTCAAGGACGAGAACGCCGATGGTGATGTGATTCAAAATGTAGATGAAGTCTATGACGTTGGTGTGTTCGCTCAGATCACTGCGGCTTATCCTCTACGTGGGGAAGCGAGTGGTGTGACGGCCGTGCTCTATCCCCATCGCCGCATCCGAATCTCTTCCTTGCTCCCGCCCAATGACAAGACTCCCACCACCGAAGACAGAACAGACGAAAAACGGGGAGATGTGGTAGCTAGCTTTGAGGAGGGAACTGCAGAGCTTGTGCCGAAAGATCACTACGAGCCTACTTCCTTTCTACGCAAATATCCGGTGAGCCTTGTCAACGTGGACAACCTTGGCGAAGAGCCATTTGACAAAAAGAGTGCCATAATCCGTGCCGTGACAAGTGAGATTGTCAATGTCTGCAAGGAGATCGCTAGTCTGAATCCTCTGTTCCGAGACCAGATTTCTGCATTTTACACCGACCAGTTCCCTGGAAATCTAAGTGATGAGCCAGCAAAGCTGGCAGACTTTGCAGCGGCAGTCTCTGCAGGCGAGCTGCATGAGATGCAAGAGGTTCTGGAGATTATGAACATTGAAGAGAGACTGCCTAAGGCATTGGTGGTTTTGAAGAAGGAGCTCATGAACGCGCAGCTTCAGTCCAAGATCTCGAAGGACGTGGAGGCTAAGATTCAAAAGCGACAGCGCGAGTATTGGTTGATGGAGCAGATGAAGGGGATCAAGAGAGAACTGGGCATTGAATCGGACGGGAAAGACAAATTGGTGGAGAAGTTCAAAGAGAAGGCCGAGAAGCTTGCCATGCCGGAAGCTGTCAAGAAGGTCTTCGACGAGGAGATTAACAAGCTGGCCCATCTGGAGCCGGCCGCTTCCGAATTCAACGTTACCCGCAATTATCTCGATTGGCTAACCCAGATCCCCTGGGGTCAGAAGAGTGTCGAGAATTTCGGAATTAAGCATGCAACGACTGTCCTGGATGAGGACCACTACGGTCTGAAGGACGTCAAAGATCGTATTCTGGAGTTTATTGCGGTTGGCAAGCTTCGTGGAACCGTGGAAGGGAAAATTCTCTGTCTTGTCGGTCCACCTGGTGTTGGAAAGACGAGTATCGGCAAGTCGATCGCCCGAGCTCTGAACAGACAGTACTACCGTTTTTCTGTCGGTGGCTTGACCGACGTTGCGGAAATCAAGGGTCATCGCCGGACTTACGTCGGTGCACTTCCTGGACGTATCATCCAGGCTCTGAAGAAATGCCAGACAGAAAACCCCTTGATTCTGATTGACGAAATCGATAAGATAGGGCGGGGTCATCAAGGAGATCCGTCTTCCGCGCTCCTTGAGCTTCTCGACCCAGAACAAAACTCGTCCTTCTTGGACCACTACATGGATGTTCCCGTGGACTTGTCTAAGGTTCTGTTCGTCTGCACGGCCAACGTGACTGACACGATACCTCGACCCCTCTTAGACCGGATGGAGATTATCGAACTCTCGGGTTATGTTGCGGATGAGAAGATGGCGATTGCTCAGCGGTACCTTGGCCCTGCTGCCAGAGAATTGACAGGCCTTAACGACGTGGATGTGACTTTGACGGAAGATGCCATTGAGGAGCTCATCAGGTCTTATTGCCGTGAGAGTGGTGTTCGGAATTTGAAGAAACAGATCGAAAAAGTCTACCGGAAAGCTGCCTTCAACATCGTCCGTGATCTTGGAGAGGATGTCCTCGCAGAAGACAAGGCTATTACCGACGAGGGCAAGGCCGCACAGGAGGAATCAAGTAAAGACACCGAGTCATCCGACTCCGAGAACGCCCCTGTTGGTCCGGAGAAGGCAACGACCGAAACCCCACGAGTCGCCTTGAAGGTCCCACACACCGTGAAGCTTAGTATCGGTAAAGACAGCCTGACGGATTACGTTGGCCCCCCCGTCTTTAGGGCCGACCGTCTGTACGATGTCTTCCCACCTGGCGTGACGATGGGGCTTGCTTGGACCAGCATGGGAGGCGCTGCGTTGTACGTGGAATCTATTCTGGAGAATGCCTTGTCGCCTGAATCCAGACCGGGTATTGAAATCACAGGCAATCTGCAAAATGTGATGAAAGAGTCTACACAGATTGCGTACTCTTTTGCGAAATCGGTCATGGCCAAGCAGTTCCCCGAAAACAAATTCTTTGAGAAGGCTAAAATCCATATGCATTGTCCTGAGGGTGCTGTGCCGAAAGACGGTAAGTCTTAACTTCATTTTCTTTCCCTTGGTTAAGTTATTCTATTTCCGGATCTCTAATAATCATACATGATAGGCCCCTCTGCTGGTATTACTATGGCGACATCTCTGCTTTCCTTGGCAATGGACTACCCTCTTGACCCGACAATTGCTATGACGGGAGAATTGACGGTGACCGGCAAAGTCTTGCGTATTGGCGGACTGCGAGAAAAGACTGTTGCAGCCCGCCGTGCTGGTGCAAAGAAGATCATCTTCCCCGCGGACAACATGTCTGACTGGCTTGAATTGCCTGAGGTTGGTGATTACCAGGTTCCTCTCTGTATATGTTCCCTGGTCTCTAACCATCTACTGCAGAACATCAAAGAAGGCATTGAAGGCTATTCAGCGAACTGGTACTCGGAAGTGTTTGATATCCATTTTGCTGACCTAGACAAGGATGCGGCCAACCAAGTCTGGCAAAAGCAACTTGCAAAGCCCCCGCAGACCAAGTCTAATAATACTAAGGAGGACGAGGGCGATGACTGAGCTGGCTCATCCATAGGCTTCATCTGATTTGGTATATACCTTATCATTGTAACCTGAACTTTGCTCTTTTTTTTTTTTTTTTGCCTCTCTTTTTTGGTCACGTACAGGGCGTTTTTATTGTGGACAGCATGGTCGGAGTTTTTTTACCCCTGTTTTGTTTAAATACATGTCTTGAGTTCCAGGGAGACAGGTGTTTGTATCTGTTTTCCACTTGACGTTTACCAGCTGTGTTGTTACAAAGCCGCGGATGGGATAGAGGGCAAGACGTTTGTCGCTTTTGTTTTTCTTTTCAGCAACCTTGACAAGGGTTCTGAAAGAACAAAGAGGGGCAATAGAAGGAGAAATAGAGGATAACTACTCCGCTCTGGGGAAAAACGAAACAAAAAGGGATACGTTGACTGGCCAGCCGTGCAGTCTATACTTTGGACTACGAGCTGGCCATACCGGGTCACCAGGGAGATGGCTCGAGATGGATACCTCCTTAGCATCTCTTGTATATACTACTGTATGAACTGGATTTTCTAGAGCCACGTTTACTATCCTCTTTTAGATGATGCTGTTTTGTATTTTCTACATACGTAGAGAACTGTAGACTGGAAGCAAAATCTATACTTGTAGATTCTGTCGATATGTTTCAGGGGGAGAAACCAGGCTAGGTACTCTCCATGTCTATCAAATCCCGGATGTGAGTATGGAAACAGACCCTGCAGCTGTGAGACCTTTAGTACTAATCGTATAGTAGACGTATATCCTGTAGATAGTAATAATAGCTCTAATTACAATCGGATTATTAAAACCAGTATATTCCTCTAGACTGGAATATGTAAAGTTTAACAATTGTTGGATCTAAACAGAGCTAATTAGAGCTAGATATTTACTGTCTAACAAACGTAGAACATCTGAGGCTTATATAGAGAAACGTCGACTTATACCTAGAATGCCTTGTTTTAATCTGCAGGTATATCATAAAGAAATATTAAGCAGCAGGAAACATCTCCCCAGATCAAGCCATGAACTGTAACACGTTGAATGTAACCCTCCTCAAGACTTATCCTAGCAGGTATATACTTTCTGGAAAACATTTTCTCCAGTACATTCCAAGCCCTAATTCTTTACTGGGTAAGGACGTCACTGTGCCAGACCTTGGACTACGTGAGCTTAGTATTGGAATCCGGCATATCATAATTCCCCAGAATGCACACCTGTGTGTCAGATCTCCGGAGGGCGTGGTTACAACCATTATTGGGGTTAGAAGAGCACATATCCACGTAGGTATTGAAGTCGCGGACATTCTGTATCGCGTCGCTTGAGTCCTGTTGTCTAAGAGTTGTCAGCTCAGTCATATACCTAATGGGAAGAATATGGAAACCCACTGGCGCTGCATCAAATTGTGTTCTTATCACCAACAACGGCATTCTTTACAATTTTGTATTGCAATAGCATTGGAATATAACGTCGGTCGAGTATAGTTAGGTAACATACAAACAGCAGGTTCCCCTTTTAGACGCGTACCAGCCGCCTGATAGTTGGCTAAATCAGCCTGCAACTCCTCTCTCTTCACAGGATTTTTTAAATAGATCTTCGACTGGAGCTTCGAATGGATCAGCTTGTCAGCTTTCTCCATATAGACAGCGCCCTTATAGTCCCGCTCAGAACCCGTGCCCGTATTCAGGATGCACTTGTTGCCGTAATAATAGCACAAGATTAAAGGCAGCAAAAATCAGGCAACCACCGCTGCAGTGTGGATCAAGCGAATGATAATTTACTACTCTTTAGAACTCTCTCTACTTTGTACTGGGAAGAATCAATGCCAGGGGTAAATCTATTCGCCACCAGCGTGCTCTGTAGGTCATGTTTCTTTCGTTTAGTCACTGCACGTTAATGGATATTTTACATAATAGCGCAGTTCCCCAGGGATTCGTGCATATAGGGTCGTGCCGAGCCTGCAGTTAACCTGCAACCAAATTTTGGGAGATGAGACTCAGAGTCGGAACTCCAGACAATTCATTGATGTTGATCTTTTGGAATATTCATCCCCACTTTCTCTGAGTCGATGCATATCTACTTAGTACACGCCCTTCCAATTCGTGGACGATGTATCGCCGATTGTCGGATTGCAAATTGTTAACTACTTACATACTATTCCGCTACTTAGCTGTGCTTAGTACTGTACGGTGAGGACTGAGCACTAAAGCACAAAGGGAAAGCGTTAGGCTCTACGTGTCCAGAATCAAGCACATATATATATCTATACATGGCTTTCTAGAAACGTGTGACTCCTTTTACCACTATTCCCTCCTTGTATCCCTTGAAAGGCTTTCACTATATTACCATCGCCCAAGTTAACCCCTTTCGAAATCCTTCTACCTCAGGACTCGCTTTCTACGACTGTCCCATGTCCGTGTGTTCGACCTGTCTACCACCATCCCAGCACGATGCTCAAGGCATCGGTTTCGATCTGACCATGGAATATTGGTAAGGCTGACTTCTATATTAGCAGATAGCTCAGATTAACTCGAACTTGGCTTACACTACAGAAGCAGAACGTCCGCCGTGCGCCTCCATAATGGCGCCACGCTATATCTTACCAAGGTAGAGGCAAACATGGACTATCAGCACCAATTCAACCATTAAACTCTGACCGACGCCGTCGAGTGATTGGAAATGGTTCAAACGCTGGCTCAACAGACAACTCGACCGACCCCACACCTGATGTCTGCGTCCTGGGCAGCTTCCTGCGTCAACTCAGCCTCGCCTCGCAGCCTGCACTCCAGTGTAAGACTAGAGTAGATGTGGATATTGATGCAGACCGTCGTAGTCACCACGCAGCTATTCCCTGCACTGACGCAGGAGGACCTGAACGATGCCCTGAAGTATGCGGGTCTCCGTTCATGGCTCATATTCAGGGCCAACAGATTCGGACTTTGTCAGGATTACAAGAATCTCTATCTGTGGGGATGAGTATAAAGGAGTTGCCACTGGAAAAGGCTTATTTTGTCAGCTTTACTTGCCACGCTTTATCCACCAGTCTGGATCGGTACCCTAGGATGAATAATTTGTCCGACTATCCAACTGAGACGTTCTGCCCGTACGTGAGCACCTGGCTCGACATTCTTCCTCAACAGTGATGGTTATTTCCCATGAAGGTCCTCCTGGCAGGTGAGAATTTCAAGAGTTTTGAATTTCTCCGGGCTTGCAGGATACGCTGGAAGGGGTTCGGTTGCTCGATGCGGGGCAGAGTGGAGTTTCCGGGGGGCCTTGAAGGCTTTCAGCGATGATGTGGTCAATCCTGTGTTTAGGGCTGCTAATTGCATGTGCGTTAGCGATATAGGCACCGTTCGACTGTGTGGAGCCTCCTCATTGTGAGGAAGATAGACAACGACAGCGGGAAGGTAATTCAATCTCGAAAACAAAGAGCGAGCTCTGGCAGGTTCTCCTCTTCGCACTGAGGCTAAGCTTAAGGCAATATTATTCCGACATTATGTATACTTGCAGAAGTATGCCTGATTAGTACTGATTGAACGTAGCATGTTCACCATATCGACTATAGTTTATAGTCGAAATCTATAAAATCCCTACTTCGCTCCTCAATCATCCTGGACACATCCTGTCGTCCAGTCTTAACTAAATCAAACACCTGCTGTGACCTTTAAAGCCTACATGCACCGACCTAGTGTACTTGTACATACATATACCAGTATACTTGTGGGACTGCGCGAGTCATTGGTCCGCCAGTTGCCAGCCGGAGGTAGGTGAGTAGGAAAGTAGGTGTACTCAGTGACTAGGAGTGGCCGAATAGACGGGAAGAGTCCTATATCGCATCATGAAATGCCCGACTGCATAGTAGGGGCTCGAGAGCCGACTCATCCTCTGGATAAAGAGAGTTCTTTAAAAAAAAAAAAAAATAATAAGAAGAAGAAAGAGAGACGGAGGAAGAAGACGGCGAGATGATGATGCCATCCGATGCACGAGTCCCAACAGAGAATAATGGGCTACGAAAATCTCCGTCATTCTCCGCAAAACACAGACTTTCCCTATCTAAGGCATCCATTTACCTGGGTAATTACCCACTCAAAGATCAACACTGCATCTGCGTCAGAGAGATCGAGGCGACAAGAAAACAAACGTCTTGGGATTTGTAGATAGGTGGGTAGATGGCTGTGAATACCGAAATAGGAAGTCAGTAATACGTCCAGTGGGAACAGGCAAAGTGTCGACCATTAACCATGTGGTTGGAACTTCATGAGATCTTCGGACGATGATTGGATGCACTACGGCCGTTGAGTTGTTCTTTGGAAGCATCACTTTGAAAGCTTATGCGCTAACGGTAAGTCCGTCAGCATTTAGGTTGTCCAGGACGGCAATTCTCGGTATTGATCTGGCTGTCAAGGAAACAGTTAGGACAGGAGGATGAAGGGCAGAAAAGAGAGTGTGTGTGTGAAGGAAGGTCAGGACAGCGTGGCCGTCTCTTTTGGTCTCTTTTGGTCTTTTATGATTCGACCATTCGGCGGTTGAAGCGATACGCTCGGATGGAAGATGTCAAGAAGTATACGTTGATCAATCAGGAGGGGGAGGAAAGATAACGACCGGGCATAGCGGATGTTATATACTATACCAAAAGAATAGTAATATAAAAGAACAAGTTACAAAGAGCTTCGAGAAGGAATTGGGCTGTGCGTCTGCAGTAGTCGCGGGGGCTTATTTATATCGCCTTCGGTCCAAAGTCTGGACGGAGGAATTATATTGGATATTCGAATATATCATTCGAGTCTTCACTCCGACTATTCTTGTATTTCTTTTTATTTTATAATTCAAGAAAAATCTCCATGATCGTATTGGGAACAGTTCAGGCACGGTCAGGCCGCCGTGCGTCTCCACTGCCATTCCATTGGACTTTCTCTTCTTCTCTTTCTTATTGCGACAATGATGAATAACTGATTCTTTACCGGGTAGCGAATCCACACGATCAACCGTTATTCAACGGATTATCTTTCTTGTTGTTCTTGTTGTTCTTGTTGTTCTTGTTGCTGTTGCTCTATCCCAGCCAAGTCCGATCACGGTCCCAATAATCATCGGAGCCTTGCTAGGTAATGGACCAGAATTGAATCATCCTCTTCATCCTATTTATCTATCTACCTATTACTATATCCCTGATATCCTCGTCTTGCTCTTTCTTGTGTGACCTCTGGACAACTCAAGGCTTTCACCGACTTCTCCGACAAGAACAACCTGGATTGCTTGTCAACGACACTTGATTTGTCTAAAAAAAGAAAAACCCTTGCTTGTTTTCTTATTTCTTTTTCCTTTTTTCTATCTTAACCCAACGAACTACCCAATTTACCCCCTTTTTTTCTTTCCTCTATTTTCTTCTCCCCGCCCCTTAGTCAGACCCCAGGGCCTTAACGTTAGTTCCGGCGAAAGAATCCCACACTGCTGATCTAGGGTCGAAAAAAGAAAGGAAAACCAAAAGAAAAGAGAAGAAAAAAAAATCGCCTCAATTCTTATGGCCATCGTTGTTTTCGGCCGCCGGGGTCTCCTACTCATTCCTAACACGGCCACAATCACCATCTAGCCTCCCGGTCGTGCCCGTATGGCCATCTCCATCGCTGACAGTACTTGTAGCTCGACCAGGTCCTTGAGGCTGTTGTTGGACCCAGAACAGGTTGATCCCCCTCGTCCCAAACAGAGCATGTGGCATCGTTTGGGCCTGCGCAGATGGCTGGGCCGTGATGATCGAGATTTTTCTTCCTCCCAGCCGCCTGCCGGTTCTCTCCCCTCCACCAACCATTACGATCAACAATCCCACCAGCATCAACCTCAACCTCAACCGAGCAAACTCCACGATACCCTCTCCCGTCGAATCTCCCGGAAGGTGGGTGTCGGCTTGCCCAGGTCCACCACGTTCAAGCGACAGAACTCCGAGCGTCGAGATAACCTCGCTCTGGCTCCCCTCGACCCAGAGCCCCGTCGTGCTGTATCCGCCGACCGCCGTCGCACGCTAAGTGCCCAGAGGAGCAGATCTGGGTCTTCTCCACAGCCCGCCGTGGACCCCAGATTATCCGCTCCCGAGGTTGCCTGGCGCGGCGACCACACGGATGAGACCACGGTTGAGGAACCCCCCGAGACGAATGAGGACAGTGAGCTGTGGTCGGAATGGAACCCCTTCCCGGACGTAACGGATGTTCCCGAAGAGCCCCCCGACGATATCATCGAGATGGAGCTGGAGAAGCGGTGGATTCTGAACCTGAGCATGCATTTCCGCGACCGCTCCGAGCGCGAAAAATTCTTCGTCACCTACGCTGAAGCCCCCAACCGATGGCGGAGGGTCACCATTTCCTGTGACTACCGCGGCGCCCCTCCCGATTCCCTCGAGCAGGATTTGAAGGAACTGCGCTACCAGCGAGACAAATGCGCTCGCATCTACGAGTCCATTCGCGAGTCCCTCCCCGAGATCCAGTTCTACGAGACCGTCACCAACCTGAAGCTGGAAACGCGGGACGGCCGATTGCATGTCCATGTCACCGAAGATGTCAACGAGACCATCCCGTACCCTCCTACTTCCTGCATCGGGCACTTAGCGAACGCTCGACTGGTCCCCGAACACCGCCTACATTTTGAAGCGCATCTGTCGGGATTTGTTTACAACGTGCGCTTGGACGGCAAGTCCTTTATCAAGAAGGAAATCCCCGGACCGGATACCGTGGACGAATTCCTGTACGAGATCAACGCGCTGCATGCATTGCAAGGCACTCCCCGAACGTTGTTCAGGTGGAGGGAATCGTGGTAGATGAGTATCGACATGTCGTCAAGGGGCTGCTCATTAGCTTCGCGGAGCAGGGCGCTTTGGTCGACATCATTTATGAGAACCGAGGGTCAATCGCGTGGGAACGCCGCGAGCGCTGGGCGCGGCAGATCGTTCAAGGCCTCAGTGAAATCCACGAGGCGGGCTATGTCCAGGGGGACTTCACCCTGTCGAATATTGTGGTCGACGCCAACGACGACGCAAAGATCATCGATATCAACCGCCGCGGCTGTCCGGTAGGGTGGGAGCCCCCCGGAAATTGCTGCGAAGATCGAGAGTAACCAGCGGATTTCCATGTATATCGGAGTGAAGACAGATATTTTCCAGCTGGGTATGACGCTGTGGGCCCTGGCAATGGAGGAGGACGAGCCCGAGCGACAACAACGACCCTTGCTCCTAGACGAGGACCTAGTCATCCCGGATTACTATCGAAGATTAGTATCCATCTGCTTGAGTCCAACACCCCGGCACCGACTGTCCGCCAAGGAACTGCTGGGACTCTTTCCCTGCGACCTGGTATTAACCGCCGGACAGTCCAACTCGATACATCCTCGACATGCGGGGATTGGTGTTGGGTTGCACAGCGGTGCCCTACCATTGTACAACGCCCGCGCTATTGCAGGCCCTTCAGCATTCCTCACCCGTATGGGGTCTGCCGATGCCTTGGAGGCGTCAATGCTTTCAGGCGGTGGGTATAATCCACAAACAGACGGAGACATTCATGGACTCGGGCCACTTTTTCCCGAAAATGAACATGACGATGAGGATCCACGACCAAGCACAATTGATACTGTGGATATGGGCAGTGCAGAAACCAGACTCGATGGGAACCAACCCTTGATGTCAGCCACAGAACTAGACTCCACTGAGAAACTGCCCTCTTTAGAAGAGCGCACACATTTGACACGATTTGTCGACCCCGCCCCACTCCCTACAGGCTTTGAAGATGGCCAACGACTACCGGACCTTGTTTCAGATGACAATGACATCGATTTAGATACTGAGATTGATCCGCTGTATCGGAAATCTTCCGTGGAACAACGGACAGACTTGGTGCCATTCGCAGTCGACTCGTCCGCAGAACTTGGCGTTAGCTGCCACCCTGCGTGTTCGTTGAGACGCAGATCCACGAATAAACTGTCGCCAGAATATGCGAAACGCAACGAATCGCCGGTGTCGTCTTCTGCAACACAGTCTAGCGATCCATATTCCACAGCCGGGCCAGACTTTAGCCATGCCCTAATCCGCGACCAAGATTGGACTGGCCCAATGCAATCGCGCTCTGTATCCTCCCTGTTGCATTCGATGCTGCCTATCAATCCTGCGCTCAGTGGGTCGGGGCCAAAACTCCTGGAGAGTTCGGACCGGTTCTCACCCCTGACTATTCGATCCGCCTTGGGATACTCGCGGCAAGTTCTCCAAGAACACACTCCTAATCTCAGCGACTCACATCTTCCGATAAACCCAGCCTTTGTAGATAAGGCCCTTGCCCATGTTTGACCAAGATGTGTACACCGACCATTTCCGACAAAGCAAACAAACAAAACAAAAGCAATTGGCTTCAGCATTGCCCATTTACTATGATTTGTTGATTGAAGGTCCACCGACGGGGCCGAATCTGCGCGATACCCTTCACAATTTCTGTGCTGTACAGGTACCTTTGATGTTGCTTGTTAAATTTCACCGTTAAAATCAGCATCGCACGAGTGACGGCGAAATTGGAGTTAAATTGAGACTGACTCTCGGATTCTTTCTTTGGTTCTTTTCTTTTCTGTTCTGCTCTAAAGAAACCCGGGTTCAAACCCACATCCTTGAAAGAGGATTTAATTGCAACTTTCTGGATGAACCAAGCGATGGGTGTCTTTATCTGCATGATGATTTACGAATGGATGGATATTTGTTGCGTTGGATCTGTTTGTTGGTACTGTTCATGTATATTGGTTTATGTTGATAGGTAATATTTCTTCGTAGCGTAACTGTATTAATGGATTCAAGGGACTATTTCATTGCACTTGGTAGATATTCTACCATACCTACTAGTACCTAATGTTCATCACAACTATAATGTTTATGTAGATGACAATATGTCTCTATAGCTGCCTGTCTGCCCTCTGTATTCTTCCTATACAACATAGGTCATTTGATATCTTCACATACATACAATCATCAACATCGTTATATACGTTCTACACCATGCACTGCCCCCCTCTATTCTTTCTTAAACCAATCAATCACACATACTATATCAACCTACTCCTGCGCAATAAAACTCTCAAAACTCCTCTGCCAGTGTTGAGAATCACCCCCCAGTCCCCTTCCAATCAGGACAATCTTGCACTGCTCTCCAGCTCCAGACGAGGTGGATTCTGCGTCTCGAATCTCGAAGACTTCTCGTACAGCCTGGATGATCTTACTACTTCCGTCGTTGAGGACTAGGATCCCCTTGAGACGGTGAATGTCAAAATCAAAGCCAGAGTCAAAATCCGAGGGAGAGGAAGTTGAAGGTTTCGCGAATGGGAGGGTAAAATCCCATAGGATAGAGCGGAGCCAGGCGTCGACGAGGGGTAATTTGTCATGGGGCATTGGGGGGGTGGTGATGGCGAGGGTGGAGATTGCCTGGTTAGTATAAATAATGTTAACAATGTATATAAGAGAGATAAGGAGTGCCAAAAGAAAAGAAAAGAAAAGAAAAGAAAAGAAAAGATAAACTTACCGGGTCTATATGACTATGTCCCTTCTCACCAAAGTCCAGACTCGCCAGGTGATCATAAGCATGCAGATCAAGAACGACGCCTTCGATTTGCGGCGTCTTGCTGTGATCCGTCACGTGGATCTTGGCCACACTATTGATGGATGAGATGCGCTCTCGTACGGAGTTCAGTTCTTCAGTCGTGACCAAATCTGCCTTGTTCAGGATGATCACGTCTGCATGCGAGATCTGCATATGCGCCATGGAGAGCACGGGGCCGTGATGTCTATGCGTGTCCTGTCCTTCTTCGTGGCTGGAGACGGTCTCTTCCGGGGCGGGTTCGTCTAGAAGTCGCTGGATGTTCTTTGCGTCTACTAGGGTGACGATTCCATCGAGGTAGATTGAACTGCCGAGGTTGTCGTCGACCCAGAACACGGGGGCAATGTTACCAGGATCGGCGAGTCCGGTGGTTTCAAGTAGGATGTAATCGAATGTTCCTCGGCGTTCCATTAGCGACTCAATGGCCATTACGCCGGAGTCTCTGGTGTTCGTTAGAAGACTTTGCTCGTTGGAATAGAGATCGGTTCTCACTTGACGGAGCAGCAGATGCAGCCATTGCCGACTTCCATCCACTCGGTAACTTCCTGGCCGTCCTGACTGACAGTCAATGGTTTTTCAATATCCGTTGCTTTCCTAATTGTTAGCGTGGAGTCTAGACAAGTTAAAGGACATATTACAGTCTCCGAATTCTGCAAGACCTTTAGTATAGGCGTCACTAGATCGTATATCATATCAGAACCAACCGTTCATGATCACCGCAATCTTCTTCCCATGCTTCTCCGTAAGGATATAGTTCAGTAAAGTCGTCTTTCCCGCGCCAAGATACCCTTCACTCCGCGGAAATTAGCCAATACTCCCATGCATTACATAGTCCAGCAGACAGAGAAGCATATCCATGGATGTCGCATCATACCAGTTACCAACGTGATGGGCACGCGATCTTGCGCGGGGACATCCAATGACGTCGACGGAACCATGGATGTATCCGGTCTCTCGGACTCCGGGAGATGAGAGACATCGATGAGCTCAGGAGGGGCTTCATCGTCTTCCATGTCCAGGGCCATGATGGGAGTGGTGAGCGAGTGGAAATCGACCGATAATATCTCCAATTCTGGAGGAATGGAGCTAAGTCGAATCCTCTCCGGAATGACGTTAGTTACCCCAAGAGGGGATCTAGGGCATAGGGCACCACGGGTCATGGGCTTAGCTCCGCTTTGGCTCATCTGCGCCTCCGAGTCGTCTTGCTCCTTCGTTGCCCGGACAGTCCTTCCTTGACCTTCCTTCTTTCACTCATTTTTGATCCGGACCGTTATTTCTTCTCGTCATGGCCACCGCGGGAGTTTCTCACCCCAGCTCCCCGCGCCTCCCCAGCCCCCCTCCGTTTACTGAGGTGCAACTTGGCCCCAAGTCACCAGCAGTCGAGTCGATTGGGAAGGATGCAGAGCAATATCTAAGTGCATCGCAAGGTGCTGATGATGGCTCCTCTCGGAGGATACGTCCAGGGACTAAGGCTGTGGATATGGCCGTTGGTCCTCCGTTGGTCCCCCTGTCGCAGGTAACCACGTACTGTCCGTGTAAACAATTAGTCTACGAATCGCTGCTAACCGCACCGGTCAACAGCTCGACTCTCCCTTTCAACTCCAGGAACACCTCAAGGCCCTTTACAATCATTACACAAGGCCCGAGGGAAGCGACACCGTTGTACCGATCAACCGGAAGGTGGCTATTCAGCTCGCCGAACCCCCCGAGGGCATCGACCGGTCGCTTTGGCTCTATGAGCTCTGTCGCTTCCTGACCATGAAAGTCAACAATCTTATCATCGCCTTCTTTGCTGAGACTCCCCCGTGCTCCTCCAATACCTGTCCGGAGATGCGGGCTTCGGAGTGGCAGTATCTTTGTGCCGTCCATGACCCCCCGAAGTCCTGCTGCGCTATTGACTATTGTTGTCATACCCTTGATTGGGCTACTACGATCCTTACCTCACCCAAATACTTTCCCAGTCGTCTTACACTAGGCTCCGAGGCGGGCGGCGGACCGCAGGCGAGTATGAGGCATTTGACCAACATTTTCCGTCGACTCTACCGTATCTTCGCGCACGCATGGTTCCAGCATCGGGATGTATTCTGGCAAGTCGAAGGCCACGACGGGCTCTATATTTTCTTCAAGACGGTCTGTGACATGTACAATTTGATACCTGAAGATAATTTTACGGTTCCGGTTGAGGCAGAGGGCATCGATCCGCAGCAGCCGGCGGAGCAGACAGACGCACGCCGTTTGACGATATTGCGAAAGGAAACCGGCGGATCACTCAATCCGTCGTTGGAGGCCCTGGAAGGGTCAACTATCAGTATTGGTGCAACAACCCGGCGCCATAAGAATAGCCCGTCCACTAGTTCCCGCGTCACCACCATTAACGAAAGCACCGAAGACGACGAGCTCCAACCGAAACAACAGCCCCCGCAGGCGGCGGCAGATCCCGTTCCGGCGGAACCCGGGTCACAACCGTCTGTGCAGGGTGTCGGTAAAAAGCACGAGAAACCGAGTGAACAGGCGTCAGTCGATAGCAATGGGTCACAGGTCACCGTAGCAGAGGTAAAGGATGATGACGAGGCTCCAAACATGGTGGCGGAGGAGGGTGCTAAGAGTACTAAACAGGCGGAAACTGGATCTAGCTCTGAGGCGACCACGCCATTGGTGGATGAAACGACTGACAAGACGTCGAAGCCTGGAGCCGACGAGCCTGAGAAGCCGACCCCTGCGCCGGAGAAGACAGAAACTGAGCCGGCCACGGCGACCTCATAGATGTATTGAGAGGTCCCTCTCTCTTTATCTCTCTCTTCTGCCATATGATGTGCCTGTATTAACCTTTTAATATGCTGCGATACATTTCTTGACGTTTTTGCATCGTGACTGCCTTGATTTTTACGAACTGATGGACCAGAAGGAAGGGGACTGATATGTAATATACGATTTGAGAGATACAAGTGATTAATGATACCCATTCCTAGCTAAAATGGGCCGTATGATATACTGTATTGTTGTGATTTATTGTATTGTTGGTAGTCATATGCGTAAGTCTGCGGGACAGTTACGGCATCTCCAACAACGCAGCCAACCACAACATCCTACCTACACTCTTCCCTACATTCACCCAATTCCTTCTCCTATTTATCACAACACCTCCTTATCCCCTTGAAGTCCACTAAAACTACATGTCCACATCCTCCGAACCCAAACTCACTATGCCCCCCGCTCTAAAAAGCGCCCCGATCTATTTCGGCCCATTCCTGGTGACATCGCAGGTACGCCCGTTCCCCTCACCACCCACACAGAAAGACATAAAAGAAAAACAGAACCAAAGAAATCCCAAACCCCAACCAACTAATATAATATAATATAATAGGTCTTCCATCAAACCCCCCTCACAATAGCATTAGTAAACCTCAAACCCATCCTGCCAGGCCACGTCCTTGTCTCCCCGCGCAGGATCGTACCCCGCGTGAGCGACCTCACCGCCACCGAAACCAGCGATCTATTCCTGACTGTGCGACGCGTCGGACGCATGATCGAACGAGTCTACGGCGCGAGTAGTCTGAATATAGCTGTTCAGGACGGGGTAGATGCGGGTCAGAGTGTTCCGCATGTGCATGCGCATATAATTCCGAGGAAAAAGACGGATTTGGATCATTTGGGTGGTACGGATGCTGTGTATGATTTATTGGATGGGGTGGAAGGGGATCTAGGTCGGGTATATAAGGAGAGGGAGGGGAGGGAGCTAGAGAATGGTGGTGGTCATGCTCAACGAGAGAGGTCGCGGTTTCCGGCGGTGGATAATGAGGAGAGGAGGCCGAGGAGTATGCAAGAGATGGAGGAGGAGGCGAGGATGTTGGAGAGGGAAATAGAGAAGGAGGTTGACTGATTGATTGATGAACTACGAGTGTGTACGACTACGATGATTGCAGATAATAAGCTTTCTATAGAACCAGTAATCATGCTGATGTATCTATCTAAGTAATGTAGCAGATCATCGGTGAAACCCATGTATCGAATTCGAGAATGGCCACCCAAACGCCGCCACCGGTCTTTATGGTATGGACAAGACAGAAAGCCAATAAAAAGAAACTCGTAAGACATCAACGCCATCAACATGTTCAACAGATCATGGTTAGATTATGATTTTAATTCCTTAGCGGTCTTGTTCTTCCAGAGAGCCTCCCGTTCCTGGAGCACCGTGGCCGCCCACTCCTTAATCTCCGGCAACTGGACACGCCCCGCCACGTGGCAGAATTCTGATAGATCAAGCTCGTGAGCCCGCTCATATTCGATCATCTGCAAGAGGAGTTCCATCTTGTCGATATCGTGAACGAATTGGGCCTCGAGTGTTTCGTTGTCCTCATACTCCTGGAACACTTTCAGGATTTCCTGGCCTGTCAGTATACCCCCGGGCACACCTCCCAGCAGATTCTTGGTGATGTAATCCATCACGTCCGCTTCGCGACGAGCCTTCTCGGGCTTGTCCACGTTGTCTACGGGGGTTATATCGCCCACCAATGACTCCGCCATGTCGTGGATGAGAGCCATCTTCATGCAATGCGGCAGGTTGAGTCTTCCGGCGAGGGATGGAGGCGCAAACATTGTCATCACCGACATGCGATACATGTGGTCTGAAATGGACTCTCCCGCTGTGATGCTGAACCGGCGCCAGCCCTCCCGCTTGGTGGTTTTGAGTCGTTCCAGGAGGTGGAAGAATGGTACGGGGGAGGCGGAGTTCTCCTCGGGAGGATGAGGTAGGGTGGACAGCACTAGATTTGGTTCATCAGCAGGCGTATACTTCATGGGATGCCCTAGTTAGTTCCCGAGTCTTACCAGACTGCGTGGTCCATAAGGGGTTGGATGGTTGTTCGGAGCCCATAGTGATGGAACTGGGGGGAATGGAAGAAGATGGGAGTCTGGACAGTAATAATATAGAGATAGCAACCCCGATAGATTAAATGAGAGACTGAAAGACGGAGAGGGGAGAGGGGAGAGGAGCAAAAAGAGTGAAGGCTAGAAGCTCTGCAGGGAAAGAATGACAGTCAAAGCTTCCAAAGCAGAAGGCGGTGTGCGTCCCTGATCGACACCTGGAGATGACGCTCTCTGCTCTTCATCTCTTCCTTCTTCTCTCGACTCTCTCACGCGCCTCTCCATCTCTTACCTCCTCGAGCTTATCAGTGACATCTCCATGATAAACCATAAAATTTACACTGTACCTCGTTTGTAGTGCTCCGTTGCTCCCCCCCGACAGCTACAACGGCTGTGGTTCCTAACAGGACCGCCTAAACTATGCAGTCATCCAGAGCTCCCGAAAGACCCAAGGCGCTGAATTGGAGCTCCTCGCCGCCTCTGGCAGTCTTTGTCCGCAACCTGCAGCTCTTGCAACTGGATCGACACGATGACTGGCCAAGCATCACCGTCCGCTCCTTGTCTCACTCGTCGCAGAACCAACGCCAGCGAGTCAAGGCCATTGAATGGGCTCTGTATCAGTTGGTGGCCATCTGGGACCCGGAAACCGCTCGGGATGTACGTTATATAGCCGCGGATGCCTCAAAGTCTGACTGTCGGAATTAACTAGACACCAGAAACTTCGCCCCTTTTTTCCACCGTTAGAACCACTCCAGTCTGTCAATCTACGCGCAGCCTTGTTTCGGGTGCTGTCCGAATTGAAGAAGAACGGGGAACTGGGTCGGGAGACTATACTTCGGAAGTCTATGCTGGAGAACTGCAAAGGGGACAAATTTGACGAGTTCCTGGCTGGCTTTTCCACTGCCGTCTTGCGCAAGTCCCTGGTGGATTCTTCGGATGACGGCTTGCAGAACCCTGCCGTCAAAATGTCAATGTCTCAGGGACTCACTAGCGAAGAGCACCAGAATGCACTTTCTCTCATTCTGGCACATCGTGTATCTCTTAGATCAATGGGAGAGAGTCGCGAGCGAGTCCAGAGCACCGACGAGAAGTTCACGGAGTTGTTGGACCGCAAAAACAGTCAACTGGACTCTCGATCCGAGGAACATCCACCTATGGACCCCGACGAAGGGACCAACTTGGACAGTCTGACGCGAGATATCAAGGCGAACTGGTTTGGAAGTGCTGAATGGTTGGACACCTTGCTCTACGGTGGAGCCCGTCACAGAAACGATGCGTTCCTGGAACTTCCGTTTGACGCTGCATGGTCCAAGGCCAATGAGTCCACTGTGGAGGATCTCAGCACGTGCGCCACCCCGGATCTCCTGGTCGACTTGGAGTCTCGGGTTTCAGTGCAGCGGGCGCGATTAAACCGATGGCGTCAATATGGGAGCTCGATGCAGAACCACGAGCATGTAAAATCATCGCAGTCATCGAAGGACTGCCCAATTGTATTTCGGAATCATCAGCCACTGACAGTCGCGAGCATCTCCAAAGCCGTTCGACAGTCAGTGGAGCGGGTCTCTCCCAAAGCAGAAGACCGTTCACTGCTCTTCTCCCTGTCCGAAGCACTCGCCCGCATCAACGGCACTCCGCACATGCCCGGAAGAACAGCCGCGTGGCGAGAAACAGGCCCCCGTATGCCTACCGAGCGCGAGGCCTCTGAGCCACCAAAAGTGATGCCATCGCCTCCGCCAGTCTCCGAGACCACCACGAGCCAGGAGGAATCGACTTCCTACGGCGATACATATCATCCAAAGGAGGACATCTCATCGACACCCTCTCCTGTCGTGCAGGTCTTCCCCGACCCGGACCCGGAACCGCCCACGGACAGGAACACTCACACATACACGCTGGTGGAACGGACCCGCAAATCCATGTCCCTACTTCCACCTCCCCAGTCTCGATCTCGCGAGAGCTATCATCACCGCTCACGCCAATCCCGGAAGTCCTTCCCCGTGAACCAGTTTGAGACACCTCAGAAACAGTCCGTCTCCGCATACCACGTCGGCCGTGTATCCACTCCGCAAGACGAGCTCTTTAAAGAGGAAGCTGACTACGCTAGCGTCTTCAAGTCCCGGCCGCGCGTCGCTCACAGTCCCATCGCCTCGCCGGCAGTGCATTTCAGTCCTGTGGATGAATTTGATCTCGGTAATGGAGATCCAAGCATGAAAGGAGAGTATGATTTGGCGGGTGTGGAGTCGCCCCTGTATAGACAACGACCGTAAATAGACAATGAGTTAAGTAATGCATATAATCTAACGAACAATCACCTTTGTTTTGTTTTCCCATTCTCCAGAGTTGGAGATAGAATAATGTAAAGAATCATGGCTATACATGATCAGGTATCAATTCATTACACGTTTCTCTTCTATTACCCCACACATACATACCCATAAACTCCACCGGTCCATACTAATAAAAACATAATTCATGAGATATGTAATAGCTACAAAAAGATCACGAGACCAATCATCTCGATCCTTTCAGGTTCCGAGTGCGCCGACGTGTTGGAGGTAGTTCCGTGAGGGTTTTAGACCCAATATATTGGATGTCGGAATCGGAATCGGGATCTGGCACAGATGAGAGGTCCTCAATCGAGGTATCCTCTGCGATGGCATTATCGAGTATATCTTCGAGCTCAGGCCCAGACTCAGGTCCAGGCTCGTCGGGAGGATGGTTGAATCTCCAATGCTCGGGGCGTCTTTCCACGATGAGATGGTCTTCGTTGTCATCGTCTTCGCCCGGAAGGAGGAAGCCTCCGCCGCGGTCCATGGAATCTTCTCCTTGTTCTTCAGGAAGATGATGTTGGCTCGGAGACGGGGACGGATGCGATGCCGCACGTTTAGTGAAGGGATTGTAAGCGTCTCGTTCGTGGTCGCGCGCGGATTCACCGTATTCTTCGCGGACGCGTTCGGCGATGCGCAGACCAAAGAGGAACTTGCGCCAGGTTTGCAGGATGCGAGCTTCGGCCTTGCGACGGTCCTTTTCTCGCTTTTCGGCGGCGTCGGCGCGCCAGGCGTCCTTGACGAGGTCCTCGTTTTCAACTGCTACAACGACGCCCTGGATGACAGGAACGGCCATCTTGGACCCGAACTCGAAGCCGGTCACCGCCTCGGCGTAGTCGATGCCCAGCTTCTTGCAGATGCGCACAGTCCCGGGCCAGGGGACGTGGGCGGCTCCGCGGGGGACCATGCTGGGGACGAAGCAGTCGATGTTGCCGTAGTCGTTCTTGGGGATGACGCCGTTGCGGATGGGCGGCGGGATTATGTACTCGGTCTGGTATCGGGCGTAGAGCCCCTGTTTGGGCTTCTCGCCCATTTCGCGCTCCAGCTCATCGACCTCGCGTTTGCGTAGTAGGGTGACGGCGCGGATAGGGACTCGTTTCAGTGGCACCTCGCCTGGCTTGATTTGCCGACCTTCCTTGTGCCAGCTCTCCGTGGAGAGGCACTTCAGGACGTCGGCGCGGCGGTAAACCTTCTCCTCCTTGACCTTGTTGCCGCGACCGGTGACAAAGGTGCGCACATGCTGCGTGCCGGGTTTCAAGGCCTCCTCACGCCGCAGGAACCGTTCCAGGACGAACTCCGTCGACGCTCGTAGGCTCTGCAGCGTATCTCCGTCTTTGGCGGACTTTTTCTTGTCCGGCTGGTTCGGCACCAAATCTTTCTGGTCCTCGATGTCATCGACTGCCGTTCGGTATCCAGGGGCACGCTCGTAGATGCGCAGGGTCCGGCGGCACCAGTTGTACTCGAAATACTGGCCCTTTCGACCCGGCACGGGGATCTTCTCTACTGGCAGGCGATATCCTTTAGTTTTGCCCGGCCAGGTGCGACGACGGAGATAGCGCGTGGTGACGTCCTTGGCCGTGCGGTCGGTGGAGAAGGCTACTACGTAGCATATTACCTGTTTGGCTTTCTCGGCCTTCGCTCCGCGAGGTTCGAACGCAGCCTGCAGCTCCGGGGTCGTTGCTACGGGGTTCTGGAGCACCAGCGGATCGACGGGAATGATCTCGTGCGTCACGGGCGATGCCACCTCCGTCCAGTAGATCGGAAACGGGAGATCCTTGTCGTATCCTTTTGGGTTGTTGTTGCTGCGGCGACGGATAGGAGACTCGTCTGAGTCACTCGCTTCAGACTGGACGCCTCCCGCCTCGGTCTCCTCGGCCTCAATTATCCGTCCAGGGTTAGCCTTAGGCTTTGGTATGAAATTCTCCGATTTGGTCCACCCAAACCCCAGAGGTTGTAAACTGGCGACGAGCCGAGCCTCGATCTGGAGGGCTCGCAGGAGGGCGGTAAACAGCTGCGCACCGAGGTCTCGCGATCCCTCCATACACTCGGCCGCCTGACGAAACTCGGCCACATTGCAGATCCTCTCTCCATGTCTCTCGGGGTTGGGATTGTCATGGTGGAAGGACGCGATCTCCGCGTGCAGATGGGACATAGGCCGGTAGCCATGCTTCCGCAGCCCCGGAGCGGTGATCTTGAACTGCTTCTTCCAGTAGGCGGCCAGCACCTTGAGTAGACCGATTATGGGGTCGCCGCGACTCATGTCGGGCTGTCCCGGTTCCAGTCGCGAGGAGGCTTCCGACCACTCGCGTCGTTGTTTTCCCTTCGTCTGTCTCGCAATCTTCTGACCCGGGGAGTTCTCGGGGATTTCCAGCCCGGAGGCCACCCGCCATTTCCGGACCTCTTTGTGTAGGGCGGCTGGCAGCTGGCGACGCAGGATCTCATGGAGCTGGGGATCACTCGCCCAGGCATTGCGTAGGGCGTTGTGGAACAGGAGGAAGTGTACGTGTAGGCAATGGGTGTCGATGCGGATCTGACGTTCGATCTTAGAGGGCGCTTTCTTGCCCTCGACAATGTCGGATAGACGCACCTCGTTCCTGTCCAGGGTCAATTCAAGGTCCTGGAGAGGAGCGGGCGTGGCCGGGTTGGTAATGGGGGCGCTGGTAGGATTGGAGTCGAAGGCATCCTCCCAGTCGACCTCCGAGGATGCGTCCGATTCGTCATCATTGTCATTATCGTCATCATCATGCTCGTCATCGCCATCGGGAGGATTCGGAGGTCTGGAGTCGCTGGGGGGATCGCTCAGAGGCGAGTCGGAGCTGTCGTTGGGACGAATATTCGTAGACGAGACATTTGGGTGAACGGGGAGATGCTTGCGGGGGATGAAGGGGGGCATGCGAGGATAAAATGGATGAGAATAGATGAGAGAAAGATGATGGATAATAAAATATAGATGAGGGAGAGAGAAGAGAGAATATAGATGAGAGAGGGAAAAGGGAAATGGATGAAAGAGAGAAGATCCCCGCTTCTCCACTTCCTCCACTTGATTCTCCATCTACTATTTTATCCTCTATCCTCTAATCAACTCTTTTCTGTTCTATATTCTATTCTACTCTCCATTAATTAATCCTCCATCTAACCTACTAGATATACAAAGATGGACGCCGTCCAGCGCTTCTTCTCATCCCCCCGCTTCGCCGTCGCTGGTGCCAGCAACGACGCCAACAAGTTTGGCTACAAGCGTGCCTCTTCCTCTCCTCGTCTTTCTCACTTTGTGCTGATAGATTGATAGTCCTCGCTTGGTATCACCAACACTCTCTCCCAGTGACTCCCCTCAACCCGCGAGCAGCGGCCATCCAACTGCCTACTCGTGCCTACGAGACGGTAGCATCACCTCGGCAGTTACCGGCGCCCACGCAGACGTCGTTGTCGGTCGTGACACCACCAGCTGTGACGCTGCCGTTGTTGCAGGAGGCCCATTCGGTGGGAATCCCTGCCGTCTGGCTGCAGCCGGGGACCTTCGATGCAGCGGTGGAGGAGTTTGCGCGGACGCACTTTGCGGCGGTGGTGGCGGGCGATGGAGGACGAGGAGGAGAGGGATGGTGTGTGTTGGTGGATGGAGAGGAGGGATTGGAGGCCGCGGGGGTGTCGTGGTTGAGTCAGTTGTAGATAAATAAGATGAGATAAATGAGGATGAAATATAAAGAAGAACGAAGTTGTATAATTACAGAGTAAATATGATGAGGTCACCTGCCCAACCTCCTCATTTTGTTCGTCGTTTCTTTCGCCTCACCTTTTTCTCCTTCGGAGAATCCCAACCATAAATAAAAACCACGGGGAAATCAGAATCATAATCAAAATTAGATCATAATAAAATGCCCTCCTTTATTGATTCTCCCATTCCTCCTCATCTCGACCTCACAGGGACTCCCTCGCAGCTCTTCCAACCTCCCACTCCTTCAGCCTCGTCCGCTCTTTATCGGTCCATCTCTTTTTCAGCTCGAAAACGATCTCGTGCTATCGAGTCCTTCGACGATCATCATCATATTATTTCTTCTCATCATCATCTTCCTCCTCAGCTGGACTCAGAGATCCTCCCGGACTTCGACTACTTCTCCCGTCCCAGTCGCTATCGGGATCTCCCTCGTCCCTTCGATGCCAGTGTGGAATCCCTATCTGACGCCAGCAGCATCCGTCGCAAACGCAGTCGTCGAGATCCTTCTCTACTGATTCCTCCCGGTTCGGATGAAAAGGTCGACTTCCCCGTCTATGACGATGATCACGATGACGGCTCACCTTCCCGGCAGCTAGCTCCCGTACGCTGGAGTCGTGCCGTTCTTGGCGTGGTCGGCAAGGTCTGGGAATTCTGCTGGTCGGGTGCCTTCCGTGGCTTCTACGCTGGCGGAGGACCAGGATATGTCATGACAGTGGAACAGGGTAGCTCCCCGACCGAGAAGAAACCGAATCCCCTTCGTCGGGGCAGAGAATCTACCCCCGTTCCTGGAGATTATCCCGAGGACGGGACTGGAGAGGAAGCAATCCGCCAGAACTGGGTCATGGTATCGTCGCGGGATACAGCATACGACGACGAAGCAAGTGGCTCCTCCGCTCGTGCTCGTGCTCGACGCGTTCATCGTCGAACGACCTCGGGGCTGTCGCGACGTCGACTCCCCTCGAACAGGAAGCTCGTGTCGTCGACTGTACCTTCCTCCATGACAACCAAATCCCAATTCTCATCACCGGCCAAGCCGCGCGAGACTCCCGTGTCGGTGGAAACGCAGCGCTACATGGCCCAGAAGCGACGGATGGAGCGCGAGGAGGATGCCAGTCTGCGACGGTTGAATCGGCAACTGCAGGCGATGATCAAAGAGGGCAAACAGGCTCTGGGGACCCAAGTGGAAGTGGATGATTTTATGGAAGAATGAATTATTCCCACGGCTGTGATTATGACGATAACGATGTCTATTGATTACTGATACCCCTTCCATTCATTTTAATACTGTCAGATTGATGTACGAACTCGTCTCGTCTTGTCTTCAACGAAAACACTATACGATATCACCAGATCCATTAGCTACTAGCTAGTCATGAATTCCTTTGATCCATGTTGATCCCATCCATCAATCCATCCTCTAACCCTAGATTCAGCTCTTAGGTCGCAGTGCCCTTCGCAGGAACCTTATCTTTAGACGCGTTACCCTTAGGCGTGGCGTCCTTAGTCGCGGCATCCTCCGTCGCAGCTTTCAGATCCTCCTCGTCCATACCCAAGAGCGAAAGATCGATATCCTTTGTGAGCTCTTTGGTATTCAAGAGCGCTGCGAGGAGAGTATCAGATTGGAAGCGACGAACGAGCTGATTGTCATTGGCATTTCCATTGGTGGTGGACTAGATAAACATCAGATAGGTTGCTATTTCCAGATTCTCATCCCTCAGGATCGAACCGGGATGAAGGTGAAGGCGAAAGGGTCATACATGTAGAGGCGCTGCCAGGGTGACGGCGATGAAGAGCGCGAGTGCGGAGAGTTTCATCTTTTATTTATTTATTTTTTTAATTTTTATGATAATGATAAGGATATGATCGAATCGATATACTGATGTATGTCGATGCAGGAGATGGATGCTAGGGGGAAAAAAAGAAAGAAAGAAAGAAAGAAAGATAAATAGATCTTCTATCTATCTAGCAAGGGGAGAGGGTCATCCCTTGTCTGATCCCTTCATTCCAGTGAGATATGGTTGGGCCTGGATGGATGGTCATTGATTAGTTATATAGATGATGTGACTAACGGAAGGTTCAATCTAATATACTTAAGAGTAGATTTTAGACGATACATGTGGTCTAGAGAAGAATGAGATTTCATTTAAGATATACATAGATCTGGTCGATAGACTATGTCGACATGTGTTGATATCAACGGTTGTCGAGGTAAGAAAGCGAGAGATGCAAGTTCGGATAGACGAGTAGAACGCAACCAGATATTACAGTCTAATGATGTCTCTCTAGTGTATATAGTCTAGCTAATTTTGCATCTATCCCTGATTGATCGTCGGAATTGCTTGAAAGCCAGTGGATACATCGGATCTGTATATCTCAACTGTCCTGCAGATTGGCTACATAACATTACTTAGATAACATATAATGAATTTATTATCCCTCGACCAGTACAACCACGCTATGCGATGACCTCTACCATTACCGAACGCCCCACGCTGATGATACACCGACTTTTATGCATAAACAATCATGGAAATAGAATCAAACCAAATCATGTCAGGTTAGGTAGAAACTTAGGGTTTGTTCGGATACTCTCCCCGTATTTCAACAGGAACAGCGTGGTAGGCGCAAACGCGGCGGCAACGAACGCCAATAGACTATTCCCCCAGCCCAGTCCTAGGCTGTTGTACAGATGGGTCCCTGCAAGGGGGATGGTGGCGCCGAAGATCGACCGCAGACAAAGCTCCGCAGACACCGCACTAGCGGCGTATGTAGTGTAGGCATCCACCAGGTACACCTGCGTCACCAAGTGCACATAGAAGATCCCGGCGCCGAGGAAGAAGGTTCCCATGATGGGCACAATCCAGTGCGTCTGGCACTCAGCGGACCAGCCGTACCAAAGCAGGCCGATAGGCACAAGACAACACCCCAGTACCAGCGGTGGGAGCCGGTCCTCGGGCTTCATCTTGCCATGAATCTGCTCTTGCCGCTTGACATATCGGTCGGAGAAGCAGCCCACCGTGATCTGTCCGAACGTGAACCCCATCCCGATTCCCAGGTAGCCGAGGCCGGCCTCACCCGGACTGAAGTTGTAGACCGTCTCGAAGACATTCGTGAAGGTCGTGAAGAGGATGTACATATAACTGTAGGTGACAGCGCTGTACAATGACACGATCATGACAATGGGCGACAAGACGAGGAATTTGACCGGCCGAGTCAGAGACATCCGCAGCATCTGGCCCATCGTCTGGTCGGAATCGTATTTGGTTCGATAGCGACGTCCTGTTTCCTTCTGCAGCTGCATAGCTTTCCGCTGGAGAATAGTAGGCGCATATGTCTCTCGGAGAAGAATCAACGATCCCACTGCAATAAAGGCTCCCTGTCGAGCCATATTAGCATTGGTGGGCATGGTTGGCAGTAGCCAATGACAGGCTGATACTCACAGCAATGGCTTCAAGCCAGACTGTCCACCGCCATCCGACATTCTGGGCCATAAAGCCCCCGAAAATAGGGCCTATGCCGCGTGAGTACATCTGACGAAAGTCGAGTAGATCCGGGCATGTGGTCCTTACCAGTAACAAAACCCTGTCGAATTCAATTAGTCTTCGCTTCCTATCCAACAAATAGAAGAGGATATACTTACAAGGAGAGGTCCCACCGTCCAGACTGTCATCGCAGTCCCTCGTTCCTCCATCTTCATCATGTCGCTGACGTATCCTCCCCCTACTGTCACTGGAACGGAGCTAGCCAGTCCCATCACCAGTCGAGAGATGATCAGCATCGGCATATTGACGCTGGCACCGCACACAATTGCCGCAATAAAAAACAAGAAGTTCGCCGCGTGCGTCATGGGAAGCCTGCCACTCATCTCCGTAATTGGGGTCAGGATGAGAGGTCCAATTGCCGCGCCCATGACGTAGATCGAGACAACCAGCGAGGAGATAGACGAGTTGTCGGTATGGAACTCATCCATAACCTGCGGCACGGCTGGTGAAAAGATGGTTGATACCAGAGAACTTGCAATGTGTAAGGGACACTGTCAAAGAAGTGCGAAAGAAAAGCCATGCTTACACATTGTAACTGCTCAAGGAAATAAGGCCGATTGTCAGCCACTTGCGAGTGCTCGCCCAATTCTGAGGATTCTGAGGATCACTGGGACTCTCCCAATGGGCAAGGTTGTCATCCTCATCCTGGGATAATTCACCCAATTCCACGTCGCTATCGGACGGTCTGATCGATGTCGTTTCAACATGAATGCCTTTCTTCTCTGGCAATGTCGATCCCAGACTCTCTGAGCTCAAGTCAGATCTAGGAGGGAAGGCAACTTCTGGGTCCTGGTAAGGCTGTGTCGACATGATGATCACCGAAAGGCAAATGTGGTTGGAAGCTCCAGGAGAATGGAAGAAAGGAAGTGCGAGCGTAAGAAGGCAGCTATTGTCGTAGAAATAAGTACATAAACTCTGGTTCAAAAATAACAATTTCGTCAGGGAAAATATCCAAGTCGTAGCTGATCGTGATCATATCGCCTGATTTTGGCAGGCAACGCGCGTCCATACAGCTGGATATTCTTGGTATGTTGGCCCTTGCTTTTTTTTCTCTCATTTTTATTTTCGTCTTTTTTGGTCAGAGCTCCTTATTTTTCTGATTCCCAGTAACCAGAAAAACCCTGCATCGGATGGGTCATCCTACATTGGTGGGTACGCAAATGGATATCTGCTGGGCGGGCAGCACGGGCTCAAAACCAAGCTATAGGGATGGCGATTCCAATATTGCCCCTTGCGTGGAGAAGCCTTATTCCATATCCAATATCACACAATGCCAATAAGCCCAGCTTATCCTGTGATCTACAGAGCTATCCATCCTCAAGGAAACGCATCATAGTCATCTCCACATGATCTGCTATGCTCAAGGCTTTGGTTCCAATTCCCAGGCATGGCGATTGTATCCTAAAAGGCTATGACGATGAGGTGAGAGGCGCCTGCCCCTTCGGTTGGTATCCACGTTGACGTGGCCTTAAGCAACCAAAGAATGCGTGCCCGTGATCTTCAGGGTCACCACCGAGGGGCAGATATTGCTAGACGAGAACTCCCGCAAAGGACGCATGTGAAGGAAGGAAACTACCACTTGGTCGGTGGATCCATAGCCATTTTTTTCTGGCTGTTAGGGGTCTAGAAGGTGTTTCGCCATTCCTGTCACCGCTATGGATGTTGTGGAGCACTACCAGCCATGATGTATTAGACATTTGCAGTATTCTGAGTAAGTACTCCCGTAGATGCTAGTTCGATCTGCCGAGTGGTTACTCCATACATCTATTTCCCCGGACAGGGGGCTGGGTGGGGATGAAAAGGCTGGGGGTCAACAATGATAAATTCGAAACATGACCGAATGTCGATTATGTATGTTCCGTGACATAATGAGACCTCCCACTGAGTTGCTTGAGATATGCAGATCCGAATGCCTGACAGGGCAAGGCGAACTCCGATCCAGCAATGTTTGACCCGCAAAACGATTGGGCGACGCAGGCGGGTGATCCCCCTCGGTACCGACTATCGGATGTCCATTAGCGACGTTGACGACGACTGTGGTGGGGGCATGGAGATAAGGATAGTGATTACTAACAGCCCACCCAATAGTTATATTCGATCGGCAAACAAGTCTCTCTGAAAATAGTAATGTGAGGGCACTCTTTCCAACGGCTAAGTCGAAGTAGATGAGAGAAATGTCAAGTCATCTCGGGTGAACAATGAATGCGGAGGAGTTTAACCATCCGCTTCCCTGAGATAGCAAAAAATGCTAGACTTTTGCCATCTCAGACTCTGTTACACCGTACTCACATTATGGTTCAGTTCGGGATATCCAAGGTTCCGGGGAGATCGTCTCAATTTTATGCAACTCGATATTGAGAGCGGATCCCGTGGATCTCCGCAAGGGTCCTAAGGCTGCCCGGTGCTTAAACCTGGGTCAGGACCATGGTATCAGAGTCAAAAGCGGCTTGTTTCTCAAGCTTCTGACTCATTCCAAGAATTTCATACAGCATTTGAATTCGTATCACTCAAAGAATCAAGGTTAATCCGTAGACAGGACGGCTTGTGGACATTCTTCCCGGACATTTCGAGCGGCTGGCAATGATTTGGAGTCGTCAAGCTTCAGCCTCCGAAGTTTCCCTGCCAGTCCCGTGCAGATCCACGTGATAAGATGATATTCTAGTAATTCTACTCGGCTTAGAAAATTCCTATAAGCTTGTGTGCGTCCACTGAAGTATATAATATATCTCAACTGCCCTTTATTTGCGTACACAATCTATTCCACGCTAAATTGATCTCGCCACGATCACTATGATTCAGGGGAAAGGGGCAGAAGAACACTATACCAGCTACACGCAAGTGGCCTACTAAGGACCGTATCTGATAGTATCTATTACCTCGAATACTATCTGATGAACGCATAACCTCTTCCAGGAATAGGGGCAGGCCAGATATCTTGGTCTTGGAGATATTGAGGATGGAGTCTGTGAGATGGCCTGGTAGATCCTGTCTGAGAATAACGACCATAAGCGATGATGACCGTACGGATCATTAGCACATAGAGAAAGCGTCTCGTGAACAGTGCAATGCTTGATACCAGCTAAATGGAACAATATGAATGCTTCGCCTTCGAACCATCTACCAGCCCTCCGACCAAACTACACCGTCGCAGAAATCAGATCTACCATTCAATGCTCATGTGTACAGACCAGACTAGCGCAACAAGCGGATGATATAATAGGTCGAATTCGATCCAAATACCTAAAGGAGGTTGAATGATATCCAATCTGTCTGAAAGGTCAAACCCTTCTCCAGAGTGGATTCAATTGAATCATATCGGAGCCTTTCGAGCAAACCGAAGAAAGAACTAGATGCTTTGTACTTGATGTGGCAGTGGCATGCTATTTGACTCTACATTGTATATTATATGGAGAGCCAATATCCCTATGTATTTAAATAGTTGCTTCTGCATAATTTGTGCAAACGTGAATCTATTGCCCACATAAGAGCATGCTATTAATAATACACCCTCACCTAAGGTAACCGGTAAGCGAGAACGATGCTGTGGCATGAACAGTATAATATTCTGTCAATCTGAGCCGCGTTCTCGTAAGCGAGCGTTCCGCCCCCCGCCGGTCAGTTAAACGGGAGCCTTTCAAAACACCCAAAAATTCGCATTTCTATATAAAAATTAATTACTACATTGATTAGTACATTGCCTCCATGTATGACCATGAATATGACGATTAGAGCACTACTGCGGTGGCTCCGGTACGCGTCGTTTATATGTAAATAGTGCTTAATCTACCGGTTTAGTATCTTGACATCCTTGGACCTCCTTCTGTTGCTGTATATATTCCTGGGCCTCTGCGTAGAAAACCCTCTGCATAGCTATCTGTCGCTTAGATTACTTCATTTTTTGATATTCTGTTTCATTTTCCTCCTGTAGATACTTTATTTCTTTGGCAAGAAAAGCAGTCTCATTTGAGCCATTTTGCGCTCTTTGATAGTCTTGTCTAATCGCGCTTCCAATGAAGATGGGGAGATCTGTGCACGCGCTCTAAGCAAATTCTTAATTTTAGATGCTTGCTTCTGGAATTGCTTAGGATTATACGGTGTTTTGGTTGCTGAATTGGTCCCCCAACTCCCTGGGGATGTAAAAGTGCTAAGTTGAATATTAGTCTGTTCATGAGCTCTTTCGGGGTAGACTACGTACCAGCAAAACACCGCTATAAAGAACCCCATTGTAGAGAATCCCCCGTTGTAGAGAATTTAAATTCTGATACAAATTTGCAGAATAGCCCGCTATCCATGTTACCTCTTCCATACAAGTTTGCATATAGCGAATAACAAAAAGATTAAATTTTTGGCTGACACCCTTACTCTTACTTTAAATTCTAATTAAAATGGCAAAACGCTGTGCTATCACAAACCGCCAGCGGTCTGCCATTCGCGCTTACAATAAATTAAGGCCTTATTTAAGCCGAAATTAGCTATCAAAGTGGTTTGATGAGTTGTATAATTATAAGATCGTTCTATCTAACGTCTCACGAATTCTATTTCCAAGATTGGACTGGCTACTGCAAAAGACCTCCAATTAGATATTATAAAGCGTTGTATAAAAAGCTGGCCAGACCTGGAGCAGGCACTCGAAAACTCAATAGAAAGTTAAATTGCAATATCTCAAGAACTTATATGTGAAAAAGCATGCCAGTTCTGACTATCTTTTATCTAAAAAGGAGATGCTTTAATTTAACAATGGCTGGCTCCGGGCGCTTCCAAATCGTCGAAATATTTCTTTCGTATTCGTCATGGTAAAGCCAGCAGTGTCTCTATAGACGCAGATATAGAGATGCATTTTATTCTACAAGTTATATGCCAGTGTTCGTCTAAAAATGTTCTTAATTGCAATGAAAGCGGTCTACAGTGGAGAATAATCCCAGATTGAAGTCTGACCACTTGCTTAATTCTAGGAAGAAAGAAAGATATGACGCGAATTTTATACGCTTTATTTTTATACAAATATGGATGCCCCTGAGCGCCTTCCTATTTGGAGTATTAGGACTGCAAAAAATCCACATGTTTTTTCTCTGGAATTAATATTGAGAATCTAGGGTGCTAATGGGGCTAAAATAAAAAGGCATGGATAACTGGGAAGATCTTTAAAAAGTGGATTTGCTGGTTTGACGTAAAGGGCTGGAGCCCGCTTGACCTCTCGGGCCAATTGACACATTGACCCAATTATCCATCCCTATTATCCCTATTGTCCCTCCTGTCCTTATTGTCCCTATTGTCCCTACGGGCCCTGTTCACCCCATTGGCCACCTCGATGACCCACACCACGTTACTCTCTTTTTCCCTTTCTTTCCTTCAACGATTCCTTTTTGTACATAGCCCTTTATATAGGTTCTACGGGTTCAGGCCCTGACATTTGATATAAGAATAACCAGGTCCTTTTTAAATAAAAAATTTCTCTGTTTATATAGCAGCTTTTAAAGAGATCTCTATACAGCTCCAGAAGACTTTAATTGTGCGGCTACCAGCTAATTCAACAGCCAAATACCAGCCTCATGATCAAGGAATTATTCGTACATGGAAGGTGTTACGGAACACTATAATCCGCCCGACTTGGCGGTGCGGAAGTATCTGACGATCCATTCTACCCCTCAGTCCTTTAGTTAGCTGAGCACCCAAGATCTAGAAGTCGAGCACCTAGATAGGAATGCAAGAGACTCAGTTGATTGAGATACTGTGATTCCTGGTGTTTCCACCGAAGGACATCTACTTCCTAGTTAGGCTAGTTTGCCTGTAGCTGATAGAATAGCTCCCTGCGCATCACTTGCCCTGAATTCCACAGCAAAAGGCATACTGGAAACCTAAGTGACTACTTTATATGGTGGCTGATTTGGCCACAGCTCGATCCAGTAGTTACAATGACCCTTTAAGCGCCATATGATGGGCGGTTCAAGCATAGGACGTAGATCTAAACAATGAAGCTATTTAGTTGCTTTACGTGTGACTGCTAAGCAACTCGATCAAATTGGTGCTATCTAACGAGAATTTAAGCGTAGAGAGGAGCAAGAGACTGGTGAGTGGGTGGTGCAGGAAGGAAACAAGCTAGATACAAACAACACATACCCATCACATTACAAAGGCTTTGGCTGCTCAAGATAATACAGAAATAGTTAATATGCAGCTTTTAAATAAGCTGCAAGCAGGCCTTGATCAGCTAGCAGCATTAAATTTTAAGAGATTATGAAAATAAACCTATTCCTGATCCCTATAGAGGAGGAGGTTACTAATGATCTTGAGAACCTGGATAGCCTCATTCTTCCCAATTTAGCGCTAAGATACTGAATCTGATAATAAAGAAGTCCACGAAGTGCTTCCTAAGATCTCCGTAAACAATGATTTGGAGGCACTGTATAAACTACGATTACATGAAAAACGCAAGTTTATGGAAATCAAAAGGCTTCTTCAGGAACTTCTACACCAGGAACAAGCCTTAATAGAGAGGAAGATGCAGAATCAGTACCAGACTAATATCCGGACCTTTTTGAATTTCGTTGTATGTCTCTTTATTTTTATAAGCTAATATTGCAAGTAAGATCCTTTCCTCCTCAGTCAAATTATTTGAATATACGTGCTTTTGGTGGCAGGTAGGTGGTTGAATTGCCCGAGTATTTCGGCCGCGGTCCGGACGCGAGAGGTGGAATCGCTTACCAGTTACGTTACATAGTCCAAGTCTACTGACGTGGAAGCTAAGCTCTGCGGGCAACTTCATTCCAGGGACGCATCTCGCTTAGCTGACTTGGCAGGGTTTTTTTTTTTGCCATCGTCGTCCATGTTGAATCAATCGGAACCGGTGGCGAACCCACGGGATCCGCTTCGGCACGAGATAGCCGGTGAAGGATGCAGTGTAACACAATCAAAGCATCAATGCATCCATCTCGTTACGTGACGCAGACAGTCGGACCTATTAGTCTACCCAGGTGAACTTCCTTTCCTTTGTATGACTTGGATCTGGATTTGTCGTCACTGGCAGACGAGAGGTGGAGATACAGGAACACGACTCCGTAATTCCGGGGCTATGATTCGCGAAAGACAGGCCCTGGTGACTTTCATGGTTGGCCTCTGCTTTGTTTTATCGTGTTTGGAGAGAAAAATTCGTTCCATTTTATGTATATTTTCAGTGCAGCTCTGCCGATCTCAAGCCGAGGCACCGCTCGGGTGAATATGCAGGGTTGGCATTTTTATTTCCACTTCGAATCCGTTTTTTTGCCCCTCATTGTCTATTTTTATTATATGTTTTCTCGAAGTTCGTTTCACCTATTAATACTGTAGGGTCAGACATTTCTCTGTATTTCCCTAGTAGGTTTGCACGTAGCACTGGCCGGGTTACACGACGCCATACCAACGTCTCCAAGCACAACCACAGGGTGCACAATCCAAAAACAGGCTCAATGAAATAACCTCTGCTTTCATTAAAACCAATATCCGGTGGGTCTGCCACAATTATTGTGACACCTGAGCGATGATCCCCGGATGTCTGTGTGGCGAGCTCCTGGGTCTCCAGAAGTCCTAACTGACATCCATCATCTGGGAATATGCAGACAAAACGGGCATGACAGGCTCCGCCGCCCGTGGTGAGGAGGTCCTCCCGTCAAGAATCAACTATTGGCGTCTTCTCTTTGACCAGAACGTGGTGACGCAGGAGATCGCGAACCACCCCTATGATGGCTCCGGAACCGAGGAGGACCCGTACGTGGTCGTTTGGATCCCCAATGATCCGCGCAATCCGATGAACTTCAGCTCCGCTAGGAAATGGTCCTACACTGTCCTCGTCTCCTTCATCACTCTCACTACCGCATTGGTCTCGTCTGCCTATTCGGGCGGAATGCGCCAGATTGTCGAAGATTTCGGTTGCGATCAGGAGGTTGTCATCCTCGGCATCTCGCTGTTCGTGCTGGGATTTGCATTCGGCCCATTGATCTGGGCTCCACTGAGTGAAACCTTTGGCCGTCGCCATATTTTCACTATCACGTACTGCCTAATGACGGCGTTTAATGCGGGGGCGGCGGGTGCTAAGAACATCCAGACGCTCATCATCCTGCGCTTCTTCGCCGGCTTTTCGGGATCATCTGCTTTTGGAAACGGCGGTGGCAGTATCAGTGATCTGTTTCCTGCGTCTCAACGCGGCATTGCTATCAGCCTGTTCGCCGCGGCGCCATTGTGTGGCCCGACGTTTGGGCCTGTCATCGGCGGATTCCTCGGTTCTGGGGCGGGATGGCGCTGGGTCGAAGGCTTTATGGCTGCGTTTTCGGGCGTAGTTTGGCTCTGTGTCTACTTTTTTCTGCCCGAGACTTACGCCCCTGTCCTCCTGCGGCGAAGGGCAGCCAGATTGTCGGAACTGAGCGGCAAGGTTTACCGTAGCAAGCTAGATATTGAACGAGGCATGGTGCCGCTCCTCAAGACTCTCTCCACGGCACTTTCGCGGCCTTGGCTCTTGCTGTTCCGAGAACCAATTGTCTTTCTGTTCTGTGTGTATATGGTATGTATATTGGAGTTGACTTATGCATCCGGAATAGTTTTGCTGAACGGACGTCCGTAGGCTATCATCTATGGCACCCTGTACATGCTCTTTGCCGCCTTCCCAATCGTCTACCAGGAGATTCGGGGCTGGAGTGAAGGCGTGGGAGGCTTAGCCTTTATGGGAGTCCTGGTTGGCATGATCCTTGCTGTGGCGTATACCATCCCTGATAACCTTCACTACGCCAAACTCTGCCGACAAACAACCGGCCGCCTGGCCCCAGAGGTTCGACTGCCACCCAGTATCATCGGGGGAATCGCCTTGCCCATTGGATTGTTCTGGTTCGCCTGGACAAACTCCCCATCCATTCACTGGATGGCCTCCATCGCTGCTGGGGTTCCATTTGGATTCGGTGAGGTCCTGGTGTTCCTCAGTGTCTTCAACTATCTGATCGACTCGTATACCATATTTGCAGCATCTGTCCTGGCGGCTAATTCGGCCCTTCGGTCTCTGTTCGGAATGGCATTCCCCCTATTCACAACCTATATGTACCATAACCTCGGCATCCACTGGGCGTCGTCGATTCCTGCATTCCTGGCTCTCGCCTGCGCTCCAGTTCCCATTCTTTTTTACCTATATGGAGCACGGATTCGCAAGCGGTGTGTATATGCCGCCGAGTCTGAGGCCTTCATGGAGCGTCTCGCTGAAATGCAGAACAATCCCGCACGTCCGCAGCTGGTTGAAGATAAAGAGAAAGCAGGCATTGAAGAGAGAAACGATTCGAGGGACAGTGGTTCTACTGATGATACTGAGAGTCTGTCGCTGGCTGGAATGGGCGGACGAGCTTCTCGAGCGAGTCGACAGTCGGGGCACTCTCTAAGGCACACAGCGACTCAGTATGAGGAAAATCCATATGATATTGACCGGGTGAATACTCGAAACTCGGTGATAAGTGGTCGAAGAAAGAAATAGGCCTTTTGCTTGAGTTTTCGATTGTCCCAAACGACTTGTTTTGTACTCGGTCAACAATGAAGGAGAGCAGCATGGCCAACTGTGATGCATCACCTTGCATGATTATCGAACTGGACATAGAAAATAGTTAGGAATTAATGCTGATCACAAACTTCAACCATTCTGCAGTTATCCCCCTCCTGTCAGACGATGCTCAAACTAACAGATTCATGCCTGTGTGACTTGCCTAATGTAGTATGCTAGCAATTCTGCATCACTTTGTCACAGGTTCTTCATTCGCTATTCTCCTTTCTTCACTGGCCCTAGGGTCTTTTCTTATTATTATTTTTGTCTTGTTTTTGATCTTTATTTTTATACTCTTTTTCTTTTCCCCATCCTCTTCTCCCTGTGTACTATAGGTTTACCGATCTCATCTTTCTACTTTCTTCCCTGCATGAGCATGGAGAAACCCACCATCCTTTTCTTGACTAACAGCGAGCTAGGACAGGCTTCTATCTCGTTGGCGGTCGCCCATGAGTTCCTCACGCGTCCTTCGTATACCGTCCATATTGCATCCTTTGCTAATCTGGAACCAGCCGTGGATGCCCTCAACGCCCGTGCCAAAACCCTGGCGTCAGCGACGACCACAGCCACTTTCCATCCGATCAGCGGCCCTTGCATGAAAGATGCTTTCCCTGGAGATACCGAGTCGATTGATTATTTCAATTTTCATCCGATCGGCTTTTGGGGAGCTCGACGACAAGTCACGAACTTGGTGTCGACCACGTTGATCCCATGGGACGGCCCGCAGTACGTGGCGATCTACAACGACTGTGTCCAAATCATCAAGAAAACACAGCCAGTGATCGTGGTTCTGGATCCCTTTTTTTATGTTGCCGTGGATGCGTGCCGCATGCTTCACTGGCCATACGTCGCGTTGAGCCCCAACACGGTCAAAGATATCGTTCCTCAACCGAAGCTGGCCAGTCTGTGGAAATACCCAGCGTGAGCTCTCATGTTTCTCTCCCTCTTTGCCGCATGCGAGCTAATTCCAAAATTAGCCTGTTCTCAGGATATGCCTATCCCATGCCGTGGAGATTGGTGCCTTTCAACATTTATCTCACTGTAAAGGTGGGTTGGGCATTGATGAAAAGCAAGCAGTCCAAGGAGCTGAAGGAGTATCGCAATACACATGGGCTGATGGGCCCCAATCCCTCGGTGAATATCAGTCCAGGAGACAAGATCCCATTTCTTCTCCCCACTCGACCGGAGACCGATTTCCCCTGCTTCATTCCGGACAACTTCACACTCTGCGGGCCCATTGTGCGTCCCTGCAACCCAATTTCTGAGGAGTGCCCCGAGCTAGCTGCCTGGTTGTTACTGCGGCCCACAGTCCTAGTGAACATGGGATCGCACGTCAAGTACAACCCAGCGCAGGAAAGGCAGTTTGCAGAGGGTTTCCGAATGCTGATGGACCGCAGAAAAGATATTCAAATCCTGTGGAAGCTCCAGCGAACGGGTGAAAAAGTTGAGCCTACTGCTCTGGACAGTCTTCGCCCCGCCATTGAACAGGGCCGTGTGCGTATCGAGTCCTGGCTGGCCGTGGACCCGATTTGCGTCCTCCTGAGCGGCCAGGTGCAGTGCATGGTGCACCACGGAGGTGCCAATTCCTATCATGAAGCTGTCCGGTGAGTGTTTCCAACAAAAGAAGTGTCCTGACACTGGTACGTGCTATGTCTGCTAACTGAGGGGGCCGCGTATTTGGTCATCGCGATCTTTAGAGCCGGAGTTCCCCAGGTCGTACTTCCTCTCTGGTTTGACACCTATGATTTTGCCCATCGTGCTGAGTTCTGTGGGATCGGAGTCTGGGGCAGTCGTCAGAGTGCGCCCGCCGTCCAGTCAGGCGAACTGGGTCGTGCGTTGATCCGGGTTCTGGCGAGTGACGAGTCGTTGGCGATGGCGGAGAGGGCAAGAAGGGTGGCGGCGCAGTTGGGTAAGGAGGGACGCGTGGTAGCCTGTGAGAAGATCATTGATTTGATCCAGGAGAAGAAGTAGCGCGACTATTGGCCGTATTTAGATGTCTTTTATTAGATATCTGAGATGGTCTCCATGATGGCGTCAGCGTGCGGACGCGGAATTAAACCGCGGACTAAGTAATTAGTCAGTAATCCTGTATGTATCCATGCTGACAGCTTCGTTTTTTTCCTATTCCATCCATTATTGCAGCAGGACGTAATCATTGTTCCCCGGGAGTTTCCGGACCAAGGGACTGTTTTCTCTCTGCGTGACCCTCCATATATTCTGTCGCTTTCCCGTGAATAGATTGTTGCAATCAATTGCCTGGGAATAACATCGACAGTGTCTACATCTCTTCAAGCATGGCTTCAGAACGAATCGCTTGGATTGGCCTGGGTAACATTGGCCGGGTAAGGCGATCCTCATCGACGGACCTCAATCCTCTCCATCATCTCTAACCGACATCACAGGGCATGAGCCGAAACATCGCCCTGAAAGGCCCTCAGACCTCACCTCTGATCATCTACAACCGCACCATATCCAAATCCGCTGCATTCGCAGAATCTCTCGGCTCTAACAGCAAAGTCACCATTGTATCGTCGGTCTCCGACGCGGTTCAACAAGCCACCATCACCTTCATCTGCGTCGGTGACGATGCCGCCCTCGACCAGATCATCAACGCCGTCATCTCTGATTCCTCTGTCGACCTGACCTCCAAGGTCATCGTTGACTGCTCCACCGTGCACCCCGACACCTCGCGACGCATCCACACCACGCTCTCCGCGCGCCAGGCTTCCTTTATCGCCTGTCCCGTCTTTGGCGCCCCCAACGCCGCAGACGCAGGTCAAATGATCGTCGTCCCAGCAGGTGACGCTGACGTGATTGCCCGATTGACCCCGTTCTTCGACGGTGTCACCTCCAAAGCCATCCTGGATATACCGGGTGACGACGTCGGTCGCGCCCCGGCCCTCAAGCTCCTGGGTAACACGTTCATCTTGAATACCATCGAGACCGTAGCCGAGGGTCTAGTCGCCGCGGAGAAATCCGGAGTAGGCGTCCAGACTTATCGTCAGTGGTTGCATATGTTCCTCCCCGGCCCGTTTGCCAAATACGCCGACCGCATGGTCGAAGGCGACTACTGGAATCGCGAGGAGCCGCTGTTCGCTGTCGACTTGGCTCGTAAGGACCTGCGTCATGCATCTAGTGTGGCAGGTAAGGGAGGGGTGCGTATGCGTAGCGTCGAGGTCACGGATGAGTATTTGAAGCAGGTTAAAGCGCAGAGGGGCGAGAAAGGGGATATTGCAGGACTTTACGGGGCGATTCGGAAGGAGTCGGGACTGGAATTTGAGAATTAAATTAAGTGAACTCTGCTTTGTACTCTTTGTAGTTGATTTACAAAGTCTTCGATATTGATAGCAACATTGCGGGTAGATGGTTCAATTGTATTCCTCTAACGTATATCATCCACAGGATTTTGTGTATCGTATATCATAGATATCATGGGCCTGTCAAGCCTTCTTGTAAACATCACTGTTTTGGTATAGTTCTGCTGATGCTGCTGCTCCACCAATGACCGTTCCATCGTCAGCAATAACCGGGTGGTACGAACATGCAATTCTACATCCATCAGTCCAGACATCTACCCTGGTAGCCTAGTAGTCTAGACTAGGTATTAGATATCCAACCTACCTTCAATATCCAATTCGTAACTCGTTAGAACTTCCTCATCTGGAAGGACAAGATCGGTGATACTCTCATCCAGATAGTTCGTCTTCCGGACTCGGACTTTCAGACCTACGTTTCTGTCCTGGTCAACCCAGAGCATGTGACACTGGTCGTTGGTATTGAGATGAGATTCGCCTTCCGTATCCTCGTCGTCATCATGAGATGTATCCACGCAGCGAGAGCATGAGTGCTCTTTCAGCCAGTCCCGGAATACACGCACAACCCCATCTTGGACTGTGTTCGCGCTCATCAGAAGATGACTCTGACCCCCGGGCATACCTTTGAAGATGTTCACGACGACGCAAAGCTGCGAAAAATCCTCGAATGATTCTAAATGTACGGGTCGTGTCACTGTTACTCGTTCCTGGTCTGGTGATAGTTCGGGATCTTGGATCAATCCAGTCAGTGTTAGGTATGTGTGATTGGATATAGATGTAACTGATGGATGTATTTAGCTATCTAAAGGAATGGGATTGCTCACTTGAAGGGACCAGTCTTGTCCCACTCATTATTTCTCTGACTGTCGCTTCGGGACGAAATCGCGAATATAACGCCGTGAGACGACCGAGTCGCTGTGCTGGGTTGAAATCTTCATACATTGACCCTGTCCCTTCATGTCGAGTGCTGAGGCCATCTGTACCGAGATGTTTACAGAAGATGTGTGGCTCGATCAGCTTCGAGCTCGGGTGGAAGCATTCAAGGATCAGCTTGTATTCTTCTAGAGAGGCGGAGAAGAGGAGTCGATAGTGCAGGATGCGGAGGATCAGGGAGTGAAAGCGATGCGAGATGGTGGTGAGAGGGAGGAGAGTGCGTGTAGGGAATGAGGAGAGGATTTGGACGAAGACCTGGCTTATATGATAAGCATTGAGTGGTATCTTGGCTATTGGGATGTAACTACTGTACCTCATTGGGGAGGGAGTACAAGGTAAATGGTTTGGGAGAGATCATAATATATTTATATTTTAGCGGGTATTCAGTGGAGGTACTAGCTATTCCAAGGACATGGGAACAAAACAATGGCATCTATCCGGTAAATAAACCAATTCATAAGAACTGGTCAACGGGATATTCTCTAGATGCTGTCCTGTCTTTAATGTGCCGGGTCTTTATAACTATTCCCCAGGGTGTGACGTCAGCATCGGCCCGTTGACTCGGGGAACCGGTCTGACATGGCAAAATACCCGATTAAGCGCGACCACATTGCCCTGTATGGGCAGATACAGGTAGTATGATACCTGCCAGATGGCGCATGATAGTATGATGTTTATCTGTTAATTCTCTGAAGACATTGTCCTGGAATAGTCAAGAGACATGAGTTCACTGGAATTTCCCGATTCCCTGTGATTTCGGTACCGAGAAGATCTGCCCAATTAAAACGGGTAAGCGCAGGTCCGGAGACCCCGCGACGGGTGGGTTGTTGCCCCGCCATGCGACATCTTTGTCGTTTGTTCTAGTTCAAATCTTTTTCTCTTTCCTTTCCATTGCATGCTTCCCCTCTAGCTGCATATGGTAGTTTCGATATCATACAGAACTCGTCGCAATGGTTGAAAGCATTCTCGACGACATCTCCCACCGGAGATTCAATCCCCTCCGGGGCTCCTATGTCTTGGTTTCTCCCCATCGCACCAAGCGTCCTTGGCAGTAGGTTACATCCTTTTTTTTTTTTTTTGGTTTTTTTTTTTTTTTTTTTTTTTTTTTTTTTTTGGTTTGTTTGTTTGTTTTTCATTTTTTTTTTTTAGAGTTCGGAATCATGCGGGATGCCGCCAGTAGAAACCCTCCAAGCATGTGACAAGACACCAGGCTGAGACATCAGTAAACAGAGGAGCACAAGAGACCCCGTCGAAGACAACTCTGCCCACTTACGATCCCGCGTGCTACTTGTGTCCTGGAAATAAGCGTGCGCAAGGAGATACCAACCCCAAGTACGAGAAAACCTTTGTTTTTGTAAATGACTACAGCGCAGTCAAAGAGGAGCAGGCGCCGTACAATCCTGCTGAAAAGATCGATGGTATGTTCTCACTCTCCATCAACTGAGGATCTGCAATCTAATCTGGCTATAGACTTGGAGTCATTTTTCCTGCAGGCGGACCCTGTAACTGGCAAATGCTATGTGCTCACTTTTTCTGCGGCGCATAATCTCACCTTGGCGGATCTGATGCCCGCAGAAATCGCCCCCGTCATTGACGCATGGACCGAAATTTACACGGCTCACCTCTCCCCAAAATCGCCCCTCGCCGCTGTTGCGCCTCTGACGACTTTGTCTCTTAACTCCGTGATGGCGGAGCTGTCCAAACCCAAGGAGCAATACCGATATATGCAGATCTTTGAAAACAAGGGATCGGCTATGGGATGCTCGAACCCCCATCCGCACGGCCAGGTCTGGACCACAAGTTCGCTGCCCGAGGAACCGGCAATGGAATTGGAGCAGCTGAAGAAGTACCGCAAAGAGCGTGGAGGCAAGCACATGCTGGAGGATTATGCGGCCCTGGAAAGCGAGAGGAAGGAGCGAGTGGTGTTCGAGAATGAGGCTTTTTTGGTGGTCTGTCCCTGGTGGGCTATCTGGCCGTTCGAGACGATGATTGTCAGCAAGAAACACAAGCGGGCGCTGGTTGACTTGAATGCGGACGAGAAAGGACAATTGGCGGAGGCCATTGCGGAGATCACACGACGGTATGACAATTTGTTCGAGACGCACTTCCCTTACAGCATGGGTATCCACCAGGCGCCGCTCGAGGGCACCGAAGAAGAGATTGAGTCGTCGTATCTGCATCTGCATTTTTATCCTCCGCTGCTGCGCAGCGCCTCGGTGAGGAAATTTTTGGTTGGGTAAGTCCCCCCCCAATGTTTTATCACTTTTCGGTGGTTACCATGCAAGATACTAATTATCATAGGTATGAAATGATGGGTGAGCCCCAGCGTGACATCACCTCGGAACAAGCTGCCGCAAGACTACGGGGATGCGGAGGAGAGCTGTATAGAAAGAAGATGGACAGTTGAACCAGACGGCAGTGTAACGTGAGGTAGTATGATGTGTACCCTCAGCAGACATTACGTGGAAGCAATAACGAAGTGTATTCCGATACCCTGGCCATTAAATATTAAGAGTTTGTCAAACAATAAAACCTTCTCCTTTTCCCCATTGGGACAAACTGCCCATTCAAGCAGAGAGATAGCTCTCCCTCTGCGTCAACATCCAAGCTAAAGTGGACGAGGCAACAATCAAGGGACTAACAAAGCGACCCTTAAGCTCGGCCGTCCCGAAACCCAGCCACTCGCCGACAAAATGCAGCAAGGCAATGCCGAAGGTCCACGCCGCCAGGTCATATGATACGGGGTTGGTGATATTGTAGGCCGCGTACATTCGAACCACGGCGGAGACAAAAGTCCAGGTACCGAAGGTGCGGGAAGAGAGAGGGTTGGTGTGGCTCTGGCCGGAGGAAGTTCTAGCATTGTACAGTTGTGCGGAATATGCGTCTGACTTATAGGCTTGCAAGCTGTTGACCGCAGAGACTACAGAGACCTGGATTAAGACATCTTAAGTTAGGATCTCCTTCAAGCGATGAATGCAAGAAACTTACCAGGAGGAGCCATTTGGGGAGGTAGCCGTCGAAGGGAGGGATATAGGACCTAAAGTCGAGCAGACCGGTCTGAATACCAACCATTGTGACTTTTTCGAAGAAGAATATCGGTAAGATAAAGCCGGAATCTGGCAGACGTGACGTTGAGACCTTGGGAGAATCAGCGATGAAGAGAAGATCAACAAGTTGTTGATTTGCTGTTGGGCCGAGGTCCGTTCTTGGCACAACCTCCTCAACTCTTCACCCCGAATTGCTCCGCGTTTCTGCCGCCTCAAAACTTCCACCACTTCCTCAATCACGCATTCGGTCGGAGACATAGGTGATGAGCATGGATTTCCTGACGAAACATATGTCTTGTCTGTCGAACTGGCAGCTAAATGTTGCCCCCGGATGGCAGACGGTCGGCGCTTCCGTGCTCCTTGCTGCCGGGAGCTTGTTTGTCGTCTCCAGGGTGCTCGTCTTTGCCAGAGTTATTCTAAGTCTGTTTGTGCTGCCTGGGAAGCCGGTAAGTGCGCACACAGAGGACTCGGTTGGAGATGCCGTGCGCGTCGAGTTGACCATTGTTTGTTGTAGCTCCGTTCGTTTGGCCCCAAAAGTAGCTGGGCCGTGGTTACAGGTGCCTCTGATGGACTGGGCAAGGAATTTTCTCTCCAGCTTGCCCGTGCTGGCTACAACATTGTTCTTGTTTCCCGGACTGCCTCGAAGCTGACCACCCTTGGCGATGAGATCACCTCGAAGTACCCTACCGTGCAGACCAAGACCCTGGCGATGGACTATGCTCGCAATCAGGATAGTGATTACGACAAGCTGAAGGAACTGGTGGATGAGCTGGACGTGGCTGTGCTGGTGAACAATGTCGGAAAGAGTCACGATATCCCCACTCCGTTCGCATTGACCCCCGAGGACGAGTTGACGGACATCGTGACCATCAACTGTTTGGGTACTCTGCGTACCACCCAGTTGATTGTACCTGGAATGATTCAGCGCAAGCGAGGGTTGATCCTGACGATGGGATCATTCGGTGGTCTGCTCCCAACGCCCCTTCTTGCGACCTACTCCGGCAGCAAGGCCTTCCTGCAGCAGTGGTCGACCTCGCTTGGCTCGGAGCTCGAACAGCATGGTATCACGGTTGAACTGGTGCAAGCTTATCTCATCACCTCCGCCATGTCCAAGGTGCGTCGGAGCAGTGCTACGATCCCCGATCCGCGATCGTTTGTGAAGTCTGTGCTGTCTAAGATCGGTCGCAATGGTGGATCCCCCACCTATGCGTACAGTTCGTCTCCGTACTGGAGCCACGGACTGATGGCTTGGTTCCTGACCTGCATTACGGGAACTATGGGCAAGTTCGTCGTGGGTCAGAACCGGGGGATGCACGAATCAATCCGGAAGCGGGCCTTGCGTAAGGCTGAGCGGGAGAAGGGCAAGAAGAGGACCTGAGCTAGTCTTGCAGATACGGAAGATGCTATCGTGGGCACACCAGAGTCTAGACTTGAGGAGTCTTATGATTGGTGTAGAGTTGGGTTTCGGTTGACGTTTCTTGCGGTACGAGTTGAACGAAGTATCGGAAGTAATACTACAAATGGAGCGTTTTATGAATCTGATATCGGGATGAGGCTACGTCAGCTAATGATCCGGCCTATATTTCCGCTTTAAGGGCGAGATTAAGATACAGATAATATTACTTGACAATCTACTCTTGCTTACCTCAGTTTCATATCCTCATACCAGCAGGCAATCCACAGTGTTGTTGGTAGAACCGTCCATGGGGTCCTATAAAACCGAAGCGACAAGAACCCAGTAGCTCCAGACACTTGGACTATAATATACTTTGATGCGTATTGAGGAAGTTGCCATAGATATACCTGTTATGCCTCTTAATTAAGACCTAATTTTTATAACTTGAAAATCACGTAGAAGCTGAAATCAATGATACGAAGATCAGTCACAGGGAGCGAAGGGCTGGAGGCAGAAGGATGGCAATAGTTCACTCGCCACGCTGTGCATATTCTGCACATAGTATGCAATCGTACGTCACGTTTTCACCTAAGACTATGAACAATGCACCGCTATGGAGGACTTATGACACATGAATGGATATCTGCATACTGGTGAGAGCTGGCATTTATTTTTATCTTATCCTATTTCTCGACTGGGCGTTTCTGAGGTCTCTCTCTACGGTTACTGACATGTAAAAATGGAAGATTATTCTGATCTGCAAATCCAAGCAGAACGCATGAAGCGGTACGGACCGTACACTATACGGTATAGGTACTGAAATAAAATCTCCTGTCTATACTTAGGATAGTGAAAATGCAAGATCATGTCACATACTCACAGCTGTGCCGATTAGCCCCGACAGTGAAGATTTTTATTCCCTAGCCACACTGATCCCGTGTCTCCATCCGGCATGCCGAATCAAAAATGCGAATATTCACCGGAGACCGAAAGGGTCAAGACTGGCAGGGCTAGTTGACCGGTGAAGTTCCGAGCTGGATCGGACTATAAGCATGGTGAGACATGGTTTGAGGGTAGAAACATTCCATTGTTGGTGAACCCTGCAGAGAATTGGCTAATCAAATTTATTTCAGATACGAAGAAAAAATTAAAAACAAAAAAAAAAAATTTTCAGAGTGGATCACTACGGGTACTAACGCCACCGGTGAGCTCCAAACGGGAAAGTTAGAGTTTTCCCACTAGTGCTAGAGCCTGCATAATGCCCGAATCGGTATACCGATGGTCTGACGATCCCGATTCCGACTCGGAGAGCCGAACTTTTGGCCCAGCGACTGGTGTCTCTACGGATTACCTGCCCCGACAGGATTCTATAAAGTATCATTCATCGCATCTGAGTTCCTCTCGCTTCTTTCGAGAGTTTGGCTTTCATGGGGAGGTGAAAAGTAGTCTGTACCCCATGGATTTTTTTTTTAGGTGTGTTGTTCTCTGCCGGTGCCTTGAGATCACCAACTGATATAGTTTTCTGGTCGGATCCACTTGGACGATCTACCTGCGGAACGCTTTTTTTTTTTTTTTTTTCTCAGGAGAAAGCCGGAAGAAGAAGAGGCTCTGACAAAGAAAAAAGAAAAAAAAAGAGGAGACAGGAAATCGAGGGGATCTCGCAAAGGTTCTCTCTTCCGGAAAGTAACACCGCAAATTCTCCGTTGCTGAGAAGCTGTAAAGTGGCAAATTCAAGGAGATGCACGTGCTTTTGTTCATGTCAATTGATAGTCAGTATAGTGATGCATAGCAGAAAGTATAGACATAATAATAGATCCGCTCAGCTGAAACAATTGCGAAAAAGACAATTCCTTGGTCTGTCAAAGTGTCTCCAGTACCCTGTCCACTTATATAGTGAGGATAGTTGCCTGAATCGTCAACTTTCACGACTTCGCGACATCACGGCGACATCATCCGTTTCTCTCTCTCTCTCTCGGCTGTCTACTCCACCATCTCCCCACTCCAAGACCTTCTGTCGAAGACTGAAGGAATGCACTCCAGTCTTTGGCATCCGACTAACCCGTGGGATCTGGGCCCCCATTTTTCCTGCCATGGTCCTCCCCAATGATGGGGTTCTTACTGCCAAAGATGGATTTATTAACGTGGTTAGAATTTAGAATTCTCCGATTTTGACGACGAGTTTCCCCAATTAAATAACGCCTTGGTTAGATAAATATCGCTCCGCCCCTCGACATCTCCGGGGTTCCTTCCTCCCCATCCCTTCTCTCTTATTCTTCCTTCCCCATCTTCTCCTCTCCTTTCCCCTCCCACTTCCCCATATCGTAGGATTCATTTGTCGCGAATCCAAACGGCATCATGGGTCTCGCCAATATGATGGACCGCTTGAAGCCCCAGACCGCGTCGCAGGCGAATTCCGAGGCACCTACTCCTGCCAGAACCGACTCGACTATTGAAAAAGACAACATCACGATCGACGATACTCCTGTGCAGTATCTGACATGGCGGTCTTTCATCCTTGGTATTGTCGTCTCCATGGGTGGCTTTATCTTCGGTTACTCGACCGGTCAAATCGCCGGTTTCACTACTATGGACGATTTCAAGTCGCGGTTTGCTGAGCGTCAGTTAAATGGGACGTACAAATTCAGCAATGTTCGGAATGGTCTGATTGTCGGTTTGGTAAGCTCATCCTCTTTGCCCTTGCTCCCTATCTAAGTATCCCAACTAACTCTTCACCAAGCTGTGTATTGGTACCATGATTGGTGCTCTCGTGGCCGCCCCTATTGCCGATCGGATGGGCCGCAAGTTTTCTATCACGCTCTGGTCCTTGATTCACATTGTTGGCATCATCGTTCAGATCGCAACCGACGACAAATGGTATCAGGTGGCTCTAGGTCGTTGGGTGGCTGGTTTAGGAGTTGGAGCACTTTCCAGCATAGTCCCCATGTACCAGAGTGAATCGTCTCCTCGCCAGGTCCGTGGTGCCATGGTCAGCGCCTTCCAGCTGTTCGTAGCCTTCGGCATCTTCATCTCCTACCTCATTAACTTCGGGACCGAGTCTATCAAATCCACCGCCTCCTGGCGCATCACCATGGGTATCGGCTTTGCTTGGCCCTTGATCCTGGCTGTCGGATCCCTTTTCCTCCCCGAGTCCCCCCGATACGCCTATCGCAACGGTCGCATCGACGAAGCCCGCGGCGTCATGTGCAAGCTCTACGGCGTGGGTCCTAACCACCGCTGCATTGTCCAGGAGATGAAGGAAATGAAGGAGAAGCACGAGGAGGAGATAAATGCTGGAAAGGCAGCGTGGCACGAAATCTTCACAGGTCCCCGTATGTTCTACCGCACCATGCTGGGCATTGCGTTGCAGTCGTTGCAGCAGCTCACGGGTGCCAACTTTATCTTCTACTACGGCAACAGCATCTTTACCTCCACCGGTTTGAACAACAGCTACGTCACTCAGATCATTCTGGGTGCCGTTAACTTCGGCATGACGCTTCCCGGTCTGTACGTGGTCGAGCACTTCGGCCGTCGTAAGAGTCTGATGGTCGGTGGCGGGTGGATGTTCATCTGCTTTATGATCTGGGCTTCCGTCGGCCATTTCGCCCTCGACTTAGACGACCCTTCCAACACTCCCAAGGCCGGATCAGCTATGATTGTCTTCACCTGCTTCTTTATCGTCGGCTTCGCGACCACCTGGGGGCCAGTGACATGGAGTCTGTGCGCAGAAATCTATCCCATTCGGCATCGCGCGGTTTGCATCGGAATTGCAACCGCAGCCAATTGGACCTGGAACTTCCTGATTTCCTTTTTCACTCCGTTTATCTCGAGTTCCATTGACTTTGCATATGGCTACGTGTTTGCCTCATGCTGTTTTATAGCTGTTTTCGTCGTGTACTTCTTTGTTTTGGAGACCAAGGGTCGTACGCTGGAGGAGGTCGACACTATGTACGTCCTCCAGGTTACTCCCTGGAAGAGCAGCACCTGGGTCCCTCCCGAGGGTGTGGTTCAAGATATGCATAGGACTTCTGATAATGAGAAGCGCGATAGTCGGGTGGAGCATAAAGACGAGCCCACGGAGATCGTGGAATAGATGTACATAATTAGTCGATGATACCATTCGTTTATATCCTATGCTTCGAGTACTTCCAGTCCGCTTTATTTATTCACTCCAGATCCTTCTTCTATCTAGGCTCACAGGGGCTGGGCCATTCTATTTACATATGCACCTCGCGTTAAGTCACATTCAGTCTCTATTTGTCTACTCCCAAGCCTAGGATTTTTTTTTTTCTCGTGGCTCAGTTGTAGACGGGCCATCTACAGGTTTCCAAATTGTATGGCTCATATCCCCCGGTAGATCCGAATCGACCTGGACAGTTTCTGATTCACGCGGATTCCGTGTCAAAGCTGGATAATCCCAGTCTCCCAAGTTGACTCGGGCGGTCTCTCCAAAAGCCTGCCCGAGCCTGTATAAGTTCTCGGTAATTTGCCATGTTCTTCCACATTGAATTCTCTCGCCAGATCATGGATCTCCGGACTGTTGGCAATAGTGTCAAAAAGGTAATTGGTTTGCGTCTTTGGTTGTTTAAAGGTTTCCTTGCACCATTTTACGGCCTTGGGGAGGCCCCATGCACCCCTAGACCGGTGTAAAAAGAGGGAAACGCCCCATTCTGTCATATCCCTTTGCTCGACCTTTTCCACGATCGAGGCCACAGAAAGGATGTGCACAAAGGCTGAGGCGGTTTCTTGGGCTTTATGTCCTCATCGTCAGACCAGTCGGACTCGTCATCATACTCAACCTTTTTGGAGTCGTTTTTGGGCTGCATTTGACGAGAAAATCCACCTCCTCGATTACAGTTCACATCATCTGCCTTTTCGCCTTTACTGGTGGTGTCTGTGACTTCATTCTTAAGAGATTTGGATCCCCCCGCAGCTTCTTCGGTCTTGCCAATAGCCTCAGCTGCTTTGGAGCCTTCCACTCCAGCCTTCACAGTTTCTCCAGCCTCTCCGACTCCAGGAAGGGTTAAAAGTAGATCAATAATTGTTGGATGTCTTGCCATATTAACCCCTAACCCTAGGATAAAGAAGGGATCCTGAGTAGTTATTTCAGACCATCCTTGACGCAGCCCTGAATCTTCTGCTGTGTAATTCCAGCGGCCAGATGTTCAGAGAGTCAATAGTCTACCTTTCCAAATGTTGCTATGCATTCTCCTATCACCGGAATATCTTCGAGGCTGGTATTCAGAAATTCTCGTCTTTCACAAATACCAGGATTCTTTAGAAGTAGACTGCAGGCGATTCTTTTCGGTTTCAGTATTGAACTTAGCATAAATGTTTATATAAGAACGGAAGAGCGTTTTGTAAGCGCGTTCTATCTCGTCTTTTGTTTCTTAAAGCTGATTTACACCCTGTAGCGCGCCTTGATACGCCCCAGGATCTCCAAGAGTTTCTCTTCGTGGATTTGCCTCGGCTTCGACTTCGCTATCAATATGGGTGAGGCGTGATCCTAGGGACTCGTGGTCATTTGGGAGATATTCGTTGACGCTGTTGGACAATATCAGACCTGTGATAGTCCCGGTCTCGATGTTTGGACAGCGTTCGTAGCGCCTGCGACATTGTTGTAGTGACCTCTGGGATGCATTTCAGCGGATGTCTCCCACGTTGCCGGTGGACCATGGAGGGTATGTAAAGCTGAGCAGCGAGCAAATAATAATAGAAGCAGAAGCTAGTGAGCAGACGATTCAGAAACGACATGAGGGACAGATAGTGCAAGGTATGTGTAGGTGAACTCCGGACGCTGGCAATTCCCCATGGCCTCTTCATGGGAAGCCTCGGCTGCCATCACTGCTTCCTGGAACCTGTCAAGAAGGATGCCAGCCGAGCATGCAACTCACGGTAGTAAGCGATACGGATAAAATCATCAGCGGACTAAGACAGCTGCATATGCGGCACCAATTTCGCCCGATGAACTACCAGTGACAGCTTTCAATTGGATTCCTGCAGCGCGGAGAATTTCGACTAGCATAACCTGGACTGCCAGACATAGTGGCTGCGAGACAGCAGCCTCGGTGATACGAGATATGTAGTTACCAGCAACCAACTGTTCTTTGATGGTCCACGAAGGACGATTCTTCTCAGGCAGTGTTTGAAGGACTATGTCAAGCCGGTCAATTTTTCATTGAACAAAGGCGGATGATTCGTATAAAGACGCATCCATGCGCGGCCATTGTGCTCTTTGGCTGGTGAATACCCCAAGGATAGTGGGGAGAGAAAAATTAGAGCGATGGGTACTGATATCCGTACTGTTGGATGTTTCACTAGCGAGCTTCTGATGTTCAATTGTACTACCTGCTGGGATGGGTATATAGTATGGAAGTGTTGAACGGCGAGAACGTTAGAGGCGTATAAGGCCCAGTAGCGTTAGAATCGATTGGCTTTATAATCGGCTCATAACGTTCGACGATGGCATGAGAGTTAGTGCCACCAAATCCTGCTCAGTTGAATTAACCTTTGCCTGGTAACAACGGATGCGGCCGCTGGGGGGTTCTTACCAAGACTGTTTATGCTAGCACCTTGGACCTGGCCAGGAGCCAACATGGGCCAGGGGGTGGGTGCCGTAGGGATTTCTAAATGGCTGTAGAAGGGAGCAACCTTCAGATTTAGTTTATGGGAATGTAAATTGGACGGTATAACGCAATTTTGCAGAGCTAATTAGAACTTGGTTGGTCTTTTATCATTTTCTTCCTCCTTTTTGTCTTTTCTTTTCATCTCTCTGGGAGGCAAATACGACACAATACTAATCAAGTTAGGTTATTAGGCCAGTTATCAGAGGCTTTGTGTCCGAGCACAAAAGCTGGAGATGGACATTCTGGATTGTGACAATTCTGGTAACTTATCTTTCTTCCTGCTGACGCAATAGAACTATTTCTAACCGACCAATCCGTTAGATAGAGTGGTGTAGCATCGATTAGAACACTGATCTTCATGTGTGAAGCTAACCCATCTATACTACTAGAGCACAAGTCAGAAAGGCTCCGTCACAAGCCAATACCCTAACATCCAGCCAAAACTCGATCAAAACCTCAGCAAGGAGCAGATCCTTCCTAGTTCCTTGATCCGTCCCACAAGGTTACTGATCCTCTCTCCCATGGTCAGCATCTCAGTCTATTTTGGGCTCATCTTCGACCTGCTATACTTGCTTTTGCGACCTTCACCCAGGTGTTTGAAGAGGAATACGGGTTCAGAACCGGTACCTCTGGTCTGGCCTATTTGGGTCTGGGAGTTGGGGAGTTGATTGGGCTCTTCGATTTTGGAGCCTTGAGTGATCGCATATCGCAGGCGCGATGGCTGCGGACAAGAACCCCCAGCGAAAGCCGGAACATCGTCTTATTCTCATGATGTGGTTTCCCCCGTTATCCCAGCGGGATTCTTTATCTACGGCTGGACAATGTATTACGGAGAGCGCTGGATGGCCCCAATTACTGGGTCGTTCAGTATAAGTTTTGGCTCTTTCTTCGTTGCCATAATAGGACTCCACCAAGTCTTTTAATTATGAAGCCTCTCGCGTCTGTCCTGTCGCTGACTTGTCATATCATAGATGCCGTCACAGCTGTAACTTGTGGACCTGTTTGGCTCCGCAGCTGCCGCGTCTCCTCTTGGATCTTGGATTCTCCTGCGCTCAATATGCGGTGCATCCCTGCCCCTTGTAGGTACAAGTATTTTATGGTTCTCTCAATTACGGCTGGGGGAATTCACTGCTAGGGTTTTTGTCGCTGGCATTTTCGCCTGTGCTCTTTATCCTGTACTGGTATGGGATTGGGTGTGAAATCTTACAACGGTGAAACTGTAACAAATGTACATGTTAAAACTAGTGTCTGATGGAGGCTATACTGTCAAAAGCAGGACCATTTGTGCTCTGAAGATATTGCTAAGTCGCTAGAGACACCAGGCCGTGAAATTGGAGAGAATAGACCCTGCAACAGGCCTCCGTCATGTAGACTTCAATAATCACAATAAAGGAGGGGAAGACAAAAAAAGGGGGTGTATACAAATGCGGCTTAGAATCTTGTTGCATAGTACACCGGTGGTGCCTTGTAAGCACATGGAATTAGTGAGAGGCATGTCATGTGAGCAGGTGGATATTTCAAACTTCTTAGAGCGATGTAAATTTGGTAAGTATAAAACCAACAACCTTGTAACCAAGGGCAAGAATATTTTTATGGACAGCTACACAGGCAGGAGTCCTGTACTCTGGTTGGCCATGTCAGTCCGCCGTAGTACACTTGTTTACCTATCTGACCTGCAGCCGCCTCTGCTTAGCGAGCAGTTGCTCCATCAACTATTCCCCCTTTATTTTGTGGGCGTACCCATACACCCCCTCCAGCACGTTACTCGGTCGCAGGCCACAAATTCAGTCAGGATGGCCCCTATTACTCGCTCACAGGCCAAAAGGATGAACCCTACATCACTTGCGAACCTTCCAACAGATACTTTGCAACTGATTTTTGGCTGGTTTTGCTTGCACTGCCGCGGAAAGTATTTTCTGTCAATTCAGCCACATGCATACCTGCGCGGCGCTCAGCAGCACGATGACAAGCTATCCTGGTACTACCTGGAACGTCATGCGCTATTCTCACTATGTTTAGTCTCCAGGCGTTTTTGCAGCATTGCTCAGACTATTTTATACCATGAGTTTGTCCTTGGATACGGTGACTTGTGGCTTTCTAGACTTACTTCTTTTATGCGGGTGGTGACACAGCGACAAAACCTGGCCGCACTTGTAAAGAGGATTTATATCCACCCATACTTGGTGGGATTTATCAGCAAAACGGAGGCCCAGGACACGCTTAGGAAAGCTGCGCATGCACTGAGAATTAAGTCAAGTGGTGATCTAGTTACCATGTTACTTGCTGCATTGCCTAACCTAGAACACTGTAGCCTTCAAGTCCACACGTCTCCAACTGAAAGGCTTTACTTGTCAAATTTATACGCAGCCGACATTTCGCGCCTACCTCTTAAGACGATTGATATTTCTCTGTATGCCTCAGCAAGTCGGTCATGCTATTACCTGCTTAGACTGGACATGCAAGTACTTACTATTTTAAAATTATCTACATACCTAGAGACGCTTAATCTCCACATGTGCGGTGGTATTAAGTGTTAGGATTTGTTTCCTTTCCTGCTAAATCTTAAGACCCTTCGTATTACTTACAGCAGACTTAGTGATAGAGATCTTAAAGGCCTTTTTTTTTCTTGCAACAGTCTGCACACTTTTGTGTACGAGGCTATTGGTTATCCTATGCAAACCAGACAACGTTGCCCTATGTTTAATGGCAGAGATCACTTCCAGCCATCTAATGCTGTGAAATATCTCAGCCGCCACTGCGTAACCCTAAAATCGCTGCACCTCGACCTTCGACTGCGGGATTGGTCTACTAGGACTAATAGTGAAAATATCTTTAGCTTTCAAGACTTTACTGCGCTGGAACACTTGTTTTTTAACCCAAGCGAGTTATACAGGTGGCCATTAGCAGGTTCGCCTACAGATTCCCGGCTCCTGGTCCAGCTTCTTCCCCCTAACATCGTATCACTATATCTTGCTGGTCCTATCAGCCATGCCCTTCCACCTTGGTAAAAGCCTGCTCAGCCTTGTGGACTCCGTATCACAGGGGCAATTCCCCAGCCTGAAGCAGGTTAGATGCGACGCGGAACAAAGACTAGATAATAAGTATAACATGAGCACTATATTCGCGGCCGCCGGGATTAGTTTTGGTTACAACAGTTGGCCACAAAGCAAGGCTACACTTAAAAAAAGTGACGAGCGATCACTTTATTCACTTTCGGAGCAATATATTTTCGATAACCATAACAACGAATCTTTGGTGCCATTGCCGTTACCATCAGAGGAGGATTATGAGGATCTTTAGGAATTTTGGCTTTTCCTGGAAACACGGTGAGACATGGGACGAGGGAACTAAATTAATAACTGGTATATTTAAGATTTAGGTAGTGGAAGCCTGAGTAGATCACGAGCATTTTGAGTGACCCGGTCTTCTGAAATTGGACGAAATTGGCCGTCCTAAATGATAACGAGTCTGCAATTTGTTGTCGTGAACGAAGAGTCCCAACACTTCTATTAAAAACTAAGACTTATAACTCTCTAAATATATGATAATCAACCTAGCAGCAGCTTGTGCTCCATATATTAATACACATAGGCCAGTTGTCATGTCCCATATGCACGGTATGTCACCGTATACAAACAACCACCTTTCGGGTCAACAAGAGGCAGCTGAGGACAGAACAATGGCACGCTTACTCTGATTTATAAATTGCATGCGTCCATACAAATCGGGCAACTAATATTTAGATTAGATAAATCGAACAGACTGTACTTTGAATAATATTTAGTGCCAGGTGGCACGGGTTATTTTCCACGTCGTGCATTGAATGAGCTATAAAAAAAAAGAAAATGTAAAGAAAACCATTGTTAAATAATCTGTGGCCAAAGAAACACAAGCGATCTGTCAAGGTTGAACCCAATGTATTGCTCAGGCATGGCCTTCGCTCCTATATAGGGCGCTAGATGCGACTGATCTCCGATCGGTCGTCTTGTACCTTTTTATATGGTCAAGTGGTTTTATCTCTACTAGCGCAGAGACAACCAAACCATCACACGATCTATCCTATTTATTAAAATATATCAGTGGTGCGTTGTAGCTTTCTCATCCTAAACATATTATTTTTCCTGTCCATCAGGACAACGTCGAACTCAGTTACTAGACTGCTGTTAAGGAGTAAATTAGTCTGTCTGGCTTGTCTTGGTCGACCGGACCTTCGAGTTTGCCGTGTCTCTGGTACCCGTATATCAACAGTAATTTAATCACATCGTTGAAGGGCGGTACATCTTTTGAGGATACTATGGTTTGGAAGATCCTCCATGTCCCAGTTAGATAGGTCCACTTGATAGTTCCGCCCTCTAATGCAGTAAAGTTTCACTTTTGTTAGGCTCCAGCTTTCTTTATCAGCATAGAACCACCTGCGTATTGGGACAGCATTACCTCGCGGTCCACACCATACAAGATTCATCTTCTCAATGAGATAATCTATATCGTGGATGAACTCTGGCTGCTAAAGACTCTGCTGTCTGGAGCTCGCATCGCAGCAGTCTCGTTCAGCTATCCAGTTCTATAAATTGTAGAACCAAAGAGCATCTCCTCCGCTACCGCGAAGGAGCCGCGGTCATCGACCAAATCTCCATCTGAAATAAGGCTATCTTCGCTTAATTGCTCGAGTTTGAGTGTCTCTGGCACGAGTGTCACCGCTGGAGACGCTGAGGGTGACAGTGGAAGAGACGTATTGGCTGGTGAAAGCTTGTTCGCTAGCCCCACCCGAAGAGCCAGCCATCGTTGGTAGAAAACAACTACCCGGACCATGTAATGAGATTCCACTGCCCTTAAATCTGGCAGCTCTTTTTCGCGTATAATTAGGAATTACACTTTTAAGCAGTGGACCTTGTGATTGAAAATATTATCTTTCCCTCCCTTGCTACCTGCTGCACAGGATACGTATGTCGAAATGCTAAGGGCGCTAACCCCATTTGGAGGAGGGGGCCAACAAAAGGGGAGGGCCAAATAACAAAGAGAGGGCCAAAAAATATATCGTTCCAATATTGGCAGCGTATGTCAAGAACAGGTTACCATGCTTAATTTGCATAAGACACTTAAGGCGCAGCTTTTAATTGACCACTCAGCTCAGCCTGATTTCAGATCCGGTCCTTGTCATAGAGCGGCTCTTGCGGACCCCAAAATAAAAAGGAGCACCAAAAATGTCTCCTTGTCTGACGGTCATATGGCCAGGCACAGCTCGTGTCTCAGTCAATTGAGATATACCTGTTGCTCTCTTCGTTGCCAGTGAATAGCGTGTCCAGAACCGGCTTAATTCCGAGCCCGAAGTTTCGTAGCGGATATACTGGGGATTACAGACCATCGGCTCATTTTATCTATATCCGCATCTCCGAGCCAACTGCATCCCCTGAAGGGTATGCGCAACATTAATCTATTCGACAAAACAATGGGTATAACCGACGATTCAGCTTCTGGAAAAGATCAGGTTCTATCTCCCTGGCAGATTGAAGCTCTGATTGCCAAGGGTCAGTCGATAGTCATAGTGGACCAGAAGGTGCTTCGTGTCGACACATGGCTCCCTTACCACCCCGGCGGCCACAAGCCCATCCAACATTTCATTGGGAAGGATGCGACAAATGAGTTCATGGTGTACGTGATTACACTCATGCGGGCTTGACGATGGCTAATTAGAGTAGGATGCATTCAGCCGAAACTCGCCAGCAGATCGACCGCTACCAGATTGGAAGGATTAAAGGACGGTGGCGTAACTTCGTCCCTCCCATTCAGGGAGGCCAAATTTGGGAAAAAGGGGAGAAGACACCTCAAACTGATGTCGATGGCTTGAATAATATCCACGAGCACCATGCCTGTCTCGAAGGTCTTCCCCAGCTATCACACGAGCGCAACACCCCCGAAGAGCTAGCCTTCCTGAACGCCCAAACCAAAGAGGAAATTAGCTTGACCTTAGATCAATATCCCCCCCTGGACACGCCTACACAGTCCAATATCATCGAGAAATACCGTCTTCTGTACGAGCAGATTCACTCAGAAGGGCTCTACGAATGTCACTATACCGCTTATCTCTGGGAACTCGGCCGCTGCGGACTTCTCTTTGCCATTATGCTATTCTTTCTGCACATTGAATGGTACTGCATCAGCGCAATCTTCCTAGGGTGGTTCTGGTCGCAGTTGGTCTTTTCTGCTCATGATGCAGCCCACATGGCCATTACGCACGACTTTTTTATCGACAACCTCATCGGAATGATCATCGCCGCCCCCATCGGTGGACTATCATTGGGATGGTGGAAGCGTACGCACAACGTCCATCATCTCGTCACTAACTCGCCCGAACACGACCCGGACAACCAACATCTCCCTTTCCTGGCCGTCAACCACCGGTTTCTAGGGAGTCTCTTCTCCACCTACCACGAGCGCCTGATGCCTTACACAGCCCTCGCCAAGCGGCTCGTCCCCTACCAGGCGTACCTCTACTACCCCCTTCTGATGTTTGGGCGCTTCAACCTCTACGTTCAATCGTGGCTGTACCTCGCCTATGGCCAAGGACCCCGCAAGGGCCTGGCGTGGTGGCACCGCTATTTTGAGATTGTGGGCAATCTCATCTTCTGGGCTTGGTTCGGGTACGGGATCGTCTACCGTTCCCTCCCCACGGCTGGGATTCGGTTCCTGTATGTGCTGATCAGCCATGCGGTGACCATGCCGCTGCATGTACAGTTTACTCTCTCACACTTTGCCATGTCGACTGCAGATCTGGGCCCGGGGGAGTCGTTCCCGCAGCGTATGCTCCGCACGACGATGGATGTGGACTGTCCGGAGTGGTTGGACTGGGTGCATGGGGGACTGCAGTTCCAGGCTATCCACCATCTGTTTCCGCGGGTGCCCAGGCATAATCTGCGGCGGGTGCAGAAGTTGGTGTTGGCGTTCTGCCGGGAGGTGGGCATTCCATATGCCTTATACGGGTTTGTGGGGGGCAATCGGAAGGTGGTGGGCAGTTTGGCCGAGGTGGGAAGACAAGCGGCGATATTGGGTGAATGTAGGAGGGTCGTGGCCGGTAGAATTAGGCGACCGCATAGACATTAAGAGCTTTGGTAGTCAGGTGGATTCGGGGCTCTGATGTAGACTCCGATCTGAAGGGTTGATGCCGTGTCCCACCAAGTCATCCCCATCACGACAAACCGCCTACCTTTCCACAACATAGCAACAATACTAACCAACTCAAGGGCCCTCACAAAATGGTACATTTGGTAACTACATATCAAGTCAAAACAGTCACTGACCGCATATCCTGAACGGCTCGCCATGTTTCACAACCCGCCTTGTTCAGCACCGATCCCATCCTCAGGCTCGTTGCACACCTCCCGCATAAAATCTCCCTCAGCCCAGCCGCTCTCTCTCGAATCTCTGCCGATCCTGATTAGATTCTCCCCCATTCACCTACTACAAGTAGCCACTGCCATGCTGAAAAGAGTTTGAGATTTTTGTTCTTGGGTCTCCGTCGATGAAGTTTCTAACATGATATTGGCCTGGCCCGCGTCCGTTTGCTCGTCTGCACTAGCTTTTACTTCTTTAATTTCCGGGGAATTGTCAACACGGAGGATCTCCGGCACAGGTGAGACTTTAGTCTCTAAAGAATACCCGCAGCATTCGGGTTCCCTGGGTTCATTCGCATCCCTGAGGTCTGATTTTTGTCCACCTAATACAATTAAGGAATATTATCTACTTGCAGTATTCCTGGATCGATTAGTAAAAGGTCTGGGCTCGTGTTGGGCGTTGAAGTTCCTGATCCAGAGCTTGTAGTAAGGTCATGAAGTGGGGACGAGTCGGAGGCACAAAGAGTTGAGTCATCCTGGTGAGAAGAGTTAGTATCATTAAAGAGCTAATTATATACCCTAGAGCTGACTCCTCCGCTGTAAGATACGACTAGTTCTTTTCAGCATGATGACTCCAACTTTTAATATTTAACGAGTTTGGAGACTCCCATTGGACTAGTTACCTGAAAATCACCATGACCAACTCGCCTTCTTTTCTGCCCCTTTCGCCCAACACGCGGCTGTCGTCGCTTCGTTTCGGTACAGGCGGATACATCGCCTTGAGCCGAATCTTATCCCAGACTGCTTTATGTAGTCCAAGTGTATCACTTAAATCATAACAACGTTGAATCTTAGATTCGAACTTGCTTTGGCACATCGGGTGAAACAAATGGACTATCTGCCCGTCCTTTTTATATTTTTGTTAACATGAGCTCTTAATTCATTGTTCCGTTTCCAGACATTTATACGCTGCGAAGGGGAGAACGCTCTCCGTGCCGAGGCATAAAGGACAATATCCCGGGTGTATGTAATTATTTTATATCGCCTGGAAACATCATGTCTAAGATGGGTACTGCAGCGCTCTTCCCACCCTTTCACGAACGTCAAGAAATTTGTAGCAGTACTTCAGCTGGGTCTTTTTACAAACCAAGGTTCAGCAGCTTTTCTTGATTCAGCATTCTTGAGCATGATTCGACCGCCCTGAGATAGTTTATATTGTCAGCCGCAGATATCAATTGATTTGACACTTATTATACCACTCTAGTGTCAATGGCGCAAATGTATACTTTCTACTGGAAGCTGGATTAGCGATGTCGATATCAATAACTTGTAGAGAAATTGGAATAGGGATCCAAGCTCTCCGAGGGCTGTTTTTCTGGTTCCGGCGGCGGATATCCCCTCTAGATCTGTATCTAAGATGCCCCTATTGTGTGTCGCACTTGGCGCGGTTTGACTTGCATTCTTGCGGGGGCTGGCGGCTGTGAAAATAAAAGGCCTAGTGGTGTGACGACACCTTTGGCTCTGCACCGGCAGTATCGATCACGTTACTTGTGCTGCTAGTACATTTCATATCATACCCTTACACTCGCTTTGTTGTGCATTTCGCTATCCCCAGACCCAAAAGTGGATAAAGCTCTTCAGGGGATGAGCTGACAAACTGTACAACCAGTGCATCGACCAAAACAGTGAGGAGTAAATAGAAGAAGAACCTAAGGCATAGCTATGTTAGCGCTATATCCCGGAATCAAAATTGCGGCTTGTGACGACATAATCCTATCGAACCAACCATCACATCCAGCTCAATAGTTTGTTCATTTTTTTTATCTCAGAACCAACACTTCCTCGCCTTTTACCCAGAGCTCGCTGGCTAAGTCTTGAATAAAAACCTGTGGCTGATTATCAGGCTGATCATCTTCCTCATTATCACTAATTGGATCTAGAGTGTAGTAAGAAAGTCGTTCTGCTCTAAGCGTATCTACTATCTTTTTTTATCTGTAAGACCATTATCTTCTAAAGCAAACTCTTCCTCATTCCCAATTCCAAACTTTGAGATACAGCGGAACATTATTAGATCTTGGATAATTATGGCATTAAGAAGGCCCCGTTGGTAGTGGCAGATATCCCGAGCAGAGTTAAAAAGACACTTAACACACGCACCTATCGCAGGATTTTAGAGCACATCCCGTGAAAGACTTGCAAGTGTTGGATATTGATGCTCATGCTAGCGCCAAAACTCACAAGGAGTGATATTTACGGTTCCTATGGTAAAGAAGTTAGTATAAATGTCAAGGGCGAAACGTTAGGACCTAAAATTAGACTATGTACAAAGAGGAATCGCTCGAGAAAAGGAGGGAAAATAGAAAGGGTACAAGTAAACAAATAAGAGAGGTAAGTCGCGTACTGTGTGTTATCGCGGGCTAATAGGGACAGTAGGGACAAAGGAAAAGGAAATTAAAATATATCACTTTTAAGATATTGTTTTAGCTCTTCATGAAGAATTCCTATTCTTGATTCTCTGTAAAAGGTAGCGGAGGAATCTATTCATCAAAACGTAGTTCTATATTAGCTTTCTTCTAGCTAGAAAATAAAGCTTTTAAAGATGTTCCTGCCAGTAATAGTCTCTGTCTATATAGCTCGATATAGTTTTTCAGGCTGTCTCAGTAAGTCTTACGACATTTATAGCCTTCATCGGCCCATTCTTGCTTTAAGAAGAATAAAGATTATGCAGTGGCGCAAGAATAGTGCCAATTGCTAACATATTACCATGAACATTCAAAAGCTTTCTCCGTCCAGTTTCAAGCGCATGAAGAATTGCTGGTTTCCATGCTACCTTCATACCGCGAAGCTGAGACATCGATGCATCAGAATGGTCAAATTGGTCAAAGAGCTTGTTATACACTCTGAAGACATTATGCACAGTAACATCCTTAATTTTTGATAAACCAGTGGTCCATTTGTAAACGGGTTGTGTAATGCAAAGTAGATAATCAATCTGTTGCCATTGTGATGATCCTATACACCATGGTAAATGGATGGATTCTATCTAAGGTGGCGATCTAACGAAACATCAAACGTAGAGAAGGAAGGAAGGAAGGAAGAATTCTATCGTACAGGAAATGTGGGAAACCTCTACATTGTGGGATCAACTGTGAATAAAGCAGACTTGGTGCCTCAGGCAGGGTTCGACCTAGGCCCTGACAGCCATTCTTTTGTATGTAGCTTAAACTAAGGCTGTCCATACTCAGTACAGTATTTATTAAACACTGCTGAGGGGCGTAGCACGCGTAGCATTAAGAATGTTGAATTCCAGCGAATTTTAACATCTTGAATTAGAACAAGTCTTGGTTCCTTATTTTGAAGGCGTAGAAATGCTTCGCTCTGAGGACTAGCATTAATATAAACTGCAAGGCCATGGACCTAGATAGTGTGAGTAGAGATAAGAATAAGAGATAAACATTAAACTTTTGCAAGTGTATAGACAATCCCTTGCTACTGTTGCGTCTGGCAGAGAGACTACGCTTGGTTATCCGACCATTACTTATCAGAAGTGTCATTTTTAAGATCAGCCTTTATTAGACTAAGAAGACCCCTAGGACTTAGCTGTATAACATGGGCAAGGCAGGGAATCCGCACAACTGGTGTCTGAATTAATAAATAACCTAACTGCATTGCCTTCTAAACACTCTTACTTAATATCTGATTATTTGATGCATTATCAATAGTAATGGCCAGTACTCGATAAGCTACCTTATGCTGTTGAAGCACTTCAAGTAGCAGAGTGTGTTCCATATAAAGGCCTAAATCCAAGCAGTATTTCCTGATAGGCACAGTTATCAATAACTCTGGTAACTCTCTACTAAACTGTGGAATCCAATAGAAGCTGCTCGAGTAACAACCTGTATTATTGTTCCCTGACCTACAAAAACAAAATTACATTCAATGCAGGTGAATATTATCTTAAAGATTATTATCATTAACAAGGCAGTCTGTTACCAGGGCTATTCCCACAGTAACATATTCAGAACTTAGAGCAGTGACTTATTCTAACTTATCTATTTCTATACCCGTTCTGCATCTTTCACTGTTATGACATAGTACAGCCATATACCGTATGTCAGGGCCTAGACCGAACCTGCTTCATTCACTGTTGATCCCACAACATAGAGATTTTCCCATATTTCCTGTGCGATAGAATTCTTCTTCCCTTCTCTACACTAAATGTTTCGTTAGATCGCCATCTTAGTTATAATTCATCTATTTCACCAAGGTGTACAGGATCATCACACCGTACTGAGCCAGAGAAGAATGCCAATGCCCAAGATTTAGTTTACTTGAGAGTTGATACTTAATATTATATTACTGGCTTTGAATTGGTGTGATCTATTCTATTAAGGTATAAAAAGCTGATATAATCATAGTGTGAATTTATATCCGTCCAGGCCGGTAATGATACACAGCTAATCACTGTCGCAGAGTGACTCGAGTCCGGAACACTCGGCAATCGCAGACCTACACCTGCCGTAGTTAGAGCTATGTGACATCACTAACATACATCACGGAGCGTGGTAATGCAACAGATTCTGTGATCGGTAAGCCAAAATGAAAATTCATCTTGTATTTAACACAACATTTGAAAATGTTATCAGAATAAAAAACAATTAGTATATATAACAGCTATTACAACTCCTGGGTCCCATTTTAACTTGCGTTAAAAGTTTCCTTTCCTAAGGGTACCTTGGGAGACCACTTGTTTGGTACAGCGAGGCGGATTTGAATTTCTTTTTACTAAAATTATAAATATTTAAGGGCTATGCTAGTATTACACTTTTTAATCTTCTCACGGAGCTAGTTAAATCCTACTAGTAGATATGATGGCCTACGAAATAGAGATGGAAATGAAGCCAAATCAGCTCTATTCAGTGCCTGCTACGAGAATACTAAGCAGGGAGTGGAAAGGAAGAGGATCGAGGTAAGCAATGTGACGAACTCACCATGTAGCCTGTTTGCATTGTTTGTATCTAGCTTTGTTTATCTCCCCGCATAGTCCCCTCACCACCTTTCTTCCTCCTCCTCACGCTTGAAATTTTCGTTAGATAGCACCAATTTGATCGAGTTGCTTGGCCGTCACAAGCAATGGAGTAGATATCCCCACATACTACCACGCTCCACTGTTCCACGACCAAACATAGTAAATAGAGCAAACAGTGAACAACTAAACCGCATCGCAAAACCGACAACGCAAATTAGCCTTGCACCAGTTGTCACAGTAAATAGATCCTATAATATCCAATTATGTATTTTAATTGTTATTATGGTAAAAAAGCAATAAGTAGCAATCTTACTAAACTAAACAAGGTACTAAAAGTGCCTGGAATTACCTGCAGTCTTTCACTAATAGGCTATGGTATAAATATAAGCTGGAAAAACAGTTATAGTATCTCTTGCAAAAGCAACTTACCTAGTTAGTACCAAGCATGGTCCCGGCGATTCCTTCAGCGATATTTTTAATATTTAATTGTGGGTAGGATACTACGGTCAGCTAGTTTATTAACATGCTTAATAAAAACCTCCTGGATACTGGTAAGTTTTTGTCACAAGCGAAATTTCGTGTCCTGGATTAAGGATGCTTTGGCTTTGAAGCAGCACTGTAATGTAGACATGTCGACATATATTTTTGCATTTAGTGTGTTCCTGTGATAATTCTAAAATCGCTTTGGCAATACTAGTGTTGTTGTCTATTTTACACTTGGTTGAAAAAGACGCGTTGGATGACACCCGTGATCTATGTTATGTATGAAAGAGTTGTACATAATTAGTTCTAATCTGTTATAAACCTCGGACCTTGGTTATTGTCCATTTGCCGTTCGAGTGAATTCCTAGCAGCCTCCTCCACTTTCGTATCAGGCAGGATCACCCACCAGGTCATTCAGCCCGACATCTATAGTATATACGGAGTAGATGCCCGCAGCCCAGATACTGACCACCATAATACGACAAATACCTAAAGATGACTAAAATCTCAGCAGCAGATAGTGATTGGAGCATTCACGTCCAGGAAAAGCGCCAGCAACTGGAACTCCAAATTCCCGCCGAATGGCGACTAAGCGAGGCATTTCTTTCTTCATTGCCAAAGAATGGGCATTTACTTGAAGCAGACATCTCTCGACGCACGGGTATTTTTTCAGAACAAGAGCTACAGATCACAGAGAATTATTCCGCTGTGCAACTCTTGCAGAAGCTCGCTAGAGGCGAGTTCAGTTCACTGGCAGTGACAACTGCCTTTTGTAAACGAGCGGCTATTGCGCAGCAGCTGGCAAGAAAAAAAGACCCTTATTGTAAATCGTTTCTCATGCTAATTCTATCAGACGTCATGCCTCACCGAACACTTCTTTGCTCGAGCTCTCGAGCGCGCTCAGTATCTGGATGAGTATCGGAAGCGGGAAGGAAAAGTGATGGGACCATTGCATGGGCTTCCAATCAGTCTCAAGGATAGTTTCTGCGTCGAGGGGGTTCAAACAACAATAGGATATGTCTCTTTCCTTGGAAATCCCCCGGCAGCCTCCAACGCCGCGTTGGTCGATGTATTGCTGGATTTGGGAGCCGTGCTATATGTGAAGACCAATATTCCCCAGACCATGATGGTTAGTCTACTCTCTTTACCATGGTATATGGATTATCTAATATGCTCTATATAGACTGCAGACTCGGAGAATAACATCTACAATCGTACATTGAACCCTCACAATACGAACCTGACTGCCGGAGGTTCCACCGGTGGTGAAGGAGCTCTGGTTGCATTTCGGGGCTCGATTCTCGGGGTAGGTACTGACATCGCCGGCTCCATCCGCATCCCATCTCTCTGCTGCGGTGTGTATGGCTTCAAACCAACCAGCAATCGTATCCCGTTTAGTGGACAAACGTCCGGAAGAATGGAAGGAGTACCTGGTCTGACGCCATCGGCGGGACCATTGGCCCAGTCTCTTGAGGATATTGAGATCTTCATGACTACTGTTTTGAACTCGGAGCCCTGGCGCTACGACGTGACCGCCACTGCCACGTCGTGGAACAGACCCCAGACAGCAGGACGCTCGTTGCTAACCATTGGAATTCTTCCGGAGGATCCTCAATTCCCCCTTCATCCCCCCGTCCGCCGTGCCTTGAAGTCTGCTATTGCCGCCTTGTCCAAGAAAGGCCACCGAATTCTGCAACTGGAGAGCGATGCCTCACGGAACGTCGCTTATGCCAGCCGTCTAGCCTTCCAATACTTCACCTACGGACCGCATATCGACCATATCTCGCCAAGTGGCGAGCCACAGGTAGCATCGCTCGCAAAGTCCTCCAGCCCCATGTTCACCGGTACATTCCCTGTGGATCAGAAACTCGGAGTGTTTGAGAAGATACATGCATTGCATATCGCGAGGAAGACATACGCCGATGCCTGGCGCAGAACTTGGGTTCAAAGCAATCTCGATATTATACTGGCACCAGGGGCGCAGAATACTGCCGTGCCTCACGATACGTACGGATGGCCTCCATATACAGTGATCTGGAATCTTCTCGACGTGAGATTTCATCCCCTTGATAGTTGTTAACGTCCCACTCATCCTTCGCAGTACCCCGCCTGTATCATACCCTATGGTCGGGCTTCCAAGGAGCTTGACCCGGAGCCTATGCTTGTGACCGACGGGGTGCAACCGAGTTGTAAGTATTTATAGCTTTGGTCTTCTGTCTACACAGAGCTAATCTGTATAGATGAACCGGAACTGGTTGATGGAGCCCCTTGCGCCCTTCAAGTCATTGCGCCTCGATACAAGGATGAGGAATGTCTTCTTGCAGCAAAGGTAATTGACCGAGACATACGGGGATAAATATCTTGTCCTTTACCTACATAAATAAACTGAAGTATTAAAATGTGATAAGATTGTTGCCAATATCTAGTAGACTTCCCCAAACGGCAGGTCGATCAGTACTCCGGAATCATCTCCAGTTTCCCAACCTCGCCAATAAATTTGATGGAGGTGGAGAAGGGAGCTGTATCATTTGAACTACATGTGTAGCTCGAAAATACTCATTGCTTCTATGGTCTAGGTGGCATTTAGAAGGATCTCCGGTGCACAGAGGTTGAGGTTGAATTTCATGATTGCGTGGAACCGGAACATCGCCAAACACAGAGCATTAAAATCACTTATTTAGACAAAGGTCCACAAAAAGAGACTAGTAAACAAAAACTGGGATCCTGCGACAGATAGCTGAGTCAATGTATGCAGCTGAGAGTTTATTAGATAATCGTTTGTGTATGGAGATATTCTTTACCCTTTGGGAATGACTTCCTCTAAGAAAAGCCACCAAACTATGACAATGGCCAGATGGGCGAATATCTCACCATATACCATGAGAAAATATGGACTGTGATAAGGTAATGGATAATCTCGCGTCTGTTTCATAGTGTTGCAGACAGTCAGAAATCCAAATCCCAAAGTAAAGCCAGCAGCGACGCCAGCTAGCTTAAAGTCGTCAGTTTTTGTAGCCATTTAATAGTGAATATATAAATGGCACAGAAAAACAAAGGGAGCTAAATGTTAAGATGTGATATAAAAGAAGATGCTCTACTAAGCTGACTTCGAAGAGTGGAGAAAATACCACAGTGGAAGTTAAATATATAGGTGATTTTGCTTCTTGACTCGTACAGATTTCATTTAAAGATTTGGCCATGAAGGGCAAAATTTATTTTGGCTTATTTGCCATCAAAAAAAAAAAAAAAAAATTCACTTTCTCATGAGTTTTAGGGCTTGGGTTTCCTGGTTTGTATTGTAGAAAGCCGTTACTGAATTCCATGCCCTTTTGCCCGGTCCATATACAGTAAATAGAGCCACTTTATTTTGATATTGCAAGTGAACTTAATTTACTTATTTACCAATGTAACGCAGTAAATGGTTCTAAGCAGATCCATTCACTTGTTTAAAGTATCCGGATTGATCACTTTCTTCACAAAAAGAAAATAAACCTGGAATCTTTCACATCTATAGGATCTCTCCTCGCCAAGTGGGATATGTTGGTAGAATAGTCAAAAGCCATTAACCACAGTGAATTTTTTTCTTTTTATCTACTGTAATAATCACAAAGGGAAATTTGTGTTCAGCACTCCAAGTGCGTAGTGTTGTTAGTTGTTAGAGGGAGGCCTCCACATAAGTTGACAAACACAGTACTACCATTGGCAAGTATCAGGAGGCAAATAATAATGAGCAGACGAGAGCTTCTTAAATACAGAATATAAGAGTGTCCAGCATAATGCAAACCACCCTATAACCAGAGAACAATCAGCAAGATTGAAGCTAATGGACTTGTGCCAGTTATAGACAACGCACAAATATTTCTAGCAAAAGCCAGCTTTGGCCTTCGAGGTAGTAATAGCTTAGCAGTCCTGAAACCTTTGTAACTGATTTTACTGAAGAAATTTGTGGTGGAAATAAATCGTGATGTCCTAATTAGTAAAAACTAGTGCTCTAGGAACATAGTGTCTTATGAGAGGCTGTTGGCCTGTGTTTAGAAAGTGGTGCACATGGGTGCTGGCTTTGGCCACTAAGTAATACGCTGCGGAGTAGCATGGTTTTGAACGCTGTGATACTGAGATAAGAACAGAAAGTGTGTGAGCTCAAAAGGACGGCATTCCCACCACTCCAAGCAATCTTACATTACTCTTGCATGTCACAAGAAATTGAACAGTCTAACCTCTCCGCCATGTCGATAACCACCGCGCAAAGGTTCTATCATGGCTCTACCCAAAAGGAACCAAGACAGAAAGGGGAGCTTCTTCAGGAAGCAACGGTGGAAAAGACAGCTACAGAGAGCATCAGGGATACAACTTTCACCGGGACCGTTGATAGAGCTATTCTGGACAAAATCCAGAAACGTCTAACGACGGCCAACCACACAGCCAGAAATAAGTCAGAAACCAAAATCGCCGTTTTCATCGCCTATAAATGATGACCTGATATAATGTTACCCAGGCGGATCTAATGGCTGGTGCTAACAGCGAAAGCAAAGCACAGCGCGGAGGAAGAATCGAAGTAACTATTACCAACACCGAGGACCGATCCAAGCGTGTTATAAATAAGAGCTTTTTTGGCAAAGTGGCGCATGCGAAGTGCACCCTCTTTAATTACAAATATTTCTCCACAGATCGTCGATCCTCTATATCCTGGACTTCGGTATTACTAAAAACACCATCCCCGCGGCATTCGGATTCGAGATGGCACATAATAAGATCTTGGACCGGGCATGCGCTTACAAGAGCGGCACCCCCATACTTAGATATTGAACTGGTGTGGCCGACGGACTTGTCGCCAAGGCTAGACGCGAGAGGAAGAGAGAACTAGAGGAGGTCCGGCGCAATAAGCTGTATATGGTGGCTGCTACAGGAACAGGAAGAGGCAGTGGAGCGCCAACTGGAGCTAGATAGAATCACCAGCCTTCCTTGGCCGGACGACTCTTCTGATGTGAACAGTTATTATGGCGACAACATGCCCGACTTCATCGGACCAATGGATATTAAATCGGAAAATGGCAGGAAAAGCCGATTTTAACGAGGCAGACAAGAACATAATCGATCTCACAGACGATATTAAGAATATTAAGAACTTTATCAAGAAAGGGTCACAGAGAACTGCTGACTTTGTCGGCATTCCTCCCTTTGTGAAGCCTGAACCATCATCATCAAACTGTCGGGCACCTGTTAAGAGCAAGAGCACTGCGTTAAGCTCGCCGTGGGTATTAATTTCTGCCAGAAACGCTTAGATTATTCTTGAGTCTGAGCACGCTACGCATGGCTCCTATAATTATATTCTATCTGGATATGGCATAGTAAGTAATAAAGGGACTAATTTTTTTCGTCTTATATCAAAACCTAAATGTGTAAGCAACCCAATGGATAGCAATACCCAAACCCATCACGATTTCGCTAGCTAGAACCTATACCACTCTAAATTGCTAAAGTATCCTTCCGACCTTAGAGCAGTTTTGACCGTCCACATCTCCAGCGAATAATAGGCACCCTTAGCGAAATCTCATTGTAGATACAAACGCGGCCCAACTCTCGTAGTGGATTCCAACACACCTTGCATCTGTCTTTTCTGCCTCATCATGTCAGCTTCTCCATTACCTAGAGAAACTTGAGATGGATGGGAAAGGTAAAGACAGATAATACTACGGTCACATCTAGTTATAGGCCTCTTCAAATTCACTGAAAGTCGGAACTCTTTCAAGTTAGGAATAGATTCAAGTGATCTCTCGTGTTCATGTAGACACATCAGAACTATCTAGAAGAAAGGATGATCCCTCTGAAACGGGTTCAACCCAGGTATTTACGCGGAATATCATCCCGAGACCGTTAAATGAAACAGAGCGAGAAATAAGCACAACACCTCGACGCCTTTTTTGACACCCAATTCATGACCAATAACTATAGACGATGATGATAATAGAATATTAAAGGTAGACTTCATATCATCATGGCCCATGCAATCAAAAAGCCTTTACCGACGCTGGGTCTTGCCAATGGATCGTTTGCCAGTGAACTAAACAGGGGTTAGTTACTTCAGGAACGTAAACAATGAATATCAAACTTACCAAATGCTTGGGGAGCGATGCAGTCGTGTGTCGATCGGCCTCTCCCTGTCTCGCCATCCGGTTCATCTTCTTCTGACCCAGCTTGGCCATACGCTCGGCCTTGCTACGTGCCGTCTCATCCGTGACACCATCTTGCAGACGGTTCGTCGCCGGTTGGCTGCGAGCACGGCCTTTGGCCTTGGCGATGGCCTGGCGGGGATCCGACATGTCGATGTCCATTGCATCGCCCGTATCCACCACGCTACGGGTAGCCAGGCGGCCCCGGCTCTGGGAGCGAGCACGTGAGGTGGCGGCATCGACATCGTAGCCGGCCTCCTCCAGCGCCGACTCCATCTGTGACAGCTTCTTGGCCTTGGCGGTACGGGGAATAACCGCACGGTTCTTGAGGGACTTACGCATCCTGGCCTCGTTCTTCATCAGGGCGTGTTTCTCGCGGATCAGATCGGCCTTCATGCGCAGCTCCGCATCCTCCGCATCCTCCACATCATCATCGGATTCATAAAATCCTTCGGCCTGTAGCTTCTCCTCTTCTTCCTCCAAAGCAGTCAGCTTGGCTTCGATATCGGGGTCCACAAAGTCGTAAACGTTCTTGCCATTCCACACTTCAGGAATCTTGTCGTGTTTCCACTCGTCGTTCTCCAGCAAGTAATTCTTCTTGAGATCAATATTATAGACACCAGCACCGCCATTCTCCTCCTCAATGTCCCTCTCCAGCTTCTTGCGGTTGGGATCGTCCTTGTCATACTTCTTGAGCGACTGGACTGCCTCTGGAATAAATGTTTCGCGCTGGGCCCCACCCATAGGCTGGGCCACGTGGATACGGGCCAGAACATCACCTAGTCGTCCACCCGGCGTTCCGGAGCTGTTTGAGCCCGACTTCAGTTTTTGCGCAACTCTCTCGGCGAGAAGCTTGTCACAGGCGGTGTTTTTCACGGTCGTCACTCCCTCGGTGGTTGTGCAGGACACTTGCAGGATTTCCACGTCACCCGCCTTGACGATAGCATCAAGTTGCTGCTGATATTCAGGCTCCAAATCCTCGGGACGTCTGACATCGATCTTGTTGATCACGAGGAACACAATCTTGTTGGCAAAAAGCGGTTTGATGCTGTGAAAGAGCTTGATCTGGTCGCCCACAGAGTAACCGCACTGTTCAGAGAGATCCATGAAGTACATGACCGCGGACCGAAGATGCGCAATGGCAGTAATGGATTGCATTTCGATCGTGTTCATTTCTTCCAGCGGGTGGTCCAGGATACCCGGGGTGTCAATGGCCTGGAACCGCAGGTACTTATAGTCGAAATGGCCGACGAACAAACTCTTGGTTGTGAAAGCATAGGGCTGAACGTCGACATCAGCACGGGTGATGCTTCGCAGGAAACTGGACTTTCCGACGTTGGGGTACCCGCAAATCAAGAGTGTACGGGTATTGGGATCAATCGACGGCAAACGGCCCAAATGCTGGCGGACCTGCTCCAGATAGACGAGCGGATCTTTAAGACGTCTGCAGATCGTGGCCATACGTCCCAGGGCAGCGCGCTTAAGCTGTTTGCATTGGAACAGAGACTGGGCATATTTTATAAGACGGACGTAATCGCGAGATACCGTTTCAATAAGATGTTTGGCGGTGGAAACCTGACCAAGGGCAATTCTGAAATGATCAGCATCGTAGAGAGTGTTCATCAAATCCTTATCTAGTGCATGTTAGACCAAGACCGAGAAAGAACAAAAAGAAAAAGGAAACGAGAGAATAGATGCAAAACTTACGAAAAGGATGAATATCCTGAAGTCGGGGAAATCCATCGAGAATCGCCTGGAATTTTTCGCAGAATGTTTCCTGGGTATATTTAACTTTTCGTGTATAAAAGCCTACCGGACGCAAGAAAGAAAAATTTTGTATTAGCGGTGACGTTCAATGATCACGGACTGCGGCATCAGATTCCATCAAGTTGATGGGAAATCAACCACCTTGGGTCGCAAAATACCTCGAATACGACTGATTTTAAATCCAGCACGAATCTGGGTGGGTAGCTGTCTCTGTGTACGACTGAGGACGATATCCAAAAACTCCTGGCTCGTGGGCACAGGAGCGATCTAATCGAGCGGTGAAAAAAGTATCTTGTCAGTCTCGACGGTTCCTGGGATCCAAGGTTCAACCAAAATGGCTTACATCTTTCCAGGTGGTTTTCATGATGGGCACCTGAGAAGTACACGAGGCCAACTCTCAAGGGAATCCCAGCGATGAGAATTAGGAGGGTTGGAAGAAAGACTTATTCTCTCAGCGACCGAGATCCTTTGGGTTTAAAAAAAAAAAAAAAAAAAATAGTATTTCCGGGCGGTCGGAGTCAGATTTTGGCGGGCGGTGAGGACCAATGTGGGGAACACATCGTGGTAACCGAGAGGGGAATTCATTCAGATATACATACAGAGTACGCGCTTTAAGCCTTCCATTCCCTCTACTCCATACGAGACCGTGTCGTATCATGTACATTGACTACCATGGGACTATGATACACAGAGATTCCTGCCTGACCAAACCAACCGCCCAGTCGTGGTATTCATCCATTCGATATCCGTCCCAGAATCATCGTAGCCCAGACAAAAACTACGTTGCTTTTCCTCTTAACCCACCGTGTAAAACCAAATCCAGGGGATAAAACTATTAAACATGCATGCGTAAAACGTTGAATGGGAATTGTGTGGCGACAGGGGTAAGAAATATAAGGGAGGAAAAAAGAGAAAAAAAGGGGAAAAGGGAGACACTAAGTCGTGTTGAAAAGTGATAAAATTCGTAATCGAATCAATCCATAGCCCTTACTCTTTAGCAAATTCGAGAGCCTAAAATCGCTTAGTGATGAGGCAAGACAGGGATTTTTGGAAGACACAGCTTGTAAAGGGAAAGGAACGTACCATGTCAGTCCAACCCCCTCCTCCAAACCGACACTTGCTAGGACCCCGGTTCTCAAACCCAAATGATTCATAGTATGACACCAAATGATCATGAGCAATAAGGACAAGACGATCCGCAATCTGAGCTTCCTTGATTCTCTGAATGTAGGACTTCATCAAGGTACTCCCGACTTGTTTGCCCTGATGCTCTGGCAAGACCGCGAGAGAGTGGATCGCAATCGTGTTGCCGTACTCGTCGTGACCAACAGTTTCACCATTATCAATGGTCTGCCTCTCGGTCTCCCACTTCTCAGGGAGTTGCATAGATTTATCCGTCACATGAGGAGTGGAGGTTCGAGTCGCAATAACATGTCCGACAAGAGTCGCGCGCGGCTTGGGCTCCCCTTCCTTGACAACAGGGAGGGTAAAGAGACCCAAGCAGAGTTCGGGGCATCGACCGAGGCGATAGATGAACTTCAAATCAAGTCAGTCAGCAGGCTGTCATTCCCAACTGGGGGCGCGGGTGGTCCTACTTTCTCTCGGGAACAGCGCTCTTGTTCCGGGAAAGTCTGTTCGACGTTCACACAGTCATCCACATTTGACACAGTAAGAACCTGAACAAAAGGATGGAGATCGTCCAACTTTGTGCGATGATGTACCGGTGGGCGACGGAACCAGTGGGGGAATTCGTTGATATCGTCATGGTCAACCGCGACGTAGTCTTCATCGGCCTCTTCTTCATCATCGTCGTCGTCTATCTCTCCCAAGGCAAGGCCGCGCTCTATTGTGAAGCCATCCCGGGCACCCAAGCGTGAGAGATCGGATCCTGTCGCGGGTAGAGAATAGCCATCGGCATTTGATAACGGCTTGAGCCCATTAATAGCCTCCTGGTATTGATTGTCGTTAGGATCAGAAGACATGGTCTGTGGGAATTTGTCGCAGGCCGCGCAGAAGTGAAATCAAGTGTCGCTTTGTTTTAACTGTAGAACGGAGGATCTTGAGAAAATATATTTCCGACGAGGCAAACTCAACCTAGTAGTAGATACCAAAAGTTGCAGGGGAAGAGGTCAGTGGAGAGGGCGTAAGGAAGAATGAAAAAGTGTAGAATCGAGGGGTCCGAATCTTCGGAAAGCCAGAAAATGGTGGGGGGCGATTTAGCTCAATGCGGACGATAAGACTCGGGTTTCAATTCCAGAAGCTTAAAAACCCGGAATTGGTCGACGGTGATTTCCTTAACAACTTCAGTCAAGGTGACGACTGCCATTCTGGTTCTGGTTCTCTTTCTCTGCCCTAAATCGCGTGACCAGGCATGATGCTTGATCGAGAAGAATGCAGTTCTTTGTCTTTGCGATGCCATCTGGTTGTTGGTGGTCAAGGCTTCGACTATCCCCACTGTGTAAGGTAGAGGCATGTTCATGTATCTATTATTATAATGATCGTGACCAAATCCAAGTAAATACTAGGTGGCATTATAGGGTGTGCCAGAAATAGCTTTTTATTGAGGCCGTTGATTTGCCAACAATTCTGCAACACACAGGGGGCGACGATCGTCAACAATCCTACTCCCAGCGCATTCCACCTTTCTAGGGATGCTCTTACTCTTCTAAATATTAAATAAATACTGACTAAATAACTGAAAGAGAATGGAAAATACTGAAGCAGCGAGGGACGCGCAGAAGAAAGAAACAAGATGGGAAATGGCGTTTATGGCCCGGATGAGGGAGGTTGACCCTGGTCTCTTCCTAGGAAACGTGGATGCATCATACAAGCGGATATGCTCCAGGAGAATCATATCAACGCCATAGTCTCCCTTACAGATGCGCGATCGGTGTGGTGGAATAATACTACAAGAGAGGCTGGAATTCCCGAGCATCGCCAAATGGATTCAATGTGTTGATTCCTCCACCTGGGCTTTTGGTGTATGTGAACGACGTCTGCAGCTTTATCGATCGGAGGGTGAGTTTAACCCCAGCCATCGACCTCCTTGCCGGTCGGATCACATAACAAACTATGCAGCTCGCCTCCGAAGGCTATTTTAGTTCATTGCGATCTGGGGATATCACGTTCCCCGACCGTGATCATTGCATATCTCATGCGCAAGTATGGCTCCAAGCGGGAGAATGCCCTGGCTCTTGTGCAATCAAGGCAGAAAGTCAAGCCCAGTACTAATTTTACTCAGCAACTTCAGGTATGGGAAGAGGTTGGCTATCTGGTGTGGGAGAACGAGCAGGGGACGGTTCCAAAACCTCCTTACTGGGCATTTCTGAATGACCGAGCCGTTTTAAAAAGAGAGGGCCTTGCAGGAAACGGACCTCTGGCACCCCAGATCCTATAGTTCGACTAAATGAAAAGAAGACACGATAGACTTAAGCAAAGATAAAAGCGGCCAGGGGCACCACTATGCCCGAAGGGAAGCAGCGGGTTCCCTTTCGGGTGCTAGCTCGTTGACCCATTGCATCTGTCATTCTTGAACTGGGATAGAGCTCATCATAGCAGACGAGATCGAGTATTAGAATTGTTGTTAATCAAGAAACGGGGTTGGGAATATATGGTGAATGCAAATTGAGTCATAGCAGAACAAGCAGCTTCCAACTAGACATGTACTGACAGGAGTACTGTATATACGCAGGTAATAGATGGCGATGTCTGGGACATAAGAACCAAAAGATGCCTATGAAGCAGGATCGAAGAGTAAGGGGTTAAAACAGAAGCCAAAAAAGAAAAGAAAAGAAAAAGAGAAGATTTCCACATTCATCTTAATAAGAAGAGCGGGTTTATCCTATAAAAGATGCTGCTGCTACCTGTAGACAGTACCTCTGGATCAAGTATACAGAATATTTGATGACAGTTGAATTTAATTCTTGTCATGACCTGCAAGAAATGACTTTCTCGAACTCCTTCGGAGTGTTCTCTGTTGGAGCCCTGCCCGCATCCTTAGCACGCATTAGCAGCTTCCATACTACCTTCCCCGCATTTGCATTGTCTGTCCTCTCTCTTTTCTTCCACAAATATGCTTCATTAATAATTAACAAAGATGGATATTTGCACCATTTAAACTTGAACATATTCGATCAAGATTGGAATCGACTGGACTGCTAGAAATTCTTACCTGCCAAAATGCCTAAGCCGTTCCCCGTTGATCATGGCACCACTTCTTTTTGGCGGTCACAGCCCCATAGTTTAGACAACCACCGCTCGACAGATACTCTCCCTGACACAAGTGACATTGTAGTTATCGGCGCTGGGTTTGCCGGAGCAGCAACGGCCTATCACTGTCTGCAGCGGAGCAGGACCTCATCAGTCGAGACACATTCTCTAGTAATTTTGGAAGCACGAGAGGCGTGCTCTGGGGCCACTGGCCGCAATGGTAGTTCAACAAAGTTTCATTTAACTAGGCAATCAGACTGCGACAAGCTAATCCCAAAATCGATTGCTACGCAGGTGGCCATCTAAAACCCGATCCATACTATCAAATTGGCATATTCGCAGCCGAGCACGGAGTCGAGCTTGCAGAAGAAGTGGCGGATTTTGAGATGCAACACCTTTTCGATCTTCAGTCGTTTACTGAATGTGAACAGATCGAATGCGATCTGGATCTGAATAGAGTCATGGACGTTCAATTCGATGACCAGCACTGCGCGAACACCAAGGCTCGATACGACTTCCTCTTGTCCCACGGGGCCAAAAGAGTGAGAGAAGTTGACTTTTACCCACAGGAGTCAGCAGAGGAGGTAAAATCTATACTCTACTTCTTGAAACCGTCCTTTGACAAGCGATTACTTCTCAATAGGTTTCCGGTGTGAAAGGAGCTAGGGGATGTTTCAGTTATCGTACGGGACGGATCTGGCCGTATAAACTCGTGATGCAGCTCTTGAAAGGAGCAATCTCTGCTGGCGCAAATCTGCAGACTCATACACCTGTGCATCGAGTTTCTGACTCTCCCGATGCTGATGGACGGTGGACAGTTACTACAAGCCGAGGGTCTATCAGAGCCAAATGGGTTGTTTTCGCCAGTAACGCATACACCTCTGCCATTGCACCTGAATACGCAAACCAGATTGTCCCAGTGAGAGGCGTCTGTAGTCGCATTGTGGTTCCCAACCCGCCCAAAAAGCCGATGGAGAGTTCGTACACATTTCGCTTCAACGCGTGGGATTATGACTACATGATTCCCCGGCCGGATGGCAGCATTATCGTGGGAGGAGCGAAATCCACATTCTACCATAATCGCAACGACTGGTACAACAACGCGGATGACAGTAAGTTGATTGACTCAGCTGTCCGATACTTTGACAACTACATGCAACGGCACTTCCAAGGTTGGGAGGATTCGGGGGCTTATACGGACCGCGTCTGGACAGGAAGTAGGTGTTTTCACACTGATTTGGTTTGTGTTCTATCTTTTGACCTTCTATAGTTATGGGGTATACAACCGATACCCTCCCCCACATCGGGCACGTCCCCCGCAAACCTGGGCAGATGATAATAGCAGGATTTAATGGCCATGGGATGCCTCAGATTTTCCTCTCCGCAAAAGGGATCGCAGCGATGATTGTCGATGGAGCTCCGTACGAGGAGACGGGATTGCCACACTTGTTCAAAACCACAGCCGCACGCTTGGAGAGGCAGAAAAATAACGTCCTCACGCACGAGAATGTGCCAAGGGAGTGATTTTTCTGGTGGTGGAGGCAGCTACAGATCAGCGTTATCAGTGTCGAATCAGAGGCGGGAACGCAATGCGTCATTATCCGCGTCGACTCATTTTCGCTTCGTCTCCGCGACCAGCACTGTGTTGCTGCTGCCCAAGTTTTTCTTGGCCTTTCTTCTGTCGTTATAATTAATCGGTTATTATTTCTTTCTCCGTCTGGTAACACTCCTATGTATCTCTTTCTGGCCTGGGTTTTGAATATCTTTGTGAGAAATGAAACATGAGTTCTAGGACGTTGGCTACGAAGTCCGCTCTGCTGAAGGTGGGTTCGGAAAAGCACATCACAGTATAGACCCGTTCTAACTAGATCCCCCATTCCCCAGCAGAATCAGGCTTCCTTCGGAAATGGGAAGCCAGCAGGATTCAACTCTTTCCTTCATCGGCCCTTTTCGTCCTCCACGGACCGGCAGATTCATCAAAGCGTCGACTTTTCTTCCACCAGCCAAAGCTATAATCGCCTAGGTTATCGGGCCAAGGAAAAATTGCTGGATCGTGTACGACCCATCCAACTCCACATTCAACGGCACGCATTCGCTAATGGACTCTGGCTGTGGTTGTAGGAATTCTTCCTTAGTCTACTGAACTCTGCATCTACCCGACGAGAAGCCAAATCGTATTTAGCGCGCCTCAAAGCCCAGCACACCTCCAAAACGCAGTCAAAGCCGATCGCTGAACCGAATCAAGATACTGCGGCTCTGTCGCTACCGTCAGGTGTTAATTTGGGGTCTTTCTATGGTGCCTCGCGCTCAGTTTATGAGAGTCCAGTTTTCAGACATGGCTCAACCCCCACCCCGCCCAGGCAGGAAATTCCGGAGATGCGACTCCATCTCGCCCTAGTCAAAATCGCTACACCTCAGCAGTTGGAGGACTCGGTAATCAATGGAGTGGCCAAAACATTAGCACAGTTGAACCGCCTGGGTATGCCTTGTTGCGTCGTGGTTGATCCTGGGCAAATGGAAAACGCCAATGCGGCGCGAAAGATCGCTGCTGAACAAGCAGACCGCATCTGTACGGCGGTTGACGCACAGCCCGACTCCAAATCTGCCCACTTGGATTCGATCTTCTCCCTCTCCGCGAAAAGCTCGGATATCCCGACGGTATTATCCCGGAAGGCACTCCTGAATCCTCTACGAGACGGTCATATCGTCATCATGGCACCGATTGCTTACACGGAGGATGTCCCTAGGGCCGTGACCTTGTCGGGCGATAATGCTTTGCTCGCGCTTACTAGAGAACTTGCAGGCCTAGCGATCGTTCCTGACCCTGATGAGGATCCTTGGGTTACGGCCCAGAGGGTCAAGAAACTGCAGCAGGAAGTCTCACTGGATCGAGTGATTGTGCTTGATCCTCTTGGAGGCATCCCTGCTTTCAGTGGACCACAGAAATCTCACGTTTTTATCAATATGGAACAAGAATTTGACGATGTCGAAGATCAATTACTCCAAGCACAACAATTTGCAACGGCGAGCAGCAAACAACTGTTGGGGTCCATGCAAGATACGAAAGTGCCCACAGGGGCCGACAGAAACCATGTTCTAGCACAAGAGGGTATTGCTGAGGGCCATTTGAAAAACTTGCGACTATCCCAAAAGGCACTTACTATGTTGCCTTCAGCATCATCTGGGATAATCACATCGCCGGCTGAGGTTGCCAATTCAGCCAGATCGCCCCAGGCCGATTCAGAAGTGTCAGCTGTAGGGACTCGACGACAGAGAAACCCATTGATTCATAATTTGCTCACGGACAAGCCTCTCCTTTCGTCCTCCCTGCCAATTAGTCGACGTGAAGCGCTTAGCGGGGGGCGAAGCTCTATCAATGCACCCAGTTCGCATACAACATTTGTCAAACGTGGTATGCCGTTAACAATGATCCCTAATCCGCGAGTAGATGTATGGACTGCCCAGAATCGCCCTCGGCTAAGATTGGATGATCCCATTATCGACCTGCCACGCTTAGTCCATTTGATTGAAGATTCCTTCAACCGTAAGCTCGATGTGCAAGACTACCTTAACCGCGTCAACAATCGTCTTGCTGGACTCATCATTGCTGGGGAATACGAAGGTGGTGCCATATTGACTTGGGAGCTTCCTCCAGGCGTACAGGACGATGGAACAGAGGCTACTCAAGCTCGCATGGTTCCCTATTTGGATAAATTTGCGGTTCTCAAACGCAGCCAGGGGGCCGGTGGGGTGGCCGACATTGTGTTTAATGCAATGGTTCGCTCATGCTTCCCCAATGGGGTATGTTGGCGCAGTCGCAAGGACAACCCAGTAAATAAATGGTATTTTGAGCGGTCTCAAGGGACGTGGAAATTGTCTGATACTAATTGGACGATGTTTTGGACGACCCCTGGATTGCCTGAGGATCCGCAACTATTCCACGATTATGAAGCCGTGTGCCGAAGCATTGAGCCCAGTTGGGCGGACGACACTGGTGTGGTCGATTGATGGGGATAAAGGACATATATCACTGAAAAGGGATCATGATTGCTAATTTATATATATTTGGCAGAGTGTATTGAGTACTTAGAGATAGATTTCTTGATATAGACATTGATGGAACATTCTCACCGCCTTCTGGGGTTCCGCGTTCTCTAACTGCATTCTTGCCTGTCATCTTTCTCTTATCCAACTCGAGGCATGGAACGCAGTATGACAATAGCTCAATGACACGATGCCCATCTGCATCGAATGTTCTTATCCGGTCTCACATCTGTACAGTGCATACAGTCGCGCGGATGATCGTTCTTTGGGTAAAGGCGTACGCCTGACGCAATGTCCGCGGTGCCAGCGGTTCGCGGACAAATACGTCGAATATGACTTTGTCGTCATCTTCATCGACCTGGTCCTAATCAAGCCCCAGGTGTATCGGCACCTTTTGTTCAACCGACTGGGAGGGGACGACAATCAGTTCGATGTAAGTGGTTTATGTACATTTGCACATACAATTGTGGAGGGCTGACTGTTCAATCACTACACAGCGCTCAATTATTCGTTTGGGGATTCTCCTGCTTTTGTTCGACGTCTATCTAACCTGGGCACGGATTGAGAAAGCCCAGTCCCTGGCTACAACCTTCCTCGCGCGCGCACCGATCGTTATTCAGTACTTCTTTTTCCTGGGCTTGAACACTCTTGCCACTCTTGCTCACCACCTGACTATCCGTCTGCTGGCATCAATCCTTGCACCAATTTCGAAGTGCTCGGAACTAAACAACAGTAATAGCGGCACTGCGACAGAAGCACTTTCTCACCCTTCTACGCCAGTCCTCCCCCTCCTTTCCTACGCCCCAAACATCGTACTCGCAACCGCAATTATCCCCTACAACCTTGAGCCCGCCCAAACTCACTGCACATGGCTCTGTCACGGACTTCTCCTCGACAGGTGGAGTACCGCCAATGACATCAGTCAACGACAACAGTACCAACCACACATCCCAGGGACATTACCCTCCTCCGCCTCTGCGCCGTGCCTCCACGGCTCCAACTCAAATCATACAACCCCTGCCGCCTCCATCTCCTGCGAGCCCCACTGCCATCAGCACGGCTCTCCTAGTCAGCAGCTGTGTGAAACTGTTCCCTATTCTTCTTGTTATATGGGGTCCAGACGGCAGCGGCAACGGCGGCGCATCGGTGATACCGCCTTATGATAGCAGAGGGACCAGCCAAGCGACTTCTCTGAAGGACCTGCCGACACAGGCACTGAATAGCTTAACTTCTGCTGCTACTCCCGCGGTCGCGACTGCGTCCGGAGTAGCGGAGTCTCCGACGCTTTTGGAGAGCTTGATTCGGTTGATGCCCGTGTCGGTGCCCACTACCTACCTCGCTAACTTCATCGAGATGATTGGCTCGCTTCTATCCCTTGGAGCAGCAGATACACATCTAGTACTCCTGAGTAACATCGAGGCTCTTTATATTCTATTAGGATGTGGATACCTACGAGCCATGGCGTTGGCAATTGCAGGATTGTTGGCCCGATGGACCGTGCAAAAGGTAATTCTAGGCATAGTAGGGATTGGCTAGTGCATATCATGTACGAGACGAAAGTATAAGCACATGTTATTTACCGAACCAGAACCAGGAGCGTAGGCCTGTAAGTGGTAGGTTAACAGTATGCAATAATCTATCGCTGAGCAAAGCAAAGCATGTATTACATAAAACACAACACCAGCTCAAATGGCCCAACCCAAATGATAATAAAAAGAGGGACAGCCCTATTAACTATACAAGACCAGAAAGATAGATAGGTATAACGTATACAAGTATGCATAATACTGACATCAACAAATCCATACAACAATCAGTATTCTCCTTCCTCACCACACATCCACGCCCTTAAACCCCCCAACCGCTGCACAAACAACAGATAAGAAGGAAAAATAGGGAGATCATTGCGGTACCCGCTCAGGTCGAATATTCGATCTCTTAGGCGTAATAAGCGGATGCCATTGCGCCATGAATATAATCGCTATAATCGTCAGCTTAACCAGGAACCATATAACCAACCAGGAATCAATCAATCGATCATGGAACTCAGGACGTAAGAAAAAAAAAATTAAAAAAAATGAAATACATACCCCACATGATATAACACGACACAAACGATAAGATCAGCGTACTCCGCCACAGCCTGCATAATATTACATTATCCATTAGTATTAAAATACTTCATCAACTTTTTGGAGCCACGGTGGAGGGGGGGAATGAACGAGAGACTCACGTCTGATTCTCCCCCTTAGGACTAAACACCCACGCCGAGATAGATGCAATCACAATGATGATTAGACCGATGAGAAGACTCCATCTATATTATATTTATTGTTTAGTATTTGTTCGAGACTTTCTTCTCGAGTATGGGACTATTTCGTTTCGTGGACCTACCCGCTGGCCATCTTGTTTCTTTTTCTTTTTCACTCGAGTTTAGGTAGGTAGGTAGGATCTTGTTTTCAAGTGATGGGGATATGGTCCGCGGAGTGGTGATCTGGAATTAGGTTGTTTCCGGATCCAACTGTATGTGTTTTCGGTAGATAGGTCCAGCCTGCTGTACCCTGCTCTGCTCTGCTCTGCTCTGTTCTGTTCTGCTAGATCACCGTCGGTGGAGCTACTACTTGAGTCGCATCGATTATTGGTTGTGGAACAGGAGGGAAAGGGTCGAGGGTCGGGGTCAGGTATCGGAGAGAATGCTGGTCCTCATGAAACTGGAATGCGTGATTGAGAAGGCAAGCGACTAGACTGAATGTTGACGTATGGGCATGCTGAAGAGCTCAGGCGGAGTGGCTAGGTGGCCGGCACCCACTTAAGACTTCCTAAGGTCGTTTCTGCCGCTGTGGCGGTGCAGTACCGTACGGATTTAGTATTTCTGCTTACAGCTTATCTGTACCTATTCCTGTGCCTAAGAAAGATCGTGTCTACAGATGACGGTTAAGAGGAATACAAGCACTCATACCCTACAGGGACATAAAACATCTTTCACAGTGCAACAGGGGAAATCATGGGGCTGACAGATGGTCAAATCAACTATCGATAGAACAGAACAAGGAGACTAGGAATATTCAATCGTAGAAAGAAAGCTTAGGCTCCCTCACGGCTCTTGCGGTAGCTGGCCTAGATAAAACTTGAGTTAGTTCTTGTCTAGGGGCATCTCTATGTCGGTTATATAAATCATACCTCTTGCTCAACCTGCAAGCCATCAACCACAGGAGCCAGCTCACTGAGAATCTCATACGCCCGCTTGTGGAACTCTAGCTGCGCGGCGATCAAATCCGCCAGGTTTCTGAGGGGTTCGGGAGTGTCAAGGACCTGTACACATAAGTCAGTCGTCCCCACCATCTTGTCTTGCATAACTTACATTCTTCATCACGCTCACTGCCTCTTCGGTCTGTCCGACGAATTCATCCTCGGCTTGCTCGATCTCGGCACGAGCCTCCTCGCTCAGATTATCCAGATCACCGCGGGCCTGCGCCTTTTTGCTCGCCTTGACCGAGTCCAGCATGAGACGGGCATTCTCGACATTCCGACGGGCCTTGGCGGCGAACATCAGGTTCGTGTTGAGGGTGGTGTTCCACCCGGCCAGGAAACGCGACTGGATCTGAGCATCCTGCGACAAACGAGCCTCGCCCACCTTCTCCGATGCCAACGCATACTTCTCCAGCGCGGAGGCCAGGGGGTCCTCGCCGGTCGTGTTGTTCTGCGCCAGAGTCTGCGATCCCGACAGGGAGGCCCGGGCAATGGCGTGGTTGAACGTCTTGGGCTGGGGTTTCGCGGCCGGCGGAGCAGTCAGAGCAGCCTGGGCTTCGGCGGGTGAGGACGCCTGCGATAACAGCTGGACCTTCTCGCTGATGGTGCGACCAAGGTCGTTGAACGATTCGCGGATGTTGGGTGGATAATCATAGGCTTCGTTGGAGTACTGGGAGCTGTATATTCATGGACGAGAGGTTAGTGGGGAGTGTTTTTTATATCAATAGTCTTCTGCACTTACGTCACCTGAAGAAGCTTCTGATGGACCAGCTTAAGCGCATCCACACGCTTCTCCAGCTCGATGTACTCATCGGGCAGCTGAGTCTTCTCCTCGGCCTGGCCCAGTTGCTCCTTGATCATCTGCTGCGTACGCGCAGCAAAGGGCGAAAAGTTCGCACTATCTCGCAGCACGGTAGGATATCAAAACAAGTCAGTCGAGTAGTTCGGATTCTGGGAAGAATGGAGGGAGGGATGATGATGATCCTGACTGGACTGTGCAGGAAAGTAGTAGCAGGGTGGGTATAGATGAGACTCACGTCAGGTTCTTTCCAAACGCCTGAAACTTATCCATGGTGGATATCAATACCGTCTGGCTTTCTAGAAGATACCAACAGAAGATGGAAATCACAGGCTGTCGTCCAGTTAGTTTGTTTAGGGAGATCGCGGAGTCGAGGCTTGACACTGCCTCGTAATGACTGCACCGCCACGTTTCCATGTCGTCCAGTCATCGTCTCGCGAGTGGGGGCTTCTGCAAGGAGTATAACGGAGGTACCCTCGAGGTCTTCTTCTGTACTCTGTGGTACTCTACTACCTTACGTATGTACTCAGTATCTACGATAGCAGTCTGGCTAATGGGTAATAGAATTTCATGATATCACCATACTAATTACTGTCCAAACGGAAAACTCCATTCAAAAAGCCCGCTGATATAGTACATGATGTGAATCCCAAAGTACTGAAATATCAAATTGCCGTCAAACCATTAATCACATGCAATCGAGAAAAGCCCCAAAAAATGTTAGAAAAAAAATGATGGCATCCCAAAACTCGTCTTCCTTCTAGGTCAAGGTGGCCATCATGGCCCGAACAATCCGAGGGTTGGGTCCTATCAACACCATTTAGCATTTGTCGCTGCTCCCGAAGCTATAATGTCCCGCGAGATCTTACCTTTGCGCTCCCTCTTGACTTCGGTGATCTCCTCTTGATCACCATCGCCATTGATAATCTGCGTGTCCCGGATCACTTCGCTTCGTCCCCGGCGGTCCAGCTGCATGTATTCTTGGAGGTCATCGTCGCTGCTTCGTGGGCGGATAATCGCAAGTGGTCCTGCACGGACGTTATCGGATACGATACGATCGTCGTGGCGCTCGATCATGCGCACGGGTGACGACCGCCGGCGGCGGCGACCATGCACCGAGATTGATCGAGCGCGAGAGACAGTGCGAGTCAATCGCTTCTCCGAGAGATCGTAATGGCGTGATTGTGATCGGTGCCGAGAGGAGGCCGGCTCAATGAGCAGCGTAGTGCGGCCGTTACTAGGAGTATAGGATTCCATGGCAAGTCGCTCGACAATTCTTTCTCGCGGTCGCGCTCGAGCAGGGGAAGACGAATCTTTTATTATACGAACTGGAAAGAGTGTGTGAGTCCAGGCGACTGTCCGGTTCGTCAGGGCACGTGGCCACTCACCTTCTGTCCGGTGCTTCATCTCGCGACTACGGCTGATGACATTGTCAATTTGCTCCTTGGAGAGTGCGACCTGGATAATGACCATATCACCCTAACCACAGTCAGTCCGAACCTCACCTCACAAGGGTCTGTCCCGAGATGCATACCTCTTCCTCAAACGGATACCCAAATTCCCGAATCGCAGCGGTATGGACTAGTCTTCGCGGCATCCGAGTTTTGCCCTTTCGAGGATATGGCTTTTCAATCTTGACCTCCTCAACTACCCGACGAGGGAACTGGCTACTCGAACGTCGCGGGCGGTCCGTGAAGCGATCCCGCTCACGGAAACCCCGGTACTCTTCATCGCCATAGTACTCCGGTTCTGCAATTCGAATCTCTTCATAGTAATCTTGTTCGCGAGAACGTCGGGCGGCCCCGGACCGCGACCGCAAAGGCGGCGGGCTAGGTGGTGCTCGGTAATAGTATTCGTCCAACTTGCGCGAAGGGATGCGATCGAAGGTGTCAAGGGAAGACTGGCGTCGTAGAAGACGAGGGCGCGGCGGGGGACTCACTCCGCGCGAACGGTCATAGGCAACGAGCGGTCCCGAGGGATGAATAAGATGGTCATCTTCATAGTGCCTGTCCGGCCGGCGGGCAGGAGGACCATATCGATCGGTTTCTTGCAGACGATATTCGAACCGCTCCTCGTCCACTCGGCGGGGTCGGTCGAGCACGGGCGGACCGCGAGAACGATGGCGCTCGCGCCGTTCACGCGAAAAACGGTCGGCGTCCCAGCGGTCCAGGTCCGCCTCCAACGCACCAGACGAGTGGTGATAGTCGTCGTATCGAGACATGTGCTGTATCTTCTTGCAAGCGTATGACACGTAGGGAGCGAGAGGAGGAATGAATGACTATACGAACGAACCGTGGGTGACCTGGGCGGCTGACTTGCGGGCCGTGGATGGTGGGGTAGAAGAACCGTGGGTAATAAAAGGGGAGAAAAATATACTGATTGCGAATGAAAAGAAGAAAAATAGTCGAGAAAGCGAGGTATAAAAGAAGAACCTTGGAAGAGAAGAGTAATGAGGAAAAGCGCTGCCTGAGGGGAATGACGTCTATGATACCGTAATGAAGGCGCTTCCCCCACGCAAATCCAATGGACGTGATTCTTCACCATTCGCCACACGTTCCTGCCCTCTTTCCTCCATTCATTCATTCACTCACTCTCGCTCTCTCCTCTGGGCCCAACTCTTTCGCCTCAGCTCTCAATGCGTCCTATATTTCACCCACCAGGATTTCAACAGGATGCTACCCAATCTCAACGCATATCCCGCCCCGGTCGGTCAAGATCTCCACCAGCCCCACGGACGCGCACCTTGGGCATTGGTACGCTCTACTGGGTAGTCGAAAAAGAAATAGTCCCTCTCGAGCATTGAATTCGGCCAAGTGGTCCCAAACGGCTCTGGCTAATGGCTACAGATCGCTGCAGAGTAAACACACCAGCCAGAGACGTGTTGAGAAGCTGGCGGCCCCAGCCTGCAAGGGGACCGCTGATGTATGGTGCCATGTATTCGTGCCGAGACCTTTCCATGTGTGCCCTACGGCCGAGTCATCGCCACAATCCAATCCTCTCACATCCTCTGCGGCTCAGGGGGTCAATGGTTGGGAGAGGGTGTTACAGATATGAAACAGGAAGCCCTGCCAGTAACCTGTGTCTCGGAATTTCTGCATGGCGATCATGTGCCCGTACTGGGGTCCTGGAGAATCACTTGTGGCCTACCATCCCTACCAATGCATCAGATGATACCGATTTGGAGCGTGCCTATATCATCTGATCGCTCCTGACCAGCCCAGTAGGCATCCCTTGTGGTCTGCCACTAAGCCGATGCGACCACGACCATATTGCCAATGAAAGCTCTGACAAGCGATGCTGTTCATTCACGTTCCGCTATCCTCAGACTCTGCATATCGTCATCCAGGCTCAGGATTCCCATAGCCCAGCTGCTACCCTCGGTGGCAATGAACCGCCTCTCAGAGTTCGCATACGCTGGCCTTTGTGTCACGGGTGGGGATGGTTGGTAGAAGAGCTCGCTACTGCGCTTGTATGGTGGGCCATACCCTTGTCTTGCCGCAGCTACCCACGCACTCTCACACCCGTTAGCCACAGCGTCAGCCGATTTCCAGCCGGTCAGGCGAGAGATGTCGCGGAGCTTGGTGATAATCCACTCTCGTTGCGCGGCGTCCGAATATTGTACACCAGCAAAGAAGCTAGGCACTGTGATTTCGATCAGGCATGAGCCTAGAGTAGGGCTTAGGCTTCCTGCCTCACGGTTGAATAGCTGAGGGTAGTATATGCCAGCTGCGATTCTACCGATGATTTGTGCGTAGTTGGCAGTTGCAGCCGCTGCGACGCCTGCAGCGACCATCATTGCGGGTGGCATGCACGGGTGCAGTCTATACAGAAGTGTTCGACCTGCATAGTAAAAACCCCATACCACCGCGATCGTCTGCGTCCGATATTGAAGGGCTGTTCCAAATGGGGAAGATATCGGAGGAGTACTATCAGACGGTAGAGGCATGAAGTCCGGACCTATAGCATTCGCAAATGTGTCAAACGCAGCCAAGATACGTTCCCACTCCTGTTCGGCTTCGCTATACGACTCAGACTCGTCGTCCTCGTCGTCCAGGTTGGGTAAGCTACTACGGTCTGCCGTATCGGCGAATGCAGGAGGTATGCATCTTGGTCCACTAGATGGAATCATACCGTACATAGAAGAACCACCAGCTTGCGGACTTTCGCGTCGTGCGCCAGGTTGGGTAATATCTGTGTCAGAAGGGTGACTGTTTGCTCCTGATGAACCAGAAGGAGGAGCAGCAGGAGCACAAGGCGAAGTATTTTGAGGATGCTCCTTCTGTCTGTCTGGGGACGACATAGCGAAACGAGCCATGAACTTATAGAGCTCGGAATCCGGCTTCCATTCTGATCCAGCAACCTTTCCTGCCTTCAATTTTCGCTTCCTATCACGACGTCCGAATTCCGTTAATCGACCTAGCAAAAGCCATAGATGATCTGCCGAGCCATAAATAGCATCCAGCCGACCTAGGCCAGCCCGAGGCGGACACCGGATCCACTGAGAAAACGGTGTACTATTATACTATAAGCCTGCAAATTCCCAAATAATGGAGAGGTGTTGTTTGGGGGGGGGATGATGTCACTGACAATAGTCCGCTGCCACTAATCATGCCGTGGATGATATCTTGCTTGCAATACCACCAGTACAGGTCACACTGAATCCGGATGTTTTCAATATCCTTTCGAGTGAAATGCTTCTGATGAGATCTCCCAGGGCCATCTTCGACCTGTCCAAATTCATCATAATTAACTGCTCGACCGACAAGAGATCCGATGAGATATTCATCAATACTGTTTTCTTTCTCGGCAAATGGATCGTCCTCATTCGCTCGATTCCCAAATAAATACGATTCTTCGAACGAAAACCCAGATCCTGTTTGCTTTCGCCGCGCGACTACCCTCCGCCGATGCGCGCGAAGGTCTCGGGTTAAACCAGCAAAATCGATCTCCCGCACCAGCTGGGCTGATCCTGCGACGTGACTATTCCACTTGTAGTGCTCTGCGCACATAACCTCGTAGTATGCCAATAGCAGTGCGGCAGCTAAAGTGCCTATCTGCTTTCGACGCATAGGGAGACCGACTGCGACGCCAACTCTTTTGAGCGCATAGTGATAGTGTTTCAGAGAGACAGTTGGGGGAGCTTCTTGTAGATACGAAATATGGAGACTGCTAAGGGCAAGAATAGTCTGGAGTAAAGCTTGGTGTTCTAATGCCTTGAACGGCAACGTGTACGTCCACAAACCCTGTTGTGCTGGGGAGACAGGGGCACCGAACATAGTTGAAGGATCGATGGGATGTCGTTCGAAGATAGACAACGAAGGTCCTGTAGAATGGATGAAATGAAGGAAAATTCGAGCCGTTTTGGGATTGTTCAAAGGCGAAGAACCAAGAGTGGGGTAGTAGGAGGCAAGGACGTTGGGCTCGTTCAAATAGGTAGTAAATGAACGGAGCTGCCTCTGATCCCGGTTTGCTGAAGCCATGATAAGATTTAGCTGGTTAAAGTTTTCGGCTGATGTCTGGTCTTCCAGCTCCTCTTCGGACTCAATGTCATAGTAATCGTCGCCCTCTGGATCATACTCCATTCGGGAAGGAGGTGGTGACATTGGAATTGGCTGGTATAGATGCGACTGCTGCTGTGTTTGGGCCGTGGCAGACGTTGGAAACCGGTGCAAGACATTGGAGCTATCTGAATGAGACAAGGTGCCGGTTCTTTGCCTGCATTGAATGCAGTAATCAACGGGGCCCGCTCCCACATGGGAGAGTTGGTAAGTTCCGCCGACATTTGGCGGTAATTCTTGTAATTTCCCATGAAACAGGGTTTGGACTGGTACTCCAGACACTCTGGACGATTCGGACACGGCAGAGCCGCGGCCTTGACCAGGGAGATAATGGACTGGCAGTGTGCTGGTCCCGTCAGACTCTTGGTGTTCAGATGCAATAGCTGTGGGGAAAGAGCCTTGCTCCAACATAGGGAAGGGAGCAGGTTTTGGAGCTAATATCGGCTGATGCGAGTCTGCAGGTCTGGGTTGAGAAAATGCAGGAGCATCGTAACTGCTCGGAAGCGGCTGATTGCTAGGCATTGATTGCATCTGCGCATTCGCAGCCTGGGCATTGGAAGAGCAAACAATGCCAAGAGGGCTTTTAAAGATCAAACGCTGGGCATATCCCTTGCATTCGCGCTTAGATTTGACACAATTATTACATATAGGTTTCTCTTCCCCGCATTTTATACGGCGTTGCCGGCAGGCTATACACAGATTAGTGATATGTTTCTGAAATTCTTCATGTTAGGGCTCGAGAGTACTCAAACATCCTGCTTTGGAGCGCTTCTTGGGGGCTTTCTGCTCAGTCGCAGTCTTTGCCCCTGAGTCTGCGGTATCCTGCTGTAGTTCGAGGGCGGAAACGTCAGCGTCAGGGCCCAGCTCCCCGCTCGGGCCACTGATATGATTCGGGGCACCCATCTTGGTAGATCGCGTTAAAGTCACGGCATTTTCCACAACCGGTAGGTCAGGATGCATAAAAAGTTATTGAAAAGCTTAACCGGCGGGGTAATATTGAAGGTGGTGGTGTGTTCGTAGCAAAGTCTTTCTTTTTCGGTCGAGGCTTAAGGATGATCCTATCCAGATTGGCCTGAGGCGACCGGTGGACATGCCTATTTTCCCCACGGTTCTTGCCCTGGATTTCGACCCCAACTCAGCATTGGCTCAGGGTTGGTGTTGATATGGTGGATAACTATCTTGTCCTCAATATATGGAGATCTATATAGATAACCCTAAGTGTTCTGTTAACAACACATACGCTGCGCAATTGACTGTCGAATTGCCCAAGCAACGTCACTGCATGGCCGTCAACTGTCCGTAGAGAAGCTGACCGCCTTTATTTGAGCCGGCAGAAACATACAACGAGCGGAAATTTCTCATCGACGCCCGCCTTTGTCCGAAAATTTTCGGATGTTCACATTCTATATACTAGACAGGCTTCTGTTCTGTCGTTCGTGCAAGTTGCATCTTGGGTCAAACTATTATCCCAGTGGGACATTTAACTACTCCTCTGTGCCATCATGTTCGCCGTTCCAGGCTGGTCGGTCTCAAGTACCGCTCTCAAACAGCAGACTGAACAGCAGACACAATCTCCAAATCAAACTCAGCAGGCCAATGGATCTCACAAGCCGAATGATAAATCCAAGAAGCGCAAGAGAGAAGACCATGTCACTAAGGGAAATGTTGATTTGATGTACCGTCGACACATTGAAGGCCAAAAGCCTACCAAGAACGAGAAACAAGGTACCAACAATTCCACGAAAGCCGACAAAAGGCAGAAGAAGGATCAAGACTCGCAGAACGGGCTTGTACAGAGCCCGACAAAGCAGCAAGGCAAAGTGCTGGGGAAACAGCATCCCAACGATAAGTCCGATGCGGTCAAGTCAGAAGAAGGAAAGAAGGAAAATAAAAAACATAAGAAAAATAAGAACAAGCAGGAGCAACGACGTCAAGGAGAGGACAAAGCAGCTTCCAGTGATAATTCAGCAGCAGAGCCTCTCCCTCCGGCTCCTCCAAAGACTGAAACAATCCTCACGCCCCTGCAGCAAGCTATGCGACAGAAATTAATATCGTCTCGTTTCCGCCATCTAAACGAAACACTTTACACAACACCGTCTTCTAAGGCCCTTGAGCTATTCACTTTGAATCCCGAATTGTTTGATGAATATCACGCGGGCTTTTCCCGGCAGGTGAAGGAGTCTTGGCCCTCCAACCCGGTTGATGGTTACATTGCGGCTATTCGCAGCAGAGGGAAAGCCTCACCCCATTCCAAAAAGGGAAACAAGCCTGAGGAAAAGAGTGGAAACCAACCCCGACCTTTGCCTCGGCGACCTAATGGGACTTGCACCATTGCCGATCTTGGTTGCGGAGACGCGCAGCTGGCCCGCGCGTTGATCCCCTCGGCGAAGAAGTTGAATCTGAAGCTTTCAAGCTACGACCTTCATGCCCCCGAAGGCTCACCCATCACGAAGGCAGACATCTCCAACCTCCCGGTCGATGATGGATCTGTCGACGTGGCTATCTTCTGTCTCAGTCTGATGGGAACCAACTGGGTGTCTTTCGTGGAAGAGGCCTGGCGGGTCCTACGCAGTGATGGCAAGGGTGAGTGTTGGGTAAGTGAGGTCAAAAGTCGTTTCGGGAAGGTGATGCGCAAGAAGGCGCAGATCGGCGTCAGGAAACCACTTAGCAAGTCGGAGAAGAAGAAACTCAAGAAGCAACAAAACGGCGACGGTGATGCGGGATCAGACATGGATGATGCTGAGGTGTACGCTGAGGATGCTCAGCCCACGAATAACGACGAGACAGATCTGTCCGCATTTATCGAGGTATTCCGGACTCGCGGATTCATCCTGAAATCCGAGCTTGTAGATAAGTCGAACAAGATGTTTGTGAAAATGGAGTTCGTCAAGCAGAGCGGGGCACCTGTCAAGGGCAAACATGCCTCTATCGGTGGTGCCAAAGCTGGTCCTGGAAAGAAGAGGTTCATTGAAAAACCAACAGAAGCTAAGAGCATGTCGCCGGAGGAAGAAGCCGCAGTTCTCAAGCCCTGTGTATACAAGATCCGATAGACAGCGGAGTATATCTGTTTTGTGCATGAAGCATTATTTTAGTTTATATTTCAGCCAAAAACTCTTATAGAAAATATAAAATCATTAAGGAGGACATTGTGTTTTTCTATTTGACTCCGAAACAGGTCCAAGACCTTGCGGGACGAGCAGCTCATGGCATAACCACATCACCCGATGAACAGTCTTGTGCATTAATTAAATCCTCATTGATTTTCGCCCAACCGCGCAACGGCATTTCCCATGTCTTCGTCATTGTAGATACGGAACCCCTTCTCCTTAGTCACACTAGCCAACTGCACGTTCTTTGCATCCAGTTTCTCCTCCATAACCTGCTTCAGCGTCTTCAGAACTAGCGTTTCCGCCTCGGCCAGCGTCAAAGAGCGATGATATTCATTCTGGAGCTCCGCCTGCGCGCCTTCACTTCCGGACCCAATGGCCTTCGCGTCGTACCGATAGAACGTACCGGACGGTTCCGCATGATATCTATAACGGTAGCAGCAGGTCAGCGATATCTTCCATTACAATTTCAGGTGCAGCGCAGAGATCAAGAAAGAACCCCAGATAGATAAGACTCAACATACAGTTGAGGACCATCCTCATCAAAGCCAGCAATTAACAGAGCGACACCAAAAGGTCGGCTCATGACACTCTCCTCATCATCACCGGTCTCTCCGAATCGTAATGCCAGGTCGCAAATCGCCTGAGTGCAGCTCTCAACCCTCAGTGGCTCGGCGTAGTGGAAGGCATGATTCTGGCATTCAACACGGGCATGTTCAACAAGGTTCCGGGCATCGGCCTGCAGACCAGACATGGCACAGCCAATATGCTGGTCAATTTCTACGATCTTTTCGACGGAAGAGGCTTCAAGAAGGGTGGATGTGACACGTTTCTCGACGCCCAGGATGACACCCTCCGATGTGGCTACCTGATGTGGGTGTTAGAAGATACTTGGATGTGGGAAGATCCGGTATCATTATTGCGCCACAGGATCTCAGAATTTAGACATGGCTTTTCGAAATGGATAGATGAACGTACACCGATCGCAGTCGAGCCCAGTTTAATAGCTTCCAAAGAGTATTCGACCTGGAACAAACGCCCTTCGGGAGAGAAGGTGCTGTGGGGAATTCATTGTCAGTCTGGCGAACGGCGAGCAACTCGTATGGATATCTATATTATATGGGATATGAGATCAAGGGTTCGTACTTAATTCCACGGTCTGTTAAGCCCAGTTGTTAGATGGGTCGCATCGGAGAAAGGTCAAGGTCCAGGTGAAGCTTACCATATTCCGATCGTGCGATGAACATGTTGGCTATCTAGAGGATACAATGACGATTCAAGGAGTGTCTGAATTCAGTGAGAAAGTAATCGGGGTGAGAATGACGGGATAAGAGATGTTGGCAGCTGATGTTGTTCTTGGAAAGCTCGGGCGAAGCTCAGTCATTTAGTCTACGCAAGTCCGCTGAGTGCCTGGAGGAGCGTCCGTGCTCGCCTCAGGCCGTAAGGCACCAGCGCACTAGTCCGCCGCGTCGTGACGCAGCGGTAAGTACTTGTAGTACTATCCCGCCATTTGATCTCCTAACTACGACGCTGGTGTGTCTATTCTCTCTGGTTCCGACTCATGCTGTATGATCGGCCAGATCCCATTTATATTGTGGGACCATGTCCGTCAATGACCGTCGCGCCAGCCACATGAATGCTCCACGACCCCGCGTTACATCGAATCGCGTCGGCGATGCTGAGAAACACGGTATACGCAGCGGTGCGTCTCCATTGCAGTCCGAAAACTCAGAGCATCGTGGCAGCACATCAACCCAAAAAAGCAAAGTGCCACGAGAGCAGCAAACCATTATTAGCGAAAAGCGTTCCGAACGAATGATAATCCACTCCAAAGACAAGTCCCACTCCCGAACCAGGCATCCGGTCAAGGAGTCTTCCAGCGCAGCGAATAGAGGGGAGTGGGAGAGGTCGCGATCGAAGAGGGCCAGTCAGACGGATCATGCTGGTCCTAATATTCGGAAGAAGGAGAAGGAGTCGGGAGAAGGTGCGCCACGATATCGGGTCAAGTCCATTAGCACTGATGATCGTTGGAAATGCTGACCTATGGCAAGAAATCTCATGGAACCCGCACGCATCTTTGATGCCACATTCTACGGCACCGTTAGCGTCTCGAGTATCAGTGGCCCCTTTAGCCTCAGCGTTGCCTCAATCGCTCCAGCCTCCACCGCTCCGAGAACTCTCGATCGACACGCAAGAGAAGGCTTTGCTAGACGATCTACTTTTCGTTTTTATGGGGTTTGAGGGCCAATATATCCATTATCATAGTCGGTATGATCCTTCTGTGGAGAAGGACCGGTTGACCGGTCCAGTCTTCCAGTTGCCGTCAGGATTGGATCCTACTCTGAGGGACCTTACTCTGTCGATGCTGAAGATGGCGACGCATTACAGTGCGCTGGAAGCGTTTGTGGAAGTCCAGAGCCGTGCAGAGTTTGGAGCCGTCAGTCACGCTTTGTGCGCTGCGATCCGAAAAATCCTAAAGGACTATCTAATCCTCATTGCTCAGCTTGAGAGCCAACTTCTAAATAATCCAAGCTTCACTCTACACCTTCTCCACCTACACACTATGCCAACATGCCAGTGCCTGGCGCAGCTTTATTCCTTAGGCCAAGAATTGCTCCGGCGGAATGGACTTTTGGATCAAGACCTTGACGAGACGATCGATGATTTTGACGACGTCGACAATATTCTAGAGCAACTGAAGGAAGGTGGTGACCTGGTCCCCGGCGCCATGTCTAGCAAGAAAATATGCAAGGGAGGCAATGTTCTCCGGCTACTAACTGAGCGATTGACAACATATTCCGGGGACCCCACCACCAAGACTCTTTTAGAGAGGCTGCTTCGTGAGGCTAGTCGACCGTATATGGCTATGCTTAATGAGTGGTTACACCATGGCGGTATTAAGGACCCCCACGCCGAGTTCCTTGTCAAGGAGCAAAAATGGATCAAGCGCGAGAAGCTAGAGGAAGACTACACCGATGAATACTGGGAGAAGCGTTATACCATCCGGGACAACGAGGTTCCCCCCCTCAACTGGACAGCGCCCGGGACAAAGTCCTTCTGGCTGGGAAGTACCTGAATGTGGTGCGAGAGTGTGGTGGTGTGGACGTAAGCAAAGCAGTCAAAGACGTGCCCAAAACTCTCGACGACCCCCGTTTTTTGGACAACGTCAATGCCGCCTACACCTACGCGAATGCGTCGTTGTTGAATCTCCTCCTGACCAAAAACTCCCCTCACGACCCGCTTCCGCTCCCTAAAACATTATTTTTTCCTCGACCGCTCCGACTTTTTCTCCTACTTTCTCGAGCTTGGAGCGTCCGAACTGCGCAAGACAGCCCAGAACGTGAACGAGAACAAGCTTCAATCCCTTCTTGACCTAGTGTTACGACAGCCAGGAAGTATTGCGGCGCAGGATCCGTTCAAGGAAGATGTCAAGATTCGGATGAATAGGGTTGGGCTTACCAAATGGTTGATGCAGGTTGTCAGCGTCTCTGGTATTGACCAAGACAATCCTGAAGCTGGCATGGAGAAATACCAAGCTCCGCAAACGCACGGCGAGGATGACAAGAATATTCTCGGATACGAGGCGCTTGAGTTAGACTACTCAGTTCCCTTTCCCCTGTCCCTGGTCATCAGTCGCAAAACCGTCCTGCGATACCAGCTGATTTTCCGCCATCTTCTGTCGCTTCGTCATCTGGAGAACCAGCTTGTTTCGTGCTGGCTCGATCAGAGCAAGTGTTCTGGCTGGCGGCACAAGTCCTCAGACCGCCGATTAGAGATGTGGAAACGACGGGCGTGGAGCCTGCGCTCAAAAATGCTTGTATTTGTGCAGCAGCATCTTTACTTTTGCACTGCAGAGGTCATTGAGCCCAACTGGCAAAATCTGATGGACCGGGTCAATGGGACTGATGCCGACGGGTCCGAGGTGACCGTGAACGGCACAAAACAAGTCAATCGAACTGTCGATGAGCTGATGCAGGACCATGTGGATTTCTTGGATACTTGCCTCAAGGAATGCATGCTAACGCAGGCCAAGCTGCTGAAGGTTTGTCTAGTAGAAGTTTTTGCCTTGCGACCGGGTCTAACAGCTGCTACAGATTCATTCGAAACTCATGATTTGCTGCAACATGTTCGCGCATTGGATTGTGTCGTCGGTTACACGAGGACTAGTTTTGGCGGACCCCGATCTTGCTGGCAAGGTTCCTGGTTCTGATAACAGGAGCTACGATCCGTCACGCGTGGCCAAACTGGAGGAAAACCTGAAAAAATATGAAGATCATTTTAGCCGACACGTGCGGATCCTGCTGGACAGGTAAGCATTCGGCCACGTCCTTGCCATAGTTCAAACAGTGCTGACTTTACTGGCTAGCCTGAACTATTTCGCCGCTACCGAGAGCGTTGTCCTCCTCAAGCTTGCACACGCTCTAAGCTCAATTAGCAAGGAAGATTGAACGAGTCGTGGAATCCTATGAGCACCGAGGACATGAGTTCTAGTTGCTTGGTCCATTAGCTGATTCTCAAATCGCAAGCGAGATACACGCGGAATCGATATGCATATGACTATGGATGCCGTCTATAGAGAGCTATGTCCGTATGATAAATAGTGCTATGCTATTGGCTTGATGGCCAGGGCGTTTTTATCCAAATCTCCCTGTCCATCCCATACATTTACGTTAGGAGTTGAAGGCAAGGGGGACATGGTATTTATTATGGCTTTATTGTTTATGGGGGATCGGAAACGATAATCAGTGTTATGGATTGTTGGGATACCCTCAAGTAGATCAATGAATATTGTATGAATGAATGTATGTACCGGAACCGGCTAGAATATCCCGAAATGGCCGACGACTCGGACTTACGGTAAGCACTACTCGTCCAAACCGCAACAATCCTCCTTTCTCCGTCCGTACTTTTATTCCCTGCCCATCTATACTCTACTTCATGTAATCATCGTAATGAACTCTCTCCATAAGACTCTATCTTCCCTCCCCTCTCTCCCCTCCCCCCCCAACTTGCACCTCCCCATCACGACCCCCAAACTCCTCCTCTCCGCCCTCTCCGCCACGCTCATCGTCCTCGCCTACCGCGACTACCGCACCTACATCTCCTACGGGCCCGGTGGAGCACCCCACAATGTTCTCGGCTGGTTCGGCGTGCGGGTCTTCCTCCTTCCATTCAAGAAGGAGATGTTCTCGACGGAGGTGTACACGTGCAGGATCCAAGCTGGAGATGGGAGGAGTTTCCTACCGGATGCGAAAGACCTCAGCACCAGGGAGGGTCAGCGACCGCTTGTTGGGCCGCATATGGTGCCGCAAAGGCAGTTGGATGGGTTTACGCCGGGTGGGTTGAGAGAGGTACATATTCTTTTAACTCCTTCTTACTATTAAAATGAAGAATACATAGAGAGAGGGAGAGAGATGGAAAAGGAAGGCAGGGCAAAAATTGTATATTTTTTACTAATACGAGTTACTAGAAATTTATGGAGGAATTCCAATCCTTCGCGACTCAAAGCCCTCATCTCGTCAAACTTGCACCCTCGAAATTAGAACTCCATGCCGACGCTTACTTCCTCGCAGATGGACTGGAAGCGTCGATCCCAGCGCAGAAGACCGATCGCGAGATCGCTCATATTCACAGGTTAAAAGATGGGTCTGTCCACGTGGTGTTGGCGCCGGCAGATTGTAAGTTCATTCTGTCTGTCTGTCTGTCTGTTTTCTCACAAGGGGGATGATTTGTATTCTCTTGATTTGAATAAATCAAATGCAATGGGTAATATCTAACTGTTTTCTTTCGTGACAGGTAAAAAGATATTTGATGCCGGTTGGGGTCAGCGTCATTCGTTGTCTGGAGCCAAGGTTCCCAGGGGATTTTCGGGCAAGACATTGGAATTGCCGAGTGAGTATGTGTTGATTTATGCGCCACGCAACGAGAACGAGGTGGCGTTCGTCATGGAGGTGATCAAGGCTAGTGTGAAGTATATGACTGGGGGGTAGCCATGGCGGGACAAATGATCGACAGGGTAAATCATAAGTGGCTACATAGCTGGTCTGTACGATAGGATAGTACTATGTATGAACATGAGCACATTCTCTCTGATTAAATACCTTCTCTATACCAGAAATAGGTATAATGATTTGCACCCTAAGTGCAATGAGAAAAATAGAGTACATAAATGATAAAAGGTGGGTTCGACTGCATCCACACTAGCGGGCCTAACCGCCGCAGTCCCCAGCGTCAACTCTGCCGAAGGGTGAACCATGGCTCTGGGTTCGCAGCCATACCAATCTATAACATGCATATGCCTCATTAGTTTCCCGTCTGCATGCATTCGAGATGGCTGAAAATATCCATTTCCCCGTGGCGATTCAGACCTTCCCTTCATTCCACCTTCCATTTTTGCAACGGGACTTCAAATAGGACATAACAAGAAAATCAAGAAGAGATGACAAATAAATAAAAAAAAGTATCTTCAGTCTGCTTCGCATTGACCCACCGCCAAGGACGGTCGAGTTTTACTTCCTCGGGATTCATTAGGTCTATGCCCCATCCATTAGAGGCTTTTAGTCCTAGCCATCGAGCGACTAGCAACCCAAAGGAGCGGTGAGGACTGAAGTGGGTGCAAACTAGCCATGACAGATGCCCCTAGAAACTTAGTCGAACCGATATAGTCCGGAGTCTCGGTAGAAACCATGTAATAGCGTTCCTTCTTGTGGGAAAGCGGCTTCGCCGGCGTTTCATGGTGCGTGGGTATACAAGGGTCGTCGTTCCATCAAACTACTGACAGAAAATAGACGACGCTTAGCTCCTATGCATGCATCCTCCGGGGCGGTGCTCACCTTGCATGAACTCGTGATCAGGTGAAGTCCAAACGACCAAGTACTCAACTGCAGTGATGCATAGCCGTTCAGTCACTTGTGGAAAGATGCTCTATCAGTCTCTTCATCCTTCTATAATATATAATCACGCCTTCTAGACAGTGGTCATAGTCCCATTAGAGCCTCCTTAGCGACCATGTTTGACTCACGTTGACTACCTCCAACAAATCAAGGCAATAGCCGAATTAGGGCCTTCGAGAGTCCGCCTATCCCTTGCTGGCCATGGTCACGTCATAGATGCGGTTGGAAAGTCCACATGTAGATCCCGTCATGACCCAGCCGCCAGCCAGTTCATGGGGATTTCAATCCCGTCCGTTGATTTTGCTAACTCGACATGTGAGAGGGATAAGCTGGTAGAAAGAGCAAAGGCCAGAATTATATCATACGCACAAGACTCGTCGTCGGCATCATCCTCCTATACACCGTGGGTCTAGGACGAACGTGGTATAGTTTACTCACGCCTCTAAAGACCACAGGCCCCAGTCCAAAATACCACGCACAGATGGCAGTTTTTCCTCCGAATTCCACTGTTGATCCCTCTCTCGCCTATGCGCCACCCATTCCCCCACTCCTTTCATTGGTGAATGCCATCATTGGCTATTTCCGGGAGATCCTTCATACAATCGGAGCAGTACAGAATTCTGTCTCGTGCGCTCTCAGCCACAATGACAGCAGAATCAAGCCAGGATGCGCAGAAAGCTGTCATTCAAGTCCTAGACAACACAGGTTCCACACTGTATGACAGCGGGGGACCAATTGGTTCTACCCTCGACCAATTCTTCGTCTGGACAGTCTGTGCTCCCTGCGAAGGACACTTAATTTTGGGTTTGCGTTCGATTGCATAAGCCAGTTCTGCCCCGTCCTATCTGCCTTTTTTAAAAAAATTTTTGGCCCTTTTCCCTTTTCACGTCTCTCTTAATTCAGACGTCTGGAGGTATCAAACATCACCGCGTACCAATACTCTATTTGCATGAGGGCTTTCCCTTTCCCTTCCCCCTTTTTGAGGTCTGCTGTGCGGCCGTATAGAGGCTCAGAGACGTGAGGACTTCGGGTTCTTGTCATTCTCTCTCCGGGTTCGTAAGAGAGAGGGACCCAACGTTCCATAGGCGCGAAGGGATCCTAGTGCTAACACCAAGCCCTCACATCTCGGTCCACATAAGTCAACGTGAACCTCTCTTTGACCGAAGGGACTCTTCAGATTAAGGGAGAGAGACCGGGAACCCATCCATTGTGACGCCGCCTAACCTTTAAGCCTTATCATCCGTACAAAGTCAGTTTGTCCATGCTGGCCCTAGTCCACTCGCAAGCTCACCTATACTGAAATCCGTCCGCATCGGGGCCCCTCCGGAAGGCTCCTCCGACCCCTCCTCCCCCTGCAAATGGCTTCAATGTAGTCACGGGAAAACAACAAGGTAGATGCGTATTTCTTTTTCGGCAATAGCTATGGCCATTCCCTTGTGATCACCGACATACTGTGTAACGTAAAGGCTGGTGGTTCCTGGAATTTTTTTTTTTTAAAAAAAAAAAAGAAAATTAAAAAAAAAAATTGGTTTTTTAAAATTTTTTTGCCCTGGGGTTGTTTTCTGGAGGGGTGTTTCAAGGCTTTTTCTGCCAATGATTCGCTTTCTTCTTTCAGAAGCCAGGCAAACGCCAGGTACTGGGCTGAGTGGATTTTCCTACCGTCCGTACATTTTAGCACGAATGTTGAGTCCCGCATAGATTGACTTCTGTCGTTTATGGAAGACATTATACTCGCTCCCTATTCCATTGTGCCAGCAGTACTTTTACCATCTCCCAACTTCTGTGCCGCATCAATCGATCGCTTCAAGAATCCGACTTCCGTGTCCACGATATAATCCCGTCCACGGGCAACAATATAGAGACACACTTAGCAATGTGCATCTCTTGTACCCCCTGATCATCGCCGTTGAATCATACAGAAAAGTATTCGGGTGAAGTCAACGTCCAGATCAAGATTAAAATGACGTATCCAGCCTGGCGCTTGATCCTATGCAAACAATGAATACTGACTTTGCTTGGTCGTCAAGGAGTCCTGATTCGCAAACGGAAGAGTTAGACGACGTATATCTCGATACCGTGACCATCCACCGACGCGAATATCAGAAATTCTCCATCGACAACCAGATATCTTTTGAACCAGTGGACGATGTAAGCACGCGCGATGTGAACTACCAACCCCAGGCAGATGATAATCCACACTAGGACGAAGCAGAGCGCCTCGAACTTCAACACCGCGTTTTCAATCAGGTTTTTGACAACCGTCTGATTTTCCCTCCTATACCCCGTCTTCGAAAGGTCCTGGATTGTGGTTACGGCACTGGGTCCTGGGCCATCGAAGTTGCCGAGCAAAATCCGGACTGCGAGGTAAAAAAACAAAGCCCCTAGAAGCACAGACACAGATTGGCTCACGAGTCGAATCCGAAGGTAATTGGTCTTGATATATTCCCACATATGAACCCAGACGATACACCGGAGAATCTGTGGCTACAGGTTAGTTAATGGCCTTACGTTCCCCCTGAAATTGGTATCACAACCGTGGAGAACGTCGCCATACAAAATCCTTCCGCTGTCGCACTCTCTGATGGGAAACAGGGATAGTCTTGGAGTGTTCTAACGGCATCTCCGGAATGGTCTCGCTAATAGGTTGCCACCTAGGTCGATGATTTGAACCGTTCATTTACCTTCCCCTCCAACCATTTTGACCTTGTCCACTCGAGGCTGCTTGCAACCGGGATCAACAAGGCCCGATGGCCATCTTATATTCGAGATATTAAAAGGTCTGACTTTGGACGGGTGTGCTGTCCACCCACTACTGGATTTTATTGTCAGGGTTGAACTAACCACTGGCGTAGAGTGCTTAAACCCGGAGGCTGGGTTCAACTAGTCGAGATATACTTCAACGTCCAGTCTGACAACGGCTCGATCACCGAACGAAATGCATTGAGGCAATGGAGCAGTCAGCTCATGGGTTCTCTTGAGACAAAAGACCTTCGCGTGGGAACACGGCTGAGGAATCTCCTGACTACAGCGGGTATGACAGAAGTAGATGTTAGAATGATCCCACTTCCTCTGTGCGCATGGTCTAATGGTAAGACCCCAGATTGCAATTCTAGGTCCTTTGAGCGACTGTTATTCTGACACCGGACTAGACCCAAGAATGCGAGATATCGGCTCCGTTAATCGCGAGAATATAAAGAGGCTGTTGCCGAGCTTGGCGCTGTATCCTTTTACTCAACACTTGGGAATAGATTTAGAGGAGTTTGAGGATCTGATATCACGAGCACAGCAAGAGGCTGACACTTCTGGCCTGAAGGCGTACTTCCCCTTGTAAGTGATCTATCCGAAAGGAATCTGGTTTGACGCTCTGACGATTTAGGTACGTTTGTATCGGACGAAAGGCCTTGTGAAAGAGAAAAGGTTCGAACGCAGGGGTTTTATTGGACTGCTGAGCTCGACACGGCTTTTCGTCTGATAGGGCTGGCCGGTTAAGCCGTATTCTTCCCTGTCTTTGGCTTAGATACCTTGCACCTGGACGCGTAAAGTTTTAAAAGTAACCGAATGATTAGTCGAACAGAGATCTTCTTGCTTTCTGGCTGAGTGTTTTGCCCTTCAGTTTTTCTGCTGTTACCACAAAACCACGCTATAAGCTGTCACAATAGAAGTGTAATGCTGGGTCCCATGCAGGACCACACTGGGTGTCCTGAGCTAAAACTCCCTCTTGGTCAACTTCTGCTCGACGTTCGAAAATGTCTGGTCATGGAGTTATTCACTCAATCTGCTGCTGACTTCATTGACTTGCAGGACGGCTCGCCCAAATACAGCCTTTGCAATGATAGTCAAGTTGAAGGTACCGCGTCTGAGCCTGGTTCTCACACCAGCAAGGGGAGTTGCACCGACGGACGGATTGTCGTCTATAGACAGCTAGTTGAAGATACAGGGAAGCTGGTTGTTGCTGTTGCTGCTGTTCGCTTCCAGCTGTATCGACCGTGGTTCAAAAGAAAACAGGTCGACGCACGCAAGGCCACTCACGCCAGGGTATTCTGAAGTAAGTTGAGGGGGATTGTGAAAAGCTATAATCCACGAACAGGCTCCACCATGAGAGGGCTGACAGGTGTGGAGTAGTAAAAGGCCCTACGGAGGTATCGAGGGAGGGGGTATCCATAATGCACTTAGTCACAACCGGTACGCATTGGAAGCCTCAACAGGAGGAGGGGGAAAAGAAAGAAAGGGGGAAGAGGCAGGCAGGAACGAGGAAAGAGGAAAGGGAACGGCCTCTCGGGTACGGAACCAAACTCACGGGACGAGTCACTGAACCTTGAGACCCAAACAAATTCGCTTGTCGGATAAACTCCCAGGAACCCCCCTTGTACAGAGACGGACAGAGCCTGGTCTACGGGTTTCTTTTCTTTGCAAGAGAAAGTTAATAACCATCTCGATTGTTCGTATCCAATGTCTCCGAAAACAACGACAATGTCCATCTCAACGCGTCTGTCGAAGGGACGTGCGTGACCAATGAGAATGATGGTTCTAACTGATCTACTAAGTCAGTGGGAGATCCGTCCATCAAGAACAAGAGAATCATGGCTAATTTCCATCATACAATGGTGTCAATAGACCAGAATCGACTCCCCCTAATTTGCTTGAATTGTGCCGTCATTTGTGTAAGGGCCGTACGAATGGGGAGACCCATGATATTCAGTGGGTCTAGTGAGCCGCGGGTTCAATACAACATTGCTCTGGGGATCGGCCGTCTATCTACCGAAGCAATGGCTCTAAATTATCCCGGAGACAGGCACGGTCTATACTCCATTGAACAGGTTGCCCGAGTTTGCACAGTGTGGCCAATTGGCCAGAATTTGTGCGTCTTCCTCATTGAGCCGCGGCCCCGAGAATTCAGTGCTCCATATGCCGAGGACTACAAATAGTTTGGTGACTAGTAAGGAGGCTTATTATAATAGTACTAGGATGTGATTTATCACTTAGCAATAGGCCCGCCGGCCCCTTTCTGTAGGTAATTGAAGGCCTTGCACTCCAAAACCGCGTCAAAAGCCAATGGATAATAAACGCATGATGCGACAGCCAGGACCCATCTTCGCGAGAGAAGCGACGACAGCTCGAAACTATACGTGCGCTTAAACGCCACGTCCCCATCGATCCGCCGGTTCGGCGCTTTTGGCGCTTACGGCGGAACTGTGGATGCCTCTTTGATGCCTGATTATCTGGGCATTTATATTTCCCGATTCAGTAAGAGCCCGCGGACCCTGAAAGAAGAAAAAAAGTTCCACTCCAAGATCAAACTAACAAACACCAGCCAGCACAGCATCCAAGATGCCTTCCACGTACAAGAAGGATAAGCCGTGGGATACGGATGACATCGACAAATGGAAGGTTCGTATCAGATTAGTGAACAAGACCTTTACTTGCGCATCGAGATTCTAACCTACAACCAGGTCGAACCATTCAAACCTGACGATAATGTTGCCGGTAACTTCGCTGAGGAATCATCCTTTGCGACTCTGTTCCCAAAGTACCGTGAAGTTTATCTGAAAGAGGCATGGCCTGTTTTGACGAGAGCGCTGGAAAAACATGGAATCGCCTGTACACTGGATTTGGTGGAAGGTAGTATGACCGTGAAGACGACGAGAAAAACATTTGATCCGGCAGCGATCCTGAAAGCTCGCGATCTGATCAAGTTACTATCAAGAAGCGTGCCTGTGCAACAGGTAAGAGTACATTTTCTTTTCTATTTCTCTATCCTCCTCCCCCCCCACCCACCACCAAATAAAATAAAATAAAATAAAACTGACCTATCCTTCAATCATAGGCACTGAAAATCCTTGACGACGAAGTTGCATGCGATATTATCAAGATCCGAAATCAGGTGCGCAATAAAGAGCGGTTTGTCAAACGTCGTCAACGTATCCTCGGTCCTGCCGGCTCTACTCTTAAAGCTCTCGAGCTCTTAACTGGCACTTATATCCTGGTGCAGGGCAATACGGTCGCTGCCATGGGTCCATTTAAGGGGTTGAAGGAGGTTCGCAAAGTGGTTAACGACTGCATGGCCAATATCCACCCGATTTATCACATCAAGGAGCTTATGATCAAGCGTGAACTGGCCAAGGATCCCACCCTCGCCAACGAATCCTGGGACCGATTCCTGCCCAACTTCAAGAAGCGCACCCTGTCCAAGCGTCATACGCCATTCAAGGTCACCGACAAGTCCAAGAAGGTGTATACGCCATTTCCCCCAGCGCCGGAGAAGAGCAAGGTGGATCTACAGATCGAGTCGGGCGAGTACTTCCTGTCCAAGGAGGCCAAAGAGCGCAAGCAGAAAGAGGAGGTGATGGAGAACCAGCGCCAGAAACGCGAGGAGAAGATGAAGGAGCGGGAGAAGGCATTTATGCCTCCCGAGGAGGTCGACAGTGTCGAGAAGGAGAAGAAGAAAAAGGAGAAGAAAGAAAAGAAAGAGAAAAAGAAGCGAAAGCGCGACTCAGAGGGAGATGCCGACGAAGTGTCCGAGAAGAAAGAAAAAAAGAAGAAGAGGAAAAGTACGTCAAAAAATGGCACGTCCTCCAACGGAGAGGAGTAATTGGTCGGTGGATTGATTCTGTAACTAGTCTTGTTCGCCCCTTCTTTCTTGTCCCTTTTTTCTTTTGATTTTCAGTCTTTTTCTTTCCTTCTTTCTTTTTCAGACAAGGCGCTTAGGCATAGCATGGGCTGGAGTTTTCTAGTGCCCCTTTTCTTGCTTTACTGATGCTGGGGAGGGGGAAGTCTGGTATAAAAATGGATATTATGAATTAAACAGCTACTTATTTGTCTGTGGCAAGTGAATGATATCTTCCACTTTTGTTGCCTTAACCCCGGTCTAGTAAATCCGGTGCCTTCCCTATGTCTTTTAAAAAACACAATGATACAATCTAGTTCTTAACATCTACTGCAGGTATTCTTTAACTTATCAAGTAGCCGGACAGCTAGACACAACCTTAAAAATTGTTCGATATAATCAAGCTCACAACGCACTGTTAGAACTATTATAGGAAGACAATAATTTCGTGGGTATATAGCCTGTGCAAATAGCCACCATTTTCTTTCCCTTGTACTTTGTGATCTATATTTCGCAGCGACGACGAGATTACAGGGTGTCGCAATTTTTGACTAACAGATTTTTAGGACTGACGCTTTCCAGAGACTGTTACTGGCCGATAGGATTGTTTATACCACACGACGAGCTTTGGTGTGGATAACACTCCTTCACATTTCCTTTCACTAGTTGCAGAGAAGAAGAAAAAAAGGTCTCACGAAAGAAAAGCCCACGTACCTTCTGCTTGGACAGACTGCGCAACTTCTTCATGGGTCAGACAGCATCTCCACTGTTCCTTCCTCCATCCTGTGTGATCTAATCTTGCTTCCAGTAGCCTATGTCAGATAAAAGATCGACAAGGTTGGCTGGATACTAGACTATCTCGAGCCTAAAGTGTGTATGAAATAGGCCTCATTTGATTGCCGTTGTCCTTTTGTCCTAGTTGCCATGGCTCAGTCTTCCATGCCAATGCATGGAGCTCCTATCCGTTCTCTTTCCCAATCTTCAATAAGAATAACACTGTGCAGATGAGATAGAATTGTGCAATTTGAGTCCAACGAGCCAAAATAACGATCAAACCTCATCCACCTATATCGAAGATTTGGAGTTACTATGCATGCGTGACTAACCACTTACTTCTTTCATGACTGCTAAGTTGGCCATAGCTGTTTTGTTGGAAACGATGATTTCTCCTTATTCCGTAAGTCCTACCCTACTTGGATGACGCTGCAAGAATTTGTTGCTGACTAAAATAACAGATTTTGGTCAAATTGCTTTCCACGTTTGGCACGCAGTAGCTTGGAGATGAATCGACTGGCCGAAGACTACACGACAATGCCCTCTGACTCAAGGAATATGACGAGCGCGATAGAATGGGGCGCAGCCGTCTGGTCAACGTTCCTTTGTGCGTTTAATCGTTTGCGGAGATCTGTATACTTGCTATGGTTGTCGGAATCCTGTTCGCTTGCATGTTGACAAGAGTGAACAGGATAATAATTGGGGCTTAAGCGTACTTATAGCTGTCGCCACTGGGATATGGATTTTAGCGTCTTTGCCATGGTTTTATTTTGAGAAGCGACGCCCAGGTCAAGATCCAGGAGGCGTAATATCCTTATAGCAGGACTACAGCAAGTGTGCCATGCTATCAAGCTGATAGGGGGCTGAAGCAGACCTTGTTTTATGTCACTGGTGAGTCTCTCGCCAGCTCATTGCCTTCTAGTTCTCTGAAGTCTAGCCTAGCTGAAGGATATTTTCTCCTCAGTGGCTTTATTACTACAACGATGACCGTGGTCGCAGCCTGGAAAATCAGAGTGTTGGTGTACAATATTCTCCATTTGACGCACCTGCTGATGGTCAGAGTTGCAGCTCAGGTATGTATATACACATCCTTCAGGTCCCCTTCAGATGCCGAAACCGTCCATAATCAAGGAGTATCTCTAGGTGTTCGGTCTATTACTTTTTTTGGATCTGTCAATTCTGGTTCCGGTTAAGTACAAAGAGGATGTTAATGATAAACATAGGGGCAATCATGTTGCTCAACTTCTGGGGTGTTATAGGCGTATGAACTCGAAGATTTGGATTCCACAATGCTAGGGTGTTCTAGGTACATAGACTGCAAGCTGTCCATCCGTTGAGAATGCTGCTAATGCCTTCGCAACAGGTATACCAAGGATTCTATGGCTTATTTGTGTCTCCGTGGTCCAGTTACTCGCAAGTAATGATTTCCGATGTTACGCCTCGGGAACGAGGTTTTTCATTCTTCGGTCTTCAGCATTGCGGTAAAGCATCCTCCTTCATATGCGAGCCGATCTACAATGTCATTCTCGATAGCAAATACTCCAAGAAGGATTCCATCCCATTCTCGTTTCTTTTTAGTTTAAGTGTGGTTAGTTTTTTCTGGCTGGGGTTTTGGCTGGACATCGATAGAAGTCGACAAGAGCAAGAGAGATTTCTTGGGTACCGGGAAGCATCATAGGCTATGTGATCAGCAAAGAGCTGGGTTTATTGCTTTCGAACGCGGGAAATGGCCGATGGGATAAATTAAGAGGCATGGGGTTTGTCGAAACAGTTTAATGCAGGCCAGGGCCTTTATGATGTTACACCGTAATGGAGTCTATACGCCAGTCTAAGCACAGAGTCGTATTTATATGGAACCACATATTTACAACCCACCCAATGTACATAGCACCCTCAACCCATATGTGCATAAAAGTGCAGGATGTACAGCCTAACAGGCAGCTGATTTATAGTTTCGCCTGTCCAGTTTCAATCGACGACCAGCTTATTGTATCTAGCTTCTCGTACGACGATCCGTTCAACCAGTATAGCTTGTCGCCATTCGAATCCACTCTAGGATCCCACCCCTTCTTCGCTAATTCTCCTTTAGCTTGCTTGAAAGTGACGCCAGTGGCAACCCTAATACATTCCCAAGCCGCTGTTAGTAAAACCACATGTTATACTCAAGGTGGTTAAACGTAGGAAACTTACTTTTCAGTGAGGCGAACAAGCCGGGGGAGCGCATACGAAGGGACACCCTTCTTCTTTAGCTCACGGTAGAGAGAAGCCATGAATTCAGTTTCCGTGGATGGATCATCTAGAGTAATCCCGGCGGCACCAGCCTGACCATCGTACCTGCATGTATGAAATCCAGCAAATTAGCGTATATGTCCCATACAGAAATATGGAGGCACAGGTAGAAAGATGGACTCTGGTGAATCTCTGGTGGAGTTATACGTACCCGTTCAATTTCACCCCATACACGACGGCGTCCTGCACGGAGGGATTCCGACAGATATGATCTCTGACTTCGCCGGCGCTGACATTCTCGCCTTTCCAACGGAAAGTATCTCCCACACGATCCTGGAACTTGATCCAGCCGGAGTGATCCTGGATCACCAGGTCCCCTGTGCGCTGGAAGAGGTCGCCCTTCTGGAATACGTCACGAAGTAGCTTCTTCTCGGTGGCTTCCTCATTGTGAAGATATTCTGCAAGTGAGTCGCGGTTTCGGACCCGTCCAATGGCCTCGCCTTCCTCGCCTAGTTTAGATTTGGTGCAGAATCCGGTCTGCGGGTCGCGGTATGGCATCTCTGTGGCCCGGTCGTATTTCACAATAAAGACGTCGTCATCTAGGAACCGACGAATGGGTCCCGCGAAGCCGATTTTGCCTGCGCCCCAGGCGCCCTCGCCGAAGTTGTCAAATTTCGCTACACCTTCCGTTGAGCGATAGAATTCGCGGATCTCGGGGACCCCGAATCGCTCGCGGAAGCGCTCCCAGATCTCCTCGCGCAAACCGTTGCCATGGGCTACGATGCACTCGTGATCGCGGTCGTACGGGGATGGGGGTGTTGCGAGAAGGTATCGGCAGAGTTCGCCGATGTATAGGATGCGGGTGGCTCTGGACTCATGGACGTCTTTCCAAAACTGAGACGCAGAGAACTTGCGCCGTAGACATAACGTGCCGGCATTCCCGACACAGTAGCATATGCCGGTAAAAAAGGCGGTGCCGTGGAAGAGTGGGAGACAAGAGTAGGTGCGTAAGGGGTAGTATTTCGAGCGGTTGTTGACGTCTACCGTGAGTGGGGTGGATGTCACGAGGGTTGCTATATTGCGGATTGCGCAGGCTTTGGGCTTGCCTGTCGTGCCGGAGGTGTAAATGAGCACGCTCAGGTCGCTGAGCGACCTCTTCGCAGCAGTGAGCCTCAAGGGAGAGAATTGGTGTAGTTCCGTCGTGGTTACGAGCTCTGTCGTCCCTACGGAGATGTCATCGAACGAGGATATGTTAATCGCTATATGGGGCATATCAGAGGTCACAAACGGCGACAGATCAGGTGTCGAGATTATGGCTTTGGAACCGGACACGTCGAGGCAATGCGCAAAGGTATCGTCTACCCCAACTCGAAGTTAGTCAAATACTCGTTACCGTCCAAGTAGATATGATTTCCTCCATACCGCGAAGGTTCGTATTAAGAAGGGCCGCCACAGCTCCCAGTTTGGAGAGCGCGTAGATGGTGACAACCATCTCCGGAGAATTCGTGGTGAAGACACCAACGAAATCCCCAGGCTTGATCTCCTTTGCATGGAGAAGAGCAGCAAACCGATCCACCACTGCACATGAGCGAGTCAGCAATTGAGAATAAGGCAAACAGATTTGTTGATCGTGAATGTAGGGAGGTTCACACACAGTCTTTCAACTGACTATAGGTCCATGTCTTGCCTTCGAACCAAAGCGCCTCCGCGGAGCCCTGCTTTTCTTCTTCAACCACCTGTTGCAGCATCTTGTATATTGTGGGCGTATCATCTAACTGCGCAATTCGCTGACCCAGAAGATGCGTCCAGGCCCGATGCTGATACAGTGCGGAAAGATCTGTGGAAATGGAGAATTTTGCATTAAGATAGGCTCCTGCAGCCGCGGAGAGGGCCGACGCAATGGCCATAGAAGACCCGCTAATTCCTGAAAAGAAATCCATACCACCTCGACCGACGAGAATCACGTAGAAGGCAGTAATTACTGTGTTGGAAGCTGGTTGGGTCCTCCTTCAATGGCTGTAATGGTCTGATCGGCTCAACAAGATTGGAGAAGCTTCAATTATTACCGGGAGACCTAGCAGCTGAATAAAAACATACACACTCATCACAGCTTGTTTTGGCCCAGAACTAGACTTCTTTTTCTAGACCTGATCTGGATCACAGATCTGGTACTTGTATATGACAGAGAGAGAGCCAGGTAGCCGTGAAAAGACAGTCGGGAACTGGGGCCGGGAGCTGTAATGCATCGATCTACCGTCCGTGGCACGAAACCGAAAGTTCGAGGATTATTCCCGGGGCACGCCAACTAAGGTGCCGGAAGACGATCCGATGGAGACCGTCAGTGTAACCTGAGGCGGCCACTAAACGTGACGAGAGCAGGCCGACTGGGAGTCTATTGGCGGCCCGATTCTCCAATATCTTCACCGCCAGCAATTCAGCTTCAATAGCCCTTCATACTTGCAATTCTCCTGGATATGCACGGCGCAGTGATGACAGTAGAAAGGCAAGCGAGCCATGGTCGTATGAGGACGTTGTAGGCGCGCCTTGACAAGAGTAGAGTTCATGTCTCCTGCATGTATGTATGTATGCGCCTCGGAAGAATCATCGAGTCCGTCATCGATGGCTATGGACCTGCAGGAGTTAGTGCAACTCTTTCTTGTGATCGCCATAATTGTTAATCCCATTCGATTGAGAAGCTGCTTTTGCTGGTTGGCGAGATACAGATTATTACCGTACAGTATCACGACAGGCGCCATTTTCCGCAGGGCCGACAGCCGAGGCTGTGCAGCGTGACTGTAAAATACACCAAAAAAACTCGGCTTTGAACAATGCCGACAAGCCTGAATCCTCAGGTTTCGACGCCTTCACGCTCCTCTGAGTAGGGTCTTGATCGCCTCAGAAGAGCCGCGGCTCGCAACTCAGGGTACCCGGATATTTGTCGACAGTTCTAGTATAACAACCGGTGTTGAGAAGGCCCTTCCATCTATAGAACATCTACGTGCTTCTTTCTGCTTTGTTGAGAATCCCGAGGAGCATACAGAGCCCCTGGATAAAACGAGTGCAATGTCTTCACCACAGCAACGGTTGTCCTCAATCGCAAATCAGCTGTCTGGCCCTAGTGCTGCGGCTGCAAAGCAGAAGCTATTGGTCAAAAACCCGGACGATGTGGTATGTTTTCTGATCTCCAACAAATGCGCAACGGTGTCGGGATTCAGAAGTTGACTTCCCGGAAACAGGTCATCACACTGGCCGTCCGCACCCCCCTTACGAAAGCTAGAAAGGGGGGTTTGAAGGATACCTCTTTGGATAATTTGCTTATTTCTATTCTGACGGTATGGAGCCATAATCCCCGAAGGTTTTCAATCACACCGAAAGCCTAACAATTCTACTAGTCCGTTCGGGAACGGTCGAATCTTGACCCTAATCTGGTCGAAGATGTGTGCGTTGGCAACGTACTTTGCCCCGGTTCGGCATACATCGCACGCTCTGCGGTGTTGGCGGCCGGATTCCCGGTGACTGCAGCGGCGTCGATTGCCAACCGATTTTGTTCTTCCGGCTTGCTGGCCATTCAGAACATTGCTAACCAGATTCTGGCCGGTTCGATCGACGTAGGTGTTGCCGTGGGAGCAGAAAGTATGAGCACGAATCCCGACAGCGGTGCCCCGGAGATGTCTTCTCAGATTATGTCGCACCCACTCGCCTCTCAGAACAAGCAACCTATGGGCCAAACCTCGGAGAATGTTGCGGCTCAGTTCAACATCTCTCGCGAGATGCACGACCAATTCGCCGCTAAGAGTTACCAGAAGGCGGAGCGCGCCCAGAAGGCTGGCTGGTTCAACGATGAGATCGTCCCGGTCCGTACCACGACCAAGGACCCCAAGACTGGGGAAGTGAAATACGTCGTTGTGGATCAAGATGATTGCATTCGGTACGGCACCACTGCCGAGTCACTTGGAAAGATCCGTTCGGCGTTTCCTCAGTGGAAGCCCAATGCTACTACTGGTGGGAATGCCAGTCAAATCACCGATGGTGCGGCCGCCGTCATCCTCATGAAGCGCTCTCGTGCACAAGAATTGGGGCAGCCGATTTTGGGCAAGTTCTGTGGCGCTACCGTTGCCGGCTTGGAGCCCCGAATCATGGGTATTGGCCCATCGATTGCCATTCCTAAGATTCTCACCAAGTTCGGCTTGACCAAGGACGAAATTGATATCTTTGAGATCAACGAGGCATTTGCATCCATGGTTTGCAGTGACCCTTTGATTTAAGACTCTGTTTTATCTGCTGACCTCATATAGGGTGCGTATTGCGTCAAGAAACTGGATCTTGACGAAGCCAAGGTGAACCCCCGGGGTGGTGCAATGTATGTCCCGTAATTTTCCTTTTGAGTACTCTTTAGTCTATGTCCGTCCTGACCATCAAAGTGCCATCGGTCACCCATTGGGATGCACTGGAGCACGCCAGGTTGTCACCGCCTTTTCTGAGCTACGACGGCAAAACAAGAGAGTAGCTGTTACTTCTATGTGTATTGGAACTGTAAGTCGTCTTATTTTGTTTGGCTACTTCTAGTCTTTTCCACATATTGACTGCTTCTCCAGGGCATGGGTATGGCTGGTATCTTTGTCTCGGAACACTGAATGTAAACATCCGTTGGAAGAGGACGAGTATGATATATGAAGCATGTAAATACCCTACTATAAAATAACGACGGTTGTTGGCCACTGGTTGTTCTCTCTCTTTTCCGCTACAGTCGGTGAAGGAGGCCCTCGCAGTATTTACAAGGTCAAGAAAGTACAGTGGATCCTCGCTATAACGAGGTCTTCGAGACAGCCCAAATATCTCGTTATAGCGAGGATCTCGTAATATCAAGGAGGCAGGGAAACTAAGGAAATATATATATTTCAACCCGCAAAAATAGCTTCTAGTATCACGCTGACTCTGCCAGCGGTTGAGATAGGCTTACTCTGAGGCGTTATTTGACAAGCGGAATCCTTGATATAACGAGATTTGTATAGGAGGACGAAGAAAAATTAACGAGACTCGTAATAGCCAGGAATCTCGTTAAATGTAGGGAGTTTAAATTAAGGCAACATTCCTTCTCGTTATGGCCAGGATCGTGTAAATAGCGAGGCTCGTAATAGCGAGGATCCACTGTAACTTCATTGAGAACGAGGTGGGTCCATTTCCACGAAAGAGTGGGATTTCGACTCCATAGCTCTAGTCAAGCAGAGTCAAGGGTTGCATGAGATCGACAGCTTCAGTATACATAAGGACTAGCTAGCAGCTAAGTAGATGCAAGTTGTATGCTTGCGCCATTCTCATAGCAGCACCCGTCACGTGCACCTGCCCGCTCATTATGGTGCTGCCAAGACAGGAACAGTCCCATGACTATCCCGATGGCTTCTCCCCTCAACTAGCTCATCGAATCCCTCTAAAACCCACCACTCTACCCTTTCTGCCACGATCCGTTACTGCAGGGTTCGTGTGCGCTGGTTCCCTTACGTCCTGACTCTCTAAAGTAGCATCGGGTTGGCAATTCCTGAACCATGAAGCTCTTATCAACGACAGCTACCCTGCTTGTCTGCCTTGCTCCTCTCTCCGCATCGGCTCGATCTATTGCCCTGTTTGGCTCCTCTCAGGTCCCGATCCAGTTGGACGATGCCACCTTAGTACCAGGAGACAACCCTCTAGAGTATTGCACAGACCCTGCCTCGGACGTCATCCAAATCGAATCGGTGGACTTATCACCCAACCCTCCTCTCCCGTATGTCAAACACGCCCGATAATAAGCCCCTCTGTCTAACCGGTTGCAGTGGACAAACCCTCATAATCAAGGCCAAGGGGACCCTACAGAAGAAGATCGAAAAGGGCGCCTACGTACTCCTGCAAGTTAAATACGGCCTGATCACTCTTATCAAGCAACAGGCCGACCTTTGCGACCAGATTGTCAATGTCGACCTTAAATGCCCTTTGGAGGAAGGTGACATGTCCCTGACAAAGAAAGTCGATCTGCCTAGGCAGATTCCTCCGGTATGCTATATTCACGTCGGATCCATTAGAAAGTGAGCAGCTAATGTCTGAATAGGGCAAGTATTCTGTGCATGCCGATGTGTTTACGAAAGATGATGAGCGGATCACCTGTCTCGAGGCAAAAAATATTGAGTTCAAGATGGGTTAAGGTCAACATTTGAAGGCTTGATGATGCTGCCTTTCTCCATTAGGAGCCCCGGTTGAATTTGCCCGGGGTTTCACTATCCGTATCGATCACCTGATGCCGCACGACTTTGGATTACCTTGCTATTCTTCCCTAATCCGTAGCGAATGTTTCATTTTGCACGTCCACCTATGTCCTGTTCCATTCATGCTAGTTTGGATGCTTCACGATCATTGCTTGGCTGTTATTAAATGTTGTTTATTCCGTACGGCGTTCATGACGCCCATCAAGAGCTACTTCTACTACCTATTGCACGCTGCAGCGCATAATGGCCATGTACCAACCATATCGGGAATCATCTATATTGATGTGTTCTTTGAATAACCTCTACATTCTAATTCGCATGCCTCCATTTAGTGCGGTGTGAAAGCATTACCAAATATCACTTAGAGATTTCATTTCTCTTTCTGTATGTTTACAAGATCGTAGTTGCAAATTCGAACAGCCATAGAAGGACTGGGGATTCAGAATTCCATTGGAGGGTTTGCAGTTAGCAAATATATGAGGGTTCTATGTGCATAACTCTGACAAATGGGTATCTTCCCTTTCCAGTTAACCATTCTTCCGAGCGAGCGGTCATACCATGTAGCATTTCGCAACAATAGTGGTGTCCCCAAATATGTACCGTCCATCTCCAGCGAAACAGATGCCCCACTAAGGAAACGACAAGGTGATAAACTACCAAACGCCCAGTATTTATTCTCCAAACAGACGCCGCACCCGCTTAAGCACACTGTCCTTCTCAGGGTCGTAGGGATGGTCTTTGCTGGGAATCTCGAGAACGGCGGGGAATGGGTCGGCAAAGGTATCGACGCTGTGTCGGATGCGCTCTGCGATCTGATTCCAGAGCGTCAGCACGAGGAACCAAGAGGAGGCACAAGATCAAATGACCAAGGGAGTTGACTGCCTCGGGAATACTTACATGTTGGTTGATGAGGACCACGGCAATATCCTTCCTTTCTTGGGTCAAATTGCGGAACGCATTTTCGATTGTCGAGGTCTCGGTTTTCGAATCTACAACGAGAAAATTCCGCTGCGCATCGGGACCGTCTGTGACATGCTGTAATAGCCCATTAGCCCATGACCGCTCATCGTCGTTGCGTCCATCCATCGACTATCTGTCCCAGGGAACTAGTACTTACACCAATGCCGGCGAGAAGAAGACCAGTCACCGAGCTGGAAATAGGATATCAGTATATAGGAATAAACATACAACGATAATTATGGCCAGTCATTACTCTTCATCGCCAATAACAGCAAGGAGCTGCCGCTCCTAGATCGGCAAGAGCACGGTTAGCCAATACTTTGCAGTTCCCTCCCCAGAAGGGAGATAGGCATTAATGTACAGTACCTTATAGGACACGGCTGACGCCGCCATGGTGGAAAAGCAGAGTTCTGCAACTTAAGTAATTCCAAGAACAAATAAGTCCAGAGCACACCGAAGCGCCAGTGTTCAGGAAGCCTCCCGATAACCTGATCGCACGTCGTCATAACGAGCCGTTGGCCGAAGATGCTTACCTAAGCGGATCGTTTCAACTGTAGTTATTTTCTTTTGTTTACCGGCGGAGTCGAAAACTTTCCCTTCGGCTTGTCTTTGTTCTTTTGAGGTGAGTCGATGTGCCTTTTCTAGGATTTTATGACTCGTCGAGGATATGGAAAGGCTAACTTTTTCTTCCTTAGCGGCAACGCAGTGTTTTGCATTTTGTTTGTAGTTCCATCGCATTCATCATGGCCCGGCTAGTACGCCGCCGACCTGTGGCGGAACGCATCAAATCTTACTTGAATCCGTTGGACTTCTTGCTCTGGTTATCGGAAGAGATCGATGCCAATGATTGGGATCAGTTTGAAAAAAACTGGGCGCTCACGCTGGGTGTGATCCTAAATATTGCGTTCCTGATTGCGAGAGCCAACAGTCAGTCAAGTGGCAGTCGGGCTGTAGATGATGTTTTTGGTGATGAGGGTAGTGCTCCTTGGTCGAGCTGGTTTGTACGTTGTCATTCTACTCTTTTATTTTGGCACTTGATGGGACGCTTGGATCACGCTGTGGTGCTAACGATAGCTCTATTGATAGGCCTCCTTCGTCGTTCATCTGCTAGTTTGTTTTGTCGCTTTGAACACATTTTACACTTTCTACCGCAAGCGACATTATCGCATGTTCGAAGCCTCGATTGACCAGACCCCTGCAACACCTTCTGCTCACCGTGTGCATGTCGATTCCACCCCCGTGACAGCTTCACCGCTGCGATACCTGGCTCAAGCCATATCTAGTTCGGCCCAGTCAAGGGCGCACCCCAGTGCGCAACGGGATGTCTGGGAGCTTGCAGTTTGGGACCCCTTACCGATCTGTGTGCGCCTATTCTGTTTGTTCAGTCCTGGACATGTCCTTGTTTACTTGCTTTTCCTACCTACGCAGCTATCGGATCCACAGCCGAGTGTAACCATTGTAACAGCTATCTTCCTTACGGGCCTGCTTTCGGTGCAGATGAGTTTCCTCTCATCATCTTTCACCCAACAAGCGAAAGACTCGGCATTGGTCCATAAAGAGGTGCTGAAGGAGTACGATGTCAAATACGTACACCCCCGAACCCAGCCTTTGATGCGAGATGTCAGCACTCAGTTCTCCTACAAGGACGCTGCTCAATCTGGCTCTGATGCTAAGAACAACAAGGTCGACACGTTCACTCCGACCTTCATCGTCCATCGGGGATTCAAGACGAGTCCCAATCCAAATTATGTCAGCCACGTCGATCCTGAAGGATTGTCTTCGGGCCGTCAACCACTAGCTGCTACGCCTCCGGGGTCTTCTCAGTATCAAGGACCCTTACAGACGCCCAGCCATTTGCGAGATGCATCTCCTGTTGTTCGGAAGCCTATTTCTTCAATCCGCCAGCCACAGTTCCGTAAAACTCCAACGGGCACTGGAGACGGTGGTAGCCTCGGCATATATTCCCATGCCAATTCGCCGCTAAGAAGGTCAACATCTACAAGCTTTGACCGCCGTCTGCAAAGCAACGCGGATTTCTTCTACAAAGAACGGGGGACAAGTGCAATGAAGCGACCATCAAGCCCTCTCAAGAGGAGCAATGTGCCTGGGAGTGTGAGTCCCCTTGCATCCACACCAAGACGGAGTCAGGGTGATGCACGCCGCGAAACAGGATACTACTAGCTTAAACATTTAAATAAATCGTCATCCGTCTGTCTCTCAGGCGGGAGAGATGAGCCTTTTTTTTTTTTTTTTTTCTCTCTTTGAACTTCCAAACAGCGCCATCAGCGCCATCATATTATTCAAGGCATACGGCATGTGGCTATGGTCCAGTTTAGCATCGGAGCACGGCGTTGTCATTTCATAGTTCTGGTTTCTGGTTTCTTTTCTTTTTCTTTTTGGTTTAGTGCTTCTGTTCTTCCGCATTTGGGGACATTCAGCAAACTTCTATCGGCTCAAGAATGTGGACAACGGAAGCATGGCCAGCCACTGTATTATATGTTTGGAATCCTCCTGCGCCCGTTTAGCTACCAGTTTAGGTCGCTATGTTTTTCTCAACTCTATTACGAAAAAAGAAGAAAAACCCTACTTGTCCATTCTGAATATGGCAACCTCTCCATCCAGCATTTCGTTGGACAGGCTGACATGATGCCGTTAAATTTGGAGCCATGGCCTTCCTAACTCTCCGATGACGATAGCAGGCGGGGTAAAAACCTGACGAGGGCAGCTGCCATTCCATTCTGTTTTAGACAAGAATTCGGAGTCATCCATTCCCTATCGGGCAATCAGTTTGTTGATACATTCCACCGCGTGCACCTTAACATTCCAGCAACATCATTACACCTGTTATCCCTTTCTTGCAGCACAACTCATGGGAATAGTGGAAAAATATCCTACCCTGCAGAAATTTCCTTGCGAGTCTTGCAATGTCCTAACTACCTCAACGGCCACACAACAATCGCCTCCCAAGGCGTGTAAACGTGCGTACAACGGAGCAAAAGACAACGAAAGGTGTTCGGGGGGAATGGGTCAACTCAATACCGACCCTAGCTGAAAAGTTGAAGCTGCTAGCCGTCGTTCGCCATCGCACTAACATGGAGGAACGGTTTAATTTGCCCGATGGACATATACTCAACCTACAGGCCCGATTACGCAATCTTAAACACGCAAAAAATGATGCTGAAGAGACAGAATGCGATCTAGCCCAGGAACCTGCAACAGGGACCCAACCTTGTCAGTTCCCTTCAGAAAGCAGAGACCCAAAATCCACACCGGAGGCCTCACTACGGAAAGTCACACCTACACGGCTCCCGATGCCGAAGAAGATCGCGGACAAAGCTAGGGGACAATACACGGAGAAGTCACCCGTGGCCGAACATGGAGAGCATTCCCTAGGCAGGCGTGTCCGGGCTAAGGTGCCCCCTATACCATTAGAACGCCGTCCAGCGAAGTCGGCTGATAAAGATCGTGAGCAGTACTGGCAAAAGGTCAAAGAGAAATTTGACAGGGAGTCCCCTCGTTCCTCACGAGCCAAAGACAAGCACAAGGATTACTACTACGGAGCCTACCAAAAGATCCTATCATTGACTGGCTCTCCGAAACAGGAAACCACCAGACATAAACTAAAACATGTCGGAAAGGATCTTGAAAAGGCCTCAATGCAAAGTGCCATTCCCAGGTCTGCAGCAGTCGATCACAATCTCAGCTGCCGACACGACCCTGCTCCCAGCTCTAAGGGCGAGCTTTCAGGCCCAAGCAAATCACGATCGAATAAGGACCAAAGGAAGGCTCTTGAAACCGGCGACGCTGCAAATCGGAGGTTACCAGAGCGACACGATACAGCTACAGACTCATCCGCTCATTCTCGCCTCTCTATATCACCTGTATCAGGGCCTTGCAGTTCGATAACCGAATGGGAGGATAGGTTTGTCGTGAACATGCCGTCAGCTAAAGAGCCAAATCCACCCACCATGAGTGCGCATCAGATCGCTGAGTTTCAGCGAAGCATAGATAAGGTTCATAAAGAGGGAGAGGCAATGCTTGATCCAGACACTTTACCCAGTCCACGGACCACAACCCCAGAAGACAAGTTTCGCTTTCCAGAATCTCAGGCAAGGAAAATGGGCAATCTTGACAGCCAAGACTCCAATGCAGCATCTCTGGCAGTGTCAGATGAACCCATGTCATCGCAACAGCCCAGTAATGGTCGATACTACTGCCCCGATGAGATTGGGAAACCGCGATTTAGCACAATCTGGGAAGAGTCACCGTCACGGTCAAAATGTAAAGTTGCCACAGCATTAAACATTGATGGGTCTTTTTTAGGGTGCAAAGAAATGAACGGGCCGAACGACAAAAATCCCGACGAGATATTGCTTTTCTCAACCGCGGGCGAGCGTCCCGTGCACCCCAGAGTAGTCGACGTGTCAACTTCCGTTCCCAGGAATCTTAGAGAATGGAAGAAGGCCGATCCTCGTCAAGCGACGGTATTTGACCAGAAGACTGTCGTTCAAGAAGAGTGGAAACCAATTTCTCAGAATTTGAAGCATGCCCAATGCTCGAAGCCGTCGACCACTACAATGTGCCGCGAGAACAACTGCCGGCCACCAGAAAGGGCAGAGATTTCCGCTCCCAAAGCTTCGGGCAAGGAGAACACGAGCCGTACCCAGAATTTGACCAAGGTCCCAGAACAATGGAAATGCAGCCAAGAGGACAATGTGTTCATTATCACACCCACTATCAAACGCACTATGATGTCTATGGTAGACATGAGAGGTGCGGCAGATAGATCCTCTGCACCGAAGGAACCCGCCTCCCAAGCAGGAGGCGAGACCATCACCGACGCCAGAGCAAAGCCTCCAACGAACTCTACACCATCGGGTTTACGTCGAGCGACGCAGACCTCGTGGGGAAAGTTAAACACGCAATACATAACGTTGTCAAAGGCTAGTCCCACAACAAACTGTACCGCCGCCCAAAATCAGGCAGAAGCTCGACAAAACAACATAGAACACCCACACCCTATCCGTGGGTACATCCGTACCACAGGCATGGTAAAATCGTCCACGGAAAATCATATCCGACGCTCGCTCAATAGTCAACAATCCCAGGTCCATGGTGCGGGCCCCGATAACGAAAATGTGACCCCAATGAGAAGTGTGACAGATCCAGCTCAATTTGCCAAGTCTACTTCGGCCCAAAAGCCAATAGTCCCAACTACGTCCCCTACCGGCGATCAACAAGCACTGAAGGCCACAGCACGAAGTGCTAGGATCTTCGAAGTAGCTGAGCTAGATGGACAACAGGTGGATGACTTAAAGGACGAGCCCAAGGAACAAGTATTGCGTCCCAAAAGCACTACCACAATCAACAGCAGCTCACACAATGCCAATGTTGAGATACAGGAGACTGTTAAAGACGCGGTGGTGGATTCCGTGACTTTCGGCCTCATTATCGACATAATTGTCTTATCAATCGCCCAAGCCCAAGGGCTGTATGACCAGATCATAGCCAATCGGAATTCCCGGACGGAGTTGCTGAAGGTTTCCTTGACCTGCATTTTGAGAATGGCTGGTCATTGCTTATATGTGCTCTGGAACGTTTTGACGGCTTGTTACGTGTACAACACCACAGGATCTTGGCCGAGACCGAACGAAAAGGACCTTGCTCGGTCTTTGACGGAGCTTGGACAAGCCGTGATTTATCTCGTTGCTTTGGGGTTCATCATGATGGTGGTGGGCCGAGCGGCCGGGTATATAGTGCTGGTTGGAAGTTGGGTGGTGTGGGTGACCAAACCATTTGGATGGATCCTGGGGGCTTTAGGAAGGGCTCTATTGGCGTGAGGGTTTTGTTATCGACGTTGCCATTCATTTCAGCTCAGGAGAGGAGGCCCTCTAATCACATTCTTACAGTGGCTAGCGATGCTTTCTTGTTTTTCAGCTATGCATTTTTATCTGGCACACTATGTTTTTATCCATTCTGTGCCATCGTTCTCATTTCCATCCCTTGTAAAATCTGCCATGAAAGGCAGAGAGCCGTGAGCCCCAATCCAGACTTTTATGTGAGCCACTAATTCTATAACGTAACTGGAAAGCGAGCGAGCCACCTCTCCGGTTTCTACGCATCATAATATTTGACGCAAATAAGTAACCCACCATGCCTCCAAAAGCGCGTATAAATTCGAAAAATTCAGCGGAGCAAGAGAAGAGGATCTTATTAGCAATATATTTTTTCTTTTTTTTTAAAAAAAAAAAAATAAAGAGGAAATCAGCAAAATTTGTGACGCTGCACAAATTTATAAGATGCCCGCACAAATCTTCAACACCGAATGAATGGACGTCTACACCGGGCATAAATACGCGCAAATGGTCATGAAATGACTCAAAATGAAGAGGAATCGCTTGTACCATGGATATTATTATCATATCGATGTGGAATTGCCCCCCACCCCGGACCATCTCGCGTACAAGAAATGGCCAATATTCTTCTGCTAGGGTAGTACCGCATCCATACAGACTGTTAGCGATAAATGGGCATACAACTTTATCAAACGACATGGTTAGCTTAAATCAAGATGTTCTCGATGATACAATCACCAGCGCGCTAAATGTGAGGACCTAAGCTTATTAGGGAGTGGTTTGGTCGCGCACAAATCACTCTAAAACAACATGGAGTTGCACAAGAAAATATCTATAATTTTGACGAAACTTGCTTTGCAATGGGCCTGGTAGCTACTGCTAAAGTAGTTACCAGAGCTAATATGCAGGGAAAGCCATTTCTAGTGCAGCCAGGCAATCGAGAATGGTCCACCTCTGTTGAGTGTGTTAACTGTACTGGATGGACACTTCCACCTTGTATTATCTTTAAGAGAAAGGTCCATATGGAAGGTTGGTATAAGACCTCACTAGATAGCTGAAGGATTGAAGTTAGTGGATGGATGGACTATTGATGAGATTTGACTACGCTGGCTTGAAAGGCTCTTTATTCCTGCTACAGCTGGTCGTATAACTGGACGATATTTCCTGGTGGTTGTTGATGGTCATGGAAGCCATTTAACTCCTTAATTTGACCAAATTTGCAGTGAGAATAATATTATACCAATCTGAATGCCACCACACTCATCACATCTTCTTCGACCACTTAATGTTGGTTGCTTTGGGCCGTTAAATCGCGAGTACGTACGTCTGGTTGAGGACAAGGCACGGCTTGGTTTTAACTATATTGACAAATTTGACTTTCTTGAAGCCTATCCCAAAGCTCGTACAAAGGCTTTAAAGGAAGAGAGTATTGATAATGGGATTTCAGCAACTGGTTTAGCTCCATATAATCCAGAAATAGCTCTTGAGTAGCTTAATATTCGACCAGCATTCTTACACCTCTAGGCAGTTGGCCAACCAAGTCCGGTCCCAAAACACCTCATAATTTTAAGTAGTTCGAAAAGCAGGTGTCTACAATTGAAAAACTGCTTAGACAGCATATTCAGAGCCCCTCATCTCCTGCTAATGCACGACTGGAGAAATTTACAAAAGAATTTGAAATGGTTTTACATGAAACAGCTCTTCTTGCCAAAGAAAATCAAGATTTACAGGCGGAAAATAAAACAAGATGTCGAAAAAGAGCAGTCAAGGCGGCAAATAGCCACTCTAATTATCATATTCGGGGTTATACACGGAGGCAATGTACTAATCTATGTAGCAATTGGAATGCATCTCTTTTGGGGTTTCTAATGGCTCCCATTTCACTGGTCGGTAGTGGCGGCTCACTCGCTTTCTGGGTACGTTACTTTTCTATGATTCATTGGTATATCGAACACTCTATTCGTCCCTCCAACTGAGGAATGTCAACTATATGTCATGAATGAACAGTCCTATGGACTCTAACTTCGAGGCTACAGGTACCTGCGAAGACGCGCCATAGCAGTATTTTGACAACCACAATTGAGGGAGGGAGATTATTTCTTTTTTCGAAAAATAATGAGAAATAAATATGTATCCAGACATGTATCAAACAAGCAGAGCCAAGGAAACAAAAAAAAAAAAGAGACCCCGTATCCCATGTTGAAGAGGATCGCTTTTTAAAGTGTATGCTCATGAAACCAACTCCGTCATCACCCGTAGTGTTGAATTATCGTAAGGGATCATCACCCCGATCTTAAGACTGGGTTGCTTCCAAAGACAAAGACAATAAGAATGAAAGAAAGGGTTCGTTTCCCCTGGTCCGGCCGATTCGAGCTCTATCGGGGAAATATTACCATGTTGAATTTTGGACTCTTCCCGTGGTCGGCGAGAAAGAACAAGATGAAATGAATCGAAATCAATGCCTAGGGGTATAAGATTGGAATGTTAACAGTCATGTTGAAGTAGAATAACGCTCAAAGAAGAAATCGTTGAGAGGTCTTCGTTTTCGTGTCGCCATAAGACATTTCAAGGCCGGTGGGGTATTTTGTATTTAGTAACCACAGGCAGGTATCGTTGAGAGATATGTTGAATTAATAAATGATAATCGATCGTTGAAGAGGTGCAAGAGAATTTTAGAACATGTCATGCTTGTCGGTCTGACGGGTGAGTATGCAGAATTAGTTTTTCACCATAGCCTCAGGGACTGCTCCATTGGCCGGATGCTTTTCGTCGACGTTGTCTGCGGATACCTCCGAATCAAGGTCTTTCACATTCAAGTCCTTGAACAGCTCAAAGAGACTAAACGTGTTGTGGAAATCGTTGTTGACTAGGAAACGTATCATCAGCTATTGACGCAAATCAAAAAAAAAAAAGAAAGAAAAGAAAAAAAAAATAAATAAAAAAGGCTGGAAACTTACCAATGTTAACCAGGTACCAGCTATCCACAACACCCTGGATCAGCTTCCTGCTCGGGCTGGCGGCATCATGGCACTTGGCCCAGTCTTCACCTAGACGGTATGCCTCGTCCTTCCAGGCCAAGAAACTGATGGTTTCCACAATTGTAGGCTGGACGACCTCCCTTCCTGCGAAGATACCCCAGGTCAAGGCATTGGGGCTATCACGGGTGTTAGTTCGCAGTTCACCAGTCCTTGCAACCGCATGATAAGTGAGGTCCTGGTTCTTCTCGATGCGCGAGACCAATTCGTCAAGTAGGTAGGAAGGCACCAAGAGTTCAAGGTATGCCTTCTGGTATACAAAGCCATTCTTGGGGCCCCATCCGTAGACAGGATGGGAAGACTTTGCACCATTGACAGCGGGCTGGGAGTTAATGGTTAAAAAGCCCCTATTATTAAGTTCAATCAAATTATCCTTGATCACGTTTGCCTCGGAACTCAATGGTGTGTCACTCCAAGGAAGGCGATCTAATTTGCCTTCCAAATAACGGACAAATATATGGGTGAGATCCCGAATAGACTTGGGCTCTCCCCAAAGTTGGACATTCTGTTCGTTCGTGCCTTTGAGTCCAATGCCATAGGAATCAAGCTCTCCGAAGGCGGGTGAGCGGGAATCGGTCCAACGACCGTTGGGGAACTCATCCCATGTCTGCGTACGGGCGATGTAGGAGGAGTTCCTGTTACGCCAGAAGATGGGGCGAACATCTTCGCCTCGGCGATTGAGACCCAAAGATGGCCGCCAGGGCAAGGGTCTCTGAAGAGGTGTCTCCTCGGATGGCAGAAGGTTCAACTCGTCAAGAACCAGCTGCGTTGCTTGTGCAAGATTCATTGTGTAGCTAACGGTTGGTCATTAGTCTATAGTCTTCGACACTGATAGAAAAGGAGAGAACTTACAAATGCAGATGCTTAATGCCAGATGCGAGAAGCCTCCTGCACATATCCGCAACTAGCCCCTTTCCAATGTCTTTCACAGCGGCATCGTCATTTTTGACGGGCTCCAGGGTCTCCAGCCAATCAGGTGGAATTCGAGCTTTCGTCCAGTTCGCACGCCTAAGAAATGCACCATATGTTTGAATAGGCATAATACCAGGGATAATTGGTACATTGATTCCCTTGGCCTGGCACTTCTTGATCCACTCAATAAAATTATCCGTATCGTAGAACATTTGAGTTATCACGAATGAAGCTCCAGCATCAACTTTTTCTTTCAGATGATCAATCAAGAGATCCACATCCGGATTGTCGTCCGCGCCCTCCGGATAACCCCCCACGCCAATGTCAAAATGATTCCCATACTTGTCCCGAATATACTTGACCAGATCTTTGGCATAGCGAAATCCTCCCTGAGTGGCCTCCCATGTTTCCTTTTCACGAGGGGGATCACCGCGAAGAGCCAGGATGTTTGTGCAGCCAGCCTTGTAGGCGGCCTGGAGGGCGGAATCTACCTTCTCCGTTGGCATGTCCGTGCAGGTCAGATGCATGCAAGTCTCAAGACCATATACCGACTGAGCTACATTCACCATTTCGCACGTGAGGTCGGACAGTCGACCACCAGCACCCCAAGTGATATCGATGAAGGAAGGGCCCAGTGCATGCATGCGATCCATTCTGTCGTACAAGTTTTGCACACCTTGGGCGGTCTTCGGAGGGAAGAACTCGAAAGAAATTCCAATTCTCCCCGCAGAATCATTTTGGGTGATCTTATCTTTGACGTGCATCGTGTAAGGTCACCTATAGAGGGGCAGCAATATTAGTCATATAGCCAACACGCATATTGCAACTAAAAGAACCGCGACGATATTGAGCTTCAAGAACACATAACTTACAACAATAGAGATAGGTCTTATATGGGGGAGGGAGGTTCTGTCCCGCAACGAGCCACTCGAAACTCTCTATTCAGTGACCTTTCGGAGGGGTATGCTATGTATTTAGCTCACCGGTCCCACCAGCGCCTGCAAAGCCCACGAGCTGGGAGGGTTAAGGAGAGAAGTGAGCACACTACAAACGAAGTGTGGTGGGCACAAAGGAAGAGTCACCCGGATATTGACTTGCTTCCGAAACGACAAGGTAGAAGGAAAGATGATGAGATTCTGGCAACAGGGCAGGGTGAGAAAGAGGAGAGAGGCCCGGAAATCGGAGGACAGGGTGGCACGTGCACACCCCAACTTGATTGGAACAAACCCCGGTCGCCGCTTTTATGAACACGTGAGGTGTACTAGCACGTGTTTATCTCTGCCCTCATCTTTGAGGCAAAGGATAAATAGTCTCGTCTGGAATACCAAAGCACGTGGCAAACAGTCTAGAATCAAATGTATTGTGAAATGTTCAGTCTTTGGAAAGGATATGTTTGTAGGCTACCGTTTCGTAAAAACTATTGTCTGTTTCAAGATCACTCGTAAAGAGTGATATATATTTCTGCTCTTTACAAACTGAAGTTATATACTATCTTTCAGAGAACTTCCGACAAACGATTGCTTAGCTATTAAACCAGACTAACTAGAAATTGATATTCTGGTCCAGGGGGGCATGCTATCAAAGAATATAGGGATGGTATTTCAGGATTATGCATCTGTTAGCCTGAAGTTTGGAAAATTGGCCTTATATCTTTGTAATGGTACCAGTCAAGGACATATTAGATCACTCATCCAAGGGACAACATGGCGATTGCTTACCCTGAATGATAGGATTTCACAGTCTGCTTCCAACGAGAGTGAGTTTTGTGTGAAGAAGCTGGTGAGATCCACCTGAATATGTGCCAGCATAGAAGTTGAATGGAATGTAGGCACAGTGGCAGTATCTTATATTTAAACTTAAAATAATTCGAACCGCTACCTTAAATCTAAAGTTGTGTCTTGGGAATTCTTCTCTTTTTATTGTTCGATATTGTACAAATATTATTATTAATCCTCGCGAATCAACTCCAAACAATCCTTCCCTCATTCAAGAGTAGCAGTTCGGGATGAGTAATATCAAGTTGCTCGCGGACTCGATGGAATTCCAACCATAGCAACGAGGTAGACTCCATGTATAGGGATCCGCTCTGTCGGATAAATGATCAATTTGCCAAAACCCTTAAATTTAGCCGTCTACGTGTCTGCTTAATCGAATATCATTCAGGACCCAAGAGCATCCTGGAAACCAGGGAATAGTGCATGATAAGACCAGCGAAATTATGTGTGGTTACATGGTCCTTAATCGACCAACTTCTATTACGCAAAATTTTCACATACTTACCTAGTACTCTATACCATAGTATCAGTAGCCCTAGGGGGCATACAAGACCTTTCCATAGTCAGCTTCCATTAATCCTAGTGCCACACCCAGTAGCAGGAACTTTCGGACGCCGAACAATGCCAGTGTAGAACACAAGGCAAGAACTTTAAGAGTATTGGCAAATACTCAACTGCGTCTCAAAATATGTAATTGGTACATATGAAGGTTGCTGTTCTTAGTGTGCGACGTTTGCCTTTGGAGATATACAATAGAAAAGTAGAGGATATTTGCTGTTTTAAAAGGTTGGCTTTGTAGCGATATGTTTAGTTTTCTGCAAGTGCTTATCGTATACTTTAAAATTTTGAAGTAGGTAATTAGAAAAGTTAGCAAAATTATCAAGAACCATTGGTTAATCCAATTCAACCCATTCAAGCAACTGATTACAAATACAGACACTAGGGGAATCAAATCTCTGCGCCAAGCCACCCGGGAAGGAAAGTCGAATTCAGTGGCAAGCTGAACTTGAAGACATATGGGTTGCTATTGCATGAAAAGCTCGGATCGAACGACCCATTTTGGATCCGATCTGTCGGTGAGCTTGGGGAAAGATGGACGATTCGCTAGTCCTTGGAATAATTGATCCTGGAAGTGGACACCGACGACATTGGGTGTTTCCCTTTTTGGTCCATCCAGTATTTAGAGAGTTCGCGTCTAACCTGTGCCGCTGTGGAAGCCACGCCTTGCGAGTCAATCCACATAAATGATCTGTATGTTTACTGCCATCTTGAGTAGAACGAGTCAAGTTTGCCAAGAGCGGCAATGCAATGTGCATATGATACATGCCTGATTGTAAGTACCCTACCTACCATGTGTCTTAGAATGATTTTCGGCACCTGCACAATGGATAGTCTAGTTTGAAAGGCTGAAAAGTGGATCTGCGAGGATTTTGACGCAGATGCAATATTTACAACGATCCTCCATGGAGGTATAATGTGTGAATTAAGCGTTGGGTATGCAATAGAGGTTCTTGAAGCCTAAATCTGCCTGTCGCCCGCTCTATTGCAATCATCCCGCGCATATCACGTAATGAGTTTCGTAAACTCATCGCTTCCACTGCAGGAATCTTATTACTGTTAACCAAACACTGGAAAGAGGATCACACCACATAGGAGTACTCCGTGATGAATATACCAGACTCTTGTAATACTTTAAAAGTGACCTAGCTTGCGATTATGAGAGCAATTGTTTATTACGATCCCAGGCAAATTGTATTCAAACATTAAACAACTGCTTGGGTCTGCCAAAGATAGATAGTATTCTGTGTGTAATGTTTCCGGCAGTGTTAAGTGGATATGGTCTCAGATTCAGACCGGCCTCTGAGACCACCTGAGTTGAATTCTCACTGTCATAATAAAGCATAGTAGAGCATTATTTTCCGGCTCGACCGTCTGTCCGTTTTGGCCGCTATCTGGGTCGAGTGCGCCAAGAGTAAGCCGTTCCATAGTGGTCATACTTAATTGTAACCAGGGAATTTTATTAAAAATCAAGTGCCACTTATCATTTCTGCTCTTTCCCTGCAAGTTCTCCAATCGCCGGTTTTTGAATTTAACTGTTGCCCCCTTCTTAAGGACCCAGCTAGCAGAATTGGCCTCGGTTCGTATTGCACACTGTGGCCTGTGCTCCAGACTGATATGACCTTTTCATAGTCCTTTGCAACATACGTATTGCATCCACAACTGCGCAGCTCTGGAGACGAGGCATTGACGACATGAAGTGGTCTACGCTGGCAGTGACGATCATCGTTCATGCTCTATAGAGATGTTCTATACGCAGTTAGCGATCACCCAGGAATAGCCACCAAGCCAAGGGTTTCTGTTGAGGTGACTTAGGTAATGGTCGTTTGCATAGGGGGTTTAGCGGTCTGGACTCCGCAGATACTTAGGGCGCACTGGCCCGTTTAAGGCTTTAAGCAGGGTTTAGCGGGCGCTAGACTTAGAGGAGTTTGACGGGCACTCCACTCGGGGCTTCCTTGGTATGGACTAGGTACTCCGTAGACAATACTCAAGCTCTGGACCGAGTAGGAGTTTTGTACAGATGCTATACGCACATTCAGGCTGGATAACAATAGCTCTCACGGAAATTACTTGACCCTGTCTAACGGTGTATCGTACGCATGATACATGTCAATATTGGGCGTGGCAGTTGTCCTAACGTCACAGTCGGCCATCGTTAGCGCAGCAAGGGATCGACTCGAATGGACAAATCAGGAAAGTGCTCTAAATGCCCGTCATCTCAACAAAAAGATCCACAGCATTGCCAGACTCTCGGTGTGACATCAACAATATAAATCAATCGGCGTTCCGTTCTATAAAGAGCATCGAATTCTATTATTAACTGGACCCTGATTTTCCGGTGTTATTTGTTGGGGACATGATATGCTCAATTTCGTCATTGCCCTACCAACTGGCTCGGACTACCCTAGTGTTCCAGTAGACTGATAGAGGCGTGAACGGGGGCGGGAAAAAAGAGAAAAAAAAGGGTGTACCAACGGAGCAACGCCTTGTTTCTCCATACCTTGTGTCTACCTAGATATCAGATTAGCCGACTCGGCTTGGTCCCTGGAACCAAGGTACAGCTCGAGGGTTCCTGGGAAGCTTACTCAATCTCCTTACTTCGAACCCCCTGAAACCATAGAAGGGTCCGGCACAATGTATACCCCCCCAAGTGTTTGTACTTAGTAGTCTAATATCCCTTTAGCAGTTATTGAAGCAAGGAGAGTGTATAGAGAGTAATCTTGGCTCTCCGTATGGAAACGTATCATGGTCTGTAATATTTCCAAGTCCGGTCTATTTACCCTTCGGCTGCCGATTGGAAATGGGTTGTGTTTCCCAGGCTGGGACTATCGGACAGGTACCGAGTACTTACCAGGTACTTCATCAGTCCATACATTAATTGCCACCTAATTATAGTCTGTACATTGACAATTAGATACACAACATGCTGTATGAAAGATCTGATCGATGTCAATTGACAATGACACTAATGTAAATAAATACTCAGGAAGCTGATGAAACGAGGCAGCTCCATGAGTCAATCAGAGCCAAAGAGCATAACTGTATGCAGTTGCACAGTTTCAACAAGGCTGGATGATTTCCATCATTCTAGTAAGATTGGTGACGCCGAAAACCAGGTAGGTTGCACGCGTGTACTCAATGCTAAATAACAGCCACCAAAATACCGCCTCAACAGAAGCTATTAAGAGTATCAGAGAGAACCGTCCGAGGGAGAGAGATATGGCAACAGTATTACCAAATTAGGTTCCTAGTAATTGAATGTTATCCTTCACCGATTGCTGCCTGTACGATTGTAATGACCTTAACTCCGATGCAATGTAAATCTGCAAAGTGTAATGTATGACCAATCAGTGCGTCATCGGAACTCAAAGAACAAGTTGGATAAATTTCAATATGATAGAATTGTGCGGGTTGGTTTTCCATTCTGCTTCTTCTCTTAACTCCTGGTTGTCTCGTGCAATATTGCTATTGTATTATAATCATCGGCTCATGGCCAAACCTTTCCTAAATGTATATTATATTTAATATAGAAACAGAGGAGAAGAGGAATTAATTACTCGTAAGATGACCCACCCCCAAAAAAAAGGTCAAGAAGGCAAACTATGCAAGTAATTGGACATAAAATTCTGGATAATTTTTTTTAATTATTTTTCTCGAATTTTTTGAGTTATTCCAAATTCCTTGCCTATCTGTAAACCGAGCCCAGCGCTTCACATTTGCATTAAACGGATATTCTGCGGCATATGCTATTAATGATTACGCTATAAATTACAAATTATATCATGCATTGAGTTTAAGAAACCGAAGAAGAGCCGGAGATAACGAAATACTCCCAGAACCAGGATGATAGCAAAGACCAAAGACACCTAGATGCTTTGTCGGCATAACCTTCTGATATATCAAACCAGCTGCATAGATCGCGCTAGTGGGAAGCGATCGCATGTAAAAAAAACACTAGAAAACGCAGGCGCCCCGCCCGTACCGTAAACAGCATACATCCTACGTACGGAAACTTGGTCCTCGCTTCGTGTCTCCTTCGGGACTATCTTCCCCTTCCTCCCAGTTCCCCTCGAAGCCTGTGCCTATTCGGGCTTCATCATCCTTTCGGACGGCGAGTAAATGCGATTTGGGCCATCATTATGGGATGTGGCTGGACTTGAAAGGAGGATGCGAGCTCCACTCGTCCACTCACGATGCAGCATTGGCTCCATCTGCCAGTCCATCAATCTATCTCGCATCCCGATGGACTTGCTTCTACCTATCGGAGAGGCATTGACAGCCTGGAAAGGATCGCCGTTTCCTTTCCTTGTTCAAGGCGATATCAATCCCTCGCTGACCCTCCTGTCTGCTTTTCTATCATCACTGATAGTACTTGTACGAATCCTCGAGTCTGATATCCCTCCTGCAAGCCGTCGGACAAATCTTCGGGCATATTGCTTTAATACTTCTTCTCCTCTTTTCCCTGGCTGATTTTTATCCCTCAATGCCTCTTTGACTGTTCTTGTCTAGGGTCCTCTTTTCTCTCCCACCCTGCCCGATTGTTTACTCTCCATTGGCTTCTCTCGAGAGACCTCAGTCCTGAAGCAGGGAAGAAAGCGGAAGAAAAGACACCGCATTGCTAAGGAGAGATCTTTAACCAAGCACTTCAATCTTCCGATACAGGCGTGTGCCTCGTGCCATCTCTTTCTCAGCTCCTCCGGATATACATGATATAAAAGTGGGAGAAGGAACGGTTCGTATAGTGACCGTTGAGGATGAAGTGGGGGCTTGCATGCTCTTTGCTTGCTCTTTTTGCCTCGCCAGCAATATGTTGGCCTTATGAAGAGTCCCTCGTTGACTACAACCTTAATGCGAATAAAGATGCTATCAATCCAGCAGAATACACGTACCCAGAATGGCGGGGTCATAAATACCACCCTTCTCCAGAAAGCTGGCGGTTTCCTTTTTACACTCTGTTCCTCGACCGGTTCGTTAACGGTGATCCCACAAATGACAATATAAACGGAACCGTCTTCGAACATGACCTAGACTCAACCCAAATGCGCCACGGTGGTGATGCTGTTGGCTTGGTGGACACTTTGGACTACCTGTATGGAATGGGTATTAAGGTTGGTGTTAAATACCCTTCCTTTTCCTGCTTGCCCCCATTACTAACTATATTTGTGTAGGGCATCTATCTGGCAGGAACTATTTTAATGAATCAACCTTGGGGCGCGGACGGCTATTCAATCCTGGATACCACCCTTCTTGATCAGCATTTTGGTAATATCCAAACATGGCGGGATGCTATTACCGAGATACACAAGAGAGGGATGTACGTTTTATTCGACAATACTATAGCCACGTAAGTTGTCCCGGACAAGACAAAGCAATCAGATGCTGATGGAAGCAAAATCAGCATGGGTGACTTGATCGGCTTTGAAGGGTACCTGAATGAGACTACACCATTTTCCGTCAAGGAGCACAAAGCACTGTGGAAATCTGACCGTGAATACGTTGACTTTCGTTTTGGGAACTCTTACAATGATACCTGTGAATATCCTCGTTTCTGGAACGAAACTGGCTGGCCTGTTGACAAAGATGCTCGAGACCAGCTTGTGGGATGCTATAACAGCGACTTTGACCAGTACGGTGACAGAGAAGCCTTTGGTGTCTATCCAGATTGGCAGCGTGAGCTAGCAAAATTTGCCTCGGTTCAAGACCGTCTACGTGAGTGGCATCCAAGTGTTAAGGAAAGATTGATCCGGCATTCCTGCAACATCATCAAGGCTCTAGATATCGATGGCTTTCGCTACGACAAAGCCACCCAGGCCACGGTAGATGCCCTTGGCGATATGTCACACGCTTATCGAGAGTGTGCTCGCAGCGTGGGAAAGGATAACTTCTTCCTTCCTGGGGAAATTACTGGCGGTAATAACTTTGGCTCCATCTATCTCGGTCGTGGCAGGCAGCCCAATCAATATCCCGAGTCTACTATGGACGCAATCGCAATGACAAACAAGTCTGATCACCAGTATTTCCTGCGTGAGCATAACTTGCAGGCCATTGACTCTTCTGCTTTTCACTACTCGGTATATCGTACACTAACTAGATTTGTGGGGATGGACGGAAACCTGGCTGCTGGTTATGACACGCCGTTGGACTGGACTGATGCTTGGAATGTCATGGCAATGACCAACGATCTAATCAATGCAAATACAGGCAAATTCGACCCCAGGCACATGTACGGCGCCACCAATCAGGATGTTTTCCGCTGGCCTGCTATCGAACTTGGTGTGGAAAGACAGCTACTGGGACATTTCATCACAACATTGCACCTTCCTGGTATTCCAATCTTGCTATGGGGAGAAGAACAAGCCTTCTACATCCTGGACGCCACCGCGCCTAACTATGTCTATGGTCGCCAAGCGATGTCTCCCGCCACAGCTTGGAAGACGCATGGGTGTTTTTCTCTTGATGCGTCGCAGTATTACAACTGGCCCATCACCGCTGGTCGGCAAGGCTGTCATGACGAAGCGGTCACCTATGATCATCGTGACCCTTCTCATCCGGTGCGAAACATTATAAAGCATATGTTTCAGATGCGAGTGAATTATCCTGTACTCAATGATGGGTATTCACTTGTGAAGTTGTCAAAACAGACACGCGAGATTCAATATCCCGGTTCTAATGGCACCGCTACCGAGACGGGCATGTGGTCAATTATGCGAGATCGAGTGGCAAAGATTCAGGACTTTAATTCTAGTTCCGGCAACCAGCCGATTTGGTTAGTGTACCAAAATGATAACAAAACGGTGGACTACAACTTCGACTGTGGCAGCAATGACTCGGCCCTGATATCCCCATTTCTCAAGGGTACTACCGTTGTTAATCTTTTTTATCCACATGACGAGCATGAGTTGAAGGAGGGCCCCAAAGTGCTTCATCTGAATGGTTCTAATGCAACAAACGGATGCCTCGACAACTTGACTCTTAAACCCTTCGAGTTTAGGGCTTATGTGCCGAAGGAAAGCTTCGTTGGACCCGGACCAATGATTACCCAGTTTGAACCTGGTCACGATGTGCCACAGCTTTCTAAAGTCGGGCCAAATGACGCTGAAGACCTTGATGTCAGCATTTATTTCTCGACAAAGATGGACTGTGACTCCGTTACTCGATCTATCTCCTTTGAGTCAACAACTGAAGCCGGCAAAAAACCTTCTATAGACAAGAGCAAAGTTAACTGCAAAGACGTCAACGGGGGCGATACCAAATGGACTGGCCAGATACCGAATGCATGGGTCTGGAAAGCCAAGCTCACTGGAGTATATAATGGAGTTCACCGACTGACAGTCACAAATGCCACCAGTTCAGGCAGTAAACAGTCGACACAAGCTGTGGACCACTTCCTGATCCGTATTGGCCAACGCGATAATCCGATGGTATTCAACTCTGCAAACTATTCCTCCTCTCTTGTGTACAAAAATGATAATGATTCGCTTTACATCCAACACCGTGCGGCAGGTGCAAACAAGTACCGATATTCAACTAATTGGGGAACCACATACTCTAATTGGATGAACTATAATGGAGGCAATGATACCATTGAGAAGCTGCCCTGGTCAGGAACAAACAAACAGAAATGGCAAGGGGAGCATGTACGAGTCGAATACTGGAGCAAATTGACTGGAAGTAGTGCTTATGTTCAAGAGGGTGACTACGGTTTTGATCGTCAGCGACGCTTTCCTCACCTCTTCTTTAACGGTCCCTATAACCAGTATGGATTCGATGCTGGTTTGGATAATGTTATGACCCAGGATAGCGATGGATTTTGGAACTTCAGATTCCTCGCTGAGTACCCAGCACAGGGCCAAGTTAATGTGTGGGGAATGAATTCCGATGGTCAACCCGATCAGAGCTTTGTCTATGGTGATGCAGATGGTGACGGCACTCTGGATCGTATGCCTCCTTCATCACTCACTGAAGTCGCCATCAATATCAGTGGTATACCACCGTACCCATACATGGCGTGGAATGTCCGCCTCAATGATGGGACCATGAGAGTTCAACTTCAGCCACAAGGGTCTAGAGTTATTCAAATGGCCATCTATTTCTTGCTGTGGCTTGCGCCTATCACGATGGCAGTAGCCTGCGTTTATGCGTTTATGAAGAGCTTCTATCAAGTCAAGTTCAATCAGGTCGGAGTTAGCGAGAAAAAGACCGTTCTTCCATTGGCTCTGCGACGGAAGTTCAATGGGAATGGCGAGTGGACAAATCCTATATTGCGCCTCGCAAACAAGTCGGGATTCCTCCAGAGTACATCCGCTTTCGGTTCAGGAGCTTCGCGGAGAAAATCAATTTTGATTGCTACCATGGAGTATGACATCGAAGACTGGGCTATCAAGATCAAGATTGGTGGCCTGGGTGTAATGGCCCAATTGATGGGTAAGCATCTGGGACATCAAGACCTTATCTGGGTTGTTCCATGCGTTGGAGGAGTCGACTACCCACAGGATCAGCCAGCCGAGTCTATGTTCGTGATGGTCCTTGGCAGCTCTTATGAGGTCAAAGTCCAGTACCATGTGCTCAGAAACATCACATATGTGCTTCTGGATGCTCCCGTTTTCCGCCAGCAATCAAAGGACGAGCCATACCCCGCTCGAATGGATGATCTGGACAGCGCAATTTATTACTCGGCCTGGAATCAGTGTATAGCACAAACGATCAAGCGTTTCCCCATTGACCTCTACCACATAAACGACTACCACGGCTCTGTGGCACCACTTTATCTTCTTCCACAGACTGTTCCAGTTTGTCTTTCTCTCCACAATGCCGAATTCCAGGGATTGTGGCCTATGCGAACCCAAAAGGAAAGAGATGAAGTGTGCTCGGTTTTCAACATTGACCTTGACATCGCAAGAAGGTACGTCCAATTCGGCGAGGTCTTCAACATGCTTCATGCTGGAGCGAGCTACTTGCGTGTCCATCAGCAAGGATTTGGTGCCGTTGGTGTCTCCAGGAAATATGGTAAACGCTCCTATGCTCGGTATCCTATTTTCTGGGGGCTGAAGAAGGTCGGCAACTTGCCGAATCCTGATCCGTCTGACACTGGCGAATGGAACAAGGAATTGCCAAAGGAAAGCGAAATCCAAGTTGACCCGCGGTACGAAGCTAGCCGAGGAGAGTTGAAGCGTCAAGCTCAGGAGTGGGCTGGCCTTGAGCAGAATCCCAACGCTGATCTCCTGGTTTTTGTCGGAAGATGGTCCATGCAGAAGGGAGTTGATCTTATTGCCGACGTAATGCCTGCTGTTCTCGAAGCTCGTCCTAATGTTCAACTGATCTGTGTCGGACCAGTGATTGACCTTTATGGAAAATTCGCCGCGCTCAAGTTCGACCATATGATGAAGATCTATCCTGGACGAGTGTACTCCAAACCAGAGTTCACTGCACTTCCGCCGTTCATTTTCTCTGGCGCTGAATTTGCCCTAATCCCATCTCGTGATGAACCCTTTGGACTTGTCGCTGTTGAATTCGGTCGTAAGGGAGCTCTTGGTATTGGTGCCCGTGTTGGTGGCCTTGGTCAGATGCCTGGTTGGTGGTACAATATAGAATCCACCACAACTTCGCACCTGCTACACCAGTTCAAGCTTGCTATTGGAAGCGCACTTAACTCTAAACCTCAGGTTCGAGCAAAGATGCGTGCGAGGTCTGCTAAGCAACGATTCCCAGTCGCTCAGTGGGTTGAGGACTTGGAAATTCTACAAGGTACTGCCGTTCGGATTCACAGCAAAGGACAAGCGAAGTCAAATGGTCAAGCTCTGACGCCTTCCGGATATAACACACCAAGCGGGATGATGACCCCTAGTGGCATGATGACTCCCCCGATAGCATCGATAGCATCGACTGGAACCCTAACACCAACAGGAGTGCAAACTCCTCCCATCGCCCATTCGAGAGAGGGAAGCTACTCAACTACTAATCGCCTCAGTGCATATGGACCACAGCAGCGGAACACCATCGTATACAGCCGTGATCCAAGCCCTGGTGGTAATGAGCAGCCCAAATCAGGACTAAGCCGAGGGCTGTCGCTTGGTGTTCGAGCCGGTCCTGGCCATTTGTCTCGTCGCGCCCGTCACCGATTGAGGAGAGGCAGCTACATGGGCAACGAGGAAAGTGCGACTGCCTCTATGACAGAAGAGAGCAGTGACGATGACATTGTTCCCAGCTACGGGGATGATGAATACACACTCACGCCGGAACAATGGGAAGAAGAACGTCGTCACGAAGCTTCTCAACAACATGACACTCAAGGCCAACCCAGGGACTTCTTTGGCCCAAGGCAACAAAGCCAGAGTTCACTTCCACTCAGGCCACTGATGTCTACTGCTGGCCCTGAGGCCGATGATGGCCCTTCACCGCTTGCTAGACCTCCTTACGCTGAACCTGGGAACCGACTTAGCAGTGCGTCCGTCCTTTCTGTGGACTCCATCGTTGGCGAGAAAAAGGACTACAAGCTCCAAAAGGTCGACCCGTTCTTCACAGACGGCAATGGGGAATACTACAAGATCTTTGACAAGAGGCTTGAAAATCTTAGTGGTTCCAACTCCGAATCGCAGCTTTGCATCGAAGAGTATCTCGTGAAAAGCGAAAGAAAATGGTTTGATAAATTCAGAGATGCAAGGCTTGGTCGCAATCAATCGCCTGTTTCCTCGGTTTTTCATACCAAACTCGAGAACCATTCGCAGACAGGATCGGTCTCTAATGATGAGATGGGCTCGCGTGAGAGTGGTAGCGATGCGCACAATGAAAAGGACGAGTTCCTCCTCGGTAATAACTATGTACCTCCATCTGGCCTTCGGAAATGGATGCAGGTTCGAATTGGCGGTTGGCCTGTATACTCATTCTTCCTTGGTCTGGGGCAAATAATTGCTGCCAACTCATATCAAATAACACTTCTTACCGGCGAAATTGGTCAAACACCCGAAAAGCTCTACGGAATCGCGACGGTCTATCTGGTCACGTCCATCATTTGGTGGTTTGTTTTCCGCTTCTTCAAGTCGGTGGTTGTTCTTTCGGTCCCATGGCTCCTGTATGGACTCGCATTCCTCATCATCGGGATCGCACATTATGAGCCCAATGAGTTCACAAGAGGCTGGATTCAGAATGTTGGAAGTGGTGTGTATGCCGCCGCGTCATCGAGTGGCTCTCTTTTTTTCGCCCTCAACTTTGGTGATGAAAATGGTGTCCAAGTGAAGGAGTGGGTATTTCGTGCTTGTATTATCCAAGGTTCTCAACAAGCTTACGTCATTGGCTTGTGGTACTGGGGTGTCAGTATATCTCAAGCTATCGCCGATGGAGTCACGAATGTTCAAGGAAACATTACCAACACCTGGAAAATGACGTATGGCTTTCTCTTATCATACCCTGATATTCGGTTCTACTAGGCTAACTAATTCTAACAGAGCCATCTGTGTGCCAATCGCCGTTCTGCTCTGGGCCATTGGGTTGGTTGTTTTCTTCGGCCTCCCTAAATTCTACCACCAGACACCTGGAAAAGTTCCATCATTCTACAAGTCCGTCTTCCGACGGAAGATTGTGCTCTGGAGCTTCGTGGTCGTCATTCTGCAAAACTTTTTCCTCAGTGCTCCTTACGGACGAAATTGGGCCTGTAAGTAGATAAGACGCCACTATCCTCTGACCTAAACTAACACTAACTCCTTCAGTCCTCTGGGATTCCAAACACGCCAAAGCCTGGCAAATCGGTGTCTTATGCGTTGCCTTCTTTGGCATCGTCTGGGCCGGAGTACTATTCATATTCGGCCGTCTGTCCAAATCGCACAGCTGGATTCTTCCCGTATTCGCATGCGGTCTCGGGGCTCCACGCTGGGCCCAGATTTGGTGGGGTGTCTCTGGAATGGGCCTTTTTCTTCCCTGGGCTGCTGGTGGTCCTACAGGAGGAGCTCTAGTTTCTCGAATTCTCTGGCTCTGGCTTGGCATCCTGGATTCCCTACAGGGTCTTGGATTTGGTATGATCTTACTCCAGACGTTGACTCGGATGCATATTTGCTTCACATTGCTTGCCTGCCAGGTGTTGGGCTCTATCGCAACCATCTGCGCCAGAGCCTTTGGTCCGAATAGAATCGGACCTGGGCCAATCTCACCGGATGTTACGCGTGGTGCCAGTGCTGTTGCGAACGCATGGTTCTGGATCGCCTTGTTTTTCCAGCTGTTGATCTGGTAAGTCTTGAGCCTGTTAAATTTATTGTGAACAACATAGCCTAATTTTCGTCATCTTTAGTGGTGGATTTCTCCTATTCTTCCGGAAAGAACAACTGACTAAACCCTAAGACTATTGCGCGGCACCGTTTTGACACAACGGTGGTCACTACAATATACAGATATAGTTTACATGATGGCAATCTTCAGATTGACCTCTATGAACATACGAGACTGATAGAGAAAAACACCGAAAAAGGAAAAAAAAAAAAAAGAAAGAAAGAAAGAAAAATGAGTGAGAACAAATGAAGGAATGACGAACGAACGACGAGCAGAGGAATGAATATAAAGCAATCATCCGCGAAAGGACATGTACATTTGTCTTTTTTTTTTTTTTTTTTTTTTGACGTTCGACAACGTGTTTTTATTTTTGACTTTCTACGCTACTCTCCCTTCTCTTTTCACCTAGTTAGAGAAAAGGGGGGAGCAGCTCCCGGTTTATCCATACAGATATATATATGGATATGCTGCATTTAATGGGCTTTTTCCTTTTTTATCCGTTTTTGAATCATGAATCCAGATGTCGTTACGTTCTTTTCTGATGGACCGTTTTGACGTTGATTTTCTGTTTATTGAGAGACTAAAATTAAATTGGGTGGAATGTTGTATTTACCTGTTTATCCTTATGCCGTGCGGTTGATTGGTTTTAGAGTTGCGTCATGACTATATTTAAATCTTCAAAGTAGTTATACCGGTGGGCCTATAATCATAATATAAAGTTCAGAAATGAGGATTTGCTCAGAATTAATTAACAATTCAATAGCCAAGACAGTCATTAGAGCTAATAATTTTTGTCCGAAAATTACATCCAAATACATTCCAATTTAGGAGGATTATTTATTTCTCTTCACATGAACCAAGCTAGGGTACCAAACCAAGCTCAAATATTATCCACTGCAGCTGCATAAACGTCGTATCTTAAAGAGTCAGGAAAGCAAATGCAAAACATCTACCACTCCAAAGGCTCGGTCTTGACATCTCCCCGGTTGGTCTTGGGAACCGGAGCAGGCTCAATCTTGGTGGCTCCACGCTTACCACGCTTGAGATAGCCACTGCCGTCGAGCCAGGGGGTGTCAAGAGTCCGCTTGGCTTCAAACATGCGGATCTTGTCCTCGATTTGCAAGGTGAGGCCGATATCATCCAAACCATTGACCAAGCAGTGCTTGCGGAAAGCATCGACCTCAAAGCCGGCCAGCTTGTTACCTTTGGCATCCCTGACTTCCTGGTTGACCAGGTCAACTTCAACTTCCCGGCCGGCGGTCGCCTCGCCGGCGATCTTCTGCAGAGCAGCTTCGTCGGAGATCACGACGGGGAGCATGCCGTTCTTAAAGGTGTTGTTGAAGAAGATATCAGCGAAGGACGGGGCAATGATGCACTTGATGCCAAAGTCGAGGAGGGCCCAGGGGGCGTGTTCACGGGAGCTACCGCAGCCGAAGTTAGGGCCGGTGACGACAAGGATCTTCGAGTCGCGGTACACACCCTGGTTGAGGATGAAGTCTGGGATCTCCTTGCCGTCCTTGTAGCGCAGCTCGTAGAAGAGGGCGCTGCCGAGACCAGTCCGTTTGATGGTCTTCAGGAATTGCTTGGGGATAATAGCATCTGTATCGATATTGGGGCGGTTCATCGGGGCGGCAATGCCCTTGAGAGTGGTGAACTTAGGAAGGCCAGCGCCGGAGCTATCACCACTTGCAGAGGTGTTAGCGTGGGGCTCGTTGTCCGCGGGCTGATCTAAGATCCGCTCAAGCTCGTCTTCCGTCTCTGGCTCTGTCGTATCCGGCTGTACATCAACTTGGGGCTGCACCTTGGCCAGTACAGGGCTCGCAACGACGTGTTCACGAACATCCCCGAGCTTTCCAACGATGGCGGCCGTCGCCGCCATAGCAGGCGACATTAAGTGGGTGCGGCCGCCAGCACCTTGACGACCTTCAAAGTTGCGGTTGGAGGTACTAGCACAGCGTTCTTGAGGTGAGAGGATATCAGGGTTCATGCCCAGACACATGGAGCAACCAGCTTCTCTCCACTCGAATCCAGAATCAGTGAAAATCTTATCAAGACCCTCGGCTTCAGCCTGTAGCTTGACCAGACCCGACCCGGGGACCACCATTGCACGCTTGATATTGGAGGCGATCTTCTTGCATTTTACTACCTTTGCAGCTGCCCGCAAGTCCTCGATACGGGCGTTCGTGCAAGAACCGATGAAGACCTTGTCGACCGGGATATCCTTCATTGGTGTACCAGCTTCAAGGCCCATGTACTTCAAAGCATTCGTGCAGGCAATTTTACGGCTCTCATCTTCAAAGTCGTCTGGGCCAGGGACAACACCAGTGATAGGAACGACGTCCTGAGGCGAAGTACCCCAGGAGACGGTCGGAACAATATCCTTGCCATTCAACAAAACGGTCTTGTCGTAGATGGCCCCGTCGTCAGAGGCCAGACTAGACCAGTAGTTCACTGCCTTCTTCCACTCAGTGCTGCCATACTTGGGAGCAAGAGGACGACCCTTGAGGTATTCAAAAGTGACCTCATCAGGTGCGATCATGCCAGCACGTGCACCTGCCTCGATTGCCATGTTGCACATGGACATTCGGGCCTCCATACTCAGGCCGCGGATAACGGATCCGCAGAACTCAATAACAGCACCGGTACCTCCCGCCGTTCCAATGACACCGATAATATGGAGGACAACATCCTTGCTGGTTACACCTGGCGGAAGCTCTCCATCGACTTGGATGCGCATGTTCTTACTTCTGCGCGTAATGATGGTCTGCGTGGCCAGTACGTGTTCGACTTCACTGGTGCCAATACCAAAGGCGAGGGAACCAAAGGCACCGTGTGTTGAGGTGTGACTGTCGCCACATACGACAGTTGTTCCGGGAAGAGTGAATCCCTGTTCAGGCCCGATAATGTGGACAATGCCCTGCCGTTTATCATCCATTCCAAAGTATGTGAGGCCGAAATCTTTGACGTTCTGTTCGAGGGTGCTGCATTGGAGGCGAGAATCACTTTCTTCGATAAACTCTTCGACGTTCTTGAAGTTTTTCCGCGAAGTGGTTGGGATATTCTGTTGGTCGAATTAGATCGACATGTCTAAAGACTGCAAAAAGAAATAAAAAAGCACCTACATGATCGACAGTGGCCAAAGTGCAATCCGGCCGGCGGACCTTTCGGTTGGCATTCTTGAGCCCCTCGAAAGCTTGCTGTGCAACAGTTAGGCGGAAATCAAATGATAAAACGAAATTATGGAGGATTCGGTCAGCATCATGCAGCATTGGCTACATACAGGTGAAGTCACTTCGTGGACCAAATGTCTATCTGTAAAGAGAAGTTAGGGCTTCGTTTTGGATAATAACAAGGCTGGGACAGCTGCACTAACCAATATAAATAAGGCCTGTACCATCTTCTTGCTCATTTACAATGTGGGCATCAAACACCTTGTCATACAAGGTCCTGGGTTTCTTATCTGCGGAAGGCATGAGGGGACAACGGATGGACTTTTAGCGGAAGAAGAGAATGAGGAAGGCGAGGATTCCAGCCACAAACTAGGTCTGACTGTGTCTGCAGAGGTTAGGATAGTCAAGAGGGTAGGATCTGGGGAATATCAAGGGAGAAGAAGCGTTGCAATGCTTTTAATAAACCTCCGATGAGACCGCGATGTCGCTCGACTGCCGGCGAGGGGCGTGCCCGATCTCGGCTGGTCAGCGCCCAATATCCCACGTCTGATTGGTACACTCGGTGCACCGGCGGGGCTCCCATACCGATATCGGTTGCAACCGCGCTTAACGGCGGAGCAGATCATGGGGGCTGACTAATGATTCGACAATGATTGATCAATTGTATTTTAAACTATCATTTCTACTCCATACAAAGGACGCTTTCGACCGTGTTGGAGGGGTCAGGCCCTGATACAGTAGGTAGTCCTAGCAAGGACGCTTTATGCATGTAGAATGCCCATAAGAGCAGTGCGTGGTACAGTTTTCAAGTTCTCACAGAAAAGAGAGAGGAAGCAAGGGGTTCCATGATGTAATCCGTAGTATTGTTAATTAAGTTGGCCGCCTACTCCGTCGATTGCAAAGGTTCTATGTACAGGGAGGATTAATTGAAAAATCACGCACTTTAGGGAGGGCTAATAGCCTTGGGCGCCGACACAAATGCAAGAGAGGCGTTTGCCGCCAATAATCCGCTCGCCTTGCCCACTACCTTAGGGTCGGGGCCAATGAAGTTACTCGGGAAGCCAAGATCTAAGGGCCGGACACCTTCGAGGTATTCGATTTATACTGGCGTTAATTTGATCTTCAATGCCTGAATATTGTCCTTCAGGTACTCCACTTTTCTGCCACCCACCAGGGGGAACACGTTGGGGGCTTTGGCCATGACATAGGCCAGAGCCACAGCGGTCACGGACTCGATGCCGTGCTCCGATGTTACTTGAGCCAGGGCTTCATTCATCTTGATCTCCTCTTCTGTTTGCTCTCCGTTACCAAACATGCTCCGCAGTGTTTCTCCCTTTTGTTTCCGCTCCATCATGGCTTTCATAGTCTGGAACTTGCCGCTACCGAGAACATCGAATGGAGCCAGGGCCATACCGAAGTGGCGCGCCATAGGAATGATTTCCCGTTCGAAATCACGCACCATCACGTTCCAACGGCCCTGGTAAACACTGAAGGGAGTCTTGCCGTGAGACCGAGCATAAGTGTTGGCTGCACTCACAACCCACGCGGGGGTGTCCGAAACTCCCAAGTAGAGAACCTGTTCCTGCTCCACCAAGATATGAAGACTGTCCATTACCTCCTCGATGGACGTCGTCTGATCCCACCAGTGGAGGTAGAGGATATCAATCCAATCCGTTTGCAACTTCCGCAGCGAGTCACGCACACTCACGTACAGAGAGCGACGGTGGTTGCCGGCGTGGTTGGGGGCGTGGCCTTTGCCGAGAGCGTAACTCTTGTAGTCAGAGGTGAATTTGGTCACAATAACCATTTGGTCACGGTTCTTCCGAGCTGCCATCCATTCTCCCAGCCAGGCTTCAGATTGCTCGTCTTGGTAGTTGTTGGAGGCGCCACGACGAAGGCGTCCAGGAGTTTAAAAGAGGACTCTTTGTCCATGGAGCCCATAAAGGAAGACCATGAATCCCCAATGGACATGGCACCCAATTGAAGCGGCGATACACGGATTCCCGCGGTAGACGAGAGAATTCGATAGCGACCGAGCTCGGCCAATGGCTCAGGCGCAGGCGAGAAAAGCTCCGACATGGTGAGTGTAATGTAAAAAAGCGGTTTCCACACTGGATAGGAGACAGAAGTAATGGAAGACTGGGAATGTGAATTTGTTGGCTGTTTGCTTGTCTTCGAGGCCCCATCACTGCAGTTATACTTAGTTCCCTTTCATCAGCATCCAAGTCTCAGTCGAATGATGACATTAATTCAAACAGCATCACAGTAGCGTATCTCCGAAAGAGCTGGCCAAATGGCTGACCTCGTGAAGAAAATTCATTGTGCAGGTAGGCGTGGAGAATTGTTAATTCCGATTAAACCCACAGGTGATGGCTCCCTTCGGAACACCGGATATTAGGATACTAAGAACCTGCGTGGCTGATCAAGGATCGAATAACGGTAGGCTGTGGAAGGAAGAGTTAGTTGGATTCGTAGTGGAGTAAAGGCCCGGGGTTAAAGATGATGACAGCCCAAAGATTAGATAATCACTGGAGATGCATGAACTACAGTTGTTTTGGGCACAAAATAGAGTACTTTCTTCGTACCAAGATGCCATTCAATGGGGGGATGTTCCTGGAAAATCGGGAGCCTTCATTCATCATGCCGCATCCACTGATCTACTCCCATGAATGCTTGAAAGTCGCGAAAGAAAAATACTAGTGCACATCCTCATGCCCCATACATATTTCGAACCATCTAATCCCTATACTTGGTACCGAAATGCTCGATTATCCTCTCGAAAAACTAGCAATGCCAGGCGATGTCGCACAAACAAGCCAAAAAGGCCGCAGGTAAGTTGGACAACGGCCATGCTCAGTGCCAATCGATCCTCTCTCATCGGTCCCCACCAAATCAACCACAGGTTAAGAATGGTTAAGTTTGTTGATTCAACAATCTGCCCTTGTTCATTTTTGGTGACGCGTGCCAGTCGTAACCCATGCAAGAGATCCAAGGCGGCCGCCACTAACGGTGAAGGTGGCACAGTCCATTCAGTCACAGAAGCGTCCAGTAGACCGGTTATGTTATTGAATCTGGGCAACCGGTGTCGGGGGCAGGGAATCAATTTGAAGAGCTGAGGGGTTGAATACAAGAAGTTAAAGATCTGTGGAATAAACAGAAGCAAAAGCGTTTTACTGAAGTGGCCCAAGATGCCGACAACAGCAAACACCATCCCAGCAAAGTAACAATATGTGTCTCCAACAAAGACCTTCGAGGGGTACCAGTTATGTAGCAAAAGAGCCGCCGATACCCCAACGAAGGGGAGCAGAAAATATAGAGAGAAGAGGTGTGAATCGGTCGCGGGGTGGGGAAATGGAGTAATGGGTGCGACATATAATATATCATTCGCGATCAATAAGAGTGCAATCACGAGAGACTGCGCTACCTCCACCCCGTTGATCCCGGCTAGCATGTTGATTGAATTTGGACAAAATATGGACACGGCAGCCATATATACATAATAGAGCCACCCGAGGTCGACGAAAGAACCCAAATAAGGCTGCAATGGTACCGGAACAACAACCTGTGTTACGCCAAAGTCCACAAAGTAAACTATAAGCATTGGGATTGCTCCGAATGCAGGAATGAGTACTTTATGCCTCCATCTAATGTCAAGGAGGTCATCACCTATACCGAGGATGACAATACACTGCAGTGATAGAAGCCCAGAGAGATAGGAAGCAAGCTAGATTCCCCAAGTAAGTATAAGATCGATGTGAAAAATTGGATGACAAAAATCTTACTTTTCCATGAGGAAACCGGTGTAGCATCCGTCCAGTTTCAACATGCTCTACTTCGAGAACAACATCTCGGTTGCCTCCACCAGAAGTAGCAGACACAATATCCTTGTAGAAGGCAAAGGGAATGAAGAAAATAAGTGCGAGAAGGTAGACTATGGCGCAGACTGCCCCCATAGTCTCCGGACTAGATTGTAGACCAATTAGTTATGACCGTGAAGAGAGCGAAGGTGAGGATTCCAAACATACATCTCAGGTTTTCTCGGTTTTGCCATGTCTCTACCCTTTAGACCTGCTTTCATAAACACCGGTCCAAGCCATCGAATGAAACTGTACGTAATCGCAAAGACAATCCCACTGAATGCAACTGATGCTACCAAGGGCGCACCTTCACCTTGAAATGCATTAAAAATAATACCAAGGCAGATCCCAACAAGGATCAAGAGGCGCCAGGTCTCGCGCAGGGAGAGGGAGCTGGACATGGTAGGGTTCAGTACAGGCAAATGAATGCCAGCATGCCTGCCTTGTACCTCACATCCAAGTCTTCCACAGAGAGAATCATAGGACTGAGCAATATGCAATGTGGCATGAATAATAGAGCAGGAACCGAACGGATTCTGCCGGATAATCCCGACCGCCATATAAGGCGGTAGAATTATGCAGCAGTGATAGTTAACTAAAGTTAGTTAGTGTAGCCTTCAGTTACGTAACGAACACCATCCAAGCAATGTTCCCGTACTTCACATGCACGTCCTACTGGATTCCATACATGGGAATCGTCACCATCTTGCCGAGTTTGATAATACGTGCTTGTATGCCTCACTGTGGTGGCTGAGGCTGGCTGCTAGGTTATTTGCTCGGTTATACCGAACCGGCCCGAGATGTCGTCTGGATTCGCCGATTTCGACGCGGGTCATCGCGACCTGGTATCAGTCACCAAGTTCAACTTTTATGGTAACCGCATTGTCACGGCCTCTTCTGACCATCGTATGAAGGTTTGGGATCAGAAAGATGGCGAGTGGCAGTTGACTGATACTTGGCGTGCGCATAATGCCGAGATCCGGGATGTAAGCTTCCAGACACCACTTTTCACTCCCTGTACCCTGCATATGGCCATTGATCGTTTGCTGACCCCTGCACAGGCAACTTGGAACGGGCCATTTACTGGTCAGCATATCGGAAGTGTAGGGGAAGATATGAAATGCAAGATTTGGCAAGAAGATGTCACCCAGCCTCCCAATTCTGGTCGACGTTTCAGGTCTATCTTTCGTATGACGGCACCGCAGCGACATCCATTTGTCTCAATTGATTTCCGCAACGTAGATCTCGAGTCCTGGCTTGCTGTTATAACACGGGATGGCTATTTAATGGTCATGGAGCCCGTGAGTCCAGACTCACTCGCAGATTGGCAACCCTTGGACCAATTCCGAGTGTGCGCGGCACCCCAAAGAGGGGAAGAGACCAGCTTCAAGGTGCAGTTCCATCATGATCCTGCTGACATCACGCACTCGGTTCTACCGTCATGGGACCGCAAAAGTCTTTCGCTGGTGGTGGCAGCTATGGATAGTGTGAAAGTATATCGCACTGATGCTAATCGTCGCTTCTACCATGCCATTGAACTAAACGGCCATGGAGGACTTGTACGAGATATATCCTGGGCGAATGGCTCAGTCAGAGGCCACGATCTTATTGCTAGCGGTTGTAAGGACGGTTTTGTTCGAATTTTTGAAGTGTATACTTCGGTGTCCAACAATGGGTCTCAAAATGCAAACGGAAGTCACGCCGGCCCTATTACCCAACCATCATCAAATCGCACAACAACGCAGTCAGGGATAGGCTCTGCTCTTGCAAATCGTGCACCTGCCTCGATGGCAAGTCGCTCAGCGACCGACGACAATCAGTTCAAGCATTCGTACAAAGAAGTTGCATGCCTCGACAGCAAGCATCTTGATGTGTGGCAAGTAGGATTCTCATATGCTGGTCAGTAATGCTCTTACAACTCCGACATACTACCTTTCATTTGAACAATTATCTCATTTTACATAGGAGACTGTCTTATTTCATCCGGTGATGACGGTATTGTACGATTCTGGAAGAAATCACTGTCTAATGAATGGCTTGAATACGCAGAGACTGATATGACGTATCAAGAGTGACTGCCCTCCTATTGTTTTCTTTTTTTTATTTTTATATTTTTTTTTGTCATCTCTCCCACTCCATTGTGGTGATAAGCCCATCATACTAAACCCTCTCTATGTTATTGTCATGTTTAGTAGACAGTGATACCCATACATTTCTCTGGATTCCTTACTAACTCTAATAGATTTTTATCCTCTTTTTATTGAATGGGTGTTTGTTCCTTCCTGCTTTATTTGTATGTACGGAAGACGGAAGTTGTAGCATTGTACGAGGCAGTTGCCGTCGAGGATTCTTTAGAAGCTGGGCTCCTAATATATTTTAAGCAGGAGGGGCACATTTCCCTTACCGACATGCGCTTCTTATTCCAGGGGACTTTGCTATCAGCAATGTATTCCCAACAGCGCATATACCTGTTCGATATTGTTAATCCCATCATCAATACTTGGCCATAATGGCGGTCGGGCCTACTCTCGGAACTGGGTTGTTTATTGGTTCTGGGCAAGCCCTCGCTGTCGGCGGCCCTGCCTCGTTGCTCTGCTCTTATGTATTCATATCAGTTTTGATATATTGTTTAACCACAGCGACCGCCGAGATTGCAGCTCATATGCCCGCCCACAATGGCACGATGCTGAGTCACACGTATCGCTTCGCTTCGACGCATTTGGGATTTTCCCTCGGGTACCTTCGCTGGTACTCTATGGCTCTACTGGTTCCTTTCGAGATCACCAATGCGATGGCCGCCTTGAGTTTGTGGGAACCTGGTGCTCTGGTCGCAGTACGGGTTGGCATCGTCGCAGCGATAATCCTCGGTTTCAATATGCTCCCAGAAACTATATTCAAGCGAATGGAAACTTTTTTCACCGGAGTCAAATTAGTGACAGCGATTGGGCTTATCCTTCTTTCGACTATCTTGGCAGCCCGAGGTATCCCTGGCACTCCAGTGAGAGGGTTTTATTACTGGCGTCATCCCGGTGCCATGAATCAATATCTTACCCCCGGGCACCTAGGACGGTTTTTAGGTTTAGTGCAGTGTGTTCTGTATAGCACAATTTCGTTCATCTTCAGTCCGGAATTGACCGTCGTGCGAGCTGAAAAGGCAGATGGTGAGACAGGATCCAGCGTCCTGAAGGTGGCACAAATTGACAACATACACCTCTGTGCGCTCTATATCCTCAGTGCATTGGCCATGGGTGTAGTGAGTCCCTCGGACGAGCCCTTGCTAACGAATTATGGAACTGGCGCCGGATTGTCACCCTATGTTGTGGGCATAAGAAGAGCACGAATTCCTGTACTGCCTGTCTTTGCAACCACGTTGATATTTCTCTCATCCATGGCCTCCGCACGTTCGTTCCTCTTCGTCTCGTCGCGCACTCTATGCTCACTAGCCGAAGCTGGGCATGCTCCCGCGCTATTCAAGGATCGCAACAGATGGGGTGTCCCATATGTATCAGTAATTGTGTCATCGTTTTTCACGGGCCTTGCATACTTATGCTTGAGATTGTCCGTATCTGTCGTCTTCAATTTCCTAATGTATTTCATTACAACCTCCGGATATATCTCTTGGCTGTGTTCATGCATTCTCTACCTCCGTTTCCGACGGACGACCAAAGCACAGGGGTTTGTGCGCGTGCATCAAACATTCGTTCAGCCATACGGCGCGTACTTTGCTATTCTCGTCTGTACTGTGTTGTTCCTTGCCAACTTACTCATGACCGTGATCCCATCCAAAGATGCCCTCCGGGACCCCATTGCTGTGTATCTGGGAATCCTCACATTTCTTCTGCTGTATATCGGACATTCGGCAAAATACCCCTTTTCACGGATTGCCGATAGCGAGGCAGGCGAGCAGTGCAGTGAGACGATCGAAATCCCGCACCCCCGAGTACCACCACTTTGATTTAAAAGCTTGATGGATAAGAAAATGAGACCCTTCATCACTTCTGTAAACCTCACAAGGAGCCACCATATGGCTGGCTGGTCGCTGATTGTACAGTACGTACCTAGTACGGACCGGGTGGCTCCAGTGGCGGATGCTGAATGTTTCCAGGTCGAGCGGATGAACGTTGAATAAGGTGTGGACACACATGTGTGCAATTTATCTGGTTGAGTCCTGGTGGTCAATAATAGGTATCGCAGGCAATGGGTTGGAAGCATACAATTATTATTATGTAGGGACAATAGAGGTTGGTTATTATGTGCCTCAGGCACATAAGTATTCCAGGTATCCAGGCACCCACCGATCACGCTCTCTCCCTTTTTTTTTTTTTTTTTTTTTTTTTTTACTCTCTCGCCACGCACGGAGTTTAGTAGTCGGGCAGCCCCTAACATGAACCGGGTTTTGAGGCCTGGCCGATAGCTGGAGTATTGATTGGTATTGTTATTCTTAGGCAGTTCTCAGTGGTACCAGAACAAATAATAGCGACAATCTAAGGGCGCTAGTCGGCCACAAGGCCAGTCAGTCAGTAGTTATTATTATTCCTCGATTTTCTTTGCCATCGTCAACCGCTTTGTACTAAATAGTCCCTTCATTTAATTAGTTCCCCATCCACCCCTCTGATTCTCTTCTTTCCCCCTCCTCTCGGGAAGATCATGTTATCTTCTACGCGGCCCCTCCCCGTCACCAGAATTCCTAGTTCAGATGACTTTCTTCGCCCCATTCTTCTCCCCTCCTTTGAACGTCGCCCTACTACTACTGATTAGCCCACTATGGAGAAAAGAGTGACTTGAGTCCCCGTCATCATTGTCCGTCTATAACCACAATTATTCTTTCAGCCTCCCTATTTGATTTCTCTAGGCTTCCCTCTCTTCCCCTTGTTTACACCACCTTCGATTGCTCATGACCTGCGTCCTCATGTACAAGGTGAGGAACCAAAGGGTCAGACCTCCTTCCCTTCTTGACGTATGTCATGTCATATTCTCTGTAGAAGAGAGAATGGATTCTTGACTCTGGCTCTCCACCACAATTTCATTTTCATTCCTTCCTCTCTCATTTCTACATTTCATTTCTCTAAGCTGATGGAGTCATCATTGTCGACGACTCCTTTGTGTGGCTTTTCCTATGAAATACAAGTTCCTGTTCATCTAATATGCCCCATTGTTGGCTGGACAGAACATCTGCTCATACACAGATTTGCTCTCTTACACTAATGATGCTCTCTTACTAATGATGCTCTCTTACACTAATGATGATGGCAGTGCTAACCTTTTTTTATCCCTTTTTCTTATTCCTTTCTATTCCTTTGCATTGGTCTTTCTTTTGCACCTGACAGGCCAGGGAACTAGATGCCTGGGTACCACTCCATAACTACTAGGTAACTAGTCTCCCGGGCTACATGCATGATTCTGTCAGTGGTACCTTCTGCCTTATCTACCAACCTATCGACTGATAATGTTGTCCTATCCAAACAAATATTGCTGGTTTAAGTGCTGGATACTGCTGGCTTGTTCCCCTTTACTTCCTCCAATATTTATTTTTCTTTTCCTTGTCTACAAGCTCACCTTACTTCACATGACAATATCCAGTTGCCAAGGAGTTCAATCTTCCCATCTATGCCTAAAATGGGTATTGCTACTGCTAGTGCCCCTTTGGGATTAGCGGTATCATCAGCTACTGAAAACAGACAAGCGGCTTTCTCCTCCCGTGCTCAGGCGCAAACTTTCGGACAGCCTGACTTCTCAGGCCATCCAAGAATAGTTCCGGTCCTCGATCGGCGAAACTTGTCTTGCTGGTCTTGTCAGGTCAGGTCTGGTCACTTTGTTGCTTTGTTGCTCGCTGCCCCCTCCCTTTCGACCAGACGTGCAATTCGTCCCTTGAGACGGGTCGATGCTCCCGTCGGCTTCCCACTAACTAACCCCTCCGAGTAATTACGCTTGCTATCCGTCTATCTATCTAATCCATACTCTTCGCTACGGTCGCTTTCGCTGTTCCTTCTGATTCTTCTCGTTTATGCTATTTTCTATTCTTTCGTTTCTAGGGGAACTTCGAAAAGATCCAAACGAAAATCCCTTCCCCAAACCCCCCGGGGTCATTTGCCTGCTTCCCCCGGAGTGCGGGTTGGAAGAAGAGAAGGGGGAAAAAAAAAAAAAATTCGACGCTTTCCCTCTTTGACTCTGTCTGGGTCTTGGACGCGCCGCTTGAATGGCCCATCCGTGGCTTTAGCCTCTCTCACGGCTCTCCCTCCCTCCTCTCACCCTCTTCCTCGCCCTCGCCCTCATCCCTCTTCTCGCTTGCTCTTGACCTTCGTTCACTTCTTTCCTGATCGTCCCTAGTCTCTACCCGAGCTGTCTTCGTCTCTTTGCCTCCTCTTCTCCTCTTCCACACTCCCCTCTTGTTCACAGATTGCTTTCCTCTCCTCCTCCCTCCCCTTTGTCTTTTGTCCATCATTTCCTCGATCTTCACTACCTAGAGCCGTCCTCTTCAACTTCATTCACCTGAGTCATCATTGATCGTTCTCGTCTCCGTGCTTCATTGATATTTTCTCCATGCGACTCGTGGCCCGTCCGACTCTCTACGTTCATCGGTTCCCGATTCACGACGCCTTCCTTCTTACCCACGGTCGCACGCGCCACAGAGGTCGACGACTCGATTAAGGTCTCAGCTTTCGACTGTTAGTTCCACTGCCTATAATTCAACTTCGCCCCTCGAGCATCGTCCTTCCTCGATTATCAACAGGTTCTGTGGGCCTGGGCCCTTGTGCCAATTGTCGTCATCCATCAAACGGACCACATTTTCATATCCACTATACAGAGGCGCGATTGCTCGACCGGATTAAGCGGTTTGTCTAGTGGATCGTCCTAAATACCGGGCATAATTCCACTGATTTACCGCGAAGTATTAGATCTGAAGACAACTGTCGTAAGTGACAAAGTGACATGCGTGCTGGTCTTTGACGGGTTACACGCAAGCCGTCCGTCCGCACCAAACGTACCAAACCGCGCGATTTTCCTTTGTGCTTTGCCTGAGAGGGGGTATTCTGTCAGATTATGACAGATACCTCCCCAGTCGCCACCACGCAGTCAACCACGGAGCCTAATCCGGTCACCGTCCCTCTGAACTCACCGGCTATCAACGGCGCCGTTTCCGACTCCGCCGCTCCTGAGGAGGAGGAACCGTACACCATCAAATGCATCTGTGCTTTCGAAGATGACGATGGAAATACGGTCTTCTGTGAGGGATGCGAGACGTGGCAACATATTGAATGTTACTACCACGGCCAGGATGTACCGGATGTCCACAACTGCGTGGATTGTGAGCCCCGTCCGCTGGATGGCCGGCGCGCCACGGAACGGCAAAGGCGTCTTAGGGAGCAGAGTGATGGCGGTGACCGTAAGGCAAAACGTTCCGGTACAAAGACTCAGAAAAAGAGGGCCAAGGAGCAAGGTGACCAGGTGAATGGCTTTCATCCCCGATCAGACTCAGGCGCTCGGGATCCCCCGCCTGCAAAGAAGGCCAAGCCCAATCATCGCGCTTCGGGTTCCATCAGCTCCTTACCTGGCGTTCCGTCTCTCCAGGCGGATATGCGCAAACGCTCTGCGACTTCGATGAGTCCGACCAAGCCGTCAGGGCCTTCGATCCCTCTGTATTCGCAAGAATTTCTCCGTCTTTATGATCATGACCAAGGACATGCCAATATGGATAGCAACCTCTTTATTAATCTACCGCTGGCCGCGGATCTGGCTTCATGGGTGACGGAGCCAGCTGCACTTGCCCGTGTTGCCAACGGGCGATCGGCACAGGATATCTTCACCTGGTCGGGAGCTGCCATTGACCGATCTCGGTGGCCCTCATTATCCACCGAATCCCTCACTGATCGAAGCGTCGACGTCGATGGGAAGCACCCTACGTGGAAGATTCTCAAGACACATGATCGCGTAGCCAAGGACGAAATTGTTGGAGAAATTACTGGGAAAATTGGGCTCCTTCGAGATTACTGCCTTAATCCTAGTAACCGCTGGCAGGAGCTCCGGCATCCCGAGCCATTTGTCTTCTTCCATCCCCAACTCCCAATCTATATCGACAGTCGGCATGAAGGAAGTACTCTTCGCTACGTTCGGCGCTCCTGTCGACCAAATGTTACGATGAAAACCTATATCACCAATGAGGTGGAGTATCATTTCTGCTTTGTGGCCAAGGAAGATATTGCTGCCGATTCGGAGATTACCGCCATGTGGTACTTGGATCCTCAGTTGTTCGAGTCGACTAATGGCCTCGTTAAGCAGGAATCCAATGACAATGCACAGGACTTGGCCGCCATTTGTATTAGCAATGTACTCGCTCATTTTGGCGGATGCGCCTGCAACCCGCCTTCCAACTGTCTCCTGGCCAGCGTGGATCGTCGGCGACACCCAAAAGGGTCGGATACCAGTGCCAAACAAACCACTGCCAAACGGAAGAAGACGAAAAGCAAGCAGAACATATCTCCACCTGCAACGAATAGTCGCGCCGGCAGTGAGGCCACAAAGAATATGGAGGAGGATGATCAGGCAGACAGCCTTTCGGCCTCCGGTTCTGCACGCGGACAGACCCGCAGTCGCGATCTTACGCCTACTTTGCACACTCCAACCGAAGGAAATGCGTTTGGTGATACTGAGCTGTCGGCCCGTGACAGGCGGAAAATCGCAGCGGCCGAGAAGAAGTTTCAACAGCTAGAACAGGATCAGCAGGCATCCCAGAAAAGAAAAAAGCGTGGCAGTGGTCAATCCACCCAGACAATGGCTGCTGCAGGAGGTGGACCGGGTCAGGCGGGTTATTTTGCATACTCGGGGGTTCGCGACCAACACTCCCACTCACCTCCTCTAGCCGTCTCCGTAGCACGCCACAGCTCTCCACGAAAGACGTTCGGTAAGAGTACTTCCCCTGTATCATCATCTCGTGGTCGCAAGCCGTACGTGGATTCCGCTAGCCAAACGGATCCTGATATCAGCGACGGGCTGTCATATTCTCTACCATCGTCTCGACGGCCCAGCTTCGTTTCTCTTACACAGCGACTTTTGAAGCGCTGCTATGCGGATCGTGTGCGTCTTGAACAGATCAGTCATCAGGCACCCGTGTCACCTTCTCAGCGTGACCTTGCTTCACATCTTGCGTCGCCGTCATCGAGTCTCCATGGAGGGTCCGCCACGGTCACAACCCCAAATTCTTCTGCGGAGAAGGAGGACGTGGAAATGAAAGATGCGGATTCGCCATTATCTCCTGCGCAACAACAGACTCGCAATTTGGAATCGTCGCCACTATCAAGCCGAGGTTCCGTCAAACCCTCGTTCCCGCCTCCTTGGCCGTCTACAGCAGCCCACAACGCTCGAATACCAGGGAGTAGAGATTACAGTCGATCTGAGCTCCACGTCCCTCTTCCCCCAGCAACCGCCCCCTCTTTACCGTCCGCCACGAGCCCAAGTTCCACCGCGCCATCAGTTCTATCCTCGCCTCCTACATTAGATCCACCTCAGCACAACCCAGTCACCACCCCCGGCTCGGGTGTGGCTGCACCCAGTCCCGCGAAAAAGAAGCTTAGTCTCGGGGATTACCTTATCCGGAGAGGCACTCTTACCACACCGACATCCGAGAAATCCCAAGCGCAAGCTAACGCAATGCTCCCGCCAAAATCGCCGCCCAGTCAACCACCGGTGAATCGTGAGACTCCTCGGGAAGCCTCACGCTCAGGGGGCAAAGGTATGGCGGAAGGTGAAGCAGCAAAATCTGACACTGGTCCCACTGATGTTAAGATGAAAGACGTTTCCGGATCGGCACGTCCTTCACAACTTTCTTCCCTATCCTGATAAACGGCTGCACCTGATCCCTTGGGTGGCTATTTAATGATCATCTCCATTCTACTTCTTTCACCTCTGTTTTCAGTTCCATTCCTGAAAAATCATGCTGCGGCTCTCTTTCTCTTTTCTCTTTTTTTTTTTCCGCACTTTTCTACTTCATACAATGTATGTAAATGATGAGGTTTGGCGTTTGCCATCGGCTAAGGGTTTTTTTTTCATTTTTGATTTCTTTTTTCTTGGATTGCAAAAGGCGTACCAGGCGCTCAGGAAGGAACCAGGCTACGGATATACTCTGGGATGTGAATGGGTAAGGAATCTGGGTTCAGATGGACCTTTTTTTATTGGTGATTCATGTGCAGCATCTGCTTCACGATTTGTCTTTACTAGTCTCTTTTTTTTCACTATTGTCTTCTTTTTACTACTAAGTTATTTCCGACGACACTTCCTCGGATATCGGGGACTTAACGGCCCACATGGAACTGAGTCGAGCAAAACGATGGGAAATAAAACTTTGATGCTCAAAACTGCCTCCTTTTGTCCGTAGGGATCATACACGGACCTGTTGCCGCTGTTTCTTGCCCCTTGTAGGACACTCCGTTGATAATACATATGGCCGGCAGCTTGAGAGGCACCAAGCAGATCGATTGACTGACCTGAGTCCAAATACCCTTCAGTATATCGCGAAATTGATGAAGACAGAATTAGGAAGAGACGAGAGAGATGACAAGAAACGTCGCTTTCCTCTTTTGTGACACTCGGCGGGGTAATTAATTAATTAACTTATAAATCCATTGTCGCAGATTCTCTCTTTCTCTATTGATGACTCACTCTCTCGACTCTCCGTCACGATCATAATCCACCATGTCTTCCTCCCGTGAATTGTCCAATGTCCATCCTGGACCCTCTACGTCGACGGTCTCTTCCCATGATCAGCTCGACACCCCGGAACTCGAGCAGACGCTTCTACCTCCCGCAGATCAAGGCAGGGCTGCTTGGCTGATGTTGATCTCTTGCTGTATCATCCAATTGCCGGTTTGGGGTGAGTCCCAGTTGTTCCACGGGAGAAGAAAGCATTGTAGAAGAAAGTTGTACGAGCTTCCGATGGATTAGGGTTTTCCCTGGTGTTTGGGATCTTCCAGGAATACTTCTCCTCGCACCATAACCTCCAAGGAAACAATGGTGACTTGGCAGTGGTAGGAACCACATCGACGGTAATAAGACCTCCCCACGGATATCGTTAACTCCAGAACATGGATGGATGGGGTACATACTGAATTGCGCTCGCTCCAGGGAGTTCTGTATCTGCTCTCGCCGGTGTCGTTCACGCTGCTCACCCGGTATCCCCATCTTCAGAAGTTTTGCGCTCCGGTCGGTCTGCTACTCAGTGTCTGCGGCTCTCTGCTTTCATCCTTCTCGGTAGCCGTGTGGCATCTGATCGTCACGCAAGGGGTGATCTGTGCTGTGGGGAATGGGTTGGTCTTCAGCCCAACCACCCTGTATCTGGACCAATGGTTCATCCGTCGAAAGGGCCTAGCATACGGAATCATGTGGGCTGCGAAAAGTGTCTGCGGAGTGGCACTTCCATTTGTAGCTAAGGGCTGCCTCGAGCGGTTTGGAGCGAGAACTACGTTGCGCGCGTGGACCGTGGTGACCGTGAGTAACTGCTTGTCTACAGCTGCATAGACTAACCGACGAAACCTATGCACATTCCAGCTGCTCACTACCCTCGCGGCCTTACCATTCGTAAGACCACGCATCCCCCTTGCGCCATCTACATCGGTACGGCCTCTGGACCTCACCTTTTTGAAGTTGGTGACTTTCTGGATGCTGCAACTAGGCAATATCATCCAGGGGTTTGGATATTTCCTCCCTACGACCTACTTGCCGTCCTACTCAACCACGGTCGCTGGCCTGTCGGACACCACCGGCACTCTTCTCGTAGCTCTCTTCAATGCAGCGTCCGTGGTAGGTGGGGTTGTGCTAGGTGTGCTTTGCGATCGTTTCGCGGTCACCAACGTCATGCTTCTCTCTTCCGTAGGCTCCGCCTTGGCGGTGTTTCTGTTCTGGGGGCTGTGCACCTCATCGTCCTCAGCCTCCTATCCCCAGGTGGGTATTGCACTTCTAACCCTCTTCTCCATCACCTACGGGTTCTTCGCGGGCGGCTTTAGTTCGACTTGGTCGGGAATCCTAACCGAGGTGAAGCGGGAGGTGCCATCGCTGGAAACAGGCTTAGTATTTGGACTGCTAGCAGGAGGCCGAGGGATTGGAAATGTGATCAGTGGGCCACTCAGTACGGCCCTGATCAAGCGGGGCTCAGTTGTGGGGGATGAGAGGGGAAAGATCGGGTATACGACGGAATATGGCGCGTTGATTTTGTTTACCGGCGTAACGGCCATCCTGGGGAGCTGGAGTTGGATGTGGAATCATCTCCGGGGGTGTGCCCGCTGAGATGAGGTGCGCACAGCACTGATGTTGAATGCGAGTTGTTCTGTATCTGTCGGGATCACGTGGGGCTGCACCGTCTTCCTTCTCGCTTTCCCTCTCTCCACGCCGCTAGCTCTCATCTTTCCACCAAGACCACTCACTGCCTCTCCCTGCTCCTTCTCGGCTGGGGTGATAATCTCTGTTTTCCTCTGTCCGTCCTGCTATTACGATGGCCAGTGATATATCTCTACAAGATCCCCTGCTTGCCCTTCGTCGGGCGATCGCCGCGGGTAGCCTTCCCACGCCGACCACCTCCGACGAGCTCTCAGATCAGAATGCCACGGACGACTTGGCCAAAGCTACTCACCTCTATTTCTCCAATGTACTACCACAGGCTATTCCGCTGACCACGCCGACGCGCTTCGTTTCAAGCTCCTCTGACTCCGCCGTCGACCTTCGCAGTATCTTTTTTGCTTGGCAGAAGAAAGATGTCGCAATTCCCGAGTACATTGCCTCGGCGCAGGAACTAAACGAATTGCTGAAGCAGAAGGAGCGCAAGGAGGGTGAGGCTGAGGAGAAGGTGCGAAATCTGGTGTTCGTGGAGCGCTTGGATCTCATCACCTGGCTCGAAGGCGCCTCCGACGAGAGCGAATATATTAAGCCCTTGGAGGGCGCCACCGCGGTCGCTGCCTCGGTAGCATCCCAGGCTCAGGTATCTGCGAATATCGCGTCTGGTGCTGCTGGCGGAGTCTCTGCTGTCACCCGTGGTGCAGCTGGAGCCGGCGCACCCACCGCTGGGGCTCAGCAAGGAAAAGCCGCAAAAGTCATCGATCCGCGGTTACAGGAGATTTACAATGGAGAACGAAAATTCGGCGATCGCAACAGCGTTCTACGTGGGATAAAGCCAACGGTAGGTTGGAGCGCAGAATCGTGCGTGGTTGGGTAGATACTGACTGGTGTTCCTTCTTCCAGGACTTCTCCCATGTCCGCAAAACCGCAGAGGCCTTCCTCGGTCGCAACCGCTCACGAACCGGACAATACCCTTCCGGCACCAAGCCAGGAAGCAAGCCACAGTCCATGGCGCCTGCCCCGTCTGCCGGTCTCTCCCAGCCTCGAAAAGGCAGCTCCAAGACGCAGGACCCAATCATCCTTCTTTCCCCATCGGCATCATCCCTCATTCGCATGTCCAATGTATGGTCATTCTTACAGGACGGTGTCTTTGTGCCTCCCGATCATCCGACTCTCTCCATGCCCGGCTCCAACATTCTGTACGTCTCGCGCCCACTGCAGATGAATGCAGATCCGTCCAGCTCCTCCTCTCGCTCCGTCGGCTCCCACGGCTCGTCAAGAAAGCCGACGCGTTTCATCATGGTCGACAGTACCGCTAACTTCCGACCGGATTACTGGAACCGACTCGTGGCAGTCTTCACGACCGGCCAAACCTGGCAATTTAAGTCGTACAAATGGGCCTCGCCTCCGGAGCTGTTTAAACATGCCACTGGCATCTACGTGGGGTGGCGTGGCGAGGACATTCCGCGGGATGTCCGCGGCTGGGGTCGGGGTGTCCACAGCTTTTCAGTTGAACGATGGGATGAGAAAGGCGGCGTCCACGGTGCCGGACGATGGCGAGATCGTGAAATCGTCGAAGGCATCTGGACGGCGATCGAAGAAGGAATGAGATTACGAGGGTGGGGATCTAAATAATTCTCGGTTAAATTTTTTTTATGGCTCGAGGGGAATCGACATTATTGATGCTGTCAGCCATCCATCTATCTTACAAAAATGCCTGTTGGCGGACAACAACCAACGCATCACATACGAAGGGCATTTGGAACAGTGGAAAGGGACCGAGTCCTATCTTCCTCCTCTGTGTTGCGGTGTATTATGCCACTGCCGTGAACCCAGCACGCCCATTCTTCTGAGACTTTTTTTATTTTCTTTTTTTTTCTTTGCAATTCAGAGAGCATTCTTCCTATTTTCCTGTGATCTAGCCTACTTACTGGTCATGGTCACATAGAATGGCGTTCGTTCATCTATCTATCAGCCTGAGCCGCCAGGCTATATCCTAACAAACGACACTTGAAGAACCAAGAGATCGATCTAAGGTTCTCTTATATCTCTTAAATTTACTTCATTTTTGTCTCAGTCTTACTGTTGACCTTTAGATGCACACGGCGCAATGGGATTTGAAACTTTTTATTCTTTTGATTTCCGTTCCAAACAAGCGAATAACAAATGGGATCTCTCTCAATATGATTTATTTTATTTTTAGTGTCTTTTGGATATTATGAACGTAGTAAATTACACCTCTAATCTTGATTTGATTGATCCCATCTCTGTACTGCAGAAAAGAACTCGTCCTTGATACATAGCTGCAAACAAGATAGCAAGCAAAAAGCACTGCCTATGTACATCATGTTCAGGTCTGGATATCACTTTTCTAGTCAGCCAGCCAGCCATTTATTTGTTGTCTGCCTCCAGTAGTTCGGAGTGTTTATTTGCCAGGTAACAAAAATGCCAAGGGTGTGTTAAAAAATGAATGAATGAATGAATGAAAATGAAAATGAAAATGAAAAAGAAAACTCGTAACACGTGGACGCCATGTGCTCGATCCAATAACACAACAACCGACCTCGGCTCATATACGTGCAGATTTAGTACTAGTGGATGCTCCATAGCACAGATGGATAGGTAGGTAGATAAATCGATGGATGGACAGATGAGATACATAGATACTCCGTAGAATAGACGTAGACTAAAGAGGTAAAGGAATGATATATCTGATTTCAAATCTGAAGTAAATTTATTGTGTGGCTATATCTCCCAACCACATCAGAATGGTGGATTGGTGGATGTGTATGTGTGACAAAAGAAAAGAAGATATAATAAAAAGAAGATATGTGAAAAGGAGAAATGACGTCCGATGGTCATTCGCTTAAACCCTTGAAAATGCAAAATCAATTATATAAAAAAATGAAGCGGAAAAGAAATAAAAAAAATATTGCTCAATGCAGCGGCGTATGAGAGCATATACATAAACTCTTGGAAGTATAGAATGTTAAAATGCATGGGACAAGGGAACTAAGAAAGAGTAGAACATAAGGTGACAAGAAGAGTCTTTGGAATCATGCACGCATGCAAATCAATGGAAAATGAGGGAGAAATATATATAAAAAAAAAAAAAAAAACGCCTCTCTAATGCTGGAAAACTTGCGTCTCAGCCTCCTCTCGCCGATTGCGATGGGAAAATAAGGGGAAAAGAAATATAGGGGAAATAAGAGGAAATAAAATATAAAATAGTCCTCAATATCGGTCATCTCTATCGCATGATCCATAGATCGTAATACCTTTCGTTTGTCGTGATACCTGGATTACAAAAGAAACAGAGCAAGCTGCCCGTTGCCTGGCAACTCCGTCGCGTATATAGACGAACGTGGATTGTGTAGAAACTTGGGATGGGAAACATGAGTGGCGAAAACGTCATGAATGTGTATCGGCAATTTTCGTCGGGTAACTGTCGGTGTGCTCTCTGGGCCAGAGTAACAATAGGAATGACCTATCCTGCTTCTCAAGTAGGTTGTCTAGGGGCGTAGTCGTATAACCCCCTTCATGTGATTGTCACACCGTAAGGATAATCCACGTAACCAAGCCCAGAAATATTCTGGCAGAGGCGGTGGCATACAACATATGAATTCCCCGGTGATACACTCGGCGTTCCTTCCCGTCATGATCGTGCCGAGCGACTCATCGAGCGCTCCGGGATTGGAGCTGGGGTTGGTGAGTAAGATCTTGCGGCACCCATCAAGTCCACATCGTGTTCCTGGAGGACAACGGCATACTTTGGATCACGCAAAAACTTTGGAATGGAATCCTGCAGCAAGTTAGTAAACAGAAGCCAGAGTTGTCGATCTCCGTATGAGCTACTTACACTTGACATCAGCTTAAAGACGGAGGTTTGCGCCATCTCGAACAGATGAACCACCTCCTGAAGACTCTTGAGCATAGATTCATCATCACCCACAGCTTTGGTCATACGGCTTGCCAGGCTATTGCGAAGGGCATGATCAATGTTGAGTTCACAGGGCGAACCGGGAGCTAGGAAAGCATTGTAAAGGCCTTTTCAATAGTTAGCAACCCCACAGTGCCATGTAAATTGGAGCGAAAAGAAGACTTACCATACGCTGCTGCAAGCGTTTCACGAACAGCATCAGGCTTCTTGAAGGTGCCCACTTTGTCTGCCTTGTGGTAGGTAGCAGTAAATTCGGAAACGTCCAGGTAAAACGACAAGTTCTCTTCGCACAGCGAGAAACGTAGGAATTCACGGAAAAGTAGCCGCAAGGCAGGGTCACGAAGTATGTGGTTCAACCGTGCGTTATTCGAGTCTCTGGGAATACCCCGGTTATCGTAGGCTGTAGTTTCGCGATTTTTGTCCCGTGCGATCCACCCACAGACTCGCTGGCCATGCTCCGTTACCCCGTAGATCGCATTCTTAGAAGGCTGAAAAGCGACGATGGAATTATCCGGCAAGGGAACCAATCTGTCCTCTTGATGCATCGTGATCAATCCATACTTGACGAAAAGCTCAGCGATGAGGACGGTTTCACGGCGCTCAATAGTGGTAGAACAATCCATAAGCCAATCGATAGCGGCCTTGCCAGTAAATGTATTAAGGACGATCTTTTCGTTCACCTTACGCTCCTTGGCCATCTTGACTCCAACCAAACCGTTCGTATAGTCACTTAGCGAGTCTGAATCTGAGGTGGAAATGCTGCTCTTGACATTTGGCCCATCTTGGCCAGCGAACCTACGGAAGATAACTTCAATCGTAGCCCGATCGTGCGACAATTTGTCGGTCTCAGAATCACGTTCCAAATTGACCAGTTGCATTGTATTCCGAGGCGACTCCAACACATCTATCACATGACGTGCAGTGATACCATTCCTCTGGCAGAATCTCTGAAGTATATTAATACCTTTTGGGGTAAGTTGATACAACGCGCCCTTCAACGGGAAGATATGAACGGTCTTTCCATCTACAGATTCGATGAAACGAGCGTCGACAAAACGTTGGCACACCGAGCGAGCCATTTCCTTGGCCATGGAAAAGGTCGTGGTTGTAGTGGTGGTAACGATCCGAGAAGGGTCCTTGGGGTCGGGCATACGGTTGGACTGGGAAAACTTGAGGGAACCGAGATTATTGATGGCTTCTTCAGAGGTGAAGGTGTGGTCATATTTCGTAAATCGTATGCGATGAGAATCCAACTTCAAGCTAACCATCAAAGTCGAGAACAGATCCATAAAATCCTAGAGTTCGCACTGTCAAAACACTTCCCTTCCAGGATGGGCGACTTTACACCAAAAAAATTATAGTACTATATATATAAGCATTCTGAGATCACTTACTTTTGTAAAAGGGCGGTCATCTTCCGTCATACGCAACAGCCTCGAAGAGGTTTGATGCATTTTGGATGGGGGTACGACAGGCCCGGCTTGCGACAGCTGTGGCACTGAAGATGGAACGTGTTGAAGGGTCTGGCGGCGCCTTTCGACTTGTCTGGCGGCGGAAAAAGGGCGGGCTGAGGATTCGATTGGTGTTGGGCTTGAGTGGTCACTACCGGCGCTTCCGTCGGATAGTGGTGGCGTCAGAGGAAAGAGGCCCGTTGCTTCGCTGATGCTGACCTGGGAGGGCTTTCGAGTGTGCTTGGACAGGCTTCCGGAAGAGGCAGAAGGGCGAAGGGGAGAATTGGCGGTGCCTCCGATTGCTGAGAGATTTGCAATAGCACTGGAAGTCTTTTCACGGGCTAGGGCAGCAAAAGAGCGGCGATTGCGGCGCGAAATTGAGCCAATTACAGAACCAGTGAAGCCGGAATTGCTTGCGCTGAAGGAAGGAGCGGCGGTAGTGAAAGCTGGATAAGCAGCGGAGGGAGCGACAACAGCGGGGGTTGCGGTAGAAGGGTGAGGGGAGTCGACCGGGGGGTTAGAGGCCGGTACAGGTACAGCAGATGGTTGAGGAAGGGAAGATTGGTGATAATAGTGAAGATGAGAAGAGGGAGGAGATCCTTGATCGATGGGAGTAGAAGATATGGTTGGCATTGAATGGTGCGAACCGGACAGTGGGAGCAAGAGGGGTTTGTAAGTATGTAAGGTTGTATGGCAAAAAAAAAAAAAAAGGGAGGAGGGAATTAAAAAAAAAAAATTAAAAAAAAAAAAAAAAAAAAAAAAAAAAAGGGCAAAAATGGGAACGGGACGACGTGTGGAGGGTGTGGGTGTACTCCGGAGTATGGATAAGAGAAATTGTAATTTTTTTTTTTCTAAGAAAAAAAAAAAAAAAACAGCAATAGAAAATAATAATCATGAATGGAATAGTAATCAAATAATTTAAACAAGAGAAAGAAGGGGTTAAGGGTTAAAAAAAAAAAAGGCGGGGATTTCTTTCTTTTTTCTTTTTTTCTATTCTTTGGGTTAAGGAGTTTAGTAAGTAATTTTAGCCCGCTGAGTAACCACTACTACAACTAGTTTTCCACTCGTACGGACATCCGCTTACTTATAGTAGCTGTATGGAATATGTAACTAGAGTATTTCAATCAGAGTCCTAATGGAATAGGAAGAATGGATAGGAAAGGTACGAGAGAATAGGTAATCGTAGAAATTAAATAAAATAAATTATTTAAAAAAAATAAAAGCCAGGTGGAAGTGAGCAAGCACGAAAGACAAGTCTCCAGGGGTGTGAAGAATTCGGCCTGTCATTCTTGACCCACTGCGCACGCGGACGGTTTCATGCAACCAGACAACGTGGGCCAAGGACAAAGGTCGACGGATCGTCCTTTGGGGCGATCAGTAAAAGGCCTTCCTTCCCTGCAGAGTTGGACTAGAATGGAATGTCTGAGTCCGGTATGGTCGGGTGCCTAGGTGGGAGTAACAACCTTAGGTAAGGTACAGGACAGCAGGTATCTAATTGATACATAACTGACGTACAGGCTGTTGTCAATTACCAACACAGCCGCCCATCTCACTACGAAATTGTCCAGAATGATCCTGTAGTTTAATTTCCCACTGTCTTTATCTTCCCTCGTATGCGTTGCCTTCCCTACGTATACCTCGAAACTCAAACAAGGATACCCCCTAAATGGCTACTGAAGTCGTAGATAGGTACGTACCTGTATACTGTTTACTCTGACTCCGTACCAGGGCGGTAAAGGACCCGGGATAAAGAATACAGCCAAATTACACCTGATACTAGAGGTTCCAACTTCCAACTTTCAGAAAGTGGGACTGTTTCCAACACTGCAAGCGTCGGATGATCAGCGGAATCTACACCTGGAGAGAGTTTCGGCCAGATCGCCCTCTCTCATCTTCCCATACCAAAAGGGGGATGGGGGAAGAACAAAGAAGATGAAAAGAGGGGGATGGAAAACCACAAGCAATTTAATTACAGATGTCTTGACAGGTGAAGCTAAATCCTAGGGATATTGGTTTGTAGGTTTATTTATTGACAGAGGGCCAAGGCAAGGGGAGAAATCAAGATTAGGGGGAAAGAGGGGGAGAGAGAGGAAGGGGTAGCCAAAAAAAAAGCCAAGGATTATTATTCACACTAAACTGGCTGCTGCAGAAGAGGCATTCTGATTTGGAAAACCATTGGACTATCAGCTACTCGTCCTATGCATTCTCTATCGTTTTTCCTAATTAGGGGATCTCTTAAACTTTCCACGATGTCTCCTATCATATGACGATAAGACGAAGATTTCGCTGATGAGTATTTTATCGGGGTTAAGAAGGAGAGAAGTACAGAAGTAATACTGCCTACCCGAGTCCCCCAGGAACCGACAGTAAGATTTCGTAAGAAGAATACAATTGCGATCGGTCCCAGTCTCTTGGAACGATGCTGAAGAGACATAAAACGTGGCTCCGACCGGACACACTCTTCGGTTCGCTCTCGGCGAGTCCGGAGGCAAAAAAGGGAACTGAGGAATCGCCAAGCCTATCACGTTACAGAATCACCTTCTATCTTAAGTAAGTCCATAAATTTAGATACCCACCTGATCCAGTAAAGATCACCGGTCATTGACTCATTGACGGGAAACCCCCAAATGTCCGTCACCCAATCAGCGTGTCTCACCATGAACACTTGCAGCAAGGTCTTACTATAATCGGATTGGTGTCGCCACTAGTCCCTCTCCGGAGTCCCGCAATTGAGGTCTCCTTCGGCGCCTCGCAGTAACAATTGCGAACACCGGCATTGCAAAGTCCATCAATGACCGAGGGGTTCCACCCCCAGCAAAGCGGCCCATATTTCATAGAGGTATGTTTGACTATGATGCTGCGATGGTTTGAGCACTTAAGTTGCCTTCCTTCTGGTTGATCCAACCATTGTTGGCATTGCCGTCCACCAACTGCCTAAAGTGAAAATCACCATGTAAATGTCTCTAAGTCTTAACACCCTCCCACGTGGTAAATCATAACCCCCCCCCGACAAAACCCACGCATGTGTTGTAATTTGGGCCAAGTAAATCAGATCAAGCATTTCCCAGGTGCAGATCAGCGTATTCTGAATGGAGCCTGAGGCATGTTTTTGGATGATACATCAACTCACCACATGGCGAAAAGTTTCTGCTAGTTTCTCCGTAGCGTTGGTGACTATGTACTGTCTTGCATATGAGCTGAGTTCAATTTCGATCTGACTGATCAAGCCAGCCACAATTATTCTCTTTTCTCGTCATGTTCGCCACAATTATGATTGAATGAGTCTAATAGGAACACCATCTTTGGAAGAGAAGAAGAGGTGGGGGAAAAAGGAAGGACCAACAAGGTGGGCCAATCCTTAATCCTTTGCCGTGTGGCTGAGCATATAGATCGTATTTCTACCGAGTTGCCTGTTTATTATTGGATTCACGGAGCCATCCCACTCTTCCATAACGCTTCCAAGTATCTTCTTTTGTGTTTCGCTAACCGAGATCCATGTTGTTCCACGTGGACACACGTGGAGAAGCAAGGCGGTCGCTCGGGCTTGGCTTGTATCGGCCGTTTTGGCTCGCCTGGTCTGTCTCACGACTACATCAGAGTTTGGGGTCTAAGGAAGGCGCGAAACAAATAAAATTATTGAGGGTTTTTTTTTTTTTAGCCTACCATTTTTATTTCTGTCTTATTCCTTCAAGTCAACACCTCCTTGCAACTGGTAGATAGGAGGTCATGTCTACGATGACATACAGGAGAGGCGGGAAACGAAGTACCTAATATGTCCTGTACACTGCCAGTCTACCCCTGTAGCCTGAATACAAGCTTAACTCATTTAAACACAGCGCATTTTTGAAGCCGGTGATAGGTTTCATAACTTCCTGTTCTGATTGCCCCTGATGGGGATCGTGTGGTTTTAGAAACGCCTCATATTTTCGACCGTGCTTCTACCCAGGGCAAAGGAACTAGGTACCAGGCCAAAGGAGCATGAATATTGCCGCGTACACCGCGGCTGCCCATAAATACGCAGGAATTCCAATTTCAACGAATGATGTATCACCGGCACGGCTCCTCCCCTCTCTCACTGCGAGCTCTATCAACAAAGAATCTCGCTAGAACGCATCAGTGTGGAATCCTTTCCCTGGGTTGCAGTAGCCAAGCATTCAAAACGAACTCACCCCTTATTCCCGCCCCCCTGATCCTCCTCTGGAGGTCCGATCGCTGGACTCTGACATGAGCCCCAAGGAACGAAGCGAGGCTCAAATCTAAATAGGTACCGTACATACAAAGTCAAACAGGGTTCTCAGCTCTATTATCCGGCAGCACTAGTCCAGGAATAGCTATCAAAGGATGGGGCCCCTACGTAACCATCGTAGATTTATAATACTGTATACGAGGCTCAATGGCGGGTGCTGACCACTGACCGACAAATTGGATGAAGCACGCCACCAACTAACAAACGCCCGTATAATGAGGCGGGAAAACTAGAGGCTGGGAACGAGTAGTATAAAAATGGAAAATACGCACCAGAGAGAGGGGGAAAAAAAAAATTTGAAAAGAAAAGAAAAGAAAAACATAAGTTTCACGAAGATCAGATCATGTCTGGAGGTCGATCATGGACGAGTGTCTGCAAATACCCTATCAGCGACTGAGACTGGTATCCACCAAAGTATCAATACGAAGCGGTGAGGAGCCTGGTGTAATTCCACCTCCGAACATCTTTTTGTCATCTTGGAATTGTGTTCATTGATTTGTATTTATTAGCCTCCGTCGTAGGGGATTTCCAGAATAGCGGTAAGACACCCGGGGTGTCTTTGGCACGGACTCTGTTGACGTGGAAGTGGAAGATATGGGAGGATTTCGAAGCAGCCGCACTTTTATTGATCACGGGTATACCGCACAGATGGCAAAGACACCGAAGGATTCCATTGTTCTCTATATGTTTAGTTGATACGGTGTAGTCTACGCGAGGTCTTTGACAATGGATGAATCTGTTGGAGGGGAAGCTTTGCTTCCGACCGATAGGGAGTCCAAGGATGGGGTAGAACCATGGCTTATGCCACACGACATATTCTATACTACTTGGATTCTCCATAATAACTCCACTAGATAAAGTATGCGCAAGATTTCAGAGAACCCAGCCTAACTGAGCAGACTAGCACCTATAACACACAAAGTATAATGAAGATCCCTGACCGCCACGTGAGACAGCAAGACATATATACAGGGATGATCCCATATTGACAGTGGCAAGGCTGAGTTCTAGAATGCCAACTGGATGAGTCCGGTCGTACTAGTTAAGGCAGATGCCCAATTTATCGGCATACTGGATGCCACTCTGGAGCCAACAGAGTCAGATGTTGAAATATGTGGCTTGCGACCGAGTCAGACCATGTTTGGGCTGGGCTGGATCCCATCCATCATCATACATTGCTATTGCCGGATATTTCATCGATTTCGGTGGCTGAACTGATAGCGTCAACCTGTCTCAGGAGTCGGATACCTGTAGACATATTCCGTACTTACGACAGGCTAATCTTGGTTCTGGGCCATGTATGATTAATCCCCTGGAACGAAGCCCGAGTTATTTTATTTGTTGGTTTGTTCTACAATGTAGCGGTACTACAGTGAGTACCCCTGGAAGAGGAATCTGTGGTGGACGAAGGCCGTAATCCCGAAAACATTAGGCCATTACACGGAGTAGAACAGTTGGACATGTCTAGGATTCAGAGGATACTGATGTTGAACTGTACTCCGTGATCCGTATCTGCGTACCTCCGGTCAATTATAGGTCAAGAAATTAAAATATAATAACATTTTTACTATTCTTCATTCTTATTTACTTGTCTTGCGCGTTCCCAGCTTCCTGGGACTTTTATTAATATTCCATTGATAAATCCGTCCCCACTGGATATGCCTGTTCTAGTAGTTCTGTGCAGGGGTGGATCTAGTGGACCTATGAGAGCATTAATTTATTCACTCACCCAGCAACACATAGGTTCATGACATGAACTAATCTCGAACATAGAGTGGGGATCGCTATCTGAAACATTACTAGTGGACTTTTTATACCTAAGAGTGGTCAAGACAAGTAAACATTCAACATCGAGACTGGGTTAGTCGGTTGCGGTAGTAAGTGTAGTAGTAGTAGATAAATACAGTCTCTTATTAGTATGGAAATGGAGGAAAATAGCAAAAATATCGAGTTCCAAAGGGAAAGAAAGACTTAATTAATAATACTACAGTAATCATATTAATGACGCTATGTGGGAGCCACGTGGTGTTGCAGGGTTAGATACCTAGTTTGGAACTAGGCTCGTATCTAGGTTTTTCTGTTCTTCTGAACCAGTATTTTTGTTTTACGAAGTGGTTGCCTAAACCTTCTATTTTGCCATGGATTTGCAAACTTCTTGCTTTCTTTGTGGCAGAGAAGGATGGTGCCTTACAGGTTGCACTCACCACATGTAACCAGGATGACCAGTGGACCTCCAAAGAGGCTAATGATGGCTCAAACCAAGTAAACTTCTTGCAGGCGGATCAACGCTATCTCCTATCCAGTCTTCGTTCTATTATCAACGTGCTTTTTAACTTCTACCCTGTAGTTATCTTGTCATGCAGATCCTGAATTCCGACTCTGACTCGACAGTGGTCTACTGTGTTTGACCAACCAGAGTTTTCGGTGTTATCAACAAGTTGTACTCTATAGGAAGGTTGACCAACAAAGCTTAGAAGTTACATACCAAATCACCAACTCGGCGAATGCCCATTTCTTTAAAATACTCTGTCTGTCGAATTCCCTGGGTACGGAGTATTTATCCAAACCATGCACAGTAAATGCTAGATTGGGAGAGGATGTCCATGTTGGGTGAGAGTTATTCTAATTCTACTTTAATCGCAGGGATACAGATGAGGATGACCCTTGTTCGATCAAGACAGTACAAATATGTGTTCGAAAGCTGTTTAGAATCATCTTGGTCGGCTTGCGACGCATGTGTTGGTGCCCTTATCTTAATATGGTCACGGAGTACTCTAGAATAAAACCTGTATTCGACATGAATCAGCTCTACCTGTCTAGAAGTGAAGCGACAATTGAAATATATCTGTAATCTACCACTATGTGCAGACAACAATTATCAATAACTCCCTATCCCAGCTCAAGTAAAGGACTATCGCAGATGCTCCAAGCCATCCAAGGATTATACTAAACAAAACACACTCTACTCTATATAGTCTATGTCTAATTCCGACGGAGTATATCTCCACCTGCAATAGAATATTGGTAAAACATGTTGCAGATGCCGTTCAATCAGTATCTCTGGAATCCATCCGGCAAGTCTCTCTTAGCAATTATGCATCATATTTTAAAAAGATGCTAGGTACCTAGATTAGGTGCCCTGCAGATAGCACGACTCTTAATGTGATTGTTGACGATTCCTCTCCGTGCCGTGGAGATGAACTATCTCGGCCTGCATAATTAGGGCAGACTCACCTACTCCGTACTAGGTACTGGAGAACAGATATGATACCATAAAATACGACAAGGTTCATGGACTTATCAAATCCATGCCATATACGGATTAACTCCTCTTGGCGGTAGAGTAAATCAGTTTCCGGACGAACGGTAATTACGACTTCGGCTCAATGTGAGAGGGGATGATACACCCAAAGTCTTTCGGGATAGTCTCGGTTGCGCTGGTTCGAGTCTTGATAAGTCTAGTCGCTCTGTTACATTTTGTAGCTCGTCTGTCTCTACCCTCAAAGAGGTAGTGCTCTCTACTCCCAACACAGCACATATCTATTAGCTACTCCGTACTATCTACCTACTCTGTACCCCCGACACGTCCACTTCAAACTGAATAACCCAAGTATACCAAAACCCATGTCAATCTGGATGATCTTATTGGCAAGATAGCGCCCCTCAACTATCTACAGAGCACCTAGATATATAGGATATCCGAATTCTGAGTAAGTATGTGGTAGTAGTTTCCCATCAAATTCTCCGGACACCCCTGTAGAGTCCACACATGGTCAGGAGGCAATTACCTATTTAACCAGACCTGAGGCTCCGAGTCACAATCATAGAATAATCAGTCAAGGATTTTTCCCCCCGTCGGCACAATAAGTTCCTCCGTGTCGGTACCAGCCGCGTCCTAAGTACTTAGTAAAGATAACACACGGTGTTTACAGAGTATAGAGGATCTGGACTAAAGGGGCTGGCCCCCAAAAATCCCGTGCCCCTCATGTGATAGGTAGGTAGTGGGGGTCGGTGGGAACACGAAGAAAATCTGTTGTGACCGACTGAATCCTGGTAGTTGGTCTATAGCTAGATGTAGTCTAGTGTGGTCATGATATCACATGTTGGTCTCATTACTGAAAGACTGCCTATTTACTGTATGTAGTAATGTATGGAGTACAAGGGTACAAGTGCTCATGTATAGAGTGTGATGCATAAAGACCCGCTTGCCATAGTAACCTATCCATGGTTTGACTAATGAGTTAATTTATTTTGGAAATGTGATCCTGCCCCAGTCTGTTGGTTTCAGAATTGCATGTTTTGGCGATAGTCACAGGTCGCTAAGAGGGGCGAGACGCTAGAAGGCTTCCAGAAGGATTCTGGAATACACTAGAACAGTGAGGTGGTTTTCCTTTTTTTTCTTTGTATTTACTCTCTATACTTATTATTGATTTCCCCATTCGCTAGCGTTCGTGTTGAGAGGATCCTAAATCCTTGGGTCGGGTAATGGGCTCAATAAGGAAATGCTCCGCTGTAAGGGATTTATTAGATCCAGAGGATCGGAATAGTGGGTTCATATCCAGTTCAAGACCATGATGCAAGGGATTTACGTGTCACTTGAAATGCTCCATGTTGATGATTTTGAATCTGTTGACTAATTTTTGAGATTGCGAGATCGGGACGATCGGATACCGAGCTCCGAGAAATACCATCTAGTATTTATCATGTCCATCCATGGATACATCAAACGATAATTTTCTTTGCAGATCCATGGCCTTCATTTAGGAAAGTTTCCGAACCACGCGTCAAAAGTCGACACAAAAAAAAAAAAAAAAAAAAGACTGGGACACGTGGAAGATCTTCCGGGAAGGCGGTAAAGTGAACCTTGATAGTCGCACTAAGGTAGTTGTGAGGTTGGAGTGTTGTGCTTTGTATTTTCCCCCTTCAGGATGACTATCCTATCTTGACTTATGCCTTGCTTGCAAGGATGCATTGTCCGGTGTGACATCCCACCGAATGCTGTCTCTAATCATCGACCGGAGAAAGATATAGACTATAGGATGGAGAACCGGCCCGACATGCCCATCGCTCCCAAATGCAGAAATCCATGTGGTTGACAGATGGACCAAGGTTACGTGCGGGGTGAAATTCCTGCTGCCCGTGCTCAACCCACAAACACCTGTGATTGTGTCTGTTGATTGTTTGCTAGGGGATGGGGAAGGTCGAGTAGACCTATACCGCATGGCGGCGGAATGCACAAGTCTTGTCTGTCTGTCTGTCTGTCTGTCTGTCTGTCTGTCTGTCCTCTGTGGCAGAGACGAAGTAAACGTGATGCCAGTGGATGATAACCACGTCCCTTGTCATTTGAAGTCTTGCTGTTTGGTACGGAGTAGACGAAGATCCTTGCTCCCACGAGGACCTGCTCAGGCCTCAAAGAGCGAGGCTGGAAGAGGACAATGCCACCTGGCACATCACTCTTGCTTGGGTTAGCAGATGACAGGGATGCTCGAGTTGACTTGATTGTTGCTTTGTATCGGGCTTTTACATTCTCTATTCCTTACGGAAGCCACAGTTTGTTATGATGCCATGAAGATAACAAAATCAACTATAGATAGACAGATAGATGGGCTGACAATCACAACCCTGCAGGCAGCAGTCAGCAGTCAGCAGTCAGCATTCTCCTTGTAGCTACGTACTTTACAGACGCTAGAGAATATTTCATGCAGTAGTGTGCAGACTCTTCCCATTCCAATTGGCCAGGTTCCCAATATACATTGGCCCGGAGAGGCAGGAATGTCACCCCAAGCTGTAAGCAATTCGGGCCAGAGCGCTATGGCAGGCCATCTGAAGGTGTAGTAATCCTCACAGTAATCCTTGCTTGTAGCGATCTTGGGTGACGACAGACATTACACGTCGTCCGTGGTGTTTCGACCAAAACCGTGGTCTGACTGTAATCATCCAGCACATATGAGCGCCCTCGCTAATGCAGCAGTGGTCAAAGTCAAATTACTAGATATAATTGATTGCAATGTCCTGGTCGAAGGGGCAGTTAGTTTGGATAAGAATAGACTATTCGGGAATTAACTAGGGGCGACAACGTTCAACTGTATTATATTAATTAGGCATAAAGTATATAGCTCTCTATATACCACGTAATAGAAAGGATTCTCCATGCCTTTGATGAGATGAACAAGAAATCAACCTTAAAATAGTTCTTCCGTATCGCCTGCTTATCTCTATACTTCTAGATCTGGACCATTAAGCCTGCACCCTCGCCCAGGCTTCGACAGTACAATTGTTATGCACGCGTTTGGGATTGTTGATCAGGCCATTATTTTGCCATTCTGAATCCTGAAAGGTCTCTTACTTACCCTTCGACTGGCGAAGCCGATCAGATTATTTTCAATATACCACCGTTTCAAATGGCATCTTTCTATAGAATCCCTCAGGAGTAAAATCGGCGCCAAGCAGCTATTCAGCCTGGATATTCTCTAAGAACATTGACAGCATACACTGCAGAGGACTCCTCAAAAGAACTGGCTTTCTAGCTTTAGTATGATCTCAATCCTTGCATGAAGCTCAGCAGTCTTCCCAGCATATATCTCTGCTCTCGAGATCCTTGACTGTCCCTCGAAGGCATCCGCTGTTTCGATATCTCTGTGGCAAGAATTAGAGCATTGTTACTGTATACTCTGGTTCACGGCTTTGGGTGCTCTATGAGTATAGTAACAATTCCACAGTCTGGCCTTTCTCGCGGACTCGGATCATTGGCCACCCTGTTTCTCTTATATTATGGTGAACGCAAACGAAGGTTGAACAGAATCTCCTAACCTTCGGTCCTGTAGCACTGCCATTTTGTTCGCAGAATCAATAAGCCATGCTATTTTATATTGACTCGCGCCACAGTTCTCAGTTTCGCTCGTCCTTCCATGCCTCATCCAAAGCACCTTGGCCGTCCTTCCTTATAGAAAAACCAAATATGACAAGATACCGGAGTATTCCTAGTTGGGTCCATCTCTACCACGTACAAGATGTTATCTCGCAGTTTGAGCAGCCGTGGTCCTCTAGACTCTGCGGTAAGATAAAATGTCAAGAACGGCAGAGCTTGCTGTGGGACCACTCGCTAGAAAATCTTGCAGGAGATGGTCAAGCCAAGGGAGTCTGAAAGGCTATATCCACCCAGCCCCAGTCATCTGATTCCTATCGTGGATAACAAAGTTCTCGTCATCATAGCCGCGAAGGCTATCTTACCCTCGGGGGCAGATAGATATTTAATCCTTTTCTCGTTGTCATATACGGCTGGTTTGGGCAGGCAGGCACCGCGACATTAACAGAGTAGAGTGACCTTTAACTACTGGGCAAGAAATAGCGACTCTAGTATACAGAGGGTATCATACGGAATTTTTGCGGTCAGTCCTCGTGCATGAAAAAATATATTTTTATTACAAAAAAAAAGTGGCGTTTCCGCAAGTGCAGCCGGCATGGCGCAATGGTAGCGCGCTTCACTTCTAATGAAGAGGTTTTGGGTTCGACCCCCAATGTTGGCTTTATATAAAAATGGTTTTTTTTTACACAATCCATCAACCTATCCATACATACTGTGTAATTAATAAACGTTAATGTAATTGAAAACAATAAAATAAAGACTGGGTGACTATTTTGTGCTATATAACTCTAAGGAGTGAAATCCCTCGGTGCTAGTGGTATACTTCCCAGCTGTCTGCTGTAGAAGGCTGGCGCTAACTATCATTACATCACAATTATTATTTCTACCCCTACAGAGTGTTAAGTTAATTCATAGACTGCTATGGACATTTATTCTATAACATAGATTAATTAATAGTGATTGATAGCTATGTATATACAATTGATCTTTACATCGTCAAGTCACACGACCTCCACCTCATGGACGACGGTAATTCCTCACCCCCTCCTTTCCTCTCTTCGCATTGCATCCCTTGCATTCACTCTTACTTTTTCTTTCTTCCTTGAGAATACAGAGAAAAGAAGAAAGATAGCCCCCTCAGACACCCTTGCTCGTTTCTCTCGGCTTATCCCAGTCTTGACGAGCATCTCATTTCGTATCTTTCTTTTCTGAGCCTGTGATGTACAGAGTACCCTTCACCACGACCTACCGAGTATGTATATATTTATGTATGTACTGCTGCTAGCATACCGCAGATCGGTCCAAGGATTCACTCCCCGTCACTCCCTCATGCACCTCGAGAATTGGCCTCTACCTACCTAGACAGTCCCTGCAATGTAGGGTCATCGAGGATGCACGCCAAAGGTGTGGGGGGAATGAGGGGAGGAAAGGAGGGGTTTAAATTCCAACGTGAGGATCGTCACTGGTTACATGCTGATCTATCCCTCTATTTACGCAGGATCGTCTTGCTGACGGAGCATACTATGCATAATTAACTAGGTAGAAGGATGGATTCTAGACACGACCGTCCAGTCCATTGCCACGCATCAGCTTTCATTGGAGGAATGAGTACTACTTCCAACGAGGTAGCTGATCTCCCTGTGGGGAGAATTCCAATCGCGAGGTCATCGTTCACGATTTTCTGTGCTAATTATAATAATGAACTTGCACGCTTGTAGATATCCATGCCTGAGAGACCAGACTAGATACGTGCATCAAGGTTCACCCGTCCCGCCACCACTTTCCTAATGAACCCCCCGATCCCGCCATCGCAACCACTTCCTCAAAGCTGATTTCAACCCGGAACATCCGTCCATTTGCTGTCCCACTTCCCCCGCCTACTGCACCAATCAACCCCCAGCTCACTAGCTTCTCCCACGCTTCGCGTGCCACCTCCTGACCCCAGACTCGTCCGGGAGTGGCCACCGCCCCGGACACGGATGCTGACGTTTTGGCTGATGTCAGTAGCCGTACATATTCAGCGTAGGCCGCGGGGAATGACAGCGCCAGTGGCCCCGTGCTTTGCGATGCCTCCAGTCCCGGATCGAACAGCGCCGCCAGGCGCGTGGCGGCTAGCAGTAACGATAGTGGTAACGAGGATGAACTGACGGTCGTAGATACTGAGAACGGTAGAGGTGCAGGATCCGGACAAGACAAGCTCTGGCTGCTGAATGTTGTCGGGGTAGGAATCTGAAAGGAAAGACCGTCCTCGTCTGCGGAGGGATAAGTGCTATAATATAGCTCTGTCATTCCGATCAACGCGCTGGTCAGGAACTCCCTGACGGACTTGGATTGGTAATAGATTCGTTGTAGATGAGCTCGGAACGCTTCGTCGCTCCACAAACCCTAACTCTAGTTACAACTTTGTCCAAGAGAGAGAGAGAGAAAGCTTACCTGTAGATAGGCTTTCCACCCCTCCAGTAGCTTATCCCATCCTTCAGACTTCACAACAGAGTGCTTTTTCGCATCGTCCGCCTCCATCATCTCCCGCACGTCCTCCTTGTCCAGGTCCAAGCCAGCGAGGCAGATCTCGGAGAATACGTCAAACGTTCTCGGGAGCGGAACAAAGACGTATCGATGACTGAATCGACTCTTGACTCGCTTTTCTAGCATCTCAGTGACATCCACCTTGGTCGTCAGTCCTAGCACCGCCACCGGTGCTTTCCGCGCTTGCGCAATATCAAAGAGATTGTACAACAGGGTCTGGCGCGGGTGAGTGGCAAACAGGTCGAACTCATCCAGGATGATGATTATGGATTTTGCCGCCGTCACAGTATCTGGACTATCTGGAGAGCCAAACAGTTCTTCCGGATGTGACAGAAGAGCAAGAAGAGTCGCCATAGTATCAGCGTAGCTGCCCACTTTCCCAGCTTCGTCTTCTGTGTTCATCTCCCGCCCAAGTTGACGCCATATCTCGCGGAGCGCCAGTCGATCATCAGTATGCAAGAAACCATTGAGCCGGACGACATGGAAGTCGTTCTTGTGTTGTTTTCTCAGCGAGGAGATGATAGTCTCCACTATGGCGGTCTTTCCTGACCCTCGAGATCCCAAAAGCAACATGGAATTACCTTCTCCCACCTCGACCGTCTGCTCAAGAAGCTGAAGAACCTTGTTGTATTCGTTTTCCAGCCCCTTTAGTGGAATGAGTCGTTTGCCGTTCAGCTTTTCCAATATCAACTCAGCCATCGTCCGCAGTTCTTCCGTCAAACCTGTCTGGGAAAGAGCCTGGAACCTTTCAGCATACGCAGGAATTGAAACATCCGTAGGCGCGACTTCATCTTGGCCAACTCCTTCTTTCTTAGTAAGGTCTTGTTGCAATTGCATTGACAGAAGGTCATCCAACTCATCCTGGTAATCATCCGGAGAAGGAGAGTGCCGGAAATCATTTCCATCCACCGCATAGCGACCGCTATCTGTATTCGTAGCGTCAAATCTTACAGAAGTCCTCTTCGACCTTGTCCTTGTTACTCTTCCAGACTGTGATTGCGGCGATTCATCCCCACTCTCCTCCATCTCCGATACGTGTCTCGACCTCCGTACATTTCTCGAGGCGTGACCCCTTCGCTCCGGAGCTGTAATTGATTTCCTCGCAGACGGTGTATTGATGACTTCATCTTCGAGTCTCTGAGGAGGTTTCCGCTGTCGTCCACTCGACCGTAGTCCAGCCTGTGAAGATGTCTCAGTGCTATTATTCTCTTTCTCCTGTCCGTTCGTTGCAGTCTCTGGCACTGTCGTCTGATCACCCTTTGACAGTTGGCGCGGCGCCGACCTTGACGCACTAGGAGATTCTGTCTTCTTGTCTACCAGTGAGGCTTTGCCGACAGCTCGTTTTTGCGGTGTCGGAGAAGGTGGACCGGAGAACACGTCTTCGTTATTGTTGTGCATAGCAATATCTCCATCCTCATCGATAACCTGAACATCAGACACCCTCCGCCTCTTTGATGCTCGTGGCCCCTTCATCCTGTTATATTTCGTATATATATTCACTTAACGTGGTTGTCACAGCCATTCAACTCAGAAGATCGATATCATATAAAGGTCAAATCAAGGCTGTCGAGTTTCGGTCCACAGTTCACTGTTCCCCACGCATCTGCTATTAGAATAATCGGTGACAGACTATTCAGGTTTTTCGGTAGTACTGATAGCCCCAACCTTCCAGTATGAAGCGTCCTGTAGGGTCTAGTCAGGAATAACTGTGGAAAGGAAATCTTTTCGGCGACGGCAACTGGCGAGAAATCTCGAAAGACGATCTATAAATCAGAAGTCTAATGGGACCTGGGATGGTATCGCATGCATCTAATATCAGTTGGCCATTGCGGAAGTATCGAGCAGCAATATCGACCGTTTGTTGAAAGTTCCTAGTGCGTTAGGAGAGTCCAGAACGGATCTTGTCGCCTGAGGCAGAACACGTAACGCGAAGTCAGGTGACTGTGACCTATTATCCACATTGTTCGCCATCGGAATGGATTTGAAGGTCTATCGTGTTTTTGTCTATGGAGTGTAGGCTAATTAATATTTGACAGGGGTAGGAGGTGTGACAAGGAGGGGTGGATGTGGTTTGTACAACGGAAGCGTTGATATATAATCCTTCTATGTAACTACACGCTCTCTAGCGATAAAACGATCGAGAAGTAGTTACAGAGCTCCTAAAGAAACCCAAGCTGCAATTTTACTGTGAGTGAGATGACGAGTACTCAAGCGTGGCTGACTCCAATATCACCAGCAAGAACAAACTCTATAGACAGCCGCGAACCTCGGCTATAGACATATTAATCAACATCTCAATACGGAGTTCTCTGTCCTTTCCCCAACTTCCGTTTCTCTGATGACTCTACTGCACATTTATTCCTACCTCACCTAATTCATACACACCGCAGTATCGAACCGACCATGACCCCTCGCATTCGCGCCCCGTCCAGGAAACTAGAACAATTCGAAGAGCTAGTATACGAGTACTCGAACGGAACGTACGATAAAGATGTTGTATGTCTCTCCTTCCAATACACCATGGAAAAGGCTGGATGGTGATGGATGGACCGACTAACCGCTCCTCAGAAATGGGACATTGATACTCGCGCATGCAATCTCCGCTTCGAATCCGCCACTAGGGGACCCCCCGCTCGAGTATCATTCCTTTTCAAGGTATCCCCTGGGATGTGTAATTTATTCGGAAGTCTACATGGCGGTTGTGCTGCGACCCTGATTGATAACCTCTCGACCACTATCCTCATGGGCGTCTCCAAACCGGGCTATTTCTCCATAGGAGGTGTCAGTCGCAATCTGAGGGTGACGTATCTGCGTCCCGTGCCCCTGGACACCGAGGCTCGCTTGGTGTGCGAAGTTGTCCAGGTTGGCCGTCGGTTGGCGTTCTTGAAGGCGGAGATTTCCCGCGTGGATAATGGGGATTTGTGCATTGTTGGGGAGCATGAGAAGGTGAACACGGATCCCTCGACCGGGCGGAAGTTGTAGCTGCGATCTTGTTGTGTTATATCCATGTGGTCAGGCTGTCTTGTGGATGCTCATGGGTTGTTTAGGTTCGATGTCGTCCTCTTTTAGAGTCCTGTGAGTTAGATGAGATTTTGTATATAGGCATGAGGGCTGGTCTTTGACTCCCAGAAGATACTAGACAAAATCAAACTTTATTGACAGTGGATAAAGGCACCGGACACCAGCAGGACAGCGCAGTCTCAACACAGACCGGGTTTCTACTTAAAGGGTCAAAACACTAAGGACAGAGCGAGTGTGCTGGTTTCTTTCAAAATCTGGGAATAGTCGGTATGATTGACGGAGCAATGGATATAAAATAAAAAAAGAAACCTCAACAAAAGTATTATGGTTCAAAGCATCCAAAGCGACGATATATTAATATACGGCCCTCAAAAGCCAGAGTCGAAGTGCATCTATTCTTGCGCAAGTTTCTGGTCCTCACGAAGGCCCTCAACGACCAGCTCCTCGCCCGTCGCCCGTCGGTAAATGTCTCGCACATCGTCTAATCATGGGTCAGCATCAGTCTGTTCCTGAATTTCTCGGCCCAACCTCCCGCGGGGGGAGGGAGGCTAAAATGTGGAAGAAGCTTTACCGGTTGTGGTCTCAAAGTGAGAGGTGGCATCATAGCTCTTGGAAATAAAAACGTTGTCCTTCTCGCCGGTTTCCAGGGGCTCGTAGAGGGGGATGGGGGGTCCGAAGAACTTCTCTTCAATGGCGCCCAGACGTTCGAAGCCGGGTTCGAGTTCCAGGTGGTGATTGGCATCTGTCTCGGCAATGGTCGAGACGATGGCGATGTAGTAGCCCTTGGGGCAGACGTTGTGTGCGGAAGAGACCATGGCAATGTAGATATCTAACCAATTATGTTAGTTATTAACCTCCTCACAAAGGCTGGTAACCCACCATGCTTTCTGCCCACCTGCGACTGGGGAAGGATCAGCTGCAGCGAGTCGCTGCCATCAGTCTTATCGATAGGGTGCTTCAGAATGCAAATGGCCTTTAATAAGTACCCAGTGACCCTAGCCTTGCCGGGGAAATAGGATGGGTCGGCGAGAATTTTCTTGGTCTTGGTTGTGAAATTCATTGTTTCACCGCTGTCGTCCCGATCCTTCATAGTTGCCTTGATGCCCGACACTTTGCCGCTCTCATCATAGAGTACCTCGTCGACGCTGGTGTTGAGCATATAGGTGCCCCCGTAGATGGCAGAGAGACGAGCAAAGCCCTGGGGAAGCTCACCCAGACCATAGAGAGGGTAGATGTACGGCGACTTGCCGTACCGGGCCATGGAGTTCACGTAGAGGCGGATACGGTTGATGGTCTCGGGGGCCATTCCTGGTCTTTCACTGTACTCATCTGACTGGTATAGGGCCATGGAATGACCAATGAAGTCGCAGGTGTTTGGCTCCAGTCCGAATTTGTCATAGACACTCTTCATGGTGCACTGGGATATGTTCAAGCCTGAGTTGGGTCATTAATCATGACAATGCAAAAAAGCACTTGGGAAGGGGGAGGCGTTGGTTTGAGCCAACGAACCTTGGTGAGTAGAAGGGTCGTTCTCTTTGAAGTCACCCACCCATTCCAAAAACTTCTTCGCCCTCCGCTTCTCGAACAAGCCCATGAGAGACGATCGCAGAGCCTCGGCGGAATCCGAAGGCACCTTTGCCACGGTCGCCTTGGGTCCATTTCCTTGTTGGACATAGCTACCCGCAATCTGCTTGAACTCCAGGTATCTAGTCACGTCGGTGGAGACCAAGATGTTGGTCAACTCGCCGTTCGCCATCAGCAACTTGGGGACCAGATCGATGTTCCAGTCATTGACGCGCCCGTACTTCTTCCAGGGCTCTTCACCGGGGCGGACGTTGCCATACTTCTTGAAGAGCTGTCAAGAGCAAAACCAGTCATTAGCAACAGACGACGTCATAGGTCAGGCCCAAGAACACCGCACTTACAGTTTCAATGTTCACCGAAGCAGCCTCTCTATTCTACCTGTCAGTATTGACTGATAAGAGGAAACGAGCAGCCTGCTCACTTACCCTCCGTAGTGATCATTGCGATCGATGTGCAGGACCTTGTTTCCCTTGACACTGAGAACACTATATGCAACGGATTATCAGCCACTGGGATGTAGCTAGAAGTGAGAGAGCACCATACCCAGAAAGTACACACTCCGTCAGGCCTGAGAAGAAGGAGGGGAAAGGGGAAGATTTGTTAGTCCAGTTAGTGTTGAGTGGCGGGGTAGCAGCAGATCATACCAGTGCCGAGCACGACAACATCATATTCGGGAGCAATCTCATCCATGTTGGCTGCTGGAAAGTAAATATGAGTTAGACAGCGTAACAGAATCAATCACAGTAGCAAATAAAAAAGAAAAGAAAAAAGTACAAAAAAAAATGCAAGTAGAAGGTGGGAGGATGCGGAGACAAACGAGGCTGGAGAATGGTTGCGGTGAGTTGGAGCGGCGAGAGTTAGGAGTCGTCCTTTGCTCTAGCTGCCTTAGGCCTAGTCCGCTTGCAGCTGTCCCCTGCGGATTATTGAAGAAAGAAGAGATCCACTGAAAAGACTATGGAAGTGAGCTTTTTTAGTATTTGCTCCTTTCCGCTGCCCCTTTTTGTGGTCTGGCTCACTCTCGACCCGTTAACTATGTCAATGCGATGACTATGTCGGCCGTCTCCTATAGTTCCTCTAGTTCGTCTAGTCTCCGCCCCCTGTCGCGTCACCAACGCTATTGACTCGGTCTAATTTTACAGCTAGGAGCAAACAAAGTCCACAGTACGAAGTACATAGCTCCCGCAAGTCCATCGATAATAATTAAACCACATCGGATCAAATCGCAGTGAATGCAGATAATAAATAAGTAGTCTTACATACAGAGGCCAATGCTATTGCAAAAGACTAGTCATATAGTATGATAGACGTTCCCATCCAGTACTTCGGGAGGCCTAATCCAAGTCTTCCTGAGGTCGATGTCCCTGTTCGTACAGTCGTTGGGCCTCTTCCCATGCGTACCACCGCTCCCGAAGAACGTGCTTGATGCTCTTCTGTGTGACGCGAATCTATTTGTGATATTTCGTCAGTAATCATGCTCCGGTGTCGTCACATATTAAGCCAGAGACAGGTTGCAAACCAACAATCAATGCTAAGAAAGAGATTCCCTGACCAGATAACTAGGTGGTGGAAGACATAACAAAGAAGAATGAGAGATAAAACAAGAACTCACCGCTCGATCCCGATCACTGGCCTCCCATTCGCCGTATCCTGCCTTCAATCGCTGTCTTTCCAAGTTGGAAGTCGCTATACGGTTGCGTTCTTTGACACATACCCACCAAAGAGCATGCAAATCCTCCCAAGACTTCTCGCGAAGCTCCTGAATAGACCACGAACGGCCTGAACTATGATTAGCACCGACTCGTTCTGGCTATAGATCCTGAAATCAAGGTATACAGAGAATAGGCAGACTAACCATGCGCATTATCATACTCTGGCGTGCTCAATGCCTGATGGTCCTTAGGGAAAAATCCCCAAAGTCCATGGTCTGGGGTCGGATGACGCTTGTCCAGAGCCTCTGGCGAAATTGGTTTGGGCAACGGGTATTTCGACACACCCAACTTGAACCTTGGACCAGTGCGGTGGATGGCCGAGACACCACGAGTTTTGTTCAGATCACGTCCACGGCCAGCAGCAACGGCGGTCGACGAGAAGGTCGAACACTGGACTGGGGACCGAGCCAGGGAGAAATGGAGGGATGGCGCAAGGTAGGGAGGAGGCAAGTCGACGAGCGAAATGCCCCCAGACTGGCGGGCGATCCGCACAACGGATTGACGATGCATCACGAACGGACTAGGCAGGGAAAGTCTTCGATGACGAGACTGAACAGATGGCCGGCCGCCTTGAGGTGCGGGAGTAAAAGCTGGCGGAGTGGACTTTTCGGCGGTTAAGTCACGTGATAAACATCCTCGTTTCATAGCGCTGAGGTGGTCCAATCAAGCATTCACGTAGTGAGGAATTAATAGGAGGCCAAACTATGGATAAATATGAATGCTTAATTGTTCTGCTTGATTATTATGTGATTTATTTCCTTATTCTAAACACAGAACAAATAAAAGCTGATAGAGTGTGCAAACCTCCAGATTGTCTGCTATAGTTTCTTGTCAATCCCCCTCTACTGGTTGTTATTTACTCCAGTGAGGCTCAACACTAATTAGAAATAATTAAATAGGCTGAAAATAATAAAACTAGCAAGACCTTGTATTCCTATAACCATGAAGCTGCAAGTTAACTACATTCGGCTATTATGGTCCGTGCACATATCAGTAAGCGCGCGTTTGCAGCCACTCCACTTTCAGTATCCGTCGCACGAGAGTGGGCACAGTTTGAGTATCAGTCCTCGCTCTTGACTTCTTGTGCACTGGGTGCATACTATTGTTCGTGCTATAATTGGACCTTTATTCCTTCAAGAATAGCTTTTGAAGGCTTGAACTCCATCATGAATAGGCCAGGTCTGTTATTCTCTTTCCTTTGTTCTGTTCGTGGCTCGGGCTTGCTATAGCCCGGTAGCCCTGCTGGCCGGTGCTCTTTCCGCGCGTGTGGTCTTTTGACGGTTGTTGGTATATTTGCAAGCTCTATGGAAGCAGGAAAAAGCTGCATTTCGATTATTTATTTCCTGATCTAGTAGCAAGCATTTACCGACAGCCCTTCTGCCTGCGACCGAGATGCTTCGCAACACCGTGCTGAGAAATCGGTCAAGCCCCGATGAAGAGGTCGCCGAATAATTTTATACGATCGCTAGACATGCATCATTTCGCTGACATGTAATTTGATCTACCAGGCCCGGGCCCACAACCTCTCCGGGGCATGTCCGGATTCCCCGCGCAGCAACAAGTTCAGGCTCGAAATGTGACATTGGCGTCGGCGAGGTTGCCAAATGGAAAACTGGGTGTGATTGACTTAAATTTGACAATTGAATGTTATCGTGGCTGGAGGAAGCTAACAAGGATTAAGCAGGGGCGGGCGCAAATTGGAACTTCGGCTTGCCCGTGAGTGGAACACCAGGAATTCAAGGAAACCAACAGCGCACCATGGGAAATATGGGAACATTTGCCCAGAGCCTTAGTGGCTCGCAGCCTGCTACTTCTCTTGACCTATCGTGAGTACCAAGTTTGACCTTTTCTTTGCCCCTTGAGCCCTTCACCCCATGCTGGACTTTTACTGCGAAACCAATACTAATGATCGCTTTTCTGTTAGTGACTTCCCTTCACTATCCGGGGCACCTCCACAATCGCAAGCCTCAAACCCTGGGCAATTAGTATGGGCCAATGCTAGTCAACGCGCTATGCAGCAGACTCCTGTCCAGAGACAACAGCATCCTACCTCTCAAGCACCATCACGAGCACCGCAAACGCAATCCCATGTCCCCCAGCAACAATCACAACCTTCGCATGATGACATTTTCCCTTCCGGTGCTCAATTTGCGAATCGATTAGATGATTTTCGGAATGGCGGGCAAGGCATAAGCGGTCAGCTAGGGGCAGGGACTCAACCACAAACAGGCAACATTGAGGAGTTTCCACCGCTTGGACGGAATGTTCCTGCTGAATTGGGCCAAGATCGACGTGGCTCCCTGATGCAGAGTGCAGGGTTCGGCAGCTATTCGTCGGGCATGCCTTTTGCTGGCGCAAACCAGGCTCAGTCGACGCAGAATCGCAACTTGATTTCATCTTCGATAAACGGGCCGGAACGAATGATGTCGCCTGCGACACCGGGTGCGGGAGGTAAGAACCTATCAGAGTGACAAGTCTGCGGAGTTGTGCATTGATCATTTCTCAGGAATCGGGACATCACGGTCGCCCGTCAACCCAGCTAATGGAGTCCCTGGGCAGGAAAAAGAGGTGCGAGCTTTCATACGATGGGGTTTATATTCTTCTGCTAAGGAATTAGTTACAGGAATCAAGTAGTGCCCTGATAGCGAATCAGCGTGCTCTCGCAGAACAACAGTCGCTACAGTTCCCTGCGCAAAATCAGGAGTCGGCCGAGGGGGCGCAAAATACTGAACAACAGCCCTTATCTGAGATGAGCGAACTTGATAAATTCGGACTCGCAGGCCTCCTTCGGATGATCCACAGTGATAGTCCCGATGTAGCGAGCCTTGCAGTTGGGCAAGATCTGATGACACTGGGCTTGGACTTGAATCAACCGGAGTAGGTTTTCGGCCCATATCGGATTAGATAGGATAGTGTTGACCTGATTGTACTAGACCTTTACATACATCCTTCGCCTCACCGTTTGTCGCCTCAATGACGGGCGTGCCTCTGGAGCAAGATTTTGCCCTGCCGTCCTGTTATAACGTTGCCAATATCCAACCCCTTCAGTCCCGAATCCCTAGCTTCAGCGACGAGACACTATTTTACATCTTCTACAGTATGCCGCGTGATGTGATGCAAGAAGTGGTAGCGGAAGAGTTGATGGGTCGCAAATGGAGATACCACAAGATTGAGAGATGCTGGCTCACTCGCGACGAGACGTATCCTGGCCCTGTTGACGTCGAGCGAGGTGTTAGCGAACGGGGAGTCTATCTCCTCTGGGATCCTGCCAGCTGGAAGAAGATAAGGGTATGTAACGATTTCGACTGGGATAGTGTGAACACACTAACATCCTCGTTCTCTAGCGCGAGTTCATTTTACGGTACGAAGACTTGGACAACAGGATGGATCCGCAGCGGAATCTGGCGCGTGCAGGATTTCCGCCTCAGGGGTCATGAATGTTTGAGAGGAAACACAGTAACAGGATCAGCACCGGCGTTGGGTTCTCAACCAGTTTCCGTATGGTTGTTCAGTGGTTTCCTGCTGCCGGGCAACAGGGTGTTTCTCTACTTGAGTGATCTCTATGGGAAAATAGGATATTATTTGAAACAGATGATTCCCTGGTTTTATCACTCTACCTCGCGGATAAACATGGTGACATAATATCAATGCTGGAGACCTCACATCAGACTGATGTGTTAGGCGTAACGTTTACCTACCTCCCTACAAGGAATGCCAAATGCGCCAAGGTGATTCCGTTGCTTACGATTACTAGTTATTAAATAACAGCCGTAGCGAAAGTGGCTAACTGGTGTATTCCAGCACGCTGTTGGGGACCATTCATATAACGGGAGATGAATGCGATATAGACATCTGACATGGGGAGTGATTCTCCCAACGTACGAACAGGAAGCTCTCCAATGAGAAAATGCTCACAGTGTTAGCTTACATGGGGGTATTAATTGAGATATAGTTGACATCTAATGGTAATACTGCGATTCCTCTGTCCCAGAGGTACTTCGGAGAGATGTTCGGACACTTTCTGAATAGTGAGACCAAGCCAAGAATGCGTCAGCCTTTGCTAAGGAAAGGTATAAATACGTCTTTCTATGTTGAGGAAATCATCTGATTACTCAATCTTGATCATATCATATTGTGAATTGCAGTTTATCCTTGAATCTGCATTTTGGAATATTTGTTTTGACACTGCCCATTTCACTCGTCCCATTCATCCAGACATTACATATCGACGACTACCACCACCGCAATCAAACAGTCAAGATGTCTATAAAGCAAAATTTCATGCAGATGTTCGCCAAACAGGACTTTGCTGCCCTGTATAGCAACATAGCCGAGACAGTCACCGGTCCATTTGCAGAGGCATTGGTTGACATCTCAGGTGTAGCCAAGTTCATTCAGAAGCCGCTGGCTGTCTTCGATAATGCCTGTGGAACAGGCATTGTTTCAAAAGCGCTTCATGACATGGTGGATAGCCAGGTCCAGAAAGACTGGCAACTTACCTGTGGTGACTTCAGCAATGTTATGGTCGAGTTCACGAAGAAGAGGATCCAGAATGAAGAATGGCCGAATGCAGAGGCCAAGGTTATAAATGCGCAGGACACTGGCATATCTACTGGATACTATACCCATATCTTTGTGGCTTTTGGTGGGTGATTGGTTAAGATATGATGGGATGTAGGTGAGGTCTAATGTTTGATGTCTTGCAGCGTTCCAATCATTTCCTGACCCGGACGCTGCTTTGAAAGGTGAGTCCTTTGCATGAATTAATCAGTTATTTGAACTGAATAAGAAGCTTATTGATGACAGAATGCTTCCGGGTCCTTCAACCGGGTGGTTTGGCTGCAAGCTCTACCTGGCAAAATAGTAGGTTGGCTCCTAGTCGTGGACAAGCCATTATATATAGATTGACACTAACAAGTTCATCTGACAGACAACTGGATTGGAATTGTGAAATCCGCCATTGAAACCCTCCCAGGAAACCTTCCATTTCCCACGGCGAAGGAATTCTTCTCGATGTTCAATGCAGGCTGGGATTCCGAGTCATTTGTACGCTCCAGGTACGAAAAGGAAGGATTCGAGGACGTGCAAACCACTGTAGTCATCAAGCACATTTCAATGCCAGTACCTACTTTTCTGAAGTTCATCCAGCCTGTTACTTTTCCGGTTTTGGGTAAAATCTGGACCCAGGGACAGCGAGATGCGTACGAGAAAGACGTTCTACTGGCGGTGAAGCGGTACGTGGAAGAGGAATATGGTGCAGATGGGTCGGTCACTCTGGAACTGGAGACAATTGTTACCACGGCTCGCAAGCCTTTAACTCCTTTGGAGTCCTAGCAGAGGCTGCTATTTACTTGTTGGACTACACTGTATAATAGTATGTCCATGGAGGAATAAGAGACTTTAATCGTGCTGAAGAAAGCCATCAAGACGCTTTAGTACAGGGCTCAGTAAGGCTGCGTTAGTTTCGGACTTGTAAAATAAATGAACAACTCTGCTTTCCTCTCGTAGTCTCTATATCTCTAGTCTTCTCAAAGCAACAATTAAAATACGATATCTGCTTCTTTATCTGTCAATAACATCACGTGGTCACCCCTCACGCTTACATCATCTGTCAGTGGCACTAACCCGAAAGGAGCAAACCATAAACACCTCTTTAATTCCACCCGCAAAAACACGGCACCCGCCAAAACAATAATCCCCAAGTTGTGTGACTGCATGCCCTTTGATTTTCCGCACGCCTTCCCATGCGCTTCCGTTTCAGTTGATGGGGCAGGTCCGGAGTCGCAACCATGAGGATCACGGAGATTGTTATAGACGTATGTTGCTCGGCTCCGCATCGTTCAGGGAGAGTGGAATCAGAGTTGAATGCTGATGCTGGGTGTAACAGGGTTTCAAATCGTATGCCGTACGTACGGTGATTTCAGGATGGTATGCGCTGCGCTACTTAATCACTTTCGTCTTTACGAGCGGATTTCATATCACAGTCGATGGAATTTTGATCCGCTAGTTCCGTCGGTCGCAACAGAGTACTAACTACTGTTCTATTAGGGATGAATCATTCAACTCGATCACTGGCCTTAACGGCAGTGGTAAATCCAATATTCTCGATGCTATTTGTTTCGTTCTCGGAATTACGAACATGAGCACCGTCCGCGCGCAGAACCTACAAGATCTCATCTACAAGCGAGGTCAGGCCGGTGTGACCAAAGCCAGTGTGACGATCGTCTTCGATAACCGGGACACCGCCAAATCGCCCATCGGCTTCGAAGAATATGCGAATATCTCGGTGACCAGACAGATTGTCCTTGGTGGCACGAGTAAATACCTGATCAACGGCCATCGCGCGCAGCAGCAGACAGTGCAAAACCTGTTCCAGAGTGTTCAGCTCAACATAAATAACCCAAATTTCTTGATTATGCAGGGACGGATTACCAAGGTCCTGAATATGAAAGCAGTTGAAATTCTGTCGATGATTGAGGAAGCCGCAGGTACGCGGATGTTCGAGGATAGGAGAGAGAAAGCCGGCAAGACAATGGGCAAAAAAGAATTGAAGTTACGTGAAATCGAGGGTCTTCTCCAGGAAGAAATTGAGCCTAAGCTCGAGAAATTGAGATCCGAAAAACGAGCTTTCCTTGACTTCCAGCAAACCCAGAACGACCTGGAGCGTTTGACTCGCCTGGTTGTTGCTCACGACTATCTCCGGGGTGGTGAGCGGCTGCGTCTTGCCGGTGAGGAGTGCGAGAAAAAGAGAAGCAAGGTTCAAACGCTTGAAGATAATGCGGCCAGGCTTAAGAGCGAGATAGCCCATCTGGAAGAAGATGTGAAGCGAGTTAGAGCTGCCCGTGATAAGGAGCTGCGGAAAGGGGGTAAATTCCAGGCTCTTGAGGATGAAGTTAAATCCCATTCCCATGAGCTCGTCCGATTGACCACCGTGTTCGATCTGAAGAATGCTAGTATAGCTGAGGAAAAAGAGAAGCATAAGGATGCCCAAAAAACTGTTAATGACCTGCAGAAACTCCTCAAAGACAAGAAAAAGGTCTACGATAAGCTACAGGCACAATACGATACTGCAAAGGCAGAATTAGACGCCCAAACTGCCGAAGTGGACCAGAAGGAGGAGTTGCTGCAGACTTTGCAGACTGGTGTGGCCTCAAAAGAAGGCCAGGAGAGTGGGTATCAAGGGCAGCTACAAGACGCCCGTAATCGTGCCAGTGCCGCAGCCACGGAACAAGAACAATCGAAACTCAAGATCACGCATCTGGAAAAGCGGATCAAGGAAGAGGAGCCTAGAGCGAAGAAAGCCAAGGAGCAAAATTCGGGTTTTCTTAAGGAGCTGGAGGGCCTTAAGTCCCAGGCTAAGAAGCTGGATGCGGAGCTTGCGCGACTTGGTTATGAACCAGGACGAGAGGAACAACTCTACCAGGAACAGAACAACCTACAGAAAGACATTCGCGACCTGCGACAAAGCGCCGATGCTCTTCAGAGGAAGGTCGCGAATATCGACTTTCAATATACCAACCCCCACCCGAACTTCGACCGTTCTAAGGTCAAGGGCTTAGTGGCTCAGTTGTTCACCTTGAGCAAAGAAAAGCTTCAAGCTGCAACTGCGCTGGAGATCTGCGCTGGCGGTCGCTTGTATAATGTGGTTGTTGACACTGCAGAGACGGGCACGCAGCTACTGCAGAAGGGAAAATTGCGCAAGCGTGTGACAATCATTCCTTTGAACAAGATTTCGTGCTTCAAAGCATCTGTTGAGAAAATTGGCGCAGCGCAGAATCTTGCACCTGGGAAGGTGGACCTGGCCTTGTCTCTTATAGGCTACGATGACGAGGTCACGGCGGCAATGAACTACGTGTTTGGCAATACCTTGGTCTGTAACGACGCAGATACGGCAAAGAGGGTGACTTTCGACCCATCTGTTCGGATTAAGAGTGTGACCCTCGATGGCGATGTCTATGACCCTTCTGGCACTCTGTCCGGTGGTAGCTCACCGAATTCGAGTGGAATGCTTGTTACCCTACAGAAGCTTAACGAGATCACCAGGGAAATCAGGAACAAAGAACGTCTGTTAGCTACGCTTGAAGAAACTATGAGAAAGGAGAAGAAGAAGCTCGATACGGTCCGCTCGATCAAGCAGGAATTGGACCTCAAGACGCACGAGATCAAGCTTACTGAGGAGCAAATAAGCAGCAACTCTTCTTCGTCGGTAAGTGCCTCTTGGGATCTTGGCATATCTTTCGGGGCTAATTGTATTAGATTATCCAAGCTGTCGAGGAGATGAAGGCGAACATTGCACAGCTGAAGAATGACATTTTTGACGCGAAGACTCGTCAGAGTGAGGCATCCAAGGATATCAAACGCATTGAGAAGGATATGAGCGAGTTCGACAATAATAAAGATAGTAAGTTGGCGGAACTTCAAGCTTCCCTGGATTCCCTTAAGAAGAGCCTTTTGAAGAATTCGAATTCAGTCAAGACTCTGCAGAAAGAGCTTCAAAATTCTCGACTGGAGTCTGAGCAGGCTGGCAGCGATCTTTCTGCCGCAGAGGAGCAAAGTGCTGAAGCGGAAAATGCTCTGCGGGCACAGATGGAAGAGATTGAATCGCTGAAGAAGGAACAAACCCGCATCAAGGTCGGAGAAAATAAACTGGATCCATGACTACTTGACGACGCTGCTAATACTTTTTATAGGACGCCCATGATATGGCCCAAGCACAGCTAGATGACGAAAGGGCCAAACTCACTGGCTTCGACGATGAGCTACGGGACCTGGATAAGACAATGCAGGCGAAGAATTCGCAGATTACGGAAGAAGGACTCGAAATGCAGAAGCTTGGTCATCAGCTGGAGAAGCTCCAGAAAGACCAGCAGGCCGCGGCCCAAGCCGTCGCTCATATGGAGGAAGAGCACGAGTGGATCTCCGACGAAAAGGATAATTTCGGACGACCCAACACTGCGTACGACTTCAAGAACCAGAACATTGCCGAATGCAAATCCACACTGCGCAACCTCACGGAACGATTCCAGGGGATGAAGAAGAAGATCAACCCCAAGGTTATGAACATGATCGACAGCGTGGAGAAGAAAGAGGCTGCTTTGATGAACATGATGAGGACGGTGATCCGGGATAAGCGCAAGATCGAAGAGACCATCGCCAACCTCAACGAGTACAAGAAGGAGGCGCTCCACAAGACCTGGACCAAAGTCAATGCGGACTTCGGGCAGATCTTCGCTGAACTTCTGCCGGGTAGTTTCGCCAAACTGGATCCCCCCGAGGGCAAGGACATCACCGATGGTCTGGAAGTCAAGGTGTCTCTGGGCAAGGTCTGGAAACAGAGTCTGGCCGAGCTGAGTGGTGGACAACGGTACGATGAACCCGCAGTCGTGTTGTTGAGGACTTCAGACTAACTACTACTGTTCTAATAGATCTCTCATCGCTCTTTCGCTCATCATGGCGCTACTGCAATTCAAGCCGGCGCCGATGTACATTCTAGATGAAGTGGACGCGGCTCTGGATTTGTCGCATACGCAGAACATTGGCCGGTTGATCAAGACCCGGTTCAAGGGCTCCCAGTTCATCGTTGTCTCCTTGAAGGATGGCATGTTCCAGAACGCCAACCGGATCTTCCGCACGAGATTCAGCGAGGGCACCAGTATTGTTCAAGCTCTGACGCCCGCGGACATGAAGTAACCATAGGGGGTTCCAATACCTGCTCTTTGTCTTTTCTTTTTGCCTATATTTTCATGCGTTTTGCTCAATCATGATTCTCTGATAGCACTTGTTTCTGGGTAGGGCATTCTGGGACAATGACGACGTTTTTTTTTTTGTGGGGGGGGGGTTTTCTTGGATCATGTATATTGATTTCTGGATGATTTCTCTTTTTCTTTTTGTTTTTGGCGATGGTGTTCTTACGGTATGCGCATCAAGAACACGTCCCTAGACATTGCAATGATGGCTGTTCGGTAGAATCGGAAATGAGTGTTGAGAACAGGAGAGAATGAATACCCGAGAGACCGATACATGACCTACTCGGCCGGTAATCCGACTACCGTCGACTTACTTGACTTCGCCTCCTTCTTTCCCCTCCCCTAGTGACCTGTCCACAATTCCTGGATATTTTATCTGTCATCTCTTTCCCCTCGATTGCGTATTGGCGTTCTCTGCGTGACATTTATTTCCGTTCTAAGTACTCGATATTGGCCACTGGAATACACCGCCACATTGCTGTTCGCCGCGGCATCTCGGCGCCGATCGTGCACTAAACGTCTGGACTCACATCAGTCAGTGGTTCAGGATCTCGATTACGCTGACTTTTTTTTCCTTTTCGTTTCTTTCTTTCTTTTCTGAAGCGAATATTTAATTAATATCCTTGAATCTCGACCGACCATCCCCCCTTACTGCAGTCACCCGACATAATGCCCGACGACGAACCGTCTATTAACATCCCCTCCCTCCTTACTCTCGCCGTCGTCTCTTTCTTCGTCATTCGATGGTTCCTCAATCGGGATGGCGACTCCGACGCAGGAACTGGCCGTAGCCGTACTCGTGGCGCAGTCGACCCAGCCCAGGTGGAGCAAGTATCCCAGATGTTCCCTCAATTGAATACACGCGACATCATGTGGGATTTGCAACGCAATGGAGGTAACGTTGCGGCGACCACGGAGAGAGTCTTGACTGGACGGGGATTGGAAACGGTACGTATAGACAGATCGATCATTTGACTGGCATCTTTCCCTCTCTACCGGTTTTCTTCCGGGGGCGACAATTCCTCTTCGGCGGTGTCTGTGGCGATACTACTCCTACAAGTACTGGACTAACTAATGGTTATGTAGCCACCACCTTCTTTCCAGCCCCAGATCGCAATCCCCCACGCCGGTACACCAGCCACTCAGACGACATCCACGTCGACAGCGACGGCGAAAAAGGATGGCCAGGATTTGATCTCGCGGTATAATCTCCAGAGCAAGATGGACTCCGTTGGCCCCAGAGACGCCCAGACTGTGTCCGGTGGATGGTCGCAGAATAAGGAGGAGCGTCAACGTCTACTACAGAAGCGCAGAGACGATATGATTCTGGCAGCACGGAAGAGAATGATGCAGAAGGATCAAGTCTCCACACAATAAGACTCTCCTGCGGATACGATGGGGTTGTCTCCTGCAGAATGACGCTATAGGTTTTGGTCTGTATCTGGGGTCTATTTTTTAATTTTTTTTTTTTTTAGTCGGAAGACATCCCTCTTTCCCCCTCTTCAATGAAGCTCACCCGATCTGCTGCGTTGGGGCTGTAGAATTGAATGCAGGCACTCGCTAGGAAATCCTGTTGTTCTGAAATTGTTACGCGGTTTTCTGTCTATTGTATTGGTTTATGGGTGTCTTTCAGCGTCGCATGTGTATGGTGTTGTAGGGTTGAAATTGAATATCTGCAATTATAATACGGAACTGAAGGGTATATATATACAAATAAGACGGACCCCAAATGATGCCGTTTCTTTATACACCATGAACTCCGGACCGTGCATCAAAATTCCATGTCGTCGTCTTGTGTCGCGTCATATCCGCCGTTTGCCATATCTTCCGCCATCTGCTCTCGTCGTGCTTGTTCTTTTGACGCACCGATCCGTCTGTTAGATCAGGAAACGAGATTAGCAAAGGAATAAGGTCCCGCTTCCCCCGGGCAGGCACACTCAAGCAGCACACATACCTTAGTCCATCTACGACACCGGCAATGAACCCTCGCCCCTCGCTGAGCTCCATCGCCCCAACGCCCGTCAGGGTCACCCCGCCTCCCCCCGTTGCAGCAGCGTCCAATACATCCACGCCGGATCTGATCTTCGCCGTACGCACTTCCCGTAATTCCTTCAGGAACCGCCGAATTTGGTCCGGCTCCACTAGATCGTCGCTCGCCGCGTCGAGGAGCATCGTTCCCATCTCCAGCCAGTGAAACGGCAATGACGGCGGCACTCCAGCCGAGACATGATCCTGTGCTACATTCTGAGGCAGAAATGGCGACGATGGGTAATACCGGTGTCCGTCGGGGGTATATTGAGGGGTTGCTATGGGCCTTTGCTGGGCGCGGTCGCCGAGACCTGGCTGGCCGGGGAGCGGCGGCGGAGGGGAAAACGCATGTTGATAGTCCTGATGTTGAGTCTCGATGTCGAGAATGAGCGATAGAGACTCGGGATGGAGCCAGGGAGGAGGGAGAATATTTGCGCGTCGTTGGCGTTTAAGTAGTAGGGCGAGCCAGAGGGGAAGGGAGGCACGGCGGGGAGGGAGGAGAGGATCGACAGGGCCCTGTGAATGGAATTAGATTACGGTTGTCAATATATAGGGAACGAAGAATGAGGAACTCACACCTAACAGGTCCAGGCCTTCCAAGCGTTGTCGCGGAAGAATGGTGACCAGCTCCATCTCGGCAAGAAACGAGATCTCCGGGGGCGTGATGCCCCGCGGGAGGGGAAAGGCCATTGACCGTCAGTGCGGCTGGGCCGGGCTTCAGGAGGACTTCTGGGGTTCGAATGCAGCGAATTCCAGCGAGGAATGGCTGGCAGGAAGAAGAAAGCGCGACAAAGACGAGAAAAGAATCCATATAAAGAGGAATGCCGCATTGGGACGGAGCAGGTGTTTGCCCTGTTTGCAGTGTCTTCCGCTTAGGGAAGGCGAGCATCGTCGGTCGTTCTTTTCTCTCGTTGTTTTCCTTTCTCTCCTTTTCTCCTCCTCGGCTTTGCCTGTGCAGCTTCATAGCTTCCTGGTCAATGGGCTGCCAGTTGATACCATGAATTCGGCCAAACCTGAGTCGGACCTGGCTCGTGCAGCCCGCTACGCTGTTCCTTTTATTCTGGTGCTGATTCCCATCTGGATGTCCCGAATCAATGCGGTTGTTCCAGAACCTTACTTAGACGAGGTTTTCCATGTTCCCCAGGCTCAGGCGTATTGGCGTCACAGGTGGACGCACTGGGATCCCAAGATCACGACTCCTCCTGGCTTGTATCTGTGGTCTTATGTTCTCTGCGCTGGGATTCTGGCCCTCCGAGGCTCCCCCATGGAGCTCGACCCTGAAGCTCTGCGGTCGACCAATGTGGTGGCCGGTGCTGTCGTCTTACCTTTGAGACTGCAAACGCTGCTGGATACTCTGCGGAAGCAACGTAATACACGACCCGCGGGCGCATGGCTGAGCCATACCGTTTTGAACATCTGTCTCTTCCCGCCGTTGTTCTTCTTCTGCGGTCTGTATTATACTGACGTTCTTGCTCTCCTGGCGGTAATTGAAGTCTACAACTGGGACTTGAAGCGCTCGTCGACGATTACAACTATTCTAAGTCGGCATATCGTGTTTCTCGTGCTAGGGTTAGTGGCGTTGACTTTCAGACAAACCAACATTTTCTGGGTGTCGGTATTCCTGGGCGGACTGCAGGTGGTCCGGGCATTGAACAGGTCCGTTAGTAATGCCGGGAAAGGATCGAAGAAAGAACTGTATGATCCCTTAGTGTCGGAGGCTTCTTTTACGGGTAAGCTCCTTAGACGTAATGCGCCGGCTATAGCTAACTGAAAATACAAAGACTATTTCCGAACCTCCTTTTTCCTCGCCAGTGCGGCTCTGGGCAATTTGGGCGCGGTTTTTCTGGCGGTGATCCCGTATCTTGTCATACTTGCAGCCTTCGGTGGATTTGTGGTGTGGAATAATGGGGTTGTCTTGGGTAGGCCCACGGCATCTTGCGGCTTTGAATGAATGTATGGTGGGCTAATGGCCGTGCAGGACATAAAGAGTTCCACTCTGCAGAATTACACTTGGCGCAGATGCTCTATATCTGGCCATACATCCTGTTCTTCTCGTGGCCCATCCTTGTGACGCCGATCCTCAACATAGTGCTCCCCAAGTCGTGGTTGCCCAAGGTTCTGGACTATGGCTTCTCGGAAAAGCAAAGGAAGCTCCCTAAGTTCTGGACGGCGCTCGTGGTCATCCCGGTGATGCTGGCAGTCGTACACTTCAACACGATCGTCCATCCGTTCACACTAGCTGACAACCGCCATTATGTTTTCTATGTTTTTCGTCTTCTCTTGCGGACTCACCCTGCCGTCAGATATGCGGCCACTGTCGTCTACTTTATTTGCGGCTGGGCTGCCATTTCCGCATTTGGATTCTCGATTATCCCATCCGCTCCCCAGCTGATTTCGGTCCCGCCATCTGCTCCTCAATCCCCGACGAAGAAAGTACCCAAGGAAACAGGGCCGAAGCAGAAGCCGGACCGCAAATTGAAGACTACCAAGAAGACGGCCCCTGTGTCCTCGAAGCCCCAGCCGCAGCCGATCAGTCCCGAGGCGTACGCTAAGATCCAAGAACATATTCTCCGACGACAAAAGCAACAGCAGAACGCGCCGCGGGTGAGCTTCGTTCTCGTTTGGCTTGCAGCCACGGCCCTATCTCTCGTCACGGCGCCTTTGGTCGAGCCGCGATACCTGATTATTCCCTGGGTGATGTGGCGGTTGCATGTGCCGCCACAGGTGAAGCTGCTGAAATACCGTCAGAAGCGCCCGCGTGATGCGAAGGAGGTGCTTTCTGAGGAGATTGCCACGAATTTCCCCTTGTTCTTGGAAACGATCTGGTTCCTGCTCATCAATGGCGTGATGGGATATATGTTCCTTTACCAAGGGTTTGAGTGGCCCCAGGAACCGGGCAAGGTCCAGCGGTTTATGTGGTAGTATTTTTATCCTTGTCAACTTCGTTGCTGTGTAGCTATGTATAAATAAATAATCCATCCGCTGTGCTTTATACTTCGTAGGCGGGTGCGGGACTTCGGGGCAAGCGGGCCGTGAGATTGGCATCTTTTCCCTTTTTCGTCGTCTTTCTTCCCACTTCAACGATGGCGGACGAAGATGCAAACCCGCAAGTGAAGAGAATCAAATTATCCCCTGCCAAGCCGGCGTTGGCATCTCTGCACCGGTCCATCAGTCCCCCTCTGTCCTTGTCCTCTTCTCCGCGAATCGTCCGTTCCCCCTTCCAATTGACGCACATTCGCGACCTAGCGTCGTCCGCCCACAATGGGGACACGGTCCGGTTGCGCGATCTTCTGGGGGATCCGATGATTCGGGAGTGCTGGCAGTTCAATTACCTGATTGATGTAGACTTTTTGATGCAGCAGTTTGACGAGGATGTTCGGGGGTTGGTGCAGGTAAAGGTAGTGCACGGGTCGTGGAAGAAGGAGGCGCCCAATCGCGTGGCCATCGATGTATATATGGACCTCTCCTTTCTCTGACGGGGATTATCTACTGATGGTCTACGTCCAGGAAGCATGTTCTCGGTATCCTAATGTCGAGCCGATTGTGGCCTACATGCCCGAGGCGTTTGGGACGCATCATTCCAAAATGATGATTTTACTTCGACATGATGATTTTGCCCAGTATGCTATATCCATTTCTCATCCTGCTAACACTTGTAATGATTCTCCGGGAACGAGAGATAATTGACTGACTCTGATCAGGATCATCATCCACACCGCCAATATGATCCCCGGTGACTGGACGAACATGTGCCAGGCCGTGTGGCGGTCTCCTCTCCTGCCATTGCAGAAACAAAGTGAGGACTCCTCCCCGTTGACGACGACGGTCCTGGGTAACGGCTCGCGCTTTAAGCGGGATCTCCTGGCGTATCTGAGTGAGTATGGACCCAGGAAGACCGGATCCCTTGTGAGTCAGCTGCGCCAGTACGATTTTCGTGCGGTGCGCGCCGCCCTGGTCGCCAGTGTACCGTCCAAACAGAAAATGACGTCCCTTGACTCCCGGAAGAAGACCCTGTGGGGATGGCCGGCCTTGGAGGATGTGATTCGGAATGTCCCTACGGAGGGTGGGGAGATGAAGACTCCGCATATTGTTTGTCAGGTTGGTTTTCTTTCTTTCTTTCTTTTTTCGAAGCAAGTATGTTAAGTATGTATTAATCTGTCTAGATGTCCTCCGTTGCTTCCCTCGGTCAGACAGATAAATGGCTAAAAGAAGTATTCTTCCACGCCCTCTGTCCAACAGGGGAACGAGGAAAAGACCACCAAAAACCCAACTATTCCATTATCTTCCCCACCGCCGATGAAATCCGCCGATCACTGAACGGGTACGCATCCGGCGGATCCATCCACATGAAGATCCAGACTGCCGCGCAGCAGAAACAGCTACAGTATCTGCGGCCGTACCTGCGGCACTGGGCCGGAGATTCATCTACATCTACATCTGACACGGAGATGAAATTGAAGAAAAAAAGAGACGCAGGACGTCGTCGTGCCGCACCGCATATTAAAACGTATATCCGGTTCACGGATGACGAAATGACCAAGATCGACTGGGCGATGCTGACCTCGGCGAATCTCTCGACGCAGGCATGGGGAGCGACCGTCAACGCACACGACGAGGTGCGCATCTGTAGTTGGGAGATTGGGGTGGTGGTGTGGTCGCAGTTATTTATTGACAATAATGCTAATAATGCAGAGAGACGATCGTCGGCGATGATCCCTACCTTCCAGCAAGATCTACCAGATCGAATTACCTCTGACTCTGTGGTGGTCGGACTCCGTATACCCTACGATCTACCGCTGACATCCTACGAAAGAGACGAGGAACCCTGGTGTGCCACGACGGAATATAGGGAGCGAGACTGGTTAGGACAGACGTGGATGTAGCTGTCCTGTGATACTACGATAAAATAGTAAATCATATCATATCATAACCACGTAATGATGATTCGCTCATGCGTATGCTAGTATGATATCCCTTGTCTGCCTAATTATTGTCTTCCTCCAGTATCAGGCCGAGCGAGTCCCATACTTCTCGATCAACGTCCCCACCTCCTGGATATACAGAGCCTGAGCTCTGTGGGCACTGATGTGGCTAACTTCCTTCCATGCGTTGTACTTGTACTTGGCCTATATTATATATATTAGCAAACTAGACCTCTAGAAAGATCCAGGAAGAAAGAGAGATATAACGTACCTCCATCTGATAAAACGACGGTTCAGCAGGTTTCTCACCCTTCGCCTGTTTGAAATATTTGTACAACTATAATTTGTAATTTATCAGCACTAGCACAAAATAATGGCCAAAAAAATAAAATAAAAAAGCAAGATAGAGAGAAAACACAGGGAAAAAATGGAGCGAGTACATTCAACATCTCATTCGTTCCAGGCTCCTTCTCCAACATCTTCACAAGCTTCGCAGCGAACTCGAATCCGGCCTTCAACGCAGTGGCTTGGTCGCCATCCACGCTGGCCGAGTCATCGCCCGCGAGGATCGCCTGCACTGCGACCTTGAGGAGATCGATGTTGATGCCGGATGCGGCGGATTGCACGTCGGGGGTGTATTGGGCGCCGGATTGGGAGGCGGAGAGAGCGGTATAGAAGGCGTCGAGGGACATTTTCTCTTTCTTTTTCTTTCTTACTATTCTTTGCTGTGTTTTGTGGTGTTGTGGTGAGGATGGTGATTGTTGATGAAGTGGTGGGAAAAGTGGGGTATGGTGGGGGGTTGTTGTGCCTTACTGTCTAGGCAGCTGCTGGCTTAAGGGATGTACATGTGCTACGTAGTCTGCTCTGAGTTACAAGGGAATAAGGATATGCTTATCTACGTAATAATAATGCTAGGGTATAAAACTACCAATCCACTGCCCATCCATTCTTGTCTAGAAACTCCTCGCACGCCGCTTTTAACGCGTAGTTCGGCCGCAGCTCGTTCACCGTCATCGACACCCGCGTGATCGGGTCAACGCCCGCCTGCTCTACATACTTGACAATGCCAATTCGGTCAAAGCTGCTCCCCGACGGCGTCATCATAGGATCGTGCATGATCTCGAACGTGATACCGTCCACCAAATAGTCCGGTACGACCTGAATGGTCAGCTCCATCCCGCCAGTCATGCTTGAATCGCTAGGACGACTTACCCTCTCTTGAATCTCTCCCTTCGAGGCTATCCGGAACGTCTCGCGTACCGTGTCCAGGTTCTTCGCCGCATCCTCCCGCAGCGCCTTCTGGTCTTCCACGAATCCAATATGGCCAATCTCCCCCCGATCCAGCTGTCCCTGCAGCTCCTCCAGTGCCTGGTTCAATTCCCTCTCTAGCAGCTGTTCGACATGCGCCAGCGTCTCGTTCATCTCGCGGAGACGCGCCGTCTCCTTGGCCGCCCAGATCTGCTGCTTGGCGCGCAGCACTGCCTTGGACAGGTTCTCCGTCTGCGCATTCTTGGCCGCTAGGCTGGCTCGGTACGCATCGATCGCCACCTCATATGCTTCCTGGGGTCGCTGCAGCCCGAGCAGCGCTTGCGCCAGGTACCAGCAGCTCTTGAGGCTGGAGGGATTCTTTGCACCGTACAGATCGACGGCGGTGCGCGCATCGTGTTCCACGCCCGCCCAGTTTTCCAACCGTATACGCGTCAGGGCTCGGTTCGTGAAGAAGGTGGGTTCGTGCGCGTTCTTCTGGATTCTAAAGAGATCAGTTCAACCCTCTACTTTGTAAGACTGCAGTTATAGTACAGGGGTCAGCCTAGCCTGTAGAGGCTTGACTAGCGCACACCCCCCAAGAAACACAGGTCAGCCCACTCACGCTTGGGAATAAAGATCTTCAGCCCCGTTGAAATCACCCGATTTAAAGAGCTGGTTGCCCTTTTCTTTCAACTCGAAGGACATGTCGTGGCACGATCTTCTGGATTTCTCTCACTCCCGCTCTTTTTCAACTTTTTTTTTTTTTTGTTTCGTTTTGGGTCTCTCTAGGCAGATTCAACAGAGCGTTCGGTACACGGTGGGGCCTTCTTGAGGCGATCCACTGGACTTGCGGAGCAACGGGCGGTTCCTAGGAACAGAAGATGAAAGAAAAGGGTGGAAGATAGGTTGCCACGAGGCAGTAGAGATGTCGAGTGCCAAAAAAAAGGGATTTCCCAACGGAAGCGAATGAAATCTAGGCGTGAAACCGTCAGTTAGATCCCCCCAACTGTCAAAAGAAGCGACCGACGCGCTTCAATAAAGGTCAATCTATCACTCGTGAGATCTGGAGGAGCCAGACAAAAGTCTCGCCCAGTTTTGGGGCGGACGTGAGCATGACGGCCTAGTGAGATGTTTTAACGGAGGATGCAAACGAGAAGCAGGATCGAAGGCGATCGATCCCCGCAGAATATCCGATGACTCAGCCACCCAGCAAAGTATCTACACACTACAGAGGTTACGAAAGGTACGCAAGGGATGGAAGACCGTAGAATTTATGGTAAAAGTCTTGGATTCGATCTAGTAAGTACCATATTCTCCAGGAGTGGCAGGATAGAACGTAAGAACGATATTGGCCCGCCAAAATTCATGCCGTTCACGTCGTGGTATCATTTGACTCATATGTAGATTTTCGTATCGAGGCGATCATTTCGCTCGGGAAATAGTACCGATATGGATCATGGCGAGAGGTTTGTTGTACCCTCCGCCGCAAGCTCCTTAGATACTCCCAAGTTTGATCGGAAGGGCGACAGGTAGGTCCTGAGAGCATTCTTCCCAGACCCAACGCTCGTTTACGAGCTTACTGAGCACCGAGGAGCTGGGCCTCGTAGTCGGAGATGGCCTGCACCTTGGCGGCGGAAGCGCTCTTGGGGTCGAAGCGGTAAGTCACCCATTCATTGGCGAGTTTCTTGGCTAGCTCAATGCCGATGACACGCTGGCCGAAGCATAAGACCTGGGCGTCGTTGCTCAAGATGGAGCGCTCGACGGAGAAGGAGTCGTGCGCGGTGACAGCACGGATGCCGGGAACTTTGTTGGCGGAAATGGCAACCCCCAGACCGGTGCCACAGATGAAGAGACCACGGTCCGCCTTGCCTTCCTTGATGAGTCTGGCGCCGGCAACGGCGGGGTGAGGGTAGGCAGTCTTGTCGGAGGTGGAGTTGACGCCGACATCCTGGATGGATTCGACGAGGGGGTTCTTCTCCAGAGCGGCCTTCAGGGTCTCCTTGTACGGCTGACCGGCCTCGTCGCAGGCGAAGACGATGCGGAGGGGTTTGTCAGACATGCTGGATGAATTGTAGTTGAGAAGGTAGTTGAGAAAGTAGCTCAGAAGAAAGACTGTAGTTGTAGTAGAATTAGATGAAGTAATCTGGAAGATGTCTGAAGGAAGTTGAATGGAGCGAGAGAGGCGAAGGAGCACCCTTTTATGTTATTCCCACGAACCCCTCCATTCGTATTTGGCGGAGGTCGTGCCGTGCCTCCTGCGACCCAAGGTTCAACGATGGAGACGGGAGATGAATTAATGCACGACATCTCGACCCGGTGTCCGAGCTGGCCGAATCCTAGGATGATGGATGCCCCACGGATGGCGTCATAGCCATGGATTTGGTCCATTGGAGGCAATAAAACCAGGGAAGGATATAACCGACGTGGTTTGATGGCTCTGCAAGACGCCTGTCTCTGGTAAGATTTCGGATTTTTTAGGAACAGACTGCGGTTTATGGAAATGATTCGTCGGATATGCCTCAGCGCGTACCTCTATAGAGGTACTCCGTTGTGGAAGAGCTGTTGCAGTGGCCAATCCATCCTAGTAACCGGTTGTCTTCTTCCCATGCCGATCGTTTCACATCCGCATCCACCGACGTCGTTCTGCATGAGGCTTTTTTTGGATTGGTATGACAGGAAGGGAAAGACATGCGCATTAATGGGCTTACCTACGGAATATCTGGTTATTATATCACAGTGTATCATATGATATCATATCATCTCTATAATATTATATATCTCTCTGCCACTATTAATCCAATTCTCCTCGTTACCCAGAACTTTTACACAGAACTTTAGCCCAAGGGTTATCTCGCATATCCTAATTAGGCCTTCCGGGTGTATACTCGACAAGTGGCGTTAAACCCCTCTGGGACAGCCGCGTTGGACCATGGACCCACATGCAACCCATGGACGCTACTGATTGGTGGATGACTGGGATCCGTGACAGGACAACAACTTTCGATCTGAGCTCGCTTGAGTTGCCAAATCTTCATAGCTTGATCAATCTAGATAGTACTCTCTCTTCTTTTTGTTTCTCTCATTTTCCCGTCCTCTCATCTCGTCTCATCTTATCAAGTCAACCAGGAGATGTCGTCCAACTAGCGCCCATCTCCAGATTTCTGACCTGATCCACTTGCCCAACCAATGAGTGACATGACGTTATGGATACTGTACTTCGCGTGGGCCGATCTCTCCACTGTCCCGTGTTGTGGGTTCTTCCTCTTCACTCTGCGGAGTACACCTCATTTTACTTATTCCTTTGAATTGTAGATAGAGAACCTAGAAGATATTCAGGATACTATATACCTATATTATCCTCGTATCTAGTTGTGTAATAAGTCTAGTAGAGTTAGTAATTTAGGTATGATTGGAAAACAAAAACCAAGTGTTCTAGGCCCACCGCGCTTACCTGCGGTCCACCGCGATAGAATTGCTCTCTCGGATGTCTGAATGTGGAATGTAATTTCGTGACAATACTCGGTACTACCAGTATATACAGTACACAACAATCATATCTATCCATCATATCATTCCCATTGATTCACGGACTTCATTCATTCAGAATTGGACTGTTAAGATTCACCATGGAATTCCCCATCCTCCCCAAAACCCTCCTCATCATCTCCCTAAAGATGTACTTCACCCCCCCCCGCACCCTCGACTACCTCCGCGCCCTCTTATCCCCTGAAAACGATATCGTGCGACCCCAAAACCGGAGCAAACTCCTCCTCGCGCTCATTCCCGACTTCCTCACCATCTACCCCTGTCATGAAATCATCCAGCAGTATGAATCCACTCTCGACTCCACCTCCACCAAACAACAGTCACTACCAGCACCATTCCTCCTTGGCGCCCAGGACTGTTTCTGGGAACCTCTAGGCGCCTACACGGGGGAAGTCTCCCCCCTTTCACTGCGGAGTATGGGCGTCTCCATCGTGGAACTGGGCCATGCCGAACGACGCGCCATCTTCGCCGAATCGGATGTGCAAACGGCACGGAAGGCAGCAGCTGTCTGTGATCAGGGGATAGTTCCCTTGGTTTGTATCGGAGAAGTTACTGCGCCGGGAGCCGTGGCCTCCGAAGCTGTGGCGTTAGCGGTGCAGGAATGCGCGGTTCAGGTTCGTCCTATCCTGGACGCTATTCCCCCTGAGGCACCTGCTATCTTCGCTTACGAGCCGGTCTGGGCGATCGGCAAAGCTGTCCCCGCTGGCGTTGAGCATATCGCGGCCGTGGTGAAGGGTATTCAGGCCGTTGTGGCGGAGCGGAAACGTCCCGGTGACGTGCGGATCCTGTATGGGGGTAGCGCGGGGCCTGGATTGTGGGGTCCTGGCGGTCTGGGCAAGGCTGTTGATGGGATGTTTCTAGGGAGGTTTGCTCATGAGGTTGAGGGGGTGAGGAAGGTTGTTAGAGAGGTTGAGGAATCATTGTGATTATTGATTATCGATTATTGATTGATAGGAGATATGATATGGAGGACGTCAGATATATCTAGACTGCATATGGAGCATCAGGTGCCATCATCTTTTTTGCTGGACATAATAATATTTCTCTCTATATACTAATCATTTACATTCCTTCATCTCTTGCTTCACCCGCGTCACCGTCCCAACCCCCCCGTACACCACCCCCGTATACATCATCGCCACTGATGCTCCCGCCTGGAGAGCCGCCTGTGCCTGCGCCCCCGAGGTGATTCCCCCAGACGCGAAGATCACCTTACGCTGCTTCTTCTCCTGCTCCCCCTCCGCCCTCGCGTCCAGCTCCCCCCGATATCTTGCCACCAGGGCCACCATCCGATCGAATAGCTGCGGGCCTGAATATCCACCCGTCTCTGTCAATGTCGCCTGCTCCGTAGGCGGTAGCGTGAGTGGCTCTGGACGTCGGTTCGTCGTGTTGCCCATGATCACGCCGTCGACTCCGGAGTTCCAAACCGCCTCGCAAATGCCCGTGATCTGTTCCTCTGAGTCCTCGTCCGGGCTGACCTTGACCATAACGAACGGCTTGGACGTGCGGTCCACGCTCTTAGCCGCCCCCACCACCGCTTCCAGGATCGCTGTTAGAGGCGCCACGGCCTGCAGGTCGCGCAGCCCCGGCGTGTTCGGACTGGACACGTTCACCACCAGGATGTCCGCGTACTTGGCCAGTCGGTCCACGCAGTACACGTAGTCTTGCTTGATGGCTTCGATGTCCGAATCCGGCGTCGCCTTGTTCTTGCCCACCTGCACCGCCAGCAATTTCCCGGCATTCAGGCTGCCCGGCGGAACATTGGCCTCGCCGTTCAGCACCCGTTCGACCGCCTGCTCATGCACTCCGAATCCATGCGCGTAGGCAAAGTCGCGCACACGCTGTTCCAGTATGGCGGCCATGTGGTCCGCCCCCTTCGAATTGAACCCGTATCGGTTGATCATGGCTTTCTGCGAAGGAACTCGGAACACACGGGGCCGAGGGTTGCCTTCCTGCGGCAAGGGTGTGGTGGCGCCCACTTCGACAATGGCCGGTCCCAAATCAAACAGCGGGTCCGGGATCTCAGCATGCTTGTCGAGACCGGCGGAGATGGCAATGGGGTTGGAGATCGTGTATCCAAATACCTGCGAGGAGAATTAACTGGCTGCGTTGCACTGAATTGGTACAAATGAAACTACCTCCGTCGCCAGGACGCCGTCCCCGTCTGGGTTCCCACGCTCTCGAGGATGGAGTCCATATTTGTACAGAGTCTTTAAGATATCCACCCCGATATGATGCGCATCCTCGGCATCCGGGTAAAGGAGCCGGATCAACGGGACCACGCCATACCGATGTATACTGGCCCTCGTATCGGTGCCGTACACGTAGCCAACGAGAAGCGTAAGAGCTAAAGACGTGCCGAGCACGATTCTTCGGGATCCGCGGCCAGCTTTCTTGGGCGCCTGCTTCACGGTCTCCGTGGCAGCTTCGGAGGCGGCGGCAGTGTTTGCCGTGTCAGAAGCGTATCTCACAGCCCATTGCCGACAAACCAAGGGGCGTTTAGAGAAGATTGATGACGGCTGAGCACCGCGGAGAGACGGCAATGCACGAACTTTGGCGCCCGCAGCCCTCCAAGCCAGGGCAGCGGTGTTTGCAGCCATTCTGGATGCGCGCAAGTATAATCAGGTTCCTTTTTCCTTCAATACACTTAGTAAGAGACCATGGACCAGCGAGCCAGGCAGCAATTGTGCTAGAGAATGATGGTTAGCCTCTGGTGATGACTCTGAAGGATCCGAGGATGAAAGCTCCAGCATAGCTTACCAGTGTAAACACAGTCGGTAATCAGTTCAATTACTTCCAACCAGGAAGGATGCCACGCCACATGCACCCCAGGTAAGCAAACAATCCAGTCCTCTCAGAGAAGCAACTCAGCGCGGTGCAAGTTCCTTCCACACATTCCCACCGATTTGTTATTGCAACGCTTGCGGCGGGCGGTCGGCCGTTTCGCGAGCAGAATGGCCGCAGGCGGTGGAGCATTGCATCTTCTGTGCAACGGAAACAGTGTATCTACTCCGTACAGATAAATGGATATATCAGGTCCTACTATCTGTTACAATTCCCATTGTACAAGTGTCTGGATGAGCACGTCTATCTAGACTACCGCAACACTGCCAATTAATTGCCTGTTGCATACAAAAACTCGAAGAAAAACCATAACCCAACCAACCAGAAGATCTCGCTAAATGTAACTCCATTTTCATTCATGCCACTCAACGCCCGTTGTGTTGCCTGAAGCTTTGGCCTGAACTGGACTGGCCATGCCCAATTGCAGGCACTATGACATAGTAAAATAAAAGGGATATGAAGGTGTGCAGATTACCGCACCAATCCGGTCGGAGAGAAGAGGAATTTGGCTATGTTCGTGGCCCAAGGTCAATGCACAGGTGGAAAGAGAGTAAAAGGCGTCTCTGTAGTGCAGTTACTCGTCATCACTCATCTTGTCTACCTCACCAGGTGCGTCGTCCTGGGTCGTAGAGTGACGATCCACACTTCCCTCCCGGTCTTCAGCATCGGCGTTCTCGTTCTCCTCTGGCTCATCCACGGCTTCTTCTGGGGGCGGTGGCATGGTCCTGGCAAATTTGGGATCGATGGCTGCTCGGTAGAGAGAGCGTTTGTATACCTCCGCTTCGTCGGGATCGCGGACAACCACTTGAATTTGATCAACTTGATCCTCCTTCGTCTTTGGCTTCGTAGGCGCCAAGCCCGCTTGCGCAATAGTCCGGGCTCGCTCTGGCTTCAGGCGTGTCTTTCCAAGGATCGGGTAATAGTAAGCCGCCTTCTGCTTGCCCTGCCGCTCCTCATCGGCGTCCGAGGGGTCAAACAGGGTCAGCGCGACGTCTCTTTGCTTCTGGTCGTTGCCGAGGGTCTGCGCGCTGGTCGCATAGGTACGCACGCGATCAAAGCGGTGGAATCTAGCATTGTCGGCACCCTCGTGCGTGTACAGCTCTTCATTGTCACGGTCGGGGTTGGAAAGACGTAGGGTCGCAAGCACATTTTTCGCCGCCTCCTTCTTCTCCGGAAGAAAGAGGTCATAGTCCCAAGGGACAGGGCCAGGATCGGGATATAGATTGGGATTGCTCTTGTGCAGGGCAACTTTGGTGGCGTGCTCCTGACATACACGCTCCTCTGGCGCCGAGGGCAGCAAAATAGCAGCATCCATGCGTTTATCCCGCTTCCCAGAAAATTCGTGGACAGGTGCCTTGTCAAATTTGAATTGAACAAAACCTCCAGGGTCTGGGAACCCCGCAAGGTCAGGAAGAAGAGGGTAGAAGCCGACAGGCTTCAACTTGGGGTTATCAGGATGTACGGGATGAGCCCAGGCGTCATGTTCGAGTTTCGTAGGATTATGACCCTTGATTCTAATAGGCGTATCTTCTCCGGAATGCTTGCTCTCTGGGTATGCAATATCGAATCCTTTCTGTATGTACTTCTTGACATAGACGGGATCGTCTTGCGACATTTTCGCCTTCTCATTTTCGCGCGATTTCGGTCGGATAGGCGTGACCTTGGGGCCGTCCGGGGCTCGAATACCGGCCGAGATATATTGGGTACGGCGCAGAAAGCTAACATTTGCGTTTTTGGGCGCCGGATTCCTCAGCTGCTCTAGCGTCATCAGGAGAGGGAGATCAGCAGGGTCAATGGGATCAGGGTTCTCAGGGGCCATGATAGCTGCATGATACAGTTAGATTAGCGCACGTCTAATTCCATAATTCGCCAGCGTTGAGCTACGTACCACTCTCGTCGCCCAAGTGAAGCCCTGGAATACCGACGAGATCAATCGGCATACCACCCTCCGCATCGACGTCAATATTCGGTTCTTCACGACGAGCCAGGTTTGATGCAAATCCAGGCGTGAGAAAACGGTCCAATCCTTCATGTGGAATTTCCAAAAACTTCGGGGGCATATCAGGAGGAGGCAGATCATTGCGATAGCGCGTTGACGCTATGTACTCCTGGTGAAAGCCCCCGGAGGAGCCACTATCCTTTGACTTGGACATATTGGCCTCACTATTATTGACTGGGTCTTGACTTGGGGAATCAGTCGCAGGTGGGGTGTAAACTGCGGGCAAGGTAGGCCAATAGTTAGTTAGCAAGAGCTCCCGCAAGCGCATAGCGACGTTTTCCTTGGAACTCACCTTGGCAGGGGAGAGAGATACAGGGGATTTCAGAGTCAGGAATAATAGACCCGGTCGAGCCCGCACACCTGGAGTCGACCGGTGCGAGTCCTTTGGATAGTGGATGTGTTAGAGAGACCCAGAAAGCCAGTATCGTCATGAACAATCGGAGGGAAGAACAAACTTGGGGTTGGAGGGCTCATTCTGCGCAATGTGACCGCCTGAAATTTTTAGTTAGCGGTGTCAGGGGAGGTCTGTGTGGGAAGAATATTTCTCCGACACAGTTCAATAACACAGAACAGTTAATGAAACTACTCTGTGAAGAACAAGTTATCACGCCCTCGCATTCACTAATAAAGTTATTGCTGTATAGTAGAGGCCTACTAGATCAAGTCACATTCATGGAAATAGTTTCCAAATATGGAGTACACTAATGATTCATCTAGGAATACAGTACACAAAGGCATCTCATACATCAAGATATTATCGTTCAAGGAATAAAGGAACAAGGCACAGAAATCAACGGAAGTGCACTAGATCAGTAAGCCCACATGCACTTGTAAGCCATAAGTCTATGCCCCAGCCGGTCATACTCTAATTGCCCAATCCAACTGTCATTCGTTCCACTCAGTTTCCCAAAGACGCTGGCCCCTTTCCAGACAACAACCTGCGGGTCAAGATCCCGTGGCGGCGTGCCAATCATTATCTCTTTGGCAAATCCTGGTCGGAGGACCTGGAGTCGCTCTTCCAGAAATGAATGGAAGCCGTTGATCAAGCTTCCTCCTCCCACGACCATAATCCCACCAAGGAAGTCCCGCATTTTACGTTCGTCCGAGCGGGCCGCGTGGGCAATGGAGGTGAGAATCGCATTGTCGAGCGGGAAAACCGGGAGAATATCATCACGTTCTTCAACCGTCGGTGCTCGTGGGTGCGATACGTTTTGGGCCTGTCCACCGGGAACAGGGGTGCCAGCACCTCCAGCTTGAGGAGTGCTGACTGCCTCAGGTGCAGGAGAGCCGGCAACGGAGGATCGAGGCGTGGCATCCAGCTCCTGCACGCGACTGAGGGCATTGACTTGCTGGGAACGGCTTGGTGTTGATTGAACGTCTAGTGTGGCAGGCAGGCTGTCCCCGTTGACATGGCTGGTTGATGGAGGAGCAAGAGCGGTCAAGATCTCAGACTGAGCTGCAGACGTCGGGTCGTTCGGTTGCCCATCGTAGATGTCGACTGAGCGGGAAATCAATTTCCTTCGTCCCTCAAGCTTCAGAGTATTATCGAAGATAGACGGCTGGAAGTAACCCATGGGGGCCAGATGAACCTCGTCGTATGCCTTGAATGTATATTTCTTGGTATCCTGCCCCGATACGCGGAGATGAAAATCGAACACTTGGACGGATACGCTGGCCTCATTCATGGTGCAGACATTCTTTTTCAGTTCCTCAGCCAGCTGGAAATCGTACCTGCGCCACAGATTGATTCCGTCATACGGGAAATGATCGTAGAGCATCATCTTGACAAACGTCTCCGTCACGTCGGTCCCACCAAATTTCAGGTTCACACGAGAATTCTCAATGCACATGCCTTCCTCCACGCAGCATATCGATGTCTTTTGGGCACCAATATCGACCACACAAGCCGATGTGAAGCCAGCGCCAAAGGTGGCGGCCAGACTTTCTTGTATGAAACAGGACCGAGCAAATGTAAACTCCCTCATGAGCATTTCCAGCATCTGACACACATAAGACTTCTCATAAAGATCAGGAATGACGAATACACATGAGTACTGAGGCCATTCCTTTTTGCTTGTAAGGCCTAGCTGGCCTTTGATTGCTTCTTCTAGGATCAGCGAAAGATCCAGGAACATGAGTCGTTTGTTCTCATAGTCCCTTTCGTTGCACCACCCATATCTCATTGGCCAGTACAGCTTATACCGAGGCTTGGAGGTATCTGGTATCCTCAGGGCATCTGGGCCCGCTATATACTCCGGTGCCGGGTCGGGGATATCCGTCCATTCAACACGCATGGGGTCGTTGTGTTCCGAAATAGTCTCCGGCACCTTTCTCCGATTATAATTGATGACCATTTCTTTCGAATTCGGAAGGGTCCGACGTTTGTTCTGTCGCATATGTGCCTTGAGGTCTGCGGCCATAGAAGTATACTGAGAAGAGAACTGCGACCAAAGAGTGTCATCAGAAACTGGGGTCTAATACAACTGCATAGGGCGTGTCAATGCTAGGAGACAAACCTCAGAGCCAAACTTTTTCTCTGGCTCCATCTCGATGCCATTGTCCTGTCTCAGCCTCCTGGGGTGCTCCTTTTGGTCTTCAGCTTCGCAGGTGCTGGACTTTCGCGCAATCACCATCGGTACCGTCTTCGGTAACGCATCACTAGCCAGACCAATTCGAAGGTTCAGGCTACCAACATGTATAACAATAACCTTTGAGCCAACCGCTTCTGATGTAGTTTCCTCCGCATCTTCCATATTGGCATCGCCATCCACATCCGCCTCCGGCTCGGGGAGACCCAAGTCGTTTCCTTTTGCCATAGCCAGAGCACGGTCGCGGTCTTTGGCGGTTTTGGTCATTAGATTCCGCGCTTCCTCATTCTGCAGCCTGAATGCCAGATATTGGTCATCGCGCTTGAGGTAATCCCTACAAAGCAAATGACTGCGTTAGCCAAACACATTCGAAGCGTAGACGCATGCGACTGCCCTTGGCAGGCTAATAATGAGATCGAAGAACAGGGTTCATGGCATACGTGTAATAATTCTTCTGGTTGATCGGAGGGATTTGCGGCCAGCTCGACAATTCCATATTATTATCCGTCCTCTCCAGGCCTAAGTGAACATGATTTAGGGCATAACAACACTAATCCATTGGGTAAGGAATCACACACCTTCATCCCGAAGGAGAGCCTTTCCGGACTTTTTGCCAACCATAGTGGGCAAAAGAGATAGCCAGGAATCAAAATGTTTGCCTCCGGTTGTAGCGGCTGATCCAGAAGTAGTGGTCTATCTCACACGAAGACAGGTAGGATATCAAGCTAGAAGAATTAAGGTTGAATGAATTGAGAAATCAACCTCCACGGACGACAAGGAATGATGGAAGAGGAGGCGCGCGGGAGGTAGGCGACCGGCACAAGACTGACTACCAGCGGGACAAGGAGTCGCAAACCAACTGAAGCGTCCACGATTGCATCCCATCCAATTCCACGGACAGGCAAAGGCAAGCTTGGACCAGACTGATCGGCAGCGCGGGCCAATAGTTGCCACCAGGGGATTTAGTCAGCTGTTATAATTGCCCTGCTTGTGCTCACTCGCGTGTCGTCCTGGTGCTCAAGATGCCCTTCATTCACGGAACCATACGCAGAGAACCTGTCGTCCTTCTCGTGAGGTCCCGCTGAGTTGCCTTGGTCACCTGCCTTGGCTGCTGCTCTTCACCGCTCTGCCTTAGCCTGAGGCCGCTGCACCGTCATCTCCTTCTTTCTCCCAGCTGTTAACACTTGCGCTGTTTGCTCAGATCACAACCATGGGTGTCTCATTATCGCGCCTCTGGACCTTCTTCTGGTCCAAGAAGGAGATCCGGATACTGATCCTTGGACTTGTACGTGATTATGGTTTTGCATTAGGTGTCCGCCACCTTTTGGCGCTGACCCGGTCTTAGGATAATGCTGGAAAAACAACACTTCTGTACAGATTGAAGGTATGTTCTTGTTGTGTCGGTCGGGTCGATTATCTCAGACTGTGCGCTCTACCGGCTTAGATCATATGCTGACTCGATGCTTTGTCGATAGATCGGAGAAGTAGTCACCACGATACCCACAATTGGCTTTAACGTCGAGTCGGTGACATATAGGAATTTGAACTTCAACGTCTGGGTACGTACATCGTCGTGGAAGCCTTAGTTTGGAGTTAGAAGAGAAGGATCGTGACTGACCGCTGTTTCTATTTTAGGATCTCGGAGGCCAAACGTCCATTCGACCCTATTGGCGATGCTACTATGCCAATACAGCTGCTGTCGTCTTCGTCATCGACTCTACGGATATTGAACGGTTAGGCACCGCCGCGGATGAGCTTGCAGCTATGCTCAATGAGGAAGAGCTTCGTGATGCAGCCTTGTTGGTGTTTGCCAACAAGCAAGACCAGCCTGGTGCCAAGGGTGCGGGGGAGATTTCAGAGGCTTTGAAGTTGGGTGAGCTACGAGATAGGAACTGGAGTATCGTGGCGTGCTCTGCCATTGATGGGAAAGGTCTCAATGAGGGCATGGATTGGTTGGTGGTGAGTCTCCTTTCCCGACTTGGACAGCTCGTCCAGGCACTGATCGGTGTTGCACGCAGCAAACACTTCAATCGGAAAATGCATAAGCGCTGGTATCATTGTGTGATGCTATAGATTTTACTTCATATATTTTGCACCCTTCTTATGACAGACTCGGCAGACAGGTCTAGAATGACCACTTCTCCACCTTTTTTTCAGCTCTGTTTTGGAAGACAGAGTTCATGTCGTTTATACGTATACCTTTTTGACTTGAAGTTTTGAAGAATTAGCATAATATCCTAATTTATTGATTGAACGGTGAATCTTGGACTGTCACAGTCGAATATGCTAGAAAAGCCCTGCAAACATTTTGGATGGCGGCTGTCTTATGCTAGAGGGACGTGTTAAGAAGAGCACAATATCTGGACATACATTCCCATATAATATTCGATTATGATCCACACTGCCTAAGCTTGATCCAGTAAACCATGTATCTCCATCTGCTGATAGCAACTAATAGGGTCTCGGAAATTGTCACTGCATTGTTATCCTGGCAATCCACCTATCAGTTGGCATGATTATTTGGGCGATCTTCTTTAAGAGGCTAGGGTTAAACCATCCCAACACGCCTTGGTTCAGACTCTCAGGTATATAATTTCCTCCATCTGCAACCCCATCGCTTGCTCAGCCTAGTCGATTATTTTCTCTAATCGAAGTAACCCCGCATACTCAATCCCACCATGGTAATCCCCTCCGTCCAGATCGCCGCCGTACTTCCCCCGGCCGGAGCATCGGCGGATGCATGTCTTCAAATTAAACCAGATCATCCCGTACCGTCTCCGGCGGAAGGCGAGCTTTTAGTCAAGCTGGAATTTTCAGGGGTGTGCCATTCAGATGTGCACAGCGTCCGTGGCGAGACGCACATGTTGACGGACGTGGCGGGGCATGAGGGGGTGGGGAAGGTGGTCAAAGGTGCGATGTCACCCTGGATATTAGGACTAGATTTCATTCCGTCTAACGCGATAGTATTGTCCCAGTGGGGGAGGGGGTTACTGAGCATGATTGGATGGGTAAACGAGTTGGTATCAGGTTGGTGGTCCTCCGATTGATTTCGTTAGTGGTTGAGGTTGGATAGTATGAATGACGAGCTACGCGATAGATGGCTCTACAGCTCTTGCTTGAACTGTGAGATTTGTGCTATCAATAATACGGCATGTCCGTACCAGAAGAATGCTGGGGCTGTATGTTTTCAATATTTCCTCTGTTTGGAAGATGGTCATGTTTAACGGATTACAGAATGTCCCTGGCACGTTTCAGCGTATGTATGCTCATCGGATTCAACTGATTGTTGCTCTCTAACGCGTTTGTAGAATACATTGTTAGTCCCGCTGCCCATGTCACGAAGATTCCATCGCAACTGGCGCCGGACGTGGCTGCACCGCTTCTATGTGGTACGTTATATGTATATTTCACAATCTATTCAGATCATTTAGCTGAACTTGGCTCTCCAGCGGGAATCGCCATGTATTCGTCAATAATGAAGACAAAAACTCGCCCTGGCGACTGGATTGTACTTCCTGGAGCTGGAGGCGGTTTGGGACACATGTATATTCATTCTCCCTTACAAACTGTGCATGGACTAAAATGCTTATAGGGGGATTCAAATCGCAGTAAAAAAGGGACTTAAAGTTATTGCGATTGATAGGTACGGCATTCTGCAGTGCAATTGTGAGTTACTGACGACAGCCATAGTGGAGAGAAAAAGAAGCAGCTGTGTCTCTCCTTGGGAGCAACCAGCTTCCTGGACTACAAAGTAGATGATATTGAGAAAGAAGTCAAGGGTCTGACGTCGAGTTTTGGTGCACACGCAGTCATCTGTACCGCTAACAGTGAGCCGGCCTACACGCAGAGTATTCGATTGCTTCGCAGTCTGGGGGTTCTCGTCTGCGTTGGTATACCGAGTGCGCCATTTCGACTGCCAGCTACGCCGTTTGACATGATCGTAAAGGGTGAGGGAATGGTTTACTTTATTGTGGGAGTGGATGGTGACTGACATTTGAAAATTTGATAGGCCTAACGATCGTCGGGAATTCTGCTGGCACCGCTCAAGAAATGGATGAGCTGATGGAAATGGCAGTAGCCGGTGACGTGAACGCTCATATCGAATGCTTCGACTTTGATAAGATCGATGAAGTACTGCAACGACTAGGACGTTCTGAGATTGAAGGCCGGGCTGTTGTGAAGATCCCAGAATGAATGTGGACAGGTGGAATGGGTGCAATGAATACAGTCATCATCCAGCTACACAATAGGCCTTTGTCATCATTTTAGCATACATTGCTGAACTACCTTGGTACTATGTCACTGAAAACCCCACTATTTGGTCTTTGATGCTGTTCATTCTGTAATCTATTCAGAACAAGTCTACAATATTGATATCACTCGGAAAACAATATATACATTTTCACTAGTTCCTAGCCAAAACACCAGGAATTCCCGGAGCACCAACCCTAGGCGAACACCGAAGTATCTTTCTTTCCATTCATCCGCCTCCCTAAGCGTCGTCTCCAAATCATCTCGCATCCGAGGAATCGTCTCCCCACCTATCAACAACCGACGAGGCAAGGGCCGTCTCTGCTGATCAGCAGAGAGCACGCGAGCACAGAGCTCCGGCTCCGAGAAAGCCTCTTGGAGAGCCGGGCCGGTATTATACTGGATCAGTTGATTCAGCGAACCATCGGGAATATCGTATGCCGGATGACGAGCCGCGAAGTGAAGGTCGGAGGCGAAGTTCGTTCTATTCCCCCGGTCCCACGACCAAGAACTTGATATTCCATTCTGGGTTCATCTCCTTGGCGACGGACTCGTTGAAGCCACCAGGGCTAACTCAATATACGTGGGACGTACATATATAAGATCAAATTTAACTGATAGAGATGCGGTAGATACACGTGTCAACTTACCGAGCATGATAGTAACCACTCCCAGGGAACGTCAACAAACCCCCCCACCTTCCCAACCCCAATAGAATAGATCTGCACAATAGTACCTCCCCGTCCAGGGGGATTCATCTCTCTCATGATCTGAATAGCTTCTTTGGTCACGAAGACATGTCCCAAGAACCGGATTTCTATCTGCAGTCGAGCATCCGATTCGGGATGGCTTCGGTATTGCCCTTGATGCCATATCCGGCATTATTGATGACGACATTGATGCGGGCGAATTTGTCCACCGCGGCCGCTAGGGAGCTGGTGATGGCTTCCTTCGAGGTGACATCTAGACTGAGTTTGAGCACGTTCGGTATGTCGGAGAGGTAGGAGGGCATGTCCACGTTGCGGGCTGTTGTGAAGATGCGATGCCGGCTGTGTAGATTGTGCTTGCTAGGGCTTTGCCTACACTGATTGGTAGGTGGGTTGATGGTTAGCTGGATGTGGATTGTGGACTGGGGATGGACCGAATGCGTACCGAACCAGACGGTGTTGGTGTTCTAGAAGGTGAATGGCAATGGAGACTATGGTTCGATGGATGGATACTGATGGCACTATTGGATGATTCTATTCATACTTCCAGGAAGGATTGTTAATGTACCGTATTTAAATACAGGATGATATAGGCTTCCGAGATAAGGAAAGGCCAGATGTCCCTCATATCAATACCCATATCCGGTATGCATTACACATTTAAACCTGTTAAGCTTGGATTTAACAAGACACTACGCCATATCCTCTGTAGAGAACCATGGCAGACACCCAAGGGCATATGCAAGTCACACGCGGGTGTCATCAAGCTTGATGTAACAGAATTAACGGAAATATGGCCCAAATTATGCAAATTAATACAGACAGATTCAAACTGGGGAAGTGGAGCCATCAAATACCCTTTCTCGAGGACAGATTTTCTGTCGGCTTCGAAAATTTTGCTCCCAGCAGTCCACTTCATAGTACTTTGTCGTCCAATACAGTTGGACAGTCAAAAGGATGTCCGACAAGGAAGGGTAGGAGTTCAAAATGTCATCGGACGATACCCCTACTCGTGATGTAGGTCCATTGGCAGTACTTTGTATGTGTATACAGGGTGGTGTCCATGGATCGATTCATAGTTTCCACCCCACAGGCGTCGTCTGCCTCTCGCACAACCGCGCCGGCGCAGCCGTCATCATCTGCCACCCATGGACCTCTATCAAGGAGCAATCCCCTGCCAACTACGTCCAGGTATTGACGGACGCTGGATTTACCTGTCTTACCTACGATTCCGCATACCAGGGTGAGTCCGAGGGCCTGCCTCGAGGCCTTGAGGATTGTGCCCAGCGCGTGGAAGATATCAAGTCGACTGTCACGTACCTCACAGGACGGAAAGACGTCGACTCCAACAAGATCGGCGTCCTCGATATCTGTGCGTTGGCCGGATATGCATCATTCGCAACCAGACCGACCTGCGCATCAAAAAGCCTGTGCAACATCTGCCGCCGTCTACGCGGGCACCATGGTACGACGGGGCTACGAGAAGGACTCCTGCAATGGATGTCTTGAATACCCAGCTAGAGGTCACAGCCAAGGACCGCGACAGCGATGGCACGGCTGAGAAAGTGCCCATTGTCTTCATGTTCCCTGACAAGCCTGACGCGGCGGGCTCTAAGCTAGTGGAATACTTTGAAAAAGAGCTTTAGCACACTATCAATAAATTCCACTGCACTAAAAAGGGTACCGGCCCTAGTTAGGCATGGTGATTCTTCTGTTATATTAACACATGCGTATGGAGAAACTACAAATATACCAGTTGAGTACCGTTTGATGGGATTCGACCTAAATTTCCATTTTCGTCATCCTGATCCTGCCGAAAGAGGAAATGGCGAGGTGTGCCGGAACACTGGCCGCTGATTGGCCACCGAGCCAGACCATGTGCCACGCCAATGCACTCTTACTCGCTATTGCTCTCACTTTCTTCGTCCATCTGCATCGTCGCTCTTCCTGCTCCAAGCAATGTCGGGTTCAATGCAGGTCCAACAGGCATGTCGCAGTCTCGCCCATGTGTGTCGTTGATAGGATATCAAGCATGGATCACTTCAACTCTAGCACCACTAAAGGTTACCTAGCGATCTACGCCATGGTCCCGTCCACTCGCTTGGTGGCATACAACCTCATGTTTGGGTTTATCAATAGCTTCGAGGGGCTATGGTGGGGCCTAGGAGGATGCTCATGAGCCTTTCTGCATCGTGGTAGTTGTCGTGCTACAGAGATGCGGGACGCGGTCTTTTATTCAAGAAGCCGTTCCTTCTCTTGATCATGAATTCCTGACTCCTGTCTGCCCGGTTCCCATCTGTCTTGGGCTGCACCAGCAAAGTCGCAGCGTTCTACCCCTTCTGCTCTCTTCTACCATGAGCTTCCTCGGCAATAATAGCCCCATCGGTTCGTTCGTGAACGACCGCGTGGATTGGCTGCATATCTACATCGCGGGCACGGCTTTTTTGGTCTGTGCTTTGATTGCGGTCGTGCTTTCCCTGTCATCCCGCAAGGGCAAGATTAACTACGATAGCGGGGTTTTTACCTATGCGAAATTCATTTACGCCAATTTCCTTAAGCCTCACCAGAAGAACGAGGATGGTCAACAGGATGCATTGGAAAGCTTCTACAAGGCTCAGGTATGAGGAGATGACATGGGAATCGGCTTCAATTGTCAGCTGATGGACCTCTAGGCTGGTGTCTATGATGCTACCCGCAAGCGGCTTCTCCGTGGTCGAGAAGATATGTTGGGTCTGGTTGCAGCCCAGCTGATGTTTAAAGCGGACAACAAAGAGCTCCAGGCTGGTAAAGCCATCTGGGTTGATGTAAGCTCTCAAATATGTTGTTTTTCTTTTTGATAGAACTGCTTGCTAATTATATAGATTGGAGGTGGAACTGGGTGAGTATTAGAGTCGAATCACACACGAGGCATGGTTCTGACTGAAAACCCAGGTACAACATTGAGGCTATGTCCGCGTTCCTACCAGTGCAGACATTCTTTTCCCATGTTTATCTGGTGGACCTATCTCCTTCTCTCTGCGAAGTTGCCCGCGAGCGGTTCCGACGATTGGGATGGAAGAATGTCAGCGTGGTCTGTCAGGATGCACGATCCTTTCGTCTACCAGAAGAAGACCATGTCGACCCTCGGGCGAAGTCCACAGCGGCAGATACCGGCGCTGACGTCGTCACAATGAGCTACAGTCTGTCGATGATACCAGGTCTGTATTGTTTGGCATTCAGTTTGTGGCTAAACGCTCACCGAGTATAGATTATTATAGCGTGATCGACTCTTTGTCGAGCTTGCTGAAACCATCGGGCCTTCTTGGTGTTTGTGACTTCTATGGTAAGGTGATGTCAGCTCCGACGAATGCAGCGGCTGACCCATTGAGTAGTCCAGAGCATTGTGGATGTCTCTTCCCGCAATTATATTGGCGGTGCCTTCAACCGCCATGTCAACTGGCTGAGTCGAGTATTCTGGAGGGCCTGGTTTGACGCAGACCGGGTTAGTTTGGAGGCTGCCCGCCGAGATTACTTGGAATATCGGTTTGGTACCGTCGTTTCTGCTAGCGAGAGGAATTATCTTCTCGGTGGCATCCCATACTATATTTTTATCGGCTGCCAGAAGGCCATTGCATCCAGCCAGACGAGCAGGGATGCCATTGAAAAGCTAGATGCTTCTTTCACGGAATCACCTTACCTGTCCCCGGCCAACCATCGCAAGGAGATGGACAAGGCTGTCGAGGCCAGTGCACAGGAGGTGCGGTCCAAGGCGTACGAGACCGCTGTTATTAACCTGGGCTCGAACCTCCCTCTCCCATCCTCATTTTACCAGAACCATCACTATCGGATCTTTTACAATGATCTGCTTCCAAAACACACACAATTCCAGAATGAGTACATCTATGCCTTCAATTGGGAAGATCCCCGCGTCGATCATCGTCTCCTTAATATCCAACGTGATGATGTGATTCTGGCCATCACGAGCGCGGGGGACAATATACTGGATTATTTACAGAAGAGCCCGCGGCGGGTGCATGCGGTTGATCTGAACCCGAATCAGAACCATCTCTTGGAGCTGAAGGTTGCTAGCTTTATTGCCCTCGGCCACCGCGATGTTTGGAAGATCTTCGGCGAGGGAAAGCATCCCGAATTCCGTCGGTTGCTTATTTCTCGCCTGAGCCCGCATCTGTCAAGCCAGGCGTTTCAATATTGGCTGGAGCATACTCATGTTTTCACGTCCTCCTCTGGCAAAGGTCTCTATGAGACTGGCGGATCGCGTCATGCGATCAAGATGGTCCGCTACCTATTCAAAGTATTTGGCATCGAGAGCCAAGTGCGGCAACTATGTGAGGCCCAGACCATCGCTGAACAGCGGCAAATTTGGCCACGCATTCGCTCTGTCTTAATGAGCAAACCTCTTCATTGGGCCGTCGTTGGAACGGAATGGTTCGCATGGAAAGCCGCAGGCGTGCCTCGGAACCAAAGGAACATGATTATTAATGATTTCTATAAGCGGAATGGCCTGACTGAAGATATGAAGAAAGCCAAAGATATTAGCGGCCAGTCGATCTGGGAGTATGTGGTCGACACGCTGGATCCTGTGGTCAAGGACACCTTGATCAGCTCTGACAATTACTTCTATTTTTTGTGTCTACAAGGCCAATTCTCCCGAAGGTGAGGAAGACTCGTGTTTATCCAAGCGAACCGGCCAAGCTGACAACTGCAGATGCCACCCGGCTTATCTATCTCCGAAAGCACATGTGAGACTATCATCACCAGGGGCATTTGACGGCCTTCGAATCCACACAGATGAGATCAATGAGGTGATTAAGCGCATTACACCTCGCAGCCTAACCATTGCCGTGGTAATTTTCGCCTTTCCAGACTCTTTATCCCACCCTATATACTGACCAAATCCACCTTTCAGGTCATGGATTCCATGGACTGGTTTGATCCCGAAGGGGAGGAGGCCTCCGCCCAGGCACAAAAACTCAACCAGGCCCTAAAAATGGATGGCCGTATCCTTCTCCGCTCTGCTAGCATTGAGCCCTGGTATATCCGAAACTTCGAGGAGAACGGATTCACAGCCCGGCGTGTCGGTGCTCGATTTCCGGGTAGCTGTATTGACCGGTAAGGGTTACTCTTTCTGCCAGCAATGCGGGCGATGTGATGATACTGATGGAAATAGGGTGAACATGTATGCGTCTACTTGGATCTGTACCAAGACCAGGGAGTTGGAACAGCCATCGCCAGATCGATCGATATCTGTGTTGTCGTTGAATGATAGTAGGAGCAAGAGGTCGACAAGTGTTGAGGATCTTCAGATCTGAATTCATTCTCCTTCCCCTTTTTATGTTTGTGCGTCTGGCGTGCTCTTTGTCTAACCGGGATGATCGTTTTTGCCAATTCCTTACGTAGTTCGAGGCAGGATATTTGTTTTTACTTTGTGCCATAGTTATGGTTGTATATAGATTTATCCCACGACCATGGATATACGAAAACCCGAAATACTGATGAAAAGTCATAAAGCAAAATCCCAGTAATAGTCTATTTAACTGACAATAACATCGTGAACCCTACCGATACAACTCTAAGCCCCATGATCAAACACGTACGTCAATAGAACAGGGAAGAAAGGAAGAAAATTGAGACTAAAACTCTGTACAAGGAATAATTTAGTTCATGAAGTCAGGTTCACACGAACGGTCATCAAGAGATTATAACACGTTTCTTCTCCGGTTTTTCAAAGCTCCTTCCGATCGAATCTCCATCATGAAAGAGAAGAATCAAGAAAAAGAGAGAGAGAAAGAGAGATGAAGAAGTGAATCACAGGAGGAGCCCGATAATGGAGAGATTTAATAAGAAAGATCCCGCGAATCAAACCCCCTGAAATGAATACCCCAAGGGGAAGCGGGGGGAGGGGGGAAGGGAGGGAAACGATCCATTTATGAACGGCCGTACCGTGTCTTTCCGAATGAGAAAGGCACGTAGCGGTACTTGATCATATGCTGAATCTGTCGTCGCACTGTATTATAAAGTTAGCAGACAGGGACATACAGAGGACGGGTGAACAGGAGAGGGAGAGGGAGGGAGGGAAATACGCACTCGTTAAAACAAAGAGAATAATCCAGTAGACCACCAAGACAGGCCAGAACACGGGGATATCAAAGATGGTGAACCACGAGCAGATGAAGCCAATGGTGATAGCCCGGGTGGCGGAATACCAGAACTTGAACTCAGGGAGTCGGCGGATGAACGGACGGAATTCGTCGTCTTGCTTGGTGGGCAGGCTGGCGGCGGCGTCTCCATCCTCCAGACCTTCGTCTTGAGTGAGGGAAGGGTCAAATTTGGGTTGCAGGAAGAGGAGGAAGAGGTTAAGGAGGTAGATGCCTAAGGTGTATGCGACTGTTTTGAGAGTCAGCTGCGGTGATGATTACCATCTCCTCTCCCGCTTTCTATTTTTCGTCTGTCCTCTAGCACCCAGATAGGAGCTATTTGACCACTTCTTGAAAAAGGATGGATGGATCATGCATACCGATGTACCATCCTTGAGCCAGGACAATTCTCAGAAAGAAAATGACGAGGAGGACGACGGTGCCGACCCAACGGTAGGCCGTAAACGGGGTGGAAGCATCGAGGTAAGTTTGAAATTGCTAGGAAGATCAAGGGTCAGCACTCCCACCTTTGAAAGATCCATGACCTCAGGAATTAACTCACTCTGGCAAGCTTGGACGTCTGCGCTGTAACCGCCGTAAATGGGGTCTGCTCGGGCTCAGGAACATCCATGACGGTTTAGAACGAAACAAACGGGAAGAAATAAAACCAAAAAGGGTGGGAGGAAAGAAGAAGAAGGAAAAAGGAAAAGGGAAAGAAGCGTCGAATCTCAGTAGCCAACACTTTCACTTCAACAGCGCATACACAACCAGCAACAGAGAATCTCCGGATGCGAAAGAGGACGACAACATCCAGGATCTCGCAAGAAAAGTGTCCACTGCTGCCGGCGCTAGTCCCCTTTAGGATAATCAGCCACCCTGTGGCTGGAAAGACACGCTAGCCCGTTCCTGGCGCTGCTGACTCAGTGATTCACGTGTGCGCATTGCCTCGGGGGAACGGTTCGCTTCGGCATTCTTGCGGGGATCATGTCATCATACAAATAACGCTGTACAACTGAGTAGTTAGTTCAACTCCTTTCTTCCCATCGATCGTTCTGTTGCAATTGTGAATTGTCAGGCATATCATCCCTCATCATGTTCTCTCGACAGTGCTCCCGCCTCGTCTCCTCCCGAACCGCCGTCCCCTTGACATCCTATCTGGCCCGTGTGAGGCCTTATTCCTCCGCAACCTCAGGATACGAACATATCCTGACATCCGCTCCCAAGCCAGGTGTCGGACTGAGTGAGTGCCAGGATACAGTAAAATACTAAATAAGTACAAAACAAAACAGACTGACCATATATCCCAATTAATCAGTCACATTGAACCGACCCAAGGCCCTCAATGCGCTATCGAGTTCTCTCTTCCGAGAAATCAACGATGCCCTATCCAAGTACGACAAGGACAAGGAAATAGGCGCCATCGTCATCACTGGCAGCGAGAAGGCCTTCGCCGGTAACTCTCTCCTTATCCTTATATAACCGCCCCTGCACATCATCTGTACAAGATAGATAGATACTAACGGACAGTTTCTCAGCGGGCGCCGATATCAAAGAAATGGCACCCCTGACTTTCTCCTCCGCCTACACCAACAACTTCATCGCCCCATGGTCCCATCTCGCCAATAACGTCCGCAAGCCCGTCATTGCCGCCGTATCCGGCTACGCTCTCGGCGGAGGCTGCGAGTTGGCTCTCATGTGCGATATCATCTACTGCACCGCGAACGCCACCTTCGGACAGCCCGAGATCAAACTGGGTGTGATTCCCGGCGCGGGTGGATCGCAGCGTCTTACTCGGGCAGTGGGCAAGAGCAAGGCCATGGAGCTGATCCTCACCGGCAAGAATTTCAGTGGTAAGGAAGCTGGAGAATGGGGTGTCGCGGCTAAGGTTGTGGATGGTGGCAAGGAGGAGCTTCTGGAGGAGGCACTTAAGACGGCAGAGACGATCGCCGGGTATAGTCAGGTTGCGGTGCTGGCTTGTAAAGAGGTGGTGGATAAGAGCCAGGAACTTTCATTACGCGAGGGAGTGGAGTATGAGAGGCGGTTGTTCCATGGACTCTTTGGAAGTAAGGACCAGAAGATTGGTGAGTCTTTCTTTCTTTTTTTTTCGGCCGGGGGGGAAGGATTGCTTGCTGACTGTTGAACAGGCATGACTGCCTTTGCAGAGAAGAAAAAGCCAGAGTGGTCGAATGAGTAGATAACGTTGCTGCGAGTATCGAAAAATGCTTTTTAGCGAATTACAGCTCGTTATAATCCAGATAACCCAGACCCTAGACAATCTGTAGGCTTCCTGTTAGCTCGTTACCGAGTACCATATCATATTGTTCAACGGAATCTTAGCATATCATCGTAATCATTATATTTGATTATGTACAGCATTAAGATTTTTAGTTGTATAAGATGTAATATTACAGAACGTGCCGACACCCAGCATATCCCCCAGTTAAGCTTGCTTCTCCAACCCAGTCACATCAGCCAGGGCGGCCGTCTTCTGAGTCTGGTAATCCTTTACCACGCGGCCTTCAATGGTCTCGTCGAAGACATCAACCTGGGTGCTGGCGAACTTGCGGGCGCTGACCCCACGCTCGAAAAGAACGTCGAGCTCGGCAAACGAACGGCCGTTTGGCTCAGGGATCCGGAAGTAAGTGTAGATGATACAGCAGAAACAGAGACCGCCCCAGAAAAACCCGGCGTAGTTTCTCCAGTTCCAGGAGTCCGGGTTCAGCATGTACGGTGTTAGGACACCACAGATGATGGCGACGATATTGTACAGATTGCGGCCCAGAACCACGGTCTTGATCTGCAGTCGTCGAGTGGACAACTCAGACACAAGGGAGTAGGCAACCGTGCCAACCGTCAGCTGGTAAAATAAGGCCCAGATCACCATCATGGCTCCCGTCGCGAGGGATCCCTGCTTCCGGTGCTCGTCCGGAACGAGGCCAAGGAATCCCATGACGAACAGCATAATACAGAGTGCGCAAAGGCCATACAAGTATAGGGCTCGGCGGCCCATTCCCATGGTCATGAGGAACCATGCACCGAAGACACCAACCATGTTGATACCATATTGTCCCATGGCAAAGGCATATGCTTTGGATGTGTCCAGGCCGGCCTGTTTGAGGAAGTAGGTGGAATAGTTGGAGAAGGAGTTGCCGCTTAGGTTCTGAATGGCCCATACCATGCAGACAATCTCAGTTCGGCGGAGGTTAGCCCCCTTGAAGCAATCCAAATAGGAGGCTCCTTGAGTGATCGTAGCTTCCAGAGCGGTAGTGTGGACCATCATGGAGATGGTTTCGTCAGCGTCGAAATCCGTCTCCCGGTTTAGACTGGTCAAGCGTAGCAGAGCTTTCTTCGCTTCCTGTGTTTTCCCCCGTCGGACCAGCCACCATGGTGATTCGGGGGCGAGCATGATTCCAATAAAGAGGGGAAGGGGCCACATCCACTGTAGACCGTACGGGATTCGATATGACCATTCGTCGTCCCGGTTAATCATTGACGAGATCACACCCACTCCAATCAGCTGGCCGAGACCCCAACAAAAATTGACATAGGTTGTTAGATAGCTGCGCAACGCAACAGGACAGACTTCGGAGGCATAGGTCACGGTGAGAGTCTGGAACACGCCCCAGGGAATACCGGCAAGGATTTCGGCGGCGAGCAAAGCTTGAACATTAGGGGCCGTGAAAAAGATGGCGGTCCACGCCGTGATCAAAATTAGACAAGCAAGAATAGTATGACGATATCCGAAACGTTCCGAGGCCCAGCCGTTAATAAAAAGACCGATGATTTCTCCGACATAAGCACCGTTGCTCAGACCTGCTTGCCACTGAAAATTTGTCAATCCCGAAGCACATTGGGGTGGAAAGGAAAGACTCAAGGGGAGAGATGAGTAAAGAGAAAGAAAAAATTACCCGTGCTGGCACTTCATACCCCTTCGGCGTTTGCTCGCCGTACTTGCGATTGAATTGAGGGAAAGCGTAGAAGTTATTGATTAGACTGATATCGTATCCTTCCATAACAATGCACGTGGAGATGAGGATGCTCCATGCCACAGCTTTGGGATAGAGTTTGATACCTTGCAACAAGGTCATGTGTTGCTCTTTGTCCGTGGCCGCCTTTGCATTTTCGACAATCTTGGCCACTGAAGACGAGTCCCGATAATCGTCTGACGACCGGTCGATCGGGGCAATGGCATCCTGCGCCTTGGAAGCCATGCTGAGGGCAATTGCAGGCCCCGGAGGGAAGATGGCCTAAAAAGGGCGGGAAGGAATGGAATTGCAAGAAGACAAAAAGGGGTAGAAGTGAAGGAACTATAATTCCAGTCGAGGCAAAAAAGGCTGTCACGACTTTTCCGCACCTGGTGAGCAGTGGGACGGAGGGCGATAGAAATTTATGGCCCCGGCGGGGCCGCCGAGGGACGACCTTTTAAGGTAACCCCCCCCTTTCCCCCACCACTGGTAACCTGCGCACAAGAACACAAGAACATGGCCAGGACGGTCCAAACCAACGAAGGATAGGGATACTAGAGAAGAAAAGGGAAAGGCAGACTGCAAAACAGTCATGTGCACTAGAAGAGACTGTGGGTTAGAATTGCGGGGAAACTGAGAAATTTGGGTGAACGCACGGAGAGCACAAGGTCAGCCAAGCACTTAATTTCAGTTAGCAAGCCGTCCAGGCCTTGGACCGGACTGGTTGACCGGGACGAATACGAGGGCAGTGGATGGAGTGCCTAATGCCGCGGGAAAGGTCCAGTAGATGAGATTGAAAGAAGACAAGAACAATAAGTATTCGAGTGGAAGCACGTCTTCCGTCACATGATTCCTATCTGATGAGTAGCCTCGGGTTGGAACTATAGTACTAATCCAGCATCCGGACCGGATGATTACTATATTATATTATGCATATTCTTGCATAGTCACAGGGCATTTGCTTGGACTCGATTCGATTTTGAGACTTCTCTCACTACGGCGTTTCTTCGGTCTGTTCTGTCCAGCTGCCACCATTAATGACCCCAATGTGATCACAAGAGGGTCGGAGCGTTTGACTAAAAATATTGAATAGGCCTGTAGGCTAGCGATATGAAGTTATTATACCACTGTGGAATAGACAAGTACAACACCAGTCTTTCCTGATAATGCTCTGGAGATGACCCTATTCACTGCAAGTCCTGTTCTTTATGGCATTCTCGGAGACGGCATGGATGGCCCAATTGTATGCATGGCCCCATGCGATATCTTCAACGCTGATTACTCGAGATTACTCCCTTAAGATATCTGTAGATGTATGCATTTGAATAAATCGTTCATTAGATGGGCATATACAAACCTACAGCTTCGTAGAATCTATGCTATAGAAATGGATCAGGTCGATGTCATCGGAAGGAGTATCATGTGTACTGCCGTTGGAGAGAGCCATCATCTGTGGGCTGAATGAGGACAATGTCAATTATGTGGCCCAGGTGGTCAGTGATGCTGTCCCACGGGATTGGCCATGGAGGTAGAGATTAGATCTCCATGAGCTCAATCAAAATGCAGACACAGCATCATTCCTCAGCGACATAGTCGTGTATTAATGTATCCCACGTGGAACTGGTAAATAGATAACTGGTTAGTTCGCTGGGAATAGAGAGGTGTCAGCTATAACGTTCAATTGTCCCGATAAACAGGATATATTCCAGAGTAAAACAGAGGTTAGTTTACCATCGATTCAATTCGGGTACTCTTGAGTTCCCGAGTAATCCCTGATCGCGCAGTCATCCTTTTGGACAAGAATACCACCATGTCAGCGGAGGAAAAGGACCGTACGTCCAACTACCCTGTCTCTACCATCCACTCATATTGAAGCTACCGGAGCAAACAAGTGTATTCTCTAGCTGGCATCGTCGACAGTCTTGAAAATGGCCTTAGCTAGGCAGTTGGCGGCGTGACAGGTACCTTAGGCAGTGCCGTGGGCTGACAAGGAATGATCGTAGGTAGACTGGCTAGGAGCTGTGCTGTCGAGAACCTTGAGGGCACCATCAAGAATGTTGAAGCAAAACGAAGCACAGCCTTGTTGGGTTGGGATTTCACAGATATCCATGCTTTGTAGTCATGATATTCATGGTGGTGTGTTAATCCACTGCTGTGCAGTGATTGGGATACGTTTCTCCTGCGTGAAGACGAAACCACCCATGAATGGAATGATGGATTCTTCGTTGTCTTGCTACTCGACTGTCGGAGATGCTAGAGAGGCAATAATTCCGCCTCGGAAGACGGAGCTTTCCGCTAAGGCTTCCGCCGATAGGCGCCTCAGGTACGGTATAGCGCATTGTACCCCCTTTGCCGATAGTCCACAGTTAGGCTGTATACTCCGCAGGTTTTGCGTGTACATGGATGTCACCATGGTTGGCATAGAATCATGCCTGAAGTACTCCACTTAAGAATAGACCTTGAAACATCAGGATAGGCGCCATGACTTCCTAAAAAGGGCATAAAGTGCTTGCTGGTAGTCTCTCCGCACCAAAAAGACATGTATGCTCTTGGCATGTCGGACATTAATGATGATCTTAAGATCCTAAAGCAAATCATATTGTCTGGCCAGGTCCATTGACTAAGATTGTTACTAGCGAGTGAACAGCGTGGTACTAAGGGAAAGCAGACGAGCTAGTTTACGTTCCTTTCAGTCAAGTCTCCACTAGGAAGCAGATGGAAGTTTCATTGTCTACTTACAGTGTAGCAACATGCTGTTATTTCCAAGTTATCATAGAGACCGGAGCTGTTATGAACAGAGTCGTTGCCAGCAAAAGATACTATATACATACATTGTAAATGCATGTACATCGAATTGCTATCAAAAGCCAACACAGAGGAAGTATCTGAAATGTATGGGTGATGATGGGCCTTGTCCACGTGCGGGGTAAATTTGGGAAAGTTTTACTTTTTGCGCTTTTCTCCAACTCTCTTTCAACCACTCGAATACAGTATGTGCCTACTAGTCATAGAGCTCCATCCTACTCCATGTTTCCACTCATGGCCTATCGGGTCATTCCTTCCTCGCATCGGCCTTCCTCTTCGCAATGGGAGATTGACGGCCTGATGGGGCGTTCAAGGACGTCATCGTGAAATACGCGCGTTGTCATTGGCCGAAGCTCCAGTATTTGGGATCCATCCATAGAAAGTGCTTTTTTTTGTTTTTTTTTTTTTTTTTTTTTTTTCCCTTTCGATTACGCAGGAAAGCTGGAGAGAACTTCCTTTTGTTATATAAATACCATATCCTCACTTCGATTGTCTTCCTCTTACCGCCACAGTAGATTACTATACCCCTCGTTTCTAGGTACCATCCTCAACCTGTATCCTCCTATCCCGCTATATCACGATGAGCAAAGACGACGAGCCTAGTATGTCCCTTGTTTCCTCTTCGATTTAGTGACCAGAGGCTAACTGATCGCTCCCTTATCTACAGAGACCTACCGTTACAATGAAACTCCAGTCTACACCACCTCCAGTGGCTGTCCTGTGATGGATCCTCAAGCTGCCCAGCGGGTTGGTCGCAATGGTCCTCTTCTGCTGCAAGACTTCCATTTGATTGACCTGCTTTCGCACTTTGATCGGGAGAGAATCCCGGAGCGTGTGGTCCATGCCAAGGGTGCTGGCGCCTACGGCGAGTTCGAGGTTACCGATGACATTAGCGACATTACGGTCGTCGACATGCTCAAGGGAATTGGCAAGAAGACCAAGATGTTTACTCGCTTCTCGACCGTTGGTGGAGAGAAGGGCTCACCCGACAGTGCGCGTGATCCTCGTGGGTTTGCCATCAAGTTCTACACAGATGAGGGTAACTGGGACTGGGTCTTCAACAACACTCCCGTCTTTTTCCTTCGGGACCCTGCCAAGTTCCCTATCTTCATCCATACCCAAAAGCGCAATCCCCAGACCAACCTCAAGGATGCCACCATGTTCTGGGACTACCTCTCCACTCACCAGGAGGCCGTCCACCAGATCATGCACCTGTTCAGTGACCGCGGCACCCCCTACTCTTACCGCCACATGAACGGCTACTCGGGCCACACTTACAAGTGGATCAAGCCCGACGGCACTTTCAACTACGTCCAGATCCACTGCAAGACCGACCAGGGCAATAAGACCTTCAACAACGAGCAGGCCACCCGGCTGGCGGCTGAGAACCCTGACTGGCATACCCAGGACCTGTTCAACGCAATTGAGAGGGGCGAGAATCCCTCGTGGACCTGTTACGTCCAGGTCCTGAGCCCTGAGCAGGCCGAGAAATTCCGCTGGAATGTCTTCGACCTGACCAAGGTTTGGCCCCAGAGCGAAGTGCCCCTGCGTCGCTTCGGCAAGTTCACTCTCAACAAGAACCCTCAGAACTACTTCGCCGAAGTTGAGCAGGCTGCCTTCTCTCCCTCGCACATGGTTCCTGGCGTAGAACCCTCCGCCGATCCCGTGCTGCAGTCTCGTCTCTTCTCCTACCCCGACACCCAGCGCCATCGCTTGGGCGGCAACTACGAGCAGATACCCGTCAACTGCCCCCTTCGTGCCTTTAGCCCGTGGCATCGGGATGGCGTCATGAATGTCAACGGCAACTACGGCGCCAACCCGAACTACCCATCCACCTTCCGTCCTCTCCGCTACCAGCCCGTCAAAGCGAGCCAGGAGCACGAGAAGTGGGTCGGTGCTGTTACCGCCGAGCAGTTACCTGTCACAGACGAGGACTACGTCCAGGCCAACGGACTCTGGCAGGTGTTGGGCCGCCAGCCCGGCCAACAGGAGGCCTTCATCCACAACGTTTCCGGTCACTTGTGCGGTGCCCACGAGCGGGTCCGCAAGGCCACCTACGGCATGTTCCGTCGGGTCAACTCAGACCTAGGTGCGCGCCTTGAGAAGGCCACCGAGGCCAAGGCCACTGACGCTCGCTCCGCTCGATTGTAATTTGCCATTGGGCATTCTATCTTTCAGTAACCCATCCATTCCCGAAGCTGTATGTACTAATATGAAATGATGAAGTCAAAACGATATCTTGCTTTCAGTATTAAATTTATTTTTACATGTGACGTAAGATGAAATTGCTATGCACATTAGCTATAGCCGATACGTTTTTGTAGAACATCATTCATCGTCGACACAGGACTAGGGTTGCGCACTCCAGTCGAGAATAAGTTGGCGAAATGAATTTCCGCAGTTGAGCAGTAATAACAAAATTGTAGAGATAGATTCTCGATTGATATTGAAGCAAAGGATTCGGTGAATGGGTAATTGCTTAACTAGCTGCCCTATTCACAAATATAACTATCCAAATATAGTGCAGCAGTTCAAGAGGGACTAACGTGACTCAAGAAAACTGCAAAAAGAGGACAGGGTGGAAAAAGAGCCAACCAGGAAATACAGTGTCCAAAAACGCCCGGAAAAGGAAGAATCACGCTCGCTTAAAAAATAAATATATTGCTAATGGTTCGTAGAAGGTCATATCGGTTCTAATGCAAATGGTCAGCTGGATAGGATATATAAAAGCTCCGGTTAGTCTGCTCTTCCGGAGGGGAGGTTTCTAGTAACCTCCGGTCTGTCACTGTAGGATGAAAATCCAATTCTAAGAAGTAGACGCCGGGGAGCGTCAGATGCACAAAAGTTTGTCTATGCAGTGCTTATGGCGGTGGTGTGGTGGTGGGATTAGTGTTCACAGCTGATGTGTCCCAACAGCCCCAGAAAATTCCTGGAGTCTCGCAAGTAGAAGTTAGGATAGGTAGAGGCGTCGTGAAAGAAATCGTCGAACTGGTGGGATCACGGCAGCCGAACCAGCCAAACCAGCCAGGGCTTTTACATGAGGTAGATAGTGAGGTAGATAACGCGGTCCTGGTTGGCATCGTGGTTGTAATTGTAGGTGCAGGTGATGGTGTTGCGCTTGTAGTCGTCGCCGGATCCTTGCATCCAAGCCACCCAGGTGTCTTACAGGTTGACGTCGAAGTAGCGGCAGCGGTGGAAGTCGGTCCTGTGGTAGTAATGCTCTTATCATTGCAACCAAACCAACCAGGTGTTTCGCACGTCGACGTCGACGTCGACGTGGGAGTGGGAGTGGGAGTGGGAGTGGGAGTGGCAGTGGAAGTGGCAGTAGCGCTGGTGGTGGTGGTTTCGTCCAAGCAGCCCCACCAGCCGGGTGTTTTGCACGTAGATGTCGAAGTCGATGTACTACTCGTCGTGGATATCGTTGAGCTTTTAGTAGTGGTGGTAGTAGTCTCTGAGCCATTACTGTGGAAGAACTTCCACAACTCACAGTCGTAGCATTCCTCCTCAGGTGCGCAAGCTGGTACGTCATCGTAAGCCTTTACTACATCTGAGATAACGGCTTTGATCCGGTGAGTTCCAAGTCCCACGCGCCAACCTTTATCGCCTACGGTATCGTAGACGCACATCTGGCCGGTGTGGCACGCGGACTCCATGGCATAACCGCCCCATGTACAAGCCGAACCAACCCCATTGCAGGTCCCCATATATACCGGGTCCGCAGTGTGTCCAAAATGATAAGCTCCAGTATAACGCCGCAATTGTGGAAGTCTCGGATCATGACCAGGAGGGCTTGGGAGACCTAAGCGGGCTGCTGGAAGAGCTTCAGGGACAGCCTCAAAAGTGACAGCAGGCAATCCATATGTCAACCCCAGTAAACTGGTCATGGCACCTCCCAGTGAATGACCAGTCAACCAAATGTTTGCATCGGGGTAGATTTCCGTGACGTTAGAATAGAGATCAAGCGCTGCACGGTAATAGCGGGTTTCATCAAGCATAGCCTCGACAATACAAGTCAAGTTCGCCGTATATGCAGATTTCTGGCAGTCACATACTTGGCGCCAGAGGTACGAGCCACCCTGTCCACAACAGCAACTGAAAAACAGGTTGTCGTTGACTTTATCATTCGTAGTCGTTCCCGCACCATCGAAGAGAGCAGGCGAGGTACCCTTGAGAGATATCACAACAGTACTGTTGCTCTTATCCGCATAGATGTGGCCCCTGAGACCATCTCCTCCCCAGCCAAAGCTAGATGAGTAATTAAAAGAGCCATGGACATCCTGCCAGTCCTCGCTACCCGGCTCCTCGATGTAATCATTTGCAGTCATCTTTGCAAAAGTAAGAACAGTTCTCTTTTTGGTGACATCTGGACCGGGTAACGTATCCATGACCCACGCCGACGGTGACAAGGCAATTGCGAATCCGCTGGATCGTGCGGCCGTCAAATGCTCTTCGATAATCATTGGTCGACGATCGACAAGTCGTTGGATAGTAACTGGTTGCGATGAAGCAATTAAAGGCTCGTCTATCGTAACGGGCTCCTTCTTGAGTCCATCCTCAGACAGAACCCAAAGGCGGGTATCCGGCTTAATGTCAAGCCGCTTGTGGAGATCGGGATGTTCATATGTACCGCGGTGAAAGAGGTGCCGAAGCGTCTGTATTCCCATTGTTAGAAATAAGAATCGCATGATCAGTGAGTGCCAAACTTGCAAATTCATATGTATTTGAATGAGACGGTTTTCCTACTAGAGGAATCTGGGGACCAAGGAAGGGCAACGACTGTCGAGATCCGAAGTATACAGGCCGGGAGGCGGTGGCGACAGTCGAAAGGAGAGTAACACACAGGAGAAGGTTCAGAGCCCCAAACCCGGGTAAATAGCGCTTCTTCGTCCGCTTCTGACAACATTCCATAGTGATATGAAGATGATCAAGGATGCTGGGGATGAGACAAGAGTGGGCGAGAGTCTGGCCCTGGGTTATCAGCTGGCTGGATGACTTATCGGGGCGGTGACACAATGCGGAGGAGCGCGCACGTGATGGCCGAGACGCGTGACGATGACGGGCGATGCGGCGCTGCGATCTCATGGACCTCTAGTTGGGGCTTTCGAAGGCACTTGGTTAGCCACAATGCGTGGGCTTGTCAAATAACAACGTGTGAGCTTCCCTATTCCTTGATATCCTGTTCATTTAATGGGTCGGAGGCCCTGAGATTATTCACTCGGATCCTCCGTATCTAACTCTTATATCTGCGTTCCTCGATCTGCGTCGGCCGATAGCTGAACTACGACACGAACTGACTTGCAATCTGATCAGGTGCAAGATTGTTTCATCGGAGGTTATGTCTTCAGTTGTCCCGGTATATGGCTCTAAGAAGCCGCGGTTACATTCTGCTCGCTCATTCCCCAGGATGGATGCATCGGACGTAAGCCCTTTCGCTCGCTCGAGAGCCAAAACGGTCCAGTCCGTGGCAATAACAGAGACGGTCGATTCCGATGCACTTCCTCTGTCGATGGATGAAGAAGATCAGGACTCGGGTCCAGACTTGTTTGAGATAACAGGGTCGTCAGAGGCAGCGCCAGGTGAAGAAAGGGAACAGGATGAGGAGGTCTCCGTGCTGTCACGGGGTATTAAGGGACAGCCGGAAGAGCTGCCTATTGAGTTGATCAGCTTGACTGAGCGGTAGGGTGGATCCATATGCACCCTCCCTTCCCTTCTTGAGACCTGGTTAACATTTCTAACACCTCTCCGGCAAGATTTGTGAACTCCCTGAGCGCCAAAGTACATTCCTCCCCTCCCACAGTAGAGAAGATATCCAACCTTTACCAAGACTTCTATGTCAAAGCGGAGTCTCATATAGCTACGCATATATCTGCTCTCGCTTCTCGAATCAACCGTGATCCTTCGCCGCAAGCTCCCATTCAAGCCCCCCGCGGAAGTGCACAGTCGAAGTTGAACAACAAAGGAGCCGAAAGTGTTGTGCCCAGTCGGCAGATGTTAACGGCTTCAGAAGTTGCAGAAAAAAGACAAGCACGAAAACTTCTCGCCTCTAAGCGCATCGCTCTGGAAGAAGCTGTAGAACGGCGAGCATGTGAGAGTATCTATGGTAAACTCTGGAGACATAAAAGCACCCTCGACGAAGTACGGGATGAGAAATTACGCTCGAAAACAGCGGCTTTACTCCTAATTGGAATCAATCTAAAAGACCTTGGAGTGGATGTCGATATGACTACTATCGGCGAAGAAAGACAAAAAGAAGTAGATGAGGGTCTTTCCCTTGCCCGTGATTGTCTCGCTAAGATGAATGAGGAGAAATTTCCTCTAGGAAAGCTCCATCACCTTGCGGCCAGCCACAAGGCAATCGTTGATGTTTTGACCAAACTGCTGCCCTCGTCTTCCTCCGCTGATGAGATTCTACCTACCTTGATCTATACACTTGTCACATGCCCACCAGAGGGTATCAACGTCATAAGCAACCTCTTCTTCATACAACGATTCCGGTCGTCTAGTAAGATTGACGGCGAAACCGCGTACTGCTTGACTAATCTTGAAGCGGCAATCAGCTTCCTAGAAAATGTCGAACTATCCGAACTTCGCTCGGAGGATCTACCCGAAAGAGCATCCCTTGACGGTCCACCGTCCCTTGAAGCGATTGAGCCTCTTCCCATCAGAACTGAGGCTCCTGTTTCCTCCGTTACAACCGGCGCTTCTGGTGAATTCTCAAACCCAACTAGCAAGGAAGATCCCTCCAACACTCTTCCCAGACCTCAACAGTCTGTGACAGCCCAACAACGTCTGAACAATCTATTCCAACCACCCTCAAAAGTCCTCGAGGCAGCTAATGACGCTGTACGCAACACCGCTGACCAGGGCCTAAAAAATATCGGTGCAACACTTGATAGCAGTTTTAATTTTCTCTTCGGTCGCCTCAAAGAGCTGCAATCAAGCCAGCCTCCTGGCAAAGAAGGCAGCAATCCTGTCTTGCCAAAAACATTAGCTGAAGCTCGACTTCTAGTTACCTCACCGGATTCTACCGAAAGCAACTCAGGTGACGACAATACCTTGCAGACTCCGATTCCCACGGATCGGCATTCACTGAGGCGTATGAGTTCAAAAGACGCTTTCTTAGGATTAGTTACGGGGCAAAGGACCCCGCGTGACCGAAGCGTGGACAGCGCTAGGACTCAAGGCAGCTCCAAAAGAACCGGCCCCGGTGTAGATTCTACGAAGAATGAGCCATCACCTGGCTTCTCTCAAGGATCCACTGCATCTCTACCTCCTACACCTTTAGAGTCCATGCGGAACTTCGGGAACACACTCAACCCGCTCAATCATATTCCAGGGATGATCAGAAGCTTTGGACGTCCGGGGCCTGACGGACCTGGGGGACTTTCAGTGCCTTCAGAGAAGACGAGAACAGTATCGGCCTCACGCGAGGCCCCTTCTGCTAGCCCTGGGAAGATTGACCCTCCGATCCAGCGCTTTCTCGAGACTCAAAACGTCAACGATCTGACGATTAGAGACGTATCCACATTGCTTGAGGATTATAAACGAATTGCTGCATTGTTTTTAAAGCAGGACTCCAATTCTAAATGAGTAGTGACCTCTTACTACATATTTCTGGCATTCACGAGTTCCTGATTTCTTCTAGGCATCTGGTGTTTCGAGGTAATAGTGTTGCGAATCACGGCTACCGCAGATCGCCCATCTTGCTAGGGGGCGTTTATTCCGTACTTGAACTCCGCATTAGACATGCTTGGGCGCAATGACTAGGAAGCATTGGTTGTAGCGAATACACACGATTCATACTGGCATTCAATCTAGGACGTAGACGTAGACATGATAAGGTGATAGTAGATGGTAATTCGCCCAGTGCTTTAATCTAACAACTGTAGCTACCACAGCAGGCAAATCCCATGGCATAGTGGACATAGAAACAAGATCATCGCACATAAAAATCCTAATGAAATGCGAATTCACCCCATTGAAAACAATACACAGATAAGTGATATAGAAATAACAAAATACTACCCCCTACCAGCCTGCCCAGATCACCGGGATCGGAAGGCATTGCAACGCAGCAAGCTGAACCGGACATATCCTGAACTTCATTCATGGAGTCTGAGCACGAAGCACCTCGGCACCACCTGTTCTCATATCATCAAGCTTTTTATTCAGTTCGGAGGCTTGTTCTTCGACTGCCTCGTGTCTTCTTTTTATTTCTGCTTCATAAATAGCGGCGGTTTTGCGCCGTGCACGACGAAGTTCCTTCATCTGGTTGAGCATCTTGCTGAATTCCTCTATCATCAGGTCGCCGCATTCTTCCCATTCTTCCAGTGTCAGATTCGAGAAATAATTGTGGCGTTCTTCCTCGGAAATATCCATAAGATATGACATCTTATCCTCTGGGATCTGTGATTCCGAGGTGGCGGCGGTAGCCGCAGCAGCTGGAGTGTGGTCAAACGGTTCTGCTTGAAGCTCGGAAAATGACTTCTGGCGTAGAACCTCTGGTGGATAATCAGGCTCGAGGTGTCGCTTTCTCTGCAGGGCTGAATCCGGACTTATCCTTCTGACGGAGTCGTGTCTAGAGAAAGGATCGTTGACTGCATCCTCGTCGAGGGCATCAAGATTGGTGACATCAAACCGGTTCATTGACTGCATGCTACCACGTCGTCCATAGTCAAAAGAAAATACGCCTTCATCATCGCCAGTCTCCTCTGGGTTGGTGCCCGACACGCCTGGTTTCTGACTCGGCTGTGGTCGGGGGCCGGAGGCAGAACGAGTGGGAGTCAAGTCCAACTGGTCAAGGAGGGACGGCTTCGGTGGGCTAAATCTTGTCCTCGGTGTTGCACTCTTACTATGAGGAAGGGTGATTTTCCTAGGTCCGCTGATAGGCACTGCTGGGTTTGTACCTCTGATGTCAGAGGCTGACGGGGCGAAAGCAGCGGGTTTCACTGGCTGGTCATGGACTGGACTGGTGGTCTTGGGATACGTTTTTCGACTAGCGCTCCAGAAGTTCTGTAGGCGCTTGCTCAGCGGCACTTCAGCTCCGCGCCGTTTGGGTGAGTGATTTGTTTTCGTGTTATCAGAATCGTCGTCATCTCCCGCCATCGAGCTTAATTGGCTTCCATCCTCCATATCTTCTGAATCAAAGCCAGCCGTTTTCAAGGCTTTGTCCCCGAGATTTTCATACCATTTGGAATTGTAGGAACGGCGCGACTGACGGAATTTATGCAGAGGTTTGAGTTCAGCACTATAGTGCTGAGTATTTGCGGCAAGTGAGAATTGGTACGGAACATCATCACCGCCCATGACGCTTGTCGCAGCAACAGTAGAGTCATCGATACCTTCCACATCAGTGTCGAACATATCCTTCTGCACAGCATTCTCAGCAGGCGTATGTTGTCCCTGGTGCTCTGGTTGTCTACTGGTTGACGGAGGGACCGGCGCTAATAAATTCATTGCGGGAACCTCAACCCTTGCTTGCTCGGCCAAGTCCTGCCGTGATTGGTGATTTGGAGCATCCTTCATGGGATGTCGAAGCTGAACAGCTTCCTTGGACTGTACATAGTCTCCCACTCCCATCGTGGACTGAATCGGTCAACGTGAGGAAGGTAGGGGAAACCCAAAGACGATAAGGTCACACAACCAATGGGGTTTCATAGGTCCAGTTTGCAATTCTTTTCACATGAGAGACTCCCTGCCTACTGCAACGGTCTCGCCATTCATGGTTATGGTTGTTGCGGAAAATGGGTTCTGGAAGTGGCCCAAATGGCACGCACGGGTACTTTGAAGACACGCGAGGCTGCCACGAGGTCACGTGTGACAGCCAGTCTATATGGCAGCTCTATCAAATAGGAAAGTTGTGGATATGCTGCATCTTATTGATACCAGATACTAGCTGGAGCTTGTTGTTGTCAAGGGTTATATGTGGGAATAATCTCAGCCGTTCAAGACCCTACCTACAAAACTAAGGTCTATGCATGTATCCAGCAAATCCATGCCTTCAAGCATTAGAATATATTTTTGACTTTACAAATTCTGCCATAAGTTTTATTTGCCGGAGATTATATACAGATAGAAATACGCTGCCACGCAGTGTCACCCAAAAGTAACATCATCGTCATCACCAATATGAAGTTCCTCGAACGTGGAAGCCACTCCCTTGCCACGCTGCTTTGCTTTCTCGAAGAATTCCTCCGATTTTTGTATCTCACTCTGCCTTTTGTCTGCCGCTAGTCTCTGCTCTCGTCTCATTTGAATAGAGTCTTCTGTGGACTCAGCGTTGTTATCTTCGTCGTACTCATCGCTTTCTGGATAGGGCAGAGAAGACATAAACAAATCTCCAATCCAAAGCGAGACCATGCCTCTCAGTTCGAGTAAGTCGGGAGAATCGGAGTACGGGGGAGACATAAGGATCTCGTCCATTCTGGCCGCAATCTTCTGTGCTTCATCTAATTCGATCTTTCTTGCTTCTGCAATGAGAACCTGAGTCCTCTTCCTGGAGCCATGAGGACCTTCAAAATCCGATGCATCATCTTCATCCTCCGATGCTTCTGATGGCTCATCATGTCTATTCCAAATATTTTGACGGGAAACACGGCTCTCCTCGTGCGTGACATATACCCAAAGTCCAAACATGGCTGGATAGAAATGTAAAGAACTTAAAGCGTCTGGCGCAGATTTCCGAAACGGGTGTTGAATAATAAGTCTCTCGTAGTATTGCTTCGCATCTTCGAGGCCTCTCCGTGTAAAGTAGATCTTGGATGGATCTTTCCTCTGAATTTCTTCGTCGTCTCTGGCAGCACCAGAAGCAATGTCGGATATTTGGCGGTCCCGTCGGAGCAGTATTTCAGCCCCGATGCCCCATCTTCCTTCAGTGCGCACATCAAGTGGGATGCCCCGGTATTCCTCACGAAGAATCAATCCCCATGCTCTACCAGCACGGATGTAGTCCCTCTTAAGAAGACAGCGATGCAAGATGGACGAGAGGACGGCGAAGTGCTGTACTCGGATGTTGCCTTGATGAGCCGCAGACTGTGGAGGGTACATGGGAAGGGACATCAGAGACAACTCTTTCAAGGTTTCATCCCGTCCTTGTCTGGTCGAGGGCCCCTCATTGGCCGGGGCATGAGGAAAGTTTCCCCCCGGGAGTTCTTCGTCGAAGGAAAGACCAGCAACACGATACTGGTGAGCTTCGTCTGGCGACAATGTAAGAGAGGGACCAGGAGGCACTCCCTCTGATGCAGCATCGGTTGTTTCACCTTCGGTATCATTTTCGCCATCTCCCCAATCATCAAGATCCTTTTTCCGCTTTTTGCGTTCATAGCGAGCAACGCGGACACTAATGGGTTGTTGCCATGACGGAAGTGGGAGTGAGAAACTTGATGCTGAAGGAACAGAGTCCATAGAGCAAGCACTCTGCTGTCAAGAAGCAGGTTGCAGCCTATCCTTCAGGGACAAGAAGCCAATAACCATGGAGGCTGGTGGTTAAGGATAGCTGCATGCGTCTAGTTTTTGGGCGATTGGTATTTTTTTTTTTTGACCTTTCCTCGCTGCCTTCGTATTTTTTTTCTCGGCGCTAGAGCACAGATTGACGTCAATTAAACGATGCGCATGGTATTTTTTGGCATGCCAAATCACCCCGGAGCATCAGAGGACGAACTCAAAAAAAGAAAAAAAAAAAAAAGATGAAAGAAGAAAGATCCCAAGGCAAGGTCGAAAGTTCAGACCCGAAGGCATCCAGGCATCTCTAGCGGATACCTTAGGCTACGGGGCCACCCTCAGCCCCACCATGCCGTTCCCGACAATGTACCTGTTTTGTAACAGGAGGGCGTCAGTACCAGTAGCCATCAGTTTCTATTAGTCGCTAACGTAGGTACTTCACTTAGTAGCAGTACTAGCGTGGTACATTCATAGCCAGACGAAAGGCATATCAACTCCGTGGAAGCTAATCATATATTTTAATTAAAGCAGTTATGGAAAGCCTTACAGTTATCGCTTTTCAGTTTTTTAAAAAAAAAAAAGAAAAAAAAAAACTCTCCGGGCCTGGGGTTCGAACCCTGAACCATGGCCCCGGAAGGGCCCAGGTGGAATTTCCACCTGGGTGTCAATCGTCAACTTGGAATTTTTGACTAGCCAGCTCCAAAATTGACTTGTGGCCGTCACCTTCAGAATAGAGTAAAAAGAGGGCCGTTCCCAAGGTCTGCGTTATGAAATAATGAAACACTCGACATTGAAAACCGTCCATTTACGGCCAATCAGCCTGCGCCCAGCGAATGTCAGGCGGCAAGTGAAGAACTCCCTAAACGGGCCAAGGTTAGTCCTAATGGGGCCTAAGGTAAGCAGACCACACCCAGAAAGACTACCCCGTTGTGTCCGTTATCATCCACCGTCATCGCCGCCTTCCTATTCCTGCGGCCTCTTCTTCTCCCTCCATATACTAGGTGGTTTTCCATCGCCTTCCGTCCATCTGTTGCGGAATCACTGTTACTCACTGGCTTGACCTTCCCACCTGGTTGTCGTGGGGTTGCCTCCCCGGAAGACAGTCGAATCAGCCACCACCTCCTCCGTCATCATTGCTGTGACCATTAGCACCTGCCGTCTGGTTCCCTTAGATCAACTGCTTTCCCATCTTAAGATTTATGTTCTTTAAACTTTGTTGGTTTCTACATTTCTCTCACCGCACAGAGCCTTCTGCAGCAACCCTTGGCCTCAAACCATCGACCGACACCTTGTTTTAGCTGACCGGTCTGAGAAAGGGCTACAGCCCTGGGCTTCTCTTCCCAACACCCACCGACGCGGGAATTTCGACTTCTTGGAGTATCCAAGGAGGTCTATATTGGACGCTGGAGTTTATCTAGACTGTCGAATGGTATGCTTCCTCCGATCCTGTTATAGTGTATAGCTGTCTCAGTCTTCGCTGTTTGAGACTGGTTCTAAGTGGGAAGGTTGTCTATCGTGTTTGCCTATCTTCTCTTCGCTCTCTCTCAGATTATTTTTTTTTTTTTTTTTTTTTTTTTTTAATAAATTTTGCACATTTTCAACTCCCCTCCTTGTTTTTTAAACACTTCGTATTCGCCTTTTTTGATTCACCTTTTGTCTTCAAGTCTGCGTTTTCCCCAATCAATTGCGCTCATTATTCGTCTTACTAATGCTGGGTCTACTTTAGTCATCTAGTTGTCGATGGCAATAGGCGGTCTTTAAACACCCTTTCCGTCGTCCCGATCCTCCATTCTTGTTACTATGGGACAGTCCTCTTCTACGCAAAGAAATTATCGTCACGATACTCGTCTAGAACACATTTTATCTCTCCAGGCAGCCCGTCCGGTCAACAGTGATGCGGACATGAATAGAGGACCGAATAACGAGCAGACTGGTGATTTTGGGTCCCAGCCAGGACCCGAAATAAATAACGACAGCCTCCAAGCCTCTCCCGCGGGCCAGGGGAGCTGGTCAGGAGAGTCATCATGGCAACCGACATTTTCTTCCGAAGGACAACCAGCAACCTCAATACGTATGGCAAGCATCCAGGAGGAGAACGGGTCACAATATGAGTCGAACCAGCGAGAATACCGATCAGCAATCTTTGCTCGCATGGCTGCGAGAAGACAATCGACCATGTCTAGGCTGGGTTCCAGGATTTTACCCAATTCCGTCATTCGTGGGCTCCTCAGCAGTGAAGAAGAAACGCCTGCCGAGGGCCAGGCCCATCGACATGGGATCGTATCGCGATCACTCCCAAGATCTGAAGTTACTCACAATAGTAGCCGCTTCAGCCCTTTCAGTTCACTTGGTTCAAGGGGGATTTCTAGACGACGTTCGATTCGGGGGCCGTATTTCATCCCGCGCAGCGACCCGGGCTTAATTCCTGATACGACTCACCCCTCTACCTATTTTGACTCTACTACAGCCCAGGTACCGGAAGCTTCTAGGGGATCTTGGCGTCGAAGTGCTCGGTTACACCGTGTGAGGAATTCACTGTCAACCCCGATTACCCAAATGTTCGGCCAGGCATCTTCGAGTATGTCCGACGATACCACGGGAAATGTACAGCAACCCCTTATGGGCTCGATGCCCTCGATGCCCAACGGATCTCTCAGCCCTTTTCTCCCGCACCCAGGGCCAATGGATGTCCGTATGGATTTCGATGAGCCGCATGAACTTGATTCCGTGGAGCCTGCTGTGGGGGCAAGTCGCCCGACATCTCCCATGTCGTCGCAGTCGGCCCAAGGATCGTCAAGCTTACACCAATTCCCGGGCCTATTGCGAGCCAGATCATCGAGAGTTTTGCGACGGGAAGAACAAACGCCTCTGTCGCGTGTCCTTCAGCTGGCTGCCGCTGCCATTGCTGCACAGCTGTCCGGTACGACTGGCCCAGTTATGCCTAATATCCAAGCCCTTGGTAATGACGGCTTGGACGGTTCCTTGGAGAACTTCATACAAAGCCTTCAAAATGCAACATCGTCACAGGCGGCACCGAACGATACGCCAAATCCCTCTGGGGACAATGGGCCGGCCACTCCTGTCAATTTCTTGCGCGTTTTCCGATTTGCCAACTCAGATGGTTCCGGGTCTATTAGCACGCCGAATCGTTCCACCACGGATCTAGATAATACAGGCAGAGGTGCAGATGGAATGGACATTGAAAATCCCGTGGACGGACCCGAGGGACGCACTGTTACCCTGGTTGTGGTGGGAGTGCGGTCTGTTCCATCGGGGAACGGTCCCGGCAGCGACCAACCGACCAACGGCGGGCCTGGCCTAGATGCTTTGCTTCGCCTGCCATTCCTGTCGCCAGGAAGCCTCTCGCGCGACCAAGACAGAAGTCCAGGTCTCCTATCACGCGGAGAAGGACGGCCAAGATTTTCGTCCAGTCGACATCCCACCGGGGGTTCCAGCACACTCTCCAACAGTGACGCACAGCAGGGGCTTCAAAGCCCAGCGCGGAGATTGTCTGATACTGGAAACCGTGTTCCCGTATCTTCCGATCCACCTACGCTCTCAGACAGTCCTCCAGGCCCTCATCCTCCTCCTTCGACGCCCGCTGACCCGGGACTGTCAGCTGTGTCATCGGGGGCCTCAACCCCGAGCCGGAGACCATCAGCTGCGTCAATGTTGCCTCCAAATGTCCTACCACAACGTGATGAGAACCGAACAATGCAGCCTACAGTTGAAGCCGGCGAAGGCACTCCGTTCAACGTTTCTCATCAGCGACACAGAAGTGATTCCGAATATGCTCGCCACCGTGATCTGGGTTCTGGTGCTGTTAGACGCAACGGTGTTGTCGAGCCAGACAATGCCCCACCACCTGCCGGCAGAAGCTGGCTGATATACGTCGTTGGGACCAATCTTTCAGAGAACCATCCTGCTTTTGCAACCCCCAGCCTCTTCACCGATGTAAGATCGACTCCTCTCTGTATCTGTAATTTCCAGCTGACTCTACTTGGCAGAACCCGACGTATGAAGACATGATTCTACTCTCATCTCTACTGGGCCCCGTGAAGCCCCCGGTTGCGACCCAGGAAGATCTCAGCTCCGCTGGTGGATTGTTCCGTCTCGTGGAGTATGGTGGCACGCTCATCGCGGAGTCTGTGGATGGTGCTGGCACCATCCAGGTACCAGACGGTGACCGCTGCTTGATTTGCCTTAGCGACTACGAAGCTGCGGAGGAGCTCCGGCAACTGACCAAATGCAGGCATGCGTTCCACCGAGACTGCATAGACCAAGTTAGTTCGACACTCCCGGATATGTATATTAGGAGACTGAGCTAATATGTTCGATAGTGGTTGACAACGGGTCGCAATTCTTGCCCCCTCTGTCGGGGCCAAGGCGTTGTTGACGCGTCAAATGGAGAGCCCACTCCAAATGCACAGAGCTCAACTGCTGCTTGACCAACTCGACTCTTTCTTCTCTCTGCCGGTTTCTCTATTTGTCTTCAAAGACCTTTCCCTACTATTCATTTTAATCGCTCTAAATCGCCTGGAGATTAGCATGAAGCGTTTATTTAGTAGCCTAACGAATATGCCTCATTCCACTTCCCTTCTCATGGATATCCAATGCAGCATTCCTTTTTTCTCTTTTCTTTTTCTTTTGTTTCGTCATAGCACCCCAGTTTTGGTTGTTGGCGGCGGGCTTCCGGTTTGCATTTTCGATGGAGGGAAGGAAGGACACTCGATGGTTCGTGGCACAACCAAGCTGTATTTCGGTGACCAAGATGCCTTCGCATGCGATTGTATGGGGTTCATTTACTTAATTTTCTATGTGATATATCTTATTGGATATTGAATTCATCCTCCCTCCCATGTATCTACCTAGGTATCTCGAGTACTCGACTTTAATTAACTATAGATGCCCCGCATCTCCGCGCCGCTGACTCAGCCACCGCGCTTCTGCCCCTCCGATAGCCAGCAGTGGGAGTATCATTTACGACGAAAGCTAAAGACTTGTCTTCTAAATTTAGGTGGTTTAATCATCCAAGCTTCTTCTATTTATTGTCTGTTACTGTCTTTAGGAATACTTCCCTTGTACGCGCACCGCGATTGATCTGACGGCGCAACCGGGCAAATTTTTCGAGCCCACTGTGGCATTCTTCCTGCGACGTCATATTTTTGACTCCTCCCCTTTTGATTCCCCAGTTCTATAACGCAATGGAGACGCCCATCCGCATTACCGTTCTGATATCCGGCAATGGATCCAATCTTCAAGCGGTGATTGACAAGGCCAGCGCCGGCCAGCTGGCCGCGACCATCGTCCGAGTCATCTCGAATCGCAAAGATGCCTACGGCCTCGAGCGAGCAAGAAAAGCAGACATCCCTACACAATATCACAATCTCGTCAAATATAAGAAGCAGTATCCTTCGACCCCCGAAGGAGTTCAGGAGGCACGAGAAGCCTACGACGCAGAATTGGCGAGACTCGTCCTCGCCGATAGCCCGGATTTGGTCGCTTGCTTGGGTTTTATGCATGTGCTTTCATCGAAGTTTTTAGAGCCTTTGGAGACGGCAAAGGTTAAAATTATTAACCTTCATCCTGCTTTGCCGGGGGCTTTTAATGGAGCTGTAAGTTTTTTTTTTCCTTTCTCATTGTGTGTTTTTTAGTGCGTGTGGTTGTATCATAAACCTACTGTTATCATTACTGTCTGGACGGGAGGAGAAAGTCTATGTGATTTAAGTTTTGTTGAGAGACTGCGTTGGATGATGAGGTCGAGATACTTATTGTTGTCAGAATGCAATCGAGCGGGCTCACGCTGCCTGGCTGAAGGGCCTGATCGACAAAACAGGCGTGATGATCCACAACGTGATCTCAGAGGTTGATATGGGCAAACCAATTCTAGTGCGAGAAATTCCATTTGTAAAGGGAGAGGATGAAGATCTCCATAAGTTTGAACAGAAGGTTCATGAGATTGAATGGGGTGTCGTAATTGAGGGCGTGCAGCTCTCGATCAAGGAACTGAGGGAAGGAAAGTAATAACGTTATTTTAAAGGCTACTCCGGGAACAAGGCAGACTTGGATGACGATTTTACGATGTTAAAATATAGGGATTGGGATCATGATTAGAGATGGAAGGTATGGCTGGTTTACTTGCAGGGCAATTAAGAGGGTTGTCTTGATAGGAGCTAATCAGTGGGCAGGCATCATAGGACAATGCAATAAATAAATATATAAAAAGAGAGAGAGACCGAAAGAAAAGCGTGGTTGATTATCCACATGCATCAACTCGTAAATTGTTTTGAAGGGAAATGACCTATTCTGCGCAGTGCGGAGTGTTCGCTCTACGAGTTTAGTATTCCGCCTACACAGTATGCCACCTTCAGCTTTGTCCTATGATTTGAGAGAAATACTTGGCTTGCCTACGATCGGCTGTCCTTCTTGCGGGTCTAGGTGGAAGGTCGATGACAATGGGTCCTCAGTCCTCACCAGACTCAACATGGTACTGATGAGAGATTAATTTCCGTGGCCATCGTATACAAATACGAGTACTCTCGTGGTCGGTGGACCAAGTTGTATGCGTGATCAGCCACTAGATGACACCGTTTCAACACAGTAATCTGAAAGTGAACACTAGTCGACAAACAGGAACGCACTAGGACCCAGGAAACCATGAATATGGAGATACAAGCCCTTAAGTCTTACCACGGGACGTGTTTCAATCTGATAAACAGAGTACTGTATTGTATCTAGGCTAATAGAAATGGACATTAATACAACTACTCTATATTTCCAGCTTCGTCAGAGGACCCAGTGCATTTCGATGGGCAGACCCTCAGTTATTCTCTGTTAGGAAGGAGCCTAACTAACTAATTAATGATCGGGCCACAGGTCTCGGAAGCATTTCTCTTGTAGATACCCTTGCACAACGCCACAGAAAGAACATCCATGATCCCCCCAGTTGGCCCAGATGAAGGCTTCTATCTCACGCAGGGGAGTACGAATATACTGGTCCTCACTGCGGGATCTCACTTCATGAAGTGACTGATAGCAGTTCATTCGGGGTACTCCATACTACAGGGTAGACAGTCAGATAGACAGAGGAGCTAGCTACTCCGCCTACCCAAGCATGATCATCCTTCGACCAGCACGGCCTTCCCTTTCCTGCTCTCCTGTGGAACGTGCCGAAGCCTCTGCGGATCCGATCTTCATTTGGCGCCAGTGACAAAGACCGTTGAATGGCCGTTGTCTGATGATCTAGGAAATTTAATGTTTGAACTTTCGTCTTCGTCGCTCTTGTTGGCTCCAGCGCCCATGCGTCCATCCGTGGATTAACTCCATCCGGGATACAGGATGCATTCCGCGACCGGGTCCTCTTTTCCTTCTTGAGCTTGGTACAGACCAATCCGGTCTGGCTGGAGAATCTTCCCCCTCAGTTGTGCCCGAGAACCCCGATATTACGGAGTAGAGAGGGGCTGGGAAGTGTTCCATTGTTGAGGATTAAGGGAGCGCTGACAGAAGAGAAACTTACCAGGGACGTGGTAGGAATTCCACGCCATGCGTAAGAAATCTCGTATGATATGAATCCGACTTAGTAAATTAGTGCAACTGGATCCGGATCAGCCACAAATGTGGTTCCCATCTGTCTGCTTCAACTCTTCGATCAGGGAAAGGAAAATAGGCACGATCTTCATGGTTGGCAGCTGCAGCTCATTTCCCACCAGAGCTAATCCGTCTAGATGACGGGCCAATCCGCCAGCTAACAATCCAATTCAGACCATGTACTGGATTACTGGCTTCATGGAGAGACTGATTGGCCGTGGTTCTCAGTGTGGCTCCGTTTCTTACCGGACTTGGCCACTGTGTGAATGCCAATGCGGTGCATATTCGCTAACCAGCATGGGTTTAGCACTGGTCAGAGCAAGTCTTCTTGCTGCTGATATTGGCCATATGTCGGGGATCCACTCCTAGGCAGTGGGAGGAGGGAGAAAAAGAGGCGCAGATGCCAGAATGGATCATGAGTGCCGAGACGAGGAGTGACCCAGCTTAACCGCGGATAATGCCTAATCAGGACATCTTGGGGGTGTCAGCTATGGCACCATGGTTCGTCATTGAACTGAAGAAGCCAAAAATAAAAAAGAAAAAACTGCACAGTGCACGTACTGCTCTTGGCTGTTCCAAACCATAAAGCTGAGTGGACAGCAATGATATATACAAACTCCACGTCCAAAGACTGAGTTTAACTGAAACAGGTAGGTGTCTTAAGATTCGTCGATCAGGAACATCCGACAGGATATACTTTCGCGGAGATTGCGTCCCATTTTTTATTTTTAATTATTTTCACATTCCGAGCCTAGGTCCAGCATGTGCCGCGCTACTCTAGTAGAACTCAGCATCAAGACCCGGTAAGAACGACAAACCGTATGCAAGGAGAATCAATCCCCATGAGTCAGGTAGAGAAATTGATTAATGGAGAGGCCATAAAAGTGCATTACACAAAAATTTGTCAATCAATCAATCAAAGCAATAATCAGTAATCAATAATCAATAATCAATAATTCTGGCCCCTATAGATCCACCCCATCCCTCATCTGGCTCCACTCCGGACGAACGTTTCGGCAAATTTCACCCAGCGAATTCTGACCTACTCCCCAGTTTCACAGTTGGCCGACACAACCCATGGCAAAAAGTTCATATGTACAGAATACTTCATTGTTGTAGGTATAAACTTTGGGGGAAGAGGACAATGCCACGAGGTGATACATTTCCATTAGGTCCTAGGGTAGATGATATTGGACCTTCCTTGGGAAATGGATTCGAACCAACTCGACGATTCGAACCAACTCGACGCTAGACTCGATTCCCTCTTAAGCATACTGCAATAGGGGCATTGATGCTTGATGCGATATACACAGGGGCCTCACTGTCTTCGAGGTCCGGTAGAGCACAGTTCTATCACCTATATAGGTCCCACCTCCCACGATACACATCATATGCCGTGATCTATCCATTCCATCCTGCCGGATGCCATTATTACATAGTACCTAGTTACAACCTGGCCCTGATTTAGGCTGACAGTACCAGGGTTTGGGGAGTGGGAAGTGGATTGCCGTTGTCGGGGTCCATCGTGGCTACAAGATTCTAGGTAGATTCGTATATACCGAATCCCGGGAAATGGATGATGGACCTCTCTCTCTCTCTCTCTCTCTCGCTCTCTTTCTCCTTCCCGGCCTTCTTTCTCGGGGAAGTTAACTGATCGTCCGGGGAGGTGGGATCGATTCCATGCTTATCATATGAAGTAAATCCCGGATAGAGTGGCGCATTCTAAAAGGACCGGAGAGGGGGAGAGCGAATCAATTCTTCGACGCCGAGAATAGAGTGGAGAGACTCTTCATTCCCTGCTTCATTTCTTCTGCTGGGCTTCTGAAGTTCTGATCCCATAGATAGTCCCAAATTCTAATATGAATCCGCAGTTCCGCACATACCAACGCTAGTGCGACTTAGTGGCTCCATATTTGGCCCATCAATGCATATCGGAGGCTACTTGACTTCTTTCCCCCCCGGACAATTCATGCTAGTGGTCAGGGGAGAGATCATGGACTGAGACTGAGACTGAGAGAGAGAGAGAACGGAGGTGAGGTGAAATGGACAGATGTAGCTATTGTGGATTATATTATATATAGTTAGATACGGCATGATGGTCACCTTCCCGATCATGACGATATGCGCCCACACACGAGGTTTTGGGCTCTGCAATTAAAGTTGTTTCGACGAAAGAATAGCCTGGAGTATTTCCGAGGAGATTGCTTAGTGTTTTGCCTCCCCAACAATGGAGGTTTGGATGGTTTGGGGTTTATTTTTATTTATTATTAGTATTTATTTTTCAGTTTTTGCCTCCTGCTTGTACTTCCTCTCTCTCTCCCCCTTCCGTTCATCATCTGTCTTCCTCCCTCTTCATTTTCATCTCTCTTTCCCTCTCTCTCCCTCTCTCTCCTCTCCAATTCTCTCGTTTCTCATTCCTCCCCGCTTTCCTCGATCGTTTTCATCGTCTCTATTTCTCCTTATCGACAATCCCTCTGTCTCTCGTCGACCCATCCGTTCTTCCCTCACAGCCTGGAGTATGTCGATGGTCGGGGTATCTATCCTGCCCTTCCCCTGCGGGTTTTGATCGCCTTCTTCCTCCCCCAGCTTATGCCGATCTTGTCTACGGCCATCCGCCTGGCTCCTTTGATGCAATCCGTCCTATTTCCACTATGGCGCACCCATACACCCCGTCTCAAACCTCCCTGATCAGCTATCTGCCAGGTCAACATCTGCAGGAACAATCACCGCTCTCTGCCTACTCCCTCCTGGGCACCGGCCAGTACCCGGAGAGCGTCGCGCTGTGGCACAATCCTCCCACGCAACTCCACCAACCGGGTTTGCCTATCGCCACGTCGTATCCGTCGGCTCCGAAACCGCCATCCCTCCTGCAACCTCTCCCCGACCAGAAGAAACACAAGCGCACCAGAAGCGGCTGCTTCACCTGCCGATCCCGTCGCATCAAGTGTGACGAGTCCCGTCCGGTCTGTGACAGATGCCGCAAGGGGAATCGCGACTGCGTCTACCCATCTCCCTCCGCCGGCTCCGCCTCCAAGGTCGCATCCCGCTCCGGCGTGAAACCCAAAACGCCGCGCTCCCAGTCATGTGGGAGCGACTCGTCCGGCCAGGTCGAGCAGGATGAGGTGCGCACCTTGGAGCCCATTGTGGACGAGGAGGAAGAGGAGGATGGAGAGGGAAGCGTAGGTTCGAGTACGCGCCTGTCGCCGGGCACCGCGCTTCCAGCGCAACCGACTCGCTCGACCCCGGGGCTGCCTAGGAAACATAGCGCCCAATCCCTGCGGAAGACGAAGCGCCCGGCGAGACAGCAGGCGGCCACCACCACCACCACCACGACGGACAACCCCTTGGTTTTCCACAAGGACCCCAGCAGTTCGCCATCGACGGAGGCGTCGTCCAAGTTTGAGTCCCTGAGTGCGCGGTCGGCAAGTGTCATCACCGAGCCTTCCAGTCTTCCCAGTACGGCCCACCTCCCGGAAGATCTACGCTTCTATCTCTCCTTCCATCAGGAACATATCTCCTATCGGCATTATTTCTTGCGGCCCCCTAGTGACCGATTTGTCCATCAGAGCATCATCGAATATGCCCTACGATATGAGCCGTTGCTGTACGCCGTGGTGGGTTTCGCGGCCTATCACCATTGCATCCAGACCAGCAGCGGCAAACTCTACACGTTCCTCAAGTATTATAATACCGCCTTGACACTGTTGCGGAAGTCTTTAGGTTCGAGCGAAGCGCACTGCGAAGCGACCTTGATCACCGTTCTCGTACTTACCACTTTTGAGGTGCGTTCCCTGTCCTTCCATCCCCGCTTTCTAGGTAACCCGGCAACCAAAAAAGGAAAAAAAAAAAAAAAAAGTATCGGCTGACTCTCTCCAGGAATTTATAGGGGACTGGGTGAATTTGATTGACCACCATCAAGCCGCCCATGCCTTGATGCGAGAATTGCTGACCCCGGAGTCGGCAAGCATGAATCAACTCCATAGTCACATCTTTCTCTGGTACGCCCGATTCGACGTGGTCGCTGGGATCTTGGCCGGTAATGAGGCGGTCCTAAGTCGCGACTGGTACATTGCAAAAGAGAAATATGATGCCGAACAAGCTGCCAGTTACCCTGAGGATGCTGAGAAGCAGCTCGCGTTGGCTGCGTCGATCAACCGACGGTTCGGTCTAGAAATGGCTTCGTTGTATGCCAAGCTTTCCCGTGGGATGATCCCCTTCGACGAGTTTATCGCACAGAACGAACACTTGGAGCAGAACTTGGAACGGGTGAGGCACATTTTGGAGAAATTCAATGATTCGGAGTATACTGTTTGGGACTATCCGAATAAGAAACCTCTCGGCGAGGAGGACATCGTGGATCCTTACGTCCCGGGAGGTCTGCACCACGGCCCTCTGTCGGATATCAATATCGCCTGGATCGACTACTATTCCACCAAGGCTATGTTCAAGTACCAGTCGTTCTTGTCGGTGAGGCAGTCGTCATGGGCGGAATTGGAAAGCTTGGCAATCGAGCAATGTCGATTGATCGAATCGATCGAGCGGTGGCCGGAGAAAGAGCGCGGATATATCTTCGCTTTCAAAAACAGTCTTGGTATGGCGTGTCTGTTTGCCCCCAAGGACCCGAAGTACGTCATGTGGGGTCGGAAGAAATTCGCTCGCATGGAGCAAAACGGGTAGGCCTCCCTCGCGATAGCATATGTCTGGCACTGCGATAGAGCTAACAAAAGTGGTCAAGGTACGTGACGCCTCCAAAATTCCGACAGGCCCTGGCGACGGTGTGGAGCCTGCCCGAAATCAATCACTGGTGGCTTCCTCACGACGAAGGCTATCCGGATATCCTGCGAGAAGTACGAGCGATGACGGAGGAACGAACGAACAACCCGCGAGATCACTTTCGAGAGAGTGTGCGGGATATGAAGACCTTGTTCTGGAAGATCAGTCTGGATGATACGGAGAGTGAAAACAGCCCATCCTCTACGGGGACGGAAGGAGGGTCGACGAGTGCCAAATAAATACTGGTGCGGGACTCCACTGTTCAAATCAGATTCCCTCCAGAGCTTAACCCATTCCAGAACGCTTCTATGTCAGAGCAGTAGCGAAGTCCGCGGGCTCGATCGATCAGGGTGGGGTGCTGGTGCTCAACAGGTCGCCCGTTGGCGGCAATCTTCCGAAGCCAAAACGCATTCTTCACCGGTTGGTCTGCGCCCTGGAGCTGCAGCGTCGGCTGGCCGCCTGAAAACATGGATATCAGATCTCGTCCCATAATCGGGCTGGACTAGTTCTGGTTGCGATGCGCTCGATCGTCCCTACCAAATTCTCACCACGGGCCTGTTCGTTTGACACAGCCGCTGCGTTGGAATTTTGATGTACTAGAGTACAGTGGCGTTGTGATGGATGGTAGAAGCTGTTTAGGCGTACTTGGATCATTTTGGAATACCCGCTGCAACGCAGTCTTTTTTTTTTTTTTATTATTTATTATTTCTTTTTTCTTTTCTGGGATTGGCAGGACACAGCCACGGGCTTCTGGCACTCGTCTATATATCGTTTATACCATATCATGAGATACATAATAGCATTGGAGGCGTTGCTTTCATCCTCTATGCCTTCCTGATCGTTTTCTCCTTTTCTCTTTAATTTATTAGGTAGCAAAGCTTTTTACATCCAAGTTTGGCATCATCCCTCATTCATTGGTCTCAGAATGACGAAAAGGCACCTCTATAGCTGGGACCACAGTCTCTAATCCCCCTGCCAGTTCACCCAGTCCATCATCACCATCCACATTCTCTCCCCACGGTAAAGAGTCCACATCCACCTCCCACCCAAGCAAACACCGTAACACGACACCTGCACCGGCCTTGCTCATCACCGAGTTCATCTCCTTGCATCGCTCATCACAGACACATTCCAGACACCCCTGGGGGGTCACACACAGACATGTATCGACGCGCGAGACCGCCCGACGCAGGAGCACGTCGATGAATTCAAACGCTTTTCCTGCGATTCCGGAGCCGCATGGGCCCCCCTTGGCGTCGTAGAAGGTCAACCGAGCAGGTCGTTGGCGCGCAGGGGGTTGAAGCAGCTTACGGATGTTCTCCTGGGCCGTGCTCTGATTCTGGGCTTCCACAGCCAGTTTGAGGTTCCTGCCGAGCTCTTTTTTGGCGACCTTGCACTCGGTGCGGATGTCACCAGGCGAGGAGATTACGAAACTAGGCAGCAGGGAAAGCACGGCGTGTTCGGCGGCGTGGATGGCGGCGGCGATGTTGAGATGTCTTGATTTGAGGATATCAAGAGCAGATTTAGGCACATCCAGCCACATGCCTTTGGTGAAGATATCGATCGGTGGGTTATCGACCGCTACAGCGTCGAGGACGCGACCCTGTTTGTCGATCTTGAAAAATCCATACACCACTGCGTGGATACGCACCGAGCCGTAAAATGCGCGCGAGGGCGAAGAGCCCGTCGGCGTATTGGTGATAGATCGTATGGTTTCCGTTTCAATCGGGTCGATGTCTGTGAAGTCGCGCTGCATTGTGCTCCAGTCGACACGGACGCGGACCACGCGTGCAAACCGTTGGTCTGGGTTAAGTTCCTTCACAAGGTATGTGTGACCCTGGTGCAGGAAAATGCCGCCCTCGTAGATGGTGAACAACGCCCGAGACGCCTCGACTTCCTCCAGGACGAGGTTTCGCGTGTTCGTGACGTCAATGATGGCGAAATGCTGGTCTTCAGTGTCACGGATTGAGACGCAGCGCGAGGGCTGCGGGCGGAACCTTTCATCGCAGTGGTAGAAGCCCAGACCGTCGCGCACAAGACGAGTCGCCGCTAAGTCAGGGAGTTGCTGGCCGAAGTAGACACGGTCCTCATCGGGGCGGATGGGCATCTCGAATGCAGCGCACTGCACATGTCCTTCGAGGATGAGCTCGTTGGTCAGATCCACCTGCAACTCGCAGTTAGGCTTGGTGAAGAGCTCCTCCGGATTCTTCATATAGTGCTGGTCAGTAGGATATCGATCTCCTACCAGCACAGAGAGAGAGTCCTTGTTCCGACGTCCGGCGCGTCCGCTCTGCTGGCGCAGGTTGGAGATGGAGTATGGGAAACCCATAGTGATAACAGCGTCGAGAGAGCCTATGTCAACGCCCAACTCCAGAGCGTTGGTGGCCACGATGCCCATCAACTGTCCTTCGAACATTTCTTTCTCGATACGACGTCGGTCTTGCGGACTGTATCCGCCGCGGTAACCCATGACTAGCTTACCAATCTCGGGTCTTTCGAGATTGTGGAATTCAGTCCGCGCAGCTTGAAGGAGGACCTCACATAGTCGTCGAATCCGGCAGAATGCGATCACCCTTGCCCCCCTGAGAATGAGTTGGCAAAACAGCCGTGCTGTTTCGGCGACGCTGTCTCCACGCCCGGACGTTGGGTCGTCGGGGTCTTTGAAAGGTGTGTTCCAACAGATAAATTCCTTCCGGCCAGATGGGGAACCGTCGAAGTCTATCAACTTGACCTCGTCGACGCCGAAAATGGCGTGCATGTGGTCTTCCGGGTTGGCCACAGTGGCGGAGCAGGAAATGAATCGGATATGCCTGTTCCCTACCGCGGCACAGATCCGGCGCAATCGTCGCATGATAAACGCGACATGGGATCCAAAAAGGCCATTATAGACGTGCAGTTCGTCCACCACGACGAATTTCAGGTTTTTAAGAAAAGTCTGCCAGGAGCTTTCCTGCGGCAGGACCGTGATATGTAGCATATCAGGGTTGGTGAAGACAATCCGCGCCTCATCGCGTATGAGATTCCGGTCCCCCATGGGAGTATCGCCGTCGAACGTCTCCACCATGACATCCTGCAGGCCTTCCATGTACTGCAATAGCTCTTTCATGCTGCGTCTCTGATCCTGTGCAAGCGCCTTGGTTGGAAATATATACAATCCTCGACTACCATGGTCTTTCTCTAGCTCATGTAGCATCGGCACCTGATAGATCAGCGACTTTCCTGAGCTGGTAGAAGTTGAAACTATGACATGGTGACCCTCATACAGGTGGTTGATCGCTTCCGCCTGGTGGGAATAGAACTGCGTGATCCTCTTGGCGTTATACAAGGCATTGACAAGATTTTGCGACAGTCGAAAGGTCAACTCTCCATACACCGGAGGCTGGGCATCAAACACTCGGTGTCCCTCTGGTACAATCTGAGCTGTGTACCAATTCATCTCGCGGATATCCGCGATGATCTCGGACATAGACTTGCGTTCCTTCGGGATCTCCTGCGGCGGCTTCGATTCGGCCCGAGCATGATGTCCATCCTCACTCTCAGGAAGCACAGGAACCCAAGAGTTCTTTTCCCGTTCCAGTCTTTCAACCGGATCCGTGCGTTCATCCTCACACTTCACCAAGAACGCATCGATTGCATCAGAGAACTTCTTGTTCCGCTTCTCGATCAATCCCAACATCTGCTTCTGACTGTATACCGGCATTTTCAAATCCTCGTCTCTCATCCTCCGGACCGGTTTTGTCGTGTCCCCAGTCGTGGGACGCTGCCTTTTCAGATCCCCATCCACAAACTCAAATAGCATCACCTTTGCCGTCTCGGAGTCACCACTGTCTTCATCGCGACCGAACGTCTTAAGCATCTCCTTATCCCCAGTGGCCATCACCTCCAACTTCGCCTCATCCACGTACTCAAAGCGTACAGCCCGTGGGACAAGGGTCCTAACGCGCGCAACATCTTCAACGGTTAGCTCATCGCTACCACCCATCTGTCCCTGCACTGCCTTCTTGATATTCTCAAACGTCGTAGCAAAATGCTTCCGTGTACAACAGAATGTATACACTAGGTTCAGCGCGCGATGCGTCCTCGACAGTCTCTTGAACGGTTCCGGCCATGGTGTCGACGGTGTCTGTTTAGTCGAAGTCACAGTATCTCTGACCCGACCTTTCCGTCTTGCCCCCTTTTTAGCCGTGCTCCTAGTTATGGATTTCTCTGCTGATGGCTGAGAAGGAGCCTGTGTCTCGTCATCATGTCCGGCGGCAGTCCGCGTAGAAGTATCCAATGATTCTTGGCTCTGTGGTTTTCGCCGTCGTCTCTTAGGTTTCTCCTTGTCGATGTCTATACCCTGATCCCCTATCCGCTCGGAGGTGTCATCGTTGGTAAAAACTGGAGTCTCAAGGGGGGCTCTTTTACGTTTCGATACCGAGCCTGTGTGGTCCGGACATTGTGATTTGAGGCGGCTCGTCATCACGACGCCCCATTGTGGTCATTTGTAGACGACAGTGTGGAATAGGATGTGTAATAAAGTCGGTCCTATCGATAGGAAGGAAATAAGAAACGCATGATCACGTGAATTGGGTCTATATTACCATATCGGACATAGCAGAACATCATATTTACTCCGTAATGCTACCAGTCTAATTGCCTAGGAATCCATGTACAAGAAGGAAGTTGAACGAGGGCATAAAATGTGATATGATATATTCAAATCGCCAAGAAATAACAGCAAGAAAATGGGAGAATAAAAAAAAGAAAGAAAAAAGATATAGATAATCACAGCCCAGCTCAACCGACTCGAACATAGTACTGTGCTCCTCATACCAAATGCAAAAAGACCAGAGCAACCAACCCAACCAACCCAGAAATGCAGACATTTTCTCTCCACCTGTCCTCTCTCTCTCTCTCTCTTCGAGGTTCGACTCGTTTACGGACAGGGGTAGATTTGAATTCACTGTTCCTCGAGTAGGTCGCAGACGACCTGGTAAAGTTCCTTGGCAAGATCCTCACTTCCCGTCTGGAAGAAACAAATACATTAGTTTACGATGAGAAAGATAGATAGAGAGGGGGGAGCTCACTCGAAGCAAGATAGGAACCGAACGACCACTTTCCAAGCTAGCAAGATGGATCTGTTTCGATTTCGGTTCGTTGCCGGACGCATCACCGACATTCATACCCTTGAAGATGGGAGTGTTGAGCATCACGCGCAATACGCCATCGGCGCGCATGATCAAGCGAGCGGTGTTCTTGTCCTCTTTGCCGTCGGTGACTTTGACGTTTACTTTGAATGTACCGATACCACGCTCTCGCCATTCTCCATCAGAGAATTGGAAGAGTTTCGCTTTGCAGGAGAAGTACGTCTTTTCTTCTTCCTCTCCTGTCTCGACTATTGCAGGAGGTTAGTATGATTTGCAAAGGGTTATTAGAATGTAAACACATACTCGGTCGTTCGAAGAACCTCTCGTCTGTCTTGTCTTGCTCGAACTCTGCCAGTCCATTATCGCCATCTTCGTCTTTGCTTTCCTCTTCCTCGTCCTCTGTAGCACCGAACGGCTTCTTGCTAGAGCTGCCGAAAAGACTAGGCGCCCCTGGCGAGGCAAAACTGGTAAGACCTCCCTTGGATTCCGATGCCCCAAATCCTCCGTGAAATCCTGAAAATCCGGACCCCAGAGCCGCAAAACCCGAAGTGCCGGCCGCAGCGGCGAATGCAGTAGCAGCTGGTTTCCCAGCTTCTGTGGTAGCCGGTGATTTGAACACCGAAGTAGTGGAACCTCCTAGCGAACCGAACGGCGATTGTTCCGAGCTCGCAAAGGCGGCCAGACTTGACGAGGCGAAGGCGGACGAGGATGTCATAGTGGCAGGCTTGGAGGGTTCTTCTGCCTCTTTTAGTTTTGAGGTACCTAGTGAGCCGAAAGGAGAGACAGTAGAAGCATTTGCAAATGCGTTGGGAACAGCGGCCTGAAAAGTAGTAGAAACGAAAAAGCAAACATGTAAGTATATGGCATCTTCTCACACAACGATCCCAACGGTAGATTGACTTACCGAATCTCTCTCCTGCGAATTGTCCCTATGTCGTTTCTTTTCCGGCTCCCTCTCACCTGTAGATTTCTCCGTAGAGGCACCCTCCTCTGTGGAGGTGTGCTGAGCTTCCGGTCTCGCAACAGCATCTTCAGCCTTGTTCTCATCTTTGTCCAACTGATCTCTACTTCTCTTCTTCTTCGGGCCCAAAGTCTTTGAGAGACCATCCACATTGGTCGACTCCTCTGGCTGCGTCCTTTCAGCGTTGGATGAAGCCGCATTCGCTTCTTCGTAGCTAGAATCGCGCGACCGTTTCCGTCTATGACCGAGATCATCATTTTCAACGTCGCACTTCTCTGGCTCATTGTCATCGAATGAACGCTTTCGGCCTCTGCTGCTAGCCCGACTGGTATTTCCGCCTTCCTGCGGTTGTTCAGTCGGGGGGTTCGGGGAGGCTGTGATGGAAGTTTCCTTCAACTTGTTGCGAACGGGACGCTCACCACCGTCGTTATCGGAGGCTTGGGAATCATCTGCGGCGGTTCCTGCAGAGCCATCATGAGTCAAATGCACAACGACCTTGGAACTAGTCCTAAATTGAACGGGATTTTTATTGCCGCAGCTAGAGTAGACACACGTACCTTGGAGATCCGTCGATTCTTTTTGAATGTCGCCTGATATCGTGTGAGTATCGATCGTCAATAAATCAGACCAGGGGGTAAAAGTTACCTTCCATGTCGTGATCGTTCCGCAAATCGGAAGCCATGTCTATTACGTCGAGATCGACGTGCTCACCAATGACCCAAGAGCTGCGATAAGAGTCGAGAGAAGGGAAGAGGGATCAATAAGCCACGGCAGTCGCCGAATATCCGATCGATGCAGAAGCCGTGTCAATGGTCGGCAACTGGCGAGGAAATTCTATAACTGACGCTATAGATCGAAGTGTTAGTCCATTGATTAAGCAGGTGGAATCCTCGAGGCAGTTCAAGCAGATGGTGGGCTTGGAGCAGCGCAACCGAGTTCAGATGGGAAGATCTCACAGATACTTCGAGTCAGTTGTAATCTCCACGAGGATGTCCCGCAAAGACAAATTCTAGGGGATGTCTTCAGGCTAGGAGGGTCGGTTAAATTGGGAGCTCAACGAGGACCAGACGAGGTGGCTAGTGAGGAGGATAGAATCGGATGGCAACTGGGGCCAGCAAACGGGTGACGAACTGCTGCTTTGTTGTCGGCGGTCGGACTGTCGCCCGGTTACCGCTCGGTCCACCCCGCAGCATTTCTGGGCATGAAAGACTGCATTGGATATCTTACAATTCTAATACAGAAAAAAAGGGGGGGGGAAGACAGAAGAAAAAAAAAAGGCAGCTATTCAGATGGAAAATATAAAAACGGGAAAAAAAACATCAGACTACGAGGCTCATTATCCCTCGACAATGTATCCCCTTCTCTCGGGCGGAATCACACCAAACCCGGGGGCAATCAATCCTCCTCAGCCTCTCAGCTAATGAAACAGAGGCATCCAATCGCAATGTAGAACACGAACAGGGGGTAAACCGCGATGCCGACTCGGTTCCGGAGGACTCCTGAGCCTCCCAGAATGCTAACACCCGCTGCCAATGACCACGCGATCAGAACGAGATAGACCGGTATCCGGGCGATAGTCGGGAGGCCCAAGGCGCTGAGGAGGGCGGCGATAACGAGAGGAAAGAGAGTGTAGCCGATGATGCAAACGGACTGGAAAAAGGAGCTGAAAGCCAATGCATCAGTAACCCAGGCTCATCATCAGAGTAAACATAGGAAGCACATACATATTTCCACCCAGTAGCTTAATCTGCAGGGTCACAACCGCTTCTCCAATCCACACGATTGAGAACACTCCCGAGAAGACGATGTCGGACTGATCTCCTTTGGCGCGCATCGCCAGAAACATGCTCAAAAGCAAGCAGAAGATGAGAGGGCCCCTATAGGAAAGCCAATCCGGTTAGCCTATTGCTTCGAATCCACCCACACACAGAGAGAGACAGAAAGAGAACATATCTCTCCCTCGATTGTCCACCTACCAGAGATCCCAATCACGCAGCCCTTCACTCATACCACCCTGGAGTACCATATCGGCATCCGGCCAGCGCCCCGCCAGATTCCTCAAACCACCACCAAATCCAGTGGCCTCCCCACGCTCCGCGGCACCGATGCCACCTCCACCGCGCTGCAGCAGTCCGCCCATGAGATATTTAGGCCACAGCACCTGGCGCATTTTCTCCCATACTGCCAGCAGGTCACGCGAAAGGGTGTCCCAGACACTTTCGTCGATGGTATTGAGAGCTGCACGACGGTCTTCGCCGGGAATAGACGACGTGAGGTAATTGCCGGACAGGTTGCCACCTCGCGAACTCGAAGATTCGGCCTGAATGTTGCCTCTTAGCGGGGCAGTATCCGATGTATCGTGTAATGGGTCGTCGGCTTCGATCGCTATCAAGTCGTAGAATTTCCAAAGACAGGGTTAAATGACTCGTCACGTAATACTGATCAAAAGGACGAAACATGGTCTCGGAGGGAATGGGGCTCGTCGGTGAAACTTACCATCATCTGTTTCAATGATATCGTCATCAAGGATTGACTCATCATCCTGTGAGAGCCGATGGGGATAGTGTGACGCTGCGCTGGCCATGGTAGGCGGATTTGTTGTGCTTCAATTCAACTATCTTACGACCACGAAAACATTACCTACCAAAGGAAGGGCCTTGGAACTGCAGGATGGGCCAGATATACCAAGCCAGTATCGCCGAATCCCTAGGGAAAGAAAGTCAGGAATCCAATACCAAAGGCAGAAGCAGACAGTTGTTGTCGATGGATCGGAGAGGCTAGAGTGGCATTACGTACCCGGCACGGACTGAAAGGGGCAGGCGGAACGGATCGTGCTGCAGCGGCCATGGTGCTTTGTCAGATCCAAATCGTGAGGTCTAGTTAATTACTCTAGTTTATTAAGTAGATAGAATTATATGACAGGAGTCTCCCATTCTATCTGTGCTGCTATACATATACAGCCATACTATCTATCTATGTATATATGTACAGGTGCATCCAATCCCAACCAATCAATAATCGTACACAAAGGCCACCGTATATACCAACGCCCATATATGCATACAAATCAGCCGTCAAACCCTGGACCAATGAACGTTTTATACATATTCAACCTAAGTCAAGCTCTGCTAGCCTTTGATGGAGCCTCGCCGTCTTGCTGGTCGCTAAATGCGAGCAACTGCTCGGGGGTTGGAGCCACGAGCTTGCCGTTGTACTTCTGAGCCATCTCGCTCTTGGAGTATTTCCTCAGCTCCTGCGATAAATTTTCATATTCCTGACTGAGCGGCTTGGACAGTAGCTTGGCATTCTCAGGTTTCAAAGCCTCGTCCACCAGGGCTCTTGTCCGGAGCATGATCTTCACAGCAACAGTTCCCGGGACCGCGTCTCGATTTTTCTTATTTGCTGCACGGAGACTTGAGCTATGTTCCAGGGCTTTCTCAAGTTTAGCAATATGGGGCCGCAGGTGTTCGATCGCATTGGTATGCAAGTTCACTTGCAACTCGCGACCGATTACCGCCAAATTTTTGGATGAGCCTCCCTGGTTCCCGTTGAGACCATTCATAGACACTAGGAGCTGAGGATTCTCCTTCAAGACATTGATCAGAACAAGATAGCTATCCAACGCCCGAGGATCCGGGAGCACACAAGACTTGTCCATGAGCCTAAGAAGTTCATTGGCATTCTTCAGAATATTGATGTTCCTTCGGTCCCGGCGACAGCAGCTGAACGCGATGTGGAACGCCTTTCCATCGGCCAGGCGGGAAGGCACAATCTGATTCTGCATGACCTCAACAGTAGCGCGACTCGAGCGGCCGGCTCGCAGTAGCCGCAGGTACTGATGGAATGAGGCTGCGTCTGGTTCCACCTTGTATCTATGATTCTCTTGCGTGAGGTGATGCCAATACGCCTTTCCAGAACCCAATGCCTGAGGCATGGTTAAGCAAGCTTCCAAGATGATGGATAGCTCCCTGTTGCCCACCGAAATATACGACGGGACCGTCGTACCCGATGGAGATTCGTCGGGGACAACAGGATCAAAGAGATTGTCGAAATTTTTCCCTTCCTCCTGCTCTCCCAGTGTTTCGGAGTCGACTTTGGGTGGCCTGTATAGTCTTTCACCTTCGTCCACAAAAGGGACGTCTTCCAGCTCTTTGTTTGCCTGGTTCAAGCCCCCCCGTGAACCTCCCGATGACGTAGCAGGTTTTAAGTTGTAAGAACCCTTTAGAGGCTCCGTTGCCAAGATAGGGATACCAGCGGTCTGGTTAAATAATGCAAGCACATCGTAGCAATCGTGGTAACTAGGACCGTCCAGAAGGAACCTGCCCATGGTGCTCACCAGATAATTATCGATAACATGCTGTCCCTTCTTCCACCGGTAAACAACATCAGTCCATACCCGCTTTCCCTCCGTGATCCCTTGGGCTTTCGCAGCCATGATCTGTTCGACGTCCTTAGGCGACATGTCTTTCACGTCCCTGTGCGTCGCGTCCGTGATACCTCGCAGGATGGTAGTGTATGTAAACGGGTCCGGGGAGCCCGGCCCTTCTTCGGGAAGCTCGCCAGCGATTTGCCATAGGGTATCCATATCACCCTGACGAGCACAGACCGCAAGCATAGCATTGCTATGGATGATGCTGGGCTCGACTTTCGAATTTTCGGCAAAGATAGACCTATATATACTCAAAGCAGTCTTTACAGGATCGAGCCCGGAATTCCGTGGTGCTTTGCTTAGTCCACTTAACATAATTGTATAGGTCATAGAATTCGGTTTCCGTCCACGTTTTTTCATCTACAAGAAACAACCGAAAAATCAGTCACTCCAAGGCCATCCCAGCAGTAGAGGGGGTGGGAATGAAAGAGAAAGAGAACACTTACTTCATTGTAGAACTTGAAGGCGGACCGAGGTGACCCCTTGTCCATACTATACTCAAGAAGATGATTCCAAGCCACGGAGCACTCCATGTCTTCCTTTTGCGCCGCGCGCACCAAGGCAGCCGCCATAGCCACATAACTAGATCTCAGCAACCTCCCGACCCGGTCAGCCAGCGCCCGAGGATCTTTCAGCCACTTCAGCTCTTGTTCAACCACCTTTGAGGTCTTGCGGCGCGCGCTGTGCCCGCGCTGCTCCCGCGCTTTAGGGGACGTCCCCTCCATCGCAATATCAAACAGCATGGCATCCTCATTATCACTGCGCTCGGGCCGGTGCTGTGTCTTGGGGGGGTCGGTTTCTGGACCCGCGGGCGGACCCGTAGAGTATGGCTTCACATCTCCCGATGACTTCCAAACGCCAGTTTGTCGTAGGACCACCATTCTTCGTGCAATAGGCTGATGCAATAAGGAAGCAACTGCTCGTGTCTGAATACCTCTTGTCCACCTCGTGCCCAGAGATATTCTCAGCGCCATAGTATTTCCGACCCCTGTCCGCAGAGCACTGGCATTGCTGCAACGCAGCATTTAAAAAATAGAGTTAAATAAGGGTAAACCAAAAGAATCGCTTTTCTTATATCCGTCACAGTCCCGAAAAGCGAATGAGACCCTTCTAATTGAAGTTGTCTATCAGCAATGCAATCATCTGCGAAAGGTTCAGAAAAGTTTTTCCGGATTGAGTTGACAAGGTACTTGAAGGTGACGTAAAAACTAAACCAAAGCAGAAGGAGGAAAAAAAAAAAAAAAGGTAAAATTTACAACACAAGAGAGAGATCTAGGTGTCAATCATGCAGACTTCAAAGAACACCAGCCAAAAGAGTTGAGGAAGGCCAGAAAAGGGCTTCGGCTGCAGCATCCATCACCAAGCACCGACCGCCTTAAGCAGAATGAAGGCATCAAAGCAAATATCCAGACTAGGCAGGATATGGTTAGCCTGATATTTCGTGAACAAAGTAACTCCGTCCCCGAATAGACGGGTGGGAACCTCAGGCAGCGATACTAGCGCTCATCGCCATCGCTTCGTTAGTTCGTTCCATCGCTAGACCATCCATGATCCATCCATGCCACCACGGCCGCTAGACTAGTTCCAACCAGCATCTTGCTGACATTGTCACATTACACCAGCCGGGATCTAGTAAGGAACCGCTAAACCATAGATAACTTTAAGCCTTTTTAGCCTTCCGTGCCTCGTCATCCTCGTGGCTCGAGGCGTTAAAGGTTCCCATCCCTACCTTAGATCGACCTAGATACTAGTCCGGTGGCTAACCTAGTCTCGGCTTGGTCAACCACCTTACATCCTAGGTTCGGTACTACTGACTAATTAGTGTCTTCTGCCTGGAACATTCTCATCACTAGTCTAACGGCTAATCGGTCCCTTTTAACTGCTGAATGTATTGTTACCATTCGACTTGTATCCAGAGCATACTAGGCGGTACTCTGAACTTAGCAAAGCTTAAAGTTTACCCCTACAAACCGCCAACGACCAGCAATGCAGAGCTTCATATAGCTGTACAACCGCTTGTCTTGGCTCTTTTTGGATCTGACACATCCCATACCCGATAGTTTTTACGTGGTAGTCCAGCTCATCTATGCACACAAATACATCTGGAAAGCATACTATCTGCCTGTAGCATCCTACTATCAACATTTATTACCTAAATTCAGGTACATGAAACGCTCGGAAGCAGAAGAGGCGGAAAGAGGACAAAAAAGAGAGGGGAAGGGACATAAACAACATTCAAACTGAGAAATGTAAAACCAGACTTGAGCCACCAAACCGAAGCTGAAAAAGTTGAGAGCAAATGAAAAGGATCACATGCACGCATTTGGGGACCAAAACCCTGGGTAACATATTTGGCCACAGCATAGAGACAAATGGCAGTAAGGCAGATAAGCATTGCAGGTAATTCACATACAGCATTCCAGGGAAATTTAATTGTAACAAAGTTGGCATAACCCATCACGGGCAGAGAGAAAAGTAATCAAGGAAAAGAGGAAGGAAATAAAGAAAATGAAGAAAAGAAACTAAAGCACAACTAATGCAGACGGCCACGCCAGACATCCCAAGTCACAATCCGATAAGCCAGTACCCATGCAGGGAAAACAAAACCACTTCCCCCCATTAGGGATATTCTTTTGCTCATGCGATCTAATTCAAAAAAAAAAAAAAAAAAAAAAAAAAGAAGAAGAAAAGAAAAGGGAAGAAAAAAAATAAATGGGACAGAGGTGGTGGTTGCAAGGCCACTCTTTTGGACAGCACCAATCAAGGCCAGGAAATGGTATCATGTGCGCAAATTTAAAGAATTAGATCCGGCATGGCGATGTGGGATTAGGAGAATTTGTTATTAGAATATGCAACCTTAAAAACGACAAGGAAGCAGGTTATCTATTGCGCGTAGCTGGCTGATTGGTTTTCTGCGAAGCCATCGTCGATCAGCCACAAGCCCCACTGCAATAGACTTGAGGACCATTTCCCCATAAATTTCCTTGGATGGGTTGTTCCCGTCTTTCTTTCTCCGTTCCTCCGAGTGTCGTAGTTCGTCTCATTCTTGCTTTTTATGGCCCGGTCCTAACCAACAATGCAAATACAAAGGACTTGGCTACTTACGTTGCTGGTACACTTGGCCGCTCTGCCCGTATGGGGAGTGAGGATAGTTGGGAGGGTATGCCATTTGTCCGTTGCCCTGATAGACCATGCCGCCACCGGGAGCACCGTATTGACCAGGCACTTGACCATCAGCCGGCTGGTATCCAATCGGGGGCAACTGAGGTCGGACACCACCAGGGTAGGTGGGAGGTTGAGCACCCTGGGGATCAGCGGGATTAGGAGCATCAACTTGGTTCGCTTGCGCCGCCTGAGCAGCGGCAGCACGCTCTCGCTCTTCGGCCGCCTTGCGCTGGGCCTCTTCCTCCTTCTTGCGGGCCTTCCATTCCTTGCGGATTTCCTTAAATTCTATGCATAAAGTTAGCCAGGGATGGCCAGAAGTCCGAGTATAGCTTATTAGTGCAATGGAGGGCAGGGAAAAGGGAACAGAAGGGGGGAATGTCGGGCGTAATGAAACACAACAAAGCACTGCTATCAGAGCATGGTCGAAGGGAGTCGACGATAGCTTAACCTCAGCGCGGCTTTTCACACTACTGCGATCTGCTCGCACTAAGGCAGTGTAACTAGACTAGTGTGTGGCACCCGCACTAGTCCCCAGCCCAGCTATCTATCAACCCCTCCCATAAAATACGATGCCATCGGCGAAAACACCAACAATAAAAGAAGGATCAAAATATAAATTATAGAGATCCATTAACATACCTTCTGGAGTACGCTTGGCTCCGTGAGACTGCATTGTTACGTGGGCGTTCAAATGGTTGAGGGTACCGTAAGCCTTCTCACAACCATTCCATCCACACTTATACATACGCTCAATCTCTTCATAACGGCGCCGTGGTCTCTTGTGCTGTTGCGCACCAGGGATAGGAACAAATGAATAAACCTGGATCATATTCCATGTGAGCCAATGAACAAGGACAAAAATTATGATGAAAAAGTGTGCCGCAGTTCCGTCCCTGGAGGTAGCCTGATAGCGGCTCCCGTATCCGGGGTGTCCCAGACAAAACTAAACGCAGATGCGCAGCCTTTGGAAACAGACGCCAGAATCATCAAAAACATACCTGACCAGGGCGCGGCCCTGCGGTTGCAGCAGGGGAGGCGGGACCAACCGTTGTGGCAGGAGTGCTATAAGGTCCTGGCAGACCGTGTTGGTGTTGTCCATACCCATGCGACCATTCTGGACGCGTATACATCTGAGGAGGCGGCGGAGGGGGATGACCCTGGTACTGGGCCATATCATGACCCTGGGGCTGGTAAGGCGAGTAGGGAGGAGGATAGGTGGGGCTGGAGGCCGCAATTGAGGGATCTATAGGAACGTCCGCGTCAGACTTAACGTTCGTGTGATGATTGCGATGGTCATTGTGCTGCCCATCATGGAGAGTGGTCATGGACGGACTTGTTGCTTGAGCCATACCTGCCGCGCCACCGGCCTGAGTGTTGGGAGCGTGATGGTAATGAGGCGGGCGGGCCAGGTACTCGGGATAAGCTGGAGAGCGCGCGGCTGGCGGGGGGTTCAGACCGTAGTCGGACTGCGGCGTGTTGGAGGCCGAAATATTGGTGGCGGGGCGCACCTCAGGCTGAGGGGTATACTGAGGGTTAGGGCGAACCTCCGGCTGAGGGGTGTATTGAGCAGTGGCAGCAGCAGAAGCCTGGTCTGCAGCTGAATGTTCAGAATGTGCCGCAGCAGATGGTGGATATGGAAAGTGCGAACCTGACTGCGCGTACTCCGAGGCAGGTCTGTTGTCCATATAATACAAGTCTTGCCGCTACCCGGGTAAATATCCCTGACAATCCTCCAAACTAAAATAAACCCGCGTGCCTGTTTAGAGACGCGTCAAGTGACACAATGAGCTTTGTGGTTGTAAGATTGAGGACGTGCCGAAAAGTGAAATATGCGACAGGGAGAGGTAGCTTAGGAGATCAGAGTAAGATCCTGTGGCAAATGCTTCCAGAGATTTCCTGTCTCCTGTTGGTTGAAACGTACTGTTTAATGAATTGGACGCGGGCCAGGAAGTAAGAGAGCTTATTGCAGCAGGCCCCGTGGATGCAGAGAGAAAGAGAGAGAGATGGAAAAAGGAAAGAAAAAGGAAAAAGATCGACGCGTGAAATTTAGTTGCAAGAATTGCAACGCTTTTCCAACGCACTGATAATCGAGGAAAAAAAATTTTAAAAAAAAAGGGGGGGGAGGGGGACAAGACCAGATTAAGTTTTGCTTTTGGGTTCTGTTTTTTGTAAATCTCTCCCTGAATATGATAAAAAAAGAAATACAGAACAAGGCAGTGGTAATTCTTAGAGACAGTGGTGCTGGATCACGATGCTTAATTGCCTTAGTCGCCTCTTAGGGTGACGGAGAATGCCTTGCAGGGTGGCGGTAGGCACAACAGCACGAGGAACCAGCGGGAGTAAAAAGGGACGGTGCTGTCTGCGCCGGGGCAAGGTGAAGGTTTAGAAAGCAGCCGGGGCAGAGCCAGTTAGTCACTAGGTAGGGCCTAGCACGGAATAAAATAAAACAAAATAAAAATAACAGGAGTGAATAATAAATAGGTATCAAATCCACACAGCTCAAACAGTGATAGCGCAAGAGACGATGCTTCGATTCAAGAGGGCAATACAGTAGCACAGTCACCCTAAATTCGAGACGGAGGGAAAATGGTTCGACTCGACCCGGAAAAGAAAAAACCTGGGCAGAGGAGGCGGCCTAAAAAGGCTTTGGACGGTCCAGCAAGAGGCTTTTCGGCAGGAGGAAAAGCACAGGTTAGGGCACCTCGTGGGATCCGAGAGAATGGTGGAGCGCGTGGGCCCGTATTTTTTCTTTCTTCTTCTCTTTCGGTCCTTTTTTTTATTTATTTTTTTTTTTTTTGGTCCTTGAAATTTTTTTTTTAAACTCTCAGGAAAGAAAAACGTAGAGGCGGAATCATAGAGGAGTGAGGGTTGTAATAGAACCAAGTAAAGTAGGAAGGTAACACCTGGTAATAACGAACAAGAACGAGAAGGGGCGGTTTGGTAAGTATTATTACTGGGGCCACCCTGGAAGATTAATTATTACTTGTTCTTTCTGCTTTTTTTTTTTTTTAAACAAAAAAAAAAAAAAAAAAAAAAAAGAAAAGAAAATTATTTCCTTTCTCTTCCTCGCCCTTGGATCAGAGTGCTTGTCGGTTAGTGGTGACGGGTCCGAAGATAGTAGTTGCTAGCAATTTGACCCACCCTCTTCTTAATAAAATATGTAATTTTTTTTCTTTTGGCCCCTTTCCCCTCAGTTATCGTTGGACTGTACGGAGTACCTCCAACTGTGTGTAAGTACTGTGTCTCTCTCGTAACCCGGCTAAGCCTTCCCTGTCGGAGGGACTTTTTTTTTTTTTTGGCTCGCCTCCCTCTTGTTCTACCTCTCCTAATAGGCGGAGCACTCCGTTAAGGGGTGGCAAATAAAAAATTTTTCAGCACCTCCTTTACCTTTCCTATTTCTTGAGCCCTTTGTTTGGACGGTGCTCACCCCACCTTTGGTCCGAAGGTGGCGTGAATACAATGTTGATAACTTGATGTCAAAATGAAGCTTGATATGTCAGCTTTGGCTAGGGGGAAATTTAGAGCTTGGATAGTCTACCCGCACTTCGGGACGGAAGGTGCACGTCTCGAGTTTGGCCCAGGGAGACTGTTAGGAATAGTTAACTAGGGAATGGCGTGCCCAAGGAACGACTTGAACAACGGTCTGGATGGTGCGAGACTAGTTTAAAGGAGGTGTAGCGTATGTCGGGGTGGGAAGCGAAGACCGCGTGCAGGGTCCGTAGTGGAGGCTTCTCCAGACTGAAAAGTAAAGGAGTACAGCCATAAAATTTAAATTTCAAATTAGAACAATAAAAGTAACGCCAAATCAATAATCTAAAACAACAACACTATCAAGTCTAGAGTAGCATTGAAAGCGAAGCCCAGAAATAGCGGCTGGTGCGGAAAGAGATGATGTGATGTGGAGAGGAGGAAGGCCACCTAGCCACTGCTACTGACGGGAAAAGGAGGATGAGGAAAGATACTGTAATGGGCGTGTTGACCACTCACTTCGTCGGTACTACCGCTACGGGTCCTCAAAGAGGGGAAAGGGAACAAAAACATCATTCAACCGAAGCGTGACCAAAGAGTCACCAATGGGAATCAGCTTTCCAGTGGAGCCCAACTTCTTGACTGGGAGATACCAGCTGTCCATTTTCAAATCAGTGGTCGAAAGGTTTCCAGGATCTCACCATTTTCCCTTTTCTTCTGAGGTCTACAATTCTCTGCGATGGATCCTGTAGCCAAAAGAATATACCTGTGTATATATACGTATCATCGCCGTATCTCGGTGCAGGAAACCATTTACTAGCGCCTTTCACTTCGCAAGTCAGGAACGCGTAAGTGGAGAACACGAGGGTATGTAGCCCAATCAATGTCATACCATGATTACGCCGTCGGACATTAAGTTCATTTTTTACTAAAGATGTATGCTAGTGAATATGTATTTTATATAGCTACAACTCAGTTTTAAGAATACCCTATATCATAATTATCATCAAGAACCGATCTATTAATGCCTTTACTTTATTTATATAAAATAAATGTGTACTCCGTACAAGTATTAACAGCCTTTATATCACAAACAGGACACTTTGATGCTGACCACTTGCGGAGAAAAGGGGAATATATACTTGTCTAGTCTACAACGATAGGAAATATTAGTTGGTAGTGCTTAATTACCAAAGATAGATAGATGCTCTCGCCTGCTTATCATTTGTTATTAATATGTATACAGCGCATTTATATTGATTACTTGTTTTCGCTACCCGTGACTTTACCATTCTCGGAGAATTGAGAGATCATAATACATCAAGATGCATCCATATATAGAATATAGAATTGTGATTTGAAGTACTCTATAATAGTGCTTCAAGGGTACAAGATTATTGCTTGCGGCAAGAGATAATAACTAAGTTCTGATTGATTATAAATGTCCGATAGAGTGCTAGTCATAAAAGGGGAAACCGGGAACGAGTTACAATATTGCGCTTGTTGATACGGAATACCGGAGCACGAAATGGCAGTGATGTTACCTTAACAACGATGTATCCTCGTATCAATGGCATTTATAATTCAGTCGTCAATACCGGAATTACCCCGGGGAACAGCCACGACGAAATCAAATACTTAAATCAGGTTTCATTTTCATATACTGTTGATATCACCAGCACCACTATCTTGCTCTTCGGTTCTCCATAAGTTGAAGGTATTTTTTTTCACTTGACAAAAAAGGGCAGAGTGGACTTCATCTTGATACGAAGACGATGCGCAAGGTAGGATAGAGAGGGACGTGAGAGATGCAAGGCTCCAACCTCGGAAAGGTTATCCTCTGGGCAAAAGACAAGAACATCCATGATTTGATGATTGGTGTCCTGACTGGGACGTACCCCGCGCAGGCGGAACCCAAATACATTGCCGGTGAAGAGCAAGGAAAGATCCTGGCAAGTACTCTATGCTAAGGTAGAGAGACTAACTATCCATTCCGCTGGAGATTTTGTATAAATTCCATTCCTACTGTAATAGTTGTATGTCTTATTTGGCAAATTGGCGTGGTCGATTTATGTATGTTACTCTGGGGTCTTTCTGTATATGTACGTATGTGCCTTCAACTGTCGTAGATTTGAGAAGTTCCGTAAAAGAACGTTAATCCTATGTCTACTTGGTGGGTCAGGGGAATCAATAATAATAATACGCAGCTGCTATTGATATCAATTCAAGTACAGGTGCTCCGTCGCTGCTCCGTACATTTATACCTTACCGAGATAGAACAAGAGATCGATAATATGAATCTAATCTAAACAACCAAGGCTGTAGCCAATATTGTAGCATTGACAATTGAGGTGACCATAACGTCTTTATACTGGTAGCATCAAAAGTCTGATAAGTGGCAGAATGGAACCATGACAATTCTCTCCGGATACTTTAAGTAATGCTACCACTATGAGGTAGGATAGAGTATACGATGTTTCGGATGCTGGCCGATTATCCAAGATCCATGGCGTCTGTCGATCGGGTTAACGACCCCCTTTTTGGTTACTCCACAGTCCACACCCGCCAGGGCCACTAGACTTGAATGTGAACAATGCCATTTATCACTTAAGGGATCTACTTTGCGAGCTCGGAAAACGGCCAAATTCAACTTAGTATGTAACTTCAGGAATACTAACAAGATATTATCCATCCAACTTGTCCAACTGAAACCATCAGTATGGGGTATGACTGGTCTGTGGGCCCCATGGTACATATATACAGCACTCTCTTGTATTTCCCACGTACTCCGTACTGAGTATCGCTTACAAGACAAAGGCCCACCTTGACGACACAGAAGAGCTGTCAGGTATTGCCCAACTCAGTGGTATTATTATTATTTCTCCATGGGCCACATATATGCACATGAAAGGGGTAATTGCTCAGACCCGATTTATGGTGCTTGACCTACTTCGTTAGCTATTTTTGCCCACTTCTTTTTTTCACTCCACTGCCTCCTAAATACAGTATGTACTTCCTTGGCGCTTTTTTACAGATGTACCTAGTAGTCTAGTGTATACAGATGCTATACCCCGTACCATTAATGTTTATGCCAGTGTCCAGGCTATCCTGGTGCTTTAATTAGGTATGGCCTCTGTTGCTCCACGTGGGCACTGGGCATATTTGACTTACTACAGAGTACATAGCATCACTAGCAGGAGTAGGTAAAGTGCTTCTGACAGACTTAAGCATATAACATTCATTTACAGAATCGCAGACTAATATTCATACAGTAGATGTGTGTAAAACTCTCTATCATTTATTCGCGTCATCCCTCTCTTAAATTTTAAGATAAAAAGACACTAGTGCTCTGTAAAGTTTTCTTCCCTTTACACTTGGCATTGATCAGTAACTGCGGGGCGGCACCTAATGTCATTGGATGTACTCTGTAGTGTAAAAGGATATTTAATCTCTCACAACATATGCAATACAAGCCATTATCATGGGTCATTTAATGCCCTGTTGCTATCGGATTTAATAAGTGTCCCCGCCGAACGACGAAAGTACTTTACATCTGATTGTCTATATGGTTTCCCGGGTTTTACCGAGCGCAAGGTACTCCGTGCTTGGTATTGTATGCGATGCATGATCTTCGATCCCTATCTCGCATATATAATTATGTTCATAAGGGTACGGAGAAGCAGTACCTATCTGGCTTAGGTTTACCCGCCACTGCTAGTAGTTCGGAGCAGCTCTACGACCTGCTTTCTCATTTCTGCTTTTGCGGATTAAGCATGGAGCGATGCTTATTTTGATTTGTTATCACTGTTTTTAGGAAAAGGCGGTATAAAAGTCGTCTCCCAAACTCAAAAGTCAAAATGAAATCAGACGCTAAGCAGTTAAGGATAATAAGCTGGAGCATAAACAAGGAGCGCAGCCAATCGGAGCGTCAGCAAATGCTCTACCTAGGTAGTCAGCAGGTAGGACGTAAACAAAACTGTAGGTATGATAGACATGTAGTATAGTAAAGTGGTACTCCATGGCGCAAGTCAAGCTTGTCCATTGCCAACCTTCTCAATCCACCAAGCACGGGAGATAAACAGTACTAGATATTCCATAGACTAGAGCTTTTTGCGGCGGGGGCCACTAGGTTGAAAAGAGTCAAATCTAATAAGCTAGGCAGGAGTCTTCTGTCTTCCATTCTCGTACCGAGAGGCTGATGGTGGATTAAGTTTTGCCTTTTAAGACATCCCACAGTGGGAATCGCGAGATTGTCTCACCCGACTAAGGTGCCCCATAGCAGGTCCTTGGTAGTGCTCCGTACCGTTCTGGCAGGTAGCAAGTAGCAGATCAGCATAACTATCTGCTACCCCATTGTGATGAGCCAGACATTGGCCTCAGAACATCATATCATTTGCCCCCAAATAACGAACAAACATCACGACATCGCAGGAAAATGTGTCCCGTTATTAGGTAATTGATATATGTCAGGAGTTGGTCAGCGAAAGAAATTTCGCTATCACTTGTCAAAGTCCTCTGTACTTATCTACTAACGTCGAATACCTCAGGGGTGCAACATGGCAATAGTTCGGGTCTCCGCCACGGAAAACCGAATAAGGCAGGTGGTGGATATCTTTTCCCAGTTACACCAACTTCGAAACTCGGAGAACCATCTACTGTAGGTATGGGGTACTCTGTATGTTACTTATAGGTTTTTAGATGGCACTGCATATTTATCCTCCTCACAACATCATGCACACTGATGCCACTGAGATGGCACATATTCCATGCGTATTCCACGGGTCTTTAAAATTAAGGAAATCAGGCTAACGACACCCCAGGTGTCAGCAGTTTTGTTTTAGCCCCCAAGCGTACCTACAATAGCGTAGCCCGTGGGGGTTCGCGCCATTTCTTATTACGTTAGTGCTGGTGGAGAGTCCTAGTTCTCCAATCCTGTTGCCTCGTGATTTTATCAGCGGGAATCCCGATTCCGCGCATTGAACTACTACTTATAGTGGTTAGTCTTTTCTGTTCCCCTTATCCGAGCCATGGCCGGCGCTTTGAAATTGCCTTAGCTTGTTATGGAATAGTAGAATCCGCCTAAAACTGCATATACTTTGGCGCTTGTAATATTGAGTGGAGTCGGTATATTACAGTATGGATGCATCCATATATCGATTCAGACTCTGTAATTGAACACCTATAGCCATGGTTAGATCACTCATCGAAATGTCTAGGAGCTCGCATAATGATGGAGTTTGCGACTATGTACCTCTTATCTCTCTGTTGTTTAGTTTTTAGATGTCGCCTTTATACATACTTATGCTCTTGTGAATAAGTATACCATCACCTTGCCTCGTAGAAATACAATAGAAGTGACAGAATCTTAGTCCGTTCCGATAGACCCACAACTCGAACCACGGGCTTTCGGAGGCTTTGTTACACAAGATATCTTACAGTAAGATACGCTTTACGAACCACGGATAGTCAGATGGATTATCCGGCGCGCGATATATATGATTTTGCAGCTATGGGGGTTGTCTTCGGGTCAGGGGTTTCAGGGGAATTTTTTTTTAAAAAGAAAAAGAAAAGAAAAGAGGAACCAAATAGGGTGGAAAGAAACGTTTATACCATGGTAGCGACTCCATCTTCTCAACCGAGAATCAATTGGATTTGTCAACAAAAACTACACCCTCGTTTCTCTGTTCATGTCACGTCCTTCCACCTCTAATCCCTTCCCCTTTTTTAAATATCACTAGATTCCTTTCTACGGTTTACACTGGTTGGAAGTCATTGGCGTTCTCCACATCCATAGTAACCTGCCAGCGCACTTGAGCTCGGCTATACACAGTACACTACTACATGAGTCCCCCGCAATTGAGCCTCCATCCCCGGATACATGGTCGCCTGTCGCTCCTAGATCGGCAATTTCTTGGTTCGTTAAATATGGATGTGCGGATGTCTCATCCTTGGCCGACCTCGCATCTCCGTATTAAGCGATCACGATATCTGCCGGAGAGAGCCATTGTGGGAAGCCATATCTCCACATGTCGCGGCCAATGCTCCGCTTATCTCCGAGAGGGAGAGAAGACGCAACTAGCACACCGAATCACCATCTTGGCATGATGTTGAGATAAATACACATCGCACCAGGGAACCTGCTCTGGTTTTCTGGGTAACTGACAAGGTATCACAGTCATTGTATTTCAAACGTGGCAATCATTAATGATCAATAAGCGATGCCGAGGTGACAGACGGAGAATTATATTCCGTCAGCTGCAAAACCCTTCCCTGGAGTTTCTCCGCGTAGACGAGATTGATTTCATGACGGGGAAGCCTTAGACATGTGTACTCGATGTGTGCATATTGTTATGTATCATTGGAACACAGTATCAGGACCATATTTATCCTCCAGCAGCTCTTGTTGGCCACCTCGGCCTATATACCAGTAATCGCAGCACTTCCCCCCCGACCATCTGACAAGCAATGGTTTGACTGGGTTCCACCGCATACTTGTTGGTCTTTCGATTTGATGTGTTCTCTTATCCAGGGATGTTAGGACGAACTGCTCCAATTTACCCGACTTTTATACATATGTACAAGGCACTTATGAGCATCAAACTATAGCTTCTCCAGGAACCAGCTCAAATTGATTGAAGCATGATACATGAGGAGATTGTTCCACGGTTCGCGGATCCATGAGATGTAGAAGGCAACCGGAATTTTTCATTTACACTCGCGGACATCTTAGAATGGTAAGCAAAAGTTTTGCTGATGGATTCTAGGTTCACATAATCATTCTACACCATGACTTCAGGTGTCTCTCGTCAACCACGAGTCAGGCGATATGAGCATCTGTTCTTAAGCACGTATTGTACCTATATCAGATTGGCTAGTTGCTATTTGGATAGCCACGACAGTGTCAGCTCCAGGTCTATTTCCTTTATTTTTATATATACTGCGGAATTATTGGACCCATGGGTATCAAAGCATATGTCCCGTTCAATTCAGGTCACTTGACTAGCCACACCCAGGGGAAGGAAACTAGAAATGTGAGCTGGAGGAGCTGGATGAGCTATCTACTATCAGGAATATAAGCATACATATTCATGGATGGACTCCACAACCAACTAAACCTCATTCCAACGAGATGCTAACATCGTGCGAACAATAACCCTATGCTTAGTTTTAATTTGGAAATATTAAAAATTAAAACAGGAACCCATAAAGAATACAAGATCAAGAATATACAAAAATATATCTATCCACCTATCTATATATATAACTTTGAAAACCCAAGATCCAGATCATTTACATAGTATAGACTAGACACCATCTAATTATATCCAAAACCCAAAAAACCAGTATCCTTGCAAGAATACACACAATGGCATAACACCAGATTGCAGCAATACGAGTTAGGTACTTCCATCATGTAAGTCTATTAACCTACCCTAATCCCGGCAAGGTCTAAACTTCCACACATTATACCCATCATATCGTATCATATCATACCAAAATACAGTAAAAGCCAACTACCTACGTATGATCCTTAATACCCTATCGTGGATTATATATACCAGGATGGTAATAGACTCGCATACTCTATTATACAGATCCATTTTCTTATGGGTTGATCAATAGAATTATTTAATTAAATCCATATTGAGGAGACAATATCTGGGAGGAGAAGGAGAAGAATCAATCAAACTAGAGAACTTAAAAATTTTTTTTTTTTAATAGTATGGGTTGTTTGACGCCGGAGGGACCAACCACTTGGATTTCCAAGCAAACGCATGGGTTGCATTGCATGATAGGCAGCCTGGATTACAACCAAATCGATTGGCTCTAACCAAGGCTTAATCTCGGTATTAATTTTCTGGCACAATCAACTTACTCCTGCATGAGAAATTAGATTCTCGTATCCGCCGGGCTACACTCCTGCATCGTACTAATGGCAGGCACAGGAAGCCGAGCCTAATGCATACTACTACTATTCAAGAGTCTACAGCACAAATCACATGTAACAAAAATAGGTACATTTCTCCCAAGTATTGGCATGTAAACATGCAGCTACACAATATCTAAAGAGAGGCATCCGCCCCGAGCAAAGTCGGCAGACACAAAACTTTTAGAATACAAAGACGGTAAGATGGAAATAAAAAATTAACACGTATTCCTGCGAGTCTGTCGCAAACTGAAGCCTGAAATGAACAAAAACACATAAAACTGTCTATCAGTGACTTTCGATGAACGCCGCCCGTACCGAGTTACGAAGGTGGAAGCTGATCATAAGACGAAGGAAATTAAAAAAGGGGGAAAGCGAGGTCTACCGAAGTGACAATTACAAGCTCAATAGATGAGACTGGGCATCATGATCATTTTTACCAGCGGCGGTTGTTTCCAAGAGGCGCCGCATTGGAGGCAGTGAAGCCGCCACCGCCACGACCGCGACCACGGCCACCCCAGCGGCCGTAACCACCATGACCATGGCCACCGCCGCCGTAGCGAACCATCTCGGCGAGACGAGGATCAATTTGCTGCTTTGCCTCACTGAGGATGGTGACTAAGTCACGAGCCTGCTTTGCATCTGCAGAGAAAACCGATGTCAGCGGCCTATTGTGGGAGCAAAAGCCATACGGGAAAGGAAACTTACTGTCAGTGGTGAAGAAGGTGATGGCGGTACCCTTGGCACCGGCACGACCAGTTCGACCAATACGGTGAACGTAGTCCTCCGAGTTATTGGGGTAGTCATAGTTCAGCACATGAGTAATGTCGCGAACATCTTCAAATAAATTATGTTAGCAAACGGAGCATTAGTCAAAATAGCAACGTGGCCGAGGAGCCCTTTCTCAGTCGTGTGAGACGTGATGCATCTCTCTCTCTCTCGGACTTTCATATCAAGATCCGTGAAGGTGAGTCCATGGGCTGGCAGAAATCGCGGTCCTAGAGTAACCTTGGAATGCAGTTTCGAAAACAAAAACCGTCGAAACAGAAAGAAACTCCACCTCTCTACCAACGAGGTTCAGGGTTAGAGATGGAGAATCAGAACAGAGGATATAATACGTCTGCTACACTGCACTGTGAGTCCAAGGTCCTCTTGGCATGAGGAATCCTTTCAAAAGACCCGACAAAGCCTGGACGAGTCATGCATACCAACATGGGGTTCAAGAGAGTCGAGCACCGAGCCATTATCACACAACCTCAATACGGCTGAGGGTGCTTCTAAGGAAGAACAGGGAGGGGGAGGGGAGGGGTTAAATCGCAATTTCATCATACCAATACCACGGGAAGCCACATCGGTGGCCACCATGATTGGGCTCTTGCCCATCTTGAACTCGTTCAAGACCCAATCTCTTTCCTGTTGTTGCTTGTCGCCGTGGATGGCTGCACATGAGTCAGCAAAGGGAGATCCAAGAGTGAGAGATAGCAAGATAGTGGCAGGAACTTACAAAGGGCGGGCCATCCGTCCTGGCGGAGGAAACGGGTAATATCGTCAGCAATTCGCTTGGTGCCGGTGAAAATGAGACATTTGTTGCTGTGGTTCTCCATGATCTTCTCAAGGTGCTTGATCATGCGGTCACGCTTCTCCATATCCGACACGACCTCGACAATTTGGGTGATGCGGTGGTTGGCCGACAGGTCCATGGAGCCAATGTTGACCTGGATGTAGTCGTTGAGGAAGTCCGAGGCAAGCTGGCGGACTTCCTTCGGCCACGTGGCAGACCACATGCAGGTCTGACGGTCAGGGCGGATCTGAGAGATGATCTTGCGGATCTGAGGCTCAAAACCCATGTCCAGCATACGGTCGGCCTCGTCAAGGACCAGATAGGTGACACGGCGCAGGTTGGTCCGGCCAGCCTCCAGCATGTCAATCAATCGACCAGGGGTCGCGATGCAGACTTCGACACCACGGCTCAAGTCACGGATCTGGGGGCCCTTGGGGACACCACCATACACACAGGTGTTGCGAATGCGGGAAGACTTTCCAAACTTCGTGATTTCGGCCTGGATCTGGACCGCCAGTTCACGGGTGGGGGCGAGAACAAGGACAATGGGACCATCGCCGGGGGCAAGAAGAGGCTGGGCGTTGATGTGCACGATGGCCGGGAGGCAGTAGGTCAGAGTCTTTCCAGAACCGGTTTCGGCAATACCGACGACGTCGCGACCGGAGAGTGCCATAGGCCATCCCTGGGACTGAATGGCGGTAGGGTTCTCAAAGCCCTGTGATTTGACCTCACCCAGGACATACTGGGGGAAGCCAGCCTCGTCGAACGTCTCGACAGGACGGGGAACATTTCTTCCTTGCACGGCCATCTCATGTTTCTTGCGGAAATCATCCACTTCGCGTTGAGAGCGATTGGTGACATCGGGATGCTCCTTGTAGAAAGACTTTTCGAACTTGGGGAGGGAGTCCAGGTCTGAATGATGAGCATTAGATCACGACTTATTAAATTCGTCCAGCGAGTCAACTTACCCCATTCTTGCTTCTTCAGACCGGAGCCAAGATTCGACATACGGTCTCGGTCTGCACCACCACCACCACCACCTCGTCCACCTCCATAGCCACCTCCATAGCCCCCTCCATAGCCACCTCCGTAGCCGCCACCACTGTAACCACCCTGGCCACCTCCATAGCCGTTGGAGTGGCCGTTGGAGTATCCGCCACCGCCGTTTCTAGAGCTAGATGAGAAAACTCCGTTAGTCGCTGTCATAGAATTTTGGATTGAGGGATAAGCGTCGACGTATTTTGCGGCATCTACTCTCGAGTTGAGATAGAAGCCAGGCAACAGAAACAAGTCACGTTGCGAGACCAATAGCATCCATCCATCTGGCTTGAGAGAGCGCAATGAATGCGACGCTGAATTGTTCTCAAGCATCTCCTAAAAGAAAATGAAAGGCTTACCGGTAGGAATCACGCTGATAGCCGCCACTGTGAGACATTTTTTTTTCCTTTCTTGTTACTTTGGGAGGCAAAAAAAATGGAAAACCAGGAATCAAAAAGAGTCGGACAGGAGAACTGTACGCGGAGATAATACAATCTCCAAAGGGAGAGTATAAGGGAAAAGAAGTGAAGAGACAAGAATGTCCAGATAGAAAAAGAAAGAAAGGACAGGAGATGAGATGATTAAAGGGGAGCGGATGGGAAAGAGAAAGGGAAAAAAATCCACCGGCGGGAAGGCGAAAACGAGAAGAAAAAAGAAGGCGAAGAGGCGACACTTGCCTGTTCGGGCTAGCGCTAGCCGGCTGGCCAATCGTTGCGATTTGCCGCCACCAGGGTTTTTCACCGCCTCGGCCAAATACCCGATCCGGATAGCTACTCCGGTATTTCCGTTCTAGTAAGTTTATCCGTTCATTCAACCATTTCTCTCTCTATATATTCATTGTCTATCCTCATTGTCTATCTCCCATCCCCATGTCCCAGAAGCTGATCTCTAACTCGGTGGCCTGGACAAAAATGGAAATCAACTCCTCCACCCGTTTCGGGGAAACCTGGCTCATATGTGTCTCCAGAAGTTCTACCTGCGCGTCAGTTATCTCTCTCTATTTGGTCGATTACGTCAAGCTTAGCGGCTTGCATGCTTCTCTTACCTGATCCTAGACGAACGGCCTCTGTATAGTCATCTGCGACGTAGTTCTCAATCCACTTCCAGTATCGGTTTCCCTCCCGGAGCGTCTCTTTCTCACAGTACAGTCGCTGGGCAATGGCTCCGTATCCAATCAGACAAGGGGCGAGGGCCACTTGTAGGGCCAGCCAATCCTCAGATTGACCCACATCAAGGATGTATCGACTATATGCCGTGCATGCTAGGTTCCCCCCAAAGTAACTGGTATTAGCGAGGGTGAACAATACCCGTCACGACCAACACCACCTACCGATAGTTTCTGGGTATTTTTCCATCTGCTCCTTGGATAATCCGAAGGAGGCACAATATTCCAGGTGCAACGCCGTTTCACGCTGGATGTGTAGGACGATTTGTGAAGACTGTAACGGTGTGAGTCCGGATCAGCCACGTTCCCCGGCGTCTTATGGGACATGGCTTAGCTTGTCACTCACCGCTGCAATGGATTCCATGTCCTTCGCTTTGTAGGCAGCCAGTGCGTTACTCCGGGCAAAATGGACCTGTATACATCACGTTAGCGAGCACTGGGCAGATGTGGGACAGAATCGGAAGCAAGGGTTGTATTGTACCAAGTACAGATAGTCCTGCACCAGGTATTCTTTGAATCGTTCCACGGGAAGCGTTCCAGCGCCCAGGCCCAAAACAAACTCATGCTCCGTAAACCTTTTCCATACCGGTCGAACATCCGGGCGATCCAGGACGTATTCTAAAAACCGTCCCCTGTGTATGTGTCTATCAGTGACAAGTCGGGTGCCGGGAACCAATGAGTAACCCACGGGGCGAAAGGCATCGTATACACGGAGTGGAAGTGGTTAATCGGTCCGCTTCCCTTTCCAAGATCAAAGCTTGTCTTGATACCTGCCTCGACGAATCGAACCGCCGCATGGACTGCACTTTTCAGATCCTTTCCGAGGGCGAGGTTGGCTGCAATAGCAGAGGCAAGTGAGCAGCCCGTGCCATGGGTGTTCCTCGACACCAGGAAATCCGTTTCAAACAATGTGACGTTTTCGCCATCATAAAGGACATCAATGACTTTCGACGCCTCTCGCAAATCATGAGTAGTCTCATGTTCTTTTGTTAACGGTAAATGTCCTCCTTTGAGGAGAACAGCCTTGGGGCCTAAGGCACAAACCTGCTTTGCTAGTTGGACGAGCCCAGCAAGGTTCTTTGGTTCTAATGCATTTTCTCCAGAGTCCTTTAGCAGCAGCCTCGCTTCGGGGATATTAGGCGTCAGGATGGTCGTGAGGGGCAATAATTTGGTTCGAAGACCTTGCACAGCTGCTTCCGGTAACAACTGTGAGCCGCTAGTAGATACCATCACCTGCAATTTTACATGTAAGAGCCCACTATTCAATTGAACACAAAAGACAGGGGTGGAAGAGCTACCGGATCCAGCACAATGGAAGGAACGAGATGTGTTGCTAGTGCCTCAGCAACAACGTCAATAGTCTCCGCGGATGACAGCATTCCTTCGCATCAGTCAGTCTAGGAATCATTCACCAGCAAGAGGTGAGACATACCAAATTTGACAACATCTGCCCCCACATCTTCCAAGCCGGCATTGATTTGCTTCTTGACAAATTCCGCTGGGATGACGAAGATGTCTTGCAACCCCAGAGTGTTTTGTGCGGTTAGACCGGTAGTAGCAGTAAGAGCATAACAACCATGTACGGCCAGGACCCTCTGATCTGCTTCTAGACCGCTGGAATGTGCATTAGCTTGCGGTATCCGGGGGTAGGGACTAATGTTGAGGGGACGGAGATATGAACATACGCGCCACCAGAGCTGTCAGAACCGGCGATGACTAGAACCCGCTTGGCTGACATGGTGGGAAACGAAGGAGCAACTCAAGGGCTGAATGATGCACAAGGAGGTGGCCTGATCTCTACCAGAAGAACTCCTTGGACCGTGAATAGGTGGTGAGTGGATGCATGTGTGGAAATGCTGGACCAGGTTGGTGGGGTGTGGGCCCTTGCCGGCTGGGTTGCCTCGTGGAGACGAAGTCCCAGTTACCATATAAATGTAAATTTTGGAGGATAATTCGGTCAACCCTAGCTATTCCAGAATACGCAGAAGCAAATGCTATGTTATTCGTGCCTATAAGATTCTTTCATCCCAGTCGTCTAACTGAAACCCGTCATCCACAGTAACAACTATCCAGTCGATGCTAGCATATATACAGTTCAAAACTTTCTCCTCCAAAGACTAGGCGAGCATAAAGCGAAACAGGCTATCCATCTCTACCCACTGGCGACCGCATTTCTTCAGATACCCATCGACCACCCCTTTGATAGTTCCGAACCTCGCACGGTTGAATTCCACCAGGGCCGCTACGCTCTCCTTCTTCTCTCCGTTGGCTTCTTTCTCAGTCGAACGCCGGGCTTTATCCACATCCCAAAGGCCGGCGAAGTAGAGCAGCTGGTTGTAGATCTGCTTCTCAGAATACTCGTAAGACATTCGACCAAGGCATCCCTCAGCATGGCCCCGAGGGCCAAGACACCGACGACCATAAACACTCATCTGTCGGGTTCGGTTGCCACACGCGGAATCATCACAGACGAGCCATCCCTCGTAATATTTCGATGTTTGGACCCGGATTTGGCTTTCCAGCTGTGCAATGATCGTCAAGATCGAGAATTGTTTCTGACACGAAGGGTTAGGACAGAGAAGGCCATGGGCATTGCACATGTGTGAGGACGCAGCCAGTCCTTCGAAGACAGAATTCTCTTTGCAAAACCGACAGGAAAGCGTCAGTCGCGCAGCATTCTGAAACCGAACAGAATCTGGAATCTGCGACTCAAGCGGGAAAATATCCGCATTCTGTTGGCTGTTTCCACTCGAGCTATTGATTTGATATTTGCGAACATCCAGACCCAGACACTCAGCCAGTCGAACTGCATCAGTGCCCGGAATCGGAGCACAGAGACGCTCGATAGGGGGGAAAATTTGCTTGAGAAGATAGAACTCAATATCGGGTTTGAGCCCCGAATCCCCTTTCAGAACATCCTGAAGCGTGTATGAGCGCTTCGCTGGAGGAAGAGAGGACGTTTCCGAGTCCCCATTTGTCACAATGTACGAGATTACATCGTTGGGCCGGACCGACTTGCCGCGGGAAAGTTCGCGGAGAGCAACTTGTGCCGGTGGCATCGACTCTTTATTAGGATACTCTTCAGGTCGTTTGGAAAGTTTCTGTGACGCATATGTCAGTAGACTGTATAATAACTGCCCTGTGGATGTTGCATACCGTGTAAATCACATATTTCTGAACGGGTATGGTATATTCCCGCATCTTGTTTGCTAACTCGCGCAGGTAGTCATGAACACGATTGAGTACTACTTCTTGATCTTCGCCCGAAAGGATTTCGTTCAAGAGTATTTGAGAAGCTTCTTTTGACAGGGCACAGTATTCACGTCGCTTCATATCTAAACCTTTGACTTCCAGCTTGTCCACATATTTTCCATCCACTTCTGTCATGTTCACAGCAGCATACTTCTTCTTGGCATGTAGTAGGAGGCGGCGGAAGATATTGTCAACGTCAATCTCTAGAAGACGGTATCTTTCGTTTACCGATTTCTTGAACTCTTCCCCGACTTTCAACGCGTCACTAATAGTGTCCATATTGGTGTTGATCATGACCGAGTCGGTATCACCGTATATGACTCTCAGCTGTTTTGATTCGGCCAATTCCTTAGTGCTTCGAAGAATTTCACGGCCCTTGAATGTGGTGAGCATCGCCAGCGGACGAGCGTAAAAGCGACTTTGTGTGTATCCCAGGCATCCATACATGGAGTTGGCCGTTAGCTTAAAGGCGAGCTGCTTGGTGTCCCACAGTGCAAGCTGCTCTGGTGTTGCACGTTTGTCCTTCATGAGCTTTTTCACTTCCCGTCGACGACCAACGAGAGTCGAAATGAGTCGAGGCAATATACCCTGCTCTTGGTCAGGAGAGGGGACCTCGGGCACTTTCTCCTCGTTCTCGTTCTCTGCCTGCAAAGGACAGATTAGTAGACAACTGGGCGACTTGACAAGAGCGACTCACCGTTGCGGCCCTATCCACCGTTGTGAAACAGATATTGTATTCCTGGATGATGCTCGGATACAGACTATTGAAATCCATAACCAGCACGAATCTGTCGTACAGGCCTTTCTCGGGCTCAAAGACAAGACCACCTTTGTACTTGTCTTTCTTTTTCTTGTCTGTGGCATCGTCCTCATCACCGTCCTGAATCTTCTCTTCCACCTTTTGCAACTTAGACGAGTATTTGTCAGGACAAATGTACTTATTCCGGTGGAACTCGTGTAGCAAAATGTACTCATTGCGCTCGGCACGCGTTCCGCTAAGTGTTCTTGCCCAGGAGTTACCCGCGATATTTGTAAGGACCTTTGTCAGGGGTAACATCTGTAGTCGCAGTACCAAGGCGGCGATGAAATAAGTATCTGCATCACAATGGTTCACGAAATTCATAAGGCCCTCCTTCGAGTTGGCCCACGTCTTCAACGCGGCTTCGCAGTCTAGGTCCTGTCGAGTGTTTCCCTGTCCGAGATATAGTTCACACATCTCCGTCAAACTCCATGATTGACATTTCATCATGAGGGACTGGTACCGGTTAGTATATAAATTGTCTTTGAAGACTTAAGAAGCTTACCTTGCCCATGTCGTTAGCAACATCGCACATTAGTCTTCCAGCAATCAAATGTCTCTCAGCGAAGAACCCCCCTCCTTTATTAAAATTTTTAGGCCAATCGCCTCGCTTCAGTCGTCCCAAGCGATGCCAACCAGGTGTTTTCTTTTCTTTCAGCCTATTGAGTAAAACGCTCAGATCTACTTCCTGTAGTTGATGACCCATTAAGACATCAGGATCCATCTTTTCGAATAATGCGAGGAACTTGCTGAGCAAGAACTGTTCGCTCTTCTCCAACATGAAAGTGCCTCGTTGCCTTCGCGTCTCTGCTTCGAAGTGCATAGGGTAAGAAGAGCCCACAGGCCGCATTACTGTGAACGTCTTGCAGGGAAGTCTCTCTGGAGGCGTCGTATCTGTGAGGGAGACGTTTTCATAAACCCGAGCACTCGCAACTATGATCTCTTGCTTGTTCTCCTTCACATTTAGCTGTGTCCTGAAAGATAGACTCATCAATGTCAGAGGTGGCGAGTCTAGATTCTCAGAATCGGGGACAGGGGAGATTAGTGCAGGTTTAGAGGCCTGACACTCAAACTTGCACCACGATGCATTGTTAACGGCGGAAAAATCGGCCTCTTCAATCTTCAGCCAACAAGGGCCCATGATGTTCTTCCAAAGCACAAACTGCTCAAATAATGAGGTGTTGATCCCAAATGCATGGGAAAACGTCTCCCCTTTAGTATCCATGGGCAGCGCAGGCTTATCGTAAGGATACAGTAACTTGAGGTAATCCGCTTCCTTGGGAACACCAGGCAACTCGAATGCATACTTACGTGTACACGGCTTGATCTTATGCATCCCAACTCGAAGTCGTGACATCATTTCATCAACTTCGCTATAGACATCCTCCATATCCACCTCCTCATCCGTTTCTCGGCCATGTTTGTGCCTGTGTTCCCGGGGAAGGAAGTACAGCTTTCGCAGGATATTGTCGATTTTGACAAACGCGCTGGCATAGGAGCCATTCTGCTTATTTCTGACCTTTCCGAATAAGCATAGACTACCATTAACCTCTGTAAAGTCCAGCCAGAACATGCGCAGGCTACCGTCCTCCTCGACAACATCCTGTGCACGCAGCTTACCGAATGTTCGCATTTCCGACGCCGGGCTACTGATAACATTCAACTTGCTCCGCACGTCATTCCACGAGGCATTTACAACATCCGGCGCTGTTTTCATAGGCGAGGAGCTTGCCGGGCCTGGGTAGGTTTCTTGCTTAATCTTGGGAGGGGGCCGGCTTCCGGCCATGTTAACATTTGCTGTCTTGGCATCGTTCTGTCCAGTCGCCTCGGCGATTTCCATCAAGTCATTATCCTCCTCCTCAGGATCCTCAGTTTTCACAACGGCAGTGGTTTTCCTTTCCACGGCTTTACTCGTGGGAGACGAGGGCATCGGATCGCTCATTGGTACATCATCATCTGTGATTGGAAGGGGGTCATCATCGTTATCCAAGTCGAGATCCTCTTTTCGGTCGCCTGGAGACATTGGATCGTTATTCTTATCTTTCTGGGCTTTATTTTCTGTGCGCGTTCGCTGGGCTAGCGGAGGAGAGAGGATGCGCACTTTGCGCCGCGTCTCCGATTTGATCACATTCGGTGTTGGAACATGATTCGATACTACATTGGTATCAACTTCCCCAAGAAGGTCGGCCATGAAAGCATCATCTTCTGCCGAGGCGACAGGCTAGATGAAGAGTTAGACTCAGACGCCTTGATGCCACTCGCTTCAAGAACCTCACTCACTCTGGGTTTGGGAGCCGACGCAGTGCTGCCCTTATTGAAATATTTCGAAATTCCATTATTGATTTTCTCTTTTCGCTGTTTCTCCTCCTCTCGCTTCCGTTTCGCAGACTTGCTATTTACCGGTAATTCATCGTCGTCGCTGTCACTATCATAGTAGCCTCCTTGGTCATTCCAGACTTCTCGACCATCATCTGCGTATCCTTCACCGTTATCATCAACAACGAAGTCATCTTCGTCAAGTCGATCACGGATAATCTTCTTATATCCATCATCATCGACTTCCTCGTAAATGTCACCCTGTTCCTCGATCTCGTACGTCGAAATGCGTTTCTTTCCTGCGGCACGGAGAGCCCGCAGCTCTGCCAACTTAGCGCGGGAAGAAGCCATGGCGCACCCTGAACTATCACGAATAACCGGTGTCCATTAATAGCTTCTTGGTAATTGCGTCAATTGAGGCTCGTCGAAGCTACGGGGAGCGTTGGATGGAAGAGGATGGCGTTGTTGGGCGGCGCGCGGAGGACATGACGCGTAGCGGAACGCGAAGGGAACGCGCTCCAGCCAATTCCTATTAGGTGGTTTTACGGCCACTATGTCAGCAATCCCTACCTAGTTACTTACAAAGTGCGTTCTGAGGTAATATCGTTAAGAAATTTACAAGGAGCTCTTTCCTACCTGATTTAGATGTTGCGATATTCTTTACAGTAAGATTATAAAGCTTTATACAACATGAGAGACTGAACTGGGAAATTACCACTTGTGGACTAGCGTCTGAGGATATGGTATTGACCAAACTACTGTCCGATATTCGGCTAGTACTAAATAGGAAAGAAGATATGGTTCTTGGAAAGGTCTTAAATGGATGATTCTGAGCTGGTCGGGCTCTTCTTGATTATATTGATGACTATGATGATTGTTCTTGGTCTCATGTTCTTTCGCTCGTGAGGGTTTATTGACCCTTCCTTAGTCACATGATCCTGACCATGTATAGCCATATTATTTGACAACTACTAAGGATCGAGGAGGACGATGGAATCCATTAACTAATGGTGTTGAGTATGCTAGGTGAAAGGTCAGATAGACAAGGTAGGACCCTCCTCTAAATAAATTATCATTCTGCCCGAATAGGAAAGTAGAAACTGCAACAGTATCGACGTGTCGACTTTAGAAAAAGCACCATGGGTTTGATCTGAGCACTAATTTGGTATTTTCAAGCGGATTTTTATATTAACACCTCGTATTATTGATTGGAGATCTGAAGGTGTTTCGTGACCAGGTCACGGCTTCCACTGATATTGATTAAGTGACGGTCCTGGAGGTGGTCCGTCCAGATGTACGGAGTACTCTCGAGATATTTACCGGCGCATAGACAGTATTTTCCACGATCTCATGCTTGAAAATTAATATAAAGCGAGAAATTCGAGGTAGGCCGTGGAAGCCTTCTTGTTCAGAAGGTTGCTTGGGAGGTTTTCATGGAGATAAGTTTGATTGTTCATGACCAGGGCTGGTGATGGTAGTCCACCATCCTCCACTTAAGTACTGAAGCATATCATGGAGATTCTGCCAGGTAGAGATACTTTCACCATCGTCAGCACCACAAGACTTGATAATATTCATAGCATTCCGAACATCCTCCAGACGTTCTCCCCGTGACCATGCGTGGTGGTGGAGGAGGAGGAGGAGGAGGCTGATATACCTTTCCGGATCGTAATTTGGGTGGCATTGTAGTATAGCACGGGCAGCTACGAAGTTTAACCAGGCCTAAAAGCCGCGCCTCCCTGGCTTTACGGATTTGTGCATGTCCTCGTGACCAACTACGACCAACCCATCCCTGGCCAGGCTCAGGGTGACGCACTGGTGCTGTCTACCCTGAACAAATCCAAGTCCTTAACGACCTCCTGGCGGCGTAGTCGACAGGATAACAACGGCGCTCTCGCTTTCTTGTGCAGCGTCGACGATGCTGGCGCGAATGTCTCGAAAATTCATTTTGTCTTGGGTTAAATCGGTAAGTGCACACCGTTCTTCGTTATAATATTTTTAGACAAACCATTCGACCATCTAAATGCCCAAGCTCCTAGTGAAGCTAATATAATAAGAAGTTATATGGAAGTTTCAACATAAAACGAAAGGATTAAAAAAGCTTGATTGGGACATCCTTCCACGCATGTCAGCAACGAGTTACGCAATAAACTTAATCTACTCTGTGTTAATCAGAGATTGAGACCCCTTTCTCTTCTAGACAGAAGAATTTCCTGGAGAGCACTTAAAATTTTCTGGTCATAAAATTGGAGAATCATCGTCGCTTCCTTTTGTGCCTGCTTCTCTTTGGAGGAGGATTCCGGCATCCCAGTCATCTGGAGTTGTTCCCTATGCTGCTGGGTCCTGTGGTGTGTTGGCCTCTTAGGTCCCTTGGTTGAGCGCTCTCCTGCGCGGTGGATTTTGCTGCGATGATCCAGGACTTAAACGGCCGCCATGGTGCACGCTGCTCGGCTTCGATGGCTTCAAGTCTTGTGGCTTGCTCATCAACTCCGAGCATGATGTCTTTATGGTCCTTAAACAACCTCTCGCCCATCTTGTTTGTTTCCAAAGAGGTGCCCGCCACTGAGCGGAGATTCAAGGGTGGCTGAAGACGACGCTTGCTTCATATTTTCTTTTGCAGTTTGAGTTTTGCCTTTGTTTGGCGCGTAGAAGGATTAGCTTACAATTATATCCACCCTCTAGCGAAGCGTTTAATTTAACTCGTGAAACTGAGAAGAGTGTGGCAGAATACTTCGGCTGGATTTTTAAGTTATCAATGAAGGTATATACATATAATACCAAGATAGAGCTCACAAAGAGCCAATGGAGCTTTTTTTGGCTGAATGGTATTTGCCATGCCAACAGATAATAAAAATAGGTTTAGAGATTTGCTTCACTGAGGTTGGTTGTTTGATAGAGGTTGACGACGACGATGATGATAGAAAGATGAAGAGAAATTTAAAAAGGATTACAATCACTCGGGGGTAGAAGGGGATTTTAAAGGAAGGCCGAGCATACCTAGCAGTGAAGACCAGATAGATGGGGAAGGAATCGCCATGAACAATAAGGAAAGAATGTCCAACCCAGGAGTCAAAGCTTGATACTGGAAAGAAAACTCAGCATTTACCTTGGTTGCTATTGTGAATACTCAAAGATTTGGTTAATGCGTGATACTTGCTCTCTATCATTAACTAACTCTTTTTAATAGGTCTTTACATTGAAGGAACCTTGGACGGCACTGTATTCAAAGTTGCTGATATACTGCCACATTATATTATTGAATAGAAAAATAAGGATCTACTAGATATATGTTCTTCTACTGTTGTGAAAGAGCTCTGCTTGCAAAATTTAGGTACTGCAAACCTATTAACTTGATATGTCTTCTGCCATTCAGATTAATTCAACTACTATGTTTTCTGAGCACATTAAGAGCCAAGAAGAGGCTTCCTTGCCTTGGATGAAGACCCTGATTAAGAATTATTCACCCTAAATAATTACCATTACTATTGCAGTCTTACTAGTCGAGCTCCATTCAGTGCAAATTACTCCGACATTTCAGCCGAGTCCATATCACTATACTCCTCTGAACACAGGCCATCAGCTTTTTACGCCCTAAGGTGTTTAAGGCATGGGACTAACCTTGTGCAAGACCAAAATCAAACGATCCATCCAAGCTATTCCTCAAATTCTCACGAATCAAATTCTGTGCCTCTTCCGTGATATTTGCGTCCGTAGTCGCATTCAAAATAGACAGGCTAAATCCCCGATTGCCAGGTCCCAAACGAGAAATGAAGTCGAGAATGCCTCGGGATGTGAATTCGCTAAGTGCGTGGATGACAAGGCTCTGAAGATTTGGTAGACACAGGAAAGCGTTCCAGATATCGTCATTAAAGAAGTCACCACTGATCCAGAGCCTCTCCAGATGAGGGAGAAATGGGGTTAGAACGGTAATATGATTGATCGTAAAACAGTCGGAGATGTCTTTGAGTTCAAGTTCGTGAAGGTTATTCAGTCGGATGATCCCTTGGACAAGCGCTTCATTATCTACAGGAAATTCGCTTGCCTCTCCACGGAGGTACAAATTCCGCAATGTCTGTTGACTGGCAAGAGCTTCGTAGAAAGCACCACTCCCAGCCATCGTGTGTGCCTCCAGTGAGAGACTGGATAGATGAGGGCCTTCATGAGTTAGGACCTGCGATAACAGATTCGAGTCATCAACGAATCTTCTAAGAGAAAGCCGCCGCAAAGCCTTACAACTGCGTATCCAGTCAGCAACACGGGTGACGGTGGAATAGAACTCTTCGGTTCGTGGTGCTGGAATTGAATCTGTCAATACTAAGACCTCCAGCACCGGCGGCGCAGTCAATGAAGGCAGTTTAGCAATTGCCTCAATGGAGAGACTTGTTAGCTTCAATTCCCTCAAGGAATTCAAGTGTGACCCTAGAGCTTCTATTGAACGAGGGCCCAGGTGAGAGTAGCTGAAAACTTCAAAATACTCTAGAGTATTGGGGCTTAGTTCGTTCAGGAATGTCTCACAATCTGTCTCCGCAGTTCTGGGCGGTATATTTGGCCTGGTCACGGTGAGAAATCATGTCTTGTAGAAGGTTAAGGTAACATACCATCCATATATTGTGAGCTGTTTGAAGTTGGAACAATGACGCCGGATTTTATCACCAGCATGATCCACCAGAGAGCTCCCTGACCAGACAGATAGGGTTTGTAACAAAGGTAATCGTTCGAGCCAATCAGCTAGCACTGAAGATGGAACTGGATTTTTCAGTCAGAAAGATTTGGATGGAAATGGATTGTTTTGTATGCGTAATTAGGACCAAACCTACTGTTACAGGACATTCCCCGAATAGACGTTGCTTTCTCCACGATTGCTGCGACGTATCAGCCTATGTGTTGCTTTTAAACAGATGCAGCTTTATATGTCCTAGAATGGAAGTTGCACCTACCTCCACCAAGCCTGGTCATTAACCATTCATTGTCAGGGGATATCCTGGTTGAGCGAAGCCGTTTATTCCCTTTGGACGCATAGTCATGGGACAAGAAATCTAGTACCTCTGGAGCAAAGAAATCACTGCACCCAGTTAGAAAGAGACGACGGCATCATTAAAACTACAGAGTATACTAGGCTTACTCTCTGATCTTGCCGGTAAATCCTGGATCTCTGAGGAGATCGTACATGTCATCGAGATCCAAGTAGCGGATGTAACTATAATACGGGAGATAAGTTTGGTGAAAAGTAGAGAGTATTATCGAGTGCCACATAAGGGCCCATTTTCGAATGATAGTGTCCTGCTGACTTCTGATATTGGCCAGTGTAATCGCCGTTCTTCGACTCCTGAGTTGCTCGTCTTCTGTTCCTCCGCTTCTTACAGGCGAGGTATGGTAGAGCCTAGCATTTAATATCAGCAGACAAGGCACAATACCAGTAAATTAAGAAGTCCTCCTCACTTGTACAGAGATGTCAATGCATGCTCAGTGAAGCACCTCGATGAAATGGCACATTGATACAAGCTGTTGTAGTCCTTCTCATCACCGAGGATATCCAGAATCATATAGAGAACATCACCAGCTAGGGCGAACATCATTCTCCCTGGGAGAGTTCACTAGTCGTAAACTCAATATATCACATTTACTATGAGCCCCTTGACATTCGCGAGTATCGATGTGATACTGTCCTGTGATGTTTAGAGGGTGCTGGAGAAGGCAGCGCCTTAATTAACCTCCAAGTGTGTTATGTAAGCCGCGTCGGGGACGTGAACAAGGAACGGCCCCAAGTCTCCGTAGACAGACTGCTTTCCTACTCAAGTCCCACTTGTTGCTCATGGCATAGTTGACCTAGCCTCCGAAGAGGGAGTAAGGTATTTTGTTTGATTGCAGAAGAGCCATGACGAGCTTGTCATTTGCACTCGCCCCCGAGGCATTAATCCAGTTTCATGAAGCATTGATATGCTTAGCCAAGTTTGATGAAACCGTCGTCATTGAGGCTGAATACGAACTTGTGGGTAAATCTTGTATAACAGGAACGCATACATGACTGACAGTTAGTCAAGCTCCGCGTGAGCGTTCTCAATACCGCAAAGACAACCTACGCTGCATTTGCTCTATCAGCAGAAAGTTTTTTTCAAGATTACTCTTTTGGCATATTCAGGGACGCCAATACATCCAGGACAACAGGCTCAAATAAATTTTGCTGCCAAGTATATCTCAAAGTAAGGCGAAACTCAGACTCGGTTATCACCGTCCTTCTCTCCCGGCTAATATTGAAGCGTAGGCTTTGCTCTCTGTATTCAAGGGTAGGGCGCATGGACGAAACAAGGACACCGCAGTCGAGCGTTGCGAGGTTGATCTATATGAAGATGTTGAAACCGCGGAATGCAGACTAATAATTAAAATGATATGCGGGCTTGGTAAGTGTTTGTTCCATGCAACTCCCTTGTTCTTCTTTGCTTTCGAGACCTGATCCTCTACGATAGGAGTCTTAAAATCCTACAAGCTTACTTATGAACCAACCACTGCTCAACACGCCATTTTTGATCGAACCAAAACGATCAATCAGTGGAATATAGAAGCAAGATTTTTGAAGGAGATTACCGACCACTTTAGCCCATCTGCAGAGCTTCTAGACATCTATTCTGAATCCGGCAAAGTCATCTTCACAAGCTTCACAACAAAAATCACAGAAGGGAAAGGTATGATGTTCCAAGAGTCTACAATAATCCACACATGACGATGCTAACTGACTGCTCGTAGAAATTCTAAAGCAGCCAGTTCACACTTCAGTTGCTTTTGACAAGAAAGACTTCGAGCATTTCCTTGCCGAAGACAGCCTCCATATTGTTATTAGTCTAAAGGATTTCAAGGCAGTTATAGCACACGCGGATACATCAGGTGTAATGATCACTGCCCGATACACTCGCCCTTGTCGGCCACTGCAACTCGCATATGACTTCAGGGGTGTGAGGGCTGAGTTTACTTTGATGACAAGGGGCGACCCAGATGTGGGTGACGTTCCTAACTCTTCTGGTGTGGCTGAGTTGTCTGCGAGGCAAACACCTGCTCCTGTACAATCTAACACTAGTAATGGAACCGCCGCGGGTTCGACACAAATGCCTCCGCCTCCTCCTCCTCGTACTCGATCTATACGCCCTCTTACCGGTTCTTCTGCCCGCAATACGCAGCAAGCGCAAACCGAGAGCCAGCAGCCCCCCGCGTCGATCAATCTTGATAGTTTGTTTGTTCCAGCGGACGACGATAGACAATGGGATGTTCCAGACGAAAGCGAGGAGACTGAAGATATTCTCGGTTGGGATGCAATGGCCGACCAGGTTTGTATTCCATGAAGACGTATCGCCCGTGAAATTTCGCTAATGGAAGCTTCAGGATAACGCCAGCCTTGGTCTGCGTTTGCGGGAGACTGAGCCCAGTATGAATTATCAAGATGATCAACCAGCAATGGATCAAGAAGAAGAGATGGGGATCCCTCCAACACAACGTATCTCACAGGTAGGATGATCCCATCTGTTTTGATGGGCAAGCTGACGTTCCATAGCTTCACGGTCTTGGTCTTTTTGACTGAGCTAGACAGTTCCACACTCTAACCACAGGCTACCCTGTAGAAAACTGTCGCCGCTGAAAAGGCCATTGGCACTGGGCAAAGCATCTGATGGTATGACTTATACCCCTTAATTGATGTACATCACCTGCTGGTAATGATCCAACTGGTCGCACAACCTGCGCCGATCTCAACTACTGCGGCATCCCCTTCACCTGGCAATGGGATCTGTCTGTATTCCCCTTTAACATTTCCTTGTGTGTCGGTACTAGGACCGCAATTGCCATGTTCTCCCCAGCCAAAAGCCACAACACTCCGATCGCCCAGAAGAGCAAGCGCGTGTTCACTTCCAACAGCGATTCTCCTAGATTTCGGTAGATCGGCAGGGGGAAGCTGACCGCGATCATTTCGACCCCAAGAGACAACAGAAGAATCTCTCTGATGTACATAGATGCCATGCCAACTAGCAAATACACCACGATACCCCATCAAGAAATCTCCTGCAGGAGGAATACCAGACAGAATATTCCACCTGTCCCCAAATGCCCCAAGAACAGCAATTTCTCCTATGGCTTGATTTCCAGTCACAACCGTAAATTCACGACCACAAGTAGCCCCCGTTGCGTAGAAAGGCACATTGTTTATCTTCAACGGCGTCCATACAATTTTATGTTCCGCGGCAGAGTCTCCAAGTTGACCTTTCCTTGCCCCACCCCACCCATACACCTCCCCACTTGAGAGAACAGCAATGGTATGTCCCATGCCGCTCGAAATCGACACAATCTTCGCCCCTGGTGGGGGGAAATCCGGAATCCTCTTCGGCACAGTGGTCTGTACGCATCCCGGACCGAGTCCCAGTTCCCCCTTCGCTCCTGATCCAAGCACAAACACAGCGTCGGCTTCATCTGCACCGCGGAATGGGACTAGAAACGTGCCCTCCCACGTTGCTGAGACGTCCTTGAAAGTATCATACGAATGCCCAGTCGAGGTGTCATCGATAATCACCCGCCGAAATCTGAGCAGTGATCTGTGGGACGTGTTTTGGCCGCATCTCCCATCCTCGTTACACCCTGTGGCGTACACGGTTCTATCAGCGAACAATATAAGTGTGTGGTTCCCTCCTGCGGTAATACGTAGAACATCATTTGGTGATTTATCGCCATCACCTAAAGATGAAGATTTCTGTTCTTGCTCGTCAAACAAACATCTTGTTGGGACAGAGACATCTTCAATGTGCCCAATGCCTAATTGGCCGGATCCGTTTGAGCCGAATGCAAGCAGTGGCATTCTATATTGGTTATCAATCTAGCCACTGTCCTGTATTGCTCTTCGATTGTTGGAATACTTGTAGTCTACATTAACGCTCGCACTGACCGCCTATTGTGTCACCGCCTACTGTGTATGATCATGATCGGCCGGTGTTTTGATGGAAAGCGGTCTACCATATCTGTTCATGACGTCATCATGTTCTACTGCTACCGGGGACGATCGAATGTAGTCAATCTGGTGTAATGCAACATTAATCTTATTCTATATGCACGGCGTTGGGTATTCACATCCTGTATACAAGACATTCCTCAAGAAGAAGACTGAGATAAAAATGCACATGAAAGAGGGGCGCAAGACAACATCCAAAAGCGTCCCACAGAAATAGAAAGACGGAAAACTATTTAGTGGAAAAGGGTATCAAAATTGTCAGACTTATTTTTCTGACTTCTCGTTGAAAGACTCGGACGAATCCCCATCCTGCGCTGCGGGAGGAAGGGCGAAATTATCCGACTTAGCGTTCTGCTCCATCGGGCGGAACATCGGGCTAGTGCGATGGAAGTAGGAGTGGACATGGCCTTCCAAAAGATCTTCGTCAGTGTCCAACTCAAGTTCCTCGCCATTATCCTTCTCGGCAATCTTGCGCGACATCGCAGCTTCCCACTCGGCACGGTACTCCTCAACTTTTCGCCTATAATCCAGCTCAGCGTTGTAGAACTTGCCCTTGCCGGTAATCCGTTCCCAGAGAGAAAGGTGTTTGGGGTGGACAGCAGGGCCATGATATTCGTGCTCACGGCCCTCGCGAATGTACGCCCAGCGTCGTTCTTGTTCCTTCAAATCCAGCCCAGTAGTGTCGGGGAGGAAGACGAAGGTCAGGATCACACCAGCAAGGCCGAACCAGGGTACAACGTAGAACTTGGTTTGGGTATCGATGTAATTGTAGAGAACAGATGCCAGAAGTGCGCCCAATTTACCCGCGGCCGCGGAAAGACCGTGAGCGGTGGCACGAATAGGAGTCGGGAAGACCTCGGCGGCAACCAAGAAGGTCACCGAGTTAGGACCAAACTGGTTGAAAAAGGAGCTCAGGAAGTACATGGCCTGGAAGGCATGGATGTGCTCCGGCGCCTTGTAGTACTCGAAGTTAAAAGCAGGGACGATGAAAAGGATGAAGTCCATAAGGAATCCAATTATTTGCATCCACTTGCGGCCGTAGAGCTTGTTGTCAATTAGGAACGAAGCAAGGTAGTAGCCAACAAGCGACACGCCAACGTTGACCAGATTCCAAAGCCAGGTTGGCATAATGGAGTTGGAAGCTGGGCTGATGACCTTGATAAACTCGGACTGGAAAAGCTTGTTGCCATAGAAGAAGACATCATTGGCAAACCAGCCACCAGCAGTGGCCAAGATACGGAAGCCAAAATGCTTAAATGTCAACCGAAGGGAATCCATGTCGTAACCAGTAACAGAGGCCTTCTTCTTAGCGGCTGCCAACTGCTTGCTGGCAGCCTTCATGTGGTAGGCACGGTAGTAGACCAGCCACAACGTGCCAACAGCGGGGACGGCGAATGAGACACGGTATGTCCATTGTGCGGATACGGTCGAGTATGGAGGGTTGCCACTGCCATGATGGAAGCACAACAGTAAAATAATGAGCAGGACCTGGTTGAAGAACTGGCCCCAGCCCTGCATTAGGAAGGCGCTAGTGACTTTTCTGCCACGGTGTAGACGATCTTCTTTAGTCGACACTTTTCCGGAACCAACGGCATTTTCCATGCCACTAGTGGCGGTCATGGGATATTCTCCTCCTGAAAAGGCGCTGTTAGATATAATTCATAAAGCACACAATCCTGCCCACACATTGGGTGCCACTTACCAACACCAATGCCGTAGAAGAACAATGACCAAGCGTAGCAAATCACCCAGCCATTCTGGGTAACGCCCCAAGCCGCAGTGAGCATCAGCAAACCGATGAACATGATAGTAGCATCTTGAATAAGACCCCATCGTCGGCCAATCCTAATTGCCGCATTAGACAACAATATTCAGTGGGGAGGGCCAAGCCTCTCGGCCAGCTTGAGGGGTATAGTACCAATCACCCAGAATTCCGACCAAGATTTGTCCCACTATAATACCGACGATCTCGAGATACTCGATGGCATCCAGCCAACGGGGATTGCATATCTCCTTATCGTGCCAACACGACTTGAAGGCAGCTTGGAAAAGGGGCTTCAGATTTCCGATAGAAAAGAGAACGTAACTGGGCGAACATGATTCATTAGCTTCTCCGGTTCTCCAAAATGGGGTCTAGGACACTTGACCACCTACCCTTCCAGACCCAGGCCTGCACCAGGAAGCACCATGTTCCGAAAATAGTGTGAAATGGGGGACAGGGGATCCTGCTTGGTCATCTCCCAGATCGAGCGCAGCTCACGCTTGGCTTCGCCAGCATCGTAAGAGCCAACGAACTTGATCCGCTTGATGATAGACAGGTCCGCCCAGTAGGTTCCGTCCGGGGTGTAACTGTCATCCGGACGAATGAGAGCGTCGAAAGCCCCCTTCTCATGAACATCCATATCCATGATCTCGAGAGGATCATGGGTCCCTGACATATCTGGCCCATGAGGAGCACGAGGGCCAAAGTCGGTCATCTTGTGGTCAACCGCAGAAACTCTGGACAGCCGATAATCAGATGGCTGATCTTGGCTTCCGTGTTGAAAGGTTTAGAGGCGGCTGGTACGCTCTTGGTATCCCTCAGGATGACCGTAGTCGAGGATTGATTGCGAGGGCGTCACACACGATGTCAGCCAAGTCGGACAAGGTTGGGTGTCAACTTATATGAAAGATGAGCAAGGTCGGAGAAAATCTCTGGGCAGAGAAAGAAGTTGAGCCAGCAGGTCTGCCCGGCCCAGGCACATGGCGAAATTCTGTCTTTTGATAAGTCGAGGCAGGTGTGGTTAGATCGAGCGGAGAGCCGGGTTCCACGACCAGAGGAATCTGTCAGTGGTAGTTGGCGGACGAGTAACTCCATTGCCCAGCCAGGTAGCAGGAGCCACAATGACCGGACTGTGTTAGTGATGGCATAATGGCGACTCTCATTTGCCAGTCGTGGGTTCCATCTGGATGGAGAAGGGTGGTTCATACCGGAATTGTCAATTTTTTTTCTTTTTTTGCCTTTTTTTTTTTTTTTTTCTTTTATCCTTTTTGTCCTTTTTTTGCCATCCCCCACTGTTTTCCTAGTGCAGGCGGCGGAACCGGTCATTACAAGTGCGGAAAGCGGGACAGTGGAAAGAGCGAGTCTCAGCCAGGCGGGGGGGCAAACTTCCGCTGCCGGCCAATGATTGACACACGTGGCGGCAGAATCACAGCACGATGGCCAGCACCGCCTTCTTGATCTAGACCGCCGCTGATCCAGTAGCCAATCAACGTCACCTTTGCTGCACGAGCTCACCCGCTCAGCCTAGGAGAAACGAGTGTGCGTCGAGAAAGTCTGTTGTGTTCACCAATTCATCCTCGGGCATACATGCTGTACAACAGCTTATCTATTTTCTCCGGGGATATTTATGGATCTCCGAAAAATACTGTCGTGTGAGATGACAATCCACGGTGACCGGCCCGGCCAAACGTCTGGGCTACTAGTAGCGGTATGTTGTAAGGTAGTATCAAGTCCGGTCTTTCCCATGGTTGGACGCACGTACATACTACCAATAACTTTGGCGCATACAGTCTTGCCCATCCTGGATATAGTAGGCCTCGACTACAGAGTACCTACGCGGTAGTCTCATTGTCGTGCAACCTGGTACGACATCCAGCACAAGGGCTCACCTTTCCACGACTGCCAGTCATACTAGAACAATTAACATCGCTGACGGGCCGAAACTTGTGGTTCAAAACCTACTTGTTTAACACTGGAAGGCTGGAATGCGGCCGGTGATATGGCAGTTCAGTGTGGGGATCAAGCAGCAACCAGTTAATTTATGTTCTGGCGTCACGTTTGTCGGGGTGATGCCGGGGATTTCCTATAATCGTAAGCGTGGAGGATCGGATATTGCCCGCCAGGTATTCCCAACTACATTACTACTACGTCCTAGCGATAGTTAGTTTACCTATCAAGAGCAAAGTATATTTAGATTAGGATTGGCTCTACTCTATACTTAGGTTAATAATGAAGTTCCTGTTTGTTGGTGTTCCAAGTTCACCATACTTCATAGTGTACCCACTTGGCTGCCACATGGACTCCAGAGTACTCCGTCTAAGGCAAGGGGGGTGTATGTAGTCAGCGCCATCCAATCATCATATTGATATATTAAAATGAAGTAGACAACGTCCTAATTCTTATCCCACGCATTCAGTGCTGCAAGTCAAACCTGGTGTCAAACGATATAGAGCCTTGAGTGCAGAGCCCGGAGTGATGGCCCCTTCTAGGTAGTCCGAATGAAATACGTATGTTCCAATTAGTCGAACGGCTTAATTATATTCTCAACCCGACCGATTTCAATACCATCGTCTGAGCTGCCATTTCCCCAGTATGCTCGATTTATGGCATGGTTTCACCGGGCAAGCGCATTGGGTATCATATTAACTCCGTAGTTCTTACTCGGGTAGATCAACTGATCGTAAGTACAGTCTCGAAGCCCAAAACCCTGGTTCTTATCTAAACTAACTTTAACTCCTCAACACCCTTACTTTCTTGGATATTGCTTAGCGAGGCTTGATATTGCTTGTGGCTGGACCCATTTACTAGCCGGGGTGTGAAAACCAAAGGCAGAGGACAACACAAGCGGACGATTCAGCAGGCGCCAGGCATTGGTCAGTTTGACTGGAGAGTTATTAATTACAGGCCGTGGCTCACAACTCGGTTAACTCCTAATGTGTTTACCGAGTCAACTCGAGCAGTCTATAGGAGATCCCAATTACCGGATTGGTGAGACGAACATGCATGTTCCCTGCATGGGACGAACTGGAGATTTTGTTGGCCGCATGACAGTCACCACCTGTGGCCGATGCGGTTGATAATTAATTACTTTGTATTTTTATTTTTAGATGAAATGTGTTTGCCTTCAACAAGAAATGGAGAAGTTACTGCCGACACATCCAAGGCCCCCCTTACTTCTCTACGAGGACTCTTGGATTTGTTGTCTCTCAAGAAGAGATGGGCAAACTCAATAATAAAGTTGCCTGGCATACTGGAGTATGATGGTGTTCTGTGTAACCTTGTCAGCTGTCTCCTGTGCATGAACTGGCACCCCCGCTTTATGTCCCTCCAGCTGAGACCACTTCCAGTAACTGTTTGTTCATCTTTCCCAAAAACTATACGAAGAGCTTGCAGACACTAACCATTCAGACTCCTACTGAGCAACCCTCTCACCATCAGATCAACCAATACCCGATGAGCTATGTCGAGCGGATTGGTCTGTATACAGCCAGGTGTTAGAGAGTTTAACACATACAATAAGTGAGTTCGACTTCCAGTATTTTCTTTTCAAGTTGCTCTGGGTTATTAAAATATAAAGGAATGTCTGCTATTGCCTTCTGAAGCTTTTGCTTGTCTAAGGCCTTTGTAAGTACTTTTCAAGTCCTGATGATTAGGTGAGATTGGCGAAGACTGTTCTAATTCCATCTCTTTTTTATTTTCAGTGCCCACTGTTACCATATTTTTCAGAATATATTATGCTTTCAGCAGAAGTTTGTGTCAGCCAAGCTAATGAAAATCATCTGAAAAGCACACCAAAGGCAGAAGTGTTCGATTAGACGAGAAAATGCAACATGAAGCAGAATCTGGCTGCCTTTGACGGTAGGTGATGTGTACTGCTGGGTACCTAAATGTGACCACAATAGAGTTGTTGTGTTTAGGCTATGCATATTACACTAAGCTAAATATAGTAGTAACTTAATCCAAGTAGTTTTTCTGGATGAAATTCGGTTGCCTTTAATAAAAAGAGATAGCGAGGTTGCCTGATTCCAGCGCAGGCATCCTAGTCCATTACTTCACTACGATAACTATCAATTAACAGGCTTGATCAGAAATAGGTCTTCGCAGATGGCCACTTAAATAATTCATGGGAAAATTTAATGTAGCGCAGCACGATTTGGGTAAGCTGAAGGCTGTGCTACTTTAGAAATAATAGATATTACTTTACTATCTATTGTATATTGGGACATTGGCTTCGTCGACAGTTATCTGAAAATAACATAGTCATGTCCTGATCAACATATACCCATACTATCCTAGTTGCAAGTGGTATGAAAAGCTCCAAATGTCATATAAGATCGACTGAATACTGGTATCTGCCATATTTCTCTCAGGTTTAACAATGTAGAGCATGTGTAAAAATAGCGAAGTCCAAGAGAACGAGGTAGTACATGGCAAATTTCACCTCTGTAGATACAGGTGAGTATCTTTCTGGTGATAGGACATTGTCAAAACTATGCTCATAATGAAATATGTCAGAATATGTCCAGCCAGATATTACGATTCATCAATAAATTTATCGATATATAGGAAAGCGAAATAGCGACACGCCGCTTCGATCCTCCCAACTGTCTAATTAGATATGAAGCTTATCTATACAAACAGATAATTAATGCTAACTGATAATATATAACACTCATACTAGTACTAGGCTTTAACAGATTAATATCAATGCACAGTCAAGAGTCGAAGTAAAACTGAATGTACATTTTTACAGTTTAGTGAACCGAGGGGAGTTAATATTTAACTCTACAAGCTACTGTTAATCACAGCTTCTTAAACTCAATCATCCAAACTTTGAGCTATTTATAAAGCACGATTGCACAGAGAATTTGATTCTATATAGCACATTATAAAGTGCATATCGTCTATTATGCGAGACCATCAGCCTCCCATTCCTAAGCCGGAAATACAAGCAAGCATGCTAGGTCAAGGCTGGGATGAACATTCCTCAAACCAGTGGGGCAAGAAACAGCATTCTTTCCAAGAAATCAAAGATACAAGCATTCCTACCATTGTATCCCATGGTTTATTAACCAATTGCATGTTTCGTTAACTGCAACAAGCATTGCACTTAAAGTGGCCCACGTGCTCCTAGGAGTGCGTGGTATTTTTACAATTTCTGCCACTTGAATATTGATTCCGGCCATCCGAAGGAATGGCACGGACGCAGAGAAGAGATTTATGTATAGGCACGTTTCTTCAGGCTATCATGCTTGTCAAACTTACGACCGATGTTGTGTTTGGAGTGAGGACCCTCGCAACAGCTGCAAGATGAGTTGGGTCAACTTGCTCCCCATGGTTACTGCGTTTGTGGCCTTTATCCTAAGCATATTATGTCTCTTCGCTGGGACCCAGACAAATCTGCTTGGCGCAGTGGATATCTTTACAGTTAGTCAACCCTGTGAACAGATCTATTGTAATGCTAATGCGGGTGCTAGCTGTATACACCAACAGTCGGAAAGCACAAGGGTGCGAATGACTTTTACTCCATGCATGTGATGTCCCACTGTGAGGGGGTCAGGGAAGAGGAGAAGAACCATGTTAAGAACTGCTCCAAACGCTCCATGCTCTTCTCGTTTAATCCATCAAAAGTACTGTCGGAGGAGACGGGGAACACTTCGCCATCTGACTTGGGATGGCCCCGTGCCATCACTGAGGACTTTCATGCCTTCAGCGTCACCAGCCAAAGTTTGGGAGTGTTTTACTGCATAGGACTGGGATTCGCGGGGTTAGTGATCCTGGAGAGGCTGTGGTCAGTTATCCTTCGGGGGAGAGGGAGGCAGCTGTCGGTAATAGAGCTTGTTTTGTTGTTGGTAAGTGGTTGAACTACCATTCTTTACACCCCAGGAACACTGTGACGGAACCCGGATACTGACATGCAACTCCCGTCCTACACAGCTCAGCTTCGTCATGATCAGCATTGCATCCATTATCACGACGGTCATCGCATTCCAGTTTGTGAACTTGATCAATTACCATGGGGAAGAAGCAGGTGTAACGGCCAAGTATGGAAGCCAATTTTTGGCCATGACGTGGGCTGCCGCCGGGCTGTTGATGGTGGGCAGTGTGACGAGTTTGGCCGATGTGTTGCTGTGTCGAAGCCGAGTCGAAACAGGACGGGGATTCCTTAAATCAGAGCTTGTAATCGGGGATGACCGTTCGGTGAGGTCAAGGGAATGATAACTCGGGATGAAACCAAGGGGGCCCGAATGGAAAGGAAGAGAAAAGGATAGAAAGACACAGAAGGACGGGAAGGGCATCAGGGGGTAAAAGTATAGAAAAAAACCACAATCATTGACCCACCGACGTGCAATTCTACGACCATTCATTGTCGAGGGCGTTTATTCGATCGATTTCTAGCCAGTACCTACCACTTCCAACGGGCTTCGTTCTTCTGACTCCGTAGTCGAGACCCTGGCAGCGCTCGTGGGCAAAGACATGGCGCAGAAAAAAAATTGGGTCATCCGTCGGTCGGCGACGTCACGGGTGGAGTCGATGGGCATTGCTCATCAAATAATGAGACTGCATTGCTCACGGTCGCAAACAAAGATCGTGACTACGACGGATTCGAGGGTGGGTCAGTACTCAGTAGTTGATCTACCTGGTGGAGACGAACATGTTATCATAATGACAGTCCTTGAGAATTGAATCGGGCCATACAATATCTCGTAGTTGGAAGAGCTTTGTTAGTCTATGGACACAATAGATGCATTGTCTTGTAGGATCTTACGCGGGATCCGACGCATTTCTTGTCAGAGTCAGTAGGACAGAATTGTCAAGGGCATCGGCCCCTTGAGGCGCGGAATTACCCGGATTGCATGGTGGCTGAATTGAATGGACGATGTCAATCTGGTGATTTCATTCATCTCGTCCGGACGACAGATGCCCGCTTTTTGCCTTGGCCGCCGCATTCACTGACCGTTCATGCCCAATCGCATCGTGCCATTCCCACGATATCTGTGGTCACTGTCCACCTGTAGCCTAACTGGTACTGTCTATCCCATTCCATCCATCTATCCTATCCAGTCCAGTCTGGCCCTGAAACCCCTCCCCCACTTCCTCTTCATCATCGTTTCTGCGTCTTTCCATCCACTGTCGGTGCCTTCCCTTTCCCCCCTGTCTTGGGCTTCATATAAACCCCCCTCTTTCCCCCACACCTTCTTCATTCTTGTTCCTTCTCTTTCACCATCCACTTCCACATCTTTTTTGATCCTTCCCAAGGATACCCCTTGTGCTTCCAACTGTCTTCATCTTCGATCATACAATATCCAAACATCCTCTATTGTCCTGAATCTCCTCTGCATCTTCCATTTGTGTTCATGGGGTTAACCGCCATGGGAAAGAAAGCAGTCCAGTTCGGCGGTGGTAACATCGGCCGTGGCTTCGTCGCTGAGTTTCTCCATGCGGCTGGCTACGAAGTTGTCTTTGTTGATGTTGTCGACAGTGTTATCTCTGCTCTGAATGATGCTCCGTCCTACACTGTGACCGAGATCAGTGAGGAAGGAGAAAACACCAAGACTATCACCAACTATCGTGCCATCAACTCCAAGACCCATGAGGGCGACGTTGTGCGCGAGATTGCCTCGGCGGACGTGGTGACGTGCGCTGTCGGCCCTAACATCCTCAAGTTCATCGCTCCTGTCATTGCCAAGGGCATTGATGCTCGCACCGAATCGAAACCTCTGGCCGTCATCGCCTGTGAGAATGCCATCGGCGCGACAGATACACTGCACGGGTTCATTAAGCAAAACACCAACCCTGACCGTCTTAGCACCCTCTCCTCACGGGCCCTGTTTGCCAACTCCGCCATTGACCGTATTGTTCCCAACCAGCCCCCCAACCACGGCCTGAACGTCCGCATCGAGAAGTTCTACGAATGGGCCGTCGACCAGACTCCCTTCAAGGACGTTGGTCACCCAGACATTCCGGCCATCCACTGGGTGGATCACCTGGAGCCTTACATTGAGCGGAAGCTTTTCACTGTGAACACCGGCCATGCCACGACCGCCTACTATGGCTATAAACGTGGGAAGAAGACCATCGCTGAGGCCCTTCGGGATCCGGAAATCCGGGATATCGTTCACAAAGTCCTCGACGAGACCGCATCGCTCATCGTCGCCAAGCATCCCATATCGGAGCAGGAGCAGAAGGAATACGTGAACACCATCATCAATCGATTTTCCAACCACTACCTTGAGGACCAGGTGGAGCGAGTGGGTCGTGCCCCAGTGCGCAAGCTGTCTCGCAAGGAACGGTTCATTGGCCCTGCATCGCAGCTCGCAGAACGCGGTATGAAGTTTGATCATTTGATTGGTGCTGCTGAGATGGCCCTCCGATTCCAGAATGTCTCCGGTGACGAGGAGAGTGTTGAACTTGCTCATGTGCTCAAGGACAGCTCGGCCGAAGAAGCCACCACTCAGCTGACCGGGCTGGAAAAGGATCACCCCTTGTATGCATCTGTGCTGGAGCGAGTGAGAACCGTTCAACAAGGAAGCAAATAGTCGAGCATTCGCAGCACGTCGTCACTTTTTCTTTTCATTTCTATCTAATCTTAGCAAGGGACATTCGCCAGTCTACGGTGAGGGGTCCGAGGTGATCACGGATGCGAAATGTCCACGAGACGTTTATAAAACGACGTTGAACAGCGTTAGTCGCAGGACGGCGTGTAAACCGCATGGGAAACGGTGAACGTATGGCGCGGACGGAGCATTGGGATCTCGGAACAGCGTGTACCTTAAAATGTCGACTTGGATGCAGGGCAGCCGAGTCTAATGAATTAATGATTATGGCATCTGATACGTCCAGCGTAGTGGTATTCTTTCGTAGACCCATCTGTATACCTCCCTTTCTCACAACTTACTATCCACCCATGCGGGGTTTCTCTTCTCGACGAAAGCGAGCAATCCCTCCTTGATATTCACGCCCTCATTCAGCCTCTTCGACCAGCCCTCGACCAGTAACCGACTTCCTTCCTCGGCACCCACTCCCTCCCATCCCAACTTCACCCCTTCACGACTCACAATCACCGCATCCGGACTATTCGCCGCAATTAATCCCGCGACCTCAATAGCCCTCGCCAGCAGCTGCTCCTCCTTCTCGACCACTTCATTCACTAACCCCCATTTCTCTGCCTCCTCCACCGACACCCGCCGTCCCGTCAACACCATCTCCATCGCTCGCTGTCGTCCCACGGTACGCACCACCCGTGGTAACGCCCCCGCGATCGCAACAACCCCACGCTGCACCTCGGGGAATCCAAAAAACGCCTTCCGGCTCGCTATCACCATGTCGGCGTTCACTGCCATCTCGCATCCACCCCCGAGACAGAGCCCGTTCACGGCGCAGATAATCGGCTTTTTGCCCCCACGGCGTGATAAGCCGCCGAATCCACTGGGGGGCAGAATGGGTCGTTTGGATGGGGTGGTGGATTGGGTTTGGGTGTTCCATTCTAGGATGGTTAGTTTTATCTGGATGTGTTGTGAATTGAAAGGTGGTAGATGGATTGATAGAATATATAATAGAGGGATAGAGAGAGAAAGAGAACCTTTCAAATCAGCCCCTGCGCAAAATGCCCGACCTTCCCCGGTTAATACACCCACACGAATACCGGGTTCATCATCCATCCATCCCCAGATCGAGTGCAGCTCTTCATGGCCGGTGGAATTGATGCAGTTGAGATCGCGCGGTCTGGTCAGCATAACGAGGAGGACGTGAGGTGTGGGGAAGCTAAGACGACAGTATTGAGGCGTTGGGGGTGGGGTTTGAAATGGCATTTTCATTCTTTGCTCGACTTGTCCTTTTGTCTCGTTATGTACAGGTTGGTTGGATATGCTGGCGGCTGTATGTTGATGAATTGGCAGTGTTGATAAAGTAAATGTAGGTCGGGGTTGAGCCGAGGGCCGAATGTGGAGAATATTGATTATGTGGGGGTATCAAGTATGGAGTACTCGGAGCAGATGAACTGTACATACCTACAAAGCATAAAACTTGAATATACGGATACAGACAGGTGCAAAAACAGTATTCAATCAATCGCGCTTGATACAGCTAGCCTATGCTCTAACTACATAGCCTCCCAGGTCTCTCGCAACGCCTACAACTCCTTCCGTCAATCAATAATGCTCATACATGAATATAAGAGACCCTCCAGTGAGGGCTAACTACGCCTTGTTGATCCAGCCACTGTGCACCATAAAGTCGTAGATCCGGCTGGTTTTGTTACTGTCGATCTGCACCATCTGTTAGCTAGATTGTGAGACCGAAATCCTCCGTGACACCTACTTTGCAGATGGTTCGTGCGTCTTTCTTCTTCAAGCTCCCCCCCTGCTTCATTGCTTCTTTCAACAGTGTCTCCTTGATCACGAGATACGGTTTCGGCTGGATATGAAGCACGTTGCACACTTCAATCTCCTCCTTGGTCAACAAGTGCAGGTCTGCCGCGCCATCGTTCTCCAACTTCCACGGTATCACCCCGTTCAGCGGCTGTACCACGAACTTGGTCTTGGTCGACTGAGGAGTGCTGAGCCCGTCCCCATTGCTGGCGAATGCCCGATCAAAATCGTTCAGCGGCGGATTGACGGGCTCCGGGGGCTTCGGAGTGCCAGATGCCTTCTGTAACCGCAGCGGGAGTTCCGGTGTTGTCAATTGATTGGCGGCAGATGGCTGCTCCGGAAGTTGCGACTGCTTCGGGCGTGTGCTGGCGAACCGATCGAAAGATCCTTGTGGCACGAGTTTCTGCGCACGTTGCTGCTTCTCTTGCTCGTATTTTTCTCCGCCCTTGAGGTCTCCGATTCCCATCTGTCGCCATTCCTGCAGCTGTGAAATCGCTAGCCGTAGGTTGTGCTCATATTCTAGGCCTTTATTGAACTCCTCAAAGTCATCATGGTTCATCATCCGAGCAAACGGTTTGCCCTTGTTTATAAGATCTCTCTCTTCTTTGGTGCGCTTCTTCTCCAACGCCGTGTTCTTCCGGTACTCGAGGAGAGCGTGCTCGAACAGGACCTTCTTCCGTTCCGTCCGAGCCGTAAGTCGGGAATTGTAAATGTCGACCACCGTCATCTTCAGTTCCATCTCGGCATCCGTTTCGCCGTTCGTAGTCCCCCCAGCGCCTGGCTCAAATGCCATGTGTTGCACCGCCTCTTCAGCATCATTCATGAACTCCGTCTCGAATTCCAACCGCCCAGGCATGTAACCCTGTACCTCATGGCATGCAGGTACACTGGCAGTTGGTTTCTGCTTCGGCGTGGTCGGGGGAGCCACCTTGGCCGCTTCCTTGCGCTCCTCGATGCGTCGCTTCTTTCGTGATTGGAATTCTTCCTTGGAGACCGAGTCGGAAAGTCGTGTATCATCGGGATCAGCGCGCTCTGGTAGCGGGAAATTCGGACTGTCCACATAGGTGCTAATGTAATGATCCCGGACTTCCTCCTTCGTCCGATAGCCACCAATGTGGTCCGCGATATCAGCCCACGATCCTAAGCCGTAGATATCGGCTCCCTCCAGTAGCAAAAGCTCCTCATCCGCCCCCCAGTCCCCCTGGAAAATGGGAACCGAATTCTGCTCAATCACTTGGTATGGATGCGTAGTCGGGTCGTGGTTCTTGGATTTCTCTCCAGCAGCAAAACAGGGAACGCAGAGGTCGTATTCATGACAAGCGGGATGGGCGCAGGAAACGCGGACCTGATGGGGGCTACAGTCAGACCTGTTCAAGACGGAGAAGAAGTAGATGCGCCATCGCCGGATGATCCACTCATCCATTGTCAGACGCTTACCGTTGAGGTTACATCCACAGAGCAAATATCACAGTGGTATTTCGTCCCAGCCTCCGTACCGCGCGAGGCGGTCTTCTTTCGAATTACACCCATCGATCGCGGAGCGCTCTCATCCTCCAGAATAGCCGGATCCGTCTCCACCACACACAAGCCCTCCAGGAAATACAGAGAGCTCTTGGCACTGATCTGACGAGAAGCACGAGGACAAAGGACGAGGTAAGTTGAGGAGAGGAGGTTGAGAAGGCGCAGGGATGTCTCCGCAGCAGGTACGCCAATAGAGTGACTGATCAATTACTCCACCACAGATCGAAGAGAACGCGTCTAAGCGTCGGGAAGGTTAGCGATAATATGCTGGGATTGTTTTCCGTGAAGTCCAGTCGCAGGTCACTCAACTTCGGTCGGTCGCGTAATCGCCAAATCCCGACCGTGGATGGCCGGGGAGCGGGCGGTGGCTCAGCCATTTTGAGGCTGGTGGATTCCTATTTTAGCTCATATTATGTAATCAAACTATGCACCGCCACCAGGGGAATATGCCTCAGGTCTGAATGTACTGCCGCAACGCTGAGGCACCCAGGCAGCAATGTTCCTGACCCAATCAGCGCGGCAGAAACGCCCCTCTCTGGCCGCCTTCTTTTCCCCTCTTCAGCCTCTGTTTGTTCGCCTTTCCTTTCGTTCTTCCATCAGCTTATCTTTCGGTCTCTCTCTCTCTCTCTCTTTCTCTTTGTCCAAACAACCCGGGTCGTTGGTTGGATTTTGTACCGACCCTGGTTGCTTCCAGTTCTCTGTTTGTCTGTCTGTCTGTCGTGTCTTCAGCGATCTATTCTCAGTTCTCCCTCGGATTTCCCTTCACTGTGGGTTGTAGACCGCTGTGGCTGTGACGGTCCTGCATCTCTGTCCGGCACCGGTTACTCCTATCAAGCCCTCTGCGGTTTAAAGAAAATCCTTGTTACTCTGGCTATATTCCCTCTCTTCTTTTCTTTCTATTTCCTGCTTTTTTATTAGCCTGTTCGGTTTAGCACATTGATACTTCATCCATTTCCTTTTCTCCCCCCTAGCGACCCCAAATCCGCCGCCATCATGTCGTGGAAACTCACCAAAAGTATGTTCAGTTGGTCTTCCCTCCCTTTACTATATATAATAGCCTGGGCTTGAGTCCATTCGTCATGTCGACTATTGACATGTCTCCTCTTATCCTGTAGAATTGAAGGAAACTCACCTTGCTCCTTTAACGCAAACCTTCGCGCGATCGTCCTCTACGTCCACCATCAAGGGTGACTCGGGCGAGGAGACCCCAGTGACATCCCAAACTCCGAGTGTGTCGACGACAAGCTCCAATGGAATCAGTGCGTTACTTCGCTCCCGCAGATGGCTCTTTTTGAGTCCCAAATATTACGAGACCGGCCCCTCTAACGTGTGACGCCAGGTGCTTCGGAATCGCTCGTTTCTCCCCCGGTGGCCCCTGTGAAGCCCGGTATCTTGATAGTCACCTTGCATGAAGGTCAAGGCTTCGCTCTATCACCACACTACCAGCAGATTTTCAACTCCCACTTCCAAAATAACAATGCCTACGCTGTACGCCCCAGTTCCTCTTCCTCCCACTCCACCCATTCGCAGGGGGCTTCATTTGTACATAGTGGTCGCCCTCAGTCGACCAGTGGAGGCATCAATGCTGCCCCCACGATCCACGGCCGGTATTCGACCAAATATCTTCCATACGCCTTGCTGGACTTCGAGAAGAACCAGGTTTTTGTCGACGCGGTTTCAGGATCGCCGGAGAACCCCCTATGGGCAGGAGACAACACGGCATTCAAGTTCGACGTGTCACGGAAGACAGAATTGAATGTACAATTGTATCTTCGAAACCCCGCAGCTCGGCCTGGTGCCGGTCGAAGCGAGGATATCTTCCTCGGTGCAGTAAAGGTTCATCCTCGCTTCGAGGAAGCCCAGCCTTACGTGGAGGACCCCAAACTCAGCAAGAAGGACAATCAAAAAGCGGCCGCGGCTCACGCGGAGCATGGGCGTCACTTGGGCCAGCTTGGTGCTGAATGGCTAGACCTTCAGTTTGGGACCGGCTCCATCAAGATTGGCGTTTCATTTGTCGAAAACAAGCAGCGCAGCCTGAAGTTGGAAGACTTCAAATTGCTGAAGGTCGTGGGCAAAGGTAGCTTCGGCAAAGTCATGCAGGTCATGAAAATGGATACGGGTCGAATCTACGCCCTCAAAACAATCCGCAAGGCGCATATCATTTCACGATCAGAAGTCACGCACACTCTTGCCGAGAGGTCAGTGCTTGCTCAGATCAACAACCCTTTCATCGTCCCTTTGAAGTTCTCCTTCCAGTCCCCCGAGAAACTGTACTTGGTTCTCGCTTTTGTGAACGGTGGTGAGTTGTTCCACCACCTTCAGCGGGAGCAGCGTTTCGATATCAACCGAGCTCGTTTCTACACCGCCGAACTTCTTTGTGCACTCGAATGTTTGCATGGTTTCAAGGTTATCTACCGTGATCTGAAACCTGAAAACATTCTTCTGGATTACACCGGACACATCGCTCTTTGTGACTTTGGCCTGTGCAAGTTGGATATGAAGGACGAAGACAGAACGAACAGTAAGGCAGCCTCTGACCATCGGTCCCGTTTTACCCCTACTAACGTGCCTAATAGCTTTCTGTGGAACTCCTGAGTATCTTGCCCCTGAGTTGCTACTTGGCAATGGATACACGAAAACCGTTGACTGGTGGACGCTTGGTGTCCTCCTCTACGAGATGCTGACGGGTCTTCCGCCATTCTATGACGAAAACACAAATGACATGTACCGAAAGATTTTGCAGGAACCCTTGACTTTCCCCAGTAGCGATGTCGTTCCCCCAGCCGCCCGGGATCTTCTGACGAGACTGCTCGACCGAGACCCGCAACGTCGACTGGGTGCCAACGGTGCTGCGGAGATCAAATCGCATCACTTCTTTGCTAACATTGATTGGCGCAAGCTGCTGCAGAGGAAGTATGAGCCAAGCTTCCGACCCAATGTGGTATGTTATCATGTCCCTCCCTTCCGTCTGCCCCTTTGGTCCTAACTAGCTGTCCTTGTAGCTGGATGCTCTTGATACGGGCAACTTCGACCGCGAATTTACGCAGGAGGCCCCTCAAGACTCTTACGTGGATGGGCCCGTCTTGTCCCAGACGATGCAGCAACAGTTTGAAGGCTGGTCTTACAACCGACCAGTTGCTGGTCTTGGAGATGCCGGCGGTAGTGTCAAGGACCCGTCTTTTGGGAGCATCCCCGAGTAAACAGCCTGCCGCAGCGAGTTGAAAACCTCCCTTACCAAAGATCGGGTGGTTCAAATTACAGAGATTGCTTGAAACGATTTCTCTTCGTGTTTAGCACTTGCTCTTGCATAGCCTGCTGCGTAGCCCGAGTTTTGTTTTCGTCTTTTTTCCTCTCTCTCCTTTCTTAGCACAAGGAGTATACGGTATCTGTGTTGGAATCCTTTGTGGCAGTGATCTCAACTGAGCGCTTTAAGTCTTCTTTTTACCTTTTTGTCTTCTGCATTTCAGGTACAATCATCAAGGCAGGTCCAAATCAGTCCGTTTGCATCCATTTTTTCCACGTGATTTTTGACAGTCAAGTCATTGCGTTCCCTGTTTCTGGCTGTCTCGTCCAACTCTCCAGAGGCGAATAAGAAAGGCGCCCATGGCAGTGGATTCATGTGCTCTATCACCTCAATATGTTAAAATCTGCGATACCTGGAAACTGGGTCTGTCTTTCTCTGTTTGCATTTTTTGGTTCTATCTGATCTGCAGGTCCGATCCTATCCTGTTCAGGCGAGCATTGACTTCGCCTGAGAAGCATTGATTTAGGTTGATTTCTCAACAAGGCTACCCCATACATCGGCGGACTCGTTTTAGAACCCCCTTTCCTTTCACCTTTCTTCATTGTCTTCACTTTCATCTCACTTTGACTCTTTTTCCGGGCGGGGTTCTCATTGGGACAGTTCCAACAATCATTTTTTTCTTTCAAGGCATGGATGTTGATTGACATGACTGGCTCATAGACAACAGTTGAATTATCTATACTCTTTGTGTGTGTGTGTGTGTGTGTGTGTGTGTGTGTGTACAAACCTAGCGTTACCGGGACATTAGGGAAAGCTTGACCCACTGACTATTATCCATTTAAATAGGTGACGCATGCCACTGCGACTACAGTGCACCATCAGCAATAAGTAGGATAGATGAAAATGTATATACTCTTATTCGGCTATCATCGTAATGGATCTGTCTAAACCTCGGGAAAATCTAGACAAGATAACAAAAGGAAATAACGGACGAGTAGAAGAAGCATGGTGGTAAACAAATCCAAAACCAAACATAACACTGAAGTCATTGCGGACAAGGCATAGAATAAATAGTTAAAAAAAGGGGGGGAAGCAAGTATGGCAGATAAACAATTCTAGAATAGAAGTTATGTTAATAAAAAAAGATATCTCTGCCCAAGGCTGTTGATTTAAACGCTTGCGTCTCAGGAACATAGATATCAGTCTGTCAGGACTCTTTGATAATTCGTTTTCTCTTTTTGATTCATCACTTCTCCTTCCGCCCTCTAAATCTCCAATCTCAATTTGGCCTGGCCTATACTTTAAACATTTGTCTCAACACGGCGACACTTGGCTCACTTATGCTTCGGCTTCCACCTCGGCGACTGCCACCTCCGGGGCCCCATTGGCGGCGGTCTGAGCTCGTTCACCTTCGTGTTCGTCAACATCGATCAAGGATTCCGATGAAGGGGGCTGAGGAGCGATGCCCTCTTTCTCTAGACGGATATACTCGTCCCATTCTGGGAAAAGCTCGTCGTCTGCGGTGGCGTCGGGGGCACCAGGAGGAACACCGATAAGGCGTGCGATCTTGGTCTTTCCGGACTGCTCAAGCGACTCTTTCCACTTCATGACGAGTTCCGGTGCTCGCGACGGCTTGTACGTCTGGGAAAAGAGGACAGCTTCTGCAATCCGGCTAGTCTGTACAAGGAGTTCGATGCATCCATCGATATCCCCGAGGGACCACAGAGTGGAGAAAGCAACATTGTGCAAACCAGCATCCGAGGCCTGCTCAGCCAGCTTACGGAGGCCATCTTTGCTGCCGCTGGCAGTGTGCAAAAGGAGAAGAGAACCGAAATCCTTAGCATTAGTGAAGCATTCCTGAGCCAAGGCAAGATTCCATGCCGACATAGCAGTGTCACCAACAATCTTCCACTTGTGCTCCACGTTGGCATCTCGGGCGATCTCAAGAGCAATGTCGAGATTATTGAGAGAAAGAGCAAGCTCGAAGCGATGCTCTTGATCTGTGGCAACCTCGAGGGCCATTTCCTTGTACCCTTGGCCTTCTAGGAAGCGGGCCACCTTGTTCATTTGGTCCTGAGGGACATCCTGAAGCAGCTCAGCCGCCAAATCCATGTCACCACGCAACACCACGGTCTGATACTCAACCATGCTGAGAGAGAGACCAAAGGACACAACGTTAACATCCTTGTCGGCAAGATACACCCTACCATCGCGTGGCAAGTAGCCGAGGACATACATCCCCTGGTCAAAGTGGGAGATTGTGTAGGTCTGGTCACCAACAAGATAATTCAAACGGTTTGTGGAGTTCGTGTAGATGAAGCAATCTCCGACCCATTGGCCTGTCCTGACGGTCTCGTTGACGTCGGTCACGACTTCAAAAGCCGACTCGACACCGTCTTCATCGGCTTCGCCCGTATTTAGGCCATTGATGTAATTCTCTCTTGAGAACCGGAGAACGTAGAAAGAGTCCTCGCAAGCGAGAGTGACCAGTTCACCGGATTCAGACCAGTAGACCTGCAGAATGCATAAGCGGGCGATATCGATGGCAACCACAAGAAGGGAATACATACAGCTTTCGGCTCGACTTCAATACGTCGGACCAGGCTTCCAGTCTCCCAGTCGAACATGCCGATACCCCCTTGCCCCTTCACACCGAGAAGAACACCGTCAGTAAGACCTTCGGCCTGGAACCCTACATCGAGGCCGCCGCTAATCTCTTTGAAATTCTTAAATATCTTGACACTTGTTGGTGACTCGCGGATAGCATAGTCGTTGCTGTTGTCCTTTGAGCCCCATGCGAAATCAAGGGCTTGTCCAAAAGCCTTGTTTCGCCAGGCAAGAGCAGTATAGATGATGTATTCGCCGTCACCACAAACCGACACGAATCGGCCGTTAGGGGAATGCGATAGGGTTTGTGGGTAAACCTCACACGAGCCCAGCTCCTTGGTCGGGAGAGAAAGTGGTGCCCCATCCTTAATACTAGCATCGCCGCCTTTGATAACAGTTGAGACAACCTCATTATGTCTTGCCCAGATGATCTTTCCCGATCCATCCATAGATACAGCAGGCTCTTCTCTACCCATTTTCACAACCACCGCGCCATCATCGAAACCCATGGCAATGCCCTGTCTGCCACGCTGGTAGGCAATACACCAGGCCCTCTCTAAGCCATAGCTTAGCGACTGTTCCAATCTGTATGTATTTGCGTGCCAGATCTTGATGGTTCCGTCCTCGGATCCCGATATGATCACGGGCAATTCCGGATGATAGCAAGCGAAAGACACGTTACTTGTGTGACCTTCTAAGGTCGCAATAAGCGCTTTAGTCGTATAGTCCCAGACCTTGACAGTGCGATCATCCGAAGTCGTGAGGAGATATGGTTTGTCAGCTTGTGGGTAGTAGTCGACATGGTTCACACCCTTGGTCTCGTGGGCTTCGAGAGTCGAATTGGCATGCGGGGAGCCAAGGCTCCAGATCTTAACGGTGCGATCCAAACAAGCAGATGCGAATGTGTTTGTATCCTTGGGGTTGATAGACAGTCCCATCACATAATGGTTGTGACCCTCGTACACCTGAACGCATTTCCAGTTTTTCTCCCAGTCCCACAACTTGATAGTCATGTCATCGGATGCCGTCAGAACGAAAGGTTGGGTGGGATGGACGGCAATCGAACGAATGTAGTCAGGATGCGCCTCGAAGGAAGCGATCTTCTCTGAGGTGTTGTAGTTGTAGATACGGAGTTGGAAGTCATCTGAACCACAGACGATCCAGTTTTTCCGGGCAATAAAGCGACCAGCTCGTACCGGGACATCAGTGAGTTCGAATGTCTTGATAATAGACTATTATCAAAAATTGGTCAGCACTGCATTCTAATTCGACAATGTGCTTAGCAGACTCACCTGAGACTCGTAAGACCAGATGTATACGTGACCTGTGTATCCCGATTAGCGCATTCAATAGGCAAACCGTCCGCTTTTCATCACTCTACATACCGCTATATAGAGTTGTCAGGATCTAATCTCCGGTTAGTAACAGATGAGAGGGAAATGACTGAGGTACTACTCACCCATGGCTCCGTGGGATGGAAGTCAATGCCCTTTACCCGCTCGGAGCGGGCAAAGAGTTGTCTCTGTTTGATTGCACCCAGTATCAGCAACAATGTCACGAATACACGATTAAAATCCAAACTGGGCAAATTGCCCTGCTAAGAGAGATTGTCCTCTCCATGACAGGCCCGCGTACCTTAATGTCAAGTTTCATGGTATGTTGGGAGAGTAGCAACGATGTGCGGCTTCGGGAGACGGCCTATGAGAAGGAGGGGGGAACCAGGCCACGAGCCGTTCAGACAACCCCGCCCAAAGTTGCGAGAAAGACTTCGGAATTCTGTATCGGTAGTGCGGAAAAAAGCGAAAGTCCCCGACCAGAATGGCCTGCAAGGTCAGTGTCGATGCTCAGGGACTGGCAGCGATGTGTCCACAAGGAGTTCCGCCAGCTCTCCCGAATTGGCTAGCGACGCCCCACTTCACCGCCTGCGATTCTGGGATACCCCGGGCGCCTGGTCTACAGAACAGTGCTCTATGGAGTACAGAACAGTGGTTTACACAGGCCAATGCGACAGATCGCTCATCAGATGGCCCTGTTCTTGCTTTTATTTGTCTCCCGCATGTAGCAGGCTGTCCAGAGTCTATCTACGAATGCACAGCAGATCACATATGTACTGTACATATAAGCATCATCTATACCACTCTCCTAAATTCTCACGCAGACCAAGGGAGTATAAGGTATTGTATCATCAGGGAGAAAGAGATTTTGGCATAACAGATCTAAATATCACAAAACAGTGTCTTCTTTAGTTTGACACACGTCGGCTAATAAATGCAGGTAGTAAATAATCACTGAAAGGCAAGATCTCAAGCGGAGCCAGGCGTGTTACGCTCGAAGTAGACCCACTGACCGGGGCTGGGTTTCTCTTCCAGTTCCTCCCAACTGATCAAAGATTAGCGTAACTCGGTAATTTGTCAACGGTTGGGGGAGGCTCGAATACGCACGCCTTGGACTTATACAACTCATCCACCAGCTTCAGCTCACCCTCCGCGACTTGAATGACTTCTTCAATAAGGCCAGCACCAATCTTGTTCTCAATATCGGAGATCCTGGACGAGACTATCAGCATTCCTCCCGCACTATTTGACAAAAGCCACATTTGACATACTGCTGTGCTTCTAAAGCAGGTTCGTTCTCCCACTTCATTTCTTGAGGGAAGAAGTCCGAGTCCTTGTGTTCTACAGTAGACTCAGCAACGGCCTTTTCCCAGCGCGCCTCCTCCGCCGCCGTACGAGCAGGACCTTCGGTGGTCGCTTCAATAGATTCACCGTCCCATTCTTCCCCGCGGGGATTGTCGCTTCCATCATCCCGCATGGCCGCTGCGTACGAACCATCAGAGCGACGAAGAGAGGCGAATCGTTCAGGTTCGGCGGCCACCGTCTTCTTCACACGCTCCAACCAGGCATCGAATCCGGGGGGTTTCGTCGACTCAACAATTTGCAGGCGATGACGGGTCAATGCCTCAGTAGACTGGCGATAGGCAGAGGTCTCGGGGAACGCCTTCAGTTTTTGCAGGGTAGACGTGTAGAGATAGATCAAGGTCGGGCGTGGGCTAGGGTGAGTGAGAAGGCCGGTCAACCCGGTAGGAGCAAAAGGCTCCAAGTACCGGGGTGACTTGATGTTGGCCAGTAACCGAAGGGTAGATCTCATTGTGCTCCTCTATAGAAAAAATGGGGGTATACAATGTAAAGTACGAACCCAATTGCTGTCAATAAGTCTCGGGAGTGAAGGAATGATGAGGTGCCGTCGGCAGCCGGAGAAACAGAGACTCCAGGGGTACCGAGTTGCCTCGCAGCCACAAGTTAGTTACGGTGGAAGTTCAATCAAACCATCGGGCGCGTTAGGGGGCTTCATTCTCGCCCGCATTCCTCTGTATCCTTCATCTGGGATTCGGCGGAAGTCCCGCGGATTCTCTGAACTTAGAACACGACACAACCATCGACTATTCCTGTGGATTGCCTCGACCGGCAGTGGCTGATACAGCTTCTATCCTTCCATTGGCGCTGCATTTAAACGCTCGTTTTTCTGGATGTGCTGTTCTCTGTGATTTTTCTTGTCCTTTCTAGTATACCTTCGTTTATCCTCCCTCTCAAATTACGCATCCGGGTCTGTCAGACCTTGGCTTACAGCCAGTATGAGGCCATCCTTGCTGGCTTGGTCTTTCCTCTCGCTTTTCTCCATCACCACTCTCGCCTCTCCCTCCGATAAAGATGCCGGAGATAAAGTGAAAACGACTACATTTAACGGTATTGAAGTGCCTCAGATGACAGAGTTGACGCCTGATACTTTCAAGGAGACAATCAAGGATGGCTACTGGTTGGAAAACCCCACCACATTCACCTCTTGATGCCCTCGATTGTTCTAATGGGTCCTAGGTTTATTAAGAACTTCTCTCCTGCATGCCCGCATTGCCAGAAAATTGCTCCGGCATGGCAAACCCTCTACGAACTGTATTATGTGAGTATCCCCGTCACCGTCAGAACACGTCTTGGAATGCCTGCTCTTCTAACTACCACCAGACCTCGGATCCACTATCTTCCTCTTCTTCGAAATCTTCCGATACCAAGTCATTGAACTCATTCCAAGGCTTCTATGACTTTCACTTCGCATCCCTGAATTGTTTGGTGTATGGGGACTTGTGCGAGGAATTAAACATCATGTTTTACCCCACATTCTCCCTCTATCACAATGGTGAATTGGTAGAACACTATGAAGGGGTTAAGTCGATGGCGGGCCTCAGTGAGTTCATCGAAGGAAAGCTCGAAGCCATCAAGCCCGGATCTCGCCCCCCGAGCGGCCTGAACCTGCCTGATCCAGGTGCGAAAGGAGTGGATACGGGTGCCAAACCAGAAACACCCGCTGCCAAGGACAAAGATCGTGAAGCGGGTGCTAAGGCTGGTGAAAAGCACAACGAACAAGCCGCACAGCTGTCCAACAAAGACGCAGCCACTGAAAAGAGTGCGGCTCCCAAGTCGGACCGCAAGCCCGCCCCAGCCAATCCTCAGGGAATTTCGGTTCCCCTCACGGCTGAAAGCTTTCAGAAACTTGTGACTACCACCAAGGACCCGTGGTTTATCAAATTTTATGTACCCTGGTGCCCTCATTGCCAAGCGCTGGCTCCTACCTGGAAGCAGATGGCCAAGGAAATGCAACATGTCCTTAATGTTGGAGAAGTTGACTGTGAGGTCGAGAAAAGACTCTGCAGCGACGCACATGTGACTGCTTTCCCAACAATGTATTTCTTCCGCGGTGGCGAGAGAGTCGAGTATACTGGCCTACGTGGCTTGGGGGATCTAGTTACTTACGCCAAAAAGTCTGTTAGTATAGGACTTGGCGTTCAGGATGTGGATGCGGACACCTTCAAGGAACTAGAGGCAAAAGAGGAGGTGATATTCTTGTACTTTTATGATCACGCCACAACTTCGGAGGATTTTGAAGCGCTGGAGCGCCTGACCTTGAGCTTAGTTGGCCACGCACGGATTGTCAAGACCAACAGTGCAGCTCTCGCTGAACGATTCAAGATTTCAACCTGGCCTCGTCTTCTCGTATCACGTGATGGGCGAGCGAATTACTATACCCCAATTGCTCCCAAGGATATGCGTGACTTCCGTCAAATCCTAGCCTGGATGCGCACAGTGTGGCTGCCTATCGTCCCGGAGATGACCGCCTCCAATGCGCGAGAGATCATGGATGGCAAGTACGTGGTTCTTGGTATCTTGAGCCGAGCGCGCTCGGATGAATTCCTGCAGTCCAAGAGGGAGTTAAAGAATGCAGCTCTCGAATGGATGGAAAAGCAGACGCAGCTATTCAAGTTGGAGAGGCAAGAGTTACGAGACGCCAAGCAGCTCCGAATCGAGGAAGCCGACGACCGGAACGACCAACGTGCATTACGATCGGCCAAGAACATGCGTATCACCATCCGTGAAGACGACAAGAAGCAAGTTGGCTTTGCTTGGGTCGACGGTGACTTCTGGGAGCGTTGGCTCCGAAACACCTACGGTATTGACGTGGCCAATGGAGAACGAGTCATTATCAACGATCAAGATGTAAGTATCTGGCGCATCAAGTGGCATTAGTCTATGGAACTAACGTAGACAGAACCGACGCTACTGGGACTCTTCTTCTAGCGGAGCTTCCATTATGGCTTCACGTACCTCGATCCTGGAAACCATTCCTCTTGTGGTGGCCAACCCCCCCAAACTGTCCCCGAAGTCCACAGTTGGCACCTTTGAATTTATCTTTTACTTCACTCGATCCTTTATTGTTAGCCACCCCATCTTCTTCGTCATTATCCTGATCATTTCGGTTGCCGCAGCTACCATCTTTGCCCGCCGCAGAAATGCCCGATGGGGAGGTCGTGGCGCTATTCTCGGGGTTAGTAACGGCAACGGATTCTTTCACCTCGACGGAAAGGAGGGCATTCTGAACGGTGGCGCGACAGGGAAGGTGGATTGAACGGAGTTGTGTGAATCACTGTATAGATAGTTTTTCATTCTGTTTTTTTTTTTTTTTTTTGTCACTTCTTTTCTTATCCTTTTTCCTCCGCCGCGTTATATTACTAACCCCCAATTCTGCCTGATTAGGCTGAACTTCTCTGGGCTTTCTATCTGTTTGGTTACAAGGTTCGGAGTGTAGTCGATATTTAACATGATGGTCTATTTTATTAGTTTATTATACCTTTTTTTTTTTGTCACGTGCTCAGATTTACCGTTGTAAAGAATCCCTGATTGATGGATGCATATGAAAATGCCTCCCTGTCGACAATAGGTGTGATGTACTGTTCAATATTTAAACCAGGCCCGTTGGGCGTACCAGACCAGTAGATCCGACGCTTGGTTGATTCATCTGCACTCTGTAGATGTGAGTATAGATCTCTGAGCGGAAATCAGCGGCGTCTGATTCGACGGGTGGGAAATGTCACGTGGTAGTCAATTTGTAGGCGCTGATTGGCCGAGTGATGGTACCGAACGTCGTGGAGTCTCCCGGTTTTCGTCGACTCGCCTTGAATCCCCGTTGTTGCATCCATTCTCCCTTTGCTGGGCAATTGTTGTCTCCGTGCGTGATTCTCGAGACCTAGAAAAGATGGTACGTATTCTCTCGGTCTAGTCCTCCTGTTGTTTGTATGGATGGGCCCCTCGTTCCGCTTGTCAGAGGAGCCAGATTCTCATGACTTATGCGGTCATGCCATTGCACATCCTACCTGGAGAATACTTTCAAATGAAGATATACATGGCTAATTCGAGATTTCTTCTTTTCACAGGTTTTCTCCCAGACTCTCCGTCGCGCTGCGGCTCAGTCCGCCGGTGCCTACCGCTCTCCGTTTGCGCCCAAGTGAGATTCCCCGAGACTCCATTCCAGCGAAATGTCCCGCTGTCTATTCTTCCGATGGCACTGCAGCTTGCCTTCTGTGATTGACTCAGTTTATGTTATGTCGGAGTGGTCTTTGAGGGGAAGCCTTGATGATCCCAGAGCATGATCGGATTTGCAAAGACCTCTACTAACAGTGTGCCTCAATATTAGATATCAGAGTCCCCTTCACTTCCAAGGCTTGACCGTCAACACTGCCACGAAATAGTGAGTCTGGTCCGGGTTGAGTCCACTGAAATTGAAAATCATGCTAATGACTCGGGTTCTACAGCGCTAAGATTGCCGGTACTTTCGGCGTCAGCGCTGGTGTCTTCCTGGTCTTCTTCTTGGGCGAGGTGCCCCGTGTGCGCAAAGACATCCTGCAGCAGTTCCCTTTCTTTGACAAGTACTTTGACCGGACAATTGCCCCTGAGGACAACGTATGTTGTATCCTGTTATTGTGCCGAGTGACCTATCTTTTTGCTTCCGTACTAACACTGGTATAGCCCTTCTAAACGTTTTTCTTTTCTTTTTTTCAGCCCCTCCGAGGTGCATCTTCTCCTCCAGATCCCATAGACAAGACAAGACGCTTTCTATATTCCGGGTGCGTTGTTTATTCACTGGATGCTGGGGCAAGGAGTATGGGGGTATATTGTGTAGAATAACGATGAGATCTGCTAGCACATAGACACCTGCTTGCTTGTTTCTTTAAATCCAGTTTCTTTGTCCCCAGGAGTAATTAACTAGCCGCCTTACTGGAACCGATGGTCTTTTGGTTTCAGACTAGCGGAGGACCGTGGATGATGATTGATTCATCTCGCGGGATCGTCGACTTATCTCGCACGCTTATCAGCCACCCACCGCCATCCAGTCTTTTCTGCTCATTCTCCCCCGTTATCTGTGTATCTCCTCTCTCTGTGAACGCTTCCTTAATGAGTCTCACGCGCGTCGAGTTTCCTCCTTGAGTATAAACCAGCTCCGCCAAGCTTTCCCAGGAGTCTTGAGATGGATGAGTGCTGATTGGACTCTGACCCAATCTGAGCGACTGTATCTCCGAGGATCGCATCGACTGCGTGATCATTGGGTGCAGCGTGACTCTGTGCCAAGCGTGTGTACCAACGCCAGGACCCCCCACCAATGGACGGTTCCTACAAGGAAGGAAGGACACTCATCCATGTTTTACTATCTGCCATCGTTGGAGGAGATGGGAGTTCTCTCAGCGCCCGTGCGACTGAGACATGCGTGTCATGTCTATATATCGGGTGGTATGCAACCTGGAGTGTTCTACAAGGCTGAGATCTCTCGTGCTACGTCTCCATACTGTCGGTGACACGATATCGTCAGAATCAGTTGACAACCCCGCGGGAGTATTGTCCTCGAACCCTTCCATTCCCTTGCAAGTAATCTGGCACTTTGTGGAATCTGATATACATTCGAGACCCAAGTCGTTATGGATGGAACCCATGTACCAGGCAGACTTCCCCCCAAAGCGTCGGCCTACGCCAGTCTCGACCATGCCCCTGTCACTTCGGTCCTGCAAGATGGCGATGTCCCTTATACGGACCATGCCATGGACGCAGATGAGCGGATAATCACCGCATTGGGATACAAGCAAGAATTCAAGCGTGAATTCTCCCTATGGACGACATTCTGCGTCAGCTTTGCCGTGCTTGGTTTGTTGCCGTCGTTCGCCAGTACGCTATACTATGGTAGCTAAGCGCGAGACCCTATCCCAGCGGTGCATCTGGCAGTGCTAATCTCAAGGTAGGAATGGGTTATGCGGGAACAGCTGGTATGGTTTGGGGCTGGATCATCGCCATGATTTTTATCCAGTGTGTCGCTCTGTCCATGGCAGAACTATGCTCGGCCATGCCCACCAGGTACGTATTCACGAACCCTAACTGTGTACGAGAAGGTATTCGCTGGACGAAATTGTTCCTGACCTTTTCTTCTAAGCGGCGGCCTCTACTACGCAGCAGCAGTGCTTGCGCCTCCAAAGTATGGCCCCTTCGCGGCATGGATCACTGGCTGGTCCAACTGGATCGGTCAGATAACCGCCGCGCCATCTGTGGACTATTCCCTGGCTGCCATGATCCTCGCTTCTGGTTCCATAACGAACCCGAGCTATGTTCCGACCAGTTGGCAGACGTTCGTTCTGACCGCCCTTGTCATGATTCTCCACGCGGCAATCAGCAGTATGCCGACTAAATGGGTTGCTCAGTTTAATTCGTATGGGTCAACGTTCAACATGCTCGCACTCATCGCCGTTATCATCGCCATTCCGGCGGGGACCAAGAATGAGCCAAAGTTCCAACCGTCCAGGGAAGTCTGGGGCACCATCACCAATATGACGGACTTCCCGGATGGGGTGGCCGTGCTCATGACCTTCGTCGGCGTTATTTGGACCATGTCTGGATATGACTCCCCGTTCCACCTAAGCGAGGAATGCTCCAACGCCAACATTGCTTCGCCGCGCGCAATCGTCATAACATCGGGCGTAGGTGGACTGATGGGCTGGTTCTTGCAGTTGGTCGTCGCTTACACAGTGCTGGACATCGAGGCTGTGATTGATTCGGACCTTGGCCAACCCTGGGCGTCCTATCTGCTGCAGGTCCTGCCACAGAAGACGGCCATGGCTATCCTCGCGCTGACCATAATATGCGGATTCTCCATGGGTCAAGGCTGCATGGTCGCTGCATCGCGGGTGACGTACGCCTACGCTCGCGACGACTGCTTCCCCTGGTCCAAATACTGGAAGAAAGTCGACCCTCGCACCAAGACGCCCGTGAATGCGGTGGTAGTGAACGCCGCTATTGGGATCCTGATGTGTCTCCTGATCCTGGCAGGAGACGTGGCGATTGGCGCGCTGTTCTCCATCGGAGCCATTGCCCAGTTCGTAGCCTTCTCTATCCCCATCGCGATTCGCGTCTTCTTTGTCGGAGACCGCTTCCGTCGGGGCCCATGGCATCTGGGGCCCTTTGGGCCCGTCATCGGTGGGCTGGGAGTATCATTTGTGCTGCTGATGGTGCCGATTCTGTGTCTACCCAGTGTCACGGGAGGGAACCTGACGCCGGATCTGATGAACTGGACGTGCCTCGTGTACGGCGCCCCGATGCTGGCGGTGATCATCTGGTGGGTGGTAGATGCCCATAAATGGTTCACTGGGCCGAAGGTGAATGTGGAGCATGCCATCCATCCTGTGGAGGATGGGTCCGCCATTGTCCATGTGGGGGTGGAGATTGAAGATCCAGACAGCAGTGGAGGTGAACCGGCGGATACAGTTACACCCAAGTTGAAGGTACACAGTACATAGTACATAGTACATAGTACATAGTACTCTGTTAATGCGGAGTAAGCCGTAGGTATCTGGTTCTGTTTTCGACTCTCCTCCTGGTTGGATATCCTTAGAAGTGCAATATTCACATTCACTTCCGTTCTTCCGCTCGATATGGTATTCTATATTAAAGACCAATAAATACTATATCTATTCAATCACTCTCCTACTTATCGCAAAAAGCCTAAGCCAAAGCAAGTATTCATTCCTACAAGGTCAACCCAACAATCCCATACTCCAAACAGGGCACTGTAGATACATACATACCACCAGTACGGAGCAGAAATCCAGATACCCATCACTCCCAACCCCGTAGTTGCAGGAGACATCCTGGCTCGTGAGGTATCACAAACCCATCCCTAACAAGAAGCCACCGACGTGGATAAATCTGGTCAGGATCCCGACCTATGTACGGAGATTCGTCCATCCTGCATGAGGCAAATAAGACCATTGCGATTCGGACCTATCAGAAGCACTGCCTCATATGCAAGCATCCTTGCATTGGTGCCTACTCCGTACATAGATGTACCTACCTAGGTACATGTCTGGACCGACTTGTATCTCACGGTAAGGAGAGCGGAGCACTCGGTTGGATAGTAGGTACATATATGGGTGCATGATGCAGCTGTAGTATGTATGTATATATGTATGTACTCTGTATGTCCTATATCGTATCTCTCTACTCTGTACGGAGTACTGATGGTGGATTGATGGATGAAAGGGTGGATAGATAATAGACGTTTCGCTTTTACGGTGTATCCCCCTGCATGTCACATGCACCTCGTTTCGTCCAGATATGTTTTGTACGATGGAGATTTAAATCGAGCGGTGCCAGTGCTTGGTTCCTATGCATGGGAAGAGCCTTGTTTATATATGTGTTAAATAATCCTCCGATCTCATACTTTATAAATATATAATTTGTACTAAATATAAATCGAATTAAGCACTCCGTCAAAGCAGATACATGTACTCTATGTACTCCGTACGTACCAAGAAATTATATAGTGTCAATCTAGACAAAATAAGAGACAACAGGGCTGTCCCTTGTTGTTGATCCACCGATATCACATTCTCCACCAGAACACATACATAACACCAATGGAACCGGACATGCTTGATCCGAGCCGAGATCTGAGAATCAATCGGGTACTGGCGATCCTGCAGGTACGGCATCGCATTTATTCTGAGTTATGGATTTAGACGTCTGCCTAACATACAGTACGAGGCTATTACAGAGTAAGTAGGAGCACATTGGAACATATACTACAGTGAGAAGATTTCACGTCACGACAAAGGTACTCTGATACAAAACAGTTCTCTCGGGATGACTCCACGTAGGAGGCGATGTTTTACTATGTTTTGCTGATCGCGAGATTGGCAGGGGTAACTTCCTTAGTATACTCGCAAGGTCCTGATAGACTGGACCTAAGTTACTCCTAAGTATATACTTATGCCGTACGAATGTATGGAATACTGTATTCCTGATTTATCACGACTCGGTGCTATTTTTCTCAAAGTACCCCGTCCGTACTGTTGAACTGGTCAATTCAGTGATCTGCACACTAAAAGTCTAGCTAGTGCTGTGTCTACCTGATAACCCTGCAGGATATAATCGGCGATACTCTGTAAAGATAGAGTGTGTTATCCCTGCTGGATAGCTTCATAATCATATAAGCATTGATCATCATGACGAGACCCCGTGGATGGAACATGACCAGTCAACACACGCCAAGAGAGAAGGATTTGATTCTTCGCCTTTTTTGCACGAAGCTACTGCCATTAATATGCATGTGATTGTCTTCTCTGACCAGCCGGTTAGGCAGTCGCCGAGTTCTCCTAATCCAATCCTTTAATCCCCTCATGGCTTGTGCAGCGGTTTCGAATAGCTCACTAGCCATAAAGCCCTTTATAGTTTACCTAAAGACCAAGAGACCAGAGTAAATAGTGATACATTGGAGTAGAGCTCGTTACTTGGTCTAGAGAGACCATACTCCTTCGGGAAATTCAGCGCTCCCCCTAATTGCCTCTGAAGGCAGTTGGGAGTGCCGGGTAAAACTCCGTATTGCGTACTCGCATGTTTGATGCTGATGATATTATTAGAACTTGTCGACGTCGGATTCTGTATTCCGTAGACGACTGAGCATACACCATTACAGAGTACATTTTCGTAGGGTAAAAGGTAGGAACAGACCCCTGCAGCTTTGATCACGCCTCAATCAGCCACAACATCTATTCTACAGTTTCATTTGCTCTTTTTTCATTAATATTGCTCCTCATTAATCACTTCCATCACCAATCAGACTATCTCTCATGACGCGCGGCCTGAGCGACCCTTGTCAACGCTGCCGCTTATACCCATGAGCATGGATAGGTAGTTAGTAGTCCGTAGACTCTGAACAGACACCATAGTATTCAGTAATGTCTGTACTATTCATCCCAGACCATGGATTTGCCTATAAAAAAAAGGCGGCGACCTCGAATACAGGGTCGTATTCGGATGAACAGACCAGGTAGACATGGAATTTGCATTTTGCGGTCAGGTGAGCCAACATCGCTGTTCTCTGCGAAGGAATATAACCCTATGTATGTACTCAGTACAGAGTAGTCTGTATCACCTTCTAGTCAGACTAATTGCCCGAAACTAGACTAAACGACGGCGAACTCAATTGGCAGATAAACTGATTATATCAGCTCATGCTGTCCAGCTCCATGACTGGGCAACAAAGAATTAGAAACTACCTCAGACCATCCCCTAGCAAAAGTCAAGATGTCTTGGCATGAAGTGAGTGGCGTTCCAGTACTGTAGCGCCCGGTCTCTGACTGGACAGCCGTCGACAGAATAACTGGGTCTCATCCCAACCTGGTTTCGGATTTACTCCGGCCAGCTCCGGAAAAACCACCCTCCCAGTTTAAAAGTGCCGAGGGAATTTTCTTTGTCTGGAGGTATCCATGGTCGCCTTCCCGGATTCGGTAGGAAAAAAAAAAAAAAAAACCTTGGTTGTCTGCACGCAGCTCAGTTTTGTAGAAACGAGTATCTGTATTCTGTACACTGTTCTCCGTACTCCGTACTGGCTATGTACTCCTTTTGAGAACGGCGCTATAATGATTGTTATTCAGTTGGTTTGACCAGCCACTAGATTTTGGACGGTTTGGTCCAGAGTCAGTACTATTGATCCTTGCCACGTAGCCTTACGTTTTCATTGGTGCTGTCGCGGAATTATCTACAGGGTTTAACCCTTTTTATCTGAACGCGCAGATTATCACCATACCATGCCTTAGTTACCAGGCTTGGTCAATCCCTGTATAAAGTCCTTTCGTATACTCACAAACCCACGGAATATGGAGTCCACGGGATCCTGTGATGTACTCTGTACTCTATCAGGTTCCGTACATGAGACGTACAAGTACGAAGAGATATGCATGCCATGCGAACAGCCATTGTTTTGGCCATCTCGGAAAAGCTGCCCTGGATATGCGCAAGACATAATAAGTAACAAATACTCTGTCTGCACCGCCATATGTCCATGAGCATGATTATAAATCCTGCTGTAAGTTTAAAAGTTGTAACACAGCAAGCGAATGCCAAGCTTTATCACGATGGGGCTTTCTGACGATCAAACTCGGACAATTCTCGCTCGTACTGGGTAGATAATCCTACATAGGAGGAAAAGGTAGCACTCTTGGAGGACTGGGCGGTTTGTGATTCGCGAGACTGGCCTCGGCGTTAACATGGGTGCATTGCAGCGCCATCGCCTTGTTGCAGCTAAGTTATCCTTCTGCAATCTGCATAGTATGATCACTCCACACCGCCAGGACAGGCAGATGGTCTCGCTGTGGAAGTTTCCATGAGCAGGCCATCGGATCCTTAGTGGGCCCTATTTTCATGACCGGACCGCCACATTGGGCGAGGTGCAGTACCAGGAGGCCAAGTCTACGTGCCTAGGGCTCATGTTCCTTGGAAATAGCACAAAGTGGCAACTCGGGCGAGCCAGCGGCAATACTACACGATGCTAGAAAAAATACTCTCCCGTGGTCCGTATGTAATAATAAATTAATTTTTTTTTTTATTAAAAAAAATAAAATAAATAAAATAAAAACAAATCTATTACTCAACCAGAACATCCAAGGCGACATCAGAAAAAGAAATGTGTCGTTTATATTTCTCATTTAGCACTTTCTCCCTGATGATTAATAAAATCACGATCCCACACTAGATGCCTACCTGCGCAAGTCTCAGCTTGCTTCTGTACCAATGTACGTATGACCACATACCTCTGTTAGGTGGCCATAGAAGCTCCCGAAGTTCTCCGCGACTGAGAAAATTGTTTCCCTCTCTGGAATCCTTCCAGTCTGAAGGCCTTTATTCCTTGATTTCGGAATGCTTCATCCGGTAGTACCGGGGGCTACATCGCCCAAGAATGGACAATTTGCAATGTGTCGGTGGCGAATATACATACCTAGTTAGGTACTGGATTATTTGTATTTTGTCTGGCGTAGCCCTGATCAGATAGAAGAGGAGTCGGAAATAAAATCAACATGCAATCAATCCCACCTACCAACTCACCTAAAGAAGCTGGTTGAGGTCCACAATCGAAGCGGGAGAAGCTCCCAGCGAAAACCTCCTTGTGGAGAATAGCCGCCAACTCTTTTTGAATCCTAAACGGAGGACCCATCCATTCCTGAGGTGGTACCTTAGGTACTTGTGTACAGAGTACTCAGTACCGAGTATGTTGCAATTTGGAACCAACATCTGTATCAACATTGGTAACGGTGGTGTTGATAAAATTTAATTAATTAATGTGATTCATCATGCCCTTTGTTTTATTATTTGGAGGTGGCAAGGGCAAGGTAACGCGACTGGTACCACGGAAAACAATTTGGAGATGTCTTTTCTTTCGTTTTTTTTTTTTTTTTTCCTGTCGTCAGGGAATAAAATATAGTGGAATGAAACAAAGGTGCGTGGCCCTGGCATATTGTCATATAAACTGGTTGTTGCCACGCACGGGGAAGCAAAAGTACTGGAATAAGGTCTAGACGGTCTATCATGCAGAAGCATTGTTCCTGGGTAGTTAAGTTGTCGCTAACTGTCAGCATCTTTCTTGCAATGTTGAAGGTCCAAGCTCCCATGGATTGCCTAGAATGTCCGGTTTGGTGGTATAGATGGCATGTCATCCTGTCCTGGTGCCTACGCAGAATATCCTTGCGTATCCGACCGCTCTTACGCAATGTTTGACATCACTGGATTAGATAGGTCGTTACCTCGATAGCTCTAGATATATCACCTAACTACAGACAGTAATCTGCGCGACAGAGCCAATATAAAATAGCATCCTGATGCATATAAGCCGTTGGGTCTACCGTAACACCGCAGGTATATCATATGCAGCCTCATATACTAAGCAAGTGGTGTGAAGGTGACGAGTAATGGATGATAGGCGTTCGAGTCGCATAAGAGGGTTGCCTACAAATTACAAATTACACCTAGGCCTCCGAACCTAGGAGGCAGTTGTCTAAGTACTCTATATCTATCTGCATTAGCGATGGAGTATACGTAGACGGGAATCCCACCAGGGCGGAGCAAGTGGGCAAGTTACCAATGTTTGAATCCTCAAGGAACAGGTCCGTCGTCACTCCACTCGAACAAAGATAACCTTGATAAGGTTCTGTCCCTGCTCATGTGGGATTGTGGATGTGCCATGAGGACTGAGATCCGACGAGCCAATATTGGGCCAGCGGGACTGTCAAATGCGGAGAATGATGATGCATGTGTCTGTCTATCCGCCCTACAGTTTCGAGCTTTGATGAATGTAGAAGGAGACTGAGAAGAATTATCCTGGAATTCTAAACATAACTCCCCCTCTCCCCCTGAACTCCGTCCCCCTGACGCACCCAATACATTTGGGGGTTTCAGTTGGAAACAGATAAGGGTGAAAAGGAATCAATCATAATGTGTTCGGAAGAGAAACTCGGGAAGTAGGTACCATGCCACGTCAGTACTTACCGCGTAGACTGTAGGTACTATGTCAAGGGCGTGGATGGAAGACGTTAGGTACATTGGCCAGGCCTGAAAACAGCTTCGGCGAATCAATTCTACACCCTCGAGCCTGTTAGCGCTCCTCTCCGGTGGACGGACTGTATGCAGTGATGCGCAGTTTAGGGCCACCCGCCCCTCCATCAGCTTATCACCCCTCCTTTATTATTATTATACCTCACAACTGTCGTTATATCCACTCATCAATATCGAACAAGTACTCGACTCCTTTCATGATGAAATCAAGGAGTCAACGACCGTGCAGATAATATCCAAACATTTAATCCTGTATCTAATCACGTATATTTCCTAGGATCGTATTATTCAATCCTAAAATAGCCTGCTGGGCTAGAACAGAGCTCACTTATCCGCTTGCGTTGTTCCTGTCAGCTGGTAACAAGATGTCTTTGTCAAGTATCTTTTACGTAGCTGTATGCGGCAAGGGTACCATAGAGGTACTCGCCGAAGTCTGTGTTCGGCACACGTCCGATTTGCTTTGCCAACCCCCTCGTCATTCCCCCCCGACTTCTTCATAAAAAAAAAAAAAAAATTTACAATAAAAAAAAAAAAAAATAGAAACAGCCAACAGTATATCCCGGAACGGCGATTTCCATCCTTTCCCCTGCTTGCCGCTGCTACCAAGTAAATTCTATCGTACTTCTCATGGTCTTCCCTGCTTTCCGGTCAGTGTTCGGAATTGGCTTTGGCTGTTGAACCGGCCGTGCCGTTTTCTTCAGTTGGAGAAGAATTATTGGACCATCGTCTTTGAATCTCTGACGAGCCAGAGAAGAGTAGCTAGTCAACCGTAGAACGCAAAGTTTGCTGCTAACGGTAAGTTCCTATAGCGCGAAGATTTAACCCAAAAGATAAAATACGAAAAAAGTTTCGATTGCTCGGCTCTTGTCTTATTCTCGGAAACCGGGTGAGGCACGAATCAAATTAACGGCACCAGCAACCGTCCCAAACGTTGGTGTTGCTGACTGAAATAATAATAAACTAACAACAATACTACTTAATTTTTTTTTTAATTTTTTTTTGGAGTCGACTTTCGCCTCCTCGAGTTACGATCGTCACCGCCCGTCCCTCACGCAAGTCTGAATTTTTTTTTTTTTTTTTTCTTTATTATTCTTATTAACTTATTTTATTTTCTTTTTGCCCTTGCACTTTTAACCCTTATGATAGGGGCTGGAGTTAAAAAAATAATAAAAAAACGAAAGGGAGGAGAGTGTTTCTTCCGAAATTTGACATTTTCTTCTGTCCTCTTAACTAACTTTGCGCCGCCGTTCGTTCGCCCCCCCTCCTCCCTCCATTCCCCGTGACTATCAGGACGGCTACCCTGGGTGCTGTCTTTTTGGAATTAATTTTTTTTTTTTTTTTTTCTTCCAAAATTTTCCATTTTTTCTTTTTTCCCTTAACATTTTATTTCATTCTTTTCTTTTTCCCTTCCCTTCTTCCTTCACTACTCTGGCCTTCGTACCTACACGCGTTATCCCTGGCAGTGGTCGTATTTTATTATTCCCTTTCGTCCATCTGAAACTCCTGGTCAATCCTGTACATTGTTGACGCGAAGCAAATTGGCTATCAATTTTTCCCTCTAGCCCTGGTGGTTGCTGTTAGACCCACCTACACGCCGCCTCCTTGGTGGATCAGAACCATTTACTGTTTTTACAACGTGCGGATAAAAAGAAGTTCCCACACAACTCGATTTTCCTGGTGGGTGACCGTGGGGAATTCACGATTAAGCATCTCAACCTCATCCTCACCTCTCGTCTGCAGTGGAGTCGGATTTGATCCTTCACGCCTCCATCATCGACCGCAAGGATCTTTCAGGGTCGGCTAGCTGAGGAAGAATTCATTACCCTGCGGAATCTAGCATTCTGACTACTTCTTCCCGCTCCGTCCTATCTCCGCGTCCGGTTGAGAGGATCAATTTCTTCTCGGTAAAATAAAGAAAAACAAAAAAGATCGAGGAGGAGAAAAGGAAAAGCAAAGACGGAAAACAAAACAGAAGGGTTTCGAAGAAAGTGATTCATATTCGTTCGCAGTGGGCATTGGCACGCTTGTTACACTGAGCGCTGCCTTTCGTCAGAAGACAACCAGTGAAAGGATTTCTCGGTTTGCAATCAATGATCGGGATACCGTGAATCTTGCCTCCAGTTCAGCCCTATCTTCCCTTTCTCGCATCTTGTCACCCCTCTCCGCTTCACCATGGATCCTAGATCTCATCCATCAAGACCCCCATCCACCAGTCTACCCCAGGGCTCCACGCCTCTTTCCTCGACACCTATCTCGAGTATGCCAATGCCTCAGTACACCATGCAATACCCCGTGTCCCAGCCGCATACCCTCCCTCCGCTGCAGCCTCATCACAATCAGTCGCCTGCCCCTCATTCCTACATGGGCCAGCCGCCATACAGGGATCTGTCGAGGTTTCCCACGTCTACTCACGATGTTTACGCGTCTTCCACTGCTCCCATAATGCCTCACGCTACCGTGGGCAGTCTGCCACCATCGTCATTTCTCTCCCACCCCAATCCGCAGGCTCAACCTCAGCCGCCGCAAGGCTACCCTCCACCTCACAGCGTGTTGCCTCCTGCTTCCAGTGCTCAGACGTACCCGCAGCCAATTGCTCCAGCCCCCCCGCGGGACCGTCGGTCTGACTACTCTGGCCTTCCTTCAGGCGCGTTTAGCTACCCAGATGGCAAAGCTTCCCCTTGGATGAATGCAGATCCGGTCGCAGGCGCAAACGGTGCGGCTCCGTATGCAAAGGAGCCCCCTCGCACTCAGGTGGTTGGATCACAGGGTCGTCGTGGCATCCTCCCGAGTGTTCCTGGACGCGCCACTCCGGTCACGAATGGTGTCAATGGTGGCGCGAAGAACACCACGATTCCCGCTAAGGATGCCGATGGAAAATTCCCGTGCCCGCATTGCAATAAGACATATCTTCACGCCAAACACTTGAAGCGCCACTTGCTGAGACGTGAGTCTATCCCTGCGTTGATACCGCGCACGCGTTCTGTTGCGGCCTCAGGCATTTTTGCTCACAAATAGTTTCTTAAATCCGCAGATACCGGTGACCGCCCATACATGTGTGTTCTTTGCAAAGACACTTTCTCCCGAAGTGATATTTTGAAGCGCCATTTCCAGAAGTGCTCGTTACGCCGTGGCAATCCGACGGGGGCGACTCACTTGTCCCATCCCCAGGCACATTTGAAGAGGTCCCAAGCTGCGGCCAATCCTGTTAAGCCGATTCAGGATGAAGTCAGTAGTACTGTCCCGCCTCCCAATGGCATTCCGGGTACGGCTTACGGCGAGGGAGCCGTGAACGGTAATGGGTTGGCCCCTGGCAGACCCGGATTCACGGATCAGCAGCCTCTGGGCTTCTCGATGTCGTCTGTCAACGGAATGAACCGCGGTCAGCCGGACGACGCGTTTCCTCCTGGACAGCCGCCTCAGAGAGGTCCCTGGCTGGCAGCTCCCAAGCAGAACCCGTACCTTGTGCAGCCTGGTACTGATGCATCTGGCCAGCATCTGAATGTTGACCGTCCTTCCCTTGAGCAGGTAAAACCCCCGGTCGTCCAAGACCCCAAGCGCCCAGTTATGCCTGGGCCCAATCCCCATCACACTGGCGAAATTGACTGGACTTCGATGTTTCAGCCCGGAGCTTCCGATCATTACATAAACCCCGTGTTCCCCCAGTCCATGGCATCTGGCCAGGAGCCGATCCACGCTCACGTCGACGCCGAGCGGAAATACTACCCCACCACGACCGCTGGTCCCCAGGAGGGCGGAATGAATGGTCTTTACTTGGCTTCTACTATGGGTGGCGACGGTAAGTGAGAGATAGTGTTCGCATTAATTACCTTCCCTATTCTGAATGCCTCGCAACTTACAATGAAGATATAGGTACTGTTCAGCCGGCGCGGCAATAATGGCAAATTTAAATGGTTGTGTGCTAGCCGACTGTCTCAAAACTCGACGACATTATATGCGTAAAAATGAACCGGAGCTATTTTTTGAAATGGAAACGACTTAACTCTCCTCTCTTTATACAGGGTATATGGAGAATGACGTTCTTGTGACTATTCTTTCCCCAAGGGATTGACGAAGGATTTTCCGATGTCTAGAAAATGCAGGACGGAATACTCCGGGAAAAAAAAAAAAAAGGACGAAGAGGAGAAAGTTCTCTCTTTTCTCATTGACCAGCTCTCGGCGTTATTCTATCGCAGCATCCAATCATCGATTTTACGAAAAGGGGTGTTTTTCCATTGCGAGTTCCTTGATCGGCTGTTTATTTTCATCTCCAAAAAACTGTGTCAGCATCTTTGTATTTACTACGGCGAGTTGCAATATTGCGGTGGTTCAGGACTTGTTTTGATTTGCTTCCATCCATTATGAGTGGGCTGATGGGATGGATGGTGTGTGGTTTATCGGCGTCCAACCATAGACTTGGGCATGTGCTTTTTCGTGTCTGTTCTTCTCATTTTTTTTGCTGTCTGCCAGTGCCCAAAAGAATATCCGGGAAGGCTTCTGTCTACGCGGTCTGCATGCTTTTATTTGCCTTGTTTTTTTTTGTGTGTGTGTGTGTGTGTTTTCTCTTTTGTCGAATCCAAAATGGCGCGGAAACCGTGTTCGGATTTTGTTTGCATCAACTTCACGTCCACCTTCAATCTACATGTCATTTCCCCGTGTAAGTAGTTCCTATATGTTCCATTCGGACATATGAATTTCGCGTCGGGTTCAGGAGGTGGTGTTGCTGTCTGGTTTTGTTTCTCTCTCTGTGTTTTCATCTTTCTTTTTCATCTTCTCTTCTCTTGTGTGTTGATTGTGGAAAGGTACCAGAAACGTGTTTTTATTTCCATACGATTTGCGGCTGGGTTGCTGTGGGAGATGGACCAGAAAAAGAGAATGAAAAATGATGGGGCGCTCTCTTCTGCCTGGGAGGGTGTGCCCGGAGATTTTCGGTCCATCGGTCTTGAAGCATTGCCCCTGGTCAGCCTCATGATGTTCCATACGTCGGACGTCTGATTGTCTATCTATGTGTGTCAGTTTGCATTTCCATTCTGTTTTACCTACGGACGGTTCGGGCAGTCCCCTGATCTCGCCAACCGGCCAGGATTGGGACTGTCCAGGGGGAAGCAAGGGATCAAAAAACTAGAATATAGAGCATCTCTGTGTTTAGATCCACGAGCAATAATATATGAGGATCTTACTGTACGATTTGAGAGGACGGCGCTTCCTTTGGCCCGGATCCATGTGATCTGCGGGTAATAGCGGGCGACTTGCGATGCTGAGATCTCGGATCTCCTCGTAGGATCTGTTAATTCATTCATACTTCTCTACCTGCTCTACCTAGATATCTTGATACCTAATACCCCGCGTCTTCTCCGACATTCTACGGCGTCTTTTATTGTTCTCCGCCCACGACGTCACTGCCGAGTTTTGGTTCCGATATCAGTCTCCTGTGATTGGCCGCCCAGCCTCCGCAGCAACGGGACACTTCGGAGAAGTTCGATCTTCCTTATACTTCGCCTCTCCTCCATTTCATCTTGCCTCACTCTGTCCATCTCTCGCATAGTGGCCCGTCTATATCTTGAGCATTGTCAATCGACTGGAATCGATCGTCCTCCTCCCCGCAAGGCTGGTTCCTTTCACAAACCACAACTCCAGTGCTTGTCCTGGACTAGACGAATCCCCCCTTCCTCTGATCCATATCAATCTTGCCAACGCTTCTCTATTCTGCTTCGTTGATCTCCACCAGTGGATTTGGATCCAACCTGACGGGCGTCGTGTTTGTGTGTGTGTGTGCGTGCGCGCGCACAAGACCTACCTGTAGAAGACTGTTCTCATCGACACATCATGTCCACGAACCGCCCATTCCTGGCCAACTTTCTGGCGGCGTTTCGCGCCCAGTCGACCTACAAAGCATCCAGCGCAGGCTCGCAGTCGACAACGGGCGCTTCATCATCTCTTTCGCCCACTCAGCTCTCTCAGAGTGCTCGAGCGATAGCCACCAAGGCAGGTAGTTCGGGAGCTTCTTCTCCCGAGCCGTCGGCTACGGCGACACATCATTATCACCATCACCATCACCACCACCACCATCATCACACCCCTTCATCGTCTCGCTCCCGACCTCACTCGCATCCTCGACCACCGTTAAACCAAGCCTCCGCCGCGGCGGAATCCTCTGTCCCCTCGTCGTCATCCACAACCTCTGCAGCACCCTCCTCCCCCCCGACGCCGGCCTCTTCCAATCCCATCCCCATCGCCAGTGGCAACGACCGCCAACGTCGCGGCAGTGATAGCTCCAGTGGATCGGGGGGATTTCGAGATGCCTTGGGGCCAGAGAAGTGGTATATTGGTGGGAAAGCGCTGGGCGGCGATGAGCGCTTCTATCGACTAGGCATGGTGACCAAGGGTGGCGGTCGTCTGGGTGGCAGTGGAAGAGTTGGGAGCATCGACCAACTGAGCTTGTAAATTTTTTCCCTACTTATTTATTTCATTTTGATGAAGTCTCTGGAAGTGCCCTGGAATTTACTACTGCAGGATTAAAAATTCTTTGGACTCGCGTTGGGTTCCAGCATGGAAGGCGTGGTTGACATCATTGGAATTGATTGAATCCACCAGACAAAACAAAAAAAAAAAAAAAAAAAAAAAAGAAAAAAGATGCTTGGACCTTTTAGGATTCATTCTCCTCTCCCATGGCTAACTCTCTTTTCTTTCATTGACTTGTACATGGCATGATTCGGTGAATACAGACAGGGAACATGTGTAGTGAGATCTTTACTGAGGGGAGATTTGTATCATTCATCCTTCTCACTCCAAGCTAGCTACGAGGTGTATCTAGTATCGGGGAACCTGCTGTGTGACGCAGTGCAACACACCTCCCATGCGCGGCAGGCCGTTCACTTGTACTGATTTAATCGTTCGATCAGGGACAATTCTCTGCAGCGTCTCGACGGCTTTCGCATCCGTGACGGGATCCCCAAACGCAGGCACAATAAGTCCGCCGTTTACAAAGTAGAAATTGACATACGAGGCCGCTGGATCCTCCTCGTTGGGCGTGCAGCCCAAACATTTCGGGTCCGGCTCATCAATGACATGAACCTCGAACTTCCTTCCCTGCGCGTCCGTCTCACGGTCCAAGACCTCGCGGATCTCCTCATACACCCGCATCCATTCGCTGTTCCCCTTACTGTCTGACGGTCTGGAAACCACCACCACCCCGGGCCTCACGAACCGAACCGCCGCGTCCACATGACAATCCGTCACATCGAGGGCCTTCCGTCCGGGGAACCACACGAACTTGTCCACGTCTAACAACCGACGCAGTTCCCTCTCGATTTCTTCCTTGCCGAGACCCGGGTTCCTCATCTCGCAGACAATACTGCTCTCGGCACCGATAAACGTACCTTGACCATCGAGCTCAATTCCTCCGCCTTCCAACCGCACCTTGGACACCACCCTCGTGACATGCGACGGGCCCGCCTCTTCATTCTCCAACTCCAACACTTGGCGCGCAAACCGGGTATTCTCCTCCTTCCAGGCGGCATAATCTACAATCGGCCGGTCATCCTCCCCCTCCAAGATTTTCTCACCCCATTCGCAGAACGAGAAGTCAATAGCGAACCGTCCCCCGCCATTGTCCGCGCGATGCACGTAGACCGGTCCCGTATCACGCACCCAGCAGTGGTTCGTCACGCAGGGGATGATGCGAATCGCTTCATGAACCGTTGCGTTGTTCTTCTTGATATCCGACTGCGTTCGCTGCCGGAGCAGCTCAGTGGCGGAATCGATGTCCTCCGGACGCGTGTACAGTCGAACCGGCTCAAAGGAAGAGACGGTCGCTGCGAGGTCGATGATCTCGCGACATATGTTAGAGTGGAGTCGCGAGGTGGTGGATGTTCGGGATGGGAAGCCCAGGATCGTGGCTTCGTGGGGGCTGGATTCGCTGGGGAAGGAGTATGAGTGTGTCTGTTGTCGTTGTTGCTGCATTTGAGAATGATGGGAGGTGGTGTGGAGGTATTGGTATCCCCATGGGTATTTCACCTGGATGTTGTTAGTTTTCGTGTAACTATGTAGTGTAGTGAGTCATTGGAGTCGTGGAGTACTACTAACTGAGAACCGTCCTATTCGGCGAGGACTGAAGACTCTGATAATTAGATTATTGCATGCCATTGTCAATGTGAGATTATGTATGTCTGTTGGGTGAAGAAACAAGTAGAAGTTCGCGATGGTCTCGGGGCCCGCGGACATTATTTAGTCACATGTCAAATTGGCATACAGTATCTACAGATAGCTAACTATGTACCTATGTATGTATGTGTATATACATGTACAACCCTCTATACCCTCTATATGATCATGACACCAGTCTCTCTCTTTCACCCTCCCCAGTATACTCCTCCTTCTCCCAAGGCCCATTACTGAGCCACAGCATAGGAAACGCCGTTGCCCCGGATAGCAAACCCAACGACAATGATGCAGTTTTCCATCCGAACTGATACTCCAGGAATCCTCCGCACAGTGGACCCAGCGTCATACCTAGGAACTGTGCCATGGTCTGGATACCGAACGCCTGGGCCACAGCGCCTCGCTCGCCGAAGATCCCCGGTCGTGCGCGCTCCATACTCTCGAGAACCTGCTGCGTTTCCACGAACAAGGCCGGGATGCACAGATTCAGCAGCAGACCGACGATACCGATCAATGATAGCAGGAGCACTATGTGTGTCGTGGTGTTCTGCTCCACGAATCGAAGACAGATCAGCGGTGGTGCGAGTAGGATGAACCCTATGAATGTGATGAGACGCGCACCGTACCGATCCGATAGAGTTCCTGTAATAGATCCCCCCCTTGCGTTAGCCAAACCTCGAGGAAATACTCCGTAAACGGAATGTGGACACGGTCTTACCGAAGTAGGGTTCGAAGAAAGCGGTCATGGCGGACGGGAGAAAGGTCATGCCAGCGCCTAAGGGTCCCCAGTTGAATCGTGACTCGACGAAGATGGGGATGGTCTGGATGGGATTGTCAGAACGTCAGGATCCATGCATTCCGGTTGCTGCAGTGCCTACCGAGTCAAACGCCGAGAACAAAATGCCTTGGACGAGAAGCGCCCATGACGAGATTATCACCCGTGGTTGTCGCGCGATGAGCAGAAGCGCCGGTTTTGGCGTCTCTGAAAGGGCTGTCGTCGTTGTTGTTGTCGGTGGGACGGTGAAGGTCTGGTACCTGGAAGTAAGATGTGCCTGAGTATGATGGGATGTTGACCCATTTGCCGACTCCGGTTCGTCGTTCAACCATTGACGCGCGACCTTCTTCTCGATCACGGTGATTCTCAGGATTACATCGACCGCCACGATGACAAAGGCCATTGCAAAAACCGACTGATATCCCGCCGTACGGTAAACCAGACCTCCCAACAACGGACCCAACACAAACCCCAGTGTGATCGCCGACCCTAAGTAGCCGATGGTCTGGCCGAGATTATCAAACGAGACCGAGTCGGTAAGGAGCGACAAACCCGCCACTGAGACCATGGCCGTCGCACCACCCTGGATCAGTCTGGCGACGACGAAGAGGCCCACAGATTGCGCAACGGAGAGAATGACCATTGACGCGCCTAGAAGGATCAGGCCCAACAGGTAGGGGAGCTGGCGGGTAGGTGTGATATCGACTATATACCCAAAGATGGGACAGCATATGAAGGCGACGGCCGCTTCACATATGAGTAGTACGCTCACCCAGTATTCCCCTAGACTGTGTATCAGATAAATGACCCAGAATAATTCTCCAGAACTCCAACCACTAAGACATACGTTCTTCGTGTGGGACATGTGCACGGTCGACCAGCGCAGACGGCATGATGGGGACGATCTAATTGGATTCAGCGGACGTAGGTTGTCGGTGACAACTTGTGGCTTACCATGGCGTAGAGAAAGAAATCCTTGTCTACCTGTCAGCAATAGATCGATGGAATGAATGGGGTGAGATTTTTCTCTTCAAAAAATTTTCTTTTTTTGGTCACTTACAGTGAAAAATGAAGTCCAGACCGTTGTCACTATAAAACCCGTGGAGGATCGCAGTCGTAGAAGCCATGGAGGGCGTTTCTGTTCCCCAGGAATGAGCGACCACATAGGAGCAGTGTGGTGGCAGGTGAAGGTAAAGGTAAAGGTCAAGAAGTTCAATTGGAGTCATTTGGAGAAAAGTGAGAATTGGACCGGATCATGTCGTGCCGAAAGGAAAACGGACCACCAATCCCTGCTGCATTGATATTATACAGTTGATTCTTGTCAACCATACTGTATATTCATGTATTCTTGTATTTTTGATTCTATTAGATCCCCGACCAGATCAGAAGTAATAGAAAGAGGAATTAAAAGAAGCTTGTATAGAGACGATAAGATAAGGCATCGGCCGACGGGCTTCGGAGGTGGCCGACACTCCCTCCATCAGCCCATCTCGCGCACTTCCTACGCCGGGATTTAGGGATTCAAAGGGATTCAAAGATTTAAATGATTTAAAAGGCGCCCTCGGTCTTCTTGTCTGGCTTAAATATACTATTTTTTTGTTTACTATACTCTATGTTGATCTCTTGGTTGTCTCTTGGTTATCTATCTACTGATCACCATGTCTGAAATCACCGCAGCTCGTTATGGCAAGGACAATGTCCGGGTCTACAAAGTACACAAGGATGAGAAGACCGGAATTCAGACGGTGGTCGAAATGACCGTCTGCGTTCTGTTGGAGGGAGATATTGAGACCTCGTAAGTACTTCTTGCGACAAGGGATGGGATAGAGAAAGAGAGTAACGCGAGCAGCTACACCAAAGCCGACAACAGCGTCATTGTTGCAACTGACTCCATCAAAAACACCATCTACATCCTAGCCAAGCAGCACCCCGTCACCCCTCCCGAGCTATTCGGTTCCATCCTGGGCACCCACTTCATACAGAAGTACCCTCACATCCACGCCGCCCACGCTCACATCATCACCCATCGTTGGACGCGGCTGAACATCGACGGCAAACCACACCCGCACTCGTTCGTGCGCGACAGCGAGGAGAAGCGCAACGTGCAGGTGGACGTGGTCGAGGGTCGGGGAATTGACATTACCTCATCGCTGTCCAAGCTCACCGTGCTCAAGAGCACCAACTCGCAATTCTGGGGATTCCTGCGTGACGAATACACCACGCTCAAGGAGACCTGGGACCGTATCCTGAGCACCGACGTCGATGCCAGCTGGAAGTGGAAGACTTTCGGCGGCTTGGACGAGGTGCGCGACCACATCCCCAAGTTCGATGCCACCTGGGTGCATGCCCGCGACGTTACCCTCAAGACCTTCGCCGAGGACAACAGTGCTAGTGTCCAGAATACCATGTACAAGATGGCCGAGCGGATTCTGGCCTATCAACCCTTGGTGGAGACGGTCGAGTACTCCCTGCCCAACAAGCATTACTTTGAGATCAGTAGGTGTCCCTTGGCGGCTCTGTCGAAGTCTGTACTAACGATCCATCCACAGATCTGGACTGGCACAAAGGACTCCAGAATATCGGCAAGGACGCGGAGGTGTTTGCTCCCCAGACTGATCCTAACGGCTTGATCAAATGCACTGTGGGACGGTCGTCACGGAAATCTAAATTGTAAAGGTTTTTTTTTTTTTCGGAGTTTTCTTAAAGCCTGTTGTACATAATTTAAGGCATCCATACTCAGATTTATTCTTTATGAAACTTTCCCACTGGTTGTAGTACAGAGACACCAATAAATAGAGGCGATATAATATGTATGTAATCGGCAGGGACAAATAGAAGATGTCACAAACTCCCACCCATGCGCTAGCAGACAATAAGACAGAAAAAATAAAGGAAAGAAAAGGCAAGATGTATACAATACAGAAATTAACCTTCAGTCCATGCTCAAGCCGAGGACTTAGCCTCCCCTTTGAATGCCAGCTGCACATCCGGGAAATCTCCAATAACGGACTGGTTTCCGAACTTGATAATATTCTCTTTGTAGGGATGAGCAACGCCCTCAAATGCTAAACGGTCAGCATCCTCCTCCTCATATGCATATATGTATATAGAACGCAAGACAGTAAAAGAAAAGAAGACCTACTCTTCAATCTCGCCAATCTCTTCTCCCGCAGACGATTCTTCGGTAACATGCCCCGGACAGCACGACGAAGGACCTCGCCACCACCCCATTTCTCAAACATCTTGTCCATGGTCATACTGCGCAGACTGCCGGGACGGGTGGTGTGTGTGTAGTACTTCTTCTGGAAGCGTTTCTTGCCGGTGGTGCGCAGGTCGTGGCATCCTACGGCCACAACGTAGTCGCCGCAATCGGTGGACGGGTCGTAAATGGGTTTATGCTTGCCCATGAGGAATAGGGCAATGGAGGAGGCCACGCGACCGAGACTGCGCGAGTCGGTGCCTACGTCGACGTGGTGCCATGCGCGCGAGTAGGCAAGACGAGTCTAGGAATTCGGTTGGAATTTTTCTCATGGATATATGTCATGGGATCTTACCTTGCCGATAGTTTGCGACATGGTATAGAATAAAATGAAACAGGGGAAAGAGATAAGACAATGATATAAATCCTCTATCCTGTGTACTGTACTAGTACGCTGTCTCCGAAGTCTCCAGCAGAACTTTGGGTCCACGTGACCACCCTCTGAGCCCTAGGCACTAGCGCCAGCGCTAAGCGAAGTCACCCGCACGCAGTGTGTCCCATCCTCGATCGCAGTCCGAAAAAATAATAGCTCTGCGAGACGACGACAACTTCCACCACACTCCCCCTCTCTCCGACACCGATCAGGGCCATTCAGTCACCATGGCTTCCGTCCCGAGTGTGCAATGCTTCGGCAAGAAGAAGACGGGTGAGTTCTGCAATTTGGTCATGGATTTTATTGAGATATTGGGTTGAAATGAATTAATGGCTAACATGTATCTTCTCTAGCTACTGCTGTCGCCCACTGCAAGGTATGAATTGAACCAGTTTGATTTTCTGTCATTCCACGTCTCTGTTTTCCACGGTCGCAACGGTTGGGTTGGAAGTATGGAATATAAAGAGCGAGAGAAGTCGAAAAAGGAACGAGAATCAAAGGAATAAAATATCAGAAGAGGAGGACAAACCCGATATTCGAAATCACATCCACGATCCATTCGAACACATACAGATACTGAGACTTCATTACAGCAAGGCAAGGGTCTTATCAAGGTCAACGGCCAGCCCCTCTCTCTGGTCCAGCCTGAGGTCCTCCGCTTCAAGGTACGCCCGCCAGACCTGGAATTAAGGAGAATACCGATCTAATAGCAATAGGTCTACGAGCCTCTCCTCATCGTCGGTGCCGACAAGTTCGCCGGTGTTGACATCCGTGTCCGTGTAACCGGTGGTGGTCACACCTCCCAGGTTTACGCCATCCGTCAGGCCATCGCCAAGTCCATCGTCGCCTACTACCAGAAGTATGTCGATGAGCACTCCAAGAACCAGCTGAAGCAGGCTTTCGCCCAGTATGACCGCACATTGCTTGTTGCCGACAACCGCCGCACGGAGCCCAAGAAGTTCGGTGGTCGTGGTGCTCGCGCCAGGTACCAGAAATCCTACCGTTAAAAGATGGACCCCATCACCTTGTCAAACAAAAAAAGGGACAAAAAAAAAACGGGAGAGGAGAGTGGCAAGCAAAGACGCAGGAATGGTATCGGTCGGTTTCATGGTGTACTGGGGAGGAGAATTCTGGAGCGACGGGCCCATGGGTCAATCAGATATTGGTTCGATTCTGGTTGTCCTATGTGGAATGTGTTTATGGTGCAATGCTTACTGGCCCGGTCTTGGCTGGATTTAGTATAGGCCAGGTATCTCGAATATCACCCAATTTCTTTTCCTGTTTTTCGATGTGTTCTTACAGGAAAGAGTCGTCCGATTGTCATCCTGCGTTCTGCCTTGGGGATCCTTGTTTAATGGTATCGGTTCAGCTGTAATGCAATACTCAATGTTACGACATTTAAAATGCCTTCCAGTACTGCAGGAAAAAAAAAAAAAAGTACAGGCAAAGCCACCCTCTCTCCCCCAGACTATCTGGAATCACCCTAGTTCTAGTAGTCGGGTCCGTAGAATTGCATCAGGGCGGGGTACTCTCTGTACGCTATGTGCAACCCCCTGTTGCGTAGATAATTATACTCTTTCCGGTTGGATTATGAAGGACTATCTGGGGTCGATCGCTAGGCTAGTGATACGTAATCAACCCCAACTGATGTACAAATGCCACATCCTAAAGATTATGGAATGATGGAACTGATTGAGAAGCAGAGAAGGTGGGAGGGGGAAGATTGAACCACGATGGAAAGTTCAGCAAATTGAGGTGGTAACATTCACCGCTTGGAAATCGAAGAAAGAATGTAAGAGTAAGATTGATTGATCGCTCATATCATACTTCCCTCCACAACCTCACGCCTAAGCTGATACCCTACTGTCTGCGCAGGGAACGCCTTCGTTCATGTGATGACTGTCCAACCCGTCATGATTTTGCTCACTATCACTCCCATCTTCGTCGGCAAGGGAAAGTAACTGGAATCGGTTGGGAGCTGGAGGTTTTTTGAGCAGCCCCTGAGCTTCCTTCTTTGGCCCACTGGGAGCTTTGGGAAGAGGGCTGCTGCATTCATCGTGGTAGAATGCAATCTTCATTCCTTTGTAGGTGAGGCGGGACATCATGCAGGAGCGGGCAAACAGTGCATTATGGACAGAATTCGTAGATATGTAGGCGTTTCTATTCTTGAACTTAACCGAAACCACAATTAAATTATGTATATGCTCGAGATCCTTGCGGATGAGCCACTCTGTGATATTGGGATTCACATTGTAGATGACCAGGTTTCTTGAAGCCCCATTATTGATTTTAGCCCTAACAAATGGAGGCAGGTAGAATTGACGGTCGTTCCACAGGATTTCCACCTGAGATAATTGGGATGAATTAGACGTGGTATAGCACGACGACTGAAGTATCAACTCACTCGTCTCCCGGCTACATAAAGGCCGTAGGATTTCGCATGTTGGAAAAATCTTTGAGCATCAGCCTCTTCAACAAATGAAACGTTGGCAGTATGCTCCCGACCCCGAAGGTAGACATGTAACAGAGCACCGCCTCTCATGGCTTCAACGATATCTTTATGGGTGACCCGATCAGCCAGGTTACGGATCAAAATGGTACGTCGATCCGCTGTGTCCGACAAGGAACCTGTGGTTCGTGAGGATACTTCGTAGTCGTCTTTATCATTATCATCGCCGTCCTGCGAGTCTAAAAGGGCATCGTCATCGTCGTCGGAATTAATAAATGGTTTATGGTCGATCGAGTGCACAGGATAATGTCCTTTGCTGGACGGAGCTGCTTCGAGGTAACCATGGAGACCTATGCCCCCTTTTGGCTGTGTATCATGCAGCGTTGAGCCGTAAATCAGGACCTGAGGCAAGGTCAGCCTTGCATCGCTTTTCGTGATCATTATCTCACAATGCACTAACATCTAAGTTTTCCGCGGACAATCCTCCCTTCAGGAGGGAGTCTTTCAATTTCTCTATAACAATCAGGGCAGAGATCAGCTACACAGCAGAAAGCCGGGTTTGAAGATGGAAAGATGGTCGGCAACGCACTTAAACGACCGGATTCTTGGAGCTGTTGGTCCACCGAGGTTGGTCAGCACTGATAGCTATCGTGTCGGTCCGTCAGTGGGCGACACTACTAACCAAACGTTTGTATTCGGAATTCGAGATTGTCACTGAATCTGTGCTTGCAACGTTGTTTTCCTGAGACGGGCACTGTGGGCTCCGAGCGCAGGAGGACGATATTAGAAGTCCATCATCTGTCGACCTTCGATCAACCTTCCACTTACAGCTTCCACTCTGTCGAAAGCATTAGTGGGGGGTCTTAGGTTCTAGTTGTTGTATACAGAGTATAGAAATCAACACAAAATAAATAAAGAGGGTAACCGAGTCGAACCACAATCCCTCAAGAACATCAAGAACATCACGAACCATTGATCGTGCCATGATATGGAGCACTCACTGTTGTAGCAGATATTCAAAGTGTCGCTTTTCAACTGTGATAAATGACGACATTGTGGGGACTGTTTATCTCAGAGATCGCTTAGTACACTGATGACCATATGTGAAAACCAGCAAGTCAAGAGAAACGCAACTAGGGGAAACAAACCCTTATATAGACTGAAAGGGGGGCCAGTCAGCCAGTCAAAATAGACAGAGATAGTGAGGCAAAAGATAAAGAAGAGAGCGAGAGGGAGATGAAGGAGAGTCAAAAGAGGAACAAAAAAGAAAAGGAAACAGTCTCGTGCCTTCCCAAACTGAAAGAGTTGGCTGCAGTGCAGTGGTTTGAGACATGGGAATGAATGGGAGGCAGATTCACATCCACAGGAACTTGAGTGACTTACCTTTTCCTCGCTACTTAATGAAGGGATGGATCGATGGATCGATGGATGGTACACAATTATCCTCCATCGCCATAGAAGATGTCACAATCCAACTCCTCTGATCATCATGGACCCGCTGGTTTCGACATGCAGGCGCGTCCAACGGTGCCCCAACGAATCGCCGCATAACCGCCTGGTGGCGTTGGACAAGTCACAGCACATTCTACTAGGATTAGACATATCAATGCCCCAGATGCTCCATGGGCAGACGTAAGGCGTTCCCTCATCTCTGGCTCTCTTGCTTTCTATTATTAATTCCAGCATGATGGACAATTGATTTTGCACTACGATTGATTCATCCAGAACCCACGACTTGATTCTCGTCATGTAGCTAAATATCCGCCGTACATGAACCGGCGTTCAAGGGTTCTGGGCCTCCAATAGGTTGATCAGGCCAAAAAATACCCGACGATATGTACATAAACTGCTCCCCACACCACTGGCGAGATGACATACAGGTTAATGTATGGCCATTCTAGCCACAACACCTTCCAGCGCGGAATTCCTAAAGGATCCCCCAACTAGGCCACGGAACGACCGTACTCCATTGCGAATCCCACGCCGCAAGTGCTTATTGATCGCTTTGTGTAAGCAAACCCCTTGGATTCGAAATGGGCCCGCCACCAGCAAGGAAGCAGGCCATGCACACGGGGTGGTCTTCCTGCGTCCGCTTCTGGAGAGTTGAAGGTTGATTGATTGGCGGTATTAATCATTTACCGTCTTGCATTGCTGATCAAGTGTTGATCGCCCCATATAGTCAACGTTCGAAGCGTGCGATCGTTCACCCCGCATCTCGGGCAGGTTCTTCATTTAGACCCGCCTCGTCTGGAGACTCGCTAGTGGGTTGAGGTGATTCTTGCTCTCTTTCGACTCTTTGCTGGCTCTGCCTTTCCCGCCATCTTGTTCGCAAGACTTGACCAGCGTTGGTAGCTACTTGTACCATGAGGATGGCTAGAAAAGCTCCTACCACGACGGACTGCGAGATATACGTTTTGGGCTCATGGCCACGCATGCGCTGCTGTTGGCCATCAAAAGATAGTGGGTGGGTGGGACCGAAAGAGACCGAGATAGACATGAAGAAAGGCGTAAAGGACGTGAAGATGCTCCGGGTTGAAACGGGTATGAACGATGCGGATTGACTAATTATGAGCACGAGGACCGCAAAGACCAAGAGAGGCACGGCTAGTCATAAGACAGAAGATATTGGTGGGCGGGAACGAGTCAACCTTGTTAAAAAAAAAAAAAAAGATTGTTAGCATGTTGATGATATCCACTGCAAGAGTTGATATTGTATAGAGTATATACCATTCACGGGATTCCAGCTTTCTGACCCACTGCGCGGTTATCTTAAGCCTTTCCCTTACGCTGGTTGTCGGCAAGAGCTCATATTTTTCCTCCTCCCAAATTGGCAGGACGCTAGCGAACCACCATGGAAACCGGGCAGCATCGTCGGGTATGCCCCCGTAGGCCAGCAAAACACGCGGCTGGAGCCATGCCGCTCCCTGACTGTGCTGCTGCCGTACAAAATTCTGACCCACGTCAAAGAGCTCCTGTGTGGACATGGCGTCTAGAGCTTTTTCTTTGTCCGATGAATTTGTTTCATTGAACCCTGAAAGGGCCGACGTCTCCATGGACTCTTGCCTCTCCTCTTCTGTGATAGACATGTCGTTGACGCGCTGTATTCGACCGATATGATACCCATCTACGAATTCCGAGCCGAGCACCTTGAAGCGAGACTGTCCAGTGACAATCACAAGGCTTCGTCCATCGGGAAGCGGCTCATAGCGTTCAACAACCACAACGGTGCCATACTGCATGAACCGGGATCTCCCCAACACCCCCTGAGACCGACCACCGCGGTTGGGTATGATCATGCCGAATTGGTGGTTTCTGCTCCGCATAACCCTTCGCATCATGAGGCGATATCGGGGTTCAAAAATATGCAAGAATGTTGGGACCGTCGGAAGGGAAAGCGAGCTCACAAATAGTGGGAGTTTTGTCTCATCATTATCCGTATCGGCCCCTTCCTGCGCTACAGCCTCTCGACGCGAAGCAGTCTGCTCCGGGAATAAGGTCTCCAGAAGTCCAGCTATTCGTTGATTACTTGGTTCCACGTGCACCGTTGAATCCACATTCAGTTTGCGCCGGCATACGGGACACAGATCGGAGTGGTTCATGATCATTATGACACACCCACGACAGAACGTGTGGCCGCAAGATGTTGTCAGCGGATCCACGATCGGCGAGTAGCAGACATGGCAATCCAGCTCACTCTGCATAGCGTCCATCAGTTTGCTTAAAACTCCATCGTCCTGTTTGACATGGCCATCCAATTCATATTTGACTTCAGACGCGTCGTAATCGAAGAGACCCCGTTTGGCCAAATCGTAGATGCCTTCGAGTAACCCACGTCCTTGACATGTACTGCTTTTCTCGATCCATTTCCCCGTGTCCCTTTCAATGCTGTGCCATATAACTCGGAACCCACCCTGCACCGTAGTGGAGCTGGCTCCAAGAACCTCCTCGAACACGTCCACCAGACGGGCTAACAAAATATCACCCCCGCAATCTGCCACACAATGTTCTCCGGCGCAGTTCTCATCGATCCCTTCCCAGAGGCAGGTAAAGCCTTGCTTTCGGTCCTCATTAGCTGGGTAAGTGATTCCAGTTCGCCTGTGAATCGGCGGCAAACAAGCCCGACACACGGCGTTCCCGCATGGAAGCCGTAGTGGTGCACGCAGCGGTTGTGAACAATGGAAACATTGTATCAGACGGACAACATCATGCGGCGGAGACGACAGGACTCTATTGGATCGGGGTGTAGGAACAGTATTCAGAGCATGGAGATGGGAGTCGTCGGTCTGTGGATAGTGTGGAGATGTCGTATCCATGGAGGACGAGAACGTGAGCGAAACACTACTAGTTGGCTGAAGGGAATGCTAATGTGAAAGGATTGCGAGATTATGGATATTCTAGAGTTGGTCGGAATATTGTGGAGCAGACGTGATAGATCACATCATATGTGTGGGATATGAAGGGGAGGCAATCGAATTGATTACCGTGGTGACGGCGATGAGTGGTGGTGCTAAGACGGAGGAAGCTATCCGAGGTCCGGAGCTGGCATATTTAACTTAACACCAGTCACTGTCTGCCATGAAAGCAAAGGATCATAACAGGCTCATACATTGTCATATACTATCATGGTATGCATTTATATACAGTATATCTCAGGGGAGTAGGACCCTTCACTGTTTAGGGGGAAAGGAAAAAGTGAGAGAATAATTGGACCCACAAGCTCCGAGAGGTCTGCACTTCTCTCATCACCTTTGTGCAGATCCTGGTTGGCTCCATAGTGCAACAGGCTAAAGGACATAGAATAGAACAGTACATAACTCATTGATATCACATCCTCTCATTGCTCGTAACCAAAGCTGTCCCAACGCCATACCAAAGTGCCGAAGAAGGCAAATATGTTTTTTTGCGTGAGAGCACGAAAAAGGACAAGAATACATCCAAATCCCAACGAACAAAGATCACAGATTGTTCCATAGGGTTACAGGGTATAGCGCTCAAAGAAAAAAACGAAAAGAACAATACAATCAGCTCGATTCCTGAGATGAGGTTGCCTCCGAGTCCGTGTCAGACTCGTCTTCTAATACAACCCGCCGCATGACACTCTTGTCGAATAAGTCCAGGGCAAAGCGTCGAGCATTCAATCGGAAGTGATGACTTTCGAGGATGCTAAGGGTTTTACGGAAGAGATTTAGCTGGTGAAATCGTTCAGGTTGTTTGGATTTGATGCTGTAGGGGTTCCAAGTAAGCTTAATATCTATCCCAATATCACAACACAAGTGAACTAGCTCGCCTACCTATGGAGATCCGCCGCCGCTCGCTTAGACAAAACAGTATTGCCCATGTCAACGATCAGCTTCAGAATCTTTTGGTTGACTGGATCTGAATCCAACGTAGCTTCCTTAAATCTCTCTTGAGACGTCCGCTTCGATGCGGGGTTCCGCGAGTGGGAGGGAAATTCGACCTGAAGAACGATCGTTAGTACCCTGCAGCGTAGTCCAGACGGACCGGGACATACCAGGAAGAGCTTGTTAAAGTCAGTCGGAAGACTCAGTCCCAGAGAATTTCCTTTCTGGTCAACCGCGGACTCCCAACCCAACTCCCCAAGCACTCTCAGGCCATGTCGACTACGCGAGATCAGGCCAAGGACAAAGAAGGCCGTTCCCCTCATGGTCAAAACCTCTGCACTTTCGGCTATTTTTACAATGTGTTCGACAATGTCTGGCTCGAGAAACGGCGCGCCCAGTTCCATCGAGCCAACGTTACCCACAGCCCACAAGCATCCCTTGACTTTGAGGAGGACCTCGGTGTCTTCTTCATCTAGTCGAAAGTCCCGAATTGTCCAGGCAAATTCATTGAAGTGGCCTGATTGTGCAAGAAGCCTACAGCCTTCTGAAGTCCGGGCAAGTTCCCTATAGAAATGTGGCGGCACCAGTCCTAGGTCCTGCAGATCCACAAAATCATCAGGCACAAGGCTACCCCTTCGCGGCTGGTCAACGTAGGCCCTGGTTAGGGCAGCTTCTACGAATCCAACATATGTGTCGTTACGGCCGAGGAACCAGTCATCCATTTCTTGAGTGATATAGTCGAGGCCATCTAAGTAGTGGTAGCCTACTGAAGTTGACAAAAACCGCAGAAGGAGGGGTGCACCAATTTCTCCCAGATGGTCTAAAGCCGGCCGGCATTTGACAACGAATTCGAGATAGTCGCGACGGTTGCATGCCTCTTCGAGAATCTTCACCGCAACCTGACATACAGAAACATCGGGATCATATAGCTGAGTCACAAGAAGCTTGACGACCCAATCTGCGTTGCTTATAGCAGCCTGTGGTGAGAGCGAAATATTCCCAACCGCATACTTCCGAAGAAGCTTTGTGGCAAATATTCGAATGTCCTTGGAACCGGTGGTGAGTGCCTTGGACAAAATAACCCGAAGGTGACTGTCCTTAGTGTAATCCATATTCCCTAGAAGGGTTTGTATCAGGTCATCCCGATCCCGAAGTTCAACAATATGGTAGAACATGTTAAGCATGTGCCATCGCTCCATCATAACAAGGCCGTTCGAATCGCCACTCAATGTCCCCAGCATGGCAAAGTAGCCCCCACTCATGAAACCAGCCATCTGCTCTCGTGAGAATAGAGGCGATGCCGAGGTCAGTCCACTCATGCGGTCCACTTGAGCAAGGCATTCAGCCACTTGTCTCAGAAATTTATTCTCGGCCAAATACTTCGTCCCCTCCGGGACTTGAACCAGGGTGCGCATCAATGCACAACCAGTTCGAACGTATCGTTGATTGGGCTTGGTGTTCGGGAGCATAGAAAACCGGTACTTAAAAGGCCGGTAGAAGCCCATGAGCCGTTTCATAAACTTTGACCCTTTGATAGCCTCATCCAGCCTCTTAGGGTTCGTCAGGGGGCCTTCGACGATACGGTGGATCAAATCCCATTTCCACTTAAGGTAATTCACTGTATTCAAAACGTTTGTTTCCAAAATCGCATTGCGAAACCGTGTCTCATCCATCGCAGGGCTCAGTTTGTCTTTGCCTTGGTCGCCCGTCAAGAGAGAGGCAGATATGTCAACGTCCACGTTGTATCGCCCTGCCCCATTCGGAACGTTCCCTATGGAGCGAGCCAAAGTCCTGTTAATGCTCTCTATCTGGTAGATAGTAGATGTGGAGACATCATGATTTTCAACATCAAACTTGATAGCGGCCGGCAACAAATGTGGAAGGACCTGAAGCTTTGCACTTATATTCCGAGGTAAGGAATGGTGGGCTAGTTTTAGAACCTCCGTTAGAAGTAACGTTGCCTTACGCCTGAGAGAAGGATCAGTCTCCTCCTCAATAAGCCCAGAGAGAGCCTGCATTTGTATGTGAGCATGCTGTTGGCTAGATAAAGCAAGTAAGAACGAACGAACCTGTGACAACCCAGCATCCACCAGAGTCGCAAGGATTAACGTCGAGAAATGTGCCGTTAGATCGAATTTGTTATCGCGGTCATCATAGTACCCGCGGGTTTGTTTCGTGTCAGTATTTGACCTGAGGTTTGCAACTCTTCCATAGGTTGTAAGCCTGCGGCCGGCGAGAAAGGACGATGACCAGGATGGCGGCTTTATCCTCAGCGCGTCAAATAAAAGCTCCATTATGAGATCCCTCGCTTGAGGATCTGGGTAATGCAATGACTCTAAAAGGGACTGGAGAGGTTTTGCCTCATTCCTTGCCAGGACCACCAGCCCGGGCCAGGTTTTCAGCATGGCGGAAATAGCTTTCGCTGAGGACTTTAAACGCCCACTACGGACAGTGTCAGACAGGGAATCGGTAAACGGAGCAAGGACAGCCTCAAGCTCGCATCCGCCTTGTAGATGCTTCCTGCTGTGTGGGGTATCAAGTACGTGTAGAAAACTGGCTATCAGACTCTCTGACGCCCCGAATGTTCCTTCTGCTAGGGCATCGTGCAATATAGCAAAGCCACCGGCCTGTGCTACTAGCTCCGGATCTTTGACCAAGATCTCAGCGAGGGTCATGATTGATATATTTCGCAGTCGATCCTCAGAGTGCTCGGCAACGCACACAATTGTCCGCATCACCGCACGTGAGATCTCATGAACGCCATCCTTCACATCCAAGAAACCTCTAATGAATTTCAGGGCTTGCTCCCGCTCAATGCTTGATTTGCTTTCCTTGACCAAAGATAAGATGACCAGCTCATCGGTGTGCAGCGAGCGAATTATCTGGAGAGATTTACGATCTGCTATTGCATAACGCGTTAAACGGTAGCCTGCCGCCACGACCTCTTTGCTATCACTCAAAAGCATGATCTGGACGCGCAACCCAAACACTGGCCATGCTAGATCATACTTTAAGGTGGGGTGTCGTCTGAACAGTTCCACCAGGCTATTGGCACGTTCGACGTAGTAATCCGGTGACATGCCCTCAATTTCCAATGCTTGTAATGTTTCCGCGAGCACATATGTCGGTGATTCCATTTCTGCTTCCCCATTTTCCAACTGGTCATCATCTGCATCTATGTTGTTCCGAGAGGGCGATCGCATAGCACTGCCCTGAAACAAAGTCGACAAGCGACTTCGAGGAGGAGTGGATGGCGCCTGCGCACGTAGTAGCTCCTCTTCAAGTTCGTGATGTAGCTCGGCTAACTTGCGATTAGACGAGCTCAACTCCGACTCCACCTTGAGCCGTTGGTCCTTTGTATGCTTTGGGTTCTTGGCCAGTAGTGCTTCGAGCATATTCTCCGTCCCCGTTTTGATCTTCATTTCTTTCGCAATCTTATTCCGTATCGCGGCCTGACGCTCCTCCGTTCCGGACATATCATCGTGATCAACGTTACTGCTCCCCCTTCGCCTAAATGTGCCATCAGGTCGGGGAGTAGTGCTACGTGAGTTCATGCTTTTGAGCTCGGCGCTGAAGCTACCTGGAGCCCCGGACCCCGAAGAATGGGCCAATGACCCTCCTCGATGACCAGTGGTGGCGCTACCTCCAGACTCCGAGCGAGCATTTCTCACTGACCTTGGAGCCACCCCCGGCCAGCTGCCATCCCCGGAGCCATCATCCTGGCTGGAAAATGAACGTCCATCGCTCCCGACGCGATACAGGTTCGACGTCGCCGAGAACCCTGAGTTATATCCGGACGCCATAGATCTCCATTTAGCTGCAATAGAGGAGTGCCTATCACCTGTAGCGAAGAAAACAAGCAATGGAGGAAAACATCGAGTGGGTGGGAAATAACGTCGAATGTAAGTGCGGTGGTCCTAATTGACTTGGAAATGAGGGTAGCGCACTCAGGGATATGGCTAAGGTCGTGGGCACGTTCGAAATGGAGTGAACGAGGAGTTGGCTGCGGACACGGAGCTCAACCTTTCCGGGGATCGGGCAAAGAGGGGTAGGTGGGTTGCGAAATATCAACTATCAAGAACAACGCCGGTGACAATCTTCACGCAGCAAGCCAACGGAGGGATGCGTTGATGGTAGGCTTATCCAACCCACTGATGATCCGTTCAGTGTTGCTGCCGTATGTCCTCTGACCGCTTACCCTTTTTTTAACGCAGGCACCGCAATGGGAGATTGATCACAAAACACGCAACTCAATCATCACAGTTACCTAAATGCTACCGGTGCTTACCCTATAGAGTGCAATTAGGTATCCTCGCATGTCTGAGGGATACTGGAATCATCACTACAAACCCCTACCTGGCCGGATACTGTAACTCATCTGGTACTCACCATAAGCTGAGATGAGTAGATGAGTAGTTAGCAGGAATCAAGAGTCCACTGGTTCTTCCTTTTCACGGATCTCTTGCAGTTGAAATGTCAAATCTAATCACTCCGCATTCATATAGAATGTTGATGTATCCGAGGGAGTACAGAGTACCTACAATTGGATATTAGTGTGGTCTGGACAACTTCCAAGGAATAATCCAATTCCCAAGCTGGCTTACAACTTTTGGCAAAGTTGCTGGTCTAGTCACTGCAGGCCGGTCATTGTCAGCTGAATAGCTAGCTCCTATAGCCTAATAATGCCTCTCAACCATTGAACTGCTGCAACTCATAGATATAAGTGGAGAAGCAATCTACACTTCTTGGCAATGCTAGGCTTCGGTCGTATGTGCTCAGAGGGCTTACTGATCCTGCGGTGACTTTATAGCGACCATTAATACGTCAACCATTTGCCTTCTGTTAGACCTGCACAGGGTGCCATGTTGATGAATATTCACAGATGTAGACACTAAGTTCAGAAGCAATATGTTTAGAGGAATCTTCAATTGTCGGACTAAAGAATAACTCTAGCATAAATATAAGTAGATTAGGCACAATTAGTACCCCTTAAGATACTCCGTAGATCCCGATTTAATAGGTAGGAAGTGCAGCAGGGAACAAGCTACTCTTTATATAGTATAGCTCAAAAAAGTTTTATAGCGGTTCCAATATAGATGTTCTATAGTTCAAAAAATATAGTATAAATACAGTAACATAATAGCAAGTTAAAAGATTTTCTAAATTTTTATGCATTTAAACACTCCTATGGTGCAAATAACTGCCCCTTTTGTGGTCATCATAATGCAGCGTTTGCGGTCATCCTGCGCCAGGCTTCAACTCTACACCAGCCGTTCCCACGGAACTAACAGATAACGGCCCATCGATCCAGACTTTGTACATCCATCCTTCTTCACGCCTATGAGCAGAAAGACTCAAGGTCGTGTTTAAAAGTCCCATGGGCGTTCCGCGGATTCACTGGAGATCTAGGGGATCCTGGGCCGAATCCAATGTTCGAAAGAATTATTTCAAGTACGATGTTAAGGACCCATCCAACCACACACCATGTCCAATCCCGTTAGTAATTCCCGTCATTCGCCGTCTTCCAAACCGGCTCTGATATATGACAGGCGCTCTTCTCGTCGATTCTGAGTAATCTTCCCAGCTGGTACACATTACAGTCGAGAGTGCTGAAATCTGATTTAGAGCTTAGTTAACATTTTGTTTTCTTACGTTTCTTCCGTCTCCCCTTCGTAACCGTGGCGATCACCACATGGCTTCTGTTTCCAATCACGTTTATGTCCATTGCGCAGCCGTCTTGATCATCATTATTACTATTAATTATAAAGTCTAATTGATGCTGCTTTTATTCTGTTGTGCTTCTAATCAAGGCGTGTGCTCGCCTGCTTCAGCAGGGTCGATCCCATCCAAGGAGTGTGAGGAATGCTGTTGGCATGGCATCACAAGTTCGGAAGTCGCTGAGTTGTCGGCTAGATTAAAAAGCCGTAAATACGCGTTTAAGCCAGAGGGGACACTAAGGCATAGAGGATGTAATTGCTCATCTGGACAGTGCTGATAATAATAGTGAGAAACAGATATCCTTATTTTCAAATGCAGACACCGACTCTGAGTCGGATAATTCCCGTGATTGGCTTTGAGAAGAGAATTATTTAGATGAAACCCAGATATAAAGACGGAGGTACGAAGGTAATCGATTAGTTTACAGAAGTAGGTTTGGGTATTTTGAAGTCGGTATGAGCAAGACCCTTGCTTCTTTGTTTATTATTCCTGTGATAAAGGCATATCTTATAAAAATAAAGTTTTTGTGGAGAGACAGGGCGAGACGGTTTAGCACTCATGAACGAGGAACCTCTGAATGTAGGAGCGCTTCGAATCCTTTTTAACTATAATAACGAAGTGTCGACAATATATCGATGCCGCCTCTACCTTACAAACGTACCCGGTACGGTACGTGTGGACAACAATTCGGTGAGAAAAGCGTAGACTCGCAATTCCACCTCCGGTGTAGCGATCGAACGCCTTGCTATCTAATGACTAGATATACACAAAAAGGAATCGCTGGAGAGGAGAAAGTAAAAGGAGACGAGAAGATGAAAAGAGTGTTTCCAATTATAGGTGATCATGAGACCTTAATAAGCGGATCAATAATGTGTGCAGAGTGCAGCGAAAGCGTAGCTGAGCAACAAACAGGCGTAGCCTACGACAGTATGTCAATCATAGTTGAAAATAAGCCTGTACTATCATCCTCCCTCTTTCCTGGGCAACCATGTCCCGGTGAACGTCAAGGTTCGTACAATCCCTCTCACGACGTCGGAGGAGTTTTTCTCAAAATGGAGAAGAAAATGGAAAGGCCGAATTTGACATCGAGCCTGCTGGGAAATTGTCCATCGCACCTGACATCGCTTGCGGGGGACCATATTTGTTAAGAGGCAAAGAACACTAGGATATGCAGCGCATGGCGACCTCGGACCATAAGACAAGAGTTCAACCCGAGCGGCAATCTGCGTGAGCTGAGAAGAAGGTACATCCTATCCCTTCTATCGCAACAACAGAGCGGCAACCTGAACCTTCCTTATTTGTGACGGCATGACCAGTGTTCCTTATAACGCATGATGGCAGGAAATCATTTCTCCTGGGTTTTTGGCCGAAACCCAACCTCTCCTACAATGGCTCAACCATCTCGGCGCAGGTTGTGGTGTGCTTTCTCTGATAATATTAATAGAATATTTTCTATAGATTGTACGCTCGATGCTGACACAGTCGACGATGTCAGAAAAAAGATTTGGGAATTGGACAGGGAGTGCAAGCTCGCTTACTGGAAACTTGATCTCTACGGCCCTATCAGCGCAATCAAAAATAATTTTATGACAGATAATCTTGTACAGTCACGCCCGAAATTGCCTTCCACATCATGTACATCCAATTTGTTTCCAAACCCTAATCACATGAGAAGCTAACCCAAATACGGATAGCGGCTGTGCTAGCGCTTCAGTAAATAAACCGTTCTGTACCTAACCAGTAACAGTATCAAGCTTTGTATAATACTAGTATGGAAGATACAATGTTCTAGAAGTAGAGCTGGTGTAATAACGAAATCGGCAAACCCATTACGAAATATTGAAATTTCAACTTTTTTTTTGATTTCAATTTCATCTCATTGGGTCCAGCTGTGATTAGTCATCAGAGTTTTAAGCCAATCAGGACCTTAGAATCCCCATTCTGCCATTCCCGAGAAACTGTACCGGAACTCCTAGCAACATCCATAAATATATATATTGACACCCTTTAAAAAGAAGTGGCGAGGCTAGATAGGCCAAAAAAGCCTTCATAATCTCTGCAAAAATTAGGATCCGCCCACAATTACACTATCCCATATATTTTTCTAGTGATTTCAAATTTCAATGGCCATTTCAAATTTCATTTCAAGGGTCTGAAATTTCAGTCGATTTCAATTTCAGGCCCCACCCCTATCCAGAAGATGCGGTGCAAACTTGTCAAACAACTTGACAACTTGCAGATTCGGCAATCACTGTTAACAAGTCACCTTTCTTGTGCATCTCGCAGCTGGTTACAGCTGAGGGTCAGGGCATTTCTGAGTCTATCTAGAGTAGGATAGATAGAATTCTACGGTACTGATCCTAGTTCACCCCTGCTTATCTCTATGTTTAACACGTGTTGCTGGAGGCCCTAATTGGCATCAGTAGGTTAAAGGCTGTTGGGCCGCTCATCCAATAATGGTGTTCCCATTGACTAGAATGCGAAGCGTGGAGAGGAAATTGGATCCACGGCTCCGCCGTGGATCAACTTCTGTGGGGGACACCGTCTGCCCACGTGACACACTTCCGAGCTGGAGGTATGTTGGGGTGTAGGGCCCTAACAAAGGCTAACGTGCTACATCACTAATTGTAGGCTTCCCGGCGTCATTTTATTCTCGGGAAATGGCGGACAGCTTTTTCAGTTCTCATCATGAAGTCTCACAGCCTCCGGCGATTGGCCCGTGGTTGCGGAATGGCAGTTATCATAGGTTATTTCTTGCTGAGATTTGAAAGGAAGAGATGTATATAGAATCTGCCCTCTCTTATTCTATTATTAACTGGTTCGAAAGCGTTCCCACTGATTAAGGTGGTTGGTAACGTCCTTTATCCATACCTAAAAGCTGATCGGTCGTGCAATTACCGGGACCATAAATACATATTATAGGCAAGGGATCTCTTGATTCCCACTACATGTCACGGCCTTGATCCTAGGTGGGCTTCTAGGATCTCAACCGCTTGGGCTTAACCACTGAGCCACAAAAAGACCAGAATATCAAGTACAGCGTACTTGATATGCCCATCGCCTTATATAGCAGACCCCCGAAGGGTGCCAAGCCGTCACACTACGGCGGGCAGTAGGGTTATGATTATGAAGGAAAACAAAACTAAAAGCTCTCTACCGAACAACACATATTATATGGGAGCAACAATGGCACATTGAGCCTATGCGGATCGATGCTCAATCGAACACACTAGCGGACCCGTGTGTGCTGAAAGCTATCGACTATGAGTAGATCCGGTTAGACCCCATTATTCCACAATCTCAGCTCTCCACAATAATGATCTGCATTATATGCAAAGCCTTGTCCAATGAAAACCTAGTGATCGAGTGGAGATGTGACTATAATCTAGTACATACATTCAAACCAAGATCAACATATCTTTCGGTAGAGCTGCATACCGCCACATCAGATAGCATGTGTAAGATAGCTTCTGTGCTCGGACTTGGCGATGCTCCAATATTTAATTAGAACAGATGCTGCCGCATGGTAGGAGAAACCGTTGGCTAATGCGTTCAAGCAACTCGCACCCACACTACCAAGGAAAAGCAAAAATTAAAAAAAATAATAAATAATGTTGAAAACCAGGATGCCTAAGGCCCCTTTGGTATCCTAGTCCCGCAGCCATCTGACATATCACACACGCAAGGGGCTAAGGGGCTAAGGGACACGTTGACATAAGGAAGCATTTGTCTATGCTCTCTCTCCTAGATAGAAGAATACTCACCATGCGATACTAGATCGCACGATAGTTTCAATATACTGTCTAGTCACCGCTATCCTAGCACCTCACGACATAGCTTCTTCCCCGAGATTCTCAACAAATAAATAAATAAAACGATAAAACAACCAACTAAGCGAAGTTTTCCCTAAGCGTATATAAGCCTCGTCCTAAATATTAAATATTATTGGTAAGCGTCCGACGATGAGCCCAATGAACTTTTATTTATTTCACTCGTTCGGGTTGATACCTAGAGCTACGCATCTGCCAAATTATTTTTTTTGTGTAAATATGAATAAACGATCCCTCTGGCGGACTTATTGCCGGCCTGGTTTGAACGTTCAGTTGCCAAGTCACATAGGTACACCTCATCTCCACTTTTCAGTCATCCCACACTAAAGAGGAAATCCTGAAGTCGAGAAGCGGCGTCATGACAAATTCAACCATACGAATTACAATGCCAAGTTCCGCACGACTTCACCCGTTGCACCACCATGGCAGCTACTACCATTGGAGAGTAGCTTCAAAGAAGGTTGGAACTCAATCGAATTCATGAAGATCTACTTGCAACAATCCGAGGATGTCAAGCTCCGGCTTCTTTTCCAAAAGGAAATGATGTTGAAAATCGATGATTTCCAGACCGACATTACCAAGCAATATACAGCAATTTTCAAAGATGCATTCCCGCGTCGCGAGAATGAACCATTTGGTCTTACAGATGAGCAAAAGGCATCGACACGGGAAAGAGTTCAACGGCTTATATGGCATTTGGACGAGATGATTCTTACAATCAAATGCTGGGCCAATCGAAATGGGATGAAACAGTATGAAGTTAGCAACGGCATTGCGGAAAAAGGCGAACAACTCTGGAATGACCGGTTTCAAAGCCTCAAGGAAACCATCGACAAATTATTACTTCGATATTCCTATAAGGGAAAACATCTTCAGTACGTGGGCAGTCTAAATCATGGTATGAGAGGAGCACATAAGGGCAGAACGGCATTTAATATCAACGATTTCGATGTGGATCTTTTTGTGGTACACGCTGCTGAGTACCACAAGTTTTACCCAGTGATTGCAGCAGAGTTCCCTGGTAATATCAGCAATGGGAAAATATTTCCGATTGGTACAGAGATGGGAGAATTAGTGGATTTGAGTCGTGAAGTGGGTAACGCTCTGATGTATGAACTCAGAGATAAAGTGAATCACCCCGAGAAATTTGTTGATGGGACCGAAATTGTTCTTCGTGAGTGGGATGCTTGGTGACGTAGCTTTTCGGTTATATGGTACTATATAATGAAAATTTCAAGCTCTAGAGGCAAAAGCAGCAGCCGGCCCTGACAGCCAGCTTAAATACGATATATAAGGTAGAATGCGTATATAGTTCTTCCGTCCTCATGTTAGGGCACAAAAACCTTACCTTATGCTTAGGAGCAGGAGAAAATTATCGCGATGTGCTTGGAATAATGTTGGGGCATTAGATAATGTACGTGATTTTAAGATGGCTTCTTTCCACCTTTGGGTTGATGGTATCTCGCTGGCCTATCTGGTGGCCTATCTGCGTAACGCAGTTTGCTGCAATATGAGTCGTAACAGGTCTCTATCTCTTTTCTACTTTAGGTTTTCTTAGCTGAGAGATGTCTTAGATGTGAGGTCGTGTGTTTAGTTGTTTCACGTAAAATACAACATTCCTGGTCACACTATACTATTGTTACGATGGGTACATCCGCGACTAAACTAAAGATGAATTAGGGCGTTCACTCTAGGGTTCGAGAAACAATTTGTGCGTAAACAAAGGGAGTACAGTATCTTTTTGACTCTAAAGGCAATAATTTCACTCCCGCATTGGAACACAGTTGCTTAACTCGGTCCGAATGATGAAAAGATGCATTATCCATAACAAGCACCGATTTTGTGTCTGCCCACCTGCCATAATGCTTGAGAAGCTGCTCAACAAACGATTCAAAGAACGCAGCATCAGTCGACCCTTTGAAAATACGGGACAATAAGATACCATCTTGAGCATATGCTGCTAGTATCTGGTAGCGTTGGCCCTGATGAAATTTGGATACTTGGGCTGGTATATATTAGCGACAGAATGCTCACTACACTTCACTGCCTGGGCTACTTGTGATGTGGTTAGCCTTTTCCCACTACATATCATATAGATTTCACGCCGCCAGGGAGCGATGTTTTGTGCCATTTTGCAGTTTGGGTTGGTATTAGGGAAGGCAAAATGTAATTTCAAAAATTGAAATTTCATGAAATCTGGCCTCCTGAAATGAAATCAAAATCTGTGAAATTGAAATTGAAATTAAGCTAATCCAAAATAGGCAATATTAAAGGTCATGTGCTTTGTTACCAGAAGCTCCGATCCTCTGCTGTTGAGTAGGTTGTTGATAATGGTCCGCCACCCCATGAGACCATTCAGACTGACGCTTTACTCCGCTACCAGTACCACTACTTATTTCAATACCATGGATTTCGCCCGTTCTGATAGAAGCTGAAGGCCTGGGACATGTTAAAAGGGGATTTGGTACAGATTTTGTCTCAGTATGCGAATTCGAAAGCTGGGGGACTTGAGGCTGAATTTAACACGGAATTCAGTCTTGAATTTAATGCAGAAACAAGTGCCGGGTTTGTTGCAGTTGAAGCTGAATTTAATGCAGAACTTAATACTGCAATAAGTGCTGGATTCGACGCTGGTTCTGGTGCTGGATTTGGTACTGGGTTCGGCACAGGGTCCGGTGGAATATCCTCCTCAGAGTCTGAAGTATCAAGCACCTCTAATAGATAGTCCTGCACCTGCTTACGCTGCAGTATTCTTTCTATCTCCTGATCTTCCTCCTCAAGAAGCATCTCTTGGGTAACGGTAGGTGGCGAGTCTGCACGAAATTGTCGTTTGTTAATCTGTATATAAAGTAGCTTCTCAACTCGGTGAGATTCAAGCCGATTCCGGATCTTTGTATGCTGCAGATTCATCTGTGAAAATGCTCTCTCAGCTGCAGCAGAATTAGCAACAGTATTACACAGACGGCGAGCAAAAGGAGCAAGAGTAGGAGCAAATTCTGCCTAAATTAATATAGGTAAGTATCTTGCTTAATAGCATATAGCTTTAACTTACTGCCTCAAGCCAAAAGAGAGCTGGTGTTCTTGCTTCCCAACAAGAGGAATTATAAAAGCACCTGTTCTTTGCCGGAATGCCAGAAATTCATGCCATGCAGTAGATCTTCCATCTTCGCTTTGAAGTGGTCGTAAAGCACCTTCAATATGGCGTCGTGCGCTCTCATCAAGTTTGCCAGGAACTCTTGCTGGATCAAGATGATACGCTACCCAGTGAAGTGGCTCTAGTTGACGTAGCATTCGAGTCTGCCAACCAGTGCCATCTAGATAAGAATAAAAATCATCTTTAAAGGATGTCTGAGCAGCAAGCGTCCGCAGAGTCTCATGGAGGGTTAACCACCGCTGCGTTACCTCCATGATTGATGAATTTTGGGCCTCAGATTCCTTCTGAGCAATATGCAGAGGCTTAAGGATTTTTATTAACTCCTTTAGCTCCCACCAAAAGGCATGAGATTTAGTTGTTCTAATCACCTCTTTCCCTTTTATGGTAGAAGCAGCAGGAGTAATAAGAGCCCACTCACAAACTGCTTCCTGGCAATCATAAAGAGAAGTAAGCATGCCATATTGAGTACCCCATCGGGTAATAACTGCTGCAATTAAAGCCTTTCGATGGCCCCATTTCTCAATCTGCTTTGCTTGCAGCCTTGCATATTCAAGAGGAGATTGGTGAAAGAACACCACAACTTCAAGAGCTGATTTAAAACCCCTTTTACTTTAGGGATCTTAGAAGCATTAGGATCAAGAATATCCTTCATAATCAGCTGTAGACCATGAGAGTCACAGGGAATCATAAAGGCATGCTTAAGCTCTGGTTTCTCTGACAAAATTTGCCATACTGCCTTCATAACACAGCAGGTATCCGTTGAAATGGAATTAATCCTCTTCCAGTCAACAACTTTATCAAGCTCCAAGAGAATATTATGGAGCCTTTCCAAAATCCATTCACTAATTGTAGCAGCATCAAGCGTCTTATCTTCCATGTCATGTAGATGAAGAAACCATGATTTTGTGGGTGTTGTAATAGTCATAGCAATAACCCGTTGAGAACGTATATTTGTTGTCTCATCTACAGAGATATTTAGAAACTGACTTCTCTGTAGCTCCTTCCGAACTTTCCCTTGTATCTCGATATATGATTCCTCCAGTAAGTCATCAGCGATTCGATGGCGGGATGGGATTTGGTATACGGGATTTAGAGCATGAATAAGATCTTGCATCTCTTGTTGCTCGAAAAGGCTAAAGGGCCTGCCTCCTGTAAAACACACCTGAGCTAGTAAGCGATCAATACTTCTACTTGGTTTAGAGGTAGGGAAGCTTAATGGTTTCTGTCTCTTTCCAGGAGTATTCTCGGGGTCCATAAGAGCCTGCGCGCTGCTACATTTCTTCACGTGCTCGCACTGGCGTGTAGTGTTTTTCGCTCGAACTTTGAAGCACCCAAGGCATTTTACTTGCGGGACCTAGCCAAAATTAATAAAGCGTACGTGTGGACGTGGGTGTACAGTCACCTTTGTGCTGCCCCTTACTACTTCAAAGCACTTCTGAAGCTCGATCTCGGTGTAATGGATCTTGTCAGGAGAATCTTCAGCCATGCTGATGTTGATAATATTACTAGTTTAAAATCCTCCCCGTCAATATATATATATTGGTAATGGTTGCTACCAGTGACACTAGGCATTTTAGATAAGATAAAGAATTGGGCAGAATCTGGGCTGGATAGGCTCTTATTGGCTGCAATACTCTCACCGCATATAATGACTAATCAAAATAAGCCCCTTGAAATGTAATTGAAATCGATAAAAAAGTTGAAATTTCAAGATTTCGTAATGAGCTCGCCGGTATTGTCATTACACCAACACTAGTTGGTATGTTCCCGGTCTTAGTTGGGGGCGACGTCATGGTTGGCGTCGTATATTTTTAGAATCGTAACAATACGTAACAATACATTACTCAGGTACATGCTCGTTTTTCGTATGATACCGGACCACGAAACAGGCCATTAAATACGATACTAACCAGATTAAGGCTAGTGTGTCTTGGACGTTAGGGTTTGAAAACAACTCTCTCTATACAAGATATGGAAGGCAATTTCGGGCGCGACTGTACATCTACATCCGCGCCGACGGATTTTATCTGACTTCTCTCAGTCTAATGATCCAGATATTGATATTGTTGTTATACCACCACAAGTACAACAGCAATCTACTGTTACCCGAGGTAAGATCCCCCATCTTAAACTACTATATTATAGTCATAGTTAACTAACACTAGTACTAGCATCGGATTTACCAGAACTCAACCCTGCGCGCAAACATATGCACTCGAGATGAGACAGTGATACGACTTGCAGAAATTCTGGACTTAGAAAATATTGTTCACATACGCGGCACACCAGCAAGTGGAAAGTCGGTGCGCTCACTTTTGTTAAGGGACTGTTATCGCCAGAATGGAAGGACAGTATTTTCGCTTCCGGTGTGGAAACAAAATCTTGATGGCCTCAATGGCGAGGATCCTTGGGTGAATTTCGCTCGGATTCTTAGACGCAAGTACCCAAGCGTAGAAAAGGTACAGCATTTTTTTGCCGTCGGCAATGTGGTTATCCTGGATGAAGCACAAGGAACATATGAAGACACTGCATTATAGAACCAAATTATCAAAAGTGTTCAAAGTAAGATCAAGTATTGGATAAAGCTATGTCTTTTCTGCTCATATGGCAGCCCATTAATAGGCCTGCGATATAACAGGACAAACTGTATAACGCCAGCAGACTTGGGTGGAGAATTAATCCCGCCTGCATAGCAAAAAATAAGGATACCTTAATATTTCTCTAAGAAACGGTTTCGGCCAGCATTTTCCAGGCATATTTCTAGTAATTGTCTTTGCATAACTGCGCAACATTGATTGAGATGGTGGCAGGCCACGTTTGGTAAGGTTATTGATCTATTTAATCAGTGTTTTTAACTGCTGGTTATTGAGAATTCGTTGATTTTAATACTGGACGTCGTGAGACTCCTATACGCCGCGGTGGAGCCTAGGGCGTTGAACGTTAAAGGGCTAACCCCTTGGTTTCTTTTAACTTTGCATAATTAACCTTATCTTCTGGCTTCGAGGATTTTAACTCTTCAAGAGCTGCTTCGATTGAGTTCATATTAGTGGTGTTAGAGTCTTTCATAATCTAACTAAAAGTCAGTGTACAGATGAAAGTCAGGCGTCAGGTGATGTCAGGAGTAGGTGACCGCGTACGTTAGAGCATTCCATAAAACGGTGTAGTATTGACAATATTATTAAGATAGGAGAACCATATTTTATAACTCTCGCAGCGGATTTGGTCAAAGGCCGCCTTGCTGGGGCGAACCGCATCATCCATTGTGAATAAGATATTGAGATGCTTACACTGGAGATTGGGAGGTTCAGCCAATATACCAGGAAATGCAAACATGGCAAAATCCCGCCGACTATTATAGATGGCTTTGACTGGATTCCCTCGTGAAGAGCCCGAATTTCGGTCGGTTGCTTAATGCCAATGGGAAATAAATTTAATGGTCAACATTACAACTGCAAGTCAACTATGTATGCTGTACGGTGTATATGCAGGTTAAACGTGTCAGCCCATTCATCTATGTCCTCCGTACTGTGTACCTATTATTTCTGCGCTGAGTGAAGCTGACTGGGAGAGATTCGGTCCTAGCTTGGAAGGCAATTGCTGCCATCAATCCCGAGACCCATGCCCAAAGACAGACAGAAGCATGGCACAAGCATACAGGGCTGTCATGATTTTCGCAGACTCCAAGTTAACTCGGCACGAGAGCCCTCTCCTCTTCTCTAGCTGTCTTTCTCCAAATTTTTAGTTCTATTTTTAGTGCCGGCCCGGCCCTTGCCGTTCGGTACCATGCCGTACGGAGATGTGCCATATTCCATCTACACTTCCAAAGTACATCGAACATGTCCACGAATATGTGGATATTATCCTGGTTGACTTAAATTTTAGATTTCCTATACTCTAAGGCTGGGCATTGGCCTATTTGCTTGGTTCCCCTTACCGTAGGCATAGGCAACCAACAGTGTTACGGAACTATGTACTAACCATAGGAGTGACAATGCAAATCTATTATTCCATCCTAGTGAACCCAAAAACAGTGACCATAAATCCGAAAGAAGATAAAGACTGGAAACATAATAAAAAGATAACCCATAAGTCCACCGCTGAGTCATTGAACGCCTTCCCGATCTAGGAGTGACCTTCGTTTTTTTTTTAAGAAAATGCATCCAACAAGTAATCATCTAGTCATAATGACTCTGATTTCCATCTTAGGACTGTCCTGTAGTAGGGGCAGTAGTCTTTTCAAGGATCGTCTTCATCATCTCGTTGCCGACCTTGACGGCTTCGGGGAACCGAGGAGCAAAGTAAGACTGGATCCTCTCAAACCGGTCACGATAAGACTCGAAATTGCCAAATGAAACACAGTCAGACCAAGCCTAGGAGTTACATATATTTTGTTAGTTTTCTGTGCGCCAGCTGTGCATGTATATATTTAGAGCTGCTTGATAGATTAATTAATTGCTTACCCGGGCTGCAAAGGTGAATTCTAGATCATCGGATCGGAATGTGCTGTCGTCAATCGCGGTATCACATGCCTCTTCGAGAAGGTCCGGATTGCGGAAAAGGTACTCTGTGACACCGAGCCACAAACGGAAGAGCTAGATTGTAAGAAGCACACCGGTAAGCAAAGTGCTGGCAGCAGTCGCATAGGTTTCAGCTAGGTTCACCCACAGGCGTGGAACAGATAATATGGTCGTATGGGACGATTCCCAATTTAGACCAGCAGTCAACAATGGCTAACAGACTCAGGTGGTTGTTCGGTGGAGTCTCCTCACGCGGCCGATTCGATAGAGAGAACTGGTCCAAAACCTCATCTTTCAGTAACAGATCCTGACCTTCGGTGCCTGCCTGGAAAACAGCATCGCCTGCTGATCGGACACGGCGTTTGAGTTCCTCCCGGCGTCCCTCAATCATCAGCTTGTACAGCTCGGTCACAGATTCGGCATACTGGCGGATCTGTTCCTTCGCGGCCGGGTTGAGGATCGCTAGACCCGCATAAACATGCCATTTGTTCGAGTATATGCGCAAGGTGATGTTGATTTTGACGTTCTCGATTCCTCCCACCCAGCGGGAGATCTCCCAGGGGAACTGTTTGTTTGCGTGCCATGCAGTTCCCATGCTAAGGAACGCCGCGTGCGTAACTGCCTGGGTATCTGCTGTGATGCGATCATGCATTTCGCCGGTAAGATAGACGTACTTGGAGTTAAAGCACGAAAGTACCTCTTCCACGAATCGGAGACTCTCGTCCGATGCCCGATGCTGTATCAAGACCTGGAACAAAACAATATGTTATTCCTATGCCAACCACCACTGCTCAACACACAGCATACCAGTGGTTGTCCTTTGGGGTTGACTTTAGGGCCATGGAGTGAATGGCAAGATACAATTTCTACATCCGAGGGAAGATGCCTATCGAACGCGGACAACTCGGGAGCCTTGCAGGACGTTTGGCCGCCAACAATAGCACCGACCTTGGTAGCTTTTCGTTTTTTTTTCCATGAGTCAGCCACCGTTTGGAGGAAAGCGGCGGTAGCCTTTGGTTTTGACAACAACATACATGGGCCATATTCTGCCACTACCTTATCAATAACACCGGCCTCTACACTGTAAATAATGAAATCGCTAATCCTTGATACCAGGTGTCCATTCGGATAGATAGTAACACCTTGCTATATATACGATGAGTTTTAAAAACAGCACGAGCTGTGAGCACAAACAACGTACTTGAGAATCGAATTCTTTTTCAAGTTCTCAAAGCTATCGGGCTTGTCACAAGCATTAATCCTTTAAAGACAACTGTAGTTAGTAGAAGGCCAAACCAAACCTGTCAGGTAGACAATCAAAAAATATAATGGAAGCCCTGAAACTTGCGAAGTTAGCCGGTGATCACAAGACAGCAAGCATTTAAAGTGATTCATGCGAATAGTTTATTTGGTTTTCAGACAAAGAAAAGTAAGGTAGCGAGTTTTTTACATCATTGACAGCCCAGGGGTCACAACCACACCAGAATGATATGAAAGCTATTCCCAGACCATGCTCGAGCCAAATGCACTCAAGTCATCCTCCAAATGATAAAATAGGTAAACAACAGAAGGGATGAATCTTACCTATGAGTGATAAAGACAGCATTCCAAAACAAATTGGCAACGATGCAAGAGAAAGAGTGAGATATTACCTCCACCCTGCTTGGCTTAGTAATTGGGCATACATCTTGCCCATGTCACCCATGCCTATGATGCCAATCATGGCGGTTTCCTTGGTGATGCCCATGTTGACCTAAAATCTTGCGACAGTTAGGGAAAGATGGCTATGCACTAGATTACAACCAGAATAAAGTGATAGTCCAGCAGGATACACGACAGGACCCAACCACGGACACTGAAGATGATAATCCCTCGTTTCCTTGAGAGTAAACCGGGGGGAGGAACTTGGGGAAAACAAAGAGAAAATTTAAATAGCCGTTGAAAAGTCCAGCTCACCGCTTCTCGGGCCGACTGACTCGCCGACTGCCTCAGGCTCCAACTCGCTTGGGCCCGCCCGAAAATCAATGCAGAGCCAATCAGAGACCGCCAAACTGCCGGTAGGGCACACACCCACCATTTTCTATCCTCCAAACGGCGTGCCAGGCTCTTCTTTCTCCTTCCCATATTCCATTCCACGACAGCACATCACAAAATGGCTCCCAAGAACAAGACCGCCGCCCCTGCTAAAGAGAACGTCACTCTCGGCCCTCTGGCCGGAGATGGTAAGAAACAGCCCAAATCTCGCTATATGCGCATGTCTAATATGGATGGTTTGTAGGCAAGCTCGTTTTCGGCGTTGCCCGTATCTTTGCCTCTTTCAACGATACCTTCGTCCACGTTACCGATCTCAGGTTCGTTTAAATATACCTTTTTATTGGTGGTGATTACGATGGTTCAATCCATGCAGATTTCCAATTGAAATCGATGTTTGAATATCGGATCTACGAGTTGCAATCAAAGTCAGTTTGCTAATGATTGGAGTACAGTGGTCGCGAAACCATCTGCCGTGTCACCGGTGGTATGAAGGTCAAGGCTGACCGTGACGAGTCTTCTCCCTATGCTGCCATGTTGGCCGCTCAGGACGTTGCTGCCCGCTGCAAGGAGCTCGGCATCAACGCTCTGCACATCAAGATCCGTGCCACTGGTGGTATGTAAAAATGAATATCTTCCATGGAAATGTTATCCGATCAGATGGCTAATCAGGCTTGTTTGCAGGTAACGGCACCAAGACCCCCGGCCCCGGTGCTCAGTCCGCCCTCCGTGCTCTGGCCCGTTCTGGCATGAGAATTGGCAGAATCGAGGACGTCACCCCCACCCCTTCCGACTCTACGCGTCGCAAGGGTGGTCGCCGTGGTCGCCGTCTGTAGATATGTGCGGGTATGTCTTTCATTCCAAACTTTGCGAGCGTTTTGCCATGTTGGAATGGAAGCTACCGGCAGGGTTCTCGCCCTGCGAAAGTGGATGGAATAAACGTGGAGAACGGCATTTATCGCCTGGTCTTCAATTTTTTCATATCTAAAACGGTTCTCTGGTTTGGGATTCTGTAGTTTGTGGCAACTGTGGCAGCTACGCAGGTCAATGTAACTCAAACTGGAACGGTGCAATGTCTTCAACGTAGAAACCTATAATTTAGATATTCTATAGGTATTCATAGTGACAACCTTGTAAATTGGTAGTGGTAAGCATAAAGGAAGCAAAAATTTGTTAAAAGACCAAAATAGGAGCAGTAGTTTAAGGGTGCATTGATTTTTTTTTTTTTTTTTTTTTTTTGATCGGGAACGATAAGCTCAACGACAGAAGTCACAAGTTTCCCCGCCACAATAATGTGATCCGCGACACTTCCAATGTTCTTTAGAGCAGTGATTCCTTATATATTTAAGCACGGCATATAGCCCTCATAGAAAATTAATTTATTTATTTTCTCAGTCCCATTTTAATTCATGTCACTAGCAGTCTTGGTGAACCTCGTCCTGAGTTGACGTCAGTCCGAAATTCCCATTTCGATACACATGACCCCGACATATAGCAAATGCAAATGAATTGGCCTGAATTTCAAAGGATTAAAAGTTCTCTCGGGCTACGCATACCTGGTATGAACAAGGACCATAATCAATAATTCTTCATCCACGAGTATGATGGCCTCTATTTCGCCTTCTCATACCATTCTTTTGCCCCATCTTCCACCGAAGACACTCGTTGGCATCGACCTCATTACTTTCACCTCCACACCGAATTTCCATGGTATTCGAGATCTACCTGCCGGATGGCATTTTCTGTACACAGGGACAACCGAGAGTTTGTCTCTGAGATGTGGTGCATGGTTCTTCGTCGGCGACATCAATGCTGCTGGCAGGCTCGGCGATGAAAAAGCTATGGTCAGCACGACGCGCGGAAATACCGGATCCGAGATCATCGTTTGGAAATGGGATTCTAATACGGAGACACTTATACCATTTTTTGGTAATAGCGACTCGGATATACAGGATGCAATGCGATATAAAGCAAACTTGTCCGCTATTTGGCAACGAGGTGGATTGTTCCAATACCGCAGTCGCGTACCCCCATCTTCGCTATCAAAGCGTACGCCAGAGAACCCGGTACCGGTACAAGACGAGGACGATGAAGAAAACGAAGAAAATAGCAGAAAAGACTGGCAGGATCTGACGGACAGACTTACCCCTGCGCTTCTAACGCGAATCATCGGGGACCCCGATTTGGATGTCGATGACCGGCTTCGATGGATGGTCACCTCTGCTAGTACAGCAAAGAGAGATGACGATGATATTCCAGGCATTAATGACTCCACAGAAGCGACCGATGGTCTCGGAAGGGCTATTGCAGAACAAGATTCCGAGTTCTCCTTTCTTCCTATTAACCTTAAAATAACATGGAGGGAAGGGGCTATTGGACGCGAAAGGACCGAAGCCGCTCAAGATCGATCATGGGCACTAGGGGAATTGGTACATCAGGCTAGTACAAGCCAGGATAGTTTGAGGGAGGCTACTGAGCGCATTGGAGAGACACAGGTGCTGGGGGAGCTGCAATTTACGTTCCTCATGATCCTAACCCTGATGAACTATTCCTGTCTGCAACAATGGAAAAGGTTGCTGGAATTAATCTTAACGTGTCGGATTGCAATCAAGGAGCGAGAATTATTTATGAGAGATGTCCTCAGGTTGCTTTTGCTGCAGCTTCAGCGATGCGATGATGTGGAGGGCGGGCTGTTCGACCTCGATGGAGAAGAAGGGGGAGATTTCCTACGGAAACTATTGGTTAGGTTCAGGAAATCATTATTTGAGGTGGTCGGCGAAAACCATTCACAAGTGAAGGACGAATTCGAGAAGCTCGAGAAATGGGTTAAAGACGAATATGACTGGGAGCTCAACCGCGGGGTGATTGTCCAGCGTGGCATGCTTCAGTTGGAGGATGGAGAGCAGGTCGAGATGGACACGAACGAGGGCGACGAGGACGACGAAATGGGAGAGTATGCGCCAGTTGTGGTAGAACTGGGTGAAGAGGGAGAGGAGATAGGTAAATATTAAACATTACATGCCCAGAAGTAATATATTTCAGGTTTCTGTCGAGTAGCCGAGGCTTATTTGATCCTGGATTTTATTGGGCTCGTAGGATAGATGAGGACAGCCTGCTCAATAGTTCATGCAGCCAGCCATGCAATTTGTCAAGGTAACTCTTCTCCCCTCCCTTCACCTTCACTTCCTCCATACTTCCTTGCAGAAACTCTCTTTCGTGCACCAAAAACGGCGGAACCAAAGAAATAAATAGTCAGGAAGTTCTATAATTCTACTGACTGCTAAAATAAAATGCCTATCTATATACAATGTGGATAAATCACGTCAGATACTGCCCTTGTTTTACACGGAGAGCTGCCTTTTCATTAACCATGTTTATTTCTCAACCTCGCCCTCGATGACATAGCTCCATTCGTGATTCTCCTTGCCATCCTTGCCGTACATGATATCCTCAAGCCAGGACTTAATCAGCGCGGCATATCCCGCACGGTGGGCACCAGTTCCCACCATATCCATGCGAACATCACCATTTCCGATGATCTTGACGGGAGAAACGAAATACTAGTAAAAAGGTTTGGGTCAGCACCGTCAGTGTCACCATAACGACGAAGAAAATGGTTTGGGGAGAATGCTTACAGCGGTGCCACAGACGAATGCCTCCACAATACGTCCTTCTTTCCAGGCCTTTTCAATATCGCCGATGGTGAACGTCTTCTCGATAACCTCGACCGGGGCAAGAGATCCAGAGGACTTGACCAACTGCGTGCGAGCCAGTTCAAGAACACTGCGGCGGGTGATACCAGGGAGGATGAGCTGGTTCTCCAACGGAGCCGTCACAAGTTCCAGTTTTCCCGTTCCCTTGTTTTCCCAGACAATGAAGAAATTGCTGGCACCCGCCTCGGTCACCTGACGGTCCTCGCCGAACAGCCACAGAACCTGATCGAACCCAAGACTTTGGGCTTTGCCGTGAGTAGCCAACGAAGGGCCATAGTTGGCTCCCAGTTTTGCGTAACCAAAACCACCGGGCCAGGCACGGACTGTGTCAGGTTGCGAAGCAAGAAGTTTCAGTCCGGGCTTAGAGCCATCCTCAGGAATCTTCTTGGAAGGATCGGGCCATGGCACCGCAACGATGAAGAGAAGAGCTTCCTTGGGAGTCTGAATACCCAGATGCGGGCCGCTGCCAATCACGGTAGGACGAAGGTACAAAAACTCTCCGGGTCTATTCTTAGGGAGCCAACCTACCGACATTGCGCGTCAGCCAACTAACTGAATGCTGGACCGAAAGAGAGGTGGGGGAATACATACGGGGTCCATCGATCTGTAATAATTTGGCGATCAGATGCTTGAGCACTTCGAATTTGAAACCGGGTAGAGTCGCTCTGAGAGAGCTATTGACTAGTCTCTCTCCGTTGAGGTCCGGCCGGAACAGACGCAGTTTGCCATCATATCCCCGGTACACCTTCATGCCCTCGAAACACTCGGTGGCATAGTGCAAGCAAGAGGCCGTCGGAGGAATGCTCAAGTCCCCATATGGCTTAATCTCGGGAGCCTCCCAACCACCAGCGACAGTCCATCGGGCAGTGACCATATGATCAGTGCAGTAGGAATGGCTCAATTCCTCTGGCGAGCCAGGCGCGGGAACAGGGCGAAGATTTGTCGAGCGGGTGATCTTGACCGCAGAGGCATCAAGCTCTCCCAGAGTAGGCGCGACGGAACCCATGTTGGAGTCGGTTATAGGTATGATGAGTTGAACTGATGCAAAGTTCGAGTGTTTCAGAGAAAATATAAGAGTTTATAGCCGAGACAAAAGGGATGAGTCACTATGGCGATGCGCTAGGAAGGAGCGGAACTGGGTCACAAGTCCAGCGCATTAAGAATTTTGAAATGGGCGATTGGGACTATTGATAAATTCGTATTTCAGGATTGCAGCTGCCCGTATATTACTATTACTACTACCGACTACGGAGCGACGCCAATATGGAGCACTAGCGGGGACAAGAAAACTTTTTTCACGGATCCAAATAATTGCTTGGATGTTGCCATCGATATCCGAACCGCCAGATGCCAATATCTCACGAACAATTGATGACTGAATCCAATTGCTTTGCAAAATTCGAGCGAATGGAGATATGTAATAGGTGGACAAAGCACGCCCTTTGCATGACAGCGTCTATGGTCTTTTTCTGCCGCTTTGGTATCGCCTCTTTGACCCTCGCAGATCAATCTCGTCCTATCCCCCACCGCCTTCTGCCCCTCCTATCAGTCCGACACCGACTTTAACCGTTACGTCCATCAATCTGCACGACGGCCGGGTAGATGCGGCTATGTTCCCGATGTCGGAAATCGCCTCTACAGACGGTTTGCATTCAAAGGCATCATTTCTGGACAATGCCAGGCGCAGAATATGCCCTGGTGTCATACTCATTCTTTCAATATGTCACGTTCATGTCCACTCCTCTCAATCATCCAGTATTTTCAGACAGGGAGTGTTGCCGGTAGATATTCCCTGGATTGCAGAGTCTAAAGAAGCTGGAACGACTCAGAATTAATGTTCGGGGAATTCTAAGCAACCCCATAAAAAATTGGAATCATGGATATTGAAAGAAATACAAATGACCCCCCTTTTGTCTTTGTCTGGTCAAGTTAGTCCAAGACATCGCCGTATATCCAATCTTGACTCTTCAAGTATATCCAGTTGCTTGTAGACAGACAATAAGAGGGGGAAGGGGGGAAACCGAAAAAGTATGAAAATGCTAGATCCAAAGCAGACACCAATTAATTCCCACATTGATAACTACCCCGTATTGTATTAAGTAGAGCCAAGATTTGCTCCTCGAGGCATAGATGTATTGGAAACAAGGATTATATTGCTAAGTACCCGTAACGTTCGTCATAATCCACTCCAACGCATGAAATAAGCTTATATAAGATGATATCAGCCATTCTCAGGCTTCCTTATCTAGGTCTGATAGTCTGACCCGTGCTAATAAATCTTGCAAGAACTGGCTGGTAGATCTTCCCTGGATTGCAGAGTCTAAAGAAGCTGGAACGACTCAGAATTAATGTTCCCATTCTAAGTAACCCCAGATCGTCATCGGCAGTCAAGATATTCAATTCACATAGGGTTTATATAGGGCAGCTACACTCGCATGCTAGATTTCGGTTAGATTAAACAGGGCTCCAGTGGCACTGGATAGGAAGATGCAAGTGGCCAGAGAAAGAAACCCATCGTCGTACGGAGTACACAGAAGGTTCCAGATGCATTAGCTAGTGCAGCGCCCACCTAGAGGTACTGTATGACGTCGATCTTCTCGTCGCAGAGCTCTGAAATCCGAAAAGGGTCTAATTGGATGGAAGTCACCTCCAGGCACATGATAAAATGTGATCCAGTCAGTGCCTACCAGAGGACCGTCGTATCATGTGACTTTCAGTAAACAGTCATCGTCCAACGAAACCATCATGATCTACAGCCCGAGATAAATTCTCAGGCCCAGATAGGACTAGAGAATGGGACGGTGGACTGCGATGTTCCAGTGCTAAGGTGTGCTCGTCATGGGCTTATCATCCCTTTTGCCACTCACCTGTCAGGAATCACGACGTAACCTCCTCTATACTTGTACTACCATATGTCCAAGGCCTCTCTGTATCTCCAGGCCTAATCAACCACCGCCCGTGGCGATAATGAGATTCAACCGCCATATTGGGGTAGATACAGAGTAGAGCCGAATAGACCTCAAAACTTATACATTCCGAGTGGATTACCGGTCGGTAGTCTCTTCCGCCTATTGTATTTCTCATAGCTCGTTGAGGCCCCATGGGTCATTGTCTCTCTACGATCGAACCACTTCTTCCTTGGCCGGGTTAGGTCGCTAGCGATTAGGGACCATCCAACCCCCCGGAATCATTGTTTGCTGAGCTGAGTAGCACATATGCACCGAAGAATTGCCATCGGCCTCGTCATGAAAAATTGACACCCACATGTATTTCACATTTGTATCCACCCAGCATACCTGCCAAGTAGTCTAAAGTGGCACTGGGCCGGTTTCTGCTGCTTTCTGGTCGGTCCAAATCAATGTTAGTCCCGGATGCTTATAGGACGCCCACCGATGGCAGACGGCTCGATGCCTCCCAAGGGTTGTCTCAGCATTTTGTAATGCCAATGGTGAAAACGCAAGGGTCCTGAATTTTCGAAAATTAGCTCGTTTTTCGAGCTTGTTCGGTGCATGACAGGTACCATCTTAAGCTCCTAGCAAATGGAGCAGAAAGTGGGTGCAGCCTCGCCGTTAGTTCCGGAACAGGTGCGCATTGGAAGGCTGTATCCTATATGCCCTGGGATTGATCCGTGAATTGACTTGAGTGAACAGCTGAATTGCATCGCGTCTTGTTTAACCCCGTTCGTTAATAATCCCGCTCTGGCTTCAAAGAATCGGTTCTGATGTTCGTCTTTCTCGCCTGAATTCACCACTCAAATTGCCTCCATATATACGTTAGTAGAGGTTTCAACCCGATCCTTACCTAATTTTACCGATCAATTTACTGCCCTTGAATCATCCAATCGATCGCTATCGGACGGTTCTTCCCCCCCCTTTTCCGAATGTTTTCTTCTTTCCTTCTCCCCTTCCTATAAATTCAATAACTTCTTGGTGGCTCCCTCACTGTCACTGTTGCAGCATCCGCTTAGCAACTTCATGTCTAGGTAATTTTGCTTGTTGGCTTCCGCCAGAGACGCTTCACATCAACCACCAACCACTGAAGCTTGTCACGTGACATACTCACAGAAAGAAAGGTCAGATGGCTGCTGTCTATACCTTCGCACATTACTGCCATCTCGCAAGACACTAGGCCTTTGCAAAACGCGAGTCCAAGGGGAACAGATGCTCTAGCTTCCAGTGTTATCGGTGTGGTTTTTGCAAGCAGCGCCTTCGAATGTCAACTCGAGACAGTAACGCCAGACTATCCGATGGTTTCTTCCCGCATCTCATCAAAACACACACATATGCGACGTGAGGGTCCAGACAAGTCACATGGAATAGTAGGAAGTCATATCTTTCAAAAAATAGACGTGGCCCTTTCAAGATGACCTCGGAAGATCAGGACAGGACTCTTCCAACGCTCGCTCCGTGCCCACGAGGCCCCGTTACGCATCCAGCACCCATAACGAAACCCAGAAAAAACTCCACTGCATGCCTACCTTGTAAGCAAGCAAAGAGAAAGGTAATGCATTTTCGTGGTACCCGATGAGAAGAAGCAGGGAGTTCAAGAGAGAGAGAGAAGGGGGGGGGAGAGAGATCCAGTATTCAGATAGGCCAAGATGAACCCTAAAGTTCGGAGACTTTTTTCGTCTTTGCCTTTGTCGTATTCAGCCACTAACTATTTCTCTTTGGCATAACAGTGTACTGGGCGTCCGTCACCTTGCAAGGCATGTCAGAACACCGAAGCGGAATGTATATTCGATGAAACCCTCGACCTGAGACGTAAAGTCGCCGCCAAACGAACACTTGGAGAGTTGGAGTACTACCGAAGTTTGCTGAAATCTCTGCTGGAGTCGATCAGATCATCCACAGAAGAAAAGCTCCATCACATTTTACATACCATAAGGAACAGTCCCTCCTTAAATGACGTCGCCTCCGTTATAGACGCACCAGCCATAGATAGAAGTGACGTGAGATCAGAAAGTCTTAAAGGCATAAGCAGTGCAGAGGATGCCATCGTGCAACAAGAACGACTGTCAGCAGATGCCCACTCCCGGATAGCATTGGAGAAGCTTTGTGATATGCCACTGTTCCAAGTCCCGGCCAAACCCTGGACAAGAATCACTGTTGACAATCATCTTGTTTCACATTTGGTCTCTTTATACTTCACATGGGACCACCCTCTGTCACAAATTATTGATCAAAATATGTTCCTTGAACATATGAACAAATGCGACACAAGCTCAGAATTTTGCACTCCTCTGCTCGTCAACAGTCTCCTCGCTATGGCAAGTGTATGGTGTCTCCAGTTTCCCACTCTGATCATAAAAATATCTGACAGAAAAGGCCTACTCTGACTTCCCCGAAGTCTTCGCAACCCCAGATGACGTAACCTCAAAAGGCAAACATTTCTATAGCGAGGCTGAGAGGCTGTGGAAAGCCGAAGATGGGCAGGTGTCGTTGACCAATATTCAAGCTGTGACTGTTATGAGCTGTGTGTATGTACACTTAACACATAACATCACCCGGGCTGACGGTATACAGCTTAAAGTTCCAAGCAAAGGATCACGCAAGCTGGTTAATGCTGAGGCAAGCTGTGCAGCTTTCACAAGATTTTGGGATGTTCCAAGTCCCAAGGACTGGCCATCAAGAGTGGAAGAAGACACATATTAATGTTCAATATGCCGGGATTACAACGGCTTGGGGGATCTTTGCTCTGAACTCGTACGCAATTTGTGTCATACGCTCATGAACCCCTCTAATCAAGTCGTTGCAGGCAGATGTCCTTGGAATTGAGTAAGGTTGCAAACCTTGAACGCCCGCGATTTAGACTATTTATGAGGGAAAAATTTGATGTCGACGTTGAGTGGGCACCATATCCCAGCTCAAACAAAACAGAATATGCCAAGAAGCCCGCTTTACTCCGTTCCGTTATGGTGCAAATGACAGAGCTAATTGAAATAATTGTGGAGATCCAAGATTTGTTGTTTGATAAGTCACTGGACTTAGGGATTGACGACATGTGGACAGCGGCGAACAAGTTGTATATCCGCCTAGGGTCGTGGCTGGAAAGACTACCAGATTTCTTGCAGGTGGACGAGGAGCAGATCCCACAGGTTCTGTTCTTGCAGTAAGAATGAACCTGGGTACTAATTGCCGAGGAAAGAAGGATATTAACAGCGGCTGTAGCATAAAATACCACCACACAATAATCGTATTGTCCAGATTCTTTTTGAGACACGAAAAATACGGAAGGTCGTCGCATTCATCCGAGATTGGGCAAGTTCGGTCAACCCAGCTTCAATCAGCTAACCAAATCACTCGATGCCTTCGTGTTCAGCATGCCTCCTATGGGCTTCGACATATACCACGGCAGATGCTCGAGCCCACCAATGACAGTGCCCTTGCCATGCTAGTTGCCTTAGAGCACGAAGAGTTCCAAGAGTCGTTTATAGATTCATTGCGGTTTCTGATCGCCTTTAGCAAAAGGCTCCCCCAGGCCCGAGATATGGTGCGTAATATTGAAGAGACGGCTAGGGAATTGAAAATTCTATTGCCATTAGAGGCCAGTGCGGTGCTCGATCATAGAGAATTAGAATCCTCTCAATGGCTGTGACCTGAGTTACCGCGGTAAATATACCCCGATTCCTACTCAACAAAACTCCGCTGTCAAGTGTATGCTAACGCGTCTAATAGATTGAACCAATTCATCTGTGGCTATAGCAAGGGACGTTCGGTTCCGCGTGAAGTAAACGGCGAGAAGGATGTGTCGCTCGAAGGAGTACCGGGGGTCGGCGTCATCGATAAACTGTCAGCGATACTAGAAGACCGGTTATCAAAACATCATTATGAATTGAAAACACGATTGGTTAGAATCTGAGCCAGCATGGTTGGTCACCTGTCATGTCTGCCAGAACAGCAGAAATCCCTACGTTCTCTCTGTGACCTGTATGCAGAAAATGAAAGAGATTGTCGGCAATTAGACTGGAGCGAAGTCCAGGATCGGTTTTCTATGCCAGTGAACTCTGGGTTGATCGAGATTCCAGGGAGAACATGTCAAGACAAGAGATAGGCAGGGTGGCAAAAGAAGAGGGAGTATAGGTTAACAACGAGGTCTTTCCATGGATACTAACTCCGTAGAGCGCCTTCTAACTTTGGGGGCACCTAAAAGGAGCTGTCGGCCAACCAGTGCCCGTGGATACGTTTTCCGGTCAATACCAGCACCTCAATTCTTCCCTAGGGAAGATCAGCATACATCTTCGACAGCAAATTTGATGGTATGCCATGGAGTCTTCTGTCGCGTGTAGGCAAGGAAATTGCAGGTCCTGAGTCTCTGGTTAAGCCCAATTTACATTCTTGTAACTTTTACTGTGCCCCTGGTTTTTTACCTGCTCCTAGTACATACCCACCAGCAGTTTCGCTTATGGATACTTAGATAGCTGCTGGGTCGCTGCAAGAGTATAGCCTGGGGCCTACTTCTTGTACTTAAAATAATGAAAGATGACAGAAATAAATAATAAATAACAATTCTTAGACTGTAACATCCTATTCTTGTATCCGCTTCTGAGTTCCATTGTGAGGCGATTCTACTCTGAGCCCACTCTAGAAGCCTCCCTACGCTCCATATTCTACATCCTTCAATAAACTACAGGGAGTCGAAATTTTCTCATTTATGCAGCATCCTAAGTAGGTCAGGTTCAAGGTCAGGTTCAAGGTCAGGTGGATAAAGGTCTACTATGGACATGTGGATTTGAGTATTATGGCCAAGGAACCAAAGCATCAGGAATACAACTAGATGTCTAGAGATTCCAACCCATATGTAGGCTATATGTTCAATTACCCGAGTGCTCAGGTAGCAGACAGCTCGAAATTACTCAGAATTGTTGATAGAGAATGAATGATACTTGCGTGCTTCGTTCCTCAAGAAAACATCCGATTACATCAGCATATCTGTATAGCTGACTCATCCGTCGCTCTTATGCGCTGATAAGATAAGCACAAACCGTCCAAGCGAAAACCCTCAAAATTCGACGCCGAAACTATTGAAATCCCACACGCCGACGCCGAGTAGCTACTCCAGACGACGCGCTCTGCCCCCCTCTCACTAACCCCATCGACCGCTTGCTTGATACTTTGCACCGTCTCCGCGGACCTTTTTTCTTCTCAACATGTCCTACGAAGAGCGCGCCAACGCGCATCCCAACTTGGGCGACGAGTCCGATGTGGAGGAGGAAGCGCTCGTCAATGACTACCGCGAGCAAGTCAACTTCGATGATGGCATGAGTGATCTGGACAGGACAACATCACTTGGAGCTGGCTCTCAGACGCAAGATCTCCAGGCTCAGCTCGCTGCTGCTGCCACCCCGCTTGAATACCAGGCTACGCTGGAGACTAAGTTCGCAAGCTACGACAACTACTGCAGTCTTTTCCATTACATCTTGAACTCGGATGGACCTGTGGAATTGGAGGTTCCTTCTGTATGTTTCCCTTCCTTTTGTCTACTTCTCTACGGGAATGCAACTTTCCAAACCTTGGGGGGGGGGTACCCAAAATGTCATCGGTGATGTGGGCGACGAGTTTCGCTTTTTTTTGCTTTTTGTCACACGGTACTAATCGGTCCTCTTTCTCTGTTATATAGTACTACTGGGCCTGGGATGTGATCGACGAGTTTATCTACCAGTTCGAGTCGTTCTGCCGCTACCGTAACCGGGTCGCGCGCAGCGGCTCCAACGAGGAAGAGGCACAGCTTCTCCGCGAGAACCCGAATACGTGGGGTTGCTACTCTGTGCTCAATGTCCTTTATTCTCTCATCCAACGATCGCAGATCAACGAGCAATTGGCTGCCATCAAGCGTGGCGAGGACCCCGTGGCTTTTGCTGGAGAATATGGCTCTCGCCCACTCTACAAGATGTTGGGGTACTTTTCGATCATTGGGCTGTTGCGTGTCCACTGCCTGCTGGGTGACTTCAGTCTGGCCCTCAAGACCCTCGACGATATTGAGATGAACAAGAAGGCTATGTTCGCCCGTGTCATGGCCGCTCACTTTACCACCTATTACTATGTGGGTTTCTCGTACATGATGATGCGCCGGTACGGCGACGCCATCCGCATGTTTAGCCACATCCTGGTGTATGTTTCCCGGACCAAGAACTTCCAGAAGGGTGGCAACAGCTACGATGCCATCGCCAAGAAGAACGACCAGATGTACGCCCTGATCGCCATCTGTGTCGCCCTCCACCCCACCCGTCTCGATGACACCATCCACTCCGCTCTGCGTGAAAAGTACGGCGAGCAGCTCAACCGTCTTCAGCACGGCGGTCCCGATGCCCTTCCTCTCTTCGAGGAGCTCTTCCGCTCCGCCTGCCCCAAGTTCATCAACCCCACTCCTCCTGACTTCGACAACCCGTCTGTCAACGTGGATCCGGTCGATCACCACACGGCTATCTTCATGGACGAGGTCAAGAACACTCTGTACAACCCTACCATCCGCTCATACCTGAAGCTCTACACGACTATGGATCTGAAGAAGCTTGCTGGGTTCCTGGAGGTCGAGCCCGAGAAGCTCCGCTCTTGGCTGTTGGTGAACAAGCAACGTAGCCGACAGGTGCGCTGGGTTGAGGGTGGCCTTTTGGAGGGCGAGCCGGTCAATGCCAACGACCTGGATTATGCTCTCGAGAACGACCTGATTCACGTCAGCGAGACCAAAGCCGGACGACGCCTGGTGGATTGGTATCTGAGAAACCTTGCCCGTGTCTACTAAACTGTCCCAGCTGCATATTCTTGAAAATTGTGCGCAAGGGATCGAAAATGAGATACGTCATGACTATACACAGACCATCTTGGTTTCCCGAGCGGGAGCCGTCGGACACAGAGGTATCAAGCCGTTGAAAGGAGGACTGGATGTGCAGATTGAAAGACGATACGTGGAAGGGCCACGATAACTAGTATTGTTGAAAAGAGAATCTGTGTTGATTATCTACGTACACGAAAACTCTCTAACTGCCCCGCAAAATCATGGTGTCTTCTCATTTTGCCTTTCTTTACGTTCATATGTTGTTTCCCTGTTCATGTTATTTTTCTTTTCTTATCTCCTTTTTTTATTATTTTTTTCCTCTCCAGGTTACCCAAACTTAGGCCTGCTCGGGTCACGGGTTCGGCTTGGTTTCAAAACAAATCTCGAGGCTTGTTGGAGGCGTATTCATTGCTTGTACTTCCTGGTTTAGTTGTTGTGTTACTCGGCATGTCTGACTGTGTTGATCAGCACAAAGGGATCTAAAGGAGAGAGAGGACACCGTGGTAGAGTTTCGCATGATGAAATAGATGATGACATTTATCACTAAAACTCTGTCGATGGAGTCAATCGTTGAAAAGCGGGGTATAACTATGTAGGCATTATTCTATCTGTACTAACATGCAACTATGATACACAGGTTGGGGCATAATGACAGGGAGACGATGCGTCAAGACCAAGCCCATCGTCAATCTAATCACTGACATCGAAGCTGGTCCCACAGCCACAGTTACTGGTTGCTCGCGGGTTATCAATAATCTTGAACTGGCTCCCGATCAGTTCCATCGTATAGTCCACCGTGCTTCCAGACAAAAGCTCCAACGAAGGTTCATCCATGACCACCTTGGCCTCGCCAGCTCCCGAAGCTGCGACCTCTTCATGCGAGTACTCAGCCTCAAATACTGTATCGTCTTCCGGGTCAATCTTCGAAGCAGCCTCAAGCGACATCATATATTGAAACCCATGGCAGCCTCCGCTGGTCACCGTGATTCGGAGGTGATGGTAGGGATTCTCTTCCTTGGTCGGCGACGGAGAGGATGACGGGTCGGTAATTTCTCGGAGACGCTGTTCCAAATAGTTTTAGACAGAAAAATAGACAATAATAACTATAACATCAAAAATCAAAAAAAAAAAAAAAAAAAAGGGAAAAAAGACATACAACAGCCGGGATTCGCTGGTGGTCACCCACCCAACTACTAACCGGCCGGCGTGTGGCTTAAGTACGGCTGAGCGGACGGGAAGCCCTGTTTTCCACACCCTGTGGTCGTATGTATTTGTTTCTTTCTCGTCGGGACCTTTATAGGCGCAACCCTTCGAGTTGCCGCTCTTCCGAGGTCAACCGATGTCATTGCCCGAAACTCCCGCCAGCAAGCCAGTAAACTACAGCCATCGCTCCTCGCAGAACTTGGTATAAGGGATCGAAAAAAGAATATTGACCTACCTCTGCAGCACGAGGAGATATATTGACCATCAGCGTATTTCCGTCTTCGCCGGTTCTTGGGTTCAGGGTAGTTTTGGTGGCCCGTCGGATAGGCGAAGATGAAAAGACACGACGTTGGGAGGGAGCGCAGAAAAGTGATGCAGAACTGGATGCGAGTGTGTCCCTAGGAGTCTGAGTCGTTTTCGATTGGAGCCGCGCAGGAAATAACAGCGAGTCGCAAAAGGATGAGGACAAGCTCGTAACCGGTCTTGAGGACGAGAAGGCAGAGATCACCGTCCGACGAGGTCGCGATAACCGTCGGGCAGTAGAGGATAGTATCGGGCAAGACATATTTCCACCAGGCCACTTCTTTCTTTCAGGAACGATTGTCTGAGGAAAGATCGGGAAGTCTGGGCTCTTTCTAGCAATTATGGTTTGGATTAGTTAACTTTATATGTCAATTGTTAGTCAGAGTGTTTGCGCATGACGCCATTGGTTGATAGGTGTCGGAAAGCAGCGGCAGAATCAATGGCGGGGAAGAACTACGTGGGTTTGGTTTTGTTCGATTTGCAATATCCATGGTATAATTTTGGTTTTTAAAGTGTTATTGCTGCTCAACCTGCTGGCTGAGTTATACATATACTCAATACTACGGGTTTCCTACCCTGCGGTGCCTGGTAATCACGTGTAGCGGTCGGACTGAGATATATATTCTCCGATGGTAAGTGGGTTTCATTAGATATCTAGTGACTACCACGTAAATTACGGTGAGTAGCTTTTGCATATGCATAATAACGCTGCAGTCCCGGTATATCATTGCCGGACTTCTGCTAACATACGTAAAAAGCCAACGTACTAGAGAAAGTCCAATTTCCATGTGGTATACTACACTGCAATTCCGTCCGCTTGTTCCTGCCCAGATCCAAGCCATCATTCTATTCTATTCTCGGCACGGTGGGACCTCAATAGCGCAACTCATTGAGTTGAACTACTTCCTGGGGATTACATCAGTGTGCACTTGAACGGTCCAGTCGGCAACATGGCTTTTCAATTAATACCTCAAGATGGCATGAAGAGACCTCCACTTCCCTACCAGGACGATATTAGGGCCTTCACCAAGGAATATGCAGAAGCCCTCGATGCACGGGATCCTCTGCGTCAATTCAGAGATGAGTTTATCATCCCCTCCAAACCGGATCTGAAGAGACTATCGTTGGCTGTTAATGACAGTGAGTGAGATCTCTTATGGCCTCCTACTGTAGTACATTCGCTGACAAAGTAGTGCCTAGAATCCGATGACTCTTCCGATCCACGATGTATCTATCTGTGTGGTAACTCGCTCGGGGTGCAGCCTCGCAGCATACGGAAATATATCGAGCATTACCTGCGAACCTGGGCAATCAAAGGCGTAACGGGGCATTTTACACCTCATGATGATCAGTTGCTTCCCCCGTTTGTTGATGTGGATGAGGCCGGGGCAAAACTTATGGCTCCAATCGTTGGTGCACTCCAGAGCGAGGTCGCGGTCATGGGTACCCTGACAGCCAATCTGCACCTGTTAATGGCAAGCTTTTACAGGCCCACTCGGGACAGGTATAAGGTCATTATCGAAGGCAAAGCCTTCCCAAGTGATCATGTAGGCTTCTCAGGTCCACCTTTCTCATTGAAGGAATGAGAGTCACGTACTAATGCTTGGTATGTAGTATGCAGTTGAATCCCAAATAAAGCATCATAATCTGGACCCCAAGGACGCATTGGTTCTCATCGAGCCAAAAGACACTGCCCGACCTACCCTGACCACGGAGCACATACTCCAGGTGATTGATGCGAACGCATCCAGCACGGCTGTCCTGCTCCTTTCGGCTATCCAATTCTACACTGGCCAGTATTTCGATATAAAAAGGATTACTGCCCATGCTCAATCTAAAGGTATCACTGTAGGTTGGGATTGTGCCCACGCAGCAGGAAACGTTGATTTGCAACTACACGATTGGAACGTGGACTTTGCAGCCTGGTGTACTTATAAATACCTCAACAGTGGACCCGGAGGAATGGCGGCAATGTTTGTCCATGAGAGACATGGAAGAGTAGACATGGACAAAGCTAGCCCTGGTGGTGAACCGTTTCAGCCCCGGTTCTCCGGCTGGTGGGGAGGCGACAAGAAAACCCGGTTCCTCATGAACAACAGTAAGCTCTATCGTCTTATACAAGCAGCCATTGAACTGGGATCTTGTGAGCGAGGATCAGTCTGACTTTGGCAGACTTTCTACCCCAGCCCGGTGCGGCAGGATATCAAGTGTCGAATCCATCTGTGTTGGACATGAATGCAGTAGTGGCATCTCTTGAGATTTTCAACAGAACGTCAATGGCGAAAATCCGCCAAAAGTCTCTGAGTCTCACGGGTTACCTTGAGTATCTGCTCCTGACATATCCTCTTAACACACCGCCGGAGGAGAAGCCCTTTACCATTATCACCCCGTCGGACTCTGCCCAGCGCGGTGCACAGCTCAGTCTGAGACTACAGCCCGGTCTTCTGGACCATGTATTGGAGGTTTTCGAGAAAAATGGAGTCGTTATCGATGAGAGAAAGCCAGATGTTATTAGGGTTGCGCCGGCACCTCTATATAACACATATGCAGATGTGCGGGAGTTCTGTCAGATATTCTTTACTGCTTGTCGCGAGGCCGTGAAGGCTCGGAAATAATCAAAATCACGTCGGTGGGTTTTCATATTCCACAAGAAAGTGTTCTATAGCCCTTCTAGGACCCATGATCATGGGCGTATGCCCATGGACATCCAGTCAATTACAGGCGTGAAATAAAGGCACCTGCGAGATGATATTATCGACCACTATATTCTGTCGGACTCAGACAGAAGGATATTCCTCGATAGGGGCCACTTCTGCACATGGTATTTTTATTCACCGAAATTGTATCCAATAGCTCCAGTAGATTTGCGAGATAAAAGCTACCTTGCATATTTCATACATGCTCACATTCTTAAATCTAGTGAAGAATAGAACCTGAATAAGTATCACTATTAGATCAACTGTTCTCACTATTTCTTTTTATATGCCCCCCTGTCATTCCCAAGCAGCGTTCCTCATGATTCAAACGCAAAATAAGTTCGTTCCAGCGGTTGTCGCTCCGACTCCCAAGCTAGCCAGTCCGACCTCGTCGTTCTATTGTATTACAAACATATTAGCAATTCGCAGAGCGACACCTCAAACGCAGAGAGGTATGAATGGAATCCGGAGCACGTACGGTAGAAGACCCATCGCATTCACCTTCCACACCCCCAGTCCCAACAATACCAGTTGCATCAAGACATACACCGCCTTGACTGCAAGAAGCTTTCCTCTTGTTCCTTCCGTGTCAAACTTGGCAAATGCCATGTTGGTGTTTATAATTCCTTGGATGGGTGTCTTGAAGAGCATAAACACCATCATGATACTGAAGATCTGGAGACTGTTTCCGGACATATACATCATGATTGCGTTCATCGGGATCTGTTTTGAGGGCGCAAGAGCGATCTCCCATGCCTTTTTCAGCTTAAGTGTGTCGGTTTCAACGGGTTTGGGTGCGGAAGACGTCGGTGCTGCCTGCTGCTGAGTTCGCTATTTCATGGCCGGGTTAGAAGATATGTCATATACAATAGATGTAGAGATGGACGCAGCTGGAAAGAAGCGATAACCACGTACGTTTCTGCCTTCTTTGCGACTGGCAAAGCCTGGAGGGTCGGGAATACTGGTTTTGGATTTGGAAGGAAGTGGCATGGGGGAATTCAAGTCCACGACCCATTTCGGCGGTGGAACGGGTTTGAGAGGTTTAGTGTCCATGATGATAGAGTAGAAAGTGTTAGTATGGTTGAACATAAGAAAGAGAGAGAGACAGAAGTAACGGAGTACGTGATGCTGCGGAATTCTCCACAAGCGCGCGGAGGCGGCGGTAATCCTGATCCACTCCTGAGTCTCGTCCAAGTTACATCGACTCCCTTTTTACCCTCACTTTCGCTCGTTGTGTGCAATTCTGTCCAGGCCTAGAGAACAATCCCTCACCCGTACCGAGACCAGGTTTGTCCGCGGCATCCCTTGCATTTGCAATTGCGCCCGTTGACCATCCCAGTGGACCAGGGCCTGCATGGAGCGTCGTAGCTAAGAAAATCGTCCTTCGAAGCTATTCCAGCTGCTTTTCTTATTCGTCCCTCCGCGAGACACCCTTCCATGTGATCGCACACTCCAAGAAAAGCCAACCTGCATTTGGGAAGACGTTAATCCTCTAGAGCAGCGAATCCATCGTTTTCGGTTGTCGGAGCGCCCATCATGAGTTCCAGCGGGGGAGATGCGAAGCTCTTCGCTAGGGTACGTTCCTCCAGTCCGATCGTCCCTCCTCCTCCCCTCTTTTTCTCCTCTCTCTTTCCCCTCATGTTTGTAGGAACGTCCTTGGTTATGGATTTATGTGGCCCTCGGGTGATCCGCCTTTCCTGCCTTCACATCCTTGCATCTTGTGATACCCTGCTGGCTTTATCTCATTCGATTCCTGTTGGCCACGTTTCACCCTCAATCATCCAGACGATCGATCGATTTTTGAAGGATTTACCTAGCTACACCCACCTCATCTTCCTCTCCCATGTTTCTCAGCATAACTCCTTATACGAACTCCTATGGCTTACCACTCTCTCGATCTCGACAGGGCAAGGTCGCAGAGTTACGACAAGAACTCAACAGCGGCGGCAAGAAGGACAAGAACTATTCGGCCAAGAAGATTGCCCTGAAGAAAATCGTCGCGAATATGACTATGAGTAACAACGATATGGTCGGCTTGTTTCCAGATGTGATAGGATGCATGAATCTGCCGAGCTTGGAGATAAAAAAGATGTAGGTCGACGAGATACGTCGCGTGCTCGTATTGAGGGGCCGCCCACTGATGCTAGTTGGCAATAGGTGCTTCCTCTTCTTGGTTAATTATTCAAGAATGAAACCGGAAATTGCATTGAAGGCGCTGCCGGTCTTAGTCGATGTATGGCAATATTCTCCGCCCTATACCAGGTGGACATGGCCTAACTCATGTGTCATAGGACATGGAAGACTCAAACCCCCTCGTACGCGCACTGGCGCTTCGGACCATCTCCTACATTCATGTGCGCGAGTTTGTCGAGGCAACTATTCAACCTGTCAAACGGTTGATGGGAGATATGGACCCCTACGTTCGCAAAACTGCTGCGTTGTGTGTCGCCAAGCTCTACGAGCACGATAAGAAGATGGTCGAGAGCTCCGACCTGATCGATCGGTTGAATCAAATGCTTAAAGATGAGAATCCGACGGTTGTCTCTAGTGTTCTTGCCTCCTTAGTGGACATTTGGGGTCGCAGTGAAACCATCTCTCTAACGATCGACTACACGAGTGCGTCGAAACTGGTTTCCATCTTGCCAGATTGTTCCGAGTACGTCTCTATGAGTTATAGTCGATGTGACAGATTTCTAACTGCCATGCAGATGGGGACAAACGTACATTCTCGAGGCTCTAATGTCATATGTTCCACAAGATTCTGCAGAGGCACTCTTGCTAGCAGAACGAATAGCCCCGCGCCTTTCACACTCCAACTCGGCTGTTGTCCTCACTTCCATCCGTGTCATCCTCTACCTCATGAACTACATTGCCGGTGAAAGGCATATCACATCCCTGTCGAAAAAGCTATCACCACCGCTGGTCACCCTCCTGTCGAAGCCGCCCGAAGTTCAATACTTGGCGCTTCGAAATGCCATACTCATACTCCAGAAGAGACCCGAAGTTCTACGCAACGATATCCGGGTGTTTTTCTGTAACTACAATGATCCCATATATGTGAAGGTGACCAAACTTGAGCTCATATTCATGCTGACCACGAAGGAGAACATATCGGTTGTCCTGGCGGAATTGCGAGAGTAGGTACCCTATTATGCCTTTCCCTCTCCAAGCCAACTCGGATTGAACTGACGGGAATCCAGATATGCCACGGAGATTGATGTCCATTTCGTACGCAAGGCTGTACGCGCGATTGGAAAGCTGGCGATCAAGATCGAGTCTGCCGCCCGGCAATGTATCGATACGCTTCTCGATCTGGTAAACGCCAAAATCCCTTATATCGTACAGGAAGCCACAGTTGTCATTCGGAATATCTTCCGCAAGTACCCCAACCAGTACGAAAGTATCATCGGCCAGGTCATCCAAAACATCGACGACCTCGACGAGCCTGAGGCCAAAGCTGCCATCATATGGATCATCGGACAATACGCTGACCGGATCGAAAATTCGGACGGCCTTCTCCAAGACTACCTCGCCACATTCCATGACGAAACCGTCGAGGTTCAACTGGCCCTCCTGACCGCCACAGTGAAGTTCTTCATCCAACGTCCCACAAAGGGCCAACAACTCGTCCCACAAGTCCTGAAATGGTGCACCGAGGAGACCGACGACCCGGACCTCCGAGACAGAGGATACATGTACTGGCGTCTACTGTCGACCGATCCCGCCACCGCGCGACAGATCGTAATGGGCCAGAAGCCACCGATCAGCGCAGAAAGCGAGAAACTCGACTCGCGTACCCTGGAAGAGCTCTGTCTGAACGTCGGCACCCTGGCCACAGTGTACCTGAAACCGGTGCAGCAAGTGTTCCGCTCGGCGCGCACTCGTCGATTACAGTATAGCCCTGCGTTGCAGAGACCTGCCGAAGATCATGGCAATGGTTCCTGGCAATTCCCCGCCACGCCTGCCACCACTACCAGCTTCACCACCGGCGGTGCCACAATCGTTTCTTCTAGCTCGCCAACCTCGCCGGTGAATGGATCGGTACAGGCCCCCGGTGACATGAATGCGGCCGTGAGTGCAGCCGACGTATACTTCAATAATGTCGGCAGTCAACAAATGGCGGCTCTAGACCTGGGAGGTCGTGGGGATGGTGGTGTTGGCGGTGGTGGAGCGTCCCAGATGCAGTACGTAGTCAATCAGAACCAGCAGCAGGTGTATCAGCCTCAGTTGGCCGGTGTAGCAGCGACAGGGGAGTTATTATTATTGTGATGATTTGGCGTTGTATAGACTTTCTTTCTTTTTTATTGTTTATTTATTTTAATTTTTTTCTCCTCTGAGCCTTGTTGGTTTATATTCGAGCGATATCCTCGCTTCGCAGGAATTTGTGATACCTACTTATACTGAAACCATCAGTTTTATTCGTTTCTTAATTTCTAGCTATTGAATCCTCATTCCATTCACGTAACGTAGTCATCATGGACGGAGGGAATATGCTGACCAAATATCTCATAGTGCAACGTGTGTTGTGACATGATAACTTGTTAAAGAAAATTAAGGGGGAAAAGGAAGGATATCATACGGAAACCGCAAGGCTTACAAGTTAAAAAAAAAAAGAAAAAAGCACCGTAGCCGGGTAGATCAAAAAGATCAATCCTCTTCCCGAGACAACCCACCGCGACTGCGCCGAATTCGCTCGTCCAAGGTATCTTCCTGGAGTTGCCGATGCATCGCTGACACGAAACGACCTCGTTCCGAGCGCTGCTTCTCATCTTTCTCGCGCTTTCTCTCTTCCTCGACCGTGACTTCGGCAATGCGTTGGCGACGATTCTGTTCCATTTCGCTTGCATTGTCCTGCATCTCAGCGAGTCTTCGCATACGATCTTCTTCTAAGTCCTTTGCTTTCGTGTCTGAATCTCCGGGCCCAGAGCGGTTGGGAACTCGGTTTCGGGGATACGAGTGTCTGGGCCTTCTATGATTCTTCCTATCATCGTAGCGATGTGGTTTGTCCCTTTGGTCTTCGTTCTGATAATTTTTGGGAGATCCAGCATCCCTGCCCTCCACCCGACGGCGATCGGAATGACAATAGTCGGGTTGGGGGGAGGGGGATTGATCGCGGAAGGAACCACGAGGCGATCGCCGGTCGTACCTCTCCTCGTGATGCTTGCCGAAGTGATGATCTCTCTCATCCCTGTCCTCTTTACGATCCCTCTCACTTTTGCGATCCCGGTGCCTGCGATCTCGATCGTCGCGATCATCCCTGTGTCTCCGGTGTGACCATTCTGAAGATCTGGACCTATCACGGTGTGACCTATGTCGATGGTGCCGACGGGAGTCTTCGTTGTTATATCTCCTGCGCTTATGGCTGCGGTCCCGATCGCCCCCTCGCGAGTCGATCGCTCCGCGTCTCGCTGATTCCTTGACCATATTCTCATAAGCCGCCTGCTCTCTCTTCCTGATCTCCAGTAGCGGATCTGCTAGAACCTTCGTCATTGTATCACGAGCATTGTTCACTGTAGGAGCAGGGGGCACATGGCCGGTTCCGAGCTCCGCACCCTTTTCCAACTTCTTGCTCTCGTCATTCTTCAGTAAAATATCATCGATGCGGCGCTTTCCCAGCAGATACCCTTCCATTTCCTCGGAGTAATGGCCCGTTGCACTCGACGGCGCCTGGTACATCCAGTCGACCCGATTCTGCTGGCGCGCCTTCCCGGAATCTTCATGTAGACGCTGGAGTTCCTGGATTTGGCGCTCTTCATCTCGTTCCCGACGGAGCTGATCGATGCGCTTGCGCTCTTCCAGGGCACGCTTTTCTTCGGCCCAAACGCGCTCTTGGTTGCGGAGCAGGGACGGATGCCATGACCTAAATGCCGAGTGCGAGGTCAGTATGCCGACGGGTGGTGATATCGAGAGGGCAAGATAAAACTTACTTCTTCAAGTTCAAATCACCACCCATTTTGAATTCAATATGATGCAGGCAAGCTGCAGTCTAAGAGGGGGACTGGTGATGATTTGGGTAGCAGAGCGTGGTGGGCGTTGCGCTGGCCTGATATGGTACTGTATTAAGAAAGGCCCGAAAAGGAAGTCGCCACCGGGCCGACATTGTTGCCTATAGTTGCCTGAGGCATCAAAGTCTGTTCCATGAATACTACAGGTTACAGTATGGGGATGGAAAAAACTGGCTCATGAAGGGAGGAGGTTCATTGAAGGTCTGAGTATGGCCAAATAAGACAATCTAAACGAAGGACAATACCGCTACACGGCCGACGCAAAAAATAAAATAAAATAAAACAAGAATAAAGCATCAATAGATACATACAGCGAGAAATGTAAAATTATTCGCGAACAGATAACAAAGCAAAAGAGAAGACAAGGCCTTGCCCACGTAGCGCGTCTCGTGAGCCCCGTTGCAGTTCATGTACCATGCGAAATTAAAATATACCAGAGTCAAATCATTTACTAATCTTCTGTTCAGCCCGTCTGCATTGTCGTAACGTCGAGACCCGGTGAGCATTTTCGAGGGGGTTTAAAAAAAAAAGAGTGATGGACTTGAGAGAGAAAAAATAAACCATATCAGTCGAACTAAACGTTCGCCGCCGGCTGGCCATCACGGACTATGTGAGGAGACCAACACTTGTTCATTATGCATTAATCTGTTCCATCCCTAATTTTCCCACCCAACCCAGCTCCGGGGCATTATTCGCCAGACCTTACACTCGCCACTGCGAAGGTCGTTGAGCTTGAAACTTTCCACCTTGACCTTCTTGCTCTCTCTGCCCTGCTCCCATGCTCGGATCTTTTTCTTAGTTCCGTCCCAGTCAACAACAATGCCGACGTGATCGGGCTTGCCCACTTCGGAACTGTATTTCTGATGCATCGTGCCGCGATGACCCTGGAACCGTGCATTACGGAAGCTCACGATGTCACCTGCGCGGATCTCGTCATTTTGTTGCACGGACGCGTTGGCCAGGTTGGAATAAACCAAGGCACCGTAAGCACGTGTACCAACGGGGAGCAGTGCCTCCTTGATAGGGTTGAGCAAATGTTGGACCAGACCGAAAGGGGTTCCATCCGCAACCGTCGTGTTTTGGACAGCACTTACGGCATTGGCGATCTGAGTGCCAATCTGATGGTGGGCATTCTCGAGTTGGTCTTGACGAGGCTGAAGGGGAGGAGGCTCATGACGCTGCTCCAGAGATACATCACTGGGATTGCGGGCATCGTAATTCACTGTGATGACAGTCTGAGAGTAATCTACGAATAAGATATACACGTCTTTCGTGACTGTAGTTTTGCCTCCTCGTTTCGACGAGCTGGACTCCTCAACCTCAAAAAACAGGTCCTTGCGGTTCTGAAACATGGGTGGAGGAGTAGACGGCTGGCTCCACCATAGTGAACTCTCCGCCAGATCAACATCCATGGCAATGAAACCTTGGTCTATGGAAGGACGAGCAACGTCCATCGACCTCCGGATATTCGGCTGACCTCTGGGAATATCCAAGGATGCACGGCTACTCCGTGAAGGGGGTGGTTGCGCAGCAGGTAGGTGACTGGGAGGCGGAGGCGCCATGGAGATACGTTTTCCAGATGGCGCAGGAGGTGGTACTTCCGGTGGTGCTTGCACCGGAGACGCATCATACAAGTCATCCGAGTCATCCCCAGTATGCTCTGGTTGAATACTAGGCGGCAATTCTGGGCGTCCTGTTGGCACAGGGGGGGCCCTGGGTTGAGGTAGCCCATGCTGTGGAGCGGTATAACGGTAAGGGTCATATTCGTCATCGTCCTCTCCTTGCAGGGAATCCATATGCGGTGGTGGGGGCGGCGGGGCTCTAGGCGTCTCCATGGAGGCCCTGCCAGCACTTTTCGGTGGCTGAGCGGGAGGCGGCGGGGGAACTGCCCGAGGGGCAGATGGAGGGGGAGGCGGCGGAGGACGAGTTTCCTGGGGGCTGCTTGGAGACTGAGGTTGATGTTGATCGGTTACGGTACCCTCATCAAGGCTCGAGTCCCGACCATGAGCCTTTAGCGCATCTTTGAACTTCGCCCCGGATGCAATGTCCGTGTCATAATCACCTTCATATTCCGTAACTTCACCCTCAATTTCATCTCCGGCTTGGCGAGGTTGTGAAACGTTGCTCGTTCGACTTTCTGAAGTCGAGGCGCGTCGTATTTGGCCAGGAGGAGGGGGAGGGGCCGGCCTACTTTGCGGTGGCATAGGTGGACTTGTCGGAACTGGTGGGGGAGGAGGACGACTGAGTCTCTTTTCCGAAAGATGAGTTGGTGATTTCGGAGATGTAGCATCATAGGTTGATGAACGACGGGTATCAAGATGACCAGGGACTGGTGGGGCCTGTACTGGCGGGGAAGCGGCAGATTGATCCGCAGCTACTGCATTTAAAGATAGATTTCTTGCATGTACGGATAGTTCATCGTCAGGTTCTTCACCGGGATCGGCCAATGTAGCGCTCTTAGCTGAGGGAGGGAGGGGGCGAGCTATAGCCAAACAGAGTCAGCAGGGCTGGAAGATAGGATGTGCCTAAGTCAATTTTTTATGCACTTACGGCCTGGCACAGGGGGAGGGGACACAGGGCGATCCTGAGGGACGTGAGATGGAACGGGAGGTGGAACGGGTCGTGTTTCCATCGGTGGAGGTGGAGGCGCTGGACGTTCTGCATGATGGATGTTAACTTCTAGTTCTTGAAACATCCGTTGGGCCAAAGGAGAGAGAGAGATGAGAGGGATGGTCTTCCATACCTTGAGGTGGTCTATCAGTTGAGGTGCGTCGAAGCGGCTTTATGTCTTCGACATCAGGAACTTCATGTGTAGGATGCTGCTCCGTTAAAGGGGTGGCCGGAGCTTCATTTTCGTCCTTCTCAACGGCTGCTGGTTTGCCGGTATTTATCCCAGGCAAGGCCATAATAGGGACTGGCGGTGCCGGAGCAGGCGCAGCGCCTTCAGAGTCCCCAGTCTTCTTTCTCTCAGGTTCCACTTGCGGCTTTGGCTTGCGGGCTGCGCCGGGAACAGGCATACCTCCAGGAGGACCAAAGAAGCCCATCATACCCATTCCACCGCTCATCTTCGCCATTCTCTCGCGAAGTTCCATTTTGCGCTTTACCTCCGGGTCTATTTCTTCCTCGTCGTCTTCTTCTTCCTCCTCTTCCTCATTTTCCCGCGCGTCTTCATGTTTGACACTTTCCGGTGATTTTGGCTCATCATGAGGTTGGGTGGCCCGTTGAGACTCAGCACGGGCACGATCATCGTAGTCCTCTTTGCTTGTGGAGGTTTCTTCCGCATCCTCAGTGTCGGCAGTAGCGGAGTCATCGGCATCATTGGTATCGCTTGCCAGCTCTTGTGCTGGGGCAGGAGGGGGGGTTAGGTTGGGGCATCGAGGGAGCAGCGGGTTTTACAGTGTCAGCGCTGGTGTCCCGTGCAGCCTCAATTGGCTCTGCCATTTCCACGCCTTGGTCCTCTGGGGCTGTTGCCTCTTCGTGGAATTCGGTGCGACCCTTCGGAGGCCGCTTGGACTTGTCCTTCTTCTGGGCTGCCTCTGCATGTCGCGCAGCTTGCTCCATTTGCTGCTTTTGCAGAAGAGCAATACGCTCTTTCAGGCTTGTTGGCTTAGGCTGGTCTTCTGTTGCTTCTTCAGTATTTTCACTAGGGCCAGGCCGACTCTCAGAGACGGGGGTTTCCCGTGCGATACGCTCTTGAACCTCTGGATCCTCCTCCCTTCTATATATCTTCGGGGGTGCTTCCTTGGGTGGAGGAACATAGGCATTCTTGCTGGGCGGTGGTGCAACAAACGGCTTCTTGATGAATGAGGTAGTGTTTTGGGAGCTCCACCCCCCAGGCTTGAACGGTGCAACCGGGGGCGCCGCGGGCTTGTTAAACGCGGCAATGCGGTCCCTGAAGGAGGACCCTGTGGGCTTCTCTACAATGGCAGGAGGCGGGGGTTTTGAAGAAAGCTTAGGCGCGGGTAGCTCACTGGCCGCCGTCGGAGGAGGAGGTTGCGGAGCTGACGCCCGCATCAACTGAGGTGGGGACGGAACCTCACTAACCGGAGTTTCCACAGGTGCCGGCGGTGACCTGAGGGGCTCGGATGCATTTACCAAGCTCGCTGCAGGAGGAACATGCTCTGCTTCTGGCTCCAGAAGAGACTGAGGTTCCGCTGCAGGAGTCTCAATAGCAGCGGGACTCGGCTCAGGCCCCGGCTCAGGCTCCGGCTCAGCCTTGGGCTCGGCATCTTTTTTTGGCCTGCTTGGACGTGCTGGTCGTGGAGGAGCTGGAGGATCATACCTTTCCACGAAATTCTTGGGAAAGATGCCCTCTATCTTAGACCCGGACTCATCTGTGTATTCACCGAAGTACCACTCGGCATCTTCCTCCTCGGTAACGGTGATTACCTGGCCGATCGAAAAGTTTAGGTCGTCATCGTGGCTCGACGAGTACTCGAAGACCGCTCTGACCGTGAACGGCGGGCTGGACATCTGGCAAGCCGGGAGCCCTGTCACGGAGATGTGGGGGATAGTAAGACAGCGACTAATCGCAACGGGAGTGGAGTCAATATCAATCAATTAATCAATTCAGAATGTAGGTCGTACGCCGTGAAGCACCAAGTTACGTAGTTCTGATGCACAGAAACACGCACAAAGGGTGCCTCACAGGGAAAATGTGGCTGTTGGCGTTGGTGGGATGCTAGACAGTGAGAATGATGGTTTATATGTCAGCCTGGTGGATGTTTGGTTGTTGGGTACGTCAGAGGGAACCGATGGAAGCTGGACTGTGGAGGCCAGTATGAAGTCCTTGCACTTACCGAATTCAGAAGCACCAATGCTACGTCTGGCAAAGGAAAGAAAGAAATACGATTAATGCCAAGGATGGGGAAAAACATCAGCTGGGAGGGAAGGGGAGAGGGAAAGAGAAGAGAGGAGGAATCGTGAGGTCGTCACCTTTTGGCGGGACATATTCTCCACCCCCGATCGGCGGCTAATAAGATTGAAGGAAGCACGCCCAAACAAAGACATACAGAAATCTCGATTCGTCTTGTCCTCTCTGCCTTTTTCTTGTCTGTCATCGTCTCTAGCTGTGTACCCTTCGTTCAGTCTACGAGTGTGCATCTGTGCGAATCAACCAATCGATTCATTCGATCTGGGGGCTCTAACTATTCGGACCAGCCACTTCGGTCGACTCTAAGGGAAGAAGAACCAGAACTTGGTCTGGTCGTATCTTGTTCCGGAATTCCATCCAGCTCCAAAAGTCTGCCACCCTGAATAATCATCAGATATTGCATCCATCTCGTTTCTTTCAACCATGTCGTCCTCAGACCGGCCGATACTGAAAACCTCTCTCCCTTCTGCTCATGCCGCTGCTGCTCCAAAACCGCCACCCAAACCCCAATTGTCGCACCAGCCCAAGGTCCAGGCACAGGGGAAATCAGGCACTGATCCTCGCCATCTAGCTATTGCCCTGCATCATGCACATCGAATCCAAGCGCAGAAAGACACTGAGGCTCTCATTTTGGACCGCATACTTGAGCTCGCTACGTTTCCTCCATCCCCAGCCGCAGACCCTGCATCTCCGTCGGCCGAAGACGCCCACAAATTCAAAACAGCGCTGATTCTCTTTCAACCGTCCGATTATGATAACCTGATCTTGGAGCGAAACATCGAAGGCTTGTGTGGGTATAGTCTGTGTCCTCGCGAGCACCGAAAGGACGATTCCAAAGGGACTTACCGAATAAAATGGGGTGCCAGGGGAAGTGGGCCGGGCGGTCATGGACGCGAGATGAACATTGTCCCACGAGAGAAGTTGGAAATGTGGTGTTCGGATGAATGCGCTGAAAGGGCTATGTATATAAGGGTCCAGTTGGCGGCGGAACCGGTCTGGGAGAGAAGGGCTGAGAATACACGGGGCAAGAATCTCGTTCTGCTCGAAGAAGGCAGGGCGATGGAACGACGGGGTAAGGGAAAAATGAGAAGTTCTCCGTCCGTTAATGAAGTGGTCGGTCAGTTTGATAACCTGCACATGGACAAGGTGCACGGGACAGATGAAATGGCGGACCAGGTGTCAAGACTCTCAGTCCACGATAGAAGTCGTTCTTATGAATTGGCTATGGAACGCGGTGACTCTGTTTCGTCTTTACAGGCTGGCAGAGTGGATGTACGAATTCGTGAAAGAGACACTGCGACAGTCGAAAAGGTTATGGCTCCCCAAATGCGCCCCGGAGATGACATAGGAGGCTCTATCGAGGGGTATATGCCGAAGGATAACTGACTACTTTGGAGCATAAAAGAGATTAAACGGGAAAGGAAACGAACAAACAACCAAAAAAACAAAAAAGGCTCGGAATTGATATTGTTAGTGCATTAGTTTGGGCGTTATAGGATGATACCCGGGTTTCATGACCATTGAAATTAAAGCTTTATAAGGATATCAGACTGTAATTAGGTATGTTATGTAGCTGTGATCTAAGAGTAGCATTTGACTAGTATCCCTGGTATGTCGATCAGAACGTGATACGCACGCTGCCGGTAATATTTCTCCGAAGAGCGTATTACCATCCACGAGGGATCTTGATCCAACATTCCACTCCGGTTAACACAGTAGAAGTTAAACCCATTGTACGTCACAACATCCAAGAAAACAGGTGGAGCTTAACATTTGTACAGTAATCTAATCATACACCACATACTCTGCCGAAAAAAAAAATGATGCAAAAACTAACGAAAAAGAAACAAGAGGAAACTACGCCGGCGACAAACCCCTCACGAAGAGCTGAGGGTTTTCATGAGATTCCTTGCAATATCTTCAGTGGATCCGTGCGATGAATCCCGTGTTCGGGGTGCTCGAGGACGAGCCCTATCCAGCCTTGGGACAGCACGTTGGCCGCCACGGGCGACGTCGGAAATGCTCGTTGAGCCGGGCTTCTTATAGTCTTCAATGCGATAGGGAGCTTTGGCAGTGGCACTGGCACGGTAAGATGCCAATCCGATCCGACCCTCCGAGTCAACCGAAGCGCGGATAGGGGTGACCCAGTATTTAGCACCGCCAGGGATAGAGGCGTCGAAATTAGCCAGACCAGGGGGCGAACCCTGCTCAACAAAGGTCATGGCGTTCAGGTCTTCCACGGCAATACCTCCAACACCCGCAATGGCCTTGGCAGTCCTGTTCTTGAATTTACCCTTCGGCCGCAAGATACGCGCCTCAACGGGACGCTGGTAAGCCTGAGGCCCATGGATAGGGTGATTGTAGACCAAAGCATGCGAGCGTGTATACGACAGTCCGGCAGAAGGGTGCGTCTTGGGGGGCCCGGACACAGCGTATTCGGCCGAGGATAACTTGGTGCCAGGAGACTGGTAGTACTTGTGGCCGATTCGGTCACTCGGCACAGCGGGGGGAGATGGGAGATCCAATAACTCGAAAACCACAGGGCCGAGGGAGAATGGGTCCGCACGCAGGGATTTTAGATACTCCTGGAACTCCTCTTCGCTGACCTGCACTGGCTGAAGTGACGCTAAATCCTCCCCGTTGTCCTGAGCTTGCTTCTTTCGCTCGGCGTTCCGCTTCTCAACAAAGCGCTGACGAAGCTTCTGCAGTAGCTCCGGTTTGTTGTTACGCACTTTCTTCACGTAGGCATCAAACTGTGCTTCAGTCTGTCCCGCAAGCCAAGGACCAGAATGCCTGAACTGTTTGGCTCCGGGCTCTTGCAGGCCCTTGCTCGTATCTGTGTTGTCGACATGGGATTCGAAGGGGCTCTGATGTCGGGGAACAATGCTAGTTGCGTAATTGACTTTTGAGGGGAGTGACATAGGCATGTGAAGTTCCTGAAATTTTTCCAAGGTTACCGTATGATCCGCGGCGGATTCGAAGTCGGTAACATGCTCGAATGTATCGAGAGCATTCACTCGGACCACCGGTCGGGAAGACTTATTGGACGTCGATTTCGCAGGAAGCGGTCGCTTCAGACCCCAGTCTCCTCTTGCCAAAGATGAAGCCGGAGTGACAATGGACGCTCGGATAGGATGAGGCAGAGTCGCCGTGTCGGACTCGTGGGTAGGCCTCGAGGTTGGAGGTTCTTGAGGTGGCGTCAATGCCTGCGGAAGGGCAAATAGACGAGACCGCCGTAGCAAATTTGCTGTTGGCGATAGCCTGGTGGTAGCCATGGCGTCCAAAAGGCAACTGCGGCGTCGGAAATGTGAATCTTCCTCTAGAGAAAAGTTGCGCGAAGAGATCGAACTAAGTGGATGCCAAGCCCGGAGATACGGGGACCCACAGCGACACGAAGTGAAGTTCTTATAGATGGACCTTAGATGTTTCCTGCTTCTATTCTTCTTCTAGTATTTCTTGTCTATTTGTTCGGAGCGAGGGAATCTTCTATCATGTAAATTCCATATATATGTATTACCTATATGAAATTCCGTGCTGTATCCTATGCACCCACCGCCAACAACGATTTGACAGTCTCGTCAACAGACTGCTTCAATGACCGGTACTTAATACCCAAAACCTCAATGGACTTCTTGTTATTATAGCCGTAAATGTCCGCCGGCGTGTCATTAGGAGCATCCTTTGGTGGTATTTTGTCTTCTAATTCAGGATGGGATTCTCTGATTATGTCTGCAATGGCTTTGTTTGAAAAAAAGCCGGCGGTCACAAAGAACCTTTGACCCCCTGCTTCTGGGACCTCAATAGCTCTCACATGAGCCAGTGCGACATCCTGAACATCGACCCACAAGAAAGTCACTGTTGGAGGTAGCTGGTCCTTGAAATTGCCCCGGATCATGTCGCTAATCCGCATGTTAGAGGTGTTGATGGCATCCAGGGAGTTCAAGTAATGGACGACAGGCCCCAAGACCAAGGGCGGGTTTATGGTTGCAATGTCAAAGTTTGGTTTTTCCTTCTTGACAAAGTCCCAAGCAGCTCTTTCCGCAAATGTCTTCGGCAGAAAACCCCAAGGTATTAGCATGGACGGATAAAATGATATTGGATCGAATAACACACCTTGCTTGCTCTGTACGTTTGGGCAGGGTCCAGGGCCTCCTCCCAGGTTACTTGGTTCCAACTATCTTCATTGTATACTTTCGCATGGGCTTTCACGTTGACAATAGACGCAAATGAAGATGTAATTACGACTCTTTTCACTGTTGGTGCATAGGCCTTAATGGCCTTCAGAATTCCTGTTGTACCTTTGATAGCGGGATCTAGGAAGTCTTTAACGGGATCCGAAACATTATGATGGAAAGGAGATGCTGTATGGAGGACGTATTCAAAGGGTGGGTTTGATTTGACGGCCTAGGTTGAAATTAATCTTAGTAGCTGCAATCCGTATAGGGAGCGCGAGTGGGAGTGTACCTCGTCAAATGCACCCTCTGCTGCAACATCTTTTACGATGACATAAGACAGCTTTTCTTTCGGTACAGTGGGGTGAGCATCAAGGATCTTTTGGCCCTTTACTTCCGACCTCACTGTCACTACCGTGTCGAATCTGTTGTATTTCCTCGTCAGCTTGCTTCAAGGATGCCAGTAAACATTTGACACCGTGAAAACTACCCGCGTTTCAGAAGAAAATCGATGATATGAGCAGCAATGAAGCCGCTACCCCCTTGAGGAAAAAAAGTCAGACCTTCTTTCTGGTGATGTCCTGAGGGGCTGCTCCATACCGGTTAGAAGAACCTTGACCATGGTTACCACAAGTGTTGAATTCACAGAAAATCGTATTTAATCCAAGGTAATGATGTGAATATGGTGCAGAGCAATTGTACTACCTTGGAGATGCACTGCGCGTGTCTTATTACATCTACTAGATCATTACTAATGTATAGAGTGTCAATACCCCTCCGTCCCGACCTGGTCCACCATCAACGGCTATCAATGGAACTTGATAGGACACCGCCAAAATGATTACAAACAAATTAGCAGTTTTAGTGACAATTCCCAGCGGAGCTATTGGGTGGCATTAGAGGATTATGATTAAGTCCGGAATTCGATCCTTTCTGAGTCACCAAGGTATGTATCGCTAGTTATTGGGCTGGACACGGCTATGATTGCCGGCGGCATTGGTGGGGATATGTCGATGACGTACGTTGTGATACAAGTGCAATCCCATGAAGCTGGTCTTGCACATGACGGGCAAGATATAATGAACCAGGGACAAAAAGTAAGGACAAAAGGCGATAGTATGGACAGTTTTCCGGTCACAAAGCCTTGTTTGACTTCATGATTCGTTGCTACACCGTGACAATACCTACCATTTGAATAATGTCATTTAATTAAAACCTCAAGATGGTTCTTTTGAATAGTGGGCTAGAAATATCACCCAATCAAAGGTATTTGTACATAATATTTAGATGACTACAATTTACACCAGCCTTGTCTGCATGGAATGTCCCAATCCAGCAATTAAGACATGCATGAGAGACTTTTGTGTGTGTACTTGGCAAGGCTGAGATTCACATCATGGCCATATGGATCTCATGACTTCCTTAGTATGAGAGGAATAGGACGCTACGGAATTAGATCCCTTATATGTCAGGAGCAAGAATGACTGATTGTTTTCCATAGTCAAGAACTTCCATACTGGGTAGGTAACCGAAATAGCTGCATTGTTTTTTTCTAGTAGCCAGGCCAATTGATAATAATTGTACATGCCACTTGACTATTGGTAGGATATACTAACCAGCCAGCTGCCGGCTGCAGAAGTAAAATCCACCAACCTGTCGGTGTAGTAAATAGAGGACGCAAGCCATGCAAGCAATGACATGATGCAGTCCGCCAAGAGAGGATGCCCCAGGCGTGAACCGACCTGGCCCGTGCACTAACCCCGTCGTGCGCTCCGAACGACTTACACAGCACGATTCCCGCATCATCTTTGTCGCTCATCAACTGCTCTCTCTCTTATGCTCCCTCCATGTCATCGTACATGCCCTAGAGGCTGACTTCAAATGTCCACCCTGGGGTGTGCTACGCAAAAATGGCGCAATCAGGTCCTTACACGGATGTTACCCAAAGACTCTTTGTCGAGTTGAAGTCCAAGAATGAGGAGACGCGGGCAAGAGCTGCTTATGAGCTCTACGATCATGTCCTCGCAGTTTCAAGAGGTAACCTTTCAGTGATGACCCGCATTCAAGGCAATTCTAACGCATTCCCTTCTATAGATTTGTCACCGGAAAAGTTCGTTGAGTTTTACAATGGCATCAGTCAACGCATCGCGCACCTCGTTGTTACAGGCGGCGACGCACACGAAAAGATAGGTGGTTTGCTGGCTCTTAATCTCTTGATAGATTTCGAAGGTGTCGATGCAGCTCAGAAGACAACTCGATTCGCTAGTTATCTGCGTAGTGCCCTTCGAAGCAATGACTATACAGTGTTGGTATGTGCAGCCAAGGCACTCGGCCGTCTGGCTAAGCCGGGCGGAGCTCTCACCGCGGAGCTGGTCGAAAGTGAGATACAGTCCGCTCTGGAAGGCCTTCAGTCCGAAAGACAGGAAAATAGACGTCTTGCCGCGGTACTGGTTATTCGCGAACTTGCCAAAGGCTCGCCGACACTTCTGTATGGCTTTGTTCCTCAGATTTTCGAGCTTATCTGGGTTGCTCTCAGGGACCCTAAAGTGACCATCCGGGAGACTGCCGCCCAGGCAGTCAGTGAGTGCTTCGAGATAATTGCTGCTAGAGATATGCAAGTGCGGCAACTGTGGTTTGCAAGGATATACGAGGAGGCACTTCTGGGCCTGAAATCCAATAATGTCGACTGGATACATGGATCGCTTCTTGTTCTAAAAGAGCTTCTCCTGAAAGGTGCCATGTTCATGAATGAGCACTACAGGAATGCCTGTGAGATTGTTCTTCGCCTGAAGGACCACCGTGACCCCAAAATTCGTACCCAGGTCGTCTTGACGATTCCTATTCTCGCCTCCTACGCTCCTGTAGACTTCACAGAGATCTACCTTCACCGATTTATGATTTACCTACAAGCACAGCTGAAAAGGGAGAAAGAACGAGATTCAGCCTTCATAGCGATTGGAAAGATTGCCAACGCTGTTGGAGGCGCCATTGCTCAATATCTTGATGGGATCATCGTTTACATACGGGAGGGACTGGCCCTGAAAGCGTGAGATGAAACCAGCCAATCCTCTTCTACTTGTACTGCGTCCGCTGACATCTAACAGACGAAATCGAGCTGTTGTCAAGGAAGCCCCAATGTTTGAGTGCATCAGCATGCTGTCACTGGCGGTAGGGCAAGCGCTTAATAAGTATATGGAGACCTTGCTTGATCCGATATTTGCTTGCGGTTTGAGTGAGTCATTGACGCAGGCACTTGTTGACATGGCACATTACATTCCACCGATAAAACCCACGATCCAGGAGAAACTTTTGGATATGTTGAGTTTAATTCTATACGGAGCGCCGTTTCGGCCTTTGGGCTGTCCGGAAACCAGGCTACCTCCAATGCCATCCTTTGCAAAGGACTTTGCCCCGCAAGAGTTGTACTCTGATGCGGAAATTGCATTGGCACTCCACACTCTGGGAAGCTTCGATTTCTCTGGACATATCCTCAACGAGTTTGTCCGTGACGTCGCGATAAACTATGTTGAGAATGACAACCCAGAAATTAGGAAGGCCTCGGCACTTACATGTTGCCAGTTGTTTGTTCACGACCCGATTATCAACCAGACAAGTAGCCATTCGATACAAGTCGTTAGTGAGGTCATTGACAAGCTACTAACAGTTGGTGTTGGCGACCCTGACCCCGAAATACGGCGTACAGTGTTGTGGTCGTTGGACCGCAAATTCGACCGTCACCTTGCAAGGCCGGAGAATATTCGCTGTTTATTTTTGGCAGTCAACGATGAGGTATTTTCAGTCCGAGAAGCCGCTATCTGCATTATTGGCCGCCTGTCCAGCGTCAACCCAGCTTATGTCTTCCCTCCCCTGCGTAAATTACTTGTCAATCTTTTAACTGGTCTTGGCTTTGCAAGCACGGCTCGTCAGAAAGAAGAAAGTGCTCAGCTTATCAGTCTATTTGTCTCCAATGCGACGAAGCTTATTAGGTCTTATGTTGATCCTATGGTGGCGACGTTGCTTCCGAAAGCGACTGACGCTAACCCTGGTGTAGCTTCAACTACACTGAAAGCTGTTGGTGAACTTGCGAATGTTGGTGGAAATGAAATGAGAGTCTACTTGCCACAGCTTATGCCTATCATCTTGGACTCGTTACAGGATCTTTCCTCCCACGCGAAACGGGAGGCTGCTTTGCGTACTCTGGGCCAGTTGGCCAGCAACTGTGGATATGTCATTGATCCATACCTTGAATACCCCCATCTTCTTGCCGTGCTTATCAATATTATCAAGACGGAGCAGACTGGGTCTCTTCGCAAAGAGACCATTAAGGTGCTGGGAATAGTTGGTGCTCTAGACCCTTACAAATACCAGCAGATAAGCGAGAGCGCTCCCGATGTTCACCACATCAATGAAGTCCAAAATGTCTCGGACGTTGCTTTGATTATGCAGGGGCTCACACCTTCCAATGAAGAGTACTATCCAACCGTCGTCATCAACACTTTGATGCAGAACATTTTGCGAGAAAATTCCCTTGCCCAGCATCATTCGGCCGTCATCGAAGCAATTGTCATTATATTCAAGACTCTGGGCTTGAAATGCGTGCCCTTCCTGGGACAAATAATTCCAGGCTTTATAACAGTAATCAGAGGTTCGCCGCCTAGTCGTCTTGAGTCGTATTTCAACCAAATGGCAATTATGGTAAATATCGTGAGACAGCACATACGGGCCTTCTTGCCCGAGATAATCGAACTAATTCGTGATTTCTGGGATTCATCATATCAAGTTCAGGCCACTATCCTGTCGCTCGTGGAAGCCATTGCCAAGTCTCTGGAAGGTGAATTCAAGAAATACCTTGCAGGCCTCATTCCTCCTATGTTGGATACGCTTGATAACGATAGCACGCCCCGTCGACAGCCTTCGGAGAGGATACTCCATACCTTTTTAATATTTGGCACCAGTGGCGAAGAATACATGCATTTAATTGTCCCATCTATTGTGCGTCTCTTTGACAGGACTCAAAACCCGCAAAGTATTCGGAAGTCTGCAATCGACAGCCTTGCGAAACTGTCGCGGCAGGTTAATGTCTCTGATTTTGCGTCTTTGATGGTCCATTCCTTGTCCCGAGTTGTTGCAGGCAATGATCGCCTGTTACGACAAGCCGCAATGGATTGCATCTGTACCCTTATTTTCCAGTTAGGCCAAGATTTCAACCACTATATCAACCTCCTGAACAAGGTTTTGAAGCAACATCAGATCAACCATGTCAATTACCAGATCCTAGTAACGAAGCTGCAGAAAGGGGACCCACTTCCGCAGGATCTCAACCCAGATGAGAGTTATGCGGCTTTGACAGACGATACGAATTATGCTGAGATTGGTCAAAAGAAGATGGTTGTTAACCAGCAGCATTTGAAGAGCGCTTGGGATGCATCCCAAAAATCAACACGTGAGGATTGGCAAGAGTGGATACGACGGTTTAGTGTGGAGTTGTTGAAGGAATCGCCTTCCCCAGCGCTGCGTGCTTGCGCTAGTCTGGCAGGGCTCTATCCACCTCTGTCAAGAGACCTTTTTAATGCTGCCTTTGTGTCCTGCTGGACTGAACTATACGATCAATACCAAGAAGAACTCGTACGGTCAATTGAGAAGGCCCTCACTTCACCAAATATCCCTCCCGAGATCCTACAAGTCCTTCTTAACCTTGCTGAATTTATGGAACATGATGACAAGGCCCTTCCGATTGACATTCGTACCCTTGGCAAGTACGCCGCAAAGTGTCATGCATTTGCTAAAGCTCTTCATTATAAAGAATTAGAGTTTGAACAGGATCAAAATTCAGGGGCTGTTGAGGCCCTGATCACAATTAACAACCAGCTTCAGCAATCCGATGCCGCTATTGGGATTCTCCGAAAAGCTCAAGCTTATCGGGATGTGGAGCTTAAAGAAACCTGGTTCGAGAAACTCCAACGCTGGGAGGAAGCTCTTGCTGCGTACAAACGGCGTGAAAAGATTGATCCCGATTCTTTTGGCGTTACTATGGGTAAAATGCGGTGTCTACATGCTCTTGGCGAGTGGAAAGTTCTGTCCGATCTTGCTCAGGAGAAGTGGAATCAAGCATCATTGGAACATCGAAGAGCAATCGCTCCCCTAGCGGCAGCAGCAGCCTGGGGGCGGGGTCAGTGGGAATTAATGGATTCCTACCTAGGGGTCATGAAAGAACAATCCCCAGACAGATCGTTCTTCGGAGCCATTCTCTCCATCCACAGAAATCAATTTGACGATGCCACAATGTACATCGAAAAAGCGCGAAACGGACTGGATACTGAGCTTTCAGCTCTACTTGGAGAATCGTACAATCGAGCGTACAATGTGGTTGTCCGTGTTCAGATGCTTGCGGAACTAGAGGAAATCATTACCTACAAACAAAACATCGGCGATCCCGAAAAACAGGAGTCTATGCGCCAAACCTGGAACAAGCGACTTCTTGGCTGTCAGCAAAACGTCGAGGTTTGGCAACGTATGCTCAAGGTTAGAGCCCTTGTTACTTCACCTCGAGAAAATCTCGACATGTGGATCAAATTCGCCAATCTATGCCGCAAATCAAACCGGATGGGTCTTGCGGAGCGGTCGCTTTCTTCGTTGGAAACTGTTGTCTCTGACAACAATGGCACCCGGGCTATCGCTCCTCCAGAGGTCACTTATGCTCGGTTGAAGTTTAGCTGGGCTACTGGACGACAACGCGAGGCTCTGCAAATGTTGAAAGAGTTTACTGCCAATCTCACTGACGACTTTACGCGGTTTAATGCAATCATGATTTCACAAAGTGAACATAATGGAATCAATGGTGTGAACGGTATCCCTGATGCAAACCACACAGATGTCATGGGCCTCCGTGAGCGTATAGGAGACGTTGCAAAATTCAGGAAGCTCCTTGCCAAGAGCTACCTTAGATTAGGGGAATGGCAGACCGCTTTGCAGCGAGGCGACTGGAATGCAGATAATGTTCGCGACGTTCTCAATGCATATTCTGCGGCAACCAAGTACAATCGGGATTCGTACAAGGCTTGGCACTCGTGGGCACTGGCCAATTTTGAAGTTGTCACGACAATTGCTAGCCAAGCGAGCAGGGATGGTGCGCCGTCGGCCATGGTACCTGGGCACATTGTTACAGAGCATGTGATACCTGCTATCCGCGGCTTCATACGGTCTATTTCATTGTCGTCGACATCTTCTCTACAGGACACTTTGAGGTTGCTCACTCTCTGGTTTACCTATGGTGGCGACCAGGATGTCAGCACTGTAGTTACGGAAGGGTTCACAGCCGTGAATATAGATACATGGCTCGCGGTTACTCCTCAACTCATAGCACGGATTAATCAACCGAACGTACGAGTTCGGAGTGCTGTCCATCGGCTGCTCGCCGAAGTTGGCAAAGCTCATCCTCAGGCTCTAGTATATCCTTTAACTGTGGCAATGAAGTCCACCATTGCTAGACGGTCGCAGTCAGCTGGCAGCATCATGGACAGCATGCGGCAACATAGTGCGAAATTAGTCGAACAAGCTGATCTTGTGAGCCATGAATTAATCCGTGTTGCAGTCCTTTGGCACGAGCTTTGGCATGAAGGTCTTGAAGAAGCCTCCCGGCTTTACTTTGGGGATCATAATGTTGATGGAATGTTCCAAACTCTTGCGCCTTTGCATGAGATGTTGGACAAGGGGGCTGAAACACTACGCGAGGTATCTTTCGCCCAGGCATTCGGGCGTGATCTTGCCGAGGCGAAGCATTATTGCCTGCAATACCGTGAGACCGAAGAGATTGGCGATCTTAATCAGGCCTGGGATCTCTACTACACTGTTTTCAGGAAAATCAGTCGCCAACTTCCGCAATTATCGACACTTGACCTGAAGTATGTTTCACCGAGACTAAAAGATTGCGTGGATTTGGATCTCGCTGTCCCTGGCACATACCAGAGTGGCCGGCCAATTATCCGAATTGTCAGTTTCGATCCTATACTGCACGTCCTACAAACCAAGAAACGACCACGCAGGATGACACTGAAAGGCAGTGATGGAAACTCTTACATGTATGCGCTCAAGGGTCATGAAGACATAAGACAGGATGAACGGGTTATGCAGCTATTTGGCCTTGTAAACACGCTTCTTGACAACGATGGCGAGAGTTTCAAGCGCCATTTATCTGTGCAGCGATTCCCGGCCATTCCACTATCGCAGAGCTCTGGCCTCTTGGGCTGGGTATCGAACAGTGACACCTTACACGCATTAATTAAGGAATACCGAGAGAGTCGTCGCATATTGTTGAATATCGAACATCGCATCATGCTTCAGATGGCCCCAGATTACGACAATCTCACTCTAATGCAAAAGGTGGAGGTGTTCGGGTACGCTATGGACAACACCACCGGGAAAGACTTGTACCGGGTCCTTTGGCTCAAGAGTAAGAGCTCGGAATCCTGGCTTGAGCGGCGGACGAACTATACTCGGTCCCTTGGTGTTATGTCCATGGTGGGCTATATCCTAGGTCTGGGTGATCGCCATCCTTCCAATCTCCTCCTGGACCGAGTTACGGGGAGAGTAGTCCACATCGATTTCGGTGACTGTTTTGAGGTTGCAATGCATCGGGAGAAATATCCGGAGAGAGTGCCGTTCCGGCTGACCCGTATGCTGACTTTCGCCATGGAGGTTAGCAATATTGAAGGAAGCTACCGGATTACCTGCGAGGCTGTTATGCGGGTCTTGAGAGAGAACAAGGATTCATTGATGGCTGTTTTGGAGGCAGTAAGTAAATTGAGAAATCTTCGTGGTCTCTTTGGTTACAAGACTAATGTATCCCTTTACAGTTCATTCATGATCCTTTGATTAATTGGCGCCTGGGAGTCCGTGAGTCTCCTGATCGAATGCCATTCTCCTCAGAACGCCGACAGTCAATCATTTCCAACATCAACGTTGATCAAGGCGTCCAGCCTAGCAATTTCTCCCGCCACCGTCGGCCTTCCATTCTTGAAGGTGGCATTCTTGACGCCCAGGAAGGTATCCCCAATGAAGCTCGAGAAGCGCAGAACGCACGGGCGTTACAGGTTCTTGCGCGTGTCAAGGAGAAACTCACTGGACGGGACTTCAAGCCCAATGAGGAACTCAATATTAGCGACCAGGTTGATAAGCTCCTTGCTCAAGCAACCAGCGTTGAGAACATATGTCAGCACTGGATTGGATGGTGCAGTTTCTGGTGATCAGTATTTTGTTCGGTGGCTTTGACTTCCCGGAGTCTTATGGTGGCGCAAATCGTGGGTTTTTGCATGGAATGGGATCCTTTCTCTTCGCTGTTTCATTCTTGATTCTTTACGTCCTGTTTGACCTTTCCCCTTGTTTTAATGCTGTAGAATTATCCTTCTTCATTTTTTTTATCTATTGATTCCCGTTGCTGTATTACTGGTTTGTTGTTCCTGAGCACTGCATCGATCCTATGTGACGTGTACAGCATTGAACGATCTATTATAGAGAGATTGATGGATGTTAGCTGTATACAATGATTCTTATCTATATGAGTCAGATAAGATTAGACGAGGAGATCTGCCATACCGTGACATGAGATCAAGATGCGTAAATAGCCGAGGTCACGGGCAACGGCACCAGCTCTTCGATCCCTTGCCCGTTTCCTCTTTGTTCCTCTCCTCCCAACCTCGCATGATGTGAGTCCTTGCCTGGACCACAAATCTGGGATCTTTAATTTGAAGGTTTCTCCCAGGCATCATGGCATCCAGCTCCACTGCCGACCCTTCCCACGCCAACCCGTTTGTTCGCAATGCTCTCCGCATTTCGCTCAGTGCCAAGGAATACAAGGCCCTCTACCAACTTGCTGTCGAACGCGCCCCTCTCTCAGTGCAATCCAAGCTACCTTCACCTTCGAGATATGAGGCCATCGTTCGATCAAAAAACAGATACAACGAGGCGGCCCTACGTACGTCCGTGCGCGTGTTTTTGACCTCCGGGGCATTGCTGAAGTTTGTTGACCTGGTTGCTCGCAGACTTCGGGGCGAGCCTTCGAGGTGAGATATAACACTAACTGGTTACTGATTAGGGTGGTTTCATGAGCTGACAGTTTCTCCGTTTCTGTTGATAGTTCCGAAAAGGGTGCTCGCATCTCTTTCTTCCGCTCCTCTAACTTCCGTCTCTCGCTCTCGCTCTCTCTAGTTCTCCTTTTGTATCGCTTCCTTTATCGCTTCTTTGTCCGATTGCGCGCAAACCTGCGCACCGATGAGGCCGAGCCATTTCGCACAAGGAACCCGCGTGTTTCCAAGGCGCTGACCTCGGGATATGCACCCGCTGTTGGGGCCAGTTTGGCTGGATTTGCGCTAGGGATCTGCCCTCAAACTCAGCTGCGACGAACGGCGGCTATTTATACAACTACTCGGAGCTTGGAGTTTCTTTTCAACGTGATCGACGAGAAAGGCTGGCTGGAAGACCGGCCCTCGTGGTTTGGAAGCTGGCTGCTGATGCCGATATCGTGCGCACAGCTTTTCCATGCGTTTATCTTTGATCGCGAGACTACTCCCAAGGTCGGTTAAACCTCTCGACCTTGAACTGCCCTTCCATTGGGCCTTTGGGTACCATGTGCTGACTGGCAACAGTGGTTTGGAAATGTTATTATGAAGCTCTCTCCAGCCTACGTTCATGCTCGGCCGGAAACCTTGCCTGCTGAATTCCCTTGGCCCGAGAAAGAAGCTATAGTGGACTCGCTCGCCACTATTTCTAATCTGCGATGGCCGTAAGCTCCCTGTACCAGGCTCTCGTGGTCACTACGTCGTATCGACGGGCTATTTGTCTAACACTTTATCTATCAACCAGAACCTTCGTTTCGCCTATTCTCCATCCGACGGACCCCTTCACCTTACCGTCCGCTGTCAAATCCATCTCTCCGATTACTGGGCCCGCGCATCCGTCTACTTCGAGTTTGTCGTGCGCTTTGCTACATCCCAGCTGCCCCAGTTGCGGCACAACGTTCTTGCACCAACTGCTCCTCTCAGTACCCCCTCTGGCCAGGTTCATCACCACGGTGTCTTTGGCGTTGTCAATCCTGAGATCTAAGGACCTGCTTACCCACCCAATATCTTCGATCAACGGCATTTCGAAGAGGATCATTACCTTGACGGCCATCATTTCGGCCTCGGTTGGTTCGGCGTGGGGGAGCGTCTGCCTCTGGAACTCCCTCCTGCCACGCTCCATCCTTCCCACCAAGCGGTTCTTCCTAAGCGGTGCACTGGCTGGTGTGCCGTTCGCGTTTCTCGGAAACAGCCGTACTGTGTTTCTGTACTTCTTCCGAGCCGCAGTGGACTCGGCATGGAAGACGGGAGTCAAGCGAGGGCTCTGGAAAGGCTGGAATGGCGGAGATCTGTTTGTGCTGGTGCTTACCTGGGCTCTCATGGGCTCTATCTTGGAGGCCCGGCCCTCCGCTGTTCAAGGGAAGGGGGTGAGGAAGGCGTTGGCCTGGATGAGGGGAGAGGGCTTTGTGGACCCGATGGACACGGCCGCGAAAAGGAAGCAGCGAAAGGAGGCGGCACAGAAGAAGGCGGAGAGCGAGTCTTGATGGATGTGATGCTTCGGGGTTAGCTTGTTCCATTCCTATCGTACATGATTACATAGCCGTTTCATGTAGTACTGTTATTGAGTAGGTAGTTCTGTGGATGATTGATATGAATGTTTACTGTCAAGACAAAATCATTCGACTAATTAAAATCCCGGGCTTCTAGTGAAGCCATAATAGATAGTCATATAGGAAGCTTCATTTACTTTTGACTAAATCAGATGTACCTCTGCACGTGATTCTGGGGATGGATTAGATAACCGGGGAGAATTGCCCAATTTGGCCAGGCAGCAAGGCACTCCGGAATCACCTGCTGTTTCGACCAAAACGGCAAGCGCAGCGAATTGCCGTGTGGGGAACTTTTTCTTTGTGCCTTTATCTTTTCCTCATTTCTCACAGCATCTGTCTAGTGTCGGAAATCGCACAAATGTTACTGCGTGTTCCCCTCAGGATTGTCCAAGATCATTAGTCGGATGCCCGCCGAGACCTTGATATCCGGACGCGGACGAGTCTCGTCTGCACAGGAAAGCATTTTCCGACTGCTGGAACTGGAGCTGGTGGATTCCGGGGTAGAACCAAGTCTCCACATGAGATGCCGAAGCTCCAGCGAACACCGTTTAGTAAGAGCCCGAATGGCAATGGAGGTACGGATGAATCAAGAATCCGGGACATGGATCGGCGAGACGCACTGATACAGATCCTGAGCTAGGCGAGGATTCCCTTGAGTGCTTTGTTCTGTTCGTCCCCCCGGATGTGACGCCAAGTACGGAAGCTTGACCGACTTTGCATTCGAGGGTCCTCCGACCAAATAAATTCCCGACGGTCCTCGACTGAATTGAGTGTTCTTCCTGAATTCTTCAACTCAATCGCTTCTTCCCCACCGGTCTGTTCCTAACTCCCTTCCACATCTCGTCCTCTCTCGTCTCTTCTCCTCATCCCATCAACATGTCTGCCGCCAAGTTGAAAATCGGCTGTGCCGGTCTCGGGCGCATGGGCAAACGTCATGCCTTGAACTTTCTCCAGCGGACTCCCCTTGCAGACCTCGTTGCGGCCAGCTCGCCCGACGATGAGGAGCTGGAATGGGCCAAGATTCACCTTGTTCCTTACGGGGTTAAATTGTACAAGAACTACGACGACATGCTCAAGCATGAGGGTTTGGAAGCCGTTGTTGTTGCCTCCGCCACTGCTGTCCATGCCGAACAAGCCATCAAGGCCATTGAGGCCGACAAGAACGTCCTGTGTGAGAAGCCGCTGTCGACCAGTGTCGAGATTGTATGTGGTGTCCATTTTTTTATCTACTCAGGCTGCTAACCAAAACGTTGGACAGTCCCAAACCGTCCTCGACGCTGCCGCCAAGAAGCCACATCTTAAGGTGATGTGCGGCTTCTCCCGTCGCTTCGATGCCTCTTACCGGGATGCGTTCAACAAAACGACCGCCGGCATGATTGGTACTCCGTCGGTCATGCGCAGTCAGACATGTGACAAACTCGACCCGAGCGGCTTCTTCGTCGCCTATGCCCAATTCTCCGGAGGGATCTTCGTGGACTGCTCGATCCACGATATTGACCTCGCCCTCTGGTTCTTCGGACAAGACAGCAAGGTCAAGTCGGTGTCGGCCGTGGGTATTACGGCCGTGGAGCCCGATCTGCGAAAGCACAACGATCGCGATAATGCTGTCGGGTTGGTGGAGTTCTACAGCGGCAAGATTGCCTACTTCTACGCTTCCCGCATGATGGCTGCGGGCCAGGAAGACACCACTGAGATCATCGGGACTCAAGGTAAGCTGGCGGTGAACACGCAGCCGGCCCTGAACCTCGTCAATATCTACGACAGTGCCGGTATCCGTCGTGAGGTGCCCCAGCACTACTACGACCGGTTCGAGTATGCGTTCGTCACCGAGGCCAATGAATTCACCGCCGCTTGCCTGGAGAACACCCCCGTCCCCTTGAAGCTGGAGGGAGCCGTGCAAGCCGTGCGCATTGGCGCGGCGTTGCAAGAGTCGCTCATTTCTGGGGAGAAGATCTTCTTTGACGAGTCGGGGGAGCGTGTGGACAAATCCCGACTATAGATACGTGCTTACGACTGTTTTTTTCTTTGTTTTCTTTTAATTCTCTTGGTTATATCTGTCAGCATGAAGCATACGTTTACGATAGTTCCTTTAGAATCTACAATACACTCAATGATAGATTTCTGGTAGATCCAGCCTATATATTCCTCTGACCATCGAATATTGCACATTCACTTCTCACTGAAAGACCCCATCTTCCATGGTCAATGTTTGTTCCGTTTACGGAATACCCCGTTCGGTCCACCGATTCGGGAACACGTTCCCGATCACAACCTTCTGTGCACGTAGCCTTGATCTACTTCAAACTTGAGAATGAATAATACGTCCGTATTATTATCGGTAGGTACCTTACATTATATCCTAAGCAGGGTCTATGGCTGTGTTCATCGGTGCAAATCTATATGATGAATAAAAAGCAATTTACGAAGTAGGTAAGAGACCTAGACCATAGTTGGATTTATAACATAGAATAGAAAGAATAACCAATTGTGAACTGCAGTCCATGGTATTTGATTCCCTGGTTGGGTTTTCTCGGTTCGTAAATCATCGCTATCATCATGTTAACTAAAAACAAAAAAAGAAAAAAAAATACATCAGATCAGAGTAAATGCAAAACCGTACAATCTCTATGCATCGAGTACAAAATCTATCTACCACTTGATAACCTTGTTAGGGAAGAATTCATCAATTAGTTCGAGGTAGTATGGCTGTAGTATAACGAGTTAGTTTCTGTGGTTATTTGGTAGAACGGAGGAGAAATGAATAAGCTCACTTTTAATTCCTCGACGGTTGGCACGTCGTCACTCTTACTGTACAAATCATACGGGTTGAAAGCCTTCACGGCTTTCAGCATCTCCTTGTCATGGTCGTTCATGAGTTCGTGGTACGCGCCGGCGTTGTGCCAGGGGTAGAACGAGTGGTAACGGATCATGGCCAGGGCCTCGTCCGGGAGGGTGGACTGGTCCTTCACAACGTGGTAAAGGTACTCATCGTGGCCCCAGGAGAGCATCACGTTGTCCAGGCCGCAGCCGGGACTGTAGATGCCGAATTTGGAGCTGTAGATGGGATGGTTAAAATCTTCGTTATCCTTGAACGAGTCGGTGCCGTAGATGATCCGGTCATCGAACCCCAAGCCCACGGGGAAGGTATCCCCCACTACGTCCCATTGGCCCTGGGCACCGAAGAAGTAGAGCAACTTGCCCAGGTCGTGGATGAGACCGGTCAGTTGCATCCAGCGGGGCTTGCCATCGCGGCGGATAGCTTCGGCGGATTGCAGGAGATGTTCGATCTGGGAGAGGCTGGTGTCCGGGTCGGACTCGTCGATGAGAGTGTTGAGTTTCTCGATGGCTTCCCAGACGGTCATCTCTGCGCGCGTCTTGGAGTGGAACTCGTTTCGGGCCTTGAGGTTGTACGCCACCGTTTGCTTGGTGTGCTGTTCCTTATAGAAGTTCTTGACCCGGTCGCAAGCTTCTTCATATTGACGGAACTGAGTCTTGTCTTTGTCCTTGTCGAATTCGGTTTCATCGTATAAACCTTTCTCTTGCTTCATGGTCCCCTTAAGCACATTGACAGTGTCAATGGCGTCTGACAGCTCCTCGAGAGCCTGTCCGTCACGTTTGGAGTTGAAGACGGGGGCTTCGGGAGACACAGCAACTGGTGCCATTGTGAATTTTATGGATGTGTTTTCCGAGTTTTTTTTAATAATATATGTGGCCTTTGTTAGAGGTATCACAAGTTTATATCAGAGAATGGTCGGAAAAGAAGTCGTGGGAGATGGATGCGTAATATAGAAGAATGAAGCCCGGTAGGAGATATAGAAAAATTTCCGAAATCCGGCCACCGAGTCAAAGATCTCCTGATCTCCTGATGTCGTTGCAGTACCCCAGAAAACCGACAGCCGATGATCTTCCTCCTCATGGCGGCGGTGACACCAGCATAAGGTCATTGCTTGCCCATCAATCGGATTCAGGGTTCCGAGCGTATCAAACCTTGAATCTAACTGCCTGGGAGATCATCTCCACCCGCTGCGGAGCGTTTAGAGGATCCATGGTACAGATCTAAGTCCAACTGCTAATTAGAGACCTCAGACCAGGGGCCGGTTTGTGGGGATGTGAGGTCAATCCGCGGAGGTTGGCCGTGGCAAACTGCGGAAAAGGCGTCGATTAAGGATTCTGGTTTCCGACCGTCGAATCAACCACAGTTGAATGAGGATTCTCAACCTGGTGGTTTGTTGAATTTTTTTTTTTTTAACACCTTGTTTTTTTGTCTAGTCTGCGGCTCACTTCTGTTTTTTCTTCTAGGCCACGCTAGATTCTCTTGACTCTCCAGCGAACCAACTCTGGGGATGAAAAACCATGGCAAATGCCCCATCAGACCCATCTCAACGTCACTGAAACCCGGTTAACCGTCGGATTTCTAATCGAGCCACCGGCTCTAGATCATCGAGTATGAGAAATGGGGAAGTAGACGCAGTAGCAGTGTAGACAATGCTTGGAGTCTGATGGCTTCGTCCTCTAATCCAGCAACCTGGGCCATCTGAAGGACGAGGCAAGACGATGGGCTCTAGCGTAAGAGTTAGCACGAGAAGAAGATTGATGATCAATGTAGTCTGTCGATATAGATACCTCCTGCAGAATAAAGTCATGTCGAAATAGTCCAATGGCCTGTGATTGATGGAAACGTCGGGCGGAGTTCCTCCGGCGATTGCGCCGAGAGACTGCGGGGTGAAGAAAGATACTTAGAGACGATGCACCCCTCCTCTTTTAGTCCTGGTCCTCCTCACTCCTCTTCTCGTCTATTCTTCTGTATTTTCTTTATTCTTGCTGAACTATTAATCCATAATGGCCATCGCTGACACCCGTTTCAAGCTTAACACCGGTGCGGAAATCCCCGCCTTGGGACTCGGTATGTATAATTCCTGAACTATTCTTGCCCCGCCCATACTAATCTGGCCGCAGGAACCTGGCAATCAGGCCCCGGTGAAGTCGAAAGAGCCGTGAGCCATGCGATTTCTGTGGGATACAGGCACATCGACACAGCGTTCTGCTACCAGAACGAGGAGGAAGTCGGCAAAGGTATCAAAGAGGCCCTGGCATCCGGAAAGGTCAAGCGAGAGGACCTCTTCGTGACCACCAAGCTATGGTGCACTTATCACACACGAGTGGAGGAGGCGGTAGATCTGAGCTTGAAGAATCTGGGCTTGGACTACCTGGATCTGTATCTCATCCACTGGCCTATTCTCATGAACCCGAATGGTAAGTCCTATCCCTTGCGCTGACGATTCTAAATCTAACAAGCCCTAAGGAAACCACCCTCTCTTTCCCAAGCACCCCGACGGCTCCCGGGACATTATTCACTCACACTCTCACATTGACTCCTGGAAGAGCATGGAGAAACTTCTCGCAACTGGCAAGGTGAAAGCCATTGGTGTCTCCAACTACAGCAAGCGTTATCTTGAAGAACTCCTACGTCATGCCTCGGTGGTGCCCGCAGTCAATCAGATCGAAAATCATCCATCTCTGCCCCAGCAGGAGATAGTTGATTTCTGCAAGGAAAAGGGGATCCATGTCACTGCTTACAGTCCTCTGGGAAGCACAGGCAGTCCCCTGTTCTCAGCTGAGCCTATTGTGGAAGTGGCAAAGAAGAAGGGTGTCACTCCTGCAACCATCCTTTTGAGCTGGCACAGTAAGTTTCTCTCATTCTGGCACCTCGTCGGGGTTTATATTTGCTTGACTGGACATGTTCTCACAACAATCTTCTTTTGTAGTTGCTCGCGGCTCCTCTGTTTTGGCCAAATCTGTCACGCCTTCTCGTATCGAGGACAACCGCAACCTGGTGGAGCTGGACGATTCCGACATGGCTATTATTGCCAAATATACGGATGAACTTGCTGCGAAGAAAGCATTCCAGCGTTTTGTCTATCCTCCCTTCGGAATTGATTTTGGATTCCCAGACAAGTCTTAGGCGCTTGTCCCTATTGTTTATAAGATACGATTGATGTCATAGAAGGACACTTGTGGTCATGATATAGAGACAGTTGTACAATTTGGAACTGGGATTATAAGAGAGGGTAAGGGACAAAGGGCAATTGATGGCTTGTAAATGAGTTTTATTTCTATATGATGGGAGTGAACAAGCAATATGATATCCACTAATGATTCTGGCAACAGTGCACTATGAAAACAGATAGTTACAAAATCAGACAAACAATCTCACCGCCACGCTGTCCACCGCCCTCAAGTTCTGCCGAATCCCCCGTATTCTTCTCCAATTCACTTTCTCTCACTTCTTCCACTCCCCACACCATACCCTTTGTATTCCCCACCCTCTTTTGTCCACCACAAAACATCTGTTTAAAGACCTCTACTCACAGTAAACAAACACAGGAGAATAGTGGGTGGCTTGTTGTCTCCATCTATGTCTTAGGAGGTAATATGGTGCTGAGCAACGGTGATTTGAACTACAGCGAGCCCCATCCACTCCCGCTTCAATTTGATCTCTGTGGGTTTTGTTGGTGGAGCCTGCATATCCCAGGAAGCCCCGTTAGAAGTAAGGTACTCGCGATATCCTAGTTCCTGGACCTCAGCCGAACTTTCGTTCATAGTGTCGTTGCTGTGCGTGGCGAGAACGCGGAGAGCTTGCAGTCGGCGTATCTCACGTGCGGTGACAATAGAGTGAGCAAGAGGGCTTGATAGGACGCGTCGTGCCGCCATTATCTCAAAGGCTTCTTTTAGCTGCTTGAACGGGAGGTTCATCAAGATAGCTGACGCAATTACAACCTCTCTGGCTGGCTTGTGTTCGTTGATAGATGCAAATGATCCAAACTTCAGCCTGGCCAACCGGGGGTTGGTCAGAATCGATCCAGGGAGGGATCGCAAGTGCTCTGGGATACGATCTGGCAAACTTGTGCTCTGTGCTTGAACAAATAAGCTAAATTCATTGGCATTCACATAGTTGCAAATGAACCCCAATACTGCATGAATCAGCCGTGGTGCCCACACCTCCTGAAGCTCCTGAGTTACGCTCTGACTATCGACATACGTCCTCTGATCTCTTTCAAACGCCTCGCCACCATTGCAAGGAATGAAGCTGGTATCCAATTTGACGGCGAATTTGGTTACGTGAAGGCTAAAGAATAAGATGACTTCGACTGTGTCCCAGCCAACCAGATCAGCAGCCAACCTGAACCCGGTTTCAACGACGGTGTGCAGCTGAAAGAATAGGCCAGAAGTAGCATAGCATAAAGCGAGATCAACCATGGCTGCGGGGATGGGGAAATGTAGTACTTCTTTGGTGTCTTCAGCATACCCAAACGACGAAAGTGTTACAGCTCTAAGCCGCCCCATGGTAAGGAGGGGCAGGCCGTAGAGGAATCGAAGTGCAAGTTCAAATCCCTTTATCATACCGAAGTTATCGCCGGCAACAGCAATGATCTCGTTCCTATCCAAATGGCCGTGAGAGTTGAAGATGGTGGCGACAAGCGGACTCCGAGTGACCACAAGCTTGTGTACAGGAAACTCGATCGGCAAGAAGTTGTCTCTAGTCGACCTCAGAATGACGCAAGAGTCACAATATTCGCTACGCTCAAGTCGGCCAAGTAAGTGGACAGGAAGTGGCACTTCACGTGTCTCACTCGCTAGGGCAATGTTGTTTTGCGACAGCAACAGATTCGGCATTTCTGAAGGAGCTGCAGGATATGTTTGTGAATCATAGTGGAAAAAAGAAAATTTCGATCGATGGAATATGTCTCACCTTCGTTAGCTTTCTCATTCTCATCCGTTGGGGGCTGGTCAAAAGTATTCAGCACTTCCCCGTTGTCGCTTTCCAGTTCCTTGCTCTCCACCTCAGGATCGTTGATGTGTCTATTCGACTGGTCTCTATTATTATCTCCCGAATCACCTCCTACCTCCTTGTGCTCGATGTTTGAAACTTCTTCGTCGTCGCAGTCCGGACTCTGGTCTTCAATATCGGGCTTGTCGCTAGGGTTGTTTGGAATTTCTTCCTCATGGCCATCGTCGTCCTGATTTGTTGAGTAAGGAACGGAGATGCATTTACAGCAATCTCCCAGGTGATGCACACAACAACATGACCATCTTGGGGGGCAGGCACAGCCGTCGGGATCCCTATGTACACAGCATCGGGGATCAAATTGACAGGCAACGCGCCTATGTATGTGACAGGCAAATAGACTGGGCTCATCGTCTACAATAGTAGGCTGCTCTTCTTCGACACCGCCCCCCTCGCCTTGGATGCTCATCGCGCGGATAGTAGTAGTTTCCGATGAGACGTCCTGCTTGCCACCGGTGTCACCGATGGATCCATGGAGATACTGCTGGCCATTTGTCAGGCCATTGCACCCGCGATCTCTCAGCGACTCCCCGTGGACAATGAGAGGAGCAGCCACGGCCTTATCGCTGGACGTTGAGACGTTCGTATTGTCCGGGATATCAGTAGCGGGATAGGCGTCTTTGGCGTCGTCAGTCTGGTTGCGATTTTGTGCCTGAGCCACGTTTTTCGCTTTCTTTTTCTGTTTCGCCTTCTTGTTCTTCTTGGCCTTTCGCTGCTCAGATGTGCCGTCAAGTTGTGGTGGCATCGCCGTCAGAACGAGGGATGTCGACGAACTAGCCCTACGCAGGTGTGCCATTTTTTCAGGGAAGGGAGAGACACGCAAAATTTCAAAATACGAATCGAAAGAGTTGACAGAGCAAGGCAATTCAGCAGTACAGAATGATTTGCTTCTTCCTCTGCCCATGCTATGTTGTTTCTTAATTAGATTGATCTTGGTGACCATGAACTTTTGAAAAGTTAAAGAGAAGAGGATAAAAAAGTGAGGGTAAACCGGATCAAGAGACGCGAGTGAAGGCTCTATTGTAGCAAGGAAGCAGTTGGGACAGAAGTAGGTTTTAAGAGGGAAACAGAAAGTTGGAGGGGAAAGGCGAAAAACACAAGTGAAAGAAAACTGGTCCTTTTTTCACTTTCTTCCTTCCTTTGGTCTTTTAATTTGCATTCCAGCAGCAGTATACCAGACTTATTTATGCCTGGATGTTATTACTGCTGGCGATTAACTAATCTATAGACATACAAGTGCATTGCAATATAAACTTCTCAGTTTATAACTACTACCGGATCTTCTGTCTTTCTAAGTCTTCATAGATAGAAGAAACAAATCACTATTATCAAGACTGATATTTTGAAAAATAGTTGTTTTATTCTTGTTTTCCTTAGAATTAAGGGCTCCCAGCCCCACGTGACAGACAGTCACTGTCGGAATTGGATATAATACACGTGACTCACGCAACTGAACACGAGGCTTGACCAATCATATTCAAGGTGCACTGTAGAAGGTGCAGTAGTACTACCTCCTAATTTAGTTGTAGATAGTAGGTACCACCTTGTTATCTATGGTAGTACCTAGGCAGTGAATCATGAATATTCCTTTCTATTTCTTTTATATATTTTGTAGGCTAGGAGTAATAATAGGAAGGGATGGAGTATCATTTACTTCCTCTTGATTTTATTATTGCAAAGATTGACTACCTTTAAACTAGGACATCTGTGGTGGCTTACAATACAATAGATAGAAATTTAATTCAATTCCATTTTCTTGTACTTTTATTTTTTTTATTGCCCATCTACATTTATGATAGTCAGATGTGTATAGATCAATAAGTCCTTCTATCTAGCAAGGAAACTTTGCCTGAAGAAGATAGGGAGAGAAAAGGAAAGAAAAAAAGAAATCAATGAGACCAAAAGAAAGACGATTCGGTCCTGTCCGCTCAACAAAACACAGTTGGTATATCATGAGGCGCTGAATGTGTTATACAAAAGAGATGAAATACAGAAAAGAATGGTCAAAATGTATCTAGGGATTTTTCTTTTCTTTTGCAGCCACCAATATCACAAGAGAATAATACATCCTTGGAAGGAGAATGAAATGGGAAAAAAAAAAAAAAAAAAGAAGGAAAGAAATTGTGAAGATCAAAAAGAATGAAAGTTTACCCCTTTCATGACTGGTGCTTAAAACATGCCACCTTCCATGGGGACTGGAGTTGGTGGATAAACCGGGACAGCTGGAGGTGTCTCGTTCAAAGCCTGCTGTTGTCGCGTTCTTGCGTTCAGACCCCCTCCCTCGCTGGAGATTTTGCGCAGCCTGTGTCGGGATTTGGGACGTCTCTCGCCTTCGTCGGAAAATGTGCTATATTCTTCTGACGGGATACCTGGTGTCGGTGGTGGGTAATGCGATTCATGTTTATCTACCTTGAATGCACCCAGGATGGTTTGGGTGGTGGTCTGACGGCGCCGCCGCGGGTTCATGGGCGGAATTGGCGGTGTCTCCATGCCGTTGCTCAGACTTGCTCCGGCAGGTAACCCGACAGTTGGAACGTTGGACGTGCAGGAGACTAAGGTGGGCTCTGAGATTTGGGTTTTGTTGACCACCCGTTTGGTTAAGTGACTATGACCAGGGGCCCGCTGAGGGATGGTGGCAGGGAACGTGGACGCTGGTGTGATAGACGGATCGGGAGAAATATCGTAGAGAGGTGGGGTGGCATTAGCAGAATAAGGCGCAATGGGCGAAGGACGTGGAGAGGCCCCGATCAGTGGCGGAGGCATAGAAGCTGTAGGGAGCAGAGGTCTGTCGTGAAAGCTTGGAGTTCCAGACCGACTTCCACTGCGATATCTTCCAGACATTGCTGACGAGGAACGATCGTATATGGAAGGATCATTTATCTCCACGGACGGACGGGCTGACGATAGAACGGAAGTCGGAATTGAAGCCATGCCACGCTGTTCATAATCACTGCACACAGATCGTTCACGAGGACCGGGAGCAACCTCTTCCACGGTTCCCAAGTCATCCCGTTCTCGCCGGGTACGACTCTTGGAGCGGACAGAGGCGTCTGAACTCGAACGGTCCCGTTGGGATTGGAAGCTTGAATGGGGAGATGCCGCACGGCTACGGCTTGATTCACGAGCATCTTCTTGGTTGCTGCGTTCCAAGGCGATCCTGCGAGATCGCATGGACTTTTCTGGGGCGATGTGTGGAGAGCTCGAATTGGAATGTTGCCCGAAGTTAAACGTCGGCCTTTCCTCCTCGCGCCACGGTTCGTCAGAGACTAACGCCGGCGTGGAAGCATTTCCAGGACCGAACCCCTTGGGGGTTCGTGCGTCCTGCCTGGAGAACAAGTTGTGCTTGCCGGTCTTATTTTTCAAGAGAGCAAACGCATTGCCAGATCGTCCTTGAGAATAATCTGGAGTTTGGCGACCAGAGACCGGACTGGCAGATCTGCTTTCACTCTCCGCAAAACCCTTCAGTTTCTCCTGTACTTTCCTTCGTCGCTCTGCCAGCTCGTTGGCAAACTCTTCACGTTCCCTCTGTGTCTCGGTACTTGCTCCACGTCGATGTCCGTGCATCACCTCGTTCTCCCACGAGCCATTTAGACTACTTCTGGGTTCGAGGGGAAACCTCGGAGGGCGGGAATTCTGCGCCGGAGCTACCAGGTCAAAATCTTTGATGGGAGCCTCCTGGGAATTTTCGCCATCTGGGGCCCTTGGAGGTGCAAGAGAAGGTGGACGAAAGATAGAGGACTTGTCACTGTCGCGTCGTAGATGCGTACGGATAAGACCACTTAGGCCTAGCCCTGACGGGCCCAAAGTTGGAGAGTCTGGATTCTCAGGAGCCCCATTTCCTCTATCAGACGGCCCCTCTACACTGTCGTTCTCGGCTATAGGCTTCAAGTCGCCCAGATCCGTGTATCTTACTTCCGGAAGCGGGCTCGGTTTCTCTCCTGTCGGAGTAGAGGGCATTGTTGGCGGGTCGGATCGCAGCGCAGGGTGCACCAAACCACTATAATCTGTCGCATCGTGCACACCAGGGTCACCCTCATTATCGGAATCGCTAGGGCTAGAGTTGGCCAAAAAGGTTCCGTTTTCCAGCTGATGTGGTGAAGCATTGGCACTTGCTGCCGATCGACGATTTGCTGAACGCTGAGCTTCGCTGTAATGTGAGGAAAGAGAGCCAGCCCTCGACCGATGGCTCGCCATCGAAGGGACTCTTGATCGCCCGGACAATTCCTGTTGAGTGCCCCGTCCCGGAGGTGGCGAAGGTCGTCTCAAAGGTGGCGTGTTTCTCCCCTGATGCATCTGGAGCTGACGTCGAGTGAATTGGTTTTCGTCAAATGGAGTCTTAGGTTTACTGAAGATGCCCAGAGCTGTAGCTTTCCCATGATCTTCCGGCTGCAATGCGGCCGTCAAAGTGACTGCCCCCTCTTTGTCACTAGCAGGGGGGCTCAGTGGAGGAGACCCGTAGCCGGATGCCGCTGGAGGTCTCACTTCTCTGATATCGACTTCCGGCATTTGACGCGTGGGCGATGCGCTCAAAGAGAGCGGACTGGTAGGCTGGGAGGGGGCACCTGCACCTATCGGTTCCGCAATGGCGAGCTTCTGTAGTCTATCGCGCAGGTTGGTCGCACTTCTAGAGTAAGACCTACTTAGAGGGGGTAACTCTGGAGTGACAGCTCGCTGACGAGTCAAGCTTTCCAGTCGGTGCATGGTGGAATTCTGCTGATTCTGGACTGATTGCGCTAGCCCTTGACCGTAAAGACGACGCGACTTCACTGAGTTCCGCTCAGAAGCCATGCCCGAGTACGGGGGCTTGGAAAAAGGAGCCCTCTCTTCGCCACCACAGCCTGAGGACATCTGGGGCCATGCGCCAGCAAACGAGGGCTCATCGAATGAAGTAGCCGCTGTTGACGTGCGGCCATTGGAAGTGGGACCCGACGTTGTCGAGGAATAGGTAGTACGTTTGGTGGAAATACTAGACAAGCCATCCTCGGATTCCTGAGCTAAAGCATCCTGCGCAGCTTCGTCGGACACTTGCTCCTCTTTCTCCCTGGATCTCTGCCGTTGGAAGGCAGGCATACTCAGGTCATGTTCATAGAACGTGCGGCCCCCCATGGGGGTGCGTCCTGGTTCTGGGCTAGGTTCTGAAGACGCTGCCTTTATAGGGATCTTGTAAATCTTCTGCCGTCCACCAAACAGACTATTGCCTTCAGCACGACGGGCTCTACTCATGATACTGCCATGTTGCGATCGATCGTCGTCTGTGCCGTAGCCGTCCCCACCAGAAGCGAGGGAGTCTGCGCGTCCGAGAGCCATAGAGGGCCGGCTCCCGTCAATGGAGACTTCGTCGATATCGGACAGCAGATTCGGGTTGTGTCCAAAGATATTCAACCGGGAGGCACGCCTGGGAAATAGGACGCTATCGTCACTTGCTTTACCGATGAGCGACGCAGGGTCATCCTGCTCTCTCAGCATACTGAAACGCGCCGATAATTTGGGCATTATAAGACTCGTGCGGAAGTCATCATTTGAGGGCAGCGCGGCGGACAGATCCAGCTGCGGCTTCACTTCGGGCTCCTCCTTCCTGCCCTTCTTGGACAATATGGACGCAAACGAAGTCGGCGTACTCTCGGGGACTTCCACATCCTCCTTGACCTTCTCCTTCTTCGTCTTCCGGAATCGATTCATCATGAGGATTTCGTGGACAGGGATGAGAATGTCGAACGCAGGTCGGAAGGCTCAGTCGGCGCACACGAAAGAGAGAGGGAGAATGGGTGTAACGCCGACGGTCAATGGGTGGATATCGAATATAGAATAAATAGCCAGAATCGAGCCAACTTGAAGGGTTAGAATCATGGATAGTTCCAGGAGGGAACACTGCATGAGTCGAGACGAAAAGTAAGCGACTCACAGGGAACGAGGTTGTTGCAGCGGACGAATTGAGTCGAACGCTGAAGCACAGGCGACAATAAAATGCTAGCCCCCCCGGACCATCTAAGTAAGAATCCTGGAGAGGACAGACACCAATGTGAAGGTAACAGGCTTTTCAATCACGGAACCATCCCCTAGACATGTGGAAGGGCTCTCAGTCGAGACCAACTTCCGCGGCGAAGCCAAGCTGCGAGCGTAGGTCACGGGCCAGATGCCAATAGTGGAAGCGAGGTGCAGGGTGGGCTGAGAATTGGTCGAAATAGTGGGAGGGGGCAGGGTTCAATGATTGGAGATAATACCGGTCGAATTGGTCGTGTTGGGGGGAATTCTGCATGAGACGGAGGGGGGGAATGTGGAATGTAATGTAGCTGCACTGATGCAGTGGGATAGTGAGCGGACAGCCGAAACAATGACAGGTGGGAATAGTTTGTGCTCCGTACTTCAGTGATTGAATTGGAACGAAATGAGATAGAAGGAAGAAAACGAATGAATGATAAGAGGATGAGAAGAGAAGGAAATGAAGGACAGTAATAAGAATCAGACTGAATACGACGATATGTTTGTTGGTTCGGATGGACAGAGAGAGAGCGAAAGAAGGGATCTGGATCCGATCGTCGTGTCTCTGTTTTCCTTTTTTTTTTTTTTTTTTTAAACAATTTAATTTGAATGGAACGGGCCCTTTCCAGGCTTAGTCTGCTACTTTCACTGGTACCTGAGAGCAAAGAATCCAGACAAACAGTCCAGAGCCACTCCAGAGCCACTCCAGAGCCACTCTGGAGGGTGAATTTATTGGGTCAGCGAGTTGGGGGAAAAGCGGATCGACACGAGATTTGGATTGGGATGGCGACATTAATCATCTATTCGGGGTTTTGAGGTTGCTCTAATACCTGGCAGGAAATAAGATTCCAATATTCTATAGAATATTTCAGGTCTACAACTTATCCAAACAACATAATGATCTCTTTCCCGTCAACAGCGAAAAGTATGGGAAGAATCATAACAAACTGTCACAGAAACCATGGATTCCCCTCGGTTACCGTACAGTACTATGGACCTGACCCACTATGCCCCTTACAGGCTCACTCGAAGAAACCACGAATCGGATCGCGCTGCAAGGGCCTGCTCCATTACCATACATATACCAGTATCAAGGTACGAGAGCTGACAGCAGAGTGGATTCGTCTATACAGTAAATACGGACATATCCTTTGCTGCGCCATGGAACCAACTAATTAACTATCTGCCGTATGTATGATGTAAGCTTCTTTTTTTTTTCCTACACTGAGATGCAACGTTGTTGAGCTCTGAATCCTATTCGACGGGAAATTGATGGCTATCCTCTATCCTTCACTACGAACTACACCCCGCCAAACAGATGTAATCGTGCGGATTCTGAGCACACCGTATAATTATATCTACCTACACTAGCCCATCGCGTATCACGGGATGTGGGCCGATCTGACCTGGAGCTGCTTCAGCCTCTATTGAGAGGACTGATTCATTTAACCCTGAACGGAGTAGAGGGGAAAGGTTGCAGCAAGCCATGGGACGTGAGAGCATCACGAAGAATAGTGTCGAAATCGATGGCATCCACTGCCCAATTTAATAGTCCGTAGATTGATATTGCGATGTGACCTAGCTACTGGAGGAAATTTCACTCCCAACACCAAGACGCTAGACGTGTTCCGGAAATTTCGAGGAGCGGAGACAATCACATTGACTTACAGGCGATAAATGCCGTGAAATCCCGACACAGATATTCCACAGCAGCGTGCAGCTCCCTGGTCGGTGATGCTGTTACCAAATCAGCCACATGTCGAAATATCATATGGAACTATACCTGCTTCTAAATTCGGTGATTGCAAATGGGCACACAGAGGCAGCCCTCGGGTGAAACGAAAAAAAAAAATACGATCATTGACCTGCCAACATTGAACGGACTGATCACGTACTGTCAGTCAGAGTCCACGGGATCGGTATCGATCCATCCATCCCAGCGGGCACAAAATTGGGAGACAACCAGAATTTTGGTGTGTGCCCCGTGGGATAAACCTAGGGCGGAGTACGGAGTACGGAATAAGAGCCTGTGGACCAGGCACCGATCAACCACCGAGAATTCAGGATTAGGGAACACAATAGTGGATTCCGGTGGATTGGGTACTATGTAGTAAAAGGAAAAGGATAAGAGAAGGTTCCTTTAGCCGGGAAATCGTTTCTGAGTGACACATATGGCATGGTATGGGGCCATGACAGCCGTTGAAATGGTTGAGAGGGTAAGGTTTGATTAGCGTCTCCCACATCCATACCTTCTGTAAACTCGAGAGGGAGTCTGTCGGTAGTATCTTTTCTGAGAATAGGTGGTGGAAACACTCCGTATGAAAGATTGACGGGAGCCAGAAACAATCGCCTCAAGTCTCGCAAGAATTCGCAGCCAACTGATAGTCAATAATGAGGCAGAAGAGCCAGCCCCAGGAAGGCCAGAGTGGATGCCCCTTACCAGACTAAACTTGGAAGGTGTATTGGTGCCTGGTATGGTATGATACGGTGGTATTACCATGTTTGTACCGTAACGGTCGGGACAGTACCGTAGATACATGCCGAATAAGGTCAGACGAAGGACAAAAGGGACGATTATTATCATTATTAATCTGAGCAAAAACAAGGTTAAAATCGAGTCAAGGAGATAGAGATTTATAACGACAAAGGTCGTCTTTCCCGCGTTGAGGACCCAGATCGGTCTTTTGACCCGTGGATTCTACAATCTTAATTAATCTCATCTCCGGGCTGTGTGGCTTGTCGCTAAGGAAATACACACCAGATATTCCCGATCCCTCATGCGGTTTAATAACGTAAGATCTTCTTTTTTTCCCACAATTTAGCCCTTCGACTAATTTCAGACAGACCAATGACATGGATCTGTGCTTAAGATTAGATCAACTGGCCCTTCATTGACCAAGCTCTCCCGCGTGGTGATTTGTTCTCCGCCCACAAGGCGATGGCCCGGTGTTTCATCCTGTCTATTTGTTCAAAGTATATGAATAGACATGAATTAGACAAGACCGTGCTCTGAGTAGACTTCGTCCATGGTTCAGTTCTTCAAGCAGGTTCCCTTGATGAACAGACAGGGATCATGTCCTGGATGGATCGCATTGGGTTTCGACGAACTCCATCCCGGTCTGAAGGGATACAGAGTCTATCATCAAGGATCCCTAGAAGGTTCACTGGGTAACCGGGATGATTTATATGGGAACAGGAACAGGAACAGGGGTACTGGGACAATCGGAAACAGAGGATGGGATGCTCCCTTGCAACCAACGGTGATGCCGTCATTATTAATTGACCAGGTTCTCCTCTTCTCCTGTTCCCCTCCTTTCCTCTCCCTTCCAACTACCTTACCTGCGCAGTTTAGATAAAAATCTGATAAAATAAAGAGAAAAACTAAATAAATAAGTTTTTACAATTTATCCCTTGCAACATGCAAGTCCTCCTCCTCGGTGGTCATGGCAAAATAGCCATACGCTTGACCCCGCTTCTTCTCAACCGCGCCTGGAATGTCACCAGCGTAATCCGCAACCCAGACCACGAGTCCGAGATCCTTGCCTTAGGTAAGGACACCAAAGGCAAGTTGGACGTCCTTGTCTCCAGCCTGGATGACGTCAAGAGCGATGCGGACGCAAAGAAGATCCTAGATATCGTTTCCCCAGATTATGTAGTGTGGTCGGCTGGTATGCGAATATCCATCTATACCTGGGTTACTGTTTCAAACCCACTACCCACATACCTACGTACCTATGTATCTATATATATATATATATATATACCTCTATTTCTGGTCTTATTTCTTAGGCTAATCATCTCATCTCCGCGGGAGACGAACAAAAAAAGGTGCCGGAGGTAAAGGCGGACCCGAACGAACATTCGCGATTGACGAAAAAGCAGCAAAACATTTCCTGACGGCGTCATTTGCATCTCCGCGCGTAACCAAGTTCCTACTCGTCTCATGGATCGGGAGTCGTCGCGTCCATCCGTCCTGGATGTCTGATGCAGAGTGGGAGACGTTGCAGAACGTCTTCTATAATGTTCTCCCGGCCTATGCGAAGGCCAAACTTGAAGCCGATGAATATATGACTGCGCTGGCGACCCAGCGCAAAAAACTGGTCCAGCAGGGAGCGGCGCACCCCTTGCAGGCGATCAACCTGCGTCCCGGTACCTTGTCGGATGACCCGGCGACGGGAAAAGTGCAGCTGGGGAAGACCACCGGGCGCAGCAAGGTTACCCGCGAGGATGTGGCGATTGTGGCGGATCGGTTGCTGGCTCGCGCTGATACTGATGGATGGTATGATCTGGTGAATGGAGAGGTGCCTATTGACGAGGCGGTGGGTCAGGTGGTGAGGGAGAAGGTGGATGCCGTTGACGGTGAAGATGTCGATGCCATGGTGAAACGGTTCTTTCCGTAGTCTGTTTTCCATAGTCTGGTAGTAGTCATATGTTTTCTTTAAACCCTGTCGATGACGCGGGATTATAGTTTAAAGACGAACGGGGAAAATGCCATTGAAGATACATATTGTTTTCTATAACTATTAACACGTTCTTCGGTCTAATACACAGACTGGTCTCTACAGCTTGGCCTTGGGAGCAGCGGCTTCCTCCTTGGCCTGCTTCTTCAGCACTCGTCGCAGGATCTTTCCGCTTACACTCTTGGGGATCGTATCCACGAACCGCACTCCTCCTCGTAGACGCTTGTGGTGTGCCACCTTACCGTCTAACCACTTGACGATGTTGGTGGCCTCCTGCTCGGCACTGGTTCCCGATGCCTTGCTTTTTGCGCTTCGCACAACAAAGGCCAGCGGAACTTCGGTGCCATGGGCCTCACTCTCCAGGCCAATGACTGCAACATCGTCCACCGCCTCGTTGTCCACCAGGAGACCTTCCAGCTCCGCCGGGGGCACCTGGAATCCCTTGTACTTAATGAGCTCCTTAACACGATCCGTGATGTAGAAGTTGTTGTTCTTGTCCTGGTAGCCCACGTCTCCGGTGCGGAACCAACCATCGGCGGAGAGGCACTCAGCCGTTGCGGTAGGGTTGTCGTGGTAGCCCAGGAAGACGTTGGGGCCTCGCAGGTACAGCTCGCCCACCTCGCCGACTGGTACCTCACGCGGCTGCGACTCATCTTCGGGCATGGTCATGTACTTAGCTTCGATATTAGGGAGCATTTTGCCCACTGACCCGATACTGGTACGCCACTCTTCCCACGGCTGGGCGTGCGTGGTGGGACTAGTCTCACTGAGACCGTATCCCTGCTTGATCGGGACCTTGATACGCGCATACACAGTCTCCACGAGCTCCTGAGTGAGTGGAGCAGCGCCTGAATTCATCATACGCAGAGTCGATAGATTGTATTTGTCCACGATCGGGTGCTTGCCCAGTAGAAGGACAACTGGAGGTACGACGTAGCTGTAGGTGATACGGTAGTTCTGCACATGTGCACACCACTTCTCGATATCGAATCGTTGCATAACGTAGAGTTGATATCCCTGGTACAGGGTTTGGTGAACAAGGCAGGTCAAGCCTGTGAACCAGTCAGTATTTCGGCTCACAGAGAGAGACAGAGAGAGACAGAGAGACAGAAAGGGATGCCCAACTCACCGTAGATGTGGAAGAATGGGAGGAATGCCAGAATCCGGTCACCCTTTCCGTCAGAACCTCCATTCCATGTCATGTTGTTGGCCTCTCCAGAGGCAAGTTGCAGGGTGTTGGCGACGATGTTTGTGTGGGAGAGCATCACACCTTTGGGAACACCAGTGGTGCCAGAGGAATAGACGAGGAAGGACAGATCTTTGTCCGGATTGATCTTTGTTTTGCGGTACCTTGTCGCGCCAGAGATATTCCGGATAGATGTGAAGTGCTTAAACCGGAACTGAGAGTCTCGTTCGTCCCCGACGAGGAAGATCCGGTCCTCGGGAATCCCAGCCAGCTTGGCAGCTTCTGTTGCTACGGACAGCTGAGGGACCTGGGTGGCCAGCGCTTTTGCGCCACAGTTCTTCAGCTGGTAGGCAAGCTCATCAACGGTGTAAGCTGGATTCGCTGGGGACACGACGCCCCCGGCCCAATGAGTACCCCACATCACCACGGGGGTGTCAATGCTATTAGGCGTGAACAAGGCCAACACGTCTCCTTTGCGCCAATCCCAGATAGCTTTCAGCCCTTGTCCAAAGGACAGCGCCGCCTCTTTCAGGCTCTGATACGTGTAGTATCTTTGGGTGTCAGCATCCTGGTAGATGACTAATGGACGGTCAGTTGGGGCACAAGGGTAGACAGGTAACTGGAAACCGACTTTTGTCATCGGGAAATGGCCTATCTTTCCGTTCAAACAGAAAGGTCCAGAGGTCGACATTGGGGATGTCTAAGGGCGGATAGGATGAGGAGACGGGCATGGCGACCGTGCGGGGAAAATTGGAGACGAAGGCAGAGGGGAGATTGCAGTAAAACAGGAGGTTCAAAAAGGTCCAAAGCGACGGGGAAGAGAGAGTCGACAAAGATGCGATGGAAGAAAAGAAGGAGAAAAAGAAGGTTATGAGAAAGGAAAAGGGAGATATCGATCAGGTAATTAACCTTCGGAGATATCTTAGTTTATCGACTGAGTAATCGGTTGGACACTGGCGATTCGGCCCTCGGCATTGTCATCGACTTGATGTCCAGGCCGACAGTCGATATCAAGATTCGAGGGCCCCGCATCTGGCCGGAACCGCTCCGGAACCAACCTATGGTTCTTCAATCCGTCCATTCATTCAATCAGTCACACACCTGTCTACTCTGAGTAGATGCCTGAACACGGTCCTCCACGCCATCAGCCATGACCATCATTCACAGCAATTACCCAGTTTGTCGCCAAACGAGCTACGTCAATCCATCCGATCATTCACAGGTACCTTGTCCCGGAGAAATATGGAGTAGATTTCTACGCAGTACCATCTCAACCTTAACCTCTCCACCCCTTTTTGTGGTAAATAACGTATATTAGGTGTTCCCACACCGCCTCGCTTAGCCGACCAATTATGTACCATCATAGTCTCGTATATCATTCAAAGCAAGCAAGAATTTGTTGCCTTCGGGCATTTGGTCAATTTGAAACGATACAGAGAAGATTAGCATGGCCCCTGCACTAAGGATGACACGCTCAATCAAAGAGAAGCTACCAGTTTTTTTTTATCACTCCCCCGTTTGATTTCGAGGTACGGTATTTGGGATGCTTTGCACTGCAATTGAGATTTTGGAAGGCGAGGGTTCGAATCTCGGTGGGGACCTTTTTTCCTCTAGTAAATAAGGCCATGAGAGTACGCATCAACTCTTACATACACAAGATAGTTCTTCTATACACTTCTAGAATGTAATAAATGTACATGTCACATCACATCAAACTAGTTCGTCCCCCAATCTCTCGCCCGGCTTCACCACTGGGCATCTCTCCGTTTCTGCCCACCACGAACTCGCGGTATATTGCCTGCAGTCGTCTCCGCTCGGCCTCACTGAGGGAACTGCGGGTGCTGGCTAGTGATCGTTCCATATGTTCCCAGCGGACAACGATCTCTTCGCGGGGTTCATTCTGGCTAACGTCGTTGGTGGCGGGCGCAGCGGTGTTTGTCGTCGCTTGTCCTATCTGCCGCTGGCGCCGTCGGGCGCTCTTGATCGCGTCGAGTTTTGATGCGACAGCGGCATGTGACGGCATGGAGACCGAGCTATTCTGTTCAGATGTGGAGTACAGGAACTGGATGAAGGACTTGGTGCTGGTGCCGGTCGACGACTGCTTGGTGTTGTTGCTTTTCGCCGCTGGTTTGTCCGTCGAGTGGTCGCCGAGGGCATCATGGACGGCTTCCAGATGAGCGTTGTAGACCACCGCCTGGAGGTCAGCCCCGGAAAAGCCTTCAGTTCTGGCGGCCACCTCGTCCAAGCGAGCCGTGACCTCCTCATCCATCATCAGCTTCTTACTTACTGCCCGGATGATATCGATCCGGTCCGACTCGTTCGGCATATCGCAGATTAAAGACTTGTCCAATCGTCCCGGACGCAGCAACGCAGGATCAATAAGATCGGGCCGAGACGTGGCGGCGAGGACGTAAACACCCGACAATCCTTCTGCACCATCCATTTGCGTAAGGAGTTGATTGACCACACGGTCGGTAACACCGGTAGAATCATGGCCACGCTTGGGTGCTATACTGTCAAACTCGTCGAAAAATAGGACACAGGGTCTGGCGGCCTGGGCTCTTTCGAACAGATCACGCACGCTCTTCTCACTCGCGCCAATGTACTTATTCAAGATTTCCGGTCCCTTCACACTGATGAAGTTCAGGCCACACTCACCCGCAACTGCACTGGCCAGGAGGGTCTTTCCACAGCCAGGGAAGCCATAGAGCAGCAATCCTGAGCGCAGACGGAGGGGACACTGCGCAAAGATTGGGGCGTACTTAGTGGGGTACTGCAGCGTTTCCAGTAGCATTTTTCGAGTGGCGTGCAAACCGCCAATGGTAGAAAATGTAGTTGTGGATGACGTGAGAGTAACATTACGAAGCGACGCGGGGGTAAAGCCCTTGATGGCATTTTCAAAGTCTTGGAACCCAAGCGTGATCACTCTCGAGGCTGCCAAGGGGTCTTGGACAGAACGTATCAGAGCCTCGTTTCGAGCACGAGCGACCAACAGGACCAGGTCTCCAGGCATATACCCATCTGTTTTGCCAGCCAATTCAAGAAAGTCGACATCCCGCGTGAGCACGAAGCCATCTGCCCCAGCGGAGCTGGGGCGACTGCCGGGGTTTGACGGATCCAACCAGGAGTCCTGAGTAGACGCGCTCTCACTCCGCGCATGTCCGTTCATCGAAACACTAGCTTCTCTGTCTTGGCTTGTCAATTGCTCCAGCACTTTTCGTCGCCCTTCCTTGTCTGGAGCTCCCAGGTGAATAATCTCACGGACAACATGGCCTCCAATTATGACGTTGTTTAGTGATTCCTTCGACTGTGCTGTTGCTAGCAGTACCACTGGAGAGTTCATGGAGCAATATTCGCGGACCATTGAGCAGATCACCTCACTATTTTGGCGGCTGCGGCCATTGTCGCCTCCTACCTGTAGTTCCGTCTCTACCGGACATAGTTTATCAAGATCATCTAGGACCACGACCGACTGTCCGCCAAGACGAGCACTCCAGGAAGCAGACATGAATAGGCGATTCAAAGTTTCTTTAATATTGGAGATTCGAGTCTCGTCCGTGACAAGCTTCCGGCAAGAAAAGTATTTCACGTTGCAGAGGTTCTCCTTCCGGACTCGGTGCGCCAAAAGATGGCTCAGAGCTGTCTTTCCCGACCCGAGACCACCAGTTATTAAAATAGAAGATGACTTTGTCAGATTTTCAAGGGACTGCGAAATAATTCGATCGATACCCACCATTGCTGGGGCGATGGAGGGGATTGGTTCGTCTGTTGGTAAAGCAGACGAACCTTGATCAATAGGTCTCGGTATCTCAGACTGTATTGTGAGGGATAGCTTAGCTTCCGATCCCAAAAGCCACCCAAGAGGAGGTTTGGACGTTTCAGATGCGTTTTTCAGTGGAGGATCGAATCGAATAATCGCGCCGTCAAATGTAGACACCGCCTGGCTATCAGCTTTAGGCAGGATCATTCCATCTGTTAAGGGACCCGACAATACCCCTTTGTCTGTCCCAGTGCTGCCATATATCACCTTAATACGTTCGGCCAATGCATCTTTCGCGGCCGTACTGTCGGCACCAAACTTGAGTCCATCTTTCTTCTTCGACGCATCAGACACGAAGGGGTATACTTTGAGAGACTTCACCGCAGATCGCTGCAACGGTGGAGGTGCTGCCTCGATCCGAACAATGCCACCAACCATGTTCTCGGCGCCCAAAGAAGAGCAGAGAAGAGATGACAAGGCGATGTGTTGGTTATCCGGGGCATCGATCCACGGTGTCAATTTAGCCACCAGTTTGGAAGCAGGCGTGCCGGCGTCATTTGATTTTTGCTCGGCCTGATTCAGTTGTTGTTGAGGATCGGGTGGCGGCTTCAGTCCAGCAGGTTGAATGACGGTGACGCACACCCAGCTGGCCCCGCGTAGCTCGTTGCTAGCAAGCATGTCCGGATCAATCCAAACACGGAAGCCCTCGTTATTGTCACCCTCGAACTCTTCGTCAAAATATTGCCCAGACAATTGACGGTCAACACCCCTGAAATAGAGAGACCCTCTGCTGGTGGAGTCTGATCGACTCTTCGGTCGTACCGTGCTTCCGCTGCTTCGTCCCCCGGCACTTCTTCGGCTGCTCCCGTTGACGCTTCGGCTGTCACCACGAGATCCTCGTGTTGACTTGGCCCGCACCTTTGGAGCAACGATAACCTCGGCGTCTGGAGCGATCTTTGTGAAAGACGAAGTGCTGGGTGGGACAGGAGTGAGCGATGTAACGACGATATTGGCGGTCGAGGTTGGAGAAAGATGTAACGTAAGAGGGTGCATATGTTCAGCTTCTGTTGTACTATAAGTGGGGTTGGGCAGAGCTCGGATTTGCGATAAAAGATTCAGCTCCAGAAACGTTGCGTGAAGTTCGATGACTGTAATCAATGAGTGTCCGTACAGACGACAAAAACTGCCGGGGATTTGGAGCCCATACTTTCCCAATCTTCGGGGGTTAGCGGCTCAATATTAATTGTATGGGCCTCTGGAGGATCCAAGTGAATGAATATCCAGGCCTGAGCATATTAGCACCTGTGAAATCCGCCGTCATGATCAATGTTCGAGCGCACCTTCTGCCCATCAGACAAGCCTAGAAGTCTACCGAATGTAGTATCGAGCTCGACCGTAGAGAGATCTTGTTCTCTAGAAGAACCGCCACTAATACCATCCCTTCCAACAATCGGCGCAAGCTTTCGCTTGCTCGCCATTCCGGACCATCCCAGATAGCAGGAGCGTTGCGCAGAATTGCCATTGGTCTTGCCAGTTGTGGATCGGTATTGTAACTCAACAATTACATTTTGCGCGGTCTAAATAAGGTAAGTCATGATAGGGAGCATACGGTTCGAGGGGGAGGGAGAAACGACGTACAGTATTAGCATTGACCAGCAGTGCGGTCAAAGATGGCGGCAAGTTCACCAGACAGTTCTTTAACGGAACCAGAGTGACTTCCGCCGTCGTGGAGGGTTTTCGGGGCGCCATCCTCAGGCGCTACAGACAAACAGTGTCCTGATATCCACAAGCGACGGAGGGGTAGATTAAGGAGCTCCAGAGAAGAGGAGAGAGACGAGACAACAACTCACTATCACCCCAGACTTCCTTTGCAAATCAAATGCCCGCCAGACGCCGTTCGCCGAGCCGGCCCGCCTGACGCTCTTCGGACCGAGACTTAATCCGCTCCGGTTCACGTGCTGCAGTGCTACGCCGCGTTGGGACTAGCACAGTGCGAGGAAGGGGTGACGCGTCTCTTTCGCGTCGCGACGTGTTTTGCGCCTAAGGCCACTGACGGCTCAGCGTAGATCCACCGACGAACTTCTCTCTCCGAGAAATCCACCAACAGAGCAAAGCTCCGCTTCCTTCTGCACCCGATCCATGCGAACTTAGTACGATAGTTATTCGCATCTTCATTACTGCCTCTTAACAGTCAATTGCTCCGGCTTGTTCCATTGCCACACAATGGCTTTGCTTCAGTACCATGCCCCTGTCGACTATGCGGCGCAATTAGATGCTTTTAAAGACTTCCTGAAGCACTTCAAAAGCTTCGAGTCGGCCTCAGCCTCCTCTGCTGCTGAAGCTATTGAAGACTTGCACATTGATGGAGACCGCACAAGTGATGAGTATGACTTTATGGACGATGTGGGGGACGAAGAAGGGAGAGAGGGGGCCCGCCGCAGAAGCCGGGAACCAAAACTAAAGTACATGCAAATTTTGCAGGACGTGGCGGACCGAGAGCGGTCGAACATCCTGATTGAGCTAGATGATCTGGCTGCTGTAAGTACTTAGTCTTGTTGATGCTTGCGCCCACGCCTAACGCGATGGTCACAGTTCGAAAAATCACTTCCGGAGGACACAGATTTGAAACTCGTCGAGTCCATAGTGAATAATACCAAGCGCTACGTCGATGTTTTCTCCCAGGCTGCGGATGATGTTATGCCTAGAGAGACCAGGGAGATCACGTATGCCAATACTAGAGTTTTGACAGGGTTATTGCTAACACATTGTAGATTCAAAGACGACGTCCTTGATGTCATCATGTCGCAACGCGAAAAACGAAACGAGGCTATGAACATGGCTATGGAAGCTGATCAAGATGCTGTGACAGCTCCTTCCATATTTCCTCCAGAATTGACACGCCGATACACCTTGAATTTCAAGCCCATTACTCCTTCGGGTTCGAGTAGAGAACGCGAGTCTAAAGCCTTTGCTGTTCGAAATATACGTGCAGAGTATCTTGGTGGCTTGATCACCGTTCGTGGTATCACTACACGTGTCTCGGACGTCAAGCCAGCAGTCCAAATCAATGCCTACACTTGTGACCGCTGCGGATCCGAGGTATTTCAGCCGATTACTACTAAGCAATTTATGCCTATGACAGAGTGTCTATCAGACGAGTGCAAGAAAAACAACTCTAAGGGACAGTTGTTCCTTTCCACTCGTGCTTCTAAGTTCGTTCCTTTCCAAGAAGTGAAGATCCAAGAGATGGCGGAGCAGGTCCCTGTTGGCCATATTCCGCGAACAATGACCATTCACTGCCATGGAAGTCTTACACGACAAGTGAACCCTGGAGACGTTGTTGATATTGCTGGAATCTTCCTCCCTACTCCTTATACGGGTTTCAAGGCTATTCGTGCTGGCTTACTGACTGATACTTACATGGAGGCTCAGCACATCACACAGCACAAAAAGTCGTACAATGATATAGCCATGGACAGCCGAACACTTCGCAAGATCGAACAGTACCAAAAGTCTGGGAACATGTACGAGTACCTTGCACGGTCCATCGCTCCTGAGATATATGGCCACCTTGATATCAAAAAGGCGTTGCTTTTACTCCTCATTGGAGGTGTGACGAAGGAGATGGGTGATGGCATGCACATTCGTGGAGATCTCAATATTTGCTTGATGGGTGACCCTGGTGTTGCGAAATCCCAGCTTATGAAGTATATCGCCAAGGTTGCTCCTCGTGGGGTGTACACGACTGGTCGAGGAAGTAGTGGAGTAGGTCTCACGGCGGCCGTGATGAGAGACCCTGTGACAGATGAAATGGTGTTGGAAGGAGGAGCCCTGGTCCTGGCAGACAACGGCATCTGCTGCATTGATGAATTCGACAAGATGGATGATGCCGACAGGACTGCCATCCACGAAGTGATGGAGCAGCAGACTATCTCCATATCCAAGGCAGGAATTACCACCACGCTCAATGCTCGGACGTCTATCCTGGCAGCGGCCAACCCACTTTATGGACGGTACAATCCGCGAATTTCCCCAGTGGAGAACATCAACCTTCCTGCTGCGCTGCTTTCGCGTTTCGATATCATGTTCCTAATCCTCGACACGCCTTCGCCCGAAGGTGACGAAGAATTGGCGCATCATGTCACCTATGTCCATATGCACAACAAACACCCTGAGTCCGAGGATGCCGGAATCATGTTCACGCCCAATGAGGTCCGCCAGTACATTGCCAAGGCACGCACCTACCGACCAGTTGTGCCGTCGTCGATTTCGGATTACATGGTCGGTGCGTATGTGAGAATGAGAAAGGATCAGAAGATCGACGAGGCCAACAAGAAGCAATTCTCTCACGTCACACCCCGTACTTTGCTCGGAATTGTTCGTCTATCACAAGCGCTTGCGCGTCTTCGATTCAGTAATGTCGTGGTCACCGAAGATGTCGATGAGGCCCTGCGCCTAGTTGAGGTCAGCAAGTCGTCCCTGTCCAACGATGGCCATGGAGGCACAGATCAGAGCCCTACTAGCAAGATCTATAATCTGATCCGGCACATGCGGGAGAGTGGTGCCGCAGCTGTTGGAGACGGAGTCGAGGGCGCACTTAGTATGAGGAGGATCAGGGAAAGAGTGCTGGCGAAGGGCTTCACTGAGGATCAGCTGACCATGGCTATTGGTGAATACGAGAGCATGCACGTAAGTTTTTCCAAAGTAGCGTCTTTAATGTTGACAGATATTAACCATGTTCCTTTGTCCAGGTCTGGCAAATTGCTGGTGATGGCACACGTCTGGTATTCCTTGATATTGACGGAGAAATGGCTATGTGATGGGTGGATTTCGAATCGTGGTATCTGACGATAGTCTAATATTTATTTCTACCCGATTTACTGGCTCCAAGTTCACCATTTTCCTTTCTTTCTAAATCCATGAGAGTCTGGATTCGTTTTATTGGCACATGTAGGGAGCATATGTGAGATTTGCAATGGGTAGAAACCGGGCTAGGTGTTTCTGGTGTATATTCTCTTCATTGAGGTGATTGGTCAAAATCTTCTCTAGTCAATTCTTTTTCATTGTGCGAATCTAAGAGTTGTTTTGGAGTATGGGGCTTTAAGATATGATTCTCATTGAGGCTGCACGCTATGAAGGAGTGACATTAAACCAAGACGAGCTTCGCAATTATCCCCTGTAGAGTCCATCAAGATCAGGTACCACGATGACATCCTCTCAACACATTAATCAAGCTTGATAAATAGAGATAGATACAGGTAGATAGAAGCATATATAGATAGATGTGCGTTATATAAAATCGGCCCCGAGTTCACCCACCGCCCTTAAACAGGACAGTGATTGCGGATGGGGACCTCAGCACAGAGGTCAGGGCTAGCACCATACGGATTATCACAGAGGGTGTCACACCGGGTGGACTCCGTGGTAAAAACCAAGAACCGGTAATTGGGCACATTGAGACGGTACTGCTTGGTGATATCGTTGTTATCCTCGGAGGCCTTGTAGCCTGCACGGCAGGCGCAGTGGAAACGAGTTCCTGTGTTGATGCATGAGGTGGTGATGTCGCAGTTGTTCTGGCCGGAGAGAGGATTGCAAGTCCCGCATGTTGGAGCAGGGATAGTATTGGATAGGACGAGGGAGGAGCTGGCAAGGAGGGAGGCGACAATGGAGATGGATTTCATTTTGAGTGGTTAGCTTTTTTTTTTCTTTGGCTTAAAGGACCAATGAATAGAATGGATTAACCAATGGTAGTAAGAGAAAGATAGAGAGAATGGTGAACTGGATGGGATTTTATTGATTATCGTGGTGTCCAGTGCCCTCTTTATATAGCTTCGTTTTTTCCCCGGTCTACCTATATGATCCTGTCTCCTAGCTCAGCTTCTATTTCTGATCTGTATCCTGGAGGGAAAACCATGTAGGAGAAAAAAGCCAATGACTGTATCTCTCATCGGGCAAGTAAGCCACAGTAGTCAGACAGGCATCCAACCATCGTATATCCACGTCATGGAGAAGCGAACAACAGAGCTACAACGTCTGAGACACAGTCTCTAGTGCTTCGTCGAGGTTCTCTCCAAAGCCACAGACAGGCAGTGGGCGGTCTGGAATACGAGCTCCAGTACCGATGTTGAGAACAGAATCTGGACTGAATGTCTCAGATATGACATCGGTAACGTGGAGGAACGAACTTAATACTCTCCCTTGAGTCAAACACGTGGATCTGGGGGTGTGGGATGGACCAATTTAGCGTCTGTGTCATTGTGGCGCTGTTCCCCGCGTCTCTCTTCGAACCTTTCTCATGTATATAATTGGTGGTTATAAACGGAAGGGAGGGATAATATGTCGAACTAGTGGACATATGGATTGGATGACTCGATTGCCATTGTTTACGATCTGCGAATCATTCTCGGATGGTTTCTGGAACTTGGCAAATGGAAGTGAGTGGCAAGCGAATCTGCGAACCCGGTCCAACTTTTGGGCTTTTTCATAAGGTTTTTAGCTGAGCAATAGTACCGGTCGGTATTTGTTGATATGGGAGATGTCATCTGGGTTGGTTGTGGAACAGAATCACCCTTGGGATATACTATATTTAGGCAAGGTTGGGAGGAGAAAAAAATATAAGCAATGGTAGAAGGTGACTGGGGAGGTAGACAACACACAAGACCCAGAAGCGCGTTCATTATGTTTGTAGGTAGGTAGGTACTCCATTTGTCGTACGATGTCAAGTTCGTGATTGATCCAAAACCAACCAGCCACCATAGCCATTCGGATATTACAGATGCACTTTTGACCCTTCTGGCTCACCGATTAACGCTAGGAAACTCTCATGGACCTCATCTGTCAGATCACTAGCCTGCATACTCCTCCCCTTAGCTTTGAAGGCACGTCGAGACGATTCGCGGGTTATGCTACTCCCTGCCCACGCAGCGAGAAGTAGAGTTGTTGCGGGAGACATGCGCTTGCCCTCTGATTCAAGCTCCCCAAGAACTTCCTGTTGACTCTGCGCCTCGTTTGAGTTGTCCTTCTCACCCGAATCCCACAATTCATTATGATAAGCCGCTCTCCAAGCGAGAAGCGTGCCCAGCGATCCTGTAAGTGTATCTCCTTGGCCTCCACTTCGCTTTAATCCCCCGGTAATAGTGTTGATGATATTGGCGACTCCATTGGAGATTACATCGTGAGGGCCTTTCTGAATGATTGTCACGCCACCCAAGGCCTTTGACAATTGTTCACAAGCTTCTGCTTCCCGTTTGGTCTTGTCATCGCCACCTGACTCCGATGAGATCTGCGTCTGACTGGGCACATCGATCCCCAGGGCTTTGGCCAGACGGCTGAACTCGTTCACATTAGGAGTCAGGATACACTCCTTGTATCCTTTCACAAGATCCGGGTCTTCCGTCACGAGCAGCAGACCGTCTGCATCTAGGACAAAAGGGATTGACCTGGACCGAGCTTCTTTCATCACCTCGGTGACCACCTTGAGCGTCACGCCGTCCCGACCCAATCCCGGGCCTATTACTAGCACGTGAAGACGTGAAAGCATGGAGATGATGGGACTGGCCAAAGCTGGAGCATCGACGGAGCTCGGGTTCCCCACTGTTTCGCTACTTGGCAGTAGGGGATGAACCATCAGGTTTGGAGAGTATGTTTTAATGACCTACATTGAGATATTAACCAAAAGGTAATAATACTTCACCTGGAATAATTGAAAATATCTTACTGTAGCTGCAGATCGGTCACAAATGACATGGCTCTGTTTGCAATCAGATTTAAGTCTTAACTAAATTGGGCGGCACACGTGGGATAGAATACCATGTCACATCCTATCAACCACCAAACTGATTAGTGAAACCCGAGTAAACATATAGCCAGGGATTCCTGTATACCTAACTTTGCCGACGCTATAGAAGAGAAGTACGGAGCTCCTGTGTAGCTGGACTGATCTCAGCCCATCTTATGCGGGAAGCAACGGAAGAGGGTCATACTCGGCACAGCCGCCAATGACAGCAACCCGTCCATGTTGGCCTGTACCAAAAGTCAGCAAAAGAAAGAAGAAAAACAAGGCGAAAGGCGAAAAATCCATTTAGTCATACCTTTATGGAACTTCTCCAACAGCGGCGGCACCATCTGCCGTACCTTACTAAACAAAACCTTTGGAGAAGTCGTTACTTGGGACTCCATTTTGAAATATGCACTGTTATGCAGCCTGACGGTCGAAAAAAATATCGCTTAAACAACAAGGATAAATGTCAATGCAAGGAAATCAGAGATAATTGTAAGAAAAGAAGTTGATTGATTCCACTGCGGAGATTGGAAGGAGTGTCGCCGGTGATGTCACCGCCCGCCAGGTGGGGCTGACCTGATTCTATATTGACTTAAATTTACACCTCATCCTCCATTATCCTGTTCATTGTTGGATGGTCTAGCAAATTGAACATACGATGGCACTAGTGCAGGGTTGTATGTGACTTGGTTCCGTATCATACAGGGCATTGACAAGGTGCACGAGACTGGATTTCTTCAAGGTTCAGCCTTTGATAGCCTGGCCATTATTTTTGCCTTGCCTACTGCAATAGTCTTATCTGACCTGATGGTGCTATCGGATGGGAACTTAATGGAATACAGACGAAATCAAGCGCCCCTTAAGACGATAGACTGTAGTTAACTTAGTGGTGGGATGTACGCCACAACATCATAGTTGGATTGTAAGTTGCGCTTACTTCCAACTATCCCTACGCGCGGGTTCAGCATCCAAATGGTGATGTAGGCCGAGCTAAGGCAAAGGCATGAGTTAAATCCCATAATAGTGCACTGTAATCCGTAAAGATAAAAAAAAAAGATCAAAGATTGGACCCATCTATCGACACCATGACGCTCGCTGATGCACATAGTAACGTTGAAACATAGTACCGACAAATTAAAAGGATAAAAACGACAAGGAAAGAAGGTTGTATGTAAATGCACCCTCGGGGTATACCTCGCTGATGCTCCGTGTCCAAGTCAAAATATGCTAGAAACCCAGGTCAAACTACCGGCAAGGAAAAAGTAAAATCGATATGGTGCTCGGAAGGTTATGAACGTTCTGTAGACTCAGCGTCGCCTGGCTGCTAATGTAGCGAGTTTCTTACGGCGCTCCAGCTTTTCTTGCTTGGCTGCAAGCTCCGCGCGCATTTCTTCTTCGTCCTCTCTCTTTGCAGCCGCCAATGCTTTTGCTTCTTCTTCAGCCACATCATCGAATCCCCCTTCCATGTCCGAGGATTCGTCAGAGTAGTAGTCATCGTATTCGTCTGCATATTCTCCTTCGTCTTCTTCGTCGGTTCCCAGATATTCATCCATCCTGGAACGCTTGCCAGCTCGTGACTGCGCCTTCCGATCAGTTGGGTCAACCCGACTTGGTAAACCTGCCGTTCCTCGGTATTCAGGTTGTGCTGGGGCCAACAGCGGTTTTGCAGTGCCCCTGTATGCAAGCTCTTCGGGTTCCCGTTTCTGGGCGAGCTTACCCGGCACCGTATTGGAAGTAGCCCCGCGCTTTTTGGCCGCTTGCGCTTCTTTCTCCTTTGCCTGCGCTTCCATCGCTCGCTTCTTACGTTCCACTTTGCTGAGTTTCTCCTTAGAGACAGCCTGATGCTTGAACATGCCCACTTGTGTTGGAGCCTTTTCTTGCAGTGCTTTCGCCTTCATCATGAGATCGGCATATGATCCTTTAGGGGGAGGCTTAGAAGACACCTGGGGCCCTTTCTGGACCACAGACGTCCTGTTGTTTATCGTGGATTTGGAGGGAGAAGCTGTGCTACAAAGAGGCTTGGGAGCCGAGCGTGGAGCAGCTGGTCGCGTGGTTAATGACTTGCGAGATCCTTGAGCTTCAAGCCTTTGGCGGGGTAGCTGTTCCTCAGCTTTTCGTTTTGTGCCCACAGGGAGATTTTTGCGCTCAGAGGGAACATCTCGGGGTGCTGTACACGGTTTGCGGGCCTCGGATTTGGCAGTCGACGATGAAACAGGGGCTGACAGGGATGAGGACGATGGTGGTATGCGAGTGGGCTTTCCCGTCTCGATTGACGAGAGCACTGAGTCAAGAAACTGCTCACGGGTTAGACAGCTTCTTAACAAGTGGGGGATCCATCTCTTACACTCATTCTGATTGCCAAGAAGGATGAACTGACAGCAGATCACAACCGAAGAGGCGGGGTATTGATGAGAACAAATTCACCGTCGGTGGTTAGTACGACGGGGTAACTTCATGACTTCGTTGCGTCTTTTCAAGCCAGCGCTCAAGGGGCCAGATAAGCTGTCTTCACGCCCGATTTCACCAGGATAGGATTGAAAAAGTGCGTTGGCTTGATTGACACGGTGTCCAGAGGCGCTGCCACAGCAACGTTGTCTAGATGAAAGGGTTGGGAGGGAAAAAGGACAGAGCGAGTCGCCATCCTGTCTTCTAGAAGCAACGAGTCACGTGAGCCGACGAAATAGTCAGAGTGCAAACTTACCCAATTAGGGCATTGGTCGGCGCGCCACAAGCTCTCGCTTAGACAGCGCTCTCTCTAGCCACACCCACCAGCCGCAACACACTTTTTCTCACGAATTTAGTGATCTGATTCTTGAATCTTGCTTCCTCCGTCCACATCGCTAATCGCCAGGAACTCGACGTTTCAGTCTCCGCTCAACTCCGCGGTTAAATCGATTGACTCTCGTGTTCAAATACACTTAAAAAAAAAAAAGCCGTATGTGTTTTTCAACCAGCGTGTCGTCGGGAACGGTCTTAACGCAGTCGAACCAATTCTAACAGGGCCTGTCAACAGACTCAAAATGAAGCACCTCGCAGCTTACCTTCTCCTCGCCCTTGCTGGCAACGAGGCCCCCTCCGCCGCTGATATCAAGGCTGTCCTCTCCTCCGTTGGCATCGACGCCGATGAGGAACGTCTCACCAAGCTCGTTGCTGAGCTTGAGGGCAAGGACCTCCAGGAGGTTAGTGATATATTTATCTGGATATCATGCGATGAGTTGTGGACTGGAAGCTAACAGTATTCCCCAACAGCTGATCGCCGAGGGTAGCTCCAAGCTGGCCTCCGTTCCCTCAGGTGGTGCCGCTGCCGCTGGTGGTGCTGCCCCTGCTGCCGCTGGCGGTGCTGATGCTCCCGCGGCTGAGGAGAAAGAGGAAGAGAAGGAGGAGTCCGATGAGGACATGGGATTCGGTCTCTTCGACTAAACACTCTCACCATCTAGAGCCTAGGAAAAAAAAAAAATTTACGATAAGTCGTGGGGGAACAGTGATCTGGCAGTTTTTTTCAGTACTGGGGAGGAAAATTCCCAAGAGTACGGTCAAGCCTGCATATTTCAGGCTTTTCTGATGCAGTTACGAGCTATGCATATGTGAGCTGAAAGGAGCTTTTAGCCAATACAGAGTATCTGACCTCCATGAATATTGGTTTCTACTTGTAGTACGTAAGTTGAATTTTAGTGAAGTGACTGAGTACGTCGAAGACCGAAGCGTTATGATACTTTCTGAAGCCGCACATAGAAAAGAGACAACCTAAATTAATAACCAAAATGCATCATGGATATCAACTCCATACCCAGTACACAATATCTATTTTGAATCCAGCCAATAATCATGGCGGTAAAAGGTAGTAGATCATGTATTCTTCGAACCTGATTTATAGGGCTAGGATGCGAAAGCCCTAAACACTCCCACCGAGAACGGACTAGTGGTGTAGGGTTTTTGACCTAGCCGGGTCGCTTAGACAGCCCACTCCCAACCCAGCGCTCAAGCACAAGTTGGCCCGACGAACGTTCATTCAGCGACACGACACCGACAAACTATCGTCCCTTCGCTTTTCGAGTCCCGATCGAAAGGCGACCTTGAGAGGAACACCCGCAAAAATGGCTGACGAACACTACGTGAGTGATAACTTTTTGGAAATTGGGGTATTTACCCGCTTTATTGAAGAGTGAAGCTAATACATCATGTGCAATAGAACGCTGAGGAGGCTGCCGGTACGTTGTCACTGAATATTACTTTACCTTGCCCTGGACCCAACGGTGGAAAAAATATATATATAAGAAAAGAAACGTGTGCTACGGGTTGTTTTTGAGCGACGCCTGCAATGCCATGGATGTTATTCTGGTTTTTGGAGATGAAAGGAATGGAGAGGGGATAGGACGCCACGATACTTGGATGGAATCTCGAAGAAATGGATAAGACCAGAGCGCTGACAAGAAATCTCGCCCAACAGAGATTAAGAAGAAGAGACAGTTCCGCAAGTTTACCTACCGCGGTATTGACCTCGACCAGTACGTGATTTTATCTCTCCTTTCAGCTTCTCCAGCGCCTCCGACTCAGACCTAACAACATAATCGAATCGAGACCAATCGCAATGTCGGATGAGAGTTGGAGGCGTAATGGATGGAGATATATGCATGTGTATGGATGGACAGATTCTGACGAACAACGCTTTTCAGGCTCCTCGATCTCTCCTCCGAACAGCTCCGTGATGTCGTACACGCCCGCGCCCGCCGCAGGTTCAACCGTGGCCTGAAGCGTAAGCCTATGGGACTCATCAAGAAGCTCCGCAAGGCCAAGCAGGAGGCCAAGCCCAACGAGAAGCCTGATCTCGTCAAGACTCACCTCCGTGACATGATCGTTGTCCCCGAGATGATCGGAAGCGTCATCGGTATCTACTCCGGAAAGGAGTTCAACCAGATCGAAGTCAAGCCCGAGATGGTTGGCCACTACCTTGGAGAATTCTCCATCTCTTAGTACGTTTCCTACTCTATATCTCTTGTGAATAAGATACCTAAATCTAGAGCTGTATCTAATAATTCCTACAGCAAGCCCGTCAAGCACGGTCGTCCTGGTATTGGTGCCACCCACTCTTCCCGTTTCATTCCCCTCAAATAAAGAAGAAAAGCTTTTTGGAGTGTTGCGTGGAGGATCAGGCGTCTGGATGTGCTGGGAGAACAAAACAAATTTCGATGGATGCCATATGCGTCTATTTGGGTTCATCAACTTGTATGTCAAGTGCGGGTCAGCTGTTTGCATCTCAATATAAAGGTCTTGTCGGCATGTGAACGAACCAATAGGATCCTAGAACTCCGATGATGAAGAGATCTCCTGTCCTAGGTCTGACCGGGCCAAGGGCAAAAAAGACTTATCTATTCCCTGTTATAGTTTAGGGATGGATGTCTAATTTAACGACGTTTTACCTTTCTACGTCTTACGTTCAGATCGTGGATTTCTCAGTGGCTACTCACAAATCGTAAACTCGTAGACCCCTTGGCCTATTTACTTCATTTACACCGACTCATTAATATTCTCCAACATGCGAAAACTAAACACCCTCTATATATTGGCTCCAGACTTTAATAAATCATACCCATGCCATCTTACCCACTACTGCCAATCTATCATATCTGAAGTACAAAATCACTAAAGAGAAAACTTTAAATGCAACCAAGTCAATTCTTGTCAAGTGCCAAAGACACCAAACGATCCATTTTCTCCCACTCCTTTTTGATTTCTTCACGCATATGATTAGGATCCAGCCCATTGACCAGAAACTCCTGATTCACTTCATCATACGCCGAACGTACTATCTTCTTGAAACTAGGAACGGTGCAACTCTGGGATTCCCTGTTGACGAGATCATTGAGAATGGACCAAATGATGAGACTGAAATTCATATCATATTTATAGAGTGAGATTGTGCCGACCGGATCCGGATCCATTTCTTGGGATAAATGGATCGCTTGTTTTGCTAGCGTCCAGGCGTGAATGTTGCGTAGGGGATGGGCGTCGAGAGGATACACGATGGGATCGACGCGGGTGTGACGAATAGCAGCTTGGATGAAAGCCGAGTTGAATTTCCCAGTAGATAGTAAGGCGGTAATTAACTCGTCTCGGAGAGTAATGAGAGGTTGTCGGGTGAGAGGCCAGGAGTAAGTCTGACGTAGGGTTTGCATCGCTGATTCGACCTGGCTTACAGTTTTGGATGGGTCACTGTTCTCAGTAACGGTGATGTCTATGGGGTTTCTTTCCGCTGTTTCAATAGTAGACGGATCAGGGAGGAGATCTGCGGGGTCTTCTCCCGGTTCGCATTTTGGACACCGGCAGTCGAAAAAGTATCTCTCGCGTAATTCGGCCTGGCGGATGTCACAGGGGTTAGTTGAATCTATATACGAGATGAATATCTGTTCATCTTTCTGTATTGTTCGAATGGCTTTGACGAAGAGTTCGTCGCCGTCGAACCCAACGACGGAATTGTAATCACAGCTGTGGTTGATGAAAGCCGCGCCAGGATCTAGATAGAGACCGATACGGTCGTGTAAAGGGGTTACTAGATTGAATGAATTCACGTCGAGCTTGGATAGTGTTAGCAGGTGCTGTGCTGAACTTGCAGAACTTTTGGCTATGTTAGGGGAGCACTTACCCTGGCACCAAACTCCAATATTGCATCTAACTCCAAGTCGGTGCCAGAGTACGCTTTCACTGCCTTGGATGTCAGAGCGATGCGATTCCACTGGGACTTATTTTTATCACGGATGTCCTTGATGTGCGTCTCTAGTAGGAGAAAGAGATCTCTCTCTTCGTTGGTATACCTTCGATGCCCAATGCGCAGAACCATGCGAAGCATGGCTCGCGCATTGTTTGGCAAAATCCTCGGCATTAGCTTTTTATAGATTGAGCATTCCAGTGAATGAGCCGATTTCCAATCTTTAGCTTGACAAATCTAGGTACGAGTTAGTGGCACAATCAGGTAGTAGATAGAGTAATAGAGCTACAGAAACAGCATTTTTTTTAAAAAAGGAAGGATAACCAGAGTAATATCAGAGACAATAATGCTTCAGACAAGGCAGATAGAAAGAACCGGAGTTGACCAACCTTATCACAATACCAGACCACCTGACATCCAGCACACGCCTTCAAACTCACATTGTTCTCCAAATGTCTTCTTCCAAAGCACCCAGAGCATGTATCCGCTAGTCGCGGTGTATCTAAAACAGCCACAAAAGGTCTCTGGATGCTTATGACATCTTCTCCGGTCTTAATACTGGTAGTGGCGAAGAGACCAGTCCCCAGTCCATCGGAGCTTTTTCTAGGGGTGGCTTTGATAGAGTCAGAAGGGGGATTCGTTTCAAACGACATGGTAATTTGTGTTAAACATGCAGTGGTGTCTCGGATATAGAGTCGGTAAATCGTCCTTAGGATACTGCGTACGAGCGGATGGTGCTGTAGCAGTGTCTAAATTGGACGATGTCCAATTACAGGATTTCTCTGTCTGAGCTAGATAGTCGCCAAGATAGTATTCGATGCTAGAACCTGCAGGGCCAGATATTTGGTGGGTACATCATGTAAACAGCTGATGGGAGTAAAATCATGGACGAAGGTGGTTGTTGCTTAGTCACCCTCCACACAGCAGTAGTTACAACGCGAGTTCTACTTCTACTGACAGGCAAAGCCAAAGAGAAGAGATTCGAACCCAATCCAATAATTAATACTGTACACGAAATAACAAACCATGGCATCAATCAGGTTGTAACGAGAAGCCAACTCAAGATTCTTTTCTCGTTCAAGCACATAGCCTACCTACTAGAACTGAAGAAACCATGGTAGGGCAATCATAAACACAAATCCAAGAGAAGGGGAAAAAATATTACCAAAGCCACTGGGCATGGCTCACAAGTCACCTTTGGCAGGCGAAACTGGCAACCTGGATGCCAGGGCTAAGTAACAAGTCTATCAACCTAAGTGCCTATCCGCTACACCAAATAAGGCGACTTTTGTATGCCTGAAAAGAAATAAGAACCAATGCAACCCCGGACAATTATATCTATAACGAAAAAACCGGTAACACTTTTTCCTTTTTGGTGGGTTTATGTTTACAGCAGTTTGCCACCGGCGAAGTCAGACCAGCTGCGGACTTCAGAGGGGATGCCCTCAGCACGGGGCAACTTCTCGCTCATGGCCTGAGCGAAGAGAAGGGCGGTCTGCATGATCAGTTAATACACGAAACTTCGTATGATACAAATAAGGCCGTACCTTAGTTTCCATGAAAAGGGGCACACCGAAGTCGACAGCATTTCGTCGCATGACGTAGTCCTCATCGAGCAGAGTCTTGCCCCGGGTCTTGGCAAGGTTGAACGCGCCTCGAATGTCATACTTCTGGAACACTTCACGGAGAGCCCGTTTGTCATTCTTGGGGAATTCGATCACCTTCACAGGGACATTGTCCTTGGAAGTGGCCTCGAGGTGGGCCTTGACCTCAGGGTTGGCAGCGAAGAACTTGAAGCCCAGAGGGTGGAGGTAGTCGACAATTTTAGCCAAAGCAGTGTTGTTGATATCGCCACCAAGCAGAATACCCTCACCGGGCTCCGGCACACGGAAGTTCATGGTAGACTGCAGGGAAGCCCAGTAGGCCTCAACAAGGTCCTTACCGAAGCAAGCAATTTCACCAGTGCTGGCCATTTCTACCCCGAGGAATGGGTCGGCACCGGCCAGACGGGTCCAGCTGAACTGAGGCACCTTGGTCGCGAGATAATCACGCTTGGCGCTCATGAGATCCACAGGCTCAGGAACGTCGCGTCCAACAACAGCCTTGGTGGCAACATCGATAAAGTTGGTACCCAGAACCTTGCTAACAAATGGGAAGGAGCGCGAAGCACGAAGATTGCACTCAATAACCTTCAGCTCAGGCTCAGCACCTTCCTGGTCGGCCTTGATGATCTGCATGTTGAAAGGACCGGTGATGTTCCAGGCCTTTGCGACCTTCTCGGCAATGACCTTTACGCGGTCCATAATCGGCTGTTCGAGAGAAGCCGGGGGAAGAACCAGGGTAGCATCTCCAGAGTGCACTCCCGCAGGCTCAACATGCTCACTAACGGCATGCAGCAGAAGCTTACCGTTCGAAGCAACGGCGTCAATGTCAATCTCCTGAGCTCCTTCGATGAACTTGGTGATGACGACAGGGTGGTCAGGAGACACAGCGCTAGCATTGAGGAGCTTCTCCTTGAGCTCATCACGGTTATAAATCACACTCATGGCTGCACCAGACAGGACGTAGCTGGGACGAACCAAGACAGGATATCCAACGGATTCGGCGAAACGCTCCGCTTCAGCGACGGAGGTAAGCTCCTTCCAGGCAGGCTGGTCAACTCCAATGCTGTCCAAAATCTGAGAGAATTTGTGACGGTCCTCAGCTTTGTCGATATCCTTGGGGTCCGTACCGAGCACATGGGCACCGCCAGTCTCCTGCAGACGAAGTGCGATGTTCTGGGGCAGCTGGCCACCGACAGAAACAACGACACCGCTAGCACTCTCAAGCTCATAAATGTCCATGACACGCTCGTAGCTGAGCTCTTCGAAGTACAGCTTGTCAGCAGTGTCGAAGTCGGTGGAGTAAGTCTCGGGGTTGTAGTTGATCATGACGGTCTTCTTGCCCATGTTGCGCAGGGAAAGGGTGGCATTGACGGCACACCAATCAAACTCAACCGAACTTCCAATACGGTACACACCGCTTCCCAGAATGATCGTGCCATGGTCGTCAAAAGTGACATCGTGGGAGGTAGCATTGTAGGTGGTGTACAAGTAGTTGGTGTCGGCAGGGAACTCAGCGGCAAGCGTGTCGATCTTCTTCACCCAAGGCATGATTCCGAAGCTCTTCCTGCGGGCGCGCACATCGTCCTCGGTCGAGCCAACAAGGAGAGCAATCTGTTTGTCGGAGAAGCCGAGTTTCTTCGCCTTCAACATAGTTTCTTCCTGAACACCGAAGAGGCTGCCGATATCCTTGAGTTCATGATGGCACTCCACGATGTTCTGGAGCTTGTAGAGGAACCACTTGTCAATCTTGGTCAGTTCATGAACCTTATCCACGGAGTAGTTCTCGTGGAGCATGGCCTGACCGACAGCCAACCAACGGCGGTCGGTAGGGTTCTTCAAAACCTCATCCAGGTTCTCGAACGTATCACCTTGGAAACCCAGGAATCGGGGATCGACCTGGCGGATAGCCTTCTGGAACGACTCTTCAAAGGTACGGCCAATGGCCATGACTTCACCAACCGATTTCATGGAGCTTCCGATATCCCTGTTAACATGCTGGAACTTGCTCAGATCCCACCGGGGGATCTTGGTGACAATGTAGTCTAAGCTTGGCTCGAAGTTTGCAGTAGTGGTCTTGGTCACAGCGTTGGGAAGCTCGGGGAGGGAATGGCCAAGACCAATCTTTGCAGCAGTGTAGGCAAGAGGGTATCCAGTAGCCTTAGAGGCTAGAGCCGAAGAACGAGAGAGACGGGCGTTAACTTCAATAACACGGTAGTCGAGACCATCGGGCTGCAAGGCATACTGCACATTACATTCACCGACGACACCCAGATGACGGACAATCTTAATTGCAGCCGTGCGGAGCATGTGGTACTCCTCGTCGGATAAGGTCTGACTAGGAGCAACAACGATACTGTCGCCCGTGTGAATACCAAGGGGATCAAAATTCTCCATGTTGCACACAGTGATACAGTTGTTGTTAGCATCCCGAACCACCTCATACTCGACCTCCTTCCAGCCCTTGAGGGACTTCTCAACCAGAACTTGGGGAGAAAGAGTCAAGGACCGAGATACCAGGTTCTTCAGTTCCTCGGGGTTATTGGCGAATCCGGAGCCCAACCCACCAAGCGCATATGCGGAACGGACGATAATGGGGTAACCCACTGTCTCGGCAGCCTGCAAAGCCTCATCAACGGTGCTAACAGCAATGGATTCAGCAATCGGGATGTTAATCTCATTCAAGGCCTTGGAGAACAGATCGCGGTCTTCGCTAGTCTCCAAGGTCTTGATGCTGGTGCCGAGAACCTTGACACCATACTGGTCAAAAGTACCCATGCGGTTCATCTGCACACCCAAGTTCAAGGCAGTCTGTCCACCGAATGAAAGAAAGATACCGTCGGGCCTTTCCCGCTCAATGACATAGGTCACATATTCCGGCGTGACTGGGAGGTAGTACACTTCGTCTGCAAGCTTGTGGTCCGTCTGAATGGTTGCAATGTTCGGGTTAATCAAGACCGATTGAACGCCAGCCTCCTTGAGAGCCTTCAAAGCCTGAGAGCCTGTGATTGAAAATAGGACATTAGGGTCTGTAAACAAAAAAAAAAAAAAAAAAAAAAAAAGGCCTTGACTAGTGTCCGATGCTAGACTTCGCGACCTTTTATCTCTTCATGTCCATCCCTCTCCATTCTTCGTCTCGACAAAAACGCTCAGACACGAGTAAAATCCGTCGGCCTAATACTTGGAAACGTGGAAAAGAAGAGACATTCTAGGTCTGTGGGAGAATATGAGTAACAGTTCATTCCACTTACCGGAATAATCAAATTCTCCGGCCTGTCCAATACTCAGACCACCACTACCAATGACCAAGACCTTCTTCACATCCACGAGACTGCCGCCGGGCTTAAAAATCCCACTGTTGATATAACTCTCCGCGGCGGGAGCGGATTCCGAGGCCAATTGGCGGAGGGCGTTAGAAAACGAGCGCAATTGCTGCGATCGCCATGGCGACAGGTTCTTCTGCTGCAATCGCAGAGCTGATGCCGTCGAACGGGCGGTCGTCTGGGAGGAGAACGAGCGCAGAGCTGGAAGAGCGGCCCGACGAGATTCAGCCGCACAGCGCTGACGCAAGAGGGCGGACGTCGCCTGTCCGCAACGAGCGGCGAGAACCATTGCGTACTGCGCCGCCAGGGGAGGATTTTAGGAACGGGGGGATAGAGGAGAGTCAATTGACCCAATAGATGACTGTATTTCCCACTAATATCCAAGGGAGAAGGCCCGGCCTATCCGTGACTAAATTGATGGTGATGGTGATGATGGATCCCTACTGTCCCACTTTATGTCACACACCCAATAAGTTAGGTCGGCTACTCGAGTGGAATGAAAGGATAGATGGCCTGGCGTACCAGTCGGGGAAAGAAGGGGGGGAGGAAGTGACCAGAAGGGAAGAAGAGATGAATAGGAAAAGAAGACCAAGGGAAGCCGAAGAAATAGACCGGGAGGAAACAGGACAGCAGTAGCGATGAGTCAATGTATGGAGTATGGAACCAGGAACTCAGGATAGTCAAGACTCGCCCAGGAACCCCAAAGCGCGCCAAAAAAATGCCCCAACCTTCAGGCCGATAAGAGCTCCGGTCTGCGGAGGACCTTTTTTTTTTATTTTTTTTTTTTTGTCTCTTGTGCTCGGCCCTCCATAGTTGTTCGATCTGATAGGTCAGCTCTGGGAGTTTGGCGTACACAGAGACACACCGCCTGCATATCCCACCAATCATCGCCAGATGGTGGACATACAGTCACCTTAGGGGAACCATAAAGACCAATGAACCAAAGGGTGGGTGGATTCACCGTAAGTAATGATAATACAAATCACTAATAAGTGGTATTTCCTGTGAACGCGTACCTACAAAGTACTCTGTAGATACTCCCAAGGTGCCTCGTGATGGAAGATTAGAGATACTCAACATAGTGATTCATTATAGTTGTAATTTATTGATAGGCTCTTTTAATAGTCTTCTGTAATCAATTGAATACTTCTCCTGTTATTCATCCCATGCAAAAGGTCTAGTTAATAGCTACAAATCTTGGCAGGAAAATTTTTCTGGCTAGCCTAGCAGATCAATGAGCGTTTGTACCTCGCTACCACGCTAATTGCCTTTAGTGACGGGTACGGCGGCTTCCGAAACTCCATGTCATGCCGTAGATGAGCCTACAATATTCAGATACGACATCCTTCGGCAAGTGTGTATAACTTTATTTATGGCGGACGATGTATCTCCATCGGCCCGATAGATCAAATCACTGATTAATTAATTAACCTTATCAGTTGCTACCACTCCCACCTTTCCACTCAGTCTCGACCACGGCCCCTTGGGTTGCCGCCTATCGTTCCAATTCGTGCGTCCTCGCAACCGAGTGGATTGCGCCTCATTCGCCCAGATGTCGCTCTCCTCATTCTCTGCATCGTAGCTGCCTCGGCGGGTCTCATCCAGATCCTGGTTCACGATACAATACAGCTCCCGAAGCAGCTGCTGCGCGTCTTGTACTGTTTCGCTCCCCTCCGCCACCTTTTGCTCCACGTACTCCCGTTCGTTCGTCCCTGCCGCATCGGAAGCAAATGCCCAAGCCTCAGCCAAAGCAACGAGTTCGTCCGGTTTAGCCGGTTCGGTTGGATTTGTAGAATGCCGATAGTTGATGGCCGCAACAGCATGTTTAAACCGTGGTTGTCGGGCGAGAATGGGATACTCCGGAAGAAGGTGGCTCTCATCGCGTAGGCGATTTAGCATGCGAAGGGCCGTGGTCTTTTCCTTGGAAAGCAACCCGGACAAGTAGAACTTCTGCATAGCCAGCGCACGCTGGGCTTTCGAGAGCGGAAGAAGGATGTCAGTTGTATATCCCAGGACATCTACCGGTTCCAGGGACGGCGCCTCTTCTGCAGGCACTTGGACTGTCTCCGGGGCACGTTCCGGGAGCTTCTTAGATCCATTTGCAATAGGCTGGCAAGCCCTAGAAGCCGCATCTAAGAGACGTTTGCGCGCCTCTACGTAAGCACCGTATCGCTCCATAATCTGTGCTTTTTGCTCTTCAAGCAGGCGGGCAGATTCCTCGATCTCATCTGCAGGGGGTTCCTGCATGGGGCCGTCTTCGTTGCTCCCGACACTCACCAACTTCTCTTCCACCCATTTCACCAACTCATTTCGTGTCCGCTGTAGAGCCGCAACCCTCACAGCTGGGGAAATATCCTCCGGTGGGGGTTGTTTCGCCTTCAACCCTTCTAGTAATTTCTTCTCTTTATCCACCTGAGCCTTCGCACGGATTACAGCTCTTTCCAATTTGTGTACCAGCTCCTCGATCCCTTCCTCCGCTAGATGGCCATTTTGTTTCTCTTCCTCAAATTCTTCCGGCAACCCTAGATGTTGCCTTCGACTCGTATTCGGGTCGAAATCCTCAGGAGAAGGTATGTCCCGAGATTTGAGCTGCTGCAAATGGTGCTGGAAGACCTGTAGTTTTGCATATTGGCGACGCTCACGAAGAAGTCGAAGATATGCCTGAAGGTCCAACCTGGGGTCCGAATTGGCTGTCTCGACCGGAGGATTCTTGCAAGAAGCCACTCTTTCCGTAAGCGCTTGATATTCCCTTCTTGCTTCAACATTGGCCTTTAATGCTTGTAAATACTCCCTCCTCAGGCCCGTCAATCCCGGCGAAATACGCTTCACGTCGACAACGGCATCGTGCGGTTCACATAGCGAGAGATGGGATTGAGCGTGAAGGCCCGGGTGGTCAGCATTGTCATCTGCAAAGACGATATGTGCACGAAGGTAGGCAGTCAGAGCCTGTCGTATACGCAGAGCCTCCTGGGGGCTTTTAATATAAGGAGCCAACGGTTTGGCAAAGTCGGGGAGATTTGCAGGGACAGCAGGGTTAATTCATGCTGGGCCATTGTAGGGGATACGATGACGCTGAGGTCAAATCAGCATTATTAAGCTACAAAATCACCTGGGCTCAGCGCGCTGGTACTAGATCATGAATGAGAGATGTGTGTAGACCGTCGATGGCGCTACTTGGAATGTACCCCAACCCGGATCTAGCTGGTTTGTTTGTTTGTTTTGTATGTATATCACGTGACCATGGTTTCATCCATTGGTGCTTTTACACAAAATATGAGTTTCTTGATCATATCTATAATGGTTTAAATTTTTCATATTACAGCCGACTATAACATTAAATAACGCGTATCATTATCTCACCAATCTTAGGTTATACACCGAGGATCCTGGTATGTTTTCAATCAGAAGATACCTCTCAAGCAGCCAACCAAACTGGGACAATCTCGGACAGTCCAAGGACTATATCGCCCTGTAGAGCGGCGACTTGGATATATGGGATATTGGTATCTTGAAGACTCACTTTCGTCTCAAAGTTTGCCCGTTTATAGGAGGCAAGGTGAGTGGTCTTGTTCAACGGTGAAGCAGAGTAAATCGCCCAGTGCATACTCGGTGGCACCATTCCAACTCATATACACCTCGACAGTTTTGTCCGATGCACGATGGACAACAACAGCAGGTTTCCAAGAGGGAGTAGCTCTCCATTGGAACTTATAACCATGATAGGATTGTAGTTCAAACTCACCAAATTGTGCAGTGAGAACAGCATTGCCTTCTCCGTCGTATTCTTTCAACTTGGGAACGTCTTCATAACCGACAAACAAATGAGGCTGCGAAGTCTTCGGACCCAGCACCTGGAGACTTCCCGGGTTGGGAGAGTATACCGGATCGTTTGGATCGGATACTTTGCGCAACGGCGTGGCCTGGTAATTAACGAGGTCAACGTTTAGGATCAGCGCAGATGACATGTCAGTTTTTCCGCGGCGCTTTACACTGCCGAAAAGGCTGAGGAAAAAGCTGTCGTCCGTCTCGTTGTAAATACGCACGTGGCTTTGCCTGGAAAAGCCGACGTAGTTGAGTTGAAAGTCGCCACCATCGATACTCTAATGAAGGTTCTATTAGATGTGTGCAGATGACATTGGTGTAAGCATTGAACATACGGAAAGCTGCCATCGGATTGAACAATCTTTATTGTGATAGAAAGTAGAAGAACAGTGCTGCAGAGATATCACATAGCCTTGCTTGGCTGGAGTGATTGTATTGAGACGGTAGGGATCAAATGGCTTTTGATGGGTCCCATAACCTTCAATACCTGCCGTTGAAAGTGCAATGGGGACGCGGTCAAGAGCACTCCACGAGAAGAGAATGTCATTGGTCGCAACGTCGATCTCATAGAACAAACAATCGACCATATACTGATCCGGCTTGCCGCCAATGCTCGTCAAGTCCTTCTGGGTGATGTTGGCCACCGGGGCCAGAATAGTATTCCAAGGCGTGACTCGATGCTCATGAACATCGATATAGGACTGTCTGGCTTGAGCATCCGGTGCGATGTAGTTGTCCTTCAGCGTAATGGTGTACATCTCTTGTAAGCATTATCCAGGATGTGAACCGTGCCAAAGCAATAGCCCAGGTCACTCAATTCCCCTGACCAGAAAGTAATCATATCCTGGCCAAATATCTTCTGCATTTAGAAATCGGCTGTGTCCAGATAGTCTCCCTGGTATACTAGATCGCCATTGTTTTTGCACATGGTAGGACCCAATTGGGTATGTTGTCTGCTTTGAAGACCAAGGAAGATGAATCCCTCATCCACATCACCAGTTTGAGTGATGTTCAGCAGGGGAACTTGCCATGGTCCTGTGATGAATGTACGATAAAGTCAATTTTCTGCCGTTAAAGCCCCGACAGACAGCAGCAAGCTGCTGCAGAGAGAACGTTGGATCATATTTATCTGCATGCAACGGAGAAAGCACGGGGTGATGGGCAAAATGAATGCCACTGAAGGTTTAAATAATGTCAGATGGATGACCAATAGCGACTATTTAAGAGCTAGCCATCGTCCTTGCGCTCATATCGTCCCTCGACCTCGACCCTTACTTGATTCCCAGTTACAGGATGGAACAGCCCTCCCTTGCGCGGGATGCGCTTGAGGAAGTCATTGATGCATGGGGATACAATCATCTAGATGCCTCAACACAGCCTTGATGATCTGCAAATAGCCTTTTAATCGTGACAGGTCCTGATGCTACTTCGCCTGCAGGATTGTTTGGTCTGTTTTCATTGCCCTAGATTCCTCCAATCAAGGGGCGTCCCCATGAACTTCTCTCTTTCACTCATCGTTCACCCTCTGCAGCAATATTCTTTCCCCCTCTCTTCATCGTCATCACCAACATTTAACACTTCCATTATGGCGACCGAATCGAGTCCGGTGCCCACCTCCTCGCCGAGGCCGAGACCGCGTACAGCCACTGGAACCCATCCGACCACTACATCCTCGTCCGCCTCGTCTCGTCGCCCATCGCAAGTCATGGGCCCTCCATCGATTCCCTTCAGTATGAGTGACCCGGAAAGCGTTCGAGCGGCGTCAGGTACGTGAATTTAATTGCAAATAATGCTGTTGGAAATCGATCTGATAATAATCTAGGTCCATTGCGCCATCCCAAACCACTCACTCCGTCCGACCTCCATTCCATGCTAGAGAAAGAACAAGAGGCAATGGTAAGCTAGACAGCTCTCGCTGTGAAAGACAAAAACAAAGACTTCAGGCACTGACGCTCGACTTCAACTCTAGGTAAACCGTCTTTCGAGAGAACTATCACTTCTTCGTCAACAAACAGCGTCTGTCGCATCAACTGCGTCATCGGCCTCGACCAGCTTCAACGACCCGATGGACACTCTGTACTCCCCTTATCTTATTAACACAGCACATCCCACAGCATCCCGAAGACATCGCTCCTCCTCCAGCCTCAGCTCCTCATACGTTCCAGCAGTTCAAGGATCCCGGACCGGAAGCGTTACGGGCATTGCACCATCGCGGGATGTCAGTGTTACGTCTCCACGTCCCGGCGACTCCATGCGATCGGGTCGAAGCCGGGAGCCATCACTGACATCGCCTCGACCGTCGGATGGAGCTCTATCGTTACCACCATCGTCCCAGCAGATCCCCTACCAGTCGATCGATCAATTATCACATCCCCCTGGCGCCCCATCCAATGCCCACCGTAGTTCTCTCTCCCAACAACAATCTCGAACCTTTTCGAGTACGTCCCGTCCCGACGAAATCGCACATCAGCGGGCAGAGCTGGAGCTTATTCGACGAGAGAATGAAGCTTTTCGACGCCGTGTACGAGAGCTTGAGTCCACACTGAAAAAATATCGAGAAGAGGTTCCGACGGCACCGTCCGCAATGAACGCTCTTACAGACAGTTTGAGGAAAGCTTCTCTTACGGAGGATGATAATGGAAAATAAAACGATGGTCTTTTGCTTCCCTTTTTCCTACATTTTTATTGGGTTCGTCATGTTATCTAGAAAGCAGGATCTTTCGTGGTCAACACCAGTACTAGCTACCAGCGGGAGTTCGGAGCGCATGTCGTCTCTCTTTGTATTCTTTCCTATATGCCAGAATGCCCTTATGCTGTGTAACCAACTCTCCATGATAATTAATAGTCCTGCCTGATGGAATCCTCAGGAACACACAATCACATGCAAACCGCCCCACTGTGGCTGTGCGTCGCCCCTCCCACGTCATCGATGTGGCTCGTCGACAATAAATACAGCACAATGCCTTGTCTGCCTCAGCATCCCCTCCACTCTCACTTTCCCAAATCTACATCTTTCGACCGATTATTGTCTATATCATCCTACAGCCTGGTCGATTCATCATCATGTCTCAGCGCTCCACTGTTCACGTCTCGGGCATCTCGTCCGAAACCTCCGACAAGGAGGTCGAGGAGTTCTTCAGCTTCTGGTATCGTACACACGCTTTCTTTTTAACATCTGTAAACGACTGACCAAATCCCAGTGGCAAGATCACCTCTATTTCAGTGACACCCATTTCCAACGAGCCAGCGGCCCCCAAGTCTGCCACTGTGACGTTTGAGAAAGAAGCGTACGTCCAATCTACCCCGCACCTGTTCTCGTCCTAAACCAGCGCGAAGCTAACATTCAGTTTCAGCGCGGCTAAGACCGCCTTGCTTCTGGACCAGACCAGGCTACGATCTTCACCGGTACACGTCCAGGCTGCCCAATCGCTTGAGGATATCGCTGGCCCGAACACCTCCACCGCCGCCGAAGCCAAAGACGAGAACGGTGGTCATCTCGATCAAGAAGATAAGCCCAAATCTCGCATCGTCGCGGAGTACCTGGCGCACGGCTATGTTGTCAGCGATGGTGCCATCCAGAAGGCCATTGCCCTCGACCAGAAGCACGGATTCTCCACGAAATTCACGACGGCCCTGAGCAACTTCGACCAGAAGTACCATGCCACTGACCGAGCCCGCGGATTCGACGAGAGCTATAAACTCAGTGACAAGGCGGTGACCGGCTGGCGTGGTCTCAACTCGTACTTCACGAAGGCCCTGGAGACCCCGTCCGGAAGGAAGTTGCATGAATTCTACGTCAAGACTGACAAACAGGTTCGCGACATCCACGCGGAGGCCCGACGTCTAGCCGACTTGAAGAGCGGGAAGCCCGCACAGGGTGAATCGAGTGAGGTCTCAGCCACTAGTACCGCCGAGACCACAAACGTTGCTCCTGTGTCTGCGTCTTCGCCTGCCCCTGCTACAGTGCCAGCTACCAATGTGGATTCGGGGGCTGCACATGCTGCACCCGAGAAATGAATGAAGTCTTAATATTCGATAAATTTCCAGCTGGGCGACTGATCTGGGTGCATGATTTTTCTGTTCGCATAATGACGATTGTCTACATGGATGTATTATTTGGGACATTCCGTTGTATTGTCTTTGTTAAAAAAAGTTGTCCAGACCTTTTGCTATGAAGTAGTTTAGTCCCTAGTACGCTAAATGATTAACCTGATAAATGACCATTGAAATGAGATGCAACCATGACAAAGTACATCTTGAAAACAATAGTCCATCAATTTACATTTCCATCATTACCTGAAACACAACCATGCCGTACCTCATCGTCATCCTCATCATATCATCATCGTATGATCCAACTTAAATCAATCTATTTAATTCCCCGGCCCCTTCCGAAACTTCCACGCCTCGATATCCTCCAAGATATGCTTCGGATTACTCTCCAACCGGCGAAGTTGGTCCTCTGGCTCCTGAGGAGCAGCCTGTCGCAACGTGCTTTGGTGTCGGGGATCGTATCTCCCTGATGCCAGAGGAGCCAGCTGAGCGGCTGTCTGACGCTCTGGGGCGGTTGATTCACGACCTGAGAGGGGAGAGGTCATTTTTTTCCCCTTTTTTTCTTTTGGTTTATATAGCTCTTTGTATATGTGCTTGAGTTGTCAGGTAGTATATATAAAGTTCTATATATACTAAATAAAGGTGGATGGGATGGATGAGTAGAACTTAATGTTTGTTGAAGATTAAAGTCGTCAGATGGACTGACTAAGTATCATTCACTAGGAAGAGTGGCTCTTAAATAGGGTTGCCATCAATTGGATCCATCATCATCATGACGTTTTGGTTCCACTGTTGAAACCGGATTGCCTCTAGATACTTCCAATCGAGTAGACTAGACTCTGTCAAAGAGTCAAATTCCTAGAAAGAGTCTCTATTACATGTATGCGATTCTAGTGAAGACGCCTTGTTGGTGGCGATGGCGTCATTGCATCCTGTGGCCACGTGATTGATATACATACAGAATGCGATTCCTCCTCTTTATTTTTAATGTTGCACATGGGATATAGGGTCATCTTGTGATCATAGACAAAAACAGAAGGTGATAAAGACAAAAGGGGATAGGAATAAAGCCAATTCACAGAATAATTGGGGAATCAAAGTCTTGTAGGTTGGTGCAATACAGAAAGAAAAATGAGAGAGAAATAAGAATAGGACTTTTAGGAAAATATCAGGGCCCACCAACAATCACCAACATGTGTCAAAAAATAAAACGATCTAAGGTAACGTGGAACATAGAAGGGAAAATTAACATGGCAGGGGAAAAATGAAAATACGTTTCCAGCCAGCGTCCAAGATAGACATCCAAACTGGAATAGCTAGCTTATTTTATATCGTAAACTGTGTTTCCAGCAGAAGCCAACTGGCTCATCTCGTTGACTTGCTGGCCCTTTTTTCTTTTTCTTTTCTCTTTGGATGACTTTCTTGCTTCCTCCGCTCTCCCTCGGCTTGTTTCAACCCCCTTAGACCTATTGATTACCATTCGCCTGGGAGACGGCAGCTTCGGCACTAGCCAAAGCCTTCGCATCCGCCTCGTGGAAAACAGCCTCAATCACCTGCTTTTCCTCCGAATTCAGGATCTCCGTCAAGTTGTCATACAGTTGCGGTTGTTCCTGCTGAAGGTCTACAGAATAATGTTAGCTGACGGGCACGCTCCACAATGTCACATCGGGTAAGGCATACTCAAGAAGACTTGCTTGAACAAGCCATAGGGCTCAATTTTATCCAAGGGGGTCTCAAGCAAACTCTCTTCATCTAAGTCATCGTCGTCATCGTCGTCGGCGAACGAACCAAATTTCTGGGCCTAAGGAGCTGTCAGCATAAACACTGGTGCCTGGTTGGGTGATAGGTCGCTCACCTCCTTGTTCAGGAAATCGAGATATGCAGCACTCTCGTCGGGGATATCGCCCTCAGGACCACACTCGGCTTCATCCTGGTCCGTCCACTCAACCTCACCATCCCAGTCATTACCTTCATCAACCTCATCACCCTCGTCATCAAAAGTGAAATCAGATTCTTTCGTTGCATCCTCGCGATCTTTAGAAACGTTAGTACACAAGACCATTACTCAGGTAGGTATATATAGCAAGCGTACTCTTAATAGCGGCAGGTAATGTCTGGAAGAGCCGGACAGCGCCTTGGAGCAATCGGGGCCAACCTTGTTGCACGCTCGCGGGGACATCCCCAGCCTTCAGCGTCAATAGTGAGCTAATGGCAGCAATCGACAATTTCTTATCATGCACACGTCTGAAGTTGTCAATATTCGAGAACCAGGTGCTGAAGAACTTGTTCGTCCAGCCATTGGACTCCAGAACCTGAAGACCCAGGACCGGGTTGTAGTATATAGCATTAATCACCATCTCCATCAGGTGAATTCGGTATGACTTTGTCTTTGTGTCACCGCCGTCAATGACCCGCATCGCTAGCTCAATGAAAATCGGAATATACTGGTCGATACAACCGCGTAGGTTGAGCATCACGGTCTCTGCTAGCTTGCAACCGCATATCCGATCCACTCCACCGACCTTCTCATCGCGGAAGATGTCTTGGACCATGCCAACAACAGCTTCCAAGTAGGCCGGGTTTTGGACCATCATCTCAGAACCATAGGCCACATAGTTGTCAAGTGCGGGCAACATGTCTTCCAAATATAGCTCTGCGCCTGCTTTGAAGGTCTTGTGGATGAGTTCAAACGCTTGCCACATCGTAGGGGAGATAGACTTGGAAGCAAATGTGCAGCTGTCGATGATCTCAAAGACCTCGTTGTAGAGGTCATACAGCTTGTTCTCAAGAGTGATGCTAATCACAGGCATGAGAATCGTCTCGAGGTGCAGGAGCACGTCCGGAGTGCTCTCAAGGGTGAGGATAAGGGTTCCGATAGTTTGCAGAACCCCCAAAGCCGTGATGCTCTTGTCATCTAGGAAATCACCATATGTATCCTCATCGCCCTTGGCAGCATTCCTTTCCAGGAGCTCACCAACAATTCGCATATAAGTGTCACGTAGCTGCTCGCTGAGCGCCACAGCAAATGGTGTGAGTTCAGCGGAGAAGACCTCCACAAAATCTTCCATGACATTAGCCAATGCATCCACGTCCACCTCATTGGCCAGCTTAAGCAACTGTTGCATGATTTGCGGAATGTTCTGCTGCATGGAGGTCCTGATGATGTCATGGCGGATTAGAGGCTGCAATGCAAGGGCCGCTTCAACCCGGACAGGGAGTTCAGAGTCTGTCATCGATTCAAGGATGTTCCGGTAGATGATCATGAGGTTGTTCGGATCCTGGAAGTCAAGCTGCTCGAATTTCTCCAGGGTATCGCACGCACGAGCCCGAAGGAAACCATGGGGGCTTCGGAACTCAGGGAAAACGTGCCGGACAAAGAAGTATTCAACCTGATCAGCGATGGGGCTCTTCTTCCCCAGAATGACAGAAGCAAGAGAGCCAATCATCCGCAAAGCACCTTCCTTCTCCCTTGGCTGCTTCTGGTCATCTGGAGCAGCTTCATACTTGCTGACGACACCATTGACAAACGTGAGAATCGAGAAGGTCTGCTTCTTACGATTCTTCGTGAGAGCAACCAAGAAATTCGTAGCTGCGACATCAGGCGCCGAAACCTCCTCGTAGTAGTTCAGTTTCCGGTGAAGGTACTCGGATGGGTCAGTCTGGAACAATTCAATGTCCTCATCAGATTGGCATAGAATGGGAAAGATGAAATGGGCGACCAGATTGTCCATGTGCGGCTTGAGATGATCCCACATCGCCTTTGGCTTAACGCATTCCTCCAGGAAAACCAGAGTGTAGGCGAGTGATGGGTTGCTAAGCCACTGGCCCTTGGAAACCCACTTGTCAATCTCTTGTAGATAACCCTTGAGAATCTCCGGGGCAAACGTCGTGGTAAAGGCTTTTCCGTATTGTGTGTAGTCAGGGGTGCTGGACTTTGTCATTGTTGTTGGGTTTCCATATCTGTAGGTACAAATCAGATGAAATAACAACGGCTGCGTCTAAGACAATGTACCCACCTGATAAAGAGGCGGTTCAAATTAGCGTAAGACCACTTCTTACACTTCCACCAGTGGTTCAGTTCTCTCTCCTCCTTAGACTCTAGCATGGCGCTGGCAGGAGGTTCCTTGGCAATAATCCTCAAGAACAGTGTGCACCAATCAACAGTGGCTTGCTGTGTTTGCAAGAATGGCGAAAGCTCGAACTAAAACCGGCTTCCAGTCAGTTTCCCATCGGTTTATCACAATATCGACGCCTTTTCAACAGTCTAATCCACTTACATAGATAGCATGCTTGTATGACTTCACGACAATCCGAAGCATCTCCGCTGCTTCCAAGCTCTCTTCATCGACCAACTTCAATCCGATGTTCAGAAGTTGAGGGAACGAATGCTCGACGATCTTATCGAATTCCTCTCTCTTTTCTCCCGCCTTAAACCGGTACACGCGGCAAATGGCTAACAGACATTGCAGGCCTGCGTAGACCGAGTTTGCATTATTGGTTCCCAAGAGTTGGAGGGTGATATCCAAAAATCCTGGCCACTGTTCCGGGAAATCATGCTGAAGGATTTTCTGGAGAAGAGGAACAAGCTGTGCGCGAACATTGGGCGGTGTCGATGCCAACGCCGGAATTAACCTCTCTCGAAACCCGGGTTTCTCATCCTCTGGGATAGGGGTTCGCAGCGGGCTTTCTTCAACGGGGGACCAGCCACGATTAATTCGGTTCTTCAGGTAGACGCCGGCTACAAAATACCATCCAAGATTAGCTCAGCAACACCAAACCGACCCCGGTACAAAAGACAGAAGAGTGGTGAGAACGCAATATCACACATACCCGAAAGTTGGACAGCATTGTTCTGTTCCCCCTGGAGAATGTCCAACAGCGCATTTATGAAGCCCGGTTGAGTCTCAGCCTACAAAACATCGCGAAGATGAAAGTGAGCACCATGAACCGGACTCGAAGGCACTTAATCCACTCCGACACGTACATATTTTAGATCCAATTCCGCCTGTCGTCGATTATCCGCATTCACATCAAGCGTCGACTGTATACGGTCCCGAAGAGCTGAGACATCCATCTCGCACCAGCAACAGCCCCCAGTGACCAAATTCCAGTTCCGAATAGATAAACCCCGTTACGCAATGCCGAGACGGTAGATGTAGGTGTATGGTAGGGGAGGGAGGGGAACAAGGGCGATAGAGTAGCGGGGATTCTGATAGGAGTGTGCAGATTGTAAAAGTGCACATGGGGTTTGTTGGGTTTGGTTTGGTTTTCTCGTGGATTTTCAAGCGTGGCCGCCCCGCGCCTGTGGCAGCTAATCAGAGCGCTCGCAGCCACGCGCGGTAAGAGAATTTTCCTCCTGAATATTTTGCCCCAGAAGGCCAGTTCGATGGCTTGAACCAAGGCTCGAAGGTTTTTAGATCGGGGAGATGAGAAGATTTCGGTTCGGAGGTTTTTTTTTTTTGGGGGGCTTCTTGTTTTTGAAACCCTCTTAAAAGGAGGGGAGTTTAACCCTTTTAGCCCGCTGTTTGTGATGAATTCTTTGTTTGCATGGCCTGAACAAAATTCAGGCAGGAATTTCTCTACACAGCATCATTTCCCCCAAGGAGTCAAAAGTAAAGAAAACAAAGTAAAATAAAACAAGGCTGGTTCCTTTCCCCCAATCATCATGCTCTTTTCTCCATTCCCCCCTTCCCACTACATGTACAGAGAGGCCGCGAAGATTACATCTCGCTTGATCAACTCCTGGGCCTGCTGCATCTTGGTATATAGTGTGGGATCCCCCACCAATTTCGCTGCATTCTTCACTTCTCGACATGTCTCGTCCAATCGAGTAATGGTCCGCACAATTGTGCCTTCCATCACATCCGTTAGATCAGTGATGCGGTTGAACGACATCCCTCGAGCCCATTCGTAAACCACCTCCGCCAAACCAAACCGTGGCTGACTGGCAAAGTCATTGCTGTCTTCGCTAGACTGGATAACCTGGTATTGGATCTGGAAATCATTCACCTTGTCCGAAATCCGAACAATGGCCTCTTTGCCCTTTTCTAGACGGGGCGTCAACGTAGGCACATTTTCTGTCTTTTCTTGGAAGACAAATGCGGACAAGAGTGCGACGATCTCCTCTGGTTCATATTCGGCCAGCACATTTTCAAGGATGAGTTCCGTGAGCACAAGCTCGTCAGCTGAATGAATCTATCAAGATAAGATTAGTTTTGGTTTTGGTCGCCCGTGGTTGATCCTCGTCTATACGAACCTCGCATGCCACCTTTCCTTTCAACTGTACGCGAGACTGCTCATCCACGAAACCCAATTCCCTCAACACCTGAATGCGTTGCTCGTAGTCGGGCAGAAGTTGAAGGTTTTGGTCGGACATAAGCTGTTTCAACTGCGAGATGTTTTCCTTTACTTGCCACTCGTCATGTTGCATTTCGAACTGTGGAACGTAAGCCATTGAGCTACTGAATGATGGAGCAAAGCACGGCTACTCACATGCTTCAAGAACTGCGGACATTGCAGACACCGGCAAGACTGAACGACGGATGCTTGGGCTCGTCTTTTATCCAAGACGTCTCTCACTTGTAACTCCTTAATCCGAGCCCAATCCATCTCGTCCCAAATTGGGCTCGACCACGAGGCACACAATTTTGATAGCTCTTTATCCGCAAACTTCGCCGCCTCTGTGTCGTGTGAATTAGCAATTTGGTTGTTTCCAAATGACAGCATCGCCACCCACCTTTCTTGATGTTGAGATACCATATTGGGCCGCCAAGCTTCACTACCGTGTTGGTAACACACTCGAGATCCGATAACGGTATCTTTTGCACTTTCAGAGTCATGTCTGCCGCATGACTCGGAAGCCGTTGCAGCAATTGATGGAATGTTGGGAGGAATGGTAGAATATCGCTTGGATGACGCTTGCTACCCAATTTGCCAATTTCAAGGACCTGTATATTTGGTGTAGATCCGCCGCCCACTCCCTCCTTAACTACGACACCAGCAGTCCGGTATCCATCCTGTGATATCATTAGTAAGGGGGGATTCTCTGGAGCATGGAGAACAGGAGTAAGAATAAGGATAGTTTGCCTACCTTTCGGTATACAATTAATCGCTTTGGCACAAAAAGTCGCTTACCCACAGGCGAGGAGATCAGTCCAACATGAAGTTCACTGGTTAGCCTTTCATATTCGACGGCTGCTTCGTGGCAAGCAGCGAGGTCGATGTCGCAAATATCGCAAGGTTCTCGTTTAATTTTCTCTAGACTAGCCTCGGAGAGCTGGACCTGTTTCTCATGCTCTGGAAGCAAAGCTTGAGTGGCGTTCTCACTGAAGCTCCGTTTGATCATCTCTTCAATCTTTAGAGCCTCCACACGCAAAAGATTCAAGATCATGTTGTATGTGAGTCTAAATTGAGATCGCAGCTTGGTAGGATCACCAAGGATCATCCTCCGCAAAGCACCAGCAGGGGGAGCTTCGTCTCTGCCAGCATTAACGATGATCACATAGCCAACCGTATCAAGACCGCGTCGTCCAGCGCGCCCAGCCATTTGAGTGTACTCTCCGGGCAACAGATCTCTAAAACTTTTGCCATCGTGTTTACGGAAGCCCGAGAAGACTACTGTTCGAGTAGGCAGGTTGAGTCCCATGGCAAATGTCTCCGTTGCGAAGAGAACCTTTACCAATGATTTCGCAAACAAGATCTCAACGATCTCTTTCATAATTGGCAGAAGACCACCATGGTGAACCGCGATACCTCTGCTTAGTAACTCGCGAAGCCGAAGCACTTGTGGAAGTCCTCGATCTTCGGGCTTCAGTCGGGTAAGTGATTTCTCAATAAACATGTGCACCAAACTCTTCTCCGAGGCAGTGCAGAAGTCTTGATTTGTGAGTGAGTCTGCATTTTCTTCGCATCTTTTCTTAGAGAAGACGAATATACAGCCCGGAAGCAGGTTTTCCTTGCGTAAATGTTGGACGAGATGCACCCAAATCGTCTTGTCCTGTGCAGCTGTAGTCCTTCCTCCACCACGTCCTGTACGAGCAATATTTCCAGTGCCTCTGGTAGCTGGCTGTCCTCTACCTCTCTGAGCACCACCTCCACGCTGCGCATTACCGCGAGGGGCACCCCTACTCGGGGCCTGCCCACGGCCTCTTCCCTGAGGCCCTCCTCTCTGTGCTTGGGATTGAGCCTGTGCTTCTGCTGCCTTCTGAGCTTTAATTTTATCCCTTCCAGAAATAACATTATCTGCTTCTTTCCAACCGCTTTCGAGGAACCTTTTATTGGAATCGACAATCTTATACTTTCCTTTACCAGCCCAGAGATAATGCTCGAGAGGGACAGGTCTTTTGGGCGTAGAAATAACATAGATATCCTTCTTCTTGGTTCGGCCAACCCATGATGCGAATTCATACGTGTTAGGAACGGTTGCAGACAGTAATATTAAAGTGACATGCTCTGGGAGCATAATGATGACTTCTTCCCAAACAACACCTCTTTCAAGATCGTTAACGTAATGCACTTCATCGAAAATCACAAACTCAACATCTCTGATCAGATCTGCTCCGCGATAGAGCATACTCCGTAGGATTTCCGTGGTCATGATAAGGCAACTTGCCTCCGGGTTGATCTGAACATCGCCAGTAAGGATACCAACGTCGTCAAAGGTGTTTCGGAAATCTCTGAATTTCTGGTTACTCAGAGCCTTGATGGGGGATGTGTAGATAGCTTTCGTCATATGCTTGGCAGCCAGCGCAATAGCATACTCGGCGACAACTGTTTTTCCAGCTGACGTATGCGCTGCGACGAATACAGAATCGCCTCCCTCGAGATGATAGACAGCCTCTTTTTGGAAAGTGTCCAATTCAAATGGCCACTCTCTGGCCATATCCGGGACAAGTTCATTGAAACTTGGAATATCTTTGTTGACATCGACGACATGGGCCCATTCTTTGCCACCCTTCTTCTGACCACCCGAAAAAAGTGGTACATGTGGTTCCAGAGCCGGAAACTCAACTGGGAGAAGAGCATCAATATCTTCTTCTTCACCGCTTAGCTCTCCAGCATCCTCCACTTTCACACCTCCTTCAACGTCTGAAGCTGCTTCGTCCTGGTCAATATGGAGGCCATTTTCCTCTTGTTGAAGAGTGTCTTCAACCTCTTGATCGCCTTCTATAGATTCCTTGGACTTGGCCTGCTCAAATTTGTGCCCCCTGGTGAACCCAGGAGGTATTTCTAATAGGCCACCCTCGGACCCAAAATTAATGATCCGATCAAGGCCAGTCTGCTTACCGCCGGTCCTCGATTGACCTGCTGTCTGCGTCTCAGCTTCCATCTCGGCAATCGCTTCAACGCCATCCAAGCCTCCTGGTGCGAATGGGAAAAAACCGGCTGCTCCTCGAACAAAATCCGCCCGTCCGGCAGGTCTCCGAAGAAGTGACGTCGAATTTTTCGCATTAGCACTGGTGGCAGGAACAGTAATCTCATGGTAACCCATAACCCGTCCCTCCAATCCCTCTCGGTCGAAACGGACAACTGTCCGCGTTTGGGTGCCTGCGACCTCAAAAAGATCGGTATAGTCCGTCGCGACATCCCATCTCCTGTGATGGGAGCAATCAGCCGTCTAAAATCCAGCGTAGTATGTCGAAGGACGAACAAAAAGAAACACAAAACTATGAAACCAATTAAACAAACAAACCTTTGTAGATGGTTAAGCCACTCGGGGCTAAACTTGGATGATGGGGAAAGGAAATCTCGTTCTAGCTCTGTCTTGAGATCGGTGGCATCTTGGCGAGAGCTCTGTCGCGGGTCACGGTTCTTATATGAACCTCTTTCTTCTTCGACAATCCGCGCATCAAAGGCTGGTCCATTAAGTCGCTGTGTGTTCAGGCTTAATTCGGCCAGAGTAGAGGCAAGGCCCTCTGCCATTTCAAGAGAATGAACACAATCTAGGCAAAACGGTGTATGGTATGTCTGCTAAGAGTCCAGGACGTACGCAATACGCTGATACTGGGTTGCTGGAACATCAAGACTCGCACAAAATTCTTCAAAGCCAGTATATTGCCTAAGGTTGCTAAACGTGTGAATAGTTAGAAAGATGCTGGTTGAAGGATCCCAATATATATTCACAGGCTGTTGGTGAGGTTCAAAATGTGAGCAGTGTTTGGAGGTGTTTAGCGGCGGTTACCGCACACACAACTTTGCTCGCTGACGGCGTGTGGAGACAGCGATGCAAGTGACTGCCTACTTTGAACTGTATTCCTTTGCCTGCCCTCTTTTTTTTTTTTTTTTTTTTTTAATGCTTTTATTTCTATCATAAATGCATTCTCAATAGATTATCAACTTTTATTCCACATTACATACCTTAACTACTATATGTAACTAATGTAAAATAACCATGCATATTGACGCCTGAGACAAATGCAATGAAACCATCCAAGCTGGTGGTCAACGATGCTGACAGAATACTCCCAAAAAAAAAAAAAAAAAAAAAAAGGAGGGGGGGTAAGGAAGAATAAAAAGAGTAAAGGAAGCGTCGACTGTTAAAACATCAAAAAAAGAGATTTGGATAAAAATGACAAAAAGAGGAAGGGGTCAAATAAAAATAAAAATAAAAGTAAAAATAGCAATAGCCTCAACGCCAGTCAACTGTGCTTGTGATAAATTCGAAACCTTCCTAGTCCTCAAAATGCATAAACCCTCTCACAGAAAGGGGAACAACTGAAATGAAATAACTATAAACATAAACTGAAAGCGTAAGAAAAGAGACAAAATAATATAAAGGTGATTCTGCAAGTTCAAAAAGGAAAAGAAGAAAACTAAGCGAATAGGAGGCAACCTTATCGGTAGCTAACTATAGGGAATGTCTTTCGATCTCTTACGTTGAGCTGGTATTCAAAAATTCCATCCACTGTCGCAATGTACCTAAGCAAATCAGTTACGCCACGTCCAGCTCAACGAAACAGTATCAGAGGTACTTACAACGTCCGGCCGTCTGCGCCCCAACCAACTCCGGCTGTACTACCTGTATCTTGGTCCCGGTACCCAACACCCAAACTTCGATCGGGAAGTTCGTCCAAGATACTATGCATCCACCGGGAAGAACGAGGCTGGTCATAGCCTGGTAGTTGCTGCCGAAATCGTTCGCCTTGGCTGTTCCGGTTGCGCGCGTCATTGATCATTTGCCGTTGTCGGCGAAGACGCTCTGCTGCTACATTGGTCCTCAACTCCGTGTTGGAAAGGCGGAACGGCTCGTGTCGGATTTCTGATGTGCTCTCCTGTCTCTCAGGTCCTCGGTTCCTAGAGTGCGATCGCTGATGAGTCCGTTGTCGGGTAGCGGACCCCGTGGTCGTAGTTGGATAGTCAAAGTTTGCTGACGGACGACCGAACCCTCCTTGAGGCTGATCCACCGCATTGGTTTCGCTACTGGAGCTACTAGGGTCACCCGCCGCACTCGAGTCTCTTGAGCGCTGGCGATTGTCCGATATGGTAGACTGCATCTCAGCAGGCGATGCAGTCCAAGTGAGGGCTATGCTTGGCTGTGGATCCATGTTTGAGCTGCCGGACTCTGGTGTTCGATTTCCTGCTTCAGAATTACCCTGTGATAATACAACCGAACTCTGTCGTCCCGCATTTTGTCTGCGATTCGAAGATTCAGTAGCGGGTTGTGCCTCTCGCGGAAGATCCCGAGACAGCTCATTGTGGCGAAGAGGTGACGTAGGACGAGAGGTTCGATTAGGAGCATCTGTGGAACTTTGAAACCGTGAACGAGGTACAGGTGGTGGGTTTGCATTGGATCTGACTCGCCGCTCTGCCAGGCCTTCTTCTAACCTCGACGTCCAACGCGCTGTGTTCAAAAACTCCACAATTAGCCTTTCCCTTTCCGTAAGGTTGTGTATCAAGCTATCGCGCAATGGCGAGTTGTCAGAAGTACCCGCACGTGGATCAGTTGACGGACCCTCAATCGAATCAAGGATTGCTCTTTGTGCTGCGTCAACTTCCTGGCGTGATTCAAGACTGAATCGACTATTGAGGTCAAAGCCCAGAACCGCAGAATCGTCTAATAACGGTTCTGTGCGAACCTCTTGTATGCCGGGTTCGTCCATATCCAACTGGAGAATCTGCCTGCGAACAAAGGCCTGGCGTACATCTGCAATACCCGCCCGCCCTCGCTCTTCAAGCCATACCAGGAGGTCCCAAGGCTCCGGTGCAAAAGTCATGCAGCGCACAGCACCCCCGTTGCAAGAAAGCCTTGAAGAATTAAAATGACAAATTACCGAATTTTTGCCGTTTGGTTCACAGAAAATGTCGCGAATGGTTTTAACGTCAAATATAGTAATGACTCCAGACTGAGATCCGATGGCACATAGTCGACTAAATTGAGAGAATGCGATGCAAAAACAGCATCCATCATCAAATCGCGTGCCGATATCCATCTCTATACATCGGATGAGCTCCCAGTTCCAACCAGTAAGCTTATCGCCGCTTTCGATCAGAGTAGTGGCATTGAAGTCACGAGTAACATCATAAAAATATGCACGGGTCTCATCACCAACTGCAGCAAGGATGGTAGAGTCCGGTGACATTATTGCATAGTTCATACATGCCGCGTGATGAATGACTTTAAGGACCTTTGAACGGGTCAAAGAATAAACGGTCACGGTCTTGTCGTTATTACTGCACGAAATATCAGCAAGCTCTCTTAAACTCAGCGCAAAGTCGCATTCATACCTGAGGATTATAATATCTTCATCCGCTAATCCTTTCCCATCTCCAGGGAGACGATGAATGGTAACTGAGTTGACAATGCTGCCTCCAAACTTATGCAACTGCACATCCGGCAACTCCCTTCTGCCATCATCCCAGGAAATGTCAGGCTCCTCACCTGACAGCCAAGAAAAGGAAGTCCTCGCGGGCGCTTCCAGGTTAACTGGTAGAGCACTATCCACATCTGACGACTGGGAAGCTGGCGTCACATCATGAACCCGCCCATTCCGATCGGCAATCTTGACAAACGCACATTCACCATTGTCCGAACCCCCAACGCCTATCCAACCATAACCAGCTGTCAGGCATTTCGGTTCAAATGGGATAACAGCTACTGTCTCTCGCTTTTGGGACGAAATATGAATCGCGTATATTACTCTATCGACAACGACATAAATCCTATCGGGGTCGGCGGTGCTGATATAGTTGCGAAGCTGTTGGTGGCTTCTTGACCGTTAGCTTATGTTCAACAAGCAAAGCCTGAAAAAGTAGAATCATGTTACGAACAAATTAGGTATTTTGAATGGGAAAAAACGACGTTTTGTCGGAAGGATCAGGGACTCAGTTGGATGGTACCTAATTAAGCACGACAATGTCAGCGAGCGGTAGAAACAGAGAATCATCTGCAGGCTGAGTCAAAACTGACGAGAGCGCAGAATCCGTAGTCATGGTGCTATTAGTATCAGTCTCAACGTGGCATTGTCGAGCACACGACTGTAGCTAGGCACCACCGTTGTAAAAGTGATGGTGGAAGAAAGAACTGTGACTGAGGAGCGTTGATCGTGGGTAGCAGAAGAAATGTGGCGATGATCAGGTACTCAAATTGTAAGGTGAAACACGGCACTGAAGCTTGCCAGTGTTGAAACTAGGCTTGCGATGGGCACTGGCCAGAATACAAATCCTCGGGCGAAACAAGAAACCGACTTGCAGCTGTTGCGAGTTACTAACCACAACCTTGTAGTTCGCAACTTTCGGGGTGGTTATGGTGGTTTGGGTGGATGACGTAAGACATGACACCTTCAATCTGGGGAACGTTTAGCGGCGAATGCGGCGGAGTCCTTCCAGATCCATCCAGTCTTTACCTCAACATTCTTTCTCTACGCACGCGATCTATGAATGGGGAAGTCTTGGCATCAACATGGATACCTTAGACTATTTATGCTTTAGGATCTACAGCATGTGATTTCACTGTTATTTAATATGTATGGTTCTTTTTCCTCTATATTATGTCCCTTTTTCTCCTGCGAGCCTAGATCCCCTCGAAACTATGGAGTAGCTCTGGGTGATAATGAAAAGAACACTGGCCTCCTCACATTGCACATCACCGTGACTAACCATCAAACAAGCGTCATCAATGATGAATTCGGCCACAGTTGAAAAATTGATGCTATTTAATCTCCTTTAATAATACTTTTGGGGTTAAAAAAAGCTTCCAGAGCAAGTATGATTCTGTATTTTTGTTTAACAGTTACAACCAAATAGTTAACTGCTTTAGATGCTTTAGTTAACCATCCCTAGTTTGTCCTAGCTCACGTTCAATATTACTCTCAAGACTAGTACCCTGCTTGGAGTTTTTGCTAGTAGTGATGACCGAGAAAACTTTATCCTCATGCGGATCTGTGATAATGTTAGTCAGTAATGTCCAGATTAAACAAGTGCTGGAAATTTACATTGGGATTATTGAGTCACTCGCGTTATCGTTGGTCAAACAGGAGACCTGGGCTTCTTTGATTACTTGTTTTGAGGAGTTCCTAAAAGTGGGGAGAGCTTCCATTCCAGTATACTCGCCAACCTGATGGGGGGGAGGCATTTGTCCCGAATCGAGTAGGGATTTCTTCGTAGCTCTTCCAGTACATCAGCCTCTTCGGGTTCAGTGTTCTCGGTTTAATGAGATCGAACAGGTCCCCTTTATAACGCTGCAGGTTCTTATCTTGAGGGGCCCGATTCACTAGCAAGCTCCTCGATCCTGTGAAGGTTTTTCGCCTTCCAGGCCCACACAAAGTCGAAGTCTGGGGTGCAGGCGTGAGAAGGCCGTTCACGACGATGGTTTTACCGCAGCGGGAACAAACCCAAGCTCCTCGGATAACAATTTCATACCATCGTTCTGGAAGCTCTGATGTTGATAACAGTGTGAATTCGTTATTTACCACTATCACTATCCAAAACTTAGACTGAAGGGTGGACTTGGTGACTCATAACTGCAAACCTTCACCTCTATCCAAAGACCCTTTTAGGGGATCCTAGCAGTATAATTACTGCACGACTATAATTATTTCTGTTCTTTAACAGTTTTTAGCTGAGAAAAGTGAATATTTCCAATTGGTAGATATTGTAGATTATCGTGCCCAGAATACTTGTTCCCGACAAAGTCTACGTCTCTAGTCGCAGTGTGGAGCCCTCTTCTTTAGTAGTAAATTTCCAACCTTGGGAATCATATACGGAAGTAGTACGCCGTATAAAGGACCCTATGTTAGGAAATCAGGAAGAAATAGAAACAAAAGAGGGCAGCAACCTGGAGCTATCTGGAATAAGAAAGCTGCATAGATACCGCTATCCGAATCAAGGATTCAGATCATCCTGCATGGTGTACAACCAGACAAGTAATACAAGGATGCAGTTTGTCATGGCTTAAGGAATATGCAATGAGCTCATTGATATATGGAACAGGAAATAGGCCCATTCTTGCCTTGCATGACTGAATAATTGTTTTTATTAATCTCCGAAGAAAAAATATATATACGCTGGAGTATATTTATCAACAACTACTCTAATGGCCCACACAATGTGTATTAACACTTTGTTAACTCTGGGACACTGTGTCTTGTTTTTAAAACGAATAAAACTACATAGCCAGAAAGAGTCCCAGAGTCCTTAATTTATTACAATTCTTGCTATTGTTTCTAAATGAATCATCAGAAGTTAATACACCCGTTAGACTTAGGACCAAGTGTCCCAGTTTCTAGTGCTACTCGAAGAAGACACTACCGCCTATTTACCTTAACTGCTAAGTTAATTATAATAATAATAGTAGCTAGCTGAATACTTCACTTGCGGCTATATCTATTGATTGGCTTAGAGCATAGTATTAGATACTCGTTATAAAACTCCTCGTGGAAAACTAGGATACAGATTATAGTCCACTAGCACATACACCTCCACTACTGTAGTGCTCCATACACCACTTCAACTTGAGTCCCACCAGGCAGTATACACTATACAAAATACAATGGCGAAAGATGGAGCCGCCTCCACCCTCAGCGATAATATTATGAGTCCACGACTAACAGTTTGAATGCTAAGGAACACAATCTACGCATAGTGGACCTGGGCAAAAAGTGCTTGTAGCCCAATAGAGGAATCGATTGGCTCGGTTAGCAAGCGGTCTAAAGGCAGGTCGGCTATCATTGAGTGGGTGGTCACGTTGCCGCGATTCTACCAATTTCGACGAGCGGGCCGAAGTTCTCCGTGCAATTTTTCCTGCTACTCATCGGCCCCTTCTTTCTACGTCTTTTTCCTCCGCAAAAACTTCATCTCTCCATACCTCTCCTATCTCCTCTAACCCATCCTATCCTATCCTCAAAATCCTTCTCTCCTCCTTCGATTGAATCGACCGGAGATTCTCATACCGCTTTTTAGTTTCTGTATTATTTATTTTCCTTTAATCAATTCACAATGTTGTCTTCCCGCATTTCTCGCGCGGTAGGTTTTCTTTCCCCTGTACCTAAGATCGGTCGGCCTGCGCTGGGGTTCAAAATCAACTAACAACTCTCTTTTGTTAGCTTCCTCGCACTGCTTCTTTCGCTCGCCCCTCTACCTTCAGAGTCCCTACCACATCTTTCCGTAGATGGAACTCTACAGAGGGAGGAGAGGAGAAGGTGAAGGGCCAGGTTATCGGTATTGACTTGGGTAGGTTTCATCGCATTAGAGAACATGCAATTTTGGGTAGATCTGATGCAAGACTATAGGTACCACCAACTCCGCTGTTGCTGTCATGGAGGGCAAGACTCCCAAGATCATCGAGAACACTGAAGGTACGTGAAAAATTTTTTTCCCTTGCTTCTGTGACCGGAACGCGGAGCAGTAGCTCGGACCGTGAATGTATGGGAATGCAACTAACTCATATAAAAGGTGCCCGTACGACACCTTCCGTCGTTGGCTTCGCTCAGGATGGTGAGCGGCTGGTTGGTATCGCTGCTAAGCGTCAGGCTGTTGTCAACCCCGAGAACACTCTCTTTGCCACCAAGCGTCTTATTGGTCGCAAGTTCACCGACCCTGAGGTCCAACGTGATATCAAGGAGGTTCCTTACAAGATCGTCCAGCACACCAACGGTGATGCTTGGGTTGAGGCTCGTGGCCAGAAGTACTCTCCCTCTCAGATTGGTGGATTTGTCCTCAATAAGATGAAGGAGACCGCCGAGAACTACCTCAGCAAGCCTGTCAAGAACGCTGTAGTCACCGTCCCTGCTTACTTCAACGACTCTCAGCGTCAAGCTACCAAGGACGCCGGCCAGATCGCTGGCTTGAACGTCCTCCGTGTCGTTAACGAACCCACCGCTGCTGCCCTTGCCTATGGTCTGGAGAAGGAGGCTGACCGTGTCGTCGCTGTCTACGACCTTGGTGGTGGTACCTTCGATATCTCCGTTCTCGAGATCCAGAAGGGTGTGTTCGAGGTGAAGTCTACCAACGGTGATACCCACCTTGGTGGTGAGGACTTCGACATCAGCCTTGTCCGTCATATTGTCCAGCAGTTCAAGAAGGAATCCGGACTGGACCTCTCGGGTGACCGTATGGCTATCCAGCGTATCCGTGAGGCTGCTGAGAAGGCCAAGATTGAGCTTTCGTCTTCCCTCCAGACCGAGATCAACCTGCCTTTCATCACTGCTGATGCCAGTGGTGCTAAGCATATCAACCACAAGATGACCCGTGCCAACCTGGAGTCTCTTGTTGACCCTCTCATCAGTCGTACTGTCGATCCCGTCCGCAAGGCCCTAAAGGATGCCAACCTCCAGGCCAGTGAAATCCAGGACGTCATCCTTGTTGGTGGTATGACTCGTATGCCTAAGGTCACTGAGTCTGTCAAGTCCATTTTCGGCCGCGAGCCTGCCAAGTCTGTCAACCCTGATGAGGCTGTTGCCATCGGTGCTGCTATCCAGGGTGCTGTCCTAGCTGGTGAGGTTACGGACGTTCTGCTGCTTGATGTTACTCCACTGTCCCTTGGTATCGAAACCCTGGGTGGTGTCTTCACTCGTCTGATCAACCGCAACACCACCATCCCCACCAAGAAGTCTCAGACATTCTCTACTGCTGCGGACTTCCAGACTGCTGTGGAGATTAAGGTGTACCAGGGTGAGCGTGAGCTTGTGAAGGATAACAAGCTTCTTGGAAACTTCCAGCTTGTTGGCATCCCCCCTGCCCACCGTGGTGTCCCTCAGGTCGAGGTCACCTTCGACATTGACGCTGACTCCATTGTCCACGTCCACGCCAAGGACAAGTCCACCAACAAGGACCAGTCTATCACCATTGCCTCTGGCTCCGGTCTGTCCGACGCGGAGATCCAGTCCATGGTTGACGATGCTGAGAAGTACGGTGCTGAGGATAAGGAGCGCAAGGCTGCCATCGAGGCTGCCAACCGCGCTGACAGCGTCTTGAACGACACCGAGAAAGCCCTCAAGGAATTCGAAGATCGTCTGGACAAAGCCGAGGCTGAACAGATCCGCGAGAAGATTGGTACTCTCCGTGAATTCGTCGTTAAGAACCAGTCCGGTGAGGGCACTGCCACTGCTGAGGAGCTCAAGCAGAAGACCGATGAGCTCCAAACTGCCAGCTTGACCCTCTTCGATAAGATGCACAAGGCCCAGTCTGAGCAGCAGCAGCAGCAGTCTCAGGGCGGCGAGTCCGGCCAGCAGGGTGAGAACAAGCCCTAAATGTATTATCACTAAAAATCCGTTTTCGCCGAAATATCTGGGTGAGCCCTGTATTTCTTTTCGCCTTATCTTCCTTTTCGATTCCTAGAGACTTCTCTCTTCGTGAATGTTTTAACACGCATATGATATGTATACATACTTGATAGCTTCACTCGGTGTATGGGGTTTTGTTTATTTTTCTTTGTTCTGGTTCTGACCTTTTCGTTATCGACTCCCCGGTTGCCTTTTGCCTTCATACCTCTCTGGTCGGTTGAGCATTTGTTGTGATTTTTCTTTTTGTTTTTGGGGGCAACCCAGTTGGGATTGTCTACAATTGTAACTTAATGATATGACGGCTGGGGTCCACAAAATAGCTCAAGTTGTGATGGACTTGAGAGCATGTGACAATAGAGCAAGAAATTCTCCTCTCGATTTAAAAATTGTTTTGCATGATCTTGGCAGGCAGTATGACTGAATACTCTGAAACCAATGTAGACCGGCTGCTCCAGAGATGGTTTAGCTTCCCCCATCATGTCTGTTTCTGGAATCGCGTCGAATCAGTAGTGGGTCGACAGGCACTCCCTACAGTCTGACCAGTACGCAGTATAGTACGGGGATTATAGGTAGATAATATTTAGTAATAATAGTACATGGCATGCTAATTCTTAATGACCCCTATATTACGATTATTGGGGAAGGCCCTGAGTGGCGTGGACTTTCGTTAGGTATCTAGATATCTTAGTTAGTCTGATATTACAATACTTGTAGTCAAGTTGCAACGCCTCACTCTAGCTGGTAACAAGTTAGGTTAGGTTCACACTAGTGAGGCACCTTTAGAACCATGGTCCCATACTCTAGGACACATTCGTGTTTCTCTGCCAGCTGTTCAATATTAGTTTGCTGATGATCACAGGATGGTTTAATTTAATTAATCAAGGCCGGTAACGAATCAAATCCAAACCCTGTTGACACAATCCTGTTCATGGTCTGGGGCTTTTGGATCGGGGAATATTTATTTCTCGTGTCTCTTGGCGGCGGGTTTGTACTTATCCTGAGAATTTAAAGGAATAGTATAGTCAATAACAAGATAAAGACTACGGAGTAATTAATACTACGAACTACTCTGTATGAGAACTTATAATAACCAGTTAAGACCAAGTGCGGCGAGACCTCACCAGATTTGGGTACCAAGGTGGATTGTGGAGGGTGGGAAGCAAAATTAGTACTCGGAAGTTACGGAGTTGTCAAGAGAGGATTCGTATTTTTTCTTTCTGTTTTATGTATTGATTTGTGGAGTTTATTTTACTATTTATTCTTGGATCTGAGCTCCTGAGTTTCAACAAATTGCTGCTCTGTTGGTGTCCCAATTGTAGTGGACTTCCTTGCATAAGTGAACGTAATGCTGTACCCCACGATAGATGTATAGTACAGAGTCTTCTGACAGGGAATAGAAAAGTGTCTATTTACATATATTCGAGTACTCCGTAACTAGAATTAATTTTGCTTATCCCAAGACTCTACATGAGTGGAAGTGTGTGGAGAGGATTTTTTTAACTTGTTGAAATGTGAAAAGGGGGGTGTGTTGAGACGCACCCAAAAGCGACAAGTGTGATACACAGGAAGTACTCCGTAGTGGAGCCTGATATGCAGGATTGACAGTGCTTTTGGACTTATCGATCCAGTTGATTCTAATATAGTTCAATGGCCGAAAGAGTATTGGCCAGAGCAGTAAGGAATGGTATGTATGGGGTATTGATTTATAATATTAATCATCCTTGGTTACTCCGTACAAATAAACTATAGTCGTACAGAATAGGCAGCTTAGAACTGTGTTATGACAAGGATTGTTGGCTTTTTACTTTATTTATTCGCCCCATGGCGCGGATAGTGTATTCGATGCTACATAATGGACTAATTCAAACAATGAATCCCCAGAAATCGATGATACCCAGAGGTACAAATAAGGAATTATTTTTCCCTTATTGGCAAAGTGGTCTCCACCGGGAGACTTGCAGGAGCATTGCAGGAGCAAGAACTAATCAACGATGCACACAAATACAATCAAGGCATGGCTTGAAGTGGGAGGGAGACTAGTAGTATCATCTAAGAGAAAGAACAAGGTTGTTGCTATTTACACATACTATAATCTGGTCAGTAAATTATTACTGCTTTTAAAAAGCAGCCAGTCACAGAGATACAGATGGAAAAAAAAAAAAAAAATACAAATAAACCAAGGGAGTAATCAGATCAATCGGTATTGATTCTTACGAAATAGGATTACGGATGGATCTCTGACTGATGCCCCATCAAAAGGATCTTAGAACCAAAAGGCCACTCCTCACATCTAGCCTACTTTGAGAGCCAGTCACTTTAGTTAGCACTTGGGCCTGCTGCAAAACGTCGTCTACTGCCATTCGTGGATAGCCTGCTTTTAATGTCCCTGTCTTAGGAATTATCCAGTCGATTCCTGGTCTTCCCCACTTTTGGTACCTATTGCCTTCCATTCCTTAGGGGGTTTTATTTGATTCTTTCCGTTTTCTACAGTACGCTGTTGTGATTTTTAGGAGGGAACCTTTTCCCACAGGAGAGCCACATTTTTCCCCTTTATTCGGTCACCTCGTTTTCCTCAACCTTTGGTCGGTATTGTAGAACCAACATGTCAAGACTGACTCGAGAGAAGCAGTATGAGCAGTTTCTATTCCTGCAGTGTAAGAACCTAAGGCTTTAAGTACACTTTCTGCAGTACTGTCATACCTGGTCTACTGTGATCTTCCAGATTTGTTCTTATTTAATTACAGTACATACAAGTAGTAGATCCTCTGCATTTTATTGGTCCCTAGTCACTAAAAATAAGTTACAGGTTCAGACAGAATATGGAAAATATGAAATGAAAAGGAAAAAAAGGCCTCTCTCGCCCTTGCCTGTGGAAGGGGTAGCGTACCTCCTACATAGTATACGTACAGAGTTCTTCAACGGTGAGCTATTAAATCATTAAAAATATGAACAGAGATTGCAACTCTGGATTTTGGCATACAGTAACATACGGACACATGTCTTACTCCATGGGGTCGAATATTTGCCTTTTCTTCCCCTCGTTCTGTCTGTCATATACTGTGACATCTTTATTTCCAGGGATGATAGATAAAACAAATTAGACCGATGAATCAAATGTGTTTGTCACTAGTGTGACAGTAGTCCAATTCTATTCGGGGGACGTCTAGGCTAATACAGCACATTGGATTTATGATTGAGGGGAAGCATCCGACGGTAATAACTGTAACTGTAATCAATGGAAGTCATAAAATCCAGGAAAAGGGTGAAAAAAAAAAAAAGGCACTTTTCTTCCTTGTTTTTATCCTATCCTTAATTTCTACAATATACTCCTTACCACCCAGACAGACGGATTGGATTATTCATGTTGACTTGCAGTTCCGTACCACAAAGCTATTAGTATTGTCAATTATTCTACTAAAGTCCTGGAGCTCACTAGCGCCGTTCCAGTCCAAGACTTTATCCATGGAGCTGTTTGTTTCCAAATGACCATAAGGCACTAGCTCCGTAGCTAGTACGTTCGTGACCTGGAGCTGCTCCAATTATTTCGTGTCTCTTCCTCATTTTCCTTAGCCTGGGCTGCTTTTTTTTCCTTTTTCCTTTTCTTTCTTTTGACTTTTCTTAATTCTATTATAGTCAATCTATTATCCATGATTGTCGTCCAATCCATTAAATCCCTTGCTTGGCCGTTACCACTTGCTTTCTCTCCTTCATCTCTAGTGGTTGACCATCCAGCCTTTGGAGGCCGGCGGGAAATTTCCCATTTTCTTGAGGGTAAAAACGGGCAGGGTGCATTACGCTAGCGGTTTGTTTTTCTTCTTTCTCTTTCTTGCTTGTACGGAGTACTTTGCACTACTTTTTACTCGGCTTCACTGGGATTCTTAGTATTGCAACTGTAAGTCCTCTTATTCCACTTGCTTCGATCATTTGTTCATGCTTCTCTTATTTTTTTCCCTGCTTATCTTTCCCTTGCTCCTTCAATCCCCCTCATCCTTCTTATATCTCCTTTCTCTCACCCTGCATTCTATTTCTGTCTCCTGTCTAGTTTAATTTCCTTTACCTGTTCAGCCCCTACAGGCTTAATTTTGCTTCACATCCTAGTTAATACTGTTCCCTCCTTCCTATTCGTTGTGCTTTATCATCAGCAACCGCCTGCATATGCATACTCTGAAGATTTCAGACTAAATTTATCACTAATCCTTTGGCCGCATATATTCAGGTTCATCATGACGGTTGCCGCACCTCCTGTGGCTCCAGTTCACGAAAATGGAATTAATGGTGTACCACATGGCCATCATATCAATATGAGCCTCCCTCGTTTTCATCCAATCGCTATGAACCCAGCACAAGCTGCACATCATGAGCATATGATGCAAAATCACCACCACTTTCGTGCTTTCCAACCGCCGCCTCTGCAAGAACCGGGCCCTCCGACACCAGCACCGCATGTACAAAATATAGACCATATCGAGGCCCGTTTGCGGCAATTGGAACATGAAGAAGCAGCCCGTATGGCAGCCCGTAGTCAGCTTCTTGCTATCCGAAAGCGAGAGGACGAGGATTTTCGTAGGATGACTGAAAATGCTGAAGTTGAAGAAGAGGTATGATATAAACACTGTGATTCAGTTTGATAGACGTCTGACAGGGATTGCTTTCTTTTCGCTAGGAATTGCGCAGGCAGCGGAAACGCATTAAACGAGAGTCCATGGGACTCGGATATAATGCAGGCATGGATTCCCCGCCTCTGCGGCCAACACCGCCGCGTCGTCTCTCAGAGACCAATGCAGCCACCACCCTTGCGTTCTTCAAACAGCAAAGTCCCCCGGAACCCCGTCCAATCCCTCCACCGCCAGTGCAAGCTCCGTCGCACCATCCACCGCCTCAGCATATTCATCATGACCCCACGGGGGCCACGTCAATCCGTCGGAAACAGAAATATACGATCAAAAATGTGGAAGCTTGGGGTGAACGCCATGGACGGCCAGCAGCACATGACCCGTCGGGGCGTGCACTATGGAAGCGGCCGTCGGATGGTAGCTTGGTGTATCTTACATGCCCGGTTACCGGCTGCGGGAAGGCAGACTTTGTGACTCTCCATGGGTTCATGTGTCATCTGACAAAGAAACACAAAGACCGGAGTTTAGGGAGTCAGTCCAGGGCCTTGGAGGTATGCGGAGTTGTGTATGACCCGAACGCGCCTCTGCCTCCAATGGCTACTGTGAATCGCGAATCCACCGAAGAAAGTCGTCTGGAATCCGCGCCCACAGACCCCGAAGGCTATCAACAAGAAGAGGAATATTTCTCTGGTTCGGATGAACAGGATGGCCAAGAAAAACAGTGCCCTGTGAAGACGGAGACTGCAGAGAGGGCATTGCCTGTACCAATGGCACCTTTGTCGACAGAAGAAAAGCATAACAAGGCCGCGAAGCCCAACGGCTCCACGAAGCAGTCGATTTCCTCCATCATTGATCGTGACCCGGAAGATGAACCTCGGGATCGGTTAAATTCCATGCCCCCTCACCCGGCTGAGCCTGTACGACGGGCCTCTTCAGAGCAAAGACGTGCCGCCGCGGACGAGGCGGAGATTTCTCGACCCCAAGATACTAAGAATGATCGCAGTGGGACGAAAAAAGCCGCTGAAGCCGAATAGATTGGCCATGCCTTTTGCAATACTGACTGTCTATCGCTGTCCCCTGTTATCGAGTACACAGAACTTGCATCAACACCTCGCATAGTATGAGCATGCTTTAGCTTTTTGTCTCTGTTTGCAGCTTTGCATCAATACCCTATCATTTATTGTGCTGTTATGGGAGGCCTTTATGTACGTTCCCATAATAATGTAATGCCATTTACATTTCACTTTATTCAATACAGTAGGCTGACATGCCAGTCTACTCCATTAATTTTTTTTTTTTTTTCGTATGGTTTCCAGTATATGCCCAAGCGCTGAATTTGTCCATCTGCATCTTCAATGGTAGTATGTCGCTAGAACTTCTTATTAGCTGCACCACGTATTTACCGTGTACACACTCTCTATGCCACGCAATGCTCCGTTTGCTAGTTGCCCTTTCAACGGGACTTGCAGGTTTATGAGGGCCTCAATCAAATATACAATTGAAATATCAGGGCTTGCCCATCCTTGAGTCGACGGGGATCCTAGTAGAATCGATTCTATTAGTCCTTGCTCTCGTAAAATCCCAACTTATCTGCTACTCTGGAGTTTTATTCTACACGTTTACCCCCATTTCCAAGGCTAGTTATGTACCGTATATATGGCATATATAGGAAGACAACCTGCAAGGAAGGAAAAAAAAAAAGGCAATGCATGTCTGAATTTCTAAAGAGTATATAATAATATAATACTGTCAGGTTCCATCCTAACCACACCCAAAAACATAAGCATAGATATATCTCAAGCACCCTCCCTCAACAGCAACAAATGCACCAAATACCCCGTCCCCAGCTTCAACTGATCCCCTAACATTTCATCCGAGACACGCCAGACGTGGAAAAACCTCATCGTTTCCTGTAACCAAGCCTCGAAAACATCAGGGGACCGTTGCTGTTGAGCAATCAGACAGATCGTCGGCGACCGGGCCGACTGGGTTGCATTTCTCGTGGAGTTAAACACGGGCCTCAGACGACAGATGTCGGCGCAGGTGCGCACAAACGGAGCAACTAGGGCTTCGTTGTATATACAATCGCAGGAGAGGAGGAGGTCGAAGCCTTTATCTTCGTCTTCGTTGTTGTCGTTGTCGTTCTTCTTGTTGCTGCTGTTCTTGACTTCACGGGGAACAGGAGTTTCGGTATGGAGACTGTGTTTCAATGATGAAGGGATGTCCAATTCCCAGTCTAGAGAGGTAAAGGTGATATTGTGACGGGGTTTATTTGGGAGTTTTTCTTTACGCTTCGACTTTTGATCTGGGAGACCGCCCCGTTTTCGACCCTTTGACTGGGACGACGAAGGCTGGTTTCGAGGCGTCGATGAGACATTGGAGTCGATGTTCTCCCGAAAGAGACGTTGGACGTATTCCTGGTCTGTGGCGATATAATATTGCACAGTCGGAGCTAAGGCAAGAGCAATAAGACCTGATATGCCGCAGCCGAGTTCGACGACGGTGGACGACGATGAGAGGAGGGAATGTTTCCAGAGAGGACTAGATGATTGGGAGGAGATCCATTCTGCGAAGAGAGGAGTGATTTTCCAAAGGACTGGAAGTGCATGCGAGGGTCGGGTCGGATTAGCTATCGTCGTGTGATCAAAGACAGTCAAGTCAAGTTAGTAGGTACTGACCTGCACCGGTTGTGCCTCCAGCACGAGAGGAGGAGAGAAGACTCGGAGACTGGTAGATGGTATAGTCTTGTCCACGGATGGTGATCTCGACGGAGGTTGCTCGGGAATCGACAAAGCCTAGGTTGGCGGAGGGAATATCCTGAGAGAATAGGAGGAAGGATTCTAGGAATAATTAATTGGTGAAGTTGAATTGGGTTGTTGTGATTGCTCTCGTGATGTGGTGAGATGAGGGTTTTTTTTTTTTTTTTTTTTGCCTAATCTATTTCCCCTCAACCTCCACCATTCTGAACGAACAAGACAGAAGTCAAACATACCCTCTTCTGCATCTTCTACTGCTGGACCGAGTGATGTGATCAGATCCGACAGTTCTTCCATATCTAGGAATGTATATGTATGAAGGTACCTTTCTATCTACACGATCGGCAGTTGGAAGATGATGATCGCCAGCGACAGGATTACTCCGAGTTGGATTACTGAGTATTCAGATTCAGTATGTTATGAAACGAACCGAAGGATTGCTACATGACATCATCCAGCAGGGAAATCAATTCACTACATGGATTATCGAATCTTCGGCGAGAGATGATTCTCATTCCCCGCGAGGATCGTCAAGTGAAGTGTTGGGCGGAAATCCCAACAAAAGCGGGCGCGAGATTAGCTTCCGTCCCGAATGCATCGCTCGAAAGCTGCTGCAGACGCGGCAGTGCAGCAGAGCATTCTTGAAGATCCATTATCCATACAGAGTACATCTTCTATAAGACTTGAGTATGTGGATTCGGACGGAGGATGACATCCTGTGATCCTGTAGCCATCCATCCCCGTATTATACTTCTCCTCCCTGCAAGGAATCCCCAGGAATCTCCCTTTCATTCCCTTACGTGGGTAGCTAATAACTAACTCCAGACCCAAGGACGTGCCCCATCGTTGGCAGCTTGGCTCTGAACCCGCTTCGGTCACAAAAACTCTCTTACTTCATCACTACCAACTTCATCACCTCCATCATTTTGCTCTCGAGGCGTTTCTCCGCACTCCCTTTGTCTGTCTATCTTTCTCTCTTTGTGTCTGAAATTCAGGTTCAGTACTGGGGAACTTATTCCAGCTCCTCGAATTCTTAGTTTCTCCCCCCTTGTAAGTCGATTCAAATTCTTCCTCGGCTGGTTTGAGTTCTGTCACTCCGCATCGAACCTTTGGTTCTCCCTTAGTTTACTTTTGAACTACTTTCCTCGGTAGCCGGGGGCGATTTCTCTTCCCCGGACAGTGTTTACTGACGGACAGCCGGAGTTACTCCAGCCCAATACCTTTATTCCAAACAGATCCCTAGATCGTTTCCACGATGTCGAAGAGTGATGCCCGCCTCCAGCCGCGCATGTCCAGGAAGCCTCCATTTTCCGTGGAAGCTTCAGGCTACGAGTCGGTCCCCGGAGAGACAATCCCTCGTAGACTGCCCGCAGCCAAGGATAACCTCATTCTGAAACCGTCCGACGATGTCGCAACCGTCTACGATAACTTTCGACGCTCTGCACGTGTGTTCGGCAACGCAAAGGCTGTTGGTAGTCGTCGCCTGATAAAAATTCATGTGGAGAACAAGAAGGTCAAGAAGATCATTGACGGCGTCGAGAAGGAGGTCGATAAGCAGTGGTCGTACTTTGAGAAGAGCGGGTACTCGTACCTCAGCTTTGTCGAGTACGAACAAACGGCGCTGCAACTAGGTGCTGGTCTGCGGAAACTGGGGCTTGAAAAGAACGACAAGGTTCACCTCTACGGGTCAACAAGGTATGTGTGTGGGGGGGTGATTTGGTTTCGCTGGACAGTAATACTGACTTGTTCCTAACCAAAGCGCGAATTGGATTCTCATGTCACACGGTTCGTATTTGCCTCGGAGGGATGATGAAAAAAATACTTTTGGAGTGTTCGTCTTGACTGATGAGTATACTTTTGTTTGAATAGGAGCTTCCTCTCAGTCTCTGCCCATCGTCACCGCATATGATACTTTGGGCGAGGAAGGATTGAAACATTCCCTGGTTCAAACCGACAGTATCGCTATGTTCTGCGACCCCGTTCTGATTTCTTCGTTGGTCAACGTCCTTAAGGATGCGAAGTCGATCAAACATGTGATCTACAGCGATGCCCAGGAGCCTAAGCAAGAGGACCTGGACCAGCTGAAAAGGGAATACACCTACCTCAACATCATGAGTTTCGAAGAGCTGCAGAACTTGGGCAAGGAGAACCCTGTGGACCCGATCCCGCCAAATCCCGAAGACATTTGCTGCATCATGTACACATCCGGATCGACGGGGCCGCCCAAGGGTGTCCCATTGACGCACAAGAACGTGATCGCTGCAAGTGAGTCGCTGTCCTGGCTGCCCGTCCTTTCCTGTACGCCGGAGCTAATCTATTCGAACAGCTGCTGGTATCAATGAGATTGTTGGAAAGTATATTAGCCCGTCTGATAGCCTTTTGACCTACCTCCCACAAGCGCATATCCTTGAATATGTGTTTGAGAATCTCTGCCTGTTCTGGGGTGGTACCATGGGTTACGGAAACCCACGCACTCTGTCAGACACCTCGATGCGCAATTGCAAGGGCGATATTCGTGAATTTAAGCCAACAATTCTTGTCGGAGTCCCAGCCGTCTGGGAGACGGTGAAGAAGGGTGTACTCAATAACCTGAACAAGAACAACTTCCTCGTACGAGGCATGTTCTGGGGAGCCATGTCCGCCAAGAACTTCTTGATGGCGACTGGTTTCCCTGGATCCGGCGCCGGTGCTGCGCTCCTCGATAGCATCGTCTTCCGTAAGTTGAAGGAGGCGACGGGCGGAAGGTTGCGCATTATCATGAATGGAGGCGGTCCTATCTCGAAAGATACCCAGAAATTCCTGTCCATGGCCATTGCTCCGATGATCAGCGGTTACGGATTGACTGAGACCTCGGCCATGGGTGCTTTGAACGACCCAATGGCCTGGAACCCAGATGCTTTGGGCGAGCTGCCTGGTTGCATTGAAGTAAAACTGGTCGACTTCCCTGATGCTGGCTATCTGACGAAGAACAACCCACCACAAGGAGAAATCTTCATCCGTGGAGGCAGTGTGACCTCCTCGTACTGGAAGAACGAGGAAGAAACCGCGAGCGCCTTTACCAAGGATGGATGGTTTATTACGGGTGACATTGGCGAGTTCGACAAATACGGCCACCTCAAGATCATCGACCGTAAGAAGAATCTGGTCAAGACACTCCACGGCGAATATATTGCGCTGGAGAAGCTCGAGTCGGTCTATCGATCCTCCCCAGTAGTTGGCAACATCTGCGTCTACGCTGCCGAGGACCAGGACAAGCCGATTGCCATTATTGTTCCTGTTGAAGCGGCGTTGAAGAAGCTCGCCAATAATAACGGCATCGAAGGAGACACTGTCGAGTCGCTCGTTCATAACGAGAAACTGAACTTTATTGTTCTTAAGCAGCTCCAGGACGCCGGTCGCGCTGCTGGACTCCGCGGCATTGAGATTCTCAACGGCGTCGTGCTCTCCGACGAAGAATGGACCCCTCAAAACGTAAGTGCAATGCTCAGCTCGTGACCTCCCTACGCTAATCTAAGTTATATTACAGGGCTTCACTACCGCCGCCCAGAAGCTTCAGCGCAAAAAGATCCTTAACCACTTCCAAGCGGAAGTTGATCGCGCATACGGCAAGAAATAAATAAACGGGTTGGGAACCTTTCAGTCAACCATCATTTCTTCTAAGACTGTTCATATTTTCGTTGACAGTGTTTTATTATGTGTTTGAGAAATCAAGTGGGAGGATATCTTGTTGATCTAATTATTTAGTTATTTCCTTTTGATTTTCTTCACCCTGTTCTATTATTTGGCGCCGGTAGTATAGAATTTAATTCTCTTTGTGCAGAACGACGGTCTCTTTGTTTGGCGGATGCAGCCTATTTGAACATGTAATGAATTGGGGATGCCATTAACTATGATCAATATAAGTGCATTGAATCAGAAACGGGACTTGTACTCAAGAGACAATTTATAAGATGAGCAAAGTACATACATCGTATATCGTATCCTAGTAGGATGAATGACGAATGTCTCATTTGTACTAGTCTTATATGCTCTTAGTCTAGCAGTATCAATCTTCATCTCATAGAAGCTTAGTCTCAGAGGAATGAAGTTTATGTGAATATATGGAATTCGAAATAGCCTGTCCATTCTTTAAGATCGATCGTGTTATACATCGAGAAGAATCGGACCAGGATATTTCTCTCTATCTATATTTTACTATATACTACGGTTGTAGGTGATATTGAATTCGGAGTGGATCAAACCACCTGGCTCTAAATTCTACAATGGAAATGAAGCAGTGGATAGATGATAAGAATGAATCGGGTTTATTGTAGATAGCTAGGTAACTACTACGGATATGATGAATTCAGATGTGTCGTGCCTAAGGCATCATATTCAACTGAACTAAACCTATACGGGTATAGTATAGTACTGAGGGCAAAAGGTCGAACGGACGGCCAACTTCCCAAATGAAGGAACCTTGCGATCAGCTATGATACGAACACACCGAAACCCAAAATAAGAATGTCATTCTGGAGGTAAGTAGGATTTTATCTCCCCCATTCCCGTCCGGATGCCAACTCACCGTATGCGATGCAGCTCCTATCGTTCCCTAACGCCCAAGACAAGGGCTCTGTTTGGAGTCGGGATGATGGCCTGGGCGTCTATTGGACTCTGGCTCTCGCCACAGGTGGAGAGCGCAATGGGGATGGTGCCTACGAAGGAGGAGCAGGAGGATATGGAACGCAAGTTGGCGTTCAAGGTTTCCAGGGTAGATAAGGATAGGAATTGAAAATCGAATCTTCTGGGACTGGGCCGCACAGGACTGGGGGTTTTCCTTTCTCCGCTTCTCTTCCCTTCTCTTCCCTTCACTTATTCAAACTCTCTCGGTCTTTTCTCTCATTTGAGAAGTGCGCTCGGACTAGGCGGCTGGAGTCACCTCATTGTGTGACCTTGTGTGCTCCAGTCAGCTCTTACCATCACAGACTGCTGGAAGGAGGACAAAAAAAAAAAAAAAAAAAATTCAGAGTGGAGCTGGGAATCACGAAGACCAGGATGGACTAGGGGGTAAACCATGCACGCGTATACGATGACCTTTGGCGAACAAGGGAACGAGGATAGATACGGAGACTCAGTCTTGTCTTTCTTGTGCATCTCTTTTCTATTCTATTCTTGTCGCGTGTCGAGGATAGTCAGAAGTTTGTTTTGGCGCAACACAACATCCGGAGACCGTTTCGTGAAACAGAAACGTAATGCATGAAATGTTAGGATGGGAACAAAGAAAGCGGGAGGGTAATGGCATCAGGAGAAACGACAGAGTTGGATGCTGGCCTGGGCTGAAGGAACGCCTTGTAAGTAGAGACCCAACAAGGGTGCAGAGATCTTAGTTAGCTCTGGCTTCTCGGAGCGGGCAGTGTACCATTGACAGCTCTGAAGTAAGATTAATGACGAAGACGTTGGTCTGAAGTCAATCTGGCCACAAAAGCATTGCGATCGGACCGCTCGCTGGGTCCAGGATTATTGTTCTATCGTATTTTTTTTAGAAAGAACTTTTTTTTGCCATCACCTTGCCCATGGCTTTGAGTTTCTCTCCAGGCCAGATCATTTCACTTACAGAAGGAACATGCATCCCTTTCAGCTTGACGCTGCCTACATGCTAAAGCGAATCAGTAGGGCCTTCATACATACTCGGTCCCCAGCAGGGGGAGGGGGTAGGGCGAGGGGATGAATGATTTCATGTGGAGACAGTCTATCGTCATTCCTTGAATCCTGGCCGTTGACTAGTCTTAGTGGAGCCGCTGAGGGTCTCATATGTATCTCTCTTTGCATGTGGAAGCCGAAGAAGTGGTGGAATGGGCGCAGATTGGGTGCAACGGTTGCACGATAAACCCGGGTATACTTTTTCCAACAGCGACGCGGTGTTCCTGTTGGCCTTCTCTCCCACAGCATCCATTCCCATCAGTCAACCGCGCACCTCCTCTGTGGTCTGTAAGGTTTTCCCTCCTCCTTCCGTGGATTATCTGGTTGACGACCCCCTTGTACGACATGCATAGGGGGCTCATTCTAAAGGAGCATGGAGACTGCCAGGACCGGACAGCTTGGAATCGCACGACCAAATACGTGTATCTGGCCGCGCTAGGGATAATCAGATGGGTCCCTGCTTGACAAAAAAGGAGGGTGAATGGTGTATGATCTCAATCTGCACGTCTTATTGGGGCGTATCTCTTTTTTTCAGTGCGTGCTGAATTCCGTTGGGTAAGACGATATTTTTATTTTTATTGCTATTTTTATTGTTTTTTTTATTTTTCTCTTCACTACCTGACCTCTTAGTCGAGAAAGAAAAGTAAGAGGAAGAGGGTTTGGACTGCGACGAGACATGCGTCTGCAATGAGTCGTTATGTTATCAAAGTCATAAAATGAAAGACCGGAACGTGCCGAAGAATGAACTAGTTAGTTAACCTGGTGGAACCACCTTAGTCAGCATGGCAGGGTCACTGGAGCTGCCGATGATATAAGCGGGCCTAATGTATGCTTGGTCGATCATCAAATGGTGTTTCATTCGACGATGATCGCCCCTTTAGTTCCATCTTCCTTTTGACGTCGTCTATTGCAACCGCACAATCTTTCCATCTGCACTTGATCCTGGCGCGGTGAGAGAGAGAGAGGCAGTGGCAGTATTCACCCGAGTCTCGGCTCCTTAGTAGTTAGTCATGAAGGAAGGGAATCTTCGACAAGATGTATGTATACCGAGGCGAAATCAGCAGGCAGCCGCATTTAGCTGACAACTGACAAAGACAACAAGAAAATAAAAAGGAGGTGAGCAAAAAGGCGTTTCGCCTAAAGAGGGGGGCTACTGTTGCTGTTGTTGTTGCTGCTGCTGGCCGACCGCCAATTTTGCCCGTGACAAATGACTGCGTCGATCTTGTCATTTGGACTAAGATCGGGCTGTTTCTTCTTTCTTTTCCCTTTGATTTGGACAGGGAAAAGGGACTGACTTGACTACGCAGTAGAAAGAATTAAAAAATATAAAAAATAAAAATACATAAAAGTAAAGATACTAAACAGTTTCCTTATTTCGGTCTAACTACCTCCTCTTTTTCGGCGTCATTTGACTCCTTTACATCTTCCTGGACTGGCGGGCTGTGTGTTTTCGGAGAGCGACACGTAGACATGCACTTCTAATTTAATCAACTATACGCAACCATTATTCACTGAGTTAACTAGGTAGATGCTAGGGGTGACGCTACCAAGGGGGGAAGGAAGTGGAAGTTGCAAGCCCCGTTCCGTTGCTGCAACACTGACAGCGGCAAAGTCCCTGGGCATGGAAGCAACACGTCGGAGAAAATCCATCAGGAAGAACCAATGAGAAGAAAGTCATCTTTCTGGACTACCTACGTGATTCTTTAATCTGACATATCCCATTTTTGGCTCCCTAATGCGCCTCGACTTTCCTGTATGGTGATTGATTGGTTTTTGCGTTAGAAGGGTACGGCGGTATCTATCTGCATCGCAGCTTATCCTGAGCTTCGGCGACCTTTGTTTGTTCTTGAAAAAGAAACCCCTCCTGGCCAGTCCTCTACCAGTAATCCTTTCTGTTGCTCGAAATATCTTCCTTGCATCCCTCCAGAGGTCCCAGGCCGGCGGGAGAAGAAACGAAATGAAGGAAGCAAGGCGACAGAGGAAAAGAAGGGGGGGGGGAAGAAAGCGAGAAAGAGAGTGCCCATATTGCAAAATTTCAGACAAAACGGTAAACAGGACAGACCCAATGGCCAGGACAACCCTAAGATTAGTTCATTATCATGCAATTTCGGTCTAGGGAAACGTGTCCAAAGATTCACTTGAGTGGTCTGTCTATGTTCGTAGGTATGATAAAATCTGGCCTTCGAGTTCCGAAGAAGATAAAACGAAGACAGAAGACAGGCTGGCCCCCAATTTTAATCTTGACCACCGCTCCACTTCAGTACATTACACCAAGGGAAGCAGAAAAGACGAACTGAGATCGGCTGACAATGCATAGACAGTGAAAAAGAACAAGCTAAGAACATAGGGGAAAAACCAAAGAAAGAAAAGAAAAGGGCGGAGAGGGGGCGAGGCTAGAAAGAAAAAGGAAAAGAAAATAAAAGAAAGAGGCAGGGGTTAAGCGCACAGACTGTGAGAAGGAGGAGGATATCGGCCGTAGGCACTACCACTGTCACTGACCCGAGTGGTGCAGGCGGGATCATAGTCACCAGAAGCATGGTACCCATGAGCTGCTACTTTAACTGGATGCTTCAGGTAATTGGAAGTATCGTTCTGTTGTTCATGGGGCATCATCGATACCATCGAATCAAAAGCCTCGGGATAGCTGTTGCCGGAATCCTCGCTATTCTTAGGTATAGAGTCGTACCCGAAAGGAGGCAAATTGAAACGGTACTGGCTCTCAGGCTTCCGGCCGTCCATGATCCCAAACCCGTCTTGGTATGAATCCATGCTCGAGGAGCTTTTAATGGAATCCATCGGATCCATTGAGTCATTCAAGATGTCAAAGGCAGACGAAGACGAAGACGATATATGCGGGCTCTCGCTCAGTGAAGATCGGTTTGGCGCTGTCATTTGGTGGTAATCAGACCGCCCATAATGTGGGCCGCTCCGTTGAGGAGTGTCGTACGGCATAAGGGTCAAGTGAGACCGCGAGGTTGTGCCAATTCCCGGCGGTAGGACAGCCCCTCCTGTACCGTCACCCGAGCCACCACGTCCACCATCAGGGCCCATGCTAGCAGAACTATCTCGGCGGCCGTCTTTGTAATGGCCCGGGGAGCGGCCGCGAACCACCATTGGATGGGATAATTTCCTGGCAATTTTGATCCACTGGGTGTCGTCGCCACTGGTGGGGGTTGCAACTTCCGCGTATAGGTCAACCGCTAAATTGTAGTACTGTTGCTGGGCACGACGTTTCCCGTTGTTTGCAGTGGCCTTTTGGAACTGGATGCGTTCGAATGTATGCTGAGTCGGGGTTTGGGAAGGCTGAGGACCGCTGCTGTACGTAGCATTGTAGTCCACTGGTACTCCAGTTGGAGGGGAGGTCAACGCAAATCCATGTTGACTGCTGCTCCCTGTGGAACCGTGGCCGAGAACCAATGGAGGCGGTTGAGTAGGTTGTAAGATGACTTTCCCTGGCTTCCGTTCGGACTGCTTATCCCGCTTGGGAGTGTGCTGGACCAATTCTCGGACCTCGCTACACTGCGCATTCACAATCGCTGATATCGACATGGAGAACGATAAAATACGCTCAGTAGAATGATCTGCAAATCTGAGGTAAAGAGGAACGTGAGTCCATGGATGCAATGAAAATGAGCATGAAACTGAAAAGTAGTTGCGTCGATAGCAGGTCCATTTATCATCAACCTGGAAGAACCCCTTATGTATCTTAGCTTGAATTTCAGGTTTGATGGTTTGACTACCGGCAACAATTGGCCGTATAATGTGGGTTTCATGGAATGGAGGCGCATCCATCGGCTGGGACAAACGCTGCACTGAATCAAACATCATGTTCGTATGCTGCCCCAGTAGCAGACTTTGAGGACGATCCACTGTGTTTTCAAGGGCTCTTGGTGTGGTCGTGTACGGCGAAATTCGTGGCATGTCGCTCACGCCTGACAACGATGGAAACGTGCTCCTATGGAGGGTATACGTCCCGGGATAGCCATCGTTTCTTCCCATGATTCCGGCACTACTCGAAACCGCCGTACTTTGCGACTGCACGCCTGGAGATATCCCAGTTGGTGGCTGTCTATACAGGGCATTCCTGTCAATTCGTGTATAACAAGCAATATAGAACAGGGGGAAGAATTGGCTTACAGTGGGGGAACTCGATGAGACCTGAAGTCAGGCACTCTATCATAAGGTAAACCCGGTGAATGGGAATAAATAGAGCCCGATGTGGGAGAAAAGGTATCTATGTTTTCAGGATTAAGCTTTGTGCTATATAACAAAATACGGGGCACTAACCGGAACATGAATCAGAAGGACTCATAAGGATTGTAGGAGAAGTCGCAAAGCTGGAAGGACAGCTATGGGTCAGCAAGGTTTATACGCTATTAAATTCGAAGAGGGCCAAAATAAAAAAATAAAAAATAGAATAGAATAAAATAAAATAAAAAGCAAGAAAACGAAGGAGAAAAAGACGGTATGACCTCCACACAGTCGAGTAAAATGCATGTATACATCGGCTCCAACAAACCATTACGGTTAGTGATCGCAAGGACATAGTGAAAGCTCAACTGACATGAGCAAGGAGCAATAGACAGGTGCATAGATGCGGCATGGGTATAAGGAAATTCAATACAGGATTTCCTTTTTTTTTTTTTTTTTTTTTTTGTAAAAAAGGAAACAACATAAATAGGAATAACAACGAACCACACAGTTCAAGACATTTGCATGCAAGAAGGGATGCTGTGTCTAGTGGCTGCAAGCGGGCGAAGTGGAGCACAAAGGGCAGTCTGAATTAAAAGACAACTTACGGTACATCCTGCATCGCAGGCGGTTGGGTGTTGTACCTCAAGCCGTTGGTAGCAGGTATTGAAACCGGTTGCGCTAAAGGATGTCCAACGGCGCTTCCCCTGCGACTATTGTCTTCATCATCCATAGAGAAGCCGAGAGGGCCTGGAAATGACCGCTGGGAACCGTTATAATCACTGTCGGTGGTAATGGGCCCATCCATTTGGAACGAATTCTGTAAAAGAGTTGCTAGCGAAAAAGAAAAAGATTAGAGTGAGCAGGCACTCAATCCACATATCCAGCAAAGCGAACGGATGTTGTGGGCACAATAAAAAATATATAATAAAAAAATAGTAGTAATAATAATAATAATAAAAAAAAAAAGGTACAACAAGTGTCGGATGTCCGCCAGTCCAAAATAGAATAGGGTCCCCCATCCTCGTCAGCCAAGGATACAGCACTCTTTGATGTCATGGCGATACAGCAAATGGAGGGTTTTAGAATGTGTAACGGAAACAGCAGCTGGAGATACCAACGAAATGGAAAATAAGCGTCACCTCCGATGTAGATCGCATGCCAGACTAAGCACTGGTCCTTGTTCGCGGGACAATTTGGAAGCCGCAACACATCGAAGCAAAGACAAGAGGGAAGTTTGAAAATCAAAATAGTTAAACTTACAATGATTCATTTGGAAATCCGCGTTTCTCGTTTCTCAAGTATTTATGTCTTTAGGCTGATTCCCTGCCTAGAGATGCTTAGGATCAGCCCAAACAGCGCGAGTCCTAAGTAACGCCTAGAGGAACTAGGCTTTGACGGGTGAGGGCAGGGGTGTCTTGGGCGAGCAAGATCCAACGAAATAGCAGACGTCTAAATCCCTTCTGATTGGAGTTCAAACCCTGCGGCTCGAAAACTGGGGGAAACAAAAAAGCAAAAAAGCAAAATGGCGAGGAACAAAAGATTGTCGCGTTTACTCGGGAAAGTTCGTGGAGGCTCTGGACAGCAAGCCGCGTGGTTCTAAAACATTGTCAGCTTTCCTGCCAAAAGCTCGAGGCCAAAAGTCCGATAGGAGTAGATAAATTGAATGTGAAAGAACACAACCGTCTCGGGGGAAACACCGAGCAAAGAAAACCAGGCGGTTTTGACCAACCTCAGCTTAATTCGACGGTTCAAATCACTAGAAAAAGAGGGAATCTTCAGGAGATTGAAGTAGAAGCGGTGGGGTTTTAGAAGAGTTGTTCAAAAAAAGGCCAAACAGGAAAGGAAAATAAGAAAAAAGAAAACATGGCACGTTCCACCAGTGAATTGCTGTTCTTCGCGTTACTTGAAGACATTGTCAAAAACATAGACAGGAGCACTGGCTAGGTGAAGGGCTTGCTGAACAAGATACATAAAAACTTAGGCCCGTAGAAGAAATAAATAAGCTGCACGCTTCAACAGCTAAATAATTAATAAATGAAACAAACAGCCTAACAAGAGCCAAGACACCCAATAGAGCAAAAGGACAATGGGAAAAAGCTCGAAATATGTGACAATAAAGTGATTGAAAAGAAAAGGAGATAACCATAAAAGGCGATGTGAAGTGTCTGACGATAAGGTACAAACCGGAAGATAGATTGAAATAACACAGTTAGACTTACTGATGTCAGTTGCGTTGCGTATTTGTCAAAAGTCGATAGTCGATACTGTCATCGACAGCGAGTATCTTGCATTTATTGCTGCAAACTTCGAAATTCCGCTGCAACTCTATATGTATGAATAGCTTCTGCCAATGTTCGACTACCTAGATGCAGTTTCTTCTCACAGGGGCTGTCCTAGGCAAAACTGGCTGTTAAGGTGTTTTTGGGATCGAATCTTGCTGGTACATAGTCCGTTGTCGGATGGCAGCTTGGACGATGACGGTGGCGATGAAAGTCCTGGGACCCGATCGAGGGATTTGCTCGACTGATATTTGTTCCCAGATGTTTACTGGAAAAACTTTGCTCATGTCTTGTTGTCTTTAATTTTTTTTTTTTTTTTTTCTCTGTTTTGTTTTTTCCCTCTTTTACCCACACCAACGCAATGCCCACTTCCCCGTTTCTAGCCTGGCCCCTTTACGCCCGATGAATAACCCTCGTAGGCGTGCGGCGGAATTGTCTGCAGAAATTCGTTGCGCAAAAGCCTTGATGGTTTCCAGTTACCAATTTAAGCTTGGATGCTATAGCCGCTCTTGCCACGAGATTGTGGAATTTGGCCTCTGTCAGGGACAAAGAAAACCTGCTACATTTAGATAGTTAAAAAAAAAAAAAAAAGACTGCGGGCGAACGCAGTGTTTAGGGGTTGCAGGGTAGATTCAGGGTCTTTGTTATTTTTAATTTATTCTCATTATGTTTTTAAAGATCCACCAACGTTGACTCCATATTCCATGGAATGGTTTTGTTTTCCACCCTGGAGGAAAAGAAGCATGAGTCTTTATGGAGAATATTGTTGCATTATCCGAATTAGCGCGAAGAAGCATATTGGACCCTGTCAAAAACGTTGGAGAAACACGGCATTGGCCAGAACTGACGTTACATCCATCTGATCCAAGGCCAGAAAGAGTCAGAGCAGCACAAACTCTGAATAGGCCCGAGGGGAAAGAAACTCCCATGTTGGCATGATCCAACTAGGCGCTAGACAAGCTGAACCGTTCTATACAGAATATTGCCAGTATAGTCAGCTGTCTTAGCGTGAACACCGGGTCCACGGCAAAGTGCAGCAAAACAAATTAAGATAGCGCTAGAAAATATTAGTAGCGGCGATCACCGCCCCCGGTAATCCCGTGCAGATCCAGTCGCATGACGGAGTGTCGACACTACTGAGCTTGGGCAGCCGCAGATGGCCAATAGCTTTGACGGCGACGGAAGAACGGTCTATACAGAGTGTTAGGCAGGGGTTGTGGACCCATAAGAAGAATCCATGTTCCAGGCGTGACGCCTCTCCGGGGCCGCCCCAAAGAAATTTTGGGTGCTCGAGGCACGAGCACTGGCGCTTGCATGATCAGGCGATCGACGGCTTTGATCCAACAGCTGCCTTTGCAGTGGTTGTTCGCTCACCGACACCAAAGAGACGAATACACCATAGAGAGAGCACCAATTTAGTTATGCAGCCTGTACAATGTCGGCACACGGACTTTGCTATGGTCGGTAACTTTGAGACCCCCCGGAAATAATAGTCCTCTCCACACAGAAGCAGCCAGAAGTGGGCCGGCGAGAGCAAAAAGAGTGTGTGGAGAAGTGCGCACTCTGTACACAACATAATTTCCAGAATCGAGTTTGGGGCCCACAGGTTTGGGAATGAGACAGCACAAAGAAGCCCACTGAATCTTAGATGGCTATCTATCTGCTAGGCCTCCCAGTGAGTGGAGCAAGCAGCCGGTTTTTCCCCTTCCTTTCCTTTTTGTTTTTTGTTGTTTCTTTTCTTTTCTTTTCTTCTCTTTTTTTTTTTTCTTCTTGGGGTGGATCATGTTGTGGCTAAATGATCATCCAGGCTTGCAGGAAGCTAGTTGGTTGAAATGCGACATGCACAGTGCTGAAAAAAGGAGTTTCGGTTATATCATTGGTAGACAACTAGAGGTTAGGTCCATCTAGGACAGGGTACTGGACTGGACAACCAGTACAGAACACTCCGTATGGAACACAAAGTATTGGAGGGGTGCCATGTTGTGCAGGAAGTATCCGCGGGATGTGGCGCGAATCCCACGTAACCCTGGACAGGGGAGGGTAAGAGAGGGGAGGTTGCATTTCCAACCAAGGAAAACCAATAAGCATAATCAATAAGATCTTAGGATAGTGGTTTAGCTACTTGATCTTTACATATACAACAAAAGCAGAAGAAGAAGATAATAATAATAATGATGATGATAAGGGCATCTTGAGATGAAAATTGTATGTTTAATTGTTTAGAAAGCAAGACGTGACCTCCATCTGTGAGAGAAATACGCTAGACCTAAAGAAGAGTAATCCAGAGCATATGGCACGTGTCAATGGCGTAACCAAAAGTGGAATAGCGGCCAAATCCATACCACAGCAGGCGTAGCTCCATGAACCCTGGACGCTCTAAGTCTTTGACGTACCTACATTGAGTGGATAACCACCATGATGATTATAATTAGAACTAGTTGTTAGTGCTTCAGCTAGCCAACTACCGGGTAGGCACTATCTGGCGACCCTGACAATGAAACCAGCCTACATCCCTGGCAAAGTTTGGCTTTCTCACTGCTCTTTCTTTTTCGGTCGAGAGACTGCTACTTAAATGGCTCATCTGTCCAGGATGTTATAATTTTCAGTAGCGCGCTTCTCCTTTCTTAGCGTTTTTATGATTGTCAATTCTTCCCGTTGTATATACCAAAGGAAAAATAAAAAAAATAAAAAATAAAGTTTCCTGTCAGTAGCATGTTTCAGAATAACCCAACAAACTTCCCTAGTATCCTGTCAACGAACAAGCCCCTCGTACCTACTTGCAGGGTAAGAGACTAACCAGCATGTATGGGAGAGAGAGCTACACAGCCGGCACAGTGCAAAGGGTTACTATTACCCCTTATTATGATTATTATTTCTACTATTATTTCTATTATTATCTCCATTTCTTTTGGTTTTATTCCTTTTGTTTCTATTTCTTTTCTTTTCCAATCCTTTTTACCTTGCTTTACGGGTAGAGATAGACAGGATAGCTCCAGCGGGGCACCTCATTGAAGGAATTATTGTTAACGACTCACGCCGTACAGCTGTTTCTCGTTCCATAATCGAAATCTGTGGGTTTCGCCTCGACTTCGCCCATGCCTAAATCCTAGCTGAGCTGGAATAATCCCGATTTCTTCTTTTCGCGCTCCATGGATCAAACGGCGTCTACCAGTCTCTCGCCGATCTTCGCCAGTAGTAGCGGTCGGTGATTTTTCCCCGGCAGGACTTCCTGTACCACCACCAGTTAAATTACATTGCTCCAGCTTGTTCTCCCGGGCGCTGGAGATACTACCTAGTTGCAGAGTGATCCGACCTGCGGCTGGCCGTCGATCACGTTTGGGCCAGAGAGATGTTGAACGACCAGGATCGGGTTTAGCAGGAGTCCAGAACATTCGGTTCTTATTTCCGGGGACCTTATTATCTCCACGTTCTATGTCATTCCGGATGGTCTTCCTATCCTAGATCTCGAGATTATCTGTCACGATGGGAGTGGCAGTGGCCCCTGTTGAGGCTGGTACCTGGCAGTAGGCCTCGAGGAGGGGATGACAACCGCCTTTTGCTCATTGAATAATAGGTGTCCAGTCTAGGGCTTCATACAATTCCTACTACTAGAGCAGCTAGTTGGGTTCTAGCACATTAGATAATATAATCCGCCTCCAGACCAAGACTCTGTGTCGACGACCAGGGAATCGGTCATTGCGATATCCCTTACGGTCAAGATACGTGGACGATCAACGAATGGTATGACATCAATGGTGTGTCTTACCTGTTACAAAGTGCCCCTCTCTAATTTATCTTTTTCTTTTTAGCATGATGATTTGATCTTGGATTTTAATTATCTCAAGTGACCGTACTTGTCGCCTTCCCCAATAACCATATGATTATGGTTTGCTTGGGCATCGGCTCTAACAAGACATCTCGTGTCAGTATCCTGTAGATACAACCATCATTCATTCATGATGTGATTCGATTGGCCATAGTTAGGTACCTCTTGTAGATTTCCTCATCAGTCCCAGCTGTGCAACTCAGGTACGTGGTGGACCATCAACCTTAGGTGTGAGATGCTGATCACGATCAGCAGCTTTTATTCAAGGTATTGTTTATGTATGCATTGTCCAACTCAAACTGGAAAGGCTGCTTAGAACGCTTAGTTCAGGTATCTACCTTCCTACCAGTACTGTCTGGGTAATACCAATCAAGTATTGGTCCCGTGCGGACGGACGGATTGCAAGTCTAGCAGAGGTTCTGCCTTGTAAAATACAATGCTTCAACGGTATAGTATTGATGTCCAAAAGCATACAGATTCAACTACCCTTGGGAACTGGCGATCAGAACCCTGCCCCGGTCAAACTATTTTCAGGCAATCCACGGTCCAGATTGCGGTAGTTCCTAAGAGATGGCAAGGACCCCTACTAGCATTCCAACGCTGACTCACATAGGGTTTAGACACCTAGGTGGAACTCCCCATCGAAAAGCTAAGGCGGCAGTTGCTTTTCATTATGGAGAATCTACCTCGATACGGGATGAAAACCGAAACCATAACATCGGACCCAGACATATAGACTTCCGGAGCCAAACCAAAACACTCGTGGATGACACCTGTTGTCACACAAGGAGGGGGGAAACATCGGTCATCTTCTCCTTTAGCTCGGCCGACAAGCCCGGAGCAAAGTCTAGTCTGGTGAATTCCAATTGCACTCACTTGTGAGACACAGAGACCCCGTGAACGTTGTCCACAACCCTATTTACTAGCTCCTTCTGCAATGTAACGGGGCTTCATTGTTGTCTATCTCATTATTTATTTTTATTATTATATTTTATTTATATTTATATTTATATATTTTTTTAAAAAATTTTTATTTATTTTATTATCTCACCCACCCCTCCTACCGTGTTCCTTTCCGGTTCTAGGGCTCCGGGGTTCCAATCCGTAGTCTCAACCACTGGATGAGAAAGCTACCGAGGTCGATCTTATTAATGTTTGCACATTGTTAGACCGAGTGTTACTCTTAGATGGCACTATGACACTGTTTCATGCAACCATTTCATCACTATGGGACTGGGCACAAACCGCGGCCTAGACGCAGTAATCCACTCCATTGTTTGGGTAGGTGCGTAACTGTAAGTATGAATATAAGCACGTGTCTCTGTGGATATGAGCGTGATTGTGAGTAAGTGGGAGTATGCCAGAAACATCATGAAGTAATTTGATCTGCGCACTGAAGAGTAGGCGATTCCATCCATTGGCGCATGTGAAGTCCATTTTTTCTTTTCTTTTTACATCAGGGTTGCCGTAGATCATCCACCTGGAACGAATCATCCTCCAGAGATGGAGTAGACTGTGACGAGATCGTGATGTAGGGGAGAACTAGGCTTTAAAAAATGGGGGGCGACAGAGTTTTAAAATAGATACGTTGTTAGTTAAATATATCTTTATTCGCGGAGAAAGAGTTCAATTCCCTGATTTAGACATAAAAACCACTTTATAAAGGTCTCCAATACGAGAGGGAGCCGCGTTCTAAGGTCACCCATTCCTAGTTAGGCTGAATCTAGGAATGTGTGAGAATGTGATGGATCAATTGTTTCGTAATGTCCAAAACTTCTTGACCGATGGGACATCCGGAATTCAACAGCACGTATCAGATGGTGAATGGATTCTCCGTCTAAGCTCCAACGATCCAACCTCCAAGACTGAATGATCAGTGCCGTAGGTTTCCGGGTACTCTCCTCATCTACGTAGACGGATAGGTAGTAGAGACTTCGGGGGCAATGGAAAAGTCCCTTGCATCTCAGCATTCCGAATTCGTCATCCTATCTTCTCTCACACCCCTCCTCAAGTCGGAAGACACCACCGTCTCTTCGATGGATACTGATCTCACTAGTGAGTTTGAAGAAAGCAAAATTGTACGTTGAAACCTTCTAAACCGTTGCTTTTCTTTGTATAAAATCGACCAAAGCAAAGTAAATGACACGTTGGAGGTCTTTTAGTTATCATCATTAATGACCAGATCATACAATACAAAGAAAAGATCCCCAGTCATGAAGGAAGCCCGCCGGGTGAAAGAGATCCAAAGTGTCGTGAGGCAAGAAACTGAGAAAAAGAAGAAATGAAATCGAATCTAAGTAGTCCTCTTCGCGAACTCCACGCGAAGAATAAGATGGCGATAACCAACTATCGAAAATGAATGTGTTAGCATTGCTCATTCCGATTTCAAAAAAATCATGGAATCTATAGGAGAACATACAGCCATCCATCTTTTCGCAGGCACGAGCAGCGTCGCTCCGATCCGCAAAGCTGATGAATGCGAACCCCTTGGCTCGCTGGGTTTCTCTGTCCCGAGCCAAAAACACTCTGGTAACACGACCGAAGCGCTCGAACAGGTCCCGGACTTCTGATTCTTCGGCCAGCTCGCTCACCTGATGCCGAAGTCAGTACAGGATTAGACAAGGGGAAGACAAAGGAAAACTCACGTTTGTAACTCTCAATGTCGCCAGATCATCCTTCTCGTACTTGCCAGCCATTCTCTCGCCACCACCAGCAGCACCCTTTCGTAAATGAGGAGGCACATAACTGCCAGATCCGCTACCAACAGCACCGGCAGCCGGGGCATCGTCGGCACCACCTTCGACACCGGCAGACTCGTCAACAGGAGCCATAGTGTCCTTGAACGGACAGCGGGCCGTGAAATGCTCTCCGCTGCAAATACGGCATTTGACCTTCTTGTCCTTGAGCTGATCTTTCATGCTGCCCTTCTCGCCTCCGTTCTTCTCCTCCTCGGCAGCCTGGGCCTTCCAGTTCACGCTGGGTCGGAAAGAGATGTTCTCGCCGACGGAGGTGGTGTCGAACGAAGGTCCAGCAGCGTGGCCCTTCTCCAGACCAAATTTAGCCCAGGCCCTCCGCTCAGCGACCCGGGGATTGACATGTTCACGGACAACGGTGGTCTTGATGCGGCGGGTTACCTTTACTTTCTTGTTGTCGTCGTTGAAGCGGTACGAGATCACGGTCTTCGTTCCATCTTTGTTCGTCGTAATTTGTTGCGGGGGGAGCACGGAGGGGTCATCGAACTCCTCGTCGTCGGCCCAGTCGGCGCGGCTAGAAATGAAAAATTTGTTAGCAAATATGGAAATGATAAAGCGACAAGTTTTGGGGCTGCTTTTGACCTACTTTCCTAGTCTGGACATTGTGTTTATGTGGTGATCACGGATTGTTGCTGATTTTCTCAGATTTCAACGAAAGGCGAATCTGGTTGTGGATTTGTTTCGGCGCGGCAAATGATCGGTGGCGCATTCATTGTGGCTGGTGCGTGGGTATCTAGTCACGTGAATCTAATGTGCCTAACTACAGTCCATGTTTACAGTGTCATCGTTCTTAACCATGTCAACTATCCTTTCTACATACTGTTGTATTGGGCCCTCCATAATTAGAGAGAAATATCTATAAAAAGATTAGGTGTACAGTTTAAGAGAAACTTACCACTGTGAAATAATATGCATTCTTCAGAATCAAATAAAAGCTTTGTTTTTGACATTTCCTTTTTAACTCATGCCTCAGCTAATAAAATTCCAATTTGCTGAAAGAAAAAAGTGGTGCCCTTAAATTTTTGCCAGCATCTCATGGTTCAATTCCCATCCTAGTTGCCCTCTCCATCCAAAATGGCAATATTTTGGATTGCGGTCGCAAAGATGATTGGACTTCTATGAATGACCAGCATGGTAAAACCAGGCATTCAAAAAAAAAAAAAGAAAAAAGAAAAAAAAAGAAAAATATGAACCGCTCAGATGTAATCAACTTTCACATTCCCATGACTCTTGCCTTTATACAAAAATGTATATTCACAATGTACAGAGTAGTAAACTGCATGAATCTGAGAGTTGATTTCATAGTAGAGTTCCCAATCCTCACCACGACGGGTTGGGAACTTACTTTTCTGTATCAAGTCTGGGGTCCAACACTGCATGCGCTTTCATATATAAAGAAATGGGCATTTAATAAGCCAATTCCAGAATTGCTATTAAGTTATGCAGTAGCACTTACGACGATTGAAATATAATGGGCCAATATCTGTGTCCAGCGCATATATCCTGACATGGATAGAATCAACTTGGCCTTCGCTGACCAATTGATGAGTAACCCGGTTTGTTATGATAGGTTCTGTCTCTCTGATAGAATATCTCTTTATATTGTTAGCTGCAAATGACTTGAAGTGCGAATTGATAGTTAGACAACTTATTAACGAACCAATCCATAACTAACTTCAACGGCGTAATACCCATCGAAATAATCCCAGTACCTAGAACTGTCAAACTCCTAAGCTAGGCTTAATTGATGAACTTCTTCTTTCGACTGTATGGAATGAATTCTTCTTATTTTATTAAGCTTGCCATCCCATAGTACTTTCGGGCTATTCGTGACCCAACAGATGCTTTGAGGGCTGGAGAAAAATCGCCTAGAGTTTCCTTAAAGAACTTCTAACAACTGCTGTCCAGCCATCGGGAGGTATTAATACTTCGATTTCTTGACCAAGCGAATCATTGATGTATTTGCAAAGGTAGGGACTTTGTCCAAAACAACCTGCTAATAAAATGGATTTAGCCTGTTATTTTGAGGCCTGGACCTGGTTGTTCACAAGCTTTAGAACCTCCCCAAAAGCAGGAAAGAATAGTTCGATCATTTCTTTGCCGGTTACTCAGACCCGAGCTCTGTGGACTCCTATCAACGAGAAACAAAAAGCTGTCATTTATATCCCCATCGAATATTCGTTTCGCAGCGGCTTCAAATAGATGCATTGCCTCCTCAAGCATGTCGTGGCCCCATCCTGTGACAAGCGACAGTCACTCTTCTAGAAAATTTTCAAAGCGTCTGTTGAGGAATGTACTGCCACAGAGACTGCCATCTCTATGTGAAACCTCTTTGAGACGCAGAGTATGTTTAAGCTCAAGGACTGAAAACATAATCAAGTCGAAAATACACACTCCGGCATCTAGTAAGGCCACTGTGTCGTCCTCTTCCAGCCCATGTGGATTAGATGCACGTAATGCATGCAAAGTTGCAATTTCAGGCTCCGATACAATACGAATATCTGACATATCGCCGAATCCTGCCTCTTGGGTGCAACGGAGTGTGGCCTGCTTAGACTTTTCCGACCAAATCGCTGGAACCGTAAGGGCAAACAATATATCCTCATTATCAAGGGAACCTATTATCTGGGGTCCTAAAGTGTTTAGAATATGCTCACGAAGATGAAGAGGTAATCGGTCACGAGCTGTTCGGGAGACGAATGGTATGGAATAAGGTTATCACAGCAGTCACTACACGTTAACGAGAAGCGAGAACCGACGTTCCCTCTTGGCTCGGGAGCAAGCCTAAGCTTTATCCATTGGACGCGTGGCATACTATCGTAACTCTGGAAGCCCCATAGAACCTTCGGCACAGAGTCTTCATATTCATAGTCGGCTTCACTTGATACTGTGCCGCTTGTCATACCATTTTTAGAATCAGCCCTATTCCATGGCCAACGGTTTATGACATAATGTTTGTAAGGCTAGAAAACATTTAGTATACTCGAATAGATATATGATGGACTAAGTTGATTACTTACTTCACTGGTTAATGCCCAGGAAACACCTGAAAAGATTGTGCCAAAGTTCACAGCAATAATAGCTATTTCAGACGTAGCTAGACTAGTCATTTCGCTGGATACTCGTGTAATTGGTTGTTTAGTATCCAATGTTTGGAAAGATAGTTGTTGTCAGCATTTATTATTAGTTGCTTCGCAGAGGGAAGTCGAGTCACGGAAGCTGCTCTCTTTAGTGGAGAGATTTTATTTGTACCAATATTGCGCTGAAATATAATAGGATGCAGAAGAAAGTATAATAATGGATCCTGGAGTTGACCTTTTAAAGGTGTTTCTGGGGAGAAAGAAGGAAGAACATGTATAGGAATGCTGGGCAGATGTTGCCATATAGCCGGGGCCAGCCAGAGAGAAGAGAGGCGAAGGTGACGGTGAATGAATGAAACATACACAACCATACCAAGTAGGAGGGAGCTTGATATCCTCTCTTCTCAGGTTATTCTTCAATACACAATTGTCTGATCTCTTTTCCATTGTCTTTAGTTTTTAATATATTGATTTCACCTCACACAGCTACTTGCTCTTGACAATTCTTCTTTTGTCGGCCCCGGTGTGAGTAGGCACAGAAATAAAACTTAAGGACAATACTTCCACATCTGTCCGATAATATTCTTCCACCAGGCTTCCACTGACCACTATCGAGACAGACATGAAATGGATCAACCAGGCATAAAGATGGAGGACCCAGAGGTAGGTGATTTTGCTCGTACTGATTTTAAATCACTGACCACCGTCACTGAGTCCAGAGGCTGTCACCCAGCCCAGGCTGACCACCCCAGCATGCCTTATAGTATTAGAACTGAAAACAGCCAGCAGAAGCACAGTCTAAAGCAATTCTTGAAGATATGGGTCGCGCTGTGTTTGTGAATATAAAAACTATTGAGAATCAATCTATTCAAAGAGAAAGAAAGAGCCCTGAAAAGGGAAGAACAACGATTTACAAAGTTGGAGGCTGAGCTTCGTGACTGTCAGCCGGGTTACAAGACTTTCCCAGACTACCAACTTTCCGATACAAGCATATTAGAGGAATTTATCAAAATCTGTGAATGCGTGTCAAATTGGGCCGAAGACTTCCCTGATGTTTCCATTACCGAATTCTTTGAAGCGGCTAGGAAGTCGTTTCCATTTCAAGCTACAATCTATGGGTCATAAAACAAGTTTCCAGGAGGGCTTGATATTACACAGGTAGAAATCCTGACACACATCATACTTGTATACATTTGGAAACTCCTATTCCAGCACTTAGTTGTTGGCCTAGCATATGGTCAGCAGGTCCTATGTACTCTCTGTTCGAGGTTGTGCTTACTTGACCCAAGAAAAGGTCAGTATAAACAAAGAAAAGTAGAATATTGATGATAACCGATTCTGATAGATGCGGAAAGTATTGGCATTTGGAGATCGGATACAATTCGGGCTTATTTCAACATCGCCGGGATTATGTCACGAGGGAGTGCCCTCCAATGGTAGAGAAGATAGGCGAAGTATTTACTGGCTTCGATTTTAAGAATTTTTTTAACAGTGCTCATAAATTCTTCGGACTTAAAGAGCAAATCACCAGGCAAGCCTCACGATCAAAATGGGCTGTTCCTCGGAGCGGTACAGATGGGAATAGTATAGTTGTTATTTTCCAGGAGGGATAGTTTCAAACAAGGCCTGGAGTACTTCATCGTCATGGATGTCCAAACCCGTAACAAAATGCACAAAAAGAAGTTCGCTTATCTGTCTTCATCCATAAAAATAGGTGACACTCTTGTCGTGATATCCGGCCCTTTTTCGACTTGAAATGGAAGGAAGCGTAGATACGCAGATAGGAAAGGAACAATTCTAGTTCGCCTACACCCACGTAGTATGGTGGTTGAGGTCGACGATTCTTCTTTCGGGAAACAATTTTGATGGACATGCTGGGTCTTCTCGTTCTTTGTGATGCAATCCACTTCCATTTCGTCACTTTATTCTTTAATTCATTCCTTTCTATTTTCTTCTTCAAATCCTTGTTTTCAACGGAAATTTTGTTGCCATAGAACTCTTGCTAACTTGGAAAATTATGTCACCTTTGAACATGTCCATATTTACCAATTTCCAGTCATTGAACTAAAAGTTATTACAATTTTTACTTTATAATACTGACTAATCGAGTAAATTGGTCATTAGAATCGGTGACTACAACATCTATATAGAGTTCCTGTCGCCAAGAACTCCGATTCTTGAACACCAAACTCAACAGGCATGAGACCCGATAATAAACAAACTACCGACCAAATATCCTCATCTCAACTGGCCGTAGGACAAGGTATGACACCGCTGCGAAACCAAAGGCCAACTCAAAGCCAACATCACCACCACTAGGAGCAGAACCTGCATTCAGCGCGATAGGACCCACCCACCACGTTTGACTCATTCCAGTGACCATACCAGCAACACCAAAGCCAAACGCGAGAGCCGCGGCGATTCCGATGGGGAGCTTGCTGGGCTTGTCGTATAGTTCAGGACGATATCCCGAAAACCCACGTTTGAAGGCAAAATGGTCGGTAAGTGAGATACCGGAGTATATAGCCAGCCAATAGGCAATGAAGTTCATGAAGTTGGTCAGAACAGTCTCGAAATGGGAGTATCCCGGAATTCCGATAGCCACAGAGGCGCACGAGCCCAGGAACACCCAGATAAATCGAGGAACTCTCTGGGTATAGCGGCTCAGTACTTGAAGGGTAAGGGCGACGGAATAGATGTTGGGACAGTTATTTGCAATGATGGAAAGAGCAAGAATGACTAGGCAAAACTTGCCAAATCCCCCAAGTGGCGCCAGGACAGCACCCAGCAGGCCACCGTTTCCAGCCGTTGAATACCCAATTTGGTACCGGTTGTTACCGTTATCGATCGAGGTTGCGGTCATGATTGCAATGCCCAGCATCTGGGTGAATAGCAAGGGAATTATGAGTCCGAGCCAGGCGGACAGAAAGATCTTGCGGCGGCTGCGATTGGCGGGCTGGTATACAGTGTAATCAGCAGCATAGCTGGTCCATCCGGTAGCGAAACCATACACGGTGGAGCCAAAGGACAAGCAACCGCCAAGTTCAGAAGTTCCAACGCCCATCGGAAGATTTCGAAAATCTCCTGAGTGGGCAAAGGTGCCGAGTACAATCATGAAGACAATGAAGGTGGGAATCCAGCTCCAGTACTCATACATATGGACCACTTTGTATCCAGCAAAGGTAATAAAGAGTGTGCAGCAGGCAATGATCAGAATCCCTGCAAACCCTGGCACGTTACTGTTCACGGCGTGTAAAAGCTGGGCGCCCACGATGGCGTTAGCGGCAGACCAGCCCACACAGGCCAAAATGTTGAGGACAGCAACTAGAAGAAGGGTAATAAGTAATGGTTTCAAGTATATTATACGAAGACTGTTAATACTTACTGAATTTGGTTGCCCACCAACCAAACCAAAATCTCGAGAGCACCATTTGCCGGAGACCGAAGACAGGTCCGAAGCAGGAGAAGAAACACACAGTCATGATGCCCAGAAGATTGAAGAAAAGATCGACCAGGATGGCGTCGACAAATCCGAGGCCAAAAATGGATTTCCCTAGCACTCCGATGGCGAAAGAACTGACCACCATGTTGGCTGCCAGCCACTGCGATGCGTCAGTCGGGGAAGAAGGTCAGCAACGCCAGGCTAAAGACACACCATGCTGCTAATATTGAAATAAGACGTATCTGTTTGTTCATTTTCTGGCACCCGCTCAATGCCTCTTTGCTCAATGTTGAGCTTTCCTGCCAGTCGTTGGATCTTTGCACAGAGCGAACTGCCGTAGGCAAAGCTCTCCCCGGGAATAGCACAATCGCTACTATCGTCGATGGGAATATTGCCAAGCTGCGGTGCCTTTTCGAGGTCCTGATCAATGCTTCCAAACATCGTGCCGAGACCGTGTCCCGCTCGACTGTGTGTTTCGACGGCTTGCGCGGGTCGGCGCTGAACCCGCACAGTGAAGGCTCAAGAGTGAAAGGAGGGGAGAGTTCAAGGACCACAGATTGTTTGAAGGAAAGGGAAAAGAAAATAGCGGATCTCACATAGGTTCCTTTTTCTTCAACATAGGATAGTAGGTTGCTATACAGACCCTACATTGTCGGGAAAGGAGCAGCCCTCTACTAATATGTGTCTATAGATCAGCCCTTATTTTCTGTTCGGGATTCCCAATGCGTCCGCCCCAGATAACCCTAATGGATATGAGCTTCCCCTATCAACCAATCATAGGCATGTGGATTGCATTTGTATAGTATGATTGGTTTGTTTATTCCGACCTGACAGGCTAAGCACCAGACAGACTGCTTATATTCTGCTACGATTGGTTGAGACTCCTAACAGACCCATGAGAATTTGATAAGGCCTTGGCTGTTGATAGGCAGGACACTCCATGATAAAATGTCAAAACACATCACTATCGGCTATCAATGTTATCACTATCTCTGATTACCTGCCTGCTCTTGATCTTTCGGGTCTCGGCCAACACCGATGGACTCATATAATGCCAATGTCGGATCTTTTACGCAGGCAAGATATAAGCTGCGAGTCTGATTAAATCCAGTGTATCTCACATAAACACAATACGGGAACCTGCAGTAAGTAGCGTAATGAAAGATTTACCAGTCTACGATAACTCGAAAACCCTTTGGAATTCATATCCGTTGCACAACCCATTATCAACCGTGTATAAGTGATACCATTATCTTATCAATTTATACGCGGGGGTAGGTAGATACCCTACCAACACTTCAATCCCAGGCAGCAGAGTTATTCTTCCCTTCTTCCCCAGAGTCTAGATTTCCCCACGATTCCGGGAACTTATACCTAGTCCCGACAAGAAAGTGACCGGGAGTACCGCCCTTCATAGAGCAGTCTTATTAGCTAGGATATAAAAAAGCTTCGGGCTAATGCATGTAGCGTTGTACAAGTTATACATGTGGGACTATCAGGGAAGGAAATGATCCTATTCAATATCTGCTTGGGTAGTATTCAGTACTCTGCAGAGAGAATTATACGTTATGTTGCCTTCGGATCAAGAGTATGTATAGTGGTTAGTATGGCGCGATCTGATTTTTTTTTCCTTTTATTGTTTTAATGGGATCGCATCATATCTGAGAGATATCCCCCAGAACTACGATGAAGCCGTGACCTTGTGTGTGACACTAAGCTGATACCCGTCTAACAAAAAAGATCAAAAGTATATGTATCGCTCAAAACTGTTTGGTATAGAATTTACTGTTTATTATATTAATAATGCCTATTTTTATATTCTTTGACATGGTGTGGTATTATCTTTTTATTTATTTATTTTTTTACTGGGTAGTCTAACAAAAATACTAGAGGACAATATCCCGCGCCTATAAATCCTCCTTGCCGATATAGACAGGGTGGCTGAACTTCGCTAGAGAAACATGGTAATTTGAGCCGTACCCTTGGATACCGTAGAATTTCGCCGATACAAGACGCAGGTCCTGATAATTTTGATAGAACTTCATGAAAACTGGATCAAAATAAGTTTTAGTGCTCTACTTAACCATGACTACCTTGAACATTTTAATTTCTTAGTGACAAGACGTACTTCGTATACTTTGGCAGACGCTGATTTAGTGGTCTCACGCCAAGATTTGACTAGCTCGGCAACTCTTGCGACTAGAAATGCATGTGAAAATTGAGTTGCCACGAGTCTACGAAGATGTTCCCATGTATTTGGCAATAAATAAATTAAAAAAATGTACAACATATCACATATATGGTCATAGAATCAGCGAGTTATATACACAAGTCTACCGATCCCAAATGTAGGTAACACCAGGAATCAAATCTTTTACAGCTTAGCAAGCATCTTGTGGCCATCCTGCAGTAGAGCAGCGGCATCTGTCACAAGTTCGTCAACAATGGCCTTGGCAGACTTCTTCTCTGACACCACGGCAGCTACCTTGCCCATCAGGAATGGACGGGCATTGTCCAAAGTGTCGTCGTCAACATCGTCAGGCAGGTTTTCCATATCGTGCTCAACAGGGATGATTCCCTTGGAGGTCAGCTGCTTGATCTCGTCTCGGCGGTTCTCCTCCCAGTTCTTGATGTACGCGTTGTTGCGGACACGGAGCGGACGACCCTAGAAAGTGTTAAGCGCAACCTCAGATGGAATGAAGGTTCAAAGAGCTTACAGTGAAGATGATGGTGCGAATGTTATCTTCGAATCCAGCAGTGCGAACAGCCTCCTGGTGAGCCTCAGGAGCACCGGCCTCATCCGCCAGAATGAAGCGAGTACCAATCCACACGCCGGAAGCTCCAAGCATGAGAGCGGCAGCAACCGAGTTTCCGTTGAAAAGACCTCCTGCAGCAACAACTTGCACGGGCTTGCCGGTCAAAGGGCTCTTCCTGCCCTGGCAGAGCTTGGCAACCGTGGGGATGAGAACGGTAGTGGGGACATTACCGGTATGTCCGCCACCCTCACCACCCTGTGCGCAGATGATGTCTGCGCCGGCATCAAGGGCTTTCTGAACATGCTTGGGGTGGCCAATCATGTTCATGTACAGAACCCCGGCGCCGTGGAGTCGGTCGACGACCTCCTTGGGAGCAACACCGACAGCAGACACGAAGAGTCGGGTACCGCTTTCGATGATAATGTCAACAAGCTCATTCAGCTTGCCCTTGGTGTAGTCGTAGCTAGTAAGAAGAGTTAGCATCTCCAGGTAGGTATCCCCCGAAGGATCTCACTTGGTCTTGCGTGCGTTTCCTCCGACCTGGGGAAGCAGAAGGTCAACACCGAATGGGGCGTTCTTGTCATTCAAAAAGCTCTTGAGTTCTGCAATCTGTTCACGGAGCATTTCGGGGCTGTACCCCATACCACCGATGACACCCAAACCACCAGCATTGGTGACCGCAGCGGCCAACTTAGGACCGGCGGCCACGTTCATACCTGCCAGCAGGACTGGGTGTTCGATCTTGAGCAGATCAGTGAGGGTGGTACGGATTTTTTCTGTCCGATTGCTGTGGTTAGAAAACCTGTTCCCAGCATTTCCATTCACGTACGGAGAATATGCGGAGGATTTTGGGGCTACTTACGAGGAGAAGCCATGGTTGGGACTGGGAATGAGAGAGGATGGGTATAAAATTGTAGAGAGACAGGGAATTCAGGACAAAGGCACAGGCAGTCAAAAATCTAGAGGATGGAGAAGAGGATGCCACAAGAAAGTGTGGAGAAGGAAGGTCGTATACGCTGTTCTTTATAAGGGGCGATGGGCGAACCGAGAGCCTCGGTCCATCGACATTTGACTTCTTTCCCCAGACGACCGATGACTAACACCCCGCCGCCACTGTGTCAGTCAGCTGACTCTGCGGTCTCGTGTGCCAACTTTTTTCACATGACGTAGTCCTCCATCATTGCTGCTTCAGGAAACATGGGAACAGGCTTGCATCTATGGCGGCCTTCTAGTGCAGGGCTCATGCACCTCCTTGCTTGCAGAAGAGGCAGTGGGCTACTCCCAAGCACAGTCAAGAGGCAGGTTTTCTCTGAATGCACGCATCAATTATTCCTGAGCCATTGAATCGCATCTAACCTCTCCATAGAAGCTTTTATATGTCTCTGTCTAGTACGTTAGTTCTAGCTTCCGATGTCTTACGGCTGCCAAAGTATCGTCTGAATTTCTGTTATGTTTCGATACTTTGTTTCTAGCATCTCCGATTTATCATCGATTGACAAAGCTAATCTGTGCCACTAGAGACTCCACTTGCCCGATCACTTGATAGACGGTCCACTTTCGACCTCAAGGATGCTAAATCCAGTAATGGATCTCTGAAGGGGGCAGGTCCCATTCGAGGTTTCTCACAAGCTCAGATAGTTCTATCCAATGCCAGGATGAATCAGTCCAAATCCACCCATCGGGTGTTCATAGCCCTGGGCAGTAATATGGGAGATCGGGTTGAAATGATCGAGAAGGCTTGTCTGGAACTTGACAGGGCTGGTATCACGGTGAAAAGGACCAGCTCCTTGTTCGAGACAGCTCCCATGTACGTTCTCGATCAAGACACGTTCATGAATGGCGTTTGCGAGGTCTGTCCCCGTAGTTGATTTGAAGCCACAGGCCGTGTGCTTGGACTAACAAAACGCCAGGTGGAAACCACTTTAGAGCCATTAGAGCTCCTCGACGTCACTCAATCCATCGAAATTGGCCTGGGCAGGAAGAAATTGGTTGATAAAGGGCCTCGATCCATTGACTTGGACATCCTTCTCTACGATCAGCGGATCTTCACCCATGAACGCCTGGATATTCCACACCGGATGATGCTAGAAAGGGAGTTTGTCCTACGTCCCTTGAGCCAGTACGCATGACCATTGGTATTTTCTCGCCCTGTGAGCTTTCAATTTAACCTGGACCGCCACCAGACTCATCCCGCATGAACGCCCTCCCTTTCCGGGGCACAACACGCATTTTTTATCCCACCTCAACTCCCTCCCTCCGCCGGACCAGACTCCAGTTGCGACCACGCACATCTCGAGACACGTCCCGGCAATTCATTCAACAGACCCTCATCGTCCCACCCACATCATGGCGATCCTCAACCTGACGCCCGATTCCTTCTCCGACGGAGGCAAACACTCTTCCACTGACTTCTCAGCCCTGACCAACACAGTTCGTAATTTCATCGCCTCAGGTGCAACAATCATCGACATTGGCGGCGAGAGCACCCGTCCGGGCTCCACCCCAGTCGACGAAGCCGAAGAACTCGCCCGAGTCATCCCAGCAATCCGACACATTCGCACATCGATTCCCGAAGCCGCCAACGTCGCCATCAGCATCGATACCTACCGTGCGCGAGTCGCCGAAGAAGCCTGCGCCGCCGGCGCAGACATCATCAACGACGTATCCGCCGGTCTTCTTGACCCCGAAATGCTCCCGACCATGGCGCGCCTCGGGAAAACTATCATCCTCATGCACATGCGAGGAACCCCCTCGACCATGACCAAGTTAACCGACTACCCTAACGGCGTCGTCCAAGATATCAGCACCGAACTCCTGGGCCGCATCGCGGCCGCCGAAGCAGCTGGTATTCGGCGCTGGCGGATCATCCTCGACCCCGGGCTGGGTTTCGCCAAGGGCCAGTCCCAGGACCTGGCTATCCTGCGGGATCTGCATAGACTCCGGACCGGAATCCATGGTCTGGATTGCTTTCCGTGGCTGATGGGACCAAGTCGGAAGCGGTTTATCGGGCGGCTTACGGGTGTCGACAAAGCCAGTGACCGTGGCTGGGGTACTGCTGCCGCTGTCACTGCTAGTGTTGCCGGTGGCGCTGATATAGTTCGCGTTCATGATGTCAAGGAGATGGCCCAGGTAACGAAGGTGGCGGATGCGATTTACCGAGGGTGATGCTTTTGGGTTGCATATAAGCCGGGGGTAATGAGTTGATTAAACGAGTGAGACGCTTTGTATATTTTCAACAATATCGCAAATAACATAGAACCAAAATGTCTGCCAAAATCTTCAACAAATGGGTCGTTGGTTAGACTATCTAAAAGGTATGTACATATACATTTTTTGAGAACTACTTCGTTCAAGTATAAAGATAAAGAACTTCTATAAATGATGCTCTGTAGAGAATTTTATTTGACAAGAGAAACACCTAACACGTCCTAGTCTACTGATTGTGAAGGGGATATACAGGAAACGTGACAGACAAATGCCAATTTAAACATTTTCAATTAACTGAAGAAAACTGAGTACTAACAACGGGAAAGGAAAGAAAGTACATCCGACTTGGAACCCTGTCTTCGAGGCAATTCCAGACAACACAGCATCCTTGGACCTCAGACTCAATAAATACTTAGTAGCTGTCCAGAAATCTCTTTTCTTCTTTTCGTTTCTTTTCTTCTTTCTGTCTTTCTTTCTTTCTTTTTTTTTTTTTTTTTGTTTTTTTCTTCTATATAATGCCGAGATTCCATCGTCGGGTGTATTGGATTCAGAACGTAGGCTGATTGGGGGGAATACGAAGCATGAACAACGCCATATATGATTCGAAGCAGGAAATAAAGCCGATTGACCAAGGATAAGGAAATCAACCTAGTTTTCAACTCAGCACTATCAGTCTTGCACGATTAAACTAAGGCTTAATGCGTCGCACTACTTTAGCTGTTCAGATAGCTGCGTATAGCGCCTGTTTTCGAGTTAGATGGATTCGGAGATAATCAGAAGATGCACTACACCAACCTTGCAATTTGACAGCCCCTTCTCCAACGAGCTGCGTGAGATTTTCAAGGTCATCACCTGCCGTGATCCCAAAGCGACGGACAAAGTCCTTTGCTGCACCCTCCAGGTCTCCGTATGTATCATCCGCAGCGGGAAGGTCATCTTCGGGGCGGCCAAAGTACGCATTGCTCGAGATCGCAGAAGCGCCATCGAAATTTCGCAGGCGCTCCTTGGCCTCAGCCTGCGCACTGGGGTCGAATCTCTCCCGGCCGAAGAACTCGTCAGATGAAATGCCCTTCTGGGTTCCGAATCGATCTTTGGTTTGCTTGAGTTCCTCGTCTTTAGGACGATTTGGTCAGCACACACCATCCACAGGGAGGTATTAAAAGAAGAAGACTTACCATCGGCAGCTGACCTAACAGGAGCAACGGATCCAAAGCCCGGTTTCTTGGGAGCGGCAGGTTTTGAGCCGACCGTCTGGCCAAACCCTAGCCTTGCAATGCCCATACCCAGTCGTTCCACATCGCTAGAATTGCGCTCCTGGGAGCTTCTGGTGGCCCCGAAACCACCCTTGTTCGGACTGATCGGCGTCGGGGAGGCAATAGCCGTAGCACTTGTATTTGCTGTCTTGTTCTTGGCCTCCGCCTCGGCCTGCTCCGCCTCCGGATCGTACCCAAGCTTCTCTATGCGCTCTGCTTCTTCCTTGGCCTTCCTCTCGGCTTCATCGAAATCGATAATCTCAGCAGCACCTACTTTCTTGGCACCGAGTTTGGGCGCCTTTTTGGCGCCCAGAACGCTGCCCTTCTTCGCAGCACCCGCCGACGAAGTTTTGCGGACCGTAGTGCTGGCCCTGATAGCAGCCGGGGCAGGCGTCGCACTATCCTTTTCGGAAGCCGAGAGAGGGGACTTCGAGCGCGAGCCGTTTCCGTTGGCAGTGGTATTCAGGAACGGGGTGCCGCTGCGACTAACAACCGGAGGAGTACCAGTGCGAGAGGGAGGGTTGCTAGGACGTTTGATCGATGGCTTATCCCACGAGGAAAAGAAATCATCATCAGCTTCACCAGCGGGGGTGCTGGAGCCATTCGAAGAAACGCCAGTAGGGACGTCCGTGATTTCCACCTCGTCGGGGTACCTAAATGCAAGGAAGACAGTCAGCTTCACGAGATGCACTGACACAAGAAACATACAAAAAAAAAAAAAAAAACTGACTGTTGAGCATCCAGTGCGGCGCGCCTCTTCAGTTCCTCCTTATATTTCACGGCGGCATTACATGTATATTTGGCCTTGACGTCCTTGCCGGCAAGGGCGGCCGACCCACCGTGCGATTGGAAATATTTGGTAGCGGACTCATTACCACCAACCTTCATAACACGAAGTTGTTCCCATTGCCATTCTATGTGTTTGCGAATTAGCAGCGTTGCGGGTAACCGTTCAGACAATACAGGGGTTCCATACGGTCGAGATTTGTGGAGCGAACAAAAGAAATGTGGACACCCAGGTTGCGGTGGTTGGACGAGCAGTCTAGACACAGGTAGATACCGAAAGGCACCGACGACCAAGTGGGATTTTTTGAACCGCAATCAAAACATATCTGCCGGACGAAGAGTCAGCATCTCCGCAGAATGAGCCGGCGGGGAGGGGTTCTGCCCACCTTGTTTGCGGGCTTGAGTTTGAGTTTCTCAAAGATCTTTTGAGATTGCGCCTTAGTGGCACTCATGATGACGGTAATCGAAGAATGAGGACCCTAATCAATGGAGAAGGACAAACACACCCGGTAGAAAAGGATATCGACGGGTCCAGGGAGTGAGGAAGAGGATCCAGAATGCAATCGGGAGAGCGAACGTGGTCGGAATCGTCTGGGACACGGACCGGATTGGGCATTTGCAGAACGGGGCCGTATTTTGCACTTTCTGAGGAACAGTGGCTGGCCCAAGTGACGGTGTTGCAGTACACAATACGGGCTACAGGTATTCACAATGTATCTTGCAGAGGCGAAACAAGCGAAACAAGCCTTTCTGCAGAAACGAGTCGAGTGTCGTATCGCAAATACACCACTATGGAAACTTTCATTTTGGCCTTGAAATAGGGGACATCTCACGTGACCAGATTTTCCCCACATCCCAATCGTCGGACTCTTTCGCCTCTGCAAATTTAGGAGACTCAACAGCCATCGCCATCGCATCCTTTCCATGCTCCTGACGGCTGTACGACTCAGTGTGATTCAACGGGAACCCGGGTGACGGTCAGCTGTCGCCATGAATCCGTACCTTCGACCTCGTCCTTCCTTTCCGCGGCCGTCGTCCGCCCTGGTCTTGCGTCGTCTTCCCCGCACGGCGGAGTTAGCACGCTGCTATGCGACCAAGAGCGATCTCGGTCGAGGGTCTGGGTCCAGCTCTGCTCCGCGAAGAAGAAGCGTCACTGTCTTGTCTGACGACGGGCGATATCAGTGGGGAGAGCTGAGTGGAAAGGAAAAGGTCGCACGGGCGACACAACAATCCTTCAACTTCTTGGTTGTCTTGGCTGGAGCAGTATTGACGGTGAGTGGATACGTGATGGAAGTAAACCGGAACTTACTGATAGATTGTTAGGGAGGAGTCTTTTATCTTCTTTATACTGAGGTCTTCTCTCCGAATAGTCGGACTTGGCAGTATGAGAAGGCGGTCGACCGCATCAAGAATGATACTCGGTGTACAGATCTACTTGGGGATCGTAGGGAGATAAAGGCTTACGGAGAGAACACATGGAACCGATGGGCGCGGAATCGCCCTATTGCGTATGTTTCCTGTCCCGGGCCCGGTGTCGCTGGGAGATGAGCTGACCTTTTGTGCAGGAGTTCCATTGAAAAAGATCGTCTAGGCCGAGAACATCTGAAGATGAACTTTCATGTATGTGTTTATCTTTTAGCCACATAGTATTTGGTACAGCCATTGACACGGAACAGGTTGAGGGACCGCGAAACTCTGGTATTGTGTTTGTGCACATGATGAAACCTCTGGACCAACACGAATGGCAATATCAGCTCCTTGCATTGGATGTGAAAGGTTAGATACCACGTCTGAGAGCGAGCTTTGTACCATATTCAGGACTAACGGATTTATAGGTCACCCGCGAATTGTTCTCGAGCAAGCGCCTGAGAAACCTGGAGTGGGCAAAGCTTTGAAGCTCTTCGGTATCCAATGGCGCTAATGTACATCCTTACTATGAATCGGTAGTGGTGTGCTGTATAATGGCATATTATTCCCAGCTAGTATGGAATTCCCAGTTTCACCCTGAAATGACCCAGGCCTTTGCATAATCAGGGAATTCAGGCTCAACCTTCTTAGCCAGTGTGAAGTCTCTGAGCACGAGCCATGACTCTGAATAGGCAGACCAGGACAACCTTGAAGCTCGTGTTCGAACACACAATTCTCAAGGCCCGAGGGATGTCTTGGTGGACTACTTAGACAATCCATTGTATCATAGTGTATGTATATAGCAGTTAGCTAGTGCGTGGTGGGTTGAACGCGCATTTTATAACACCTGTCTCTCGACCATCAAAAGTTTCTTGCAAGATTCCTTAATTGTCCTAAACACAAGTCCTCTACCGGGCTTCTAGATAGAGGATAATATGTAATCTAAATAATCAGAGTTCCCAGAGGCATTTAAGTCCTATGTTTTGTTGCATGGATATAGTCCTTGTCCGCCGTGACTTTACTTAATTCGCCAGCGGGCCACACATATTGCAACGAGGATCTGACCGACTATTGCTCCGGTGTAGTGAAGATAGGTAAAAAAGAACTACCAAAATTAGAGGAAGTACATATCTAGGGCCCACTGTCAGAGATTGCTGGTCAACTTCAAATAAATAACATGTACAGCACTTGCGAAGACACTTCGTCAGCTTTTGATTAATATACGCGGTCGATATATTGACCAAATGCAGGAAGTAGTTATTTGTTGATACCTGGTCGATACCTTAGCAACCTGCTATTTCCTCTATGATCTTACCAACGACTGGGTGATTTGATATTTTTGCACGTGTCGTAGCTCTTATCAGGTAGATAGATCTTTAATAGTTTATGTGAGTAACAGCGAGTTTAGAAGGGATATAAGACAGAAATATCTTATGTATCTTAATGGCCATTTCAGGTACTGTTCATATTCTGTACCGAATGATATGACGATATACAATTGCTCCACGTGCACCGTAAGGGCACAATAGACATGATAGCTCAATCTTATCGATTTATTTCTAACACGAACATATTACCAATAAAATATATCTTCATATCACATCAAATATATACAGTTACGGCGCAAACCATCTCATATTATACGAGGCCCTTCCAGAATCGACTTGGCATCCTCTGACCTCCACCAACTCTTCCCCTCCTCCCCAGGGAAAGCGAACTCATCCATACTTTCCGGCTTCATCTCCACGCTATATCCCGGTTCCAAAGGAGTTACGTAGTATCCATCCTTGACACTAGATGGGTACAGAAAATGTTCATGCAGATGGTCCACATACTCAAGCACGCTCTTCTTGCCAGTCACAGCGACATAGTCAATTGTACTGAGATGTTGAGTGTACTCGGGCAATCCCACACCACCCGAATGAGGCACGATGGGGACACCAAATTTGCGAGCAAGCAATAAAATCGCCAATACCTCGTTGACACCGCCGACTCGGCAGGCGTCGGCCTGCAGAACTGTCAGCGCCCCCGCCTGCAGGAGCTGTTTGAATATCACCCGGTTTTGACACATTTCGCCGGTGGCGACGCCAATTGTGCCGTGGGGCGTGTTCTCGAGGGCTTTGCGGATGGCGGCGTGGCCGAGGATGTCATCGGGTGAGGTGGGCTCTTCGATGAACCAGGGCCTGAATTCGGCAAGTTGTTGCATCCAATCGATGGCCTCGGGGACGGACCAGATCTGTATGTAATCCTTGTTAGTAGCTTGGATATAAATAAGAAAATGAGAGAGGCACCGACCTGGTTGGCATCCACCATCAGAGTATTCCCCTTGTCATAGCCAATCGCCTCACGAGCAATGCTCAATCGCTTCCGGTCATCCTCGAGGTTCCCTCCGACCTTCAGTTTGAAATACTTGTATCCTTGAGCGACGCTCTCCCTCAGAAGAGCCTTCATTTTGTCCTCTCCGTAACCAAGCCAGCCCGCACTGGTAGTGTAGGCAGGCACAGCGAGATTCTGCTCCGCCTCCTTGATACGGTCCCGTTTGCCAGCCTCCACCTCCTTCAGCAGTGCGATGGCTTCTTCCGGTGTTATAGCATCAGTGATGTATCGGAAGTCAACGCAACGGACGAACTCCTCGGGGGTCATCTCAGCCACAACGCGCCAGACGGGTTTCCCGAGTGTCTTCGCCCACAGGTCCCAAAGAGCGTTGACGACGGCCCCCAACGCCAGATGAATCACGCCCTTCTCTGGTCCGATCCATCGAAGCTGGCTATCTGATACAAGGTAGCGCCATGTCTTGCCCCAGTCAGCGGTGAGTTTGTCCAGGTCTTTCCCGACTACGAGCGGAGCCAGCAGAGAAATAGCGGAGCAGACGATCTCGTTTCCACGGCCAATGGTGAAAGTCTATCCATGGTAGTAGTTAGTTTTTGTACTATAGAAAGGCAGGAGTTGGAGTTCTGTTGTACACATACCATGCCATGTCCAACATGGGGCGAGTCCGTATAGATAAGGCAATAAGCTGCAGAATAGTCGCCTGCTGCGTTCATGGCATCCGAACCCGTCTTATCCAGGGAGGTCTATTCATCCGGGTTAGCGAGTGATAGGAAAGCTCCCTTTTCGATTCCGAACTTACCGGAAACCTCACGTCCCGCGTGGTAAAGCTCGTGATCTTCACCATGGTGCTTGGGATGGTATCTTTACGTATGAAAGAAAATGTATCCACGAATTCCAACCAATGTCGCCAGTCGGGAAGAAATATAATAGCTGTCAACAATGCCAACTGCAGGGAAGTATCAACTAGTCTCGAGTCCCTGTTAGTATAGACTGAAATGGTTGTTTTATATCTCAAAACGTGGAAACGGCAGCTATAGATGTCAGATTTCTACAATGCACCAGAAACACCGTTCAGATTCAGCCCGGGAGAAGGCAACAGATATACGGACGAGATTCCCCTCACTCATCCAGACTGCCCGCGGATAAGTCGTCTCTGCGCAATTGTTCCGCCAGTATCGATATGCAGTCTGATTGGTGGAGTAATTGATCTTACAAAGAATGTTGTTTCTCCACCAATCAGAACCCCCCATTAGGGAGTCGGTGTACCTCCGGGACTCTGGTATTGCCCGGACGCGCTGTACGACATCAGCCCCAAGTAATAGCCAGAAGGCTGTGCTGATACCGTAATGCAGACACCAGCCCGGCAGATCTCCGTGTTCTCAGCGAGACCCCCATAGTATATACTGCTTACCTAGGTAGAGACCGAGATAGTTGTCTAGAGGATGGACAGGAACGGAGAGACAAACAAAGAGTATAATCAGCATTGTGCTCCTCGCCGGAGCGGATATCGTACCGATCGTCCTATTCTTCGCATGCAATGATATTCCATTCGCCAGACGGTAAAATAAATGTATTTCCCTACAGAGCATACCTATTTCATCCATCCCCCATGCACCGTTCACCCAGAAAGTCCTCGTTTCTCGCTTTCGGAGAAGAAAATGATCATCCGCCATAGCTTCCGAACCAACACTTCGGCCTCTTCGTCGAGTGCCTACACGGAGTAAAGTAGATTAGTACAACAGTCCACATACGACGGCCGAAGGGATCTCAAGAACTTACCTCCTCGAGCTGTTCCACCAGCTCCTGAGGACTGCCTTGCTTCCGAACATGTTCTTCCACCACATCCACCAACATCTGTTCTTGAACTCCCAGATATTCCACTATCTTCTTCTCCACGAAGGGCTTGAGCTGTTCGGTGACCACACTCTCGTCCACGAATTCCCACTTGACCTCCCAGTTCCATAAGCCTTCTTTGTCGGCCGGGATCTCCGCCGCCAGCTGTCGAGCTGCTTGGGTCCGCTCTTCTTCGGTAAGTCCCGCAGCCTCGGCGGCGCTGTCGAACTTGATCGGGATGAGAGGACGTCTTGCCGTCGCCTGTGGCTCTTCCTCGTCTTCCAGTAACCCCTCGACTTCGGCAACGGTTCGACGAGAGGTAGCGGCTTGAGCCTTCTGGGCGGCAGCACCAAGGGAGAGCTTGAAACGCTGGGGCTCTCTCGGGGCTTGCGGGCGAGTTTCCAGCTCTTCGGCTTGGCGGGCAAGGAAGTCGTCGGCCATGCCGCGTGCTTTTTCTCGCTGCTGCATAGAACGAGCTCGCTCCCGCTCCTCGGCAGAACGATCCGCATCATCCATACTAATCTCACGGGTACGGAAAGCGGCACGGCTGCGTAGCCATGCTCCCCGGTCTGCATAGTACTCATCGACTTTGCGGCTAGCCTCAACATCGTCGTTCCATTCTCTGAGTCGCTTGTCTGCCTCCTCGCGCGCTTCCTGTAGTTTCGACTCCTCTTCCTTGTCCCGTTTCTTCTCCCGCTCCAAGGCTGCAGTCCTACTCCGTTCACGGTTGAGCCAGCGTCGCTCCTGGTCAAGGAATTGTTTTTCTTGCTCTGCCTCTTTCTTCTCCTGTCGTCTGCGCTCTAGCTCTTCATCGCTCGCGTCTGACTCCTCGCCTTCGCGGTCAATGTAGGCCGTAGAAGCGCCATTGACGGAGCCGCCATTGACGAACGATACCCCTTTTTGGTAATCCTTAGGGATCTGAACCCCAAAACCCTTGGGCCCTGAAGGAGCATTTGGCATACTACGATCCCGCGGGCCAAGAGGGACACCGTTTGCACCAGCCGCGGGTCCACTGGGCGCTGTAGGCGGAGGAGAGGCCAGCCGGCTGATGCGGGAGCCTGCATTCCGAGCGCGTTCCATAGATTCGATCTCCTCTTCCCTCTTGAGACGTTCAATGTCTCTCCGGTTGCTGCGCTCACGGAATGCTGCTATTTCTTTCGCCACAGTTTCCCTCATGTCCGGGGGAATATCGGACAACTCGTCTTCAATCGTGATGGGGATGGTAACCACTTCGGCCGAACCACGCTCGCCCTGATCCTCGCTGTCTTTCATCGCGGTGTCTCCCTCACGGTCAACTGCCGAAGCCTCTTCTTTTTGTGTGGGAGATGTAGGATAGAACAACTCGGTAACAACCCCTTGAAGAGCAGCACGCGCTGCATCAAGCCGTGACTGACTCTCCGCGGGGTCTTGATCGCCTCTGCTGGATTCATATTGCTCCAAGTAACTCAATGAGCTCTCATCGACAACAACCTAGTAATCCTTCGAGTCAGATCTGTTCACCAGGTTGCATGCCAGGAACACCTACCAATAATGTACTCTTCTCCACTTCGCGCTTCTCTTTGCCATTACCCTCGGACGGCGTCTGTCTTTTCAAAGGCACTTCGATGTCCCTTAGTACTTCCACGGCAGTACCTAGACTTTCAGGGTCCTCGTACTCTGCGAAACCGAACTTGCACGGTTTTTCATCCGCATCCGTAGCACGGATCCAGCGCCTAAGGTTGCCAGCCGATCGAAGGATTCTTTCCACCCCCTCATCGCCGCCAACGCCCTCGGTGATTCCTCCCACAAAGATGGTCCTCACAATTTCCTCCTTCGTCGGGGGCTGTAGCTGCATCATGGCATCTCGTACATTCTGGCGCTGAGAATCTAGATTCGACGAGCCTAGACCGGCACGCCTCCCTGGTGCCTCGCGCTCCTTGCTGGTCTCTGGGGTAGCAGACTTGGGTGGACCGGACGTTCCAAGGCGAATAACGGGAGCCGAAAAGTTGATATTGGGCATATTCGGAGGGGGTTGGAAGTTTTGTGGGAAGCCTCCGGGCCTTCCTGGTTGCTGAGCATTCGCCTGTTGCATCCCTGGAGGCGGAGTGGTTCCGGGGGCCGTCATACCAGGAGGAGCTTTGAATCCAGTAAGAATCATGAAAGGGTGGGAGGAATGCAGAGAAACCGTGTAACTTACCTATGCCTGGAGGTGCTCCTGGATAGGCACCATAGTCAGGAGGCCTGCCATACATACCGGGGGCTTCACACATCAGTTTCGAGTCATTCAAATAAATGTAAAAGAATATTAAAGCCAAGATTTGTCTTAGACAGAACATACCTTGGTAAGGGTTGTACATTGCGACAGATTCCCAGCTCCGATGGCCTCAATAAACCAAGACGGAGAAAATTGATCAGTCCCCAAAAAGTCTCAACTGCTCGTATGGTAAAAACAAAATATTGCGGTCGAATGAAGATCAAATAATTAAACAGAACGGGAACACCACCGAGCTAATCGACCCTCGCAAGTGGGTGGAGAGAAGAGTCTGCGTTGGTTGGAGGAGATTGCGCTGGACAGCGGATTTGATGCTTGAGAAGACCAGTTGGTCCGTGCGCCACTTCTTGGCGCATCTGGGAAATCTCCACTTGTCTTTCCCTACTATCTTCATACTTGGGACTTTGAGGGTTTTACTTGAAGTTGTCTGGCATATAAATACTTGTGTAGCATTGCCGAATGAACCATGAGAATATCTATTGCTCGCTATATATGGAGGTTCTACGCCGGTACTAACTGTCGTATCAAACGTTGACTTCTCTTCGATCGAAATCCACTCCTTTGCATTTCTTGGATAGTTATATAGACACTTGTGGCAGAGGCGACCCTTATAGTTTCTGGGAGCCCAGATCAAAATGGGTACTCTACGACAAATATCACCAACATCGCTCCTCCCGTTGCCAGGGAACCAAGGACCTGTTCCAGTATAAAGCAATTCCAAGCTTATTTGTATCGGCACTCGTTGACCTGTAAGCTCAGTGTAGCTTCAGGTGCTTCCCTATCCTATTCAGATACCAACTGCTCCGACCGAGAGCTCTCCGTACGTGCAAGACTGGGGGCCGAATGCTGTTACGCGGTCGAGTTGGAAACAACACATGCGGAACGTGAAAGGTGCGGTTACGTCGATTATGATATAAGCCGCTGGTAAAAGTATGGGATGAAGACAGTTCAAGTGACCAGCATCGGGGTTTCCAGTGAGTCGATGTAGTTATCATCCCAAAGGCATTTCTTTAACCGATTAACGGCGTACGTTCATTCTAAGTAGATGCAATGGATCTTACCGGTCACCGATTTCCGAAGAAACTCGAGGTAACTAATCCCGAACAGTCGCAGTTTACGCCGTCTCTATGCACTCCCGGTGAACCCATTAATATTAGATAAAACAATGGCCCGTATACCATACTATACTGCTCCGTTCTAGAATGGACTCTGGATGACAAATGTCTGTGCACAGGAACGGAGTACTCTGTCAAATGACCACTGTTTCTATCTAGACTTTGGTCTTCGTTTTGTAAGATAGGTAATGATTATGACTGATTGGTCACCATAAGCAATTTCACCCAATTCTCCAAGTAAATTCTGCAGTTCCAGTGAGGCGCCCCACTGGCCATGGCGTTGCTCGGTGACCGTACCGTACCGTACCAAATGCCCCTCCACGGACCCCAACACGCCGTGGCTTGACGCCATACCTTTCAGGCTTTCAGGCTGGCTTGCGTCGCCATCATCATCTGGCCGCGAGTCCCGCTTTCTGTTTTTCCTCTTCCTATCTCAGCTTTCCCGTCAATTTGCGTCTGCTTGGTCTGGCTTAAATCTCCGTAAGTCCTCATCCCGACTCTCGTTGCCGTCTCTTACCTTTCTGTAATCCCTCTGAAAAGTTCTACCCCGCACTAACGCCGACTACCCCTCTATATAGAGCTTTTTTTTTGAAACCGGGAAAGGTAAATAAAAAAGGAGCTTCCTCACTTAGCATAACTCGCCCACAATGCCTGGTTTCTCGCAGGCTACCGAACTCTCCGCCTGGAAGGACCTCCAGGAGCATCACAACTCCGTTGGACGGAACATTGTCCTAAAGGAGGCCTTCGAGAAGGACCCGAAGCGCTTCGAGAAGTTCTCTCGCACCTTTGCCAACACCGTCGATAACTCAGAAATCCTCTTTGATTTCTCTAAAAACTTTCTCACCGAGGAGACCTTGTCTCTCCTGGTTAAGCTTGCCAAGGAGGCAAATGTAGAGCAGCTGCGTGATGCTATGTTCCAGGGAGAGCCCATCAACTTCACTGAGAACCGTGCTGTCTATCACGCTGCTCTTCGCAATGTCACCAACCAGCCCATGCAGGTCGATGGCAAGAGCGTCATCGAGGAAGTCAATTCCGTCTTGGACCACATGAAGGAATTTTCCGAGCAGGTGCGGAGCGGCGAGTGGAAGGGTTACACAGGCAAGAAGATCAACACAGTCATTAACATCGGTATCGGTGGATCTGATCTGTACGTTGACCCATCTCAGGCTTCGTGTTCTGGGTATACCCTGACGTTTCTTGGAACATGCTAACAGGTTTCATTAGCGGCCCAGTTATGGTCACCGAGGCCTTGAAACCCTATGGCGCCAAGGATATGAAGCTGCATTTCGTCTCCAACATCGACGGTACCCACATCGCAGAGGCTCTGAAGGACTCGGACCCAGAGACCACTCTCTTTTTGATTGCTTCCAAGACATTCACCACAGCAGAAACCACCACCAACGCGAACACCGCAAAGAAATGGTTCCTCGAAACTGCTAAGGATGAAGCTCACATTGCTAAGCACTTCGTTGCCCTTTCCACCAACGAGGAGGAAGTCACGAAGTTCGGCATTGACAAGAAGAACATGTTCGGTTTCGAATCTTGGGTTGGTGGTCGCTACTCTGTCTGGAGTGCCATTGGTTTGTCCGTTGCTCTCTATATTGGCTTCGAGAACTTCCACCAGTTCCTCGCTGGTGCACATGCTATGGACAAGCACTTCCGTGAGACTCCTTTGGAGCAGAACATTCCCGCCATCGGCGGTCTGCTGAGCGTGTGGTACAGCGATTTCTTTGGTGCCCAGACTCACCTGGTGGCTCCTTTCGACCAGTATTTGCACCGGTTCCCCGCTTACTTGCAGCAACTCTCCATGGAGAGCAATGGAAAGGCCATCACCCGCTCTGGTGAATACGTCAAGTATACAACCGGGCCTATCCTCTTCGGCGAACCCGCCACCAATGCCCAGCACAGCTTCTTCCAGCTGCTCCACCAAGGAACCAAACTCATTCCGTCGGATTTCCTTATGGCCGCTGAGTCGCACAACCCCGTCGAGGGTGGCAAACACCAGCGCATGCTTGCATCGAACTTCCTTGCTCAGTCCGAGGCCCTGATGGTCGGCAAGACTCCGGAACAAGTCAAAACTGAGGGAGCCGCCGACAAATTGGTGCCACACAAGACCTTCCTTGGAAACCGCCCCACAACCTCCATCTTGGCTCAGAAGATCACGCCTTCGACCCTCGGAGCACTGATTGCCTACTATGAGCACGTCACCTTCACCGAGGGTGCCATCTGGAACATCAACTCCTTCGACCAGTGGGGTGTGGAACTGGGCAAGGTCCTTGCTAAGAAGATCCAGAAGGAGCTGGAGACTTCTGGTGCTGGAGCCGACCACGACAGTTCGACTAGCGGCCTGCTCTATGCCTTCAAGCAAAAAGCCAATCTGGAATAGGTGTATTTATTGAAAGGGTTGAACATAACAAAACGGAGCTAGCTATTTGATGAGGACATGAGTGATCACTTTTCTGTTAATTATCATGGGAATTAAATCCAAATATGTTTAATACGCTTGCGCACATCATAGAGTTAGCACAGGATCTAGTCGCATATTCCTAGATAAGCAAGATATCACAATAAGGACGTAAAACAAGGTGTGCTGATTATTAAGATAGGATAGAGAGTTGGAGACATTGAGCGTATAGTTTAATATTCCATTCCAATACATAGTGGCGGGCCCACTTTCAGGAGTTGGCCTCAACTGTCCTGGATCGGGACGTCTTACAAAGTTGACACCTGGCCAGTCACGTGGTGGCTATTCCTTCCTGCTCGATTCTCCGTTAAGAGGATCTTTAGTTGGAGAGGACCACTGCAACTGCTATCCAACGCCGGAGAGTGAGCCAATCCGCCTGGCTGGCGGCGTGCCAATTGTCACCATGTCTTTCCTGCGGGCAGGCTTTTTTGGATCAATTGCTTGTTTCGTGCTTCAGGTATCTGCATCAGGGAATGAGCAGACAGGGAGTAAGGCGGCGGGCTATGGTTATGGCCAACCCATGCCAGTGACCTGTTTGAATCGGACTATGTGAGTTTGGGATTGAATTATAAGCCTCTTTGGAATAATAAGATACCCTGGTGTGTTGATGCTAACTACTTTGCTCCAGTGACTCCGGCGAACATGTAATATCCACCCCTCCCTAGCTAGACCATTAAGCGACTTACTATCTCTTCCATGCTATGATCTGAATTCCTCCTGCGATCAGTCTACCAATCGAATATAATATTAAGCTGATTCGTACCCCAGATCACCGACAAACTCGGTAAACTACAATATATCCCCTTTCCTACGTGCAACGAGACTTTCCTCCCTCTTGCGCTACGCTACGGCGTTCCTGAGACCGTCAATTGCACCATCAATTCCCTCTCCGATGAGCTTTACCATCTCCTCGAATACTACGTGCACTCCGATGTGCCCATGACCTGTCGCATTCCCACGGGGCCCCTCTCACCATCCGCAGCCTCGTACACCGACTCCGATGGTGAGGTCGTCGGCACTGAACTTGCTGCCCTGGCCGAGGACGGGCCCTCCTACACACCCATCACTTTTGCACTTCAGGGAACGCTGCAGCGCAGCCATCTGCACATTTGGACGGATATGAACGTGGTCATGCACAATATCGCGTCGACGGGCAAGTTCAATAATCCCAAGAAGAAGACTCCACAAAGTCCCGGCTACGTCGTTGCGGGAACTGCATACTCAGTGCCCGAGTTCGACGTTGCGCTTCTCAAAGGCGAAAAGAAACCTTTGAACAGCGATGAGATTGAGGCGGCTGCTGCCGCTGTAGTGGAGGCCGCTCGTGAGCCTTGGACGGCTGGCCACGGTACCAAGGTCATTCGGGGACAGCCGCTTACATTCACATTCCATGTAAACTGGATTGAAGGCGGCGGGGGAATTGGATGGCCGTCGCGATCGTCATCGTCGGCTTCGTCTGCTAGTGAGTCTGGCCCAATGGGCATTTTCTCGAAATTGTTTTTCTTCGTGATGGCTGCGTCTGTGGGCGCCTTGTTGGCGATCTTCTGGGAGCGGAACGGGGCTCGTCGCCGAGGCGGGTGGAAAGGAGACGGGATTCTGGGAGTGCCGTCGCGGGGGTCAGGATCTATTGGGATCACGTATGGAAATGGAGGGAAGATGAATGGGTATGGGGGGTACAATTCCGCTAGCAGCTCGTCCATGACAGGAAATGGAGGAGGATATGGAGGATTTACAGTGGGCAAGAGAGACTGAATAGAGTGGTAGAATATATTGTATATGAAATGGTAAGGCATGTATAAAGCACGAATATCTTTCTTAGCCCTTTTTAATATCCTTATCATGGCGAACGTAAGGATGGTCAAACAGAAGCTGGAATTGAAATTTTTCTAAAAAAAGGATGATGATAACTCCCAGTACAAGCATCAACAGAAGATACAATAATGATACAAGCGACATCTCCATCCTTCGACAACAGGTTTCCATCTTTAAGTTCCCTCCAATAGAAACCAACCATGACACCGACTCTGTACTTACCTAGCTAGACCCACGCAAAAAAAAAAACCCTCACCACCCCTGAGCTCTCATCCTCTGGATCCGACTCACAGTCTGCTTAAACGAATACTTAAACAACTTTCTCCAGCGCTGCATCCTCAGATTCTTCCGCACCTGACCACGTCTCACGTGGAACTTCTGCTGAATAGACTGCTGCTTCACGCGGTTCGTCGAACACGTCGAGTTCAGTATGCGCAACGACGACGCCAAATCTATCCCCTTTTCCGGTTCCACGAGTACCTGACGACCCAGCGTAGGACCCAGTTTCAATTCCGGCCGGCTCAACGTTAATCGGTAGCTGTCCGTTTCCGCGGACATGCCTACCGCGCGAGACAGGGAGAGACTATCGGGGACCGGGCCGGATTGCTGCTGTTTGGGGGTGGATGAGTCCTGATTGCTGCTACCTCCACTGCTGTTGTTGATGTTGAGTTTGTCGAGGATCTGGTCGAAGTCGGATGATCCGGAGGTCTGGGAGACGTGTTGTTGGGGAGAGGCGACGGAGGCGGCGGTGCCGCGAGGAGGGAATTTAGTTCTCCGGGGGGGTTTGGATGGAGAGTTGTTGTCTGTGGAGGAGAATCGGAGGGAGATCTGTCCCGTGAGGAATTGACCACATAGAATGGACGAGGGCTGTGTCGTGGAGAGGAGACATGTCGGCCTTGTCCGCAGGCAACGGGCTAGGGAGCGCATCTCCATGGTCGACTGAGGTTTTATTTTTATTTTTGCCCCCGTAAACCGGACAGAAGATCAATTGTCAGCTGCAGATATGCAGGGCCAGTTCTCCCTGACACTGAATCTGTGGGAGGGCAGAAAACGCTCGTCTGGTCTGGGGGAAGGAAATGCCGATTGTTCTCTGATGATCTTTCTGCTGGGGAAATCTGTGTCCACGTGACCAGCTGCAGCTATGGCTGGCTTTCTGTTATCCTCTCGATTAGCTACAGGGAATTTATGATTCTTGATCGCAGCGACAGGTATATACGTCTTACAGGGATATTCCTCGAGTAAATCGCAGCATATTTCTTCCAGTGTTCAACCGCCCTCGAATCCCACAGCCATGTCCTCCATCACCATCGCTACTCTTCCCCGCATCAGCCGGGATGCTCTTTCGGCACTTCTCCTCTCGGCCAGCTCCCCCGGTAAACTGGCCATTATAGACGTGCGGGACTCAGGTACGATGACTCAGGTCTCGAGATAAGAGGGAGTATGTTCTGTTCTAACGTAGCGCAAGATCATGTCGGTGGACACATCACCTCCTCCACCTGGGTCCCAAGTTCCTCTCTCGACCACCGTATGCCCGAGCTCATCCGCACATTGAAAGACAAAGAGAAGGTCGTCTTCCATTGCGCGCTCAGTCAGCAACGTGGCCCATCTGCTGCACTGCGGTATGTCCGTGAGCGAGAGAGCGTGCTAGACGGGGAGGAGAGTAAGAAACAGGAGGTCTATATTCTCGAGGGCGGGTTTGTTCAATGGCAGGAGAAGTATGGGAAGGACACAAGGCTGACCGAGGCATATGTGGAGGATATCTGGCAGGAGTATTGAGAGAGATGGTCGCTCTTCTTTTGTTTTTTTTTTTGGCTGTGATACCCACAGGACAGGATAGAAGGTTTTAACTTGGGAGGAATAATGTATCAGATAAGATAGAAAGTTAGAACGGCTTTTTATTCTTATTCCTATTGTTAATGTTGTTATATATACACGTATACTACATCGACATGTCTATTTAGAGTCCTCCGCCAAATCCAACGGGTCGACGTCTCCCGCCGTTCTCGGGAATAATCGTCATGACCTTGTAGATTTTTCCCATCCCACCGCCGCCTTTCTCGACGAGTCTCTTCCAGCTGCTTTCCACCGTCTTCCGCTTTTCGTCGTCTTGGATTCCCTTGAGTAATTGCTGCACCCGCTCCGTGATACCCATACTCTGTAGAAAGTCCCCCTGCTCCACAGGCCCGTGAACTTCCACACCGTCACTGGCTTCAATAGCTGCTTCCGCTAACGACGTGAAATCAACGTCGGCGCTGACATCAACCTGCCCAGGAGAAGAAAGCGGGGGCACCTTTTTGTGATTCTGGATGCCGCGAAGGGAGTTGATCGGGATTGTCGACATAGGTCCATAGTCCATGATCAAGGCCGCGCCTGACGGAACACGCTTCACAGGTGCAGCGGTGCCCTTTCGAGAGGCTGTTCGAGGAGGCTGCGACGATCCTCCGATCCGGCGGGCAAAGTCGGATGCATAGATGCGGCTTTCCGGGCTGATTTCAATGGTGGAGCCAGACTGGGCCTTCAGCGCGCGGTACCTCTCTGATATCTCTGTAATCACCAGGGACGATGGCGTCGAAGCTTTCGCCAATGTGAGCGTAAACTCCGGCTCTCCTGGCCGGTTTTCCTCCACGGCTTTTGGGTTCAGTGTGACCATCAGTTCACGCCATTGGGGCGTGTTGCTGGGTTTGAGGGGCTCGTTCAATTTAACAGGTCCGGTAGGTGTCATGATCTCCCTCTCCCGAGGTGCATCTTCCGGCGCAGGAGGAATCGACTCAAAGGCATGCATTGGGAGTGCGTCAAAGAATTCATGGGCGAAAATGAAGGGCATCTTGTCCTCCTCTGTTGTACATAGCTCAGCAAAGTCGCAGTTAACAGCATCCCATGCCCTCCGGGAGCTCACCATGAGGCAGTAACCGTATATCCTCCACCCAAACCACGGGAACATCAAAGTACTTGCTAGTACTCCTGTGGCCGACGTCAGTTTCCTCCATGGGTGCATCGCCACAGAGAAGCCGTTTCTGCACCTCCCGAAGCGTAGGACTAGCTTCCACCAGATAAATGCCTTCAATGCTCGACGTAAAGGTTTTGAAATTCCGGAATGTCTGTCCGTCCAGACGTTAACAGATGCCACAAAGACTAGACATGGCGCTAGGCCAGACGCGAGACTCACACGCAATATATCATCCATTAATGTCCCCTTTCCCGGTCCTACCTCCATTAACTGCACTCCACTGCGTTTTCGGCCTTGCGCGATCCATTCTGCTATCGTCCATACGCCAACCAGTTCCCCGAAAACCTGGGATATTTCCGGCGACGTGACAAAGTCTCCTTTTTTCCCAAACACCTCCCCTTCACCTTCGGGTCGGGTCGTATAATAGCCACCTTCTGGGGAAGTAAGGACTTGGCGCATAAATGATGCAATTGGGATCGGTCCTGTTACCTTTTTCGAAGGTTCTCCGTTAGCGAACGGCTTTTCTAGCCAAACTGAGGATGTAGCTCAATTACTTTGATCGCATTGGCTAGAGTTCGAGCTAATGGTGTGGACCACTCTCGTGTGTCAAATGTCGAGGTCCATCGTCGCGATCCAAGAATCAGCGTTCGGTTGGGGTATCTCTGGACGATCTGGGTCAAGGCACGCCTGCTTCCATGATTCATGTTGGCGAGTGGCGAACCTAGATCCGACCAAAGGTGAAGGATTTGATCGAGAACAGCGTCTACGAAGTGTCACGGAAGAATGGCGATTGAATCTCTCCATCTCCGCAAAAGTTCCCGCATCACGTGATTCATATGAAGCTCTTTCTCTACTGGTGATCGTATATGCGTTTCATGAGTATTTTCAACGGCCAAATGAATGCTTGCTGATATTCATACATGTCATGATGGTAGACAAAAGTACACGCAATTATCTAAACAACTGTAGCCTCCAAACCACAGACTAGAAGAAACCTCGATGTCACTATTCTCCCCTGCGAACAGACTCTGGGAGGACATCGAAACTGACGGCTCGCACAGCTCCTTTTTTTTGTCCATCGATAGCAGGAAGCCTGTCATCTCAAGGCGATGGGCAGCGCTTATCGGTTCCAATTTCCCCGACCCTTAATTTCTGAGCGGCGTCAATGGATCATTTGATCGCTGTAAAGGCTATGTTCGTTGGTATCTTGGTTCATATTCCGGCCGCCTCTTCCCTGGTTTCGACCCCTAAAGTTCCGACGGTTATTGCGAGCATTTCCCCGAGCATCACCGCTCTGTTCACCAAAACCATAGCTTCCATCTTGGATTGTGGGGTCGGCTCCACGTTGTACATGGCGCTGCCGGTCTGCTTGTTCTCGTTGCTTGCTAAAGGAGGAAGATTGAGCATTTTGAAGGCTTGGGCCGGCTGGTTTCATTCGCAACGAAAGAATTAAACCATCAGCCTTTGTAGACGTTAGCTCCAGTCCCGGCATTACAATCTCCTAGGGGAATAAAGCTCACCCTCTGGTTATGAAAATTAGCAATGGCGTTCTCGGCCGCCCATTTTTCGGCGAATGTAATCTCTGCGGTCACGGTAGGATGTTGCGAGGTCACCCAACACCTCAATATCTTCCCTGACATAGGCTCAATTGTCGACTGTATATCTGCAGCGGTGGTCCCGGCGGCGAAGTTGCTCCCAATGACCACAAAAGGCCCCGATGTTCCCCGTATGCTCATCCCACTAGGCCCATCCCGAATTGTTGCTTGTCTGCTGGCAGGATTGAGGGCCGAAATCAGACGTTCCTCATCGGGGCGACGTTTTTGGCTTGATAGACCTCCTCGTACAGGCGCCGACGAGACACGTTTGGCTTTTCTAGACTTGACAGAAGCAGTAGAGGTGGAGCGCTAAAGGTTCATCGACGAAAAATCCCGGATATTAGCCATTCTTGCGATGAAACCCTGGGCAGAAAATCTTTTGTCGCTGGAATTACCTTGGCCACACCAATCCGACTCGCCAAACTCCCCGCCGTCGCATTCTGTGCCTTGGGGTTGGTGCCGGCTGAGCTCAGTCGGTTTTTCCCAAGGATCCTGTTGGCAAGTTCCTCGTTTCTTTTCTTCTGGCGATCTGCGAAACAGCGCCCAAGTCAGTGACCTTCCGTGCAGAGAGTGGTTGAGCTGCGCGGAGCTCTTACCAGCGTTGATAATTTGGTTGAAAGAGACAGCTTCCTGGCCGGTGGCCATGATGACGGAAGGGCAGAGTCGGGACACAGCTAACGCAAAAGGTGGAAAGCGATGAGACAGTAAGGGAAAGTCCTCTAAAATACGCCAAAAGCTCTGGATCGGAATCAGAAGAGAAAAATCGCACCTTGGGAGCGGCTGTACAAGGAAGGGGAACTGAGCGAAAGAAGAAGTCGGAGTTCGGCTTGGATGGATCCATAGAATTTCATTTCCTTGCTTCCACTGTCGGACGCTGCACAACACCAAATGGACCGCGCATCGCGCTCGCCATGCCCGCCCAGTGCATGTCGCAGTGGATCCCTGAGATCGACTTATTCCTATTCGCGTGTGTGTCGTTATATCTAGAGTAGTAAATTATGGGTGCTTCTTCTCCGGATACGCTTCTTGGGGCAGGAACGATGCTGAGGGGAAAGATGGACTGGAAGCTGGGAACCAGCCTGGCCCAGCTGTTCCAGTGGCCTCTTTCCTCTGTCCGACATTGCAATCCCATCCAGTCCAACGTTCTTCCGATTTTACCTGCACGTTGCTGGCTGTCTGTTTTTGCGTCTCGGTCTTCCTCATCTATCTCTACTGAGCCTCTTCCCGAGTCTCAGTCAGATATTGGCTTCACTGTTTCCTATCAAATTGCGCCTCCCTTACGCATCTTTCGCCTGTAGATCGACTGTTTGGACAAGATGACCTCACACAATCATGGGGTTGGGGTGGACAGACGCTATCAGACGCTGCCTCTCTCTGCGGGCGTCTCGTCGGCAAGAAGGGCTCGGTAAGACTCCTGTAGTTAGGTAGTTTGCCTTGCTTGATTATATTGTTGACATGTTCGTCATAGGGGCACTGTGCCCTCCAACTCTACACCGACGTGTGAGGAAAGTATTCATTATCCCGTGTTTAATCCGCGAGACCCTCGACACAACCCAACGGCTCATACCTCCTCGTGGCTTGAGGATAATTATTACCCTTCGGAGACATCTAAGCTCCCAGGCTCCATGAACTGGATGCAAAGCTTGTCCAAGAGATCTTTACGCAAAGCACGGTCCGGACTTCTGGCTCTCAGATCCGGGATGCAGAGGCGTTCTGTGGCCGACTCTCGTTACAATGGCGACATCTCGATGGCCTGTCCTTGGTCTGAGAACAGGTCAAACCAACAAGAGAATAGGTTTCCGTCAACAATATCAGAGGCCAGCACAGAAGAGGACTTAGAATTCGGGTCCCATCTCTATCGAACACACTGCAGATATCCTGTCTTGACTTGTGACCCGGATAGGCCGGTACCCAAGTCTCTACTCTCCTCTACATCGGCTGAGGCTTCTCCCCTCCAGGAAAGGACTGAAGGGTCGTCTAATTTGCCAACGTCGGTTCTCACAGAGACAGTGCCAAATACCCTTCCGCCAGTGCTATCCGATGAGAACTCTATAGAACCGGAATCATCTCCATCCAGTAAGCATGAAAACAGGTCGGGATGCAATTCTATCACCAGCAAATTACAAACATCAGACAATATTGAGCCGAAATCGAGCTTGACATCCAGTAGCTCCTCGGAGTCAGGCATTCCACCGACCACAGCCGCCGCAAGCACGAGCTCTGGCTGTGTATCTAGCCCCGTCGATGAATCAAAGAGCGCTGAAGTTGAAGAAACCGGAGATCAACTACTTGTTGCAGATTCTTCACCTTCAAGTGATTACCCTTCTGGACACGAGAACCCCGAATCCCACGCCCCGGTCGAGGAAGGAACGGCGGTCAGACATTCCCGCGAATCTGACGCCTCCGAGGTTAAAGACATCGACCTTATGATGGACTCTCTAGGGGCCTTGGATCACCTCAACTCTCAGAGTGGCCAGACTCCTTGCCGGGATGAGCAAGTGGATGAGCACGATATCAATAGGCCAACCGCATCCCCTGGGCATGCATCAACAGAATCTGGAACCCCGGCCGACGTGTCAAATGTCGAAAGAGAGTCGTCCCATATCAACCTGGGAAGACAATCCGATGTGCGTTAGTCCGTCACACATACCCAGGCAATACTAATTTCACTAGAGTATCAGGCTCCAAGTTCAAACCGGGCGTTGGAATCGTCATCTGCCAGCTAGACTTGGTGGCACCAACTTAGTGGACCCGCCTGATTTCTTTCGCGATCAAGCAGCATGGTCAAACCGTCCCAGCGAAGATTGTACGACTACTGACATCACGTCGGAGTCGAATATCCTATGGACGCCTGTTGATAATGCGGAACTAACGTCCTTGGCATCCCTGGGGGACGAATATTTTCTTGTCGATGGAAAAACAGACGGCTTCTACCCGGATCGAGGTGACAACCCTACAAAGGCTGAGCGACGGCTCGTTGGTGATAGCAGTATGGGCAGTGGATATGGCCTTGATCGCAATTCATCGGCTCAAACGCAAGATATCCCCGAAACCTTCGAGCCGGTAGAACCCGTGCACCTACGACTACGGCCTTGCCCACGAGACCGGGATACTAGCGACTCGGCTGACGACTATCAGGTTACGTACCCCTTGTTTATGAGATACTACCTCTCCTGAAGGCCTTCTCCGTGGAAGGGCCGTTCATCTACCGAACCAAACAGTATTCGATCGTTCTTTTGGCTCTTGGTGTATACGAAAAGATATGTCGCGGTATGGCCATTGGAGCATGACATCAGACTATACATCGTTAAGGGCCTCCCGTATGATTCTACACCCGGTCCTGCAAAGTCTGTATTTAATAGGCAATCTGTGCGGAGGACACTGTTTTTCCGGAGACCATTCCTTGAATAACCAGCCGTTAGCAAGTACTGTAGCAATTGGACATTATAGAAACCTCTGTGCTAGCACCAAAGGATGGAGTAGATAGTATACATGACGATGTGCGATCTCAGAGAGCAGTATAACCCCGGTAGAGCCTAGCCCAAACGTAACGTGAAGCCCGCCCCAGTCTCCCCGGCGTCACCACCAGATTGACCACCAAATACACTGGCAAAGTCCAGCTTTGGGGCATCCTGGCCGCGTTTCGGCGCCTCTGGGGTTTCTCGGCGCCTCCGCTTCTCCATTCCGGCCTTGGAGGGAAAGGTAGGGAACATCTCCTTTGGCTTGGGGCGAGGGTCTTCCCGGAAGTATTGGTGGGAGAGACATTCCTGGGCGGTGGGACGTGAGGCGGGATTCAACGCCAGGAGAGAGGAGAGAAGATGGAGCCCGGCATTCGTCAAGAAGGGGAATTTGGAGCGAGGCAACAATGGCAAACCGCTCGATGAATCAGACGAAAACGGTGGAAGACGGAGGGATTTTGCATTTGGAAGGGATCGAAAGCCAGGCCATGTTTGCGGTGTGGGAGGACCAGTGAGGGCGAAAATCTAGGGGTGGGATGCCTTGTATCAGCACTGTCACATACGAATCAAGAAAAAAAGACACATTCAGAGAGGGACATGGTATACCTTAGACACCTGGTCAACTTCATTCTTCCCTTGCAGCAACGGCTCCTTGGTCAAAAGCTCCCCGAATATACACCCGATACTCCACAGATCAATCTCGGTGCCGTACTTCTCAGCCCCCAGGAGCAACTCGGGCGACCGGTACCACAATGTCACGACCAGCTGGGTCAATTTGGGCGGCGGATCGCCATAGTACCGAGCCATGCCAAAGTCGGCGATCTTAAGCTCGCCGCGATTGTTCATGAGGAGATTGGAGGTCTTGAGATCACGGTGCATGATCCATTGCGAGTGGAGGAAGTTCAGTCCGGAGAGGACCTGAAGCATGAGGGTTTTGATTTCCGACGGGAGGAATGGTTCGCGCATGTCATCGAGGAGGGTTTTGAGATCGTGTTCGAGGAAGTCCATGACGAGGAAGACGCTATTCACAATTTAGTCATTTCATTTCTTCCTTTCTGTGGTCTGAAAGGAGGGAACGATGGGAGGGGATGGGACTATTCGCGTACTCATCCAATTTATTGCCCACGACAATCTCACGCAAGTAAACGACATTCGTATGACGCGCCTCCATTAACGTTTGAATCTCTCGTAGTCCCGTCACAGGGAACCCGTCCGGCGAGTTCTCCATCTTGAGTTTTTTCAGGGCCACGATTTCACCGTTCGTGATCTCCTTCGCTCTGCTAACCCAGCCATACGAGCCCTCCTCGATGTGATTGAGACGTTCGAAATTATCCACATGGCGACAGGGACCCCATCCCTGTCTAGGGAAGCGAAGGAGCTTCGACTTGCCCTCTTGTGGTTTGGCATTTGCGGGCTCGGAAGATTCTAATTGCTGCTGTGTCTGTTGCTCTTGCGGCCCATTGGATAGCCGTCGGCGTTTCTTGGGAGGAGCGTCCGTGTCGCCATTTGCTTCTGGGGGGACGGGAGCTTGGGATGGTGGATTTTGTTGCTGTTGCTCTTGTTGTTGCTCGAGCTGACGTTGTTTTTCGGCTTTGGCGCGTCGTTTCTCTAACTTTTCCCGTTTGCGTTGGGCGATGAGAGCTTCCGTCTCAGGGTCGTCTTCGGCCCATCGAGATTTCGAGGACATGGTCTGAGGGGGAATGGGGTCGTCGAATTAATTCATCTATTCAATAGACTGGATATCTGGTAGGCTTTGATTGATTCAGAAAGGTTGGCAGGAAGATGGTTGAGAAAGACGGATGCGGCAGTGATTGGATGACGCTATCGGTGATTTCAAAGCATCCCCGCCTTGGTTTCTGCAAGTCTCCAACAGTCTACTTCCACACTTCCTTCAGGATTTAATTTCTGTGGCGTATAACAGTGCTGAATCGACTGTTTCCTCTATCTTGGTTCTCTCGTGCATGAATTCGCGTATTTCATCATGATCGAGCCCTTCCAGGTCGGTCCGCCACCTCTCTATCTATGCGGCTGTCAAGAACGAGACATGCTGACTGAACCCCCAGACGACGTTCGCGGTCCCCATGACCTGCGATGGCTGCGTGAAAGATGTCTCCTCTGCTCTGAAGAAAATCGAAGGTATGGATGGGCCATTTCCATCGGTATTCGAGAACCAGACCGTTGACCAATCCTAGGAATCAACAAAGTCGAAGCCAACCTGAAAGATCAGCTCGTATTCATCGAGGGCACTGCTCCGCCTAGTTCTATCGTTACCGCTATTCAAGCTACAGGTCGAGATGCGATTCTACGGGGCAGTGGAGCCTCCAACAGTACGTGGGAATAAGTCTTGGGCGGGCTTCTACGACGGGGCTAATACGAATGACGAACCTCTCCACAGGCTCGGCGGTCTGCATCCTCGAAACCCATTCGACGACGGTCTCCAATAAGATTCGGGGGTTGGCGCGCATGGTACAAGTCTCCTCGAACTTGACCCTGGTGGATCTGACCATCAACGGGCTGGCGCCGGGACAATACTGGGCGACGATACGACAGGCAGGGGATATCTCGCAGGGGGCGGCATCGACGGGGGGCATTTGGGAGGCGCTGACATCGACTGTTCTAGGGAACGAGAAAGCCAAGGAGCCTCGTGGAGTGTTTGGGCAAGTGGATGTCGACGAGAAGGGACGCGGGAACGTGTTTCTAGATCGGCCGGTGGCGATTTGGGAGATGATTGGGCGCAGTATGGTGGTATCGAAGTCGAAGGAGGGTCCGTTCCGCAAGGACGAGGCCGACACGCTGGTTGGGGTAATTGCTCGCAGTGCGGGCGTATGGGATAACGATAAGACGGTGTGCTCCTGCTCGGGGAAGAATGTCTGGCAAGAGCGACAGGAGCAGGTGGCTCAGGGGATGGTCTAATTGGATAGGGATAGAATAGGGGATAGGGGATAGATAGGTACCTATTACTTTGGTACTACATACTTGTTCCGCTGATCGGTATTACCTGCAAGATGCATGGCTTTCACCTGACCATTCGACGTATGCAGGCGAGTGAGATAAAAATACTCGCAATCCGACGATCATTGGATACTGGAGGGGGATTCCAGGAGATCAATGCCGAGTCGACATCTGCAAGCGCCGTGGCGGGGCGTCTCTATGCTGTAGGAGGTACAGAGTACTTGTATGTATAGGTACTGATGGATGGATGAATAAATGAATGGATGAATGGATGTATATAAAGTGTCTACATCCATCTGATGTTCATACTGCATGTCCTCAAAGGCTCAAGATAATGAGAGAATCGGAGAGCTGAGAGAATTAAGAGATGAATTCCTCTATGTGACAGCCCCCTGCAGGCGCCAATCACACCCAGGGTTCCCCTCTTCGGTTTATTTTTGTCACTCTGCACTAAATATTACTTACTCTGTGAGGTAAGAAGACATCTTTTCCTTCTCTTGTGCCTGTCGGTTCCTTGCTGCTGCATCGTCTCTCTGCACACTAACTGCTATACACTAACTGCTATACACTAACTGCTATCCCTCCTCCTATCCTATCCTTGCCACCGTTTTTTTTTTTTTTGGTCTTCCTGGTTTTTGCCTTTAATTTTTTTTTTTTTTTTTTTTTTTTTTTTTTTTTTTTTTTTTTCCCTGTTCTTCTGGTTCGTCGCAAACCTATTCCATCTCCTCCTTTTGCCCCACTATATACTTCTCAACCGTTCAGCCGAAGTACAACCAAAGATTCTCTCCTTCTATCTCTCTCTCGGTCTCTCTCTCTTTCTCTACTCCTAGATCCTGAGTTCCTATCCAATCCCAATATCCAATCCTCTGACGACTAAACAAGATTCAATCGGTCCTCTCAGTGACCTGCGGTGGCATGTGGATGTGGATCGGACCACGCCATTCTCGGTATCTGCTTGTCATAACCACTAGCGTCCATTCTTGGAGAATTGACCCCAGTGATCTAATTATATATCCAAGCGATCTCTCCACTCAACGTCCATAATCCATAGGGTTGCGTTGCGCTTGGTCCATCGTCACCACAAGTGGCACGCACTCGGTCTTCCCGGCAGATATCACCTCCCTTCCCTTCCGCTCAATCGACCCCTCCTCCCCCTACAGCTGCTGGGATTCTTGGCCTCGTTAATTATAACCACCCCTGCTCTAGACGGGGTCGAGGGGGAAAAAAATAACTAATCGGTCCATTTCTTGGCTGCCGCAGCCCATATATATTTATCGACTCCGGCTGACATCCCTCCGTGAGGCCTGTCGGGCATCTCCTCGTCCAGCGGAGCGGTGGCTGTACCTCTTTGGGCGTCCCTGCATCCGGTTGTCATAGACCAGATTGTGGGGGATTAACAGGCACGAAATACCCTCCCCAAGCCTCCTACACAGGCGGAGCGGAAGTACACATCCCCAGGGAGAATGTCCCTGAAGCAGGTATGGCTAGAAATATTCCCATTGATAGGAGACGACGGTCCCTGACGGGATGTAGGAGATCGAGACATGGGTACTGGCCCTCGAACACTATGACAATCAGGAGTTTGAAGACGCCCTCCATGTCTTTAATTCCATTGCCGATACGTCCAAGATTTGTTTCAACTGCGGCGTGATTTATGCCACCCTGGGTGAGCATGAAAAGGCGGTATGCGTATTGTTTTGGATTTGTACCACCTGAGGTGCTGACGGATGTAGGTTGAGTGTTACCAGCGCGCCGTCAGTCTGGACCAGTACCTCGCCATTGCATACTTTCAGGAGGGAGTGTCGAACTTTCTGCTAGGTGACTTTGAAGAAGCGTTAGCGAATTTCAATGACACCCTGCTCTACCTCCGGGGTAACACCTCCATTGATTATGAGCAGTTGGGTCTCAAATTCCGGCTCTTCTCGTGCGAGGTCCTCTTCAACCGTGGTCTGTGCTACATTTACCTGCGGCAGATGACTCCCGGCATGCAGGATCTCGAGTATGCCGCAAAGGAGAAAGTCACGCCAGATCACAGGGTTATCAACGATGCGATCCGAGAACGAGCCGAGGTATGGCCTCGCTATCCGGCCCGACGAATGGAAGTCTGCTAATGTATCCCTGCAGGGCTACACAGTGTTCTCGATCCCTGTGGGGGTCGTGTACCGACCGAACGAGGCCAAGGTCAAGAATCTGAAGACCAAAGACTACCTGGGAAAAGCAAGGCTTATCGCTGCTTCGGACCGAAGTAGTACACCTACCGGACAAGGCGCCGATCACAAACGAGCCCAATCAGTGCTGGACCATCGACCGGGCGAGATATCTCCCCACATTGCAGCCCAGCCAGCGCAGAAGACTGTGGCGAGTCGGACTCGTCAGCACTCGGAACCACCGCTGAACCGTAATCTGTTCCCTCCAACGCCGCCGCCGGACCCGGACAAAGCCAGCGCCAGTAGTCCTGCCAGTAGTCTAGGGCTGAACGGTCGATCAGGGTCTTTCCGTACCGCTCGGCCGCCACGACTGGATCTTGATCGACCGGGAGCCAACATCACTAGTCGCAGTGGTGCAGAAATGGCTGCCTCCGAAATGCCTCGGATCGGAACGACCCGAACGGCGTCCGAACCGCGCGGCCCGTCTTCCCAGGCGTACCCCCGAGGGTTCCAAATGGCGGCGGAACCGACGCGTGGCCGACAAATCGGTCACCGGAGGGGGACAAGTGAGACTGGCTGTCCGACAGGAATTCCCCTAGGGAACGGGGATGATGGTCATAGCATGCTTGCTCGACCGCCCATCATCGCCAATGGGGGACGGCGCGGAGTTCCACGGCAGCAGGAGAGGTATATCGACGAGGAAGAGGAGTTTGTCAGCGAAGCCTGTGAGGAGGACGGCGCTGCAGATGGCGATTTTGAGCTAGTTGGCGGCGCTCAACGACCGACACAATCTTCCGCTCGGAGCTCGAGGCGCGCCAACTCCCGCCGGCCGGAAGTGCGCAAGTTCAGAGTCAAAGTGCACGCGCGTGAAGATACCCGGTATATAATGATCGGGCCAACCGTCGATTTTGGTGAGTTTGAAGGGAGAATCCGGGAAAAGTTTGGATTCCACTGCCTCTTGAAAATCAGAATGCAGGACGAAGGAGATATGATCACGATGGTGGACCAGGAAGATTTAGATCTGCTAGTCATTTCTGCCAAGGAGACAGCCAGGCGAGAGGGCAGTGAGATGGGGAAAATGGAGGTATGTGACAGATTTCTTGATGCTCGCAGAACTGCGAGTAACCACTGACAATGTCTAGATCTGGGTCGAAGAAGTCACTATGATTTAATTTTTGGAGGGATGGCGTCTGTGTGGAATTGCATTGTTGGCATGGTGTTTGCTGCATGTTATACCCTTTCAACGAGTAACGTTATATATGTATATAAATATCGATTGATTTCTGTCTGATAATCCTCCATACTTCAGAGAACTCGATTTGTAGATCAGATTAGATAGGGCTTACAGGTCACGGGACCGGCATTGTTGACAGCATCTCCAATTCCCCCCCACAGCCATCCCTCCTCTTCCTCCTCCCCAACATCATCCACGACATCATGACAGATCTAACCGTGGAGTTTTCCCGTCTCTGCCAGGAGAAGGGGAGTGTCCCAATTCCTCCCACACGCTACCTCGCGGCCGAAAAGGCCGACGAGTTCCTCAAAGAAGCACACCGCATCGTGAGCGCTCACCACCACTACCAAACACCACTCACATGCTAAACCACATCTAGAACTCGCACATCTCCTCTCTTCTCAGATATCTCTATTCGATCCGACCTTCTTACCTCTCCATCGCCCCCTCTCGTCCCACTACCGCCACGCCGTCCCGCAGCGCCGCCGCTGCGTCCGCCGACCAGAAATCCAAACCCCTCTCTGAATCCGACCGCGACAACATTGACGCCTCCACCTCGCTCCTCCTCCACGACCTCAGCAGCTCCATCTCCACGCTTTCATCCGCCGAGGCCCTCCGCCAGGACACCCAGTCCGGTCTTCTTCGAAAACGATACGGCCATGGCGGAGCTGCCGGACGACTTCTCTGGAAATGGGCGGGCGGTGGTGCCCTTTCTTCTCCCTCCTCCTCATCCGCTACATCTGGGGATAATTCAGGGAAAAGCGAGGAGCAGGTCCGCGACGAAGAAGTCGAGAAGACCTCCAAGACGGTGCGGGAGAATGTGCTCTGGTTTCTGCGACGGGGGCTGGAAGATGCGGTTGCGTTGCAGCGCGGGATGGTCGAGAGACGAATTGAGCGGGTACGCGAGAAAGAGAAGAGTGTGCTGTATAAAGCTGCTGCTGGTGGGGGTGGTGTTGGGTCCACGGGTAGATCCAAAGGTCTTTCTTCCGTTGGGGGTGGAAATCCGCTCGGCGATGGGGATAGCGGTGGTAGCTATATCTATGAGAAACCGCGGTCGACGGTGAATGAAGACGAAGTCAAAGCGATTGAGGCGGAGCTTTCTCCGGAGCAGTTGCAGTTATTTGCCGAGGAGAATGATTCAATGGTTAAGTATTATGAAGATACATTGAGTAAAGTCCAGTATGTTTTATTTACCATTCCTTGTTTTTTCATGACGATACTAATTAAGGCGCTGCAGAAATGCTGAAAAATCTCTATTAGAGATCTCCTCGCTCCAGCAAACGCTGGTATCACATCTCTCCACCCAGGAGGAATACATTGGTCAATTGGCGACGGATGCATCGAACACGCACACCAATATCGGACAGGGGAATAAGGAGTTGAAACGCGCGACAGAGCAACGGAGTATCGCGCAGGCGTTGTTCTGGGGGACGGTTGGACTGTGTACGTGGTTGGTGATTTGGGATCTGGTATTTTAATCTCGATCTGAGATTGATGCTGTGAATTGCACCTATCCTATCTTATTCTACTCGGGTAATAAGAGAGATGGTATGACACATACCACGTGTATAAATATACAAGAGCCCTTCAATTGAATTAGAATGATTCTTAGGATACGGCTATCCTCTCTTTGTAGTATGGATATACAGGTGTTCTAAGTTTGTTGGGTGTTTTTAACTTGTTTACGGATTGATTGGATGCTATTCTCAGGAATACAGTTATCTTAATCTTACTAGATATCGCTGCATCAATATCACTCCGTATACACACATCTATTGTTCACTTATGATCACATGGTAACTCGCTATTTGGATAGACATGAAAGAAAAGAAATAAATGAAAATATTTTGAAAGAAACAGAACACTATGATGTTTCTCGCACTACGCTATCCACCGCCTCTGCAAAGTAATCCAGATTATGCGTATTCAGACCCGCCATGGAGATACGGCCATTCTTAGTCTACCAGGCATTAGTCCAGACCTAATAAGAAAGGCGATGAAAGAAAGGAATAGACTCACCATGTAGACATGCCACTTATCACGCAACAACTTAACCTGCGGCTCGGACAACCCTGTGAAACTGAACATTCCGATCTGATTCGTGATATGTTCCCAAGTCCCGGGGGTTCCCTTGCTCTCGAGACGCTGTCGCAGACCCGTGCGCATCTCCGCAATACGACCACTCATCGTACGGAGATCCTCCTCCCACTGAGCAAATAGGACGGGGTCATTCAGGACCCGACTGGCAATGACGGCGCCGTAGGCAGGAGGATTAGAGATCTCCGACCGCTGGAGGATGGCCAGCTGGCTGGCGATGTTGGCATTGGCGGTCTGGGCCTCCGCACCCGGGGCAGATACGAAATGGAAGGCGCCGGTGCGCTGGCCATAGAGGCCGAAGTTCTTGGCGAATGACTGGGCGACACATAGCTCGAAGCCCTGCTCGATGAAGTAGCGCACCGCCCATGCATCGCGGTTGAGATCGCCCGAGGCGAAGCCCTGATAGGCGGTGTCGAAGAACGGGAACAGGTTGCGTTGGCGCATGACGGCCGCTACTTCTTTCCATTGGTCGCGGGTGAGGTCGACGCCCGTGGGGTTGTGTGCACATGCGTGGAGCAGGATGATGGAGCCGGAGGGAGCGGAGCGTAGAGCGTGGAGCATGCCAGTGAAATCGAGGCCGCGAGTCTTGGGGTCGAAATAGGGGTAGTTGGCGAGGGTGAGGCCGACGTTGGTGAAGATCTGGTGGTGGTTGGCCCAGGTGGGCGAGGAGAGGTAGACCTGGGGTTTAGGATTTGCGGGGTGGAACTTAGAGAGGAAGAGAGCGCCCAAATGTACGGCGCCAGTGCCGGAGATGGTTTGCAGAGTGCATGCCTATTGGAAGGATCAGTTAGTCTCTGACCGGGAAGAAAGGATGCAGGATGGATGAGGTGTAATACTCGTTTCTCACGGATTGCCGGGCTATCGACTCCTAAGATCACTTTCTGCGCGGCGGAGGTGAAACTGGCAAGACCCTTGATAGGGAGGTATTCATAATCGTATCCCTCCTGACTAAGGGCTTCGTTGGCCTGTTCACATCAGATACGTTACAAAAAAAACATGATGATGACGACCACCCACCTTGCGAACGACGGGTAGAATCCAGGGTTTGGCGTTGTTGTCGCGATAGGCGCCGATGACGAGATCGACCTTCTTATCAGAAGGATCCTGGCGATAGGCCTGTGCTAACCCAAAGAGAGGATCCTCGGGGGCAGCAGAGACGGTCGAGGGGGAAAATACGGAGGTGTTGGTGGAACCCATGATGTGCGAGGAGAGGGATGCGAGACGATTGCGGGCGATGGAAGAGGAGGAGGGCGACATGACGAAATAATGGAACGAGGGGGATTTTTAAACGCAGAAGAGAGTCACACCACCGGAGGGGAATCTAGGAATTGCTGCTTGCGTTCACCGGGTGTCAAGAAAATAATCCCGCAGAATTGGAGGCAAATTGCCGCGCAAAGAGGGGAAAAGTTACCTAATTGATTGCTGGTGAGGGGAGACAAGAGCTGAGGGGATTCAGGGGAGACAAGAATAGAATTCTTGGAACCGTACTTCTGATATTTAAATAGGATCGATTCTGCATTCTCGACAAGCCGAGGAAGTAACCAAGCCGAAGGTTCGATCAGATGACGACATTCACATGTCTCCATTCATCCATCTGAGCGCATCGCTAGTTCTTCTAGATTTACAGCAACATGGCTACTATAGATCAACAATGTGTACTGTATTCATCCTCCAGTATCTTTCTACATACACACATTCTGAACGTGGATCCTGTTTGGTCGTCTAACTATCCTGCGGAGACTATTTACAGTTCTTGGATTACTCATCGTCCCAGGAATTGGAGATTCGAGAACATTTCCATTCCTCTTCCAGCACTTACGTACTCGTTTATTACTTCGTTGACATCCATTGATCTAATTACTCCATAAGTAAATCCACAGATTCACCCCAATCAGCTGATGCTGATTCATCCGTCTCCAGCCGCCGCCGTATAGTATTAGGTAATCTGGTGAATCCACCCGGAGTTCTTCCGAATGCGGTATTTTCTCTCACGTTCCAGGGGAGAAAAGAAAGAACAAAAAAATCGTAAACAAATAGATTGGACCAATGTTCCCGTCGAGATCTCAATGGAGTTATGTACACTAATTATCCCTCCATGATATACTGTGTAATGTAGGGAGTTGTGGAGGGCTTCCCCACGGGGTGTCTGGGCTTCGGGTAACTCACACGAAGCTCGCCGGATCCCGGAATCCACTTCATTGGGGATTTCCGACATTTCAAATAGCCTTACAGGTCCCAAAAAAAAAAAAAAAAAAAAAAAACCATAGAGGATGGAAGATTTGGATTGGTAGCCAGTATATTGTATGTATCAGGATCCTGCTATATACGAAATAGAAAAGTATCCTAGTAGCTGATAGGAGATATACAAATTGATCCAGCCAATTCAACCAGTCTTTTGCCTGCCTGTACATCCGAAACGCCGTGTATCCCGTCAATTCATCAATTCATCGCGGCAAACAGAAAGCCAAGCAGATATACTAATATATAATCAGCGCCATAGAGCAGCCCCAAGCCAACGCGATGCCGGTGTCCTTAAGATGCCCCACCATCCTCCCCGTGCGGCCGTGTCCGGATTCGGAATCGATCCTTTAGTCGCGTCGTCAGACGACTGCGCCGTCGTTGTCGCTCGTCGGCGTCCACGTGCTCCTCACTCTGGTTCGCTTCTTCTCGTACACTGCGGAGGGCAGCCAGCCGCTCCTCAACACTGGCATCGCGCATGCGACGCGCATTCAACGACCCGTGCAGATAGTTAGTCAACCGGCGGTGTGAGCGTTGATGCGACCCCTCAGCCGTCGGCTCGTGCATTCCCTCCTGGTGAGGATCCGTCTGATCCTCGCCCTCTCCCGGCTCCTGCTCACCCTCGGCTTGAGGGGGATGTAGGTCAATCCGACTGGAAGAAATTCGTGGTTAATGGACGTCTCAACGACAGCGGGGAATCAAACATACCATAGAGGACAAGTGCCCGACACATTCACCAGCCAGGGGTCGATACAATCCGGGTGGAACTGATGGTTGCAGGGGAGGACTCGCAGATCCTGCCCTTTCACGAAGTCATCTGTGCAAATGGGGCACATGTAGTTCGGGTGCTCTGTGGAGGTTTCGGGATCGGTGCCAGTTCGTTTCTCGGCGGTGGATTCGGGTGGAGAGTTAGGATTATTGGTTTGGGCTTGAGTATCGTTCGTAGTATCTTCCCCAGTTGTCGTGGTTTCCCGATCCTGCGGGGGCTGTCTCGTACCATCCTCGCGGTCGAGAGACATTTCCACGTCTCCCTTGACGGCATGTGCCATGGAGTCGTGGGCATCACCAAACTTCACGATCGGGATCGTCTCCAACATTGCCCTTGCTATCCCTCGGGCTCGACTCTGCCGTGGTCGTCCGGCCGTATATCGTGGCCCATAGCGCTCCGGGTGTCGGTGGGCCCGCACTGCTCCGGTAATGATGATGGCTAAGAAAAGGGCGGTAATGATACCCGTAATGCTATATAAAATAATCATAGCTACCAGAGTCATTAGACAAGTTGTCAAAAGACAGAGAGAGAGAGAATACATACCCGTATTCGGATTGTCTGTCGCACCTCCCGAACCAGACATCGGGGGAGTCCCAGTCATGGTAGATGACATTTTCGACGCTACAATCTCTACACTTCCGTTAGACTCCGATGTTTCGTTCCCTTTGGTCGAGCGGAGTCCAGTCTTGAGTTGACTGGAGGAGTCTGCATTCAACAATGTAAATATGTTGTTATACTGGCTAAAACCCGCCTCATTGGTGGCGATATTGCAGTGCTGTACTTCAGTACTATACAGGATGATCGCCGACGGCCGTTGCTTGGAAGAGATGACGTTCTCAAAGGTCGAACTGGCATCCAAGTTCCCGGGATAGGCGGACTTGTCGCAAGTGATGAAGGCGATTTCACTGCTATTTAATTGACGGGAGTTTGCAGCGTCGACATCCACCAGATCTCCGCTGACACTGAATTCCTGCATCGATGGTTAGCTAGGTTTGTGCACACAGAGCCCGGGCCAGACCAGGTAGGACTAACCGATAGTTCAGTTCTATCTAGATTGACCAAAGCCCCAGTCAAAGGAGCGAGGGTTTTATTATCAGGTAGATGGACCGAGGCACTCTGCAAGTAGAATCGCACTTGACCGGTCCAGGACAGGTCCTCGGAGTTGTTGGATGGCACCACAGTCCAGCCGGTCGGGTTTGCCGCGTGGACGATGGAGGAGAGCGCGAACAAGCAAAATAGGAAAGGAAAGGAAAGAAAGGGAAAGGGAAAGGAAAAAGGAGATGGCGGTTCTTGCCCGGGCCCCATGGAAGACAAAGCCAAGCTGAATCCCCCACGATGACGAGGCTTACGGAGTTGGCGGAAGATGTGGGAGAGTGCGGAAGATCATTAGTAACGGATCTTCACCGGGGAGGAAAGGACAGCCCAGGGTAGGAACAGGAGAAAAAATGAAATAAAATTATGGAGACGAGAATAAGGGAATAAGGGAAAACGACAGTGCATTAACTCCTGATATCACGGTGCAGGTCGATCCGAAGCGGCTACAATTTTGATGCGATCGCCAACGGGAATTGATTGGAAGGATCGTGTGGTGGGTTGGCAGAAACCAAGGATCAAGTCCACGGCTGGCGCTGCAATTATGAGTGGGTTAAGTCTCAGAGATGATTAGTAGACGATACGCTCACCCAACCGCCGAGGCAGTGGAGAGGACGAGGTTTCCAGAGTTCCACGTTGTAGGATTATAGCACACAGTCCTGATTGTTGATAGCCTTGGTGTTGACGTTGTGGGTGTAAAAGCCGATTGATGCAGCAGTGGCGGCGGTGGCGATGGTAGATGGGATGACGACGACAAAAATCCTCAGAAGGGAAAGAAAGATGAGGGAGAGAGTTTAAGGGAGTCCGCAAGAACAGGCGATACGGAGTCCGGAATGGGAAGAAAGAAGAGAAAGCGGACAAGAAGAGATAGTCAAGCGAAGTGGAGAGATGAATGGTTGTTAATGTGATAATGATGATGATGATAATGATAATGATGATGCTGATAATAATAATGATTAGTATGGCTTATTTATGAATTACAATAACATTGGAACATGACCATGGTGATGATCATTACATACATGAAATTAATTAGGACGGTCGGGGGCGGTGCGATCCCCAACAGAAATAGGACAACGACAAGCGGCCGAAACCGATCTACAGTCTCGAACATTGGATTGATCAGCATATGTTCACTGGTATCAAGTCTTCATCCACTTCATCTCTACCGCGCCAATTAATAGGATGAAAGCAACCACTGTAATTCTTTATCCAGTCTCCTTAAGGAGTACCTGCTCCAAGATCCAACCTACCTGAAATCATTCATGGATACGGAGTACACTATATAGAACAACAAATATGGCCGCCGTGCGGGGTCAACCCGTAGGTCCAGCTGGCATTAGTTGTGAGGCGATCTTCCTCGTTGCCATTTAGTCTGTTAAATTCATCCATTCATTAATAGCCATCACTCAGGTCTCCCATCCTTTCGTGCGATCAAAGGTGCGTCAAGGCACCTGATCACTCCTATTATCCCATTGCGTCATGCACTGAACTCTGTTTGCATCTCAGTACCATGGGTACCCTTCGACAGCAATATATGCCCGTCGTCTCTGCCTCGAATCGGAGCTGTTTTTATTGATTGGCATGCAACTCTCTCTTTCTCACACACACACACACAGAGAGAGAGAGAGAGAGAGAGATGATGAGAGTATGTGAGGAGATTCAATTCCGAATCTTCCATTTTCCCCGGAGAAACGTCTTCGGCCATAAGGCAGCTGACGATTCTCCGCGCTCTTCCATGTGGAGGCTCCGGAATCGGAGCACCCACCCATATCGGCTTATTCGACCCGTTCGCATAACGCGATTCAAGCCATCATTTTAGACTCTGCCACCGTTCCAACCATCCCGGGTCTATTTTATTTTTGGAAAGTGAACGATACTCCCGGTGTAGAGTTTAGACTAGATAGACATGGTCGGGTTCGGGCTAAATATGTCATACACGGGATTCGTTTGCCGTTGCGTGCAAACGGTCTAGTATAGAATAATCTGTTGAGGATTATGAAATCTGTGGAGGTTTGAATTGACTCCTGCCTGTGTCAGTTAACAGGGAGATCCCGCCTCCTTGGAAGGGGAAATGAGTCAAATAATGAACAGAAGAAAACATAACCTCTGAAGTGACATTCCTCTCCCTCCACGTAAGATATGCACCTACACGGCCCTTCTCTTTCCTATCCCGAATCCCTTTCTCTGAACAAGCAGGGTTTTACCCGACGTTATTTGGGGGAGAGGAGAGTGGGTGGACAGGCGACTTTGCTCGGACGTAAAACGCATAGCTTTTGCGAACTATGTTAGAGGGACATTTCCTTGGAGATTTAGAGTCCACTAGTACCCCCAAACATGTGTGACCCATTCCTGCACCGCCTGCATCCTGTCCAACCGCATCCCATACAACCCCGGAAAGCCAAAGCTTGGCGAGGTCGTTTGGCAGCCTAGTGATAGGAGCTGAAAGAAAAAGGAATGCAAGGAGTAAGGAGCACCCACCCACTTGGGCATCGAATGGCTAGCCTCCTTGTAGGGCTTTGATAGCTATCGCAGATGCTTTATTTAAAAGGTATGCTACCCACTGTGTACTGGGGTCAACCCTATTGGGCTGATTCCAATCATGAACTAATTAGAGCGTGCATCGTCCATATAAACTCCAAATTCCAAATCTGTGTGTGAACGCTAGATTTCACTACCGTATTTGAGCTTTGTCTCCAATCTATTTAGGAATGCCACTCTAACAGACTATAGAAAGCGGTTAGTTCCCATGTATGGGCTAGACGTATACATATGAACGCAGGTCATCTGCACACATAATCTATCTGAAATGTTCCAGGGGAAGCTCGAAGTTGTGCCTAGATGACTGGAAGGGTTTGCCCTGCTGTACAGCGTCGCTAAGATATCCTGTACCACATACCTATCCTGTGGATTGAACCTTGTGATATGGAACCTTGATTATAGTTTCAGTTTCATGGTATGCTTATTTCCAAGGCTAAACAAGGCAGTTAGAGTGAAGAAAACTCACCACTAGGATTAACCGGAAAAACCTTGAACATACTCCCGTCCGTACTTTGACATTTTCAATTTAGAACTAGGTTTATAAATAGCATGGAAAAACTGCAAAATTGATGCTGCGCCAGCTGCCGGTACCAAACATCTCCAGTGGTCTAGCCATGGATACGTCAAGATCAGATGGATGGACTCCATCAGATGACGATGATTGGCGGTCGGCCAGGCCTCGACTCTGCCGTGACAGCAACACTTGGTCCGTGTGTTTAAGTCTGCATGGAGCAAGTCGACTTTCTGTAAAAAAAAAATAAAATAAAATAAATGGGTACTCGATGGAACGTGTTGCCGCCAATCCTCTGGAATCCATGCCACCGTATTATTTCGCGATATTAGTATTGAAACTGAACCTTCTAGAGCCGATGGTGAGTAGTTGGAGCTTCATATCAAACCATACTAAGTAACAGGTAAGAAAGGGAGTACTGGATGCATAATCTGCTCACTATCAAGTACCTATGCGAGTTGTCTTTTGGCACTCCGCATATGATGATGTGATGTTGAAGCTCCATGAAGCCCTTGGCCTGTCAAGATATATATGGCTATCCTGAGACAAACCAGGAATAATGGGCCAAAATAAAAAGAAAAAACATCATAGCAATAATAATTGTGTATCTGTCCATGCACACGAACAGAGAGAAGCCTGTGCAAATGATCAGAGACAAAATCTGGTAATGCTGGCTTTGTTTATTTGATAGACATTATAGGTACTAGATCATCCGGCTTACCTCCAAACGGGGACCTTGGCTGGTGACTATGTCAGATGCCAAAGTCCCCTGGAAAGAAAACAAGTATGACAACCAGTCATTCCTGAGCTCTTTAGGGAGGGTGGAAAATATTTTTTTTAATATTTTTTTTGTTTCCTCCCTCTTTCTCTTATTATCTACGCAAGCAGGTATGAAGAAGGAATGGAAACTATAATAACCCACTAAACCCAGCGAAACCAACGTTATCCAAAACCCAGGAAATCTGGTTGCTGTAAAGTACGGACCATGGAATTGAATCCTAGCTCCGGGTAATGAAACATGAACCCAGATAACACAGTAAAAAGCAATGAAAAGTAACGCCATTCCAGGTCGAACCAAAATAGCAGCCCTACACCCCCCTCCCAATAGGCTACGAGGGTCTGGAATACTTATCCTGCGGAGCATCCCCGCTTTGATTCGAGGCCTCGGCCAAGGGATCCACCGCCAATGGATCGCTAATTGGCCCGATGGCCCAAGGAGGTGCTAGGTTCCCTATTGAGGGTGTAGGTGTTTCTTACCATTACAGGGCCGAGGCTCCCATCGACTGAAGAGTCTACTACCTAAAAGGACGAGCCACTGCGTGGTTCAGAAGTCCGTGGCCGCAAGAACAAAAGCAGGGACGCCTCCTCCAGATATGGATTCGTAAATAAAGCAAATCCCAGAAGTCAATAATAGGAGGACAAGGCACACCGACAGGAACCCAAATGGAATTAGAGAATCCCTTAATCGATTGAAAAAGAAAAAAAATGAAGGCGAGACATCCACGCTCCACAAAAAAATTAAAAAAATAAAATTTCCCAAAAAAAAAACCAAGAATATTAATTTGAGGGGGAAAGATTCTCTTTTTTTTTTTTTTTTTTTTGTTGGAGGCACCTACGAACGAGGGAAGAGTCTCGACTAAAAATTAAAAAAAAAGATTGCTTGTTGCGACTCTTTACCTACCTGCTTTCTACCTATCTTTTTCTACCTATCCTTTACTGGTGATGCTTTTTCTCTTCATCCCCTCTGCTTCTTTTACTCCTTTCTACCAACCTCAGGATGCCAAATTAGAAACCATGATGTTTCTACCTTAGCGGGGCCACCCGGTTCAACGAAATCCACCATGCAACGACACTCGACGAGGGCCTGATAAAGATAAATAATCCAATAACACGACCAAGAATCAGAACGAGGAACTTTTTCGTGGCCGACAAGCAGATCCTTCAACACATTCAACATCAATCCCATTCATTCGTATTCATTCTCCGCTCGTTCATTCATTCATCAATTACCCCCTCGCTGGGCCAACCCGTCTGTCTACTGGCACTCTTCTTACCATTTCAACATCTGCCTTCGATTTCCCGACCGAGCCCCCTGATATGAGCGCTTCGATGTCCTCGCCCTGCATTTCCACCCTTTACATACTTTTACTACCACTGCCAACAAGTAAGAGTTGCCGCTTTGACTCTGCGCCACAATGTCTCCTCAGTCCCTTGCCGTCCCATCGGCCCCTCCACCATCCGAGGACGATCAATTCACGAGCAGTGTTTGGAGAAAGCGATATGACAAGAGGCCTCTCTCCTCGTGAGTACCAGTTCATTTTTTTTTTTCTTTTTTTTTTTTGGATTTCGTGCTTGCATTCCTTTCTTCGATCTATTCTCTTTTCACCCTTCATGTTGATTCGTCCCTTGTCGTACTGTTCACTTCATATGCCTACGGATGATCTACATCCCTCCAGATATCTAGTTTACCCTCTGCTTGATTAATTGCGGACCAAACCCATCTGCTTTTCTGGGCGCTGTGATGGCTAATGTTCCCACAGAAACGCCGTAGTTGCCATTCTCGACGTCGAATACAACGAACTAGCCCAGTCCTGGAAACGGTTTCAAGACAGCCTCCCTTCCGAAGATCACGTTGAATTCCAGGAACGCGCACAAATTGCCGAAGATGTCTTCCGAGTGGTGCAGAATGTACAGACTGTATGGATGTCCAGCTCCAAGCAACGATTATTTATGCGCTCGATGGCCCTTTGTGACAAGTTCTTATCCACATTGGATCCACATTCCATGCTTTTAGTGGCTCTTCCGAAGAATGAGTTCTACGTATCTCTCTTCTATGGCGTTTTGCAGTCCATCCTGAAGGTGGTCATCTTGTTCCTAGGAATGATTGCTGGCATGGCTAACCTTGCCAGCTAGGCTTCTGCAAACTATCCAAGACTCGCGGAGGGTCTCATCAAAATACTTGTCCAGATGAATCAGTCGATTTGCTTTCAAGAAGGAGGGAACAACTCGCTTCTTTCAAAAGACTCAATCCATTCAGTTGCCCGGTTCTATTCGCTAATCTTTTTCCTGTTGGGGGAGCTGATGGACTGGTATGTGAGAAGCTCTAAGTGTCGACAGCTGAAGAGTCTTAATCAAGACATATACTCGGATTTCCGTGGGCTTGTTTGGAGTATTCGACGCAGTGCAAATGATATTGTTCGTGGATTCCCTGACGAGATGGATTTGGATGATACCGATTATGAAAACCGACGAAATCTCATGCAGAATAGCGACCTATTATTGTGGGAGGAGGCCAGATTGAGCCAAATCGGCTTGCAAAAATTGGACCGTCGACTTGCTGCACAAAATGCCATGACTCGTCAACTGATCTGGGAAATCCAACATAATGCGTCAGAGCGTCTCAAGATGAATAAAGAAAGAGAGATACTTCTTTCACAAATGCTGAATTCCGTAAGCCAGCGGATGCGCCCGGTTAGCCAGCAAAGCAGTGGCATCGCCTGCTTGACTACAACTGCTGCGCAGGATTTAGGTATGCAGGAAGGTTACCTTGGGCTAGAGGAGCCGTTGGAACTAACACTACCATTCGCGCAAGACACATCCAGGTTCAAGTGGTCCCAGGGGTTCAAACATAAGTATACCCGGGTTGAACTGCAGTTCGCTTCCAAACATCTTCAAGACTTCTTCAACTGCGATGATCAAGTGGCTGATTTTGAGCCCGATATGACCGTGATTGCTGAAGACAGCCTAACAGCCTCTTTGCACCACTGGGCAACCAGCGCTCATTCCCAAGCTCTCGCCGTTGGCGGTTCGCCATCTACAGGTTTCCTAAGTCCAGTTGCTCTCGTATCCGCCTGTTACGCCTGTTTTTCTCGGCAAGCCAAACTGCCAGTAATCTCCCACTTCTGTTCCCTTCCACCGAAAGCAAGAGAGGGAATGACGCTCTTCGAACAAGGCCTCATAGCGTTGACCTATAGTTTGATCCGACAATTAATCGACTATCTGCCACCCGTATTGGTAGGCCATACAGCTTGCAACCTAAGCGCGGAGCGGTTTAGCCCTTTGGATGGCACTATGACGTCCTGGAAGGAGGTTCTCTCGCTAATCGATATACTCTTGCACTACGCCCCACCCCTCGTTGTGTGCGTGATCGACGGTTTAGACGTTATTCAGGATGCATCCACAGATCAGCATATTCGGTCTCTCGTTCGAACTCTCCTGACCCATACTCGACATCAAGCAGCTCGGATGCCGGACGGGAGTGAGAGTCAAAGTGTGTTGCTAAAAGTCTTATTCACCGTTGCTGGACGACCGAGTTCGCTCGTGGAGACGCTATCTGAGAATCAGCTCATCTTGAGCGAGTCGAATAAAAATGACGACGTAGCTGCCGTGGATCAAACCCTGAACCCCGATGTTGGGGTTGTTATGATGAATGCATGAATGACCAACAAGTTGGCAAGCGAATACATTTTACCTTCTTGTTTTTATTTTTTTTTTTATGTGGGGGAGAAAGTTCGGGATCTTAATAGAATTCTGCACTGACCGGGGTTTTCTTTTAAATACAATTTTGATTTGCAGAGATGCGGATATTGTGTCATATACTATCCTTAGCAATCTCTCCATTTGTTTTCTCTGATTTTGTTCACCATCGTCTTCATTCCGCCTCCGTGATCCTCTACTATTTCTGTTCTGGGGGCACACTCCATTTTTATGCTGTCCGGATGGCCCAGTCACTCTACATTTCTTGTATGTACCGATTTGGATCACACTTTGGGCCGGGATACGATGGCTCCCAGGCCCTCCTGGCACAATTACCTGTATATGTGTATTAATAACCTGATGATTATGACGAAGCATACGGGAGATATGTTCCCCATCTTTGAATGATTCAACGTTGGCGTCTCCGGATATAGGTTTCCGACTGCACGTGGCCAACACAGTCTGGATGGCTTCGGGATATTTTTTCCTCGTGGTTGTGCCTCCAGTCCCAACTGATACCCTAACTCGTACCCCACGTTCCATAGTCTGTCCTTCCTGTCTTCGAGGTTCATTCACCTTGTCCTCGGGATTTTCTTCCGTCGCTAGCATATATATAGACCTCAAACCTCCACGGGTACTTGATCCGGTGAATCCACGGTATTCTGAGCTGCTCGTCAGATCAAACACTATGGCCCTATCAAATGGGTCGTCCAGAGCCGTGCATAGGCGGCTATTCCATCCACAGTCTATCCAGCTGGAGGAATTTAAGAAGATCTGCTCCCAGACTACAGATAAAGTGACATATTCTTTGGCATCATCTGTGGAAAAAGAAATTCCTATCTACAATGCTTCGACACTGGATCCCCTAGATCCCGACTTGGCCGACCGTCTGCAGGACGAATGGCATCACGCCCTCAACTCGGGACCAGGGGTCTTCGTGCTAAAAGGCATGTACCATCCCTGTCGATACGAAAAGACACTGTCATCCACCAATAACGCATTCCAGAGGATTATTGAGCATGAACGTCAATCCTCTAGAGTTGTCAAAGGCGACCACTTTGCTACGAGCGGCAAAAACGACCGCATCTGGAACTCATTCAGCAAGCACGCCAAAGAGGACCCCTCTTCCTTCATCGACTACTACTCCAACCCGTGGCTGCGCCTGGTCTGCGAGAGCTGGCTGGGCCCTGTCTACCGCGTGACAGCACAAGTCAACGTCGTCAAACCTGGCGGTGCGGCCCAGGAAAGCCACCGCGACTACCACCTTGGGTTCCAGGAGGTGGACCGCTGCGCCGCCTTCCCGCGCAGCATCCAACTTACGAGTCAGTACCTCACGCTTCAGGGGGCCGTGGCACACAGCGACATGCCCGAGCGAAGTGGGCCGACACGGTTCCTCCCCTTCAGCCAAACATACGAAGCGGGGTATCTCGCCTGGCGACGGGAGGAGTTCCGGGCCTATTTTAAAGAGAACTACACCGCACTACCGCTGGCATTGGGTGACGGGCTTTTTTTTAACCCAGCCGTTTTCCACGCAGCGGGAGAAAATGAGATGGACGCAGTAGTGAGCGATGGGGGGTTCCATCGTAGGGCAAACCTGCTGCAAATCAGCAGCGGGCTGGGCAAGACGATGGAGACTATCGACACGGTTCCGATTGTAGACCTGTGCTGGGAGGGTATGGTCGAGCGGTACCATGCGTCGGGTAACGTGTTGGACGCTGCGATGGAGGCGTTCGTCCTCGCAGTTGCGGATGGGTATCCATTCCCGACAAATCTGGACCGTCGGCCTCCAGCACCCAGCGGCATGGCGCCGGAGAGTGAGCAGGAGATTATAAGACGAGGTTTGAAAGAGGGATGGGGCCGAGAGCGGGTGGTTGAAGAGTTGAAACGCATGAAATTGGATTCCTGTGCCTGATGTGACTCTGACTGACTCGTCGTGATACAGTGCAGTACGCTCGTGCATGTTTGTTTGCTTGGTTGAATCTGAGCAAATCCTGCATGTGCCTGTCCTCTGCAATCACTCTGTGCTTCCAACCGATGATAGGACCCCATTGGTGGATAGATGCGAGTCTAGATCGCAGGATCTGGCTATGCAGTACGACGCGTGGCAATTATATGACTGATATGTACCATACTGTCCACCGTGACCTAGACTGTACTCTGTACAGTGGTACACTGTATGCACCTTCGATTCTAGCAGTTTCTGGATCAGCAATAGAGACAGCACATCCTTACGATCTATGCTCATCGTCACTTGTTTAATTTTTCCCTTCATATTACATTAAATATCGAAGTTACATATGAATAGCATCATTGGTCTAGTGGTAGAATTCATCGTTGCCATCGATGAGGCCCGTGTTCGATTCACGGATGATGCAATTTTTTTATGAACATTTTTGATTTTTTGATTTTTTTTCTTTCCGTTTCATTTTATTTGAACAAACATTACAACGAGTATAATACTGCTATGTTTATTTCGAGGTCGATTTTGTGTTTGTTGCTTATTACTATACTATAATCCCATTGACGAAGGATATATATTTTGTAGAGTGAGACAAATGTCCAAAATGTTGGGCACGTTTATTACTCTTTTTTTAGATTGGTAATGTCTACTGATTAGCACGGAGTAGCCTATATTTAAACCGCATACTTTATTCTAGTTACTTACTTATTAATATTTATTTATTCATTTGAAATATATATATTTTTTTTTAAAAAAAAAACGACTCTAGCTAAAAACAATCTCCATAGGACGGTTGAATATATACCGAGACTAGGTAGGATGATATCAAATCCACATGAGCAGGTGCGGTGCAGTAAATGAGACTGGTTTACCTCTTCACTATTGTGGGAAACAACAATTTCAATTTGTCCAGTCCACGACCCATTCACCTGGCTAAGTTCCACTTGCACTCGAATCCCATGCAAAGGTATTTTGTCCTCACCCAGACTATCATCCTCTGCGCTCTCTTTCCTAGACCCTGGACTCAACACATTCGTCACCATATGGACATAGTCATAATCCGGTCTCAGTGACGCATCTAACTGGCTCGGTATGCCCCCGTCTTGTCCTGGTTCTGAATGATTAGGTAAATAGTAGAACGAGTGTCGCTTTCCACGTACGCCACAGTGCCCTCCCATGTTGACAGGGGAGTTGTCCCCGAGTGGTACGCCGTAATTGGAGTCAAGCTGGCTGCCTTGAGAAAACGGTATGGATCGACTTCGGATGAGAGCCGGCAGAGTGCCCCTGATTCGTAGGATCCGGGTTGCCAGCTGCAGTGCGGGCCGTAGTGTCGGGAGAAACGCGGATATAATACCTGTGGACGCTTCGATGGCGGTCCATCCCACCGTGGGAGCGAGAGTGTATGCTGAGTTGGCAGGGTTGTAGGAGAAGAGAACCGTGAATTGGTAGGCAGACGCAAAAATAACACTGGAGCAGTGTTAATGGAACTTGCATTGCACGAATAACGAAGCGGAGGGACATACAAGAACCCCAACCAAAAAGCAAAAGTGAGGGGCCATTTTCTCCGACCGCCGCAGCTGCAGCTTCCATACCTGCGGGATTGGAAGCACCAAGATTGCCAGATCAGTGAGGATAGTCGACGCAGCGTTGGCAATCCAAGTGGTGACCTGGTCGATACATCGGCCCGGGATATCTGGATACCAGAGTTTCTGGGCGGGCACACGGATAAAGATAAATAAGGTGATTCAGATGACCCGACGGATAACAAAGCCACCGATAATGTACGCCCATCGTTAGAAAAGGGGAAACCGGAAGATCCGGTAGCACATCAGGAGTATGCCGAGCTTGGTCCAAACCAGGTTGAACATGTACAGGATGTTGGCGACGAGGAGAAATTTGGCGATCATCACGAGGTTGGCTGCAGGGGCGGTGTGGAGGCCCATGCCTTCCTGGACCATGGCAAAGATGAAACCGACGACGACAATGTTCCAACCCTGATCGGGATTTCAGCTATCAAATCCCGACATCAAGCAGTAAGAGACTTGGGCATGTATGTATGAACTCACCATCGACCAGATAATCATCCAATCATCCCACAACAGCTTTCGCTTCCGTTCATAGCGTGCCACCACGCGAAGGACGGCCATAAACGCCAGCACCGTGAGGGAGATAGTGGTGGCCGTCACTCAAGGCTGGAAATTGCGTGAATCATCTTCCATTGGTGATCAGCTTCGATACGGGAGGAAGAAGATGAAGAGCAAAAAGCCATGGGATGGAGGAAGGCAAATATGGAAAACCCGGGGGGATCTTAAGCCAATGACGATCATTTCGTTTTCTCCTTTGCCGGCTTGGTAATGGTGCCTGGTCTTGTCGAGCGGCATTGCATGGCCTCTTGCTTTATGAGTCTGCAAGTCTGTCTTCGAGAATCGAATCACTTACCGTCTGATATACTCTTCTTCTGGCTTCTGATTGCCTGGAGAGAGGCGTCCTTGACGTGAGACTCCACTCCCCATGTCTGCCAAATGATCCACAGGATCCACCAAATACTTTTGTCAGGATTCCCCCAAGTGGCGTTTCTGAATATCTTGCCTCGAGACAGTTGGGCATGACTAGTCGGTGGGCTAGGACTGGCTAAGTGCCGTAGGGCCAAATAAAGTCGTATCCATTTCATTCGCGGTGATAATAATGCTGGCTATTATTTATCTATACTGAGCTGGGCTGACGGCTGTCGGACCTCCCAACGGGTTGGCCCTCAATCATGGTGAGTTTGGCCTCCTTGGATGAGGTAAACAGTTGAATCTGTTCCTTTGGAACGGTGGTTCCAAACGGCATGTCCTCCGTTCCCTAAAAGGATTGTATATTAACACTATCCTGCCCCAGAGGGCACAAAACACGTAGACTCACCTGTAACCAGTAGACCGGACATGTGATGTTCCCTTAGTCGCAGTAGTAGTCCATCTCGCTCCAACAGAGCACCGCCATACGCGCCTTCCTCCGACCCTCGTCGCCCTTGTATACGTCCTTCAAGATCCTTGTCCAGTACCCACTAGATTCAGTCGTCGCCGCGGCCCCGAAGCCAATCCCTCCCACCATAACACACCATACATCATCTATGACGAAATCCGGGGCGCTGACGCGCTCGTCCAGTTTTCGTAGAAGGGCGTGAGAATGGGCGACGGATCCCAACACCCCTTTGATCGTGAGTCTGTGGACTCGCAGTCCATCGAGGTACCGAGGGGCATGAGGCCGAGAATCTGCAGCCACGGCGAGCAGACAAGAATTGGTCAGCAATCACTACGGACAGTTTCAGTGGGCACTGTATTCTAGTATGTATTCTAGCACCCTACTCTGTCTGGAGCCAACAAAGCCATCCGAGTCACGATCCAGCCACCCTGACTCGTTTCCAAAGCAAATGCTCACTGAATACCAAGGTGGTCCATCACCTATAATACCATGATGGCTGAATCCCAGTAGGTAAAATGATCGGACGGGGAGCTGGTTGCACCATGGCCCAGAGGTTCGATAGCCAGCAGATTCATCGCATCGGTTAGATGGGCGCTGTTGAACTGGTCATGGTAGAGCGAGACAGTCATGCGCATGGAGTTGACAAGAACACATGTCGGCCTGGAAGGGTCGTAACGTTGGAGAGTGCGTAGCCGGCCTTGATGTTGCCCAAATGAGGGAGTTGTATGGTTCTGGTCGCGGCGATGCTCGTTCTGCTAGGAAGACAAAGGAATAACGGAAACGTCGAGTTTGCTGGAACTCAGTGAGACCATTCAGTTGCGGTCGACACAGGAAGATATGAAGCTCAATTTCTTGACCAGAATATGGTCAACCCCCCCAAGAGAGTCAAGTATACCCGACACCTAGCCGGTCGCCATCAACTCAATAGAGTCCGATCGCTAGCTCCAGCTGATCTCATTGTTGACGGGATTCTGATACACAGGCAGTTCGGGCGATGCCCCGTTTTTCGGAGGGATCGGCGACTGGTGCCCCCTTGAGCTGTCAAGTCGCCAAAGTTGGTCAGGTGGGGATGATATTTGGAGCTCCGAGATTTTGCCATTGGAGGTGGGAAGGGGTACAGCATTGGCAGTTAGCATCCGAGTCAGGACCAGAGTACAAATTAAAAGGGGGAACCGCCTTTAGACGACTATGTAAACGAAAGTATAAGATAAGGATCATGTCAAACTGTCAATATTGGGTACGTCGACGGACTTACTCCACGATCCAGTCACATGACTTATAATCTTTCGCTCTTTTGGCCACACGGCACAATACCTGACGTGGAATATCTCCGACTTCCCTCGTGGCAATCCATGATTCCTAGTCGACGCCATTGGACCAATCATCAATGATCTGCTCGGAAAGTTACCCAGATCAGGTCTTCCTGCTTCTGCATTGCGTAAGTTGTCGACGATGATCCAAGCACTTTCCATGAAACTCAGCCACAAGAGAAAAGGACCCCGAACTAGACCAAGTCCATGAAAAACTCAACGTGTGGGGGCACATCGTTCATTCTTGGCAAAGTGATGGCTCTGATGGCAAAACAGATCCCGACTGATCAGCGCTCATCGTCGATAATAAGGCTGGTAGGGCAGAGTTGGGGGGAGAGGTGTCAAGTGCCGTTAAGAATGGGTGTGAAACTGAATAATCAGATGCAATTCCCACTGGAATGCCCGTAGGAATGGGTCGTTAGATTCTCGCAGCGCCCCGGGAACGACAGGAATGGGAATGAAGGCGAAGCCGAAAAACTGGTGAAACATTTTGCCCCTGTGTTGGTGCCTCGCAGCCTCAGGTGTCCTCGGTTCTTTTTGCTTTCTCATTCATTCATTCTTTCAACCATCATTTTTTCGTTCTGGGTGGCTTTTTGGACCCTTTCCTTTCCTTTCCCCTCGTCCTGCGATCAATCTGTCAGTCAGTCGTTGACTACGCTCCTTACTGTCTGCCTTCTGAGTTCTCCCACTTTTGTTTCCTTCCACGCGTTTTACTCGGTTCGACCCACACGATCCCCCCACTGGTACCTGTCCTGAATAAGATCCATGGCTCTATAATCCTCTCCAAGTTGCCCAATCGTGAAGCAATCCATGTCTTTCTTTTAAAGGTCTCGAGTCTTTTCGCTCGCTACCACATTTCCGTCATTTCTTGTCGTGGGGCTGCAGGACAGCTTCTGTTGTCTAGTTTCCCTAACCCTATCGATCGGCGTTCGCTTTTATATTAACCTCATACACCCACCGATTCTCGGTCTAGGCAAATGTCCGGCCGTCCTGGTATCGCTGAGAAGCGACTCTCTCTTCATCGTTTCCAGCAGATCCCGGATTCTACTCACGAAGGAATGGCCAATCCCAATGACGTGACCATTGATATCCCCTTGAGTACGGTTCCCAGTCGAGGGCAAACCGGTGCTCGGAACCCTAGTATTAACACTCCGGCGTCACCCAATGCGTATCAACCCCCCGATGGAAGTCCAAACCCAAACGCCAGTGAAAAGACTGGCTTGGTTGCAGGTCCGGGGCGTCGCAGGAGAGTTGGGACTATGGGTGGCTCGTTTGAAGAACCCGAAGATGGTACGCTCACCAAGATGGGCTACTTCTACCAGAAGGTCCTCAATTTCTCCATTATCACTCGCTACCTGATCTACGTTACGCCACTCGCCTTGTTGATTGCCATCCCTATCATTGTGGGAGCTTCAGTCGCGCCGGACGCGACCATTGCCGACGTCCCTGTTCATTGGTTCTTCACCTGGATCGAAGTGGTCTGGTTGGGTTTGTGGGTGGCCAAGCTGGCGGCCCATTTTCTCCCTTATGTCTTCCAATTCTTGTGCGGCATTGTCAGCTCGGGAACCCGCAAATATTCCTTGATCCTTCGTCGGCTGCAGATCCCTATCGCAACCGTGATTTGGTCGGTGATATCTCTTGTGACGTTCCTCCCTGTAGGTCTCCTCTCGTTCCAAAGCTCTGCTGGGGTAGCACAGCCGCTAATATTCTTGCTCCCAGATTATGACGTTGAATCCGACGAAACAGAGGCAGAATGACACAGGGGTAAAATCATGGGAAAAGACCATCAAAAATATCCTGTTCGCGTTACTCATCTGCAGCTTGATTTTCCTCGCCGAAAAAACTCTTGTCCAGCTCATTTCAATCAGTTACCATCGGAAGCAGTTCGATGCCAAAATCAAGGAGTCTAAGAGGAACATCTATCTCCTTGGTCTGCTCTACGAGGCATCGCGCAGTATGTTTCCAATGTACTGTAAGGAATTTGCCGAAGAGGATGCTGCCGTCTCCGACTTGATCACGAGCAAGGCAGGTAACATGCCACGGTCTGGCTCGGCTCCCTTGCGGCTCATCCGAGAGGTTGGACATGGTTTTGGCCGAATTGGTGGCAAGGTGACAGCTGTTGTCGGTGATGTAGCTCAGGAAATCACCGGCAAAGAAGTGTTCAACCCCAACTCTGCTCGTTCTGTCGTGGTCTTGGCGTTGGAGCGGACAAAGTCGTCTGAAGCTCTGGCCCGTCGAATTTGGATGTCTTTTGTTATCGAAGGCCGGGAGGCACTCTACCATGACGATGTCGCTGAGGTGCTGGGGGTGGGCAAGGAGGCGGAGGCGGAAGAATGCTTCCAGTTTCTCGATCGTGACGGGAATGGAGATATCAGTCTTGAGGAGATGATCCTATCTGTTGCCGAGGTCAGGCGCATGCGCAAGTCATTGAATCATAGTATGCATGATGTCGACCAGGCAATTCATGTGCTGGATAATCTTCTGCTGACTGTCGCGTTTGTCATTGGTTTGTTGGTCTTCATCTCCTTTGTGACGAGCGGTTTTGGTACCGTTATTGCAGCCGGTGCTACCTCCCTCTTGTCCCTAAGTTTCGTCTTTGCCACCACCGCCCAAGAAGTCCTCGGTTCTTGCATTTTCCTCTTTGTGAAACACCCGTTTGATGTTGGTGACCGCGTGGATATTGAGTCCAAGCCTTATATCGTCGAACGGATCTCGCTCCTTTTCAGCGTGTTCCGCAACGTGGCCGATCATCGCATCACTCAGGTCCCCAATATCGTTCTCAACACCCAGTGGATCGACAATTTTACGCGGGCTAATGCCATGCACGAGACGCTGACCATCCCCGTCAAGTTTGAAACAACGTTTGCGAACATCCAGCATCTCAAGCAAGAAATGGAGCGATTTGTGCGTGACAAGGAAAACTGCCGCGACTTTAAACCCGATATCAATGTTGACGTTGTTGGCGTCGGTGATATGGACAAACTGGAACTGAGCGTCAACATTAGCCATAAGTCCAACTGGGCGAACGAGACCGTTCGTGCTGCTCGCCGCTCAAAATTCATGTGTGCCTTGGTGGCCGCCGTCCGCAGGATCCCACTCCTCGCCCCCGGTGCGGAGGAGGCAGGGGACGACGAAAACAACGATGATGGGAAATCCAATGAAGATAACAAGCCGAAAGATGGCGCCACTGATAAGGGTGGCGACGATGGTATGAGACGCGTGAGTACTGCCGGTGCTGCTCAGGGGTTGGCAATTGCGGAATCCAGATCCACAGGATTTGACCTCGGTCAGTCATCGTCAGGATCACTGCAGCACCGTAATCGGGGCGCGGGGGCCTCCACCAGCTCCTATGGTGACGGATACTATGCGGAACATGCGCAGAGTCACTCTCCGGGCCCCGAAGGATCTCGCGATGGGCATGATGTCGACAATTACCAAACCCCCGCCGCTTCTCCGGGACGAGATCACTTGAACGTCAACAGCTATGGCTCCCTCGGACGGACGCCATCGACGGGCCGCCGCAAGGAAGGGAGTCGAATGTCTGTCCCTTCGGCCACGGGGGGTGTCCCTATTCTCGCTGAACCCGTGCAACCGCGCGAGGAATATGGCAACTATCCCGGTCATTTCTATGGCTCACAGGATGGAGCATATGACCCGAATCAGCCCTTTGAGCTGCCGTCGGTGCTGGAGCCTTCGGGTATAGAGAGTGGCCAGGAGTACCCTTCTCCTCACCTGCGTGACCCTTCACCCAGTGGGAGGTACTCTGATGAGCAAATGCCGGGGGCTTTCGTCTCTCGACGACCCACGCATGGCGGGCAATAAGCCACGAGGAAGATGAAAAAGAATAAATAAATTAAAAAGGAGGAAAGAGATACCGCCGTCTTGATATCAATGCAATATATGGAATGTAGTGCGATGAATGCAACGTGTGTACGATGTTTGCACTATCTTATTTAACGGGTGCGGACAATCTTGTCTTGTCTTGGTAATGGCGATTGGGATGTAGTATGATTATTATCAGAATACAACCATGCCCCGATGACTTGATTCTTTGGGTTTGAATTGAGATGTACATGCATGATGATTAACTATATTACAAACGTAACGAGACCTCTACTGAATCCAACAGGAGGATAGTAGCTGGTATAAATACAACCCGCGAATACCTACCTATCTAGATTCCAACCACCGCGGTAGTATCATCGCGTGTTGGTCTCCTTCCACGGATACGACACCGGATCACCCTTACGCACCCAGATCTTAGTCTTCTTCTTGTTGACGACATGTTCAACAAACGCCTCCCGCGTGTACTGGGCCTTGTACTTGCGAATCCAGCGCGGATCCCAAAGTTCGCTGGCGATTCCCAGATCCTTACAGCATCGAACAAGTGCATTGGAGCGACAGCCCTCGGTAGCGGTGGGGATGCCATCAGGCGAGAAATAATCCTGTTCGCCACGCGCAACGGACACCAGACTATATACCATTAGCATTAACCTCCCCAACAGTATACAAAATCCACCAAGGAAAAGAAAACCATAGCCATACCGTCCATTGCAAACCAAGGCATACTCGCGTGTCACCGTCTTCGGCGTCACGATACTCTCACTCCGGGGGACTAGACCCCACCCACCGGGCCCGAACGCGCGGTTCAAGATCCGTCGGTACTTGATCTCGGGCAGGTAGAGGATCCCATCGGGTTTGATCTCGACTTCCTCCGGGTCTGTCGGGGCAAGGAGGATATCTGCTGCTTCCTTGGGAAAAGGCGCAGCGCTGAGCCCGTGAAATGACCGCGTCCAGTCGACTTTCTCGTCCGCGGAGACTTCCAGCTCCAGCGGTTTGTCCGAAAGGCCGGTCTTGGAGATGTTGGCGGTGGTTTGGTGGCTGGGTGTTGGGGCGAGGATTCGCGAAGCATGATCAGCAGAAGATGATGATGATGAAGCGGGTGGCGGGGAGGTGGGTTTGGGTGTTGTGGGTGTAATTGTGTTGGCTGGTGTTGGCTGCTGCTGTTGTCTCGAGGAAGTAGGTCGGACGAACGTCCGACGGGATAGAGGTGTGTTGGGAGGATGAGATAGCGGAGAATGCGTTCCTCGACAGAGCATGGACTCTGCTTTCCGGAATGAGCGCGAGAGACACGGCAGCGACATGATTACTAAGGAATAACGTGGTTGTAGAAGGGTGGTGCGTTGAGGGGAGCATGGAGATAATGGTGATGGACGGAAGAAGTGAGCTTGTACATCACGTGACACAGTATTTGCAGGGGGCAGAGCGAGGATCAGGAGTCAATTGATTAGATTAGATCAGAGAATGAGATCACATAATATACATGTTGTGCTATTGTACAGGAAGAAGAGCTGCCATCGACCGCTAAGAGTTGCACACTACGCGTCCTTGGTTTGGGTGCGCTGGTCGTTGCCCTGGCGTTTCCAGCATTCACGAAATGCCTCCATCTATGCGATAGAGATTGAGAATGATTAGCACATCTCTTTCAGAGGGTTAGAGAGACAAGGGAATTGTGAATCCAATACTGGGTTGTTGCCCTGTTGGAGGTGCAGGTAGAAGAAGTCACGGCGGCCGCAGTGACATGACTCACCTCGTCCTTGCAACTGCGCCAGTCTTTTTTAGCAAAGTAGCAGTCGTTCATTTTATCCTGCTCGACTAGCGACGGTCAGTTCGATGTGGGAGAGCATCGTGGGATGCGAATTTCCCACCTGCGCAGCCCGTACTGAAGATCCGCTTGTCCCTGCGAGCAAACCCGATCAGCTCCGTCCATCGTCCGTCCCAACAATCCTCATCACACTCACCACTCATCGGGCTCGTCGTCATCGTCGTCGTCCACCACCGGAGGATTCTGGCGCTGTTCTTTTTGCGACATTGTCTTGCTGGGATCGGGTTGTGTGTCTGGGAGATTAATTAGTGGCCTCGGGATCTGACAACATTCCAATCCCCAGATCGTTAATTAATTCATTCCCCGCCATGGCTACTGCCAAACCCAACCTGAACGGCAAGAAGGTCAACGTGCTGGTGTACTCCGGTTGGTCTATCAATCACCTCTATTTGATCATGGTCTGATTGTCTTCGCTCTCTACAATTAGGAAATGGAACCACCGTCGAATCCGTGCGCCAGTGCCTATACAGCCTCCGACGCTTGTTGGCCCCTCACTACGCGGTGATCCCCGTGACAGCTGACATGCTCATAAAAGAGCCCTGGACTCTCACCTGCGCCTTACTCGTGATCCCCGGCGGCGCAGACCTGGGCTACTGTCGTTCTCTCAACGGCGTTGGCAATCGCCGAATCGAACAGTTCGTACGTCGTGGAGGCGCCTATCTGGGCTTCTGTGCAGGCGCATACTATGGCAGCAAACGCTGCGAGTTTGAAGTTGGTGATAAAACCATGCAGGTGATCGGAGACCGCGAGTTGGCCTTCTTTCCAGGAGTCTGTCGCGGCGGTGCATTCCCGGGGTTTGTCTACCATAGCGAGAGCGGTGCGCGGGCGCCCGAATTGAAGGTCTCGAAGGAGGCCTTAACGGCTGGGATTGTGCCTGCGAAGTTTCGGTCATACTACAATGGAGGAGGTGTCTTTGTGGATGCACTGCTCTATGCGGAGAAAGGAGTGGAAGTGCTGGCAGAATATACGGAGGAATTGAATGTCGATGCTGGGTTAGGTGCGGCGGCTGTGGTCTACTGTAAAGTGGGCGAAGGGGCGGCGATCCTGACGGGACCACATCCTGAGTATGTGTTCTTCTGTAATGTCTGTCAACGAAGATGCTGACGGGGGCTGGGGCTAGATTTGCGGCCGTCAACCTTGACAAGAGTGCCGGGGGACCGGAATACGCTCGTATTGTGGACGCATTGGCGGAAGACGACCGCGCACGCACGGACTTTCTAAAGGCCTGTCTGGGCAAATTGGGATTACAGGTCGCGCAGAGTACTACGACTGTGCCGTCTCTGTCTTCGATGCATCTCTCCGCGTTGAACCCGGCGGACACGGCTCAGATCGTTTCGTCTCTGCAGGAAATTATTACAACGGAAGGAGAGGAGGAGTATGTGAAAGATGAAAACGATACGTTTCGCATCGAGAAGCCTGGGACGTGGAGTTTTAATGCGCTGGGCGAGTCCCTGCCGGAGAGGCCGGAGGGGATCGTTGACTATAACGCGATCACGAAGCGTATTGTGGTTCATGACGAAGTCCCGTCAACGAAAACGACTCCATATTTCAACCACAACGCCTACTACTCCAACCTCCGTCGATATCAGTCCCTGTCGAAGGAGGGAGCATCGGAGTTCGGGTCGACTCTCATGTACGGAGAAGTTGTCACCAGCACGAACACGGTCTTGGAAAAGTAAGTCATCTACGAGGAGCTCGTCGGTCACTCTGACTGTCCTAGGAACCCGAAGCTCCTACGTAAACTCCCCCAGGGGTTTACGTTGAGCGCAACGACGCAGGTGGCGGGTCGAGGGCGTGGCTCCAACATCTGGGTCTCTCCGGCTGGCGCACTCATCTTCTCGACGGTGCTCCGACATCCGATGGAGAAGATGCAGTCAGCGCCCGTAGTGTTCATCCAATACCTGGCAGCTATGGCGGTGGTGCAAGGGATTAAGAGCTACGATGAAGGGTTTGATTCGATTCCGGTCAAGTTGAAATGGCCCAATGATGTTTGTAAGTGGAGAGACCTATGGATCTGGGTGTCGATTATATCGTTGTCCAACTAACCTACTGCAACAGATGCGTTGGACCCTCAGCAGCCGGAGAAGCAACAATACACCAAAATCTGCGGCATCTTGGTCAATTCGCAGTTATCCTCGAACGAATATGTATCGGTGGTAGGCATCGGCCTCAATGCAACCAACGCCTCCCCGACGACGTCATTGAATGCTCTGGCTGCGCGCTTCGTGGGGCCCAAGGCGGCGCCCATCGGTCTGGAGAAACTGCTAGCACGTATCCTCACGACGCTGGAGGAGCTGTACACCCGGTTCCTGTACACGGGATTCGACCGGGGATTCGAAGAGATGTACTACAACGACTGGCTGCATATGCACCAGGTTGTGACGCTGGAGGAAGGCGGCGCACGGGCGCGCATCAAGGGAATTACGCGCGACTACGGATTATTACTGGCAGAAGAATTGGGATGGGACGATCGGCCGACGGGCCGGATCTGGCAACTGCAGAGCGACAGCAACAGTTTTGATTTCTTCCGAGGGTTAGTGAAGCGCAAAGTGTAGACCCATTGTGGAAGAGCATGGAAGATCTGTTGGAAATTAGCAGACGAGTTAATAATAATCACGCGAATGCGAATGTGAAGCGCTCAATCTAGATATCATTCATCAACCTAAGTAGCTATACAACTAAAATACCAAACATTAGTTGTAGGGTCATCGAGGGCCCAGGCCATGGGGTAAGCTTAGGGGTTCTGCCAGGGCTCACCACACCACCCCCGGTATATTGTACTTGATTAACTGGCGTGCGTTTCCGCCTACCATACGACCTTCCTTCTACAATGACATATTTTAGACTACCACAACACCATCAATATGGGATTAATTGAAGCAGCTCTCGTGAGAGGGGCTGCGGGGGCGGTTTGCGTTGTTTGTTCTATTTACTATGTTTGGCTGTGGGGGAGCGGTGGAGCGTGGCAGTATACGGGGATCTCTAGTCCATTGTTTACCTTAATCCTCTTCCAGTAGGAAGAGGTCTAAGACCGGGCGCGGTAATATGGCGGTGTAATATGGCGGTCACAGGATATATGATCAGTGTAATGACCTACGAAACAGAAAAGGAAATGAAGCCAACCAAATCAACTCTAATATTCAGTGCCTGCAACGAGAATACTAAGCATGGATAGGAAAGGAAGAGGACGAGGTAGGCGGTAGAGTAGATATCCCCACATACTTCCACGCTCCATCGCTCCCCACAACTAAAAATAGTAAATAGAACAAACAACGAGCAACGCAAACTGACATCGCAAACTGTCAATGCAAACCGTCAATGCAAATCGACCCCGCGCCGGTCGTCACAATCAAGACATTGAGGCCAGTTACGTTAACCTAAGGAAAGGCGATATACAACACTGTGACACTTTGTAGTGTTTCTTAGGTGCTTGAAATTCCCATGCTGCTTGTGATAAACTACATCTGTGATTTGTTATTTTTTATATAGCAGAGACAGCTAGATGATCCCTTCCTTCTTAATCCCATAAGGCTTTTGACTTTAGTTTGTAGTATAGTGATGATTTGAATAGCTTTGTCAAAGAGAGATGTGTTGAAACGCGGAGGTGCGACGCTCGCTTACCAGTTTAACATAACTCACAAGCGAGTCGGACGTAAGCGGCTCGGGGCAAATGGCACTTTTTAGAACCTTAATATCTTAACCTATACTATAGTTTTACTACTAATGATGAGTCCTACTTATTATATATACTGTAATATGCCTGTAAATTTGATTTAGAATTTTTAATATTTTTCCTACCCTAGAATACAAGATAATTTTAAATACCATGGTATTTAAAGCCCTTTCTTGCAATATAGAGATACCCAGTCTGCTCGTGTGATGATATATACTTATCACCGTACCAAAACCTATTTCCCGAATAGGTTAGTAGACATCATATTGGAGCTCTGTGAACATATCACGAGTTCACAGCTGCGAATATCGGCTGAATAATCAGCACTAAGGAGGGCTTTTGAATAGCTAGAGGTAAATATGGCTGACAGTATAAAAGATCTCTTTCTTGTCTATTGCTTGAACAAAATAGATTTCAGCCCAGTGCACATCTGCAGTGATGTTAATGGGTGATAGCTAGAATAATTTAGCATAATGTTGTTAATATCAACTGAAAAAACTCTATTATTAGCCACTCTTTCTAGATTCCATGCTGGCCGACAATAATAGTGCTATTGTACATAATCACTTAGAACTATTAACTGTATTTGCTCTAGCCCTTTGATTATGTTACTGGTTGTGATAGAAAATAAAAGTAACAGTAAATATATGTTTACCAACCTGCTGTTTTTGTCAGGGTATTAAGAGTTGCTGGCTGGCAGTAGAAATTAGGAGTTAAACTATGTGAATATATAGAGAGCACTTTAGTACTGGATGTAGCAATGGAGGAGCCAAAACGCCCAATGTAAATAATGCACGGTAACTCCCAGTGCACCATTACCAACTGTGAGTATAAACTTTTAATTGTAAATCTTACTCTAGGCAGAAGAAATTATGTACATGGGCCTTTGATGATAATCTAAATATCCCGGCTAGTTGTTGTATATTAGTAGTTGTGCATGATTCTTTACAAAAAGCTTGTTAAATTGAATAATGCCCCCTAAGTCGGCACTGTCAGTATACAGGCAAGACAGCAATTGGGATGAGTGACACAAGGCGATAGCCTTAATATTATCTTACCTTTCAATGGCCATTTGGACTCCAGAATATAGCAGTTATCGATAAGATGGATAAGTGCAATATCTTCTGGTATCACGGGCACTACGCGCATTTTAATATCTGTTAGAAAAGAGAAAATAAAAAACAGGAAAACAGATTGATTGATTGATTGTACCTGCTGGAATTATACAGACAGCACCAAAGTCCTAGAGGACAAACAAGTATTATCCATTTCTAGGACCGCCCTTGCAAATTTCCCTATCCATCGTTCACCGGTAAATGGAGCTATGAGCCATCGTCTAAGCCGACCTACTTCAAAAATAGTATAGTATCTGGAAACTGCCTTGGCCCACAACTCCGTAGTGCTTCGCATTTGAATTCTCAGTCACATTCGTTCCATACCAGTTCCGCTCGAAAAAGGTGGAACTCTTTGATCTGGTCCTGCTAGCTGGAACCCAAATTGATACCCATTGGGAATATCTTGTTTGTGAGCTACCCCGCACCGATAGTGGATTTGAGATAAGCCACCTAGAAAGACAGTGGTATTTCTTTGCCAGCAGATAATACAGGTTGTAAGCTGGGTAGCAAAGTAATGGCAGTTACTCTTAGGAAAATCATGGTAGCTCATCTGACTAACCACACACTGAGCAATCTGGTGGATCTGGTTAGAACTAAGATCTGTTTTGCCAATATAATAGGCTAAGAATGGGCAATGATTTGTCTCTACACAGGGCTGCCAGCCCTGGGTGTTCCAGTTGGATAAATCATCGTCAATAAGTATTGTCTGTGTTCCCTGAATCTTTTGCGCCTTGGACAGATAATAATAGTGGCCATTGTAATAAAGAGACCAATGCTAAACAGGTTGCCCCAAAAATAAGCACTTTGCGCATACTTGTGTGACAAAGTAAACATTATGTAACCCTGGTGGTTCATTGTTATTATTTATATATTCCCAGAGAGCGTGTGCATATATTGTGTTTATGCTTAGTAATTTCTGCCACGGCCAGAATCCTTGCCATGGAATTTCATAGAGATATTTTCTTGGAGGATGGAAGCCCTTGCTCGAGATTTCTTGATTGGAAATGGCATCAGAGATTTTATGATTGATTAGCTTTCTAGACGCATATGGGAATTGTTGGAATTTTGTCATGGTAAATAATAAAAGACAGATGTTGTGTCTCAGCACGAGATACTCGACCAGTATCACAGATATTAAATATATAATAATCCAGCTTCTACCCCTCTTCTGACCTCAGCCTGTGCCATTCTGAAGCCCACACAAGTAGCTAACAGTACTTTTCCGTTGTCAAGAGTAGTATTCGATGGTGGATATAGCGGGTATTGACGTGGAAATATGGTTACAATGATTAGTCCTCTATACCTGACCACCTCGCTTCGTTATTCCGACATGCCATGCATAAAGTCAACAACACCGTTCCATCGCCAAGATGCGATCGACATTTCCAGCAAACAGAGTGTCTCTCGAGTGTGACAACGAATCCCCATGAACGGACGGATTCTTCACACAACAAACTCCGTCTTAGCTGCGATACCAGTCTCACAGGGTACCCCCGCGTTTCCCTTTCTTTGGAGCTGACCTCGAAGGCCTGGTGACCACCCTTTATCGTCGTTACTTTCTCGCTGCCTAGGCCGATCACACAGGCTCGACCATCTTCTCCACCTTTTCGAGACGTATATTAATGTTGCTCTCTGTCCACTACCTGGACCGTTGAGAAGATTCGGTGTATATCGTAACCGGTGAAGGATATTGTCAGACTGTGGTCGGATCGACTCCTATTCAGAATGGGTCTCTTTCTGATCTCCGCGGCCATCCTAATAGGCCTGAATCTGCTTTGGAGTATATTCACAGTGCTGCGACATGCCCAGAATGCCCGCAAACTGCGCTGCGGGTCCATCCCCAAATATCCCAGTGATCTGCTGGGCATCAGTACGTTGAAGGAAATTCTTCAGGCCGATAAGGAGAAGATGATTCCGCCTCTGCTCTGCCGTCGCGTGGAGAAGATGTCTGTGCGGGAGAAGCGTACCGTTGAGACCTTCCGACTGGTGCAGATGGGTCGTAACAGCATCTTCACCTGCGATCCGAAGAACATACAGGCGTTGCTGACCACCCAGTTCAAGGATTTTGAATTGGGAGCGCCCCGAAAAAATACGTTGCATTCGCTGCTGGGAACGGGCATTGTAGGTTCCCTCAATGGATGGGATGGGACTCTAGCATGAATGAGACTGATCGTTGGTAACTTTATAGTTCACTTCCGATGGTGAAGCCTGGTCCCGATCGCGAAATCTCCTCCGTCCTCAGTTCACCCGCGACCAGATCAGCGACCTGGATCTGGAAGAACGTCACGTCCAACATGCCATGCGGGCCATGCCCGTTGACCGTTCCAGCGGCTGGTCGGCCCCCATTGACATCCAGTCGATCTTCTTCCGGTTGACCATCGACTCCGCCACGCAGTTCCTCTTTGGCGAGAGCGTCGACAGCCAGGTAGCGGCCTTGAACAGCGACCATGTCGATGAGGATAAATTCCCCTACTACTTCGATCGCGGACAGTGGTACGCGGCTCAGCGTAGTCGCTTCGAGAAGTTATACTGGGTGGTCAATAACAAGGAGTCTCGGTTCATCGAGTCCCAGGTGCACGCATACGTGGATCGATTCGTGGCCGGCGCTCTCGAGCAGCGCAAGACGGACGAGAAGTCTTCCATAGATCAGCAGCAGCAGCCATATGTGTTCCTGAACGGACTGGCGAACACCACGCAGGATCCCATCGAGTTGCGCTCGCAACTACTCAATATTCTCCTGGCCGGTCGGGACACGACCGCCTCGCTGCTCAGCTGGTCTGTTCTGCTCCTCGCGCGCCATCCAGCCATCTTCAAGAAACTTCGCACCACCATCCTCGACTCGTTCGGCCCTTACGAATCCCCCCGCGACATCACCTTCGCCTCGCTCAAATCCTGTCGCTACCTCCACTACTTTCTCAACGAGGTGCTCCGTCTGTACCCAATTGTACCGGGCAATCGGCGGGTAGCGGTGCGCGACACGACGCTGCCTCGTGGCGGCGGCCCGGACGGCCAGGCACCGGTATATGTGCGCAAGGGCCAACCGGTGATGTACAGCGTGTTCACGATGCAGCGACGCACCGACCTCTGGGGACCGGACGCGGAGGTCTTCGACCCGGAGCGCTGGGAAAACCGCCGAGTGGGCTGGGAGTACCTGCCATTCAACGGGGGGCCCCGGATCTGCATTGGACAGCAGTTTGCACTGACGGAGACCGGGTACGTGCTGGTGCGGTTGTTGCAACGGTTTGATCGCATTAGCGACGCCCATCCGGAACAGGAGATCCGGTTTGGTCTGACATTGACCTCTGCGCCGGCTGACCCCGTCACGGTGAGGCTCCATGAGGCGTCTGCGGCTGCGGCTGCGTAGGATTAGAACATGTGGTGGTTCATTGGTTCGGTGTACTCGGGATGGCCCCAATGTTTGAGGCGTGAGGAGGACAGGTGCATTTAATGATAGTCGGCCCAATGGAATTTCTTTCTCCTGTTGCATCCACAGTATGCTATGTCCAGTCTTGCAGACCCAATCCAATATAGAACACGCCTCCGTCCGCATTCCTCCGTTCGTCTCAATGCATGCACACGATTCAAAAATAGCTTTGCTAAGACCTCGCTGTCGAAATGCGGCTGGATTGGCATACTCGCTCAGAGAAAAAAACAACGCCATAGTTTCTCTGGTCGATTTCATCGAAATAAGCATCCCCACGAAATCTATACCAAGAAGCACCAACCTCACGTCTATGCTGCTAAGTTGCAGACAAAGCAGAGTATAAAACCGTTTGGCTAATGGTTGCAGCCTGTCACCTCAACATAGGGCCGCCCTCCAGATTCTCCAGGCCAGCTGGAATCATGACAGGAATCTCTTTATTTGCTGCAGTTATCATAAAACAGGCCTTATAGTGGCATTTACTTCCCTGGGCTGTTTTTTAAACCCTCGACCCTCGCCACTTGTTGCATTTTACGGCGGTGTATGACTACTGTTTGTGGTCTGTTGTTTGCTGCGCTAGTTTACCATCTGGCTGTTGTGGTTTACTAGATATCACATGGATACCTACAGTTGTTTTGAGCGCTTTTGTCTGTAAAAATATATTTTGAAGGTTTTTTTTTTTTTTTTTTTTTTTTTTGGTGTTCTTCTATTCCGTGCGGCTATTCTTTTTTTTTAGTCATTTATTCATTTATTCATTTCTTATCCATGCTGCCTTGCTCTTTTCTGATATCAGAAGACATCTGTACAAAGGTGTCAAGATGAAATGTTCTATCGGTGTATTGAACGTTAGCTATTCGGCAAGAATAGCTGGTTAAGAATGTAAAGAAAGAAGAAAGAGTTTAATTTAGCCTTTACCTGCTTATATCTTCTGTTGTAAATATACTAGGCAGCGTAACTGGGTCCTTACACCGTGGGATGGACCTGTATTGTTTCCAAATGAACAGTGTATTAGAGAGCATCTAAATACCTGAACGAGATACTGTGTTCCTGCAAGTCTGTATCATCCGAAACATATATCATCCTGAGTAGTAGAGACTGCTATTGAAGCTGAAACTCGAACGACCGATCACCCTCACCAATTGGAATCGCCTTCACATCATTATCATACAACGTCCGTTCAAAATACCTCACCGTTCCGTCGTCTCGCACCAGGAATACCGTTTGTTTCTGCGTCCCATACGGCCCATGCAGATAACTCTGGTCCGGCAAGCCCTCGCCACACACTGATCCAGCCTTCTCCTCCTGCGACGCCTTCCCGGAGCCCTCTTTCCGCCCCAGGAGCGGAATGAAGATACTCTGTCGAAAGTACGGCAAATAGTCCTCTGCCGTGGCATCCTCCGACAGTGTAGGCAACGTATTCCGACTCAACAGCGCCAGTAGCTTCCGGATCAACTCATCCTCATCCTCTCCCTCGCCACTGACATGCGCCGCAATCGCTTCTTCCACCAACTTCTCCCCCTCTAGAATCTTGGGCCACGATCGATCATCCACGCTGGTGTTACTTAGTCCCAGCGTCTCGCCCTTCCGGCTTGCCACCCATCGAATCTGCTCCATGTTGTCCGCCCGGTTCGACACAATCGCCAATGGCTCCTTCACATACCCACACACCAGACTAAACCCGCCCACTTTCCGCGCCGTCGCGCTGCCCACCATCCGCTGCACAAAGTCCCGTGTGGCTTCCCGTGACTCCGCCGCCACTAACCAGCTGTTCACGATCGCCCCACGGCTCTGTATCCCCGTCGCTTCGTCCGACGTCTTCTCGCGGTAGTTCGTCAGCACAGCGATCTTGCCCTCCCGCGTCACTCCCATCCAGGTGCCATGTATAGACCGTGCTAGATCCCGCCCCCCTAGGACGTTGGCGCTCGGTTCTGGCCACCAGTTTGCGGCGGACGTCGGACGTCGGAGGTATTCCTGTCGATTTGCCGCATGCGTTAGTAGAGGATTGACTTACTTTTGGGAGAGGGGGGAAGGGTTTCAGAATGAAGTATACATCTCTGTTATCAATGACGATTAGAGGGTAGGATGGATGCGATGTGGATATTAACGCGATGCACATTGTGGGAGGCTGTACAGAAAGTAGATAGACTTATGGTAGCCTGAGAAATGCGGAGTAGGAGTATATGGTCGATCGCACGGATAAGCTGCACTTAAGATATATAGACAGTCTAGTTCCTATTAAGCGGAACTGTCGTACAATATATACAGAAAATCAATAGAAAGAACTGGTGATGGCAGACGATAAACGGAGAATTGGGTATTCACTTGGGATCGAATAATCGATTGCCAGTCAGGTCAGTCAATGGCATTATGTCATATGTTGGGCAGGAACTAGAACGACACGCACGTGACACCTCATTGATGCTCATTGATACTCATTGATACTGTATGACTGGGAGTGCGAGTATCGGATTATTATTCATTTGGCATAATCTCATTGTTGAAGACATTGATAGAGTCGATCTTGGACATGGTCTGGGTTCTTTCTGTTTGGACAACTGGACGATGGTCCCTACTACTGTCTGTGAAGAGCATGGGCGATGGCAAATTACTGGAACTGGTATAGTGTTTTTATGTAGATTCGTACATTATTTTATCTCTGAAAATTATATATATATGGGATCCTAATCCCGTATTCTGACATGCATAACTGGTGTGAATATCGAGAAAATATCCTGGCCTTTTAGTCCAGAGAAATTTTATTGACAGGGGTCTAATTAGTGCAGTGAAAAGACTCATTTCCCATTGTCCCGACTTCCTCCGTACAAAAGTATAGACGCACGTACTTATTTGTCGAGCGTCCAAGCTACTATCCTACTATTTGTGACTAGTCTGACTGGCCACGTTGGCTTAAATTTTCAAGACATAAATTCAATAGCAGGAACGCGGCTAAACAATGATCAGCATTATAAGCACTCAACTTGGCTTCCTACCCATCCCTTGCAGTGAATCCGGGAATAACAAAGCACCTTTACCTAGCAGTGCCGAATTCAAGAATGGTCCAATCCTCCTGCGAGATAATGTAGCAAACCAAGCCAACTGTTGTTGTGGCGGCGCGCATGAGCCACTATTACTCACCACGGGCGAGCAGGGGTTACAGGGGGTGTGAAGAGGCAAAAAAAGAAATATCAGCTCCCATAATAAATACGGGCCTCTCCAGGTGCATTCCACCGCTCCGGTCTTACCGTACTCTCCCCCACTTTATTTACGCATTTAGTTGCCATACGGCGCACCGGTGATCATGCTGGAAACTGAAGTTTCTCGCTGGGAGGAGTTTCTCTGCCAAAATCATGGCGTTGAGTTCGTCTGGCTCCAGTACATCACCTACAGCGCGTCAGCCGTCGTCCAGGTCATGCCAGTCGCGCGCTTCACTCAGCTGATTCGGAGCGGCCAATGCTTACCGATTACCACGACCATCTTCCACCTATTGCCGGGGGACCATCTAGTAGATGGTGCTAAACCGAGCGGGGTCTGCTATCTTAAGCCGGACATCTCAACGGTGTACTGCCAGGGTGGCTCGAATTCCCACCGCGCAGTGGTAATGACATCCAGTCTCAACCATGACGGGAGTCCGCTCCCTGAATGTGCGCGATCGCAACTGGGTCGTCTGACCGATCTCTTGGAGCAAGAGACAGGACATTATCCTCTCGTTGGCTTCGAGATGGAGGTCGTCTTTTTGCGACGGGTGCGACAAAATAGTAAAGTGGTGGGCTACGAGCCCCCGAATACAAACCATTCCGTGTTCAGCATGACCACCGACGACAAGAAGTCCCTCGACCTGGTGGAAGACATTGCCCGAGCGTTGCTAGAAGCCGGGATCGCTATAGAGAAGTTCCACGCCGAGTCCGCCCCCGACCAGTGGGAATTTGTCCTTCCCCGAGATTCCCCCGTCAAAGCTGCCGATACGCTCGTCAAAGCTCGTGCGATCATCTCCGACGTGGCAGAGAAATACGACGTGCGGGCTACCATGTACCCGCGTCTGTTCCCAAACAGTGCGGGCAGCGGTATGCACACACACATCTCCATCAACCCGATGGAAGGCGAGGACTTGCACCGTGCAGAACCCTTTTTTGCCGGGATCATGCAGCACTTCCCCGCGGTGCTCGCGTTCAATCTGGCGCACGATGCGAGCTACCATCGAGTCAACAGTGGTATCTGGAGCGGCGGGGAATATGCAGCATGGGGCTGGGAGAATAAGGAGATGCCCCTGCGGCGGATAACAACTAATCGATTTGAAGTGAAGTTGCTGGATGGACTAGCGAACCCATACCTAGCACTCTGTGGCATGTTTGCCGCTGGGATAGACGGCATGAGACGAAAATTCCCACTGACGGGAGGGGATTGTCCTGTGTCTTCCTCCTTGCTCTTGCCTGCAGAAAAGGAGGCTCTTGGAATCAAGACACTATTACCCAAGTCGCTGTTGGAAAGTCTCGATGCCCTAGAAGCTGACAAGTCGATCTGCCAGCTAGTCGGCCCTGCGATCATTTCGACATACATAGGGGTCAAACGCGGTGAAGTCCAACACTTTCAGGGAATGAATGATGAGGAGACAAAGAATTACTTGATCTCAAACTATTGAAGTTTTGGATGGGCTTCTACCGCTGGCTGAAATTCCTGGAGCTTCCAATGCTGGTGAATATACTATGAAGTAATTGACCGGTCATGCTACAGCCATTGAGCCGTTCTAGATAATGAAATAGAAAAAGTTCATTGTTAACTTTGATTGCTACTGATGATGTCATTGCATTAAAAGCGGCTAGGCAGTCGTTATGTAATGGTCATTACCGTAAACTAACTAACTAGCCGCACTAGTACAAATAAGATGATAGGCTCTCTTATTTTATCAGACGAGCATCGCCGCTTTGAGTAGGGACCAAGGATATCATCTGCCTTGGTCATATCCTTGCCCTTCCTCTCAATGACTAGAGAGGTCATCGAGATTGATTAGGTGGAGGATCACAGACCAGCATCCATGGCGGCCTCCTCTTCTGACGCGCGACAGATAGATCATACTCAGCCGAGGCTGGAGACATACAAGGATCGTATAAACGATTTTCCAAGGAGCTCAGTAGATGAGACGCTTAGACGGGGACCGAGCAGAGTCGTTTGATACCATGACACCTTTAAGTCAGGACGAGAGAGAAGGCAGTATCAAGCCATTATTCCTAAACAATGTTTGTGCGATTTATCCTCAATCCAACGCTCCGGATCTCTGCATTTGTTCCGTGCATTTCCTTGGGGCTATCCTTCTTTCCTTAGCAAAGGTAAAGGAAGACGAAGCTAATCGATTGTTATGGGACATAAAGATACTGACATCTAAAGTGCTGGAATGTATCTGGACGTATCCCAGGTACCGCCTTATGTAAGGTGAACCGAATGGGCCAGTCACATTGCGTCATCCCGGTTCTTCAGTGGAGAGCTACAAAGCTGGTACAGGGTACAACCTTGGTACTACGCCGCAGTACTCTGGAGCACTGTACTGCCGTACCTCGGGTTTAAAGCGGCCATACCAAGTAGGGCTGCGAAAAGTGGCTCTCAAGGCAGCCACGCTCGCTCTTCTCCTCCGTACACATTCGCTTCCAACTTTTTCCTCCTTCTGCCCCCGAATCCGATCTGATCGCTTCGCTCTGCGGCTGGCCGCATCTCCTATCCAGCTAGCTCGGCTGAGTTGGTCTCGTGAGGCTTTTTCTGAGCGGATTCTTGCCCCGCAATCCTGAAACATTAAGCAAAAGATCCCTTCTTGTCATATCGGCATCCACGTCATACTTTCGTCGTGCGTCCTTCACCACGTTGAGGACTCCTTTTCCACTCTGTCCTTCAGGGGATCTCTTGCAAACTATTCACCATGTTTGGCATCATTGCGGATTTGTTTTCGTAAGTACACTGCTCTGCTTATCCCCGGTTCTTCCGAGGACGTCATAAATAGACCTGTTCTCTAATTTCTGCCTGGTAGCTCGGCCATCACGGTTCTTTTCCCTATTTTTGCCTCCTATAAGGCTCTGCGCTCGGCCGATCCCTCCCAGCTGGCACCATGGCTGATGTACTGGGTGGTTCTGTCCACCATCCTGATGGCGGAATCCTGGACGGTGTTCATTCTCGGATGGTATGCTCTTTCAATGACCCCAATTCCTCGCATATGAAAGAATTGTTCCCCTCTAATCGTACCTGCATTACAGGCTTCCTTTCTATAGCTGGTTCCGTCTCTTTTTCTTGACATACCTTGTCCTTCCCCAGACACAGGGGGCGCGTATGCTGTACCAAGATTACGTGGATCCGCTGCTGTACCAGCATGAACGGGACATCGAGGACTTTATTGGCAGATCGCATGAACGTGCTAAAGCTATGGGACTTCAGTACTTCTACAAGGCCATTGAACTCGTCCGGGAGAAAGTCCTGGGTCTGCCACCCCAGCGGCCGGCAACCCCTCCCCCTGCGCCTTCGGGTCCCGCGTCTTACGCTCAGTCGTTACTCTCCCGGTTCAACATCCCAGCCGTAGCCGGGGCTTCTGCTCCGGCCCCCAACAACGACTGGTTCTCTGCTATCAGCTCTGCAGTGGCGTCGGTGGCTTCGGCTGGTCAGAGCCCCGAGAAGCGAGCGGAGGAGCTCTCCGCCCGTGGCTCCCTCTTGCCCCGCGAGTTGGCTTCCATGTCCCGTAGCGAGAAGGCGAAGTTCATCTCAAACCAGCGCGACATGTTGGATGTGCTGCGCAGCGCATTGGCAAATGAGGAGCAGAACCTGGGCAATGAGGACGATGGCCTGGCGTATGGTTCGTCCCTGAGAAAGAACCGTAGTGACAACTCGTTCGACCATATTGAACATGAGGACATCCGGGATCGCTCTCCCGCAAGGCCCGGTCGGACCCCCAGCGGTAACTGGGCATCGGGCTGGTTTGGCCATGGGGAGCAAGGGCAAGGCGGCTCTTCGGGCGTGGAGGCTGCAGCCCAAGTGGTGGATGGGATTGCTCGATCCCGTGGTTCTCATAAATCGAACTAGGTCAAAATGTCGGTTTTACAGTCGCAACGAATTGTGTTTTCTCTGCAAGGTCCTCTGTAAGAGTGATTGTGCAATAGAATGGCCATGTCTGTATGTAGGAGGCGTTGGTGTACTGTCTAGGTAGATATCCTGGTTGGTGGGGACCAGTGCCTGTGCGATTCCTTGCTTCGATGTCTGGATGACGGAAGATGAACGATGACAAGGGATGTGATTGATCGATTGGCAGGGATATAAATGGATCGCATCCCTGGTCTGGTACTCTGTACTCAGGGCTTAGACAGGTCGGTGTACCGAGTCGGCAGGCGATGTATGTAGTAATAGCAGTCCGTTCTTTAGACCGAAACTTCTTTGTTTCTATAATTCTGCAGACTGTCATGTCAATTGAGATCGACGGGAATTTGAGTTCTGCAAGCAACACTCTTCCGTGTCGGAAATCGACTAGAAGAGAATACCCTTGTTAGGCTGCATGTCCTCCGATACTACGTACTAACTGGGGTTCTTTAGATAAAGAGTTTATTAGGGCCAAAGCCTCGGTCAAACAGCCGACCAAGCCGATCCAGGGCCCTGTCAACGTGGACTTCGGGACAGAACCAGGCAAGGACTACATGTGATGGTTTTGTGTCTACTCCGTACATACTCCGTACATGAACCTATAGTTTATTAGTATTCCGAGCGTGCTTTAGCCTATTTCCAGTTGTATATACTACATAGAGCCTCTGGAGTATATCTATATAACTACCAGGTAGGAAGGAGTTCAAGTCTGATTAGTCAGCTGTCAGCATCATGAGATCATAGGGACTGAGACGACGTTTGCCACCTCGCAGCAACGAGGCTGTGAGTCAGACAAGCAGACGTACTCTCTCCCGATAGGAAGAAAGAGAAGAGAAGCAAAATGAATCAGAGTCTCTGAACGAGTGAAAGGCATGGCATGAGATGAAAGATGGAACGTAAATGGCAGCAGAACAATCAGAAGACGGCTTTTCTCGGCCTCTGGTTGGCCTGCCTCCTTCCGAGTCTGTTCCCGATTGGGCAAGTAGACTGTTTTGCCGTATGTATTCTGTATGGTATGGTATTGTGTTGGTATTGAAACTATCAATGAATCTTCCGGGGATTGAAAGGTTCCCTCTGTATGGAGAGAGGATTGCGATTGCCATTTTATGATGCAAACCAGGCATTGACGAGGGAATAGGGATTGGGGATGGTAGATTATTTGTACATATAGGATGGGAGTACTCCGTACTACTGTAATACCATCTGTAGGTTGTACAGAGTGTCTGTCTAGTTAGTTGGGGTTGGGTTGGGTTGCCTTCAGCCACACTGATTATTATTTTTATTTTTTTTTAACGAAGGGTAAGGAAAAAAAAAAAAAAAAAAAAAGCGACACCACCACACCCGAAGAAGGAAGAAAGGAAAAAATTAATCGGGAAGCCAAAAAAAATCGCCTGCTACGTCTCTTTTTTTTTTGGTCCCTCTTTTTTCCTGTCTTTTCTCTCCCCTTTTCCTTTTCTTTTTTTACCCCAGACCCATCGTCGTTCGTCACGACGTGATCTTTTTTTTTTGATCAAGTCCCCCTTTGTCGGTGGTCTTTTTCTTTCTCCCTTTAGTCAGGATTCTCTTGATTATCCCGTGGGATCAATCAAAAATCCTTTGGATGTGGGATCTAGAGCGTGTTCTTCGACTGTAACACGCTTTTGACGACGTCGCAGTCTCTCTCTCTCATCTTCTCTCTCATTCATCGTCGCAGTGACCTTTTCTTTCCCCTCCCTCCCCTTTCTTAGGTCGTCTTCTTTCCACATCTCCTCTCCGACCGAGCGACTTCATTTTTCCCCCTTCATCATCCGAAATCGACCTGTCTAATGACCTCGATCCCCCCCAGGTCAGGCCTTCAACCTCAAGGACAGAGCACCTCGACCCAGGCCGCCTCTTCGCACTCGTCTGCCCCATCGCTCAGTGGGAAATCGGCTCCGCCGCCTGCTTCCACCAGGTCCTACGCCAGTGCCACCAAAAAGTCCGCGACGGACTCGACCGCCGCTCCCGTCACCGTGGGAGGTTCACCACACCATGGGAAGTCGACCTCAGTATCTCCTGTGAGCGGCAAACCCATGCAGCAATCCCAGTCCCCCAGCGTTACGATCGTCAATGGCGCCCCGGCATCGGCTCCCTCGCAAGGCGACCACTCCCGCAAGCCCTCTGTGACCATCACCTCCGCTGGTACCTCCGGTTATATCCCCAACGGGGGCCCCAATAGTCGTCCCAATAGCCTGCAGTTCGGCTTTGCCGCCAACCAGCAGACCTCCCCCAATATGGGGAATCCTCCAGCTTTGGCGAACCAGCCCCAATCCGGGTTGACTGCCACCCCGACTATGAATCCCCGTGTCACCTCGCCTCAGACGTCTCCTTCGCCTATCCCCCAGCCCGCCTCGAGCGGTGGCCGGCCACCGCCGTCGTCTTACCAGTCTCAGGGTAACGTTCCCAACTTTGGCAGCTTTGGCGAAACCGGTGATAACGTAAGTTTCATTTCTTTTCTAATCTTTTTTCTAATCCAACCCTCTCGTATTTCCTGTCATGTTTCGAATTCCTATTGTCTGCATTTTCTTTTCTTCTTTTTGCATTTTTGTGGGTGTTGGTGCCGGAAGAAAAAAAAAAAAATAAAATAAAATAAAATCGATTCACGTGGACGATACCCTTGTCTTGGCATACCTTAAAAATTCCTGGAATTAATAATAACGTTTCTTCCACTAGCAACAGATACGTCTGAACCCTCAAACTCCCCTTGGTCCCGGTCCCCAGTCGACTCATCTGCGACGGGAATCGTCGCAGTCAACACACAGTGACATGAGCAACCATATGGCTAGTGGTCCGGGAGGTCGTGGTGGTTATCCTCATCAGGGCGGTCGTGGTCGCGGCTACTCGCAGTCCGGAGGATATCAGGGCCAAATGCATTACTCTCCAGGTCCCAACTTCCGCACGCCTAATCAGCCTCGAGGCGGTCCCAGTATGGGCCCGCAGTTCCACGGCCCTAACCAAGGACGACCGCTGGCGCCTTTCCCCAACTCGCCTCAAGCTAACCGTAGCCCAGCGCTGGCCAACGCGCATCCCGCGACACCTCAGATGAACCAGGTTCCCATGGCACCTCCGCAGATGCCTCCCCAGCCCTATGGCTCCTATGGGCCGCACATGGCCCCGCAACCAGTGAGGACCCATTCTTCCCACAGACCCCCTCGTCGTGGCCCTTTTCCCAAGCGAAAGCAAGGATATCGCGTTTCAGCTTCCCCCCGTCTCCCCCCACCCCCTTCTCCCCTACGTCTTCCTCCTCCCAATCTGGCTCCTGAGAGCGGTCAATTTGAGCAATATCTAACGCTGATGAAATCCCACCAGTATCCCTACGACGCGAGCTATGGGTACTACAATCAGGGCTATCCCATGCAGCAGTACATGACCCCCCCGTCGCCACAGACGCGCCCCGGAATGCCGTACAATGCCCAGCCCAGCTACATGCAGCCGCAGTACCCCGTGCAGCCCCAGCCGCAGGCAACATCGCTGTCCCGATCCCCCTCCCAGGTTTCGAATGACCGTCCGGGTTCCAGTCTGGGCCAGGGCCAGCCAGCCGCCGGTCCACAAGCACCGACCCATACTCACACGGCCAGCCGTTCCTCGAACAGCCCTGCTCCAGCCGGCAAGCCGAACTTCGTCATCCCCGCCAAGAAGAGCCCCATTGTCATCAAGGACCCGGGCAGTGGCGTGGTGAAGACCTTCGAAAAGACGCCCGCGTCCCCGGCGCGCGTGACCCCTTCCCCTGTCAAGATGGCGACGCCAACCTCCACTCCGCCCCCGCGCACGGGCAGTGGTGCCGATCACGCCCGGTCCGACTCCAAATCTGTCAAGACGGACGAGGAGAAGAAGAAGGAACTGATGGATGCGGTGCGCCAGAAGATCGAAAAGGCCGAGGAGGAAGCATCTGCGGCCAAGCAGAAGAAGGAGGAAGAAGAAGCCGCTGCTCGCAAGAAAGCCGAGGAAGAGGAGGCTGCACGCAAGCAAAAGGAGGAGGAAGAAGCAGCTCAGAAGAAGGAGGCTGATGAAGAAGCTGCGCGCAAGGGTCTGGAAGATCTCAGCCTAAAGGACAAGACTGAAGGTGCCGAACCCGCCGCGGATTCGAAGGATTCCCAGCCTACCCCCGCGGATGACGACGAGGACGACATTGACTATGATGCGATTGAACGGGAGATGGCGGAAATTGAAGCCAAGGAGGCTGCTGCAGAAGCCGCTTACTATGCCAAGAAGCAGGCGGAGAAGGAGGAGAGGGAGCGCAAAGAAAAGGAGGAACGTGAAGCGTACGAGGCCAACATGAAGGCCGCCGAACGGGAGGCCGAGGCCCTGGAAGAGGCCCGGATGAAGAAGCAGGATGCCGGCGAGCAAGATGAAAGCAGCAAAGAGCTCTTTGCCTCCCTGAAGAAGGGTGGGTTTGCGGCCACTGAAACAAGCACCCCTGCGGACAGCGGCACTGCTACTCCTGCATCCGATGCGTCCATGGGGCCGCCCGCGAAGCCCGCCAGTTCCGCAAAGCGCGAGAAGCCAGCTGCGCTCAAGTTGGAGACCAACAAGGCCGTGGAGCCGCCTCAGCCTAGTGCTGCCATGAAGGCGTTGCACTCCGCTCGCTTCGTCGAGGATCTCAGCAAGATTTCTTACCCGGCCTCGATTGTGTCGCCCAACCCAGCCTTGAACGCCAGCGCTCCCGCGGACCGCAAGTTCCACTACAACAAGGAGTTCTTGCTGCAATTCCAGAACGTATTCAAGGAGAAACCCTCCGTCGACTGGGATTCTCGGGTCCGTGAGACAGTGGGAGACAGCGACTCGTCGCGCCCTCAGTCGGCTCGCACCCCGATGGCGGGTGGCCGTAACTCCTCGCGCTCTGGCATCTCTCAGGGCTTCAACATGGGCTACTTTGGCCAGACTGCTGTGCGTCACAGTTTGCCTCCCGGCTCGACCTCGGAGCAACGGTTTGCCTTGGCGAATGCCGCCCGCACCTCCTCGTCGCCATTCGGCCAGTTGGGTCGCCCTGGCATGGGCGGCATGGGTGCTCCCATTAGCCGTACCAATTCCGCCAACGCGATGGGAATGCCCTCATCGCCACGTATCGGATCCAGCAACCGTTCCGGCACGCGGACGGGCAGCAAACGCGAGAAGCATCAAGCGAAGAAGGAGGAAGAAATGGCCAAGTCGATGCCCCTCACCGCTGGAAAGGACGTCCCGGCTCTTCAGATTTCTTCCACCGGCTGGAAGCCTCGCAGCGTCGGCCAATCTGCGACAGCTGCTGGCCCTACTCCTGCTGGCTCCACTTACATGGCTCCTGATGTGGTGCAGCGGAAGGTGAAGGCTGCTCTGAACAAGATGACTCCAGAAAACTTCGAGAAAATCTCGGGCCAGATTCTGGAAATCGTGTCCCAGTCAAAGGACGAGACCGATGGCCGTACATTGCGGCAGGTAATCCAGCTGACTTTCGAGAAGGCTACCGACGAGGCCCACTGGGCTTCGATCTATGCCAAGTTCTGCAAGCGTATGCTTGAGAGTATGAGTTTGGATATCAAGGATGAGAACATTCGAGATAAGAACGGCAATGTGGTCGCTGGTGGCAGCCTGTTCCGCAAGTATCTCCTCAACCGCTGCCAGGAAGAGTTCGAACGTGGGTGGAAGGTTAACCTGCCTCCTAAGCCCGAAGGCCAGACGGAAGAGGCGGCGATGATGTCGGATGAATACTATATTGCAGCCGCCGCTAAGCGTCGCGGTCTGGGTCTGGTGAAGTTCATTGGAGAACTGTACAAGCTGGGCATGTTGACGGAACGTATCATGCATGAGTGTGTGAAGAAGCTGGTGGATTACGAGGGCTTGCCTGATGAGGCCGAGGTTGAGAGCTTGACTAGTCTCCTGCGCACTATCGGTGCTAGCCTTGATATGTCTGAGAAGGGACATGCAATGATGGACGCTTACTTCCACCGCATCAGCCTCATGATGCAGACTCCTGGATTGCCCAGCCGTCTGAGGTTCATGCTGCTGGTAAGTTCTCTTCTGAAAAAGTGTACAAGTTTTGACCCTCATTGTCTAACCTTGTTTTCTCCGATAGGACATTATCGATTTGCGTTCTGCTCGCTGGATGTCGAAGGACGCTGATAAGGGACCTAAAACCATCCAACAGATCAGAGAGGAGGTGAGTGAAGAGGCCCTTTCCTTTTTTGTGAAGATCCAAACCTTCTAACTCCTGTCAGGCTGCCCGTGCCCAACAAGAGGCCGAAATGGAACGTCTCCGCCAACAAGCTTCTCGGGGTGGACGCCCCACCATGGGCCGGGGCGATTCTCGCAATTTCTCTGGCGGTTATGGTAATCAGGCACCTCCACCGGACTATGCATCCAGCAAGGTTGGAAGTGACGATCTGCGCCGTCTGCGGACGACTCGAAACACCAACCAGCCCATGTCCTTTGGACCTTCGAGTATGCTAGGCTCCCGAAGCAGCAGTGGTCGGAAGAACCTTGGCCCCGGAGGCAACTTGGTTCGTGGCAGCGACGACAGTGCAGCCAGCAGCCGAACTGGAACACCCCCGGCCGGCAAGAGGGAAGATAAAGAGGCCGCGTCATCGATCAACGCATTCAGGTAGGTGGTCCTGAGTAGGACGAAGCGTACAAACTGCGATGCTAACTGTTCTCTTTTTTAGTGCTTTGGCTAGCTTGGAAGATCGGGACAACATGGCAACCTCTCCTCCTTCGAACCCAACTTCACCCATGCTAACCAAGTCGCAACCTGCGACTGAGCGCCGACCATCCAAGACCCCGTCGAAAGATGGCGGTGAAGAGGCACAATAGATTCTTTATTCTTTTTTTGGCAATGATAATGAAAACTATTTCGTTTCTTCTGGAAAGACTATTTCTTTACTTTTCGCGACGTGTTCTGTCCCATAGTGGCTTGCATGTCATTTGAACATTCCTCCCTAAACTTCTCGTCCATGATTATGACAAAATCGGATGCCCACTCTTCCTTCTTTCTTCATTATTTTTTTTTCAATCTTTTCCTGGTCATCAGTCCATTCTCTGGGGAAGAGGACTTCCGATTTTTAATGTACAATGAATGTGTGCTTGTCTAAAAAGGGGGAAGGAAAAACCAGAGGAAAAAAGAGCCTTTGAAGAATCTAGCGAGATAGGTTGGCTTGCCGGCAGGAGTGTTCATTATCATCTTTCATCCTCTTTTTGCTGTTTCATGCTCATGTTTTCTTTCTTTTTTTTATTCATTTCATCATGCATTTCAATACCCGGAGAGCTTTCACGGTTCTTTCCCTTCCGGTACAAACGTTGGTATGTCCACGTTTTCAATCAGGGCAGACCTTACAGGCTAACCACGACTTTTGTTTGTAGCCGTCATGTGTGTTTGCTCTTTCTTTCTCTCTTTTTTAATTCCTGTTCTGTATGCATTGCATCTACACTGGTTTGGTGTGTGCTGGCGAGAGCTTTTCTCCTTTTCTTTCTCCTTGCCATGTTTATCTTGTTGCCCTGTGATATTTTAGACAAAAATTCGTTAGAAAAAGTTTCTTTATGATTCCATTTATCTGGATTGTTTTATCATACTAGACTTTGTAGGTTCTATCAATAGGGGATGGTATTTAGTATATTAGATTGGGATATTCCTCAAGGTTAATGTCATTCATCTTGGTTTAGTTATTCGTCAAGAGAGTAAGCTAGGTACTATAATTAGTGCTATTGTATTTGTTATTCCACAGTTTACAAGGATAAAGTATCAGGATCTAGTATTACTATTTATTGAAACTACCTAAGAATCAGGTACTAGGTATGTATGTCATACATACATAGTTCTGGTGACATTCCCATGATCTAAATTTACACCCTCCTAGACTGTCGCTGATAGATATGAGGGAGTGATTCTGTTCTGGTTATGTATTATGGTTCCTTTGATATGCTCTTGCTTATTCTGTGTTTGTCTTCGTGGATTTGGACGGATTTAACCTTTCCGTCGGTGGAATTATAATTCCTCTCTCTCTCTCTTTTTTTTGTGAGTGGAGTTGGTCATGAAATCGAATAGGATGAGGAGATGGTGGCAATATCTTATACTCTGACCCGCTATCTTGTCAAATTTAGCAAAGTAATAGAGATCAGTCAGCCTTTGGATTCGAGATATCTTCCGTGACGATCACTGGGATACTGTATCTTGGATTCTTTGTGTCGTCGGTGGTAGTAGCTGCTTCGCCGGTCGATGCCGAGGGCTCTCCTGGAGACTCGCCCTGGGGATCCAAAACAGGATCGTCGTCGGATCCGCTGTCACTCTCAGTAGTTTCTGGGCTCTGCGTCGCTGAACTTTGGGCAGCGTCGATGAAATCTGCATTCGGAGACGGCGAATCCCCATCATCGTGGCTACCGCTGCTTCTCTCGGATGTCGAAAGCGAGGTCCGCGAGGTGGCGTAGGCCTCGGGGAGACCCAAAGCCGCTGCGACCGCTGCCTCTTCCCCAGGGAGTCGTGAGACGTTGCTTTCTGCACTGGAACCGCCATCGAAGATGTGGCTTCCCCGTCTCTCACTCATTTCCAGAATCTGATTGTAGCTGCGGCGGTTGGGATCCGCAAGACGCTTCTTCTTCTTCTTTTCGCGCTTAGGAGATGGCCGCACCACAATGACAGGGATAGGAGACTGCTGTAGACAGTATTTGGAGACGGAGCCGGGGAGTAATCCTTGAACGCCGCCGAGGCTACGGCCACGAGTGCCAACCACGAGGAGGGCGGGTTCGTAGATCCGAATCTGATCAGTTAGCGATTGCATTAAAGTAGAAATAGTGGGAAAGGGGGAGAGATACCATGCGTTGGATGATGACTTGGATCTTCCCGACGGCCAGCTCCAGCACCAGGCTGATTGCCTTCTCATCCTGGGCATTCTTCTGGATGACCTGCTCGAACAATCTCTCCGCCTCCAGTCGGTACTTCCTCTCTTCGATTCCGGAATCGCTTGCGATTCTCGAATCCTTTTCGACGGCGCGAAGACAGACGATCTCATCACCATCATCCACCAACTCATCGATCAGCCATTCCAGCGCAAAATCCGAATAATCATTCTGGTCGGTGCCACAGAGAAAGGTCCGGCTCCGCCGGGTGGATTGATAGCCTTTATGCTTATAATTCAAGGTCAGGGAAAAGTCGGCAGCGTCGCGGTTATCGAACGTATCGAAGGAAACCCCGCGTTCGTAGGTCCTAGAAGCTCCCCCATGCTGTGTTAGCAGTATCTTCTAATCCATACGGAGGGAGTACACACTGGGGCGGAGGAGGAGAGTGTCCTCGACCATTATTCCACAGCTCTTTCTCAGACACACCAATCGGCGAACGCTTCCGTCCCGCGATGCTCGACACGAGGGGCGCAGGAGGCTGGGGATCAGCGCCGCCGACGTTGAACTGGATGGATTTCCTGCGAGGGTTGTCTGCAGAGACCCGCGAGGGTTGGGACGACTCGAGGGGTTGCTCGTCACTATCGAGCGAATTTTGGCGGGAGGACATATTGTGCAGATTTGGGGTGGACAGGGAGACGCAGAGAGAAAGAACTACTCAGCCACTGTGAAGCCCGTGAAGTTCTGCCAGTGGTATGATCGGGAGGTGGCAGCTCATGGTTTGGAACCGGAATAGGAACAAGAACAGGCTGAGGGAAGCCCTGAGGCGGGAGTGGTGAAGCTAAAGGACACCAGGAAGGAGATATCTAAGATCAAGGTTAAGGAGGAAGCAAGCGTGGTGAAGTTCAAATCCGAAAGCAGCGAGACAAGTCAAGACGAGGCGAAGATGGAGAGAGGGGTTGCAGCCTAAGGCAGGGTTTGCCTGATTTGGAGGTCACGTTGTTGTCATGTCCCAAAGAGGAAATAAACAGCCCTATGCACGTGAATCTTAGAGCAACACTTCCGACATGAAGGTATGCTCAAACAACCGTGGATGAATCCTATATCAGAAAAATGATTCACTCAGGTTTCATTCCTGCCCCCTGTTGTCCTCTGTGAAAACTTCCCCTTTCCAACCCAGGCTCTTATTATTTTTTTAGCTCATGTCAGAAATATACACTATACAACATAATACAAAGTTAGAGCTCACTTAGAGCCTATAATGCTTTTTATGGCCAACCAGTATTATTCATATCTGATAGCTCACAATGACATACAGCTATTCTGTCTCTGCGAAGCTGAAAGGTTGTTGGAAGACAACCAAAACTTCTCTCATCATCTGACTGCCGGAAGAATGGCATCGAAGTTCACCCCCCGTACTTGAACGAAGGCGCCGACGCTGCTAGAACCCAGTATTTTGAACCCCTCATGGATCGTGTCTCAGCCAGTACCCGGTGGATCAAAGTACCTAAAAGAGATCGAGAAAGCCTGTCCAGGATGCTCCAAATCAAAGGTTAGGCAACTAGAGAGCGGGAGGCCGATCTGAATGGTTCGAAAGTCAATCAACCCCCATGTTGGGCCTCGTGTTGGAGAACCATATCAACAGTGTCATTTGGCTCAATATCCCATCGGGATATACGCTCCGCCACGTTACCGGCTGGTAGATCGCAGAGTGAGTACTGCCCGCTGATCCGTGGGCTTGCTTTGCTAACGGATCTACCCTACTACGCAGTCTCCTACGGGAACATGTTGGGATTCTAGAACTATCGTCATCGGGTGAGAAGGATCAACTACTTTGAGGACAACCGCGCCCCTCACTTAACCACGATAATGCATCAGGACGATGAAGATATCTGCCCCGATGACAACCTGGTGCGCTACGAACCGGTGTACATTCTGATGGCCATGCAGGTCCGTCTTGATGGGGAGCTGTTTGAAAAAATCGGCCTCGACCTGTATGTCTGACTTTTCTTCTGTCAGGATTCATTCAATTTGGCGTACTACCAGTCGAAGATCCTGGCAGTCTCGTTCATGGCATATCAACACGGTCGGATCCTGCAGGCCCATATCCAGAGCAATACAACCCTGGTGGTTTCCTGCAGCGAAAAATTCAGTTTCGAGTCTAACGAGGTTGCCCCGACCAAACTCTTATATCGCTGGCTGCTTGTGGCTCCTATCAGCGTCGAACCACGGGAAGCTGCGCCGCCCAAGGACGGACATAAATCATAGCAGTGGTCAGAAGCAACTCAGGCGTTGTTATAGAGCTTCTGAGTATATTTTCCTGAATTCGAGTCCTTTTTGCTTCTGTAGACACTTGATTAAGCATAAAGCGTCAGTTTCTTTGGAATAATATTTAGCATTCGTTTTTATGCGGTACAGTAAATTAAATATAGCTTATTTCTAATGACTCTCTTAACTAGTATTTAGTTAGCGTAGACACTATAGAGTAAGGTATTCCGTATGCTCAGTCCACGGGACAAAGTTGTTAATCCAGACCCATTCAATTTGGATCTAATTATCCTCACACTCTGTACATAGTAGGTGTGCATCCGATTGCTGAACCTGCTTAGTGCATACAGATTCATTCATTTTTCCACACTCCCCATCCCATGTGATCCATGACCCAAGATCCGATCTATAATCCGGACGGATGTAGACCAAATCACAAGGACAAAGCATAAGTACATCTAAGAAGGATAGATAGACCTCGGAAGTGACAGTCTCCGATAATCCGCGCGCGGCGATAAGATTAACTCGGCATGCGGGAGCCGCAATTCCCGGCTGATGCAAATCAATCAAATCATGTGAGGTGATGGATCGACAGATCAGATGGACAGGATTCAGACCAGGTACGAGACCTAGGTTTGGTGAAAAACCTAATTTCTTGGTTTTAGCGCCTAGTAGCATCCTAGGTATAGAGTCGATGAAATTAATAGCGGCGCAGTAAATTGCGAATTTCTTTGTGCGTGGTTGGGTTGGGTACCCATGTGATTCATCACGTTAAGGGGAGAGTGGCGGTGTGCTTGGCTTGGCTTTTTTGAGGCCTAGGCTATCTTCTATTTTCTTGGAATCTGCTATGTTGTGCCCAACTATCTATCTGTGATGGGAGGACTTTTACTAGATTCTTTATAAGAGAATATTATAAGTATTAGTGAAGAGTGTATTCTTAATCTAACTATGTATAATCATCATCGTATCTCATGCCAACAGGAATCAATCATCCATATAATCAAATGCCAAAGAGAAGAGAATTCAATAATAAATAAAATGCCAATTAGGCACTGAAACACCGTATATGCAATTCATGACCCTTCCAAAGAATCATTTCAAACGCCGCCCGCTATGCCCAACCCAAGAGATAATGATACATCATATCATACAACAGTACCGATCAATAAGCTTCGATCAGATTCTGTGGTTGATTAGAGATGTAATAACTGCGATCCAATTCGGCATCGGACAGCGGGATCTCCGTAGGCTGAGCCTCCTTCTCATTGAAGGATTCCAGGGTCGGTTGCAAGGGTGATGGAGGCATAGAGTCATCCTCGGACTCCTCATCCGAGTCCATGGACAATTCAGGCGGCGATTGTCGAGACGGGGATCGAGTCAGGGTCAATTCCTCTAGATCCTCGGCATCGTCGTATTCAAAGTCCGAATCCGAGTCGGAATCATAGTCCTCTACTTCTCTCTCGCGGATCACCGCGACGGGTGACGGTGCCCGTCGGCGGACGGGCGTATAGAGATTTGAATCATAACCTTCATCTTCTTCCAAGTCTGAATCGTCGCTGACGTCGGAGTCGACATCCGAGATGTCCTCCCCATTCCAGTCTTCCTCGGGCTCCTCGACAACGGTGTCGGCCCATTGGATGCGACGCTCCGATTCCGCAGTGGACTTGGCGACGCCGCTGACGGTTTGGTTGAACCATCGCTCTTGTTCTTGTTCGGCGGCAGTGAGGTCCAGCATGAGGGAATCCAGAAGGTTGGCGTGGCCGACTAGCAGACGTAGGTCATGGTCCGCCCGCTGAGCCTCGCGGGTCAGCTTCTTGCGGGCGGTGTGGGCGAGGTAGTATGTTTGGGTGATGCTCATTTTCTTCTGTTGACGGCGACGGGCCAGAGAGGTGAAGTAGGAGCTGGGGGAGGAGAAAGTCTGAGGAAGGGAAGCAGAGGCAGAGATGGGGGAAGAAAAAGAGGAAGAAGAAGATGAAGACATGGCGCAATAGTAGCCGCCTAGGCCGCGATTGATGTGCTTATGAAACCCGGATGTGACTCAGGCAGCAGCCTTCTTTTTCCGGCGGTGACTAGTCAGGCGGTGAGTCACACTAGCCAAGCCCTGCTTGTACTTTCGAGGGAATAAGTAGTAATTATTCTCCGTAGTCTCGAATATTCTCCTGAATTCAATCAGGCATATATTGTGAAGAAAAGTCAGGCAGATAGATCCACTGTTGTTGGTGGATTTGCGGAAGTCTGAGTGGATGTGTGGGTGCCTGGTGAAATGTATAGGTAGAATAATTATATCCTATGGTATGTGGTGGTAGGCTTCGGCAAGATGCAAGTGTCGGTTTGGACAAGATGGAAATAAAGGGGATTAAACAAAGTGATCAGAGATGAGTGACGAAGTCTTGATATATCCACCTCACGACGCAGGCTGAACCTTTCTTTTAATTCCCTGTGCTTAGCTCTCGACTCTATTTTTTTTTTTAAAATTTTTTTTATGCTTTGTAGTGGCTCCCGGTTCCGATCGGCAGTCGGACTTACGGCATCGCGAATCCATAACTACGAAAAAAAAAAAAAAAAGTCAAAAACAGCCCCTCCAGCCAAGGATCGTCTGAAAAATCTGCCCAATCCGATACCTAGACTCCTGACCGCCTGGCGAAGGAACCAATGAATGAGTGTTGCTGTGAGTCAGCGAGGCTCCGCTGACAAATTTTGTTCATCTTCCGGCTTCTGACGAGTTCCGAGAATTACCCTATTTATGCTCTGTGCGGTTCCCCGGATGAGGATATTGGTCATATTAAGGAGATTATTCATCTGCTGACAGAGACATTCTGCCTTACTCCGTAATTAGTGATCCGATTGGAAGCCTATCGTGTATTCCTAAGCTATTCTATATACACAGCAGTATTCCTCCAGAAGTATTACAGCACAAGGATACTAGGATAAAAAGTCAGCATCAAAATAACTGAACTTAGACTCTACCGGCTTATCCCAAAAGGGAAATTCGTATTCCCGCTGGTTCGATTGCGAAGTCCCACTGGCCAGGCGGACCAAGGCTCTGTCTCGTACTTGCTCTCTGACTCTTTCTTCTCCCTGGATCATCTGGATGCCTAGATCGTGCATTGACACGTAGTCGGGGCTACACGTTAAATAAAGGCTACCAGATTCTTTGACTGCTCCTGGCTGTGCTGAAATGTACAGAGTCATGATTCATCTTCGTTTCTAGACGCTCGGTGAATCTAGTCTAGCCCTCAGAGCTCAGACGGATTCTGCCCAGACAAAAACTGATACTGATCCATATCCATATCCGAGGCAGAATAAAGTTGATTGTCCAACAATCGGATTCTGTCCATCATGTGTTGACGTCACGACCAGATGATTAACTAATCCTCGTTGATTATTCATAAACGGATATACGGAGTAACCAGTAAGCACAACTAATCACTCTGATGAATAACGGACTGTTAACCCCGACTCCGACAGATCCGTGGATCGGAGATTCTCGTCCGGCCTCGGTCAGATCGTCCCCGTAGGGCTGGAGGTGGATATTGGCAGTGGACCACTGCTCAGTCATGGTTCTTGGTCGGGCTCGGAAACATCGTATCCTCCGTGAAGTCATTGACTCCCTGTCATTCTCTGGGTCGGTTAATCTGTGGAGATTTGTTTCCATTGATTTGATAGTTAATACGATGTTCTAGATTAACGCTGACTATACACTATAGACTATACAGAATCGTGAAAAAAACTACTCAGATTCGACCCCCGTCGCTTCAACCACCGTTTCCACGGCCATTCTCCCTGCCCCTGCTCTTCCACCGGTAGTAGAATGGCATGGTCTAGCGCATGCGGTAGACCTCGATGCCGCCCACGCACCTGCATCGCCACCACCACTAATTTGGATATTATGCTAAACTCCCCACATAGACTGGTCTCTGTCCGGGGATATCCCAACGATAACCCCACCGTCCCGTAGGCGGACACAATCTCGAACAGGATCGGGAATAGCGAGAATGCCAGATCATCGCGGTGCTGCTGCAATCGCGACCCCTCCGCCACCGCTACTAGGAAAAACCCCAGCATCACGTACCACAGGTCGAACCCCAGTTGGCGCTGAATGTGCGCCGTCAGCCCGCGGTTGGCGTGCGGTTTCGCAGTATTCTCTTCCTCCCCCCCCTCGGTGGTGGTGTCTTCGTCCGCGTGGTAGATGCCAAGGCTTTTCTCCTCGTACACATTGGTCTTACGGATGGCGATGGCGATGGGGAACGCCGAGATGTACATCATGACCATGAAGGAGACCTGCACCGCCGGGTGCAGCTGTCCCAGGGCCGTGATACTGAATCCCGCCGTGCGCGTCGATGCGATCTGGAAGAGGGCGTTAACGAATCGGATGCCAGGGGCACTCGGGATCTACAATCGTCAGACCAGGCAAGAAGAAGGAGGAGGAGGAGGAGGAGGAGGAGAAGGAGAAGAAGAACATACCTCCTGGAGACTGTAGAAAATGATCAGATCGATCGCGTTGAGCAATAAGAGCACCGCCGCCAGTCGCCAGGTCTCGGCACTCGGAAAGAGCAGTGTGAAGCAGCGTCGCGGGTGGTTCAGGAGATACTGCAGTTCCTCGTCCAACTGAGAGCCGTAGGAGGACATCTTGGAGAGCAGCCAGATAATCAGACGCAACATGCAGGGGAACCCAGTATTGCCGACGACGATAAGAAAGGTCATGACCAGCTGGGGGAAAGCGGCGGTGCGGAAGGAGATCAAAGAATCCGGCGTCAGGGTATAGCCCAGGTCATTGAAGGCCGAACCCGCGGTGAAGACAGCCCACCATGCCGGGGCGACGTGGAGATGCGAGAAGACAGGGTCATCCCGTCGACTCAGCATCGTCCAGGCGACAAACAGCACGATCCCCAGCAGATGGAAGGCGAGGAAGTAGCCAACCAGGATGATCAGCAGGGTCTTCAGCGCGCGATACTCGATGCCGCCCAGTTCCTCCTTCTGCGCCTCGTCCCAGTCAGAGTAACTGGCGATAGAGGCCTGCCACATCAAGGGTGGCAGGGAGCCGTTGGCGTCGTGCAGCACGTCGCCGGATTCGGACTGCGACCGACGACGGGAAACGGCGCTCGAGAAGGACCGATGACGTGGTTTGGAGTCGGGGTCGTGCTCGTCGTCAAAGGTGATGTGAGGGGTGGTGGCCTGGTATTTGCGCGACGACTCTGCGTCATTCTCCAGCAACGGCTGTTCCTCACTCTCGCGCGCGACGGGAATGGTCGGTCGACTGATTTGGACAGCGCCTTGACTGACGAGATCGCGCAGATGCTGGTTCAATCGTTGACGCTGGGTGCGACACAGGGCTTTGGCGTCGCGGATGGCGTGACGGAAGCGTCTGCGAAACCAGTAGAGACGGATCAGGACAAGCAGGGAATGCATGAAGACAACATTGGTGACCATGGGCACGACCCAGAGGACACCCTGCTGCACGACATGGAGACGGTGGAGATCGATGGGATTCAGGCCGGTCTGGGTGGCGGCGCCGGAGGCGAGCAGGAGGGAGTCGGTGTAGGAGACACTTCCGGGCAGGTAGAAGATGACGGAGGCCAGCAGAAGGCAGACCACGATGTAGATGTAGTGATGTAGCAGCCGGAGGGGAGAGGTATCCATGGATGTGGTGGAGCGTGAAATTGATTGATGAGTTTGTCCACAGTCATGATAGTTATACGTGATGCGTGGTTAAAAGGATCAAAGGGGGGATTGATCCATGGAACCAATGGATGGAAATAATCGCTCATGACATCACCCGCCTTGAAACTTGATCTTGAAATTATTCTTGTCTATCTTGATAACTGACATGGCGATTGACAGAATATTAGAGAAAATAGATTCTTAGGGCTCACAGATCACGTTCTCTCCTAGTATCTCCTCTCTATTATCCTATCTTCACAACTCAACCCAACCCAACCAAAACAAACCACAGACTAACCCAGAGAATAGATTAATACAGAGATTAGACCTGAACCTCCAAAACTCCCTCATAAGCACACCGCTCCGTCACCCCAGGCTGAGGCTCCTGCTGACAGATCCACTTCGTCCCCGGCGCATCTCCATTCGCATTGTCACTCAACAGGACCTGGCCTTTCTCAGCAATAGGGCCATCCACGCGTTCCAGTTCCAGGGTAAAGTGTCCGATATCTTGGATCCCCTGCGGAAAGCGGATATAATACTGTCCGTTGTTGCAGCGCGCGTTTTCTTTGGGGTTGGATCCATAGCCCCTATATATCATTAGTATAGATATTATGGATTGTATGGAGGGGAAGACAGGAAGGAGACCAGATCAGGTTGCATTCGGTTGGAGTATCTGCTGGATAGTTGGGATCGGTCAGGGTGAAATGCATGCTGGCGCCGTTGCTGCGTTTGGAGGTATTGGCCCAGAGGTCGCTGATTTGGACGCTCGCAGCCAGGGAGCCAGTTAGGAAGAGGGAGAGGGAGAGGATGGCCTTCATTTTGTCTTGATCTTTTGTAGATTGAAAGTAGATTGTGAGTGTGATTGTATACTGATGATAGAGAATGGATGAGATGGTGAAAGAAAGAACACCCTTTATATCTTTTCAGGTTACTTATATCTATGCCAGTATACAAGAAAGGATGAGACATGTAAGATAGATCCAACTCTACATACACAATAAGGCGGCCACATGGACTAACTGAGAAACCACACCACTGACGCTGATCTGCTAGGACCTTAAGACATAACAGGGCCGGACATATCCAAGAATAGATCGACAGCTCAGACAGAGTTGGCATCCTGCATGGTTTCTGCTGTCCGGGGTTAGTGCAGGTCTCATCTTACGGCATAGAGATTTGTACACTGGCTATTGTCAAGACACGTCGCCCTCAAAACTTTAAGGCATCCAACATCGATCTCTCTCAAGAGAGGCGAAGCCTGGAATTGTAGAATGTATGTCTTGGTTTGATACTACGACTGTATCTATCGGATACCTGATCCAGCTCAAGGAGTGGCTTATAGAATAGATTCAATCGCCCGCAAATTGAGCCGACTGTGAATCTCGAGTTGAAGGGATAAAATACTCAAATTGGATATCAGAATGCTAGTATAGAGTCTATGCTATTAACCAGCACGCTCAACCCTCTCCTCAACCCTCTTCTCCATCTCATACCCTGCCTCTACATCCTTCGACACTGCCGTGTCCACCCCAGCCACTGCCGTCTCGAACCGTCGGCCACGCTTCTCCGGGCCAAATGCCGTTGTCACCGCGATCCCCGTCGCAATAATCGCCGTTGCCACTCCCATCGTAGGCCCGTACGCCGGCGCCGGTTCCCCAGAGTGTCCCTTCACGAACGTCTTCTCCGCAATGGCGTTGATGATCTGCGCCGACGGCGACGAGATCATATTTCCAAGTTGATACGTGATACCTGTCTTGTCAGTTCAATTCCAACCACACCGATCAAGAGAATCAAGGGGCATACCAGGAAACGAGGACCGGAAGGCCGGCGGTGAGAGCTCGTTCAGATGGATCGGGATCACTCCCCAGGCCCCCTGCACGAAGAACTGCATGAAGAACCCCGTCGCGCTGAGCGACCGCTCTGACGTGGGCAGGATCCACGCCGGGATGAGAATCGCGGACACCAAGGCCGACACGATAATAGCGCGCCGCCGTCCAAAGAACTGCGACAGGTATCCGATAATCGTGCCGCCGACGCAGGCGCCTGTCTTCATGAGAATAGAGGCGCGCGACGCCTGCGAGTTCACCATGCCTTTCTGCGTCAACATGAAGGTCGTGTAGGAATCTTGAGAGGTGTGCGAGTAGTAGTTGAACTAGAGCCATTAGAACGATTACTTGTGCTTGCATTTTGCTTGCTTCGTCTACTAACCCACGTCATCAGAATCACGCAGTAGACGCACATCTTCCACTCCTGGTGCAACATCTGCTTCGTCTCCTGCCAGAATGCCTTGGCGTCCTTCGACTTATGTCCGGCCTTCTTGGCCTCGATGAACTGCTTAGATTCGGGAAAGAAAATTCGAATAACCCCGACACCGATGGAGATTCCCGCTGCAGGGCGTTAGCTATGCACGGGTCCAATACATGGGCAAATCGATGACACACCTGCGATCCAGAACACGGTCTTCCAACTATCCGTGCTGCCGCCCACACCCAGATTGGCACAGGCGGCGAAAACATATCCCATCGAATAACCTTGCTGGAGGATTCCCGACATGAGACCACGGGCATTGACCCTGTCGTGTGTCAGTATTGAGATATACTTATATGTGAGTGTACTTACGGACAATGCTCCAAGGCCATGGCAATAGCATTACCGTACACACCTCCCATGAACAGACCAAACAAGCTGCGCACAGCCAGGAATTGCTGGAACGTGTGACTGTAGATGGTGGCAATCTGCAGCAGCCCCAGAACGATCATGTTCAAGACCATAGGCCACTTGCGGCCGAACTTGTCACCGGCCAGACCGAAGAAGGCGGCACCCACACTACGCAGCAGGAGAGTCAGGGTGATGGCAGTCGTGATGTCCGTTTTGGAACGGCCATAGTACTTGGACAGCTTGACAGTCTGGATAGACAGCGCGTGGAAGTCGAAGGCATCGGCCGTCCAGGCTGCCAATCCCACTAGGAAGAACAGCCAGTCGCGCGCGCTCAACTGCATGCACAGACTGATTGGGTTCTCGATGGGAGCGGGAGCCTGCCATTCGGTTCGGGTCTCCCCGTACTCATTGGTGACTTCCACACGCTGCTTCCAGATGAACAGGTCCCCCCACGCCTGTTTGGCGGTGGCCCAAGAGCCTTTGGGGATGGGATCAGCGGGTTCGTTGGAAGCCATCTGATGTACAATTCTACTAGAAAAAGAAAGAGGACGTGTGGAAGATAAGGGAAGGGAGGTAATCCCACCCCTCCCCCGCCATCCTTTATATACCCGGTTCACCCTCGACCACCACCACTTCGTGAATTTCTCCACGGGGGAGCCATGGCAGACCCCGCGTGACGCTCTGATATTGCGGCGCTCCACGTCCTCCAGCGGGTGCGAGCCGACATTCCCCGCGACAAGCGTCATATCTGGCGGAGCCAAGATGTTGCCAAGAGCCTAAGCATGTCATGGCCAGCCTCGAGTGTGGTGAACATCGTATACTGTTCGGGAGAGGATCTGCCCAGGAACGCTAACTGTCCCAGTGATCCTGCCCACAGTCAAAACCGTGGACGCAGTACATACTCAGAGTCTCAGACGGTGGACGGAGGGACTCAGATCAGGTCAGCTGAAGTTGATCTGTAGTAATTCCTGGTCAGATTATGGAGAAATATCAGACTGGCTAGGCGAATGAGATAGGATCATACAGTATAAGCACGCATACTGCGGAATTCGTCCGTCTACCCCGCAATATCCTCCATTTCAAGTCTGGTTCGGTGGAAACACGGAACCAGACCGAGCACGGCCAAGCAAAACTGTCAGCCAACGCCTGACATTCTCCAGGATTTACCCCAGACACGCCGGCCACATCCTCCCCAATGAGAAGCCGGGCCCTCTTTGCCCCCGAGCCGGACGGATGGAAGGCCAGGCACAAAACCGGAAATCGGCTTCCCTACTACTCCTCGGAAACCTAGTGGCGCACCTTGGCATAGTCCGGGCGAGGACGCTTGTTTGGAAAATACGAGAGCTTGAGTCTGGGAGTCGGAGAGGGTCGGAGACTGCGAGGCCAAGACAGTGGAACCTGGAGGAGTTTTGATTACGTTAAGAGATGGGAGATGAGAGATGGGAGATGAGAGATGGATGATGAGAGATGGATGATGGGAGACTGATGTTGGGAGAGAGGAGGGAGAGAGGAGAATGGGAAGAGAGAAGATGAATAATCATCCATTGATCCGCTATCACACTCATCCGATCAGATATATGTACAGGACTGCAAAGCTACAAAGCTATAAACTAGATAGAAACGACAATATTCAATTAACTGGCCATCGTACTTCTCCTACTTGCCACCGATTTGCGACATCGGCGGAAATGCCCAGCCTTCCAGCCCAGGCTTCTTGGCCCTTGTGGGGGAAATTGCTTCGAACGACTGAGATTTCCGCTTTTAATTTAATTTAATTTTTTTTAAAACGGTTCTAGTAAAGGGGGAAAAGTCCAGAACAACACCTCGTTATGGAATTCTAGACGCCACGGTCGACATGGTTGAGAAGAATGGCTAAGTTTCGCCGGGGAAACCTGCTCAACGTGTTATAGAATCCAAACACTTTCTTACGCGGAAGTACTTCCTCCCTAACTCGGGATTCTGTAAATTTAGTATTCTACCTGCTGTAGTTTCATACTTTCCCGATGCCTAAGAATTCATGTATCCATTGAGAAGCAATTATTGAAACAGCCAAGCATGCTCTAACTCTAGCTCTTCGTTGGTGCGTGCATGCTTTCGTATGAATTCCTCCTTGGCTCTAGCAATAATCTGCTTAGCTACGCTGAACTCCTCATTGTTCACCAATCCCCGCACGTAGAAAAACTCGTCGCCTATCATTACGTGGGCTTCTCGCATCAGCTACTTGGAGGAGGTTGCGCCTGTTGTCCATCTCAAATATATGGATCGTGTCGGTTGAGAAAATAACGGGGGTTTTTCGTTTCCGTAGTGTCGAGGTAGGAACATTGGAGCTGGATAAGGGATGGGTAAGAAGCAAATGTACCCGTGAATTCCTTAACAATGCTTTTGCGATTCTTGATAGTGCATGCAGTGAAGTGGCGATCTCTATGGCAATCGTACGGTCTGAGAATTGGCCGGGCAAATGACGATGTTGATAGGCAAACTGCTTGAACATCGTTTCTACTTAATGTACTGTACCACTGGGCAGTGCAGAAGCTTTCCAGGCAGTTAGCAAGTATTTCTTTGCATCATGTATACAGGACTTCATATATTGTTACCTCCACTGAGGCACCCGATCCTATGTATTGTCATGTCGAACTTTTATCTCTGTAGAATCGAGCAACAGCCTACAGGCTATGTGTAAAGCATCTTGGTGGTCTTAATCGGGATGTCGACGAGATTCGCGAGGACGAGACTTGAGATTAAGCGAGAGGATCTGGTATACGTATGATATGTATATATCCAGGTGCCTTACACACCTTTTCATTTTCATGCCTCTTTCCATAGCTGGTCCCTCACACAATCCATATCTATTACTGTTTTACTCCATTCAGCACACTGCTTAGCTCTATACATATATATGATATACCTAACTTATATAAATATTTAATAAGTAGAATTGAGAAGAAGGCTGCATATCCATGGATGTATTCATATTAATTATAACCTATAATCACAGGCTGATACAGTAATTGCTAGAATGGTGTCTGAAATACAGAGCTCTATTAGTTACGTAGTATAATATATAACTCTAGGTTTTATATAATTTCACAGGAGAGGATCTGCAACTCTTTATATAATTACATCTGTCTGGGCATGTAGGAGGATGAAGTCTCCACTGGTAGAAGAATGCGGCTGCGTCAATAACCGTGGTATATCTAGCACTTACAGTAGAAAGAAAATCTCGGGTGGGGGGATTGTGAGGGCATCTGATAAGGTGAATTCTCTCCACTGGTCCATGCTCAATCAAATATTCTGGTATCACAGAAACTTTGGATTTCTTAAATATTTTTCTGAGACCCAATTTGATGAAGTGAGGTTGTGTAACTTTTGTCTATATACATCGCAGAACTGTCCTCTAAGTCTGGTCCGGCGCAAGAGTAAGTGGTACAAGCCTTAGTGCCATTTCCAAGGGCCCATTGTATGTGACGGTCCTTATTTATAGTGGGCCATCTATATTCTTAGTTCTGGAATAATCTCATGTGGCACCATATCAAAAACAACTCCAGTGGTCCTACGATGCGGTTCTCTTGTTTGCAGCGTGCTTAAACCAAATGTCATAACAATATGGGGTTTTCCCATTATCAGGAATAACGTTCACCTGGATGGTGCGCCAAGTTTATATTCGTGAGGCTTAGTATCACTAGAGGCATCATTCATTCCCTATACATGCTCTATATTTATTGCAGTGGAGGTGACTTGAATACCCCTTACCACTGTCACTTCTGCCAGAAAGTTAACAAACCAACGAATACATATGAAATTCCCATCTGATATGAATACCCAAGCACCAAGAAGAAAGCTTCAGGTTCTGGCAGGTATTCTATCCATGGGCTCATCATACTGGTAACCCTCTACCCCAGTCGTAGAATCATAACCGTGTCAAATCCTCTTCCAGTCCCTTGAACCCCTCGTATCCTCTAGTCTGTACCTCCGCTAATTTGGCACGAAGCCTCGCCAACCCCCCGAAATAAAACGGTACAACCTTCGACTTGCCCGGCACGTTGCGGCCCGTCAGCCACTGCGGCACGCGGGGGAAGAGCGTGGCGTCTACCGACGACCGAGCGAGCTGCGTCCAGGCATCTTCGCTCTCTCCCGTAGGCTCGATATCGCACCGGCGTCCCCGACGTCGCGAGACGGTCTCCGCGTGCCGCACAAGGTCCCTCACAAACTCCACGTTGGTCTCTGTGAGTGGCGGGACGTTCACAAATCCCCCGTTGGGTCCATTCAGCATAAACAGGTTCGGGAATCCCGATATCCCGATCCCCAGGTAGCTGATGGGGCCCTGCTGCCATTTGTCGCGTAGGAGCTGCCCGTCCCGTCCGCGGATCTCAATTCGATTGTAGCTGCCATCCATCGCGTCGAACCCCGTCGCGAAGATGATCACGTCCAGCTCATACTCGGTGTCGTCAGCCGTGCGGATGCCGCGCGGTGTGATCTCGACAATAGGATGTGTCTGCGCGTCCACCGCGAACACATTCTCCCGGTTGTACTGCTCGTAGTAGCCGCTGTCGCAGAGGGGTCGGCGCGCAAACAGTTCTCGCGGCGTCAGTACCGCGCGTTTCTGCGGGTCGCGCACGATACTGGCGATCTTCTTGCGCAGAAACTCGCTGATAACTTCACAAGCCGCGGCGTCGGTGATGGCATCGGCGAACCCGCCAAACATGAACCGCATCCCGTTGCCTCCCTGCCACAGGTCCTCTAGCAGCTTCTCGCGGTCGTCCGGCGCCAGCGACATCAGGGTGCGCGACGGCTCGGGGAATCCCATGGCGATGAACGAGGTGCGCGCCTCCCGCATAATCTGGGGGTATCGGTTCACGATGTCCTGGCGCTCTTCAGGCGTCATGGGTCGATTGCCGCTGGGCACGCTGTACTGCGGCCGTCGGATAAAGACGTGCAGCGACTGGACCTGACTGGCAACGGCCGTCACGATCTGCACGCCCGTGGACCCGACCCCGATTACGCCGACACGCTTGTTCTCCACCGTCAGTTCGGGGCGCCAGGCGGCACTGTGCACGATCTCGCCCTGGAAGCTTGAGGCCCCGGGGATATCCGGCAAGTAAGCCCTGTGCAGGAGCCCCAGCGCGGTGACCAGATATCGCACCACGAAGACGTCCCCCGTCTGGCATTGCACGCGCCACACGCCCGCATGATCATCCCACGTGGCGCTCGTCATCTCCGTCTGGAATTGCATGTGCGGGCGCAGACGATGCCGCTCCACTACATGTCGCAGGTACTCGAGTATCTCGGGCTGGGTGGCGAACCATTGAGATAAGGGGTAGGTGCGGAGGAGCTCGTCGTCAAACGTGTATCGATACATGTGGTTCCAGGTGTCGCTCATGGCACCCGGGTAGGAGTTCCAGTACCAGGTGCCACCAACATCAGGCGCCGAGTCAATGGCTTTCGTGGTCAACCCCTGTTGGAGCATCGAGTGCAGGGTGTAGATGCCGGAGAACCCGGTACCGACCACTAGGACATCGAGATGCTGTTCCTGAGGCATATTGATGGGGGGATGGAAGATGAAGCTGTCAATCTGGAGGATTCGAGAATAACGGCGGACACATATACGTTTATCGGAAAACAGCTCCAGTCCCCTCACGCAGGAGGAAATGTGTTCATTGGCCGTCATAGCGTGTCATCATGCATAATCCCAGTCCTGACTGGTTACCCCTCCCACTAAATCATTAATCTGCCAGGAATCCTGGTCCATATGTATTGACAGAAGGCATCCGGGATAGGATGGACAGATTCTAGGCAATCGCACGGAGACAAGAGAGTCTACTATCGAGAAGAAGATCGGGACGTTCGGTTAATCTCTATTTCACATCCAAAATAGATCCTATCGTACGTGAAAAACCAAAAAAGAAAAAAAGACTATGGACAATCTTAACATATACCCCTCGGGGGTAGCCCCGATGTTGTGCCACCAAACCCCCCTCCCGTCGATCCCAACGATCGTTTAAAGATTTAATAAAATGATCTTAGTAGTAGATTCAAGGATTAGGCCGAACCGGGAAGTCGCTACCTTCGATCCATCGGATACTATCACGGTAAGCAGAACGATTCCAACGATAGATAACCAGGAGTACTCACTCGACTTCCATGTCACTCTTCGAGAAATGGAGGTCACCAAACATGGTCCCGCCAAACTTGCAGTCCGCTCCCCGCTGGCAGAACTGCCCAAAGGGACAGTGGTGACTCAGGTAGCAGCTGTAGATCTCGCACTCCGGCCCATTGGGACACAGGGTGGTGCGCGCCTTGTATCGATGGATGGCCACCTCGCCCGGGGTGAGCTTCACCCCGTGTTCCATCGGACATATATGCTGTCGCTCGCACCGCCCCGTGAGGTACAACGCGTTGCAGAACGCCTTGGGTTTAATCTTCTCGAACTTCTCCTTGTAGGTGACCTGGTCCGGGGACTGGCCCGGGTGCCTGTTGGGCGGATCTAGCCGTTGGCCATGGATATTATAGTCGATGACGCGGGGCGCTCTAGGCTTAGTCGACGTAATAGATATATTCTGGTGGCCATTGGTGCCCCCCGCCGTCGCGTAGCTCGTCGCCGCCGCCGCCGTCGGGTACTTAATGGAGATGCCGCCGTTGCCCGAACTCGCGATGCTCTCCGCGGGCGCGGGCGACGGGGTGGAGGCTGGTCTAATACAGGGATGGACCTCAACGGCGGGCTTCGTCGGGGAGAGAGATAGAGGGGCCGCCGCCGCACGCTGCCTGGGGTCGCTGGTCAAGGGCTCCGTGCGGAAGACGGAATCAAAGCGGGTCATGGCGAAGTTTAGCGAGGTAAAGGACGGCTGGGCCGGAGTGGTCTCCAGCAGAACAATGCGTTCTTTAGCATCGGCATCCCCCTCGTGCTGGCGCAGCTCGTGGAGATAGCCGTTGTCGTGGCAGCCAGCGAAGAAGATTTTCTTGCACTGAATATTATGGTAGTAGTGGCTGAGCATCTCTACTGTCGTCAGAACAACAGGTCGGGGACGCATGGCAGAGCTTACTTCTCATCTTAGAATCGGCATTCTCCTTGCCATGACCGACGTTCACAAAATCAAACTCAGCGCGGCTATTAGTAAAGAGTTCGGCGAAGGTGCGCATGTGGCTCTCGGTGTCGACGACGCCGGCCGCATACAGCGACCTCGCCAGACCATTAAGATTAACAAAGATGCGTACGATAATGGGGATGTGCTCGGTGCCTAGGGGAGTGTCCTTCAGATAGGCGCGCACCGCCTGGCGCAGTCGTACGGCTGCCTCCGGGGCGCCTTTCTGGGGGTCTTGCAGCAGCTCGTCCCGGAAAATAGCGCCATCACCGTCCACCAGCACGGTCACATAGGGCTCTTGATTCTGTCCATCCGTCAATCTGTCAGCTCCCAGCCCGATGAATGGCCTGATTCGGTCTCCTTACAAGTGCCTGGTCCAAGGATTTATTCCGGTCGCGCAGTGAACGGAGCTCTAACTGGTAGCGGGTGCGAGATTCTCGTTCGTGCTCCAACTCAATATTAACATTCTCCAAGAGGGTCTTATATTCGTGCGTTTTCTCGAGTAGGAGCTACACAGATGACAAAGGGATGGATGCCATTGTCAATCAATCAATCTCTCACTCTCAAGAAGAATGTGGACACCTGATAGGGGTGCTTACTTTGATCAGCTTGGCTCTCTCAGCATCCTGCTCGAAGAAATGCTCGAAACGAGCGGCAAGATCATCCGACGACGAGGCCATATTCGCGAGAGATGGCATCGCTGGGGATGAGGACGCAGGATTGAAAGCTAGCGAAAATCGCGATCTTTTTGGCCTGACAGGGCAGGCATCCATCAGCTGACCGCTTCACCGTTTGCTTGGGCACTGTGGGCGGTGAGCTATCAATAGAAAAATGTCGAGTTGCAGAGTCCGACGCGCTATGATAGGTACAGTTAGCTCATACGCAGCTGGTACGGTACCTGCCAAGTACGGTACCATACGATACTATACCATGGTGCGGGACGCGGGGAAGTGGGACGTTCCACCAATACGCCCTATTTATTTGTCACACCTTCATCACGCTCTCTCTCTCTCTCTCTCTCTCTCATAAGAAGGGGATTGAGTTCATCCCATCCACTCGACTGTCAACCATGGGGAGGGCTCAATATCATTCTCAGGCAATATTGAGTTGATTGGCGACCTCTTCATCTACGGCCATCCTCGTTGGGAGTTTCCAAGTCTTGACCATGTGGGGTGGACTTGGCGTCAGGTATCTAGGCCTATTTGGGATGTTACGTGCTCTGTTAGGGGGTCGCGTTAGATGGGGCTTTAAATACACATATACACTACTCCTCGTTGAGCTATCTCAGCGGATGATCTCCCGCTGAGAAATGCAGCCACTCCCTGTTAGCTCGATGCACGCGATCGAATGGGCCTTTCCATCGAGATGATGCCTCCATCTTTTTGACATCTCTGACAATGATCGAGCTGCTCCATGACTATCTATATCTGTTAGCTGTTGACCTTGAGGTGCAGTGGGAGAACAATCAATAGGATCCAGGCCTCTTCAAGAGAGTTTCCCGATCCAGGAAGAATGCAGGAGTACCATAGACAGTACATTTTGCAAAATGGAGGAACAGCCTCGTGCATACCAGTGCAATTTACATTGACCCCACGCCACCTGTTCGACCCGGAATAGACATAGAATCACTGGTTCAATCCCGATTACTTCGTATGGAGCAAAACACCGGATTCCTGCCCAATAGTACCCGGGGACTGAGGACGGCTTTGTCCGAGCATCCAACCCCCCTCCAATGGAGGCATACCAGGTAAACTTTGGCTGGTATGCTTCTAGTTGGGAGGCAAATTACTCCCTGGCACATCCAAGGTGCAATGGAATTGACGCGTTTGGATCTGACTGAATGTGCTTCCCACCTTCCCGACGGCCTCTGTTAACTCTGAGAGAGGGAAGGAGCTACAGTATTCCATCGATCGGAATTCAGCACTATTGAAAAATAGGCAGGTGGCGCTTGGGTTTGATACGTCTCAGAGGGGGAATCCTTCTGCGATGAGAAGACTGTTCTCTAGCTGTCCTTTCGCAGACTCTCATTTGGCATATATAGTACTCGCTGCTCCGGCCCTCACCTGACTTCAGTTTTCAATCCCCACACCATGAAGTTATCCTTCGTCTTTCCTGTCCTACTGCTGGGCGGTGTCCCCGTGGTCGCGCGACCCCCATTAAGGCCCCCGGCTCCGCGGAGTTTGCGAGGACACAATGCCTCGATCAGCACACCGCTTTGTCCCGAACAAGCAGCAGATGCAATTGTCGCCCCCAAGGAGAATGTCTGGCACGGTCTCTCACACGAGGAGAATACAGCAGTGGTGCAATGGTTGTTCCGTCAGCCTGAGCTCAACCTGACCATCTTTGAGAAAGCGGACTCGTGGGATAACACGATGTGAGCAACGAGTCGCACTCATCCTCCCCAGATGAATGTAAAGAGCGCTGACAGTCTGACCTTGTATGATAGATCCTGGGTCGAGCTGATGTATCCCAATAAGAGCGATGTCGTACGGTATCTCGACGAGCACGACGAGATGCCTCCACGGTATGCGCGGGTCATGCTCAACAACCGCGCCTCGGAGGACGCCTACTACCAGGATATCCTGGTCGGGCCGCTGCCTATCCAGCCTGCGACGGGCTGGACGCCGCTCGAGTTCCCCATGACGCGAAAGACGCAGGGAAAGGTGCGTAATCTGAACCCGGACCCGGCGCTGCACCAGCGATGGATGTTCAATGTCAGCGCCTCGATTGCCGACATCACGTGGGATCTCTGGAACGGCACTGCGTTGGGATTGGACAATGATACCCTGGTTCTCTGGGGCGTTGACCCCATGTGGCAAGAGAAAGACGGCCGGGTCCTGCGCTGGGATATGTACTGGAACCGGCCCACCAGCGACGACGTGGACGATGCCGGTTCCCTGCTCCCGCTGGGGCTGTATTTGAAGAGTGACGTGACCGGCCGCGACCCGACACAGTGGCGGGTGCTGGGTTGGCTGTATAACGACATCTTCTACGAGACCACCGAGGCCTTCCGTGCCGCCTACTTCACACCGGGCTTCGTTAAGCTGGGCGCCAACGTCGACGGCGACTGGGCGCTCACCCACCCCCAGGGACCCCCGCTACCCCGTGATGACCGCGAGCCCCCCGCCGCGGTGGTGCCGGGGGGCAGCCGCTTCGGCGTGGATCATAAGCGCCAGTACATCTCGTGGATGGACTTCTCCTTCTACGTGGGGTTCTCGCGCGACACGGGGCTCTCCCTGTTCGATGTACGCTTCCGCGGGCAGCGCATCCTGTATGAACTGGGCTTGCAGGAGGCGCTAGCGCACTACGCGGGCAATGACCCTGTGTCGTCCGGCACGGCCTTCCTCGACTCCTTCTACGGGTTCGGACCTTACTCATTCGAGCTGATCAAGGGCCACGACTGCCCGGCCTACGCCACGTACCTCAACACCACGTTCCACGCCAACGACAAGACGCGCACGCATATCAACAGTTTGTGCCTGTTCGAGTACCAGTCGGACAGCGCCATGCGGCGCCATAACAGCGGCAGCGCCGTTAGCAGCACGCGCAACGTCTATCTAACGCTACGGTCGGTGGCGACGGTGGGCAACTACGACTACACCTTCAGCTACACCTTCTACCTGGACGGCACTATGGGGGTGGAAGTGAAGGCGTCGGGCTACGTCCAGGCGGCCTTCTACGCACACAATGAGGAGTACGGATACCGCATCCGCGACGCACTATCCGGGTCGATGCACGACCACGTCATGAGCTTCAAGGCCGACTTCGACATCCTGGGCACGGATAACAGCGTCGAGTTGACCTCGATGGTGCCCGTGACGCAGTCGTACGTCTGGTCCGAACGGCCGCGGCACACGATGAAGCTACGGCGGTTACTGGTGGGCAGCGAGGACGAGGGGCGCCTGTTCTGGGAAGGGGGTACGCAGGTGCACGTCATCAACCAGGACCAGCGCAACCGATACGGCGAGTTCCGCGGATATCACGTCCTCCCGGCAGGCACGACGCATCTGACGGTGCGCAACTCCAGCACACTGGTGCATGCGGCGCGCTGGGCCGAGTACGACGTGCAGATCACGCGGCAGCACGACTGGGAGCCACGGGGGGCGCATGCCTACAACAACCAGGACGTGCACGACCCGCCGGTGGACTTTTCGCGGTTCTTCGATGGCGAGAGCCTGAACCAGACAGACCTGGTGCTCTGGCTGAACCTGGGGATGCATCATGTCCCGCACACGGGCGACCTGCCCAACACGGTGATGACAACGGCGCACGCAGGGCTGCGGTTCACGCCGGTCAACTACCTGCTGGACAATCCCAGCCGGCGCACACGGCAGGCGGTGCGCATTCAATACGGGACTAACACAGAGACGACGGTGGAGATGTTTGGGCCGAGGCCGGCGCAATGTGCGGTGAAGACGCCGGCGCAGCAGCTGGAACAGCTCTGGGACTATCAGGGGGAAGTGGTGGCGCGCAAGTTCCCATTCAACGCGAACGATCCGTTTCACCATACATAGAAGCGTTGAGTATGGGGGCGCACGTAACCAGCCTGAGTATATAATCTGACACTCTAAGACTTGACGAGGCACACTAGGGGTGCTTGACGTGCGACATGAGAGGTGGGACTCGAAAAGGGGGAAATCATATCCACGCGTCCTTTCCTTAGTTATTAGGTCAAGGGCCAGCAAAAACCTCCGACAGTGATCGACGGGGGCCGTCGGGAGATAATCAAAGGCCGTGTTTCTAGAGGTATAAATAAATACATCTCAACACCACCACATTTATAATAAAACTTCTTATAATAAGTATAATAATAAAGAAGAAAAAAAGAAAAAACTAGGCAAAATGAAACTCCTCTCCCTCCTTTCCGTCCTGCCTCTCGTGTCCGCCGAACTCCTCCTCGACTTCAACGCCTCTCGCGGCGACAACCCATCGAAAATCGGCACGCTGAACCTCGAGGCCAAACGAGGCCAGCGACCCAAGGGTAATACCGACGAGCTCTACGTGAAACTGGGACAGGATTCCCACGGTACGCCGGCGTTGCACTACCATCGTGAGAAGGGGTACATCCGCGCCGAGTACCATGCCCTCCATGGAAAGACAAAGGCAGATCAGACTTATTACATTAAATATGATTTTGCCTTGGCGGAGTTGCAGCAGAGTTTGATGATTTGGCAATTGTATCTATTCCTTTCCTTTTCTTTCTTGCCCTTATAATAGATCGAGACAGACACACAGAGAGAGTTACACAGATGGAAGAGATACGGAAGAGATACAGATACAGACGAAGACAGACGAAAGCTAATAGCACCTATAGTAAGGAGTATAAAGCCAACAACGGCCACGACGGTGGCGCAAACATCCCCCTCTCCCTCGAAGTCAAAGAAGGCCAATTGAACTTCCGATACCAAGCTGATGCCAAAACCGGTCGCGTCTCCCAGTGGTCCGTCAAGCCCGAACTCGAAGAACGCCATCAGATCATGATGGCTATCAATACCGCTGAGAAGGGCTGGGTCGAGTTGATCTATGACGGGAAGAAGCAGAAATTCAACAATGGGGAGACTCGGCTGCAGGCGACGACTTTCCCCGGTCGCGCGGAGCCGAAGTTCGGGGCGTATCGTGGTGAGGAGGTCGTTATTGATACTTGGGTGTATGGGATTCAGATCGGTACAGAGGCGGGGGATATTGGGTTTCAGGAGTGATTCATACTTCATGACTCTTGAATTGGGTTGGACTAGTGTACATGGAGGCATACAGGTACATAGTACTCCGTAGAGAAAAACTAAGAGCAGACTTTTTCCACCTTCAAATCCTTCGGGATTACTTCCGCCTCGATGGCATCTATCCCAGTTAGTAGAAAACAAAAACATATAGAGAGAGAAAGATACCTTTATAGGCCCATCGGTAATCCCCCAACTCGCTCTTCCACGTCCAAAACACCCATCCCTGTTGTCGCTCGTACGCCGTCACCTGCGCTGCAAACCACCGTCGATAGAAATCCTTCTGTCCATCTTTTGACCACTCGTCGCTGTTCTCCACGTCGTCCGGCACGCTCAGACTCCACTCGCCCACGATCGTCGGCTTGTTGGCGTCCAGCTGGTCGCTGCACGACGTCCGGATATAGCTGTCCTGCGACACCTCCACGTTCGCCCACTTCAGGTACCGGTGGTCATCGTACGCCGCGTAGTAGTCGTCAGTCAGGAACTCGTGCGGGTCACCTGCGCCCCAGAGTCGGTCCATCATCTGGATGTGTAGGTAGTTGGATTGGTTGATATTGAGGTTTTTTTCAGCAGATCGGATTCGCTATTCGGTCAGCATATACAACGGGGAGGTGGAAGACATACATACATCAAATGCCTTCGGATAATACTCCGACCTCATCGTAGCCGTCTGGCCCTCATTCTGCACTGGCTCATTCACCACCTCCAGCATGCCCACATTGCGGAATGAGTCGCTCTGGTGCACCTTCTGCGCCATCCACTCCAGGAACTGTAGCGCCCGTTCGTACTGCCCCGAGTTGTAGAACCCTGGTTCCGGCGCATACTGCCCCGTGAATGCGTTCTTCGGCGTCTGGGCCCCCGGCGCCCCGTGCAGATCCACAATGATGTACATCCCCGCGTCACTGGCCCATCCGCAGAGCTTTTCGAAGTAGTCGAATCCGCCGCGGGGAAAGTGCTCGCTGTCGCGGTAGACCAGGTCCTCTTTCATCCAATACCCCACAGGAATCCGGATGGTGTTGAGCCCGTAGCTGACCATCTCCGAGATGTCGTCTCGGGTGATCCATGACCCCCAGTGTTTTGCGAACGCCGCGTCTGCAGTTTCCTGGCCCAGCGACGATACGCAGTCAAACTCCGAGGGCTGGTCCTTGCAGCCCAGTTCGGACCAAGAGTTCTCAGCAATCCATGGCTCGAAGATGAACTGAGAACCGAGGTTCACGCCTCGGATCTTGCCGTTGGATGCCTTGAAGAGGTTGGTGCCGTCGGGGGAGGTGATGGATTTGTCCGTATTAGGTAGCCAGGCGCGCGCGAGCGAGAGAAAGGTGAGGAGGATGAGTTTTTTGTCCATGTTCCTCGAGCCGTATCAATATCTAGCCTGCGGAATGTCCTTACAATGAATCAGATGGTGAAGTGCCATTTATACCTGATTGATCGGTCATTTACTTGATCGGGCGTGCAAGAGAGAGAACAAGCAAGTTGCCGATCTCTCCAGTCAGATCGACATGGTTCTGCCATTCATCCTGCTCAGCTGGTTTCATTATTTAATGGATTATAGTATGGGAGGCCTGAATGCAATAGCCCATGAGGTGGCATTGGGGCGGAATTGATATCGCATGGGTTGAAGGAGTCTGGCTGTGTCAGATATGCAGTGTGCAAAAATCCTTCCTGGATTGAGGATACCTGCTAGTCTGGAAATGTAAAGCTTCAGGAGATCGCAATCTGCACATCCATTCCAGAGTCATCCTCGCGGGGGAATTGGTGGCCTTTCTACTCCGTACTTAAGGGAAGCTGGGATAAACTTCCACTAACAGTCCTTGGTCAATCAAGTTTATAGTATTCATCACCCTAGCACAAGCTTCTTCTGTTTCAAATTGGTCTTACTCAGATCGGAGGGTTTTAATCCCCCGACGGTTAGCCAGCCATCTAATTCGTAGAGCTGGTCGATGAAGACAAGAATCTGACGTTGGCAGATGTAATACCTCCGAGTGTAGAAAAGAGATCCTGGGCCCATCGTCGGTATCCACTTCCCCTGACTGATCATACCACCCAGTTCCAGACGGGTCATATCCCTTCCACGGAGGAATCCGGTTCCTCACCCCTGTCAGGATTGTCGGATCATGGCGCTTCTTTCGCGCCACGAGGTGTGGCCAGTATTGGCACCACTGTAAAGTACGCCGTAATATCGCGATCCCAGGGTCTTGAGACAGAGAGGGAATCTCCACCGCTACCCACACTTTGCCTGTGCCAGTTCCGCGGTACGTTCTGTAGAGTTCGTAGCACGATTGGAAAGGTTTGCGATGGAGTCAACTTGGATCTCGGATCCGAGATGGGACCCACCGATGGTCCGTCTGTCTGGCTTTTTCGTCACTATGGTTTCTAATGTAATTATTAGGTAGTTATTAGTCACGATCCAACCATTTTGCAGCCAAAACACCCCTGTGCGTTGGAAGCAAGTTTGCCCCAATCTGTGTCTTCCTAGGAAAGGAGTGGTCAGAGCAGGAGCTAGCGCCAGCCAGCGTTCAGACCCATCACGCGTCACACGATGGCGTCTGCCATTCGATACGAGGGCAATGTGGCGTCGAAAAGGAACCAACCCGGATGGGGATGGACAGGACATCAGCATGAGTCACGAAGCCCAATGGGCATTGGAACTATTGAACTACAGTATGTAGTTGATCGGATTGCGATGCAAGGAGTACAAAGCAACCCAAAGCGCGACTGATTGCCCACCATTCGGCCGAAACGGCGAATGCTCGGGAACGTGCAAACCAATTGAAGCTACAAATAAATTCCTCCTGCGCCTCCTTTCCCTCTCAAAAAGGAATGAATACCACTGGAACTTGGTGGCACTACCAGATCCGCATTTCTCCCGCCTAAAGCATTCGCAATGCATTGAGTGTTAGGATGAAATGCCCCGTGGATCACTCAGGGACAGGCTCCCCTCCCCCCTACCGGTTCCAAGCACAGAAAGACATGGCGTGAGTGGTTTACAGATGTAGGTACTTGCATTCCCCAGCCAAGAATGTGAGATACGCCTAGTGACAGCCATCGGAATGGGGGTATTTACTTACGGCGCTTCGCGCCTGATGGGATCATGCATTTCCCGTGTTCATGCTCGGGAAGAGCATCACATCCGAAACCCGGTTGAGAATGTTACCAATGTGTCCATTCTCGGGTCCTACCTCATAACGGGACATAGTGGGCGATTCGGTGCCAGGACGGACATTCACCGAGGTAGGCGACCTCATCACAGTGACGGGGGAGGTGCTCGGAGATACGTTCGTCGTCTCCGGCGCAGACGCGCCTTTCCTCCTGAGATGGAACGCAGCGCTGACCTCGCGGAGCGCTCGGAGCGATGACTCGAGATGCTTCGCCGAATCCGTTTGCTTGTTATGTTCGGCCTCCCCATGGGCAAACACATGGTCCTCCAGGGCCAGCTCTAGTTTTTTGATCAGGTTCCAAGTTTGGGCATGGATCTTATCGTTGTTGTGGGCGACCAGCAAGAAAGCGGACGCGATCGATCGCTGCAGACTGATCCAGTTGCGCGAGCAGTGGGGGTTAAGGAAATGCAGCTCGACGAACGCCTCGATCGTCTTCATCAGATTGGCTAGGCAGTCGTCCCGGACCGCCGCCCGCCGCTGTCCGTCAAGGACGGAGTCAGGATCCAGCGCTCCACGGCACATAACTGAGATATAGTAAGATGTGTGTAATCGCAGCTCTGTCCGCTCAATATTCTCGGCCAACGTGGTACATCGTTCCCGGTACCGCAGATGGGGCGCGGCCTCCGTGAGAATACACTCAATGCGATGTTTGTACTCGCGTATTTGAACGTATCGCAGATGCGAATGGTGCGTGAATATCAATTCGCGCAGCATCTCTAGCACGACGGAGATGATCCGGCAGAGGGTTTCAAAGTACGATCGGTGGCCGGGCATCGACTTCGGATCATACGGGATTTCTGGCTGACTGACCATGGTAATCGACGGCCGGTCGTAAGCTAGAGAGAAATGACTATTTTGGAAGGCCATAGCCCACCTGGCAAACCGGAGTTGATTGTCAGATAACCAGGTTGATTCTCCAGGGGGACACCCAAACCCTGCTTACCATACTCTTCTCCGGGTTGCCTGGATGGCTGGCGGGAACCCTGACGTCTCAACATGGAGGCCAAGCACCATGCACATTCGCTCCGTCATCCCTATACCGCAACTCCCCCATTAGTCATGAATACCCCGGACTCCCTCGACAATGGCACCCACCGAGTAAGGTGTACGAAGCACCGGCATTCATATTATAGGACAGCACGTTGCTGATAATCAACAGAATCTGGATCACTTCGATGGTCGGCTGCGACACATAGTTCAGCATGCGCAGGCACTGGTACGAACAGGATACTGAAAAACACACGTCAGCATCGAGAAGAGATCGAGCGGTCAGGAACAAACCAACGAACCATAGACCCATGACACGAACTGCCGTTCGCTGCCCGGCAGGTCGGACAGTTGACAACCCGACGCTATAACGGCAAATAGCAGGCTCAGAAAGGCCAGGCTCATACCGAACGGTTTGATGAAGCCGTTAGCATCGGGTCGATACACACCACCTGCTGCTACGCGACCGTCCAATAGCCGGTTCATGTCCTCTTCTAACTTGGCGATATTCGGAAGGACGGGATACAGGACCGCACCAATATCCCGGTAAAAACTTAGGAATCTGCGGATTGTTACACCGATCAGCGGAGAGTCGCGTGAGGCGCTGCGCCGGGGGCAGAAGCAGGGGGTAGGGACCGCTCACCTGCGACATTGGTCGTCGTCCGGTAGCATCCCGCAGACTCCGGCAATATTAAAGGTATACGGGTCGGACGACCACAGGTCCACGAATGGGTACGCGGCGGACTCATTCCCCATGGCCAACTCGGCCAAAAGGTCATCCTTGGGGAGTGCCCTGGCCGTCTCCTCGGACCCTTGCGACCTGTTGAGAATGTCCACCAAGGCGGATCGGGAGCCAATATGTACTGGACCCGTTTCCAAAGCATATGCGCCATAGATGCCATGAGATGCTGGGGGGGGCTTGTCCTCGGTTGTTGAGACGGCGTCCGGTCGGGGTTCGGTGATTTTCCGAGCGGCATGAGATTGGAATAGCGAATCGAGGCTCGACAGGATCTGTTCCATGGCCTTCATTTTCGAGTTGATCTCATCCCACTCGACCTGGGACACATGCACCGTGTCCGACAGCGGATTATCCGGCTCGGTGATGCTAGGAAGATCGCGCGTGGAGGAGAGGTAGCTGGCCGTGGCGGCGGGTTGATACTGAGGTGTGGAGGCGTCGGAAGAGTAGGAGTCTGGGAACGACGGTCTCGGCAGGGTTGGGAGTGGACGACCGTAGGAGCAGTTAAAGTTGCGCTTGACACAGTTACTGCAGGGGATGTTGCGATCACAGCGAACCTTGCTGGCTCGGCATGGAAGGCAAGTTTTGCACTCACGAGGCCGTCGGCGAATCGGATAGGGAGGCATCGCAGGAATGAATTGGGTCGTCTTGTGGTGGTGGAGCTCTCGATCGGCCCCGCTAACGGCGATGAGGAGAGAAGGAAGCTGGTCCTCGAAGGGAGAAGAGGGAGGCTGTTGGTGGCTTGAAACTGAAAAGAAGCGTGATTGGCATCGAATATGGGGTCCAGCGACGATCAGGGAGCGAGAAGGGAGACAATAATTTATTTCTAGTATGTAGGAGCAGCAACAGGTCAAGTCGAGGAATCGGTTGGTAGACGAGGACAGTCAGTGGCAGGTGGTAGACAGGGAGGAGAGTAGACGCGAAGAAAATTCTGGATCAGTTAAACAGGTACCTTAAGATGACCGACAGTCCATAGAGGTAGGATGGGATGGGATGAAGAGATTGAAGGAAGAGGAAGAAAGGAAGAAGATGGAGATCGCACGAACGAATAAAAATCCAGAAGAAAAGTAGGAATTGTCTGGACGAACCCATCAATCCGTCAACTCCTCATTAATCATGTTCATGCCCCGGATTGGAAGGGATGAATCAGCCGGTAGTCAGAATAAAGTTAACTAGGAAATGCAGTAATAAATAGACAAAATAAAGTCAACAAGAATGAATACCTCTGTTATGAATCGGCCAGTGATTTCCGAAATGGTGTGGTGCCCACTGGACATACGTTCAGATCGGACCTGATCTTGTATAACAGATCTTTTCTTCTCATTCTCATTCTCATTCTCACTCTCTGTTTCTTAGGGATTTTTTTTTTTTTTTTTTGTCTGAAGTGACAAAAATGACACCATTTAACCCCCCATTCTTGGTTCGTGCGATCCGCAGTTCCCAAGGTTGAACTGAACTGAACAGCAATCAAATCCAGATGTCCATCTCGAGACATCTACAATCATACTACTCTCCTTGCTACCAATGTACTTCCTATACGTCGAATTGTTGGTTCCTTTCTCTTTTTCGTCTTTTTTTGGATGTACTTTCTACATAATTCTAGTAAGATGATTTTTTTTTTCTCATATACAGGTCTGTCTCCCCGTCAGCGTCGGTCTCGGGATTATACGCCTCTCGTCCCCAAATGATTTCGTCCTTCACCTCATGCTCTCCAATGCCATCTCTAGGACGATGCAATCGGTGACACCTGGGGAACCGCCCACCAATCATGCCAACGTGTCTTGGACCCTGTCTCGGGGATGTCAACCTGGAGACAGAGCCGGTTCGAGGCGTTAGCGGTTTCAGGGCCTCCGGTTGGCCCGTGCATCTCCAGCGCATTTTTCACTGTCTCGATGGCGATGCTGGCCCCGATGCACGCGCGCATCGTGTTCTTCACCTCCTGTTTCCAATCATCTTCGATCGCCCGCCGTTGATCCCCCGCGTCGTCGTCGTCGTCGACATCCATGACGAAGGCGCCGTTCGCCAGCGTCGCTTCCCATGCTTTGCGCGCCTCCGAAATGGCTTTCGTCGCGCGCTCCACCACAGTCGCGTCGCTGTCGCCGTCCAGCATGGCTTCGCGCCGGTATTCCTCGTAGGGTACGAGTTCCGGCAGGGTGATGGGAATGAAGGGCTTCATGCGCAGTTCGTAGCGGAGCCGGTCGTCCGAGTATGCCTGGGTCGACGAGGCGGTCGGGAGAACCCCATGGCGCGCCAGGAGAACGTACAGCGCATGCAGCGCGATGGCAAAGGCGTCGACGGCGACGATCTGCGTCGTAATGCGCTCGAGAAGTCGGAGCGATTTTTGTAGGACGCCGTGCCGTTCGACCGCCTGGTGGTTCTTTCCCGCGAGCGCGGTCAAGTTGCGTTTCGCCGTGGCGACGGTGAAGGTCCGGATGCGGTCGATGTGACCGAGATGGGTTGAGCAGATGTGCGATAGGTACCAGTACATTCCGGGGAGCTCTTCCGGGGAATATATCGACAGTTCGAAGCCCAGTTGTAGGACCAGTCGGAATTGGCTCAGTTTCTGATGGTAGGCCCAGCTGCTGAGCGGGTATGAATAGGCCGCGTCGCCGTTTTGTAGCACCAAGGGAGACTCGCTGCTTAGTGTGCGAAGCTGTTCATCGAGGTCTTCAGCCTGTCGGGGGAAGAGGGCGTCGTTAGACGCGGGCTTGCCACGTAACGGGGTTGGGTAGACACTTACCTCCATCTGCAGGTTGTCCCAGTCAACGATGGTGTGGCAGACCGTTCGGCGAATGCGACAGCGGTTCAGACACGCACTTCGAAACGTGTCTATGAAGGCCTGTGTCTCAGTTAGCCTCTGGGTTGCGGGAAGAATCGGTCAGGTCATACCGGCGCGAAACGCTTCGCAAAGGCATCCATGTGCTGGGCTATCTGGAAACGAGGATCGGTCGGCATTTCTGTATCATCTGTGTTGGCTTGTAGGAGGGTGCTGGTCGGGAGAACGATCTCCCCAAGCTCATCGTATAGAAATTGCTTCGCCGGTGACGTTCCGAGGATGGTGGTGTTGTTGTTCACCACGTTCACAATCACCGTCTGGAGAAGGGATCTGATGTACACAGAAGGCTGAGGTTTTCGAGACAGCAACGTCCAGATAGCCACCTGGGATGGTCAGGCATCGAACATGACCAAATGATCGCAAAAGTGCTTGACGCTCATACCTTGAAGTTATACGGCCCCCGGTAGTCTAATAGCTCCAGTAGATCGATGGCGTCCTGGCACAACCGTTTCAGATGCGCCAGCGCATCGTCAGAGCTGATCTTCACCATCGGCCGAGGAGGCACGGTACTAGCCAGTTTACGCTGGATTTTCCAGCTGAAGGCCTCAGGTACCAGTGTGCCTAAGGTGATCGTCTTCGTTATTGGGTCTAGTTGGGATAAACAAGACGTGAAGTGGTGGGTGGTCCGCGTTTCCATCACATCGACATCCTGATTTAGCCCGAGAAGAAAGTCACGCCGAAACGTAAGCCGGAGTTTGATCGCTTCTCTTAGCTTCCAATCGATGGTCCCCTCCTGGTCATCGAGCCAAGAGAGTGCACGATCCAGCAAGTCGGTGAAATATTGTACGTCGAACTGTGACAGTAGACTGCGGTTGTATAGTTGGGTCACAAAGTCCTCCTCCTGCACACAATTAGCGCCAGCCTTGTCCATACAATATTACAGCGACACACCTCGTAGTAGTACTCAGCTGTCACCCGCGAATGGACAAAATCACAGCATTTGACGAGCGCAAGACAGTATGCGCGCAACACCAGATGGACCATGTCCGATTCACCTTTCTCCCGGGCAGCGTTGTGACGGTCGAAACTAGCCTCTTCCAGGGACTTGGGCACGGGCCATAATAGTTTATCGAGGTAGATGGATGTGAAGAGGGTCTGCGAGAGGGGATGTCCCATGTGCCATGCCATCTGCCATTGTCCGGTCTTGTCAGTAGTGCTCCTGCGTATTTCCAGCCACATCAGTGATGTAGGGAGCCTTTTTCACCGACCTCGTGGCAGAGCAATTCATCCATGATCCCTATCACCTCCTCCGGAGCTAGCTCCCGCATAATATCGTAGTCGTCCTCTAAAGCTTGCGTATGGTTTTCTCCGGGGCCCAGGTATCCGCTGTCCATTTTCGAGTCCATAATCTGTGAATGCCCGACAATATCAGTGGCTGAACCATACGGCCCTCTATCTCGCGGGCTAAAAGAGAGGGTAAAGTGTCACCCACCTCCAGCGCACCCACTGCCTCGAATAGCGTAAAGTATTCATCTTTGACGAGTTGACCGGTGTTTAACTCTGTCGAACAAAGCATCCGAGTCAGCAAACTACCTCCATCAACCAGCAGAAATTATAACCAATTATGAAGCTTCTTACTTGAGGCCGCGGCTGTAAACTCTTCGGTGATGTCGCGCGGGACAACGGAATGAGAAGTGACTCGCATGATGGGGGACCTTGTGCGGAGGCAGCATGGAAGGATCACGATAATCCGCAGCCAGCTGCCAGATCTGCTAGGTCCGACCCTACTGATATATCGATAGACTTGACCGTGAGTGTGGGGGTGTCCACAGGGATGAGCGAAAAGAAGATCGGGTGGGCAGAGGCGGGGAGAGGATGGATGGGGCAAAACTTGCGGCAAAGACTCGCAGCCCCCGAGAAGGGTCGCTGGGGGAGAATCGGTCAGAAAACGACACGAGCTACGCTGCCAACGGTACGACTACTGAAGCGCCATATAAGGCCAGAAGAATAAGGCTGCCCTTTCTTTCTATTTATACCTGATCGACGGGCCAGTATGCTACAGAGATTCAGTTCTTTCCGGCATCACACCCCCCCCTTCCATGTCTGTAAAACTCCCCATATCATCGTTTTTCCTCCAAATAAACCCAAAATCATCGCGTCGATATTCCGGAGAATCGCTTATTTCGAGCCGGCAGTCTGAGCCATAGCCTCTTCGTTGGCCTGACCAAGACCCTTGACTTCGCCCTGCTTGCCGTTCTGTTTCCCGAAGAATCAACCGGTTAGTCACACTTGTATCGTCCATTGGATCTAGGATCCGGATAGAAGGGAACTGCCACACGAACCTCCCACTTGGCAAAGCGCAAATCCATTTGTCCACGGCGCTCAGCAGCGGCACGAGGGCCGTCCTGGAGGGACCGGCGGACGGCGCGAGCAGCGACGGCCAGGTAACGATTGTAGCTGGGAAAATGTCAGTCCATACGGTCTGCAGAGAACAGGATCAAACATACGTAAGACCAGCAGCTTTCCAGTATGCCATTGTGACAGTATGTGAAGGATGGAGAGGTTCAGTTCGGAAGGGACAGAATCAACCGATGCTGCGGTGCAAAGCAACTTTCCGGAGGTTCGGGATGTTGGGTCATGTGATACACGTGACCACCTCGTGACCAAATCAAGACCTACTTCTGTGCTGCATATAGAACATCTAGCTTTTACTGAACTAGAGGTGTATCCTGCTTTATTTGGATATAGGTGGTTATTTTTTATCTAGATAGTAATAGAGGGTGGTTTCTGGCAAGCCCGTGTAGAAGGTTATGTATTCCTTAATAACACCAGAGATAGCCCATATCAAACTTATGCTTCTCAGTTCGTAGGTCTATCTCTTCTATAGCTTTGTTTGGATTTCTACCTTACTAGTTAGAAGAGCTCCTGCAGAGCTACACAGCCACACAGACTGCTTATTTAGGACGGATCTAGGGATAGCTTACCTTTAAAAGCTGGGGGATATCAATCTTTATTACCAGTCATTCTACTGTCTGTGTCTACAAATAGCACATGACTCCTGCTGTCATTTCACCTTGCCTTCACTTCTGATACAACCAACTCCTAACAAGAAGAGCTGACCTCAACACAAAATGTATATCTTGGTCCAGCTTTCTAGCGGGCTCCAGTTGACAAGCTGCCTCTTTCTGTCAGTCGCTGATTCTCATATTCTGGATCACAGAAATAGAGAAAAGTGAACGTCAGATGACTCCCCAGAAGAAGCAGTTGAATAGGCCAAAGAAGCGCACTTTGGTCCGTTGGGACGGTATGCATCCTCCATACATAGTATCACTCTTTTGTTTCTCCTTTGGGAGTGCTGTCCACCTCCTTACCCCTACTACGTTAGATAACCTGAATGAACTCCTCCTGTTAACCGTGCAGTCCGTCTACAATTTGCAGTCTGTGAAGATACCATGGGCTGAGGTTGCTAGGACTATGGGCCACAATGTGACCGAAGGGGCCATCGTTCAGCACTTAGCAAAGCTTCGAAGTCATTGAGTAGCGGTGGGCAGAGCTGTCCCTCCTGTTCTGCGGCGAGGGGGCGTTGGGGCGTTCACAACTTCGACTAAATCACACCAGATTGCCTCTCGATCGAAGCGTAAGGCCACCAATCACTCCAATGACTCGGAGGGGGAAGACGATGACGAGGTGCCGCTCACCTTCGAATACCACGATCCCTCCTCCGATGCAGATTGTGTGGAAAAAGCGTTCCCGGAACAAGCCTAAATAGTCCAAGCGGCTTTCGGTCCTTTCCATCATACAGGAGCCTGGTACGGTCCACGATGACATGGAAGAGAAGAGCACCGTGAGGTTCGGGGAATGTTTGATCCCTGGTGCCAAATTTCTCGAATCCCCTAATGATAGAGAGCAAACGGAATCATCCTCTCCAGCCTCCAGCTCGCCCCCTGCTAGGCAGAGTATGATTGTCGTGCTTAAGTATCGGCGTCCAGCGGAGGAGAGCTACGGACGGATTCCTCCACAATGCGATGATCCAGCAGCGCCCGAATTGGTCAGCGTGTATGACAATACAGCCCGTGTAGGCATTCCCGTGAACTTTTCAGACCCTCCCACTCTGGTCAAAACCGAGCCCGGCTCTGGGATCTTGAAACTGCCACTCATGCCGATTCCAGCTATCTGTCTGCATCGGGCGCGGATGTTGACATGCCTCCAATCGACCCCCAGATGTCTCTTGGCGATCTGATGCCATTCAGCCATTCTATAACCTTCCTGACGGCTCACAACTTGATCAGTCCGTTGCTGCCGATGGCAACTCCTTTGAGGACCATGCAGGGTTTCTCCCTGAGATGACTGGCGACAGCAATGGCTTCTTGCACGAAGGACTTCTGCAGGTATATGAGGGCAACCTGGATCTGGAGGGAAACTTTGGTTGGTTTTCATGAGGACTAGGGGATGCTAGATTCAGTTGAAGGCGTGAATTTAGAGGTGTGAAATCCTGGGGATTACAACGATATTCACCCGGGTCAGATTTAGGAGTGTAGTTGAATTGGATATTCATCTTTCTAAAGTGAGCCAAAACCCATTTGGAAGCTATACATTATTCACGGAGCATTCAACATAGTTTCTTTCTTTGGTCTTCTATCATGTTCTCCGACGCTGGTCGGTGGTTGGGATACATTCGGAGTGAAGTGCTTTGGGAATATACTGGAGCGAGCATTAGCACGAGTCGAGAGTGCAACGAGACTCCATTCAACCACACTCACCAGCATAGAATATCTTGATAAAATATCTAGAATATCTCGATACGAGAACTCTTGCTTGTAGCGAGAACTTCCGACTACCCGAGCGGATTCCCTCGGGAACACTCCACGTGATCTTCTAGGAGCTTCTGCCGCCAAGACAATCTGGGGAATCCAGAAGTGCCGGGAAAATTTTCGAGACTTTTGACTTCATCTCCATCTCTCTCTCCCTCTCTCCCCCGTCCTCCGTCCTCTTTCTTCTGCACCCGTTCTTACTCTGGGAGTTCTGGTCGGGCTGTTGCATTATCGTACTCATCATTGTCCTTGTGATCTCTCTTTTCCTGTCGCTTCTCTCCTATTCCTCCCTTGTTGAAGATGCAGAGAGCTCTCTCCTCCAGGACTTCTGTCCTTTCTGCCGCCTCTAAGCGCGCTCCTTTCTACAAGCCTGCTGGTTTCAACCTCCAGCAGCAACGATTTGCTCACAAGGTATGTAATTTGTCATCGTCGACCCGCAATCCCTTGGATGAAGTGCCGATTGGCTCTCTTCCGTGGTTCCTAATACTCCAAGTCATCGATGGTGTGCTCACCATCTCTTCTCCTTACAGGACCTCAAGTTCGGTGTTGAGGCTCGTGCCCAGCTCCTCAAGGGTGTGGACACTCTTGCCAAGGCTGTGACTTCGACCCTGGGCCCCAAGGGTCGTAATGTCCTGATTGAATCCCCTTACGGCTCTCCCAAGATCACCAAGGGTAGGTCACTCCCTCTCCTGTCCTGGTGGATTTCGGCAACCGATCCATGACGCTGACTGACTCCATTAGATGGTGTGACTGTTGCCAAGGCCATCCAACTGCAGGACAAGTTCGAAAACCTCGGTGCTCGCCTCCTCCAGGATGTTGCTTCCAAGACCAACGAAGTCGCTGGTGACGGTACCACCACTGCTACCGTCCTTGCCCGTGCCATCTTCTCGGAGACTGTGAAGAACGTTGCCGCTGGTTGCAACCCCATGGACCTGCGTCGCGGTATCCAGGCCGCTGTCGAGGCTGCCGTCGACTTCCTGCAGCAGAACAAGCGTGACATTACCACCGGTGAGGAAATCGCTCAGGTCGCCACCATCTCCGCCAACGGCGACACCCACGTCGGCAAACTCATCTCCAATGCCATGGAGCGCGTCGGTAAGGAGGGTGTCATCACCGTGAAGGAGGGTAAGACCCTCGAGGATGAGCTTGAGATCACCGAGGGTATGCGCTTCGACCGCGGATATACCTCTCCTTACTTCATCACCGATACCAAGGCCCAGAAGGTCGAGTTCGAGAAGCCTTTGATCCTCCTCTCCGAGAAGAAGATCTCGGCTGTCCAGGACATCATCCCTGCCCTTGAGGCCTCCACCACCCTGCGCCGTCCCCTGGTCATCATCGCCGAAGATATTGAGGGTGAGGCTCTCGCCGTCTGCATCCTGAACAAGCTCCGTGGCCAGCTCCAGGTTGCCGCTGTCAAGGCCCCCGGCTTCGGTGACAACCGCAAGAGCATCCTTGGCGATTTGGCTGTTCTTACCAACGGTACCGTCTTCACCGATGAGCTGGAAATCAAGCTCGAGAAGCTTACTCCCGACATGCTCGGCTCCACTGGCTCCATCACTATCACCAAGGAAGACACCATCATCCTGAACGGTGAGGGTAGCAAGGACTCCATCTCCCAGCGCTGCGAGCAGATCCGCGGCGTCATGGCGGATCCTACCACCTCCGAATACGAGAAGGAGAAGCTCCAGGAGCGTTTGGCCAAGCTCTCTGGCGGTGTTGCCGTCATAAAGGTCGGTGGCTCCTCCGAGGTCGAGGTCGGTGAGAAGAAGGACCGTGTCGTTGATGCTCTGAACGCCACCCGTGCTGCCGTTGAGGAGGGTATCCTCCCCGGTGGTGGTACAGCTCTCCTCAAGGCTGCCGCCAACGGCTTGGAGAAGGTGAAGCCTGCCAACTTCGACCAGCAGCTCGGTGTCAGCATCATCAAGAGTGCCATCACTCGCCCTGCCCGCACCATTGTCGAGAACGCCGGTCTGGAGGGTAGTGTCATTGTTGGCAAGCTCTCCGACGAGTTCGCCAAGGACTTCAACCGCGGCTTTGACAGCTCCAAGGGTGAGTACGTCGACATGATCTCCGCCGGTATCGTCGACCCCCTCAAGGTCGTCCGCACCGCCCTGGTTGATGCCAGCGGTGTTGCCTCCCTACTCGGCACCACCGAGGTCGCAGTTGTCGAAGCACCTGAGGAGAAGGCTCCTGCTGGTCCTGCTGGCGGCATGGGTGGCATGGGTGGTATGGGTGGCATGGGCGGCGGTATGTTCTAAGCTGCGCTGCCTCTTGACCATCCTTGTTTGCAGAGGTTTCCCTTCGAGCGTGTCTTAGCATAGTATGGGCATTTCCAGTACATTTTTTTTGCTCGGATTTTTAATATATTTCCTTTGTTTTAATGTGTTGCACGTCTTTGATTACCCCCAGACTTCGACTCCTCCCGTTATCCCTATTATCTCCTTCCCTGCGTGTTTCGATTCTTGAATGCGTCTCTATACATCATCTCCACTCCACTACTTTGGGCATAAAAAGTCTCAGGGAGTCCTGTGTATCATATATTGTACTCTATGTACTCCATGACAACTTGGGGGTCGTGGTTTCGAATTTCAATTTACGTTAATCGTTGATGAACTGTAGACACTTGGTTCTGTGAGGCTGGTATAGCCATCTCCGTAGCCTATCTATTCGGCGGAGTTCATGACAAAGTACAAGATAAATGGCTAGATCGATAGACATCTTATCATACAGTAGACTTAGGTCCTCTTTCACGATGTGATCGCCTTTTTCTCTCCGAACCACCGGGATCCAATTTCTCATTCTCAGAGCTGAAGGCATACGGCAGCGGCGATATCATGCGGTCTTCATGCTGTCCCAGATATCCTCATCCTCTTTATAGTGCCGATGTCCCAGATACCGACCAAACCGGTCCTTTTTATTCGTGATCTCCATAGACATTGACGGGGACCCCTTCCCCTCTCGCCGGAATATTTTCCCAATGGGAACGAAAACGAGATCTTTGGTCATTCCAATGGCAACTTGTTGGGCCTTTGTTGCCGACTCTCGAAGTCGCTCGCTGAATGCCATGAGCAAGGCAATGATAATAACCGCTGCTGATATTGGGCCTTTAGGGTATGTATTAGTTTTGGGCCGTTGTCAACAATTCCAAGTGTCACTTACCTGCGATTGTAAGCATCTGGGACATGGTCAGATTCTCCGATTCGCCGCTCCATTCTCGAACATTGATGCCAAATAAGGACGTGAAAAAAGACAGTGGGAGGAATCTGTTCCTCGCAGTTAGTGAAGTTGCATAGTCACTCTTTGATAGTCAGAGCTGATTGACATTACAGTGAAAATCGTGAATACCATCACGGATTGGGATTGGTCCTGGGTTACTTCGGCTTGCCATCGAGCCATCCGGGCCTCGTCAACATTTGCTTGTTTTTGTTTGAGATCGAGGAGATTTTCCACCTAGTAAACAAACCTTCAGTCAAATCCTTTGGTGCAGAGTAGATGAGACGAGGTATGCATACAGCTTTCTGAGCCGAGTGCGCATTTTCTTTCATCTCGAGGACCTGGTTGCGGTAGTCGTCTAGTCTATCCAGTGCAGCAGCTATGAAAAATTTGCCGTAACCTCTCTCTTCGAAGTAGCTGGACATGGTCTTGATAGTTGTCGTTTGCTGTTCCAGGAGTTTCAATATAGTGCCTAATTCGTCTACGATATCCCTTAGCTCCAGTAAAGTGGACAGGTCTTCACGGTTCTGGCTAGCAACTCGATGGTCTCTTTCATTACGCTCTGCGGTAGTCATTGTCTTTCCATCGGGCGTCTTATTGCAATCTGCAGGCCTGGTAATAAAACCTCGGCTTCGAAATCGTTTGAATGATTTCGTCATTGATTCAGTCTGGTGGCGTTAGTATAAATTCTGTGAATATTCTGAGAGCACCTCTCACTAGAATACTGATCGATTCTTCGAATATTCGAAGTACCTGCAGATCATGATGCAGCGTTCTGTCGAGGAGAACAGTTACTGCATGCAACACTATTAACGCTGCGAGATCGCCGGCGGTCTCAAAGCGCCTCGCAAGGTCTCCGTTCAGCTCGTTGTATATGCTGTTATATAAATTTGTTTGTTCATAGAGCTTGCTCTCAGCGGTCGTAGCCTCCTGCTTAGGGAAAAAGGAAACGACAGTCCCCCGGTCCACGATCCAAAGCCAAAGCTGGTCCACCATGAGGACCTTTCCATCCATGAATGATTTGGGAGATCTGTCTTCATTGTGTAATGGCGACAGTTCTCCAGGTTTGTCACTGGGGTCAATTGGCTTCTTTGTCCGTTTCCAAAGCATCTGATCATCATCTCGGGCTGCTGTGGACCGCAAGTTTGGATATCCGAACTGATCCAACGTTCTTCGTATGTGGATCGGGGGCTCACTGCCCAGATATTCCCAGATCAATTTCGATTCGATGCTGGCTTTCGATATTGAATCAGGAACTGGCTTGGACCTTCCTTGTCGTAGCCGCTGTTCGATGGCCTTCCGACGTTGAAGCAGGTTCCAATAGGTGTCCCAGTGTAGCTGGCTCACAGCACATAAGTTTAGGAATTCAATACAGCTAGGTTAGGACTTACGTAAGGAATCTGATGAGAATGGGATTACTATTAGTATCCGCTGTGCCTAGAGTGGCAGATCATGTACTTACATACAAGGCTAGCTGAGGGTCGTAAACATCCTCTGCCGGGCTAGCAAGTGAAGCACTACTTCGTCGGAAATGAATGCAGTTAGGGCGTACAAAGCGCGCATGGGGCTCCAGATGGCGGGCCCTAATAAAGTTTGAGTACCAGTTTTCCTCGTTTATGAATTTTCTGAGACTAATGGAATCCAACGCCCAGTGTCAGCCAGCAAAGCCGTGGGACCGTGGGACGCGGCGGTATGGCCGCTATCAAGCACTCACAATTCTGGTCTCTGTCGATCTTCACAAGCCTTGGACAAAATGGGAGGTACCCATCCACTGTGCGTATAAGGGGCATGTATCCAAAGAAGTTTCTCACAGCCTGGCTCTGGTCGGTCAAAGCGAGGCACTGGTCGGGGCATTTTTTCGCCCCGGTCCTTAATGGGTAGTGGAAGAGGAAGAAGATTTTTGTATTTTAACGAAAGGTTATTCCTTCAAATATCTTCCGTCAGTTCGCTCTATAATATTGTTATCAATCATTGGACTAACAGTATATTTTTACGACTTTGGCTGGGGGCGACGAAATTGGCGACAGAGATATCATTTTGTTGTTCCAGATCACCGTCCACTTCATTGTCTCCATCGCCACAATCATGCCGTGGTGTCTGACTCGGAAGATCGGACGTCAAACTCTTGTGGTCTGCAGTAAAATAGCCCTCCACTGTGGGCTCTGTTATGTGAATTCTAGGAGAGAACTGGGCTACGAAGCTGGAGCATTTTTTCACCGATTGCCCTGACGGAATGGACTCCGTTTGAACAACGCCAGTTTCTTGCAACTTGGTCCCGCTGGGAAAATCAAACACCGACTTAGCTCGAGCCGAGGATGGTCGGCTTTCAAAGCTACTGACAGATGAATCATCGAAAGAACCAGGTGGAATTTTGCCTGTCTTGAGTCTTTCTTGAAGACAAGCTGAAGGCCCGCGTGTTAGATACTCGAAAAGATGCGGGTTGCTTGCCCACAGTTTCAATGGCGAGTCGTCTCTGACACCTCTTGCTGTGTCTTCAAAGAACCCATTTACCTGGATCGTGATTTCTTTCTCAACATGCAATGGAATACCTGTTATCTTAGACAAATGCAGAGCCATAGATACGGACGTTTTAAGTTCATTAATGAAGCTCACTCTCGTAGTTGATTCTTGTCCCTTAAAGCACGCTGTGCCAACATGGTCTGCAGCCAAAGGAATCTCTTTTTCATGTTCGAAGTCCAGAAGAGCGGATCGGATAGAGGTGATTGGTACATGCATTTCGACCATAGTCCCGGTCTCCGAATCAGTAATAGTGAACGTCGAATCAACTGTCTCTAGAAATGTCCATATTTTCATATCCGCAGATATGGATCTGAATTGACTAGATAACTGTAATAATCGTGGATGTCGGGGTCTGAATATCTCTCGTACTTGGTGTGGAATATGATACTTGAGTTGCATCAGACGATGGATACTTTTAGCATACTCTGATGCAGAGAGATAAGTGGAGCCTTGATGAGGTGTCGCCAGAAAGGCTATCCCATAGCAACTAGATAATATAGAATCGATATTCGACGTCGAATTCCCTGCAATGGCAAGTGCTGCCTTAACAATAAGACCGCCAGTGCCATGGCAGATGAAAAATATTGGTCGTCTAGTGCTCTGGATCCATGAAAGTTACACCTCGCAATCTTCTGCAAGAAACGAGCTGCGATGACATACCGTGAGCTGCCTTCTGCGGAGGAGTTGGATCAACAGCCTATGGGCCAAGGAATCCAGGTCATCTTGATTACTGAGCTCTCCGTGGTCTAACAGTAGCACTCGCGCATTTGGGATATATTTTTCCACCTCGGAAATAGGCCATGGTCTTCGGGTAATTTCGTCAGTCCATGTTCGGTGTGGATCCCCTCCAATACAAGGGACAGCAACAATACTAGGAGATGTCAGATAGATGACAAGTAAAAGAGAAAAGTCTACTTACTCTACGTCTGTTTCTCGGTGAATAAGCCGCTCATCACTCGCATCGTCACTAGTTGACATCTTCAGAACTTTACACCATCGGACAACGAAACCGAATGCATATTCTCCTGCGGTTAAATAGAGGACGGCTAGCCATCGTCATCTGACTCCAAGAATGCGAGGAAGGACATAGCAGCTGACTCCATTTGGAGGTTCGTGACAGCCTTGTCCGATCAACCACAAGGGCCAAATTAACCACATTTAGGCACAGTCCAGAGAGAGAAACGCCAATCGTGGCAGAGAAAGAGGAAGAAGGTCCTGAAGACTGTGGGATGCGCTCAGGCATCATCAGAGACATTGCCGCGGCACATGATCACACCGTCAGCATTTAGATCAACAAGAGCCATACCGATATCATAATCTACGGCTTAATGCACAAGTATAGACTGTCTATATGGCGGGACTTATTATCATAGCCTCTACAGTAACAATCACCAGTCGATCCCATATAATCGGAGTATATTCACAAAACAAAGAGTATAGTATAGAGGAGAGATGTCCGTCTATTGCAAAAATACACGTATGTACAGAATGCGCAAATGCAGCGCTTTAGGGCAAGAACAATATCACCGCTTTCAGCGGCTATGCTCATAGGAATGTTCAAAGTACAAAGGGCTCTATGGTCTGGGACGCAAGGCGGTATCATGGAGATTAAGCGCAAAGTAAGCAGGCGAAAAGAGAAATCCATGATCAAAAAAAGGATATCAAATGGGAATGACAGAAGGCGGAATGAGGAAATTGGACAGAGGTGGGTTTGTACAAGAATCCAAAAGACAGTCAAGGAGCCGGTGAAGCTGTGGCGGTTGGTCTGGACCGTAAACTAACGTATAAAGGTACTGGTAGCCATCCGGAAGTTCACACAGGGTCGGAGGTTGTCTCTGTAGAGTGGCGTTTCTCGTTCACACCTCGTGCCATTTTCTTTCCTACCTCGTACGTCGAAATCATAATGGCACAAGCGGGTGCCACTTTCAGACACCGCGCAACCCAGCCACGAAAGAGTCCAGCCATGCCCTCCTCACGGAAGATATGCAAGAGAAACTTGGGTAATGGAAACTGCTCCGGATGCAAGGGACTCCGCGACAATGTTCCTCCCTTAGGATGGGGAGTATCATCACCCATGTGCCGGAACACTTGTTGACGCGTTTTCCCCACATCAAATGGAGTGGTAACTAATGCTGCTAGAGACCCTGAGGTCGCGCCCGCAAGGAAACTGTCGAAGAATGTAGGTGTGCCTGGATCATGGGGCAGGATATATTCATGCGACATTTGGCGTGCCTCTAAGAGACATTTCTTGACTTCTTCATAGCCCCACCAATACAATCCGGAGAAAGGCACGTCGCGCCACATCGTCAGCGTCAACCCTCGCCAAAGAGAGCTATAGCCACTGGTCTGAGTCATTTGGTATAAACCTGCGAGAGTAGCCTTGAAATGGCCCGCGCCGGTGCCAGGAGTAGCCTGTAAACGCGTCCGGAACATTTCAATCGGGCTGATAGCGGATGCTGCAGCAATTCTTGCAGATGCTCCCGCCACAAATGGAACGTAGATATCCGGGAAAAATCGTTTGATAGGGCTTCTGCCATCCGATCGCAGCCAGTCGTATCCAGCAAAGTAGATGATATTTGCTGGGATATTCATCATCAACGTCGGGCTCAACCCACGCCAAAGCGTCAACACTCCTTCATTCCGAGCTATTTTCCGCAGCCCGTCCAAGGTCGAGGTGAAGGTCTTGCGCTGGGTTTCTTCCACAGCACAATCCACCACCGAGGGTGACGGAGCGCCTATGGTCCCTGTACCCGGCCCAACCATACATATTTGAGTATTCTGACCAACCCAGAATACCTCTCGACAGCACGCAGTCACCCCTAGGTTCGGAGGCATATTTTTCAGAGGTAGAATTGTTTGGGAGGAGAACGAGGACGTGTTTTTCGTTGACTGGGACTGGAGACGAACTCGCACAACATCAAGCGGTGTCACTGCATATCATACCGGCATTAGTACAAGGTCTGCCTGCCTAGAGGAACGAGAGAGCCTTACCCAACAAAGCCGTTAGGACGCTGCCAGAGGTGGCGGAACCCATACGCTGGGAGAACGAGACATCATCCGTCTTTCCACCGGCAGCCAGAGCAGTGGCAGCTCCCGTTCCAGAAGTAGCCGCCATTGTTGTGTTTTCAAAGCGATTCCATGGCTCTGCTGGGTCCCTTCCGAACCCAACAGCGACAGAATCGTCGTCTGAGCGATATCGGTCTCCAGGTGCAAGACCAGTCCTAAGACCGGACATTCATTCGGCGGGGGGTGAAATAACTGTTGACTAGTGTGTAAGAGTAGGCGCTCGATAGTTTCTTGTTTTAAATCGATATATGTAACATCTACCTCGAGCGCACAGGGTGGTGTAGTGGGGGAAATCCAGAGTCAAGCCAAGCCATGCGTCAGAGTGAAAAAGAACGCTTCGGCTCGGTTGTTGGCGGTGGCGCTCGGGCTAGACCGATTGAGCTAGAGATAAGAAAGCCAAGGCGGGCGCTTCTCCTCTTCCTCTTCCCCGACAAATGCAATAATACGAGATGAGTCGGATGGGTCGTATCGATATGGACAGATGAAGGCTCGACTTTTGTATTCTTTCTCTCAGGGGTTTGTCTTTTATCTTTTTCTTTTTTTTTCAATCCTGTATTCTTTCATTCTTCCCTCTCGCGGAGTTCCAGTCGAGACCTCCCCGTGAACCCGCTTATCAATCAAAAACCGGCTCCATCCGCGACGCCCGCAATCCCTCACAATATGGAGGATAACGCCGAACTTGAGTCATTTCGCCGTCAATGGCGGGAGGAAGTTGCGCGCAGGTCAAAGCAGACTCATCATCAAACGTCACATCCGAAACCATCAGCTTCCTCTATCCAAGCCCGACCAAGCCAGTTCCCTCCCACTCTCCAGGAGACATCTGAACGGAAAGAGATAGAGGAAGTAGGGACCGGAGCACTCGATCAGAGCGAGATTGTTGTTCAAGGGGTCAGTCAATTAAGCTTTGGTACAGCCGATGAAGATGCGTTCCATTCACGAGGGCCCCGGGAAGAGCCCAAATCGGCATTAGAGCACTTCGAACGGGCAGTCGAGAAGGAGGCAGAGGGCAACTTAGGAGACAGTCTACAGCACTACCGTAAAGCTTATCGGGTAAGATATTTGCTTATCATTAAGATGCTGGGGACGTCAGTCTAATCGCTCTTTTTTTTATCGTTCATGCAGTTAGATGCGACAGTTGACAAAACGTATCGCAACAAGCATTTTGCCTGGGCATGGAAGAAGTCAGCCCAAGCTTCTGCCCCTTCAAACAGTGGTGTCCTTCCAAGTCAGCAGCCCAAGGACACTCCTAAAGCTCTACCGACCCCAGAACTCATTGCCTCTTTTGCCAATCTTCCCATTCCGCAGGCGGAACCTATCATAGAGAACACACCTCCGCCTCCATGTCCAATTGCGAAGGTCCCATCCGAAGTGTTGGTAGAGATTCTTAAACATGTTGCCTTGCGGGACCCCGCCACCTTCTTTCGGACTTCGCTAGTCTGTAAGCGCCTGGCGTATCATTTTGCCCATGAACAGCACATTTGGAAGCGACTCTGCCAGGGCCCGGAGTTTGGGTTCAAATCAATGCACTACTCGTTTGCTTGTGATGTTTTCGGCAGGCCTGAATATACTCTCGGTCCACGCTATACGCCTTTCCCGACCTCCGCCTCCGTGCAAATCCCAGAGCCTCTGTCTTCATGGGGAGAAGTATTTCAGATGTTTCCTCGAATTCGCTTTACGGGAATATACATTAGCACAGTCAATTACACCCGTGCAGGTGCAGCCTCGTCGTACCAGAGCGTATCCTGGAATAGTCCGATTCACATAGTAACCTACTATCGGTTCCTACGCTTTTATCCGGATGGATCTGTTATTTCCATGCTGAGCACCGTGGAACCCGTGGATTTGGTTCCACATATCTGCAAGGAGAACGTGATGGCAGCGCGGGCAACCTCTCAGAAGCAGCATCAACGGCAACTCTCCGACGGAGGCACCTCATTATCCGGTGCTCCGGATCCGATCCCCCCTGTTGCTATGGGAGCATTGAAGCAAGCCCAATGGGGCCGCTGGCGTATGGCTCACCCTTCGCCTCATTCTGGAGAGCCGCAAGATGGCAGGCAGACCGACCCGTCCTTGGGTTTCTTATCTTCTTCTGGCAAAGTGTCCCCGGATGATACACTTGATCCCAGGGATATCATCATTGAAACCGAAGGTGTAGGGTCGAAATATATTTATCTTCTATACTTATCCCTTCGGTCATCTACGACGACTCGATCCAATTCCACTGATGCTCCGGCTAATCCGTCAAAAAATACGAAATTGGCCTGGAAAGGACACTGGAGCTACAACAAGCTCACTGACGACTGGGCCGAGTTCAGACTCCGGAATGACCGAGCCTTTGTCTTCCGACGTGTCCGTGGTTGGGGCATAAGCTAATATCTGAGTACTACTGACCACTATCTATAGATTCTGAAGATGAAGGTAGAGGAAGCAGTGCTATATGTCAGGCGGAAATACGGCGTAACGGAGCACTTAGGATATTACAAACCTGGGATCTTTCATGGAATATATCTACAAATACAGAATAGACCTGTAAAGTCAAATCTCACGTGCCAAGTTTCCTCAACCTGTCAACTCTCCAGCATCGAAATATGGCCAATAGTGTCATCCACGCCAAGACCCTTATCGATAAGCCCACCTCAAAAGTTTTCGGGATTTTCTTCAATCACCCCGTCTTGCAGGACAAAGAAAGGCCACAGTAAAAAGAGCGTTGTTGATTTTATTTTTTTTTTTTTATTGTATATACAGCTTTCATTCTACTCGCCCTTTCTGCCTCAGTGTGTTCGCATTAGTTAGAATGCCGGAAAGGGTGCATACGGTCTTCGATGGCTCGGACGAAGCGTCTGTCGCTAAGAAAGAGAAAAGGCCCCCGAACCAGGAGTCTGGTTCTACGAAAAGGAAATCCGCAAATAACAGGGAACCAAAGAAGAAACATAAGAGCGAAAAGCACAAACCTGAAGAATCGACACATGTTCCACGCCAACCGCTGCCCGCCTCGGACGAAGACCATGCACCATCTTCGCAAACCTTCGACGAGAAGGGAGAATCTTCGATTCGCATCGATGGGGAGGGTGGGAAATTGAAAAATGAAAATTTGAAGCAGAAGTCGAAGCAGAAGCCGCTCAAGGACACTAAGCAGAATTTCAACTCGTTGAAGAATAAGGCCAAGGCACTTTATGAACTGCGGAAGAACCTCCCCATCTTTCCCCATGGGAACGAGATCCGGCAATATCTGCGCAAGAATGATGTGATGCTTTTGATTGGTGAAACTGGTAGCGGGAAAAGTACGCAGATTCCACAGTTCCTGGTCGATGAGCAATGGTGTCGGCCGACAAAGACGACTGTCTCCAAGGACGACGGTTCGCTGAAAGAGGTGGACGTCGGAGGATGTATCGCCATCACTCAGCCGAGGCGTGTTGCGGCTATCTCACTGGCAAGACGTGTAGCGGAAGAGATGGGAACTCCCCTTGGATCTTCGTCCCCTGCAAGCAAAGTCGGCTATTCGGTGCGGTTCGATACGTCTACGTCTCCCAGTATGCGAATTAAGTTCCTTACGGAGGGAATGCTGCTGCAGGAGATGTTGCACGACCCATGGCTGACGAAATACAGCGCCATAGTTGTTGATGAAGTACACGAACGCGGCGTTAATGTTGATTTGTTGCTAGGGTTTCTTAGAAATATGGTCACCGGGAAACGGGAGGGAAGAGGTAGCGTGCCGCTCAAGGTTGTGGTGATGAGTGCCACAGTCGATATGGAAAGCCTGCTTGGTTTTTTCAACGAGGGGTACGAGGCTCAACGCTCGAATGGCGAAAATCAAGACAGCACGACACAGGAGGGTGCTTCGCTATCGAATAGCACCTCCGAAAAGCGAGCCAATGATGATATTGCTGTCTGCCATATCAAAGGCCGTCAGTTCCCGGTGAAGACGATCTTCTCCTCAGAACCGGTGCACGACTTTGTCGATGCGGCTCTCAAGGTCATTTTCCAGATTCATTACAAGGAACCCATGCCGGGTGACATTCTGGTTTTCCTGACTGGACAGGAGACAGTCGAGGCGCTGGAACACCTGGTGAATGAGTATGCTGTTGGTATGGATCCCGCCCTGCCCAAGGTGCTGGTTCTTCCTCTTTTTGCCGCTCTTCCTCAGGCGGCTCAGCAGCGAGTGTTCATGCCGGCGCCCCCTCGGACTCGTAAAATCATTCTGGCCACCAACATTGCTGAAACATCCGTTACTGTGTCCGGGGTGCGATTTGTGGTCGACTGCGGGAAAGCCAAGATCAAGCATTTCCGTACTCGTCTCGGGTTGGATTCGTTGTTGGTCAAGCCCATCTCCAAGTCGGCGGCCATCCAGCGTAAAGGTCGTGCCGGACGAGAGGCCCCCGGGCAGTGTTACCGACTCTACACCGAAAAGGACTACCTTTCTCTCGATGAAGTCAATACGCCGGAGATCCTGCGATGTGATCTGAGCCAAGCCCTGCTTAACATGAAGGCTCGCGGTGTCGACAACGTTATGGGCTTCCCATTCCTCACGAGACCCCCGCGAGAGGCTTTGGAAAAGGCGCTGCTGCAGTTATTAAGTATTGACGCTTTGGACGACTCTGGCAAAATCAGCCCAGTTGGGGCACACATCGCCAAGCTGCCTCTAACGCCGACATTGGGTCGCGTCCTTCTTGCGGCGTCCGAGCATGGCGCCGACACTCTGTTGGACGTGATCGATATCATCTCCTGTCTCAGTGTGGAGAACATCTTCCTGAACACGATATCCGAAGAAAAGAAAGAAGAGGCTGAAAAAGCCCGACGCGATCTCTATCGAAGAGAAGGCGATCATCTCACCATGCTTGCCACGGTGCGAGCGTACGCGGCCGAAAACACGGACCGAAAGGCATGGGCCGAGAGACACATGGTGTCGCATCGGGCCATGCAGTCTGTAATGGTGAGTGAGGCCATTATTTGAATCATAGGGAATTTGTCTTGCTAACCACCGATTGATTCTGTAGGATGTACGAAAACAACTCACCACCCAATGCCGACAGGCGAAACTTCTCCCGGCACCCAGCGATTCCCGGGGAGGCAGTAATAATTCTATTATCCGCGAGCCGTCGCCCGTCGCCATCTTAAAGAGCTTCCTCCGTGGGTTTGCGACCAACACCGCACGGTTGGTCCCGGATGGCAGCTTTCGGACGGTAGCAGGCAATCAAACCGTGGCAATCCACCCATCGAGCGTACTCTTTGGCAAGAAGGTCGAGGCAATCTTATACAACGAGTTCGTGTTTACCAATCGCAGCTACGCGAGAGGAGTAAGCGCGGTGCAGATGGACTGGATTGGAGAAGCATTGACCGGACAGTGACATTTGTTCTATCATACCCATTTTGTACGTTTATCTTTTAGAGTAGAGTAGACCTTTATACCCAACACGTTCTGTATGGTGCTACTAGTCCCAGGTTTCGAGTAAGCGACCTAGTAATCAAGACATCCTCCTAGGCTTTTCTATCACAGGCTTTATCCAACTGCCATTTCCACTGGCGTCCTAGGACTCGAGCTGTCATCTCGGCGCTAGCCCATCTTCTCCTCGAGACTGTGCGCTGTGCATTGATTCCCCGCACACCAAGAGACCCTCTCAGTGTCCAATACTCTCGACAATTCCGCGAACGATCTATCTAGCTGTATTCTCCAACAGTGCCAAACCAGCACACTTCTCCATTTTTATCCCAACGACGATGCTGGGGACAAGGGAAGAGTGGTCCATGTGACCGGAAGTCCTGCCGTTGGATTCTTCCTCGGATCCAAGGGCAATTGCGACCTGGTGGAAGAACAGCGGAAATACCGCATCCTACGTCGTCTTCGGTCGATGACCAGCATATTATCGATACGGCGGGCGATGGACAGCCTATGATAGATACAACTGCTCGGGATCGTTTGGAGATGATAGCGACCGCGATCCAGTCTCCGGGATGCAGTCTTAATCCCTTTGATCCGTCTGTATGTGGGATTTATATTTACATTTACTTGGTATTGTGATCGACAGGGCAGGTCTAACTGTATGTAATAATATCTAGGCGCTGAATTTTCAGAACTGGATGGAGGATTGCATCCAAGGGCTTGTTAGGGAAGGATACGTTGGTGACAGCGCTGTCTCGGTGGTTCAAAATGCCCCAAGGTTGCTATAAAGGAGGTCACTTTAGAATGCTCGTGTACAGGTAGGTTTATCTTAGTCGCTGTGGATTCTGGATAGTGTATTATGACTAATGGATAGGACGATATCTGATGCTGATTATCATCAGGATGGACCGGTGGGAGTGGACCCTGAATAACCGTATGATCTCCCTGATATGAATCCGGACTCCGACGTATCGATCTGAATCTCTGAAACTCCTGGCAAATGACGTGTCATAAACTTATGATGGAAACGCAGTCCGACACGTCAACAGGAGCGGTCACGTGGCGGGTCATTATCCGATGGGATCTTCTTTCTTCTCGACATGCTCCGTAAAGTTACTCAATACTCAATACTCAATACTCGGAGTATATATCTAGCAGGATAGGGGCCTGTCAGACGGACAGAAGCTGACGAGAGAATCCCCTTGGGGTGTTCTTGTCATAATATATGTACGTATCCGTATATTTTATTGGCCCCTTTATCTCCATCCGTATCAATCAAAGTCCAGTCGATCAGCCGTTCCAGACTGTCGGCTGACGATTCGCATCATCAGATCCTACTCCGTACTGCTCAGCCGGTTTTATGTTCCAACCAAGCCAGTGGGTGTCGCAAAAAGTCATCGTGATGTTTTGACTTTTTTGAGCTCGTTACAGTAGCCTTGTTCCGTTCTTCGGAGGACGTCATTTTCATCATTCTAAGCTCATCCGCCCGCCGCACTCTGGTTGGATCCCATCGCATCGCATCGCCACCACGTATCCAATCTCTCCTTTGTACCTGGCTTCGTTTCCATTTCCTTTTCTCTGGGTCTTGCGAATAGATCTTGATTCGTCCCAGTGCTGTCCCCCTCTTCACCCGCCTCGTCCCTTTTCACCGCATTTGTTGGGTCCGTTCCCCATCCGTTTTCAGCCCACGCGGGGGAGGATCCACCGCGATCGCTGAGTCCGCTCTTATCTTTCGAATCATCCATCTCATCTCTCGCTCCAACCACCACCCAACGCTCTCATCCAACTCATGGCGTTTCGTTTACCATCACAGGCCCCGCGCCGTCAACGCTCCTACTCCGCCACTTTACCTCCTGCGCTAGACCCTGCATCCAGCCTCTCGCAACCTCCTGGATACGAATCCACCGAATGGGTGCTCTTCTCCCCGACTCAGCCCTCCACCACCGCCCGCACTCACACGACCTCCACTGAACGTACCCAACGGACAGCGGGGGTCTCTCGTCTCAGTGATTTTGGCTCCTTCGGTACGCCGACCCGGTCGGCGTGGGATCAGGACAATGATGATGTGGAGGAGGAGGAGGAGAATGACGCTCTTGAAGAGCCCTTAGACGAGGACGGAACGGAGCTGGATAGCTTGGACGATGGCCTACACGCTTTTCGAGCCCCGTCTTTAAACATAGATCAGGAGTCTGCAGCCAGGCTTGACCAAGGAGCTCCAGCCCATCTGCCGGCTCATGACGGGTTAGGGAGTTTCCAAGCGTCGAGTCAGGTGGTGCAGGAACAGCTATGGCAGTACGAACAGTACAATCCTTCACGGAGACATGAACTCACACCGAGACGACGTTCGAGTGTCCAGCGGCATTTGGACTCTATCGCAAATGAGGAACAGATCGACGTTGAGCGCGAACGATGGCAACGGATTGAAAAGTGGAGAATGGACCAGAGCCGGGCCCTCTTGCAGGAAATCGAGAGAGAGACGCGTAGGCGCCGTAACAGCCGCGTGAGCTACATGAGTGATCAGGCTGTTCCCCAAAGTGAAGCACCAGGTGTGCAGGAAGGCGTCCCGGAGACGCCCAAGGAGTGTATTTCGCCGTCGGTAGAATTGGACGACCGCGAGGACGAGTCTCTCTGGCGCCGTATCACCCGGAAGGTCATTCGGGACTTGATCGGCATTGATGATTCGTTACTGTCCGTCCTCTTCGGAGAGTCTCTGCCCATCGAGAATGAAGAGAAGCCGACGTCGGCCGGAACAGATCCCGCCACGAGTATGGACGAGACGCTGAAAAGGGAGCTGGACTCTGTACCTGATGACCACGGCCTGTGGCAATCCAAGCTCCTCCAACGCATTGCACACGAACTGGGAGTCCTAGTCCACCAGCTGTGTGAACACCCCGGTGCTTTTACAACCTACCTGACCCTGTCCCAAGAGATCCCCGGCCAATACGCTGGGATGCCTCTCGGACGCCTGCTGGAAGAGGGCAGTGCACAACCTCAGTCGGCATCGGCGGACCTACCAGCTTCAACAGTTTCCACCAATGACCGTGATTCGGTGCTATCGCCCCAGTTCTCTCCCACTCTTCGGGAACCCAGCGGTCGGGAGCATGCTGCCCAGTGGGGTATTGAGGAAGATGGCCCGAGCCGGCTCGCTAGCAACTCTGGTGCGGACCCGTTGTCCGAGTCGGCACGCATTCAACAAGAGAAGGAGTACTGGGAGCGCGAACTCGATGTGATGATGGTCTTCCGCTATCTCCGGAGCCGCTTTAGCCGTCGGAACAGCAATGCCGATATGCACCACGCTGTCCCGCGTCGACCGTCGCAGGATGCTTCCCTTCGCGCGGCGATCATCCGGCAGCACCATCCGCTCGTTGCACGGGCACACTCGCGCTCACAGGCACAGATCCGGCGTCAATCCCAGTACTCCACAAGCTACAGTGGCGCGGTGGGAGTGTCATCGCCGCTCCTACGTCAACAATTCCGTCGTCCTAGCTCCAGCTGTGCCAGCCAAAGCGCAAAGCTATCAGCTATTTCGAGCCGCCGAACTCTCACTGGTTCCAGTCGGAACTACTGGGACATCGGCGGTAGCGTGGACAGTGGAAGTGCCATTGCGCCTGTTGGGGCCGGAATGGGATCGTGGGGGGACGTCTAATGCCTATGCAATGGATATACATATTGTTTGCATGCTGGCCATCAACGTATATAATTATAAACCCTGTCCTCGCCAGACAAGGAGTCTCTGGTGTTACTTACTACAGCATGATCGTCTTCTATCTTGTATTCGGTTGTGATTATTGTCACACTCTTCTCGGTTCAGATTTTGATAGTCTTGATATACATACATATACAGGATATTTCTGAAACAATAAATGTCTTTGACTATTTTCATCCTCATAGCCCTTGACTCCTCTCTTCACTGTGGATCGTATCGTGCTTGAATTTTCATCAATGGAATGGTCCGATAGATCACAGTTTCCCCTTGGGCAATCCGTCCTGTTCGTCCCAACAGGCATCTGAGCAACTCGAAACGCCTCCTCGGACATCCTAATTCCCTCCGCATCGGAATGTCGACTCTTATATCCCCTCCAAAACCGCTCATCCTCCAACCAACGTCGAAACCATCTCTGAACCCAATCCCCGCCGACCTTAGCACACCAGTCCACCCTCTCAAACACACACCACATTATGCCCCCCCTCCGACAACACAGCCTTCTCAACCATACCCTTATCTACTCCACCGTTCCCTCCGACCCCGACCCCCGACTCCCTTATCTTCGTATCCTGCGCCTCACCGGGCGAGAAAAAACTCCGTCCACCAAACACCCAGAACACGCTCGGTCGTAGGAACGGTAGATTCCGAATTGCGGCCCAGCACTCCGTTCTCGAAAAGAGATACGGTTGTTCGCGCTGCACATCCCAGTCCGCGAGGAGGAGTCGATCGAGGTCCTCTGGTCCGAGTTTCGGGGTGGAATAGTTCCACGCTTCCTGGTGCTTGGTTGTGGTTAGCGTCACGGCTGTTGAGGATAACGTGGGATCTTTCGACGGATTGTACAGACGCGTGGGAACATCGCGAAGTCCATATCGTAGTTATCGATCTCGGACTCGTGCATCCCAGGTGAGGATACTCTTGTTGAGTGAGTTGGTCGCTTGGGCGTGCGAGTCCCAGATGTCTCGACGGCAACTGGATATCATGGATGGGTTGGGGCCGTCGAATGCTGCAGAGAGGATCACCGGTTCGAAGAGGATTAGGGTGGATAGTAATCGTGGATGAATTATGGAGAGGTTGACTCTATTTTATACTAGTCCAACTGAATAGCACACAGAACTGCCTAGTCACTTTCGCAGAAATATCAACCCACAGTTGTACACACCCCATACTATGCGCCACGCCGATGATCGGACGGGGAATCCGATCACGAAAATGATTGACCATGTGTAGAAGATCGCGCGAATGGTCATTCTAACTGACTATTTATTCATCCAGTCAGTCAGTCAGCAGTACACAGCACTCTCTATGCATATATGTATGTGCATATACCCTGATCTCCCTGAACCCCCTCATTCAAAACACCACCTACACCCTGATTCGCAGAATAAGCGACCCAAATAGCCCGCAGCGGAACCCCCTGTTTCCTTAATTGACGGTAGAGTTCTTCCCAGAGCGGTTCGTAGATTTCCTTTGGAGATGCGTTCCCTGGGACTCCGATGATTGTGATTGCATTCTCGGGGACCACCCCATCAGGCTGCTCAATAGTGGTGTATTGTCTGATGGACAGTTGGATGACAGTCTCCTGATGGCCTTGGATACTCTTGGGTATTCTCGAATGTGTTGGCCTGGGATGCTTATCTGAAAGGAATGGCAATTTCAACAATGAATGAGCGGTTCTTCCCTTTCAGCATTGCTAGTTCATTGGGTCTACAGTAGCAAGTGCCAGGAAATACAAGGATTAAAGCTATCACCAAGGTAAATCGGAGCCTCCACCTGTTAGGCTACCATATACCGAACTACTAAACATTGTAGTGCATATGACATAGCAGTGTATGACTGGTAAGAAACTAAGAAGCTCAGGTCCATCCATGCTCATTGTCGGTCATTTTCTAACACGAAGTGGAGTCACACAATAGCAATGGTGATGAAAGACATGGACCTGTACGTGTCCATTAGATATTTATCTTAGTTGAATACTAAGACATTAGTAGAATACATGGGGACCTTTCTATCAGGTACATTCTTCGAGCAGATTACTGAACCTGGCAGATAAGATCTAGAATCGAATATCGGGCCTATATCCTACTTTTACAGTACGGAGTGGCACGCAGAAGACGAGGAAATCCATGATATTCAACTCCGCCTGCGTGAGGACACTAAATGACACATCATAGCGAAAAACAAAACAGTCGTGGGAAACAGGATGGGATATGAAAGATCTCGAAATGTCTTTTTTGTTTTCACGTCCTAACGCTAATCATGCCATTTACGCCTGAGAGAAGTTCTCATACGCTTCGGGGAATCGCTTCATGTTCTGCTCAATGAGACCGTGGCCACGCAGGAACTGCACGTAGGCACCATCCTGCTTGAGCTTGCCCTCCTGGCGGAGCTGGACGTACTCCTCGCGGCGAACGGGGGTGAAGCCCCAGTTCTTGGAGACAATGATCTTTTGGCGACCAGGGAACTTGTACATGGAACGGCGGAGAGCCTCGATGGCGGCAGCACGGTTGGCGTCACGGGTGCGGACGGACAGGATGATCTGGCCAATGTTCACACGAGCAACGGTACCCTGGGGCTTACCGAAGGCACCACGCATACCGGTCTGGAGACGATCGGCTCCGGCGCACGACAACATCTTGTTGATACGGATGACGTGGAAGGGGTGCACACGGACACGAAGGTGGAAACCTTCCTTACCGGTGATCTTGACGAGGTACCTAACGAGAAACTCCGGTTAGCTTTTCAATTCATTTCAAGCCGGATTCCTGCTTCTGCGACGCAATCCGTGTTCTGAGGGGATCGACATACTTGTTGGCACAAATACGGGCGGCTTCGAGAGCCTCAGAGGAGAGCTGCTCGTACTCGTTGGAGACCAAGTGCACACACAGAGGGAAGTCATCGACATTGGCCTTCTTACGTCCCAGATCGAAGATACGAATCTTGGGGTCGGGAACACCACGGTTAAACCGGGACTTAGGGTAAGGCTGTAAGAGGCATAATGTCAGCCCATCAATCAAATACAGTAAAAAAAAAAAAAAATATCCATCCAACACAAGCAGATCAACTGATCACCACATGATCCTCGCTATTCTTTGGTGGCCTGCTTTATTCAGACGTGGTCGAGCTCCCCACAAGCGAGATCCCGATATCCAAATCCACAGAACAGAAAGTATGGGATGAAAAATAAAAAAGCCGTATCCAACGATCGCACGCACCTTGTTCTTGCAGTAGCGGTAACATCTCGCGGGGCGACGTGCCATTTTGACAGCTGGAAATGACCTGGCTGCACTTCCTGCGAACGATGGGGTTGTCGAAAAAAGGGTGGTGTCGAGAGTCAAAAGGGAAGGGATTCTTTGGGCGCGGGCACTTTCGACGTTGATTTCCAAGCAACGCCCGCTAACGAGTGGCAAAAGCCCTAAGCCCTAGCCTCTGCACCAATCACCAACTGCCGTCTGCGTCGTGGATTTGTCAGATCATCAGCATTACCGTACGGGTTAGTATTGGTAATAAATTCTTCTAGGTAATGCTGTGATCTTGTTTCTGATAGCAGGGAAACGGTGCAATTATAACCCGTTCGGTCAAGATATGAATAGCCTAAGGCTGAGGATGTCTTGCGTCTGTTACCCCGATCGCATCACTCTACCATGTCAACTACATATATTACTACAGTATATTCACCCAGAAGTGTATTCAGATACCCATACTAAGAGACGGAAATTTTCTTGCATTATCTAACATATCATATACCCTACTGTATGTATACATCAGGGCATTTTTTCATGCGGACATAGCAGAATTTTGTCGTCCCTTACACCCTTACTGGGTGTTAAGAATGTCCGAGTCACCAGCATCCAAGACGGTCATGGTGGAGCAGCGGAACAGCTTACCGCAGGCGGTTCCCAGTTCAATCTGATTACGGACAGAAGTTAGCTATCATGACCCTCCAAAGCCTATAGATGCGGCTTCTTCTCAGGGTGGCTCCCCGAGCAACCCCCCTCCCTGGGAGGTCGCCGCGAGTGAGGGGAGAAGAATACGCATTCGGAGTCACTTACGTTGTTGCCAGAGAAGTGGTGAACGGGAGCCTTGGCGAGCATGGCATAGTACTCGAGCTCACTCTTGCGGAGAGGGGGGGTGTTGGCAGCAATGATGACAAGCTTGGCCTTGCCGGACTTTTCAAGTATGAAGATCAGCAAATCGCTCGCTTATTCCTTTTGCAGGTCGTTTATTGCAAGAGAAATACTCACACGAAGGGTCTTGATAGTAGACTTATAGCCAAGGGTGACTGGAGAAGCAATATGTTAGTGTCCTTCCATATACCAAAAAAAGATATATATCAGCGCACCCTTTCCGGACTTCATCACAAGCGCCAGGCGCGAGTTGATGGTATCACCAGTCTTCTTGTTCTTAGGGGCCATCTCTGCGCTAGGTTGAACCTAAAGTTCTTCGGGATAAAAAGGCGAGGATGTAGTGTAAAATTCGCGCTCCGGCCGTGATGAGGATGGTTAAGAAAATTCCGGTGATCTTTTGCTGTAAATTCGTTTGTGGGCCGAGCTAGTGTCGGTCCGCCTTTTATCCGTGAATATGCTGAATCATCACTTGATCTGTTTCCGGTATGTTTATATTACCTAAGCAGTTACCTCATCAGCCACATCATCGGGCCTTGATGGTGTATTTTTACCAAAGTTTTACATCGATCCAGCCTTGGGCAGTGTACAGTACCAACCTTCCCTTATGCGCAGCACCTCAAGTTGATGCATTGGACCCAGGATTCCCCGAAAAAAATAATCTCAAGTATCGTTAGACTATCGCAGACGTGGTGCAGTTTCAGGTTTATCTGGTATCCATTACGAAGAGGCAAATCCGTGATTGAACAGCCTTCCAGTTAATTTCTGTTCTTACCTATGTCTCGGGCTGACAGATGGCGAGATCCTGCATGCCGCAAGGAAGCATGAAAGGAGGTCTATCCTGCAGTGCTATATATATCACTTATCCTAACCTCCAAGTAAATACTGTGGCTTCTTGAGCTCCTTAAAGTGTGTCCGTGGCAGCTGTACATTTAATCAGAGGCGGGATATTCTCCGATAGAGGGGCCGATTCTCAAAGTTTACAAGAGCCTTCAGCCCCCATGATTTAAACACGAAGGACCGTTCGTACTCGGGAGTTCAACCTGCATGATTTGGTTTAGAAATAGAGTAGTGAGTGCATTGGACGCATGTTGTTTGCCTTAATGCTAGCGCAGTTCGGCTTGGGAAATTCCCAGAGCAACGGGCGTAATAGTGCCGTTTCCATACGGATTTTCCACCTCAGGTGGGGAATGGCACGGTAATAATATACCTAATAAGAAGCCCACCCCCAGGTTAACGTCCTCATGGTGGTCGGAATTGTATCCCTCACTTGTTACTGCATCGTTTCCTACTATTTGTTTTTATTCTGCTTTCTTGTCGTCCTTGCCGGTTGCTCTGGTCGAGATCCTTTGTGGCGTGGCTAGTCTGATCTGGTCTACTTATTTGTCTTCGTCCGCCAGCTAGCTAACTAACCTATTCTCTTCTAAACTTTCCCCCACTACGGTAGTAGTGTCCGCTGTTTGACCGCTACTAACGACTTCGTACTATATGCGTCGGACGTTCCTTAAATTTATCAGTTAATTTCCCGGCCGTTTCATCGCACTTTTATCGCACCCCGACTTCAGAGATCCTTCCCCCTATTTCGAGATCGCTTTGTGTCTCTTGCAAGCTACGCACGTCTTGCTTTATTGTTGCCGGTGACCATGTCTGCGACTCCTCGCAAGCCTGGAACCCCGGGCAACTCGAACAAATCTTCGAATGCAGATACTGCCACGGTAAATGGGACGCCGTCGAGAAACCATTCCCGCTCTCCCAGTGCGGCGAATGGCTTGTCTCGCTCCCCATCTCTACGAGGCTCGACTCCGGTCTCAGCACGTGCTGCAGCCAGAAAGCCCGGTCGCTCCAATCTCAGCATGTCTAATGTCCCCAAAGTCTCCCCCGATCCCTCCGAAGAAGAAGCACGGGCTCAGAATGCCGCCCTCATTGAAGATCTAAAGGAGCAGCTACAGAAGGCCGAGTCCGCCTCAGAACAGTACCGCAAGCAACTCGGGGTTTTGCAGATGCGCCTGGATGAAACCGTCAGTGAGCAGGGCAAGTTGGAAGATCATGCCCATGAGAAGGATAGCAAAATTGAAGCATTGAACAGTGAAATTCGTGAACATGTTCGGCAGATCCGTGATCTGGAGCAGGCTCATGAGCTAGAGCGGAACGCTATGTTGCAGGAGAAGGAGCAACAGGCGAGCCGGGAAGAGGAGATGCAGGCCACCATCCAACGTTTGAAGGAGTCTCTGTCCCAGAAGGATATGAGATTCAACGCCGATGGCGACAAGAACGTTTCCCGCTCTTGTAAGTATATTTCTTTGTTGTCTCCTATAGTTAGTCGCCGCTGCTAACTTGTCCTTAGCCAGTTTCCGCAATCGATCTTCCCCTGAGGTGGATGGACAATTTGCACCTTCATCCCAGATCGAGCGAAGCCCATCTCGGAATAACTCGAAGCTACTTTTGCAGAAGGATAAACTGATTGAGTCGCTTCGGCTGGAGCTTGCGGAATCTCAGATCAAACTGGTGGAGATGGAAAACAAAGGTGGCGGCCGACGAAGGGAGCTGGAGAAAGAACTGCTTGAGGCTCGTATGGCCAACGCTCGTTTGATGGAAGACAATGAAAGTTACCAGCTACTTCTCAGTGAGAGAACATTGAACGGTGACTTCACCAAAGGCGACTTCATGCGCGAAGTGAATCCCGACGCCTCGGAAGGCAAAGAGTCCAGCAGTGGGTTAGGTTCGCTGGCTGATGAGCTAGAGTCCGTGGACGCAAGGGCGGAAACAGATGACAACCGCAAACTCGAAGCGGAGATCAAGACGTTGAAAGACCAGAATAAAGCCTTGACTCTCTACATCGAACGCATCATCAGTCGCGTCCTGCAGCATGAAGGATTTGAAACCATCTTGGACAAAAACGAAAATGATCCCCCGGCGGCGACTAAACCGCAGCCTGTGGGCAGTAACAAGGACCTTCCGCCAACTCCTCCAGAGAAAGATGAATCCTCCCAGCAGACCTTCCTGCAGAGGGCAAAGTCTGTTGTCGCGGGGCCAGGTAATCGTCCCCAGCGACCTCGTCCTACCAGCTTAATGCCGCCGCCTACGTCCGCGGGCGCATCTGTTGCTCCGCCAACCGCTCACGAGAATCCGAGTACTGCCCCGAGTATCCCATTAAGTCGCGCCAGCTCGGTGCGAGCTGGTCATCGCAGGACGAGATCTGAACAGACCGATATTGGAGCGGCAGCGGTTGTCGGCCAAATGTACCGTGGACGCAACTCTGGCGGTCCCATCAGTCCCACTCTGATGGGCCCTGGATCTCGTCAGAGTGCTTTCTCCGGGGCTAGTTATATGTCCGGCAGTGGCCGCGCCCCATCCTTATCCAGCCAGCCTGAACACAGCCGACTCAGCAGCTCGGATAGTGTCACAAGTGACCCAATTGCCGATACCGCTTCAACGGGAGCGACATCCAGCTCGCCTCGCTCTAGTTCCGGAATGACCAACTATACTGGAGCGGTCATGACCCAGAGCAAGCTTCGTCCTCTGCGGCTGGTCAGCGAAACCAAAGCAGCCGCCGAAGAAGAAGAGGCTGCCCGGAAGAGAGCAAACCGAGCAAGCTGGATTCCTTGGTTCAACCGACCAACTTCGAGTGAAGCCACTCAGGGTTGATCACTTTCTTTCGTGTCCATGCTCTCTTCTCTTTCTTTGACTGTTTTTATTTCTCTCCATTCTTCGATGCATCTTCCCGATTGTTAGGTGTCCCATTTACTGGAGCTCTGTGGGCTTGCCGAGGGGTTCATGGTAGTCACCTAGGATGCCGTCTTGTTTGAATACCCTGTGGCTTTTGCTGGACATCATGATAGAGTTGGGCTTGGACCTTTTTGGCTTACCCGTTATGGTGCTGATTTTTATGACGTATAATGGCTGGTCACTTTCACTGGCAACTTATTTTGTTACCCCTGTCCGGATGATTCTTGGGTTTTCGTTGAGATATGCTGAAGACTGATTGTGATGATCTACTGGCCATTTTTGATGCCCCCTCTCGTTGATGAACATATGACCTACATACTCCATATAGAGTGATAACATTCTGTATAGATTACTATAATAGTTGCTTTCTGGTTGTCGTGGATTTGGGCTTGAATGTGTATACTAAATGATCTTCCAAGTGCAACTACTTTTTCTATCAACCCGACCCTAGAGTGGTAATTAAGCCTACCATCTTACATGGTCGATGTGATCGTTGTTATCCCTCCTGGATACTAAAGGTGGGCTCCTTTTTTTACACGAAATATCGTAATCTGGGAAATAGTATCAAAGAATGTAATCTTATTTCAGACAAGAAGATTTAGATGGCTCCATATAGCTGCATACTATAATTACCTGTTATCAACCTCAATATGGCCAGGCGCCACCTAACCTACAGGGTCATTTTATTGCTAAGGGTTTGTTATGCTGGCAGCTGTTGTCCAAAAAAGCTTTCCATCACTTACCACCATACGCTATTCTCTAAATCTAGCCTATCATTAACCCATGTTCTAAGCCCCCGGGGGGCTCCCGGGAAGAGGCCTCTATATCCCATCACTCAGCTTGTCAAGGCAGCTGTCCGCTGCATCCGATGACTCTGCATCAAAGCAGGATCTCTTTTCTTACACTTCCGGAAGCTGCTACTTATACAGTGAGACGCGTCGCCTTGGAGAGAGATATGTCCAATTCAACGTCAAGGCGCTGGAAATAATCGCCGTGAGTACCATTGGTAGGAAACGAGTAGTTAACACAGGGGAACTTGCAGAGGGTGGTTTCAACAGAGCGTTTGTTCTTCACATGGACGATGGCTATGAGGTTATAGTCAAGGTTCTATATTCGCTCACAGTCCTGAAAAAATTGGGAACTGAAAGTGAAGTTGCAACGCTTGAATTTCTACGTTCGAAAGGTATACCTGTAGCCACGGGTTTATACTTATTCTTCAAATAGTGACAATGTTGTGGGAACCGAATACATATTGATTGAGAAAACTTCTGGGCAGCAACTGGATCGTCGTTGGTTTGAACTTACTCCAAAGGAAAGAGTCCGTCTGGAGACCAGTTTCGTCAATATCGAACGAAAGGTTTTCTCGGCCCTTTTGGCTCTTATAGCAGCCTCTACTATAGTAACTGCTTGCCTCCACATCACAGCTGACCATTATGGAATGCCGCATGAAGATGATGAAAGTCGGTTTTGTATAGGCTTCTGCTCATTTCACCTTCTGGAGAGGTAAGCGCACTCTACTTGACCTGGTATGCGGACCTTGTTAGTCTCTTATTTTATTCTTCCTAGTTGACAAGTGGTATTTTGGCCATGCATAGTGAAAGACCATCCAAGCTATGTTCGTTCCGTGGGTCAACGGGAGCTGGAATGGATCAGGAAATACGGTGAATCACTATGGAATGAGTTTCCCATTACAATATTGTCAAAGGGGAAATTTCTCCTCCGGTCTATCTCAGTCTATTAAAGAGGTACAATTTGATGTCACCTCACATTCTGCCTGAAGACGTGGAGACAGATGAACAGACCTTGTACATGGCCTTCAACAGTGGGGACAAAAATACCCAGCTTGACACACTTCGGCGTGCTCTTCTGACACTTCGACAACATGCAGTATACAGAGCTTGCCGGGAGTGGAGCGGCAACGTGATTGCATTGAAAGGATCACTTATTAGACTTGCAGAGCATTGGGAGGAGTTAGTTAGCAGCAACCTAGAAGGAAACGATTGCCCAATTTCTTTCTATAAGAAAGAAATCGAGGATTTCTATGATGTCGAAGATATGTGGTTTAAAGCGACAATGTTAATAATTGGCGGTCTCTCCTGGACGGCTTGGGAGAAGATGGATGGGTCGGGCATAAATCATGCGGAGACCAACAGGCAGCTGAAGAAAGGGTAGTTTGGATCAAGCCAGGATGAGGATGGCTTTACGTCTATGGATTAGTTCTGGCCGTTTTAGTATCATGAAGAATATGACTGATGATTGGCCTGTCTATCTCATACTCTACGGTGAGATGGTCAACAATGCTACAAATAGAACTACCTAGGAGAGGTCCATATTCATTCGTCCAATTTGGAGACTTATTCTGCACTCACCCCAGACCCAATAAAGCCAATATTAATATGTTTAATAAATAGCATAGAGTGTTGTTTTCTACTAATACCTATATAGTATGTATAATGCATACTTGCTAGACAATGTATCAGAATAATGATATATTTACTTAAGCTTGCTATACCAACCCGTTGCGCAACTTCACACACACATATATAAATATATAATTTTATTCATAGATTTTAGAAAGATTAGATCTTTCCTATTATATCATTGAAATCACGTCGTTTTATTGATCTTTGGGCTCTCAGAAAGAGTTGTATGGGCTCTGACATCCATTTCCCTCTGCAGGCAAGCCTGACAACACTCCCGCATAGCAGCGTGTATTTAGAAGCGAGCTACATGAGGCAAATAAATTATTCTTCTTCATCATCATCATTATCATCATTTAACGAAAGGCCTGATCTCTATCATTCGGGAACAAAGCGCATCAAAATACAATAATCGCTTACATCATAGAAAGAGGGAGCAAATAGGGCGCAGTAAGCAAAGGCCCAAACAGAAGAACAGAAGATGAGAAGACAAGGTGCGAGACAAGTCAATGATAATACTGATTATGGATGAAGAGACTACGTCCAGAGAAGAACAGAAAAAGGACGCAGGTCGGAGAATGCCAATTTGACAGGCTTTAAGAAGTTGATTTATCGCGGAATTATGAGGCTTGCTCTTGGAATTGCAGGTAGTTCTAAGGCGTTTTTGGGTCCCGATCACTACCCCGGCTCCTGGAGTACGAGTTTGAATATTAAGCATTGACATCACTCGATCGGGTCAGGTCGCTCACCTCAACACAAGTTAGGTGTGTTGATGTTGCAAAAATTTAAATGGAATCCTCAGGCTTTCTAGGTATGTAATATATATTGGCTTAAGCTGCATCGCAGACCTATAATAGTGATTTAACAATAACGGACGAAGCATTTAGGAGGGAATATAATGAACAAGTACTTTTGCAAAATCATGTCTTATCTAATTTAGATGTCTCCTTGTGGTATCAGTAAATGCACTTAACTGGCGCATCCGGTTAAACAAAATTGTTCCGATCGAAATCACCTGTGCGCTTCATCGAATGTTTCGGAGGCATACTGGGAAAACAAAGAAACTGATGAGTTAAGTCTAGGGTCAAAGTGTTTTATATAAGCAACTGGTATCCTAAAAACAAAAAAAAAGAGAAGCAAAGAAGGAAATACTGGTCCTTTTATCGCCGATTCTTATGTACATGCCATGCGGATATTCTTGAGTTGGTATAACTAGTACAGTGTATGCTGTGTAATATATGACACTATTCCTAATCAGGGATAGCAGAAAACACAGAGACACTCGCGTGAAAACTCCACGGGTTGGTGACCCAAACGCCACGCACATTCGTGTCCTTTTCATCATCACCCGAACTTTCAACGTAGAGAGTAAATAGTCCTCCGGTCTGCAATTCTCCCCCAGCCGCTCACAACGAACTCTGTCATTTCCTATAGAGCAGTTGCCCATTATGCCTGGCTCTTTATCTCTTTTTTCCGTCAACGCCGTCATTCTTATGTCGGCCGACGATGGCTCTCGCATCTTCGCCAAGTACTACTCAGCACCTCATCCCCCAGCCGGCACTGCTCCCAATTCGACTGATTACCCCGGCGCAAACCCCTATCCGACCGTCAAAGAACAGAAGGCCTTTGAGAAAGGTCTCCTTGAGAAGACGAATAAGCAGACGAGCGACGTGATCCTGTATGACAACCGAATTGTGGTGTTCAAGATGGAGAGCGATGTGATGGTCTATGTGGTGGGAGGTGCCGACGAGAATGAAGTCTTGCTTTACAACGTTGTTTTGTCATTGAGGGATGCTCTGGGGATCTTATTCAAGTACGACCTATATTGATTTTCGGCAAATGCAGTACGTAACTGACTTGCTTTTAGGGGCGCCACCGACAAGCGCACAATCGTTGAGAACTACGACCTGGTCGCTTTGGCTGTTGATGAGATTATTGACGACGGAATCATTCTGGAGACAGACCCTGTCCTTATCGCCTCTCGCGTGAGCCGTCCTCCTGCGCCCGATGCGCCCAATCTCAAGAGTATCGATCTCTCGGAACAAGGTCTCCTCAACGCCTGGGAGATTGGAAAGCGGCGGTTGGCAGAGGGATTGCGACAGATGTAGAACAGTGCAAGGAGGCATTGCGTGTTTTGTCTTGTATCGGCATGATGCACATTTTTTTTTCCCTTGTGATATCTTTTTCTCCCCTATTTTTCCGTATCTTGGCTGGTCCCGGCGTGATTTGTGTGTTGCTCATTCTTTCATGATGTCTTTTACATGTTTTTCCCCTTTTGCTTTCTTACAGGGACCCAATGATTCTATAGAGATACACCTTAATGTTTCGCTGCAAGAACGCTGGGCTTCAGATGGGTTGGATGAGACCCAATCAAATGTTAACTACGGGCGTGGAAGCTTAATTCCCATAACCACTGAAAATAACAGTTTTAGCCTAGATCAGCAGCAATTCTAATTCACAGTAATCATAGCTATAGATCGATCTATTTGTACGATTGTCATCCCACGATCACTTCTCGACGGCCTGCGCGCTAGTTGCAGTGGAATAGAATGCTATGGAAAATCGGCCCCGCATACGTCACGCCAGGTCCCGGTACATCGCTAGAGTCAAAACAGAATCTATCTTCCGGATCAGACCAAACGTCTTTCAGGTTCACCTCGACTCTAGCCAGTTTCCGCCCTAGAATCTAGAAGATGAAGCAAAGATTCTCGTCCTTGGACGTCAAGGTACGTTCCCTTCCCCTTCCTCGTATACTGGAACAGGCAATTCACAGTACCACCAGGTCATCTCCCAGGAACTCGCCTCGGAGCTGGTCAATCTGCGAGTCTCGAATATCTACGATCTTTCGTCGGTAAGTCTAAATTTTCCCTCCAAAAGGTTGAAGTAGTATTAATGAGGAACCCGTCTGTCTCCATAGAGAATCTTCCTCTTTAAACTGGCTAAACCTGACCATCGCAAACAATTTATTGTCGACTCCGGGTTCCGATGCCATGTTACCCAATATTCGCGACCGACGGCCACCGCACCCTCTCCATTCGTGACTCGTCTACGAAAATTCCTCAAGTCGCGCCGGATTACCTCGATTGAGCAGATCGGTACCGACCGGGTCATCGATATCTCTTTCAGCGATGGCATGTACCACATGTTTCTGGAGTTCTTCGCGGGAGGAAACATCATCGTCACCGATCGTGAGCACAAAATGCTGGCTGTGTTCCGCCAAGTTTCCGCTGCGGAAGGGGAGGAAGCTCGTGTTGGCTTGCAATATGCCTTAACGAATAAGCAAAACTACAACGGTGTTCCGGAGATCACGCTGGACAGGATCAAAGAAACGGTGGAAAAGGCAAAGGCACTATTTGCGCGGGAAGACGGCACGCCGAAGAAGTCGAAGAAAAAGAATGCGGATGTTTTGCGCAAAGCATTGTCTCAGGGATTTCCAGAGTATCCGCCGCTTTTACTCGATCACGCTTTTGCTGTCAAGGAGGTCGATCCTACTACGCCGCTAGATCAGGTCTTGCAGGAGGAGGGTTTATTGCGACAGGTTGAAGGGGTTTTAAAGGAGGCTCAGGGCGAAACTGTACGACTATCCACCGAACGGAGTCATCCTGGCTATATTGTCGCACAAACAGACACTCGGTCCAATACCCAAGAGAGGACTGATAATGAGACGACGTCCTCCGGCAAACCCAGTGTTCTGTACGAAGACTTCCATCCTTTCAGGCCTCGACAATTCGAGGAGAAACCGGGCGTCACAATCCTAGAATTCCCCTCGCTGAATGCAACAGTTGACGAGTATTTCTCATCGATTGAAGTGCAGAGGCTAGAGTCGCGTCTTACGGAACGAGAAGAGACGGCCAGGAGAAAGCTTGATGCAGTAAGACAAGAACACGAGAAAAAGATCGGTGCTCTTAAGCAGACTCAGGAGCTGCATATCCGCAAGGCAGGGGCCATTGAGGACAATATCTACCGGGTTCAAGAGGCAATGGATGCTGTAAATGGCTTGATTGCACAAGGTATGGACTGGGTAGAAATCGCACGTTTGATCGAGATGGAACAGGGGAGAGGCAATCCCGTCGCGCAGATTATCAAGTTGCCTTTGAAGTTGTATGAGAATACGATTACACTACTCCTTGGAGAAGCTGGGGATGAAGTAGATGAAGGCGACGACCTATTCTCGAGCGATGAGTCTGAGGGATCGGATGATGAAGCTGAGAAGTCTCGCGCCGCGCCGGAGGTATTGACCATTGATATTGACCTTGGCCTCTCACCATGGGCAAACGCAACGCAGTACTACGAGCAAAAGAAAATGGCTGCAGCCAAAGAGCAGAGAACCACCCAATCTTCGTCGAAAGCTTTGAAGAGCCATGAAAAGAAAGTAACAGAAGATCTGAAGCGAAGTCTCAAACAAGAGAAACAGGTCCTTCGACCCGCCAGAAAGCCATTTTGGTTTGAAAAATTCCTGTTTTTCATTTCTTCAGAAGGATATTTGGTCCTAGGGTAAGTGCCATATATGCAACGTATCAAACATTTGGGCGTGCTCTGATTCGTATAGTGGGCGCGATGCTATGCAGAGCGAGATTCTCTATCGCCGCCATCTAAAGAAAGGTGATATCTTCGTGCATGCAGACCTAGAGGGTGCTAGACCCATGATTGTGAAGAACAGATCCAAAGACTCAAATTCCCCAATCCCACCCAGCACTCTTTCGCAAGCAGGCAATCTCTGCATTGCGACATCAAGTGCGTGGGACTCTAAGGCAATTATGTCGGCGTGGTGGACCAATGCAAGCCAAGTATCTAAAACTGCTGAAGCCGGTGGTCTGCTTCCTACTGGTGAATTCTTGGTTAAGGGCGAGAAGAATTTTCTTGCACCATCGCAGCTTGTGCTGGGCTTTGCCGTGATGTTCCAAATAAGCAAGGAGAGTCTTCGAAACCACAAGACGCACCAATTCGACGAAACCCCCACTATTACAAATCCGGCTGTAGAAGAAACCGGAGATGTTCAACATCATCAAGAGGCTAAACAGGATTCAATGCTGTCATATGAAACAGAACAGGCTAGTAATCCCAAAGATGAAGAGGGAGAGCATGGATCTGTCTCTAATGATGAACCCGAAGACCCCGACTCTGTTCCTGCTGAGAATCCGCTACAGCGTCGCGTGCTGGCGCCCCCTGCAGAAAATACGTCAGAGGATGCTAAGGACGCTGAGTTGGACGAGGATGAACACCAATCTACGAATGAAGAAAATGTCACTCCGGAGGAAGAAGAGGAAGGAGCCGAAGCAGAGACGCCAGCAGAAGACCTAGCTGCATCAAGTGGAGAAGAATCGCAACAGAAAGGCCAGCTTCCTAAAGCAGGGCAAGGAAAGTCGAATGAATTATCGGAGCTTGGTCAAAAAGGCGCAAAAGGGGGCTCGAACTCAGCAACCAATGGCACGACTGCTAAATCGGTGGGAAAGAAACAGACGCAGGCCCCTTCACGAGGCAAGAAGGGAAAGGCAAAAAAGATCGCAGCGAAGTATGCGGAACAGGATGAAGAGGAGCGTGAGTTAGCCCTTCGCCTCCTCGGTGCCAATAAAGCAAAGGCAGACAAGGCAGCCGCCGAAGCTGAGGCCAAGGCGAAGCGCGAGCGCGAAGCTGAGATGCAGAAGAAGCGTCGCCAGGCCCAGCACGAACGCGCGGCACAAGCAGAACGAAAACGACAAGCTGTCTTTGAAGAGGGAGCTGCTGATGACTACGACGAAGAAACCGCTGTTGCGGAAGCGGCGGATCTCGACTGGATTCCCGCACTGGTTGGAACGCCTCATCCTGATGACGAGATCCTTGCAGCTATCGCAGTCTGCGCTCCGTGGGCAGCGCTCGGCCGTTATAAATACAAAACCAAATTGCAGCCCGGAACAGTGAAGAAGGGGAAAGCAGTGAAGGAAATCCTCGGCCGATGGATCTCGGAAACTACTACTGGAAAGGTTAAGAAAGAGCACGCTGAAGATGCCGGGATCCCTAGAGCTATTGCAGAGAAGCTCCGTGCCCGGGAAGGAGAACTACTCAAGACATGGAAGGACACTGAAATTATTAACACCGTCCCTGTTGGCAAAGTGCGGATTATGACTGGAACAGGAAGCGGAGGTGGTGGAGGAGGAGATGGAAAAGCGAAGGGGAAAGGAGGTGGTGGCAAAGGAGGAGGGAAAGGAGGAAAGAAGAAATAGATAAATCTACTCTGGGGCATTGGATTTCAGTACTATCTATACCATGTATCTACTCTGATCTTCTCATGAGGGTGTCGCAAAAGGATATCGCTTAGTCATAACCGCAGACGTCATCGTGAAGATTTTCGGTTTCTTCGCGACAAATAATCGACACAATTTTCCGGGCAGCAATTCCTCGGGTCTTGAGTTCATTTCTTCACAAGTGGGACAAGGCGGCAATATCATCAGGCTCCATTGAACAAATAATATACTAGACGCCCAACTGTCCTCCTTTCCCCCAACTTGGCCTTCTACTCGCATTCAGTCTTGGCTCAACACCCCGCGACTTGACGATTTTCGTGCACTTCTCTGTCTGAGAAGATAGGGGTAGCTAGTTGCACCTTTTGAGATTGTTTGATGATTACGGTTATCGAAATCATCCATTATCATACCAATCAAGCTGGTTCTGTTTTTCCCTCGCCTTGTCGCTGGCGGCCGTCCGCACAGCTGTATCAGGTTCTTCACAAATTCTAGCAACACTATGGCGCCCAGGGAAGCGACTCGGATCCTGTTGGTTCGTCGACTCAATAAAGAAGGCCCAGGCGACAGGTCGCTTGCCGAGTGGTGGGAAAGCGAATGCAGCAGCAAATCTCCCGAAGCCTCCGCAATCAAAGAAGCGGCCGAATTACTTCGGACGAGTGATATCCCGGTTGCTTTCCCTACGGAGACAGTATATGGATTGGGGGCAGATGCAACACGGAGTGATGCGGTGCGAGGGATTTACAAGGCGAAGCAACGGCCCTCGGACAACCCATTGATCGTCCACATCGACTCGCTGGATATGTTGGAGCGACTCCTCAATCCGGTGCACACTAGTCCAACACGCGCAACAAGGACAGCGAGGCACTCTATTCCTACCATCTACCATCCTTTGATTGACCGTTTCTGGCCAGGCCCTCTCACGATTCTTTTGCCGAACCCCTCGGGATCGATCCTCGCAAAGGAAGTCACCTCCAACCTGACTACGTTTGGCGTCCGCATGCCCTCGTCTCCGCTGGCTCGCCTGTTGATCCACGTCGCAGACCGACCACTTGCGGCTCCGTCGGCTAACGCTTCTACCAAACCCTCTCCGACGACTGCAGGACATGTGTGTAATGATCTTGAAGGTCGAATTGAACTGATACTCGACGGTGGTCCCTGTGGGGTGGGCGTTGAGAGTACAGTGGTGGATGGGCTGTCCCATCCTCCGACCATTTTAAGACCGGGAGGAATTGGAATCGAGGAACTACGGACGTGTCCCGGGTGGGACAATGTGCAGATTGGGTATAATGATGGGACGCTCGATGTCAAGGAAGTCCCCCGGGCGCCCGGTATGAAGTACCGTCACTACTCACCCAAGGCGCGTGTGGTGCTTTTTGAAGCCGAGTCGGACGAACAGGCTGCTTCGAAGCGTATACGCAAGGACCTGGAGGATACCGCAGTGGGTGCTCATATGATTGGAATCCTGCGGACTCGGCACTGGAAGAAGGGCTTGAGGTTGCTGTCGGACGACGAGATGCAGAAGACCCTGAAGCCTATTCCCTCACTACACGACGACTTGGTGGGATTCTCGGTCCCCGTGCAAGACAAGGTCAATGGAGGCCTTACCACTAAGGAGACGTTTGACTGCCATCTGGGAGGTGACGTCGAGTCTATCGCGCACCGACTATTTTCGGCTCTGCGAGCCATGGATGAAATGGGCGTGGAAGTGATCTATGTCGAAGGAATCTCTGATCACAGTGGTGATCTGGCTGCTGCCGTCATGAATCGACTTCGGAAAGCCGCAGGAACCGAACTTCGGGTGTAATCATAATGAGTCAGTTTAGTCGTGCTCACGTATATAGAATATCCTTATTATGTATGACAAGTAATGGAATGAGTGATGTAAATGATTTGATCGGTCAGAGCCCTTCTAGTCTCCTGCTTTCTCCGTTTTCCGTCGGAACCCCCCGACGTTTATCCATCAGCTTATCGGATTGTCAAGTGGGTCGTGAATCGTTAGAATCGATAGTCTGGTTTTTAACCTCGCTGCTTTCCATCTGAAGCTACCTTGGATCGAATGTGCTTTTCTGCTCGATGTCCCCAGAAGACTCTGGGCCTTTCGTTCCTTGATTTGAATTCTATTTCCTAACTCGTTTATGATACTTCCCCGCCGTTTTATCCCCGAACAGAATGTGCCAGTCAGATCTTCACGATTTCCTCCACGGCCTTCCCAAATGCGAGCATCATGTTCATTTGGAAGGATGTCTTACTCCGGAATTAATCTTCCACCTTGCGGAGAGGAACAGTGTTCAACTCCCTAAGGATCCAGCCTACGAGACTGTGGAGACGCTCACCCAACGCTACGGCCACTTTACATCTCTGGACGATTTCCTCGGTTTTTACTTCTACGGCATGTCGGTCCTTCTTCAAGAATCCGACTTTGCAGACCTAGCATGGGCCTACTTCCAAAAAGCCCATGCTGACGGCGTGCACCACGCAGAGGTCTTCTTTGACCCACAGGTACACCGGGACCGGGGGATTCCCTATGCGACTATCGTCTCCGGATTTGTTGCAGGGTGCAAGAGGGCGGAGAAAGAGCTGGGTCTTACTACTCGTCTCATTCTATGTTTCGTGCGTCACCTTCCTGTCGAGTCCGCTGCGAATGTATACGAAGAGGCACTAGTACACCAGCATTTCGATACTGATATCGTCCACGGCTTGGGTTGGTCATCAACCGAGATAGGGCCACCCAAGGACATGTTCCGTGAACTGTATAGCTCCGCCTCTGCTAGGGGGATCCGGTTGACTGCCCATGCTGGCGAAGAGGGCGATGCGTCCTACATCAGTACGGCGTTGGAGTTGGGTGCGCAGCGAATTGACCATGGGATCCGACTTGTGGAAGACCCGGTGTTGATGGAGAGGGTTGCTCAAGAGGGAATCTTGTTGACGGTTTGTCCTCTCTCGAATGTCCAACTACGCTGCGTGGATTCGGTGGCTCAAGTCCCCATTCGCAAGTTTTTGGATGCAGGAGTCAAGTTTTCCATTAATAGTGATGATCCAGCCTACTTTGGAGGATATATACTAGATAATTATTGCGCAGTACAGGAGGCTTTCCAGTTGTCGATTGAGGATTGGAGGGTCATTGCCGAGAATAGTGTCAGTGAGAGCTGGATCGATGGAGAGAGGAAGCTGGAATTACTTCGGCATATCGATACCCACGTGCAGAAGCATCTAATGGTCCTATGAAGCCCAATGATTAATGAAGTCTAATGTCCGGTTTTGTATATAGTTCTTGCTTATGTAGATGGTAATATAACTAGATCTTTTGCTTCAACCAACTCATCACAAAGAGGATACCTATAGAAAATGACATTTGTCTCTTATAGATTGACAGTGTCGAAGACACTATATATTCGAGTAATTCTCGAAATAGGCATGGTGAGTAGGTCGAACGTATAGGCTGCTTTTCACCTTGAGTTGACCAAGATTACTAACATTTTAGTTGCCAAGCAACTACGACCCAGACAAGCCAGCTTCATAACACTATGTCCCACACTCTCGACTCCTCCGCGATAAGCAAATGCACCCTGTTATCTCATTAGTCCGTCTTATAGGCTGCGGTACCATCACGCAACTCTCGCAGGATTTTGGGCGTCGAATTTTGCCTGCATCACGATCCCTCCTCCATTTCAGCTTCCTCCCTCCCCACACTTCGAGTATCTTGAGAAATACCGGTAGGACCTATATCTATTCTCAAGCGAGAGTCATGTCTTTAAATGCAGCCGACGATCGCTATAAGCTTGTTTTCTTCGTGCCACACTCGCACCTCGACTCGGTCAAGGAGGCGGTATTCGCTACTGGAGCTGGGACCTTCCCCGGGGGAAAATATTCTAAGTGCTGTTTTCAGACGCCTGGTCAGGGACAATTTATGCCTGCTGATGGTGCCAATCCGACCATTGGTGCCGTAGGAACCCTGGAATATGTGGAGGAGATGAAGGTCGAGATGATATGCGTGGGACGGTCCGTCATGCTGCACGCCGTGGACGCGCTGATCACGGCTCATCCATATGAGGAGGTTGGATACGAGGTCTATAAGATAGAGAATGTGTGAAATCTCTGACTGAGGGTGATAATGAAGTTGTGGAGGAAGTCCATTCGTTTCTTATGGTGGTGCTTTCGTGCTTGCTTCTTGATTAGGGAATGAACCAGGGGGTTCTGTTCAGCGGTGATACCCAGATTTCGGATGGGGTAGCTAGATATCATGACAGTTGTAGTTCTATTGCACTTTGTCTCCGTAGTATTCTATAAGCACATCCTATCAGACTGGATGAATGCTGCCAAGTGCAGGTATGCGAAGGACTTCCCGATTGGGAATGCCACGGGCACACAAGGCGGGAGTAATCTGTTGTCGCTGATTGGCTGACCGCAGCACCCGCAAAACGCCTCTTCGACTCCAATTGCAGCCGAATCGTTCATCTTCGTCTCATCATCGCCGACTTCCTCCCTCAGCCAGTTCATTCCCTCTCCGCCGCCAGCAATGGCTTCCAGAATCTTCCCCGCTGTCCCGCGGGTCGGCCGTCAATTGTTTCAGAGCGTCCCAAAGTCTCAATGCAGACCGTTCTCGGCTGGTCCGCAACGTTGCAGCGACTCCCTTGCCGTGGTATGTTCAGGAATATCAACAGCGAAGTCCTGTGGCGGATCACGCGGATCACAATTGGTTTTGGACTGTATAGCAGGGGAATAAATGTGGTTTGGGATCCCTCGCGCTGACTACTCGTCTCTACCAGCACCGCAACAAGCCTACCAACAATCCATCCATCCCGTTCAAGTTCTCCGAGCAGAACCTCAAACTCGCCGATGAAATCCTCAAGCGCTACCCTCCCCAGTATAAGAAGGCTGCGGTAATGCCTCTCTTGGATCTGGGCCAGCGTCAGCACGGCTACACCAGCATTAGCGTTATGAACGAGGTCGCCCGCCTCCTCGAGATGCCTCCGATGCGTGTCTACGAAGTCGCTACCTTTTACACTATGTACAACCGTGAGCCAGTGGGCAAGTACTTTGTTCAGCTCTGCACAACGGTATGTATTCTATTTAATTACACCCCCCTGTTGGCCATTGAACGGACTTTACCTCGTAGCGGACCCCTACTGACAGTAGTTTCTAGACACCCTGCCAGCTTGGTGGCTGCGGAAGTGATAAGATCGTCAAAGCCATTACGGAACACCTTGGTATCACTCCTGGACACACAACCGAAGACGGACTGTTTACCTTTATTGAGGTCGAATGCCTGGGTGCCTGTGTCAATGCCCCTATGGTTCAGATCAATGACGACTACTACGAGGATCTCACTCCCGAGTCGATTAAGACTCTTCTCACCGCGCTTAAGGAATCTGCCACTGCCACTGATGCTGGTAAACAGGTGCCTGCCCCAGGCCCCATGAGTGGAAGACAGAGCTGCGAGAATAGTGCTGGTCTCACGTCCTTGCGGGAGCCTGTGTGGGATCCAGAGACGATGATGAGGAAGGATGGAGCCTTGGATGCGCAACAGCAATAAATATAAGATGAATCATAATTCAAGCGAAGGAGATTCTTCCAATTTCTAGTTTCATTTCCTGGTTGGTAGTAACGGAACAGGGCCACTAGGCGTCGGTTATGTACAGTACAGTGTTCCTCATGTTTTCTCTTTGGAGGGGGGAAAATCGGACGTGATGGGAGACAATCGATCTACCATAGAATAGTTTATTCATCAGTACCCAATGCACTCGATTTGGTTTTCATTTTTGCCCTGCAAGTCATGTGCTCAGTCAATTAACCGCCCCTTTCTAAACTTTCCACTTCTACAGAGTTTACTAACATCAAGATCAGGAAATTATCATGAACTTGCATCTTGCGGTGTGAGATGGTTTGGTCCGAGATAGTGTAACAGCGCTACTCATTCTCATATTTCAGAAGCCGATAAACAATTCATTGAAATGGAATCAAGAAAGTACATTTCAAACAACATTATCCATCATCAACGACGGACCCTGACAGCTGATCGATTCGGAGTCAAAATCGAAATCTCGGGATACTAGAATAGGCTCGCCATTGCGCTCGATCAAGACCGATTCTCGGCGTTCTTGGAAGAGATTCACGTCAATAGTCATCTTTGCCAGGAGGTGGTAGATGTGAACGTGTTTCGTCTGCCCGTACCGCCGAGATCTTCCAATAGCTTGGGTCATAGTGGAGTCATAGTCATATTGGGTCTCTGCAAGCATGGGGGAGAGAAAAATAACGTGGTTGGCGCATTGAAGATTCCTAACGGATTATTAGTTTAACAGGCCAGCATAAGCAGTGACGGTGCAGGCTATACTTACAATCCGGCAGCCATTTCACTCCCCAGATTCAAAATCAGGACCCTACTTTCCCCCAGGCCATTCTTCTGATATTCCTCAATTTTATGCGCTGACTTGCGGCCGGTAGTTGATATTGCCGTGTATTTAATTCTGGCCAGATCCAGCGCCATACACGCGACTTCCACCAGTTCGGGGAACTGGATGAATAGAAGGACTCGTTCATCTGTGGGAACGCTCTGGATGATTTGGATGAGCTTGTCCATCTTGCTACCGCCGTATTTGGCACTGCTATCGTTTTCATAGCGTCCAAGTGTGGACCCATTGATGATGTTGAATTTCTTGCCGGAGCCACGACACCCTTCAACTATGCACTCCTCTTTTTTGAGGACACCCGGAACACATTTTATGCAGAGTGTATGGCCACACGAACCGAGTATATTGATGCCATGTGTTGTGCGGAGCTTTCCCTGGCACTTGCTGCACTCTATATCTGAGCCAGTCTGTGCAAGATGCATTGCTTCCAAGAACCTGAGAGCCCGTGTGCGCATAACCCACTCCACGATATAATTGCGGATATCTGTTGTTGCTTTTTGCAATAGTACTTTTAATTCGTCTATACTGGTTGGCTTATTTGGAAGTGCCGGCATTCCATCCTTGTCGGTTTTGCTCTTGCGAGTTTTCTGCATGCCCTGTCTCATGCTATCCCCTCGTTTGGCACTACACCCATCGTCCTGACCTATGTCTTCATTGGCTTCCGATGACTCTGCTTCTTTCTCTAAGCCAGAGAAATAAGAGACACTGTCATCGACCTCCTGATCCTCGGCCATGGACTCCGTTACTGCCTCTATTTCGGACTCCTTTCTCAGAGGAGTGTGATCGGGGTCGGCGAAGAAAAATTTCCAGTCATCGTCTTTGGGATTAAGGACCGCATATTTAAGAAACGCATAGGCTTTTGTTGTCACAGTTTCGTCACCAAAATCGTGTCTCAATACGCTTTCGACGAACTTGTGGAAATTATCATGCCTTATATCACGTTCACCATAGAGCCACGCAGCCAGTTTAGTCTTCATGAGAAATTCATCCACAAGAGCAGTAATTTGCGCCCGTCGCGTCTCAATGAGAGACTTGCAAGTTGTCGCCTCGGGTTTCCCACTGTCCCACCGACCATGAAGGGCAAGAGATGCACAGCGCTTGAGCAGCGCCTCTTCGGGAGTTCTGCTGCTGCCAATGATTTCATCTAGGCGCTCAACCTGGTCGCTACTGAACTTTCTTCTGCCACGGCGCATCTGACGATTATAGGTCATCAACTGTTTATAGAGCTCGAGGTAGATTGCTCTTTCTGCTGGGGATTGAGACACTAGAATGATGTGCTCTGTGAACGGAATCTCGTCGATGTCAGCAATGTTTCTGCGTGCGAAACGGCTCAGGAATATCTGTGCAAGCTCATGACGATGCCGGTGCCATGCCTCACTTCGTGGTGCTCGGAAGGCCTGGAATGCTTCTGCATCCGACCTATGTTTCCATAAAGCCTTGAGACGTTTATTTTGGGAATGCAGGTCATCGTCATCGACACCAAGATGGATGCCCAAAAACGGTGCTATGGATTTGACATCAGCGAAATCGTTTAAAGGAGGCGTGCCAGAAAGCACCCATTTGGAACGAGCCTGTAGCACCAGAAGGGGCCCAAGTCTCTCAGTATTTGCATATGTAAATTCGTCAATGACAAGACGGTCAAAGGAGAACATATGCAGCAGAGGAGTTTTGACTATCTCCCAGTCCTGGTTCTTTTCATCCCTGCTTATGTTGAATTCTTTTCGGTCATCCCAAGTCTTTGCCTTTCTCTTGCCAACTATTAACCGACCAGGCTGTCTTTTGGTGCCTTTGCACTTTGCATTGGAATTTACAGAGTCCTCATATTCAGTCGCCTCTTCCTCTGAGTTCACACCGACAGATCCCTGAGCAAATGACTTCATAGGCTGAAGCTTTAAGAGACGGGACACCTTGGACCGAAGAGTGTCCGGATCTTCCCAATCGCTTGAGTCAGACTTCTCATCAGCACTGGATATATCGGCATATGGCAGCCCTGTCTCTGTGCTAGGCTCTTCGTGCATCTTGGCTTCTGCATATCGCTTTCCTCTCAACCGTTTTGACGGAACATAAGTATAATTTGCCTGCTCATCTTTGACTTTCTGGCGTTTGGCACGCAATGATTCAAGGAAAGCATCGGGACCTTGATTCACTAGGATCTCCACCTGTTCTTTGAGCGATGCTTGGGCTTCCGAAAACCAATCATCGAAGTTGCGACCCGGCTTCGTTGGAACCCGTGGCATACCAGTCAACCTCTGCAGCTTTTGATAGTAACCTGCATTATTGAAGATATTCCACGACACCAAAATAATATCCGAGTTCCGAATATCACGAATTGTTTTCTTGGTGAAGGCCATGGCAGTCGAAAAAACCAGAACTTTATATTTGCTTCCCAAGAATTTGGTGATCTCGGACTGCCACTGCGGCAGCATGATATGAGGAACCACAATGAGCGTGCTCTTTGTAGGAATAAATCCTCTTGTGGGCTCCGGCGCTGATGCATTTCCCCTTTCAAACTGCGCGTCAATCAAACCGAGGACGATAGCTGTTTTCCCGTATCCAACGTCATCTGCTAGGACGCCTCCACGAACACATTTTTGGACGCTCACTTTTGCTTCTGCACGCCACATCAGCTGTGATAGCAAAGCCTCCTCTGTCTCTTCCTCTACAAAAGGTTCGATGTCGTCACTTTCTTGCACTATCATCCATGACAAGGAGCGAAGCTGTTCAGGTCGCAGCTTGAGCAAGAAACTCGGGGGCTGGCTGGACTGGGAGTCGGATCTATTGCTGTCCAGGTCGAATTTAGGGAACACCAAGTTCCTTGAATCGTATGCATTTGGAATCAATCGCCAATGAAAAGAAACATTACCTGTGGTACTCGGCCCAATGAGCTTACTGTATGCCTGGTGCAGAAGGCTCTGAATATTGAGAGTGATGCGCAAGCTTCCAAAGCCATGTTCATCGATTCGACGAAATATCAAGAAAGGGGGAGGCCGTGCTTTATACTGACGTTCATACAAGGCTGCATCGTGAGGATCTTCGTACGCTTTGAGCCATCCCCTTCCATCACGGCCCCATAGTAGCCGTGGCTTGGGTGGCACGCAAGTGGTGCATGCCGAACAGCCGACTACTTTAAGTGCTTGCCCTTCGACGACTATATTCCAATCTTCAAATCCGGAAATTTTGCATGCTTTTTGCAACAACCAGGAATAGTCTCGCAGCCAAGATTGCGAGTCCAGAGGGTCACTGACCTCCCATGGACCCTTGTTTTGGATTGAGCCAAAAGTGTCTGCTGGAGCTGCAAATGATAACAGAGTAATATTCGCATTATGACAATCAGCATGGGTGATCGATACAGTACTCCCAGGCTCCAGATTATAGCAAGTGATGGGATCCTTAGGAACATAGGGTCGCAAGGTGGCTGTTTGTATCCCAATCCATTTACGGTAGTAAACATTGACATATCTCGGCTCAGATTGAACCGTTCCAGAACGCCACTTGTGGGATACTTCGGCGATAGTTAGTCGTGGTGCGTATCCAGGGTTACGTCGATGTTCCAACGAGAATACAAAAGAGTCATTTCTCGGCTCTCCAAGTTTGCTTGGATCCAAAAACAGGTACACGACAGGGCCGTGTTTGTCCGCCTCTCTTTTGTGCAAATATGCACTTGCTGTATCACAGTCAGGTAAAAGACTGTATGTTCCCCGAATATCGACGTCAAGCTCGCTCACGTCTTTGTCAGAGCCCTGAATGACGATTTTTAAAAAAGACTTGGATGTCCTGCAGCTGGCCTTTTCTAGGCCACATTTTCTTTCATAGGATTGGACTCGGTTTCCTGTCCCATGAAACTGCAGCGTGCACTTGGAGCTGACAGGGGAGCATATCTGCCATATACCTTGCAATAAGCAACCGGGTATAGGCGTCATCCGTGCAATTGGCTTTGACAGTATCTCACGGTTGGCACATACAGCAGGATCTCTATCAGATGCTTTGGCAAAGAACAGCCAGTTGACTTTATCTGGTGGCTCGATGACAAGGTTGAGGACGGAATGCTTGCCTTCATAAGAAGCGGTCCAAACCTCACTTCTTTTAATGTCCAAGAAACGCAGCTCGTCTCCAATCGTCCGTGTTACAGCTTGCAAGAACTGATCCCAGACAGCAGGGGGACATGGCAGTGATGAATTCGTTCTGAAAGCATCGTAACTTTTCCGGGATATGCCAGACATTACCAACCTTGCCGGCAATATTCCCCGAAGAATACTAACAAAATCCAAAGGCGGGCTTCGTACTAAATCCACCCAGCGCTCATACAAATGAGTGGGATTACCACTGCACTCTGAGCAAGCTGTATGAGCACATAGAGTGCATCTCAAAATACTGTGTCGGACTGCAGACTGTCTCTCACACATGCAGTACCTTGCGCTCCGTGCGGCTTGCTCTCCAAAATCGCGGATGTCTAGGTCAACGAACTGGCCGACTTGTATGTTGCTTGGAACTAGGTTGTAGTCATCCTGGGGAATAACACTTTGGAACCTGTGGCGGTCGGATTTGACTGTAGATGCTCTTTCTTCCTTCTTGAAAACTTTATATCCGACTATCAAGGCGGAGAGGATCGCGACGCCGACAACGGTTGAGCTCATGGCGTTACCTGCGAGATCTTGCAGCTCACGCTGTGATTCCCGCGTCAGAAGCAGTCGGTCCAACGGTAGCCCTTGCAAAGCGAGAGACTCAATACCACAAAGCGGGCCGCCTCTCGTGGTGATGTATGGTAGGCCGCAGGGTGTGATGCAGCCAACGATGCCATATGCACGGTTGTCCAGCTCTCGATCTAGCCCTTGAGAAAGTTCGATGTATCTCCTATATTTCAGTCAGCATGAACTATATTATCTCTCTTTTCCTAGCGAAGCGTACTCTTTATAGTTCATATCGTACCCTTCCAAAAGTTTGCGCAGAAAGTTAACATCAATTGTGTCCAGAACTCTCTCGGGCATGGACTTGATCCATGTGTGCCAGGCAAAGTCGAGCATCTGACAGGTACCATTATCCTGATACCTAGTTACTGGATGTTTGTGTCCAAGCATATGGCTCAGACGATAGTTCTGATGACGAACCTGGTACCTTGACCAATCAATAGTCGCCCTTGTAGACGACGCCGCGATACGAACAGCCATGTCTTTTTCAATCTGTTCCAATCGCGGGTCATCCGCATTGAGCAAGAACATCCCAGCCGGCGAGCTAGCAGGACGCTTAAAGTTGACGACCAAGTTCTTCCATTCGAGCAAGTCGTCTTTCGAAAGACCATGTCCCTCGATGAGTTTCTGATCAATGCAGAACATATACCCTCTTTCCCGGGTCTGGGGCAAATAGTATGCCTTCGTATCTACATCAATATGGACAGCAAAATAGTCGATTTCGTTCCAATGTTGACCAATTTTTTCCCAGGGGGCAGTTTTCACGTTCTCCAAAATGACTATCCGTGGTCGATAGGTTTTCGCGTACCGGATAATTCCCCAAAATGTGCCCCCAGATTCACCTTTTTCGTCCAAGGTCTTCCGTCTGTTGTTCAGACCGGAGAAGTCAACGCAGGAGAATCCAGCAACCAAGAGGTCAACGTTCTTGGGAATCTTTTCCAAGGAGCCATAGGCTGTTTGGCTAGTATGCCGGTTAGATTGGAAATGAAGTGATCCGGGGAGGGAAGGCAGAGAGAGAAGGAAGAATAAAACAAAAGAGGAAATACATACGCCACACGATCCTTAAGCTCACCTACATCACGGAAGATAAATCGAGGATGAAAGTTTCTCTCGATATAGGCCTGTTTAAAGGGAACAATTTCCGCACTGAAGAGGTGACGGAACTCAAAGTTCTTACCGAAGTGTTTTCTGAGATCTACTTCTTGTCAGCACGAAAGCCAAAGACGAATGCTGCTCATGCGCAAGAAACAAGAGGAGAAGATAAGAGACGAGACCAGTAGCGCCACTTACTTTCCTGCACCATTTCCAATGCCAGCAATGGACTCTCTGTCCCCGAGCAGACCGTCACCACGCGTAGTTGTCGTGATCCAAGATGAGACAGAACATCATCAAGACCTAGTTCTAATGCCCTGCTTGTGATCGAGTGATAGATGTCACTGAGTTTGTACATCGGTGGAAGTCCTAGCGCAAGCTGCGTCCGCAGTGTCTTTGGACCCGAATATGGTCGGGACTTGACCAGCTCTGGGATATCATCGGGATCATGGAGATTATCTAATGCCTTATGAAGAGCACTGGAAGATTCAGGGCCGTTTGGGCTCAGGATGGGTCGGGGGCCTCGTCTGCTTTTCTTTGGTGGACGGGTGGAGACTGCGGGAGTGGTCATTTTTCTCTTTGGGGGCATTATGCAAAAAGAATCTTCCTTTTTATTCTTTGGGAAGACAGGATGGGTATAATTAAAGAAATTGAGTAAATAATCACAATATTATGGAGTATGAAACAAAGTGACTGTAGGGCACGTAGAGATCACGTGGAATATGGACGAGCATGAAGAGAGTACATAAACAGAATAGGAAGAAACAGAAAAGAAAAGAAAATAAAAAAATTCAGTAATAAAAGGGGGAGAAATATAAAATAACAAAGGTAAACAAGAGCTAACTAGTGAATGAATGGTCTGTAGGAAATAATCGTGCATCTTTGTACTAAAAGTGTAGAGTTCAGTCACTGGAAAAGACACTAGTATTCTGGACTACAGGACACTGGAACTTGAGGTTTGCTTTCACTGGACCACTAAGTGTTAATTTCTTTCAAAGACTTTTAGAATCAGCTAGTCTGAGGCTTTGTCTTTTGTTATTTAACAAGCTATAGATTAGAGTGTTGGATATCAAGGTCTATACAATTTTATTGGTAACTTTGGTACAAAAGAAGGAATAACTCCTATTTAGCAACAAAAACAGTGTACCCATAGAAGTGCAATTTGCAAGTAGAAGAATAAAGAATACCATCTGCTTAACACCCAATGTCCACGCCCACTGGAACTCAGACTTGTTTTCCATATCAGAATCCCACCAAGCAAATCAGATACTTCCACATATAATCTAGCCCATTCATAAAACCATTTACATCTACGGCCTTTCTGACTGCAGGATATTCAGCTGATGAAGTGTCAGTGGCAAACGCTGCTAGGGACTCAATAGTCGAACGTCGCGAATCGCTTCGTAGATGATTGCAACCAATGGCCCTATTGTCTTCTTTGGACATCAATTTAAATATTCGTCGTCTGCTGTTGGGATGTTCCACGAAGCCTACGTGGAGTGCTCCTAGTTCATGTTGGACTGCCTGGTACAGGATTTTTGAGCCGGTGCCGAGGAGCTCTCCGGTGTGTTGAAGCTTAGTAAAGGGCTCTGGAATATCTTTGTATGCGGTACTACTGAGATACATGATGTTAAGATATTCATATCTCTCGATGGCTGGAAAGATTGGGCCCCTGGAGCGATTTGAGATTGTGTTCCAGACTGGGTAGTGCGTCTTTGATGACGGCGTTGATTCATTCTGAGATGTCAAGTCAGGTTGTTGCAGGCCAGGTCGCTGCGATTGTTGTCAGATATGGCGCCTCTTACTTTTGAAAGTTCCGGGTCGGAGAGATATGGAGAGAATATTTCCGATGTGCTCGTCTGTATTTGAGGTCGGAGGTTCTCAGAAATGTCAGGTGCCAGACGCGTAGATCCACGGCCTGGCAAGTAACGTATAGGCGCACGCACATATGAGAAATACGATCTCCATGGCCTGCATGGTGTAGCGACTGGAGATGAATGCCATAGAGTTGATGGATTGATTATGCATTTCAGCTGGTTGGACGTATGATCTCACTAGGTTCGCGAGATAGGCTAATTCCGCCACGTATGGGACAATGTTGATATGGACCCTTTTCATGGTGAAGGAGAGGCTGGGACTGTGGGCGACAAGATTTGTAGGGAGTCCGTTATTCAGACCTGGGTCAATCATCTTTGTTGCCTGAGAGAACAGCAGTAAGCCAACGTTCGTGCCTTGTCCATGCGGCGGATGTGATTGAAACTGCTTGGAAATTGCCTCCATGGAAGATGCCGTCTTATTTTTATCCACGAGTTGGTTATCACATGAGGAATTGAGCTCAGTTGTGACTTGCTGATCAATGAGAAGAAGGTCTTGTTCTGAGGGCCAATCTACTGGCCAATGCAGCATGGAACGCAATCATTGACAAGCCCTAGCCGTTCTTTCGTCCAAGAAATCGGTGGTTCGCACTTGCAGTGCTTCATCTCTAATAAAAAACAAGGACACCGGCCTGTGTAAGTTGCAGCAGTCTGGCTTGTAGAGAAGTTGCTCGGTCCGTGCTTAAGTCTGCACTACATCCAAAGCCAGTATTAACGCCTATGAAAGGATATCAATGCTTCGAATAGACTTTCATCTCATACTTGGGAGAGAAAACAGAATACTAGGTAGGGAGATCCTGCAACAAGGTACTGTACGCGAATGTGACTGGCTCGTGTCGCTGTTATTCACACTTGCCTCCAATTCGCATCTTCAGCTCTGATCGGATCGTGGTGATTGGTTGACCTATGAAAATGCCAGATAATCGATGGTCGTAGTCCGTAGCAATTGATGAGGTGCCTGTACAATGTAGCCATCATAATGATGCGATGGTTGGAAGAATCTGGTGGTCGCGCAATCCGACCAAGGCGGGCCCTCCAGTACTGAAAATACAGATTCTAGTGACATGAACTTGCAAGAGATGGGCTGAGAAGGCAATGTGATTGATCAAGTACGTGGACAATTTTGTATGCTCCGTATGAGAAAAAAACCAACCATGGGGATATCTTCCACGTGTCTAAGTGTACATCCGAGTCAATCGCAAGAGAACCATGTGCGCCATTCCATCTGTCCCCAAAACAGAAACGGAAAACAATAAAGATAAAATGCAATGAAATAAGAAAGAAGAAGAAGAGGGTTTATTATCCAATGCAAAATCACAACGCCCAATAATCTGCAAGAGATTCCTCCATCTAACGCATCCCACCTTGCATCAGCTGCTGTCGTAGTAGCATGATCTGACTCCGTTCCATAGGGGGGAGGGCATCAATGGCTGACTGAGGCATGGTGAGCACTTGCTGGAGGAGCTCTTCTTGGCCTGCAATCTGCGGTTGTGGTGTGGGTTGAGATGCCGGCTGAGGAGTAAAAGGCGTATTGACCATGGGAGGCGTCGAAACTTGACCAGGGACGGCTGAAAATTGTTGGAAAGCCTGCGTTGCGGGAGGAGGAATGGCAGCTGCAGGTTGCGCCGCTTGTTCCACTACCGATCCTAGAGTGCTGTAGTCCACCAGGTTCATCAGAAGCAATGCCTGGAAGATCGCGTATGCGAGCTGGGGAGCCTGTCGCAAAAGTTCGGCAGCCCGAGCGGGGTCCGCGACTGCCAACGATTTCATCTGAGAGAGAACATCGAGTAACTGGTTTGGAGGAAGGGAGGATAGGGTTTGAGAGATCGCATTCGGACAGTCCAGGTGGGGAGGCAAATCCACCCCAGGAGGCAGGGGTGGTAGAGGAACTGATGACTGCTGACCTCCTAGCTGACCATCCTGCTGCACGGGAGCTTGCCCGGTTTGCGAATAATCGGGGGGGACCGAATCCTTCTCGTTGTTATGCGGCCAATCCACCCGAATCTTGCGTCCCATGATCTCGTAGTCGTTCAAATTTCGCACCGCCGAGGCCGCTGCATCGGCGTCGGCAAAATCGGCAAACCCATACCCCTTTGGTTTGCCAGTCTCTGGGTTCATCATCAGGCGGAATTTGGTGACCGTGCCGGCAGTGCTGAGGATGTCTTTGACCTGTTCCTCGGTGAGGTCTATCGCATGGGTTAGTAGTGCTACAAGCGGGTCGTGATGAGGAGGGAAACATACTGTAGGGGATATTCCCCAGAAAAACACTTTTCCCTGTTCTATCCGGCGCCATGACTGCAATCCTGAGGTATCCGAAGGTCTTTTACCGAATCAATCAAGCTCTCTCTAGTCGGTGAAGAGGGGTCGTTGTTGCGGAATGGGGGGAGGAAGAAAGATCGTGCTCTTTGCTACACTCTTTCTTTTCCTTGTATTTCTGGATATCACCTCCAGACCAAATAATTCGCAGTGTCCCGTACAGACCCGATGGTTGACGTGGATGAACGAAGCTATGGAGAACAAAGCGTTGAATGAGCGAAATGAATCCCAAATGAACCTATTTCAAAGGCGGTGAGCGCAGCCGCAGAACCGCCGCTGCGATCGACTCTCACCTTCGAGACTCTCACTCCCTGCATTCTCTCTTCCACCACCGCCATCATGTCTCAGTCACCAAAGGAACAGTGGGAAAGGCTCCAGGTTATCCTGCAGAGGGCCGGCGGCCGTGGTGGAGGATTCGGTTTTGGCCGCATGCCTTCCGGTGGGAACCCAAGGTCGGGTGGCTTTTTCACTGCCGTCATCGCCATCGGTCTTCTTGGATACGCTGCGTCGAACGCGCTTTTCAACGGTAAGCATAGTCTTTGATAATGGTCGATGATCTGGTGTGATGGAAGAACGACTAACAGGGCTCGGCTCACAGTGGACGGTGGCCATCGTGCGATCAAATACTCCAGAATCGGTGGTGTGAAGAAGGAAATCTACAACGAAGGTATGACCCTTTTTTCTTCAAATGAAAGAAAAATTTACGTAAACGATCATTAAGAAACTATCTAACCACTTTTTGTCCCTTAAGGAACCCATATCAACATCCCTTGGATCGAAACGCCGATTGTCTATGACGTGCGAGCGAAGCCGCGGAACATCGCTTCCCTGACTGGCACCAAGGACCTGCAGATGGTGAACATCACCTGTCGTGTTCTGTCGCGACCCCGCGTGGATGCTCTTCCGCAAATTTACCGTACTCTCGGAAAAGACTTCGACGAGCGAGTGCTTCCGTCGATTGTTAATGAGGTCCTGAAGAGCGTGGTGGCACAGTTCAACGCCAGCCAGCTGATCACCCAGCGAGAGAATGTCGCACGTCTGGTGCGAGAAAACCTGGCTCGTCGAGCGGCCCGGTTCAACATTGCTTTGGATGATGTATCGCTTACGGTATGATTTTACGTGCACTTGAACTCGATAGCACCCGGATCTTACTAATGCCATTCCGTCCTGTCTAGCATCTGACCTTCTCGCCCGAATTCACCGCCGCTGTCGAGGCCAAGCAAGTCGCCCAGCAAGATGCCCAGCGAGCGGCTTTCCTGGTCGACAAGGCCCGTCAAGAGAAGCAGGCTTTCATTGTCCGGGCCCAGGGTGAGGCCCGTTCCGCCGAGCTTATTGGCGATGCGATCAAGAAGAGCAAGAGTTACGTTGAGCTTCGAAAGATCGAGAACGCACGTCAAATTGCCCAGATTCTGCAGGAGAATAGTGGCAAGAACAAGCTGTACCTGGATGCCCAGGGCTTGGGCTTGAACGTCAACAACGCGGTCTCCAGCGACACGAAATAAATACCAGAATCCCTTTGTATGAGGAAAGGAGTCGATACACCGGTAGCATCTTCTCTTTTGATTTCTTAATGGAACGCAGTGGTGTCATTCTTACCAGCGCTATCTATGGCGCCCTAGAAAGGGCGATCGAGGGAGGAAGGAGTGAGATAGGGTATTTGTACAAATAGTCAGTTGTCTTAGGATTGTCGAAATAACCAGGCGAATTGTTTCTCTTCTCCCACTGCTGTTGTCGTGCTGTTCATCTCGACGTAGAAACTCACCGGAAAGCGGTTTTCTCTGTGCGGTGACGAAAGCGGCGGGCGGAAATTTTTATATTCGGCGCTTCATCCATCCTGCGTCTTTCCAGCAACATCAGCCCCGGATTGTGTCGCTGGCTGTCACGGACAATCTAGATTGATCAACTTTCTTGCCATTCCTTTCATAATTCAGCGCACTCGGTAGGTGTCGACCTCCATGCTCTCTAGTCCCCCGCCCTAGTATCGACTCAAAATCTTCCCAAGGATGAATAACTAATTAATGATGCATCTACCAGACATGGCAGACCCAACCGCCGAAATCAACGTCGATCTCGAAGTGCAAGAAATCCTCCTCGCCGCCTCGCAACATGACATTCCCAAGCTCCGCCGCTTGATCCGATCCAACGAGGCTGCCCTTAATGCTGCCAACGTCAAGGACTCGGAAACGGGGTACTCTCCGCTCCATGCGGCCATCGCGGCTTGCGAATCTAACGATGAAGAGCCCGTGAACGAGGAACCGAATGGCGTTCATTCGAATGGGGTTCAGCCAAGCGAAGAGAAGAGTGACGCGGATTCTGGCGTGAATACCGTCAGGTTCCTTCTGCAAGAGGGTGCCATCTGGAATGATCTGGACCTGAATAATGAAACACCTGGGTGTATTGCGAAGCGCATTGGGAAAGAAGAGCTGTACGAGATGATTGTGGATGCGGGAGTCAGAGCAGAGCTCCTTCTCAACCGGCTAGACGGTTATGAGCAGCTCTCGGACATGGATGAGGATGAGGAGGGTGAGGAGAAGGACAATGATGACCAGAGCGCAGAGAATCCACAGGAGGAGCAGGCGCCAGCCGATGAACAATCGGTGCCTCAATTGGTCGATGCGACTCGGAATACCTCGACGGTAGCAGAAGGGACTGGGCCAGATGTGACAAGCTCTCGCTATCTGGACTCCAACTTGACTTTCCAGGGGGACCGACTGCTGGACCAAGACCAGAATGGCGTGATGATGGCTTGGGAATCAGACATCATGGCGAAATCCGCAACGAAGATCCTCCCAGCACCTGGACTGCGTGTGCTGAACGTCGGCCACGGTATGGGTATCGTGGACGGGTTCTTGCAGGAGCAGTCTCCTGCTTCGCATCACATCATCGAGGCACATCCAGATGTCGTTGCAGAGATGAAACGAAAAGGCTGGCACGAGAAGCCGGGGGTGCAGATCCACGAGGGCCGATGGCAAGATATTCTCCCCACCCTGGTGGGACAAGGCGAACAGTTCGATGCCATCTACTACGATACCTTTGCCGAGTCATACAGCGATTTCCGGGAGTTCTTCAGCGAGCAAGTCATTGGGTTGCTCGATCAGGAGGGGAAATGGGGCTTTTTCAACGGCATGGGCGCGGACCGACAGATCAGCTACGATGTCTACCAGAAAGTGGTGGAAATGGATCTGTTCGAAGCGGGATTTGACGTTGAGTGGGAGGAGATTGAGGTGCCTACGCTAGAGGAAGAATGGAACGGCGTGCGCCGGCCATATTGGAGGATTGAGAAATACCGACTGCCTTTGTGCAAATTCATGGATTAGAAAGAAGATTTAGAATGGGAAGACAAAAAAACAAAAAAATGAATAAATTGTCACATTCTGAAGCAGGCCGTACCAGCAGACCCCTCCTGCTTCTATAAAATCCTACTGGAGTAGCTTGCTAGCCAGGTAATTCTCTGGAATATTAACACGTTCACAATGTCCCGACATATTGACTAACGTGGTATGCGGTAGAATGCTTTGATACGGGGTCCCTGGACCATTTGGACACCATCAGATACAGTTCATTTTCCTTGGAGGTCGACCAGGGATGGATGAAACCCCCATACAGAGATTCCTCCTGCTCCCAGGTGACCTGCACTGTCTCGTCGGACCATGGCTTGTCCGGTCCAGCCGCCGTACGAGAGACAATAGTAGGGCTCGGGCGACTAAGGTTGAGATAGACCATGGCCCAGGTGCCATCCTTCAGCTTGCGTACTGAAGGCTCTCCAAACGTCCCTTCTAAGATAGGCGAACAAGGCCGTCCCCATTGCCAGTCCGTGCCATCCCAGCCCCAACCCTCATATGCGTCTTTCTGTGCCATCTTGTCCCAGGGAACTCGTTGCAGCATCATGGGCCCCGACTGGCGACCAGCACGCACGGAGAACACGTAGACCCAGTCACCATCGCGCTGCATTGTCCACATCTGGAACGGGTCGGCGTTGTTGCCATCATTGAGCCACTTGGTGTCCAACCGAGTAAAGGTGTTTCCGTCCTTAGAATGCGCCAGTCCAGCATAATTGGTCGACCACGGACTGGACCAGTCCTTGATGCTCATGTACGAGACAATCTGCTCCCCTGTTTCATTGAACCCGATCCCATCGTTCGGGATAACGGTGTACTCCCAAGTGCCGGCCCCGTCGTCTCCTTGGTGGCCATTGTGGGTGATTTCCGGCGCGAATCCATCCCCAGCAACGCCGGCAGCACTGTCGAAGATTATCCCGTCTTTTTCGCCGGGGTTGATGGCTGAGCGCAGCATGATAGGAGACCGCCAACCCTGGCCATCATCGGGCCATTGTGTGCTGAAGGTGTCGCCAAAGAGGAACCCTATGGCCCCGTTCTCCAGCACATAGGGAATCCCAAGATCCGTGCCGGCCACCGACCAGCGTTGACTGGTATCTAGATCTTCCCCAGTGAGGCGTTTCTTGTACACAGACTGGCCGGTCTGCGCCGACACGAGGCACGAGAAGAGTAGAAACGGTCGCAGATACAGCTGCATTGTGCAAAAGCTGGTGTGAATTTCAACTTTGCGGTGCTTCACAGAAGACACATTCAATTAGTGAACGGAAACATCATCTGTTCACAGTTCTACGTTATATATGGTTGATCTAAGAATAGCAGATGATGCAGATCATCGTGTTCCTCAGCCCTTCTGAATGGCAGAGACAGCCAGTTCTTCGTATCTGCCGACGATCAAGGGGAAATGGGGCGATTCTAGCGTCAAGGATGCAGGAACACGGATCACTGGAGACGATCAGCGCGACACAACAGTGGAATACGATGCCAACCACCCTCTGGCTGATATCCAGGATCGTTATGCTAGTCAAGAGCGAAGATGGGGCTGAACTGACACGAAGATCCTTATATCTCGTATTCTCCAACAATGAGTGTTGATCTTCATGATTCCCAGAATAGAATCTGTACAGTACTCTATGCTAGAAACAGACCCCACTGAACTAACCAGGGAGCCTCAGAGAGATACACATAAGACGAAGGAACCTCTCCCTAACTCATCTTCAAACGTCAACACACAAATCCAATCTTCTCTACAAAAAGCACCCTCGAAATGGCTTCCTTCAAACTTCTCGTGGCTCTCATCCCCGCCCTCGCGGCCGCCTGCATCGGGCCCAAGGTCAACGAAGGAACTCTCAACCTCCTCAAGAGCTTCGAGAAGATGGTCCCAAACCCTTACGATGACGGCTACGGCAATCCCACCATTGGATACGGTCATCTCTGCAACGACTGGTCCTGCTCCGACGTGTCCTATCCGAAGCCTCTGACCGAGGAAACCGCCACTCAGTTACTGGCGGATGATCTGACGGTATGAACCTCGCTCCAGAATCACCCAAGATTACCTAGCTAGTAAGTTTTGTCTAATCTAATCTAATGATATATACAGGGCTTCCAAGACACAGTGACCAACGCTTTCGCGGACCCCGTCACCCTCAATGACAACCAGTATGGTGCTCTTGTGTCTTGGACTTTCAATATCGGCGCTGGAGCCATGCGGTCGTCTTCACTCGTTTCGCGTATAAATAACGGCCAGGATATCATCGCCGTTACTCATGAGGAATTGCCCCAGTGGGTGCATGCCGGTGGGAAGGTTTCCCAAGGTCTGGTTAGGCGTCGGAACGCTGAGTTGCAGCTGTTTGATACCCCAAGTGATGGGAAGGCTTTGCCTGCTCCTTGTTAATTGATCTATCCCATTCATGGGTTTAATATGATGGGAATCGGTACTTGGAGTAGGATGGGTCTGGGATTGTAACTATTGGTCGGATGGGTTAGGATTGGGCGTGGCTATATTTGGATTGGACAGCGATATATGTTTTGTTCGAATACTACAGATTGTATAAATACTGGTCGTAAACTGTCTCCTTTATTTCCTGTGGCTTCGCATCTAAAGATCACCCATTCTTGCCACGTTGTACCCGGGCAGTCATCGACTAGGAAAAGTTCATCCCAAAACGCCAGCCCGCGCCGGTGAACCATGCTATAAAAGACACATAATATCATTTCCCTGTCAGTCAATTAATATACACCATTGATTTTTCCGATGCATCCGTATCTACAACTGAATCAGATCAACTTGCGAGAAATCCGGCGGACTGCGGCTAAAGATCGGGCGGCACTTGCCATCCAAAGCTTGATACTCGTTGCTAATCCATACATGCTTGCTAAATCGCTGGGTACGATAGACTTCATCATCGCTGACCCCGAGATCATCCCGCGGGATCCATACCACAGGACGTTTCGCCCTCAGGGCCTCGTGTTGGAAAGCACGTTGAACGAGCTGGTCACGCTCGTCTGGCGTGAGGTCCTCCAGCTCGTCATGAATCCCGGCAAATATTGCTTGCCCCGTAGACCCCGTTGCCGGGCCCTGGGCTTCGGCATCGTGGGCGATTTTCTCACGCATACGCTGCACACTAGGAACAGCGCTTGCTGACTGAGTTCCATAATAGCTCGACCGCCGTTTTGCGGATCGATGAATCCAAGACGGACGTTTGGGTCCCATTCCAGCTCGTTTATTTGCATGCGCCGATTTCTGTCCCTCCCTGCGAAGTCCGATTTTTTTCAGCTCGATATCGTGGGACATCCCATCAGCATGCGCGACTGGGTCCGTCTCATCTTCGTCAATGGGTAAGCCTAGTCGAGCTCTCTGGGCCCGTTCAAATTCCTCATCTCGGCGGACTGCGTCGTCCTCCAAAGTTATGGGCAGATAACGAATTAAGGGGCCGAAAGCTTCATTTAACAAATATTGGTACCCAACGGTAAGTATGAGGACCACAATCATACAGATTGCCTGCCCTTTACAAGCAACAGTGCCCTGCACATCTCGCACTAAGAAGAACAGGCCAATCAAGGAAACCTCCATCACATAGATGCCTGTGAACAGTTGATTGATGGCTTGAGGGAAGAGCAGGCCGCCAGTATCGAAGCGGAATTTCGTGACATAGAGCGTGTTATATCGGTAGACGAACCAAAACAAACCGAACGTGATCACGTTAAACAGGAGAATGAGAGGCGAAATGACGCAGTATATCAACCCTGCTCGGAGCTAGACGTTAGCTTTGGGATTCGAGGGGTATTTTCAATTCAGTCTTTCTTTGCCGGGGGAATGTTGACATACCAATTGATGCCAAAGTAGTGTACACCGGGAAAAATGTGCCCCATTGTACCTGGTTCAGGTTCGTGGTCCGCGCCCATTTTCTCCTGGCAGTGGTATCCAAGAATGGTGCAAGAACGAACCAGCTTACTAGATTGACAATCTGGACAAGAGCTCCGGCGCTCACCGACATGGCTTGTAGAATCATGTAGGAGAAGAAGTAGTTGCTGGATAAGGGGATATGCTGTGCCAGGAGTTCAGGCCAGCTGGTGACGTTCGTGACGTTATTGATGATGGTAGAAAAACTTGACGAAATTGCCACAACCAGGAAGAGCTGCACGAACAAGAAGGCAAAATAATAATGTTGGACGGTAAGCTCCACGGCCATGCCCGTGTGGAGTCCTTGAGCCCGGCAGAGGAACCGAAGGATTAGAGGCAATAGCGCCATGAGAATTGCCAAAAACAATGCAGGTAGGATACCCTGGACGGCCGAGATAAGCCATTCCGGTAGTTTCGAGATCCAAGATAGCCAAGTGAACGCATCCTCCAAATATGACAACTGAGAGAGCAAACCTGTAAACGCCACCGGAAATGCCCAGCCAACCACCATGGCACAGACAACGGTCAGGATTCCAAATGTCCGGAGGTAGCGCTCCCACCACCGGATAGACATATTGTCCCATATTACGTCGTCTGGCGAGATCTCCACAATGCGTGGAGCCATTTGCTTTGGAACGTGGTGACTGACCGCTTGACAAGCCATATGTGCAGCGACCTGGTGGTTGAACTGGATGAACGCGGAGTTCATAAGGGGAAATTTCTCCGCATGTTGCTGATCAACTTCGATTTCCAAATTCAGCCGAGCCAGCTCTTTGCGACAATAATCAATGGTGTCAACTTTCCTGCCCATAAGCCAAAGCGAGGGCATCCAGCGCAGGCCAAAAATGGGCAATCGCATGGTATCCCGATCCTTTTCTTTGATGTACTTCTTCCACATAGGCTCTCCGAAGTCTTCGTTGTCGAATCCTTCGTTGTAAGCAATCGGGTACTCTTCCCCTTCTACCTTATCCCCTTCTTTTCGACCTTCTTGATTACCTCCTTTGGCTTTCGCTCTCGCCGCGGTAGAAGAGCTCGGACAAGCCTCAGACATCACATCCGCATCCACCGGACTTTCCGGACCCGTTAGAGGAAATTCATCCGGCTCAGCTTTGCTGCTCATTCTGGAATTGTTCGACACTCCGCTTTTCCAAAACGGCCTTTTGGGTTTCGATCCCGAGCCTGAAACCCCAGTTGCGCTTTGTGTGATCATTTGGGAAGGGTGTGCTCCACTCTCATCTTCTGCATTTCCACGGGGATCGTTTGAGAGGGACTCGCGACGTTCATTACCACCTGCCGCAAGTGAACTGTTTTCAATCGCCGCGAGCGTGTTATCCTCCGGCACATAACCTCCCGATCGAGTCAATGTTCCATCTACACTGTCCTCAACTTTCTTAAAACCGCTTAAAACGGATTTGCCCAGCTTGCCCACCCCCTGGCTGAACGCGCCCGCAGCTTCCATGGCCGGATCGAGGGGATTGAGTCGTCTCCATTTTCCAGGTTCATCTTCATGCTGTGCTGGGTTCTCAGGGTGCAAAATTTGATCGAGGGTATGAGCCTGGTGTGGGTCGCCGGAACTGACACCGGCACCCATCGCCAACTGAGAAGCTTTTCGATCGGCTTTCTCTCTCTCCTGTTTGTTTATAGCCTTTCCCTCCTTGCCTGCCTTCTTCGCTTCGGACTTTTCCCTCTTTAGCTGTGCCTTTTTGCATTTGATAATCAACTCGGTCTCGGCAACCTCGAGTTTTAAGGCGATATCATCCCGCTCTTTCACCTTTTCGTTGAGGTCGTCGAAATTGCGATTGATCCAAATATTGCGGATTCCACCCGGGAAGACGTCAAACAGCGTCTCAAGAGCTTCCACAGAAAGCCAGCTTTCTGGAATTGCAGTCACCAACACCGTCGTTGCAGATGCACGAAGTCGGTGTTGCGGAGAAGTCAAATACGCCTGTCGTAGGCGGATGTAGCCTCGGAGCTCATCAAAAAATACAGCGCAGACATAAACAATGACGATTATGGCCGTAATCAAGTGTCCCCAGTAACGATTTGTATTCTCGGGGGCTACATTTCCCCAAGCCAGTTGGTCGAGGCCTGTGATATTCCACCTATCTCCACCTATGGTCCCGTTCTTGAAACTCCGGTTTTTCCCATTCACTTTATTTAACGGTAGAAGGACGGGTAGCAGGATGCACCCCAGTGGCACGAATATCTTCAGAAGCATGCGCAGATAGCGCAAGAAGAAATAGGCATCCAAGCCGCATTTTTGAATAAACTCAGAGCTGGAAGTGCGAAACACCGGCCCGATCCATCGAAACAGGCCCGGTGGGGAGGGTGCAGTACGTTCTCGATCAGGAACCAGATACGTTCTTGGCTGACTTTTTAAGCTTGAAGTTAGTGATGCCGTGGTTCCATTGACAGGTCGATTGCACTCACTAGATACGTGTAAGTTTCCCCTTGAGAAGCAAAAATAGGATGACTTCAACAGCAAAAATGATAATCGCAGTGGCCAGAGACGCCAGGAAGGTATTGATCGAGATACCCTCACTCTGTTTTCCCGTCCCACCTGCGTGTTTCAACGCCTCCTCTAGGTCGTTAGGCATAGCTGCGACCGAAAGCGACACTCCCTCTGCTTTCTACCGGTATCAAGGAAGGGAGAAAATGCCTGATTTTATCAGACAGTGCAGATTGGAGGAGGAACGACGAAGCGAAGTGCAACCGGTGAGGGTTCACAGTACATAACGACGTCAGTATTACTCAAGGCTCCGGACTCGCAACCAACATTTGAGCAGCATCGGTGACAAACAGCTAGCGAATGAAGGAAGCTAGATTCAAGACAATACTGGAATGAGAGGAGAATGTTTAGAAAGAAGCTAGGATGGGGATTCAATGGGAGGACATAGAAAAAAAAGCGTTGTAAATAAAGGCGTCATGCAGTGGCACCGAACAGGCGACACAATCCGCCATTCAGGATCCAGCGCAGCGCCAAGTCAGCAGGGCAGAGGCACTCCTATTTGTGGGAAATGCACTGGGGAGAGCAGATCGCTCCTCAATGACATCAAGCGTCTGTTGAAACGAGGTATTGAGGGACTAAGAAGGGGGACGGCGCTTGCCTTAAGGCCTTGGTCAGGACCAGCCTGTTTCACCTTCCCCTGAGTTTGATTGAGGGATTGGAGGATCTGTCCTTTACGAGAACCCCAGCGATAAAGGAATAGCTCCAAATAGCCATGTTGCGGTCACTTTTTTTATCTTCCTTTCCATTTTCATTTTCGCTGAGCGCTTTCCTTTGTTGACAAGGATGGAGCCAATCCGTTTGTAGACGCCTGCCCTAAAGCCATAGCACGCCATGATTGGTCGCCACTAGCCGTCATGTGGCGCAGGTTCCACAGGTTCCACAAACTCCTTTGGATAGTCACATGACTCTGTGGCTGGTGGCCCGCGTCGTCCCGAACAGGAAACCTCTTTACGCGTGTGTCACGTCCCTACGCGTCACTCATGGCGTCCACGAAAAGGAAAGAAATTCTAACGAGCCGCCAAACAGCTGTTCTTCACTGTTGCAACCGCCACACCACACCCACCCCATCCTCGCATTCACTTCTCGATTCAATCAATCTCCCTCTTTGTCGGTCCCTGAAAGTCCATTTATTTGTGGTCCGCTACCCATTAGGGCTGGCTCATCATGTCTTCCCCTTCTTCGACTCGCCGTACAGGTCGTCCAACCAAGGAGGCGGCGGCCACTTCATCCCCCATCCGTTCGACTCGCTCGACTCGCTCAACTCGCTCTCAGCAGCAATTACAACCGAGTAGCCCTACTCCAAGAGCAGCTGATGAACAGTCACAGACAACTCCTCGCGCTTCCAGACGCCTAAGGGGCGAAGCTGCTGTCCCATCGTCTTCTCCCATGTTCTTTCAGTCTTCTCCTGCAAAAGGAAATGATAGCAGCGCCGAAACACCAGATGTTAGGATGGACGAACCCAGTTCGCCTGTGAGGCCATCTTCAACCATGGACGAAGGAGAGACGACACCACGGGGCAATCGTCAGACTATGCGAGGTACGTTGGTCGAAGTACTATCTCAATGACATATTTCTGATGCCAAACCAGATTCTTCCCCAATTCGATATGTGTCCAGTTCCAGTCCCACCCGTGCTCACAGCCGCCAACCGCGATCTGATATTCCTAGTAGCAGTAGTGGCTTATTTGTCTCATCCCGGCCCTCTGCGGCCGGGCAGCGTGCTCGACGTCGCAATGATCTTCACTCGGGTGGATTTGGATCGACTCCGAGCCGTCGGCGCAGGGTGTTTGTTGATGCCAACGGCATGCCCGCTGCTGATGGGGAGCCACAATCGGATGCAACTTTCTCCAACGTCCATCCAGACACTTCGGAGGCCGAGGCACTCGGCGGCGGCTCATCACGCGTGATCTGGGGTACCAACATCTCTATTCAGGATTCCATGTCCGCTTTCAAAAACTTCCTTTACAATTTCGCCACAAAATACCGCCTGTGGGCCGAGGGCGCCACGGAAGATGAAACACGCCGGATGGGCGATGCCGCAGAGGAAAAGGAATATATCAGCACGCTAAACACCATGCGTCAACTAGGTGTCACTAGCCTAAACTTGGACGCGAAAAACCTCAAGTCGTATCCATCAACTTTGAAGCTGTGGCACCAACTACAGGCCTACCCTCAGGAAATCATTCCTTTAATGGACCAGACCATCAAAGATGTTATGGTTGAACTTGCCATTAAAGAAGTCGAGCGTCTGAGGGCCAGAAGCCAGCGTAACCAGACCCATTCCAGGGACCTGAGCTCCGCTCCGGCAGTTCCTAGCTCTGATGCCTTGAGTGAAACCGGTCGCACGCCACAGGCTGAGATCCCGGACCTCGTTGGCGAGGTGGAGACGAAGGCCTTCAAAGTCCTACCATTTGGACTGGATTCCACCGTTAACATGCGAGAGCTTGACCCAGCAGGTATGTAGTTGATGAGGGACCATTCGTTCTAGACTTCCGCTAAACATAGCCAGATATGGACAAATTGGTAAGCATCAAGGGCCTGGTGATCCGAGCGACTCCCATCATCCCCGATATGAAAGAAGGTGAGTGTAATCCAAATTGCAATTGCTGAATTAACACTGCTCACTGTTACCCAGCTTTTTTTCGCTGCCAAGTCTGCAACCATGGAGTGCAGGTTGACATTGACCGTGGAAGGATTGCAGAGCCAACGATCTGCCCACGACCAGTCTGCAAAGAAAGGAATTCGATGGAGATTATTCACAACCGCTGCGTTTTCGCCGATAAGCAGGTGATCAAACTCCAGGAGACTCCTGACAGCATCCCTGATGGCCAAACCCCCCATTCCGTCTCCCTCTGCGTCTACGACGAATTAGTGGACGTATGCAGGGCAGGTGATCGCGTTGAAGTTACGGGTATCTTCCGAAGCAACCCGGTGCGAGTGAACCCTCGCCAACGCACACAGAAAACGCTCTTCAAAACCTACATCGATGTATTGCACGTCCAAAAGATAGACCACAAAAAGTTAGGCGTTGACGCGTCGACTGTCGAGGAAGAATTGTCAGAGCAAGCAGTCGGGGATGCTGAACAGACCCGTAAGATCACAGCTGAAGAGGAAGAGAAAATCAGGCGGACCGCTACTCGGCCTGATGTGTATGAGCTCCTGGCCCGATCTTTGGCGCCTAGTATATACGAGATGGATGATGTAAAGAAAGGTATCCTGCTCCAATTGTTTGGAGGTACCAACAAGTCCTTCGAGAAGGGTGGCAATCCACGCTACCGAGGTGATATCAATGTTCTTCTCTGTGGTGACCCTTCCACCTCTAAATCTCAACTGCTTCGATATGTCCACAAGATTGCCCCCCGAGGAGTCTACACCAGTGGCAAAGGCTCCTCCGCTGTCGGTCTCACAGCCTACGTGACCAGGGATCCCGAGACGCGCCAAATGGTCCTTGAGTCGGGAGCTCTGGTTCTCTCCGATGGTGGTGTCTGTTGCATTGACGAATTTGACAAGATGAACGAATCAACTCGCTCTGTTCTGCATGAAGTGATGGAGCAGCAAACTGTGTCTATCGCGAAAGCTGGTATCATCACTACGCTGAATGCTAGAACCAGTATTCTGGCGTCCGCCAATCCCATCGGCAGCAAGTACAATCCCAATCTGCCAGTTCCACAAAATATTGATTTGCCTCCTACTTTGCTGTCGCGATTCGACTTGGTGTACCTCGTCCTTGATCGCGTGGATGAACAAGAGGACCGCCGGCTAGCGAAACATCTTGTCAATATGTATCTTGAAGACAGGCCTGAAAACGCCAACAGTGAGGAAATTTTGGTAAGTACCAAGGCTCATTGTTGTTGATAGTCGGCTTACTAACTGGTGTCGATTCGCAGCCTATTGAATTCCTGACGGCCTATATCACTTATGCCAAAACCAAGGTCCACCCGGTTTTGACCCCTGCTGCCGGGAAGGCACTCTCTGATGCGTACGTGGCCATGCGCAAACTGGGAGACGACATTCGATCTTCTGACCGGCGAATCACGGCAACAACTCGTCAGTTGGAGTCTATGATCCGGTTGTCGGAGGCCCACGCACGTATGCGACTGTCGGAAGAAGTTACGGCGGGCGATGTGGAAGAATCCGTGCGTCTGATCCGGTCCGCTATCAAGCAGGCTGCGACGGACTCGCGGACCGGGCTGATTGACATGGGCCTATTGACAGAGGGCACCAGTGCCAGCGAGAGACGTCATCGGGAAACACTCAAGCGTGCAATTCTGTCGGCGATCGACGAGCTGGGTAGCGGCGGTACAGCCCGGTGGGCGGAGGTGTTCCGAGCGCTCAGCGAACAGAACAACGCCTTGGATGGAGGACAGTTTACCGACGCAGTTCGCTCTCTGGAGACCGAAGGGCATGTGAACGTGCTGGGTGAGGGCGCCCGGAGGAGTCTTCGCCGCGTTGGGGGTACGCTTCTGTAATCTGTAAGTGGGCCACTGGTTGATGAGATCATGATGCAATGGACAATATAATATGTGGTTGATGCAATTTAGAATAATATATTGCATGAATCGGTCGATTGATAACCAAGGGTTCTACGATGGAGGAGGGTGTTTGGTGTCTGTTTGGCCTTGTGTACATGAGTAGCTGAGTTCGTACGTTTAGTGCGGTTTACGAGGAAATACAAGCATAATGCTACTTATTATTCTAAACGTAAAAATTTCCCATAAGCAATACTAGAGCTAGTCCTAAATCTAAGATTCTTTATAACAAGCGAAGCCAAGCCATCATCGCCACCTATCTTGATCTATTGATAATAGGCCCCTCTATCTAGCGGCAGGGTCGTCTGTTCGGGCCACAGCAAAGTAACCGCCATTTTAGCATTGGCACACTGCCTAAGATCCGTGAGTAATCCTACCTGACACATCAGGTCTATTTGGCTAGTGACCCAGTATCTACACCCAACTCCATGGACATCGAACTCGTATTGATGACGACCATGGTCGATGAGTTTGTGCAGGACACCGGCCACAGTTAGTCCGGAGATCACGTCGAGAGGAAACGCTTTCTGAGCATCGGGGGGCAATGTATAGGATAGTTCGGAGATGATTAGGAATCCCTTGGAGCCTCCGTGAAGAACAGTACTCGGGATTCTATGGCTGGGTTGACAGTCCACCGCGATGGAGGTTCCGGAGGGGGTTAGGAGATAGAAACACCAGTGGTTTGCTGTCCCTTCGGACTGGGTATGAGGAACGGTGAAGATCCGGATGACTGGTGCTTTTAGGATCTGTTCTCGATGATGTGCTGGCACGTAGTGAATTGGCTCGAAGTTGGACATGGTTGTAAATGTGGGTGATAGGTGGGTTAGATTGTAATTTATATATTCCGTATGTAGAGTAAGGCAAGGAAGAAACCTTGAATAGATGCAGGATAAGTGTTAGAAGGTCAGTGTAGGTTCATTATTACTACGGAGAGAAGTGAGTGCTTGGTTACATGGACGGAGGCCTGCGGAGTCTCTTATACCACCTGCAACAACCTGGTCATACATAGCTGAGGATATATGAAGATCGACGTCATTGATTGGATGCAAGTGAGGTATCAATTCAGTGTCAGCTCGATGAGACGGTGACCATACGGAAAGGTAAGATACGGTCCCCAGCACGATAATGTACTTTAGTTTACTTCTTAACCACATGGTCGAGTGAGTGGTTGACAATCCTAGGGAACAAGAGTTGACCAACCAGAGATGGTATAGCGGGCAGATTGGGGCGAATCGAGGAGATTGCTAAGACCAGATTCTCGGCGCTCATAGGATGTCGGGTAATCTTGCGTATTCTGTGACACCCACAATGTGGGGTTGCGTAATCGCAATACCGTCCACCAAGGATGAGCTAATGCCCCATCCCGGTCTTGAGCACTCTTAGGTACAGTGGTTGTGCTACCTACTAAACTAAAGCTATCGCGCAACTTCCCAATCCCTACAGCAATCCTCAGTCTCGTCTGCAACAATCGATTCATTCCCCTGGTCCCTTTCCCCCCTCTTGTGACCCAGGATGCTCGCTCTTATTCCCTCAAATCTTCCCGATTCCTGTGTTTAATCCTCCCTTCCAGTTACACCCCCTCTCTTCCCTCTTATCCCACTATCCTCGATCATATCTTTTGTCTATCACTTTCTAGCCTCTAGGCCCGTTCAATTCCTCCACTCACAATGAGGTAAGTCAACACCCTGTCAACTCCTGCGTTGCTTGCGGCCGCTCATCATCTGCGCCCTTCCAGGTTCGGGGAACATCTCCGGTCGTCGATGATCAAGGAGTACTACTGGTACTACATCGCCTACGAGGACCTGAAGAAAGCCCTGAAGACGGGATATGTCACTGAACCATCTCCCGAAAATAACAAACCGGATCGAAAGCCATGGACCGAGGAGAACGAGAAAGAGTTTGTGTCGCTGCTCGAGAGTGAACTGGACAAGGTCTTCACCTTTCAAAAGATAAAGAGCGAAGAAATTGTTCGACGCATACAGGTCAGTGAGACGGATGTCAGCGATGTCATTACCCGTCTAGACAGTGCGTCTGAATCTCGTCGCGGATCTGTCCGTTCCAATGCTGCGCCTCCTTCCGACGAAGATTTCCTTGTGCTCGAGCAGGTTTTGAGTGACATCATAGCGGATGTTCATGATCTGGCCAAGTTCACCCAGTTGAACTACACGGGGTTCCAGAAGATTATTAAGAAGCACGATGTAGGTTCTTTCCTTGAATTACGTACCGTTATTAGGGCCCGGGAAAAAAAGAAAAATAATAATACAATGGTCTAACTCGCGGGATAGAAACAAACCGGATGGTACCTCAAACCAGTCTTCGCTGCCCGGCTGAACGCGAAACCATTCTTCAAAGATAACTACGATGCTTTTGTGGTGAAGCTATCCAAGCTCTACGATCTGGTTCGGACCAAAGGAAACCCAGTCAGGGGAGATTCGGCGGCGGGAGGCAGTCAACAAAACTTCGTTCGGCAGACAACGAAATATTGGGTCCATCCTGACAATATCACAGAACTGAAGCTTATAATTCTCAAGGTATGCTATATAATCTCCGGCACTCACAGAAGCACCCAATCTAACCAAGAAAGCACCTCCCCGTTCTTGTGTTTAATCCCCGGAAAGAGTTCGAGGAAAAGGATACGGCTATCTCGTCCATTTACTACGACAATACCGACACGTGGGAACTCTATCAAGGGCGCTTGAAGAAAACCGAAGGAGCTGAAGCCATTCGATTGCGTTGGTATGGGGGTATGGAAAGCGACCAAATATTCGTCGAGCGGAAGACCCATCGGGAGGATTGGACCGGAGAGAAATCCGTCAAAGCGCGCTTTTCACTAAAAGAGAAAAACGTCAATGCATATCTGTCCGGCCGTATGACGGTGGAGACCATTTTCGAAAAAATGCGACGGGAAGGTAAGAAGAGCGAAGACGAGATCAATGATTTGGAGCAATTGGCGCGAGAAATCCAGTACCGCATCATTACCCGAAGGCTAATGCCCGTCACGAGAACTTTCTATCACCGGACTGCCTTTCAGCTCCCAGGTGATGCCCGAGTCCGTATTTCCCTCGACACAGAGTTGACCATGGTTCGAGAGGATAACCTTGATGGCCGTCGGAGAGCGGGAGACAATTGGCGTCGCATGGACATCGGGGTTGACTTCCCATTCTCTCAACTCCCGGCGGAAGATGCGGAGCGATTTCCTTACGCTGTATTGGAGGTTAAACTCCAGATGCAAGCCGGACAGGAGCCACCGAAGTGGATTAGGGAGTTAACGGCCAGTCACCTTGTGGAAGCGGTTCCAAAATACAGTAAATTCATCCATGGAACTGCGACCTTGTTCCCGGGACGCATCCACCTTCTTCCGTTCTGGATGCCACAGATGGATGTCGATATTAGGAAGCCCGCGACGCGTCAGTTCGGTATTCAGCGACCTCTTCCGAGCACGTCGATATCCGCCAATGAAACCCAGGAAGATGATGATTCGGACGAAGAGGAGGACCACAGAGGACAAGGCGATGGCGGAGAAGACGACCAGAGGCCCCGCAATGAAGCGGATGACGAATATGGCTTATTCGATGATAATGACGGGAATGCCCTGGATATCGAGGAACGAGTTGCCGCCCAGCCGCTCCCTGGAGACGAGGATTACCCACTGTATGATTCCGACGAGGAGTCTGTCTATTCAGATGAGCTTGAAGAGGCTCGGCGAGTGGGGGGGGTTTTCTATTACCGGCAATTGGTCAATTACTACACCCATCGGACTGGAAATGCAGTGTTCAACGGTCTCAAGGCCCTCATCCCACGACCCAGGCCGACGAATCTACCTGCACCTGAACAACGGGGCATCGCTGTAATGGGAAACCAACGAATTCACCGGCGTTTTGCGGCGCCCAAGGGTAAACGTAAGAGTTTTTTGTCCCTCCCTTCCCGTGTAGTCCGTCCACTCTCTTCTACATTTGCCACGTACCTGACTCACTGCAGGTATTCATGTTCCCGTTCGCGTGGAACCAAAGGTGTATTTCGCTGCCGAGCGGACTTTCCTTTCCTGGCTGGAATTTTCCGTCCTTCTAGCCACCATTGCAGCGACGCTGCTGAATTTTGGCAACGACTATATCACATTAGCTTCGTCATGGGCTTTTACCATTTTGGCCGCTCTGGCCCTGGTGTACAGCCTCATGCTATACATCTGGCGGGTGGACAAGATCCGCAAACGACGGGATGTCAAACGCGTCTATTATGAAAAATGGGGTCCTACCGTCCTCGGTGTCGGTCTCACGGTAGTGATTCTGGTGAACTTTGGCTTGAGAATGCGAGAACTCGATTCGATGGACAGCCACGATAATGACTATCCAGGGACAGGCACTGGCGCTAGTGCGGGAGAGTTGTGATAAGAGTGTGAATTCCTTATTTCAATTTTCATACTCTACATCTTGACTTCCTGGACTATGGCCAAGGGTTGTACGACTCTTGCGTATTTTTTTGGTTTTATTTTATTTTATTTTTCTGTTCACTAGACTGGGTGCATGAGCAATCGTGGTGTGTGTATATGAATGAATGTATGTCCAACAGCATTCCTTTGAATTGGTCCAGGCCGGTTAGATCTGCCATAAAACTGAATGAAGATATGGCAGGCTACGAGATGGAAAGTGAACATAGTCATAATCAAAAATTGTCATTATGTACCCGGTGAATCTAACTGTACAGTAGCAGAAGTACCATGGATATTGACAGGCACAACTCCACGAAGATTAAAGGATAATCGTTAAAATCATGGACATCAATCAGGGGTTAGTGTCAACAACGGGGATGACGGTATCATCCAAGCTGACTGCATGAGAGTTCGTCTTTCCGACGCCGGAATAGCGATTGATCCATCCCAGGACCTGTTGATGCCAGACAAGGCTGTTCTCCTGATTAAGGACCCTATTATATTGTTAGTATGGATAACATGAAACAGAGTGACTATGTATCAGAGATGCAGAAGTAGATCCATGGATACGTACCAGTGATTCTCATCAGGAAAGTTCAGAAGACGGCTTGGAACACCTCGTTCCTGGAGGATGTTGAACAGAGCCAAGCCTTCGGAGATGGGAAGACGGTAGTCCTTGTCGCTGTGGACAATAAGCTGGGGAGTGCTGAATTTGAGGATGCGCTCCGGGGCAGATGGGTCCCAGCGGCGGTAGTTATCCCGGTTGGCCCAGAAAGTACCATTGAACTATAGGGGAGAGAGTCAGTATACAGTACAAGGAACTTGAGTGAAAGAAAGGAAAGAAGGGAAGAGTAATATGACATACGTCATGTTCAATGAACCACAATTCCTCAGTGGAAACCTTGGCATCGGCTACGAAAGTGCCGTCGTGGCTGACCAGGGCCTTGAACTTGCGGCCAAGATCACTTCCCTGGATCCAATTGATCATGAAACCACCGTAGCTGGCACCTGCGGCAACGCCGTTCTCGGTGTCGACGTAGTCAAGATTGTCGTGGACGTATTGCCAGCCCTTGACGAGGTCGTCGTAAGGCGCTCCTCCTGCGTAGAATGTTAGTGGGAGTGAAGGGTTTTCAGGGCCATAAGTGGTACACATACCCCAATTGTTCTGGATCTCATCGGTGAGCTTATCACCCCAACCAGTGCTACCGGTTGGGTTTGGTGCTACAACCACGTAGCCTTGGTCTGCCCACACCTTGGGGTTCCACCGGGTGCTCCACGAATCAGCCCACGAGCCTTGAGGGCCACCGTGGATGTAGTAAAGCAGGGGATACTTCTTGCTCTTGTCGAAGTTCTCGGGGTAGATAACGAAAGCTTGGATCTGTTTGATCGCCAGCGTTAGTCTGACTCAGTTCCAGCATGAAAGGGGATATACATACGTCGGTCCAGTTGCCCTTGAAGTAGATCTCACCAACATCGGCAGGGCCAAGTCCTTTGAGTTCAGGATCAATCTCATTAGCAGAAACCAGGGTCTTGATAACACCCTTCTCAGGGCTGGCGGTATAGACATTCCAGCTAGTCCAGATGGTACTGCCGGTCACCAGCAGGGTGGAACCAGGCAACACATAATAGGAACTCGCAGCGCCGCCGTCCGTGAAGTTCTTCGGCTTGAAGTCATCGCCGGCATCGGCGGGGACGAGGAACAGGCGGGATCGTCCCTTGTCCTCGCTACCGACGACAATGTTCCTTTTGTCAATCCACTTGGCGCTGTCGGGGGAGCGGTCCCAGTCTTTCGCAACGGCTCGAATAGTATCCTTTGAGCCAATGCTGTACACGTACAGGGTGCGACGATCCGACTCATAGGCTTCATCAGTCATCTGGAAGTAAGCGATCTTGTCGCTGCCTGGAGAGAAGACTGGGTTGCTGGAGTCTCCCGCAACACCGGCAGGTGTTCCGGGGCTGTGGGGTCCATTGATGGCAATCGCCTTAGAAGATCCATCGTGAGGCGCAAGATAGATATACGATGTCGTGTAGTTGGCACGAGGAACGTCAGGTGCCTTGCTCTTGTAGGCAACCCATTTGCCGTCGGGCGAAATGTCATAGTCCGAGGCACCCCCGTTAGGAGGGTACGGGCTCTCAGCATTCTTGACGGGAGAAACAAGGTTATTGAGCCCTCCCTTGAAGCTGTACTTCTCGCCAGACTTTTTCAGAGTACCAGAGAAGACAGCATTGAATGTCGTACTGAGATAGAAATCCCAATGGCGCACAAAGATGCTGTCGTAAATGCGGGCAGTGCTTAGAGGCTTAGCCGCCAACTCCGCATTGTACGCAGTGCCGTTGGCATACGACTCGGCGTAAGCAACGAAGTTTATGTCACCCGAGTGTGTAATGACCGCTTTGAGACCAGAGAAGGAGGCAGGCAGCGAGGCTGCTTTGTAGCTGTCGGACAGTTCGTATTAACAATTGTGGAGGTATATAATGGACGGAAAGAGAGCTAGCTCGGTAGCTTACCCATTGGCGAAATTGGAGATGTCCGACACCCACAGCTCTACACCCCCTGGGATGTCTGCATTGGTGCTATTGATATAGAGCACGGTCTTGTCGTCCGTACCCAACCAGGCAATCTCTGAGACATTACTGTCATTGGTCAGGAGCTTGATGTCGCCAGACTTGATGTCTAGTAAGTTCCAGGACTTGTGGCCTTTATGGGCGTCGAACGAGTATTGCGAGGCCGAGAACACCGCAAGTTTCTATCTCCATCAGCCCCAATAGGGTTCTCAGGAGTACTATGGGTCTGAGGGTAACTCACGCCTGCAGGGTTGGGGACAGCTTCAGATCTTCGTGGAGCACTGATCAATTGCCTGGGGAGACGATTAGGTCAGCTAGCTCCACCGTGGGCGGGCCGAGGGACAAGATAATATGGTACATACTCTGGGGTGAAGGCCAAGGCAGCGGACGAGAGCGCCGCAATCGAGAGCCAGCGAAAAGCTCCCATGGTGGACAATTCGAGAGTCGTAGGCAGGATGGCACAACAGGAGAAGCTTCAACAGCTCGAGAGAACCGAGAGAGCGACGACGGGCTCTATTTATTTGTTTGTTTATTGAAGGAGCGCTGAACGCCGCCAAGACAACCTACAGGGCCACCTTCCTGAATCGGTTAATCGGGCATAACGTGACCCGCAGGACAAGCAATGATAATCATGTTACATTGCATCTTTTCCGCCAATCATCGCGGGTTTCCCCACGTCTTGGGTTGCATTGCCAAGACCGGGCAGCATCCCGCGTCGTGGATGGCATCATCTCGCAAGATGTCGCCTGGCAATGAGCAATGCCGGCCTGCCCAATTCGAGCTTCGCCGGCCGCTGATAAGCGCTATCTCTCTCTGCCGTCTGGATTCATTTAAATCCCTCCGTTCTAATCCGGCTCTAAGCTGTGTTGGGCGTTCTCAATCGTATCCGCGCTTACGCGATGTAATCGTATAATGTCGACCTAGGGGAGGTCCTTCCGCTCTGACCGTCGGCTTCCCTGTCAGACCAACAAGATGAGAGACAATTCATTCATTCCAGGAACAGTGCTATGTGCTATAATCCGTACATTAAATTCAATCGACTTCAATGGATGTGGGTGAGGCTAATGCTAATACTCAAAATCGTCGTCGACGCCTCCCTTCCCGGTATTCTCTTTCACGACCGCTTCCTGCTTTCGATACATCTCGGCTACCGCTCGCGTCGTAGTGGCCTGCTCAGGCTTCTTATCATCTCGGGATTTAATGAATCGTGGGAAACGAAGAGAAACGCCTTTACTACCCCCCGTCACTCCGACGAATTCATCAGCCGCTGCCTGGTATCGCGGGCTGAGGGTTAAGTCGGCCGTCTTAACTTCCCAGACGAGTCGAGGCTCAAACCAAATATCGGGCTGATCCTTCGGCACGGTCGAATGTGAATAAAAGGGCTTGGGTCGGTCAATGATGAGTGGAGAGAGCTTTTGGTGAAATTCCTCGAGGATCGCTTCGGAAAAGCCTGTGCCAATATTGCAAATCGTTTCGTAAGTTTGCTTGCTTGAGTTGTATGCCGCTAAGAGGAACGCGCCATAAACAGAGGTGCGCTTGCCACGACCATAGTACGCTCCAAGGACGATAAGATCAAGCGAGTCACCGACACCAGCGAGGTAGTCCTTTTTAACCTACAATCGCAATTAGTTGCCAGTTGGGATATGCCGCCCATGCTCCCTAAGACATACCTTGAGCCAGTTGCGACTCCGTTTGCTGGGTTCATAACCGCTTTCCTCCGTATCCAGCATTTTCACCATGAGCCCTTCACACGATGCTTTGACGCTCTCGTCAAGTAGATTCTGGATATCATCTACCGCGTTGCTATTGCCATATTGAGCGAATTGAAATTCACCCTCGATTGGTTGAAACGACTGATGCAGAAGTTCTCGCCGTTGCCGGAACGTGCTCCTAACAGTACTCTATGAGTCGTAGCCAGCATAGTCAGTGGGTGGACACTCGATAAATAGCATGGTTATCTGGGGGAATTACCTCTCCATTCAGGAATAGAAGATCGAATGCAAACACACACACTTTGACTTTGACATCTTCTGCTTTGACATCCTTCCTCTTGCGCGTCATGAGCTGCTGGAAAGGCAGAACCTTTTTGTTTTCCGTGTCCCAGGCGACTGTTTCACAATCTAGAACGAAGCTTGTCACCCCGTCCTTAATCCAGCTATCAAGCTTAGCGAGCACATCGGGATATTTTTTGGACAGATCTTCCGAATTGCGGGAAAATATCGCCGAAAACCCCTTGCTGTCTTTTTGTAGCGTAGCTGTTGCAGCAGGGTATTGATGGATAGAGTCGGGCGCAATGTAATGGATCTGTGCCCTCTCCCCATCATACTTATATTCACACGTAAAGTCCTTTCCTTCGAATCTGTCGAGAACTTCGGTAATGGATTTCGTTGGTTTAGCGAGCATGGGTTTGATGGGGATACTGGGCTGAAGCTTGCAGACTTTGCCCAGATTCATCAATCCTTGCTCGAGCATAGCAGGGATAATTATCTCATAAGCAGGTAACTCGCTGTATACCGTCTTCAAAATAGCTTCACCCTCGGCCATCTTCTCCGCGGATGGTGTCTTCTCGCCCTTCACAGCCGCTTCATGCATGACAACGGCCTGGGCGAGTGCAACAAGGACTGTCTTTTCAGCGAGACCAAGCCTCAATTTTCCTTCCAAAAATCGGACAATATATTTAGCTTCGCTGGGACCACCCTTGTTCTTGGTGATATCAACACCTTTGCCACCCTTTCCGCCTGTTCCTGCATCAGCCGCCGAAAGGAGTTTTTTGATACCAGATATCTTCTTGTCCTGGGAACCATGACCCTGGACTTTTGCAATCCCAAGTAAGCCTTCATGTACCCCTCTGACAGTTAAAGGCTTCGGCTTGAACATAGTAGGCTGGTTTGATCGACTCTTCGTGGCTACCAAGCCTAGGTCTCCAATTTCATGCTGGTCGGCCTTGATAACAGCTAAACTGCGGCCTGTGCTCTCGCCAATCGCCTTCATGATCAAGGACTCGCCAATCCCGAGCTCGATGCCTGCATAATCCGCAGCGAGTTTGTTGATCATCAGCTGGACCGTCGGGAGGAGGTCTTGCGGAGTCAAGCGTAGGACTTGGCGGAGAAACAAGGAACAATGAGCAAGAATTACCAAGCGTTTGGAGGTCATCTCAATAAGAGAAAAAGTAGTACATAGTGCCGCATAAGGAACGGGATCACCAGGTTTCCAATCAGGATATGGTTCATTTCCACTAGCTTTTAATGTGGCCTGGACCTTTTCCATGGTTTCCTTCATCGCCTCCGGCTTTTCATCTTCTTCGCTAGCAGATGAGGCCTCTTGTTCGGATTCTTCTTCTAGATTTTGCTCCCCAGACGCAGTCTTCACTGCGGGCGGGGACGGGGTTTTCTTTACATCGGCCTCTTTTTTTGCTTTCGGACTCTTGGGGGACGGAGATTTTCCCTTCGGAGACTGCAATAGAGGGCTCTTCCGCCGTCTTTTAGGAATAGGCTGTATGTCACTTCCATCACTGTCTTCATTGTCCCCGGAGGTTTCTCGCTTGAGGTTGTTCGGCTCGTGATTCCAATTCGTCTGGCCTTTTACTGTACTAGCGCCACTGAAGTCCGCCGTGTCGACCTTGTCAGCATAAGTTCCATTAGTACCGTTCTTATTGACATCCGGAGCGTCGTCCGTAGTCGTGGCTTTTGCGGTGGTTTTTGAGGCCTTGAATTCGTTTCCAGAAAATGCAAGGGTTGTTTGTTTCTTGGGCGCCTCCTTGGCATCGGAATTGGAGCCAAAAAATCTTCTATATGCCCAGAAAGCAAGGATCAGTAACCGATACCGGCGAAATATGTATATGCTGATACACACTCGAGAAACACTCGAGGCACAACCAAATACAGACGCACCCGAGAGTCATCTGGGAGTCACGAACATACCCCAGTGTAGCTTGCTTCCTACCCTTAGATTCGGACATCTTCAAAATTGTATACGAACCACTGGTTGGGAGCGTGATATTCGAGAAGGGACGAATACCTCCAAATTTTTTCGACTGGAGAGGCAGGAATGAATGAATAGATATAGAATTTTTCGGGATGGCGCAACAAACAACCCGGGGGACGTCCTGCGATGTCGAGGCAGAGGGCACAGGTCTCCGATAACGTAACTGAAGCGCAATCAGAGCGCGAAGAGTGGGCATAGACGTTTTCCAAAATGTCCTTTCCCTTAACTAAGCGATCATGCAGCACACAGTTGAATAAAATAATATGTACAGGCAGCCCAGATCCGGCGTCAATTAATGAAGTTTATAACCTGTCGAGCCCTTGATATCGAGTGAAGGCAGCAATAACGTGCCCAAGTCGGTAGCCTATGCGGAACGCGACGTGACGTGACGCGAATCCAATTAAAGTCACGTGAGACATGCCCCAACAAAAATCTTCAGTAATTGACCTATTTAATTGCAGTACTACCAGGTATAGGATAAGCATCGTCCTTTTAGAACATAGATCCTAGTTTCTACAACCTTTTGGTGTACTGTCTTCCCACGTTCTGAAGTTGCAAACAGCACAAACATGTTGATCTACACCGCTTTATAGTTGCGGCAGAAAATGTTGGCGGAGGCGGAGAACAATGACGATAGACGACTAACGGCTTCAGTCTTCCTCGATGCTGGTCTTTGGATTTGGTAATGCTCATGCTCGAAAGTCAGATGGTTCGAATATAAGGATCACCAATTATCTCCTCCGCCTGGCAATCATTTTTTGAGACCTCATGGAAAATTCACGGCAGGAATCCTTCAAACAGGTATGAGACTAATTTCAATTTGATAACCCATGCTAATGACGACTGAAGCTCCGCACGCCATGTGTCGAATTAAGTTCTGTCGGCCTGAAGTTTCGCGGTCGACAAGCATCGTCTCAGGATGTCTTTCGTGCCCTCACCCCTGTACATAATGTCCTAATCGAACTCGCCAAGAAAAATGCACTGGATGAGAAGCTCGCCGAATATGCCTTCTTCCCACTGTCACATATTTTTAATGAGACTCAGAGCATTACTGCCAATTGTCTGGAATTAGCTGTCAAATGCTTGCGGATTCTAATTGTTTATGGATGGCGGGAACGACTCTCTTCTCAGATGGGCAAACAGCTCATAATTCTGCTGACACTGATTGTGGGTGGTACACCAGATAAGACCAGTACCGGCGAAACTACACAATCCCGGCCGGCGGAATTGGCTGTTGCAGGGCTTGATTGCCTTTTGGCTATTTTCAATGTCCTGGAAGGGCCTATGGCCGAACGCACGATCTACCATGAGATTGGTACAGCGACAATAGTAGACCAAACGGTATATGTCTTACTGGAAGGCATTGTCGATGACAAGTCCGATGAGATATGCGTCTCTGCAGCAAATGCGCTTCAAGCGCTTTATAATCGAATTTCTGACCGAGTCGTTCTGGCTAGTATTATGCCGCGGACGGTCTCAGTTTTAGCAAGAGTACTAAAGCCAACAACACAAACACGACATTCCTATAAGCTACTCTGTGCCTGCCTTCAGACACTTACGCACATGCTCAAAGTAGCCCTTAATGATCAAGCTGCGAGTACGCTACCGGAAATAGCTAACCGTTCCGAAGCGGGGGATGATCGACTCGTGCTTGATGAATCTTGGCTGAAGGCTACAGCAACTCAAATTAAACTTGCACTCGCAAACATTATACAAATAAGACGACATGAACGGCGGGAGGTACAAGAGTCATTGTTGGAACTCTGCTTAATGGTAGTGGAAGAATGCCAAAATACGCTGCAGGAATCAATCCCTATAGTTGTCGATACCCTCGTCGTTCTATCGGATTTCGAAGAGGATCATGGTCCTAACCATGCATATTTGTCCTTAGTACATACTGCTACTGCTTACCCTGCAGTATTGGACTCCTTGAAAAACTCGCTTCATAATTGGATTACTGCCTTTCCAAGGACAATGCAAAGTAATGATGAAACAGCAAAACAATGGGCTCTCAAACAAATAGCAACGGTCTTCCAGATCCTGTCTCAGCTGCAGTCTAGATCTGACACTCTCACTACGAGTCTTGCGTCAGGCTTGTGTGACAGCGTCACTACTGTAGTGACTCAATCAACCGGTGTTCCTCAGCCTTTGAGTGTTGAGTCGTCAAATGTACAGTCTTTGGAAGTACTCCATAGTGAAAATAAATCCACGTGCTTCCCGCCTATACTTTTGGAACATAGAAGCCAGCAACAGACTCTGAGTGACCTACAGTCTATGATTGTCAGACTTAACAAATCAGAAGCGGGTAATGACATTACACGACTGATAATTAACCAGATCCATCAGGGAGATGCCTTATCAGTAATCGCACCTTTCTGGCTGGCACTTTCCTTCCTAAAAAGCAGCACGCAGCTCTCGACAGTTTTTGACGATTTAGTCTCGTTGGACGAAGTTGAGCCTTCGTCTACGTTCTCTACGAAGGCGAGCATGATCGAGGAACTGTATTACATTGCACTACCAATATTAAACGAACCGTTATCCAATGAATCAAGGGATTGGAGAGTTTCAGCACTAGCCTTAGAAGCGGTAGCGCTTCAGGCACAGCAACTTCGAGAAGCATTCCGTCCAGAACTCATGGATGCTTTGTATCCTGTGCTCCAACTTTTGGCATCCAACAATGCCAATCTACAGACACATGCTATGGCCTGTTTGAATATCCTGACAGCATCTTGCAATTATGATAGTACAAGCAGCATGGTCATTGAAAATGTTGACTATTTGGTCAACTCGGTGGCGTTGAAGCTCAATACTTTTGATGTATCGCCATATCCGCCTCAAGTTCTATTCATGATGGTTAAACTATGCGGCGCACGGTTGATTCCTTACTTGGATGACCTGGTAGATTCAATATTTGGGATTTTAGATCTTTATCATGGGTACCCCAAACTTGTTGAAATGATGTTCAAAACACTGGCTGCTATTGTCGAAGAAGGCACAAGGAGCCCATCGTTTCTAGCAATTGGGGGTGACCAAGAAGGCAGTTCTGTTGACCATCACAAAGAACGGTACAAGAGACTTCAAGTTGCTTCCCTGGCCGAAGACCTTGCAGCCCACAAGGCGAAACGTACCAAATACTCGGAAAACCGATCTGATGAGGCAAACGAAGCACTTTCCCATCCGAAACGGCCATGGACGATGGAAACTACTGAGTCTGATAAGCCAGATCGTGAAATCGTCTCTCTCCACGATCCGGTGGGTGACGGAGAATCTGATGAGCCGCTACCACCACCTCAAGAGCCCGAAGATCAAGAGAAACCCTTAGGTAAATCACATAACATCTTAATACACATTGTCAAATCGATTCCTTCTCACCTTTCATCGCCTTCACCATACCTTCGTCGCTCTCTCCTCTCTATCCTCATTCAGGTTTCGCCTATTCTGGCTGCACATGAAAACAGCTTTTTACCTCTGATCAACGATATGTGGCCATCTGTAGCTGCGAGGATTACTTTTCCGTCTTCGTTCGGAAGCTCATCTTCTTCGAACACTCTTATGACCAGAAACTCTTCCGACAATGTCGACGACGGATATAAATCAGGATTCGAAGAGCATGATTTCAAAGATGAGGTATATGTTACTACAATGGCCTGCAAAGCTATCGAGGAGATGTGCAAGAATGCCGGTGATTTCATGGCCTCCAGGGTCGAGAGCGAGTTTCCACGATGGAAACGTATCTACCATCGAGCATGGGAGAAAGTAAGCCAAGATGCAGAAAAAGCAATAGAACGACGATCCCAACAGACGAAAAAGGCAAAAGAACCTGATCTGCTATCTTCTCTGGGTCTATCCCAGTCACTGTCCCTAACCACAGTTGGAGCTCCTTCGGGTGCCCGAGCATTCACACCACACCACAGTCTTTGGAGGGCACTACTCACCCTGTTCATGACACTTCTCACTCATGTTCGCCTTCCATTATCCATGGGGGACCAGATATGCGAGTTCCTCGGGGTGTGGATTGCTCAATTTGCGGGTCCAGAGCACTACTTCTTTTATCATCAACAGAGTACAGAAACAAACAACCGGAGGGATTCCAAGCCACCGTCTTCCCTTCAAATAGATATTGATTCTGTCGAATCTGCCATCAGAACAATGGAGACGTGGAATGCCGATCTGACCTGGTTTATCTTTCAAAAGCAGAGAACACAGGTGCTTGGACTCACCGCCCAGACTCGGACACCCCAAGTCCCCAAGATGACCGAGGTGGATGAAGGAGCCTTGAAAGCATGGTCCATGCCGGGGAGTGGGTTGAAATTTGTGGATTTGGTGTTCTAAAGTGTATAGCATGAGATAGGACATCTACATTATTTCTAGACAGCTAGACTATTTACCTACAGTATTTATTCTGACTAGGTAGAGTTCTTAGAAGCAACCTCTACTCTGGTAGATTCGTTCATGAAGCTCTCGAAGACGTTCGTAGATGCGTCCACCTCTTCCAGGATGCTAACAGTAGACATGATTGGGAATGGTTCAAATTCAGCTTTCATGTAGGCTTCCAAAGCCATCATATTTCAATATAAATATCTGAGAGCATTAATCAGGTTATATAGCTGCAATTCTATTCTATTCGGGAAACGGTTTCAAGCACCAATGGGACAGAATCCCGCTTTCCTCTGGGCATAACAGATTGCCATTCTGGTCTTGTTGCTGATTACTTTGTATATACAAATCTTGATTATCCCCTGTTTGTTCATTGATTGTGCAGCTTACATTATGCCTCTGGCGACATCTCCTCTTGCTTAATGAATGGTCCATTGTACGAGATACCCTTTTGACAATCAAGGAGATATGGTAAGGTTGGTGTTCAAGTTGATTTGTCTAATCCTTACAGCCTGTTGGGTGGTTAAATATTGACGTTGACCTTGTAAATACATTTGATTCCCATCCCAATGCAATTGCTACATTCGGGGTTTCTTATTAGGGAACAAAAAAGGACAAAAATAGAGGCTAAAGCAATTTATGCATTGACTGACCTATCGAATAATAATAAATCTGACAGGTGTGTAGCTGCAACGTCACTAAGATCCCTAGTTGACCTGGCATGCAAAGTCTAAGCACTGTACACTGATGATATCTTCAAGGATGTTCCTTTTCAATTGTGTCGCTTTAATACGAGCCTGCAAATAGTATGTCTGATAATGGATTGACACAGTCCTGATACTCCATTCTATCTGGGCCATATTGTGGCCTGCAGGAGGCTGAATTTGGTATCAACTTTTACGCAAAAACAGTCAGGCAAATTTCCCCAATCTGTTCGAATTTTTAGTTGCATGACTTGATATTATGTCAGAACCCCAGCTGAGTAACATGGCTTAATCATCCTCCGTTAGTCGTTCAAGCATTCAATGTCTTGGACTTAGTAGTCGCTCTTTTATCTCGGTCACAGATAAGTCGCGAAATACGTCTTTCGTGCCGGTCTGACATTATACCGGCCCTCGATGCTCGTTGCCATGCAAGAGCTTGACCCGGCTGACAGATGTGTCATTGCTACTATGTTGGCGCTAGGACGTTCATGTACCAGAAATGTGATTCAAAAGACCTTTGGCACCACGGTACACTTGTAGAAGGGAGATTTTTATATTCATTAATTCTTCCCCCCTCTACACTGTCTATGTATACAGAAATGGAACCTACCATTTTGACGCAATTAAGCAGTCAGTGTCCTGGACCAACTGCTGATACGAAAGAAAGTGGAAACGAAGTGATGGTTCCACGAAAGATATGCAATTATTGGCATGGTCAAAGACTGCTTCACTATATACTGACTACGCCAATGTCCTCAGGGTACTGCATCAGATGGAATCCATCTCTGTGCCCTTCACTTGCTTGGATGTCGATCCTGACTCTGTGGGCAGCCTTTAAAATATGACTGTACATGCTCAGTTGTCACTGTTTTCTGGGCCTAGCGACCACAAACTCAGGCAGGACGATACTTTCAATAGTCAGAACCTAAACCCACTTGTCCGGAGGTAAAAAATGTGGGCTGTCTTGGTTCTCTGAAAATGCCATAGCCTCTTAGATCAAAAAGCTAAATCAGCCATAGGGACATTGAAATGAAAATAGTCCTTCAAGAACTGTATCGAGATAGCGTAGAAAAAAACCGCATAAAGTCTCAGATTTCCAACGCGTAGGGAGGAAGGAGAGAGGAGATTTCGATATCTTAATCGGAACTACATACTAAGCAAATGTCCCTGCATTAAAACAGCGACATCTAAAAGACGAAAGTTGTAAGCGCTTTCAAGACCTACTTTGTATGGATGGAGTAAAAAGAAGTAGTGATTGGTCGATAACTATCCCAGTAACTAGAGTCCTTTTTTTTTTTTTTTTTTTTTTTTTTTTTTTTTTTTTTTTTTTTTTCAATCCTTTTTCTTCCAAGTAATAGTAAGGCGAGGTAGCTGACTGAAACGACCGAATAGTAGTGGGTTGTATGCGAACTGCAAAACCATAGAAACTATTAAAGGAAAGGTAAAAAGCAAAAGTGTCTCAGAGCATTCGAACGACAGGCCATTGATCCACAAACTACTCATCATCACTTTCATCCTCACTTTCAGCATTTTCAAGCCAGTTGAGGAACGGCTCGGCGGCCTTGCGGACCTTCTTACTGGTCGCAATATCGACGTACTTCTTGCTGGCCTTGGAACCCCATGCCTTAAGGGTTTCCTCAGACACGATATCATTCTCATAGTAGCCGAGTAGGATGGGAGAAATTTGAGAGATCAATTCCGGATGATCCTTGCCGACAAAGCGTTCGGTACCGCCCAAGAAAGCCTTCTCATGGCGCTCCGAGGTGATCAGCTTCTTGAGAAGAGCGGCACGAGACGCGATCTGCTTGGTGATCTTCTTCTCATCAAAGATGGTTTGGGCAAGCACGGCTAGGGTCTTGTGCTTAGATTCGATGCCATAATCCTTAGCCTTCATGTAGATCTCCACATCGTCCACTTCAGCGGCACCGCCTTTTTCAGCAGCACTGCTAAGGATCCAGCTACCAAGCTCGTCATAGGCCGACGGGCCATCAGCTCCGGCCTCGTCGTCTCCGTCGTCAAGGACGAGGGAGCGCTTTAGATCTGAAGGCAGGTCCTTAGCACGAGCCTTGACAGCCTCCTCGGAAACATCCACAGCCCATTGATCATCATCGATATCCGCTTCAATGCCCTGGGCATCCGATTGAATACGGCGAGTAAGTTCATCATCGCTGTTCGCGGCCAGAGCTTCCTCCCCATCCTCCGCGTCACCGTTGTCGGAGTTATTGCTGTCTCCTGGGCTATGATTATCTCCGTTCGTTGTGGAATCATTCTTGTCCTTGTTCCGCTCACGACGGGCCTTCTTAGATGCCTTGTCTTTTTTCCCTCCCTTGGTCGAGGTGTTGTTCCGGAGAATGAAGGTGCTCAGTTTCAGACGGGGATCAACGTCGGAACGCTGTCCGCAGGCTTTGCAGTCCAGAACGATCTTGTCATCCTTGATACTGACGTCGGTTTCGGGGTTCTTGCACTTCTTGCAAAGAACGAACTTGGAAATAAACCCGTCAAGGTAGTCTTGAAGTTTACCGGCATCATGGGCACCGTTGATGATCCAGCGGTCATCGGTGGGCTTGGCGTTCGCCTGAGCACCAAGTTCGAAGCCAAAATACTTGATCACATAGGCGGGCGGGCGGCTGAGCGATTGGGCGACCGAGTTAAGGTTGACGACGACGGTCTTGATTCCATTGCCCTTGCCCTCGATCTTGGACTGCAGGCGCTCCATTTTATAGCGGTAGAAGGGATCGCTGACATCGCGACGAATGTTGACAGTAGCCATGATGACGATTTAAGGATGTCTCTTTAGAAGATCAAATGAACGGGTTGTCTGAAACTGGAGGGATTGAGGAGCAAAGATGCCTTGAAATGACAAGACATGCGTAGGGAGTTCCTTTGTCGAGAAATGGTGGCGGTTGAGATCGTCTCGAGGAAACGATTAGCACAGCGAATACGGCAGCCCGAAGGTTTCAGCCACAAGACTTTGAATGTATACTACAAGGTTTCGGCGCGATGCGAAACGTTTGCAGCTTGAGCGGCAGGTGGTGTTCGAAGGATCTGACGCAGGACGAATACATAGACAAGTTCTCGACAGACTCTGTTTCTGTGGCTTTCTCCGGCAGTTAGAGAGAGAAACCAGGGGATGGTTCTTCTGGAAGATGGCGGGAAACACGCCTCGTCAGAACTCGATGAATTCGAAATTGATGGATAAGTGATGAAAGCACTGAATCAGACTAACCAGAGTGGGGGGAGTGGTTAGGACGACCAAAACGTAAGCTGTAAAACCGAAAGCTGTGTTTAACAGCCAGGCGAGTGGTTGCAACGAATTAGCAGCACCAAGGGCTGATGATTTGATGATAGGTGTGATGGGAGTTGAGTGACAAGAGTGAGTGGAAAGAGGGAGAAGAAAGAGCGAGAGAAGAAATTGCTGCCAAACAAAATAAAAAAAAACGGGTCCGCAGCCGAAGCATGCCAAGACCTGAATCCCACTGCTGAGTAAGCCACACCGGAAGGCCGGACCATTCAGTTCCGAGAGCACGCCAACATCGGTCTTTGCGGTTATTTGGCCGTAACTCCTTAACTCCGACGCGAGATACCGCTCAACCGTCGTGTTTTCCTCGGTCCATCAGAAGGGCCTGCCTCTCTGGAGAGCAGGATTCAGCGTCAGTGTGGCACAGAGTTGTTGCTCGGTCATTCAAAAATGTCAATGCCCCCCGGTGGAGCAACTTGCCTGTCTCTCTCTCCGGACTCTGTATATGACCGATGTTTCACTTCGCGGAATCATACTTTATGCCTATGCAGATACCCGTAGCATGAAGAGGATGGGCAGGTCTAGTCGGCATTAGCCTCCACTTAGTTACCGAATGTCGATTCTTCGGTGTATTTGGCATGCCCTGACAGGTGCCCGGATTATTGAACATAATGGGGCGTTAGCTGTGTCATTTGAATCGTCCCCGGACCAGATCAGGTTCTCTTCTAAACTCTCAGTACAATAGGAACTTGGGAGATATTTTTCTGATAGTAATTGGAAATGTTTTACACATGATGTGGTTAAACTATCCATCTTTCTGCACATACATAGGTACAAGGCATCCATGGATCACTTCTCTGCCATGGGCATCCTCAGACCAGTAACAGTAATAATAATTGTATTCTCGCGAAGCTAAACTCCGCATCATTGTATTCGACTTGTCACTGGACTCCTACAAGGCTAAGGAAATATACTAGGTTTGGGTCCTTGCCCAATCCTGGGGCGTTGGATTTCCCGCACAACATCATCTGTATCGAACATTGTGGCCCATACATCTGCTATATTACTTGCTGTCAAATATGCACTTTAAAGGTTTATTTGTATTTCGCCTGTGGATATATAAAAATGGAAATGTTAAATTGAAGTTGTTTTGTGGCCAATGACGCAAGTATGACTAACGTACCCACACCCCTCAACGTCATTTTCTCTTGTCCAGAGTGACTTCTGCGCCTTTCCGCGGAATTATAGCCCTAGCATGCGGTCCTGTAACCAATTGGCCAACATATTGCTATAGGTTATTGTATCTCGTTGGGCCCAAAGGCAATCCATTGTTGCTTATTTGCATCTGGTTCTCGTCGGCCCCACGTGCCCCTCATTGTTACAGAAAATGCAGTTTGACCTTTCCTTATACCTGGTCACTGACTCGACCCCAGCCATTCTCAAGGGTCGCGACTTATGCACCGTGGTGGAAGAGGCCTTGAAAGGAGGTAAGAGCTTGTGGTTGATTCTCTGGATTTTCCCCTGTGCTGATGCGAGTCATGCAGGTGTGACGCTGGTCCAGTACAGGGACAAAACCAGTGACACCGGGGAACTAGTACAAACTGCTAGAAAACTGCACCATATCACCCGGAAATATGGGGTTCCCTTGCTGATCAATGACCGCGTGGATGTTGCTCTCGCCATAGGGGCGGAAGGAGTCCATCTTGGTCAGGATGATATGGGTGCATCTCTGTTTGCTTGAATGATATTCTGCTTCCGGGACTAATGCTCTATAGGTATTGAGGAGGCGAAAAGGATCCTCCCTAAAGATGCCATAGTTGGTATCAGTGCTACTTCGATAGAAGAGGCCCAGAAGGCAGTGGATTCCGGTGCCGATTATCTCGGAATAGGAGCTATGTTTGCGACTCCAACGTATGTCGCCATCTTTGACATATCACCCACTGTACTTTACGGTTCTATACTTGTGAACGTGACTGACTGCCACCAGCAAAACCAACACAAGATCTATTCTCGGGACCGCGGGCACTCGGGCCATCCTTGATGCCCTTTCGACCTCCGGTCGCTCGGTCAGAACCGTATCCATTGGTGGAATCAACCTCTCTAACGTGCAGCGAGTCCTCTATCAATCTAAATCTCAAAACAAAGGTCTGGACGGCGTCGCCATTGTCAGCGCCATTATGGCCGCTGACGATCCCAAGGCTGCTGCCGAGGCGTTCGTTCAGCACATTGCTACTCCGCCTCGATTTGTGCGTAGCCTAGTACCTCCTCCGATTCGTGATGTCCTTGCACTGGTTGAGGATGTGCCGCGAATCGTCCACAAGGTTGTGCAGGGAAATCCGTTGGTGCACAATATGATCAATTTTGTTGTAGCCAATTTCGTCGCCAACGTGGCTCTGTCAATGTATGCCAATCTCCTATTGTCTTTAGAGATTATCTCCTTTGACTGGTATTTAGTGGTGCATCGCCTATCATGTCTCCATACGGAGACGAAGCAGTTGATCTTGCCCAGTTCCACGGCGCTTTGCTCATCAACATGGGAACTCTGACCAACGAGAGCGTTCCCAACTACCTCAGAGCAATTCATGCATACAACGCTCGCGGAAACCCTGTCGTATATGATCCTGTCGGCGCCGCTGCCACACACATTCGACGCCGGGTGGTCAAGCAGCTCATGGCAGGCGGATACTTTGATCTCATCAAAGGAAACGAAGGAGAGATCAGACAGGTCTACGGAAGTAGCGGAGTGACTCAGCGTGGCATTGACAGCGGGCCAAGCCGCCTCGATGGTCAAGAGAAGGCCGAATTGGCGAGAGACCTGGCCCGAAGAGAACGTATGATCTCATATTCAATTCCATACGAAACCAATATGCTAATTGATCCATTCAGGGAACATCGTGCTCCTCACTGGCGCTACTGACTATCTTAGCGATGGGGAGCGAGTGTTTACCATTGAGAATGGCCATGAGCTACTTGGACAAGTCACTGGTGTACGACCCCCCCTCCTTCTTTATTTACAGCAGACGAAAGAATGCCAACACAAATAACAGACTGGCTGCGCCGTCGGCACAGTATCAGGATGCTTCCTAACCGCCCACCCATCCGACAAGCTCCTAGCCGTCCTGGCCGGCATTCTCATGTACGAGATTGCTGCCGAAAATGCCGGTTCGAAGGACTATGTCCGAGGACCTGGAAGCTTCGTCCCTGCGTTCCTGGATGAGCTCTACGCCATCCGCCAAGCGGCTATGAAGGGTGACCACAGCTGGATCTCGGGACGAGCAAAGGTGCAGGAGATTAAGTTGTAGGGGAATTTGGATGCAGAGAAAGGAGATACCCGAATACTGGATGGAGATATGACTAGTTAGTGACTACGTACTACGTAGATAATAATAAGTTAATGCCTCAGGCAGTAATCGTCCCCGCACTTCCCCTCGCGATTCCCCACCCGATTTCCTCCGCCGTTCGACTTTCTCCTTTCTTTCCTCTTCCTGTCTACACGTGTATCATTGTGCATACCAACATATCCTAGTAACAGTTCATCCTCATCGTTGAAATAAAAATGGCATCCATCTCCCGTGCCGCCCGTATTCGTGAGTCCCCTAGATCCAATCTACAGACATCGATAACCTGACAATGACAAAACAAACCAGGCAACCCAGCGCTCTTGTACTGCCACCCATAAGACCCATACCCTCCAATGTGCTCAACTGATCTCATACCAGCATCTGCGACCTACAAGAGAAATTCCGCCCAGTGATCCATGAATTCTCAAAACTGTACCTTGCCCTTCCTCAAACCCACAAAATATATATCCAAGAGACAGAAATCCCAGCACATACATACTAAGCAGAACTCCATCCTAGAATCCCAACCACCTCCAAAATGCTCCAAGCTAGCTCTACGCTCCAAATACCCACATACGTGACGACACAAAACCGCGCGAAACTCGGCGACACGATCGGCGAGCTGCAACCGTATCTCCAAGGCGCGCATGTGCGCGCCAACGTCGACAAGACGTTGTTTTCAATGATCACACCAGAGATCGAAGGCCTCTTGCCGAAGGTTGTTGAGTCGACGGATAAGACTGTCCTGGATGCTATTATTGTCGGGATCGAAACGCATATCTGTGTCACGCAAACGACGTTGGATCTGCTCGAGCGGGGACACAGGGTGTATGTGCTTGTTGATGGGGTGAGTAGTGTTAATGCGGAAGAGAGAGGGATCGCCCTGGCGAGGATGAGGGATGCCGGGGCGGTTGTGACTACGAGTGAGAGTATTTTGTTTGAGATTTTGGGTGATGCGGAGCATGCGCAGTTTAAGATGGTTAGTGGGCTGGTGAAGCAAATGAAGGGGGAGACGAAGGGGTCTTTGGAAGCGTTGTCGAAGATTTGATTTGTTCTTTGGATTGATAGCTCTATGCTATGCTGGTTATTATATACTCTTACGAACGAGTTATGAATTGCACTGTAGACATATCGACATTCAATATTTCTCAATTTGGTTCCTGGCTTTTGCTAGCTTCCTAATTGTTATTTGACAACTACGCCAACAACGGCTATTGGAGAGCACCCGCCAAGGTTGGATGCATCGTCAAACATGGCTAAATCCTCGTTATGGCTCTCGTAGCGTGGCCTGCATGGCCAGATACTACAACGGCACAATCCTAATCTGTTTCATTTAGGATTCGTCACAGCCCGAGTGGGCGACTGGGATGAGTTCAGCCACCCAAATGCAGAGGCTCCTCCAACCGGATTGGACCCCCATTGTTTACCGGTGCGCGACTCATCGGGGGACGCTCGAGACGAAGCTGGCCGGGAGGACGCCGCGGGCTCAGTACTGGAACTTCTCGGTGCACCGGCTACAGGTGGAGTGCGAGAGGAGAATTTGGTAGGCCGCAAGACCTTCATGGGACGAGCCGGAGCTTTCCCCGCCGCCGACGCATTAGGGTCAAGCTTGATCTCACGTTTCCACGAGCCCCAAACTCCAGAAGGTTCCGTCTTCACTGATCCTGCGGTCTGGGAGTCAGGTGCCATGGTTGGTTTATTCGGGATCTGGGAATGCTCTGCGTTCCGAGACGGTTCGTAGACCTCCAAAGAATGAGCCTTTCGACTCTCCTCGGGTTCCTCAATAGAATCCCCAACGGATTCAGGCGCGGATCTGGGCTGCGAGAGACTGCTCGGTCGGCCGATAACACCGACGGCTGTGTGGCCATTGGTATCGGGCTGATCATGAGTCTGAGACGGAGCTTCCGTACCCCCAGAACGAGAGGTATCTGACACAGTGCGTAGAGACCTGAAGACCGAATCATCTTCCGGACGAACCAGTGGAATCGATACCTTGTTTCTTTCATCATCCACCATAATGATCTTGTCTTGTGAGAATAACACGTCAGCATTGTGAGAGCGGAGAACATCGCTTCCAATGACGATTTGAACAGAAGGGTCACGGGGATCGACGTCACGAACGAGAAACCGTATGGTAAGAGTGGGAAGTTGGGGTACTGGGCTACTAGACCGCGAAGAAGCTTGATGAACACTAGCTTCCGGCAGATACATCGGCAATTTGATGTAATGCAGGTCATCTTCCTGCAAGACTAAATCCTCGAGGCCAAACTTCCGGACCATCGGAGCTCCCAATGACGATATATAAGAGCCAGAACAAACGGCGGCATACAGGAGCGAGTCATTAGAAAAGTTTGTTGTCAACCAGCAGCGAATGATACATGGAACAGGTCCCAGGAGGAACAGGCCGGGGGGAGGGACCAAAGGGGAGCCACACACAGAAGAGCTCACCATTCTGCTAGTCGTCTCCAGTCCCAAACTATTCGTCCTAGCGGAGTGATGGGAATAACCTGAGGAACTCTGTCTCCCATCGGACCGATGCGACAGAGACCGTTCAGTCAGCGGATGGCTTCCCATGCCGCTTCCGGTCCTCATCGGAAGCTCACTGCTAGAGCGGCTAGTTTGTCCGTAGTATCCGTGGATGGCACTTTCATCAAATCGAACGCTATTTGCTCTAGATGTCCCTCGCCTTGGCTCGTCTTCGCTATCGAGTCCCATGGTGGTCACCACGCCGTGGTGCTGGCCCTGGTCAAATCCCTTGAAAGCGTCGGATGGAGTATGGAAGACAGGCTCTGGATAAACACCAAGAATCAGCATTATACTACGCACGAAGGGAGGAAGAGCTAGGGCAAAAAAGTATACCTGTAGGAACTGTACCTCCGACGGAATTAGGAAATGGCGATAAAGGACCCCAGACACTTCTCAACTTCGCATCCTCGTCTCTCCGTCGTTCTAGCCTTGCAATCCGTTCCGCCTGTTCGAACTGCGCCGCGTGGAGTTCCTTCAGCTCTTCAAAAACGCGCCAGATATCGTCGCGTGAGGCAAAGGGATACTGAGCATCCATATCCGAACAAGCGGATAAGAAGGACAAGAGCCTGCTGAGAGACCAAACGGAGCAACGTCACGAGACAGAACGGCCTTCCTTCGCAATCGACTTTTCTCCGACGTGCATAAACCAGCTTCCTCTACTGGACCCGAGATTTTTTACTTTATTTTTTTGTCGTATTATTTCCTCCTTGAGGCACAATCTGTGGCAGTCCAGTACAGTTGTAGCCCACTCTTGTTCCTCGGAACTCCTCCACCCTCGTGCTCTGCGAGACGGCCGTACGGCCGTCCACCCAAGTGACTATAGATGGATATCGGCGGTCTTTCCCAAAAACATAAAAAATGGCCCAAAAAGGTGACCCTGAGGGTAAATAAACGATCTAGACGATGAGAGCGGGTGGGACGGAAGGAAGCGGCGAAAGGGATAGTAATGGGCGAAGATGGGACAAAAGGCGGTCCAAGAGATGATCGGATAGCGTGCGGCCGAGAGCTAATTACCTCGTTGTCACCAAGGCTTGACTACGTAAAGTTTCGATGAGTCAATAATGCAGAGATCGAATAAAGATCGATTTTAATAACACCAGAGCGATGGTCGATGACTTGCTGTGTGGGTGGAGATTCAACTCGTCGAGCGGTCGGTTCGTTTTCGGTGGGATGTATAGAGAAACCTGGCAAAAGGATAGGCGAGACTATAATGGGGAGAAGGACAAAGATTTGGCACTGTCAAATGGGATGACAAGTTTATAAGAACTAATGTTTTGCGATGACAGACACAGTGGGTGAGAGTTGATTGTCGGACAAGAAATGAGGGGATACCGCCCACCGGATCCTTCTAGACCGCTTCCCATTATATCCTACATTTGTTAATCACCAGTGGAAAAAATACATTTATTCCTACTATTATGAACTGGAAAATGGAATACAGGGAGGTACAGAACTCTATCCGAGTCCTCGATATCCCTTCGCCTTGCACTGGTTGAGACTGATGGAAAAGGACAAGAATGACCACTGTTTGATCTCCGCACGAGATTTCCAACACAGCCAACACGAGGGAGGGTCCGCGTCTCGCATTTATACATACAATACTCCGGATTCGGCATCCGGCGTCTCCAGAGAAGGACGAGGCTGCTCGCGTAGCTAATGACTTCCTGAGATTGGAATAGTGAGTATAGTGTGTGTAACTGGTTGTATGACCAGGGAGGTTTCAATGCATTGGGCTCATCTCCTATGATTTAAAATAGTTTGCCTTATTCTGACCTTTTACTGAGCTTGGAATAGCTTTTAGATCTCAATCTTTAGTCAAACTTCGGTGATGAATATCCCCTTAACAGCCGACGCTAGAAGGCAAGTCTAGAATTAGCTCTGTGTCTTTAACCCAAGCAGTGGACAGACCCTGCACGATATTATTATCAATATCAACATTTTTTGTTTTCTTTCTTTCTTTCTTATTTTTTTTTTTTTTTTAAAGATAACAACTAATTACAGTCCAACAGGCTGAAACCGTCCGAGAATAGGAACGATATCCCTCTTCCACCTCCACTGTAATATCGACAGTTTTCAAAACCCCTGCTTGGGGTCTACCTTTTCTCATCCTGCGAGCACTCCGGGAGTAATGATCCATGTATGAACCCCCTTTCGGATGGGTGAGTTCCACCTCGTCTGGAAGTCTAGTCGTGATCAAGCCAGACTGCAATCCAGAGAAGAAATGGTAGAAGGTTGGCGTATAGGCAATCGTGATGATGGTACACATCGTGATTTGGGAGCAAACTGCGGGATCGTCAATATCCCCTAGACTTGTTAGATGGATCTACGCAAGGAGAGGGATAGATATACATACATGTAGGGTCGGTTGATGGAAGGAATGACGGGTATAGAGCTAACTGTGCGAATCCGAGTCCCAACACTAGTGGTAGGAAGTTTCGATAGAAGATAATCAGCAGAGTGAATGGAAGTAGTACGAGAGCCTGGTGAAGGAGCAGAGGATTGAATCTCTTTCTCCATTCATCTGGACATCGTGCATCATTAAAAAGGGAAGCATGATGAGACCAATCTCGACGAGGATATGAAGCACCGGGAATGGATACGTGATTACACCCTATTATACCAGTCAGTATTATTTCTTACAATGGCGCAAAATCGATTGCACGCCCCTCCAGCACACCTCTTCGGGCTGTACAGTCATGGCTCTGGCATTTTATATTGAAAGGCGGTTCCCAATAATGCAAGTCCAGTCCAAGCAGCTGTAAGACCAATCATTGGTGATGGTGCATGCCCGGCGGAGGAACTCATTGGGAGTCAATTTCCGGATGGGCAACGTGGTAGATAATTTGGACAACGACAAGCGACAATTTGGAGGAGTTGAGCAGCGTAGATGACTGCTTTTAAGAAAAAGATCAGCATGAGGAAATGGAAATGCAATTGCATGATAGCTTCCCTTGCTTTGTGAATAGCAGTGGTGGTGAGAACGTCTATATGCTGTCCCTATCCAGGCTCGATGGCCTTTTACATCAGGATAATTTATGATAGCCAGGATCTGAAGAAGGCACCGGTCAATCGTTCGATCTCATTTTGTCAAAGCTATCACATACCAGGGCCAGCCATATCGGCATATTGACGGCCATCTGTCGCTGCTTGAAGTGGATCGCAGATCCAACTTGGCTCCGACGAAAATAATCGGTGATTACCAAGGCAACCGACACGAGAGTGATCAGTGGTCCATGATTTTCATCCGAGAAAACCTGGCAAAGGGCTTCTTGAGAAATCATCATCATCGTACCTAACCAAGTAATCCAACAGAGAGGGGAGAAATTAATGAAAGCTAAGCAGGAAACAAAAAATACCCCCTAATGGCTAGTTCTTGTTTCCATCCTGAGATCTGGACTCATTATAAGGATATTCCACTAGTCTTTCATTTCGGACTTGACCTCGGTGAATCTGCATACTGGAAATAATCAGATCAGTTATGAAAATGGCGCAGACGAGAGATTTGCTACTAAGAGGCACTAGGGCTTGGATATCTCCACTGTGTCCTAGGCTGGCTAATATTTGCAGTCCATATCGGCCCATAGGTGCATAACAAAACAACATGGATCAATCAGGGATGTCTGGCATTGATTTATTTGGCAAAGTAGCTACTGTCTAACAAATATCCCTACTCTCATTTGATAATACCAAACTCTGTCTATAATCGACCATGTACACCGAAGAGGGGTTACCTGTCAATGGACTTCCGAATGGCAACGTTGAGTATCGTGAATGACAGCAACTGGAGATAGGGATTATGACCATCCATGCACTTCATTCAGGCTTCTGACACTACGGTAGACATACTTGAATTTCTTCTCATCCTTTGCCTTCTCCGCCACACTCCTGACGTCGTGGGAGGCTGTTGGTGGCAGCCTACTGGCAGGTCTCGCCAATGGAGGTCCGCAGCCTTGGTCTATGGTATCATTGTCAGTGCAGTGAGAAACGTGGCTATTGCCAGATCTTTGATTGAATTGGCCTTGGAGTAGGACTCTTCCTAATATATATATACTTGAATTCTATTTCTACTGCCGATTTCTGAGATAGAAATTCTAGCGCGGTTGCACAGCACCACTGGAGTTACGTGCTAGTTCCGTGCTATCCTCGACTCCCGAGTACTTCCAAAGCACGATCTATGTGACATACATACTGACGAGATATATTGACTGTCATACAGGATAGGTTACTGTAGTACACTCTCACTTGCTGGATCTCTCATGCTGATACATCGCCGTAGGTCTTTTCGTGGGCTGCACTCGTCTGATTGCTGCGCTGTATTTCATCGGCACCGAGATCGAAGGAATGGTTGTTCTCGCACATTCCGAGTACAAATCCCCAAGATGGCACCGTACCTTACTGATGTGGGCTGTTGTGCTGATTCCCATCGTCATCAACATCTTTGCTCGTCGGATGCTTGCCGTCATCGAAGTGGCTGCGGGCATCATGCATATTGTATTCATGCCAGTGTCCGTCGCCACGATGGTTATACTTGCTCCTCGAAATCCCAATGCGTTTGTCTGGGATAATTTTGTCGGTAGTCTCACGGGCTGGCAGAACCCGGGGGTAGTTTTCTCCATTGGACTTCTGGATGTGATTGCACCGTTAAGTGACATTTCTACCTTCTCTTTCTCTCTATATCCATCTAACCACCCACAGGAGTCGACGGAGTCATCCGCATGGCAGAGGAAGTCAAGAACGCTCAAACCGTCATCCCGCGCCCCATGATCTGGGGTACGGCGATTAAATCTATTATGGCCTTCAGCTGTATAATCACAGTTCTCTACTGCGCAGTCCAACTGGATACCCAATCATCCAAATCGTCTATCAAGCCATGGGGTCGAAACCCGCTACGTACTTATGGCAATGGGGATGCTACTGGGATGGATCGGGTTGCTAAACAGCCCCGCCTCCGTCACTCGTTCCACCTGGTTCTTTGCTCGAGATAATGGTCTGCTTTCTCCGACTTCTTCGAAAAGATCAATCAGCGATACAAGACTCCGATACGAGCTTGTTTCTTGTCGCGTCGTGCTTCTTCATCCTTTCGTTTATCCAGATCGGTTCCACCGCTGCTGTTAATGCCGTCTTGTCTCTGGGTGCCATGGGACTAGACATCTCGTATCTGCTACCGCTGGGATTTCTCGCTTTTAAGCGCGTCGTCACACCGGGGGATGTCTCAAAGGGCTCGTTTTCGCTCAGGAGATGGGGTCTCCCTGTGAACTTGGTGGCGATTATTTTTGCGACGTATTTGATATCTTCTTGCCCTTCCGTCTGAACTGCCAGTTACAGCGAAGAACATGAATTATGCAGAACCGTTGTTGGGGTTCTTGACGCTTTGTGTGTGGACGATATAAGTGGAATGGACCGACGATGAGGTATTCTCGGGAGTGATTTATTTTTATTGTAACTTGTGACACGCAGTTATGGGTTTAACCTGGTTCACAATACCAAGTCCAGATGACTATAGCATAGTATCTAGTTGTCATTAGGACAACCATATAAAGATAGTAGACACAGCGGCTCGAAAAGGTAAGCTCTACATATCTATCAAGCCAACATCCATCATTTCGGCGCCTCCGTCCAATGAGGAAAAACCATCGGAAGCCGTTTTGGATCCTGATCGGGCCAATTCGTCCGAATAGCCTCCATCACCACGTCATATACCACGCGGTATCCATCTGCTGTCAAATGCAGTCCTAAACACCGTCAATCCTCTTCATTCAGACTTGATATAAGGGAAAGGGAGACCAACCATCTATAAACAATTTCTTGAAACGATCCAGTTCGGGTAAATCCCTCGACCCAGGCAAGGGATCACCCTCCTTCCATCCAGCCACCTTCACAAACGCCGTCCAGACATCTGCAACAGCCACGCCAGTCAAAGCAGCGACTCCTCGAGCCGCGTCCGCATATGACTTCGTGTTACGGGCAGTTCGAGAGGGATTAGAGTTCCCTTTTTCCTTGTCGAATACCAGCAGTTGGTGCTCATTGACCGGCGGGGGCGTGAGGATTAGTATCTTTGGGTTTTGAGAGATTGTGGCAGGGTGTTGAATGATGCGTGTTAAGTTCTCTTTGTATTGGTCCAGGGGGACGTGTTGGGTGTGTCCTGGCAGACATGCGTCGTTGGCACCGAAGAATATGGTCTTCTGGGTTAGTATTCTATGTTTGAGATGGGGGTATAGTTATTGTATGAAGAGTACCATGAATCGAACAGTGGCTTGCTCTGGTTTGGGAAAGAACATAGGGAATACTTTAACAGCATTGGCTGTGTTGTAGCCGCTGGATAGCTATATTAGATGGTATGCAGGAAAGCATGCTGTTTAGTGTCCACACCTGAGTCCACGATTGATTATGTCGAGGCGTCGACCGTAGGCTATCGAGGTCAGTATATGCTATGGGAAAGGCGCAGAAAGGGGGGAATAGAGTAGATATTAAGAAGAGAGGAGGAGAACGGACCATCTTGTAAAGCACCGTGCAAACCAAACCCGGTGTTTTGAACACTCGACATCTCAGTGATGGAGTCGCCAAAGAGGATGAATTGATCATATGGCTTGTGTAAGGCATTTGCATCTGCCTGGGGTTTGGCAGATTGGGACATTGCAATAGACTCTATCTATCCTTCAATATATGCAATGCAAAATGACTAAAATTCTCTCCACAAATGCAGATGGTGAGCTGTCGCGGGGTTGAAAGATGGTTCAGGCGGAATCCGCTTTTCTGCCATTTTACGGCTTCAATTCCTTGCCAGAGTCAGCTAAGCATCCACCGCAAGCAAATGGGGTAACCACACCAACGGAGGGTAAGACGTTTTCTAATTAATTATACACGGTGACATATTTTAACGGAAATAATCTAGGTCTTGATTGCCAGCCCCTAGAAAAGCCACGACGCACATAGAACGATAGTGTCATAATGCTAGCTGCAACATCTCCATGAACAGTGTTCGTCTCGAAGACACTTGTTACCTAATGGTCCGGGTGGATCCTTTAATTCTTGCAGCAGTGGGCCCTAGATAGAGCCAGGGGCAGCATATTGAAATAGACCATCTCGCTCTTTGGAGCTTGGATCACAATCACTTCGCGCAAAGGTATGTTGAAAGGCAAAATTCCTCTGCGTCGAATTGCCTGCCAGCCTTACATTATGGAGAAGAGTTTTTGAAGAGAAACGGAATGTATTATTAGACGATGACGCCTGTCATCAGAATATCTAATGCTGCCTCCTACGTATGATACACTGTACAATATAATCTCGATCAAAGGGGGAAAGGCCTCTTGGAGTACGCTCTTAATGGCTGATGTGTTGTGGTCTATTCTTTGTTACTATAGGCTCTAAAACGCAGTACTTTCTCGTGGAGCACCTGCTGGTTTCCAATGATTGAACGAAGGTGCTGGGCTTGGTAGAACGGCTGTCGGGTCCGTAATACCAAGTGTGATGCCTGCATTGTCTCTTCTAAACTGCTCTTGTAGTAATTTCACCCGTATCTGATGCGTTCTTTCCAAGGCTTTTCGATTCTTACTACCTTTTGGTCTCTCTGCTCTACTCTGATAGCCGTAACAACTAGATAGTCCCTCGGATGCACAGCGAAAGCTTGGAGAGCCACTAGATCATTTCACCTTGCAATGATTCGCAGGCTGAATGTAATTATCTGTTGTTGATTAAATTGCTCAGGGGAGATTCGGTGAGTCCGGTTAGGTAGGGCACTGCGGTGGCCATGATATTCAACCGTGAAGTGGTGTAGAGGTTAGCGTCAAGATCAAGTAGAAGCCAACCACATCGTACAAGGTAGCTTAGTATTTATAGAAAAAGAATACCAGAAATAAGGCAAAACAGGATGATAAAGTTTGATGGCGTGAAACATGAGACATCTAACGAAACCACCATTCAGGGAATGATTGACCATCAACGCTTAACACATTTTCGTAAATGCCTACCTATATCAAAGGCTATCCGAAAGTGATATTCTCCAAATACCAGATGCTCATATCCACGGTAATTCTTCATTCCATCAACTATATGGCCATTCTCTTGCCGCAGCCATGCTAGTATCCACTTTGCGGAAATAGGATTCGAAATTCATACTGCAGAGATGCTATTGCAAGATAGAGTGGACAAAATAAATACAGGTGTGAAGGGCTTATTAGATATCTTTATACATTCTTCCTCGGTGAATAAGATATCCCTTCCGCATCTGAGAAAAGAGGCAATCACCGGGCAAATTAGACACTCAAATTTGAATTCCCGTTGCTGCGGCCAGCTGCACCATACCGTGGCGTGTTCAAGCCATGAAGAGGGAGGTATCAAGACTAGATTCACCTGAGTCACTAGAATTCCCAACCTTGTGAAAATATGGCATCACAATTTCTATTTTCCTCTTAGTTGTATATACACCTATATAAGCACAAATCGGAAGTGCTATCCCAGAAGCAAAGAAGCTGCAACTCGGTCCAAAACAAGATGCATGTCAAAGCCTAATTATTGGGTTCCCTATCCGGAGCTGCCCCCATGGCTCAACGGTCTTAGCGGCTATCAAAAAAAAAAAAAAAAAAAAAAAAAGACCCAAAAGGTACTGACTAGCGGTTGTACCACAAGGGAATATAGGCTCTCAATCGCACGTTTCACACTATAAGGTATGCTCACGCCTCCACTGCCTACCCCAACGTTATCCACAGACTTCTAGTGGCGAAAGATAGCCTGTCCCGCATTATCATGAGAGTGATATACAAATCAACTGCAAGAGTTTTTTGCAACGCTAGGCAGGAACCAATTGGCGCGGACATTATAAAGATCTGGAGGATTTGTTATAAGTTGAACTGTTTTTCAAGCAAGAAAAAGGAAACACTAACATAATAGATAGCCCCCACCATCCATTGTCAACATCATCTAGCACATATTTCCTCTCATTGTCAGACAAAACGCCAAAAGGTGTATATGACCATGTGTTATAGTCCTCGGGTGTACAATGCCTATCTGGAGACGTGGTTCATCATTATATTCCGTGACGTATGGGGAAATAGTATTGTGTCTTTTCAATTCACCTGCCGGCATGCCAGAGTTGACTTGTACGGGCTGTGGTGTTTCGTTTATTCCAGCGCTAGTGATGTACAAATGTTGGCCTTAATCACCAAAACATCACGTCCTAGGCATTCGTTCAGGTCATCGCTTTTAATATCAATTGGGGTCAGTTGGATCAAAATTCCAGAACCCCTGGAATGAACTATTAGCGAAGGCCACACAAAGAAGCATCAAACTCACTCACCCAATCAAATGTCATAGAGGGGTCCTGCATGTCCAAGCCACCTACTTCAGCCAGATCAGGTAATGAAGTCTCGATTATTGAATTGTTTATCACCGAAGACGTGTCCGCGATTGTCTGAGGCGGAGTCGTGACTGTCGTTGTACTCATCGTGGGGATCACTCCATTTGGAGGGAAAAAACCTGGGTATGGAGTTAAAGGGAAGACTTGTGAAGCGTTCTTCTCCAGGCAATTTGAAATACTCCGTTTTATGACATCCCAAATTGGGTTGCCTTCGCGCCCTTTCAAGATCACTGTCTTTTGCAGAGCAACCAAAGCACGAGAACGGAGCGATTTATGATCTGATATCTGAAATTCAAGAGTTCCTAGCTCTGATACAATATGCATAATGGCCAAAAAACTGGAATGGCAACCGATATGCCACTGGAAGCGCTGGGCATCCTTGTCGCTCGATATCACGTTCATACTTTCAATCAGACTCACGGATTTTTCCAAGACCCTATACATATCCAAGTCAGTTATATAGTGATACGAGAAAGAGAAGGATGACTTTCACCAATTAAACCTCAGGTATAAACTCACTTTTGTCGGATCTCTGGTGATACCACTGCTCCCCGATATTGTTTTGGAGTGCGGAGCCAGAATAGAGACCAGCATCGCCATTCAATTATCGCAGCAAGACCAATCGCCATACGCTGTAATGGAATCCTAGGATCACAATATTGCAGGTATTGTGTTTGGATATGTGTGGTCATCTCATCTACCATGGCACGAACCTCGATAAACAAAGCCTGGAGTTCTACAATTGGATATAAAACGGCATTCCCATGCACCGTTGAAGTCTTGATCCGTCGCTCCAGCTTGTATGTGCTTCGAATAATTCGTCTAAAAAGGTGAATCCCGTTCAGTCGAATCAGTTGAACCGTCATGTCAGTAAAGCCGGGGGCAGAGTGCGTATCAGGTATTGGAGGGGCTCCTTCGATGAGGTCGTCATCATTGACGTTCCTGGGCAGCAACGTTGTATAGTCGTCGTCTGATATGGTAGGCTCTTGTCCTCTGGCTTCTGCGGATCGAAAGTCAAGGTGGCATATTTGGTGCCAGAGCCGGCGACGAATCTCAATTTGAACAACGTCCATGTTCTTCGAAGGAAACAAAGAAGGCTCTCTATGAAGACCTTGTGAAAGCGCCATTCTTAAGGCAAGACCAAGAAGGGTCCATGCCCTTGACATGTCATCCTCTCGGGATTGGCAACTCTAACAAATCAGTAAGACAATTTCGTGGTGTAGAAACGAGCTTTGGTGCTAAACATACTAATAGCAAAACAAAGGCCTGAAGAACCTCGATGCTGGATGTCGTCAAGAATCCCTCTCTTCCTAACCCCTGTTCCACTCCCGTCTGAAACTGAGCCAGGAGTGTTTCCTTTTCTACAGCGAATCGAGTGCACACAGACCCTGGTAATAAGCTGTTGACAGCAGAGTAGAAAATTGCCAACGCCAAAGGCTCAAAGGCGCGGACTGTAGGATCTGGCCCGGGCATGTCAAGCACTTCGCCCGTATCCCGGCTCCTTGTTCCATAAGTTTGGTTCACAAACAGCGTAAACCGCCGTCTGAGCGATGGCTGATGAACCAGTCGTGTCATTGGATCAACATTGGAAATGAAGTCTTCTAACAGGGCAAAGCAATCTTCCGCAGATTTAGGTAGCCAGAGTGCGAGACTATCCACGATTTTGTTAGAAAACGGGAATGGGGTGGATGCCTGCTCCGATGATGGACTTTCTGTAGGGGCACGCCGAGCCTGATCCCCGAGTAGCATTTTCACATCGTGGATCTAATATTATCAGGATTAAAAGGCTAGAAGACAACCCAGCAAAAGGATCATACCTCATCTGCTAGAAGAGCGTAATGAAGAGACGAAACCCAGCGCGACTGGCCGCCCTCTGCCTCCAACAGTAAGGCACCATCATATCCATCAGTCGACAGGGTCTCATTTGTACGGTCCAGGATCGCGCCACTTGGATCCCCATTTCGATCTGCTCCATTTGACGCATTTTGGCGGGGAGCTTGCGCATCAGGCAACTGCATGGGACCGGAGATTGTTCGTTCCAGGAGCCTCTCCAGTCTCTCCAAACGGTGGCGGATCTCATCTTGCCCAGGTCGCGAATTTGGTTGTTGCATTCTGCTGTTCCTTGCATGAGGCTGAGCTTGCGGGGACGGTTGGGGATTCACATATGAACAGGTCCGATTGCCACGCTGACATGGGGAGCAGGTGGGTTGTGCATGGTCGCATTTGACCTTCCGACGGCGACATGTCAAGCACGCAGTAATAGTCCGCTGGCGAACTTTTTGGATTCCCCCGGATGGCGCAGACGGATAACTTCCGACCGGGGGCCTGTGGGTTGTCGTGGTGGAGTCCATCTCTCAGACAGACGAGCGTGTTCTAGTATATTATTCCCTTTTTCTTGTTTGATTTTCCATGGACACTCGCTCAACGGCCGAATTCACAGAGAGCCACCAGAAATAGTTGCAAAAAAAAAAAAAAAAAAAAACACATGGATTTGAATGACGAAAGTGAGCAGCGAAGTATAGCTAGCTAATTGGGGTTTAGCGAATCGTTAACTAGACCTTAGTTTCGCTGACTCAGTATCTGCCTGAGACTTGCAGGAAAACAGGGGAATGGCAACAGCGTTAGTAGACCAAAGTCTCACCATGGGGATGTTAATAATGGATGAGGGCCATGGCGATGCCGCATTGGAGAAGCAAATCCAAAATGTCGCAGTCCCAGACCCGCCAAGCTTCCCACCCATCGATTGCTGCCTGAGGCACATTCCGCATACTTCCACTTTCTCCCTATCAGAAACTAGTCGAATTAATTTTAGGCGCAATCTAAAGGAAATGCCCAAATACTTTCCTATAAACCTATACTGGACTTCTGGTTACGGCTCTGTTACCTTTTATCACTTTATTGAGAAGACGCTTCTTCTCTGTTAAGGAAAACAGGATTCCGTAGTATTCACTCACTTTCATGGATTCATTAGCCTCCAGTATATACTGTTGTGACTGACAATTTCACAGCATCAAAAAACATCCAATCTTTAGCGCAAAGTGCCAGGATATCGAGAAAAATATAAATCAAACCATTATAATTACAGGATATTTCACCACTGCCCAAGTAGAATGAGTCACTCGCATATCGAATACTTTTGATATAAACAATCCCTCTAAACGAGACCAAACCATCTGCTTGATCCAACATTAAAGATACTTCCCTTTACTAAATCGAGACCCAAAATCAGAAGCCTTATTGATTATCTCCCGACGTTGCGAGGCAGTTATCCTCGAGCCGAGAGCCATATCCTTCTCCTTATCAAAAGCCCGCTTGCTAGGGTCGTCTTCTTCTTCCTCTTTCTTCTTATCCTTCCACGATGCTTCTTCAGCAGCAGTCTCTTTTCGTCTCGCCTCCTAAACTCGGTAAGAATCTGACCCGCACAAATATGAAAAACAAAACCAACGATAAGGTCAAGCCAACGAACATTGTACTTTTCTATTCTCTCCTGCATAGCCTGGTTCTTTCTGGACGTCCCATCATCCTGCTTACCAGCCGCAGCAGGGGCAGTAGAAACACCCATCACTTCATCCTGCAGACGCCTCATTTTTTGCTCGGGCGTTTCAGTCCACGAAGCATCTACTCCCCCGGTAGGACGACTTGATCCGGGCCTCCCACTCTGGAACTTTCGATTCCTTAACTTAGTAGGATCTACCCTTGATGCCCAACTTGAGTCATCTGGGGGTAACAGCATCCACTCGTCTCGTCGGGACTGATTGTTAGCAGCGGGTTCCGTCTCCGCTGATGAGCCGGGAGTTGCATTGTGGACGGACACCTGGGCTGTTGACTCAAGTACTGTGCCTTCGGGAGGGGGCAAGCTTGGTCCAAAATCATCGTCACTGCTGTCCTCGTCGGAGTCACTCTGTTGCGCTGGTGCTTCTGATGTGAATGATGGTGGTGGTAGAGAAGGTCCAATTACCCTATGTCGTTTATCGGGTGTGTTAGCGCTATCGGTGGCCGACTCGAACTTTCTTTTTCCACTCGGTTCCATGGTTTGGATAGCACTGCTACAATTTATATCTAAGAGAACTTGCGGAATAGAATAGAAATGATAAAACTGCCAATGACGGGATAACGATACACTAATGATGCCTTCACCGCCTACTAACTATTTCTGCCTTTATCAAATGCTTACCTAATATCTGTTCGTCATTGTCAACAACTTGGATTAAGCAAGTAATTGATCGTTCGGAGAGTGATAGTATATATAGTTAAGCCTTACTAAATCTTTCTAATTGATTTTCAGCAATCACGAAAAGGAAGACACCTGAATAGGATCTCCAATTTACAAACATGAGATTTTATCCAAACTAAATATTAAGGCGTCGCCACCAGCTAGCTGACCAATGTTGCGCGGGCCAATATACTATATACGAAGTAATATTATTAGACCATATAGCGCGTATTGTTGAGACATTATACCGCCATCACCCGGGTATCATACAAAAAGAGTTCCGTCACTTCGAAATCCAACGATTTCTTCCCACACAGGCCGGTTTTGACATTGCCAAGGAGAATGTAAGAAGTGAGGAAATGACAAGGGGAATCGCTATATTAATAGTGTATCTTATCCTCATAGATAGGGGGAACACCCTTGTCCATGTCCCAATGAATATGGTTTTTCTCATCCAACCACGCATCTTCATCCGTTATGGGAATTACTCGCATTGTGTGCCTGACCTCCTGTTTGCTCACTCCCATTTCATCGCGAGGAATCCAGAGCAGCGGTGCCTGGGCACTGATGGATGGATGGAAGTATGCCTGGCTTTCGACCTCAGGGGAGTAGGTGATTGGATTATGGGCATCTGGTACCCAACGGCGCAGCTGCGTATACCCACTATACTTGCCAGGGCGAAAGAATTTGACAAGGAAATTCGGCTTGATATCTTGGGGAGCCGTGCCAGCGAACCCTCTCTCAGAATCGACATTTTCAGTACCATGTTCAGGCTCATTCTGCCCGGAAGCGCTGGCACCCACTCCGTCGGAATGTTCGCCAGAGGCTTTGCTGAGTACAGCTTTTTCATGAGAAAGAAGAGCTTCCTCCTCTACCTCCAAGTTCTTTGGGAGGAAATTGATGAGAGGGTCGAGCGCGCTGTTGAGTGAGACATGATATAGGACAATGAAAACGAGTAAAATGATCATAAGGATCAGAGGGCCCAGTGCAATTCTTGCGCTGGCTGTTCCAATAGCGAACAATCCAATCAAGCAGACTATTAGAAGATAGCAGCCGACAGTAATATGCTGAAGCGCACGGATGTATGCCTTTCCTTGCGTATCAATATCTGCATTGGACACATAAAGCATGTTGTAGCGATAGGCGAAATAAAACAGATACAGACCAATAGTCGCAAAAGCCAACACCAATGGGGCGATACAAGAGTATGCGATAGCTGTATCCCGAAATCATGGCCGTCAGTGCCAGTAAAGACAGGTGGGTGTTGAATAGCTTACCGATAACCACCAGCAAGGTGAAAGCAGGATATACAGTCCCCCATCCCAGTCCTGCAAGTGTGGACCAGCGGGTGTACATCTTGCGAGGAGTATTGTCCATGAATTTGCCCATGATCTTGCCCATAATCAACCCAGAGATTTGAAGCAGTGCACCAGAACTGAACGACAACCCTTGTAAGAGAATATAGGTGATGTAAAAGTTGGAGGCACGCGGAAGATTGTTCGCTAGTAACTCGGCAGCCTTCTGAGGTTGTTGAATAATCTGTGTGACGACACTACTGGCGGACGATGTAAGGGTGACAACAAGAAATACTTGGACTACTTGAAATGTGAAATAGAAGTTTTGTGTGGTAAGCTCGACAGCAGCTAGGCTAGGTGCGCCACGAAGCTTTGCCGCAACTATCAAGAATGAACATGAGCAAACCCTCCAAACACAAGATTAGTTCACAAGATTAGGATAACACAACTTACATCTAAGGACAATCGGCAACAAAGCCATGAGTACTGACATCAAAACAACGGGAAGAAGGGAAGTAATGGCACCTTTAAGCCAGTCTGGGCAATTGTTGATGAACCGAAGAAAAGGCACCTTGTTCGTCAAGAAGTTAATATTTGATATGGCGCCGACAACAGCTGTGGGAATTGCCCAGAAGACAATCAAAGCAGTGACGAAGGCAATGACCGCAATGGAACGGATAACTCGCTCCCACGACATAATACGCAGATTGGACCAGATAACCTGCGTAGGTTCCAGGCCAATATACCGGGGTGCCATATGCAAAGGTAGGTTGTGGGCCACTGAGAACGCTTGTTAGAATGACTGCAATTCGGAAGTTTAATGGTATCATTTGTAGTTAAAAAAGGGGAATACTACGAAAGAGGAAAGGCGTACCAGACTGGAAGGCAGCTTGAGCATCTGCCTGGTGATAGAATTCAACAAAAACCGAAGACACTAGTTTCGCATCGCCAGCGCGGTGTTTAGCCTGAAGCTCTTCAATTTCAGGATTGAGCCGCTCAATCTCCGATCTCGCCCAGTTGATAGTATCAACTTTCTTCCCGATAAGTATCTTGAGTCTATGCGTAGGTCTGTCAGTAGGCTTTATCCATTGAGCGGCAACAGAGCCGGACTCGTCGTCCGTATATTCTCCAATATTCTCAGGCACAATGGGCCCGTCTTCGACGTTATGTTTCTTCAAAGCTTTAAGACGAGCACCATTCGCAAGCATGATGAGCTTCGTTTCCGCACCCTCCAGCTTCATGGCAGCTTTGTCACGTTCCTCGACTTTTTCTTCTAAGTCGCTGGTATCTGTAGCGAGCCAGACATTCTGCACCTTTGCAGTACCGAACATCCGGCGGATCTTGTCGACATTAAGATATTCTTCGGTGACTGCTGTAAACAGTACGGTCCGCGAGGAGATTCGGTTGGCGTACGCCGGCGAAAGCGCATATGCTTGTCGTAAATTGATATAAAAGATGCTTTCGCGGGTGACAGTAAAAAAGACAAACCCTAGGGTAGATTAGTCAGATCATTGGAGCTGATGTACTGCAATTCTCCAACGAAATTCGAGGAAGGCACCTACCAACAAAGAGCCATGCAATGAAAGCATGAGCGAAGTAGCGCGCGAATTTGTCTTCGGCGATATTAGACATAGTTAGCAGGTCCAATTGCTTGTTCCCTGCGCCGCCAGTGCCATTGATTGGAAATAGGATAGGGAAAGTCATCAGCACGCCCACGAAGCAGATCATCGATACCATCTTTAGGAAACGAAGCAAGAGATAGGCATCCATGGAGTGATGTTGCAACACATATTCGTCAGGCAAGTTGTACATCTCCTTAATCCAATTGAATAGGCCAACTGAGGATGGAGGGGTTCGCTCCTCGGGTCGCAAAACACCCAGGTACGTTCGTGGCATGTACATTCGGCGCTCGCTACGCCGCAGAAGCACGAAGACCGTGACCATGATGACAGCCGCCACCAAGGCCGGAACCAAGGTGACGACTAGTCCAGAGGCCGAGTTAGAAGTTGCTTGAGGATTTTCCCCCTACCAAGCGTAAGACAAGCCCTTCTAAAGCACGCCAAGCACAACAGGGAACAAGGTAAAGTAGAAGGCTTACATCGCGACGGATTATTTGATGAAGGCCTGTCAGGCCAGCATCATATATTGTCATATTGTTCGTGTCTCAATTCCTACAGTTTTCTTGCAATGTCTTCAGAGGTTCGCCTTACTGTGCCGTCCACGAAATCGGTTGGGAATGAGTAACGTCACGTGGAATCCGCGACAGAAGATCCAGGCCGCAATGCGTAGTACTGGTGCTGTATGTTGTCCAAGGGCAATAACACGACAGAAAAAGCGAATACTGTGAAACGAGAGGGAAGGGATTAATTCAAAAAGAATAAAGTGTTATTAAAATGAGCGCGAGTAATGAACAGACCTCAGAGCTGATAAGAGAGGCAAACTGGCAACGAGTAAATGTCCCAAGGCACCCAAACACAAAGCTTTAAGAGAGAGAGGGACAGCTCGTGTGTGGGTATTTGTCTTTTTTTCTTTCTTTTTTCTTTTTTCTTTTTTTCCTGCAGTCCACGCCAAACCCAAAAACCTTAGGCGCCAAGAGTGAACTGTACATACGCCGGAGTATTTGCTCTCAAAAATGAATGGATAGGAGAAAATGGTCCCGTGGGATTAAAAAAAAAAAAAAAAAAAAAAAAACTCTCTGCCTTTGCTGCAACAGGACTATCGTGAAGGAAGGCTATCGGCTAGTGTAGATAGCGGGGTGGAAATAAATGTCGATGGGCACCAGCCGAGGATCAGAGCGAGTCAAAAGCGTGTCCAGAGATGGGCCAAATATGGATCTAAGCTGGGAGCTTTGGGTCCCCGGGAATGCGATGACGAAGAGGCCGACCTACGAGAATCCTGGTCCCCTTTCAACTTTGTTTTAACTTTATGGGTCGGCGATCTATTGACTAACAGCCTAGCTAATAAGTTCAGCACTGGATCAATTTCGTCATCATCGTAATCAATGATTCATGGTAACTGTTCCATCAGCTTTCTTGGCAAGTAGCACAATAGAGAGATAACACCACTGGGAGCATAGAAATAGTGGCTGGAAAATGACAATATTTATTGGGTGATTCGGTGGAATGAGAATCGTGCCAGAGCAGGTCGAGTCGCTGTTTCTCCTTACTTTGTACTAGCTGCAATAGATCGGCCTAGCGTCGTAAGGTGGATAGGTACATGATTGGTACCTTTGATCAGTGGCAAATCCAGGCCTGCAACCTTGGTATGCTAGTACCTTTCTGGTAACGAGGTACTTAAGTGGAGACAGAATTACCATATTGGGTAAAGCGCCTCTCTTAAGATCAGGTGCCAGGAAATTTTGGCACTGAGCTGAAGCAGCGGCGCGGTTGCGAAACAGCTAGAGGTTGTTAACATTATAGTCTTGCAAATACTGACCATTGAGGTTTAGTTTCCCAAAAACTCAGCATACTGGGTATTCTGTGTGGTTAATAGGGGAATACTACCTGAGTAGGGAGTAGATGTCACGAAGGACGTATTTGGGCATATAAAAGTTCCTACCTAATACTTGTAGACTAGCCAGATCAAAAACACTCCTAGCCATACATGGGCAATTGAAAACGTCAGATGTACGACTACGTACTCCGTAGAACCCTGGATCTTAAACAGCACAAGAGTCCATATTACGTTTGCTCCCCTGCAATTTTCTGGCCTTCGGTTACTATGTACCGGGGACTATTCTGGACTAGCGGATTTCCACAGACTGGGAACGTAATGGTCATCTCGAGCGCTGATCCAATCATACGATGGTGAACTGTCTCCAGCCACAACTCAGCCACAGAAATTGCCCCTTCAGCTACGCCACTCATTCGATGTTGTTTTGCAGTAATACGTAGCTATGGGTGACGACGGAATGGCCACGGTTGTGCGTGGCTTTTGACTTGAAAACTGTGGCCTTTCCGCACTGTGAGTCGCCGCCGCCTTTAGACTCCAAGCCAACCATAAGTCATAGTTCGATCAAGCCGTGCATTTATCAACATACCACATGCACTCCCTGTATCTCCTGCTTCGTTTTATGTCAAGACCTTTTCCTATACAAATTGTCTTCATACACTCACTACTGCCACCTTCTTACTTAGGGAGGAAACCTGCCTAAGTAACCCCCTATTGCCAAAATAGCTGTTTGCTACCTGCGAGTTTGAAATCTTGTGCCCAGAAGTGGCAAGTAGAGCACGCATAGTCTCAAGCGCTGAAAAATACTCTATAACATGGAAGAAGAAGAATAATAATTGGAAAATTTAATACCGAGTGTTATAGGCTTGCCATAATAAAGACTTGATATGGTATCCTGCCAGTTCCCTAAGAAAGGCAGCTCGGAAAGTGCCAACGTAATCTGCCATCAAGCCTCGCTGCCACCGCCATGAATTCAACCACGCTCACAAAATCGAAGATACAACCAATGCCTTTAATATTGGATTTAGAAATTCAATACTAGCTATTAAACCTAGTAGGCCACTTGATAATGATATAGCTAACTAAATTGCAATAACTATAGTGCAGTAGGACCTTCTTCCAAGGTGGCCCACTACCCTCGTTAACTACTGCTCCATTTAACGAAGTGACAGTCACCTAGCAGGCGGCCAAAAAAGGCCATACATGACGCCGTTTTACGAGTCTTGATAACCAACATCTGTCTTGGCATCACGCGAGCCAATTCCCATGGCCGGGCTTCCCTGCAGGACCACGCTTTTTGGTTCCTAACGTTGGTTCAACTTGTTGCTCATGTTTAACATCACCTACCTAGACGCTCACGCTGCGGAGGGGGGCCAAAAATGGCTCCCCCGTCAACTATTATGTTCTTTCTAGTTCTAAGTCCTATTATACCGACCGTGTCCTTTCCTGCCCATCCTTTATCCTTCCAGCATCTCTCGCAATACCTCTTGTCCTTCCTAACTGACCTTATCCACGAGAGCTCTGTTATCCTCACACCCTTTATTTTTCACTCCAGATCTCCATTTCGCCGCCAGTTGCCAGTATGTCCTCTCGATTACGGCGCCTTGTTCCCGACAGTTCAGACCTGACAACAAGAGCGAGAGTGACGCCAGCTCCAACATCAGCGAGATCTTTTTAGACAATGGATCTAGCAGTGATTCAACAGCGACATAGAGCTTGACAGTGATGACTGGGATAACAACAAAGATTTAAATAATAATTCTATCAACAATAAGGGCCAGCTACCTCCACCAGAGAGCTTAAATAAACCTCAGCTGCGACAGAAGCGGTAGAACGACAGTACCCTGGAAAAATTAGATAAGACCCACGCGTACTAGAACAGGTAACCCTCCTAATCCGTAGGCTCTGCTGGAAACTAATTAGTAGGTCCCTGGCAGGTATTGTTAGCACATCGGCCGTGAACCGGTGCAGTACTGGCAATAAATTTCGGATTTTAATAAAATGGTCTAGTTCCTGTATGGATTTTTTGGCTGGCAGTGCAATATCTCATATAGTAAAAATAGTTAATACTGCACAGGATTAGATACAAGAGCTTGCTTATGTTATTCTGAAAGTGGTGGCATCTCGTGTTCAAGCAGGAGACGGTATCAGGATTAAGCAAAGACATAACTGTTAAGGTACAAGATGTGAGAAATTAACCCCCTTTCTGCACTGGCTAAAGAAGTAACGGCCGCTGATTGTCTGTAGGTCATTGCCATTGTAGCCGGGTGGAAAGGCCTTAAACTCACATGTACAATGCAGCCATGGACTCTTTATCCCTTGGATCCGGTGCAGTGCTTAGGCTAGCCAGCAAGTCCTTGCACAGAAAAGGCCGCGCCTTAGTATAATATTTTTATTTACATGCCATATACAGATCATTGTGTCTGTAGTTGGAAATGTATTCTCACATGCATTGATTAATGCTTTCTCCTTGTCAGTAAGGATCGTACGTGGAGCAGTAAGCCTAGTTGACGGTAAACTTTTAATAGGCAAGGTAAAGCAAAATTATACCACGGCTTCTTGGTATAAATAAAAACAAATCCATATAAAATGTTGCTCCAGTAGAGGTAATACCATCAATATCCAACATCTGCATCTTATACTTGTTCGTCTTGTAAGTGCAATCCATAATCCATAATTAAAAGAAAGGAATTCATTTGCAGGAGATCAAGGCAACTTTTATGCATGCAGAATAATCCAGTAAGTTGGTGGTCCGAGTCCGTTATATAGTTAAAAAGCCACCCTCCCTCTTTAGGAAGAGTGGTTAGAACTTAGAAGAGTCTGAATTGGGGTTTATTTATTAAAAAACTTATAATAGAGTCTTTGCTGTAAGTTGTAAACATCGCGTGGAAGAATAAATATCTTTTTTATCTTGTAGTATTAATAACTACCTGGGCTGAAAACGCAATACCGTAGTATAAAGGTGCCCATGACGGGGAGGAGAAGAAGTTTAGTGGGTGGACGCCAATAGAGGCACACGCCGGTAAGCGGGGCGGGTGTCTCAAGCCGCCACCAAAGGTGAAGGGGAGATGGGAAACGAAGAAGGCGTATATCATGGAACCGTGGCGTGCACCTCCGGACGTGGTGATCGAGGACTGCGCCGAGGCAAGAAAGAGTCATGACCAAATACTGCAGCAAACTAACAAGCCGCTGTCGGTTTTTATCGACGGTAGTGGCTATAGGGGCAAAGTTAGCGCCGCAGCAGTGGAGCCAGACCCAAACGACTGACCATCTTGGCCCAGAAACTACGACCACGGTATACGCAGCAGAGCTACGGGGTGTCCAGATGGGGCTGGAAATAGTGAAACGGTGTCACGGGATGCAGCGATGGAGGAGTTACATCCGTAACGGGGTGCAGATATTTTCTGACAGCCAGGAAGCCCTGAAAGCGCTCAGGCGACCTCGGCTAGTCTCTGGACAGGAGATCCTACGGGGATGCTTGTAGCTGCTCCGTTGGTGCGAAGAGCAAGGCATCCGGGTGACACTGCGGTGGATCCCGGCTCACCAGGGCGTGTCTGGGAACGAGGCAACCGACCGGCTTGTCAAGCAGGCAGCGCAACGAGGACCCTTACGAGGACAACAACTGGTCATGCTTCAATCGGCGGATAAGCGGAGGATCAGGGCGGAGTCAAAGGCCAAGTGGGCCAAGGCATGGCAACGGACAAGGACAGGACGACCGACTAAGCGCCTGATTAACGCGCCAGAGAAGGGCGTCCTGCGGTACTGGGAAGTCTCCGAAAGGCAACCAGCTCAGTGCTTATGCAGTTGCGTACGGGGAGGATTGAACTTAACAGATATCTCAGCCGTATCAACGTGCGCGAATCGGCGCTGCGGTTGCGATCTTGATGACCAAACGCCTAAACATTTGTTTATGGTGTGTTCAATTCTGACCGACCTACGTATGGACCTACGACAGGAGCTCTGAAGGAAAGGCTGTGCCGATGTCTGGATGGAGGGCTACAAATCGGTGATACAGGGGACAAAGGCAAGCGTGGCAGTGGCGGATTTTATGATAAAAACAGGCCTGCTCGGGCAGTTTAAAGCAGTAGATTCTGCAGCGACAGGGGTTACAAACCAAGCGCAGGATGACTCGGTCAGCGCAAGATAGCCAACAAGGACATTGGGCTGCTGCCTGAAGCGAACTCATATCAGCGGACACAGGACCAGGTCGCCTGCGGCCGTCGAGCAGACCAGTCAACGGTACGGAGATACGCAGACGGCGTTGGGGGAGGCCGGTGGTCATGGAGTGAGGGGATGCCCGGTAGAAGCATGCGGGGGAAGCAGGGATACTCTTCCAAGCTTTTCGATTTTGTTTGTTTAAGCGCCATTTCTTTCTGGGTCCCACGAACTCAGTGGTGGCCAGCCGCCAGGCGCGGCCTTTCTCAGCGCTGACTGCGTCAGCACGATCCTGCATGGCGACATTCATATATAAGCTAGGACAGGTCAATGAATTCTACTACTACTACTACCCGGGCTAAGTACCTGCTGCAAGCTGATGCTTGATAGTATCTGTATGCTTTTCAAACATTAAATAGCTCAATGTTGGATGCGTGTGAGCCGGTGATAATGTATGATTATAATTTGGGATACTAATTTCCAAATACCAGGCTAATAATTCTGAACGGCGAAGGACTGCATAAAAAATAACTAAGCGACAGCATTTCTGCTGCTTATATTTTTACTTATTAATTCGATTTCTGTAAACACCACTTATATTATATTATAGGCAGCGCACTTTAATATTGCCGTCGTGCTAAACTGAGGCTTTGGCTGTCACAGCATCGCCATGCTTACGGTATCTGAAGGTTTTGAATTGACAAGGTTAGCGATCTTCTCTATATTAAAAAACTAACTTAGCCATATAGATTCTGTCTCTCTATCTCTAATTATCTCTATTCTTAAAAACCACTGCAAGTTGCCTCCTCCAGTAATCTTATATTGGGTAAATTTGTGGAGGAAATCCAATCCTTCCTTTTCAGAGGCAAAAGAACGATTGATAGGTGGAGGTGGTAGAACATCTATAGTATTAGTAGAATTAATATCTGTAGTATTGGTAGAATTATTAGTTTAATCAACCTCCTCTGGTATATGACCAACAACCTGACTTCTGGAATAATAAGGCTCTTATTAAAACTATCAGAATAGTTATCTAAGTAGTTGTATAAGCCATATAGAGCCCTATACGGAGGAGCGACAGTGGTGTGGCTGTATCACGTCCCTACTGCTTTACAAGTACAGGCTATATATAAGACTAAGATGACCCCCTCCGTCAATTGTTTGAATCTAGTCTAAAACATTTAAGCTCTAGCTAAAGCAGAAGTGTGCTTTCCGAGACTTATTCTTCTACTTTAGAGCGATGGCTACTGCTAGAGGTGGAATAAACTTTGTCAAATACTTTTCTATGCTGGCAACACTATCAGTCCAGACCGGAAAAAGGCACTTGTAGCTCTGGCCTATGCGACTGCCCGAGATCAAATGCTGGCTCTTAAGGCAATTCTCATTTGGTAAGTCCTGGTCAAGCTGCTGCATATGATTGAGCACATAGTCTCATTCCTGTGGTTCCCACAAGCCCACAATGTATGCATTTCTAATTACTAAGAGGATTGTGAATTAGTTCCGACGTGCGCGACACAACTACTATCGAGGGCAAGCATGCCAAAGACCCCAAAGGCTGGCATGGCACCTTCGCCTTCAAGACCGACAACCAAGTGGAGCGAGAATTTCATGTGGCAACACATGGATACACCAGTGGAAAAGAGAATTTTGTCCTGAAGGAGGCAACACATACTCCGGAGCAACAGGACAAAACTCCTCGGGGTGGAAGGAGATCTGGAAAGGTTGTTTGGCCGGCAGAGGACCTACTCGAAGAATATGTGGATAGCCCATCGCTTACTCGCACCTACCCGAACAGAAATAATAGCTAGGAAAGGGAACATTGATTTTGATGGCAGGGGAATTCCTTGTCGCAGTGTTTGTTTCTTGCATTTTTGTGCTGCAAAAGCAGAGTCAGCTTGCTATTGAAAAGGCACAATCTTATCAAGTCATATATTACGATGTTATAGTTTGTAGCATAATCCTAAATGCTGCCTGATGCTGTTCCATCCATCGAGTTCTCCCTGAACATTGCAAAGGAAATAACGTGACAGTCAAATTTGGTTAGGTAGGACTATTATCTGAAAAGCCATTAGGCTTTAGTATCAGGGAATCAGATGTATCCACAAAAAGCTTTCGTGGAGGGAATGAGGATATTTATTCACCGGTAAAATAGCCTACCGTCTGCCACCCCTGACTCCCTACAGGATCAGATATCAGTTGAGTTCTCCACGCTGATAACCAGGTTATATCTGACTACAGGGATCACGCTGAGTCCTATCTTTATTGGATCTTCGAATGACCGTATGTCAGTCATTTCATACTGGAAGCCCCGCCGCTAGGAGGGCGCACAGGCCTTCCATAGATGCAAAGAAGATAAAAAGTAAAATCACTTTACGCAACGTATCCAATCAGCACGCAGCACTACAGTAATGCAAGTTCGCGGTTGATGCGCCAATAAATATCGTCTGCGACGGTCAGCGACATCTATACCCAGGCAAGGGGTTAGATAAATTTGTCTTACACCCCCTCCCGCGCCGATTTCTCCTGACCGTTGAGCACAATTTTATTTAGTCTAGCTTAATTTTGATAATCTAGAATCAGGAAAGGAGCTATAATCCTGCATGCTGATCTAATAGACTCTCTTCATTTGGCGCTGTTTGTGATGAGGACCTGACCATTCATCGTGATGCTACACAAGCAGTCAAGTATCTGTATGGCTAGAGACAGCGGCAATTAGGCCGACGCATAATTTAGCTTGAATGCCACGTCTTAATATAGCTCATTGGCTACATAAAGTTCTGATCGTGATATGGCGGCAATTCTGGGCGGCTAGGATCTAAGTATAGAATTTAAAGTTGGCGGTTGGTCGGTGGGTCGGGTGGGGCACTTGCCCGAATCAGTTTGGGCGATTCCGCCGTCTTTTTTGGGAGGGCAAGATGGCATTAAATACTACCTCCGCCATTGCTTATCATGGCGCGCTGCTTCAAAGTAGCTGCTCCAGGTATCTCTTCTTTTTCACCATCTAGGTTACTTAAACTATTAACTTCATTGTCATGCTGTCCACCCAGCTGCCGATCTTGGAAGCTTGGGTTTGGACTGTTCACACGGCCGAGCTCCACATTGTATTCATCGATAGCAATGTTCCCCATTGAAGAGTCCCCCGTTGAAGAAGATACAAGGAACCATCCCTTTAAATACAACTGGATAGATGGTGCGGAATCACTTGAAAAATACAAACCCGGGGGCTATCATCCTATTATGATTGGTGATATCCTTCACTCGAGATATCGCATAGTGGACAAGCTAGGTTTCGGAGGCTATTCGACAGTTTGGCTTGCTCGGGACACTTGTTTAGAGCGCTATGTTGCTGTTAAAGTCGGCGTATCAGACTCAGCTATGCACGAGCCTAATATTCTCCGAGCCCTTTCTGCGTCACTACCATCGGCTTCTCCCGCATATCCAGGGCACAGTTCAATTCCACTACCCTTGGATGAATTTAAGTTGAACGGCCCCAACGGAACACATCTATGCTACACAATGACACCTGCGAGATGTAATCTCAGAGAAGTATCGTTTAGTCATTTGTTTCCTCTTGAAGTTGCGCGGGCACTATCCGGAGGCCTTACGCTAGCTATTGCTTATATGCATTCAAGAGGTTATGCCCATGGAGGTTTGTTATAAGATATCAAAATAATCAATGGTCTGGGTAAACTTAGCTAATATTCAAGTGTCTTTGTAGATATCCATCTCCGGAATGTCTTGGTTAAACTCCCATCAAGTTTCGATCACCTGTCAGTTGAGCAGCTATATGAAAAATATGGGGAGCCCGAGACAGTTCCTGTTACACAACGTGATGGGAAACCGCTTCCACCGAATGCCCCAGCTAGTGCAGTGTTGCCACTTTATCTTGGAAAAGATGCAGAAGAATTCTTACTGTCCGACGCGCACGTGCTTCTGAGTGACTTTGGCGAGGCATTTGCCCCAGACTTGGAAGTTCGTCGGGGGGAAGATTGCCACACACCACTAGCAAAGCGACCGCCGGAGGCCAGGTTTGAACCTCAGGCCCCTCTCTCATATTCAGCAGACATTTGGAGCCTAGCCACTACGATCTGGGAGATTCTTGGCATGAAGGCCATTTTCAGCAGCGAATTCGCCACTGCGGATGAGGTGGTATCCCAACACATCGATGCGTTGGGGCCCATGCCCCTAAACTGGTGGGAGCGGTGGGCAGAGCGGAGTCAATTTTTCGATGATAATGGTCGCCCAAAGGAGGGCCGCTATGTGTGGCCACCGATTGACAAGGCATTTGAGGAAGGGGTACAGAAGTATCGACGGAAACTTAGGGCGAACGAGTTTGACATGGTGGAAACAGCTGCCATTCTAGATTTGATGCGTCGAATGTTAGTATTTCGACCAGAAGAACGACCAACAGCCGACATGGTCTTACAGTCAGAGTGGATGGTCAAGTGGGTGTTACCTGATTTCCATCGGAGCTTGCAGATGAAGTAGATAAGCGCCTGTATTCTGGAACAGGTTTGAGATTGTAGCAGCTTAAAGTCAAAGCCTAGAAGTGCAATAAGCTGAATGTTGTCTTCTTATTAGGCGATTGCCTAAGGCACCAATGTGCGTGAATAAATTACGGGATAATATAGGGCTGTACAGGATGTTGAAAAGGGAGACAAAACACGGGCTACTGATGAGATTATCGGCTCCCCATAACTATTACATGATTTGGCGGCCGAAATACGTTCTCTTGATGTCATCCACCAGGACCTCTGGCTGGATAATATCTTGTGGAATGCAGAATTGAAACAGATCCTCATTAAACTCGCCGAGGCTAAACTACCATAATGAAGGTCTCTCTTCCTGTCGTTGTCTTCCTTGCAGCTTCATCCTCAGCGATGAGAGTTAGCCAGAGGGAAGCAAACGAAGTTCTCCAATGTACCTACCGAGGTCTCGACAAACTCGATGACGGCGACGACGGGAGCCGGGCAAGTTGTGAGATGCTGCAATGTCTCCAGTCCTATGCAAGGTCATACCATCGCGGAGGAATGTATGGTAAACTTTCGCACGTCTTGGGTCTTGCTTGTACTGTGGAGGGTTTCGTGATTCTTTCTTGGTATGTGATCTGTTTTTTCTTTTTCACCAAGGGTCTTAATACTAACATTAGCATTAGGGATAAAGAGAGACCACTGATCAGGGTATCGGCAGCAATCCATGCACTAGCTAGTTCAGTCCTCAGTCTCGCTCAAGGGTGTCCACAAAGGGGTCTGGTGTGGTACCTTAGGAGGGCTGGAAGAGCAATTGTTAGTCTGCTTACGTTTTGGTGATATTTTTCAGTTGATGCATAACTTCAGTCGTTTCTGTTTATGATGTGCAATTGTTGTCAATGGTTTTTTGTTAGTCCCCAGCTGAATCCTACGCTCCTTTAAAGTTATATTTTGTTTTACCGACCTAATAACCTATGATACTCATGTTTTGGTAGGTCTTGTTGTATCATCACGACTTTCCTGTAGAGACTGTTCTTCTTCCCGTAGGCAGCGAGTTACAACAGCAAATCTGCAGCTTTGCAGAATTTATTCCTTACCCACTCACAGTTACACAGCCAGTCTATATTTGACTGGCCAGATTAATTATTCCAAATTCTAGCACGGAGCTATAAAAATTAGCCAGCTACTTTTCACCCTTAACTTGCATCTTCATTGTTTATTCTTCATCTGCAGGTGTCCAATGAGAAGTGCAAAAGATTCGTGTTTCGATTATAGTTTTTACTACTGCCGTAACTCAAGCCATTTCACCTTCAGATAAACCAGTTAGGATCTGTGCAAGAGCAGCTATCATAACTATACTTACTAAATATTTTATCCCAGAACAAATACAAGTCACGTACAATATATGCCTGGGACTCTCCCGACTGCCATGGAAAGTAGGGTTTCCCAAAATTTAATAATACTAGCCTTCTAAAAAATTATATCAGCTCTCTATGTTATACGAAACTTCAAGCTCAGCCGTAAGCTTCAAAGGCAAGAACAATTAGATCTTTTAGTTCCTCGAGGCTACAGCAATTGATATCCAAACAAAGACTAACTCTATATTAACAGGTCGAACGCGGATCCGAGTTAATAGGGGGAATTCAATCTGGCTACATAGCATATTAATTCTCTCATATCAATTTTTTTATTTTAATATACAGTAAATATAATTGCTGGTTGTTAGGCGAAGGGATGCATAGTTTGACGGGGACTAGAAGGATGTAAAAACAGAAGGCCAACCATAGAATACAGAACGAATATTTGTTTTTTATAGTTCTTCCAGTTGGCCAACAGTGTTCAACAGCGGATATCCAGTGATTTTCTTCAGGTCCTCCAAATTAAAGGCCGTTTTGTCTCTTTTATTTTTATTCTAAACCCCATAAGATGGCCCCCCCCAGAACCGGACCGCCCCACATGAAGTTGAATTCCATATTTGAAATTCAAACAGATGGTCCTCTAGAGGCCTTCCTAGTACACTATCTGAAGTCTTTTCTGCCTCAGCATCTTGTGATGATCCTATACACCTTGGTAAAATGGATGGATTCTATCTAAGATGGCGATCTAACGAAACATCAAACGTAGAGAAGGAAGGAAGAAAGAATTCTATTGTACAGGAAATGTGGGAAATCTCTACGTTGTGGGATCAACAGTGAATGAAAGCAAATTTGGTGCCTCAGGCAGGGTTCGACCTAGGCCCTGACAAAAGGCTCAGTTTCAACGAACAACAATTGTGACTGCAAAAAGGAAGTACCGCAATTAAACCAAAGATTATATCGCTTTTTACATCCGGCAACTTCCATGCAATCCTAGCTCCCACTGTTAATTTTACCTTAAAGTAATACCTCTAAATGTATAAATGTTGAGAAAGACACCTTGACAAGTAATTAATAGATCAATCCAATAGAAACAATTGAAAATACAATACGGCATAGTTAATGCCAACAACTATAAGTTAGCTGTGAACAACAGGTCGAAGATGTCAAGGGCTGAACCCGTAGAACCTATAAGATAGGTTATGTACAAGAAGGAATCGTTGAAGAAGGGAAGAAAGGAAGAGGAAAATGAGTGGTAAACAAACAAGGTGGGAAGTCACGTGACACAGATCGAGGGCCAATGGGCCAAAGTGCCAACAGTGCCAAAAGGTGTCGTAGGGTCAATAGGGGAAATAGGGGCAATAGGGACAATAGGGACAATAGGGATAATAGGGATAATAGGGACATTGGCCCGAGATGTCACGGCACGAGACTGGGTCAACAACTGGATTGCATTTTGACGAAAACATCGCTTGAAGAACTCGTAAACAGAGCGACGCGAGGTCGGAGCTATACTATCTACAGGCGGTGAGGGGCGGCAGAGAACTCGAATCCTGAACACGAGAGGTCAAATGGGCTCCAGCCCTTTACAGAAGAGCCATGAAACTCAATAAAAAGAAACAATAAACAAAAAAACAAGCTATACTAAGGAAGCTAAAACAAGTTAAAGTAAAATTTATAAAAAGTGTAAATACACTTTCATCGGCTACCTTTACAAGTAGTAGGCGCCTTGGTCAAGAGGAAGTGGCGTCTGATCTGGCCAAAGCTTAAGAATCCTGCCTTTCGCGGCAGATATCTGCGACATATTTGTAACTAATCAGAGTTGGTGTAGCAGATCTATCTGGCTCGAAGTCCAACATCTACACCCAACCACATTTGCATCGAATTCGTATTTGCGATATCTATGCTCCTTGAGTTTGCCGTAAATGTGCGCAACTGTCAGCCCTGGGATCACATCGAGAGCGAACTGGGCTTAAGCATCGTGAGATACGGCATAAGGCTGCTCGGAAATGATCAGAATTCCCTTAGAACCTCCAGAAATAGCGGTACTTGGAGTGCTGTAGCTCTGTCAAGGGTTGAACCCAATGTGTTGCTCAGGCATGGCCTTCGCTCCTATATAGGGCGCTAGATATCAGTCGTCTTGTACCTTTTTATATGGTCAAGTGGTTTTATCTCTACTAGCGCAGAGACAACCAAACCATCACATACAGCTATAATTGGACGTTGGGATTGCCACCAGGCACACGCAGTCATAATGCAGAGGACATGAACGATCCAGACATTGTACTTTTTTCACGAACCAGGTGAAACACTAGCTGAGTCAAGTCATCGAGTAACCTGTACGTGAGTCATACAGCCTATTAAATATAAGTAGATGCAGATGTGACATCTAATTTTGAGATCATGTAGAAAGGACTGAGATGGTCCGTGCACAACACGGCGCTAAGGCCCCCAGATCTGGTTGGTCCAATTTCTGGGCTCCTGAAACCTCCACAATATTGACAATAACTAAGCAATCCGTTAGCTGGTCCTCACGTTAGGATTACCAAAGTTTCATCCGGTGTTCGTGAATTTTCTTGATCAATAACGGCTTGATGTTGTTCTGCTGTATAATACCAGGGATTTAGTTCTGTCATGGTGGAGAATATGTAAAACTACTTATCGGAAGTTTAGGGAAGAAAAAAATTTGAATAGTGCAGCATTTAACAATCCACTCTCTACGAGTTTGAAATGGTCATATGATTGCCAAAAGGAGTTAGTGACCCGCTATCAGCCGAAGCCCCACTTTCAGCTCAACTGAAACCTGGTTAGGATGAGCCCCTGTGCTCGCGACCTCAGAGCGGAATTGACTAGAACGAGAAAGGCAAATGGTCTTGGCGTCCGTAGTGTTTTGCTCGGTAGGGGCTGCAGTAAGCAGTAACCCGTATACGGGTCTCGGTATCGGAACACAATTTTGGCCAGCAACAGCTTCGAAGAATCTACAGCAGTAAAAGATGAAGATAGACCTGGACATATATATATATATATATTCAAAGTTCAACAAGCTCTTCGATTTTTTTCGAGTCCATATTGTCAGTACTATATACAAGTATATTCTCGACACAGGGCAGAGTGTTGTACTACAGTTGCCTGCAAACCGCTTTCTGTCATCATATTTCCATGAATTTCACACTCCGAAAAGGGGGGTGAGAAGGAAGAAACATATGCTGCACTGTTGGTTTATAAAACCGGTATAATACCCGGGGTATTTTAAAAAATCTCCGAGGTCTTGAGCATTGAAGAATACTGCTCCTCTTCGAATATATCGATGCCTCTGATAGGAGGGACTAGCATCAGAAGGCTAAACAGGATTTCGTTGAAATGAAATTGAAGGTCCGGTCGGAGCTGTTTGTGCATTTTCAGCAGCTCGCCAGTGAACCATCCTCGTTCAGAGTCTTTTATATCCCAATCACATCCTTCCTCCAGTAACAGCCACAGAAAAGTCTCGCATGCCGGATATTTATCGAGCTCGTGGTTTTTGACTATATTGCACAAATGATCAAGGAAGCGTCCGGTTTTGCTCGGGGAGTCCTGGAAATCCCACAGCGTTTTCGTAATATAGATTAAAGCTGCTGTGCGAGTGAGTTCGTGGGTTGGTACCCCCAAGACAACATATATCCGTGAATCTTCAGGGATTTGTGATGGACGCGGCCCGCTGGAAAGTAGCGGAAAGAGAGGACCGTCCATCTGGAATGCAGCATAGCGCTGAGGAACAGCCGACAGATAAGCCTTCGTCCTGTGCTCCAGCATGAGTTCTTCTGCCCCGCGAAGAAATGTAGCCAGCCATTGCTGGCCTTCTCCACTAGTTGTAGAATTATGAGGAGGGATCATAAGGTATCGCACATAGTGCAAGAAAACTTCAACAACATTGCTGGATCCAGCTCGGGAGCGGAGGATTTGGACAGCTTGGTCCACGTATCTCCCCGCATTTTCTTTACTGCCAAATCTCTCCTCCTGTAGCGCCATCCCGGTCAAAGCCATTGCTAGACTATCACCATTGATCGCTGTGGAGCCTTTCAATGCTTTCTCAATGCCTGCTACAGCTTGCTCCATATGGAATTGTGCTTCTTTGCTCCACTTCTGGCCATACAGCTGGAGCTTCCAACGAGCGCAGTATCCAAGAATAACAGCCTGAAAAGGTAGTGGATGGCTCATCGCTGCATGGAAAATCTGGTTCTTTATATATTTATTCTGACCCGACCAGTACGTCAACTTGTTCATCCAATAATCTGCCAACTCAACATCCCCATGAGAACAGAATTCAGACAAACTGGCAAAAAGGTCGTTTCTGGAGGAGTCGAGTAAGCTGATAGGTGCGACAGAGCGTGAGTCGGCGATGGAATAAGAAGTCGTTCTCAAGATTGGAAAGTCGGCGGGAGTCTGAAACCAACCAAGGAAGGCAGTCAGCAGTCTGAATCAGAAACTTAGGAACCCCTCTGTTGATACAACCCCCATGGTAATACAAGGACATAGACTCCAACATAAAACTATGGGGAAGATCATGGTCACTTACCAAGGAATTGTTTTCCTCTAGAGTACTATTTGGAATTTGCTGAGGCCCAAGAACCCGATTGCAATCAAATTCATTATCGTCTATTTCTACCGTCTTCCGCTGCCACGGATAATAATGGAGAGATCGACCAATGATTTTATCACTGTCTCGTCGAGGGTGTGAATGCTTGCGTTGCCTCCGTTTCTCCTGCACATGGTGGCGCATAACATGCGCTCGCTTTTCTCGGGAGGAGGAATTCGAGTCGACAAAATAGAATGGCTGACTTTTCGAAGATTGGGTTTCGGATATGGATGGTTGACTTCGTCTTCTCACTTTTACAGGAGTTTGGTGAACGTTACCCCACCGTCCTAGTAAATCACAAATGATCTGTCAGTATGCCATGCGTCAAGCGGGGAAACAGACAGAGATCAATGCACCCACTCTCGTATGGTTCGGAGGGTCGTGAAGAGGCCTCAGACGCCGCTGCCGGATGTGACACATCAGAAGGATGACTGCCCGCAGACATTGCTAAATGAGGGAGAACTCTGGTAATTGACTGGCTAATTGGAGAAGTTCATTAGGGCACATATCGGAAGTGAGAGTAGCAGAAGGGCCCTGATGGCAGTCATCGCAGGGCCGTGGCTTGGAGACAAAATGCCAACTTCGGGCCGGGTAGGTAGCAGGTGGTCTGAAACATGGTCGGGGACAGCATGCTTATCTATTCCGTACAAATAACCACTTCTCTATACAGCACAATAACCCCGACTCTGACTATTCGGGACAGAGGCAGCATGTAGTGGGGGCCACAAACAGCTAACAGGCTCCGTCGATTTGACTCCGAAAGTTTATCCCAGGCTGAAGGCTGATGTCATTGGCTGTAGGGAGCTATGATCCCAAATGAGGAATCTTGACAGCTTCCTATTGGCCGCGGCATCGAAACCGCTTTCCTGGGAAAGGATCCGCTTGGCTGTTGGCGAGAGGGCTCGAGGACCTTTATCCTGAATTGGCTAGTGTGAATGTGCCATCAAGGAACATCCCGGCACGCGAGCGAGGCTCCGTGCGCCTGGGATGCTCCAAAAACACTTAACGCGTCGGCACGCTGGAATATTTCCCCGACGCGTTCGCGTTTCCTACGCGTCCCACCGAAAAGAAATACAAGCATCGCTAAACTAGCCAGCCCACGACGGTCAAGGCAATGCAATCTTCCACTTGACCTACCGACTGACCTCGCGTACCGTATACTACAAGATTTCCACTTGAACAATTTTTACAGTCCCTCAGGGCCGTAATTTGGCCGTACGTCTTGCACCATGTCGTCTCTTTTTGACGCTGTGCTCCAGTCTGAGCTGGGCTCGACTACTGGGCCTCGCGACCATCGCCTCCATTCTGATCAACTCCCAAGTTCACGACCGCAGCTGCCCTCAGAGAGCAATGGCCCAATGAGTGATATGCATGGTTTTCCAGATGATCAGGTTGCCGAGACAAGTGCGTCGACCACAAGCCGGCTCCGAAATCCCTACCTTCCAGGGCCGCCCCCTTTAGTCGATGTTGCAGGTGAAAAAGTTCGCCAGGCTTTCGAAGAATTGCTCGAAACTTATGTCGAGGATCTATCATGGAGTGCGCCTCCGCCCTCTTCGGAACCGAAGCTTAGCGACAAGTATTATCTCGCCCAAATTCATGGCATGGCAAAATTTGAGCTTTCAACACTCTATGTGGATTTCACACACCTGACATCGCTGGATAATCAAATCCTGGCAGATGCAATCGCCAACCAATATTACCGCTTCCAACCTTTCCTGACCCAGGCCTTGCATAATCTAATTGCAAAATACGAGCCGGAGTATTTCACATCTCATCGTCAGCTTGACGCTGCCACCTCAGATGCCAGCTCATCTATGATGGCTGCTGCATCGAGTGCGGCTGTGTCTGAAAGTCTTGAAGTAGAAAAGGGGCTTCGCAGGAAAACACGCCACCAACAGAGCGATAAATTATTCTCGCTGGCTTTTTACAACCTACCCCTAGTTTCTCGACTTCGTCAACTACGGACCTCGCAAATTGGAAAATTGCTTTCAGTATCTGGTACTATCACACGGACGTCAGAAATTCGACCAGAGTTGTCTTTGGGGACTTTTGTTTGTGAACAGTGCAAGACAGTGTGTCCTGATGTAGAGCAAACCTTCAAATATACCGAGCCTTCAAAGTGCCCTAACAACGTCTGTGGCAACCGCTCGGGGTGGAGACTTGATATAGGAAAAAGCACATTCGTTGATTGGCAAAAAGTAAAATTGCAAGAGTCGTCCCATGAAATTCCAACCGGTAGCATGCCACGAACAATGGATGTGATACTTCGTGGTGAAATGGTTGATCGTGCAAGGGCTGGGGAACGGTGTATTTTCACTGGTACTTTGATTGTGATTCCGGATGTCAGCCAACTGGGACTTCCTGGTGTGCGCCCGGAGGCTGTTCGCGATGACAGTGTTCGCAGTGCAGATATCGGAGGGGGAGGAGTTACGGGTCTTAAAGCTCTCGGTGCTAAGGATTTGACCTACAGACTTGCTTTCCTCGCTTGTATGGTCACACCGGACATGTCTACTCCTGGCCAACGACCAAACCAGCACTTAAATGGCCAATCGCAGAATATCCTGGCTTCTTTGAACCAAGCCAAGGAGCCCGACGCGGACGAGGACAATGCCCAGGAGGCGCTTCTGCAGAGCCTGACTCCCCATGAGGTTGACGACTTGAAAAAGCTTGTTCATTCCGACTACATCTATTCTCGCCTGGTGGACTCAATTGCGCCTATGATCTACGGCCACAGACAAATCAAAAAAGGGTTGCTTTTACAGCTTATTGGCGGAGTCAGCAAATCCACAGAACAAGAGAACATGCAGCTCCGTGGTGATATCAACATATGTATTGTTGGTGATCCCTCGACCAGTAAGAGCCAATTTCTAAAGTAAGTCGATCGCCCTAAACGGTTCAATTTTTCTTGTTTTATCTTACACTTTGTTAGGTACATTTGTTCCCTGCACCCTCGGGCGGTCTATACAAGCGGTAAAGCGTCATCTGCTGCCGGTTTGACAGCCTCGGTTGTAAAAGATGCTGAAACCGGCGAATTCACCATCGAAGCTGGTGCTCTAATGCTCGCTGTACGTGATAATCTAACTGCAAATTTCTCTCTCCAGTTATTAACTTAGCGTTATTTAGAATGGTGGTGGCATTTGTGCTATCGATGAGTTTGATAAGATGGATATCAGTGACCAAGTGGCCATTCACGAAGCCATGGAACAGCAGACAATTTCAATTGCTAAGGCTGGCATCCACACTACTCTTAATGCCCGAGCATCAATCCTCGCTGCTGCAAACCCAATTGGTGGCCGTTATAACCCCAAGGTCCCACTCCGTGCCAATCTCAACTTCAGTGCTCCCATTATGAGCAGGTTTGATTTGTTCTTTGTTATCCGGGATGAGCCCAATGAGACCGTAGATCGCAATCTTGCTGATCATATTGTCAACGTGCATATGAACCGCGACAAAGCTGTCGAGCCAGAACTGAGCACAGAGCAACTACAGCGGTATATCCGCTTTGCCCGTACCTTCAGGCCTGTATTCACCGAGGATGCTAAAGCATTGCTTGTTGAAAAATATAAAGACCTTCGTACCAATGATGCTCAGGGCGGCATGGGCCGCTCATCTTACCGGATCACAGTTCGCCAGCTTGAATCTTTGATTCGTCTCTCCGAGGCAGTCGCCAAAGCGAACTGTGTGGAAGAGGTTGTACCTAATTTTGTGCGTGAAGCATATGACCTTCTGCGGCAAAGTATCGTTACAGTCGAGAAGGACGATGTTGAAGTTGACGATGAAGAGCCCACTCAGCAAACGGAGGACCAAGAGATGGGAGATCGTGACCGAGAAGGTGACAGCCCTATGCGCGATATGCTTGACGAGGAGCCAACAAGGGAGTCACGCACCAAGACCAAGATCTCATTTGATAAATACATGAAGATTCTGAATCTTGTCGTGCAACGTGTCAACGAAGATGAAGTTGCATCAGGCGAGGGTGTGGAGCAGGAGGATCTAATTGTTTGGTACCTTGAGCAAGTTGAGTCAGAGCTCAACAATGAGGAGGATTTGAAGCGTGAACGTGACCTGGCGGCCAAGGTCTTGAAACGGATGGTCAAGGTTAGTACTAGAAGCCTTTCATTTGCTCGGCTGTCCCACTAATCACTCCTTTATTAGGATAACATTCTCATGCCTATTCGTGGAGAAGGGTTGATCGACACAGCAGAGGACAGCACCCAAGGGGAACAATTGCAGCGGACCGTATACGTTTTGCATCCCAACTGCGCTGCTGATGAGCTCGTGTTTCCGGCTCCAGGCCAGGAAAGGCGACGATAAGCATTTATTGAAGCAGAATTAATGCGGAGCAAAATGTTAATGAATGACGAAATATGTTGAAATAGATCACTGTTGGCCGTTGATATCTCATATGTTTAGACTAATAAACAGGTGTAGGGCTAGTGTGTCAGGGTCTCGACATGAAATGAAAATGAAACTGAATGTTATGGTTTCTCATTTAGGAGCGTAACTAATGCTTAAGACACTATTTATAGGTCTTTTCAATTATTTAGTGTTGTCCTATGTTGCAGCGTTATCGTTAGATGAAAAGGGTATCATGCAGCTCCTGTCTTTTGGATGGAGTTGACCCTTATAGGTTCTGTAACTCCCTTGGCCATTATCAAGTTCGTCGTACACCTGAGTATGCTTTGTTGCAAATGCACTTCAGCCCATTTCACTAGTGGCCTTCTTATATTATACTCGCCATCTCACCTCACATCTTCCTTCGCTATCAGATATAACTCACATACACCTTGTCCTAATTTGCTCTTATTTTTATCGAACACACTATACGTCTCTCCTTCCTTTCTCTTCAGCTCTTTCTCTCTTCTGCTTCTCTGTCATATTTCTCTCTTTGCTTCTCCCGTCTTCTCTCCCATCTACTTCTATCACCTCCCACCTCTCTCGCCCAACTCGCTCGCCCACCTCGCTAGCCATCTCCCCCTTCTCTCTCCTACTTCTTCTCTCCTGTACTACTTCCTCCTTCTGCTCTTCCTACTCTTCCTCCTCCTCTCCTCTACACATTTCTCCCTACTCTTCTCCTCCAGAAGCAATTCATCTATCGTTCCTGGTATCCTTCCCTTATCATATTGGTCAATCATATTTCCTTCTTACCTTCAAGACGTTTCCATTCTCCCTGTTTCTCTGAACATCTATTCTCATCTTTAATCCCTAAATTTCTCCTATTTATCCCTTCACATTTTAATTTTACTTTCCCTACTCTCACGTTTTCCCACCTACATTACTCCCTATCTGTCTCTAGGATCCTCCATTATACCAGCCACCCTTTAACGAATACAAAGCATACTACACCATAAAGTTTTATCTTAGCTAACATGGATACAGAGAAGGGGACTGCCTCGCTTGATATCGAGGCGAAGCTGCTTGAAACAGTGGATGCCCGCAAAGAGCTATCTGGCAAAATGGGAGCCTATTCTCGGAGTATTTTGGCTCTTTAGAACAACACAGGCGATAAACATTTAGCCCCGGACACTACCAAGACATCAGATGAACTTCTATTACTTTAAATGTTGATAACCCAGCCTCAACTGAGTGTTTCACCGGGCCATCGGCCCTCCTTAATAATGCCCAGTAGGCTTCACCAGCAGTACTGTGATCAACAGTCCCATTCTCGCCGCCTGCCTCTGGCAGTGATCCAATATCCGATCATGAAATAATGCAGATTTTGTAATCTCTTGATGACGAGACTTGCCCTCAAAATCCACTCGACACGCCACAGATACTCCTTACGCCCAATGACAACGCTGATGCTAATGATACTGTGGATCAAGAATCAACATCGGAGTTGCCTAGCGAGGAAGTCATAGCTGAGTTAGAATCCTCTTCAAAGTAAGTTTACAAAATTTATCATTTTGTGCGTCTGATTATTTAGATTTGAATCCACTCATAATTGGTTCTTGGGGCTTAAGAACCTCGCGATGGTTGAACGCGTTCAGTAATGAAACAGCACGCAGAGAAGAGGATGCACAGAAGAGGCTGTTGGCAAACCAGAAGGCAATTGAAGACGAAGAACGGAGCGAAGATGAAGGGACACCCTAGGCTATGCAGGGCATTTCATTGCCTGAGTAACATCCCGCCGAAGACCAAGAAAAACAGTCGCCTGACGTGAGGGACAAAAGGCCTCCAGTGTCTAAATGGGAAAGGCAAAATCTTGTCTCCTCGAAGGAGCAAGAAAAGATTATTCAGTTGAGTCTAAATGCTGTGCTTGGAAAGCTGAAGAAGGGGACAAGTGTAAGAAAAATTGGAAAACAGCTTCCTGGTGATGAAATGCCCCCTAGATCAAAAAGGATGGCAAGAAAGGCTACAATACGATCAGGCCCAGGGCATGCATCTCTTTAATGCAACAACATTATCGAGGATCAGTTCTATCTTACGTATGGATGGGGGTGTATATGGCAGATGCAGTGAAAGCACATGATGCTACTGCTTATCTACAGTGATTTCTAGATTTCTATGTGGTTTGAATTTAAAGTTTTCTTGGTATAATATTATCTCCAGAGTGTACAGTTTTACCAGGTTATACATTAGACTAAGCTTGCCGCATATATTTTGTAGACAGTAAAGCGACCCCCACAGAAACATATGCGCCGTGATACCATTCATCAAGTAAACTAGAAACAAGCCATATCCCATCAAAACAGTCACACAACACCCCATATCCATAATCAAGAGCATATTTACCTCTGTATCTCTGAAACGCATCATCATGTCCATTGACCAGACAATACCAATGAAAGAAAGGAGGTGGGGAAGAAGAATAAAGAAAAGAGAAATAATAATGCAACACATTGCCACAGGTTACATCTCAAAATTAAAAGCCCTCACTCTTCGAACCGGACGACGTCCCTGGATCGTCCTGTCCGGAATATCCAGTCTAGAAGAGATTCTTGGTAGATACTGAATAGAGCTATCAGATTCATTGATAGAATCGAGAGCAACGTGGGAAACCTCCCTTAGAGCTTCAGCATCTTGAGAGATAGCACTTCTATGATGACGTTCAAAAACCACATCACCATCGTCAGACTCACCGCCCATCCCTGTTTCTTCATGATGTAGAGAAGTTGGCGGGGGAGGTGGTGAAGGACGCGGTTCTTGCCCCCATGAGGGTCTGGTTTGTTGCTGGTTATAGGTTTCATTAAGTTCGGAGTCATTTCCAGCGCCGATTCTACCGGGAAAGGTCGAATCGAGCTCCTCATCCACATTCTCCTTGTCATCGTCTTCACAGGTAGAGTAGGAACACCAGCTGGTCTCGGGATTAGATCCATCGATATCCATATAATCTGGATCTTCATATATGGTGAATCGATTTGAAGGGTGCGACGATCCCGTGGAAAAGCCACCAGTGGTAATGGTGCTCCTGATGGGGCTAGGGCCAGGACCCTCGTGTTGCAGAGAAGTAAGACCCAAACGCTGAGTTGGTTCATCATTATTTTGGTCAGTTTCCATGGCCATATCGATATCGGGATAGCTATTTACGATATCGTGGCTCGAATGTGAACTCTGGTTCTCGTGACTGGTTCCAGATCCCATCGCTTGATTATGTCCGTGGATCAGATCCTGATACTCACTTGCGTTCTCCGTCTCATTGTATGCTTCGTCGAGAGATACTTCTCTTCTGTCGTCTGCTCCTAGGAACCTAGTTCTCTTTCTTGGTGGGTGGCTATCGTCGTCTTCGCTGGTATTATTTGCGCTGTCGACTTCGTCGTGGTGTCGAGTTCGGATTCGAGGGACTGTCGATGATGCCTCGTAGTCGTAGTCGTCTACTTTAGTCGGGTTAATATTGTGCTGAAGGGAGGTCGCTGCCTAAATTGATAGATTTGTTTTAGTAAGGTTACGAAATTTTGATCTCATTTTCTCAGAGAGGAAATACTGCCAGGGACAATACTCACATATTGGTCCACGTCGATACAGAGCTCAAAGTCGATCCGATCCATCATCTTGAAAATCTAAGATCACCATGTCAGCTGTGTTTTATTCTCTCTCGGAGATATAGTGATTATTCTCCGGGCGATTCTGCATCTATGGATGGCATCGTAGATGTAAAGGGTTGATACAGGTATTGGCATTGGTGTATATCGTCTAAGTCTGCGAAGTCGAATAGTCTCCTATTCATGACCAATATCTGTTAATTAGGTGGAACCAATCCTGAGGAATAGAGGTTGGTTGTACTATGGGACAAACCTGTGTAGGGAAACTGCACTACCAATTGTGGTGTGGATGGCTTGGTCATACACAGAAAAGAAAGAATAAGTGCTAGATTTCAAAGACACAGGGCAAGATTGACAAGAGGACCAGATAACTTGCCTCTCAGACAACGACCCACAAAAAGAGACAAAAGTCGAACGTAGAGAGGTTGGGCCTATGGAGATAAAAGCATGGTTGATGGGGTAAAAGAGGAAAAGGCCGAAAGAGACCAAGGGCAACACCGCATGACTTTGCCATTCACTGTACACTTGGAAAGCAGCAAGCTACGACCAGGGAAGCCTATCTGGCGACTAAGATCTCGCACTGGCATTCCTACTAAAGGAAAAAGATCATCATGTTCCATGATCAAGCAGTAGATCCGATTAAAGCTATCCAGCCATCTATCTAGGTATACGAGATCGGTAACATTGACGACTGGAGACCACGTACTCGACTTAGAATCATTTCGATCCACCTACTATTGCCATTGTGTCAATCTTCAACAAGGTGGCACAATATCACTAAAACCCGCTACCCTCTCAGGGTCTTCCTTGTCAGCATACGGCAGAAGATTTCGAGACGCTATCGCCACGAGGCTTCGTCGGCACAGATGGCGAGAGGCCCAGCACTCCAGCTACACTTGACACTTGCAAATTGCCATCTTATCTAAACTGCCCAGGGCCAACCATCCCGCCGCGGGCATCTCCGCCAACTTGGCCAAACATGTCCAGCAAGTGTCTTGAGGAGGGTGGGGGCCCCTGTGGCCCAGGATTGCCTTCGAAAGGACCCTGTCCAGCGTGACCAACACCCATGAGGACATCGCCATTATGTGGCATCGGTGGGAAGCCGGAAGGCGGAGGGCCGTTCATGTATCCTGGAGGAGGCATCATGCCAGGTGGGAAACCGCCCGGTCCGGCAGCGCCTGCACCGCGCGGGAAAGGCTGTCGCTCGCCGAGTGGTGGCATATTTCCATGCATTGGTGTCAAGTTACCCATAAAATTTGGGTTCATGCCCCGCGTGGGTGTCGGAATGCCCGGGGGAGGGCCCATTGGGTTTGCTGGTCCACCGCCCGCCTGCTGCGGAGGTATCTGAGGACCATTCCATCCGGGAGGTGGCATATGTTCGAAGCCTGGTGGTCTCTGCATGCCCATTGCAGGAAGACCAGGGCCTTGAGGAGCCCGGGAACCACCTGGCGTAATGGGAACTTGGTTACCTTGAAACGGCAAATCCTCGAAGTAACCCATTGGGGGGGCCCATTCGCAGGTCTTCGTCGAAGTTGATCAGCTTCCGAGCGCTGTAAGTTGGCTATTGCCGGGTCGTCAATGAAAGCAGGGAGTTTTTGTGCAGATGGAAGGCCGGGAGGAGGATGAGGTATGCCCTCGGGCATATTCATCAATCCAGGAGCAGGGCCGGCACTTTGTGGTTGACCTTGGCTAGCCTGTCCCTGGTTTGTGATAGGAGTGACCCTAACTTGCTGCATTAAACGAAGTAAGTGCTCCCTATCCCGAGCCTGGTGGTCCGGGGCGTATACATTCTCCTTTAGAGTCGGCCCAGCACCTCGCACAGAGGCATCCGGTATAGCCATTTGCTCTGGACGCTTGGGTTGTTCCCGCGAGGGAGAAGAAATTTCACTCCGTGTTTGTTCTGTCTGCACCAAAGAGGGATGGTTCACCTGGGCGGGATCGTTATGAGGTGTCGCATTGCGTGACTTGCTAGTTCCCAGCATTTGTAAGATGCGCTGAAACCCTTCCTGATCTGCATCAACTGCTGGCGTTGCTGTTGACGGTGTGGTGCTGGTCGGGGGGGACTTGGTCCCAAGTTGAAAGTCCGACTCTTTCGCAGGGCTCCCGGGAGGAGGGCTGAATAGTCCGGCAAAGCGAGAAGATTTCGCGCTCTTCCCCGGCGGCGCGGGGGCCTCTTTCTTAGGAGTCGATTCAACAGGTGCCGGAGCACTTGGTAGTGGTGTGTGCTTGGCATCACCCAGCAGCCCAAAAAAAGCGTTCCATGGCCGAATCGGACTGGAAGGGAGGGCCGTTGCTGCTAAATATTTCACCATCTGTTGGTCTAACCTCCACCTTCTCCGAGATGCTGGCGGTTTGCTTGACAGGAGCCTCTTTCTTCTCTTCCACAGGAGCCTGAGAAGTGCCCGCCTTCATCCTCTCCTTCCAGCGTTCAAAATCTTCTTGGGTATGTACTCGACGGGATTCATCCTTGTCATTCGAGTCCAGCCACTCTGGCTCCTGTTCAAGTTTGGTGCCCCGGGTCCAATCACGATCCGCACCATGTCGGTCCCGACGCCATTCACGATTCCGCACAGGAGTCTTTTCCTCCTCGGCATCTTGCCCATCCTGTGCGTTTTCATCACGAAACCAGCTTGCTTCATGCCGGGCTCTCCCTGGCTGGCCGTCCCTACGTGGAAAGAACCGACCATCTTTAGCATCTTTCACTCCCCGGTCAAAATTGGGGTCCCGTTGATCGCGATCCCGATTAAAATCCCGGGCGCCATCCCAGCGATCGAATTCACCATTCCGTCTTGGCTTTCTGTCTTGTTCTTCGTGGCCAAATGTGCGACGCGGACGCCCACTGTTCCAATCTTCTCTCTCTCCACGTCGACCGTTGAATGTACCTACTTTGCTATCGCGGCGATCAAATTCCCTGTCTCCGGCATCTCTTTCTTTGAAGAACTTCTCGCGGAGGTTGAACCGATCAGTCTTCGGCTCGTCCGAATCGAATTGCCTAGGCGGCCGTTCGGTCGAGTCGATCGAGCTCTTATTAGAGATGCGAGAAGCAGATGCAAACGCTGTTTTTGGTGGTCCAAGAACGATATCCTCTATATGGGCAACTCCCCTTGTTAGCGATCGTAGCCTTGAGCTGCCGACCTGATGATACGGTGGGTCGCAGCCCATAGGAGACAGGTTGGTCAGAATTTACCTGAATTGGAACCACGTGATATATGACGAGCTTCAAAAATACTCGATCTTCGCGGGGTAGTTTTGTTTTGGCTATTAGGCTCTCTGGAGTTTGTATTTTTTCGTTGCGTTGTTGGGTCGGGGATTGGGCTAGCAGAGCACAGGCCAAATCAGTCTCAGAGCGCAAAAGTACAGCTGTACACGGCGAATGCTTACCCCATCCATTCTTCTACCGGAGGCAAATTGGCAGGCTTGGTGACCAGAGGCGATGAGCGAAGCCATAGCAGCTCATCGATCTGGTAACGTCGCGCCATGAGGATGGCGACTCTTTGTGCGGAATTGCTGTCGGCAAGCAGTTACGTCGTTCTCATTGGTCCGTGACGATCCCCCAAAAAAAAGAAAAAGGAAAAGAAGGTCGAGAGAAGATGAGGCAAAAAATAAGAGACTCGAAGGAAAAGGTCTAGAGTAAAAAGTAGTCCAGGATACAGAGTGGTAATCAAGAGCGCAAGAGGCTGCTTGCCAGTGGCAACAGCTAATGTTCAGGTCGGAGATTCGATCGGTCACGGGGATGAGGGGTCGGGGGAGCTGGAAGGAGCAGATCAATCGAAAAATCCTTTGTCTGGTTGTCTCTTGACGGATCAGGAGGAACTCTTCTAGCAGGAGGAAGCGAATATAGTCAACGGAAAAGGTTCAGAGGGCAGGAGGCAGTGGTGGAGATGATGATAGGGGCGATAGTGGGTGAAAAGGCGGACAAGAATTGATTATTGACGCACGGGAAAATCGTGACTCGACTGCCGAATGGGGAAAGATTCTGTCTCCCACTTATCTGGTACCGAATTCACTCACCCCTAGGAATTTGGAGGGAAGTTGTATCAGCAAATAACCATGAAGGTGGTTCAAAAGGTCAAACTGAAACCAGTAAAACAAAGCATTCACTCGATTTTTCCCACCTAATCGAGTCATGCTCGGGAATCATTCACAGTGGAGCCACTTCCAGTAGGCAGCCCTATACATTAGATGTCATCTACAGTGCTGCTGGTGATACCCGCGTTGGAGGACTACTATTAAAGCATCAAAACACGACACAGACAGCATATACAACATCCATCAAGAAATCCAATTTCCGTTCTATCCTGACACCTCTATCTAGAAACCAGAATCGCAGACCTATAGATAGATTGAAAGTACACGCTTTATCGTTCAGGCCTACCCAGCAATTGTTTCAACCGCCTTTGTCACAGCTCCTCCACTCCATTTGGCAACCCGATCTTGGTCCGAGGACTCATGCAGGGAGTGGGTCATGGCTGTGAAACTCAAAGCCTCTTTGGCACCCACGACCGGAAGCTGGCTCTGAATCCAGCTGATAATGCCTGCCCTAGTAATCAAGGTCGTACTACCCTGGACCTGCGTGGAGCGATACAGAAGATGCAAAATCTTTCTCTTGAGTGAGGCGCCCGTGCTCGGTGACTCGTAAAATGCAAGTGCGCGTTCAAACACATTCGCACGACGGTAGATCTCCATATCCTAGACGACATATCATATCAGTAGGACTAACCCATAAGTAGCCAGAGAGCAGTCATACCGGTTCACTGCGAAGACCTCCGATTAACAGATCTAACAGCCAGTTCGTCTCTTCAAAATAACCGTCATCAATCTCGGGCTCGTGCAACAAGATCTTGTCAATCCAATATGACGGAAGCTTCTCCGTCTCCCAACAAGGCGCCTTCTGGAGGAACTTATTGACCTTCCCATAGAGTTTATGCATGGGGTTTGTAAGTACAGTGAGACAGCCAGAGGCACATTCCCCTACAATCCATGGCACGGGTGACTGAAGCCCCAGCCCTTTCACTGTTTCAAGCAGCTCGCCGGTGAGAATATACACCGCTCTCCAGTCAACGTATTTAGATTCCTGATATTGTCAATACTTTACGGTATTTGATAGACTAAAACATTTCAGACTAACCTTGAGTTTAGACAAAAAGCGGCCTAAATTGCTGAACGCCTGTTTCCTGATTTCTTCATGGTCAGAGCACAAGCACATCATCAAATCCGCCACTCTGCCTTGCTCGATTGATACCTCTAGCTCCTCTTTTTCCCATCTGTGCAGTTCGTTGCGATTGTCACTTTCAGTAGGCAGGGCACCAAAGATCTCCATCAGGTCCACACGTGATTTTTCTTTCCCGGATGTATTAGATGCCTGCTGGTCCAGCTCCCGTCCCTTTTTGTCGTGATCCGATGGATCTGCGTCATGATCTTTCAGTGCCCTTTTCAAAATTGACTTCAGCTGCTTGCTTTCAATGGCGCCTATCATAGTGTCACGAGCACATTTCAGCGCTTTCGAATCTTCCCCTGCATGTTTCAGTCTTCCCAAGAATCCGGAGGCCCAAGTACACACAGTACTTTGAACATTTTCATCTCCAGATTTGACAATAAATGGCCATTGCTCAGTAATAGCCGCCACAATGAAGCTCATAGGTTTTGATGCATCGTGGGAAAGCGGCCCAGACAAGTCTTGATAGTGGACGGGCCTTTTCGCTATACGGCAGGCACAGTTGTCAAAAAAGGCCAGCTCATGATTGAGTTTTTCGGGATCGGAAGTCTCGAAACTGGACAAGAGTGCAGGGAAGATGGAAGCACTCTGCAAGATAGAATTTTCCGTAATTACAGCCTTTAACAGGCGATCAATGTCATTCAAAGACTGGCTGGATGAAGCCTCCACAAGTACTTTCATTATAGATGTGAACGCAGAGAATTGCATGGATGCTAGTCGTCATTAGCACACCTATATTTCAAATGGCCAGAGGTTGTCCGATAACTCACCAGGTTGTTGCCACCAACGCATCGATGCCGACTGCTGTGCAATCTTTAAGATGCTCTGCAGTTGGCTTAGCAGCAGCTCCGAGTCCTCAGCTTCAAGACTGGGGCTATCCAGTCGTTTCAAAACTTCAACCAATATGAGCGAGGCATCAAACACCTCCTCAAACGCAGCGTCCGGCACAACTTCGTAAAAGCAAGAAAGGAGCTCCGCAATAGCCTCTTGCTGTTGTAAATCTTCTTTAGCCGTTCTTTTGTAAAGCAATATAACATCCTTTACGCTAGGGCATCGGCGACAGAATTCTGCAACAAGCTTTCCGGCCGCTTGGTTCCAGAGCGACTGGCTAATTCCGTGATCGGAACTGAAAATTCGCAGAACTTTCCGCAGTTTATTAAAAGAAACTGTGAGTAAACGAACTGCAAACAAAGTCACAATCTCTGTATTTAAGTTCAGGCAGCGAGCTAACACTTTTTGCGTAAGCGGGCGCGGTAGGATGCTCTCAATAACCACTGATATGGACGGTGGCATGGGAGGAAGTTTATCCTTCCAACCACAGTTGCTTGGGATAGGCAAAGTAACTGCCGAGAATAGAAGGGCGGACTCTGCCATCCAGGACGGAGTAGGCTTCGGGTCCGAGATGAACATTGATTTCTTCGTGAAATAATCTGCCACGAGCTCCGGTGCGACCCTGAAAATCGCCACAAGTAGCTCAATCTGAAGGCTATCTGTATCTGGACGAAGTGTCTGGATTATATAAGAAAGAGCACCATTGCGAACAGGCACAGAATCCCGATACTTGTCAACATAGGCGGCAGAATCCAGTCCCAGATCAATAGATGTGTCATTATCCGTCGGTAATGACTCGGGATCGCTACCAATAGGGTACCAGCCCGTTTCTGGCAGCAGGACCCCGAGCTCAGGGTTGGTGCAGATATTCATGAGGATCTTATGAATCTCGTTCGCAATTGAGATTCCTGCGGGGTTTGGGTCCTCCGATTCTTTGTCGTAGCCGTACAATGTCACAAGTCTTTCTAAGTTCCAGCGGTTGAAGAACTTCGTCTTTGCACTTCGAGAAAGCGAAGAATCCTGGACAACATCTCGCTCAATAGCTTTGATTACATCAGTGACGATATCTCGAGGATCCTTTCTGATGTGTTCCAGGAACGCTTTAATGACCTTGTGCTGCTCGATAATGTCGATTTTGGCGTTGACATGTTGAAATCGCAAATTGGCCAGAATATATCTTTGAGCATTTCGACGCAGAGTCGACTTGTGGGCATCATCTGAAACTGCTTCCAATTGGGCTTTATTAGGAACCAAGAAAACCTCGAGGCGTTTAAACGTGATGTGACGTGCGGTGTAGAGTTGACGGGCTACAGCGCCCCCGTCGAAGCTGACTACCTCGGTAAGAAGGCGTAGACATGGTGAGATTAGATGCTCTTTGGACTTCATAGCTGTCAAGCCACGATTGAAAAACCTTAGTTGCTCTTTCTGCAACAGGAATTTGCAGAAGGCAAGTCCAAAGTCTCGAAAATCCAAATTCGTGGATATCGTCTTGAGGAAGATAGCAAGTACCGATGGAATAACAGTCAACAGTGACTCATTGTTATTACTATCTGCAAAGCTCCAGGCCTGGGTTAGATCAGGGAAGCAAGATGGTTCATCGCCATTGTAGGCAATCTGCGAATCACAATAGGCCTTGAGCACTCGAAATTTTTTGGCCTTTTCGCCTTCGCTCTCAGTCTGTGGGATTGAAGTCAGGAATTCCTTAAACTTCTTTATACCTATCTCATGCCGTAAGATTTATTTGAATAAAGAATTTATCATGTGATTAATCTTACCTTGCTTGGTTTCCTGGACGTTCTGCTGAAATGTGAGCATAGCACGCAGTTGCGCATGGGAGGTGATAGTGACGTCGGTAGAAGCAATACACTCCTGGCCAAAGTCCAGTCTCCTCCGTTTTGTTCTAGGTAACTGATTATCAGGGTGAGACATCTTCAATTATGTATGACGCTGTTCCTGGGACAAGAGAGAAGAGTCGTTGAAAGATGCAATTGATGATCTAAAGTTCGGTGGTCCCATCAGATTTTTGTGATATCTAATTGGTCAGTTGGATGGCTCTAACAAGGGAGGCACTCTAACTGAATTAGGAAATTTCCCGCCTTAGGCTAACCTTAGAATAAGGACACCTATCAATGCGTAGAATAATTTTTAAGTACCGTAATATTTATTAGCAGAGAATGGTCTGAAATATACAGAAATTCCTACAAAAATTGCCTCTATACTTATAATGATTCAAGGGTTCATGGAATAACTTATTAATTTCGTCTGCATCATATCTATTGTTCATGAACATAGTTACGCCTTATACGCCAGGAATATAAACCACAGTAGTTAGTTAAGGAATAGATTGGTGACAAAGCACTTCCAAAGGGGTATTCTTCTAAAGCTACAGTATATACCAAAGCAATAATGAGAGCATAAAAGCCGCGATAGAGTAAATTGTAAATAACTCAGCCCCAGGTTCCTCCACCGCCGCCCCTACCTTGACGCCGCTGTGCAGATAGACGCCAATCATCTTCACCTGCGAAGCGATTATGCAGAGGTTGGATGCGCTCGGCCTTTTTCCTCTTTGACAAGCGATCTGTGGGTGCCACTTTGAAAAATGTCGGGGCTGCCTCAACGAGCCATTTGGGTTCAATCGATGTAGTACAATGCATGTATTCCTTGGTTGTGAGGACCAAAGTGTGGTAGATGACATGTTCGGACGGTTTTCCAAACAGCGCAGAGCTAGGGTGCATATAGACGGGCGTGCCCTCAACGAGCGTTTTGTATCCTTCCTGGGGGTCCTTGCGCGCCGCATTTCTGAAAAAGCCAGTGCACAAAGCTTGGCGGACTTTGGTTGTGTTTCTCCCGCAGGAGACAATCCGATGGTGATACCGGTCCATGATACCCACGAGCTGTTGACGAACATCCTGCGCCCGGCGAATTTGGCGTGCCTGTATGAAATTCTCAAAGCACCAAGCGTTGTTGAATTTAGCGTTCTTCCACCCATTGTATACATTGAGCAGCGTTAGGTGGTCACCATGAGGATCGTGAAATTTAGCTTTCTTCTGATCGGCTTGCTGCTGCTTCTCCTTAGGGCGGTAGAATACTGATTGGATAGAAAGCATGGCGACGATGCTAAGCATTTCCTCCGAACATCCCAGATCCACTGATGCTATCAGAACCTTGGCAAGGGCCGGCTCCATGGGGAAATCAGCCATCTTTCTACCCAAACGAGTGAGGAGACCTTCATCATCCAGTGCTGACAAAGCATAGAGCTCTTCTAATGCGGTAAGCATAGTATTTGTCGGGGGCGGATCCATGAAGTCAAAGTGTAGCAGATCATTAATTCCCATGGCCTTAAGCATAAGGATCGTATGCGAAAGGTTCTGCCGCTGGATTTCAGGAATTGTAGTTGGTAACATTTCAGACTGATAAGCCGCTTCGGTATACAGGCGGAAGCATTTTCCTGGGCCAGTTCTTCCTGCGCGGCCGGCTCTCTGTTTGGCTTGCGCCTGAGATATAGGGGTTACCACCAACGAGTCCATGCCGAGTTTTGGGTCATACGCGTTTTGCTTGACGAAACCAGGGTCGATAACATAGTAGATTTGGTCGATGGTGATGGATGTCTCCGCAATATTGGTTGCGATAACTACCTTTCTACCACCGGACGGTGCAGGCTCGAAAATCCTGCTCTGCATCTCACTAGGGAGTGCAGAGTAGACCGGGAGGATGACCAACTCAGGGACAGTAGGTCCCAACGCCTTCATACGTTCGAAAAGTATCTCACAGGCAGTATCAATTTCCTCTTGTCCTGTCAGAAAAACCAGGATATCACCCTGGGGTTCGGTCAAATGGATCTGCATGACCGTAATGAGTGCCGCATCCAGATAGTCGGATTCCGGCTCTTTAGAGTACATGATTTCAACAGGGAAAGTTCGGCCAGGAATCGAGAAAATTGGGCATCCGTTAAAGTATTCCGAGAACTTTTCTGCGTCCAGGGTAGCGGACGTTACAATAAGTCTAAGATCGGGTCTTCGCCTTAGGGTCTTCTTCAGCAAACCGAATAGTACGTCTGTGGCGATCGTTCGCTCGTGGGCCTCATCAAGCATGATCACTGAATATTTCTTCAGATCTGGATCAAGGAGGACTTCTCTTTGGAGCATTCCGTCGGTCATATATTTGATTTTCGTTTCTGGACTGGTGCAGTCTTCGAATCGGATAGTATATCCAACTTCTGCACCAAGCCTACAACCGACTTCCTCAGCCACACGTTTGGCGACTGACATTGCTGCCACACGACGAGGTTGCGTGCAGCCAATAATACCATCATTTGCGTATCCACCTTCAGCCAAATACTGTGTCAGTTGTGTCGTTTTGCCTGAGCCAGTATCTCCAACCACAATCAATAATTGGTTGTCGCGAACAGCATCAAGGAGCTGCTTGCGGAATTTGAAGACTGGCAGACTCTCACGTTGCTGCTTAATCGACATGGTAGTTCGTTTTCCGAAAGATTGATTCTTGCCCATTGTAACCCGTTTCCACTCCGGCATCGACTCGTCTGGTTTGGACTGTTGGGCAGTTCGAAGATCCGCTGCGAATTTTCGTTCTTCAGGTGCAACCATTGGGTCTTGCCATTGAGCGTTGAGATCAACTTCTGCAGCTCGCTCTGCGGCCTTATCCTGGGCTTCTTGCTGTCGTAGCTCTCTGCGGTCTTTAGCTAGGTTAGTACCTGCCATGGCTGCACGATTAAGAGATCCATCAGGAGCCTTCACAACCCTGATAGGGGAAAGTTCTAGTGACATCTTCGTCTGACCAGCCAAGAAGGGCGGCTCTTCGTCTCTGACTTCAATGTCAACATCTTCTTCCTCCTCGAATTTACCTTCGCCTGTCAGTGTGGCGTGGTATTCTTCATCGATGTCGGGGTAATCGGCTGCTGAGACAGCACCAGAAGCAATCAATTGTTTTATTTCCCATCTTTCTGGAGAAGTCATGCGCTTTCTATTTTGCATAGGTTTGCCGTTCGATTCTTCAATAATCGGCACCTCAGAGCTTAAGTTTCCATATCGATCCTGAGTTGAAGTTCCATTAAGACGCTCCATATTGGCACCAGACGCAAGGCGGCGTTGAGGGATGAGGTCACGTCCGGTCATTTGGTCGACTTCCTTCATTGATAATCCAATGCGAGACCCCTGTATGCTAATGACTTTGACTTTGACAGGCTGACTCCTAGAAACCAAGTCGGATGGGTGGTTCACGCGCGCCCCTTCCTGCATCGCAGAGACATGTACTAGGCCGTCCACCTTCCCTTTGACACCCAGTAGGTTCACAAATGCACCAAAATCTTTCACCCCAGTGACACGCCCATCGTAAACCTTATACAGTGTTGGCTGGTCATCTAACTCGACCGGAGGTGGCTTGCGAAAGTCATGGTCGTCGTCATCCCGATCACGTCGCCTCCGCCGCTCGCTGCGATGTTCTTCATCCCGGCCGCTGTGCTTTTTGGTTGACCGGCCAAACTCATCGACCTCATCATGTCTGTTCCGGTATCTAGGACTATGGGACCTCGATCCAGAGCGATAATTGTCGTTGCGCCTGCGTCCGCGATCGTAATCATCGTAACCGGGGCTTCTGCTCCGCTTTCTGCCATTCCGGCCATTCCGATCATTCCTCACTGTGTGGCCCTTTTCTTCCCGAGCCTTTCCTGCCAATCCTTCAAGCATCGCAAATGTATCGTCCATAGCATCGGCCTTTGCGTCGCTTTCATTTGCGTTCTTCGTTGTAACGTAGTCATCCTCGTCCCAGTGCTGTTCCTTGTCGGGAACTGCCAATCCCTTAAAAACGCGTGCCTTCTTTTCAAGGGCATTAAGCGTATCCATATCATCATTTCCCTCCGCCGGTTTCCCACCCGTCTTGACATTCTTTGTCTTGTACTTGGGATGCATAGTGAGCACCAGACGATCGATACTTTCCAGCAAACTCTGCGGGAACTCCGCTCCCATTTCCTCCATCGTCTTTTTGAATCCGTCAAATGAGCCACATTTTAGATGCTGGTCAATCACGAACTCGGCGAGGGTCTTATCATTGATGCCCAGATGGTTTTGGATCTCGCCGGTTATTCGCGAAACGAGCGAAAAGAGCTCCAGAGACTGGAGATCATCCATGGCCGGCGCAGAGAAAGAGAACACGGGTCAAGAAAGGACAGAAATTATAAAGCTAATCAAAATAGTTTGGTTGTCTCATTCATCTGCACAAGCGAGTGCAAAGCACTTCTCTGGCCAGGGAGCTGCTGTTTGCGACGTCTGCAATCCTTCAAGCCGAGAAAGCTCACCCCCGCGGAAAATCGTTGTGGCGCGTTGGCAGTCGCCACCGATAAGATAAGCGGCATGTTTTTCTCCAGACAATCACTATTAAAACGAGGCCAAACATAAGAGTCATGTCATTTTATTTTGTATTTCCTACTTAAATGGAATTCATTTAGCAAATTGATCTCCGTAGGTTATACAAACGACCCATGTAGGCCTCTAGGTCTTCACAGGTGATACTCTATTCCACAACTATATATATCTGGTATTGCTAGGCATGAAATCTATGGAAACAGGTTATATAGTGAGCACTGTGAGCATTTTATAGTATACTCCTGAAGCTTAAGCATTGGTTTAAAGTCTATATAGAAACAAGTATTATACATATATTCACAACACCCATTGCTTCACTGTGTGACAATGATTCTTAGAGACCATCCACCAGATCATATGCCACCCAACCTCCCATATACTCCAAAAAAGACTCCTTTCTTTTTAATTATTTAATTATTTTTTTGTAAAGGAGTACAGACTATGGCACCATGCCAAGGAATTAAAAATGAGCAGAAAACGAAAGACCTTACAGGGTCTGGGCCTCGGAGAAAGGTCTTTCCAAAGAGTTATTATCACCGGAGAGATCAACTGGAATTTGCTCTCTTCCATTGACGGCATTGAAATCCACATCAGACAAGAGCCGCTTGTGCTCCTCGATTTGCTTCTGCAGAGCGATCTGACGCCGCAGGGACGCATCTTTCCGGAGCTTCTTGTTGGCAGAAAATTCGGTCAGAGCCCTGATCATCCTTTCTTCCACCATCTCCTTCACATGGGCTGCAAGGGTGCGATCCGTGAAGACCCCACCGAACCGGAAACTAAGCCATGCATACAAGATCACGGATTTGTGGACAATTTCCAGCTTGTGTAGATATTCCTTCTTTCCGGATACCGGCTCTTCTAAGATCTCCAGATTCAGTTCCGGGATATCTAATAAGCCACCAGCTGAATGCTCAGCGACGCATTGGGCAAACGCACACCCAGCACGCCGTGAGGCTGCATCCTGGGTGTGCATCGGGGCCGCTATAAGGATCAGCTGGTCTTGAATCCGCAACCCGCTCACCGAATCAATGATCTCGGCATTTTCTAGCTGGTTTTTCGGATCGCACATGAAAAACAGAGGATTAGATTGCGCGACTTCCAACATGCGCTTGATGATATACTCCAAAGGGACATCTCGAGGGAAATAGGCAGCGAATTTCTGGTAAACCGAATCCGGAGGAAGGAGGCCGGCGGCGGCAAGAGGAGGGGGCTCAATCGACATTGCCTGCTCGATGTAAGGAAGGTCTACCTCCTCCAAAGACGTTACCAATCCAACATTGGGTTCCTCTTTCTCAGCAGATTTTTTTTTGCCTTGCTGTTCGGCTGACCGATACCGACCAGCTCGTCCTCCAATCTGCTTTATTTCGGGTACCGTAAGCCTTACAAGACCGGCGGGGGTCCTCTTTACCAGAGTCTCGAAAATGATGCGCTTGCAGCTCCTACAAAACACGATTAAACTCGGCATATAGCTGGGAACGAACGGCAGACTTACAGATTTAGACCCATGCCGATTGCATCGCTAGCAACCAAGAAATCGTAGTCATTGTTAGGGTCATTAAAAAGGCCAGCCTGCTGCGCCCGGATTTCCGCCGGTAGACTCCCATACACAATCGCTGCTCGACGCCCAGTGACCTTTTCAATGTCTGACTTCAAGGCATGGATGCCGACGCGAGAGAATGCTACAATGCAATCCCCTTTCTGAAGATTCCTCAGATCGCCCTTGAGACTCTGCTTCATGACCTTCAAAGGATTTAGTCGCTCATAGCGGTGAATCTCAAGCTTGTCTCCCGTAAGTGCAGCGATGTTACGAATCAAGGGCACAGACCTTGTTTCGCCGCAGAGGTGAAGCTCTTTAGCACGCGCACCAAGAAAAGCACGAGTCCAAGCCCATCCACGGTTGGGGTCTGCGATCATCTGGATCTCATCAATGACGCCAACCTCATAAGGCTCGCCTAAATTGACCATCTCTACTGTATTGCTCACGATGGCTGGAGATTCATCCTCGGGCATTTTGACATCATCACCAGTGACGAGACCGCACGAAATCCCGTTGGCTTGGAACCGATGATATACCTCTTGAGCGAGGAGCCTCAACGGGCCGGCGTAGAAGCCACTTTTACTATTTTGCAGTTTTTTCAGCGCATGATATGTCTTCCCTGAATTTGTCGGCCCCACATGTAGATGGATTGTCCGTTGGATGGCGCGCGCCTGCGGGTACCATTCCACCGGAAAACGCATATCTGCTATTTTCTTTTGCTGTTCTAGGTTGGGTGCTGAGAACCTAGAAGTGAGCTCATCGGCGTACAGAAGATATTCAAGCTCGGTCCTTAAGCCTGAGACGCCATTTCTGACATAGGCCTTCTGTAGGGTAGCCTTCACCAGCCCTAATGGGCTGGCAGTACGTTTGCCCCCTCGGTCCTCTAATTTGCATGCATTCAATACCAAGCGCTCAAACCTTTGCCATCCCTGTAATGCCTGGTCAGACTGCGCAGAAAGCCTTCGCTGAAGTCCATGTAGCGCGGACTCGACGGTAACGATGAAATCGGCACCAGAGTGCTTCGAAGTGGTATTTTTGGAGGAACGGAAGGAGGGCCTTGCAGGAGGCTAGATAAAATGTCATTTAGTTAGATAGATCATTGGAACGCTCAGTCAAATCGCAACGTACGCTATCTTTCTTTGTCTGTTCAGCCTCCAGAGCCTTCTTCGATACTTTCTTGGAGAGCTGAAGCGCTGGAGTGGTAGTAAACGTCCGTGGAGCTGGACAGAAGAGCGGCTGGAGAGAACAGAACAGGCAAGACCTGCCTCTGCTCATCCATAGCTTCATTCCTCCACTGAAAATACGGGAAATTGTGGTTGGAGAGAGACAGAGGCGAACACTGTAGTAGGAGGCAAAAAAATTGCCATATAAGGAGGAAAAGGTTGCGGTGGATCACCAAGCCAAAGAATTATTATTATCCATTAATCTAAGCAGCGAGGTGAGAGATCAGGGAACCATTCCGATAAAGAGAGTCCCAGACAGAAGAAACTCCAACAACTCAACTAGAAATAAAATACAATCATTGATTTTCAACAGAGCAATGCGTAGTCATCAGCTCCGATGCGCCACACCGCCTCCGTACCCATCGGGATGATAGCATGGTGGGGACTTTGGAGAGGGTCTTCAGACAATTGAAACGTTTCAAAAAGACATCCCTCAGGACAAGGCAAGCCTCCCCTACCCCGGATAGCTGTTTACTCCTGATCGCCTACCTTTCGCCATCTTTCTTTTGTTTTTCCCGGTCCTGTCGCTCCCAACCTGCCATTCGGGTGATTTCTTTGGGGTCTTCCGACTAATCTATGCACCGCTGAAGGCTGCCGGTCAGCCAAGATGAGCACCTCGATACTCCACGTCCAGCGTGATAGTGAGTTGGCATAATTAAATTCCCCTCACGCTTCCCCGTGGAAGTGTATGCATTCTAACAGCCTCCGCAACGATGTAGTTATCCTTAATACAATCCGTTTTGCTGCAGGTGAAGAGGTGAGATTGCTCCCTCCTTCTCCCCTTACCCTCCGTGGAGTATGGAACTGACGATGGCGCGTTGGTAGTGGAAAGTTTTAGTCGTGGATGAGACTAGCCGAAAGTTGATTAGCAATTCCGTGAGCGAGGATGATATTCTGAACAACAATGTCACCAGTATGTCCACCTTTTCCGACGCTGGGGGAACTTCACCTGAATGATCGCTTTCGCAAGATGTCGAACAGATCGAACATAGGCGGTCGCCCAATCCTGGCATGGATGCATTATATATCTTGTCGCCTCATACGCATATTGTGGACTGCCTGATGGCCGACTTCGAAAGGAGGAGATATAGGAAAGCATGGTTAGTTTGGACAGCAGGTTGGTCATGTGCACTTCCTTTGGCCGCAATCAGCTCTAACGTCGTCTAGTTCTGGATCCTCAACAGCGCTCTAGAATTGAACGATCGCAGATGGCCCAAGAGCAGATTGCCAGTTTTCGAGTGATAAATACCGACTACTTCCCCAGAGAGTCGCGCGTTGTTACGTTTCGAGACCCGTGGAGCTTTCCGGTGTTGTTCCACCCTGGATGCAACCACTTGATTCGCACGCATCTGGAGGCGTTGGCACAGAAGGTGAGATACAGGCGGTTATGAGTGCGGGGTTGGCTACTGACAAACGTTGAGGTTGTATCGCTTTGCGTCAGCTTGGGAGAATACCCAGTGATTCGATACTATCGACCAAAAGCTCCCACCCACGAGGCCGGTGTCCTGTGCTCGCACTTGGCCCGATTCATCCAGAATGAATTAGACCAATATGCCCACTTTCAACGAGATTTCCCTCCACCTTCGCCCCGGCCTCGAGGGGTCCTTCTCGTGGTGGACCGGTCTATAGATCTCATAGCCCCACTCATCCATGAGTTCACCTATCAGTCCATGGTGCATGATTTGCTACCAATCAACGATGGGGACAAGGTGACCTACAAAACCGTCGTCAATGAGGGCGGTCCAAACGAGGAGGTGAAGGACATGGAAATCAGTGATCAGGACAACATCTGGGTTGACTACCGACATCTCCATATGAAAGATGTGCTTGAAAAGCTGGGCGAGGACTTTGCCAAATTTAGAGCGGCCAACCCCCAATTTGCCGATGAGTGAGTGTTTCCCTTTATTTTTACTTTTCTGTATACGTTTCTATGTAATAGCATCATCGCTGACATCTCAATAGAAACAAGGCCAATGTTGACACGATAAAGGACATGCTCGCTGGCCTCACCGAATTCCAGCAGGGCAGAGATGCCTATACACTCCACCTGAATATGGCACAGGAGTGCATGAAATATTTTCAAGAGCATAAGCTGCTTGAAGTGAGCTCCGTTGAGCAATGCCTTGCAACGGGCGTGGACGAGAACTACAAAAAAGCGAAAGGACTGGCTTCGCAGTTGGTCCAATTGATGGATGACGAGGCCGTCGGGTATTCGGATAGACTGAGGTTATTGCTGCTCTACATCATCTACAGAGGAGGTCTGGTTCCCGGGGATATTAGGAAGCTTCTGGCTCATGGTCAGCTTCCACCACAAGACAATGAGATTATCTACAACCTGGACTTATTGGGCGTCAGAGCAGAAAAGCCATTGAAGGATGATAAGCCGCCTGTTCAGCCGCTGTTCAACCGGAAACCCCCGTCCCCAGCCGATGCGGGTGAAATGAGTCTGTCTCGATACGAACTGAATGTGAAAGTGATGCTCGAAGAGCTTGTTAGAGGAACGCTGGATCCGTCCGTTTTCCCATTTACCCGTCCGCAAACCGACGCCGATGGAATGGGAGCGCACGATAGCCTATCTCAAGCGTCCCTCCGAAGTGCCAAACCGACCTGGGCACGAACCCGCTCGGCGACGGAGCAACCTAAACAACGCATTATTGTCTTCATGGCGGGCGGTGCGACGTACGGAGAGTCTCGTGCCTGCTATGAAATCTCCCAGGCATTTAACAAAGACACTTTCCTAGCGACGTCACATATGCTGAGCCCTAGCTTGTTTCTGCGGCAAGTTGGAGATCTTAGCGCTGACCGAAGACGACTAGATATCCCCGCCGAGCGACCCAAACCTACAGCTCCGGCCCATTTATTCGAGAAGGAAGCTCCACCTCAGCCTGTGCCCAAGAAGACTCCTCCGCCGATGTCAAATCTCAACTCTCCGGCACCTCCTTCGGCGGCTATGGGCGCCATGTCACTGGGACCCAAGGTTCCCAAACCCGCAAACGGTGCGCCTAGCGGCACTATTCCTGCCTCCAGCTCAAAACCGCAAAAGGAGAAGGAGAAGAAAAAACGCCATTTCTTCAGGTAGTATGTCTGCTGAAATGCCTTTACGTTTTGCGGTAGTAATGCCTAACGGGCCCTGCGGTCATGGCCGTTCGCGATCCGCTCGTTGTTGTATTATAGCGCTGTGATACCAATTTCTCTGAGTTTGTATGTCTTGAACACCCCTGGCGCTCATAGCGCCACCTTGACTTAATGAAGGAACAGGTAGTCTGTTTCAATGTATCTTTTTGCGCTTATTTGTGTGGTATGATCTCCTCTAATCAATTGTATGTAGCTCAATCATGTACCTATCATCGCAACCACAATCATTACAAATAATCTATAGATAGAATTCGACAATATGGGTATCACGCTATAAAACAAGTCCAAAAACCCAAAATACACGTATCCAATCCCTAACCCTCTCCAGCAAGATACCTCTGCACATCATCATTCTGATAAAACATCTCCCGCAACCTATCCCCTCTCTTCCTCATCTCCGCGTGCCCCTTACGCACCTGTTTCGCATCCAATTTCTGGATCTTAGCCGGCCGAGCCACCTGCTTCAGCTTTCTACCGTCTCCATACTCACGATCAATATCAGCACCTAAACCCACCGTATCGACCTTTAGCCTTCCTTTCAGCGGTTCTCGGATCCCTTCCCGTCCTGGCGCACCCAAACCCAATCTACTATCTGGATCCCAGCCATAGGCGGAGAGGTACCGCAGGCCGTGACGGGTACGGTCCAGATGCGACGGAGGATGGGAGTGAGTCAGGCAGACTTGGTGCGCGAGAGAAGCTTCATGGAGACGGTCACGGTCCTGCGTCGTAGATGATTCATTCAAGGTCCCTGTCCCTGTTCCACGCAGAGGGAGATGACAGACTTGACAGCGCAGGGGGCGACGAGACCCAGACGGTGAGGATGGAGCGGATTGGACCTCGGCCGTGACTTCGATCTCCGCTTCAGCGCGGTCACGTTCACGGTCACGTTCACGATCGCGATCCTGTGGGATATCGAAGGTGTTTGGTCCCTGGTCGCTCTTGGGTAGCACGATCGAGAGGTATTTATTGGCGATGGTTGAACCAGACGGTGTTGAGGGAGTAGGAGCGGAAGAGGTGCCTGTGGTGGTGTTGAGTTCGTGGTCGGAGGAGCGAACAAATTGGACGCGTTTCCGACTGATTCCAGCGCCGAAGACGCGCTGGTCTTCGGGAGAAACGAAATAATCTTCGTCGTCGTCGGGGGTCATGGTTGGGACGTAGTAGTTGGTATAGAGGATGGCGAAGTTTGATTGATGGATAAGCGGGAGATAGCCGCTACTTAGATAATTCATTCTCACCTTCCGCTCCTACTGTCCTCTCTCCTTCCCTACTCTCTATTATTTTAACCGTTAATCCACCACAATGCCCATCCCTTTGATTGCTCAGGGGATCACTGAGGGCGTCTCATCCATCCCATATGCCTATACGGTTCTCAGGGCGCTGCCATGGGTGCTCCTCGTCGCTGCGCTGAAATACTACTTCGGCGGAGCTCGAAACAGCTCCGAGCGAGTGATGCACTCGAAAGTCGTGATGGTGACGGTATTACTCTATTTTGCTCCCCTTCAGCCACCGGATTAAATAAATAGTGCATCGCTGACGGGGCCCCCCTTAGGGCGGCACCTCCGGGATTGGAGCCAGCGTGGTGTATGAACTTGCATCACGCGGCGCCCAGGTCATCCTTCTCACGCAGCACGCTCCGTCGGATATCTTTCTCGTCGAATACATCGAGGATCTGCGGAAGTCAACGGGGAACCAAATGATCTACGCCGAACAAGTCGACCTGTCATCACTACACTCTGTGCGCACCTTCGCAACCAAATGGATCGATAACGTGCCCGCACGTCGACTGGATATGGTCATCCTATGCGCCAACACTGCGGCACCATCCTCCAGCCTCAGGAAATCTACCATCGATGGCCTGGATGAGGAGTGGCAGGTGAATTATCTCGCGAATTACCATTTGCTGAGCATCCTCAGTCCCGCGCTCCGAGCGCAGCCGGCTCATCGGGACGTCCGGATTATCTTCACAACATGTTCTAGCTACATCGGTGCTACGATTGATCTAAAACAGACTGATACTATCGCGGCGGGAACTAACGGCGGTAGCGATTCTTCCCGAGCATCGTCACGATCAAACAAGCCCACAAAACACCCCAAGAAGAACAACAGCAAACCCACAAGAGGGGCAGGGAATAAGAAACGAACCAGTTTATTCGGCATGAGCAAACTATCATTGATGGTCTTCGCCCACTCTTTCCAACAGCACCTGAACGCGTTCAAACGCCCGGACGGGCTACCGCCGAGCACGCGAGTGCTCATCGTGGACCCGGGATTCAGTCGCACCCCGGGCACGCGACGCTGGTTAACCGGCGGTTCGCTATGGGGACTCCTGATGTACCTCCTCACGTGGCCATTCTGGTGGTTGGTGCTCAAATCGCCGCAACAGGGGGCCCAGGGTATTCTATATGCGGCCATGGAGGCGCAATATAACCGGGGAACCGGAGGATGGATGATCAAGGAGTGCCGAGAGGTTGATTTTGCCCGCAACGAGGTGCGGGACGAGGAGATTGGGAAGCAGCTGTGGGAATTCAGCGAGAAGCAGATCGAGGTCAAGGAAAAAGAAAGCGCAGTGAGACGTGTCCTGCAGCAGAAGGAGAAAGAACAGCAAGAAATTCTTGAGAATGCGTCGTCGACAACGGGGAAGGGCCCTAAAGAGCAAACACCGGGGTCTCGACGGAGTCGAAAAGGCAATAAATAAACAGTGAGACGCTGATCGCAAAAAGCATAGTCAAATATAGGAGTAATAGACCCAGACAGGAATTGTAGACGCTATTAGGCACCATCTGAATACTCGACACTAGCTGTAAATCGAATGGGTTATATAGAAAAAAGGAAATTCGTCTCATTCGATCTACTAATTCTCGTGTCTATCCATTCGATATTCTACTTCCCATTTCTTCTCTCTCCCGCTATCCCGAGATTCATTTATTTCTTCAGCTGATCCAGCAGCTCAGCAGGAGGCTGTTGGCGATAACCCTGAGGGTTATTCTGCGTCCAGCGCCAGAGATCCTCACAGGCCTGCTCGAGAGTGCGCTCGGCCTTCCAGCCGAGCTCGGCGTTAGCTCGGGTAGGGTTGGCCGTGAGGTTGAGCACGTCACCAGCACGACGGGGGGCAACCTCGTAGGGAAGATCGCGGCCGACGGCGGCTGAGAAGGCACGGACCATCTCGTAGACGGTGCTGCCCTTTCCGGTACCCAGGTTCCAGGCGCGGACACCGGGGTTGTTGGCGCGCAGGTAGTTGAGGGCCTTCAGATGGCCGTCGGCAAGGTCAAGGATATGGATATAGTCACGGATGGCAGTTCCGTCGTGAGAGGCGTAGTCTGTCGGGAGGGGGGATTGAATTGGTCAGCGACTTGTATGCGCGGAACGTCTCAGGGAGGATTAGAGAACTTACCGTCTCCGAACACGAGCAGCTTCTCGCGCTTGCCGGTGGCTACCTGAGCGAGCAGGGGCAGCAGGTTGTAAGGCACACCCTGAGGGTCCTCACCCATGATACCGCTGGGGTGAGCGCCCGCAGGGTTGAAGTAGCGCAGTAGGGCACCGTTCCACTTCTTGGCCTCGGCTTCGTTACCGGCCTTGAGAGCATTGTTGCGCTGGGCGTTGATCACGTCGGTGATGGCGTTCTCAACAGCGAATTTGGTGTTTCCGTAGGGGTTGGTAGGACCCAGGGGGCAATTCTCAGGGATGGGGATCATGTCGGGGAAGCGAGTAGCATCACCGTAGACGGTAGCCGAGCTGGAGAAGACGATGTTGTTGACATTGTGACGGACCATGGAGCGCAGGAGACAGATGGTGCCGTAGACGTTGACGTGGTAGTAGTCCAAGGGCTTCTCACCGGACTCACCGACGGCCTGAAATAGCGAATCGAGAAGCATGAGTGTACTTGTGCAACGTAGTCTGAGGGTCCACATAAAGAATCATACCTTCAGGGCAGCGAAGTGGATGACACTGTCGATGTCGGGGTGGGCCTCGAAGACCTTATCGAACGCGGCCTCGTCGGTGACATCGAGCTGGACAAACTCGGCCTTCTTGCCGCAGATCAACTCAATGCGCTTCAATGCTTCCGCGGATGAATTGTACAGGTTGTCCGCAACGACGACCTTGTAGCCGGCCTCGAGCAGAGCAAGAGTGGTGAAAGAGCCAATGTAGCCCGTACCACTACCGATTGCGGGGTCAGGTTAGATACAAATATATGTCTGGAGATAAAAGGAGGAATGGTTGCTTGCTTGCTTGCTTACCCGGCAACGAGAACTGAACCAGCAGACATAATGACGGAAGCAATTGAGATAGATTGGCAACGAGTGGCAGGAGGAGAGCTATCGAGGATGGGGAGTTAATAAGAGAAGCGACGGGGGATACTTAAGAGTATTATTTAAGGGGCAAATGAATCCTGTCTGGTATTTTGGATTGGTGGGGGTGGGCTCGTATCGTACCGTCCCTTACGGCCCGTATGTAACCTATCTGCCGCGCGATTGTCTCGCCATCTCTCCTCAGGCACAACCTCCATGGGCTACCCTATATGATGTGTCTCATGGTGAGCCTAGGTAGGCCTCTCTCATCTCTCCCATTGTCACATTCCCTACACTGGACGGTAGTTGTCCTACAGCAAAGACATCTGTCGAGGATCGTCAATACGGGCCCAACAGGCCCAACAGGCAACGTCACCAGCGGGACGATCAACCATCCTGAAATTAATGCTTGTCCCCAGTGGATTCAATAAATCGTCTAGATGTCACGAACAAGATCTAGTATGTAATGCTCCTGGTAATTAGGAATACATGTGTCAGTTTCCAGTCACGCAAGGCATTCTTTCTTGCGTTGAAACCGGGCTCTCGGAGCGCCTGTCGACCGTTCATCGCCTGGAAGAGAATACTGTGCATGCCAAGACTTGCAGAGAACCCTCAGTGAATAGCCTGATTCTGAGAGAAGTCCGTGCAATTGGTTTTGCCTCCAATCGTCATGCGCAAAGTGTCGGGTCGACGGTCCCACACCACACTGGGCGAGCTCTTTCAAAAATCGGTCCACAGTTGACCCACCAAGACTGTTCCAGGCATAAACCCTAATGGGGCGAATAGAGTAACACTCCATATACTGCTACTGTGTATGCCAATACCATTGCATAGAAGGATATGAGGGGCCCCGTAGACCCCAAGTTTGACTCCATAAATGTTTATTTTTTTAATTTCCAGGTATGTATTCAAACTTGGCACTGTGATTCTAGCTAAAATACAGCCATTGAAATACGGAGATACAGACATCCTGTCGCATTCCGGCAAGTCTAATAGTGCAATCCAAGAACGAAAAGAGCCTCCCTAAGTGGCCATCGAAGAGTGCCATAGGCCCCCTGATTCTGCTATGGACTGACTCCTTTATAAGACAATATCTCCTCCCAAATAGTATGCCAAACTGATGACCTGTTTCCTTTGGGGAGATATTTGAGAAGATGGACTTAGTTACCAGGAAGTCGGCAGAGCCTCCCCCACTGAAACTTGACTCTCTGCGTGATAGCAGTGCCAATACAAAGCTGGTAAGCGGATGAAAGCCAGGATGATTAAGCTACGAGCAACCTGATTATGATAAAATTGGCAGCATCCTTTTCAGTCCGGTAGAATACTGTTTGTTTTTCCACCATGGAGTCAGCCAGTCAGTTGCTTTCACCCGCTTCAGCTAATTTGGATTGTGGCACGTCAAGTCCATCTTTCTACTCAGCTCTAGTTTTTGTCACCTTCCTCCATCCCTGGTCATTCTTTACGGATAATATGTAGGCTGGCCTGCGTGCTTTAGATCTAAACTGTCAGGCCAATTTAACCGATTCGACTGACGGATGATAAGTAGATATAGTTCAGGATACGTGGGAGTATACGTGGAGCAACGCTTCGGCGGCCGTTGTGCAATAACGGTTTCAGCAATGGGAATTACGTGCTATGGGATTTTAGCTTAGACTGTTATTTCTTTTATCTAAATTTTGCCTTTATTTTATCACAGAGCCTTTAAATGGTTGTTATGGAGCATCATATATGAAGGCGAGCCAAATTAGTCAGTGCGGTGCTGCCATGTACCCATACTTTTCACGATTGAATTATTACCCGCCAAACTTACCCCAAGAAGAAGACTGGTTCATTCTTCTTCTCTCGGCAAATATAATCGGATTCTCCGGCTTACCCTCTTCATCATCCAAATTAATTTGGATGCCGAGGAACCGAGAGCCCGCTGATATCTTCCTCCAGCACCCAGGCCAATAGAAGGTGTCTACCGATTGCCAGTGCTCATCCTGTACGTGTATCGACTAGCCAGATCCAACCATTGCAGTTGGCGCATGCACCGTCGAATACGCGCGGTATAGGGCAACATTCGCTAAACGGACGCATACCCGGTGAGACGCAACATTCAGTCAGATAGGTAGATATTGCTGTATGACCGATAATGCTGCTAGACATGACGAAGTTCTATCCTGCGCGAACAAACACATTGGCAAGGGATGCAAGATACTGAAGACATTTAATGTCAGCAAATCAGCTCAGGGCCCATTGGACGATCGACACTGTTTTCGAACCAAACGGCGGCCCCAAGAGAATCTGTAACTGCCCAATGGAGTGGATAGCGGCTTTGGTAGCTTCAACTGAATAGGCTGCATCATAGGCAAACTTACTGGCTTCAGTATTGATCTGTATAGCAGACGCCAGGTGGAAACTTGCAGCGAACTCCCCAACAGTTTTTAGCTCTTCGATGAGGGGCGCAGCATATAGTTTCGACATTGATAACCTGTATTATTAAACCATCTCTGTTGCTCTCAATGGCCCGGAGACTATTGTCTGTAGCACAAATATATGCTTGGATCTGAGCTTTATGGGCGCCATAGCCAAAATCAAGCTTGGTCTGGGTTGAGTATATCATCTTCATATATCTCACCCCCTTTGTCTGGATTGCCTGAATTCTGAACTCCTATTTGACTGGCCAGCTCCGGTCTGCGGGTAGACAAGATAGGGTTAGCGAGCAGATTGGTAGGCTCTTGTACGTACGGCGGAACCAGGCTTCCAGTGTAGGGGGGCAGAATGTTGTTGGTGCCACTTGTATAATCTCCTCTAAGAGCTGCACATCCTGCAGCAGGCATCTAGCCATGAATAGCTACTCTTGTGTGGTTTTAAACACATATGCAGTCCGTCGGCGAGCAGCTAAGAAGCGACGACTCGCCTCGGACACCCTCCAGCCGACAGATAACAACCGCTTCGCTCGCATCACTTTACCTTTCGTTTCTGTGTCTTTCTCCTTGTTCTTTTGGTGGCGAATTCGAATTGCCGGTCCGCCTCCGTCCGAAGGAAAGGAAACGGATTTCCCTCTAGGTATGGGGGCCACCACTTGTTATCCTCCAGTGGCCGAAATGCAACCCTCCCACCTGTCCATAGATCATGTATATCCGATGCCAAGCACAGCGTATTTGATACAGAGTCTGCATTACTGATTTCGGGATGACAGTATATATTGCATGTTGAGCATATTCGGTCACTATCCGCAAGCTTCCTCAATGGTCTCTGCCTTGTTCGTCCCGTCTTTCGCCCTTCGAATACAGACAGCATCGGCATTGGCAAGTTTTTCTTTTGTCCAATGCTGGACCGTCGAGTACAATCCGGTTTTAGACTTCGTTCAATCACATCGTGACTTACTGTCCCCTCCTCAGCTTGTCTTCCTTGATGTTGTCTACTGGGTGGTGTTGATCCTGTGGGCTGGCCTACAGGTGTTTCAGGTCTCTTAGGCGGCATGGCAACTCTGAAGGGCGAAATGTGGGATCGTGTCTCATATAGGGAAATAGTTGTGACGAGGCTTGCCTTGAAACTAGCAATGTGGTAATGCAGATTAATGTGTACCACGTGCGCAGGGCTAGCTCTTATAATAACGCACGAATTCGCATTCCGTCTTCACAGTACTTCTGCTTCAGCTCCTGTTTGTAACCGGCTCATGATGCGACAAAAGCGTGTTGCAAATATAAGGGGAATGGAATCTAGCAGCTCGCAACGCAAAGCTAGAAATAAATTAGCTCTGTGCGCTGAATTGAAATAGTAGCATACTTTTGTTACCTATCTTTGACCAGGTGACCCAGCCGTCTTTAACGCGACGTATCAGGGGTAGTATGCCGGGGCTTGCCCACTCGAATGTTGGCTGATCCATGACACATATTTCTTAGCTAGCCGAAATGTATTCTTGACAAAATCATCAGTCTAATATCCCGCTTTCCATTCACATACAATCTTACACGCACTATATGAGGGGAACATTGAAGTGCGGAAGTGTGTTGCATGATTGGAAAGCCCCCTTCAATTCAGACACACGGTTCGTTCAGGCACGCCATTCTCATGGAGCATGACCACTTTTAGCCGTTGAAAGTCTTATATCTTTCCTGCATGGGTCTCCATAGCTAGCAAGTAGCCAATAGAGGCGAATTCAAGCTGCTGTATCAGCTACTTTCCAATATATTGTTAGCAAACTGCCATAATATGATCAACAGGATTATAGGCAAGTATACAAGTACTCGTACCCTGTAAATAACCAATTGTAACTTCATTTAGTACCGTGAGGATTTCGTCCCTTTGTAATATCGAGTCTTGATAATCCGGTTCAGACATCTTCATTGTCAGCCATTTGATGAAAGACCCGTGCAGAGACGGAGAAGATGTGATAAACAGAGATAAGAGGTTGAATGCGTAACAATATGGTACACATCGTCAAGGTCTGGCAACTAGAGGCGAACAATTGGAGCTACATCAGGCTGTTTGATGTTATTTGAAATATCCTCCCAGCCCCTGTAATTATCCTTCTCCCGGATTTTCCTTATCAAGGCCTTCTGAATTTATTATCGACAGGACCCAGCATATCAGCCAGTTAGAGCAACCACCGTGTTATAATTATTTAATAGGGGCTGGACGAGAAAGACAAGATATCCACAGATTTCTATCGCTCTATTGAAGACCGACGTGGCAAAAGTCCCTAGATAGTGTCAAAATTGTCCGTCACCGGCTTAAAATATCGGCTCAAGCATATCCCGTAGACTTATAACAGCCTTTTCTTTTCAATGCCCAGATGTTTGGATCACCCTGTCGTTGAGTAGCTAGAAGCTGGCAACGTGATTGAGAACAGTGGTGAAATTAGAAACACGGTCATAGTCAAAATGAGTGCTGGTCATTATGCCCACAGAAAAAATCTTGACGAAGGGAGCAATCCACGCGTTCCCCATACAAGAAACAGTTTGCGCACGCTCTTAGATGTGATCAACCAAACCCAATGCATACTGGTATCTAGCGTTGCAAAGGGCAAAAAATTTCTGAAGTTCCAAATTCGATCTTTGACCACATTCAACTGGGCTTATCCCTCTCGTTCATATTCATATCTAAATTGAGCCCATTGTGGGTTTGTTTTATGGCAAAGAAATATGGGGGGACTGAGTGGTATATTGTCTCTCGTATCGTTTGTTCGATACCATCTATCTTCTGTCAGGAAAACATAACTTGCAAAGAGATGGTCTTAATAAATACATACATTTACCTGGCTAACTAGGACCTTGGCACCCTTGTTGTAAGGTGGAATTTGATGGCCATTTGTTTCGTTAATTACTTAATATTATGTATTCCACCTGGTACATCCAGTGGAAAAGAAATAACCGATCCCGGTAGCCGGACAAGAGATCATTCATGCAAGACTTGCACGGATAATACTCCCCTCTCCTACAGCAGAAAGACACTCTGCTGTTGTTGGTTGGGTCTTAACCGACTTTGCAACTGTCGCACCCTGCTTGTCAAGTGCCCAATGGATGCCGCGAGAACGGTCAAAAAGACGCATAATGCTTAATTTGGTTGTGATAAGGGCAAAAGTGCAATCTAATGTCGTTAAATGCATGTGATCACGGCAAGGGACAGCATACTTGACGGTATGCCTCGACGAGAGTTTCGACACAAATAGTCATATCTAGTGGCTTTGACAGGTTGTAAAATTGAGGAAGTAAAAATGGATGAAATTGCTCTGTACAATCCACTATTAATCCAGGTAGGCTTTAAGCAATGTCATAAGAGGATTGGAAGAATAACTGAGGCTTGTTCGTGTTCTTATAGCTTATAGATGTCACAATGGAACAAAGGTGACTGAAGGCACGCCTATGGTGAGGGAATTGTCAACTGTTTGACATTATAACAACGATGCCAAGGGAACTGCAAAGAGACCACCATATATGTCTAGAATTAAATCATGAATAAGATATAGAAACAGGTAGGAAGGAGGATTGAGGTCCTATATATGCTTCGATCATTCACATACAAGTTGATTTACTTCAGTAAATCTTATTCACATCTCTATAAAGAAAATACTTAGTTAATACACTTGCATTAACTATTCTATACGTATCGAGGTGATAAATCTCATGGGATGGATATTGCTGTAATTATGGCTGCAGTGAAGAGAATTGCAGTAAATGGAATTTACTTAGTACTAGCTTATAGTACCCTAGAATGATATGAGCCGTGTGAGTGTACATCAGTATAACTTCCCAACACCTGCATTCACCTTCACGCTCGCTGGAACATCAATAACTTCCTTATGGCCCACCAACGAGCCCTTGAATTTCGCTGCCTCGGTCAAAACCGCCGTATCGACCTTCTTCGTCCAGGTACCGGACTTAACCAACTGGTTCCATTCACATATATATCCCAGAGACCCTGAGCAGGCACTCCCCGAGTCCGCCGTCGGCACATTGTAGATCAACGAGCCGCTCTTCAACGAGGACTCAGTCAACGGAGTATCCACACTGTCAAAGTAGTTACCCTCCAGCAACACCCAGGTATTGGTATCAGTGTCGAACGAGTGTCCACCAATATTATGGAAATAGTTATTGACGCCGTGGAAGAAGATACGCGAGCCAGCTTTTTCAGTGCCCATATGTGGTGCGCGGCCTGACACGTCGTGCACCCAGTTTCCAGAGAACGTGTAGTAGTCTTCCTTGCCGATGAACAGCATAGTCCAGTAGTGTTTGCCATTGCATCCCGCTGACCATTCGGTGCGTCCGTCGAATTCGTTGTTGGAGATGGTGACGTGACCGGCTTTACCCCAGCCGCTGACAATGTGTTGACGGCCCGTCAGGGAGAACTGTTCTGTTAGCTACGACGAATATGGGAATCAGAAATGGGAATGCTCACCTTGTTGTGGTCAATCCACACCTGCTCGGCGTCGTCAAGGGTGAGTGCATCTCCTCCCCAGACATACTGAGGGTTCAAATTCTGCAGTGGTCAGTCTGCGTCTATCAGAAACTGAAAAAGATATTTTACCGTGATATGGACATTCTGGATAATCACATTCTTATTTCCACCTGAGATACGCAATCCCTTGCCCTTCAGTACACCATCGTTGCCCACGCCGACAATACTCTTGTTGGAACCCACGTTCAACGGCGTGCGCGCTGCATTGTCATATGTACAATCATACCAAGTTCCGTCGTTGCACTCATCGACGATCCATCCCTGGCCCTTAGACGTGCCTCCCTTGCATGTAGTTGTATCTTTGCTGCAGCATTTACCATTGGTGGTACCTTCAGTCCCAGTGAAGTCCCAAGTACGATCGATCAGGACGGTCCGGGGAATGTCGTCAGTGATCCACTTAGTGAGTCTGCACGCGTTAGCTGGAGAAATCATGGCGAGAAAATAAGACCTACTCTTGAAGACTCGACGGAGGGGCAGCCTTCGTGTCACCACCTCCAGTAGTTCCCGCTGCAAACCCATACGGCGTCCCCTTGACCTGAGCATATGCTGAGACCGAAAGGGCCAACAAACTCGGCCAGAGTGCGGTCTTCATAGTATTTATCCTGACTCTGATCTCGATAAGCTTACCACTCACTATCCAGTCCTACCACCACTTTAAGTAGGGAATTGCTGCATACAGTCCTTCAATAAACCAAGCTCCAAAATTAGCATTGGAATATCCTGTCCTGAGTTTCTCCGTGAATTCCCCATTTGGAATACTCCGTTCTCTATGCTATCTTGAGAGGCGGTCTATTTAACCGGATCGCCGTTTGATAGCCAAGGACGAACACCCACTGGGTATGGCGTCGAAGATTTTACACTAATCAGGAGAGATGTTTCAAAAGAGGCCGTAGTGGCCCTGGTTTGCGGATATTGTTCACGGGCCATGCCAAGAGTCCGTCGTTGGATGTAGATTGGGTCTGACGAGTCACGAAAGACATTAACTATTCAGTGAGTTGTATTAGTCTACCTCAGTAGATTAATATGTTGTAAAGGGTTGGGAGATTTCCTGTTCCTGACAAGCGGAGGGTCTATGGGACAAGGCAGAAGCTTACAAAGTGTTTTGAATACACTAAATATAACCTTCCAAATACGTACGCCAACACCACCACTAGTTAAAGGCTTAATTTCCTCTGCTTTTTAAACGCCTCAAAATACTCGTCAGCTTGATCACAAGGTCAGTAAACTGCAAAAAATTCTTTAAAAAAGAAGAGCTCTATCTAGCAGTCCTGTGTCTTATATTCAACATCTGAGGGCAGTAGATACCTTCAGCGACAAATAAAGTCTGTACAAAAACAGAATAAGCGGGAAACAAAAAGGCAAAAGAGGCGTGCTACTGTAGGTAATAATACTCTTTTAGCAGTACGGGAAGGTGAGGATCGTGTTGAGCAGCTCGATATGCGGCTTAATAAGGTTATTAAGGCTAGTTATGTATATCTGTACATCGCCAGCGAGCTCCACCACGCTGTAGTGGGCGTGGGACTATTGGACATTCTATACAAAGTTGCCCTAGTAAATAGCTATTTATTTTATGCTTTGAATAGTCTAATTTAATGGTGTTGGTGGTTATAAAGCTTCATTAGTTGTTGTTGTGACGAAAATTATCCGCTCGGTTGCATTTACCACTCGGCCGTGGAATACGTTAATTAACTAGTTGACTAACTAGCTAATGTTACAATATCTTATATAAATTTATCCTCCCTTTTAACAGACTACAAAACCAGTAACCTCCGTCAGGTCCAACATTCAAGAGTTGCAGATCTGCCATCTGACCTTTGTACCCATCAGATTACTTCCACTTCAAGTCTTCTAGATCTGACAAGGCTGAAAACAAGGCACAACTATTAATGATCTAAAAGCTGAAGGAGATAATAATACTAGTCTCTAGGTGGCTGAGGCCATGGTTACATCGATCTGTGGCAGTGCATGTGTATGACTGCCCAATCCTTGGTTTTTCGTCTCTTACTTTTTGGCGATAACTGCCATTCACTGATACTTCCTTCCACCATCTATAACTACCAATGATCTCCTTAACTGTAGAGTTTGATGGATGTCTTATTAAGATGGACAGGGAAATTTTTTGGCACGAAGAGCATGATGAGACCAATTCGTCTCACCCTCCAAAGTGACAAAAGATTTTTTACTATGACGGCTCGCCCACCCGACATGATCAGTACACCATTGCCTGGATATTCGCGCTGCACATCGAAATGGCAGCAGCTCGTGCTATGTTGGATGACATTCACGAAGCCCTGCCCACGCATTCAGATGACAACAACACCTACGTACTGGGAAACATTAAGGAACACAATATTGTTATTGCATGTTTGCCAGAAGCCCAATATGGAACAAATAGTGCAGCAAATGTTATAACAAATATAAAGCGAACCTTCGCCTCTATTCGCGCGGGCTAGATGGTTGGGATTGGTGGTGGTGTGCCGAACAAGGCGGATGTGCGTTTGGGCGACATTGTTGTTGGAACAAGGGTGACGCAGTATGATCTTGGGAAAACAGTCGGAGTCGGAATGCTTGAGCGAAGAGGAGTCCCTCGATTCCCCCACCAGTTGCTTGGAACAGCTGTATCCACCCTCCGTTCGATACATGAGCTGCAGCCCAGTCGAGTCCCATCCATCCTACAGCAGAAGCTGGGAGAACGCACTGAGTACAGTCGACCGAGCTTACTAGATCGTCTCTTCGAAGCAACATATAATCATAAGGCTCCAATGGCTAGCTGTGATAAATGCGACCAGTCGAAACTGGTACAACAGCGCAGACGGATATCAAACGACACGGTGATTCATTATGGTGCGATCGCCTCTGGAAACCAGGTTATGAAATGCGGCATTACCCGTGACAATGTCGCTCAGGAACTGGATGTTATATGTTTCGAGATGGAGACTGCAGGTCTAATGGATATTCTCCCTTGTCTCCCAATTCGGGGAATCTGTGACTACTCGGATTCCCACAAGTCTAAGGAATGGCAGAGGTATGCCGCAGCAACGGCCGCAGTATACGCGAGGGAATTGCTCGAGGAGCTTCCTGTAGCCGAAGCGCATTTAAGAGTTGCACGCATGCCCAGTTCTTGTAATTTGGCTTAGTAGTTTTGGGAGCAATTCGAGTTTCTGATGCTCACGCCTAATGTTAGATCAATGCTCACATGAACACCGGCAGCGCTTGCTGGATTCCCTCAGGTTTGAGCAAATCGATTCTCGTAAATCGACCATCAAAACTGCCCACAGCAAAACATGTAGATGGCTTATCAGTCATCCGTCCTACCAAGCATGGCTTGATCCTGGAGAAATAACGCAACATCATGAGTTTTGTGGATCAGTGGCAAGCCCGGAGCTGGCAAATCGACAATTATGAAGTTCGCATACTCGAGCATGAGGAGAGACCGCCAGATGCATGCTGTCACCACTTCCTTTTTCTTCAACGCCCGAGGTGAATAAATACTTAGAAAAAGTCGATCTTCGGAATGTATCGATCGTTACTACTTCAGCTGCTGGAAGAGTATCCTGACCTCCACAGAGTTTTGGACTCTTTTGATCTCCAGGGCCAGAATGGTTGCCCTCCCCTGAATGTTCTCAAAGACCTCTTCTGCGACGCAGTTTTTTTGCTCGATCAACGCTTGTTTACCTGCTTCGTCGATGCTCTTGATGAATGTGATGAACAGCAAGTTGTGGACATGGTCCAATACTTTGAAGAATTGGCAGAACGATCAACCGCCAGAGGCATACTGCTCCGGATATGCTTCTCCAGTCGGCATTATCCCTACATCGTTATTCGACGGGGATCCGACTTACATTGGAGGACCAGCCAGGTCATGCCAATGACTTGGAAGCCTATGTTGCAAACCGCCTTCAAATCAAAGATCTTGCACTTGTCGAAGAACTGCGACCCCAACTTCTTGGGAAAGCTGCCGGAGCTTTTATGTGGGTTGTCTTAGTTGTCGATATCCTCAACAAAGAGTATCGACGGGGTGGGCTAGCTCTGAAAAAGAGACTTGCAGAAATACCGAGTGATTTGAGCGAACTGTTTAAAGATATTTTGAGACGGGATAATGAAAATATAGAGGACCTCTTGCTTTGCATACTCTGGATCCTCTACGCAGAGCGGCCTTTGCAGCCAAATGAGTTCTACCATGCTCTTTGATCTGGCTTGTCACTAAAGGGTTTGGCCGATATCGGAATCCCAGATGCTAGAGACAGCTTGAACAGATTTAACAGATGTGTTATTAGCTCCTCCAAAGGACTTGCTGAGATCACGAAATTTAGACAGCCAACAGTACAATTCATCCATGAATCCGTCCGAGACTTCCTCGTGAAAGACAAGGGGTTGCATGAATTGCGGCCAGACCTTGGATTTGACTCGGAAAGCCTAAGCCATCAAAAACTCAAACAATGTTGTTCTCTATATATTAATCATACAACTGTACATGCAACCGTTGAGAGCCTGTCAGACAACAAATCCCACGAACGGAAGGAAATTTCACAGGATTACCTATTTTTAGAATATGCCAGTCAGCATATTCTCTACCATGCAAATGCTGCGGCAGAAATAGTTCCTCAAGATGAATTTCTATCTCTTTTTCCTGTTTCTCACTGGACCAGAATCAACAATCTTTACGAAAAGTTCAAGGTTCGTCAGTGCAGCCCAAATGCAAGCCTCCTTTATGTGCTTTCAGAAAAGGGATTCTCGACACTCATCCGCACATGGCTTAAAAAGGATCCGAATATTTATATTTATGGAGAGAGGGATAGATATCCGTTGTTTGCCGCTTTGGCAAATGGTAACAAAGATGCCGCTGCTGCCCTTTTGAACACGCCTTCCACCATCTGTGACGGAGTCGATATTACAGAGGGGTTGAACCACAGGAAAGACTTAAGAAACTATAAAGGTTATACTCCGCTATGTTTGGGCTGCCGGGGATGGCCGAATAGGCTTTGTCAAGCTGCTTCTCCAGACTGGTGTAGCTGTCAACGATATCGAAAATTTGGAGATCCGAAAACCACTGTCAGTGGCCTCAGAGAATGGCCAAGAGGCTATGGTACGGTTTCTTATTGACAAAGGAGCTGATGTCAATGCCCGTGATTGGGATGGATTAACACCACTCCTCTGTGCCTTAAGATTCAAGTGCTATGAGGCTGTGGGAAGACTTCTTATTGATAAAGGAGCTGATGTCAATGCCTGTGATAAGGATGGATTAACATCGCTCTTGCATACTTTAGAAAAGGCTATGAGAAAGACTGTGACAGCATGGCAAGGCTTCTTATTGATCAAGGAGCTGATATCAATGCCAGAAACCGGGATGGATCAACGCCACTCCTATATGTCATTTCTCAAACTATTGGTTCCGGAAGAATAAGCGTTTCCCACTGGGGTCGTTGCAAATCAAATTCCAGAGTATCCCCAGGATCCTCCTCTTGCATCCTGCCGAACAACTGTGGCTGAGTCTAATAGCGTATCTTGAATGTCCAAGCGTAATTACCTGCGTCGGCAACATCACCTGGGATAGTCAAAACAAGTTTGTCGCCATCCAACTTGGAGTCCACCACAGTCCCGTGCTTCGAGCCACCCACGATGCGTTATCCTTAATAATTACAGACTTGGGTTCAGGATATGGCCGACAATGTTGGAGAAGTTCTTCAATAAAATCCTCAAAGAAAGAGGCGTCAGTCGAGCCTTGAAAGACACGAAAATATAAAATTCCATCTTGTGTAGAAGCAGTGGGTATCTGATACCGCTGATCGCGGTGAATTTTGATATTTGGACGCGTGTTATCCCGGGAGGAGACCGTCTTCTGAAGCCAATCCATTGATCACATCCAGATTCATCAACTTAAACAAGGTGGTATGAGCAAAAATCCGAAATAAAATAAAAATAATCATCACGTAATTTGGTAGACTTAAGTAGGATATTGTTGTAAGGAATTAGTTCTCTATTCGCGCTGACGTTAAAGGGAATATGTATTCAGAATGTATGTGCTGAATGACTCTCCTATAGTCTTATAACTTAGCGCTTTTATGGTCTATAGGCAGTTTTCTCTTTTCTAACTCTGAATGACAATGATGTACAGTATAGAAAACGCCAAACTGCGCTCTAAGCCATACATAAAATATTCAAATCAACCCCCAGAGGTGTTCATACGGATAGGCACTGAAAGGAAATCCATTTCCAATTTTAATATATTGCCATATTATAATCTCATTACAGAAAGAACCCACCGTAGCCACGCTGGGGACTTATACGTAAGGCTTGTGGTCCTGCAGAATAGGGTTATGTACTAACTACTGTAAGGCAACATTCCTCGTAACCGCCAAAAATGCCAACGACCACAGCTGCCGAATATCCGACTCTGCCAACTATTAGTCTTTGCAAAGTGGAAACAAACAAACACAATGCAGACCCAATTAAAGTAAATGCAAAAGGAGAAGAAAAGGCGTATATAAATCTATATGTATATTTGAGTGTGTACGTACCAGTTTGTGCTGCCCCATCTGGTGGTGGTAACACGCCCAAAGGTGTTACTGCAAACTTCCCGTCTTTATAAACCCATGACCAGACCTCAGAGGATAATTGCTGCGAATTCTGCTCGATACTATCCCATAGCGCATTATAAGCAGTTTTCACATTGCTGTAGACCAAGTCATCTGTGCAGAATTCCGGCCTGGAGGAATTGGGGTTTCTGGCACAGCGATCCAATTGATATTCCAATCCCTTAGCCATCATAGCAAGCTGCCAGGACCATACCACCGTGCCGTGGTATGCACCAGTCGTAAAGTTCTTGGCATATACTGGGTCCCCGCCATAGGCTGGGTTGGCAACCACCAGCCCTGCATCCGTCATTAACCCGGCAGGGAACGTGGTGCGTATATGTGTGGCAGTTTGGTTAATAAAGGATGTTAACTGTGGTTGATTGGTTGTTGTATTAAGGAGGAAGTGCCGGAAGCAGTCGTCTGTGTTAAGGACGCGCACTTGGGATTGGTTGTTATTGCCATCAAGAGCGACGCCATAAAATGTCACGTCACTTGATATCTGGGACACGTGTGAGGGACCAGGGAATGAGATCTCCTCCGTGTAGTTTTGGACAAGGGCTTGGGCGGTGGAACGGGAAATTGTGATCTGCAATTTCGATATTAGCATTGAGGTCGATTCATTGTAGATGGGATATTAGGTTAAAGTGCCTTAAAGAACGGCAGGGCTTTCTCCTCCCAGATATCGGCGTATTGGCCCGCTAGGTGAGCCCAGTTCTTACGATGGGGATAGATGCCATGACGCGCGAGAATGGAGATGGCTCGCAGCGCGGCTGGGACCAGAGCTGTGTTAATATCGTAAGGGATTCGGCCACCGCCAATTCCTTTCCCGATTTATTAGCAAAATACTCTGTGTCATGCTAATGGCTAGATTACCGTAGGTGCTATCTCTCCACTGGCCTACAACCTCGCCGTCATTCAAATGGATGAGATTCTCCTTGGTCTGCTTCTGTGCGAACGGGCCAGCCAGACGTATGATCCGCTCGGCGTTGAGGGTGGATAGTTGGCCCCAGGTGAGGTTCCGGTTTACCGAGTTAATAGAACCGGCCGGAGTACTGCCTCTTATTAGCGTTATTGCGCATGCGTCCGGCGTATAGTAAAGTAACATTTTGAGATACGCACCTTAAGAAAGCCTTATGCCTTCTCTGCCCCACTTCGTTGTCTACCAAGTATCGCTTTATAAGAATAGGGAGGAAGTAATCGGTATCAACCTTTTTTTATTAGAAGGCTGTAGGTAAATTGGTGAGTAGACTTACCATCTTATAATCACACAGCATGGTGGTGCTAGTAATATTCTTCTGCAAGTTCGTCCATGTGGCATAGTCACTAAACACATCAGCACATATCTATCACTTCCATATTACAACCCACCCTACTGTCTCTTCATGACACGCACTCCCGTCCGTGCGATTAATACGCTCTAATACAGCCCCAATAACAGCCTCCATCGCGCTATTATTACCTTTGCTTAAAACTGGCTCTAAAAGCAAGGCGGAAATCATCGAATCTCTCCCAAAATACGTGAGAAAGCGCCATGCGCCCGCAAGCAATTTCTCTGAGTATGAAAGGAATGACAGCGCAGAGGTTTTTTGGGACTGTTGAGTGTGGAGTGCCGCATTTTCAGCGTCCAGTACCTCATCTGGTTTCAATTGAGTGAGCTGTGGATAGTTAATATAAGCTCTGAAAATGTACTCGCCCGCCTCAAAGTGCGTAGTTCTGTTTACCACAGCAACACGGCTTTTGCTATTGGCAGCGGGACTGAACTGAAGCGTCGAGACGGTAATATTATCCAACCACAGCCGCTGTAGTGAAACACTGCGATCCTTTCCTATGACTTGAATTGCATCCTGAATGTCAGGTTGAAGGAGACTCGGTCCCTCAACAAAGTCTCTGATGGTCCGGATACTGCCGAGAATCGGCACAGTCAACGTCGCAGAGGCATTAATACGCAGAACGCCCGTGACACCGACGCTAGGATATTGGGATCCATTTGAGGGCGCGATGTACACAGGCGCCAAAGGATCGCCTACGGTAGAGTTAATCACCTCAATCGCGAGCGAGCCATTGATGCCGTTTTGAGGCGCAAAGTAAGCGCACACACCGCTGTTGCCAGCCGGCCAGGCGACAATCAACCGGGGTCCTATCTGTGTTAAGTTGCTGTTAGGTAATGGGCTGGTGACAACAACTTGCGCCGCGACATTGCAGTCCGAGTACATGTAGTTCTCATAGGGAGGGTCGCTCAAGGCAAGAGTTGATGGAGCCTCCGGACATGACGTAGAACGCGCTATAGCGCGAAATATGGTAGGCTACCAAATGCATTAGGGATAACTCGGATTTTTTTTGTTCAGACCAACCTGAGACCTAGCACCCACTATAGGCGCCAGCGCCCCAAAGAGACAGGCGCCTGCTAAAGTAGTGCACTTCATAGTTTAACTAGGTGTGATAAATTTTCTTTCTTTGCCCCTCCAAGTCGAAGCACGATTGATCCGACGAGAGGATTAACAACTTTAAATAACTTTGGCAGACGGGTAGATATCCTAAGGTACGTTTCCCTGAATGGGAGATTGCCTTTTTTCAAATATAATTATAGGTTTATAGGATTATGGAGTTACGGGGTTATAGATTGTGGGGAAAAGTTCAAGCCTGTTGTGGAGAAATGACGTACGGTAATTACTAGCTACAATGTGATACTTTCCCGACAATTCCCCGAAGAACCAATTGTTGAATTGGGTTGGGGACACCATGTGTGCATGTCGCTACGCTGATCTGAATATGTTGAAAAATCGACGCATGAATGCGTAATCCTTCTGATAAACGTGATTTATCCTCTTTGTCCAAGGATCCCCCACAGCGGGCATTACTCGTATCGGCCTCGGCAGGACTTACAGTACAATACAATAGGCTATATGTGTAGCGGGCAGGGCCCGCAAAATGCTCGAGCCCGTATACTGGGTACTCGCTAGGTTGTGTAGAACTCTCCCCGATCACGTGATCTCATTTACCTCGCACACTCCAGTCTCCATCTTTAGCAGACGTGGTTACCAACAGAGACAGTCCATGACTGGGGTATCAGTTTGTGCTCGGGCACTGTAGGGACGATTGTGGAGGGATTGTTTATTATTTGGAGGTCAGGAATTTAAATAAGTTAACCATTAACAAGAAAAAATGTGGCCAGTATATGTACACAGAGTTGTTTAACGGAGTATTAACTACATGTACTGTAAATCAAGGCGTGGAATTAGAAAGGTAGTATTATTATTAAACAAACAGACTCTGGGAAGTATTAGTCCAACTGTAATTAAGAAGCACTGCCTGCAATGTAAGGACAGGAGATTGCATAGAAAATACAAACAGACCCGGATCTGTTTTATTTGAAAGCTTAGTTTTACTAGATGTTAGAGTAAAGTTAATCTTAATATTTAAAAGGCACACATGTAGCAGCTGCGTTAATAAAAGCAAGAATAGCAAAACCCTATTTTGCCGATGCTTTGACATATCCATTAGCCCAATATAATAGGCTCGCAGAAATATAGGCTCTACTATTTTGCGAACCTTTTAGGGGATGCACCTTGTTAGTGGCATAGCCCCCCGGTAAAGGTAACGTAGCAGGTGGATAGCAGTACGAGCCTGGCTTATATATAATCCCTGCAACTGTTAGTGTTATACAGTCATCCTATATATTTTATAGCAAGTTACAAGAAAGTTATTAATTAATTTGACATAGTTACTAAATCTATCGAGAAGATTTACATGGCTGTAGTTGGCAGTGTAATTAGCATTTTTATACTTTATAACATCTTTAGTGGCATGCATACTAGATTTTCTGGATTACATCGCGTGGCCACGTTTATGTACCTAGTGTTGAGAATCTCGGGGAAGAAGCTATGTCGTGAGGTGCTAGGATAGCGGTGACTGGATAGTATATTGAAACTATCGGTGCGATCTAGTATCGCATGGTGAGTATATTCTTCTATCTAGGAGAGAGAGCGTAGACAAACGCTTCCTCATGTCTACGTGTCCTTTAGCCCCTTGCGTGTGATATATCAGATCGCTACGGGACTAGGATATACGAAGGTGCCTTGGGCATCCTGATTTCCAACAATTCCCATGTTTATCTCTGGGGGGTATAAGTTCGGCGCTTGCCTTCTTGGCATGTCTTTTAAAACATACAGAGCCTTTTATTGAACTGTTGGCCTTTTTGTAGTTGTTAAGGATACTATATATGTTTTGATTATTGCGCAAACAAGATTAATTTTAACATCTAATACCATGCAAGTCTACGGTATCATGGTATAATATCCCTATTCCTAGTATTTATCTTAGCAAGACTGACAGACTATAATAACATGCTGCGAGTATATTCCTTTCCCTCATTGTCTTGTTGTTGGTGAAGAAAAGAATATATATAAGGTCTTCCTGAGGATGCACCAGGGATGGGCCTTGGTTATACTCTACGTGATTTGGCAACACACTTGTCCTATAAAACAAAGCAGCGCTTAGGCACATCTTCTAGGATCTGCTGCCATCTTTGTTGTCTCACTTGGTGCTTAATTTATCCGTGTGCTCTTTTGTAATATAGTTGTTAAAAGGAGATGTATAACACTTTTATTAAAAAACTATAGAGAAAGTATTGCTTGTTTAACCCTGATCCTTCCTCGGCCCTGGGCTGTGAGAGCAGGGGAGCGCGTTAAATTTAGCGCTTTATTTATTAGCCTACTCTATTTGGCGCAGTCTCACCCTTTTACTATTAGGTGGGAGGAGACGACATCGGCAGGGCGGTTTCTGTCTCCCTTCTTCCACGGTCACGCTCCAGCTTCACGCACAATACTCGATCGCCTTGAGCAAGAACGAGAATACACAGTATGGATCGATGGTCTGTTTAGCCCAGTATTAATCAGCCTATGCGGCATTGGTGGGCAGGTAAGAGACTACAGTCATGTTTTTATGGTAGGGACGCCCTAGATTAAGGAGTTACTACAAGAACATCGTGAGGCGCGCGTCCGGACCCAGGGGATTACCCTCGATTGGCAGGTAGATGAAGAAGGTGACTGGGAGAGTGCTTATTACTGGTTACAAATGTTGGTCAGGCAGGATAAGAAATACGTCAGTATTTTTATTGCAGCAAGGAGACTTGCTAATATAACTCTAGTTACTCAGCGTTAGATTTTACGACACACTAAATTTGGCTTTAAAAGGAGACCTACCCTACAACGCATCGGATATCATGACTTGATCTTGGTACATGGCGGAGAGCCAAACTGGAAGCAGCAATTGTTAACTAAAATAAAAAAACAGAAAGGCAGAATACTTGTGGCCGGTAACTTTTACTAGCGGCCCAATGAATGGATCCAGTGCCAACTATATTGGCATTATCTGCTCGTCGTTATGTAACGGAGCAAATGCTGCAGCTGGCCAGGGAGAAAGCAAAGTGTGATATAGATCTCTTTGAGCAGGACATCCAACCTTGGTCCCAAAAAGTGACTGGTGGTTATTTCTCACTCTATAAACATATCTTCTATAAGCTGGATATGAGCTCTTGCATACTACATGCTAAATATTTTTTTCCCAAGCCTATTTCCGTTCCTATACTAGCATTATATAGTGATCATATTGATATCTAGATAGGATGCAGAATCCATAGATAGTACAGAACTTCCCCTCCTGTTTGTATTGTAGTGGATTTGGGTAATACGTAACCGCGCGATATACTGCCTTCCTAGTAATACGCTTGTATGTTTATATGCATTGGCTATAGGGGTAAACCGCTGGGGTAGTGGGGATTAGGTTTGCTGCTACGTACGGCATATTAAACGAAAAAGCTGCCCTTTTCTTTATAGTGCCTATAAAATCCTCACCCCTTCTTTATTATCCCCTTACTCTGTATCTTATCCCCAGTCAGAGCATTAGGTATGTTCAGCACGTTCTGGTATTTAAATAGAGTCTAGTTTAGGTGATTTAGTTTAAAGGCCAAAAAATGCTTCCAGGAGTTGATGTCTTCTATATATGTACAGAATAAAAGTTGCTTTCTACTATTTTTAAGACATTCATTGCTTAATTTCTTGGCCAGACAATCCTATGGCCTCCCTATTAAGTGGTCCTGTAGACATTCAACCAATCTCAACGACAACCCTAGACTCTTTAGTTGCAGTATGTATCAACGACGAGATAGACAGGGATTGCTTTGGGTATTCTTGCTTCAAAAAGTCCTTTCCCTTATCCCATGTGATAAATCGCGGAGTTCATCCCTACGGAGTCTCACCTTCCTGTGAGGATCAAAGTAGAAAGGAATTTCCTTGCCATTTTCCTTTCTTACTTTTAAAGCCAGTATATAAAAATCCAAATTACATTGTCTTTTCTGCTCCCCCTCTCCGGCAATCTTGACTGCTTCATGCTCTAAATGCCCGATGCTGAGATAGTACATAAACCTATGGGCAACATATCTCCCCTTTAGCCAAGCTTCATGGCCGGGAAAGTCTTCCTTGTGTAATAGTGGCTCATCGCGCAGCTCCCGAATCCAGTTTAAGAGAAGGACCTCTTTATAGTGTCTTGTTTAATAGTATGGCAGGGGTAAATTGTGTTTTATGCTATTTTTTAATTAAATATCACTGACATCGCACTTGATCGTGTGGTAGACTAAAGTACTCTGCATTCTTAACCATAACTAAGAGAACCATATTGTCTTTCACATTACTAAGAGGTCTCAGCGCGAAAACACATATATCTAATTTATATAACCCGCCTGCATCCAGCAGCGAGACCACTAAGATTATGCTGTAGTTAGATAATAATTGTTGATTGCGCATGTCCAAATATCCGTGAGCAAAGGGACAAATATTTGTCTCGGATTCCGGCGACATCGTTCGCAATAATTATGAGTAGTATTATGCATTGATTATGTGCGTACACTGCTCTAGATTACGCTTCCAAGACATATCTCTGTGTTTGGGTGGCTTTTCATGCCTCATGGCAAACACTTCCTCCTTAGTGTACCCTTAACAAAGAGCGGCTTGTATTTCGTCACTTAAAACTACCATGTATCTTTTCGGTTTCCATAGATTTCGCTTTGGATACTTCATGATAAATGGCTTTACTCTGTCATCGCGGGAATAACCAAGGTCAAGTCCCTCAACAGGTGGCGTGAACTCTTCGTCGAACAGGTAGGGGATAAATAGTAACTAGGGTGCGGGAAATTGCAGCCAAAAGTACTTGCCAGGGAGATCCTGCGCGAAGATACTCAACACACTGCTGGAGAATTTGTCAAGAACAATGCCTTCCAGCTTGACTTAGGTTCTCAATCCCCTTCTGACGTACAGAGAAGTGTGCGTACTTCTTCAAAATGCTGAAGGCGGTTTTAGAGATGGCAAAGCACCAAAGTTGTCTTGTGATCTCCCAAGAGGGTGTGAAATACCAGCTGCATTCCATAATAATATAGAAGTCTTGCTCCTGATCTTCTGTATCTGAGCGAGCAGTATTTGGTCCAAAGCATTTTGAGAAGCTCAAGGTCGGCCCCTGATTACCAGAAACTCATCAAACTGGATTATAAAATTAATAATATGTCTCGCAGCCTTTTTAATACTATGTGGATTATCCTGTCCTCCTCCAATCACCTGCAAAAATCTTGGAATAAGCCTCTCCGTTAGATAGGAACAGCAAATCGAAATTCCACCAGAGAAGCCGAGCGCAAGGAGCCAAGCTTGGAGTTTAGGATCCGGAAATTAAGCATTGTTTGGTGATCTAATAATAGTAGGGGAGGCATTTTTTTGGTAATAAAGCCACTAGACTCTTTACTATCATCTTCCAACACCATACTGGGTGGAGTAGGGATCTAATTAGATACATCCCTACGCATAGAGACGATCTCACTGTCAACCACGCTGATCTGATCTATTGCTTTACCAGTAACCAAATATTGTAGCTGTTTTAGAATCGCTATGCGATAGATATCCCTTGCCTAGTCCATTATATAGTTAACTATAAGCAATATTTGCAAAGCATCGTCCTTATGCATTAACGACCCTGACCAGAGTAACGTTATATTCTTGCCAGCAAATTAGCTTTTTGATAGCTATAATACAACAAAGGCGGGATTTTAGGGGAATCTTAGCCAGGACCCCGACAGGCTTGTCCTTACATATCTTGTCAGCTCCCTATTAGCTCCCTTGTTAAGATGGGACGCGTACACTTTCCATGAATCTCCGCGAGATGCCAGAAACCATACCAAAGGCTTATAGCCCTCTACTCCCGGTGACCAGTCAACATATAACCGCAATTCTTCCTGCAGCTTTAAAGGTGCGTTGGTCGTGAACGCCGACTGCACCTGGATAGCATCGAATCCGCTCGGAATTATTTCTGGTTTTACCTCAAAAGCAAGAAGGGAAAGAGAAGAGGATCTGCTTGACTCTTAATAGGGGTGACTTTAAAAATATCTGAAACTATTTTATCTTCATGCCTGGCAAGATTCGGTCGGACGGGGCTTGATAACAAACTATCCAGGTTCCTGGCTTTTTGCAAGCCAATAACGCGATGGGGGGCTTGCTTGGGGAGCTGTGATCTGAGATACTTATTGTATACAACAAATTCCTGTGCTTGGTTATTAAAGAGGCGATTCGTCCCAACTTCGTAGCTGTGACGGTCAGAATTCTTTGAGCGGGGAAGGACCTAAGAAGGACAGACTAACAAGTCTTTAAAACGTTCATTGGGAGGGCATTGGCATGGCCTCCTCTGTTTTCTACGTTGTTCAAGTTCTTCTGCATGGTCAAGTCGATGGCTACTCAGAGCGGCCTGTATCTCAGACTGCCATACTCTAGCTCGGCATCTTGGACTGCCAAATTTAGCGGGGTGCTCTACGGACGATCATGCAAAGTCCCTTTACATGGCTACCCTCGCTGGGAGATAGAAAATTCTAGTGGCACAAGACTTACCAAGCAACTTTTGCTGAGAATCTCATTAGAATATTATTTTCCAGCTCAAAGCGCCAGCCTGCTTCATTGCGCTCCTGGGAAAATAGACGCTTGTACTAAGCCATTCTGCGCGGGCTTTAATCTGCTGCTTCCAGGGCTCGTTGGATGACCAGATACTCACGCCAGCCGAATAACTGTCGAATTTATAACCGCCTAGTTTCTTAATGTTTCTGAATGTATCCACATGGAGTTCAGGCCAAGCCTCATCTGGCTCGTCTGGTGATTGAAACCGGATGCGATATCTTTCCATCAATCGCCGAAGCGTCTGCAGGTGATCTTCTGGCATTGTTGTGAAGCTGTTGAGTCAGCAAAGCCTTGAAATCCGGTCAATGGCGGAGGCAGACTCGGAGTTTATGACACGTCAGCTACTGATGGCACCCAGGAGAGACTGGTACTGCCGAAAATTGCTGGGATATGCGCCAATCCGAACCTCGGGTTATCGACGCAACAAGATTTGCCCATTTTAAATGATCGGGCTCTTCCTGCTTACCCAGGAAACCAGCTGTGCAATTGTGATGCCATAGTAGCTCTCTAGCGCGGCACAGGTGTCGGTTAATTTAATCGAGTTGGCCCAGCAGGTACAGCCGCTGCTTACATTCGGGTCCTTTTCACCAGTAGCGAAACCTCCACTGGAGAATCGTTTCCCAAGAGTAGCGGCATTGACTGACCCCAGAAGAGCCAGGCTCAGAACCTGAGAGAAAATCATAATAACAAGGAGAGAATAATCCCTTTGATCACTTTCGTGATGAAGATTATTCGCTTGGATTTGGTACGGAGGATTGTATGTATTTAAGGCGAAAACTTTTAAGACAAACTTATATCTCATCTCGAAGCTACACCCACAAGTCCCAGATTATACCGCATTAGTGATCTTCAACTAAGACAACTGTGCAGAGAGGCATTGCTAAAATTAAGGAACTGGAACCGACACCATAGCAGTGTTTTGCACCGGACCAAACCGAAATAGTGGCATAGCCCGCTCCTTCTACCCGGTAATTAGATTATATTGAACTAAGAAAAGGCTAGAGGTGGTAGTTACCACCAGTATTACATGTTGCAGTATGCTCAAAGCCATATCAAATCCGAGTAGCAAACCCCGATAGCACTCTCGTCTCCATAATATTTGCAGAACCCTGTCCAACTTCCATTAAGAGAGAAATGACGTGCGTTGACCCGTGAGGGCCAATAACAGGTATGCCTTCTTGGGAAACGGCGTGTAGTAAGAGGCCATGTCACTCCTGCGATAGAGATCCTTAACATGAACTTTGGAACAGAGAATATAGTAAAACCTGCACTTTCCCCCTAGGCTCTAGTCAGTGTTCTATGCGACAGATAGACAGGGATTAGACCCTGGACTACTCCGTATAAGCAAATCGGTGAACGTTTGAACCACAGTGGTAGATCCACTTGGTATCAACTTAGTATGATAGTACAGTCAGGGAAATTCCGCGGCGCTAAAATGGACACAACCCTACTCCGTAGATAGCCGGGGTAATCTTCGGATATTCTGACACATAAAAATCCTGTATTCTTCCTTCCTCCTTAGGAATAGTGTAGTTTAGATCCTTCTCGCTCAAATACTCCGAAAAAATGATGTATCTTAGTTAACACTAGACCCGGGAGGACGCGGTCCGCCCCGACGCCCAGACCAACGGGGCCTTGGGCAAACAGCGGACTCTTTAGACAAGACCCACAGGCGGAGAAGACCCCCCAAAAAGGGTCCTGACTGAACAGACTTGCCATTGGTAGTTAGAGATTCGCATTTAGTCACCTACTATGCTAAGTACTAACCAACCAGCGTGTATGTTGTCGAAACGTACCACTCCAATATGGCTTGATCTGTGTTTGTCTACAGTGGTCGTACCCGCAAGTAAAACCACAATAGGTTTCTTTCCTCGGATCTCTCGGACATTAAGTCACGGTTCTTGCGAGGTCTCGTTAGGTAATCGTCGAGCAATCCTTTGCCATTCTTTTTGTGACGTAGCATAAACTAATATGTCGTCTAAGTGTATTATAGCGTTTTATCCTAGTGCTAATACACAGTATGTCGAGGGCTACATAGGTGGCTTGGCTGTGCCTTTCTTAATATTACGTGATACTACAATAAACAGTAACTACCCCACATAACTCAAGTAACAAGGAATTTTATGCGAGCAGAGGTTAAAGGAACAGGAAGATCAGCAGATAGGCTATACAAGGCTCCTGTAGTCCGAATAATACTCACCCAGACGAAGGGTTGCCGGCAAATACATTGTAGTATTATAGTAAGGGCTAGAGACATCCTTTGCATTAGCTAGCTACCGGACGTGAGTACTAGTAAGTCAAATAATAGCCTTTAATATTAGGGCAAATCGAGATAAGGACAATCTTTAGGATCCGCATAAAAGACACCTCCCATCTGCTTAATCACTTTACATCGTTCTTCCATATTATATGCATTATGTGTTAACCCAGCACCTTTCTCGGCTGCTACCTCGATCGTTGTGTGTAAAACCCACACACCACCCCCGGCTGGCCAGCCGACTCGGAGGTATTCATCCGTAAGCTTGGGGCCCTCTATCTCTCTCCTAAACAGATCCGTTCCAATTTCACTTTTCCACCAGGTAGCCCCAAGCTGACGCACTATTCGAGGTTAGAAAGTTAGAAACATGGTATTTTTTTAAAAAAAAAAAAAGTAGTTGGGAGGGGCCAAACTAACTTCGGTCACAATGTGCATCCTCCTTAGCTTGTGAACCTGCTCGTAACTTAGGTGGATTAAATCTGTCAAAGCCTAGAAATTCAAGCTCCACCCCAAGGCAGTCATACAGGGCATAAAGACCACCCTTGGAAGGCCACCCATAAACTGTGACCCCTGCATTATAAGAAGAAGTGACACAAGCTGTTCGATTAGGCTCGGAGGGAACGCAATCAACCTCCATGGCTGGTGGTCGTTGCGGTCGTCCCTCCACTGATCTGGTTGGGCTTGGTTGGGAGAAAAGTAGCCTTCTCCACGCCATAAAGGCAACAGCAGCAACCAGGGATGGTAATAGGATCACGAGGACAACCCGCATTATCTCTGGTGGAAGGGAAAGAAACGTTAAGGATTCTGAAAAGAATAAGTAAAATGGGTAGTGAACGTTGGGCTGCTTGTCAGACACACTCGGATCTTTTTTAGCTGCTTAAATTTCCCCCTCCGCCTCTCGATGCCCATTTTGCCAAGTCTCCAGGCCGGGATAAGATCCCCCCGTGGACGAGGGATCTCTGCTTCCCCCTGCAAATTTGGGAGAAATATTATCAACGAGAACAGCGAGCTGAGGTCTACTACAATTCTAACTAATCTAAATCGACTGGGAATTGCCATTTCAATCTATTGCTTCCTAGGAAGTTCGTATTCACACACTATCTCATTTATCATAAGCAGACAAGCAACGTTTGCGGTAAAGGTATATATGAAAAATATGTCACCCTCTGCCTTACCAATGAGGAAAGTAAACAGACCACTCCACCGTTTGAAATGCGGAGTCGGGCAAGTCCCTTAGTCCAATAAAGTCCTCAACAAGTATATAAGCTCTACAAAGACAGTACGCAGCGCAAAGGGACGAGATAAGAAGAAGTGCTTCCAATGGAATGTCCAGTCTGGGATCCTTCGAAGGATCAATGTTCACGATTCTCGAGACCAGACTGTTCTGTTGCGTCTGCCGCGAGCGTGGAGGCGGTGCTTGAGCTTCTGCGTCTCTAACCCCCCTCCTTTTCTTAGCATATCGCGGAAGTATAACCTCGGAGCAGAATTTTATGCTTCCGGAGCCAATTACGGAATAAACCAAAGTATAGCATGACGCGATATGCCAGAGGACCCGCTCGGTGGAAGATGGGAAGTGGAAGCGCCATGCTAACATGAACATGCAGCCGAATATGATAATGACTGGGACGGCAAGGGCCTCAGCTAGAAAGTCCACTTGGCGGAATTCATCGCTCGGGATACGATTATATGGTCTGGTGGTGACAAGACGAGAGAAGATGGGGCAGTGGATTCGGTGTAGTATTCGGTTATAGTAGACCCAGAACATCTGCAGAATGTAGATACTGGGGTAGAGGAATTCAAGAGGGTTGGTGTACCACTCTGTAAGATCTGGAGGACAGTGCTGGAATATCTCATGTCAGTGAGCTTTTCTCTCCCACATAGATCAGTGGATCGTTGTCATACAAACCTTTTCTCGGATAGCGCTTATGTCAGTTGTGAGAGTGAGGGTGATCGTGGTTCCTATATCCAATGGTTTGTGGTACCAGCAGAAAGAGGTTGCGAAGAAGACAATGACAAATGATACCGTGGTAAGCTCGAGCGTTGTCACAGCAAGGCTCTGAGCTGCTCGCAGGATACAGTTGAGTAGCAGCCAAACGCCCTGACAGACGGCAAAACACCTCGCAACTCCGTCCGATTTATTCCTATCCCCAATGTCCTTTCGACCGATCTGTGGACACTCCAAATACCCCTGCTCAACAAGAAAAAGCAACTGCTTCGCATCAATGGGAAACGGCACATCAATCCCAGGACCATTGAGGAGAAATCCTCCCATATCCGCATAGAATGCGTGTGTCATTGTCCAATCGCTCTCTCCCTTCCTTCTCTTCTCGTTTAACTTCTTAAATGCCTGCTCCAACAAATTAGACCAATACAAATTTTGATTATGAAAAAGAAACACACCTTGACAGATTCTCTGGCAGATGACCACTGCCCCATCGCCAACATTAGGAGGAACTCCGGCCCCAGAATTCCGAGACACGCGAGGTGGAATTTATCCCTCACGCAGGCCCAGTAGTTATCCGAATTAGCTGGGATGTTCGGACAGACAGAGGTCCAACAGCACAAAAAGATGGTGAGCAGACAGGTGGAGAGGATGCTCCATGTTCCGCGGCCATCTGGTTCCGCCACCCAGCCGGATGACGTTGTCGTAGTGTTCATAGGTTGAAGACAATCGCTTTTATGATGGTTCCGGCTTCATGATTGAACTGTTATATCGCTTGTCGATTAGGCAACAATCACTCTGAGAAGCAGGTAGGCGGATCAGCGCTTAGCCTTGCGATATATAAGCAAGACATTATTGGCCCATCTTCGCGCTAGGTGAGGGGATAACACAATTGTTGAGCACCTAGTAGACTACATCCCTGTAGGCAGGATTGGCTTTACTCTGCGCCTTCCCGGATTCTATCAGCTTCACCTGTACTCGTAACATGGCACCACTGCAAACCCGCCAGCGCAAAATTGGACAGTGCATTGGCCGCGGTACAGTACTCAGCCTGCTCGAAAGCAACCGATCACCCAGTCGCGCGGCGTTTCAGCGCCCCACTGCTCGCCCTGGCTATGAGTTTTCTCCTAACTCGCCGTGTGGTAAATAAGAGCGGGGTTCCACGTCCACCAACGAAGGCCCACAACGGCCCGAACCCATCCGAGTCCAGCTAAATTATTTACAGCTTTGCCCTTTCTAAATACGATGGATTACAACAAGGGGCTAGGACTCCAAGAACCCACAATAATTTTCACCCAGTTGGAGTAGATTAAAATTAGTAGTGGCGTAAAATGGTGTTCGGTCACGAATTCCGTGTTCTTTAGGTTCTCCCATAATTAAATCTGTTCATTTGAATCTGGTCGACTCCAGAATCTTGGCTGGGTGGTGATACGGTACGCCTTCGCCGGATCCAGGTAAAGGACAGGAAGATAATATTTATGACAACTAGCGCACGTGGAGATGAAAGAAAATTATTACTCTTTCTCGACAAGCACCACTCTTCAGGAACAGGAATCTTGTTCATAGCTTCAAAACAACTTTGACGCTAAGTTTCATGTAAACGCGAATCAATCGGCAGAGCCTCTGTGGCGACCAGGAATCGCTGTTTATTTGTCAAGCGATAACAGTAACCGGTGAAAATATTGCTCCGCTCCGACTGACGTGCAAAGCAAGTTGACACGTTAGTATTTTCTGCTCTGCAGGCTTTGGCAGGTGAAGATTATGGAGCTTCAGGGGGGTTCAGGTGAAGGCCAGAAGACAAACCGGCACGGATGCGAGACCGTATAGTCAAAAAAATTTGAGTGAACGGACATACAACAGCATTAGTATAATTGTGCTTACTTAGGCGCCTCTCCAGGGCCCTTTTCAGTGACCTGAATAGTCTTCACCTGAAGAGCCGGAAGGTGCTTTTGAACATTTGTGCTAATTTTGAGATAGCCTTTATATTTAATAGCATAGAGCTGTTATTTTGTCTTCGCTCCATCTTATCACATTCTAGTCTTCAGGTGGAATATAAATACCTTTACAGGTGGCTGTCTTCTCTACTGGCTGCATACCAAAAGCATTACTAGCGATGTTGTAAAGGGCTGTGGCCCGTTTGACCTCTCGGACCAATGTCCCTATTATCCCTGTTGTCCCTGTTGTCCCTATTGTCCCTATTGTCCCTACTGGCCCTCGATCCATATCACGTGACTTTGTTTGATTACCGCTCATTTTCCTCTTCCTTTATTCCCTTCTTCAACGATTCCTTTTTGTTGTGGAATTCAGGGAAGTGATGCGCAGGGAGCTATTCTATCAGCTACAGGCCAACTAGCCTAACTGGGAAGTAGATGTCATTCAGTGGAAACACCAGGAATCGCAGTATCTCAACCAACTGAGCCTACTAAGCGGTTCCCTATAATCTCATTGAGGTGTTCGACTATCTAAAGGATTCAGGGGTTGAATCGGTCGTCAGATACTCCGCACCGCCAAGTCGGGCAGATTATAGTGTTTCCATAACACTTTTTGTAGGTAACCTATCCTATGTCCTAGGGGTTCAGCCCTGACAGTAATTGGGTGAATATAAGCTTTCTAGAAAGTAATAAAAACAGTATTCTACAAGACGGCAAGCGGGCCGCAGAAAACGGCTCCCATTGCACCGCCCCCCTGCCGCCTTGGGGTATGATTGCCTGATGCGGTATGGTACATCCCTATTTTGGGATAGTGTAGATATCCCTCCGCCCTCGCCGCTTTTAACTCCCTCGCCTGCCGCCCCAACACATCTATAACCCCAGCACCTCTCCCTCAACGGACGACGCACTTTCTCTTCTCTTGTCTCACCTCGCCGTCGCCTCGGTCACTGCACTGCTCCGTCCACGGCTGCCGTGTTATCTGGTTATTTCCCAATTCCAGTAAGGCGCGCCCCTTTTGACCCTCCTTTCATTTCCCACTCTGTTGGGCTTTAACGGAGTCGCCGATATGTCGACCGGCCCAACTAGACAAACCACTCCAGGAAGGGCATGCGATGGTCTACTGAAGAGGCGGATCTTCTGCTGAAGTTGAGAAGGGACGAGCAACGACCTTGGTCAGAGGTGATAAGGTTATTCTCGGATCAGTATCCGGGAAGAGGCCTGGGTTCAATCCAAGTATACTGGAGTACGACCCATAAAAAAAGGTAAGACTGAATAGGGTTGCACTGGGTGCAGGCTAAAACGAAGCATATTCAAGTATCTTCACCAAACACCTCAGGGTTAATATGTAGTTGATCGCCTGTTTACTTAGGCTCGAGCTCTAATATAATTGAATAGAGCCATGCTTTCTTCCTGATATGATGTTTGAAGGCGCATTCGCACCGGCACACCCTTTAGGCGGCGGGCGAGCAGGAAGTGGATGGTTCATAAGGGACTGGTGTCAATAACTTTGGTAATAGTGGTGTTTGCTTTCTTCCTTTCCGGCTCAGTAGACCAGAAGTAAAGTGAGGGCGAGACTCTTAACGGTTGTGTTTCACATTTTAGAGGCCCTTTTCTAGCGCTTATAGGCTATAGATTGCATCAATACTTTTGTACTTATTGTCACCCACCATCGGAGACTTAACAAAAAAACGCTACGGAGGGCGACGTGACTCCTACCCAACAAAATAAAATATTATTCATGGGTATGATGATCCTGTAAACATTGCTAAAATGTATGAATTATATCTAAGGTGGCGATCCAACGAAACATCAAACGTAGAGAAGGAAGGAAGGCAGAAAGAATTCTATCGTACGGGAACTCAGGCAGGATTCGACCTAGGCCCTGACAGCTGGTATATGATATTGCGTTTCCCTGGCAGGTGGCCCGATCTGAAGGCAGGTCAAGCGTAGTGTACCATCCCACTGTAGAAGATCAACCTGAGAGATGACGTACTTTGTGGGCTGCAGCACAGCTTAGGCATAGCTATAAGGGCGGGAAAGATTCCTTTTCACAAGGCACAAGCCGTCCAGCACATGGATGACGTAGTTAATCAACCCATCAAATCAAGTTAGTTTAGTATTTAATCTCGCACTCCTCTCGTCTCTGATCATAAACATGATGAATTATTCACACTCTAACTGCCATATCTCATATGTTCCATGACACACTAAATTATGTACAAAGACTATATTGAAGCTTATACGTTCTCCAGGCGCCTCTAGGATGCGTGGGCACGTCCGGTTGACGCCATCAATGATCCCCAATTCTCCCGATTTCGACGTCAAGGATTCAACGTTTTTCAGCAAATGGAGTCAGCTACTTTCACCAGAAGAAGTTCGCACACAAGCCACAGTCCAACACCTTGCAAGAGTTAATCCAGATAATAGGAAAGTCTACTCAACCACCGCCCCTTATGTGAGACCACCGCCCGTGATATTCGATGATATGAGACTATTCATTAAGTGGGGAAGCGCTGTAAGAATACCAGAGGCTCAGTGCCTGTATGCAGTCCGTCAATTCCTTCGGGACGATGTCCCAGTTCCTGAAGTATATGGGTGGCGCACGGATGGAGAGGAGAAGTTTATCTACATGGAATATACAGAAGGACAAACTCTGGAGCAACTATGGGATGTAATGGAAACTAGTGACCGGGTTTTAATCTGTCGTGAACTTCGAACAGTTTATAACAATTTGCGTCAACTAGAACAGGATTCATCTAATATATTCATAGGTAAACCGATTCTCCCAATCTTCAAGGCCTGTATCTTCTAACTCTTTTGTATTTACAGGCAACATTGTACGCGATCCTCTTTATGATAGAGCATTCCATATAGAATACATGTCAGAAGCCGGCCCATTCACCACAGTTCAAGATTTTCACAACTGGTTCACATTTCTCTACCGGAGGCCAATGGTGGATCCACATTCGGTCCCGATTGAACCATTTCGCCATGAGCTACCTGATAACTGTACTATTAAGTTTACTCACGGCGATCTGCACCGCAGCAATATTATTGTAACACCCTCTCGGCCGTATCAGATTCTGGCAATTGTTGACTGGGAGCAATCAGGGTGGCTACCTGCCTACTGGGAGGCCCGCAAGGCGCAGTATACTGCTGATAGGAGTGAAGAATGGTCTATACAGTACTTACCAATGATTTTGGATCAGTATTCAAGCACCTGGGATCCATGGGACATTACACAATGACTATGGGATGCTAGACCACCCGTACAATGTGTATAATAGTGGCATGATATCTCAAAGTACACAACAATAAACCGCACTCCAGTAGGTTCTGGAGAGGTACTTAGCTTAAAACCTCGGCTAGGAGTCTACGAGAACAAAGCGAGGTGGCCCTGCTTTTCAAGAACGGTACTAGGTTTTTGCTCTTGCAGTGGTGATAAGTTTTGTGAAGCGGATGCAAGGGCGCCAGCCTTTGCTAGAATTTCCGAGCATAGGAAGTGAGCTCCAAGAGCTGTTTGGATTCCAGTAGCTTCGACCTCTCTACCTAGTATGTTGCCGGCTTCGTACAAAAGCGACGACACTCTCCATATTAACTTCCATTCCCTGCGTTTCCGACATCCCCACTGCTTTGAAAAAATCAAGAGGTCAACGTTAAATACATTCAGCGACCCAGATTCACATCCTATAGTACTCTCGGCTGTAGTAGAGACAAAGGTGTGCTACTTCTCGATGCAACTTTGCTGGTGATAGTAGCAGAGAGTGTCCCAGAAGAATGCGTACCATGGAGTGCCAAGGGACTTCTAACCAGGTCAGGAGCAGGCTGAGACAAAACGCTCCTGTTTAGAAATTGTTAGCTTGACCTAAATTCATATATATACCCTTCAATCATCTATAATCGTTACATCTACGGGAGACTGGAAATTTTATATCTGGTTTCAATTTGCTCCATTCTATTCAAATCCAAAACAAAATATCATAAAAAATTATAAAAATATAAACAATTCTGGCATTCTGGTCCACAGAAGAAAATAATAATCCACCACGAAAACATTCTCCCATTTTCATCAATCAAGTTTAGTAAATCTACCAAAACTCATCACTAGCACGGAATGCCTTCCCAAACAAGCTCGGGAATTGCTGATGCAATCCACGAAGCCCACCTTCAAACGGACCAGGCATCTTCTGGGACCCAGGGTCAGTTGTCGGGGATAGAGGGGCAAGGCTTTGAGATTTCGACCTATCGGGACCCTTCCAATAAGGAGCGATAAATTCAGAATTAGCCAGAATAGTTTCGGCTTCATGGATTGCAAGTTCGTGATCGTCCTTGCTATACAGGCTCTTGTCGAATAACCGGTCACCAGACAGGTCCTCCCGATATAGATGATAAAAACGCGGGCACCCCTGTGCAGAACCAGCGATTTCCTCGTCCATTATATTCTGCCGTTTGCCCGGCAGAGCCAATGAGGACTCTGACGAGGGGAAGATGGGGGCGAGTTTGTCCGAAACGGTGAGAAGGTCGAAGGTACGTTCGAGCCCCGGTACCGATTCAGATCCACTAAGGGTATCATTCAGAAGAGATGCGTCGTCCATAGGGCCATTTTCGTCTTCGTCGTCGGAATCATCCTGGTAAAAGGTCAGGTTAGGAGAGAGTGGCTGGTTCAAGACACCCGCGTCATACTGGGGAGGGCTCATCGAAATCCACTCACTATCGCCTTCGACTTCAAGCAAGTTTGGCAGCGCTCTATCCTGAGGATGAACAGTCCCCGTATGGCTAGAGTAAGTCTTGTTGTTAGGTGATTCGGGCATATCCACCAGCTCATGCTCCCAGGAGTTCTCCTTACCTTGACGCGATGTTTCAGAGTTTGTGGATGGTGCTTTTTTCTGACTACGAATTCCAAAGGAACGACGGTACGATGAGGATGAAGAGCCAAAAAGCGACTTTGTGCTTAAGAATCGAGGTCCGGTGCGGTTTGTCAAGGATGCAAGCCCAGAAGCGAATCTATTACGCTTCTTGGAGACAGCCCGCTCCTCTGGGGGGCAATCAGGAGAAAGCAAAGTGAACTCACCATCCAAAATCTCTTTAGGGGGTTTAGGGGAGTCGACCATTTCCCAGGAGTGCTTGCCATTCAGCGTGCGCTTGACAGGTTCGTGCACCTTATTGAAATTGCCGCGGATGTTGGCAACAGGGTTCAGTGATTCGGGCTCGTTCTTATCAGAAGAAAAGCCATGAGACGAGGCTTCAACGCCCTCGAGACGGGTGAAGCCAGACATACCAACCGATGGACTAGCTTGTTCGGTTTGGCACTTACGACATTCGTCGGGATGGTCCATCGGCACCAGATCATGATCGTAGCGAGGTTTCTTGCAAGGACCGGCAGGGTTGCCGTCCCGGATAGAATCGATCATCTTGTTGCAGCTTTCCATGCCGAAAGAGGCAATATGGCCACAGCCTGGGTAGTGATGGTATGTGTATTTGCACATGGGGTCCAAATGCGACAGAGAGGCGTACCCTAAAGCGGTTGGGGAAGGGGAAGGAGAAGGGGTGCGAGAACGGGGGAGGGTGATGGTGATATATGGAATATCCGGTTCCTTGTTGGTCGCCATTGGAGCTTCCAACGATGGATATGGAAGGGGTTTATATAGTTTTTCGGGAGGCATCCAAGCTCTTTGGATATGAGGATAAAGCCGGTAAACACAATGCCTTTCATTGAAGTTAACGAAGAGATGCGATGCTTTGTATCATTGTTCCGCTTCTTTGCGCCAATTCCCGACAATAGATCCATCCTGACAATCATCACAAAGCCCTCTTTGTGTCTCCTTCCGCTATTTCTCTTTAACATCCGCGGAAGTTCCCCTGGCCAGTCCCTTCAAATACCCAGTCCCCGAGTCCAACAACCACCATGCCGCTAACTCATGCAAGAACCGGAATGCAGGCTGTTCCAGGGGCATTTGCACTGTTCTGCCATTGTCACCGGTTGCTTTTGTCCACATTGCGGTCTCAGTGCAATAGACAACCTCGTCTCCTTCCTCCCAGTACCGTACAGACAATCGCCCGCTGAACTTCCCGCCGCCTTCCATCGCATACACAACCTTGTCTTTTTCTCGTTCACACACCTGGTACATCCCGTTCACGATGTCTCCCTCCTTGAAGTCGAGAGATTGGATGTGCGATGCCGCGAATGTCTTCTTCCTCTCAGGCGGTGCCATAAGACACAGGAGATACGCCTGCGGGAAATAGTTAAATACCATCATATTACGACGCTGCAGCAGGGTGAACAATTCGGAAAGATCCTGCGCTGGAAGAAGATGACGAGGTACGCGGCTGGAGGCGCGGTCGTGAAATGCGCGGTATTCATCGGAGAAGACCGCCTCTGGAATCGAGGTCATAGTGTTTCTAAGGTCTCGGGGAAGTGTTCCCTTCTGGTTTCCATGCTGAACCCGGTTTCCTAGTGACTTGTGGGAGTGATAAATGGCATATGCGACGCCAGTCGAGAGTGCAAGTGACCAACCGAGAAGAGACGGCATGTTGACTTGTACAAGAACCAGAGTTAGTATGTACAGTGTCACCAGAGTAATGGATCCGAGAAAGTCAAATTCTAGTCTGTCTCTATTGACGTATAATGCAAGATTTTATAGCTGGGTAGATCCGGCAGAGATCCTCGTATTCGCTTCTTGGCTTCGTAGGATATTAAGGCAGATGACGTCACTGGCATTGAGAAGATTCAATTGTATATAGTTCGTTATTCGCAATATTTATAGAAAGTACATGTATACCAGCTGGTCCCATCATCAGACTGTCCCTATCATAAACTCTAGAGCTATCTGCACCAAACATATAGCTACGACGCAGGTCTAATTCCTGCATCCCATCAGCTTCAGTCAAATAAATCATACCCAGCAAGGATCCCACGGGTGTACCTGCATCCGATACTAAATAATGCATTTCGCACAAACACATGGCTCCAAAACTCCGGGATTATAATTAGCAATCTTATCCACACAAACAATCAAAGCGAATATAAAACGCCCATACAATCCATCTCCAGTCCGTCGATCTTCACATTGAAAGGGGTATATCAGTGGGCACTGATAAACCCTGCCCATCAACAAGATAACGCCTCTTGTTCAGTCCATATGCCTCACTTGTGCCTTCCAAGGTCTCCGCTGCATGTTTACTCCACCTGTAAGGCCTCTTTTGCTGCTTTCCGTGTCAACCATTTCCGGTAGAGGAGTAGACAGATGATGCCGACGGCCACGATAAACACGATGCAGAAGACAAGAATAACGCCGGGGTTCTCGCTTGCCCAATTTCGCTTGACGATCTGGCTGCGTGCCTCGAGTTGGAGAGCGTCGATTGCAGCCATTGTGGCTGTACTGGTCAGTTTTCTTCTTCCGTTAACTTTCATTCTGTATTTCTCTCTTTCTTTTTTTATGCATAGACCAGGATACTTACAGTGGAATGGTACACTCCTAGGAATGAAGGAAATAGAGAAACGAAGAAACGAAAGACACCAGCCGAGATCACTCGCTAACTCCCACGAATAGAATATCCAACAAGACCACCACGAAGGCCGGGAAGAAGGAGAATGGAGGTAGAGAGGAGAGCGAGACAGAAGAGGAGTTGCATGTCGGGAACAGCGGAACAGAGGACTCGGTGCGAGTCGCAATGACGTGCAGGAGAGCGAATTTATGCAACCTCATCGGGACTCTGGGGTTAATGAGAGAAGGAATCATGGATCCACCGGGCCACAGGATTAGGAAGAAAGTTTGCTCGCTCTTCCTAGTTGTAGTACGCAGATTTGTTCGCACTGAATACGCCGACTCCAGATAGTTCGTTTCCACCTCTACGATACTGAACTTCTGTCGCCCTTGAGATACGCTATAATATCTTCAAGTGAACAGCCTACGGAGTAGAACATAATGCAGCCCCACAAATCCTCTCTCCTGTCCTCAACTCTACATACGACAGGAGATACAAGGTTTGGCGATCCGCCCGTCCCGTTGGCGTCACCACTCGATCATATCCGATGGTCGAAGTGGATCATGACATGTTCGTCTCGATAGGGGCATTGCCCTATCATGGATAGGAATCGTAAATTAAGCAGTCCTAACTGATAGGAAGGACATACATGGCAGAAAGCAGTTGAGGCGACGGAAAGCTCGATTGGGATACGGCTTAGGACGTTTCGGGAACTGCTCGGTCATGACGTCATCCATATCAAATGTATTAGATCATCAGTGATTCACAGCCCAGGTAAATTTGTAGATTTAGTACGATTTATATTTTTAAAAAAAAATATGAAATGTCCAAATTACTCAATCCAGGGTCCTACCAGGTCGTTCAAGAAACCCCGCCAACACCATCCAGAACCAGTGTCTGATGTACATATATCATAATATCAGTCTGACCCTAAAATTAGAAGAAAGCAGGAACTATATCTGCCCAGTAGTTGCTATGGAAAAATAGGGTTTGATGAATTGTAGAATATTGAAAGAGCTATCGAAGCACGCTTTGATATCCCGTGTATGTTGAGGCCCAGTAAGGGAGAACAGCAAAGCCAGTAATAAATTCGCGAAATAAGGATATTTCGACTAATGACCCTTATTAGCACCGCTCAAAGTTGACCTAATCAAATAGCTCTGTTTCCAGTTTCTGCATTATCTTCGGCAGCATGTAGTGCACTGCCCTCCTCATACTATCTCCCCAGTCACAATGCTTTCCTATTTAGGCAGCCTCTAGCTTCGCTTGTATAAATTCATCAACTCTTCCATTTTCCTCTGGAATCAAACGCTGGATTCCAAGATCTCAATCACCAAGCAGGATATCTCCTAATAAACGCTGCTTTCATAGGGGATAAATCATTACTCTCTTGGAGCAATAACACACGAATTCCGGCTCTAGGCTAAATGGTCGAGCTGATCTTGTTCGGCTTGAACATGGACTGCCCAGCAGATATTGATTGATGTCCTTCTGGAATTTCATCTCATTGAAGCATATGTCCAAAAAAAATATAATACTGGAAGAAACTTTTGTGGAGCAGGCCTAGATGAAAGGCTCAAGAGGCTGGGCCCATAAATCAGCCCTATGAGTAAACAGCTCCAAGAAAGATACCACTCAGTCAGTCAACCAAGACCGTTGTATCATCCTGCTCCATCAGCTCGTATTCACCTCTTCTCAGCAATCATGTCTGCGTACCAATACTTCTTGTAGGGCTCTATACCCACATCAAAGTTCAGATTGATACTCCTTGACTTCTCAGGGCTTCCACACCGCGCCTTTTCCCTTGGCTCTCCGTCCATTCTGCAGCCCGATAAGCCTCTTCAGCATTCCGGAATTCAACAAGATCTACTCCCTCCAGTGAGACTTCTTCCGTTCACACAACTCTCACGAGAGAACAAGCTATAGTAGCCATCTTGAATCATGAGCCCAGGCCAGCTGTGGCCCACGATCTCTATACGATCTTTAATTCATACATTAAGGTATCAACGACATGGTATCTGGCGCGCATCAAATCAGTAAGATACAATCATTGCCGTACAGTTTGATGCACCTCTGTCCTTCCGCTATTATGCCATGTCACCAGCTTCGCTCCACACTTCCCGCAGTAGTGATCAACGTCCTTCAGCGCTGTCATCAGATACGGAATACATCCCAAACAGAAGCAGCAACATAACAAGGCCGCCCAGCCACTGTACCCATTAGTCTCCTCTTTATTTCTCTCTAAGTTCATGCCAGAAATACGTACTGGGTTGTCTTCCCCGACTCTGCTTCCACGCGTGTCATCTCCCGCTGGCCACATACGGGACAGTCTACCGGAGCAGGAGCTCGTTGTAGCGCATGCAGAGGGGACGAGGTGTTGTATCCGCTTGGGTGAGCCGTACCGGGTTGTACGCCTTGATTTTGGGCCGGTGGTTGCATCGGTGGTTGCATGTAGGCCGTTGGAGGTTGGGTGGGCGTGAGCTCGTGGAATTCCTGATGTTGTTCGTAGGCCGGGGCAGGGGCTAGAGACTGTCAGTGTATTCATATGGGATTTTTGAAGTAGTTGATACATACTAGAGTGAACTTTTTCGTTATTCGACATTGTGAATCGTGCTATAATTAAATTGCGGCAGTTGTTCGACAGAGAGGTGGCCAAACTGAAAGAAAGTGAACCAAAAAGTAGATAGGCCTACTTATAATCTTCATAAGCGCTATTAATCACAGCCCCAGTTGAGCATGTGAAACCACATGGGCCCGTTTCTGGATCGTCGCCATACCGTCCATAGTGGCATTCCTGGAAACTGTTATAAACTGGTTTCCTCTTTATAGCCAGTAAGAAACGACAACAGCTAAGCCATGTCCCACTGATAAGCACGACCGCTTGCCGTCAAAGCCCAGAATCCTGGGCCAGATACGAGATTTCCTGTGGCTGTGGATAGAAGTGGAGAATGGGGCTGAAAGTGTTGGGGAGAGATAGCTGGCCTATCAACGAAATTTCGAGGCGCAGCTCCACTGCAGGAATCAACGTGTAAGTACTCTGTACACTGTATGGAGCATGTTTTGTTGCTTATTCTTATCTCCCGTTAATTTAATTTTAGCCTAGTAGGTTGATTTGACTTGTCATATTAGGAGATGACTTCGATGATCACTCGTATGCCAGCCGTATGAAGTGTTGATCAGTCGAGTTTAAACTGAGTATATCAAGCGTGAAAGACAGAGGGGCATGGGGTCAAAAAACTGTCTGAGGTTTTCAGCCGCACTCTGCTCATATTCTTGATACTCGTATTCGACGCTAGAGCTAACTGCTTTAGCGCTGCTCCGTTCTCCGTAACGGAAGGCTAATTATAACTACAGTAAAACCCCTATATAAGCAGCACCCGATTTAAGCAAAACTCCGGTATAAGCAAATGAACACGGTGTCTAATTTGATTTTCCATATTAATATGCTTAACCCCCCGATACAAGATCTTTGCTTAATTTTTCGCCCTTTCCTATATAAATTTGCCTATATCGAAGTCACAAAATTGCTTATTCAGATATCACACTTTGCTTTAAAGATGGCTAAGAGGACGCGTCGCGCTATTTCAAATAGCCAGAAGGCTGCCCTACGCGCTCAACATCATTTAAAGCCTTATCTTTCTCTGGCATCTCTTTCTAAGTGGTTTGAAGAGACATATAAACAGCCAATTGACCGCTCCTCGATTAGCCGAATCCTCTCCTCTCGATTTGCCTTCCTTGACGACATTCAAGCGCATCAATCTGAAGATAAACGACGCCGTACAGAATCCTGGCCAGAGCTAGAAAAGGCACTCTACAACTGGATACGGAGGGCTGAGGGACAAATAACAATATCTCAGGAGATTATTCGGCAAAAGCAAGGGATTTCTGGCCGGAGGTCTATCCAGAAAGGGAGATGCCGCAGTTTAGCAACGGCTGGCTTCGACGCTTTCAATCACGCAGAAATATTAAGTGGAGGAGTCAGCATGGTGAAGCTGGAAGTGTATCTGAAGATGCAGCTACTGAAATGGTTATAATCCGTCACGCTCTTAGTATATATGCGCCTCAGGATATCTTTAACTGCGATGAGTCAGGTCTATACTGGAGGATGATCCCGGACCGGAGTTTATCTACACGTTTGCTTCCTGGCCGCAAGAAAGAAAAGGCTCGAATAACTGCGCATTTCTGTTGTAATTCAGACGCTTCAGAACTCCTTCCTATCTGGTTTATTGGGACAGCTAAACGTCCCAGAGCCTTTACTGCAGCTGGTATTAATATTGAGAACCTTAACTGCACTTGGCGCTCAAATAAGAAGGCATGGATGACTGGTGATATCTTTAAAGAATGGCTGCTCTGGTTTGATAGAAGAATGCAAGGCCGAAAAGTTGCTCTTTTAATGGACAATTTTTCTGCACATGAAGCTGCATATAAGAAGTAAACCCGCAGCTAAAGAATACACTGGTTATATGGCTTCCATCCTGCTCAACGTCAACGGTCTCTTGATCAAGGGATTATACGCACATGGAAGGCATATTGGAAAAAACAGTGGGTTTTATATATGATGGCTGAGTACGACCGTGGTTTTGACCCGCTATCTACTATGACAATCTTACAAGCAATTCGATGGGCAATTTCTGCCTGGGAATTTGATTTGTCTAGAGATACAGTCAGAAACTGTTTTCAAAAGGCCCTTTCAATTGAATATGTCAATGAGCTTAATCTTATTGACGATATAAAGCAAGGACTTCAACGCCTAAAACTCTCAAATAGTATCCAGGACATTATGGATATTAATCAGTTTTGAATCCCACAGAGGAGCAGGTTGATGATATAGATATTGACTCCGCAGTTCTGTCTGAAATTGCACCGCCTCCAGCTTCAGATAGTGATGAGGAGGAAGATCTACAGCCTCTACCAATAATTACACCTACAGACGCTTTAGAGGGCTTATATAAACTACGACTCTATCAGGAACAGCAGGTTGATGGAGATAAGGCCCTTATTCGGCTTCTTACACACCAAGAAAGGCTCCTTCTGGAGAGAAGAGCTCAAGCTCAGCGTCAGACAGATATCCGGTCATTCTTTGCCTGACCACCCACCTCCACCTTATTAAGCTGCGGGGCCCCCTGGTTGCCAAAAACATGCAGAATATAGGTTATATCTTATAGAATGATTATAATAATTAATATATGCGTTCTTTAATTCAGTATGGTGCAGTAGATTTATATAAAGCTATATAAATATATATATTTATTACCTTGTTCGGTATAAGCAAAAATCCGGTATAAGCAAACTTTTAGCCGGTCCGAATTCTTTGCTTATATAGGGGTTTTACTGTATAATTCAGTTCACTGGCTGTATGAGTGCTGATCGACTTCCATATGAATCGGGATAATTCGAATGGAAGCATTTTTGTGGTCTGTAAGGACACACGTCGCATTCACTAAAAATATGAGCAAATGATTTCAGGCAGCATTGTTTGCCCCAAGACGTCACCCCCCCCCCCCCCTCCTTTTTTTTCGTTTCTCTCTTCGGCTCCTTCTTTTCTCTGTAGTCCATCATTCCCAACCGTCCCCTATCAATGATCCAGTCTATTGCACCCAAGCACAGCCAAATACAATACTCTCAATCTATCGAGAACTTCAAAATGAATATACATCTACGGAGTATAGACACCCCTAAACAAATGGGCACAACCCATCTCACGAGAATCCGCCAACTAAGCGGTCCCCCGCTGAAAAACAGTGAGACAACAAGTGGGAATCGAGGAGTCGAAATCCAGCCACCACCACGTCAGTGATGTTTGGCGAAGATTACTCGGATTGATAAGTCATTGGTAACTCAGCTTTGACAACCGGGTATTCATAGCTAATTTGAGGTTGTCATCAGTCGTGCACGACATGGTTTATTGCTCCTCTGATCGCTAGACCACAAAATGATGCCAGATATGGATGGGTCGCTTCAGCGTCCGTATCCAGAACTACAGCAGTCTGAACCATTAATTCTGCGTCGTATGCAGTGGGCGAGGCCGAATTCAGCTCGGTCAGATGTTCGTCATGGGCGGCTGAGGTTTATTTTAAGGACCGGACAGCGTTGAGTTCATTGTAGGTACGATGCATGTTGCTTAGTGGTTGACCTACGTATAACCTTCTATGTTAGGGCGATAAGAGTGAACCGCCAATTTTTTACAGTTGTATTGATGCGGTTGCATTTAAATTATGCACTATAGTGCTGGTATAATAACTTTGAGTCGAGAGAATTACTCGTTTTCCTCCTACTCCCGAGACACCAGACGATGAGGCTTTCTGAGAGGCCATTTGATATTTAAACATGCGCGAGTTTGTATTTACAGGCTTTCGTTTTCTACAGATTCGAGGCGTCTATCAGATCAAATAGGCTAATCAGTTGTGAAAAGCATGATAGCTATTGCCTCTATAAGCAATCTGCTTCATGGCCATGTTACTTATCGTGGCCAGAATCGTCAAGATCAATATGCTATTGTGTCTATTGTTCCATGGTTTTACTAGAGACTGCGCCATAGGAGTATCAATAAGACTCCATTCTCTTTCCACTCCCAGACACGATAGTTGCTGGTTAAACATAGCCAAAGGTATCGCATAAACAAACACAAAAGAAAACGTTCACCCTGAAATTCCATCAGATTCTATAGACATTGACCATCTCCTACCACTACCTCTGACGGCAACTGCTTCTGAATCTGGTCGAAATTTCGGATCCATGGCTCAATGGCAACTGCAAACCCTCACAATTCACCCATGTTCGCGATTCTTCTTTATCCTCTCAATTTTTCCATGATTCAGCCATACCTACAACTTTGCTCTTTTTATAATAAGGTTGGGTTTGAAATTGAAAAGCTGGAAGTTCCAGCATGGCAAAACTGCCATGACAGACTGTACGCACCACCACGGATCTGATTGCCATGCACGCGCGCCAAATTGAACGCTGCAATAAAGACGCCGAAGAGGCATTATAACAGCTCCAATACATATGTAACCACCAGAAGGAACTTTTTGGTGAAGCTCACATTATTTGAAGGGACCTGCTTAAAGTAAATGAATGTGTTACTACATAACACACAATGGTCGATAGGCAACAGTTCTTTGTGGGGTTTAAAAGAGTATTCCTGTAGACAATGTCTCCATACCGTTGTTTATCACCAGTCCGTCCACCAAAAACTCCTCGTTGGCTGTAACATCCACATCCTTAGAGGTACCATCGTTATCGTCAATTAGTTGGCCAGATCCCTGGTAATTAATATGGTACCGTTTTTAGTAACCTCAGTATTATCCTCCTTTCGAATTAGTATCAGAAGTCCACGGAGACACGGGATCCGAATCTGGTCTTTCACGTTGCTAATATAGTGCCCGTCGATATGCTTATTGACAAGTGTAATCTGCAGTTCAAGCGCAAAACGGACACATCATCGGCCGAAAGTCATGGAGGAAATTGGTTGGGGGTATTGGCAGGTATATGCTTACCACATTCATAAGCTATTCAACTGGTATCAATTTACCGGGCATCACGTAAAGGGATAATCTCTCGAATGTTGTGAAGAAAAATGGGAATTCGATCAGCTTCAGGTATAAGAACATCCGCGTCCTGAATTGCAAAGTCAGCAATTATTGATATGCTCCTCAATTTATTTGTGCTGAATATGAAGAAATATGAGGCTATATTCATAGACCTTTTTTCAACTATTTCAATGACAAGAGTTTGATGTCGTTTATACCTTAATCCTGACCCCTCTTCGACCTCCGTGGAAACTCGTAGAAATGAGCTTCTCCTTCCTGATCAGGCAGTTGTGTACCTATTCAGACAAGCCGTTTTGATGTCTCAAAATAGTGGAAGTGAGGAGGTAGCGGCCAGCTTTTCCGGTATAAATCCGATCGCGCACTTCGTTAAATGTTCTGACCAGTCCTATTCAACAGTTTGTAGTATGGTCTGGTCATGTCGATATATAGGCATTATATAGTCGTCCTCAATTCCTTATAAGTCTCAGCCGACTGTTTTAGAGGCAGATAAGATAGTAAAAAGAAGAAAGATAGGAATGTATAAAGATCCAGAAAGATGGGTATATAGCACATGGACGGTGAAATAAAACGAAAGACAGAAAAGCCCTACTTATGTCCAGACAACAGCAACATCCCTCCTATCCTGAGTCTCTCTTTTCCCGTCCATCGGCGCACCTCCGACGGCATCCCACCTCGGCCTTCGCTGCGATCCATCCGATCGCCCTATATTAACCGCTCCAATTCGCCCTTCAGCAACGACAAACGGACGGAAAACGAAGAAAGAAGTCAATTACCATAAACAAAACTAGCATGTCTAAGCCGTCCGTTGGCTTCGTCGGTCTAGGTGCCATGGGTTTCGGCATGGCCACCCACCTCGTCTCCGAAGGCTACTCCGTCACTGGCTTTGACATCTTCCCAGCCTCTGTACAACGCTTCCACGCGGCCGGGGGCATCCCCGCCTTGTCGCTACGGGAGTCAGTAGAAGACAAGCCATATTACGTGTTATGGTGGCATCGCGCGCAGTGCAGTCGTTCTGTTTGCCGAGGAAGGCATTGTGCAGTGTATGTCTCCCTTTAAGTAAACCAAATGTCTTTGTTTTCCCCCTTTTGTATATATATACCAGGTAAAATTGAAAGGAAAATCATCACTCTAAAAAAATCAAATCACAGACCTCCCCCAAAACGCCACCCTTCTTCTCTGTTCCACCGTTGCAGCATCATACGCCCAATCCGTGGCATCGGAACTACACGCGCGCGGCCGCAGCGACATCCATTTCATCGATTGCCCTGTCTCCGGTGGCGCCAAACGCGCCGCCGATGGAACCCTCTCGATCATGGCCGGTGGTGCAGACCAGGCACTCCAGAGCGGGCGAGATCTACTCCAGACTCTCTCCGCAAAGGACAAACTGTACCTTGTTCCCGGTGGCGCGGGCGCCGGCAGTAACATGAAAATGGTGCATCAGGTATTAGCGGCGATACATATCCTTGGGGCCAGCGAGGTGATGGGCTTCGCGGCACATCTGGGTCTCGGGGCGAGAGATACAGCGGAGAAAATCATTTCATCGGACGCGTGGACATGGATGCATGAGAATCGGTTCCCAAGGATGGTTGAGGAGGATTGGAATCCAGGTGCTAGTGCGTTGACTATTATTCTTAAGGATGCTGTATGTTTCACCCACCCCCCCTCTGGGATGGACTTAGACTTTTTTCGGTTTTGTTTGACTACGTCTGTTGGAAGTGGCTGATTTTATGAATTGCATCCCAGGGAATCATCACCTCCTCAGCGCGCCAGCATAACTTCCCGACTCCCCTCTGCTCCACTGCTGAACAGATATACCTCTCAGCCCTGCTACACGGCTACGGTCCCAAGGATGACTCTGCCATGGTGCGTCAGTACTACGCCTCCCCCATCGCTGACGTAGCCCCCGCCCACGAAGACCACAATCAAGATCAAACGCAATCCCTGCGTCTGGTACTTGACCTCATGTTGGGCATCAATCTCGTCGCAGCGGCAGAAGCCATCTCGCTGGCACGATATCTCAAGGTCGACATGGATCAGTTCTACCGGTTAGTGAGCGACGCTGCTGGCGCAAGTAAGGTGTTTATCACGGCGGGGTTGGACATGATTAAGGGACGGATTGGACAGAATGCACCTGCGGGTGAGCAGACACTGGATGAAGCGATTCAGAGGCTCGAAAGCGCGGTGCAAAAGGCACGCGATATGCATGTGCCGTTGCATTTGGGGAATGGGGCGTTGAGTGTGTTGTTGATGGCTAAGAAGGCGGGATATGCGACCGAGGGGAGGACAAGTGTTATTAAGAGTTATGGGTATTAGAATAGAATAAATGAATTAATTGGAACTACTTGTTGAAAAGTGGACACTGGCTGGCGTAGATGACTGACGTCAATCGGAGCAACTCCGGCTCGGACATTCACCCGATGTCAGGTCCATTATGTAGTACTTACTGAGGGGAACTATATAATTCCACAATCTTCTCTCCAACTTCTCTTCATCCCAACCCTTTTATGCTATAAAACCAAGGGAAAAAAAGAAGAAAAGAAAACGAAAGACAGAAGAAATGACCAATCGCGCCGTCACCCTCCTCAACCACGCCGCAGAGCACCACTACGGAGTCCCTGCCATGTGCTGCTACAACGTAGAAGGCATCCTGGCCACTGTACGCGCGGCAGAAGCCAAGCGCTCACCGGCCATGATCCTCCTTTTCCCATGGGCGATACACTACGCGGATGGACTTCTGGTGCACGCTGCGGCCGAAGCAGCGCGTAACGCCACGGTACCAGTCACCGTGCATATGGACCACGCACAAACCCCGGAAATCATCCGTCGGGCGGCCGATCTCGGCGGCTTCGACAGCATCATGGTGGATATGTCGCATTACGAGAGGGCGGAGAACCTGGCTCTGACACGGGACTTGGTCGCATACTGTCATGAACGGGGCATCGCGACGGAGGCAGAGCCGGGACGGATCGAAGGAGGAGAGGACGGGGTGGCTGATACTGTTGATTTAGAGGGGTTATTGACTACGCCTGAGGACAGTCAGGAGTTTGTCGATACCGGGATCGATTGGTTGGCTCCGGCATTTGGGAACGTGCATGGCGAATATGGTCCGCGGGGGATTCAGCTCGAGTATGATCGGTTGAAGAAGATTCATGACACGGTCGGGGATAAGGTGCGCTTGGTGTTGCATGGGGCGGATCCGTTCACAGAGGAGATCTTCTCCAAGTGCATTGAGTGTGGAGTGTCCAAGGTGAATATCAACAAAGTGTTGAATAATGAGTATGTGAAGGTGCAGAGGGAGAAGGCAGGGAAAGTGCCCTTGACAGCACTGATTGAGGAGGCGACGAACGAGATGCAGAAAGCAGTTGAGGGATGTATGGATATGTTGAGGTCGACAGGGAGATATCCTTGATTAGTATATTAGCTATCAATCTCGTTAATGTCTATAAAATGAATGGGCTTCAGTGTGACTTTTTGGGATTCCCTTGATTCTATAATATAGGCTGTTAAATATGTGTAATAGAAAAGCTAACCGAATTGTATCAATATATATTTCCACCAGCTATCAATGCAGTGAGTAGTGTGATAACATACAAAGTACAAAGTAAACATAAATTGCTAGCATAATAAATGATCATTATATAAATATAATATTACAGTAGTACAGAATATACGCCGGGGAATAAAAAAGTCTCTTCCATAAGAAGAGAAAAGTATAAAAAAAATGGACTCTAAGGGAATCGAACCCCTGACCTCCCGCATGCAAAGCGGGCGCACTACCCCTGTGCTAAAAGCCCAGTTCACATGACGACTAGTCTAATAGACCTCTTAATATCGAAGATTCGAAACTTGAAATGACCAAATTCCCGATCGTATGATTCGACTCTCAACAGCAATTGGTCACTCTGTAATACAAATACATGCGGTGGCTATCAAAAATATTTACAATTTACACCTATTGAAACATCCGACATGAACCTCACAATCCGAGGGAATAATAGCTAGATAGCAGCAGAGACATAGAAGAAGAGACAAATAAGAATGAAAAGAAAGATGCAAAATCACAGATATAAACACGACACTTTCTTTTTACCCATCTCACTCTAGTGAGTGGCCAGCATCTTCTTGATCTCAGCAATCGCCAGCGCAGGGTTCAATCCCTTGGGGCAGGTCCGCGAGCAGTTAAGAATGGTGTGGCATCGGTACACGCTCATGCTGTTGTCCAGAGCATGCTTGCGCTCGGCGGTTTTCTCGTCACGGGAATCAGCAAGCCAGCGGTACGACTGGAGCAGGATGGCAGGTCCCAGGTACTCCTCGCTGTTCCACCAGTACGACGGGCAGGAGGTTGAGCAGCAGGCGCACAGGATACACTCGTAGAGACCGTCCAGCTTCTTACGCTCCTCGGGACTTTGGCGGTTTTCAAGACCCTATCCCTGAATTAGTACAAGCTTGTCATACTCTGTGGTATAAAACCGGGCACACATACATCCTCGGTCTTGGTGTCACGCTGCAGGTATGGCTTGATCGATTTGTACTGCTTGTAGAAATATGTCAAGTCAGGAACCAAGTCCTTGACAACGTAGGTGTGAGGCAATGGGTAGATGCGAGACTCCTTGGCTGTGTCGGTGGGAATGCGACCTGTTACATAGTCAGAACAAACCCCCTCCCTTGTCTCCAAACATTGAGATATCACATACACAAGCAAGCCAGGGTGTTGACACCGTCGATGTTCATCGCACAGCTACCGCAGATACCTTCTCTGCAGCTCCTCCGGAAAGTCAGAGTGGGGTCGATCTCGTTCTTTATGCGGATGAGCGCGTCGAGCATCATGGGACCGGTCCGGTTCAAATCCAGCTCGTAGGTCTGCATCTGGGGCTTCTGGGTGGGCTGGTCGGGATTCCACCGGTAGACTTGGAACTTCTTGACTCGGGGGTTCTCGGACATGTTGGGATCCGCGTTGGGAGACTTGGCCTCGACAGTCGCATAGGAGCGAGCAAACATGGCCGGACGGAACAGAGGCCTCGAGGAGGCGAGCAGGCGCGAGGTAGAGCGAAGAGCAGCCATGGTGGCGGGCGAGAGGAAAGCGACTTGGATCAAAACGGCGCAGGAGTTAATGGTGGATGGAGCAGAATGGAGTAGCGTGGCAGATCAGAGAGCCGCCGTAGAGAGTGAGAGAGGGGAGAGTTGAGGGAGAAGCAGAGACAACGTAAAGGAAACGCGCAACCAGCCAGCCGCAATGAGATGAAGTCCAAGGGGACGGGGAGAATGAACGCTAAAGCGAGAGATGTGTTTTGTCACTCTGGGAGCTGGACTGCCTGAGGTAACCTCGGGTTTTCCGTTCGGCAGGCTGATTCAGCGGCCAAGGGCCAATCAGACGGAGGCTAATTGCAAGCGTCGGGGACACACGGCGAACGTTTGATTGCAGCTGGAATTAAATATAATAATGCCTTGACGGATCCCCTCGAAGCATTGGCCTTTTTTTTTTTTTTATGTTGCTCTTTCTACACGTTATCCACACTAACAATCAAGAATATCTCTTGCATTCTTGGTGCATCATTGCATCATGACGCCTCGCCGTCAATCTGTGCTGTCCCAAAGGGGTAACGGAACCGAATTTCCGTCGAGTTGCCGCCATGTGAATCCTTCTCAGGCAGAAAGGCATTTCAGGCAAAAAGGCATTTCCGCTGCGCTATTCCTGTTTGGTAAAACTCATGAATGGAGAAAGTATCATTGGCCCCATAAGCGTTATATGTGAAAGTCCATATGATGAATATACGAAACAATTGTAATAGGACTCCTATTCAGCATTATGAACTGTGCTAGGATTGATAAATGTTATAAGTAGATGACTGTGAATCAAAAATTTGTCTGTCCAGTCCGCTAGATTTCTCTGACCAGACTGCCTAACGGACCGGAAACGTTTATAGTGTAACTAGTGATTACTCTTTTCATGATTTTTTATAGAGTACAAGTGTAATGAAAATCAACACATGACTATCTAATTACAACAGCAACTTGTAGACCATAAAACCAACAATCAGCTATCACTTCACCAAGCACTGTAGAAACCTGAAAGAGGGTCAAAAAATAAAAATGTATCGTCAGCGACAGGACTCGAACCTGTGCACACGAATGTAATAGATTTCTAGTCTATCGCCTTAACCACTCGGCCACACTGACTCTACTTGTTAACAGCTAACTTGGAATTCCTTAAATTTCTAGAATAAGATCTATAGCAGTAGTAGATTAACAATCTGGGGCTTGATTGGCTTCGATATATAGTATGCGACTACTGTTGTGTCCTTAAGGGACTTACAGCCAACGAGAATCTGTCTCCGTGCAGCGGATGGGCCACGTAGGTAGCTGCTGCCTGCAAATAGTCACCCTGCCCTTGGTGCCACCACAGGAGCAGCTCGTGCCATCCGCCAGACAATAACAGTGTCTGCTCCAATGCATATCTTGCTCCGCTGTTTGTTAGAAATCAAGGATGGGTAATATTTATTGGAAATTAGGAGACACTCTCTACCATCTCATCCAAAAGATGTCCCTCGGATTGTACCCTTAGCTACCAAAACATCTAACCCGCCTCTACGAATTTCTTAAACTTCAAGAACCAACCTGGGACTTCACAATCTACCGTACCACTTACACTCCACAATCCACGCTGTATTCCCGCGGATAATAGACCTAGTAACCTCATGCGTTAAGTACAAATTCTACGGAGACTATTTAGAGACTGCAAGATAGCAACCCAGACAAGGCCGACAAAGCTGTCTTCGATGAATTGTGAACCTGCTACCAACCACGCATTATCGAAGATGCCTAATTCGACGACGCACAGATAGACTCGGTCCGGTCTCATTTTGAGTCCTGGGTTAGGAGCGGAATATACGTGATCGATGCCCTAGCTATCGGATGTTCACCGTGGTTGGTGAGGAGTCTTTCCAGACGCTGCTGGATGCACCGCCTGTGGAAGAAGGTGTGGCACGGCTGAGAAGGCCTAACCAATGACTCCTTCATTCAAATACTCAAGCAAACCCTAATGGGCTGACAGGAACATCGCTATCACCGACATCAACCCTCAGTACGTTTGGGTGGTGATGCCACTACCGTCAACGATGCTGATATGATTTGAATCGACCACGTTACCGTAGTCCTACCGAATATCCTCCCATTGACAGCATACCATGCTAACTAAACAGACCGCTCGCATTGGTCGTCAACACATTGTCCTAGGAACCAAGGCCGACAACCGTATCACCATCTCCAACTTCTTTATCAACGGCGAGTCAGACTGGTCCGCTACCTGCGACGGCTACCGCTACTGGGGCATCTACCTGGGTGGCTCCTCCGATATGGTCTCCATGAAGCGCAACCACATCTACCACACCAGCGGTCGCAGCCCTAAGGTCCAGGGCAACACTCTCCTGCATGCCGTACCTTATATATCTTTGTTCTCCATCTTAGAGACACCCATGGACTAACAGTTATCATATCTCAGGTTAGCAACTATTGGCATGATAACTCCAGTCATGCGTTCGAAATCCCGGGGGTGGCTACTTTCGCCGAGGGCAACGTCTTCCAGGACATCGGTGTCGTTGCTGAGCGGGGACCCCCATCAACAGTGCCCTGTTCACCTCCCCCACACCACTACCAACAACGTTTGCTGTCCTACATCGATCGAGCCTGTCAGATCAATGGCATTGGGAACTCGGGTACCTTCAAGCAGTCGGATGAGAGTTTCCTGTCTAAATTCCAGGGCAAGAATATTGCTTCCGCTGAGTTTTATACTTCTGCGGCCTTTAGTGTTTCCTCCGACGCTGGGCAGGGCCACTTGTAAGAGATTGAGCTGTTCACCTGGTAGGATATGAAATTTCCAACCATGAGTGGACAGGGCATTGGTTGTTTCTTGTATTAATAATCTGTTCAACCCGACCGGCTTTACCCTACTATTTCATATTTCTAGTGCCTAATTAGCAGTACTGCTGGATGATGTGCTACTTATTCTGAAAAGTATGCATATAGTATGCAGGTCTAGATCAGACAGTGCAATTGGCCTAGGATCCATCAGTACCCTGGTCCTATGTGATGGGAGAAGAATCTCCGTACAAGAGCACTTTTCATATAATTTCGATGAGGTATTTATGCCAAATTCTTGTCTCCTGGATTTATCTGTTTACCATGGACTATTTAATCTACATTATTTTTACCCGGCTCAATAAGCGGGTAGTAGACAGAATTTTGGAGAATCTTGGAGACAGCAACGTAAGATTTGAGACTCTACATAACTCACTATTTTGGCTCTATTAGAGCCCGGGTTGTAATTGGCCGAACGGTTTGTCTTGATATAATCTCGTTCCTAGACGACATGGCAATTTGAAGCACACTCTGATTTGATCTCTCCCAAACTACAGCAAGACACAAGGAGTTTGTCAAGTGACACAAGGCAAGCAAGGCAGATACCTCTCCTTAGTGCGAACTGACCCAACCAAAATAATCAACTTAATAAATTGCAAGCTGCAGAATCTACTCAATCAGCAGGCCTAACCTCTCACTTCACAAACAACGACGATATCCCCCCTAATGCTGCAACACCTGTCCAAACTGGCCACAACACCCGAAACCCCTCGACGTAACCATCGTGATCTCCGCCGGGCATCAACGCCGCTAATTCCACCGTATTTAAATCCAAAAACCGACGTTCAGGATCCCAAGGCAGCTGATTCAGCACGATCGTGCCGCTAACCGGGATAGCGAGACACATGCCCCATGTCCGGAGGATGGAGTATAAGAGGATCGGGGGGGGTTTGCGCTTGAGGAGGCCCTTGGATTCATCGTCGTCTTTTTCGGAATCGCAGGCTTGGTTTTGAATGCATCTGTTGTAGGATGGGATGAGGAAGGCGTGGGATAATCCTGCGACGAGGAATAGGAAGATCCATACGGAGGTGTGGATTTTGGAATGCAGGATTTCAAGACATCCTGTGGAGACAATGGCAAGGATCCAGCCGAGACGGAGGATCCAGGTGGTTAGGTTGGGTTGATGGAGGAATCGTAGTCTTTCGAGTAGGTAAAGAGCAGGTAGGGTTGGACCGATTAAGGTCACTAGACCAAGTCCTGTCAGGGCACAGGAGAGATATTTGACGAAATCAAGGTGCATTGGAAGAAATTGAAGATGGGTTGATAGCTGTGATTGTTAGAATATTGATTTACATCATGTCGCATCTGAGTGTGAGACCAACCAAGAGACCATGAATAAATCCACTTCCATGCAACATCGTTGTAGAGAGTGTCTTGAACATGTCAGATCTAAAGAATGGGTACACCGTCCAGAATCGCTCGTAGACAACCAGAATGAGCAGTAAACTTGCACCAACGCATATGGGCGCCAATGTGGCTGCTGCATCCCATGCAAACCGCGTGCCACCCCAACTGATTCCAATTAGGAGACATCCTACCCCCAGCAAGCTCAAGAGGGCTCCAATCCAATCCAAACGCCGTAATTTGCAGACGTATCCTACTTTGCCCTGTCCGCATCCTCGCAAGTCAACGGCAAAAGGCACCACGAGCATCCCCAAGGCGCAAAACACGAAACTGGAGTAATACAACCATATCGGAGTCGCATATTCACCAAATAATCCACCTAGAACAGCGCCCAGAATGGTACCGGTTACCTGCGCGCAAAAGATATAGCGTGAGAATCGAGTCTGGTGATATTTTGGTATCAGATCTGAAATAATCAGGAATGACGCAGCCAAAATGCCTCCGCCACCTGTGCCTTGGAGAGACCGACCGGCGATTAACCCAGCCAGATCAAGCGAGCCGCCGCATACTCCTGTTCCGATTGTTGCGAGAACCACCGCGGAGAGGAGAATGGGTCCATGGCCGAATACCTCGGCTAACATCGACGAAATGGTCTGACTTGCTGCGTTGGCAAGAAAATAGGAAGTATTAATCCATAGTGTGCTTTCAAGAGGCTGTTCGAGACCGACTGCTAGATCCTGTTTCGGATATACTTGTTAGACCATGGTTGTGCCCTGCTTTCAGACGTACATACTGGGATTAAAGGTGTAGCCACCGTTGCGTTAAAAGAGTCCATCATCACCAGGATGCAGATACAAGTCATAAAGAGCCATTCTGAAACTCCCGGTTTCCAGTCTGGCTTGTCCAGACCAGCTTCTAGATCTGGTTGAATGCATGTTCCGACAAAGGGTGTGGCGTGCAGGCTATTATATTCGTTCCCCAAACAGTGGATGCTAGTGCGAGGCGCATTCTTGACACTGGGTGCTTTGCCAGCGGTATCAATTTCGGCCAACTCTATACTTCTACCCATTTGATAACCTCGAGAGAAACATTAATACCATAAGAATCGACCAGCGAGTCATAGATTGGGAGCGGCGCAATCCGATTGAGCAGTGTGCTCGGCAAACGTTATAAAGCAGAAACCGAAGTTGCATACATACTGTTCTCTAATATAATTGCCATTTCTTGAAGTACTGACTGGCTATATGGGGCAGGCCACCAGTGCGGGTGGGTTTCCACTGCGCAAGGGATGATGCTAACAGGTACCAAAAAAGGGCATCATCCATAATGATGGGTTCTGCCCCGGGAGACACAGCACTGCAGGTGGAAAGGTGTAAGGAGATCGTCTGGATCTGAATTTTATAGTTGTAAATCAACAGAAGGAGTTGTCATTCCATCAAGCTTGGTGTTGCGTTTGTCATTCCAGTCCGGATTTTGTTTTCTCATTTTCGTGTACTTAATTCGCCTAGGTGATTAGTTGGTATGTGAGCGGAGGTCAGAAATATGCACGAAAGTAGAGATGGATTTATTGGTCCAGTATGTATGATGTGGATCCCGATATTTCCCTTGCATGATGGCGGTGCTCTATTAAATAGTATAGTGACGTACATACGGGAGACCGGGTTACCTCCAAGGGTGACATATATTGATCGATGATCAGCAATATTAATATGCTTGTTCAGCTCCGCCATCGCGGCAATACGTATCCTCCGATTTCCCTCATGAACTGCATCGCTCGCCCCATGAACTCCGCTACGTCCTGCCCCAGCCACACGGGGATAAGCTCAGTTCTCGTACCCTCCAGCTCTCGTAGATATTTTCCCGCGACCTGACAGTTGATCAGCCCCAATTGAGCTTTCTTCAGTGATCTGCTATTCTGAAACCAACTCACAAGAATACAAGATCCATTCTTCTCTCCGTCCATCGAAACATGCGCGATCGCCTCCGCCACCCCCTGCACAGTATTGGCTTCCAGGCCAGCATCTTGCCACTTCTGTGCAAATCCTGCGGTGATCTGCGTCGGGGTGAAGAAAGGAGCAATGCCATTCAAACGTATGCCATATTGACGCGCGGTGTCTTGGGAAGCTCGTAGTAGTCCCACTATTCCGTGCTTCGAAGCCACGTAGGCAGTGACTCCAGTACCCCCGAAATAGCCGGATGTGGATGCCAGTAGCACGATAGACCCTGGGGATTTATTGGATTTCATATGATACATGGCGAGTCGGAGAGCTTGCCGTCCGTCAATTAATCAGCTCCTCTGGGAAAGAAAAGGGAAGATAAAACGGGTAATTACTGTTTAGTGTTCCCTTTAGGTTGACATCAATTACTTTGAAGCCCTCCGTTGATTCTCGCAGGTTTCCATCCTCGTCTACGTCGTTCATGTCCAAGACTGGCTTCGACTCCATCGTCCCTGCATTGGCAATCACAATATCGATGTGTCCGAAGCGTTGCGCTGCTTGGTGAAACAGAGCAGTCATTTGTTGCCAATCGAGGATATCGGCTGCAAGGAAGGCTGCACGATTGGAATACGCGAATGTTTGAATGAGTGATTCGGCTCGCCCGCGGTACTCTTCGAGGTCTGATATCACGACATTTGCACCATGGGCGTTGAACAGTGTGGCTGTTGCAGCGCCGATGCCATTGGCACCACCAGTGATGACGACCGTCTTGGTGGAGGCGTGCGAAAGAAGGGAGGTGTCGAGATGATATTCCTGCATTTTGATAGTCGACTTGCCTGATGGGAACAGGAAAAGCGAATGAAGGATCTACCGACTTGAAGAATAACGTGACGCGAGCGGGGTCGTTGGCAATCCTCTCTGTCTACAGAGTGACACTACAGTGCAAACCTCCCAGTCGCTCGGAATTATTGTCAAAATATCTATGTATGTACATCTATCTAAACTGATATCCACTACTCAAACTTGTCCCTACTTGTCGCTCTCGACAATCGTGACACATTTGCAGATGATTTGCGGCTGTGAGCAGTGCTCACGGCGTGGAAGGAAAAGTCAAGCTCTCCGACTAAGGCTTTCACGTCCCTATGGGTTTGGTTAGTATGGTATCAATGGGGGCCGACCAAGGGTAGAACCCACCTCATAAGCCTCTCTACGTCGCCCACAATACATCTCGTCGAGATCTGGAGAACAGCAAACGTAGCAAATCCAGGCTCCGCAATGTGACGCAGACTGAGAATATCCTTGTCTAGCGCTTCTAGTCTTCTCGAGAAGCTGTATGGTCTCGGGGTTTTCAGATAGGGCGGTAGAGGCTGTTGATTTGTGATGCTAGCGGACAAAAGACACAGCACCGAAGTAACTTCATGGGTTGTGATTCGCGCACTAGACACCAGCCTTCGAAAATCATGAAGCCAAACAGAGTTACTCTCATCAGGATCGTCGCCTAGTTGCAGAAGGGTGTCTGAAGCATATCCCAAAAGGCTCAGATAGTTGACAATGCTGGTCGGGGTGTTAGCACGAAGCCTAGATACTACGCATAATGTAAGGCCGTACCTTTCAATACATGATATAATTGTGTCATACTGCTTCTTGGGAAAGCGGCCACCGATAGGCACTTCCCATTTCAAAAACTCAGAATATGTTCGAAGACAATTCAGCATCAACACCTGCTTGGAAAAGACTTTGTTACGAGCCTTTAGAAGCTGACGTCCGCTCGAAGTTTTGAGGGCCAGGTCACCCTCATCACCACGCATTCGCGCAGACACCGTCTCATGGATGATTGAGTAATAATTAGCCAGAAGATATAAGGAAGCCCCCAGGCTTCGACGAAGGACGGAGTGTTCCGAAATGGGATACGGAAAGAAGGTCCAGAAAAAGGAGACAGCGATACCTCCCGTTACTGTCGCCAGTCGATATGGCGCAAGGAGATGGATGGGGTAGTACGGCTGCCCATTTGACGTTGCAACTCTCTCACCAACCTTGCGAACCTGAAGCTCGTATCCGACAATCATGGCTGTTGAGATGATGGTGATGATCCCAATTATGCGAAAGCGAAACATTTTAATCGGCACGTAGAACATGATAGATATGAATATGAAAAAAATGACGATAATACCCGGTGTCTTCTTCCCAGGAATAAACCAGCACAGGAAACTGAGTATCATGGCTAGAACAGTGCCAAGAATACGGAGGACGAAGCCAAAAATACTTTGCCCCGATGTGGGAGACATGCTGAGGTTTACCATGATCATGGCCCAAACGAAGCGTTGCTTGATGAAGAACTCCTGTGTATCGTGAATGAAGGCAACGACGGCAATGGTCATGGTGGCACAGGCTACTCGAAGACCATACGCGGACTCTGACGACCGCAAAAGCGAAGGGATGACTCTGATTTTATCCCCAAACTTTTGAAAAGCTGTATCCGGTGGAAGATGCTCTGGATCCTTTCGGTACTTGTATGCCTCTCCAAGTTGAAGGAAGTTGTTCTGGGTATGCATGTCACCTATGTTGTCGTCCTCGTGAGAGTCATCTTTGAATACGCTGGTCGCCCACTTTCGCCAGCGTTTCCAACCCGGTATGATAAGATGTTTTCTGGACAGTTTCCCACTTTCAAGTCTCTCGTCCGCAAAGCGAACAAATTCAAGGACAACATGGCCTGTGGAGTTAAGCAGCTGTTCCATCTAATGTAGTTGTTAGAAGCGCAGTCCATTGTTTGGATTGAAAACCTACGTATAAAAACAAATACAGCTGCCGCCTACTTCTGTCGCGACCAATCCCAAATCTGTCTGTAGGGACATCGTCAACATTCAGATTCGCCGAAGGGCGTTCGAAAAAGTCGGGAGGCAATTTAATCCCTTTTTCTTCGCTCCAGGTCCTTAGAGCGATCCTTTTCGCCACTTTGAATTCGCGCAACTTCTGTTCCAAGTGGGCTGCAAAACCTTTTTCTCCAGGACCGGTATCCACAGCGGAGGCCTCCACATCCTGGGCTGTCTCGGCTGTAGTTGTGGCGGTCTTCTTTGGCGGCTTGGACATTTTGAGCACAAATGAGGCGTGTTGAAGGCCCTCATCAATTGCCTGGATCATTGAGTTGAATGGATCGTGCACGGCTCTCATGATGTCATTCCACTCCTGCACAATTCGGTGGCGCATCAGATCATTGATGTCTGCTGCAGTGGGATCTATCGGCTGATTCCACTTGTTGTAGTCTGACAGGCGCTGGAAGATATCCACGACGAAACTGAGCCCTACGATAGGGATCATGATTTGTCGTAGATGCCTAAATATGGCCTGCAGATCGTCGGGTCCCAGATTTCCAATTGCTATCTCACGCTTCGCGAATGTCAAATCGCCATGGAGCTTACCATGGAGATCGGTGAGTTTCTGAACTGCTGCTCGAATGGCTGCAGCTTCCGGGCTATAGACTTTACCCTTCTTGGTGACCTTTTCGACATGTGAATCATAAGTCTCTGCGCGCCCAAACATATCATCCCGCTCCAAAGTGCCGAAATATTCCCCGTGCGCATTGAGGGTTGCACGCAAGCCACCAACATAGCCTGCCATTTCTTTGAAAACTACTGTCCTCGTTGTAACAGGGTAAATGAAAAGACAGGTGCCCGTGGACAGCGCCAACCCGGTCAGGCTAGCTTCGAGTAACTTCCTGACCATGCTGATGGCAGCAGTCATGGTAGGGAGTCGCGGGGCATACACAAACGTTATGTTGGCCACCATCGAATAGATTATCACGGGGAATTGGAACTGCTGATACCTTGCACGAAATGAATGAACCAAGTAGATCTGGAAAAACAGCCAGACCCCACTGACAGCGGATGCGGAGGAGTTGTACGGTGTGTCTATTATGGTTCCCATTGCACTGGACGCTTTGTTTGAATTAGAAGACGAAGAAGTCTCCGTATTACGCCGTGCTTTTACGCAGGAATACATCATTAGGAGAGCAACAGCAGACGCAATACAAACTGCCACCACGTCAAGGATCATCATCTGGACAAATTTGGCACGCGGCATGATGGAAAACCCCAGGACGGAAATAATGGCCACTAGGTATGCCACAGTGTTGAAGTGAGATGCAAACGAATCCGCTTGGGAGCTATCAGGCATCAGCATACTGCTGCAGTTAAAAGTAGCTATGGAAGCTGAAGAACGGGGAGGTTCAACTTACGCAGCTATGGCGATGGTTGGTGGGATGGCACCCCTGCATGAACCGGTCAGTCTAGGTTATGCATGAAGCCACTTCGTTTCGAGAAACTTACTTCATCATCAATAGCCCTGTAGGTATATCCAATTCCAACTTGGCCCAGGCTTTCTTAATTTTCGCCCCAGGGGTTGATTTCGGTTCTTTCTTCTCATCAGGGCTATCTCGCGGAGGCCACTGTGAGTCAGCCGATTGGTTCGAACTGACCCGTGACGCCATTTTGACGCTCTCGGAGAGTATCCGTTCAGAAAGATATCACAGTTAATCTGTCTGGCATGCACGCCAACCCCTCAACTGGTTTTCTCGGGCGGCCACGTGATCAGTAGGGAACGACCATCGAGGCCACCAAACAGCAGCAGCGGCGGAGATACCCGGTATATCTGATGCGGGGATGCTGCGATACGGGGGGAATAGCAATTTAAACTCTCCATATGAGGGGAAACCACGCGCATGGCCAACCGAGTTTTGAAGGAAGCAAGCGAGCAGCAATGATCGGCATGCAAGGGTGGGTCGGCTATGATGTTGCCAAGAACGGCAAAGGGGAAACTTCAATAGCCGGGCTTAGTTACTATGGATAATATTTAGTCAGCCAGAGGTACGGAGTCGACGCGATTCTCTATAATTAGAGAAAATGGATGAAATAACGGAAAGAAAGAGTTTGCATGGCGTTTCTCAGGCAACAGATGTGGTCGGCCTGGGCAACGTGTAACCGTTGAACCCCACCGTGAACCGTGGCGTAACTGGAGAATCAGCTGCAAGCGTGCCTGCAACATGTGGAGATCTCAGCACTCTAAGCAAGTATGTACTTCATACAGATGGCGGGGCCTTCTCGGTGATCTCCGTGACTTAATAGTGGAGGAGCTGTCTTGGCTACCAATTTCCCGGGGTATCATTTCGTTTGCCTTGGACATGGATTAAATGAATTTTGATAGAGCTCGTGCCATTGCAGCATGAATGATAAGCTTAGAACCCAAGCCTTCTCTAAAGTGATCTCAGATAAGGGAGGCTTTGAGGTGTATGAGGAGAGAGAAACCCTACACGGATATTAGACAATGGAACATTACTCTCAAAAGGGCCTGATTTCGTACCATATCCCCTTCACATACCGATATGCTGCTTGGGGTGCCATTTCGCATAATTAATTACCTGCCATGGGAAATAGTCGAGTACCTACAATATCACGTAAGTTTGTTGATTCCCCAAATAATTTGTATGCTTGCTTGTTTATTATTAGTAGGTCCCTTCACGTCCAAAACGAGTCTATGATGGGCTGATTTCCGATTTAGCTAACGAATCCTGACCTATCGAAAACCAATTCCACACAAACGCTAAGATTGCAGTCATTTAGATTATGAAAGGTCGCCATGCCTTTTAACGCTGCTTCTTATCATTAAGGAGCTGCATAACGTCGGATTTCATTAACAAGAAAAACCGGGTTTTGGCTGAAATTGGTATGTCTCTGTCTATTGAGATTTTGGGAGGAGTTTATATAGCCACAACGCTGGCTCGCTCATGCCACACCCTTACTGGCTGCCACTTAGATCACCGCCGCTGATCCAAGTTCAAGGGAGTCTTTATAAATCCACAATTAAACAGGAAGCTGATCAGAGGAACTAAAATTTGTCGATTTCAAATACTGAAAAGGAGTTACACTTAGGATAAACATATTGGCTGGGATAAATATACTTGTCCGATACTCTTGACCGGAGAATCCTGGATCAATGGAGGTAGCATTACCAATTGCTTTTCATTCTTCAGAGGTAGGAGAAGTCCGTCATGTAAGGGAGGTGAAGGAAATGTGTTTGCAGAGAGCCACATCGGCTCGGTTGTCGATTAGCCCTTCTTGAAGGAGTCCATAAATTGTGTTGATAAGGTACTGAGCCGATCACCCCCTGCTTCGAGTGAAGCACGACAGTACCTAGACAGACCACCGCATCACTGAGTGAGTGAAGGACTCTTCTAAGGTGAATTGGAATACTCTTTCATCGTCCTCGCGACTTCATCAATTATATGTGGCGAGATGTACTTTGGTCCAGGGAGGGTGTAGCGCATCATTGACTGGAAGGTGTGGTTCATACGGAATGGGCTTCGCTTGAGGTCGATGCCTTCCTGGCCGTAGGTTGACTCCCTCGCAGAGCATAGTTAAAGCGGCCAGACCAGCAGCTAAAGCTGTTGCTTCGGAGCTTCCCTCTGTTATCCTACGAGAGTCATCCAACTTAATTCGATCCAGTCCTTGACATGACAGAAGATATCGACATCCGCTGGAGTCCGTGACAGGCTTCCTCCATACTCAGCGGCACCAACTCGGCTGATAACATATGGTGCACTTGTGTGAGGTTAGAGAGGCTTCTTGATTATTTCCTTACCCTGTTCGTGTGAGGTGCAGTACATGATGGGTATCGACCGACCGTCGTGCGGTTTAGGAAAAACCAAATTCAGGTACGTTTGTCCTCCGATGAAGCGTCATCAATCGTCCAGCTCATGGAAATAATATCAGCTTTCTCTTCGATGGCTCATTCAATTGCCTTCAGAGCACAACCTTTGTATTACCAATAGAAAAGAGCACCGGGGCGGGTCAATACTTGTTCTAGTAGCATCCTTCGTAGTGAATGAAGCAGAGCTCTTTTCAAGCCCAGTGTGTAAGCCCTTGTTGCTCAGTTGAACGTGGGCATTAGAATGGAGTGGTACTAGTCGGTGAATTTTGGTAAGCAGAATTGGCGATACAGGATGAACTGAACGCGAGGTAATGTGCTGGAATTCACGCTCATCAGACTCCATAATAGGTGTCAGCTCATCTAGACAGCCCGACGGTGGTCATGAAAGTCGAAATCCGCTACGGAGTGTGTATCACTGGCCGAATGAATTAGCGCTGAAGTATAAAAGATTATATACTAACTAATATAAATCTAAAGAAATCTCACGTAAAGATCATCCTCAGACCTGTCTTTTCTGCCATGCCATTCTGTTACTACAGATAAGATAAATCTATAGAAACTAGGAAGAAATGAAGTAATGGTAGATGCGGGCTTTCGAGTCGAGTATCTAATGAAAATCTTTGGCTTTTCTTACCTACTGTTTCGTGTCTATTGTAGTTGTTGGTCCACCAGATTGAGAGACATTAATATAGGACCATTAGCTGTATGATAGAGCCAGGCGCTTGTTTGGTTCGTGATAGTCGTATATGAATTAGTTCTCAAGACCGCACAAGTTTATCTACAACAGACCCACCGAGCAGTGATAACGAACTTAGACGGCAAAGAGTTCAATACTGGACTTGCTCCCATCTAAGGTAGCATGGCTAATATTACCCTTGGTGCACGTGTACTGCTGTAACCCCAGACGAGCCTGCTCAAAGCTACGGCGAACCGAGCCGGCTGATTGCCGGAAGTTTTGGATCCTGTGGAGTACAGTTTCATAGCGAAGCATTTTCGATATGCAAAATTATATCAGGTTGTTGTAAGGCCTTTATTTTTTATTTTATTTTAATTTTCTTTTTGAGTTCAGGACTGTACGCCAAGGCATCATCACAAGGCTGCAAATGTATTCATCAAAACCACTGGGATAGAACCGAAAAAAGTGTATCATCGTCCAACTCTCCTAATACCTCTGACTCATGCCTCTTCAGTGACAAATAATGCGTAATGACCTTGCTTTCCATAATATGTTCTAGCTCATACGAGTTGGCATCAAGGATGTCTAGGGCTTGATCGAGACTTCGGGGAAGCGCCTCTTGGGGTGGCTGGGAGAATTTCATGCTATCAGAGAGGTCCTTGCTTGACTTATCCTTCCATCGCAGGGTCTCCTGGTTCTCTATACCCAGGAACCCAGCAGCAAGAACCAAAGCCACGGCTAGATACATGTTTGCTGTCGCATCTGCGCATCGAATTTGCCAATGGCCGGCTTTGATTTTTCGAATGGGCAAATTTCGGTTTTCAGTCCCCCAGCTCACAGTCTCCCCAGCTTCAATTTTCTGCACACGGCGATAGGACTGGTGATATGGCAGTGTGCAGGCGCAGATTGACCGCAGTCGATGAAGTATCCCGGCCAAAAAGGCATCTTCGTAATGTGTAGGGTTGATTGAAATATGGATATGCTGACAGTTAACAGATGCGCTTGGCAACGGCTTAGGAAGCATTGTGGCAATGTATCCATGGCGCTAATAGTGGTCTTGATGATATCCTGTGCCCTCACCAGCTGGTCAACAGCCTGCTTAGGAGGCAACGGCGCGAGAACTATTTCGTATTGCCCCATCGGTCCCTCGATGTGGAAGCCTTGCACCTGTACTCCGGCTGATAAAAGCTCCATCACTGATCCTTCCACATATTTGGAAGATATTTCCCGCAGTCCAGCAACTGTGTAATGGCCCGGATGCGAACTGAAAGCGGTAATTTCACCCTTTTGAGATCGCTCGAGAATCGTAAATTCTCAAACCCAACGAGAACGTCCAACTTAGGATTCACAGATGCTCTTTTCATTACGGTATCAAGAGCTCGTCTTGGGCAAAGATCCAGATTGGGCGTGGGATTGCCAAGGACTTGTTCCACGATCGAACACATGACAACGGCATATAGCACATTCTGGCCGTCCATATTGATCGTGGACAACGACTCCCAATCTGGATATAGCAAATGAACGGCAGCTGGCTCGTACGAAACCACAGAATTTCGGGAAGACAATAAAAGGAAATTTGCCCACACCGTAAAGGGCTGTCTCTGGATGCGAGCTCAAAGCAAAACCATTTTGTCAATACGCGCGCTCGCAGGATCCCAGAATAATCGACCCATTGGTACCGGATGAATTGGATATGGGGGTGTACTTTGAAAAACTCTTCCAGAGAGCTTTGCGATCTGTTGAGGAATTTAGCTGTGAGCACGGTGTCATTGTTGCAAGACGACAGTCCATGTTGTATATTGCTAAATTGGAAAGAGCTGGGACGCTTTATTGTTGTTCTTGTTCTTTATTTTTTCTTTATTTTTTTCTCTTTTGGATTCTCCGGATTGGTAATAGGGATGTCTCGAATAACTTTTTGAGATGGTTATTATTATCACAATAAGACAGTAAGACTGGTATTATATTATGGGGAAATTGGATATACTGCTGTATTAAAAAGATCCCGTGACACTTTCCAGTAAAGGTATAACACGGTCAACTGGCAGAGATACATGGGATGTGCTTGTTTGGTGGCGAATTGTTGTGAGGAGTTCAACAGCAGTAACGGTTAAATGCCGGTGACGTGGGCCTGATTTTCTGGCACCTCCTCATCTGCAGCTCAAATATATGGACCTGCATTGGGTTCCTCTGCCGAACCGGTAAAATGATGCCAGCAATTCCAGCAGCTTGCCATCAGTTTTCCGTGATGAAGCTAATCCACCGAGGTAGAGAACACGCAAAACATGCTCTAAATATCTACATTAATCATATGCCACTTGGGATATTTAGTATAGATTGGATCTAAAACACCAAGCAAAGATGTTGAAATTATCCCTTCAATGATTGACCGCAACATCCATGAAAGGTGCCGTAGATATTTGAGAATTGAAGTTATAATTGCTCTTGTGCATGCCTCTTTGCTTTCGATTCTGCTTCCATCACATATTGTTCATTATCACTATCTTCGCAGCAATGATTTTAAGAGTTTCTTGTCTACGACCTAAAGAGAGTAACTAATATTCCAGGTTGCCACGCAGAGCCGACCTTTCCTCTTTGGCGCCAATTTCTTTTACTGCAAAAGTGCACTGAAGTTTACCGAGAGTATTCCGATACTGCTAAGCTCCCTGAAAATATTCCATCATTGGCGTGATAATTCTGCCATCTCTAATAGCGGCATAAATGATCGAAATCCACGACCCAATTGTCTTTCGTTCATGAGAGAGTTTCCGGTCCTGCCTTAGTGTCGGATGCTCTGCTAGACCGGTGTGGAAGGGGACTTTGAGCTGCATTCTGATATACCGATAGAGCACTTTGGCTGCGTCCCCGAGGAACGCTTCTGTCTTCATCTCCTCAGACGTGGCCGCACGAAGACGATTGAAAGCGGTCATGCTCTCAGAGGAAATTCTCTCGGTTAGCTTATCAATAAGTTCCAGGGGATCCGCTTGTGAGGTGATCGAAATCAATCCATATCCACGGATGGTTTTCAATAGTGGAGGAACCAGTGACTGGGACATGAGTTGCACACGCAGCGGTAGGTCCTTCCGAGCAGAGCTGGCCCACGAATCGCGAGCAGACTTGGACAGCTTCTGACGCAACAAATCCAATTGCTCCTGGGTCATTCGTTCCAAAGTTTCCTTGGTGACGGTCGCAATAATGCGGTCAACCGCCGTTTGAAATGTTAAGTGAAGGACCCTTAGGTCCAGGGCCTGACAGACAACGTAGAGGTGGGCGGCGCACATCAAGGAAACAATATCTACCGCCTGCATGGTATATCTGGCAGAGATTAATGCGAGGGAGTTGATGGGTTGGTTGTTCATCTCAGCAGTCTGGGTATGTGACGAAACGGGGTTCGCTAGGTAAGCTAGTTCCGACATGTACGCAGCCATGTTGATATCCACGCCTTTCATAGTAAACGAGAGGCTCGGGTCATCCGCGGCAAGATTTGCGGGGAGTCCCTGATTCAGGTCCGGGTTAATTAACTCGGATGAAACGCTAAAGAGCATTCTTCCGATCATCTGGAGAGCATGTCGCGTCTTCTCTGTTGCGGTGGTCACGGAGGCTGCCTGGAAGTTGCAGCCGGAGTACACCTCTCCACACCGGGTGTCAATGACCGGGTTATCCTGGGTCGAATTCAGTTCGGTACCGAGCTGGTGCATACTCAGCAGCAGATCCTCCAACCCTGGGCCTAACCACTGCGATGCACCTCGAAGAGCGTAGCGATCTTGGAACACACCTGTACGATAGAGGTCTTTCTTCTCGAAGCTTTTCATGAGCAAGGAGCCTTTAAGAAGCGGCGGATATTCCGTGCGACCTCTATCTGTCCGCTATGAGGTCGGATGGAGGCGACAAAGTGGTGGTAGTTCTCTTGGTTGCCCAGGAGCGCTTCACACGACATGCCCGTGATGATCTGCGCCAAAATAGCCAGTTGATTGGCTTCGTGGATGGCCAGACTAGCAACTGCGACTGATACTGCCGCACCGTTGAGCAAACCGAGGCCTTCCTTGGGCCCTAGGTTGATGGGCTCCAGCTCAGCAATGGTGAGCGCTTCTTGGGCAGAGATCACCTTGGGTTCTGGCTGGTGCTTTTCCCAAAGCACCTTGATGTCGGGATTACCTTCTAGGATGCCCGCGATATAGGCTAGAGGCATTAAGTCCCCAGAGGCAGAGATCGAGCCTCGGAGAGGTACGATGGGGGTCATGCCGAGATCTAGCATTCTGAGCATACTCTGGATGATTTCGTAGCGAACGCCCGAGTGTCCGCGCAGGAGATGATTGCATCGCACGAGAATCGTCGCCCTCACCCAGGTCACAGGCATACTATGCAGCCCAATGTCATAGTTGGCTCTGTGGGGATGAAAGTCTGCACTGGTGAGGACTCCGGTTTGCGTCAATTGCAGAAGCGCCGCCTGAAGCCCTTGGAAATCTACTGTCCGAGAATCAGCGCTTCCCCCGAAGCCTGTAGTCACACCTGTCAAAAATAGCACGTCAGTTTGAATACGGGCGAGGATGGTATGAATCCCACACTAACCATAAACTTGATAACCCTTAGCCAAGTAATCGCGAAGCCATTCTACCCCCGAGTCCACCCGCTCCTTGATTCCTTTGTCTATGTCCACCTCTGCCCGGATGCCCTGCCTTCATACCGCTCAGTCGCTCAGAAAACTATTCAGGAAATGAAAAGAAAGACAGAGTGCGGAGTCAGCCTACCTGGCCACAGCAACAACACCGGGAATGTCCAGATGTTCTCCATCCAAACGAAGAGACGCCTCATTTTGGAGATTATTGGCCTTCGACCATGACAAGAAGGCTTGTTCAAAATGAGGGGATGAACTTTCCGACTCAGAAGGGAGGATAACGTCGAACATGTGGCAGTATCTAGCTTAATTAAGCCTTCTATCAAAGATGCTTGAGCACAGTTTCAAGAATCGATTTCCTTGAAAGAGTATTTTTCAAATATTAGCTCCGCAGTGGGTGAAATTCACAGGTTAGCTGTTCAGAAGCGAGTGTCACTTGTAGACCTGGGATGGTTGTCTTTATGTGACGTTTATGTGACGTGTCTGTCCTAAGAAAGAGGCCGTTCCTACATGCCCGCTAATCTACGTCCAAAAAAGACAAAGAGAAAAGAAAAGGGAAAAAAAAAGAAAAAAATAACTACGTTCCCACCTCGTAAAGTAGCTCGCCAGCTGGTAACCATTTCCGGCAACCCAAGTCGGGTAATATCTCAACATCGGTACCCACAAGCTTGCACTTCCCTGTAGCCAAGAATATAGGCGAAACTCAGAGACTTATCTCATGGAATGTGTCACCCGTCATCTGCAAGCCATCTACATTGTGAGATTGTTTGCTGGGCGATTGACCCACTTCTGCAGAGACGCAGCAAGTAAAAGCATCCATGCCCAACAGGTCCATGAATATTACCCTATGGGGACCTGGTTTAAAGCGGCTCCTCATTTAGATGTGCGTTCGACATACTCATAGCTCGTCAGTGGACAGATCATCTCTTCTTACGATATCAGACATCCATCAGTTGCATGACACGTAGTCCATTCCGATGGTGGTGAAGATCACACCCGCATGGGCCGCAGAAAAATGCGACCTACGATGTCTTGGGTGTCTAGGAAACCCTGCGTCATAGCCGAGTCACATCGTCGGAGCGGTGAACAAGATCTATAGGCAAATTGTTGAGTAGCATATGTATGTATACACACGCATACACCAATACACATACTGTCTCCGCAAAGAAAGAAAAGGACAGAGATTATTCCTTCATACTTACCTGAATCCCTCCGGTGCAATAGTCGCGGTGTGTGATAATTTAGCTGCTTGAAAAGGCTTCGTACCGGGGAGATTTCCAAGCCCAAAAATTGACAACCCGTACATCTACTCTAACAAGAATATCATGTGCGGAATATCAACTGTGGTCAATCTCAGAGGACATCCTTACCCTACACTAGCGAGCCTTGACTTGGAGCTGAACCGTAGTCTGGATATCATCCAGCATCGGGGCCCTGATGCTCGTGGAGTGTGGTTCAGCCCTGACTGCAGAGTCGGTACGCCCGCCTTCGTTCCGCACATGCTATGTATCCTGCCCTTTTCTTTTTTATTTTTATTTTTATTTTTATTTTTATTTTTATTTTTATTTTATTTTATTTATTTTTTCCTGCACTCTCACCTCATACATAGTACTGTACTGAATTACCAATACTCGAGGCCTTGGTCAGGTCCGGCTCTCAATCATCGACCTCAGTCCTGATGGCAACCAGCCATTTGCCGACCACAAGGATGGGCCCAATCTATGCCGTCGTGAATGGAGAACTCTACGGATACGAATACTACCGCACAGAGCTGGAGCAAGAATATGATTTCAAAGGTACCAGTGACTGCGAAATCGTGATCGCATTGTACAAACACTATGGACGTCATTCTTGTCTTATTTGAGAGGGGAATTTGCGCTGGTCCCGTGGGACTCCAAGCGCAAACTGCCTCTCGCCGCCCGAGACAGGTACGGGGTTAAATCGCTCTATTATACAGTTTTCAAAAACCGGCTTCTAGTAGCGACGGAGATGAAAGCCTTCTTAAGCTTTGCCTGGAAGCCTCAGTGGTGTGTTAAAACACTTCGAGAGCATGCGTAGCAGTATGGGACAAAGACATTCTTCCACGGAGTGCACAAGGTGAGAGTAACTTATGCCTCGTCTGATGAGCCATGGTAATTATTGCAGGTCTAGGTTCTCCCGGTGCATTACTTGATCTGCGAGAACTACGACAATAGCGTGCAGCAAACTATGTACTGTGACAGTGACTATCCGGATAAGGTCTGCTAGACATAACTCCACTGCATTAATGTGAGGATAATGCAGTTGCTGATCGTCAATTATCGGTCTAGCGGGTGTTGGAGACACGGTCTGAAGCTGAGGTGATAGAGGGAGTTCGAGAATACGTGACCGAGGCCGTCAGGCTCAGACTCCGAGCGGATGTCCCAGTTGGAGTCTATCTAAGTGGAGGCTTGAATTCTTCGTCTGTCGCGGGAATCGTCGCTCATCTAATCAAAGAAGAAGGGGCCAAGCTCGGAACGATAGCAGTAGGGACTTATCGCGGCTACGATGCTTCACGGTGCAATTTGACAAGGACAGAGGCGTAGATGAGTCTGGTAAGTGGAATTGCTCTTTCAGATCCGTGGAATATCCGCTGAAAGCTCAATGGACATCGCACGGCGCACGGTAAAGTGGCTCGGGGTGGAATTTCACACGGTCCACATGGATGAAGTCGCTCTCGCATCCCGATTCGAGGACGCAGTATGGCATAGCGAAACGCCCCTCCCGGACGTTAGCGGGACTGGCAAATTGGCCTTAGTCGAAAAGTTCATTCCCTGGGAATAAAAGTTGTCCTCACAGGTCTGTATACTCCGGCCCCTTGGCTTTGCTCACTACTTGTCCATTCTAGTTAGTCAACTGTACGATGACAAGTTTTGGCTTCAGCATCGACCTAACAGATATTGACTAAGTCTCCTATGCCTAGGCGAAGGATCCGATGAGCACTTCAGTGGATACGCCGGTTTCCGCCCGGATGTTATCCAGGAATCTGATTTCTCCTGGCAAGCATAACTTCTTCCAGACAGGGACCGCGAGATGGACTGGCGTGCCATATGTGAGAACACTGGCGCGATGATTCACGGCGATGGCGACTTAAAAGCCCCAGTGACCACCGCGCGTATGGTGAATCACACACATACTATTAGGGAGCTGCGAAAATCGGCCACCTGCCGTTTCTTCCCTAGACAGACTGCTACGCATCTGTAGATCCCGAGACCCTCCTAGCTGAAGATATCGATGGCCGAATGCGTGAGATGATGCTCACAAAATGGCACCCACTCCATACATCTGAATATATCTGGTTGAAATAGTTCCTGCCTACCTACAGTCTCCGGTATATCGGCGACAACATGGACATGGCGTACCATGTAGAGAGTAGGCTGCCATTCCTAGACCATCGCGTAACTGTTAATCATCTCCCTCCTAGTCTGAAGGTGAAATTTGATCTGACAGAGAGCACCTTCAATGAGAAGTATATCCTACGGGAAGCAATGAGACCATTTATTACAGATGAGACATATACCCGTCGGAAGAAGCCATATCCCGGACCCACTCAATTCAAGGAAAGCAGCCCGGTTCATCAGACATTACTACGGTTGCTTACAGGGGAGAATGTAGAGCGGCTGGGGTTTGTGGAGTGGAATAAAACGTAGGATTACCTTGATAGGGCTTTTCGGGAAAAGGATCGGACGGCTTTTCGGAACGCTACGCTTATTGCGTAGTTTGTTGTTCTTATGCAGCGTTTCCAGGTGGATACAGCAAGACCACTGTCGACCTAATTTCATAGATAGTAATCGCATAGTGTCCAGCACTTTTATACCACTGTCCATCAGCTCTTTATATGGTTTTAGCTTCATCCGATTCTTTGTAGCAGTGCAAAATGTCATTTATAAACTAGGCAATTGTAACATGCGTGCATGCAAGATGATCATTAAACTACCCTCACAAAATAAAGGACAGGTTAACAACTCAGGGCGGCCATGTGATGCTCACTGAGTATAATCTGCTCACTGAGCTACAACCTGTGATACAACCTACTTATTGAGCAAGGCCCAACGCCCTTAATTTCTTGAACCTGTTGGATAATAGTGAGGGTGCTCATGTCAACACTGAGCCACCTGGGTCTGGGGAAGGCAATGTGGATGTCGCGACACCTCAGTGAACTAACCGACCAGTCACTTAATATAACTTAAGATGGCAAGTTCACTATATTCCCACTGAATCTGAAAACATAACTGAGCAAGACTTAGATGATGGCATGATTAACATCACTTTCTATCTCTGTGAGCAGTTCAATGGGAAAGATTCGTGTCTGCGATGTGCAATTGTCGCTGTCATCCAGCTTCAGAAGGCGGACTAAGGAATATTCTGATCATGTGTAATTCAGCGGTCCCAAACTTAGGAGTAGTGCACAGGGTGACGGGGTTTGCAAATAAAATCTCTTAAAACAACGACATGTTAATTAGTAGTTAAAATAGTTGTTCGAACTACGATTCGGGCTTAATTACGTCACGGGGACTATTCCTACCTGGGCGACATCGTAGGACTTATACCCCTGACTAATTCCAGCGTGCCAATGAAACAACTGGATATCAATAATCCTGAACTGCTAGTTACTTTCCGTCCAAATTCTCTCCTTTTTGCCTTGTTCTACCTATCCAACTAACGAACTCCTTTCCCTAATCGCCATGACATTGACCACGAACCCACCAAAGAATGAACACCGACATCCCCAAACGCAAGCCCGTGCCCCTCCCCGTGATCAAAGACAAAGACCCTCCCCCTGACTCCGCTAATGTGAGTCCGCCTCCACTACTGTCCCCACCAGCTACAGCGCCCTGCAAATGGTGGCAGGGTCAGAAGGAGAATTGGTTCCAATTACCTCAGCGCAAACGCACCATTATCGTCATCGCGGTTTTTGGATCTCTCGCTCTAATTGCTCTGATAGTCGGTCTTGCTGTGGGATTGACAACTAAGGGAAAGGGGTAAGTTCCAGCACGGATTCCATCCCTCTCTACGGAGTCACCTATCATTGACTTCATTGGCGCATTCCACTGCATTGGCCATCTGTCTATGAATTAATTGGTACAGAGAGCATATGAAATATTGATATTAATGCAATTCTGTCTACCATTAGGTCGTCAAATCTCCCCCTGCCAACTTCTTACGGCGGTCCTTATAAAGGCGACTTAACGTATTATGATCCGGCGCTCGGATCCTGCGGTATTACCAGCACTTCCTCGGATTTGATCTGCGCCGTCTCGCATAAATTATTCGATGCCGCCTCGACGGGGTCAAATCCAAATGCGAATCCCTTGTGTGGGATGAAGGTGAGGGTGAAATTGGCGGGTAACAGTGTGGATGTTAAAATTGTTGATCGCTGTATGTTTCTTCTTTCTTCCTCGTTTCCTTTTTTTAGATTGTTCCATGGAAACGATGCTAAGGTGTATAGGTGTCGGATGCGATGCGACGGATCTCGATGTCTCCCCAGCTGCGTTTAAACGACTTGCGGATTTAGACCTGGGTCGGGTGTTGGTTGACTGGGCTTGGTTGGATGACTCGCCAGTGAAAAATGTCTGATATGATATCTATGAACTCAATGGTTTTTAATGTTTATATACAGTTGGTCCACAATTATAATACGGAGTACATGTAATTGGACCATGCCTATCGACCAGCATCCTCCATATCTAAAATGTTTAGATCTAATATTCAGGCCACTCCGGATCGATCTGTTCGCGCCATGCACGTAACCCGCCTCGAATATCAACGATCACCCGTTCCCCGCTGCGGTCTAGGCCTAGCTCCTTCATCTTTTTAACTGCAACTTGCGAGTCGTTTCCGAGGCGACAGACCACATAGATGGGGTCGGTCGAGTTGGAGGCGATATCGGCGGGAAGCCATGGTGGAAGAGTTGATTCTCCAGTATCAGGACTTGTGGCTGTGCCCGAAAGGATAGTCGAGATGGGAACGTTGACGCTCTTCTCCAAGCTGCAAATATCGTACTGAACCTTCTCACGGACGTCAATGATTGTAGGCTCTTTTTTCGTCGTTTGTGCGGTCTCTGCTGCCATTTGCGGATACATCGCTTGATATTCTAATGGCGAGATGCGCTCCTCTGGTGAGAGGAGAGCTTCCGGTTGCACGGTTCCACAGAAAAACACATAGTCAGTAGATCCTGACCTTATCGTGTCCATTGTCACGCTTGCATCGGCAGAGCACACCGCACAGTTTGGTCGTCGGGATCGGAGCTTGATGGTTCGGAATTGGGGTGTTGAATAGGCCGAGAAGATGAGCAATGATGGCTGACTCGCCTCGTCAACCGGGGAGGTTATCACCTTGATCGCCTCCAATGCCTGAAGCACACCCATTGTACCGACCACGGGCCCGAGAATCCCGCCATCCGCACAGCTCATAATACTATTTGCTGGCGGTGGTCTGTGGAAGACGCATCGATAACATGGTCCTCCAGTCTTGTCACCTACCGGCCGAGGGGGGTGATTTAACACCATAAGCTGACCTTCAGTGCGCAACGCAGAAGCCGAAACCAATGGTTTACCCAGGAGCACGGCTGTATCTGAAATCAGATACCGCGTCGCCGGGTTATCAGTGCAATCAAGAATTAGGTCATAGTTTTCGAAGATTTCCGGGGCCTCTTGAGGCGTGAGATGCGCTCTATGAGGGATATATGTAGGATGGGGGTTTAACCTAACATAACAATCTAATCAGCCGAGAAGTTCTCTTGAATAACTTACACAGAAGCCATCTCACATGGGAAATGGAAACCACTCACTCTTGCAGATACTCAATCGCGCTATCCACCTTAAACTTCCCAACGTTCCTACTCCGATGCAAAACCTGCCGGTGGAGATTCGACGACTCAACCGTGTCCCCATCAACCAAACCAATCGTGCCCACGCCGGCACCAGCAAGATACAGCGCCGCCGGACATCCTAGCCCTCCCGCACCCACAATGAGAATTTTAGCAGCTCGGAGTTTCAGTTGGCCTATAGTAAGAGTAATTATACATTAGCAAATAAAAATATCTTAAAAAAAAAAAAAAAAAAAAAACCCAACATCAAATTCCAAGAGCTATGACAACGAACCTTGCAACCCCAATTGCGGCACAATCATTTGTCTCCCATACCGCCGATATTCCTCGTCTAGCAGGGGCCACCTCCTCTTTTCTCTGTTCTTGTCCGTGGCGGCTGAAATGCCGGAGTTCTCGACACTCTGTCTGATATTAGTGGCGGTCTGCTCTGCGTTCTCCAGCTCGCGTTTTAATCCGGCGAGCTGGGTTTCTGTGGCAACGATCTGGGCGCGCAGGGATGCGCACCTGTGGTCGAGGTCGTCCATGAGTTTACTTGTAGGGAGACGACAGTCAGAACAGAATGAAAGATTGTCCTTCAGAAGAAGAACGGGGAATGAGAAAGAGTTGAAGGCAGACCCCGCAGAAAGTGTTAGGCAAGCTTATTACCGGTGGCACTAAACCGTTTTACTATAGTGGACTGAATCGAGCGGTGGGGGACAAAAGTGTTTGGTAAAATTACAAACTGCCACAAAAAATACATTTATCCGTGCAATACGCTTACTTCATCAAAGTTATATTGCATTTAGGCAGGTAATTAATGTCGATACTAACTACGATATTGATGAGGATTTGAATTACAATATTAACTAAGAAATTAAATAGGAAACAAATAAATACCAAGCTTGTGTATTTTTCTGGCATGTCATTGCCGGTCATTATCTGCCTTAAATGCTGAACAAAGTGCATATCCTTCTGCATCATTGTAACACACTTTTGCATGGATGGCCGCCAGATTGACCACTAAAAAAGCAATTGATTAGTATATTAATTAGCATATTGCAGAAATAAACTCAGCAACTAGTATTGCCTCAGAGGCCTCTTGAAGAGCTTCAATTGCAGATCGCTGCCATTGATATTCTCTGCCTCCAATATTCTTTCCAGCAACTTGTCCACATATCTCTTTTACAAGTCTGGCCAAAGGAAGCTTGTGCATTAACAGTTCATAGCCTTTTTGATATTTTCTAATCTCTAAAAGCGCCGGTCCTTTGATTAGTTAGTCTATTGTTAAGAGTAATTAGTATAGTAGTTAACTCACGTCCACTCTTTTGACACCGTCTTGTATGTACAGTTTTAATTTGTACTCGACGGCCTTACAAGTTTAGAATACGTTTGCCCTTTCAATCTGTTCTTGCTCTTTGTGCTAGATTAAGCTGGGGCGCCTTGCCCCCTGAAGCTGTACGAGCATTAATCTTTGTTCGAGCCATGAGAGAATAGTAAGATTAGTAAAAAGATACTTCTGTTATGTTTTGTTTTTACCTTTAAATAATTAATTTAAATAAGATTACTACATTGATTGGTACATTGTAAGTAACTATTGTATTAAAGAAAAGGTATCCTCGTCTGCCATCTGATCCGGCCCTTCGTTATATATCACTATATCCATATCTTCGTTCTTTGATTCAGTTTTCAATGAATCACTTGTCCAGTTCCAGGCGGCCGTAGGTTTTTTTAATAACTCTAATTTAGGTGCATCTCCTGACTGTATATGATTCTTAAGTTGTTTTCGGAGTTGCTTGTATGCCTCCACATGAATCCGTGATCCATCTTCATAGCTATTCTCTGCATTAACCTTAGTAAATCCTAGTTCACTAAGCTTTCTTTTGCACCAAGCCAGTGTTTCTGAAGGTAGATACTCGTTAATATCTATAATTTTATTAGAATTTTTATTATTATTAAACCTTAGAACAATACTTACCATAGTCCTCAGTGCTTTCTTTAATTTGCTCGAGTAAAGCTGGATGAGGTGATAAACCATAATCTTCCACCCCATCATCTGGCCAGTGGTATAGTTTAACTGGTTGACCAGATACAAAATTTGGTTTTTTTGGTTGACGTCGAATAGTATGAACATTCCACATACGTACAAATGCATGTACTTGTTTTCGAATAATAGGCATATAAATTGCAAGAAGTGCAATCTGATCAGACAGAGAAGTGGAATTAAAAAGATTATTATTAGATAAATCCAAAAAATAATCCTATATAGATTAGCATATTAAGTAGTATAATGTAGAAATATATACATACCCGCCATCGAAATAGTTCACTCTTTGAAAGCTGACCCCACCAAGATTCAATACGTACATCTGCAGTACTAGTGCCATAGCGAAAGCATCCACTAAATGAGGCTTCTGGTCGAGATTTTTGAATAAATTGATGATGTGCTGCTGCAACTAATGGAGTATCAACCCCTCGATCCGCTCGGATAATCTGGGGTAGAACGTTTTGTGTATCTAGAGTATAAATATACTGCTGAAGAACACTAATAGCAGTACGGTTAGACACTCCAACATAGATCCAGATAATATATCGAGAATATGCATCAATAGCTGCATAGATCTCAATCCCCCAGTTTTGCAGTTTGCAGTATCCATCTAGAGACCAGATATAATTAGGTCCAGGCACTATATATTCACCACGATGTCGTTGAAGATCATTAAGACAGCGTGATGTAATTCCTGTTGGATCAAGTCGTCGTATGGAAGCGGAAGCAAATAAACGATCTCTAATATAAAATAAGTATAATATACTAATTAATGTAGTAATCAGTTTAACTTACCGAGAAACAAGATGCATTTGCTTACGAAAATATGTATATAAATAACCACGATCATACCCCTCAATCGTACCTTTATCCAGTTCCTCTTGAACTATTTCATCAAGTCTTTGATCAGCCTCCTGTTGATTTCGGTAATCAACCTTCCTGTAGATACCCATCTTTCGCCGGATTCGAATAAGCTGAGATGATGTGATTTGATAACCTTCCTTATGAAGGACTTCCAATACATCCTTATCTGACAAGCAGCAATTATAAAATAATATTGCAATTCGAGCACGCAGATTGGACAGATCAGCATTTGATCTTTTAATGGTAACACCCCAATCTAATAAACGTCGACGGATTGTTTTTGTTTCAACAGAAATATTATATGTGTGCAGAAGATATTGCGCAAGTTTTGTCACTGGAACTTTTTCTTTAACTTTCATAATAATATCATCCTTATAAGGATTCAGATTAATAGAGGGACGTCCAGGTTTTTGTGAAGAAATAGACATTTTAAAAATAATGCTTCTTCAGAACCTTTTACAGTGTACCTATAAAACAGTCGTATAGTTTTATAGTTATATAAAAGAGAACTACGTCTGCAAGATGTGCGGAAGACTAAACCTAATTAAGAAAGTTTAATTATTAAGCCCTATATTTGCTTAGTTAATATGTAACTAAACTACTATAAGTTAGCTAGCTTTTAATGTACTAATTATTGTACTAGTCTATACTAAGGGCTATAACTATTCTGTGAAAGTAGATAAGTGGTCAAAACTATTTTTCACCTGATTTCCCACATATATAAATATAATATAGAATATGTTGTGGAATTCAGGGAAGTGATGCGCAGGGAGCTATTCTATTAGCTACAGGCCAACTAGCCTAACTGGGAAGTAGAAGATGTCCTTCGGTGGAAAACACCAGGAATCACAGTACCTCAACCAACTGAGTCTCTTGCATTCCTATCTGGGTGCTCAACTAACTAAGGATTGAGGGTAGAATGGATCGTCAGATACTTCCGCACCGCCAAGTCGGGCGGATTATAGTGTTTTCGTAACAAATATATTATAGAATATTACTACCTATCATTATATCTATTGTACATATTTTGTTAATATGTCTTGGGCTATACTATAGACTGCAGAATACTACGCATGTCATCACTGCGGTGTTGCCCATCCAAGCAAACAAATAGATCAAGGATCAGCTCTAACAACCTCCACCACCTGAACCTGAAATTATCCGGCCATTGAAACAAAACGTGTCATATCTCATAAAAGGTAACTCTATTACAGAATGGAGTCGAGAGAGCAATCAGATTCGACAGGAGTCTATTGCCAGCTCTCAGATAATATCTACTTCTCGTCCAAATGCAAGCTCTGCGTTGCCTAATACACGGGCATCACAATTTCAAACAAAGTCTTCTATAACTGAGTCTCGTCTTCAACCATGCAGGCTTCGGGTTGTTGCCGTTTGGCTGGGAAACCAGAGGATGGTAACCTGGAAGTATGGAGTAGTAAGTGGAGGTATTATAGTAAGCACTTATACTCTACTTATTAAAATATGCTAATCAATATACAAATTTGTATTTATTAGTAGGTAATCTCGATCTTCAGCCTGATACTCCAATCGAAGCCCAAGAGGATTTTATCAAGATTCTCTTTCGACGTATTCCCGACGTTGCAGATAATATTAAAAAGATTGATACAACAGATACTTTTGCTACAAAGGATTATCATAAGAAAATAGGGTTACCATTATTCCATCAGATGTTTAGACTAGTTCATTATTATCAACCTTGAATAAGCATTTTCCTTTTGATTTAAAAATACAGGTGTGGATTATACATGTCTGTGTGAGGCACAGGATCCTGATCTTTTGGATACTGAGTCCAATTATTGCTCTAAAACAAAATCTTACCGCAAAAAGATCAATAAAGAGGTTAGAAAAGAACCAATGATCAAAGAATAATCGGAACAAGAGAAGATATCCAAGGCCTCTCGAGAAAAGAACTAGAGATATCAAGCAACATTTAAAAGACGTTCAAATTAAAAAAGAGATCGAGTCGGATATTCACTTGGATGAACCAGAGTTTCCATTTGTTAAAGAAATATTCAAGATGGCAAATGAGGAGCATATCAAGAAAGAAAAGCAGGATCAGCAAAATAGTGATGAAATGGGTGGCCCAGCTGGAAGAGCCCGCTTTAAAAACGCTCGCTTTAAGTAGTTATTTGTCTTGCTTTTTGTCTTGTTTCTTATCTATTGATTATCTTGTTTGCTATCTTAATGTAGAAAACAAAGTATTCCCTTTGGGATTGGAATCGGTGGCCTTGCGCGGAGTTAGTAGTAATATACTAATTAATTTGTAATCGAGTTATCTGCGCTAGTAGAGGTTATATTTACTATGCGATCCACCTTTATTCTTGTCCCTTTTCCCCTATACTCAGTATTGTCGTTGCAGGCACTGAATAGAGTTGACTTGGCTCTATCAAGAGAAAGAGAGACAGAGAAGCTTTGTGTAAAGGGCTGGGGACCCTTTTGACTTCTCGGGCCTACTGTTCCCGTTGTCCCTGTTGTCCCCGTTGTCCCTATTGTCCCCGTTGTCCCCGTTGTCCCCGTTTTCCCTATTGTCCCAATTGTCCCGTTGTCCCTCTACGGGCCCACGATAACTTATTATTGGTGCTAAGCCCACAACAAGTAACCTTCCTTTCTTATTTGTTTACCTGTCTCCCTTAGCCTTTCCTTTCTCTTTCAACGATCCATTTGTAGGTAGCCTATCCTATAGGTACCACGGGTTCAGCCCTTGACAAACAATATTTTATGGTTTACATAAACACCTGAGGGGGCCGAGATTAACTAACTAACGTAATCGGTAAGCGAGCGCCGCATGAAAGCGAGCGCCGCACTTCTGTACGCCATATAAAATGGCACTCTTTGAAACCTTAATATCTCAACCACCAGTAGATATAGAACATCTTTATAAGACAATAACATATATATGGATTCTAAAAGGTATTTTCATGTTTTTAAATAGCTTTCTTGGCTTTAAATACTAGGACAAACTAAAAATATAAAAAATACAGTTGTAATTTATCTTATCTGGAGAAATATTCATTCCTAAAATTTCTCTGCTTAATATATATATATACGTTATTATATTATACTGTATATTAAATTTTATGCCCTCTAGGTGCTTTATTGTTGAGATATTAGACTCTCAAAAAGTGTCATTTTATATGGAATAGAGAGGTGCAGCGCTCGCTTTCATGCGGCGCTCGCTTACCGATTACGTTAGCGGGGGATTCGGGCATATTATTAAGCAAAATTAGTGCAGACGTGCGGGTAGTGGCAATATGAAATTTTTGGAAAAAACACTTTTGTCCACACTGCTCGCTTCAGTCCGTCGTATTTACGTCTCAGGCGACCTGTGTGTTTCGACGTATGTACTGTACATACAAGATCTGATGGTAAATATTGAACGGTATTATTACCCACTCTATAATTAGCATATATCTGCCTCCGTAGCAGCTCAGGTATACTTATCGATTTCCTATGGTCGGATGAAAATCACCCCAGCCCAGTCAAGATGCACAAGAACCTGTGCCCACCATATCCCGCAACTCCGTCTTCGGTTGAATGATCCTGTGAAGCTTTTGTCTTGCCAGGTCCGTTGCTCGTCTCCAAGTTCTGGCTACAAGGGAATACTCTCCATATTTAATTCGATCTATTGCTTCCATATAAAGTGCTTGTCTTGCCTCCAAGAGGTCTTAGTTTGTTTTGCAGATCCTATCTAAATCCTCTAATTCATCTAGGCTGTTCTATCCTAATTCTTTAGTAGATATCATACACAATTCTGTAATATATTACGATAGCCCATCTAAGCCTTTCTTTGCTCACCAGGAATAATAGTCTCCTCACCTGCCTGTTCCATGTGCGTAGTCACCCCCTTGTGTAGAGTATGTTCCACAGCAGCGCGCCTTTCAGCCTCATCCACTGCACCAAAGACAATGTCCATCTCCTCCAGAGTCCGGCCTTTCGTTTCCTTAGCAAAGAAGAAAACAAAGAAACCCATGGCCACGCAGAAAACTCCAAACATGATAAATGTCCGCCAGCCTATATTGTGGATAGCGTGCGGTGTCACTTCCGTGATCACGAAATTGAAGAGCCATTGGGTCGTTGCTCCGAGACCAACACCGTATGCACGTAAGCGCGTCGGGAAAATCTAGGTGACACCGAGGTTAACCTCTTCAGATCACGCTACTATAATCAGGAGGATTAAGGGGAAACCTACTTCACTCATATACACCCACGGGGTGGGACCCCAGCTAAAAGAATAACCGATGACGTAGAGGTAAATCATAACGACCATGGCAATAGAAGCTTGTGATACCCCTGAGCCCAATGCATTGAGATCCGGCGGGTTGGTGGCTAAAACGGCGCCGATGATAAACATCATGCTGGCCATCCAGATGGAGCCACCAATCAAACTCTTCTTTCGTCCCCATCGATCGATTCCAATTAGCAGAAAAATCCCTGTTGCAGCGATCTTCACCGTTCCATAGATACCCGTCGCAAACAGGGAGGAGTTGGTGGCGCTGAGACCGATGGTTTGGAAGATCTGAGGAGCGTAATATCCGATGCTGTTGGTTCCAGAAAACTGTTGGCAGAGCATGAGAACGAAAGCAAATAGGAAGCGGTTGCGGTTGCTCTTCTGGAGGAATTCTTTGTAGGTCAGTCCCTCCGTCGCCGCCATTTCCTCTGCGATCGATGCTTGGATCTCTGCTATTTCCTTCTGGACAGCCTCGTCGTTGACAGATTCATTCCTGATGTACGCTAATGCTTGAAGGGCCTCTTCATGACGACCCTTGCTCGTTAGCCACCGAGGAGATTCTTTGAGGAAGCATAACCCGATGAGCATGAGGCCACCGGGGATAAGCTGGACCGCAACCGGGGTACGCCATTGCCTTGTACTAGAAGGGATGCGCAGGGAAACCCCGTAGTCAAGCCAGTAGGCAAAGGTACTCCCAATGACCAAGAATTCCTGGAACAGGCCAGCAATACGACCACGTGTCTCAGGAGGCGCGTTTTCGCCGACGTAGACCGGCGTGATGCTAGACATTCCTCCAACGCCCAATCCAGCTATGACACGGCCAGCATAGATCAGCCCGATCTCATGCGTCGCACCGACTTGCAGGGCAGCTCCGACAAGGAACACCATAGTAAAAACCATCAGCGAATACCGCCGTCCCAGTCGATCGTTGAGAAATGAAGCAATGATGGCTCCGAAGAAGCAACCGGCCGTAAGCAGAGACACGACGTTTGACGACACCTGGGCATTGGCCGATGACACGAACCCACCGGACTCCAGGGGGAGTCCAAAGTCTCTTTTAAAACTGTCCATGGCAAGAACACTGCCCATTACACCGGTGTCATATCCTAGAATGTACCACGACCGTGGTGAGCATAGTGACACGCAAACAGATTAAGTACGGGTAGACGGACCAAAAAGCAGAGACCCCAAATAGGCCACTGTTGTCAGCATGTAAACGCGATAGTTTTTAAAGAAGCCCATGATGGCGACAGTTTGTCGAGCCCGACCTGGTCACAGAGGGACTTTCTCCGAGAGAGACACAGTGAAAACCCGGGAACCCTCTATTTATTCTCCGAAATCATCATTCCAGCCTATTTAGCTATAGAGAGCAATATAGATGAGCTCCATCGTGAGCTCCATCTCGCTTGGTCAAGCTGTCTCGCGATAGGCCCAAGTATGGGGACGGCAATCGCACGAGCGAATCCCCAGCTCTACCCCAGTTGTTCTCCGCGCACCCCGCACTGGACGGAGCAACTCCGCGCACAGGAAGACGACGGTGGATACGTAGTACGAACTGGAATGAGGCAATTAGGGGGGAAGCGGGATTTTCCGCCCCTAAACAACATCACTAACGTACGCACTAGACCCCGTTCTAGGAATTTCAATAGCCGTACACGGGCAATAAGCAACGAAGCAGATGTGATGGTGATTGACTGATGGTTATCCAAGAGATGGTCGGATTGCTTAATTAAATTATTAACAACTTTTGTATCCCCACAAGCCAGGGTCCCTGGTTTGTTTTATCATGCTAGTCCCTTCGGCGTCTCCATTATTTTGGTATGGTCGTTAGGGTTTGTCCTCGATCAAAGACTCGACAATGTTCTTTAGGAAGACCCACGTTATTACTCTCTGCTCAACACCCCAATAGACCTCTTTCCTGCATACTAAATATATCCATTACTAATCAATACGTAGACAAGGAGAGCCGTAGCCCAACGATTTACTCTACTGACATCTTAGGGCTTGAAAGAAGGAAACACGGTTGAGAATAATCCGGTATTATATGGCATGCATCTAGTATGCTGCATGATACTTCTTTACTATGTTCCCCCGGTCCTTTGAAAACGAGATCATCCTCCATCACTGTCGATGCGCTGATGGGTCGAGCTGGATTCTTGCTACCGTACATCAGTTGCTGACCGTTTAAGCTAATGCCATATAAGTAGCTATCGAATCAGAGCCACAACGCGTCGTCCTTAAAAGCAATCAATTGTCCGGTAGCATAGTTCTCTTCCAAGCTGGGGATGGACCTTCTCCTTAGCACTCACAGATATTCCTGGCCTGGATAGGCAGCGATTTCAGGATAACGTTAACTCTGATAATGGAAACGATGTCTAAGATTCGCTGATATTGAATTTAGCCAGCACATCGCAGACAGAATGCAGGATTAGCAAACTATCTCAATCTATGCCTTCGACAACTGTTGCAGGCCCTCATTCGACAATTCTTGCACATAAACAAGTACTCGGGCAACTCGTGGTTGCAGATCTCGCACTGCAAACTCCCTTGATTGCGCCAAGCCCATTGAGAGTTCCTGTGATGCTCACACCCGACGTCCTCATGTTGCCGAAGATTCTCGACTATCCGGTTAAACGCGTTTTGACGATCTGCGATATTGGCATTTCGCGGAATCTCCTCATCTACCGCTTGATTTGCCATGGCAACGAGTCTGTTCTCGTGCCAGAGTGGGCAGGTGCATGATTTCCAGGCCACACCACATACATAACAAAACTCGCGACCGCAGCTTCAAAGTGATTAGTTCTTTCATTAATTTCATTATTTTGGGAAAATATGTTAGGTAAAGATGCTACTTACCGACAGGTGATATGGTTGCAGCCGTGTTGGAGCTCTACCATAGTTCGACAATTGAAGCATCGCCTCCAATTCTCAGCGTCCGCCATTGCTAGGACACTATGAAGTGCGCCATCCATTGGGCAGTCAACACCGGGGTGTGCGAAGGAACGACATGGTAAATGCGTCTGCTGATGGCATTCCAGACAAGTTCCGTGGTCATCCTGAATGGCAAATGGAGGAATGAACCTGGAACATGTTGGTTCAGCGCAGTAAAGTCGATCCTTAGTGGTCCATTCAATTGCCCTTTCACCAAAAGCCCGGAGCTCATCGTAGCTTAGAACTCGTAGAGCAATCCCAGGTGGCACGATGTTACTACAACAGCGGGGTGGATACAGCTCCTCGTCTTTGATTGCTCCGAGAAACATCTGCCTCGTGCAATCACGGCAGAATTTATGGCCACAGGGCACCGCAAACATCGGAACATCACACTTTTCAAAGCAGGAATCGCAGTCTTTTCCAAGATTTGCCATTTTAGATGAGGCTATATGACGTGAGGAACCTTCTCCATTAACCGAACCATCGTTGAGCGTCATACGACCCATTAGATCTCCTATCACAACGGAAATGGCATCCTCATTCTCATCTGTCGATGCCACTTTGCTCTTCGTTAAGATAGATGAGACATCTTGAGGGTTTGACTTTTCATTGTCCAGAGCAAGCGCGTATCGACGGTCCTGCTCAGCAATTCTTTCATCATGTCTAATAGATGCCAGTAGATTCTGATCGGTAGCGATCGCTGTGCTCGTGCTGAGAGCCAATATTCCATCTTCAATGGAATTCTGGGCGGCCATAACTTCGTCCCTCATGTACATGAGGGCGGTTTCAAAATCAGTCCGTTTCCCTGCAGCTTGTTTTCCCTTCTGCTTATTTTCGAGATGGTCTAGGTCCTCGAGAAGAAGCTGCAAGATCAATCCCTGGCTCTGATCGTGTTCCATGTTGAGCTTAGTTTTGAGATTTAAGATAGCACATTGTCTTTATGTAAATAGATCAAGGAGGGGGTCGTTCTTTAAATGCGCGAGAAAGAAGGGTTGTAGGAGAGAAAGGGACCGAGAGACGAAGCCTGATTCAAGGGTCACAATATGCAATTCACTTCCAGCATCGACAGAGCCTAGAACTACAGACTACTCCGCTACTTTTAACAAGACCCCTTAAAAGCGGTGAGCAGCTCGTCTGTACCCCACTGCTTTTCTGAGACAAGCTTCACCCCTCACATTTGATTTAATAGCTGTCAGATATACGGCTAATCCCGAAGAGGAAATAGAGTACGATTGGTGAAAAGGTCTTATTTGAATGAATTGAGCTGGTTGGGCTCTTCTTGATTATTCTTCTTGGTTATTCTTGATTGATTATTTTGTTGTGTGCTCCACGGGGGTTTTACCCCGATCCAGTCACATGATTCTGGTCCACCAACGGCCATATTATTTGACAATAGCGTATTCAAAATTGTGTTCAGTTTATGGCAACCTGAACGCGTAAAAATTGCAGATTTCTCAACCACAATTTACTTTTTTACTGTCCGTATTGCTTAAAATACTAAAAATAAAGCAGTTCCCAGTAATTCACAGGTTCCCAGCAGTGAGCCGCTTGTTTCTGGTAACTGTCCGAGCCCCGATGAATCTAGTAAACACACGCTAAGTACAGAAATAAAAAAATCTTAAGGCTAAAGAGGCAGCAGTACAGAAGCTATATTATACAAAGGAACACTTCTTGGGGTGTAAAAAGGAGATAGAGAAACAGATAAAATATACAGGAGACTATTTTATCTCAATTAGTGCACTATTTTAGCTAAATAAAAAAGCAAGTTTAATGAAAAACTCTACTCGATACAAGCCACTATGATTTGATATATGCCGCCCCGATCTTGACTTCGGCAGGCAGTCTAATAAGGGAAACTTATTTTACATTAGTCATTTGCAATAATGGCTGTAGTGCCTTTAATTTGCAGTATGTATATATTATTAAGGAGATGAAGGTGAACTTACAGTGAGCAGTTGGTCAAACACTTTTAACTAGTTATTTGATTCCCTCCAGCAAGTATTTGTATACTACCAATAACTTAGACTCAGGATACTGAATGTCACTTCAGGCGATATAAGGCTACCTGGTTTCTTGGTTTATCCATCTTATCAGCCACCAGACGCGCCCTATTGCCCCTTGGACCGATAATATATTGCTTAATTGTTCCATGGGCAAGATTGAGAGCACAACACTGCTTCATCTTCCGCATTTTTGCGTTAGGCCGCTAATACCGATAATATTTTAGTTGTCTGAGTACATTTATACTATCACCCTGGTAGAAGTGGTACTGTGATTGCTGCCTATCGTCACGAGAAAACAGCCTTTTTAACGGAACATAATCCCCATCGGGTCCATTAATAAGGTTGTATATATTGACTGTGATTCCGGGCGTGAAATGAAGCATATAATTTTCTTCATTATATTTCACTCGTTCTGAAGAGAATCGAAAAATTTCTTGTTATTATATTTAAGCTCTCCGGAATGGTCGGTTGTGACGAGGATAAAGTAAAAGCGACAGAATGAACTCAGATCACGTCCAACTAGAACAGGAAGACATCGTATGTTACCGCCATCTCAAGCCCAGTTCTGTTCTTAAAAATAGAACTTCAAAGGGTTGGAGCCGAATTCAATCTTTCTCGACATCTGCTGGGCTAATCAAGTTGTACCAAATATACACAGGAAGGTCGTTCAGAAGCTTGTATCTGAAGCCATGACTTAATAAAGGCAAGATAATGCCTTCTAGTTTGACAGGATGCTAAAAAATTAATTCATAGTCCAAGTCCAGTGACAGTGGAAGGCCTTATATATCACATAAATTTTGCATAACTTCAGTTTTCCATTAGGAACCGTTTTGTTTGGCAGTTATTATCTATTGACACATCTTTCCTCTGTCTGCGCCCCGTATAAACTTGTCTTCTCTCGCTCCGTTTCTTAGGTTTTGCATTCTGTTGACAATATAACGTGTGCCCGTACCGTCCGAAAAATCTATATTACCCTCACTTACTCGAAAGATCCAGCATTGGAGCCCTTCCTAGAAAGTTGTCGAGAGGGGGATCTGGTTCGGGTGCGGCAGCAGGCGACGGAACGGAATCCTGCCGATGGATCCATCTCCACTGGCGTAACTGAAGCGGCTAAGAACGACCACGTGGACGTGATGCGATACCTCCCTTCAACGATTCCTTTTTGTACATAGCCTATCATATAGGTTCTACGGGTTTAGCCCTTGACACAAGATGGTTAATAGTTTGGGCCATTTGGAAAAGATCCGCCATTCAGTTTCCCTATGGTAGGCGATCAATCATATTCTAGGAGCAAAAACTTGAGTAATTCGCCATCCAAGAAGCTTTATCTTTCGTAACGCCTTAGGATTCATATGTAGCTAATCAACTGTTTACTTTTTACGAGTTCCAGTATACTTGAATAGAGACCCCTTGATTTCTCCCTGATAGGTTGTTCGAAGGCGCATTGACACTGGCATTCCCTTTATGCGTCGGGCGAGCAGGAAGTGGATATTGGCCTCGACGACTTCGAGAATGCAAATGGCTTTGATGAGAATGGTTTGTGAGGGACTGTTGGCATATGCTATGGCCGAAGAAGTCAGCGGTTGCTATATGTTTCGCGGAACGATTTCCGGGGAGAAACAAGGGGCAAATTCCAAAGTATACTGGAACTCAAAACTGAAGTGAATAGTGAATTGGAGACGTTCTTTTTGCCCCATTTTGAGGGACCTTATAAGTGTTAAAAGATTCTATTCTCTACGCCTCGAACAGGCTTATATTACCTTATTCCTGTATCTGCTGATCTTTACACCGCTTGATTTGTGGGACATGACAGCCAGGCTTGCGTATTGAAAAATACGAACCAATCGGATGGTGTTGTAGGAATCGAATCCCTGCATTAGCTCAAAAAAATCCATTTTTGTGCTGACTCTCGCTCACACTCGAGGTACCTAGGGTCGCGAAAATGCATATCTTACGAGTTCCATATCTTACTATTCAACTAAGCCAGGAAGTACACGTACAGTACCATGCCATGATGCAGTCGCCTGCTAATTATTCTTCCCCTCTGCCGCAGTCTTGGCTATAAGCTCCTCGTACTCTTTCACATTCTTCACTCCCTTAGGCATCCCGTTTGCCATGATTTGCTGCTCATCCATTAGCTTCTTCCGGATCTCCGCAGCCTTCTTCCATGACTCTCGGCCCTCAATGCGCGAATGCCATGCCTTCACATTCGGATAGGCTGCCAGCGGGTCCTCGCCCGGAGCAGTCATAAGTACCATATGAAGTTGTGTGTTCCACGGTAGGAATGCCAGGTCCACAAAGGTACATTTATCCCCAACAAGCCACTCCTTGCTTTCCAAGGCGGTGTTAAGGACCCCCAGGATACGGTGGACTTCATTCTTATAGCGCTCGATCGCGGAAGGGAGTTTCTCATGGTGGAGGACCGAGAACCTATAGCGAACTCATGATAATTAGTGTCTTAAAAAAAATAAATAAACAAAGAAAACTGGGCGAGAGAAGGAAGCCATACCATCCACATTGCCCATAGTACGGACCTTGGCCACTCATTTGGAAATGGAGCCACTGGTTAAGTAAATGCCTCTCATGTAGAGTGTGGTACGTGAGCTTTTTCTCGGTGTCGTAGACTTCTTCCAGGTACTGAAGAATGGCACCGGACTCCCAAAGAGTTACATTAGTATTAGGGTCCTCAATAGCTGGAAAATCATTCGATCAATCAATTAGTCTAATTTCCTCAACCCAAGACAATAGAGAAGGACTCAAATACCCGGAACTCGTCCATTGGGATTAATATTAATAAAGGGTGGCTTCTTAACATCCTCAAATTTAAACGACCTGATCTCATACGGCACGGCCAGCTCATGGAGCACCACAATCACCTAGGTAGGAACGTGTGTTAGCTGCTGGCCACCTCAGGTAATAGTAGATTTCGGATTTCTTTATCCTGCCACTCTTGTTCTTTTTTGGTCCTGGGGTGGGGTCAGACCTTCCATGGGTTTGGACCGGAGGCTGTGCAATATGTTAGTATTTTATTTCATCATGTTAGGCTGCTTTACGTACGAGTCAACCAGACAGTAATGGGCTTGGTCATTATTGACGTTTTTGCGACGGTTCAACGTTGTTGGTGGTGTTGGAAGAGGAGCAGTAGGGGGTCTTAAATAGGTCAACCATGTTGGGGGCGCGAAGCCTAGGGTGTCAGCCTTGCGATGGGTTTCTTTGTCTCAGCAGAGTCCAGTTCGGCCTGGATGTTCTTGAAGGGTATAGACGACCACGTAAGATAAACATAGTTTACCGTTATAACTTACAGGGCTGCTGGAGATAATGGTTCGTCTCGTAATAGCAAAAAATATTCTTTTATAAGAGGAAGAATAAGCACTACTCCTGGCTTGCATCCTGCCATTTTTTTGTGCCTAGATAGTCCGTACTATTTAACAACACTATTAATAGTTGAAGGCTACGTTCATAAAATAGAAGCCGACTATTCTGATATGCGGTATTACTATTGTAACATGCGCCCATACCATTGACTCGTCAAGCCACTTAGGTATGACATTCCGATGTGTACCTATTCCAAGTAGCCCCTTGAGTGAGAAATGCTGATTCCTCCAGAATTGTGACAAAATAAATACTAGTGAGGGAATTTGATCCGAAATGTACATCTGGTCACCCTCTACATCGAAAGGCAGGTTACAGTTTCACCCAGTGGTTTTAAATATATACTAACAATTCAGTCCTCCTATGAAAGCTCAGGCCAAAAGGATTGGAACAATGCCATCTCTGTTTAGGATCGGATGACTCCTTACCTTCAGAGTTCTGGTCCTCCTTTCCCTCGCTATTGGTGAAAATCTTTCCAATTATCGTGCAGAGTGATATCCGCTAACAAGGACTTACTTAGGTGGTTCTTAGCAGCGTACTCATTGGGAGGCAGGTAATTTATTAAAGAAGACAATAGAATGGCTCTTCGACAGTAGGCTCTTCCACTTCCCCATATTGTTTTTGATTGGCTGATCAGTAAGAGAAGCTTTGGAGGTATTATTTGTCTCAATTTAAACCACAAAAGCCAGACGTTGAGAACAGGTTGTTGTCTTATGCTTAGTCATTTGTCCAGCCGTTGACAGATTAGGCAAGATATAAACATCTTTAATGTACATATGGTCTCTCGTATTCACCACCATCTCAAATACTTGCTATATAATACCTGTACTGCCGAGTCTGCTCAGTAATTGGCAATGTAAGCGACGCATGACTCCAGAGCACAGATGAGTCCACACGACGACACTATTGTTTCTAGAGCTGAAGTTCCATCCAGAGACAAAAGGAGAAACAAGACAAAAGGCAGGGATTGACAGGAACCTGGAATATACAACCTTCCAATTCTTGCCCTACAAGGAAGGAGCGATCCACGAGATATCTCCATGTCACACGTGGTGCGGCAGAGATATATTACCCCTCCACCACGAAGCTCATATTCAGCCCCCAATGGCGATGTTCGATGTTCGATGCATATGAAGGGATGGTTGCTCTCGCTCTTACCGTGTTTTCATATAGGGCCTGTAACCTTCTGTGGGTTCACCTGACCGACTGCTGATTTTGGTTAGTCAGCAATTGGTTATGTGACAAGAGTCTCAGCCAATCAGCGGACACCAGGGTACCCCCTGCTGATCGACGTAGCATGTGGGTGGATCATTGGCGATTATCAGGGAATCGCCCAGATGGTCATCGCACGTCTTCCTAAATGGTGCATGATCATCTCTGCAACCGCGCCCTAATCTTGGGCCCTAAACCAGGCTAACTCGCGAGAAAACGAACATGTGCGCTTATGACTGGCTGCTGATGCATTGATTGCAGTGCATCCACTGGCTCCAGTGAAAAGACGCAGAGATACTAGTAGTGAAATATAGTCCCGGCCTAGATGGGAAGGAGTGATCACTTAGGCAGGCATACTCCTTCTACTTAGGTGTTATTCAGGAGTTCCTCTCCAAAATAGAGAATGCCCTATTATCTGATAAGTTCGTTTTCGTCCATTATTCCCTCAGATGGTATGCCGCCATAAGCATTCCAGCCAAGTAAGAGGCCGCTAGAAACGCCCCGAAATGCTCTCCTCCGCATCTGTAACTGTAATTGGAAACTTAGGCAATGGCTAGATCCTAGATAGAACCGAGGACAAAGATTGCTCATCCACAAAGTCTCGACCATCGTTTCTGTCCTAGGAAACATGGCGTTTCCTCTTTCGCTGAACCTCAACCGAACCCACCCACGCATGGAGTATAGGTAGCAGCCAGACCCTGCCTGCTTGATATTTTTTAGTCTCCCATCCATTATATCCTTAGTCTGAGTCTACCGGTTCCATAGATTAACGGGCCCTCTCTCATTCACCTGTGATCTCACCATGTGCGATATTCCCCTACACCCAGTGGTTTAGTACTCCCCTACCTGGCGATGTTGAGCCCCTCCATCCTCGTCCTTTCGTTATTCAAAGTCCCATGGTCCAGTTTTCCCCCGCAAGAAGTGGGAGTTCACATTCATTGTTAAGGAAGAAATGGGTATCCTGGACTCGATGGCAACTAGAAAAGCCTCCTGGCTGCACACTGCTCTTCATTGCGTCCGTCCTTTTCCTCTCCCTGATGATTCTCGACCTGGCGATCCTAACAAGACTCCTTGTAGGGTTGGTATTAACCATGGCTTTGGGAAGCGCCCTGTTGGTGCTCACTTTAGTGAAGCCGGCCGTCTGGGCGGCCACTTTGACTTCCCATGTCAATCCTTTGTGAGTGCCACAACGTAGCGTTGGCCTATGTTGCCTCCACCTCTCTAATGTGGTTGAAAAGTTTGGGAAGTGCAGGTGGTGGAAATAATTTCCCTGGGGTTGCTCGACCTTTCGGCATGGTGAAATTAGGTCCCGACCTGCATGACCCTGGTAAGGATGCCTACTCTGGCTACTTGCCGCATGGCGAATTCTCGGGATTCAGCATGATGCATGAGCAAGGCACTGGGGGTGCTCCGAAATATGGTACGGTGTCGCAGTTGCCATTGGTTGGTAACCTTAGTAACCCCCTATCAAATAAAACTGTCTCTCGGTCTGGAACCGATCAAGCATCAGTGGGATATTACAAGGCGCAGACTTCTGAGGGAATTGTTGTCGAGTTAAGTGCTTCTGCTCATGCAGGCATCTATCAGTATACCTTCCCTGAGGGATCACATGGGAGCGTCTTGGTGGACATCTCTCACGTACTGCCTTCTTTCCGAGGTCAAGGTCTTGGTCAAGGTTACAAAGGTGGAAACATCACCATCTTCCATGATAGCCATTATGAAGGTCACGGTGTTTATGACAATGGTTGGAACCGTTCTCCAGATTGGTCCATTTATTTCTGTGAGCCTCACGTGCTGTTCAGTCCCGTGTTGAACCTGCAAATAGCATCTGAGCTAACTGTTGTGAACCAGGCGGCTACTTCGATACTGCGCCTATCAATAACAAGACATATGTGGGAACTGATGCAGGGGGCAGCGAAGAGCAAACAGGCGGGTTTGCAACGTCATCCTCGAGCTCAAACCGTGTCGGAGGAGTTTTTTCCTTTCAGGAGTCGGCGGTGACCTCTCGCGTTGGAATTTCTTGGATATCTACAGAAAAGGCTTGCAGACACGTCCAAGATGAGATTCCTGAAGGAACAGATCTCCACTCTGTGGTTCAAGATGCCCAGTCAGAATGGGAATCAAAGGTGCTGTCAAAAGTTACCACCACAAGCACCAACCAGACGAGCCTCACTTTGCTGTACACATCCCTCTACTTTATGCATCTGATCCCTACCAATCAGACCGGCGAAAACCCAAAATGGTCTTCTGAAGAACCATATTATCAGGATATTTTTACCTATTGGGTATGTGGTTCCTTTAGCCTTCAATGGCGACAAAGAATACTAGCAGGAAGCTAACATTGGTGCCAGGACCTCTTCCGCTGCTCCACAGCTCTTATGCAAGTCTTGCAACCCGAGGCATATGAAGAACAGATTCGATCTCTTATTGACATCTGGCGCTTCGATGGCTACCTCCCCGATGCCCGCTCGTCAAATTACAATGGCCGCACGCAGGGGGGCTCCAATGCCGATAATATCCTGGCCGATGCTTATGTCAAAGGTGTTCGCGGTGCCGTAAATTGGGATGATGGATACCGTGCCATGGTAAAAGATGCAGAAGTGGCCCCGCCGAACGACCCGGTCGACCCTATGGCCCCAGATTCCTCAACAAAAGAGGGAAGGGGTGCGCTACCAGACTGGATCAAGCTCGGATTCATCACGCCAAGATACACTCGCGCCGTCACCAGAGCCGTAGAATATTCTTGCAACGATTTCGGTCTGTACCAGGTAGCATCAGGGCTAGGAAAGAATGACGACGCTGAGAAATATCTCAATCGCTCGCGGAACTGGCAAAACCATTGGAATCCCAACACGACTTCCTTGGGGTTCTCCGGATTTGTTGTCCCTCGTGATGAAAACGGCTTCATTGACACCGACCCCCTGAGAGACGGAGGCTACTGGGGGGACCCATACTACGAGGCTAACTCGTGGGCTTATTCCTGGGCTAGTGTCCATGATATGAAGCAGGTGATCGACATGATGGGAGGCGCACAGACTGTCGTCAAGCGACTCGACACCATGTTCACCAAAGGGGTCGACGGCTCCAGCGGAACCATTTTTGACTCTACGAACGAACCGTAAGTTTATTTCCCTGCTCAATGATTTGTCATGGGTTTCTTCACTGTCTTCTTTCAACCAATCTCGGATAGAGTTAGGCTGATGATTTCATAGCATGTTCAACATTCCGTACCTATATAATTATGTCAATCGACAGGACTTGTCAGTTTCCCAGTCCCGCAACATCGCAAAGACTTATTACCTTACGGGTGCGAACGGACTTCCCGGCAATAGCGATGCTGGGGCAATGCAGACATGGCTTCTGTGGAATATGATTGGCCTGTACCCTGTCACAGGGCAGACGACTTTTTTAATCCACTCTCCATGGTTCGAGTCCCTGACGATCGAATTGGGTGGTGGCAAGAAACTGCATGTCACCGCGAAAGGCGGCGATGGAAACGGTGACAGCAATATCCAGGTGCAGCGACTCCAGGTAAACGGGAAAGACTGGAGAAAAAACTGGCTCACATGGGATGATATTTTTGCCGATGGAGGGAGCCTAGATTTCGAGCTTGGGGGCAGCCCAAGTAACTGGTTCACGGGGGAACTGCCACCCAGTCCAGCATCTTGAGACGGCGCATGTGATCTGCCAGGGGAGGTGGGCTCTGGACTTCGAGTTTGGATTCATTGTCCAGTACATAGCTAGTCACGACATCTTTTTACTGTTATTGTTAGTTTGAAGAGAGAGTCCACCGTAAATCATAAGGAGATTGTCAGAGTAAGCTCGTGGCCCATTCGGCCCATTCGACCCATTCAGCAGGACCAAACGGAAACCGACGGAGTGACAGTCACCTGGCAAGTCAACCAAGCAGACATTTGCTCATATAAACCTTGAGTTCTGTGAAATCAGGCCATGCTAGTGATTAACGAACTACTCAAATTGTCAGTCCCTCGGAGTCCGCCCATGAAGTCGCCAACGGAACCGACAGAGCACGAATATCACCCATAGCTTATCTCGCAAGAAGAAAATAACGAAACGTCATCAAGAGATTCTCCACCAGTTCCATTAAAGAGCCTGTCTGAGTGATAATTGGTGAGCGACAGAGAGATCAGCGTCTCCACTCCAGTCGCCTAAACTTGCAGATCACTCGGACAATTTGGATAGTTCTGTCTTTCTTCCTTGTTCAGTTGTTTCTAGTGTCGATGACTTCACTATTCATCAAAGATCTCCACTCACGTTTACAGCTGGATATTTGCCCCTTTTCCCATATTTTATACGGCAGAACAATGCCCATCATGATCTACACTCGCATCGTCGGGCAGCGTGGCTCAAAGGCCCCTATTCGGTGAATTAACCCCCAATCACATATAACCGTATAGCGACTACTACATAAAGCAAAACAGTTAAAGCACTAGTGAGTGTTATACATACCAGGTACATCCTAAGGATCCAGGGCCCACTTTCTGCTACTGTCAGCAAGTCTTGCAAATAGGGGTCAATTCCATTGCTAGAGAAACTCATATACCGATGGAATTAACATCGTGGATGATCGAGCAAAGGACCGGAGCGAGTCCCTGAATAGGAACACGAGGCAAAATTTGCTATTGATAAGCCAGGTGCCACTAACTATCCTTGGCTCTCGTTCGCCCAGAAAGGTGAGTAAGTGCTCCATAATCTGCAAACCTAAGTGGAATGGATGCACAGAAACAGCTCTATTTACGAAATATCATTTCCAGATCTCGTGCAGTAGTCTTTCGGGACTGCAATAAAACAAAGCGACTAGTAGGCTATTCTCCGGATAGCACTGTAGACTTGCAAATGTATGTCCAGACACTAGATATAATATCTATATCTGCTCCTGGGAAATTTGGTCATCAATCCATCTGCAGGAACCGCAGTAAATCCGGCCATCTAGTTGGTAGCGAAGCATATCTTAGCGCTATAGAACAATAGCAATAATAATTAAAATGCCAGGATTTCATATGTCCATTGCGAGACAGATCGCCAGACTGTATAAGCATCGTGAGAGGCTAAACCTTCAGTAGTGGCTTTTCGCTCGTTTTACTAATTCGTTCACATACTGTTCTGGTCATGCAGGTGGCTTTCAAATTGTCCGTTAAGGCATGAGCTCCGAAGATGCAAAATTAAGATGCAAATCACAATGGCAGTAGCGGTATAGAAATCCCAGAAGTTCCATGCAGAAAGCAAATCAGTGGATCCCCGAAGACAAATAGTGGCTTCGAACCCGATTATACTATCTTGGCCCATATAATGTTGATTAAACGCACATGCCAATTCAGAGGACAAAGTACCTCAGATAATGCATCTTTCAACACTGGAGCATATCCATATCCATGCATAGTGCATGCCATGATAAACTCTTTTTTTTTTTTTTTTGCCCCTTGGAAGCAGTCATGCTAGAAGCAAATGTGTCTTTTCATCATAATGATACTCATCATGGAACCGCAAAAGGAACAACACCGTAATTTGTGTTTTGTACTATATTCCGTATCCACAACCTAGTAGTCGGAGACCATCACCAAGCGTATAGTCTGGAGGAAGCCTCTTTGGCTCATGTGAGAGTTAATCTCGGTGCTTCGTACTCCGTATAGAATCGACCCACCGACTAGTGAACATGATGTCAAGTTGCTAAATGCTTGGAATGATGGCGAAAAAGGACGATCACCGATGAATTGCGGTATATAATTGCTTGACATGAGGTGCTCTTTCATCCAGCATCCAGCAGCGCATTGTCTCCTCGTTCAGTCATTCCTTCACTCCAACCAGGTCATTCTTTATTCTGCCTGACTTCATTCGTTAATTATCGCTCTTTTTCGACTCCATTTCCATTTAAGTGAATACCATCAAAATGAAAGCCTCTTTCATCACCATTTTCGCTACTCTGGCCTCCTCGGCTGTGGCTGCCCCTACTCTCCCCGTTCTTGGTGAGATCTCTGGGTCCGTTTCTGTTGGCCCCTCTGCCACTTCCACGACTTCTGTTAGCGCCGACGGCAAGATTATCCAGGACGTCGGCCACAGTGTCAACAAGATTCTGACTGTCACCGGGCCAAACGCGAAGAAGCTCCTCGTTGAGTTGAGCCCTGAAGTTACTGATCTCCTGTCCGGCTTGGGTCTCCCTGGTGTTGGTACGTCTATCGGCTCCATTATCAAGACTGCCGGCAGCGTCGGCGATCTAGTCAAGGACCTAGGCCCTGCTGTGGATGGCCTATTGACTGTTGTGAGCAAGGACCTCGGTGCTCTTTTGATCCAGCTGTCCCCTGAGGTTGCTGGTCTCCTGTCTGGCCTGGGTCTCCCTGGCGTTGGTGTTCCCGTTGGCTCGGTTGTTGCCACTCTCGGTGAGAACTTGAAGCGTTCTCCTGAGGGTAAGATTATCGAAGACGCTGCTCCTGTGGTCAAGGATGTTCTCGAGGTCACCGGTCTTGATGCCAAGCGCCTTCTCATCCAGCTCAGCCCTTCGGTCGCCTCCCTCCTTGCCAGTATCGATCTACCCGGTGTTGGTTTCTCTATCGGACAGGTAATCAAGGTCACTAGCAGCGTCGGTGATCTCCTCAAGGATCTCGGCGAGCCTGTTGAGCAACTCCTGACTGTTGTGGGCGAGGATGGCTCTGCCATCCTTATCAAACTGTCTCCTGAAATTGCCGATCTTCTCTCCGGTCTTGGTCTCCCCACTCTGGGCACTTCGGCTGGAAAAGTCATCGCTACCCTTGGCAAGATACTGTGAAATTGTAAGTCTACTTCGCAATTACCTGGGCTTATCTTTTAGAGAATGTGCTAATTTGGTTGAGCAGTGTTTCCAGCTTCGAACTGCAATTTGCAGTATAAAGCCCAGATCACATTGTGAGAGCCGTTTAAATTGGATATGAGAGCTATGAATAGCACGAACCAGATGTACATTAATCAGCTTGTGTTTCGCTCTTTGGAGCCCGGATAGAGAGGTCTATTTTATTGCACATATTGGCGACGCCCAAGAATACATTTTTAATCGGCACCCACGTGGCAGACAACGCCTTCTTTTTCTTTTTCTTTTTCTTTTTCTTTTTCTTTTTCTTTTTTTTTTTTTTTTTTTTTTTTTTTTTTTTTTTTTTTGCTTGTATCCTGTAGGTCGTCTTCGTACTCTCTAGGAATTGATTATTAAAGATCGAAGTAGGCGAACAAGCTGGCTGAACTTTGTTGGTCGGGTGACTCCCATCAGTGACTGTATTATCCACTTTCTCTGTGTACGGAAATAGTAGCAGATGACTATCAGCAGATATGTTTTAGGGAGTTTCAGGGGCTTTTCAAGGGCTGCGCACATGCAACCAGCAAATCCTGCATTTCCATTAACATCTGGGGCATCATAGAGTACGGAATAAGCTTTATCTTGCCGTTCCGCCAGTGTCCATGAGACTAAGGCAACGCCGACAGCACGCCGACTTGATGGAATAAACGTACATTGAAGTTATGCCTGACATGCGTAGTGCCAATACCCTGGGTTTGCAATTTATTTGAATCGACTGTGAGGGTCTAAAGCTCTATTCCTTTCTAGTAGTTTAGTTTGTGAACACAGAGGATTGCCGTTCATCCTGTACCTGTACGGTCGCATCACTCTATGTAGTCCCAACCAACACACGAGGGCAGAGTGCATCAATGCAGATCAGGAACAAATAATTTTGGTCACAAATGATTGGGGGGTGAAATGTGCATCATGGTCGTACCAGGGGTTGATATTTGTTGATGGATTCTCTGAGGGGTGATGTCACATGGGAGCTTTGGCCTCGACCTTCTCCCCCGCATGGCCTTTGAATTCAAGTTTGCTCCTCTCGACCTACTTCTCTCGACTACTTGTGCGGTTTTCACAGGATTTTTGGGTATTATTTGCTGTCTTTGCTGTTCTACTCATCATCACTTGCTATTGATAATCGACACCTTATATTTAGCGTTATCTCTATCCAAATGGCCTCTCAGGCTGTACCGCGTGACGGTACCGGTCAGTCAAAATCTTAAAATTGTTGTCTCCTTACATTTTCTCAAGCTCAGAAGCTAAAATTTCGTAGGTGTCATAGAGCTAGATCCTTGGCTTGAGCCTTTCCGGGAGGCTCTACAACGTCGGTTCCGATTTGTGGAAAGTTGGGTCAAGGCCATTGACGAGACTGAGGAGGGTTTAGAAAAGTATAGCAGAGTTAGTGCTCTTAAAACTTCATCCCTATTCAATTGAGAAGGGATAAACGGAAACAAATAAACAAGAACAAGATGACGATAGCTAAAAGCAATTCACTCAGGGTTATGAGAGATTCGGTCTCAATGTCGATGCCAACGGCAATATCACTTACAGGGAGTGGGCTCCCAATGCTCTGGAAGCACAGCTGGTGGGCGACTTCAGTATTTCTGCCCATGTGGATAATACCTTTGGTTAAATGATTACTGAGACTGGCAGATAATTGGGATGTCTCAACACATCAAATGACAAAGAATAGCTTTGGTGTCTGGGAAATTACACTACCAGCAAAAGATGGAAGCCCTCTGATTCCCCATAACAGCAAAATTAAGGTAGGTTTTCTACCTCTGAGAAATGTCATTTACTGTCTTCCTTTGCGGCTCATGTTATTTGCAGATCACAATGGTCACGCCCAATGGAGAGCGAATCTACAGAATTCCTGCATGGATCAAACGTGTGGTGCAAGATCTCAGCGTCTCTCCCACCTATGATGCAGTTTTTTGGAATCCACCAAAGGCAGAGCGGTACCAATTCCAACACTCACGTCCCAAAAGGCCCCAGAGCCTCCGTATCTACGAGGCACATGTGGGAATTTCTTCGCCAGAAACCAAAGTAGCAACATACAAAGAATTTACTGCCAACATGCTGCCTCGCATCAAATATTTAGGGTACAATGCAATCCAACTGATGGCCATTATGGAGCATGCCTACTACGCTAGCTTTGGGTATCAAGTCAACAACTTCTTCGCTGCGAGCAGTCGCTACGGAACTCCTGAAGATTTGAAAGAGCTCGTTGACAAGGCCCACAGTATGGGACTGGTAGTGCTTCTTGATGTCGTGCACAGTCACGCGTCGAAGAACGTTCTTGATGGGCTGAACATGTTCGATGGAACTGATCATCAATATTTCCATGGCGGTGGAAAGGGACAGCATGAGCTCTGGGACAGCCGACTCTTTAACTACGGCAACCATGAGGTTCTGCGCTTCCTCCTGAGTAACTTGCGTTTCTGGATGGAAGAATACGGCTTCGATGGCTTCCGATTTGATGGTGTCACAAGCATGCTTTATGCCCATCATGGTATTGGGACGTGCGTATTCAGTCTAGTTCACCTGGTCGTTACAAGCTAACCAGGTGTGTAGAGGATTCTCTGGTGGGTACCATGAGTACTTTGGATCATCAGTAGATGACGAAGGAGTCATGTACTTGACTCTCGCCAACGAGATGCTCCATCAACTCTACCCTGAGTGTATAACAGTGGCAGAAGATGTCTCCGGGATGCCCGCACTCTGCCTACCGCATGCTATTGGAGGGATTGGCTTCGACTACCGTCTCGGCATGGCAATCCCAGACATGTACATCAAACTTCTAAAGGAGCAGTCAGACAACGAATGGAACATGGGAAACCTCGCATTCACCTTGACAAATAGACGCCACGGCGAGAAGACAATCGCTTACGCGGAAAGCCACGATCAGGCGTAAGTTTCCCAGTACCACATCCAGACAACCACTAACGCCCAGATAGCCTGGTAGGTGACAAATCTATCATGATGTGGCTATGTGACAAGGAAATGTACACACATATGTCCGTCCTCACCGAATTCACTCCCATCATCGAACGAGGAATGGCCCTACACAAAATGATCCGACTCGTCACCCATGCCCTCGGAGGCGAAGGATACCTCAACTTCGAAGGCAACGAGTTCGGGCATCCGGAATGGCTCGATTTCCCCCGTGCAGGGAACAACAATTCCTTCTGGTATGCCCGTCGACAGCTGAACCTAACCGAGGACCATCTCCTCCGATATAGATTCCTTAATGAATTCGACCGTTCCATGCAACTATCCGAGGCAAAATACGGCTGGTTGCATTCCCCACAAGCATACATCAGTCTGAAGCACGAGGGCGACAAGGTCCTGGTCTTCGAACGCGCAGGGCTCCTTTGGGTCTTCAATTTTCATCCTACTCAGAGCTTTACCGACTACCGAGTCGGTGTCGAAGCTGCAGGTACCTATCGGATTGTCCTAGACACTGATGATACCGAATTCGGCGGTCTAGGACGTAACCACAAAGACACTCGCTTCTTCACCACAGATATGCCCTGGAACGAACGGAGCAACTTTCTCCAGGTTTATATCCCAACAAGATCAGCTTTGGTAAGGACTACCCTTTTACTTTAGAATATACATTCAAAACGAGCCTCTTTACACATTCAAAGTATATTCTAACAGCATCAATCGAACAGGTCCTAGCATTAGAAGAAACCCTCTAGAGTCTAGAGCAGCACTGGTATCTCAGCTAGATCCACCCCGACAAGCGAACGGTAAATCAGTCCAGCCCATGTTCCTTTCACCGTGCTTCAGCAATCTGTCCGTTTGCTTCAATTCTCATTCCCTATCATCTGTAGATTTGTTTTCAAATATCTAAAATCGATCGATGTCATGGAAAACCAATTTTACTATATTTAGCAACGTCCATTACATATACTGCAATAAATATCATGTGTGCATTGTAGTCATTGATTGTCCTTCCATTTCTTCAGCATGACAAGTCAATAGTCCACACTTGAAGATTAGGAATGCCCAAAGGTATGAATATATTAGCTCGTTGCAATATATTGGTTATTTCATACCCATTCCGGAACCTTATCTCATCTCACGAAAACAGAATTGACAGACATGGAAAATGCTAAATATTACTGAGCTGTCCAGATGAGGGACCCGGACTTGAAGAATGTAAATTACGTAGATACCTGGCTGAAGAGCAAAGTCCATCCAGTAGAAAGGAGCTATGCAAATATTACAGTTTACACTTACAAATAGACAATAGACTGAATTTCCAACAAAAGAAATGAATACAATTGTCCCAGCCCCAGGGTATCAGGCTGGCTGTGGTCATTTTAACTTACTTACATGAGCACATAGTGTAACACAGTCCAGAGGGTTTCCATCCTCCAGGCTTTAAAAGGTTCGAGTTTATAGTGCTCTTCGCCTTTTTCTAATAGAGAAGATAACCCTTCTTTCAGCTCCCTTTTTCTTAATTCGAATACTGTACACGTATCGATAGAAAATGGGACATTTCGGAAAGGAAGTCCATGTCTAACAAAAAAAAAAGGAAAAGGGCGCTCAAAAACAATATTACATTTAGGCCTTGTTCTCAAGCTCGGCCAGTAGCTTCTCACCCTTGGCGCGGGCAGATTCGAAGTTACCAACCATGTAGAAAGCGGCTAAGAAAATAGTCAGCATCAATGCTGCCTGCACTGGTACAGTCTTGGGGGAATTCGAATAACTTACCCTCAGGAAGGTTGTCACCCTCACCGTTTATAATAGCCTTGAAGCTGCTGATGGTGTCCTTGAGGTCGACCAGCTGACCCTCCATACCAGTGAAGACCTGGGCGACGGTGAAAGGCTGGCTCAGGAAACGCTGCATCTTACGGGCACGCTCGACGGTGAGCTTGTCGGCTTCCGAAAGTTCGTCCATACCCAAAATGGCAATGATATCCTGGAGGGACTTGTACTCCTGGAGCATCTGCTGGACACGGGTGGCGGTGTTGTAGTGATCCTCACCGACGATACGAGGGTCGAGCATACGGGACTTGGAGTCAAGAGGGTCGACAGCAGGATAGATACCCAACTCGGAGATACCACGAGACAAGACAGTGGTGGCGTCCAAGTGAGCAAAGGTGGTGGCGGGGGCAGGGTCAGTCAAATCGTCAGCGGGCACGTAGACGGCCTGGACGGAGGTAATGGAACCCTTGTTGGTGGTGGTGATACGCTCCTGCATACCACCCATGTCGACGGCCAGAGTGGGCTGGTAGCCGACGGCAGAGGGGATACGACCCAGAAGGGCAGACACCTCAGAACCGGCCTGGGTGAAACGGAAGATGTTGTCAATGAAGAGCAGCACATCCTGACCCTCCTCGTCACGGAAGTACTCGGCAATGGTCAGACCAGTCAAGGCGACACGGGCACGGGCACCGGGGGGCTCGTTCATCTGACCGAACACAAGGGACACCTTGGATTCACCTTCGAGATTGATAACACCAGTCTCCTGCATTTCGTGGTACAGATCGTTACCCTCACGGGTACGCTCACCGACACCAGTGAACACAGAGTAACCACCGTGAGCCTTGGCAATGTTGTTCTGGGGGAAAGATTAGACCATGCCATGTACTGAAAAAAGACTCATCTCGAAGCATGGCCAACTTACAATCAACTCCTGAATGAACACGGTCTTACCGACACCGGCACCACCGAACAGACCAATCTTTCCACCACGGGCGTAGGGGGCAAGCAGGTCGACGACCTTGATACCAGTGACGAGAATCTCAGCCGTAGTGGACTGCTCAACGAATTCAGGAGCCTCGGCGTGGATAGGGGAGTACTTGACGGCCTTGACGGGGCCACGCTCGTCAATGGGGTCACCAGTGACGTTGAGGATACGGCCCAGGGTAGCAGGGCCGACGGGGATCTTGATGGGAGCACCAGTGTCGTGAGCAGGGGAGCCACGAGTCAGACCCTCGGTACCTAAAACTGTGTCAGAGCAGCTACAATAGTATATGTCGAGATGCCGTGAAGCAAAAACGAGGATATTATATATATATATATATATACACCCAAGCCTGCCAGCGACATTACCAGCGAAAAAACGGTAGCTTACCATCCATAGCAATAGTACGGACGACGTTCTCTCCCAAGTGTTGCTAGGTTTGGGTTAGCTATAGGGGACTTGATGTCATCAAAGTTTCGCCGGTACATACCGAGACCTCCAGTACGAGTTTCTGGCCATTGTTCTCAGTCTCAATGGCGTTGAGAATGGCGGGAAGTTTATCGCCCTCAAACTTCACTATAGCCGAAAGTCAGAAATCGTGTTTCGAAGCATGAATTGGATCGATTGTGATGGTTGTTGGGATGGAATGGAGGCAATGAAAAGATTTTCGTGTAGCCCGCGAGAAGGAATTTTCTGGCAGGGAGTCGGCACATACCGTCAACGACGGCACCAATGACCTGGTGAATCTTGCCGCCCTGAGCAGCCTCGGTGCTGGCGAACCGGGCCAGAGAAGGCAATCCATTGATCTTAGACTGGAGAGCGCGACGTGCGACGGGGGTAGGGCGGGCAAAAGCAGCCCTCCCGAAGGTCCGGGCGAGACCGCTATAGGCGAGAAAATAGCTGTTAGCAAGCGAAAAAATTTAAGGGCAAAATGCAATGAGGAGAAAATTGGGGGGCCAACACACCTCTTGAACATGATGATGGTGTTTAAGAGCGAGATGGGGATAGATAAGGTCAAAGGGACGAGAAGATGGGGAGAGGGAAGAAAGAGGGAAGGGAAGGGAAGAGGTTGAGGTTGAGGTGGACACGGGCGAATGTGTCCGGCTTAGCCTTTCCGGGGCTGTTTTGCCGACGATCCCGTGATGTACCGAGCAACGCGCAGAACATCATCAGCGCTTAGGCGTCGTTGCCCTGGTGTTCATGGGCAATTGCTACGTGCTGGAGTGGTCTCGTCGACCGAATTCTCTACGGTGGTCTACCGTGTCTTTTCTATCGTCCATACGAGTGGATGGCGTTGCTCTCCAGCCTTGCCCTGATGGAGTTGGAGCTAGGGAATATTCGCACACAAATGAGGAGCTTCTTGGCACGGATACTTGGAAGGGGCAAAGCGATGCAACTTACCCCATCGACCTTCACCAACCTGGCCAATGGCTGCAGGAATGTCCATTCCCAGAGCCATTGATTGAAGATTCCCTCGATGAAACGTATTATTTTCCCAGAAGACAAAGATGATTTTAAACTGCTCCCTTCTGGTCGATGCGGCTCAGTCTAGACTATTTTTTGTTTTCTGTGCCAGAGCCGACTTCATCCGTCCACGGAGGTCTTTTATCCTGTTTCGGAGGAACGCTTGCAGAGAAAAATCTGATGTGTTCCCGTGATTCCCCATAGCCGATTCCCATTACATTTGCTAATTTTATCCTTTCTAAACAAGAGAATAATCCTACTAGCAATGTAATAATAATGGTAGTAAATTTACTTGCACAGAAATAATGGGTATACATACTACATAGATCAATCCATAGACATTGTGACCCTCGTAAACTTACTGTACCAAGTGTTAATGTCATCCCTTCCTTGTAACAATACAGTGGATATATAAACAAAATATCCACCATCTCATCCCCAATGGCAAAGCATAGTGGAAATCAAGAACCACCAAGTAGACAAGACCGTAATTTGTACACTTCCCCCTCCCTACTGGAGAATTGAACAGCCTCTATAATCGACCAGAGACGAACAGACAACAATCTTCTATAGCTACAAAGGAGATAGATTTGATTATTGCACAGTACGAGATACACAGGTCTTTTGGGCTGAGATTGGCAAAACAAATAAGACACGGACGAAGGGGAATACCCAACGATGAGACATCGCACGGGCGTCGTCGGGGTTGTGGGACACTGGTAGGCCGATTCAGCAGGTCCAATTGCTACACCTAATTCTCCCAGATCATTGTCCTCCAATTTACGACTTCTCCGCAGGGGGGCTCTGAACGAAACCCTTGCCCTCATAACCCTCGGCGCTGATGCCGTAGATAGGGTTGATTTTCTCCCTCTGTTGTGACACATTAGCAGCCATTTCTTCGCATCCAATAGGAACCGCAGCATCAGAATGTTGATGGGACAGCAGTCATCACGTACCAGGGCGTATTCATTGCTGGCTTCCTGCCATTCCTTGGACATAGTCTTGGGCTGGGGCTTAGCAAACAAGTGGATGGCGTAGAAGATAGCCACAGAGGCAAGAGTGAGCTGGGCGACCTTGACGGCAATCTTCAGGCCCTCTCCCTTAGGAGCCTGAGCGCGAGGGCCGTGGGGACCGAAAGCAATCCAGTAGGCTATAAAACGAGGGAAGGGTTAAAAAACAGCCTATCAACAAAATTCTGATGGACCAAAGTGACGGGAGATTGGGTGGAACGGGAAAATCATACCAGCCTTCTTTTCCTGCAGAGTCATCTGGTGCCAATCAACCTTCATGCGGTCCCTCAGTTGCATCCACAGTTCGGCCTGCTCCTGGGGAGGCATAGCCTCCCAACGCTTCTCGATACCGGCGAGTGTGGGATTGGCAATGGCATGCTCGGATGAGGCACGGGTCTGCTGAGGAGCGATAGACTTCTTCTCAGGCTGAGGGCGAGCATTCAGACAGGCCATTGGGCCCGGGACGGTGCGGTAGGAACGAATAGCGGTGGTGGGCATGGCCGAGCTGCGAGCAGCAGCACGAGGGACGGAGCGAAGGAACATCGTGTGGGAGGACGAGCGCGCGACTAAACTCAATCAATTGAATATAAAAATACAGCTCGATGGAAAGAAATCCACCATACCTCGGATTTAAGTATAGGTTACGTTGAGAGGGGAGTGGAGGGGAAGATCGAGACTCGCAATGGGAGACGAAGGCGATGTTCGACTGTGGTTTGAGGTGGAAAGTCGAGTATCCGGACGACTAGCTTAGTCCACTTTGTCTGCGTCCTCATTGGCCCGCGTCCCAGGCATATCCCGACCGTTCATATCACCAAAACGTCTAATGTCGTACACTCAAAGCACGAGGTCAATCATGAGACCATAACCGGGCAGCTACCTATATTATCCTCGAGGTCCCTCTTTCATCCATACTCTGGGGAAGATACAAAAACGAAAATGAAAATAAAAATAAAAAAAGAAACATTCGATTATTAGAGCCGACCACCCCAACTATCCTAGGGAAAGCCAGACCCGAAAGCTCCCGCAGTAGAGGCCTACGCACCGGCCAAACAAGAGAAGAGAACTTTGATGAGATTTGATGAATGGGAGGCGATGCCGTGTATTCTACTCTACACTGGAACGCTGGAAATCACACCCCATACAAGGTAGCAGTATTCTGTACAGGCAAACGCTGACAAAAAACAAGAAAACCCCCATCATAAATGCTGGTTCACGGAAAGTGCCACGATCGCAGAAACGATAATACGGTCACTATGAAGGCAGACAAGCCGTAACGATCTCATAACGATCTCATATTGAACTAAATGTGTGCAGGAGGATGTCCTGGGGTTGGTCCATTCCGAGACACTCCGCGAACCCGAGGCGGAGTAGTGCAGTGCAATAGCCATCATCACAAACACATAAACCCACCTAATCCGGACCCAGCCGGCGCGGTCATTTATTTGCCAGCCTTGCCACCGCTGGCTTCAGCCAGAACAGTCTTCCATTCAATATCGCCCTTGTCGTCAGCATGGATAGAAGTGTGGATGTTGAGGGCGTTCTTCAGGTGTTCCCGGGTGCTGGCATAAATCATAGACCACTATTTCATCACTGTCAGCCGCCGCTTGTTTGGCCCAGGGGAACGAGCAACGTGAAAACATACGAGAGTGGGGGTGTTGCTGGGAACCCAAGAAATGAAGATGATCTTGCTCCTGCAGGTTGTATCTGTGTGAGACAATCGCACCCATATCAAACCAAGAAACTCCATGGTCCATCATACCTCTTGCCTTCGCCACCACCGAGATCGTACTCGACATCATAGACAGCATAACGAGGCATGGGGTTGTCGTTGGCATCGCGAGTGTTGTCGAGGCGGGTACGGAAGACCTCATAATCCGGGTCATGCGAGACCTCATCGATGACAACCTCCTTCTTGTTGTCCGAGATCTTGAAGATGATGAATTTGATCTTGTCACCTTTGTTGTCGCCACTCATGCGAAAGTTATTGTATGCTGTTATGCATTCATCAGAGATAGAGACACTATTTGCCATAAACTGTCAGCATTGGTTTTGCGATCCCTGCGTTGTTGGAAATCCCCGCAGCTGCAGCCGGAAGAGGACATGTGGAAGTGGCGGTCCGTTCGGAGACATACCCAGAGGCGAGCTGCAAGGCAACAAAGAAAATCAGAACTGTACGTCTTCATAATAGAGCCATAGGACAGAAGGAAAATACGTACCGACATGTTTGCTTATGTGGGTGTAGAAGATAAGCGGGACGGAAGTTGGTAACCTGCGCGGGGCAATGTCAGTAATCTTGTTTTCTCTTCTTGTTTACCATGCCCAAAAAACCAAATGAGAAAGACCGTCACAGACAGAAAAACCAGGGAAAATAAAGGACAATAAACTGGAATGATTTAAGCCAGGGGAGTACTCACAGACGCTTGCGAAGAGCCAACGGAATCAGAGGAAGGTGAGGGGAGGTTAGGGGAAGCGTAATAATGGGGATTGGAACCGAGATGGAGATAGAGGGGCATTAAGTTGGTTGTTGTGCTTGAGGCGGCGGTGGTGGGGGTGGGTTATAGTCACGTGGTCTCATCGCACCACAAGCCGCTTTTTGCCTTCCCCCTGAATCGAATCCTGCAGCCTCTTGCTTGCTTGCATCTTGGGCTACATTAGGTACCCCGTATATGTATTACCCATATCGTATCTATGAATTCTACTGTTGTAAGGAGAGACTGTCCACCAACCATTCAACAGCCTTATTTCTACTGATGGTGTGGGGAGCTCATGAGAGAAGTGTACGTTTACTGTTAGGATGTTCCTCACCGAACTAAATTTACCGTTCCCTCCAACCATGGGACTAAGCCCGGCTAACCGAGTAATATCACGTCAGGGCACCGTCCGCTACAGATGCTGGCCCTACTTATACTTATCTCTGTCCCTTTAGTGTCATTATCTTGTTTTTATTTCTTTAGGAACTCATCAAGAACGTCCTCCGCCACCATCTATGGTATATAGCAGATGAAGAAAGGGTGGAACAGTTCAGCCACATAGTTCAATGCCTGTCTGTCTTGACTGTAACTTGTAACTGTATATGTATGTACATTAATATGTACTCAAATATCTAGGCAGATGGTAATAACATCTCTAAAATCCAAATTCCTCGCTGCGTGTGATAGTCTCAGCGCTAGAACCGCAGGATGCATGACTGAGAAGAATAAAACAATGGTACAATAAATACGCAAACCTCACAGGCCACGTTCCAGAATCAAAGGGCCAGCTATGTGCCACCATGGGGGAAAAAAAGAAAAATAAGAAAAATAAAAGTAGAATGAAGGGGTATAATTTACTAAATAAAAACCGTATCGAGTCGTCTCCGAAGGATTCCGACTAGAAGTCACGAAGGTATGTTGCGATGGTGCAGGTATATCGTAACTAGAGTGCGTAAAATCCTAACTAAGTACGCGGCTATAAGGCGGCAATTGAATGGCACAGCGTCGTCGACGGCCGCTAGAGAATTTCTGAGGCACCCTCATAACTCAGAAAATATTGTCCGGGGGCTTTCAGAAACGAAAATGAAAGGCGCTATCGTTAAAGGCGTTAACCGGCACGTAAAATACCTTGCTTTCCCGACGCAATACACGGGAATTTGCTGATGATCATGAGCCGTCTTCATTTTGTCCTCCATCAATGATCTTTCGCCAATGCTGGGGAAGACAGACGCAGACCAAGGGAAACGCCTTGATCTCTCCAACTGGTGCTGGAGAAGCGGCCGGGCGATGCGAGCCATTGGACACACCACTATCGCGTTGTTCTCGACGCCTAGCATCATAATCCTCCGCACTTTCTGGGATACGAATGCCAGTAGCCCAGCCATCATCCCAGATGCCAATTATCTTCAACATGTCTCCACGGTCCAGAGCAAATTCGTCGTTGGCACGAGGTTGGTACGCCCAAAGCGCAGCGACTCGGTCGCCCGGATGGATGTCATCCTGGGAATAATAGTCCTGGAAAGATGAGAGCTGCTCTGATTGCCCGCTAGCCATTCCTTCTGGAGATGAATGCTGGGCGCCGGTACCAGAATGAGGCGAATTATCGCTGCCTGCGCCGGCAACAGCCGAGCTGCTGGAGAGGGAGCCATGTCGCTTACCAGCCGTAGGAGGAATCTTCTTAGATATCGCTCCGGGGCTAGCCCCAAGACCCTCAGAGTCGGAAGAATCGCTATATTTAGCACCACCAAAAAAGGCGGCAGAAGTACGAGACCTCGCCGGCGAAGAACTAGATACCTCTCGCAAAGCAGACATCCTGGCGACTCTCCCACCCGGAACGGCGAATCCCTGCTGAGATGCGTTTTGCTGCATTGACGGTGAGCCCTTTCTCTGAGGATTTGGCTGATTCAAAGCGCCGTCATTTCTGGTTCGACGCCTTCGTCGGCAGTATATAAGCCCCAGTGCGGCTAGTCCTGCCAAAAGAGCGAATCCAGCAATAGAACCAACAACAACACCAGCTATTTGCCCACCGGATAAACCACCACCAGAATCACCTGCGGTTGAGCTGGATGTGGAAGTAATTATCGGTGGTAGAGTTGCTGTCGGTGATGGGAGCGTCACATCCTTGCAACGACTGCCGGCATTCGCATTCACACAGCAGGAGTCTGTGGAATTAGGAGAACTCCCTGCGCAATACCCGCACAATCCCACCAAATTTGAACGAAATCCACACTCTTCGGGCTCGTTATCTGCTCCTGATACGCAGGTCACCGTAAGCGAGTTGGCGGGTAGGGAACAGACGGTGAAATCAGAGCGAATTTGATCCATATAGTTCCCGTCTCTTTGCGGGCAAAGATCAGGGTTAACAAGAATTTGCTGTTCACTTCTAGCCATAAGCGCCTACCCACTAGTCATTAGTAGAATCCCGGCCACTAAATATGAGGGATAAACGAACACAATCGTCGGCACACAGCGGCCTTGATTCCTCGCTGGACAAAGTGCAGTCATTCTTTGAACTTTGCACAATCCCATTGCATATTGAGCTCGTGGTATAACGGGCGTAGTAATCATCAGTATCTGTGAGGTTGGCATCCTTACATCCCAAATACTCAATATATCTGGGGATTAAAGAATCCGCATTAGCTAAGACCCATATAGCGAGCACTGAGTATAACAAACTTACTTTTTTTTCACGTAGGAGCCTTTAATATATTTTTCTAATTCTTCGTCAAACTGAGTCACATTTGAAACCGATTGCATAAATGGACTATCATATGGTTAGCACAGCCAATCTATATTACAAGCCTCTCGAAGGGGATAATAAATCTCACAAATTAGCGTGGAGGCTGGAGCTAGTTGATATCGAAGATTGATTGAATGCAGGACATTGGGTTGATCCTGAGAGAGAGATACAGGAGGCCATGGTGCTCCTCAATCCGAAGAACTCTTCTTGAAAAAATTGATATCGCAGTGTAATAGAAACAAGGCAGTGTGCGTCTTAAAGCAGGCTTCTTTGGTGAATTAATCTGAAATCCCTCTCATATTGCTGCACCTGTGCGGCTTTCTAGGCGGTGGAAACTGAAGGAGAAAAGAAAGAAGTTGACCACAGGTCACATCGATTGCGAACGCGTCCAGCTTCAGAACGAGAGGAATGGAACTTAATTCGAAAAAGGCCAGAGAAAGACGGTGTCTTACCTCAAGAGGTGGTGAAGAAATAAAGCTAAAACGAGCGAACTGGCTAAAGAGTGCTGGTGGTTGGAAAGAGAAGGTCCAACTGGGAGGCCGGGGAGGAGGAAGGAAGACAAAGAGGACGAAGTGAAAAGCGGCGTCAATCCAAGGCAGCCCGAAGGAAGGACGAACTGTGGTTCCCAAATCGAGGAAATTGGACTTGCAGTCAGGTCAGTCGGTCTTCCTTACCTCAAGGCCCGAACGACGGAACTCAACCACGCGGTAGGCACCGAGGCAAGGGTTTCGCAGTTTAGGGGGACTGTAATAAAAGTAGCGCCACAACAGCAACCGCAGGGGAATAAAAACAAATGCCAAATTTCGAGGTTCGCAAGGGCGATAGGTCAAAACTCAAAAGTCCAATACTATCGTCGAAAGGGGGACTCCCAGCCGGATGGGCAATGAGCGTTGGGCGCTTCACGAGAGGTACCGCTGGCTCTCCAATTAAACAGGCTCCACCACTCAGGAACTAACTTGCTTTAGTCGGTAGCTCGCTTTAGCCTCAATATGTGTCGGTCTCTAGTCCGTATCAGGCAAGTCAGTATTCCGTATGTGAAGAAAAAGACTACCTCTGCAAGGTTTTCCTGATGCTGTGGTGCAAATTTAAAGCCAACCCTACCGTCGGGGTCCCCACCCACTTTGAATGGAGAAGGGTTGGAGCAGCCGGATTGAAGAGAGGGAAAAGTTTGATCGCTGAGTCGGCCGATTGACTGACTGCTCTTTGCGACTCATCTGTAAAATATGCGAATCTCTGGAGAATATGTAAGAGGGAAAGTCTCCCAGAGCAAACGGAGAAAGCTCAATGCAGGAACAGCCAAGATAATCTATCTATCTACGGAGTATTTGTATCATTTTCCACAGCGACAGTCAATCGATCCAACATCTGACGTGGCACTCAGTGAGGCTTGACAAGATGTTATGTACATCATTTCAGGTATTGATTTTTATTATTTTTTATTTTTTTCCTCTTTCAATCTGGATGTTTACGGAGCACACTGGTCTAGATAGCCCACTCAATCAGTGGAGCTAGACATGGAACCAAACGAGATCGATCCTTGGGACAAAGCAAGGGCCGTGGATGTAGCTTATCATTTGAACACTTCTAGGAAGCTACTGAATCCTCTGGAATGAATCACCTAGCAGAATCATTTTATGAGGATCTTCTAAAAATATGCGGCACTCGGGCATCAGCCCCCCAATGCATGTTACTGACAACAGATCGGAACAATTGAGCAAGAACACGCCTTGCGGAGCTCTTCGGAGCCCTTTGTTTCAAATCCTGTCCACCCACAAAACAGCACGGCTGGGAAGGGCCGATCCCTATTTTAGCCTCGCACAGGGACCAGAACTTCACGCCAAGAGTAAACTTGGCACGTCAAATCGTTTGGATTTTAAGTATTTAATGAAGGGCCAGTTAGAGGCATGTTCTGTTTAGACCGCCAACAGTGAGAGAAGCTTGTTATCTATTCTTGAAACACCTCCATTTCATGCAAGGAGCAAATTGTCCGATGCGAGAAGCTTAAGGACGGCTACAGCAGGAGTATCAGTCCGATACTCTTAGATTATTGTGAACTTTCTTTAGACCCCTGTATATTAACTTTTAGTTATGCTGTACATACCAAGGGAGGATGGATATTGTCACACATGCAAGGCAGATCTCGCCCCAAATCTGGGCACTCCCATCCCATAAAAAAGGGTATCGTTGAATCCTTCTAATATTTATATATATGCTTGGGTATATATCATGGGTAAAATCCGGACATAGGACTACAACTGTAGGTAGGCATAATGAGGCTTGACATGTATGCTTGGATTGGAAGTGGAAGTATAAGATTAATGCGGAGGGAGACAGATCCTATATCCGACGAATTATGAGGATATATAGCCACAGCTAATTTGGACATATCCTTTGCTCTTCAGGAGATCAATATCATATATCTCTACAACTGCACATACTTCTTATATGACTCCTCCGTACAGTTTAAATATATAAATGCCTTCTGTAAGCTATAATAATCGATGTATGAGTTGTGCTGGTTGTTTCGTTCTCGCGCCAATGATCGGTAAGTAACAAATGGTCTGACATATATACATAATGGTCCGGCACGGCACCTAAATAAGTGGGGTTCGGGTATATGAAGTTGCTGCAGTCTATGCGAGAGAATTCTTTAAATCATATATATATCGCACACTCTTTCTTCAAGGTTAAATCGCCTAGACTATCGATTATTTACATTGACAGTTGCCTATACTGTGGTACTGTTGGACACTGCCACCGAGTCAGGTGACTCCGCGACGTCATCTGACCGCAGGCATCCGTTCTTCTGTTGCATACAAATACCTCAAGGCTGTCAGCATCCACCAGCTCAGTAATACACTGTGAACTCCGTATCGCCCATCCGGTCTTGATCGCTTGCGCAGGTAGGACGTCAAACCACCGTGACTACCCTACTTCTGCCGTCATGTGTGGTTCAGATATCTTTCTTGCGATTCTCGCAGTCTTCTTTCCCCCCGTTTCAGGTATATTTCCCCCTCCCTCGTCTTGATCCACCCTTTGGTAAAATCCACAATCAAATTTGAGAAGGTGGGCTAATATCTGCGTAGTATGGATTAAAGTAGGAGTTTGCACGGCCGACTCGATCATTAATCTGGCTCTCTGCTGCCTTGGCTATGTTCCAGGGCTGCTACATGCCTGGTATATTATTCTTAAGTACCCTGAGCCAGATTATGATGATGCAGTCTATGAGCCAATCCCCAGAGGCCCTGGTCAGGACAGAGATGTTGAGCACGGCCGAGTGACATACTACTATGTTACTCACCAACCTGTCCAGCACCCATCACCAAGAGCTTATGGCACTCTAGCTTCGCAGGATGCCACTGATGCTAACCAGCGGTCTGAGAGTCGACAGCCCGCCCCAAAGCCACAACACGAACAGCCCCTGGGTGGTAGCAGCAGCCAGACCCACGACGAGTCTCGACCACCTCCCACATACGCTGAAGCGGTGAAAGGAGACAATAAAGTGCAGACGGATGATTGATTGCTTCTACTGGGCGGTGTGAGAACTGGGCTGTATTGATCGACAAGGCTTAATCTAATGCCTCTTCTCTCCAAGATGTCTCTTGCTCTACTTTTTTTTCCCTGTGCCATTATTATATCGGAATAGTCTTTGAAGGTGCTCTAGGATTTAGGAGTTATCGTGTACTTGCCATCGATGTATTAGGATCGTTTAATGTTGTTGATTTTTATCATGTCAGCGAACTAAGAGTAAAGATACGTTAGGTTGATCAGAACTGTCATCGTACAATCCTTTCTTTTGACTCCTGCATTCGAATTCCGAAAGAGACGAGGACTACCTAAATGATTTTTATCAGGTCACTCGAATCTGAGTGTCCGAATATCCTAGATTTTACATGGGAGTGTGTGGTACTGGTGACACATTTGTCCTTATCGGAAACATGAACAGCCCGCGGCGATTCCGCATTGCTACCGGCCTCCGCCTTCCCGACCGGCTGCACTCATCCATCCTGTTCCAACTTAACAACCGAGCGAGCATCTGGCCGACTTTTCGTGGCCCTCTAAACCGGCCATGCAGTCCATGCCATTGCTGTTCAGGCAGTCTCTCAGATACACTGCTAATTTCACAAGAAATTCTTCCTCTGTCCGAACACCCCTCCTATCTGCGCTTAGCCCGAAAGCTCTTCCTGTCGACAGGCGGCGAGGTTTCTCAGTCTGCTTACAATGCCAATTCAGATCGCAATCGGCTTTCTCATTATCACACGAGACAGATAAACAAAAAGACGACAAGCCTGCAAATCGGACAAAAGATGGAGAGCCTTCAGCTGTCCCCGAAGGTATCCTGAAGGCTGAGGCAGATGCGGGGAGTCAAGGGTCTTCCTCCGTTGTGGAGGGTGGTGGCATACCGAGAAGTGATCAACCTGAGCAAGGAGGAAAGAATGATGCTGAGCCAAATGGTTCTAGATCTGGTGGTCTGCCGTCATACTTGGAAAATCGGCGGTCACAATTTTCGAAGCAGTTTACGGCAATGATGGATAACCTGCAATCCAACATATTTGTGGCTGGACAGCGATTGAATGATCTGACTGGCTACTCAGGTATCGAGGCCTTGAAAAAGGAGATCCACAGCCAAGGTATGGATGCTGTTTTATTTACGTGGTATCTAATTCTAAGAACACATATTCTAACTCCCAATGCCCAATGTCTGCAGAGGAACGGCTTCGAGCTGCCCGTTTCCAAGTTCGTCAGGCTAAGGATGCCTACTCCTCTGCTATCAACCGACGATCGACTTCGCAGCGCGAAGTCAACGAATTGCTTCAGCGGAAACATGCCTGGTCGCCTGCGGATTTAGAACGGTTTACCCATCTCTATCGGAATGACCACGCCAACGAGGTCGCGGAGAGCGAAACACAGGAGGCTTTGTCTGTGGCGGAACGTGAGTCTGAAGAGGCCGCAGCACAACTGAGCAGAAGCATCCTTTCCCGATATCATGAAGAGCAGGTTTGGTCAGATAAGATCCGCCAGATGAGTACCTGGGGCACTTGGGGATTAATGGGAGTCAATGTACTTCTTTTCCTCATATTCCAGATAGCCGTGGAGCCCTGGCGACGCAAGAGGCTGGTCAAAGGCTTTGAAGAAAAGGTCATTGAAGCCCTTGAGAAGGAAAAGACCATAACGCAAGCCCAAACCCTCAGTTCCCAAGAGGCTGTGTCGCAACAGTTACCAGTCACTCCTATCTCCCATGAGATGGGGGAGTCACCAGTTGCTTCACCGTTTGTTGTTCAAACCCCTGCCGAGGAATCCACACACGGCAACATCCCAGCTGTCCCAGCAGAGAATACAGAGCCAGCCACCGATCCTACGCCCGCCACAATGACTGACGCTACTACAAATGGAACGACTATGACTGCCATGAACAGCACTATTGAATCCTGCAAATCCCAAATCTCAGGAGTCTCCTCTCTACCGTCCGTTGAGACTTGGGGACAGTATTTCTATGATCTCTTCAGTGATCGTAGCTTTGTCATTACACAACGGGATCTTTCTACCATCGCTATTCAAAGTGCGGCCGCCGGTGCAGCTGTCATGGGATTGGTGATCGCGCTTATACGGCAACAATAAAGTGATATTTCTCAAACATGTGTGGCAATTTGGCGTGTGTTTATATTGTAATCATCGAGTGATGTTAATAATCCAGATCAACTGTACAATATTGGGAGGCATAGATGAATAAATATAAATAAATCGCTAGAAATACAAATGGCGCATCAAAAGTTGGTGACATCGGGTAAATACGGAATACGTACCAAAACTCAATCAGAAACAATATCACAATATTAAATACAAACACTCTAGAGTGATTGATGGAATACAATTGTCAACTCGGGCGTATTGCTGGACGAGAGCAATTCCGAAATATCGCACAGTATGACGTTCCACATCGATAGTGATGTTCTCAACCCCGACAGCTAGACAATACGTAGCCGGAGTTTCCGACACTACATATATTCTACTTGATAGTAAATGCCAAATGAGGACTTAACAGAGGAAAATTTGGTCAATGAATATGCGGAATTATAGCAAATACATGTACTCGAAAATCAACATACAAAAAGTATACATCTGCATGTGCCCTGCCTTTGTTTTTTATCACATCCATGTACCTTATAGCTGAATCCATCCATCATCAAGAGAAATAGGGAAGGAAAGGGCCGCTTGTTAATATGGAATGCAAAAAAGTTAGGCCGGGGACAAAAAAAAAAAAACATGAAGACTCTATACCTAGAAGCAAAACCAAGGACCCGTAGACAAGGCGTGGTGCAGGTTCTATGTGAGAGGCAAACTGGTTGAAGTAATAGAACAAGAGCTTCAGTTTTTTTTTTTTTTTATCTCTCAATGATCCATATTAAAACAGGGTCTCTTTTTAATCTTGACAAGATAACAGAGAGGTTTCATCTAAAAACACAAACCTTCTACCCCTCCACGTTCGCTCTACCATCCATCGTCTAAACTGGTCGTGCAACCCATCTCGGGTCAAATGGATTGGATTTTCGTTTAACCGATGACGAGGGTCTCCTCGGTGGGGAAGTTGTACTGAGGAACTTCGAGGTTCAGCGGTGCAGGACCCTTCCTTATACGGCCGGAGATGTCGTAGTGGGAACCGTGGCAGGGGCAGAACCAGCCGCCAAAGTCACCAGATTCACCGATGGGGACACAACCAAGGTGGGTGCAGACACCTGTGTGATGGAGAAAAACGGCGTTAGGATTCAATCGAAATAAAAGCGCAATCCTTAAGAAGGGCAGTCGTCACATACCAAGCATGACGAGCCATTCGGGCTTCTGAACCCGCTCCTCATCAGTCTGGGGATCACGGAGGGAGTTCACGTCGATGTTATTGGCCTCTTGGATCTCCTCCTGAGTGCGGTGACGGATAAACACGGGCTTACCACGCCACTTGATAATGACCTATTGATATTGGGGTCAGTCACACACAGTCACAGAAACAAAAAAAGAGCCTAAAGGATCTCTTAAAACGTGACGGAGGCATACGTTCTTGCCCTCAGGGATAGCAGCAAGACCAATTTCAACCTTGGCCTGGGCGAGGACGTCGGCAGAGGCGGACATGTTGACCAAGAAGTCTGTTGATAGAAATTGCACATCAGTGAACTTGTTCCCGGACACAACGGACCATCCCATCAACCTATTGGGGTCCACTGTGCACCCATCCCAGCCAATTCCAGCACTTCTATTGGATTGCTTCCCAAATATCAATTCCCACAGGACACATACCCTGAACGGTAGCCTTGGCACCGACGGCAGAGGCAAGACCCAGAGAGCCAGCCATGAAATAGGAGAAGACCTGGTTCGAGCGCGCAGACTTCTTGGAGGAGTATTTGCTGAAATCGGGGATCTTCGTGGTCGTAGAGGCGAAGGGGCTTTGGAAGGTCGCCTTGGAATCAGCGACACCTCTCCGTTGCTGGCAGGACACCATGGCAGCGCGAGAGGTGGTCAGCTGCTGGCGGGCGCAGGTGCGCAGCAAAGATCCGGAAGCGGAGGAGAGAGACATGGCGAAGGAGCAATTGCAGGCAATTGCACGAGAGACGACCGTGGGGAGGGTTGGTGTGGAGGAGGGGGAGGTCGAGAAGGGAGGATTTTCCCAGAGTTGGAGGTTGAAGTCGGAGGCCCGGCATACGGGAAGTCGAACCAGAGCTTTCGCTACGACAAGCGATCGGAATCACGGGGCGCCTTATTGGCCCATTCGGTCCGCCCGCCATTTTTAGTTGACAATGATTGTGATTCCCACGACAGGACGAACTACGTTAATGATCTTCTTCAATGGGTAATTCTTTTCATTTATACTATACACATGAATACCTGGGATATATAAAGATGGAAAAAAATAAACCTAACAGTGCACGCGATGTCACGACCGTGAAGCCCGACCAGTCGACAATTTTGGCCCGTCATTTCCCGTTCCCTGCGTCCCAGATAAATGCGAGTTGATACCAATCTGTCAATTAAAAGCACCCAGAACTCCTCCAGACATGCAATCCCCCAGCTTTTGCAAAGATAGAAAGAAAAAAACAAAAGCACACACACACACACACACACACATATATATATATATAGCGATCATCCGTCAACCATTTCTATATCCCGGTCCTGACTCTCGGTTTGTGCATCAACAGTTCGATCGACTACCAGCGTGCTGACGGCCCCCGACGCATGCATGACTACGGGATGTCGAGGACTCTTTGAGGGCTTTTCCTCCACGACTTGTTGATGTTCCTGATCCTCTGTCTCACCATTGGCATTGGGCGCAGTGGGTAAGGCTCCGTTTATTGTGCGTTGTCCCTTCTCATACTCGGCTTCCTTCGTAGCCTCCTTCGCCCTCTTCTCTTTGAATTGCTTATATGTGGTCGTCTTCGGGATGACATCGGCGAGGAACTCTAGGTTATCAATTCGTGATACTGCCGTAGCTATGATTGTTTGTCCCCTATAAGCATCTCGTGGGTATGCTTTGGCGAGGGAGATTACAACTAACCTAGATCTTTGTATTGGATGGTTTTGCGCGGTTTTCGTTCTGATTTGACAACGTTTTGGCCTTGTTCAGTGAGATACTGGATAAACATTTCCTAGGTATTGTTAACAAAAGTCCAAAAAGGTCAGGGAGGTATTGGAATGACGCACTGTAGCCATTGCAATAACAAATGTGGCGTTACTGGAACATTGTGCAATATCCTCGTCCAGTTGGATAATCTTTTTTATTCGCGAAACTACAAAAAAAGGTCAGCTGGACGGAGTCTTTTTTTTATTTATATATTTTTCTTTAAGATTATGCTTCACACACTTGGGAGAGCACTCTGGCCGGTGATTTCATCTGACCCGGTGAACTCAGGTGAGGGTTTGTCTTTTGGAGGCATCGCGAAGTTCGTTTGTGAAACGGTCGCAGAGATTCTTCAGATAGTAGAGAAGGATGAAACCAGGGAAATGTCTCGCTCTAATATTGATAGGCGGCAGTTTTGGTCTCTGGTAGAGTCGCTTTGATTGAGCAGTGGTGTTGCGTGTAGGAAACGAAAGGGCGGCGCGTGTGGTGTCAGAAACCCACGCGCGTCGGAAGATGGGAGTGGACTGGTGATTCGACAACTATCGCCTGGTACAAAGGGATTACCACCAATGTGGCTCGTTCCTAGAGTCTCAAGAATATCTGCATCAGGTTTTTGACCAAGAGCACTAGACCATTCACTGCATTTTCTTTGGTACTTATAGAAATTCTTCGTCTTTCCCTCTCGAACACGGTCGGTCCGCCCTCTCACGTGGGCGGAGAGGCGCAATCAGCAATCAATTCCGCCAAACAAGGCAATATTGCCCAGCGATATTATGATTACAATTTCAACTACTAGAGATGACCCCTCTATCACGGTGGCCGAGAATGATATGATATGAATTCGATGCCAGCCCGTTCACCCTCCCCGCGCTCGCCCTCCGTCCTGTCTGAGCGTCGGACTCTGAGGAGGCTGTCAGGCTTATCATCCCCTATCGACCAGCAAGCATCCCCCGACAGTGTCCATCCGGCCGCGATCACTGAGGAGATTAACGAGATCAAGCGTTACGAAGATTTCACGACCATTGACTGGATACAAGATTCGGTTCAGGAGCAAGCGCGGCGCAGGGCGAAACGACGCGATGGGACTGGATTCTGGGATCACGAAGGCACCTTTGGGTGGAGACGTAAGGTCCGTGAATCCTACGATGCTGGACAAGCCTGGCTGGTTATCACAATTGTGGGCGCCGTGATAGGCTTGATTTCTGCCTTTTTAAACATCATTACCGAGTGGCTGTCCGATATCAAGCTGGGCCACTGTTCGACTGCATTCTATCTCAATGAGAATTTTTGTTGCTGGGGCGCTGAGGGAGGTAGGTTTGGTTATCCTTGCTCTAGGACAGAAGATAGCATGGCTCATTCGATTCTCTGTTTCTCAGGCTGCTCCGAGTGGAAAAATTGGACCTCTTTTTGGCTTATAAATTATTTTCTCTACACTTTCTTCGCGGTATTTCAATCCATCGTGTCTAGCCTTGACCCTTATAATTGACTCGCATAGGTCCTGTTTGCCTTCATCGCCGCAAGTTTAGTCAAGTCGTTCGCCCCGTATGCTGCAGGCTCCGGCATCTCCGAAATAAAGTGTATTATTGCTGGCTTCGTGATGAAAGGCTTCCTGGGCGCGTGGACGTTAGTGATCAAGTCTATCGCGCTCCCACTGGCTATTGCATCCGGCCTTTCCGTGGGTAAAGAGGGGCCAAGTGTCCACTTCGCGGTCTGTGCAGGAAATGTGATTTCGCGTTTCTTTGGCAAATATAGGCGGAATGCTGCTAAGACCCGGGAGGTTTTGACGGCAACGGCCGCGGCGGGCGTAGCCGTTGCATTTGGCAGCCCAATTGGAGGCGTGCTGTTCTCCCTAGAGGTATTCACCTGTCTGTTCGAATATCTGATTTTTGAACTCTAATTTTTCTGCAGGAAATGGCGTCCTATTTCCCTCTCAAAACTCTTTGGCGAAGCTATTTTTGCGCATTGGTTGCGACAGGTGTACTGGCGGTATGCAACATAACCTGACATAGTCGTTTCATTAGTGGGGATAGCATAGTAACAACCTCTAGGCAATGAATCCTTTTCGGACCGGACAGTTGGTCATGTTCCAAGTGCAGTACGATCGCACGTGGCATTTCTTCGAATTGATATTCTTTGCCTTCATCGGCATTTTTGGGGGCCTGTATGGAGCGCTTGTCATCAAGTGGAACCTCCGTGTACAGGCATTTCGGAAGAAGTATCTGTCCCAGCATGCAGTTATGGAATCAGTCGTCCTGGCTTGCATTACGGCGGTTCTGTGTTTTCCGAACATGTTTTTGAAGATCAACATGACGGAGATGATGGAGATTCTCTTCCGCGAGTGCGAAGGGGGCCACGATTACAATGGCCTCTGCGAGTGAGTGCTGTGTGTCAATACCGAGGAGCTTCGCTAATGAAGAATAACAGACCTGATCGTCGCTGGTATATTGTTGGATCGCTGGCTGTGGCCACGTTCCTCCGAATATTTCTTGTTATTATTTCTTACGGATGCAAAGTGCCCGCCGGCATCTTCGTGCCATCAATGGCCATTGGAGCCTCGTTCGGTCGCCTCGTTGGGATTATGGTGCAAGCGCTGCATGAGTCCTTTCCGGACTCTGCGTTCTTTGCCTCGTGTGACCCTGATGTACCGTGTATCACACCAGGCACGTACGCATTTTTAGGCGCTGGTGCGGCACTCAGTGGTATTATGCATTTGACTATTTCCGTAACGGTCATTATGTTTGAATTGACCGGAGCTCTCACGTACATTCTTCCCACTATGGTCAGTCTTCACGTGTGTGCCCTACCAGTATCTTTTATGCTTATGCCGTGCTTCTAGATCGTGGTCGGTATCACCAAATTTGTCAGTGACCGTTTCGGCAACGGAGGAATCGCAGATCGGATGATCTGGTTCAATGGATTCCCCTTCCTTGACAACAAAGAAGACCATATCTTCAACGTCTCCGTATCCCACGCTATGACCAGCGACCCACTCTCCCTCCCAGCATCGGACTTTCCCGTGCGCGAAGCAGAACATCTTCTCAACGACAACAAATTCCAAGGCTTCCCCATAGTTGAAGACCGCTCGAAAAAGATCCTAGTCGGATATATTGGCCGAACCGAACTCCGGTATGCTATTGACCGCGCGCGAGCAGAAGGCATGGTGTCCCCCAATGCACGGTGTTTGTTCACCAAAGAAGCCGCCGAGAACTCCATCGCGCTCCGCGCATCCTCCTCAAGACACAATCTTGTCCCCGATACATTCGATGCGATTCACCAAAGCTCAGGAACCAGGTTTGTGGATTTCAGCCGGTATGTCGACCACACGCCATTGACCGTGCATCCGCGTCTTCCGCTGGAAACCGTCATGGAGATCTTCAAGAAGATGGGCCCTCGTATTATCCTCGTCGAGCATCGTGGCCGTCTGACGGGGTTGGTAACCGTCAAAGACTGTCTGAAGTACCAATTCAAGGTGGAGGCCGAGGAACAGGCTCTCGCGGCGACGAATAATCCGCCGGTATTTCGTCTCGGAGAACACTTGCATGGCCATGGCGACACTCTCGAAGAGCGAGTGTGGCATTTCATGCAATCATTGGGCTCCAAACTACCCATTTGGAAACGACATGACCGGCCCAGGGATTATGGGCACCGCAGCGGACATGATAGAACGGAGGAGGATGACGATGGCTTTGTTGAGTTGGAAGAGAGGCAGTGATCTCTCATTTTTCTTTCTTTTTTCTTTTACCTTTAACGCCCCGACCATTATATACATTATATAGACTTTTCTTGGATCAGGTATCCAGGAATAAACATAGAGTGCAATCGTTGCAGACCACCTTGACAGATAGATGAACTACACTATGTAACTATAATTGTAACATAGATGGAAGTCTTTTATTCTGCTGCTTGTGTATTTTCTAACTATTCTTCTATGTTCAGTATACTATCCTACTCATCTCTTACCAAGTATATAAACAAACTACTATATAATTCCAAAACCACCTCAACCCAAACATAACAAATAAGCAACAAATAGACGATAAAGATCAATTATCCCTCATTCCTACCAGAATACACCCACCACCCATCATCCCCGCTCCTAACCACCACAGACCACCCACCTTCTCACGAAACACAACCATTCCCAGCACAGCTGTGACCAAGAAGTTTGCCGCCGTGTTGGTAATCGATACTTTAACCGTCGATGGGGACGCTGTCAGCGCGCGCGTGAACAATGCCCACATGATGATGTTGCAGAGTACATTGAGTCCGAGACAGACCTATACCTCCCCACCCGTATTGGATTTGATTCGGACCGGTTAGTAAGGAAATTATAGAGAAATGAGAATGAGAATTTTGTTGCGAGTGATATACCGAAAATTCTGGAGCATCATCGGTGTAGAATATGTTGTGGAATGAATAAATTAAGAAAGGGAGGGCGATGGACTCACGACTCTCACGGATAATTCTAGTATAGGGTGGTTGTGAGTGGCGTTGAAGAATTGGAGGAGGGATTTCGTAAAGGCGGAGGTGTGTTCATCTGTTGTTCTGGAGACTTCAGGTTAGTATTAAGTATGCATTGGTTGGTTATGGGTTGGGGGAGAAGGGTACAGCTTTGCGAAGAGGCCGTTGAGAGCAGCGAATGCGCCGCTCGTGACGGCGAGGAAGACCCAGCGAGATTGTGCGGATTGCGGTGGTTGTTGTAGGGCCATTATTGTCTCATGACAAGAAAATATGTCTATATATGATGTGCATGTAAAGATTGCCTTGTGGATTACAATGAAAAGGGAGTAATGAGGTCGGTGTCGATCAGCCAAGGTCGTTGGACATTCTTGGCATTCTATCATATTCACCCATACTAATGATGATGCTCTACGGCCTCTATTATGTTCCTATTATAACACTACGGTGACAGTCGCTGGATCCGCCATTGATACGACTCATTTCCAGACGTATGCACCCTCACGTATCGGAATCGATCGTGCAGGCGGCTGCGCCGTCCCTGCCAGAATTCTACTGACTCCGGCACCAATCGCACTCCCCCCCAGAATGGAGGCAGAGGGATTTGCTCTGCATTGGCAAATCGCGCCTCCATCTCTTTTACGCGTTGCTCTAGTAGCGCTCTCCCATCATCTATGTCCGTCTCGTCCACATCGTGGGGAATCGAGGGGTAAACACCCGATACCTCGTCTTGAGCTAGGCTCTTCCGGCGGAGATCGTTTAAGGAGTCTGGCTCCATTGACCACAGCACTTTACTCTGCCAGCTAGCCCAAGCGCCAATCTGACTGCCCCGCTCACGAGTCTGCCAGTACAACTCGCTCTCCTCGCGACTGAGAGGCTCAACAAGGCCCTCGATGCGCACCTGCCGCTCCAATTTCGACCAGCAGAATGTCAGAGCTGCCCACTTATTGCCCTGCTTCAATTCCTCCTGAAGATTGTCGTCGCCCCCCCCAGGAACGGGCATGGCACCGAGAACGCTATCCCCATCTATCTCTGCACTGCCAAATACCTGACCTCCTTTGCCCTCTCGACTACCCCAGTTGCTGTATACCACCCAACCCCGCTCGTCTAGCTCCTTTAGGTACACGATGCGTGCACTCACACGCCCCGAGGGTAAAGCTGCCGTCGCCAAGGTACACGTCTCTGGGGCCGATGATGCTGGTAACCGCGGATCACGGAACCATGAATTGAATTGATGCAAGGGATTGCTCGGATGCATTTGGGAGACGGTAAGGGGTGGGTTGATGACGAACTGATGCGCGCGAGCCGGATGTGAGACGATCTGGTTTTCCATGACCGAGTTGGGTGTAGAAGTATCGGACCGGAGTTTCTCAGCGATGAGACGAGATATGGCCGCCGTTGGAGCTGTCGCAGGCGCAGCGGAGTCGGCCGTCTGCGGGGGTGACATTCTTGAGCCGGGCGTGGAGGGTGAGGATGTTATGTCACCAGGTGCAACTGGAGTCTGTTAGTAGCTGGCTAATACCATATTTCCAGGAATCGACGAGTACGCACATATTAGCTTCTTGGGGCGTCTCGCATCGACTTCCTCAGGGTTGTTGGTGGGGTCTTTGAGATCCATGCTGTAACAGCGTCGCAAATTGCGGAGATACGGAGCAAACGGACTGTGACAGACACTTCGACGAGATAGATTGTACAGATGGAAAGGGCGCATAGACAAGAGAACAAGCCCCGAGGATAACTGACGGCCAATGGTGGTCGAAAGGAGACGACGGTGCTGACAGCCCAGGATAGAGGTGGGGCTGGTCACGACCCCTCGGGATCAATCATTCCGTCGGGCTACGACTTGGTCTAGTCCAACATTCAACACTTAACACTAAAGTCTACTCTGTACGGGTACGTCGGATTTCTCTTGATCATACTTTGATTGTTCTTTTCCAGGCCCGCTGTGGACAGTAACACAGGGGCGTGGAATTGGTGGCTGTCTAGGTAGAACAGCACCCAAAATGAGTTGAGAGTGGTCTAGAATCAACAAGAACCTATAAACATGGAATATGTATAGTGAAAAAGAAAAGAAATAAAACTCCCAAATCCCATGGTATACATCATCTGGAACCCCCGTTTTTTTGACATGAACGCCGACAATCGCTGAATGCATACAAATAGATCCAAAGAAAAAAAAAAAGAAAAACCAACGGGGGAATCAAGTTGCCTCCCAAAAGGCCTATATCAAGACCACTGGGCTGGAAACAGCCGACAGACAGGGACCCAGCCCTGAGGGAGAGATTAAAAATGAACTATTCTTTTGTTCCAGTCAAATAAGGATCGAGAATGGAAGGCAACGTCGCCCAGATGACGAATGAAATGTATCTCTCCTTAGGGGGGGGGGACAGCCGGTCCTCCACCAACAAGATCGGCAATCTTGCTGGCCACAGCACAAGGGTATCCACGGGATAGCATCTCCTGAACTGTGTGGGAGGCTCCGTCCCGATCGTCGGCAAGCAAGAACGCACGGGTCATTGCCTCGTACGTGCTGGGTTCCCGTCTTTCAACACCAATGCTGTCGTAGATAGCCTTGGCTTTGGCCACATTGCTCTCAGAAGCCCATCCGTGGATGAGTGTGTTGGCAATGTAGGCGGTCATCTCCACACCGCGCCGCTTCATATCGTGCACAATCTCTTCTGTTAGTGCAACCTGCTGGTTGGCAACCATGGCTTCAAGGAGGGCCTGGTACAGACAAGGCTGCAAACGCACTTTCCGCTCTGACACGACGGAGCGGAAAATATCCTGGGCCGCCTCCATATCATGCATCACACACCCCTTAGCGTGGATGAGCGACGCGTAGTGAACAGCTTCCGGTTGCTGCCCGTTAGCCTTCATGCTTTCAAGCACTTTATCGGCGGAGTCCATGTCCACCGGCTCCAGAGAGGCATAGGCATCAACAAGCAGTTTGTATGTGTGCGTTGTGGGTTGGATATTCCGGGTCAGCATACGTTCGTAGTACGCTAGAACCTTGCTCCGGTCGCGCTTGGTGTTGAGGAAGTACTGAATCATCGAATTATAAGGAGCCGGGCGGGGCTTGTAGTTGGGCATCGACTCCATCTCTTCGAACATTTCTTCGGCGAAGCGCTCATCGCTGACACGGCACAGGGCATTGACGATCGTTCCATAGGTGACGCTCGTGGGTCGAACTCCGTTGGCACGCATTTCGGCAAAGTACAGGAGGCAGTCGTCTATACGACGGGCCTTACCGAGCTTGCCAATGAGGGCATTGTAAAGGAACGAGGAAGGTTCCACGCCTTCAGCCACCGCACGATGGAAAACCTTCAAGGCTTCGGTTGCTTCGTCAAATGTCTTGGTGGACTCCTTGAGCGTCGTGATGTACAAACCGAAGGTGTTCGCCGATGGAGCTGAGCCGAGCTCAAGAAGCTCAGTGTGATACTTGGTGGCAAGGCTGCGGTCCCCCAGGGTTAAACAAGAGGCGACCATAGCATCCAGAATTGACACCCAGCCATACTTTACAGCGTGGTACTGGGGAAGAAGAGGTACATCGCGTCGTGCCATGCTAAGAACCTCATGGACCAGATCAACGCGGTTGATCTTGGCGGCGGCAGTGATCAGTTTGGCGTAGGTAATGTAGCGAGGGTGACGGCCAGCACGACGCATGTTTCGCAGCCGATTCAAAGACTCGTTCAGGTGCGACTCTGGTCGACCACGGGTGTTCTCTAATTCCTCAGCAATTATTGCCGACCCTCGGAAGTCGGTGGCATAGGCGTACGGGTCGAACGAATCTTCGTTGGGCGTGGGGCTTAGGGTCGACATTTCCGAGGCGGGAGAATGACGATCGGTCAAGAAGGAAGAAGGGCTGGATGTCAAACCAAGATGGTCATGCCATCTTCTGACCATGTCAGGCCGGCTGTTGAATAGCTTACCAACGGCTTGGTCAACCACACGGGTGGTGAAGGGATCCATTTGGAGCCCGGTTGCCAAAGCAATGTCAAGCATGTGAGCGAAGCGGATGGGGTGGGCAACATCAAAAGCGGTCGCATTGCCATTGACCAGCATTCCAGCTTGGACCTGAAGCGCCAGCATCAGGTCACGGGCATTGAGCTGGGAAATACCAATAGGACCAAAGCTGGAGACAACATGCTCAGCAACTGGGAAGACAAGACCCCCATTCTCCGTCATCGACCAAAGGAGAGTCATAGCAGCTTGAGGGGAGAGGACAACTGCAGTTTGGCTAAGGACACGACCGATAAGGTGAATGCTCTCGTTGATCTGTTCACGGATAGGATTGAGTAGAAGATTATTATCGGTGAAGGCATTGCGAACTCGGGTAAACATATTGCGGGCTTCAAGGAGACCTTCCTCGATCTGACCACTCTTCAGTAGGGCGACTGAGTACATGGCAGTCGGCTGGACCATGTCCGAAGTAGCCTGACCCGTGGTACTCAACATGCGCCACAGGGATCGGGCGGCAGAGACATCGCCCTGTCGAACATGTAGCGCCAGCATGGACACAGCGGGGCCTTGTCGAATGTCCGTTTCAGTGGGGAGACAGTCAAACGCCTCGGAAGCGGCCTTGAGGTTACCGGCATCCGCCGCAGCGATGCAGATCTGGGCCATGGCATGATCCAGCGCACTATCGTGCAAGCGGGTCTTGGCATGGTCTAAGGCGCTATCATGCTCACCAGATTTGAGAGAGTGGCGCACTAGTGCGTCCTGCACAATCACCATCTCAATTGCATCCTGCCGAGTTTCACGGTTTTCAGTAACCTCGTCAAACGAGGAACGAATCCGCTCCAGAAACCGCAAAGCTTCTTGCTCCTTGCCACAAGAGAGATACGCTTTGACCAATGCAGCATAGACTTGACCATCCAACCGCTGGACAATGCTAAACGTACCGTTATCGTCGGATACTGCAAGGGCCTTGTATTCGTTGTAGCACTCTACAGCGCTCCTCAGGTCTCCGGTCGAAGCAAAAGCGTCGATCATCGCCGGGAAAATGGAGGCATGCGGAGTCACTTCGTGGGACTCCATGTGAGCATAGACGCGAACCATGTTTTCAACCCGGCCTTCTACAGCGCATGCAATGATCAAATAGCGGTAGGTATCCAGTGAGAAGACCAGATCAGTGTGTCGTGTAGTAGCTGTATCGAAGAGTTTCAGTGCGATATCGAGGGAGTGATCTTCATCAAGGATAGCGCGCTCCAGTTCACTTGAGTGCAGCATGAACTTCCCGGCCTCTTCCATGCCACCATATCGCAGTCGATCTTGCTCCAGAAGCTTCCTGGATTTGATGGCTTCCTGCGCACGGACAACGAAAAGCTCGACCAAAGTCCGGTACGTCTCCTGGTTAGGGATTACCTTCCGACGCAGCATATCCGAGTAGACATCGAGGGCTTTTTGGATTGCCTGGGAGGTCTCCCCGTGGAGTTGGATAGCCGACTCAAGCAAGGCATTGTAGGCCTCAACAGTGGGGGTGAGGCCATCTCGAAGCAAGGCAGCGAAGGCACCCGGGATCTCGGCGTATTTTTTCGTTGAAGCCAGCTGAACAACCTGGTCTGAAGCAACCTGGGATTGTTCTGCGGTAGCATCCGAGAGAGCGGCAACATCTGGAGGCAGTTCGGGGAAAGCCTCGGTTGCCGTGTTCTCTGCCTCGGACGCCTCCTCTGCCTGCGCCTGTTCTTCTTGGATTTGGATCTCTCGGGCTACAGCCTCCTCCACCTGCGCACTGACGTCGGCATTGGCCGTAGCTTTGGTGATACGGGGCGACTGAGGAAGATCGGAGCGGGAACTCTGGGAACCCGGGTCGCTGTACTCCTTGGATTTGGCATTTTCTTCGGCAGATGTTGGCTTCCAACCAATACGTCTCTTCAGCTGCATCTGCTTCCAATCACTGTCATCACCCGTCTGCTGAGCGTGCTGCCACGCCGCATAATACGCCGCTAACCCGAAGTCCCCCGAGCCCGAGCCTCCTTGACTGGCCTTGGCGCCAGCCCCGGACGAACTCGACGGTTGAAATACATGTTGTAATTGGGTGGTGCGGGAGAATTTGGCAGCCGGCTGAGTCGCAAACTGATTTAATGTGGCGGATGGTGTGTATGAAGACTGCGAGGCCGCGACTACCGACTGAGCGTAGCCATGGGTGAAGGCTTTGGTGAAACTCTGACGCGCGAGATGGGTGAACGGTTTGAAAACCATTTATCTGGCGGGAGACCTCTTCAATGGGAAGAGGTAATACTAGACAGAACACGTTAGCCAGACGTATTTTCTTTATTTCATGGGCAACAAAACCCATGCATTTTTGGTCATCATACCTTGGAATCAAAATAACGAAATTGATGCAGGTTCATTTGACGACTTGGAATCGTCAAAGGAACGCACAGGGAGACAAAGGGAAGTGAGAAGATGAATATCGAAGGGGTTGAATGAATGGTGTAGAAAGAAAGAATCAAACAAAAAAAAAAAAAAAAAAAAAAAAACCTCTAGTGGCCACAAAAAAAAAAAAAACTTTCCCTGGCAGGGACCCAACCAAAGACGAAAACTTGTCCATTACGAGATACGGTCGTTGCCTAAGGCCCGAGATGGATCATGTGGTCACACTTCATCAGGGGTTGTAGTCCAATGGCGGCACGACGGGCTCTGGGGCCGTAGGGAAGAACAGGACCAGGCAATTCTGGATGTTCCTGGCCTGGGGTTGATTCCGACCGTGACTCACTCCCCGTCCCGGCTCATTTTCTTCAACACTGCCTCCACCGGAGTTTGGCTTCCTTGCCCCCGAGGCCTGTCGGATGTCCGATCCCCGAGACCCGACGACAAGTAGTAACTATTATGCTCTTTAATGGTGGTGAATCCGCCATGAAACAACTCAGAATATTCTAATGTCATGCCTAATCTCCGAACGATTCACTGATACCGGATCCAGAACAATGGACCTTACAGATCCATCCGGTCAAATAGAGTGATTTCCTCATAGAGCGTGGTTGCGAGTTCTCTGTATAGTGTAGCCACAGAGAATGACATCAACACTATGCTGATCCCTTCTTCTCGTATGAATCACACGTACCCAAACTTGAAAGTTTATCAATCAACTCCACATGTATTTACTACGATAGACTCGGCACTCCGGAGTAAGCCCCCTTATCAGATCCATCGCCGGCGTGGCATGGAATGAACTTACGAATCCAATGCTTCAAATCCCTGGATTCCAAACTTAATGAAACAGGAGGTCATTGATGTCGGATCAACCGGAGAAATGAGAAGTTCGAGTTGCACTTAGTATCAGTGTACTCTAATAGAAAGCTTGTGTGCAGCAAAATGGCGTTAAAACCCTAAAAATGAGACTTACAATGCTGTCTGTAATTGGATTAAGTTGCTTATGGTATCGGGGAGATGTCATCACAGTTGCTGAGACGTGTACTCTGTAGTCTGCATAACTAAGTAGTTCTCGGTATGGATGTTCGATGTTCCGGTTAGGGGTAAAGACGGCCAAGTCATCAAACTGGTATCTTTTCTGCCTACATGCTCATATTTGGATTGAGGAGCTGATGTGAGCCGGAGTGAGAATCAAACATGATAGTTTCAACTCATTTACCACTGGACTCACGATGATCTCTTATTTGTAGTATTGAATGTCTCATTAGATTCCATTGAAAGACACCTGACCAAGTGAGCCATTCCAAATAAAGCAAAGCCCGGTGCCACATTTGCTCAGCCACACAGGCTCCAGCCACCTGATGGAATATATGAGCATACATGCAAACATGCAAACATCAATTTTGTCAAGCCTTTGGTCACGATTTCTCTGGGCATATTGTGCAAATCTTAGATGATAGCTAGATCTAGTCGGTCTTAATGCGAGTTGGACTCTCTTGACACACGTGACCCGCTGGTGAGAACACGCAGCGTGGTGATTTCTTTCGTCTATCGTTGCAATCAGCGGGGTTCCCTCTCAAAATTTCCAGACCTGAAGAGTAGGACCAATTCGTCTTTCTATATGACTGCGTGCCTTTGAGGGCTTTTTTCTAATCCTCAGACTATTCCATGGTTTGTCCTTATCCTTCCCATGCCATATTTCTTCCCCACAACACTGTTTCTGGAGCCGTCGTTGCTGACGTATTGTTTACTTCAAGTTCTCAAGCGACGACTGATTTCTCAACTACCGCCTGTGATAAGTGAAATTTCTATAAAGCAGATCCATCCTTCTGTTTATATCGGCGCCTTCAGTCTCCATGTCGGTTTCTCCTTCCCCAATCACTGCCCTCTCGGCTCCGGGCAAAGTCCTTCTCACGGGTGGCTATCTCGTTCTGGACCGTAAATACACCGGCACAGTGTTCGCACTTGACGCAAGAATCCACATTGTTGTTCAACAATTGAGAAAGGGTCATCGAAGGTTAGGAAAGTTGGGAGCTGGCACATCTACTGAAGTAGCCGATGATGGGAATACTGCGGATGATAAACATAATGAAAACACAATTGTTGTTTGCTCGCCACAGTTTATAGATGCAGTGTGGGAGTATGGCATCCAGCGTTGCAAAAATGGTGGCGGTATTAAGGTGATACAAAAGAATGCTGGGTAAGCGAATGCTCCATGCTGTCTCACGTTGAGACTAGACACTAAAAGATAATAGACCACACAATCCGTTCGTTGAGACCTCGCTCAACTACGCGCTGACTTACATCAGCTATGTCGCCGATTCCAAGGATTTTGGGTCCCTGTCAATCACCATCCTCGCAGATAACGATTACTACTCAGAGACCGCTTTCTCCAAGGCGTCAGGACTACAGTCTGCCGGAAGATTTGCGAATTTTGGTGTCCCCCTTCATGAGGCACACAAGACGGGTCTGGGATCTTCCGCAGCTTTAGTCACGTCTCTAGTATCTGCTCTGGTTATCCATCGAACAATGCAACCTGACGACCTGGGCACTGCCCGTGACAAGCTCCATAACCTGGCCCAGGCGGCCCACTGTGCGGCCCAGGGGAAGGTTGGTTCTGGATTTGATGTTGCCGCCGCTATCTATGGCTCTTGTCTTTACCGGCGATTCTCCCCCCATATCTTGGAATCCGTTGGTGAGGCGGGGAGCCCCGAGTTCGAAGAACGCCTCTTTGCGGTCGTGGAGGACGTCAACCCCCAACATCCATGGGATACGGAATGCCTCGATTTTGGTATGCAGCTGCCTCGAGGCATGCAGATGGTCCTGTGCGATGTAGATTGCGGTTCCCAGACGCCGTCTATGCTAAAGAAGGTGCTGGAATGGCGAAAACAAAATCCACAGGAGGCCGAGCTTCTTTGGAATGCTCTGCAGTCCAACAACGAGAGACTCTGTCTAGAACTCAAGCAATTGGCGCAGAATCCTAATCAAGAGAAATCCAATGACTTCAGTGACGTTCGTAATCTTATCCAGCGCTCACGCAATCACATCCGCAGCATGACTCGCAAAACCGGCGTCCCTATCGAACCCAGAGTGCAAACCGAACTGCTCGACGCAGTCTCGGACATCGACGGCGTTGTTGGTGGGGTGGTTCCCGGCGCAGGTGGCTATGACGCGATTGCGCTCCTCATCCGGGACGACATCGAGGTGGTCCGCAAGTTGAACGAACTCTTTGAAAATTGGGAGAGTAAAGTGGAGGATGATTTTGGTGGCAAAATCGGCAAAGTTCGTCTACTTGGTGTGAGGCATGGCTCTGCAGGAGTGAAGAATGAACCCGTGGAACAGTACACTGGCTGGGCATAGAATTTTATTTTACTTTTTATGGATGGAGCATGGATATCCATCCATGACTTGGCAGCCTCTGACACTCAACGACAAGGCTATCCTGACAATGCAGAGCGATTTGGACCGGACTACTGGTTTAGTTGGGTTTAACCACTGTCGCAGATCTCATTCTGCTTGATATTCTGTATGCGAGTACATAACGATAGGATGACGGTAATGAAGAGCATGTTAGAACTACTTAATTATAAATTATTTTGACTCATCCGTCTGACAGAATAAATAGTATACTAGTATATAAGCCATTAACATCAAACGTCAACCGAACAAGGAAGGTATATACATCTATTTCAACCCTCAAAGCCAGAATCCCCCATATCCAAATCCAACAAATCCGGTATCCCAAGGATCCTACCGCGCTCGCTCAGTGAACAAACACGCACTCCATGTAGGGGAGTACGAAACAGGGAACAAGGAACCAAAGACCAAAACGCTTAAGAATAAAAGACCGGAAACGACTCACCAAATCTAAATCAAAACGCAGCCAAACCCTCTCTTCCGCCACGATAAACTCAGACTCACGAATTTCATCCCTCGGGGTAGAGAAGAATGCATGATTTGCGACTCTCACAGCAGCCTGCAGCTTAGTCAACGACACTCTTAGACTCTCCCTAAAAGCCCCATAGACAGCTGGCTTGGATCTTGCCCAGGATAGCAGCGAAGACATTATATCATTTGAGACTGGGTGTTCCGAGGTCGATGATCTGGCGCAGCTGAGCGAGCATATGGTGCATTGTGCGAAGGATGGGGGAGCGGGATGAGCGGGTGAGTTCGTCCAGAGATTTATCAGGTAGTGGGAGATTATGTGGGTTGGTAGTGGTTCCTAGTAATGGTGAGATGGTAGATGAAATTCTTCGAGTTGTGTGATCAGTTCCAGACCGAGGGATGGGAAATGGACCGGGACCCATGAAGACCCATCGCCATAGCCCTTTTAGGGAGGGTTCCTGTGCATAGTCAGGACAATTAACCTAGGGAAAACTGGTTTGGCGCGCAATTAGTAGCAGACAGAACACCTGCAGGCTATCCAAGCTCAGAGCGTCATTCTCTGAGGGCCCTGTGAGCCGCCATTGGGCAACATAAATCCAAGATTGGACCAGACGGAGATCATGATCGGGGTTCGCCTTCCCTCGCTGTGGTTGGAAGACGGTACCAACGACGAAGATCAAGACCAGCTTCATGAGAAACACTATTGAGGCGTTGAGGACGGTTCCCAGAATTGGTGATACTCTTTCCAGAAGGAAGGCAAGTCCACGATTCGGTAGATTGGCTCAAAAGTGCGCATGCAGCCGTGCACCAGTTCATCACAGATAGGCTTCGCTGGGATGGTCTCATGCAGGTTCGGTATAGGGTCATTCGGCTAGGCAGCTTGTTGAGTTTTCACGGAATGCCGCACACCCCGGCAGTAGTACTAGGGCCACCAAATCGGCTTTTAGGGCTTGATATGAAGGGTCTGGCTCCTTGGGACGGAGCGCGTGTTCGATCCGAAGCTATGCGTCTATCAGCTTGAGCGCGAGAGCATGGATAAATAGCAGATCGTACCTTGTCCGCAGTGTAGCTATAATGGGCTGGCTAGTCAATTTCATCTTGCTGGACGAGATATGGAGGCGGAGGCTTTGCCCCGATTGACAGTCCGTTTGTTAATCTAGGCTTGTCTGAGGACGAGGACAGCTGCTGTTCGACGCTGTGGACACGCTGCATTAGGCCGCGTAACGACTGATCCGAGCAGGATCTGGGCCCGACGCTGCATGATTTGCCCCTCGACTAAAGAGTGTTTCCACACGCTGCAGATAACACTGGATATGACAAATCGGCGAGTCATCCTGAGACGGTGACCCTTGCCTCAGCTGACTGCAATGCGACGGCGCGAGTTCGGTGTTGTCGTGAGAGACCGGAGTTAAATTGCTCACCGCAGCAACGGGGACTGTTGGCTGGACTGATGCGATCTTTGCACGAGAAGCTGGAGATGTGGTACTCGTTTCTTGATACGAGCATCTCAGCGAGCCCCGTGCTCATGTACAAGGACCACAGAGCACAGCTCGATCACAGTGAACTTTGCGGTCTCGACATGTCTCGCAGGCCTTGGTTAGTTGGCGGCGTTTAAGTTGCTCGTGGTCGGTCATGGTTGATGAGGCCGAAGTTCTTGATGCAGCCGGGTCGGTGTCTCTTCATGTGTCCAGGGAAGGTCAAATATGAAGAGAACAAGAAACAGCTGACGGAGAATAATAATACGGAAGAGGAGAATGTAGGAATCGACAGGGAAAAGAAACCGAAACCTCCAGAAACACCGAAGACCGACCCCGAGCCGGATTTAAGGGCTCAACCTCGGTGATACCAGAGGAGGATAAATATCACGACGATTACAGGAGAATGGATTGGCTACCACCTCATCATTCACTAATCATTGAAGATGCGTTCTCCTTCATCTCTCGGTTTCTCTTACTATGGGCGTATCCATCCAAGGCGCCCCGGTTTAGGGGCCAGAGGATTTGTCAAGGTCGCTTTAGTGAGCACCTGTGTCTACTTCGTAACCAAAGAGCTCCTTCAGTAGGTTGAGTCACTGATGCTGATCATATTTGATAACGGTGGAGAGAGATTGGGTAGCTAATGTGATACGGTAGTAATCGTCGCCAACTTCCTTCCTCGAATCTAATTTCTCCTGAACGCTAGCATTCAGATCCAGTCCCAGAGAGGAGTGGACCTTCATGCGTCAGATCGATAATAGAGACAGGCTGATAGATGGATGCACACCGTGATACAGGGTGTTGAATTGCCGGATTCTGTTAGAATTATGTGCCTTTACGATGCAGCTGCCTGTTGTCTACTATCGCGTTCTTATATACCATTCCAGAATCACTCGGAGATTACTGCCCAAACAAACTTGGATTGGACATAACTTACTTCCATTGATGAAGTATAAGCAGATAGACTGGATTTGTTCTCATTTCAACACCTACAAGAACAGCTCGGTTTACATATTCGAAATCATGGCCACTTATCGAACCATAGGTCTGTAATATTGAAATACAAACACACGAGCTTTTATACGTTTGATACTTAGATCGAAGAGCAACCTGGAGCTCGTAATGAATACTGGGAAGATTAACTCAATGTGAATCATTCACTTTCACTGAATTAGATAGCCCTTCCAGTCAATGGAAGCATGTGGAGGTATATACCTATGTGTTGCATTCCTGGCGGGGAATGAACTGTGGTGACGAGGATCAAAGAGTACCTAGTAGAAAGAGCAAAATTTCCATACGTGGTTAACATGCTAATGTATTGGATTTCAATATAGATTCCTGAGGTAAATATGTAGATCTCTATATACGTATGCACACTAGAAATAGATACATACATATGAGAAAATTTATAAACAGGACACGAACCGTCCGACTTGTCTCACAGCTAAGTGAGCAGATCAGAGGTGCGTTCCGGCAACGCAGCTGGAAATGTCTCAAGTACACGTCTCCTCGTTGAGAATCCCATACTCGGCGGCCTTGGATTCGATTTCTTCGTCAGAGAGCTTCGGTAGTTCCCTGGCTGCCCGGACGTAACTTATATTCTCCACGTACCCCTTCGCAAATATAAGGTCAATCTCTTCAAGACTGCGGCCAGCGGTTTCCGGGTAGAATAACCAAATTATGGGGATGAAGATGGCGTTCCACGCGGCAAAGAAGAGGTAAGTTCCCCACCCAATGTGGTCCACCATAACCGGGGTAATCATGACGACGGTAAAGTTAAAGAGCCAGTTGCTGCAGGTGGAAATAGCATTGGCTTTGGATCTTGTCTTTAGAGGAGAGATCTCCGCCGGGTACAGCCAGGGTAGAGGGAGCCAGGTCGCCCCGAAAAAGCACATATACAGAAAAAAGCCAAAGACTGCCCCTTTAGCAGTGTCAGAGTCTCCTGGAATCAAACATGCAAATACAATGACCATGGCTGCGCACTGGCCATAACTGCCTCCAAGGAACAGCTTGCGGCGGCCAATCTTCTCAATAAAGAACCATGAAAATGTTGCGAAGATGGCGTAGCAGATCATGTTAAACCCACCAATTAGAAGTGCAAGGTTATGCGATTGACCGATTGACTGCTCCAACAGAACCGGGAGGTAGTAAATGACTGCATTACAGCCAGAGATCTGCTGGAACGCTTGAGACGACGACCCTATAAGCATCCGGCGCAGATGCTGGGAGGGACCGCCTGTGAGCAGGTCCCTAAACCTAGACCTGGTAAAACCAGAGCTATCCTAAGGTTAGTTCTGTGAGATGAATGTACTTCTAAGGAACAAGCAACTCACGCTCTCAGCGAATCCAAAACCAGATCTTTCTCCAATTGGGTGTGCGGATGATCAATATCAGTGTTAGCTAAGGCTGCTAAGACGCTTTTACCTTCCTCTACTTTCCCATGTCCAATCAAATAGCGAGGTGATTCAGGTAGATAGATCATGCCCACGATAATGATAAACCCGAAAACAACCTGAAATGCAATTGGGAACCTCCAGACCAAATTCTGTGGACCGAAGTGGGTGCCATAGTCGATCCAATATGCAATGGCAGTACCAATAGCAATAACACCTCCCTCGATACAAATTAACAGACCGCGATTGCTGGTCTTGGAACATTCAGCTTGATAAGTGGGAATAGTCGACGTGTTCATCCCATTACCAACGCCGGTAATAACGCGGCCAAAGATAAATTGGAAGAGTGGTAGTGACTTGGGCATCGCAGACACTTGAATGATCACACCTAGGATCATTATAGTTGCGCCTATGATGATCATCCACCGACGACCTAAGAGTTCTCCAAAGAGAAGCGCGAAGATAGCCCCGACCAAGCAACCTATACCAAGCGTGTTAGTTTGTTCGATAGCACTCAGCTGCATCCGTTTAGCTGACCAACTTCGTAGACAGCAGTCACGGTAGCTTGCATTGTGTTGTCATTCTTGGTTGCCGTGAACATGTCATTGAAGGCGGGATCTGAGATAATTCCTGACATAACTCCTTCTATGGATGTAATGAGCGCATCATTCAGGAACAAGGACTATTTCCCGCCAACCTACGGTCGTATCCGAAAAGTAAAAATCCCATGGTGCAAGTGGCAGTGACCGAAAGGGCCAGTCGACGACCTGACATTCCCGCATACGTCGGAGGCGCCATGGTGAGAGGCACGAGAGGTAAGATATGCAAATTTGGGTATTTAAAGGGCAAGAAGCCGCAGCAAAGATGGGGATAACACTTGGAGAAGACGCCGGGGGGTAGCAGTAAAGCAATGTAGAATATCAAGAGAAGTGAAGAATGTTTCTAGGAGCATTGTGAGAGATCCCACCGGAAAAAGCTCCTAGATCGTCATGCTGTGTAGAGTAAAGATTGTGGTCAGGTTCCTCCGTGGATTCCCTTGAAAGCTACCATAGGAAACCCGTTCGTCCATGTTTCAAAAACCCACGGTTAATTATTGACATCACAACTAGTCTTGTGTGATTAGAGAGATTTGACCTGAGTGCTGGGGATGATGAGAGGATGATGATTGCATGATGCACGGGAAACTTAATCATCTGCCGGAACAAATGATATATTGTGAAGATTCCATGGTTGGTCCACTAGGTGGGCTACCCACATTTAAACGGTGGATGAAGTATGGAGCCCGTCCCAAAAGGTGCATCAGAATCCGACAACGTCCCTCAGCCTTTGCTTCAGATCCTTTTCGTAGATTCTAGCTTAGTGGACTTCTATAGCTGGAGGTCGATCATGCGCCTCGGCTCACCTCACCGGCATTAGTTGGCAGAGCTTCGACTGGCCCTTATGTAAGCCTAGTCTGCACCGTCACCCATCAATGGATTCTGTAGCGGAAACACAGATTGGCTTCCCGTCGCATGTGTGGGAGTACGCAGGCAGAGACGCATTGGCTGGTAAAGCGTAGCTAGATCGGAGGGCCAACGGAGCCCTAACAATCTTCTGCACTGACCTCGCATCAGGTCGGGACACGGTGAATACAAACTAGACATTGTCAATCGGAACCTCAAAAAAACCGCCTATATATATCCCCTCACCTCGAGCCAATGGCTAATTTGTACATTCTTGTACTTGGTGTCGAAATGCATGTTTAGCTTTTCATCGGTGTTGGGGTGCGTCTGGCTGACAGCCTGGGGTAACAACAAGTTGACATCCAACCTCGTCCCCTCGTCCTCTGATTTGGCACTCGCGGAGCCAGCATCTTCCATAAGACTTCTTCCTCTAACCATATTATCCGGATAGCCTTGAGCATCCGCTCCATCCTCGAAATCCTGCCCAGCATCATACAAAAGGACCCTCTTGAAAGGGCCCCCGCAGGAAGATATGCCACTCTTTTGTAGATACTGTGTATTCTCCGAGAGGAAGATCCTGAATCTCTCGCATCTTGAAAATGCTATCTCCCTGAAATATACCGAAACTGGGAGTCGGTCTCCTAGAGGCGCTCCTCTCCTGGAGAGGATTATTTCACAGCGAAGCGAATTCCGCCAACGTCGACAGACATACACAGGTTCAGAGTCCTCCACGAAGTCTTCGGCTGGACAATGAACTGCAGTAACTGATTTGCTTCGTTTGATACTGCGGCTCAAGCAGCCCGGCTGTTCAACACAGGCCTGAACATTGTAATGGACATTGCTCCGTCGAAGGCAAATAGATTCCGGTAAATGGGAAGGCAGAATCATTTCAAAGTTGTATTGGTAAGTTCCGGGGGAGGAAGAATTTGATAATCCGCACAGCTTCCGTAGGTGCGTCTGGCGCAGAATTTCTTGTGAATTGCATTCCAAACGCGACATTTCTTTTGGCTTGGAATGCTCTTCACACAACCGGGGCCCGGCTTTCCAATGTGTGCGGCATTGGAAGAAAGTTGAGTTGTTTCTGTTGGGGAGTTGGGACCAAACAAAACCAGTGTACAATCCGCCAATGTTTTCATATCACGACGGCCTGTTGCATGTGTGTACTTGTCAGCCGGTATTCTAACTACGTCGCGTTGGGATGTCATTTACCCAAAGACCATTGCAGTCGAGAGACTCCCCGGAGATTCACAATCAGCCTCTTCACAGGCAGGGGTTCCTTCAATTTTAGTATACAGCACCCTCGGAGAACTGCTGGTTTGTTGGTGTATGTTGGAATGAACATAGCTGGTTCCGTATTGACGATATCGAAATCCGGCTCGACAGGTTTGCGACGACTGCTGACGAGCCTTTGAACCGTTTCTCGTATGGAATGCTGTAACATCTTCAGAGGATGATGATGCTATCCCAAGAAGTGCTGGGTGACATTGTAGAATGTTTAAATACTCTAGCCAAGAAATATCGTGCGACCGTTTTGCATACGGAGGCGTATGATCAAAATCCAGGTCCTTATCGAAATTAATTACATCAGAATAAATATTCTAGATCGGAGTCCGCGTTAATTAACAGGCCCTGGTTGCATGACAGCACCAGCTAGCTTGCCTGCTTCGTCACTTGACTTGCGCGCCGATTTAGCCTTCCAGGCTCCCGTGGTTGTTGATAGAGCACCCCCCAAATCATGGAAATGGTTGAAGGCAATTAAGAGATCCATCTTCAATTTATTGGTAATTTTCTCCAGTTCCCCGCATCGGTCTCTGACGATTCGTTACTGGTATCCAGGATTCTGCAGCTCAGGATGATGTCACAATGGTGAAAGCATGGTCTCCACACATGGGATGGATATACAATGAAGGGATATGCGTAGAGACCGGATATCCTCTTGCGGCAAGTGAACAATGGAATACCCCTCTGATGATTAAAATGGCGTCCTGTGATGATTTGATTTGGTCTTGACGTGTCTTTGCGTCTTCGTTGTGATGAATGGGGCATAGATCAGGTGATGCATCGATTTCCCTTTATTGGGAGCCAAGAACGAGGAAAAAACGAAATGAGTTATGGATGTATCTTTATCGTTATCTTTATTTTCTTATTATAATAAGAAAATAATAATAGAAGTACTTAATACAAAAGCAGTATATTAGGGAAATAATGCATTGTTGTTTCTGTCCCCCTACGTTCATTGATGACATCACCTGGTCTGCCATTGCCTGACTTTCATAGGGATCGAAACAAGCATTATCTACTAATATATCTAAGATAAGGAGAAACATAAAAATAGAAGTAAATGAGAGAGAGGAAGAGCAAAAATAGAAAAGAAAAAAAGGCAGAGAGAGAATTACTCGGCGATGAGGTATATACTCGACTCCCTGGGGCATATAAAGGCATGTACTGCGTGCGTTTGATCGAGACTTGCATCTACATCCTGTATTCATACCTCTGTGTTTATATCTTAAGCATACCAGTTAGCTACACCACCAGTCTTGATGACTCAATTCTGTTGTTTATCATGAACGGATCTTTCCGACCGAATTGGCTATCCACGAGGACTATGACTTGATATGACCAGATGCAGCATCTCCGCATCCGACCAGGATCGACAGTTCATCACATCGAGTGAGCTAACGATGATCTTATCCGTTCAACCAGAGAAAGAGGGGGAGAAAAGTACGATACCTATTCAGTGGATGAATTGATGCACTGTACGACAATCACAGTCCCTAGGTACTCTGTATTCCTACCTATTTTTATTCTCCTTGAGCTGGCCCACCTCCGGTCCCACTGGGCCAACCAGACAATCGCACGGAGACCAGCTTCTCCTCTTTCTGTATCGTTCGCTCTTCTCTTGGACTCAGAGGGTCCTTTGTATACTGACAGACCGGCTTCTTTCATCCTCTTTCATCCTCTTTTTTAATTCCCTGTTCTCCCTCTTCTTGGTGTTCGCCGTTTCGCTGGTCGCATGGCCTCCTTTACCCTCTCTCCAAAATAGACTCTGGCTTGAATCCCAGACGGGCGTCTCCTTTCTTTAGCCGCGGATCGCTGGTCTCACATCTCCCCTAGTACACTCCCCTTCTCTCATCTCTCTCACATTCGACTCCCCTCTCACTTCCCCCTCTCTCCCCTCACCAGCCATCCGACTATCGTTATTTACATCGGAGTATTTGAAGCTGCGATCGACCGCCTCCATTATCCTTCCTCTCCTTAGCTCTCTTGAACAACTGCAGTTCAACCAGTGGAACGAGACTCCTGTCTTGAGACTTGTTACGTTGGACATGGCTTCCAACGACCATTCGGAGACGGATGGTTCAGGTCCTGTAACCAACAAAGATGAATCAATATTACCTGCTGTCGCCATTGCTCAGGACTCTTCCCCGCAGCTGCCACTTTTCTCCTCCTCAGAACACACCGGAGATCAGAACCCTTCCGCTCAGCCCGACAATAGCCTGTACGACAATACAAATAGTACGATAATGGGTGCGACAGATACGAGACCTAATGTTGGCAGCGAAAATGCGGAGCCTGCCATTACTACTCAAACAAAGGAGCTGGACCCTCCACTGGCAACTCATGTGCCTTCTGAGGAACCAAGTGAGGCTAAGGCTACGGAGGATGCCCCAGAGCCAGCGTCACAGCCTCCTAACGCTTCAACGAAGGAGACGGAATCTTTGGGCCCGTCATTACTCATAACTTTGCTTTTGATAACGGGGTCGCGGCATCCGTTTAGGATAGATGGGAATTACCTCCGGAAACAATCAATAAACGTGGCGAACCATGACCCTTTCGCAATGAGTGTATACACTCTTAAGGAATTGATTTGGAGGGAATGGCGACCAGGTATCTATTCTCAAAGTGTAAACATCGCAAGGATTGTGACTGACGAGTGATGTTTTAGAGTGGGAACCGCGGCCATCGTCGCCCAGCTCTATTCGGTTGATCTCGTTTGGAAAGCTCCTTGATGATAAAGCACCCTTGTCCGGTAGGTATACCGATTGCTTGAGAAAGAGAGGCTGTATATGGGCTGACATGTGTGGACTAGACTCCAAGTTTAACCACGATGCCCCTAATGTGGTGCATATGACCGTCAAACCCCAGGAACTCATTGAAGAAGAAGACACCAAAGCGACAAAGGGTCAATATCCACGAGATGCAGATGGCAACCAACGCAGCCCTGGATGCCGTTGTATCATACAATAAACAAGCATACCTGCATCTGCGTATTAGGAGGATTGGAGCTTAACAATATCCACCCGCGCAGTCTTGTCGTCATGGTGTATCAATTGACATCTATTTATCCTCTAGATGCGGCCGCAATGAGGCTCGGTTTGAAGGCTGGTATACACCGTTTCGACCGAAAGAATGCAGGCAGACATATTCATTCCCCGTATTTACCGTTTGCCTATTTTCTCTCCTTTGAGTAGCTTCGGTACAGGCAACCATTTCCCAGCAGCCTCGATGCAGAATATTTGGATAGCCAGCTGGAAGGCGTTCCGGGAGTTGCCTAGCGTTTGCTCTTTTTAGCACCGGGACATTTTTGACTGTTTCATTCCGAGATCCATCCTGATGATATCTGATCGGCCTGCACAGTTGTATGAGCAGCTTGATGCTTCTCTCATCCCGCCTCCCTGCTTATTTATATACCCCCTTCCTCCGTGTGTTCTGGCTACTCTCATTTTACTTTTCATTGTTTTGCTTTTTATTACTTTGGCCCCTTTTACGGCTGTTGCTTGTCACCGAACTTGTCTATTGGCATCTATGCTTGGTCTCCATCTGATTGATACATGACCCTATTTTCCACTTGTTTTACTATATCTCTGTGAGATCTCGTTCTGCATACTCTTTTATTCTCGCTCTTTCGTTTCTTTTTTTTTTTTTTTTTTTTTTTTTTTTTTTTCCTCCCCTCTTTGCTCTAGGGTGTGTTTTGTTCCATAGTATCCGTCTTCAGACCATGTATTGACCAATCTCGGAGGCTTATGGTAGAGACCTTGGCTCTAGCCGTCAGGCCCGGCTGGATTTAGTACCAACTGACGTGGTACGACCGCTACACACTTATTGATTGTGCACAGTACATAGTGTATGCACAAACAACATGGCTGTAAATATTGGAATACAAAGGTCGCTTGGCTCTTTTACTTTTTAACCCGACCATTACATCTGAAAGATACCTACCCTATGCAAATACATGCAAGCTAAAAAATACTTGCCGACGTCTGTCGTGCAACGATAAGATCGTCCAATTGCATCTAGTATCTTGCCAAATGCAGCAATGCAGCAAGAAAGACCACATATGTTGAAAAAAGACCGAGTCATGTTGCAACCACGCCTATATCAATCCTAATGACCCGTATGAACAATGAAAGAGTAACAGAAGCCACAAGACGTAAAACAAGGGTAAAATCAATGGTGCATCCGCAACCTCTTCTCCATCTCATCATGGAAAGCAGGCGGTTCCCTGAACTCATCTCCTACGAAAGATAGTTAGTATCACACATTCTCTCCAAGAAAAAAAATATATAAAGACTGCACTTACCGTGAAACACATCCTCCCAACCAATTTCAGCATCCCGACCACCCAACGTCAAAATATCTTCATGCACATTTCCCCCCTTCGTGCCGCCCAACACGGCAGGACGGAAGGTTCCATCCCGAACGAGCTTGAGTTCCATGCCGCGGCGCACGGGCTCCGCGATGCCGTACGCCCGTCGCAACGTTTCCATCTTCATTGCATCCTGAGTTTGGCGCCAGGCGTGGAGACGGGCCTCGAGAGGATGCGCCGAGGACGGGGGACTCCGGTGTGAGAAGACGGTGGTCCAGACGGAGCAGAGAGAGTGATCTTATCGCGGAGGGTGTCGGGGAGACCGGGAGCAGAGGGGGCGCCTTTCGATGCACGAGGGAGGCAGATAGGGATTTGTTGACGGGCGGTGGTGTTGGAGGTTTGGGAGGGATGGTTAGATGGCGGTGCGATGCGGAGAGACTGTTGTTTCTTTCGTTAGTTGGGTCCGAATGGGTTCTAGAACTGAGTTGGGGAGATGGAATCCATAATGTATAGCTGGGCTACGTACCATGATTTCGGTGTTGAGTATTTGAGAAGAGGGTAAATGAGTCAATTTAAGGAAAGCAAGAATATCCACTAGACTTGTCAGGAAAAGAGAGTGGTTAGAACTGTCGTGGATGGCAAGAAAAACAAGACCAACTCGCAGATTGTTGGAAGCTCTGACATGGACCGATATAACTAGGCCAGGCAACTGACCGAATAGCGCGTCCAGCTACTCCGGCCCCGCAGAAACCCCATTTCCGTCGTCACAGCACGTGACCCCTATCGCAAATTGTCCGGATACTGGCCAGGCACGGCTAGTCTATTGGATTCAATTACCATCTCTTATTCCCCCCCATTAACCACAGAAATGCCGCCGTTGGTGTCATCCCTCGCGCTCCGCACTTTGCGGACCATTGTCCAACGACCCTCGCTCTCGGCAATCCCATTCACCCCCCAAATCGTCATGCTCGATTCCCCGGTTCCAGCCCGTCCTTCGCACACCCACTGCTATCACGACAGCGGTGGCCGGCCTTGCATTCCGCCAGTTCTCGACATCTCCTCTGCACCAGGCAACATATAACCAAGTGCGGCGTGGATGTCGTGTTGCGCAGCGTGTGCGTCGTTCCCGGTCCCCGGCGCTGGTCAACCGGGCCCAGATGAAAGGCGTGTGTCTGAAGACGGGTATTACGAAGCCGAAGAAACCTAACTCCGGTGAGAGAAAGACAGCTAGAGTTCGCTTGAGCAGTGGGAAGGTTGTCACGGCGTATATTCCTGGTCAAGGTGGGTTTGAGTTAATTTGTGGACTTTGTAGTCTTGTTGCATATCTTCATAATCAAGTGTGATCTGAAAGAAAAAGAGAAAGATATTCTAATTTTGGTCGATTTTATAGGTCATAACGTGCAGCAGCACAGCGTGGTGCTTGTCCGTGGTGGCAGAGCCCAGGATTGTCCTGGTGTTAAGTACCATGTCGTTCGTGGTGCAATGGATCTGGTATGTTACTGTACTCGGTCGAACTACGGTCAATTAGTCTTTGATCATATCTAACTATGCTCTCTATAGGGTGGTGTTGCAAACCGGCTGACGAGCCGATCGAAGTACGGCACTAAGAAGCCTAAGAAAGACTAGATTGCCACGTGATTCTAGCATAAGCATGCGGATGTTGCATTTTCTGTATTGATTACCTTGATTTGTCCAAACAAATGTTATCGTTGTCGACACCTATGTACATTTATGAAGTATTCGTTGCTTATTCCTTTCCCACAAACGCATAACTCAATAAGGGCTGGCTTACTTTGGTAGCCCAAATAACATGCACGCTAGAATAGGACAGGATTTGAGAGTTTCTAGAGGAGAAAAAAGGAAAGAAAGAAAAACTCCCAGTGACATGTAGTTCGAACGCCAAGTGGAAATCCGACAAAGTATGTGACGGGAACTGAATTGCTGGAAACCTCCGTTATGTGTTGTCACCTATCGTATGAGAGGTGTCTTCCATAGAGCCTGAACTTTTGTGAGAGCATGACGTGCCCTGTTGAATAGCCGTGCCCGAATACCACGGCTACCCGCAAGTATAATGCTGCCAATGATGATAACCACCAGGATTATCTTTCCTAGGACGGCTAGTCAACTCTGCTCGTCTTCATAGCCTTTGGGCTTTTTCATGTTGTTGATTTGGAAATACCGGGATGTGCCTGTCATCAATGGGGTGAGTATGCTATCTAACAAGCCGCAATGAAGGCGGGTGGGTACAACTAACAAGAATATCCCTTCCAGTCAAAGTTATCTTCTGGCTTGCAGTTGCACTTCAGATCCAGTCTTAACTGCTCGCCGGTTGGGCAATGTGTGAAAGGAATGTGATAGTAGGCAATTTCATTGAAGAAATGTATCTCCTCCTTCTTCAGCATCAACCCAGCGGCAATTGAGTGAACTGGAGCATCTCCCCAACGTTCATAGAAAAAGCCACCGTCGCGGTCAAGTGATTCGAAATAATCGATGTATTCCTTCGATCTCAGCCACTCCAAGCTTCCAATTTCGAAGTTTGACCACTGCCCACCAGGCTCTAATTAGCAAAGGTAATGGCTACCTGGGAAAAGAGACCAACTTACGAAATGGCACTTGTTGTATGTCTCTCCTCCATCGTCGCTCAAAAAGTCGATCGAATTTCCCTCGGCAATATGTTCGGGGTGATTCTTCATAAATTTCTTCACGCTGTCCCACAGGGTTGGGATAGTGTCGTAATATTCATATAAGCTGATCACAAAGCTATATTTCTTGTTGTTCTCCTTCATGAAGCGGAATGGGTCGAATGCGATGTCGCAGTAAAGTTCGATGCTTGGCTCCACACGCCAATAGTACTCGTAATTCAACATCAGTGGGTGGCGGAAGAAGAATCCCGACTCGTAGCGACACATGTGTCGATAGCTCTCAGAGTCTCCGTAAATAATTCTTTTCTCGCCCATCTCCTTCCGTACCTCACTGGCTTTATTCTGATCGATCCAGTTAGGATACGACCAATGCTCGGTCGGAATGACTCCATAAAATGTATTTCCCGACACCAGCGCCGTTGTTACCTTCTTGAAGGTGTCATCGAAAGGCTTGTCGTTCAAGAACACCCAGTCGTAGTGGTAGTCACGGTTAAAGCGATCCTCGACTTGTCGGATGGATTTGGCAATGTCCCAAGTGTCTGAATTGCGAGCTAACGTCACAAATGTCGCATTCACCCGGCCAGCCGGAGGAGCGCCAGCGCTTCCGGAGGTTTGGTTGTAAGGTTGTTTTATGGAAGCATCGTTAGGGGCAGATACACCAGCTGGATTAGAGTGGTGGTCTTTGTAAGGAGTCAATTTAGAGCTGATATTTTCGGGGATCGGAATCGCGCTCCTGGAGATAAAGAAGAAAATTGCCACTCCCTATGACATGGCGCGTACTAAGTTAGCATCACTTGTTTCAAACGAGGATTTCTGCGAGCTCACAGCAGCAGCAAACAAAAGGTAGCGAATGTATTTTGGTCCCGACGACATAATTGAGAAGATGTCCCAACCGTGTTAGGTAGGGTGGGCAGATAGAAGATCGCTCAGCGAGATGATAATTCGGGTGCCTATGGAGTAGGTTGATGGGAATCGATCGGGTGGAACAGTATGTGGCCAGGAAACGAATGACCGGAGAAAAGTAATAAGATGGGAATGTAGAACTCAATCACCCTACAAGCTCTCTAGGACCTGGCGGGAGTCTGCCCACGAGGTCAATCCAGTAAGGACGATGAACAAGAAATGGCGACTGGAAAGAAAGCCAGCAGTCAATACCAAGTTAGGGGCGAAAGACTCCACATAAAACGGTTGTAACGTCTCCGATTACATTTGATGGAAATAATGTGTGCACAGGTTAAAAAAGACCGAGAAGGAAGTATCAGGAATATCAGAAACAAGGAGAGAAAAGAAATACCTAATAATAACCATACCAGTGAACGGACCAGAATGACGGCTGGGCAACATACGACGGGCCTTCATTGGCCAGGTATGTTTCACTTGCCTATCCATCATCAATGTGGGTATAAGGGTCTTTTTTGGTAGGATTCGTTGGAGGCAATTGCTAAGACTATGGTATAAACATTTCAGTTCGATTATGTCCTATATAGTTTGTCATTTGGCAACATGACCTGGGATTTGCCAATGGTTTGGGGGCCGTTAAGGCAGTGACACGATGATATGGTTACCTACACAGTTCTTATATAATTAATATTGCAGGCTCAAAGGGGCTGATATATCTAAGACTACAGCCTCCACCATAATAGGACCAATATAGTAGTACTCAATCGCAATAAATAGAACGGCTACTAATTACCAGCAACTGAGTACTGTGTGGCGTACCTCAATGCGGTAAATCTCGAGCAGGAATCAGGTGTCCCGAATAATGCCTCAGGTATACTTGACTAGGAACTATCCCCGATTAGGCCGAGAGCCGCTAGTCCTAAATGGGTGATATCAGACTCAGCCAGTCCAACTTCATCCCGCACTACAATTATGCGGTGGTAAACCTCGCTCTCCTTCCAACTTCATCCCATCTACCCTTTCCTCCGAAGATGTCCTTCTTCGGATTTGATACCACCCTTCCTAGGGATCGGGCTCCTCCCGGGGATAAGAGGGGTATTTTCGATACCCCTGACCCGTTTGCCGAAGTCGCTCGGGCTAAAGCAGAAGGGCTGCATGAGGATGACGACGATGCGTAAGCAGTCTATTCTCCCATTTTTGTGATATTGATCACAGTCCTATTTGATGATTCAAAGGACAAATATTGAATCCAAATGACTGACTGACTGGGCTCACCGGTTCCCATAGCATCGATTTTGAGGATACGTATGACGGTTTAGGCGATCAGCTTGACGATGATCAGGATGCCTTCAACGAAGACACGTTCGGTGGTGTTTCGGATAGTGGCCCCGTTGGCAAAGATTTTGACTTCTTTGGAAAAACAGCCCAGATTGCAGACGTCATCGGGGAGGAGCAGGTTCGCTACAGCCTACAGAAACCCCAGCATCCTGCGACAGGCATTACGGCCGAGAAACCAAAGCGTACCGGATATGAGAAATACGATGACCCAGGCTATATTCCTGACCTTCAAGCGAAGTCCAGCGTTTGGGGAGTGCAGAAGAAGCCGGAACCGGCAGCTCCTGTGCCTCAGCCAGCCAAGAAGATGTTGAGTTTGGAAGAAGTGGAAGCGCAGTTGCGCCATCCTTCGATGCCACCTCATATACCTGTCTCCTTGCCGCAATCCATGCCTGAGCCCCCTCATCCCCTTCAGCCTCAGCAGATCCCCGGCCTCCCAGAAGGGTTCCAACACTTGCCCCCGGAATTCCTCCAGGCTCAATTCGCTAAAGGAGTACCGCCTACGCAACTGCTACACCATCCTCCGATGGCCCCTGAGCCCTACCCTGTCTCGGGACATGCGCCTAATATCCCACTGCATCTTCTGCCAAATGCCAACATTCCGCCTCAGCATATGGCTCCTCCCCAACGTCAAGCAATGTCTGCACGGGCGCAGCGGCCCCAGCGGCCCCAGCAGCAGCAGCAGCAGCAGCAGCAGCAGCAGCCACCGCTATCCCAGGGTTCTCATGGGGCAAACCAGTCGTTGCCTTTGATCACAAATCCCCAGCAGCTGATGCATTTGACAGAGGAGCAGCGGGTCGCATACTTGATGGAAGATGCTAAACGCGCGAAGCGCAACCACAAGATTTTCCTCCTTTCCAAAGGCAACGGTCTAATGACTCCGCAGGACAAGAACTTTATAACTAGGATTCAGCTGCAGCAGTTGGTGGCCGCGGCTGGAAACGTTGTCGACTCTGATTCGGAAGCCGTCTTGGCGGAGGATTTCTACTACCAAGTCTACAGCCAGATTCGAGGAGCACCTCGACAGCATCCCCACCAGCCCCTGGGCCATTTTGCGCAGACCTATCTTCTCCAGACCGGGAATCGCCTGGGTGGCCATGGATCCAGAAGGCAGGCCCAGAGTGCGGACAATCACATGCAAAGGATGCAGCAGCAGGTGCAACGAGCAGTTGAGGCCGCCAAGGCCAAGCCTAAAAATAAGCAGCTTATCATTGAAGGAAGTTTGGGCAAGATCTCATTTAGTAATGCCAAAACACCGAAACCTATGCTTAACATTAAGCGCCCGGATAGCTCTGAGGGAGCGAAGGTGACCAAGAAGCCCCACACCGACTTGAGTGTCAGTGACCGGAAGTCCATCCTGACCAACATCGAGGGTGTTTACAGTACGCTGATGGAACTGGAGGATATGGAGCGCACAATGCCCCCCCCTCCAGACGAGAATGACCCGGAAGCTATTCAACAGCACTTGGAATGGCGGCAGAAAGTCCGCTCACTCAATCAAAAGCTGTGGCAAGATCTCAAAGTTATGGAACCAATTGTTTCTAACGCGAACACCCCACATCCGTTCATCGCATTTCTGTCCTATCCCAAGGGCAAGAAGGCCATCCCACGCATCTTCCGCCATATCGATCAAGAGCAGAGGGTTACCATCCTTACCATGATTGTTGTACACTTAGATACTTTGGATGTCGTCCGGCGCGCGCAACCCATGCCTGGCGAGACGCAGCCTTCTCTGGCTGTTCGAGAGGCCATCGACCTCTTCTCCCAGGCAGTCATGCCCAGCCTGCTGGGTTATGTTAATGAGGCACCGTTCAACATCATTATTGGACTTCTGGGGCTTGTGATTGCACAGACACATGTCCAGTTGGTTGCCAAAACTCGCATTGGGCTGGGTATCCTGACTATGCTGCTCAGTCGAGCGGAGATCGTGAAGGAAGCAGGGCAAGCAGCAGAGCGTGACTGGCAGCAATGGGTTGAGAAGTTTAATGTGCTCTTCGACACCCTGGAGCCCATTTTTGGAGACATTTTCCCCAGTTCGATCAATGCCGGTGATGACATGTATGTGTGGCAATTCTTGGCTGCTGTTGGTATCGGAGCTAGTCCAGACCAGCAGCAACGCTTGGTTATCGCCGTAAAGTAAGGACCGTTCTGACTTTGTTTTTTATTTTTTATTTTGTTGTGAATTCTGACTAATCCAACGTTTAAAGGGACCGTGTAATGGAGACCGTGACGTATAGCAAGACCCTTCCTGTGGATATGGGCACCCAGCGACTTGGAAATGTCAACCTTTTCATGCGCGCTATCGGCCTGGATGTGGAACTTCTCGGTTAGCGGATGTCTATACTGTCTATTTCTGGTATTTCTAGGGACATAACAGCACTTGTGCAGTATATGTGATGAAGGCTGTTGAACTACGTCTCTTCCCTATCAGCTCCTGACGTGACAACCCAAGGTTAGCCACCTAGGGTGGAAGCTTTACATGAGCATGGAGTCCGGGCATGATGCCCGAATGCTCGGGAGGGAATATTATCTGGCCAGGCCGGATGGCTACTAGTTGATACTGAATAGGGCCAGGAAGAACGTGAGATGGTGGATATGAGTTAAAAGTGCTATGCTGGAGTATAGCGTGATCCTGTGCGGACTATCTGATATCAGTTGATGCTTTATATTGTATGCTGATATCGCTGCATTTCTTTTCTTTTTTATTCAGCAATGAGATAATTGTACATTCTAGTACCTATTAATGGCTCTAATAGGTGTAGATATAGTCGTAATCGTATATCAATTCTTTACTACTCAGATGTTAGATAATTGTAATGTGAATAGCTGAATGGCGAACAACTGAAGGTCGAATTGACAAAATCCAACAAACATTAATTACAAACAGAGTACAAACAACCAAACCAACAACAGGATAGTATCTGACCAATTATCGGCCGTGACATTGGTATATGCTTCAACGAGCATCGATGCAAAAAATCCTGTGAATCCTGAGAGAATGGCAGAGTAGGTAGATTGATGCTCTAAATTAATGGTCCTGGCAGTTCAATCCATTCTATATTCTGTATGTACCAAGGCCATTTATAAGAGTCTTGACAATTCATCCGTCTACAATTTAGAATTGATTCATTGTTTCTATATAAAATCAAAACACTCCAGGAAGATGACTGCACATGAAGGTATCACATTCACGACAAATTCGTCAATTGTGAAGTCATCCAATCCCACTATAAAACTGTGGGTGAACATGCTATCTGCGTGGACATTATCATACACAACTGGCGGCGGGAAAAAGACCGCACATTGCTCAATTCCATGCTGGCGGTTTAGTAAGTTGAACTCTTAGTGAATATCTAACTCTAACTGAACTATCAAATAAATAAATAAATAAAAAAACAAATGCTGATAATCAAATTAGACAGTCCTTTGAAAGGACAACTACACATCAACATGATCTTTGCCGGAAAGCACTTGATCAAGAGAGGGTAAGCAAGCCTATCCCTATACTCTGTGTAAGTCTTTTCGGCAATGTACTTACTAGAAATTTCAATACGCACTGCGCAAGGTCTGGTCCTCTCGTTCCACGATATGTTTTTACCCAAGAGAAGTTCAATTCCAGACAACTGTTCAGGTGTAAGAAGTGCTACCTTAGGAATCCCTCTATTTATATTACGAAGGAGTGTGCCGACTGTCAAGAGCCTTTGAAAATTAACAATTTTTAGGAGCAATAGTACCTGTACCCACGTGCGGATATGCCTCCTCCAGATCCACAAACTGTTGTCCTCGAACCGCATTTCCTTTCCTCCATAAGAGGTAGATCTGCACATACACCAATATCATCTTCAACCTCGGCTCCATCACACCGGGAGCCATCTAATTTTGAGCGAGTTCTTGTCCAGGAGAAGCTGCCAAATCGTGGTAGACTATCTAGATTAAAAAGGAAGACACTATCACCACAGCCATCATTACCAACACTGCCTACACATTCATCGGCACCGATAACTTGATTAAAGCTCTTCCAAAACCCCGGAAGGGCCGCAAAAGCCGCAAAATGAAGCGCTTGAGTAAGAATAATATCGGGTATGTATATGTATGACCGCAGCTCTTAGGTTGATCAGATATCTTTTTTTAAGGGCCTTGCTTTCAAGTAGATAGTCTACAGTTAAACTACACGATGATTATATCTCGTAAGATTTAATGAAAGGGATTAGAATGTAAATAGATTGACAAAATGCCTGCGGAAGTTGCTTAGAAAGGAGCTCCACTGGAGTGGAACTGAAACAGTTTGACCTCCGCGAGGACGTATGTACACAACCGGCTGCCACGCTACTGTGGTGGACTACATCGCTAAGGACAAGTTAACGTCAAGTGGCTCATCAAGAACTGTTTCAGCTTCGAGCAGGCAGAGGAGCCCTGTTGGGCTGGTGTGGTGCGTGGAGGAGATTGTGACTAAGATAGTAATCGTGTGGCGCAGTAAACATGAAGTACAAGCCCTTCCTTTTCTTTGTCTTTGTATTCTCCAGTGGAGAAATAAACAATCATGCCAGAGCTAAATTAACGGTTCCAGCCGAAGCCACCAGTTAGTATGTTTAGTCCCAATCCAAACACACAGGATGCTCCACCACGGCTGACGTGAGATTCAACCCTGAATCCTTTTACAGGTCTATAAAAGAAGACCTGTCACGGCTGGAACATGCGAAAGAAGACCATGATGGACAATTGTATAAGATTACAATGGCCCAAGAACTGTTCTACGGCTTCTCGCACCCCCCGCCACGTGTGCGCACTAAACCACTGCAGGTTATCTGTGTGGGACTTCCGCGATCCGCTACCGAGAGCCTAAGCATGGCGTTACAGAAACTCGGCTATACTACATTCCACGGCTGGGACCTTGTGGCCGAGGAGGGCACCTATATCCAAGGTTGGAACAAGCTAGCAGCCCGGAAATATGGCCCTGCAAGTAAAGATGGTAGTCGGAGTATCTCTGCTACCGAATTTGATGCCCTTCTCGGACACTGCGACGTTGTTATCGACAGCGCAGCGAGTTTGTTCTCCGCCGAGCTGGTGGTGGCCTACCCCGATGCGAAGGTTATTCTTAATAGCCGCCGTGATTTGGCAGCCTGGCAGCGCAGCGTGATTAAGACCATCGTACCAATCCAGGAAAGCTGGTTTCTCTGGACCATGCGCTGGTTTGAGTCAGATCTCTGGTGGCTGTGGCAGTTTTATATGGTCCATGGGTACCCCGGTCTTTTTCGGGCGACGTATGACGGCAGCATTCGTGAGGCAATCCAGCACCAATGGGTGTATCGTGATCACTGCAGCATGGCCCGGGGCATGGTACCCAAGGACCGTCTGCTGGAGTGGACGGTGGAAGAGGGATGGGAGCCTCTTTGCAAGGTAGGAATTTCTTTTCTTCTGGCTGAGTAGATTGGACATTGTTGCTGACTACGACAGTTCCTGGGGAAGCCCGTCCCTGATGAGCCATTTCCTCGAACCAACGACGCATCTGGATTTGAGAAGAACGTCGACAATCTGCTGAAGAAGCGCATCATGCGCGGCCTGCGAAACATGGGTCTGTTGCTGACCGCGGGAGGGGCGGTGGTGACGGCCATGGTGATGATGGGTTAGGGATGGCTGGGCAACAAGGAAGCGGCTGTATACCTGGTACAAGTAATATTAAACAGCTAGTTATATATTTTCATATACAATATGATACTGGATCTAGGAACAGTGTCATATCAGAGCAGACAATAATGTAGTTCAACGTATGTTGGCATTAGGGTTTGAAAAGCAATTAAAGAGTATGAGATGCGGGTCGAGGTTTTACAAAAATGTAGGGTTACTACAATCGGACTGCAGTTCACACCACAGTGTTATCGCCAGGCTGAAAAGTACCGCTAATCTACATTTGGTTATCTAGAATGCAAACTGGTGACATACGCTGTCACACGTGGATGCCCTGAATACTCTTTATGGTTTGGTTTGTGTCCGTGTCAATGTAATATAATTACTGCATTAACTTGCCTTTAATAATTTAATAATAGAATATGACTTAGAATAGTGAGATTATTGGATTATGTACCAATATTAAAATGTTTTCACCTTCAATCATCCAGGTTGTGTCGCTATATATCCTGTATACTCAACTACTAATCTCTAAATGTGAATTAGCATAAATATAAAAATACAGTAAAAGAAATAAAATACAACAAATTCACTACCGAATTCCTCTTCGACTTCCTCCACTTCCGATCAAACACCAAAAGTCGCGAGACTGCCCATTGAACACCCCAAACGCCATAGTCCATCGTAACGACGGCCTCATCCGGGATCTCAACGAATTGACCGATGCGCGCCAGGTTGGGCATTCCGTCAGGGATGAACTGTGGTCGATCTGAAGGGCACGCACCAACAATGACGTAGACATACGGGACACGACGCACGGCACGGTAGTGCTATGTGGTATGATATCCTGCAAAGGGAACTTCAAATGACAGGGTAATTCGGTCATGTTCTCTTCGCCAGAGCATTCCAACATAGTCTTGTCGATGTTTCTCCGCTTCTGTCGCGCCGTAGCGCGTATCCCCTCTGGGAAAACATGGATATGGGAGGGTTGGCCCGGGAAGAGTGGTTGCTCCGGAATACAGACTGAGGAGCCAGTTGGCGTCCTGGAGGGTGACGAAGACGAGACTCGGGGAATTGACCGTGAGGGCGATGAAGACGGAGAAGAATTGTGGGTTGTGTAGGGTGACAGTGAAGGACTCGAGACAGAATTCGTCGGCGCGGGTACAGAAGTTGTACGCGTTTCGGAAGCGTGGGTCCTTGGTGCTGGGTTCGAGCCAGAGGGGTCAGTTCTCCTCGAGATTTTTGACTTCCATGAGGTCGAGTGATGGCGGGACGAAGTTGGAGCCTGTGGTGGCGCCGGACAAGACGGATCCCAGGGAGACGACGACGATATCTTGTTTGCGCAGCGTGATAGTGCATTCAGTCTGTGAGGTGTGGGTACGGATTGCTGTGACGTGGTGAGAATCAGGGTATAGGAGGATGTCGGTGACGGTTGTGTGGAATTGAAAGTCGGATTCTTGGGACTGCAGGAACTGGACGACGGGGACGGTGATGGCTTCGTGACGATTGAACGGGCCTCGATCCAGTGAACGCGGATGGTTCAGACCGTGAAGATCGTGTGTAACCGACGCAACGACGGAATTCCACGGCGCTATGCCATGGCTGAAAGCCGAATGCTGTGGCCAGCATCAGCCAGTAGCGGCTACAAAAGAAGCTCCGTGGTAGTAGTCGCGGATGGGAGTTCTTCCCAGCGCTTTCTCGGTCTTCGCAACCAGCATGAACAGATCAATACGGCCTCGCAGTCCCAGACTGACGTGTCAGGCGTCGATGGGCGTCAGTCCATGGGCATGTTGCTTGAGGAGGCACCTGAGCTTCTTGAATCAAATGCACAGCAGCTGTCAGCGAGGGTAGACTGCTACCTAGGATCCAGGTGTCTATATCATCGGGCGGACTCGACAGGATACTGAGGGACGAACGGGACGACATTGTGCCATACTGTATTGTCGTGTTAGAATATAATATAATATAAATATATAAATAATGATTTATAATCATGGGTAGGAAGAAGGTGAAAGTAGAGATGTCACCCCGTTCCAATATAGAGCAGAGTCTGGAACGACATCGCGGTGACGCCACAACTTGTACACACGAATCAACATCTAAGCAAACGGCAATTTTGACAAACAAGCCAACTCGCCCTTGATATCCTGCACCGTCTTATGGCCCTTCCCCTCAAAAGCCTTGGGTCCCAGATCTGCCGGTTCATACCCATGCGGAGAATACTTCTCACCCTCGTCGCCAGGAACTGGCAATCCCAAGAGACGACTGAACCAGGCGGACGGACCCCATCGGTTCCGGAAGGTCGGTTGTACGTAGTACGGGGCCCCAGACCATACACGTACATGGTATCGTCCCTGATCATTGCGGTGGTCGGTGGTGATGACTGTCCGGAGAAAATACGGCCGTGGAAGCATGCAATATCGGAGTAGAAGCCGGCGGATTCCCATGATTGAATTGAAGATCCAGCAGTATATGCGTGAAGGACGATCATACCTAGACATGTTAATAAATTAATATATATATAATAAAGAAGAAAAGACAAACATCATCGCAACTCTCAACCTCTCATCCATCACGCAAGACACAAACCTCAGCCCGATATGCTTCATCCCCCTGGGTAAGGTATAAAGCATCACATCCATCGTGCGATCCGCAAGGGCTTTATTGGCTGCATTAGGAACCATATTCCTCTTTTCATAGCGTACACTCCATTCCTCCAACTCTTCCAGAAAATGCAATCCGTCTCGGAACCCGGTCTTACCGGAGGGCAACGCATCGTAGCTGATGTCCAGCGCATCGCCCAGATACTTCCAGTATGTAGCGATAGCGCAGCGTTCGAGGTCGCTCATCGCACGCCATTCGAATTGGGCAATGAACCGAATAGGCTGCAGCACGAACAGACTCAGCGTATACAGCAGATCGTCGTCGAGGATGGCTCCGCTGGCTCGGTATCCTACATGCAGATACTTGGTGCGGGCGAGGGCCGTGACGGCGCGGTCGGAGGAAGGTTCGAAGAGAATGAATTGGGCGATAAGGATGGAAGTATCGGCGTAGCGTTTGAACGAGGTCGACAGGTTGGAGAATTGGGATGTTTTCAACAACAGGGATGAAATACTGGGAATACCGTATGTCTGTAGACTAGACAGTCAGTTCCATCCCTTCGTTCCTGTTACTCTGTGTGTGTGCGGCAAAGTACCCGAAATAAGGCAAACTGAAGTGCCTTCACAGCCAACGTCGGATACTCTAACTGCTGCATTCGTTTCTGAATTTCCCAGGCATCATGCACTGTCATCGTGGCCATGCCATCTCGTGTGGCATACTGGCGATACTGACGCTGAACCGATCGTAGACGCTGGAACCGCAAAGTAGCAACCACCACAAGATAAGTAGTCACTACCGTTGCGACACGTCCGATGGGATCATTCCAAATGATGGAGAGGATGGTCCGTACGGGCGGAAGGTCTTTTATTTTCGAAACGATTTGCTCCATGGTTTATAGTTCCATTGTTTAATGCACCGGACAGGGGAGGACTGCATCCCTGTCTGATTTATATAAATTACCATATACCAATGACCTACCGACATCCCTATCAAGGACATCACCTCCATCAGAACTGGTTGTCTCTCGGGGTCGTGCAAATCATATGCGCAGAACGGCAAAGCGGACCGAGGGTGTAAGGTGGGGATTTATCCTTCCCTGATCGTCGTCGTCACCATCACCATCACCATCAACCATTCATCAACCGTTGTTAATTCATCTTGGCACTGGCTATCTATACAATTACAGATCGTGCAGATCGGGCATTCCAAACCGACATCGTACGAGGATCATCCTGATCATCAAGTGACTGCCGGAATGCGGGAACCTCCCGAATGAATACATTGGGGGAAGTTCTTCGCGCAATCCGGATTCTGTCCTGCCTATTTTGGCCTGTTACGTCCCATGACGTTACTGAAGAACCATCAAGCATATCCAGATGACCTGCGTGCCAGGATAGGGATGATGCATGTCATATTCGATACGACTTCTGCAGTGGCAATATTTAGAGCTTGTGTAGCACATGCCTAGGCATCTCATATCTCATCCCAGAACTTGATCCCGCCGGACCGCGGGATGTAGTAAGACAAGGTCTACAGAGCCACAAGGAAATAACATAGCTCCGAATCAAAAGAGTACCGTTTTTTCAATTCCCCTGGCGGTGTAGTGATGCTAAATCCACGACAGGAGAGTATAGTTCTTGTTAAATGCCTCCATCGCTGACACCAATATTCTCTGACCACATGCCAACACCAATTGAAAAAAAAGGGTGATCAATAACTATCTAGTAGGACAGCCCATCCAAACTATACTGCCACAGACTTCTCATTCTGCAATGTGCGCAACACTCACTGGGCCACTCAATATTGCAATACGGTGAATCCTCAGGCCGGTATAGCGTTACATTTCCTACGCAATGTCTACAACAACTGTTGGATAAGCGCGCGTATCCTTTGACTAAGGGCGGCTGAGAGAATTGGGAACCAACTCGGCGTGGGGTTGTACCAAGGACGTTCAAGGGACGAGTCGTGCCTGTTTCAGGATCTGACGTGGTCCATGGCTCCAGGGGACTTCGAGGGATCCAAGCCGGTTCTGAGGTTGTATGCGGCTTATCCGTGTCTTCTCCCCTGAGACCAGCCTCTACATGAGGTTTAAAATGTAGATGCATCCCATGTGTCGTAGGCGAACCATAGACCCAAGGAGGTACCATATGGGTTGTGGGGGGTGGTCTCTGTTCAAAAGAACTTAAACCTGTATGTCCAGTCCCGGTCTTCTCACCTATACCAGACCCCGAGGCCATGCCAGTTTTGGTGTTGGCACCCAAATCATGTGTATCTGGATGCATGAGGTCGTAAATAGATACTTCCTCATCCTCAGGCTTCACCTCTTTGCCGTTGGTAGTTGAATCATGACAGTCATCATTTTTGGGTTCAGGTTCGGCTTCGCCCTTGGCCTCTGGACTATACGGACTAATGCTGGAATCTGGGACGGTAGTGCTAGTTTTGGCGTTGTCGACGTTCCGTTTTCTGTCCATAATAAAAGGACAGGGCGCATAGAGATCGTCCGAGTCATATTCAAAATTTGGGTCCTTGACGCCATTGGTAAATCCTTTCTCAATCTCAGGCTTCCCCTCCTCGTCCTTGGTGGTTGCAGTATGACGGCCATCCTTTTTAGGATCGGGCTCGTCCTTAGCTTGGGGACCACAGAGAGTCGAAAAATCGTAAACATATCCATCTTCCTCTCCAAAGGCTCTTGCAAATTCGAGCTCCTTTTCTGTGATCTCTCTTAGCATTCTGCGGATCTTGTTTCTGCGCCTTTCGTGCTGTACGTCCACTACAAAAGTTAGTTCTTGTCAACCAAAGACGAATGAAGACAGCTTAGACCGTACGCACATAGTTTCTGCTCACAATACTGGTACGTTTGTGCCCCCTTTGGTATGACGAAAATAGATTCTAAATATTCAAATAGATCAGTAACCGGGAGACGATATTTGTTTCCCTGATTTCGCACCTGTATAAAGTGGGTCATCTAACGATAAAGATTCTTTCGGCAGCTTTTGAGACCAGAGGATACTATCGTCTTTAAAAGTCCGTGGATGATTGAAGGAGTCGAAACTATGGAATGACTGGGATCGTGGCCTGTTATTCCTCCGTTGCATGCCTTCGTCATAGTGACCAACGTTAGCTTCAATGTGATGCTACATCTATCGGAGATTTATTCCTTTACCTCTGAGAGAGTTGATTTCCGTTTCGTTCCGAGCGGGCGGCATTTGCGCTGCTATTGAGTAATGATGAGATGGGGACAACAATAGTAAAGACGATGTATATATTTATTGCAAGTGTGTTCTAGTAATAGCTTTCGTGAAATATGATTTGCTATTAAAAATCTGTGTTGGTAAGTGTAGAAAAAAAAACTAGCAGGAAACAGAGAACAATATAATATGGGCGAGGGCAGGCACGTATGGCAGGTACTTCTAGAGGCAGTTACGTACCAAGTTTCACCCCTTTTCATCGAAGGCTTGTTTCTTATTCCTATTGGAGCCAAGGAGAAAATTTCAACAGATCTTGGGACCACAGCGTTAATAAATAGCCGTTCTCTGTCTTCATAAGAGTGGCCTGTTACGCTATTGCGTCACTCTTAAGTAAATGCATCGCCAATTTCTTATATGCCTCTATGCCTTCTAATAGCTCACTGATTTCAATCTGCTCTTTTTCTCCATGTGCTACCAATATCGACCCAGGTCCATACAAGTATTTCTTATGATTTCCCTTGAATCGAGGGACATCCGTGCCATAGGAGACAGGGGCGGTTTTGAAGCCTAGAGAGCGTGAGCGTCAAATCATTGACCACGTGCATGTTGCTTACCTTCGACGTCATGATCCAATAGAGTCTCTGGATATTCAAACTTAAGCTCGAATCTCACATTCTCATGGTGCGAGACAGTATCCGAAACAATCTTCTTGATCCCCACCATGTCCGTGGCTACGCGAATAGCGCAGAGAGCGGTACTCGTCGCTGGGACAATATTATAGGTCACGCCGCCCTCTATTTTGCCAATGTTGAACGTAGATGGACCTAGAAGCGATGATTCGGGGAATTTGATGGCGAGGAAGTCGTTCAGAGCTGCGACTAAAGCCGCGTTGGCACTCACTCCGTGATGCGGGTATCCTGAGTGACTGCCGTTCCATTGACGGTGTTTTAGCATGCGAACAGCCGGAACAAAGACACGGCCCTCACCAAGCTTTGCCCTCTCCGATCAGCTCAAATACCAAAAGGCCCTTGTGGCCCACTACCAGTTTTCCTTCGGTTGGCTCGCCGAAGATGACTCCCTCAAAGCTGAGCCCTTGATCATTGGCAGCGATCATGCCTGGGCCCCCTTTCTCCTCTCCTACAACAAATAACAACCCGATATCTCCTTCTCCAACTAAACCGTCAGCCCGCAGCTCCTCCAGTGCGCAGATTTGTGCAGCCATGGGGCCCTTATCATCGCATGCTCCGCGACCATACACGGTGGATCCCTCGATACGAAGGGGGATATGAGGCGGCACCGTGTCCATATGCGAGGAGAGACAGACGCGTGTTTTGCGCTTGGAGCCAAGGTATGCGTAGATATTTTCACGGGTTGAGCCATTGGCGATGGGGAGCCTTTCGACGGTGTAACCTAGCTGGGTAAGGCGGTCGTCGAGGAAGTGGGCGACATCCTGTTCGTGTTCGCTAGTGCTGGGGATCTGGATGAGATCGGAGAGAAGAGAGAGAACTGAAGGGGCATTCATGACGATGCAGTTGATCTTGATGGTTGGCGGTGAGATGTGATGGTTCCAAAGGTAAACAAGAGAGGCAACGATGTGGGGAATGATGTCAGTGTCTGTGATGATGTGAGACCCTCACGATGGACCTCACGATGGAGCTAAGAGGCCCTACAACAAGATCTGCGCGGATCATCCTCCCAATCAAATCGCACAGGATGATCAGCCCGTATCTGAACGACGCTGATTGATTCCTGCCTTGGTTCCTCTTGAACCCCGCCACGCCAACTATAAGACGTGCAGCGTGTCCTGTCATCGGTCTGCCCACCATCACGATAACCGCCCCCAGAATATTACATAGTATCATGGCGACTCTTCCTCTTCAGCTCAAGTGCAAATCGAACACCGCAAACGATGTCTTCAATATCCTAGGTGACTTTGTGCAACCAACCAGCTCCACCACCCCAGCCGCCATCGCAGAGAGCATCGATCGTTTGAAGCCATCGCTCCCCGGGAACGACCTGGAGAGCTTTCTCTGGGAAACATGGGTAGTATTTATCACCGTTGCAGAACAAATCCCGCACGACCATTGCTCGCAAGATCGTCTGGTTGAGGTGATTGACGCTCTCACGCAGCTGCCCTCGACAACGGTGCAGATATGGGGTGTACGTATCCAATGTTGCTAGTTCTCTCAACGAATACTCAAATAAATAGTCGGACATCTGTGTTTGGAAAGATCTCCCGCTACTAGGAGCGACCATGAGAGAGTCCTGGAGGGGTAATATGGTCTGGCTCCTCTAAAATGCAGGCGATGCTAACATAGTCAGGCCCAACACCTGATAACTCCTACGCTGTACAAGAAGATGCCGAGAAGTGCGTGAACCTGAACTCATTTGCGGCTCGTTTATTGAAACTTGACTCGATCTCATGGTTCAACTTTGCTATCTGGACGCTAAGGTCTGCTCTGGAACAAAATCCGCCAGAGGCAGAGCTCGGGACTTACGTTAATGCCGCCGCAGAGTGGATCAAGTACAGCGGAAAAGTCCTATTTGATATGGCAGAAGCATCAGGAGGCGAGAATGAAGATCGGATACTATCTGCCGGGGCGCTCTACTTGGGACCGTCCAAACTGTGTTTGGAGCGATGGGCGTTCTGGAAGCAGCGTCTGAATCGAATTAGTGAGGTCCCGGGGCAAATAGGGTATACTTCCGAGGAGGCAAAGAGGATTATGGACGAGATTGACAGCCTTGGCTGACAGGAGTCTGACACAGATCCTGTTGCAGCTATCTGTTCATCAACAAGAGTGATCAGGACCAAAGCACAAACTCCCGTCTTGATGCCTACCAAGCAAATCGAAATACAGTGTTGACGCAAGAAATAGATCAACACCTCGTGAATCCCACAGCCCAGGTGTTTCCTGATTTACAAGTACTCAGGTCTATTTCCTATGACATCAAGACTTACGCCGCATACCAGGTTTTGTAAACAATCCATTTTTTTTTGGGTCAATGTAAACAATCGTCAATGGTCACTTGTCCTCCAAATTGCAGACGATTAGAAGAAAAGCCAATGGCTTGAACTCCATCTACTACTCGCAGCGACTCTACAATCAAAACTACACTCAACACCTTGCCCACCCCACTATATCATAGACTGTACCTAGATCTATAACGAGTAGCAGTCAATAACCAGCGAGGAGTATTGGTCCCGCGTTCTCACTGTGGTGCCTATTGTTGGCGCCGCTGCGGCAACAGTTTTCTTCATCGGTACGGCTGCTATCTCACGCGGGGGAGGTTTGATGCCGGCCACTGGTTCATGGCAGTAGGGCTTCCCTTCTGCTACAGCCGAATGAAGGTAAAACTGACGACGGTAGGTCCTGTGGATTATCCAGATATTCTTGCCCGCGTCGCAGGTTTCTGTCAAAGTGTCAATTACCTTTATTTCATGTGGGTTGCTTGGCTTTGATCGTCAAATACGTCTCGCAACTGAATTGCTTCTCGGTTTTACTGTCGCATGGTGCAAGGCCTCCTTCCTCGTATGTACATTCCAATGTTGGCCGGTGTAGGACTATTGGATCTAGCTTATAAATGGAAATTGTATAAGGGGAGAGAAGGCCATGCGTATTGTCATGGGGACTCTGTCACTGGTGGAAGATGTTGTGCCTTTGGTGATTCCAATCCTGGTGATCTGGAGGGGGAATTAGCCCCGAAGCAGAAAATACAGCTGACGGTTTTGTCTCAGTCGGTGTACCGTAAGCTCCTGGTGTCCTGTCCCATCTGTCCTAGTTGGTCCATTCTGATTGAGATAGAGAGTGTGTGTTCAGCCTCTTCCGCATCGTCGAGATAGAAGGCTTTCAAATAGAACATCGAACCGGTGAGCACCCACTAGATCACCCAGAAAGAAAAAAAAGGAAAGGAAAGAAGGAAGAAAGAAAGCAAGAGCAGGTCTAACAGATAGAAGCAAGCGGATGCTTGAAAGTACTCTGGACCGTCCTGGAACTAGACTTCTCGATAATCTGCGCCTCGGTTGTGTTTATGCGCACTATCCTCCAAGCATGTTACAACGCATGCAAACGTCTCGCCATATGCCGCAGTCAAAACGAAAAGGCCTCGTAACCGACTACAGATGTCACGGATCCTGCAACAATGGCCATATATTTTTTCGTACAACGGGCTGCATGGACTGTTCCCAGGACAGCAACTCCGTATGGGCAGAGGTGGTGCTTACGCCCGTCCCTAGCAGAGAGTGGCAGTCGCAATTGCCCATTCGTGACATCATTGTTGAAACGTCAATCAGGAAGGACAAGACGAGGAAGAGATTTTTATTTCGAGAAGTGGAGCAATACCATCCACGTCTTGGAAGCAAATAGGATGGTCGATGAGTCCGAAAACGCCATATAGTGGACGGTATTGATTATATCTAAATGCAGTAGAGCTACATTTGAATTTCTATGGAATAGAATATGGAATAGAATACACCATGATTTCCTACAGAGTACTTGAAGAGCTCATCCACCGTTACTATGATTTTTTTTACTATATCCTATAAGCTCATCCTAGCATAACTACGAAAATCACTTTCCTGGGATACAAGAATACCCAAATGCCTTCCACGTTTTGATTATCGGGAGGTACTAATCTAGAGAAGTCCAAGGTCGAGAAGAGCGCCCCTAGCACACTCATCACCACTGGAGAGCAAGCTCAGATCCAGCAGATGGTGGTCATCGATACAGTAGTAGTTGTTGGTGACACTGTACTGGTTAGCTGTGTCCAACCAAAAAAAAAAAAAAAAAAAAGAGAGAGAAGCCAGAACTCTAGACTGCAAACATACTAGTTCAACTTGTCGATATAGACATCATGGTCGTGATCATCATGCTTGCCATGATGGGGATCATGATCATCATGCTTGCCGTGATGGGAATCGTACTGATCGTGCCCACCAGGATCACTGTGCGACTCATCGGCCGGTTTGTCGACAGGGTTGGCTGGACTGCTAGAATCGCCAGCAGGCGAGGGGGCAGCGAAGGCAACGCCAGCCATTAGGAGAGTGGCCAAAGCAGCGAGGGAGAAACGCATTCTGATTACGGGTTGGAATTGGTTGGTTAAATTGAATGAAAGTAAAATCTAACGGAACGACTGATTTGCTTGGTTACTGAGTGCTTCTTCCTGTGCCTCAGACAAGGCACCTTTATATAGCTTCTAGAACCTCATGTCGATTATTCCACGACTGAAGGTCTTGCACGATACCATGCATCATTGATTGATATCTGCAACGTATTGGATACTGTTGTCATCATGTTTTCATCATCGAAGAGAAATGAGAGTCCATCGGAGAGCAGCGCAACACAAAAGAATGCAACGGCAGGAGTAAATAAGTACCTCAGGTTCCAGGGAATGCAAGTTATAGGGTTTGAAGGCCACCTGCTCTCCTGTCTACTAGACAGTAGCCTAGCTAGGGAATGGTTTCATGGATCCGCCGCTAATATAGCATTCTACCGGGTTTCATCACAGTTCTCGGATCCATGCGGCAGGTTGTTCCCCCTGAGTGAGAAACCAGAGGTGTAGACAACTCTAGACTAGTAATTACCCACAACAGTCTTATATCATCGACTTTGCACAGGAAACAATGGTGTGGGAACATGCTATGCTCGTGCGTCATAGAAGGTGTTGGGACGCGGCCCGTTACGACACGAATCCTTCCAGCCAATCAGGGCAACATCTTGTTTTGCTGAGTCATTCCCAGCATTTTAAGTTATTATTCTTGATTATTCTATTTTTTCTTTTTGATTCTATCCCTGCAGCATGCATTGACGCATGTAAGCTTCAGGCTCTTGGCATCTATATCCTATACTCTGTAGATCGAAGTATTTTCTAATTTTCTGTCATATCTGTCTTTCTCTATTTCCGTAGGATTGATAATCCAACCAAGCTTTCTCAACCTAATTTTTGGACCCGATTTCTAAGTCCTTAGAGACTATTATTAATCCCCACAAATCGTGCTTCCAAATTTCCTCCCGGCGCGAACATTCCGCGCAACATTATTAATTTTTGCTGACAAAGGGTTGCGTAACTGCCAACCTGATGTGCTCATTGGCTGCTGATAATAGATCAAGGGTTTTTTATGGGGCTATGGGCACGGAATTATGAAGAAAAATTGTGCAACGCGTATACAGTGACACAGATACTGCACTAGGGAACAGTTGAAGTGTCAAGATATAAAAAAGCTATTCCCCATGATCCAGTCTACTCTTTCATCAGAACTGCACGGCGCGTATCCTAGATACCTATATCACTACTACATCAATACGTCACTCCACCCTAAATCCATATCCAAAAACCAAAATGGGCTCTATTCAGGTTGAATTCAAGAACTCTGCCACGACGGCTATTCTGGAGGCCGTCAAGGCTCGTCGAACGCACTACGCTCTGAAGGCCGAGAGCCCCATCTCCGACGAGGCTATCGAACATATCGTTCAATCTGCCGTCTTGCATGTGCCCAGCTCCTTCAACACTCAGACCTCCCGCGTGGTTCTCCTGCTGAAGGAGGAGCACCAAAAGGTCTGGGACATTGCCATCAGCGCCATGGAGGGACTTGTTGCTGCCGGAAAGGTTCCCAAGGAGACATTTGAGAACCAGACCAAGCCCAAGCTGAATGCTTTCCGTGCAGCTTACGGAACAGTAAGCGCTACCTCGCACGATCCTTCCTGCTGTTCAACCAAGCACTGTTAACATGTACATTAGGTTCTTTTCTTCGTGGACTACGACTCGCTGGCGACTATCAAGGAGAAATTTGCCATCTACGCTGATAAATTTGACCCGTTTGCGCTCGAGTCGAATGCTATGTCGCAGTACCTCGGTATGTGTATCTATCTCTGTCCGAATAGGAAATTTCGCGATACTTGAAACTGACATATTCCAGTCTGGACGGCCCTGCAGTCCGAAGGCCTTGGTGCCAACCTCCAGCACTACAGCCCCTTGATCGATGAGGGCATCCAGAAGCAGTGGAACCTGCCTGCTTCGTGGAAGCTTGATGCGCAGTTGGTCTTTGGTGCTCCTGCTAGCGCGCCCGGCGAGAAGTCTTTCAATCCTCTTGAGGACCGTTTCAAGGTATTTGGTAAATAGAGAACATTTGTGATAGATTGTTTTAGCGATATTATTTTTTTATTAGACGAGCAATGACTGAAATATAATATACACTGGTTCTTGGTTAGAGTGATAAAAGTTCACTATGATAAATTATATTTGTCCTCTGGCTTAGTGGTGTCTTTACCCTAGAATAACTTCGGGCCAGATCTATGGACCAAGTGTCCAAGCTATGCTATTTTCACCATATGCAAGTATACATTTTTAACAACTTAGGTGCATTGGCCTTGCTGCAAGTGTCTCATATCTTGGCACTGCAACCTGTTACGACCCATGATATGCCATACATCTACGGAGTGGAATCAATAGTCGCCCGTACACATACTTCCTTTGACCATCTTCTCTATGCTGTCCCAGGGTTTGGCTGCATGTCCATGGTACCGATCTGCGTTCTCCCAGGCTCTTTCAGTGAGTATTTCGGCTATGTCCTACTCAACTTCCACAACCCCCAAAACTTCAGCGATGGATAATAATCGTCGGCTCTTTGAGTACACATCTGGGTGATAGATGTGGGCTGCTAATCGATGTCTCCTGCACTCGTGATCTTGCTAGCTGATGCTTACAGATAAAATGAAAAGCGCCGCCTCTCTGAACGCCGCTGCAACTTCAACGTCGATAAACTGAAGAGGGTCGCCGCCTAATCGATATACAGACACCATACAGAGGCCAAAAGTCTTATGAAGATTGGTGAAGGTGGATTCAACCGCATTGTACAGATCACTATGACTGATGATACTCAGATCCTTGCTCAGTTGCCATGCTGCATCTTTAGCCATGTCGGTGAGCCTTGTCAGGCCGAACTTGTCCTCGTTGCCAATCTCTGGCACAAATACTCGGCGTATCGGTGTCCGATATCATTTCCTGCGGCTGAGGCTGATTCCATCGTACACCTGCAGAGCAAGCAAGAAGAAGTTGGTGTCCGCCTCAAACATGCCCGCAATGCTACAGGTATCAGCGCCAATGGATGGACGACTCCCAACAAATATGACGCTGCTTTGTCCCGAGACCGCCAGTTGAAGGCTGATGGCTTTGCCTCTCTGAACTCCGATTACGAGCGTGAAATGACATCTCGCCACTGGCCCTTTGACGACCACAACGAGGATGAGTATCCGCTATCGCACTCCGCACGTCGACAGCAGTCACCTGTCTTCCCAATCTGATCTAGGGACCACTAGGCATATAATATTGTCTAGCAGCTAGAGATTTAATGTCCTTCATGAAGCGCCGATGAGGGTCGTCTACGAATACTCAGCGTGAAATCGCCAGATATTATTAGAATAGCCGCCTATGTGTATCAAGTTCGAACGGTTATTGCCCGAGGTTCCTAAGTATGTGATCAACACGTCTAACTGTTCCCTGTGCTAAGAGCTGTAGGTCTCATATGCAGGGTATTCTTCCTGATAAACCTACAGACCACATAAGATTGTGAATATATGTTATGCCATTTGTCGCTCTAGACGGATCTTCACCCCTGGATACGAGGCCCTGTAACATAAGCATGATGGATGGAGTCAAGAGTTCTACTTCACTGGTATAGCATGGTGTTAGATAATAAAGTCTCTGACCTAAGGAGTGAGACAATATTGAGGATGGCACTGTTAATGACCTGGAATTGTCGAATATTCCCAGTCTAAACCTCAGTGAGCTATCCAAATTTCCAAGTCTTATAACAATTGGAACTAACCCAGCGATTTTTGCAGCCCGTAGGAAGGTGAAGCCATCACGGTCTTGGTCGATTTATATCGACTAGGCTGCAGCTCTTTGTTCATTGTCGCAGGTTCATGTGCCATCTTCAAACTCATTCTTCTTCCAATACCGCAACCAGGTTGAGTATGGACCGAGATGCACAGCGTTAAGTCATCCACAGCCTCCCGCCATATCCATATCATAGTCCTTCTATTCTAACAGTCGATTTTGGGCATCTCTCACAACCGCCGACCGCTCGCCTGCCCCAAGCACCCCCAGCGCCACCACCCCAGCCCAACCTATTACTCTTCTCTCTTCCACCACCGGTTCATCGAATCCGACACCGTGCAGCGCGAGATCGGCGCCATCGATCTTATCGCAGAGCAAACCAAGACCATCGCAGGCCAGGCGTAGCCGCTGCACAACCTAACCGCCGAGATTGAATCCCTCAAGGCTCAGCTGTGCTAGCCTTTTCCTTTTTCTTTCCCCCTCTGGTACTCTACCCTTTTCCCTTCCATTTCATGTTTCTTGTGGTTCCTGTATAGCCAGCATCTTCAGCCGTTCTGTTCTGCTCTGTTCTCAAAGAAAGGAAAAAAGTGGTTAGCTGGTATACTCTGCCTAGTCTCTCTCTTTTCCTTGTCTATAGCCGTTATTGTTTTGTTGAGTAGATGGTTTTCTTTTTGTTCTAGCTAGCGGCATGATTGATAGCAATATGAATACTTGGCCTTATGCCTCTTCTGTCTCTTCTAGGTACTTTATCTATGATTCTGCCAATATATACACTAACATTCAGCATTGCAGACTGAACAAAGCAATTAATTAATCAAGAGGCATCATCTTACCTCTTAATCCGAGCTCCAGAGATGGTGCCTAGCAGAAATATTAAAATTAAAACTGCAACCCTCTTCAAAATCCCGATCTTATGTAACTGCGCTTTCAAGTAGGTAATTCGCGATGGTAGACAGTCGGATCCGACCCCGGAACCTCGCTAGGTGGTGGCGGTAGTGAAGATGGATGATTCTGCTGGTGTGTTGCCCTATATTTGAATGTAGCCGAGATAATATGCAGTGCCCTCTGGATTCTTTAGGTTCTTCGCAGACTGAATCTGAAGTGTTCTGAGCCAGATAAGAATAGCTAGGGTGGTGAAAATTGGAATATCGATGTTATTCCTACTCCTAACGCTATATTCCTGGTTGCTAGTGATGATGGTGATTATGGTGATGATGATGATGATGAGGAGGAGGAGGAGTAGAGGTGAAAACAGGAGTTTGTGGCGATGAGTTGAGGGTGTTGTTTGAGGTCGAGATAGAAGTAGATTCTGATCCGGTAATTTTAAACTGCGCAGAAACCATCCGCTCCTCTTCGTTATCGTGATTAATCCAGAGGAAAAAGGCATTGAAAACGCTCAGGTCAAAACCATAAAGTTGGGTGACCCGGGTGAAGTTTGTGACTTGGTGCTTACTTAGGGGTTCTGTTGCTAATTACCAGCGTTGCTTAGGGGTCTGTTTTGTATCAACATCGCTCGCAGTAACTTAAACTCACTATATACATTCCCCTAAACATTAGTCCGACTTTCCCCGACAACCTCCTGCCAGAAGCAGATGTTGAATTCCTCCAAGGTTGTCTTCCATGAGATAACCTGCTGCGAGCCAAGCGGCCATTCTAGGAAGGCAGTATCAGGATCGATGAAGTGATTATTCGAGACTTTTCCAGATATGGAAACCGAATATAGGAGGAAGAGGAAGAGGAGAAGTTCCAGTAACATTATAGATATTTTATGTCTATATATATGCCCTTCTATGTACTCTAATAGTAGTGGTCCAGGACAGGAGTCAAGATCTGTCCAACAGCAGCAGGGCCATGATCTTTTATTTAAGGAGAGTTCGAGATATGCTCATTGCTCATAGGATTATTAAACCACTGTGTAACCTAACTGTATTATGCCTTGTCCCGCCACTAATTCCTGAGGGGCCAAAGGCTCTCGGCTACTACCTTTCCGTTTTATAGTTCCTACTATTAGTGTACTGTGTACACTCTGTGTAGCCTCATTTTGGGCCACTGGGTGGTAGACAGACACCCCATTACCCAGTATCCCCGTTCACAAGCTCGGAGATATCGGTGGTGTTGGAAGTGAAAGAAATTTCAATACAGAAGAGAAAAGGAAATCAAGAAAAGAGCGACGGTATGATGTTTTCAGGAGTTGCTGAATCGAAAATTAGACATCTTTGAGATATGATCTTGATCAACTTAGAGGATTATGAGGTGGTGTTCCTTTCGGCCACGGAGCTAATCCAGAGCAACGTGGTTTACATCTGGCTTATGCCTAGAGAGCTCGTATCGGCCACTATATTTGTCTTGTCCGTCAGGGTATTGGGATAGTTTGTGAAGGTAACGCCGCCATTCAAGTTAAAGTTTGTTGAGCTTGGGATTCGCATGCAGCTGCTGGATAACTGAAGCGACGCACAACTCAACTGTGTGTAGTTCAAAGTAACTCAAATCCAGCTCCGAGCTTAGCTCGTATCCCCTTCGAACTTCCTTTTAACACAGTTATGCATAGATGCTTAGAGTTGGCCAATGAGTTAGACAATTGATGAAGTAAAGAAATTCTTTAGATCTTGCAGATTATGGCTATTCAGGGGTAGTTCAAGCCTGATCCAGAGAAAAAGCAACTGATCTAACGATTTGATTGAAACAGGTAATAATAGAGGTACGTAATTGATTAATTTTGTGTTATGGATTGAACCCTTTATTCCTATATAGAGTGCTAGAAGCAACTGATCGTTTGATTCGTTGTCTTTATATCCTTTATGGTCGAATGGTTTTACCACTAGACTGGAGCCCAAAGGCAACCAGACAGAGACATTTTGCCTGCTAAATTTAGGGTTGTCTGCCGAGTGAAGCTATTTTAGCGCTCCGCTCGTACTCGTTCTTGAATTCCCTAATACAGTAGTTTACTCGTATGCCAACGCCGGTGATATAAATGTAGCCATCTCGAATGCATATAATCTAATATCATTGAAAATTCTTACAGTCAATCTCCGTTTACCGATCTATCAAACAATGGATATTGTCTTCCATTCTGGAGTAAATGGCTCAGACCCCTGGGTTGAATTCTACCCCTACAATCCATCCCAGACAGCAGGATACGCCTTTATGGGCATCTTCGGCTTTGCGACGGTAATCCACCTAATACTCATGATCCCCTACCGCGCAGCATACTTTATCGCGCTCATTTTAGGAGGAATATGTAAGTGAGAATTCCATCCCTCACTTTCGTCATATAAGGCCATCCTAACTAGCCTAGGCGAAACAACGGCTACTACGGACGAGCATGGTCCCACAACAACAGAACGCAGATTAAATCTTGGGCACTGCAACAGATGCTGATTCTATGTGCTCCTCCTCTCGTTGCCGCAACCATCTACATGGTTCTCGGTCGTATTATCCGCGCCTTCAACGCAGACCACCACTCTAGCATTCGATCCAGGCGACTCACATTCATCTTCGTGGCGAATGATGTTCTGTGCTTCCTGACTCAGATTTTTGGAGCCGGGGACCAGATCACAGGGAACGATAATATTATGAACATTGGTCTAAAAGTGGTATTAGTAGGTCTGATATTTTCGCTGGTTGTGTTTGCCTTGTTCGTGTGGGTCGCTTTCGTTTTTCACAGACGGTTGAAGAGGGATCCCACGCCTGTGGCGGAGCAGAATACAGATCTACATTGGGAGAGGTATATGTGGGCGATATATATCTCTTGCTTCGCGTTGATGCTTCGGAACCTTGTGCGGACGATTGAGTTTGCGGCACCGAAGTCGGCGGTGGGAAGGAGTGAGGTGTATATTTATGTGTTTGATGCAAGTATGATGATGGTTTCTATTGTGAGTTTGATTTTCTGGCATCCTGGGGTGTTGGTCAAGCGGTTGAGGGTTATGAATAAGGCAAATGAAATGTCTGGAGCTGATGTTGGAGAGAGAAATTCGATGGATGTGCCGTTGACGAGGTATACGTAGTATCAACGGCATTGAATCTCTCTTATTCGATGGCCGTGTTTTATTGGCTGTTTATTTTCTGGGTTCTAGGAATAGGGAGTTTCTTTTAATTTCAACTGTTTCATTTTATTGTGGGGGAACTGTAAACTTACTAGGTGTATATATAGAGCAATCGGCCTGATAAACATTCTATCCGTAACATAATATAAACCTTATATACAAACCAAAACAATAACTATGATCTCTCAATCATTTGTACAGGCCATTCAATCCACTGGTGGTACTCCTCTTCCAAAGACGACCGGATCCCTGAAATAACATGCCTATCCCAGCCTACCATCAACCATGACGGAGTCATGTATTTCAACATCACACTCCAATGTGCCAGTATAATCAATGCAAATGAGCCTTTGTCTTCCAGACGTCCGACAAATGTTTCAGAGAGCCGGTAAATCCACCCTATGACCGCAGGCAGCAGGGTGATACCATCCCCATTGGCTGTGCGGGATCTGTTCAGCTCCTCAAAGGAGCCCATTAGGGAATCAATGGCAGACGTGTATAGCTCCTTCTCCGAATTTGGAACCTGCATGTCAATAAATCGACGAATACCTTGTAGGTGATTCCGTTGCTGGAGATACTCCTCTTCCAATGATGGGCTGATATCGTGGACCTCATCATCATCGACAGCCAAAATTCCCGTAAAGATCATTTCCCGCGAGGACCGCACAATATACCGTACTCCACGCATCAGGACAAGCCATTCGGATTTGCCTGTTTCGCTGAAGACGAGGTATTCACCTGGTCGGGGCCCGCGGGCGAAATAAATGAGACAGATGAGCGCAGCGGAGAGATAGATCATCTGACAATTGTCGGAGTTGAGGTTGGATAGGATATTATTTACAGACTGGATACCAAAGGTAAAATGGCTGTCTGCTTTTATCAAATACTCCTCTCGAAGCTCTGGGTGCTTGTACGCGAGATGCAGGGCGGAAATCGCCAGGGTGAGAAAATGAAGGGAGGGGAACGAGAAGCCGTATCGAGGGACATGGACCTGCCACACCTGCTTCTTATCATTCTTGTCTCCGAGAGTATAGCAAGTGAAAGTGACAAAGTGATGGAAAAGCTCTAGATCAGCGAATGAGATCCCATTACTTGCGCGGTGGGGTGAAGGGAGGTCACATTGGACTCCTCTTGAATTTGACTGGGAGGTTGAAACCACATCGTTACTTGAAGGATCTGCTGGGGGCCGATATTTAGACTGTTTAAAGCGGTATTGTCGAGCTGATTGTGGTCCGGTGGTTGACGATGCTGATGTAGAGTTTAGATTAGGGGCTGAGGGTACAGCAAAGTCGCAGTCAACTGAATGATACAGGCAGTTTGTACATGTTGGTTTCTTTTCGTCGCACTGGAACTTGTAAGCATGCTGCTCGGGAATACTACCATCCAGTACGTTATAGGGTTGGGAATAAGCAAAATGAAGACAGACAAGTGCGGAAAATGGTGGTAGTAGAGTGTCTTGCTAGAAATGTATGCGGCAAGTTGGAAAGAATGGAAAAAGAATCAACGGAAAGGGATAATTTCTGGAGATAACTTGTCTAACTCACCTTGACATGCCGCCTTTTACAGTTCCTACACCCAGAACGAGATTTATTATGTGATCGCCGAGAACGGATCCTGTTTTGCCGCCCTGCGTTGTCCATGTTTGGAGAGATGTAATCGTAGCCGTATTCGTTTTCTTTTGACCCGCTTCGGCAAGAAAAGAGCCGAATGTCACGTGCTGGTATGGATTTGGTATACACCCTGGCACACCGATGTAGTGGCAAATGTGTGGCATAAGACAGGGTCTGTATGCTCAGAGGAATTTCTGACATATTTGATGGCTGGTGTGAAATTGAGCAATTGAGACAGTACCCAATCCTAATACGTATATCTATAATCCAGATGCCTATCCGCCAAACGCTCCGCTCAACCCACAAATGCTCCAACCCATGCAACAACCTCGCACGATCCACTTTCTTCCTCCTATTCAATGCGCTTAATAAAACAATCTGCAGTACATTAAATGTCATCATAAGAGCCACCAATGCCAGATTAAACCGCATCCCGAGAAAATAGTACGGCGCCGAACTCTGAGGATAAAGCCAAGCGCTCAGGATCCCATCACCACTTGTAGATATAAAGCCCATGGAGACGACCGCCGCACGCCATCTATACCGGTCTGCGGAAACTTCTGCGATCATCGTCACGAGGATTGCATACACGTATGAAGGGACGGTCATAAGTTGCGTCTTCATTTTCTGTAGCCAACGGACTGGACGATAGATAGGGAGATATATACCAAACCGAAGAGACAGACGTCGCCGTAGAAGAGCACGACACAGGTGATCCACAGGTGGAGGTCAAGTAGGATAGAGAGGACCTTTTTCAAGGCGACGGGTTCGGAGGCAAAGGTATTGTTTGTGTCTAGCTGGAGACGTGTGATGCAATGTTGGGGGTGTTTGTGGCGGAGAGTGAGGACGAAGTCTGGCCCGCTGGGGAGGATAAAGAAGGAGAAGAAGTCGAAGCAGACTGTGAATAGACGTTCCTGAATGAAGATCCTTTGCCAGCCACGCAAGCCGCCAAACCATCCATTTGCTGGATGGCGGCTACGAGGAACCCGGAGAAGACACTGCTTAGAGATGCGGCAGAGAAGAGCAGCACAACGCGAACCAGGGGCTCATGACGTCGGTAGAACCCGGATAGGTAGAGGACAATGCCCTGGAAGTGGCCAGCTTCCAAGAGACTGAGGAAAAATCGAATGCAAGGAAACCGTCGAATCCACCTCACAATGCAATATGGCGACAAGGCCCCAGAGAGTGCTGAGGGTGGGGAGTAGAATTCGCGAACTGATTCTCCGGAGGAGGCTGGATGGATAGAGATGGGAAGTTGAAGGAAATAAGAGGAAATTCAAGTGTGTCGTGTTACTCGATGCAGAGGATAAGCGAAGTCATGTGGCATCACGTTGTTGTGACTCTATAGTACATCGCAGCGACAAGTACAGTTTTATTTACCAAACAGATTACATGCAACAGGCTATTAATAAATAGCATTTGCAATTGATACACACAAATACACTGAAGCAATCAAGATCGAAGAGTATAGTATGGTGCGTGCAACTCTATGTGGATTTATCTTTGCCAGAATCAATAAGCCCAAAATATTGTCCAAACACCCCAGCACTCCATTCACAGAGAGTGCCAGCCGTTGGCATTTCTGCTGCGTCCTCAGCGGACACTGGCTGCGAGGGCCCATTCAGCCCCGCCGTAGCAGCTGCATTAGCTAATTCCCAGATACGAGAGAGGTGCTCGGGGCTTGCCACGTTGGGGATTTCGTGTCTTTGACCGGTTGCCTCTGACAACTGGGAGGAAGGAGGTACACTGTCTCGAATAGCCACAGCCTGGGCGTACAGCCCCTCAATGTTTTCCCAGCGACGACATCTCCCAGTATCACCACCACGTTGTTTCCAGTATCGATATATCTTGTTGACAGTCGTCCAAACTAAATCAGCTACCGTTCGGGAAGGAGTCAAACAGAGATCGAGAAGGAGACAAGCCAGCGCTTCCCACTCCACATAACTCTGAAACAGCCACAGCCAATGCCGGGCTTTTTCACACCGTCTCAGATCGTGGCTCTGTTGCAATAATTCCACGCATATCCCACGGAAATTCCCTGGCATGGCTAGATGGTTCTGGTTCTGGTTCTGCCCGGAGCGAGGCTTGGTCACTGTTAACTTGAACCGGACTAGAACCAGACGTGTCGAAGTGGTAATAATAAAATCTAACGGTACGCGTTTATCACAATGCACCAGGTATCTAGTTTCAATACTCCGTTGGAATCGATCAATCGCTTCACATTTCTCCAACGGCGACAACACCTTGTACCCATTATCCTGACAGAATTGATCGGGAAACACAATCTGGCGAGCAAAGTAACTTACCTCGAACCGGACCAAGCTGAATAGCATCTCAGTTTTTCCCGTCTGCGCTACAGGAGGGACGCTCATTTGCGGATCCAGATTAACGTCGTTGACATTAGTAGGGAGTCGTGTATTGAATAATGAGTCTTGAATGCATGGCACTGACGCGCCGTCCTCTGCAGTGTGGATGTCAAGGATGCAAATGTGCCACCAGAGGCGTCTGCGCATTTCAGCTTCGAACGGAGAGAGATAAAGGTTGTCGCCGTCACGGTGGAGATCGGTTTTTACAGCGATGCCGATGGCGAGACCTATGAGGGTCCGTACTTTTGGGCCGCATTTGTCTCTCCAGGCGCATATCTGTCTTGCATTAGATTATGTACTTGAAAGGGAATGCTGACATACGAGATATAGAAGGAATGCTTGTAAAACCGACAAGTCCAATGATTGTAGAAGGTCTGCCTGTAACAGGGCAGATTCGACGGCTGTCCGGTACCTGTTCTGGTTAGTCAGTGTCGTGGAGGAAATGGACGATGTACCTCTTTAGCAAAACTAATTTATCTTCCTCGAATTCCGCAAAACATTCCTCCCTCGACATGGTCAGCACAGTCGAGTAATATACTGCGAAGAGCAAACACGTGGCCGGTATATCTTTGTTATCTCGGCCTCGAACTAAGTGCATAATCTGCCTTTGCACGGTGGGTGCATGCACGATCTTAATCAGGGGATCCACATTGTCCAAATATTTCTGCCAGATAAATGAGATCATCACAGGAGGTGGATGTAGGGATTCCAGATCTGACACCAGGTCTGAGGTGAAGTAGGAGCGCAGGCGGCTGTCTGCTGAGACAGCAGGTCTTGGAGATGAACGAATGCGACTGATATCTAGATGTTGTAGGACAGCATCCTATAGATATCAGCAGGATAAATTGAAATCCGTGAGAAAATCATATAACCCAACCTGTTTCTCGGCGCGACTCCCATTAGCATGACCAACATCACCCTCCCTCGCATCGCTATTATCATTCGACCGCGATGACAGTAACGGATTCGCATGTAAGAGATCCCTAATCTGCGTAGCCTCCCTCCCCAATGATCCCAAAGCAGCCTCGATTCGCTCAACGCGTCCTCGCAGATCAGCATCTGGACTGCGACCACGGGATCTTGTGCGCTCCGCTCTCCGCGGTGGATAAGCGCACTGTATTCCCGTTTTCACACAATAGGAGCAGGGGAGTGACCTGTCGCATTTGATCTTCCTCCGACGGCATTCAAGGCACGATCGTCCGGACGCAATCATCCTCCGCGGCATTTCTTATTAATCCTGCTTGTTGATTTCGAAACTGACTTAGGATAATCGAAGATGAGAGGCACTGTGGGATGAGACAAGATGAGTACGAAACCAACAGAATGTCAGCCGTGGATTGAACTTTATTGGCTAGAGCGGAGAGCGGAGGACTCAGTATTTCTAATGCGCAATTCATTGTTCAGGTTATTATTCATGGGGCCGATGTGGGGCAGCAGTGGTATAAATATGCCAGTCTCTCACGTAGAATATCCCAAAATACAGGAAAGAGAATTCTCATCTCTTGAATAATACAGTTCACACTTCATTCAACTTCAGCTTAAGCTATAATAAAATGTCCTCCCCATTGAAGAGCGTTGCAGTTATCGGAGTACGTCCGCTCATTCCACCCATAACCTAGCTAACATTCCCCAGGCCGGCGGCAGCATCGGAACGATTGTTGTGAACGGATTGATTGAGTCCTCCCAGTTCACAATTACAGCCATTACCCGCTCGGAGAGTAAAGCGACATTCCCTGCGGGCGTGATCGTGCGCAAAACCAACTTCTCAGAGACCGACCTTGAAGCCGCCTTTAAGGGCAAGGACGCGGTAATTTCCACCGTCGGTTCGGCTGCCTTTAGCGATCAGAAAAAATATGTCGATGCCGCTGTGCGCGCTGGAGTCAAGCGGTTCATCCCGTCCGAGTTCTCCGCCAGTAGTCTGAACGCGGCTGTTCGGGGCCTCTTACCCCTTTTTGAGGTGAAGAAGGAACTTCTGGAGTATCTGAAGGCCAAGGAGGGAGAAGGTCTTACCTGGACTGGAATTTTTCCGTCCCTTTTATTTGACTGGGTACGTATACTTTTCTTCTACCTGGGAGGCAATCGGACTGATGAATGCGCACAGGGCCTTGGGAATGGATTCTTACAATTCGACATCCCTAATCGGAAAGCAACTATCTGGGACGGAGGAAGTAAGAGTTTTACTCTGACGAATGAGAAACAGCTTGCGCAGGCTGTGGTGTCAGTTTTGCAGTATCCGCAGGAGACACAAAACCAGAACATCAATATTGCGTCGGTGGAAACCACTCAGAATGAGATTCTCGCTGCTCTGGAGGAGGAAACCGGTGCTAAGTGGAGTGTGACAAGCACGACTACTGATGAGCAGGTTAGCGAGGCTCGGAAGAAACTTGGTGCAGGGGACTTTTCAGGGGCGTTTATGCTGGTTCGGGCTACAACTTATGCGAGTATCCCCGGGCTGCAGTCGAACTATGTCAAGGATCTAAACCTTAGCAATGACTTGTTGGGACTTGAATTGGAGAGCGTGAAGAAGACGGTCAAGCGTGTTGTGGGAAATTAGTACAGTGTTTGGGGGCTTGGTATCTAAGAGTTGTCCAGATGAATCCCAGAGGACTGAGTTGAATCTTTCCACTTACAGGATGGGCCAATTCTTATAGAGAACTATGGAAATATTATGAATATGCTCTCTGTTAATACAAGAACTCTCATACTTGAATTGCCATCATAGCAATTCTTCCATGCCATTCGCATCGTCTCCAACCTTAGCGGGAATAGTCGTATTCGTGCACATGGTAGGGACGATTCCATTGTAAGTATCATTCAGGAACCCCTTTGCCCCCGGCAACCCAGCGACCAATGCCTTTCTATGGTCCCCATCCTGCACACGAACATAAGTAATATTAGTCCCTGCAGCACAGTACTTCTTCACCAGGGCATCAGTATCCTCAATCGGAACCGAAACCTCATCATTTGTACCCTTCCAAACATATAGCGGGAAGTTTGGAATGCCATGGAATCCCATAACACCGATCGTATTTATCAAATCGGCCTGGTCATATACGATTCTATTTCCGTTGTCGAAAAACGATGAGATATTCGGGTGGCGGCCTCGAAAAGAGAACTCAAGTTGACTCGAGATTTTCTTTGTGCACTCTTGTCTGGGGGAATAGAAAGTTGATGCATATTCTGGTTTCAGATGACGACGTATATATATTGCAAAGCGATTAAATGCGTTTGCAATTCCATTGAACGCAGCAGTAATAAGCTCAGCATGATATGTCCCATCGATTGCAAAGAACGTCTTGGTGATATTCGTTGGCAAGCCGCCCATGGCAGCGGCGGAAATACGAATATCAGGAGCGTAGGAAGAGTGCAGCTCGCTGGCCCATTCAGTTGCCAAAGCACCACCAGAGTATCCTATCATTGTGATTGACGCTGCGGATGAAATTCCGGTGATGGAGCCTGATTTTGTCACAGCACGAAGTGAGTCCAGAACACTGTAGCCGGTCTGAGTTCCCACGCTAAAGGCGGCATTTACCCCTTCGTGGTCTGGTATATTCATGGGAATGCCTTGTGCCAGGAATGCAATGATCAGATGTCTCAGTTCGCCTAAAATTCCGTGGGAGCGGTGGGACGCGCCATCTTGGAGCCAGTAAGACGGAGAACAGTTGATATCAGGTGAATTGTAGGCGATTTGGTATGATAAGAGCCTGGTCAGGTTTGCGTCTGAGGGGATAATTATGGTCGTCACGGTATGGCTTGGATGGCCGTGGGCATTAGTGGTGCGGTAGAGGAGTTGATATGATGCCTGTATAGCTGGCGATGGAGATGTGAGGCCGAAGGTAATGTTACGAAATTTGAGTATAGTGCCTGGAATTGTAAACCGCCATGACAAATCCGAAGGGTTGTAAAATGGATCGAGACTTGGAGGAATAGGTGCGCTGGATCTGTGCAAAGATGAGGATGGAATACTGGACTGGTCGGCTAAAAGAAATAGGCCAAATGCAGCGCAGAATGCTTTTGAGAAGTGCATGACGATGAATTATTCCCAGTTTCAAAGGTACAGCAGTAGTATTATAAAAGTAAACGTTTTTTATAATTCAAATCTTCGACTGAAGCGTCACTGGTGGTGTATGCATTGCATTGTGTTTAATCCACATACCAAGATTTAAGGCTAGCGGCCAATAGATTCTGATTGATGGTCAGATGACCTTCTAATCAATATTATTACTCCCTTCACTGCCATATCTAAGGATCAAACCGCACAGGGTGTCGTGACTTACGTTGTAGAATCTACAATTTTAATAATTGGCAGCCTTACTTTTATTGTACCACAACGGCCCTTTTCATGTGTGATTAGTTAGGGAAATGCACTGTACCTAGTAAGAGTCAATAGTTGCCGGGTTAAGATTTGTTTGGAACAGGCAAAATTTAAATATAGCCATTTGAAAAGCAAAAAGCAAAATCTAGATCAATTCAGTTGTTATAGCCAATATCAATGTGTATGCTCAGAAAGACAGGTCCTGGTCCGTTGTCCAAAGTCTGCTGCGAGTCAGAGAGAAAATAGGAATGCTCAGGGAGTTCACGTCCATTCGTTCTGTTTTCCTTTATTTATAGTTTCCTGTTAGGCCTTTTCTTGGACTTTTTTTCTTTTTGTTTTTCTTTCCTTTTTCCTGTTTGTTTTTGGAACCAAATCTCCGTTCTTTTTATCAGTGGTGATTTTTTTTTCTCCTAAACCCAATTTCCTTACACCACTATGGGGTTCCAGGAGCGCACTGTTGTCTATGCTACTCCAGTCTGGGGACTTATAGATCAAAGTGATAGTTTGAAGAACGTTGAGATGGCAAAAAGCCATGAAAATGTAGCCTTAAACCAAGATCAAACAGTAACAGTTATCGGCGTTCACGGCAAAAAGTTAAAAAAAAAAAAAAAAGGCCGAATGGAAGACTAGCAAGCCAACATCAATAACGTCAAATAGCCAACAGGGATATCACACTGTGTCCTTAGCCTACCTGAGTTGATAAGAAGTGTTGGTTTGCATATGCTATCAAAGAACCATACCAATGTGGATGACAGCTGAAGGCAACGAATGGGAGCCCAACAAGATACGGAGTACGGAGTATATCCCAATAGTCTCAGGCAAGAAATCGACTTTAACCGACTAAAGTTAGCCCATGTGTCGATCAACCAGTGCCTCCGAAAGTGAACACCAACTAAGTCACGCCAATTGCTTCAGGTCCCCGCAACTACCCCTCTTTGGAAACAAAGAAGCCACTTTTACTATATTAGTATCTAGCAAGCTTGAAATTTTCTGTTGGGCGAACAGGGGATCGAGATTGAGCATTTCTGGGCTTGTCTCAACATGTCTCTCTCTGCGAATACTGTATTTGAGCTGGTGAATAGTCGTGGGTACTATACGAAAATTAAATATTCGAGAATAAATGGAAAGAAAGTTCAGGGTTCCTATACTATGTATGTACAGAATACACATAATATAGATATACTGAGTACTAACCTTGGGCTATAAATCAAGCCCCCAACAATTCTATACACCGCCGGGGTTCTCCTACTCCTTGGCTGCATTTTTGATTGTGGCGAGGGATTACCGGCCAACGTATAATAGGCCTCCAGGATTTGGAACCACCAAGTTCCAATTCAGTACATCTATCATGGACTATTGGCCCACATTGTCTCACCAGAACATGGGCATACCCTGGCTGCATTAAGGATTCATGCTTTGGCCCCTACTCCGTAGATCTGGATGTAACAGCGTTACTATCACTGTTTGTGTTCTAAAAGACCCACACATTTGTATATAAAGGCTGTCATCTCCCCCAAGAATCGATTTTTCCATCAAGCAACTACAGTCTTCCAATCTACAAAAAGAACAATAGTATGTTACTGTCTGGCTTAAAATCGGACTGGAATTATGGGCTCACGTTTCTTAGACCACCACCTCCACAAAAATACCAACATGCGTCTTACCGTAGTCGTCCTCTCTTTCATGGCTGCCATGGCAACTGCCTGCACTCCTAAGGGACTACCATGCGATCCTCAGACTCCCTGCTGCTCGAAGCTGTGCATGACCCAGGGCTCGCCCAGTGATCCTAACCCAAACGGAACTTGCGCTTAAGGATACTGGATTTCCATTTATGAGCGTGGATATTATATTGATATGCCACTTGAGGGGAGGAGGTTGAGGTTGACCTTTTTTGGCATGATGCGGTTATGTAATAACTTGCACACCTAGTTATATACCTGCATCAATTGACACCAATATAATTGAGTAGAATTAAAATTTAATTATACTAGTGCCCTTACTCTTCAGTATGGATGCGGCATCACAATATTGAGTAGCATATTGCTATGCGTTAGTAAATATAAAAACATTAATACTAACTTTTGTTATCACAAGTAGTCCGGAGTATCGTTAAATATTAACAAAAACTAGCAACGAAACAACAAGCCAGACCCATATAGACCAAGCATCTGTTCATACCAATCAAGCTTTACAAGTTAACTACGCCAAGGTAACCTCAACACACAGTCCCCGGGGACTTCCAAGCTGATTGGTAAACGATGTAGTGCATGGTGCGTTCTGCGGGACAAAAAACAGGTACCCGAAGGCGGGGAGTTCGATGTGATATTCTGTGGCCCAGGTTACTGGATTATAGCCACCGGAACAAGCGCAGTGGAAATCATTCCCCAGGACGACTGTGGGACGTGGCGACGTTGCATCGGTTGCGACCGGCCTGTGGGTCGCAGGTCGGACAATCAGGGAAGGCGGTGGATGTTGCGCTTGTTGTGGGGGGCGGGGTGGGGGAGAGGCGGGGTCGTTGTGCTGGGGATAGTTGAACTGGTGGTAGATCTGGAAGGAGGATGTTCTGGGATAAGACTAGAAGCAGAGCCAGAAGAAGAACTGGAGGTTTTACTGGGGGCAGAACTTAATGTAGAGCTAGGGATGAGACTGGATGTTGAGCTGGATGCCAAGCTCGAGATAGAACTTGAACTAGAGCTGGAACTAAATGTAGAGCTGATAACGGAGCTTGTAGTAGAGGTGATAGCATAACTGGTACTCCAAGTAGCTCTCACTGGTGGTAGAATTTGGTGATGTTGTTGTACTAGCCTCCGGAGTTGAACTTGTACCGGTGGAAATGAGAGTAGTAGTAACCTCATTTAAGGTGGATGTGAAGCTGGCTATGCTGATTGTAATAGAGGTTGATAGCTTGAGATAGAAGCAGAGGAAGTAGAGAAAGCAGAGGAAGCAGGTTGGCACGGCAGAAGAGCTAGTAAGACTGGTAAGGGGTAGTACTCTCGTACGGTGTAGTTGTTTCTGGCTCAGGAGTAGTGCTGGGATGAGGAACAGCCTCCGATGTCTGCTACAATAATCAGCAAAAACATAGTACTCTGGCGATCGTATTACTAGATTATTATAGAGCCACCACTACATACATCACAATCAGAAGATCCCAGCCAAGTATGATACTAAGTGTGTGTGGCAGGATCTGGTTCAGATTCGAGTAGGCCAGTTTCTAGGGGAAAGGGAATTAACATTTCATACAAAATTCCTGCTCAAAGCAGAAGAATAAACCAAAACATATTTAACATACTGAATTTGTAATGTACTAGTGATAACTGCTAGAGTACAAAACTGTACAATTGGTATAAACATTGCTAATATATAATTGCCTCAACTAAGTTAGCTTTAATTTCTGCACCACATTTTCTCTTTAATATATATAATTCGGGGACGAAGCCGCGTAATCGTTTGGTAAGTATGTAGCGATATCAAGGAAGCAAAAAATTATCGATACAGATAAGGCTAACCTTTTGACTTCTATAAGTAGGTTAAGCAATACCAGAGAACTGCCATAATTATATTCCACGGGTGTTCCAATCGGGGTCGTCCCTGGTAGCACTTTCCGCCCGGGTACCTGGCCGATCAATGTACAGAATCCAATGCCATAAATCACTTTAGTAAGATTAGCTGAACTTTAAATGGATGACATAACCCAATATACACCTATTGCGCAAGTTAAGTATAGATTATTTTAAGCGTGCCTATTATCGAGGCGCTGGTAAATTGTAGCGTACCGTTTTGGGAAGCTCTGATGCTACTATCAAGTATTCTTGCAGCATGGTACTCCCCGCTATTCTGTTACAAATAACACCCGATCTGATTGCGCTGCATTAAGTACATGTTATAACTAGTAGGGTTGGCTTGAAATAATTCATACTGAGGCAGCGTGGGAAACAAGGTCAATACACCGATTTCTACTGATGACAGGAGGTACTCTCATTTGTTATTTAGAACCCCCTCCCCTTAGAAGATACATGAGTTCCCGTATTCTTCGTTTTACTACGGGATAATGTAAGTCACTAAGTACGAGATTGTGGACGCGCTCATATTTCAAGAGCCCGCCATTTTGCTTGAGGACAATGAGCAGATTTTGGACCCTGTCGGGATGTTCAGACGTCATCCTAGACAGAAAACTGTCTCTAGGACGCTGATCCCTTTACCTTAGTAGCTAAGAACAATCAGCAGAGAACACAATGTAAATTGTACCCGTGGATATGTAGAATACAAGACTAGGAAGTATTTTGCTCCTAAGTTGCTTGAGAGCATTCACATTATGTAGGAACATCAAGGCTGGTGACCAGGCAGTAAAGTTGTGGAACATTCATGGAAGCAAGAGCAAAGACGATCAATTAGCTTCCTTTATAGATGCTCTAACGTATCGTCACAACCTTGCTTTCGAGTCGGTCTCCTTATTTAGGATAGTACCCCAGCGAGTTGATTGGGCCTTACGTAAATATTCATAATAGTTAATCACAAATGTCTCAATCCATTGTGTAACAGCCATTTCCGAATAAAGTTCTACACCGAGTCTGTATATAGTACGATATCTCATATTCCGATGGATAGATATATAGTACATATATTGATTATTGTTAAAGCGACATACTTATAATACTCTCTCAGCAGTCAATGTGTCATGGGATACGTCTATCAGAGACATCACCTGAGACTTTAGTTTACTTCATATCTAATACCACAGCGAGTAAAAATCTAGAGGAAAAGAACGTAAGGTAGCATGCGTATGATATCATATTCAATAGGGCAAAGGCTAACCCGAGGAACACTGCATTACTGCTGATAAGCATCCCTACAGCAATATCCAGTGCACGCAATACATAATTCGCCTGTTGGGTGGCGTGATATTCGACTTATTGCAACTAGTTCTGCTTCCATTATGTGGGAAACCAGGCAAGATTCCTTTCTCAATTTAACCATTTGTATGGAATAAAATATACTAGAACCTGTTTTTAAAAAGTTTTTGTTTCAACAGCCCATCTAGCATTTAGTTATGGAAAGTGAACTGTACCTCTAGCATTAGGCGCTTTCAACATCTCCGCAAATTGAACTCCAGCCACCAACGAATTTTGGAGGTGGAAATGGAAACCACGTCATCGGACGAGTGCTAGGGCAATAAAATTCCCACCAGAAGTGGGAAAGCAGCAAACTAAGAGCTTACTTACATGCGCTAGCACGATAGTCGACTGATCATTCGGTAGCGTCATCCAACTACACGCACGCCATTTATAAGCAAATTCCAATGTGCGGGGAACAGAGGCTGGTGTAGCAATCAGTATGATCGTGTCTGTTCTACTATTTCAATAGGATCCCTCAGATTGTTTCGGTAGATTTTATATTATTTGCATTCGTACACCGCAGAGCACTCGTTGGCAAAATACTTTATGGACGAGAAGCATTTGCAGAGAGATATTGCCTGGAAAAGGCACAGAAGTGGTTTAAGCCCAAGACACTGTATAATCATTTCATTGATATTACTCTGTTATGTATTTATCTTTACCCACCCATCAGCCCTTTTCGCGCCCCAGAGCAAATCAAGGTTCCTCGAATACGATGGAGAGCTGATAAAATGGGAACCATGTGGAGCTCTGAATAGCAAGCCACTCGAATGCAGCAGTATCGATGTCCCTATAGATCATTTCGACCTCAAAAACTCGGGAGATAAGACCTTCACCATCCCACTCATCCGTCTCCGCGGTAGGAGCGCAACTCAGAACCTCATCCTGAATCCCGGCGGTCCCGGAGGAGGTGGCTTCGATCTCATCTACCGTCTAGGCGAGCAACTGAACACAATAGTTGGTGAGGGCTTCCATCTGCTCTCGTTTGATCCGCGCGGTGTCAATAGCTCCACACCACTAGCTTCTTGTTACCCTGATGGGAAGACGCGACAGGAGCTGTCCCGTGTGAGATTCCACGATGTTGTAGTCAATAGTCCAGAACTCTACGCATGGACTCAGAATTTTGTCAGGGCTTGTTCTGATACGATGGGCGAGTATGCAAAGTATATCAACACTCCACAGACAGCAGCGGACATGAACAGCATTCTGAATGCGCTTGGTCAGAAAGATATGGCCTATTGGGGATTCAGCTACGGTACCTTACTGGGCCAGACATACTCAGGACTATTCCCTGAGCGTTCTAAACGGGTCGTCATTGATGGTGTGGTGGATCAATTCGAATGGTACGAAGGTCTCTACGAAGCGGAGGCATTGGTTGATACAGATGCCGTCCTTGATGGCTTCTTTGACGAGTGTATTAAGGCGGGTGTCGACAACTGCTCTCTGGCTTCTCTGGCAACAACTACTGAGGAGTTGCGCGACACCGTCCTTTCGTATATGAGGACGCTTCGGGAACAGCCTATCAGTGTTTATGTGAATAATACTTTCTACGGGGTACTGGATTATGACAAAGTCTGGTACAATGGTGTTTTCCCGGCCTTGAATAAGCCCGTGTTGTGGACGTCTCTTGCAGAAATTTTGTACAACCTCATGCAAGGAAACGCCACAGACGCTTTCTTTGCCTACAGGAATGAAAATTCCTGGCAGCACGAGGCCAGCGAATTTGTCACCCTCAACGATGGAGTTACGGGCCCGGACCACTGGCCCCAGGACAGACAATCGCTCCTTGATAGGATCGTTCCCTTGGTCAATCAGAGTCTGTTCGGTGCCAGCCTGAACAAAATGTACTATATGAGACAGCAATGGACTGTGCCAAGAACACATCCATACGTACCGCGCAAGGGGGTCAAGACGGCTCATCCACTCCTGATTCTCACGACTACTTACGATCCGGTGTGTCCTCTCATGTCTGCCCGCTCGGCAAACTTGGCATTCGATGGCTCACAGATCGTTGAGATAAAAGGGTACGGCCACTGCTCGCCCGTAGTGACGTCGGTATGTGCTACGAAGTATTTACGCGAGTTTCTTTACGAAGGCAAGTTGCCTGAGACATATACCCAGTGCGAGGTCGATTCTCCGTACTTTGCTAGGATAACGGAGAGTAGTAGTGGATTTGCCCAGAAACGTTTTGAGGATCCGGAAGAAGAGAGAATTCATCTTGCCCAACTGGAGCTCGCGAGGAAATGGAGCCAGCTTTGGTTGATATAGAACTTTTTCACCAAATTGGCCGTATTGGAATATCCCCCCATCTGATAGATACATCAACGCAGATTGTTATTAGAAATAAGCATTATCCATTCATGACATCTGGCCAACACATGAAGATACTAAGCTACCGTTCTTCGACCCGTCTAGTAGCCCTTTTATCACAATTTCAAGGCGAGCAATACCCTCAACTAAATACGATTCATCCACCCACATAAAACAAAGCCTTAGTCTTCGATGAAGAAACTCTGGTATCCGGTTCCCAGGAACTGCAAAAACCGGCCCATCTCCCAGAATTAGATTCTCTTTCTTTGCAGCTTCACACACCTCCGTGCTATTCAACGGCGAAGGCAGACTAAGCCAGACAAAAAACCCGCCTGTGAGCAAGGTTCCCTCTGGGTCTGGCTGTAATGTTACTCCAAGTGGCGACAGGCGCTTTTTGATTGCGGTTGTAATGGCTACGAATCGTCGAGCACATGCTGGAATGACTGTATCCTCAATATGGGTTATTAGAGTCCCGTTTTCGAGCAGTTGGTTGATAAATGTAGACATTAATTGACACGGAGCACCACCAGAGATGTTTGATCCGCTGTTGCTCATTAGACCGGCTCACTAAAGAAAGAAAGAATTGGGAAGGAAACATATATGCCATACCATTGAGACAATCCATATACTAAAGCACCTGCTGCCTCTGCCCATCCCACACGACACCCTGGGCATATCAGCTTGCTAAACGATCCGTTGCTCACGGAATTTCCGAATGGGGCTTGAAAACCGTCAAGACGTCTGTCCAGGTCGACAATACGTGGTGGCAGCCTTTGAGATGATGAATCACCGGCGGACAACAAGTCGTAGACGTCGTCGCTGACTATTAGGGCATTGTGCCTACGCGCTACTCGAATGAGCTCCTCCCGACGAGAAAGCGTCATCGTCGTCCCGGTTGGATTGGCATGTGTCGGAACGCAGTATATGATGTGTTGGTAGATTTTTCTGTACGGTCGAGGTGGTTTTGAAATTGACTAAATTATCAGTATACCATGGGATAGAAAGCATCTTGAATTCATCACACCTCATGTGGTCCACCTTCCGTAGGTGAGTCCTTCTCTCCTCGTGATAGTTCCTTCTCGAGTGTCTCCACATCCATCCCATCCATGTCCTCCGGTATGGCCCTCAAATGGTCATAGAATCCCGCATCTTCAAATATCTGAAACACAAGATGATAAGTCGGCTGGGGAAGCCATATCGCCTTTGTTTGTACCGGATCGGCGAACACCTGCAGCAGACAGGCGAGATTTTGGCTCGCGCCACCGGTGATGCAGATTCGACTGGCAACAACCGGCTCCACTGGTTCGTAGACCTCTGTCAGCCATTTGGCAATATTCTCCCGCAGTGGCAAGTATCCCTCCTCCGGACCGTAGTCGCATCCTGGTTCTGAGATCTTAGGGTCCAATAGAGCGACTGCTGCTGCATCTTTGAGAAGGTTAGTAGGGACTAGACCCGGTGCAGGAGAGCCTTTGTAGAGATCTATTTCGTTTTTAGAAGACATGGCAGGTTTGTATTCGAGTGCACATCTGTGTGCTGGCGTTTGGGGTCGTCGCTGACTTAATAGTGACGATTGTTCCCGAAATGGAAATCGACGCGATCCGGCCAATCACGTCGCAGGTAAGAATATTTACCACATTTTAGTTGGATAATTGTCAGAAGTATTGGTGCAATTCTATATTGGCCCGAATATTCTCTGAATTCATTGTGATGTGTATTGTCATTACCCCTCTTCTTCTGGAGGCATAGCATATATAGCCATGTCACTATTACTTCACGTGATGTCCCAATATGGATCGGCTTTACTCTGTCAATAGTTGAAGTATTTTTTTATATATTTATTAAATTGTAATTCACATTCAGTCTCAGTTCTAGCCGGGGCAATTCTTCTACCTTTGCCTAAATAAATGCCCCAGTATCCAGTACGATAGCCCTCTGAAATGCGTTTACTGGATTTGTATAAAGCACGTTGATATCTCATAAATGAAAGCGTTATTGTACTCCCAGAACCATCTCTTTTGCATACCACCTTATAAATACGCCAATTTAATACTCCGAGTCATTTCCTCCGCATGGGTCTTCTCTAATGGAGACTCCTTCTCAACCGATCGAATCATCCCTCCGTGTTTCACGGATTGGGGATTAATGCTAAGCTCACACGGGGAACGATGGCTGACGCCTTTCTCATCTCTCACGGGTTTGGAGTTTTTGAGAACATTGTTGCTCCTCTCAAGTGTAGCTTCACCGCTTTCGAGAACATTTTGCAGATCACGGAATGCCAGCTCCTGTTAAGGTTAGGATAGTGATGAAATTGCACATATATGAGCGCAATCCCCTAGTTTGTAAGCGATCAACCTAAAAATAATCACCCTTACCCTTGCATTTATGATGGAATCGCAAAGATACGCCCCACAATCTCGTGAATTCTTTAGCCGATTAAAGAGGTTCATATATCTTTAAGGAATAAATTTATCATCCGGAACCTTTATGAGGATTCAATAATTATTTCAGCACCTTAATATTGAAATGTGTTTATGCCATATCTCTGCACTAGGATGGAAGTTATGTTTGACACTTGAGCGAGCAGTAGAATGCTGATGGTCTCGAAGCCCGTCAGCCAATTAAGCAAAGAGAATTCTGCTAGCCCTGCACTATACTCTGTAGAGGAGAGTATAATTCCTCCCCATTGCATGGAATATTTCATGGTCAGTCATTGGATGCTGCTCATGCTGAAACCAACGATCGCCGAAACAAGTTAAGCGCCATTGGTCTCACGTCATTCTTGGCTCGATCCTTCTCACAAGGAGTTTACAGGTTAAGTCCATCTAAGGCCGAGCAACTTATCTCCATCCCGCTTGATGGGAGTATTTATAACTTGAATTGCCAGTAAGTATAGAAATGTCAATATATACACATATTCTCCCGCTATACCTTCCTTCTTCGCATACATACACATCCGTATACAGAAATGGCTCCATTAGTCTGGCTTATCACCGGTAGCTCATCGGGCTTCGGGTATAGCCTGTCCCTGTATGCGCTAGCCGCCGGTCACCACGTAGTCGCCACAGTACGAAGTACCTCCAAATCATCCGATGCAGTACAAATAATCCAGTCCAAAGGTGGAAAGGTTATTGAACTCGACGTAACAAAGGCAGATACCGTGCCTGATGCAGTGAAACTAGCTGAGAGTTTCTACGGCAGGATCGATATCTTGGTAAACAACGCAGGATACTCGCTACTAGGGGCAATCGAGGATACAAAGTACGTGGTTTCGGTTAACGATCCCTGATCTCAGAACTGACAGGCTGGATACAGAGATGAGGAGAATTATGCCCAGTTTGAAACCAACTTCTTTGGCCCTTTAAGACTCATTCGTTCTGTTCTGCCGTTCATGCGTTTGCGCAAAAGCGGAACGATTGTGAACGTCACTAGTATAGCCGGACAGGATGGGATCCAATCAGTAGGGTTGTACGCAGCTAGCAAGTTCGCGCTAGAGGGGTTGTCGGAATCATTGGCCCGAGAGGTATCGCAATTTAATATCTCTGTACTCATCGTTGAACCTGGGGCATTCCGGACGAATTTCCTATCGGCAAGGCTGAAGACTGAAACCCCACTGTCGGAAGCCTACCAGGGTGGCCCTGTAGCGGCAGCACTCGAAATGTTCGACTCGGCACAAGGGAAACAGAGAGGGGATCCGGAGAAAGCAGTGGCTAGAATCTTTGGAGCTGTGACGGGAGAGGGCGTGGCTGGAGAGCTTAAGGGAAAGGTCTTGAGGCTGCCTCTGGGTCCAGACTGTGTACAGCGGATAGAAGGGAAGTTGAAGAGCCTAACTGATGACTTGGATAATGCGCGTGAGGTGGCCTTGAGTACTGATTGTGACAACTGAGTGTGAATTTGAGAAAAAAGAGATAAAATAATGAAACCCCTGCTTGCAGGATAAAAACACTTAGAGTTAGATGACGTTTTAACAATTTGCCTCATAGGTCGTTGCTGATGAGTATACCATGCAATCCTAACAACGGCGTGCAGTTCTATGGATTCCATTGAAACACTAGTTGCCGAAGGGGCTAATTAATTACATGTCAAATAATATGGCCGTTGGTGGACCAGAATTATGTGAGTAGATCGGGGTGAACCCCGTGGAGCACACAACAAAATAATCAATCAAGAATAACCAAGAAGAGAATAATCAAGAAGAGAATAATCAAGAAGAGCCCAACCAGCTCAATTCATTCAAATTAAGACCTTTTTACCAATCGTACTCTATTTCCTCTTCGCGACTAGCTGTATATCTGACATTACACCGCTTTCAAAGCTGGCTGTAGCGTCTTGCTTTCTATATGAGAAAGTCTCTCCTTTTCAACGGAGACCAATAATACAGATAACTAGAACTTATTTCTAAATATTAATACTAGTATTGTAGATATATCTAGCCCATGGGCTCTATATAGACTATCTAAGTTTAACTTATACCTCTATGTCTAGCAGAGTTCTATTTATCTCGTGCTCATTTTCCCATTCACTTATAATAAGATATATTTTTTTGTGCAGTCTGAGCCGAGCTCGTTTAGTCATAAAATAACTACACAAATTTTTATATAAAATCAAGACTATCTAATGCTGTGGTGCATATGCAGCAAGTTGCATCATTGGCTTGGCAACAAATCTAAATACCTAAAGTGGGATTAAGCTCCGAACCCCCAAGAATAGATCTTAAGGTATAAGTGCAGAAAGTATTAGCTCAGTCGACAAAATCCTTAGAGATCTATTACTAAACAGTCACTTTTCAACCCCCCAATTCATATCCAAATCTGGAGCAGTTTGGAGGAATTTCCCCGGGCTCCAGATTTCCTATTATGAACACCGAAACTGCTCTTCGCCGCGCAGGCCCACATAGACCCTCAGCTTAACCTGTTAAGAGTAAATTTTCGGCTACACTCGGGGCAAAACGAACTATAAAGCGTATTTGCGGAGACAATGTCCACAATACCCCATATTTGCACATTTATTTACGTAGTTGATATGTGTCTTTTCTTCGAACGTGGCGAATACTCAGCGGTCTTTTCAAATCATTTTCCAGTTCCACGTCCTTCCGCTCCTATCTCCGCTTTTCCGCGGATCCCCTCAAATTCCGAGCTGGATACGAAATCAATTGCCGTGATGAATCGTACCGTGCCTTCCAAATGATTTCTAATTCCTTGTTCTTCCTTTGTTTGTCCTGTTATTTCTCTCCTGTTTACTCATTCTTGTTTTTCTGAGCCCTCTCTGAGCGAGTCTAGGGAGATATTCATTACTCGATATAGACTGGGACACTACAACTACCACAACAAACGATGACGCAAGACGACAATGCTCTCAATTACCAACATACAGATATTGTTCATGAATCCACGTTGGAAGACCTGGATCTAGAAAGAAAAAATGAAAAATCAAACCTGGAAGAGTTCGATACTTTTGGTGATGAGGAATTTGCAGAAGTCAAATACAAAGTCTTAAATTGGTGGCAAGTCAAAAACCCTCAGGCTACAATTACTCCGTTAAAGACGACTTAAGCATAGAAGCAATATGGAATACAAAGTGGAATATCGGCTAATTTGCTACTATTAATCTAGGCAAACAAGCATGCGTACGCTTTACCCTACACCCGAGACGTAATATAGATGACACGACGCTTATTTCCAGCCCAGTCATGATTGCAGAAACAGTTTCTCTGGGAATTCTATCCTTACCAGCTGTTCTCGCCGCAATAGGGATAGTTCCGTATGTATTCTCCGGCATTCCTGCATCTTGTCAGCTCCTAACAACTATTCCAGTGCTGTTATACTTATTATTGGGCTTGGCGCCATTGCCACCTACACAGGGTATAGTATTGGACAGTTCAAATGGCGATATCCCCATGTCCATAGTATGGGCGACGCAGGCGGTGTCATGGCCGGGGTATTTGGGCGTGAGCTGCTGGGCACTGGCCAATTACTCATCCTAATCTTCATCATGGCCAGCCATATACTCACATTTACGGTGGCCATGAATACAATAACCGAGCATGGGACATGCACAATCGTGTTCGGTGTCATTGGTCTGGTAATCTCCTTCTTGTGTTGCTTGCCTCGTACGTCTGGAAATATGGCATACCTTTCGGTTGCCTGTAAGTACTATCCGTCTGATTGTCCCGCACCGGATCAATTATCCTAATTGTTTCTGCTAGCATTTATCAGCATCTTTATCGCCGTCATGATCGCGATGATTGGAGTTGGAATTGAGCGACCTGGTAACCAACATGTGGATGCAACGATTCAGACTGACCTGTATCACGCATTTTTAGCTGTGTGCAATATTGTGTTCGCATATGGTTCGTTTCTCTCTCGATCTTGCATCTTTTGCACGACTGATAAAGGTCTTATAGCGGCGCATGCGGCCTTCTTTGGCTTTATGTCTGAAATGAAGGATCCCAAGGAGTTCCCCAAATCTCTTTTATTACTGCAGGCCGTAGAAATCTCCCTCTATGTCATTACTGCAATTGTTATCTATCGATATGCCGGTTCCGATGTCACATCTCCGGCCCTTGGTTCTGCTAGTCCGGTCGTGCGCAAAGTGGCCTACGGTATTGCGCTTCCAACCGTGAGCTATACCCTTGCACAAATTCGTCAGCATGTCCTTTTTTCTAACATACTGGGGAGTAGATTATTATTGCAGGCGTGGTCAATGGCCACGTCGCTATGAAATATGTATATGTTCGCATATTCCGAAATAGTGATCGAATGCATAAACGGGATTTCGTCGCTGTTGGTTCATGGATTGTCATTGGCGCAGTCCTATGGATAATTGCTTGGGTGATTGCATCGGCCATTCCTGTTTTCCAAAACCTCCTTAGCTTAGTGGTATGTTCATTTCCATTTATAATTGAAAAACGTGCTAATACCCATGCAAAGGCGGCATTGCTATCAAGTTGGCTTAGTTGTGAGTGATTCCTTTTTATTATCTGCTAGCTTTCTAGTGTAGTTGGACATGCTAATTATAGCCATAATAGTCGGGATGGGTCCCATCTTCTGGCTGTATCTTAATAGAGGCCAATACCTCTCGTCGGTGACAAGAGGGATGCTGACAATTCTTAATATTGTACTTATTGGCATAGCTGCAACCATAGTAAGTGGAAAGTTCACTCATCGCACTCTCTCATAGTCCAAAGTGACTATCTATGCATCTTAAACATCTAACATTAAATAGTGCGGACTCGGACTGTATGTATCTGGGAAAGCGCTCCACGACAACCCTAGCAGCGCCAGTTTCTCCTGTGGAAACAACGCATAGAGAACATTCTTACCTCCCCTCATCATATGACAAATTCAGATAACGGAGTTGCATTTTGAAGCCTAAATTTTAAGATTATTCTGGTTTAGAAAATATTCGGAGTTGTATATAAATTGGGAAGGGTTTGGCACCAAGGTAGAATACAGACACCATCAATAGACATAGACATCTTGGGAATTATTGGATACTATTTCGACTGAGACATCCTATGGCCCGCATCCATTGCCAAACAGTGGATAAGTTATGCTATACATATACCTAATTAGTCAAGTTACCTTATGTAATGACTAAGCAGTCGCCAAAGTTGATGCCTCAGGTTATAATGTCCTATCTCTTCGCGAGGCAAACTTTCAGCGGATTATATACCTGTTTTCACATCATTCTATTTTATCGCTGCAGCCCTTACGTCAACGGCACAGTTAGTTAAATCTTATTTAATTACCTGACAGCAAGCTACAACGCATAATCCGTCTTCTGGGATCACTTTTGGACTCCTGTCAACTCATAGCCGACTATTTCCGATCAGTCCCGAGGTACACGAAGGGCGGGAAGTACGACTACATCCTGAAAATGCGCTCAAGTTTGTCCTGTGCTTTTTGTCGGTTAGTTGGACCTTCTTCATCAGTAAATCTCTGTCCAATGGCGGTTTGAACTGGTACATGTTAATAATAACTTGCACACTCAGGAAATCAAAGATCAAATGCGTCAATTCAGGAGTCCCACCATGTCAGAAGTGTCTGAGATCGGAAATCTCAGGGTGTGTGCTCACTAGGCCGCAACATGTTAAGACAAGAAATTCCAGGCGACGAGCTGGTCCAAATTCGTCTCTCCAAACCGATAGGAGCCAACAATCAATTTCCGAAAGCCAATCGCGGGCGAGATCACCAACGGGACAACAAGATGCGAGACCAAGCTTAGAAAATAGTAGAGTCTCTGGAAGCTGGGATAAGTGCCAGATCGACGAGCACATTGCTAATCTTCCAATTAGCGTGATTCTCAAATCACTGAATATCTTTTCTAACAAGTTTCCTGAATTGGGAATACTCCATGTGCCAACCTTTACGCGAGAGTTTCAGACCACACAGTCTAAAGAAATCAAGACCTTGCTTGGCGCAATCTTAGTAGTAACAAAGCTGCAAGGACGGCTGGTTAATCCTGCATGGGATGACGATTTGTTGTCCACTGATCAATATGCTTTCTATACTAGGGAAATGCTTTCCCAACTAATGCTTGAGCCTCCAAAAATCCAGGTCGTACAGGCACTCCTTATTATGACCCTGCATGAATGGGGAACTCGGAATTTCCACAAAGCGTGGGTATACTGTGGTAAGTTAGCTTTAATCAATGGGCTGAACAACGAGTCTAAACTCCTGCAGGGATTGCGATACGGATAATGCAAGCTATTCATAGTTTGCGAGTGGCTCCATATCCGCTTGACACCTCACCAGTTACCGAAAATGATGTCGTGTCATTCGCTATTGAAAATAGATCCTTCTGGGCATGTTTTATCATGGACCGTATGGTTAGCTCAGGAACGTACAATCCGCCTATGCTTCCGATATCAGAAATGGAAAAGTTAGGCATCATGCGACCACTAAGCACCGTCGAGTTCGCGTTTGGAGCAGACCTAGCCTCGAAACCCGTTGGAATTGAGGAAAGCCTCATGCGATCAGAAAAACAATCTACAGGGCTTTTAGACATCACCCAAAGTTTTGAGATACTGGTTTCTGGCTTCGATATATGGGCTCAGGTGATGACGTTTATTTTCAACGATGGACGTCGTGCTCCTGGAATGTGTGCACCGCAAAATTGCCCGTGGGTGTCTGGATCCCCGTGGTCACGGACGAGAGTTGAATTGGAAAAATGGAGAGCGAGCCAACATCATAGGCTTCACTATCCGAGTAACAGCGTCGCAATCCACATGACCCTAGGATATGGAGAGTCGTTTATATACTCAAATTTGCTTTACTTCCTCAGGTACCGCGGTCAACTGGATGCGACCGGCATTGGTTTAGCTAACCGGAATATGCAGTACTCTCATGCTTCACCGTGAATATTTCCCATTCCTACCGACGTCAGAATCGGCACCACGAGGCCCAATTGACCACCCGATGCTTGAAGCAGAAGCACCGGCCGGCTGGTGGGAGCAAAGTGCAGGGGAGCTGTTTGGCGCTGCAGAAAACATTGCTTGCTTACTCCATGAAGCTTCAGAATGTGGTGTCAACTTGTATACGCCATTCATCGGGTTCTGTGCCTTCTCGGCGGCCTACATGAATATCTATGTTTACTCTTTCCCACAAATGAATCTCAACCGCAGCTCAAGCTCACGAGCCGAACAGCTCTTGAATTACTGTCTCACCTATCTTGAAGAATTTCGAAAAGTATGGAAGCTTGGTGATGCCTGGGTATGACTTACATCTATTTGTGATATAGGAGGATAGACTCGTGCTAACATAATACAGCTTACAACTATTGAGCATGGTTCTCTGCTGTATCAGCGAGCTGTGTCTGACCGACGACGGTATCAGGGGAAGTCAAGAGCTGATTTTGACGTCCTCCATCAATCAATTCATGAGTTTCGTATTGTCGACAGATCGCGTCAATATATCCAGGAGATTGAAGGCGCTGAGCAAACGTCGGGACCTTCTAAAAGCAGCCCTCCCTCACACCCAATGGATTCTCGGAATAACGAGATTGATATTGACATGCCACTTGGACAACTATTGGTAGAGGCGAGCAGCTTTGCACACGATCAAGGTGCTTGGTGCCACTGGTGGCCATCACTTGAAGAGGTAGACCTGGCATTGACAGCTGAATGACACGTATACGGGGGATCATAGACTTAACTGAAATGACATATATTCATTAGATATAATATGCAGATATTTGCGTACCCCCAGCGGTAGTTCCCGAACTTTGTCGAACAGTATGGAGTGTTCATTTATATTCTGACAAAAAAGCTATTTAGCCTATTCATACGACTTTCCGTTATGCGAATTACCCGTCACCTCTGACCTATAACCGCCTTCGCGGTACTGTACGGGTATTTAGAATTAAGAAACGCAATAAAACCCGAGAACCGAGGATCGGAGCTGAACCTTACCGCAAGATCCTAAGCTATTTCAACACAATTAACCACAACAAATGCTTAACATGACGGGCACATGCAGGGTACATATGATCCACTACCTACTGTGCGGGACAAAATGTGGGTGGATTGATCCTTCAGTCAACTGCGATTTGTACGGTGACTCAGGTTGAGGCTTTCCCGATAATCCGGAAACCGACAGTCGGGTTTCGGCTTTGATATGGCACGCCTTGAGAACCGATCAAGAATCTTGTATATGCATAGTTCCGAAAATCTCGTTTACGATTTAGTAAGTGCCCACTCAGAAAGTATCTTTCTTTAGAATTGCATTTAGCCTCCATTTTCGACAGGGATTGCTGTATTTATCCAGTCGCTGAATCACAAAATCCAAGGATTGATCAGCTGCGCAGTGTATTTTACAAGCAAGAAGCAAGAAAACAGCCACACAGCATTGCACTATGTCTCCTTCCAGAACCGACGATTCCGCCCCAGCACTCAGCAACGCTGAGTCCGCCATGCAGATAAAGCAAGAAAACCACCTCCTGCATCGGTCGCTGATCGAGCATCCTGTGATGGTAGAGAGAGCCGAAGGAGTGGAACTACACCTAGAGAACGGCAAAACAATAATTGACGCCTGTGCGGGCGCCGCAGTCGCCGCAGTCGGTCATGGAAGACAAGAGGTACATCAAGCCATCATAAGCCAGCTCGAAAAGGTCAGCTATGTTCACACACAGTCCTACACTACATCCGCCGCAGAGGAACTGGCCAATTTTATCCTTGAGGGTAGTCCCTACGGGCTAGAAAAGGCATTCTTCGTCGGAAGTGGCAGCGAAGCCGTCGAATCTGCGTTGAAATTGGCACGGCAGTATTTCTACGAAAAGGGCGAGTCCCAACGGATACAATTCATTTCAAGACGTCAAAGTTATCATGGTAACACTTTCGCGGCTATGTCGATCTCCGGGAATGTAGCCCGAAAGGTTCCCTATCAGGATACATTATTTCAGCATGTATCCAATGTCTCTCCCGCATACGCGTATCGATACAAGGGAACGGAGGAGTCTGAAGAGCAATTTACGACTCGTTTGCTTCAGGAGCTAGAGGACGAATTTTTGAATGTCGGCCCCGAGAATGTGATTGCGTTCATTGCCGAAACTGTCGTGGGTGCCACAGCAGGCTGCGTGACCGCGCCGGAAGGCTACTTCGCCGGAGTGCGCAGGTTATGCAACAAGTACGGCATCCTTCTCATCCTAGATGAGATTATGTGTGGAGTCGGTCGAACCGGTTCCTTCTTCGCCTTTGAGCAAGAAAAGGACGTCGTTCCTGACATGGTGACTGTTGCCAAAGGCCTGGGAGGCGGATATGCCGCGATATCAGGTGTTTTTGTACACAAGAAGGTAATCGATGCCCTCCGACAAGGAACCAATGCATACAACCATGGCCACACGTATCAAGCTCATCCGATTTCATGCGCTGCAGCACTAGCGGTCCAGAAGATAATTCGGAAGCAGGGACTAGTCGCGCAGTGCGCGGCTATGGGACAGGTCCTGGAACATCTTCTCCGTTCTGAACTCCAGAATTGTCCGTCTGTTGGCCATATCCGTGGACGTGGCCTTTTCTGGGCTGTGGAGTTCGTTCGTGACAGAAAGACAAAAGAGACGTTTGATGCCTCGGTGAAGTTTGGTCTACGAGTTCAACAGGCCGCCTTTGAGCGAGGGGTAGCCGTTTACCCTGGTGCTGGCACGGTGGATGGTGTTCGGGGAGATCATGTTCTGCTGGCGCCACCTTTTATTATTACGGAAGATCAACTGGGAATCATTTGTCGAGTGTTGAGGGAGGCGATTGAGTCGCAGGAAAAGCTGCATGGCTTATGAACCGGGTTGCATTATTTGCATCAGAGGGAGTTTTGTTATTGTGTAGTTGCCTGCCAATACACCTTTCGGATAGAATGCTTTGCATAATAATCGTGATAGATAAATTATAGTAGTTGGAAATTATGATTCATTTTGCATATATGCAGTGGTGAAGTCGCATAAAATACATGATTGAGGTACCCATTCAGTCCCTATAAATATACCGATGATATCCTTGCCTCAGTCTGAATAGGATCCACCATTTCCTTGGGGATATCATATTGTTATTATCTGAATATCTGAATTCACATATTCCCGACACCTCCCGTTGTTTCGACAAAGGGTGGCACAATCATAAGTAGCTATCAAAATTAATGTCAAGAAAACTTCTACAGAAAAACATGCTCTATATTGAACACTGTCTATCGGTAGTATATGAATGAATGACAAGCGCCATCGGGAGTACCTTGTAGCACCACTCATATGTCGAATCCCTTTCTTTTCTTTTCTTTTCTTTTCTTTTTTTTTCTTTTTTTTTTTTGAATAGATTTGCGTTGTCATCCCGGTCTGTTGGTTAAAGCTAACTAGACCAGTCTGGTCGAAGCAGTTAACTTTGAGACAGATAAGGCCCTTCTCACGGGAGAGTCACTTCAAGTCCACAAGGAATGCAATTCCACTTTTAAGAAAGATAGGTCCCGGAGATCGTCTAAATATAGCCTACAGCTCCAATACTGTCACGCGCAATTAGGCTCGTGGTGTGGTTTTTGGCACAGGCATGCATACTGAGATCGGTTCCACTGCTGCCGCATTGCGTGCTACCAACAACAAGCACCGTCCAGTCAAATGTGGCCCACATGGTGAGACCAAGGAGCATTGGTACATTCAAGCCTGGACTTTGACTGGGATGGATGCTGTAGGTCGGTTTTTGGGTGTTAATGTTGGAACTCCTTTACAAAAGATGTGGTCAAATTTAGCCCTTTTATTGTTTGGTATTGCACTGCTGTTTGCCATCATCGTCAAGGCTGCCAGTCACTCCAGTAACAACAACGAAGTGATCCTTTATGCAATTGGCACCTGTTTAAGTATGATCCCTGCCTGATTAGTGGTCGTCCTTACAATTACCATGGCCGTGGGAACTAAGCGTATGTTGCAGCAGAACGTGATAGTTCGCAAGCTTAACTCCCTGGAGGCTCTAGGGTTGGTCACAGATATTTGCTCCGATAAAACTGGAACATTGACCCAGGGCAAGATGGTCGTCAAGAAGGCTCGGATCCCTTCACGAGGTACGTATTCTGTTGGCTCCAACAAACCCTCCAACCCTACAGTTGCTGAAACATCATTGGCCCTTGCGGCTCCCACCCAGTTTGACGAAATGAAAGAGGAGACCACTTTGGAAGGTACGGGGACTCAGAGAAGGGAATCCGAAGTTCGCAGATTTCCTTGACGTAGCATGTATGGCTAAACTATCTCATGTTTACAAATCCGAGCAAGGGGAGTGGCGTGCCGTGGTGAGCCTACTGAGATAGCCATCAAAGTCCTTGTCTCAAAATTTAACTGGAATCGTGATAGACGGTCGAAAGGCCAGGGTGCTGTGTGGAGCCAGAGGGCTGAATTTCCTTTGATTCCACTGTTAAGAAGATGTCTGTGATTTTCAGAAAAGTTGTAGAGTGGGAACAACACTTCATGACATTCACCAACGGTGCAATCGAACACATTGTCTACGCATGCGCAACTGTAATATGGGATAGAGACTTGATCAACTCGGTGGCTCTGACGGGGGAGCTTCGGCACCAAAACTTCTGAAATAAGGAATAGCTGGTGAGACTTGGCCTCCGTTTGCTGGCATTGGCGCATTAACCACTTACTGGGCAGCCTCAGCTACTGGAAGACGCAAACCGCAACCGTGATGAAATCGAGAAGGATCTCCTTAGTATTGATTGTGATTGATCGGGTATCGAAGCCGACTGAGAAACGATGAGCAAAGTTCGACATGAGGAAGAAGGACGCGTGAGAAACATTTATTTCTGGATACTTTCAACAGCGTTGGATCGTGCATAACTCCGGCTCATGTTCCTCTTCATTTTGAAGCAGAGTGCGAGGTAGAAGGCGCCGTAATGATATTGGCATTCTGAGGACCGTTGTTATTTTCGCACCAAGAGTCGCTGATACCCTCTTCTTGAACAAGTCACTCCTGGTCCTTCTCGAACGGTGGAGTTTAGGTAACAACTGGCTCGGGAAGTGTATTGCGAGAATGCGACAATAACATTATTACCGAATGAATTCAATAATCATAAAAGTGCCTGCACTTCAGGAGTTTCCCGGTCGTCGCTGACCAACGTCAGTGAGTTAAACGTGTTGTCTAGCTCTTTCTCCCATGCCTAGACAACGGACAGCATTACCCAACTGTTATTCGTGGCTGTGCCTGTGCTGGGAACCCTACTCTATGTTGTAAGAAGTTCAAGCATGAGTCCTTGCGAGGCTGTCATTGTGCTTGTGACGGTGCATTCAGCCGGACCATAGCCTTCACCACATGGCATGTCGCCATCCATTTTGCCCGCATAATCTCAGGGACAGCTCCTCCCACCATGTACACCGTTCTGAGGGGGGGAATGTCAGAGGGGTCTAGATAACCCAGCGAGGATAGGGGCAGATAGGTGAAATTAGCCTACAGCCGTTGAATGGTGCCTCCTAGATCATTGCGTCTAACTTTTGAACGGATGCAAACGCAACCACCGGCTGGAAGAGTTTGAAGGATATCGACCCATGCATCATCGAAGGAATGGGATGCAACATCGAACGCACGAGATTGATCATCTAGGCCGTTTTTGCAATGCGATATGTATTTAATCGCCCTGCTCAAGTTGGAGTGGGTAATCATTACTCCCTCCGGCATCTTTATATTTCTAGACATGAAGAGGGCACACGACTGATTTGAGTTCTTGACCTGTGCCAGGGAGGTACTGACAACGGTTACAGAATCACTCATATTATCCGAGACAACTATAATGGCGAGTCGTTCCATCGATTGAGTAATGTCCAGGGCGACGGCGACTCCTACGCCTTCCATTGCATCTGCCCCAGTCAAACCAACCTCGTCTCCCAGGAGGCTGGCATGAAGACCTACGGAATTCCCAACGATATAATAGCAATGTTAACCCAATCTTTGTTATTTTGGCCGTCCCCATCCTGAACAAATTTGTCCATCCCCCCGTGTCAGATGTCGGTGTTCCTCCGAGGCCTACGGCTAGGGATCCGCATTTAGTAATCATGTTTGCATCTTTCGCAGGAGCCATGTTTTATTGCGATCATTATCTTGACTATCTTTTCCGGAAAATTCGCTGATAGATGGAGTTGTTTGGCTAAAGAACTTTCTCTGGGTAGCAATTACAAACCTTTTACCATCCGTATATCTCAAGTTATTCGCAGTGTGTTGGAATCAACACATCATACCCTGGCCTCTTGCCAATTGTCATAATCAAGCTCCAACAACACGGGGGCTGAGATGTGAATATCCACTATGGCGTATGTATTATGCGACTGATTGGTGTTTAATCCAACCGGGTAAGTTATCAAGAGCACTAGATTGGATATTCATTACCCCGAGCTACATACAAGCACGGGACTAGAGCTCCTAACAAATATTGGATCAGGGACAGCAATTCATTCGTTTATAGGAACGAGTCGATCAGCGCCATATCTCGAACTGGACAGCTAAGCACTTGCGGCCACATTGAATAGCGGTCAGAAACCTAAATCCTGAGCCTTGCTAGTTGCCACTAGCTTGCTCCTTCCAGGGTGTACTAAGGTAAATCGGGTAATCGCAAGATTGCCGCATTATTCCACTTTCCAGCATCCCCACGGAGTGATTCCTGTCGACCGGAGCACCAGTTGGATGCAGCTCCTATTCGTTATGCCAAGTATTTTGCCATGGACTGAAATGCTTGCACTACGAAAGTACGTGGTCCCAAACTAATGGCCAAATACACTCTGTACACCAGTGCTTGTTGGTGGGCTCGAAAATTAGTCTTTGGATGATAGTCTCAGCCCGAGTTCCTGTATGCAAAATACAAACTTATACTGAGAAATTGCAAATTTCATACATCCACATTCGTACTGAGTACTATCACTTGAGTGCAATCTAGGCATTGTGGTTCTACCAGGTAAATGTGGTATCATCAATCCTTGACGGCTACTCTATAGCTTGAGGAACATGTGTAACCGAAGCAAGAACCTTAGATTCTTAGTCTGGATAGGGAGACATCATCCGTATCCGCTGGGTCGAGGCTCGGAAAAAGAGAGAGCCTCGCCAGGCGACGGCTGCCAAGTAGAAGTGACTCAATCGCAGACTTCAACAATTACGTACAGATAATATTAATTATTTTCCTGGATTATGAGCTTGTGAAACTTATCTTTGCTTAATTTATCTAAAAAGAAGTAGTCGCGACTAGCGACATGATAATTTAGATCCTTCTAATATAATATTAAGTAAGGATTATAATAATAGCTACAGAGTAAGTCTCAGACAGCTAAGAGATCTAAGCTGCAAGATCTTATCCCACGAAAGTTGGTAGCACAGGCTAGTACAGCAGGCTTTGTTGGTCACGGAATAGAGGCAGTTGCTATTTGCAAAGTTCCAGGACGCAATCCTTCAGAGGTGGGGGCCGTGGCGTTGTGCAGACGATCAATATATCCATCATCAGGAGGACACGGATCAAACCGGTTGTAAATAAGGAGTTTCATTTGGTGAGAAAAGAATCCCTCTAGATAGCCATACAATTCCGTGGGTCCAGGATCGAGGCGGCTTGAGCAGATGGTGTAACAAGAAATAACTGATCACCTGCGCGATGCCTGAACAAGCTACGCCGCAAAGGCTGCTTACAGCCTCATCATTTCACCTTGCTTAATTGGACCTGATAGAGTGCGGAACTGCGCGGCCTTCTGGTCAAACAAGACCGCCAAAGTGAATTGGACTAGGCTTTAGATAACTCGGTACTAAGTGTACAAAGTTTCAATCATATTACAATATCGGCGATATAGCCACGGACAAGGCTCCTTTGATCCACAAAGCCACAATAATATGTTAGTGTTAGCTACCTTAGTTAGGATACCGCGGCAAAGGCAGCTTCTGGCTCGGAACAAAGGTAAACACAAACCCATTGATAATAAGACGAAAACACTTTGCTAATGTTGAAAGTTGATGATTCAATTAGTCATCACTTTAGTCTACTCAGTATAATCTACAGAGAGATAATCATTACAAAGTACTCATATTGCATTCAGTGAGATCCCTCGTTGTATTTAGCGTAGACAATCCAGACAGGAGACAGTGGTCTTCTTGCTCGAATAAGTAATGTGGCGGTAGCATCCTTGACCCTTGGCATCTCGATTGCAATTGCTATTGTCGGTCATATCACTCATTCAGGCTTGACGTATTTCTCAGTCCATTCGACATCACGAGCTTCGGGCTTGACATATTTCTCGGTCCAGTCGACATCGCGAGCTTCAGGTTTGACGTACTTCTCGGTCCAGTCGACATCGCGAGCTTCAGGTTTGACGTACTTCTCGGTCCAGTCGACGTCGCGAGCTTCAGGTTTGACGTATTTCTCAGTCCATTCGACATCCCGGGTTTCGGGCTTGACATATTTCTCCGTCCAGTCGACGTCACGTTTCAGAGGCGTAGCGAGGCCAACAACAGCCAAGCTGAGGAGCATCAGAGTGGTAGACGCTTTCATATTGAGGTATAACTTGTAGATGTGGAAGATTTGAAAAGCAGGCAAAATGGTTATGCAGGATCAGACTCTACACGTGAAAGACTTATTCGAGGATGAGTGAGACCGAACCAAGGAAGGAAGGGGAGTAATCCCTTTATATGATCGACTGGCTATGTATCGGTCGTGAAGAAGGATAGAATATTGCGTACTGGGGCACAACCGCCGAGAGCGCAGGCAATATCTACCAGGCTCGTAGAGTAATTGATCAATGTAACCTTGTGATTGCCTGATCTGCGCTACGTATTCAGGTAATCTCATGCATGCGTAACTTTCATCCATTTTCTGTTTACAGTAAGTTCTGGTGGGAGAGACAGACGCTCACAGGTTAGTCGGCTGTGACTGTCGCTCTCCGGCGATGATTAGCCTCGCCCATGAAGGAATGCATAATGGGGTATCATATTGGTAGTGTTCCACGAATCAAGTTCGTGAGTAATTTTCAATTCCTGTTGGGATCATCATTCAGAGAAATACCCCTCATAGTAGGTCTGCGAGGTTGCTGTGAGGGCGCATTTCTTTCCGTTGTCCTTCCCCTCGCACTCATCTGGACGAGGTTAATGTCTTCCCGCCCTCTCAAGTCTCCCTCGGTGTACTCTTCGATTCCCGGGCCCTGGAATTCCATATCCTGTCTTGTATCTCTGTGGGATTAACGTTTCTCAGATCGCGATTATGTTCATCTTGAATAGGGCAAATATACTTCCTGAAAAAGTTGAATTCCAATCTCTATCTCAGGACTCACCCCTTGAGGAACAAGCAGCACCCTTCCTTGACTATACCACGCCATTAGGGAATAACCCAACTAGAAGAGATGGTTCCCAAATGAGATATCTATACCTCAACATTTCCTTATTTCTCCTCTCACTCGCCTTCTTCCTTGGTTCGGTAACCATCTACGCTCGAGGACCAACGGACATAGAATGCGCAACACACATGTCCGCATACTGTATGTGACCCGCATCTACCCATTGTAGTAACTGTTACCAACAAAACCCCCTGAAAAGCACCGGTCATGGCGGCCGTCGAGTACGAATGGGTGACATTCGAGAACGAGTTCTCAACCGCACCCACGAAGTATCGCGGAAAGCCAACGGCAGAGCTGGAACAAGCCTGGGCGGAGCTCTGGAAGTGTAAGATTAACCCGATCCTGAACACGGGTAGACGACTGACCCTGATCAAGACGGGGCGTTCCCCGTTGATATACACAAGCTCGGAGCTCTGAATCAGTCAACTGATATGGACTGGCGGCGCGTCTCGCCGGGAGATCCCAACAGTCCAACTGTCGGGCTGCTAGAGGGGTTCCATCAAATCCATTGTTTAGTAAGTTGAGCCAATTGTACACGCACGTTATGTCCTCTTCGTGCATGCTAATGCCTATATCTAGAATCTTATCCGGCAGTATACATATCGCGATGACTGGGACTACAGTAACGAGGCCTCGTGGCATGGAGGCCCCGAGATGGTTCGGTGGCATGTGGACCATTGCATCGAGACTCTCCGGATGAACTTGATGTGCACTGCGGATGTGACGCCATATCTCATTTGGAATGATCCTGACGGGTTTAATGGTGAGAGCCCGAGCTTTAATACCTTGCACAAGTGCCGGAAGTGGGAGCCCATCGTCAAGTGGGTCAAGGAACACGTCGTTTTCAATGGGACAGCAAAGGAGATGGAACAGGAAAAGACAGGAGGCAAACATGAGCATCATGAGGGCGGTGGACATGGACAGAAGCCTTGATGATGGGTGTACAGTCAGAACTCTCCTCAAAGAAACGTGTAAACTGTAGGCTTACGTTTTATCTATTTCTCGGTACTTGGGATCTAAGTCTAGAATATGCTTTTATTATTACTCCATACTTTGACTACCAAGAAGATTCATGATAAATGGTCAATTGATCTGCTGCCTTATCATATCCACGCCTTCCCAGCAAAAATGACCGCCTTAGCACATATGAAACTCAACAGTGACCTTGGTATTCACTTCATCCCACGGATGCTCAAACTTGGTACGCAACGCGTCCGAACAGTGATGCGCATGCTCATACGACAAGTCTCGATTTGTCATGAGCACCCCTGAGCCCGCCTGCGCTCGCGTAAACTTCCGCCAGGTAAACGCACAGTGCTCAATATGCTGGCCCCAGGTCGAATAGAGATTGCGCTCTCCCGCCAGAGCCACACTGATATTGACCGGTTCCCCCTGGTCGTATTTGTCCGTGTAGTATTCCCAGTCGCGGATGTTCAGCCACTCCTCCTGAAGTACCTCGTCAAAGCAGGAAGCGGGTACCCAGGCGTACGTGTGGATCTGGAACTTGCAGCCCATTGCGCGTGCCTCGTCTGGAGTATCACCGCAGTGAAGGATATGGATGGAGGATTCGCGACCAGATGGGTGTTGAGGAGTAGGTGGTGCTGCAGCTGTTGTTGCCCATAGACGACTTGTCAAGAGCGCTATCACACTGATACTCCAGAGGATGGAAGCGATCCCTGCGCCGCAGAGGGCATAAAGAATCTTGGGGCGGCTGCAAAGGTTCTGTCTGTTTCTTGGTATGTATCTTCTAGAGTCCAGCTCGGAATCCGAGTCACCCACCAAGGGCTCTGACTGCTCTGATTTGGGCTGCATCTGGGCGTTGAAATCTGGCAAAGAAGGGATATGAAGATAAGACATTCAGGCAGTCTCGGGTAAATTATCTGGGCGCCCCTATGTCCTTCTGCGATTGTCTCGCGTCTGCTTGGCAGCCGTCGCCTGGTGAGTCTTTCTCTTTTCCCCCCTCGGAGCCTCAACTCAGACTATACGGATAATGTCTCCCTATGCATATTTTTCTCACCAATAGAACTCTCACTTGCAGCCGGTTTGATTCGTGCCCTACTGATGATGGATATATTGATCGTCTGCACAACGCCACGGCCCCCACCTCTGAAGGATTGCGTCCTGGAACTTTGCAAATAGCAACTGCCTCTATTCCGTGACCAACAAAGCCTGCTGCATTAGCCTGTGCTACCAACTTTGGTGAGATAAGACCTTGCGGCTTAGATCTCTTGGTCGTGTTGTCATGATCCTTGCTTAATGTTACATTAGAAGGATCTTAAATAAAGTTTCACTAGTCGCGACTACTTATTTTTTAATAAACCAAGCAAAGATAAGCTTCACAAGCTCATAACCCAAGAAAATAATTAATATTATCTGTATGTAATTGTTGGAGAAGTTGGAACTGGTGGGCCTATTGGCTGACACAAGCCCTGTACGACTATGGAGTACTGTAACTGACCTTGTGATAGTAAGACTCGGCCATGAAAATGACAGGCTAAACAGGCTGCGACGTTATTCAAAAACACTTGAGGTATTTGCTTACCGGAGATGGTTTTGATTTTGAAATGAGGGGGGGGGTGGCCGGGAATAAGCGGTAGACGGTGAACCAAAATATCTTGCCTCGGACTGGAGTATTGCATTTCACTGCCATCTCAGGAATTATTGCGCATGTCCTTGGTACTGTGGACTGATTGTACAGGGTTATTTCACAGCTAATTCCGCATCCCTTTAGTAAACGGAATCATGAAATTTGGATCTCTTACACTCTTGGAGATCTGGCTTCATGTCTGTAGTATATCCACTGCCAATGGTCTATTCAACCAGCCCAGTGGACCGGGACTCAGTCATGGCTCCCTTCTCCGTCAACGGAGAGAGCATCTCTTATCCAAAGGTGCTCGAAGAAAGCCGCGAAAGGTCAAAAACAATCCCAAATACCTGAACCCACAGACAGAAGGTACCAATTATTCCTGGCTCATCACCACTGAGGGAATCACTGTCTCTGACGTAGTTCAGCATATGCTGTCAATGGCACCGCAATTCCAGACGTGGACTTTGACGTAGGTGAATCCTACGCTGGTCTACTGCCCGTCTCCGATCTTCCAGAGGAAAGACGTCAGCTTTACTTTTGGTATTTCCCTGCTGCCAGCTCAAGTGCTACCGACGCTATCACCATCTGGCTCAATGGGGGTCCAGGGTGCAGCTCCCTCGAGGGTCTGCTACAGGAAAACGGCCCATTCACCTGGCAGTATGGCACGTTCAAGCCTGTTGCTAACCCGTACAGCTGGCATTACCTCACAGATATGCTCTGGGTGGATCAGCCTGTCGGTACTGGATTCTCCATGGGTGATGCAAACGTCACCTCGCAGTTGGACGTGGCCGAGCAGTTCCTAGGCTTCTTCAAGAACTTCATAGAGTTATTTGACTTGCACGGTCGCAAGGTGTATGTGACTGGGGAGTCTTACGCAGGTAAGATATGATTTCATAGAATGACATACGTAAGGCGCTAAGGATGTGTCAGGAATGTTTGTGCCCTACATCGCACATGCGATGCTTGAAGCCAAGAATCCACACCTGTATAACCTTGATGGAATTATGCTCTACGATCCAACGCTGGCCACGCGAGCCGTTGAGAGGGAACTCTTTGCCTATCCCACTTATGAAGTGTGGTCGAGGTTGTTCGCATTCAACGATACCTTCAGCGCGCACATACGGGATAAAGCAGCGGCCTGCGGCTATATCGATTATATCCATGATCACTTTGTATTCCCTCCACGCGGAACAATGCCTCCGATCCAAAGCAATTGCGACCTTTACATGGAAATTGGCAACAATGCCTTTATCACGAATCCGGTAAGAAAAATGCGGCGAAGGCCCCGAGATCAATCAGGTTGACCTCTGCCATTGCCAGTGCTGGAACCCGTACCATCTCGCAACTACCTGTCCGAATCTCTGGGACGTGCTAGGTGCCCCGAGCGCGTTCGACTACCTCCCCGCAGGAGCATCCATTTACTTCAACCGCCCAGATGTGAAAAAAGCAATCAATGCCCCTCCCACGGCTAATTGGACAGAATGCAGCGACACTTCCGTCTTCGTCAACGGAACCGATCAAACTGCCGCAGCAGGACTGTGGAGTTCACAAACTGTGCTCCCTGGTGTCATTGAAAGGGTCCCCCGCGTGGTCATCGGACAGGGGGAAATGGATTATACCGTCTTGCCGAATGCAACGTTGTTCGCGATCCAGAATATGACCTGGGGCGGGGTGCAGGGGTTCCAGTGTCCGCCGGATGGCGACTTCTACGTGCCTCCCGATGAAATACTATCTGCTGGGTCTGGAATTATGGGGAAAATTCGTACGGAGAGAGGACTGACTTTTGTTGAGGTCAAGCTTTGCGGGCATATGGGTGAGTTTGAATGATCTCTATCAACGGGCGAAAGTCTGAGCTGGTAACATGTTGGCTCTAGTGCCGCAGTATCAGCCTAGTGCTGCCTTTCGACATCTCGAGTATTTGCTCGGACGCATTGACAGTCTTGAGAGCCGGGAACCATTCACTGTAGATATTCCAGGGTTCAAATAAGCCGGCTATTTCCTTCCTGCACTCAAGACATGGGACAACTGTAAGGTGGACAAGAACAGAAGAGAGTCTTTCAATTTGGTCATTGTTGTCAGTCATCAATACGAGGTATATACAAAGTAAGAGAACGAACATGATATGCTAGGTTGATGTGCTAGCATGTATAAATATCCAGCCAGGCACGCAGCGGAAATTGTCAGAACAGTGTTCTATGTATCGTCCACCAATTCAATAATACTAGGGGAGTCGACACTGCTCCGTTCCAATAGACGGACGCACTCTCGTAAACTCGTCAAATACTTCGTCCGTAATCCGAGCGCGGCGCTCCTGGTAGGTCATGACAAACTTTTGAAGCTGCGCGATGCACTTCAATTCTCCCGTCAGCAACTCTCCCTTCGCATAACCCGTCCGAATCTGCTCCAGCTCTTCATCGTTATCGAAGAAACTCAGATACTGGAAGGCTACGTCGATCTCTGTTTGCCACCGACACGGCGCTGCTCTTCTACCGCATCGCGGCCGCTGGAGAATGCGTGCTTATTGATCTATTTCTCACTGTGGACAAGATGCGATTCCGTTAGCCCGACGGATTCAGCTACAGTTTGACAAGCGTGAACAGTAGCCTACGTCTGCTTCGGCAAGTCATTCATAAAGATCGCGCTGGAGTCGACCGATGCGCTCATCTTAGATCCCGGGCCTTAGAGCGCGGGGAAGAATTTGGCATGGCTCGAGGCCGGCGTGGGATAGCCCAGACGAGGCGCTATATCACGACACACTCTGAAGTAGGATCTTGATCGATCGCGCACGTAATGAGAGAGGGTATCTTTGAGTTTTCGTTCTGGTCTGGCCCGAAGATGTACGTGAACGTCGTTGCCAATGCTATTGCTGATTAGACAGCAACGTAGTGGGATTTGCCAATAGTGTCGCTAGTCGAAGGATGGTCATTAGCAAAATGCTACTATCATCATCCTTTTCTCTCGGGGGGCAGTCAAAGAAGACATACTTTGTAAAGGTAAAAGGAATCATATGACCGAGATGTATCAACCAGGCGATCGCAGTTGATCTCTTTCGGCTTCCCGTCCACAACGGCGCCGCTGACACTCCAGGGATTGACATTCTACGCGACGTCGCCCATTGGAGTATCGACCTTGAGGTGTACAGGTTGCTGGTCTTTGTTGGTAATCGGTAGTTCCGTGTCAGTTTCCATCCAACACTATCCAATAGGAATTTCGATACTATGAGAAATAAATTGGACAAGGGAAGAGGAATGGGGGGTTGAGAATATATAGAGCATAGTTGTTGCGGATCAGGTGCGTGCTTGTTGGCTGAGAAGTAAACAAGTGCGTTAGTAATTTTCAAATACGATATCTGTCATCGTATAGATCGCCAAAGAGCCAGGCATTGTAGTGGAATGATGTCTCTCGTTGCTTCCAACATGTGTGAGCATACGTGGTACTGAATACTGCGTACATAGGTATTAGGTGCTATCTTTTAGGGGTCTTGCTATCTGAGGAGTCACTCAGCCCCTTTAGCCCCACATATTATGAATCCAAACACCAGTCCCATTTTCTTATCGTCATCCCTCCTTTCTCGCAATTCCCCAAAGTCAAGTTACGCTAAAATCCAACGTGATGTCTACAAGCAAAAATTCTCATCTTTGCATTACTCTCTTCTGGGTCGGACCGTATAGGAAGGAATTAACCGCCTCTCCCAGGTCTCTGTTGTCATTTTCTCATCGCCCACAAAGACAATGCCTTCAGAGCCATGTCTACAAGCAGACCACTCCTGGGGACCGACCTTGCCAACGCCTTGTCAAGGGGGGTTTGACTTTACTATCTATTTTGAACAAATCTGGCTTTCAACCATGCCATCAATCTTGTTTTTGGTTTCCAGTGGTCCTCGGCTGTGGCAGCTCTGCCGAGCGCCAGTAGTTATCCGCAGATCGAGGAGCCAACTCGTCAAATTGGTAATGCGGAATTCCCCAGCGCTTACATTTGGAACAGGGCTGACACAGTCTTTGCTCTCGCGCCATCAGGGCACTATCACTCTCCTGATCGTTTTTCAGTTGACCCTGCTTCCCCTGTGGTCGTTGAGGACATCCCTGCAAACTTCTGCTTCCATCCCGGCTGCTGTCTTCTCATTGGTTGCTGCGCTCATGCTCGCTCTTCTCTCCCATTACGAGCACCAGCGATCCGTCAGGCCGTCCACATTAATTAGCATCTATTTGTTCTTTTCAGTCCTGTTTGATGCCGTCCAAGCTCGATCATTATGGCTTCGCAACTCCAATACTCCGATCGCAGCTGCATTTACTGGGGCGTTGGCGATTAAATTGATAATCACAGTCCTGGAAGGACGCGAGAAACGAGCAAGCTTACAAGTACAAGGCCTCAAGTTGTCACCTGAAACCACTAGCAGCATATACAATCGCACTGTTTTCTGGTGGTTGAACCGTCTGTTTCTCGCTGGCTACAAGTGTACCCTGCGCTTGAAGGACTTGTATCCGCTTGAACCAGATATGAGCGCCGCAAAACTAGGCGCCGCCATAGAGAATGTCTGGCTGAAAAGTAAGCAGGCGAACTGAGTCTTACAGCGGCAACAGGACTAATGCCAAACAGCCAAGCAAACCAGGCCGTATGCCCTGCTTATGACAACTGCAGTCACACTGAAATGGCCCCTGCTCTCCCCAGTGCCCCCTCGTATCGCACTGATTGGCTTCAAGTATTGCCAGCCACTCTTGCTGGCCAGCGTAGTCAATTATGTGCAGCTCCCTGATACAGACCGTGACAGGAATATCGGCTATGGTCTGATCGGAGCGACAGCCATTGTCTACATCGGAATTGCAGTGAGTGCACATAACTGCTACAGGAACGGAAAGGGATGGTGCTGACCATATCTTTTAGGTGAGCACTGGTCTTTACAATCTCAAAGTATACCGATCCACCGTCATGATACGCGGCTCCCTTGTGAGCATCATCTACCGCAAAACCTTGAGACTACATCTGAACGAAGCCAAATCTTCGGCCGCATTAACTCTGGCCAGTTCGGATGTGGATCGTATTGGCCTGACCGTTGAAAGTGGTCATGAGATCTGGGCCAGCAGCATTGAAACAATATTAGCCCTCGTGCTGCTGGAACGGCAATTAGGTTGGGCCAGTATTGCCCCAGTATTACTCGCTCTGCGTATGTCTAAATGCCATTTAATATTCCAGGCTTCGCTTGTTGACTAGCTTCAAAATAGTGGCTACGGCCGCAAATACGCGAATCGCGAAGTATATCCCACGGCGCCAACGGGAATGGGGCGCAGCGATCCAGAAGCGGGTAACCCTCACATCATCAGTCCTCAGAAACATGAAAAGCGTCAAAATGATGGGCCTGCAGGAGACTATTGCTTGGACGATCCAGAGAGCCAGAGTCTACGAGCTGGATTTGTCCAAGCGCTACCGGAGTTTCTTTGCGTACATGGCCATAATCTGTAGGTTATCCTCCCGAGAGCACAAGCATATGAACTAATCTCACGACTCTAGCAACTATACCTTTGCAATTTTCTGCACCGCTCGCTTTTCTCATTTATATATACGGTGTTAAATCACACCATGGACATGACTCCGTCGCAGCACAGATCTTCGCCTCACTTTCACTGACCCAGTTGCTCGCCATTCCATTGCAAAAGGCCTTATCTTCCATTCCTTCATTTGCTGGGACCCTCGGTTCCTTCACACGTATCGAGGCTTATCTTCGGCTTGATGATCGTGTCGATGGCAGGGGTACAGGGCTTGCAAGTAGCCGAGAAAGCGCGAAGGAGCTAATTATAAGCGAAAACCAGCTTGAATTGGGGAACTTGGGGATGACCTGGAGAAGCACAGCTATCAATAAACATGCAGTTTCAGTGCAAGAGGCAGATATTTCCTACTCCGCGGACTCACATCCAATCCTCCACAAGCAGAGCTTTGAAATCTGGAAAGGCCTCTTAAATGTAGTCATCGGCCCTGTGGGCTGTGGAAAGACCACACTGCTCAACGCCCTCCTCGGCGAGATTACGATTTCCAGTGGCAAAGTGATGGTAAATGATTCCCCCATTGCCTATTGCCAGCAAACGCCTTGGCTCATTAACGCCTCTGTCAAAGAGAACATCCTGAACCAATCCCCGTACGACAAAACTTGGTATAAGAGGGTGATTTGGTGCTGCGCGTTGACTGAAGACATTGAACAACTACCTGACGGAGATGATACTACGGTTGGGAGTCGGGGAACAAGCTTAAGCGGTGGGCAGAAGCAGCGGCTGGCCCTGGCCCGGGCTGTCTACGCTCGAGCGCCATTAGTTCTCTTGGATGACACCTTGAGTGCTCTCGATGCGCGAACTGAGAAATTGGTTTTTGATCGTCTACTGTCCAAAACGGGACTCTTCCAGCAACTTGGAGCGACGGTTATCCTGGTCACTCAGTCAGTGCACCATCTTCGATCTGCGGACAATATCATTGTATTGGATTTAAGAGGTCGTATTGAACAACATGGCTCATTCAGAGAGCTAAGTGGTCGAGAGGGACCAGTCCGACGCCTGTTAGCTGATTGCCCTTCAGACACGACCATGGCAGATAATCGCAGCTTGGAACCAGCTTCTGATACATTCTATTCAAGCCAAAGTCAAAGCGGAGCAAATCAGTCATTGCCACGTGCTGCTCCTACCCCGGTTGTAAAAAGGAAGCATATATCCGATTCAGCTGTCTTGATGTATTACTTGAAGTCCATCGGATGGTATCGTGGGTTAATATTTCTCCTTACAAGCCTGGCGTATGTAATCTGCACCAGCTTCACCCAGATCTGGGCCCAGTGGTGGACGGAATCTAAGAATCCCGATGATGGGTCCTTCTTAGGGGTCTACTTTGCTCTGGCCATCGGAGCCATCATGAACTATAGTTCGACCATCTGGTGCATGATGATCTCCATCGTACCAGTCTCAGCGGCGAAGCTGCACTGGCATCTCCTTGATTCCGTTCTTCATGCACCCATGTCATTCTTCTCGTCTGTAGACTCGGGGATTACCCTAAACCGATTCAGTCAGGACATGTCGCTGATCAACAGTCGCCTGCCTGTGTCTACGATGCAAGCAACACCGATGGCTTTCCAAGCGCTAGCACAGATTGCCCTTATAGCCATGGGATCTACCTACCTGGCCTTTGCGATTCCCTTTTGCCTCGGTACTACCTGGGCTTTACAACGATACTATCTTCGGACGTCGAGACAGCTTCGCTTACTGGACCTGGAACTGAAATCTCCATTGTTCTCAAGCATCTCCGAGACCCTTGAAGGTCTCCCGACGATCCGCGCGCTCGGCTGGCAAGAGAAATTCGAACGACGTAATCAAGAACGGCTGGATGCCTCGCAGCGTCCGGTCTACCTCCTCTACTGCATCCAACGCTGGCTGAATTTTGTCCTTGATCTCATAGTTGCAGCACTGGCTATTCTGCTGATAAGTCTGACAACTCAGTTGCCAAGCAGCACAAATGGGGGCCGCCTGGGTGTTGCGATGCTCAACATCCTCGGTTTCAGCCAGAGTTTATCTCAGTTTATCTTCTACTACACAGACTTGGAGACGTCTTTACAAGCCGTGTCCCGTGTCAAGGAGTTCGTAGAAACGACCGTCTCAGAGGAAGAGGGTCCCCGGTCACGAACACTGCTGCCAGAAAATTGGCCAACTCGCGGCGCGGTGGAGTTTCGACATATCACGGCTTCATATGCTAGTGACATGGAACACACTGTTCTCAAGCATGTCTCCCTTGTCATCCAGCCCGGACAAAAGGTCGGAATATGTGGCCGAACAGGCAGCGGAAAGTCCTCCTTGCTTTGTGCTTTGTTCCGCATGATCGAACTCCAGAGCGGCAGCATTATGGTCGATGAGATTGACCTCAATAGCACATCCCGGCAGAGAGTGCGTTCACGGTTAAACGCAATCCCACAGGATCCATTATTGCTTCCGGGGACAGTCCGTTTCAACGCGTCGCCGAGCGAAACAGTTGCAGACGACCAGATCATGAAAGCGCTCGAGAAAGTCGGGCTGTGGGAACAGATTCAGAAGCGCGGCGGCCTTGACACAGATATTGATATTCTTGCTCTGTCGCATGGCCAGCAGCAACTCTTCTGTCTTGCGAGGGCAATGCTGAGGCCCGGCACTATTCTCGTGCTGGACGAGGCAACCAGTAATGTCGACTGGGCAACCGATGAGGTCATGCAACGGGTTATTCGGGAGGAGTTTGCGAATAAGACGATTATCAGTGTTACGCATCGGTTGAGAACGATTCTGGACAGTGATTTGGTGGTAGTGCTGGATCAGGGACGTATTCTTGAGGCAGGTCATCCGGAGGAACTGCTGGCGAGCCCAAGCCAATTTCGGGAATTGTGCAGTACTCAAGGGATTACCATTGACAGCATCTGATGTATCAAGTGCATGGGATGACGATCAACAAACTCGGTGATTACATTATTTGAGATCAGACATTATGTATGGGGCATGCCACGTAAAATTCCTCGCCGTTCCGATGCATGCTGCTCGTCAGGCACTGGATCTGTGTGAGAGTATATGCTTTTGATTTCGAGTACAAGCGTTATCAACCTATCAAGGGCAATAAATCCGTGGCGCGAGATACCGCATTCCGAATTTTGTTGCTGATCCTAAACGGCAAGTTCAGCTACGACATAAAGGATAACGCTAAAGAAAGAAGCAATCCGTGTTGTCTACTGCCGTAGGCTTCGAACAGATTCTTCTCCCTCTCGTCCGACTGTCTCTCCCCGCAGATAGGACATACTTTTGGAACTAATTCATTGTGCCAATCAGTCTAGGTAATTCGTGCCAAACACAGCGGAATCGAGCGCATAATCATCGACAAACCGATATTGGAGCCATTCGGCACCTAAAGGCGTTCATAGGTACAGTGGATGCTAATGGCACCGTCGCATAACGCTATTATAGCCAGTGCATTTCTACTAAGTGGATAAGCATTATGAATAAACACGATGCGGCTACAGCCGCCCGCTTACCCGTCCCTTTTTCCTCGGGAAAGTCAAATTATACTCCGAGCATTCTATGCCGATCGGAAGCTGAGACAACAGAACAATGCTTGGTTTATGTCAGGTTGGCTAAAGCTATGGAAATGCTCATGCCTAATGCCAAATCAGGAACCAACTTTAGACAATCGCATCAACTTATAGAAGACTCCGCCACGAACTTAGTACACAATGCGAGCACTTGTAGTTATTAACAAGATACTGGTCAGGGGATGAGCGTGAATTGATTCTGCGATATCGGCTTGTCACTAACATCCGGGAATTTGTTAATGAAAATTTCGACTTAGTACTTCTGAAGCTATGTCGACCCACTCTTATTCCCGTTGCTCGGGAAAAGTCATTCCCGGCGCCCTCTTTACTAACCGCACGAATTATTTCCGAGGCCCTGAATATATTTGTGCGTTTGAAGTAGAGAATTCCGGTTCTATCTAAGAATAAATGTGTCCGCGTGTTCTAATCCAAAGGTCACTTCTGAATATCTGGCCGGTTCCGTCGTTCCTTTATAGTTGATATTGGGCGCGCACTTGTCGACCCGAGCACAGAAACATGACTGCCCCCTCAATACTCTCGAATGGCTCTGATATGGTTGAGTCATTCCGTCGATATGGTCTAGATATTTCTATCGATCTTGTCAATTCAGCTCTGGACGGAGCCACATATCTAACAGATGATCGAATTGAGGGCACCGTTACACTCACAGCCAAACGTGAGTGTCAATTTGATCAAATTGGCATTGCTTTCGAAGGTATGGCAGGCACTTTACCTTGAAGCATCGTATTGGCCTTTACAGAAAACTAATCCTGTTCACAAGGCACATCGAAAACATCTATCCCAAGGGCAACTGTTTTCACAGGTCAAACTGGCGCACGCCATAAATTCTTGAAGCTAAGGCAACCAATCGATGAAAATGAGTACCCAGCGTCTCGAACTTTAAGTCCTGATCAAAAATACAAATTCAATTTTGTTTTCGTTGTACCAGGACGTCTTCTACCCCAATCGTGCAGTCATGAAACCGACCATGTGCACATGAAAGAGGCACACCTTCGAACCCCACCTACCCTTGGGGACCCTATCACCGCGGATGATAGACAAATCTTGGATGACATGGCACCGGAAACATGCCAAATTTCCTATGGAATTCGAGTGCTCATTTTAAGGAAATCGAGAGTGAATGATCAAAGAGTTCTGGGCGAAGCCACGAGGAAAGTCCGCATCCTTCCAGCCTTGGATTCATTACAGCTACCATTAAATGAATCGTCTGTCATGAACGAGAAATGCGCGACTCTCAAGACGAGATTCACAGGACACAGGCTAGGAGACTTGGTACTGTCAACCGCTGAACCTCGTCCCATTTTACTATCACCGCCGCAATATAATGCTTCGAACGCGGCTCCTACAGCTGTCGAGGTACAAGTTAGATATCGTCCAGATTCCGATGAACCACCTCCTAGGCTGGATACGATACGCAGTAAACTTGAAGCCTCTACCCTCTACACCGCGGAGCCATGGAAAGACTATCCACCTAAGCATGGTGCCATGACATTCACTCATACCAGACGAGCGACGGCTCTCAAATCCATACCACTTTCTTCGTTCTCTCTTAAAACTATTAAATGGGTGAAGAGCACTTCTCATGACTGTTATACCACATCGCAAGCAACAGGGCCTATTCCTAGGACAGAATGTTTCTCCGATTCCTCACTCCGTGAAGGTACATACTACACTACATCCATCACGGTTCCTATCACCCTACCGAGTAGCAAAGACTTCGTACCAACATTTCATTCTTGTTTAATCTCACGGATCTATACCATCGATTTATCGCTCTCCTTCAACATGGCATCGTCACACTTTATCACTCGTTCAGTCTCACTCCAAGTTCCCACACAGATTATCTATTCAAGGACGCATGAAATCACTGCCGTACACCCGAAGCACGCCAGCGGGAACATTATGGGCCACTCACCAACCTTAATCACCACTATTCCGTCATCCCTGGGATTTCGTCTCCCAGAGGACCACATTTCGGAATCTGGTGTTTTTTGTGGGGGGCAGAAAGACTATCCGATGCCACCAGCGTACCTAGACATTATGAGGGGGATATTACCCCCTTGACGGGAATCAAATAATTGCGTTGGGCGGTGTCCTTCGAACAATACAGTTTCATGGGCACGGAGAACTGAGGTTTATAATTTCCTATAGCATTTTTGCATGGATAGCCAGGTTTGTCTCAAAAGTGTTACTATACCCCATATTCAGGTTGACAATGACCAAAATAGCTTCTAATTATATAAATTTCTTCCTAGCTCACATAGGAAAATATTTACAAAGCATATCTAAGATATTTGCAATGGTTACTTAATCCTGAGACTAAATAGAAGAGCAATAGAATGCCAATCGAGAAATACTTCTTGCAGATTTATTTTTTAGACGAGTGTTAAGATTTAACGTCGATCTAACAGTCGTGCAGGCGATATTTATAGAGGTGTAACCCTACTTATGCAGTAGAATCTCATTAGATCCTAGTATTATCAAGCAATGTCACACGCATCCGTCCAACATTGATAAGTCCGAGATTCCCTCTTCTTTACGGATATATCCCCAGGCTCAATATTGTGCTATCTGTAACAAGTTCAGCCCTTATATTCCGATCACCCGTAGATTCCGAACACCATGCTGAATCATTACATTAAGAAAAATGCATGAATCTCACAAGCACTATCTAATAAGCATGCTACTCAAATTACAAGGCATTTAAAACTGCCTGCAAAGCTTCATCTGCAGCTTTTTAACAATTAATTCGGGCTCCCTGGCCCCGATACGCTCAGCTTCTTTCTTGGCCTCATGTATAGCTTTCATAATCTGCTTTATATTTCTGAACGTAGTATTTGGATCCTTTTCAATCCTATTCTTGATCTTTGGCTTCTCCAAGGTTTTGATTTGAAATTGTAGGCATGAAACATGGTGCTCCTGCAAAGGGGTCGTATTCAGCTGCCCTATACGTTTACTCACCTTCTGTAGGAAAATCCGGGTATCTCAGGGCAGTTTTGGAATGTTTTAATGCAGTTAGATTACTTGATGGACTTGATGTTCGTTCCCAGGAGTGGAATGAAGTAATTCGGCCTCGGAAACCGGCTGAGTAGAGGAAGGAGTTGAAGGTCTGGGACGATCAAATCTTACAAAGCGGTTATTAAGCCCCCTGTCTGCATTAAAAGGATATAAGCCAGCTACTTTCCAGCCACTTTGCAGTAAAGATTTGTTAATATTATACTGCGAGTCTTTCGATAGCATTGGATCAAACACTCTTTCTTAATCTGGGCCGCGTCATCTAAAATGGCCAGTCATTGTATCGCCTTCCGATACAGAGCTTTAACACTACCTGTGCCAACATCAAGCGGTTGAAGAACGTGTCCGGTATAGAGTGGAAGAAATAAGACTTGAGTATTATTTTTACGGTATTCCAATAAAATTTCAATATACTCATTGCTTCCATGGCCATCTAATAATAATAATCTAGTTTGACCATCCGGTGGAGCTGTTTCAGATAAAAAATAATAACCTTTAACCAGCTAAGAGCAATAGAATTTGATGTCCAGCCATTATTCGAGGTTGTATAAAGCTAGTCTGGTATAGTGTTTGATTTAAAACAAGGTTGTTTAAAAGATTAATATTTAAAAATAACCAACAGCCGAACATACTAGGTAGATTCATAGTCTTAATAATTAACACCTACTTTTATTTTCCGGCTGGATTTTTCCACGCTCTACTATTACTTTAAAGTCTGTACAGATCCTAAGGCTAATTTCATGCTTCTCCATATTCCACATATTTTCCGGCTGTATACAGTATTTGGAGGTTACTTTTTAAAAAAGCTTGTAAAAGGTACAGATCTGTTCTCGTTATGTTCCCCGTACGCAGCTTAATAGTATCCTTCGGCCTATACAGCTTTGAACGCGTGGGTTCCGTCTTTTAATGCTAGAGAGCCAGTCTTTTCCCAACGGTGCAGTGTCGCTATTGATGCAGAGGACTGGAGGGAAATTTCACGCGTACAGGTAATACTAGGAGAAATCCCTATTTATCCGGGCTTATAATCTAGTCAGCAAGAAATCTCCCTTGAACTGGAGTTAAACGCTTAGAAGCTACGTAATAGCCTTTTGAAGTGCACCTCATTCAGCCATAAAGGTGGTGACGGGTAAGTTATATAGCCTTAAAGCAGCTTATAAAGATGAAATTCTTTGAGATATTAAATAGCTGCTTAAATGGCAATCTCGCAATCGTCCATAGGCGTGTTTGGTGGTGTGGTAGGTGGTTGTTTTACAAAAGTGGGATGGACGCGGTGTTCGGAATCTATGCGAGATCGGAATGTACGGAGTAGGTGGCCGAACTTAAACCTAGACTGCACTTTAGTAGTCCGTTTTCTCCTACCATCTTAAATCCTTACAGTTCTATATCATATTCTAGCTCATTTTTAATACCTTGCAACTTGCAACACGTTTAAAGTGAGAGTGAATTTGAAACAATAGTTTTAGGCTGCTACTTTATATTCACGAAATCAAGGCGTGACTCGTGTCGGGGCTATTATATTTTTAAGTAGCATAATTTTCGATACGACAAGAAGTTTACCAGCGTTTCAGGCATCGACCTAGCAGGATACTCTAAATAGTATATAGTTAGTTGATGACATAGGGCTAAAAAAAATAAACCTTCGGCCGCATCTCATTGCCAAGCCACTCGTATTCGCTTGACCCGCTGATCAGCTTTGAATAATACGACTATACGAACATCGTTTGTGACGACGCAGAAACGAGGACAACGCTGAATCTGGAAATTAGTCGTATTCGTCTGCTTTTACAGATGTTACAACTTCAATATAAATATGTCTGCGAGGCAATTTAGCAGGGTTGAGTTGACTACAACACTACAATTCTTCATTCATACCTGATCATTGACTTCCACAAGCATGATACAGCCCTTTCAGCATACCATCCCCGTGGCCTTAGGCATATTAGCCGCTGTCGAGGCAAAAGGCCTACCCCGACATCGCTGTACCTACGGTGAAGACTGCTGGCCAGATGTACAAACCTGGGACAAGTTCAACGCCACCGTTGGCGGGAAATTAATTCGCTCTGTCCCATCGGCTGCTGTATGTCACACGGAGCTATACAATGCCGACAAATGCGCCGACGCAAAGCACAGCTGGCTAGATAGTTTCTGGCGCACGAACCAAACAGGAGCCTATTCTGCTACAGTGTGGGAGATGGGTGAGACCGGACAATGCTTTATTGATACGCCTGTCGGCGCGAAATGTGATCAGGGAATAGGTATATGTTCAGCGAGAGTCATATATAAAAGATGCCTTGGATTACTAACGATATGTGTGACTAATTAGTGCCTTATTACATGGTTCGCGCAGAGTCAGTCAAAGATATCCAGGCATCTGTGAAATTTGCCAGTGAGAAGGACTTGTTACTGGTGACCAAGAATACGGGGCATGATCAGTGAGAATTACCCATAGGCATATATTTATGGAATTGACAACTAACAAACTATAATAGCCTCGGTCGATCAAGCGGTAAAGGTGCATTCGGGATCTGGACTCATAAGATGAAGGGCATCGAATGGCATCGCTCCTTTGTGCCACACGGAGCACCAGCTGATGTCGACGGCATACCGGCTGCAACGTTGCAGCCTGGGGAACAGTGGTTTGGTAAGTGAATAACTTTGATACTCCTGGGATAGTAAATACGGCTGACAGAGATATAGACGTTTACAATGCTGCTGAGAAACAGGGAGTCCTGATTGTGGGAGGCTCAGCACGTACTGTTGGTGCTGCTGGAGGATATTTACTTGGAGGAGGCCATTCACCTTTTGCACATACCTATGGTCTTGCTGCTGATAGTAAGTTTAACTTCCATTATTGGAAATCATACTGAGCTGTCTGACACGAATATAGATCTATTGGAAATGACTATTGTCTCCGCCGATGGTGAACACCGAGTGATTAACAGGTTCACCGACCCTGATTACTTCTGGGCCGTTCGCGGGGGCGGTGGAAGCGCTTGGGGTGTAGGTCTTTCCTTGAGACTTTCCTTGAGCATGTAGCCACGGGGAGCAAAAGAATGGAGCTAATTGCCCTGAAATCAGGTCGTTACCTCAGTGACCTACAAAACCCACCCAGTCCCACGAAACCTCACAGTCGGGCTCGTCCAACTAAACGCAACCGACACCCCTAGCTTCAAACATATTGTCGCTGAAGCACTGCAGCGCCTACCAGCTGTCACAGATGCGGGCTGGGCAGGATACGCAACCATGGCAGAGGGTTTCGGCGCCATCTTCATCAAACCAAACAGCACCGTGGAATCCTTCAACCAAACATTCGCTTCATTTTATAAGCTAGCGCAGCATCACGGTGTCAATGGAACTGTCGGAGCGTACCAATCGACATGGGGCGGATACATAAAGAACTTCCTCAAGGACCCCAACATCGGCACTAACGTCCAGGATACATCGAGGCTGTTAACTGCGGAGGTTATCAAAAAGAATACTGACCAGCTGGTGGATTTCATTGTTGAAAATGCCCCAGCGGCTGGATTCGATTTCGGTACGTGCAAGTGTCTTTAACATCCACCATCACGCTAATTCCTTAACTCTCTTCCAGTCGGCAAAGTGAACAACGACGAGCGTGACAACACTGCCATCCATGACGTCTGGAAACATAGCCACGGGCTTTTGAGCGTATCCACTAACTGGGCGGATAATGCGACGGAGAGTGAAAAGCATAAGAAGCGACAGCAGGCTGTACAGCACAGCAATCGCTTAACCGAGATTGTCGGTTCGGACGGAGGGACGTACACCAACGAAGCCAATCCGTAAGTGCCCACTTCCATCTTTGCCCTTATTGCAACTGACAAAATGTTGTAGGTATGAGCCTGACTGGCAGAATGTCTTTTGGGGACAGAAATACGATCGATTGCTATCGATCAAGCAAAAGATCGACCCGACAAATCTATTTGTATGCAATCGGTGCGTCGGGACGGATGTCGTGCTGGAACCATAAGGTCAGCACAACTGGAGATAGAACTACAATTGGTGCATGGTCTTGTTTACGATGAAGCTTACTCTTCTTGTATTGCCATTCCTTTTCCTCCTTTGTTCCATAATCCCATTTGACCTTCATTTAACCACGACTATTAGTCGCATTTCCTTCGTTTCATATGGTTGTATGTATTAGTATCAGCATGTGCACTATGGAGCCTATATTGCTTTATGTATATTCTTTTAGAGAATAAATAGCATGTCGTACAAATAGCTTTATATATTGACAACTCTAAACAAGGAGGACATTCTCTATATCTTTATCTGAACATATACCTTAATTTCATTATGGTTGGTAGATTTCTTAACTGCGAGATTTCTATAAACTTCACTCAAGTCCGTATATTTGAAGACAGGTCATTATTATTTATTCTTTCTCATAGGAAGCTTATAGTAAGAGAATAACTCCGCAAAGATTTATAACCCTGTTAAGCCAAAGTAGGTAGCAAATGGTGAGAAGTATCAATTTTAGATCGGGAATTGGAAACCATGTATATAATGCCCTTGTCTTGCCGATACCATGATTGTATACACATCTAGTTATTCACAGTTTCGCCACCCCATGAGCAAACAGCAGGCAGCGGTAGAAAAATTATTCCTTAGAGAACTTTCATTTCCTCATCTTCCTTTTCCTTTTGCTCCCAATCCAAGGCTGCCCATCACCGTCATCCTTCTGTCGCAACAAATGTGAAGGCATGATCATGGACGTCACCTCGATTGATTTCCAACGGCTTCTAAGTTGGTATATACTCGCCTAGCCACTATCTCAAGAATGGATTCTAGACCATTTAACTAATCACACTAATAAAATAAGCTCAACGGCCTCTATGCGCGCACCCTAGACCCCGTTGGAGACTGCAGGATACGAGCTTTGCACTATCGAAGGAGACCCTTCTTCTCCAGTGTTTCACTGATGATCAGATAGACCTCTTTCTAGGGTTTCAGCTTATCCTTGCGACTTATGCAGTGGAAAGATTCCTTGTCCATCTCCATTGATGAAAATACAACTTCCACATTGTTTTCTTCTCAGGCTATGCCAACGCGTGTATAACTCACGGTGTCTCTGGTGATGCGTCTTTGAAATATCTTGTCTCACATCAGGCGATTCGTCAACATTTCCTGGGGACTCTCCCGTCAGTTGTTCCTTCTATGCATTAAAGTGTTTTGATACGTACGAGTGTCATGAATTTAAACTGTATTTCGTCTCCGTGGGTGCATATTTTGTGACATGTCATGATGGAGCATTTCCAGAAAATTCAAGTCCTGGTGGGAAAGGAAAGCAGTACAGGCTTGAAAGAGCTCTTATTGTCATCAGAGAAAGATGAGCCTTCGGATGAAAATGCCGACAACAGCAGTTTGGTCAGCTAACATTCTACTTCGATGGATGATACATTGGTTTGTCTCATGTTGGTATAACATTGCACTGATAAGCATGCTCGAGTGTCGAGACACAAAGGTACTTTTTTCACATACTGTCTTTAACCTGTTCCAAGTTAACAGTGATAGTTATGGCAACAATTTTACAGGGATCTTTAGGCCACAGAGGACGCTTCTATATCATCGGATTCCGATGTAGGTGGATCTCCAGATGTGGATTTGGGGACAAGGAGAATCTTTTACGATGTCGCTTCATCATAAGTTTTCACACTATTGGCCGCCTAGCTCAAGGGATTTCAACGTCAATTAAACCGGGAATTGAAAAGAAGACTTGTACCCCAATGGTTCATCGACGGAATAACACGGCATTGGAGTTCATCTCGGGCATGAATGGTAAGTGCCGTCAGGTGTGCGAAATTCTCTTCCGGAAGGGATATCATCGTGCTGTAATAGCTACTGGGACGCTGGCGCTTGGTATTAATATGCCACGCAAGACGGTTGTATTCACTGGCGACTCGGTCTTCCTTACTGCCTTTAGCGTTCGTCAGGCAGCTGGTCGAGCAGGCCGTTGGGGCTTCGATTTTCTAGGCAACATTGTCTTCCAATGTGTCTCCTATCCTAAGGTCTGCCGACTGCTTAGCTGAAAGCTCCCAGACCTTAATGGTCATTTTCCCATCTCAACCAGCTTGGCTCTGTGTCTGTTTATTCTGCTTCTCGTGTCTGGGCTTGCCCCATTTGCTGTGAAGGCCATTCCGTCAATTTTATCGTGTCCTCGCATATATCACAGTGGACCGGAGAGTCAAAACAAACTGTGCTGCATCACTTACGGTTGCCAATTGAATATCTTCGCCGCGACTATCTTTTGGATCAAGGTGGAGATCCACTGAATTTTGCAGTAAAAATATTGCACCTCTACCGCACCGAAAACTCCAGTTTGCCTTCCATACAGTACTGAGCGGAGGGTATTTCCACGAGCTTTGTAAAACATTGATACTAAGCCAGGAGAGATCACACGCACTCTGGTGCTTGTCATGTCGCACCTGTTCGGGCGCCTAACCGCTTCCCCAGAAAATGCTTGAGCATCACTGGACGAATGACAAGAATTCGCCCTCGATCGTGGTCGTTCCATATTTACCACAAGAGGCAGCGGGATCCTGCGCGTTCATAACAAGACAACATTGACATTTACTCAACCTACGTCACTACATTCATATGACAAATCTCCCGATGCATCGAAAGTCACCCGGGTGCCGGTCATACAAAATAGCAGTCTCTAGATTCTGTGCTTAATACTGGATCCATCAGGTCAAGAATGGAAAAGGTTTCTGAGAAGTGGAAAGATAACATAGATGATGAGAGTGCTCCCGAGGCAATCGACCACGTGCTCAACGATTCCAAGCCCAACAAAGCGAAAGCCATTCGTGATCAGAAAGGGGTACCTAAGCCTACAAGCACTATGCTAACTTCTGCCATAGAGGGCAAGGGATGCTAAAGGTCTTGGACGGTTTGAATTGCTGCAGGCTGAATTCAATGAAAATTTCAGCGGGCCTACCTGCAGGAAATCAAGTGTTCTTCGCATAAGATGTTGGAGCTAGAGAACAGAACACAACGGCAATATGTCTTGGCTAAGTTGGTTGTTCTTGAATTGTAAGACAATGAAGAGAAATTATTAGATTTAAATGCCAATGTTCGCTTTTCCATATCTTCAATCTGATAGCTTCCGATCAGGTTACAGGTCGGGTGGCACCGTTCTAGAGTTGAGATGCCGCGCTAGTCAATTCACATATCAGTTGCATTGGCGGAGGTATTACTAATCATAACATCGGAGCACGTGACCATTCCTATCGGAGAGCGCCAAGAAACCTTTTTTCCTTATCAAATTTTTTTTTTTATTTTCCGATTCTCTCCAAGTCCCTGGTGTCGACGGTGGTCAATATTATCAGTCAATATTTATTTGTATCGTCGCTTCAGTTTAAGCGCAGGTGACCTGCTTCCAACATGGCGCCTGTCTCGAAGCAACGAAAATTGGATCGTGAATCCTCATCCAAGAAGACTCGCGACAGCTCAGACGAAGCCGCCTCCTCTTCCTCGCCTTCACCCGAGCCAGAGCAACACCAGCAACTAGAAACCTCCTCTACCGAAGATTCCCCAAAGACCTTCAAAGACCTAGGCGTCATTGAGCAGCTATGCGATGCGTGTACGTCGCTCGGTTACAGCAAACCCACGCCGATCCAAGCACAATCGATCCCGATCGCGCTACAAGGCAGAGATTTGATTGGACTGGCTGAAACTGGCAGTGGAAAAACGGCGGCATTTGTTCTCCCAATTCTGCAGGCTTTGATGGAAGCGCCTCAAACACTGCATTCCTTGATTCTGGCTCCTACCCGTGAACTCGCCCAACAAACGTCTCAGGTGGTCGAGGCATTAGGCTCGTTGATATCGGTGCGATGTACGCTGCTGATCGGAGGAGTTGACATGGTGGCTCAGTCAATGTCTCTGGGAAAGAAACCACATGTTATTGTCGCTACACCAGGACGTCTTCTGGACCACCTCGAAAATACGAAAGGGTTCTCTCTACGACAGTTGAAGTTTTTGGTGCTGGACGAAGCTGATCGTTTGCTGGATATGGATTTCGGTCCCATTCTGGATAAGATCTTGAAGATTCTACCAAAGCCAAACCGCAAGACATACCTCTTCTCCGCGACGATGTCGAGTAAAGTTGAATCGCTGCAGCGCGCATCGCTCACGAATCCGGTCCGTGTTTCCGTGTCTACCAAATACCAAACCGTGTCTACTCTGATCCAGCGATATGTCTTCCTGCCGCATAAATACAAGGATATCTACCTTGTCTATCTTCTGAACGAATGGGCCGGGCAAACGGGAGTGATATTCACACGGACAATTCACGAGACTCAAAGAGTGACCCTTATGTTGCGGAATCTAGGATACTCGAGTATCCCTATTCACGGCCAGCTTTCCCAGAGTGCACGAATAGCGTCCATCACCAAATTCAAAGCCAAGGCGCGGAACTTGCTGATCGCCACAGACGTAGCAGCTCGTGGTCTTGATATCCCCTCGGTCGATTTTGTCGTTAATTACGATTTGCCCCTAGATAGTCAGTCGTACATTCATCGAGTTGGTCGAACTGCACGTGCCGGCAGGAGCGGAATCGCCATATCGTTCGTCACGCAATATGATATCGAGACATGGATGAGGACGGAAAAGGCTTTGGGAAAGAAGCTGGAAGAGCACAAGATTGCCAAGGACGAGGCTATGCTTTTTGCCGAGCGCGTTGGCGAGGCGCAAAGGTCAGCCGCTATCGAAATGAGGGACATGGACGAGAAAAGAAATGGGCCGAGGTCCCGCCAAAACAAGGGTGGGAAGAGGTCCCGGGAAGGTATGGATGAAGATCAAGGTTGATGAGGATTCAAAAGTAGGTGTCGCATATAAATAGAGCTTAATACCACTTACGTTCAATATCGGTGGCTTAGCTTCATATCCTCAAGCAAGTCTAGTGTGCTGGTAGTCCAGTGTCTAGCTCCCCGGATTGCAACCCTTGTCTGATGGACCTGGTATCCAGGGAATTATGCTACAGTAAATCGTCCGTGAAATCAATAGTTCAAGTGAGATCACCAAACCATTGCTCTGGTTTCCGACCTCTTCCCAGAGCGGAAATCTGATTCCGACAATCGGGGAATACATAAGACTCATCCACACCATGTGGATGCGCCGTATAGTCAGAAAGTTATTCCTATTGTCTTTTATAATCAAAAATATTGCTCTTGAACAAACAAGCAATCGGCTCCCTATCACCAGGCCTGCGCCCATTCCATACACTCGACAAAAAGATCCAAGCTGCGTCAGAATATGGGTTCAATAGCATTAAGATTGTGTTTTCAGATTTAAAAGTATACTCAGAGAGTCTGCAGATATCCATACTGGAAGGAGCTGAAAGAATCAAGAACATATGTGACATGCACAACGTGGAGATCCTTTCGCTAGCTCCATTTGAAAACTTCAAGAGAGCTCAGTCACCTATACTCCAGACTCGAGCGAAGCACTGGCTCGCCATTGCTAGAAAGTTAAAAGCGCCGTATCTTCACTAAATTACCAAGTTATGGGCGAGTCCATTTGCGGAATCCGGAAGGTTTCCCACGGCAGAAGAGGATCTAAACGACTCTCTGGATCGGTTTAAAGATTCGTTTCCCCTGGACAAAATATTCTATGTGCAGTTATCGGATGGAGAACAGTTCGATCCGTTGTCAGAGTCACATCCGTGGTATCAGGAAAGTAAAGCTCCACAATTTACATGGCCGAAGCATGTGAGGCCATTCCCGCTGGAGACAGAATTAAGTGGATACATGCCTGTGGCTGGTGTGGTGAAGGCCTAGGTGATTGATAAATGCTTTCGTGGCTAGATTTCCATGGAGGCGTTTTGATTGGCGTATGCGTAACAAGGACTTTGAAACAGAGACCCCTGCTTTCAGACTTTCAGAGCCCGAGAATCGTGGAACCAAATCCAGGCCGCGGTTGATCTTTAGTGTGAGCGTGTTTCGCTTAGTAAAGTGGGCGCGCGTCGTATTATCGGCCGATTCGAATGATACTCTTTTCTCTACGAAAACAAGTGCTACTTAACCATGAAGATTGTCTAGGTTTCTAATAATCCACTTACGATAAGATGGGTTTTTGGAATCAGAAACAGTGTCCTGATTCTGACATATTAGTATTAAGACCAGAGCCATGTCCGACGCATATATCATCTCTTCCGTTGAATTTAGAAATTCGCAAAGAATATAAGAAAACCGTAATTATTTCCCCTCAAGACAGGATGTATAGGCTCTCAATCAAGTTTACTTAATGCATAAAGGTTTTGTTTATTCTAGGAGTCTGGCCATGCAGTCCCTCATTCACGATAACCCTGTATAACCTCCTCTCGAACGTAACCCCGAGATAAACGCTTGCCTGAAAAGTCCAGTAGACACATAGATAAGCCGGGGCTAATGGGTATTTGGTATAGATGTTTACTGTTAGCCTATGTTACCCGATGCACACTTGTCCCAGCCAGAATGCTCCAGGCCCCCTTGTTCTACGCATTGAGAATGACCCGATATTTTTTTTTTTTTTTATCCTTTAGATCTTCTCTTTCTTCAACTTCCTATTCCTTTGTCTTCTTGTTCTTCTGCTTCCTAAAAAAAGGGGGGTTGCTCAGTTTCATGCCCAAGCATTCATCTAGACGGCAGCTGGATGTATATATATATTTATGTACTAGTCGCTTTACTACACTGCAAAACAAACTTAACAATAGTGAGGGAAAAATTCATAATACATCTTAGTGTCTAGATTATTCTATATTATATTACAGGAGTAACTACATACATGGTGGATAGCTAAATTACGGAGCAGTATCCAGTAGCATGGTACATCTCATTGTATATAGGCTTGCAACATACCAAGTTGGAAGTATGCGGGGTAGGATTAGTGGAGGGGCTGCCGCATAATGAATCCCTATTCTATGCTCATGCTTGTCCTACACCTGTGCAACTGTATGTTCATGTTATATATTGTTGTCTCTATTATTCAACATACTTCCAGACGATTCATATCCTTTTAAGATAGTACAAATAAGCCAATTGCCGAAGGCTATAGGCTATTTACGGTGGCAGATAATGGCATATCATTGATACTATCTCGGCAAAAGCCAGAGATCTAGGCTGTAGAACAGATGCTTGTCTGGAGAAGACGTGGCAAAGAGCTAGGGACTCAAAATACAATAGTTGGACGATATAATCGCCACAAACTTCACAGCAAATCAACTGATTATGACACAGCCAAGACACTGATAACAAAACCATAAATAGTTCCTGTGCAATCTAAACTACACTATAATAAGGGATTCATACTCATGCCTAAACCTAACAACCCCGCAACTCAAAAGTTGTCTGCTTCTACACTCATGCTCAGGATACCTGGTAAACAAGGAGAGCATACGTACACCCTGTGCGGGGAAACAGCAGTGCATATACCTTGCAGCGCCAAACCATGCAGTAGAAGAAGGTCGGGCTTTGGAGTCGGGATGCGAATGTAGTTGGCGAGGGGATTTAATTCCGGCCGACAGCTACAGAGTCAGTGACTAGGGCCCACTTATATAAGCAGCCGAGATCGTCATTTGAAGCTCGGGATTTGCTGTTCACTAACGCCCGTTTCGGGACCCACGCTTCCACATTATCAATAATACTACCTACTCCGCACGCTTCAGCGCACGAACCGCCCAAATCCCGGTTGTATCATGCCATCTCTTCTCAACGATAGCTTCATGTATTGAAACCGCTGCGGAGACAGAATCCGAAAGGCCCGGGTGGACTGAGATGGACTGAAGTCTCTGCCTTCTCATCCCAGCCAGGCTTTGCAACGATGAATGCCTGGCTATAAAGGGACCCTGGATCGCACGTCTTCTCAACTCCATCTCCAGCACAAGAAATCAACTCTTCCAATAACCATCAAGTCCAATTTCTCTCAACTGTTCTAACCTCGAACCCTCATCCATACATTCATCATGGCCCCCGTCCTCAAGAAGTACAAGGCTGCCGCCGTCAACGCCGAGCCCGGCTGGTTCGACCTTGAAGAATCGGTCCGCCGAACCATCCACTGGATCAATGAGGCCGGTGCGAACGGTTGCAAGTTTATTGCCTTCCCGGAGCTGTGTACGTGCATCTCGAAGCCTGAGATACGAACCAAAGTCTAATTCTCGAATAGGGATCCCCGGATACCCCTACTGGATGTGGAAAGTGAACTACCAGGAGAGCCTGCCTCTGCTGAAGAAGTATCGCGAGAACAGTCTCCCCTCGGACTCCGAGGAGATGCGCCGCATCCGCGAAGCCGCGCGCGCTAACAAGATCTACGTCTCTCTTGGCTACTCCGAAGTCGACCTGGCCAGTCTATACACCACTCAGATTCTGATCTCCCCCACCGGTGATATTCTCAACCACCGTCGCAAGATCCGCGCCACTCACGTGGAGCGTCTTGTCTTCGGCGACGGAACCGGCGACACCACCGAGTCTGTCGTGCAGACGGAGATTGGTCGCGTCGGACACCTGAACTGCTGGGAGAACATGAATCCGTTCATGAAGTCATACGCTGCCTCCCTTGGTGAACAGGTTCACGTTGCTGCTTGGCCCTTGTATCCGGGCAAGGAGACCCTCAAGTACCCCGATCCGTATACCAACATTGCTGAGGCGAACTGCGACGTAAGTTTATTTCAGATTGCACGTTTCTCTTGTCCCACTCATAGCTAATAGGCTCCTCAGCTTGTCACCCCGGCTTACGCCCTTGAGACCGGAACTTTCACTCTTGCTCCCTGGCAAACCATCACCGCCGAGGGTATCAAGCTGAACACCCCTCCTGGCAAGGAGCTCGAGGACCCCAACATCTACAACGGACATGGTCGTATCTTCGGTCCTGATGGACAGAACCTGGTTCCCCACCCTGACAAGGACTTCCAGGGACTTCTCTACGTTGATGTGAGTATCTATTTCTGGATTATGCGATTTAGACTAACCTGAACAGATTGACCTCGATGAAATCCATCTCACCAAGTCACTTGCCGATTTCGTAAGTCTACTACCCTCTTCGCTCATAGGAATATTGATAACTAATGGTACTAGGGTGGCCACTACATGCGTCCCGATCTCATCCGCCTTTTGGTGGACACTAACCGCAAGAATCTGGTTGTAGAAGAGGACCGTATCAACGGAGGGGTGAAGTATACTCGGACTGTGGACCGTGTCGGACTTGGCGAGCCTTTGGACGCAAAGCCTGCTGCTGATGCCGACGAGTAGAGGCTTGAAGCTTCTAGATGGTATGGAAGATGATCTTGTGTACATTAGATGAAATTGAATCGCAACTCTAGTATATAATTTGAAATTTTTTTTTATTTATTCTTTCTACTCGGTATTTCATTTAACAAGTAATGCAGTAGACTTGTTTAGAACTTCTAGTGGGTCCTACTTATTTGTTTATTTGTTTTATTAGTTACTTTTTTAATATCGTTTCTTAATCTGATTTTAACCACTAGGAAAAAAAAAAAAAAAAAAGAGTACCATAAGATCCTAAGCTACATGAAATGCAGACAGATAGACGTAACACCCGCTGCAGCAGACCGAGGTCTTGTCATCGATGGCAAAAATACAATCACATGCTGCAAATCTTCAGTTCTACAACGTAGTACAAGAGGCGTACAGAATGCTCGAGAAATTTATTTAATATTCATAAAAAACATCTTCGTCCCTCACACCAAAATACAAACATATGATTTAGCATGCATCAGAAGGAACCGTAGTGCTACCAGTACGACCCCATGGGCTGTACTTAGCGCCTTCGCCTAGACCACGTTTCGCAAAGGCCTTCCAGAGCTCACATTTGTTGGCACTGTTGGTCAGAGCCTTATCGGCATCGATGATGGCATCGCGGGCCTGAATGAAGTTCGGGTTGCAGGGTTGTCTATTTTATTGTGAGTATGTGTATTCAATAAATTTTTAATTTTTCTTTTCTTTTTTTTAGGGAAAAAAAAAAAAAAAAAAAGGGGGGGGGGGAGAGGAAAGAAGAAGAGAAAGAAACTTACAAGGCCATTCCGTCCATGACTAACTTCATCGACAAGTACTTTCCATCAGTTGGGACTCCATCCTTGAATTTGGGCTTGGGCTCATCATTCTTTCCGTGTTTATCGATAAGAGCCCACAATACTTCGTACAGCATCGTGGCCCAGACGGTGCCAATGGAGTGCACTTCGTTCAGCTCATTCACGCTCTCGTATGTGTACGGATTGGTGTTCAAGGAGGTCGAGTAGGGGTATTTGCGGATACCACCTTGTTGATTCGCAGCCCATTCTCCCATACTGTAGTCGGTGGAGTGGGTATCAGCGGACTTGAGACGGATGGCAGTTGCCATGAAGTCACCCCAGCCTTCGCCCATGCCGCCGGATTCCAGGGCATTCAAGCAGCCGGCATTAGCGGGTCCGCCGGTGAGACGGTTGGACACTAAGATTATCTGTGTGAGTTGTTGAGAGTCTTGCGATAATGGGGGAAAGGTCCTTACGGCCGTGGGTGTATTCGTGGATCACAATACCCGCTTCGAAACTACCGTCTCGATTGGGCTGGGATGCAGTCCAGGTATACATGCGCATACGTCCGGGTTGTCCATCGGGAGGTGTGGCAAAGTTGGCGTTGTTTGTACCAGAGCCGTCCTGGGCATTGAGGATCACATAGTCGCTTCCTTGGCCGCCCTTGTTGGCGTTGTTGTACTGGAAGTTACCGGCTTTTTCGTCGAAGCCGAGGACATACAGCAGGTCGTGGTAGGTGTTGGCAGTGTAGAAAAGCTGAGTGATCGATGCGTTGATGTAGGACGTTGGGGGAGACATGGTTGAGCTGTAGGGGTAGGTGAACTTCAGCTGGGGGCTATTGGGCCGGAAATTGTTGAGATATTGTGAACCGCCGGTAGGATTGGACTGCGCAATACCGTTGTTGCCACGTGTGGTGGTGTAGTTGGTCTTGCCGTCGCTGATCCAGCTGAATGGAGATGCAGTCAAATCCCAGGGGTCGCTGACGATGGCTCGCTCTCCCTCGGTCGGATCGTTGGTGCCCCATTTACTATAGGTGAAATGTTAGATTATGCTTAGAGTGCAGGGTATTTAGTGATTTGGCACTTACAAGACCTGATAGTCCGCTTCAGCGACGTAGTCAACCACGCCGTGGACTTTATCCTTGTCCTTCGCATCAACGTACGACAGAAGCCAGTTTTCTTCAACATCTGTCTCCACTCTCCAGGTGAGCGACAGGCTTCCATCGGGCTTCACGAAGTAGACAAGCTTCGCCTTGGGGTCGGACACGGTGCCCTTGGTTCCCTTGAAAGTATACGATTCCTTCTCATGGGAAGCCTCAGTCGAGGCGCTGTCTACGGAAATCGACAGCTTCAAGGTATTCTTAACACCTTGGAGGGCAGCGATGGGATCAGAGAAATCACGTTTAGCCAGGGGATTGGCCTCGGGGACTTTGCCAGTGTAGAAGGAGTTTCCATAGGAGAAGATCTTTCCATCTTTTCCGACCTACAAAACTGTTAACCATGATTCCAGAAGATGAAGTGCAACATACATTGACGTTGAAGTCCGCATTGTCAATATCAATATCATGCGCGGTTTGACGGAAATGGACATGAGCAATGCCATTGTTGCCGACGTAGTGATCATTAACAAGACGGAAAGTAGTGTCGGGAGAAATGGTCTTAATGAGCTGAGTCGCAGCCTCGACGTAGGTCTGCTCCTTGAATGGAGCAGCCGATGTAGTAGCGTCGCTCGCAGTGTCGATCGAATTGACGTACTTCGCCTGAGAAACCAAGCGGAATGCATTCACGTCAACCGCACGACGAGAGAGGCCGCTCGACTGGTGGATGGTGGGATGGGAAAGGACGGCGAGAGGTAGGGCAATGGCCCCGAGAAGCAAGTTCCGCATCCTGACGCGTCAATATGTACAACTTGGGATGCGAATCAAGACTCAAGAAGGGTATATGGGAAGAAAGCAAAAGAGGAGACAAACAAAGAGGGAAGGACGAGCTTGACGATAGAAAAACTGGAGAATGAGGCATCCCTCACTACCTATTTATATGGGATGATCAACTGGTAGGAGAATTATCCAGCTGCCACATTGGGATAGCTCTACAAAACCCATCTTCATCTATGGATGGCATGCGAGCTGTTGGTGGGTTGCAAAAGGCGATAAGAAAGTCTCCCTCCGTCCTCCTCCGAGACAGTTACATTACTCTTGATCACACTCCCCCAATCCCCATGCATATCCGAATGGGGGATCAGCTGAGTATGCCATTGACCGGGGGTATTTCTGCAGATAGCACAACCCAGGGTTGGGTCGGACCAAAAGTAAGATTAAGGTGAACCACTTTGGCCGTCGGGTCTCCGGGTTGACTTTAGTAGAATCCACATAGTATGCCTCAAGGGGATTATCACCAAGACATTTTTATATTGGTGTTCACTTAAACAGGCCAGGGTACATGGACTGCGAGTAATAACTGCCGGAGTGCATTGTCACCCAGTCCAATAAAAGTAAGTGGTTCTTCGTTGTCCGTCGGCCTGAATTAACAAGCATCTTGGCAATGTCTTGGGTTACATGAGGCATCCGGGCCACGCCAAGCCAGCCTCAATTTTGAATTCCCACGAGTAGTGCATCTTTGCTGGAAAGGGTGGAAATGCGAACACATGTTGTCTTCTGGTAAGATTCAGGGATAGAAGAGGACTGGCTAGAATACTGCACAACACCAAGTATACCTCATTGACGGGATTTAATCAAGATGGTGGGAGATGTTCGTGTTGACATGTGCATGTAATAGTTTAGATCCACCCCATTCGGGCATCGACAGGGGATCTTCCCACTGATTGGGCTGCCTGGCTGTGACTAAGCAAGATAGTGCAACCCCTGAGTCTCCCAGTGATCGATCTATCGGTTGTTTTTGATTGGGGGCAGGGCTTGTCATGTCTACAATTGCCCGCAGTTACTCCGCAGTTTGGACCCTGCTCTCATATGAACATGATGCAATGAGAACTCCACGTTCTACTAGTACCGACAGGAGTCCACTGAAAATGGAAAGGGCGGTCCACAGAGGAAACCCAACACCGAGCACCACAGTGGCTGCGGCATACCCCTGACAATATATCATCGGACATCGTCAATTATCAACTGCTATGAGCCTATGACGCAATCGTATATCCTCCACTATAACTTCCTCCTCCTCCTGAAATACCATCACTGGATGTGCGGTTTTCCGCGTTAGATCGAGTGAAATTGAAAGATGAGATTGACTCGAGTGCTGTAAAGCATATTGTTTGCACCTAACAGACAAAAGGAGCCTCTATCATTGTTTATCTGCTGATCTCGTGTTATCCTAATCTTGTACCTGTTTCATGTTCCATCGCAGTGGACCGTTGCAAATTGGATGGTGATGCAACATCAAGATGGTTACCCCAAACGAATATCAACCTTAGACGGCACAGGGTTATGACGACCTCGACAAATCGGGTATAAAACTTGTGACGAACTGTTGGGGCTAACCCCTCTCTGTTGAACACTAAAGTCTTCTTCACAGATTCTGACTTACAGGGATACCATCAACGCGATTGATTCGCATAATCTTCAGCTGTCATAGTTTAATCCATCGCCCCATCCAAGTTTTCACAACACTTTTGGCTTCATCAACTAATCCAAGGTCAAGGAGGAGCTGGGTTGTACCTCGGACGGCGGAATCCAACGCTGAGAAGATCCAAGCATGGACGTAGCTAGTATGTTCGCCAATAAATATGGTCTTCATCTCTGTTTGATAATATGCTGGAAGATATAATTCTTGCTGGCCGACCCAAGGCGACGCCCAAGCCCCCGCCTGGTGCTCGTCTACTTCCCAGCATTGTCGATCATATATACCTGGCATAGATAAGTCACCTTAATCACACAGAGGGGGGGTGGCGTACCTGTGAACTGTTCAGCAGCGATAGGGCCATGGAATTCTACCATCGCCCGCTGGATAAGAGCAATATGATCCTCGGTGCTCAAAGCAGCCGTCGAGCGAGCCGGAGTACCGCTAATATACGACGCAAGAATGACACCAGGTCCTGTGCCGTTAATATTGAACGACGGGTAGCAAACCGAGCCGACTCCTGGTACGTCCACAGTGCCACAACCTCCGTGGATAGGATTCTCTTGATGCTCCCAAAATCTAGTCTCATAATGCAGGGCCATCTTGCAGGATGTTTCATAGTTCAGCCCCGAGATCGCACGACTCAACAGGGAAGAGTAGCGGGGCAAGTCCCAAAGTCGGACCTTGCTAAACGGAGCCGAGACAACAGCGTAGTCATACTCCTCGCTTTCAGGGACCATCTGCAAGGGATCATTTCGCCAATTGACAGAGATCTTTTTTGTTTTCTCGTTATATGAGAGACCTTCGATTTTGCGCCCCAGTGTAGTCTTGTTCGCTACATGGGGCCAGAATGCACGTGGAAGAGATTCCAGACCTTTGTCAATCGTGAGAAACTCAGTAGCTGCGAAATAAACATCCTCATAGATGATTTCCCAGATTGATTTGGTGCTAATTCCGGCCACATAATCCGTGACATTTGGGTCATAACCCAGTGCGTAGCGCAGATACGCTTCCTCAGACCAGTGAAGAAGCCCATGTTCAACCGCGGCTTTATGTGCACGAAACATGTTGGAGGCCGCCTCCTTCAGCATGTTGACTTTGTCTTTCTCGGTAAATTTCCCGAGATCAGCCCTTGCGTCCGTTACAGCCATTTCATTAGGGGGTGTGGCCGTGTACACCAGAGAAGGGTCCTCTGCTACCTGGGCTGCGGTCGGAATGCGACCATTGGGAAGACGATTTCCTCCGGTCGAAGTGGGAACATTTGATGCGTTTTGAATAAACGGGATAAAATCAACGTTCAGCTCCGGGTGGTCGTTCGCATTCATCTTGTTGAGGGTATCTGCTAGCTGGAATACCATCTTATGGTCTTGGATGTCAAAGGTCTCATTCGTACCCGCGTATGTAATATGGACAGGGAAACGCATGGGACCCATCTCTTGGTACTGGTACTGGTCGGGACGGGTGTTGTTAAGATACTTGGTGCGAATCCGACCTCCGATTCGATTTGATGATTCGATGATATGCCAGTTATGGATGCCAACAGAGTCAAGAAGCAAGCTTGTCATTAGACCGGCCATACCTCCTCCAACAATCGCAACAGACGAGTCTTTTGCCTTGGCCACAGCCGCATCACCGGATTCCTTTCCTTTCATATATGCAACTCCGTCAAACCAAGGACCCATGGTGTCAGCCACGTCTGCAATGCTCTCTCGGCGGCCAATTGGAGCAGCCACGGAGATAGGATCCGACCTCCCTACCAATGCAGGTCCGGAGAACGCATGAAGGCAGTGGAAATGCGGTGCATCTGGCGGTGTTGACCAAACAAACCGTTCGGGGTGTGACCCTCGTTTGACAATCACTCTCCCAATATCATGGTGACCTTGAGATGTACCAGCAATGTCACATTCTCCATACACAAGCTGAATTTCACCCTCAAACCTCTCATCCAGGAACTCAAGATAAACGTTATGCAACGAGTCCGCTGTTATACCAGATGGTACATGAAATCGAAGCAAATCGGGTTGTGTTTGAAAAGCAGCGGCTGAGCTGATAGTCGAAAGGCTTAAGGTTAACAAAAGCCGGCGCATCTGCCTCATTATCGATGTTATGAATCAGAACTTATTGATGATATCTACCGAGTATACAGCACCCCTTGCGTTTCGCAGTCTTATATAGATTTCTGGGTTCGTGCTCACTTGACAATCTCTCCGCGCTTTGCCGGTATAATAGCTTGATTTCCAATCACCGGTCATTGAGAGCATCAAATACGAACCTCCGACCTCGTATCTGAGAAGTCATTACAGCGTTACGTAAATGCTCAAGGTCTTACTTAGATTGTATAACCAGCTAGGCACCCAGTACAGTCTCTGGATTACGGGTTTTTAAATTTCCTGACCAGTATGCAACCATCAAATAATGTTATTGCCACCATGGTGTATTTAAATTACGATTACCTAGAGGATTATTACAGGCCCATACTCCGTATAGGTTTATCGTTTGATACTATGTAAATAGCAAACGGTCCATATTAAAATATATTGGAAATGGCTTTGACACATTGCATTCGGGAAATTTAGAAACTGCAGGCCGGAGACTATACTACAACTACTCTAATGCGCACAGTATTGTCGAGAAGAAAGCCATACTGACACCAAGAAGAGCTACTATCTTTGCTACGCTTATCTTGAACCCGCCGGGCTGGTTATCAACGATAGTTTCCTCTGTGTATGCTACTTTTCTTTATCCGTTGTCCTTCTCTATCGTTGTTATGCACATCCTAGGATCCAGTCAGCACTGTCTACATGAACCATTGATACCGCATCGCATGGCATTACCAGCTAGGGTAGGGATTAACATTCCCGAGAAATCTGCCTTATCAGTTCCAGAGAGCATACAGTACAAGCCTTCGGTTCTGGAAGCCGCGGACAGTACTCTTGGCATGCATCCTAGCCACTAGTAGCGTGTTGCTTTATCATCATTCCCACCAATGATTAATTAACTAAATACGGGGTGTATGTCATCCCTTGTTAAAGACAGGGCGTGAACACGGATATCTGGCATGTAGCTGATAAGTTCCTTGGTTTGAGTCATCGTTTGGGTGAGAAACATTACACGTCATAGTTCAGCTATACAAAGGCGCATACTTCTGGGATATGGCTAACTGGAGAGCTAAAACTTAAGCTAAGAGGATATCATGTTCCTAAATTCCTTTCTTGTGTAGATGCGCTGTGACCAACCTGATGACATATATTGCAGTTAGTGGTTGTCAGCAATACCTGATATACCCGTCCTGCCATTTGCAAAATCTGTCAGTATTGTTGATGCTGGGAGGAGAAGACTATATTACCATAATTTAAAGCAAATGGTTTGTCCTTTGATAGGACTCACTATAGGTTTTTTTTTTTTTTTTTTTTTTTTTTTTTTTTTTTTTTTTTTCTATTTTTAGATTTTTTGCATTTTTTAATCTGACTGTCGCCTACCGTATCTAATAAATCAATGTAGTACAAGGACGGAGCCACAAAGCATAGATGACATTGCATATGACATACAAAAAGCAAGTTCCAGCTGTTGAGTAACATATTCTGCAGCAATTCTGCCTGTTTCCTTGGTATTTTACAAAAAATAAAGTTCTCATTTTCAATAGTTGTTGTTCACATGCATGAAACACAATACTTCAAATTGTCGAAAACCTCGGGGGAAGAAGCTATGTCGTGAGGTGCTAGGATAGCGGTGACTAGATAGTATATTGAAACTATCGTGCGATCTAGTATCGCTTGGTGAGTATGTTCCTCTATCTACGAGGGAGGGCGTAGACAAACGCTTTCTTATGTCTACGTATCCCTTAGCCCCTTGCGTGTGATATATCAGATCGCTACGGGACTAGGATACACGAAGGTGCCTTAGGCATCCTGATTTCCAACACAAATCTTGTTTTAGATACTCTTCCAGCTGCACACTTTATATTAGTTTGCAGAGGTATAATAGCTCCTTTATTCCGTACATAACTTCGGGCTGATTCCAATACACTGATAGCATAGTAAATAGACCCCCTAAGAAGGTCCTAGAAAGAAAGGTTCTTGCTATAATCATTACTAAGTTTTAAGCAGAAGCTGTCTGCTAGATATGACCTCAGCACATGAGGGAATACTCCGTACACCGGGATATTCTAAGAGCTAGCTAGTTCGCATCAGGAGATATATTTCACCATTCTAGTAGCGCATCGGTGGCTTGAAAATCCTAGGTGCTGCGCGTAATAATATAAGATGATCGTCGTATCTGCTATTACAAAACTATTCCCCATTTTTTCAATCTCGACAAGGCCAATCTCCTAAGGGGAGTGCCACGGATTTGGGACCAAGTTACAGAGTGAGTATGCGGACTTATCAACAATACAAATCAGAGCATCTGGCCCTGTTGGCCTGTAGATGGCTAACAAATTCTTATGGACAGCAGTGGCTATTGCGGCACCAAGAGTGCAAACCCTCCATCACCAAATGCGCCTAATGATCCATTCCTGGTTGGCACCACCGTTCGGCTCCCAAAGAACAATGGGCGTGCCATTATCAGGGCTTGAAGCAGCAAGATCCAGAACTTTTCCCGGATCAGCCATATTGTGGAAGCTGCAAGGCACATAAGCATGAGAAAGCAGCAAAACAGCGGTAGAAAATTATACACACATGTATCCGAAACCATCGTTGGTAAAAGCTCTCCACAATGAACGTGGATCGTTTGGGTCGGCTAACGCTGCGATTGGCCTGTCACCCCCATCTAGAGCACGTATCAGCCTGACATATTGTATACAACATAGTGTTATATCCACAAACCAGGAGCAGTAATTCTTTTACCCCCTGCAGCAGAGGCGATCATGTACGTATCATCCTGAACAGGTAGAATATCCCAGTTCTGGTTAGATCCACCATTATGCTGCCTTCAAGTTTGTGAGTAACAAAAGACCAGCCGGTTTATTGAGAAAGAGTATATAAAGCTAGCAATACATACCAGCCAATAATACTCTTACTATCACTGCCACTTAGATCAAGGACAGTCCCTGTTGCTTTATTTGTGAGTATATATTGTCCTGGTTCGATGTAATTATTCATAGTGATGATATAGCTGTTAATTTGCGCCAGGCTAGGAGCCTTTCAATGATCAATGATTGAAATCTGGTATGAGAAGAAACTTTATACCCCTAAACTGCAGGATTAGAGATATTTGAAAGAAGTCAAATACTGGATATCGTCGATACTGGTTGTCAACGTTATAAACGACATACCAAGCGCTTGGAAGGGAGGCGGGGTAAAGCTGAAACAAAAGCCACGTCAATAGCAGTACCTCATGCCACACATGTAAGTAGTTAAAGTACATGCATGAGCTTTGACGTGGTGCTGCAAAGTTCTACTACTAGTCTTAGAAAGATCTACCAGTGCCAAAATCACCTCATTGGTTATCAACACAAGATTGACAAGATTGACGATGCACAGATCTCTTCAGGGCAGGTCCGTGAACCCTACTATATATCCAGCCAAGAAGGCAGATCAACCGCTTCCGGTCCTCCGTAACCCTTTTAATAGAATAAGTTAGTTGGATTCTATAACATAATATACTCCGTAATTGTGCCTTCTCTATAATTGGGGTACTAAAAATTCAAAGAGCAGGCCTTCTAATCCTTAGATACATTTTAAAAACAATTACACGAGTTAGTCTATCTAGTATTGAAACATATGGCTTGACTCCCTCTATTGGCTTCACTAGGAAGCCTGGGCTTTTAAGTTGGTCGAATGGTTTTGTCTTGACATCTAGTATTATATTAGCCCAACAAATACTATTATAAACATTTTAATAATACTACATCAGACAGGCAGGTCGACTGAATAGCAGGGGCCTTGTCTCAGCGACATCTGCGGCCGTGAGTAGATTGTCAGCCATCGCTGTCCATGCTACTCCAGCCTGCCACATCAGACTCTCCAGGACATTGAATTTCCTCTTCCTAGAGCTCATGGTTTATTTACGTTTCTTAACTTCTGTATATATACAGGTGATCAGGTAACGGGAAAGCTCTTGCTGTTCCCATGATCATCGTTGGAGAGAGCATGCGGGGTACTGGATCATTGCCTTAAGCTCCTAGGTGGAACTCCAGATAGGCAGTCTTCCTTTGTTCAATGGGTTCCTGTCAGGCCATGCCAAGCTCATAAAGGCACGTGTAATCCATCCAGAACCGCAGGAATCCCTTTAAGCGCCAGCAAGAGCGCCAGATTTCATTGGGTCATTGCAGTGGTTGGTTCGGCAGCCTCTGCCGTATGGAAACGATATAACCCAAATCTATTCGAAAGGAATATCTGACTCACTAGCAATCTACTAGTTGGGTGTTGCGCCTTCAGGGAATTTACAGGAGTAATCCTAGCCACAGAACTGGTCATTAATAAAAACCAGTGTACTGTTTTAAAGTTCAGGTACGCCAAACGTCGCCATTAGGCTGACTCGAAGAAGGTAAAAAAAAAGGGACAAATGAACAACCATTAACTTCAGCCGCTGCTGCAGAGAGCTACCAGCCTCTAAAGAGTCAGGCCTATGCCAGGGCATCTGGGTGCGTGAAGCCAATCGTCACAATCTTCAATATTTTTCTGGAGAGAGAAAGTACGACATGGTCTATGCGCGTGAGTTGGTGCTAGTATTGACGGGTAAGGACCCCAAGCCCGTTATTCAGAAGTGGTACCAGCTTCTCAGACCTGATGGGTACGTGCAGTGGATTAATCAGATTAAAAAGACGTGTCCAGAGTGGCGGTCCCGGCTCTCACAAAGCTTGTAAAACTGTGGTATTCGGACGGGTGCCATAACTGGATTAAGACATACCGCAGTTGTAAATGAGGAGGGATGTCGGGATCCCTTGGTTGAATATATTGACGACAAGGCTGAGCTGCTGCGGTCGTTTCATGATCTGTACTTGCTGACTGTAGATGTGTTTGTTTTGGCAATTATTCGCATGAGGGAGCCGGGGACGGCAGTCTAGGTCTTTAGCTCTATCCATGCTAATTACTGAAGAACATGGTTGTGGTGCATCACTGTCTATTCCACGGTTCGTGGTGGCTGCGAAGAAACCGCAGGATTTATGTTGATTGGGCTTTTTGTACCAAATACAACGAATGCCATACAAGTAAACCCCCATTCCACTCTGGACAGATTTTGCACTCCTTTTTTACTCATTTTTCCAGCTTTTCTACTGCGTGACTTTAAAAAGCGTGAATAAAGACTATAGTAGTGCTACTCTGCTCAGACTATGTAACCAACCGAATTTAGTGCAGTATACCTGTGCACCAAAATGATTTTGATATTTGTCAGGTCTCCTACTTCACTATGTTTTCAGGTAAATATGATATGCAAATACGAAGTCGGGACATAGACTGCAAGCCTGAGGCCGAGACATTCTTGGCCCTTTACTAGTAGTCTAGTAAACCTTAGTGGCACAAATATAACTTAGTAAACTCTTGGATCATAGTTACTAGAAATCCCGTAGATTTGGAAAGACAACCGGAAGCTCGGGCGAGACTGTAGTTTCGGAGAAGGGCTACAAGCCCAAAGGCCACCACACAATCGCATATAAAATTTAACACTTGATCTACTTATAGAAAGCTCATTGTAATATCAAAGCATCCGGCCAGGCTAATATAGTGAGAGTAGGATAATGCTTAACTAGAAGTTTATATACTGGCTAGGATGGAATTCCGATGAGGCTCTCTCTGGCCATTGTTTGTCGAGCTCTTTCCAGTCTCAGCTGTAATTCCCACAATAGCGGACTGTTGACTGAATTGCAAACATTATGGAGAAAAGCCATGGAAGTGTTCCAAAATTCCGGGAAGGCCATAACACATATTATACTGCAGAACTAGCGAGCTATCCATTTATTTCAAAGTTATGGATTTGACATCCACCCTATTCCCTAAGTCGATGAAGAGATAAGATCCGCCGCCTTCTCAGCAATCGCATATACAGTTGCCTGGTAGTGACCGCAAATTGGCAAGGGCAACACACTTGCATCCACCACCCGCAGTCCCTCCACACCTCTGACACGCAGCTGTGTATCTACGACCTTCCCCATCGCTGCCGACCCGGCAGGGTGGTAGAAGGTATTGCCTCCACACTTTACCTGTGCATCGATCTCCTCGTCCGTAGAGTCTCCACGGAGAGGTTCAAATCCCGGGCGCGTAACTTCACACTCCACCGTCTCTTTTCCTTCTGGCGTCTCCGTCAGCAGCTTCGTTACCTGCCGGATCCCAGCCCGGAGCGCCGCCCGATCCACTTCCGTGGCATAGTAGTTAGGATCGATCAGCGGTGCAGTGTTGGCATCGGCGGATGCAAGGGAAATCTTTCCTCGCGAGGTAGGTACCATCCCCAGCACTGCTGAAGCAATGTGCGTGCCATCCATAGGGACGTCTACCCCGGCAATGGCTGCTCCTGCCGGCGCATATACGACAAGAGTCTCCACATGGCAGAAATTGGGCGAGAGATATGGATGTCCCTCCACTGTCTCGCCGTCAGCTTGCAATGCGCGCACTAGCTCCTCTTTCGGCGCCTGCACCGTGGCATTCCAGTCACAGGGTAGGCCCAGAGCATATGCCGGATTGTTCCACAATGGTGTCCCGATTGACAAGCCAGCCTCTGGATGGCGCAGCTTCCACCACTGGTTGAAGGAGTAGTGGTCATGGAAATTCCGTCCAACATCAGGGGAATCCACAACCTGTAGGATATTATGCTTTTCCAATTCCTGTCTTGGCCCAATACCAGAGAGCATCAACACTTGCGGCGTGCGATATGCCCCCGCCGAGACCACCACCTCTTTCCTCGCGAAGAACTGCTGCCCCCCGACTATCTCCACGCCTGTCGTAACCTTCCTCCCATCTCGCTCCTCAATTAGAACTTTCTGCACCAACGTCTCTGTCATCACCTGGATTCCGTCCTGCGCAGTCCCATACGCCTCACTTGACAACTGCCTTTTGCCCTCTTTCCAGTTCTCCACCAGTTCGCCCAGCCCCAATGGCGAGCCCCCATTCGGATTCTGCACAACCTTTACCCCCAATCTCTCCCATGCGGCCCTTAATGGCTCTTTTAGTGGATACTTTCGGTCCGGGCTACTGGTCGACACAGACACATTATGGATAGGGCCGTCAACACCATGGACGGCGGAATCCACCGCCGGGTCAAAATGAGTCTTCGTCTCGGTCCTCTTAAAGTACGGCAGAAGACCTTCATAGCTCCAAGAGGGATCGCCTACGACGCGTGCCCAAAGGTCAAAATCGACTGCATTGCCTCGAGTCCAAGTCCCATAGTTCGTGGCTGTCCCGCCGCCAACAGCTTTCCCAGCACTATTGTAACACTGGCGCCCGTCGAGATGGGTCTGCGGCACAGTTGTGTAGGCCCAGTCCAGCGGAGAAAAATGGGCACCGAAGCAAGCGAGAGGGGCACCGGTCAGGGGATGATCAACCACATTGGAGCCGGCCTCAATGAGGAGGATTTTAATATTCTTTTGGCTCTGGGCGAGTCGGACGGCCAGGGCACAGCCGGCTAATCCAGCGCCGATGATGATATAATCGTGAGAATTGGAGTCCATGGTAAGAGCCTGATTAAACAAATGATTTAATCAAGCAAGAATTCCTGCCACTGCGATACAGCCGGGACCTTTATTTATATATCTGGCCCCCCAATGCTGGCTTAGCTTTTGAACTAAATTCTGACTCCCAACGTGTAGCACCACCACAGCTGTTGAGGGCGGAATCCAGTGCGTGCGCTAAGCAGGGTAGTCCAGCCAGTGTTGGATTATAGACAAATTAACTGGATTAAATGTGGTACATTTGTTCTCTTCCCATAAGTCTGATACTAAAACTGATAGGTCCATTGGCCCAAACAAAGTCCGCGTTGGCTGCCACATGGCTACTAAGGTCTCCTTTGCTACTTCCGATAGAAGACCGCCCCCTGGCCGAACAATACCGATCGGTCCAATGCGTGCTGCTTCTGGGACAAGCACTGCCATTGATGCAAGATATGGGCCTAGGGATGGCCATATACTGTAATAATAAAAACATCTGTAAAATAGGTCTTGCGAACCGAAAATTAAGAAAATCCGTAAACTACCGGTAAATAAAGCTATTCCTAATTAGGTTATGCGCTAGTCCTAATTTAGGAATGCATTTAGGTCGTTTGTGTTGGTCTCTTTACACTAGTAGAGTTGCATTTGGTGCGGATTCGGGCGGCGGGAGAGTAACCGCTTCGGATTGTCCAATCCGCAGCTTTACTATATATAGTTAATATTACATATGGTAACTACTTAACTAATTGTTGACATATTATTATCCTCCAGATCCCTAGTAGGCTACCGGCTGTAGCTGGTATAGTGTTCTTCTGCTACCCATTCCTTCCCCTGAGCGAATGATCATAGTAATTTTGTCGAGATATTAATTAATTTAAAGGGCTTGTTTCTTTGTATGGGTGCGCAGTTTGGTGGGGACCGCGCTGCTCGGAGGCTGCGCAGCTGGGTGCCGATTACGTTAGCTTCCGCTTATTAATCAATCACTTTAACTACATTGTCCAACCACCCTGCGTCCCTCCGTCTATCTCCGCGGTATGTGGGCGAAACATCTCCACTTAGCAGCTATATAAACCATTGCCGACTACAAAAGGGCCTCAAAATGCTCCAAGTATCGAACCCATCTCATGGCCATCAGCACTAGATTGTTTACTCTGAGTCAGAAAACCTCATCAACTTAAGCACTTCATGTCTCACCTAGCTGCCATTATTCCGGATGCTAAGGCTCCGCTCCGGGTACAGGAGGTTGAGACTCCCCATCCTGGTCCTCATGAACTTCTCATCAAGAACGAGCTTATTTCTCTCCAACCTATTGATGCCAAGTTTGCCAAACTCGCAATATTCCCCGTGGAATATCCAGCGATTCTGGGCATGTCGTATGGCGGGAGGGTCGCGGCAGTCGGCAGCGAGGTTACCAATTTTAAAGTTGGCGACATCGTAGCCGCAGCGAAGACAGCCGGCGCCGCCGGGAATAAGTTCGGTGCCTTCCAGAGATACGTGATAGCACGAGATATCACGACAAGCAAGATTTCGGAAAGCGTTGATCTCACTGTTCCTGTTACCTTGATCGGTAACCTCAGTACTGCTGTCGGTTTGTTCAACGCAAGTGTGGGTTTGGAGAGGCCCGATCCCAACGGCCAGGCACCCGCCAGAGGCAAAAAGGTCTTGATTTATGGGGGTACGTCGAGCTTTGGCAGTTTGTCAGTACAATACGTTGCCCAGGCGGGATACAATGTTATTACTACCACTTCGCCGAAGCACAAAGATCTTGTCTCAAAGCTTGGTGCTGTTCAAGTCATCGATCACACGCAAGTCCATGAAGCGCTTGTCAAAGCGCTGGTTAAAGAGGGTCCCTATGATCTAGTTGTCGATTCAATCTCGCTACCGAACACTATTCAAACTACTGCTGCAGTTGTTGCTGCACAAGGTGGTGGAAATTTACATACGCTACTGCCCGCTATTGGCCCTGAGAGCCTCCCACAAGGTGTGACTCGTCAATTTGCTTCATGGTCCGTAGCACTAGTGGAGGAGAAGAATGCAGGGCTGCTCACTTGGGCATTTAAAACCTACCTTCCGCAGGTAACTGCCAACGGCAAGGCTATTCCGCTTCCTAGCAAGAAGGCCAGCGGTGGACTGGAGGGACTGAATGATGCGCTTGATATTCTCCTACAGGGAGTTAGCGGTCAGAAGATAGTTATAGATCCCTGGGAATAGGAAAAACTGTTCTAGGGGAACAAGATCTTGCTCAAAATTTAGCAACAAGCCAGGCCATACCAAGTCAGGATAATAGGCAGCGTATCTAATACATGGCGTAACGTGTATCTATTATAGATAGCTAGCTTAGGAGCTTTCTCGTCATTTTTTGCCCTTCCTCTTCTCCCGAGTTTAATTAAGAATACTGTTGGAAATCAGGATGCCTAAGGCACCTTCGTATATCCTAGTCCCGCAGCGATGTGATATATCATATTCAGGGGCTAAGGGACACGTAGACATAAGGAAGCGGTTGTCTACGCTCTCTCTTGAAGGTAGAAGAATATACTCACCATGCGATACTAGATCGCACCGATAGTTTCAATATACTATCCAGTCACCGCTATCCTAGCACCTCACGACATAGCTTCTTCCCCGAGATTCTCAACAGTATATATATTTAATACTAGATAGTTATTTTAATACTATATGTAAAAAATACTATACTTGTATATAATTTTGTTGTGTTATATTTCAATAAATACTATAGATATATATATATATATATATGTTCGGGCCATATAAATCTTCCTATTACAAGATTTTGCAGCATGTATTTCAAGCAATCTTTATATTATAATAGTATAGTTATGTATTTTTATATAAATTATAGATAAATCTAGTATAATTTTTATATATATTTAATTTTTTTCTTACTATTTTTTTTATATTATTTATTGTAGGTACCAATAGTACTATGTTGTATTATAAGCTAAAAACTGAGTATAAAATTACATAAGTGGTATATAAAATACAACGCAATTTTTCTGCTTTTTTTATATATTTTTATAAAATTTTACCGCTTATATTGCTTATAATATAGTAAATTTAATTCCGACCGTCATATGTTGCGAGATATATATATTTTACATGTATGGGTAAAACCCATGGTTGGGTTGCGCGGCTACTGGATTATTCAGACTTTCGGGCGGAACTGTAAATGGAAATGGTTCAGGGCATTCTGCATGTAGCATTCCTAATCTTCATACTTGGCTTTGCCCTGGAGACTTTCGTGGTTCCTCTCATGAATACACTCTAGACTACAGCAAGTAGCTTCCAACTTTGGGCCAATCGTGCCGCCGTTAGGAGAAGAGCCCCAACTAGTAAACTGATCCCAGAGTAAATGGACAGTGGAAGATAACCATATTTGCCAGCAAGTTCACCACTAATAGGGACTCCTGCCATAGCACTGCTCACGGTTATTAGCTCAAAATATAAATGAGACTCATAGACCAACATACGATAGAGACGTTGAGGCCATGACAATGCCAATTGTCAGCCCAATTGTGCGTGGGGTCGAGATTTGTACCGCGCATGCTTGCTGCAGAGATAAAATGGCCTATTTATATTAGCTTCAGTCCATTGTACTCACAATACTAGAAATATACACCGCACTTACTCCAGACGCAAATCCATATGCAGCAGAGAATATCACCAAACCAGCCACAGACGTAGCCTTTGTCCAGCACAAAGCGATGATCCCAGACAAGAATGTAGCCATGATGCAGCAGTTATATCTGCCGTATTTGTCGGCAATGATTCCAGGGAGAATGCGACCAAAGAACGAAGCGCCATTAATGATAGAGGTTGTGTAAAAGGCAAGGCTACTGTTGAACCCCATATCAATTGCATACGAAGTTGTAAAGAAGAAAGGCGAAAACATCCCAAAGTAGATGATGAAGAAGGCGAGACAAGACAGCTGCAGAGACGGCTTTTTGAGAATAGAGTAATCTGTTTTGGAAGTATCCTGTTCTTTTTGGCCTGCAGCCTCGCCATCGTCAGATTTGGACTGCAGTGCTGGAGCAACGGACGAGGGTGCCGGGGGGCGGCAGCATAGACAGGAGATTATAAGAAGAGGAATCATGATAAACGCAACAATTCGCATAGTCCACCCAAAGCCGACATTAGGTTTTTTGAGGAGCTCATTGATAGCTATAGGCCAAATCACACCTCCGATAGAAGAGCCTGATATAACAATGCCCATTGCAAGGCCCCGCTTCACCTTGATATATTGACCTACAAGGGCGAGCATCGGACACACTAATAATGCCATGGATATTCCAAGAAGTATACCTTGTGCAAGTATGAATTGATAGAACTCCTTGCACAGGGAGGTCATCATGACGGCGAAGACTGTTCCCACAGAGCCAATAAAGAGGATCAACTAGATGAGCTGTTAGCTGATGGGACGCATAGATGTAAACTCACAGAACTGACTCTAGGGCCAAATGTATCCAGTAGTGGACCAGAAATAACTGACACGGAGAAAATGAAGAAAATACTGATTGCACCGAGCCATGCAATGGTTGATTTGGATTTGTCGGCGAGTTGGTTCTTTGCATAGTGTTCTTCAAACACTGCGAATGAGTTCACAAACCCCACCGAGCAGAATACACCTGTGCAAGATCCTAGAATAGCAAGGCATGCTCGAGGCCTGTGAAATGAATATTAGTTATTTTCGTCTTCTTCATTGGAACTGGGGAAATAAATATTCAACGGACGTATATTCGCTACTTGGCTTCGAAGACGTTATCGTTCGATTATCTGACATTTTGATTCGCAACCAGGTGCTTTAAATCGCAGAGTTAGAATTTTTAAAACTTTTTTTTTTTTAAGGTTCTTGGAGACACTTTAGATGTTCTATTTCGGTGCTGAGCATTTTCTTTGGGAGGAGGAACGAGTGGCTAAATAGGCCACAAATTTAAGAATTTCGGCTAGAATTGTAAATATTGTTTCGGAAAGTCCGGTGCAATAAAAAATCCAAAATCCTAGGAGAATGCGCAAAGATACAGAATTCTCTATATGTGTGTATGTGGTGCAAGTAGACCGGAGTGTCCGCGGATACTCCGAAACGCTCAGAGGGCCTTAAATGACGTTCTCTAACCTGCGGAAAACAATAAGCGCAAATTTCTGATTCTACATGTCCACTTCTTCTTTTCTGAATGAAACATTGTCCTCTCCTACTTTATTTATTTTTTTTTTTTATTTTTTTTTTTTTTTTTGGAAATAGACCGACATGCAACCATATCGCGGAGCGTCATTCAAAACCTTCACGTGACCGGCTCCGATATACGGGAACATTGACGAAGATTCCGCTCTGGTCGCAACAACTCCCATCATGAAACGCAAGGCCGCAACGCTCCTCGGTGATCCGACAGCAAAACGTCCCCCAAGACAGGACCCGGTGTCCTGCGAGTCATGTAGACGCAAGAAGCTTAAATGTAATCGTCAACAGCCATGCAGTAGCTGTGCGACTCGCAGGCTAAGATGCAACTACGGCCTTGGCTCTCCTGCCTCCCATGTCCGCAAGCCCGGGGGCGAAGATGAGAATAGAACAGAATTTGGTTCAATTCAAAGGAATGATACAAGCAAAGACCACGCTCCGCATGTCGCTACTGTGCAGCCAGTTGCTAGTCTACAGCCCCGCCGCTACAGCAGGGAATCTTTGATCACGGCGGATCTGCTGGAGAATATACACATGGGTTCCCGAGTACCCACTGCAGCCCCAAGATGGTTAAGGAATGACTTTTACGAAACTCGGAAAAGGGCAAGCTTACCAGTTGAAAGCTATAAGTCTCCAAGTGCTCTTCTTTCACTCTCAAGTCGGAATTGGACAGCCTCGCACGAAAACCCAGCAACAATTAACCTCATCCAATTTCTCCCTACCCGGGACGAAGCAGTTGCCCTTTTCGCATACTATTCTAGCTATATTGACTACCTATATCACATATTAATCCTGCAACGGACCGAGACTCAGATCAATGACATCTACGAATGCTTAGAGAAAGGCTTGCCAGTCATCCTAGGCCACGTGGCCCTCTTATTCAGTATCGCTGCCAGTTCACTATATCTACAACTATCAGCTGAATCCTCCTCATATGCCGAAACCTGTAGCGAAGAATTCACATTCTTGGCTGGCGCTTCATTAATACAGAATAACCATGCCGCATCTCCCACTGTTGAGGGTCTTCAAGCAACGATGATCATAGCACATAATGTGTGCAATATGGGTTCTCATCCATCAGTCAGCGCGCTTTTCGTACATGGCGCCGTCGTTTCCCAAGCAAAAAGCCTTATGTTGCATTGCATTGACTCTCCTCGAAGTCGTGAGGAAAGGGAGGTGAATGGCTATGACCTAGCTGAAGTAGAATTGAAAAGGAGACTTTGGTGGGACATTGCTACTTATGACTGGTGAGACTAGATTCTCCAATCTCTTTGTTTATATGCTTATTATAGATGGTACAGGTACTTGGGGTTTCTTAGCGGTCCGCAGGAGTGGACCTACCAGATTAGCCCTAAGCAAATGAATGTGCAACAGCCTTTGAATATCGACGATAGCGTCATTCAAGAAGGTCATAATGTATCATCATTACCGAGCTCTGTACCTACAGATATGTCTTTCTTTCTTCAGCGCCTCAAACTGTCTATTGGGTGCCGCGATATTGTGGACGACATCGCCTATGAACAGCTAAATGGCCTAGAAATCAGTTACCCAAAGATTCTCGAGCTGGATCGAAAGATGCACCAGGCTCATTCAGAACTTCCCGAATTCTTTCGGCTTGACCCAGCCTCCAGGCGTCGGTTCGCTGCGCTTTATCGAGAACGACCAGCACTTGCGTGGCAGAGATGTATTCTCCAACAGGGATACTTTTCACGCATATGTCGCCTACACCGTCATTTCTTTATTCGCGGTGCTCGGGATCCGACATATTCCTACTCTCATGTGGTTTGTCTACAGTCGGCTCGCAAAGTACTTGAAATAAAAAGAATCATGGATGAGGAGGAGCCGAAATTCATTCCAAATAGCGCGGTTGTCTGGTCTGTGATGCACCATATGTTTATAGCTGCTGTTATTCTTTTGCTCGACGTTTGCTATAATTGGGATGATGTCCTGGCTGAGAAACGGAAAGAGGAGGTCTTGGATGCTTGCCGTATTTTGAGTAAAGCGCAACAGTCGTCATGTTTAGTGAAAGAGGGGATCCGCGCCATGATGAATGTGCTACAGAAGCACTGGAAGAACGGCAAATTATTGGTGCCGGGCGGATCGCAGTCGAACACTTCCTCATCGCCAGTGCTAGGCCCTACAATTGATAGCGAAACACAGCCAACTTTCTTTTCTTCAGATCCGAAATACTTATCAACGGCTGCTGCTCAAACCGGGGAACAGGTACTCAATTTACCCTACGCCGATCCTGTGAGCGAGGGTGATGGGCGGCAACTGGAAGACATATGGTCGGAGATACTCGAGACCGGTTGTAACTATACATTTGAGGATACCGACTGGAATGAGTTGTTTACTGAATTGACTAATTCTACTTTTCCTTGTGGATAACTTTACATCAACCAATAGTTAGTACATGCATGGTATACTTCATTTCATAGTGAACTGAACGACTTAAGTGACTTGATCAACGTTCAACTGAAAGGTGCAGTCAAGGGAACACACAACCACCCGGCATACTGCGTCGATAGCCTATAATTATACGGAATATTTAACTAGTCATATTTCAATTACGATCTAATAGGGGAGGAGAGGCTATCTCTGCTTAGGCTCAGAATCGCATGACTTTTCGCAAGGCGTTTAATCACGATCCTAGGAAACAAGGTGAGATATTGTGCAGTCATAAGATTGGTCAAAAACTTAATAACACGAGATGAAAAGCGGCAATTTGCGCTCAATATTTTAATGCTACTTGTTTTAGATAGACCTAAATAATCCATCTATTAAATGGCAAGCAATATGTGCCCCAGTCCTATTGAAAACAATTTGATAATCCTTAAAGTGTCGTCCTTTCACGAAGAAAACCCCTCAATAATATTCCCCAATACCTTCATTCTACTGTAACATTCACTTTGCTTGTATCTTTGACTACCCGGTCAGCTAAGATATATCCTGTTATCCACGAAATATGAAAGAAACCCACAAAAGGCAACATGATCCTTGATATTCGTAGCAGAGTCAAGTGGCTTTGGATAATACCATGCCGCGTCCGTAACTGTTTGATCTAGGTAGTTGAAACATAAATTTAGTATATTCCACTCATTTCCTACTTAATTTCTCCAACCGACTGGGTCTCAAAATATACATACCTCCAAGAACAATTGAGTAATACGAAGCAGCTCCCTTCCACCCACAATATGTCGTCGTATTTGATTCCACGAAGTAGGACATATTCTTCAACGCTAAGGCGGGGAACTGTCTCACATTGTGTCAGAAATGCCATGTTGTTTGAGCATGATAATCGGTGCGGATATTTGTACATAGATATTTCCTTCCACTGTTTCCCAGGTGGACGATTCAGCGAGAAGGGTTCCGTTCAAAGTGGCTCTGGCGGTAGGCATTTTTAGAAGAGTTTGATTGTTCGTAATCAACCTCCGAGTACGAGAGCAAGACGATAACTCATGAGAGGGGAAGAGGTCAGGTGCACGCGGGAAGGTTAACCTCAAACGGTTGCCCCTAGTATCGTGACGGTGTATACATCACTCTCAGGACATATTATATTGGCATAGAAATTTAAAAATTGCACTCTTGTATTATAATTCATCCTAAAAAATGGAAAAGATCCATGGATGTGGTGGTTCTGTCGTGTCACAAATCAAGATTAGTCCATACATAGCTGCCAAGAGGGGTGATAAAATACTATTTATAAAAATATATATACCGCGTGGATTCATCCACAACCCCAACCTGCGCCAATCCCAGTTGCTTAAATAGAAGCTTTGGGGGAGCTTGCTGGCTTCCAAGGGATTTTTACAATTATAAAAAAATTGGGTTAATAGCAATGCGTTCAGTTCGTCTGAAAGTATAAAGAACTTTTGTTTTGGCTACCTATACTGTTTAAGGGCGAAATATTCTCATATCTGTGTATTCGGAGATCAATACTAGACCATGTCAAATCGAGCTAGTCAAAGAGAGTTCTATATACGATGGTGTAGAGTGAAATAATCTAAAACTTAACATCTAGTACTCTATCAAATCCAATCCATATTTCAATTCGTATTCGGAATAATTTCCAATTCGAGGCGTTAATAATTTTCAGTGGAAACAGTGGAGCAATACAACGGTACAGCTCAATTCCAGGAATGCGGAAATCACGGAATCTCGGAATTAACACGCCTTTCGCATGACAACTTCGGGTGCTTTATCGATAAAACCCAACTCTTCCCCACCATCATCCCTGCTCTCTTCTCTCATTATTCCCAGCTACCACTCTATAACACGCTTCCTGGCATCCGTTCCTTCTCTTATCATTATTAATTGGGCTTTCGTCAAAATTTCAGTCACTTGCTACCTCGAGCCAACACTGCTCCGCCAATTTATTATTACCAGCGGGTCCTCGGAACCTTCCCGCGTAGTTCGGAATAGACACCCCAGATGGACCGCGAACAGTTCAGAAAGGCTGCCTATGCTGCGGTAGATGACAGTCAGTCAATCAGAACTTATCGGAGTTATTAACTGATGATGTTAACTGTGCGACAGTTATAAATCACTTCGACAGTCAGCCAACTCAACGCGTCGTCCCGACAATTGAACCCGGCTACCTGCGCCCGCAAATCCCCGCACAGCCACCAGATGAGCCGGAAGAATGGTCGAAAATTCAAGCAGACATCGATTCTAAAATTAAGCCCGGGTTGACTCATTGGCAGTCGCCTAATTTCATGGCTTTCTTCCCTGCCATTGTCACTTATCCCAGCATTCTGGGAGAGATGTACTCCGCTGCCTTCAATGCTCCCGCATTCAATTGGCTTTGCTCACCAGCTTGTACCGAACTAGAGACAATTGTAATGGACTGGATGGCGCAGGCATTGGGACTTCCAGGCTGTTTCCTGAGTACGTCAGAGAACCGTGGAGGAGGTGTTATTCAGGTTTCCGCCAGTGATGTTATCGCGACAGTTATGGTTGCAGCCCGCGAGCGACGTGTGTTTGAACAGGCACGGGCAGAAGGACTGAAGGAGGGCACGATAGAGTTTGAGGACCGATTGATGGAACTGAGACCACGATTGGTTGCGCTCGGAAGCAATCAGGCGCATAGCAGCACTGCCAAAGGCGCCCTTATTGCCGGCACACGCTATCGTAGCGTCACCGCAAAGCTGGAGGACAATATGGAGATGACCGGGGATGGTTTGCGGTCAGTGTTGGAACAGTGTGACAATGACGGGTTAACACCGTACTACATCACTCTCGGAATGGGCACGACCAACTCCTGCGCTCTTGATAGATTTGCCGAGATCAAGGCTGTCCTTCGCGAAAAGCCCTCATGGCAGCGGATCTGGGTCCACATTGATGCTGCCTACGCTGGCGCAGCTCTGGTGGCTGACGAATGGCAGTTCATTGCCAAAGAGTTTGCCGAAGGGGTGGACAGTTTCAACATGAACATGCATAAATGGCTTCTGGTCAATTTTGATGCGAGGTAGGCAACTATTCTCCAAGATAGCTGAATTTTTCTTACATCATATCTAGTCTTCTGTTTGTTCGGAATCGGAATGACCTTACCGATGCCCTTGACATCACCCCAGCCTACCTACGTAACCCTTATTCCGACGCTGGAACAGTTATTGACTACCGGAACTGGTCGATTTCGCTAGGTCGCCGATTCCGCGCCTTGAAAATCTGGTTTGTTGTGCGCAGTTATGGTGTTAATGGAATGAAAGCATTCATTCGAAGAACCATTGGGCTTGGTGAAATATTCGCAGATTTGGTGCGCAGTCGACCCGATCTGTTTGAAATAGTCACGAAGCCTGCGTTTTGTTTGACTGTCCTGCGAGTGAAGACCCCGAATGCTGCAGTAATGAATGGTACAATAGTTCAACCAGATGAGAAATCCAATGCACTTACAAAGGAAGTGTATGAACTCATCAACTCCCGTGGTGAAATATTCATCACTTCAACAGTGATTGCGGGTATTTACTCCATCCGCGTGGTGAGTTCGAATGAAGCAGCCGACGAAAAGCATATCCGTCGAGCGTTCGATATTCTCGTCGAGACAACGGAGGAAGTCCGACAACGACAGAATTAGACCACGTTCCGTTTATAAATTATGTATATCCGATGTTATTAAAGGGTGAAAATTATATATAGATATAGATATTGCTGATGGTTCTCAGCCTTGAGAAAAGGCGACCTTGTCTATCCTATCGTTAGCATGAAATTTGAATTTTGAACACGATGCTTGGAATTTTGCCTCACACTCTCTGAACCAAAATACCGAATAACCTAATATTTCAACACCCTACTTTGGTGTTTTTTTGAGATGGAATGACCGCATCCTACTCAGACCGACCAACCAACTGCCTCACAAGGCATACAGCTGCAGACGATATCAGGATCAGTAGCCACTAGAATGGCCGGCTTTGCGCCATTGGGGGCTGGCGTGGACTAGTGCGGGGCACCTAGCACTGCCGCTTTTCAACGCAACATCGTCTCAATATAACATCGACCAGGCGCATTCTACACTGGTATTTGTTGCTCAGCAGTGAAATTATCCTTCACTAGAAGGAGGCCGCCAAGATGCCACGAGGAATGCACAGTCCATTGCCTGCATCGCTACGCAGTAAGTAGTCGATCAATCTATCACACCTTTCAGTGAGATTAACCCTGTGGTGTAGGCGAATGCATTAAAGCCAGTCAAATCCTGGAGTCCTTCATTAATGGCTCCTTTCGTGGAAGCCCGGGCAAAGAACTGCCGGCGCGGGTTCTCGCTAGTGCCAAGGTTTGTGCGACACAATTGTCAGCCAAATAAAAGAAGCATGGCCTAATGGATTTCCAGGGCTTCGCTATTTTCACAGCCTCTAGGGCTGGGTTTCTCGGATCCGTTCGATTTGGATCTGGTATCCTTATTGCCCGCCTTGATGACGGCAGCTGGTCAGCCCCCTCAGCTATTGCAATAGCCGGTATCGGTGCCGGGGGCCAATTTGGTCTTGAATTGACCGATTTTGTCTTCATGTTGGATGATCAGGCGTTGCATACATTCTCTCGTCTTGGTAGTTTAACGCTAAGTGGGAACATTTCTATAGCATTTGGACCATTTGGTCGAAGTGCTGAATATTCGGGAGGCGCGAGCAGCAAAGGTGTCGCATCTATGTTCAGCTATTCCAAGACAAAGGGGATATATGGCGGCTTGACTATTGAGGGCGGTATGGTGCTAGAGCGTAGATCAGCAAATAAGAAGTTCTATCAGCGTAAGGTAACGGTGAATCAGTTGCTGAAGGGAGAGATTGCACCTCCGTCAGAGGCAGAATCTTTGATGCGTGTTTTAGCTGACAAGATCTTCTCTCCATCCACCTCCGAGCTGTCGCGCAACCCTTCGGGGAGTGAAGCAGCAGAACTGTCAGGAGAACTGGATGCACAACAACACATCCCATCTGTTATCCAGGCAGGACTGGATGGTAATCAAGCCATACATGAACTTGAGGGAACACCATCCAGTCCGCAACCTGCAGAGACACTGCAGCTTTCCGTGCAGCCTTCTACCCCTGGGCCCTCTAGAGAGCCTTCCGGGAAAGAAGATCAAGAATCTGGAAGGTCATCTGAAAATGCATCTGGAGAGCCTTCTGAGATACCGGGCCAGGAATCTCCCGAGAAACCATCTAAAAATACATCTGAAGAAATAGCCCCTTCAATCCCTGAGAAACCTTTGCCATCAGATAAGGTGACTCCCCAGGGCCCTTCGAACTCACACTCTGAGGAATTGGCTTCAAATGCCTAAGTGCCTGTTACGGATTCATTACATTATGGGTAAGGAAAGATACCCTTAAATATTTTTATATAATAATGTCGTATACTGACTGTTGCAAGGGAAGAAAGTCGTGCATATACTTTCTCTTGCTTCTCTTCGTTACGTTAACATACCATAATTTCGTACACCATACAAAGTTTCCCTGTCCAATGGAGATGTAAAGTAAACAGCGCATACCCATTAAACTCTCCGTATATGAGAGACCCAGAACGTGTCAATCAGTATCCGACATATCAAATACCTGGATGACCTCGCTCAGGTCTTGATCTTTCCGCAAAGGACTACATCCTCGCCAAACGGATACCATTTAACACCCGTTAACCTTGAAGCCGGAATAGCAGCGCCTTCATCATCAACTCTGCGCTTCGGCGAGACCACAACACCACCCTGACCCAACCATGTCGGAGCAATTGTAACAATGACAGAGTCAATAAGTTGCTGAGAAGTCGGTTCTAGCAAAGAATTAATTATCGACCCGCCTCCCTCAACCATGACGCTACTGAGACCCTCATTTTTTAGACATTGAAGAATAACAGTCCAATCAATACGATGACTTCCATCATCTGTAGTCAAGACATCCAAAGTGATGTACTTCCCACCGTGCCTTTCCAGCAATGCCCTCTTAGCCGAAGGAGGCGAGTCAACGCAGGTGATAATGTACGGTGCACGTCCCTGGCCCTCCCTTGCTAATACTAGGATCTTGGATTCCTCTGTGAAATCCCACCGAGCAGTCGGATCGATTACAATCGGTCTCGGTTGACCGGTAAGCCCCTCACCGCCGTATCCACCTACTCCGGCGATACGACAATTCAATCCCGGGTTATCAGCAACCGCAGTCCCCACGCCAATTAATATTGCGTCATGGCGAGAGCGCAAATAGTGTGTCATCGCTTTGGACTGGGGACCAGAAAGTACAGTGCGAACTCCAGGAGACAGGGCTAAAGATGAATCGAGCGAGGTAGCGAATGTAAGTGTCGTAAAAGGAAGATGGGGCTTTGTGGAGTCTTCATCGTGAAATGGTAGGTGGGGATCTAAGAATATTCGATCGGATCCTGGAAAACTGAGAGCATCTCTGGGTGCGTTTGATGCCTTTTGCGCAGCCATTTTATATTTTATGGAGATGCGTGTGTTGATGGCGATGTCAAGAGAAAGATCATTATAAGCTCCACTACAGCATAATTATCATGGGCCAATCACGTGTTGTCATTTTAACGCAGGAACAAAATTACCATACCACATCAAAACATGCCGAAACTTTCAGTGCATCAGATCCTGCTAATAAATTCTTGAAGTCGACCCTGCATATGAAACAAATCGCCAAATCGCCACGAACCTCAATACAAAACTGGCCCGCCTTCAGTCCAATCGCAACACGATAGAGATATATCCTTGGATGGGGCGTATATATTTGCCAAAATATGGCAGTATTCGATGGGATCATTCCGCCTTCTGGGGCATTTTAATACAGGTCGACCTATTTGTTCGGTAGCCGAAATCCAGGCGTGATATCATTAGAGGGCAAGGCTTTCAATAAACAATGTTTTTGTGAGATATTCTGTTGATTATACTTTATTTCAAGGAATACTCCACGTAGCACATGCCTCGTCATAGCACTCGTTCCACTCTCTCCACAGGCCTATCTTGAAAGATAAACGTCCATTAGGTAGTGATAAACAGAAGTAGATAAGTTGCTACCGAGGTATACAATACAATTCCACTGAGTTAAGTGGGTTTCTGACTCGCCAATATTGCCTTTTGACAGTCTTTTACTGAATCCATTGTATCAAGAATCTACATAGTTTCAGTGACAGTGCACGCGCAATCTTGTAGAGGCTGGGGAGATCCTAAGGCTGAGAAATAGTAGAAATGTACAAATTCCGAAGGAACGCTAACACGAAAAATAAAGTTCAGATATCACACTATTGCACTATCTCTAATATAAATTGCTCTGGGAGAACACGAATGGCCTTTTAAGGCAAAACTACTATCACTACTAAGAAACATCGGCTCTTAATGAGCCGTAACTTGGCAGTATCATGGAAGCTGGAGCCTCAGCAGATCCTACTACAGACTAAATCAAGTGTTGTATACTTTATGCCAGACAAAAGGGTAAATTACTAAACGGATAGTAGAATCATGACGGAGGAGCTTAAAGCGGGCTTTCGGTATATATGCCATTCCCAGGGTGGGAAGTATATCTCAATGGTATAGAGCAATCACTCGGGGAAAGTATCCTATTTCTAATTAGACAACTGGCTCGTGTCAGCATTCTAGATGCTAGTGTGTATGTGGGCCTGAAAGCCCCGAAATATCCGGCAAATGGAGTAATCACCGACAAATAATGCTTAGGAACTCAGTGACTCAACATAATTTCGGCCGATGGAAATAGTCCCAGAATTTAACCTTGACTAATGATGTCTGCATATTTCTAAAAGGCTCTGGTAGGCGAATAAGCATATATGAAGTAAGCACTCAATTACTCGGTAGTAGGACTTAAGAAACACAATCGCCTCTCCACTTATCGTATCTCCAGAACTGTCGTAAAACGTACTTAAAGTCCCTTTCTGCATATAGAGAAAAGTTTTGGAATAAGTCATATCTACTCATAACCTCCCATTCAAACAGATGCATTCAATTGTGCAATATTCTTTCAATTGGATATTGATTTCCACCAGCCTTGAATATGTTGTCAAAGTACGCTGGAGCCCAGAATCAATAAAGGGCTCTGGTGATGCCCGTCCCACTGCGCTCTAAATTGTGAAAGATGAGGGCCGTGAGAAATGACTTAAATGAAGTCATTCTTATCACGGGCTGTTCATCGGACCTGGGTATTGAAACTGCCCGTGCACTCTCACACTGGAGCGACCCTATACCTTACAGCTCGCGATCTGGCGAAGGCTAGAACTGCGCTTGGGGACATTGTTAATAGCCCCCGCATCTCCTGTATCTTAACTTGAACTCTCTGGCGTCTGTTCGTGCATATGCAGGGGATTTCAAATCAAGTCTAAGACTCTGAACATCTTGATTGAGAATGCCGGTGTGATGGCATGCCCTGAAGGTCGAACAGTAGATGGGTTTTAATTGCAGTTTGGAACGAACCGTCCTGCACATTTTGTTTGTCTATCTTCTTAAGCCTGTCCTCCTTTCTACAGTTAGATGCTTATAAGCTTATAAGCTTGTCTATGAAGGGTACCGGAATGTTATTATTGAGGATCCCAAGCCAGACCGAGCCGGTGCAGATGTTATCCTTAAAAGCACCGAGAGTGAGTAACGAGCCCACGGACTAAGTACTTATGCCAGTCCGCAATTCGACCACAGCTTGATGACTGATGAACAATGTCTTCAATCTATCTTCGCTTCCAAAGAGCCTGGAACCGCGGAGCCTGTAACCGGGAAGTCCGGCAATTCTCCGTGGACAGGACATATGAATATTCATGGGCATAAACGAAAACCCTATCGATAGCAACTTTTTAGGCTGGCGAAATTAATCGCAGGATCGCCGGGTACTCTGTATAAAGGGCTGTTGGTCCAAACCCCGTGTGGATGATAGATAATTTCTGCTCTTATAATAAGTGAATTATCTGGACTGAACAGTGGCTTCTGAGCCGCGTGGTAAAAGGTACGTGTCCTTCCAGTTGTCGAGCCCTGGCATAAGTACAATATAAAGGAAACTCCACATGTCATCTATCCTATTGCTGTCGGAGAAGCGCTCAATGAGAGATACCTGGTAGAGCATAAAATCGGCTCTGGTGGCTTCTCCACTGTCTGGATGGTCCATGGCCTTCAGGACAAGATGGATGTAGCCCTCAAAGTTATGCCTTCGGGAGAATGGGGAGAAAACGAAATCCGCATGCAAGACAAAATCTTCCGGAATATACAGAATATCTCTCAACTTTTGACCTAATTGGCAACCTTTCTACTCCCCGGAAACAAGTATAATCATAGGGTTTTAGTGTTTCCCTTAATGGGCCCATGCCTTTACCCTGTTATCTTGAGAAAGATGTCCATGGCCACTCACATGTGCTGCTCAGGAATTGCTAGAGGCCTTGGGAAATTTACACAAGCCGGAATTTTACACCGCGGTGAGTGAACTCTGCTTCCTACTCTCTTTCCTTTTTGTCATTCTAATGGATATTCGACAGATTCGAATGAGAGGAACTGTATGTGGGCGATGGTTCCTCTCCAGTCTCAACAGGAGTGCTAAATACGAGGCACTCGGTCGCCCACTAAAGCAAATTATACCATTTTGGCGATCTCTGGAAGCAGGGTGAGCTTGTTCATCCCGTTGAGATCCCTGAGAACCTAGGCCCAGAGGAATTCTATCTCGGTGACTTTTTGATTGGATGTTTACGCAGCGTGAAATGCATCCTGGAGAGGGTCTCCTGGCCTGGAAATTCAAGAACGTGTGGCCCGCTTTTTAGTCCAATGCTGCACACTATTGTTTGTGACCAAACCCGACGACCTCCCAGCCCATGGCTACGGAGCCATGACTAACGTCGTCGAGGAGATTACCAAACGAATTATGGAGGCACTGAATAAATGCTGTGATACAAGCCAGGAACGGAAGAAGAGCAACGAGAACAGCAAGACAGAAGAAAATACAACCGCAAATAACACCGGCCACTGTAAGCAGAACACCAAGAGGGGTTCCGGCAAGAAAAAAGCCGCTCCAGTCAGACTGGCAAGCCCAACACCAACAAGGATCAGACTGACGAGTCTGACGACAAACTAAGTCCCAAGGTACCCAGAATATCGAGAAAGGCCAGAATAATAAGAACCCGAATATCTTCTAGCATAAGAATAGTGCCAACTGTGGAGAAGTCATGGCCTCCCTTGCATACTACTTGGTCCACCCCAGTGGGACACGGAAAGGTACCAATCCTCAGCCCACTATTACCGCATGGGAGAGAAATAAAAAGAGTGGCAAGGGACAAATCAAGCCTCCCTGCGGTGATCTGAACATTAAGAACTGTCAGAGTAAGCTAGTCCTAGTTTAAGATATTATGTGAAATACCATATCCTATACAGCTATACCCCTCCTAAAACGAGGGAGGGCAGAACTTCTTCCGAATACAATAAATTCACACCTCCTAACCAGAATCCCATATAATTCAACAAGAACGAGGACGGCTGTGGCGAGGGCTGGGGTCTCCAGGGGCAAGTCTCAGAATTCATCCAACCCCAAGACAGCTCAGACTCAGGGAGATACTCCGTCTAGCTCCAAGAAAAAGCCCAAGAAAAGAAAGCCTACGGGCAACTAAGCAGGCGGGTTTAGATGAAACGAAGGGCGTAATGCAGATAGTATTAGAGAGTAATTGATACTTTTAGTATCTAGATATATTTAGTCTTCCAGACGCTTCTAGCTACCTCATTTACTTCGTCAGATGACTTTTCTACCTGAAACAGTAATAATCGCCTCGTAACCATCCAATTATCAGAGATGGTATTTATTGCTTACCTGAAGCACAATCCATATTTTGCAATAACTTTTCTGCATTTAATCTTTGCATTCCGACCATGCCGGCAATATAATATATGCTGATGAGCTGGACTCAGGTTGCAATGGGAGAAATACAGGATTTTTTTAGGACTAAATACAAAGGCATGCATATGCTGACAGACCGAAGCAAGCAAGCACCCTAAGGCGGAGTAGTGGAGCAGTGTGGCCTGTATGGGAGGCAGCTTGATGGTGTTAACTAAGCTTCGTAACGTCTGGTCACAGTTGAGGAATTGTAAAAGTCGAGCCGACGGTCCCACTCCTACCCTCCAGATCAATGAAGACCACGCGAGAAGCGAGAACTAGCAGCGTCGCACAAGGCCCATCCAGCCTTATATGACAGTAACATACTGGACGGATGCTTGTTGGTTTTGGCTCTCCTTGCAAGACTCAACCAATAGCAAACCACCTTCATCATCCCTTGTCCGACGTCACCCTCGCCCACCTAGCCATATTATATAGGCTGCACATATATAGTTTGCACAAATTGCTTAGCATCTGGGTGGTTTGGTGCTCAACAGCAAGACCGTCATGTCTCTGCCGAACGGTAACTAGAATCTAAATATAAAACCGATTACTAACCTTCAGGTGTCTTTAGATTAGCATAGAGTTATTATTCACACACTTATATATGAGCTTGGCAGGTAAAGGTGTTATTATTATTATATACAACTTGGCGTGTACTGAAACATATGTACATTTTAAACTGTAGAACTAGGCAATATCACCCATACAATCTGTCACTTTGATCAAAGGCACGGAGCTGCAAATATCTTTATTATTGACATAATAATATACACAAAAAACTGAAGTATATGAAATGCAAAACCTATTTACTGTAACCCAACGCACAAGATTTAGGGCTATTCCACATTAACTTAACGAGCGACATCCAAAAGACCACGTATTATACCAGAATCTAGATATAATTACTAATTGTATTGTACGTCCTCTGTCTTCCTAGACCTGTTTAGTGGTCTCGTTTCACGTCCACAACGGGCCCCTTGTACTCTTTTTGCCCTTTGACGACGTACATCCCCAAACTGATTATAAAGACACCCACGAACAGAACCACACTCCAGTTAAAGTTATCGAGAGTAACCGGTCTTTCAGTGGGCCAGAAGGACCAAAAAAGGGCAAAAAGCACGTATAACAGGGCCATCATATTAATATATATACCGTATTCGCCAAGACTCCAGCGTCGGACCGGTAGTGTTTCCGGATAGTAGATCTTGCGCCACATCACACAGCTAATCGATACGGCGTATGTCCACATTAACGCAGCGACGTTAAGCGATATAATGGCGTTGAAAGCTGTCTCGGAGCCGATATTGATTAGCGACAACAGACCACTGATAATACAGGATAGACCGATAGCATTGACTGGGAGTTTGCGCCTTTTGTTGACTGTGCAAATCCATTTCGAAAACGGGAGACCTTTGTCACGGGCAAACGCATAAGTCTGACGCGCCGTAGACGCGTTAAATAGGATGTTGCTGAAGATCACAGGGATGAGGATGATGGCCGTGAGGCCATTGACACCAGCCTCTGGTAAAGCTTGCTTGAAGACATAAATGAAGGGAAATCCCGTCGGATCGTCAAGTGCATCCTGCACAGATGGCATAGCAAAGGCTAAAGTGATGATCAGAACCAAAGCTAGGATTCCGTTGCTGAAATATCCCCAAGCGATGGCAATAGGCACGTTTCGGCCGGCATCGCGAACTTCTTCGGACATATGCGCGGTCGCGTCCGAGCTGAGAGAGCCGTAAATGGCAGAGATCTGCCCTATCATCAAGGCAACGCCAACATTGTCCCATCCAGCGAGGGTGCTGAATTCTGTAAAAACTGCCTTCGCGGGCTGCCGGGGTGCCATTGCCCAGAGAACAACTATGACTACAACCCAGCAGAGGATATGTAATGCCAGTAGTACATTCTGGATGCGAGGCATCCAGCCTGCCGCGTAGACATTGAAAAAGTAAATTACAGCAATCATGGCAAAGACAAATAATGTGCCATGCCATCTTTGAGGGCTATAGTCGGGATTTCGCACACTGATTAGACCCTGGATAATGGTACCTGTCAGAAATGAGCCTGAGGCGGCCCCTGCCTGCCATGCAAGGACGGACATCCAACCTATCTCGAGTGTCAGATAACGGATATTTTGAGATATCCTGGAGAATCGCAAACCAGTCATATAGCTTAAAAACTTCTGATACCGTTCGGAAGCAAACTCCGACACCCAGTGGTACTGTCCACCAGAAGTAGGAGCCCTGAATCTCATCATCAGTTGACTGTCCAGCTATCGAATTATTGCCCCTAGGAAACTCACATGGACGCCATTTCAGACAGCGAGACAATGATAAGACCAAACCCAACAAGTGTCCAGACATATGTCCAAAGCAAGCCTGCCAGGCCACCATTTTCCAGGCCTTCAGTGTTGGATCTGCCCCACGGTCCACGGCGTTAGTTCGGTGTTTCTGGGTTCGGTATGCACGGCAAAGGGGCTCGAACATTAGAAGAAATTCCCAAGTAGCTTGGAGGACGGAGGCAAAACTCAATGCAGCCAAAGGTCGGAAGTTTCTCTGCAACAATATTTACGGTTAGGTGCCTGTTTCTTTCTCGATGGCCAATTCATGCCGCTACTCACCTTGAATTCCTGAGCCTTTCCCATGCGGCTCATGTCATTATGATCATATCCGGTACCATATTCCGTGCTATTCTTCTTACTAGATCCTAACTCCAGCGGCTGGAACCCTGTCTTGTAGACGAGCTGCTCTTCATTTTGCACATGGGGAGCCTTCGGAGGATTTTCTGCCATTTCTAGCGGCCTGAGGGAATCGGACGCGAATGGTGGAATAAACGACAACAAGGCTACACCACTCCAGAGAAGGGAACAAAAGCAAAAACTGCAAATGAGTGATGTAGCTCACAAAGCGGGACGATCGGATAGGTAAGAAAAAGAATTTGTCCGCGGTCGCAGTGTCAGAAATCCAAATCGATTTCCTTTGTTCTTGCATGACAGGGGGTCATTTCGGGTCATTTAACTGGCGTGCGAACCACTCTCGCTGTTTGCATCCGCTAGGGGAAGTTAACACGATCATGGCGTAGATCCAGCTTTAGTGGAGAATAAAGTAGCAATGATAACAGGGAGTCCGATCCTTACTGTGTAAAGTTTTTTTAGATGCCGTTTCATTTAATTTACGTTGAGTGTGCTGACGACCCGAGCCCTTAAGGAGGAAACGGCTCGGGGGAGAATTGCCAGATTAATGCTATTTACACTGTGGCCATCCTGTCAAAATAACTCATGCACCACCCTTCGCTAAGAGTGATGTAGCTGTGGCGGGGTTACGTTCCAATTGAGATGGGCTAAAAGGTAAATCTATTGATATCGACAAATCGTCTGAATATTCCCCGGAAAGATTGTGAGGGGAAAATAATCATCATAGGCTGGCACACCTGTGGTCAGCATTCTTGGCAACCATGCAACCTCACGAGGCTTTGAGCCAGAAAAGTCCACGATCCAAGGCAGTAAACTCGGGACAAAATGCAAGATGTACGACCATCGCGCTGCCAAAACAGAAACCCGATCAAAGATAATTGCCACGGTTGACCGTGAACCGTTTACAGAGTTTGATCCTGGTGTCTTACTCCATTTTTAGATTATTGAAAGGCTCCGTAGTTTCATCAGTCCATGCCTCTCTGAGGCCTCTTACTTTGCGGGCCCGTTCTTAGACCCAGGTGGCTGACAGGAAGAGCATGGATTGTCTGTCAATCTTCGGGCATTGCAATCCTTTGTGGATCGAAAGTTTGGGAACCCCACTTGGTGGCATTTCGGGCCGTCTGGCCAGCTGCTAAAATTACGGTCCGTTGCTGACAATCGCTATGAGATTCGCTGGACCGTCAGCCGAAAGCTTGCCAGGGAATAAATGCAGCTTATGTGCTGTAGCCTGTTATGGCTGAGGCAGGCATTCGAATCCGTATTGGTATGAAACTGACAGCCGAGGGTCAGGGTCATTATGGTGGGAAGCTGTTGGATTCGTCCTACCGTGTGCTACTTACCTTGCCAAAAATCCCCTGGCATGGTGGAAGCAAAATGAAAATACTATCATTATGCCAGGGGACGCCCAGAAGACGATCGATCGTGTTCTATCCAGCCTTGGTCTATTATTTCACCCGGATGATCCCGGCTAGGATCTCGAGACGATTATTATAGTCGCTATTCGCACCATTCCCCTGCTGGCGTGCTTGTCTTCCGGTTGCGATGCCTGGACCCTCTGTCCTTCCGCCGGGAATTGCTCCCCCCTTAACAGAGAACAATGACTACAATCATAATGCTTTAATTGTTATCATCACGTCGCTTTCTTTGTTCCTCGTACTTTCATCCTTTGCGATCCGATCGTACGCTTGCCTGCATAGAGGGGTCACCCTGACTGATGACTACATCCTGATTCTTGTGGTGGTACGTATAGCCAGCAGAGTATTATTTCGCCTCACACCACCAAGTATCAGATGGCTCACAGACGGCTCTACTAGATCGTTGCGTGCGCCCAGGTCTTGGTCACACTGATTCAGGTACACTATGGGTGGGGAAAATCGCAGGATATGATCTCTAGCGACGAGTATGCGCAGATGACTAAAGTATGTCCAGATCAGCACCTATTGTCCTTCTTGGTTAATATTTGACTTATGCGTCTTCTGGTAGATTGGACTTGCGGTCGACCTCCTTTACATTCTCGTTCTAGGTCTGTCGAAGATTTGCACGATGATGTTCTACCGGAACCTGTCCCTGCGTGGTACCAAGCTGCTGAACACCATACTCGGGGGCTGTGCAGCCTGGATTATACTTGGAATGGCATTACTAGGAGTTCGATGCAGCAGTCGTCCCTGGGAAGACATCAACAATCGCTGTGCTGGTCTTGTAAGCAATGCCTACCGTGATTTTCTCTACTTGGATGTTAGAAAACCACAGTCGTGGATAGCTAATGGCAATCTAGCTCCCACGTTGGCAAGCTATCAGCGCCCTCGATATAACCATCGAAGCTGTGATCCTAGCCTACCCTGTGAAAATCTTATATCCCGTGCAACTGGCCTTCGCAAAGAAAATAAAAGTCATCGGCATTCTCAGCTGTCGTGTCATGTACGTCTTATGTCTTCGCCCACCTTTCTGGTGTGTATTCAGCGGTGCTCACTCCGGAATAGCCTTATCCCTCTTTCTGCCGTCCACCTGTACTATGTCCATACGCAAATTAAGTCGTCGAATCCGTCCCTTGATGGGGCCTATGCTACCACAGTCGGCGAACTCCATCTAGGTCTCAGTGTTGTCCTTCTCACAATTTCGTCCCTTAAGATGTTCGTGGCAGTTTATGAAGACGAACAAGGTCTCGCATATACCGAAGATGCTTCGAAATCCCATAGTCAGTCTGGTCGCACATCGAGGTCAAGAACTTGGAGAGCATCGCGGCCCGTCACAGATCCCACTCTGATAACTGCTGGCTGGGACGAGGAACCGATTCTGCCATCGTCGTCAACGGGGCAAGAAAATACAAACGATAGGGGCGCTATTATGAAGAGTGTGCAGATAGATGTGACTCGAGAAAGCATTGAATTGGGGGAACGACATCCTGGCGCAGTAGCGTCCGGTGCTTTGTAAATAGACATTATTGTAGAATAGTATATTCAATGTTAATAATAATATTTTTAGTCGTAGCAAATAATTAAAACTTGTAGAAACATCAAACTTTTAGCTGTATATTGCACCATACTATGTTTGGATGCAATAGGGCTACTTAAAATAATAATTATTAAAGATGGACTATTCCATTGATGCTGCCCTGAGTTCGGTCCAACAACGATATGCTATATCTTCTGAAGGTGTCAGCAGCATCTGTAATGCATTAATAATGACCTCTCTGCCATGCTTGAGGGTTTTTATAGATTTGTGATTGAATGGAAGCTCTTTCCTGGATAGGAAAGAATGATACGATACAGATCCCTCTGTCGTACCACACCTTTGGAGGATATGGTGGTAATATAATCCAATCTTCATGTTTTGTTTTGCATAAATAGGTATCAAAGAGCATGACATCTCGCGACATGCCGTGCTGCCCCGTAGATAACTCAGTTTTTTGGCCCCATCTGGACCTCAGGCCCCCATATAATTGCAATTCTACCACGGTCAGGCCATGGTCCATAATATCTTGGCAGTTATTTGCACCATTTAAGTTTGGTTATACTTGCATTACAATTCTTCAGACCCAAGAAATCTCTATCCTGGTGCAAATCGCTCGCAGCCTCAAACACCCTGAGAATCTGAAAGTTCCTACTTAACATAATATCAATAGCCTTCGCGGCCCGTTCTGCAAGACACATCTCATCAGCTTGTGCAGCTTCTTCAGCGATTTCATGTAACTGCTAAGACAGTATAGTCATCTCAGGGGCTAAATCCACCAGGTGATCGTTGGCCTAGCTCTGACCGGACAAACTTAAAGATGACGTTGATGACCGGTAGTTGAAAGGGGGCTGCAGCACGAATGACCCGTGTTGCCTGAGAGTAAGGATATGTTTAGGTTTTCATTTGGATCAGAGTAAAGAGGAATGGGCTGTACCTTCTTTGTAAATAATAATATGAACATAACTTTAGGAAAATACATGTCGCAGCTCATAGAAATGGGTGATATTCAGCTTCATGAATTCTTGATCAAATTGACTGACCATCTTGACTACTTTACATGGTAGTGCTTTTTGTGTGGGAGGTCGCCTACCAGGTTCCTAGGCCGATTTAGTAAGTAGTAGCCTAAACAACATATATCTATCAAGCTGTATAAGTAATAATATCCATATGATGACTGCTTCGCAGGTTATAATAAGAATGGGTCAGCAAAGCTAGCCGTAACTACAGCTCATCCCTTGTTGCCCAGACTCTGGCGCAAAAATAGATATATGATCTGGTATTGTGGTTTTTTTATCCTGATAGCCAGATTACGGAAGCAGGAGCTTTGAATTTTTTTTTCATCTGCAGGTCAGCCCAGGGAAGGCTGCAGCCCATCACAGTTCCGGAAGATGATCTTATCCTGCCGGGTGTAGCCAGATGGAGTATCCTTGAATTGGCAAAGGATAGGATTTCTGGTGCTCACTGTCCAGTAGAAGCATTGGAAGTTCTTGAAGAGAAGTCCACAATGAAGGACATCGTTTCTCCGGCGAGGAAATACAGACTGTGCGCTGCCTTGTAGTTGGGACCGCATACTTTGTCGCATCTGTCGCTAGTATTCATTTTGAGGGTTGCGATGTCAACTTTGAGGTTGATCGCATTCCACATATTTTATTGCTGCGGGAGTGGCTAAAGGATATCGTGACTGGAAAGGAGAACAACTGGGCTGAATTGGTAGAGGTGACGCACCCCGCCATGATCTATGGGCAATACTTCGCTACCCTTTACTAGTGAGTAGAATATAACGAAGTATCAGTAGTAAACACGAAGACTAAAAAATGAGTAGGAACAAGTAGAGAAAATGCTAGTATATTATAACATTCCCACACCTGCTATAAAGGAAACAACATTGGATTTATTAGCACTTTAACAATTACCATATTCGCTTAATTATAGTATGTCTTAGAACCAGCAAAAGCTGACCCCCGCAATATTACCACAATATAGAGCTGGCAGCACCGGCTTCGAGGGAATCGCATAGCATAACGTATTTAAGCAGACGCGTTTTATGAGCTCTAGTGCGAGCTATCAGATCGAGATGAACATGGCTATTTTGCCCATGGGTAGAAGTTGTCGGTGGAGAGTCTCATTTCTGTACGAGGTTCTGCTCTTCGGCCGGGTTCCGAATCCGATTGACTGAATTATTTAAATTTAGTAGAGCTCTTAAGTGCAATACCCATACAATGTGTCATCCTTAGCACGGAGGACGCAGTGAACTTCGTGCCCTACCTTCTCAAGGTCCGGGTCACTGAGCATTTCCTTTTCAGTATCAAGAACAATATGAACGGCTATTGCTTCATTTATGAAGGCTGAAGAGGTTCAATATGAGAATTGTGGATTCTTTGGTTCAGTTCGTCGACAGGGCACCCTGCAGAAGCAATGTATGCCATAATAGCACGTCAAATTCTGTTGGCACAATCGTCGAATTCGTTCATACGAAGTCGTAAAATAGTGCGTTTTAGATGTTGAGGCTTTCCAAAGTACCTTCATCGTCTTGTGTGACTCTCCGTCTACGAAATAGTACTCCAATTGGGCAAAGGTATGGTATCGGACGTAGATAAAGTAGTCAATCAATACTAAGTAGCAATGCATACAGTAGGCAATACAATAACAGCAAGGCTACATAGGTAAAAGGTTAATATCTTCTCCGTAAATGCTGAGAAAAGAAAAGGTGGAGGAGGTATATGTATAGTCGCACAACCAGCATATAACACTATCAGCTGATGCACAAGCAACTCTGCAGCACTGCAAGACCGTCCGAGAAGACTCTTCTCCTTCGCGGACAGTGCTGTCCAACAAGGCTCGTCGTCCCTTGAAACAATCACTAATGGAAAGCTAAGCCATCGATCCACCTTGTTTGGATCTCGGGGTTCCCATGCACGTAAATACGTAGCTTCAGTGGATTACGGTAACCATCTGTCTTTCCGAGGTCAACAGGACCACAATGGTTTTGTTTGTCGTTTTATATGCAGTTGTCTACTCGGTTTATGTAGTATCCCACATCGAGGCCCAAACAGTTCATCATTTTGAACGCTTTTTGTACAGTCTTGAGCACGCTATATCTTTGCACTAAGATAGCTACACATAGGATAGACAGTATTGTTCTGGAATAACTGCAGTAGCAAATTTGGGGGCGACATACCTAAAGGTGAATGTTCAGCTGACATGTTAATTGCTAGCCCCTGGAACATAGAACCTGACCGAAGATTATCGCCATCAACACCAAATAACACAGAAAATCCCCCGCTCAATCCCAGCATTTCCGACTGAGCAACGTACTCGACTGCACAAAAGGTGTCCAGTATCTGAGGAAGCCACTTGATATCCCCACCTTGACAGTTTTTATCCCCAGTATCTACATTTTTGCTGCGGAAATGACCACACCACAGAAAAACATCCTGATCCTGGGCGGCTCATTCGGAGGGATTTGTACTGCCCATTCTATCCTCAAACATGTCATCCCCTCGCTACCGGACAGGGAGTCGCACCAAGTCGTCTTAATCAGCCCTTCATCGTATGCTCTGTGTCAACCTGCCTGTCCTCGTGCTATGATTTCGGATGATATGTTTAACCAAAACAAGCTCTTTACCAGCATCACGAAGTCTTTTGAGCACTATCCGGCTACCATCTTTCGCTTTGTTCAAGGGACGGCCACGCACCTTGATCACAGTAATCGGGCAGTTTTAATCAACCTCGCAGATGGAAACACACAGACAATTGACTATCACTCTCTTGTCATTGCTACAGGCTCGTCGACACAGTCTCCTCTGCTACGACTAAATCGAGACGAAAAGTTCCTGCGCCAAAACTGGAACGCATTCCGAGAGGCATTACCCTCTGCCAAGAATATCGTCATCGCAGGAGGGGGACCAAGCGGTATCGAGACAGCAGGAGAGTTAGGAGAATTTCTGAACGGTCGTGCGGGATGGTTTAGTTACAAACTCGAGAACCCCAAGGTTCCTATCACAGTCGTCACCTCCGCTTCCCAAGTCCTTCCTGCTCTCCGACCTAGCATAGCGGCTAAAGCTGAGGATTTCCTTGCCGGGGTTGGAGTGACTATTATCAAGAACACTCGGGTAGAAGCTGTGACTCCCCCTAACGCAGGCACGGAATCTGCAGTAGCAACTAAGACGACGTTGTCTCTTGACGATGGGCAAACACTAGATGCTGACATTTATATTCCAGCCATGGGTGTATCATTCAACACGACGTTTATCCCAGAAACCCTCCTGGCATCTGATGGCAGGGTCGAGACCAACACATCTACCTTGCGGGTTGATAAAGCCGGACCTCGCGTATACGCTATCGGCGACGCCAGTACTTATGGTCACGCAGCCGTTCACAATATTCTCGACGCGGTTCCAGTTCTGACCGCAAATCTCAAGAGAGACCTCCTCCTCGCGTCTGGAAATAATGAGACCGAGGTCGGTGAGGATCGAGAATTCAAAGAAGATACTAGGGAAACCCAACTAGTGCCAATTGGGCGGAGCAAAGGTGTCGGTGCACTCATGGGATACCAGCTCCCCAGCTCAGCAGTGTGGGCAATAAAAGGCCGGGACTATTGGGTCTGGGGGGCAGGATTTATGTGGAATGGGATGCTCGTGTAGGGAGAAATGATGGACCCCGGTAACTGGGTCGATTTGATCTATGATATCTGTGACGTTCGGGCATTTCAATGACACATGAAGAAATAGCCACGGTGGCCAGCGGCACATCCCTTCGAATAAACAAGGAGCTCTTCCCCTCTCATTGATGATGTAGACCAACTGCCCTATGCTAGCTCGTTGGTCGCCTGCTAATATCCAACCTAATCGTGGTCTCTAAAGGCGCCGGGCATTTACCGGACACTCTCATCCAATCTCCTTCTAAGCCAGGTCAATACCAATGGCGAATTCCCGAGATCTACTACTTTAGCTGTGCAGGGTATATTAACCTCGGCGTTACTATTGTAGTGCCGGCCAATGTAACTAAAATATTCTCATCTCCATCACTGTTGGTCAGCAGCCTGGCGATCTGCAAGGCCGACTTCTCTTTGTTACAGGAAGCTCTTTAGGGTCAGAAATTCTCCGCTCCCTACTTACTTTTTATGAATCGTAAGTGTTCAAATTGTACGCTTGACGTTGATCTTAATCTAGTCCTGTATATAACTCGTCAACTATCTTGACTTTATACCCTAATTAAACCGATCAACAAATATTTGAAATTAGATTTTGAATCCTACAACTCAAGCTCTAATTCCTATTCACAATGAAGCCAGTCAGCACTTTTATTGCCCTCGTCCTAGCCACCACCGTTGCAGGCCATGCTATCTCTACAGCCCAGATAGCCGCGCCAAGCTAGGCAACAAGGTATACAACCCAACAAACATAACATATCCACCGCTAACAATCAACAGGCTGGGAAAGACTCTTGTCCTGAATGTACCATCCTGGAGCCAGTTAAAGCCTGGCCTGGCCTCAATGCTGCGCCGGTAAGCCGTAGCGGACCCTGCGGGTACAATGCACGCGACAGCATCGATTAGAACCAACCCACCAGCGACTGGGCACTAAACAAGTCACAACTTACAAAGTCGGCGATGAGGTTGAGGTGCGGTGGTGCGTTGACCAAAGGGCGACCACGGAGGCATGTTAACCTACCGGATCTGCCAAGACCAGACCATCGTCGATAAACTACTCAAGGCTGGCTATCTGTCCACGGAGAAAGAGAAGCAGGAAGCCGAGGATTGCTTCAATAAGGGAGTGTTCAAGTGCATCGATGTTAATGGTCAGGATTGCGGCTATAGTCTGGATTGCTCCAAGGACGAAACCTGTTGGCGTAATGACTGGTTCACTTGTAATGGATTCCAGGCTTCGGGCATGGCTAAATGTCAGGGAGTTGATAACGCCCAGTTGAACTCGTGCTACACCTCAATTGCAGGTGGATATACGGTTACCGAGAAGATCAAGCTTCCGGACTATGTTTCGAACCACACTTTGATTTCTTTCAAGTGGAATTCATTCCACACATTTTCTTGTGCAGATGTGGCTATTGGCATGTAAATTGGGATATACTGCCCTAGGATACTTATTATTATCGGGAATTTTGTTCTGAAAGAATTATAGGTCCCGATAGAATACAGAATTTAACTTGGCCAAGGATATGTCCAGATATAGTACAAGGTATGTATCAAGTTGAATGTGGTCCCAGCATACTTCCCAGGGCAATATTCAGCAGTCCTCGTATCTCATCACCAAAAATAGGAAGTGTGTCTTGGCCGAGCTCCGTGACAACTACATCCTTTTTAATGCATGATCCCATGTGATTCAAGTGTTTCCCAGCTAGCCTCTCAGAAAGCCAATTTATTGCATTCGCCGAGCCAGTTATTACCTCAGAGGTATGCTCTCCAAGCAGGTCCCTGTGGTACTCAATTGTAGCGCCATTGCGACAGTAGTGGTCAATCAGATCATCTGTATCTTTTCCGGGAGAAACTTCATCATTGACGGCTTTATAAACAAATAGTGGCATTTTGGGAGTTCCATGGACGCCCATCTGCGTACCCCACTGGAAAACCGAAGCTGGGATGGGCTCAGATATAGACGACTCCCCATTCACAAAATACGAGTAGATATCTTGGAATGCTCCCTGGGGACCTATTTCGGAAACAGTGCATGCACCAGCTCTAGCATAAAACTCCGCCTTCTTCTCCGAGACGAGGTTTTGGTCCAACCACTCGGTAAAGTTCGGATATGCCTTGGCCAGTCCGTTGATTCCATGGTATGCTAGCCCAGTAAATGGGCCCCCATTGATTCTGCTTAGGCCTGACCTCACACTTGGAACTGTGCCACCCAATGCGGCGCCCGCGAAGTGAAGTTCAGGGGCATACGAAGGCTGTAGCTCGGCTGCCCACCCACATGCCAGTGAACCTCCGGAGTATCCCCACATGGCATATCGCGCATCTGGTGCCAATCCAATCTTGGGTCCTTCCTTGAGGACAACACGTAAGGAGTCTAGCGTGGCACGGCCAGATTGCAGACCAGCCGTAAAATGTCCATCCAGACCTTCATAGTCAGCGGTTACGACCCACCACCCTTTATTTAAGGCTGCCGCTAGCTGTTCGACAATAAAAAACATTAGCCCGGTTTGATTAACAATGGAGCAGTGTGTTTGAATGTGCTTACAAGTGGGGTCTCGGCCGGAATCATGTTATTAAATAAGTTGGTTACAGTGTCCACAGTGGATCGATATCGCAGCGCGTAGGACGGACTGCAATCCGGATTGGAAGTATCATAGGCCGTTTGGTATACAAGCAACTTTGAGGGGTCCGAATCATAGGGCACAAGAAGAGTGGTTATGGCTGCTACAGGATTGCCGAGACTGTCTGTCGTCCGGAACATATATTGATGCACTGATTCAACAGAAACTTCGACCGGAACTGTAAGCAATGATTGAAGGCGGTTTGAGACCTGACGAGAGCGGACCATCTCGCCCGGCATATAATTGCTGATATTGGCTGGCTGGACATACCAGCTATCTTGGGATGGACGAATAGCACCCTCCGATGCGGCAACTGATAGATGGCCGGCAAAATATGTCAGTATGTACAACGACCACATGGTGCTTTCTGCAGCACTCGAGTGCCCTGTAGGCATATCTGAGTTGGGTGGGTTGGTTCAAATATAGCAGTGGCCCTCTGCTATTCGCATCTAGGGATAAATAATACCCCTGTCAAAAAGGACAAAAAAATTCCGTCTCGAACCCACGAGTAGCCTACAGCAATTCTCTAAAATAGATTAGCGATATCTGGAACACTAAGTTCATTCTTAAGCAGGAAATCAGTCATCCCTACCTAGGAGATTACCAATATACTATCCCTTGCATCGGCCTTCCACGAATCCCTCAAGCCGCCCCTTTATTCGTACTTGGAATGTTACTTTCAAATTTAGGGCCTACAGGCTGTCAGCATGATCACCCTTCGATCCCTGCAGAATTTAAACAAATATTTTCAGATCTATTTACTAGGACTGCTTGCTGAGTGGAGAGCACATGGCACGAGGTTTTGTTCCCCAGATCTGCATAAATAAACAGAGCCATAGAGATGGGGTCGCAGAACTATTGCATAATTGATTAGCTTGATCAAGCCTTGTCGTTCGTGACGGACTCGACTGCAGGACTGCATACCACGAATCTGTTTGAAATGGGAAAACACCCAGTGGGGCTAACATAAATATCTTCATATTTCATAAGCGCATTAGTGATGGCTAGTCAGTTAACATTTGAAAATATCAAGTTCCTGGAAAGTCTGAAATTTTCATCATTCTTCCCCGCTCTATAATATACCGAGATTGCAGGGATGAAAGCCCCGTTTTATAAACAATTCACTCAATTTACTAACTCCACTACATTAGTAGGAATGGTATTTGCAGCGAAAGGTACAATGTTCCTACGCTGGCTAGCGGTGTGCAATACCCGATATAAAATTATAGTGCTAGCAACTCCCAGCTTACCACCCCAGCTATCATCCTATACACCTTTTGCCGCACAAAAAAGACAAGTAATCTACGTATTAGACCCAATTCTTTTTCAACCCCCTACACACCTTTCAGCAAAGCCTCCATGGTGCTAGTTGAGATGGCTGTATGACCAATTCTTCTCCCACTCGTGACTAGCTCCAATCTCCATGATATAAAATTCACGCAGCTTCATTTTGTCGTAGTCTGTAATTACCCAGGGATCGAGCAATAACTTGGGTGACTTCATGGCATGGGAAATACAATCCCATTAGATCCTGCGGTCCTTAAAGTCATCCCAGCTTGTGTGGATTAGCAGTGCATGACATCGGGCAAGCGGCCATGATACTCGAGACAACAATCGTCCTCGACGCTACAGAACCGATACGACTCTCAATCTGATTCAATGGCAAGTTAGGCTTATAGAGACGGGGGCTTTGGAGACATCATTAACATTTGCCCTGACATGCTCACACAGAGCACTCAATGAGTTGATGCTGCTAATCTGCTGTCCAATGAACGCATTGCTCTTGATTTGTGCTAACTCGGAGGACAAGCTATTTATGGTCAGGATGCGTTCTTCGGGCACCCATCGGTATGAACTCTTGAGGCTTCCACAGCTTGCGTCGCCTTCAGGCTTTCGCCGACCACAACACAATTCGGGGAAAAGGAGGTCTCGAATGGCAGAGCCTTGAGCCAGAAATTCTGGACAAGAGATCACGATGAAATTTGCCGGTGGGTAGCCTCTATCCAAAGCTATCATTTGGGTATGTCAAAACTTAGTGACACAAGAGTAATATTCAAAAACTGGAGGATCCGTCCTGCCGAAGGGTACTGTACTTTTGAGCACTATAATTTGGTCGCGCGAGAGGATTCTGCAATTATTCAAGTTACTTCCTTAATATTTGTAAGGTTCAAACTCATCAGTTCGCTACAGGATCCAGACGGCTGCTGGAATAAAGTCTTGTTACCAACCTGACCCACCTCAGGACTCGAAATGGCAATTGAGATACTTACCTACAATGGTGTATTGACACATATAAAAACCATATCTGCCCTCATGGTGTGTTGTGTTGTTTTTGTCGAAAAAGTGATATTCTGCAATCTTCTTCGCGGTGTCTTGTTGCTCTGCCGTTCTAACTGAACTGATCTATTCAATAGTATATTCTCTAGACCTGGTTTGAAAAGTGGGATCTGGCCCGAATTCCAGGCCGCAGTAAGTTTTATTTTTGTCAACTACACAGAAGTCTATGCCCGGGTTTTTAGAGGCAAGCACAATGGATGTCAATGCGCCTAGTTGCCATTCATCAGTGCAATTCTCTGGGCCAGAAATAACAGAGAACCTACCGAAGTATCCCGAACCGATAATGGAAACCTCTCGAACATCCCGCCTTTCTACCTCTACTTGGGATGAGTAGTATTACTCCTATCTGCTTTCAAGTGAGCCTTACCCATGACCGCCACATTCAGGTGCTGGCGAAGAATATGATAATATCGCTGCCAGACAAGACAAACCCCTGCCCCAGCAAACGCAACAGATAGATTATCCAGAACATGATAGTGAGTAGGTAGTCAATGGAGTCAAACTATTCAGATGATAACATAGTTAGAAAAAGATTCCAGCAAGAAACAGCACTTTGGATTGGCTGTAACCAGGAATGAATTTATCTTTAGACAGCGACGCGGGGGTTCGCAGGCGATTGCATTACGCTCACTACCTATCCCTCTCTATCTTTCCATGGAATCTTTGAATTGACTGGCCATGGGGTGTAGAGTTAGGTGCAGTGCCGATCAGAATCAGAATTATGTAGCTGCATCCATTGTGTTCATGACACCGTACGTCTTTCTGGATTGGCCTTAATCCCCTTAGCGTGAATATAGCATAGAAGGGAGACTGGTTGTCACCCTACAGTACAGATTCAACCTTAAAATTTATATACTTTTAATTGCCAGACTCAAAGGCAAATATAGCCGACTTAGCTGCAACCGTTGATGGATATTATTAGCACTGAGCAGAAGTCCAATGAGGGGTATTCGACGCACTTGGATACATTCATTAACCCTAAGACATGAAGCTCCTCATTTCTTGCGTCAAGGCATGAGAAGAATGGGGCCGCTGTACACTACATTGGCATGCTGATCCTACCTCTTATTGGATGGATCTGTGAATTTGCCGTCGATTTAGCCGCTGAGTCTTGCCTGTGTCTTATGTCCGGTTTATTCTGTCCACCTCAAACGAGGCAACAATGGTGTTCATCCTGGGTGCAATATTGAGGCTTGCATATAAATCAAACATGTACAAAGCATGCCCCTAATATCTATTGCTTACCTCTGCTGATATTTCTGCGCCAATAGCCTGGCCGCTTTCTCCGGCTGATTTGGATTGTTCTGATTTAGTATGGGTTCTATCAACATCGGTCCGTCTCTCAGGCAACTAAACGAATACCGTCAAATGATTCACATTCATCCTCAGATGTTGTAATCGTCTGCCCAGTCGTTGACCCGGATGTCGACTTCATCCCTGCCATGACGTCTTGGTTACGTGCGGATCCCTATTGGTCCTAGTGGTCACAAAATTTCCCTGGCTGGACCGCGTGAAAAGAATCCTCCGGGTGTCAATAATCCACGCATCTCAGTCCAAGCGATTGAGAAGAAAGGCAAACGGCATGGCCTCATGGAAGATATTCGGCGCACAACTATACCAATTTTTGTACTTTTAAATGATGATGTGACTTGGCTCCCAGCAACTCTCCGAGGTATGTTGTACGAGCTATCTGCAAATCCAGGTGTCGGTGGTGTCTTCCCCGGAACTAAAATGAACCCCCAATGGTGCGATCGGCAAAGCCTGATCCTCAATGCCCTGTTTTTGAGGCCATTGGCACTTCCAGGCTTGATAGACGCGCTCTGACCACTGCATTCATGGCCTACTTTTGCGATACCAAATTTTGGCATTGTCAGGCAGAACGGCAGCATATCGCACTAAGACCTTAAAATACCCTGGATTCGAGAAACACTTCATCGAGGACTGCTGGTAATACTCAAGCCATTCTCATTGGTAAAAACAATATTGCTACACGCGTCCTCTGGGATTGATGGTTTAAAACCTGCCTTTAGGAGCTGCGCATAACTTAACAAATTAGCTGATAAACCAGGTACGTGGCGCACCTCTGGTACATCAAGGGTAATATTATTAAACGTTATTCGAGCCGCTCCCTCAGCAAGGGGAGGCTTCTGTCCACCTAAGGATCCACCCACATTAGGCGTACCAGTTGGTAGGATTTCGTAAGTTAAAAAGGCATCTTGTTGGGGGGTCATGTAGTACGAAGCGCATGTATCCACATACCATTCAGGTGGTTGCGTGCTTGATAACACAATATAATTTGCAGATGCCGAGCACTTCAGCAATTCAGGTGATGCATATGTAGGATCACTTTTCGTAGCCCTATACTCATTGATTCGCTTGAGAAATGTCGGCTTTACTCTATCAGAGGGGATCGCCTAGGGTTTCTGACACCAGCACACTTGCGAGTCAGGATGTCGTCCGTAGTATTTGCAAGACGATTTCGCAGATATCGTGCGAGAAGAGGTAGAGTTTGATTAGTCCTTATCCTGCTTCTTTTGCATGTTTGGAGATTGTTGATTATTTGATTGAGAATTCTTTGAACGGCGCGTCTTAGATAGTTACAATTTTAACTGCCGGCCAATCTTAACTAGCTTTAGACTATATTTCTAATGATGGCTGAGATACTAGGGTGTCCTAAAAAACACGATTTAGTCTGGCACAAAGTGGTGTCTGGCTCGCTTACCCGTTACGTTATCGCTGGTGCATAACACCTTAGGTGCAGTGCTGAATTTGCAGAGGCATCTCAGAGTTTTCGAGACGCGTGCAACAAGGGCTGTAGAACAGAGCACCAGGCACTTAGGCCGCTACAGGTCCCGGCGAGGGTCCAAATTTGTCGTCAAGTAATGGACCACGGTACATAGACATATAAGGATAGATAGCAATAGTAGGGTCCTGCATATCGCTTACAGCGAGGGGTCGGGGTAAATAAATTCACCACCACCACTATACAGTAACAGGGCCAATTTTACGTTCAATTTCTATGGTGCAAATACGAACGCTGCCAGGTAAAAATTGCATAAGCTCACTACTTGATCATTCGCTAACGGACTTGTATCTCTGGACACGATTTTTATGGCATAATTACCAGACAATACTGTTAGAGCTACTGTAAGCTGCGCTGTTCTGTCATATGCTGCAGAGGGAGCTCGAAGAAAACTGTACGAACAATGACACCGTACTGGATTTGTACTGGCATTATCAGGGGCTGAACCCGTAGAACTTATAGGATAGGCTATGTAGAAAAAGGAATCGTTGAAGGGAAGTGTCGACAATTATGGTAATATTAATTATTCAGCACCTTTCTTAGTCAAATGTTGTTGATGATCCAACATCATCGGATCGCGTATATTTCCTACATTAGTTAGTTTGCATTCTTCATTTGTTTACCTCGCCTTTATAAATGCGAGATGTTTTGGTAGTTTAGTTGAATCAGAGACCTAATTCAATGAAGGATCGATACTTGCGAATACGCGTAATTTTATGGTTGACAAGAACCGAGTTTATATAGTTGGTCATGCGTCGCAAATCACACGGCCAGTAAGGTCTGAAGCCCGTCCTGAAAATATACCTGGGGGTCTAGGCCCCGGCCCCTATCCTATTATTACTGCTGACGGACCCATAGCGGTTTTAAGTGACGGAATGAGTCATATCCCCAGCACAGTCTAAAAGCGTGAACGGCGCCATCTCACTTCGATGATATGCACATTCTTGGTCATCTCTAACGACTGGTTTACCTGCCCACGACCTCTCAATGGCCCAGACTCCGGAGGCGATCTTACATCTAGAAAAATGCCTCATCCGGCCCTACTGTCAGAGCGACGCCGAAGATGTTTCCCGAGAAGCGGACAACCCACGGATAGCAAAATGGATGACTAATCGGTTTCCCCATCCATATCTTATCGACGATGCCAAGAAGTGGATAGCGACTTCAATGACACAACCTGAACTGAATGCCTTCGCTATTTGCCGAAAAGATGACAACCGAGTGATTGGCGGAATTGGGTTGGAAGCTGAAGGAGATGTGCAATATCGGACGATGACTATGGGATATTGGTTGGGTGAAAGCCACTGGCGCTGTGGCATTGCCACTGAAGTTGTTACGGCCCTCTCCCGATGGGCCTTCGAAAAATTCCCCCATGTGATCAGGTTACAAGCGACTGTGTTCGAGGGTAACGAGGCAAGTGCCGGAGTTCTGCAGAAGGCGGGCTATCATTTTGAAAGCAGAAGCAGAAGCGCGGTGGAGAAGAACAGTGTAGTGATGGACTTGATAACATATTGCATGTTGCGGCGTTGAGAGAGGTTATATTTAGCCGTTTGGGGAACTACATCAACAACATGATTCATGCAATCGCGGGAGGTCCGGGGAGGTATTAATCTCGGTCTCGACTCTCATCGCACACAGAACTGTACAGCATTGGAACAGCGGTCGGTTGACACAACTAGACACATATCCAGAATATTGCACGCGTCATCTTCCGCAGCCTGTTAATGGGATTAAGAAGCTAGAGAACTAGAAGAAGAAAGGGCAGGAGCCCGTTTGACTTCTCGGGCCTATGGTCCCTATGTTCCAATTGTCCCTATTGTCCCTATGGTCCCTATGGTCCCTATTGTCCCCGTTATTCCTACTGTCCCTACTGTTCCTATTATCCACATTGGCCCTCGATGGGCACCACGTGACTTGTTTTTATTTGTTTACCTGTCCTTTTCCTCTTTCTTCCCTTCAAGTATTCCTTTTTGTACATAGCCTATCATATAGGTTCTACGGGCCCAGCCCCTGACAATCCCACCTGCTTTTGGTTTATAAGTCATACTTCGCCGCCAGCTCTTGCCATGTTATCCACAGGGGCGTGGGGTAGTAAAGTGACTAAAATTTAATTAGTCTAGTTTAGAAAACCTTACCTTGACCTTACTAATTCTTCTTGGGAAGGGGTCCATCGGTCATTTGAATTAAACACGTATATCTGGCTGGTATCCTTCAGCCGGACCAGCATCGAGACATCCGCGTTGCACTCCTGGCAGAATTCAAACGCCTTCCGGAACAAAGTTCCTCGTCGAAAATGCTGTTGACGTCTTGCCTTAGAGTTGTTGGACCGGCGGCCATGGATTTTCCTTGGCTTTGCCATTCTAAGTATATCTCTGGATAATAACATAAAAAAAAAATTTAGAAAATCGTACTCAAGTCCAAGTCCTTGGAAAATTCACCTTTATATATTCTTATGCTCACCCTCCCTGCGTGACCGAAGGCCGTGAAAGTAAAGGCGAAAGACTATCCTACAACACAAGGTGCGCTTAAATAGAGTCCATACCTTGGTTGGAAAAGGGGCAGTTATGGCGTTTATCTCCAAGTGATCTGGGGTGATCAGCCTTTGGGCACCTACATATAGCCTAATAGGATGCGACACATTTTGGGGCCGGCTGGCCGTCCAACGACACATTTTGGTGCCGGCTGAACGTCCACAGTCCGTCGCCAATCGCAGGTCTCTTAGGAGAATGAATAATGCATACGCGGACTACATGCCTATGGAATACCAATCCATGCGGAAAAACATGCGTGTGCAGACTACTTACCTACGGAATACTAATCCACTTGTAGACTTTATGCATATGGAATCACAACTGCGCATGGATTGGTATTCCATATGCATAAAGTCTGCATACGCATGTATTTTTCCACATGGATTAGTATTCCATAGGCATAAAGTCTACATACGCATGATTTTCCACATGGATTGATATTCCATATGCATAATATCTACAAATGCATTTATTTCTGCGCATGGATTGGTATTCCACAGGCATACAGTCTACACACGCACGTATTTCTGCGTATGGATTGGATTCCCATAAGTATATAGTCTACGTACGCATAAAGTGTGCATACGCATATATTCCTGCATATGGGTTAGTTTCCTATAAGCATATAGTCTGCGTATGCATTATTCATTCCTAGGGCAGGAAATGCACAAGCCTGATTTAATTATTCTAATAAAGACGAAGACGCAGTCTTATGTAGTATATAAAATATATTCTATTTTATAGAATAGAGTCGATTTGGTTTAATTTTCCATCTCTATTTCGTATGTCATAACAGATCGATGGATCGACGGCGCCATTTTTGGCAAGTAATTGGCTTGGGAAGCCAAGGTGAACCAATCGAACCAGGGCTGTGGTCTAGAGACTGACTTTTAAGGCAGTCATCTCAGGAGTATTGTTTCATGATATGTAACTGTCAGATATTCGGCTAGAATAGGAAGGTAAGTTCTATTTGTAGAAAGTCGTGAAGGGGTTAGGACCAACAGTGCGGCACCACGACCAAGGGAATGACTACGCAATAAATACTGGGAATTAGACCATCAAGCAAGAGTATCAAATAAAGCTATAAAGGTGCAAAATGCCTTGCTATCTAATGACTAAATATACACAAAGAGGAATCGCTGAGAGGAGTAAAGTAAAGGGGAGTGTGCGTTCTCATACTCCGATGGGTCATGTGACTGCAAATAAGCGGACCAATCATGTGCGCCGATTGCAGCGAAGGCGAAGCCGAGCAATACGAGTTGCGGTGGCGGCGGCCGCAAGGCCGCCGCTGAGCACGCGGAGCTAGTTACTGAGGTTGCTGTCAGGGGCTGAACCCGTAGAACCTATGGGATAGGTTATGTATAAAAAGGAATCGTTGAAGAAGGAAGAAAGGAAGAGGAAAATAAGCGGTAAACAAATAAGGTAGGAATCACGTGACATAGATCGAGGGCCAACGGGGCGATGGGCCAAAGGGACCAACAGGGCCAACAGGGCCAGTAGGGACAGTAGGGACAATAGGGACAATAGGGACAATAGGGGCAATAGGGACAACAGGGACAACAGGGACAACGGGGACAACGGGGACAACGGGGACAACGGGGACAATAGGGACAATAGGGGCAATAGGGGCATTGGCCCAATAGGTCAAACGGGCTCCAGCCCTTACAATTAGCAACTTTTTGACTCTTTCTCAGCACCACTTCCACAACCTAATCCATACTATACTAAGCTTAGTCTGTTATTCAAGTAATACAGAGGTATTGAACGTAAGCATACGAAACTAGGTGCTGCTTATTGTATCTTGAATACATAGAAGCTCCCTCTGCAAACCATTAATAGTGTGTCTCAAACTAGTTAGCCCAACTTGGCAGCAACGGGCAACAGTCAGAGAATAGCGATTTCCGATCTGACATGTGAACCTGAGTTGACTCTAATATGGATTTGTAACATTCTTGTCCCCAGAAAGGGTCCATAGGAACAAGCATAGGATTCTGAATAAAGATATCTGTCAAAATATTTAGGTGCACTCTCGGTATAGATTTCTATTGCCTTCAGTTAATTCTAACGTATTTGCCCATGGCTAGGCGACTGTCCATTGAGTGGGCAGCCTTGCAGGAACACATAGCTATTACCCCTCTTTTTCCAGCCTGATAAACCGTACTTTGCATTCTCTTGCCCATAATCAAAAATTTTTTCACGTTTAAACTTGGCATTATCGGGACATCCCATTTGACTTGTTTTAGCCTGCTCTCTTCTTACACCACCATGACCTCTTTAACGCACAATGACTACACAATCGCGTGGATATGTGCCTTGCCGCTGGAGGTGGCGGCGGCCCGAGCCATGCTGAACAAAATTCACTGTTGTTTACCTAGGACCCTCAGCGATCCCAATGCCTACGAACTTGGCGAATTGAACGGCCACTATATCGTCATTGCCTGCCTACCAGCTGGCGTATACGGCACAGTGTCAGCCGCGACTGTTGTGTCTCGCATGTGTGTAGCATTTCCTCGACTTCAATATGGACTGATGGTGGGAATTGGAGGCGGCGTCCCGGGCAAAAACAACGACATTCGTCTAGGTGATGTGGTGGTCAGCAAACCGGTTGGAAAGTACAGTGGGGTGATACAGTATGATTATGGAAAGGCAGTTCAAGGTGGACATTTCGAGCCAACAGGCACATTAAATAAACCACCGCAAGCTCTTTTAACACATATGAGTCAACTTGAAGCAAAACAAATGACTGGGGGCGAAGATGATGTTTTAAAGATAGTGTTGGAAGTACTAGAGCGAAACCCTAACATGCAGGAGAGATTTTCACCCCCGGAACAGCACACAGACACTCTTTTTCACTTCTCCTATCACCATGCCGACAAGGAAGATAGCTGTAAAAAGTGCGATACACGATATCTAATTAAACGGCAACCACGTGATACCAGGACACCTTCTATTCATTATGGATTGATTGCATCCGGAGATCAGGTGATGAAGGACTCGGAAACGCGAGATCGTCTTGCACAACGGCATGGAATACTCTGCTTTGAGATGGAGGCAGCAGGCCTTATGGACGAGCTTCCAACACTTGTGATCCGAGGGATATGCGATTATTGCGACTCCCATAAACAAAAGGAGTGGCAAGGATATGCAGCTTTGACAGCGGCTGCCTATACGAAAATACTGTTATCAGTCATGCCTATCTGCCGCACAGACCGAGACTTGATAAAGTGCAATCGAGTGCGGCACTGGGTGGTCTCACTAGCAAAAAATCCAAAGTTTGTCGGTCGTCATGATGAAATCACAAAGCTAGAAAATTTGATAACAATGCCGGATGGCCCCAGGAGGATTGCAATCACCGGTTTAGGAGGGGTCGGGAAAACTCAAGTGGCCCTTGAGCTAGCACACCGCATATGGGACCAGGATAAAGAGCGCTCGGTGTTCTGGATCCCCTGTACAAGCCACGCCATGATTGAACAGACATTCCTGAGATTTGCCGAGACACTTGGGCTTCACAACGTGAAGCCAGCAGAGGTTAAAGAACAGATCAAAATATACCTCAGTTCCGAGCGTGCAGGAAAGTGGCTATTAATTTTTGATAATGCGGATGATGCCGAGATGTGGTTAACAGCTAATGACAAATTTCCGGCCCTTGAGGATCTTCTCCCTGAGGGTGGACAGAATCGTATTCTGTTTACTACCCGAAACCGAAAACTCGCCATGAAACTGGCACCATTCAACGCTGTTCCAATTCCAGACGTGAATAAAGAAACCGCATTAAAGATTCTGGAAAGTACATTGACAAATAAGGGCTTGCTTAAAGATAGCATGATAACAGCTACTCTTCTAGAGCAACTGGCTTTTCTTCCTTTGGCAATTGCGCAGGCATCAGCATATATTATTGAAAACGGTATTAATTTATCTACTTACCTTGCACTTCTCCAAGAGCAGGAACAAGATACTGTGGAACTCCTTAGCGAAGATTTTAGGGATCCAGGACGCTACAAGGATATCCAGAACCCCGTGATCAGTACCTGGTTAATATCTTTTAAACAGATTCAGCATCAAGACAAATTGGCAGCTGATTATCTATCTTTCATGGCTTGTATTAATCCACGAAATATCCCGCAGTCTCTTCTTCCTCTCTCAACATCCAGAAAACAAGTAATTGATGCTTTGGGGCTTCTGAATGCATACTCATTTACAAACGGCCAAGACATATATATAAATATGCACAGGCTTGTGCATATTGCGACCCGTAACTGGCTTAGAAAAAATGGACTATTCAATCACTGGATCCAGAGGGTGGCTGATCATATACAGAAGGTTTTCCCAGATAATCAGTGTACTAATCGAGGACGTTGGCAAGAATACCTTCCTCATGCTTTGGCGCTTGTACATGAAAATGAATTTATTATACAAGAGGAGCAATATATTGACTTAACTAAGAAGATCGCAGATTGCCTTGCTAGTGATGGGAGATACTATGAAGCAGAGTTATTTTATAACAAGCTGATGAGGATCAACCAGAACAAGATTGGCCCAGAGCATCCTGATACTCTGACCAGCATCGAGAGCTTGGCATCAACCTACTGGAATCAGGGACGATGGAATGAAGCTGAGAAGCTGGAGGTGCAAGTAATGGAGACAAGGAAGACTGTGCTGGGAGCTAAGCATCCCGATACTCTAACCAGCATGGCGAATCTGGCATTAACCTACCGAAGCCAAGGACAATGGAATAAAGCTGAGAAGCTGTTTGTGCATGTAATGGAGACAGGAACGACTATGCTAGGAGCTGAGCATCCTGATACTCTAACCAGCATGACGAATCTGGCATCAACCTACCGAAGCCAAGGAAGATGGAATGAAGCTGAGAAGCTGGAGGTACAAGTAATGGAGACAAGAAAGGCTGTGCTAGGAGCTGAGCATCCCGATACTCTAACCAGCATGGCGAATCTGGCATCAACCTACTGGAATCAGGGACGATGGAATGAAGCTGAGAAGCTGGAGGTGCAAGTAATGGAGACAAGGAAGACTGTGCTGGGAGCTAAGCATCCCGATACTCTAACCAGCATGGCGAATCTGGCATTAACCTACCGAAGCCAAGGACGATGGAATGAAGCTGAGAAGCTGGAGGTGCAAGTAATGGAGACAAGAAAGGCTGTGCTAGGAGCTGAGCATCCCGATACTCTAACCAGCATGGCGAATCTGGCATCAACCTACTGGAATCAGGGACGATGGAATGAAGCTGAGAAGCTGGAGGTACAAGTAATGGAGACAAGGAAGACTGTGCTGGGAGCTGAGCATCCCGATACTCTAACCAGCATGAATAATCTTGCCTATACTTGGAAATCTCAGGGAAAGCTTCAGGATGCCTTGGCTCTAATAAAAAAATGCTCTGATCTGCGCAGCAGAGTATTAGGGCCTAATCACCCGCGTTCCAGATCCTCCTCTCGTGCTCTTGGTGAATGGATAGATGAGTACAATTCATTACTTGATCGAAGACCTTTCACTAAAGAAGGATGTCCGCAGCATCTGCCACAAGTTTCAGCAGAGTCTCCAGCAACTGTGGTGAAGCGTATCAATCTACCTTATACCCAAGGACGACCAGCTACTCAATTATTTCCTGGAACTCATCCTCTTATCATAGCTTCTAGAACACCGTCACCCGCGCCGCAAGGCCGAGACTTACAAGAAGTGGATTAATTTAGGACTACCATATTCTTGCACCATCCAGTTGGATATTAGACGAGCTGAGTTGTAGAAGTTCTATTCTCAATTTTTCAACACACGTATAGTAAGTATGTATTCTCTATTTCCTGGCATGGACAGAGAAAGTAAAGTAGGAGAATCATCCAGGCGCAATAGTAAAATCTCCAGTGGTAAATCTCTAGTTCTCACCATTTAAATAAGTTTATGAAATGGAGTTGGGCTCTTTCAAGTCATACTACCTACATAGTTCTATGATAACAAGGCAACTAGTTGCCTTGAAAGACAGCTTCTTCGGTTATAGGTAACTTAAGTGCAAAACCATATATTAATTACCAAAAGACTGTACTCTTATATACCATACACGTTGTGAATTACTCTAGTACTGATCTAAGCCCAGTATAAATTGGGCTTCAGGAGTGGCGCCGAGAAAGAGTCAAAGAGTTCCAAACCATATAAGCCGAACCTGCAGGATGCTGTACCATCGACCCACCATCTCTTTGACTTCTCGGCGTCCACTGCGCCTTTGCGCGTATTATAATACTCAGAGGCGCAGTGGGGTATATAGAGAATATTATTCGAGATTTGGAGGAAGTAGACGTGAAAGAAGACCGTTCAATGAATTTGAGACATTATAAAACTTCCACTAGGGGGCTGGTTGGACACATTGGCTGTACGTTAATCTCATGCCATACTTTACCTTTGCTTTCACTTCTCCCACTTGTACATTAGGAAGTAAAGCTATACAAATCGAATTTAACTTGCCAAATAGAGATGTAACTTTGGACTTGAACAGTTGTAGCAGTATTAAGAACTGTTAGTGTAATAACCCAAGGGTGAGCCTACCATTGTGGCCACCTTGCAGCCGACGTTGTGGGACAAACTTCTTCATTTACTCTTCTACTTCTTTGATTGTCTTGAAGCCTAATTAACTTGATAGATGTTGATGCTGCGGTAATTCAGGTATATGGCTGGGAGAAAGACTAAAATACAGAATACTGTACTGCATTATAACACCTCGATTGTCAGACCGGCATTACGGAAATGCCCTTCTGCACTTTGTTTACTCGTAGACACAGTCTCAACACGCCACTCAAGGAAAGAATCAACGCCCTGGCCGTCCTCGATTGGATTCAAATCCGGTGAGTACGGGGGCAAATATACAAGCTTGACCCCTGCTTGCATTCGTTCTATTCTCTCAGAATGGTGAAAGGAGGCGTCATCCATGACAAGAACAGATTTTGGCTTTGGCCATTTTCCACAGTGTTGAAGTTGTTTAATAAAATCTTCAAAGATAGAGGCGTCAGTTGAGCCTTGGAAGACATGGGACAAGACAACTCTATCTTAAGCATAGGCTGGAAGAATCTGATACCGTTGATCACGATGGAATTTGATCACTTGGGAGGGTCTGCTGCCGAGAGAAGACCAGCCGGTTCTTCTAAAGCCTATCCTTTTATCGCATCCAGATTCATCCACGTAAACGAGATGATATGAGCAAAAATCAGAAACAAAATAAGAGTATATGTCTCGCAGATCTGCATTTTATTCTCTTGCTTTCTGCTTTGCGGTTTTCTTTGACCAGCCTTCACGCTTGAAAGCACGACTAATACAGCACGTTGTCACCATTTCTTGCAACTCATCCCATACAAAAAGCACCATCTCATCAAGGTACAAATAAGGCCTTTCTAGTAGATGATCACAAAGAGCTTAAATAACAACAGGAGTAAACCTTGTGGCCGCCCTTTTACATTGGGAGGTGCCTTCACATTGCCAAATTGGCGCATACTGGAGCGAAGCCGTCTGATTGTACGCATATTGCAGCCAACAGCCTTAGCCATCTGGGGGACAGTGAGTTCATTACTAACGATTATATCATGGGTTAATGCCAAGGTTGAGGCAGCAAGATTGTGTGCCATCTTACCACTGCACTTGGATGATCGACTGGGAGTATTTTTAGTGAGATGGGGAACTATTATTGAGGGAGGGGCATTAGGCTGCAGTTGTATACATGAAACATGGTAACTACTGTAAGTTATTTAGTCATAGATACTTCCGTAAAATATATCATAGTATCGTTACAGTACCGTACAAAGCCAAGAACCAGGTTGTTAAGAACAATTCCAACAGTAGTTTAGATTGTCTTGGGCATTAAGGTTTGAAGAAGAGTGAAAGAGTGTAAGACCTGGGCTCCGTTTTGCAATATGGTGTACATGCATCTCATACTCTCTGATTTATTTCAAGCTGTAATGCCAAGACGGGCTGTACTACTACATTAATATTATCAACCGGAAAAAGACCACATCGCGTTTACGGCCGACAGGCCAGTGATACGCTTTGTCGACCATAAAAACACGCGTATTCACAAGAATCGATCCTCGAAGAATTATGTCTCTGATTCAACTAAACTACCAAACCATCTCGCGTTATAAAGGCGAGGTAAACAAACGAAGAATGTAAACTAACTAATATAGGAAAGTATACGCAATCCGATGATGTTGTATCATCAACAACATTTGACCGAGAAAGGTGCTGAATAATCAATATTACCATAACTAGTTATTGTTAGATATACGGCTAGTCCCGAAGAGAAAATAGAGTATGATTGGTAAAAAGGTCTTATTTGAATAAATTGAGCTGGTTGGGCTCTTCTTGATTATCCTTCTTGGTTATTCTTGATTGATTATTTTGTTGTGTGCTCCGCGGGGGTTTTACCCCGATCTGGTCACATGATTCTGGTCCACCAGCGGCCATATTATTTGACAGTTATTTAGTTAATTGTCGACAGCTTAAAAAGGATTCTTCAACAGATTACTAATTCGAATACTTGGCCTATTCAGCCATATAAATAGAGCCTTTTTGGTCGGCTTAATGATTCGATATACGTTGTACTTCAGCGCCCCATCGTAGTTGACATGTATGATGCTAATTAAGGCATCCCCTGTTCCGGAATCCTGTATTGTATTGTATGCGAGAATCTCATAGTTAGCCGTTTTATATTTTATACCTCCTGCACTATTACTTGATCTACAAATAATAATGATTGGCTGAAGGTACCCCGGTTACTCCTCTTTTTTTCCCCCATCCATCTTGCCCACGAGGCACGATTCTCTTCAATTGAATGGGGCTTGGACGAGCTGACTATCTAGATAGGGGACTAAGAGAGGCCATGTGACCATACCGAATACGGTAGGTCTCTAACCTCTGCGTGGGCATACCAATGGAAAATCTACCCTACGTTTACGGTACACTACTCCAAATTACGTTTATGACTTTCCTTCTCAGGTGTTTAGTGCGGCCTGGCCAGCAAAGTTCACTGCTGTTTATTATGTTATTCATGCCATGCAAAAATGGTATCCGCACTCGATGACTACACGGTCGCATGGATATGCGCCTTGCCGCTGGAAATGGCTGCAGCAAAGGCCATGCTGGATGAAGTCCACCCTTTCCTGCGCCAGCCAAAAGCAGATCACAGCGTCTACACACTTGGGAGTATTAATGGCCATAATGTAGTAGTGGCCTGCCTACCGTCCGGTGTTTACGGGACCACATCTGCCGCAACGGTGCTTGCTTATATGCTACTGACATTTTCGTCTCTTCGATTTGGGCTAATGGTGGGGATTGGAGGCGGCGTACCTAGCCCAAAAGCTGATATCCGTCTCGGCGATGTTGTAGTCAGCATGCCAACTGCGACTTCTGGAGGCATAATCCAGTATGACTATGGAAAGACGCTACGTGATAGACGCTTCGAGCGCACTGGGTCACTTAACAAGCCTCCTCAGTTTCTGCTGACCGCAGTCTCTCAAATACGCAGTGATTATATAATTAAAGGCTCTCCTATTGAAGGTATTATTTCAAATAAACTGCAGAAACACCAAAAAATGCGAGAACAATTTTCACGGCCTTATCAAGATTTGCTTTTTAACTCAACCTACAATCATCAGAGCACAAACTCCGATTGTTCATCATGTGATCTGACCCAGTTGATAATCCGTGCGCCTCGAACAACCACAGAACCCCATATTCATTATGGATTAATTGCATCGGGGAACCAGGTTATGAAAGATGCCGATACACGAGACTCCATCGCCCAAGAGATGGGCATTCTCTGCTTTGAGATGGAGGCTGCTGGGCTCATGGACCAACTTCCATGCCTTGTTATCCGAGGAATTTGTGACTATTGTGACACACACAAACATAAACAATGGCAAGGATACGCAGCCCTTGTTGCCGCTGCTTATACAAGGACTCTCCTCACAGTTATTCCTATACTTGAGAGGCGGGCTGATCTGAAAAAACAAAGGCCTCAAGCAAGCCACTGGAAGGTCCCCTTTGGGAAGAACTTACGATTCGTGGGCCGTGAAGATGAAGTTACTGCAATTGAACGATTAATCCTGCAAAATGGCGGGCCTTCCAGAATCGCTATTTGTGGACTTGGTGGGATTGGAAAGACTCAGATAGCGCTTGAAGTGGCTTACCGCATGCGAGACAGATATCCCCAATACTCGATTTTCTGGATCCCTTGTACCAGCCATGAGAGTGTTGAACAAGCATATATGGATATCGCTGATGTAGTAGGATTCCAAGGTATAAAGCCAGCTGAGGTGAAGGACCAAATCAAGGCTTATTTTTGTCAAAAGAGTGCTGGGAAATGGCTTCTTATTTTTGACAATGCTGATGATATGGAGATGTGGGTCAAAGGCAGCTCCACTGCCTTAGCACTGAGCAACTTTCTTCCTCAAAGTGACCAAGGTCATATTCTATTTACCACTCGCAATCAGAAGTTAGCTGTGAGACTGGCATCTTCCAGTATAATACCAATCTCACAGTTAAATAAAAAAAAACTAGTGTGAGGATGCTTGAAACATCACTAATAGAAAATCACCATCCAGTTAACCAGAATACTGCTACAACGCTTGTTGAACAACTTTCCTATCTCCCGCTGGCAATCACCCAGGCTGCAGCTTATATTAATGAGAATGATATTAGAGCCTCTGACTATATAGAGCTTCTACAAGAGCAGGAGCCAGATATTGTGGAGCTCTTGAGTGAGGATTTTGAAGATGAAGGGCGATATCCTGATATCCAAAATCCCGTGGCCACTACTTGGCTGATATCATTCCAACAGATCCAGCGCTTGAACCGTCTGGCAGCTGACTATCTATCATTTATGGCTTGCATTAATCCACGAGATATTCCTCTGTCTTTTCTTCCCCAGGCTGCCTCCAAGAAAAAAAGAACTGATGCGATTGGCCTCCTTAAGGCATATTCTTTTATAAGTGAGCAGAGAGAAGACAACTTATTAAGTCTTCATCGACTTGTCCATCTTGCGACCCAGAACTGGATAAGACAGAACCAATAGTTTAGCCTGCAAATATTAAAAAACCGCTGACCGATTAAAAGAACATTTTCCGGATGATGACCATGCGAATCGAAAAATATGGCGAGCATATCTACCTCATGCCCTAGCAATAATAGGAGAAGTCGACTTTCAGAAAGCGCAAGAGAAATACATCAGTCTGACTCAGAAGGTCGGAAAGTGCCTATATAGTGATGGGAGATACAATGAAGCAGTTGAGTTATTTAGCAACATCATACGCGTGCAAAAAGAGAAACACCGTGACACCAGCGCCTCGACTCTAACTAGCATAGCCTGGGTTGCATCAGCATATAGGAACCTGGGACGTTGGAAGGAAGCTGAAGAGCTAGGAATGCAGGTATTAGAGGTTCGCAAATGGGTGTTCGGGCCAGAGCATCCCGACACTCTGGCCAGCATGGCCTGCCTAGCATCCACATACAGAAACCAGGGACGATGGAAAGAAGCAGAAGAGTTGGAGGTGCAGGTAATAGAGATTCAAAAACAGGTGCTTGGACCAAAACACCCCAACACACTGATTAGCCTAGGAAACTTGGCATCGATATACATGGACCAAGGACGATGGAAGGAAGCAGAAGAGCTGGAGGTGCAGGTAATAGAGATTCAAAAACAGGTGCTTGGGCCAGAACACCCCAATACACTGATTAGCATGCATTACCTAGCATCAACATACAGGAATCAGGGGCAATGGAAGAAAGCAGAAGAGCTGGGAGTGCAGGTAATAAAGATATGTGAACTAGTGCTGGGACCAGACCATCCCGACACTCTAACCAGCATGGACAACCTGGTATCAACATACAGAAGCCAGGGACGATGGAAGGAAGCAGAAGAGCTAGGTATACAGGTAATAAAGATCCGCAAACAGATACTAGGGCCAGACCATCCCTACACACTAAACAGCATGGGTAACCTGGCTTCGACATACATAAGCCAAGGACGATGGAAAGAAGCAGAAGAGCTGGAGGTGCAGGTAATAAAGATTCAAAACCAGGTACAGGGACCAAAGCACCCCAACACTTTAATTAGCGTGCACAACCTAGCGTCGATATACAGGAATCAGGGACGATGGAAAGAAGCAGGAGAGCTTGGAGTACAGGTAACGAAGATCTATAAACAAGTGCTGGGACCGGAACACCCCAACACTCTAACCAGCATGGACAACCTGGTATTCATATATTCGAATCAGGGACGATGGAAAGAAGCAGAAGAGCTGGGAGCGCACATAATAAAGGTCTGCAAAAAGGTGCTGGGTCCTGAGCATCCTGACACTCTAGCTAGCATCGACAACCTGGTATTAATATATAAAGACCAGAGACGATGGAAGGAGGCAGAAGAACTAGGAGTGCAGGTATTAGAGGTTCGCAAACAGGTGTTCGAGTCGGAGCACCCCGACACTCTGGTCAGCATGGCCAGCTTGGCATCCACATACAGAAACCAGGGAAGATGGAAGGAAGCAGAAGAGCTGGGAGTACAGCTAATAAAGATCTGTGAACTGGTACTGGGACCAGAGCATCCCGACACTCTAACTAGCATGGCCAACCTGGCATTGACATACTCAAATCAGGGACAATGGGCGCAAGCAGAAGAGCTGCAGACTAAGGAACTAAAGCTTTGTTTAAAGTCCCTGGGGCCACTGCATCCCAATACTCTAACCAGCAGAGCCAACCTTGCGTTAATATACAGTAACCAGGGGCAATGGAAGAAAGCAGAAATGCTAGGGGTACAGATAATAGAAACCTGTAATCAGGTTCTAGGGCCCGAGAGCCCCGACACTTTAACTATTATGTGTAACTTAGCATCGACATACATGGACCAGGGGCGATGGAAAGAAGCACAAGAATTAGAGATGCAGGTACTAAAGATCCGCAAACAAGTGCTGGGGCTGGAGCACCCAAACACTCTACTCAGCATGCACAATCTGGCATTTATATACAGGAATCAGGAACAATGGAAGGAAGCAGAAGAGCTGGGAGTACAGGTAATAAAGGCCTGTAAACTAGTGTTAGGCCCAGAGCATCCCGATACTCTAACTAGCATGGCCAACCTGGCATTGACATACTCAAATCAGGGACAATGGGTGCAAGCAGAAGAGCTGCAGACTAAGGAACTAAAGCTTTGTTTAAAGTCCCTGGGACCACGGCACCCCAATACTCTAACCAGCATAGCCAACCTAGCATCAATATACAGTAACCAGGGACAATGGAAGAAGGCAGAAGAGCTAGGAATACAGGTAATAAGAAACCGCCAACAGGTGCTAGGGCCTGAGAATCCCTACACTCTGACCAGCATGGGTAACTTAGCGTCGATATACATGCACCAGGGACGATGGAAGGAAGCGGAAGAGTTGGAGGTGCAGGTAATGAGGACGAGCAAGCAAGTGCTGGGGCTACAGCATCCTGACACTCTGTCTAGTATGAACAACCTTGCCTGTTGCTGGAAATTTCTTGGCAAGATGCAAGATGCCTTTGCTTTAATGGAACAATGCCTTGAATTCCGCAATAACATTCTGGGCCCTAATCATCCACATACTATATCCTCCTCATGTTCTCTCAGCGATTGGAAAAACGTGCTCAATGCATTACCGACTAGACACCCAGAAGCAATTGCTGCAGCTGATAATGATCAACTATCTCAGAAGGTTTTGGAAGAGCCTAACCCTAGGCAGCTCAGTGAAGAACACAACGCCGACCCACCTCAAAGACTAAAAGTATCTGCTACTACCAAACCGTGTCTTACAAATCACCCCCTTCTTATCAACCTCATAAGGGCTTCGCATGTGTCCCCATGTCACGATTTACAGGAAGTTGATTAAAAGTCGTCTCAATAGCCGCTGCCCGTCAACTAAGAAGTTAAGCCCAAGTCAGCTAGCTTCAAAAAATCAATAATTAGTAGCTGTCTAGGTAGTTCCTATCTCAAAATCCTATTATAGGTGGGGAAAATACGCATATCAGTAGTCAGAATTTCCTCCACTGCCCGAGGCGATCTTTAAAGTTTCATCCAACCGAGACTGGATGGAGGACCAGTGTTTTAACCACACTTTCCACCCCACGAGCAATGCTTGAAGCTATTACATTGCCGATACTTTGACTAAGGTTTCCAATCTTCGTATCAATGTAGCCCATGAGACTATCCTCCAGAGCATGCTGGTCTTGGGGTTGTTAGACAGACAGCGTGGGTGGCACTATACTCTTCTGAAGGTACTCCAGACTTGTCGCATTATCCAGATATGCTGCAGTCATGTAGGTAAATATTCTTGGCTTAATATTACCTGGTAAAGGCATTCCGTCTCTATGACAAACTCGACCAATTAGAGACTCTGCTTTTCTCTCTCCGAGCAGTCGTTTGAATTGTACCATAGCCAAGAGATTGGTTTAGTATGTCCTCTTACAGCAACAATGCACTCAGTTTCTGGGATTGTGTTGCCAAATTGTCTTTGTCCTTATTTCCTGGTGCTGGGGACGCAGTAAAATCCAGACTTTTATATTCGTAAGCCTTGCCGTCTCATTTTCTTTTATTTCATTTATTGGTTGCTGCAAATGTGCACGTTACATCGCCTGCTATATTTTCCAGGCATTAATCTTCGTTGGTTAGTTGCTATACCTTCCTTACTTAAGTTGATAAAGTACTATACCTTTCTTCTCCTCTTCTTCTCCTTCCATCACAGGGATCTCTATTAAATAATAGCTAATATATTGGATGTTCCAATCCTTCCTAGCTGTAATTTTCTCAACCATGATTGCACCACCATTTGGCAACGGATAGGTTGGCCATGGGCAGTCGTGAAGATTTCCCACCGTCCATGAAGCATTTATCTCTTCAAGTTCTTCTATAGATTCTCCTCCCTGTGCTCTCCGTGCCGTACAGCTGTAGCGACGAAGTTTGGTAATTTGTGGCTGCTCGACTGGTGGCATTTGTCTACCAGTTATAGTTGCCGACTCGACCTCTAGGCAGTTCTGAGTACAATGCATGTGAAACTAGAATATAATAGTAAAACTTACTTTTAGCGCGGCAGCAACACCATCAGTTTTCTTTTTTTGTAATATAGTTAGGATATCCAGAAATCTTTTGCTTCCTTATTACTTTTGTAACCTGGGATCGCAAGTATCTGAGTTTTTAGTCTCCTTGCCTTTTTTAATTTGCTCCTCTAATTGGCTTATTAACTTCTGGCTTTGGGGTGCGGATATGGCCCTCTTTGCTTGAACGATATGTTCGGGTAGCTCTGTCTCCTTTTGGTGAACCTGAGGTCAGACGCCTGCGAAAACGTTGCCAGAGCCTTACTGAAGAGATTCGCCAAAAGGGATATCGAACAGTGAAGGACGGTTCTGGGCCTCACTTTCTTGGCGCTTAGGGCCATTTTCATACTGATGGTTAAAAAGATCCATGTCCTTATCAAAAATGTCTTAATCGGTTCTTTTCCTTTGCCTTTTCTCGTAGTTCAGTGAGCTTTCTGTTGAGGTCTGCAACTGCTTGCATTTTTTGCTCGCCTTTTTTGCTCGCCTTTTTTGCTCGCCAATCTGGTCCCTGCAGCCCCGGTACTATCATATCCCAGAACGTGCGGAGTTGGCGGATTTATTATTTTACTCCCCGCCTGTGAAGACAGAGGATGAGGTGTTTCAGCCCCGATTAAGTTATATCCGCCTTATGATCCGCTGGCAGGACTGAAAGGAAGCTCCACAAAGGGGGACGCAAGCGGCAATGGCAGCTGCACCCCTCCCCCACTGCCCCTAATATCCCCACCAGACAGCAGGATTCCACAGAAATATGACGTGTTAAAATGCCTGTTTTGCCTGGCAGATCCGAGACTCCCTCCCACTCATCGCAGAAAGAAGGCAAAGAAAACAAATAAGCTCTGGGATCACGTGGAGAACCTGCATAGAGAAGAACGTACAGCATTTTCTATGGGCACTCGCTGTGGATTATGTGACACAAGAAACATTGATTTTGTCCCTCCCAGTGTGACTGATCTCAAGGCTCATACCTAAAAAGTTCACGGAATACGCCTTCGACCATGAGATGGGATTCATTGAGTTCCTTCAACTACAAACTGTATAAGATTAACAGTGTGATATGCAAGACATCTTATCCAGAGGAACTGGCCCTCGCGGCTCTAGCCTAAAGCACCTAGTCCTCAGGTGGCTACCATGACTCAGTAGCATCGACGATTAGCTCACTTGAATTACCCTGATATTTTGCGATTGTCTCGTACACCTGGCAGTCAGATTAAGGTTTCCGGTCCTCAATCTCGGCCTTTTTGCGATGTCTGCCACGCGGCGAACCAGAAGCGCAGCCAATCTCATACCTTGGCAAAACGCGCTACGAAACCTCTTCAACGCATTTTTATTGATATTGCGGGTGGAAGAAATACTCTGTCTGAACGCTATAGGCAGCTTAATGACCCTGCTTCTCGTACAGGTTCTCACTACTATATGCTGATAACAGACCACGCAACACGATATCGGTGGATTCTGTTTTCTTAAAGATAGAAAGCTCGTTCACCAACATCTTGAGCAATGCTAAGCGATATGAAATACCAAGGCTTTCAATTGCCTGTATTCGTGCATTGCGATAACGAATTTGTAACCAAGAAAATGACGAAATAGGCGAATAGGACCTGTACAAAAGTAAAAAGAAGTACCTCCTTACCAGTGGGGATGACAGAGCCGTCACAAGATGGCTCTACCTTAATGGATGGAGAACTGGGGTTCTATCAGATGATGAATGCGGGATTATTTCACGGCCGAAGAGAAGCTGTGATTACCTTTAGAGCTTCCGCGATGGTCTCGCAGTGAGGTTAGGCAGGTATTACGGGACCTGCGTCTTATCCTACCCCAGAACCAGTCACGTCAGAAGAGGCCATGGTTTAAGTCACTGTGTTTCCTGTAATGATTGAAGATCATCTCTTGCTTCTAGACTTTGTCATAACCGGTAGCATTGTGATCTGTCGGCTCGTTTCCAGAGGGAATTTATTTACAGCTGAAATCCCCGGTAATTCACACCTGGCATGGTAGCACTTTGGGATGAGCGCGTGCCTTGAGATACTTTTCAACTGTTGGCATTTAAAGAGGTATCCAAAATATGTGAAGCAGCTTCCAATTCTAGCAATATGGGAGCATATGCAGATAGCCGTTATCGTGTACGCATTCTTGACAACTCACAAGGTGAGTGAGCAGACAAAAAGGCAGTAAGATCCCTAGCTAATACGTCATCTAGTCATCCTGGTTGACCAGAAGTGAAGCGGGATGAGAAAATCGATATCTTCTCTTCTCTGTTTTTCCAAGCACATTTGTGTGATCATAGTAGGAAATTTTATTAATAGCGCAGAGGTGTAAAATAGAGAAGCGAAAAAGGGTCCGACAGAGATGGAGGCAAGTCTGTACATGAAAAATAACATACATAGGCTTGGTATCAACTTGCATATATTTTATGAACACCAATGCATAAGCTTAGTAAGGCAATGGAATGGAATAGAGGGCTGGATCCTTGTAGCCAATCCGAGACCGCTATTGCACTAGGTATCCACTTTATTGTTTTGGGACGAGGCGGTCACCTCATCTTAGCGCTTTTTCAGCGCGAATCTCTCCCCAAGCCCCTTGGAAGAACCTAGCATTTTAGATTGAGCTCTACAATGCATAAGCCACTGTTCATCATAAAAAGGTGATAGCAGACTGTATATTCCGATGACAATCGACGTGCGCTATAGACCGCCATCATTTGACTCGACGATGGAGCCAAGGAACGAGGCCGAACCTCTGGTCGGCGTTAGGTCAAACACCGAGGCGGATCCTAGCTCTACAGATCAAGACGACGAGCCCAAAAGCGGTTGGTATCTTTTTATATTGACTCTCGGTATAGGAGGGTGAGTGATCCGCTACACAAATTATGTCAATATGCCCCCTAACCTATTAGTCAGTCTACAGGTGATTTGGTCTGTTCAGCACTCCGCAGGATCTGTAAGCCATTCTACAATACCCAAGTGCTATGTCTGATTTGGTCTTTCTCTTACCAACGAAGCCGTATCTTCTATCCCTAGGGATGAGTAAATCCGTGATGGCAGCTGTCTGGATGGCCGGGCCTCTTACAGGCACGCTCGTACAACCCTATATTGGCATTTGCAGTGACAATTGCCGCAGCCGTTGGGGTAAGAGGAAGCCGTTCATGGTACTTGGCGGAATCGCCACTGTAGTATGTCTATTGGCTCTGGCTTGGGTACAAGAAATAATTAGAGCCATTTTCGACATCTTGAGCTTAGAATCTACCTCCGGTGGGGCTAAAACAGCATCAATTGTCGCTGCAGCGATCTTGATGTATTGTCTGGATTTTGCTATCAACACAGGTATTTTGTGTCATCTCCAGCCGCTTGCTTGTTGACGATGTATCTGAGTTTTACCAGTTCAAGCCGGAATTCGGGCTTTTATTGTTGACAATGCCCCTTGGCATCAGCAAAAGTCCGCAAACGCCTGGGCAAGCCGCGTGAATGGCGCAGGAAATATCCTAGGCTACTGTCTGGGCTTCATGGACTTGCCAAAAACATTCCCAATCTTTGGGGACACACAGTTTAAAGTCCTGTGTGTGATCGCGAGTATTTCTCTGCTATCTACATTATCCATAAGCTGCGCTTGTATCAAGGAGGAAAATACTTCCGAGAAACTCCCTGAAGCTGGTAACCCTGCATTTGGATTATTTGTCCGATTGCTTATGACGACTATCCGGCAGCTTTCACCACAAATATGGAAGATCTTTGCAATCCAGTTTGCATCCTGGTTTGGATGGTTTTCCTTTCTATTCTATGCCACGACCTATATAGGCCAGTTGTATGTGAATCCGTATTTCGCAGAACATCGTGGCCTATCCGAGGATGAGATTAACAAAGTGTGGGAAGAAGCCACACGGGTCAGTACGTTTGCACTATTTGTTAATGCGATTATTGCATTCGCAGCCAGTATTGTCATACCATTTCTGCTTTCCCCATCAGACAAAATGGTTCCGCCTCCCGAGTATACAACAGAGCCCTTTAATTCTGAGTTGCCACAGCGGGGGATGCTCAGTACATGCGCTAGTTCCCTATCATCATTCCGCCAAAGGATTTGGGTCCCTCGCCTAACTCTACGGCGCATATGGTTGTTCTCACACTTTCTTTTTGCACTCTGCATGATAAGCACATTTTGCATTTCCTCACCTCAACGGGCTTCCGTGATGACGGGAATTGTTGGTATTTCTTGGGCTGTTACAATATGGGTTCCATTTGCGCTTCTCGCTACTGAAATAGCGCAGCATGAAGCTGGCAGATGGGATGCACACCTCAGGGACGAGTCAGGGGAAATCGTTGGCAACTCCTGTCCAGGAGCCTATATGACTAATGATATGAGCCATGAGGATGAAGGCAAAGCGACAGGGCAGGCTGGTGCTGTTCTTGGCTTGCACAACGTCTTTGTCTCCGTTCCACAATTTGTTTCGAGTGTTTTTGGCAGTATTATATTTAAAGCACTGCAGAAACCGAGAGGAGAACCTTGGGATAATAGTGTAGCATGGGTAATGAGACTTGGCGGATGTGCTGCCTTGGTGGCAGGGATTTTGACAACTACTCTCCGAGAGCAAAGTGGAAGACACTGAGCGAAAGGAGTCGTATAGCACTGGCAGAGTTGGCGTTTGAGAAAATACTAGCCCATCTTGATGTTCTTTGGTTATTGTTAAGAACAGTCTCCTGCTTCTCTTCGGAGGTGATGGATTATCTCTGAAAGCTTGTTGTTGACTTGCGTTACTGGTTGCAGGAATTTCCGTGAAAGAGGGTACCCTGACATTCCCCCACCGCTCACACAGTAATTAGCGACGTCCCTAGCCATCTCCCGGCAGTTTTGCAGATTATCAAGCTGACGTTTCCGCAGTGAACACGCGCTCAACCTGATCTGCCCAATCTCGAATCTGTACAGCTACCGAACTAAGGCTCTCAACTCCAAGCATTTTCATATATGCAGACAAACAGAAACTACAAAGCCACCATTTCCCACTTTGAGCAATTCTTGTTTTCTTCAAGAAGTACCACATACAAATACTACTTAGTTACTCGTCCCCAACATCTCGAAGAGGTGTCTGCCCATCGCTGGGGACGGCGGTCAATGGGAGCTGTTTTAACCGCCCTCTTGTCTCAGAGTACTATAAAACAATTATGTGAATAAAATGTTAGTATAAGCTTCAAAATATTCGGATCTACGAAACAAACTCCTGGTTCTTAATCAATGCACAGTTAAGAGTGGCTTACGGTTATAAAACCTGGAAGATATGAATGGGGAAGCAGGGTGGTTTCTACAGCGGCAGAAGCTGACAAAGTACCTGACTATTTGCCATTCTCCCACCAAAATTAGTGGATTTGTTCTGATATACAAATTCAGTTTTTATTTATATTTAGGTTCTCAGCAGTCACCTTGATATATTTAATTATTTATTGCCGATTTACTTGCTTATTAGCAGATATAAAAATGGCCTTATTGATACTTATTGCACATGTTAAACGGTACACAGGCATTTAACAGAGAGTAACTGCTCCTACGAATCTTCGCCTGGTACAGATCCAGCATTAAAAACAAGGTATTCTCTGTATTGTATACTTGATGCTGGCAATGCACTGGCAATAACCAGCATAAACTCTGTACACTTTCATGGGAAATTACTCGTCACTTGTCTTTATGCTGTGTGAATAATTTCCGAAGCACGTTATTTATTCATGATAAGAGAATGTTGGGGGTTGTCCTCCAGGAACTGGACAGTCTTGTGTTGGATCACTGTGTTCTTACTCCTGCACAGGCGGAATACTCCGACAAGCAATCTACCATTCTTTCGGGATCTCCCAAAATGGAGCGGTTGACCAGGGAAAGCCTCGAGTCAGTCACGACAAAAGATAATTACATGCTAAAACCAATACGCTAAGGCAGGAGTGAGGGTGTAATATTTGGAGAGGACCTGGATTATGGGAAGTGGAACCTATTGCTTTCTAGTATCTGGGAACCCGTGGCTTCCTTACAATAGTCCACAGTACGTTATGCAGCCCTTTATCAAGCAACTGGCCTTTGAACTAATAGGCGACTATGGAATGGCGTGCAAAAGACACAAAGTAAGCAGTGGTATTGTTATGAACAGTACCTTCGCTTCTCTGGGGGATTGGAGATCTGGAGCTGGAAGACTCTGCAATTTGGTAAATGGAGGATTCTGGCTGCTTGCGGTTACCAAATCTAGTTATCAGACTAATGCTATCGTGTTTAGTGGCTGTTGGTTTACATGAAAATTAGCTAGGGGGCTATCTCAGGTATTATAGCAAGGAGGCTTTTGAGAAACTCACTACAGTAGAATAAACGGAAGTTCCGGACAAAATTACTCTTATACCATAGTTTCAACCGGCGCGGTTTGGCGTGTCACGGTGGAGTGAAAGAAATAAGTTGTTTCCAAACCACATAAGTTAATTCCCACACTGGACGAATATTAAATGGTTAAAATATCTAAAGGGGTAGTTTGATTGGGGTTGCCTCACGTAACAACCACACTATGGAATAGACTTCCTGGTCTCGGAGAGCTTATTAAGGGTTCTTCCCTTTGCAACTGTCTCACGGGAGTCAATTGCTCGCCTCTGCAAGTAGCTCATCATCTCTCACGCTGTCAAGACTCGGTTTTCGTACCACGCCCCGACTCCAGTGGCTTCAGCATCATCCATGCTGTATTCTCAGCTTTTATAGACGGGTCCAGCAGATATGACCTCGGCTGCCATGACGGTGCTGACTCTGGACCAGGTGTTAGCTGCAGGATCGAGATCCCTGCGCCCCAAGGTCATGCATATGACATCGTTATTAAAATGTATGTGATACCACCTGGGCCGGGACGCTTGCGGACGCTTCTACGAAACGGTCGTATCACATCGGGACATGTGCGTTGCCTGCCGGCACCCGTGGAATCAAGGATAGACATATTGGATTTGTCGAGTACTACCTCTGGAATCTACAGTCTGATTCTTGCCGCTCATTGCCTTGAACTAGTGTTGCTTTTGGGAGCCCTACCTCTACTGCTAAGGGGGTCTATAGAAAACTGGGCAAACGTTTGAAGGTTATCGGAATGAACATGATCAAAGTCTGGGTAAGGTAAATTTCAACGTGCGGGAGATAACGGTGGGTATGATGTTGCAGTTGGGTTCTAGACCGCGGATGGGGCATAGTTCTACATCCTGTCTTGGTATATGCAACTTTGATGTTCATATATGGACAGCGAGATGGTAGATGAGGATGTTTGATTTGACTTGGACTAGTTACATGTTTCATAATGGCCATCACTTCCAAGCTGTTTTTCTTCTCCAATCCGCCGAAGTCAACCCAGTTGATGAAAAAGAAAAATAAAGTGTCACTCGTGGAAATCACTAGCAACGAGGATTAATCAAAAATTCTCCCAGGCCCATCCCTACCACCCTCCAAGGCCGGGCTTGATATCTCCTTTGCTCTGTTGTTCTTTCAGTTCGCCCCTTCGGTTCGTTCTTTCGTTCGGTTGGTTCGTTCGGTTGGTTCGTTCGGTTGGTTCGTTCGGTTGGTTCGTTCGGTTGGTTCGTTCGGTTGGTTCGTTCGGTTGGTTCGTTCGGTTCGGTTCGTTCAATCGGCCTGTTCATTCGGCTCATCCATCGGTTCTCTCTTGGTTCGTTCGGTTCGGTTCGGTCCGATCCGGTCCAATTCTCTCGTTCGGCGGGCGCAGTCCCAGGCCCATCCCAACCGCCCTCCAAGGCCGGGTTTGGTGTCATTCCTTCTGTTGACTCCTTCAGTTAGTTCCCTCAGTCAGTTCCTTTGGTCAGTTCCTTCGGTTGTTCTTCAGTTTGTTCTCTTGGCTCGGTTCACTCGTCCGTCAAATCATTCATAGTCGACCCAGGCCCGTCCCAACCACCCTCCAAGGCCAGGTTCGGTATACTCGCTCGGTCCGTTTCCTCGGTCCATTCCTGCAGTTCGTTCACTCTGCTTGGTTCACTAGTTAGCCCGTCGAGTCGTTTGTAGTCGACCCAGCCCGTCCGGACCCCCCTCCGGGGCCAATCGAATTGTTGATATTGAAAAGCTGCGTCCTTTCTCCCATCCTCAATCCGAATTCCATTCTCCATGTCTTTGTCGATGTCTCTGGCCTATCCTTATTGCCTAACCGAAGCTAGCATCGAAATATGCTATGTTAGTACCTAGTGACATGTCAGTGTACACAAAATATCATCCAAGTCAGGAATATTTTGGAAGGGAGTCACCTCCTAGCAACCAAGCTCTTGAAGATCCTCATGGCGAAATATGGTTAAAGTAAGAAGAAAAGAAGGCCAGAAGCTCGAGGAGGTATTTATACCTCAACCTTGTCCCACAATAAAAACTGTCACTGATCAGTTGTAAATATCCACCACCACCACCATATCCTCCTCCCCCTCATCGAATGCTGCAAGTGAATTAATCTCCCACCAACCAGTCGCCACTTTGTTGATGAGACGCGAATACCTCCACCGTTGCAAACTTGCATCCACTTCTATCACTCCCAGATTGCTGCCACCACCCGCCCCGTGTACAGCGATGCCTGAGCAGTCAAGGAAGCCACTGGACAAACTTTGTCTGGCCAATCAACCACAGAGGACACCGTTCCCCTTCAGTCGCCTGCACATAGTGTGGTTGCATTAGTAACACCTCACGGAGCTTCTCTACTTACCAGTCCTCTTCCACCTATTCACCGGTGCATTCTCTTAGATAGGCCATTACCACATGTCTGATCTCCTGCCATTTGATTGGATCAGATGGAAAAGTCTATATATATAAACCACGCATCGGAATCATCTTGCCAAGTAGACAAGGAAACTAGCTTTTTATGTTAGCACATCTATTCAAGCCGTATATGGATGACAGTCTCTACTGCTCTACAATATATCATCTTGCCGAGTAAATGCCCATCCACGTACCTTTCATGTCAAGCACAACTGAATTGTATCTTGACATTCCCCACCCACATACTCGTCACATCAAGCGTCAGTGACAATCCAAAAATTGCACCCCCATGTCACCCTAATGGCAGGAGTGACGGCCAGCCAAGCACCACCCCGCCCACCCAGTTTGGCCAAAGGGCGTGCAAAAAAGGCGCCCACTGTAGGATAAGACCATCAACTCATACAGTAGTGCAACTGATGATGAACTTGCTCATAAACATAGCAGACCGCCCAACCACTCACCGGCATGACATAAGAAATGTTACCTCAAGGGAGGTAATATATGTATCAATGCAACATTGCTGTTGTGTGGATGCCCGAGGTGCACAACGGCTACCCACATACCTAGTATGTCATAGGGAGTAGATGGTAAGTCTCTCTTCCACGAGGTGTCGATTGCATCGCGCAAGTGAGAACACTGTTGCTGGCATGATGTCAGCAAGAGTCAGAGAGATACCACCAGATGGGCAAGAAAAATACCGCAATGCTGTGTATATTTCCTTAACCAAGTCAAGGCAGAAGCCAATGGACTTGAAAATTCAAGCCAACACATCTGCCCGAAGACAAGATATCGCACAGCTTCACCTAATGCATCTGGCACGATGGCAGTCTGCAATCAAGACCAGTAAATATCAAACACAGCAAACAGGTAAAGGCCAACCTACGCAGAGTGGCAGAAAAGAGGTTTCTTTCATTCATTCTCTGCTGGCCAAAGGGATCTGCTAAAGAATTTAGTCACCATCCACAACAGAATCAGGAAAAAGACACTGAGGTAAATAATTCATAAGAAGAAATCACTATCAAGGCAGTAAAGCATATATATGCTCAGAAGAAGGCCCATAGTGTGGTGTGCATTGTGTTGGTGCATGGTATTGTTGTGCAACATGACGCAGACTGAGGAAACAGAAGAGAAGAAAAGAGAGTTGTAGGAGGAAGAAAAATGTGGGAGCTTCCTGGGGGGAAGAGGGGGTTTTATATTCATGGTGACTACATTATCTATGGATCCTGTTATCATTGTGAAGTTGTCGAAATATAGACATAACCAACATAATCTGGGGAGTATTCACACATTGATAGGCTGCATGGTTGTTCCGAATTGAGTCACTAATGAACAATAATGTTAAGGCAGCCCATATTCTTTTTCTGTCATCCTGAGAGCGAGAAATGTAGAAGAGAAAAATAATGCATCAAGTGCTCCTCATGTGGGAATCCTATTCATAGTGCATGACCTTCAAATCAACGTAAGAGTGTCATACATGATAATGGAATCAACCAGAATCAAACAATTGGGAAATCCTTCCTCGAGGAAAAACATGCACCGCTATCTCTTTTTAACCATCTGCGTGTTAAGAAATTTAGATAATAGACACGTGATTTGATAAGTTTCTTATAGATATCTCAGGGTTAAACAATGATCTACAGTCACACATACACTAGCTGCAGTCAATCTCCCGAAACCCATACGGGTATGCATGCAAAGTACAGGTACAGGCAGGAACAGCCGTTGTAGTTTACTTTTAAACTTCTGTCGAACCGCCAATGAATCTAATGGCACGCCTTCCTCCAGTTCCTACTGGCCGCTGAGTCTGAGTCATTCCCACGTAAAAAAGGCGTTGATCCTCGTCGGTGGATTTGAGTTTGGACGGAACGCATTCAAGTGGCTGTCCTCATCTGCCAGGGCTTCGAGCCAAGTTTGCTCTAACGGTGATGATCGACATTGCGCTCCCCACGGGGTGAGGTGCTTCATATCTACCAGCGGAGTTTGCTGCAAATGAGCTTATGTTTGCTCGAAGAAACTTTTTGTCCCTTGTCATGGGACCAATTGATGACCTGATCATTATCTGTACGTACGATTCCACCACTAACACACGTCAGTCTACAACGGTCTGCCTAACAGAATTGCGAAAACAGGATATCTGCACGATGCTCCGAGTGGCAGGAACATGCGGAGCTGGTTCACTTATGCGGGATTTTGACGATCATGGGAACTACCTACTTCATGGTGACGCCCGATACCGAATGGAAATGAGAATCTAGAATTCTCGGCTCGAATTATGTAGGTAGGTTGTAATGATTCTACCGGTACAGTGAGGCAGGCCAGTAGGCCACACAGCAGGATGCAGACAGAGAGATAACGCTTTTACTGTTGATGTAGTCGTGCTTACATACAGTGAGACGCTGGATTTTTCTTTGAGATTACTACACTATCTGCCTCTCAGTGTTTTAATATACGGAGTTTAGGTTCTTCTTCATTGGGAGATCGCCCGCATAGCTCAATGCGTCATAGTTACACTGCAAAGAATAATAGAAATTGATTGAATTCCGGCCTGGTCGTGTCCAGTAGAAAAGTAAGATAAATTCAATACAACAAAACTGGATCAAACGATGCCGTCCATTAAAAGCCAACTTCATCGCTCTGCAGTGATAATGTCCTCGTCTGATTATGCGTTCGCTACAAGAAGCATCAATATTAACCCAGCGTTATTTTCAGTATACTAGCACATACCTGGCACACTAGAAGATCTTCAACTTAGGCGTTAATTCCAGCTGTAGGTAGCATGAAGATAGCGAGGATCATGCGCTTCTCCTGACGCAGGGCGATCACAAATCCGTGCCGGTGAACAGCACACACTCCTTCCAGATCCCAGACCACACTAAGTCAGCAAAGGTTATAACTCTTTCTTGGTGGGCTTGAGTAAGCACATCTGATCTGATCGGCCATTCCCGCATGACAATCTCCCGGAATTCAGAAGGCTAGGCTAATCTTCATCTTTCCGGCGTCGTTTCTACACGGTCGGACAAACTTCTCCTCAACTACCAATACACCCTACATTCCTCAGGCCGGGAACGACCCGACCCGACCTCATCCGGCAGCATTCTGGGGTGAAAGCCCTTTTAATGTCATTGTCTACAACAAGCCTAACTTCCAGTTCCGTCGTTGATTTATCAATAGCTCCGCGTCTCCGGATGAGGGCTCGCATAGTGAAGCCAATTCTCTTGCCCAGGTGGAGTCGTACTTCGTTGGAGCATCTGTGGAACAATAAATACCTTAATTCGCAGCAAGGGGCGCACCAGATTCTGTAGTCATTGAGTCACCAGCTCTCGGTCGCAGTATATCAGCTTTGCCAGGTCTATACTAAAACTAAGCCATCAACGAGCGATGGCGCAGATCCCAACATGAAGGTCGGTCCGCATAGTCGCCTTGAAGGTGCTAGGGGACCATGACCATCCGGATTGGAGAATATCCGGTACACCCGGTTAGAGACGGGGAATATAGCTTCCATCCCTGGTAATGTCTCTTATCGGTACTAGAATACGGGCGCATGTGTGAAATCCTGTATATGAGTACCTACCTAAGTAGTCTAGTGGCAGAGAGGGCAGGGTTTGGTGATATCCCAGCCTTCACCGGTGTTGCTGTGCGCTGAACGATTGGCCGGACGGGGGGACAGGCTTGAAATAGTGCCAATGTGATTGAAAGTCACCCGATGGAGATGCTGTGTATATTTTTAGATATGACTTAAGAATGTAGGGGGGAGATTGAGCATATACCGTCGCATTGGAGCATTCTGACCCGTCTACTCCGCCGTATATGCACAGCTGTCCCAAAGCTTATAGCCAAGAAGCCCTAATTGGGAATGAGTGGGAGTCTTGGCAACACGATGCACTCCGATAGGAAGCAATATGAGGGCTTTCAAAGGTCCGGTGTCGGAATCCTAGCCGTATATGCACGCCTAGCAGGTCTATCACTGGCGTTACCAAGCGCGGGGAAGTATTTGATTGGTGATGTGATGTTTACGACTAGTTCGACAGACTGCATGACCAAGGGCTCTGCGGTGCGGGGACTCGTCTTGGCGGTATTATATGGCGAAAGAGCTGGGAACAAGCAAGGGGGCAGAAGCACGGGGGACGAAGCATGGGGGAAGAAGCATACAACAAAGGGATGGAAAAGAGAAGTTTATTAGGTCGGGTGTCGACTGAGACGACGAGTCTCGGGTTTAATCATGCCATCAACTAAGCCAAAATATGTACGGCGTTCTTCGGTATGTGGTATTCATCGGGAGCGTCCGTCGGATCCGACAAATTAGTTATTAGAATAAGTTTTAACAATCCCCAGCGTATTCCAGGATTCCAGTGCCTGTCCCCAGAACCAATGATGACCACGGATGGTGTGACAATGCAAGTCTTCTTGCAGGAGACATCTGGACCGTTTCCAATAGTCCAAATCGCGGCCGCATACGCACGGCACACCATGCGTATGCGGCCTTAGTTCTTAGTCAGACTGGCAATACCAATCATATCCTTCTTATTTGAATTGCCGTAATTCAATTGCCTGCTCGGCGGCTTCATCACTGATGCAGTCTGGTGTAAATTTCCGACGTCCCAGGCAGATGAGACATGGAGCGCACTGGAAGATAAGTTGCCGTCTGGGCGAAACATCGTTCGCATCAGACGAAGTCAATCTGAGCTGGCGATATCTTGGAAGATGGGATCGTACCGGAACCGTTGAATGCGGCAATACTCCACTCCACCCAGGTACTTAATAATCGCTAGTGGCGTGCGAGCTCCAGACCATCGGTATTACCAAGCGCCAATGATCCCCCCAGTGAGAGCCACAGAATTATTACCTACCGAAGTGATTTGTCCATTTGAGGCTGCACTGCCAAGAAGCGATCTACAGCGTTGAACGAATGAGTTCTGCGCCATTGTTCCATGCGGTTTGATTTTCGGAGATGGTAGTTTCCGCAGCATCGCATCGCCTCTCTGGTCCTGTTTCTCCTCAGTTTCTAGACCTGCAATGTTCAACTAATAGGGATCGGTCAGTGTTATGGCTTATTCACCTCCTGTTTCTATGGCCTTAGGCCGCCAATAGACTCCGACCTACATTTCTATATAAGCACTCCCGGTACGTACCTGGATCTGCAAACGAGCTGCTGTTTTCCTGTTTGCAGTTGCACGCCCGGATAATCCCAATTGGTTTGTTTCCTGATCTCAATCCCTCTTTCGTCCATACCGACCGCCTTTCTCCCCATTTTCCATCTCTCGTCCTGTCTCTTCTGCCTTCTCTCTCCATACTGATACTTGCAGATTGCTAGCGACCATGCGTGCCTCCCCCCTGATCGGCCTCATTGGCGTCGCCAATGCGGTCTGTCCATACATGTCCGGCGGGCTTGAACGCCGAGACTCGTCCGATGCCGCTTCGTCCACCGAGGAATTCCTGTCTCAGTACTATCTGGACGACAATGACGCGTTCCTCACCAGCGATGTGGGAGGTCCCATTGCCGATCAAAACAGTCTCCAAGTAGGAGATCGGGGTCCAACCCTACTGGAGGATTTTATCTTCCGGCAGAAAATCCAGCGGTTTGACCATGAGCGTGTATGATCCCTCCTTTCTACTCTCTTCGGTTCCCATCGATGCACGGTATCTAAAGCTCTAACCCGGCGATGTAGGTCCCTGAACGCGCGGTGCATGCTCGTGGGGCCGGTGCCCACGGCGTCTTCACCTCGTACGGTGACTACTCCAACATCACGGCGGCTTCGTTCCTGTCGGAGAAAAACAAGGAGACACCTGTTTTTGTGCGATTCTCGACAGTGGCTGGCAGCCGGGGTAGCTCGGACCTGGCTCGGGATGTTCACGGATTTGCGACTCGCTTCTATACCGACGAGGGTAACTTCGGTAAGCTCTCTCTCCTTTTCGTGTTTGATACACACCCGGATACTTACATAGGCCATAGATATTGTCGGCAACAACATCCCCGTTTTCTTCATCCAGGATGCTATCCTATTCCCGGATCTGATCCATTCGGTCAAGCCCCGGGGTGACAATGAAATCCCCCAGGCAGCTACTGCCCATGACTCAGCCTGGGATTTCTTCAGCCAACAGCCTAGTGCGCTGCACACGCTCTTCTGGGCTATGGCCGGCCACGGAATTCCCCGTTCATTCCGCCATGTTGACGGGTTTGGTGTGCACACCTTCCGTTTCGTGACCGACGACGGGTCCACCAAGCTGGTCAAGTTCCACTGGAAGTCGCTGCAGGGTAAAGCCAGCTTGGTCTGGGAAGAAGCACAACAGGTGTCGGGCAAGAATGCAGACTTCATGCGCCAGGATCTGTTCGATTCGATCGAGGCGGGTCGTTTTCCCGAATGGGAGGTATGTGGCCAGACCTTCCGTCCTGTTCTTCCGTACATGGCTAACAAGATATTGAAATAGCTCGGTGTCCAAATCATGGACGAAAAGGACCAGCTGCGTTTTGGCTTCGACGTGTTTGATCCTACCAAGATCGTGCCAGAGGAATACGTGCCCATCACCAAACTGGGCAAGATGACCCTGAACCGCAACCCGCGCAACTACTTCGCCGAGACCGAACAGGTGATGGTGCGTTCAATTCTTTCCCATGGTCTACCTCCAGCGCGTTTGCTAATATTCATAAAAACAATAGTTCCAACCAGGCCATATCGTCCGTGGCGTCGACTTCACCGAAGACCCTCTGCTTCAGGGTCGTCTCTTCTCGTACCTTGACACTCAGCTGAACCGACATGGCGGTCCCAATTTTGAGCAGCTGCCAATCAACCAGCCTCGCGTTCCCATCCACAACAACAACCGCGACGGCGCTGGTGAGTCCGAGCATTCGAAATAAAATGTCTCCTTTTTTCTGACAAGCACCTCCAGGCCAAATGTTTATCCCGCTCAACCCCAACGCATACACCCCCAACACCTCCAACAAGGGCTCTCCCAAGCAAGCCAACCAGACCGCCGGCCGAGGATTCTTCACAGCCCCCAACCGCGCGCCCAGCGGCCCCCTGACGCGATCTGTCAGCCCGTCCTTCCAGGACGTCTGGTCCCAGCCGCGTCTCTTCTACAACTCTCTCGTGCCCACCGAGCAACAGTTCCTGATCGACGCCATCCGCTTCGAGACCTCCAACCTCAAGAGCCCTGTTGTCCGCAACAATGTCATCGTCCAGTTGAACCGCGTCGACAACGACCTCGCACGTCGCGTCGCCCGCGCCATCGGCGAAAAAGAGCCCTCGCCTGACCCGACCTTCTACCATAACAACAAGACCGCCGACGTCGGCGCGTTCGGTCAGCCGTTGAAGAAACTCGACGGTCTAAAGGTCGGCTTCTTGGCGTCCGTGCAGACTCCCGACTCCATCGAGGCCGCTTCGACCCTGCGCTCGCAGCTCAAGGACGCTGGCGTGGACGTCGTCGTCGTCGCGGAGCGTTTGGCCGACGGCGTCGATCAAACCTACTCCGCTTCGGACGCCATCCAGTTCGATGCCGTTGTGGTCGCCAACAGGGCTGAAGGTCTCTTCGCCCCGTTGTCGTTCACCGCCCCTTCCAACTCCTCTGCTTCATCTACCCTGTTCCCTGCTGGTCGTCCGCTGCAGATCCTCATCGATGGGTTCCGGTTTGGTAAGCCCGTCGCTGCCCTGGGTAGTGCTTCTTCGGCTTTCCGCTCTTCGGGTATCTCCTCGTCTCGTGAGGGTGTCTATGTCGCGCAATCAGTGACTGATGATTTCGTCACTGATGTCAAGAACGGTCTACGCACATTCAAGTTTTTGGATCGCTTCGCCCTGGATAACTAGAATTTCGTATCTGTGTAAGCTAGGGGAATGTGATCTGTTCTAGGGTTATGATCTCTGGAATTTCTTGGCATTCGTGTATTTATTTTCAACTAGCGCGGTAGCCAACTAGTGCATTCTTTAATTACTGTCATTCTTATTAGAAGAGAGGGAAGGAGGAAAGTAAAATAATTTATGTCCCACTATCAAGTAAAGAAACTGATCTATGACTATGACTACACTATTCATTTCCCACTAATAAGTAAAGAATCGACTTTGTCATCCTCATCCACCGTCTTAATATCTGCGTCTTCCCAACCCTCTCTCCAACGCAACCGCATTTTTCACACTCAACTTTCTCACCCCATCTTTCTTGTCTGACGACCCCTGGTCTTGTCCCAGAATCACCCACTCCGCAACCGTAGCGCCCTTCTCTTCATCGTCCTGGGCCTGATTTCCTGAGATCAACAACGTCGCATAGCGAGATACCGGCACGGGATTTTCAAGCTGGAACGTGGTTTCATTCCCGACCGGGGTAGTAACTTCATTATAATTCTTCAAAGCGGAATACGGCTCGGATAGCTTAATATTCGTCAACTGAGACACAAGGTTATGCCGAGGCGAGTTCGAGTTCTCGAGGACTGCCGTCGCCGGGTTCTCGATGAACTCATCATGGAAAATCACCGTCGCGTTGACAGGCGGCGAACCGGACCAATCGAAATGGAATCCCGAGACGAGAGAGTTAGATTTGATCTCCGCGTCGGAGAGCGTCACAGTGAGAGAGGTCAGGTTCGAAGTAGAAGGTTGCCATTTCGTGGAATTGGCGCCGTCCACGGCGGAGATCGGGAACTGGCCCGGTTCGAAGTCATCAGGGGAGTAAACGGGTCTGCATTGGACCAGGTTCCCGTCTATGGTTGGGATGGTGCCGGTTTGACGGTTGGGGATGGTTAGAGAAGAAGTTAAGGGGAGGGTGTAGACCGTTGAGTTTTGAGCTTCGCCGACGTGGACGGATATGGTGGAGTTGGCGAATCGTCGGTCTGCGGTTTTCATGGCTGGGACGTCCTTTGCGCGCTGGATGGTCGTATGTGTGTAGTTGGAGTGTGCGGAGATGGGCCATCCATGCCAGTAGAATGTGCGGTACCTCACGTAGGGGATTTGGGGCGGGAGGTTGGGGTCGATGTGGAGGATGTCGTCTGGGACCAGGCGGAGACCCAGGTAGCCAAAGAGGGCTACTTGGTTGGCACCGCCGTGTCCGGTCAGGAAGGGAAAGGCAGGATGAGTGCCGCCGTTGACGTTGGGGTCGTCGATCATCTGCTCGGACAGCTGGTAGAATGGTGCTCGTGCATACGGGCTGTATGAATACTGGTGGTAGGTGTACGCCGAACAGCCAGATTGGGCGATGTCACTGGCAACAATAGAAAAGATTGCCCAGGTCATAGCTGGGCCGTCAGCCGATTGCTTGATGGCGTACTACGTAATGTTAGTTGATATGACATGCGTAGATGGTGATGAATACTTACGTAGTCCAGGTCGTTCAGTGCGGTTTCATGGCTGTAGCTGTCGTAGGCCAGAGGATAGGTCATAAGCACTATGTCGGCTTGTTTGACCACAGCAGTCCCGTTCATCGTGGTGTATTCCAATGTCACGTCGTTCTCTTGGATCATAAGCACGTTGTCTGATATTTCGGACCAGGTTTCGTTCGTCTCTTGATCGAACTTCTCGCGGAAAATGTTGGCATTTTCCAGCGTTTCAGAAATCATGGCCATCGTGAAAGCACCTGCATCAACATGATTGGCATATTCATCCTGAAATTGTCGTTAATAAAGAACAGACAAGATAATATCTCGCAACTTACCGGATCAGTCATATTAGTCAAAGTCCAAGTCGATCCATTTCGCTCCACTAAGTTCGAATAGAGTGTTGCCACTGAATCGTAAACTGGGAAATGGTTGTCACGGAAATGAGGCGTATCACCGCTTGCAACCCACTCATAAATCATGGAGAGACCAATATCGCCGTTCAAATGGTACTGGTAGTCCCAGCATGGACCAGTTGCCGTGCAATTACCAAATCGACCACTCGTCCAGGGATAAATTGCTGCCGATGGCTCGAACTTGGTGCGGTTCTTCGAGCCAGCAAAGGCTGTTTCGATGTTCGCCTGCGCTTGTTCGAATTTGGCGACTCGGTAGTTGGTTACACGCTGAGCAGACTCTGGGTGGGATGCAACAAGGCCAGGCTGCATCCAAACATCGGCATCCCAGAAAATCTGGCCTGCATATGCATCGGAAGTAAGTCCACCAACCGCAATACTATCCCTATTCACCGGCGCCCCAGAGACGGCCGCAATGGCGCGTGGTCCTACAGTAGTCTGCAGAAGGTAGTACGTATTCGCGACGGCAATAATGGCCGAATCGATGATATGATCGTCATCTGGCAGCTTTCCAGTTGCAGGGTCGACAAAGTGTTCAACAGAATCATCAGGCATAACACTTGCCCATTCTGATACGTGAGATGTCAGGGACTTTTGATACCCAGCCACCAACGCTGCCGATGCCGCGTTCTTCGCAATTTGCCGTGGGTTCTGAAAAGCGTCCGAAGAAGCAGCCCCAACGAACTTGGTGACGCGAACCGCCTCATTGGCTGCAAACTTGACTGGAACGGCCTCCGCGATAGTGGACTTGTTGTCGCTCATGTAGGGCTTACCGGTAATCAGGGCACGCGAAGACAAGTCAACCCCATTTGAGGCTGTCAAATTCGCATAGACGTACGCTGTGACATTGGAGATTCCCCAGGGTCGAACGGCCGTGAAGATAGCACTGTCGTCTTGTCCCGATTCAGCGAAATCAGTGCGTGCAGCTGACTTCCCATCGATGATGTTGACCACTGTTGCGTCAGAGTCTTGAGAAGGAGTGATTTCCATATCCACCACAGCTTGGGTGACGTTGAGCTTGTTCGCAAAGAGGCGATATGTGATCGCAAAAGATCCTTTATCACCTTTGGGAACCCAGTCGTACGACCAGGACAAAACTCCGGCCTTGAAGTCGTACATAGAATGGAAGTTCTTGATCGTGCTGTTGTCCACACTGGCATCCAGATAGGTATCATCTCCCAGGTCCAGAATCAGCCCGCCCCAGTGTGGGACACCACTGATAACGCTGTCCCATCCATATTGGTACAGCCAGCCGAAATTGGTGGAATTGGTGGTAGACTGTGAGTCAAAAAACCCAGCTATGGTAGCGAAAGTCTGACGACGAGCAAATAGAGGCCAGCCATCAATCTCATTGCCATTATCTTCGATGTCGACTTCAAAGAAAGGGCCAACGCTAGCCACGCTAATACCAAGGTAACCATTTGCAACAGAGCCACGCGATTGGTAACGACCCTGGTCCAGAGTAGTAGTTTGGAGTATCCAATTGTTATCATCCCAAGTCAGTCCATCAAATCTGGTCTCGTACAGACTAGTCGAGCTAGCTGCGGCCTTTCGTGGACCATGACCGCTTTGATGTCTGTTCAATGCATTGGTAATACGATCATTCTTTCCAGAAGAGCTACTACAGACAGCGCCTGGTAGTGAAGACAGCAGCCCCAATGCGGCCGTAACCTGTTCACTATTAGTCTCTTTCGTTCCCGTACTGTGAGTTAAACGAACTGTGATCAGGAAGCAAATAAGCACGTACCTTGAGCTTCATCTTGATATGCCTCTCGGGAACAGTTACAATGAGCTCGCTCAGTCCGTCTTTCGATTCTGGAACAATGTGCAGAGCCGGCGGATAATAAATAGAGTTGGTTGAGTTTACGGCTCGTCTTGTCCCCACACTTCGTATCCGATGCCAGGAAAAGTAGATGCTGATCCAACCGGGTACCCAAGGTTTAGTCCCTCAACAACTTAAATCGGAAACGGACCGGCTTGTCGACGTCACCGATCCCGGTTCCGGTCAAGCTGCCCGGAAGATATGCCGCAGGTTATATTGTGCAATAGGGCAGTGTATCAGCATGCGGGGTAATTACAAGCCACCATTCCAAGGTTGATTCAGGAAAGGAATCAAGAATGGATACTTTGAGTGGTTGGAAAAATCCAGAAACTGGGACCCGAATCTGCTTGGCTGGTGATAGGTAGATGGAGTCAATATTGGGTCGTGGAGATAGCCGGTTCCATCCTTGTGGGGAAAGTACGGAGTAAGCCTGAAGTTAAAAGAAGTTAGAGTGGATAAGTCTGTCACGGCAGATTCCTTGGCCAGTAGGAAATCTAAAACTCACCGGGTCTTGGCTGTTGAGTTGAAAGTGAGAGTAGACCCAGTTCAAGTTGAAAGTAAAGGAGGGATGTCAAAAGAGGCAAGAGCGGAATCGACGACAATGAGTTCAACATGATGAATAAAGTGAGGGCAATCCATTCCCAACCATTCACATACATCACGGCCCACTAGGGAATGTGCTACTGTAGCAGAGCAACGGCTCGGCTCACCCCACAATCCTATCGGCCTCCCTCCGTTATTCTCCCGAATTATTCAGCATCGTACCATGCGTCCCCATCTCTCGGTGCCATTCTACCACCCCCGCCACGGCAACTTCCAGCACTGGGCAATTCATCTGCATACCTCAGCCCAGGATCTCATCTTCGAAGTTGACGGCGAGCATCCTGGCTTCCGAAAGGTCACAAGTGAAGGGAACCCATCGCGACTCGAATGCCTTCATCGATTCCTTACCTGTTAGTGAAGTCGGGGAAGTCGACGTTCCCACTATCAAAGCGGCCATCGATGCGGTCCGTGTGGACAACAAAACTCTAGAATGGGACTGTCCGGAGTACACCTTGGAGATCTTGGACGGATATGAGAAAGAGGCAGTGTTGGATGAAGCGGATGAAGAATACAAAGAGGCGAAGGAGATATTAAAACGGAAACGAGGACCACTGACTTACTGGGGATTCATCTATCATAGTATTTCCCATAATAAAATCCCCGTGCTTATCTACCCGTCACCTATTTGACTCTGCGAGTTGTTGCTCCTGAGGCCAAACACGGACTGGACAGGGGAAAGTGCGGAACCCCCTCCCGACATCGGGTTCGACAGCCAATATCGACTCTGGGAGAGAATAACGAATTGGGAAGTCCTTATTACCTAATACAAATGCAAATGTTAGTTAACTTCCCCACACTTTCTCCATCATTAATAAACTTTCCCGTCCCTGTGCATATTTGGCCACCGTACGATATGCAGATGTGCCACAGCTATTTCAATGAATTTTGACATCGACTGTATTTTGTAATGTTTACGGTATTTAACAATATATTCATACAGGCTAGCCGTATAAGAAATGGTGGTTCAAATACTGACTGGCAGCTGTAGAACTAGGTGGTGGTGAATTGCTGCAAACGGAGTGTTAATTTCGGAAATTTACCAATATGCAAGCCTGGGGCTGTACCACATCTCATCACCCTGCATGACAGTGGCTTGTCATGAGCTGGCACGATGTGATTAGTCCATCTGGAAATGAAGGATCGACATCGCCTGTCAGACAAACTCCATGGAATGTGGGGGGTAGAAAAAGAAAAGAATATCCATCCACGCTTGACGAAATCCGAGGCTCCGAAAATTAACAAGAAAGAAAATTCACCATCCAATTCGCCTCCATGCTTCCTCCCTCAATGCAGCAGCTGTATCCCGTGTTCGCTCCATGGCCGACTGATTCTCAACCGCCCTGCGCAAGAGGAAGTGGAGACATTCCTCGGTGGTTCCCCACGCCAGACACTTGAACACCCCCGGTACTGGATCACTAGCTGCAGACTTCCCTTCTGCTGGAAGAACCCCTTCAGTCTGATTCTGTGCCACCAGGCCACAGCTCACCTCATCTGCCATGCCTTGCAATTGGCCCACTTCCACCGGTATCGTGGGCAGTCCGTTCAACACTCGATATCGGAGCAAGTTGGACGCCCTTCGTACGCTCTCTGCATTGTGCGTTGCCACGAATAGTCGTGTGTCGGGGAATGCAGGTGTGTCGTGCGAGTCGGTCAGCGGGAATCGGCGTGTTAGTAGGCTTTCCACGATATGGTTGTAATTGCGATCAGTATCGGCTTTGGTATCATGGATTCGAGATCGAATATCATGCGCGATGTATGCGCCACGGACTAGTTTGATTCCCAACGACCAGCCTTCCCTGCCTGCCAGACACAGATGCCGGTGGACATTTTCGGCTGAGGATTTCAAATATGCCTGGATGGTGTTGAGTACCACAATGGCTCCACCCCGGTTGAACTGCCTCATGAGGTCAATCGCCCAGGCATCGATCGTGGGCTGAAATACCTGCTGTTCAGCATCGATCCAGAGTCGGGAGTGCTGCGCCGCCGTTGCCTCACAAAGCTCCGTAATGGCCTGTTTGACGAGCGGGGGAGGAACCGTATCACCACGCGATAGGGCTTCGACTGCTGCTGGTCCGGCTCCAGTGAACCTGTCACTGTTAGAGTATGAAGGGATCATCTCGGTGGTGGGTATTCTCACTTGATAGCAAGATAGTCCCCCTCGCCAATCATTTTCAAAGTCCGTAGGTTCCCTTGTTTCCATTCCTCCACGGCACGATCCTCAATGGATCGTTGGTTAATGGCTTCCACTCGAGACTCGGTGCCCTCCATCCTCGCTACGGACTCCCGAGCATATCCTAGGATCACCCCTTTGAAGCCCAGACTCTTCATATCCTTGACTGTCTTGCGAACTCCAGTCTCACTGGACCCCGCACAGAACTGGTTGTAGATTGTTGTGCGAAGGATATAGTTCATCACGGGATTTCTGGAAGGGCTAAGCAGGAAAGACTTAGATTCGACGACGTATTTCAAGATGGATATGCATGGTTTCAGAAGGGGTGAGGCCATGACCGATGTAAACAACAGACATCGAAGAAATGTCTTCGTAGGCAGGACAGAGAGCGGTGCCCTTTTGGACAGTGGTAAAGGTGGTTGAATATGGACAGCATGGTGGGTTGATGGTGACGATGTTGATGATGATGTTGATGCATATCCCAAGGGCTTTGTTGCTGGAAAGAAAAGCCCTGGTCGCTTGGGCCAGGAGATCCTTGGCTTCATGCTAACAAGACTCGTAGGTCTGAGGGTTACCTATCCATCCTGTTGGTGCCACCGAGGCCTTATCTATTTACGTAGAAGCCAGGCACTATGTGAGGGGTCATCAAATGTGACGGCCAGCATATGCCACATAAGGGGAGATAATTGTAGACCGGCTCGAAAACCGATTGGTCTTTTTGTGTGACTGAAGTTTAAAAGTCCCACTAAGTTCAGTTTGGTTTGATCATTTGATGACTTGGTTCGAACAGGCCTCCAGACAACTTCGGATACCTTCCCCGCAGCGCTCGGGGACTGTTTCCGCAGTAGGAACATGAACATATCAGTATCTACCTACATATCCATCAAGTAGTCCTGTCTATGAACATATCTATCGGGCATCTACTATAGTCTAAATTAATTATCACTCTAGTATGTCTATTTTCTGCCCGTCAAATGCTTCGTCCCATTCACAATTGCGTCCGCAAATGTCCCCCTCGTCCCCTCCCTCTCCACCGTTAACAAAGTCTGGATCGTACACCCCTTCGGCGACGAAATACTTTCCCTTAACATCGCGGGGTGCTCACCCTCCTTTAACAATCCCGCCATCCCCGATAACACCTGGGCTGCCATCTGCAGCGCCTCCCCCCGACGGAGCCCTTCCACCACACATCCATCCAGGATCCCATCCAATGGGACGGTAAGCAACGCCATCGAGGACCCCGCCAGCAGGCCGCCCACATTAAACAGCTCCGAAGGTAGGTATTTAACAGTCCCTATCTGCGAGAAGATCCAGTCTAGAGTCTCATGGAGATTGTCCGGCAAATCACGATTACACTCAATGATAGTCAAAGACTGGCGGATCCGAGCCGCGACATTAGGCATGGCCTGAACAATAACTGGCCTAATACCGGTCTCAATGCCCGGTGGAGGATGATGATCTGAGTAGATAAAATTCTCGATCTCCTCCGGCGACTTCCCTGCCATAATACTGATCACGAACTTGCCCTCCAGGGCCTCTCGTATACCTTCTTCACTGAGAATCGCCTCGGCCAGAAACGGCTTGCACGCAAGGAGGACAACGTCAGCCTCTCGTATGGCTTGCACGTTTTGGCCATGTCCGAACATAACCCGGGGCTCATCCTCGCCGAATGTATTTCGGAGATTCTCTGCAGATGCTGCAGTCTTTGTGCTGACTAGGAAGTGGGAAATCTTTGGCGTGATGCCTGATTCTTGCTCCGGACGGGTTGCGTCCAAGAGGCCTTTCAGGATGGCGGATCCCATGTTTCCTTAGCAGTAGGTCAGTCGATATGATAATGGGCCTCTACTGGGAAAAACTCGCAGACATACCGCATCCGATGAAAGAGAGTGTCAACCCCGACGTCATATTTGTTGTATTATTGATGTCAAGTATATATGGAATGGATAGAGAACAGTTCATGGTGTGTGAAAGCTGGGTTCAAGGTGATGGGACCTCGGGAAGCGGTTCCGAAAGCGAACATAACCACCTGCAGGCACGGGCTTAGTGGGTGGATTTAAGATGAAAAAACATGTCTACAGCACTAAATTCATCAAACAAACTATGTAGCCATGTGTTTATCTTCGATTCATGTAATTGATGAGCAAGCGTGTGGATTTTTTTAATCGTTCCAAGTGTCTTGAGCTAGGTGCTGCTTGAGTGCTACCTCTTTGTTCTTAACTGATTCATTATTTTGCTGTACGGAGGTCCGATACTAAGGCTGCTGGGAGGCAAAAAAAAAAAAAAAAAAACGTTAATCGTACTATTTATTTCTCTCTCTGTTTGGTTCGGGGCTTCTTCAAGTGGACGGTAAAAAAGATGAGAGAAAAAAAGAATGACCAGGCCCGAGCCGCGGATCGAACGCGGGACCTCTCGCAGATATGCTTGGGTTATCCCTAAGCGAGAATCATACCACTAGACCACCCGGGCTGGATATTTTCTTTGCCTCTGAAAATGAATATACCAGGGAAAGCAAAAGTCCCACATCATATGACTGAAATGCCATTGCGACCAGTAATTTTTACATTTAAACTCTTATGTGATCTAGTTTTCTTGTCAATTTGTCGTAGTATTATCAATCCAACAATCGACTATTAGATGTGGTGACAATCGCCTCTCCGAATGAAGTAACTGTATATATTTTTGCATGAGACTCACTTCCGTCTTTTAGACATCCAACGATTCTACTGAAACCTGCCATTGGCTATGAAATTATACTTGCTCGCCTCAAAAAAAACCGAATATTCTATTTAAAGACTGAATTATGAACAACATAGCAATACTATACACAAGGTTAAATAATCGTAACATGGGTATCTTGCTCCTGGCATGCGTCAAGTTAAGGGAAAATGACGTCCTAATCCTGATAATGGACACCCTACCTCAAGGATAGCAAACCCATATACACGGGGCATGCTCGTAGTAGATATCGAATCTCTAAACCACATAGCCTATCCTGCAGGCTAGGACCGCATATGTACCGGCCCTCAAAGGTTGGGGCGAAAAGCTCTCAATGACCAATACCGGCCATTTAACTAGGATGAGATTGCCCATGGACCACAATCGTGTCAGACTTTCAGGGTAGGTGTGCGTCCCTTGAAAACACGACAGAAAGTGTCAATATTCATGGTACTTGTGAAGGATCACATCTGTCACGAGAGATTTAAAGTAAAATGAGGCATTCGATCTTATGAAACCCTTGGGCGCTTAGCGTTCTGGAATCCTGATGATCCACGCATGCGTTTCCGCTCCATTGCCTCCATCTCCTCTTTCATTATTCTCTCCTGCTCCGACATCTTCTTAGGCGCCTCCATCACTGGACCCTTCTTTCCGGCAAGAGGGTTTTTCTTGACCGCAGAAGCAAACACATTTTTTGGCTTCTTATCACCAAATGATAAAGACAGTTTTGGTGCTGGTTTTGGGGTATCATTGGCTTCGGCTTCTGAAGAAGTACCACTTTCCTTTTCCACGGAGGTGTCTGTACCTGATTTAGGCTTCAACTGCTCAATTGGCTTCGGGCCAAAGCCGATATTCAGTTTAACCTTTTCTCCCTCTGCGCGCTGTAGATTCCTCGCCTCAGGATCAATATCCTCCTGCTCTGTATTTTTCCTGGCCCTTTCAATTTGTTCTTGGATTTGTCGCTGTTCCCGTTCCTCATCTCCTCGATCCTGGCGCTCCTTTTTAAGGATGGCCTCGCGACGCCTCATAGTCTCCGGGCTTCGATCAATGTAGGAAACAAAGAGGCCTTTCTCCGTTTCCTCCACACGACATAAACCCTCTCGCCCGAGATACGCCGCAAATTGAGTAAGGCTCGTCCATTTCGTGGCATTCATATGGATGTGCTATCCGAAAGTCAGTAACGAAGTAAACAGACGGGAACTTTCTCACAAACTCACCTCTTTATCGGCAATGACCTGCTGGTAAAATTGATTGACATGCACTTTCTTCTCGCCGTGTGTTGTCCGTAGGATGTTGAGGAAGTTTTGCATGAACTGCTTGCTGTAATCTTCGATGTGCTTTTTCGGGTCCTCGCCAACCAGTAATGCCTGGCGTACATGGCTTTCGCTCTGGACGTGGCTTATGATCACAGGCTGTCAGTATTGCTCTCCTAGCGCTAGCGAGTCTCATGCAGTACGCACCATTTAAAGCCATTTTCATCGCGCATTTGTCTTTCGCATAGCTGGCAGTACCATCTTAACCTGCCCAAGCCTTTCTGTTAGATGTTAGCACTGCCACTGGCTATCGAGGCCCATGGACGCTCAGATACATACAGCTTTGAGCTTGTTGCTGAGCGCTTTAGTGCTCCCAGCTTCTGCTTTTGGCATGTTTTTAAACAATAATTTGTATTATATTGAAAACGATACAATTAGCGAAGTGAACGAGGAAAGTTGTATCTATGAGCTCAATAGTGATTGACGGAACAGAAGATGTGGCGGACCAGTCACTGATTATATAAGCCAATCACGTGAAAACAATAACTACCATGCCTAAAATGCCAATGCCTACTTATACAAGGAATACCGACTGAGAGTACTCCGTACTTGTCTGATATTTGGAAGCACACACAAATAATGGATACCTAGGCACTGCAATGCCACTGACTCCCAAGCGTCATGAAATTTCTTTTGGTTGGATACTATAACCAAGTAGTGTATTAGTCCAGACCCCCGCCTACCGCATCCTAGGGGAAAATGTTTTTTAAAAAAACGCCACCACATAGAATACAGATATTTTCAAAGAAAAAGAAGAAAAAAAGAAACAAAAGAAAAGAAAAGAAAAGAAAAGAAAAGAAAAGATAAAGAGTCAACAAGATTTATGAATTTCAAATCCATCTTTTGTATTCTGCCAAAACAGCGTACCGTCATATAACATTTCCTATTATTAAACTGAGCAATCACATAACGTATTCATGGATTGCAGATGGCCCATTCTCGTTGTACTCCACCCGACTCATGAAGCCTTTGGTAAGACCTTGATCGAGGACGAATACAACCTTGGAAGCAACCTGGGCACCCAAGAATACTGCTTCTTCCATACCATGGCTGCTGCTTGTTGAGGATGGGTTGCCCGGCCCACCAGCAATACCGGAAGCGTTGTTCATATTCCCAGCACCACTGGCCCCAGGGGCGTTTGTGTTGCCTTGCTCTTTCCACTCTGGGAAATACTCAGGGGGCTTCAATGTTTTGACCGAAGTTGGGGTCTGGGAATGGCCAGTAGAGCGGTGATAGGGAGCCATAGAAGGGTCCATCGAAGGAGTGCCCGGAGGCATATTGACAGCCGCAGGGTTATTTGAATGGGTCGCTGCAACAAGCAGAGGATTGACACCGTGACCAGCAGGATGATGCATTGGGCCAGGTTGACCACTGGGTGCTGGCGTGTTCGTTCCTCCTGTAGGAAGTGGGGTGGAAAAATTGGACGGAATCTCGGAAGTAAAGATGGTGCCAGATGGTGAGAGAATGAACTTTTGCGAGATAGTGTTAAGCAATGCTTGCGTGAATCCTTTGAAGATTGTTAGCCTGAAATATTAAGCTTTTAGGGTATAGGCACTAACCCTTTATTTTGCTGCCATTGCCAACGATGATCAATGAATCCCAAAGCTCACTTCGCTTGCTTGCATCAGGCACCGCAAGTATAGTATGATGGATTTGAGTGGCGATATCTGAAAGAATGCCACTTGATAGACGATCTCCGTTCTGTTGTTTTAAGGTCGTCGCTAAGAAGCGCTCCACACCAACTTCAATATCTCGTGTTTGACGAATAAACTTTACTGGGCCGCTGCCGGGGTCCTTTTCTGGCTCTAATCGCACGAACTCCTCGAATTGGAACGTAGCCTTCTCTTTCTTGGAGTTTGGAAGGCGAACTGGTTTCGCGCTTTGATCTGCCGCCCCCTTCTTAAAAGAGGACTTTTCTCCCTGCTCCTTCTCTCTCTTTGCCAAGAACTCGCTGGTGTTACCACTAACAATCGCTGCAACGTCCAACAACCCCTCATCTTCGTCTTCTCCATTGCCACTTTCTTGGCCCGTTTGAACGCCGCTGCCCGGGTCCCGAGAAGCATAGTCATTTCCGCCTTGTGCTCCTGTTGAATTAGTGCCCTGTCGTGCTGTTGCGGCGGCGCCTGGGAGAGGTACACCAGCGGGTAAAATTTCCGTAATATTGCTCCTCTTGAGCTGCTCGCACATTTCCCTTGTGAAACCCTTTGATCCCAACAGCTCTAGCAGCCTATCGGTCATGTAATCTCCACCACAGCCTTCTAAGGCAATTCCTCTCCCGTGCTCATTAACGAGGAAATCGGTGACAGCCGTAACGTCAACTTTGTCCTTCCCAATGTCGACGACAGTAGCCGTTGAGGCGCCATAGCCATAGCAAACGGCAAGAGCAGAATCCATGAGGCAGAAAGCGGGTGCTTTGAACTTCTCAAAGACGAATTGGGTAATCACCTCGCGATCGCGAGCTGTCCAGATCGGTTCGGCAATGAGCATAATAGGGGTATGAAATGGTGGACTCAGTGTGTTGTGAATATGCGTTAGAAGAGCGAAGAAGCAAGGCCAGTCAACAATACTTCCGTTTTTGATCGGATAGACGGCTCCTTCATCTGACATGATATCCTCCTCGTAGAAGACTTCCTCCGTAGCTTCTTGTTTAGTTTCTCCATCAGCATCCTGCCCTTCTGCCTGATCGTTTTTCTCCCCCTGATCTGTGTTTCCGGGATTTTCAGGCGCTTCCGTTTTGGCCGTGGTATCTGGTGTGGCTGGCTCCGCGTCTTTCATCTCCACATCCTCCTTAGGCGCGTCAAGGCCATTGCTGACTTTGACCTCCTGTCGCCTTTCGCGGATCTTGTACGGTTCGAATTCGCCCTTTTTCTCGGCCGGAAACATGCGTGTCGGGAAGCGAAAACGTGCAGGTGTAAACGACTCAGGAAGACCCAGCTGCGCCAGGGTCACTTGCGAACCTGGCGCAATTATCTGGAGGGTCGGGGTTAGTAGGGTGTTTCCCCGTGACTAGTGTTAAAGCAACGGAGCAAGTGGAAAAAAGGCGGGTGGACCTACCAAAATGTGCTCATCCTTGAATGGTGGCATCCTGGGCAATCCAGTATGATGAGGTTTGGGGAATCTAGCACAGTACCTTCTCAGCCTGTCCCGCGGTATTTGCAGCGGGCGACTTTGCGCGCGGCGAGGTTGGGCGGTCGCCAAATTAGGTTAAGCGCATCCACCCATCTTAGCTTAAGAGACATTATGGAAGTAACTACTCCAAATGAAATATGCAAGTCGTACCTAGAATGCAGTATTTGGGTCTTTGATTGGATTCTAATTGAGTTTATATAGCTGGTTAATACATATAATTGATCGGTGCAATTTGCTTTTTAGGCCTACGCTAGTACAGTCTATGAGTGCCGTCTTGCCTGATGTGATGTACTAATGTAATTGCAGGATACTACTTCTCTCGAGCTAAAAAAGTCTGCTCACTGTCATCTGAATGATTTGTAGCAAGCACCATGCCATATTTAATTGGATGTCATGTAGTAAACAGATATCGATTTAACAGATGTGTCAAGAATCAAGATAAAAAAAAGGTAGTGTGAATCCGCCGACCTTCTTGAAAAGCTATGGAATGTATCACACATAGCCACCTGAACTCCGAGGGATTTTCTCTCCATATACTAAACAAAAACTAAAGAACACAACCAGGCTAAATAATTAACTCCGGGATTAAATCTCTCCATGACCAGCACGAACAGACCGCATTAAACCGCCACGTGCAAAACTAAAGACATTCATTCGGGAGCAGCATGGTACTTTTCGGTTGCGGAGCGAAACAGTTCCTGCTGCTGTCGTAGAAGCTCTTCTTCGGATAGTCCGCTCTGCTCCATCTTGCTCTGTTTCTTTTCTCGTGACTAAATTCGCAAGGCATGTTAGCAAGGGAATTTATTGACAAGTCACTACCATTTCACGACATACTTTTAATTGCTCTTTGTGCTCCTCTGCGACTGCAAGAACATCCTGAATATAGTCACCGAAGCCGAGGTCTCGCAGAGCCCGCTCTACATGTTCACAGGCGATTGTTTTCTTTGCCTCCTTCTCGCTAATATCGTTCGCTTCGGAGGAGATTAACGTGATAAATTCAACGCAGCATTCCATAAGTAGGTCTCGAGCATCTTTGGAGAAGGTTTGGCCGGACGACGGTGGTAGGATTTCGGTGATTATCTTTTGGACCGTGGCTAGAGAAATCGCAGTTAGTACTGGTGATCAGTAGGCAGGTGGGATATATTTTCAAGAAAGTGTGAGAAATAAAATAGCATCAATACTAATTAACCCGGCTGTGCGAAGTGTCACTTGAAGAAACACACTTGGTACACACCTTTAGGAAGCGACAGGTCATCATTTGCTGTAATATATCGAGAATCAGCGCATAATCCAGACCATGCCAAGACCCGCGCAGATCGTACTTACAACTGAATTCGCGATCTGACATTATGGATCAAAGTGTAAGAATTTAATGGAGGGTCAGATCAACATGCACCAAGCTTGTCGTCAGAGCGGAGTTCCTTGGAGGCTTTCGTGTGAGTCTGGCGCTTGGGTTTATCAAGAATGATCTCCGCGCGGCTTGAATTTAGGACCTCAGGTACTGGTCGGGCCGGAAAAACCATAGGCGAATGCCTTTTGTCGGCAGAAACACACCGCTTCTGGCTCTTTATCTTCGCTGTGCAACTTTTTCTTTTTCCCGTTTCGTTTTCTTCATGCTAAAAATTTCGCACAACAAAAGTGTCCTCTAATGTTGAGGAATACTAAAATACTAATATGCAGATATTGAGATTGCTGTTTCACTAATGGTATGTTCATTCTTCTTTTATTATAACTCCTATTACTATGATGATCATTGCTTGTCGCCCCTATCATACCCTTCATGGTGACCTACACTGTCCTAGCCAAACGGACTCACTGATAGTATTCTTACATTTATGATGTTACTCGCACTATTTTGTTGGTCTTTACTGACTTCTAGAAGATCTAGGTGTTATATAGTGCCATATGGAAGCGATCCCTCGCACATGGACTGCAAGTCGGCTGTTGGTTGAGGGTAAAGAGCTGTGAGATTTATTGGAGTTACAACGTAAAAAGGTATGAGTTTATATTCCTGTATACTATGTCTTTTGTAATGTGATGAACAACCTACATTCCATGCTAAGTATGAAGATGCTCTGCGTCTAATGCTTCTAAAATGTAATGCTTTTCATCTTTCGACTGATTATTACCATATGTTACTTTTCTATATATCATAGATTCTTTCCATGGCGGTATCAACTGACCGTTGAACAGGTATCGAGCAGTAATTTACTGGAAGTCCTGCAGGGCTTGATCATTCCATCTGCATTCATCAGATGTGCACTATGATAGGGAAATTAGGAGAATAGAAATTGAACTTACGATAGAAATTTTCCGGACAATGAATTTGGAGCATCAATTACCAGTTTGGCCATCACATGGCCTGGTTGTTCTGGTTGAAGTAGTTTTCCATCTTTGTGAACCGTAATGAATTTGGCATGGACCTGTGGCTCGAGAGCTGTGGCGTAGTCTTCCCGCAATTCTCGTTGCATATCGGTATCAACCATACCGGGCCGAATAGACACAGTCGTTACCTCGGGCTCTTCTTCCCCTAGGCTCATGGCAAGATGGTTCATTGCCGCCTTGGTTGAACCGTACAATCCCCAGCCCCTGTAGGCAGAAACGGCAGCTCCGGATGAGGTGAAAATAATTCTGCCCTTCGCTTCGCGAAGCGCGGGCAGACCGGCTTTAACCTATCGCAAAATGAGTGCCCATTGAACCCAGCGAAACCAAATTCATTCTCAAAGGCGCACGGGAAATTCGCCATTCCACTTACAAAGGCTACCAAGCTGAAGAAATTGATTTCAAACCCTTCTTTCCATTGCTGTGGATCCGCTTCGGCAATTTTCCCTACCTGTCCTAACACTCCGTGGTTGAGAACCATTCCATCTAAGCGTCCGAAAGACTTAAGGGCTAGGTCGACTGCTTTTTGTGCAAGAGAGAAATCTGTGATGTCGCCATTGAGGACTTCGACTTGTTTCGTGAATTGTTCTTTGAGTTTCTGGAGGGGTTCCAAGCTGCGCGCGATTACCACAACATTGTGGGATTGAGGCGCGGCCAGAAGGAACTTTGTTACTGCAAGACCAATTCCTGTACCATGAGTGAATAAGATATTAGTCTTTTGTCTTTGGTCAATGAACACGGTAATTGTTGAGTGTTGTTACCTCTTGAGGCACCGGTGACAATGAAGGTCTTGGCTGACATTGTGCTTGAATCTTAGGTAGAGAGATAGAAAGAACTTGACCTAAAGAATGTGATTCCTGAACTAGACTAATAAATTGGAACAGAGGCAAACTCGAAGGAGAGTGGAAGAATAGGTTCCTTGGAAGAAGGAAGAAGGTAGATATCGACGCTTGGGGTGATGTAACTCCTGTACGAAGTGGGGCAGACAGGCATCGTCTCCAACCAAGCAATTCATAGTACAGCATTTACGGAGTATGCCTGTGCTCCGGAGTATCCATCTCCTATTGAGGTTTGTCTATTTAGTGTTTAATATATATATATATATTTTACATCTATGCAGCTGACAAAAAAATATTTTTTATATTTACTTCTGGGCCGAGGGCATGTGAAATTGAAGTGTTAGCAACATTATGAAACTTTCTAAGGCTCAAATTAATGTCGCAGGTATTGTACGTGAGTCCTACATGAGAAACTTTTAGGTTGCAAGGAACCAAATAACAATGTCCGCGTTGCTCATCATGGATCCGTAACTTCCGAGTGCTAGAAGGTGTATAACTGGGTAGTATTCTCCGTACGGTCAGGATGGAGATAGCAACACCTCTCTATCCGGGGATCCCATCTATATTATGTAGGTCCCCCCTGCAACTATCAAAAGTTGGAGGACAGGAGTATATCCTTCTTTTATGCATTGCTACTAGAGCTTTACTTACCTTGTATTGCACTTAGCAGCATAACGAAGTCGGATCTTGCATCATATTGGCGCTTCATACATCTAAATAAGACCTTACAGTTTCGCCCATTTGACCTGCGCATAAAGGCACCAATATGCTAATTATGATCCTTGGGGGAGGTACCATTGGCTCCTCAATTGCGTACTATTATGAGTCTAGCTAAGTAGAGATATTCGTATTGTTGCATCTTTGTCTTAATTGTTTAGTGGTGCATCGGGTTATGCTGCATTTTTCTAGGCTAAGGATTGGTTTGCTCCTTCCCATGCCCCTCTAGGAGAGTTATGGTTTAACCTACATAATTCTCTGGTTGTCGAGAGTGGTGTTACCGAAAATATGTTGCCCTAAGTCTGTAGCCTATTCAGATAAAGCCGGTGCTGTCAGCGACAACCAACTGCCCGAAGCGGCCGCTGGGTTGAACGAATGGATAACAGTTGAAATTCCAAATTGGTTGACATAACGGAGAGGAACAGCGGTGGGGAAAACCAGCAAAAACGATACTGTTGTTCAAGTGTTAGTGGTGTCAGGCTCTCCACCGGAATATCGATTCTAATCTATGACCAGAGATCCATTGTAAGATTATCGACATTTCTCATGGATGCAGCACACCGGCAATCTCTCGCGGTGTTAAACTTCACCACCCCACTAGAGCCCTATCTATTGCAATAGACCAAGACAGTGGTACTCTTATCGCTCTTCTGCCCACAGATCGAAACGCTCTTCTGACTTGTGTCATTCCAATCCTCCAAGCTCAACTATTCTGCCAGGGGTGATAACTTGCAATCTTAGACCATGACCCAAGCGCTCATCCGGAGGGAGGCCATACTTGCACGCCAGGCAGACATATCCACAGCACGGCGCCTGTATGAAGTTATCTGCCACGCAGGTGCTGCAGCCATTGCATCAGAACACTGGCTGCAGTCGATTCCATTCAAGATCGAGAGGGTTGTCATCAGTGGTAGAAGGATAAGAGCACTTTTCTCCCTTATCCCTGTGAGAATATGAAATAATTCAAGAACCACCTGCTACCCAAGCATCTGAATATCCTTGAGATATGAGCCCTCCAAACGGTGCACTGTCACGACCTTCTCCCAGTACTTGCCGATATCAACCTCATCGTCCCCCACCACTGTAACTCTCAACCTTACTAATAAATCCCTTACATGCTGCAGTGCCTGCTCTGCGTCCAAATGCTCTTCCTTCCAAGTCTTGAAAAGCACTGGTCCCAGTCTCTCTCCCCACTAACTCTTGATGTAAGCCCCGCCTCAATCGAGTCCTTTTCATATTCTTGTAGATCCACCTCTTGGACTAGGATACGTCGCTGGGTCAGCAGGGAAAAGAGGAGAATAGTTCGTAACCGTCACTATATATAAACGCCTCCCCTATACACAACCCATCTATAGCCGATCTTCTGGAGCCAAAGGCCGCACTCGAAACCCGATGCCACCTCTTTTGCCCACCGTGGTGCGCACTAGAATCTGATAATCGGGCCATTCTCGGAAGAGGCAGTTAATGGTCTCGAGGCTCGATCTGGTCGCGAGCAATTGCGAATTTAGCCCCAAGCAGAGCCAGAGCGCTCTAAGTCAAATGAGGATTTATCACTGAGTATAGCAATTACGATCATCTTGTAGCAAGTCCCTGTGACGTCTTTGGGAACAATCTCGGCCGACTTGTTAGAATGAAGAAGAAATATGACGCGGAGAATATGTTCGACGACAAGTCCTACTCCTTGCTCGCTGCTTAGTTGCAGTATAGCTAGCCTCCTAGCTGGATGCTGGACATTATAGACTGCATGACAGGGATCTTTTGTATTTTGCAGTTAATTAAATGCTGTAAAACGTTTTCATACAGCCACTCCATGACAAGTAGTACTCTAGTGCGAATAAATTACAACCCCATTTTGGCTCTGTGCAGTTACTAAAATCGCCCTTCCCACTTTTCTCTGCTCTGTTCAGTGTGTTTCTCAGACACCGCAAATTTTTCAAAGACCTATAAAAAGTCCTCCTTCCCCACAGAACTATTTGTCATGGCAGATGGCGTAGCTCATGCACAACTTTTGCAATAATCCATTGTATGCGCTTAATGACGGCCTAAGCCACTGAAATGTGGAAAACCTCGGCCTTCGGAGACAGCCAAAAGGAGGAGCCCAATCTCTGATTCCCGAACATCCCTGTCGCAACACGAGAAGCCTGCATGATCTGGTCCGTGCCATAATCTTCAAAAACCATGGAACAATTGAGTGTTTCGGAATTACCACTCACAGTCAATGCTCGCTCTAATCTCAGTGGTGCTATTATCATAGTTAACTAGCCGTTGGATTTCGGACTATATTTACTTTATTGCATGACTATACCGTCTATATTTCGGCCGAGAAAGAGAAGTGATTTTTCTTGACCACTGGACAGGTTCAAGTTAAGAAACTTGGTTTTAATCGGGCAAATGGAACACCAATCCCAGGACCTGTTGTCAATAATTCCGAAGATTTGTCTTGTTAACTAGGGCCTTGGCACCCTTTTTACTCCCGTTTGTAGTCCTGTGGAATTTTGTTGATTCCTATATCTCAAATTCAAACCTCCTCAGTGATAAATAGGCGAGAATAGAGAGTACCAAGAATTGTATGTCTGGTCTCTGTAGCATATAGTCGACTTTCAAAGTGTTCTGGAAGTAATTTAAAGGGCAAATATGTTCCCAGGTTCAGACAACCTGCATCACGCAGACCCATGTCACTTATCAAATGCAACCCTATCCTACCCCTGCAATGGCAACAAGAGCTTCGCTTAAATGATTCCACATGCAGTATCATCCTGCGAGAATTGCTCCAGGGAAGAGGTTACCATTATTTAGTCTCTGACGAGCCTGCAACTTCAACTACAACTAAGTTTGTTACTCAACATAGCATGGTATGTGCGCGCTTTCTCCTTGGAATATACTAAGCAAATAGAGAAAGTGTAAACGCCAGTCCAGGATGACCTCAGTCTTAATTTGGGGACCAAATACCACGTCTTTCGACTGGCTGGCTCTTTCGAATATGCAGAAGTCCTGGCTTATCTGACGAACTCCACAATCCTCCCGTCGGATCCTTTTCCGCTGTTTTACTTAAGTGGGATAGTATGAACTGCCAGCTTTAGCGCCACTGAAGTTTATATATAGACACTGGGATTTTGGTTACATTGCACTAGCAGCAGATACGAACATTACTTTCCGAGTGATATATACTTTGAATATATTCCGCATGGAATACTACTAGGCAGAATGGCGCTAAATGAGCGGGGTCTTCGTTAGAAATGCAGTTGAGTGATTTTCCTCACCAACATAGCTTGACAACACAAGCATCTGAATTATACGAGAAATAAAAAGGAGATCTCTGCGTAAACCAATTAGTCAATCTTTGCGATAGGCTGCCAGATTTATGCGCCATCAAAGCCAAGCATCCTCGGCGCAGCCTGTTTGTAGCCACATTTCCATGATGGGTATGATAAGTATGATGAATGATACCAAAGGAGTAAGCCGTACACGAGATAAGAAATGTTCTGGATCATCGGTTATGTAAAAATGGTGAGAAAATAGCATGCGTTGGTGCTTAGTAGAGCCTTCCAGATCTGCATTTCGCGTATTCTCTTAGTCTCTAGGTACCATCCAGCCAACCGTTGATGATTTGCGACCGATCTGTCAACTCGTGCTAAATTTACACGTGTTAATGGGCTCCACGCGGATATCTTAATATTCCGAGTAGATCTGGCGAGCGATCGAGGCAGGAAAAAGCGGGCCAGGTCTCGTATAACTTCATGAGTTCCATCCATCCGAGTTAGTTATTGGACAAACCTCAATTGACTAGGCCTCTTGGTAAAGCGTAGGATTCGCTGAGACTCAGTCTGAAGAAAGTGCCGGTTATTGTGCTCCGTGATTAGAAGGAACAATGAAAGCCTTGGTGGTTCGAGAATCCACTAGGCCTTCGATAAAGCCTCTAAGGGATGCAATCGCTACATCTTTTCACACCCCACGCCGTGAACCCTTGAATACACAATGAGTCCAAAAATTTGGCTTCAGCCCTCCATGCAGACATTACCCTCGACCCCAAGCACTATCACAACGACAGAGGGAAGACCGGCTATGTCCTCAACAACCGCTCCCGATTTGGCACCTTTGAGGAAATCGTGTGACGCCTGCAATCTGGCCAAGGTTAAATGTTCAAAAGACCAACCATCATGTAGACGATGCGACATCCGTGGTGTGCGCTGTGTCTACAGCATCAGCCTACGATCGGCAAAACGACACCGAAATGTTGATCCAAATAGCCACAGTATTGCCAGTCCGTCGCAAGCTATAGGCCCTTCAGAGATGTCGCCTCGACAAAGCCCACTACCGTTTGGGGGGACACAGTTGGACGAGTGGGACTTTGGATATAGTGCGGGCTTTTTTCGGGAGGGGAACAGCCATGATAATGATGTATTGGGTATATTTTCCCGCGAGGTTCAACTACCTAGCACATTTCATCACCCCGCCTCTGTACCCTCGAGTAACCAAGTTCCGGTATATGCCAATTCGTGGACTACCGCCACACCTGCTACTTCGGTCTCCACGGAGTCTACAACAACAACGACGACCCCAAGATCATCGACAACCACTGTTTCCTCTTCGCCTTCTTCTTATTCTCCCCGGCCGTGTGCCTGCCAGCGCGATATCGTGAGGAAACTCGCCGAATTCAACGCTCGCAATTTGCAAGATGGCATGCTTCTCGACGACATATTAACAGAAAACAAGGCCTCGATGGCCGTCTGCCGGTCTGTCATGGAGTGCTGTGACCTACAACATAACAATGACCTATTACTGCAAGTTGAGCTGGCCGCTCTGCTAGGACACATGATAGCCGTTTGGGATCGTGCTTTCCAATACCTCAGCGATCCCTCTTTCCAGTCTGTACGATTCACCTTCGGCTCTTATCAGTTGGATCAGCCCGAAGAGAGACTCTTACAGACGAATCTAGTGAAAATTGAGATGGCTAAGATGAGCTCCTTACTCGACGATTTTGATCGAAGATTTTGCGCCTCCAATAATTCCAGACCGGGGGATAATCCACACCCTGCAGCATCATTACTCGCGCATCTTAAGCAGAAACTCCAATTCGATTTCGAAATTCCGCCGTCTTGGACCTCATGGAGGTAAATTGTATATAAATATAGAGGGGCGATTTTCTCCCTTATCTGAGGTTTCAAGCAGCGGCATCTCTCAGTGTGTTATTTTATTGTATAGTTTTCTTAGTTCTGTGAATAAATTCAACATAAAGAACAGTACACTGATAATTGGCCAAAAATAAGCCACAAGCCAAATACCTTATTGTCATTATCTGACGCACTGCGTGTGTCGATCTGTCTTGATTAACCATGTTGATGCCATTCTGCAGGAGTAACCTTCGAAATTTGTCTAACTATGCTTTCCTTTTAAAAACCATACCAAAATTGCGGTGACATTTAGCTTGATAGGTCCATAATAAATCTATGTGTCTATGGCATGTAATTAAACGTCAGGTGAATCAGACGATGTGAACCGTGGTGGAATCGGTGGGTGAAATTTATTTGACGCATATTTGAGCCTTGTAAATCAGGTATAAATCAGGTATTCATTCTGGCCTTAGGCATCAGATGGCGTTCTGTCGTCCTTAGTCAGCATTGTCCGAGATCGAGCTCTCCAGAATCTTCAATGTCTCTGCTCAGAAAGTCTCCGCACGGGAACCTTGCTTTTCCATCCTCGCCCAATCCTCTTTATCATTTATCCTTTATCATATCTTCAGATTCTTTTGTTCTCTAATAGCTCTTTCAGCTCCTCACGTTTAGCACATTTTGACTCGAGCGCGTTCACATAATCATCATGGCCAACTATCTCGCCTCGATTTTCGGTACGGAGCAGGACAAGGTTAACTGTTCTTTCTACTACAAGATCGGCGCCTGCAGACACGGAGACCGCTGTTCTCGAAAGCACGTTAAGCCGTCCTATTCCCAGACCATCTTGATGCCAAACATGTACCAAAACCCCGCCTACGACCCAAAGAACAAGATGAATCCCAGTCAACTGCAGAACCATTTCGATGCGTTTTACGAGGATGTATGGTGCGAGATGTGCAAGTATGGTGAGCTGGAAGAATTGGTGGTCTGCGACAACAACAACGACCGTAAGTCTGATCCTGGTTTACCTATTCGTCGTGACTACTCAACTTTTGCTAACACTTCGAGTCTCTGTAGATCTTATTGGGAATGTCTACGCTCGATTCAAATACGAAGAAGATGCGCAAGGAGCCTGCGATGCGCTGAACTCACGTTGGTACGCGGCTCGGCCCATATATTGTGAATTATCGCCGGTCACGGACTTTCGAGAAGCATGTTGTCGGTTAAATAGTGGCGAAGGATGTGTACGAGGAGGATTCTGCAATTTCATCCATCGGAAAGACCCCAGCAATGAGCTCGATCGGGACATCCGCCTAAGCACGAAGAAATGGCTGAAAGACCGGGGCAGGGATGCACGCAGTGTCAGTCGCAGTCCTAGCCCGGAACCGACGAGGCGGAGATTCTGATACTGTCGATGGGTTTGATCTGCTGTTGCTTCCATATGTGGCGTTGGGGATAATGGCCTCTATTGTCTGTACTATGTTATTTAAATGTTATGATATCAAGCCTTGATAGCGATATTGTCTTGCCTTACCGTAGCGAGTTTAATTAGCACCGGCAGAAGTCTTGGCATTTGGGACGCGGGGCGCGTCGACCGCGTTCCCATTTCCCGATTCCATCATTGTCATTCCTCCGACTGCCTCTAGCTTTAGTGACTAGAAAACGTACAATCAACATGGCTAACAATGGCCACGAAACTGGCTACAGTGATGCGCATCGTGCGTTTCTTCAAGCCTTTATGGCACGTTCGACCATGACCTTTGACGAGGCAAGGCCCATCATGGCAGCTATCTCTTGCGTTGCTGGTACTTTGTCGCAGCCTTCTCCCGCACTGACTTTTGTCGATTTGCTGACTGTGTCCTGGCACTAGATGGCGGATCAGTTTCTCCAGAAGATGTAACAGAAGAGGAATTCTCCTCGTACATTTCTATGGCCAATACGGCTATTTCCCCTCTCGATCTCGAGATCAGAAGTACTCTCCGTCAGTTACCGATCGACCCTGAAGCTACCGAGGTCCCAGCGCCGGAACGAGTATACGCTCTCGTTAATACGACCAGTGATCCTTTGACGCAATTGGCGACCACGTACTCAGCCGATGAAATCGCGTTCGTCAAGCGTGTTCTCGACGCCATATTCGATACAAACAACACGAGAAGGTCTGAGGCGATGGTGGTCAGCGGGATGCAAGCAATTCAATTGGCCAAAACGTCCTCTGGAGATTCTAGTCGCCGCGAGTCGAATATGGCGACCGAGCAGAGTCAAGGCGGGGCAGCACAGTCGTTGGGTATTTCACAAGCTGAAACGGTATTGAGACAGCTCGTGGAAGATGGGTGGCTTGAGAAGAGCAGGAAAGGATTCTATAGTCTGAGCCCACGAGGGTTGATGGAACTACGAGGGTGGTTGGTTGCATCGTATAATGACGAGAATGAAGATGACTGCAGATTTGATAAAATCAAATTCTGTGCCGCCTGCAGGGATATTATTACTGTGGTATGTTGCGTATTGACTAATAATAGCGTCTTGAATGAGGTGCTGACTGGTCTAGGGTCAACGCTGCGTGAACCGTGACTGCCCGGGCAGACTTCATGATCATTGTATTCGGAATTTCTTCCGCATGCAGCAGGCTGAGAATTGCCCTGTGTGCAAGAATTCGTGGCCCGGCGATAAGTTTGTTGGAGAGAGGGCGATTACCACGACAGATCAGTATATACAGGGCAGAAGACGGGGCAACAACAGTCAACGACAAAGTGGTGGCGGCTCCAGCTCGCAGATCCATGGCACGAATGTCGAAGGAGAGGACGACAGTGATTGAACGTGAAGTCAAATGCCAACGAGTTTCAATCCATTGCGATTATTAGATCTCTTCATGGCGAGATCTGACCCTAGGCGTATCGACGAACCCTGGTGACGTGCGCGTCACCCAAAAAGGGACCAGTATCATGCATCCCGTCAGTTTCTGAGGTCCTAGGTAGCCCGGATATTTCCTTCCTTGGTCTTCTCCAATATATTGCTTTAGACCACTATCTGTCAAACGATGGAAACATACCTAGGCATGTTGGCTGAGCTGTGAAAGCTTCCAGAGCTTAAAGTGTTTGATTCAACACTCCCTTTGAGTACCGTGTCTAGTCATGTCTTTGGGCTTTGTTTAAATTGACTTGGCTATACAATTACCGGAAACAGATAGCGTACAAGCATAGGTGATTCAAGTTATAGATTGGCTATGATTTGTTGAATGGAATGTTAAGAAAGATGTATAATACCTATTCATCTATCTAATGTATTATTTTGCCAATCAGAAATAAGCAATTATCAGGCCTAGTGTGTCGGATTGCTTGACTAGACCCATTGAAAACTATTAAGGGCCTATGTGAACCTTCAGACATCTACAGTACTTTTCTAGGTGTTATCAAGTTGGCATAGCCGGAAAGTCACCAAAAAAGCCATTCTCACTTACATTTTGTACCCAAATATCAACGCACCTATGCTTTATCTAGATAAATCATATGAATAATCATGTTTATTCATTGGTCTAACTCTTCATCCCAGTTGGGATACTCCAGTTTCGGTATCCGTACCAAAACCGATACTGAAAAGCCGCGACACAACGCAGCAAGAACAAAACTAAATGAGTAACTCTATATTTGACTATTAAACCCACCCGGACATAGGTAGTTAGAAGAGAAAATGAAATAACGGTCGACTCACCCCAGTCACAAACCAAGCCCGAAAGTAACATACATGAGGATACCAACTTTCCGAGCCGATTCGCAAGAAGGGTTAATGGGTCGACATTTATGAAGTGCGTATATTGTAGTATTAAATACACCTTGATATTGACCGAGAAGAATGCAATCAAAACGTCGAAGATGAGGTTTAGAAAGAGTCATAATTCTCGACGACTAAGACGTAGACGAACGAGGTTCAGGAATGAGGTGAATGCAGTGAGAAAGCTCTACATAATTGTTAATATGCTGGAAAGGAGGAATAGAAACAAGGCTCACTGTACATACCATGATGCCCATGCCCATTGATGACTTATAAAGAGTCCATCGCATGCTATCGTAGGAATTGGTTATAATATCGAAGATAGCAACAAGTACAAAGAACCACCGAGAGCCATGCCAGAAGGGTGACGACTCTCAAGAAGGGCTCTTCAGTGACTTGGTTTGATATATTCTCGGATTCATATCCGTGGGCCAGATTGGAGCACAGATTCGCTGAGGAGTGGTGTATTCTCCGAGACTTCGGCTATATTTGTTGATGGTTGTGTAAAGCTTAAGATGTTTAAGAAAGTAGATGAATCAGAATGACATGGCAAATCCAACCCAGGAGCTAATTAGCATGGGATATTGGACCAAGGTAAGACTCATCCCGCTATAGAGGTGGGCTTTGTGGGCTTGCTGTTTCTTTCATATAATAAATCCACCGTGGCATTTTCATACCTTCAGGAAATGGCTAGTTTTATTACTATTTCAATCAATTTTCAATGTTTTTTTCTCCGAGTTTTTGATAGCTTAAATAATCACTCAATAATATCGAGTGTTGGTACAATTTTCAGTTGAGGAATATATTAGATGTAAAATAAAGAATTGGCACGGAGGCTAAAACAGATCTATACAGTTCAACAGATGGGAGCTTGGGTAGAGCATCTAAGAGCCTTATAAATATAAACTTGCTAGATACTACACCAAATTCTAATCTAAAAATTTCAGAACCTTCTACAATAAGTCTTCGGTAAAGTGCCATATCTGGGGTGGATAATGAGACTCAAGCGTCGCCCCCAGTGTAGTACGTTCTGAAATAGTGCTGGAGCAAATTGAGCTCACGATAGAAGCCGTGGACTATTACCTCGAATTGAACTGTCAGCCTGTATGTGGAGTGACTACTAGGGGCGATAACTTCTGGATCTGAGAATTTGAGCCTCCCTTTTGTCTCATCTCGTGGAGTTCTTCCACAATGCATAGTACTTTTGGCAAAATAGTGACACAAGAACAGGAAGGATAGCGTAAGGGCTTCATTTTATGTTCTTGGGAAACGACTTGGACTATCTCATGATTTAGTGAGCCAGGTATCCATCAAGAGATACATGTGCAACTATGAAAGAGGTGATCAACTATAAGCTTCGCATTGTTGGCTACCCATAACAAACTTCACTTTGGTAAGAATAATAAATGTGACTGCTGGGCAAAAGAGTCAGCCATTCACTGCAAAACTTTAGAATTCATAGGCTCCAAAGCCATATATTCCCTAGTACTTGTGAGAACCAGGCTACAGTATTAGTTCCACAATTCTGGGCAAGTTAGAGTGATTAGAGTAAGCATATTCACTCAATATACAAGACCAGGGGAGCGAATTATCAACATAAATCCTTCTTTATTCATACCAGTGTCTTTGGAAAGATTATCATAGTGATGTTAAATTTAGTATATATTTGTTAAGGCCATTCACTTACATGATTTATATTCCATAACATAAAACCTCTAATGGAAATTACTTCTGCCTTTGGCCCTACTCCCTAAGGGTGCTGCCTCCTTCCTTCCTCCTCCCTAACCTTTCACCCATTATAATACTCTTCCAGTGTAGTAGAATTTTATCTATACTTCTTTGTCAACTTCTGTCCCACCAGCTTGTTATCCAAGCACGTTGCTTGACATGAAGCGCTGTCTTCTATAATCTGCCATTATCAAGCGTTACGGTGTGTCCTTTGTTACATCTGAAGCTTCCCAGACATCCTCTATAGCCACGTCGATGATCCCATATAATATCATTAAAACGGAGTACATGGTAGGCTTACGTACGAGCAAGGCAGATAAATATCAAATTCTGATAGCCCACAAAGCAACGACGCAGATAGGCTTTGTTTCTGGAAGAGCACGGAACAACTGCTCAATGAGGAAGAGTGGTTCTAATCTTTTGGCTTATCCAACCAAGAGGTAGTATTCAACAACGTGTGCGAAGTTGTGGGAATATGCATTGACAAGCAAGTCCTTCGAGCGGCTGGTAATTTCACCCATATCCAGGACTTTCTGGCTCACATCGGCAAAGTGACAGGGGCCAGGAGATTTCGCTTTCGGGGTGTGACAAGTTCTCAAATTACATTGGATTGTTAAAGGGTTTTGTCAAGAAAAACCATACAACCAACTTAAAACTCCATGCCTCTAGTGAAGCCAATATAGTGAGTCAAGTTTCAATAGTTTATGTAGGTAGTTATCAGCGGCTTAACTGGCTTAGTACCGTCCGTAAAGATCTAGGCATTGATGAGTTCCAGATAATAGTAAATATTCATTCGCTTTAATTAGATAGGACATATTTCTTTCAGTTCTGGCGGACCCAGATCTATCTATATTCAGTTGGGAGAAGCCAGGTCAGTCCCTATAGTTTTGTTCCCGGTAACACTTTATATGAAAAGCATAGCCTAAAGGAATGAATATCATGTCAAGGGACCATTAATGTGAAAATATGTTCGAATGCATCAGGCACGAACTGGTACATTGGATAATTTTATATACAGATCATAAAAGTCTTGATCAGGTCTTTTTTGGACTACTTCATCCACTATCCTCTTTGAGTAAGTTGGATGGCCTGGTAGGCGTTGGAGATAAAGCCATCGTGTGGTCAGCAAGCCAATGGATCATTAAATATAACTTCTACTGCACAACTCACTGAATTAGCTCTGTTTCATTGAATGCGAATAACATACCCGTCCTCAATATTGGGTGCCATAACCGGTGAAGTTGGTAAGCGTATCTAGGCCCTATCTAAAACCTCTAGTGGCATGCCTTTATCCGGCTGGGTTGATTGAATCAGATGTTTGGACCACTTGTGTTCAAAAACTCGGAAGTGTCATTCAGTATGTTCACAGTTTGCAGGTCGTACAGGCTATTCGCATCATTCATATTTGAGTGTGTGGGAAAGACGCTGGAATTAAATCCTACAGACCTTGATATCAGTATATTAGCTGACGGCCAGGAGTCCAAGGATACAAGACAAAAGCACAAGGTTGAGCTCCCTCCACAGGAACTGGAGGCGACGACTAAGCACCCTCTCCCAAAGAAAACAGTGGGCGATAACCCGCCACCTGATATTTTTTTTCAAATTGTACGTCTATGCAATAAACCTTTGTCACTACTATTGAATTGTTCCCCTTGTTTCCCCAGGCTATACCACAAATTTCTGGTGCGTAGTAAACCATTGATCTAGCATTTAGAATGAACTCATGAAGTGTAGCCAAGGCTTCACAACTCATGTTTCTCTTGTATAAAAATCTACAACATGGTCAAGCCATAGACGCAGCCCACCCAGTTAGAGTCACACTATCTTATACCTTAAAACATAAATACAACCAGAATGAATCCTTAAAGGAGTCACGATAAAACCTAAGAAATAGGCTGTAGCCTAGAACTGGCAAGGGTACCGATTGTCTTCCGTGGTGCTTTCTAATGTATGGGGATGAATTACCTATTGTCCACAAGACAACAAACTGAAAAGCTTCAGATAAATCCACTGCGTAGGAAGCAAGTCCGTGTCCTGTCCCTTTGGCCTTATTATGCAAGTTCACACTCAATTAGGCTCTCAGCATCATGTTCCGTTGAATAGATTTTAACAATATTCATCCCCACCGATCCAATCAAAGCGTGCCATTGGCATAATGTATGTTCTTGAGATGCCGATTCTGCCATCAAAATAATGTCTAAGCTGGTAGTTTCCCAGTTCGCATTCGTCTCAGGAACAACGTTTTCGTTGATCAGAATCTTACTATAACCAGGATTCATGGCGTCCTTAAGGTTTGTTAGAATGTTGCGGCACTTATCGTCGTTCCAGTCATGCAGAATTGAGTGCAAGTAGTATGCACGAGCACCTGGGAAAGATAATTATAACGTCATTTCTTCCCATAATCTAGGGCTAAAAATGTCTGACGCACTTTTAACCGGCTGCACTTTGAAGAAATCATGCGCCATTAGTTCAATGTCTGTGTCCAGGTTCTCCACTTGACTCAACATAGTAGGGAGGTCTTGAAGCACCAACCGGCCGGGAGCTTGAAGAAACTTTCGGCGGAATTCTGACAGATCATGACCTAAGCTTCCACCGACATCGACGATCAAGACGTCTTCTGGGCTGCTGGATGCTATTCTAATTAGTCGCTCTTCAATGGGGTAGAAGCCGTCATCAATCCAGCTAGGGCGGCCCAGGTGGTAGGTGGACATGTGATTATGGAAAAGACTGGAAATGGCTGGGTTGGCCTGCAGGAACTCGAAGAAATGAAGGCTTGTTTGAAAGGCAAATTGAAACGGACAGTTTCTACTGTCGTCTGGGCTCCGGTACCCTCTATTTTTAAAATATTCCGGAAGGGCAAGACACCCTGCGGTAATACATCCGGTCTTGTATATTGGATATCTGTAGAGTTAGCCCCAACAGAGCCAAGACAGAAAAGAGGGAAGGTAAGACTTACATGCATGGATACGAATCACCAAACCGCGGCGTGGTCATGGCTTTGGAGAAGCCAGTCCTACAATACATATCAGGACCGCTTTCCTTAATAACACCCATTGCGGCCAGATGTCTCAGAATCCGTGCTCATTAACAAATCAGTAGGATGCAGAGGCATTTCTCATTAATAGGCAACAGCTTACCCAGAAAGACCAGCTCAGCTCCGGTAGCGTTCGCGAGCTCGGTCGCTGACTTTGGTCTATCATCGACGGCAAGAAATTTGAAGAGACCTAGATTGACGCTAATCTCAATTGCTGCAAATGTCGTTGACTGCGTGTTCCAATCAGATTGGATCCTATTTTGCTAGCTCAACAGCTGCAATGAGGAGTACTTGAGACCAACAGTGTCTAACCATAGCCTCTCTGGGAGTTTCGAGGGCATAAACTAAAAATCGAGCAGCATTGAGCAGATCCAAACGCACTGAAGACGCTGCGCCATCATTAAGTCTGAACGTAGAACCATTCTTTTCTATCTGTTTAAGCAACGTTGGCACGGCATTGGGATCGTTGAGCTGGAGGGCAATACAACCATCGCTCAGAGACGGTCTGTCAGCATTGTCGTTAGAATGTCCATAGATGCGTGCATTGCTCAACATGTCCAGTGTAGGAGACATTTGGAATTAAAATACTCAATGGAGCCTTTCATGGGCAATGTCAGAATGGCAGGAGAGGGTATGCATGTAACCATGTGGGAGCAGATTACTAGTCGAATACATTTGAATTCTAGACATTAGTTACTGTTAATGATTTACAGAATCTTCCATAAATGTAGAGCGCGCAAGCAATGCATTGGCCTCGTGGTCATAGTACACAGCACGAACTGTTGGTGGCAAACGCGTCCTACCTTATAGTTCCGGGTGGTCCACTTTCGACAGTCGAGGCCGTCACTACGGCGTCACCCTACTTCAATGTCAATGTCAACATTCACCCTAGACAGATGTGTAGCTACGGAAGGCGCTGAGCATACATTGGCCATCCATGTTTTAAGAGGCGGCAAGCGCTTTACTCTAGGAAGTTGTTGCACTGTGCCTTGGATTTAATGAACCTTACCAGATAAACTTCAACCGAATCATCCTGAATGCTATTCGAACCTTCTCCATGCACAGCAAATGACTACATCAAACTCAAGCTCATCATAATGACTTTAACACAGCAGCCCTCCTTGGACATCATCAATAGTTTCATATAAATCTTGCTCCTTAGAGTATTGGATATTTTATATGATTTGTGTTATTTTATTCTGTCACTAATTCCGACGAGAAATATGGCTTCAACGGAGTCATTCTACCTGCCAGAGCAGGAAATTTTTGTAGGTGTTGACTTCACCCTTTCCTACTCTCAGTCTATTTCAATGCTGCATTTACCCCACAAAGCAAAACATACAATAGGTTTTGAGTAACAATTTTTTTTTCAAGTGTAATGATGGGAGAGAGGAAGATCTTCTTCAGTTCATCCTATCGCACCCGAAGCTCTCGGAGCTGCGAGACTCTCCATCCGCAGTTTTGGATGCAATAGATGAGTACGGTCGAAAAAGAAACTTTCTTATGAACGTCGGCCAGTATAAAGGGGCCATCATTACCGAGATAATTTCGCGTAACAAGCCAAATACCATGCTCGAAATTGGTGGTTATGTGGGGTATTCTGCCATACTCTTTGGTGACGCCCTTCGTCGCGCCGGAGGTCAAAAGTATGTTAGTCTGGAAATGAGTCCAAAGTTTGCCTCCGTGGCGAGAGAACTTGTTGCTGTTGCTGGATTAGATGGATTTGTGGAATTCCTGGAAGGTCCCTGCAGGCAGTCACTTAAGAAGCTTCAGGACAAGCCCTGGGATATTATCTTTTTGGATCATGCGAAAGCAGATTATCTTCCAGATTTGAAGCTCTGTGAAGCTCTAAAGCTTATCGCTCCAGGTACCACAGTTATTGCAGATGATATGAAACAACCTGGAAATCCACAGTACTCAGAATACGTCAGGTCTCCTCCCAAGGCCAAACGTGTGATATATAATTTATATCGAGACGGAGGTATTGCAGACGATCCTCCATTAGGAAACCCTACACTGGTATATGACACGGTCATAACTGAAGGAATTCAACCGTCAGGTCCGGCTGTGAGTAGCCTCTCTAAAACTGTTTACCCTAGAGAGATGTCAAGGCTTACAAGACAAAGGATGCCATTGAAATATCTAGATGTGTGGATGGCGAGCTGAAGTAAAAAAGAGGCGCAGCTCCTGTTTTAATCTATTATATGAGAAAGGCTTCAAGTTGGCATATCGGCTTTTGAGCCTATGGCCTAGAGGTTGGTTGATTGGATTTTGGTTATTTGAATGTATGCTATGTTGTAGAACCAGCTATGGAATACGGATTGAATTCTCAGAACATGAGAGCAAAACAAGGTCAAACAAAATGATCTAATCTGGGGCACTTCAAGCTTGGGGATGCCCCCGATTGTTCAGAAACTCCTTCAGAGGAGTCATAATAGTGCCATCACGAACAGAACCGTAGATTTTGGCAATGTGTCCTCCAATAGTTCCATTCGCCCGATCACGAGCAGGGTAACAGAATGTGGGATGGTCAATCAGCCCCCGATGAAATGGTATTTGCAACTCAGACCTAATATGGTAGTACATTCGACTTGTAGCTCCGGCAAGGAATTTTGGTGTAGACTGATTCTCAAAAAAACTTTTTCTGACGCTGCTGTACGTTTCCATCATTTCATAGGCAATTTTATTCTCCCACGTTTGAGTCAATGTCCATATGAGTCCCATGTCAGCTTCCTGGGGAACTTGAACAGTGCTCACAATATCACTGAGAGATTCCCTGGCCACACATTCACACTTATCAGATAAATCCATACAATTTTTTTGCCGCCACCTAGCCTCCAGACTGTGCCAGATTTTCTCAGCATCTTGCATAGCATCTTGTGAACAGTGGTAGAAGGATGAAAAGAGCTGGAGAAACATTTTAAGACACTTTTCCTTCTCTTCAAGGATGAACTCCTCATGCAAAGCTCGGAGATCTAAAGCCTGGCAAACAAGATAAAGATAGGCAGCTGACATCATAGACAGGATCTCCACTGCCTGTGCAGAGTATCTGGCAGATATTAGAGCTAAAGAGTTCACAGGTTGGTTGTCCATCTCAGCAGTTTGTATGTGTCCTGTTATGGAGTGACTAAGGAATGCAAGCTCTGAGTAGTAAGCTGTAATATTCACATCCACACCTTTCATGGTGAATGATAAACTCGGATTGTCCGCACAGAGATTTGGAGGCAGCCCTTTGTTAAGGGATGGGTTTATTAATTCTGCAGACAGTGACATAAGTAGTCGACCGAACATAGCTAGAGCCGTCCGTGTCTTTTCCATAGCTGAAGTAATGGGTGTTGCTTGAAAGTTCCCCCCCCATAATGGATGCGGCTCTGTGCCTCATCAATTAAGGGGTTATCGGTTGATGAATTAAGCTCAACGTTAACTTGCCGTTCCGCTAGAAGGAGATCCTCTATATGTGGCCCTATCCACTGCGGAGCGGTACGGACGGCATAGCGATCTTGAACAAGTCCTACAGTCTTCGAGTCTCTTCGGTAGCTTAATTTTGATCCTTGAAGGAACGACCAGATATTTTCTGCAACTTCTGCCTGACCTGGGTGCGGTCGACACCGTGATATAAAGGAATCAAAGTTGTCCACAGTTCCCAGGAGTGCTTCTGTTCCCATTGCAGTAAGTAACTGTGAGAGAAGAGCCAAATTGTGGCTATCGTGTATCACCAGAACTGCTGCAGCTGTGCTAACAGATGTTCCATTCACAATGCTGAGCCCTTCTTTCGCCCTCATTCGCAGTGGTGCCAGGCCAATCTGCTCTAGGGCGTCTTTAGCTGATTTGACCCGACACTTTGCCCTATCACCGTCGTCGACCCAGACATAAATCTCCGGGCTCCCTTCAAGAAGCCCTCCAACGTAAGACAATGGAGCGAGATCCCCGGAGGCAGAGATACTTCCACGTTTAGGAATTAGGGGAAGTATATTTTCATTTAAAAGTTTAATCAAATATTGAGGGATTTCCAGTCGCACCGCAGAGTGCCCTCGAAGTAGTGAGTTGCAACGGATCAATACGGTTGCCTTGATGATGTCCTTTTCAAGAGATTGAGCATGAAAGTGGCCGTTCTTGTTTAGTTCTGGCAGTATACCACATTGATGATGCTGGAAAAAAGAATGCTGCAGGTCCTCCAGATATCTAGTACGAGCGTCTCCATTCCCCCCACAACCCGTATTGACTCCTGTGGCGAGTTCAGCCCATGATGAAAATAAGGACCGGAATATTAAGTTAAATACCGTAAACATTTTCGCCATTGAGCAGATGGTCATTGAGCGCATGAACGCTACGCTCTATTCTTGAGACCACACATTCTGTTGTCGAGATTGCAGATTGGGTATTGTATCTCACGGTACAACGTTATTATCTTTAAGCCCTAATTGTGCGGAAACATCAGACACTCACCTAGAACAGGCTATAACATCTGCGCTAGTTAGGGAGTACCCATCGAGAAGTACACAAGACCCATCGTTTTCAAGAGAGCTGAGACGACTCCAGAGTTGCTTCATCAAAGAAACATGAGTAGATAGGGCCATTTCTGTTTGCTATAGAGCTGGTTCACACAACGCTATTTCTCCCTGTAGTGCTTACTATGTTGAGTTTTAAAAAGATTGTTATTTCAATCTGGGCGTTACTATTTAACTAGACATCTATATACCTGGTACCCCAAGTTCTTATTCTCCAGGTATGGAAACTCGGAGTTGTGCGGATTCAAGTAAAAAAGCTTTTATGTGGCTTTTCTATTCCCGTAGATTTCTTGTTCCAATGATACGTTTTGACGTAATAGGGGGTTAAAAAGTTTGAGCTTTCGTTTTAGAAATGAGTGCTACGGAACAGAAGTGTAATCCGTACTCCAGGCGCATTATAGAACCTAGCAAATCAGTCTAAGGGCTGTAAAGCATAATCTCACCGTGGAACTGTGGGCCGGCTGTTCCGTACTATTAGGGCAAAAGTCTAATTGGATATGTACGAGAAAATAGGTGACGGACCTAACACCAAGATTTGCTACCCGTGACAAGATTCAACGCTTGATAAGTTTGTTGCTCTTCGAAGGCTTAAATAAATTAAGCTCTATTCTTACAGAAATCATTGCATGAGCCATTGTATCAATCGATGAAAGATATGTCCAAGGTAGATGTGCTCATTGTGGGAGCAGGGCCGGCAGGGTATGTCATGCACCATTTAGAAAGCAGGGAGTCATGCTAAAGGGATAACCATAGCCTAATGGCTGCTGCATGGATGGCACAAGCAGACATAGACACATTGGTTATTGATAAGAAGCTCTCTCACACACACTTTGGTCGTGCAGATGGCCTCGAAAGTCGTACCATGGAGATTTTGGACAGTTTTGGACTCGGTGAACAGATTTGGAAGGAATCCAACCATACCAATGATTTATGCCTTTGGGTAAGGGAACACTTCTAGTTTTATTAAAATTGCTATTTGACGTTGTTGTTGACGAGAACGATAGGGAGTAAACAACGGAGGCGTCCTCCAAAGGCTGAACATGATAAACAATATGCAGCCAGGCTGGTCCAGATATCGATCCTGCACTCTAAGCCAGGGTCGAGTTGAAGAGCACTTGATAAATTTTATTAAAGACCGTCATAGTGTTAGGTTCCAATGGGGGGTTACACCAGCTGAATTACATATACAAACAACTTCGCTGAGCGATCTTAGGTCCCACCCAGTAGAAGTTCATTGTGACGCGAAAGTTATTAGAGCAAAATATCTCATCGGCTGTGATGGTGCTCATAGTTGGATTCGAAAGCAACTGGGCCTTTACTTTGAAGGTGGCCGGACTCAAAAACAGTGGGGAGTTATTGATGCTATTTTTATATCAAACTTCCGTTCGTTAAACATTGATTTCATAGAACACTGGCTAATAAAATTACAGCTGATTTGCGGAGACGATGTATCATCAAGTCCAGGGCTGGTAACCTCATGGTTATACCACGGGAGGGAAATCTCGTTCGCATGTATATTCAGCTGCAACATGATAAAGCATCTCAATTCAGAGCAACAAATGATCCAGAGATACTAACTAATATAGCCCGGGACATTATTAGTCCATATGTCTTACAGGAGCGCCATGTGCACTGGTCGACTATTTACACGGTGAGCCACATGCAACATGCAGTGGAATTTTCCCGAATCTCCTATAGTAGTAACTGGAAGTGATTAGGTTGGTCAACAGATATGTAGAACTATGTCTCATTACAACAGAATATTCCTCGCGGGAGATGCGGTTCACACTCATTCACCCAAGGCTGGTCAAGGAATGAATGTGAGCATGCAGGATACTTACAACCTTGGCTGGAAGCTAGCATGTGTGCTCAAAGAGACTATAAACCCGAAAATACTCCGAACTTATCAAGAAGAGCGCCTGCCAGTATCTGAACGACTGCTTTACTTTGATAAACGGGTGTGCCACGGGCTGTGCAGCTGTAGCAAAGGTCAGGATGCATTTGATTTGGATTATAAACTCGCCCTAGAAGAGGAGAATACCTCAGCCTCTGGGCTTGCTGTGGCATATCAGCCTAATTTGATTATTACGTCCTCGTCAAATACTCATAGAATAACTCGGAACCGTCGGGACTCAGGGATTTGTCTCTCTAAGGATACGTACGAACTTGCAAAAAATATTCGGGTTGGCTCTAGACTCTCCAGTGAAGTTATTCTCCGACAATGCGATTCCGAGCCTATTCATCTTCATAAACTACTCGCTAGTACAGGGAACTGGAACCTGATTGTTTTTGGAGGAAACATTCTTGACCATGTGCAAGCCACGCGAATCACAACCTTAGCTGCGGCTCTATCTTCAGATAGTTCAACCATTCATCGGGCTAATATCACAGCAGCAGAGCACAGTGTTGGGCTATTTAACATCTATTTAGTTCATTCCGCTCCACGAGATGATGTCGATGTTTGGAGATTACCCGAACTGTTCCGCCCTGTCGTCAACCCTGCGGGTATGGACTTTAGACGAGTGTATGCGGATAACAAGCTACTCCATACGGAATCTGGTAATGCTTATAAAGCTTATGGTGTCGGTCCGGAGGGATGTCTGGTCCTAGTGCGACCAGATCAGCATGTTTCCTTCATTGGAGGTTTGGATGAATTTATTTCTCTAGATTCGTTTCTGAAGACTTTCATGTTGCTATAATGTTATGAATGGGAGAAAGGCAGGCATGGAAGATTTTATGCCTGGGGGTCAGGGTGCTGCGATGGCTGTACCCTAAGTCCTGTAAGGCGTGATCGAGCAATGGGAAAGGTTAATGCATGAGATATTAGGATTACCATACAGCACCATTGAAAAATAGCGCACCGGCCTAGGGTAACACAAGAGAAGTGGTATTTGTATTCAGGTACTTATTAGCGCGGGACAAATTAGGCCCTTGTCATTGTTCTGAACTGAAAACTTGGCCTTCATAGACAGGAATATAAGTTCCGTATATGAAGTTTAGTCTACTTTATTAAGCGTCAATTTAACGACTGGAAGGGCCAGTTTGCTAAGTATACTGTCTATTAGCACCAGCCAGAACTCGCATGGCGAGTCCATTTCATCGCAGTTATTTGAGATCTTGAGATCATGTTTTTAGTTTCTACCATGGTAGAACACTGAGCTTACTTTTCTACTACCGTGCCTTCCAGTGCCTCACTCCTTTCTCTTGGTGGGTGCACCAGAAACCCAATTCGCACCGGAAACCTAAAATTTTATCTAATTTCTTGATGTTAATCCCATCCACCTAGCTTGCCGAAGCAGTCAAAAATTAATAAATCTCATGTAATCGAGGCCTGCAAAACCGCCCGTAGTGAAGAAAAAGCCTAACCTCTCGGGGATCGTGTGGGAATACTGTTGGTTATTACCTGGCGATCAGTATCACATAACGACCGATATTGGCTGTACACCCACGTACATAAAATTCAAATCTCTGCAACTCCACCAAAATGGGCTCAATTGAAGCGGCTCTTAAAGTTGTAGAAAGCCTGATAGTAGGCAAAAAGGTGAATTATACAAAAATCGCCGAAAAGCACGGAATTAATCAAATAACCCTATCAAGTTGCCACCGAGGCACACAGCAGTCCCGAAGTACTCAGTATAAAAAGTAACTTCTCAACAACCAGCAGTTAAAAGTGCTTATTAAATGGATTCATTACTGATCGAGGTCTTCCACGTACCTATGAATGCTACGGAATTTTGCAAAGGAAATTTGAGGAGACGTAATAATGAGCTTGTTGCTTATTATACAACCAAAAAGCCGAAAAAATTGAATGATACAATGTATTATTTCTCTAAAAAGAATATTCTCCTAAATTACGCTGTAAGGGCCTAGAAATGCTTTACTGAATGAGCAAAAGAAGTACAAGCGTCGGAATCCTCTTTTATTTAAATTATGTGCTCCAGAAAATGGCAATGCTGTCTTTTATTCTCCTAAAAGGATTCGGCATGCTCGGGATCTCCAAGCAGAAAAGGACGAAGCAATACAGCTTGCTAAGGCAGCCAAAGAAGACAATAGGCTTCGTCGGCAGCATGAGAAAGAGAAGAAGCATTTGATTAAAGGAAGAGAATAAAGGCTTTTAATAAGGAGTTATGGAAGCAGGATGTAGAGCAAAAATGGCGTTAAAAGAGGAGGAAAGACTAGCCAAACAAGTATATATACAGCTTCAAAATAACCTTAAGCAAGCGAAGAAAGGCAAGAAGAAGACTACTACACCTTCTCCGGTATAAAAGAGGCAAGATACTGGTGGCCAAATTAATAAGAATGTTGAAGAGGCCCCCCCGGCGGGTAAATGGTCGAGGGCGGAAAATACGGCTCTCACAACGCTTTCAGGATAATTAAAATAGTTATATAGCTTCCTTATAATGCATATTTTACCGCTCCAAAATCTCTGTATATTTTATCAATTACATGTGGTGTTATGGCTTTATTTTGTTTGGGGTGGTGGGCACGAAAATCGGTCGTAAGGTGTTACCAGTCGTCAGGTGATAACCGACAGTGTGGAGCACCCACCCAAGTAAAAGTGGTGGGGCATTTAGGGCACTGGAAGGCACACTGTATACACCGGATCCTTCAATTGCACTAGCCCGACGTCACCATGTTACCTCGACAAGAAATCTGGAACAATTTAAAGCTTAATAAATTGCTATTAAATTCATGATTATCGTGTCTTCATCGCCGATAACCTGATCAATATTCCCACTAATCTGGCTGTTCCGTTTTCCAGAGTCTCAAATGTGAATTGCAGCTTCATGAGGCGACCGTTATGTCTTTCATACAATTGCCCCTGTCGGTACCAACAGCCAGATTGGGAATGTAATTCTTTATGCTTTGATGAATTGTAAAGAACAAGTTTTTAGCATAATTGCATTTGTACCTCCAAGGCCGGAATTGAAGTACTACGGGGATACACGGAGGATAATTATCAAAGATATTGACCTGGCCACAGCCACTTTCGACGAATTGACTAGCGCTTTGAAAGGAGTAGAAGTGGTCGTGAGTGCTTAGGAGGGAGTCTCCTTGCGCAACAAGCAACCCTTCAAGATACTGCTGCAGAAGCCAAAGTGCAGCGATTCTACCTGAGTGAATTCGGAATGCACCAGATTGTGCAGTTGCCTGAATATTATCGTCATCTTTTTTTGGTTACTCTCTCTATACATTAGGCGGTTTCTAATGTTGAGCTAGACATGGGCACAAAAATTAAGATGCCTCGACTCAGTAGTTAAACATCCTGCTATTAAATCAGAGAAAATGATGTATACAGTGATCAGATGTGGTGAATGCTACGATCCAGCTTGTGAAACTATGCTTTGTCCATAGCTGCAGAAGGATGCTAAAGAGTACAAAATTTACATTGTCGGAATCCAGATGCCCGTATGAACTATTTAATTAATGTATACACATCGAGGAATTGACGTTTGCAGACAGAAAGGAAATGATAGTGCGTAAATATCTTTAAGAATTTTTGTCATTATCTGAAGAACTTCAGTAGATACTACCAATGCAGCCACAAGCACAACAATGAACGCATATAGGTTATATGCTGGATTAGCGATAGCCGAGCCACCTACAGACTACACCTTGTTCTTTTGTCATTACTGAGCTTTAACAATTATCTGTTATGAATCTAGTGTAGAAACTGAGGGTGCACTTTTATCTTCGCGTGAGACTAACAACACCTATCATCAAATCACTGAGCGAGATGGGCCTAGGAGCTGAGGTGCTAGTAAACCATGGGCAGGTGCATTCTATGACATCACAGAGAGTTTGGCCGTGGTGATCTGCTCATTGGTAGGGCCCCAAAGAACGGTTGCCATCTTTCTGCCAGGTTTCTTAGTCGCAGTTAGTTTCTACCAATCAGTACATGAAAGCCACGCCAAATCCCAGGCTAACATCTACGCTCAATATATGGTGGCCCTTGACCCCAATTCTGTCCCCAAGTCAAATCGTCTCTCTACTTGTTAAAGTCATTATATCACTTTTTCATAACCCATAAAAATGCCGGTAAAGGAGGTGCCTGAAGCTGGGAAGAGACTCCTTGTCAACTTTGTTGATGAAGCAGCAGTTCAGTCTCCTGATGAAGCAGCTGTTTTTCAGGCAGTTTCGGGCCGTTGGGGGGTCAGAGTAATTCCCTTTAATTATATGCATATTTCAAATACCATTAATCGGATTAGCTGGTTGCTTGATTCTTCCTGGGGTGGCTTGCCTAGGCCTTCCTCCGTTTGGTCTGCATATGTCCCTAGTTCTCTCTACCATTGCCTAATTCCGAACAGTTATCTCGGTCCCAGTGACCTCCGGCAGTTACTTATATCGGTAGCCGCTGTTAAATGTGGCACTAAGGTATTTTGTTTTCTCACCCTTTGGAAATGCATTTGCCAACTGTATTCAGGCTCTGCTCTTATCGACTGGCAACAGCACAGCCACCAACATATGTTTGCTTAAAGAAGGTGGTTGTGATTATATAATATTCGACCAGTCATTTAATTCTATTGCATTGAGTCTATCTCAACACCAGCACGCGAAATTAGTACCAATGGCAAGCATAGAAGAACTAGTAGATGCAAGGGATGACAAAGTTGAACAGTACCCATATTTTCATACCTGGAAAACAGGACGAAATCATCCATTCGTGGTAAGTCTAATCTAGCCGCGTTGGAAATTGCTGTTGACATCGAGCCACTATGGAGATGCTTCACACTTCAGGCACTACAGGCTTGCCCAAGGTTGTAACTATTTCCCAATCATGCATTGCAGCTATGGATGTACAGCATCGCATTCCCCACGAAGAGGAGCAGAAACCTTATTTGTGCGTTCTTGCTGAGGCAGAAAAGCCGTTCATTGGATTTCCACTATTCCATGTTGCCGGGCTCGCTCTAAGTTGCTTCCTACTCCTTTCACGGTGTAAGCTGGTATTTGGACCTCCCGGTAAGCCAGCAAGTAGAGAAGTTGTACAGGAAATTCTTCGGGTCGCAGATGTGGATGCACTGCTCCTACCCCCATCAGTGCTTGAGGATATAACTTGCGATTCGACAATTCTGGATCGTGTAAACACTTTGCGATATATTCTGTACGGTGGAGGTTAGCATAAAACATTTGTTGACGGCTCCATGATACTAACCATGTATAGGTTGTCTTAATCGAAACGCAGGGGACATTTTATCCAATAGAACGCAATTGCTGAATGGAATTGGAAGTACAGAATGCGGCAGCATTATCCAATTTCCAATGGACTCAAGATATTGGAACTACTTCCGCTTTTGGCCTCGCTTGAATGGAATCGAATGGCGTGAGACTTCTGAAGGCTCAGGAGAGTTTGAGATGGTTATTGTCAAAGATGATGATGTGGCACAATATCAAACTGTTTTTCACAATTTCCCGGAGCTGAGCGAGTGGTGCACAAAGGATATTTTTGCACCACATCCAACTATTAAAGATCTCTGGGAGTACCGGGGACGGACTGATCAGCTTATTGTTTTCTCGACAGGAAAAAAGTTGAACCCTATAGACATAGAATCAAGTGTCTCCACCTGTTCGGGCGTCCGCACGGCCCTCGTCTTCGGTAATAATCGGCCACATCCAGGGCTTCTGGTAGAATTGGAGGCACCCGCAGAGAGTTCAGCAATGGATCGTATTCATAGCGAGATTTTAACAACTTTAAATAATTCCCAGAAATATAGCTCAAAGGAAACCCTTATTATGGCTCGGGATATCCTTAACGCGAAAGCTAGCAAGCCATTCGTCCGTTCAGCGAAAGGGACTGTGGATCGAAAGAGATCATTAGAGCTATATGCTCCGGAAATCGAGAAATTTTATTTAACTCAACCTTATAGTTTCGATACACCCACGTTTGATTTCTCCAGCAGAGATGCACTGTCAGCGGGCCTGTGCGAGCTCGTAGGTGAGCTCACTTCCACTTCAAGGCTGAGCGCTGAGGACGACTTTTTTGCTGCCGGTCTAGACTCAAGAAGGGTACAAATCCTAGCAGCTTACTTGGAAAGCAGTTGGAAAGCTGTTATGACCAATGCTTCTGAAATAAGAGATTCGACTACCGATCTGATTTACGCACATCCAACTGCGGCTAGATTGGCATCCTATTTCTGCCCTGGCCCACTCGAGAGTGGTTTGGGAAGAGAGCACGATAATGCTATTCAGGAAATGCGTAATCTCCTAGAGCGGTTAGTCTCTGTAATTTCTGTATTCGGCGACTAGCCTGCTGATATTCAGGAAAGTTACGAAGTCCACTCTCCTAGAGCAAATCCTTCTAGCTCAAGAGATGAAGGCTTTTCAACAGAGCATGTTATCTTAACCGGAAGCACTAGTTTTGTGGGAAGATATCTTTTAAATGCTCTCTCCCTGCGACAGGGTATAAAAAGGATAACTTGCATAGACCGCTTAGCGCAAAGTGAAGATGTCATCGCTAAGGATTACACTAACTACCGTCGTGTTGCAAACGATAACTGCCCCTTTGTACAGTACCTTAAAGGCGATCTATCCCAACCGGCACTAGGATTGCCCGGTTCGGTGTACTCTGAGCTTACCGAGACCACAAATTGCGTTGTCCACTGCCAGTGGCCAGTTAACTTCCACCAACCACTATCCTTTTTTCAGTCCAGCATCCAAGGTGTCCAGAATTTGATACAATTTGCTCACACTTCGAAACTGCATGCTCATATCATTTTTATTTCGTCAATTGCTTCTGTTCAACGGTGGGATCATGCCACGCCTATTCCGGAAAGCCATCTTGCTTCTCTTTATTACGCTCAGGGAGGTTATGGTCAAAGCAAGCTTGTCGCCAGCTTACTTCTTCAGAATGCAGGACAAAAGAATAGAATAAGGTCTTCAGTCTGTCGAATTGGCCAGGTGGCCGGGCCTGTGCTCCGTGATGGTACGTGGCCTGCGCGCGATTGGTTCCCAACATTATTACAGAGCGCGAAGGCTATCCAATCTGTCCCTGATCAACTTGGTCCAGCAAACATAGTCGACTGGGTCCCTGTTGATTTACTGGCAGAGATTCTAGTCGATGTTGTCCAGGCCAGGGATATAGTACCAGGTGGGGACCGTGAAACAACTTCATATTTCAATATCGTCAATCCGAGAGGAGTTAGGTGGGAGGAGTTTTTACCAGAGATTAGAGAGAGACTTGGAGATTCATGTGAGAAAACTTCTCTAGAAGACTGGGTGATATTATTGGAACGCCATATCATAACACAACAGAAGGACCATAAACCAGTGCCGGGTACACAGCTGTTAAGCTTTTTTAAGGGGCTTGCACGGTCGTCTAGTAGAGGTGTTCGGCTTGATACGAGGGTTACTGCAGAACAAATTCCTCGTCTTGCCACCCTGGAGCCTGTCAACAGAAAGTTGATGGAGACATGGCTCAACCAATGTGGCTGTTGATAGCTACTCTTCCTGGTTGTGATCAGAACTTCAAAGGTCTATGGCGTTAATGAAAATCTCAAGGGATATTCTTCCGTATATCTATAGTCCGATTGACTTCTAATAACTGATGCCACGGATTTAATCCATCAAGTGTGGTATACTGGAACTAAGAGATGAAAACCGAGGATACATTCGATTTCTAATGGAGAATACTGCGCCTGGCGGAGCCCAACCTGTGCTATAAATTTCCACAAAATAGATAATCCTTTTCCACTAATCAAATTCAGTCTATACCGTCTATCGTCTATATAGAACACAAGAGGAGGACTAGAGAGGTAAGTTAAGGCACCCACGACTTGTCTTAGATCTTCAAATTTTTTAGCCATGAAAGGAAGTTGGTAATAATGTTACTCACCCTTTATAGTGTGGTCGAATAAACCGAGTTTTTGGTCGTTGTGGGTACAGATGGGTAAGTCATGGTCGTTTCACGGGGCTTTGAGTCAAGTTGATGGTGAAGCGAAGATGACCAGGTTCGTCACGAATAACATTGTGGGGGAGTTTCATCATCACGTGATTATTTCGGTAATATGAAGTAATGGCGGCACCCCCCGCTTTGGGCAGACATGCTTCAATCTTGTCTCTTTCCCATCATAAATGTATAGTAACAAACATTGGATATAACTATAACTAACCTTGTTACTCATTATTGTCAATGGTTGGGCATTAGTCACAGTCATGAGGATACCGTAGTAGCTCGTGCAGTCTTGTCTTCCTGTTTCACCGACTAAGCCCCCATGTATTCTTAGATTTCCTTTTTACCTCGACCCCGGTGGAAAACAGTACATCGTAGTGAATAAATAATTAGAATAATGAAATGTATCGTAATTTAATAATCGTCTCCTCTCAACCACTCGTCTAACAAGAGCTCCTTCGCAGTCGGTCTTTCCTCAGGCAACCAACACAGAGTCTTCCGTAAAAATCGGAGGAAAGGCATCGCTCTATCGGCCTCAAGTCGAGATTCACGGCTCTCTAGAGATTGCTCTGGGATTTCTATGGAGCCCCTCCAATTACCTGCAATATATTAAGGGCTGTCTAATAAATTTCCCAGAGCAAATTAAAGTTCACTTACCATTCTCGTCCCAAAACTTGAGGCCTTCTTCACTTCGTCTAAGGAACTCAACTGGGGGTGGTCCCAGAAGAGAAATCATTTCCGCAAAGCGCTGGGCGTGTTGAGTGTCATTTTCAAGAGTTCGATTCCTAAAAAGATGTCCCTGCTCGAACAATGTCCATGCCTACGAAGTACAAGATTAGTAGATATTATAACGCCTAATATATGGTCTTACCATCTGACCCAAAGCCCATATATCAACCTTATTATCCCAATGCATGCCCAGCATTACTTCTGGCGCCCTATATATACTTGGCATGATGAGGCCGGTTTGGTTCCCTTCAGCTAGTCACGCCTCTCCAAGATCGGCGAGTATTGGTTCGCCGCTTGTTAAAGGCATCGCACGAGTGGCGTAAATGGTGCGATCACAAAGCTGTTTTCGAGGAGCGGGGTTGGAAATCTCATCCTCTTCCATTTCAGCAAGGATTGACTCATCATCAATGCCAAGAAGGATATTGTTCGGCTGAATATCTAGAATAAATTAGTGAGAGCCATAGGCTTCGATACTCGGGTTATTCCTTACCAGTATGGATGACGTTGGCTTGGTGGAGGTAATCTAGCGCAATAAGCACAAACCGGAGGGCAGGTCGAAGGAGGTTTTCTGGCAAGGCATCACCCTCAAGACAGTGTATATAGTCGCGGATGTCGATACCAGCAGGTTGATAGACGAGGCATGGATGCACTCCATGTGGTCCAGAAATCTCAAACGAGTCAAGTATAAGCCGGACGTACTTTTCACCGCCATGATAATCATGAATAGCTTTTAAGTGCTTCGAGATTTCCACCTCTGGGAGCTGTCGCCTACTTCGAACATGGATTTTTAAAACTAAATAGCGCTTATTACTTCTGCTATATTAGCTTAGATTTAAGATAAATTTCTATGCACACTTACCGTAGGTCCCGACATAGCCATACTGCTGAAGATGAGCCGAAGCCGAGTTTAGTTACAACCTGATATTGGGATTTGAAAACTTCACCAATGTGAACTGGATAGTAGCGCTCCTTTAAATAATCAGGAAGAGTTTCTTCTTCGAATATTTCAGAAGGATCTAAAATATCGAATCCTGAAGTTGGAAAAACGCGTGGTTGAGACGTTTGAGTAGAGGCCATCCTCCTGGGTTGGGAAAGGAATAAGGAACTGAGTTGTGGGCAGGTTATACGTCGTGAGGACAGAGTTAAATAACTTCTAGCACGGATGAATGTGTTATGCGAAAGACGTCCCATGATAGCTTGATTTGCGAAGCCAGCCCTGGTTTTGTTGATTCAGATGTTTTGTCTGCACCCGCTTGCTTATAACTTGTCGTCGTTATTTATTTCTTAAGATATGTCATTTGACACAAGGGTAAGGTTTAGAAATGCAATAAAAATCGCCTGTGACTTCGAAATATAAGGAGCCATCTCTAAAGACAGACGAAGGTGCTTCTAGAGGTGATATTACCAGCTCCTTGACAGGAACTACTAGCGTGAAAGTCGAGCATAAGTACAAAGAATGATTTCACGCCAGTACAGTACAAACAGGAATCTATCATCCTACCTCATCTTACCTCCATCTTACCTCCATCTTACCTAGTTTTCATCCAACTAACCGCTGTGCGAAGAACATCCCAGACAATTATATCCAATCATAAGTAAAGGTATGTGATGGTAGACATGATTTGTAACCTGTATGGCTTACATGACTGCATCTACACGAATCTATCAGTGCCAATCATTTCCAGATTCCATTTATATACAAAATCCTAATATGCAACAACTAGCGCCCAGAACCTATTGGGAGATTACTTTGAAGATCAATGTACAAGAGTGAGCGAATAGGCAGCTATTTCGCTTCTCTACAAGACAGCATTTCTCTCACGTATGGCCTGTAAAAGTATATAAGTAGCATAAACCTTCTGGTATCTTCAACACATCACTGATCAAGAACTGCCTCTCTTATTTCCTCGTCATCTTGTACTTCACAATTTCCCTCTTAGCCTGAAATTATCTGGAAGCATCACAATATGCAGAGGTCCCCAGCACGACTTTTCGAGATCACCGGTAAAATCAGCGTGGATGATGTTGTCGCAAAAAGTGGGCCAGGATGGAGAAGTGGGATCAATGTTGCAGTCCCAAGCCTCAGAGCGAAAGTAAGCTCTACTTACTATAGCTCCAATTATGTAGTTGACTAACTTGCACCTGTAGTACCCTCGTGCGACAACTGCCCAGTTCAAGTATCGCCTCTTGTCCGGGGACCGCTTGTTGTCTCAATACATGAGTCCAAAGCAGCGTTCGCCGGCCTCTTTCGACTGGTAGGCTTTGTCAGAGTGCTTTCCGTCTCGATGCACATGATACTCGAGGTCACATTGTCAATGGCTCCATGGCCGAATAGTGGAGGGAGTGTCTCGATCTCGTACAGCAGACAACGATCTATTGGTTATCGTCATCCTTGTAACTATCGTTGGCGTGACCGGGGCTTTCGCGGGAGGATGGACCAGTCCTGGGAGTTTCAGAGGTGACTTGGTTGGTGCGACCTATCCCATCATCCAGGCTACCCGTGGGCGCCGACGATTTACAACTCCACGTATCGTGACTCTGCGCCCAAGAGAACAAGGTATCTGGATGGGGCAGATCGTCAATATCGATATTAACGCTGCTCGTCTCGTTGCAGTCACTTTCATACTCTTGGGAAGTATCTAAAAAAAAAAAAAAAAAAATCACAGTTAAGCAAGGCCCCTGGCTGATAAGGGGTGGCAGATCTGTACGAACCTTCGCCGGATGGTAGGCTAACGTCCTCGGTCTTCAGGCTATCAAGCGTCCTAATTTTAGACGCCGATGCTTCATAATCCGAGAAAGTTAATTTAAAACTGTTATCCGCTAAATGACTTTCACCAACGTCACGAACCGGCGGAGTGGTTCCAACATTACCGGCGCGTGGAGTGTATTCATGAAAAAAATACCTGGGGGTTGGAGGTTTAGGGGGCAGGGGATGGTTCATGGGACCGGAGGGAATTGAAGAAGAGAAACTGGAGGGCAGGGAAGAGCGAGGAAACGGGGCCGTGCCATATTGTGGCTTTGGGACAAGAGATAAAGACATTACTAGAGGTCCGTTGTAGGAAGTCTGGCGATTCATACTGAAAGACATGAGATGAGGGGGAAGCAGATTAAACGAGGAGAGGATAGTATTTTCTTTTTCTGTAGAGATCGATTGTGCTCTTTGTGATGCTGTTCCACTCAGGGCGGACCTGGATATTTATAACCCGCTGGCCTGGTAGTGAACGAAGCATGGGATATTAGTCTTCCGGACTTCGAGAGAATAGAACACTGGATTTGAAAACGAAATACCGGGGTACACTATGAGCCCATTGGAACTAATGGACGCATTCCATGACTCGCCAAAGCTACGACCAATAAAAGTAATCTTCAAATGGATTGGCACTTACTTGGCGCATCTTCTCTCGGTTCCTGATGCCCCGAAGCAACTGTATCCCGCCCGGAGGAACCTTGTCAGTTCTTCCGCGTATCGGCAGCGACTCCGCATTGGAGAGGTTATTAGTGCATACTCCTCACAGACAAAGTACACAAGACAAGATTTCAGATCGCAGCTTTCACAATCTTTTTTTTTTTTTTTTTTGATTGAATCTTCGTCGGCGCCATCATGACCACCAAACCCTCCTCTCCTCAAGTTCGTGAAGCCATAGACTTGCTCATCATCAATATGGTCAACATTAAAGATCCTACTGGTCAGTTTCTACTGCACCTACAAGATGGTCGAGTTATCGATACGAAATCCTGGCACGGCTGGGAATGGACACATGGGATCGGCCTCTACGGGATCTGGAAATACTACGAAATGACAGGCAATCCCGACCTCCTACGCATCATAGAAGAATGGTTTGCCGCCCGTTTTGCGGAGGGTGGCACCACCAAAAACATCAACACAATGGCCGTGTTTTTGACCCTTGCATATGTTTACGAGAAGACCGGCAATGTCGCATATCTTCCCTGGCTAGACACCTGGGCGGAATGGGCCATGTATGACCTGCCGCGCACTCGATACGGAGGCATGCAACATGCCACTTACCTGACAGAGAACCACCAACAGCTCTGGGATGATACTTTGATGATGACTGTCTTACCGCTAGCCAAGATCGGCAAGCTGCTCACAGCGTACATTGAAGAAGCAAAGCGTCAATTCCTCGTGCACATCAAGTATCTCTTCGATACCCGCACTGGCTTATTCTACCACGGATGGACTTTCGAAGGATGCGGCCACAACTTCGCCCAGGTCCACTGGGCGCGTGGGAATAGTTGAATCACTATTGTCATCCCGGAGATCATCGAGTTGCTAGACCTGCAGCCCAACGACCCTATCCGCATGCATCTTATCGACACCCTCGAAGCACAGTGTGAAGGCCTTAAATCCCTTCAGAACTCGTCCGGCTCCTGGCATACCCTCCTTGACCATCCAGACTCCTATACCGAGGCCTCAGCAACGGCAGGGTTTGCATACGGGATCCTAAAAAGGGTTCGGAAGCGGTAACTGGGACCAGAGTATCGGGCAGTAGCTGAAAAAGCAATTGCCGCTGTTCTGGGCTATGTAGATGCCCAAGGCGAGTTGCAAAGCACCAGCTTCGGAACGGGAATGGGTGACAGCCTCGAATTTTACAAACAGATTCCCTTAACGGCGATGCCGTACGGTCAGGCGATGGCAATAATGGCACTGGGAGAATATCTCCGAGGATGTTTATAATGAAAGAAATAATTTGAATATAGATAATTGCACTTTAGGAAATTGTATTAATTCGTTCGATGCGGTAATAAAAGAGCATCGTAGTCACAAAGCCAAATATCGGAACAAAATGCTCACCATAAAAAGAATTCCAGCATGTCAGTCAGCATTGAAAGAGCACAGGAGGAACGTTGTTGTCGTTCTTGACAAAATGCACCATCATAATGAGCAAGTCGTCTCAGTCAAAAATGCAACTGCTCCAGCAACGTTGCAAAAACGGCCCCCAGTGAGAATACTCAAGAAATGGCTTCAAGTAATAAGCACTAGACGCACTTAGTCTCCACTTATTAATAGAAAAGCTGGATGTAACTACCTTGGGGACATGACCTCACTGTTTGGTTGTCAGCTTTTCACTATTGGGTGGGTACATTTCTAATTGATGGGATACGAAACTCATCCACGAACTAATAATGCAGGAGATCAGATCTACAACAAAATAAGTTAGAAGGAGCCATCATTAACAGGGTTATTGTCCCTTTTTAACCACGTATGGATAGCTAGTTATATGTGACTAGTCTTTATTAGTAATTCATCCTGACAAATACAACTCCCCACTATTCATTCAACCAAAGAAACCCATTAATTACGTACATTCTCCAAGATCATACTCCACAGCAGAAGCTCAACATGGTCGTATTATGATTACCAATACATCCTATGTTTGGGTTCTATTGAGTGCCAAAGGTTTCGACTGTAGTAAAGATACATATAAAGCCCGTCCACGCTTGCGGAATTAACAGTTACTATGGACACTAACTCTCCCTCCCATAAACATAATGGCTCTTAAGTACCTCATTACTGGTGCGACCGGCGGACTGGGTGAGCAAACCCTTGCATACTTCGTTGCCAATTGCCCAGCCACCGAATACGCCGCCGCGTCTTCGAGGGAGTCGAATCGCAAGCAATTCGAGGATCGAGGTATTGCTTTTAGGCATGCAAACTACGACGATCCAGAGACGCTGGAGGCGGCGTTTCAAGACGTAGAGAATCTGCTCTTTGTTAGCACCAATGTGTTCGATAACGTGAAGCGCAAAAGACAGCACGAGAATTTCGTTGCTGCGGCTAAGAAAGCGGGCGTTAAGCATGTATGGCTCTTTTTTTTTTTTCAATTCTTATATTTGTTGTGTATGGAATATCGATGATAATCTACATACTGACTGGAGTTTAACAGGTCTGGTATACTTCACTTTCCTTCGGTGGTTTAGAATCTACCTCAAAAGCAGCAGTTCAGAAAGTTCATCTTGAAACCGAGGATCTACTTAAAGAGTGAGTGAACTAGCTCTTTTAAGCCAATATATTGTTTTCTCTTTCTTTTGAATAACAATATACATATACGTATATGTCTGTCTAGAGACTAACCCACACAGATCGGGAGTCACATTTACCTCCGTCCGCGAAGGAGTCTACACCGAAGCATTCCCCGTATTCATCAACTGGTTTCCAACAACCAGCACGATTTCCCTCCCATCAGACGCCCCTATCTCCTTTACATTGCGCACCGAGCTCGGCGAAGCAACAGCTCGTCTAATGATCGCCGGCGGCCACGAGAACGAAATTGTCCTCTTAACAGCCCCGGAAGCCATCCGACCCTCGGAAATCGTGGACGTGATTAACAAGACGACAGGTCGACAGGTCAAATTCGAGCTGGTCTCACCGGACGAGTACGTCCGGCTGAATGGAGAAAATGATCTAGGCGGCAAGCCGCGAGCATTCTTTGAGATGACCAAGTCATGGTGGGATGGTATTACTAAGGGTGAATTGCAGACGACTCATCCACTGATGAAGGAGATTTTGGGGAGAGAGCCTGTTAAGGCGAGTGATGCTATTCGGAATCTGTTGACAGAGAACCCGGACTTTACTTGGCATCAGAATTATGCGTAATGTTGGAGTTATACTTATCCGGTATGGTATGTATGGATTGCATATGCGGAGTTAGTTTCAATGGATTGAATCTAATGACATGTCGACAAGCGATGGGCATGCACTTTATTACTATTTATTACTTTCCAGGGTTCCACAGTGAGTGCATATAGCCAAATCAGTTAAGGCCAGTGTTTGGCCCTTGACATATTTCAGAAGCTACCAAACTACTCGTCATTTTAGTACAGTGATTGAAAATAAATATTCGATGATAGATAATAGTATATGGTTGTTTATTTTCAATATAAAATATATATACAAACAGTTTGATGAAGATGTTAAGAGGGGCAAAAATTAGTTGAAAAGATCTCCCCGACTGGGAGTCGAACCCAGGTCTCCCGCGCTCGTTCTCAATTGAGTGACAAGCGGAAATCATGACCGTTAGACCATCGAGGAACTTGTATGCGGAGCGATTCCGCTTTGTAATATATAAAGCAAAATTAACACAACGATTTTAAAGGTCTCATGATTGGCTAGATGTTTTTCTTTTCCCAAAAAATAAAATAAATAAATAATACGTAAAAATATCTCGGTATCTCTTACCGAAGTTCACAAGTAATCTTGAAGCAGTAAAACAAGTGGCAGGATTTGTCTTGAGATTCATCATGATCGGTTTATATATGCGGTAGCGAGTAGTATTAAGGCGGGATCATAAACTGAGCGGGACCTGAACCACTGTTATAGGATGGACGGACGGGGCGAACACGACACTCTCATACCGGATATAAAACTCGAAAACACACTGCAAACCAGTTATAGTGATTAAGCAGGATACTGCCGAGACCTACAATCTAATAATTTGACATCTTCCCCCACTTTCGGAGGTCGCCGAAGACAGTCTTAGCAATGGCACTAGATACCGCCTGTAAATATGGCCTTTTTTATATCGAAATTATGGCCCTCATCTCAAAGAGATTAAAATTTTCACAAAAACTGACCAAATGCTCTATACACACGCAACGATCATCACCGTCGACTCCACCCGGCGCATTATCAACGACGGTGCCATCCGTGTCCAGAATGATATAATCGCAGACATCGGAAAGACAGACATACTTCGTGCTAAGTACCCTCGGGAAGATGAATATGACCTCAGTGGACGGGTCGTCATCCCGGGTCTCATCTCCACGCACGTGCACACTGCCCAGACTCTGCTGCGCGGCACCGCGGACGACCTAGAGCTGGTATCATGGCTCTGTGAACGTATCTGGGTACTGCAGGGCCATTTCACTGCTGCTGATGGCTATGCAGCTGCTAGGCTTAGTATCGGGGAGATGTTGAAGTCAGGGACCACCTGTTTCTTAGAGAGCATGGTATGTGATGAGTTTTATAACTCAGCTAATTCAAATGAGTAGCTAGTCTGATTATAGAATAAGTTTGCTGATCGGTACGGTTTCGATGGACTCTGTCGGGCCGTCGAAGAGAGCGGTATCCGTGGCTGTCTGGGGAAGATCGTCATGGATATTGCGCGGTATGCACAAGAAGATGCCTGGGCCATGCATCCGGGTCTGGTGGAAGATCGTGAGACTTCGCTTCTTGGGACTATGAGAATGTGGGAGAAATGGAATGGCCAAGCCAATGACCGTATCCGAGTATGGTTTGGAGCTCGTACCCCCGGAGGGTGAGTGTAGAATAACCTCTTTGTTTCACAGATATCACATTGCTGATGAATCGGTAGGGTATCCGATGCATTGTACAGAGAGATGACCCAGCTGTCTTGTGAAAAAGGAATTCCGATTACCATGCACTGCGCTGAAGTCAAGGCAGACCGCGATTTTTTTGCATCTGTTAATCATACACCCATGTCGTATTGCGACTCGGTGGGATTACTCTCGCCGTCCACAGTGTTGGTGCATATGGTACATTTGGACGATACGGACATCGCACGGCTCGCAAGGTCAGGTACGCATGTTGCACACTGTCCGACGTCAAACGCCAAACTCGCCTCAGGGATCTGTCTTGTGCCTGACCTGCAGCATGCGGGTGTTAACATTGGCCTGGGGACTGATGGGGCGCCCTGCAATAACACTTGTGATCTGCTGCAGGAGATGAAGCTTGCCGGAATCATTCACAAGAGCATGTCGTACGATCCAACAGCGGTGCCAGCTGAATCGGTGCTTGAGATGGCAACGATTAATGGAGCCCGTGCATTGGGGTTGGATGAACGTATCGGCAGCCTCGAGGTCGGTAAGAAGGCAGATTTTGTTGCTATTGATACTCGGCGCATCCATCTACAGCCCTGGTTCAATCCTGTCAGTGCGGTTGTGTATACGGCCACGGGGCGAGATGTCGACATCGTGGTTGTTGATGGACAGATACTGGTGCGCGGTGGAGAGCTGCTGTCGATGAACGAGGAGGAGGTTGTGTGTGAAGCTCAGCAAAGGAGTCAGGAGGTGGTGGCCCGCGCAGGGTTAACAGACAAAGTGCGTGCAAGATGGCCGGTCGAGTGAGAATGAATTGTAGTAAGGTAGTGGTGCAAGGATATCCTACATAGAATTAAAACACAGATCACGTTAATCAAGAGGATAGGAATGAAAATGGTCATTTGCCGGAAAATTCCACTCCAAATTCCATCAGAAGATCAACTACCATCTACATACTACGCTTTAGCACTGCAATTTATGGAAGCCAATGTTCCCTTCCTATTCATGCTAATTATCTGATCAATCCATTGATAATCATTCGAGATTGTATCTTCTGTCAGTATACACCTCATCCCCTAGCTTTTCAATGGATCAGTACTCCCCAGCCTCCATCTTGATGAAGTCCCTCCTCGCAAAAGTTTAGATGTACCTGATTAAAACGAAAGGGAACAAGGACACCCACAAAGAAGAGGTGAATATTGTTTCATAGCGCCACACTTTACGAAGCCATTAGTTCTATGGTTTTATCGATATTCCATGGTTATCGCAAGTCTACAACTCAGCCAAGTAGATAGGTCCAACTTAGTTGTAAATCCCGGGGTGCGTAGCTGTGGAATTATTGTAGCTCCAAGTAATTCGATTTTAAAGGGCAACTTGTCGTCCATCAAACGCAAGTAAGATCAGCATCCACATGAAATGATGCAAGGGCATGTAGGCCTACAAGAGATCCCGGGCGCAAAGGGCTAAGAGTGACCATGAACCCAGACGGAGACCGTAGCCGAGGTGGTATAGATCATGAAGACGAAGCCTAGGAACATCAGGATAATATCGCCTCGCTTGGCCCAAGGGGATTGGGCCACGCCCTTCCAGTGCAAATATGCAGGGTAGATATACACCAGTGGCACGCAGGCAAACGACCCAATCAAAGACACAAACTTGTCCAGGTTCCCAGCCCCTGCGGCAGAAATGATCCCGCAGCCTATAGCCATTGCTGTGCGGAAGATATTTTTCTTCCATTTGACCGATGGATCGTGTTTTCCGGAGTTTGGGCCAAATAGTTTACCCTCAACAATGCGGACGGCGGGAAAAATCTGGATGGGGGTTCCAACTAAGATCGCGAGGGCATATAGAAATTGGATCGTGTTCACAAAATGGTCAGTCTGTGGGAAATTACTGAAGATTTCTGTTTGTGTCTGCTCGCCGAAGGTGGCATACGAGAGAGCACCAACAGCTGTAAAAAGGATGGTGATGATAGTCATGATGAGATAAAGAAGCCGATTGAAGTGTTCTGGGCGCTTCATAGATGATTGAATAGGAAGGATTAAACCAATACCCTCGAATGTGAAAATTGAGGAGCCAATAGTCAAGGTAAATGACTTTGGATTGAACAGCCTCACAGTTGGCTCCATGCCACGAGACACCAGCGTTGCAATGTCAAAGCAATAGATGTATGACAGTCCCAAAAGTATGAATGCATCTGCAAGTAGTGCGGTAGGGCCCAGCTTGGAAATGTTGCGGATCCAGCCCAAGGGAATGAGGATAAGCAACTGCAGAACTATCAGGTAGCCAGTGGATAATTTAATACCAGGACGGACGGCCACAGCCTGGAGGAATGCTTGAAGATTCTCTGCCGTAAAGATGATACAAGCGCAGACAAATCCGATTTGGGAGATTGCAATGGAACTCAGAATAAGGGACCGCAGTTGTGGACCTGCGATGCGTTCTCCAATGTCACCATACCCACCTCCATACTGTCGGCGACATTGCAGGAGCAGATTAAAGCAAACGGTCGAGATGGCTGCCACCGTCACCAGTGTGATTGACGAGAAGAGAATGCCTCCATTTCGAAATGCCTTTGGAAGGAATATAATGCCGGTACCAATAAATGCTTTGAGCAGTGTTAGAAACGCCTTCGCGTCTGAAGCATCCCCTGGTTGGCTAGTCCGCGCGCGTTTTCGGTGCCCCAGCAGCGCTGTTCGTTCCGAAATTGGCCTTCGACCCTCAAGCCGTTGCCGTTGTTCCTCACTTGTCGTTGACTCTTCATCCTCCGTGTCAGCTAAGTCTTCGCCAGCGAAGTTGCCGTATAGATCCAAAAAGTCCACAAACGATGTAGTCACGCGCGGATGATCAAAACGGGCGTGTCTGTGGCGTTGAATAAAATGGCGCCGAAAGCTGCCGGGTTCTAGTGCAGCAACGCCCTCCTCGATAGCATCTTCGGCTTCTCGCTGAGAGTGTGAGAAACTGGCAGATCTTTTAGTCTGTTTGGACTTGGCTTCGATGCGGTACAAATCCCGGTGCACATCACCGCCCTGTAGCTTCAGAGAGGACTGAGGCTCGGACGTGGCGGCGGGGCTGGTCGTGTCTGTATGACTGTCATTTTCGGGTGAAGTAGGGAACTGGCCGTCTATTGAGGCAGTGAACTGTGGATCCAGATGATGGGATAGAATGTCCGCTTCTCGTGCCTCGGAGCTGTGGCCGCTTGGTAACGAGGAGCTGATTGTGATATGGTTCTCCATGGCTGTAATAATCAAGGACAAAACAATGGATACGGAGGTAGGCTCATCCTGCTAGGGCTGTTGAGGATGATGGCTATATTTGCCCAAAGTGTCCAAAGGGCGGAGAAAGCCGCAGAAAAGTAGTGAAGAGAGTAAAAAGATGAGGAAAGACGAAGAATGACGTTGAATGCATCTGTCCAAATCGGGAATAGTGAAAATTTGATGACTCAGTCACCAACAACAGATAAATGACGGAATAATTTCGGGAGTACACAGGTCAGCTTAAAAAAGAAGAGAAAGAGATGGAGTTTATGGAAAGACGGACGAAACTACGATAAATAAATGATGGAACTCTAGGAATTATACTATATTTATTCAAGCTGGCTAGTTTAGAGAATTGGAGGGTCAAATGGGATGGTAATTAAAACATGTAAGGTACGAGCCGGTTGGTTTGCTTAACCCATCACATGACTAGTTTCAGTCCATCTTGGCATCAGAACGCGCCTACGTGACCGGTAACTTGCCTACAAGTGCTAGTAATCTATTAACGAACAGTTGTATTACGTTACCATAGTAGAATTGATATCGTATGATTGAAGAAAGGTTAGGAGACCGAAAGGATCTTGATCACTGCCATTGGCCAATTTGGCTAAAGCCAAGTAAGCCTAATATTGCAGGTCCCCGTCTCGAGTGCAAACATTCACGCCGTTAGGAACACCGAGGACGAAAGTACTATCCTATGTCAGACATTACATTCAATGGCTGCAATAGAGGGTGTTCACAATGCTATGTAGAAAACGCGTGTTTTTGAACACGGCAAGTTGCCAAGAACTGAAGAACATTTTGAATACAGTCTGATGAAGAGGTTAGCAGCATTCAGCTAGCCCAACGTTGCCAGAAATGGTCTCTCTCTAGTCTTAATTTTACTAAGCTTCTAAGTTATGGTTAACCAAAAATATATACTTAACTTATTACCGGCCGTATTACTAAAATAGTTTGTATATTTATGTAGATCACTATACCGAAAAATTTTACACTTTCTAGACCTTATTCCTGCCAAGCAGCCAGGGAAGATATTATCAAGAATGAAATGGTATCACAAGATTGTGACTGAAGCAGATGGATGTGCCCAAACAATGTAGCAAGAGTGCGTAATAAAGGCTAAATAAGCAAGACATAGATGGAATCGCTCCAAGTACCAGAGTACTTCATATCCTCGATGGGATATCAAGCTCATATTCCGCAATCAAGGCATCTGCGCATGTAATACCAGTCACATAGGCTGTTGCTTGGGTGTGGTTATTTGTCAAGACTGGCACCACACTCATGTCGCCTATTCGAAGATTACTGACGCCGAAGACCCGGAATTTAGAGTCTACTGCAGCATCGACCGCGTCGGGTTTGCCCATCTTAACTGTACCTGTCATGTGCCAACTAGAGCCTAGAGTGTTCTTCCAGTGTTCCAAAATATCGTCGTCTGACTCGGATGCAGGACCAATCAGTATCGAAATAGTGTCCTTCGTGAATGATTCATGTTTGTACACCTCGAGCGCATGGCGGTATATATCAATGCATGCGCGCCGATCAAACGGGTGAGAGAGGAACTTGGGGTTAAAAAGCAGTGGGTCGTCTGGATTTGATGACTGCAGCTGAACTTCACCGCTGGATTGTTCATTCATTAAGAACACCGTTGTGCAAAGATAGCTATAATCCTTCGTAAATTCCGGAGAAATAAGATGAAGAGGAAAGTGCGTCAAGAGCTCATAATGAGGCACAGTCTCACAATTCAGAAATTCCTGCACCTGTAGTGGGAGGACTTGAAACTCGGCTGAAGCTGTGACGCGGTCAGACTTGAACCATCCAGCTGCGAGTTGGCATGAATAACGCGCCCATGGCCCGGTGCCATCCTTCTTCCATTGCTCCATAGCAGCATCCATGGCAGCCTGATTTCCGAAAAAGGCGTTCCGATCATTTGTCTCCGGTTTACGTTGGAAACATAATGGGGCAAATAAATGGTCCCGCAGCCCCTGACCGACAGCAGGAAGAGCTTTGACTACTGGAATTTGAAACTTCTGGAGCTGTTCTGCAGGTCCGATGCCTGAATGCATTAGAATTTTAGGTGTGTCCAGAGAGCCGGCGGTTAGGATAACTTCTTTAGATGCCAAGTCTAAAAATTATAATTAGTTGTGCTTTGGTACGTAACCGCTTTCAGTTCCTTTGATACAGAACATACACTTCTTCCCTCTTGATTCCACACCGACAGCTTTTCTTGCCTGGAGGAGAACACGTTGCACTGGCGTCTCGGTAACAATGGTTAAGTTGTCAGGTGCGCCGCGTAGAAGGTCACTTGCTGTGACTCTCTGCCCTTTATGAGACGAATTGATAACTAGACCCATTCCAAGAGGGTTTCCAGAATTCTGATCTAGATTTCGAGCAAGGCCTGCCTGTTCGAACGCATCCAGCACCAAAGGCAGGTCCTGTTCCCATTCTGCAGCGTAGCCCACCCTCAGATCCCCTTCAAATCCATGATCGATCGATCTAGGAGCGGCGTATTTGGCATTGTTCTCGTCGGTAATGACACCATTGAAATTTTCCAGGCTCTTAAACCGGGGATGCATGTGGTCCCACCTGAAAAAGTCATCTCCAACTGTGGCTGCCCATTGGTTGTAGTCGTCTCTAGCACCCACAGTGTAGACTCCAAAATTGATCGCACTACTGCCCCCTAATGCCTTGCCCCTTGAATAATCTATCTGACGTCCGTTACAGTATTCTTGGGGGGTAGTTTTGTATCCCCAGTTCAAGGTACTATTCAGAAACGTGGTCCATCTTTGGCCATCAACCCGCAATTCCTTGTCCTCATTGTGGCACCCGGCCTCCATCAATAGGACCTTGGGTCGCACTGAAGACCGAGAGAGCTTTGTGGCAAGCGCACATCCTGCCGGACCACCTAAAAGGAACGTTAGTATGGGTTATTCGAACTATTAGACTCATTAAAATGATGGACACTGCATCTCACTGACCCCCAACGACTATGAAGTCCCAGGGCTGAATACTAGCTGAGCCCATAAGGTAATTCAGCTCGAGAAGTATATGCTCTGCTATAATTTGGCCTAACAATCACCTGCAGTATTCTTCTGTTTTATAATATGTAGAACAATATACAACACTAGATTAAGGGGGGCGGGAAGATGGGGACACAAAAATAGAGAGTGTGGGGTAGAATAGTGCACATCAGCGGTGTGAACCTATGATATATGTTTTACGTCAACTTTCAAGGAGTGTTCAGCTGCTCCATATTTATGTCTGTCATATAATATAACCTTATCTGGTAAATAGTTAGCACCTGATGGAGTTTACTCAACATAGTCCAAATCTCCAATAACTACTAGTAGTCTATGAAGGTTCCATCTGGTGGTTGCCAGAGCATCGCTCTTATGATGATGTCATCCACCAGTTGCAAGGTGTTCACTGTATGGAAACCCAGTTTTTCATAGAGCTTGGTTCCTTTGATACTGGCCTCCAATCCAACAGGAACTTTCTCCTTGTGAGCCTGCTGCATGCCCCATTCAACAAGCATCTGTCCTATCCCATGGCGCTGACGAGTTGGATGAACTGCTAAGGCGGATAAATACCAAATATCCGGAAAGCGATCAAAGGGAAAACACTCGGTTTTAATACGTGCATTGTATTCGGCTAGGTGAGATTCATCAACACTTCGATCCGGATAAAAATGGGCGACGCAATTGTCGCTGAGTTTCGAAAATGCGACTTGAAGATCTAGACGGAGTAAAATATCTAGTTAGAAACCGGGACGTATTGAACCTCTAGAGTAAACAGCTTATTACCAGCCCACCAGCCACTTTCTTTCCACGGGCTAGTAGGATCTCCGCCGGATTCTCTGATTCGTTCCCATGCTGCATATCCAACAATCGACATTTCCCCAGATGTGGCCGTGGGGGTGTCTTCTGCAACAATAATCACCCATCCCGGAGAGGTTAGCTTAGTTCGTAGCCGTCGTAAAAATCCCGAGCGATAATCCGAATAAAATTCCTTCCGCAAAGGACACAGGAAGATGAACAACTCGTCGTCTAGCATTGCCTGTGCAGCTACTTCCGCAATAAAGGACAAGTCTTGCAGCTTCGCCGGCCGTAATTGCATTTTGAAAGGATCTAAATCGGCCTCTATTTTCTTTATGCCATGCCACTACCCTACTGATATTCGGTGTTGGCTCTACTTAAATATATGCAACACGACATGGTTTCGATGTGTCGGGATCCGAGAAGGGACTAGACCACTATCTCGTCACACTATACCTATTTTGGATCAGTTGACGCTCGGGCCATACAGTATATTAATCAGTAATCACATGAATCTCGGTGCATGGCAATTCCAACCCAACCTGAACCTCCTTCCTTCCCCTCTAACAATCCCAACACAGTATCCTGACCCATATAACCTTCAATGACCGATATCCAGACCACTGAAAGCCAGTTCCGGCTTTCCGATGGAGTTGCCCTCTACCAGAAATCATGGGCTGTGAGTTCTATCTGCATCAGCAGCCTTTTTGGCGCAATACTAATCTGATTGATTTTTGAGTTGCAGTCCAGTAACACTGCGCCTGTAGCTCGACTAGTCCACTTCCATGGGTTCAGCGATCATATCAATAACACCTTTGATCTGTTTCCTTCGCTTGCCGGCCGCGGTATCTTATGCACAGGAGTAGATCAACGTGGTTGGGGTCAGTCGGCAAAGGACAAGACAAACCGCGGCAATACAGGTCCAACAGCTAACATACTAGCCGACTATGCGGCTTTTATCGAGGCCCAACTTCAAGCCGAACCTTCAGTTCCCGTTTTTGTGATGGGCCATTCTATGGGCGGTGCATTGGTCGCCACTTTAGCTTCTACGCCCAAGTATCAGGACCTTGTGTCCCGTCTAGGAGGTATCATACTCGAAGCGCCGTTTATTGGCCTGGATCCGGAGACCGAGCCAAGTATTATAACAATTTACATGGGCCGGCTAGCTTGCAAGATACTGCCGCAATTTCAGATCAGCCAGCCGGTAAAGGCCGAGGCGGTCGTGCGCGATCCCGCTGTCCAGCAAATCCTGAAGAACGACCCGCTGAACCATGGCATTGGCACTCTCGAGATGTTCGCAAATATGCTCGACCGAGCAGCCGATTTGACATCCGGAAAGCTGAAACTTAACGACGGAATTCGTTCTGTCTATGTGGTCCACGGCACGAATGACAAGGTCACCAGCTATAATACTAGCAAGCGTTGGTACGATTCTCAGACTGGTAAGGTCGCCGACCGGAATTTCAAATCCTACGAAGGCTGGAGTCATCTTCTACATGCGGACCTGCCGGAGAACAGGCAGTTGTTTGCTGATGATATTGCGCAATGGATCTTAGCGAGGGTGTAGACTTGTGGTTGATCAAATGATGTCTTATATAACCTCCTAGTCGGTTTGCTATATAATACCCACACATCTTTTTGCCTTACTGCATGTCCTCTAGAATGGGCCATTTATTTCAAGAATTACTTCCTGTCTTGTAACCGGCTGCCTGGATTCAGACTGATAGTCCACCGAGTCATTGTGTTAAACATGGAACTACTCGTCCATGCCCAGGAGGACCGAAGATGATAAGTCTAAAATTAAATACAATACCGGAAGTTTTTTATTTGTCATGTAACGAATGCCAATAACGATGTCATCGAGACGAACCAAGGCCGACAGATTATTAAGGGCCATTAGTGTTATCCACATAGAACATAGGAGCTGGAATCGGACTGGAATACCGGTATTCCGAATAGAGCGGAAGACCCAGAGCTATCACAAACAAGCTCCTTTTGCATGACGACTGCACAGTGGAGTCGTTACTTGTACTTCAAAGCGAAGGACCCTATAGCTTGACTGTGGGGACTGTGGGGACTGTGGGGACTGTAAAATTGTGTCTGTTTGTCTGTCGGCGGAAGTTCTATTAACTAACTACTCTTAGTTCGTTAGATTAACTAACTTAATATAAGACTCTTAGTAATGTTTGGCGGCTGCATACATTGATCTGAATTCGGTTTTCTGTAGCAATTCTCTAGGAGCATGTGACAAACTCTATTATGGAAGGTTTCGGTCCTTTCGGATAAAAGAAACAGTCACGTGATAAATGGGCTTTCCTACTCTAATCCTGAGCAGGATTAGTGCATCGGCCCCAGACTTGCCCAAGACCCGTGGCCCTTCTTACTTTATTCTTCCTTTAAAACCTGTTCACGCTCTCCCTCTATCATCGCTAATTCGGGTGGGGGTCTCACTCCATCGAATCCCATCCCTTGATCCTCTTCAGATTGTTTTAAATGCTATTTGATATCCTCTCTGTTCTACAATTTGCAAGAACTTTTCCCTTAAGAAGTTTAGCCTGATTTCGTACCACCGCAAATCCCCTCCGCTCATCAGAACAGCACAAGAGGGTAGTCGTGTTGAAGGGAGGTTACACATTGTCTAGTGACAATACTCATACAACTTGTGAAGATACTGGCACAGATATCCATGGGCAAGCAAATTCGCAAAATTGTCCCAGTCGAGACATTATATGCTTCGAAAATTATCTTGCAGTGCTTCTTTTGTCAATGGAACAGAATTTATAATAAGACTGGCTTCCGTCATCTCCCGGCTTGACCGACCATGGCCTTCGTTGATTCCCGATCCTTGCTCGAGGCCTTGTCAATTCGCTCTTACATTTGTACCATTACATATGGCAAACTAAATTTGGTCCATTAGAAAGGATCGCTATTTGAAACGATTTCGGGTCGTGGTGTTATTCCCTCCGCCCCCTCTCTTTGGCGCCCCCTCTTTTTGGCCATGGGGGCTTCTCTTTCGACTCCTCCGCAGGGTCTGATTGGAGGATACCAAGGTGATAGTATTGTTATCAAAATCTTGATTGTGGTTTTCTGCTCTATTGCGTTATACAATGCGATTGAGCTTGTTATTCTTATTTTCCTCACCTTCAGCCGCTATAGAGGCCTCTATTTCTGGTCCATGTTACTCTCCAGTATCCTTGGAGTCATCCCTCACTCTGTCGGCTACCTGCTAGAATTTTTCGCCATAGGGCCTGCTTGGTTAGGCATCACCTTATCCACGATTGGTTTCTATTTCATGGTTCCTGGTCAGTCCATCGTCTTATACTCTCGACTTCACCTGATTACTCAGAATTCACGACTGTTGCACCGCGTCCTCTACCTTATTATCTTCGATACCATCGTTCTGCTTATTCCGACAACTGTACTTACCTACTCTACTGTCTATGTTCGGACCGATCCCGTAACTCGAGGCTACAACGTTATGGAAAGAATGCAGGTAGCTTGGTTTTGTGCACAGGAGATGTTGATATCTGGGATTTACATTTGGGAGACCGCCAAACTCCTGCGGCTCAGACCCGAAAAAGCTCTTGAACGCAACAAGACAATGTATGAGCTAATAACTATCAATGTCATAATCATACTCTTGGACGTGGCACTTCTGGTGTTAGAGTATGTTGGTCTCTATTCTTTGCAGACTACTCTCAAGGCCGCAGTGTACAGTGTCAAGTTGAAGCTAGAATTTGGCGTTCTGAGGAAGCTTGTCTCTCTTGTTAACACCCATCCTGCGGATTCCACCTCTACTGAGAATGAGGATTTCCCAAATTTCGTCAACCCGGAGCAATTAACTGGGGATGTTACACATGCAGCCCCTGCTCCCGTGAGAAGCCATCCCCGATATCCATGGGGTGCAATTTCCGTGGACAGTCTTGCTTCGTCTGACCAAAGGCGGCCCCGGTCTCTTTCCGGATCTCAGGCTCCTTGATCCCGTGATATAGCTATATATTTACGACAGGTGCTAAACACGTCGTGCTTTACCTTATTCCATACTGCAGTCTGCAGCGTACATATTACCTTAGTTCGGCGTCTAGGGCTCAGTGGCTCCTGCATCTGAAGTTCCACGATCCAGCTTCATAGCCTCATAACCAAAAGGCATGGGAACATCAACAGCAATGGTTTATTTGCGCTACTATTGTGAAAGATTTAGCGGGACCAAACCCGGACGATCAAGCATGACATTTGGGAATACCAGACAATCGATTAGCTGGACTCTAATGTTTTGCACATACTTTCTCTTCAGATTTTTTTTTTTTTTTTTAACAGCGTTGTATAGCAATATATCCTGTACATGTTTGTACTGCAATGTAGAGTGGACTATATGTCGTGGAATCAAAGTCTCTGGTGAGTATCATAAGTGTGGGCTATGATATAAAAGTATATACAAATCAATGTTCATCATGTCTTTTAAGTATATATATATACACTTTCCACTGATGTTACTCTTGGGTCAATACGTCAAGACTCAATACAGTACTCCGCACCGTACTCCTGGAGTTTTGTGGGTCTTACAAGGACCATCTGACAGAGTAGTCCATAAATATCAGAGCAGGTGGAAGCTAGGTCGTGGGGCACAATGTCGCTTATTGAATCTGGCCTCTTCTTTTTCATTTCTCTCACTTTTATTTCGGAGCTAGATCTAGCTAACTCTTCCTCTAATATTACTGGCGGGAGCGAATGCCGGCACTGGCAAATACGTATCAGTACATTAAGTAGGTAGTTGTGCTTTACTACTCCATTGTGCCTGGTACTCCGGGCCTCAGTTCCTAAGCCAAAACTAGCCTACTCAGCTATTTGGAAAGCTGGGTATGCGAGACCTTTCTATATATAACACATGAGTAGGCATGTGGACACAAAATGGCATATACTTCTCTCCTTTTTAGGCCCTCCATGTTGTACAACTTACATAACTAACGAACTGGCAATTAGTTATACTCCCTCTGACTAACCCTCTTTCGTGCTCTCTCCAATTCCAGGTGCAGTTCAGAGCTTCGGCGCTATTGTTGTGTTGCGCGAGGTGCCCAATGGCAGCTTGGTGCTGTCCGCATAGCCAGTAAAATACCAAGCCTATACTCGGTTACTCGCCTTCGAACCTTTTTGGATTAGAGAGCTTTTGTGATATTATGCTTGAAGATCAGGCCGATATTCTTCTTGACCACATTGATTTCATCCGGGAAGATGCATATAACCCCGTCGCAGATGGCCCGGAGGTTTTTTGTCGATATTTGGGCTGCTGACCGACCTGTGCGGCTATGGTGCGCCCATCCACAAGAATCCCTCAGTTGAAATCTCATAATATATTAGTTTTGGTTGGAGGCGACCGATTCCATCCTCCGAATCCGTCCGACCAGTCATTGCTATCATCTCCTTCAAATACCTTGGGTGTGGAGCTCACACCTGAGCAATTGTTTTCCAGGACCATGAACATTAGCCAGCGGTTGCGAGTGCTGTACAAAGCGCAGCAGGCAAGTTGAAGCAGCTGCCATGGAGGTTTTTGGCATTATAAGTCAGGCTCAAGACCAGATGTGTCGTACGGAGACACTGGATAAGTTGCTCAACACAACATTGGGATAGTCAAACAACTCACTAGATTTCATCGTGTTATGATCTACATGATTGACATCGACTAAAACGGCATAGTAGTAGTTGATTGATTGATCCAAGTATCAGGAAAGATTTGTAAAAGTGTCTTCCATTTTCAAGCGGCAGACATTCTAAAGCAAGCTTAGGATCTCTATCGGATTAACAAGGTTCGCATACTCTACGACCGTGACCAGTCCATCTCTGGACTGGTTTGCCGAACAAAAGAGGACTTAGAGAATCCGTTATATATGATACATTCCTACCTTCACGCCATGTCCCTTATTCATGTCAAGTATCTAGCAAATATGGGTTTGCCTGCATTCATGTCCATTAGCTTTGGTGACCACAAGTCACTTTGGGGATTGATACCGTGCCAAACTCATGAACAATTCGTTATGCGATTTGCTTTCCCAATTTGAAAAATGTGTCGCTTAATAGGGATGGACTTTCGCGAAATATCGAGCGCCTTTCTTACGCATCTCGATTACAAGCTCGTAAGCGCATCAACGCTGTTCGAACAGACGCGAATCCTTCAGGATATATTCTAGAAATATCTGATAATTTACTGAAGCTATTTGATGCTTATTATGCTGGGTTCTCAATCCGAGGAGAAATTAAAACTCTGGGAGGCCCATCACATTCGCAGGAAGTTCCTGCTTTGATGAATATCTCAAGCTGCGTAAGTTCAGTTTTGCACTCGCTTCCCACAGGGTGATAAGGATTTTCCTGACTTACACTTTCTTCTTGGCTTTAAAACGATTTCAGGTATGCTATATATTCCACTATCAACTGACAGCATGGGGTCTTTTTCCATTGAGGGCAGCTGACGGAAATCCAATGGGGCGGCAATCCATATGAGAAGAATTCGACCATGGTAGTCTGGAGCCGCCGCAAGAGCATCCAGATCTAGAAAGAAATGATTCTTGATCAGTCTCGAGAATGCAGAGTCCGAAGTTGAGAGGGCTGCCGTTATGTGATTGGTTTACGGCAAATTCATCAAAGTATAGCAACCAAATAAGGCTACCTTGCAGAACTCACAATCGACAAAGCCCCTTCTGCGAAACTCCACTCACGAAGTCCGAACACCATTGAATGCTATTATCAATTATCTAGAAATTTCTCTAGAGGGATCCTTGGATAATGAGGCTCGTTAGAACCTTACCAAGTCCTATTCCGCCTCTAAATCACTCATCGATGTCATTAATCAGCTTCTTGATCTAACCAATGCCGAGGAAGTTCAGAAACTTATCAAAGATGACTATTTCGATCTCTCTTTGACTTTTAGAGAAGCAACTGAGGTATTTGAGGCCGAGACAAAACGAAAGGACGTGGATGTTCAGTTACCCACTTACCTAACCCAAACAACATGCAAGCCTACAATTATCGATGCCCATCGTCGACAGCATTAAATCCACCCAAATCATTCGGCAGATCGAAAACGAGTGTTTGACAGATCAATTGTCAAGAGTTGCAAAGCTGAATGGGCGGATTCCTATCTTCGCTGTTTCAGCTTCTCTACTAGAAAAATATGTACAGCTATATATTGACAACGGCTTTGACGGTTGGATTCTAAAACCAATCAACTTCAGTCGATTAAAAGTTCATTTTGGCGACCTTGAATATGACAATGCCCGAAACGACGCTACTTATCGACCCGGCTGCTGGGGAAACGGTGGATGGGTGTACTGGACGAGACAAGCAATAAGTCAGCTTTAGCTACTGAGCAATATGTACATGCATTGGTGACTCTTTGGTTTATTTCATTCTAATTGGCATATTATATTTTGGAAGCCCATCATCGAGATGTCATGGAGATTATTGTGAATTGGAAAGTGTCATTAAGAATACACACTCCATCCGTATTCGACACACAGAGAGATTACTGCATCTTAGTAATTTTCTAGACATGTCGGATGGCTCGAGATTTTTATTAATAACATAGAGGGGCTACTTATGAAAAACATGAAAATATAGGAGAGACAGCACCATATGCTGGATACCAATCTCAGCCCAGAATTACATAGACCCTAGTGAATATTATATACACGAAGAGAGAAATGATTAACTATATCACTCAACCAATTATGCAGCCAAGCTCTGTGATCCTATGATGCCCGCATTAGGCCTTGTATGAACTAGTTCGGCACCAGGATGGACCAAATCGTCCCATAAAAAGGCTCTAGAACGAGGCGGGACAACCGTTTCCACTTCAATCATAGTTGTATGGCGATCTAGATGGTCACTCATTGAAGTATAACACTCTCAAGGTGTCACGTATCTGTATCTCACTACTGCGTCTCTGCTCACTGAATTGCAGACGTTTGCTGCGGACACGAGAACTAGAACCATCTTCAGGTGAAAGCGTATTAATATCGTTTAAAGAGTTCGGAAGAGATGAGAATCGAGGAGAACAGGGATAGGGACAACGAATAGGGCTCTGGGTAAGCTTGACGACCCTATGATGACGGCAAACTCCATTTTCAATTAGACGCTATTGACCAGGCCAGTGTACGTCATTTTAATGATTGTCGATTTGAGTTGCGATCGCACCGCCATCAAGTAGGGTGAAAATGACATTTATGATGGTTACAATGTTCAACACTTTGCGGCCTTCACGCCCCTTGACTTCCATGATGGGTTTGAGGCTGCGGATAGCTTCGTAATATGCCCAGAATGATGTACTCGCATAAGATGGAGCCGGCTGGGGCGATTCGCTCGAAGGCGAGGGGTGGCTTGTCCCAAGCGCTTGTTGGTTATAAAGGATGCGGAGATGAATAAAACTTCCAGGGGGCCTGGAGCAGGAGAGTAGTGACGATGGTCAGGTACAGAACCAGTCAAGTGACTTGTTCGCTGGTGATCAGGTGGATTCACGAGTCGAGGACCATCGACAGGCTCGTGACCATGCAGAAGTATCCGATTGCGAGACCAACGATGGTGACAGGCTTTGGGGTCAAATCAAAATATAGCAGAATATTGCTAACACAGAAGAGGACAATACCGTAGCGCTTGCAATCATGCTCCAAAAATAGCACCCACTTCGGTGCTTGAAGGAGTCGAGGATCCAGAAAATAGCTCCAGGCAGTTGTAGCCAGCGACAGACGTCAACGCTACAAAAACCAAAGTGAGGTTTGGAGAAACATCTTGTAGGGGTGCCGATCCGGCCATATTGCATCAAAGACTTGATTGACCATTCAAGTGAAAATAGAAGGCGTAGAGCCCTTACTAGGAATAAATATTCAAGAAATTGACACCATAGAGGCTATACAAGGTAAACAGTATAAGAATATAGATAAAGAGATTTTTACATACATACATAAGTAGAAATTGCTGTGGAGATGACATAACTCAACCTAGTAATAATCAGTTAAGTGGGAACAGCGTAGCATTGAGCCTACATTTGTATAGTCGGGGAACATGATTTAGCCTGAATACCGCCTACGATTATTCTCATTATGAGCTATTAAATTCTGGCACTCTTGGGCTCCAGAATGCGAGGTTGTCTTTCTGCAATCTTCTGTAGCTCTAGGGCCAATCCCAACTGGGGCCCGAGCGCAGCAATCGAGCATGGATTGCTTAGACTCTGGAATAGGTCTAGTCAAAATAGCAACCTGGTTGTCACAAAAGAAATTCTTGCCATCAGATGAGACTGTTGATTTAGTGCCAATTTGTCTGCTCTTCGATATCACCTAATCAATTCACATTATAGGATATGCGGGATATATTCTGTATGGAATTGCAATGCATTGTTCCACTTTGAATAATCTTCATGCATAGGGGAGGATTTTTTTCATCACACACAAATCCAGAAGTTATGGTTTATTTATTGCATGACCATGGGTATAGATCTGTTGTGTATATAGACTTGGTTCATTGTTCATAGAGCGAGCGGATCGCTTCATATGGTCCCACCCGTATGCAGGTGGCGGATTGGCGCCCGAGGCGACAACAGAGGCTCGAGCAAGATCTCCTCGGTTATATTTCCGGACTCTTGCCCTGTTCATCCTCGACGGTTACACTGGTAAAGCTGTCATCTAAGTTCACGTCAACGAATTGGGATGCGTTTACCTAGTAGCTGTTTGTATTGCTTCCGAATACTCTTGGACAGGGTTGGAACCTAGAGAGTACGTTATTAACCAGACAGATCCGCCATATAGGATGAATGTGTGCATTCAAAATAAAAAATAAGTAAGCCCTTGGTAACATGCACGAGAATTTCATCATGATTTGCCTTGGATCAAATACTCCGTCATAACCTGGTATCCAGCTTCAAGCACACAGCTATGTTTTCTGAGAAGAGGATTGGAGTTCTAATTGGAGGCCGCTACTGCTAAACTAAAATAGATCCATACGATCAATATTGGTCCTTGACACTAAACTCTTCTCTGTACTGTTGGTGCTCCTAGCTCACTGCAATGGCATTGCGTCTGATGGAGATGAATTGACGATCGGCGTTTTTGACGGGCAGCTAGGCGGGTGGTCCGTGCCGGAGCTGCTGACGTTGAGCGTTGCCAAATTGCCTCCAGCTCTTCTTTTCCCCCTCACCGTAACATCCTCGGGGGTTGCAGGATCCCCGTGTTCGCTGACTTGAGAATGCTCCTGTACTAAGCCTCTTTAGCTCATTTCACTAATTCCAGATTAACTCGCCTACAAACCCTGTCGGTCATGGTATCCCTCTGGCCCTTTAAGGTAGGTTACCCATTCCAGCAGCCACAGCCCACACTAACCAACTCACTTCACACACACAGGGAGAGGACAACTCTCCGGCGTCTTTTGAGAAGGCTCTTTCCACCCTTTCAACCAAGATCGTCCAGACGACCTCTCGGTTAGAGGCCCACCGTCAACATGCCCGTCGCTTCAAAGCTCTCTGGACCCTGTACACCACCTTCGCATACCTGCTGTACTCGATCATCTTGGCCCTCGTCTTAGGATGGGAGAATTGGGGCGCGAAGGAATACTTTGCGGTAGTTGGCGGTCCCATCCTGTAAGACCCCATCCGTTGTCTCCCATGCGCACTACTGATGTTGTAGGATCTACGTCGTTCGGGCAGCAGCCGGCAAGTATTTCGACTACCGCATTGGCAAATCGCAACGGTATCTGGACGACCTCCACAGGCAGCGCGATGAAACCATTGAGAAGCTCAAGGTTGCCACAAAATATAATTCGACTCAACAGCTGTTGGAAAAATATGCGGGGGAGTCGCCCAAGCAACAACCACGTACCAGATCTGGCGATGAAAAACGCAAGTCCGAGTCCAAACGCAAACCTTCGAATCCTCAGCCCCCTATCCAACGAACCGGCCTCGCTCCTCCACCAACTGCAAATATTCAAACGCCATGCCCCGTTCAGCCGCCTCCAACCGCTCCCTTGCCAGACCTATATCCACCTTCGTCCCCGTATGCCTCCCCGCAAAGAGCCTCAGATACTCTATCGCCTCCTCCTGCGGTTGACGAGCCTGGGTTCGCCCCCAACGCTTTCCCCAGTGCACCCCAATATGTCGAACATTCCCACTGGTATGATCGCCTGTTAGACGTTCTCTTGGGAGAAGATGAGACCCAGCCAAAAAACAGGATGGCATTAATCTGCACCTCCTGTCGACTTGTGAATGGCCAGGCGCCGCCAGGCATCAAGACTCTGGAAGAACTTGGTCGCTGGCGGTGTGGTAGCTGCGGGGCCTGGAATGGAGAGGAGAGTGAGACAAAGAAAGTCCTAGCTGGCATTCGGAGCACGCCGCGGCAGTCAGCCGAGGGATGGGAGCCTGTCTCTGGGACTGACTCCGAGAATCATTCGTCTGCTGATGACGTGACCGATGATGGTGTTATGGTTGCAGCTAGTGAATATGCCCAGAAGGAACCACGGAGCTCAGATGCCGATAGTCGAGACGAAGAGGAGCCGCAAACGAAGGAGGTAGAAGAACCGCAACCTGAAGCAGAGCGTAAGGGAAAAGCGACTCGTGGACGACCCAAAGGTGGTAGGAAGAAGAAGTAGGCTACTTGTAGGTATATTTAGCGATCATTTTGATGTATTATTTTTGCCCTGTTTCTTAGACAGGTATATTATAGTTCCTTTCCTGGCAATTTTCAGTGCCAAAATTAAAACAAGACTCATCAAATATGCCAACTTCAACACAAAAATAATATTATCATTTCTCATTCCTTATCGTTCATCACATCTAGTATGTGGGCATACATTAATCGCCAGAAAAGGGTATCCAAGCTACAGTTGAATATTATGAAGCCGCAAGCAGTGAACCAAACTATCATCTACACAGCGCAGACGTGATGTCTAAGATATTCAACATAAACTCGTTCCATTCAAAAAAAAAAAAAAAAAAAAAAGCCCCATTACATCACTGCTCACTAGTGGTAGTTGCAGCCAACTGCATGAGAATTTCGATCGCGCCATTAGCAGCCTTGACCTCTGCCTCTTCCCTGGACAAGCAACCTTCTACAACTACGGCCTCATGACCATCCAGCGTAACCGCGCATTGATAGCTGGCATCGCCATTCTCAACTTGGATCCGTTTCACACTGAATTGAACGTTCCCTTTAGACATTTGCTGGGCAATATTCATAGGATGCGCGACATTGATGCCACCTGCCAGAATCCGCCGGAGATATGGTAGTAGCCCGATGCGTTCCGCAAACATCTCACACTCGACCAGATTCCCGAGCGAGTCGACGAAAATAGCTCCGATAACGCTCTCGATAATGTCGGAAAAGAGTTTGTCGGCGTTTAGCTGAGAGAGAGCTTGCCAGGGATAATGATTGCCCTGGTGTAGATAAAGGGATATCTCCTCTCGTAAGAGGTGATATCGCGAAATGGCTCTTTCTTGAGCGGTTCTCAAGTTTATACCCTCACATCTCATGAAACGCCAGAGCTCGACATACTCCTTGTCAGATTTTATTGCGAAACCACCGCTCGGGGTTTGCTCGACGTTTATAGATTCCTGCTCCATGGCGAACTCCATGCATAGAAAAGCTAGAAGATTCGCATTAACCATTGCATGCTTTATCATAGTCATTTCGCCTTGAGGGATCTCGATCGCGTGTTTGAAAATGGTAGAAACAATGACCATGTCGAGAACTGCATCGCCAAGAAACTCTAGCCTCTGGTACGACTGTGTGGACGCATCATGCTGGCATGAGGGATGGGTGAGAGCTTCCAGGAGTAGAGAACGGTTGCGGAATGAATAGCCAACTTGCTCTTCCAAGAGATCATTTATCATGTGGCGGTCGTTTTTGGAGACTGCACATGAAGTCAAGGACACGTTGGCTGGCGCGGTCATGTTAACTTCAGGTAGGAAAAAATGAATGCATGCCTGTGCTTTTTCATGACCACCGTCTAGGTATGCTGCTCCGATCAATGATTCAACAATGTCGGCGAGTACTTTGGTTGACATCGTCCGTCGAGAAGCGACTTGCGTTATCTTCTCTGATATTAGTGGAGCAGACCACTTCCGCGGGCTAAACTGCTTGCTGATGATAAATGAATCAAGACCAAGGTCAAGAGCTGCTCGTGCGAGTCGAGGGTTTTGAACAATATCATCTCGTCCTTGAGAAAGATAGCCTTCATGCCAGTTGGGATGTTGGAAGAATAGTTGGCAGGAAACAGTAAATTTCAGAACGGAATCTCCGAGAAATTCGTACCTCTGGTAGTTTGTCACCGCCTGGGCTGATGGTGTAGTGATAGCCGTAATGACATGTTCGGTGCCTGTGAAACCAATATTTTGCAGAGTAGTCTCGCATAGTCTGGATGCAATTAATGTCGCCTCCAGTCGATCAAGTATGGCAGGAATGAAAAGCCCAAAGATAGAGTCAGAGAGTGGGAACTTATGCACAATGCATGTCTCAGCAGACAGAACGCATACCCTTGAGCGTAGATCAGGACTGTCATTATTAACAGTGTCTGGCTGCTTAGGAGCTGTAAGGGTTTGGCGGTGCATAAGGTTTCTCCGTCGCGGAAATCTCTCGCATTCCAATTCAACAATAGAGGGATCTTGTGTAGATACGAGCCACCTCTTGAACAAGAGTGGTTCGCTGTACGGCTGCGAGAGATCCCGAACTATACCCATAATTCCCGCTTCTCTCCCTTGGTTAAAGACATCAAGGGCAGCCTCGTATCCTTGGCTTTCGCGGAGGCAGTCTTCCAAGTCATCGTGGCATACATCGGGCCCAAACAAAGCCACAAAATCTCGCTCCGGCCGCAATACTCCAGAGCGAACAACCTGAAGATACAATGCAGTGATCTCTCTCATATGCTGGATCGCGTCTGTGGTCAAACAAGATACCCGCTCAGCAGGAGCGAATGATAAGTTAAATGTATTCTCACTGTCCCAAAATAGAGTCATTGGATTTAACAGGGGCAAGGAAACTGGGGTGTTCAATTTCATAAAAAACTCATAATCCGCATTTCCTTCCAGCCGCACCGCTATGCGGGTTTGATGGAAGTCTGGTGTTGACCATGACGATGCCCAGTCTCTCCACGGGTCATGCTGTTCTGATATTTCCACTATTGACGGCAAAGTATCGTAGTCATTCAATCCAAACTCTTGCTTCCTTGTTAGTGGAAGGAGATGGTCATTCACGAGGCCAAACCTATAGAGAGACTTGTATGACTGGAATGCTGCTTCTTTAACAGCCGCTCGCTCTGTTGTCCACCACGTTTTCCCCGTAGTGCGACGAACTGCAGGATGCACGCTACTGGGCAAGGTTACCATTCCCCTCAAAAGCCCGACATCATTAATTTCAAAAGAAAATTCTGGTCTGTTACTTGCATAGGGATCTCGAGGAAGCACCGAACAGAAGTGATGTAGATGTGCGACAGCTTCGCCTGGGGTCAAAACAGCGCTAGTCGATGTCAATGAGAAAAGAAAAGTACAAACAGAATTAAAACAACCAACAAAGTTGGGAGAGTTAGGGCACACGAGTATATCGTACCTGGTAGACTCGACAGTAAACCTTTCCTTTATATCTTCATTGAAGCTCTCCAGATTCCGTGCCTCTTGGAGAAGTCTTTCATCATTCTGATAGGCCTCCATCATAGCTTTCTCCAGGGCCTGCCACTTGCTTAAATTGGAAGATTCATCGAATGTTGAGAGCAGAATCGCGAATACTGACTCTCTCTGCCGAGCACGGCCCCGTCGTTGTACGAACGATTTCAGATTCGGGGGCTTATCATAGCAAGCAACCACTTTGCACGAACTGATGTCGATTCCTTCTTCCAAGACGTCGGTCGCTATAATGAGGTTCTTATGCCCATCACGGAACTCGTCCAGAGTGTTTCGCTGCATTTCCATAGTAAGAAGCCCGCTTATCATGTCTTTGCGCATGCCACCACCGTTAGACCAGCCAACGTAAGCGGCACATCGAAAGCGATCCTTTGTCAAAGGGTGGACTGATAATAATTTGGCCATCACACTGACTGTAGCCCTTTGCTGTACAAAAATAATGCCCGAAAATTCTGGATCATATATGCCATCCAAAAAGGCCATGAGAGCTTCTAACTTAGGCGATATACAAAAATCCTCTATTTTTGTGCAAGGAACATCTGAGATGGGGAGACGGTCCATAAACTCCATGATGTAGGCTTTTTCCTCGTCTTCCCAGCCAACCATCACGGAAGAGTCGTCAAGTTTGGACCTCAATTGTTCGCTACATGCACGTATGAAATATTCGACAGCCCAGTCCCCCAGCTCTTCGAAGATGTGACAGCTTCGGTCAACCAACTTTTTTATTTGCTCGTTGCAGTATGTCTTTCGGGTCAAGAGAGTTTTTTGTAGTTGAGCGTCGTTGTCCGGGCTTCCTCTGAGACTCTTCACGTATGGATCTTCATTAATGTCCAAGGTCTCCCAAGCAAATTGAAGAGCCCTCAAAGTGTCATTTCCCAACAGCTCTTCGGGTTCCAGTGGGGTAAACAAAATTTGCTGCAGATGAGGTCGGTGAGTATGCTTCAATAGCTCTTGGCGATGAACACGGGGTGTCTTGCACACTGAAGCAAGATTCGACTCGACAGTACTAAGCAATAAAACTCAGCCAGACACACAAGACCATTAGGCATTATCGCACAACTCACAGTAATTCAAGAAGACTCGATCTCACCACTGGACTTGCTGTGAGGCCCATTATGTGCGGAACAGCTCCTGGGCCATGTTTAGCCAAGGCGGGATGATAGAAATCCTGCATTATTTTGTTCGCTGGGTGGCGGCGCATACAGTGATGTGCTGCAGTGTAAGAAACAATTAGCATCTTGTAATTATTATAGATGTATGTGTTATGTACAACCTTCGTCAAATATGATAAGTCCTAGCTGAGAGATTTCTACAAACCCATGGGTCAATGCATCAGCAAGGACCGCGTGAGTTGAAACAACAACCTGTATGTTTTTTAATACTGCATCCCATATGGGCTGCTCTGTCCAGAGTTCGACTTTATCTAATCCAGTGAGTGTTCGTGCCTGCACAGATGGGATGTTCTTAGTGATAACTTTGTGCTGTTGAATACACAAAGCCACTGTCGGTGCCAGAAACCATATAAGCTAAATATATAAGTTACCAGTTGGTATTATATACAGATGGGATAGAGAGGATAATACTGTACCTTCCGTGGATTGCAGCTTTCCAGCTCACCAACAATTCGTAGCAGAGCTCTGGATTGAGATTTATGAGAACAAGAGATTTTTATGTCTCAGCAAGGAGGGAATCAGTACATGTTTGTTTTCCCACTACCTGTATCCATCTAATTTTATCAGCATACATAGTGGCTATATACATTGAAAAAGAAAGAACGAACGAAAGAAAACCTCATCAACATACTGCAACTATAATGTTCTCCTTCATGCTCGCCTCAAACATCTCTAGTTGATAGCTTCGTGGCTGGTAGGCGAGGACATCCTTGCTAAGCGGGCTGGTGGAAGTCATCCTACCAAAAGAAAAAGCAAAGGACGTCTGGTAAACTAAAGATGACCTCAGTCGACGAATCCCACCAATTATCATTACAGGGCCATGGCTAAGGATATAAGGCGTAGGTGATGGGGGCAAGTTAGTGAGGCCAGAAATAAAGAACGTGGTCTAAAGAAAGGAGTGGGGTAAACAAAGAAATAATCATGAATTCAAAAACAACAATGGAAAATCCCACTAAAGTGCGACCGTAGGGCTAGCCCATCACGCTGCAAGCAAAAATCAACCAGGAGAATTAAAGAAGATTGATACTTATACACACAATTTAAATTCTTAGGCCCCAAGTGTCTAAAAACAACGCATTCCTCCATTTAGCTGATAATCAGGTTGTCCTATGCATACATGACTGCTACCATTAGTGAAAGGGACTCTTTAATACAGCGTCTAGGTGGGTATTCCAAAGGGCTTGATTTGTTTAAGCTAATCACTGAAGTCTATACTGTATCGCAGTTGCAAGACTACAACTTCTAAGGCTCCATTATTATTTTTTGGCCTTTCCACCCGTAGTTGACTGACGCAGTGTACAATCATTTAGCCACATGCTCCAAAAAAAGCACAGCCTCGTGGCAGATATGATAAAGAAGTAGCCTAGAGAAGAGCGCTTAACAGAGCATCTGTCAATGCGATGTAACGCTGCTACGCAGCTATTTTCAGTTGCCGCAAGTGCATTAGCATTCCACCGGAGTCTTAGCAAGACCAATGGTCTCCATGCGATCTTCCCCCTGTATGACTGCACCACTGAGAATCGAGGGGAGCTCCATTCGAACCCTGACCCTGCTAGATTAATTAATGGCTGCGCCTTACGGAGGACGGTTCGCTCCGTTCCTGATGTGGTGTCTCAAGCCGTCTTTTCGTAGTATCTCTGAACGAATCGTTTAGTTGAAAGGTCATGTAGACCTATGAGAAGTGCGGCCCCCCCTTCCCCCCCCTGCATTCCTGGTGCTAAGCCTCGAACATCAAATCTGCTCGGAGAGGGGAAGGGTAGAGTCATTCCATGGTATCAGCCACAATTGCGCCATAATTAGATCAGTATGGTCTCTTCTGTTCTTCTGTTGAAGGAACATTAGATTATTTAAAGGCCTTAATCCTCAGGTGAGGTGGGCGAAAGAAAGCATCAGCTCCGGATCAGCCTTTTACTTTCCTAAGCCAATCAGCCAATTCATAATCCCAGTGTCTACTCAACTTCCACCTATCTTTTTTCACATTTCCACTTCTAAATGGCTTACTCTTCGCCGTGCCTTCTTTCCGAGATTCTCAATCTCTATCCAAAAGAGGATAATCATTGTGTTGGCTATGCCCATACGAAGGGACGTCAATGCAGAAATGTAATAAATAAGGAAAACCGTAACTACGCCTGTGGTCTCCTTGAACGATGCACTAGGCGGTTTTGTGCGGGACAGCGCATAGATAATTTGCTCGACGAACTGGCACCCCTGGTCCTTTGCAAGAGGTTCCACCAATATCAAGCTTCGGATCTATCTTCGAATTGGCGGTTACAAATCTGCAAATTTCAAGCCACCCAAATCAGGGTTGCTGCTGCTGCTTCCCCAGCACGGCGCTCTGCCCCTGTCGAGGACCGGATGGCCCAAAGGCATATGCGGCCAGAGACTCCAAGAATGACTCGCTCGCGAGAAACTTCCAGTGACCAACAGAGCCGTCAAAGCCAATCTAGCTCGTCTCCATCACAGACCCAGCGACGGAGAGAATCTCCAAGCATCAGGCCCCGCACGGGAGCAAGCATCGACACAGACAGGACGGCGCGGATCTCGACTGACCAGGAAGAATCGACTTCGACTGTCAGCAGCCGACAAAGGTTCAGTGAGACCACATCAGCCATAGAAACAGAGTCTGGCAGCACTCGAAACACCTCAACTGCCTCAACAACCACGCATGCCACGAGATCCGTCACTCCCGTCCAGACCCTGACTACCCGACGATGCGTGGAAGGGAATTGTAGTATCTGTATGCAATCAATGCAGGAACAAGGCCAATCTCATATCAACCAACCGTCCACCGGAAATGAAGAAGACGAAGAAGAAGACCGGGAAGTCTGGTACGAAACGAACTCTGATACCCCAGATCCAGACAGCGAAGCGTCCTCAGAGTCGGAACAGCAAGATGACATACCAGATGATGACGAGCACAACAAAGAGCTGGTATGGTGCAAAGCACAATGTGGATCGAACTTCCACAAAAACTGTATGGACAACTGGATCCAATCTTGCAGAACAAGATATGATACTTTGGCAACATGTCCGATTTGTCGGTCAATTTGGCAACCATAAATTCCCGGCTTTTTTCTTTCTTTCTTTCGATCTCCTCAAATTCTCCTTGTCTCGCCCCATTATGTTGGATCTGTTTGATCAAGACGTTTGATATCCTCTTTTTAAAGTGCTTGAATTTTGGTTTATGATTGCCGATAGCCCAGTGTCTGAATCTGCGGAACTCCTAGCAGGATAGATAATATGCATTAACGAATATTTAAAAGGATTCCCAAGTTTCCTGTGCTTTAAATTGTATGGGTGTTCACGTTGCTATATCAAACCCTGCGAATCATAGTAAATGCGAACTAAAGAGGTAAATCTCGATACATGCCTCAACAACGTCCCAGACCGTCTGTGGAAACGACGGGCAATAATTGGGCCATGGCAAGCGTTCTGCGGGTGCCAACCGTGTGTTTACGAAGGATTCGCTAAGAAATCACTTCCGGCATTAGAAACCATTGCCTTATCCTCATCAGTATCGAGACTATAAAGTGAAGTGGCAATTTCAACCACAAGCACAAGAACGCAGAATACCGCCTCTCCAAGGCCAGAAATTAGAACCTATTAATATCACGCCATACACCAGAAAAACTAAAGCACAAGAGTATAGAAAGGAGCGAGAAAGGCGCCCATAATAAATCAAATAAGTAACAAGTCCTAATGATATCAAAGAAGAAAACTAAAGAGCAAAGCCATATTCCGACAATAAGGTAAAGATATGCTGTTCACTCATGATACGATAGGAAGCCCATGTGTAGGCTCCGTCTTGGTCGTCTCTGAACCATCATGTTGATGCTCGTCCGCGCGAGTGCGGCGGGCTGCAAAGTTGTTCCCCAAGTAATTCGCCTCTTCGTTGGGATGCTTGCGCATTCCGAGACCAGCAACCGCGATACGGTTCAGAGAATTCATGTCGTCATTAGAAGCGGCAGCCTGATTCTGGTTAGGCTGAGATTGTTGAGGGCCTGTCGACGAGGACGCAGGTCCAGAAGCGGCCGATGCAGCGCCAGTGCCATGGGGCGCGACATTTAAGTCCGCCCGCGGCTGGCTTAGATCGATATTTCCTGGCAGTTCTGGGACCTCGCCCTGAGAGTCCAATAGCCGAGACTGCAGGTTTATAATGTACTCTCGGAGCTGATAGTTCTCAGTCTGCAGGGCTTTGTAGCCATCCGACATACGGTCGAACTCCTTCACTTGCTCCTCCAACTTGCGAATGTAGCTCTCTTTGCGCTGTCGGAATGCCCTCTACTCAAATTAGTGAGGCCTTTACACTGTCATATCTATAGTACACGTACCTGCGCCGCACGGTTTTGGGCGGCACGCTTGGAGGTAGACAATGGTCGCTTGCCGTACGTCTTAGGAGACTCTTGCCCTGTAGGCTCTGGTTGGGGAGGAGTCTGGGGTGGAGCACTAAGCATGGCTGCCCCGGAAATCGCTGGATCAATATTGTTTTGGTCGCGAGGACTTGTCGTGTTGGGTTGCATGTGGGGAGGTTGTGCGGCAGGGGCTTGCGGACGAGCTTGCTGTGAATGCGACAGATGCTGATGAGCAGCTAATAGCTGATCATGGAGCACTGTTTGTACTATTAGCTTCAACCCACTGATAAATGTAATATATCAAAAACTCCATGCCATCGGTGGCAGTCTGCGCACGCGCAATTGACCAAAAAAAAAAAAAAAAAATATAAAAACGCGTTTCCTCTTCAACAGGTATGATCGCGCAGGCAGGTAACTCACCCTGATCAGCATGGTCCTATAGGAAAATTGACATTAGTGTTTGCTTCCGAATAAATACAAGCCGATCCTATTGACGCGCGACCCGCAAGGCAGCTCTCGTCATCCATCATGGAAACCAGGGTCTCCGAATCATGCTTTCTAAGCGAAGAGCAACAGGCCGGAGAAGAACCTGAGCTCCAATCGCGTAGACGATGGAAGGACTAAAGAAAAGGCGATCTGATGACAAACCGCGAGAAGTATAGGCTGCTTACCTGAGCAGAAGTTTGCATGCTTGGATGCGGTGCTGGGGCTAGTGTAGGCTGCATCGAGAGTATGAAATCCTAAGAGGCAACAAATACGCGCCCGAGGAACGACGCGATACAAATCAATTCAAGGCGAACAAGGGGATGTCAAATGTAGCTAGGCTAGCTACAGTATTTCCCAGAGAGAGGCGGAGAATGTGTAGTAGATGAGGATGTCGAGCGAGGGAGAAGATGAGGTAAGCAGATGATACTCGGGCAGCTTAGTACTTAACGAGGGGGTTTATGATGCTGACTAGTACGTACTGTTGGTGATGGATAACTGGGGATGATCTCGTAAGCAGGAAGAGGGAGATGGGGAGGGAAAGATTAGTTAAAAGATCAGTCAGACGTGACGTGAGAAGGAAATGTGGGTTGGGCGGGTGGCTGGAATTCATTGGAACTGATTCGGCACCCGGAGGAAAATTCCCATACCGGATATGGGCGGTGACTGGATTTAGTAGTTCCCGTCACAGAGCAGTACTAGATAACGCCACTCTTTCGCCGAGGTTCTTGGTAAAGAATAGAAGGCCGTATTGGTTTGCCTATCTTTGTTATATAGACAGAAATAGATTCAGAAAACTATTTAAAAAGTATCTATCTATAGCTGAATATATACAAGCAAAAATATCTCAGAATTATGAAAGACTTCTGTTTGCTCTCACCTAGCACATAGTCCGTCTTCTGTATTAATACTGTGCGGTATTTTCGGAGTAATCTAATGACTGAACTTAGTTCAGCCCCGCAGCCTCCGCCCCCAACCGCTGCTGACTGAGCTGGCATGTGCTAACTAGCTGACTGGTCACGTTATGATAAAGGGGTGATGAGAGGTAACTAGGATTAAACCCAATATGTCTAATAGCAAGAATTCATTAATACATAACCTCTTAATACATCAGCTGATGTACTCCACGACTATACTCTTATTGGGTATTTGCTTTCATAACAGTTGTCTTCTGATCCCCACTTGAATGCTCCCCACCACTTATTCCGTACGAAGTACTCCCCAAACTACTTCACCATTGACAGTATATATATATATACCTCTACCATTAAATACAGAAGAAGCAGGGCGAATAGAAGAAAAATGTCCCAGGCTCAAACTCTTGCACTTCAAGGTACCTACATATTCTTGACCACCCTTAGCATGACCGTATCTCATACCGTAAATCGTACTTCGGAAGTAAGGGGACTACTTCTTTATCTCCGAGCTCATTAGTTGTGATTTGTAAGCGACACTTTACTTTTAACTAACTAGTTAACAGCGTATAACTATCGGAGTAACTATCCGTAGTTACTCCGCAGTTTTAACTGTACCACTTCTCCGTACGGAGGGAATATTCCTGTAGCAGGCTTATCCAGTCGTTATTTATTTCCTACCCGGGATAGTGCTACTTTCAGATTCGGAAATTCCATATTAAGACATTAAACAACCTTTTGCCTATAAGAAACAATGCATTACTTTTTCCGGTAGATGAATTATGCTTCCACCCTGAGTTGGTATGATTGATTAATCAAGGCAATTAAATAACGGTTTCAACTACTCTGCTGGAATCTCTATAGTAGCTTTAATGCCCAGGTGGATTCTAGTTAATCTGCCTTTTTACCAGCGTAGTTGCTCAGAATTACTTATAATCTCATCTAAAGTAGTCATTATTTTGGCACATCTTATGTTTATTTTAGTAATTAAGCGAATATATATTTAGTATGTTGCGTATCTACCCAAGCTACTGGTAGAACCTTCAACAGCGGCAATACGGTGAGGCTCTATGAAGGACCTGAAAATGTAAAAACAAAAGCTTAACTTCAATTCCCCCCTAATTGGACACACTAATATGTGAAATATGCAGGCCAACTCGGCCTCTCAATGGGATGTTCCGACTCTTAAACTATTGCTGCCTCACTGTTGCTTTTTCGTATCCTCCTTTATGTTTGACATTGCCTGAATGATGCATGAACCAACCTGGGCCGATTCTCTCCATCCTTTTTGTCGCATCCAGAACCGTTCCTTATCCGTTCCACGACGAGACCATTCTCTAACATCATCTTCAAGAGTTTCCCGACTAATCTGCGAAACTTTCGGAGACTGGTCTGCGCATGTCACATCATCGTCTTCTTCATCGTCACTGATCCTAGTGCTTATTGTCGAATCAAGATAACGCTTTCGCAACATGTAGCGCTCTGACCGTTCCCTACGCACGTTTGGTGGCTCAAGCTTGGACATGGCAGCTCGCACCGCATAACGCACTATGAGGTATAGATGCTCAGAGAAAAATATCGTCAATAGTAGGGCCCAACCCTGAATCGTTGTTGGTTCTCCGTTTGGGCCTTCATGGCCGGTGCTGAACATGTACAGCAAAGCAGCGCTGGTTATGCTTCCCACCCAGGATAAAAAGCCCAAGCTCTCAAGCCAGGGTCCAATGGTATCTGCACGTTGAGGCCAAGGTCTTTTGCATTCGACGCAGATTTTGAAAAAGTCCGACCGAAGCTCCACCCAGTTGTTAATTAAGAACGAGACGGGAACAAGCGGCCAGATGGGCGAGAAGAGTGCAAGGTACCCAAACTGGATGCACATTTCTCGTAAATCTTCAGTGACGTTATATTCTTCAAGTTCTGTCTCATTGCGAACACGCTTCAGAAACTCAGCTTCCTCCGGGGCATCGTCAACTGAAGCTGCTGGCGTCTTCTTCGCTTCGGAATCACTGTCTGTATCAGGCTTCGCAGAACGCTTTTTCATATATTCCTTGTATTCACGAAGGAGACGCTGTTTCACGATAGGAAGAATAGCTTCCTGAGCGAAGTTGACAACTTGAGCAGTAACCGTGAAATAGATGACCTGCTTCCGTAGACGATCGGGGTCGATACTGAATTCTGTGCGCAATGCTGCAGCATTCTCCCTGGATACAAATGGCCGAACAGTCATCTGGAAAATGTCGAGATAGGGAACTATACGACTGGCAAATGGAACGTACACGAAGGCTGTGAGAAAGATTGGAAGGTATGACGTAATAAAATTAATCACGAAAATCTTTTGTGTTAATGCCACGTCATATGCCGGCTGGGTCTCGTAGTTTTCATAGTCATTGAGCTTAGTCGCGACAGATATCAGGACCGTGCTCATGGTTGGGATGAGAGCGGAAAGCAAGATGGTGGGAATAAAAACCTGACCTATTAGCCGATACACAATTAGTATCCATGTGGGCGTTTCTGAACTAACAAGGTATGTTTTGAGAGGTCCATTGTAAATCTCAGAAATAAATATTTCAATGGCAAAGCATGTTGCAATAATTATACCTAAAGCAATTGCGGCGACTAGCGCGAATGGAACCTGGAGTAGCTGGCGGTACATTCGTCGTGTTGCAGGGAACACACCTCGAATTTCTCCAGTGCTTTCGTCTCGGACCTCATTTTCTGGTAGGAATTGCTTTCTCTTCGCTCGGACGGCCGAAACGCCCTTCGTCTGCCACTGACAACTGAGTTCCTCCTCTTGACGTTTCCAGTATTCGATAAAGATGATACACCACAGGGAGTTAATCACAGTGTATATAATAGAGTAGGAACCTAGTAGTAGCCAGCAAGAGAATCCAAACACTGCAGGGAATAGCAGAAATTTAAAGTATGACTGTAAGAATGCAAAATAGAACCCAACCTGCATAGCGAAATTGTGAGCGTTTCACGCTCTATCTCCTGAGCCGTTTCACTTACACTTTCTCCGAATGTGTTCCGTATCTGATCCAAGTCCTCCGGGGACAAGAATGTTTTCCTGCTCCAGTCTCTCATACACCGTCTATTTGTCTCGACATCGTGTAGGGGAAAGACAGAAAGCACATTCTCCCACTCGCCATGTTTCGGACTAATGCCGGCGCCGCCTGCCTCCCTTGGCACCGTGATCATATGGTAAATGACGCGTAGACGTTCGGACTCGCTTTTGGGTTCGGCAGAGCTCTCCGATTCGGGTTCGGTGTTGCTGACTCCGTAAAGCCAGTCGCGTATGCTGGCCAAAGTCGTGTCAGTAGGTGGAATATTTTGGTAGGGGGTTGAGTTTGTCCGTGATTGTTGGAATGCTCACCGTGATTGGTAAACCGCATGCTTAAGACGTCTTTTACTTGATAAGCGGACGAAGACAAGTAGAGAAAACTCATCCCCCTCTCTCAATTCCGTCTGCAGTCCTACTTCAGACAGTCTTCGAAGAAGTAATTCTAGTTTCGAAATTGCTTGATCGGAATCTAGTATAATCAGATTTTGTCAAATTAGAAGTGCAGCAAGAACCCACTGATATCACCGAAGCTGAATTGAATGACGTAGTCGACATCGTTGTTTTTGGGATTCCCAGCATCCTTAGGATATGTAGAAGACATGTCAGAAACCAGAGAGAGATTAGTGTATTTTATTTATCCATAGGTTCAAATAATTCCCAACTATTAACGACCTAGAAGTTGTCGCATCTGTGGGAAACTAACTGGGATAGAAAAGGGGTATAGCTGTAAGATGCGGTCGGAGTGACAGCTCCAAAATGACGACGTCACGATGAAGCTTGTTTGTAGGGTTAACCCTGTTGGTGGTTTAGCCTCAAAATAGTCTAGTCATTATCCAGCATACTCCATACTGCCCGCCTACTCTGTACGTAAGTAGGAAAATCACGGGTGCCATATCAGCTGCAGGTGTAGCCTTTAGTTCTAAAATACGCGTGGTTTATTTTTACCCGGATTTATTGACTTTATTACCAATTTGACTAAACGGACTTTCATTGCGATGTTCCCCAAATACTAATCCATGCTATTATCATATCTAACGCAGCATTGCAGTTCTACCCTGAAGATCCCAAGTAGAAAATATATCGAAGTTGTCTAAAAGCGTGGAATCAATTAAAAAAAAAAAAAAAAAAAAAAAAAAAAAAAAAAAAAAAAAACTAAAAAAAATGAACTACCCGAAGAAAACCGGTCATAGATCTTCCGCCAAGGTACGCAATGCTGGGCCCTCAACCATCATCTTCATCCATTCATCCATAGGTTTAGCCCCAACTTGTTTGTAGAATTTAATACTGGGCTCATTCCATTTCAGAACGATCCATTCCAATCGTCGCCCATCGACTTCCAACACTTTGGCGGCTAGGTATTTAAGCAGCTTAAATCCGTATCCATTTCCGCGCGCACTGGGCTGAACATATAGGTCCTCGAGATAGATTCCCGGCCGGGAGCGCCACGTCGAATAGTTATAGAAAAATATGGCCATTCCTACTGGCTTCGGACTTGGGTTGTCCGAGCTGGCAGGTGGGATGACGAGTGCAGTATACGCTGCACCTCGTTTCGGAGGTGTATCGGGGAATGATAGAGTTTCTAAGAGGGATTCATGCGTGGCTTCGACTTCGTGGATGGCGTTTTCATAATCGGCAAGTTCTCGGATGAATTGGAGGATATAAGGGACATCTAACGGTCGGTTAGTTACGAACAGCTGGGTACGCGATGTGGGGGGCTTAATGCCGGGAGAGAGAAAGACGGGAGAGAAGGGGGAACAACTTGCCTTCCGGAGATGCAAGTCGGATGGTAGATTGATCTGACATTGTGATTGAACTGTATCACCAAGTAGAAGGATTCTTGTGTGTCGAATGAGTATCGAGGGCCTTATTGCAGGGAAAAATGAAGCAATGGGAATCTACGGAAGACCACCCCACTTTATAAAAGTGACTGGGGCTGCAGTACCACCATGACGCCCTGCCGGTGACATGCGCACCGAAACTGTCATTCTTAATGTGGGGTATTTCTGGAGGTAATAAAGATTAAAGCCATGTGAGTATGTACCCAAATATTATTACAAATATATGCTAGGATGGCTCAATGTGAAACCATGTGGAAACTATTTGGACATTATAGCCGACATCCATTTTTGCTCATCCGTTCTTCAATTATCATTAGCCATTGTATGGCCGCATGTTGTAATATGGAAGCAAAGGCTTACCTATCAAAATGCAGTAGCATCCCCAACACAGGGATGAGCTGTTTCTGGTAGTTCTTGTCCTTCTGTTCCAAGAACTGAAGGAGCACGTTCTTTAGATAAACGTAATCGATGTTACCGCTACTACCTGTTTCACTTGTTCGGGCTGTTAGGCTTCGATCCTTGGGTACTGGGGAAGTAAGCGCTTTTCTTGAGCCGGAATCGATCGAGGACCGTGATGACTGAGGATTTTGGCCCAGGCGAGCTTCGTCGGATAGAATCCTATTAGACTTGCGCATTTTCTCTAAGCGAGCATTGGCCTCCTCTACAGACCGGCGTAACTCTGTCCTTTCTTTTTCCAACTCACGAACTTGCTTTTCGGTTTCGTCCAGTGTGTCGCGTAGTTGTGCCATTGCGTGCCTGATATCATTGAGTTCCTGCACAGAGCTTTCGGACTGGGCTTCGAGCTGATCACGTCTGCGTTTCCACTCCTTTTGAGAACGCTCCAGTTCTTCTCTGTCTTCCTCCGCGCTCCGTAGAGCTCTCTCTGCTTCTCGAACTTTACCCTTCAGCTCCTCTAACTCTCTTGCTCGGCGTCGGCCCTGGGTACTTGCCTCATCCTCGGCCCGGTCACGCTCTTCGATAGCGGCCTCCATCCGTTCCTTGAAATCACGCACTTTAGATTCTGAACGACCTTCAATATCATTCAATAGACGCCGCATCGTTTCTCCCTCTCTGGTCCGTTCGCTTAGCAAGCGGTGAGCATCTGCCAATTCTTCCTCCAAGCTCTCACAACGTTCCTTCGCTTCTTTCATCTGCATCCCAATTTCAGCGCTTTGATCACGCATGCTATTCATCAAACTCTGTGCGCTGGCATGCTGAGCAGTCTTGAGCTGAATTTCTTCCCGTAGACCTTCTAGTTCTTTATTCAAGTTGGTTACTTGATTTTCAACTTCCCGGAGTCGGGTTCGAGCGGCTTTCAGGTCCTCCTGTGCTTTAGAAAGGTCGCCAGCAACCCTCTCCTTTGCTTCCACGGCTTCTTGCTTTTTGCTCTCCGAGTACCGCAAGTCGGATTGGGCTAGGGTTAGCCTTTCCTCAGCCTTCAAGCGATTGTCCATTTCCTGCCTAATCTTCTGGTTAAGCGTCTTCACCTCAGTGTCTCTCTCCGATATGGTAGACTTGAGCACTTTTAGCTCTGCTCGCAAATCCTCTTGCTTACTCTCCAGGGTTCTCAATTCTGCTGTTTTACTCGCCAAGGCTTCTTTGGTAGATTTGAGTTCTGAAGATTCAGCTCGCAGTGTTTTCAGCTCCGGTTGCAGCTTCTGAACAGTTTCACGCAGGTCTGTAAGGTCTTTGAACCGGGTTGTGGCCAGCTGCTGAGCAACAGCGAGCTCCGTTTCAATCGAGGTATATTTGGCCTTGAGGTTTTCATACTCATCTTTCAAGCTATTGTGCGCTATTTCAGAGTCCGCATTCTTGGATGCATGATTTGTGCGCAGTTCGGTTAGCTCTTTCTCTAATTTGGAGATGGTAGTCTCCAAAGCGCTCTTTTCCGCAGAAAGCTCCTTGATCTTGTCCTTTGCTTCAACATGCTCTTGACCAATATTAAGCAAGTCATCACGAAGAGACTCTATTTCTTCCTTCAAATCCTCTTCGCCTTTTAGTTTTGAGCTAAGGCGGCCAATAGCTGCTTCTTTCTCTTCTAACTGGCTCATTAATGACTCAATTTTACATTGGAGTTCATCCAACTTCGCAGTATTCTGATCAAGATCTGCCGATGGTGTTTGCATATCCTCGATTCCTGCAACAGGTTCTGCCTTGCCTGCATCGTCGCCACCTTTGCCACCTTTCTTCTTCTTGTTCTTCTTCTTTTTGCCAGCGATAGCACCTCCTGCAGTGCCATTTGACTGATTATGTGGCCGAGAGGTCTGATTATTCACTGTGACGCCTTTTGGTGAAGGCGCAAAACTCTCTCGAAGCTCGCCAAAATTAGGTTCTTGCCCACTCAGGGCCTGTTCCTTCGCTTGCTTCCATTTGTCGTTGTCTTTCAAATTATCATCTAAGAAATCAACGACACTCTGTAGCTTATTAAGGTCCTTGGTTTTCTGATCCATATCGGCCTTTACAGTTGACATTGATTCTTCAGTGGTCTTGAGCTGGGACCGAAGACTGTCTACTAAGCCCTGCAATACTCCTAGCTTCTTTTCATTAGCCTCTTTCTTCTGTTTTACTTCTTCGAGTTGTGACAGAAGTTCCGGCTGTTCATCGGCTTTTTCAGATTGCGTAGACTGGGCTTGAAGCTGGTTTATTTCATCAGTTTTCTGCTTCAACTCATCCTTCAGTTTCTTGGCTTCAGTGTCTGCGTTCCCCAAGGCCTGTTCCAACGTTGCGAGCTTAGCGTTAAGCCCATAAATCTCTTCTTGTTTGGAAGACTTCAGCGTCTCTATTTCGGAGTCTTGTCTATCCTTGCTATCGCGCAATTCACCAAGCTCCCGAGTTGCGGTTTCGAGATTATTAACCATTCCTTCTGTCGACTCGCGTGCCACCGAGAGGTCGCGCTTGAGTGTCTCAGTTTGAGCCTTCAGCCTTTCGATCTCCTCCTGCTTCTCTTTCAATTCAGACTCCAATCGTGGGAGCTCAGTGTCGAACGAAAAGAACTCCTCGCTTTCTTGTCGTGGTTCGGATGATTTAGCCGAATCTTGCTTCGGAGAGAAAAGTTGAGCGATACCCTTCGCGTGAGAAGCAGAGGTGGGTGTCGGCGACTGCACGGCAGAATCAGGAGAGGGTGTAACTGTGGCGGAGGTGTCAACAGCCAAGCCATCGTCAGTTTGCGGAGCGGAATCCTCTTCGCCTTGTTTGCCGTCTTTTTTCAAATTGGTAACCTCATCCCAGGCGGCTTTCGCAGATTCGTGTGCATCCTCCAACTTTTTCTTATAGTTATCCCGCTCAGTTGTGACTCGTTTCAGCTCCTCTAGTACCATGTCGCCCTTCAATGAAATTTGATTCAAGTATTCGGTCAGAGCTTTAGGATCGCCGATCGAGGTTAAGGGAGTGTTTTCCCGAAGCGCGGCCTCAAATGGTTCGATGGTTTGCACGCGCGAATGTGCCATTCGGTATGCCTTTAGAAGTTCTGCGACAGAAGATGTCAGTATCGTAGCACATATATAATTTGCAACAATGTCCGATACCCTGATACCGCGTTTCCAACTTGCTCAACTTCCGCAATTTCACCTTAATTTCCGGGGGTAGTTCCGAAGGGAACTGCTTGGTCTCCGAGGTAGCTGCCGCATCCTTTCCATTGGGTGATTCCTCCACGGAGGACTTGTCTATCCCGGCACTTTCCTCCGGCGTGCTATGGGGACTATTTGCGGATTCTTGTTGTGGAGTAGCAGATCTGCTGGATCCTTCATCATCTCCAATGGCGAACTCGGGCTCAAACTCGTTCGGATCAGGGCTACGGACGGGGGTCCCGGTGTTTCGTCTCGGACGGCTAGTTCGTCTGCTAGGGGACAGATTGCGACTGCTCGGATGACGGGCGGAGTTGGAGCGGGATAAAGAATCCTGGGCAGACTTTTGACGAGCCTGTTCCTCTGCAATTCGAGAATCGATCGCCTCGCGGAGGCGCTGTGAGACAGGAACAAATATTAGCACCGCGGCTCCAACTCCAATGTAGGAGTAACTAGCAGTGCTCCGTTGGAAGTATCAATAGCAAATACAGTACCTGAAACATGACCGTGGCGGGCCTGTGAGCCAAGGCCACAACTATATAGATAAATGAAAGACAGAAAGTAAAAAGGCGATAAGCGAAGATTAGTAGAAGAAGCAGGTGGTAAAGGGAGACGGAAGGAAGCGTAAGAGAGGCTAATGAAGGACTTATTAGGCGGCCAAGAAGTCGGAGCGGGTAGAAAAATGATCGTGGAGATGCACTGGCAGTATTTCTCCTGATAGGGGCGAGACGTATACTAAACACACCCCTACGTATTCCATTCAGTGTCGTTAAATATTCTCTCTACACGCTTAGAAATAAGACGTAGGAGTATTATAGCCTAGGTCTTTGTGCTTATGCTCCTTTTAGTAAATAAACGACTAAAATTCCATATCCCCCGTAAGTATCTTGAATAGCATTTGGTGGCAAATTCTGAGCAATATCCTGCTTTATATAAAACTTATAGAATAATGCTAGTCAGACAACTAATATATTCGCTTTTATTACAAGGCAATGACTGTTGTTCATTGTTGCCCAGTGTCTTGACGTATGGAATGTAGTATCCGATGGTTAGTTAATACAATAGCTCTTCAGGACGATGATGTAATGGAATTCTCCAGGGGCCACGCAAGGCGGCGTTACATACCTGCTGGATTAGGCAAGGTGCCTGAGTTCTGCTGTCCTCCGCTCTCCGTCCAAAGTCAGTTGGGTTGAACAGCCAGCCAAAAGAGCACTCGCGTGCACGTTTCGGCTCATTTGGATATGCTGATTGCAGTGACCTCACCACCTCCGAAACCGTTATCGCCGCCGCTTTCTTGAACGCGAGGCCTCTGGGCGGAGTTTGACCCCTCATTTGACTGCTGCAGCTGTTTAGCGTCGCGGCTTGGGCGCTCATCCAGGCTCCGGCGTCATGGCCGCCAGTGGCTTCGTCGGTTTGCTCGAGTCTTCCTTGTTCCCCTCAGCTTCCTCTCTGTCTGCCTCTTCACCTGCTCCTGCCATAACCGCCAACTTCATTGTACCCTCACCCTTTCCTAATTCTCATCTTCCACCCCCACTAGTGCCCCCTCCAACTCCGTCAACCATGGTGGGGTGGATCGGTTGGGTGTTTTCTTTCGCTTTCCAAGTCATCCCAAGTGTTTTATATTGGGTTATCACATTTTCGACGATTACTTTGCCCACATGGCTGTTTACGCTCTTTTCCATGAGTTTGACCTTCACCATGAACTTCACGACTCTGTATGTTTCCTGCGGCCATAGTTTTATTTGTGACTCGGCCAATCGTGACAATTGCGCTGACTAGTAGATCAATGGACTCGTAGCTTGTTAATCCTATTGGCTGTTATGTCAACTATCAGCTGGTTCATCAGATATCGGTTCCTGAACATGTACAGTCGCTTGCCTCCCGAGCCCCAGCGCAAGGAACCTCAACTTGATCTCTTTCCCGACGTCCAAGAGGGTGATTCGAAACCAGGCCTGGCCAATTACTTGGATGAGTTCCTGAGTGCCATTAAGGTCTTTGGATATTTGGAACGACCCGTGTTCCACGAATTGACCCGGACAATGCAGACTCGGAAATTGATCGCAGGCGAAACACTCTTACTGGAGGAAGAGAAGGGTTTTTGTCTAGTCGTGGATGGGCTGGTTCAGATCTTCGTGAAATCCATTCGAGATGGGAAACCTATCGCAGAAGATGACGCAAATCGCATGGGGCATGAATCTTCCGGGGAGGATGATCATGATATCGATGGGAAGCAAGGATACCAGCTTCTCACCGAAGTCAAAAACGGAGCTTCGATGTCTTCCTTGTTCTCCATCCTGTCGCTGTTTACGGAAGATATCCAGTTGCGAAACTCCGACAGCTTAGCCTCCAGTACCTCCAGCGTAGGCCAGACTACTGCCCGGCGAACTGGGTCTCTTCCCACCAGTCCTCGGGGTTTGAGCGACAGCCCTTCTCCTAGCACCAATAGAGATCGTCACGAATCTGATTCACAACTTAAAGGTAATGAGGATTTCCTACCTTCGGTGCCCCCTTTGAATCTTGAAGAAAGTCATGCAGCACCGAACCATGACTCTTTGCCTGATGCAGGGAAGCAGCGGAAAACGAGGCGCAGAAAGTCAGTGCACCCAGATATTGTTGCGCGAGCAATGGTAGACACAACCATCGCGATCATCCCAGCCAGTGCATTTCGGCGCTTGACACGGGTCTATCCAAAAGCGACTGCACACATTGTACAGGTCATCCTTACGCGGCTCCAAAGGGTAACATTTGCAACGGCCCATTCCTATCTGGGTCTTACAAACGAGGTACTGGGTATTGAAAAGCAAATGACAAAATTCACGACCCATGACTTACCAAATGATATGCGCGGAGCGGCTTTGGACCGGCTTAAGGATAAATTCATAAAGGAACGAGACCGCTTGGGGCCCGAGGAAGTCACCAAAGGAATAGCGTTGCATAATCCTTCAAGCGGAGGAAGAAACAGGTCGAATAGTTTCCTAAGAAAAGAAGCCGCTCTTCACGCAAAGATGACAGCAGCTCCAAAACGTGCTACCTCTGTCCTTCCCAATGACAGCACCGCCAATGAGCGTGAGATGGCTGGAGTAAGCCCTGGAGACCTCCTGTCTACAATCCACCTTTCTAGATTTGGCCCTAGATATGAACATCTAGCTCCTAGGTTGTACAGCCCTTTTGCAGAAAGCGAGCCCTCCCCTTTCCGATCCCCTATCATGCCGATACGTGCTTCTCCCTTCCACCGAAAGGAGTCTGTTGATGAAGACGCTCTGTTCCGGGAATCCATCTTGGATTGTATTATGAAGGGCATCGGCCTCAGTGGAAGCACCCGTGACTTCTTGCGCAAGAGCAGTCATTCCGGGGATGTATCGCCTAAGCTTCTCTCCTACGATTCTAGGCGCCAGAAAGCCGTGTTCTCAAATAACGCTTTCGGGTTTATTGACCCATACGACGGATCTGCGGATGGTGAGACAGAATCCATGATGTCAATGTCGGTTACCAGCGCCGGTGGGACGTCACCTATCATTGGCTTGAGAGAGGAGCTTCGCAATGACATTGAAATTGTCTACTTCCCACAGGGATCAGTGTTAGTAGAACAGGGGGAGCGTCACCCAGGATTGTATTATGTGATTGATGGATTTTTGGATGTGGGAGTACCTATATGCGACAAAGGGGAGGACCTCGTCGGAGCCTCCAGACCGACACATTTACAATCCCGTGAGGAGTTCTTTCCAACGCTTAGGCGGACCACAACTGGTTCATCTCGCGTCTCGGGCGGGACGGCTCCAGCCAGTGACCCTAAACGAAAGAGACAATCTCGAAACTCGCTCTATTTGATCAAACCTGGTGGTATTCAAGGATATGTAGGAGCGGTTGCATCCTACAGGTCTCATACCGATGTTGTTGCCAAAACAGACGTATACGTGGGATTCCTCCCGCGAGCATCTCTGGAGAGAATAGCGGAGAGGTATCCCATCGCCCTCTTAACGCTGGCGAAGCGGTTGATAAGTCTCCTGCCACGATTGCTTCTCCACATCGACTTCGCCCTCGAGTGGGTACAAGTAGGAGCGGGTCAGGTCATATACCATCAAGGTGACGAGAGTGACGCTATATATCTTGTTCTTAATGGCCGTCTGCGGTCGGTTCTTGAAGGTGCTGGAGGCAAGATCACTGTTGTTGGCGAATATGGCCAAGGGGAAAGCGTGGGTGAACTGGAAGTTATGACTGAGTCGACTCGCCCGGGCACCCTCCATGCCATCCGGGACACTGAATTGGCGAAGTTTCCTAGAAGTTTATTTAACAGCCTTGCACAGGAGCACCCTGGGATTACTATCCAAGTCTCCAAGCTCATCGCTGAAAGAATGCGCGATCTGGTGGAGCATCCGCCGTCTGAGAAAGGAAATGAACGTAGCAATGCCGGCAGTATTAAAACTGCGACTTCAACTGTCAACCTCCGCACCGTATGCATCCTCCCAATTACAACCGGGGTGCCGGTTGTTGAATTTGGTCACCGACTGCTGAATGCCCTTCATCAAATCAGTGTGACGAACGGTGTCACATCCCTCAATCAAGCAGCTATTTTGAATCACCTGGGGCGGCACGCTTTTAGCAAAATGGGAAAGCTAAAGCTGTCACAGTATTTAGCCGATCTCGAGGAGAAGTATGGGATGGTTCTGTATATCGCAGATACGACCGTCAATGCACCATGGACGCAAACATGTATTACGCAAGCAGATTGCATCTTGCTTGTTGGCCTTGCTGATTCCTCGTCCAGCATTGGAGAATACGAGAGATTCCTGCTTGGAATGAAGACAACTGCTAGAAAAGAGCTAGTCTTGTTGCATTCAGAGCGGTACTGCTCTCCTGGGCTGACACGACGATGGCTGAAGAACCGTGTCTGGATCAATGGTGGACATCACCATATCCAAATGGGCTTCCGGCTGACCGCCGAACCGTCACATCAGACGAAACGCTTCGGAACAGTGCTGAAGGAAAGAGTCCAAGTCCTCCAGGCTGAGATCCAAAAATACACTTCGCGGCGAATCCGCCAAACCCCTCTGTACTCTGTAGACGCACCGTTCAAAGGTGACTTCCACCGCCTGGCACGTAGGCTTTGTGGCAGATCAGTTGGACTTGTTCTTGGAGGAGGAGGGGCCCGGGGTATCGCTCATGTTGGCGTAATCAAAGCGATAGAAGAAGCTGGGATCCCGATCGACATCATCGGTGGCACCTCGATCGGGTCGTTCATTGGGGCTCTCTATGCACGGGACGCCGACGTTGTTCCAATGTACGGCCGTGCCAAAAAGTTTGCTGGACGTATGGGTAGCATGTGGCGTTTCGCACTGGATTTGACATACCCTTCAGTCTCATATACTACCGGCCATGAGTTCAATCGCGGGATCTTCAAGACCTTTGGGGACAGCCAGATCGAGGACTTCTGGCTGGAATTTTACTGCAACACCACCAACATCAGTAAATCAAGACCCGAATATCACTCTTCTGGATATACTTGGCGATATGTACGCGCATCAATGTCGCTAGCTGGGTTGATGCCCCCAATTTGCGACGAAGGCAGCATGCTACTTGATGGCGGATATATTGATAACCTCACTGTGGCGCGAATGAAGGGATTGGGCGCCGACATTATTTTCGCGGTTGACGTTGGGTCTCTAGATGATAACACGCCTCAAGGGTATGGAGACTCTCTCTCCGGCTTCTGGGCTGTGATAAACCGTTGGAACCCGTTCTCGTCAAGCCCCAACCCGCCTACTTTGTCTGAGATCCAAGCACGACTAGCGTACGTGTCATCGATTGACAACCTCGAACGAGCCAAAAACACTGTTGGCTGTTTATACATGCGACCCCCGGTAGATCGGTACGGGACTCTCGATTTTAGCAAGTTTGACGAGATCTACCTGGTTGGATATGCCTATGGAAAGGAGTTCCTTGAGAAGCTCAAGAGCGAGGGTTCTCTACCCCTACCTGAGGAGACCGAAGAGAAGAAAAAGCTTCAGCGGACTATGGCACCGCGACGAGCGAGTATATGATCTATGTTAGTCTGAGCGTATCGCCTGAACACTCATGAATATTTTAGGAGAATGTGGTAGGCAGAAATAGGGTTATAGAGCATTTCGTTTCCCCACCCCTTTTCGCGGCGTCCTTTGCACTATACGAGAAGCAAGTCTATTTTACATATCTGATAGGGTTTTTGCTGGTCAGAATTCTCCAGATGCTTCAGTTTTAAATACTCCGTGTGTACATAGAGATTCCGATTTCATCAGCAGGAACTTACGATATCCCGAGCATCTATATCTGACATCTACTGCCTTGCATCATGATGGTTTCAACAACTAGCACCTGTGTATTTCAGTTGGCCTTTTTTTTCAAACATAACGAAGCGAATTTGATCACTGATATTCTTCTAAGCCCGCAGAGTATTAATGATACTGTTCACCATGTTTTCATCGTAGGTATGGATAAAATAAAATGCCCCAAAACTGGCACCTGAGTACAAGACACACAAATTCCGATTATCCGACACAGTGAAGTATAACGTTAAGTATAAAATAGCATATAGAACAGTATTATATAGGATAGATCAGATTATGATTAAGGATAGAAATAGAATCACGAGCCGCACCATTTATACACACCACCACCGTCATCCGTCACCCCAACACTCGCTCTGGACAGAAACAGGCATCAATTTGTCATATCGGTCATTCATTTACCGTCATCGAATTTATAAATTAAGCTGGCTGGATCATACCGGTACCATACCATCCTCATAGAAAATAATGGTGTATTACTGACACTGACTGCCGGTCTCCGGTTCGATCTGCTAGACCCAAGGCAACAAGACAGAACCATATATCTGCCTGGTCGGGTCATATTAAACCCCAGGGACCATGGACTGAGGAGACCAAGTCTTAAGCAGACTCAGCAGGGGCATCAACAGGAGCATCGGCAGGACCACCATGAGCACCACCGGTCTTCTCACGGGCGGGTGCGGCGTTCTCTCGACGGTACGCCCAAAGACCAAGAACCTCGAGGAACATGCCGAAGAAAGTGAAGATACTAGACCACCGTTAGTATTATAATCAGGTAGAATAATAATAAAGGAAAAGCAGGAGGAATGGAAGGGAAGACTTGGACGTCTTACAAAGCAAGGAATATGAATGCCTCATTGGCCTTCTTCTTAGAGCATGATTGACCCGGGGGAGAGTTCCAGAAGCAGCTGTTCTCGTTGTAGTCTTGGGCGGAGAAGATAAATGCCGTGAGCCATCTGGGATTGTTAGTATATATATTGGGAGTATCAAAAGATAAATGGGAGACATACAGATACGAAAAGACCACATCGATAAGAAGCACGAACTTTCCCAACGCGGTGGGCATAAATGGTGAGATAAATGCAGGTAGGAAGAATACGACGGACATGGTCGACTAGAGAGCAAGTTAGGTAGCCAGTCCATTAGTGAGGATTTGGACCCTGGATTGGAAAATAACTTACGATGACTTCCTGGTAGATGAGATGTTGACCACGAGGACCCTTATTGATAAAATACGAGGTTATCCCCATGACGATGACCGCGCTGGTCCATTGCAGTACGCGTGAAGCGAGCTGTATGGGACGTGCTACTGCACTGGACAACATAGTTGTTCGTGTTTCTTTTGACTTGGATGTGGTCTTGCTTGGCTTGGTCGATGGATGGTGGATGTGTGAGTGGAAGTACTACTGTACTGCTCCTATCCTATATACACCGCCCTGTGTTTGTGTGTGCTTTTGCTCTGGAAGAGAAAGTGAAATTCATACGCAGAACGAGAATGGATTGCAGGACGAGGGCCAGAATTTATAGCTGGGAACTGATGACCGGCGATATCACCCAACCGATGGGCTGCATGGGATTTGCGTCAGAGATACTTTGAACCTTGGCCACAGATATTATTTTTTTATTATTTTTTTTTTTTTTTTAAATTTTTTATATTTATTTTGTAAGGAGTTGGCGTTTCCCGTAGATGCGTCATGATTTCATCTGCATGAAGTAACTCAACCGTACCTAGGTTCGTCCTTGATAGTACAACTCAGTGATGTGCCCACCCACCAATAAGCCAACGGTTCTCCACCGACAGACACGAGCCTATACTGAATACGATGCAGCTCCAATTTTTGCACGGGAGACAGCATCCAATATCCTCCCACAAGCAGACCCAATGGATGATCGACGACCGAGAGGGGAACTATGCATCCTGGCAGTCTGCAAGTCTAGGCCAAATCCAAATGGAGGACAAGGGATCGGCAGGCTGAAGACAATCACGGTAGGCAGCTCTACCAGTTCAACAATGGGAAGAGCAAAATTCTACGAGGTTTGTTACGTGACTCTTTCGTCCGTCCTGAGTGGTCTCACCTGATGTTCGATCGAATCAGTTGGCATCCTACGGAAGCGGCCATGGTGTTTACAACCCATTGTTTTTGTTACTCGACTTAGTTACTCTACAGCTCTAGACATTTCAGCAAGGAGTTCCGCTGGCGGTGGACTTGGCAATAAGCTCGATTGTTTTGCTCTCAGGCAAACAGTTAGCCAAGTTCAGTTCCTACTTGATCCTTCGTGTTATATGATGCACCCCGCATGCACCGATCCATCCAGCAGTGGACGAGACAAGGTCAGTGAAGGTCCTACCACCAGGATCCGCAGAGAGCTACGGAATGGCAGCGTTCCCGACTTTTTTGAGAATTTCAATTGGGCTTTCGGTGAGGGACCTCCCAGCCATGTTTTGGGTCAGTAATGCTAGTCGACATGGCCGCAAATGGGACGGTGCCAACCACGCCACTCGCTGCGTCATGTGCTGCTCCCTTCGTCGATCCAAAAGCTTCCAGCTGGAACTAACGGCCCAAGATCAGCGAATGATGCACAGTGGGCTTTGCACATAGGTCTATTGTAGAACGACCTAGCTTTAGCTTAGCTTCTCCCTGTTGTACCTTACGTATGGAGTACATCCTCCTGGTAAAAAAACAACAACAACAACAACAACAACAACAACAACAACAACAACAACAACAACAATGGCAATCGGAACTCTCGGCACTTTCCCCTCCTTATTCCGATGACTCCCCACGTCGGATGGGAAGAGCTAAAGAGAAAAAAAATAAAATGAAAATAAGATCATGCTGACAAGCCCACCGAAAAAACTGGGCTAGAGTATAGAAGGTCCTTGGAGACCCACAAGGCTGAAATGTGATGTCCTATCCGAGTGTATCCGAAGACGTCGAATCATCATGTCATAATGTTAGGTATAACCCTATGAGGTTTGGATTCCGAAAAATGTGATCCTCGACTGTTTGGAAATTGGTTCCCGTCTTGTACGGAGTACGGAGAGCCTAGTGTCCATCCATGGATGATGCATCCCTTGACGACGTGAAAATCTTAAGGATGTCTGCCCAAAAAAGGCAAAATCCAATAACTCCAAACCCTGTCCAGAGAAGGGATGTTAGTAACCCAGTCCACACCCCTTCTCTCCGGCGTGTTAGAACGTGTGTTTGGTCGACCCCTTGCAGCACAGGAACTTATTTCAACCATACGCAGACGAACCAGTTTAAGGCATGGCTGCCGCGCTACTGAAGCGAGATTAGAATCTAAATCTAGGTACAAGGACTGGGGTTCTGACTTTCGCGGCAGTTAATGTAAGGATGATTGGTGGTATGATTAGAGGTGAACTAGGCGATTGCTTATTTTTTATGAGGTTCATTCCGACAGTAGAATAAATGCTTGATCCTGTCCTTCGGATATGACATGCTAATCAAACAGTAGCAAAGATATTTCGCCCTTGGCATTCATTGACTGCTGTTGAGGTCCTACGAGATGTAATTACCCCAAATCTGGACCGGGATACGCAAAGTGAAATATAGTAATTGAATGGCTCTTATCTTGCTAGCTATAGACAAGATTATTGTACAGCCCTTGCAGCAGTCCAATCTAGAATCATAACAGAATATGCAACTCCGCAATGCAACCTACTACCATCCATCGTGCCTCGTACATTGTTATCGATCCTAGTTTCCATACGCCAAACTCCCTGAGCACCATCTTCGTATCTCGGCCTGTCCATAAGATCGCGTGTCTAGGCGCAGATATCCTCCATGAGTGTAGCGCGCTTGAAGGATGGTGATCACGATAGGACTGCGGACTCGTCTCCATACATGATTCTGAACACCCGGTCATCCGTTAATATAGTCCAGTCATGTTATACATAGATAAGTATAGAAAACTAAAACTGGGATGACTTAGTTCATCACGCGTCTACCACATGGTAATGTTCCCCAGATCATGTTCCTGCTGTCTGTTAGCCAACGCGCTTGTAGCCACCTTCAGAAGATTCACATGACATACCTTGAGATACTCGCTGCCCTTCTCTAGATACTCTTGTCGGGTAATCGATGACTTGCCCAGTTCGCCCCCTGATGCCCACTGCGCAGCCCCTTTCCAGGCATCAAGCACGGGGTCAGATGCACGACGCACATTGAGCTCCGCATCTACGGGCAGGAAGGCCCTGAAATCGTTGCGGAATCTCTCATCAAAGTTTTGGAATAGGGTATTGCCTCCAGTGAAGAATACGTCACGCAACAATTTGTCCTGCTCCTCGGGGTTAGAGAACCGTTGGTTCACTACATCCGCTGCCACCTCAATCAGACCCGCCTGGTCAATTCCAGCGATGGACGGCTTGAAGACAACTTCGGGGACTCGGATGCGCTCGACATTCAAATGCAGCTGATGAGCCTCACGCTGGCTTTCAGGATCAAACGGCCAGGGCCCGCGTAAGAACATGTGCACTAAACTCTTTGTCCAGTCGGACTGCGCTGCAAGCGTATGGTTCTCGGTGAATTCCGGGTCGTATTGGAGGAGTTCCTTCTCGACTGTCTCGAGCATCCCTCCAAAGTCCTCTTCTTCCTCTTCGTCGCTCTGCTCCCCAGTAGCCACAGTGCGGTAGACACCCCAGTCTTCATCGTTGGCTCCAAAGTTGTCATCATCACCACCTCTTCTTCTCTTTTTGGGACCGTCCGCGGCGAGATTCGCGAGAGTCTTCATACGCATTTGGCTGGCAAGCGACTTGCGATTGCCGAGATCTGCCTTCAGCCTATCACGTTCCTTGATTTTTTGCAGGACATTCTATTATGCTGTTAGCAAGCTCGCTTTCTTAGGAGAATGTGAGAAACCGGGTAAACACACCTGACGAGCGGCTCTTCTTTCGGCCAGCCAATTCTCGAAATCGTTTTCTCGCTTCTCCCGGTCAAGTCGCTCCTCCTCCTCCTGACGAGCTTTCTCCCGTTCCTTTTCTGCCTTTGCCCGCTGCCGAGCTTCGATGTTAGATTTCATAAGCCGCTGGTGGCGTTTTTCTTTTAAACCCGCCTCATCTAGCTCCTCATCTGGGACGTCCAGCAAAGGAAAAGACACTTCCTCGCTAGCTTCCTCATTCTCTTCAACCCCAAGATCGCGGTTCCTAGATCGCTTGATAGACCGTTCGAGATCTCGAATCACTCTCTCTAGATGTGCTTCGTCTTTCATGTCTTCCGCTTCGAGGATACGCCTTACTTCCTTCTTAGTTTCCGATGCAAGACCTCGTTGTAGATCCTTGTAATACTCTAACTCCTGCTCTTTCTTCATCAACTTCTCCAGGCGCATTTTAGCTGCCTGTTCTTGCAACCTGCGTCCACTCTCTTTTTTTCTCTCTGCAATCCGCGCCAATTCTTCCTCGGATTTCTCCGGTATAACATGCTCTGTGAACGGATACTGCACAACGTGATCTCTGTCTTCAAGGCCCGTCCAGTCCAAATAACCTCCAAGCTCGCGGTCATAGTCCTTAGAAACATAGCAATGCTTGTGAACCAGATCCTCCATTTGGCTCTCAGTCATCCTAGCAGGAAATGTTGGATACTTCAACTTCATGAGCTTGAGTAGGTATTCTGAAGCATGCATTCCACCCCAGTTTATGCGTGAGCAGTTCGAGAGCAACGCTTTGGAATTCAAAACGGGGATAACGTGAGTTGATGTATGAGATGAAGAAACAATCAAGCCATCGGTCCCACGGTTATATCGGTATGAGAAGAGGGAGTCAATGCCGTAAGCCACAGACGGGGCGGAGTAGCACTCGAACAATATCTCATTCATCACTGCAGCGAAGTCAGTCAAAAGGGAATCATACCAATGCATGGCACTACTACTTACTACGCCTGGGGTAGTTGAGATTCGCAATAGGCTCCGTCATTACGATGGGTCTGTCGACGCCACCGTTGGCTCCATCCACCCCCAATTTTATAAACAAGTAGTCTAGTACTCCCTCCATAGCATCCCAATTGCCGACCACACTAGTACCAGGGTCAAAAGCATAGCGCAGTTGGCCTCGAGTTGTAGCATCCACATATGCATCATAACCAATAAACTGGCAAGCTTTGTTGAGTTTTCGGTCCCGATACCGACTCATCACAGGGGGGATAATAAATCGTGGGTTTTTGTCAAACGACCATCCAGCTTTGACCAAACTAGAACCTATTAGAAAAAACACGATTTATTAGTAAATGGTTTATAAAAACACTGGCTATTCCTACCATTGTCAATCACTATAGCGCTCGTATCTGCTTTGGCTCTGCTCTTCTCATACCCCTCAGGCTGTGGCGGATGATAACCTTTGAAAGGGGGTTCTTGGACATTGTAGGGCGTTGGCGGGGCCTTCGCAGCACTCTTTGTCGAAGAGTTAATCGAAAAGCGACCGGGCAGAAGGGCTTCCACCGATGTAATCGTCATGGCGACACGAAGACGTTGCGATCAATTCAGGAGCTTTCGGGCGCGACAGTGGTTCACCGCATTGCAGTCGGGCGTAAGCTGTGTTGGCAAATCAAAGAAATTCAAGAATTGATGGTAGACTTAAGCTAGAGTGCTAAGGACTGAAAGCAGAGATTTTCAGTAACACTGGAACGGAAGAAGATTAAGCTTCAACCCCAGCTTTGTTCGGTGCTATAGAATGAGATTCCGGTCACCGCCAGCGTTTGTAGGCTGCCAAGACCGTCATCCACCGATACCCATTTAGGGGGAGTCACTGGTATTTATCATTATAGTATAGGATAGTACAACAGTTAAATTCATCACAATTACTGATATAATAAAGGGAGCATGGGAATATAATTATAGACTTAAATGCCAAAGTTCTCATAAGAATAATTTACTCGTGACTATCTCATGTCGTCATATTTGAAAACCCAGTCTCATATAGCCCAGAGCAGTCGCCTAGGACGGCTCCTTGAAGTTCTCCGTAGCTAGATATTCATTAGCCTCAGGTCAAATGCAATGTATGGTTGTATTATACCCTCCAGATGGAATAGCACGTTCGACTGGTAGTTCTTGAACATCTGCGCCACAAGCTCGACATTCATGTTCTGTATATTGACCTCCTAAGGCATGTATAAGTATCTGCCGTATGAAGAAAGCCTATCTCTGCAAAGGATCCATACTTGAAGGTTCTTATTCATTAACATTACCGACTCATTGAGTTTCTCCTAGAAATTTGTCAGCCATATCAACATTCAGGAATGTCCGCATTTGATAACATACAATATTGCCAATGATACGTGAAAGGAGCAAAGCCTGCTGGTGTTCGTGCGGGCTTTCCTATACATATCCTGTAAGTCTTGCATATATACTTATAGTAATTGGATCAATATAAACTTACCATTGTTTTCTGTAATGACTACTAAGGAGTTGTCGATTTCAAGGCCGATGTTTGTGTATTTCTGTCTGTTGGAGGCTACCCGATAGAGTAAATCACGTGGCGGGATTGGTCTGGCTGCCAAGATAGGTACTAGCAAACGAATGTAAAACAAGAACTTAACTAAAAGAAAATTGTTCTTATATAATTAACAAACCCTTCTGATAGTATTGTTGACAGTGTACCTTACTCTTCTCCTTGATACTTTTACACTCAATTCAATTTCATACCCAGCAGCAACCGGCAGCCCGGCACTTCCAGACCCTTCATTTCATTTCCGCCACACGAACCATTCAGATACACAAGACTCATCCACCTCTCTCCCTACGTGCTCAGAGTCTCAATTATATCACCATGCCTCCCCAGACTCCGGCCGATAACGAGTCTCACCAGCGACTTCTCGACAGTCTGGACATTGCGCATGTTCCGCGCCCCTTCCGCAATCCACATTGGAAGCCTTCGCAGCGCCGCAACAAGAACGTCAAGCAACTTCTGTCGGAAAGCTCGCGAAAGGAAGCATCGCAGATGGCAACTCAGGCAAACTCTGGTGCAACAACCCCTCTTCCAGTTGTCTCGTCCGTCGGCACCGATGGAACCCAGACCCCTGCGGAAGGCACCCCACGCACCTCCAACATTGCCCAAGCTGCGCAAAATCTCTCCTCCCTTGTGTTAGAGAAGAACGCACGAGCTATGTTTCCAACTGGACCTACTGTAACATACACCAACATTGAGTCAGCACCTTCGCTACACCCGTCGCAGCAAACTCGCTATTGCGATATTACAGGGTTGCCAGCCTCGTACACGGACCCAAAGACAAGACTTAGATACCACGATAAGGAGGTCTTTGGGGTTGTTAGGACATTGGTACAAGGTGTGCCAGAGAGCTATCTTGAACTCAGGGCTGCCCATGTTGTGCTCAAATAATGAAATGAGTTCGATCATCCAATCTTATCCTACGCGATTGTGTTTAAAGAGAAAGGTTGGTTACGACCTCCTGGGTGAATAATATTCAGGATGCTCATTTGTATTGATTATAGGTATTACTATCTGTCTGATACGCGATATAAATGTACGGCCAGCCAAGTCAAGCCCTTTCCACCCACCATGCCCCTCTCGAGACAGGTTCAAGAAAACGCTCCGGCTTAATTGTGACCATATAAGAGTCTATCTTCGCCTCGTGCTAGTTGCACTGCACTCGACTAATACCGACGCTCCACCAACGGGAACGTCAGTTACAGCATCCGGGGATGCTGTCGCCGCGGCGTAAAATTGAAGACAGCTATAAGAAAGCTGGCGGTATAAATAAAAGTGGTACATATTGAGATGATCAGTTCAACAGGTCTATATGCAATCTCTCAATCATCTGGCTCTCCTTAGTGCTCGTTGCAGGTTGTATGTTGCCATAATTCATGTATCCTGAGCGTATTCGACATCTAGAATGCTTAGCCTCCCCATTGCACATTACCCAAAAAAAAAAAAAAAAAATGAAATTGAAATTAAAAAAAAAGGGGGGGGGAGGAATCCTTTAAACACGCCTGTAATTAGACAGAGAAATTGTACTGTGGCAGTTCGTGTGTTCTTCCGAAATCACGAAAGGTTCTGGTTAAGTGCTGTTTTGAAAAGGAAAATGTCGATATTTTAGTGAATTTCCATTTTCTCTCTGTCTGACGACCGCCTTCCCCAAGTGGAATCGGGCCATCACAGTACAAATAACGAACGTGGCAGAAACAATTCAGAATTGGTTGAGGTTTCTAAGATCTGGTATTAAATATTATCATAGGCTTTTCCCTTTGAGTTCAGAGCGCTAGTGTTAATTTCAGTTACTTTTTATACCTAACATTGTCGTTAGCATATTGGCCAGCACTAGGAAGGTTTCCCAAAACCACTATACAAACACACTGCACGTTCGTTTCCGACTTCGGTTTCCGCCAAAGAATTCGGAGATATTTCAAGGAAATTTACCTCTTTTCTGTCCTATCTTCAGGTCCCTTTATTGGTTTTGGACAAGAAAATTGTTGAATATGCCTAGCATGTGGCTCTCCGATAATCAAAGTAAGGACCAAGATTCTCAATACTATACATGAAAAGGGCTATTGACTAATAAGAACCCTTGTTTCAGAGATCGGTGTTATTTTTTGCTCTGGTGGTAAGTGACGCAAATATTCACACTTGTACTAGAAGCGTTTCTAGTTCTTTACGCATTCGAGAATACCTCCGGATAAGTCACTGACGACTATGGCCATGCAGGAGGATTGTTTTTATTCGGAGGGGTGTTGATGTTCTTTGATCGTTCACTGTAATGCGCCTTTCATTCGCCTTTAGGAGACTTGGATTATTGCTGACATATTCAATTTCCAATAGACTTGCTATGGGAAACGTTCGCATCCCCTTTGAATCGCAATCTCATCCCAACCTCAATTGCTAATGCCGAAGTAGATTCTGTTCCTGATTGGGTTGACGCTGATCATTGGTCTCCGAAAAACATTCGCATTCTTCTCTCGACGTCAAAAGCTCAAAGGCACTGCTGCTTTCGCCTCGGGCATCCTCCTTATCCTTATACGATGGCCCCTTACTGGATTTTTGATTGAGTTGTATGGTCTATTTATTCTCTTCGGCGACTTCCTTATCACGATCGGACAATTCGTCGGCAATGTCCCTATTGTCGGCCCGTATATCAAGCGAGCTCTCGAGATATTGGCTGGTGGTCGCAGCAACGCTGAGTTGCCGGTATAACTAGTCTTGCTTTGTTCAGCGAGATGAAATCTGCGCTCTGTATAGGGTATTCTCTGCTGTACAGGGGAAGAAACCCTCGACAAATGAATAATGAGTATGATCACGCGACAACTTTAGAAAATATCATGCATGATTTGACGGCTACTAATTGCACGCCATGGCATGGGGATATGTCTCTTCCCATTTATTTCTATCATTGAGTTCGGCGGGACAACCATAACATGGGAGGATGTGATATAATCTTTGAGAACATGTAATTACTAATAAATATACACTGCCAGTGCCAGTTCCTGGCTTTCTTGTTACTTGTGGCTATATTCCAGGAATAGGGCCTGTAATATATAGACCGGATATATATAGATAGCCAGCTCAGTCACAAAGAATATTAACAGTTATCAGGTAGGGAACAAATAAATACAATCTCACTATCGAGTTGCCAATACCGAGCAGGTACAGAGTTTGAAATGGTTATTATGCAATCGCTATCAAATGGTTCTGCTTCACTGCGTCACAATCCCGGGGCATTGCCACTCTGAAAAGAAATTTTGGTGAGTACTAAATAAGTACTTATTGCACATGTCTACGTGTTAGGGCTTAAATGTGAAAATGAAGCAGGCGAGCAAATGAACAGAACAAAGATTATCGTGATACACATTCGAATTTGCCACACTTTCGGTAAAGTCGACTATAAAACACATTCATTTCCCTTCGAGTTTCGCCTAGCTGGCATTAATGTAGTCGACAAGTTTCTCGACGATTGTCGCGGCATTGGTCGTTTGCACGTTGTCAGGGTGATGGGTGACCATGACACAGGATTTGGCTCTAACGATAACAATACCCTCCTTGCCCTATAAGCCCGACGCCTCATTAGTATACGCGGAGAGTCCCCATATTTACGCTATTTGCAACAAGCGGAGTATAGGTCAATACCTTCTTGCCATATAGACTGCGATCGTCTGCGCGGATAACGACAAACTTCTCTCCTCCGACGACAATACCGTTAGCTCTTGCGGTGTCGGAGCTGCTGTAGGCAGAAATGAGGCCACTGAGCTCTTCTGGCGAGATCTATTACGGGTATTAATGCAACTTGCACCTAATCGGGTACCGGATCCGAGTTCCTCATACTGTGAAGCCAGAAGACTGGGCCTCGACACCAGAAAGATCGTGGCTCAAAATTGCGGCCTTATCAAATTGACCAGATCCCATCAAGCTGCATGATTGTTTCTGTCAGGATAATGATGCGGATCCTGGAGTGGAAGGCAAGAAAAGGTACAGTGCGGGGCAGGTTCTCGATAGGGGATGTACGGTACCTGGAGTCGACATATCCTAGAAGACAGGTGTGAGTAACGATGCCCTAGCATGAACAGATATATTATACCACGAGATATGTCAAATTATAGACGTACCTTGCCATATAGCTGAATGAGCACCCATGGTGGTGGTTGTATAAACAATCGAACGGGAAAGGTCGGAAAAGGAAGGAAACAACGGTAGAAGCTCTATTCCCGGGATGGTAAAGACGGGTTAATTTTGGCGAATAGTGGCAGGAATGTGGCAGGGACTTACAAGAAAGAAAGGGTGTTCAAGGCTGCAGATTCAAGGCTGTGAGTTGAGAAGAGGTTAGAGAAATATAGCAGTAAGCACTGGAGCAATATTAATTATTATTATGATTTAGAGTCATTCAGTGGTGGGCGCGCAGAGGAAAGTGGGGTGGGCTGTGCTGGCACTGGAAAGAAAGGTGAGTTGCTTGCCCCGCCACGGATTATGTAAGGTCCAGATAGCTAACTAGTTATTAGTTAGTAGGTTGGGTTAGGTACCAAAAATATAGACAACTCCTGAACACGGAATGTCATTGAATAATACCTACTATTGACTGGCCTACTCCCTATAAGGCTACCATTAATATATCATCACTCTGCAGCAGGTGGCGCTGGATTTTTTTTAACCATTTGGAGTCTTACTACAATAAATGGAATATGGGCAAGTACAATTTAGCCCTTTAGTAACTTGAATAGACACAGACTCAAATAGGATAAGTCCATATAGGCAGAAAGCTAGACACTCCTACAAAATAGACTAAGTAGACATTCGACCATTGGTGATCTCTTACCGCTTCTTTTTTTTTTTCGCTGTCTCCATCTTTGGCTGTTCTCCTGTCATGATGGCTGGTCATGTGTTATCATGGGCTGCGCCTGTCCCCTTCGGGAAACCGCCCCATCATCTGCCTCACTGGATAATATATAATTACGCTTAAGAATCTCCTTATTATCTGCATCATCTCCCTTGTCTATATGGATTAGTTATGGCTAGAAATACCACGTCTGAAAATATGTTAAAACTATTCAATATGTCTACTATTCTCATCCCTCCTAGATTCATAAGAAACCCACCGGTTGAAACGACAGATTCCGGTTCGACTGTGTGGTGGGCCTCTACTAAGATTTCCAGTCCATCCTCATGTGCCAATACCTCTTGATCTCGTTTGTACGTCACATCGGTTCGGGCGAGGCACCCGCTGGTTTGGGCTAGTTAAAAAAAAAAAAAAAATTAGGGTACTAATGAAAATGATACTAGGGGATTCGACTGAAGTGGAAGCTAACAAGAGTCTTGTCGTTCACCATATATATCTCCATATTGCTAGACGGGCACAGGGTCGAATGCAATCCATGTATCGCTAACGCCAGGGCGGAAAATCTGTTACAAAATATGCGGTGGTGATAGTATCAGGTTCTTGACGATCCAAAGGCAACTCGAAATGCACGGGTTTATTGGTCAACTGGGCCCGGATGAAACGAAAACAAAGATGTGCTCCTTGCCCACGCCGCAAATTAATTATTTCCCACCATTGATGCTCATTTGCAGCCACCAAAATAAGCATCTTGCGCGATTCCTAATAGCGCTGATTATTGTCATGTCTAACAGCCCCCCCTGCAACTACTGACTGGATAGCATTGCTCCCACGCTTAGTGTCGTAAAGGATTCGTGCAAGACTCCTCGGAACATGCTGATAATTTATGTCGGAGGATATTGTTGGCTGTTCTGCCGTTGACACTTCACCTAATCTTCATTAATCTAAATTTCAACACTAACCCCTCCCTACTACGTAGTATCCGTCTTAAGTACTAGATAGGGCGTCTGCTCTCTGTGTCTGATGCTCCACAATATCTGTCGTATTCCCGATCTTCTTTTGTTGTGATTATCTCCTTTTCCTTCATTACATGGTTGATTCTTTTCTTTCCTGATTCTCTACCACCTGGCCTTCTGGAAGGCTGTCCACTCGTTTCATGAGATAGACTCTCATCTGTGCTCCCTTTAATTTTACATTCCTTGGCTCTCTCTCTCTATCTTTTTTTTTTTTTTTTTTTTCCCCTTTTTTGGTACAGGCGGTCGTGGCATTCAGACCGACTGATACAAAATTCTTGAACTATGGCTAGAAGAATCTTGTCGGCCAAATCACGCACACCACAACACTCAGAGACTGAGCCGGCCCCCATTTTGAAACGTTCAGATACGAAATCACAGTCTGATCTCCGAGATCTCTCCAATGGCGCAATTAAAGGATATTCGATACACCAGACGCACAGGGACTTTCAGCGTCCTAGAACTACTGAAGGACGTCAGCGAGCAAGAGAAGAACTACCTTTGGATACTGGTTTCGATTTTCGCATAACTGTGCCTCCTGCCGAGGCCGTGCCATCTCCGGTAGAGCCTGAAAATGGATTGGGTGACAACATGATTGGCATTGCTTTAGGTAGCCCTAGGTTGGTGGGGTCGCAGAATGCGATATCACAGGTGCAAGAGAAGGGACTAGACACTATATCCGATACTTCAAAGCTCCCGCAACTTCAACGGAAGCCAAGCAAGTGGAAAAAGATTGGAGGTTTGTTCAGGTCAAAAAGCACTATGAAATATAGCACAAATCAGCCATTCTATAAGGTCCGCTCCGACAGCGAATGGCCATCACAAGCTTCTTCCCATTCGATTGACTACCAGTCGCAATCAAAACCAGAGCATCTGATTAGCCCTGTTTCATGTACGGAGGTCTGGCCATGCCTGGTAGAGCCCGAGGCTATGGCTAAGACGAACAGTGACCGTGATAACCCTCAAGGGAACTCTCAGACCAGTAGTCGAGTTTTTGACTCAAAGAAGTTTGATGCGATGCCCCTGTTGCAAGTTGAAATCCCTGATATCCAGCTAGAAAGATATAGTGTTATGTTTGGAGGGTTGCTAGGTAAACATCTTCAGCCTACATCGTCGACAAGACAGAGCAAAGCTATGGACGGAGTAGGTGAACCAAAGTCCAAGGTACCATATCTTCTTTTCCGCTTTAAACTATGCTTATGACACTAAGTCTTCTACTAGGAAATTACTGCTACATCGGAGCTTCCTCCACCTAATCCACGAGACCTGTCATCAACACGCTCTAAGTCTCCTAGCTTCACTTTGTTCCCAGATACTCCAATAACTAAGGCTTCCAAAGTTCTGGGGTCTCAGAATCTTCCACATAGGCCGAGCCCTTTACACAAGAGTCAAAGCTCCTTGGCGGAATCGCGTCGAGGAAGCTCGGTGAATGAACATGACCATGTCCTGCTCATGGTGCATAGTCCGTCCATAAGGCCACCCTCCTCACATGGTCCACAGCACTCAGTGTCATCGCTCATGTCATCTTCTTCATTTGCCTCGGATGACGAAACATTCATTTTACAAAGAGTCAAACCAGCCAGAAGCTATGTCGATCCGAAAGGGGAACCGGAATGGGAGATTATCAACAAGAAATCTCCAGCAAGTGAAACTAAGCAGAAATTAGCCCAAGCTCTTACTATTAACACAAAGGCGCTACCTCCTGAACCCGTCGACAACGACTCAGCATCATCTTCATCAATACGTACACCTCTTACTACTATACGTGAACCGGGCTGTCGAGTTATCTCTCCTTCAGGAAACAAGTCAGCAATATCTCCAGCAGATTCCGCACGAATGCCCTTCAGTGTCGACCACAAGAATCTTGATTCCATTCCACCAATCGATGCAGAGTCAGTGGACCCCATCCCGACCGTTGAAGTTTCCATAGCGAGATCTGTTTCTGCGTCCAAAGGCAGAAAGCAGGTCATCGTGCCGATTAAGCCCCGAGTGGATCGGTTGAATCCTGATGACCGAACTTTGAGCAGGAAAGCCAAAACCCCTCAGGTCATGGATGCTCATTACGGTCACCGTCCTGGCAACTCTCACGATGTGAAGATTGAGACTGTATGAGCTACGTGAACAGTTTTGTTTATTCTTTTCTTCCTCTTCATATGTCGGTATACATTATTCCAAAGGGACAGGAAACGGCCTCATAGTTTTCTCATTCTGTATTGTTCAGTTGTCGTTGACGACTACCCTGACTCCTCGTATTTTATTTATTTCGCGCTTTCATGATTCCACATATTCATCTTGGTGGTGTCTGGTGCGAGACCATGTGACGGTGGCTTGCTTTTCTTATCATTTGATTCGTTCGGTGAACGATTACAAGCAGGTGTAGATATTATTCAATGGCTGGTTCCAATATATTTGAATTTTTGTATATGCAATAAAACAGCCAACTTTATTTACATCATCTTCTTTCCACCCTATGCAAAGCATTGCAGAGAGACCTTTATAACTACAGAAAGAAAGCGATAGATCAAGCACAACGTAATCAATCCTTCGCAGGAAAACTTGATGACTCCACCACAGTCTGCTTCTCAGGCCCCAAGTCCACATCCACATTGGATAAAGCCCATTCCATCCCAGGATATGAATCACTAATAACCCTAATATTGACTGCCTTTCCACCCATTCCGGAAGCATACTGCGCAAGCAAACTGTCCGGAAACTTCACCGATGAGCGAACTGTTAGAGGACCACGTGCTTGATTCTTCTTGTCGGTAGGATGTTTGCTTGAACCGGCGATGGCGCGGTTATAACCGTTTTGCCTAGAAGGCGACGGCCATGAAACACGCTTCAGGGCAAGTAGTTCACCATCTTTGCCTTCGGGGGTAGCAGTGCAGACAATCAGGAAGAAGCCTTCCGTCTGAGGTTTGGGGAATCGAGGAGCATAGATTCTGTAGTCAGGGTTTGTTGGGTCGTTGCGCCGGGTCAAAGACACAGTAATACCGGTAGAGGAGACAGTGGAGATAGACACAGAGAGATGTGGAAGATAAGACGTAGCTTTGGTGAATTGAGCAGCCGCAGACGAAGGAAGTTGTAATTTCCTGGTGAGAGACGACACAGATGCTGCGGACTGGGATGAAAGGTCGACAAGCGAATCTGGTAACACTGATGGCTTGTCTTCGAGACTGACGCCGGGGAGAATCGACAAAGGAAGATCATCAGGCCATCTGGCTGATTTGATGCATTGAAGAAGGGACATGAGCGTCTGGCAGGCGTTGAGATATCCCATCTCGGCCATAACATCGATAGAAGCTTGCAATATACGGATACCCTGGTCCAAAACAGAGGTTTGATCACCCACATAATCGGATATCGGAAGATCGATTCTTGACATGTAAGCTTGAAGGAGGAGGAAGGCTTTTACATGAGGATCCCACAGTGGAAGGTTACCCATTGATTCTACCGATAATGGCAAGTTGCGGGCCAGTTCTCCATTGATGAGATCTTCGTTGTGTCGAACGGGTAACTCGTCGAATTCAGTAGCAGAACACATCCAGCTCAGTGTATCTTGGAAGGACGGATTTGGCTTCGCATTTATCATCAGGTATCGGATTGTTTTGTGTGATAGGTAGTAGTAACTCATAATCTTGCCGAATGGAGTTGGGTCGACTTCGCCCGTTGCAGAATCAAATAAAATGCAGGATGACTCCGCCAATTCACCAAGTGATTTGTCCACTAGTTCGATCATAAAATCTTGGGCTATTGTTTGAGCAGCAATAGTGTTGTGCTCTTCTGCTGATATCTCTAGACCATAGTATGAAGGGTTTTTATGCAGTCGGCGAAAGAAAAATGTCCATGTCAAATAGTCCAGAGCATCCTGTTTTGCTGTGATAGTACCCGCTGATACCTCAGCACCCAAGTGGTTATCGAGAACCTTGTGTAGGGTAGATTCCACCGGAAATCCTGTGTGCAAGAAGTGCTTGTAAAACGCTTTCTTTGAATCCTGGGTAAAGATACGTGCTATACCGGAGGTGTCGAACTGTGGACGACCTGCACGACCTAACATCTGCAAGACATCGGTTAGATCCATATCTCGATACCCTTCAATCTTAGCGTCGAAAAACTGTGTTCCTTTAACCACAACAAGGTGTGCCGGAAGGTTGACACCCCATGCGAGCGTGCTTGTCGCCACAAGAATTTGTATCTTGTTGTTTGCGAACAGTTCTTCAGCTAGCTGTCGGTCAGACTCCACCAAACCGGCGTGATGCAAGCCAATGCCGAAACTAAGTGCTTCTCTCAAAGCCTCGTCCTTTACTCGTGTGAGGTTCAACTGCAGGTCTTCTTCAGACATGCGAACGAATCGACGAGGGTTGTCTTCCATTCCGCAATAATTAATTAGATCTTTGGCAGTTAAGCGTGTTTGCCTGCGAGAGGCGACGAATACAATCACAGGTTTCTCTGGGGAGTGGTTTTTGATCGCAAGGAAAGTTGGTCGGTTCATCGATTGCATGAGAGGGCAAAATCCACGTTGTTCAGGGAAACCATCAATGTAAATCTCAAGAGGCACGGGGCGAACTGAGTGTCGGAAGTTGAACAATCCCTCCTTAACACCCAGCCAATTGGCGAGATCAGAAGCATTTGCACAAGCAGTAGACATGCCCATTAGCCGGACAGCACCCTTGGATTGTGAGGCAATGTAATTCATCCGGGAAACAATTATTTCGAGAATGGGGCCTCGATCACCGCCTAACAAATGGATTTCGTCAATGATGACCAAGCTCACTTTGCGCACATAGTCTCTGGTCTGCCAGCTACGGGAAATACCATCCCATTTTTCAGGAGTTGTGACGATAATATCAGCATCTCGGATTGTCCTCGTGTCAGGAGTGTTATCACCAGTCAACTCAACCAACCTAAGACCCATTGGCCCAGTAAGGCGTTTCTTCCAGTCCTGAACCCGTTCACGAACAAGTGCTTTCATGGGTGCGATATAGACAACTTTCGATCCAGGTTTCTCTCTGAAAGCCCACCACATAGCTAATTCTGCAGCTACTGTCTTTCCACTTCCTGTTGGCGACCCTAGCAAAATATTTGCTGGCGTGTGATAGAGTAAGTGGAAGATCTGGGTTTGCATCGGATTAAAAAACTGGAAGCGTTGCGTATACAGCTCTTCAAGAATCGGATTGTTGAGGGCAGACACAGGCAGAGGTTGGAGATTAAGCAGGTCTGTGTATGTACTTTCTGTATCAGGGCGGATCAGATGCTGAAATGATACCGGAGTTACAGTCTCTGCACCAAGCCACCGGTCAGAGATCGCACGAACATAGATCTGACTCGGCAATGGATCTGAGAGTGGGATGGTAAAGGTCAGCTCATGATCATCATGAAGCTTCTTCCGGCTGAGGATGAAATATTCATGGTGATAGATTTCAGAAGTTTCCGAATTTTCTACCCAGATCCAGTATGATTCCGAAGCCCCGTGATGCCTGTCGTTCCAGGTGAATTCAGGGTAGATGCATAGGCGAATACGCATGACATCGCGGTTCAGTGGTGCTATTTCTGCTTCCACGCTGAGAGTAGGGAAGTTGTCCAGTAGTTTTGCCAACGTCTTTCCCATCCGATTATTATGAACCAGCTGTCCAATCTCTGCAGTTTCCATGTCTCTCATAGACTCAATAGATGAAGATGGCAATTTTTCATCCAGGTTCTTAAGAATAGGTTGAGGCAAATCGAACTGGTGAAAAGGGTGGTCGAAGGGCCAGATTTGTTTTTCGATAGACTTGCAAAGTGACAAGAGCACCTCACACTGGTAGCCCCAACGACGATTCAGGGCAATCATGAATAGAGCACGACAGATGCGAGCTGCGTTCTGCGCCACATAGCCTGTATCGGAAACCAGTGCGAAATCCTCAATCTTAGCACGCGAGATGTACGACTGAAGTAAAATATTGGTTTTGGCTTGAGGAGAATCATTGCCCCCTTCTACTTCTGTCTGTACTGCTTCCTCACGTAGCCTGTCCAGCTCCTTCGACTCACTGTCTCGTGACTGGATATTATCAAACTCGCCACTCATGCTTATCATTTTGAGTACATCTGCGTCTCCAGATCGCGGACGCATCATCTCATTGAAAATCTCAACACTTGTCTGCAAAACATAGTACTGGCTCGCAATACGTCCAACATCTTTTGCACGAAGCTCCTCTGTCCTTTCGTTGTATATGATCATCTGACACTTTTGTAGAACTAAGGCAGCTTGAATGATCAACTGACGGCGTCGTTGGACCAGCATAGGGTCATCACGTATCTCAGCATACTCGATGCCATAATTTCGTGGTTCGCGTTTCATGCGCACAAAAAGATACGAATAACCTAGCCATTGCACTGCTTCCGCCACCGATGTAACAGTACCAAGAGAAATCTCCGCATTTAAATTGTCCACAAGTCTGCTCGAAAACCGAGATTCAATTGGTTGTTGTGACGTCACCGCAGAAAGGTAGTGGTGAAACTTATCGTGCGTGGTGCATATAAAACCGATACCCGTATCTTGGAATTGCGGGCGACCAGCACGACCGAATATCTGCAGTACGTCGAGTATACCGAGGTCGACAAACTTACCCTCCTGGGGATTATAAAGCTGGGTGCCCTTGATGACTACAGCGGCAGCAGGAAGGTTAACTCCCCAAGCTAGTGTAGCTGTGCAACATAGCACCTTTATTAGCCCTTCAGAAAACATACGTTCCATTAGATTACGGTCGCTTCGACTCATTCCAGCATGATGGGTTCCAAAGCCGCTGGCAAATAAGTCCCTTAACTCGCGGGCACGAGCATGTTTCATGTCCTTCAGTGCGTTCGAATAGTTCTCATGGTCCTGCAGCTGAACAAGTTCTCACATCCCTCCTCACCAGCCATCTGCTTGAGCATCCGGGCTGTAAGGACAGTGTCTTTCCGCGAGTGTACAAATACCATGACTTGATGCCCTTGTTCAAGCATATCACGTACTTTCTCATAGGATACAATATCAAGGTTTTCGCGAGATTGCTTGCTACCGGGTTTCCCCTTGACTCCGACGAAATGTTGTTCGAGAGGAACCGGTCTGAAAGAGCTGTCGAAATAAAACAACCCAGCCATCTTGTTGACCTTGAGGAAGTCCGCGACATCAGTATAATTTGGCAAAGTCGCAGAAAGACCAACTATACGGATGAGTGACTGTGTGCTTTCGACCTGACGCTGGGTTCGGGCCACCAAAGATTCGATGACCGCACCACGCTCATCATGGAGCATATGGACCTCGTCAATAATTAGCAGGCGCACTTTTTGGACGAGCTCGGTATCTCCAGTGCTTTTCCTGGTCACAACATCCCATTTCTCAGGAGTGGTGACAATAATCTGAGTTTCGACGATTTCCCGCTTTGTCAGTTGCATGTCACCAGTCAATTCGCGAACCTGGATTCCCAGCCATGCAAGGCGTTTTCCCAGCTTCTCAGTGACTTCAGCAGCTAAGGCCTTCATGGGTGCCACATAAACAATCTTGAAATTTTCCACTTGCACTGCAAACTCGGTCGCCTGTGGTTGCTCAATTGGGTTTGGAATAGTGTTCTTTCCAACGGCATTTAGGATTGTCAACATGGCAGCATCTGTTTTACCAGCACCAGTAGGAGCACAGATCAACATATTCTCATTAGTCTTATAAGCCACTTCATACAGTAAGCTCTGCATGCGATTCAAAGTTTTGTAGCCCTTGAAGGTTCCCTGACAGAGTCCGTCCAGAGAAGATATTTTTACAAGCTTCTGGGTACCTGCCAGTGAGCCTACTTTTGATGCTGGAATCTCACATTCAGTGTACCGCTGCTCCTCGATTTGCTTACTGCCAAATGGCAGGCCATATTTCTTCCCACCCAGAGCAAGAACATTTCTCGAATCATGGGACTTAAAGACATGAGGATAATGGGGTTCACTCTTTGTTTGCGCCGGTAACAGTGAGGCATGCTTATGTTCAAAATCCTGCTGCCGTAGAGCATGTTCCCGCTCTGCCCTTGTCTGCAACCTTACCGACATAAGCCCATCTGTTTGATCCTCTACAGAGTTCCTCATACTCGACAGAATATCTGCCCGGTGCGCGATCAGCTCAATCACGAATTCCAAGTCGTCGAATCCCACGATTTCAGCAAGTGACATCTGTAGCTCGTCATCGCCACTGTCTGTAGCTAGAGCTGCTGTAATCTTCTGAGACAATTCCATTGCACCTATACCAGGTTTCTGAATCGCAGTATTCTGGCATCTCTGCTCCAGCCAGGTTTGATTGTAGGGCGTTTTCGAAGAGGGTAAACCGTTGATCTCGTCGAGGTTTTCACTAGATTCGTCGTCGGAGCTGATGACATCCCAGATATCATCAACCATCGCAGGAGAAGAATACTCTTCGTCCAGGTCAAGTTCCAAGTCACTGCCATAACCAAGGTGGACTTGGGTGGTGTCTTTCGGGAGTTTCAAGTCAGCAATGGCCTGGCGCATGGCTGCTAGTTGAGTTAACCATTGTGACTCGGCGGAGCTGGAATTATCCATGGTAAGTGGATTTTAAATAGCCCTGTATCTTCAATAAAGGGTTAACAGCTATCGTCAAGCCAAAGAAAGGACCTGAAGTTGTGGTCTGGCAAATGGCTGAAGGAAGCAGAGGGAGTCGGGAACTCAATACGGAATCGCGCGGTGTTTAGGTGGCAGAATTGGCTACCGCCTATCCAATATACATTTACCACCGAGGGGCGGTAAGGACACTATTTCCAATTGACTGCATTTTCGACCTATCAACATCATGTGTTTCGCTCCTGTATTTAATTGGAATATTTTTGTGATACAACTATTATTTCTTGGGAGCTTTCTATCTAGGATATAAGAAAGAATATTTGTATTGTAAAGCCATTTGATCAATTCCAGGTTGGCCGGTTATATGCAGCTCTAAGTAGTAGCAGGATGGAAGTCGACTAGTACTTACTGGTAGCTTTACAAAGAATCACCATGACAATATAACAATATTGACAACAGATCGATATCTCCCACGCACCCACAATGGAAGATTGGCCCATCTCTCTGTGCTAGGAGGCACTTGTTAATAATCTGTTAAATATATCTTGACAGGAGAAGGAAGAAACGTCATAACATGTACTATTTCAATATTAATAGAGCAACGTGCTATATTTGCAATTCAGTTTCAGTTGGATTGCTCAGTACTGCTATGCTTAATGTATCTGTTTTGTAAACTGAATAGTTGCTCCGTATCCATTAGGTATTCAATGCCATGACATTAGGGTGGATCTTTTTAATTATCTGGAACTATTGTCATCTAATGAGCTCAGCCCCGTCTTAGACATGCCCCTCTAACAATCATGTTGTTCCAACCAGGTACCGCCACGCAAGACATAAATTATTACCAATAACCCATTCATATATTAACAGAAAACCCTACACCAAAAAAAATATACGGAGTTAGAAGGCGCAGTGGCTACACTTTTATAGACATTTTTATTTCTTTCAAATGTCTGGGAGTACATCACATATTATGTAAACCAAATATCATGACTCTGGAGGTGGCCTAGGGGTATAAAAAATTAACGTCTGGAAAGCTGCTAAGGCTCGTTTAAATCTCGCATTCTAAGCCCAGAAAATATAATAATTGCTAGATAACATCAGATAATCTATACACAGTTCAGCTACTATTGGTCGAAAGGTGAATCGTTGAATCTATCCATTTCATAAAACATTAAGCTATGATCGAAACATGTCTCAAGAGTATGAAACATATCTACTCCGTATGAATGACAACAAATCTCCACATTAACCACGTGCTATCCGAATTCAACCTAAATGCTTCTTTAAGGTCATAAATTTTTGGACTAAGCTCTCAACCTGCCCTATGTTGATGGCTAGCCAAGTTTTCGTGTGTCTTAGCAAAACCATGTCTTACATTCTAGTTATTATAGTAGGGGACTTTTAGACAGGAACGGCGCCATTACCAACGAAGCAGGCTTAGTCGCACTGTCGGCTGTAGGCCGATTACAGATAATACATGTAGAAGCGTTCGGGGCTCTTTAGTACCTATCTACCATCATCCAGTTATATACGGAATTTATTTCGCGTATCCCACCAATATTATCATCAGCACCAACATAATTAATCAATTCCCTCGATAGCATGATACCAAGCTCATAGAGATCCGCAGTTTTGAGTAGCCTAGACTTACAGAAGCATAGTCCAACCCACATAGATCTTTAGTTGGACTCACTATAGTGGTATTATTCGATATTCCCCCTTAGACTACTCCATATAGGCAACGAAATTTTTTTTTTCCACTAACGAAAGCTGGTCAAATTCTGCGCCCCACCAACAAGACGTGGGCAGCCTTACTGGTTTATGTTGATTTGTACAGTAGAGTAAATAACGGGGGGGAAACAAACCCTTTAGTCCCACGGGGTATGAGTTAGTTCCCCACCATCGAGACTGTACTACTACGTATCAGGTACAGCTGCGCAGAACAGATTGTGAATCCTCCACATGTTGGAAGAGTTTAGAAAGCTTGGTATGTGGCCTTTGACAAATGGGGCCAAATTGATCGAAATCCTACGGAGTACAAAGATGCATCTCTCCAACTACCGTTGTACGTACTTGGAGCCCATTCGTTTTAGGGCTGTGTGGTTGATGTGGCTGTATTTGTCTCGTTTTCAGTGGACCAATAGGCTGGAGAGTCAGTTGAAAATTTCTGCGCCTCTTACGTATGTACTTCAGCTGCCGGGCTGATGGCGCTGCTACATTGTTTCATATTTGTGGCTAGCTGTACAGAGTACTCTCCATATACTACCTAAATGCAATGGTCAGTGCATTGAGTAGGATGTAGAATCAGAGGGATTTACACTTATATGGAGTAGTTAGTATTCGAGTTTGGAACATTTTTTACTGCGAGACATACTATAGCATCTACATGGACGGACAAGCAGTAGACGAGCGGCTTTTGTATGTCCGGAAATAAATATTTTCTTGCATGGCTTACATCATTCATGATTACTGGGAAGTGATAAGGGATATGCGATTACTTCTTGGGCCATAGTGCATAATAACATATTGCATTGAGGCGTAGGAGCCAAAAAAAAAAAAAAAAAAAAAAAAAGGAATGGCTTTTGCATCGTATAAATTGCTCAAAGGTACTCCGTAGTATCGAGCACTATCCTCTAAGATATTTCCTATATAGTAAATAATATGCTAAACAATCAGTTCAAGTTAATGGTGTATTTTCTACTACCATTACCGGGACGAAATAGTTCCAACAGCTCATAAATGCCAAATTACGAAGTACACCGGTGAAAACTAGATACGTGATAAGAATGAAATTTCACGCTCTTAGATGAATAAGTTCCAATGCAATATTGAACAATATCGTCGACCAGTATGAAAAATTTTGAAAAGCTCCGGGTCCCTATACAGCAAGCACCGTCGAACATGATATAGAAAGGTAACGCACAGTTTGTGCAAGGTGTGATATATCAGAACAAGAGAACAGGGTATTATATACAACATTACCAGAAAAACGGATTTCCAAAAACTTCCCGGTAACACTCGAAAGTGTCGGGACAACTGTGAAAGGAACAATACGTCAGCAATGATAACCTTGGGATTGAGGAGTGTAAACTCACTAGACTGGATCTTTTCCGAAAATGATATGCCATGTATACTCCATCACATGCGCCGTTTCGTCGTCCTTCAAATTGTTGTTCAGCACCCAAGAGTAGAACCACTCATAGTCACTAAGAGGACGCTTCAAGACTTGGTCCCGCGAAACAGCGAATTGAGAGCAACACGGCACACCAACCTCGTTGGGCACATCGGTGTTGTTGAAAAGTTCCCTCCACGCCTGCGCATAAATCTTATCGGCTGGTTTTCCGGTAGGGCTATTTTCCAAGCTCGGTCTGATCTCACTGGGACAACCCGGGTCTTCCTGGCACCGAAGATTGACGTAGCCGTTTTGTTGTACGTAGTCGATCTTAAGGGTACGCATCGCCTGCACGTTACTATAATCCGTCGAATCCGTGTGCCAGGCCCCAGGGAAGCCGTCCTTGTGGCTGTGAAGGAAGATCAGTGTTGCGGGGAGGTCGTGGTAATGGTCAACGATATATTGAAGGTATGCGAGACTTTCGCGACCCTTGTTCACGGGGGTATGGCGGGGTGCGTTCGGATCGTCGACGGTATAAATGAAGTTACGCCATCTACACGAGTTAGTCGGATACGTCTCTCAAGCTGGACTACGCAACGTACTCTGCGAGTTCAATGCTGACCCACGATGTATCCTCCGCTGCCAGTTTGGCCATTACAATCACTCGATCATTGGGCACGATAATCGGGGTCGTTTCGTAAGTCGGTTGGGTGACGATGAGGGGTTCCTTCCCTTGTGAGGCCCGTCCATTTGGTGTCTCGTGAGTCCCGGGATTCCCATTTATATTGAGCGGCCAAAAAGACTGGGCCCGCGTATCATCCTGAAGGAAGTCGAGGTGTCGCTTAATCAGGAAGATGGCGAAGATAAAGAGTGCGGCCAGACCAACACGGTAAGATAGTCTCATCTCATAACATTTGATGCGCTGAACCGATTTGGGAGAACGTAGGGAGAGAGAAAAGGAGAGAAGGATGGTAAGAAGCTGGGAAACGTAGGTGATGGGGTAGGAAGAAACTGGTGGAAGAGTGGATAGGATACCTTTTTTTCCCTCTTTTTTTTTTCTTTTTTTTTTTTTTGTTTTGCCTACATGAACGGAGAAACAAGAATATTAAACGGGAAAAATAACCTTGCTTGGATAATAATACGCAGGGATTTCTAGCGGTAATTAAGACCTTATTATAGATCCCTACTACCAGGTGCTAGGCCACTAAAAGGAGAGGGAAGGAAAAATCAAAGACAAGAAATAAGCGAGCGAAGGGACAAAATGAGACAAGAGACCAGCAAGATCACGAACCAAAGAAATGTACACGATGTGGCATGTACCGGGCAAAGACCATATCATTTGAGGATACTCTGGACGCGGATTGGTGGGATAGCAAAGAAGATCTGCAGGGGCGACAGCACAGTGTGCGAAGGTATGGTTGAAATTAATTACCTTAGTATTATTAGGTAAGAAGAGTTAACAAAGAAACTTCTATCATCAAATCTCCCGAGTGGAGCAGGGTGAGGGTCTTACCGTCGCCTTCCCAGAGTCCATTCGTTCTAATTGTATGTAATTACTTCCATGCTCATTTAGTTCTTCCATGGAACCCATTTGTATTTCCGACTCCGTGCCCCTACCAAGACCATTTCCATCCAGGACGTGGCAAACAGGTCTTAGTCATCCCATCTGCCCAGCCCGACGGCGCTCCGGTGTCATGCCCTGCATCTACCAGTAAAACTTTCCAACCTGTCAGTGGAAGATTACCGTGATGATCCCGTTTCTAACAGAGTTACGATCCACATTCATAAAGTCTATCTCAAACGCTCCACACATCAACCCTATCCTACTGGCTCAGTGCCCTGTCAGACACGCCAGATCCGTCCCTAGTACCTGGTCGTTTTGGGATGTTATCAACCATGCAGCTAGCTAGTTCTCTGAACTCGAAGGGCATTTGATCTCCTGTATAAATATCATGCCCGATAGCACCAGGGGAAAGTGACAACACATCTAACCAGGAAGCAAACAATCGTATACCTACCCGACTTCGAGACGTTTATATCAATCTTTCGGTAACTTTCGGAAGATCACCATGGACTTGTACAGTAACACCGTTGATGCACCCATCTACCTATCATACGATCAATGCTGATCTCTTGGTGCTACCCAGTCGGGAAGGCCGGTTCACTCTGCAGTGAGCGTGAACAGTGTACACCTACAATCCGGAGATCGGCATTCATCCGTTCAGAGTTTCCAGTTCATCCAAATAGTTATCAACAACCTTGCAGCAGAGTCGGGAACTATTGCTTCATGGCCAATCAATGGATGCGGATTATATCATCATGATCTGCTAGGCGTGCAGTAACTGTCACACTGTACGAGGGGTTACGCAATTGCCACATTCCATTGAATTTCCTCCGATACACTATCAAATAGCTGATCGACATGTGCCTCCATTGGTCTGATAGGAAATGCGGGGTTTGACAAGGTGCGAGGTTTCGCAGGCCTTTTGAAATAGGTGTGTGTATCTCTATACACAGTGTCAATGTAAATGATATAACTGTAGTGAACATATATGATATTCCTATCTATCTAAACTAGTAATATATGAACACCCCATCATAAGCTTAAACCTATTCAAGGTGCCTGCACCTTGTTCATCTTCGTCCATCCTTGTCAAAATGGAACGCTTGCCCCCAGAAATTATGAATACAAGACAATGCAAATCATGAGCAAACCCAAGTGAAAACAGTATAGAAAGAAACTAGAAAAAAGTAAACGTACAATTTAAGTGGATTCACCAAAAAAAAAAAAAAAAAAAAAAAAAAAAAAAAGCGCCAATCCAGTGCTTTCATGCAATCAACACAAAAAGAACAGTGGAAAAAAAGGGGGGGAAAAGGAAAGGGAAAGAAAGGAAAAAGATATGTAGATAGATACGAACCAAAGATATTCATCAACAGCATCGTCCTCCCTTCTTCTTGCCGATCTCCACGGCCTCAATACCGTCGTCATCAACACTACTTGGCGGGAAGCCCAGCCAACTCCTGCGCTTGTCACCATGTCCCAAGCGAAAACTGCCATTGCCTTCGATATTTCTCACTACAGGTGAAGGGACGCCGTCGATTCCGGAACCAGACCCCTGCGACAGAACGACGCTAGCCTCCTTCTTGTTGCGCTCTTCCACTAGTTTTCGCGTGATGACACGGAAAACCTCCTCGATACCCTCACCATCCTTGGCGCTGATCTCGTGGCAGCAGTCCCATCCAATGTCTTGTCCCCAAAACCCACTGCTGCGCTTGCTATCCGGGCCCTGGAGAGTGGTGCTGGAGGAATGTCCCACACCAGCAGTTGGAGGAGGGGTTGATGCCTGGGAAGGATAAAGCTGTTCTGCGACGTAGGCGATTGTACGTTCAAAGGGGACGCGACGACACGACGGATCTAGCGCAACGATATCTGACTTTGTCCCAACAACGTGGATAACAATTGGGTCGTCCTCAGTCAAGTTATTCTTCAACTCTAGGAGCCATCCTGTCATTTCCTGGAAACTTTGCTCATCCGTGATATCGTAGCAGAGTAAACAGGCGTTCGCGCCGCGGTAGTAAAGTCGGGAAATACTGCGAAATCGTTCCTGACCTGCAGTGTCCCATATTTGAAGACGGACGATGGTATCGGACGCGCTGTCGAGGACGCGTTTGGTGACAAACGAGGCGCCGACAGTAGATGCGGTGCCTGAAGGGTTGAAGGCGTTCTTTACATAGCGTTGAACCAGGGATGTCTTGCCAACACCTGAATAAATTAGCAACAGGTACGATCGCCTAAGCTCTGCAACTCTGCGACAAGGGAAAAAGAACATGAGAACATACCTTGCGCACCCAGAACAACGATCTTAGCCTCGAGAGAGGAACTCATGGCGGGGTAGACGCGATGGCGGGGCCCGAGGAGAGCTGGATTTGCATGATCCAGCAATGACTTAAATCGCTGATCAAAAATAAATGCAAGCAGGGGCGATTAAATCAAAGTCATCTAGTTAAAAATAATGAATGGTAGTGGGGAAGAAAGAAGAGAACCGAGAAAACAAAGGAATTCGTTTTCTCGAGAGCCCCATGAGACGGCGGAGCGCGATTTGTTTGAAGGGCCGTGACGGCGGAAGGAGGCTCGATTGAGGTCAGTCAACAACCACCACCACTACTAGGCTCGATCAATCACCTATCAAGGCAGCAGGATGGGGCGGAGTCGGATCAGCCGATCACTGCGGAACGAGATCAGGTGCTGCTGTCCTTTGTCGTGATGACCTGTTAATGGACCTTTTTGTCACATTCACTCGGCTTCTTGTCAAAAGCGTGAGAGCATAAGAGATGGGGAATGATTGAAGAGTCAAGGAGCTGAGAGTAAGAAAAAAAAAATCGAGTCACATTTAGAGTTGTAAGCAGGGAATGACACACCCTTGCATTCTTGGCTTGGTGGTGGCTTAGTGGTCAGAAAATAAAGGCTCATAAATACGAGGCACTTGTTTACTCGAATGAGCTATATTGATGTTGACTAGTGCCATGTTTATATTCTACTATAAAATAATCTACATATGCATCCATGGATTCAGCAAACTGGATCCCAACGTCTTCGGACACCATAGTGACATCATCCCCTACTGCAATGGTGCAACAGGTTAATACGTCCGAAGCTGTCACACAGGACAATGAATATATATAGTGGAAATAGGAATGTAGAAAACATTCATGTCTAGTTTCATCACGTCTAGTAATGGTCTATTGTTATCGACTGTTATCCTTCAACAGTCATAATAAATATACACAGTTCATGTCCCGCGAAAAAATGCAACCGCAAATATCCGTTCCACGGATTAGACTCAAGGGTTAGTCGCGAAAAGAAAATCAAAATCAAAACATCAGGGGAATCTCGCGATCACCAGATACACACAATTGACCGATGACAGCGGTGTCAAACTCACGCAATGTCAAGTCCATCGGCATATATGACTAAAAAAAGACTAACAATCTAGACAAAATATGACGCACGAGGAAATGCGATACATAATAACCGCAGGGTATCAGTGGGATCAACATGTGAATTTTCGAAGTTTTCTTTCAACCATCTGCCCCAGCATTAATCTCCTTCGCGATGAACCGGCTTACACCGAAGGAGAGTATTCAGCAACGGCCTTCTCGGAATCCTCGCTAGTACCACCGAAGCCATATTCGATAGCCTTAGCCTCGATTTCCTCATCAGAGAGCTTGGGCAGCTGTTTGGCGGCGGTAACATAGCTGATGTTTTCGGTGTAACCCTTGGCGAAAATAATATCTATCTCTTCCAAGCTTCGGTTGGCTGTCTCAGGGTAGAAGAAGTAGACGATGGGGAGGAAGATAGCGTTCAAGCAAGCGAAGAAGAGATAGGTACCCCATTTAATAGAAGAAATCATGGGGGGAGTCCACATAACAACGGCGAAGTTAAATAGCCAATTACTGCAGGTCGAAACAGCGTTGGCCTTAGCACGGGTCTTGATAGGAGACAGCTCAGCTGGATACAGCCACGGCAGAGGCAACATAGCAGCACCGAAAGCAGCCATATATAAGAAGAGACCAAACACAGCACCTTTGGCAGTCTGGTTATCACCAGGGATTAAACAGGCGAATGTAATAACCATGGAGATTGTCTGCACAAATGTACCACCAAGGAAGAGGTTGCGGCGACCAACTTTCTCGATAAAGAACCAGGAGAAAGTGGCGAAGATAGCATAAACAATCATATTCACACCACCAATTAATAGAGCCATATCATCGTCCTGACCAAGATCCTTAAGGAGCACAGGGAGATAGTAGATAACAGCATTGCAACCCCCAAGCTGTTGGAAGATCTGGGAAGAGGAACCGACAACCATACGACGGAAGTGTTGCGTGCGGCCACCAGTGAGCAAATCACTGAAGCGGGTCTTCTGACCAGCACCGGAACTAAGTATCGTGTTAGTTATACACTGGGGAGAAACCAAGAAGTTATTCTGAGAACTTACGCTCTGATTGATTCCATAACCAGGTTCCTCTGCATCTGGGTCTCCGGGTCATGAACTTCCCAACCACCAAGCGCAGCAAGCACGTATTCACCCTCCTGGATGCGGTCCTTGGAGATCAGGTAACGGGGAGAATCGGGCAGGTAGAACATTCCCACCATAATAATAATACCAAAGATAATCTGGAAAGCAATGGGGAATCTCCACACGAGGTCAGCAGGGCCGTAGTGAGCCCCAAAGTCAATCCAGTAGGCAATTGCAGTACCAATAGCAATCACGCCACCTTCAATACAGATCAGCAAGCCACGATTGCTGGTCTTGGAGCATTCAGCCTGGTAGGTCGGGATAGTAGAAGTATTCATTCCGTTGCCAATACCAGTGATCACTCTACCAATAAAGAACTGGAGCAGAGGAATGTGGCCAGTGAAGGATGTCACCTGAATGATAACTCCAACAATCATAATAGCGGCTCCGGAGAAAATCATCCAACGACGACCAGTTCTGTCACCAAAAACCAGGGCAAAGACGGCACCCGCCAAACATCCTGTTGGAACGGTGGTCAGCGCGGGTCGTCTATGATATTGATTGAAATAGAATATGGGAACGAACCAAGTTCGTAGACGGCTGTTACAAGGGCCTGCATGACTGAATCATTCCTGGTTGCAGTGAACACATCGTTAAAGGCCTTGTCGCTGATAATACCGGACATGACACCCTCTTGAGGCCGAGGTTAGATTATTCGAAGCGTCATCTGTTCAACATGGTCCAGTACTTACGGTCATATCCAAAAAGTAAGAAACCCATTGTGGCAATGGTAGACACGGCCAGAGACAGCGGCCGGCCCGACATGCCAGCGTATGAAGGCGCCATGTTGGATAAGGATTGAAGGAGTTGATCGGGAAGAGGTGTGAGTGCCCGAGACAAGCCTCCAGAAAGATCAATGCACCAGGCAGTAATGACTAGGAGTCCCCGGTAGTTCCTTCAAATTGGCGTGAGATAAGAGATTGAAAAGAAAGGAGTGTTGAAAAAAAAAAAAAAAAAGATGGAACGAAAAAACGCGGAGAAGACGGGGGGGGGGAAGGGGGTCATTTCTACTTCTCCATACAGGCGGTTGTGGCAACCATGCGTGCTAGCCGACAATCCCTTATCCCCCAAAGTTACACTCCTCCATTCGTACCAACACTCATAGTTAATTGTACCATTGTTTGTTTTGTGGAGCAGGGGACTGAATGCATCAATAATGCTGGTTTAAGCATTACTTTGGGGCGGTTCGAGGGCCCACAGGTGGATACGCTGGAGATTCAATAAGCAATGACATCACTTGTGCCTTGTTATGGAGCCGAAGGAAAAAAGATGGAGAAAAGGGGAAAGAATTTTTATGAAAAGCCGAAGGCTCCAAAAATGATAATAAATTAAAAATTAAAAAAAAAAAAAAAAAAATAAGATTATTCACCGGATGGTCCGGCCCACGCCACATCACTGGCGAACAATTCCCTCATCCTCTCAAAATTCACCACACCTGACTGGTGCTGCCTCCACCGAGATCCAATCGGCCCACCACTACACTTATCCACATCTCTTATCCACATGTCTTATTCTACGTATCGACGCATAGAGAAATAGGTACCTACATACACGTACGGCGTGCATGCGGGTGTTCGATGGAGCATGCCTTAGAATCTTGACTAGCTAATCGATGTGCTGGGCTGACCTGTCCTTTCTGGCTATGATACCGTTAGGGAAGGTCAAGCGATGAACCCCTCTGATCCCATGGGGAAGAGTGTTTGTGGTGTCCCTTTTGTCCATTCCCTGGTACGTTCTTCTTTCCACCATACTACGGAGTACATCCGCTTTCCCCCTTCCATACGTGGGGTATATCCACTCCGTTCTCCGTGCGACGGCTTGTGGTGCAATTTTTCTCCTATCCCGATGGGTGCAAGTGTTCTTCGGGAAGCCGTTTCCGTGGATGTCCCGACCGAGCCTAGCGCCTCCCAGGCCTCATACCAATAAGATCTCACTCTCCGAAAAATTTGCCTGTAACCACAAAATTCAGTTGGTAGAGAGGATGCAAGGGTGTGGAATGGTGCCCGACATCGATCGGTGATTCGACACCAGAGTTTCTGGATACATGGGTGTCCTCCACCATTTCATCTGCTCTGACTCGGTGTTGATTCAGATTCTCCAATTTTCGCTCTCCCTTTGCCATTTAGTTCAATTATGGAGATTACTATTATATAATCACAACAACTGTTAATATAATTCGCTTACCCCTTGCACTGTCAGAACTTTTCGATTCTGGTCCCTCGGCTCTTTTTCTCCACGTCCAACGTCTCAGGCAACCATCATTTTGTATGCAACCACCACGACATAGTTCCTCCATCGAGCTCCACGGACCCATCTAAAACACCCCGGTCGCCATTAAGTAGGAATGAAATTTTATTAGCGACACTCATCGGACGTCAGTTTCATGCATGCCTTGATCAGCCGCGCGCATTGTACTTCGTAGTTGGCAGGACCTCGCCTAGCAGTGATCACCTACCATGTGCTTCCTGTGCCTACACAGACAAAGGTAGTCAATTAAGTCGACCAACTCACGTATGTTCCGATCAGACATCTCGACACGTTTCACCCGTACTCTAACACCTCCGACACCGACAGGTTGTCAAAACTGTGTCAACGTCTCAAAACGCCAAGTGCCAAGTACGTCAGGGAACAGGAATGCTCCTCCAAGCTCAGGATTAGGTGTCTTGATGAGAACAAGAGTCCGACAAGACTCTCGGCGAAGGAGGGGGGTGGGGCGATGGAAGTGGAGAACAAGTCTTCTTCGAGCCTTCGACGAAGATCCCAGTGGATCGCCAAGCCTAAAACTATACACTCCAACCGACAATCGTCATCCGGGATTGCCAATGAACATCATCGCATTAACCCTACCTCACCGGATCCGCTGACGAGTGTGGCAGTAAAGCGCGGCCGTAAAACGTTTTCATTGCCCCTCAAGTAGCCCTGGCAATTTTATAGGTCCCATTGTCATCCAATTACTACTAACCTCTTGATCTTCCCCATATCAGAGGTAGCGTGGTTTCCGGAACTCTGCGGATGCCAACGGAACACGAACACATCTATCTGGACTTCCAAGAGAAATCAGATCCGCGACATCCGCTAGGAGAGACAAACGATTCAGGAAGCACTAAGGCAATGATAATTGCCTGATGTCTCGGACTGCTGAACAAAACAAAATAAAAACTTCCACCAGCAATGTCAGATGGTGCCTGTTCGATATTATACCTGTCAACGTGAATTATTAGTTATTGTTATCTAGAGTTTTCCGTTAATCCGTCCAAGATGATGTCGAAAGTCGCATATCCTATTAGTCCTGCGATAAAGGGTATCGTCATAACTGTCTACTTCGCCATAAGAAGCCATAAACCTCGTAGAATGGTCATCGTTCCTCATAGTAATAGTCCAGCTGTCTGCCTCAATTTCTTCAGGTGAGCTTGACGATATGGGACTTTTCCACTTCCTGTACATCAGCGTAAGCATTGTTGCATGGATTTCATTCTACGCCATTGGAATGGACCCAGAAGTTGCGTTCGGCCTGGCAAGCATTGGTGTGTACATCCTGACTCGAGGATCTGCCAGATACGGCCCGATGGTCGTGAAAATGTGAAACCGATTGTTTGCGGTCGGCTCGGACAGATGCCGCTTATGTAGTATGCCGAGTCGGGTAAGTGTCTTGGCTCTGGAGACAAGGCTCCAGCAAAGTGTTTCAGTCAACACAGAAATACCACAGAAATTCCACCAATATGGCTCGCCAAGAGCCAATGGGTTTTTAGGTGCCTGAATCAATACTTTTGTATAAGTAATCTGATCAGCTAACTGTCAAGGTGCGGTTTGTTTCGGAACAAGGCATTTGGAGAATAAGAAAAAAAAAATTGTGTGGCCACACCAAGCGGTTTTCTCGCCAAATGTGGAACAAAAATTGACGAATAGACAATGAGTGTTAGTCATCGACATCGACTAGGTGCGAGTGTTGATTGCCAGGTATGACTGGTTGATAGGCCGACAAAGTGTGGCTTGCAGACAGTGTTGTACGCAGTCAGACTGACTGTCAGAGACTGGCTGGACAGAGACTGGGTGGTCGACGAGTTAAATATACAGAGAACAACAGTCGGCACGGCGGCACCGATAGTCCAGGAGATTCGGGACTATCATGCCGGACGGAGGTCCCGGGCCATCCTGATCACGAGTACCTTAAAATATCAGAATCAAGGGGGTCTCAGAGATAGTAGCCTAAATAGTGGCCCAATCATTGACCGAGACTGTGTTCTAGATGCTTCATAACAGCCAGAAATAGCGCAGATGGAACAACAAGTATGATGATCAGGAGATCTCAAAACAGGCACTAGGCTGGGAGACCACAGTAATAGCCTAGGGATATAAGCAAAGAAAGCAGAATAGCTCAAAATTTGCGTATACCGGGTGTTTGCTTAAAGTGAAATTTTGACTTTCCTCAGCCATCCTTTTATAATTTTTTTGGAAAAAATATATATTAATTTGATAGCCTTATTAGTACTATATCTCTATTTTTTTAATAAAATTTTATGTATGTCGTACTATGTCGCAAAAATATATTTATGGGGAAGATATATATTTTTGCTAGAGGTACATTGGGACATAAAATGTTTGAACCCCCTTTACCTGACCGCCCGCCCCACCTACCTACGGCGCCTATCATGTTTATCACTTTAAAGCTTCTTAATTAGAGAGCTTGGCCGGCAGAATATAACTGTTTAGGTAGGCGGAGTATGAACGCAGATCAAGGAGGTTCAAATATTTTTGAACCTCACTGCAAAGCCAGTATAGAAAGTGTATCATTACGCAACGCACTTTGCATTGTTACTCTATTGTTCTCACCTTCATTTAACGATGTGACAGGGCTGCCGAAATAGGCTACGTAGTGATTCTATAACACAGTGAGTAGGCTCTATCCCCGAAGAGGTGGAGACTATACTGAAAGGGGTAGTAGGACTAATATAAGTATTACTAAGCAGTAATTGCGATTTCCGATATTGACTGAAATTGAACGTATTGAAAAGGTCTGCTCTTCTAACTATGCCAAATATGCTATAATTATATGACATCGAGAATATGGGTAAAACGGGCCGATATTGGTCCGATCAGATGAGCTGAAGTAGTTGAATAATACACGGATATGACTCCTAGCGGTCATTTATATTGGCAATACCTATCAGCGGCAGGCCGTGGCGGGCTGCAGACTGTGATGGTTTGGTTGTCTCTGCGCTAGTAGAGATAAAACCACTTGACCATATAAAAAGGTACAAGACGACTGATCGAAGATCAGTCGCATCTAGCGCCCTATATAGTATGTTACAGGTTCAGCCTGTGACACAGACAGAGGGTTCAGTGAGGGCCGTTTCCGGCGCCCTGCTAACCGTCACCTCGATTACTGCATTCCAATGCATTCATTTATTTAAATAGCTGCATGCAGGTTTATATTTTTCTTTTTGTCAATCTAGATCAGTATTGCTTTTAGATGAGGAAAGAATAGAATCAGGGGGAATACCCCATAGAGGAGGAAGAAAACAATGTATAAGCTCATTGCCTGACTTGGGGTTGAAGGATTTAAGATTATTAGATATATTTTCGCCTAAAATTGGGTCCAGACCAGCCTATCAGAATATCTGACCCCCTTGATTGCAATTTCACATTGAATGAAGGTATCATCAAAGTCCTAATTAGATGAAATGATATCACAGGAGTACTCCGTACTGCAAGCAAAACAAGAGGTCAAGTATTTTGACAAGTAGTATCACTATTTTACAACGTTAGGTTTGCATTCTCACGTTCCTAAACGGGTATAAGTGCACGTAAGAATAGTCGGCTTCGTATCTAAAAGTCCATATTATAGAGTAAACTGAGATTGTCAATCTCCTGGACATCCGAATATCGGAGGGAGCGCTTGCCTTGGCACTTAAGTCGACACAGGAAAGATGATCACCAAGCCAGTCGGCCGAGATAGCCAACATCGCCCGAATCCCCCGCAATTCCCCAGGCCCTCATCATCCTCAGCCAACGAGTGCCACCCAATTTCGCCCACCCATCTCCCATTCGCTCGCTCCTAATTATCCCGAGGTCAGCTCTAGTCGGTGGGCTTCTGGATCTTGGAAATAAAAGTAGTGGTTAAAGCCCTTTCTACCGAGGGGGATTCTTGTGACAAGGATTCTATTTTCCCTTCACTGCCCCCCCTCTCTCCCTTGCGTCTCTGATTTCCTCTTCCTTTCCTTTCACCTCCGTACTATCAGCCATGAGTAAAGGAAATCTTACCGGCGCTGAGGTCGCCCAGCACAACTCTCGTGAGTCTTGCTGGGTTGTTGTCCACGGAAAAGCCTACGACGTGACCGAATTCTTACCAGGTATATACTTATAATACGAGCTCCATTCTATATAAACCGTATTAACGACTGTTGCAGAGCATCCCGGCGGCCAAAAGATCATACTGAAGTACGCTGGCAAAGATGCGACAGAGGAGTTTGACCCGATTCACCCCCCAGATACACTGGACAAGTACTTGGACTCCTCCAAACATTTGGGTGAAGTCGACATGGCAACCGTCAAACAAGAGGAGAAGGCCGTCGATCCCGAAGAGATAGAACGTCAAGAGCGAGTCAAGCGCATGCCTCCGCTGGAAGCTTGCTACAATCTCCTGGACTTTGAGACGGTCGCACGCAGCGTTATGAAGAAGAAAGCCTGGGCGTACTATTCCAGTGGTGCAGATGATGAGATTGTAAGTGGTCTTTCATGGGTATTATTACTTGTTATCGAAGTATCACTAACTTGGGACTCTATCTAGACTATGCGTGAAAACCACTCCGCTTTTCACAAGATCTGGTTCCGTCCTCGCATCCTCATCGACGTCGAGAATGTCGATTTCTCCACTACAATGCTCGGGTCGAACGTGTCGATACCCATCTACATAACTGCGACTGCACTAGGGAAATTAGGCGACCCGGAGGGCGAGGTGGTGCTAACTCGGGCCGCGCGCGATCACAATGTTGTTCAGATGATTCCGACCTTGGCGTCTTGCTCTTTCGACGAGATCGTCGATGCCAGGCGGGGCGACCAGGTGCAATGGTTGCAACTCTACGTCAATAAGGACCGCAATATCACCAAAGGCATTGTCGAACACGCAGAAGCCCGTGGCTGCAAAGGTCTCTTCATCACCGTGGACGCACCTCAGCTCGGTCGTCGGGAGAAGGACATGCGGTCGAAGTTTTCCGATGTCGGGTCTAACGTCCAAGCCACTGGAGGCGAAAAAATTGACCGCTCCCAGGGAGCAGCACGTGCCATCTCGTCATTCATTGACCCCTCGCTCTCCTGGAAAGACATCCCATGGTTCCAGTCCATCACGAATATGCCCATAATCTTAAAAGGCGTCCAGCGCGTAGAGGACGTCCTCCGTGCTATCGAAATGGGCGTACAGGGTGTGGTCCTCTCCAACCACGGAGGTCGTCAACTGGACTTCTCGCGGTCTGCCATTGAGATCCTCGCGGAAGTCATGCCGGTCCTCCGGGAACGCGGCTGGGAAAGCAAGATTGAGATTTTCGTGGACGGTGGTGTCCGTCGTGCCACTGATATTCTGAAGGCGCTGTGTCTGGGTGCAAAGGGCGTTGGTATCGGACGACCTTTCCTGTACGCCATGTCGGCGTATGGTCAGCCCGGTGTCAACAGGGCACTTCAGCTTCTTAAGGATGAAATGGAGATGAACATGCGACTTATTGGAGCCAGCACGATTAAAGATTTGAACACCAGTATGCTCGATGTGCGCGGCCTGGTGGGTGGTCATAGTGCCCCCGTACCATCGGATACACTGAGCCTTCGTGTTTATGATCCTCTTCAGGCACCTCGGTTCAATGAGAAGTCTAAGCTGTAACTTGTGTGGCTCCTTGTTCTTGTTCCCCACAAAACAGATCCTCTAATTGATTTCGATGTGTCTAGCACATAACGACTAGGTACATGATCTTATTAGATCGCATATACCCCTTTTTTGGCGATTAGATTATATTACAAACATTGTACTTTAATTATAAATTTACAGGAGATAGATTTACAACAATTCTTTTTTTTTTTTTTTTAAACAAAAAAAAACATCTAAGTCCATGCTCCCTGGTTATTGGGGCACCTAATGTTGAATTAGCCAAAACGCCCGCAAAACCATGCTTAGAAACAATGCAGCCCGCACAAACAGGCAAGAAATATATATACATCCATATCGCGTCAATGGTCGGACCGCATACTATGTACAGACAATGAATCCATTCCCTTCCCCCAATGCTTACAAAACCACTACCTGTGGTTTATTTGCCAACCGCCCCGAATCGCGATACATGCAAGCCGCATTAACCATCCATCCACAGCCGAGATGCTCCCCACCCCAGATCCTCGCCCATACCACCCCCATAACACCATATCCGAGCACCCTGGCGGTATCTACCCATCCGGAGATATCAAATAGATCCCGCAGGAAACCAAGAAGAGAGTCCAACCGAGTACTCCTTGCACGACGCTTACGCGTCGCGCAGAGTCGTTCCCAGGCCTTTTGCGCCTCGTCCCAGTACACGGGCTCCATACCGTAGGCGGCGTGGATGTGGCCAAAGACGTGTAGGGTGGGTCGCACACGCCAGGATTCTGCGAGGAGGAATGGACATCCGGTGGAGTAGACGGGGGAGAGGTCGAGATGTGCGTGAGGCGGGGTGTGCGTGATGAGGATGTCGGTAGACGGGGGAACGGTGCCCGACCAGGCGTCGTAGTAGGGAGGGTAGGTGAAGGCGTGTTCGGGGCCGAAGGGCATCAGGGCAGGGACGTGAGGAGCGCCGTAGAGAGTGAGAGAGCGAGGGCGAGAGGAGCTAGATGACGTCTGAGGGAAAGAGAGCGTGACGGAGGAATGTTGCAAGTAGTGGATGTCGCCCCAGTCGATGCGGCTGGCTGAATCGAGTTCGTCTAAGGAGCGCAGGGAGGCTGTAGATGAAGAGACGGCTGTGAATGATTGATCTCGGTCTTCGGAGAGTCGGGAGCGGACATCGAAGTAGCTGTCGTGGTTGCCACAGATGACGACCTTGTGTGGATGGGGGAGTTGGCGAAGCCAGTTGACAGCGGCTTGGATCTCGCGCACACTGCCGTCATTGCTAAGGTCTCCGGCGTGGATGAGAAGGTCGCCATCTGGAATGTCGGTATATTCGAGAGTGTGGGTGTCGGAGATGCAGACGACGCGGATTGGACGAGCGCCTGGTGCAGGGAGGTGAGGAGTACCGCGGAGTCGAAGGAGAAGATTGTGGAGGGGATAGAGGAGTGCGGTCAGAGGGGAGGAGAGAAAGTAGTCGGAGAGTGGACGACGATGGTAGGGAGAGGTCATGGTGTGGAGTTAAGAGTTGGAGTGTGAGAAGGGAGGGAGGGGGGGAGGGGAAGAGAGAGAAAGGGTTAAACAGAGGAAGTGAAAAGAGAAGAAACTTGCTGGGCTACTCTTAGCTGCTAATTTGATCATCTCGAATTATGCGGAGGTGGGGATGCGGTGCCATGGCGGCAGTCACGCCAATCAAGTGGGGTCTTCCCCTCATGTCCATTTGGAAACTTTGAAGCAGTGGAATTAGTTCGGCACGGAGGTTGAAGGATAGGTAATAGGGATACGTAAGATTGTATACGTGAGTCTACTTAGGTATTCTTTCTGAGTCTATCCTATCGAGCATTCCAGCGGTTTAGCAATCTGCCATTCCACAGAAAGGACAAGGCTCGCCAAGAGACAAGATAGTAATAGTGAATTAAATAGTAGGGTATAAATACAAAAAAGAACACAATATTATTTCTTGGTATTTATACTACTTACGACTCTATCGGAATGTGACATTCAGACGATAGATCTGTCCATATTCGGATTACGGTATAGGGCAAGGATATACAGTAAATACATAAGAGTTTATATGCCTACACATCAGCATACATACATCAAGGCTATGTACAAAATAAAAAGAACCCACCACTAGAGCCAATTTCCAAGCATACACGAATATCCTCTGCTAATTGTGCAATACATAACTGGGGATATTGCTTCTATAAAGATCTCAAAATCTTCGCCCATGAGAGTTAACGACACTGGTCGAGATGACTCAGCAAAGTCCGGACTTAGTTAACTAATAGTTAACTAGAGTCGAATGAGCCGATTATTAAGTAGAAGCGTATCTTCTTGCCTCGGATATTTTAGCGTAAAATTAACGGCAGATCTGCCGGACGATGTAGGACTCTCTGTGAAGGCGGAGCTCCGGCCTTACCTTAGGTGTTGGCCGAGAATAGCAGCTTGGCCCTAAGCTCAAGGCACGTTTTCATCGCAATCGGGTCGATTCGCTGTTTCTGAACTTCACATGTTGCCCGTGTGGGTTATACGTTTTGGCTCTTGAGCTAAAAAGATTTAAGGAAGATGGCCCCCGGTCTTCACCGACCTCTTTCTAAATGAACCAACATTTTTTCCATCGGTTCTGGCAACTGTTGGTTACTATTCTATGATTCTCCACAGACCTTGTTCTGAAATTTTCACTCCTTGATAAACAAAGTCCGCCTGTTGCACTTACTGTTAGAAGGGACGATAACAATGCAGGATACCACGATAGACTTTGAGGTGTGACCAGCTCTTGTGTAAGCATTCCGGATCAAGGACTCCTGAGCTGCTGCACTGGGTATAGCCATTTGACTCGTCTGCCCGTCGTAGCTGTTCATGGTCGAGCGGATCACAGGCCGAATTGGGTCTCCGTCTCGCACCGCGTCATCCAGCCGTTTAATATAGAGGGCGTTCACCGCCTCACCACGAGCAAAACCATCAGCTTCCCTGTCAAAGGTCTTACATGCTTCATCAGGTGCCAATGCCAGATTTTCTGACATGCATTTGGTCATTGTTGGGGTCAACACAATGCTTGACCCGGCGACAATCGCAGAGGAGCACTCCTTGGAGGCCACAGACTGACAGGCCACATGAAGTGCTGACATGGAGGCCGAGCAGGCTGTCCTGATGGTCATACTGCTCTCACAAGTTATACAGTCATTGAGGTATTATGCCCATGATTGGGTGCAGGACTAATCTGGGACCTCTGAGGTCGTACTGATAGGACACATAGTTGGACAAGCCGAGGTCAGATGCACTGAAGGCATAAGACCGGCTCATGGACAGCGGATCTCTTAATGATATTTTCAGCCAGTCCTCTCAATATCCTTCCCGCGCCAACCAGTCTGGCCTGCATTATCCATGCATTCCCAGACAACCTCCATCAGAAGGCGTTGCTGGGGGTCCTGATATCCCGCCTCAATGGGCCCTACTTTGCTCGCGGAGAAATAGATTTCAGCAAGATCATCGTCTAGAAAAAACCCACGTCTTACTTTCACCGCACGCGACTGGGAGTCACTATAGAACGCGTCGATATTGTACCGGTCCTGGGGGACTTCACGGCTCACATCCCGCTGGCTAAGCAGGAGATCCCAAAAGCTGTCGGTTGACCTCACCCCGCCAGGCAGTCGAACCGCCATGCCAACGATCGCGATCGGGACTTGCTTGGAGGTATCATACTGGATGTGTGGCTTATCCTGGTCACCCCGTTCTCGAGGGCTCTCGTTGAACTCATCGGCGCAGAGAATATGGATACATTGACGTCGGGCTTCGAAATTCCAAAGGCATTGCCGTGTGTTTCACAATATTCACGAGCTTCCACAACAACCGAGCCCATGATGATGGTAGCGAAGTGAAAACAGCAAGAAACACACGAAAATTAGTTTTGGGAGCTGAAGGTAATATATACTTCTTTGCGTATTGGTGTGCCTATTTATGCCTGGCCTCAAAAACCCGTCCTGGCATTCTACGGTTACAATCTCATGCAGCTGGATGTATCATGACACAGGTCACAGAACTAAAGGTCGATGAGATATGGACATGTTTATTGGACCCATCACTTGACTGCATTGGCGCAGTCTGGGAGCGCCTCAGACTCTTCTATCACACCGCTTCTCTCTAAACAAGTTGCTCATTGACTATTTCATGGCACGGAACTGATCAGTGTCCTGCAAAGAATTGAACCATTGGCTAGCCGAACCCAACCATTTGCAAAAGGGGGCAATATCTATAGTTATATGATAAAATACTAGCTTATAGTTTACCGTAGGCGAGGCATTTATTGGTAGCGTTCTTATATTAGTCCTTTTGAGCAGTGAGATTCTTATAATTAATGATGTGCAGTTGATGTTGCAGGCCGATGCAATGTGATGTAATTAATAATGTGGGCAACAATACTAAAGTCCCGCAAGCAACCCTCTTACCAAACTGCATATAGCTCTTGCCGAATAGGTCACATTGAGCTGTCATATAGGACAATGATGCACGTAGATCCCATGTTACCGGATAGAACTTGGCTATTTTAAGCGGCTTTGGGATAGTCTTGCCGTCCCTGGAAACCCCAATAATGGGTTGTGCTACGTGATTTTGACCTGGAGGCACTAGGGAGGCATTGTGAGGGATGTCGCAGGGAACGAGTCATGCTAGTTGTTGCGGCAGCCAAGCAAGACAGCACATCGCGTGGCTCTCAGGCGAATTGTCAGTCAAGATTATGAGTTGTCACGCTCTGGGAACTAAAGCTCACACTGCTTCTGCCACCTTGTAGGGCTATTTCGTGGATTTTTTAAATTAAGATATTTGCGTGCTCTTCAGAGAAAGACGATGGTCAAAATTGTATATCTTGTTAACCAGAAAGATACTAAAATGGTCTGTATAAAGGCCAATTAGTGTGTCTACGCTTTTTGTGGCCTAGTGGCCCTTTTGGTCGAACGCCTATCCAGCAGTAGAACAAGACCTAATATCTCTAATTCATCGGAAAATATCTCGTTGATCTCACCCCTTACATAAACGTGGCCCAGCCCCTTCTTGACAACAAGCTTTGTCCGGAGCTGACTATATATTACCTCCTCCTTATCGTGAACACTTTTCGTACAATGTTTCATCCTGCCACTTCTCGTTAGCCTTATCTTGCTATTCAACCACAATCCCTTCACTCCTTACACCACATCAACCCTTGCCCACAATATCGACTATGAGATATACACAGACCCTGGCTGTTGCATTCCTTGTTGTGGCAAACCAAGTACTCCTTCGGTAACCGTCGTTTAACTTTGATCTCTGGATATATCTACTACATCATTAGTTACGTTTTATATCCGTCATGGTTAGTTAGGACTGACTTTTTGACATACAAAAAAGAGCGCAATCAAAGCTCGCGACACCTCTTCACGTACCCTTTCATATGTTGCGGGAAATCCTCATCCCACAGGGTAGAGCTTTTGAGATACTGTGTCACCTTCTTGCAATTGTTCTCCTTTGCCCAGGAAAGGAGAGGTGAACATTGTTAAAAGCATGACTCTGTGCTTTCGCCTTTGCACAGTCAAGAAATGGCTGCAAAAGCTCAGGATGGCTGCAGAAGTGGGCATCTTCCCTGAGCTTGCTGTTGCAGTCTGCAACTACTCTCTGATAGACTCGATCACCAAAGGTGGCGACGACATCTTTTGCGTCTGGAGCTCCAACATGCTCCGCACCAGCTTCCGCCAGTGGCTTGACAATGGATTCCATGGCATACTTATCCCAATGGTCAAACCTGGGCTCGCACCCAGCTTGGCAAGACTGTTTCCGTACATGTTCGACGATAGCGCCCGGCAAGTCCGACACAGCGTTCAAGGCACAGATGCAAGAGGTTCCCAGGATACCAGCGACCATGGGGGAGAATCCTGTGCATGCCATGAAACCTTTGTCAACCAATATGATCGATATTGGGAGCGAGGAAGTTTCGGATGATTCAGCGATCGTCGATCATGCGGTATTTCGTGGTATCCATGATGGAGCACTCAATGTGACAAATACAGCGCCTTTCAGATTGTCTCGTGTATTTAGGAAGCTCATCTTTTGCGGATAGTTTAGGAATTCAGACCTTATTTATTTGTACATTGGCCTGGCTGTTGCCTCGGTGGTGTAGCCTAAATTCTTCATGTCGATGCTTTTGATAGTCCCAAGGGTAGAGGGATTTGAGGAAATGCACAGCTATTGGTAGTTAATTCATTGGAATGTGTAACGTATCTCACAAGTGAGCGCTTTACGTAGACGAGTAGTGATGGATTGCAGCGGGTTGGGGTGAAATATGACACATCCCTTGCGTTGGGGTTGAAAGATCTATAGCCCCTGATCTACTCCAAAACCGAACTTGCAGGCAAGACCCAATTCTGAGAGCATTGGCGGAATTATTTATGTATTGAGTGCATACAAGAATTCCCGATCATGTAGAGACACTGTGGGGTAGTAAAAGCCCTAAGCACTCAATGGAAAATCATAGGACATAAGGAAATGGGGGCACAGGGAGGAAACCTGACAGGAAAATAACATTGGTGTTCTGTTATTCTTCATGTCCTATGTGAAAGTCACTCCAACAGATAGACTGTCCTCTAGATGTAATTGAGATGGCGTGGGTCACCGGAGCCGGAAAGACCTGGTTATATACAATACAGCCCTAATGCAGCAGTAGTGTGGTCAAGCTGAGCGTCTAAGTATCAAAACAGGTTAAATCGACGACTCAAAGTCGGTGTACCTAGAAATCGGTTGCCAGATGGGGACGGTCGTCACGTGGTGACCTACGGTAGTCCATAATGCAGGAAGAGTAGACAGGCGGTGAGGCAGAAAGGGCCAGAAGGATAGAAGCGTCTACCGCCTCGGGATTTGTTTGTTTTCCTGATGATTTATGATTATATTAATATGTAATCATAGCCGTATTTATTGGTAAGTTCTCTCCGTTATCTACCATTTAATAGTGATATCAGTAGCGCCTACTTTCTATTTAGCTGAAAGGCTGATCTACTCAGCCGCAGTAGATTCATCACATTCTAATCCTTGTCAACCCCTTGTCAACCCATTGACACATGAGACCAAAAGTTCTACACGAATGTCTGTTATAAACTAAGTCTTGAAACGGCCAAGTTATTAACTTCAGCTCAAAAAAACGCGATCAATAATCCGTTGGAGGAAAAGAAGAGACAAACTAACATGACGCAAGCTGAAACTGCTCAAGCAAGAGCAAAGAGGTATGAAGACAAAGACTGTCAAATCATCGATGAAAGAAAACAAAAAAAATAAAAAAAAAAAAATACAAAGAGTTGACGTTCACAGGGTTCCGATGAACGATTCATCCCGTGCCTTGATAGACCGATCGATTAAAAGCCGTGAAGAAAATGCTTGGCTCAAAAGCCTCGACCTCTGCGATGACGAGCTCAGTGATATGCGCAATATTCAGAATACCTATAAAGTTCAGTTGGATGACTTCCCCGACGTAGGATATGGGTTCCGGATCTGGTTACTCTGGGACTATGATCGGATTTGGGGCATTTTTGATCTTGGATATACAAAGGGGTTGTTCCTGATTGATCCAGGCCCAAGGATGTCAGAGTGTGACGACGATGGTCAGGTATTACCATTCGTTTGGCGTGGAATTCGCAAAGCGGCGCCGGACTACCTTCTGTGTAACGAGGATATCATGAAGGGGGAGATCCGCATAAACCCAAGGGAGTCTACACTGGAGGGCTTTTTCCAGTTTATGGCGGGTAATGGCAACGCCAGTAGCGCTGGCAGATGTGCTTTCCACGGTAAACGCCATTTTGGCCCAGCAGTGGTTCCCTATTGCTTGGAAGACGTTGTGGAAGAATGGAACGGTTATTCGCCCTTAGCAAGAGAGGAGAGCGTGCGTCAGAAACTGTCTCCGTCGGATTTAGTAGCTGATCTTCACAGAGGAGATGGAGAAACTAGTGTCAAAGAAGGCATACAATCCACTCTGGAGGAGATTAAGGCAACAGGAACTTTTATGACAAGTGGTAATCATGACACCGCAATCATTCCCGGCCTTCACATTTCAAATGTGGGGAGCATTCGGCTTCCTATATCAGCCGAAGACGCAAGGGAAATGATTCAGTCTTGCCATATGAGCCCCTATGGAAAGGGAACCGAAACTTTGGTAAATGAATCAGTGCGGAAAAGTTGGCAACTTGACGCCAATCAATTTTCTCTCCAGAATCCCAAATGGCACACTCTGGTTCGCGTGTCCGTGGACAAGGCTGTCACTGGTCTTGGCCTTCAGGCAAATCCCCTAGAGGTCAAGGCAGAGCTTACAAATTGCTTATCTATGAGGAGGGCGCATTTTTCTTGCCACATCAAGATTCTGAAAAGGTCGACGGAATGTTCGGTACGCTCGTTATATCCCTCCCGTCGAAACATGAAGGAGGGGATGTGATTGCTTCTCATAAGGACGAACGTCTCACGTTTGAAACGGCGCCAAACTCCGAATTTGGTTTTTCATGGGCTGCTTGGTATGCTGATGTCACGCATGAGGTAAAGCCTGTTACATCCGGATATAGGATTGTCCTGGTTTACAACTTGATCCATCGCCCGTCAGCTGCGCTCCTACAATTTCGCGGTAACAAAACAGAAAGACTTACTCATCTGCTTAAATCTTGGGCCCGTGCCGCTGAAGAACCCGGCCAATATCTAGATGGTTGGGATGATGATTTCAACAGCGCCTGCCCACCAGCGCTCGTCTATATACTCGAACATCAGTATACCCAGGCGGAGCTCAATTTTGCTCGACTAAAAGGTGTTGATCAGCCTCGTTTTGCAGAACTACAGAATGCATGTGAAAGGACTGGGTTCGATATCTTCCTGGCCAACATTGAGAAAATGAAGACGGGTGGAGTTAATGAGGATGGGTACTACGGTGGCTACTATGGCCATGGATGTTATCATAGCGATGGCCCTCACAGCATTGTAGACCTAGTTGAATCTACCCTTGAGTTGTCACATGTGGTGAATGCAAAAGGCGATATTGTCGGAAAAGACATATCCTTCCCGGAAAACATGCTAATTCCAGAGGATGTTTTCGACCGCGACCCGGATGACGAAGATTTTGAAGGTTTTACAGGAAATGAGGGTGCTTCAGCGACTCACTTTTATCGAGAGACTGTAAGTTTTTGTGCTAATAACCATACATTGCTATTCTCCTCTATATCCTCGCTGCTCACTATGGCTTCCTAGGGTGCATTAATCATGCCAAAGAGATTTCACTTCTTGTTTGTACTTGAGAAGTTGAAACATGGCCAGGGTAATGCTGAGCAATTTCTGGAAGATAGTCGTCGTGTTGTAAGAGAACAACCAAATGACAAAGGGGCCAGGCAAAGACTATTACAAATCTGCAGAATGCTTACTTTGGAGGGACGTTTATATGTAGCGACAGAATGCGCCGACTCGGTTATGCAGATTGCTTTTGAACTCGCTGACATGGAATTGTTTGGCCGGAGTATGGTGTTACTTGGTGGTGAATTTTCGTCCTCTCAGATCACTCAAATCGCCAAGACTATTTTTCAAATTGGCCTTCACGTTATTCGCCCGTCGTAAGTCAAAGCCATGTCATCGTGTAGCGTTTATGCACTGACTTTCTTTTGCAGCCTGAACAAAGTATTCGCGAGGAAAGGACATTATAGCTACAACAATGAATCGTTTTTTCGACGAATGAATTTATTATCCCAATTAGCCAAAGAATATCATTTGCTTTGCGAGGAACAGAGCCAGAAGCCGTCAGCTGAGGTAATAGAGTGGCAGGACAACACTTTTAATAATATACTCTCTACTGAACTTAGAGGATCGGAATCAGATGGGCATGATCTGGCAAAAGCACTGAGTAACTACCCTGTAATGGGGTCGTTCTCAAGGTAAGACATGCTTCTTCGGCGTAAATTTTATACCTCTAACTGTATTAGAACCGCGGCCTTCCTGGAGACCAATTTGTCGAATACTGCTTTCGTTCTGTCATTTATTACAGCAGCACATGACTACTCACTTACGGGGAACCTCGATAAGAGTGAGGTAGGTGCAGTGCTTGAAAGGCTACTCCCAATAATTGTTCAGTCTTTCAAGATTGAGAATACAACAAGTTTACGTCCCGCTGAAACACCGTTTGCCTTGAGCTCTTATTGCGCTTACCCGAAGACCACTTCCCGGATTTCTTCAAATACAGTTATCAAGTTAATTCAGCTAGCCGATGCCACCAACGCGAACGTAACGGGAGTAATGGACACCCTTGTTGAGTATGCGGCAAATGTCAAGGGAAGCGAAATAGAGAGTACTTTCCATAAATTCCTATTTCCGGTGGCGAATGGCATTTCCAAACACATAGGAACAACAAAGCGTCCCTTTACCACCAGTGAACAGCGTTTTATAACGGTTTTGTTGACATCATATGTGACTGACTACGTCAAAAATGCCCCATCACCACCACCAGACTGGAAAGTCAGGACTACTATCCACTGTAGTTGCGCTGACTGTGACTCTCTGCGCACATTTATCAATGACCTACATGCGAAGACCAAGGATTTTCCGATGGCAGAAAAGCGCAGGAAGCACTTGGACCAACAAATCGATAAGTCTTATTTCACCACAAGCACAATCAAACTGCGCTCACCGTACATACTCCGAGTTGAAAAAACGAAAGCTAGACTTGTTTCCAACTTTATAGGGTGGATCAAACGAGCACAAGCTGCGCAATCTGAGCTGAAGCGGTTATCCGAAACGGCCCCATTGAAAGAGATTCTTGGAGATAATTACAACTCTATCGTTGAGCACAAAAATCTGCAAATTCCCAATAATGTATCACCCTCACTAGGTGAACTTACTAACCAGAATGTTCGAAACACGGTTCAAAGCACCGTATCGCGGAAGCGTCCTTTCGGGTACTGAGAATTGATTCTTTCTGCCTATGTCTGTTGACAATCTGGATGAATGATAAGTTGCGCTAAGTGGGGACTGTATGCACAGAAAACTATAATAAAAGTCTTACGGCGTTTCTTGAACCAGTAATGCCATATATGTTACAGCCAGTTGTGGGTAAATATGGAAGTTCAACCCTATTAATGCTGTGAGGAATATGTGATCATCCTGTACACCTTGATAAAACGGATCGATATTATCCAAGGTGGCGATCTAACGAAACATCAAACATAGAGAAGGAAGGAAGAAAGAAAGAATTCTATCGTACAGGAAATGTGGGAAAACCGTCCTACCAGGTCGAAAATGGAAGGAGTAAGAGCCAAAGCTTCTGCAGAAAAGTGGACGACCGTTAGTCGAAGGAACTACGGAGTAATGATCACCTTTTAGTAGTGTTTGGAGATACTCCACAGCGAACTGATCTTCGCATGACGTCTTTCGGATGATGTTGGTCTCGATGAGACCGAATGGGGAATTATGCTAGGGGATCCAGAGTGGTAGTAGTAGGGAAGGAGAAACTCGGACTTTCCAGGATATCTCCATGCTCACCCACGTTTTGCACCTAGTCTAGATTCGCATCGCTTCTTGCGGAGCACTTTGAAGTCTAGAACGGGGGAAGTACATTCATCAAGACAAACTGTAAGAAATTAGGATTTTGCATGGGGGATCTTGTAGAAAGGAGAGACCTTAGCGCCGATCCCACGCCCCTTAAGAGATGGATGGAAAACAATGATGAGATTAATAGTCCTTGGTATCGTGATCCCTAGATCCCGCCGCTCTGTTGCATAGATTCCCTTGGTCAACCTAGATAATATTTGTTCTATCTATTTTTCAACATTATTTTCTAGGAAACTAGATGGGCAACGGTAGCAGCATTCCAGCTGAGCTTGTTTGGTCGTCCATGTTCCAACCTCTTCCTGCTAGGTGTCCGATTTTCTCCATCCTGTACCAACCGCCCAACCACAATCTCAACCACCAATCCATTCATGATTTGCCACATCGGTACAGGATAGTTGTGTTCGTGCAGGTCAACATCTCGCCTTAACTAGGGAGTGTTCATCCATCTTGTTCTACATTGAGACAGGACCGGTTGAAGACATTCTCCGTCGATACTCTTTTTACTGCATATACTTTTTTTTTTTTTTTTTTTTTCATGATTTTCATTTTGATCTGGTTTTCTAATTGACCCTTATATATACTATATATTTTTCGCCCGTGGGGAAGCATATTCCTTCAAGCGAGATCTGAGTGGACTCGCGCAGGTGTTGGTCAATATTGTTTCAATCCCGTTCTATCGTTTGCGTCATACACTATTGCATTGATCCCGGGCATTCTACTGTTCCCATTACCCTGAAGTACCAGCAGGCCTTCTCTTTTTCTCTCTCTTCTCATTTCTTTTGGAGTTTCAATTTCCGTTGTAGAGTCCGACCGTGTGTCTCCGATCCATCTCCCTCGAGCCTAAGCCTCCTCAATTACGGCCGCTGCGACGAGAGACCAGACAACCCCTCGCAAAACCCGCCGCCGCTTCTCCGCCCACACACAGGACCCTCTCTTTCTCTACTTGCGCCATCCTAACTTTTTTTGCCCCTTCCTTCTATCTTTTCGACATCCCCCCTTTTTCTTTGTTAAATTTCTCTTTGTGAACTTGTCTCTTCCTGTTTGCCATGGATGGGGATGATATCACCAAAGCCGTGCTGAATAAAGGGAAGCAAATGGCTAGCGTCGCTGCGTCTGCTGCCAATGGCAACGGCGGTAAGAAGAGAAGAAAAGGGACCGACTTGAAGCCGATCGTCACCAACGAAGCCGCTTCACCCACTGTTGAACAGACTGTCACAGCTGAGGGGTACGACCAGATCCTTTTTGTCTAATTTCTCAACCCCCTCCCTTTATCTTCTCTTTGATTCCTTTCTTATCCCTCCCCTCGTTACTGCCCAGTCCGTTGTCCATTCTTCTAACCGATATGGGTGGCAGAGTTCCCGCATACGGTGTCCCACCATCGCGATCCCCCTCCACATCTTCCGTCGAAGAACTCGAGACGACCGCTGAGGAGGAGGATTCAGAAGACTACTGCAAGGGTGGTTATCACCCGGTCACAGTTGGCGAAACGTATAACAATGGTCGTTATGTTGTCGTGCGCAAGCTAGGTTGGGGTCACTTCTCAACTGTCTGGTTATCCCGCGATACAACCAACGGCAGACACGTCGCTCTCAAGGTCGTGCGCTCGGCCGCCCACTACACCGAAACTGCCATCGATGAAATCAAGCTGTTAAATCGCATCGTGCAAGCCAAGCCTTCCCACCCCGGTCGCAAGCATGTCGTGAGTTTGTTGGACTCGTTCGAGCACAAGGGTCCTAATGGGGTTCATGTGTGTATGGTCTTTGAAGTCCTGGGCGAGAACCTTCTCGGCTTAATCAAGCGCTGGAACCATCGCGGTATCCCTATGGCCTTAGTCAAACAGATTACAAAGCAGGTGCTTCTGGGACTGGACTATCTTCATCGGGAGTGTGGAATCATTCATACGGATCTAAAACCGGAAAACGTCTTGATCGAGATTGGTGATGTGGAGCAGATCGTGAAGGCCTACGTTAAAGAGGAATCGAAGAAGGATCACAAGGAAGATAACCGCAACGGGCGGAGACGGCGTAGGACGTTGATCACGGGGAGCCAACCGTTACCCAGCCCTCTCAACACCAGCTTCGATCTCAGGCACAGCTCTCATCCTTCCCACAGTAGTCTCAGTCAGATGGTGAGCGAGTCGCCAGGTATGTATTTCCCGATGCGATTCAGGATCTCTGTCGGTGGTTGATGGCTCACCTGCTGTAGGTCCTTCTTCGAATGAGGGCTCATCGATGAAAGATTTGCTAGGCATCAGAGACGAGGATGAGAAACAAAAGCAAAGGGAGAAGACCACGTATGTTAATTCCAGTGTGTAATTCTTCATTTTCCGCCCTTGCTTACCGGTAGACAGGGATATTCTGGAACGTGAAGTGTCGGGTATCTCGCTGGATAAGACGTCGAATGACGAGCCGGACTGCGACATTATCTCCGTGAAAATTGCCGATTTGGGCAATGCCTGCTGGGTAGGACACCATTTTACCAACGACATCCAAACGCGGCAATACCGGTCGCCTGAAGTAATCTTGGGTTCCAAATGGGGGGCTAGTACCGATGTTTGGAGTATGGCTTGCATGGTATGATTAGCAAATGTGCCATGATGATAACCAGTTTATTCTAACCAACCCTGTAGGTATTTGAACTCATTACGGGTGACTACCTTTTCGATCCGCAATCGGGCACGAAGTATGGCAAAGACGACGACCATATTGCGCAGATAATTGAGCTCCTGGGGCCGTTCCCTAAATCTCTTTGTCTTTCAGGAAAGTGGTCACAAGAGATTTTCAATCGCAAAGGAGAGCTGCGAAACATCCACCGACTACGTCACTGGGCATTGCCTGACGTGCTGCGCGAGAAGTATCAATTTTCAGTCGAGGAGAGCATGCGGATCAGCGAGTTCCTTTTGCCTATGCTAGAAGTGTCCCCTGAACGACGAGCCAATGCCGGCGGTATGTCGTCGCACGAATGGATGAAAGACGCGTTGGGGATGGATGGAGTTGATTTAGCTATACCGCCGGGTAGCAGAGGAGAAGGGATTGAAGGCTGGGCGACGGAGGTTAAGAGGAGATGAAGCTTGACAAGATAACAATGCATCCAAAAAGTGAGTGACATTGACCACCCACCGAGTTGATATGAATGAGACCTATTTTTCCCCTATGCTTATCCTTGATTTTGGTTTTTATTGGTTGATTCCTGGATGCTTATGAATTCTTTGACATGATGTGCATGCCCTATGTTTGTGCAACCTTACCATCTATTCTTTTATTGTTGATGCCACTCACTCTCCGTCTCGTTCTTTATTACCTCTATAGAGACATACCTTATTCTGCTTCTACCACATTCTCATCATATATCAACACTTGTCTATCTTGAGGCTGGCGCTTAGACATTCGAAAGACCCTTGCTTGAACATCTGACGTTTTTTCTCGGCTCATTTATGCTCTTATCTTCTCCATTGTCTTCTGCTTACGAAGTGTTAAGCTATTGCGACTATGATTACGAGGGCACTGCAGTTTATGGGATTTGGGTTGGTGTCATGGTGATACAATGACAGAGTTCTCGTTAGAGAATCTGTAAATACGATTGAATGCACATGCATTATGTGACAGTAGTCTTCTATAATGTAGATGTGGACCACATTCTACTATGTCTACATCTCATCCATTTTATCACCCAACTTCGCTTCCATTTTCACTTAACCCCTCCTCACTTGGCAACTCCTCCGGAAACCATCCATACCGCGCCAAATCAACATAGAAATCACCCATACTATCCATATCCACCTCAACCCCTTCCTGCCGCAGAGCCTCCGCCTGACGTTCCGCACTCCCAGGTTCCCTAAACTATCAGACACCCACCGACAACTATTCAGAACGCGCTCAAAACCAACCTATGCGAAATCATTCCTTTGGAGTTGATCACCCTCTGCCAGGGAACATTCCCCGAATGATAGTAATGTCCCGGGTCAGAAGGGAGATGTTTTAAACATATTCCGACTTGGCGAGGCCGTCGAGCTTTTTCCAGTTAGTAGATATTGGATATAGAAGGAAAGTAGTAAAATAGTAGGCAGTAGGAAAACTGCTAGATAGATAGACAGGCAGATAGGTAGATAGGTGGTAGCTTACGTTCCCCCAGTAGTCGCGCTATGTGTCCGTAGGATGTCACCTTTCCGGCCGGGATCTCCTGGACGGCGGAGTAGACCGCGTTGAACCAGAACTCGGCTTCGTCGGTACGGGGCATAACTGTTAGATAGGTAGATACCCAGGTTCTGGATGAAGGAATCTGGGATGGATGAATTGGTTGATTATTTGATGCCGGAGGTGGGGGGTACAGGATACGGAATACTGAACCAATCAGAGCTGAGGATATTTGTAAGATTTCTGTATGGACTGTCTAATACACTACTAGGCACTTATTACCTACATCCGTGAAGTATGGATATTAGTAGTATATGGAAAAGGCAATGTTGTAGGCTCTCGAACTCTAAGCCCTGAAGAGATTGCACAGGTTCTGGATAGTTTCCCCGACTGAATGCGCGGAAAAGTTGAGAAGAAGTCGGAGGGCTGGTGGGCGGGTTGTTACGGTTACGTAGCAACTGATGAATCTTGGTAAGGATATTAGGCCGAATTTTGATGGGGATGGGGATGATGATGGGTGGGGGGAGAAGAATTGTTTTTGATATGTGGATCTCTATGAATTATAATGTAGGGGGTTATGGATGAGTTTGTATATCGAGCGGAGATGCAATTTCACTTGGCCTTGGTATGTGTGTCGTATAACATAGCTAATTATAATATGCTGCAGGTTCAGGCAAGGGATGTAAGGACGTTCAGGTGCCTATTTTAATTGTGGAACATTGAGTCTTTAGTTCTGGTTTCTGTAATCTTGGTATCTGTATTTTTGCTAATATATAGTCATACTTGTTTATTATTAAGCTTTACATAACTAAATATTTAACTATGTTTATACATTGGATAATAGTTATTGATGAAGTTGTGGACCGTACTGGGAGCATGCTGTTGTGTATAGGTATGCTAACTCTTCTATATGGCACAACAGAGCAAGTATCAGACTAAGACTGCCACAAAAGCGGATAATTATCGGTTGTTTGCATTGACAGTCGCATTGAAAACCTTCAATTGGGTCAACGGGAAAAGCGCTTAGGATGGTTTAATGTATAGAGCCTTTGGAGGCGATTGTTTGCCACAATGCTGAACATGTCATAGTTAAGTAGATTATAGAATGCAGTGAAGTGCTTTTATATTAGAACTATAGCAGCTCATTGCTACTCGCGCAGCTGCTTTCCAAATACTTTAGAGTCAATAATACGATGAAGGCTTTTTTTTTTTCAATCTAAATCACAAGAAATATTAGTTACATTCTTCTGATTTTGACATGAGACTTATGGTTAGACACTTCAATTGCTTGCTCTATCCCTCCGTATAGCCGATCTATGTCTATTTGTCTAGTTGTATGTAATATCTTCCCGACCTTCCTATATCTGAATGAATCGTCTCAATCTTGCTTCTTCCCCACAGTCCCACCGTTCCGCAACCCGAAGAACAGAATGAAAACAACAATAGCTGCACCCGCGAATACAGTCCAGAAAGCAGCCCGATACCCCTTCATGAGTGCCTCTCCATGGTCCACGTTAGCCGTATGCTCGGTAACAGACGCCGCAATGGCTGCTGTGACGGCTAGACCGACTGAGTTACCGAACTGCGAAACCTCGTTGAAGACGCCTCCAGCTAGCGACTGGATCTCAGCCGGGAAGGCATCGGATATAACTAAGTTTGAGACGGTGAAGAGAACTGGAGTACAATCTTAGCACTAATTAAGGATAAGGAGGAAGGAATATTACCATCAGCATTGACCGGAGAGAGAAACAGTGCCCAGAAAGGCGCAAACCAATAATTCTCGTTGACTTTGACGGTTGCCATAAGAACTGGTGCGATTACAGTAATAAGCGCTGAGACAACAGCAAGCGCTCGGACTCTGACTCGGGATATGAGGAAAGCAGTTGCAATGTTTACGGAGACTCCCATGACTACATGGGGAAGGAAGCGGATGGAGCTGTCAAAAGCAGAGAGCTTTTGCACCTGTTGAAAACTGTGTAGAAGTACGTGTTAATAGTATACTCGGGGCAAAAGAAGAGCGGGAAATATTCGGCTGCACATACTAGAGCGTGGTGAAGTATTCAATACCATTCATAGCTGCCCAACAGAAAAACACCGAGACACAGACTGAAGTAAATCGAGCATTGCGCCAAAGACGGTTGGGAATAAGGGCCGGTTTTTCCTTTTGCGACTGGCGACGCATCCAGAATGGAAATGCTAACAAGAGGATTCCGGATATAGTGAGGCACACGATATTCTGGACATCGCGCATATGCCGGTAAGAGGAGCTCGTCATGGCCAGAACATACATCAGTAGACCGAGGGATGCACTCATTAGGATGGCCCCGACCCAGTCAATGTCTTCAATTAATCGACGCTGCCATCTCTTCTCCGAGTGGTAGTAAACGGAGGGCAGAGACCAGATGGACGCCACTGAGAGACAGAAATTGATAATCGCCATCATGAAGTAAGCCCATCTCCATCCAATGGTGTCGGTGAAAATGCCACCAAGGACCAGTCCTAGGGCATAGCCGAGGGGCTGTCCCATGCCATTCATTGCAAAAGCAGTGTTGCGCCATGGACCTCTTGGAAAGGTGTTGGTTATGAGGCTGACTGCTGTTGGGAGACACATCGAGATCGCAATACCCAGAAATGTCCGAAACAGAATGAGCTGGAGACTGGTTCTGGATAGCCCGATGGCCACTGTAAAAACCACATAGAGGAAACTGCCAATAACCCACATCATTTTTGGGCCTATAACATCGGCAACCGCACCGAAGATCAGTAGTAAACATCCTGCTGCAAGAGAGTAGACAGCCGCAGGCCAAAGAATCAGGCCTTCGGGGATCCCTACATCATGTGCGATACGGGGAAGGGCGGCAATGAGAATACCGGATCCCGTGGTGTTCAGGAAGCTAACTCCAGCCAAGGTGATGATCACTGTGATGCCCTTGGCTTTGGATATTTTTGGGGGATGTTCTGACGTCTCTCTTTCTATTGATGCGGCTTGGCCTTCAGAGGACCCATTAGAGATAGAAGAACCCAGGACTCGATGTTCGCAATTTGCAGAATGGTGACTTTTAAATGACTTTGGACGAGCAGGCGGTGCCTGGGTTGCTGGATGGGCAACCAGGTCGATGGCCGATGTGCCGGGATCCTGTACAGTTACACTCATTGTGGACGCCATCTCTCCAGGAAGCAATTGACAGCGAAGTAGAAGACTTGCAGTGATACCGAGAGAGATTGGGAAAAGATAGGACTTGTATTTTCACCCTATTGTGTGGTCAGGCAAGCGAACAGAAAGGAACCAACAGTATGACTCCTCTGAATCATGGTGCTTACCTGTATATAGTCAAGGCCTAGATTCTAGGAAGCCACCAAAATTCAGATCACTTGCGCTCAGTATGGTTAGGCGTAACAAGAGATACAAACCTATATTTAGTATTAAACTACAGGACATACACTTGGCATAATTGAAGTAAAAGCTCTCCAGGATCAGTTGGATTTTGACAGCTGATATCAGATACGTGCAACCCGCTGTGGGTCCGGAGCGGAGCAGATTCCGGGCTTTATAATAATCCAAGTTTAGCATCGGATAGAGCCATAGCAGCTACGGCATCCTAGAAATTGTAAGAGATGCTTATTGGGTAGGATATACCCTGTATATTGTCTGGTTCTGCTAAGGAACAGGGCTTGTTAGCATGATTTGTAGAAATTTAGTGTGCTCTATCACATCAAGAGTTACTAATACAGCTGACTTTACAGCGGAATTTAGTAGAATGTCTGCTGAGGGCAAGAATGTTCTGCTAATACAAGAGTAATATTGTTTAGTAAACAGAAAGTCTCATTATTCAGCTCTTGTTTTGTCATTCTGCACATAATCTTGGTGATGATGGCACTGAAGAATAAGCACCATTCCACTTCCGGTACATGATCAGCCAATCCCGGACCAACTAAAATCCGGCTATCAAGATAATCAGAGTGAGACCAACTTCCACAGCCTTTACTTCCGCGGCAAGAAAAAAAAAAAACAAACATTTTCTTTCACGCGCTGTTCAAGATGCCCTCCTCGCTGGCCGATTACCTCGCCAAAAACTACCTCACCGCTGATACCGGGTCAGAACGCCCCAAGAAAAAACGCAAGAAGACCAAACCCTCCGAAGGCGCCGGCCTCATCATCGCCGATGACGATCCACCCGATCTTCGCACCTCAGCCTCTGCATTTGACAATGATGATGAGGATCGCCCGTCGGTCGTGACATCTGGCCGAAGCGCGGAATTCCGTCGCGCGAAGAAATCCAATTGGAAGGTTATCGGGGGATCTGCAGACAGCGAGAAGGAAGCAGCGGATGCGATCCTGGCCTCTGCAGCGGCTGAGAATGCCGCTCGTCGGAACGCAGATGAAGATGCACCTGCTGTGGCGGAGGAAGAGGTCGATGATGACAACGACGGGACGCGCATGGAGTCTGGGGCCCGGGCGGGTCTTCAAACGGCAGAACAGACAGCAGCCATGGTGGCAGCGCAGGAGCGACAACGAAAAATAGAGGCGGCGAAATATAAGGACAGTCCGCAGGAGGGACAGACACAGGAGACGATCTACCGTGATGCGTCCGGACGGATCATTAACGTGGCGATGAAACGGGCGGAAGCGCGACGAGCGGAGGAGGAGAAGCGGGAGAAGGAAGAACAGGCGCGCGAGGAGCTCATGGGCGATGTGCAGAGACAGGAGCGAGCGAATCGAAAGCAGCAGTTACAAGAGGTACGGGCAATGCCCGTGGCGCGCACGATCGAGGATGATGCTCTGAACGAGGAGCTCAAGGAGCAGCAGCGGTGGAACGATCCTGCAGCTCAATTCATGACCAAGACGAAAGGCCCTGGGAAGAGTGTCACGGGTCGTCCGTTATACCAGGGGGCGTTTCAACCAAACCGGTATGGGATCAGACCGGGTCATCGATGGGATGGGGTGGACCGCAGCACTGGGTTTGAGAAGGACTGGTTTGGAGCCAGGAATCGCAAGGGAAGACTCGAGGCATTGGATTACCAGTGGCAGATGGATGAGTGATTGTGCGATGGGTGAGCATGGAGTGCTACTGGTATGCAGGGTGATATGCATGAAGCTCTGGTGCTGGACACTGGATGGTATACAAAACTGATGCATCTATTACTAGCTAGCTAATGAATGTGGTCTGCAGTGTCTATATAGGGGATTCTTGAGGTGTTCAGTACTAGAGATTGTATTATCATGCTAATAAAGTAGGTGAGATCACAGCAGAAAAGGAAGGGGTTAGTATACTCCATCTTGGGTTAGCTACAAGGAATGACTATATGCCTGTAGGGAGTACTGAGATCAACATGTGACAGAAAAGAGTGACCTTTTCATCTCATTCAGGTAAACCTGATAAGAGAAGGCATCACTGTCTAACCTCGAGTAGGCTGGAATGCGGCTGATCATTTTATCACGGGCATTTCAATCAGAGAAGCCAAAAAGGGACACTCTGATGCCATGATGCATTTTGGTCTTGGTCTGTCCGCAGCATATGGTGCAGCAGGATCGAGTCATCGGGCGCATGAGTGGGGTTCACCAAGCACGCCAGGTGATAAGCACGCAGTTTGTCGTCATCGCGGGGAGGCACAAGATGACTCAGGATATTGCCACCATAGAAATGTGCACTTATTGCCACGCAAGACCAGACGTAAGAGGCGGCTTTGGCTGGCTGACAAATACCGCCACGTCCAGGATGTATCAACCTCCCAATCCAATCAGGCACAACGTGTCTGACCCTGTGGATCCGATTGATCGCCTCTTATCTGCCAGGGTGAGGAGTCTCTGAATCAACCTTGGGGTCTGAGTGAGGGAATGAGCATCCATGGGTCAGTAGTGGCGGCAACAGAAGGACCTTGGGATCCAGGGGTGAGAGAGCGATCCATCCAATAATTGAGACAAGCCAATGGATTCTCTCCTATCAACTCGTGGTTATCGCAGGAACACGTCCAGCGTGACCTGCCGCAATCAGCATCGCCTCGTCTGGGAGGCCCCGACCCCGTGCTGCCTGTTGCACATGCGGAGTCTATTCGGATATAGAGAGGTCGAGTATGGGGCTCTTGCCTTCTCATTTCCTTTTCTCTGAGGGATTTCTTTTCTCTCTTCTTCTCCTTCCTCTTCCCCCTTTTGGAGGCCCTGTTAAGGATTAACCCCCCATTCTTCAGCGCTAGTATTTGTTGATGACTGTGCGGAGCAACAATAGGAAGACCTATTTTGCTCCGATGACTGGAACAAGGCCGAGGCCCCGGTGACTCAGACAAAGACCAACTTGCATTCTAATCTGTCGGATTCCCCTGGATCTGCCTTTGTCTTTACTCTTATTTACCGGTTTCCAGCACGTTCCAGCCTTCGTCTCTTATAACGTCCTCTACAGGCTACCCTGGCTGGTATAGGCAAGAGCTACCGCCGAGCTTATCAATCTCCACAGTCCACCATCATCTGGAGCAACTTATCTTGAACCATCTTGACCATGTCTGGATCTATTGTTGGCAGTGACCTGCGGGGACCTGGCACTGGTGCCAAACGAGTCTATAACCAGAAGGCGAAATGGGCGTACGGTGGTCGAGCTGCCTTGCCTCATCGCGAGGTGTCTGAATACTTCCCGGTAACCCGTCCTGCAGTACCCTCTACTCATTACATGAAGTATGTCTCCATTCTATCCCGATCTTAAGGAGAAAACCATATGCAGTACTGACTATACTGCAGCTTTCATCGCTCCCTTCAACTCAGTCGGAAGGCGAAGACGAAGCAGCTTGTCACTGATGCCAAGATCTCCCTACGGAACGACATCCGGGAGGCACTCGACAGCGCATCGGACTCTTCCGCCGGCGAAGATGTCGATGAACCCACATCGGCGCCGAATGTCACGGAGGAGCGTGAAGGCGATACGGGCGGTGCAGTTGAACCATATGATGTAGCCGGACAAATGATCCTCTCTGATGCCGTTAAGAAGGCCGTCGAGAGGTTCGAGACGCAGGAGACAGAGAAACTCGTCAAGGAATACGAGATGGTGTCACACGAGCATGAGCCTGCCCCAGGCTATTTGGCCGATGACGATTACGAGTTGGTTGATCATGTTCGACTATGATTCCTTATGATCTCCGTACTACCGTCTGATTACACCTTTGGTGTCTGTTTCTGTTTCTGGGATGGAGTTGAACAGAGTTTCTGCGGTTTCTGCGATGTTCTAACGCTACGTCATTGTTTTTGATCACGACCCGAGAATGACATGCTTTTTTAGACTGGCTGTTTCATACCCATTATATCATCTGTACAAGTTGTGTTATTATTATCAACAGGATATACTTATTATCAACTTCGTTCTAGCTCTAGAAATTGTAGAACAATATAATACTGTATAGGTAGAGTTTCTTGTAGTTTACGTCATGATCGGCTAATGCGAAGCATGTTGATTAGCCATTATAAGCAATAGTTGACGGTTGTTTGCTGTTGAGCTGGATGCACTATGGCTTATGCATCCTAGGGTTCGTCTCGCTCTTTCGCAGCAGCGTGTGCCTCAGACACCCACAGGAGGGAAGAAACCATTATCAAAGTTTTAAGCTCACTAGATAAGTTTGTTGTTCAAGTTAACGATTGACTGTCAAAGAGAATAGTGCTAATCTACGGCGTTGCTGCAGCAGTGGCGATAGGGCTGATTGTTTACCAAACCACGAATCGGGAATGGCCAGAAAAGTCTCTCCGACCGCCGATAGATTGATTCCACTTCGACTCTCTCCTTGCTCCATCACCATTGCTCTCTTCCACCCCGCCATCATTTCCGCTCCTATTATTCTCTTCCATCTGCAAAGATGGATAAACGGTCTGCTGAAAGTCCTATGGACTTTGAGTGGCAGACCCGGGCACCCGGGGATGTCACTTCACCCTTCTACCAACTCAGCGTCCAGCATGACAAGCAAAAGAAACGTACGCAGCATCTCCTCCGCGTTACCAGCGACTGAATCACCCAAATCTAATTATTATACTGGCTATAGGTCCGCATAACATGTTCAATTCCCCCGAAATGAAACTACCCGCACTGCGTGAACCCAACTCGCAACCGTACCTTTTCAACCAGCCCCAGTCCCAACTGCCACCCGGAACTCCCAAGTCGGTCTTCAACCAGGCAGCTTTCATGACACCACGCAAGTTCGATGTTGATTTCTCCTCTGGTGCTGAGAACATATCATCCCCTGAATGTGCCGATAATGAGGACACTCCCGAGCCGGCCGCGAAATCGGCACATCGAAATTCGTTGTTTAACATGTATGGGAGATTCGCACCAAGTCCTGGACGGGGCGAAATACCTAGAGCCAACCTCTATTCTAATGCATTGGCCCGAAGGGTACAGAAGAGGCGAAGGAGGGACAAAGTGTTGGATTTGCGGCTGCGAAGGGATAGTGATGATGAGGAGAGCGACCGGCCCAGTTGTAGCGAGGGGAAGCGAGTCAACAAGAAGCAGTCAAAGCACGAACAAAGCCAGATCCCAGCAGAGAGCCCGTCGACATCGCGGATGTCTTCGTTTTCAGATTTTTTTGCCTTGTTGGAGGCGCATCCCAATGTCCCTAGCATCCTGTCTTGGTGGGCTCAGTTGGTGGTAAACCTATCCCTATTTTCGCTCGCTGTCTACGTCGTTTTTGGATTTGTGTCGGCAATCCGTGCCGAGTTCGATCAGGCCGCGGAGGAGGTGTCTGATGGTATACTGGCTGAGATGGCGAGTTGTGCCAAGAGCTACGTTGATAACAGGTGTGCCGGTGGGGATCGACTACCAGCGCTGGAGACAGTGTGCGAAAACTGGGAACGCTGCATGAACCGAGATCCAGCGAAAGTTGGGCGGGCGAAAGTGTCGGCTCATACGATGGCGATCATCATCAATAGCTTCATTGATCCCATCAGCTGGAAAGCAATTGTATTTCCCTCTGTCACCCTTACCAGTAACAAGGCTAATGCTTCCACAGTTGTTCTTCCTTGCTACCATCTCGACCGTCACCATTGTCAGCAACTGGTCTTTCCGTTCGTTTAGGAACCGTCTTAATCAACACGAATATGCCCCTCCAGCTCCTACGTTTTCACGACAGCCGTCGGGCCAGCATCTTCCGTCTCTTCCTTCATCGCAGGCGCATTTCCAACACAATTCGGGACTTGGGTATCAGGAAAATACATCTGGCTACGACCAGAAGCAGGAAGCACCGTTATTGCTGGAGCAGTCTCAAACAATGAATTTCATGAACGACCGAACTCGGGATCGGCAAAAGAACATGCGCACACCAAGCCCCGTTAAAAGGGATAGAAATTTACTATAATGCCATGCATGGCTTCAACCAGCACATCAAATTTAATTGCATCAGCGGTGGCTCTATTACGGTGTTGTATTTTATCACTACTATTATCTTTTTGGGTTATTGGGACTGGTCCATGGGATACAGCCTGGGTGTTCTGTGGGTTGCATAATGGAAGAAAGTGGGGGAAGTTTTCTGGACTCCGGATTTTTATATGTATATACTTTCTACATAAGTTATTTCTTCGCAGGAGCACTTTCATGGACGTTGGAGTTTATTTCTGCAGACTTTTGATGTGACATGAGAACCACCACAACAAGACTCAGGAGGGTTCCCAAATACCACTAATTAGATGATCATTTGTCTCATTGCTAGGCTGAAATTTTGCCGACATATTTTGCTTTGCTGGTTCTATATGTATGGCTTATTATTCATACTGACATGTGGCTATTAGGCAGTGATGATATGAACCTTATCTGAGCTCATGCATTGCAGAATCCCGACGTCATGAGCAGGATCAAAGAATTGCAAGGCAGATATAATGTCAATGTCATCCTCAGTGTAGATAGACTAGACTACATCAAGGGATTGACGGAGAAACTCTTCTAGAGCTTCACTGCGAGCTGAGTAAGAAGTGGTATTAAACCTCCGTTGCCGTAACGAGTTGGGAGGATGTCAAAGAGCACCAAGAAGTATGACAGTGGGGAGAATCCATAGAAAGTATGGTGTATCAACGATCCTGTGCTTACCTTTCCTCCCCCTATTCGTCATTCTTCTTGCCAACGTTGAGCTGATAGCAGTCTCAGGCACTCCCGACGGAACTCCGCTCCATATGCACTGTTCTCATCCTTCACGGAACTGACAGTATTGTATTCCATTTCTGACGCATGTCAAGTCTAATACGGCATTCTCACTCTCTGTGCATTGTTGGAGCCGCCTCTTTCTTGAAGGAGGTAGCATCTCTTTCCACCTCGCGAATATCTCTCATATGTTAGATGCCATTCAGGCAGCTGTTCTCATGAGCGATGAAGAACAGGAGAAGCGGTACAGAGGGTTCAGAAACTTTAATGTAACCAATACTAGGTAGGCCCTGTCTCGTAGCAGACTACTTTATTCCATCCGCGCTAACCATTGCAGTGCAAAATGGGGTAATCATGCATGGAAAGGATATCTGAACATCTTCCGTCGGCCTTGACAGTATGTCTCGAACAGCGTTGTGTCAACATCCCAGAAATTCATCCAATGAACGTAGCACCATTACTACCACTGAACCCTAATTTACATTAAATACGGCTAATTTGACGATCGCATATATGCCGGAGAAACATGCATGCATGATAAAGAAGAAAGCAGTGCTCATAGAGAGCGTATGGGTATTTTTATAGACAGCGGTATTTTTCAAGCTGAAGCTTAATTCTACCGTGTATCACACGCATCCTGGGATGGAGGCGGTTACACATGTTACTGGTACAGAATAACTACTCCTTGAGAGATGCCGCCGAGGCTATCATATCAAGCAAGCAAGCAAAGTGACCGATGGCGATGGGTTACATCCCCGGCAGCCAAGATTGCCGATCCCATTGTTGATAATGCTAAAGACCCGTTCGGTCCAACCAACACATTCCCCCAACTTTCAGGACCTTTTAGTGTTGCAACCTAAGAGCCATATCTCATGCTTCTCATCGTGCAGGAAAACCAGGAACGAATCACTTACGCTGGCTGAGAATCTCGTCCGCACTGTTGCAGGGAGATAGGAATCAATTAGGTTCTGGGTATTAGCAATCCCCCACATCCGTTACACTCATGCCTGAGTACATGACCTAGTAGTGAGTCTAATGGTAGGTATTTCCCAAAAGTAACCTTCCTATTCAATTTAGTAAATCACTTAGTGGATAATGTTGCTATCTTGGCGACGTCTTCTGGGATAAGGAGGGGAGGGGGGCCTAGTATAAAAGGCCTGTGGTGGAGGTGACTTTGCCTGGCTTGCTAGATTCGTTGGATACAATCCCTTTATGTTTTCTCCTTCTTTCCAGATTCAGTAACAGGTACAATGAGACTGTCTATTGTTTTCTCGTTGATTCTGGCGTGCGCCGTGGTGGCGTCCCGCGAGGGGGAGTCAAGGATGGCTCACCTTATGTCTCTGAAGTTGGAGCATCGCGAGCGGGCCCGTAGCCAGGGTCTTTTCAGAGTCAATAAGTACACTGACAAGGGGAGCACCAAGTGTGTGGATGGCAAGGCGGGGGAGTATTCTTGCGAGAACGTTGATCTTCAGGGTTTCCTGAGCCACCAGGCACTGGGAAGCACCACCCGTGAAGGCAACGATATTTGGGGCATGTGTGCTATTTTATCCCTTGGGTTGTGCAATTCCTGGTCCTTATACTGACGTGTGTGCTTTGATAGGATGGACCTCCGCAGATGGTCGCGAGTTCGGTATCGTCGGACAGACTGATGGCACTGCCTTTGTCGAGATTCTGGATGATGGTAGCCTTGAGTATGTTGGCCGACTACCCACCCAGACGAAATCCAGTGTGTGGCGGGACATGAAGGTAATTGGGGAGCATGTCTATATTGGATCGGAGGCTCCGGGACATGGTCTGCAAATCTTTGATCTGAAAAAGGTACCTACTATCTCCAGATGTGCTATAGAAACATGCAAGTATTAACATGGTGGAACCAGCTGCTCAAAACCAACAGTAGCTCGCCGACAAAGTTTTCGATCAAGAACGACCTGACGGCATGGTACAACGACTTCGGCAGCTCCCACAACATCGTTGCTCACGAGGAAGAGAACATGATCTATGCGGTTGGTACGGCTCGAAAACTCAACTGCGCCGGAGGGCTATGGATGGTGGATGTTTCTGATCCCGCGAACCCGGTTTCTCCGGGCTGTGTCAATGAAGATGGCTATGTGCACGATGGTAAGCTCTGATAGTCTAGTCAAATCCAGTCTTCGCTGACGCACAGCAGCACAATGTGTGATCTACAAGGGCCCTGACAAGAAATACACAGGGCGGGAGATCTGTTTCAACTACAACGAGGACACGCTCACCATCGTCGATGTCACTGACAAGAAAACACCCATCCAGATTTCCAAGACTCCCTACGTCGGATCCAGCTACACTCATCAAGGATGGATCGCTACAGAAGACATGGCGTATCTCCTCCTAGATGATGAACTTGACGAGATGGACGGCACCGGCGAGGCAGCCAACGGCCACACCACGACATACGTCTTTGACGTGAACGACCTCTCCGCGCCCAGACACACAGGAACCTACCAGTCACCTGTACGATCGATCGATCATAATCAGTACGTGCTGAACGGTCTGACGTATCAGGCCAATTACGGCAGTGGGCTGCGCATCGTGGACATTTCGTCCATTCCCGAGGACCCCTCGGGCAAGGGTCTTAAGCAAGTGGGATTCTTCGACTGCCATCCCGAGGATGATGAGGAGGGTGGTAGAGTGGAGTTTGTCGGGAGTTGGAGCGTGTATCCGTATTTCCGTAGCAGGTATATTCTGTTGAACAGTATCGAGAGAGGGGTTTACTCGCTTAAGTATACGGGATGAGAGGATTTGGTCGTTTATAATGAATATAGTAAATATTTGGTTAATGTTGCTTGTTAATGCCTGTTATTTCCTCTCCTTTCCCCTCACATATAAGTTGAATGATATAGGGAGAGGAGTTCAGGGCGGAAATGATGGAATATGATATAAATTGATAATTTCTGTAACAAAAGTTGATGATATTTATTTACTTAATTAGAGGTGTGGCTAGATACACGATATTTAAGCCGTTGCACGTTTCCTAATCATACCTGTTATGTTTGCTTTACAATGAAACTTCTATAATACTCACATATAGATCCAATCTCTCAATCGCTGCCTCGATATAGACATAGTTGGTAATGAAAAGAACGATATCTACACATACTGATATGGTCGATACCAGTAAAAATAAGATGAGTGGATGCATATGCAGGATATATCGTGTATCAGAAGGTTCTCTATTAGTATACTGACATATAATTGAATCATTATATTAGACGCTAAATTGCTGAATTCGACCAAATCAGCACGATATTCCAACTCTCCAGCTGTATGCTCAGTAACCTCCCCTCTGGAATTAGAAATCAATCGGCAAGATTATAAATCGCACAACGGCAAAGCATCACTGGAAGGATTCCAATCCACGACTAGGTATAAGTGTCCCGTCTATGCTCCATACAACGCAATATCCACTTCACGATGCCATCGCGAACCGCTGTCCAAATCATCAGCTCCGGGGTAGTTGGAATCCGAATCATCCCTGCTCCTGGCATCCGTGACGGCTATATCATTGCAGAGACACGAGCGTTTGCCCTGAACCCGACAGATTGTCACCATGTTGATGGACTAGGTGGTCCAGGGACAATTGTCGGATGCGACTGGTCCGGCGTGGTGAAGGAGGTGGATAGGGATGTTACACGATCTAAAAAGGGAGATGAGGTGTATGGGATTTGTCATGGAGGTTTGTTATATTAGCTATCTATCTATCTACTTTACTATGAACTGAGACTTATTGTTAACGGGGTTCAGATATAGGGAATACAGTGGAGCTTGAAGATGGCGCCTACGCGGATATCATTGCCTGTAAGGAACATGCTGAGTTCCATAAACCTAAAGATTTGAGCTTTGAAGAGGCGGCTTCACTTGTTGCTGCGCTGGTGACGGTTGGACAGTTGCTATAATGGACGATGAAATTGCCATTGCCTTCGGTGCATACAGTCGCTAACTCAGGGCCGACGATGTTTGTTTACGCAGCGAGTGCGTCGACGGGCACACTGCGATCCAGGCTGCAAAGTTGTACGTTAAACTCTTTGTTCGTTGCGAATCATGCTCATGATAGATAGATCGGGGTGTCGTGTTTATGCGGTCTGCTCACCCAGTAACTTTGATCTTGTCAAATCTCGTGGTGCGGATCATTGGTTTGATTGCAATGTGCCGGAATGTGTTGAACAGATCCAAAGTGTGGCGGGCTCTTCAATTACCTACTTCGTTGATTGCGTTGGAAGCCAGGAGTCAAGCAACTTTTGCGGTAAAGTCTTGTCACCTGCTGGTGGTCACAACCTGAAGGCGCCTTTACCAGAGTCGTTTAAAGCGCTTAGGCCAGAGGAGGCTGCGATTGCGATGACCGCAATAGCGTATACATTGCTTGGTGAAACATTTGAGCTCCCTGGCGGGATTGTGTTTCCAGCTGACAAGGATGAAGAAGCATTTGCGAAGAAATGGGCTGTTGTTATCGAGAAGCTGGTTTTGAGTCAGTACATCAGACCTCATCCTGTTGACATTCGCCAGGGGGGGGGGGGTTGGACGGAATACCCGAGGGCTTGGATGAACTTAGAAGGGGAGGTACAAGAGGGAAGAAAATTGTATATTCAAGGGGTGGATGATGCTTGACCTAGCAATCGTCAACTTAACTCGAATTAACCTACCCGTCTAAATCATATCGCACCGATAGCCCGTACTCGAGGTCAAGCCGTGGACACCAGTTCATGAAAAGAATGGTGAATGTTTGATGATCCATGTACAGTGTATTTTCATCCGCGTCATCTCTGTAATGCGTTTGGAAGCCAGAGGAAAAAAGTGAAACCTAACTATGACATCGAGACGACATGTCTCAGGTAATATGGGGCTCTCTGCTTATACTTGTTGGATTAGTGCTCCTACTATGTTTCTCCGTAACGCTGCCTAAGCTGATCGAAAATTCTGGTATCTGTCTCTAGGTTAAGATAAGACAATTTCATCAGCCCCTTCAAATGATCAGTGAAGGTCGATGCGATGCATCTTGTCGTCTCAGACATGCCTGAAGTGATGGAATGCAATTTTTCTGCCTCAGCCAAGTACCATCTACCATGTATTGCAATGTTTCTGAGTTACTGAAGACATCTCAGAAAGTCCAGGAGGAAGATAAATAGGGAGGGCACTTGTGAAATTCGAAGAGTGGGTGGACCAATCACATTCTTGATATAAGCAGGGTTGTATTTTCGGCAACAATGCCTGCTTCGATTACATCAGTTTGTGAGCAATCCTCTGGACTCTGGTGACCCCTGCAGATAAGTAGAGACCCAGCTAATTAGAGTGTAGGAGGTAGCTATTGCTGGAAATTGCCAAGCAATCAGTTTATCAAGCTACTCTGACAGATGTAGAATGGTGAGTAAAACGACGATCGGGCGCGGCCATCCCGCCACCTGCAGCCATTATCACGACATCCGCAGCAAATGAACGCTCCGCATATGTGGAATTCTGGAGAACCTCCTCCCACGCGCTCTTGCATCATCATGGACGCCTGCAGTCAAAATACTCCGCTCCTGCAGAACATGCGATCCCGGAATTTTATTTCACAGTTTTTTGTGACCTCGATACCTTATCACAATCTTGGTGTTGACAAGAGTCAATGACGGCCTCACTCGGTAAAGATGGCCTCACATTTCGGACTCAGTCCGCTACCGACGAGGAGAATACACTCCAGACGGAATCGGCAGAATCAAACAATGCTTTGGTAGCCCCGTTGAAGAGAAAGCTGCAGTCGCGGCATCTGCAGATGATTGCAATTGGGGGTGAGTGTTCCGACGATATCAACAATCCTACCGGTCGCTAAATCCAGGGCAGGGATTATTGGACCGGGATTGCTGGTGGGTTCCGGAAATGCACTTAGCAAAGGTGGTCCAGCAGGCTGTTTGATCAGCTTTGGATTGGTCGGTATCATCGTTTTTTTTGTTATGTAGACAGCCCGATCAGCATCGATGAGCTCTGTTGACCGAACAGGCAATCGCTGGGTGAAATGGCCACGGCCATCCCCGTATCGGGATCGTTTACCGAGTATGCAGAGCGCTTTGTGGATGACTCGCTTGCTTTTGGCCTCGGATGGGCATATTGGTATCTATGGGTGACGGTATGGACCTCAACGTCAGCTCATCTCGATTGCATGCTGACTAGGCAGATCCTTGCGAACGAATACAATGCGATTTCCCTGGTGATTGGATTCTGGACTGACGCCGTACCTCAATGGGCCTGGATTATTATTTTCTGGTTTCTGTTCCTTGGTCTTTCCAACCTGGGTGTCTTGGCATACGGTGAAATGGAGTTTTGGTTGTCATTGTGAGTATATCTATTGCCTGGACTTGGCTTCGGGACGCTGACTTGCGTAGAATCAAGGTTTTAGCGCTCATCGCATTCTTTATTTTAGCTATCTGCATCAGCACGGGTGGTGTAGGACCACATGCAATTGGTTTCAAGTACTGGCATGATCCGGGAGCCTTCGCAGATTCTATCAACGGTGTTGCAAAAACCTTCGTTGTTGCAGGCACACTGTATGCGGGAACAGAGATGTAGGCAACCAACACCCATTGCCGAGAAGATACTGACGTGTGACAGGGTCGGCATTACTGCTGGAGAATCGTCGGATCCCCAAAAAGCTGTCCCTACCGCCATCCGTCAAGTGTTCTGGCGAATCCTAATCTTCTACATCGGTGAGTAACCAGGAGCCATACTTTTTGTTCATATATTTATGGATGAGTAGGAACGATGTTCTTTATTGGGATACTCCTCCCGTACAACGATAAGCGGCTTCTCGGTGCGAGCTCAAATGCAGCCAACTCTCCGTTGACAATCGCGCTCCAAGATGCCGGTATCCTCCCGGCGGCTCATTTGATCAACGCTCTGATCGTAATCAGCGTCATATCCGCCGGGAACAGTTCTTTATATGTTGCATCCCGAACGCTTCTATTCATGGCGCGTAACCGCAAGGCCCCTCGGATTATCGGGCGCACCAATTCTGCTGGCGTACCCTGGGTGGCTCTCATCTTTTCGAATATGTTCACTTGCATCGTATTCCTAACTCTTTCGTCGAGTGCGGGCAAGATTTACTCTGCCCTGATCACTCTGTCAGGAGGTAAGTTCTCTCATCCAGCATACCATGCTCGACTGACTCTCGTGGGCAGTGGCGACATTCATCGTCTGGGCCTTCATTAGTCTCGCTCATATCCGATTCCGACAGGCAATAGCCGCTCAAGGGGATGATCCCGCGAAACTTCCGTTCCGGGCAACACTCTATCCTTATGGAACGTACTTTGCACTGGCGGCAAATATCTTCCTCATCTTTTTTCAGGGGTATACGGCATTCTTGAACCCGTTCAGCGTGGACGACTTTGTGATTAATTACATCCTACTTCCGGTGTTTGTTCTGTTCGTGGTGGGGTATAAGATTTGGAATAAGACTAAGATCGTTAAGTTGGAGGAGATGGATATCTGGACGGGCAGGCGAGAAGTGGTGGATTATGGGGAGGGGACAAAGCCGAAGACTTGGAGGTCTCGAGTGAAGAACGTGATTGTGGGATAGATAGTCACGGGACAAAGTCCGAGCACATGCATCTTGTTTCTACTCCAAATGAACGTCTACATCAAGCTCCATATCAGTGAGTTTGTTCAAAGGACTAGACCAGAGATATAGCGAGCTGCTTTGTTCATCTTTATTAGGCAGTCTATATCTTTAATCTCAGAATCGACACAATTCTTCTTTCACTGAAGCCGGTTCTGTTTCCTGCTTAACGTGTCTGCTCGCTAAATCTTCAGAATCGTAATATGTCGGCTGACAGATGATAGGCAAATATGTTCCCTTCAAGGTTGCCGGTGCAGCGATAAGAACAATGACCAAGGAAATCCACATCTCGCGACCAATAATTACACATCGCACGCACATGACAGGACGGGATGACACATTGGGACGGGAGCGCGATACGGGCTCTTGAGACGATGCAAAGGCACCCTCCGCTGAGTTACCAGATATAAGGTCCCAAAGCGAGCAAGTCACCTGTGATATTCGATGGAGGAACGGGCCGTATGCGGATTCCGACGGAGAGCCCGAGTGGCGGGGTTTGGTGTAGATTGTTTGATTTAAAGAGCCGTCGTCATCGACTCACCAATAATTGGACATTATTGAAGCATTTCTTTTTGCGGCAGAAAGCACCGTGGACATATGATTTGTCTTGATGCTCTAGTAGGCTCTTGGACTGTGTTCCGTCCTGATCGAATCAATAGCGCACGCCACGGGTAGTACAATGCGATACGTACCCCCGTGCAACCGCCGATTCCATCTAGACATCGTGATCGAATCTCTCTGTCCTCATTGGGTGATGAGCCTTCACGCGCCGAGCGTCACTTTCTAGCCGTGTCCTTCCATCGAATAAGGGCTGCTCTACGACCAACGGGATCGGCACTTCCTGGTGATCGGCATTGGTACCGGGACCTGCGTCGTGTCTCTTCCAATCTGCTTATCGTGAGTCTTCACGGGGAGCTCCGATGTAACCCCAGTCTTGTTGACAGACATTTTTCCGTGTAAGGAGTTGGATCTACATATATGGAGTACAATGATGGCTATATAAGTAGTTATCCGCTGGGTTATCAGATCAGCCAGATCGAATCCAGATCAGAATGTTGTACACGAAAGTGAGTTCACAACCCATATTACTTCCTACATGATACAGATATTTAGATGCTAATGAATAAGTAGATCATTGCTTTTACCTCCCTCCTCGCAGGGGCACTTGCCGCCCCCCACCCCCGTGCCTGTGACTACACCTGCGGCAGTAACTGCTACTCGTCCAGCGCAGTCTCGAGCGCTCAAGATGCCGGATACAAGCTGTACGAGGACGGCAAGACGGTCGGCAGTAACAACTACCCGCACAAGTACAACAACTACGAGGGCTTTGATTTCCCTGTTTCGGGCACGTATCAGGAATGGCCGATCCTGAGCTCCGGGGATGTCTACAATGGGGGATCACCGGGCGCGGACCGGGTAGTTTTCAACACGAAGAATGAGTTGGCGGGTTTGATTACGCATACTGGGGCGAGTGGGAATAACTTCGTGCAGTGCAAGTCTTAATTACGAGATATCTACCTTGGGAATGTGCTTGATTGGATGGTTGTGACTTATTCCATTCAATTTACTAGGTAGCATTGCCTTGGCCATTTTCCTTTATTGTAGGCTACGTCTTGCAGATATGTTGTCATATCTTTAGTATATTATAGGTGCGCGTTGACTGCACCTGGAGATGGCTATCCCAGAATGGAATAGCACGTGAAAATAGACTGTTGACAGATAGCGAGAGAGGTTTGATTAAGCTCGTGGGCCCCGCAATGTGCAGGGTATATTTGATCTTAGGGGATGCTACAGAGTAGTATTAAAAGGTTATCAATATTCCTCTGGTATAGGGCTTCTACTGTAGCATAGAATAGATCTACAGCTTAGGTCCTAGATAGACGACCAGTAGGAATACCCGATGTCCAGGTGAATATACCCTTGAGTCCATAAATTAGATAACACATTTAGCACAGAATCATACTATCTACCCAAAAAATATACAATATAAAGAACTAGAAAGCCACCACAGTATAACCATAACAAGTCTGACCAAGTTATCTCCATGTCATCATGAGCGTATCGGAAATAAGCTTACATCCGAGTCATCCACCAAGCCCTATAAAACCCTACAAACTCAATCAACAAGTCTCCTTCAATTCCAATGCGATATAATCAGAACAAAACAAAAAAAAAATGCGTCTAATCCTAACAGGAGCCACGGGCCTCGTCGGCTCCGCCGCTCTTAACCATATTCTAACACTACCCCAGGGACAGATATCGCGATTATATATTCTCAGTAGAAGTCCCGTGCCAATGGCAGATAACCATCCCCATGTCACCGTGATCGAACACAAGGATTTCAACGAATACAGTCCCGAACTACTAGAGAAGCTCAAAGGAGCGGACGGATGTATTTGGGCACAGGGAATTTCTCAGACTCAGGTGCCGAAAGAGTGAGTCTTATAATGTACATTTTTGAGTTCAGTTTATATTGCTAACCAATGGAAACAAACAAAAAGCGAATATATAAAAATCACTCTTGATTACCCCCTCGCCGCTGCAAAGGCATTTTCAAGGTTATCTGATTCATTTAATTTCGTTTACGTCTCTGGAGAGGGGGTATGGACCCATTCATCGTAAATATCGTGGAGACATTAACTAAATAATATACAATAGGCAACCCAAACCCCGACCCGATTCACCCCTATATTCGGCCGCATAAAAGGCGAATGCGAAGCCTCTCTCATCGAACTGTCAAAGAAATACCCCAGCTTGAAACCCTACTCTGTGCGACCGGCCTTTGTAGACGCAGGCAATGACCCGATAGTACTGAAGGCTATTCTCCAGCGCCCCGATCAGCAGACGATTGGCAAGCGGCTGCTTCGGGGGACGCTTGCGCCGGCAGTACGGTGTCTATGGGCGAATGGAGCCTCGCCTACGAAAGATCTTGGAAGGTTTTTGACGAAATTGGCGAGCGGGGATGGGAGGCAGTTGACAGGTGAGGGTATCGCAGGTGAAGGATGGATTGTTTCGAATGTTGCGTTTCGGAGGGAGGAGGGGATTTGATGCTTTGTGGTTGGGCTTATGTGATATGGGAGCTATGGCATAGGAGTAGGATTTGAAACTTTGGGGAAGGATGTATACTATGATATATTGGAGTTAGAAGTTTTATAGATGTGGTGAATCCTGAGCATTATTGTCCTGGGCAATATCATCCCAAGTTGTTGGTGATCATATTCAAGGTTATGATATTGTGCACGAACTTGGCCTTGCGTATTCAACAATGTGGTCGGCAAGAAAACTAAAGGTTGTCACCATCAGAGACACAAAGGAGCTACACGAGTGTAAAACCCTAGATTCTCTAGGACTCGCGGACACAAGGACAACAATACTAGAAGGCTCTAATCCTCGAATACTGGAATAGTTTTTCCTGATGGGCTCAATGGAAACACAAATGCCTCGCCACAGAGACGAGAGCGATGAAAATAACTCTGTAACCTTCCGAATCAGTTGAGCTGATCACAGCCCTCTAGCTGGAACAATATGCTCCAATCACCTAAGAATAGATGAGCCGCCCTGAAAAATTATACAAAAAGGATTGCCATCCTACTACGGAGGGTATGAAGTGTCTGATGACTGAAGCGTTCTTGAGTCCCTACCCACAGCGTCGTGCTGATCTGACTTCGGTAAGAGAAAGAGAACTTGTGATACTCTCTGAAGTCAAAAGTTTCTCACTGACTTTGATCGTTTCTACCATCTGCCACGTCATGGCGATATTCCAACACATCAACCATCCTTGTTGCCTCAAAGTTTTATTCTTACCCCGTAAACCCCTGTCGTTTCCCTCTGATACATGGACCCTTGCATCCACCCCTTGGAACAGGCGTTATTGGATGCCGGCCGCTTTAGGGGTTCAAACCGTCGAACACTGGATGGAACTTGTGGATCACTTGGCAGCTCGCGTTATGACTGGTGGCAGGGACGGGTGCACAACAGCAAAGGGATGCGCGACAACTATGGTTTACTGAAGAGGGGAAAGGAGAACACAGATCGTGATGGATCGGTCTGAAGATTCTGTTCAAGAGCCGCGGTAGAAACAAGCGATGGGTTGGGGAAACGGAGAAAACTGCCTTGTTGCTATATTAAGGCTCGGTTAGTATTCAGCCCCGAAAGTGACTGCCGTAGAAGGTATGGAATCAGAATGGAAATGGGCTCTTCTGAGCTTCGAACAAACCAAGTCTCGTAATGCGGAACATCTATCAGTTTTGCGATAGAGTTGGGACGGAATGAAGCCATGGAATTTGCATGTGCAGTGTAATTACCGATTGGCTTGGTCCTGATTTTGAATCAGGATCTAAGGGATGCGATCTTCATTAATATACTCCGTAGGATGTTCTGAAACCCAAAGACTCTTTAAATTGTTTCGTATTGAGCCCTTCCCCAGACATTATGATATTGTCTGGAATTTCAGGAATGCTAAGAGAAACGACAGGTGACGGACATAATCTTAATGTGATGAATCATAAGAGGAAACTCGAGAGGATTCGAAATATCCAACCGAGGGCCATTAATGAGTATTCGAACTGATGTACTCCATATTGCACAAAGGAATGCGACATGGGAAAATTTTGAACTTCGCAGCCGAGCCGAATGATGGAGCCATTAGAAACAATATTTACACCATATCATTGTTCTGTTCCTGAATTGCAAACGGAGATCATGCCGATGGTCGGCTTAACTCCAAAAAATTGAGATGTGCCAAGAACAGAAGACGACTTGGCGAGCTCCCCCCTCCCCGATTCGAAGAATGCACATGGGAATTAATTAAAACTAAAAGGCTAGAACCAAATGCCAATGTTGGATTGCGACGCTTTTGTCCTGGATGAGGATTTCTCTCGTCATTTGCCCCGGCAGTCCCTCTACTTGATTTGCTCATTCACCTGCCAGAGCACCTCATTCACCTGCGACTGGGATTATCCCAACTGGCAAGCCAATAGGCTATGTACCATGCTACCACCTGCATCCCGAGAGCTTTGTAACTGTAACCATGCTCTGGTTCCAGGGTAGGGACGCGCCGGTGGCTGACTTGGTCGACGACTAAGAAAGTGTAATTGTTTACGCGCCGTTCGTAGCGTCAGTTAATACTGGACTAGGAAAACAGGGCCACTTGGGCCAGACCTGAGTGGGTTGGATAGTGGACAGGACGACAGGAGCCATAGCTACTAGGATGCATAAGAGCTATACCTGCTAGCGCAAGCAAAGTACTGAGATGCAGGTTCCATTGTACTCCGTACCTGATGGGGTTCAGGGGGGACCAGTCGGAGTTGCTATGTACGGAGTGGCAAGCCACTCCGTGTTTAACTCCAGTATCCAGTTCTTTGTCATCTATAGAAACAAATAGATATCGTATAGCCCCGAAATAGCGGAGGAATCCGAAGGTTCCATTCCAGCATTCCGGCTCTTCCGTGGCTGCTGCCACTCCATCTGATCTGGATGGCGTAAGTCAGCGCCAGTGCTTGTGTGAGTTGCACATGATGGATATTTTCCGACACACTGCATGAAATAGAACCAACGGAAATTTGCTTCGCAAGCAAAATAGTAAAGATCACCTCACTTCTCTAACCCGCGAGGCACAGTTACAGGGTCGGCCCACGTCATCTCCTGACGCGATTGAGCAAGACAGCCACCCCACTGCTCGAGCCCTTGACGGTGGAAATTGCTCATGCAGGATGAAAAAGTCGTTGGCCACGAGCGAGAATAGTAAACTGGGACCATACAGCTAAGGCAGGTACGTCGTATCTGTTCAATCAAGAAATAAGGCGTAAAATGGGGAGGTTGGAGAGATGGTTATTCCGTATTCCCGGCGATGATGGATCCAAAGGATGCTGGGAATCCGGGGGATTATCTTGGGATGAGTAACCGATGGGAGTCATCGATATTCGACACTGCAGAGTCTACTGCCGGAGGCAAATACAACACTGTCCGTTTGCATCCTCCTCTAACCCAAGCGGGGGAATCGTCGGAGTCATTACCCAATGTGGTCAGGATCCTCCACTCGAGTCGACCCCTACCTTCTTGGTCGATAGCTCGCCGCACAAGTTAGAGATCAGCGAGGAATGATTGGTGATTATTCGCCCCAGCTGTAGACTGTAAAATGAGCCCAGGCACCCCTAGTGCGGGGTATGGGATGGGAAATGCTTCCAGTGTCTCAGCTGGACCCTGGACCGACCAGCCAAACTAGGAGGTGGGCCCAACATCGCTTAGACTGTAAGCGAATCCCCCAGAGAAGAACAAATGAGGATCCGGGGTCGGGCCGGGGTAGGGCGACAATGTTGCACCGCTAAAAGTTGGCTCCTTCACCATTGAATTCAATTTGATTGAGGGCAGGGAAGATTGGGATTCCCACTTTCTGGGACTTTCGAGCCGTCCACTTGGTGCATTCTTCCTGGAGGCATCACACCCTCCCCCCCGTGAGCCCGTCCGTCCCCATCAATCGGACGTGATTCGCAGGCGTTCCATGGTCAGTAAAATTACCGCAAAAATCGGACCCTACACCAACCAGCCCAGTCCTGGACATTGGACAAGCACTTTCGCGACGATCCTCGTCCTGGTTTTCCGGACGCTAATTAGTCACCTCCCCTCCCCGGTCCACGCCAATAGACCTGGTTGTCCAATCTGATGGTCAGAAGATGCAATCGCATCTCCAAAACAGCACTAATCACCTTGCCATTCATTCCTGCTAATAATAGCCCCAGCTTTCATACCCCTGATGGAGACTGGCCTCGGTCCCATCGTGCCACGGACATGTGAGTTTGTACGTGGCCCAGGGTCTATATAAAGGGTCTTCTCATTCCAAGATGGCCTTACTTTCTCGCCGTTGAGAATCACAGAACCGATCCATTCTTTTGGCTGTTTTCTTGTCGGATCTACCGCGGGCACTCGTTTAACCCCTGACCTCTTGTTTTTGTACTCATAGAAAAACATCTTTAATATTTCTTCTAATCTTCCTTCATCGTCACCATGAGGTTCACTGCCTTGTTCACTCTGGGTCTGGCCACCAGCGCTCTGGCCACCCCTGCTGTCGTCCAGCGCGATTCCACCGGCGTCACAAATGTCCTCTCCGAAGTCGGCAAGGGTGTCGATGCTCTTGGGTCCGCCGCCGACGGCTACAACGGCGGTGACCCCTCCAAGGTCGAGTCTGCCTCCGAGGACCTGATCGCCACCATCAAGAAGGGTGTCTCCACCGTCGAGGGCGGTGGCGACCTCACCTCCAGCGATGCTCTCGCCCTTACCAGCCCCGTCAAGGACCTGACCTCCAAGGTCCAGGACACCGTTGACAAGATCATCGCCAAGAAGTCCAAGTTCGAGGCCGCCGGTGCCGCCACCAAGGTCAAGGAGTCCCTCAACGCCCAGTACAAGGCCGCCGACAGCCTCTCCTCCGCCATCTCCAAGAAGGTCCCCGAGGCCCTTTCCGACCTCGCCAAGGAGCTCTCCGCCGGTATTACCAAGGCCATCCAGAAGGGTATTGATGCCTACAAGGATGCCAAGGACTCCAACCCCGGTAAGGAGACTGCAACTGCCACCAAGACCGGCGACTCCGAGCCCACCGGTGGTGCTGGCAAGACTACTTCCACTCCCACCATCCCCAAGCCTACCTCCTCTGGTCCTGGTAGCTCTTCTGCTACTCCCTCTCCCACCGGCGGCTCTGGCAGCGGTGGCTCTGGCTCCGGCTCTCAGCCTCCTCTTCACACCGGCGCTGCCAACATCAACCGCTTCAGCTACACCCTTGGTGGTGCTGTTGCCGCTGCTGCTGTCGCTGTTGCCTTCTAAGCGGGTGATCCCTGATGGACTGGAATGGATTAACCATATCGTACGACAGATGACGATATTGATGAGGACAAGCGCCATGACCGCTGGATTTGATGTGATTAAGATTTAGGAATGGGCTTGCTCTGTATATTCTATTCCCCCGTCTCCTGTATCAGACTGAGGTCTATATATACGCGTTGTTCTTATAGTTTTATTATTAATCAAGTGAAGCAATGCCTATTGGTGGTGTTTGTATGTAATTGATGTTAATGTATCTATTGATAGTGAAGCTTAAAAATTTGAGCATATGGATTTGAATGCTGTCTGCATCTGGATTTTTAGAAACGTTGCTGATAAGCAAACCTCAATGTTCATCTTTACTGGTTATATCCTGACTTGCTCAGCGTATGTCTTATTCTTATACAAACTACCTAACAAATATAAACGAATAGATGTGAGAATAAAGCTAGTCCATATTGGGACATCATGTGAAATATGTATACCCAATACCCCTCATACAGGAGTTGGGCATAACATCTTTCTGAATACAATTAATTCAGACCTCCTAACCAGAATCCCATAAAATCTAACAATAGATTAAGTTCAACATGTATGTAAGGGATATTCGTCATCCGCCACATGATCTATCTAATATCATAAGCACAGTTATTACTACATGGAATGAAACGTTCCATGACACCGTTGCATTGCTACTGCTACACCTCCCTTAAACATACCTATGCAAGGGAGATAGTCTCCCTAGCACTGAAAATCATTTACATGTGGCATACTCAGCCTCAGTAGATAACAGGGAGGACTAACTTTTGTCCAACGTTCAGATATTATCATCACATCAATGTAGTAATGGATAATCTATTCTCGTGCAAAACTACCTGCCAACCATGTCCTAAACCTAAGATACCTAACTAAATAGTCATACTCCTACCTTTATATTGACGAAGATATCCTCAACAAAACAAACCCGTCGGTTCTCAGCTTTCACTGTACATATGCCCAGCTACACCCTGGGATGACAGATTATCATTGTGAAGAGCTGTTCCGATTAACAGAACTTCCCAAATGCGATGATTCGATATTCTTAATTCCTCAAAATATAAGAATCCTAAGAGAGGACAGCCCAGATCCTGCGAACAGTCGTGCACGTGGATGTGAATGAACCTGGTTACTTTTAGAGAACCATAGGGAAGCAAATCAGTGCATGTGTTAGATAAATGCACAATAGCTTAAGTATAATGCTTCGACTTCTTTCCGTTCCTCTTCCTACTTCATCGCCTTTCTATTCAGGTACATGAAAGAACTTCATATTTTATTGCAGACTCCATTGGTTTACAGCCTGTACTCTTTCAAGTGTGTCGTTCATATACAGGCATGGTAGTTATAAAAAAAATTTCCAACGCCTTTCTTACAGAGATTTATACGGGACGATTTGAACGGGTCATGATGCTGAAGAGAGCGTACATAGAACAAATTCAGGATGTCAGGCTCACAAAAAGGTCAAACCGGATGATGTCGAGCCATGCGATGAAGGGCTAGTCAAACGGAAAACCCTCGGCAAACGAATAAAACATTGTCGAAGCCAACCGCGCGGAGAAAATGGGTTGAAAGCCATGGTTGTGGGCCTCTGAAATGCAGCAACAGTTTGACTACATAAAGAAGCGATCGCTGACAATGCTTGTTCGGGAGCGGACTACGAGCTGCAGTTTCATCTAGCCACTGAAGCATCACAGACCGGAATTGGCATTGCGTGGACTATGTCCGCATGCACGCCATTGGAGATGGCTTGATAGATCAGAAGGACATGGCTGAGTTTTTGAACGACCAAATTTAAAAATGGGCAGAAACTTCTTAAATTGCCATGGAAAACGCGAATAAAGTAACGCGCCGTATGCATGGGCAACTATACGGCAGTTTGCACCGGTTGGCCAACCTCAGTAACCGAAGCACTCGAAGGGTTAACGAATATTAATTTTGCAAAAAATGGATATTGCGCTGCCTGGAATATCTAGTAGCTCCAGGCATAAAATGGGATAAGGAATATTGGAACTAATGATGCTATCCGGTGCTCTGAAGGTACGCTTTAGAAAATGTTGCTCGGGTTAGAGCTAATCAATACTCAGGAATAGAGGAACTGCAGGAGTTTAAGAGCTACAAGTACGTTACCTCCTTGTTGCTCGCTGCCTCCTAGAGATTATAGGAAGAAAGAGCCAACAATATTTTCTCATTGTACAGAATAATAGAAAACGATGAACTCCGCTTTAATGGTGCTTTACATGGAAGATTGAAACTGACAGTATTTATGTCAGTTCTCAGTAACATCTACTAACGATGAAGTACAGAGGGGACAATATGAGCCTCTTATAAAGAAACCGAGCAAGAGGAACTTGAAAGGAAGTTTGTTCACCTCCAAGCCTCGCCCTCAAGCCTAAGGACTTTTAACCACGTATTCCGGCACTACAACATCACTGTGATATTCTGGGAGGCTCTGGTGCAAAAGTCCCCAACGGCCATCTTGACGGTTCCCGATCCTGAAACATATCTTCCTTCGTACTGTATCCAACCGTTTTATGGCTTCGTTTAGCTCAGTTAGATGAAAGAAGATTGCTCATTCAACCACCATTTGAATTACGCAAGATAATCGTTACATCTGGTGGCATTCATCGAAATTGGGTTGGAAGCCAAAAGGGATGCCACAGTCGATTTGATTGCCTCCCCAGATAAGGATTCATGCTGAGGCGGTTCCGCGGGTTTGTGGAGAAGGTTACAATGGTTGTTTCGTCCCGTCCCGTCGAAGCCTCATTTTTGAGTCATGCAGGAGTGGGCACCTTGTCAGTTCTAGTGACTGGTGTTTGGTGTGTATCAGTATGTTGATAGAGTTGATAGAAATGCTTAGGTCACTCTAGTGAGGACTTTATGGAGTAAGATAGGATAGGATCCAAGGTGGAATTTGATTGTACAGCATAATATTATTCTACAGTTAACTATTACATCTAGGTTATTGGTCCCCCCTAATAATCGATATCTCCTCAGTAACCTTAATCCTCCTCCCCTTTGTCACCCCACTATCCACCCTTGGTGCCGGACTAGTACTCGATACATTCGTTTCCGACTGCATCATCTCATAATCGTCATTTCCATGTTTCGACCACGACGACAGCAGACGCTTATTATCCCGTACTGCCGACGCTATGCCTGTTCCCGGGTTCGATTGGCTTTTTAAACGGCCTGATAGCGTCCGATGACGACTCGAGGTCGTATACTCGGTCAAATGGGCGAAGAGGTTTCCGAAAACCGGCTTCAAGGCCGGCACCGATAGAGCGATCAGAGTACCTGCGATCTCGGCATTTTCAATCCCCATCATGGGATTATACGCCCAGCTTCCGTCGTCGGACCACTGGCCGATGGCGACGAGGTAGACTCTGATTGTGGAGATCACGATGACTCTGTCGGTCTCTGTTAGATATGATACCGCGGTTGTATGAAATGGAAGATACTTACAGAACACCAGGGAACATCACGAGGGAGAGCTTCATCTTCTTTTTCAACGACACATGCAAATTCTTGATCAGAATCGCAGGGATGATGAACATGAGTATGTCACATGTTAGAGACACCGCAGAGTTCACAGAGTACACCAGTCCCCATGTCAGGCAATTATATGCCACGGGCTCCTCCTGCCACGGGTACGGCCATAACCCGGTCACCGGTCGACAGTGGAAGATTAACAGGAAAAACTGGGGGAGAAAAGCAGCGAACAAGAACACCGCGGCGATTTTGATGGCTAGATGGAGTCGCCCTGAGCGTGCGGCCAGTCGGTGGTAGAAGGCTAAACCGGATAGACGGCAGAGGAACAGCGCAGTGGTGTACAAGACGTGGGCGACGAAATCTAGAACTTCGGTTTCACGAACGGTGGGCATAGACAGGACATATTGAATGTATCCAAAGTGACGGCCACTTCCCAGGTCGATTAGGATGATGGAGAGTACGACGAAGGAGATGTAGATCAGCTGTTGATATGTGACATTGTAAATTTGTGGCTTTCTAGCGGAGCTGTATGGAACGACATGCATACCATAGTCAACACGGCCAGGATATCATCCATGCCGATCTTTTTCACCAGAAATGCCCGTGCATAAAGGCGAACGATCATCACCAACCCCGCCAGGCATATCAAGAAGATAATGGCCACCTTTGCCGGGGGATCACGCGATTCAGCGAGATACTCGAGTGAGACGCCGGCGGGGATTCTCCCCTCGGCGTCCGCGACGAGGATATCATTAGGGATTGCCATTAAGGATCAAGCGCATGGGCACGGATTCAGAGCATGTCTGTGTGCTCAATCTGATGGGACGAGGGAGGCCCGATGGAACGGAGGGAGAAGGGGATTTAACAAAATATATCTGATTTCTGTTACTCTTAAAACAAACCACAGACAGTTATGGAGTTAACTGGGCTGTTCTCGCCATGGAGCTGCTCGAATGAGAGCAATCTCTCCTGGACATAAGGCAATAGTTGATAGATTTTTTTCTCTTCGAACCATATAAACCAAAAACTTCCGGGTCTTGGCCTTATTACATCGGTAACGATAGTTGTCTCACTTGTGTCCCAAGTCTAATAACCTTCGGCGAATGTTTCCGGATGTCTTTGACGTTGCATCGCTCAGTGAGTGGAGTCGACATCAGAGTTTAACCTCCATCGCGACCTACCAGATCCCATAGCCAAACTGCAGGGCCTGAAACCACGGCGCACAGAGATTTAAACAATAGCGCTTCTGCATAGAACCACGCTAGAAAAAGTTGGCTCGCTAATCAGACGAAAGTAGGATTGACAACGATAGCTTTCCTCTCCATTCCAATTGCGCCGCAAAAGAAGGAATCTGGTACGCAAGCAAGGTACACCCCATAAGCTCGACCGTGCTCCAGGATGACTGAGATTTGGCGATTGGTGGAGACGAGATCACGCCCTGCATTCCCGTCTACAGAGCTCTACACGAGCGCCGAGATACCCGATGAGAGGACTGAGGCAACCGCGGTTCAGGAAAAGTCTAAAATCTGATCTGGATTATGCCAAGATTTAGTCCACGGTTATGAAGACTTGCCCTATATAGAACATGGAGATATGACAAATTTCGTCCTACAGGTATGGAGCCATATCAGGGACTAGGGGACTGGAAATGAATCTCGCTCGCAAATGTCCATCTCGATGACGGTTTATTTTCTGCACGGAAATTTGACATGAAAAAGCTCGCAATGTGGCTGAAAAGTTACCCGATAGGTATCAGCGGATGATTACATTAATGTGCGCATCACTGTGTGCTAAGCGAGGCCCTTCAAATGACCACAAATGACCATTGATTTACCAATCCACATGTTTCATATTAGTGGCTGGGCGAGTGGATCGTCCAGCACCCATCTAGATTCCCCGATACGAGGCAACTATATGAATAGTGTGCCATTCATTCCCAGCATTCGGGTTTTCTGCTCATCCCTTGAAACCGGGCGATCGTTTCTATTTCCAGGGATCTTCATTCGCATCCTTTCCCTTCCTCCAGGCACTCCCAGGAATGGCTTCTAAGTTGTTGTTCCTGGCCTTGGCGAGTAGTCTGGCTGTAGCCAGTTCTACTCCCCAGGACATAAATGATAGCCTGGTTGCTTCTCAGATCGTGAATGACCCCTACGCCTATGACTTTCCTCGTCTGGGCTCCGATGGAGCTGGTTTCTTCCCGATGCGTCTGTGTAATGGCTTCAAGCTCGAGGAAGCCAGCATTGATGCCATCCAAGAGCAGCTTGCAGGGGGTCATTTGACCAGTGTCCAGCTGCTACAGTGCTATCTGGAGCGGGTTTACCAGACCGACCCGTACCTCAGGTATGCTCCCCGATCATCTGCACGCTTTCTACGAGTTTGTTATTAACGAGAATCCCTCATGCAGAGCTATTTTGCAAATCAACCCAGATGCTTTCCGCATTGCCGAGGCCCTCGATGCCGAACGCGCGGCGGGTAGAGTTCGTGGCCCGCTTCATGGAATCCCATTTATTGTGAAGGACAACATTGCCAGCAAGGATCGCATGGAGACCACGGCCGGTAGCTGGGCGCTCCTGGGATCCGTCGTCCCCCGTGACTCTCACGTTGTCCATAAACTGCGCACCGCTGGCGCTCTGCTCATGGGCAAGGCTGCTCTGAGTGAGTGGGCCGACATGCGCTCCAACAACTACTCGGAGGGCTTCACCCCTCGGGGCGGCCAATGCCGTAGCGCCTACAATCTGACTGTGAACCCTGGCGGAAGCAGCTCCGGTTCTGGCGTCGCCGTCGGCGCGAACTTGGTTCCATTTGCGCTGGGAACTGAGACGGACGGTAGTGGTATGTCTTGATTCAGTAGGATAGCTATGCCGATCACATCTTTTACTAACAAGTGCGTAGTGATCAACCCGGCACAGCGAAACTCTATTGTTGGCATCAAGCCGACAGTTGGTCTGACCTCCCGCGCGGGTGTTGTTCCCGAGTCCACGCACCAGGATACAGTAGGCACCTTTGGAAAGACAGTCCGTGACGCGGTCTATGCCCTGGATGCCATCTACGGTGTCGATCGTCATGATAATTACACCAGTGCCCAGTGTGGGCTGACTCCGAAGGGCGGCTATGCGCCGTACCTCTCCGACATGTCCGCTCTCAAGGGCGCGGTATTTGGCCTCCCCTGGGAGTCCTTCTGGAGCCTCGGTGATCCCGAACAGATCAGCCAATTGCTGGAGCTGGTGGATCTGATCAAGGCGGCCGGTGCCACGGTGATTAACGGAACCGAGATCCCCCATTACAAGACGATTGTCTCTCCGGACGGATTCAACTGGGACTATGGCACGACCCGCGGGTTCCCCAACGAGTCAGAATACACCTACATCAAGGTCGATTTCTACAACAACCTGAAAGACTATCTGGCTGAGGTGCAAAACACAAATATCAAGTCTGTTGAAGATCTCGTCCAGTATAACATTGATAATTATGGCTCTGAGGGCGGATACCCTGGTATCCATCCCGCCTTTGGCTCCGGACAGGATGGCTTGGTTGCATCCTTGGAAAGCAAGGGAATAATGGACGAGACGTACTTCCAGGCCTTGGAATTCTGCCGTCGCACGACTCGCGAGGAGGGAATCGACGCCGCTTTGAAGTATAAGAACCAGACTCTTGACGGACTACTGGTGCCTCCCGATGTTGCGCAGAGCATCCAGATCGCAGCTCAGGCTGGATACCCTGTAATTACTGTTCCGGCTGGTGTGGGCAGGGAGTCGGGCATGCCTTATGGACTGGCTATTATGAACACTGCCTTCTCCGAGCCGAAGTTGATCACGTATGCCAGTGCCATCGAGGACCTGCAGAAGAGCACGAAGACCAAGTGGCAGCGTTCTCTGCCTGAGTGGCGCGGCTACTTGACCCGCAACCTTCCCGTCATTATGTGAGAGACGTGACGTGGATGATTTCTCTTGACTTTCTGATCTTACCGATAGACTAATTTTTATATCCATGTATTATACCAGCCAGGGTGAATTTCCCATGAGGCATAATTATAGATAGACAGATAGATAGATATTCATATTATAGTCCGCATCTGTCAGTTATTAGCCGATTGACGGACTCACAACTAGTTATATCATGTACCATCCTTCATATATGAAGGGCGGTGTAGAGTGAGATTCCTCCTAATCTTGCCTTCCGCGTTTGTGTTATTAACTTCTAGGTAGGATACATTTGGAACTATGCGACAGCTTAATCCCTGTCTCTTCCACGCATGGCACAGGGTTCTAGCCGAATCCCTTTCCACCACCATGGCCATTTAGCGAACTGAGTCATAATTATACTAGAATTTATAAAATCAACTTTCTTTATACAACCCAAGCTTAGAATATAGAAATGCTATCTAGGTAGAACTTTCTCCTATTGAAGTGTCCGCCATGACGTAAATTCATCTTCAACCCAACGGTCCAAAACAAAATCATCTCTGAAATAGTACACACATCTAGACAGATTACTGCTAAATCGAACCTTCTCATGCATGGCTCTGTACTATTGCTTCTAAGCTGCGCTAAAATCCAATAGTTAATGCAACACTTCCCGAATACAGCAAATTCCCTTGTTTACCATGCTGTCATAGAATTTCCGTCCCTGGAATCCAGCAGCTGTATGTTGCTATCAACTACTTCTGAGATATAGAGTACTATTTTTACCTACCAGGATGTAGCTTCTCTCGACAGCCTTCTTCTTAGCCTTTGCATTACAGGCTGCGACTACCGTTCTTGAGAAGATTAAATCCCTATCTTGGACAAGTAGTGAATCTCTCTCTCAAGAGCTGGGAAGAGCTAAGAACCAGACGCATCTGAAATAGTTTATAAAGGATGATTGGATGGCCGATTCATATCATGGATATACCATCTGAGTATGGTCAATGACGATGTTAACGGGATCCATCCGGCGTGGTCGTATGTCGAACCTTTTTTTTTCTTTTTCCATATTCATGTAACAAGCATAGAGCACTAGGTCTGAAATTCGGGTTTGCTGGAAATAAAGCATGTACTGATATAGAGTCCAGGCGCGAATAAGCTAATTGATCCTAGCTGGCCCTGAGCTTCATGGAATATACATGTCAGGGCATTCTTGGCCCCTGATGAAGTTTCCAAGTTCTTAATGAGAACTTTACCTTAATTACCGCGGTCACTGATCGCCGCCTACCACATTATCAGACAAGCATTGAACCGAGAGCCGTCTTTCACAGGACTCAGTATTAGTCTAGGGGCGGCACTAACCTAATTTGGGTGGGGATGGCCAAATTTTGTAGTCCAATCTATAATACTTTCATGTTCCAGATAATAATGCGTGTGAAAGCCCAGCGGTTGACAGCCCCACAGTAACGCAATTGCGATGTATATGCCTCAATTTTTCTCTATGACTCAACATTTGGGGTTTACCAGTAGAATAGAATAGAACAAGCACACTGATATCGCGCCGCTGGGCCATCGCACCGACGTGGGCCATATTAGGATCCCAGGCGACTTGATGCAGTGGATCAAGATCAAGATGGGATGCGGGTTAAGGGCGACCAGGCCGAAGGTCCAGCATGATACTTTGTACTGGAATGATGAGGCATACAAATAGTTGACACTACACAAATTTTGTTTGCTTACTCGTCTATGCAGTACTCATTAATTTCATTGACTGATTAATTCAATACTAATCATCTAAACTAAGATGTAGGACATCGACTTTCATGCAGACACACGGCAATAATACAGGCCTGTGAGAAAGCGCCAGCATGCTTATAGACGCCCGTTGTTTTGGGTATTAAGAGGCATACAGCAATCGACACTCACTCATATGATTAGTATGAGGAACTTGTCGTGGCTGGGGTTATAATACCCTGTGGGAAACAAAAAAGACAGAGATGCGGAACAGAAGGCTCCCTAACTACTATAAACATCATTCCATACATTCATAATGTGGTCCAGGGATGAATCTGACTCTGCTTGCATTAAAGCAGAGTGATCAGATTGATCTGGCTGGTGGGATGAAAACATAAGAAATGGAGAAGAGGAAAAACGAACAGGAAGGTTTTTAAAGGGCAGGTAAGTGTGTGGAGCTAACTACTTTAGGTTAGCGCATATCCAACCGAGAGGGCTTGGCATGTTTATTCGTCGAGGACACCTGAGGCAGCAAAGTGATTTCAGCCTTCTGTATTTGGCTCTTTATTGCCTTAGGCAGCATTTCCCGCAATACCAGTTACTCCTCTTTGGCCCGGGGGCATGCGGTATAGCGTGCCTACTTTGGGCATAGTGACGAAATGAATATCGTCACAGTTACGGAGTACAGAGTAGATGGGATAATTATATCAAACGCCTGCTTCTGAAAGAAGGATCTAAGACAATTACTACATAGCCATATCGTTGCATCACCCCAAGAGGAAAGTTCTTGGAGAAGGTCTCCCATTTCAAGCTCACACTCCCCTGTTAAGTCAGAATTTCGAATACCCTCCTTAGCTACGTGTGTTCTTCCGTGCGTTTTCCCGGTATGGCAGGCGAAGGTAACCCCCCCAAGGAAGCGCCTTGCGGTAGCATATCGAGTCCAGCCAAGGAGACACAGACGACACATACCAATGATCACCCGCCCGCCGTCTCGACATCTCAGACTCAGACTGCCCATGCTTATATCGATAATCTCTTCCCCGAAGAACTTGCCAAGAGAAGAGAAAAGCTCCGAGAGGTGGTACGGGAAGTCTGGTCTGACCATACACTTGAATATTCAACAAGGATCCGGGAAGTAGATCCATCTGAATGTATTTAGATCCCTATCCGTTTCCTGCGCTTGATAACTGATTTGCTTTATAGCCATCCTTGGCCTTGACCGGCGGTCTAACGACGACATAATTGTTAAGTTGGAAATAATGCCGGTAGAAGAGTGGGAAGCAGAGCAGATGGCAGAGCGGGAACAGCAGAAAGACGGACAACGGTCGACACAGGGCCACAGGGTATAGCATAATCAAATTTCATACCAATTTTCGCAACTTTCAATTTTCAACTACTTGCATCTTATATGTAGGTACGCCATAAATCATGCGGCTAGCTTTACGGGGATCTCCCTTGTTAGCGTTTTCCAAGGCACTTTTGAGAAGTTTGTGCTCATTTTTGAAATTAGTCGTTCGAAAAGTCAATCCTTGCCCTTTCGGATTTATCAAGAAGCCACTGAAGTATCTCCAATGGTAACCATGGACTTCAGCTGGAGGACCAAAACATTCATGAATATATTTGTCTTGGGTCATGGATTGTTCAAAAAGCCATATCTGCAGCCGAAAACATCAGTTAGGATGTAAAACATGTTTTCTAAAGACGTTCGTGCTTGGCTCGGTGATGCTTTGAAGTGAGTCTCTATGGCTGAACACCGTTTCTTGATATTGTTGGGATGAATTAGGCCTCTGCGAAGAACGTCATCAAGTTCCCTATTCCACCAGTGAGGCCTCTCCTCTGAAACAGGTCAAGGTTGTGTGTAAGTTTCTGAATGCCTTTTGACTGAATAGCAAAGTACTGCTTGGAGTCTAATATGCGTCGTCCACTGCTTCGTTTGTTGTGTGTTGTCTATGGATAATTTGATTAAACATCTGATCCTCGCAACCGTCTCGCATACTTAGGGCATCTCTAGATCCTCTACCCATGCTACAAGACTTGCTTTTCATTCAGTTATCACCATGGGCTCGGTAGGGGATGGAGAGCCTCACATTGTCTTCTGAAATTACAGTGCCTGCGACTTCATTGGAGAATATGAGGAGCCACCCAGCAGACGATTTTGCAAATGAATCGCTGTGGAGGCAGTCAAAATTGTGCTATGAGGGTGGCCAACAGTTGGAAACATCCCCTAAAAGCCGAAGCAATGCGATATGCTGAATGTATGAGTGGAGTCGACAAAGTACTGGACCTGGCCCAGGACTACATTGATAACCAGAACGACCTGCATTTTGCGGCTACTTTTTTAGTCCGGCAAGCAAAAGGCGTGGAGGGGTTCAGTGATTAGCCACGGGCCCGACTGTAGATAGAGACTGTCAGTAGTGGTTATTTGCGCTAGTTATTCTTTACCTTATCTAGATGTAAGAATATTAAAATGACACTAATTTCTGCGCTATTCCCTGACAATATAGAGTGGATATGTAGCCTCCAGTAGTCGACAGCCCCAATCCCACAACTCTCCAAAGTATACAAAGTTTCGGCAGTCAGTTTTTAGGATTTATCCGTAATCGGCGCTACTCTCTCGACCAGAATGACAATACCAAAGCCAGTCACTGCAAAATTTACTACGGCAGGCTTCCACCGTGATTGTCTGGTGTGTGCTTTCCGCCAGCCCGCTTAATACGGCCAATCAGAGGAGCATAGACCTGATCCACTGGGGGTCCAGGAACAACGATTCCTGGAAGCAACCATGGATCCATGAGGCTATCGCTACGAAGCTACAAGGTATTTAAGTAGTCTACCGTCCTGCCTTCGAGACAGGGACCAGTTCAGGTTTGCCAACGCAGCTAAGACGGTGCTACAATGGGTATGTCTTCACCAGCAATTGAATCATCCACAATACGGTGCAACTGACCAGCATTTACCGGCAGGATACTCCGAGGTGCAGTACAACCGCTGTTTGGTCCATGCCACTCATATGAATGAGCTGACCCCTGCCAGATTCACTGCCACTTCTGCGGCGTGAGCTTTAACATTTGCCGCAGTCGTGCACCGGGGGAGCCAGACTGGGCGAAGTGGGATTACACAGGGAGCCACCCGGACCCGGAGCTGGAATTCGATGATCTGGATTTGGACGAGTGTTCTCGAAACGGCTGCGGCGTCGGCGTCCGCTATCCCAAGGAGGAGGACAATGAGGCCCAGGATGCTGACTACATTCCCAGAGAGGATGAAGAAGACCATGAACCGTACGAATATGACTCTGATTATGAATCCGCCGATGACGCCATGAACGTCGGGGAAGACGACGGATGGAATGACGGAGATGGCGAGGAAGACATCGAGAGCCAATGGTATCGCGACTGGCTCTTGTCGAGCGCAGTCCCGCAGGACTTAGTGCCCGGGGAGCCAGCCTGGACTCCTCCCCTTCATAGAGATCGCCCTAACGAAGTCGTTTTCCCGCTGACGTCGGGTCAGCTTCCAGAGGGATACGGCCCAGAACAACTGGAACATATTGCCGGTCCGACCTGTACAGGATCCAATGCATATTCCGGGCATGCAATTTCGATGGAGGCAATGAGAGGCTGTCGAACTGCCCAGTTTCTGGTTCATAAGCAAGCCTCTGAGGCAGACTGGCAGCCAGACGGTCTGGATGAAGATTGGGAGCTCTCCGGAGACTGGTTTCTCTCGGGTCTCTGTGATGGAACAACGTCGCGCGACATCGACTATCAAACAGTGTATCCTCCTCGGGGCGGGCTGGACCAGCTCGAAGCTGATAATATGAATTTTGAGGTGAGTACTGATCCCGAAGTTCAACCCCAACCCACATAATTCGCGTCATTCGGGTGGAGATGCTAACTCGCGGCAGCCAGAGTATACGGACTCCGATTCCATCGGTATGCCCTTCCATCCATGGTGCTTTGACATTTTCTGCCGTCAGTCAAAGGTCCTCTTCAACCACGTCAACATCTCCGGCCTGATGACATGGCGCAATGCAGAATTCTCCTACGAGGACTTTCATGGGTTCCCCCGCACCCGGGACGTTCTCGATGGGCGGGAACAGTGGTGGCGTCACAACCACGGTCACGAGTATCTGGCAGCAAACCCGCTGTATGTGCCCAATTTGGAGCGTCTTCTTTTCGCCGCTGTCAACCTAGAGGACGGCGACTTCACTCCAGACACCGGTGCATTCGATCTGTCCCGCCGCATTTGGCCAACGGAGACTCCCTCTCAAGCACGTCCGGCCGATCCACTGGCATCCCTCCCCCTGGAACTACGACTCCTCATTGTCGGCTTTCTCGGCTCGCGGGATATTGCAAACCTCAGGCTTGCTTCCCGCGCCTTTGAACAGCTCCCCGTCAGTCTTTGGTACCGTCTAGTTCGCGATGAGATGCCCTGGCTTTGGGAGGCGTGGGATGAGACCGAATGTATCCACGTCCCTTCCATCTGGACCTCAGTGACCGGGACAGACGTCCAAATGTTCTTCACCCGAAGGCAGCGATACGCCAGTGCACTAAGTGATATGTGTAAAGAGATCAATGTTGAAGACGCCGTCGATTCCCTGCTACCGATGCCAATGACAGCACCGCGTCAACTCCGATTGCCCAGGGAACAGACTAATTGGTATCAAGTCTATACCCAAATCAAGCGCCACTGGGGCCAGCTGAAGGGTTTGCAGAATCGACAGCGCATTTGGCGGGATGTGGAGGGAATCATGACGCTGATTCAGAAATATACGTGCTCTATAGACTAATCGGAAGAGAACATCATTACTTCGCTGAATACCTGTACCAAATCTCTACCCCTATCGCGAAGGACCTACACCTGCGTTGTAGAGGGGAATCTCTACCCGTGTTTATATAGAGGCATCAGGATCCCGGGACTTCCATGATCGCTTACCTGTCCTGTAACGCACAACTGGAAAGATCATTACTTCTGGCAGCATTGGCGGGAACTGGGTCTGAATGGTTCTCGTGTCTTTGATACCTCCTGTATATCATCGCCCCTACGATAAGCAATACGGGCTACGGACTAAAGATTAGAATCAAACGGGCTTTCGTTCGACAGCGACGTTAAATACAAAACACCAAGGTGACTACCGTATATATAACCCGCATCCCTTGAATCGGTACCACATCACTCTCTAGGAAGATCCTCCCCCTAAACCAAATAATGTCATCCATGATAAAGCTCATTCAGTGCAATTGACCACCCCGCTGTTCAGATTCAGTGGAGTTGACGTATTGGGTTTGGTATCCAAGTCAGCATAGGTCCGTTTCACAGTCAGGGTGGTAATTGGAACGCCGTTCTTGATGATGCAGCTGTCGGTCTGGTGTGCTGAGTAGAGCTTCTAATTGAACACTCCCAAAGGCCACAAGATTATTGGCAATGCATGCACGTGTAAAAATTCGCTCGCCTGCTAATGTTTAAAGTGAAAGGTAGCAAATTCCCTAAATCATTAAGAGCAGCCATCGATGTACCTAAAACTGCATTAGGTCATGGACAGGCTACACCAAAACTATTCGGCTTCTCCATCGTTGTAAACCCAGTGGCAGGATTAAGATCTGGGGCACAAGAATACTGTTCGATGACTCTCGCGGAAGCACTTCACTCCACACATTCTGATATTCTACGATAACATGAATGCTTATCTGAAGCATGGACAGTACCAGGAACTCCGGGCCTCATTTGAGCAGGAATTTGGAGAGTATAATGCTATTTCTTTCTCTAATTTATTTTATTATATAAATAATAAATAGCAGACCTAGTGGAATGGCTACTATAGACACTGGTTTTATTAGGATTGAAGAAGAATATACTACTCAACTCCTTTTTAGAGTATTAAGGCTTCGTTCTGCAGTGAGTATCTGTAGAGCTCGGCGGATCATGGATGGGACCCCTTACGAAAACGCCTGCGACTACTGTCAAAATTAGGTGATCATGCTGTTTCATGTCCGCAGTTGGCCCCAGTTGGATCATTACGCTCATGGCTAAGCTCGGTCCCGCGTAAGAAATTATGGTCTGTTGAGCAACAACACAATTCTATGTATATAAGCATGTATTAATACTAATGAGCTATATGCAACCCGCCATTATACCCTCCAAGAAACAATCATATAACATCAATCATTAAGTGCAGATCCATCCGCATATACACTCCCACGGAAATAACCCCAACTACCTTAGCAGCTATACTCCACCCACCAACCAGTCTCACCATTTTGCTCCAAAAACACCCTATCCTTATGGACTAGTGCCAACCGCAGGGTCAGAACCTTCTTACACTGGATAGACGCCACCAAGCTCGTGCGAGGCCCCTTGGTCTCAGGCCAGAACGAGAAATCCGCATGCCCCAGGCTCTTCTTCTCATCATTATCGTCGACATCATATACTCCGACGAGCGCCGAGTGTCCCGCGGAGAAGTTCCGCTTCTCGGGGATACTCCATCCGATGGAACAGTCTTTTGCTTCAGAGGGAAGACTCCACGAGATAATCTGCTGCCATTCGCCCGTGTCGGATTTGCTGAGGTTGAAGTCCGGGGTGGAAATCGGGTGGTCCGTGTTGGGGAGGATCAGGGTCTGCATCTGTGGCTGGAAGAGCTTGGTTTTCTTTCCTTTTTCGGTGCAGGTTGTGGGACGGGAAGAGTCGTTGTTGTCGTTGTCATTATCATTATCGTCTGGGCAGCCGTCCTTCAGGTCGCAGGGATCGACGGAGCAGCAGCCTCGGAAGTTATTGAGTTTGCAGACGTAAAAGGCCGTGTTTGCATTGCATTGTGTATCGTCGCGGGAGATCAGGGTCGGGCCCGAGTGGACTCGGTCGGTGGTGGTGGTAGTGGTGGGAAGGGCAGCAGCGAGAGGGACGCTGACGATGCTAGCTGCCATGCAGAGAACAGATGCGCGGAACAACATGGTGTGGTGTGGTGATTAATTTGATACAGTGGGATTAAAAGATTTTTGTGTACGAGAATATTATGAGAGAGATTAATTGAATCGCTAGACGTAGATAGTAGATATTAAAATGGTGATGGTAGAAGCGAGTTTACAGTGTAGATCGCGGCCATATTTATATCTTTCCAAGCCATACTTCCCCTCATGCAGCTCAGGGACCATCTCCTAAAAATCGAGAAACTAGAAAGGGAAAAAAAGGAAAGGTCCGGCCTAACCTAAAGCTAGTAAGGCAAGTAAGTGCTAGTAGAACGCAAGGCGCAGATCTCAATCCCCTTCCGGGCTATGTTGGGAAAGCCAAGAGCGGCTAATGTAAGGCCTTCTTTTTGAGTTCCAAAGACCTGCTATTTCTCAGCATTGGGCCACAATTCGCTGGCGGTGAACTGGCCAAGACTGACTGCGGAGTAGGGCTATGCTGATCTAGCGAAACACCCTATTGGAATCACACATCCCTATAGTGCTGATCCACTATGTAGCTGCTTGTGGTAAAACGTTTTCTATTCTTATACATCAGCAATATGACATCTGAGGAGGAGCTGCACCCCACCAGCTACTAGTCAAGCTAAAGCGATCAATCCAATCCAAAAGCACGAATGTAAGACACGCTGACCATGGCTCTATAATTAAACCCTATTTGATGCGGATAACACAAGAGGCCGTGCTGGCGCAAGGTCAAGCCACGAGAGTAGCTAGAACAGTTGACTAGGTACTCGTGAATTATAGCAATATGTGACTTCGAGAGCAACATAGGATATGAGCATAAGGTACGCTATAAATCTACTTGCAAAATTACTGGCTATACCACCTTATCTTTCCTTTTAAACAGGGTATATTACGATGCACTATGCTTGCACTATGCCGACATTATAGACGGTAACAAGTGGGTATGGGCATTGTCAGTCAGTTGATAGTCACATTTCACGTTCTATTTTCGAGGAGTGCCCAGGTAAATGTACTAGATTTTATTTATTGTCAAGAATCCATGACATAGTACGTGGGCAATATGCCGTCCTATGATCATAGCCATTTCCAGCAAAGCACTTCCCCTATGTAAAGGTGAGAAATATCAAATGTCAGAGAATATCATCTCTGGTCAATTGCTCGACTGCAGGCGCATATCAAAAGGGTTCATATTCTTTCCAGAAATATGTCATTATGACCCAGCTCTAAATTTGTCCCTGGGAGAGATCCCTCTTAGATATCCGGTTTCTGAGTTCTTAAAATTCCAAGAGCGCGCCGAATATCTACTCAAGTAAAGGTAATCCTATCATTTACTGTGTAGTTCGTATGTTGTTCCTTCAGCAACCTATGTTTATTCACATTCCAAATCCGCAACGCATTTGCATTAGTTTTTGATTACAGTCAAGGCCATTCACCAGTTTGAACACAGGGATTAATTCAATTGGACAGCAGTGCGTACTAATATTAAGAAGTCTAAGGGTTACCTAGGTGTAACTATTAATAGCAGGATGTTGGTAGCACAAGGGATATACCAGTTGTCAGCATCACTACGTGCGGCCACGTCCAGCTCCGGGATTTTTAGCCACTGTGAATGGCTCCATGGTGACCACGACCCACGGATAAGTCTTTGCTCCACTGCTATCTGAGGCCCTCGGGCGTTTGATAGTAAAGTTCTTTCAATCCAGGTTTGTAGCCGACCTTGAGACACGGGCTCTGGTTTATCTTGGGAGATCCGTTGCTGATTTCTTAGGTGCCGAAAATTCCTGTTGAATTATGCCGGGAGCTGTTTGTTGTTTTGAAGCTATAGTGTTGATATTGGATTAATTATTATAACGGTTTGGTTTTCTCTAGATACTGGTCTAGAGATAAAACCATTTGACCATAAAAGGTACAAGACGACTGATCTTTCGATCAGTCGCATCTAGAGCCGTACATAGTTGCGAAGGCCTTAGTCTGAGCAATAACTGGGTTCAACCCTTGACAAGTATTCTTGCTAAACCTTTATACTCTTCTTTATATAGGTTCTATCCATAATTGCTAGAGTAAAATAAGCCTAAAGCTAAGTATTATACTTGGACTTTCCGGTGTTGGTAATAGAAATAGAACTTGGCGTCCTAATATAATACTAAGATACTAGGCCCGAAAGTTGGATATTAGTTTCTTCTCAAGAAATTAATAAAGGACACAGGGCTGGAACTTTTAGAAGCTGTAATAACTAAGGCTATAAGTAAATAATTGTTCTTGGCATGTAGAATAGAAATGTGCTGTAGAATTTATAGGAAAAGTCTATCTTAGCAAGCCTCCCCAAAACTTTAACTAGAAATACAAAACGCTATATAACAGGCGCTATATTGGGGCCAGCGTAATAAAAAATAGATGGAAAGATGCGGAAATGTTAGGAAAATAAGAGGTAAAAAAAAAAAAAAAGGATTAATGCGGTGCGGGTGAAGAGTTGAAAGCAAAAGTCTTACAGAAAACTGCACACCGAGGAGTCTATGGTCTACCATATTTTTGCGGGGAAATATGCTGCATTTAATATTCCTTAGCTTAGCTCTCTTCCTAGGCATCTTTACTTGGATTCCAATATGCTCCCTACAATGGAAGAGCCGCCGCCATATTCAGAACACCCAGAACAAGACAAAGAGTACGGGTTATTAAAGTATGCTCCCCCGAGCTTTTGGACCTCCGCTGTAATTAATATTAAGTATCAAACAGCTTCCAGCTTTTCAGGACTCAGAGTTCGAAGTCTATACTCACCAACATGAAATAATTATAAGCATCACCGACATTCATGATCAGCAATCAACCACGATGGTGCATCACTGGGATCTCCGGGACACAAAAAAAGATGACTTATCAGAAAATTCCTTTGTCATTCCCACAACAATCCACTCCGATACCCTACCATTAATTCGACGCTTTCAGGATTTTGGGGTTCACCAGCTCCCATCATCTATCGATCTGTATAATAATACTCGAGGCATACATGACTACCTCACGTCCGTTCTTAGTAATTGCAGCGGCCATCAAACCCCGGGAATTTCATTAAGTATTAAATCCAGACTGCTGGATCGCTTGCACACGATACTTTCTTGTCCACCCCAAAGAGTTATTAATGTTCAGCTGTTCGCTATTCCAGTGTACGGCAATACTGAAACCCTACGACCCACTAGCCGGGACGTACTGGTGTGGAAGTGTGCTAAACCGGAAAGCATCTATGACCGGAAGAGTGGCTTTGGGAAAAGGATATTCAAGATGCTATAACTGATGGGGAATGGAATGCAGGGAAGGATTTGTATTTAGTTGTTCACCATGTATCTGAGCAGAGGGGAGAGGAGTTTGCGCAGGGCCGAGTTAAGTGCCAATGCCTAGGCCCCGTGCCGTTTGTGCAAGGGACAATGTAAATGCCGATTAAATGGATTGAACTGAGAAAACGAAACATGAAAAGGAAAAAGAACCCTGTGGAGCAAGATTCTACAACTAGCTGCATAGTGTGGCCTGACTGTGAAATATGGCAAAAAGATGGCAGGTATATGAATATGGTAGTTAGCTTGAATTAACAACCCTCATTGGTATATGGAGGCGCCGGCGCCGCACCCGTTAGTTCCATACCCATTTTTAGGCTATTTCCCTCAAGGAAACCATTAAATCCATTGCGGGTACAATCATGATACAGAGATGCAGTATGGTTGCAAGGTGCCTATAGGGTTGATATCGAGCCGTTCATATGTATTCACAACACCAAAAAGGCAATTGCCTTACTCGAAATGCCAGAAATGTAAGGGCTCGATAAGAACGGGCCCCTGGATATGATCGACATTTTGGCAGAGGCCTTACAGTCAGTAGTCATTGGCTGATGTCCGGGACGAAGACATCTACCGAAAGGGCTGAATGTACGAGAGAGTTGGTTTTTTGACTTCGGCACTATTGTTCGTACCTGGTTTCGTGGTGATGGCGGATCGAGCCTCCGGACGTCAAGAGGTTTCACGGCGGAGTTGAGATCAAGTCTCTCTGAGAGGTCAGTAGATGGGCGGATGGAAGTCTTGAAGTTATCAGACCTTCGTTCCATATACCTCGCTGGTTCCGTAGTAACGGCAGTGTCGATCTGCTGCACATCGAATGTTTTGATGACGGAGATGATGTCGAGTTTCTCTTCGATGTCATTGAGTGCGCGGTACAATGATGGCATGGAGAACTAAAAGGACGGCCGCAGTGCTAGCCCTGGATATAGAGCAGGCTGGGCAGGAGGAACCCCGTACTGGCAACATGACCGCAGTCTTCCATAGAATGATCACCCGATGCGACCCCCTAGGTATTTTATTAAGTGTTGCAGGAATCCTGGTCCTTCCATACGCGGTCACGTCCGCGAATACGTCTGGCTGGAGCAGTACCGGCATTGTCGCCCCTCTCGCGATCTCCGAGGTTCTGCCTGGTTTATTCGTCCACGGGTATCGGACTTTCAATGGCATTGTTGCGCACCATCTTTTCTCCTCCACCTCCTTTAATTTCATCCTTGTGCTTGCTGTATGCACCTACGCGGTTCGCCGGGCTTGCACTTATTTCCTGACCCTGTAGCTCAGTCCTACGGAAATAGCCCGATTCACACCTCTGTCCTCTTTATCGCTCTGGGGATTAGCGCCCTCATATTCAATACGTTGTCTGGCCGACTAGTGCCATTCTTGGAGCGCGTCTTATGGTAAGTTAAAAACCAGATGCCCTCCCCTTCCACTCTTAAGAGCAAAGCTACAGAATCTAAAGAAGGAACTTCTCACTAACCAAAAAAATTGGACAGTTTATCCTCTGCTGGTGCTTCTCCATTCCCGGTGTGCTCCTGCTCTCCTTCATCGAACATGATACATCCTACTGGCGGTACGCCTTCGCCGGCATGATCCTCTATATTGCCGGTATAGGCGCCGTGTACATCACTGCCAATTTTGTGGTTATTTCCTCTGCTTCGAAAGCCGATCAAGGTGCAGTTGCAGATGTGTTCAACGTCGCATTACAGGTGGGCGGCTCAATCCTCGGTCTGGCTGTTATTACTGCCATTAATCCAGCAGCGATACGGTGATCCATCTCTTCCAAAAGATGCGTACGGTCGGGTCGGCTACCAGAGCGCGTACTATAGCTCTGTTATCTTGTGTTTTATTGCGTTGTTGCTGAGCGTATTCGCCGCCAAGTATGCAGGGACGGCGTGGAAGAGATTTCGGAAGACATCAACTATTGAACAAACGGAGAGTAGAGGATATGGTACTACCTATGTCTTAAATATGCTGGCTCAGGAGCTAATGTTGAAGGCGATAACAGAGAAGTTGCTTAAATACAAGTATTTGTTTATAAAGCCATAGGGTATAGAGCAAACAGAAGCTCAACATGACTTGCCCAGTCCATGGCATTGACTTCTACTTACTACAGTCATCCGTACTGGGCTGGCTGGTAGGAATAGACACATGTGTATATTTCTTTTCTTTTCTTTTTTGAAACTGTTATGCCGCTACATAACTATAGAATGACTAATCCTCCAAACCCCACCAGCCTAATATATTATAGGGCTTGTAGCTCGGCGTGGTCTAAAAAAACCTCGGCGTGGGCTAAAATTCTGCCCCGAGACTCACCGCTCTTTTTAGACCACGCTGAGCTTACGCACTAGGTAAACTCATCATGGCCTAAATGATTAGTCAGTATTCTTAGGCCACGATGAGATTTTCAAAAGATTTTTAGACCACGCTGAGCATATGCACTAGGGCTTAATTACTATAATTGGTAAGGTGTAGCCCTAAGGATATTTTGTACTACACAATACAGAGTATCCACTCTGCATATACTCTGTATAGGTTGACCAAACCACAACAATGGCTGGTACCGAAGTTCGGGAAAGAGTGGTAGAATGGATCAACAATATCCCAATCCAGGTATGTGTATATATGTTTATTATATACTGGGTATATACAAACCCTATACTAATATACCCAATTATCAGAACGAGGTGCAGGAATCTCATAGAGATGATTCTAGTAGTATAATCAGTACTAGGTCTACTCCGTCAGATCCAGGAGATGATATACAGGAACAAGAATCTTTTACACCAATAGTAATGGGCCTACAGCGGGTTAGTGTATATCTAATATATGCATAATATATACTAAGTCTATGTTAGGAAGCAGCTACTTCAGATGGTGTTGTCGTTGCGCGAAATGCCAGTCATAAGATTAAGGTTAAAGAGATTCAAGAACATCTTTTAATACCTGAATATCCAGCAACAGCAGCAGAAGGTATTCTTCATTTTATTCATGACTGCAATCCATTTCCATCCTCAAGGAATCCAAATGATTTCTCTGAGGAAGAAATAAATAATATTTTTACACGGCTTATGTCAAAGGTATGTAGAGTATATATCTGTTCTATACTATACTAATACTTTAAATAGATTCAGTTTGCAAAAACCATACAGGGGCTGCAAAGCTCGTCAAAATGGATCTTCTAAACAAGCTTGATGATAACGGACAACACAAGGCTTGGCATAGATCTTATATATATGGTTCGGTAAAGGCCTGTGAGCGGGTCTATGATCATATGCTAAGTATATCACGGGCATATAACCAGGTTAATCTTGATTTACTTAATAAACAGCGCTTACGTTACGCCGAACCCTTTTATCCTCAAGCAATTGATCAACTAATCAAAAAAAAACTGAAGATGTCTTCTATGCTTTTATGAAATGTTGGTGGCAGGATGGAGGTCCTTGTGAATATCAAGGTATCAAGACATGTGGTGAAACACCACCGGTAATGTTTTATCAAAATCAGGTATGCTTTAGGTACATCTACTACATATATTTAGTATATACTAATTAACCCAGAATCATTTTCTTGGTTGCCCCAAGAATTCAGATATTGAACCTTGGCATTATGCTCATCCAGTTCGACGATTTGCTCAGATTGATAAGACTTATCTTCAAGTTCTTATGGAACATGGAACAGGCCCAAAAATAGAAGAATGTGATTTTATTGCTCAGCCAACATCCCGAAGAAGATGGTGTAGTAAGTATATTTCTAGTTTTATATATCTATATGCTAAGTATAGGATTAATCTAGCTCGAGCACATACTCACCATACCGGCAGGCTTTACATTCCAAAGTGTAAGGTTAAATTTGACTTGTACATTCCAACATCCTGGCAACGGTTTCCTTTCTTAATTTTGATTTGTCGATTAAATCATATTCATTTTCCACCACCTCCAACACGATTACCTAAAGATATTGCAGATGAGGTGGTCCAAATGATCTCCCAGCATAATATCCTTGACCTAACTGCAAGTAAGTATATTTACTCTATATATACAGCATATACTAAGTATCTACTCTATTTAGGACGGTTCATGATCTCTCCACAGTTCACTGATATATATGATCGATTTGGTCCCTCAACACTACGTGTATTACATCAAAGTCTTAATATTCAAGATAGAGTTCAAGCTTTGATCCGAAAACAGAGACTCTTAACTTATCCTGAAGGAACTGATATTGCTGGTATGACAATAGCTACTGCTTTTAGGTATATGCTCAGCTGATACTAGGGGTATTACGTGAATACGCCTTCGACCAATTAAAAGAGGACGACCAGCAATGGATATATGATGTCCATTTCTTTGATCCACGGCATTTTCTTATTATATGCTGTACATATGCTCAGGCGAAGGCGTTTATTAATATCAAGTATATTGAGATGGACCTCTCATTCAAAATAGTTAATGGCAAGACAAATGTCTTCTCAATTTCTGGGTGGAATCCATATGTGCGAAGTATGTATCTAGTATATTTTTTTAATATTGCTCACTAACTTGCAAGTTACTAGGAATCAATACCTTTGCATATGCTTTTCTTAATCTCGAAACACGCGATGCATATGCTGTAATGTTCTCAAAGCTATTTAAGATACTTGGAAATGTGGCTCGCTCACCTATACGGTTTCCCCATATTCAACATGGTGAGAATGAGATCTGGACTATAACTATCGATATGTGTAAGAAGCAAGCACCAGGTATGTAATAAACAGAATATATGCCCGGTATTTGCACCCTGTTAAGTATATTAGGTCTTGGAGATTATTTGCATACGCTAGACACATCCCGAGAGTGGTCTGAGCACCTTCCCTATGTAATCATATTCTGCCAAACTCACTTAAAGCGTAATTTTCGCTTAAAGTATAAGGACCACCCTGCAGAGCACCTACTTAACAGCCTTTTAGAAGCACCGTCCAAACCTGATTTGCTTGAGCGTATGGACTACATATGCAATACATATCCTGAGACTAAATCCTGGCTAGAGGGAAAAGAAACGGCCGTGGATCTTAAGTGCACTGACCCCGGAACAATCAAAGATACAGATTGAACACTGGACATATGCTCGGAAACATACCGGAATTAGTGAAAGTAGTCATTTTCAAGATAATCAAGGTGTTGGCCGGAAACAGTCACTCCTGGCAGCTGTTTTAAAGTAAAGTATATCCAAGGTAGATGCGGAGCATAGTTAATAATATACTAACTATATACTTAGATTGCGAAGGTTTACATTTGAGGCCTTTACTCAGAATAAGATACAGATTAAGGAGGGTATTCCACCTTCATGGAAAATCCAAACGAACGTTCAAAGGCGCACTAAGATTATTCGAAAGCAAAGTATGTTAAACTAAAGGGCTGGAGCCTGTTTAATTTCTCTAGCTAATTACTATATTATCCCTATTGCCCTTATTGTCCCTACTGTCCCTATTGTCCCTATTGTCCCTATTGTCCCTATTGTCCCTATTGTCCCTATTGTCCCTATTGTCCCTATTGTCCCTATTGTCCCTATTGTCCCTATTGTCCCTATTGTCCCTATTGTCCCTATTGCCCTATTGCCCTATTGTCCCTATTGCCCCTATGGTTCAACATGAACAGTGTATATGCTGTTTACATACCAGGCTAATACTATGCATAGATTAACAGCAAAAAAGGCAGCGAACCGCCGGCAGAAGAAGCCACACTTGCCATGGAATCCAGGGAATCCATATGATACACCTCTTCAAAATACAGACGGAGTGGCCATGCAGACACTTTCCTATAGTATCTAGCCTTAACACATCCGTCTTATGCCGGATGTACCTGCAAGTCAACGAACACACCCACTTACACTGTACAGAGTGTTGGTAGATAGGTTATCGAGACCCCTGTTAGATCACCCGCTGTGTATATGCCAAACATAGACCCTTTAGAAGAGCGTTTAAAGGAGCTTGAGGGACTTAAGCGACGAAGAGATATGGTTGAGCGAATTGAGGAGCTTGAGGAAGAGGTAGAGGGGGGGAAAGAAAAAGAAAAAGGGAAACCCCTGCAAGTGCAGAGCATACACCTAGTAGATGTATAGTATGTTAAAAAGCCATTTCAATTCCCTAAACAATGGCTAGACTAGTATTTGCTCTACTTATTCCTAGACTCCATAATTTATCTCTAAAACCAACCGTGCATATGCCCTACGCAGTCTCCGGCACCGACTCGGCAGCATCCTTCTTGGCGCGCGCCGGCTGCTTCCGGCTACCGGTGGCTACAAGTTCTCAGCAGATGCTTAGTATAAGGGGGATGTGCTATACTTACCCTTGTGACCCTTCTTCGGTGGAGCACGCTTGCGCTTGGGGCAGACGGTGGGGTAGGTGGCTCAGAGAGGGTAGTGGGGAGATTTGCGCTGCATATACTCAGTATATTATAAAGAGCTTAGTTTCCAGGGCACATGCCTTGTGACCAGAGACCTTACCCAGCCTCTAGGAAATATTAGCATACGCAGGGAATACGTAGAGTAAATACCCGGATCACATACAGGACGATGGAACTCAGTCCCAAACTGCTAAGCAAAGTCGTCATCTTCCTGGCTAGTGGTTCTTAGTTATATACTATGCATATAATACAGATATGCTCTACTCACGCCAGCTGCTCAAGGAAGTTACAGTAATCCTGAATAATACCGTACATAGGACCCTCACTAGCATACGTTAGCCCTACGCCCAACGTACACATATATATATGCGGAGGGGAGCACATACCCAGGCTCCTTCACGTAACGGGCAGTTCTCCATCCTCTGCTAAGGATCCATCGCTTTAAAGCGCTGTCAATTATTAGCATATGCCAAGAGAAGCTACGTATCCACTAACTTTTCACCCGCAATGCGCTCAGCCTGGGGAATGTTGGTGCGGAAGGGATTAAGAGCTATGAATCCTTAGCATCTGCTAGACCTATACAAGGAATAGACAACTCACTGGCACCGGGATGGGCGTTCCGGATGTGGCGGCGAAGCTATGGAATAGGTAGCATATACCAACGATGTGCTAAAAAAACGCGACCTACAGCAATCTAAGAACGGACGGGCTGGCCACACATTTGGTTGCCATTGACTGCGATGTCGCATCTGCGAGGTTGTCAGCCCATGCTTAGCATGTGCCAGGCATGTTAATTACTTACACCATGCTATTAATACCTGACAGTCTTGAACCAGGAGTTGGGGCATCTGTAAATAATTAGCATATGCTGCACTCTGGGGGCCATACTCTCGTTGTCCGCGGTGGTCACAGGTGTGCTGCGGGGGTCCGGGTGTGGGCGCCAAGTGGGGTTTGGGTTCGGGATGGGACCTGCATATGTTAAGCACATGTTGTGAATATATTAAGTAGATACTCACCGTGGAAGTAACCGTAGTCGGGGTGGGGGTTCACCGCCCCAGCGACCTCTGGATTGTCAAAGTCTTCACGCGAAAGCTGCATTCTCTGCATATTGATGGTATATGCTGAGAACAAGGCCCCTAAAGAACTAAAATCATCAGTGTATTCTGACATGCAAAAAAAGAGAAATTGGGTCACAGATTGGTAGTATATGCACTGGGTATGCAGAAAAGAAAGGGTCACACAAATGGTTGTAATTATATACTCTGGGCATACAGAAAGGAAAGGGGAGAAGGAGAGGTTTCAAGTCTTCCGGTCAAGGTATATACGCGGTATATGCCAAGAAGGGACATGCGATACTTACTCAAGAAGGGGAGTTTAAAGAGAGAAGAAGAGAGAAAGAATGAATGAGAGAAAAAAATTAGGTCTTCTAGTTCCAAAATAAATGCAAACGCGGCCAACATTTTTATTACCCAATTTGGGTGTAGGATCATTCACAGTGTGTTGCAAAATCTGCCTCTATTGTTTGATATAGTGAATATGTTGATTATATATATTGATGATGCAATGAATAATCTCACGCAGTTTAATGTTTTGAGCATATGCTCAGCATATGCACCGACCGGGGACTGACGCTAGGCCAAAAAGGTCAGCGTGGTCAAGCTACGCTGAAGGGATTCAACATGGTCTAAAAGGTACGGAAAATTTAATTTTAGACCACGCTGAGCCCATGCCAAGAAAAGGCTCACCGTGGTCTAAAAAGGCGGTGGCGGAGGTGGCAGAATTTTAGCCCACGCCGAGGTTTTTTTAGACCACGGCGAGCTGGCACCCGTATATTATAAGCCCGAGAGCGTCGGAATTCCGACCCAACACCAAATCTGTCATCACAGCACAATGCGCTCAGCTCCCTACCCAAGACCCACCCCTGCCAAAGACCAACAGCGTCCACCACGCAAAAAAGCCTGCAAAAGCTGTACAAAATCCAAAGTCCGTTGCAATCTTGAGCGACCCGCCTGTTCCCGGTGTAGGTCGCTGGCACGACCCTGCGAATACACAGTTCCTCTGCCGGAAGCGCCAGCGTCTGAGCCAGACCCTTTCTCCCCGGCGGGGATCAACTATGCTGCACCGGGAGGTAGTAATACATCAGGTTATTATCCCAATACATCGGTATTTGATGCTTCACCACTAGATGCAGCAGGGGTGGATATGCCACTTCTGCCGTATAGCACTCCCAGCTCGTGGTCTAGGTCTTCTGGCCAGTCGCGGAGACAGAGACAGGTGTCGAGCGGGCGGAATCAGAATCAGGGGACGGGGCTGGATTTTACGGATGTGGTCCTCGTTCCCAGTGTTAATGCAGAGGATATTCGGGATCGATGGTTACGTCCGTATATCTTGCCGCCTTTGGGAAGGGATGAAGTTCCGAAGGTTTATCATCCGTTTACAGTACAGTATATATCGCGCGTGTTGAGTACGTATCCTCGGTATATGCTGAAGGAAGGTGGGGTTCCGCCGATTATACACAGTGCGCAGAGACATGGGACGGAGATGCCTCGTTCGCTGGCAAATTGTTACAGTCTGGTGAGGATGTGGGAGCAGGCTGTTCCTGGGAGTGAGATGATGGTTATGAATACGGTGGAGCAGGAGATGGAGAGGTTGGCGGAGGAGGTATGGACATTTCGTTCTTCTTTCTTTTCTCTCTCTACGCGTTTAATCATGCTCCAGCTAATATAGACCAGCCTCCTAGCCAGAACGACTACGATTGTCTCGCCGCTTTCCAGGCATACCTCATCTACTCGATCATGATCTACTTCTCCCCATTAAGCAGCACCTCCACCATAACCGACAAAACCATGATCACTCTGATGGAACTGGCCTTCCGCACCGCGCGAAGCGGACTCTTCTGCGCCTCGGAACTCGCCCGCACACGACCAACCTGGGAAGCCTGGATACAGGTGGCTGCCAAACGCCGTTCCATCTTCACCATGTACATGTTCAGCAGTGTATACAACGCCGATCGACTATTACCGAACTTTGTAGCCGATGAATTGAGAGGCGTGTATGCCCCGGGTAACAAAGCATTATGGGAGGCGGGAGATCGCGAATCGTGGGGAAGAGAGTACGATCGATACCTGCTGGACTGGGAGGACGGGCAACTGGAGATCTCCGAGCTGTGGCGGTCGGAACAGACGGGATCAGTGGAGCGCAGGAAACGGATTGAGCGATGGGTGCAGACAGTGGATGAATTCGGGATGATGATGTTTGCTGTTTGTGCACATATCCATGGGTGTTAATTATTCCCGAGGACTGATAGTGTCATGTTCGGAATTCCGGCAGGAACTCCGACACTCTCTGGACAATATAAACCCTCCGCGCCACCTTTTGTCCGAGTAACATGTATTACAACCACACAATCTATTCGAAGGAAGAAACAATAATATTATAAAAATGGCAGTCTACTCAACAGACCATTCCTCCTCCGTCCTCCAAACCCACAGCTGGCGCACCGCCACCAACTCCGCCGCCTATCTCCTCCCACACATCCAACCGCACATGAAGATCCTCGACATCGGGTGCGGACCCGGCAGCATCACGATTGATTTCGCTCGTCTCGTACCCAACGGCCACGTAACTGGGATCGAATATGTTTCTGACCCGTTAGACGAGGCCCACAAACTAGCATCCTCCCAGTGCCTGACCAACGTGGACTTCCAAGTCGGGGATATCCATTCTCTGGAATTCCCAGACAACACCTTCGACATTGTCCACGTGCACCAGGTGTTGCAGCATATTGCGGACCCGGTACAAGCATTGCGTGAGATGCGTCGCGTCGTGAAACCAAATGGGGGGATCGTCGCGGCGCGAGAATCGGCTTCCATGTCGTGGTATCCCGCCAACGATGGGATCTCGAAATGGTTGGATCTCACGCAGAAGGTGGCAGGATTGAAAGGGGGTAATCCGCATCCTGGGCGGAGGATTCATGTCTGGGCGGAGCAGGCGGGGTTTGAGAGGAATAGAATCAAGAAGAGCGCGGGAGCTTGGTGTTTTAGTAGTCCTGAGGAACGGAGATATTGGGGCGGGTCTATGGAGGAGAGGGTGACTTCTTCTGGGTTTGCGGTGATTGCGATGGATGAGGGGTTTACGACGAGGCAGGAGCTGGAAAATATTGCCGGTGGTTGGAGAGAGTTTATTGAAGAGGAAAGTGGGTGGTTTGGGTTGCTACATGGAGAGATTTTATGTTGGAAGTAGATATAGCATGTTTATTTTTGATATATGTTTGCTAGAGAATCGTAAGTAGAATGCAGGTCTCTAAGCTTCTTGATGGACATCAACAATCACTCCCTCAGGAAATTCCTCCTTCAACTGCTCCAACGAAAGAGCATCCGGAACAAAAAACCTAGGCGGCTGTTAGAACCAATAAACAGACATGCCAGGGCAATACACATACGAAGTCGTATGTGTAGGTGGTAAACTCCGAGTTGAAATAAACAGAGTCTGATCAGTAGCTCTTCTCTCTGCAAGTATATCCTTGGTTCTAGCAACATTAGAATAAACTGATAAATGTCCCGTACGTTAGACGTACATCTTTTCTATATTGCTGCCATGCTGTTCGTAGGCATCAAGACCGTCATATTGAATGACTAGTATCTAGCGTGAAATCCATACATTAGCCAGTATCAACAGACAGAGAAGCCGTACTAACATATTTGGGCATCTTGGGCATCTATCATTGACCAAAAGAAAGTAGTAGAGAGTTGCATCTGGGAATGGCGGGGTATTTGTTCTCGGGAGATTACATCATAGTACCAATTCAGAACTTGTTTACTCATTACCAAATACGACCGAATCTACGCACAAGAAAAAGCTGGGATATTCATTGTATGCCGAAACCACAATAGCATGCTAAATAGACAACCCTAAACCAAAGATATTCTTCATGTAGACACAACCGCTATGCTCTTCACCAGTCCTCGGCAGGAGGGGAGTGACATTGGTGCTGTTCCTCCTCCTCCTCTTCGTCCGAGCTGGAACTCGAATCTTTCGCTGCAAACAGTCAGTACCCACTTACGTGTATGGATAAACATCTCAAGGAAGAGAAAAAAAACTTACTGAGTTCGTGCCCCAAAAGAGCACCACCTGCAATACCGAGAGCCGCGCCCGCCGCAGCACCAAGCATCATCTTCTTCTTCTCGGACTTCTTCCGGGCCTCCTCATCGTAGTACCCCTCCTGAGGTGGAGGGGGACCACCGTAGTATCCTCCCTCCTGCTGCGGCGGAGGAGGACCACCGTAGTATCCGCCCGGAGGACCGGCAGGGATAGGGGGACCAGGAGGACCACCAGGAGGCATGTCGCGCGTGCCGGTCGAGTCTTCGAGGGGCACTTCCCACTGCGAGCGGCCGGTGGCGGTCTCCACGAAGAAACCCCGACGGACGTTAGGCTCCCATTCCTCAGTCCAGCCCTGCGGGAGAGGTGGAGGGGGCACCGGGGGAGGACGGGCCGATGGTGGAGGAGAGCTGTAGGGAGGACGAGAGTCGTAGGAGCGTTGAGAATCATAGGGCGGTCGATCGTAGGAGGGTCGATCACCCTCGTATGGGGGCCGTTCGTATGGAGGACGATCGGATGGGGGTCTGTCGTAGGGGGGACGGTCGTAGGGTGGGCGCTGCTCATAAGGGGGACGGTCGCCTTCGTAGGGAGGACGATCGTATGGAGGACGATCGTACGGAGGTCGTTCGTATGGAGGGTGCTGCTGTGGCGGGCCGCCGCCGTAGTAGGGAGGCTGTTGTTGCTCTCCGTAGTAAGCCATGGTTGGAGAGTAGAATAAACAGATAGACAGTTGGATGAACGAGATGAGGGAAATAGGGAGGAGGAAAAAGAGAATAAGGAGCGAAAGCGAAGGATCAGGGAAATGGACCTTTAAATATTATTCATTATCAAACGGAGGAGGGGAAGGGAGGGTCAGGACAGCGTGTGAGTATGACTATGGATACCTAGTGTATTCGACACCAACCCCCTGGGACTCCATACAGATACAATACAAAATAATAATAATCAATTTCCTACGGACTGACAGTCCGTCCACGAAGTTGCTGAGCCCAAAAAGCCATTCGTCGGCCTTGGAAGACCTGACGCTACTGGATTCCCCACTGCGTTATTAGTTGGATGGAGAACTGTCAATAGTCGGGTGGTTTGGCGGAAACTGCAGATCCAGAAGGCATATGGATATGCGAAAATTTAGGCAGATACATTATACAGCTCCTTTAAACGGTTTGTAGGTGGTTTCAAAAGCCATTGATCGAACAACCCGATCAGACTGTGACAGATCAGTTCCTCATTCTGATATCGCTTATAGCCTTATCATCCTGTCAGTGCTTCTGTATCACGGACGGCATAACCGGAATCGACCCTTCCGATGACTTGTCCTCCCCCCACCTCCTTACCCGTCGGTCCTGCTGCTCCGTTGTACTTGTGGGCATAGGGAGGTGATTGCGCCCGCCTAGACTAAGTATAGTAAAGTCAGTATTACTACATATGAAGAAGTGTGTTCGGTATCCATTGTTCCGCTTGGCGCCACAAAAGGGCTGGTGAGTGGGGTGACTTTACACGTGTGAACCAATCGGGAAACCAGGGTGCATAGTTGAGCCACACCGGTGTGTCATTGTGCTACCATTGGTTGCTGAGGACCATCAAGCCTCATTCGGAAAATAACAAGCCACAAATGCCAAGAAACAGGCTGAAAGACCGGCTTGCCTCCATTGATCGATACTCAAAGACAGAAGGCGTCACACGATGTCTGGCGGCCTGAGGTGTTTCCATAACAGGCCCTAGTTGGGGCAGCCACGTGTGTCGCGGCCAATGGCTGTGGCGGTGTCCGTGGTGGCCGAAATGTCCCTCCGAGCTTAGCCACATGACGATTCCGGAACATTCCTAGCACTACGGAGTACAGGTATTGTATGGGCGTAATGAAGGCCTCCACTATCCCGGAAGAAGTCCCCGCACAGAAAACACAACTCTGGGTAAATGTCTCATATTGGCAGGATGATGCGACTCATGAGAGACCATCCAATCTGTATCATTCTATAAAAAGAGGATCCTAGGCAACACAGGGGTAATCCACACTTTCTCGTCCCAGCTGGCCCACTGCAATTAGCCCCAATCTTCAGCCACTTGATCTGCCCTGTTTGCTTATATTCCGTACATCAAAGATCAATATTACAGGGAATAGGAGGTGAACAATGACACCTGGTCTCGGCTCCTCTCAGTAACCATTACCAAAACTACCGACACTACCAACGTCGCTGGACTTATCTGTGGCAGGGTAGAAGAAGGCACCAACTCTGCAAAAAACAATGAGCACTGACACCGAACCCACACGGAGAGGGAGAGACTCACCCAATAATCACATATGCAGCAATTAATAGAGCCCCTTCTAGGTAATTACTACGCCCGTCCAACACCAGGAAATTAACCACGAAGGCGGTGACAAACAGGCAGACAGTCTCGAAGAGAGTGAAGTACAACGTCATTTCCTTATCCATGCACCATCCCAGAATCACCACTAGGGGCGTGACAAAAATTGCTGCCTCTCGTTAGTACTTTTTGTCAATAAAGATCGACCTCAATACTCACCAATTTGGATACTGCTTCCAACCGACACTCCAATAGCTAGATCCATCTTATTCTTGGTAGCCACAGTGACAGCGGTCACATGCTCCGCAGCATTGCCCACTATGGGCAGGATGATCAGACCGATGAAAGCCTCGCTGACGTTCGAACTCTTAATCATTGATGGAATAGCATCCACCAGGAATTCCGCACATACTGCCACAAGCCCCGTTGACAAGAGAAGCATGACCACGGCAGCAGTACGCGACATGTCCGGCTCATGGGACGGAGGGGGGACTTCAGCGGTTGTGGGATGGACCGCAGTGGGCATACGGGCTGCACCTCGGGCAAATTGAACGGCATTTCCAACAGGAGGGGGCCTGTTCATTTGATTCATCTTGCTTGGGAGAGAATTAGAGCGCCGAAGTCCGTTGAAGTTGCCTGAGGAGCCGACCGGTGCAGTATTGTTGGTAGTCACTGTGGTAGAGAAAACCGTGTTCGAGAGTAAGGATGGCATAATCGGGCGAAATGGTGATCGTCTCTTGGGAATTTCAGATGCATCCTGAAAGACAACATGGGATTCACAACAATCAGGCGGTGCCGATAAAGCATTCAACTTTGGTCGCGTAGAAACTGGAGTAGTGGCAACTATAGCGGCTTCCTTTTCCTGCTCCTGGGTCATCTTGGGCTTCTTGTTTGCTTTACTTCGGCGCTTCTTCGCCTTGGAGTCTCGCCTGGAGACCTTTTTGCGACCAACATCTCGACCGAAGTCTCTCGACTGTGGCACATTGAATCGATGTGTGTCGTTATCTGCGTCATATCGGCTGTCATCTGGCGGGCTTGTGGCATGATACCACTGGTCCTCGGGGTGACTGGGTATCGACTCAACGATAGACCCGACTGTGTCGCTTACGCCGGCGCTGGGCGCTTCAGAAACGGACTTCTTGCGCAATGATCCAGAATCCTTGGAGCTGGTGCTCGATTTCCGATATCTTCGGGATTTCATTGCTCTCTTGATGCGTTTGGCTGTCGACCATGACGTGGTAGTATCGACTGATTCATTGTCGGATGAACTACTAGACGAGTCCGACGAAGGGTTCATAAACTCAGCCAGTACACCCGGGTGGGATTCTTCGTCAATAATTTGCTGTGGAATGCTGGCGTATAGATACGAATGGGACTTCAGCTGGAACACGATGTACAGGATGTACACAAGAAGCAAAACCTATTATAAGAGAATGAGGGAGGTTGTTTATCGACAGTGTCCGAATAAATGCTTACCACACTTGTTCCACGACTGACTTTAAGGGTGTATTTATCGGCGGAAGAGTTGTCTGACCAGGAGGCGTGGAAGGCCGTCTATACGCACGGTTAGACACAGCAGTTGATGACGGATACTTTGGCACTAACCGGGAGGAGCAAGCTCATAACGCTCAAACTGAGGAGACAGGCACTCATTTGAGTGACAGTGCTGTTATAGATCTATACAAGGTTAGAAAGACGGAAAGGGCGCTATTATACCCTAAAAGCCTGTACCTGTTCCTGGAAGCGTAGGCCACCCAAGAGAAATGCCATTCCCAAAATGAGAAGTAGATTTGCCAGGATGGACCCGAGCAGGGATGCCTGAACAATTCGAATTTGATTCTGCGTATATTAGATACTGAATAATGAGCAAGATAGTACAATATAATGCTCACCTTGACAAGGGCGATGCTGGGTTCAACCAGAAAAGTTAGCCCAGTATATAAGAATATCGATCAAACGACACTTACATACTATTTGAACAGGTTAACTTGATATGACCATTCTATTAGACAAACAAGGCAGACTCACAAAATGATCAACTCCACTGCGTTTCCAAAAGTAACATTAATCAATGCCCCAACCGTATCGCCTAGCCGGTTAGCGACACATTCGGTGGCATGGCTCAACAGTCCCGCCAGGGGGATAATGGCGATCGCATTCATGGCAAAGATCAGGTCAGGGTTCAGACCTGCAGACTTGACCGCAATACCCACTGGCACAAACACCAGCAAGGTGTTGACCCAGCTGTGACAAAGGGCCGTTTTGGTATGCCTGCAAAAAAGGATGCTGCCCTTTTTTATCTGGATCAATAATTCCGGACTGGAGGTTTCTCCTTTTTCAGTGTTGGCCTGCGGACATGCCGGCCCCTGATTATCCCCGTTCACTTCACCATTTTGTGATGGAGACCTCGTGGCCTCCTTGTCTGGGGGTTTATCATCGTGCTCGCCAGAAGGGGTAGAGGTTGCTGTACTGCCATTAGACGCGTGAGCTTTCGCCCACGAACGGATCCGGTCTAAATGGAAAGAAAGGAAAGGTATCAGTTAGCCAACAGGATATTTAGATGCAGCCGCGTAGCTTTATGTTTCACCTTGCTGGGAGAAGAGGGAGAGGACGGGCATGGGGATAGATAGTGTGGGGAGGGAGTCCATGAAGGGAAGGCAGGCAGAGGATCAAGTACATACGCATGTATTTCAGAACCAAAAACGGAGGGTATCTATGGGACGGGAGATAAGTCGACCCCGGACAATGAAATGTATACGTTACGGACGAAGAAGCAGGTCAAGCTTCGGAGATAGACTGAGGCTGGATATGGTAGCGACTTAGGCGATATATAACGGCCCTTGGCAAGACCTTATACCCGTGATGTTGCCAAGACGCCGTCGATCATCCCGCCTTCAAAGGGCTGGATCCATGGTCAGCATTGTCTGAACTCCGCTTAGCTTTCTGCAGTGGACCGGTTATGACTCCTACAATCTGCGCCACGTCTTTTATTATCAATCACTTTCTATGCCTCCTGTATGGTCATATGATCATATCTTTACAACCATCGATGCTTTATTGACCCAAAGTCCCCAGCTCTCCTCCTACCCCTAGTATTTCCCCTGTAGCGCCCCTTTTAGATGTTACCGGTAGATCTATTCCTATTAAATACCACCAAAACTGTACAGGGTACGACGCATACTAAACACTACACATTTTGCAAGATGGTTCATCCATTCTTCCAAGTAAGGAGGCGTCTATTATTGGTTGGACGGAGACACAGCGCTATGGAGTTGTGTACATATTTTCTCGTTCTTATCAACCTAAAAATAAGGCAGATGTGGACCAATGACGCCTCACTTTTGCACCGTCGATCCTATGTCAGGGGCTGTGTAGTGGTTGCTCCTGCTCGGCTCCGATATCCCATCTCCGAACTGGCGGTCCTCGTCGAAATTCCTGCCAGCGGAGCAAATATGTTAATCTATGATCTCACATCAGATGGAAGGTTCCAGTACTCTGATATATCCACTGCTGATCAGTTCCTCTCGTTGTCTTCGTGTCATGGCAATCGATCTGGACCAGACGCCCTCAGTACGGAGCAGTCAGGTCGGATCGCCGCACTAGCGGTTACGCTGTCAGCGGAGGGGTGAGCCTTAGTCATACTCAAGGAAGTGCCTGATTCGACTCATGAGAAGTCAATCCTTATAAAGGGTTGAGACCCTTACTCATGATGAGGTAACACAACCGTCTGAAGATTCCATCATTCCTGAGCTTGCGCCACTACTTCTCCCTTTCTGCGGCATGTTTGATGGATGTCGATCGAGATTGGCTGATGCCATAATCGGGGTTGCCTATCACCAAGTTGGTCGCAAAGATCGCCAGTTATGGTGTCGTACTACGGTCATGATTTGGAATTCACAGAATGTGCATTTCCCCTACTTCCAGATGCCACAAACTCTCTAAATCCTTGGGGTTCGAATACTGCTAGTTTTTGAACTTAGAGCGGCAAAGACTTCATCCGGACTGCGCTCAATAGACACATCAGAGGCATCGACAGGATTTCAGCCCAAACGATAATAGGGGAAGTATACTTACGCTACCGTCTCCTCTGCAAAACTATTTGAATACGCCGTATAGTTGTATATCCTGTCCATCATATGGTCACGTGCTGATACTCCAGCTACTCCTGCATAAACGCTATACTATTCCTATTTAGGATGTTATGACCTACGAAGCAGAGATGGAAATGTTGCCAAATCGATTCTATTTGGTGCTTGTAACGAAAATATTAAGTATAGGGAAAGGGAGGAAGAGGAGCATAGACGGTGTAGTAGATATCGTCACATTCTGGTGTGCTGTCTCTGCAACCGAGCAGAGCAAATAAATAAATAATGCAAAACGACTCCGCGTCGACCCTCACAGTAAGCACCCCTTCGAAAAATGGCTGTCCTCAGCCATTGGCAGGGAGTGCTGAATTATCGTCGATGTGGTCTAGAAGAAAGTTGTCGTTTTCTACAGCGCGTAACCATTCCTGCAGGCGTTTGGGAGGACCAAATGCAGCCTAGAGGAGTTCATGGAAGTCACGTAGTTTCTGCTGTGGCGAATACGGGAAGTTACGGGCAGAATACCACTGAGTACCAACATTGTGACCAACCCAGTTAACCCGATAGTGAAGCTCCTTGCGATATAATCAGGATGCAAGTATTGTTTCAACCTCCCATTCCTGGTGGCCATCAACTTCAATCAGTAGAGAAGGGTCAGTGATCTGTCCAGGGAGCGGCGGAACTGTGGGCGCATGACGGAGTTTATCTGGTGGAAAAATATGATGAACCTTAATACTAGATGGTAGCTCCAACCGGTAGGCATGTCCAATCCTCGCTAGGATTCTGTATGGATCAGCCCATTGATCACTCAATTTTCGACTAGGTTGACCAAGATTCCAGTCTTTCATTGTTGTTACCATAACCTGATCGTCAACATCAAATCAACAGGCCGGTGGGTGTTTATCTGTCTGGACCTTCATACATCGCTGTGCCGCTTCGATCTCTTCTTGAGCAAAGTTCCAAACTTCCTCTTTTCGCTGAACCAGAGCACGCGCTTCCCCTCGTTTAATGGGATGGTCTCGAGGTGCTGTAGGGGTATCCCAGTCAAACGACATGCGCGGTTCGTAGCCACGCTCGATCATAAATGGGGACATGTTGGTGGACTCATGAGGTAGGATCCCATATGCAAAGTTCATTAAGGAATTGATGCGGTCAATTCGGCAATCAACACTCATAATGAGGTCTTTCTATGCCCGTGGCTTGGGCATCGGCTCTCGCCCAATGGGCTTCTCGGAATTGGGCCTCTTTCTCTTTCACATTCTGTATAGCTTAATCGCAAATAGAAGGTTATAAAGAAGATATTGTTTTTAATGGAGTGGCCCAGCTCAGCATATGCCCCATCAGGATGAGTCGTATTGGCGTCGCGAAGTATATGTTAGGAAGAACGACTGTCGATCTAGTCCCAAGGCCAATTCTGAAACTGGTCGTCCTTTTTGACAGTAGAGGACACGAAAGACCCATGCAACACAGAGGCGAACATTGGCTGGTGGGAGGGCGCTATTATTTCACGCTTTGCTTGGACCTGATGATATATAATACGACCGGAGAATAGTGCTTTTCGTCTCCTCTAAACCGCCCCCTGTCAATTTGACATGTTATAGCCTTAGGTCAACTTTTCTTCTGCCAACCTAGCAATGAGACCGCGAGGTTGAGCCATGGAGGCAAAACCCCGGTCGCGAATTTGTTCATTCCTATCAATATCCGCTTCTGTGTTTAATAATGCAGAACGCTCTGCCTTCTGAGATTCAATGAAGGCATTTAGCACCACTACCCTAAGTCGTAGTTTTTGTCCTCTTAAAATTGTAAAGCTTGTTTAATATAGCCCTCGAATAAGAACCGGCATTGCGGCAGGACCCTGTATAGGTGCATGCAGTTCACCGTAGCACCGAAAGTATGGCGGACGTTGCTATTAGAATATGGTGGTGCTTGGGCAGAGGAATATCGCAAGTAGTCAGGCTTCGTAGAGTTTGTTCGTGATCTAAATAATGAGAGCCAAGCCTAGATAAAAAGGATACCTTTCGTCATATACTGAAAGAAGTGTATATTCGCAGGTCCGAATGTATACAGTTCTCCTCCTTTCTTGGCTTCTGGCGACTGCTGCTTTCAAGCAGATTCCTTTTGAGTTGGGCCTCAAGCTCGATGGAAGGAAGAGCGCGGGTGAGCAAAGTTGGCAGTCATGACGGCTTAGAGGTGGCGCTCCCGCTAACAACTTTGGCAGGAGTTATGTGTATGCTTCCTCCCTAGGGTCCTCCATCATATTGTCAACAAAGCTGCTAGCCACGGATACCATGTTCACGCTGGCGGCCCTAACATGCCCAGTACCCAGGATGATTGGTGGGTCACATTGAGCGCACAGAGACTCCGGTTGTGGACAGAAAGCAGTGTCCTTAAAAAGGAACCATATACACACGTATAGTGTCTTTCTCAAGAAGTCGACCGTAGCCGTAGCCATTGAAGACGGTGGAAATTCCAAACTTGGCAAGTTGTTTGATGGAGACGAAATCATTGGCGAGTCCCGAATTGACAGAGCTTTCAGGTTATCCTGGGAGGGCATCTCTTGAACTCCAGACGCAGCGAAGAGAGGTCCTAGAATGTGGCGATTGTTTTAAAATCCTCCAGTGTATCTCCTTCTTTCTTCAAACCTGTGACAATTTCGGTGCTAATTCTCAAAACCAAGTGCCGGCCGGGTATTTGGGAGTTTAGGGACCCAATATTGTTATTGTCGAGGGCGTCTGGATTCACCAACTCGATAATAACGTCGCCATGCCCTAGTGGGTTCCACCACCCGAAGCTTTATGAAATTGCTGGAACAGCTGGAACAATTGGGAACAGTGCCTGGTTGTTTGAGACAGGGAGGATGAGTGGGACGATGGATTCGTATTTCAGAAGCAAAGTATTGGAGAGCTCTCATGTGGCCAGTCAAGGCAAAACGACCCTCCTGGGCAGGACGAGAGGACGGCGGTAACGAACCTTGCGGAGAGCGGGGGGAAAGGAGGCTTCCACATTGAAGATATTGAGTGTGTCGGGGACCGGGGGACGGTATCAACCTGCCAGTCGGTCACTTCCTCCACAACATCATCTTCGACAGTAGGATCCGTAACAATAATTCGTCCACTCGAACGATTCAGTAGGAGTCCCCCTGGTGGTGCCATGTAACGGCCTGTTCTCGGTAGAAGGCCAGGGTTGGTGTCAGCTGTAAACTGTGCAAGAAATAATAGATCAGCAAATTGTTGAGAATCAGGAGATATGGCTACAAACCTCTGAATTGGCCAGAAATCGATACGATAGCATCCAAGCTTGACGGTTGATGTTCAGAGAAATAAGTATTGTATGAGAAAGCGGTAATCCTGATAATAGATAAATTGGAGGGCAGGACCATTGAACCGGAGGATACGCAATAGATTGGGATAGATAAACAAGGTAGAAGGCGAGTCAAGAGGATAAAATGGGACTGAGCAAAAATAATTTTGAAGAAGCAGCAGTGATCAACCAGAATCGAGTGCCATGGCCACATTGAACGGCAATATGGAACGTGTGTATGCAGATTAGGGATGGTGCGAAATTTAATCCCCATCTCCTCGCCGTCCCAGTCAGGCGGAAGCTGGTGGATGCCGGCCGTCATCATTGGGGAAGAGCAGGATGGACCGGTATGAGACACCAGGAGGCATTTTGACTCCCTCTGAGGAGTGAACCCGTGAAGATAGTAGGCTCTGTATCATTGGCGATCTTGGAACTTGTCTAAGACACTCTTCTGCCTCAGTATAGTGAGCCAATTTGTTATACCTCGCCCTAGAAGGGGGTATGGTCACTCCTTGATAGTACATACATAAAGTGAAAGTGTCATCAAGCGACAAAGGGACAGGGCGATCTAGATATCTCGCTTCACACTTATATGCAGGATATTCCATTGGATGCCTTGTATCTGGAAGGAAGAAAATCCCAGAGGAGAAGAGGAATAAATGTAAAGTTTTTTACGCGGTGTTCTCGTCCTGAATAAAGGCCACAAAAAGTTCTCATAAATAATGGATGAAGACAGACGAGAAATTGTAATATCTTTCTGCGAATGCGTTCCAGCCAAATAGTCCAGGTGGCTGGAGAATAAGGGCTAAAGCATCCTATGTAGGATTCGGCGGAGGAATGGGAGGTAATGGAGTGTTCGTAGAACCTTCATCTTGATAATTAGCAGTACTGAGTGTATCAATATTCGAGATACATTCGTCGAATGTTATAGTTTCTTTACCGAAACAAGAGTTCATGTATGCGGTATGGAAAGTCTCCCAAACTTAAATTAATTTGCAAAAAAAGTGTATCTTCACGGATTCAGGTATAGTTTCGTTCTGCTTCAGACTCGAGGCGAATTTATTCAGAGAAGCCGACGTGTTGATATAGTATTGTAATCTTATATATATTTGTCCCAAGGATATATTCAAGAGGAGTCTGTGTCGTTCAGACATGCGAGGCTCTTTCGACTATCCATCCCAGATACTGTATTAGCACATCGGTGTCATCATGCAGAGTCTAATTACGAGGTATGGATTTCTTCTCTGTAGGCAGTGTGGACTAGATATTTCACTCACCTATTCACTTGGTCCGGAAATGCCAGTCTCCGATGGCAAGACCAGACTTGGAAATGATATCTTCTCTTGTTGAGGATTACAATCAAACCGGGAAGATATGGAAGCTGACTGCCTTCATAGTGTAAATACCCATCTCACAGGTAGGCGATTAGAGCCCAATGTCGCGGGTGATCGTTATGTTCATGTCAGACAGAGGTGAGGTATGAGGCGAGTGTAGTATAGAGGTAGAGGGTATGTTAGAGTATATATGTATTTGAGCGAACGGTGATAAGGAGAAAGGAGGGAGAGGAATGGAAAGATTGGGAGGGAGTATTTATCTCGTGGGTGTCAAGTGACTAAACAGTCTGGGATGAAAATCAAAGTAAAAGGTAGCAAATCCCACATCAAACATCTCAGTGGCAATTCACCAGGATGCAATCACCTATTTACCAAATAGACCAAGCATGAGTGACAACGCTAAATACAGACAAACGGGGAGATCAACAAGTATCCACTTATTACCCATTTATTGAATTTTAATCTCTTTACTATTTAGCTATTATTCACGCTGAAAATCTGTACTTTAATGCTGTAGGTATTTTATAGTGTCTCCTTAGATATATCTCTAATAAGACAAGGGAATAAAAGCTCTAATTAAAGCATTCAGAGCATAAAATTTTCAGATTCCTGCGGCGTTTGTCAATGTATAGGCAGCAACACAATAATACCATTCGACCAAATAGCATATCTCTGGACAAAGGTTAAAATAAAGACAAAAATAGAATAAAAATAAAGATAATGGTTGGAAAGAAACAAAGCCCAATGATCCACAACACATCCATCATTTACCCTCGCTGCATGCGCTATCTTCAAGATTCGGATCGCAGCAGTAATGGAAGTGAGGCGTGGGCCAAAAGAAACCCAAAGGAAATGAAAGGAAACGGTGCCAGTTTTGGTTGTCTGCTGATCTCCGTTCAGGCAAGCATTGTCGGGGAATCTTGACCAATCAGATGCTGATGTTGAAGGTCTATGATATGTCTGGTTGGTATTTAAATAGCCATTTAGCGTTGTTATTCTGGCCACTATTTATTTAAGAATTCTATATTTCGCTGACCCATATAAAGAGAAGGAAAAGGAAGCATAAAAAAATAGATGATGACGTAGAATACAGGATATATATGTACAACAAAGAAAGGAGTGATTATCTCTTAATCGTAATTCCTAATCGTATCAATCATGGCATCATGCACTGTACACTCCATATTGTACAAGCTACCTATTGATCATTAGTTCTCCGTCAGACACGAGTGGATACAAACATTATATCGAACCTTGTGGCTTTCGGTTTCTAATAATAACAACAAGTTCAATTTTCATTCGTCGTTGGTTTCCTCAGTCGTGGATAGTAGATTAAGAAAAAGACGACGACAGCTAACAGCACAATTAATGTGGGCAGGAACATGAATGTGAAGAGAAATAGGCTCAGCCCGAAGGCTGCATTTTGACCTGGAAAGAATCGACCGGCCACGGATTCCAGAGTAAACGATAGCATTGGTGGCTAAGAATAGTAGGATTGGATGTGAAGGATAGAAAATGTGACTCTGGACTAAATAGGGGCAGCTGGAGGCTTTGTATGAGCAGTAAAATTGGATTATGCAGGATGTAGGATGTTTCAGGAATTGGTAGACGGTCCGATATTAATTGGCGCTGCTGCATACAATCATACAGGCCTACATATCAATTGATGAAGGGATGGGATTGATAAGGATTCTCTAGAGTGCTCAGTACTCGGCTAGACGGCGATGTGGAGTGACGAAGGTACTTCGAATATTCGGAAACTACGGTAGGCATCTGAATTCTTCTCTTGTTCGTTATCAGCGCGTCAAACGAATCTTGAGAACGCAACAGGCAGTGGATCCGTAGCGATGAATACCTCGGAAGCTACTCTGTACCGCCGGTAGAGAGACGAAGGTAATCATTAATACGCCGTTGAATGATGGTGGCAAGGGCGCAACCGATTGGATGGCCTTACCCTGGATGGGGAGCGCCCCACTTGAATTCTGGTTTCTAATTTGGGGTAAAATGACGCCAGAAGCAAGGAAAGCCGCTAGGCAGGCAGCAGCATTCTCCTGCCTCTCCGACTGGATTCTCGGCAAGGTCCAATGGATGCACCGCTCACTCTCGAAATACACCGAACCCGTTTGGTATGGTAATATCTTCCTTAAATTTCGAAAGTTAAGTACCTTGCTAGGGGAATACTCTGCAGGACGTATTGCATCGCAGGACATGATACCCCCCAGCTACAGACATATAGTCTGGTTCGTTAAATGCCGGGACAGAATACTCGTTCCTCTCAGGAATTCACTCAGGGTATTTTTACCCAATTATTCGATGATGGCTAGGTAGATAGGCAGTTGTATTGTTTGTAGGCATGCTACTAATTAAAGCGATCAGATTGCGTGGATAGTTAACTAATACTGCTTGCATTCGCAAGGTCTCAGGCTTCAGTACCTATCAACACCCATGGAAATGGAAATCTCAGGATTACGGCGTACCGCAAATTACCGAGTTATACACCGACGGGAGGAGCCAATTACGCGACCATGCCCTGTAGGGCTGACTCTTGGCACGGCTCTCCCGGCGATTCTATGGACGACTGAACGGTTATTTACTGTGTAGTATTTTCATTGCTCGCAGCTCTCATTATTACAGGTAATCTTGGAATGGATCTTAATTCTGGTCGTATTATGCGTTTCCCTTTAGGTAGGTGCCTAGGATCCACCCCGGGCAAACAGATCGACGTATCCGATGCCCTTTGTTTGTGGGGGAAAATATCCCTTACACGTCAATTCTTTCTCTCTCTTTTCTTTCTCTCTCACCAGCATCACTTTCTGTGTGACATTAAAATCATCCGCTGAGATGATGCCTATACATTCTCTCTCACGCTCTCCCTGACTTCCTGGTTCCTCAATCCTGTACGCTTCCCGCGCTATGGCGTTCTTTTCTGCCTACGGTCCTCCCGACCAAATGGAAAATGACAACTTGGGGGTGGATTGGGTTATCCACTACAATTTTGAGGATCTTGGTATGTCGCTTCGATCTGAGCATGCGGTTCCCTACTGATTAGGGTAGAAATCTACCAAGCTGTCGAAGAATTCCGAGCTCTCATCAACGATCTTGAAGAAGCCCATCTTCAGACACAGGTCCGTCATGGCCATGGGTCCTCGCTTCTGGTCTGCATTCGTGTACCCCGCGACCACTTAGGGAAAATGATCCACCAATCTCGGTACGCGCTTTCCTCCCGGAGTGGCCTATCCAATGTTAAATATGCTAACATCTGGCATCCTGTGCAGCGTCAAAGATTGGTTATACGGCATCGCCCACGAGCTTCCCGTCGGTGACGACCATACAGTTGCGGACGCCGAGACCCCCGCCGAAGAGCTCCGATCGGTCTACCACGCCGTTACTTGGCAAAAGTCCTTAGGAGGTGCTGGAATCACCGCGCAACATGGTCCATGGAAACACGTTAGTTCAGCGTTTCCGTTGCATGATCCGGCCGCCAATGCAGAACTCCTCCGGAAATGGAGTCGGTCTATACTATTAACAGCAGAAGACCTAGACGCCATTCGAGCGTTATTTGGAGAAAAGGTTGGTTTGGCCGACACTTGCAAAGATGGGCTCGGGGGCGTGGCTAAAAAGTATTGACAATTTACAGGTCGCATTTTATTATGCCTTTATCCATTGCTATTCCTCCTTCTTGGTTTTCCCCGCTGTTTGGGGCGTCTTTTGTTGGCTTTATCTAGGTCCCTATTCCGTCACCTGTGCCATAGTTAATTGCTTCTGGTGCATTGTATTTGTCGAGTACTGGAAGATTCGGGAGACTGAGCTTAGTTTGCGATGGAATGTCAAGGGTGTTGGTGCTCTGAAAGTCACCCGCGCTCAATACGTTTGGGATCGTGAGATCCATGATCCCATCACCGGGGAGACCGTCCGCACGTTCTCGGCACAAAAGCAGCTTCTTCGTCAGATGTTGTTAATCCCATTTGCCACGATCGCCTCTCTGGCTCTCGGCACGTTGATAGTAGCCACGTTCGGCATGGAGGTCTTCATCTCCGAGGTTTACAACGGTCCCTTCAAGAGCTATCTAGAATTCCTCCCTACCGTGCTTTTCTCCTTGTCCCTGCCCTCGATCACCAACATCCTTACTCGTATGGCTACCCGGCTCACCAAGTACGAGAACTACCGCACCCAGGACCAATATGACATAGCGCAAACGTCCAAGACTTTCGTGATGCACTTTATCACGGCCTTCCTGCCCACTATCCTCACAGCCTTTGTATATGTCCCGTTTGGGGCCTGCATCCTGCCTTATCTGGATGTCTTCCATGTCCGCGACGACTCCAATACCATTAACACCGCCAAGGTGCATATTGATCCCGCCCGCCTGCAACAAGAGGTGATCTACCTCTCCATCACGGCACAGGTCGTCAACTTCGGAGAGGAGGTGGTTTTCCCTTATGTGAAACGTGTCTTGTGGCAGAAATGGCGCGACTACCGGGAAAAGCGAGAGACGGCGAACCACACGCGGCGCTATTCGCGCCAGACCGACCGACTTCTTGCTGATTCTCCTACCGAGGCCACCTTCCTCGCGCGGGTCCGGAATGAGGCCGAGGCGGATGAGTACGATGTCCAGGAAGACATTCTTGAGATGTGCATACAATACGGATATCTGGCACTGTTTGGGGTGTCTTGGCCGTTGGTTCCGCTAGGATTCCTAGCAAATAACTGGCTAGAGCTGCGCGGTGATTTCTTCAAGCTGAGTCTCGAGTGTCAGCGACCGCCACCCATCCGCGCAGATTCGATCGGGCCCTCGTTGCAAGGGATGGAGCTCCTCACCTGGCTGGGGACTTTGTCCACTGCCGCCATTGTGTACCTGTACCGAGACGGACTAGAAGTGGTGAACACCACTTGCCTTTTGTTGTCTCTCCTGGTGGCGGAATGGGCCTACCTCGTAGTACGATTCGCGGTGCGCATGGGTCTGAAGAAGCTGTCGATTGGAATGCAGCGGCGGGAATCGGCTAAGCGGTACGCAGTACGCAAGGCGTACTTGGATACCTTCTCGATGGCGTCATCCCCCCGGGCTAAGACTCGGGTGCGGTTCCTGGACCGAGTGAGCGTGTACAGCACGGCGACAGATTTGCAGACGGGGCGGGAAGAGGAACTCCAAGATGACAAGAGTGGGAGCCCGGTGGCCCAGGCATTCTGGTCCTGGCCTAAACTGGAGGAGACGGCGGACGCAGGCGTTCGGCTGATCAAGGCCCTGAGTATGGAGGAGACGAAGACAGTGAAAGTTGGCAAGGGAGCATAGATTACGAAATTTACCCATTTATCTGTTGTATTTTAGTTTGTTTTAGATGTATGTAAGTGCCTATGTACGGATTTTTGGATACGTAGCTTCCTCTTCTATTCTATATACGGACATGGTATGCGGCCAAGATAAAGCATCATAATGTTTCCGAGTACCTTTCTAGGTAGATAGGCAGTATGTACGTGCATTAAATGATGGGTAGAAAGGTTAATATCAAAACTGTTTATTTAGACTACTAATATTAACCACCGCCGAAAAGGGAATTAACTCATGCTGGAGACCACAATCAGACACAGGCAGATCCTATACAAAAGTGAAAGAGTAATAATAATTTTTTATATCGCATCTGGGATCGACCGAGTTGCCTCTCAGGTGTGGCAGGACAGTACTACCATATCGGTCAAGAAGAAATGTCTCTAAGCCAGAGCTTTTGATAAATATTGATCTCATTTCTAGGTATAGAGACATTTATATCTTAATCATTTTTCAGAAAAACTTGAATAAATGGACCACATGTCCTTATCTTCAGGCCATGTATTCATTCACTAATTTTATAAAGTATACATAGCATTCATAGTTTTATTACATCTCTGTAAGTGCTCTCTAGCTACCTAGGTGGGTAGGGACTTGACCTAGAATATACTAGTGAATATGTATCTTTAGTTAATATACACCAAGAAGGACATATTAACTGCATGCAGTTATTCCTCTTACTAATTTCCTCCCTCTGGTGTTGTTTATCAACCTACATCACATGTTTAAGGCACTTACATCTAATCTCCCCCTCTTATCTTGTTTTCTTCTACCTGCATCTCAAGCTCTCTTTTTAACTGATATTATCATTACGCTAGGCCTGTTCCAGATATCTTGACTCTGTTTATTATACTCCCTTTACCTAATAGTTCTACATAGTGGTCCACTTTACAATTTTTATACAGCGTGTCTATGATAAATTGTCAATGAAACCCACTGGACCCCTAGTTAGCCAGGCAAATATTCTTCTGACTAAGTGACAGATCTACACTTATTCATACGTTCACATGTGAGCCAAATAGTAGCATGGTCTGTTTGAGATTGCTTGCTAAAATCGACTGAATTAAATCTGAGTACCTGTGTCGAAATGTTTACTGTTCAGCGCAGCACTGTCAAAACCTGTCGTAGGTTATTCGATTGGAACATTGGCCAGGAACGCAGCGTACGCTTCTACAAGTTTTCTGTGTTGCTTCATTTACGCAACACACTCGTTGCTGGGTAGGAAGGCATCACTAAATTGGCAAAAGGCGCTCCGAAAGGGAGACTGAAATGCTGGAAACCGAAGAGGAACTTTACCACAGGAAATATCATTTGCGGAACGCCTACCTCGTCTAGGAATATCTAAGGCAGCCAAAAGTTCCAAGCCCAAAGCTGAACACAGAATCTTTCGAGAAGATGGAAAGCTGGGTTTCCAAACAGGGGGAATTCGATAAGTATAATACTTTTCTGAACCCGTGGTATAGGAGGCTCACATTGTCGCCTGTACAGTACAAATAATTTAGCCGCTACGGGTATCGTTAGAAAAAAATTTCAGCTTGTATCCATATAAACCGAGAACACTATTAAGGATTATATAATAATTTGGTTGATAACCTCGAGTATCAAGAGGGCAAAAGGTATGTGAAATAGACTTAATTCCAGATTCCAAAGTCTTTTCCTCTGACAATCTGGAACAGCGGCACCGAGAGAGGTTGAACGCTGCAGCAATAGCTAATAATTATTTAACGGTGTGGTTAGGTCCTAGTCTTATTGTGTGACTTGTTGCCCAGTCTAGTTGTCAGTCCTCGTCCCTGTGCTGCATCTATTTTTATAGTATCTGATTCCTAGAGGCTTATTTCAACCATCTTTCTCAAGATGGAGAACACAACTTGACGGAGGATGTAACTGTGTGCTCTACAGATATAGAGCTACTTCAACTATTTGAGAGCATGGAAACAGGTCTACTCCTGCTGATGAATTGATCTCCAACAAGATCCCCTCCAGTACTCGCGAGATAATTTTGCCTGAATTGCGGCTGGAACTTCAAGGACTAGTAACGGTGACCAGTGTTTATTAATAACTGGTGATTTCTTTGCCCTGGAGTAGTCTGATTCGGTCTTCTTGGCGTACAGTGGCATCTGCAGCATCTGCTTTAGCCGAAGCTCACCACGGTCATACCTCCAATCTTACTTAGCTGACACGGTTGCAAACTTCTTACACACTGCCATTCGACTCGAAATAGCTCCCCAGGCCACTTTATGTCTCCTTACAAATTAGTCACCATTACGGGACACCATACATGCAGTAAGTACTCTCATGCACACAAATGCCGCGATGCCAAGGTTTGCCAGTTGGTCGAACAACTTACCCAAACCAATTCTGATTATGCAAACCACGCCTGATGCCCCGCATACCGTATCCTCTACCTCTCTTTTCGCATTGTACTATGTTTAGTGTCCTTTGTGTTCTTCTCATGTCTTATTGCACCGTTCCGTATTATCCTGCGCCCGAGACGGGCTTTTCTCCAGAATCGGCGACTGCCACATGACTGGTATCCTTCCTTATTCTTTATTTCTCACGCATCACCCATCGCATATCTTAGGGAGGCCTCAGTTAGTCAAACCTCACTGGAAAACCTAGTTCCTAGACCTGAGTCAGACGAACCTACTTCGTTTCAGTTCAAAGATAAGGCACAAGGTCAAACAGATCAATATTTATAACAGAGAAATTGTTGTTGGCCGCACTAACGAAGCCAAGGAACTGATACGAAAGAATACCAGGAATTAATCCATAAACAGGTGCTTATTCTAGGGAACTTCATTCTATCTACGATCGTGTCGGTAGACACGTAGTTCAGCAGCTTGCCACGGGTTATTTATGTTCTGGAACTCAGTTAACTTTAGGTACACTTATCATAGATTATGAACCCCTACCGCGCTGCTTGTCAGCCTTTTCAAAGGCAGAATCAACCAATTCTCCCTGCCAATAATTCAGAAGCATTACCTGGCTAGCCTCATCAAGACACCGGGCTAAACCCTGGAGATACACTCTCTCCTGTTCTTCGATATATCAGAGATAGGGCAAATCACAGAGACTCGGAGTACAAAATTATAAAGAAAATACCTATTATGTACTGTACTATGGAACATGGTGGAGGTTATTATGCAACAAGGGGTATAAGGGCAGTAAAACTTTACAATGTATCAAAGAAGTCCGACACTATCAGTGACTAAATTGTTTCCTACCTGTTGCTAGGTAAGTACTGCATATTTTGTGCATATTTTTTATGGTTGCCACTAGGACTTGAAAGGGCTCCGGTGTGTGCTGCCAGATTCCTGATCTATTTGGTCACCAGGGCAGAATCGGCCATGACGGCCGTGCACAGGATCTCCCCAATGATTATATACATGTTTTCAACGTATATGGTACGTACCTTGACTAGGAGTCTCCTCATATTGCAAATAAACAGTCATGTTTGATGATCTGCTGAGCACTTCGAGACATCAACCCAGGTGGATGGGCCTGTGCAGATATGCCATATACTCCCATTTTCAGCGGGCCACAAGCTGGGTCTTCTTCGTCATGCTTAAAGATTCTTTAACCCAGCAGTAAGTGCTCACAAGTATAGTATCCATTTCTATAGACTTCCTGTTTCTCGAAACTGGGGCGGGGCTCTGCCCTGTCCGCCACTGGACTTTTGATGAGGACATTGATTCCGGATTTGTTTTTTTCCCTAGCGATATATCCTTCCTTGTTAAGAAGGAAATTAAATACCAGAGGCGTGCCCAGACACTGGCCTACTTCCCTACTGGAAGTGTGCCCTTGAATCTAGAGTATAATGCTTACCAGCTTCAACAGGGGCGAATTTCTCATGACCCAGAGGGGACCTATAAGAGAGTCTATTTAAGGAACTGATGGAGTTCTTACCAAAGGCGTGGCCAGGGCCCCCTTTGCAACACTCAGACGCGTATTCCAGATACTGGGAAGCCTGCGCATTTCGGATCCCAACAGAAACCCGGGCAACCATGCAAGCAAGAACTTTAGCCTACGATTCCGAGTCCCTTTTTAAGCCATCTCTTCCTTTTTTGATTCTATCGCGTTAGCTAAAGAATATTTGCACAGCCGTTTGTCCCAGGAACGTAGGGAAAGCATAGAAAGAGGCCGTACAATGTTGTATTTGAGAAACGGATAGGGTCTTTATGCTAAACAAAGCGCATACTAGGAAAGGTTTTAACTCTTTTTAGGAATAACATGTGATATGTACCAGTTCTTTGAGTATCTATTGGCCGACTGGCCCAGTGGTTAAGGCATTCGCTTTACATAATCAGAACGAACGTTCGAGCGCGAAGGATCCCAGGTTCGATCCCTGGGTCGGTCATTTTATTTTTACGAATCAGCTATTTGTTTACCGTTTTTTATTTTTAAAAAGGTTTCTCGTACAGGGATTAGAGATGAAAAGAGAGACAAATGGCTGATTTCTTCCCTACTTCTTCTGACAGTGCGCCGAGGCCCTGCTTAGCTGTTAGCTACATATTCGTTCCATCTCAATTAATACTATACATATACCGGAAATAGAGCATAATTATCTTTTAAATTGGACTGCATCTTGCCTATCAGCTTATTATCCTATCTGCCGGCTCAATAATTTGACTTCTGTATGAATTGTTCTAGAGTACTCTATGCCACGGCAAGCATAACTACCGGACCTACCCGACAACTTTGTGTACGCAACCAGTTAGAGATATGGGCCTATGTACTAGTTATTTACTAATAGTGTGGGGGAGTCTAGGCGGTCCATGACACTCTATGCATGTTGGACTTTGAAGAGAGATACTAAATATTAAATAGATTCTAATAGTTCAGAATGCTTTGTATGCTCCCATGAAGGCTATTAAGAGAAGGAATAAGATTGGTTATGAAATATTTAGTGCCAGAAAGAAGACAGCTATGATTAGCTGTTCTAATATCAATCCGCTCTTTATCAAGAAGATGGTATTAGTTAATAAATTTTTTTTTTTTTTTGATGATGTTAATCAGTTAAATAGAAGCCACCTAATCCCATCGACAAGGGAATGCGTTGGCGGGAAATGCCGAACAGAAGGAATGAACTCCACCTTAGGCAGCATTCATTTTCTATGGGAATGATTGATTTTCTCCCTTCCATCTTCTCTGGCTTATCCATCTGACACATCTGACACCTCGTATTGACCCATTCTCGTCGTCATCTCCATCAATCCGTGCAGAATCCACCTCAGCCCTACAGGGCGGACCAAGCTTCTTGTTCCCCAGTGGGCCAATCACGCAGGTACTAGACCGACATTCCTCGTTGTCACTTAAATCGGCTCTTTTCCTCCCTTCTTTCCTTCCCTCTTCCCGTCTTCCTCGGTCCCTTATCCCCCAGTCTTTCCCTCTCTTCCTCGGGATGAGCCGTGTCTCTTTTTCCCTCCCTCATGGCCCCCTCGCAGTTCCCCTCCAAGTCCATTCTGACCTCCAAAGTGATCCAGCATGAGGAGACTGAAGAGACTGATTTCTTCCCTGTTGCCAGCTTTGTACAGCACCGGCGGTTCTTCCGAAGCCACTGCCTTCGTCTCATGCATCCCCCGTGGTATCGCAACAGTCTCCTAGCCAGTACCGGTTACCTGGAGTTCGCGAATGCGGGCGATTTCGCTGCCAATGTGTGGAACGATATCCCTGTGCCGCTCCATGCGAAGATCCTAATGGCCATTGGGGGTCCCCTCGCCCTGATGATGAGCATGGTTGCCGTGCGCGATGGCCTGCTCAGCTGGCAGAACGTACGCGTTCTGCGCGCCGAACGAAAGTACCTCAAGACCCTCCGACACCATTACCTCACCTCTGATTCAACTGTTGATGTCGATCTCGTTAGCCTCATCGATAGCCGACTTGGCGTCGGATTCCGGGAACTTGGCACGGAGCTGATCGACCGCATTGCCATGGATATCTTTCTCGGGGTGGGCGCTCTGGTGGTCGGCATCGGCACCTTGATGGCCATCTGGGGGGCGAACCCGCGCGTGTTCAATGCCAGTAACCTACTGTCCGGTTTCGTGGGTAACAGCTTCGCCGCCGCGTATGGCGTGGTCAATGCTGTCTGGTCGGTCTACCTGGTCTGGCGGTTTCAGCGTCACGTCTCTGGTGTCACCCGCTGTCCGACCGTGGACTCTTTTCGCGACCGTCTGCGGCTGCGCTTTCGTCGCTTTCAATGGCACTCGATCATCTCCGCCATCACCGGACTGGTGGTCGGCGCCGCGTCGATGGTCACCGCGCGAATGTGGTGGGGGTATGTGGTCCTGATTCCGTGCATGGTGGTCCAGATAGGCTGCAATCGATTCTGGCGACGTCGACTGGGGTACGATCGACCCTTGGTGTCACCTACCAACGATCATCACTTTGCGCCGCCGAACTTCAATAAAGAGAGTGGGGATATCAGGGATGATGAGAAACATAGTCTCTTCGACAGCCTGTCCAGCACGGTCGCTCTCTACGACGCGCTCGAGCCGCTGCCTAGTAACGATCTCAACTGCACCTCGCTTGATGCGCTCCTCCAGTTTGTCGTCAGCAACGACCTCTTCGATTCCCTGTGTGCCTGGCTTGCACACGACCAGTCGGTGTCTCCGCGCCTCCACAAGGCCATCTTTTGCCCTTTGCCGGAACACACGGAAATCTCGATCACCCCACGCCATCTCCTCCATCTCCCGGGCTCGGAGCAGACGACGCTGCACGACCTGTGTCGTGGGTTCCTGGAGACTGAGGGACGGAAGGTCTTGCTGTCTCGGGAGAGATATCTCCTCGAGCTGGTAGGGTATAGCTTGCAGTGGGACTCTCCCGGTTGATATAATTATATTGGATGGGAACTGTGCGGGCACAGAAATAGACGTCTCATTAATGCGTAGTTTAATGTCGATAGAGCGGTGTATATACTCAATACATATTGTAGGCTAGGCCATGTCTCCAAACCTCTAGTAGAATGCATGAATGAATTGCATGTTAGAAGCTGAACAGACCTGACCTCCGTTTCCCCAACGGATAGACCACCAACGCAGCCATGAACAATCCCACCGTGATGCCAATAGCGACCTGCACCATCCCGTATCCCAACACCGGCATGGATAGCTCGTGCGACGTACCGTCCATTTTCTCCTTCGCAGAGCCATGACTGCTCGTGACATCCGACCGCGTTTCGTCTGCATTCTCCACGCCGAGGACCAACGACCCCGAGGCCGCCAGCCCCGAGGGAACCAAGACAAATATGGCAGGCAGGATAGCAGCCGCCGCATGGCCATGCCACAGCCGACTATACAGATTCCCAATGACGCCGATCGTGAATGCCCCGACGGTATTCCCGACCAGACTCCTGGTACCAAGTCTTCTCGTCACGAAATAATTAGTCACGTAACCCGATAGCGCGATGACCACCATAACGGGAGTCTGCTTCCACTTCCCCTGGTTCACAACCATCAGACACAGTGAGAACGCCGCGACGAAGGGAAACCGCTGCACGTAGGGACTCCGGAACTCCCCCGGTGCCGGACAGCTAGTATCCGATGTGGCATTACCATCCATCAGTCCGTAGATTGTCGTGCCGACAGTAATGCCGAACCCCAGAAACAACGAATATATAATCGCATACACCATTCGAATCGACCCAGCCACAATCTGATGCGACTGCAGTTCCAAACTGCCACAGAGCACTGTATACCCGGGTAGAATCAACGCGATAGAAGACTGCGCGATAGCAGAGAAACAAAATAGTCTATCGCGAGTCCTACCCCCGTCGTAGACAACAACGATGCTTCCCAGCGCGCGCGCAATAAACGAAGTCAACACGGTAGCAGTCACCTCGAAAACGTTACTATACAACACCGAGCGCGGTGCAATAACATGCTGCATGATTCCCAGTAGACATCCGTTGAAGTAAATCACCGGGAGGTCAATCGGCCGTGCGTTGAACGCAAACGGCCCAACCATGGCTGTGGCCAGGCCATACACTAATACAATCACCCATTTATTGAAGCGCGGTTTCTTATCCATGATGCTGTCGAGTTCGTGGATCGCTTCCTCGATTCCGTAGACATCATGGACCACATTTTTATACACGTTGTGCGTGTCTGAAAGTCGGCCTAGATCGATCCCCTGCGCCACTCGAACGAGTTTCACCTCCGCTGTGCGTGTCGCCGCGTCGTCGAAGGATATGATCATGCATCCTGGGACGTATAGATACTGGCTATCGACCTCGAGTACCTTCGCAGTCATATACATATATTCTTCTAGTCGGTGCGTCGGCGCTCCGAATCGCATCAACGCCTTGCATAGCTGCATGATGTATCGCTGGCGCGCAATGATCTGTGCGATCTGCAGCGTTACTTGGATTTCCTCCTCCAGACGCATCGTCCCTGTCGCAGGGGAGTGTCTGTAGCGTCGTCGAGACGCGGCTGTTAACACTTCGCTGGACACAGGCGTGCTCGCGCCACTGACGGTGCCGCTGATTGTGCCACTGGCGAGTAACGTTGACGTGGATGTATTCCCTGGCTTTCGGTACCATTTTGGTTTCTCCCGTCGGGGCGTGGCAGTCCCTGATGGATCAGTCGGGATCCGATTTCCAGCATTCAACCGTAGTAAATGCGAGAGAATCCCACCGTGATATCTTATCGGATCATTGTTATTACGAGCGGTCCCAGTGTCACCATCAGGCGAAAATGATGATGACTCCCACGGAGCAGTCTGATGATGTCGATCGTGGGAGAAGACACGAACAAGACGATGTGCTTCCGCACTGGAACTTCCATGATCCGTTCGTTTCTCATCCTCTTGGGCTTCTCCCTCTCCCTCGATGGAATGGCTATGGGTATGTTCCTCAGCATGAGCCTGGTTCGGATCTGACGGCGGAAGCGGCGGATCCTTCATCCCATCGGTCGCTAGGGGCCCCCAGCGTTTCGCTATCTGCCTTGTTTTTTGGATCATAGAGCGTCGGAAGCCATTGACTCGGGCGAATATTACTGAGCTTCTTCCGGGAGCAGTCCCTGTCCCGGGACTTGGTCCTGTTTCTCCGGTTCTTGTTCTTGTTCTTATCGTTGCATCTTCGGAAAGATCGGTCAATCGTCGACGTAGCTCCGCATTCCAGTTAAGCGTCTGACTAGACGGGGAATTTACTTCAGTAATATCTATAGACGTGTTATGGCTACGTCGGCGATGAGGGCGGTCCTGCGGAACGTATCCTGAGGGGGAGATGGAGGGAGATGGAGGTGGAGATCGTGAGATATCATCCTCGGTGTCTGCGTCTTCGATTCTCGTATCGAAATGTACTCTGTGAATTGGCGGGGATGGAATCCTCGACTCCGGTTGGGAAGCATTAGGAGTTTGGGCTACGCTGCGGTAGCTGAGTAGAGACGATTGGCTTGTTCGGTGGGACATGATTGATTCATCCATGACTATTAAAGGACATACATTACATATATATAGAGGATATTTACGGGTATTTAGATAAATGGATGATCGAATAGTCAATCCATCATCGAAAAACCCTCATATAACTAGAGTTGAGTTCATTGTTAGGGTTCTGGATTGAGTCGATGACGTGCGTGGTTGTGGGTCTTGAACTTTCATTGTCATTGACTTTATTATAACTGCTCTAGTTTGAGTATTTGGTCTAGATGGATCTATCTTTACTTATCTATCTGTCTGTCTGGTAGAGAAGCTATCAAACTGTAATCTTAATATTGTCTGCGTCATCTGTACAACGCGTCCTCTATCTTATCCTCAACAGGCTGATAAGAACATGTTTTAGTATTTTCTCCGGCTGGCTGGGCTTGGGAGTATGTTGAGATTTTATGGAGGTAAATGCATTATATAGTGCAGTGAGAGAATTTATTAACTATTAGAATGGTACACTGAATGTAAGTAGGTGAGGTATTTGCATCCAATATTTGACGTAGATATATGCATGAACCATCTCTATGTTAAACATTAGAAGATACTATTCCCTGTCATGCCTCCATCCCCTGTATTACTATATATGAAAGCATACAACAATGCTATCTAATTAAATAAGACCATATATTCTGTACATCCAGATGTTAATTTAATTATTTATTCACACAGCTAATCAAGCAGGTGCTGTGGCACCTAAACCCTAACGGCCACGTCTGTAGTTGAGACAGCTATTAATTAGTAGTGGACCAAGTCTAGTTACATCTTCTAGCTACTCTCTGCTTACATGTGGAGTTAGTAGTGTGGTGATACAATTTGTTCTAGTGTTAGTTTGGTGAAGGGGAGGGTGCATTGATTCAGAAAATTACCATTCGAGCACCTAAAAACCCATGGGCTCTACGTGAGCTATAGTTGTGATATTTCAGGTATTTTTTAATATTGATACTATAGTAAATACATTACTAAATTCAGACCCGATATATAACTCTTCAAACAACAAGGCTGATCGACAGGGGATCCCACTCATCCGTTAGTGCTGATGAAGGATTCAATCCCCCTAATTATCGCGAGGCTGAAAACCGCCCCGATTAATTTATCTGACGTAGAACAGATCCTGAAGATGACTTTTCTGACCATTTCCCTGATCCGGTTGTTCGATACCCGTTTAGGGAAATCCTCCAGTACAGATATACTGTGGTCCTCAACTGTACAAAACTTGAATACTCTCAGATCCCTTATTCTCATCAGTCACTCATTCTTATAGTCAGCATTATGCGGTCGCTCTGGATAGTTCTGGCCATAGCAGCGGCATCTACTGCCGTTCCTTCGTCATCTTCATCACCTTCTTCCGCAGTATCTACATCGTAAGTTACCTATTGTAGCCCTATACAAAGCTGATAATCCAGCCCGTCCACCTACTGGCTCGCCTCACAAGACCACAAAGGCAAAGCCCGCGGCTATGCTCCCTATGCCAACAACGCCGACTACCCCGTCTGGCGCAACGTCCAAGACTACGGTGCCCGTGGCGACGGAACCGGCGATCAGACCGCTCCTCTACAACACGCCCTCAACGACGACGGCCACGGTGGCAGTCGCAAGGGTCACGGCGTCACACGATACCCTGCTGAAGTGTATCTCCCCGGTGGTATCTATCAGCTCGGTAGCACGTTGGAGCTGCGCGTGGGTACTATCATCACGGGTGATCCACTCAACCTGCCTGTTCTCAAGGCCGCCGAGGGATTCAGTGGGGATGTCCTGGTTAAGGGTTATGATGAGGGAAATGGGAATCCCGAGACAAGTTTCATGACTCTTCTGAGGAATGTGAAGCTAGATACGACGGCGTTGAAGGCTGATACTAAGATCACGGCGTTGCAGTGGGGAGTGGCTCAGGGGGCTGGACTGACGAACGTGATGATTGATATGCCAGAGCAGTCGACCGGACATACGGGAATTAATCTCAATGCGGGATCGACTATCGCGGTGACTGATGTCGTAAGTCTATCTCTCTCGGATCAAATATAGAGAGGAAGCTGATGAAGGTAGAAAATCACCGGCGGAGAGATCGGGATCAAAAACTCCAACCAGCAAGTCAACTTCAAGAACATCAGCTTCAAATCCTGTACGACGGCCTTTGAAGCCGCCGGGGGCCATACAGCACTTCTGCAAGGAGCCCGATTCGATACCTGTGGCGTCGGCATTGACATGACCAGTAACGGACTGGGGAGTCTGGTTCTCTTGGACTCGGACTCGATCAACTCCGGTCCCGTGGTGAAATTCCACGACTCGTCGCACGACAACGGAAATCGGAACAGCCAGCTGCTAATCCAGAATCTGTCGCACGATAATGACAATGACATCGTCGTCGACAGTACCGGGCAGACAAGACTCAACGCCACGGACCACGTCGACGCCTGGGTCTGGGGTAACGCCGTCCCAGGGGAGTATCAATCCGGCGAGAACTTCCACGCCTCGCGACCGGATCGGTTGCTCGATCGTGGGAAGTATTTTACCAAGATGCAGCCTACCTATTCCGAGTACACTGATGATCAGATCGTCAACGTTAAGGACGTCAACGACCACCCTGTCAAGGGCGACGGGTCTACTGATGATACCGCCTCCTTGAATGCTATTTTAGCTGATAATGCCGTCCACGGAAAAATCACCTACTTCCCGTACGGAGTGTACATCGTGCACGACACGCTGACCATTCCGACCGGATCGCGCATGGTCGGAGAAGCTTGGGCCGTGATCGCAGCGGCGGGCGACCTCTTCCGCGACGCGAAGAACCCCAAGACGGTAGTGCAGGTCGGCAAGCCGGGGGATACCGGGACAATTGAGATACAGAATCTGCGATTCTCCGTGTCGGAGATCCTACCGGGAGCGAAGATCCTCGAGATCAACGCGGCGGGAAAGTCACCGGGGGATGTGGGTCTCTGGAATACGATGGTGACTGTGGGCGGGACGGCGGAGACGCGCATATCGAACGAGTGTACCGAGCAGGATACGCAGAAATGCATGGCGGCGTTCATGGTTCTGCATCTGACGGAGAGCTCGTCGGTCTACGTGGAGAATTTCTGGGGTTGGACAGGGGATCATAACCTCGACGGGGGTTCACCGACGACGATCATCTCGACTGGACGAGGTATTCTGGTGGAAGCTACCAAGGGGACGTGGCTGACTGGGACGGGCTCAGAGCATCACTGGCTGTATAACTATAATTTCCACAGGGCAAGAAATGTCTACGCGGGGTTACTACAGTCGGAGAGTCCTTATATGCAGGGTGACGGGGCGACGAGACTGGCTCCGGCTCCCTGGACGGCGCTGGATAGCTACGGCGATCCGGATTTCTCGTGGTGCGACGAGAACGACGGAGCGTGTCGCAGTGCGCTGGCGACGAATGTCGACGGGGGTATGGATGTGATGCTGTACAACTCGGCGGCGTGGGCGTTTTTCCACGGCGAGTGGCATGGGGATTACGGTCAGCAGTGCGAAGGAACGTGTCAGACGCATATGATGCGGGTGACGAATGCACCGCAGAACTTCGGATGGTATTCGATCAACACGAGGAAAACCGACGTCATGATTCTGGATGGGGAGACGAATCCGCGCGAGATGAATCATCCCGGAGGATGGGAAGCGATAGTTCAGGTTTATCGTCAGTTTACAAAGTAGAAAATGGTGGTGCCTAGCTGTGGCTGTGTGCATTGCCACGCCGAGAGTATTTCCCATTTGAGCTGTGGGTCGGGCGCAGTCTTAATTTTAGATTGTTACTAAATTTGAGTCTAGCTATACATAGATTCCAATATAAATACCCCTTACTCCCTCTTGCATCTTTCTGCCGCTTCACTGTCACATTTTTTATATCAATACAAAACACTGTTAACAATATACAATTAAATCCAAAATGAAGACAACTTATATCCTCCTCCTCTCCACCCTCGCCCTCGCCACCCCCCAACCCAATCCTGAACCTCAATTCGACGGCCTCAACAACGTCATTTCCGCCGCCGAAGGCGTCGCAACCAACATCGCAGACAACGGCCAAAGCATCGCCTCCAACGTCGTCAACGAAGCTACCTCCGTCTACAACGCCGCCAAGACTGCCGGCGGCGCCGCGGCCAGCCACATCACCTCTGAAGCCGGTGCCATTGCCTCAGACGCGAAGACCTGGGCCTCGGGCGCTGCGTCGGACGTGGAGAGTAGAGCTTCTGACGCGAGGTCCAGTTTGGATGGGATGACCACCTTGACGGGGACGAATTCACATACTACCTCTACCAGCTCTTCATCTACGTCTGGGGGGTCTACATCCGGGTCGACTACAACTAGCAGTACTAGTTCCAGAACCAGTTCCAGCTCTAGTTCGACTAGCACGGCCTCCCCGGGTGGTGCCGCCCAGGCGACTGTGGGGTTGGGTGTGGGAGTTGCAGGTGTGGCGGGTGTTTTGGGAGCGATGGCCATTCTGTAAAGATATATTTGTATTTTACACATTTTATCTATTTAACGAACTTTTATAAGACAAGAAGAAGATATGATATAAATCAAGATCTACTTCCCAGACTCATCCGAATCGACCGTCATCTTCGGCCCCGTATACCACTTCCTCGCAGACAGGAAATAATACCCCATACTGGCGATCCACACAAACCCATTAATCACAATCGTATAATTCATCGTCGACGCCGTCGGATTCGGTCCCATACTTGGAAACATAGACAAGACCAGTCCGAACACCAACCAGACGACAGCGACACTGGCAATGACACGACTGAATCGTCCAGTGTAGAACTCCCCCGGAGTGAACCGCTGGTTCCACACGAGTCGACACAGGATGGGTGTGCCCCACGCGACGTAGTTACTGGCCACGAATAGTGAGAATAGAGCGTTCGCAGCGACCGAGTTGATCAGACATAGGAGGCCGAAAACAATGCATACGGCGACGAGACCGGCAATGGCACGCACGGGCTGGTATTGGATGCGTGTGCTTATGTGCCGGAAGAAACGAGAGAAGGGGAGGGCGCCGTCTCGGGAGAAGGCCCAGGCTTGTCGGGAGGCTGCTACAATCTATATTATATTAGGACCATGTATTTATTTCGTTGGGGATAGGGAATGTACCAGACTCAGTCCGATGAGGAATTGAATCACGATGATAACGCTCATGAATCCAAGAGCGCCTTTCTTCCCAAGGGCATCATGGTAAATCTACCAATTAGCATACACCCATAGACTCAGTGAGAGAAGATAAATACCTGCGCCATCGGCTGCCCATAAACCGAACTCAACGTCGCCCCAACATCCGGATTCATCGTCGCCGCAATAATCGCCAACACCAAGAACCCAAGAAAACATGCACACCCCGCGGAGAAGATAATCCCACGGGGCACCGCCTGCGCAGCATGCAACGCCTCCTCACTCATATGCACACACGAGTCGAAAAACCCAATCGACCAGATCGGCGCCATGAACGCCAGAATGAACGTCCATCCGGTCGGCCAGGTCGTTAGATTCTCAACTTTCCCGAAAACATACGATCCCGAGTTGAGCGACCCGCCGCGAGCGAGTTTTCCCACGGGGAGAGCGATCACCGTGGCGACTATCAACGCCATGTTGATGAAGATGCAGAAGGTCTGGATGCGCGGCATGATTTTCCCTGCGAATATGGCGCATAATGCGTGTAGGAGGATCATACCAGCGTAGACTCCGTAAATTGTCCCGTTCGAGGCGGACCACTCCCCATCTCGGCTGATGGAGATGCATGCTAGCAGCATTAGGGAGAGGGTATAGTCCACTGAACACATCCCGCCGATTAGACCCAGGGTGTTGCTGTATCCGACTAGGAAGCTTAGTGGGTTTTTGAATTTCTCGCCGGCGAAATAGTGTGTCCACCAGTATAGGCCGCCGGCTGTAGGCATGGCGGAGGCCATATCCGCCTGATTTATCAATATCGGACTGTAAGATAATAAGATTGGGGTGCATACCATGGCTAATCCCACAAAGAAAATGAAAATACTCGCAGTAAACCATCCCTATCCAGTCAGCCACAGCCGTGCGTAAAAAGAGAAAGGGGGAATACCCAAACCATCCCGACCGGCCCGGCAGGCAACGAAAAGGCTATCGTCGACGCAATCGAAGGTACCAACCCCATGATACTGAAGGCGACTGCGAAGATCTGTAGGGTGGAATATTGTCGGCGGAGTTCCTGCTTGTACCCCATTTTGGCTATTCAGTCAGTACCTAGTCTGTCCATTGTCCAAAGTAACATGTAGTAAAATACCTAGGAGTTGGGCATCGTCGGCCATAATAGAAGTCGAGGTCGACTGAGCCGACTCGGGGTCAACATGACGGTTCATGATGGGTGTCAGTGACAGATGTCAGGAGGATGTCAGAAGAATCAGTTGTCAAGATAGCAAGGGGCGGGGGTTTTAAGGAATGCCAAGGGAGTGGATCGAACTTTTATGGAGAAGTTTACCGCGGATCAATGCTACTACGGATATCCGGTTCTACGAACAGTACAAGTATTTCGAATATAAATATAGATCATACATACGATAGGCCCTGCTAAAGTACCTAGATTGACACAGGGTCTGATCATAGATAACACTCAAAATAATCCCAATTAAATCCAATTCCAATTCAAAATCAACGTGAGAATTCTATTCCTGAAGCTCCACCGCAGATGTCTTGGCACCCAAATTTGAGCCTGTTAAATCTGGGTCATTAGTCTTATTTCTTATTAGTCTCCATGGGCTAACGGAAACGGTGCTTCTGGCTAGACCGAATACATCCCAGTTATTTTTGCTTCCGTACTGAGACCAGACAACAGACATCAGCTATTCAACCATCTATCCAACCCTTACTCCGTATGCCATTACAACATTAATTAGTACTCCGTACTACTAGTACTAGTACAGAGTAAACATTACACCTGCTGCTCTGCATTATCTACCTGATTCAACCGAGTCGGTCGCTGCGCCTGTGGCGACTGTCCTCGTCCTACGGTCGTCGAATCCGAAACCATTGACCGCCGATTCGCCATTGAATCCCACGATCCCGTACCCATCTTGGCCTCCCAGTCGTTGAAGTCCTGGCCCGGGTTGACGGTCGTATACTCGAACAGTGTCAATAGTCCGAAGAATCCGCTCGCCAGCAATGATCCCAACAGCGGTCCCACCCAGTAGATCCAGTGATATCCGGGGAAACTGCGGTTGATCACGTCGGGGCCGAGAGATCGGGCGGGATTGAGTGAGCCTCCGGTATAATAGTCACCTTCATATCTTAGCACTATACTACATCTATAAAGTATAAGAGAGAGGAGAGAGGGACGGGGACATACCGATCATCTCCGTCACGAAAAACACCATTCCAATCCCTACCGGGGCCAAGTAGGTCGCTTTATGCTTCTCCACTGCCAACATGATCACCACGAACACAAGCTGCGCCGTCAGGAACATCTCGATGAACAGGCCCTGCGAGATAGATGCCCCGCCGCCCAGTCGTGTCCCTACGTTCAAATCCCCGGGGAATAACGCGCTGACCACGCCCGCAGACGCGATTCCCGCCACGATCTGCGCCGCGAAGGCCAGAACGCCGCGCAGGGGAGGCATGCCCCCGACAAGACATAGCGCAAGCGTTACCTTCCATGTTTGTCAGCTCTACCTTTATATCTAACAATTACAAGATAAGGACATACAGCAGGGTTAAACAGCCCGCCCGTCACTCGATAAAATGCCCACACGTTCACCATAAGCGAGAACCCGAACGACAGAGACGAGTACAGCAAGTTGGGAGTATTCGGGGGCGCGCCTTCCACAGGCATCGGTGTATTGGAGACCTGGGTACCCGCGAAGGAGAAGAAAAGGAACAAAAAAGTGCCGACGAACTCGCCCAGCACGGTGACGGTATTGTTTCGCACCGTGTCCCTGAGATGCAGCATGGGAAGCTGCCGCGACGTCCCTCCATTGATGCCGTTGCTGCTGCCGCCGCCGTCCTGGGACAAGCGCTTGAGGAAAGAAGGCATGTTAATAGTCCGGATGGTGCAGGCTGAAGTAAATGCAACTGCAATGCGTGGTATATCGAGGTGTTGGCTGTGGATGGACTCTATATAATGTGGAGAGTCATGACGTGCAGACTTGGGTGGCTACCAGATTCCATGGTTGGTGCGGGCGAGACCCGTTCGATCGATAGTGATGATGTGGATGATGAAGCTCCTGGCGTGTGAGTAGAGAAGGACAAGATGGAGCCCGTATCGGAATAGTTTAAGAATTAGTTTAATTAGAGTAGTGTCAGGGGGCTGAACCCGTTGAACTTATAAAATAGGCTATGTACTAAAAGGAACCGCTGAAGGAAAGACATACGAAAGAGCGGGTAAACAAGTAAGGTGAATGTCACGTGATGTGGGTAATCTTGTTGAGGTGATGGGTTGTGTATTGTACGCTAGTCTACCTTCAGGAGTCATGTTGACCCCCCCGGCTCTGGAACAACTATGTTCCGTGCCTGAGTGGGGATCTTGGATGTAGCACCTTGACACATCTGTTCGCGAGGCACAATTCTCTTCATTTCAGGGGCTCGGGCGAGCTGACTAGTTATCTAGATGGGTGACTAAGTGAGGCCACGTGAGCATACCGAATATGGTAGGTCCCTAACATCATCGAGGCCAATGGAGCCAACGGGAAAATTGGCTCGAGGGGTCAAACGGGCTCCAGCGGTCCAGCCCTCAGGTAGTTAGTTTCGTTCTTTAGTTAGCCAGCGGGTATAGAGACGATCTCCTATCATATGTCAGACGATTTTCTTCAGACGTTAATTTGGCCCACTGTGGCGGTGCATGCCTTGCGACGATCACCAGCCACATGGTGGCTAATCTGTGCTTTGAATCTGAGCTTTTGCACAAACAGATATGTATATGATTATATAATATAAAATAATTATTATAGTTCTCTAAGATCAAGTAGTTAATATTGTGTGTCGATTTGCAGAGTGGTAGAGTATAGAATTACGACAGTCCATACTCTGAAGCCAATATCACATGTAATTCTGTAGAAGTTGATTCGTAGGAATCCAACCGTGTAGTAGATTTAAAATTAGTGGGAATATTCACTACATGCAGAAATAACTCTTCAGCTGAGTTTGTAATATGTCCCAGAATATACGCGAAAATACATATAACAAAATTAAAATGCCGAAGGACCTACAGAACTTTTCTGGAAAGGTAATGTTCAAGTTATATCTGGTGTAACATGCATGAAAACTTCCTGCTACAGATACGATAAACTTTCAATTGGAGAAGTGGAAAAAAGAACCGAACATGTATAACATTATAAGTTCGCCACTCCAACGACTTATATTAATGGTTATTGCAATCTCCCCGACCAGGAACCATTGTTTCGGACGCACTAGGTCTACGCCAAGTTTTCGGCTCTGCATACCAATCACCACAACAAATCAGAGTAACTTGGTGGTGCCAATAGTTCATTTCCTTCAAAAGGCAATGATAACGACCGGTACACTGCCGCATCCGTGCCTGTAGTTCTGCACTGAGCCACATAGCGGGCGGATGTTGGAGTCTGTAATGAGAATGTGGGTTTTTAGTCTCGGAAACATATAGAAATGGGAGGCCACGCTCGGTCTTGGCTGCTATGTAAAATCAGAGTGATTGGTATCTCCAGCTTAGTTGTCTGGGAGAATAATACACTCGCATCAGATATGTGATACGACAGGCTGAGCTTGAGGGTATGTATATGCTAAAAAATAGGAATGGAAGGTCGCATCAATTCTCTTGCATTAACGAGAGGAATCGGAGAAATGGCCGAGGTGACGTGGTAATATCCTACCGACAAGGTTGAGGAAAAATGTGGCGTGGACTGTAGGGGCTGAAGAAAGACTCGGCGCAATGTGTCACTCTGCAGCACAGGTGTATTCCACTCAGCATGTCGAATGTTGATGGAAGGAAGCGTTTTTGTCTCCACATGTGCGTCCCGGCACATTTTTGTTCGAACCACGTCATTAAATGAGGGGTGGGTCTCCCATGGAATTGTGCTATAAAGATTGACTTTTTTTGGGTAGAGTAGACTGTTCGTAGATGGGGAAGTTTGGTATCACCCCGGGAATGAACATGAGGTCTACCGCCACGGAAATGTTCACGGAATTGGTAGAGTTGCATGGCAGGGGAAGCTAGATCGGCTGGGGCGAAGAAGTCTTAACTACTAGGCGTCCGATGGCCTGTCTCTTCTATCCGGTCTTTACTTCCTTCTCAGCATGACAACGATGGGCATCAGGATACTCGGTGATGGTATAGGCAACATGTCCAAACTGTCGGAATGGATGTAGCTAAGGTCTCCTTTCGAGAATTGTCCTGTCCTTGCCGTGAGATGGCTACACGAGTACAATAGGAGATACTGCATAGTTCCTGCGGCGCGCGTTTTTAAATCGAAAACTGGCTGAAGTTGAGTTTGTGAGAAGTGGCTTGTCTTATGGGCACAAAAGTCTTGTAGTAGACGTTCAGGAACGACGAAAGTGTAAGGATAGATGTAGCATCTCCGTGGCTTGAAGACACGCGACACGTGTTTAGAGGCCGGTCTTTTCATCGATATGTTGATGAAGCTTAAGGAATTTATGCAAAGAAATGATTTCTTGTGAAATGTTACTATTCGTGGGAGCGCAACCTGCGATGTCCTATGATTAGCTCGGGCCTCGAACTAGGATCCTATTGGGGAAGGTACCTTCTAGTGTGATATCAATATCAGTGAATCTGGTCTCATTGTTGACAGTGATAGTGACCGCTCCTCCAATGCGATTCCATGTGGTGTAGGTACTTGGCGAACCTTGCGACTTGACAACTTCGATGGTTATTTTCGGATTGAATGATCTATAGAGAGGACGTATTGTGAATCTACATATGCGAATTAGGCAAGCATCAAGGGCCAGAATTAATGATTTGGAGAATATAAAACGACTCCTTCAGTACGAAATACTACAACAAGACAGAGTATTATTATTTCGGGAACATTATGATATTCTTGATTGTCAGCATGCTTTTAGACTTATGTGTCATATCCAATATCCTGCAAAAGAATGACAGGACCTATATCTGATAGGGTGCATCGCTATAAGTGAGGGTCAACCAATAATGCGAAACTGCACCTCTTGGCTCTCCACGTAGCCTTTGGTGGTTGATCTGCGAATGCGTCTAGTCTTTAAATCAAAATAGTCCCTACTGAGAGATTGTTTTTTTTATCAGAGCTCTGAAGTTTCAAAACCATACGAAAATCAAAGGCTATCCGATCCTATCCCGTTAGCATAGCTATTTCTTGGATTAGGGAATTTGGTAATTAGTTTACTTGCGCACGCCCCTCTCATGTTTCTAGATGGGTTTCATAGGCTGTAGGGCAGCTTGACAGCTCATACGTACGGCTGACCCTACGTATCACAGTCATTGCGTATTGAGCCACTTCTCAGAATTATTCGGTCCCGCAAGTTATCTTCCTCGCCAGTGAGGATAATGCTCCTTTGATAATTCGTACTGCTATCGTGCGATATATTTCGGATCCGTTATGTAATATAAGTAATTGTTAATGGCCATATAAAGGGGACATATTCTGGTGTTGCGAATCTCCAGATATTATGGTGACAACGTTTACCAGATTTTGCGAACATGCATATGCCGGCATCCAAGTTACGCCTGATACTGTGCTGCCTTCCATCCTTAGCCGACAGATGTACTGCTCGCTACCACAGAACCCAACCTACTTGCCCACACTATTCTGGAATGGTCATGCATGGCTGGTGTCATATGGCATGCTCTATCGCTTCTGGGAAGAAGTCAAGTGCGAATGCGCCGCCGGGGAGACAATGGTCCACGTTCTGAGGTTGAAGGAACTATGCCAAGATTTGCGGAAGAAGGTCGTGGAAGCAATTAATAATACATAAAGAGGACGAGAGGCAACAACGGCAAGCGGCTCTGCCCAAGGCATTCCGAATATTCAAAAGCTAAGGATATATGACACCACTTCAGATGGACCAAGTGCTTACGAAAGAATATTTAATGATCAGGAAACGAAAAGAAGCTCAAACTAGATCCCTTGGCGGCTGGAGACGGCATATTTACCAAGGAGGACAAGGATGACTCTCCACAGGAATGCTGGTAAGAGTAGCTTGAGCAGTCCTTCGAAGATCTCCATTGTGGAGACATAAAGCTTAATAAATGTTTTAGGGATTGGGTACGACTTATCTCAACTATCAAAGAGGTCCTTAGAGCTATTCCATGCCTCTGCACTTTTCTAAGCATGAGATACTGGTATGTAAAACAGCAATCTTCAAAATGCAAATGCTGATGTAGCCGTTAGTATAAGAGCAAAACAGATACTTGAACCTAAAAACATTGTATGAGTTGCGTAGCTCGTGCAATACATGACCTTGAGCGTTATTAATCCCACCTTCAACCCTAGACCAAACTGGACTTGGCATAACGCAGTCACTTTGCACATTGACCTGCCTTAAACTGTACTATACACCTGCTCTGCAAAATTAGATGGGTTTTGGTATGTTTTTGAGCTTCGTTACGAAATACTGCAATTGACCTCAGGATTGTTTAGACTCTGGTGAGTATCATGGCATCTTCCGTTTTCAAAGCAGCCTGATAACTCCAGTGCTATCCTGTTGATATTAGGAACTGCACTTCGGATGCCAGGTTGATATGATTTTTAGCAAATCCCTTAGGTAGCTTAGGCTTCTTCCAAACCCTCCTGACCGCACCTGCGTCTTCTCCTCAATTGGTATATCTAGAAGTGGGAGACCATTATCAGTATTATCTATAGCCTTAAGGTCTTACTTCGGCACCGCTTCCGTCGTACCTGCTTAGTTTATGCTACAGGCTGCGTGGTAGATAACTCTTTTTCTACCTTATTATTAGATTCCAGTCCACATATAGTAATAATTCAGGAGTCGGTATTCCAATGGCATTATATCACTGCCGTGAGGTCCTGGCCCCATCCTAGCCTTACCAAAGTTAAAAAGTAATATTGCTTCCTTGGGACGCATGAGTCGTGAGAGATAGATATTCCACCTGGATAAGACCTGCTTGCAGGGTACGGGGGACATGTATTCCTTGTCTTTAAGTTTTGTAACAGCTTATTATTATACACTGCCCGGAGCATATTACCTGGGTGCACGTCTATAAAACATTAAAGGAGCTATAACCAATAGGGGCAATAGGAAGAGTAGGGATAATAAGGACAATTAGCCTAAGAGGTTAAACAGGCTCACTGTTGTAACCAGAACAGGTGTATCTTCAAATTAAAAACAAGAGTATGTAAGCTGCATAAGTGTCACAGGAAATAATGTAAATCATAACTCATGAGAGGAGATCTATATCTAATCTGTATCCATCACACTCTAATTAACTCCCCCCGTCCCAAACAACTCCATCTTAATCCGATCGCCACTAACCCCCCGTTTTAACAGCCCCTCTTTCATTGAAACCATGAACCCCGTCGGTCCACAGATATAATACTCCGTCATCGCATCATCCAGGAACAAATCCTTTACCCCGTCCATCTTGCCCAGATCCACGCGTCCCTCGTGATCGTAGTCCACGCCGGGCTTATCCCCCTCCGCGGGATAGCTCGTGAAGAACGTCGCGTGCAGATTCGGCAATTTCTCCACTAGGGACTGGATTTCTGCTCGAAATGCACGTACATCCGTGGTGCGCGCGCCATGCACGAAGTGGATGCGTCGTGACGCAGACTTCGTCCCGGACTGAGATGAGATTGTGTTCAGCATGGAAGTCAACGGGGTGAGTCCGACTCCCGCGGCGAGAAGCACAATGGGACGCGAGCTAGCGGCGTCCACGTCAAGGAAGAAGTCACCGTAGGGATGCGACACTTTAACCACGTCGCCTTCCTGGACCTGATCATGCAGAATGTTGGACACGTAGCCCGCATGGCCGTTCTCCTGACCGACTTCGCGCTTCACACTGATGCGGTAGTGATCGGAGAGTGGCTGGTCACTGAGCGAGTACTGCCTTGCCTGTGGGTGATTCAGCTCTGGCACGTCGACCTGCACGGAGATAAACTGGCCAGGGCGGAAGACCGGAAGGGGCTGGTTGTCCACCGGGGCCAGGTGGAAAGAAGTGATTTCTGCAGAATCGGGGATCTTGCGGATGACGCGGAAATCGCGGAATTGGGTCCAGCCGTTAGCGGCTTGGTAGAGCTGGGCCTCGCGGCCAATCATCAGATTGGCGAGTTGCCAGTAAGCTGCGGCCCAGGCGTCGTGGATGATTGGGGTGAGGGCGTCGCCTAGCACGATGGCCATGGCTTCTAAAAGATATTTGCCCACTATCTGGTACTGGTCGGGCTGGATGCAGAGTGAGGCGTGTTTGTGGCACATCAGTTCGACGGCCGGGGTAAGGACACCCAAGTTGTCGATGTATGAAGCGTAGGCGAAGAGCGCGTCGGCTAGAGCACGCTGCTGGTGGCCGTTGTCTTGGTTGGCCTTGTTGAATACGGAATACAGATCGGGATGAGCGGCCAGCATGTTCTTGTAGAACACTGTGGTGATGGCTTTGCCATGGACCTGGAGGACCGGCACAGTGGCCTTGATGGTTTGAATCTGCTCAGAAGTGAGAGACATGTTTGTTGAATGCAATTGAATACCTGTTGGAATACATTACATGGGCTAGGTAGGCATGTTTATATACTTTTTTTCCCCTCGTATACCAGGCTTGGATGAGGCAATGAATCCGAGAATATTTCCACCGAACTGCTGAGCCCGCGAGCATCCCCGCTGACTTCTCCGCGGAGATGTATCTCCTGGTCTGGACCTGACGCCATCTGCGTGATTATGCATGTCCATCACTTTGATGGAGAGAAAAGGCCAATGGGATGGATATCACTGTATAAGCTATGTATTTATTCTATGTACGTTATATATTCTATATACAAGTATCTGAGAGTGACTGAACATGGAGCTGCATATTCTGGTGTCATATAACTACTACTATGCAGCGCCACATTTACGAAATTTTCACGATCAGCCCATATCGGGAAATTCAGGAGGCTGACTCAGCATCAGGAGATGATGAGGGCTAACTATTAGTAATATCCCTGAGGGCCATTGGTTCGGTTTGTTGATCGTATGAATCGACAAGTATGGAATATCTAAGACAAATGAAACTGCTATTCTACTTGCAAAATCCCGCAAACCCAACAATACGTCATCCTCATCGTCCGATCTGCCATATCCGCCTACGAGCATAGCCTATCTCTAGCAGAGGTTCCAAACACCTGTAGACACGTGGTCGCGGATAATCCCGCGCCAGCGCATTCCACACGTGCTCGTCGATCTCGATCGTTCCGATGTAACTATTTATAAAATAATTACAACTAGAATGTGAGGACCTGTGAAATTGACGCCGAAAATGACCGCTACTGAGGCCATAAACGGCCGCATTTCCACCCGTAAATCCAGCGGCGAGCCGCTGCTTTAACATCCCACCACATTCCTCACACCATTATTCTGTACCCGCCAAGCATGTTTAGCCACCATCCTGAGGTGATGATGTTAGCGCTCAACCTCAGCAAGCCTTCTCTCCGTTTCGACTCATGACCAAAGCGACGCCGAAAATGGCCTCCTCTGCCGCCAAATCCAGCTCCCCTCTAATTTCCCCCGGCCTCGTCGGGCGCCGTACAAAATGATACCTTTTCTCCTCTCTCCCTTGGTTTCCTCTTTTTATCCTCCCATCCTTCTCTCGCCTCAACACCTTAGTCTCCAAGCCCCCAAGTCGATCGTGCCGTGAATCACTTCCAGAATACAGTCCCATCTCTATAATATTTGGATCTTGTCATCTCTATGGCACCCCCTCCCCTTCCCCCAGCGAATCCTGATAAGTATCAATACTGGACCGACCCAATTCTCTGCGAAGAAACAAGAGCCAGACTGGAATATTTCTAAAGCGTTAGATGACTTCCTCCAAACTACAAGCCCAGGACGCTTAAAGGTCTTGCTGTGGTCGAAAGATACTGGAGAAAGTAAGTATAGTTTACTTATAACACTCTAGAGCTGGTTTAGAAATAACCCACGACCAACAGATACTGCATCCAGTTAAAAAAGGACTATGTAGAATATCTACTCTCGGTGGACCAAGCAATTTACATGAACTTTTTCGATTGGATGTACAAGACCTCGCGAGAGAAGGCGCTTTAGTTATATAATAAGTACTAGCGACGCCTTTGTTAATGGCCTGTTCGCCCGGCGTCGCGTGAATGGCGAAGTCCATGAACAGATGCGACGAGTACGCTGACCTTCTTAGACCTTTAGGTGCAAGGCTAATATAACAACAGTTTCTTAAGCATGTTTTCCCTGCCGAGCGCACAATCTCCAGGCGCACGAAGAAAAAGAACATGCTAGATGTGGATGTCTTTTGTGTCACCTACCACTATTACTAGGTACATTCGAGATTTTTCCGTTGAGTATGAATATTTAGTTTGCCACAATCTAACTCTGGTCCGCCATCACCGGGACTCGGCCAGGCGTCCTACTTCCACAGAAATCCTCCCTAACTAACAGGTCATCTCTGGCCAAACGCAAACTTGGCCAGACTTTCCAGAGCGACCTTCCCAAACACGTTTCGGTGGACGGTCTTCCGGACTCGGTCTGCTACCGCGATATCGAGCTCTTTTACCTTAAAGACCCAGATAGCAAACGCGATGTTCTTTGTGCCATTATCAAGTTTTGCAATCTTAAAGGTCGGCTAGAAGATGCTGATAGATAAGGGCAAATTTTTATGCACCTCTTAAACGCCTATATGCTCCGACTCTAATTATTAATCTTAGAACTAAATTCTTTATACACAGTGATTACCAACTGGCATACTGTCTGATCAACCAAATTATTTCACTAGCCTTCCGCGATGGGGCTTTTCTTAATACCTTGTTAACACCAGAGCTAATATAGCGACTTCAAGTCCCCAAGCGCAGCCATTCTATTGACCTCCGGTGGAAGCCGGAGATGTTAGATACCCCCTTTCTTCGGCGCCTTGAACGCACTACATACGGCTACGAACTTCATAAATCTTTGCCGATGACGTACGACTCGAGCCGACAGGCGCTCCAAGAGTTGGGTCGAGATGCGAGATTTAAGGATAATATTGGCTATTATAACTACCGGCGCTGGACTACAAATAAAGTTAATTGTATGTCACCCCTATTTAAACAGAGCTCGGCGGAAAATATAACTACTTTGGATAAAGAACCCTTCACACACTCTATCTAACTTGTGGTCAACAGGGAACTTTACTAGCCAGGAACGGAAACGGGTGCTCGGCTAGTCTAGTAACGCGGTTTTTAAAAGATACTATTAATTAGAGTTTATCTGCCGCGACCTTCAGCATGTTGTTCTTCTCCGACCAGCCCAGGAAGGCCTCCTCCGACTCGCAGGAAGTATGCTTAGGAAAAGGGATCTCTTAGCCCCATCCGATCTTACCAACACCCAGCGACTTGCCATTTGCCAAAACCCCGAAATCCTAGTTCTTATTAGACGGGAGAAGAGGGAGCTAAAGGAGGAGATGCGATCCCTGGCAGGTACTATCTAAAATGCCCAGGGGGCTTTCCCTCACCTTTATCAAAGGCACGAGGAAGTCAAGCAAGAACTCTCTAAGTTAAGGAAGACCCTGGCAAATGGCACCTGGAAGACAGCCAGAAAGGAATATTTTCACAATGCTCCTGTTCTTAAGGTCGATAGACAGATTAAGCAACTTCTCGGCCAGTCTAATAATACACATGGTGATGCTGATAGCTCTGAGGATAAAGATTGTGAACTTCCTATCCCGGAATATATCTTCCCTAAGCGGGCGCGTCTGGTGGAAAATTTCTATGGGCCCGAAGCGGAGAACTTTGATGAGGATATGCTGCTTGAAAGACGTATCCAAGTTACCAAGGATATGGTCGCGCTTTCACAGCTCTGCGAGCCGAATTGGCGGGGCAATCGAGTTAACTGGGATAAAGATGATAATAAAATTAAGAAGTCGGAAGAACTGTTACCTCCTAAAAATAAACCCCTGGAATGTCCAACGGACGTTTGTATTATCTGTTACGGCCTATCACAACGTTCAGCATCTAACCTCCTCCCCATAAATTTCCTTCCAAGCGAAAAGATTCTCTCCGTCGCTATTTTATTGACTCTTATCTCGCCCATGCGCACGACGGGATAAGCTGTACCTAGACAGCCTGCCATAACATTCCCAAGTTCACCGAAATCACTGGTTTCTTGGCCCATGCTGTTAAGGTGCACGCTTATAATATTAATATTAAACTGCAGCACCTCCCAAAAAGACCTCGGCTATCGTGTAGCAGCACTTCATCTATTAATGGCTCGGACGATTCCCTAAAATCAGATGGTAATTCAGGCACCGAGACTCCTGCTTCTTCCGTTAGCTCTGAGATGGCAAATATCGACCCACGCTTATTGGAACGCCATACTGTTCCCATCAAGAAAGCTTCGCTGCGTCGGTCGAAGAGATTGCAATCCAAATGATGGTTGTGTGAGGGTGTTTATTATCGCACCGGACTTGCTACTTAGCTACGAAGTCCAGTTCGGCGTATTCCGCAGTATTTGCGTCACAACTATCTGTTACCATACTCTCGAATCGTGCATCTGGATGACCGTCACTCCAACTGATGCAATAAACCAGTCGACCACGAGATGCGTTGTGGAGACAGGTTAAGAGCAAACACCGCTTATGCATCTGATTGAGATAGAGAAATCTATAAAAATTAGAGCTAACAAAGAATTGCATTCTACTGTATGCACAGGATATATCTAATCTAATGCTGGTTCTGTAGACACAATATTAGTTGAGATATTAAGGTTTTAAAAAGTGCCATTTTATATGGAATACGGAGGTGGCCGACTGGCTTACCGATTACGTTACAATGTCTCCTTCCGTTGTCTTGAGTTGATGTGACATAACCTTTGAAACTTATAGTATGTTTCTCAAGTCCCATCTTCTAAGTCCGTGTGTCTTTTATGCTGTTGCATGGTTCTAGATCAATGTGACGTGTATTGGTATGAACTTAGGTTCCTTAGGGTTCTTTTTTTTGTCTTGCCCTTGGAAGTGGAGAGCGTGGGCTTGACCGTCGGTTCCTTATACAGACATAGACAGATGATCGCGAGAGTGATATGATATATCGTGCAAATCGCCAAAACGAGAGGTCGGGGTACACATCCATATTGTGGAATTAAAATGCATCATTAGTTTTACATCAAAGTTTGTAGATGGTTACAGTTCTACATTAAGACTTATTAGGATCAACATCTTGCTGAATTGGACTCTTTGTACTAGGAGCCTGTTAAACCAGAAAATACCACGCGCAATAACAGCATAACAATCTGATGGGGACACCCCAAATTCATATAAACTGATCATGTTTAGAGCGTGTGAGGTGGACGTCCCGATTGCGAGTTATGCAAATGTTGCCAATTTCTCCCTCACATTGAGCTTAGTTTTATTTGGCTCAAGACCGGGACGATATTTCACTCTCTTTTGAAAGACGATAACAACGTCCGAGCCACCAAATTGGAAGTAGGCTATGTTCTGTCCCTTTTCAACTGCCTGGCCCTCCCTTACCGTGATAACCACGGAGGAAACTTGAGCCATTCCAATAGGCAGGACTGCGACTCTCCCATGTTCTGGTGTCTCGATCTCGATGAGCCCGCGAATTTGACACCATTGATACCCCGCATAATCCGCGCATCGATATCTCCTAGGTTTTGACGTTTCCTTTGGTCTTGGCGTCTTTTAATCTCATCGGGATCACGGATCAGCCCTCTGTCCAATGTAAGGCCATTTTGACCCTTTTTCTTCCGGACTTGAAGATAAGCTTGATCTTGGATATTTTTTATTTTGATCACTTTTCCACTAACAGGAGCGTGTTGACAGTGGTAGTCATTGGGCGCTAGAAATGCATGCATGAAGCTGCCGTTCTTGTACACGTCGCTGTCGACGGTTTGAAGCAATTTTTGGATAGGGTACCTGATTCCCTTAGTACGAATGGAGGGTTCTGGTATATTGACAATACCATCAACAATATCCCAATTACCATCATACAAAGAATCTGCGGCATGGACAATGATATTTGAGTCCCGTTCTCTGTCAAGCGGGCGAGCCTGGTTAATATCCTTCCACTCTCTGGCAAACCAGTGATTGAAGGATAGCCATCCAGACTCTGGCTCCGCCCAGAGACTCTTCTCTTTGTCGTATTTGCTATTAATATGGAAGGAGTACACAGATCCCATAGATTCAGGTCGATTCATGAAATTTCCCTGTTCCCGCGCAAATGTGACAAGCCAGTACGATAGCCATGTTAAATCGTCATTGGAGTTCTCGGGTTTGATGGGGGTTTGCAGATCCCTGAGACTTGGCTGCTCGAATACCCAATTGAAGACGAGGATCTTCCTCAAGAGCTCATCTTGTTCAGATGACACTTTCGGGACCCATCTGAGAAGGCTATCGACGAACCGGAGATAGTCTTCCAATGTTCCGATCTTCTCGGCAGCCATATCTTCAGCACCGCCACCAGCTGGATCAATGGCTGAAGTGATTGCTTTTCAAAGGCTTCAAACCTATGTACCCTGCGAAAGACATAGCCACGAAGGTCACAAGCGATAGGCTCATTGAGGACGAGGGTAGACATGATGGGCAGCTAGAAGGGGAAGGTTGTTCAAAAAGTAAAATGAGATAGGTCTTGCGGTTGTCTCAGGTATATATAAGTTAAGACCTCATCCAAGTCACCACACAACTGTGTAGTGAAACGGAACCCCAGGAACGTTAAACAACAGTGGAATGTAACTGTCGTATAGAGCGAGTAGGGTGCCATCGACCATCAAAACCCACAGATTGAGGTGTATTTGCAGATACAGTCCAATTCGAATACTAGACGTAAGTGAGCGTTATCAGAAGGCTAGGTCTAGCCCAGGACAAGCCTAGTCCTCGAAGCCATCGTTGAACTGCGGTGCAAAGTGAAAACCATCCCATTGGCTTGAAGTTCAACAAACTCCCTACAGAAGTCGGCCGCCAGCCTAACGTAGGTTGCCAACACTCGCATCGGAATGATAGGGAGTCGTTTTCACTGGACAGAGGGCTTTTCTATATTCTGGATGCACCGAACAAAGTACTACGCTACCTAGCTGAATACACTGGAGGCACAACGAACCTCGTGCATGACAACTATGTGATTGGGGATTGATATGCAGCTGAATGTCAGTCGGATGCATAGGTATCATTCAGCTAGCTAACGCCCGCCTCTGACTAACCTAGTATGTGGTGAACTGAGAGTCGGCCATAGTGACTGATTGGCTTGGTTGGTATTAGGTATGAATCAACCGGACATACTGATATAATACAGCCCCAGTGACCAAGCTCGTTTTTTGCATGAGCGTAACCGGGTTCTCGATCAGCAAATGCACGCTATCCAAGTATATTCATCTTCGGGGACACATCATACGGCAGACCTAGAACGGAATTAACCATACGGATATGGACAAAAGGCTAACGGGCATATCAATAGCTTCCGCGCAGCCAGCCACTGCGCTTTTAATCTACAATGGCTTTCTCTGACACCTGGCTCTGAGGAATGGACTGGCCCAATCCTTCACAGGTGGCGTCCCACAGAACAGGGACAAAACCACCAGTCATTTCCACGTTGAGCGCTATGTATCAACATTTCCATCTGATGGGAGAACCTAGGGAAGATATTCACGCGTAGACAAAACGTCTGAGGTATCAGCCATCGGATAAGATGAATATTGGAGCACGAATAGCGGCGAATACATCTTTCTCTGGATCAGAGATATGTAAGTGTTATGTTATGCTGTTCCTCATTTTCTTAGTAAAGGCTACAGGGAAAGAGGATGCTGCGTGGCCTGGATAGTACTTTGTTCTCCCCTTTAGGCACCATCCTGTGTTCATCGTCTACCCTCTGCGGGAGCTGCCGCTGTTCCGCTCGGGGCAGGAATGCAGGTGCACCCAGCCCTTTACAGTGAAAGCGAATCACAATTGTGCAGCTTGCATGCGAATTGCGTTTTGTTGAATGGTCAATGAGACCATGTCCTGGAAGGATCAGACGCACCATTGGGGCGGGGGAGATGATCGGAACGCCATCTGCGGTAGGATGGAAATGACTTTAAAAGTCGCCGCTGCCTGCAGCTCACTACACCTTGGCTCGCCACTGTATTTCCAAATCCTTTATTCCACAGGTCCACGGCGGGGTAGGCGTAGTGGTGAGAGTTGCATGCACCTGAGAGAGATGCGGAGCTGAACCACGTCAGCAAGCATGAAACCTCCAGTAGTGTTCATCGAATCATCCCTCATCTACCAGATCAGATGAAAGAAGTGAGCTATTCTCATTTTGCATTACCAGTGTACTAGGCGCATTCCTCGTATCTTTCAACATTGCCTGAAACGAAGGTGCATCCAGGCAGCCTTCACCCCTCCTTTCGTCCCATTTCGCGGGTGCATGTTTTCCTGCCGGATGTCTTTTGCTGAATATGCCTCTAATACCTATCTCCGAAGCGCCAATTACAAAATAACCTCATTTTACCGATCGGCTACTTCCGTTCCGCATTCATTGAATCTTTTATAGCTCGAGGCTTGTAGACGCAATGGGATCGCCCCTACTCCAGGCGGGAATGACAGAGTAAAATAACAGTACAGCCCTTCTTGTATGTCTCTGTAATAATAGTCTAGAAGTCGTTGGATTGGACTCGCCCCAAACTTTCCTCGAATACTCCACAACTGCCGCGTCGCTAGGATCTGCGGGAAATGGCCTTCAACCGGCCGAGTGGGACTGATCATGGGATACATGCCGTTCTTTGATAAATGCTGCCAACATGGTAGGCCAATAGACGGACTTACTTAAAGTACCAGTTTTGTATCGACTGATTCTGCTGCTGCTTAGGAAAGGAATGCTGGCTCTAAAGCAAGTGGTAGCACGCTACACTCTACTACACCTTCCAGCGAATTCTGCAACGAGGTACCTTTTCGTAACACAATAACAAGGTTGTAAAATATAATAAAATATCGACCTTTATTTTACCTGATAATCTGTCCTGATACTATAGATCTGGATATGCTCTTTAGTAGAGAATAGTTTAGTAAATGATTAGCGTTGGCTAGATTGTTTTTATTGAAGCGTGGAAGAAATCATATTGCAACGTTGTGAATGCTTTCCCTTTTGCATAATATATGCATTTTGCTGGTTGTTTATGATACGTTATCATAGTCAGGCAGTGTAACAAGCTGTGTTTGGGGGGAAAAGCAGTAGGCTAACACTGTTAGGCACCCTGGATAAGAACATCATGAGGGAGGATACTACACATTAATAATCAAAGTATTTTTTAAAAAAATTCCAATCTAATCAGTCGAGACTATAAATATGGGGCTGTTCGCACATTATTGTTCCTTTCCTCTCCTACAGATAGAATACAACTCTCTTCAGTCAATAGGATTTCTCAATAAAACGTGACACTAACCAAACGACTGAACAAAATGGCAGCAGAAGACTGTCCGGGCTATAATCCAGACCTTGAACTGCACAAAGGCAATAATTTACACTCTTATGCTTCTAATTCCAAAAAAAAAAATTTTCAAAAAAAAAAAAACCTCTGCTAACATCCTTTGATTCGACAGACTGCTATGACCCTGTAATAGCCACAAAAGTTATAAATACTTCCCATATATTGGATTTCACATTTCCTCCCGAGTCTGGGAAAAAGTTCCCAGATGTGATCCACTTGGTCGGCGGAATCATACCTACTCCGGAAAAGGATAAAGATGTCTTGTATGCTCACGGCTACATTCCAGAGTGTGTCGCCAGTCGTATTCCAAGTCATAGTGGAGGTGGGCTTCCGGTAACGATTACAGCCAGTAAAGCATTCAGCTACTACTGCGGCTATACACCATTTGCTCACGGGTTTACTTTCAAGTCCGCAGTAATCAATGGAACTGCCACTCTGCTCCCCTATGACGGTACTTCCCATTGTAAGGAGGAGGTCACGGAGGAGGACATTAAAAAGAATGAAAAAGTATACGCGCTGTATAACATTGTCGAGGGAATGCTCCCAGGAGAATGGGAGAACACTCGGCATCCTTTTAAGAATGAAGAAGTTGCACGGGTTTATGTTGTCCGAGTCGACATTGATACTAAGGAATCTCACACGCATAAGCGCCAAGATGTTTTTGGCTATGAAGCAGACTGGGAAACGGGCACTGGCAAAGAGTATTGGGAGGGGGCGATTCCGATGTGGGAGACATACGGTTCTATGATTCCGGGGAAAACCGACAAAAACCTCCCCTGTCACTTATTAAGGCTTTTTGAACAAAGAAACAAAGACAATAAGGCTGAAGCAGAAGTGGAGGCAAAGCGGCCTTTTGTTTCGTCCAAAACCAAGGTCTAATGGCGCCTTTCCTACTTATTCTTCCATCACAGAGAGAAACGCGCCGCCACCTGCAAAATAGTGTCGTTTGTGCCTATCTGCGCCTGTCTTTGCAAAATTTGTGGGCCCTTTATATCCTACAATAATGCCAGTTCACGTTCGATCATAATTCAATTGAGTCCAGGCATAAGCAGGGTCTGTATTATTTCAGAACATCAGCAGCTACAGTACATCCATTAATGGCAACAAATTGAATAAAACGAACGTTATGATTAGAAACACATTAACAAGTAGCATACACCCCGTAGCCGAATCTGAGGTCGATGGTATTTTGTACCAGGAGACAGTTAACCTGCCATTCGGAAACAGTCAATATGGCAACCATACCAAGTATATAATATTGATCTTCGCGCCAAGTGGTGACGAGTGGAGGGTGAGCTATTCCCCAAAAATATGGATTGATGGGAATAGTACAACGTAGGCTACCGTTAATACCAGAAGATCAGTGTAGTAAACACATAACTGTTTGCACTTACATCACATGTCTCCCACAAGCCTAGAGGCTGCTGATTCCGAGCCCACCAAGTAAATGTCATTGGAATAGTTTACAAGTAGTATGAAATCACAGAAGATAAGAGAGAATTACAGGATATCCACCTCATACCTGCGTGGATCACTAGGTCTATACTACATGTGACTCGTCGAGGGGGCTACTGTAGTGAATGGGCAATTTCGCAACTAGGATGTTCACATTCTCAATGCTATATATAGTCCTTATAGGCCCACTCGTTTGAATTCTAATTTCTGGTAGGAATAGATCTCCCCACACCCTCCGGACGAGGGATACTGTAAACTGCAGACAAGGTTTGAAATCAAAATTGGGGACTTTCTTAGGTTACAATGTGCAGGACCTTGTCCAAGGTAAATTACATAGGGTAACCAGCTACATGCCCGGTGGGACACGTTGCTGCAGCCTTAGGCTGTAATGGCCCAGAACAGAAGGAGATCAATAAGGCGCAGCCACTGTCACGCTTGTTTTCCTTACCTTCACGCTTGACACGCACCTTTGACAGTCATACAGTGATCTGTTATTTGTGGCCGTTTCTTAGCCTAGTTAAATCAATTGATCAAATGTCTTCTTCCGTAGATAACTTACTACAATTGTCACAAAGTGTGGCTCCAGGGATTACACCGCTCACAAACAACACTATGAAGACCCTATCCCACATACCCAGCCAGACTTACACTGAGAGTCCGGACTATCATACAGACTTAATGAACCTGAAGTGACGTGATTAATACAAATTCATCAAAGAGAAAGAAAGATGCAATTTCTAGATTTATACCACCATAACCGGATTCAGAATAATGCTACTTTATACTCGAACACAAATTATATTATATTTAATTGAACATTGCTGAATACATGGATATGCGTAGTTTGACTGATGCATTTTTACAGAGTACCACACGCCTTTCAATGCACCTGTCCTTAGTACTCCTTACACATATAGAATAGTGCCCACATAAAAATATCTTTGAATGCTGTAAAAGTTACAAAATACAGCAGATATGAAAACCTATTGAAATTGGCTGCGGCACATTGAATTTCGAAAGTTACCAATATGCAGGACAGGGGCTGAATCTACTATTTTGTGACCGGGCAATTAGCTTTCTTCAACTGATGATCCCACCATTACCGCGAGCCAGCCGAAGTGCGGGCTGCCCCAACTGGCGAAATAAACAAAGATACGTAAAATAAAACCGAAAAAAAGAGAGACAAAGCAGATATGTGGAGCTCTCTACTCCCTTAGGCACCTTTGCTTCCAACCGCACTCAGACTATCCAGTTGGCATCTGGAATGTACGCAATAGGAATGAGCTACCTTTTGAGATACGACACTGGCAAAAATGTCAGTTTATTACGCGACGGACCGGGTGGGTCGGATCCTACAACAACCAAGAAGCAGGGCACACATTTCCCTTAGGACTTCATAGGTGGCGTATTGGGCTGATGTAGAAAAAACTGCTATAAATTGGCGGTATATTTATTCCTTGACGAAGTCTCTTTTGATACTCTAAAGTATGAGATTCAGCACCTAGTTATTTTTTTGGTTCACTCACTCATTCAATTGCTTGCTTCTTTTGCCCTCTGTCCAGATGCCCGTTACAGTCATTTGGGAAGACAATGATATAGGGTCCTCATCCCCGAATATTCGGTTTGGGCTGGACGGGGGTGAGGCCCCTAGGGACAATTTACGCTTCCGTGGTCATAAACAAGGCAATTCGGCTGTCGTAAATGAAGGCGACCGACCATCAGAAGAGAATTTGCCAGTGAAAGAGATGGGTGATCTGGAGACTAACTACAGCCAAACGAACTGGGTGGTCGTGCCACCAGTGAGAAAGGAACCATATTGTCATACATGCAAGACAGTGAAAGACTTCGTGGAGGCTCAGGATGTAAGGAAACTTTGTTCATTCCTCCACCCCCATGCTAGTTTGAACCGTATTGTAGCGCGCACTAGTGGTAACTGGTTGTAGTGAGTCACTGGAGCTGATAAACTCTTTTTAGGATGACTATTTAAGGCATTCTGACCTTTACCCCATCGGTTGGCGACCGACATTGCCCACTACTGAGAAGTGGCTCAAGGAAGACCAGTTCACTGGCGGTTGCCAGCCGCCAGTCGTCGAGAAGAAACATGAGATAGACGCAAGGGAGCCGAAGGACATAAAGCAAAATAACAGGGATCCGAAAACCGACAAATATTCTCGAGCTAAACACAAAAGCGATGGTAACAACATAGACCCTGAGAATGTCACAAATCTGGACGAAAACCATCTCGATCGAATAAATCAAGACAGCGGCATCAACGGACACAATAAGGGCAATGAACTAATCGACACTTCCACAAATGAAGGGCTGGTCAAGGCTCTCAGCCGTGAAATAGATTTTGTGGCGTCTATCCGCAGCTACGATGGTCAAGGCCGTTCACCCATGGCTGAGGTTGAGTATCCCATCACCATCGATGAGGCTGACCAGTTCACCGTTGATAACTGGGTCACTCGGTCATCGGAACGAATTCGGAATAACGGAAACTATCCGATGAATGCAGAGCCTCAGATAGACAAACTTTTTAAAGCTGGGTTACCACTCCGAATCATCTGCACTATGTGAGTAATCGAGGGGCAGTGCCTTGTCTACTGTGGGCCAAACACAACGTAGAGGTAAAGTGGGGAGAAACGAAAGAGTTCACAATGGACGATCTCACTCGTTTTCAACCAATTAATCTTCCTATTGCGGTAGTGAGCGCTGCAAATAGGCGGAAAGAGCTGAACATGATCCGCAAAACATCAGGCTTTGACTGGGGTCCCGCGGCCGTCAGCTGCGCATACTGGAAAGGAGCGCTTCTCAGCGATATTCTCCGATCTATCCAAGGAGATGAACCCGATCTCCAGCCGACGGGGCCCCGGCGATGTGTTTATTTTGAGGGTGCTGAAAAGCTTGATGAGCACGGAATTTCTCTACAAGTATCCCGCTTGACTACGCCCTAGATCAGACAAACGACGTTCTCTTGGCTTACAAGATGAATGATGCTCTCCTGCCCCCAGACCATGGATTTCCGTTGGCATTGGTGATACCTGGTTATGTTGGTGACCAATGGGTCAAATGGCTAACGAAAATTTGGGGGTCGGACGGGAGCGACAACTATTACCACAAGAACAACATTCACGTCCTGCCAAGTTCTATCAAGGATGGGGAATCGGACCTCGCGAAGATTATGTTTAAGCACGCGAGCACGGCCTGCAACGAACAGGTCCCAAATTTGGTCGTTGTAAAGCTTGCACACAAGGAGCTGGTTAAAGTAGAAGGCATTGACCCAGAAGAGGGATACCGCGTGCAAGGATTTGCATATAGTGGAGGAGGCCAGGAGGTCAAGAACGTTGAAGTCAGTCTAGATAAAGGCAAGAATTGGCGTCCGTGTGTCAGAACGGTAATTTATATTTGTAGCTCGTGGGGCTGCTGATTCCTTAAGACTGGATTACTCTACTGACATGCTATTAGCTTCCCCAAAACGCGCTCCGACATGTTAACAAGTTCTGGGCCTGGATCCACTGGTATATCGATATCAAAAGAGCTGAACTTTGCGAGGCACCCAGCATTGCAGTCCGCTGTTACGATTCCTCCAAACATACTCAGCCGGAGCATCCAATCTGGAACCTTTTGGGGTAGGTAACCATATGTTACATGCGAGGGCCACAATATCACTAATAATTCCTAGTTTGCTAAACAACTGTTGGTGCACCCTGAAACGTGAAACCTTAGAAGACTCTCAGAGTGACGAGACTATTGTCTGTTTCCTCCACCCCTGTGAGCAAGGGAACGGGACCTCTGGCTGGATGAAACCTTCCGGTGAACGACAACTTCAGGATATACAAGATCCGCCTCCGTGTCTACCCCGGGAGTTCACTGTACAGGAAATTCAAGAAGGCAGCACAGAAGATAAATGTTATGTTGTACTGAATGATTTTGGTATGACTTCACCAAGTACCTTAAAAGCACAGGAGACTACAAGCATCCAGCTGGCAAGAGCACAATTCTAGCACACGCAGGGAGGTTAAATCCATCTACAACGGAGGAGTTTGACATTTTCCACGCTGAGAACAGAGATGATGTGAGGAGCTGGGCAAGTGGTTAGTGATAGGGTTGTCCCTCTAGTACGCACAATATTTCTTACCAGTCCTTTCCAGAATATATCGTCGGTGTCCTCGACGACAATGTCAAGAAATATCGGGATGAGCAAGCAAAAAAGAACGATAGGCCACACGACGATAAATTTGCAACAAGACAGCATCGGTAAGTATTCTTGCATCGTTTTCTCGAGATGCCGCTGACATGGTACAGATGGACCGAGGTGGCATTCCACAAAAAGGAGCCCTTGTCCCAAGACAGTCTCTTTCACCGGTACACATTTAAGCTGCTTTCCGACAAGCCGCTTGGGCTGGATGCCTGCCATAATCTTCAACTCGGGTACCATTTCCAAGACGCTCTCGCTGTCCGCTACTACACACCAACGCGGCCAATATTTGAAGATAAATAAAACGGTACTTTTGACCTGGTTGTGAAGACAGTGCCTCCAGAGTGGGAATCGGAACAGCCATGGCCTGGTGGAACAATGACAAACATTCTTGACTGCCTCAAACCGGGTCAAAGGGTTTAGGTCAAACGCCCTGTCAGTGATATCCGTTATATGGGCGATTGCAGGTTTCAGATCGACCATAAGGGTTATAAGTTCGACCACATATATCTCGTGGTCGGTGGAGTAGCCATCACTCCTGCTTATCAGCTCCTTATACACATTCTAAAATATGAATTCAAAGATGGGCCCTCAGTTAAGATGCCAATGATTCACCTTGTGTATGCCAACCACGAGGGCAGCGTTGTCCCTCTCTGCGAGGAATTGGATAGCCTGGCGAAAAGTCATCCGGATGAATTCGTGCTCTTTCGCAAAGAGGGGCGAGTAGATTTGAATTTTCTCAGACAACACGACTTTAAAGGAGATAACGTGTCCAAGGTCGCATTGTTGTCTGGTTCCCCGTCCATGATCGATGCCTCACTGGATTTTTTGAAGCAATTGGATGTCCCATACAGAGAAAACAAAACGCTTTTCTGGCTTTAGGTCTATTTTTTGCTGTGCCATCACCAGGAGAGTCATACCAAAGCTGAATCAACTTCGAGCAGTCCTTACGGATGCTGATAATGTTTACTATTGACATCTATTCTCAGTCTTCTCTCGATTAACTATACTGGTTCGACCTCGTAAGCTCACCATATTGGTGTATTTATTACATTCGTTTGAGGAAAAAATGCGGTCACTGGATTGACATTAATTATCACCCTATTGTGTTGGTGGACAATACAGTACCCATCCAGGTAGGACAGCGATCTCAAGATAATCCGTATTACTACCAGAGGATCAATGCTACAACTTTGCACTCCCGGGTCGTTCGTTTTTAACAAAACAGACCCGTGGGTGTAATTCCATTGTAAATAAACTAAAAGTTTTGGCTATATAACAAAGTATTATGCGTTCCAAATAAAACCCGGCACCGACTGTTGTAGTACAGACGAAGATTAAAGTTGTTCTAATTCACTTCTTTAAACTTGAGGGTTTATATACAAGATGAACATCGGATTAATTGGAAATCAATCTGATTCTATACGGAATATATTCCGTATATGAAGCTCTATAGTTTACCCGATCAAGCCTTAATTCACAAAATTCCCCCTCAAGATCGCTGTGCTAGCACTTATACTGCACTTGCAATGATCGACTAGAGACTACGCGAGTGCCCAGTATACAGGCTCGAGCACTTTGCGGGTCCTGCCCGCTACACACTCAGGCACTGGCATCCACGCACTACCAACGAGTATACCCTCAGTCACCGGACTAAGACTCTAAATTCTGTATGCAGGGGGAACTCTATAAATCGTCCTTGGATTTACGAGCGTAAAATGGCTTATTGATACACCATAAGTAGTTCATTCAAGTAAATTTGTTAGTTTCATACTGCTCTTCATGATGTCTTTCATTCCTCTCCTTTCCGCAGGATAAGTAGTACTGAGGGGGTAAGGGAGGGAGAGAGAGGGAAAAAAAAAAAAAAAAAAAAAAGATAACAGGCTCCCTACTGGCCAATGATATATGGATCACATTCATTTCTCGATGCTGCTGCTTCGGCTGTTATCTTCAAGCTCGCTGGAGCATCGTCACGAGGCATGTGGAGTTCCACCAGCTGGTTCCTGGTTAGCATCGGTAGGTAATCTAAATAGTGGAATCCTCGACATACTTGTAAATAGGGCGCCGAGGAAAACTCCTTGTTCGCGAAAAGATTGATTAACTCATCTCGAGTCTTCACCCTATACCCTTTGTACTTGTTCATGGCCCCAAACACTGTAGGGAGAGTCTTGAAATCCCAAGGTTGAATGTCGTTGTAGCCTTGGTCCCATCCATGGATGTACCGCTCGATGGTATATCCTTTATTGCAGATGACGAAGCTAGAACCAATTAGTGATAACTTGGGGGATAAATATGGGCAGCAGTTTTCTTACATAACAGGGTTGAGATCGTTTCTGATTATAGTGCTGAGTTCCTGTGCAGTAAGCTGCAGGCTCCCATCACCGATAAACAGCACAGTACGCCGATTCTTTTCCTTTGCAGCCAGTGCAGCGCCTTGGCAGGCACCGAGTGAATAGCCAATGCTACCCCACAAGACTTGGCTAATAGAAGTGACGCCGTGAGGGAAGCGAGTATCCCAAATACCAAAATTTGCAGTCCCTGTTTCCGTAATAACAATGTCATTTTCTTTCAACCACTCTCCGATGGTTGGCCAGAGCCATGCGTGCGTGATTGCTTGAGTAGCTGAATTTTTTTCACTATTAGGCACGATGTTTGCAATAGGTCGTACTTGTTGAGCGTTGACAGCACCCAATTTTTGAGTTACTTTCCGCAGAACTCCTTTCATGTTGACGTCTGGGTATTCAGAATATCGAACACGTACAAATGTAGAGTGGAAATCGATGGTATTCAGCTGTCCGATTCGGTAAGAAAACCCCGAAGTATTAAAGTCGGACTTTACTCCTCCAATACTCAGAATTAGATCTGAAGATTCGACTTGCTCACGGACACCGGGGTTTGACCCTGTTCCAGCATATACACCACCGTAGTTTTTACGAGTCTCATCTACTGCACCTTTCCCCATAGGCGCTACAAAAGTAGGCAGGCCAGAGACTTCCATCAAGTCATGAAGTTCATCAAGGACACGATGGCGGATGGCGCACGCATCCGCGAGAATAACTGGGTTCTTCGCAGCGTGCAGATATTTCAGAACAACATTAACCACATAGTCCTCTTTCTCGGGATCATTTGGAGGTAGCGAAAGATCAATTGGAGTGTCAAGTCTTTCACCCTCGATTTTTTTTCCAATCATATCAGTGGGAAGGGTTATATAAACTGGTCGGCTGCGAATCCAGCACTCTCGGATAGCATGATCTATGAGAGTTGCTACTTCATGGGTATGGGTCAAATGTGCGGTGGCACAGGAGATGTCTGTGCTTATTCTTGCAAATACATTAAAATCCCCGTTACCCAGCGTATGGTGCAGTAGCATCCCGTCTCTTTGCGATGCCGTATGTGGTTGACCAACAATGTGGATAATAGACACAAACTCAGAATAAGCGCCTGCGAGAGCATTGAGTGCCGAGAGCTCTCCCACTCCGAATGTAGTTATAAGGGCACTAATGCCAGTAACCCGAGCGTAGCCGTCGGCGGCATATCCTGTAGCATATTGAAGCTAAACATTCATATTTCTTTCCATAATATCAAACGACATGTTGAACATACCGGCATTAAGCTCATTGCAGTTTCCTACCCAATGAAGACCACATTTTGGCAAATAGTCTAGTGCAGCAAGATTGTAGTCACCTGGTGTGAAGTAAGTAGCTGTTAGTAAACTAGACACGAGCACTTTTCTGGGAGTCACTCACCTGGAACACCATGAACTGCACGAATTCCAACTTCATGGAGTCGAAGGAAGAGGTATTCGGCAATATCGACGGGCTTGCGAAGCTCCCTTGTTGCTATGTCAGTCGCCATGTCGGAATCTCACTATTTGAAGGAAAGGCGAGAAGAAGGGAGTACGTTGCTGGTTGAAATAGCGGAGGTCAGAAGTAAGGTCAGAAATAAGGCCAGAAGGTCTTTGATTGGCATTACTGGAACACGGAGGACCTGTGCAACACCACAAAAAGGTCTCGAAGAGCCCGAAGAAGTAAGAAACCTGTCATACGTCATGGGCAGAAAGTGATGTCATAGTTTCAATAGGAAGTGGTATAGCCGCCGAACTTGCGGGTCTACACCCCATCCAATACCAAAAACCTGTGGCAAGATAGTGATTAGATAAAAACCGTGCTGGGTCGACTATGTTTGGATATAACACCATTGTTACAAAGTTCCCAAACAAGACAGTAACAGGATCGGGAGACACTAGGGCGATTGGGAGATGGCTGAGTTCTAGCCCTTCTGCAATCCCAGCCATAAGAATAATACTAGTCAGTAGTAGCAGACAAACAGCAACAACCACTGGCTACGCGGTACATGGTGATCCCATGGAAAGTTCTAGACCACAAGGCAACGGGAGAGTGAAAAAGTGGTGGTCAGCCCATTTCGTGGGGATGCCGTTCAGGCGCTAAACTGGAACGGACAGTCTAGCCGTGGTTGTCACATTGATAGACATAGTTTATAGTAATCAGACAGCCGTCTTCCCTGTGGAACGAACCACACTTGGAACAGCCGCCAATTTTGCGGATGTTCTGGTAGTCATTCCACAGGTCGTTACCACTAATACTGCAGCTAGCATCACCCTGGATAAACACACCGCAGCTCCGAGTCTGATCGCCCCAGCAGTTCCCGGATTGGTTAATTCCGGTTTCGTTACTAAAGGGGTAAAATTAGTAATGGCATTGAGCATAAAAGGCATAGTAAGATCTTTGCACGCCAATGGAGCAATGACTAAAGACAAACGAAGAGGAGGGGGGTACTCACGCAGACGTAGCAAAGTAGAAGGGGTCGTCGTATCGCTGCAGGGTATTGACAGCGTGGTCGCACCACTTCACAAAATCTGGGGTCGTGCACATGGATGAGCCCTTGCAGTCATAGGCGCTGGGATCCGGCTCGAAGACGTTGGTCAAGGGGTTGTAGCCTTGCGCCTGAACCACGAATTTGCTTGTGTCGATAGTAGAAGTTCCCAGGGGTAATGTCCACTTGTAAGTGTAGTCCTTGATATCAAGAGTGATGGGCCCGACCACCGACCAAGCCCACGGTGGGGCTGTGGAGCCTTCGGGAAGTGTGCCACTGTATTTGTATAGCATGGTGCCCTCGACCATGTAGTGGGTGCAGACATACTCGTCGACTTTAAAGTTAACACTCCATCCTGGATCGGTGTCGAACTCACATCCCACTGAGTTCCAGATATAGAGGCGGATAAAAGCGTAAGGAACAAGAATGTCAGCCTGGACAGTGGTTGAATCTGCCCCAGGAGAGGAGTGGTAGTTGACGATGGTTTTCCCGTTGGGCAAAGATTTGGTGTTGACCGTAGCTGTATTGGAAGAGGACCCTATCTGGCCACCTCCTCCCACTGCGCTTATTTGGAATGCGTGGCTAGCTCCTGGTTGGAGACCGCCAATAGTGATCGTAGTCATTGAGCTAGGAACACTTGCAATAACACTATCGCCCGAATACACATAATATCCAAGAGCATTCAAGGCCGCATTCCAGGATAATTTAGCAGAAGTATAGTCTGAGGTCGAGGCTGACAGTCCAGACACCGCTGCTGCTGCGTTTCCAGACATCCAGGATGACGCATCAGTATTCAGCAGAGAACCACCCTCGATTGCACCCATCATGCCCTGGATGTAGGAATCGCCAGGCAGAGTGTCGTATGGATTAGGCAAAGTATCATCTGTGAGTTGAAGGAAGCCAGCTCCACGCTTCTTAGCTAACTTGGTTACCTTACTAACCGCGGATTCCGGCACGTTGTATACGATGTGCCAGAGTTTCCGCGGGTCTTTCGGTGTCCAATCGTTAGGTGTGTAGGAACTAGTGTACGCCTCGTAAGACAGCTCGAAAGTTAGCAGTGTGTCCATGGTATCCTCGAAGCAAGACGCTATGGGCGACCCAGGATTCAGGATTGTATAAGCGCCGGGATGGGCACGCTTGGTATAATCGTTGATATACTTGTATAGGTCCACGTATTTATTGTTGTCGCCACATTCGGGCCAACCCTCGTCGAAAAAGATGCCGCCAATACTGCTACCATAAAGCGTGTACCACATATCAATATCTTCCTCAATCTGCGCGGTCCAATCCGCCAAGTCGCCTAAGCCTAGCCGGGTGGTGAATTTCTGTTCACTCACGCCAAGGTATCCGGTCCGCACGTAGCCGAGGACCGTTTTACCAGAAGCTGAAGCTCGATTGATCACGTCGGCCCAAGTCTTGTCGACGGCAGAATCCGGACCATTCACGACATTAGCAACTAATATGGGCATCTTCTTCACAGGATACGCGATCAGCCGATCCCAGGCCGCTGGGTCTGCGAGAGGATTGATATACGACGCCACCGCGATTTGTTCTAAACGCAGGTATATCACATTAGTCTTGCCTTATTTGACGTAATTACCAAGGTGATACGTACGACCGTCTGAAGCATTTGAGCCTGATGAAGGATAGTGAGGGCACGAGTCGAAGGACAACTTCTCTGGGATTGCTGGAAGCCTATTATCCTGCTCGTTCTTATTGACAATTTCATAGATAACCAGCTCGGCAATGAGCTGATGAAGCAAGATCTGGGGATGAAACACACGCCCGTATCTATTCATCACTCATTTGTTAGCGAAACGTCATCGTCCGTCGCGACAGGCTGAACACTTTTCTTACCCGTCCGGCAGGATATTTGGAATTTCTATATCAGGAACTGCGGCACTGCTAAGTAGTACCACATCAGAGACAGTAATAGAAGCAGTAGAAGCGTCGGAGATCAAAGCCTGGTCTGAGAGCTGGGCGCCTGGATCCATCAGAAGTGTAATCTGCGCCAATTGGTTTACGGAGCCCTCAAAGGTTCCTTCCAAGGGGTTGTCCACGCTTCGTTTCCAGGGATTGCGGCCGAGGGGGTCCCAAGTATTGAGCTCATAGAACATGAGACCGGTTCTTTTATAGATGTTAGTATACTAGATGGGTGAGATTCGAGCACTCACCTTGTATTGCTTTCAACCGTTGATTCATCGACACCGTCTTCACAAAAGCGGCCATTGAAATGGCCTACGTAAGAATCATAGTCTACAAACTTGACTTTGTCACCGGCTCTCTTTACTGCAGCTGACTGCAGAGCAATTTACGTTAGTAACAGTTCTACCGGAAGAAAGGAGAAGAATCAAAACCAACGATTTGCGAGTTAACAGCATCGACAAGATCATTCATTGTTTTCCGATGACCTTTCGTAAGCTTCTCCGTGTCCTGAAATAGGTTGTATAATTTCTGACCGACAGTTAGTGCCATGCTAGACATTATTTTTATGCCACTTACATAAATCCAAGTTGACCAGCTAACTTTATCACACGCAGATGATAGATCTTCAGCAAAGAATTTGGCATAACTGTACAACCACTGTCAACGATGCCAAAAGGAAGAAACGGCATGGCATATACCCAGTGTAGTAGATCATCCCACTATCTTCTGTTAGCATTCAGACCTGAACGATGAAAGATTGTTACTAACTCTGATCCTAGCTTTGCCTTTGCCGCCGAGATAACAGAATCCAGGCTCTTGCTGAAGGCATCTCCAGCAATGAGTTTTTTTGTGCGAGCCAACTGCCCATCGCAGCCAAGACCTAGTGAGTCCCAGTCAAACGTCTTCGCCCATGCATATTTCGGATCTGCAAGAGCGGCTGTCTTTGCTGCATTTACTTGGTTAGGGTTAAATACGGCCCATTGGAAGATACACTGGTTCAGGATGTTTGAGAGCTCAGCATCATTGCCACCTAAGACCTCACTCATGTCAGTTTAGTCTATGAAAAAGACTTTAGGTATATATACCGGCTGATAGCAATATAACCTGCTGGTTCCCGCTGATGTTGGGGATCTGGTCGTTGATAACGTTGTCTATGACTGCACCAGAACATGACTTAAACTGAAACGTGCGTGCATCTTGGTCGCCCAGCCGTTCATCGGTATGGATAAGATAAGGGTACGCGTGATCATAGCGACTGCACGCCCAATCTTTCAGCGGGGAAAATATCTATTAGTCAACGTGCTACAGCCTCGAGCCAGGGAGAGATTAACTTACCACTCTTCGGGTCAAGTGCTTCGACAATAGTTCCAAGCCGGTCACCAGCACCAATTCCGGCCGAGTAGGAGTCGCCGATGGCGGCCATTCTTTTGATAAAGGAAAGATCTGTCTGGTCGAATTCAGTTGTATCTCTCGACATCAAGCGCTCGGAGTTCAAGCTTGCATTTCCTGGCACATTCCAATGCGCAAGAGGATTCGCAAGGGCGCAATTCCCAAGGGTAGCAATGACCGCCAGGCCATGCAATGGTTGCCCGAGCATAGCGAACAGAGGAGGCGAGGAGGCGAGGAGAGGGAGGAGGAGGAAACAGGACCTTGCAGAGATTCTATACTACCCAAAACTTCAAACGACACAAGAAACCTCTTATATATAACCATGTTCGTGGACTAATAGTAGGGTTGTATAGTGCATCCGTGAGGCGAAGCCTCACGTCTCCTATCCTTGAGGACGATACTACTCCATTCCTCGCTGCTACCCTCGCATCTAGAAGGGACCAGAGATCCACCCGTTGTAGTAGTAGTTCCATGAGGCGCTTTTTTGACAGCAGATATTGATATTGGCTCATGATTGCGGTACTTGCTGGACTGAGACACAATAATGATCAGTAAACGATAGAGCCAGTAGCGTGGCGTAGACTCCTCCATGATTTCAAACCAATATCTGCTATCAATGTTACTATTCGCTGGAAAAGGTGGGTCGACAAGATCTCCGTCACCGAGGGTCAAGAAATTCTGAACCCTAGACTAATACAGGAAATGCTTCATCTCCGAACATACCCAACCCACTGTACATGTCTTAGATCATAGATGTAAGATCCATCCTTCCAGCCCGAGTAGCTCGCGATAGTTGTGCGTTAATGCACCGATGGATGGGGCTAGTGTGGCTCTGGCTCAGGAACTGGGCTGTCACTTAGACTAGACTAGACTACTTTCCGCTCACAGGTTGACTCCTTCCAAACTCAGTTGGTATCACCTGCTGGGAAAAAAAACGCTGTTTGGGCCCTTTGGGGCCATCCAACGCGTTGGCTAGAATTGGGCGCTAGATTAGCACTAGTTTCATATAGTTTCTTTAGCGGTGAATCCAGTACTTTAGTGTTCAGAATTTTCTTTTTAATGATCCTTTAGCCTTATTCTAGATGGCCTGGGCTATAATCCTGGGCTGTACAAAGTAATAACTCCGTGGCAAGCTAATAAAAGCCTTCTTGGCCCTCGGTAGCGGCATTGGCGGAGATCGCGAGAATCTCCGAACAGCTACAGTAAAACCTCGTTATAGCGAGATAATTCAGACGGAGTAAATTTTCTTCAAGGACTAGTACTCCGTATATACGCGAGCAAGTAGATACACGTGATTTAGAGAACCTATTTAGGATAGGTATAGCTTGACTATGGCCTACTCCAATTAGTATCCACCCACCTAAGACCCTGTCGATACTACGAGATCTATATGGGACCCAAGACCAAACTGGCGAGACTCGTTGTAACGCGGGATCTTTGTTAATTAAACGGGAAATTAATTCAGACAAGGAAAAACTCTCGTAATATTGAGGTTCTCGTAATATCAAGGCTCATTACGGAGTATAGCGAGGTTTTACTGTAGTGCACCGCATTTTCCATTCCGAGCCTGGGCTGGCCCCAAAGGAAAATGTTACCATATTCTGAGCGCCAAATTGAAACCCTTCCTCGCTAGTACGACTTATTTATAATAAAAATTAGGCTGAGCTTTTATTAGCAAAGCTACTCCTTTTACGAAAAAGCATCTGCCGCTCAATAGGCTCTGCGAGGGAATAACAAATACCTACCAGAGTGTCATGGGTATATAAAAAAAAGCCCAGCTTTTAAGAAAAGGAAGACTTATTTCAATCCCTTGGCCATTGTCCTTGCGTAAGTGAATCCCCTCTGCTAACCAGCAACTTATTTAGTGGCTTATGTATTTCCAGCTCTGCGTCAGTCACAGTCAACTTGAGCGCTCGCCTTCAACGATGCTCTTCCCATCTGTCCGAAATGTCGGTCTTTTAGTCCTTGGGGCCTTGATCGCGGTCAACCCTATACTCAGTGGTGCTCACGATGTTTCGGTACCCTTGGACCCGCTTGGCCCGCTCAAAGTCGCCCTCGACTATGGCCTTGCAACAACTTGGCCGCAGCCGCAGGACCTCTACCTTACCAATGCCAAGCGTAATTGGCAATTTAGCAGCCACATCGTGTTCGCGAGTCGCGTCGGGGATTCTGATGAGGAGAACCCTCCAGTCTCAGACGGGCAGCTCTGGCAAATCGCGCGAGATGCGGTCGATGAAATGATTCGCGACCGAAAGCAGTATGGCATCGTTGATCGGGCAGAGCCCACGGCCATGGGAATTCTGGCCTGGGGCAATGAAATTATCCTTGCTTCCTCTATGAAGGGAGCGGGCTCTTTCTCCTATGACTTTCTTGGCGGCGACACGACGGTCGGCAAAAGTCTTCAGAAATGCCAGATAGTCTGGAGAGATAACAGCTTACCTGACAAAGATAAGACGAAAATCCACAAGAACAAGGGTAATTGCGCAGAGCCTATGGCGGCTCATCTATACTATAAAAATAACGGAAAGAACCTGAAAGATCAAAAAGCGAGGGTTGGCACATGGGTTATACGGCAAGGTGTATGGGCAAAGACAGATCCATGTGGAACTGGCAGCGAAGTAAGTAACCGATATCCTTATAAATATGTCTTTCCTAAAGACCAACTAACAAATGTGCAGGACTTTTGGGGTTGCAATCTTTTCGCACAAGATCAGGGGCTCAGGGCCTTAAGTACGACCACGCTGTCGGCGCCCTACACGCTGGCAAACCTTGCAGGAGGCCCGACCATTCAGGAGCAGATTCAGTTATGCGGGGGTCAACCCAGAGTGTTTGTTGGCTAGAAAAGGACTGGCCATCGGAGATAATTTAATATTAAATAGTAGTCCGAAGAGATATCGGTGGCAGAAACACCAGTATTATAACTAGAGCTATAATTACATTTGACCTGCCCACTTGGGTGGTTCTTCAATTATTTGAACCTGAATTCCTGTCTGGGCACCTATATCTCTGAGCCCCTGTATCATCACAGGGTCCCAATCCTGCACTTTCATCACCTTTGTTAACAGACAAAATCCTCGGAGGCGAGGTGTGGATTTCTTCCAGTCGTGTAGCCATAATCGAACAGCCCTCAATAGGTATTCAGTCTCCCATTGCCATTCCCATTCTTGCTGGAGACATAGGTCATCAGTGATAGTTAGCCATTGGATGTTTTTTGGAAGTGCTTCCTCTAGGCAAACCACATTTGGCGCCCACGGAGAAAATCCAAGCAGAAATGGAATTGGAACTTCCAATTTTTTCAGCATATGGAGTCCGCTAAAAGTTTTAAAGGACCCCCTAAATGTGAGCTCCGGGCGTTCAGGGTCTGCTTGTGAGACGTCTGATCCTGCCGTAATAGTCAAGTCTGTCAAAGTTTCTTGAACGTGAGATAAATCCGCGGCGATTTGGTCCAAATCAATAATATCCGTGACAAAATAATCTTCAAGATCCAGGCGGTAGTACCAATCCCATTGAAGCTTCTGAAGCCCTCGGGTGACAGATAATATTTGACCGAGATGCCCTTCACGCAACATCGTCAAGTCAAGTGATGCGAGTCTCAGTGGATTTGGTGGATATTCCCCGGGCCATATAAAAGTAGTGGGGTTATCGACTAAGGTCCTTATTTGTTTAACTGACGGCAAGTAAAAAAGGGGGAGGACATCTGCTGTGTTCCTGACATTTGTATATTTGCGAATATTGAGACCAACGCTGGGATACACAATTGACACATCTTGGAGATGTGTAAAGGAAGGGAGATGGCTATCTTGGGACTCCTTGCAGAGGGCCGAACGGAGCATCATGCCCATAAAGTGGCTCTCTCGGGTGAAATTCTTGCCCAGGTAGAGGTATCTCAGACTGGAGAGCTGTGATAATAACAGTGTGATAAATGCATCCATTGTTCCAGCGCGTAACTCTTGGATCCATTGTTCAGCATATGGAATATGGATCCTTTCAATGCATTTTACTAGCCTATCCAAGACAACTTCAGTGACTGGGAGTTTGGGACTTTTCTGTCTATATTCGTACAGGCCGCTATCGAAACTGTCCCCACTGAGTACCACAACATGGACAAAACTGGCGAGCTCAGGCCTGTGCACAATGCTTTGCAAAAACTGAGCAATCGGGGGGTTCTGAGAGCTTGTCCATGTCCATTGAATATGGGCGTAGAGTAATAGCTCGGCAAGAGAGCGCAAGTCCCTATGCGTAAGACATACTGCGCAAAGATCACTGGGCGATAGGGATGCAAATACCATACGCAAGATCTCTGGAGGGGTGCTGAGAATAGGGGACGCCATTTAATTTTTTTTTTTTTTTTTTTTTCCCCTGCCGTTTCAAGGAGGACTGGACAAGATGCGCCGACACAGAGTGGTGGTGCAGGGGTGCTTGCTTAGTTTATTTATCTCACGTCCGCGGTGGTCCCCCACGCAACCCACGTCACCCCTGAGCCAGCACAACCAGTTCTAAATGCTCCATACTGTAATAGTATCCACGGTGGGGCTTATTTAAACCCCAAGGAAGCACTTGTATTTTTTTTTTTGGTTAACTCAATCAGGTCACCTTGAGGTGGGGCAAAAGTCATGTCAGGTCGCTAGTCTTAATTAGGGAGGTTCCAGGTCGCGACCAGGTGGGTCGGACTTGGCGTCAGGTGCCTAGGCCTATTTGGGATGTCACGTGCAAGACAGGGAGGTCGCGTCAGATGGGGCCTTAAATACACGCACGTCACCTCTTTACAATGAAATTATCTTTTATCTCTTTTATTATCCTCAAAGGAAGCCTATCACTTCCTAACTAGTATTCAATTAGTTTCTAACTAGTTACAATGACAGCCCTTATCAACCAAGTCCAATTCTCCGAGCATGAATTTTCTGATGATGGAAGCGATCAAGAGATATTCCATGTTGATGAGGTAGGTGATTTTATATTAGTTGTAAACTAGTCACAGACTAGTTACTAACTAATCTTAGACTCCATACCCTATATTCCTGTCAAATGGGCTGAGGCCTCTGCAAACAGAAACAATTGAAGTTTGTATGGCATTACCAGAGTATCCAGAGACTAGGGAAGGTGGATTTACGTATATCCTACCTGTTAATCCAACAAAACCCTTGAAAGATACTGAAATAATACATGAAGTAAGGAGCTACTCTATTACTAGTTATTAACTAGTCGCTAACTAGTTCCAGATCCAATATGCGCGGAAGAAAAGGACTGAGAACCATGCAACATGTCCGTATTTAGGCGTGGATGTTACACGCATGCGTTATAGATGTTCAGGAATTAAAAGATGCTCAAGTCTCCATCCTGATCTAAAGGACCTACATCATACAAAGGTTACAGAGGAAGTATGGGATCGGATTAGGAAAATACGATGTCTTATTGAGATGGCAGGAGATGATGATAAGGGGAGAAATGCCTTAGGGTAAGTCTTTACTAGTTATAGACTAGTTCCCTACTAGTTATCTACTAGTAACTAACAAATCTATTAGTATCTATATTGCAGAACGTAGGCTTTTTGAAACAAAGAAAGCCTGTAGAGTACCACTACCTACATGCAAACCAGTTTTTCGATGGGCAACATACCCAGTAAGTTATATTATTTTCCTATTAATACCTGACTAGTACTCGACTAGTTCTTAACTAGTATATAGAATGTTGCAGGGATTCGCCATCCATTTATTTGTTGTATTCATCGAAAGCCACCACAACCAAATATCCAACCCGAGCATTATCTCTCTCCTCTTAGCTTTCGGACTAATACTGATCTTTTACTACTTGAGCAATTCTTTAATCAATCAGTCCATCCAGATATTACATATTGTGGAGCTATAGAGAGTGTAGCAAGTCGGAAAACATCTTGCAGTAAGTAAACTAATACTATACTAGTTTATAACTATTTACTAACTAGTTAGATACTTGTCAAACTGGAACTCTTGTACATGAAAAGTGTGATGTTGCATTTAATATTATTATTCCAGTTGATATTAAGAATTGTCCATATATTTTATTTACTTCACATGGGATACATACACACCCTCCACCACCTCCTACGACAGCTCCTCTTATTATTCTGGAAAGAATAAAGCAGATACTTTATGACATAAGGGATCCGGATATGACTACTGGTATGTTACTAGTCCACTATTAATAGTATACTAGTTATTAACTAGCTAGGCTCTTTCCTCCGCAATCCACGACTCCTTGACTTCTGCAAGGAATTTAATAAGGATAGCCTATCAGGTATTCATACAAGCTTTGCTAATCAAGATCGTGTTTCTGCTATAATTCAAAAAGTAAAGATAAGCCTATTTCCTGAAGGCCAAGAGTTAAATGGTCTAAGGTTTGAATGTTTGAGACGGCCAGAATTAAAGGTAAGTATACTAGTTCCTAACTAGTATATTACTACTTTGAAACTAGTCGCTAACTAGTATATTTTAGGCCTATGTCCAATACACCTTTCAGGATGATGAGAATATACTTATTATTTGTGCCTACAAAGCACAATTAAAGTTATTCCAATCTCTGAAGTTATTTGAGGTGGATATGAATTTCAAGCGATTAAAGGGTCGTGATTTAAATGAAGTTATTTTTGCAGTATTTTTAAAAGAGCATGGAAAAGGTAAGTGAGTACTTACAATTGGCCACAGACTAGTTCCTAACCAGTTACTAACTAGTTATTACTCTTTGTCGAGTCTTCACCAATCGTCAAGATACTAAGGGTATTATAACCTATTCCAAAAGGTTTTTGAGGTTATCGAGCAAAATACAAACCAGTCTGTTTGCTTTCATTATCTACATGGAACTGGATTTGAAAGTGTTACATTAGATATGGATGAGGCACAGATATTAGGTAAGATTAATAATACTAACCAGTTAATAACCAGTTGCTAACCAGTATCCACATAGGTCTTGGCCAGTATCTAGCCAGTATTGACCCTCAACATCGTGATAAAAGATGGCATATTCCACATATTATAATTGCCTGCCGTGTGCACTTCTTTCGAGGGATTATAATATTCTTGTAGGTATAAACTATACAAATACTGGCAAACGATGGCTAGCTTGATTACTGTAAACCCGTGAGAGATATTATGATCTAATACAACTTCTCAAGGTAAGTAGTTTAGTACTAGTATCACTAGCTACTACTAGTTGCTAACTAGTATAAGGACATATAATCCAAATATCCAAAGTTGGCAGGCCATAAAGCAGATACATTAATTGCTGCAGGTTTAAATAAAAGCTGCTATAATGATCAAATTTTTTAAAATGCTAGAATCATACAAATCAGGCGAGCAATCTATAATAAGATATATATCTTTGGTGGTATTAAATTATCAATTTTAAAGGCTGCAGATCGGTATAGTACTAGTATCTAACTAGTTACTAAACAGTTCTACTAGTTATATCTAGTGGCCGGATGTGTGATATAAGAGATTTAGATCAATATTCTGCAAGGCAGGATTTTGCTATTCAACATAGCTATCGGTCTGATTCTGTTGCATCACGTCATGCAAGAAATAGTTTAAGAGAAGGTGGGTCTAAATAAAGACTAGACTACTGGTTTGTAACTGGTTACTAACTAGTCCTAGAACGCAAACGCCGGCGAAATACCTCAGGTTCAAATACACCAGATGATCAACCAAATACTCAGTCTTTAAGATATACTGTTGAATCAACTGAAGTCCCAGTAAGAGTATCATCATCTGGCTCACCACAACCACGTCGATCACAATCAAGAGGGAGGGGTCGATCTCGAAGAGGAAGTAACCGACAAACTCTTTCAAGGTATACCAGTCCCTGACTAGTTCATAACTAGTTACTAACTAGCTCTAGCTCACCTCTTAGTCAAGCTGCAACTCAGAATAGGGTTGATCAGAGCTTAGATCAACGAGAGAGAGAGGCGCGGCTTCAATTAATGGAGGCTCAAGCTCGTTATCTTGAAGCATCAACAAGGATAATGAATCAGGGTATAATACAACCCCAAAACCAGTTTGGGACTGGTCCCCAACTAGTTCCGAACCCGTTACCCTTTCAATCTCCACAACCTTCCGTTTTCTTACCTGCATCTAACTCTTTTTCTTCCTCCCCTCTCCTTTTCCATCTCCTAGATAGCTTAGAATAGGATATAGGTTGTATAATATAAACATATTTTTAATAACCTCGATATTCTATTGTATGTAGATATATATATTTCAGTATAAAGATATATAGACTATATAGAAACTATACATGTATAGAATTGTATATAAGGCAGTATATTTAAATCTTAATTTATTTTTTTTTTATGAAATGCCAATTAACTAAAGGAGTGCCAGATATAAACTAGTTACACCCCAAGGTAAATAACATACTAGTTACAAAGTAATCAGGAACTAGTTGTAAACTAGTTAGCACCTTCCCCCTCCCCTTTATCTTCCTCATCCTCCTCCTCATTCTCTTCTTCTTCTTCTTCTTCCTCCTCCTCCTCCTCAGGCAACTCAAAATAGTCCCAGAACTCACAAACATCCGTGCTGCCACAGGCTGGCAACTAGTTAGCAACTACCTAGATACTAATCTAGAATTACCATTATACTTACTAGTCTTATTCTTACGGCACATGTTGCAAGGTGCTCTCTTACCACTCTTTTTAATACCAACCTTGCGCACAGCAGCAAAATCAACCTGTAACTAGTTAGAAACCAGTTATCAACCAGTGGGCGACTATTTATATACCTCGCCATTCTTCATCGGCAAGGGCAGGAGCCCCTCGGGGTCAAGAGGGCTGGCTGGAGGGGGGGTCGATAACTTGGATAATCATACTAATTACAGCTGGTTAGCAACAGTAAGTACTAGTAGGCAGCTAGTCACATACAGAGTTCGAGCCTGAGTGGTGGGCTTTTGTTTTACATTTGTACTGATAGTAGACTAGTTAGTGACCAGTTATATACCAGTAGGAAACTAGTCATATACCTAGAATTCTTATCATCGGCATTGCGATTGTTGACCCCATTGGGGTATAAAGACGAATAAAAGCCTGTAGCAAGTCAGCCACTAGTCCGAAGCAAGTAGGAAACAAGTAGATAACCGGTCAGGAACTAGTACGGTTTGCAGCCATGATGTCGGCATTAGGGACTTTGCCATTCTTGCCCGGAGTAACATTTAGGTGAGGGTGGGCGCGCATAACATGCTTACGCAGGTTGTTGGTAGAGGAGGAGGGGCTCTAACTAGTTAGCGACAAGACAGATACTAGTAGTTGACTAGTTAGAATAGTACATTGGTATGGCCGCAAAAGGCCACACGGCAATAAATCTCCCCAGGGAGGATCGTAACTTGTGCATTCTAATTAGTAGTGAACTAGTTAGCAACCAGTCGGTAACCAGTGCACAACTAGTCCTTAACTTACGTGATCCCAGAGCGGCAAGCGAACACGTCCATCCTTCACATCTGTCTGATATGCATGGTATTCGGGCTAGCCAGTAACTAATTAGCTCCTAACTAGTTACCAACTAGTTAAAGATTCTTCTCACAGTATCATAACCAGCCATCTCGCAGCACCGTAAAAACGTCGAAAATGAGGGGAGGGGAGAGGGTTCCAGAGAGCTGTAATGTATTGAAAGAGAGAGGTGGCGTCAGCTGGAGAAAAACTCCCGTCAGCTAGTGAAATCATGTGATATCGCCTAATTGGGCCTAGGCACCTGACGCCAAGTCCGACCCACCTGGTCGCGACCTGTAGACACTTTATTAGTAAAGGTCATGCTAAGTCACGTGCCTCGCTTAAGAGGTCATGTCAGGTTGGCCTGCCTATGCATACGCAGAGCACCGCCTCCGGTTTTGCGAACACCTGTAATAAATGGCTTACGCAAATTTTAGAGTCCAATGCAATGATCTTCCTGAACCGGAGATTCTACAAATTCTATGACACATAATCGAGCTCACGGGGGAGTTATAAATCTGCGAGTAATATCATACCCATGGAATGCCTCCACTGCCCTAACATTCCAAGGATCTGGTATATTGTAAGCCGCGCGGTAGTAGGACGCCTAGTATGTGACGGACGCACCACCGATTGTTTGCATTGTTGGAATATTTCTGGAAGGCGGTGCTGTAAATTCGGGGAATGAATGTTTTGCCCACAGGACTCCAAAGACCAACGCAGTCGGAGAAAGCGAAAGACTCACGATAAAGCAGCGAGGAGAAGTTCCCTCAAAGCAGCAAACGCTATCACGCGGTCTTCCTGTTAAAGAAGGTAGACTAACTGTATTCAGTAATTTACCCACTCTCAGAACCACGGTAACTCCGATGGGGCAGGATGCGGCGGGTCCATGGACCCAAACAGGCAGGACAACCACAAAAGCGGCAGGCTTGCACCGTAGGAGTCTTTATAAAATTAAGCCTCTCCGTTATTAGCTGGACGAGTGTGGGACCATGTCATCTGAGCAGTTGGTGTTCTTCCTTTTTTTGGCTTAGTGTCTGCTAAATCAGTAGGCAAAGGTAAGAAACTAGATAAATCTGCTTCAGAATCCATGTTTTGTACAACAATATTGTGAAATAAGATAGGACAGCGGGGTAGAAGTTGAATAACTATTGTGGGCAGTGTGGGTAGTATAAGCGGTGAGTTTCTGCCAATTATCCCAGATTATTCGATGGATTATCCATGGGACGGATAAGGATTGTCCATCGAATGATCCGAGCGGGAGTTTATCCTTGCCAAGCCTGCTACAGAATATCTTTAATATTCTCTGCCTCGCGCCGATCCATCTTAATTACGCGCCGCTTCCCTTTGGTATACTGTGGATTCCGTCGTAGGAAGCGATATCCCCAATTTTTGGAGACTCTTGATGGTGGTTTTAAAGGATCAGTATAGCCTTGTTTAAAAATTATATTAGCAGCCTTTTAAATATCACTAATACTTAACAGAGCGCCTAGGTCATCAAACCGATTAATATGATTATATAAAGCATCAAACTGAGCAGGATTAAGAGGCTGCTGTGTCACAGGCTGAACCTGTAACATACTATATAGGGCGCTAGATGCGACTGATCTTCGATCAGTCGTCTTGTACCTTTTTATATGGTCAAGTGGTTTTATCTCTACTAGCGCAGAGACAACCAAACCATCACATGCTGAGTCGGTTTCCGCGTTGATTTGCTCGCTCTACCACCGATTCGAGCACGAAGGTGATAATAGAATACACTATATTAACGCGCAATTTCTAACATATTAACGCGCGAATTTTCGCCTTTTTTTTTTTTTACATTCATATACGGCCTTCTGAATAATATTATCCTCTATTTTATATGTTGATTCCATGATTGTGGTGGTGGGAATAGCTTCAAAAGTAGTAAAAATTTGATTTTTGCGTTGAAGTGTGTTTTGCGTTGAAGTGTAGCCGACCCCCTACTGCAAAAAGTGGGGGAGGCGGTGCGACAGGTACAGATTAGATAAATTTCCGTTCGATGTCATACCTTTCGCGATAGAAACGGGCCGGTAATATAGGCTAACCCCTTACAGATTCACTAGGACTCCGTGATTAGGGTTTGAAAACAGATCCATATGTGCAAAACTGTTTGATTTATTTGGAGGGGTCTGAAGTGATTGTATTTAGAAGGATTGTCAGCCCAACCCCTCTATGAGGAGTATATATATATTCACATGATGTCCTAATATAGACTAGCTTTATTCTGACACACCCCCTCAGGTTCAAAACATCTCTTGAACCTGGAAACATGAAACTATTCCGAATCATCAATTTTATCCATTTCATCAAATCCATGGTGTTTCCCATCATTATCTTGATCTCCTAAGTCGTTTTTGTACCCAGAGATATCAACTAGTCCAAGTTGCTTCACAAACACCAGGAAGCGCCTTGGTGAGGCCATCTGCCAACATCTTGTTGGTGGGGCAATATTCAACTTGAATCCTTCCTGACTCTGCCTCTTACCTTAGCCAATGATTGTGAATGTCCACATGACGAAGCCGTGTCTGCAATCGATTAATATCCTTATTAACCAGTCGAATTATCTGCATATTGTCACATAGAATGTGCACACGTTGGTTGCCGTCCAGGTGTAGTTGCAGATCCTTTAGAAGTCTTTCAATAAACATGCCTTCCCTAGCTGCTTGAGACAATGCTAATAGCTCTGCTTTGGTTGTAGATGTTGTTATAGTTGCTTGCTTATTTGCTCTCCATCCCACGGTGCCTCCAAATAGCTGAATAATATATCCTTGCGAACTTTTTCTATCCTTGTTGTCTGCGAAGGATGTATACTATATAGGATATAATTATCTCCACCCCCTAGCTGCAGAGCTAGATTCCGAGTCCTTTTTAGATGCTAAAAAACCTGATCTGCTGCTTTGTGGTGTTCCGGGCTTGGATTGGTAAGGAATTGGGATAGATTGGTGGTGGCAAAGGCTATATCTGGACAAGTCACAACTGCAGTATACATTAAGGATCCAATCTTTTGTTGATATCGGTGGATACTTTTATAGCTTGCTATCTCTGCATATAAATACATTCCCTTTGGAGAAATGGGAATAGTATTGGATGGCTCTGATTCTGAAAGGTTAGTAATTTTATCTATATAAGAGGACTGACTTAGCCATATTAAATGCTTTGTTCTATCTTAGATAACCTCTATTCCCAGAAACCACTGCAGTTCTCCGCCGCCATTTATTTTATACTGGTTCTTCAGCTTTTGGACTATATCCTGCACTATTTCTGTGCGGTTCTTTCTGTAGGCGAGCTCCATGTCATCTACATAAAAGAACACTAGGATATCTCCTTTAGCTAGATGTCAGCCCCAACAGCCTTGGCAACCTGTACCAGGGCTTGTCCGACGGTGCTTGTAGCGTCATCAAGCAGTAATGCCTGGCCGTAACTGAGACGAGCGATCTCGATAAGCGCATACTGCGCAGTAATCAGTGGCTTGACAAGCGCAACAGCCTCTTGCGGCAAAAGCCCGTCGGTCAGCGGTGCAACTACGTTCTGGGTTTGGCGGACATGAGTCTTTGCAGCATCGTCGGAGAAAACAATGGCGCGTTGACCAAGCTGCAATGTCTTGACCGAGTCGTCTTGACGAGTAACGATGCCAACAGCGTGGCGGACAGAGTTCAATGTCTGGCCTGTTCCGACTCCTGCATACTCGACCTTGATTTCGACTTGGCCTGCTTCAAGTGGTAATTCGGCTTGCTCATCCGCGATCCAGATGTAACCTTGAGTGTTTGCCGACTCGCTTGCCTTCAGTGGCTTTTTAGCAGCGCCCAGTGCCGACACGAGTGGCTTCGCGGTGTTGCTGGCTAGCTGCAGTTCGTAGTCGAAGCCAGCATCTTCAGTGGGACGAGGTATGTAAATCAAGCCGTTGCCTTCGGCGTATTCCATTTCCGCGTCCTCGGACAGAGACGTTCGCCAAACGTCGAGTACTAGATCTGCGTATTGGAAATTGGAAATGTCAGCGACTGCGGACAGATCCATAAACGGCAAGATGGCGATTAGGTATTCGTTGCGCATCACGCGGAACAGACCCTGAGTTGTAGCGAATTCCACGCTGTTCGACCAACTCTCAAGCACACTGCCGTGAATAATCCAGAAAAGGTGTCTAACCGTGGAGACGAGCGTCTTAAATGTGTTGAATTGGTCTTCGCCCCAGGCATACACCAATGGGCTGTTAATCTCGAGGAGAGAAATAACAGACTTGCCAGCGAGTGAAGCCACGCCGCTTGGAGTGAGGTTTGTTTGTGAGACTAAGCCACCGGAGCTTTCAAGCTTGGCCTGAATTGCGGCAGCAAATGTACCGAGGGCGGTAGATGACGATTCAGGTAAGAGAAGCACCACAGAGTGGGGCAACTCAGCTGAGATAGAACTGGTGCTTGGTATGCACAGGACGTAGATCTTATCCTCTGCTAGGCGGCCAATGCACTTGCTATCTGGCACAATAACTTTAACTTCACCTGGCTGACCAGCGTAAGTGAGGCCCGCTAGAGGAGCCAGCGTCGCAAGCGTGGCAGCATGCTTGGCGATGTCAGGAACGCCCAAGCAGATAACAACATTATTACCTTCTGGTGCCAGCGTCTCCAGAAGCTGGCTCTCCGGCAGCCACTTATAAGTGATGGTGGTGTTCTCAGTACCTTCGCCAAGGGTATCTCGCATCAACTGCGATGCCGACTCAGATGCAGCAAGGGAAATAATATTCTTGGGGCCATATATTTGGCTCTTGAGGCGACGGAAAATATTAATACTAGGTTCGGACTTATCGAACAAGACAACGAGGGCGGTGGTGTTTGACGTCTTTAGAAACACTAGGTGAAGCCAGCTGGTGACCACCGCGGCCGCCTTGCCGGGAGAAACGAGCTGCGTAAGATGCTCGTTACTAGTCAAGAAGGAGAGATCAGGAATCCAGGTGATGCCAGCGCACCTTTTAACAGGACGACCAGAAGATACAGCACCAGAAGCCTCCAAGCCGTCTTTAGGAAGATAGAGTCCATGGTTGCCGGGTGAATGACATGGGGGATCTTGTACTTCTTGGGCATCGTTGACTTGGTGTCTGGAACAGTCACAGATCCGTACGTGGCCTTCTTGGATGGCACTGCCGTGAGGGACTGGACATTACGGAATGATGGGCCATACTGCATGCCAATGGTGTCCAGATTCTTGTAGAACGTATTCACGTTGACATCTGTGGAATCGGCTTCGGATAGCAGGGTCTTGCGCAAGCCCAATTGCATCTACCACAAGGCATCCACGCTGTCCTCTTTAATATCACTCGCTTCCTTCTCGTACACGACAGCAACGGTGCCAACGCAGTGCTTCACCCACGGCGAGCCCTTGGTCATTGAATAGATAGTAAAGATCCATGAGTCGGGCTTCGTGCTGTGGGGGTGGAAGCTAATGCGCGTCTCCACGGGCGCCTCCTTATCCACGGAGATAACCAGTCCACGCTTAAACATGACATCGTTCATGCGGAAACCCTCAATGGTCTTGGACAAGTCGGCGGTACGCAGTGCGCCTTCCAACGCCATGACCAGCATGCCTGCGCCTGGGTATAGCACAGTTCCGGTGATTATGTGGTCCTTAATCCATGGGTTTTTAGAGATGCGCAGGTAGTTTCTCCATCGCGGCTCATGGCTGTTATGGGAATCTTCCGCCATGCCCAGGTAGTCGTTGCGCGCGTGGGGAGGGAAGCGGTACGAGCGTGACGAGTATGATTCGTGCCAGAAGCTCCTTGTGTGGTTCCAGGGATAACTGGGCAAGTTACAAAGCATCTAAGGGGTATTGCTCCCCGTTGAGGCCTGCTGGTTGACTGCAGCCATGTCAACCTTGCAGCCAGCAGCCCAGAGCACACCGGCAGCGTTTAAGGCTGTTTCCGTTGCGTCTTTGCCGCGGACAAGCATAGAGGTGTAAGGGCCGGACTTGGCAAACTTACTGTTGCTTGCGTCAATAATCTGTCGCACGGGTCCCTGGAGAGCTGCGTGAGGGCTAACCTCGAGGAAGCCTCCCCACTGTACGGCCACGGGGCGGGTGCCGCCTGGGGCAACTTTTTTGTGCTTCAGCAATGCCAAGAAGCCCTGTGAGAACTTCACGGTATTCTGCATATTGTTGACCCAATACTGGGCGTTCAGCTCCTTGGCAGAAGAGATGATAGACCCGGTAAGCGACAAGTACATGACAGGGCTGTTTTCTGTCTCATCTGCCTCCTTGGGTGTTATTTCACCAGTGATCTTAAGATAGTTCGGCGAGACCTCACGCATGTGAGGAGAGTGGTACGCAGTGGTGACCTTGAGTTTGCGGGCGAATTTACTGTTGCTAGAAATTAGGGCTTCTAGCTGGTCAGTGGCATCCACATCGCCAGAGAGCGTCACGCTGGATGGACTGTTAATGCAGGCAACGACTGCAGACCCGGCTGGAACCTTCTCAAGGTACGTCTAGGCATTATCCTCGGAAAGCCCAGCAGCCATCATTGCACCTTGCTTGGAGACAGCGGCGGAGCTGACACCTCGGACATAGGCAAGCTTTATGGTATTGTGGTGTGTGAGAAGCGATGCGGCATATGCAGCGGCAATCTCGCCGCTCGAGTGTCCAATTGTGGCTCTGGGCAAAACCTTCCAGAAGCGAAGAAGGTCGACCAGTGTGACATGGATCACCGCACAGAGGGGCTGGCTGTACTCTGGGCGGTTGACGTTCGGGTTGGTTATCTTGGTCAACTCTTCGATTGCATTCCACTTGCAGCCGAAGGCCTCGAGATAAGACTGTGAAACATTAATGCTTGCGCGGAAGATGGGGTTCACGAAAAGTTCGTGACCCATTGCCGGCCACTGAGCACCCTGACCGGTAAATACTATAACGAGGTTGTTGTCATAACGTTGTAATCGAGTTGCTGCCAGCAGACCTTTCGTGAGCCTTTCTGTGAGCTCAGACAGTGAATTTGCAATTGCAAAAGTTTTGTGCTCTAGATGTGTGTGGCGCTGCGCGAGCAATGGCGGTAAGCTCAAGAGGGTCGCCGATCGGCGTCCCTGTGCCGTGGCATTTAAAGTACCCTGTTTTTGACAGATCCAGACCTGCATCCTTGTAGGTCTGGTTGATTAGTTCGGCTTGTGCTGTGGAGCTTGGTTGCGTAACACTGGGTGTTTTGCCATCGGCGTTGACACTAGAACCACGGATCACGGCACGGATAATGTCGCCGTCGCGCATAGCATCCGACAGACGTTTAACCACCATGGCGCCAATGCTGTCACCACGGCCATAGCCATTGGCACGGTTATCGAATGTGTGTGAAATACCCCCAGGGCTGAGCATGTGCATTGCAGTTAATTAGTGTAAGGTATTAGGATTAATTATAAGGTTAACACCGGTGACGAGAGACTATAAAAATCAAGTAAGCTATCGATTCCGCGCCTAAACATGTGTCCTGTCTCAACCTACTATATTAGTTTTCGTCAGCCTAAGTGACTGACATGCAAGGTGAAGAGCGTAAAGTAAGGAGCTGCAAGCGGTGTCAAGTGTCAAACTTGGACCCTTATGGCCAAAGAACTGGGACACACGGTTAGCAGTCATGGCTTCGCTTAGACCCGTTGCTGCCGGATGTCCGATGTCATAGATGTCGTGCAAGAAGACCATTTCGTAGTCGTTTGTCATGCAGCCGACGTAGCAACCTGTACGGCTGTTCATCAAATCCTCGGCGGGGATGCCAGCTACAAGATAATCAGCACCGCTTTCTGGTTGACAGACTTGGAGGGTTATATTACCTACCATTCTCAAAGCTTTCGTAACATACTTGGAGCAGCATCCTCTTTATCAGGTCCATAGAAGCAGCCTCTTTGGCTGTTACTGAGAAAAAGGGAGCATCAAAGTGGCTGATGTCTTGCTCCAGGAAGTACCCATGCTGTGGACTGCCTCCGCCCTTTCGGTCTGGATCAGGATGATGCCACTTATTGCTGTCCCATCTATTACTGGGGATTGGACTGTCGCTTTGCTGGCGGAGCGTCCTCCGTGGGATTACTATGGGATATGATCAGCAAGGTCAAGACCGCTCCGCCCCCAATACCGTGTATAATTCCGAGAGACACAGCTGAAGCGCGCCGGACACTAATGACAACGATGAAAACCGGTTCACACGATACCTGCCAACAGAGAGCACCAACACATTAGGGTGGTCCTACTAAATTTGGAAACCACGGATGTGCAGGTTGCCAGGATTGGAACAACCTAACCAGAATATGTTATTAGATTTAAGGATGCTCAGTCAGCTGATACGGCTCGAGTGAATGGCTTGGGGAACTAGGCAAATGACACGAAGCTGGTGAACCACGGTTGAGTATTGATGTCCTCTGCACCCCTACTGAGGACTTTTGACTTGGAAGCCAACAAGACAAAAGGAATAGAGAAAGTTATGGTAGAAAACGGCCTAGCTGCTATTTCCAAGAACCAATTTATTTTGTCCATTGAACGAAGCAAAGATGTCTAATTCTCTTTCATCCTCTGGGCTATTATATGGGACATGGTATCCTCGGGGCTGGGGGACGACTTGTGCGAGGGTGAAGGAAATTGGATGGCTCTGGAACCAAGTGGGCTGACACGAACCCGTGGTACGTTCCAAGTGTTCCATCCCGAGTACAAAGACTGTGACGAAACAATATAACGGCCGTGGAATCGGTCAACAGAGCGCCTGGCTCCGAGACTGGAGCCACAACTCTCCGGTGAATGTTAAATAAACTCCCAGCATATGGCAACTACCAATTTTTATTATAAAAGGTTACTACTTTGTTGTCGCGATATTAAAAATCCATAGGTCTATGTATATACGAATCCAAATCAAGGATTATCATAGAGAACATGCCATTTCTATCGTATCGACAAGCTCTCGAGCTCAAAAAAGAGTTACAAGAGACGCATGCAGAGGTGATTACTCCCGAGAATGAAAATTATGCCGAGGGTATCAGCCGCTTTAGTGATCCATGTGAGAGAGATGCTGTACGTATAGCACCTCTGCCTTTGTTCCATTTAATTCTGACAATATATCAGGGTGCCATAATTTAAGTCACCTCTACAGAGGAGGCGTCCAAAGTTGTTAGCTTCGCCACCAAGCGCTACATTCCCTTTGTGGTCCAGGGTGGAGGTTACAGTACAAGCGGATCGTCCTCCACTCATGGTGGGATCGTCATCAGCTTGTCCCAGATGTCTAAGATTACAGTTGATCCGGCTTCAAGAACCGTTGCTGCCGAAGGTGGCGCAAAGTGGGGAGATGTGGACAAGGTTGCGGCTGACTCTGGGCTTGCGGTTGTTGGGTGCACAGTGAATCATACTAGCGTTGGCGGCACGACCTTGGGAGGGGTTTACGGCTGGCTCACTGGGCACTACAGCTTGATTATAGACAACCTGCTTCATGTGAGAATGGTATTAGCTGATGGGAGTATTGTTCAGGCGTCTATCATGGAAAACCCCGATCTCTTCTGGGCCGTTCGAGGTGCCGGGCAGAGTTTTGGCGTGGCCACAGAGCTTGTTTTTAAGGTATATCCCCAAGTAGATCCGGTGTTTGGGGGATTGCTATACTTCACTCCTGACCATCTGCCCCAAATTATTGAATTTGCAAATGGGCTTGAGGAGCGTGCTACAGGGAACGAGAGCTTTTTCTTTGGTTTTTTGCGCCCCGCCACTCATGCAGGGCACCGTGATCTTTGCCGTGCTCTTTTATAGTGGCCCTCGCTTGGAGGCGGAACAGTTCTTTGCCCCGATTCTATCCCTGGAACCGGTTCTTAATCAAACAGAAATGATGCCATGCCCGAAAATTAATACGATGATGATATAGGGCCGCTGAATTCGGAGGACGCAAAAGGATTAAAGGAACCAATGTGACTCTTCCATTAGATGTGAAGTTTTTGCGGGAGCTGTACAAAGATTTCGACAAGATTCTGAAGACTTACCCTGGTGCTGGCGAGAACGTAGTGGTATTTGAGTTGGTGCCGTATACTGAACTCATCAAAGTGCCCAACAACGCCACTGCGTTTGCCAACCGGGGAAAGTATCATAATGCGGGCTCGATTTTTTGCTGGCATGATGTTGAACTGGATCATAAGATGCAATCTATTCAGCAGGACCTGATGCATAAAATTGCACAGGGTGCCGGCGTTTCCAGGAGCATGGAACTGAACCAGAGCGTGGGAGTCTACGCAAATTATGCAGGTATGTTCCGTGTATTATGCTGTCCATTCGCATTCCAGCACCCTCTTCCCATATTTTATTACCCTTATGCCCTATTACACCCTCCGATAAATCACTGAATAATTGTGTAGGACATGCATGAGGTGGACGCCAGGGAGCTTTTTGGTGAAAACCTTCCTCGGCTCCAGAAGGAGAAAATGCAATATGATCCGAATAATGTGTTTAAGAAGCAGCATGATATATTCTTCCATACAAATAGGACATAGTTCTATCATGCAGACGTTCTTGAGTGTCTGAGTTGTGATATAAAAATTGCAACTGTCAATTAAGCGGGAGATGTCTCAAATATGATGTCAATCTCAATGAGCTTGGGTATCGTCAACCAATTCAATTTTAATTTTAATTCCCTTAAATTGTGTATTAGATTCTACGCCATTCGGTGTAATTAATTATCCTTAAAAGACATACATCCAGCTATACAATATTTAATAATCAACTATCGCCTGACCCTAGTAACTCTGAACAAGTACCGTCCTCCAGAGGCAACATTGCAGAAGAACACGCCATAAATGGAAAGAACCCCAATCCAGGCAGATTCAACTCAAACGGGTTGACATATGCCGCGGCATCCGGGTTAGAATCCCCTGCCGTATCTGTCGGTATCAGGCCCTCTCCACAAATATTTTCACCAGTCAGACCGGGTCCAACAGAATCTCTACCTCTGTCGATACCATATCCAGGATTGGTAGACGCAGAGCTCCCGGTAGCACCATTGCGGACTTCATAGATAGGACTAGATAAGTTAGAACAACCACACGTACTAAGACAAACTTATAAACTTACTGGAAATCCTTAACAAAACGCAATCTCGTCGACGGTCGATCCCTGTCATACCCTGGCGTGTTCAACAATGCTTCAGTAGAAAGATGAATCCCACTGCGCGCCAGTTCCTTCTGCTGGAATCCGATCAGAAACACAGCCGTGAGTAGATTTCGTGGCCGTATCGCCTGCAAAGCGTGGCGCAGGAAGTCCCGATGGGATTCATATTCTGGAGAATTACTCTGCGCAGGCTCGAGGAGCACTCTGGCAGCTACAAATATACAGAACGGTGTTAAAACGTGCATCTACAAGATCAGCATCAGAATCGCCATTAGAAATAGGAAAACGGGAACTCACAGCTGCCAGGTCGGTATGACTAGCAAGTCTCATGATATTCGTAATCGCCAGAGCAGACGATAAACACCTCGTTTCATTCTCGGTCGTGGCTTGTTGATCATGCTGTGGGTTTCTGCGCGTGCGGTCCGCGGCTGCTTGATGCAGACATATCGTCAGGGCGTGGATCATCATATGAGAGAAGACGGCGTTGGGCTGCTCGATGCAGTGCGGGATGCGAAGCCGTTCGGGGAGATATAGACCAAGATTGAGGAGTAGACTGTCCAGACTTCGATGGGTGGCCCAGAATTCGCTCTGACTGTGTGCGTCGTCGGTAATGTGTTGTTGTAGGTGGGCTAGATTTCGTCCGGCAAGTAACGACACCACGATAACGGTTCCCAGTGCCGATAGCGATCCGATTTTATCCGGATAAAGCGCCTCCTGCAGAGTGCAAGTGCTGGCGGACTTGCCGGTCTCGAAGGAGTCCTCGGAGGATGGCAACCTTGTTGATATCTGCCGGACGAGGTCAGTTAAACACAGGTGGGTTTGCATGGAATAGTAAACTTACCTCGCTCTCACCAAGTATCATAGGCCAGCCAGTACTCATACTGACAAATCTGTCCAGACAGAATGTCAACCAAAACACACGACGACGTTCCTCCACGTCCGTCCAGTCCCTGGGAGGTTGGATCAGGGTTGCCACCAAGTTCACCCCGGAGGAATCAAGCCGATGAAGTTGCAGCATTTGAGCAACTCGCACGGCTTTGCTCACGCTCAACCAAGCACGAGGGAACAAAGCGTGTTTGATCTCGTAGGAACTGATCAAGATCCATGATTGACATTGCGCAACCGATACCACTGATTCTCCGTACCCGTGCATCTCATCTTCATGGGCGTGACGTCTAGCGGTCTGATAGAATTCCTCAGCTCGCTGGGAGTATTGCTCTGATGCTGCGGCGGCGAGACTCCACATCATGTATCGCAGACAGCAGGGGGGATTCCAACCAGTGGAGACGGATACACTATTCAAATACCTTGCAGCATGAAGAATCGGGATGGTAGGGTGGACTTTTTGGAAGTAGATGCGATGCCTGACTTGTCAGAAGCCATACATATGGAGGCATTGATACTGAATACTGGCTTGGGGATTCCTACAGTTCATCCGTGATCTCCAAGGAAGGAAAACTGGCCTGGGAATCATTCCCGCGTGGTACAGACACGCCTTCACGCTGATCTGGCCGACCTCCAGAATTTACATCACATTCAGAAGCACCAGACACTACGCGGTTTTCGTCTGTCGCCGTTGATGTATTCTCTTGACGGGGAGACGGAGAACCGCATACATGATCTGATGGGATATCACTCGTCCGGCCGAGTTCACCACCGTGACGTTCGAGTATCTGCTCAGCTCGGACTATCCAGATCAGTACGTCATACCAGTTTATTAGCTTATTTTGTGGATACATACATAGTCGCGATTGTAGACCCTTCAAATACCCCTTCGGGGGCCCGGTCTTCCGTCGGGTGGCATAGTGGCAGTCAAGCGAGAGACGACTGCAGGTGCTGCACGGTGTCTGTCCATCGCAGCGAAGTTTTTTCGATCGACATGATAGACACGCAGTCTTTCTGGGCATGGGGGATACTATTCTATGAGACGTCAAGAATGATGTCCGGAGTCATCCGCAGAATTCTTCGGCGAATTGGTTCGACCGCGTTGAGCCGAGGTTCGCTGGCGGGTCCGGGCCGAGAATGTAGATTATCGGCGCTATTGAGAACATACGTAGATTTATAGACGTCTGGAATTAATCTAGTGCTATGCAGAGTACAGAGAATCCAAGTATCCCCTGATCAACTTGACCACAACCCCCTTGTTGGGCATGCTGCCAGCCACCCCATATAATGCAAAAGAATTGCCCGGCGTTCCTTGGCCTGTTTCCCCTCTATCAATCCTCGAAACTTCTGCCTCTACCACCTCCTGTAGATCAGCTAGCAGCTGGTCGGCTGCTTGCACAATGGGTAGCGTCACGGCGATATGGATAGCCGGAGGATCCTGAAGGGCGTTAAGATGCCACCCCCGCGCACTCATCTCGTCAGCAATGTGCCAGATATTCACAGTAGCACTTGTAAAGGCGACCACGCTGACCATCGGCATTCCGATCACCTGGAGATGATCACCCAGGGGTGCCTCGCGGAGTGTCCTCTCAATTCGCTTCGTACAGCCGACAATCCGTCGACAGGCCTCGATGTATCCCGCTTCCCCCTGCTTCACCATACTCGCCCAACAGCCCGCCAGGAGAGCCCCCGCGCGCGATCCCATCATCCCCTGCGATGCATACACTCCTCCGGACCAGTCTGGGGCGATGTAGTATTGGTATGACCGTAACTGCTTCGTCCGGTACATGATCACGCTGGTGCCCTTCGGAGCGAACCCGTACTTGTGCGTATCGCAGCTGATGGACGTCACCCCGGGCAGCCGAAAATCAAACGGCACGCTGTCAAACCCGGCTTTCTCTAGAATTGACACCATGAACGACCCCAAGCAGCAGTCGACATGCAGGAGAACCTTTCGTGACTCAGCAATGCGGGAGAGTGTAGTGATATCGTCGATGATTCCATGGGGGTAATTGGGTGCCGAACCAACTAAGAGGATCGTATTGCTGTTCACAAGCCGTGAGACCTTTCGCACGTCGGCCTGGTACGACGGCGCAGGACAGTCGACTTCGTGGATTTGGATGTTGAAATAATGGCCGGCTTTCCGGAACGCCGGATGCGCGGTAGTGGGAATGATCCTAACTTGTTAGCCTGTAAACGCCAGGCTTTTAGAGTAAGTGCGTACATCTCTGGCTTCCGAATACCTTTTTCAATGCGACCTCGCTCACGAGCAGCCAAACAGGCCGCGAGGATCGATTCGGTGCCTCCACTCGTAGTGGCACCCGCGGCATCATTCGGTGCGTGAAACAGCGCAAGAGCCTATCCATTATTTACCTTCTCTCTTCTATACATGGATTGGACCTACCATTGAGATAATCTCGGCCTCCATCTTACGCACACCGGGAAAGACATCCGGATGGATAGGATTCGCAATGGTGAATGCCCCGTAAGCTTTATTTTGAAGCTCAATCATTTCGCGTCCGCCATGGTAGACTGCTCCGCTAACTCGTCCGTCTTCCCAGCGGACGTGTTCCATGCTGGAGAGTTTCTCCAGTTCGGCTACGACTTCTTCGTTGTCCCATCCGTTGGCGGGAAGCGTCGTGAATCGATGTATCTTGGAGTCCTCCGGCATGAACTTGGCTGTCATTTTGGTGACTGCGTCGGTTACTTCGGAGTCGACTTTTTTCTGGATGGATGGCAGGGCTAGAGATAACCCGTATAGATAGCTCTTGATGCATTTGAATAGTCGTTTGGCAGATCCGATAGGACCATGGCCCCATATTTGACGGTAGGATTGTCGGACGAAGTGAAAGAGGATAATTGCACATGCTGTTGCTCCGATTCCGGATCTATCTGTGTTAGTCGTGATCGTTTTTCTGTCCAGATGAATGAACTATTCTTACAGAACTGGACTTGGCTGGTGGAGTAGTGACACTGCACGCCCCAGAAGTGGCCGAGTTTGAGCTATAATTTGATCTTTCATCTCGAGTAAATGAATTGTTAGTTAGTTAGAATACGAGGGTAAACATGAGAAATTTATCCTCTCTATAGACTATTTCTCGGCATAACGGTTATGCCGGAAGATGTGGAACGCGGACAGAGTACCTAGTAGATGACGTAACTTTTGTTAACATCCCTAACTTTGGAGTATTCCAGAGTACTTTGGACACTTGCGTCTAATAATTTCGCCGATCCTCTCGGGGATGTCGCTCACTGATGTCACTATGTGAGTGAAGGCGTCAGGCAACAATCCATCGGAGCAATATCAGAAGATCTCATTGTAAATACCTCAACGTTGTCAATTTCAGTGTTAGTGTGGTTTGGACTTATATCTTGATCCTTAAATATTCCAAAAAAAAAAAAAAAAAAAAATGAATTAATTGGATATTTCCGACTGTAGTCCGAGTCTTCCGCAGGACTCCATGCATGTTAAAAAATATGTATAGTAACTTCATATATTTATCTTTTTTGATTGTTTCCAAGTACTGCCACAAGTCTCGTGGAGGAAGAGTGTCATCTATCTAGCCTTGATAATACTGTAGTGACTCACCAAGGTCGACAAAGGAGTCGTATTGAATTTCGACTCAGCTGGGCTGGGGTTCTCCATTCCAGCGCTTCCAAGTCTGAGATGACGGTCTACCCAGGCTAGACTTATGTGTGAGTACTGAATTGGAGAAGGCTATGAAAGAATACCGTATTCAAGTGTTGATATCACAACCCTCCACACACATACTCAGCGGGTCTCTTATTGTATCACCAGAGAATAACTCTCGTATGCGTGGTCTGGACTCCGCCAAGTAAAAGCACAATATGGGAAGGAAGTAGGTGTGAAAGAGAAACGGAATCATGTCTTTCTTGATACGGCTAGTCTGAGTGTGTGGCTGGCTGAGACTGTATAATGGATCCCAGGAGGGAGTTCCCATTATCACAAAACACCTGAAAGACATCGGAGTCGTTGAGGCTGCCATGCCCCAGGTCCCAAGGTATCCACTAACACTTCCCATGACTTCCTGGGTAAACGGCGAAGTTGTGGTGTATAAGCCCATTCAGTTGGTACCCTACGTTCATCAAACCCGGCTGATTCCGAAAGACGCTCTTTCCGTTGATATCAAAGCAACCATAACATCCATTCAATAGAAAAAGCTTTATAGAGAGGCCTCTCTTTCCACAGGAATGTCACTCGACTTGAACTATAAAAGCATGGCGGTAGACTTCAAAGCTACGGCAAAAGCATACATTGAAGTATCACTGGATAAAACCTGGATACAGCAACTAGTGGAAGCGAGCACTCTGGGAAAGGAACCATACTATCAAATTGTCACTGGAATGATGCTTCAGGTGGCGAGAGGCAACCTAAAATTCCACGATGTGAGAAAACTCCAGTTCCACAAACGCGCCCTGTACACCCAGACACTGCTAGTGCCAGGCAAAACGGGTGAAATCGAGAACATGAATGTGGCCCTGAACTGTGAGGGCTGGAGGCACTGGTAAGCATATACTTATGGAAAGATAGTTCACTACACCAAAGAAAAGGAATATATGGCCTGGCCCGCATGACATCCAACGTCCAAGCTGGCCATGGATAAAGACTAGCAGAGCCAGGTCCAGTACTGCACAGGCCAAAGTAAGCCCCTGGTAGCTATTAAAAACGGTATTAGCAAGATGCTACAGTAAGAATAGCTTTTTAAGTAGCGCTGGTAAAAGGGTAGCACTCCTGCCTAGGGAAAGTATTTCCACCACAGTATATTTAATACAGTCACTCGCAACGGGCGGATATAGGGAAAGTATTAATACATCTCTGTTAAAGTAGATAGCAAAGTTATATTTTACTGTTACAATCTTACAGGTATGTCTTTTCACAGTAACTATTACCAGTCCTGTATTAAGTGGGCAGCCATGACCGTGCACACTAAGAATAAAAAACACGATGTCGCGACTAGCGTTCCACAGCTAGTCTAGCCAGGCAAGTAGAAATAACTATTAGTTCTTGTAAATAAAAAACAATACCACCCTCTGATTACAGAGACCTAATCCACCTACCACAGGCTTGCTCACAACATCGATCACATATCCAATACCAAGTGTCCTGCCAGGGGTATATACACCTAGAGTGAAGTAGCTAATGTCCTGGCGCAGCGGACGCCAAGGGCGATGGTTGAACTGGTGAAGCGTCGTCTCTTGCCAAGTCTGTGGAGAGACGCCAGGAGGAGTGGCGAGAGAGTAGGCATTATTTTTAATTACCTTTATATACAGGTCACATTATTTAAATAGTAATATCCCTGTTTCGCGCTAGTCTGCATGGTTAGCCATGTAGCAGCACCAGGATGCGAATGGCGGTAAGCACCCGACGCAGACACGACGCACACACATCCTCACGTGAACGCAGAAACCACGTGGGGTCGAATGATTTACAAGCGTTTCTTATTTCTTATTTCTTATTCTTATATTTCGCTGTGTTGGTGTTAAACATCAGGTGATAACGACGGTAGCACTAAACGATTTGGATATCTGACCACAGTGGACGCTTGCGGGACTGGTGGCTGCCATCAACGTGGCTTTGCTGCCCTTTGTCGTCAGGGGAAACCACATTGGTGACTCTTTTCATATAAATACCGTCAAATTTGACACCACTTATCGCTGTTTCGGGCCTGTGCTTTTATTCAAAGCTGCATGCTGCTAGTAGCTCTTTTACTATTAAGTCATACCCCTCTCCAGCAGCCCATGAGAGCGGCGTTCGACCGAAATCATCTTTAGGATCTAAGAGTATGCCCCTTGTTACAACTAGGAGCTTGGTAATCTCTAGGTCTCCGTTAATTGCAGCCATTAGCAGAGGCGTCCAACCGTTTTTATCCCTTAAGTTCACATCGACTTTGGCAGTGGCAAGCAGTAGCTTAGTTACCGCTTCATGTCCGGCTGCAGCAGCATTTAATAATGGTATCGAGCAATATTTGTTATCTGTGGGGTCTGGCCCCATACAGCCCTTCTGGAGAAGCAGCTTCACCACAGCTTGGTGTCCTTGAGATGCGGCTATGCTAAGTGGTGTTTGGCCAAAGTCATCCTTGCAATCTAAGTCGACTCCTCCTTTTTCAAGCAGTAGTTTCACTATTGCATGATTTCCTCTGTATGCGGCCCTCGACAGAGCTGTTTGACCATTAATGGTCTTGGAGTCCTGGTCCACACCACTCTTCGCAAGGAGTAGTTTTACTACAGTTTCATGTCCCCGAAATGCAGCTATAGAGAGTGGTGTTGCGCCTGAACTATCCTTGGAGTTTAGATTTATGTCACCCGTCTCAAGTAAAACCTTAACTACCTCATACCGACCACTCTCAGCCGCGACAAACAGTGGGGTTTGGCCGATAGAGTTTTCAGTGTTCAGGTTAACACCATCGGATTTGAGTAGTTCTCGGATTACCAGCACATGTCCCCATTCGGCAGCCGCCGATAGTGGTGTTTGGTCATTGTTATCCTTGGGGTCCGGGTCAACACCTGCTGCAAGCAATTGTCTTACTAATGCCGCATGACCTTGACGTGCTGCCCAAAACAGGGGTGTTCGACCCTTAGAGTCTTTCATGTCGGGGTACTTAGTTTTAGAAAGCAGAAGTTTCGCTACTCCCACATGGCCCTTGAATGCAGCATATGACAGCGGCGTCGCGTCAAAATTGTTCCTGGAATCTGGGTCGACCCCCTCGATACCGAGAAATAACTCAACCCCCACCTCACACCCCAGTTCTGAGAGCCGCGATAAAGCCGTCTGGCCGCGCCTGTCCTTCACATCAAGATCGTGGTAATTATTGGAGAGTAGTAGCTTGAATATTGTCCTGTGCCCATACGCTGCTGCTAGCAACAATGGTGTTTCACCATGCCTGTTCTTTGAATATGGAGTGGCACCATTCTCAAGCAGTAGCTTGGTCACTGCCAGACATCCATTTTTAGCAGCCATGCACAATGGTGTGTCACCGAGGTCTGTTTGTGTTTGAACATCAGCGCCCGCTCTTAGCAGTTTTTCTGTCGTTGTTTCTCGCCCGTATTCCGCTGCCCATAGTAATGCAGAGCTTCCAAGTTGTTGGACATTATGTTGATAAAGATAGTCATCGAGGAGAGTGTGAATGTGCTGGTTTGTTTGGACAAAAGCATCAATATCTCCCTCTGATTCCAAGTGGTTCGCAATTAAAAGAATTAATTCGTTTGGTAAGCTACATAGCAGCATTTTCCAAGATTCACAGTAAAAGACCTGTATTAAAGATGGCAACTAAAATACCACACTGTCTTTTAAAAATAAATTCCCTTGTTCAGACTTCCTGTACGGAACCGAACAGAGCTAGGTAAAGGAAATATAGCCAGCACATCAAGGAAAGGCAAAGAACCCGCCTTGGGTTACCCCGCAGGTGGCATATCTGCCGTATTTATTATTTCTTGCACTCGTGTTTCGCTCCAGCACAAATTTCGCGCAACTTGCACACACGAACTTCAACTATTTCACCTCATTTTGATCAATTCATCTAAAATGTTGCCAAGGCATTTGGATCCAATCTCTTTGCCCTCTTGCATTAGAACACAAGCTGTTATTACTCCGTAGCGGACTAAGTAGGAGATACTGTGAAAATAGCGAACAATGTTGTGGAATTGGCAGTCGCCTTATCACTGAAATATGGAGTACGTATTCCCGAAAAGGAAAATTTCTAAAGAACTTCGAGCAACTTTCCTCGAACAGGAACTCTACAGCACCTCCAATGGAGACATCCTGTCTGTCCACGGAGATTGAGAATTCCTCAGTTTGGCACCGGGGATTCGACAATATCTAACATACTTTACTTCAAGACTCTATTTGTAAGATTCAAGTACAGTTATAATTTGCCAGCGCAGGAAAATATAATGCACCCAACTCTGACCCCAGTATATAAACCCAGACCATGCTCTATCTGACGATAACATTCAAATAAACTCATACATGGCTAAAATCGGAGTCTTCCCCGCCACTGGCGGTCTAGGAACCAGCATCATCCACCATCTGATCAAATTAGTTCCCGCCTCCGACTTGATCCTCATTGCCCGCAGACCCGAGACCCTGGATCCTCTGAAACAAGCTGCGGCGACCGTCGACGGGCTGACTATGAGGACCCCTCATACCTGGAGGCTGTCTTCCATGGAGTCGACGTGTTGATGCGGATCTCCTACGCGTCCTTTGAAATTAACTATCGAGTCAAGTTAGACACTCCCGCATTCCACTTTATCCATCCATCACTGACGATGTCAAGCCCATCGAAATGCCATCGACATCGCCCTAAGCAGTGACGTTAAACACATCTTCTACGCATCCCTGGGCTTCGGCGGCGAGCTGGAAGTCTCCAGTGTAGCGCACGTGGGGCCCACCTCGCCAGCGAGAAGTATCTCGCCGACCGACGGGACTAAATCGCATTCACATTACTTCCATCCGCGAGGGACTCTACTCCGATTGACCTGGAAAACCCGCTCGAGGACATTGCCATCCCGCACGGCGACTCCGCTCCCAGTATCGCCTGGGTGAAGCGCGACGAGCTGGGCGAGGCCACGGCAACTTTGGCCGTTTCGTACGTGCGGGATCCCGCGCGCTTCGCGTACCTAAATCAGCGGATTCTGCTCTCCGGGGCACGCGTCTTGTCCTTGAATGAAACCGCAGAGGTTCTAGCCCGTGTGGTGGGTCGTCCCGTGGGTATCTGTCAGATTTTGGTCGGTGAGTATGTACGTTTGCCGCAGTAAGGTTCCAAGCATACGTATCATATGGTTGATCTGGCGAGGGAGTGGGCGACGACCTGGGAGGTGATTCGCCACAGTGAGGCTGCCGTCGTGTCGCCGCTTCTAGGGGAGATATTGGGTCGAATACCAGAGAGCTTCGAGATAACAGTGAGGGAGCTTTTTCGGTGAGGTGGGATGGCGGGGTAAGAGAGGGGTTGCAGATGAATAGCAATCGACTACTGTACGGAGTACATAGACGAACCTGAATAGAGATCTGCGTGCTCGTGCGAGTCAGGCAACCCTAGCTCCTCCCGCTCGGCCGCGTCACTGCGCAATCATTTCATCCCGTTGCTCAGCGACGGTATCCACGGCTCTAGCATCCTTTGGCATAGTACATCCGACGGTAGCCTGCCGAAGTCTGGTCTGATCTGATCTCACGCTTCGATCTGGGGAAGTGCCGTCCCGCTGTCTGATTTGCAGTGGTCAGAGCTTGTCTGGATCTACTGAAGACTTTCAAACCGGGAATTATGAGGACAGTGGCCTCATCAGGTTTAGGACATTGATATCCTGTCATAGTTCTGCATACTCAACCTGGCAAATTTTCGCGCAGTTAGGTGTCCAGGGTTGCGCAGCCGGATACTCACCCTGCTACAGGGGAAACAATCGATCGGACGGAATGAGGTGGCAGACTGCTCGTCGTGGAAGGGAGTTGCCGCGGTCTGGGCAGCGGGGCTGCAGACACGACTGTGCACCGTTTTCCAGGTTTATGTACGAAGGAATGCACATCAAGACTAGTCACGTCTCAAAAAGCGGCTAGATCAATTAGTAAAGTGCCCTAACATGCCGTTAGCAAACATGGACACGGAGTTGGAATACGTACCCCTATAGTACTCCGTACTTTAGGGCTGACCCGCGCCTGGAAAATACATGCATTGCAAACTACTAACTGCTCACAATAATGTTCACATTCAGCAAATCCTCCAAGTTGACCACTACACTTCAAGTAAAATTTGTCAGCTGGACATACACAGCCCTCATCTCGGATGGATGGTCATGCATCTCTCGGTCGATATCTCGGGTGAGTCGCACATCAATAACACTCTCAGAGTTCAGGTGGACATAGATTTTGGCATCCTGCCTTACCGGATCACACCACTGGTGGCATTGTAAGAGACTCTGGACTCCGGCATCCGGCCCGGCTTGGAAGGCCGTTGGGACAACAGAACCTTAGTCGACGAGGCTATCTGTCCGGCCAGTCAGAATCGGTGGGTTAATAGTCTGTTTTCTAGTAACGGCTAGTCCTCAGTACTAGCCATCGTATCTCGCTCTAGTAGACGAATCGGGCAAGCTAAGCCATCTAGTTAAGGAGAATATCAAGTTTCACCTCTCGAGCAGGAAAGGCGATGGCATTCCCGATATCACCAGATCGGTCACGAGTCATTATGGGATGCTTTTTGATACATAGAGACCTACCCCTATGCTCAGATGCTCGATATTCTCCGAATTGATCCTATGTCTCCACTAACCAATGTCTAATCCACAATTTGTTTGTGTCAAACTAAGCAGTGCCAGAGGACCAGTAGAAAAATGAAGAATTTGCAAACAGGGTAGGGAGTGCTATGGTAATCGCTAATACGGTGGATATGATTGGAGGATGAGGTCACTACGGTGCTGCACAGTACTTTGTGAGATGAAGGGCCTTTTCAGTGTTACGTCCCCTAACTGCAGGCACGGAATGGGGGCATGGAACATCTGGATTATTCCGTCTGATTTTAGAGGCGCAATATGGACAAGGAACTGGGGTCTGAATACAGTAACACATCACCAATTGGTCCAACAGGTACGAAGATGTCTCCATGTCACATGTCATAGTCTATTCAGCTCCATTAGCATTCAACTTGTCCATTATGACTAGTATTGAGAGACCCTTCCCTAAGAGGCAACAGTAATTCCCAACAACGGCCGCCACTGAAGCCAAAAAAAAAAATAAAGAGAAGAAAAGAAGAGAAACCAAACCAAACCCAGGGATAAAATCATTTCCGCCGTGTTTCAGGGCCCAAAAAGGCAAGGGAAGGGAGAAATCGGAGCCGAGAGTCGGCCGGCGAGGCTTGGCGCCCAACACTTCCGATTCTTCCCTGCAACGGTTGTGCATCGATCATCTAGATCCACCGGTCCCGTCTCTCCTGCGCTTCTGCCCGTTATTCCTGCTACTGACTCCTGACTGGACACATGACACTCTCGTCGGAGCCGGCCGAGTCTGGATGTCTGCCATCCGGCTGGGGTGATCTCAGTTTTGCGCTTCACCGGGCAAAGATCCTCTTTCTCTGGATACCTTTTGTCGTGACGTGGATTGAACCCAGCTGGCCTGGAGCGGTGCAGGCGAAATAGCCCGACTACCTAATGAATCGGATCAATGGTAGTCAGTTTCTTCTTATTATTATTAGTATTTTTATTTACTTATTTTTTTAGCTCATTACATCATGCACCTCGGCTGGGTTCTGGTTCCTCTGGCAGCTGCACGGTCTTTATAAGACCCCTCGAGCATGCTCGATTAAGAATCTTCAGATCCGTTCTATTTCAAGATCATACTTCCATTTCACTATCATCATTATATATTTCCTGGCCTCTTGCCTCTGGAATCCTTCTACTCTTGCACACCACCATCATCACTCCATCCCTGCTTGCCTAGTCTAGAACACAACGACCATGGCATACCCTAAGCATACTCCACGTCTTTCACCCTGGACGATGACGATCGGATCTACATGAGCCATCATAGTCCGATACAGCGTCCTAGTGAGCCGTTTCCCGCTCCCAAGGGTCCCGACCCCCTGTCAAGCAACTGGAACTACGACAGCGCCATCGATCTCTTCTCCCTCAACACAATGTTGCCGGAGACCTTCCCTCTGGAGATCCCCAATGATATGATGGATCCCAAGGGATTCCCTGCCGATTTCTTCGCTCCCCCGCCGGACATCAGTGGCTTCACCATCTCAAACCATTCCGGTGAAGACTGTGCCTCCATGTCTTCGGTATGTCCGCCGATTCCATCGCTACAGCCGCGATTACAGAACTAATACCATGCGATAGGACCTCGAAAGCGACGACCAGTCCTGGTCTCCCACCTACGTTACTCCCGCAGACTTGCCCCAGCCCAACACGAGGTCCTCCGCTCGTCGCAGGACCAACCCCCAACCAAGCCCCCGCGAGTCTGCAACGACAATAACAGCAACAAGGTGGTCATCCAGTCCGGAAATCACCCCCCAAGAATACTCCGCCCCAGTCATCACCTCACCGCAACCTGCCCCCTCGTCTCCGCCCACATCCAACCGCAAGATGGCCCGAAGTCTATCCGGGGATTCGCATGCCAGCACGAGCGGGAGCGCCACATCGGGACGCAACGCCGCCAAGCGTGCCGCGCACAACATCATCGAGAAGCGGTACCGAACCAACATGAATGCCAAGTTTGTGGCCCTGGAGAAGGCCATGTCCGGCGGAATCCAGAAGCAGACGAAGGGCGGATCAGCCTCGTTAAAGAAGTCGGAAATCTTGACCAACGCCATCGCCTATATGCATGAGCTGCAGGAGGAGAACAAGATTCTTCACAAGGAATTGGCCATGTTAAAGCAAAACCTACCCCCAAACGGGATGTGGAGACCTACAAAGTAATGGAATACTGAATCCTGTTACTGAATTACATCCCGGTTTTTTTTTTTCTTGTCATGACATTATGTTTGTATAATACTTTAACTTTTTCCTAATGGGCTGAGTTCGAGACTCTCCTGTCGAAGCGGTGTTGGATCGGCGAACGGTGTCTCGGATTTTGATATACCCAGATAAAAGTTTGGAATGATCATCTCTCTTCATTAGAGAATACTATGTATTCAAACACAGTACATTCCCTTCCAATTATTCATTAGTGCAGAGCTAAGCATGGAGATTTTTCGGTCTTGGCAACGGTTCGGCCGGGACTAAATGTGACACTCGACCATTCCTAAAGTAGCAGTTACACGCGGTTGGGTCATGTGAATAAGCTACCAAATATATTTCCGAAAGAAACAAGTTAGGATCAATATTAATGCATATAAATAACTACATGCTGCTTGTATACTGAATAATTATTCTAGATTTACATATTTTAACTACTATAGCTCTACGGAGTCTATTTACCTGCTTACAGAGATTCCTGATTCCTGATTCCCGATTCCCGATTCCCGATCCCTGCAGGATTCCTGATTCCTGAATTAACTCTAAGTTTAAAAAATCATGCAGATTATGTTTAGTATAGCAAGCTTTAAATAAGAACCTTCCCCAAGAAGTTAGAATGTTTTCAACTGACAGAAAACGGTTTATCTTTTATCATGCCGTGTCACCGCAAATGTCCCTAGGACCTTGGTTGAAAAGGACTTGAAATGCCTCATCAAAACAAGCCACAATTCCCACACTGATTATGGAAACAAACCGTTAGCTGGAGTGGCGTCATAGAGCAGAAACCAAATGCCAGATTTATATTATCTATAGAATAGAGTTTGTGAAAGCGTACATCCACTTTTTATTACTTGAGAATGATTCACGACACGCAGGGATTAAGCGACGTCGCGTTTATTTCCCTTAGATTCAAGTCTAGAGCAAGAATCAGTTAGTCACCTTCATTCCCGCGCGCAGTATCCCCCATCATGTCATGGCATGTCCTCTCCCCGAACGAGACTGCCATGTGGATGCTAACCTTTGGATACTGGACGATAAAGTTGCACATCCATTCGGACGCCACCGCTGGCTCGTTTAACGGCTAGATCCAGATAAGAGGCGACCTGGGCTAGTCCGCAGGGCAGACCGTGGTTTACGTATGTTTGACAATTGGAGAAGGCCAGGGAATGAGGTTCTCTGTTGGTCTCGCTCAATGACCTTAGGCATAGCAATCGTCACCAGAGTGCACTATTCCACTGGAGTACGGTGATGTATGGCACTCTCATAATCGCATTGTGACAGAATTATACAGGGTAGATGACAGTCTTGACTCGGCCATTGACCACAGCACTCCGCTGTTGTACCTCTATCGACTTGCCCAGTTTCTCCATCTGTATATAAAAGTATAGATGGAAAGTCATAATAGCCCTCGACATAAGATACGTGAAGATTGCAAAGGGGCGTTATCAAAATCAGTCGGTTGCACTTCCGGACAGAATTTCACATGCCAGGGAGCCTTAGAGCTTTAAACGGACGTATAGCCAAATCTGCAGATGCAGTTTGTCAAAAAGGACAGTATCGTCAGACAGGCAGTTTTGTAGATATGGTTCCACGAACAGGGGGTGGCTGCGTAGAGTATGGTAAGACATGCAAAACTGTTGTTAGATTGACCCTTATACCAACGTTATTCTGTTCACATCTTCCCGAAAAGCATTGACAGAGCGATATAATAAATGAGTCAATCACAAATATGTATTAACTAGATATCTTTTGTATGTATGTGGTGTTGCTGCAGTCAGAGCCAGCATGATGGGGCCAAATGCAATGAAGAGGTCATGCAGCCAATGGGCTTCTGCTTCATTTTAAGCTTAGGATGTACGCTGCAGACAACAGCAGGAAAAACCGATCATCCAATCTAGACAGCCCGCAGCATGTAGATCCATGGTGCGTATTCTTGCTGGTAGTCCAGTGTCAGGGGTATTATAGAATGGGCATGTGAATCTGTCCTGGTATACAGGGGGAAACGTCTCTAGTTGTCCGTGTTGACGGTTATATAAACGCGAAAATAAAAGAAAAGACAACATTGTAAAATCGGGTCTGCTAGATAGCACAGTAGGAGAATCTGCATCTGTGATGGCTCCGGCCGTGGCACTCCCAGTTCGGGAAAGTGTATTATTGTTACGGAGTGATAGAAATTTGCGAATAAGAGCTCATCTAGAACGCACGGTCGACGATATACTCGAATAAAAGAAAGTATTAAATGCCAACCATCGCTTAGGTACGCCTACAGCAGGTGAACAAGATCCCCGCTGTAAGGTGTTCCGGGTATGTTCTCACTGTGAACCTCATATCCTCCGGCTGGAGAACACCATCTGAACTGATCAGACCAGATCAGACCTTAGTTGATGATTCATCATGATGCTCTACACTGTTGCTTACCTTTAGTAAAATTGTAGGTAAGCTCTCCATTCTACGACATCTTCCTAGTACAAATGCTCGACATATCTCGCAGCCGAGCTGAACGAGACAGTATACAATCTAAGATGCATTGTGAGATGTATAGCCGTCAACGGCTCAGCTACTAATACCTCATCGCCCTATACTGGCTCGGGATTCGTAGTATGTCAATGTTGTTGCCAGAGTGACAGCAGTTGCTGCGAGGAGTCAGTATCCATATAGAAACACTCTCTAGGAATAATAACCTGTGCTGCTTTCTTGCGAGCAATGGGTGACACTTCACGGATTTCCTCTTGCGATAACACCTGGCTGATCAATCTAGTACAATAAATATTGTCGAACCAGGCTATATCACCTGGGAAAGGTCACTCACGGAGAGGCCATTCTTCAATTTTGTACGGAAAAAAAGAAGTGTATTCGTGTATTCTAGTCTAACTCCCTGTCCTTGATGAAATTTAGCCATGTTTATTTCTGATGAAGAATATAGTCTCAACTATAATTTCCATTGGCTTGTGTAATTATCGTAATTGCCTATGCATAAGCATACAGAACCTAACTACAATCTCGCCGCAATCAAATCCACAGTATTCGATAAAGCATAATCACACGGCGCCTTTTTACTGCGTACTGAGTGCGCCTGTTGCGGTGTAATATATCTCGCCTCCACGGCAGGGTTATACCCCAACCCACTGAACTTCGCAACATCTTCATCGACCACCACGTCAGGGTTCTTCTTGCCATCGGCGCGTTTATACACAGTCACAACAATAGCACCCCCCAAGCCAAGGTTATGCTGCAGAGCAACATCGATATTCTTGACGAGACGACCGTTGTTCGCCCATCCGCGCAGCTGCCAGGTCAACTCCGCACACTGCGCCAGACCCGTTGCGCCTAGCGGATGACCTTTGGAAATCAGCCCGCCGGACGGATTGACGATGGGACCCTTTCCACCGTACGTGATGTCTCCATTCCGAACGAGGTGGTGAGCCTTACCCTTCTGGCAGAATCCCATCGCTTCAAGTGATATCAGCTCATTCGCTGAAAAGCAGTCATGGAGCTCGCAGACCTTGATCTCCGTAGGCGAGGTGCCGGCCTCGGCTAGTGCGGCTTTCGTCGCTCGCACTGTCATGTCGTATCCGACGAGGTCGATAGCGCTGCCAGAGTATAGGGCCGGACTGTCTGTCTTTAAAGACTGGCCGGCGATCAGGATGGCGTGGCTTTTCAGCTCTGGTCGTGCGTCCAGGAATTTCTGCGACACGATGATGGCAGCCGCGGCGCCGTCGGATGTAGGCGAGCATTGGAGCTTGGTGAGCGGGTAGTGGATCATCGGGGATTGTTTGATTTCCTCTAATGTGTAGACGGTGCGGAACTGGGCGTAGGGGTTGCGTGACGAGTGTTCGTGCGAGATGCGAGCGATCTCGGCGAAGTCACAGGCCGTAGCGCCATATCTGATCGATATTAAAATCAATGGGTTTAGTATAAGATGCGATGTGTGGATGGTACGTACTTCTCCATGTACTCTAAGCCGGCATTGCCGAACATATAGGGATTCTTAGGCGATTTGCTCTTCCCTTTTGTCTTCTCTAGTAGATTCATGCTCAGGTCGAACGGTGTCGGTCTATCGGTAACGTTGCTAACCAAGGGCCCAGCATTCATCTGCTCGAATCCAACGACCATAACACAGTCGTGAGAGCCGGATTTCACGAACGTGCGAGCAAGATGCAGACCCGTTGAGCCGGTCGCGCAGGCATTGTTCGTGTTGTAGATCGGGATATCTGTCATACCGAACTGGTAGAAGACCCGTTGGCCGGTGCAGGTAGGCCCAGAGGTGTAGCAGGCAATGCCGGCCTCGATGTCGTCGTACGTCAGATGAGCGTCCAACATGGCCTTGACGCCTGCTTCGAAAGCCATCTCCGTATACATGCGCGTGCCACGGGGCTTGATGAAAGCCGCCATGCCGACGCCTAGGACGTAGGCGTTACCCTGTTGGTTTGCAGCCATGGTTATACTAGATCCAATTCACTCGTCCGGGTGTTCGATATTTGATGAATTCAGGACGAGCGTCATGCTTTTGACTACTTTTAAACCCCCCGTTGGCAGCCACTCCCCGAGGTTGGGTCGCTCCGTCGGCAGTCGGCAGCTTCACCGAGGTTTGCTTCTGTGGTTCGATCCCCCGCATTTGCTATATGAAGTTTAGTCGACCAGACGGGCGCTTCCATTAGCCGGCTATGCCTTACCAGGGATTCAGTGCCTTATTCGGACATAAGATCGACCGTCAGCGCCTATTGCCTTCCTCATTAAGATGTGTGAACGGCTTCATGGTGTTTATGGCCTTAGGCATACACCCATTAGCAGCCTGCCGATCATTTCTCAATTTGAGATATGTGGGAGACAGGTTCCGGACATGCTGCCCAACGCGTCTTTTATCTTGGTTTATTTTATCCACAGCGTGAAGGCTTAGGTGTAAAATAAAGATGGACATGACTGGCGACAGTGGCTTTGCATCTCACAGCCTCTTAATTTATCATTGATGAGTCTGCGCCACCGTTCTCGATCAAACTACGAGGAGTGTCCGGGTAGCCGCTTGACACCATTGAAGCCATGTCATCCATCACAAACAACACTTGGATCAATCACAGAATATCAACCAAAGAGATCATCGATATTGACCATCACAACGAACCATCTCCCGTCATCCTCACTAAATGTCGCGATTCCCAAGCATGATATAACCGCATGTGATCAACACCCTCGCCAGCCTTGTCAAGTCTAGAACCCCCGACCTGGGGCCTAGAACTGGCACGGAGGCTCATATCACCATCAACGACCAGTCTGGACCAGATGATATGCCTCTGTCGCCAACAAAGATTCGCTGGACGTCACCTCACTGGACAAGATCAGCTCCTAGACGATGCGGCATCTACAATCACACCCCGAGTTGACGCCCGATGCTCCCATCGTCGTTTCTTTTTCTATCTCCTCGTCTTGTCTTCTCCCGTGTCCTTCGTCGGTGCCTAGCTAGCTGCTGCGCCGAACACTTAAACCCCATAATTCCATTCAGTCAGTCATGTAAGTCTCTCGAATCCTCAGACTCAGCGAAATGCCTGCTACAGCCGCCTCATATTCGTACGTGGACTTCACTTTCATCTCATCCTGCTTGTTGACAATGCTGATGCAATCTTGTTAGAACTATTCAAACCGTACATTCCGAATATACCAATCCGCCGAAGCCTCGAAACACGGATAACATTCGTCGGTACTGTGAGTCGCCGACATGGACAGAACCGTATTGTCTTAAGACGGGCGTGGAAGACCAAGGCGCACGGGAGAGGAGACTTGGCGAGGCGATTCGGGGAGTCGAAGAGGTGTTGCGGGGGTATGATATGGACTTTGTCGAGTCTGGATAAATCACGGGTATTCGCGTTGGATACTATATATGTAAATTTGTGGTTGCGAAATGGCTGTACGATAGGAGGTTAAGACCGGACCTATAGAATCTGTGTCCGTCTTAGTCGGCTATATGTCATGTATCAAACGGCATTCGTCGCTCTCTTTTCTTAAGTTAGCACATCCCACTTGTGGCCTGGCAACATTCTGCTATTTGGATGCTTTCAAACAGCAGCCATTAGTGCAATGTATATGGTCCGGTTCTGATTAAGACACAATCCATTGAGCTATCAGACCCTGGATTATGACAAAAACATGCCAACCGCCAGTGGCCGTTTTCTCGAGTGGTATATGATAGGATTGAAAGAAGATAAAGAGAGGAGAATTAATTGAAAGACGGTGGTGGTACATAAGTAGAGCTTGTCGCTCCTAAAGTTGACGGGACTTAATACGCGACCGTCAGGACACTTTAGTTCTGGCACTCGATTTCGTGTTTTGTTTCTTGCCTTTTCTTTCCTTCTTTCTTTTCAGCTAATTGATTAATTGAAGTATTATCAGAGCATTCTCAAAACTGCAGTAGCTTCTATTTTGGTGCAATCCAAATGTAGTGGATTTGGAGAAGAACCGAGCAACTGATGACCTGCACGTAATATTTGTCTCTGATTAGGCCATCGCAATAACAGCTACAGCGATTGCGCAATTCAGATTACTCCGGAACAGAAACCGAATTAAGTAATTCCGACCACTAACTATCTAAAGGTAGCACTGGAAAAATTAATCAAAGTACTCTGTAATTAAAGCTCCATTCAACTAAGGTAGCTGGCAATTTTTCAAAATGAATTTAACCTAACAGTTACCGTCCCTTACCCAATTGCCTGCAAGGGAACCAATCCCCGTCCCTCGGCGCCCGTTACTTGAGTTCTCGAATTCTCGATAGGCGATGGATCCAACTACGGTTACAAACTGCTTAGCGAGAATTACCTACTTTACCCGCTCCTTACCACCTGCCAAATCGATCAAGATAAAAATCCTCACCGGCAGCCCGCGGGTCTCAGACTTGCTCTCTACCCCAACGTTGCACCACGTCAAGCATGGTCATCGATATCCCCGCAGTGACATGGATTAATCAGAAATCCCTCAGAGCGTTTGTATCCCCGCATCGATGGGAACTCCTCACATTTCATCCTGGCGGGGGTTAATGTACGGATGTGCACTATCCCTCAATTCTGGACAAGTGGAGTGTCCTGGATTGCCTATTACCTAATGGCAACCTCAATCCGGACGCCACTATCAGTGAAGAGGGGGAACTGGGAGAAATTGATGATAAGACCTTGGCGGAAGCGAAGCCTTGGGGCGGTCATGCTTGTAGAGAACAAGCTTAGGCTTGAGATCGGGCTTATCTCGCGGGGGTGGAGGGGCGTTGATTGGTGGGGAAAGGACCCCACAGCAGACGAGCGTGCTGGTTGAGGTTACATCGGAGGGAGAGAACAGTTCGTATTGTCCGACCTGGAGGTTGCCTATTCGGAGGGAAATTGAATATTGGAGGGGGCGAAGATGGAGGGAAATAGTCCCAGAATACCATGCCTTGCCTCGCAGTAAATACTGAAAGAAAGAAAATCCCGCCAATTCGAAACCTGGAATGTCGATCACGCTTGGCATCCCAATTTGAAGATCAACAAACAAACCTGGCTGACTGAGTCTGCAGGTGGTCTCTGGAGAGTGGAACGCATTTCTGTATGCTCTATTTTCTCTGGGGGACACATGAGATATTAGCTAGGTACTTCCATGCATCCCAACGGCTCCAAGAACCATATCCCGCCATAGCGGTCTTTGCTGTCCAAGTGGAGCATCTTCCCCTGACGATCCGCCGATGATAAGCCCAATGTCGAATGATACCAACCCAATCATCCTAGCTGCGGGCAGTAGGAACCCGTCGGTTCTCCGATGATCAAGGGATCTGAGACTTACTGCATTAATTAAGTTAAGTAATTAATGAATTACGGACTAATTCACCACCTCTCTATCTCGATCACGCGATGGCTGGCGTAGCCACTATTAAAATGCCCTTCCCCCTCCCCATTTCCCTACCGCTTTTCTCTCTTCACCGTCCACATCTCTACCTCCCCTGGACGGACCATTTTCACTATGCGGTCCTCACTCTTCCAGCGTGGAGCCTTGTCGCTCGCAGTTCTCTCTTTGTTCTCTTCCTCCGTTGCCGCGGAAATCTTCGAGAGGCTGTCTGCCGTGCCCAATGGTACGTATAAGACACTGACGTCTGCGTGCAGAATTCCAATTCTTCTCACCAAGAATGCTGACCCTCCCCAGGCTGGGTATACTCCGGTACCCCCAAGGGTGACCAGCCCATTCGTTTGAAGATCGCCCTGCAACAGGGCGACACTGAGGGCTTCGAACGGGCCGTCATCGACATGTCCACTCCCAGCCACCCCGACTATGGCAAACATTTCCAGAGCCATGAGGAGATGAAGCGTATGCTACTTCCCCGCGACGGAGCAGCCAGCTCCGTGCAGAGCTGGCTGGAATCGGCTGGCATCACCGACTACCAACAAGATGCCGACTGGATCAACTTCCAGACAACTGTAGAGAAAGCCAATGCTCTGTTGGACACCCAGTTCCAGTGGTACGTCAACAAGGTCAAGGATGTCCGCCGTCTGCGCACCCTCAAGTACTCCATTCCTAAGTCTGTTGCCGCCCATGTCAACATGATCCAGCCCACAACTCGGTTCGGCCAGATCCGCCCTGAACACACGACGCTGCGCACTCATCCCCAGCGCATCGACGAGAACTACCTATCTGCGCTGCTGGCGTCCGGGAACAGCTCTCACTGCGACACGGTCATTACCCCGCAGTGTCTAAAGGACCTGTACAACCTGGGTGACTACAAGGCTGATCCGAAGTCCGGCAGCAAGATCGCCTTCGCCAGTTATCTGGAAGAGTACGCGCGATATGCTGACTTGGCCAAATTTGAAGAGAATCTGGCTCCCTGGGCCAAGGGCCAGAACGTTAGCGTGGTCTCGTTCAATGGTGGTGGTAACGACCAGAACTGGGCAGGCGACAGCGGCGAGGCCAACCTGGACCTCCAATACATCGTCGGTCTCGCCTCACATTTGCCCGTCACCGAGTACACCACTGGTGGTCGTGGTCCTCTCATCCCTGACCTTAGCTCGCCTGATCCAAATGACAACAATAACGAGCCGTATCTGGAGTTCTTGCAGAACGTGCTCAAGCTGGACAACAAAGACCTACCCCAGGTCATCTCGACCTCCTATGGTGAGGATGAGCAGACCATTCCCGTGAAGTACGCCCGCAGCGTCTGCAACCTCTACGCACAGCTTGGTAGCCGTGGCGTGTCTGTCCTGTTCTCATCTGGTGACTCGGGTGTTGGTGCCGCCTGCCAGACAAATGACGGCACCAACCGTACCCATTTCCCGCCGCAGTTCCCAGCCGCATGCCCCTTTGTCACTTCCGTCGGCGGCACCACCAAGACGAACCCCGAACAAGCCGTCTACTTCTCGTCGGGTGGCTTCTCCGATGTATGGAAGCGGCCGTCGTACCAGGAGAAGGCCGTCTCCGACTACCTTGATACCCTCGGCGACAGGTTCCACGGCCTGTACGATCCAGCAGGCCGTGCCTTCCCCGACGTGGCCTTCCAAGGCCAGGCCTTCACCATCTACGACAAGGGGAGTGCTCACGGTGTTAGCGGCACCTCATGTTCGTCCCCTGGGTTTGCTGCCCTCGTGGCACTCCTCAATGACGCGCGTCTGCGCAACGGCAAGAAAGTCCTGGGCTTCCTGAACCCGTGGCTATACAGCGATGCTCGGAAGAGTCTCAACGATATTGTCCACGGTGGTAGCAAGGGCTGTGACGGTCGCAACCGCTTCGGTGGTACTCCTAACGGCAGCCCTGTTGTGCCGTTCGCCAGCTGGAATGCCACCGAGGGGTGGGATCCAGTTACTGGACTGGGAACCCCCGATTTTGGAAAGCTCCTAGAAGTAGCGCTCGCCGCATGAGACATGAGTTATGTATTTATTATCACGTGCTAAATAATAGAACGTGAAATTATGATAGTCGTTGTGTTTCCCCTTGCTTGAAATGGGGTTTTCGAGTCGTGGTACTGCGTAGGACTGGACATCACTTCCACTGTTCTGTTCACAACTATATCGAAATTAAGGAAGTATGATTGTGATACTGAAATTAGCAGATTAAAGAAACTCTACCTAAGGCAGTGATTGCCCAGTATAGAAGGGGCCAAAAGAGGAAAGCGCGCCCACGCACTTGCCCTGTTTTTTCCCTCGGATTTGTGCCTGGTATTGGAGATTATATAATTCAGTATTGTACATATATATATATGGCAGAAAACATTAAATCAGAAACAAAGAGACAAATAGCAAAGATGTAAAATGTAGAAAACTTATACCACGGCTAGTGTTCGCTTGCTATCTCCCAACTACCAACCGGCCGCGCGTGGCCATCAAAAATATCACTGCAAATAGTCCAGATGAGGTCTGGAACAATGTCTCCTGTAGCTTATGGCCTACCAGGCTCGTCCCTCTCATGTGATTCGGTTGGGATCATCTGGTAGGATGATAGGTAATTTTAGTCTTAGGCTACGAATCGTCGTTAGTTTGGCCTCTATAATATGCAGTCATATATAACAACTAAACCAATAGTCGCTAGTTGCAACCCAACTACAGCCAGCCTCCATGTGCTTGTAGCGAAATATAGCAGCAATTTCTCACTTATTTCGCTTATCATAACAAAACTAGTCCTTTGCTAGCTTTCCATTATCCCTAATTCTCCATACCAAATATTGCTTGAAGGGCTTCCGGGTGAATTTTCTGTTTCCAAAGCTTCCAAGACCTCGTTTGCTGCCCGAATCCCAGAGTTCACAGCACCCTCCATATATCCGCTCCAGTTCGTCGCTGTTTCGGTTCCCGCCCAATAAACTCGATCAATCGGCTTTCGCATCCAGTGTCCCATGGTCACCCAGCACCCCGGAGCAGGCGCCGCAACAGGACATCCAGCCGACCACTTCTCTTCCATCATCGTGTGCAAGGTGAGTTTGGTAGGATTGCTGGCCTCTTTCCCGTAGCACGTCTCCAACTCTTTCAGGATGTGGCGCTCCCTGTCCTCTTTCTCCATGTCGAGAAGAGCCATGGCCTTGGAAGCCGCTACAAATGCCACGAGCATGCCGCAACGCCCATCGACGGGAGACACATCGCTAATGAGACCCATAAATCCGTCGGGGCTAACAACTTCTCCACGGAGCCCCTGTTCCCGCCAGAAAGGCGTGGGATACATCGCAATTATTTTCCAATACTGTCCCATTGGCATGTTCTGGAGTAGTTTGATTTTCTGTGGTGGTAATGCAGGAAAGAAGTCCACTTGTAAAATATGTTGCTGCGGGATGGCGAAAATGACTCTCTTGCAGGAATAAGTGTGCTTCGTGGTCTTGACTTGGACTTGATTAGTGTTGCGTCGATCGAGCTGAATAACAGGCTCGTTGAGACGAACTGCACCTCCAAGTTGCTTGTGAATTCCATTGGCAATCGACTGGCCGCCACCAACCATGAGTTGCATCTGCGCCCCCTGCTCAATGGTGGATAGCACAGTCAGACTGACGCCAGATTTGCAGTACCACGCAGCGTGCAGCAGGCTCACTTGGGCCAGGTCAAGACCCCAGAGAAGTTTGAACGGCAAGCTTACGACGTCCCTACCAGCCTTGGACCAACAGATCGATCGAATCCATTCCGCCACCGTGCGGCCGTCAAGCTCCTTGGCACCGGGAGTCTTCCAAGGCTCGTCTAGGTTCACGGTTTTGGAGAGATTCTCAAGAGCCCGAACTGCTCTCCACGCATCAAAAAGGGGGAGAAGTGACAACGGAGGTAGAAACGCAGATGAATAGAGCTTGCACTGCCCCCGATAGTGAAGCACACTTTTGCCTTTCAGTCCGACGTTGTAGGTGCGGATATCATATTCCGACGCGAGCCGGTACATGTTGGGTTGTTGCACGCCGAGGAACATCCCACCGTAGTCTTCGTAGACACCATCCTCGTGGTATTTGGTCCAGGCTCGTCCGCCAACACGATCGCGTGCCTCGAGTACGAGGACAGACTTGCCACGCTCAGATAGAGTCTTAGCTGCTGAGAGTCCTGCGTAGCCAGCGCCGACAATAATACAGTCGTACTCGAAAGACATTGTAAGGATATCTGATGAAATAAATGTTCAATAGGATCGTGCAAGGGGAAGCAATTACGAGCTTGAAGTCGCTCAGCAAGGACTAATAGCTTTCAGTGTGGGATAGTCTTGGCTATAATATGCAAAGCCAACAGATATGAGAAATCAGAGGAAAAGCCATCACTTGTTGGATGACCTGGAAAGGGATCCATTCCTGCTTTGCTGGCAATTCACTAATATTCTGCCTCTGATATGACGTGCGTTACTCCGGGGGCAGCTGACCCTCCAAATCATTGTGGTTTGTCGTCAGTTGTATGCAACAGCTTATCTAACCCTCCACAGCGGACTCCTCGCGTCTTCATTGGACAAAGCTAGACCCACTTTCTTTTGTCTCGCAGAGGCTTTCTACATGGGCATTGGAACACTTTAGAGGAATTAATGATCAGCATGGTTTGTGCAACCAGTATTTAAGCTCTCGAATGCCAAGTACAGCCGAAAATCACGACCCTTCGTACCTTCGGGATAAGCGGTCGGTTCGGGGCTTGACGAAATTTGGGCCGATTGAAGCCGATGCCTAAGCGAGGCCTGCTAAAACGGGCAGACGATCGCCGCGCAGAGGATCTTCATTCCGTCTACCGTATCGGGATAGCTTGCGGGGGCTCTCCCGGCAGAGTTGGGGTTTGTACTAATGAGAATGCATCACCGGTCGGTCGGGTACGTGGATATAAGAATGGCTAAGGACGATCAAACAAGACTTGTCCCTATTTACATTTCCTCGGCTTGTTTGTCTAATAGTGTGACGTCTACATCTTCCTCTAGTTAACTATATGGAGTTCGAAGTGTTGATCTCCAAGACTCCGCCGGCCGTATAGTGACATCCGTAAATATGTGGTAAATATTATAACACCACTGGTCTTTCAAGAATATATACCTCGGTACTGGACTCACTTTAGGTGTAGTATGTCTATGACCTTCCAGTTAGAATACATGATAGATTGCATACAGCCTCAACCCTCATGAATTGAACTGGAAGGACGTTGATGCTGTTCGAAACAAGAAACAAGTGACGGAAAGCCAGAATATAATAATCATATTTACATAATTTATTCTCGCACGGTTTTTAAGGTCTGGGACGCAATATTCCGAACTTTCTCTTGAAGCCAAGAAGGGAGAGCACGCACTGCACTGAAAGAAATATGAGACTGGGGGAGAATAACCTGACCGCTCTTCTGTGTGATGACCTGCCGCACCACTGCCTGTGAAACCATTTCGGGGGCCAGAACTGTCTGCTGAAAGCTGTTTTCCAGGTCAAGGGGCTTGATCATCTCTGTACGCACCCAGATCGGATGAATAACACTACCATAGGTCAGTCTGGCTCATACGATGCACCAACCTAGTTGACCTACATTGTTCGGACCTTGGGAGCATTATAATAAAATTTCAGTTCCTGACTCAGTCCCTCATGAAACGCCAACGCACTGGCCTTGGAGCAGGCATACTCTACCATGTTGCCAGCCACTACGAAGCTGGCCATACTCGCGATAGTAACAACGTGTCCATGGTTCTGTCGGACCATCGCTGGCAAGAACTCCCGAACCAGAAGGAAATGCGAAATGGTATTAATCTCAAAGGTCCGACGGATTTTGATCTCTGGTTTCTCAAGAATGCTACCGGGGTACCCTACACCCGCGTTGTTGATCAGCACGGTGGGGCCCCCATACTCTGCGCGGATCCTCTTGCCGATACCGCGAATACCGTCGGAGGAGGTAACATCGGCGTGGTAGAAGTGATCATTCTTAGGTAGGGATGAGGGCTTATGGATGTCGAGAATAATTACCCGCACTCCGGCGACAGCGAGATCAGTTGCGATTTGTTTGCCGATACCATTGCTCCCACCCGTTACGATGGCTATCTCGCGCTCTGGCTGCCACGCATCGCTACTTGTCCAATTGTTGGCCACCCAACGGCTAAGAATGGAGTTCGTCTTGCCCAGGAAAACCAGGAGAGCTAGAGCAGCCAGAAACTTGGTGTAACTAGAGGAATTGAAAGAGCATCATTTGAGAACTGGGATGGGAGTTGTTGGAGGGTAGCTTGAGACCATTGTTGAAGGAGCGGGAAGAACTTTGAAGAGGACATGATAAAGAGTGGATTGAGTCAAGAGATTCAGTCTCATGGAGGTGATTGAACGAAAGACTGATATATAGGGAGCATTTGCCAGTCACATGAATTTCTTGTTTTACCCCATTAGGCAACCATTGCGAATAGTGGCTACCAATATTGAATGGAGGCAACATGTAAAACGGAGAGACCTTTTCTGATAAATTAGCTGTCTAACAATGCATGTCAATTGCACTTCCTTTTGAGTTGCTGCTTTGTGATTGTAGGAGCTGGCATATTCTTTTCTTTTCGTATTGTTGAGAAGAGGATAGAATAGGGACCATATAAATGAACTGGAGTGTTTTATGCTCTAGTTGCATCAAGATTTGCAATACTGGGAATATACTATACAGTCATTTGACAATGCTATCGATAGCATTAGGGAAATAGAAAACAATTCTGGTTGCGAACTTTTAAAGACTTGTTACTGTCGCTTGAATAGCAAGTACGAGGATTCCGAGGCAAGAAACAGTACTTAGAGCTAGCAAAATTTGGCCTCCCCGCGCTGCAGAATTTCGGGCGGACACACGTAGGGGACAAATGCCACGTGACCGTCTTGAGTCCTTGGAGTCTTTGGAGTCCTTTACATCTGTCTGTTTGGTGTGATGTCTTGATTTCTGTCGAAATTCCTGGGGATTCTGCGGCACATAGCTCGGGATGTTTGCTGGTGGGCGTTCGGGCGATTAATTGATCTACAAGTGTTGAAATATTACTGTGTAAGATTCTTGATTGGTTCACGAACCCATAGAGAAAAAAGTATCCAATTGTGTGCATACAAATGAATGTTGCCAATTGCCCAATGAGCAAAGAAGTATATCGTGGATGATATTTTCAGCAGACATATCAAATTGCTTTAATTTTAATGTAATCCGTTGAAAATCGCGGATCATCGCGGGTAATTTCCTTGTAGAGAATGTCTAGAAGCGCCTTTATAGTTATGAGGCGTTCCTCTGCTGCAGATGGACCGTATGTGGAGGTGATACTACTCCAGAGGTTGTATACAGATGTTGATTCCTACCAAGTAAGTGTCTCTCTAATACTAGGCGATAAAGAGTGGACGATTCTAGTGTGTAGAACCTCGTTCTGTTTTTGCCAACGGCCTAGTGCTATGTCGTCTGTAACGGGTTGAATTGGGTCTTCAAGGACTCATACTGCCTTGATTAGGTGCGTGTATAATTAGAATAGAATAGCACCAAGTTGTAAAATTCTCGCGGCCTTGAAGGATTACTGGGTCATGATTGGCGAAATTCTTCTTTGCTAAGCACTGCATGCGCTCCTCTTCACGGTAAGCAAGATCTTGTACTGCCAGTTGCCGCATTTCCCGACGTACTTCTTGTATGATTTCATCACGGTGTTGCTGAGCGAGATCATCCCGAATTTGTGAAGTAATTTGATGGCGAACTTGCTCTGTGATCTGTCGAATAAAATTCGCGTTCATGGTACTGTGCGTTGTTCATCTACTTTAAGTGATCTCTTAGACACGAACCAGTTAAAATGCCCACATCTTCATCTCCAAGGCACGGGAGCATCAAGAAGTAATGCTATCAAGCACAAAACGAGCGTTTATTCCATTATTTGGCCGATGTCCACGGCTGCTTTGAATGCCTAGATCACGATCTTCAGAGCCGTGTCCTGAAGTTGTCGATAGTCTTGTGAGTCGTGGTCAGTTTGACTGGTGGCCCAATATGAAGGAGCTTGCATTTAATATGTAGAAGACAGCTCTCAGTATTGGTGAAAAATATGCAGTGGGAGGATTATTTCAGTCGCAATGGCAATACTTTCCGCATTGGTGTGAATATTTACAGTGGATCGGTGCTAGGATTGTGGAGGAATAGGTGGTCCTATTTAAAGCTGTATAGCACAGGGTTGACTTCAAATATCTGCTCTCATATTATTATTACATAGTTCAAATATGATAGGTTTATAAACCCCTGGCTTCATAAAAACAAAGACACCTAGTAAGTCTGGCCCATTCCACTTCCCCAGTTAGCTATTACCGTGCTCATGGCTAACGATGCCCAAGTCATAAGCTACTTTAAATGACGCATAGCGTCTGGTCAGAAAGAATTTGGACACATTGTTACGGATAGGGAGTTCGAGAAAGCCAGTGGAATACGTACAGATTGCCCCTGTCCAACCATGCTTCGGGCTTTAGGACACAGAAACCTCGTAGGTCTTTTTTACTCCTCTCCTAGGCCAATTGCTAACTATAGTGGAGTGGACACGATCCGGAAAGAGCGCAATGTTCCTAGATATTCACAGCGCACAATACCAAGCTACCCCGATATGATCTATGCGACTGCACTTGGAGTGGGCCCTTCTTGAGTTCATCAGCGACCTACATTGCAGCCGTGGCTGAAAGGCCCACGAATACGACATTTCCTTGATGACAAGTTCCTGGGACACGTACACAATGATGGAGATATAATGTTTCGAAAAGCGTACGTTGGAAACTGGTTGTAAGACATATATGATCATGATTACTTTGTGCCTTCTGATACAGAAAGCCTGTCCTAGAGGAAGCAAAGAAGATGTCGAGGAGACGGACTCGTCACAGATGGTGGAATATCGAGAGTCTGTATTAAGGACCCCAACATATACATGGCTTCTCGCAAGTTTGGGCAGGGAAACCGTGCTAATGCCACAGAGTCGAGTTTGATGAATCATGTCAGATCTAGCATTATTAGTTGCTTATTGTCGTCTTACCGAGTCAGCATACATCGACAATCGCAAAGCGATACGGTGGCGTTCGAGATAGATTGGAATCCTTTGAACTTTGTCCGAGAGCAAGGTTACAGCGAAGCGACCGATGAGATTCTCGAGTCAGCCATAACAATAACCAGCCCCCTAAATAATGAACAGGCCCTGTCCCGTGCCCAGTACATGCACCAGACATGGCCTTTGACTCATACAATATGCCTAGATTCCCGGGTAGGATCGTATGTTAGCAACAGCAAATTTGTCTAACGGTTGCTATCCCCCGGGGGTACCGATTCGAATCAGCAAACCAGAGAAGAGCCACCCAGTTGTTATCCAATACGACATGGGAAAATTCACAATAGACGGATTCGAGCCCATGAGATACCTGGGTCCTCCGCCAGAGATGCTCTTGGCGGCTCTCAATGCAATGACCGCTCTTTTTTTTATGGCACGATCGCACCTGGAAATGCGATCATTAAAGATACAACAAGAACATCCTTTGTTTTGAGATGGAAGCTACCGGCTTGATGAACAGTAGCTTTCCATGCCTTGTCATCCGAGGGATATCAGACTACGCAGATTCTCACAAGCATGAGTGGCAGTACTATGTTGCCGCTACAGCGGCCAAATATGCCAGGAACCGTCTCAGTATTTAAGGCTTATCGATATTTTAGGACGTATAGTAGGTATCTTCTGCTGTGATAGTGATCAATGCTATACATATTTCAATATTATCAGTATTATTACAACATTCGTGTTCGGCTGATTTCGTGACATGCTCATCTTTCAAGCCTGGATCTCAATTTCCAGCGCGATCATTCTGGAACTCTTCGCAATATGATATTTTCCAGAGTATCCCGTTCTGGATCCTGCTCCACCATGCCCCGAAAAACACCCCCTGGGCGCCGGAGCAACTTCTGTGGGCTTCCCGACTCCACAATCATCCCGCAATCCATGACAAGGACCATGTCAGAATCAGCGATAGTCTTCAGTCGGTGTGCGATAACCAGGAGAGTAGTTTCGCACTGACTAAGTGCGGACCGTAGGCTCCGCTGAATCAAGTCCTCGGTGGATTTATCCACCGCCGATGTGGCCTCGTCCATGATCATAATTTTCGGCTGGCGAATAATTGCCCGAGCAAGGCAGAGGAGCTGTTGCTGTCCGTGAGAAATATTCCCTCCACAGTCAGTAATAGGCTGATCGAGAGGTCCCCACGGGCCCTTATGTGGAAAGAGGCTATCTTGCTCGGTATCCGTGGATTCCTCGGCCCCGAGGGCTGACATTGGAGATGTACACACAGTCCCAGAAGATGAATATGTGCAACTAGACTCCATTTCTTGAGCGGTATACGTGGATTTATAGGATTCCCCCTCTTGCTCCCACCCCACAGCTTGCAATGCACTGATAAGGAGCGAATCGTCGTACTCTCCGACAGGATCAAGGTTGGACCGAACAGTGCCGCGGAAAAGCATGGGATGCTGGGGGATAATGGCTAATCTGCTGCGTAAACGGTCTAGTGGCACGCGTGAGATATCTATGCCATCGACCATGATTTTGCCTTCTGAGGCCTCAAGGAAGCGAAAGAGAGCTAGAACCAGCGAAGATTTTCCCGCTCCCGTACGACCAACAACTCCAACTCTCGTGTTTGGAGTCACAGTAAAATCGATCCCCTTCAATACTGGGGGTAAATATGGAGTTGGACGGACGACAAGCTGGGAAACTTCGAGCTTTCCCTTCTCGGGCCACGCTTCTGGAATGTCCGTGATCAACGGCTCGTTTTTCTCTGTTGGAATTGTTGAAAATGAGTGGATACGCTTAACGCTATTCATGCCTTGCTCTAGATTGGCGTAGCAGCGGACACTGAGCGCCATGGTCAGGGAGACCTCGATAGTGAAGCCGATGGCGAATCCAGCCATGGACGGGTTAATACCGGGCACATAGGCAACCATAGCTGCTGAAAGAGCGGAGAAAGCGGCACCGATGATATTGATTCTGAAGCCCAGCCATCGATTCAGCAACCAGAGATGCCAGAACGCTCGTGCGTGGCGACCGACTTTTTCTTGGAATCTCTCAATGGCGAGGTTAACTTGTCCGAAAGCCCGGACGGAGGACAGGCTACCAATAGTGGTGTCAAGATCTTCGAGAAGGGGACCTTTGGCGGCGTTTTCCAGGCCTTTCAAGTGTCGGGAGGCAGTGATGAACCAGCGAGCACACCAAAAGTAGACCGTTAAAAGAACTGCAGAGACGAGGAGGAGCATGGGATTCACGATGGTACCGGCAATCATAGCCATGGCAACATCCATGGAATACTCAAGGGTGGCTCGAAGTTCGACCCCTACCCGAGAATCGAGTGCGTTGAAATCTGCAGAAAATCGACTGAGTATGTGTCCCATGGGGACGGTGTCATACCACTGAATGGGCGCTCGGAGCACCGCGAAGAGCATCTGACGGAACAAACTTTGCGATGCACGGAATGCAGCAGACAGCGAGAAATACGTCCGGCATGTCCCAAAAACACACGCCAGAGCTGATAGTGCAAGATAGCCTCCAAGGTAGAAAAGTGCAGAATGTTGGGAGACGGTGGCTTGGGCTGATTCTCGATGATTATCCGTCCAAATATGGATCCACCAGGACTTTGTCAGATTGGTCAGTCAAAGGATCAATATACGAGAATGAAACGCAATGAACAAGCCCTTACCCGAGCTAGCATAAAGCCCCCAAATCCAAGGGCTGCAACTGCTAGAATCGACCACTGAAGTATGCCGCCCCCCTCTCGAAGGATGATAGCAGAGACTTTGCGCTCCGACGAGGAATTGGTGCTTTCCATGGAGCCTTGATCGGAGTTTTGTGCGTCCCTAGGTGCTGGCGGTGACTCCGTTGGATGGACCAGCGGTTCACGCCACTTCCCAGGGACTGGCTGCGTATCAGGCAGTGCTTCTGCTGATTTCATGACTCCATTTTCGAGCCGAACCAAGTATTTTGCAAGTGGCAAGCACAATTCGAGATGATGGGTGACCAGGATGCAGGTTCGCCTGCGTAAAAGCTCCCCATGGAAGGCGTACTGATAGATGTGCTCTCTTGTGTGAACATCTAGGGCGCTGAAAATATCGTCTAAGAGCAGCGTATGCGCTCGTGAGTAGAGGGCACGGGCGAGACAAATGCGCCATCGTTGCCCGCCACTCAGGTTCGCTCCTTTGGAGCGAATTTCTGTCCGGTCTTTTCCGGGAAGAAGCTCGAAGTCCTTCTCTAATGCACTGGCGAAGACTACCTTGTCATATCTCTCGCGGTCCAGAGGTAATCCAAGCAGAATGTTGTCTCTCACGGTCGCATTCTGTAGCCAGGTTGATTGGGAAACGAAGGCAATGGCAGAATCTGTCACCCAGGATTCAGAGGCATCGAAGCAGGAGATCTCCTCAAAGGGGGCCGGGACCGGCGCAGATATTGAGCCACTCAGGATGTCCGTTTCACCTAATATGGATGCCAGAAGAAGACTCTTCCCGGAGCCCGTAGGGCCAGTAATAATACTCAATGAGTCTCTAGGGAATTTCAAGCTGAGGCCTCTCAAACTGCCGGATGCATCGCAGCATCCGGGCCAGGCAATCGTTGCGTCTTGGAACTCGATATCCTTGAGGGGTACGATCTTGCTAACATGTTCTGACTGTTCTAGATAAGACTTGATGCGCTCCATACTCACTCTGGCATTTAGTAAAAACGAAATGATATCCGGAAGGACGGCCATTGACACCTCCATAGAGCTCATCACAGAGAGGGCAGTGAACGCTGTGGCGGCAGACAGATCCCCATAAAATACTACATACACGGAAATGCAGGCCGCGGAGAGGAGAATCGGGCTTATGAAATACATAGACATAAAGGCGATCTGCCAGAGGTTGACGGTCCACTGAGCTTGCATTTCCATGTCTCGCAATTGATTGATCTTCTCTTCCCACCGATTCTCCAGGGCGGAAAATTTAACTTGGCGAATCCCTCCCAGCATCTCCGCCAATGCTCGGAGCCTGCTGTCGCGATGCTCCATCAAAGAGGTTTGCTTGCCCGAGTATTTCCAGACTGCCCAGGCATTGAACGCAGTAAGCAGACCCAGTACGGCCGCTCCAGCGAGAAGGCTACGCCAACCCAGTAGCCGAGTCAGGAACACGGAGGCGATACTCAGTTTAATGGGCGACTCATATGATAGGAAGAGATAGCTGAGGAAGTCTGCTATATTCTTGATATCGGCAGCAACTATATTGACTGGACTGAGATCCGCATCGCAATCCCCTGACTCGTCGGAGCTGAAGGCTGGGCTCAAGCAGGTTGCTTTTCTGAAGATGGCGAGAGACAGTTGTTGTTGCACACGAATCGCCAGTTTATTAAATGAAATCCAATACTTCAGTGTTTCCAGTGTGGCCGAGCTCATAACGGACAACCCAAGGCCAACGACGGGGACCCAGAGCGGCCCTAGGTGTTCACCACGCTGCTGAGCCTCGAGGAGGTTTAGAATGCGCAGCAATGCTATCTGGGGTGCGAAGCTGAGAAACGACAGCGTGACCGTAATTATCATCTGGCAGAGCAAGGCTGGAAAATGAGAGCGGAATATCGACCACCATAAATCCCATGTGCCCAGTGCGCTGCGCTTTGGCAATACTGCCTTCCAGGAATTGTATACAGTTTCTGCCCGAGTGCTATGGTCCAGCTCCGGCAAACCATCAATTGTAAGGTTTCTGGAGTGCACGCACTCACGCAACACCGGTTCAATCCACGAAAAGCTGACCCAGCCTAGAAGACTGGTTGTGAATTGTCGATCCACAACAATGCCATTGTGGAAAACATCCGGACGCCGGGGGATCATGAAGCTAAAGGTGCTAATCATTATGCCAATAGAAATCTGGAGTCCGTAAAGTGCCATGTATACTTTGCCAAAATCACCGGACCGGAAGTCGACATAGCCTCGGATACAGCAGACGAGAAGCGCAATGCCACTGCTCACTCCGACTCTCCAACTGACTGCAAAACATGTCGTGGGCAAAGATAGAACACGAAACATGATACACTGGAGCAGAAGCCAGAACTATAGCAGACTTGTTAGCTTCTGTTTAGACCATTCTAGCGCTACAGACCTAGTATCTAGTTAGAGAGCATGCACGTACCCAGATGCCAACCTCCATCCAATGAGCCACATTCGCCGGGTGCTTCAAATGATATGTTGCCAAAGCTGTCCGCAATGCTGAAATAGCCATCCCGGCGGTCGCAATACCTAGAATGACTAGCCGAAGCGCCCTCTTTGAACCCTGCTCGATGGACTTCTCGGTAGCCGCCCCATCACGGTCTTCGTAGAAATGGGAGATTGGCCAGTGCCCTGTTGATACCCATCGGACTGTCCATGACACCAGATGTCGCAGAGCATATATACTGAGAAGTACGACGATTAGAGAACCCGTACAGGATACAATGAACGATATATATTCTGCGCTGGCTTTGTAATTCTGAGAGTGCGCCTCGATTCCCAGAAATGCATGACGAAACAACGCCTCACTGGACTCCCCTTGAGAATTCAGTTCCTGAACGAAGTATGAGGGCCATTGGTACGCCTTGATCACCTGTTGCGTTGCAGCCATCGTTGTTTGGCGCCACACTTCAGGAAAAGAGTGGGATGTGAAGAGGGAGGAAATTGCACTGCAACATAGCTGTACAGAGGATCCATTGCGCTCCTCCATGCATCTTGAATTAACAGTTCCCCGTGAATATCCTACAGCACTGGCCCCGGGCTATGGGCTGTTAGTGGCACATAAGGAAGTGGAACCCATTTCAGCTCGGAGATTTCCCTTGGAGCTCAGCTCAATGTTTGAGATGAATAAATCTCTGATCTGCTAGAGATGACCTGTATTGTCATAACTTTCCAAAAACATGTACCGGCTTGGGACTTCCAATGTCTTATTGGCATGTGGATGTGGATCTATTTTAGAAGACTGGAGCTGTAACAGAGAGTTTGTACTCCATACTCAGCGTATGTACATAAAATACAGTCAATTTTTCAAATACATTGAAATAGTCTGAAATAAAAAACACATTTTCGATTGGCCAATGGATACCACGCAAGGTGCCATGCGGGAAGTCGACTCTGCTGTCACTCTCAGCTCATGCAGCTAATGGATTTTCCAGCTGCAGGGACACAAAAAGGTGGGGGCAAGAAAATCTCTTCAGCTATGCCAGCAGGACGAACAGTATCCACCAGACTGGCTCTAAGATCAGAACTATTACGGTAATATTTCTGTTCTGAACACTCAATTATATGAAAATTCTCCAGCTGAATGTACTCTATGCCCTATGAGACGACTGATACTCAGACCCATGAATAGGCCCAGACCATGCTGTCGCATAAATATCACGCCTGGCCAAAGGTTCCACCCTAGCAAGTCACTTCCTACACGATTGCAGATTAACCACCAGAATGAAGTTTCCGACCAGTCAGCTTCAACAGATCCATCTTGGGGTCTCCCCGCATGGGTACGAACCAGTGACTTCATATGAGGGCGACGCATCCATCTACAGCAAAGAACACGAGACGGTTCAGGCCACCCTCCTGCGCTTCTGTCCGGCACATATTTATTATAAAGGATCGAATGAGGCTTCCTGCCCCCGGCCTATACTCGTCACGATCCAACATCTGCAACAGCTTGAGCGGTTCCATGGTGCTCTGACTGCGGCTATCAGTGATATTGTAGAACGGTGGTGGACAGATGTAGACGCTCGGTTCCCCGAGCGCATGCCTCTGGAGAGAGAGGAAGAAGATCTTCTACGGGTATGTACACCACCTCTGGCGGTCCGACTGTATTATTTAACTTGTATGATAGTGGCTTCAGAGCCAACGTTCCCACAACGGGGTTCCTTACAGGGATCGCCTGGGTTCATGGAGACCGGACTTTATGGTCGAGGATAGACCTAAAAATGAATTTGGTAGGTCGGTGGAAGCATTTCGTCTAACTGAGATCAATGCGCGGTTCTGCTTCAATGGGTTCATGCACCAGGCATACGGACAGGAAGCGTTATCGGATCTCGGCGTGGGGCGGAATGGGATCATCCATGCGACGGATTCTTCTAAGGTGAGATTACGCTGGCCTGTTCGCTATCAATTTGCGATTTTCTAATCAATTCCTGTATAGATCCTCGGCGGGTTGCTCAGTCTATTCCAGCCCGACCGTCCATTACATTTACTCAAGGGCGATGAACCGGGAATCGACATCCACATGTTCGTGGAATTTGTGCATCGTCATGTAGGAATCAAACCGCGACTCATCACTCCCGACGATCTGAGACTGGTACCGGATGCTGAAATCCCAGGAAAATACAAGCTCTGCTGCCTGGTAGACCACCCCCAGAATACCCCCGCTATTGACGAGTCTTCTGTACTAGTCACTAGCGAAGGCGAAGCAGTGGAAGAAATCCACCAGGTAGGCTTAGAACTTCACCAGCGCGAACTATTTGCCCTATCGACTGAGATGCGCCGCCAAATCAGTCTCCGCTGCTTCAACGACATGCGCACTGTGCTTCTCGTTCACGACAAGCGGATGCTCGGCATCATCCAGCAGGAAATCCCGACGCTGGTGGCACGGGATGTGTTGAGCCCTGAGCAGGGCGAGGCCCTGAAGAGAGGGATCGCACATACTATTATTCCTGGATCTTCGGAGCTGAATGAGCTGGTTCAGATGTCCAAGGATTATCCCGAGAGAAAGAATGAGTATCTACTCAAGCCAATTCGGGGAGGCAAAGGGGCGGGGATCGTCTTTGGCGACGAAATAAGCCCGTCGAAGTGGCTATCAATTCTCGAGGATCTTCGAAATCCACAATTGGTTCCTGGGACCCCCAGCTTCGTGATCCAGCGTCGCATCTGGCCGCGTTTGTATGATGTCGTCTTGAAATCCTCTGGGGAACAAGGTCGGTACCCGCTGATTGGGACTTATCACACGGTCCATGGTCAGCTGCTGGGATTGGGAACCTGGCGGAGTAGTCCGGACCGGATTTGCGCTGTCAGTCATGGAGGGGCATGGATTTGCTCTGTTTTGCGTGAATTATCTTAGGTGGAATGTCCTTTTCTTGAATACGAGTATGACGTTGATATTGCCGATCTTATGCCGTGTACATAACTACGAATAGTTGTAGATCAATATATATGGAATATATTATTGCCGCGATGTATTGAATCTTCTGCAATTGGTAGGCACTATTGTATTCTGCTGTATTTAGCGCGGTCTGCCCCTCTATGCAATACAATAAAAATGAAATGAAAATTAAACTGAAAAATAAAATGTAAAATACAATAATAATACTATAAACAACCCTGAATACGACAATATTACATTGATACGCATGATCGACTTGATCTACGGTAGTATAGTAGAAGCCACAGAGTAGCTGATCGGAGTATCTGAATTTTCTTCGCATCGGTCCGTTTGATTTATGTAATTTTAATTGATTTTCTCAGCTGCCAGTATACCAGACCGTGTTGACCTGCTCGTGCACGCCCAGGCAATTATTTGCCCCATGCTGAATTGCATCCCTGGATATCCGCTCAGCTGTCATGGCTTCCCAAGCACAACCGACTATATTACGGGGCTCACTTCTCTAGAATCCGGACATTTTCTTGTTCATCACAGTCCTCAGTTCCAATATAAACGCCATGCATCATATTGGGCGGCATTTCCAGACAACGCGCCTATTGTGCAACCATTCTCGAAATCCTCTTTCGCCAGGCCCTCTAAAATATCCAAGAATTCCTCCAGCTCGCCAGTTGGCAACAACAACAACAACCACATCAGCCATTGCTCCGATCGTGCCTCATCTAACCGCCCAAAATCTCAAAGACTCCCAACAACCCAGCCATGTTCGTGACGTGCATGACCGTCTCACCCGCCACGGGATCCTCAAGATCAGCCTGGGTTTCCCAGACGACAAGAGCCAGTACCTCGAGCATCTGATCGTCAGTCTACACAAATACCATGACCACGGCCTGCCCATCACCCACAGCGCATCCCGTGGCTGGTTCTGGGATGTCCGCCCCAGTGATACGACCTTCCAGACGGAAAACCACCAAGCCCGATCAGAAACCATGCAGGAGTTCCCCTGGCATACCGACTGCAGCTACGAACACGCCCCACCACAGTTCTTCGCCCTTCACGTTCTCCACCCAGATCGGTACGGCGGCGGCACTCTCTCCGTCATGAAGGTCGAACAGCTCAGCGACTTCCTCTCCCCCGCGACCAAAGCCACCCTCCTGGAACCGGAGTTCCGCATCACCATCCCGCCGGAGTTCGTCAAGCTGACTGATCGGCGCCACATTGTCGGTAGTTTACTTGCCGTCGATGCGCAGGATCAATCCGTTAAGGTCCGATTCCGAGAGGAGATTGTCACGCCCCTGAGTAATCGCGCCACGATGGCGCTGAATGAGCTGAAGGATGCCCTGCGTACCCTCGAGGCGTCGGCACGGTCAACTATCCATCTCACTGCGGCTGAGCTGCCGGAGCGGTCCATTGTGCTCCTGGATAATCATCGGTGGCTGCATGCGCGGAATGGCATCAAGGATCCGCTGCGGCATCTGCGGAGGGTGCGGTGGAATGCGATTCCATTTCCAACCAGAGTATAGTATGTACAAAAACACAGAGTACACAGTCGGTAGTTAGATGCTTGGGTAACTGGTTGTTAGCGTGGCATGTTGATTCCGTCTTAGATAGTATCTCCGTGGATAATAAAAGCAGATAGCTGAATTTTAGCTGCATGTCTAGGTTTAGTGTGTTCATGCTTGCATAGTTTATTGACCCACGGTGGCGTGCCCTAATTTTACCGAATAAGATGGATATCTATTAGTAAACAAATACTACCCCTACTATATTTTTATAAGTTTACAAAGCACGTATGTCGTGGCCAGTTCCAATTCTTATGGAGTGTGGATGGTTATTATCATTTATCAGTAACAGGAAATACAACTGTAATATTTGCATAAGATGTAATTTCACTACCATCTGATGGCACACTATTTGAGACTCCTACAGTGATCAGGATTTATAATATACAGTCGTTGGTAGTAGCCAACAGACCATGCAAATCAACAAATCAAAGACAATCAGCTAAACCGATCACCTCCTGGTGCAGAGTTATTAGTCCTCCGACCCAGAGCCGGGATGACATTAATCCCTCTACCGCAACCCCCTGCATGTAGACCAGATGCACAGAGTCAACTCTCATGTTGGGCAGCATGCACGAGAAAAATAGTCCACCTATGAGTTGAAATCTAACTAACTAGCGGGGAACCGGGATGTGGGCCGTCGTCAAAGCGCCCACAATCAGCTTTGAAGAAACATCGAATTTATTGTAAATCATATTAGCTTGTTCTGATTTCAGCGTAGAGGGGTCAATCTCTGAACTGCATGAAGCTAAGGTCTGAGTTAGTCCGTATATATTGTGGAAATATAATTAATCGACCCACTGTTGCCAGAACCGCCACTGCGGATCAGAATCATATAAAATTTCATGGCGCTGCTGAAAGACAGATCCCCACAGTTCATCTTTGATCAATGCCTACAATTGGGCTGACTCCAAATGAAACTAACGAGCTAGACCCTGACCTAGAGGTATAGCTATCCACCCACTTATTGCGGAATATTTATTTTTGACACACTATTGCAGTAAACCAAACCTAAAGACAGGATGGAAGAAAAATAGGTTACATTAAAGTATACGGAGTACACGATACCAATATCCAACATACTACTCTAGGTAAATTACATCGTAAGTATTGGGAAATCCATTAAAACGGGACGCCGCGGAGACCGTATACGCTGCACTGATTAGCTTCATTGCCACTTTCACAAAGGAAGACAAACTCACCTCCCATATTCCGATAAATCAACCAATCGCCAATCTTAACCTCACAATCCATGGCAACCTCTTCCGCGACCCGATCAATACTGTCGCAAGTCGGCCCCCAGACGGAATACCGATGCTCTCCCCAGTCTCGCTCCACCGCCCCTCCGCTGACAAGAACAGGCGTATACACTTCATTTTCGCTCCAGCCGCAGCTGAAGCAGCCGTAGAGTCCGTCATTCTGATACAGCATATCCGCGACTTTGGAGGCCGATCTAATCTGCGTCCGACGCGCAATCACCCTACACGCCATTGTGTAGAAAGGGGTCGCATAGAATCGGCCAGGTTCCGCGATCACCGTCAGTTTTCGATCGCGAAATTCCTGTGCGAGAGCTGGACGGAGTCCTGATGCCATTATCTCAAAATTCGCGTCTTGGAAGCCACCCCCTACGTCCAGGACGGTCATTTGAAATCCTAGACGTTCGCCTTGTTCGATCACTTGTTTTGCTTGTTGAATGGCGGTGGCAAATGCTTGGGGGTCAGATGCTCCGGAGCCTGGTATTATCAGCATGTAATTAACAACAGACAGTACAATAGAACGTAGGAGGATATACCGATATGAAAGCTGACACCGACAATTTTCAAATCCAGCTGTCTTGCCCTCTCCAGCAAAGACCAGGTATCATCCCACGCAGCCCCAAATTTATCACCCAGACAAACTTTCGCTCCGTCATCTTGAGCAAATATCCGAAGTAGAAGCTCCATCTGTGCACCATGTTCTCTAATTTTCTCCAGTTCATCGATATTATCAAACGTGGTCCAGCGGACGCCCCGCTTGGAGGCAAAATGGAGCGCCGAGGCCGCTTTGCACGGATGAGCAAATATGATCCGGGAAGGATCAATGCCCAGACTCAGTATTTGTTGGATTTCATCCAGAGAAGCACAGTCAAAATTGACACCAAGCCTATCTAGACATTGGAGTAGTTTCGTGTCTGAGTTTGCTTTTACAGCTGTTGGATTGACTCAGTCATCCGTCGGTTATCAATATTTTGTATCAGAGGAAATGGACACACTGACCGTAGAAAGGCTGGATATCCGGCATCGTGTGCGTCCATCTTCGGTGTTGCTCGACGATTCGGTTGGTATCGGCTACAAAGAATGGGAGATCGCTTTGAGATATGTAAGGAGCTTGGGCTAGTGTAGAGATGTGTTTGCGGATAAGGTGGTCGATGACCTCGTCGGAGGAGAGGCCTGCACTTCCCATTGTATAATGCAGTAGCTTTGATATTTGCACAATGGTATGTACAAGGCTTAATCTATTATATATAATATTTGCGTAGTCGATCTACTGTAGACCTGGGATTTTCAGCTCTGGATGGCGTAGTATTCAGGTATCTATACCCACCTTGAGCCAGTAGTTGCATGTGTTTTACTGCCTTTTGCATATTCTGTATGCTGTGTTGATATCTTCCTTTAGATCTGTGGGTGCATAATATAGGGAAGTGAGAATTACCGTCATATATGTCTGTTTTACAGCTGAAGTTACATGCAAAATACAGCCAAATACGACCCAATATGACCATCTAGACGATCATCAGTAGTTCATGCCACAATAACGATTATTAATTGGCTCTTTGTGTGACCTTGTCTCAGCCGCCGAACCTAGACGGGCCGTACTCCATACGCTAGTCTCGTATAGCTCCCTGCTGCCTCGATCAGCAGAAATCAATTGGTCATGGAAAAGAAAATGAAGAGGCAAAAAAGTTACCCGATGACAAGGCGCACTTTTTCTGCACTGTCAGAGAAAATATATGGTAGGATTGTTTGCTGTGCGGAGTAACTCCAGCTCACATTCAGCTGGAATTTGCATACATAAAAGATTTATAATACGCACGAGCTAACTACGGAGTAATTACATCGAACCCTATAAACTATTCTGCTGAAGTCGCATGTGTTCATTGCCGCCCCATCAACTACGTTGCTGCTTTACTCCCAACATGGCTGGAGAACGCTTCTGCCTGGCCGAAGTGCTTGCTGTCGCAAAGATGCATCCCTTCTACAATCCAGAGATTCAATATCCCCCAGATGCCAATGCAATTCGCGCGGCGCGTGAATGGATCGTTGGAAATGCGCCAGAGGCTGATATTCGTGCCCAGCCATTGTTGCAAAAGAATGACATGTAAGAGATTCCAGTCCATTACTTGTTCCGAGCTGATTCAATCAGATACAAGGCAGTCGAGCGAATGATGCATGATATGAGCCCGGAGAATGTCTACCGTCAAAGCTCCTACATGAGCATCACTGGTGGCGGGTCCGGTGGACTACCCATGATGTTTGCGGTGGATGTGCATGAGAACCGTCGACAGAGACTTCAAATGGGAGAGCTTCTTCGGACGTGTGGACTTATCAATCCTACGGATTGGGTGCTATCTCTCCACATATCCGGGGGATTTTATAGGTATGAGATATTGTAGGATACTGTACTAAAGTACACGGATTGACTATGCTATAGGTCGTTAGATCTCACGACAGAAGTCATGGAGAATGCAGGAGCTACGGTCCTCAGTGGAGGAAATTACATGGCTCTTGAAGAGGTCGTCGACTCTCTGGCTCATTATCACGTTAACGCATTGACCGGAGACGCCAGCCAGATCATCCAGATGGTGAACTACATCTCGACGCTGTTGCCGGAAAAGCGCAATCAGATAAATCTCACCAAAATAATCTATACGTCAGAGCCATTGACAGGCACCCAACGCGCACTCATCCGTGCAACTCTAGGCGATGTCAAGATCTGCTCTATCATGGGGAGCGCAGAGGCAGGGCCTTGGGCATTAAGCACCCCTGATCTAGTCAGCGAGGAGAATCTTTCAGGTAGCACGATGGATTTCATCTTTGATACTCGCAGTATCATGATTGAGATTCTTTCACCCACGGCCCTGGACGACCAAGACTCCTCCCCGGAGCCACTTCCGCTCGGCGAGACCGGGATTATTGTACAGACTTCTCTCCAGCGTCTGCGCAATCCATTAGTTCGCTATATCACCGGCGATATCGGATCCCTGCATCCTCTCCCGGAGTCTGCCAGCGTCCTGATCCCCAAGAGTGAACGGGAGTTCCTGCGGGTATTGCGCATGCGGGGCCGTGACCGTCGCTTTAGCTTCAAATGGTACGGGGCCTATTTTGAATTCGACAATATGAAAACCATCATGCAGGCGGAGGATTCCGGGATCCTGCAATGGCAGGTGATTCTGGACCAGCTGGAGTCGTCGTTGCAGCCGACTCTGGAAGTTCGTATGCTTCGTGCACCTCCTTGCGCGGAGATTCTCTCCGAAGAGGAAGTAATCAAAACCCTGAGGACGTTCTTTCTTGTGTTACCGGAGAATGAACATTTCTTTCGCATTGTATTTGTGAAGGATTTGAGTGGGTTTGAGCGGAGTTCTACTGGCGGGAAAGTGATTAATTTTATTGATCGGTTGCATTGACTTGTGTTTAATAAGTTTACAAGATGTAAATAGGGGGTTTTGCACCTGTGCTGTTGCAGAACCGTTATACATGAGAAAATATATAATGAACTGCATTTGTTAAGTGATCAATGTATACTAGCAGCAGGACGGCAGGGCCATTTCTGGTCTTTCGAATTTCAGTTTTTGTAAGATACGTATAAGTAGTGAATTTCCCTTGAAAGAGTAATTCCAAGAGATGTAAAGATTTAATGCATCTAGGCTTGTCAATAAAAGAAAACGCTTCAGTGGAGTCGGCAGGAATTATATACATCGAAGCTTTCTAACTTATATACCAGACAAAACTAGTGTATCTCGCGAAACAAATCAGCGAGCCATTATACAGCTTAGTAAATCTATTGTTTCTTTGGTATATATGAAATCTGAGGATAAAAATGGAGCTATTCGAGCATAATTACCACACTATATATTAATCTACATCTCTGAAAACTACTCCGAATCCTTTATGCCATATCTGGTATCTGCCTGGTTTGTGCGATATCCTTTTCGCTTGCGACTGATTGGTCTCTCTGATACAGGCAAGAAAATCAAAAAAAAAAAAAAAAAATGGAAGAGATCGGAAGAGACCGGCCTATTTGGCGCAGCGCTACAGTAAAACTATGAAACAGAAAAGAGAGTGCTAGATTCATAAAGGTAGCAGAAATGAAAACTGGAGCAGGCTAGATGGAGAAAATATCATGCCCTGCATCCGTATGATTCATCCGAAGATCCTCTAGCTCTTACCGTGGATACCATATTCTGGCTTAGAAGCGATTGCATCTGCTACTAGTGATATCATCATCATCATCATCATTCAGATTGTCGTCGTCGTAGTCGTCGTCGTCGTCATAGTCCGTATTATCCTCATAGTCAATGTCACTGAATGGTATAACATCATCCTCGTCATCACTTGTGGCTCCTTTATCCAGTAGCATTTGTATGAGGCCCATTTTCCCACTTCGTCAAGGGACCCTCAGTGCTTGCCAAGATAAATAGATGGGCTCGAAGCGAAGCTCGAACAAAAGCCAGGCCGTTCCTGTACCTTTCAACATACAAGGGCTCGCGAAACCTTGGTAGTGGATTCTGTGCATTGACGTCTGCTCCGTTTCTATTAGAATCTGTACCACACTCTTATGGCCTCTATAGGAAGCAACAACAAGAGCATTGTCACAATAGCCGCATTGCGCGTTGGTTCTAGTCCTTTCTTTAGTAGCATCTGTACTAACTTCTCTTGGCCCCAGATGAAGCACAGTAAAGGCATTGCCATAGTGAAAGTTTTCCGGGTGGATATCTGAAAGAGTATACAATTGTCATCCGTGAGGGTTGGGAAGCAAAAAGGCAGCCGAAATAACTATAACTAATCTCTATGAAGATGGACCTGAAATCTCAAGTCTGCGTCTTATATAGATAGTATAAATGCTAAACCAGTGGCTACAGAGCCAAACTAAATCAAGCAGTCTAAAACCTATCAAACCGGGTATATCCACCAACTGCTCTCAATCATTACACGTAACGTAACACAGATCTAAGTACTCCCCAAAACCCAAGCCCCCAGCGCAAACAAACCCATCTCAACACCGTAGGTCATTCCCACCGCCGCATTCGGTGTAGCCTCAGAATCCGACCCCGAGGTGGAGCTGGAGCTGGAGCTCGAGTCCTGACGCGTAGGAGTCTGCTCCTCATGAGAATGGGTTCTTTCTGAGGTGACTCCCGAACTAGTCGTAGTAGCAGTACTGGATTCAATCTCTGACTCTCGGGTAGTCTTAGAGGATGTTGAAGTGTCCGTCGTAGATGTGGGCGTTGCCTCTGCAGACAGAGACGTCGAAGTCGAAGTCGAAGTCGAAGTCAAACGCAGACTCTCCCCTGCATCGGTTGTAACAGCCGTCACTGCTGTAGCAGGTGAATCCGACCGGAATGTCACCGTGCTATACGGCGTATGAATTGTGATCCTTGTAGCAGTACCCGTACAGCTTCATCGTCCGTTAGATATACACTAATACTCTTATTCAAGTATGACCAGGCAGAAGGAAGTGCTAACCCGAAAACATTCGCACAACATCCGATGAACACATTTCCATCGAATTTACACTGTTCAGTGATCCCACACCCAACTAGTAGAAATTACATCAGTCTTAATCTTGAAAATAGATAGGAATAGAGGATAGAGAAATACCTCCACCGTCATCATGCCCGCAACAGTTCGCCGCACATCCACTACCACAGCAGTTTCCGAGAAGGCACGTCCCGCCGTCAGGACACGTCGGGTTGTTGCGCTTAACGAGCGAGGCTTCTTCGAGAGGAGTGAACTCCCGCTCTGATAGGGTAGGGAGCTGGTTGGTTCCCACGTCTGCGTTTACATCTGCGTCTGCGAGACAGTGGTGGATAGAGCAGCTGGCCACGAGGAGGGATAGGGCTCGAGTGAGAATCATTTTGCTAATTCTTTGGTTTTTAATTGAATTGGATTTAATATCCAGTTTGGAGTTAGAAGGGGAAAAAAAAGCAAAAGCAAATGGAATGAATCATTCGACATGATACTTATAATAGCTAATGGGTCACTACTCTCGTATTTCGTCTTAGCGAGGTCAACCCTATGCGCCGAAACAATTACATGAAATAGTCCATGCTATGCTCGTTTAGGATGTCGGGTGGGTTTAGCGAGGTCGTTCTCGTGTTGCGAGCCTACACTTGGAAAGTGGAGAATGGGTCGGCTGTTGTGGATAGGATAGAGCCTTCAACATGGGTTCGTATACAGTGGGTCGTAGCTCTATTTCACATGAATATGTTCAATTTGTCTAATCGTATAAATATCGAAGTATATACATGATATACATCACTCCTTCTTCGACTCACCCACAACCTCATTCTCCAATCTCTGCGCATAAATCATTTCCGCAATCGCATCTTCCGTCTTCAAATACGTGCGACTCCCCTGAACAAACCAAAACCCAATTGACACCACCAACATCACTCCGAACACCGCAATCGCGTAGTTCATATCGCTGGCCGGCGGGTTCGGCGACGACGGGAAGAAGAAAAACACCGTCGTGATCACGCAATACACCAGACTGATGCCGTTCAATAGCGGTCCCCACCGTCCTAGATGAAATTGGCCCGGGGGAAGCTTATCGCGACCGGCGACGGTAAGCGCGGCGATGGGTAGACCGTACGAGATCGTCAGGGCGATGGTACTAACGCTGAGAATTGCGTCGAGGACCGTATTTGCGAATAGATACAACACTCCCACGAGTGCAATCAGGACCCCTTGAAACCACAGGGCTCGCACGGGGACTTTCCATACGTGATCGACATGCGTGAGGTACCGACTCCAGGGGAGGCCACCGTCACGCGCAAATCCCCAGGTGAGTCGCGACGCGGTGGTGAGGATACTGATGCCTTGACCGAGACCGTTGAAGATGAAGAGGGCAATGAGGGTAGCGCCGCCTTTGAGTCCCACCGTTTCCAGCATCAGTTCGATAAAGGGTAGTCCACTAGGCGAGTCGACCACACGACCGACATTCTGGATGCAGAAAAGACACACCACCATAAAGATAAACCCGGTGATGGCGCCCAACAACACAGCCAGCCAGATGACCTTGGGTGCGTTGCGTCGCGGGGCCGGGATCTCCTCGACCATGTGTATGACGGCGTCAAAGGCCGTCAGTCCATACGCTGCCTGCACGAGACCCGTGAACCAGACAACGCCATCGCTCCATCCCGTCTGGTTCATCCACTTGCCGAACACGAACGAGGCCGGTTGGAACGAGAGATCGTGCTTCACGCCCACGGAAATGAGCAGCGCCAGAGACAGGATGACGAATAACGCGGTGAACCACACGCCGACAAAGTTGTTTAGCCACGGCAGAATCTGCTCCTTGCGACATCCCACCAGGTTGATGACTGTCAGTAGCAGGACGCAGCCAATATACACGACGAATTGCAGCCATCCGGTGTCGGCGTCCTCCCACGTCGGGTCGAACATGACTTTCATCCCCAGGAGAAACTGGGTCATGAACGCGACCTGCGACGCGGTGAGAGTCCACCATCCAAACGTGTTGATCCAGGCGCACATGTACGAGGCGAATCGACCCATGGGCGTATCCCACAGTCGAAACACCCAGTAGGCTTGGCCGAGAGCGGTCGGCATGCTACTGGCCAGTTCGCCTAACGACACGGCCACGCAGAGATTGCATACGGTCACGAGACACAGGCCCCAAAGGATGGTGATCGATCCTCCGTTGGTCAGACCGCTGCTGAGATCCTGCGCAAACGTCGAATAGGTACCTATTCCATCAGTACTCAGCAGTATTACGAGGGTGGAGACATACCTAGAACACAGAACGCCAGAGCTAGCATGCTCCAGAGGTCGAACTTCCGAGTCAGGGCCTGGTCATGGCCCATGGCCGCGAGATCCCGCGCATCTTGAACGCTTTGATCGACCGATTGGACCGGTTTTAGGGGGGCGTTTGTTTCCAAGTCCATGCAGGAAGGGAATATGGGGATCAGCCAACGGGGAGAGAGGTGAAATCGGTGGACAAAGAGCGAACCCAGCTGTCCATTTTCCGCGGTGACTGGGAAGAAACGGGATGGCCACGGGATTGATTTATATCTGCAGAGAGCAGCGAGGGAACGGGGGTAGTCGGTTCCCCTCACGAAAGCCAGATGGATGAGTGGTTGATATCAAGTCACTCGAGTCTCAGTGGCGTTTGGCTGATAAGCGTGATTTATTTGGATTTTCTTTTTGCGGGGTTTGTGTTGACTCGGTAGGACTTCCTAAGTGGGGATGGATTATTTTCGGTATTAGTATTACACTGTGAATAATAAAATTCTATTTTAAATATCAAAGTACTTATTTTTATATCATATTAAAAAGACTACTACAGAGATTGTACTAATATATAGACAGTACTAATTAAAACGCCTGACGGCAATAGACTAAAATGGCTGGTGATTTGGAAATTAAATATGCATACCAGAGAGCGCACGCATACCCGAGATTATCTTAAGGTATGCATTATTTAATCTCCTCAACAAAGCCAACGATGCCAGAAATCATGTCCAGTACGTATCTCTCCAGAGAATACGGAGTACCGAACATCGCCACTCCCAATCTGGCAGGTGCATGCGGGCTGATAACTGCCGTATTGATTGTCGATCTCTAAGAAATCTCCCCTAGTTCAGACTTGATACCGCCAAGGCATGATGGCGAATGGGCATCTGCCAGTCGCACATGGCGTTCGTCTAGATGCCCAACTTCGATGCAGCATGACTATATTGACTTTCCGTCGTCGAATGGGAAATGCGGGGAAACGTGCTAAACGGGTCGATCGCGAACAGTCCAGCGGGGTTGATACATTCGACCGTGGGTTAAGGTTGATTGATCATACTGGAAACTCCCGATATTAGGGTTACGTCAGGTGCAGTCCCAACCGGGATGTCGGGACTGGTTTTTAGCCTATGTCCTGTGGTGTAGCTAGCTTGATACTCCCAGAAGGCTTGGTACCATCTAGCCAATGATGGTTGGTGAGATCTGTATCTCTTGGACTTTCCCAGAAGAGAAAGACTATTGCGCGATTGTCCAATCAATAATTCGGCAGTTGCCTGGAAGGCTTGGATGAGGCCTTGTTCTTATCTAGCTACCGACTGTAGAAAAATGGAGTATTATCAATGATAATTATAGGCATCGAGTTGCTGACCAAGTTTCTTATCGCTATACTGATCTACTTTATCTCTGAGTTGTCTCACCTTATCAACAAGCTCAGTATACGGTCACGAAGATGTTTGGCGTCACAGCAGCTAATAATAATTTTTTGACTACTACACTACAAACCACCTGCATTTTGTATACACTTTATGTGCCTTCTGGTTGTTGAATACTATAGCGTCTTCATATTGGACACCAATACTGGATTGAATAGCTCAAAAAATATTCAAAACTAAGAAAATTCACCTTCATTATGTGACGGCCATGGAAAATATTGATTAGAATACAAATATCAGGTACCTATTTTAACAAAATTCTAAGCGTGAGGGACAGAAGGAGATGAAAATCGATGGAGAGCTTCATATCCCCATCAATATGCCCCTTATACCGCCTACTACTTCCGGCTAGTCAAAATCTCCAAGCCGATGTTCCAGGCCAGTCAGGATGGGCCATCACACATTAAACCCATATCATATCAGTTCCACCTAAGTGGCTTACTGGACCAATACTGGGAATGGGATACAGGACTCGGATTCGACGATGATTCAGTACCTCTATGGAATATGAATCAATATACCATTTACAGGGCTGCCTGAACACGCACTCAAAGACATGGATGTTGGAGCATACCGCCATACATTGCGCCTGCCCCGGTTCGAGTTCACTTAGTCATTATTTATATAAGCTAGTTAATTCTTTCTTAATTAGTAGCTGTCACCCGGCCACCCATTTAATAGAACAAACACTTCCAACAAGGGAGTGTTGTCACGGGCCGGTAGCTAAACCTATGATAGATTTGGACTCAAAGAACTCGCTGAGGGGCTTCTAGCTAGGGACACGGCGGCCGAACAGGTAAACGTGCGGGAGAACGAGATCACGTGATCAGATGAGTTTTAAACGACTGTAAATCGAATTACCTGGAAGACTATAAAGAGACGTACTTGACTGCAGGCCTTGGTTCGCCTCGGCCGTTCTGCGTTAGGTGGAACCTGATTTAATCTTACCTTCCTCATGACCTCATCATTTCCGTTCTAGGTAATCCGTTAATCTACGGCACAATTTTAAGTACCATAGTTCATTCCGTAGCTTTTCTCGGGTTGTTGCTAGGCTAGCGCTCAAGGTTCGTCTAATGAGAGGACGGCACGGGCACTAGAACAACAAAATAGCCAAGAAACTGAAATAAAATGGGCGCAAACGGACATACAATAGCATGGATTCGCTGGTTGGTCACCCGCTCAACTACTAACCGACCGGCTGCCGTTGATGGTAATATCAATTGTACAGGTAATCCTCTTCATTTGGAGTTAACTTATGGCCCATTTGCGCGTTGCTCAGCTCGAAACTTGGACCCATTTAGCCGTCGTCGAAGTGTTGTACGGGGGCCATTTGAAACATGTGATGCCTTAAGAATTGGATATTTTTATAACTTTTTTGAAGAGGTTATTGCAAATATCCTTCTCAACTAAATTATTTGAATTTATAAGTGCTTTTAGTGGCCAGTTGGGTGGTTGAATTGCTTCAAATATATGACGCGTAGAGGACTCGGAGGTGGCCGCTCGGTACGAATGGCCCAGTCGCTTACTCGTACTGTGGCGGGAAGAGCTTAACTACTTCCGGTCCAAATACACCATTTTTTTATCCCAATAGGCAACATTACAGAATTGACACACACATACGCATATAGATGTTGAAACAATGGCAAAGCCAAATTCCCTGGAGCGGGACAGACCTTCCAGTATTTGAAAATTTATTCCCCCTCAGTTATTCACCAGTTATTCGATCACCTTGTGTTACATAAGGTTACATAAGCTTCAGCTCCCGCGGAATATGTAGTGCCGGAATAGACGTATTTGCTCTGTAACATCCTGACGGTGCAATTACATCAGAGAAAAGGGTGAGGGGAAGACTATACTTCACTCTTCTTGGCTGACACTTGATTGTCTAGAATAGGTTTAGAGTTTACCAAAATACGGGTCTTCCGCACCTTATCTCTCTCTGATATCGTTTTCTATCATACAGTGACTCTTAAATGAGTTTTTGCGCAAGCTGCAAGAGCCTCTAATACTTACAATGCATTAAATTAATAGGTTGATCCAGTCTTATCATCGTGGAGGCTAATAATTGTCACTACAGATATATGCGGGACTTGCTGACCAAAGTCGACCCATTTCAACAATCAGTGTTAGCGAAATCGATGTAACTGAGCTATATAATCAAAGAGCACCAAAGTCACAATATAAGCTTCACAGCGTCTTTCTACCAGTGATTTTTTCTACCGAGATTCAGCTAGCACAACACTATTGAACGGAAAATGCTATTCTCGCAAAGGCGCGCATTTCCTAGAGATTCTTTCTTTTCTCGCCTCCTAGACGTTGCTAGTTACAGCAACGGCAAGGTTATTGTGAATGATAAGGAACGTGGCATACAGGCGAGTTACGGCAAATTGTTCCAGGATGCCGCCCAGCTTCAGCAAAAAATCCGGGAAAGCCTCGTTAGAGACATCCTTGATCAGTGTGGAATAATCAACCATGATCACTTCTACGTTGGTGTTCTGGCTCCGACAGGTTATGAGTTTATAGTGGCTTCTTTATCAGTTCTGGCGCTTGGTGCAGTCCTTATGCCTATCCGTAAGTTCCGCCATGTTTATCGCAGTCCTTGTCCGCTGATAAAGCATGTTTTTTTTATAAATAGCAACAGGTGCACCCGTCGAAGAAATATCTTATATGGTCCAACAATGCTCTGCAGCTTGCATACTTGTTAGCTCCGAGCAAGGTAAACTAGCCACGCAGGTCGCAGAACGTGTTGCTACAACTGTTATTCCTATTATAAATACTGCCTCAGCCCCAGATAATGATCCGCTTCCGGTGGGCTTTTATGAACTAGAACCAGCTCCCTCTTTATCTGAGAATCGGCCAGCTATTCTATTCTTCACTTCTGGGACTACTGGTGCTTCTAAGGGCGTCCTACATGCCCGCCGATTCTTAAACGCTTTAGCGCAAGCCGCACGATCAGAGTCAGAATGTACTTGCTTACTGTTTATGTCAGTTTTTTGGGCAAGTCCATTTTCATGTCTATTTTCGTGTCTTCTAAAAGGCATACGCCTTGAGATTCAGGACCTAGAGAACCGTCATGATTTAATTTGGGAGAGATTGCGGCAATGTGATATCACCCACCTTCAGTTACCACCTGAGACATGGTACAACCTGATGAGGTTTTTCCAGCAGCGGATCTCAAAGCTGCCGGTGGAATCAGCCAAAGAATATATCCGCGGAGCCCAGTATATTCGTTATCCATCTGTAGCTGGTGGAATGCCTTCAAATCTCGTAAAAGACTTTTGGCGGAATTTGCGTGGCGGGCAGCCGATACGAGTGAGATACGGTAGCACAGAAGCAGGGCTTATAACCGAAGCTGATCTTGAGGCTTCAAGCAGTGCCGAGGTTTGTTATACTTCCATTGTTGCTTCTATCTGTACAGTTGCTTATATGGAAATTGCATACAGTCTAATATAGGGGCGCCTATTCAGAGCGTTGTTACAAAGCTGTCGAACGAAGACGAAGGGGAGCTGCTTGTAAAGTCGCCGACTCTATTCTTAAGGTATGACGTGCGGTCAACCGCTTCTGTGCTAGAAAAAGGTAGTATTAACTGATTGGTGTCTGTCTTATTAGGTATCTTAACTCTCCAAGGCCTTCAACAGACTGCTTCGATACAGAAGGATTTTTTAGGACTGGAGATTTAGTCTATCGCCAGGGCAAAAACTATATTTTCCGGGGCAGAGCAAATAGCGACTGTAGGTCTTTTGCTTGGACTATTTCAGTCCATCTTGCACACTTCACAGTGACTCTAACCAATGGACTCAACCCAGTTTTCAAGTTTTTTTCCGACAAAGTTCCTAGGTTGGCCGTCGAATCTTGTTTAGTCAGCCTTCCCTACATCGAAGAAGGATATATCATGCCAGTCCCGGACCTTGAGTGTACCTACCGCGTAGCCGCACTTGTGCGTTTTCGCCATGGCTACGACCGTGTAAATCTGCATACACTCAGGGAACATATGTCCGCCTATTTGCCTATATACCAATTACCGACATTGCTCCGTGTTTTGGAAGAGCAAAATGCGGTCCCCCGGGCATTGTCTACAAAGATCTCATTGAAGAAGGCTGTAGCACAATATTTCCGGCAGGATGAAGAGAGAAATTGCATAGACGACGAGGTGGAAGTGCTGGACTTGGTGCACTCTATGGAAATGGAAACACCAAAGGCATGGGCACTCTCGAGTCTCCAAGAAGTGGCCTTGAACGTTTGACGAATTCTTACACATGCTCGGTTGGTGCCACGGCGGCTTTTGCAGGCAAGGACTTCGTTCTGCGCAGTACGATGAGATATCCAAGACACGGTGGATATGAGTTAGGTATGTTCGGCGGCAGTATGCTAATTATATAATCGCAAGGGGCACAATGGCAGGTAGGGTCGGTCGCATAAATACGGCTTCAACAATACGGCTGAAGTATTTGATATGTTATTGTCGAGGTTTTAGTGATAAGAGCAGTTAAATAATGTCAATATATTTCACTCCTCCTAAAGGAAGTCGAATCTAGGAGACAGATGACCAAGCTGCACATGTATTATTGCGAGCAAGTGGATTGATTGACTGCACCATAGTATTTACAATTTCCCAGGACAAGTTACGTACCATAATTCATTTTCTCAGGTACTGGCCAGCATTCAAGGTTCATCGAATGACAGGACGGCACGGGCGTTAGAATAACAAATCAGCGAAAAACTGAAGAAAAGCTGAAAAAAAAATATATGAAAACAGACATACAACAGTCAGGATTCGCTGGTGGTCACCCACCCAACTACTAACTGACCGGCGTGTGGTTTAAGTACGGCTGAGCGGACGGGAAGCCCTGCTTTCCACACCCTATGGTCGTATGTGTTAAACATTGCTATTATAATTATTTATAATCAACTTCTGCTAGCTGATAAAAATAACTTCTAACTACTATCTTGGGCTTAACAGAAACCACTAGTAATTCCCTGTATATTCTTATTAAAACCAACATCAACTTCCTGCTCTCATGAGCATGTTATTCCTTTTAGCCCTCCTTACGTGTAATGCTATTCTGTCCTGCTTTTTTAAGGGTTGTACTCCAGTATACTTAAATTAAACAAGAGCTTCTTCCTGGATATTAATCTGAGAATAGTTTTGCGATTTCTAACCAAGGTCGCCTTTTGCTTTAACTTTAGTAAAAGGTCTGTCTCTTTAAATAACCATAGCATGCCCTTCCTGGAGTTTCCTTGGGCCCTGTCACGGGCTACGCCTGTATGTATGTTGCTCGGCTTCGCCTTCGCTGCAATCGGCACACATGATTGGTCCGCTTATCGCAGTCACATGACCCCTCGTAGTATGAGAACGCACACTTCTTCCCCTTTACTTTCTTCCTCTCAGCGATTCCTCTTTGTGTATATCTAGTTATTAGATAGCAAGGCATTTCGCCCCTTTACAGGCCTTGCTGCAATTATACTAAGTTTATAAGGTCTAATATATTTTTATTAAGTGATTAACCACACATCTCTACTATTACAGGTTGTAGAGACAGGTGTCAGGGGCTGAACCCGTAGAACCTATGAGATAGGTTATGTAGAAAAAGGAATCGTTGAAGAAGGGAAGAAACGAAGAGGAAAATGAGCGGTAAACAAACAACGTGATGAGTCACGTGACATGGATCAAGGGCCGATGGGCCAAAGGGGCCAACAGGGACAATAGGGACAGTAGGGACATTGGCCCGAGAGATCAAATGGGCTCCAGCCCTTTACAACAGGGTTAGATATACAATGTGGTAATGCACTTTTAAACAGCTAAAAAAAACTAAAAACGCTTATTAAGTAGTACTAATATAAAGTACTAAGAATAATGGTAGCCAAGGCATTTTTTTCACTCAACGGTGATGCAGATGGGGCTCGTGGGCCTTTTAAAGGCCGCAGGGCTGATTATTCTCTTCTTCGCTTGCACGGCTCTGGCTGTTTGCCGCAGTGAAAACTCCCGCTCTGAATATTAAAAAAATAATAAGTTATTTTCGTTGCCGTAAGAAAAGTAATATTTCCGCTTACCCTGCTTATAAGAGCAATTAAATTTTTGCATATTACCACCCTGGCCGCTTGATCCTTTAGAAGAACCTTGGTGGTGGTCAGGTGCATTGCTAAGAGTGGCCCAGTGGGTAAAGATTCAGGATGGACACAGTATCCCTGGGATAATAAGGTTATTATCTTTCTGGGCAGGTTGGTGTAGATCTTGAGCCTCCTAAGATCTATTATTAGCAAGGATTACTAGATTAATAGGAATGTTGTTCCGCATGTCTTGTAGCCTGAAAAACTTTTCCAAGCTACCATCCGAACTTTATACACTTGGTAATAATAGATTATCTCCTGGGCATCTCCCAGAAAGTTGCGCTTCTTAGTCGGAATGTTAGTGACATCTTGGATATCAGTGGGTGGAATTAGACCCGAATTTAATGTGCAATATACTAGATTGTGTGGTGATATACTATACTTAAAGTTGTCTAGATATAGTATATTAGGCGGTGGCATGGATGTCTCCCCTTAAGATTAGGAGATTAATAGTATACATAGCCGAGTGCTTGTATTAATATGCATATAAACTTTGGCAGGTGACCACGCACGGAGACGATGCTTAGAAAATAGTAAGGTAGGTAACATGCTTTGGAGGGAGTTATACCGGGATCTACGCATCTTCGCCCTCATCATAAAGAGGTACGAGATTGACTTCGATTCCGGGATTGGAGGACGTGCTTCGGAAGTACAATGCGGCGACCATTGAGAAGGAAAGCCAGTATTCGGGTTAAATTTGTTTGCCTGCCGACACGACTACCATGATTGAGCAATTCTGTTTCCTAAACGAAATTTTGAGCCTTCGACAATGGATATTATTGAAAGACAAATCGACAGGGGCATGATGCTTATAAATAGCAACTGCTGTCTCTGGGAATAGGATTCATAATCACACTCAACAAGAGCGCAATCAACTGTACAAGATTAGAAAACAATCCAACAGCACAAAACTCTATAACTTCTGCTTCGCACATTGTAAACTAATATTTCTTCAATACTTGCCACAATGACTGTGGAAACTTCCTGTGATTCTTTGCGCTCCTGGTCACCCGAAACCCCTTCAGAGGTCCCCACCGCAAAGCCGCAGTCTCCGAGAGATTTGCATGGCGTTAATGTGAGACATCCCACGACTTATTTTTATTAATACTTGGCTAACTGTGCATGCACAGTGGGCGCTGGTGGTTGTTGCGCTGCTCCTGTCCCTTTCCCTGTACGCACTCGACAACACCGTGACCAATGTTCAACCCAAGGTGGTCGAAACTTTTGTCCATTTTAGTCCTATTCCATGACTGGACATAACACATACGACCATAGGGTGTGGAAAATAGGGCTTCCCGTCCGCTCAGCCGTACTCAAGCCACATGAATCCGCACAGTCAATCCTCGAAGAGCCCTAGGCCCCAATATAATTGTGAAACGGATCTTGGGCTGGGTGCTGGTGATATGGGTGCTCCCTCTATAACAAGTAGCACCAGTAGCACCAGGAGCACCAGGTGGTGCTGCTACTAACACCAGAAAGGAAAGTGAGGAGCACCAATGGTGTTGTGTGACACGTAGGAAAGTAGAGATTCGAAGTTAAGCTGATTGTCGTAAATAATAATAAATAGGTTGAGAGCCTTGAGTCCGTTCGGTCTGTGGTTGTATTTCTAAATTTATCGGTCTATCCAGACAGCCTGCTTCTGGAATTAAAGTTACTCTTCCCCTCGACCAGCACGTGATATTATATAACTATATATCCGATATTCGGCTAATACCGAATAGGAAGGTAGACACTATTCTTGAAAAGGTGCTTAAAATGATTGTCTTAGATGGTTTCTTGATTATATTGATCAACATATGATCATTCTTGTGATTATTATTATGGATCATTAGGTTGCTTCTTCTGCTAGGTGTAGGGGAGTTCGTTTTTACCCCTCTTTTTATGACCTTGTTTACGTCACTATTACCACCGACTTATTTGACACTATAATAGCCGACGAACGCCGCCGCCAACCTGTCAAGGAACGACGTCGCCTTGCTACTTCTCGTGGTTTCACTATCGATTACCAGCACGTGCAAGAAAGCCAGAAAAATATTATTTGTCACAAAGAGCTTACACCCACTACCCATGAGAAATATAACCGGGCTGTGGAAAACTGGGCACTGTAAGTACACTAAGAGAGCTGTTAATTCCCCTGTCTTACTAATTATAGCTGGAGACTTTTATAGAATAAGTTAAAGGAAAAGAACTTTTCCAAGGACGAGCCAGACCCTTCGCCTCAAATCCTAAAATTATTTGCTAAAGATTATATTATTACTTGCGGAAAACTTCCGTCCCCGAAATTAGCATGCCACAATCTGATCAGCTTCACGTCACGTTGGAAACGCGAAACATCGCGAACCTTGCCTCTTAACATAAAAAGGACATCTTGAATGTATTACCCCATACCTCTTGGACTTAGGCCTAGCGCTGACTTAATTTTAGTATATCCAGAGCGTACTTACAGCGAAATATGGGCTCCCTACTAAACCGAGGGAGCGAGCCTTAGTAACAGCCCAGGACATTGAGTATCTACTTCGCTACCTATTTAAGAAAGACAATTATAACTATATACACGAACGAGCTAGAGTGCAGACAGGATCTTCGCTCTCCCTCTTTGCCAGCTTGGGAGCCCGAGCAGGTACTATCATTAAGTCAAGTTCATATCGAAACTCAAATAAGTGCCTCTATTACAGGGTGAGTTTCTATCCAGCGACATGTGAAAAGCGTGGCTAACCCTATAATTTAGCACCTGACTTTTAATTTAAAATGGAGCAAGAACGGGCTTATTAAACGCTGGGTAACTATTAATCCCGAATTCTTAAAAGGATGGCGTAACCGAGACGATACCACGTTGTAAGTTATAGGAGGGTCCTATTGTTTTTCTAGATAGCTTACTTGGTCGAACATAGGCCTAAAAATTGGTTCCGGGAACATCCTGTACTGGGGATGAATTTTGTATTCTGGGTAATTATTTATGGTATTGCAGATGGCGCATTTAAATCTTCTTACTTAACGATCTCTTGGAAAAGCGACCGTCTGTGGGAAGAGAGTCGTGGACTCTCCAATGGACTGAATCAGCAAGAGATCTCTTCCATTCTTCCGCATGGTATCTCCCAAAGAGCCTAAGGCAGACAAAGCGTTGACGTTTTCGTCCCTACACCATAACTACACGAAGCTGGCTAAACGAGACGGATTCAGAGATGTGCTACGAGTCCATAGTATTAGGGGCAATGTCGCAAACAAGATTGACCGTATAATCCAATCAAGAAATAGTTTTTCCTAATGCCAACTTCTGTGTCCAGCCAAGGCATCAGAGGCTACACGAGGTCAGGCGCTTGACCACCAAAACCATGATACTTATCTTAAGTACCAGGCAGCGCTGAAGTCTCTGGATGTACAAGCTCTGTTCTACGATCTGGTCCCGGACTACGAGTGTCGCGACTTGGCCTCTTAGCACACAAACTTAAGCAAGCAATTCCTGTTCACTTGCCTACAATAGCTCAACGTTACAATGCAGCAAAGTTTGGCAATCTCGCAAATCTCAAACAGCTTCTCTGCCGAGGTACTGCGCCCGATACACGGAATATCCAAGATATTACACCGCTTCGAATAGCTGCTTCAAAGGGGTACAGGAAAATTGTTAAAACGCTTCTTAAAACCAATTAAGTTAATGTTAATGCTATATGCATAGCTGGGGAAACCCCTATACTCTGGGCATCTCTTTATGGCCATACCGATGTTATGCGCCTTCTCCTGGAGGCACACGCCGACCCAAATATCGCTGCCATCGATGGTGATACCCCATATAGCGTGGCTCAGAGATACAAACATTACGATGTTATACGGCTTTTTAGGAAGAAGTTGACTGAAAGTCCTCAAGACTTGGGTAGTACTGCTTTAAGCTAATGCCATCAGGTGTCACGGCAAGGTCAAGGTCAAGGCCCACGACCTCGAAGAGATCCCAGATCACCTGATTTCCAGCCCTAGCCCTATTCAATCACGTGACCACACATCCTACACCCTCCTTCCCAGCAACACCTCTACAGATAGCTCCTCAAGTTAGTTGTTTTGAATATGAGTCGCCCTATGTTCTGAATAGATCTTGTTTCATTCAATTTAGGTTTAGGACCGTGACATCAGGGCCCTATTAAGCTGCACAATGGGGGAAACCATCTGAATATATTAGTAGCAGAGTTATAGGCCGTGGAGTACGTTAATATATTAGCATTAGTAATATAGAGGTACTGGGTTCGATTCCTAGTAGGTGCCTGAGTCGATATTAGACCATCTATGCCGAGGAGGCCAGAAATAAAATGGCCGAGTATTTACCTGTATGATATGCAGCTGTACTGGAAACCAGTCCTACCTCTACAATAATCTAGATGAAATAAAAGGGCATGTGTCTGTTGTATGTATTATTCGGTCCATTATTATATACTAAGTTTGGTTAACATTGTCCGTTAGTCTCATAATAGATGTTAACTTTGGATGTTATCGGGGACCGGTGTGCGATTGGATGCTCTAGCCATGACATTATCACAAAGGATCCTCTAATCTATACCGATGTTGATATCTAACCTGTTTTATGCCAGCTATATCAGTTGCAAGATTTCCCAAGAAATTATTTCTCTAATCCTTAATCTTCATCTGCAAACACAGTGTTCCATTCATAGGTAGGCCCAACACAGTACGTCTTCCCCTCTGTTAGCACGCAGTCGTCCGCCTTCAAGGACGGATTAACCTCCAGGAAGAGATCCCAGGGAATCGATTCCTTTACACAGACAATAGTACACATATCTTTCTTCTCAATCTCCGTACTCGTCACCACATGCCACTTACCGCACCGCATCGTGGTGCCCTCCGCTACCGAGGCGTTGGTGGGCGGCGGGATCTCAGGAATGGCATACCCATCCGAGTAATCGGGTACGGTGGGATTTGTATCCGGCGCTGTAGTGGTGGAGTTGCCTGCTTGTGGAAATACGCATAGCACATGTCCATAGGCGGAATCGCTGACCACTTGCAGGTTCGAGCAATCCAGGTCCAACCAGGGGTTGTACTTGCGGATGCTTTCCCCGGATGCGTATTCAAGACCAAGCCCTTTCTCAATTGAGACGCAGGTGTCGTCTTTCTGGAGGGTGTAGATATCACAGGAGAACGGGATACATAGCTCTGTACCTTCGGGAATCGAGGTGCAGTCTTTCAAATTGACGTTGCCCATAAACAAGGACGCGGAGGCAACCTTATGCTTTGTTGCAATGGAGTCGCAGGTGTCGCCGGCGACGGTAGTATAGGTCACGTCTGAGGCGCAGAAGTCGTTTGTCTCCTTATAGGGATCTTTAAAGGGCAGCAGGGGGTCTGGGATATCTGTGGGAACGGACAGCCCACAGGCCTTGTTGATGTATTTTAGATCAGCCTCGTAAAGTTCATCATAGATAGAGTACGGGGTGGATTGCATCATCTCGTAGCGCTTCACGTAACAGAACGAACAGATCTCGTTAGAGGGCATTTCCTCGATGCTGGATACCGGTGTGAATTTGTCGATGACGTCTGGGTTTACCACTTGTTAGGAATGCGCAGGATGAAAGGATAAAAGGGGTGCCTACCGCCGCAGTACGTATCGGTTGTCGGGTCCTTCTGGCACGTCTCATTCCAAGCTGCCCACAGCCTACCGCCACGAAGGGAAGGCGCCTGCTCCTTTTCTTCAGCCTCCGCACAGTTGTTAGTGACCCCGTGAAACCACGAGGCAATAGACGTCTCACACCCTGTATCACAGATGAGGTCAGTGAGGGTGTTATTGTCCAAGCCACCCCTCCACGAGTCCCGCAGGAGGTATGTGTCGTCGTGACAGTCAATTCGTTGTGTGAGGGATGTTTGGCAGGTCTGGCCGAACAGATTTAAAAAGTCGGCGTCATGCTCGTCCTCGTACATGTAGAAGCCAGTGAAGTTACGCTGTCCGATGACCTTGGCCTCTCGGAACCATCCAAGAAGAGACGACGTGAATCCATTCCTCGTGTCCTTCGCCCATAGTGCGATCTCACCAACCGGGCTAATGGACTCGACAATCGCCTTTGTGACCAGATTGACCAACCATATGTCGCTGCTTTGTTCAACTTGGAATGCTCGTTGTTGGCAGTTTTCCGTGTCCAGGCAGTCCTGGGAATACGAATTGAAAAAGCTGTACAGGCCTGAACAAGAGTATCAGTTGAACTAAGTTGTGAATACTAAAGACGGAGTGTTGTAACAAACTCACCGGCACCCAATATGTGGATAGACTTCGAATCAATTATCCTCACAGCCCACGAGCTCGCGCATGTCTTGTCGCCGGCCTTGCAATTAGAGAAGTCGGGATCGTTCGCAAACTTCCCCAGGCTACGGCCAAACGGCTGTGGCGCAGGAGGACTAGGCTGAAAGTAAGGGGACTCTGTTTGAATCATTCCCATGACCACATTTTGTGCCCCTGAGAGCTGATACTGGTAAAGAACATTATGCTCTGAGGCGGTACCATAGAGCCATGTTGGGCCATGGCTCTCGATTAGAAAGCCCCGCGCAACGAAGACATCGAGTTGATCTTGGGACTTGATATCAAGATCGTGGTCTGCTGTCCAAGCCCATACGTTTTCCATATACGCAGACGCTGACTTCGGGATGTAGAGGAGTGCGGAGGCCGCAATGCAGCTCTCTTTCACGGACGAGGCTTGCTTGGGACAGTCCTTTGCCTGGAGACTGGATCCCGTCGCACCTCCTACACGGAAATGACAGTCTAATCGAGCGTTAGCGTTGTTTTTGTTCTATTTTATCAGGTTGGCTTGCACAAATCCTTACCCCAGAGTGCCGCAGAACCTTTCGTCGATTCGTGAATATTCCACTGCATTAATATAGCACCAGCCGTAGGCCCAGAAACCGTGAACATCATATTCTGAATTTCGATAATGCCCACGTCCCCTTTCTTACCCACCTCAACAGCAACACGGGGATTCTCCATATCCTGGAACTTGCTTCCAGTAGCCATAATCTGCGGCCAAACCTGGCCTACAATTCGTGACCCCAGGGGCACATGCAGTGTATCTTTAATCACGTAGACTCCATACGGGAAATACACAATCGCAGACATGTTGGCAGCGGCAGAAAGGATGCTGTTTAACACCGCGGTATCATCGGTTTTGCCATCTCCTTTCGCGCCGTAGGCCCTGACGTCAAAGACCTCGGATCCATCAAGACTAGCATACTGAGGACGTCGTCGGGTGAAATAGTTGTTTGTTCCCGGCACGTACGATGTACTTCCCATCAGCGCCTCCTGGCGTGGAATAACAGGCAGTTTAGTCTGTTGGGCGAAATGAATTCCGGTGTCATCCGCGTACATTCCGAAACCCCATGAATCGACCATCACCTCGTTTCCGCCAGCTAACAGAGGGTCTGTCCGTTTATCCGCTCGGATTGCGTCCTTCACATTAAAAAACCCGACGTTTTGCAGTAGGAGAGCGGTAGAGTTCTCACTATACAAGGATGTAAGAATTCCTGTTGCCGTATTCGCAATAAGAGCATCGACCAGGATGTATGAGCCGACGCCTTGATAGGTGCCCAATGGGCCTCCAGCTCCACCAACAATGGTGATTCCAGTCCCACACGACTCAATCACCACGTCCTGCATGGTCCAGGCCCAGTCCCAATGAACTTGGAGCGCTGTTTTGCAATTTACGAAGACTAGCTGACTAGTGGTGAATTGCTGATTGCCGAGATAGGCACCAAAGTTACCACCAACAAAGGTCAGATTGCTCATGAAACCTCCACTGCCATTCTCCATGTATATACCCTGCTGAGTATTGCCATCCGCCTGCGACATATAAAAGTCTATATTCTCGAGGGTGGTTCCCTGCGCAACTTGCCAGTGGATAGCGCACACATAGGCGCTGGGATCAGTGCGGGTGATATCTATTTTGAAATTCCGAATATGACGAAGAAAGTTGTTCTGGTTAATATACCATTCTTCCTGGTCCCCAACATACACATCGGACGTGATAACACCTAATCCGACAAAACTCGCTGCGGCCAAGATGGTTGGGTAGTCAGTGGGATCACCAAGGAATTGAGTATTATAGTACTGGATGATGGAGCTGCTGACGAGATAGGTTCCGGGAGGGAAGAAAACCACCGCAGGATACACTGTGCTCGAGCCACAGTCCGCTCCGCAGCGGTTTCCATGAGAAATGGCTTTGTTAATGGCAGCAGTATCGTCCGTGACTCCATCACCTTTTGCTCCGTAATCCTTGACGTTTCTCCATATGGGGTAACCGTCCGGAGCAAAAGGACTGATACCCCGCTGCTGCATGTTGGCCATCCAGAAGTTGGACCTAGATACAGCTCGCTTGCTTAACGTTGCTGTGTCCGATGGGGAATCGTTCGAGTGAAAACCAAGAACGCTCTGGTCCGCCACATATTCAAATAGCCCGTTGGGCTCTTTTAGCTTCTGTGGCGGCCGATTTGTATCGTTTGTTTTTGACCGATATTTGGCGTGGACTTCGACTGCGAGAGCCGCCTCTTCTCCAGTTGATGGTGTTGGCGGTGCGGACTCGGCCAAGATGCGCGCAGCTTCGGCCAGATCCGCAGGGATCGTGTAAGCGAAGCTCTTCCGGCTGTCGCCGGTTAAGGAATATAAAGCGTCTCTGCTGCGAAGCTGAGCGGTGGAGGACAGCTTGCTCACGCTTTCGTTCGAGTAGTCCAGCGGAGGAGCGTTGATGCGCTCTCCGGTGATCTGATCAGGATCTGCGAGTGTGTAGTTGTTGTACTTGACATTCTCCAGTCGGAGCTTGTTCACAACAGCCAAAGCCTCCAGAGCCTTCGAAACTTTCAACATAGCCTCGGAGACTCCCGCATTAGATTTGGGTGATGCAACAGAAACAGCTGCACTCGAAGATGCGGAAGCACCCTCACGCCTTAGGTGATGATGGAGATGATTGCGATGCGAATGTCCATGGCCAGCTGCTAAAATGGCAACCGCCTGGCACACCAGCAGCAGGTACGAGAAAACAAAGGCTTTACCTCGCATCATGCCCGCGGACAAATGTTTGTGTCTAAGGATGGGGTGTGCTGGCCACATATAACCAACCGTTCGCCCGAGCAAATTGTCCGTCTTCTATGGCCCTTTCAACCTCCCTGGCCCCGCTGCGAAATTCGCTCTCCCCTGAGTACTATGGATATCACGGATCCCAGAGCCCATTACCCAGATCGGGGTGCTCTCCCGGACAGACCCATGTTCGTTTTCAAATTAGGTAACATTGTTTAGCAGCGGGGAAATGAGATGTCTCAGGTACAACTCCATAGATTTGCCTTCGGGCTGGACCGGACCCTTCCGCCGCTCCGGTGCCAAGCAAATAGTTACGTCTTGGCGAGCTTTGGTCTTGCTGTTAGAATAAAGCTAGTCCATATTGGGACACCATGTGAAATACTCTGTATGTTTAAATTACTGTGTAATTCTAACAGTTCGTTTGTTTTAGGGCAAGTAGCGCTGTTTCAATCTGCTTATTTTGACAAATACTCATAAAGTGGTTGCTCCAGAAGATGAGGATTTAATATAACACTGGTGACGCGCTGTCGCACGCTCTGGCCCTGAAATGAAAACCGAAACGGGACAGTAGTGGAAAATAAAGGAAATTTGAAATGTGATGGGAATGAGGCGTGAATTTGAGCCTAGACTTGTTAGGCTCAGCCCAGGAAACTCGGCCCAACCCGCCAAGAAATGGGCTGGGTTGTCCGATGTAATAACCCGGTATGGGCCGGGTTACTTCCTGTCGCCAAGTATGGTAATATTGATTATTCAGCACCTTTCTCGGTCACATGTTGTTGATGATACAACATCAAGGGATCGCTTATATTTCCTATATTAGTTAGTTTACATTCTTCATTTGTTTACCTCGCCCTTTATAAAACGCGAGATGTTTTGGTAGTTTAGTTGAATCAGAGACCTAATTCTATCGAGGATCGATACTTGCGGATACGCGTATTTTATGGTTGACACGACGGGTTAGCCCCATGGGTTGCCAAGAGATAAAATACAGTAAATATATTACTTACCCATGGTAATATAAATAAATTACTGTATTAAGGGACTGTATTCTATTAAGAATGTAAATCACTGCCTTATTAGAAAATGATCTACAACCATGGCCCCGCGGGTTAACAAGTCTATTTGAGCCTTTGTTTCCCCTGGAACAATAAGCTAGTTTAGTTCAGTTAGTTTAGTTCAGTTAGTTTTATTTAGTCAGTTCAGTTTAGTTTAGTAAGTTTCGTTTCTTTCAGTTCAGTCAGTTCAGTTCAGTTTCGAGCCCACCCATTACGCCCATTACGCCCACTGTAATAGAAGGAGTATCGGGTGGAACAGGAGGAATCAATCAGTAGAGCAATAAGAATAGTATTTGGCGATACTTCAACTTAGGATCAGGTAGATACAGAAACTGAAGCTTAAGTTCCTTTCTCAAGCTTGGGAAACGCTCATTCATGTGCCGGGCACAACAGAGATAGGAAAAGCAGTATGAGTCATAAACAATATAAGTGAGTTATAAGCCACATTACCCCATTGCAGATCCTCGAGGATAGGGCGGAGTAAGGCAGGCCAACAAGATAGTTGAGAGGTAAGGAATTCTATTACACCCACGAAGCCCATGAGGCCTATTAAGCCTATTAATCAAGCCTATAAAGCCCATTAAGCCCGTTAATCCCATTGGCCCAACAGGGCCTGTTGGACACCGTAATATATAACTGTCATTTCGCCAAAGTAAGAAACAGTAAACCAGAGCTTGGTCCAATGACGGCACATCAACATATTGGAGGTAAATTATATATACTACATACTAAACCAAAAAAGCAAGTAAGCTAAACTAATTAGAAGAAAAGGAGAGCAGCCAATCAGAAAAACCCCTTAACAGGTGCATAATAGCGAGGCTTGGCGCGAATTTGGCAGTCAGGATTCACGGCGAGTTTTGCGGGCAGCTCACGCTGGCGTCACGGCCGAAAGTAGCCCCCTTACTCTCACTTCGTTCGTTTCAGGGCATCATGATTACAGAGAGAATATTTATTCTCTCATAGAATTACCCATATAATTCTGGCACCTGCCCACCATCCCTCATGCCTCCAACTCGTGCTTGATTAGAGCGGGAGTTATGCCGGTACCATTAAATAGACCTCAGCCAGGTATCCGCTCTATCGAGAAACTACTATGAGGACCGGTTGAACGCTTTCCACCTAGCTTTATTTAAGTGACTGTGTGACCGAGGAACGTTCGTAAACCTATAGTTGGTTCGTTTTTTTAGTACATAATAGCGTACACAGGCATCGACTAGTGTATTTCAACCGGGCTACCGTAGATGCAATGAACATGAACATAAAAGTTCCATGGATAGATGAGACATCATGATGAGTCTGTTGGCCTGGAACAAATGATTGAATAGGTCTTGCGGAGGTCTATACAATCGATAAGACACAGATGGGGTTTAGTTAACAGCCTCAAAGATCATCTGGCTAGGTATGAAGAATCTTTCTGGAACATTTGGCATACCGCCGAGCGGTCTGTGATCTTACAACTTACAAGCCCTCGAAGACGGAGCCCAAGACCCTGTGGCCACAATGGCATTGAGCTTATTCTCCACAGGCTACTAGAGCGGCTCACATATCCAGCGGATTAATTAAGGCGGTTCGGTTTAGTGTGCCTTGATTGTTGGTTCTTTTTATTAGTGCTACTACTGTAACGCTTGGAAGTCCGTAAGGGCTTTTTGGCTGAATCCTGTTATCTTCTATAGGTAATTCAAAAAAGCAGTGATTTGTGGAAGTGACATCTACCATTCATAGTATCTTTCTAGTCACAGTAATTACACATTACTTAAAGTAGGAATACGAGAAACATAATACCTATCCTAATCCCCTTTCCTTCATATTGAAACTCCCTATACATGACTGACTATATTAGCTTCATTAGAAGTTTTTAGTTAGTCGAATAGCTTTGTCTCGATACTTCATGCTTGCCACCATCCTAAAGTGTCCAGGAGAAAGGGCACTTAATGGAAATTGCGTTCCCGGCCGTCAACAACCGGGGCCATTGCACTAAGCAAGGGGGGGGTTCTTGAACGGTTCCTGAACTAAGAATCCGTGGAATCAGAAAATTACTATTCAGGTTCCTAAGCCCCATAGGCTCTAGGAGAGCCATATTTGTGGTATTTCTGTATTGACAGAATCCTTCAAAAGCCGGTTCGGTCCGCTAGTGCCTTGGCTTTATCTACAGGGCACCGAGCGTTATCCGGGAGAGGTTAGAATCCTCCGGAGCGCCCCCGGTCAATCACCTAGAAGTTGAGAATTTGTCTACAGGTGGAGATCACAATGACAAAGTGCTACCCCCTGAAGTCTTTCTTAGGCCAATTTCCGGTGGAAACCCCAAAGAGGGATTCTGGAAGCGGTATAAGAAGGATGAGGGGAGTCTAGTTTACATCCAACTTAACCAAGTTGGCTGAAAATGTCGGAATATCACCGGCTACTGGCGGTGTTTGTACTGCTTTGTTGCCTGGCATTGTCTGTGCTGGCGCAAGAATGCAGCAAGGACAAGCCCTGTGCAACTGGATGTTGGTATGTGCTTTAATATGCTGACAGAGATTGTCGCTTACACTCATGTGAATTGTGCATTTAGTTCGAAGGATGGCTTCTGTGGAACGACGCCAGACCACTGTGGGGAAGGATGTGTTGCGAACTGCGACTTCAAGCTGGCCTGCGATGCGAATAACCCTTGTGAGATTGGATGCTGGTATGGCATCACCTCTTTTCTTTTTTTAGCCCTGGGCTCTAACTTTGTTTATTCTCTCCTAGTTCTAAGTTCGGGTTCTGTGGCCTGGGACCTGAATTCTGTGCGAAGGATATCTGTGTCTCTGGATGTGGCAGGAAAGGTGAATGTGATCACGGTTGGGGATTAAAGTGGTCGGAGAAGTCACGGTGCCCGCTGAATGTGTGTTGTTCGGACTTTGTAAGTGTTCTAGATAGCTGCCTGGAATACACACAATATGCTAACCGCACATCTTCTTCTAGGGCTTCTGTGGCACCACCAAAGAATTCGTATGGCCTACCTCCTCCTAGATAAGCAATAGTACTGACACTGGATGTTTGGGATAGTGCGGCAATACCACAGTTAAACACGAGACATGTTCCAAGGACCGCTACCTCACACGCGTCGTGGGCTACTTTGAAGGCTGGGCCAGTCGGCGCCCCTGTAATGATTTCTGGCCCGAGCAGATCCCTCTCGGTGTTTATAGCCACATTAACTTTGCCTTTGCCACGATTAAGCCGGATACCTATGAGGTCCTCCCATCGGACAATCGGGATGTGAAACTCTATGAGCGGTTGGTGGCCTTAAAAAAGTATGATAAGGATATGAAGATATTTATTGCTTTGGGAGGTTGGACGTTTAATGATCCAGGACCGACAGCGACTATTTTCTCCGATCTAGCAGCCTCAGAAGAGAAGCAGAAGAAGTTCTTTAAATCATTGGTTTCCTTCATGTCAACATATGGCTTTGACGGCGTGGATCTAGACTGGGAATATCCCGAGGATATTGATCGGAACGGACGGCCCCAGGACTATAAGAACTTCCCTAAGTTTATGGCCAACCTTAAGAAGACTCTAAATCAGACTCCTGGTCGCAATGAGCTTTCTATTACACTTCCCGCCTCTTACTGGTATTTGCAACATTTTGACCTTAAGGCCCTGTCCAAACATATCACGTTCTTCAATATCATGTCCTATGACATGCATGGAACATGGGATCAGGGAAATAAGTGGACTGGTTCATACTTAAACGCGCACACTAATCTTACCGAGATCAAAAACTCTTTAGATCTACTGTGGCGAAATGATGTCGACGGCGGACAAGTGGTCATGGGCCTTGCGTTCTACGGCCGGGCCTACACTGTCAAGGGCTGCATGGATCCCGGATGTGTGTACGCTTCCGGAGGAACTGCCGGGGTTTGTAGTCACGAAGCCGGAGTCCTCCTTAACAACGAAATCGTTGAGATTATTCGGGAGAAAGATCTAAAGCCAAAGCTTTATAAGGATGCCGCAGTCAAGGTGGTTCACTGGGATGACCAATGGGTGTCCTATGACGATCGAGAGACCCTAGGCATAAAAGCTGAGTTTGCTCGCACCCAGTGTCTCAGCGGAGTGATGGTGTGGGCCATCAGCCACGACACCGATACTGCAGACTTTTCGCACGATCTGGCTAAGGTAACCAACCGCCAGGTGACGCTGCAGCGTCAGGAGAAGGACGAAGAAGATTATATTACGGAGAAAATGACTATCAACCAATGCTATTGGAGCAACTGTGGCGCGCCCTGTCCTGCGAACTGGAAGATGATCAAGCGCATCGACAAGTGGAGCCGCAAGGATGAGTACATGATGGATAGCACTGCCTGCCATGGCGCAGGAACTCGCTCTTTCTGCTGTCCGCCCGAGAGCATCCCTGAATGTGGCTGGTACTCACATAACAATGGTAACTGTAAAAGCGGTTGCCCTAGTGGCATGATTGAGATCGGCTCGACTCAAGCCGGATGCAAGCACGAAGAGCACCAGACAGCCTGCTGCACGGTTAAGGATAGTTCTAGCAAGGCACTTGCCAGCATGAACCTGTATGATACGTGCGAGTGGGCTTCGTACCCTCAATGCGATAAAGGCGTGTGCAGTGGTTCCAAAAGCACTGTGCTGGGAGCCTCGGGAACGGGTAGTGGAGATGTATATTGCTACCCTGGTGACTTCATGGGCCCTGAATGGCCCAGACGACATCTGACTGAGCGCAAGTACTGCTGTAACACGGAGGACAAGACAAGCAGGTTTGAGAACTGTGAGTGGTTCAAAGGCTGGGGACTGGTATCTGGGGGTCAGCGATGTGCCTCAGGTTGCCCTCCGGGTAAGATGCGCGTGGCCATGGACAGTTATAATTGGGGCTGCTACAAAAGTGGTGCCCGGGCGTACTGCTGTGACCCTGTATCATATACCGAGGTTAAAACCCCATCAGAACACCTACAGGCTTTCTCCAAGGCGATTAATAATTGGCTGTCGACCCCATCGTGTACAGAAGAACCCACGCTCGAGGGCTCACTCGAGAAGCGGGCAGCAGGCTGTTTGTTCGACGGATTGTACATACTGATTGACTACCTTACAGAGTTGCTGGAGTATATTCAATAGGCAAGACTAAGCACTACAAGGCGTATGCCGATGCATGGGATGTTGTGAAGAAATATTTCCCGCATCTCGGTGCGGACGACCTGTTGCCCTGGATTCACTCGAATAAAACCTATCCAGAATATAAATCCAATGGCCCGAGGAAAACTGCCAAATACATCGTTGAGTTCCCAGCCATGTGGAATGAAATGGTAGGTGAAACTGACAGAACTATCTGGTGTCTAGAAGATCTCTGTGACCAGGGAGAGTTCTGTAATAGCGACGCTGAAGAGCACGATCCCGCCTTGACCCAGCGCGAGGTCCAATGGAACGAGCAGGTGAGCCCAAGCCCTTAGCCCTTTACTGACTGTATCCTCGTCCCACTGACTCTTTATGCAAAAACAGCGAGATGTCCTCGTTCGTCTTGAGAAGCGCGCCAAAGCGAAAAAGCTGACATTCGAATGTAAGGATAAAGATGGTACGGTACATAAGGTCACATACACCCGCTCGGCATACCCTGGGGGTAGTGAATGGGCCCTGACGACCGCCGCGGCTAGGCAGGCTGTTGATCTTGACCAAAGAGAGATGTGTGTAAACACGCGTGTTCGCGAGAGACCGTTACGAGAAGGCGAGAATGTTCCTCACAATGTACAGTTGAACAGTAAGTTAGCTGACTTCTATTTTACATGGCTGCAGTGTCTTACATGTCTTGTCTTAACCAGCGGAACATGTTATCGAAATCAAGTTAATTAATGAATTCCTGGAATGGGCGCAGAATGACCCCAAATGCGATGTGGATTGTGACCTCATTGTTAACTTCCTTAATAAGGAGGTGATCATAAACGCGCCTTCTGTGCCGGGAGGAACGAATCCCAAGATGCCGCTGAACCGCATTATGGAAGAGCTTGGTAGCATGAACAACAGAGATGTCTTCCGCCTTTTAAGGGAGAGTGTTAACAGGGTGAAAGGTGATGTAAGGGCATAAACCAACCCTCTACCCCGATCCACGGAGACTAATAAGATCCTCGTATAGCTCTGGGGCCTTAAAAACCCCCCCGGCCCAGACTCGAAGTATCATGACTCCTGGGATAACATGATATCGAGAGGAGATTACCGCAGTACATTACAGATGTTGCGAAATGTACAGTGTCTTTCACTATCTATCTGCCTTTAGGTCTTTACTGATAATATCATATGCAGACTATCGCGGTGTTCCGCTACCAGAACAATCCCGCTGTCCGAAGACGCTTCCAGATGGTCTTTAATGGCATTACAACTGAGCTCCGCCGGACTTCCGAAGCGTATAAGGCAGCTACCGGAAAGGACGTTAATTTGGAGGATTGCTGGCGTAGGTTCTTTCAGGAACGCATTGATCAGACTGTGAGAAATGCCCGGGATTTCGTGAGAGCGGGTATTCATGAGATGAGGCAGAGGTGGCTTCCGTCGAGGAATCCTAATGATGAGAACTGGGTGAATCTCTGTGTCCAGCTGATCGAGCTTTTGAATTCGTTGCAGATGGATTCGCTTAGGTATATCTTTATGGAGGGGTTTAAGTAGAGGGATATTCTCCCAGTCGATAGAGTGCTTGATTATCTAGTGTCGACAATTATGGTAATATTGATTATTCAGCACCTTTCTCGGTCAAATATTGTTAATAATCTAACATCATCAGATTGCATTTATTTCCTATATTAGTTAGTTTGCATTCTTTATTTGTTTACCTCGCCTTTATAAATGCGAGATGTTTTGATAGTTTAGTTAAATCAGAGACCTAATTTAATAAAGGATCGATACTTGCGAATACGCGTAATTTTATGGTTCACAGTTATAAGCCCGGTAGCCCGGCTTATTACTAAATTGCTTAATCAAGTCTAATTACCTGATTTAAGGAAAAGCTATTTAAAACTTCTTACTAAGCTTTATAACCATGTTGCGTTAAAGCTACTCACTAATCCGAGAATTTATATTAAATTAAAATAGGGACAAACAGCGCTGCCACGAAGGTTTTTATTATTTTAAAAACAAGAGATAAATAGCGCGCCTGGTATAGCCTTATTTAATCCACGGCGAAATCACGCGATATTTGGGATTATATTAATCCTAATACGCCAGAAGAGGAATTACCGGCAATTCCAGAGAAACCAAAGATTCCGACGAAGCCAAAGAAGCTAGATAATAAATAGAAAATGGAAATGCAGCTATACACCCTTAAAAAGAATAAATATAATAAGGTAAAACAAGGACTTTAGTTATTTACAAAACTGTACTGGGATTAGTTGGTCCATTACTTGTGTATTATTTATATAGGAAGGAATTAACATTCCACATTTTAAAGTTATTAAAGCAACAATTAGCACTAATATCAGAGCAAGAGGCCCGAATAATATATGCATAATATAAGAAAGCACGAAATTCTCCTATTAAAAGCGGTAGTTTAGACCAATGGTTAGCTATGTTTAAATTAGTATATTATAACTACTTATCTGCTAATTTACCTAAGGTAATAGGTTAATATACTGTATACCACTTTTTAACAGTAATTTTATAATACTCGCATTCATGGGCCGATCAACAATTTAATTTATTGCAAGAAGATAAGTTAATTATATTACCGAAGATATTAGCGCTATACTAAGGATATATTGCAGATACAGCGGCGATTTAATAATTAAAATTAGAGGTGTTATTCGCAACATTAAAGGGATAATTTAACAACTAAAAAAATAATAAAAGAAGAACACATGTTTTTGCAAAGAAAAGTATTAATTTAAGGATTGCCCTTATATTATTAAGTTAAAACAACCACCAGGATAGTCACCTGATGTTGAAATTTAGGCTAAGTTTAATAAAATTCTTAATAGTCTATATTCAAAATTATAATATATATTAAAAATAATAATAAAATTTATATTAAAACACAAGGAAAACATATTATTAAAGTAAATTGTGATATTAATTTAGCATGCTACCTTTACTAAAAAAGTACCTTATTGCCTATAAAATAGCGTTATTCTCGACACAGGTGTAATAATTTATATTTGTAATAAGCTATCCCAATTTACTAACTTTTAATACAAAGATCGTGGTATCTTGCACGCCGGACAAAATATAATAGATATAAAAGGCACGGGAACTGTTATTTTTTATTTAAATAAGAATAATAGTATTCGACTTAATAATATTATATATATACCGGGTTTCCACACTAATATTTTATTATACGCACGAATAAAGAAAGCAGGTTATTAATAGGATAATAAGCTTAATTAGATTATTCGGCAAAGTGATAAACACGTTATTTGTTAATTACAGGTTATTAAAAACCTTCTTGTTGTTAAAGATAATCCACCAAATCATGATCACACTGTTTACACGATTAAGAGGTCAGCCAAGCCGTTAAGTTTATATAGAGATACGGAAATATAGTATTAATAAATAGGTTATTTTAGTAATAAAGAAATTTAGCACTTACTGGACACAGTTAACAGAGTAAAAATTAATATCTCTAATTTAAATACTAAGTGCAAGACATGTTATTTATTATCTGCATCTTGTTAAATCTCACGACGCTTGTTTATATGCGCGAGTAAGCTATTTAAACAGGTCTATTTTAACCTAATATAGATAACTCCTGCGTATAATAGCGATTATTGGGCTTGCTATTTTTATAATAAATATACCTAAATACACTTTATATATACATGCCCTTGTAAAAGCAGTGTTAGAAATGCAATTATTTATTTTATAAACTTTGTTAAGAATTGCTGGAATATAACAGTCCAAATTTATCGCTTAGACAACGAACAAATATTAGGCAACAAGATTACTAATTTCAGGTATTTAAATAGGATTAGCCATAAGACATTGGTACAAGGACAATCTAAGTAAAATAGTCCTTCTAAACATGCCAGAGCAATTATTATTTTTAGATTACAAGCCCTTATTATTAAGGTGAAATTACCTCAAAAATTATAGCTAGTAGCAATGCAAAGTACTGTTTATATTATTAATTACTTACTAACACAAATCCTTAACTAGAAAATACTATACAAACTGCTTTATAGTACTCCTCTAGATTTTTTAAACATGTATTTATTCAGTTGTCGCGTGTATATACAAGATTAGGATCTTGTAAAAACAAAAAAAATGGCTCCACGCGTGTTTATCGGCTATCTTATAGAATACAAGGCATCTAATATATAGTATATTTGGCAACCAAAGTAGTAAAAGGTTATTAAAGCTAGGGATATTAACTTTAATAAATCTTGTTTTTATAATCCCACCAAGCTGCTTTTTAATAATCTAATTCAAGAAACTGCACCCGAACCACCTGCTTAAGTGCTTGATGTGCTGAAATTATTAGAATTAGTTTTAAAACAAGTATCTTTTAATATTCTGGATAATATTTAGGACAGTCCGAATCTCACGCAAAAAGAAAAATTGCGAGAAAAGCTAAGTGGGAATAAAATAATTTAACAGCCCATGCCTAATCTAACACCTGATCTAACACCTGATCCAGATAAACGTTAAATGCCAGGTCACTTTAAATATTATAGCAAGCAAGAAGATGTTAAAACAGAGCCAGATTTACCTAGTTAATTACTTCTTAACTTATTAAATTCCTTATCAACCTCAGGGGGTGGGGATATGCCTAAAAATGTTAAAGACAGGTAAATATATTAACCTAAAAAGAAGGTTAATTCGGATAATATTATTAAAGGAAAACGAGCACGGAAAAAGAGAAATAATCCTAATTATATAATATTTGCACTGTATAATAGTATACTAAGTATATTTACTATTAGAATAACACAACACACTCCACAACACCGAATTTATAGGGATAATCTACTCTTTTATCCAAAATTATGGACAGAGATGCTAAAACATGTGTTAAAAAATAGTTTTATAATAGCTATAGTAAAAAAAATTTATAAGCTTAATAAAAGGGGTACTGTAATAGTAGTAGAATAGTTAGAGGCACGAGCAAAGGAGATTATTCTATTAAAATAGGTTTTTGCCTATAAATTTAATAAAAATAAATATCTTATTAAGTGCAAGGCACAAATCTATGTCCGAGGAGATTTTTAAGCAATCTTAAATAAAAAGAAAAGATCTGCCATGTTGGCCGTGAAAATATTCTAAATAATTATAGCGTTGGTTGCAGCATTTAATTTTAATATTATATAGTATAATACTATTAACATGTTTTTAAACGCATTGTTGGATAAAAAAGTGTATATAAAGATGCTACAGGGATATTAAATTCTAGGTAAGATATAAAAGCTTAATTAAGTGTTATATAGACTATAAAGATCACCATGTTTATAGTTCAAGGATCTATCTACAACACTAAAAGGCTTTGGGCTTTAACCAATTAATAAGGATTAATATCTCTTCTCGAATCAGCATTTATTTATAATATTTTATGTTAATAATATTATTATCGTCAACTTGCTAAATTCGCAAGCAAGAGAACAAGTAAACTATATAAAAAGAGCTCTTGAAAAACACTACGAACTGCGAGATATAGGCTAAATTAAATAGTTTTTAGGAATTCGCGTTATTCAAGATTATACAAAAAAAAAGTTATGGCTATGCTAAGACGCATATATTAACTAAATAGCTGCTTAATATTATTTAAATAATTTAAGTTGGTATCCCAAGATGCCCATGGAGTTAAGCTGTTAGTACTCGCCTAATTAGGAACAGGCTACAAATGGTTAAATTTATTATTATTAACAAAAAATAGGATCCACGCTCTACCCAGTAACTATCACCAGGCCAGATGTTAAGCGTCCTGTTAATAAACTTGCTAAATTTATAACAAATCCGTTAAATGCGTATTTTAAAACTATTAATTAAATAATTGCATATCTTTATTCTACGTGTTTTTACGCCATTGAGTATTCCGCCAATTAGGAGAGTTTAATTAAATAGGATAATATCTTTATCTATGCAAGCGATGCTTTATTTGCTAATTATTATAACTATAAAAGCACCAAGGGATTCCTTTGTATACTCTACGGCGGACTAATTAATTAAAAGGCATTAAAACAGCGTACGGTGACCACTTCTACTACTAAAGCTAAGCTTCTTGCTATTTTAGCAGCTATAAAAATATTATACTGGTGGAAGCGCATGTTTAATATAATTAAGTTTAATCCTAAGTATAATATCTTAATTAAATGCAACAATCGCCAGATAATTAAGTTGTTAACCAAGGAAGAGCCTCAGCTACGTACAAAATTGCGCCATGTTAATATTTATAGAATATGGCTGTGTTAGGAGGTTTAAAATAAAGGCATCAAAATCGAATAGATTCCAACTGCCGAGATGCCTGCTAATGGGATAATAAAGGCTTTATTAGCTTAAAGACACCAAGAATTTATCAAGATGCTTGGTTTAGCCGATGTGAAAAGCCTTATCCTTGCCTAGTTAGGCAATATTTTGGTTTTTATGCGATATTTAACTATCCATGACCTTGCAAGCTGCTGAGGGGGTGTGTTAACAATTATGGTAATATTAATTATTTAGCACCTTTCTCGGTTAAATATTGTTAATAATCCAACATCATTGGATCGCATTTATTTCCTATATTAGTTAGTTTGCATTCTTCATTTGTTTACCTCGCCTTTATAAATGCGAGATGTTTTGATAGTTTAGTTAAATCAGAGACCTAATTCAATAAAGGATCGATACTTGCGAATACGCGTAATTTTATGGTTCACATCTAGCTAGCTACATGACTTTTACAGACAGACCTCTTCTATGTCACGGCGTGAGATCAGATGAACAATTGAATTGTATTTTGTTGTGGATTCAGGGAAAGATAGCATTTAAAAGGAGACAAGACGTAGATTGAGCAGTATCTTGCCTGAATAGTTACAGGAAAAGGAGATGTCTCAGGGGTTAAAACCCCCGCACGCTTGCCAAGGCGCTAGCTATACTGTACGCCATATCTTCAACACATTTTGACGAAGACATCGCTTGAAGAACTACTGTGTAGAAAACAAAGCAACGCGAGATCGCGTCTATACTTGTGGAATTCAGGGGAAGTGATGCGCAGAGAGCTATAGATCAGCTACAGGCCAACCTAGCCTAAGTAGGAAATAGATGTCGTTCGTGGAAACACCAGGAATCACAGTATCTCTACCAACTGAGTCTCTTGCATTCCTATCTATGGTACTCTACCTCTAGATCTTGGGTGCTCGACCAACTAATTAAAGAATTGAAGGGTAGAATGGATCGTCAGATACACTTCCGCACCGCCAAGTCGGGCGGATCATAGTATTTCCGTCACAATACCATATACAGGCGGTAAGGGGTAGCAGAAAGCCATCACGTGACTACTCCGACTCCGAATCTTAACATTCTAGTCCTGTAGCTTAATCATTTTTAGCTAGTTAATCGGGTCGCAAAATTGAGTCAGTTTGAAGTGCTTATTTGAAGCCATTTTAGGAGTGTCCAGACGATTTACGTCACTGTTAGCGGGCTTATGCTTGGCGTCCGCCTACCGCAAATATTTAAACCCTCGTCCCCCTTCCCTATGCTATGATTGATATAAGTCAATAAAAATCTCATCATGTCGGAAGACACTCCTACGTCCACTAGACCTTCCTCTCCAGACAGTAATGGCTCTTTATTCCACCACAAGTCATGGCTCGAGCCCTGGACGCACCCTGAATTCCCACCTGATGAGTCGCGCAGGGATCGAGAAAAACGATTTAAACAAAAGGAGTGGGTAGGGTATACGTCTATGCCACAATTCCTCAAGCAATATACATTCAGATTCCGCGATCAGGCATGGCCCTGGGGCTATTTTATTTACCGGACCACCTATGCATCTGAGGAAGATTGGACAGCAGCCCTGGCCAAGCTTAATCGCTATTTTTACCACGAAGTCAAACCGCCTAACCGGGAATTACTGCCAGGGCAGTTGGATGCATACAAGCTTATCTATGAGGGGTACCGGAATGTTATTATTGAGGATCCTGAGCTAGACGGTGTCGGTGCTGATATTATCCTTAAAAAGCACCGAGAGTGGGTAACAAGGCACGGATTAGATACTTACGCCAGTCCCCGATTCGGTCACTGCTTGATGATTGATGAGCAATGTCTTCGATCTATCTTGGCATCTAAAGAGCCCGGAACTGCGGAGCCGAGCGGCTGTGATCCGTGGACAGGACCGCACGGATATATTAATATCTTGGATGTTGTGGACCACGATCCCGAGGACCCAGAATACGACGAGGGACCATTTTATAATGGGTGTATGCGGCTGGAGCTTGATGCTCTTTTTTGTTTTGCTTGTAACTGCGAGGACTACCCGCTTTGTGATCAGTATTGGTATCTCAACAGTCCAGAATGGGTTTTGTATACCGATGGAAGAAGCGCGAGGGGCGAGCCTAAGGATATGGTTATCCATTGGCGGAAACGGGGTATGAATATCTATGGGTATGAGCGAGAACCCTATCCATAGCAATTTTTTATGCTGGCGATATTAATCCCAGGATCGCCTGTGTACTCTGTCTAAAGGGCTGGTCCAAACCCTCTGGTACTATGCTTAGATAAATGCGATTTTGTGGTTAAGATGTAATCTTTTCTTATCTCCTCTTTCTTTCCTCTCTTTTAGTTTAAGTAATTACCACAGATTAATTTTATTAATCAGACCATACCGGCAATTAAAAAAAGGAAGCGTGGGATACATAAATCGTGGACTGTGCATTCCACAAAATAGGAACTCCATGTGAAATTTCTAACATGCGGGTACCAGTAGCGCAGTCAATCAAGTAACGCCATATACTTTCTCACTCTGCCCTCGTCTACTCTTGCTTTTGTAGCCTTTCTGGCTGCCTCAAATGGGAGACCGGGCCGAGCAAAGATTGATTCAGCAGAAAGAGGTCACTGTTTAGAAACTTGTCGAAGACGGTCGTAATCTTTATTGCAGTGACTAGTCGAGATCCAGTAGCCGTCTGTACACTCTGTTCAATGCTGAAAAATGAACAGAGGAAACTGGTTGCTAAAGCCATTCGCTGTACATAGATTACACGTTCCGCTCTAAATGCTAACTCCCTGTTGCGGATGATGTGCGAATACTGGTTATAATGATTAACCTGGCTGCAGTTTTGGGTGAAACAAAAGAACTATGAACCCCAGTTGAAAGAGAACTTTCCTGTTCCCCGCCAAATACCCCGCCATACTTTTTGCAGTAGGTAGTTGTCAGATATTCGGCTAGTACTAAATAGGAAAGAAAATACGGTTTTTTGGAAAGGTCTTAAATGGATGATTTTGAGCTGGCTGGGCTCTTCTTGATATATTTATGATTTTGATGATTGTTCTTATCATGTTCTTTCGCTTGTTGAGGGCCTTTTGGCCCTTCCGGGTGTTGGTGCTCCCGGTCTTAACAGTCCTTTTTTCTCTACTTTTCTACTCTACAAGAGCACTACCATGGCAGAGACATATCAAGAAGTCGAAAATCGCATTACTGAGGCCTGCGATTCTATTAAAGGCAAAAAAAAGACGAATTTCGCGTGTTTAGCCCGTGATTTTGACGCGCCAGTACGTCGACTACGAGCTCGCTTTAATAGTTGTCAATCTCGTTCGACTCGCCATCAAGCAACCAGAAGACTTAACGAGGCATAAGAGCTTGCAGTTATTTAGTGGGTCCAGCGGCTTGATTAAATATTTATTTCACCCACCGCGAGTATGATCACAGACTGTGCGAACCAGATTTTAAAGCAAAATGCGACCGACGCGGAATCAACGCGGGTAGGTAAAAACTGGGTAAGATGACACCTACATGTCGCCCACCCCCCCCCCTTTCCGCCCACCGCGTAAATTATTATCTTTTCTCATCCACCCACCACCAACCAACCAATTCTTATTCAAAATGGATACACGTGAGAGAACCATTAAAGCTGCTCTTGAAGCCCTTGAAACCAATAGAATTAGCTCTGTAAGAGCTGCAGCAAGGCTATATGGATTGCCTATATCCACTCTTCGCGGTCGTATTAGTGGTGCCAAAGAAAAGAGCATAGCTCATTAATTTTCACAGCGATTAACTCCTTCCCAAGAGACTTTTTTAGCTAACTAGATTATAAATCAAGACAAGCAGGGATTCCCTCCTACTATTACAAGAACTAGAGAAATCGCCCTCCGAATCCTTTGAATAAATAATAACCCCGCACCACTTGGCAAAGATTGGCTCTCAGGCTTTAAAAAACAAAATCCACGCGTTTAAAGCTGTATAGGAAAAAGGATACTATCAAGCCGTATTCAGGGAACAAGGCTAGAGCAGATATGCAGGTTTTATTAGCTTTTTTAAAAGATTACCACCAAATTCAGCATATCACCAGAGAACATGTGGAATATGGATGAGCATGGAATTGGTCTTAGGATCTGTATAAACTTTATAGTAATGGTAGAGAGTGGAAAAAAGTATACTCTTATTTAAGGACTAGAAAATTAAGGATAGGTATTAATTATTAAAACTATTAACCCACTTAGCCTGCCAAGGGCTAAACCTCTATAACCTAATAACTAGGGTGGATACAAAAGGAATCGTCGAAGAGGAAAGAGAAGAGAAAACAGTAATAAGACGATTGCGAAATAAGGGGGGGAAGAAGTCACATAATAGAGTGTACTATGTTGAAACCTCTAGGGGAAGGAGTACGTTGTGAGGTGCTAGGATAGCGGTGACTGGATAGTATATTGAATCTATCGTGCGATCTAGTATCGCATGGTGAGTTGTGTGTAAGTACAGGACGAGAGGCTTTCACCTCCTTCTTGTCTACGTGTCCGTAGCCCCTGAATGTGATATATCAGAAAGCTCCGGGACTAGGATGTCCGAAGGTGCCTTAGGCATCCTGATTTCCAACATACTAATCAATATACTAATCATGTGGCAGGCGAGGAGAAAGGAAACACGAGGGCTGAGGGCCCGAGTAGGCTGAGGGGCTCTAGCCCGTTACATTAGATACTTTATTATTAGCTTCCTCTTGCGGGAATAAACAAGTACTTGGTTTTTAGCATACAAACTTAAGCAAGCAGTTTCTCATTACTTGCTCACTATAGCATAACATTATACTGCAAAATTCGGCAATCTCGTAAACGTTAAGCAGCTTCTCTGCACGCGAACGCCTCCGATCCATCCAGACTGAGAAGAAATATCGGTGTGCGGATAGATGTCGGAGAGACTGATGCGGTGGTCTGCTTGCTGTTATTACTGTTAGCACGCTACATGGAGATAACACTATCAGTGCGCGCGACCAGAGAGATATCCAAGGGGTGGAGGCTGTTGGCTGGTTGACAGACACATGATCGGAGTTTTGGTTTTACCGAGTTTTAGATGGGTCCTGTACGGCGGACTGAATCGAGCATGTGGACAAAATTCGTAATTTTGTAAAATTTCATTGAGCAACGCGTAATTAAATTTATCCGTGCAATTTACTTACTTCATTAAAATTATACATTTTAATAAACTAGTATCAAGTGAGGAAAAATAATTACCAAATTAATTATAATATTAAGTACAAAACTAGGTATGATTACCAGGCATCTTGCTCCCTATTATAATCTCTCTTAAATTCTGTACCAAGTGCATATCCTTCTGCATAATAGTCACGCGCTTGGCATAAATTACCGCTAAATTGGCCACTAGATGCTTGTAATTAGTATATTAATTAGTATATTATAAAAGTATACATACTAGTAAATTTAGTGGCAAGTATTACCTCGGATGCTTTTTAAAGTGCCTTAATTACTAATTACTGCTATTAATATTCTCTACCTTTGTAAGGGGCTAGAGCCCCTCAGCCTACTCGGGCCCTCAGCCCTCGTGTTTCCTTTCTCCTCGCCTGCCACATGATTAGTATATTGATTAGTACACTCTATCATGTGACTTCCCCCTTTCGCAATCGTCTCATCGCTGTTTCCTCTTCTCTTTCCTCTTCGACGATTCCTTTTGTATCCACCCTAGTTATTAGGTTATAGAGGTTTAGCCCTTGACATTAGGAATCGTCCTTGTCTGCCTGTCTGCCCGCTCGCCTGCCCGCTTGTCCGCCCGCTCGCCTGCCTGCCTGCTCGCCCGCCCGCTTGCCTGCCTGTCCGCCAGTCTATGGGAATATCTTTACGATGTCCGACCCGAATCCACTCCTCCTGCTTGTGCAGCAGCTCCAGCAAGAGCTCCAAAACCAGCGCCTTGATATTCAAAACCAGCGTAATGAAATACAGCAACTACGTGCGGACCTTGATGCTTCCCGAACAGATGTCCACCAGCTTCGTACGCAGCTTCTTTCCGTCCAGACACCCAGATCCCGCCTGCCAGATCCGCCTCGCTTTAACGGTAAACCATACACGCTTCGCACATGGCTCCCGTCAATTAAAGCAAAACTTCGATCAGACCAGCTCGTAGGAGCTGATGCTTTTGACTATGTATGGGATCGACTAGAACAGTCTCAGCAAGCTTCTGTCCTGCACCTCCGCCAATCTGCCGAAGAAAACCAGCTATGGGATCCTGAAGTTATTTTCTCTTTTTCAGCGTCTATGCCATAACCCACGGGAACAGCAGGAGGCTATTCAGCGCTTTACTTCTATACAACAGAGGGATGACGAATCGCTTATCGCCTACCTTGCTCGTTTTGAACGACTTTCATATGAAGCCAATGTAAACTCATGGCCAGATATATCACGTGTTACCACGCTACACCGGGGCTACGGCCTAATCTCCGTCGAATACTAGAAGACTCGAATAATTCTCTCTTTGATCTTCCCTATAATGAATATATTGAACTTGTCCAGAGTACCGATCGGCGTACCCGTCCTAGTCCAAAATCAGCCCCGAAACCAGCTTTGACCCCGAATACAGACCCAATGGATACTGATCCGGTCCGAGTCAACTCAGTTAAAATAAACCCCAATCCTGTTCATGTTGGCTCTGTGAGAGTAGCCCGAGCTGCTTCGCCTGTTTTATCTGATTCTTCTCATGAATCCACCACCTCTGACCGCCGCCGTTTCCGACTTGCGAATAATTTATGCCTTTACTGCGGTTCTAATGATCATTGGATCGCAGACTGCGATGCCCGCTCTACTTTGTCTGATACTTCCGAGAAACCTCCGAAAAAGCTTACAGCCCGCGCCAGCAACCCGCCTCGCTATTAGGCCTCCTTCGGAGGCCTTATATAGGAAGGGGGTAGTGTAAGGGCTAGAGCCCCTCAGCCTACTCGGGCCCTCAGCCCTCGTGTTTCCTTTCTCCTCGCCTGCCACATGATTAGTATATTGATTAGTACACTCTATCATGTGACTTCCCCCCTTACTTCGCAATCGTCTCATCGCTGTTTCCTCTTCTCTTTCCTCTTCGACGATTCCTTTTGTATCCACCCTAGTTATTAGGTTATAGAGGTTTAGCCCTTGACAACCTTTACTAGAACAGCCTGCGACTTCTTCACATATCTCTTGAACAAGTCTTGCAAAAAGGTAGCTTTCGAATTAGCAGTTCATGGCCCTTTTGGTATTTCTTAATCTCCTGCAAAGCTTTTCCTTTAATATAGTTAATTTAGCTATTAGTAATATAGTAATTAGTGTAGTAATCTACTTACTTCCTTGCCTTTTTCTTACTAAACAAGCAGTCTTTATCTTGACCCGACGGCCTTAAAATTTAGAAGGTGTTTACCGGCACCTTTTTAAGCTCTGCTTTCTAGATTTATCTTAGGTACCTTACCACCTAAAGCAGTACGAGCATTGACTTTGGTTCGAGCTATAATATGAAGTATGCACGGAAGGACAAGAAAATAAAAATAAAAATAAAAAGATAAAATAGTAAAACAGTGTAGTAATTACAATAATAATTAATAAAAAAAAAATAAAAGGGTTAGAAGGCCTGGAAGAAAAAAAAAAAAAAAAAAAAAAGACAAAGACTTTCCTAAAAGGGTAATATAAATAAAGTAAATAAAAATATATAGCTAGTTATATATTTAAAATTTTTTAATTTATTTTTTACTTTATCCCCTTTTTTTTTTTTTTTTTAATATTCAAGGATATCCATCCACATTCTATCCCAGGCTCTAGTATCTAGCTTAAATTTATTAAGTCTATACTACAAGTTAAACATCCCACGGATATCACACCGAACAGCGGCTCCCACCAGGATACTACAAGTTAAGTAAGATTTCTTGGTGATAATTTCTATATCTAGTAATATACTAATTATTATACTAATTATAAAATAAAATACATGGGATTCCAGGTCCTACACCTAGAGACCAAGCAGGGAAAAAAAAGAAAAGCAGAAAATAATCTATTTAATAATCCTTATACTAAAAAAACACGGGCAAGAACAGCAGGGCTAAGTAATATTAACTGTTAAATTAAGCGGGCAAAGAATGCAGACCGGGCAGCAGTTAATTAATATTTAAAAAGATTAAGGAGTCTAACAAGTATAAAAATACTGTACTAGAACACCAGGAGGAGCTGCTTTAATATAGACAAGACAATAAAATAGCTAAAAGGTATTTGTATTTATACTAATATTATATATTATACTAATTATTATACTATAGAACTTAAAAAACTGATCAGCCGATGCAGTATAACAGTGTTTAGGTTATTCTAAGACTGTACTATCTACAATATTTGCAGATAATCACCCGGCCTGGGAGAATATTAATAAAACGGATATAATTCTTTATAAGCAGTAGGTACAGCAGGATAATATTAAAAATTATAGTAATAATAGTTTTCCAGATAAATAAACCCAGGAAAATGCGCAAAGATTATTAAAGGAGAAAATTACACACAGTATTTTATTAATAGAAATAATTTGGTTTTATTAGTCTTGCTACTAAAAAAAAATACTATCCAGAAAGTTATTTAAAAGAGCAGACAGCTAAATAAAATTAATATTAATAATATTAATAGTTTATATAATAAACTAATTAATATAGCAGCTATATACCCTTCTAATATTTTTTTTTTACTTCGGAAGACTGGGCGTGCTTCAGAACTCTTTAATACACAAAATAATTTAATCCTACTGGTTGGATTATATTGCCTGGTCCGGACTTCTAGTAGGATAAATACGATTTTGCTCAGCATAATAAAATAGATAAAAAGGAGTGGATTTGGGAAAAACAGCTTATATTTAAAATAGTTTATACAAAATGCATGCCTAGGGACTTTAATAAGGTTATCTTTTATCAGACTAAACTAGTTGTTTTTAAATAGTAGTATAAATTAATTACTATATTAATTACTATATTAACTTTATATTATTTATTAAATTAAAGTAAATGCGTTGCTATCTGCTATTTTATTTAGTCCCTTATTATATATAAGCATATCCATATCCATCCTATCAGGATTTATATTAGTCTGTACTAAACCAGTCCAGTTCCAGGCACCAGTAGGTTTTTTTAATAAGCCTAACTTTGGTGTTTTTTGTGACAGTATATAACTGTGAAGTTAATGCCGGAGTTGTTTATATGCCTTAATATAAATTCGTGTACTATTATTATAGCTATCCTAAGCATTAATTCTACTAAATCCTAGCTCGTCAAGTTTCATTTTACACCAGGTTAGTGTTTTAAAAGGTAAATACTTATTAACATCTATATTTTTTATATATATTAGCAATTATATTCTTTATATATTTAAATTTTGTACTTACTATAATCTGCAGTACACTCTTTAATCTCTTCTAGTAGATTAGGATTAGGAGATAAACCATAATCTTTAATTTCTTTATCTAGCCAGTAATAAAGCTTAACTGGCTGACCAGATACAGAATTTGGGTGTTTTGGTTAGTAGTAAATAAAATATATATTTTATATATATATAAACACATGCACTTGTTTTTAAATAATTAGTATATAAATTACTATAATAGCAATCCGATTAGAAAGAGATATAGAGTTATAAAGACTATTATTAAATAAATCCAGAAAATAATCCTATTTATATTAGTATAATTATTAGTATAATAGCTATTATATACTTACCCGCCATTAAAAAGTTCACTTTTAAAAAGCTGGCCCCACCAAGATTTAATCTGTATATTTGTAGTACTAGTTCCATAGTAAAAGCAGCTATTAAACAAGGCATCAGGTTAATATTTTTAAATAAACTAATAATAAGCTATGCCACTAATAGTGTCTTAACTCCCTAATCTGCTTGTATAATCTAGGTAAAACTTTCTGCGTGTTAAGAGTATAAATATACTACTAAAAAATATTAATAGCAGTACAATTTAATACTCCAATATAAATCTAGATAATATACCGAGAATATGTATTAATAGCTGCGTAAATCTTAATTCCCTAATATTATAGTTTGCAGTATCTATTTATAAACTAAATATAATTAGGTCCAGGCACTATATATTCTCCACGGTGCCGTTAAAGATTATTTAAACAGCGTGTAACCCCTGCTGGATCAAGCTGTTATATAAATGCAAAAAGACGGTCTTTAATAAAAGTAAGTATAATATAATAATTAATATAGTAATTAGTTTAATATACCTAGAAATAAGATGTATTTGTGTATAAAAGTATATATAAAGGTAACCATAGCTATATCCCTTAATTATACCTTTATCTAATTCCTCTTGGACTATTTTATTAAGTATTTAATTAGCCTTTTATTAATTTTAATAATCCACCTTTCTATAAATGCCTATTTTTTAACGAATTTAAACAAGCTGCTATAATATAATTTAATAGCCTTCCTTTTAAAAAACCTCCAATATATTTTTATCTAACAAGTAACAGTTATAAAATAATATTGTAATTTAAGCCCGAAAATATACTATATTAGCCTCTGGTATTCTAGAATAGATTATAATTTCCTAGTCTAACAAACACCAGCGGATTGTCTTTGTTTTAACTAAGATATTATATATATTTAAAAAATAATCAGAAATCTTTGCTACTAAAACTCCGTCTTTAACCTTTCCAATAATAATATCCTTGTAAGGATCAAGATTAATTAAGGGATATCTAGCTATATATAAAGCAGGCACTTAAAACTAATAATTTTTAATATACTATTCTTTTAAGTATATAATATATCTTAGTTTTGTGTGCAAGACTAAACCTAATTAAGAGTATATTACCGAATCCTAATAATACTTAGTTATTATTAAACTAGTCCAAGTTGTTAGAGCTTATAGAGATAATCAATTCTTGGATAATTTATAAATGCTTAATTTCTTAATTAATTAATTTTTTTTTTTTTTAAACTACTTACATAGAGATATTATGGGAGCTTACTTTTTAAAATAGCTAGGCCTAATTAGGAAGCAGTGCTTTGGTATAAGTTAATATAGTAATTAATATACTAATTAATAAAATAGGGCTATAGTTATTAAAATAGACTAGTGGATAAAATTATATTTCATGTATTTTCCTATATATATAAATAGATATATCATATTAACTAATATTTTACGTTTTGTTATTTACCTACTCTTTTAATCCAGAACTTTTAATATGTCTTGGACATGATATTGTACTAAGTATGCAAATTATTAGTATAATATTAACTATATAAAATATTATACATGTCCTTACTACAGTGCGGCTAATCCCAAAAACAAATAAACTAAAAGCCTTTATTACTAAAAAACCAACTACTCCCCTATCTGCAGTTAAGGTTATTAAACTTTTATCTAGCCTAAATACCACTAGCTATTAAAACCAAGCGTGCTGTACCTTATCAAGGTAGCTTTATAGTAGAATAGAACCGGGAAAGTAATAAAGCCTAATAGGAGTTTATTATACGCATGTAATTAGTACCTATGTCTTGTTTAAATACAGGCTTTATACTGCATAGTATATAATTAGGATTATAATTTTAAACAAAGTCCTCTATAATTAAGTCTTGTCTTCAGCCATGTAGGCTACGGGTTGTAGTTTGGCTTGGAAAATCAGAAGATAATAAATTAAAAGTATGGGGCAATAAGTAGAAATATTATAATAAGTTTTATTAAATAATATAGTAAAATATATTATAACTCTAACTTTTATATTAGGGAAGTTTAACCTTAATCTTTAACTAAACACTCTAATCGAAACACAAGAATATTTTATTAATGTTCTTTTCCAACGGGTCCCTGATATTGCAAATAATATCAAAAAAATTATTATAATTAATAAATTTACTACAAAGGATTACTATAAAAAACATGGTGCTATAATTTTTTTTATTAGATATTTAGAAAGGCACACTCTCGTTAATTTTAAATAAATATTTTAATTTTAATTTAAAAGCACAGGCTTGGGATATACACATATATATTATCGAGGCTTAGGATCTTGATTTTATAGATATTAAGCCAAAGCCTATGCCTGCCAAAAAAAACGAAAGAACAAATCTGAAGTAGTTCCTATTAAAAAGGAACCAGGAATTAAGAAAGAGCCAGAACAAAAAAAAAAAAGGACTAGGAAAGCTAAAGCAGATTTGGAAAGCATTTAGATTAAGGAGGAACCTGGTACAGATTTAGACAAGCCAGATTTTCCTACTATTAAAGAACTTTGTACAAAATTTTTAGAAAAAAAAAAAAAAAACCCTGCCAGCGAGGAGAATATAAAACAACAAAACAGTGGTAAGATAGATACCCCTGCTAGAAGAACTTGGTTTAAAAAAAGCTTGTTTTGCATAGAACACTGTATTATTTTTTTCCCTAATTACTACTTGCTATATTAATTGCTACATTTATTACTATATTTATTGCTATATTTATTGCTACATTAATTACTATATTAATTACTATATTTGATTACCTTATATATATATAGGTACTACGCTTAATTAAAAAAAAAAAAAAGTCCTTCGGGATTTAATCGAGTGTTTTTTTTTAATGTAGAGTTTTATTATATTATTATAGTAGTCTGTGCTGCGGTTTTTTTTTTTTTATCCTTGCGTACTATATAGTACTATATTACTTGTAAATAGCTTTAATATTATAATAATTTAGCATAGGCCACCTTTTTTTTAACCTACATACACTTAGCAAGCTTAACTAGTATATAAATATTCTCTCTTCTCTTTTTCTCCAACTATCTCTCTCTGTCTCTCTATTACTTCTGTTCTCTCTGCCGATATTGCTAATATCTTCGAATATAAGCTACTTGTAAATAACTAAGGCGCTGGAAAAACCTCAGACTACTAATATTTCAGCCTTTGATAATTCTATAGACCCTATTACCCCTATTGCCCAAACGGGCCCTCCTGTTTTTATTAGTTAGCGACGACTTACAATAGCCGATATTCTCTTTATATTTATATTCTTTTTCTTTCCTTCTCCAGCAATTTCTTTTGTATCTAGCCTAATTTAGGTGACTACAGGTATAGCCCTTACACTACCACCACAGTATCATGCTCTTTTGTAAGATATTCCATCTATTTGCCGCGCATCTGAGGCGCTATCGGCCTGAACGTAGAATTTATATATTACTAATCAGAAATTGTGTGTGCGTGCGGGAAGTGGCAATATGAAATTTTTGAAAGCACGTGATTTTGTCCACATGCTCGATTCAGTCCGCCGTAGTCCTGTACTGGCACATCGGCCACTTTTGATGTTCGAGTGCTTTTCTGTTACGACTGTTAGAAGTAGATACCCAATGCGATTTGTATTCCGTTTCTCTAATGATCTAAAGCAGTACTGTTGTAGTCTGAGTTTCCTTAGAAAGAAAGATTCCGGAAGGATAGGAAGGTACGTTTTACGACGAGGGTTGGCTGAATCGTTCAGCGAAACGGGGGAGAGATATATATTCTGAATTGTCGGTGGACCAGAGGGTCTGCAAATTGATTCAGCGTTATATTATTTGGAAAAACCCCTTACGCAAACGCACTAAGTCTCGCCCGCGGAATCTTTCGAGCTGGTTAGAGATTGATTCTGGCTCATACTTTGTAGGTACTTTTAGGGGCGATGGAAGACAAAGTACGGATGGGAGAGTCGGGGTTCTCGCCCATAGGCTAATTGGGCAGGCATGGTTTTCTGAATCGAGTGACGAGAATAAGATCTCTTTTCTACGATGCTTGTGGATAATTAAGATAGCTAGACGACTTTAAGAAACGTAAGAATGCTCTTACACTACGGGACTGATGGATAATAATACTGGTAGCAGTAGTAGTATTGGGGTAATAGTAATGATAATAATCGATGGAGTGGAGTAGTAGTGGTTAGAATAAATAGAGGGGGGTTTAGGCAGTAATAGACGGGATAGTGGAGAATAGTAGGCGCAGGGAAGAGCGATTCAAGAGAACGATAGAGCGAAAGGTTAGACGGGAGGGATAATTGATCCATAGTAATCCCGGGCAGGGTTAATGGGGTATATAGCAATCCCGGCCGGGGTCAGTTAGCTACCATAGTAATCCCGGCCAGAGTCAGGTCGGAGGATGACGGGAGAGGATCGGGGGGCTTCGGAGGATGGAGCGGCCATAGAAATCCCGGGCAGGGTCATGTTTATGTCAGAAAGTGCGCGACGGCACGGGGCGCACGAATGGCGTATCTAGGGATTCCGATGGTGGTAAGGTGGATACCAACGTGGTGCATAAGGATGGGCGGCTGGAGAAAATTGAATGCGACGGTATGGACAGCTTTGACGAAGACGAACAACGCAGACGAGTGGTCTGGCTGGGCTGGCATACTATCGGCACACCTACGGACTGGGGGAGCACTACAACGCCTTCAAGGAAGATTGAGCCTATGTCCGCGAAATTTCTTTAACAAAGCGCCCTTTGCATCCCGGCCTTTCATTTCGACTGTCACTTCAGCGTCTAGGAGCTGGCCCTTGAAATCCAGGGCCGGACTCCAAAATCACCTATATTTCCCATTTACTTTTCCCCTTTTTGGGTCACACAAATGCACAGGCACATTTCTAGTCACGTCGACGCCAAATAGAGACTCTGTCATGGATCACCCCATTCTTATCCTTGCCCACAGTGTGCGTGCGCTCTGGCTGCCAGTGCGCCACTCTCTCCAGGCCCGCCTTGCTGGGCTCTCGCAACGGGTCCGCATCGACAAGACCCTTATCGTTGTAGGAGATCTTCTCACCGGGGTGGCTCAGGTGCTCCATGTAGGCCTCGGAGGGAGAGGCAAATGGAGGGCCGGGGGCCAAGGGGTCCTTATGACGAGGAGATTCCAGACAGATCAGATTGCCTGCAGGTGAGGGAGCAAGGAGCTCGGTGTGTCGGAGAGCCCATTTAGGACGGAGCTCTGGGTTCAGAGCACAGAAAAACTAGATGGTTGTTAGAAGGAAAGACCAGAAAGACCAGAAAGATCCAGGATGGGTCGGAAATGGCACATCAAAAGTCCAAAGACAGAGTGAAGCATCTTGCAGGTCCCTCTGTAGGACGCAGAGTACAAGTGGAGAGAAAATGATAGCAATGACGGAATGGAGCCCAACAGCGTCAGTGAGTATACATACCGTGTAATCATAAATGACATCAAATCCATTTCGAGGTACTCCAATTTCCTTCAACCAGGTATCATCAAAGAAATCCCCCTGGACGAAAGTGACCTTCCCTTGCCCTACTTTCTGGTCTCGCACGCGGTACCAGCTATGGTTCTCCTTCTCCTCCTTCTTGCACGCTTCGACAGCCGCGGCGCTGCACTCCAGGCCATAGGCATCATACCCAAAGCTCGCGAATAAGAGTACGTCGACTCCACGTCCACAGCCCGGCACCAGGGCCTTCCGCCTCTGACCGTCCTGGGCGATGGGCCCGCCAATGGTACCAGCTCGCTGGACCAGGGTGTCTTCTAGCGCCGGGTTGGGGAAGCCACGATCCCAGGGCAGATTATCACCTTTGTCCCAGAGGGAGGCCCAGCCCTCAACATACTTGTCCCCTTGATATTTGGCAAAATGTGCTTGAACATCAATGTTGGTAGGAGTCGTCATGGCTGTGGGGTGGTGATGGAGTGCCCGGGAAGTTGGAGGTGGCCGCTTGTTTAGATATTCGATGGGAGGTGGGCGGATGCGCCTTCTTGCATTCGATTTATATGCTGCATGTCCACACCCTGATTAGAAATAACCTCAGGAGAGAAAGTAAGTATTGATTCGTAATAAGGTTGGACGAAAGTCTCCACTCGATCGCCCCCACCTCACTACTATATTAATGTACATTGTAATTTCAAAGTTGAATCACACATTCTCCTGAGAGATTGTATAGTAACAAGTTATACACAGGAAGACCAGCTAGCCACGCAACTCCATGCGTAGGACTGGGCCACTGTGCTCTTCATTCTCAAATTGGATTTCCGGACATTTAGAAATTAACGGTGTCTCGATTTAACTACGGGTCGGAAATGTTTACTCCAGTACCGTACCCCACAATTTATGATGTAAACGTTATATAGCGTCGGCTGGATCACTAATCCTATTGACATGCTAAACTTCGGGTACGTATTGTCGAGCGGTGTAAACGTCTATTTCATTACGGGAAATGCTTTGGCCAGGAACCTAACTGTTCCATAGAAGTTGTTGCACACTTTATACACCTTTCAACTCTGCTCGAGGTGGATTCTGCTTCGATTTCTCGCCCTCGCCTCCAGCCTGCAGACTCATCAAATCCTAGCAGTCACCAAATCTGTACTGTAGAAAGACGACTCATCCATGTATGGGTATTTGACGAACACATACGAGCCAGAAAAGACAGCGAAAATGAGTTTTGTCCAATGCCTTGCAGAGACATTGAATTCAGGGCCTTCGACAACCTCACTCTTTGGGATGGTTCTTCATCCTGAGCGCCCTCAGGAAGTTTACAGGCCTTGTCATGATGCGTCTGAATATGTTGCGGATTATTTCACGTCAAGTTTGCGTATTGCCTGCCTTGCCTATAACAACCGTTGTATCGGCGCTAGTGATGCCTTCAGCACATTCCTTGGCAGTCAATCGCAGCGAGCCTTTCTCATCCGTTAACCCAGAGGCTTGATGCGATCTGGGCGAACTCCGTGCCAAAGAGAAAACCTCAGCCTTTACAACGATCATCCCTCTAGTGTCTCCGCCAGGATGAGGGATTTTGGCGCCACGCCATAGTCGATCCATCTCGGATAGCACTTGGACCCGCACCAAAATTGGCCAAAACATTTAGAGAGGTTCGGCCATGGGTAGGCACTGTTCAGGGTCATGTTGCTGCACTCTTTTCTTCCAAGTCACCTCAGTGAAGACAGCTGCTATATCCGGAAAGCTAGCTGCATCAGTTGCAACATTCGAGCGATCCAGCAGATTTTCATAGATATCATTGGACGTTAGCTACATCAATGACGTGCCGTCAAGAAGGCTCCGTCGTTTCCAGAGCCCAACCGGCTTGATTAGATAAACGCCCAACCCCCACTCTCAAGAACTCCAGACAGCACGTCCCATACTCTACCCCGACACAAACAATTGTCGCTAAACTATTCGAACTGCATGAGCGCCTCTACGGCATATAAAACTGGAGGTGCGTTACCGGTTGGGTGTATCTAAATCTTTCATCAGGGCCATGACTCTTCGACAAGTTCATTGACCTTTTTTGTTCCACCTTATGATAATTCAATTGCCACCACGCACGTCGTATATACGATGGGGGAGCCAATAAGTCTTGCTTCAGGGCTTTGACTCTGGCCACCTTCGCACTCCAGTCTAGCATTACGCTCTATGATACAATAAAAAGCTTCCACTCTCATCTGAAGCGCGTATGCGATCTCCGAGAGGAATTAGAGGCGCTAAGTGAAGTTTTGGGTCCCCTCACCGAAATAATGAACACTGATACCGACTCGGACCTCGCGGCGTTGAAACTTCCTTTACTACGGTGTGGTAATGCCTGCAAAGAATTCAAAGGGAGCTATTAAAATGCTCGTCAAGATCAAGTGAAAGGCGGACGAGCTTTCGAGATTGGGCTCGGCATAGGTACATGGGAGATGATATCGATGGGTTCAGGCGACTTGTGGCTGGAGATAAATTGACGATCAACGTTGCTCTGACAGATGCAAATCTGTAAGTTTAATCTGTACCCGGCAGCATACCAACCACCCGTTACTCTGGCGATATTAACCCTGTCAGTCGAAAATCCAGCGCAACTGCCGAAAGCCTTGCATCCTACCAGAGTCTAATCGAGACTGCCAAGGCCGAGCTTGAGGTTCATCTGGAAGTTATTGATAGCAAACTTGAGGCTATGCTGGGGCGAAACATGCCAAAGTCTGATATGGCTTCAACAAAGACTTGGCATTCTTTACTTTCCGGATTTCTTCATATTCACATTGGTTTGTCTGTACACTCTATAGATGGACACTTAGGTCTCGCTTCGGAATGTTACGTCCGATTCGCTACATACTAGCAATGGACATGAAATCATTTCTTGATAATAGCAAGACACGGCGTCAGTCCTGTTTTATTGGCTATCACACTACCCTGTTAGTATGTATGGTACTGTACTGTATTGATAGATATATTATTACATACAGTATGAAGATGGACTCAGACGATGGAGGGTCGTCAAGACGAGGGACTTTCAGACTAAAAAAAAAAAGCCTTGAGCGAAGTGGATTACATACCCCACTGCTCTGCAGGCCAATTAAAGTGTACAAGAGCCATCCCTAATATGCAGTTGACAAGGTTGCAATGGGCAGGAGGGTCATGCAGAAACCCGCAGGAAACTGGGGGCTCGGGCTGACTTGCTGTTTGTTTATTGTCTATCCTTAGGGACTGTTCTCGTCCCTTCATTATCCTCTCAATTCTTACTCCCATCCTTCGGCCTCCATGCCTTCATCTGCGCTGCTGTGTGACGTCTAAATCCATCGGAATGCTGCCAGACATGAATATCGGCTGGAAGCTGGAGGTGGGCACCACGGTCACATTTATCAGTGCTTTTATCGTTGTAATGCTACGGACGCTTGCGCGCACTCTATATGCCACTCTGGGATGGGATGACTATCTGATGCTGTTTGCTGTGGTAAGAAACCATTCCCTCCTTTCTCCCACTACGCAGACAGGACTTTGCATGGACTGACAGGTGATGATTGACTAGGCGCAAGCCTTTGTAGCAACCATCTGCGACTACATCGCGGTCAACGGCCTGGCTAGCAACGATGCACATCAACTTATCCCTTCACTGGGCGGGAAACCAACCCTGATGAACTACCTCCAGGGCAAGAGATACTTCCTGGCCCTTCCCGTGTTCCACGCTGCCTGTCTCACTTTTGTGCTCGCATTCAACATCTTCTCAGGCGTCACCTGTGTGCTGCCGCCCGCCGGTCCTCTGACGGCCGACGTGGCCAACGAGGTCTTCTTGCACGGCAACCTGGACGGCGCCCTCTGATTGTCGACTGTTTCAACAACCCAGCCTATCGCACTAACATGGTCGAGAGCGTCCGCTTTCTATCTTACGTCGGCGGCTCTCTCCCCGAAGCCGTCGGCGATGCGCTATCCACCCAGGTCAAGTTAATATCCGTCATGTGCACTTGTGAGACCCTCCTATTCCCCCTCGAGGTGCCCGATAGCCCTGCCGACTGGCAGTACGTGACAATCAGCCGCTTCTTCGGGCACATCTTCCGCCCAGACCGTGATGGGCTCTCTGAGCTGGTCCTCGTCCGTCAGCCCGACTACGAGCAGTTCCAAGGCGCCTTCTACACCTTTCCTGAGCGTCAGGAGTACGCCTTCAGCTACCTCTTCGCGCAGCATCCGCACCATCCAGAGTCGTGGGTCTTCCGGGCCCGCACCGACGACATCATCGCCTTCACGACAGCAGAAAAGCTGAATCCCATCGCCATGGAGAGCGTGATTGTGGCCAGTCCCAAGATAAAATCCGCCGTCATCCGTGGCCAGGGCCAGTTCCAGGCCTCCCTACTCATCGAACCTTACATCTATCCGACCACCCCTGCAGAGGAGCGATTCATCCAGGATATCCAGTCGAGTCGCGACTGTCCAGCCCACGGCCGCATCATGAAAGGCTTCGTCATGCTCACGAAGCCGGACAAGCCCCTCCCGCGTGCGGGAAAGGACACCGTCCAGCGCCATGCGGTGTTCAAGCTCTACGCGGAAGAGTTCCAGGCCTTGTATGATCGGATGCGGCCACATGTGGAGAGCGAGACCAGTACGATCGCGTCTCCCCAGCCATTGGCAAAAGGCGCATCCTCAGCTGTGATACCGTCGACTTCCCTAGATCAACAGATCGAAGAGGCCCTCGATCGTCTCCTCCCAAGTGCGATCGAGAAAGCCGTACACGTGATGCTAACACGACTCCTATCGGGTCTGAACGGGGCAACAACCACTTCTTCTAATCCTGCCGTCCCGTCTCCAACAACCGTTAAGAAATCCATCAAGAATGGGATCCACTCTGGCCCTAACGATCTCAAAAAGTTAATCTACAACCAATTATCCGAGAACCTGGACACAGAGAGACTGAATGATGATTCAGATCTGTTTCAATTCGGGCTTGACTCGCTGCAGGTCGTTGAACTGGTGAAGATGCTGAATGCGTATCTGGAGGAATGGCGGCCCAATGTAGACCGCCTCGAACGAAAGGCTGTGTATAATAATCCAACTGTGAATGGGGTTGTGTCGCTTATGATGTGATGATTACTGTTTAAAGCAATCACGGGAGATATGTCGCAGGAGTAGAAATGGAATGTCTACATCAATGTACTATCAACTAATACTTCTAGAAGGGTTAGAAAAAGTTTGTCGGTTCTGTCACGAAGTATTATTGATTATAGATCTGTGATATATATTATCCTTTTAGTTTTAATTATTTTAGATATTTGGCACGTTTACAATTCACCTCCCATTGACGTTCAAGCTCCAAACACCCAATTCCGAAGGTATTGTTCGTCACAGGACACCATCATCAAAGCTGGACGGAACAATCAGCCAGTTGTATAATCCACCGTAGCGTTCGTAAGAACATCATACGAGAACCCCGTTTGGGCTGGCTGATCGATGAACAAATATTCGATTCCTGGTTCCACGGCCAGGGATTGGCACTCGGGGAGTTCGAATCAAAGTTAGTGAGACGTGGTCCTGCCCCGGAGTACATCGACGAGATGGAACTTGCGCCGGGTCCGCCACCAAGGTAGATGGTCAGGGGTCGTGGAAGGGTCATGCTGCGATGGAGTATAGAAGAAGTAGATGTTGCTTGGGTGGGGAAAGGCGGAGGTGGGATTGGGAGGGAGGTGGATGTGGCCCGTGTAGGGCGAGGTGCAGAGGTTGGTCTGTAATGTTTAGATTGGTTAGAGAAGGATGTATGGAGAGGTAGTACCTGTTTGAAGGAGAGGGAGGCACCGGGGATTTTCCATTGGCTGTGGGTGAAGTCTTGGAGTTGTGCGAGGCAGAGAGTAGATAGAAGGAAGATGGCGAGAAGAGCCATTTTGACGGTGATGATGGACTACACAGGAGGTACGTTAGAGGTATTTATATCTACGAGAATCAATGGATGTTATGGTAGAGGATGGTATGAAGAGCTCGTATCTTCTAACTGGAAATGGATGGCTCTATGAGTCTATGCTAGGCTTGGTGCCTAGTACAACTCCGTAAATGGGGCTCAAATCTATGAGGTCATTAAAAACTAAGATGGATGATATTGACACTGATTGGTCTATATTACATGACTATAGGCATCTTGTAAATGTGAGACTGCCATGGTCCTAGTTTGCTTTAAGGGTATTGAAATCTGTTGCAATTAGGGTCTACAATATTATACCTAATTGCCACGGACCCACCTGGGGCTCAAGTAAAAATGAACAGGTGTTGCAGTGCTATCCTTTAGAATTATGTGTGTAATTCTATGAGAGCTGGAATAATCGCTTTGTTGTTGATTATTGTGTTGACACCTCTTCAGTCCGGTTCGTTATTTCATATGATGTCCCAATATAGACTAGCTTTGTCCTGACAACTAACCTTAGCAACGGGGGATTTATTACCCAATTAGGAAGTTCGCCCAGCAGTCCTCAGTCATGATGATATTTAAACCACTTTGACCATGATTCTGAGCAATCCACACAATGGCGACTTCTCCAGTTCCAGATACTGATCCCGAGCAGGAATGCCTCTCGACGAACGCAGTAGAGGAAGAAAAATGGAATCACCCACGGTCCAACGTATTCAAAGTCCTGGCAACGTTTCTGAGTTTCCTAGTAATGGGGGCAAATGATGCTGCTTACGGAGTATGTACAGACATTCCTCTATTCATATTATAGCTAACATACAATAGCCCCTGATCCCATATGTAAGTCCACACTGCCAATCAGACCATAACTAACGAGTTAGCTCGAATCCTACTACAATCTCTCCTACACCATCGTGTCACTTGTCTTCCTCTCTCCACTTGTCGGATACACGCTGGCCGCTGTTCTGAGCCACAAAATCCACATCACACTCGGTCGTCGTGGCGTGGCCTGGATCTCCCCCGGCTGTCATATCCTAGCATACATCGTCAACTGTATCCATCCACCGTACCCAGTGCTCGTGATATCGTTCATCTTCGCCGGGTTCGGAAACGGACTGGCTGATTCAGCATGGAACGCCTGGATAGGAAACATGGCCAACGCCAACCAACTCTTAGGTCTTCTGCATGGTTTATACGGCGCAGGGGCGGTTCTCAGCCCCCTCATCGCGACATCACTAATCACCAGAGCCCACGTAGAATGGTACTATTTCTACTATATCATGGTATCCCCCCAAGTCCCCAATCGCCTGACAATGTTAACATAGATAGACCGCCTGCGCAACCATCGAGCTAATCTTCTGCGTATTATCATTCTGGGACTCCACCGCGACCAGCTTCCTCGCAACCCATGTCCAAGACGAGCAGGGTGGACTGCATCAAGCGCTATGGCAAAAACGTCACGCCAGAGTCACTTGGATCTGCGCGTTCTTTCTCCTCGGCTACGTGGGGATCGAAGTCGCGCTGGGCGGATGGATCGTCACGTTCATGATGCGTGTTCGTCAGGGTGAGCCCTTCGCGAGCGGAATGGCTGCTACGGGGTTCTGGCTTGGGATTACGTTTGGTCGTGTGGTGTTGGGGTTTGTTACCCCGAAGATTGGGGAGAAGGTTTCTATTGTTGTGAGTCTTCTTTTTTTTTTTATATACTTATCTATATCTAAGTCTCTCTTTCTTTTATGAGTATATGAGTAACGAGGATAGATATATTCTCTATGCCAAATGGTATGCGGTCTGATCCTCTGGCTCGTCCCGAACTTTTATGTCTCCATCGTGGCCGTCTCCCTACAGGGATTCTTCCTTGGACCGTTCTTCCCCGGCGTGGTCATCGTTGCTATGAAGCTGTTGCCGCGCTCAGTGCACGTCAGTGCGATTGGCTTTGCAGCAGCGTTTGGAGGCGGCGGGGCTGCGGTTCTTCCATTTGCCGTGGGTGCAATTGCCCAGGCGAAGGGGGTGCAGGTCTTGCTGCCGTTTGTTATCGGTTTGTCGGGGGGGATATTGCTGTTGTGGATGGGATTGCCTCGTATAAGATAAGATATTTAGCTTTGTGATGTGTTCATTTTCCTGTTTTCAAGAAAATCTTTACTGTCCCAGATTATAGATGTCCCACCCCTGGCCGACCTTCCAAATTGGTATCTGCCCCCCAACTTTGGAACTCGTCCAATTATAACCATCTCTGCTTCCTTACTATATGAATAATTTAGTCCACCAATCCAATATAACTAAATAAACTAATTCATCGTCCGTTTCAACATATCCCAATCGATCTTCGGTCCTGCAAACTTCTTCCGTCTGTCACTCCACATCAACAACACGAGAACGAAAACCCCCACCACCACAGCCGACCCACTGCTTAATTAGCATAGATATCCCATACTCCTTACGCACAGACAAAGAAAGAGGAGGGGAAAGGAGGACATACTAATTCATCTTCCCCGCCGACGTCGGCAACCTCATCGGAAAACACACGAACACCAACGTGAAGAGAAAACACGCCACGGAGAACGCATTGACCGCATACCCGTACCGTCCCAAATCGAATGGACGACGAGGCAGACGACCACGTCGACCACAGAGGAGAATCGCTTGTGGAGCGGTGTAGGTGAATGTCAGGAACATGACGGTTAGGTTCAGAATGGAGTTGAATGCGTCTGTGCTAGCGATGTAGAGGAGGCCATACATGAGGACGAAGACGGTAGTTAGGAAGATGGTGCGTACGGGAATGTGGAATTTAGGCGAGACGTGGTTCCAGTAGGAGGATAAGGGGAGGCCACACTAGTTAATAAAGAATTAGTTAGCTGGGGGGTATACTGGGTGGATGACTGACGTCGCGGGAAAATGCCCATGCAATTCGACTGCTTGTGATCCATTGGCTCGGGAGACAGGCTGTTCAATTAGTATGTATTGCATGGGCAGGATAGGAGACGAACTGTAGTAGAGAAGAACGAGATAGGCTTGGAGTGCCGTAGCGGCTTTTCTACTATGAGTGGCTTGATAGAATATCTCCAGCGAGGGAAAGAAGGCGTTCTGAACGGCGGTGATATCTTCGATACAGTTTATCATGACGATTGCACAGGGAATAGCTGTGACAACGCCTATGAGCATGGCGATGTTCCTAAGAGAGTCAGCAATAGCAACCCGAGTGTTGTCGGCGCTTACATCACCAGGGGAAGCTTGCGGCCTGGTCGAGGCATCTCTTCTGCTATATGCGTGACAGCACCGTTGCCTACATAGGCATACTGAGCGAGATTGATGCTCAGTAACCACGAGGGCACTTTGGTCCATCCGCTTGCCCCATGATATTCAGTAAGCATCTCGGGATGGTAGTGATTTCTTCCCATCACCAGACAAGTGATGATTACCATCAAGAACCCGAGGATAGAGAGAAACATGGCAGAATTGGCCAGACGATCCACATGCTTATGAGGGATGGCAAAGACGGGAATTACTAAGATAATCAGGATACCGGTGCAGACAAAACGAGCAGCACGTACAGCTCAACGCCATAGTCAAGACATAGCACAGATATACCTGCCACTGCTGCGGCGCAAAATGCGGATACCAGAAGGTTACGATGCCGAATGTCGAAGTCGCCACGATGATCGTCCCAGACGCGAGAGCCATCCACCACCCGAGGACGTTGCAGATGCCAACCAGGAAAGCAAGGAAGTTTCTGATCGAGTGCGGAGCCATAATATACGTGTAATGATATTGGCCCTGGACCGGTAAGCCAGTGGTACAAACGAAACAGAGAATGACTAACTCCGGAGGATGGAAATGCAGAGGATAATTCGGCGAGGCCTAGGAAAATTATCCATACTGTCACGCCCGAAATGACAGGCCCGAATACGGAGGTCGCTCCACCACCAAAGCGCAGCACAGGGCCAACGGCGGCTGAATATCCCAGCCACGCATTGGAGATACTGTTCAGTCAGCATTGTCTGTTGTTGAGTGAAAGACTTGCCTAAAAGCGAATCCAATTGCTCCCCCCCAGGAGAAGGATCGATCGAGTTCCGCTCGGTGACCCTGTGCTTCGAGGATAGCATCGTCAGATTTAATTACGTCCTCGGAGATGTTTTCCACCTGTGTGGGCTGTTCGTTGGGCTTGACATCAAGCGACATGTTTGCGAGGAACATGGTTGGGGACATAGGTGCAATGACCCAGATATATGAAGCCAAAGCATGTGCATTGATTCCACTTATCACATGCGGATGACAAAAGAGGAAGTTGTTACACTGAGACAAAGCAAGGACAAGGAATGTGCAGGACTCTTCGGACATATTGGATGGATGTGTTACGATATGGCTTGTTATTGTTGCTACAAATGTTGGTATGGGAGTATTGGGCTATTGCCTGTTACTCCTATATTCTGACTCATCCAAGCAATGGAATTCTTGGCCATTAGGGTAATACAATCAGGTACGAAGATTGGAATCGAGCTATGGAATACGAATTGTGGGCAAGGTATAGGACATCATGGTGGTACGGCCCTTGCATCGCGCATGTAAGGGAATCCAAGGCAGCAGAGTTCAAGTCCGTGGCGAGAACGGATCGGGGTGTCGGAATGGACCAATACTGAAGTCGTCTTCAGGGCTGAAACTGATAGGAAGTGCAGATGCGTGAATATCACAGGTTGATGATCCTGTAAACTCTAATATCATAATTGCCTATCTAGATTAAGCTGGCGCTTTCAGGGCAAGAGATGGATAGGAATGTATCCTAGCGGGCAAATGGTAGCAATCTGCTCACACTACTTGCTAGCCATTCTCAACGGTTATATCCTTATCTGATAGCAGCAAATCACAGATTCTGCTAGATCGAGGCCATTGAGGCTTATTTGTACCACTAACTGTTCCAAGTAATCCCATCAGAAGGAGCCGAGAACCTGAGACAAAAGTTCGGATGAAGCTCAAAAAGACCTGACTAATTAAACCTTCCGGCCATCAATCTCCTTGAATTTCAACGCCTTGATATCAACATCATTAATGGTTCGGACCTATCGTTGTTAGCGAACCTATATTCGACCGGTACAGACACCTCACGTTCACAGCGACAAGCTCCCCACCGTCTGGAGCTGACCCTTTCGCGTAGAGACTAGTACCACAGGTGGTGCAGAAATAATGGGGATAATTCTTCGATGCAAATCGATATTCCTACTAATGTCAGCCTCAACATACCGGAACCAAACCAGCAATCAGTTACCTTGAGTGCGCTGTCACTATGCTCAGACTGCAAATCTGCCGCCTTGGAATACACAAACAGATACCCGTTTCTGCTGCAAATCGAGCCTGTCGCTGCTGATCAGCTTGGCCAGTTCTGTGATGGGGGAATATATGGAAGAATATGTACAGTTGCATTGGATAACATCCTGCTGCTCCAGTGGAGGAGACAGCGACACGGAATATTTCACCTGCCCGCAGTGGCAGCTGCCTTGGTAGGATTTCTGGTCAGACATGTTGATGGTTCGGATTGAGACGTGAATAGAGATTTCGTGGCCCAAGTGGATTTATATACTGTCGACCAGAGTGGGTCGATTGGTGATACTAGCTCTCACGCGTATTCAGCTAACCGACATATACGTTGAAATCTTGGAACCTCGTATTCAACCTGACCCAACAAGTGGGGGGGCGTTCTAGGAGTGGTGGGATGGTCCGCTTTCCACTGATTTGCCAGATCACAAATCAACTGATTTTGAAACTGATAGAGAAATATCGGGATTTTGGATCCGATAACCCCGAGCGCCTTGGCGAGAGCTCAGCGTCATCTCCCTGAATCGTTCCCATTCCTTTAGGTAGAAGAGCGTTCATGAGATAGTGATCAAGGCAGGATGGATACTCTCAAATACGGTCATTAGCAGGCTACGTGCAAGCAGCTGATATAGTGTTCTTCTGCCCCCTTTTGCCTGAGTTATAGAGATCGTGTCCAGATCGCTTCAGAAACTTCATGTTACAACTAGAATGTGAGGACCTGTCAAATTCATGCTGAAAATGACCGCTACCGAGGCCGTTTACGGCTGCATTTCCACTTGTAACTCCCAACCCCCGCCGCACGTGCTTCGCACGACTAATACGTATTCTTTTACCCCCGAGCTTCGTTCTGTCACCGCCGTGAAGGTGATGTTGGTGCTCAACCTCGGCGGGAGTTCTTTCCCCTTCTACTCACAACCAAAGCGACGCCGAAAATGGCCTTCTCTGGAGCCAGACCCAGTTCCCCTCTAATCGGGTTCTGTATAAAATACATCTCGTCTTATATAATCCCTTTTTTCCCTTCCTCTTTTATCCTCCACTCACCTCAAGAACACCTGTCTCTCCAATCTCCAAGTTAATTATAGCATAAATCACTTCCGGAGCACAGTTCTCTTTCCCGAATATTATTTAAATCTTATTTTCTTAATAACACCTCTTCCCTTTCCCACGGCGAATCATAATAAGCACCAGTACTGGACCGACTCAATTCTCTGCGAAAAACCTTAAGCCGGACCAGAATATTTCCGAAGCCTCAAATGGGTTCCCCCAAATTATTAAGCCCAAACGTTTAAAGTCCTTGCTGTTGTTAATACCCAGAGGTGGTGCAGAAATAACCCACGACCAACAGATATTGCATCCAGTCGAGAGAGGACTACGTAGAGTATTTAATGCCGGAGAACCAAGCGATTTATATAAACTTTTTTAATTAGACATACAAGTCCTTGTGAGAGAAGGCATTTTAGTTGTATAATAAATACTATTAATACCTTTATTAATATTTTAGCCCCGTTCGCCCGGCGTTGCGTGAATGGCAGAGTATATAAACAGCTATAAGTACACTAACATTTTTAGTCCCTTAAGACCAGTATAGCAGTTTCTCGAGCATGTCTTCCCTGCCAAGCGCAAGCTTTACAGGCGCATGAAAAAGAAAAGCATACTAAATATAGATATATTTGTATTATCTACCGCTATTACTAGGTGCATTTAAGATTTTTCTATCACGGGGTATAATTATTTAATTTATTACAACCTAGCACTAGTCCGGTATCACCGGAACTCGACCCGGTGTCTTCTACAGAAAGCCACTATAGTTAACAATTCGTCTCTGGGAAAATGTATACGTGGCCAGATCTTCCAGAGCGACCTCCCAAACATGATAAATAGATTAAGCAACCATGACGTCTGCGCCTGCGGCATATACAGAGGACCGGTGTGGGTGGTCCAAGTGCTGCTCTGGTCGAGTTTAAAGTGTTCTTCGAATCGTGCCGGATCCCAGTGTGGATGGTTGATATTTGCTAAGAGGATTGTCCCCTTGGGAATAGTATGATCCTGATATTTAATGTTTGCACCTGCCATGCGGCAGAGAACAGTCGTCGCCACAGGACACAGGGGGAGCGTCTCTTTGATCAGCGCGCTGATGTAAGGCATGTGATGTTCTCTATCAAGAGTTGTCGTGCGGTTGTTCCCAAAGACGCGAATTACCTCATGGTGTGCGGCTGTTTGGGATTCGGGGAATATGGCTAGATAGCGGATCATGACAGTCAGAGTGCTGGCGGTTGTTTCAGCGCCAGCTTCGGGCACAGCTGTTGACATTGGATTGAATATGTTAGACTATGCGACAGGAAAGACTACCACTGGCCAAAGGCTTATCTTCTCCTCCAGAACATAATCTCAATAATTGAGCTCCATGAGATCTTGATAAAGAATCCTGGGGCATGACCGTGCGCTGTACTTTTTTTTAAGATATTTCCAATACCTCATCTTAGCACTGTGCATCTTCTCAGCCATCCACTTGGCCTTAGGCCATGAGGGGAACAAAAATTAAGGCAGCCAGTTCAATGGCGCAAATACATTAATCAAAAATACTCCCGGTCGAAAAATAGTAGATCACATACGCATGTTCCCATACACAACACGAACCTCCTGGCAGTCCTAATTTGAGAATGCGAAGGCCGTATGCCGATGTTATAACAATAGAGAAAGTCGTTTGTGAATGTACATGTAGAAGCAAGTTCTACTATTTTTGCCTGCTACGCGGGACAGATCAGAGAGCAGCTGCTTGATTTCAAATCCTTGGCTGGGAATGAATCCTGCTGATGCCCGAGGACTTAACAGCTGACGTTTCCATTTTTGACTGTATGTTATGGCAAGCATGCCTTCCCTGTGAAGACAGAACGCTTGGGAAATTAGCAGTGGCACCTTGTCTGAGGTAGCAGCTGCCTGGGATTTGTTACTTTGTTGATTCTACCCAGATATATATGTGATTGGCGCAAGCACTTGCTCACATCTCCCGTGGTCGGGCGGGCAAGTCCAGTTCGATCCCAATCAAAGGTCAGCCCGTGGTCCGGGGATACCAGCCATGCTAGTCTTGGGATTCCGCGCAGCGAACAGCAGCAGATATGAGTTAAAAAAGCGAAAATACAAAGCCAACAAAGGTAGAAGGCTTCCACAAGACAGCTACCACTGCAGGAGGAAGCTGTATGCCGAGGGCGTTCAGATTGTACAAGTTGAACAACGACGCATTGCCTGTATGGACCAGCAGATTAGCAACCACACCGGGCCTATCAGGGTTTGGATGACTTGGTGGGGGCTGTATGAGGAGGATTGCAAATGCTTTAGCTCTGTCAGCCTTTATGGATTCTTTTTAATTCTCGAATATTGGTCGGTCCGATAGGTACGACAAAAGCCTCCGAGGAGTTGTACAATCGACCCCGACACAACGCAGATGTTACATTGCTTGGCCAATGCTTGGTATCTGCTCGTCCCAATCAGAGCAAAAGCCTGCATTCCGGGGAGTCGCGAATCAGTAAATGACAGTTGTCAGGGACAGAAGTAACTGGTTACTTGACAAGCTTCATAGACCCACAGCGGCTGGATTCCACTGGACGCTCCCGCGACGCTTTACGGGGCTGGCGCCTGATCGGCAAAGCAAATCGGCATGGTATCATACCTGAAATCAATACAGTACGTGTCCCGTATATGGTAACTATGAAAGTGGTAATCATAATATACTATATTATAATACCGATAGAGTAGGTGTATCACACATTCAGCCGGTTCCAGGATCACGAACAAACAGACAGAGGATCTACCAGCCTTTTAGAAGCCTCCTGTGCCCTAGATTTCCATGTTGTTCAACGTCGATTCAGCCTATGAACATTTTATTCCACTTTCTAGTCTGGGTAATGCCTCCGAACACTTTAATATACTTTGCATTGCATATCTTTCCGATACTCCGGTTCTGCCATGATTCAGCTCTGGCTGCGATAACCAGCCATGGACATATCAATCAGAACCGAGACCAATGGGTATCCGCATCCAAGGTGGGCAAGTATCGGAGCCAGCTCAGGTCTGGGCGTTGATAAAGCCTGCGTGATTTGTTCCACGGCCAGGAAGGAAAGAATCCTATCGTTGGATCTACATCGTAGAAGTGTACCCAAAACCTCTAAGGGTGCAATCTCATACTCTTAGTCTAAGCAAGTCGGCAACAGGCATTAGGCGTTTGCTTGTCTGAGAGTTCAATCTATTTTAGAACTTCTGCATCTCAGCTTCGGTTCTTTATCAAGTCCTGATAAAGATCTGGATATACAGTTACAGCCTATCTCTCGACTGCCTCTGTCCATCCCGATGGGCATAGCTGTAATGCAAGTCCTCTTGAGCCAAGTCCGCCCGTATAGAGTAGTTCGTCTCGGCATCTTCTAGAACCGCCATATCCAAGACTGCTGCCGCCATGCCCTCGGTAAACGTCCCCAATCGAATGGCGCGTATGGGATAGTAATCTGGGATAGACCGCAGTAGTTTCGCCCGGGAGGTCCTCCCGCATTGGCAAATACTACCGCGAAGGTATTCTCATATGTGCGTGCTGTGAGAATACTGTCTAGAAACAGGGACTCGGCGCAAGGATTCCATCGATAACCTGCATCAGACGCCCCGCTTCGCATCCAATATTGTCAGCACAATGATGATTTTGGCACCTTGGTAGACAAGCTCGCCCAGGTTTCATGGAAAGCCAGATCCCAACAGACCAACAAGCCCATGGGACCTAGCGGGGGTTGGACAACCTGGTGGAGTGTATTGCCGACGATCAAAGGTGCTTGCGCTCGGTAGGGCCCCAGAGGTTCTTTTTTGTATAAGAACCCAGGATCTCTCCAGTGTTGGAGATAAAGTAGGTAAGATTCTCCTGCATTAGTTTATCTGATGATTGTGGTGTAGTGTCTGCAATGGTTTGAATAATTAAGCCGGGCACTATACAGATGTTGCATTCCTTGGCGAGTGCTTGATATTTCTGCAAATAAGCTTCCTATTTAGCACATAAGGGTACAAATCTGGGGTTATCTGGGGTCCAATTTATCAGGTGGAATTCCGGTAATACGACCAGATGACGCCATTGTACTGCAGCATCACGGATAAATTTAACAGCTTTGGCAAACTTCTCCGCAGGGCGGAGGGGCCGTCGGAAGCGTTCGAAGTTAGATGGGAGTTTCCTGACTGTTGACTCATAGACCCTAGTGCTAAATACGAGGCTTACCTTCACATAGAGTTGAATAGTGGCGATCTTGTAGACGGGAGCCATGGTCTCCACGAACACGCGCTTGTATAATATGAAGGATATAGATCGTTGCATGCTTTCTTGTTTTAGAGGATTTTGTAATTCATCCACCGTAAGACAGGATAAATACTCGGTCAGCCAGGATAAGCCGAGGTTCAGTACTGGATAAGTGCGCAATAGCCACAAGCACATGCTTGCCTTCTGTCGGCTCATATTGTGTCTCAGTTTATTCGTCGGCTTTCACGTAGCCAGACTGCGCCGCAACTAGGGCACGGTCTAAGGCCCGCCAACTGGCGATCACAGCAAATGGAAGAACACCTAGTCGTCTATCTACATTGTCGCGACATTATTGGCCTACAAACCATTCAATATCTTAATATCGAAAACTCTTTTACAAGATCTCGTCCCCGATTAGCTGCGCATTATTCCCACATTCTCGAGCAGTTGTGCCACCGAGGCGATGATATACCGAGTTACTATTAGATCTGTTCCAAAACTCACGAGGATTGTGACGCTACCATCATCTATCGTCGTGTAACGAACGTATCGACGGCAATTTTCCGTAGCGCACGACCTGAGCTCACATACCGTGTCGTCATCCTCCACCCCCTCGCCCGTAAACATGGAAAGGCCGCGGATCTGGCGACCGGCATCTAAACAGGCTATTGGTAACTGGTTCTGTATGCTCTTCTTGGCCACATTATCTATGGGCCTGCATCATCTCCCAGCTATTCTATCATACGTATACGACGCACAATATGGGATAGCCAAGTAAAAGTGCTATAATTCAGCACCAAATACAGTAGATCAAGAACGAAATTCGAAATGTGGGCAAGCCGTTTGAACCCAAAATTTATATCGGTAACTTATCGGCATATCATTGCCAAGCCTGGGTAGGATACGTCCCAGTGGCCACAGGGTTATGAAAGGTGGTTGGAAGTGCTGGAATGATTGACCGCAAGGGCCTTTCCCTCACATTTCTTCTCACGACGACGCTTGATAAGGAACTAAGAGACCCCAGGAAGGCGACTATTACCACAGGGACGTTAATCGCTTTGAGGATTTTGGTCAGACCCATGATGTCCGGTCAGGTGGGGGACGGTGTCAGAGATGAACTAATTAAGGATGATAAAGGAAAGATGTAGATATCGGGCGAAGCCACGGGAAAGGATTTCTATCGAACAGAATGCTGATGCCTGGAGGTAGGTATTTTAACTTAGCACTCATTACAAAGAGGGCTAGAGACAACATGTCCCATGTATGGTCGGCACTTAGCCGTGATGCTTGATTTGGTGTCGCTGGAATCGAGGCAGACGCTGAGTGGGCAGACCTGTACCTTCTTCATCACACGTCACAGACTGCTCGAACGCCGCGAGAGAAGCATTGGCCAGGGGAAATGCGATGGACTCAAGGACCAGTGCTTGGCACGTCGATCGGACTGGAATGGGACCAGTCTGCAGGACAGTCTCGATGTCTGGCCCCGTAGGGCTATAGGGCTGTAGGGCTGTAGGGCAACGAATCAGATGAACTCGAGAGGAAAAGAGGGGTCAAGACAATGTAGACAGGGAGACGTCCAATTTAAATATATTCTCTGTTATTCAGTGATAGTATCATTGTCCGTGAACCATGTCTTGCCGATTAACCTCTCAAATCGGCAGACAATGCCTTCGCCTCCGATCGAACAATAATAATCGGATAACCTAACGGACTTCGGAATCGTGCAAATCCCGAGTTGTATCTCGAGAAATCTTAACGTCACTCGCCGTCTACATTGGGTCGGCCCGTTCTTGACCGACGTTGAGAGCGGACATTGTGACTCATATTAGCAATCAGCGCAATTATTCGCTGTCTAGTTCTGACAGACGTATAAAGAGACATATAAAGAGACATACATGTGTATCTATATCTACAGGTCTGTATTTGACAGTGATCCACCACAATGCCAATCAAGTTTTTCTTCGCCTTGGGCGCCTGCTCCCTCTACCCCCAACATTCTCCTGCACGAAGTTGGTGCCGACTTCGAGCCCATCCAGGTCGTCAACAAAGGCATTCAAGTCAATTTATCCGAGGACGTCCACCGCATCAACCCTAAGATGCGCGTGCCTGTCATCGCCGTCGATGATCAGGTTGTCACGGAGCTACCGGCCGTGGCCACTGTCATCGAGACGGCTCGCGTCTACGAATGGATGAACTATCTCTCGGGGACCCTGCATAAAAGCGGGTTTGGCCATTTCTTCCGGCCTGACCGCTGGACCGCCGCAATGGATGCTGCCAGCCTGGAGGCTGTCAAAACCAATGCCTGGAAGAATGTCCTCGACTGTTTCTACTATATCAAGCGGAAGCTGCAAGGGGTGCATGGCGTGAGAGAACAGCTTACTGCCGTCGATCCATTTCTTTACGTGTTCTACCGATGGGGGGAAATGAGTGGCGAGGATATGTCGGCCTACCCTAAGTATACGGCGTTGGTGAGGAATCTGGAGGCGAGGGAGACGGTGTAGTCGACGTTGGAGAAGGAGGAGCTGACTGTAATTCTGTGAAACTGGGAGATGTGTATTTGTGGACGCTGTACATAAGTAGACAATAGATATTCATGATGAACCCCCAGTCATCTTTTTGCCGGACAAAAATAGCCCTGACAATTCATGTGGCCGAAGGGAGAGATAGATATATGATCCTCTCCAGTTCTAGACTGATAAAGTACTCTATCTTCTGCTACCATATTATGCTTGTTCTATCGATGCACAATGAATCATTCCCTAATCTAATGCGTCCAAGCCAAACTCCCCGCTGCGCCCGTCTTCTCGCAGTAATAGCTCAACTCATCTCCGATGTGCTGTCCTTCGAATTGGCAGTAATACCGCAGGTCTTGATCAGTCTTCGCGGTGCAATCCAGACATTGATCCCATTTCTCGTCGCCCGTGTTCCGATTCTGGTACCAGGTGCATACATGATCCGTGGCGACCTTCCTGTGTACTTGCTATTTGATGTTAGTTTATCCAACAGATGAGGATTAAGTATTATACGGACCACTTTACTGGCCGGAGAGTCGTAACAGATCCGGGTGAAGTGCAAGTCAGCAAGAGCGCTGGGAATACTCAGCTCATGCACACGATTTATATCGTGATCCTTACCCAATTGCCAAAGTCGAAGCAACCGCAACACTGCAGATCTTCATATGAGCATTTGATGGGAGATTCTGTAATGAACGAGGCTAGGTTCACTGCGTGTTAATTTATCTTCCATCCTAAAGGTCTACGAGATTATCCTGAGAATCAACGTCAACAACGATTCCCCCCCCCCGAGAACTATGCTGGCATGTCACACCGTCATAGTTTGATCCTTCGCTATGGAATATCTTCCCTAGCAGTCCAATTGTAGATTCATTCTAAATGAATCTGTATACAACCCAGCAGCAATCATCCAGATGAGGACAGTATATGAGGCAGGGTTTGCTGCGTGGAGCACATTCTTCAGGACACTCAGTGGGGCATTAACCCATAAGAGTTGAGCTATAATTAAGACGCTCAACGTTCTGCTACATCTAAGACTGGTGCGGCTTTAATGTAGAGTCGGTCCATCCACCATATATCTTGATCTATATCTTGATCGATAGCAGCATCCCGGTGGATTGTTCAGAGATTTGTGAGTGTCTCATCTTTTGCACTGAATCCACTGCGTTCTGCATTGGATATATCTATTGTTGTCTAACCCGGCCATACTTCGGAGATTTCCTGAGGTTTTCCGATATTATTATCTCATCACTACGGATCCTCGCATGCAAAGCAATGAAAACGCCTTCCATATCCCCATATCCATAGTTTATAAAGTCTTGTACATTGCTTGTCTAAACATCAATTTCATACGTCCCATCAGTTACAAGTGTCATAGTTTTTCGGCTATGAAGGCGTTTCACTCGTTCTCGGTATGTCGTGGTCGATGCTCGTAGTGGCCGTCAGTAATCCCTCGAGGGCAGCGGCAAAGGACGTCCCAAATGTGATGCTGTTGGCAATCATGTTCTCGGACTGCATGGCGACGGTTGCGTCGGCTTCTGGGAATGTCCCAGCCGAGGAATTCCTGGTCTGGCAGTGGAATAATGAATTGTGCATCTGAGCCGCATTTTTGGAAGTGAGCGGAGTTCGTTTGGATATACCGAGGGAGACGGTCTCATGGAGGGGGACAGTGCAATTCTATTCAAATGCGACGACAGGTCCGTCTTGTTAGTCATGCTGCTTCCAACGCACTGACGGCCACGGTCACCATGACGATTCCAAAGAACCGATGGGGCCGTCGTCAGTAATCCGTTGACCTACCGCAAGCGAGGGTATGTGTTTAGCGGACAGCCGGGGAGCGGGCAGTTTCAGTATTTCCAGGCACATTCGTTTAACCAGGAGACGTATACCTAGGGGAGAATACTTGTGGGTCAAGAGCGCCATGACGACTTATTTGGGCGATCGGTACTCTTCGCCTCGGTGTAATGGGGAGGGAGAGATAAAATGACAAGCTCTGTAGTCTGTTGTTCTGGATGCACCGGTGTTTAGGGGAAGGTGGATGGAAGGGCTTTTTCTTTTTGCTTTAGAGTCATCCGTGATGGAATACTTGTACTACGCAGGGGTGTCTATCAGTTCCAAGGGCGTAGCTGGTTGATCCTCTAGTGTGCAATTTAGAAGGAGACAATCTGTGTTGCCAATCCACACTCCTACAGTTACTCATAGCATAGTACATTCCATCTATATGACGAGATCCGAAATAATCAAAGACTCCCTCTCGCCACAGTCAGCGTCGCCCCCGCATCGACCGCCAACACCGTGCCATTTATATAGCTGGCCGACGGACTGCAGAGAAACACGATGGAATCCGACACCTCCTCGGTCAGCGCGCCTCGTTTCAACGGACTGATAGCCTCGACCATGGCACTCAGATGCGGCACGCGCTGCAGACTGGCTTCCATCATGGGAGTTTGCGTCCACGAGGGACAGACAATGTTCACACGGATATGGTTTTTGAAGTTATCCACCGCTATCTCAATTAGCATGTACTTAATATTAAGTAACGCAGGACTCACCCGCGGTCTTGGCGATCCCAATCACCGCCCACTTGGACGCCGTGTACGGCATCATGCCCGGCGCCGCGATGCACCCGTTGATGGAACACACCACGACGATAGATCCACGGCCCAGACTGCGTGTACCGCCGTGTCGAGCGCTCTGATATTCACGCGGTTCCTGCGTTGCCATGGCAGCCGAGACGGCGCGCAGGACGAGCATCGTGGCGCGCGCGTTGGTCGTCATGGTCTGGTCGAAGACATCAACTTTGACCCGCTCGGTGATCGCGCCGGAGATGTTTCCCATCTGATTATTCATTTGTTAGTTTTGTTATTTATATATACCGACAGTCCTATAATATTAGTATGTAGATAGACACACCCCTGCTGAGTGCACGCAGTAATCGATACGGCCGAATTCCTTGATTGCTGTCTGCACCATGATATTCACACTCGCTTCATCCGTCACGTCGGTTTGCACCGATACGGCACGCAGGTTTGCGTGGCTGGCGAATTTTTGGCTCTCTTCGACAACGACGTCCGCTGGTTTCAGATCTGCCAGGACAATGCCTTCCACGCCAGCCTGGGCTAGGGCCAGGGCGGTATCACGTCCGATACCAGACGCAGCCTGAAGATGTTAGAAATATATACATACATATATATATATGTAAAAGAGGAAGAGGAAAGAAATCGGGATGGGGTATCTACACCAGTGACGAGGGCGATGCCACCCTGGAAAGTTGACGAGGCCATAGTCAGCTATAACAACCACTAGAATAACCAACCGGTAAGTACTACACAGAAAAGAGGTTCTGGCATGCCTTTAATCAGATTCTGTGATGGAATTGGGTAACATTCCTGCCCCTCCACGGTGGTGGCCAGCCAGGCTGACTCGTCCACCGCGTCGCCAACGTCATGACTGTCTTGATTATGTCACATGATGTCCCAATATGGACTAGCTTTATTTTGACAATAATCCCAATTCGTATGAATTATTCGAAATATTTTCAGAATAGGCAGATAGACCAGTACTACGCATTGTAACAGTGCTACTTTTTGTGACGTATTTCTGACGATTATTCGTATAATATCTTGGCATTATTACCCGGGATATAAATAATTATTACTACCTCCGCATTCTGATTAACCATCCATCAAGTCTTCTTTTAAAACACCACTCATTTGTCAGTGTTTTAGGTATTCTATTCTCTTAATATTTTCAGCCGACAGCACTGCCCTTTCCCATGAGGTTATGTAATACAATATTCAGACACGAAAGTAATTTTGGTATAACTATATATAGATTAGTACATTCATTAGCGTCTTGGCATTTAGGTGGCACTGGAGACGCGGGCTATCAGGGTATTAAAATATTATGTGTCAGAAACCATCCATATATAATCTCTCCCCGTTTTCTTCCTATGCATCTAAGCCACAACACCCATGAGAGCAGAGCAAACAAGCACCGCAAGCAGACCCAGTCCACTCTTGGAGACAGGTTGGTTCAAAACGGCGGCAGAGTCACTGCTCGTGGAGGTCGACTTGCTACCGGTCGAGGTACCAGTAGAGGAATCGGAGTCATGGTCACCCGTCTTGGAGGGAAGAGGGGCGGAGGCCGTGTGCGAGGCGTTGCCGCCGCTGCAGAAGAAGTGGCCGTCAATGGCGCCCTGTTCTCGGAAGCAGTTGGTCAGGTCCTTGGCGGACTGCTCCTGGGCGAGACAGTAGATACCGCAGCCATCGTCGTACTTGGTGACTGAGGCGCGCTTGCAGCACTTGTCGAGGATATCGGAGGCGTTGCCATTGTTGGGGAGAGCGCAGGCAACGTCCTTGGTGGGGAGTTCCCAGAAGCCGGCGCAGGTGGGAGCGGCCGGGGAAGCGGAGGTGGTGGACATGGTTGGATGGATGTGATTGATTGATTATAGTGAGAGAACGTCTCGAGGGGATGGAGACAGTTGAACGAAGGACTGTGTGATAAGAAAATCGATGGAAGGGAGAAAATAAATTCAAAGGAGGTGAGAGGCGAGGTAGTGGTAATATTATATGGAATCGAATCCCTTGCTAAATCCTCCAACCTGGACGACCCAATCATGGGACCAGTGGGCCCATCGACTATATTTATCCCTCACAAGTGCGGTCCATGGGCTCCACGGGAATCATCATTGTCTCAGCTGCGTTGTGTCGTCCTGATTTATGTCGTTCTGATTTGAGGACAGGCCTGCGAGGGAATGTACATACAGGTAAGGTAGGTGAGGTGAGTGGAAATGGTCCTTTCACTACCATAGTGTCTTACTCTGAGCTGTACAGATGAAAATAGAGCAGAGATGCCTGCTGGATTTCAGGAGTGGTAATTACACATCCGATTGGCCTATCTTCACCCGTCGGGCCCCACCCAGGGAGTAATCTCATTCAATTGCGGTTTCTGATACATTCGATATCCACCCAAATAAGATTTTTACCCGATTTTATAACACCAAAGCCACTAGTGCTGCACTCCACGTCATCGGCTTCCTGTGCCGCTGTAGCATGACAGGGTCTAGCAGTAATAGTACTTCATATTCTGTATGTACATCGTCAGGGAGAACTTCTAGTACTTCTTAATCTCTCCCTGATCCCCCTCTCTCGATCTTCAAATACCCATCTTGCCGCCGTCCCCGAGTTGGCATGTTGGTCGGAAAATACCGGTCCGTCCCACCCTCGGTCGCGACTCGTTTCCACCGCTCTGTCCAAAAGATCCATCCCAACTCCCTGTCCGCGATAGCGTCGCTGCACTGTCCACGCCCGGATCACTGCTACAGGGAGAGACATACTCTGAGTACCCATCTCTTGTGCTCCCTGGATATGCGACTTCAGCTCTGACCGTGTGTAGACCGGACGCAACACCAGAACTCCAACAATCTCGCTGCCAAATTTCGTAATGAGAATGTGATCGGTCTTTTTATTCTTGTCCCCAGATTTCTCGATTCCATCGTATAGCCACTTCCATGTCCCGGTCTTCTCCGCCTGGTCGAGGTACGGAGCAGTAAGGAACCGAACGACTGTGAGACCGGTCATTATGCATCCGGTCCATGTCATGAGGATGATGGGCCAGTCACTGCAATCTGTATGGAGGCATTGGTAAGTGACTGCGAGGGCTATTGTCATGAGTCCCAGCCAGAGCGGATGCCGAATGAGTGCATTGGCGGCGACCTGACGCTGCTGGGCGACACTGTCGGCAATTAGGCGCAGTGAGGCGACTTTTTCGATCTCGGTCTGCGCGGTGGTGTTGGTCAAAGAACGATCCTGATCCTGTCTTGAATCCATATCGTAGGATAACTTGATCAGCAGATCAGGTTAGTGGCTATTAGAGATGGTCCGATGTGGAAAGTACCTTAGTCTGGATATTTTATGCCCAACAACAACGAAGAAGGAATGAATAGATGAAGGTCGTGACCTACAACCCGAGGCCTACGCTACCAGGAACAATCTGCATCTATCACTTGCTTCAATCCTCCAAGTTGAAGGACCGATTTCCTATTCTGGAAGTACGCCGGGGTGCTCTTCGACCAATCAGGCAATCGACAACCCACTCGACATGGTAGAAGGAGCAATTCTTCTGGGGAATTCTTCCGGGAGTTTGATTCACCATTCACTGAAGTCTCAAACATGTGTACATGGCGTCCAGACGCATTCCCCAGACCAAATGCCCCTGATGTCACTATGATCCAGCAAGAGAAAGACCACGTGCTCTGAGATGAACATGCTCTGTCCTCCATCGATGCTGCGGGCTGCAGACATGTGGCCAATCTCAACACGGTAATTGATATCTCGTCGTCCAGTCTGGGTCACTGGCTGTCTGATGGCGCTGTAAATGCCCACAAAGTCCAGCAGAATGCGAGAAGGCTTAGTAAAGATTGTGTTGGTTTCCTGAAGGCTTTGTGCCTCCCAGGGTTAACAGAGAGAGGGGAGACAGATGATCGGGTCTTTCCCCTCCCACTCCTCCGCCTCTTTCTTTTCTCCCCCTCCTTCTCTTCCTCAACTACTCCCCTATCCCACCCTCTCTATCAACCATTACCCCACGATGGCAGTCACTTCCACTTCTGGTGGCAATGCCGTCTTTCCCAACTATAATAATGACTTTGGTCACATCGAAGACCCGAATGAACGTCGTCGCCGGGCTCTCGCAGAGATTGACAAGGCTCCCTTTGGATGGCGCCACGCCCGCGCGATCGTCGTGGCTGGCGTCGGCTTTTTCACCGACTCGTATGACATCTTCGCCATTAACCTCTGTTCGAGCATGCTGGGGGTCGTCTACTGGCAGACTGCGACCTCTCGGCCCGGCAAAATCCCTTATAGTTCCGATACCGCGATCAAAGTCTCCACGTCCGGAGGCACGGTGTTTGGTCAGTTATTCTTCGGCTGGTTGGCGGACATGATCGGACGGAAACGCATGTATGGGTTTGAATTGATCATCATCATCCTAGCGACCCTGGCACAGGCTCTCGCCTCTGATTCGCCTGCCTTGTCGATCACGGGGATTCTGGTCTTCTGGCGTCTGCTCATGGGTATTGGTATCGGCGGTGACTATCCGCTGTCTTCGATCATTACTTCGGAGTAAGTGTCTCCTCTTTCTTCCCACTGCAATGGCCATGCAACTGTCTAAATCCCTCTTCCCAGATTCGCAACCACCAGGTATCGAGGGGCCATGATGGCGGCTGTCTTCGCGATGCAAGGATTTGGTCAGTTCGGGGCGGCGATCGTTGCGCTGGTGGTGACGGCCGGCTTCAAAGGCTCTCTTGAAACCGCGGTATCCCTCGGAAAGTGTTCCGGAGTCTGTCAGTTGGCGGTGGATAAGATGTGGCGCGTCGTCATCGGATTTGGAGGCATCCCCGCCTGTATCGCCCTCTACTACCGCTTGACGATCCCAGAGACACCGAGATATACCTTCGATGTAGCCCGAGACATTGTCAAAGCCAATGCAGACGTGCGCGCGTATATGGAGGGCAGACACGAGGGACACCCCGACGAGATGAAGCGCATCGCGGTGCTACAAGACGCAAATATCGAATTGGAGACTCCCAGAGCAAGCTGGCCTGATTTCTGGTCGCATTATCTGAAATGGGAAAACGGGAAGATTCTTTTGGGGACTGCGGGCTCGTGGTTCTTCCTTGATATTGGTGAGTGACAAGACCTTGGCGGAGCAGTGTGTCCTGGCAGCTGACCGCTCAGCGTTCTATGGTCTGGGACTGAACAACTCTATCATCCTGAGCGCAATCGGTTGGAACGGTGGTAGCAATGTCTACGAGTACTTCTACCGCAACGCCATCGGCAACTTGATATTGATCTGCGCGGGTGCGATGCCCGGATACTGGGTGACGGTGGCGACAGTGGACACGCTGGGCCGCAAGCCAATTCAGCTAGTCGGGTTTGCCATTCTGACCATTATATTTATTGTGATTGGCTTTGCCTACGAGCCGCTGAAGAAGTCCAACAACGGTCTGCTGGGGTTATACATCGTGGCGCAGTTCTTCTTCAACTTTGGACCCAACGCCACTACGTTCATCGTTCCGGGCGAATGTTTCCCAACTCGCTATCGGTCTACGTCGCATGGTATCAGTGCCGCTGCAGGAAAGATCGGCGCGATAATTGCCCAGTGTGTGTTTGGCCCTCTTGCCCACCGAGGATCGAAGCAGAGGAACGAGTTCTCGGATACCCCGTGGTTGAACCATGTTATGCAGATATTCGCTCTCTTCATGTTCTGCGGAGGCCTTACCTCACTATTAATCCCGGAGACCAAGCGAAAGACATTAGAATTCATGGCAGGAGAGAAGGCTGCTAGTTCTGGGTCTGTTACTCCAGTGGAGCCCGTGCAACCACCGGAGCAATGCACGGACAAGACTAACACAGAAAAGTCCAACATAAACAAGTCCAATTCTCTAACGGTGGCAACCACTGGTGAGCCACAGGTCTGATCCGGGAGTGTATTGACTGGCGGTAATACAGTAGGCTGGTCTGTTGCATTCTTGTAGATTGTCGTTTGATAAAATAGTTCTGTCTGTCAATATGACATAGTATGCGTATCACTTCGTATTCCTATTCAGACTTCTCCTGAAGACTCCTAGCATGATGCAATAAATATAGTAACACAGGCTATCTAGATAACCCTGCAACAGGTGTCTTTATATGATACTGAATCCTACGACATGGCATTTCGTCTTATAGGCATCTACATAGATACAAAATATGCGAACTGTCCCTTATTTCCCAACTATATATGACCTATACGAACCAACAATCAAGTGCAAGGCAACTAGACTATAGTATGGGGACATCCAACGAGGGCGTGGTTGCTTCCTATTTGGGAAGTATAACTAAAATACAGACACTTGATAGGTATATAGACATGTATCACCAGCTCCCAGTGTCTCAAGTCTTCCCGTCCATTCCATACTCTGATCTTGCATTCAGTTGAAGTGCCGTTCCACTTCTCCTTTGTGTAAAACTGGAGAAAGTCCCTCGTTGTGAACGATTTATCCAGATAGATATCAACTTTGACTTTTTATAATCATGAGAGATGACATCCAGATTTAGAATATCATCGATTAGATGAGTGGTGAATACTAGATCAACAGTATCACCTGGATCGTAAATAGCATCTTGTGTGTCAAAGTACTTCGGGTTGGCAATATTCTCAATGATCGTGTTCCGTGTCGTTCCCACAGTTAGTGGAATCAGAATTTGTAGTGCAATCCCCAAAATCATCAGCAGTAACGTGCCCGGTTGGGGTTGTTAGGAGCCAATGCGTGACAGGGAAAGAGTTTTTGCTGGGATAATTCGATCTGGCTGGTGGTTACGCTCCAGTCGCATACGAAAGCACCACCATCATCATGCTTACAATCATCTTTGACAATTTCAGGAACAGGAGTCGTCCCTTTTTTTTTTTTTTTTTTTTGGGGGGGGGGGTGTTTTCTTGTGGTTACATATAGAGAGGAAGAGAAAAAAAGAAATGAAGAGAAGGAAAATTGGGAAAAGAAAGCAAAACAAAAGCGGGAGAGGAAGAAAATTGCTGGTCACAAATCTATCACCGTAGATCCTCGAGAAATTCTTATGTATATCTTTCGCACCATCAACAGAATACAAATCGTTATTCCCGATAGTGCAGGTCGTCCGCATTCTCAAACAGATCTATTCGATATCCTACGAGGGACTTTCGTCACATCGCTCAACCCATTTCCTTGACGAGGTCGCCTATAATAGAAAACATTAGAAATTATCAAATATCACAACATAAATCTGAGTTTAGATAACATGCCGGTATCAATAGTCAAGAGATCAACATACAATTGATTAGCCCTGTCATGCATACGCTTTACAAAAGAGACATAGTCACCCCAGTCTGCAGCGTAATCTACCTCATTTAGATGGCCTTCCAGCCATCCGTGGGTATAGGTCGTGTGAATGAAGTTTATCTCATCCCAGGGAAGACCTCTCTATGGTCCGTTTGTTGCGTTGTGGGAATCAGGTTGTGTAAGAGGAGATATATTGGAACTCGCGCGCATTGATCTTCGTAGGCAGCGCCAGAAACTCCCAGGATGGCGGTGAAAAGGAGGTATAGGAAGCTCATCTCTCTTTTTTTGTGATATATTATATTGTTTTGCCAGGAAAAGCAGACAGATGATAGTATAGTAAAAGCTAGGGGATCATTCAGTACAATAAAATCAACTTATATTTGACTTATCATGCTGACTGCATTCATACGCTAGTTTCGCTAAAGGCGGTGATCAACACGCCTACTGTGTCAGACATCCTCAGTATCTGTGTTACATTCAGTCCTTCAGCTTCTCCCCACATAGGTAAATATAGCGGCGATTCTCGGGTGTGCTGCCGTAGAAACAGACTGACATACTACATATGCGTGTCCGACATTGATGGAATACTATACTACATACATATAGCTCTAAATTTAAGACGGTGGTCCCTGCCTTTGATGCCCCGGGAGAGCACCTCGGATTAGGAAGTCTGCAGGGCTCCGCAGATATGACTTAATTTTTTCGACATTGGAAGTCAGCTTCCGCAGAATGGGTTCTCGATGTATGCGTCAGTGAAATCAGATCGAGACCAAATTCGGGACGTGAAACATTGTATAATAAAGAAAGGACAGAAAGAGCCGGTTCGGAACAATTCTTGAGTTACATATCTGAAAACATCCATAGTGATATGTTGGTAGGACGTCATTATATCTTATAATGCAACCTTTCGCTTCAAATATGTTTCCAGCATCTATGGTCTAACTTAGTTTTAAACGCCATTGAGGAGGGTCAGAATTTCAGCCTATAGTAACTACTTACTACTTTAGATATTCATATTATAGGTTTATGGTGTATCGTCTATAACTCGGGCACAGATACAACCAATAGAGAGATTCAAGGGACTATACTGTCTTCGAGGTCTACAAGTTGTTCTGGGTTGATCGTGGACGTACTATCTAAAGTGGAGGTTGCCGATGTCCTTCTTTTAAGATCAATGCCGTTCAGAGTCTGTTTCGAGCTGTTTGATCCATCTTTCTTTTTCTTCCTCCCCCGCTCTTGTTTTGCTTTTTTTTCCCAATTTTCCTTCTCTTCGCTTTTTTTTCTCTTCCTCTCTATATGTATTGTTCATTTATTTCGATCCTGTACTAGTGCTACCGGTGAGCTGAAAGAAAAATTGCACTTTGTATGCGCTATATAATTGGGATATGTCAATACAAGTCATACTAAATACAAATTTAATAGTTTGCCTGACTGGTGTCTCAGACTGCATATACGCCTACAAGCGCGGGCTGTGACAATTATTAACCAGTTATTTTATTTGCCTTCTTTACCATTATATGCAGCTCTCTTGTTAGGGCTGGTTAGTTCCATTTATAGAACGTCGAAATACACCCGCGGTTACTATCTCCCCACGCGTCGGCATGAATAATCACATCGAATTATTACAGCGGAACTTGATGAACTTGCGACGAGGAACATCCAGAAATGGCATAGGAAAGCATGTGCACATTGTGTTGAAAAAAACAAAAAGTCTATAACATCTGATATCACGTCTAATATACATCTACTCTATAATGCCATATAAAAAAATCTTACAACCCATGCTTCATCTTCCATCGCATGATGAACGCTGCAAACGGGTAAAAAGCAATTGACACAGCAATCCATGCAAACAGAATGCCAAAGTCAAGACCGATACGGGAATGCGTCCCGAAGAGAATTGTACGAAGGGCTTCGACAACTAGATTTTCGTTAGTGTCAGTTCATCTCCACAGCATATATAAAAAAACAAGAGACCTACTACGGTGAAGAGGCCATGCTTCTCCCCATCGGAAGAAACCAGGGGCCAAATCCAGAGCATAAAATCCCGTGGAAACGTTTGTGATAACCCAAAAGATCAGGAAAAACGAACTCCACGGGAACCCCAACACCATGGCCATGTTTTCGCATGGGAGGCCCAGCGCGGCCATGCCTACCCAGTTCAGCATCCAGAAGACCACGAAGGAGCCCCTTCCGTAGGCGTTCGGGTTGGCGGCCGAGACGGTACCCGGGGCCGGGGGGTTGGAGAATGGGATCTGGAATGCCAGCGAGACGAACGAGTAAAACAGCGAGAGGAAGAAGTACGCGACGATGTTGGAGATAATTCGCCACGCTAGCCACTGCGCGATCTTTAGTGGTGGGTGGTCGCCTTTTAGGAACTGCATGTGCACCGGCATGAGGAATGGGAAGTTGAAGAACGAGATGATGATCAGGTAAATCAGCCCGACTGTCACTGCGGGAGTTGTCACCGCCGGCCCAAAAGGTCGTAGATCAAGCGTGCTGAATCCGATCGCCGGGTTGATGGCCTGTGGTACGCTCGAGAAATTGCGCGACTCTTGCGCCACGACCTGAACCCAGCGAGGGCCGAATTCCGCTAGCACGGCGCGTTCCAGGGCGTCTAGCGCCGGGTTGATGTAGCCGGAGTAAGTGCTTTCAGCACGGGCACTGATAATGACGAATTGTGCCGCCCCTGTCGGATCGTACGAGGAGTTTCCCTTGGCCACGGCATCTCGCAGAAGGACCGTTGCGTTGGCGTTGACAATCACGGCAGCGTAGGCGTGCTCGTCATAGACTCCTTGTCGCACTGCCCACGGGTCATAGTTGAAATCAGCCGGCGATTTGATTGTATACCCGACTGTCGTTGTGCCGGAATTGATGAACGACGTAGCGATGTCCGTCACTGCCGGGCCGACGATGGGATCCTGATCCTGGTTGCGATAGGGGTCTACCTGGCCGTCAAAATCGACCACCCAAACGGTCAGCGACGGCAGGTTTTGTTCGACGTGGAACTGGGACGCCCAAAAGAGAGACAGGATGGAGAGGATGAAGACGCACATGATGAGTACTAGAATGGTCAGTAGAATACGAGGAAGTGGGAGTCATTCGTTCGTACTAGTCCGAGCCCACTGGTAGAAAACCCGATTTCGCACGGCTTTCAGGGCCGGGTCAAAGAATGAGACAGCAGCAGGAGGCCCATTAGGCTTCGCGACGGTCTCGGCAAGCTCCGTCTTATCGGTCAAGTCACTGGCACTCATGGTGGAAACTGGTTATAAGCCTTGGGATCTACAGCCGCAGGGTTGATTTGAGGGCATAGTAGGTATTATTATGGTCTGATAAGAAGACAAATTCTGCGCTTAAAAGGCTGGAATAGGTATAATTACCGAGAAGCAAAGAACAAGGGGAAAATGAAAAGAGGGAAAAAAACAAATCCAACATAAATATTTCGGTCGGAGAATTATCTCCATTGTCTCCGACATACTAACTAACTAAACCCACAAACTCGGCCTTCGGGCTCGGCTCGGCCTTTGCTTGTTAAGCAGACCACTCAGCATCTTGGTTGACTAGCTGAATGCTACCCTGGTGGGATTATTAAAAGAAGTCTCGATGTCTGCGTCTGGACTCGAAAATAGTAGACAGTTGTTCCTGATGTGCCGAGAAAGTTCTTCGTCCATGTCCACTAGGTAACTAAAGTTAAACCCTCGCCAGGGTCCATTAAGTAATCTTCGCCTGGAAGGTTTCTTTCCCTGGCGGATCTTATCTGATCCCCAGGCAGCAAGGCATTCACCTCTCCCCCCAAAAAAAAAAAAAAGTCCTATTAATCCACGGGAAAAACAGACAACTCCATTGTATTTACAGTAGAAGCAGCGATAACATCCCCTGACGCCGCCACCGTACGTCACATACCTATCCCCACGAACTGTTCAATTACGGAGAAACGGCCCCAACCGGATGATCCGGCTTTTTCGAACATTGGCGCTGCTTTTCCCAGAACCACTCAAAGGATCGCAATGCGATCAGATGCCTGATCACGTACTGAGGTACACCGGCATTAGCGTCGTGGGTACTAAGGGAGAAAAGGATTACCTCCCATATCTACATATATGCTTTTCGCCGGTAGGATGCCGTTCCCAAGGGGTTTGAGGATGAGTCAGTCTTTAATTCGGAGGTCTTTTTGAGAAGGGCTTTACATTCTGAAGGCTCCGGGAAAATCGCAGGTCTGATCCGTTCTCTGAGGATCTGGGCTAAGTATGTTGTGTTGTTTATAGCGGGTCTAGTTCCTGCAGTATAATGCTGAGGATTCTCTTATCGTGAGCGATAAACAGACTGCTTGGGATGTTGACACAGCACAGTGCTATGTGGCGTACCACTAACGGGAGAGCAAATAGCTCGTAGTTAAATAGTTGGAACGTGAGAAGGAAAATAAGGCGGATGCGGAGTAGGTTGAAGTCCGAAGGCAGCGGATTAAGTGGGGGCCAGAGCATTGGGCGAGTGCGTACGACATACCAGGCTTCCTGTGTCGTGACGTACCTCTTTATCGAGGATAAGGTGGCCTTGGATAAGGGGACTCCTTGCATATCCTTCTTGATGATTGTGGGAATATTGTGACAGTTACGCTGGAATGCACTCACGGCTGATGATTATTCGGGACAGTGGCTTGCTGGACGTTGGAGCGAGACCTATCTCCATGGAGGGAGTCGGGGCTCTCCCTATTGTATCCTTAACAGTATTCTAGAGGAGAGAAAGGAACAGAGAATGGTTGTTCCATTCAATTCCTTAATGTTAACTAGTTTTCTTATTCCCATGAGAGGAGATGTACGTACATTTCCGTACAAATAAATTAAGAACAAAAGAAATAAAGAAACGAAGGGATGAAGAAACTCTATTAAGGTATTTGGTCTTTAAACTGAGCGGGAATCGTCTCCGACGAGTCCAGGACAAAATCGTCCGGAAGAGGCCACAGTCGTCTAGGTCTGAATTGATTTTAATACCTGACCTGTGGTTAGTATCATGTCCTTAACAGAGAAAAAAATAAAAAGAAAAGAAAAGAAAAGAAACAAACATACAGTGCATATCCCAGTCTCCAAATTTACCAATTGGCTCCTCCCCACCATCTCGCTTAGTCTATTTGCCAGGGCGTGGGTGGTCCTGGAAGCAACTGCTAAAGAAGTCGATCCGGCATGTCGAGTATCAAGGTCGCCTTTTAAAGCCTGGGATATCAAGAATCTATTAGCATCTAGGACCAATCAGTCCAAGAGACGGGACGGGAAAATTTTCTAGCCTGGTGAATCTTCCCTTCTTTTCATTGTAGCACATCCTATTGTAGTTATTGGTGTAACAATAGATAACAGGCTGGTTCGAGATTGACGGCGCAGGAAATATTTGACTGCATCGAGTGCGTGACATACTGTTTACCATCGCGAATGGTATAATTACCGACGGGTAGTTTAACCCATTGGTTGGACATGTTGCTGGGGCTGGATGTGTATATTAGCTAGAGTGGTTCAATCCTTTCACCAAAGCACTCGACACAATTCTGTAAGTGCCCGTCCAAACAAAAGTAATACTCGAGGCCCTTTAAGCGTTCAGAAAACTTCAATGAAATGATTTCTTCCAACTTTTTTTCGGGCGTTGACATACCAAGAGCATCAACATGCTGACCCAAAACCGGAACACCGAAAAAGCATTTGGTGGTTCAATCTTAATGCTTAACTGGTTTTATCGTTGAAATACCTGACTGAGATGTTGGAGGTACACGTTTTTCAACTTTTTGTTCTTGCTCTGATATCTCGAAACTACTCAATTGTTTGGCTGTCAATGTAACACACGCAAACACAGGGAACAGGTCAATTTCATTCAGTAGCTAGAGGTCGAAGATGCTATGTGAAGCCGAAAGGCTGACGATAGGAAAGCCGGAGCCGTATATTGACTGCTAAGAACCGGGAACGCGGTTCTAGCTTCCATGAAGTGCGCTCACCCGCAATATTTGGACTAACCTCGGGGTGTAGAACATACTTCTTAGTTACTTCGACTGCAAAGCACGTCCGCAACAGTCAATCATCTCTTTCTGGTTTATAATAGCGGAACCAGAGGTTTAAAACGCTCGGATGGTCAACTTTTTACATCTTAAGCGTTTTTAGGAATACCCATGTCTGGTTATACCATACCAAAGTATGCTTTAAAATTGCAGCAGTGGTAGGTATAACAGTGCTGGCAAGGAATCCCTAATACTGCCAAGAATCAAATTGCGTACTTTTTAACGAGCATATCGTAGAGTGTGATTGGGCAGCGTTCTCATTGACGAAATCCTGTGGGGGCAGTATTAGTGGCAGTTTATAGTATTATATGGGAAGGTGGAAATCCATCTACCATCTTCGGCATCTTGAATCAGCCTCAAAATCTCTCGGTGGCGGGTTCAGGTGGGTAAACACGGTGGAACCATGTTAGGCTAAACGGTGCCAGTCCACATCGCCAGGTAAGTAGCTTGCACCAGTTATTCAAGTGTGGAGGGTCTGGCTGTACTGTTGTGGATGCCCATGCTAAACCCTGGTTGGGCTCTCTGGGCGCGTTTCGTGGAAATTAAGTAGCCTAACCAACTGTCTCTTGATCTTGTCTAAGATTGTATAAGTAGTGAGTTGATATAACCTAGAAGACAGTAGGCAGCTGCTGACATTGCTTGAATAGATGGAGTGTGTAGAGAATAAGAAAGGTTAAACAGAAGAAGTACAACTAAGGCAGATTCATCCATTTTCTTTTTCTTTCATCACCACACTCATTCATTGCTTACTTTTCATTCACCCTAAGCTGCCGATATTGCCCTCAGACAACCGCGCCATTTTTATTAGTGTATTCATCATCTTCACTAGAAATTTAAGCGCCTCAGGTTAGTTTGAGGTTTAGAACTAATCAGATAAAAATATTCAGTAGTGTATTTCAAATACATACAAGAATACACTAGGCAAGGTACAGAGGAGAGAACTATAAGTTAATAATCTTAGTTAGGGAATTTGAAAATCAGAAGGCGGAAATAGTAATGGTAGGTATCAATATTTCTGGGGTGGTTAGTATTTATAGGATGGTTCTAGAATATTCAGGGCTCCGAGTGAGCTTGAACACCACTATGGTGTTTTCTGGAGGGCATTATCTCCATCCTGGTTAGAAAAAAAACATTGAAACTGGTAATGTTGTACTTCATCTGCTCAACACGTCCAGTATTTCAGGGTAGCGACATGTAGAAAACGATACAAAATTTAACTATCTCAACCAATCAAATCTATTTAGAATCATGACAAAAATATTCAACTGTATACTAATATCTAATCTATAAAAAAGACACTGAATAAACTGCATAAATTATGCACAATAAACAGACCCACAAGAAAGAGAGCGGGGGGGAAAGAGAGAGAGAATATGCATGAATAGCCTGTAGATTACTCCTAGCCGGTGGACGCAGTGCAAATACGCTCCCTATCTCCAGTTAGTCAGTGATATAAAGCAAGAAAGTGTAGGGTACATATCAGAACTAAAGCCACCTCCAGTTAAGTCTGAGCGTGTCCATAGAATTGAATGAGGTCAGTGTGAGGAGATGCCGCAACTCCATGTTCTTCAAATTACGGCATTGATCCTTTTCGAAATCTATTAAATCCCAGGAGTGTAGACAGATTATGCGTTGACTCGATGATGTTTTATTAGTAATTTCGGAATGAAATATCTAGTTCGGTTGAACTTGCCACATTCGCACATATCTTTACATAATAACTAGTCGCAGCTCGTAACTCTACTGTGCTGATAACCCTGATTAATCGCTGTCAATTGTGATCAATAACCGAGCACCAGCGACGTAGTGGAGCGAGCCAAGTGCCGAGATGCTTACTTGTTCCGGGGCGAAACTCAGCGCCATTGAAACCTTCTCTGTCATTCGCGCATGCCCTAGATCTAGAATGTGAACGGTTTTGGTATGGAACCACCGCGCCAAGATAGCTGAAACGATCAAGAGCGAGGGTGTTTCAAGCTGCCGGATTTGGCCGTATATCTCCGATTCGCTGCCTCGCTTTTCATTTTACAAATACTTACTAGAAAAGAGGAGGAAGACAGTCGAGGTGTGGGTATACTAAGCTATACACGCTGGGTATCGCTGGGCATCGCTGGGCATCGCTGGCTGTCTTAAGAAACGAAATCCTTTCCAATCGATCAATTCTCGGATGGCTAGCCGATATCTTGCACGAACCGAAATTAGACGGATAACCGCATAGTTAGACTCTATACACGCTATACTATAGGGAGGATCAGATGATGTAATGTTGAATGGAGAGCATATTATTCTCATCCAGTGGGCGTATCCCAACACCTCGGCAGGATAAAAGTCAGTCACATGTGCTGCCTCCACTTGAGCTTCAATTCTCCACTAGAGCTACATCGGTGGTTTGGTGGGTCCATCGTATCGCTGATGGAGCACTGCAGCCATCAACCCACAGCTGGAGTCTGCAAATATTATTACTATTATTTTTATTTAATCAAGTTTAACGTCCTTGCCGAGACTCTTCGGCTAGGAAAGACGGGGGGTCGTGGGCTATAGCCCCTTACCTCTTTCCTATTACATCTAATATCCGTCCTACACCTTTTCTACGCCCCAGATCGCCTCACTGCGTAGGGCTTTCGGACCACGTTGGCCCTCCTTGTGTTCAGTACAGTATAGAGCCCCTCGTTAAGCGAGCCACCCTCCCCTTTAACTCTCTCCTTCGCAATCCGCTTCCGCCAAGATTTCTAGCCCTCATTGACTTGTGGTCTGCAATTCCCTTAGTCTAAATATACCAGCGCCGCAAACTATGGTACAGTACTTTAATTATCTATATGCAATTAACTGCAGCATAACAGTAAGAAAATACCACAGAAGCACCCAATATATGCATCTCCCAAAGAAGTCAAGCTCCCACGGCTATAAATGCTGATGAGCTCACCCATACCGAACAGGTCGCTAAGCAACATGTGAAACAACGTGGTGTGAGAAGGATTAACAGTTACGCTCGCATTTATGTTGATTATAACAGGGTTTTCTGGTACCAGTCAGTTTCTGATCGAAACAAATACCTATGAAGCCTAGACAAGTCCCCTTTAGGTTAAGGGCTATGGCTGGTGATGACCTCGACCCAGCTCGATGGAGCTCTTTGGCATAGATGAAACATGTCTCAAGATAACTGGAGAAGTGTCCTTCATGTCCTGATGACAAGACCACGCCAGTGCTGCCTGTTCATTCCAGAAAAGTTTAGAATATAAATATACCAGCATGGTCCGACATCTGCTGCAGACTCAACTTTGGGATCACAGCTGGAACCTTCTGTCATTCTATAGTTCCCTAGATGTTGCAATTGTCACCCGTTTTCCTGTTGGCGCTCACTGCGGCCTGGGGGTCTGTTTCCGCCCACCCCCAGGCAGCTTCGACAAGGCCAAATGCCGACAAGGGGGTTGTCAACGTTGAGCTGGTCTCACTTGGCAACACTACCGTGATGGCTAAGGTTACCAACACGGCGAACCAGGACTTGAAGATTGTCAAACCTGGTAGCATCTTGGATAGTCGACCTACTCGCAAAGTCAAGGTCTACCGCGGAGGTATGCCATATAGCGCCATTCGTGATTGATCGATAGCTGACCATTTCGCACTGTAGGTACTGCGATGAACTTCATTGGCGTTGATGTATCTTATGTGACCTCCCATTTAACCCCTATTAGTTTTCTTCCACTGTTCGCCGATGAAACCATTAAGACGGTGTTTGACGTTGCCGATCTGTACGACCTTTCATCTGGCGGCCAGTTTACCGTGGTAGCAGACAGTGCGCTGGAATATACCGTGTCAAACACAAGCAAGGCCTATTCCTGGGCCTCGTTCAAGTCCAACGTCCTCGACATCAACATTCCCAAGTCCTTGACAAAGTCTCTCAAGAAGCGCGCCAAGTTAGAACAGTGTCAAGGCGACCAGACTGAGACCATGAAAGCCGCCATGGCCCGCGCCGCCAAAATTGCACGTGCAGGTGCTGACAGTGCGAAGAAGCCTTCGGAACTCTTCAAAACTTTTTTCATGACAGACGATAAAGCTGCGCTGGACAAGGTGTCAAGCCGCTTGGAGGCCATTGCGAAGGAAGCCGAAGCGGGAGACTCGGGCACATTTACTCAGTATTGCACAGAAGCACCATCTGATGGTAGCAATTTGGACTGCTCTGGTGGATTATCTGCCGTAACCACATATTCGTTTGCGGATAGCAATGAAACCCCGACCAATGTTCAAGTCTACAGCTGTAGTGGTTATTGGAATACTCCAAAGGTTTCTACCACATGCTGGAACCTTGATCAAGCCGGCATCACCGTACATGAATATGCACATGGAATGGGGGCCAATCCTGATCGGCAAGCCGGTGAAACGGAGACGTACGGGTATGATGCAATGACGAAGCTGAGTACAGACCAAGCATTGCGAAATGCAGATTCCTATGCATACTTCGCTCAAGGTAACTACTTCACAGCGACTGTAGATACACTATAAGAGCTAGGGCTAATACCATTTGCAGGTGCATTCTTGAAATGCGACACCAACGGTAAGTCGAACAACCCGGACGCCGGCAAAGAGGAGGGTCCGTCGGGAGGAGATGGACCTTCAGGCGGATCTTCCTCCCCGTCTGGTTCATCTGGCCAGTCCGGAGGAGATGGGCCTTCAGATGGATCTTCTTCGCCGTCTGGTTCATCTGGCCCGTTCAATGGGGATGGACCTTCAGGTGGATCTTCCTCTCCGTCTGGTTCATCTGGCCCGTTTAATGGAGATGGACCTTCAGGTGGATTTTCCACTCCGTCTGGTCCATCTGGCCAAACTGGCCAGTTCAATGGCGGCAGTCATTTCAGTGGATCTTCCTCTCCATTTGGTTCATCTGGCCAAAACGACTATCCAACTAGCCAGTTCGGAGGCAGTCCTTCGGGTGGAGACATGGGCTCCGGTCAAACTTCTAGCCCTCAAAACATGGCTCCATTCGCTGGAAACAGCCAGACTGATACAGGCAACGGCGCCGGTGACGGCTCCGAAAAGGGGACATCTTGGTCCTCCGGCCCAGACAATTCTTACGGCGGAAACAATTTTGGGTATCCAGCAGGTGGTTCCACGGATGGTCCATCTACCTACGGTCCCGATGGCATGAATATGGGCGACCAGTCTCAAGGTGGGCCTCAGAGTGGGCATCAAGGCAATGGTGATTCACACATGGGAGGTTCATATTCCCCAGTTGAAGTCTACTCAGCAAGTGCTCCTAGCTCAGGCAACACCCTTGTCTAACGGCGCACACTCTCCTGGTACTGCTCCCGGAGGGTCTAGCAGTGGATCTCTACCTGAGAAATTGAACCTGTGGAGTTCCGCCAGATAACGTAGATCGGACCATAATTTAAATTCATGATTGGCCTGCCACACTGTGACTTTGTATGCCCCACAAAGAAATAAGATATAACCACCCAGGCTCGTGGGTATGTCATTCATTAGGAATAAACCATTGTATAGCTATTTGCCTTATAGATCTTGTTCTCTCCACTTTCTAATACTTAGCTGGGGATTAAATCCAACCATAGTGGACAGGCATTAATTTATTCACCAAAAACTATTGATAGAAAGTAGAAAATAGCGTAAGTTACTAGAATAGTATTGCTTCTTTTGAACCAAATAGATACACTATATGTCTTGTATACTGATTGTTTTATTAAAATAATGACCCACTCCAGGTCCACGTGCTAGGGGTCTTCTAGGGTCGTCAACGGCTAGGGGCTATTTAGATTGGCGTACTAGATCACTTAATATTTGAAATATGTAATATACGTTAAGAAGATTAGTTATATAATATACACAGAAATAATAGGGATATAACTATGGCTTCTATAGACCTTGCCGTTCCTATGGGCGCTTGCGAGTAGTATTTTTCAGAGACTAACGACAGGGTATTGTCAGAATAGGCAGATATGCCAATACTATGCACAAATTGAAACAGTACGACTTTTTGTGGTGTAGTTGTTAGGAGCGCTCAGAAGCGCGATAGCCAGATCCTTAGCTAACAGCTATTATTGTAAGTACTTAGTAACCGATTTTTAACTGCTTAGTACTTAGATCCTCTTCAGTGGAAGAATTAAAACGGAAAATGAATTTCAGGTGTAAGTGTTGGTATTTAAGGATTGTGCGGGACAAACCAGCTTAATAATGGACTTGGCGGTCATGTGCTGGGGGTGTAGAACGCATGAGCTCAGCTCTTAGCTCAGGCGACCTGCGTACACCAGGCGGCGTAACCCTGCCCTAGGTGTCGACCTCGCTTAGTCATCATTTAGTAAGCTAGATAGCTAGATAGTTGTCAAATAATATGGCCGTTGGTGGACCAGAATCATGTGACTGGATCGGGGTAAAACCCCGTGGAGCACACAACAAAATAATCAATCAAGAATAACCAAGAAGAATAATCAAGAAGAGCCCAACCAGCTCAATTCATTCAAATAAGACCTTTTCACCAATCGTACTCTATTTCCTCTTCGGGATTAGCCGTATATCTGACAATTAAGAGTCTCATTCGCTCAAAAACTACCTATACAGCGAACCACGGCTTATACAGCTCAGCTATCCACCGGTCGAAACTTTATTTCCTCCGAACGAAATGTCCACGCAGAATACCGTCCTTTTGAAAACCCAAGAGAATTGGAAGGAATGGAACACGCAGTTTGAAGGTTTAGCCAGAGGCAAGAATTTATGGGGAATTATTACTGGCGATGAACAAGAGATTTTAAAGCCAGCACCACCTACCGATGACACTTTGGCACCACCAGCTGGAAGTACACGATCAACAAATCCTACCTCCCTTGCTGATCGACAATTTGCTTGGACTGTTTACAAAAGCCTTCGTGACGACTATATTCTTCAACAAACTGAACTAAGCAAACTGCGGGAGTGGATGCAGAAGACTATTTCTCCACAAGTGTATGAATATTGCTGCGATCCAGAGGATTCGATGAAGGAATGGTACGCCAAACTAAAGCAACGGGTGGGAATTGATGATGCCACAGTCAAGAAACTTGCCCGCGAAGCGTATAAAAAGGCCATTAAACCTGTCACAAGACCTCGGGATGTACTTACCTGGTTAAACAATTGGGAAGAAGCAATGCACAAGGCCGAAAAAGCTAGAATTGCAGTGGCTGCAACCACAAGTGACTGGATTGAGGATTTCCTGAATGCTGTACGGACTTTAAACCCGGTATGGGCAACCTCATATGAGATTGCTAAGAGTAAGGATATTGAATCAGACAACCTGACATTCAGACTGGTAGCACAAGACTTCCGAAAAGGTTTGGATACCAAATTGATTCAACAGAGCAGCAATATTGCCAAAGGGTCATTTGGTCCAACCTTTTGATGCTGAAGAAGCTAAGACTGAAGGCACGGAATTGAATCACGCACCAAAAGGTCAAAGCTATACCCAGAAGCGCAAGCAAAAGCCTAATAATCTCGAGAGCTGCAATATAGCCAAGAAGACAAAGGTAGCTTGCAAAGCATGTGGGCAAATGCATGAATGGAAGGCCTGTTTCTATCTTTTCCCTCAAGAGGCCCCTAAAGGATTTAAGGAACGTGCTGTAATTAGGAGATTTATTAATCATCTGCTTCAAACAGACAAGGAATTTGCCAAAGAGGTTGAAGAGTGGAAGAGCTTGAGGAATCAAGATTGACTACTTGAACGACAGATTGGAAGAATTCCAGCTTCATTTGCGACATTACCGGATACCTATCCATTAAAGAATTCAGCTATTCTTGACTCCGGATCCACTATCCATATCTTTAATGAAATCACTCGATTCAACACTACTCGTAAACCGCACAACCAGGTGACTTTATATGGGCCGGAGATTCAAAGGTGGAGATCCATGGATATGGCAATGTGGATATTCAGGTTAGATTAGGTGGAAAGAAGTCAATACTGCACTCCAAGATGTTGCTTTCTGTCGTCAAGATGGCTTGCAATTTAGTGTCTCTACGCCAGTTGCATAAGGCCGGAATATGGTGGGATAATCGACCAGAGCAAAACATCCTCCGACATCAAGATAATCGACCGATTGCGCAGATTGAAGACCAGTTCGACCAGTTTGTGATTGAATACCTTCCCATGAATATAACAAGAGGAAGTCTTTTTAATCGCCGAAACCGCTTTCAATCATCGTTCCATTCTACACCAAGATCTGCACGGGCAGATGCATACCAATGGCACCTTCGACTTGGACATCCTGGACCTCTTACCTTGGAGCATCTAGTCAATTCAACTAAAGGAGCAAGGATTAGAGGTGGACCGACAACAGTGGAATGCGACGCCTGCGGGATTGCAAAGCTAAAGCGTCAGGTTAGCAGAATTCCATCGGATTTTATAGAGGGACCGGGTCAACGCCGTAGCCATTGATTTCCATGACTTCGAAGCTGGCTATGGTGGTTGGAAAAGCTTGATGCTAGCAACTGATCGGTGGTCAGGTTTTATCTGGGATTACTACCTAGAGGACCGAACGGCTGACTCAATTATCCACGCTTTGAGCATTTACTTGGAACACTTGGGCGAATGGATATAAAGGTTCAGGTTATTGAATGTGACAATGAAACTGTGGGCCAAAAGCCTCGCATTGCAGCCTTTCTGCAGTCAGATCCTTATTTTATAAAGATTGAGCCCTCCGCACCTTATACAAGTGCTCAAAATGGTGGTGCAGAGCGCTCAGGGGGTGTAATAAAGGATAAGGCTCGAGCAATGCGGGAACATGCTAGATTACCTGCATTTCTATGGCCGGAGATTGTACGTGCATCAGTCTATCTTTCCAATCGAACACCTCAGTACCAAACCAATTGGAAAACGCCTTTCGATCGATTCCATACCTACGTTGCGCACCAAGACGGCATGGTAATCCATGACAGAAAGCCTCAGCAAGCGCATCTAAATGTATATGGATGCAAAGCCTTCGCCATGACCACAGAAGCACTGAAGAAGTCAAACCGGAAACAGAGATTCAATCCAAGAGCGCATATTGGATATCTAGTTGGATATGATTCCACTAATATCTACCGAATCTGGATTCCACGCCTAAACCGAGTCATCCGTACAAGAGATGTGATATTCAATGAAGACGAGCAGTTCTCTGGGGATCTGTCCGAACTAGCAATCATGCAGGATCAATTCCGGCAGATATCCATCCAAGATTTCAACCAGATGATCAAGAATATTGAGGTTCCCGAAGAGTCTATGTCGCCACCAAGCCAACAAGAAGAGCAAGTAGTTGGATATTTTGATTCTTTAGACTTTCTGGTGGTATGGCACAATCAGCTATGGATTTGGCGGAAGAAATAGGTCAGAAAGATGCTGAAGACCTAGTCTATCCAACACCACCGGAGACGCCAGAATATCTACAACCAGCTTCGCTATTAGCTATTGGTTCCCCAGCTAGATCTAATCAAGAATCATCGCACTTAGCTGCATGGAAAGCATCGTTTTTGGCTGCACCATTAATTCAACCGAAACGACCCGGAGAGAACAACCAAGGCACAATCAGAACGATTACTTCGACAACCTGAAAAGGATTTGCACCACAGAGATTTGCCACCTAAGCCAGTCCACCACAGAGATCTTATTAATCATCCACTTGGCGAACAGTTCAAGCAGGCTGAAAAAGATCATCTTAAGGGACATGAGGATATGTGTACATGGCAAGAAATAAGCCGGCATAATCCTAAATGCAAAGGCAGGCAAATCCTGGATTGCAAATGGGTGTACGCGTACAAGTTTGACCAGAAAGGAAGACTGCAAAAGTGCAAGGCCCGTCTGGTTGTACGCGGCGACCAACAAGAAAGGAAAACAGAAGATCTTTATGCTTCAACACTGGCTATACAATCATTCCGAATCCTAATGGCTACAGCTGCAAGATTTGACTTGGAATTGGTGCAATATGACATTACCAATGCCTTTGTCTATGCAGATATCGATGAGGATGTCTTTATGCAGATGCCACCAGGATACCAAAAGCCAGGTATAATCCTGAAGCTTAAAAGGGCCCTGTTTGGACTGAGGCAATCACCATTGCTATGGCAAAAGCACTTCAAGAAATCCCTTCAAGACCTAGGATTTAATCCTATTCCTCATGAACCATGTTGCATGATTAAAAATGGTATTCTAGTATTCTTCTATGTTGACGACATAATCTTTGCATACCAAAAGGGCTGCAAGAATCAAGAGATACTGGACCAAATTGTTAATCAGCTCCAAAACCAGTACAAGATGACTGGCGGAGATAAACTGCAGTGGTTTCTTGGTATAGAGATAATCCGGGATCGGGAGAAAAGAATTATATGGCTAAGTCAATCCTCTTATATAGAGAAGATTGCTAACCTAGCGGATTCAAGAACCTCAGATACTGTCCCAATAACCAGAGATGAGCTTATTATCTACACCGGACAAGCCACACGCCAAAGTATTCAGAGATATCAGAAGAAGAACGGTTCCTTAATGTACACAGCAGTCACCACACGACCAGACATAGCCTTTGCAGTGTCCAAATTATCCCGCTTTCTTACCAATCCAAGCGACGAACACCATGCTGCGGCTGACCGCGTCCTTTTATACCTTAAACGAACGAAAGACCTAGCGCTGCAACTGGGGGTGGAGATGACTTCATCCTGTACAGCGATGCTTCGTTTGCGGATAACAAGGAGGATCGAAAGAGTTCGCAAGGATATATAATGCAGTTGTTTGGAGGAGTAGTAGGATGGAGGGCCAACAAGCAGGCAACGGTGACTACTTCTACCACTGAGGCAGAGCTTCTAGCGTTGTCCCACGCAGCTGGAGAAGGAAGTATTCATCAGCAGACTGCTTAAAGAGCTTGGAGTTCAACTGGATAAGAGAAAGAAGGACCAACGGATTCAAATCTTCTGTGACAATCTCCAAACAATCCGGCTTGTGCATAAAGATATAAACCGACTTCAGACAAGGCTTCGACACGTGGATATCCATAATCATTGGCTCAGGCAGGAAGCTCTGGAAGGAAGAATCCAAGTCAGCTACACACCAACAGACAAGATGCTGGCAGATGGACTCACTAAAGCACTGCCACGGCAGAAATTCGAGCCGTTTGTGGATCAGCTAGGACTTCGGGACATCTCTGGAGTCAAAAGGATTGATGGAAACACTGAACGGATATGACTGAATGTCAGATTCGACCCGGAATAGCTTCAAGGTTGCTGAAATTGGAAGGAAAGGTTCGAATCTGAGGGGTGTGTCAAATAATATGGCCGTTGGTGGACCAGAATCATGTGACTGGATCGGGGTAAAACCCCCGTGGAGCACACAACAAAATAATCAATCAAGAATAACCAAGAAGAATAATCAAGAAGAGCCCAACCAGCTCAATTCATTCAAATAAGACCTTTTCACCAATCGTACTCTATTTCCTCTTCGGGATTAGCCGTATATCTGACAATAGTTTGGCCGTCCCGGCCACCCAATAAGACAAGCATCCATCGCTTCCAACTGTTGTGGAACTCAGGGAAATGGGGCGTAGGGAGCTATTCCATCAGCTACAGGCCAACTAGCCTAACTAGGAAGTAGATGTCATTCAGTGGAACCAACTGAGCCTACAAGCGGTTCCCTATATTCTCGTTAAGGTGTTCTACTAACTAAAGGATTGAGGGGTTGGATGGATCGTCAGATACTTCCGCACCGCCAAGTCGGGCGGATTATTATAGTGTTTCCGTAACACCAACAATAGATTCGTAACAAGAGTCAATGAGGTCATGGGCCCGTAATCTTTTAACTTGCAACGCGTGTCTACTTAAAGCCCTTGATTGTCGCTGTTGTCTCTGTGCACGCCTCGACCGTTTGCCTAGAAGACAAAAGTCGCTTATCGAGGTCCCAACCTTACGCTTCCCATCACCTATTCGTCTCTCAAATTGTCCAGAGCAGGTTTCAAACGCTCGCTTCTTCTGGCATCATGGCTCGGGACAATAGTGCGCAAGTGATTGTTATTGGCGCCGGCCTGTCGGGTCTCACAGCTGCCTCAGCATTAAATCGTCAAGGCATTGATGTCATTGTACTTGAGGCATCATCCAATGTAGGCGGCAGAGTGAATTCGGCCGATACCAAACTGGGATCACATCTGGACCTTGGAGGGCAATGGATTGGGCACGGACATCATCGCATTGCTGCTCTGGTAGACAAGGCGAGAGGCACGACATACCAGACGTTCTCACGCGGCCTACCGAATATTGTTCGCGAAGGTCGCACTGTTTCTCCCTTTTCTCCGTCCGTGTTTCTTGCGACTATCTATCTTCTCTTCTTCGAGCTAGCGAGCAGGATGTATGTTCCGCGGCGCTGGATTAACGTCTCGGTGGACAAGGCCATTGCAACACTCGTCCCCTTGGAAATTACTCGACAACTCCTTCATCTGCTCGTTGCAGTATGTTCTACCACAGAATTGGCCATGTTTTCGGTCTACAGCTTTGCCAAAGCGATTCCTCTCTCTGGGGGGTTATTGACGATGTTACGTACGCAAGGCGGAGCTCAAGACCGTTTGGTTGTGGAATCTATGGGCATCACTACATCCATGTTAGCCAACGAGCTCTCTCGGAAAGTTTTAACCGACATGTCTGTCACGAGCGTGTCCCAAATTCATAGAGATGAAGTGACTATACGTACAGCGTCAGGCCGACAGTTCCACGCTAGGAAAGTGATAATCACGGTTCCACCACCAATGTTGAAAAGCATTAAGTTCGACCCGCTGCTGCCACCCGAACGCATAGCGCTACAGGAAAATACCCGTATGGGCGTCGTCTACAAAGCCATCGCTGTTTTCGACAAGCCCTTCTGGCGTGAAGGATTGGGCGGGGAATTTCTCGTTCTTGACAATCCCGCATGTGGCGTCTTCGACTCTTCGTCGCCTGGAGGCCCTGGGCACTTGTGCTTCCTAGTACCCGGCACTCCCGCACGCCAGCTCGATACGCTTGATCCAAGTGTGCGGCGCGAATTGCTGTTGTCACGACTTGCGCCACATCTCGGGCATCAAGTGCTCCAGCCTGTGGACTGGCTCGAAAAACCCTGGCATTTGGACGAATATTGCGGTGGCGGGTATCTAGCATATGCGCTTGTTGGCACCAGTGAAGGTACTCTGCCGATGCCTCATAAACCAATCAACAATTTGCACTGGGCGGGGACAGAGACGGCGCAGGAACACCCTGGATATCTAGAAGGAGCCGTGCAGTCGGGCGAGCGTGTCGCCAATGAAGTCGCTTGTGCTCTTGGTGGAGCCCACACTGACGATCAAAAAGAAAGGACATGACAAGTGCCACGCCCTTAAGCCCTTTTATAATCATCCTGTTTGAAAGCGAATACATCAATATGTGAAAGGAAAGCGGGTCAGTTGTTGTGATGCTTTCAAGCCCCTGCCCATTCACCATGGCTGTTTCAGTCTCTTGCGGGTTATCAGGAAGCTTCACATCCTCTTTCACCTCAATTTTACTTTCCTTAGGTAGCATCTGGAAGGGGTAGTCCCTATCAGAAAGGTGGGGATCCACTTGATAGTCGAGAGTATATAAATAATTAATCATTTGGGCAACTAAAGCGGGATCTTCATTCAGCTCAATTATATGATCAAACGATTCCTGTGTGACGGCCAGGCAACTTGATGAAATTGGTGCTATCTAACGAAAATTTCAAACGTGGGGAGGAGGAAGAAAGGTGGTGAGGGGACTATGCGGGGAGATAAACAACTAGATATAAACAATGCAAACAGGCTACATGGTGCGTTCGTCACACTAAGGCAGTTTTATAATTAAAAGGTTCCTTCCAGATTTCTACTGCTTATACTACAAAAAGGTCTGTAAAGGGTATAGCTCCCCTTCATATTAAGATATAAAAAGTATATAGACAAAGATAAAAGAGGAGGTGTTATGTGTGGGGTCGGTAACGAGCTGAATGGGGCGATACGGTGCGAAAGGGAGTGTCTATATGGGAGAGAAGATAGGACCACGTATATTGCAGAACTATTGTTGGCCTTTAAGAGTTCAGGCCCGCTGATGCGAATATAAGCACTTCGCACCTGACTAAGCATCCTAACTAAGGATCTAGCTATCGCGCTTCTGAGCGCTCCTAACAGGAGGAAACAAAAAATTGTTCCAAAAAATTGTTCAAAGGAAGCATACGGATTTATGACTTGCGTATTTAACAAATGAAATGAAAGACAAGATTGTGTCCTTAAATTGTGATAGTATAGAATCAGTCGCTGCTAGCATTGAAAGATTCAGCAGCAACCAAGACTCTACGAGCCTGAGGTTACATGCAGTAGCACGGCACGTTGTAGACTTTCTGTGTGTGTGTATTTCCGAGGTTACGGATTCTCGTCTGCAAAATAATTCCTGGTGAAAAAAAAAAGTGTACTTTATCACCTCTACATTGTCTCGACTTCGCAAACCATCATCTCCGAAAGTCAACGTTGTTGAAGAGAATGTTTGTGAGGCATTAAGGATAGTCACATTGAGTTTTCATACGTACAAAATTTATTTCAAGAGGTAGTTGTTAAGATGACATTGGCTCTATAGTTCAGCCATTTAGAAGTCCACTTCACCTTCTGTCGATCGACTGTACAAGTGTATAGAGGATGTGGTCAGGTGCAGGCATGATCCATATCCGCCAAGTCTTGACACATCCTCATCTCGCCATAGCAATTAATTAAAATAGAGTAGATCATTCTCGTAGATGGCCTCTGTAATGGCATGGTCAGTCACGATATGTTATTAGTTCAAAAGGAGATACATACGGGGAACTAGTTCTGGCGCTTATCCCAGATGCAAAGATGGAGCTTGCAGCCGAACTCCTAGTTTTTGCGGAAGCAGCCAGGACCGTTCTCCTTGGTGCAGATTCCCACCGTACCGAAGCATTCATCCTATAGAAAGTTAGCACGGAAGTTCTTTATATTCCAGAAGAGGTTATCTGTACAAAGCATTTTGGGGTCTTTCGAGCGGCTGGAGTAGCAGAAACAAGAGCAGCAAGGGAAACAGCAATGGTAGCGAGTTTCATTTTGTCAATTGTAGGCTTGAAAGTGCAATAAAGCAAGTAGCTATTTAATTATTGAAGAGATGGTGATTGTGAGCAAGGAATTGGATGATGTTGATGAGAAGTCGATTGCAATAGATAGATTGAGCCGTTTGTACCTTGGATGTACCCAAGGCGCCGTGGTTGAATCGACCGTTTTATGGATATGATACATGCTTGATCTATGATTTTGATGCTGATCTGCGCAATTCACGGTACCCTGTATGTATCCAGGGGTTGCAAGTAGACACATCTTAGATAGTTTCTATGGAAGGATACTATGTAGTATGTTGACAGGGAACTTTTAGGATTGTAACAACCCACTGAAGCTCTCAATTGGTCAAAACACCGTCTTAGAGCCTTAACTAAGTCTGTAGGAGTCCAAGGGCCCAAAAGGAGAGCTCCGAAATTTAGCCAGACAACTATCTGATGTGCGGCACTGTGGGCTGGGTATCCTATTTTTAGAGATCGTCCGGCGATCATTCGACTTTGACAATTCAAAGCCTATTCTAGATCTTCCGGAGCTTCGCTGGGGTAGGAGACACTTTAATCCTGTTCTATAGACAGGGTATAGGTTGTAGTTTTATATGCAGTTCTAGCTAATATACAAGCCTGTGGAGCTACTTCCAGGCGTTATCCATTTTACTCCATTCCATCACTCTGTATCGAGGCCTAACATTTCAATATATTCTGTATGGCGTCTTGTTAAAACAATTCAAGATTACTAATTATTGGTCGAGAGGTTTTTCAGCACGGATAAATGCCAAATATAGTGGGCGGATACGCCCACTATTTCAGGCCCAGTCGTTGCCACGTTTTGTAAACCCTAAAGTCATAAGCATGCAAATCGCATCCGGGGAGCACCATCGTTCTGCAAATTCCTGATACATGATCGCCATATAAGTATGTTCCAACAACGTAGGCCATCTCTGGCAATCCCATCAAGACTATAGGTTCTACTTGTTTGACCTAAAGTCTGCCAATCGAGATTCCAGAATTTTCTCTGGCTCATGGGATGTCTACAAGAGTGCTCCTTGGCGCCGTGTGGCGTGAAGATAGGCTGCAGTATTGCCCAGCAGTTTCATGTAGCAGGCATTCTTAGATTAGAGCTAGTATCCCTGATATATGTGTTCCTTTAATGTGCCTATAAATGCCATGAGTAGCTGCCGTATAGGCATATTTTAGAAATAATATCTTAAACTCCCCTCTGCTTCGTTGACTCTGTAAAATAAGGCATGTCCGAGTGTTAGATTCTGGAATTTCAAGAGGAGTCATGGCATACTGAAGCATTACAGTGATTACCAACTAGATCTAGATGCTATCATGGCCACAACATGCAGAATAATTCAAGAAAAGAATCACACGTATTTTCGTGTTACCATACCACTACAGGTCGCACGCACCTTCGAGTATCGTATAACAGAAAGTACACATCTTCTTGGAGTCGGCTTTGCTACAACGGACTCCCGGGATATACATCTAAAGGAACACTGATATAAGTAATTCGTATATTAATACAAGAAATCCATTGCTTGTGTATAGTCTATAAGCCCTCGCTAACAAAACAGATACATAACAAAAAAACAAAAGAGTGAAAAATAAGTAAAATAAAATAAAATAGAACTATTTCAAAAACGCCCTGTCCAGTTTATACAATAACTTTGTTTCCTCCACGGTGCGATTGACTCTTAACTTCTGAACTCGAGGCGACATTCTCCCAGTCGACCCAGAGGGCGAGTGTCTCACAGTGTGCTCTCGGGGAACCTCTTTCCGGGGATCACTCTGAGGCGAGGAACGAGGTGTTCGAGTAATATTTTCTTGGATGAAACAACCTCCCATGCGCTGACATCTTTGCTGAATGGGACTTGATTCCTATAGTTTGTTAATTTCTAAACTATTTTATCAAGGGAAAGTACTAGACGTACCGGAGTAAAAGGATACGAGGTAGCAGTCCGCACTGCTATCCCGGAGTTTTCTCTTTGTGCCAGACACAGGGACTTTCTGCAAACATCCTCAATATGTCCAGCCTGGATAGGATGGTGGCTCCCAGTTTTCCTCTTGGTGTAGATCTCCATCTGCACGCGGATATCTCTGAACAGAGGGTCCGTCGTGGGCTGTTGCAGCTGCATGGTGTAAACATCTGAATCCCGAAAATAGCACTGAACGTGGATCCGTTGACCGTTAGATGTGTTGAGAGTGTAGAGCTGTTTGAGGAGACCGCATCCGCCTCGATCCCTGTACAGGAAGGAATGCTGGAAATGCTTGATGATTCTCCAGGATATGCCGTCGTGGAGCTTCTTTCTTCCGATTCTTGCCTCCTCCCAAACGAAGATTGAGCCTGGACGAATACTCAGCATTTCGCCCAGTGGCGGGGTCTCCGTGAGCAAGGGTGTTATTCCCTGCATACTGGCTTCACATAGAACCAGCACATCTTCTTCTGTTCGAAGGATACCATAGTATGTTTCCTTATACATGTCATTTAGGAAAGACCGTTGAGAAATGGGAAGGTTGTTGGGGTGTGACCCGTAAAACTGTGAGTTGAAGAAAGTCGCGTTTTACATCCTCCTCAGTAGGTGGCGCCCACGTCCGTATTATAATCCACTAGTTCGTCCCCTGTCAAAATTATTAAGTTTAAGTAGAGTGTCACTAGTGTACGTTGGCGACAGAACACTACGAACGGAAACAAAGTTCAGGTCCCCTTGTTCCATCGAAGCACGGTATGAAACCCACATCCACCTGTCGAAGGGACAGCCTTACAATCAGTCTTTTCTCTCGCAGCCCCAGTTTCGGGTTATCACCGAATGCACGGCTCTGAACACCAACAGATATTTTCCGGGTCTCAGGTAGACTAGACCGGCCCGGTGAGAACATTTCTGGCGCGGGTTCTAACCTTAAATGAGTACCTACCATGGGGAAGTAAATGCTTTGAAGTTGAACGAATAAGACGTGTATATCATATGCTGGTGATATATTTACCAGATCGCTGATTCGCTACACTTCTCTAATACAACAGAGCTCAGCTGCACCCTATCCTACACGAGTTATTTCACAACCCACTATCCTTCTACTCATGACACATTTCCATTATGAGTGTCGCCTGACAGATAGACTTTCTTTAGGACTGGAACGGATATAATCCGAAACCAACCGGATTTCTTGGCAGGCATCGAGATAGTTGGTGGCCCTGCCGAAGCTTAATTTCCCACCCGTTTTCAACGCTGCGCGGGGCATCGGACACTCGTCATGGCTCTCTCAGTCGTCAGTTTCAAGGACGCCAAGGGGCTAAAGGACAGAAAATGGGCAAGGCTGTTGGTGAGGTGTGAACCTTTCCTCCACGGTTCAGCTCTTTAATTGTGCACATTTCACTGACCCAGAATCAACGTTGTTTCACTGGGCTTGGCGATCGACGATATTACCCAACTGGTCTAGTAATAATATTTGCCACCTTAATCCTGTAAACGCCGGGAAAACTCGCCACATCATCATACTGAATTAGCGTGGAAGGCTGTAGTACCTATGTGGCGAGAGATACTCCATTTTTCTATTTGTGTTGAAAGTATACGATGAAGGGTGATGGCAAAGGGGACTCTTTATAACTCATTGTGGTCCTGGCCGGGAAGGAGTAGTCTAACATCAAACCCTATGGAATGTCTAAACTCGGGGTTTTCTATTCTGATCAATCGATCGCATTGGATCGATAGCTACGGAGTGCAAGATAGATTAGTAGCAGGAACAAAAACTTTGAATAGTACAGGCCCACTCAAATTCAGCTTAGTTCACATCCACTTAGCTCCTCAAAAACTAGCTCGCCAAACGTGTTCGTCCACAGTTCCAAGACAACAGAAAAATAATAAATGTATCCTGCTTTGGCTTTAGGTTAGAACTGAGCTACCGATTGGTAGTCACGGAATCAACACAGACTATACCATCTCTTGAATATCCGATGAAAGACCGTATTTACTCCCATCTTTGTGGCCCTGGCCGGGTTCACTTTGGACCTCTGGATAGAAGTGATAAAATAACCCCCACTGGCAGTCTAAGGTGCTAAACTCTGATCTCAGTTATAAACTCTAAGGCCATATGGAGTCCAGGGGTGTTGTTTATAAAATGACATCTCATATAAGCGGAACTGTGGAGATATAAACCCTAGATTACCCGCTCTGCGGCTCCATGGGTCTCCCCTAAGGAGTTATATTGCATACTATCCATCCTATCAATGCAGTGGAATATGTATACAGCTATCCCTTTATCCGTTCTGGGAATGGAAACCGCACATTGATTTCTAAGCTTACAGTCAGACAGCCTTCACATGCACAGAGTACTCATTTCTCGAAGCCGGGCAATTCAACCCATCTCGAATTATAAACTGTAACCACTCTACACTACTATGCACTACCTAAAAGTATCAGACTTAATGTTATGACTAGTTACAGATTCAATTTGTAAGCATACTCCTGTCAAAAGTACAAAGTAATTCCTGAAAATATAATTCCGACCCGAATGTTAGAATATATTACTAAGTCTGCAGCATTTGCTATAGAAAATTAGAATTGCCCAATACACAGACTCACACTGCATATACTTAACTACTAACCCTGGAGCTGAGGCTATCTTATCTGAGGCGATCTTATCTGCTCCAGGGTTAGAAGTTAAGTATATGTCCATATCGAACCTGCACATACTCAAACCGTTGGCAATATATTAGGATATTATGTGTAGAACTCGATCAAAGGTCGAAACTATATTCTGGCGTGCTTTCAGGATGTGCTACGGTCGACTAGTGTGATCGACCGCTCGTCCATCCAGGAGACGGTGCTGGGGTCCTATACTTGGCTTGACTCGCAGAATGGCCGAAGACCCACGCTCAACCGGGTGATCATATCGCTCTGGCGTATGTAGCGACAGCCAAGGACGTCACCAGCATGGTCAGGGCCAGCCGCAACGAGTATAGCGCAGCTCATGCGATAGTGGTTGGCTTTTCAGCCTCACGTAAGGTTACCCTGTTGGACAATGAGGCTTTTTTAGCTACTATAATGTCCATGGCAGCCCATGAGGTGCAAACATCGTCCCGATCCCATTTCCTTTGTTCTCAATTCTTGTTTTTCACTACTATCTGATCCATCTTCCGTCCTCTGAACCACAGGTATGGAGAACGCATGTGCAGGGTACCAGGGATATTACCAAGGACATATTATTCCTACCTAATCGGCAGCTGAATCGTCGACTTCGGAATTTCATTGTTGGAGGAAGGAGGGCCAATGGACAGCAAGTAAATGTAACACGCAGAGAGGTAGCCTAATTGGGCAGCAAGTACAACCAACAGTGTCGTAAAGTATGGATGAAGGCACTAATAAGAGCAAAATGGTGAGAAATGGCAACATCAAAAGAGGTTCAAGAAAGCAGACCCAGTAGAAAACCTGGACGCAAGGAGTACAGCAAATGGCTAATAGAAGTCGACCACAAATCAGAAGAGGGCCCTTAAGAGCACCAATCAGGGCGCAGCTGTGCGCGAGTTTGAGGGGTCTAGTTTTCGCGATAACTGGTGACGCGCGCTGTCCCATGTGGATGCTCTGAAAGAATGTGGAAAATGCTGTTGGATACGGAAGCAATAAGTCGTCGCGTCTAATCAAGTTTGTAAGGCTCTTTTGTTACTGGCTTTAGAGGTGCATGTAACGTATACAAGATGTTTATTTTTATAGCCGGTAGTGATGTCTGTAGTCAGGTGGGGGGCAAGTTTAATATTCCAAATCCATGTCTGCAAGCACATTGGAGTCAAGATAAGAGTTAGCAGACCGTATACGCTCGGGGCAGGGGGGTGGGGAGTAGGGTATAAACCTGTATGCCAGACAAGTTAATCGTTCATCGTTGGAAGTCTAGAAAATATGAGGGATGGAATATCGACATAATAAGTAAGAAGTGTGAAAGACTAACTTGTGGTAAAGCAGGTTGACCAGAGACAGTAGAGCCTGATGTTAACAGGAGTATTAGATATCTCCTAAGAAAATATAAGGATAAAGTCTCCGCACAAAGAATGTTACAAATACTACAAAGGGTCAGATGCGCTGTGTGAAGGCGTATTTTTAAGGCAACTTACGTATTTGCTACATGTCGTATATTTTTATCATAGAATATAAACAATGAAAGTGGCAAGGCAACGAACTTATAGTGTAGACTAACAAAGTACTATAATCTTCCGGTAAAGCACCAATAGTACAATATTAGAAATCTGAATTGAAGACTAAAGATGCAGAGGCGACTTCCTTCAGAACAGGCGCGCAGAAGAGCCAATTGTATGCACAAGTTAAGAATACTGCAACCAACAAGAATCATGAGGCACGGTAGCATCAGACTAAAGAGAGAGCGCATTATTTGGGCGGGTAAGAAGGACGAGGTATTAGAGCAAATCGGATATGCTCCGAGGTGCAAAGAAGCAACGAATGAGGCCAGCCAAGTGTTAGATATTCAGCTAGTCCCGAAGAGGAGATAGAGTACGACTGGTAAAGAGGAGCTGGTTGGGCTTTCTTGATTATATTAATTATTATAATGATTATTCTGATGGTTTTTTCTCGATCATGTTCTTTCGCTTGTTGATGGCCTTTTTGACCCCTCCTTAAGCACATGATCCTTGCCAAGTATAGCCATATTATTTGACACTAAGCTTGGCGAGAATTATCTAGGGAGTCAAGTTTTGCGGCAAATCATGCCCGAGGTTCACGTGGGGGAACATAGGTGAAAGAACCCCCTTCTCTCACTTCGTTTCTGGGCACAGTGCTTTCATACCCATCGATACTTATTCTGCTTGTTCCCCCCTCTCGCTCTTTCTGTCCTAAGCATATTTACTGATCAGTGGACAACGAATAAGTGTAATGGCATTGGCTGTTGCCCCGTTTGGTCCTCTCCAACCCATTGGTGATAATATCTATCTCTTCGAGACCCCGGAACCCACTGGCGTGACCGCCACCGCTGGCCCTACACTCATCACTCTCTGTACCTGGCTCGGAGGCGCAACGCCCCAGCACATCCAGAAATACGTCACTGGCTACCGAGCCCTCTACCCCAATTCTGCCATTCTCCTTATCACCACGCGCATCCTGGAGATAAGCGCACTCCCATTCAGTGTCCTACACACGCGTTTGACCCCCGCCCGCGATGCCATTCGTAGAATTGTCACCCAGCCTTCCATAGGGAAAGAAGACAAGGAAAGTAGAGGTTCCGTTCTGCTGCACATTTTCTCGCACGGCGGCTGCAATACCGCCATCCAGCTCGCTATTTCCCTACGCAAGGATCCTATTTATCTCCACTAGAAATTGGGTCCTATCTCCGCGGTACTATCTTTGACTGTTGCCCAGGAGACACCTCTTTCGGGCGTGCATATCAGGCCGCTGTGCACTCATTACCTCATTTCGGCCCCGCGCAAACCATCTGGAGGGTTCTTCTCTACCCCGTCGTGGGCGTCGTCACCGGTCTCCAGCAGATGGGGTGGATGAGTTCTGTTCGAGATCTACGGGCACAACTAAATGACCCTGTCGTGTTTGGGGCAGCAGCTAGACGGCTTTATATGTATTCGACAGCTGACCAAATAGTCGAATGGAAAGACGTAGAATCTCATCAGACAGAGGCCAGAGCCCAATTAGGATGCGCTGTCGAGGGCGTGGCTTTTCCGGATAGCCCACACTGTGCCTTGGTGAGGGATCATGCTGGTCAATATTGGGATGCCATTGAATGGTTTTGGGCAGGAGGGCTACTTTTGTCCCTCTTGTGACAGCTGCTGGAATGATGGGCTCCAAACCGAGTGAGGGGCGTCGGAGTCGACTTTGATTTGGAGTATGATCGATCATGCAGCGATTATGAAATGGAATACTAACGACAATTGAACTATTCAATGTCTACGCAAAGAGTGTAGGCAAAAAAATAAAATAAAAAAGGACCCATATTCTACTTAGGTATAGAGCGAGGTTTGGATGCTACGAATACTGACTGTGCAACTGATCGAGTTGATCAGGGGCGATCTCTACCAGCGTGACCGTACTCATAGCTTTACCCAATTGATCGGCTGATCCGTTCGACATTGCAGAAGATAGGTGCTTCTGGATCTGGTTGTCGAGCACAGCACCCCCAATCGCTACTCTGATCTCCTGTCCCATAGACTGTAAGAATAAGGCTAGTGTTGCGGCCATGCTGACTCTGACTTCCCACGTCGGCACGGAGAACTGAATCGAGAGAGCGACTGATGGGAATAACAAACCGATGCCCAAGCTGAAGACGGCTATCTGGCTTTGCCCTTATATGGAGCTCCTTCTCAAACCTATAGCAATGTGTATAAAGAGAAAGATTGCCAATGCTTTCACTAACTCATGTAACTATTTTGTCAAGGTACTGCCAGGTTTGACGAATCCCGGGCTAGCTATGTACGGTAATGCTACAAACAATTTATTCTTAAACCCAGTCCCCTTTAACAACCTGTATATCAGTGTTCTGCCCATCACGGTGCTCCAACGGCAGTGGAGGCACGCGTGTTGAATTCAAATATGTCTAAGTACTGAATATGTACGGATACGCTGTTTCATATTTTATTCTCAATATAGTCCTGCTATATATAATCTATATTGATTCCTAGTGGTCCTTTAATAAACATTCACCCTTATTTTACTCCTGTGAAGTTTTTTGAATTGTGGTATCTGCCTTACCTATTTATCTACGTTAACAATGCTTACAGTTATCCTTGTCCACTATAGACATGTTACGCTATTTAATTTTTTTTTTTTTTTTTTTTTTAAATTCTTACTCTCTCTGAGAGGTCATCTTCCATACTTTTTTTACTTTCTTGACAAATTTAGTCTTGTTATATAATGTATAGTAAAGTTATATATATTCCCTATAATTTTGTACTTTGCACTGTCTATAGCTTTGGTTTAATATTTTTCTTATTTTGGATATTTTATTTAATACAGTACATGAAATATAACTTCATAACTAACTACTAGATCCGACATTTCTAATTTTTATTCCATGAATAAATTATTCCTTTATCTTATATTCTATATTTTCTTCCTCTATTGTGCTTTTTATTCTTTATTATCTTTACTACTAGAAAAATTATTGTATTAATATTACTATCTTTGGTCCTCGGTTTCGATACTAGATTGTCTGCTGATATAACGGATTATCTCTTAATATACCCAATAGATATCATTAACTGTACGGGCATAGCCTAGAATAAGCGGATAAATTCTCCTCACAGATGGCCAGTTCCGTTAGAGTTCTGCTACATTCCATAATCTATACGGGATATATCCTTATCCAGAATAATATGTTCAAGTATAAATAGTCCCCCATCTCAATTGGAGAATTATCAACACTAACCTCTTAAATGCATTGCATATCATTGTAATATCTGAAGAGAATAACAGGTTCAAGTACAGATACATTCAAGCCACCACCTGTCTCGGTTGAAGAATTATTAACGTCAACATCATAACTGCATTTCAGGTCACTCGGTTATCTGAAGATGGCAAGTATCAGATACATCTTCCTTTGCTGCCTTTGCTTTTTCATTAGGATCTATATCCTTGTCTTGGACTGGATATGTTCATTCTTCACCACCCCCAGATATGGCGAACGCGAAGGGAGCAGGGTTCAAGATGTAATTGAGGAAATTTACAACACTAGAGACAGGGCGTATTAGCGTCTCCACATTGTGTGGCTGCTGGTCTTGATTTTGTTAACTATATGTTGATGGAGGTACGCTGGATTGTGTGTCGGTACACAGAACCAGATTTTAGGACCTGAAACTTATGTCTTCTCATTTTCTATCTTCTTATGGGATTGGTACAAAAAGAATAGTAAGCCACAAACCCCCCAAAAAGTGGTAACGCCAGAAAGATTTTTTTTAAAAAAAAAAACTGTTCGGTTGTTTAAGTAAAAATCAAAGAAAAGCCCGAGGCATTTCGGCTAGAATATCTTCCCTTACAACCTTGTAGAGCCAGTAGGTGAGTTAAAGAAATGATACGATTTACCCGTGGCTGTAGTTGGTAAGGGAAACACCATACCTGGGATACTCCATCTATGGACGAACATTATCGATAGCCGTATTCAGGGCAAATTATAAGCCGGTATAAGTAGCTGGCCTTGAAATAATAATCAAGGGCATTAATTTACGACTTCTCCGTTCAACGCCCTACTTGCCTTGGTAACGCTCTGATGCTCTGTCGTCAACTATGAAATGGGTTTGGAAAAATACGACGCTACTGGGAAGAGGACAGCACGTTCTTTGAAATTTTACCTATCTCGATCGGTATAGCACGACTGTAACTTATTGCAGTGTTATGGAGATATTCGGATTTGGTTAGAAGAACTAGTAGGATTTGCGAATTCTCAGGGCATGACTTATCAAGGAGATGCGGGAATTAGGCGTTTCGGCAAAAATGCTTTGGAGATCAAGTGCCATGGGAATGACCCCTTTTGCCTGACGTTCATTTCTCCGTGTGCTTCCTCCTCATCCAGCCCATATATGAACGTGGTTGAGCTAGATTAATCTAACCTTTCCCCACCATTTTTGTCATGGTTATTGTATCTACATTTTGACCCGTCGGCAACGCAATGCAGAATGCAGACTAGCGCCTTAACTGTCTTGTACGTATCTATTTACAGTATACAAAAATATTCGGGCAAACTTAGTGTCCCACCCTCTTTTCTTTGGCTAATGCTAGTGCGCTTCTGAAATTTCCTAACGCAGAAAGCTTATTCTACTTCCGAAATGCGGTGGCCGGAGACGACCACTACGTATACACGTACTATTTTGCTGATTGCTGCCACTGAATGGCTCTATTCACGATGACTTCAAACTTTTCGCTTCCAGTGAGAAAGGGCGTTCGTGCTTACAGTCAGCAAGCTCAAGTGCCTCAGTGAATGGAATTTTCCCATTTCCGCTATCCATCTTAGAATTTCGACTGACAAATTCACCTACCCCTGTATAATATAATCCTGAATCTGTCTGTTTTGTCGGACCGCAACCAATAGTTGTCATAATTCGTCCCCTCTAAGATGTACCCCGAAAGCGGAGACTATAACCACATAGAGAGACAAGTGAAGAAGAAAGTTCTAAATGGTCGGTCTTTGGTTCTGATGGATTCTCATCTACTGAAATTTGTGTTTTTCGAGCTCTTTCCCTGGCTACGTTGCACGTCGTGCACGGAAGAATGTCTGTTAACTACTCATCTATTTATGTCTCGCTAGTCTCAGCTCATTAAAAGAAAGATGTTTCATGACTCCTCATTCGCTAGTTGAAGTGCTAACCGCCCAGGCCTGTTCATTCATAGGAATCAGTTGATTATGTTGACCAAATCACACATCGCCGTTCAGCATGCACAAAGATATCAGGCTATTAGGAAGGAGGCATGCGACTCAGTGAACACCTGCTGCGTTTACCCGATCCCCAGCGATCCAAACCTAAGATCGTACCCTATTCCGATTAACAACGAAATATAGATGGATTCTAACCGCAATGCCACAAGCTCTTTACCCGTGGTGAGGCGCCGAGCAGTGCGCCAATCAAGAGTCAGTACCCGCGAGGCTGCAATATGGTTGACCATTCTCCTTATTAGTTAATTGTCTTATGCCAGCGATGAACTAACTAAGCTCATTTAACTAATGCGTGGTACTGAACCGTACAGAGAGCACTGACTCGTTCAGGTTCTAATTTTTTTTATTACACCTCTCTCCGATCTTCCATGGTTATCTTTACGTGAATATCCCAGTCACACTACGTGAAAAGATCTAGAAGACAGGTTTCTTGTTTTGCTTCTCGCATTATCGTTCAACAAAATCCAAGCCCGGGAGCTAGGTATTATGAGTTGACTTAATACTATGGAGGATTTGGGATATCTCCCACGCATGAGGTAGAGAGGACTGCGAATGTCTTCATTAAACGAAAATAATCAAGTCAGATGGAAAGAAGTGAATGAAAAAATGGGGCACATTGAGTACATGTTATAGTAAATGTCGCGTAGATACATATTCAGAGACCAGAGAATGAAGGTTGGGAAACGTGATGGGTAACTCCATTAGGAATATTTTCCTAGGCTGCTGGATTGAAGAGCTTTTTTATCGTTAAAACCGATCACATAGCCGTCAGGATCACGGATATAGAACATCCGCTGTCCGGTGTGGTCGGTAGTCAGCGGCTTGACGATTTCAGCATGGGAAGAAACTGTTTCGTATACTGCTTGCACATCATCCACGGAGAGATAGAACATTCCGGCGAAACCGATTGGCTGATCTTTGAGACAAGGAAGCCATTGTTTGAGGTCGCCGTTCTTGTATATCATTGTGCAGAACTCGCCATTGTAAAGAAGCATGTGGATATCATCTCCTGGGCGTGAGGTGCTCGAATCAACGGTGAAGCCAAGCTTCAGATAGAAGTTGATGGTAGCTGCGGTGTCGGAGACACTGATACACGAAATGAATGGCATTGCGGAAGAATAGTATTTCAAAGCAGAGCAGCAAACTGTTGCTACCGTGAGCTAGAAGGTGAAATACGAAATAATTTCGGAGTGTGAATTGTTTTATACCTTGGGCTTAATATGATTAGGTGGAGTGGTATTTGTGTTCTAAATTACAACCGAGTGGAAAGTACTATGAAAGAAACGAAGCAGATTTCGGTAACACTAAATACTAGGAACACTTAGCGCGATCGAACAACGCCACCCAGCCCCGGACGCCCGCGGGAAGCGAGTTAAGAGAGGCACCATCCGTAGAGGAACCAAGACGATATGCGGTCCGTTCCAGACTATTCGGACCAGGTTTACAGAGGCTCCGACGGGTGATTGTGGACGGATATCACTCCGTTGTCGGGGCTAGATAATAGCAACTTGAGCTAAGTTGCCTCAGAAGCGATAACTTTCTTCGGGCATCCGCGGACGCCGAAACACCTGAGTTTATCTTCGCATTAGTTTGGTGTACGGTATCTTACCGTGAACGCCTTCCCACCTAAGCCCCGCCACAACTCCGCTCATCCCAACGAGTATCCGCCAAGAATGTTTAATTTTGAAACCCAGCCGTGGACCCAAACTGGTTGTTGCCAAGTAACTCACAAAAGCACCTCTACCCGCATTCCGGCGGGCTCCCTAGTCCACCTACCAATAGCAAGGCGTCAGTGTAAATAAAATCACCACCAACAGATCTAACTCCACCCCGAGGACGCGACTCTTGGTGCCAAGCTGCTCTTCGTAGTTACATTCGCGCCTTATCAGGGTTCTTATTGAAGGATTGGCGTAGATGCTACCGACCATCCAGCGAGACAATAGACAATCCGTAACCTATGGCCAATTCCATAATAGGCGGGACTCTAGAATGAGGATTCGAGCAGACTGTAGTTATAAGAGAAAGGCCGGTGTACTGCAACACATGAAGTACCTGAGAAGGGTGCCTGATAATAACAATACGTATATTGTAATCTGACTATTTATGCCGCAGAGGATCAAATCTGTAAGAAATAAGAAATAACAATAAAATGTGGAGCTATATTATATGAGCAAATACTGAATAGCTATAGACTATGCTGTGAATAATGGAAGAGTCTACGGATTATTCATACGCAGCCTCTATATTGTTCCCGGCTGGGTCGAGGACAAAAGCGGCGTAGTATGTGGGTGTGTTGTATTCAGGCCGTGGGCCCGGGGGTCCATTGCAAGTACCGCCAGCTTTAACACCTGCAGAATAAAAGGTATCGACAGTGGTGTGATCTGAGATAATCTTTAGCCAACATTCATTGGGTAGACGAGTACTAAGGAAAGAGGATAGAGAAAGGCCAACAGACGGAGTAAGAGAGAAATAAGAGCTAAGAAATGCAAACACTTACTATCGGCTTTGAAAGCGAGGTGTACCTTTTGGTTGGCGGGGACTTCGTGGTCGGCAGTAAGGAAGAATTCTGGACGGTCGACACCCAGGCCAACACAGTTTTCAATGGGGCGCATCATCTCTTTATATCCAAGTGGCTTCAGAGCAGACAGATAAAATGCAAGGGTAGCAGAAAATATCCTAGGCGGGACCCGAATGCCGATATGGTCAAACGCCATATCCAGAGGAAGCGTAATGGATAACGTGAAAGTGTTAAATTGGGAAATCACTTAAAGAGGGACTACAGTGATATATTCACTGCTACTCTGGGTAGGTGTTTTGAAAATGGGGGGGTGTGCAAGCATACGAAGAGTGTGATGAGGGCCATATTCCATTGCATAACGTCGGTCACCGTCTGCCGCCCGCCACCGCCTGCCGCCCGCGCTCGGAACCCACGAACCAGGTAAAAATGAAGCTTTACAACCACGTATAATCCAAATTATATAAAGATCTCTTGATGTAGTAAACTTAAGGTCCTAAATTTGCTATATATTCTTTTAATCATCGCGAAAGCGGTGTGGGAGGCGAATCACCCTTCCTCGACTGTTTGTAGGCAAAGAGGCCTCATCAACCACCCGAGGCACCTGAGCAACGATATCTTCATTATTTTGAGCTGCTGGAGGTGTAGGGATCTTGGTCTTGCCTCTCCTTGCGGTTTTGAAGTCATTTTGAAGCTGTATAGAGGCATCCTTTGCCAGGCGAGCTTCCTCCTTTTGGCGCTTCTTTTCCTCCGCCTGCTGGAGGCGTAATTCTTTATTAAAGGCCCTGATTCTCTTCCTCTCTTCAAGCAACTGTTGTTTAGCTTCCTTTTCCTGCTGCCGACGAAGCTTTGCTTCCTCTTTTGAAGCCTTAGCAAGCTGTATTTCTCTCTCCTTTGCTGCTTGAAGACCTCGGGCCTGCTGGATCTTATTAGGTGAATAAAATACTGCACCACCAGTCTCTGGAGCGGCTGTTCTAAAGCCAATGGTTTTCCACGCTTCCGCTTCCTTTTCTCATTCTGGAGAGCCTGCTCGAGGCCCTGGCAACGCAGTTTTAGCAGGATATTCTCTGTGGAGAGGTGGTGCATCGTTGAACTTAATTTTTTGGACTTTTTATTATGAACATCTGCAACAACCTGCTTTAGAAGCTTCTCAATCCTCCGCCAGTCCTCTGCCTGCAGGATCGAGCGGGAGGACTCACTAGAGCTGGGCCTTTTATCCTCTGCTTTGGTAAAGCGCGCCAGAACGATCTCTGGGTTAAATGGCTATAAACCGACAGATTTCCATGCACTTTCAATATTTTTGGTTGATAATGCCTTATTCCACGCTGGCCAAAACATCCTGAAGAAATCCCGCTTGCTAATATTGCAGAGGCCTTGAGATGCATGCAAAAATGCTTCCAATTCGTTGCTGTACGCCCTAGCAAGCGGCCCAAAGATACTGACATCGAGCGGCTGCAGAGAATGCGTAGAATGCGGAGGATATGTCATTAAAAAAATCCTATTAGCTTCACAGAAGCTTATAAACTTCATTGTAATATGAGATCCGTGGCCATCAAGGAATAAAAGCCTGTAATCCCGCTTTGCCTTGGGCTTCGTCTCCCGGTCAAAAATTTGCTGAAGCCAAGCAAATCCGAGCTCATCGTTGGTCCAACCAGATAAAGAAGAGGCAAAGAAACACTGCTGATCCACTGGATTGAAGTCTTGTAGCCAGGTGTCTTGTATTTTGCCAGAAACTGCCTGATATATCAAACCAGGCGACAGCGAGGTCCTATCAGCGCAGATACATGCAATTGTTGTTATCCACTCCCGATTACCATCTTGCAGGCGTTGTAGAGAGGCGTCTTTCTCATACTTCTGCCTAGAAAAGATCCTTTGGCCTTTAGGAAGGATTCCAATAAGAAATCCTTTCTCATCCATATTATATAATTCTGTGGCTGAACGTTATATTCCTTGATCTTCCGGTCTGCAAATCAAAGTATAAAGCGTATTTAAACGCAGAATCGGCCCGTTTTCGTGCAGCGTCGATTGCACCTGTATAGCGAGAAAGAAGGTCTTTTTGGTGTCTCTTGATAAAGCGGCCTGGCCAGTGTTTTCCTGGCTTAATTCCGGTAATTTCTTTAGTGAAATTCCGCAGCATTTCATGTGTAGGATAAAGGCCTTGGTTTGACAGCTTATTTATATAATTTATAAGCTGGTTGGCCTGGTGGTGGTTAAGTAATTGCTGGTTTTCATACTGGTCCTCCTTTGAGTGCTGAATTCCGCGATGATGCCTTGAAAGTGTTGAACGGCTTACACCAAACTTTTTCGCAATATCTGTATATGTGAACGATTCTCCAGGATGACTGAATTGATTGCTTCTAAAGCCGCTTCGAGAGGAGTCATATTGAATGAGATATGGGGTTTTGAAAAAGGTCAATTAAAATGTCGGTGAGTATAGATACGGGCGTCAGGCGGTGACGGGCGGCAGACGGTGACCCACGTTATATATAGAACTTTAAAGAACGTCGTTGGTGGGGAAAGTGTAAAAGTTCCATACAAGTCTAGATCGGCGCGTTGTCTTACCCTAGATCTAATAAAGTCTAGTCAAGCTAAAAATAAGGTTTATTTGGAAGCAGGTGTGATTCATGCTGATCCAAGGATTCCGCTATTCCATATTCAGACCCCGATGCTAAATAGAATCCTTTTAGTTTCAAATGTTGATCTACCCATTAATTAGCTGACAGAGTTTGCATATCCATATTTTTCCATCTCCACTTCGCTGGTCCGCATAGAGAAGCGTAGAACTATGTGACTTCATGGAGGTTGAGCAACCGCAAAGTCGGCAATATAACGTCAGATGAGCGTGACTGGTCAATGGCTCGACTCCAAATAGAGCTACAAAGGCTTGTCCAGCAAAAGCTAGCGAAAAGCCATCAAAAGTCGATCGAAAAACAGAGCTCTTGTTTTATCCCCACTTCATTTAGTCAAGATAATTCATACACATTAGTACAGATTATACCTATTCCCTTTAATTATTTTTCCATACAGCCCCTTCTTAAAATGTCCCTAACAAATCTAGTCTACCTCACTCAATAACTTCAGCCTGAGATCTCCCTTCTTAATTTCTTTTCAAGATAACATTAAGATGCAACCTGACAGGCCATACATCCCTGCTGGGCTCGTTGGGTCTTACAAGCTACTGTTATAGGAGCTTTTAGCTACGCAGATCAGCGGCAGTCTATCTATTCCGGGCAGAATGACAACGGAAGAAACCGGACAATTGCAAATGCCCACGGCTTTTTCCAAACTTCCCAATTGGCTAATTGGTTCTCCGGCAATCAGCACAGGTTAGCAATGTTGGATGAACATATATCCCCTTGATGCTTCTGGGCATCTGAATAGTGAGTCCGATGTCAATAGTTGATATGTTATCATTCAGATCGCCGCAAGCATCTAACAACTGGAATCTGCGCCGTAGATACGGGTCTCTATCAATAGTATTGTATTATTTTGTCCTATTTGAGACCACTGTTAAATTCTGCCCCAGTACTTCCACTTTCTTGTAAGATCGACTTCCTTTTCCGGCTGGTGGCCACTCTCCAGACAATCCCGCTCAATACCTGTCCATAGATATCAAGATCTTTAGCGCCTTCTTCCACAGGTGACAGTTGACTCCTGGGTTGTGTCATCGTTAAGTTCAACTACCCGATGATATTCAGTTGTCAGGTGATAACTACAGTTGGTTTGAGCAGCTTGGAGTCTATAGTTCCTTGAAAACGAACTCCAAATGGCATATGGGTATCTCCATATTTTGGGCGGGGGTTGGGGGGGAATGCTACTCAATCTTCCCTGCTTTCCATACTTCCTCCAGAGGCCTGCCGGACGCCCAGGAAGACCTTGCTTTCAGGTAACAGAAGGAGCTGACTGACGGTGAACGAAGAACTGCCTAAACGTGGCAGATGATTTGTCCGTGGAGTAGACCTAACCATGCGTTATCGTTGTTGGCCCAGTCTCGCCAGGCCTGCGCGAGGTCGGTCAAGTCCTGAGCCGTACAAAACTTATTCTCCAGCACGATTCTCGAGAAAGTTGAGTCTTGAGTGCGCTCGGCCATGCTTGTGCCCCAAATAGCCCTCTCCTCGGGCGTTTGGAAGCACCAAGAACCAGTCGTACACCTGACTTGGTTGTGCCCAAATCCTGCCTCGTTTGCCCAAGTATGCAGAAAGCTTCCTGGGTGCGGGTTTGCACCCCTGGCTCGTGCCACACGGTTTTGAAGGTCCCACCATTTTTGGATCCCATCTATATGAGGGTACCAAGTTATGGAGGCTGTTTCGGACACCGCAACTAGGCCCCCTGGTTTAGCCACACGGCGCATCTCACGCAACGCTCGGATAGGGTCTGCGACGTGTTGGAGAACTTGATGTGCGTGGACGACGTCAAAAGATGCGTCTGCGAATGGCAATGAGTGGACATCGCCCAGGCAGAATTCTAAATTCGATAAGCCTAAGTCTTGAGCTAGTTTGCGGCCGTAAATAAGAGGATGAGAGACGCAGTCTAGTCCGACAACGCGACCTTGTGGGACAAGTTGGGCAAATCCCGTTGTAATAGTGCCTGGGCCACATCCGACATCTAGGATTATCGTGTCAGGTTTCAGGTGAGGTAAAACGTATGATGCAGAGTTGGACGGCGTGCGCCATTGATGGTTACGGAGCACTGATGCTGAATGGTCGAAAACATAAGCGGACAAGTTCGGCGAGGTTGGTTGTTCCTCCATTCTCGTTTCCCTGTATTAACGACCTTCCCCTGTTGTGCTTCTTTATTGCATGGAACTCTAAGAGAGGAGTAAGCTCGAGACCAGATCAAGCCCGACAGTGACTGTTAAGACCTGAGAGGGCCAATGGGGAAGTGGTTGGATGAATCGAACGGCTGAAGTGGGAGTAATTATGAGATATTTTTGGGATAGTGCATTATTCTGGTCCCTTTGCGATATGTATAGCATTTGGTCTTGGTGTTGCACTGACCAGGGGAGGCGCTGTGTTAGTGCACTCCCTATAGCATCGCCAAGACGGTTTTGTTTTCAGCACCGCCTCCAGCCCAGATTTAAGATCTCAGTTCCATGAATCCACATAGCTCCGTTTGCTGAAATAGTGGAGTATGCGAAACCTACTAGTGGCTTTAACACGTCAGGACCCATCAGAATGCCCTCCGACCCATCCTAAAAAGACATGTCGTGTTAGGTGGATCAAGTTGCCAGTAATTACTAGGTAATCTCGTTAAACGGGGCAACCCATACTCAAAATGCTACTCGATCTTTCTTCGCATGTTTACCTACGCAACCCTGAGCCAACAAACCCGAAGCATCTATTCGCAGAATAAATTCGATTCACGTGACCAAATCGCTCTTGGTCCAAAGCCTTTGGAGAACTTCCTTTGCTGCCATTTGCTTTAATCCTGGATGTATAAGTCTGCTTACATACCGGAATCCCTTAATGTTACGCAGGCTGGGAAGGGGGTTATTACCGGAACTCTGTGGCCTGGCCTGGCCTGTGCCCCGCGGCTACGCAGAAGCTAATGCCTCCCGTTCGGAAGCGAGTAGGATCTTGGGAGATCTGTTCTAAATGGTCCCAGCTACATCTTTTACGTAGTGGCGCTCGCTAGCTCCTACTTATATACTGCGCAGGTTTTCCTTTAACTAGTTTCTCGTCATCAGCAGACGCAGTGCTGCGATATGTCCTCGAGTAAGATCGATGACACGGATCAAACGCATGCATAGCTATACCATCATTACGGATATATTATTTGATAGTCATGGAATACACAGACCGAAGGCTCCTAAAAGAAAGATTTTCAATCTCATTTACAGGCTGTCAATACTGTTATTCATACCTGGAATAAGCTAGGTTTGCAAGTAATAATATTAAAGGCCAAGCTCTCTGTGACGTCTGGACGGGCCAGCTGTTTTATAATATGCTGTAGAATGGAGAGCTACGAAATAAAATCAAGAGTAAGAAGACCGAACTTAAGGCTAAACTGCAGGGAGTTATAAAGAGATGTGAACTTGAGCGCTATGTAGATCAAAAGCGAATGTTCCTTTATTTAGCGTTAGTTAATTATTATTATCCTCTATATACCTTCCAAGTAGAATGATGCAGTGGATGTGGGTAAAAATATAGGGCAGTAACAATCAAAAAAATTACCTCCACTATTTCGATACACATCTATACAAGATCCGAGGAATGATATGCGAAGTTTGTATTAGAAACATCATGGTACAATTCAGAAGCTGAGCATTGCTGATGAGGTTCCTTCTCGAGCCCCATTACGCGGCTGTTCCCAAGCGAGCTCTGATCATATACCAAGAATAGGGCTGAACGGGTGAGGAAGAAGCTATACAGGCGTCACTCACAAGGTAGGCGAAGAAAAAACATCTGCAGAGAACAATCGTAGCCGAGAGAGTCGGAGTAATATGATAACCCTGGAATACTTCTACTCTATAGAGAATCAAGAACTAGAGGACAGCGAGAGACTTGCCCTAATGTTCCACTCCGGGAATTTGCATAGACACTATGCATTGCTGAAATCAATTCGGAATGATGAAGAGGCAGGAACTGCTACTTTTAAGGGGGGAGTGGATTTACATTGACTGATTACATGGTTTCTATTTCCAGGCGACAAGGCGACTTGGTGGCAGGTGTCAAGGGCTGAACCCATAGAACCTATGAGATAGGTTATGTACAAGAAGGAATCGTTGAAGAAGGGAAGAAAGGAAAAAAGGAAAAATGAAAATAGGAAAAAAAGAGAGAGAGAGAGAGAGAAAGAAAGAGAAAAAAAAAAAAAGAAAGAGAGAAAAAAAAAAGGGGGAAAAGGGAAAAAGAGAGAAAAAAGAAAGGTCGTGCCCGGGTTCGAACCGGGGTTATTGGAAATTGTTGAACATCAAACTGGGTGTTTATTAGTATGACTGTACTCGATGGAAATGGGCTAGTGTTCCTTACATCCAAAGTGATAACCACTACACTACACAACCAGGTGTTATGCAACGGGTCCTTGCTAAGGATTATGTATGAATATTTTTTTCAGAACCAGGGTAGTTCCCTCAACGTGATGACCGTGCTGCGGAATCGAGTCCCAGGGGGCTTACTGAGGGATTCCTTCCTCCTACCTTTCCTGTGTATATATATTATAGAGCCACTGCAATATGCAGAAATTTTGCCTCCCACAAGGGAGCGCGATGGGGCCCTCTCTGACACTACTGCCTAACGCGTCTACGTTTAAGACTCCAGCCACAGGTGACCCGTTGCGGCCAAACCATATACACTGTCCGCTAGAGGTCATCAATAAAGGGGCATTATGTATCCAAGACGTGCGGGGCCTATCAACGGAAACGTTCTCCCGGGAAGGAATTCGTGTATGAGGACTGCTGAAGCTAGACCATGCTGCGGAAGGCGACAATACACCGGTTCTGAACCGTGTTCTTTTGGACATTTATTCTCTGTTGTGCCTTTACCGGCCTGTAGCCATGAGTAGTAGCCGTGATGATGAAAATTTCCTCGAGATTCATTATGTTTGGATTCATCCCTGGCAATCTTGACCTACCAGGATTACTTCGAACTCAATGTAGCTGACTTGGATCTTCTCAATTACAAATTCTTACTGGAACCTCTCCCATGTTTTGTGCAAAATTGGTGCAAAATTGACATATGGGCTGCGCTCGGCGGCCGTGGGTATCACGACATCCAGTACATGGGGATGTTCGATAATATAATAAATTTGCCAACTTCCCTACCAAGCAAATAACTACTGACGCCAAGACCATTGCCGTTCTCAGTACAGGACACAGTTCGGTCAGACCCGGCAGAAAAAGCTGCCAGGCCCATTAGCGCGTCTTCCGTCACATGACCCAGAACATCAGCCAGGCCCTTTGATACCGCTAGAATTGTCCTGAGAATTGCCCATGAAATCAATATTTCTTATGTAGGGCTTTATATTCAATTTAACTAGGCCAGTTGCTATTTATCAGAGGCTTGATGTGACGATTTGGTTGTCTCTGCGCTAGTAGAGATAAAACCACTTCAAAATATAAGGTACAAGACGGCTGATCGAAGATCATTCGCATCTAGCACCCTGTATAGTAGCGAAGACCTTAGTCTGAGCACCATACTGAGTTTAACCCGTGACATATAATTATGCAAGAATATTTTTCCTTCCTTTATTTTAATGGGTTTTGTCAGGGGTGTCAGGAGTCGGAGCTGCCACGTGACAGCCCTCACCGCCTGTAGATGTCAAAGGCTAAACACGTGGAACCTATAATAGGCTATGTACAGAAAAATCGTTGGAAAGAAAGAGGAAAGGGGAGAAAAGCCACGTGTTGCGGGTCATCGAGCGCCTGTGTAGCGAACAGGGCCGTAGGGACAACGGGAAAATTGGCCTGAGGGTTAAATGGGCTCTATCTAAATACCTTAACAGTTTTAGTGGTTTACCAAGACCTAGCTAATTCTTGCAAGTGTACACAGTAGTACTGCCGTGCGAGCACAGTTTTAAGGGAAAAAGTATTATAAATTAAGGCTTGATCAGGTAAGCTATAGAGGTTAGAGCTTTATATGTGCAAAATAAATTCTATATCGAGTTTAATTAATATCTAATTAATATAATATCCATACTATATATATATATATAAACCACAGGTTTGCAGAAGAGAATAATATCAATCAACCTTCCTCTGAATTACAACCGATATTTCTGGGGTCCTCGGCTGTCGAAAGGAGAGAATGTAGAGGATGCGCAAGTGAACATAGGACAACAGATGAAATCCGCATAAGTGGAGCGATCTCTGTTGCCAGAAGATCCGCTGTTTAGAGGCCTTGGTGACCACCTCGCTTGGGTCAGGGGACCCATAACTAGCCATAGTTAGTCGTCAGTTTGCCTTTTCAATCAAGAGTCAAGGCAGATTTCCCCTTTAGTCCTCTGAAATCCTTCCCACCCCGAGCGATCCTGATCAGGCCGCAGAATCGCGAACACTGAGGGAACGTATATGGGTCCCCCGGGACGAAAGGACATCTGCAAGCCCATGAACCGCACTTTGTGATACACCGTACCAATTCACTGAATCAGATATAGTACTTAAATGTCTATCTATAGCAGCACACCATCAAGCTTTACATCACTGGCAGTACATACTAAGAAAAGCGTAGAGCATGGCGAGTCCAGAGCAGCACATGCGATGAACTGAAAGAAGGATTAGAAATATACTCTTTAAACAGGTCAAAGGTCTGCTAGAATCACAGACAGGATAACAACAGCAAGAGTGATATGTACAGGAATTGATCATTTATAGAATCGGGCCGATGGGTTCAGATACGCTTCCGTCTCCTGCAAGGATAAAAATGGTGGCGCCGTTTTGGGTCTGAACAGAGAGTTGGAATTCATCCCCTCATAGAAATACTCATCTGCCATTTTCTGTCGGGTCATGCGGCGCGCCAGGTACGCTTCATACTCATCCTTCCCTAAGGTCGCAAAAAGGTAACGAGGATGCACGCAGACGGCCTGCGCACCTTTCTGCCCAAAGCCAAAGGAGGTTACTGAAACAGCTTTGAGGTTGTGGACGTGCACCGGATGATTAAGGTAGGCAATGAGGTCGAATTCTCTGAAAGATGGGTCGATATTGTCTGCATTGCGGTTACCCGGGACCAGCTCTGAATCCAACATCTGGAGTGCACCGTTCAACATCCATGCACCGGCGGCACCTTTTGAATGGCCGGTAAGATATTTCTGAAAGACACTGAGGATCAATTTTCCCCTCCGCCGGCCAAGAGAATTTAGTTGCTGCTGAATCACGCTGGACTCGTTTTTGTCATTCAACCCGGTCGACGTGCCATGAAAGGAGGCGACATCCAAGTCGTCAACGGTCAAGCCCCAAGTGGCTAACGCGCCAGCTAGCGGGGCGATATAAGGGTCATTTCGCCAAAAGCTATTGCCGAGAGAGTAGCGGGCATCTCTCTCCTCCCGAAGGAAATCTGCCAGGATCTGCTCGCGACGTTCTCGAACATATGCGTCCACGTCCACGGTCGAGTCCTGGGCTATCATGGTGGTCACCTCAAACTCGAGATCTTGCAATGATATATCTCGGGCCTCCGCAATCTGCCTACACCGGAACTCTAGCCTCTTCTTGCGATTGCCAATGTTCAAAAGAGGAGACACCACACTGGGTGCAATGTGTCGGGCATTAGTCAAGACCCCCTTCCCTGGGGCGGGCACGGATCGAGCGGCCTTGTCACTGGAGGTTTTCACAAATGCGACAATACCGCGAATGGGTAAGCCCATTTGCAAAGCTAACTCCGCAGTAGTCAGGACCTGGAGGCCGCAGCCCTGGGATTCCACAAATCCATTCCGAGTGCTGGTGGCAGGTCGTGACATTTCACTGGGGGCCCGACCTCGCGCAATCTCATCGTGGGTGTTACTGGTGGCCTTCATGTTGGCAAACTCGTATGACATCTCTTCCGTGAAATCATCACTGCCTCCGACCAAGCAGAACTTGGCCTTTCCTGTCACGATTGTATCATATCCTAATTCTAGAGACTCAATGGCCGTTGCACAAGCCCCAACCGGCGTACGAAGGGGCCCACTGGCAGATAACAGGAGCATGTTGACCCAAGCACCGATCGTGTTGACAAAGGTTTCCTGAATGATGTCGTTCTGCACTTCCAGGCTCATATGACGGCCGGTAAACATCTTTGATAGGGAACCCGCCCCTCCGAAACCCGAGCCGACGCATGTGCTGACCTCTGAGATATGGATATACTGATAGAGCTCATATGGATCGGTGATCCCAGAGGATAGAAGAGCCTCTACTGTGCACACCAGAGTAAATAATGTGGCCCGGTCAACCTGCCTTATGATTTCCTCTGGGATTCCGTACGTCCGAGGGTCCCATCCTGTCGGGATCTGTCCTGCGACGGTTCGATTGAATTGCATCGCGCGGGGAATGAATAATCTTGCTCCTTTGCGTAGCTGTACACGGTAGAGGTCTGATGTTGAAGATCTGAGGACACTAGAATACTCCCCATGCTCTAGTTTCATCTGTTCAGCCAGCGACTCTGGCACGTCAACTGGCTCGAAGTCTTCCTGGAGGATGATCTCATGCAGAAACTGCTTTTTATTCGGATCATATCCGTTGCAGAGCTCTGGTTCAATGAAACGAATCCCGGAATGGTCTAAGATCCTCTCTTCATAGATTTGTTTCACTTCGACGTCTGACACTGGCTGCTTGGTCTTGACGTCTACCCAGCCTGAATACGGCCGGCCATCCACGGTTCCAGAGAAGTGACGAATGAATCCCATCAGCCAGGCCATTTCAATGGCACCTTCCAGGGAAAACTCGCCGTATGCTTCCATTTCCCATCGAGTACGGGAGTTCCCATGAGGGCCCAGCTCGGAATATCCAGTCACGACAACAGTGCGTTGAAGATCAACCATGCCATGCAGATCAGGACCTAGGGGCCTGATATCTTTGTCATACTCAAGAGTCTTGGGGAACTCCAAGCGAACATGAGCCCTTTGTTCTCCCTCTCGCTCCCGCTGCGCTCCTTGTGAAGTTGAATCAGAGTTAGCAAAACACTGCTGCTCGAGCGCAGACTCGGTGAACAACGCAGATTGGATTTCGCTTTGCTCCTTGAGCTCCTGCCGCAGACTCTGGAGCTTCTCAGGAAGCCCATGCACGTGTGCCATTCGCCCAGTAAAGTCGGCATAGATGGGTCCCTCCTGACAGATCTCGTTGATGGTCTGAACGCACAGACAAGTGAGAGCGTATGCCATCTCCTCTTGCGAAAAGGTGCGCATGCCGGCAGATTCAATACCTTCCGCGACCAGGTCGTTTTGATTCATCAAGCCCGTCCCTCGAGTCCAGCCAATGACTGCACCGCAGATGCTCAAGAAATCCTGCCAGTCCTCGGAATGCCAGCGGTTGAACAAGGTCTCCAGGGCCAGTTTTGATTCACTGTACAAACCATCGCCGCCTAATGTTCCGTGATTCGGTGATAAGGGCAGTATTACCTGTGTCGGATGAGAGCGATATTTGTATTTTTCTTTGCAGGTCTTCACGGTGCCCAGCAGTCGCAACACATTGGTTAGCATGATCCGGTGCGCGAGCTCCGATTTGGAATCGATCGAGTCCAGTCTCCGACCCGCCTCGCTGATGGCAGCAAAGGGGACCAGATAATCCAGATCCCATCCGAGGCCATTCTCGGCATACACATACTCCACAAGTGAGGTCACGTCCTGGATGCTCGCTTGATTGAATGGGACTACAATCAATTGCGAGCCTCGGGCTCCATGTTCCATGTAGATGGCTTGATATTTCTGAGCTACCTCTGGGGAGAGGGAGGATGTTGTGGTTAACACTTTCGCGCCTCCTTGGAGGAAATGACGAATCATGGCTGCACCAATCGACCCAATTCCGGCCCCCGTAATCAACACAGTTTGGCCGCTGAATGTCTCCCCCTGTTTTTCGACGTGATCCAAAGCGTCATAAAGATGACCTGTCAGCTTTCGGCTATACTCATATCCATGGGTATGCCTTTCCTTTAAGTGAAGATAAGGTTCTGCTGTCTGGGAAGTCGGCATGGCTAGGTCGGTGAAGCGAAGGGATGCGCTGCGCTCCTTCTCATGATACTGCAAGTTGCCTTCGGCATCAAGTCTCGTACAGGGTGCCCGCTGTCTTGGGGCTCCCTTGAAAACAGGACCAGATTGCAAAGTTTGCCTGCACTTTTCTTCCAGCTTGGAGAAAATGGAGCAGAGCATAGGATGGTCTTGCAATTGGGTCATCATCTCATTCAGAACGGGGAGGACCGTCTCTTCCGCCGCGTTGGCGATCGAATAGCACACCTGCGAAACCGCATTCTGATCCAGAATGAACTCCTCTCCGCGTTGTGCAGCGGATACAACACTGAACAGCTCGAGAAGTCTCTGACGGGCCCAGTTCCATGCCGAGTCATACAGTCTGACTTTTCGTACATCGAACCGCGGACGAATACCGTTCGCATAGTCCTGGCCATGCTCTGCGGTCCAAATGTCGAGTTCAGCTTGTAATCCTTTTTCCACATTTTCACGAAGGATCTCCAATGCCTGCCGATGTGTCTCAAGATCCAATCCGACATGAGATGCGTATACATCAAGCAGCTGCTTGGACAATGCTTTCTGAGACTCCATCAGTGCCCTAACCGCTTCGGGGTCGACGTGAATACCAGCATCTGGATTCTGGTCCGTTGTAGGATCGGAAGGGCCCAGAGTGATTCCTTCGTTGAACGCATATAGTTCGACGGCACGGTTGATGAAAGCTTTTGCTTCTAATTCCGTAGCGATTCGTGCAACGGGCTGCAGGGTGACGGCGAGCAGCAAGCAGGAGTCTTGCCTCCCTTGTTTTAACCCCCATTGCGTACGAAGTTGGTCTCTTGCCAGGGTGATTGTGAAGCTACTTGGCATTTTTGAGGTGAACATCAAATTGATCATAGCCTTGGAAACCTTGCCTAGATTTCCTTTATGATTGGATTGCATCGCCCTCCATATCTCACTCAGAGGCACATCCTCTGCCCGATCTGGTAAGGAACTAAATTCGCTGTGAAGATCACCAACAATCTCATTCTCCAAGGTGGACCGACCTGTAACATTAGCCAATTGTGCGACACGTTTGGGGATTCCTCTGCTATCCACATACCTCCAGCTAATGTCTTGATAGATTTGGTACTGTCAATGTCCATGGGGACTGTCTTCAACGCTCTGGAGACAATTGCAGTCACAATATCCTGCGTTCTGACCCCCTCATCATCGATTTCCACCTGTACAGGCACTCTCGCTGCAGTGGTGGATACTGGTACAGTCTTCGCAGCTTTCGCTGTTATCGGTGGTTCTGCCGCACACTCACCTGGTTTCTGAGCCACTAATCCATTGTCATTGGTATTATTTTCGGCCTCAGGAATATCTGGAACATGCTCGTAGTAGATTTCCTTCGTATCCGTTTCTGAATTCAGAAGCCGCCGTGGGGAAGCCCTGGTACATTCCTGAGTTTCATACACGCTGTTTATGGTTCGTTTGAACATGCCCACAAGAGTGCTGTTCGGGCCGACTTCGATGATCTTTTCGCAGTCCTTGTGCGAGAGAATCACGTCTTGGGTTTCAATCCATCGCACCGGTGACGCGAATTGGTATCTAGATAGTTCTCACGTTCGTTGATCAATTGCTCCCTTCCAACGACGTCTTGAATACGGATTTTACTTACGCCATTAGTTCAATGAGCAACGTGCGAGCCAGCTTTCGCTGGATCCTGACGTCCACTGCCATGGCAAAAATTCTTCGACCCGAAAGCTTGCACGGTCAACAAGAGGGGAATGGTTGGATGATGATAAGACGCAGATCTTATGCGTAGGAAGAAACAATGTGAGGGAAAAAACCAAAAAAACCAAAAAAAAAATGAAAAAAAAAAGGAATGGAAAAGAGCTCCCAAGTTCATCCTACTAGTTCTACCTTTCTGGTTAACACAGCGAATACGATGTTAGAAACACTGGTCTTATTCCTTTACTTCTCACGGCTACTTCCTGCTGGCCCCATCCTTACGCCTGTGTCATTTTAATGGGCATCTAATGGGTTACCAATCCCAATGGCAGCTACTTTGTACCGCTTAGCGGCGAGTTCACTGAGTTCTCAAGACCAAGCGTAAGCAGTTATCCTCCGGCTCGGATTTCAGCCCGTCCTAGGGACGCAGCTCCACGGTTAGACATAGCTCGAGGAAATCGGCGCTCAACTTGCCTCCGCTGTCCAAAGGTGGTAAGGCCCTTGGCAAGAGAGCTCAGAGGTAATCAGAAATCCGAGGCATTTAAATTCTATTTTAAAAGGAGTGAGAAATTGGCGTAAGGTGGTGTTTCTTTTGGAGAGACATGTTGAGATATGTTTAGCCTAAGCTAGTATTACTCTGCTGGGACTGGGGTGAGGTAGTTGTATGTATGTATGTATGTATGTATGTATGTATGTATGTATGTATGTAATGGAGTGCGTACGTATGTATATTTCCTTGTTTCAGTTGTCGATGTATTAAATACATACCAGGATCTGGTACAGCAAAGAGCTACTGGTTCATGTTACATCGTCACTTGTAAGCTCATCCTTCTGCTGTCCACTGCATTTGTTTCATTTGTTCAAGAGTGGGAAACGGGTCAAAGTCTGGTGAGTCATCTGGCCCGGTATCAATTGGCATTTCCATTAGTCCGGACAACAAGTACAGGCCCCTTTTGTTTAACTTCATTATAGATTAGATCCCCACTAGAAGTGCTACAATGCCAAGCAGTGGGAGCCAAATGTTTCCGTGCGCCATCCGGACGTCGACATGAGTAGAATGCCTGAGGTGTAAAAAAGTGGCCGAAAACATAATGCATGTCAGCCACTGACTGCCAAGCAGCAACAAGTGTGCACCACCACTGGATGCTATGGTCATGTCACTAAGATCCTCAAAGCCTCCGATTTCTGAGCGTAGTGAACATATTTGGAACTTTAACTCTGGCATGTTGATGGTTCGCAAGTGGTGAACAAAACAGAGTGTATATCCGCAGAGAACACTGGGGCATCTATGCAATGGTAAACGGCAAAACTTGGAAGGTGTCATGTATCAGGAGATGAGAAGGCCACTGCAATAATAATAATTATTCTTTAGATATATAATTATACTGTTTGATCAAATCTCTCCGACTGTAGTAGCAGATACAGTCGTGGCAACCTAGCTGTAATGCAATGCAGATAATGTACGTATGACGCATAGAGTCTAATTAATCTTGAGTACATCGGAATCCGTTCTGCTTCTGTTGACCAACCAAAGAACAGAACTTTATTCCCTGCCCTCCAGGTCCCTAGCACATGTCTGCATCCGGTGACACATGCCAGAGCCATTCAGCGTCAACTTTTGCTATCCCCTTTTGAACGTCTAAGAGAGCTTGCGACAGATTTTTGCAACCTTGGCCGGGGCCATCAGTGCTAAACTCAAATGTGTCGCCGGTAGATTTCCGTGTGATCGACCGAATAGGAACCAACATCGCCGCAGTTCCGGTAGCTAGGACCTCAGTGAAATAAGGAAGCTCCGAGTACGAAATCTATCCATTGGTCAATAATAATGCCGACCTAAACTAGGCTTTTTGAAAAATAGGTCTTACCGGGCGAACCTCCACTGTCCATCCGAGCGATCTGGCGAGATCCAGACAGGTAATGCTGGTGACACTTTTCAGAATGGAGCGACTGCTTGGAACGACGACCGTGAATGAGTCACCGGTCTTCTTCAAACCTATGAACGCTGAAGTACTGAACTCATCAATCTGGGAGTTGGTTCGACTATCGAGATGCAACGTGATGGAGAAGCCCTCGGCACGTGCCTGATCACTCCATTTTAGGACCGGGGCATAGTTCCCACCGACTTTGACATGGCCAACTCCCTTGGGAGCGGCTCGGTCAAGATCGTCCAAGATCAGAGCCTGAAGTGGGTGAACCCCGTGATAGGCTTTATAAGGTTGGACGTAGATACAGAACTTGTATCCCATGCCAGCCGAGACGGCGAGGAAAGGGTCGGACCCGAAGACTAAAGGTCGGATGTAAAGAGCAGCGTCAGTGTCATGCGGGGGCACATATTCCGCATTCCGAACTATAGCCAGGTTAATGCTACGAAGAAAGAGATCCTCTGGAATCGTGGGGATGGCGATGGTGGAACAGGAAAGGGCCAAGCGGGCCGCATGGTCTTTGGGTCGGAAGACCTGAATCTGGCCGTGGGGATCACGGTAGGCTATGTGCGTGTCAGTCAGCTAATCAAAGATAAGGGTCTTCCGCCAGCTCGCACCCTTCATGCCCTCGAAGGCTTGCTGACCTAACAGAACAATGAGACATCGTTTTAGGCACTCCCGATCCGCGGTACATTACCATAGTTGAGTCCTGGCGCAAGACCGTGGATTTGCAGTAAAGGGTCTTCGACAAATCGAGGCTCAGACCATTTGCCAGTGGAAGCGGAATAGTCGCACTCTACATGGCCATTGACTAAAATGAGGCGAAAGACTTTCAGTCACCATGTACATTGATTGATAGGTCAAGCATAGTAGTCGTCGGAAATTTCGTACCATCCATCGGCACAATGGCCAACTTGTCCCATTCTGGAAAGCGATATATATTAGTATCCTATAAGACCATTCCTTGGCGAACAGGTAGATAGCAGCCCACCTAGAGATTGAAGAGGTGGAGGGGGGAACGGTGCCATGGTGTATCCCTTTGCAGCCCAATAGAAGAGAATTAGAAATGCTGAAAACTATGATGGGAGTACAGCAAGAATTTAGTGGAATAGATATTGGAATACAAATCCCCGGGCTACGTCGCTCAGCTATCATGTAATATAAATCGCCATTTAAGGACGCGGAACTTATTGTTCGATGTGATAATGGGCAGTGCAAGTAGCCTGGCTACGGAGTATCTATTTCCTAGAGAATTAATTACTCTTTTCCCTTGGGGCAGGAGGATACAAGAAACGATACGTCTTGTATGGTATTGTAATACAAATACCTCAATTTCAAAACAATAAATTCATGTGACAGAATCAATACAGCAAAGTAAAAAACAACAGCAGTATCCAGGGTGCTACGCAGACCAGGCACTGAAGGACGGGGGCCAAACAGAATCAGTGTCTACTTCAATGCAGGAAATTGCCTCAACTTCTCAGCCCTATGTATTATATTGTGCTAGGCAGAGGAAACTAACTATTATAGGTAGCCTTATGCCCCACTATCTGCCGGGAGCTTCGCTAAAAGAGCCAAGAGACTGTAAGTTAAGGTTAAGGTTACGTAACTGGTCATACTAGGGTTACATTAGGGTTCGGAAGATATTGGGTCTCCGACTTTGGTGGGTCGAGACATGTATAGTACATAATTTTTTCGCCATGTAGTATGAAGCGGCAAGATAATTGGTTATCGGTCTTGTGGATTCTAAAAATGACATCGTATAATAGTTTGTGCAGATGAATATTAATTGCAGTTCAGCAATGACAGGAATGTGAGTTTGGCAGGATTTGTTTTGGGAGGTCACTTGTATCAAGGTCTGTACAATACACATGTACTAGTACCTGTACTATATGCACCTCGTATTCCTAGTGAGAAGCGACGGTCCGTTGTAAATCCCGTATTGGTAAGTGGCTTGGAATCTATTTTGAAATCATCCGCGTTCCAACGGGGATTGGAGAACCTAAATCTATGCCTAGTCTAATGAACAAATCCGAGAATGCAACTTCCTGCCGGTCACTTGCGGCGCATGCAATGGACCGGGAACCGACGCGTGCGCTCGCGCAGCATGGCTACCCGCTCCTGCAGGGTCATGGCGGTTTGGAGGGTCCCGATAGGAACCATGCATTTCGCAATATACTCGTAGTCCTTCCGCAGTAGTCTAATGGTAAGCATGAGATAATCGATGTTGCAGAAGACGAGGGCTTGCTCGTCCGTGTAGCGCGACCGGTCCTTTAACAAGGCCTGCGGATGGTCCCGCCAGTGTCGTCGCGGATGTAAATGATGCGAGGTGTGGTAGCCGTCGTTGAAGCAGAATCGATTACTCTAGAAACACACACAAAGGAAAAAGCGGATTTAGAATCATGCATTTAGTCACGGAGAATGGGAACTCACCGATACATCAATCAAGGTGATACTGGAGCGAAAGTCGGAGGTAGGATCCTGCGGATCTACAAATGCATGCTGGCCCCAATTCCCCGCCATGAGGCCCAAGCGGAGCGTCAGAAGTGGCAGGAAAAAGACACAGAAGGCAGCTCGGGCATTGCCATATCTCCACAGGAGATAGAGGAACAGGTAATTGCTCAATTCCCAAAAGGCAGCCTGAACTGCGTACGCTCGCTTCCCACGGCGCCAGAAATACAACGGCAGCTCCAGCCAAATGAGAAAGAAGAAGCGGCCCACGTAGCACGCGAAATCAAGGGGGGAGTCCCGATCATACCACATGGTCGAACTTAAATCGTCCGGCCCATTGCCCTCAACATGATGATGCTTCACATGATGGTAGTAGTAGGAATGCCAGGTGTGACCGAGCAGCGGATCTAGGATGTAGGGAAAGAGCCAGTCAACCCACCGATACGAGGGTGCGAGAATTCCGTTGAGATGGATGTACTGGTGCTTCATCAGTGTGTAGGTGCCGGTATACCAGACATGAAGCACCCAATGGAGGAGGCCATGCACCCAGGTGAAGTGGTAGCAATGAAGCCAGATAGCGCTGGGGATCGAGGTGGTGAGGTAGAGGAGAAGATGTGTCACCATGACCACATCGGTGGGAAAGCGTGCGGCGCCTTGCGCCCAGGCGATATAGGGCTCCAGGAGATACTTCCGAACGATGGCGGGGAGTTGGACGCGAAGGTGGTGCGTCTCCCAGAACTGGAACACGGTTGGGTCAAAGGCTGCATGGCTGGGATCATTGAGAGCATGCAGCTTTTGGATCGTTTCTGGCGTACTTTCTACACCGGTGGTGAGCTTTGTAAATACGATGGCCACGGAGTACTCACCCTGCCCTTCCGAGTTTTGCAGAAGCTCCCGTAACACCAGCTGGTCAGGGAGCGTGGAATAGGGATCGATCGCGATGGGCTGATCCATAATACAGCCAACACGTTCCAGGGCTATTCAACTGTGAGGGGAAGCGACATAAGACCTGTGGAATCCACACCACCAGAAGTTCCTCGAACGAGCAAAAAATAAGCTCGAACTTCCAAGGCGAATCAAGAACTTATGAAAAGAAAAAGAGAAGAGGGAGGATTTGGAGGTTGCAGGCAGTTTAAAGTCGTTCTATTATTCGGTTAGCATCGCCCCTCTTTAGCCGCACACACTAGAGCCGGCGCATTCAAACCCGACAATACTTTTTGTAGCGTATTCTGTGCGATTTTCCCTATTCCTTATTCCCTAATGTCTATTATTGTACCGAAACAGAGCCTGGTTATATGGCCAGGCAGATATTAAGAAGTCAAGACGAGTGGGATGTATTTTAAGTTCAAATTGTTTTGATCCACTAGGGCAAGGAGTCGACATTGTGACACGACGAATGCAGCGGAAAAAATACAGAGTTATAGAAGTACAATATGAAAGCAAGTGGATAATTCCATAAAAAGAAAAACAAAATAAACAACACACACAGTTTACGGACCGTAAATATGGAACACCGAAAAATCAGAGTACCCAGTCCGCCACGAACGATTGGAATAGGCGGAACTCATCATGAAGAGAGTCTCATCTTTCTTGAGTCTGTAGCAAGGCCTCGGCCATTCCTCGGACGGAAGAGCGATCCAGCAGATCCTCCACTGCGATCGGATATCCCTCCTGGCGCCAGATCGCAGCCAGCAGTGCGGCCGAGATCAAATCGCCCCCCACCGCGAAGAAGTCGGACTCCCAGCCCAGTGGTAGGTCAGGTTCTTGAAGAACACGCCTCCAAAGGCCGTAGATAGCTGACGCCAACTTGTCCATTGCCCCCTCTTGGTGCGGAATGAGAGCCGTCGCCGTCGTCATTGTATGTTCATGGCCATTAACACGAAACACCGGACCCTGTGCGTCAGAAACAGCACCTGGTAGAGGAAGTATTGGTCGGTGGCTGATCCATTGAGAGGGTAAGCCATGCACCGTGGCGGAATCGGGATCGCAGATGGCCTGAATGGTGTCACAGAGAAGATCCAACAGGGTGGATGCTGTCGATTCGCCCACCGATTGCGACGAGGTAAGGAGCAGAACCTGCATCTGGTTCTCATCCAGTGGAGTCGTCTTAATAGCAAGGTCTGCCTCATCTGCTGCCGGACAAAAATCGCCCACGGTATATGGTCTGCCATCGAGCGACACCGCGGACAATTGCTCGATGTTTTGATGTTGCACGATGCTGCTAAAGCGCGTGAACGGAGCCCAGGGGCTACAGCGTCGGACGACCTCGCGCATCCCCATTGAATCATGCGCCATGCTGGTTATATGCTGGGACTGCACCTGGTGCAGGAGATCCGCGACGGTGGTGGTGGAGTCGATGGAGACGCGGACCGGGACGATATTGAGGCAGGGACCGACGATGCGCTCAATGGCTGGCCCGGGGACGTTGCGGCCCGAGACAACATGGCCAAAGACCACATCGGTCGTGTGCGACAGGGCAGAGAGGACCGTGGCCCAGGCGGTCTTGAGAATGGTGGCGAAGGTGATTCCCGAACCGGATACGGAGTGAGACTGGATAGGGATCGTCCGTGTGAGATGTACGTCGTAGATATTGCGATAGTCCGGTTTCGAATGCGCAGCGATATTGGTCATGGTCGAATTGGCCAGCAGACCCTGCCAGTAATTCACCGACTCCCGGCCGTGGTGGCGAGCGTCAATGGCTGCCACATAGTGGGCAAAAGGAACATCTGGTACGGGTCGTTGCCCCGCGAAGACATCCCTTAAGCTCTGCCATATCTGCGGCAGACATACGCCATCATACTGGCCGTGGGACATTCGGATGATGAGGCGATGGTGTTTCTGGTTCCCCACCACGATCAATTTGCTCAACGGATCTCCCAGCTGCAGATCGTCGGATGCAACATCCTTCTCACACAGCTCGGCGCCTAGCGAGTTAATGTCGCGGTCCGTTTCGTACCATTCAATATCTGGAGTAACCTGCATGAGCACCACCTGGTAGAAACGGTCGTCCTGTGCCGTGAACACGGTACGGAGGATCTGATGCGCCTGCAGGAAGCGTGTCCATGCATCTTGGACAAACTCGGCCGTCCACGGCAGGGGCCCCTGTCCATCCAAGAAGAGGTAGTTGAGGAGGCCTCGACTCTTCAACATCGAGTGTGCAATCGCCAACGCCTGGAAATCGGTCACCGGGAGAACATCCGCAATGTTGTCCGGGGTGGTCTTAATGTCTCGCGCAATCTGGGCAAGGGAGTTGGCTCCGACGTTCGGGGGGAGGAGGGAGAAAGGTTGGTAGGAAAAGTGGGATCCTTGGATTTCTGGGAACTGAGCCTCGACCTGCGTGGCCATATCCGAGAGAATCGGCACCTGGAAGATGGTCTGGACAGAGAGGTGCCATCCCCGTGCCCGTGCGAGGCTGGTCAACTTCATGGCAATGATCGAGTCGCCTCCGGACCGGAAGAAATGATCCCCAGTTCCAATCTGGTCCGCGTCGACATGTAAAACTTTGGCCCACAAGTCGCGAAGTTGGAATTCCACCGCTGTGCTAGGCTCCTGTTTCACGCACCCGTCTGCGAGTGAGTAGGTCAGTGTCTCCCCGGGGGACAGGGAGAGCACTAGTTCGCGTAGTTGTCGGCGATCCGCCTTCCCATTCATTGTCAGGGGCACTCGTGCCAGGGGGAGAAACATGGATGGGATCATGTATGAGGGGAGGCACTGGCTGAGGGTCTGTTGCAGATGGATCAATTGATCATGCAGCTCCGGGATCATGTCCATCACCTCGGCACGCCCGCTGCGGTGGCTGAAGTGCAGGAAAGCCACCACCACCTGCCGCTGGAGGGCCGGATCTCGCACGGCGTCGACCGTGGCATGGGCCAGAGTGGGCATCGACCGCCGGATCGCATGCTCGATCTCGCCCAGTTCGACTCGTTGCCCACGAACCTTGACTTGTGTGTCCTTTCGCCCCACGAATCGAATGGTGCCATCTTCATTGTAGCGAACCAGATCGCCCGTTCGATAGAAAACCCGGGGTCGTCGGTGGATATCTCCGCTGGGTGGCGGCGCCCAGGGGAGGCTCTGGAGGAATGCGCCTGCGGTCTTTTCTGCATCATGAAGATACCCCCGAGCCACCGTCGGGCCTTCGAGGAGTAATTCTCCCACACAACCGATTGGCATGAGGCGATTGGGGTCCTGCGGGTCCGCCACCCAGTACAGTGCCCCGATCGCAGCTCCCAGGTTGGCCGGATCACTCGTGGCGGTGGCCGGAGGGGCCCCGGAGCAGTAGACTGAGCATTCTGCGGGACCGTAGCAGACAATAAGATCCAGGACGCTGTGCCATTTGCGGACGGTGTCCCACGTCGACGCTTCACCCCCGAGAACCAGGGTTTTCAGGGACGGGATGTCGTCTGCCGGTAGCAGGCTGGCGACAGTAGGGGTTAAGAATGCCCAGTTGCACTGGAAGCGATTAATGGCGTCCGACAAGGCGTTCAGACGATCGTGCTCTGAGGGGACGCAAATACAACCGCCACGTTGCAAGGTCGTGAAGATATCGGCACAGCTCACATCAAATGTGTAGGCGGCGAACTGTAGGAGCCGAGTCTCGGGGCCGATCCCCCAGCGTGTGCCGTGGGCTTTGGAACTCGAACAGAGAGAGCCGTGCTCAATGACGATTCCCTTGGGCTTACCCGTACTACCGGACGTAAAGAGGACATATGCGGCGTTTCGAGGACTCAGATCGTGGGGGCTCAGGTCCATCACCTCGGGAGAGGAGACTAAGCTGTCGATGAAGTCCTCCGTCACCTTCACTTCTTGTATGTGGGCTGAAGACCCCAGGATTCCCTCGTGGCGTGGTGCACAAAGGAGCACGGGCGCCTGCGCGTCTCTCACAATGCTCTCGAGACGAGCCTGGGGATGCGCTGGGTCGAGATTGACACACGCGCCTCCGGCCTTCAGAACGGCCATCTGAGCCACCACTGCCCACCGGGACTTGTCAAAGCACAGAGGAACGAACACCTCAGGTCTCACCCGGAGGTATCGTAAATGCCGCGCCAGGGTGGTGGAGAGAGAATCCAGCTCCGCATAGGTCAGTTGCCCGTCCCAGGCATCGACCGCGAGGGCGCCTGGCCGGTCTGAGACCTGCTGGTTAAAGATCTCGGGCACGGTGGACTCGACCACCTCGGGATACGTTTGGTTCCACTGCAGAACTTGCTGCCGATCCTTCTGCATAAACAGGTCTATCTCCGCAATGCGAAGGCCCTCGTTGCCCGTCCTGGGGAGCAGCTGCTGCACAAGATGTTCGAGCTGGGACATCATATTCTGGACCTGCCACACAGAGAGTACAGATTCGTCGTGCCGAGCCTCCAGGTGGACTTCGGTTTCCCTAGGGTAACATTCCACCACCAGCGGGTAACTATCAAAGCCCTGCAGTGGAAGCTCTACTTCTTCACACCCGGGGAGAAGGTCATCGCCGGGTATGACGTCCGATGGCGGTTGGATGACAAACAGATTCTGAAATTCGATGGCACGCGCGCATTCAGCGCTCACCCCAGCGATATTTTGTAGCCCGAAATGCTCGTGCGGGATCATATCCGTGGCCTGTTCGTGGATCTGGTGCAGGAATCCACCGACGGTGAGCTCAGCGGGGAACCGGACCCGCACCGGCACAGTGGTGATCATGGGGCCGACCATCTGGTCGATGCCCGGGACGGGACTATTGCGACCAGATAGCGTCATGCCAAAGACCACATCCTCCGAGTCGGTATAAAGGGAGAGGAGCAGGGCCCAGGCCGCGCGCAGAATCGTGGCCTTGAGGACCGGAGCGCCTGTGGAAGGCGGGAAGGGGATCGTATGCCGAGTTGCGCCCCGGACTGACGGGCGATAAGATGACGATGGCAGTTCCGGGAATGTGGATGGACGTTGGCCGGCCAGCTGCGCTGCCCAGAACGTCCGCGTGGAGTGGACATCTGTGTCTCGGAGATACTTGATGAAGGCGTTGAACCCGGGAGGATTGGGACAGCTGCCGTAATTATAGGCCGATTTGACCTGGTCTAGGACCCGTGGGAGGGACCACCCATCGTACAAAGAATGATGGGCAGTCCAGATAAAGTGCCCATCGGCGGTGATGGCGTAACGCGATAACGGTGCTCCATATGTGATGCCTTCTTGAGAGTCCGACTCGAGGTATTGATGCAGAGTCTCCGCTGTTCGCCATTCAATACCCTCGGTCACCACCACCTGCAGCAACAACCCGGCATCCGTGGTCTGGATCAATCGGGTGCGCAGGATAGGGTTTCTCTGAAAGACCATCTCCCACGCAGATTGAAACCGGTCGATATCAATTGAAGGACCGAGGCGGAGGATGCGTCGGAAGACATAGGCACCGGGATCCCGGAGAGAAAGGGCCATCATGCCCTGTTGAAGAGGTGTCGATGGGTAGATGTCCTCGATAGAGTGGGAAGGAATACGATATCTGGCCCCGACCTCATCCAACAAGGTAGATCGCTCTAAGGGATTGGGAAGCAGTTCAAACGCACTCACGCTCCTCTCGTGAACGACTTGCGGGTTGCGTGCAGCAAGAGCGCCGGCCAGATCCGACAAGACGGGATGGCGGAAGATATCTGCCACGGTGATGATGAGCATATCGTCGGACGTGACGGCAGCGATTTTCATGGCCGCGATCGAATCACCCCCGACTTGAAAGAAATCGTCGTCCGCCCGAATCTGGTCTCTGGGTACCTTGAGAACGCGATGCCATACCTCTTGCACCTTCTTCTCCAACACGGTGCTGGGCACTCTGCGACGGTCTTCCAGCAGGGAGTACGTTTTCAGTGCCGGGTCCGACAGGGATGCGCCACATTGGCGAAGGAACTGCCGGTCCATCTTCTTGGCGGAGGTGGTCGGCATCCAGTTCGTGGGAAGGTAGAGCGAGGGCTGCATGTATAGAGGAAGGACCCCAGTCAGGGATGTCTTCAGATGGCCGAGTTGGCTTCGAACCTCCGGTGTGATCTCCGCGAGAAAGTCTCCCGCTCCCACACGGTTTGGTGGACAGATAAATGCCGCCAGCAGGGCCTGCTCCTTCTCACCGTGCGGCAGGACCACTTCGACGGCGACGTGCGAGTTGGAAGGGAGATGGCGTTGGATTTGGTGTTCAATCTCCGCGAGCTCAATGCGCTGTCCCCTCAACTTGATTTGCGTGTCTTTTCGTCCGAGGTACGTAATGGTCCCATCCGGGTTATAGCGGACCAGATCCCCCGTCTTGTAGAACCGACTTTGGCCTCGATCTGTCTTCGGGGAGAAGAACGCCGGATCCGTGACGAAGACCTCGGCGGTTTTGGCCTCGTCATGGAGGTAGCCCCGGGCCAAGGTTCCGCCTTGGACCAGTAGCTCTCCAACGGATCCGATGGGGGCCAGCTGCTGATGATTCCCCGGGCGAACAATCCACGAGAGAGAGCTCACGGCACGGCCGAGGACATTGCGGTCCGTGGGGCTGGCGAAGGTGTTCATCACGCAGAAGACACAGGTTTCGGTCGGCCCGTAGCCGTTCATCAGGCGGAGGTGACCTGCCCAAGTCCGGATGTTGTCCGGATCCAGCGCTTCTCCGCCCAGGATGAGTGTGGTGAGACCGGGCACCTGCTCTGGCCGCAGAATGCGGATGACGGACGGTGTGAGGAACGATGTATTGACCTGTAGTCGCTGAATGGAGCCGGCAATATCGCTCATTCGCTCGGCCTCGGACGGAATGCAGATGCAACCCCCATAGGCGAGCGTGGTGAAGATCTCCAGGATACACGCATCGAACGTGAACGCCGCGAATTGGAACATGCGGGTGGCTGCACTGCATCCAATTTCTCGACCGTGGTGAATGACACTGGTACAGGCCGCCGCATGCTCCATTACCACCCCCTTGGGGGTGCCCGTGCTGCCCGAGGTGAAGAGTGTGTATGCCACATTCGTCGGGGACGGAGCCCGGTCATGTATCAAGCCATCACAGCTCTTGCCCAGCCACATATTGGATGACGCCGAGATTACCAGGATCTGGGGCACCAGGTCCGTCACCAGCTTTGCCGTTCCCATGGCCACCAGGACCAGCTGTGCGGCACTCTGGGCGACGATGGCCGCCAACCGCTCGGGGGGGTGCGCTGGGTCCAACGGCACAAAGCCTGCTCCTGCTTTTAGGATCCCGAGCATTGCCACAATGGCCCAGGACGACTTGTCAAAGCAGATCGGGATGAGATCTTCGGGTCCAAGGCCCATGTTGACAAGAACCCGAGCGAGTTGGGTCGCCTTTTTGTCCAGCTGTGCGTAGGTCAGGTCTACATCCCAGGAGGCGATCGCGGGCGTGTCGGCAGCAGCGGCTCTGGCACGGCGCTCAAAGAGCGTGTGGAGACACTCCTGGACGGTGGCCGGAGAGCTGGCGTTCCATATCCCGACTTGCTTGCTCTGTTGCGGGCCGAACAAGTCGACCGATTCAACGCTGGATCGAGGATTAGACACAATGGAAGACAGAGCTGCAGAGAGTGCCTCCGACACATGTTCTGCGTGCTGGGGAGACAGCCGGGACGTCAAATATCCGAGTTGCACCGTGAAGACGCGATCGGTATGAGTGATATTGACCGTGATATCGTACTACAGATATGATTTCAGTTAGTTCCCCGTCCCACTGGGACAGATAGGAATCATGGTCCAACTCACCTCGGTAGGATCCTCTCCCTCTATATACCCAAGTCGCAGACCGTCCAGGACGAGGTCCTCCACATCCCGCCGTTGAAAGCTCACCACGGTATTGAAGAGGGATTGACCCGCCACCCCGAGACGGTGCTGGATTTCCGCCAAACCGACGTGCTGGTACGACAGTGTTTTCAGATACTCCTCTTGCAGGCCTCGGAGCGCTCCGAGGACCGGTTTGCGGCGCATCTCCGCTATATCCATCGCACAGACGAGCATGTTTATGAACGGCCCCACGGCACTCTCGATACCTGGCACCGGAATCTCTCGACCCGCCGTCAGGTAGCCAAAGCAGACGTGCTCTGTCCCGGTATAGGCGGACAGGACCAGCGCCCACGCCAGGCGGACAACGTTCGCCAGGGTGACATCATTCTGTTTGCAGAATCTCCGTACCTGTGCGGCATTCGGCACGGAAACGTCCACATGCCGGGTTTCCGGCACCGTACTCGGGATGGAGGACTCTAGTAGGGCGGGGACGTGGCACGGTTTGACGTCGCCGAGATGAGTGGCCCAGAACTCTATGGCCTCTTCCGCCGGCAGCGATTGGATGTAGGCAATGTATTCACTGTACGACGTCGCCGGGGTCGACGGCAGCTGGTGCGTGTACGCAGTCATGAGGTCGTGGATAAGCAGCGTCATTGCAGTCCCATCCATGAGGGCATGGCTGATGTCGAGCTTGAAATACAAAGCCCCATCGGGGGACTGGATGACGGCCATGCGATGCGGTGGCTGGCTGGCGGAGACCGGAAGCGGGTTCAGTCGACGCAAGGCTGCAAGTGCATCCTCGTCCGAGTGGGCATTCTCCAGGCGCAGGCACTGGGCCTCGTGTTTGCGGAGGACCATCTGGTCGAACGGCCGGCTGGACAAGCGAGCCAGAAACACCGTGCGGAGAATACTATGGCGATCAACGACCTGCTGCCAGGCCGACAGCAGTCGCTGGGCTTCCGCGGGCTCCCCGCGGATCGAGTCCAGGCGCATAATCGCATGGTACCGATATGTCTCTTCCATGCGAGTTTGGCTCAAAAGGATCCCCTCCTGGAGGGGGGAGCACGGATAGAGATCTTCAATATCCTCCATGGCATATCCCAACTCGGGCAGCCGCTGCGTCGACAACTCGTCCAAGCGGGGATAAGAGATGGGTAGCAGAGGATAGTCACTGCGAGTCAGCACGACATCTGCGCTGGCGAGCTGCTCAGAGAACTCCTTCAGCATCTTGGTGTAGTTTCCAATCCAGTCGTCAATCCGCTGCTGGTGTTTCATCTTCCGATGGAAGGCAAAGGTGACCTGGGCACATCCGTGGATCACGTAGACGTTGATCTCAAACAACGTATACCGTCGAACGCCCGGTCCCACATCGCCTTCATGAAAAGGGACTCGCTGGAACAAACCGTCTGCTCTCTCCAATCCCTGATACAGCCCCAGATAATTGAACAGGATCTCCATCGGCATGTGGTTGGCAAAGGCTCGCACACCTTCCTCGTGGAGATATTTGGACGCAAAGTATGACCATCCGTTCGCCGGGAGCTCCTTTCTTTGGTCCTTGACGCGTCGAACCAGCTCTACGGCCGTCTGATGGGGATGCACGGGGACATGGAACGGAAAGATGGTGGTGAACCAACCGACCGAGTCGGACAGATCAATCTCCGCGAGCGGCCCGGTCACCGCAGGCTGCCGTCCATGGCCTTCATTGAAGACCGCCGGGGGCTCGCGGCCAAACGTCTGAGCAAACGACAAAAGGAGAGCGGCAATGAGGACGTCCAATGGCTCTGTTCTCATCGATGCGTGGCAGTGGGTAAGCAAGAGCTCCGTTTCTTGCCGGGTCAATGCCACAGCCCGCTGCACGGTCTCTTCGTGCTTGTTGGGAACATTCGTCATGCCCCAGTAGTCGTAATTTGCTGGTGGAATCGCGTATGGTAAGGCCAGACTCGGTGGAAGGTGGCGCGTGGCATAGTCGGCTTGGAGCTGCTGCCAGCGCTGGAAGGAGAACGGGACGAGGCCCGGAGGAGACGCATTTGCGGCCAACGAGTCCTCCAGTTCCTGGAAGAGGATGCGCCAGGAGACCAGGTCGATGACCAGGTGGTGCGCAACCAAGAAGACCAGCGACGGACGTCCCGCCATAGTAAACACGTCCACAGCGAAGACCGGTCCGTTTTGGATATCCAGCTCTTCCTGCGCGCGCAAGGCGAGCCCGAATGCGTCCTCCTCGCTGGCAATCGCATGCTCCCGGAACCGATACGATCCCCGAGTTTGACTGGGGATCATCTGTGTCCATGCGCCGCGATGAGACGAGCGGTATCGTGCGCGCAACATGGAATGGCGCTGCACGATCTGGTCCGTGGCGGACCGCAACTGTTCAATGGACCGGGGGCGAGTCAGCCGGAGCAAGAAGCTTTGGTTGAATCGATTGGCCGACAGATCCGTTCTTCCCTGCGAGATCTCCTCGAAGTAGAGCTGCTGAATCGGAGTCAACCCGAAAGGAGTGTCCCACTGCTCCGTGGCCTGATGGGAGGCACGACGGTCGACAACACTCTCCGCCCCTTGCGCCAGTGCGGTAATGGACGAGCTGCGCATGACGTCTTTGAAGAGGATGTGGATTCCCTCGTTGCGGCAGAGCACCACCAGCTGCATGGCCGTGATGGAGTCACCGCCGAGATTCAGGAAGGACCGGCCCCGCGACAGGTGGTCGTCTCTGGGGATGTTCAACACGCGCGCAACTACATCCCGCAGGCGCTCCTCCATCTCTGACCCCGAGGCAGAATCCGCAGGCCGATCCCCGACTGCGTCGGCTTCCTCCTCGACCACTGCTCTCCGGTAGGTGTCATTATCCAGACTGTCCACCCACCGCGAGACCATGGGCCGATCCACCTTGCGCGATGCCGTCCAGGGAAGGTTGGGGCACACGAGCCAAACCGATGGGATCATGTAGTTGGGGAGCGTGGTGGCCAATCTGTCTCGAATGGTGGCTATCTCGGTAACAGCCTTTTCTCTATCTCCGGCATCGCTCAGCGGGCACATATCCACCCCCGTGGAATGATGGTCCAACACCACTGCCGCGAGAACGACGACCGCAACGAGCTTCTTCTTGCACGGTCCCCTTGTGGGCAAGAGCACGACGCACTGCTGGACGAGTGCATCGCTCTGGATGGACTTCTCGACCTCCCCCATCTCCACCCGTTGCCCGTTGAGTTTAATCTGGCTGTCCTTGCGGCCGATGTAGACCAGGCTGCCATCCGGCATCGACTTCACCAAGTCTCCCGTTTTGTACAGTCGTGTCGTCGGGACCGCCCCCGTCCGCCATCGCGGCGGCGGAATGAAGGCTCGGGCAGTCTGCTCGGGATCGAGATAGCCGCGAGAGACCAAGGGCCCTTCGATCAGCAGCTCCCCAGTGCAGCCCACCGGCACCAGGCGGTCGCTGTTGTCGGGTTCGACCACCCAGAGCAGACATCCATGGCCGTGTCCGATATTGGCGGCGGCGATCCCCTCGCGCAAGACCGAAAAGGACGCCTTGACAGTACATTCCGCCGGGCCATAGCTGTTGACCAACCGCACTTGGTCCTGCCATTTCCGGGCGAGATTGTTGGTTACAACCTCGCCGATCAAGCCCAGTGTTCGCAGCGTGGGCACCTCCTCCGGGGATAGGAAGAGCGCCACCGAGGGCGTCAGGAACGCAGTCGTCACGCGCAGCCGGTTCATTGCTCCCGCCAGGTCATTGAGCCGGTCATGGTCGGATGGCACGCAGACACAGCCGCCCCTGCAGAGGGTGATGAAGATCTCACTGTTGCTGGTATCAAACGTGTAGGCGGAGAACTGGAGGACGCGAGAAGCGTGGTCGATCCCCAGGTCGGGGTTGTGGGCCACCAGGGAACAGACTCCTTTGTGCAGCACGACGATACCCTTCGGTTTGCCCGTGCTGCCAGACGTGAAATTGATCATAGCGGCATTGTCCGGCGATGCACGCGGGGCCAGAGCCGCCGGGTCCTGCTTGCGCAAGGTAGGAAATAATGCGGGATCGACCACGACAATCCGATCCACCAACGGTCGCACTTTTCGGGCGTCGGCGTGCGAGCCAGCGAGAACGACCCGAGCCTTGGTCTGGTGGATGATGTTGGCCAGATGCGGTGTCGGGTGGGAGGGATTCATGGATACATAGGCCGCGCCGGCCTTGAGGACCGCCAGCATCGACACGACAGCCCAGGCAGACTTCTCAAAGCACAAGGGTACGGCATCTTCCACCTCCACTCCCAAGACGACCAGATGGGTGGCGAGTTGCGCAGACAGTTGATCCAGTTCGGCATAGGACAGGGACGCATCCCAGGCGTCGATCGCAGCGGCATCGGGGTGCTGCGTGGCGCGATGATGGACTAAGCTATGAATGCAGTCGTACGTAGTCTCAGGCACCGTGCCGTGATTGTTCAACGAGTTGATGTATCGCATGTGTTGCTGACCGAGCATGTCTACTTCCCTCAATGGTTTCGTCGGCGTCGCCAGAAGGGTCGCAAGGGTGGTCGACAAGGTGGACGCCAACAAGTCGGCCTGGTTGTCCGACAGGCCGGTGCTCCAGTAATTGATGGAGACATCAACCGCGTCCTCACTAACGGTAATGTTAACTCCCAGGTCGTACTCGGTTGGATCACTGCCGCTGAGATACTCGATTGTAATCGCATCGTTGGTATTCGACTCGACCATGGGGCGTTGCAGAGAGAGAATTGTATTGAAGAGGCGTTCTCCAGACAGTTGGAGGGCATGCTGCACTTGGGCCAAGGACGTTCGTTGATGCGGCAGCGAATTGAGGAAGTCGTCATGCATTCTCCGGGTGATCCCCAGCAGCGTGGCATCATCATCCACCTCCGCCCGACACGCCAACATGCTGATGAATACGCCCACGGCATGCTCCACATCCGAATCCAGACCTTCCGTGTCACGGCCAGAGGAGAGATATCCAAAGACGACATCCGATTCGCCGGTGTACGCGCGAAGGACCACGGCCCAGACGGCCTGGAAGATGTTGGCCAGCGTCACCTCGTGGTGCTTGGTGAAGCTCTGGAGGCGGGAGAATGTGGCCTGTGCAATCGGAATATTGACAACCCGCAGTTCCTTGGTCGGTTCTGGGTGATCACACAAGGATGGGAAGACGACTGGCTTGGCCCCTTCCAGATACTGGGTCCAGAAACGCAGCGTGGCCTCGGTGGACTGGCGTTGCAAAAGGGCGATGTAATCTCTATACACCGGCCGTGGAGGTAACTCCGCACCGTAGGCGGCCGCCAGGTCACGCAGGATAACGGCCATGGATGCGCCATCGATCACGGTATGGCTGATTTCCAGGTTGAAGTACACGACACCATCGTCGTTCTCGAAGAGGGCCAGGCGATGCGGTGGGACCGGTGCGTGGTAGTCCACTGGGTGTTCGTACGGGTATCGATGCAGGCTGTCCAGGTCCTTCACCGTCTCGATTCGGGGGGTGTATTCCTTAAGAACCAGCTGGCTGTACAGCCCTTCTTGCGAGAGTCCCTCGACAAAGAACGTCCGCAGGGCGGGATGTCGAGCAACGAGACACTGCCACGCCCGCCGCACACTGTCCAGAACGACGTGGTCTGCATGGTCCTTGGCGCGGATGGCGCAGACTGCGTGGAATTTATAGGTCTCTGGTGCCTGCGACTGGCTGATCAGGATCCCCTCCTGCATCGGAGAACAGGGATAGGCATCCTCCAAGTCCGCTACTCCCATGTATCCCAGTTCCTGGGCCAATGCCTCCAGGTCTGCGCGATCCGTAGTGGGCAGCAGTGCAAAGGGCTGGAGTGTGGTTGAGCCATTGCTGGGAGTAGAGGGAAGGCCTGTCGCGTCCATGGTGGCTTGGCTCGCTATCTGGCGAAGGGTTTTGCTCTTGAGGATAGTCTTCACGGCCACCCCAAGGCCTCGGGATCGGGATCGGGAGGCGACCTGCATGGCTGTAATGGAATCACCGCCCAAGGCCAGGAAGCTCTGGTCCATGGAGACTTTGGTCACTGGGATATTGAGGACACGGCTGATGACTTGTTGGAGGTCCGTCTCCATCTGGTTCGCCGCACGACTTGTTTCGTGCGGATCCAGCCGGACGCCCAGGGAATCCTCCTTCAATGTCTCTACCCAAGCCGTGACGGTTGGACGATCCGACTTCCCGTTTCTGGTCATCGGAATTGATCGGACAACCAGCCAGGTGGAGGGCACCATGTAAGCCGGTAGGAGAGATGAGACTCGCTGTCGGATGTCCGATAGATCTCTCTGGGTGTCCTCGCTATTGCCATGCTCGAGAAATTCGACGCGGCTGCTTGTATCCGGGGCAGACGATGGGACGCAAGGATTCTTGAGTGCAACCACTGCTACCAACTTTCCCTTCAACGGACCATCTTTGGGTACCAGCGCCAACGCATTCTGCACCGCCTCGTGGCATACAAGAGCGTGGTCAATCTCTCCCATTTCAACCCGTTGGCCATGCAACTTGACCTGGTGGTCTCGACGCCCAATGAAATGGACCGAGCCGTCGGAGTCGTATCGAGCCAGGTCACCGGTCCGATACAAGCGGATTGGACCCTGGGCTGCATCGGAATCAAACTCGGCGAGCCATGCGGGCGGGGGGATAAATACGGCGGCTGTTTTGGCGTCATCCTTGAGGTAGCCTCGCGCAACTATGGGCCCTTCAATGAGAAGCTCTCCGACAGCACCCACAGCACACAGGCGAGATGGATCATCGGCTTGGGTGATCCACATCCGCGCCCCGAGGCCGTGTCCAATATTCCGGGGGGAAGCGGATCGCGGCACGCCCTGGAGCCCCGTGGACCAGACAGAGCATTCCGCCGGACCGTAGATGTTTACCAGATGGGTATTGTCGGCCCAGGCGAGGATATTCTCCTCCCGCACCGCTTCACCCCCCAGTGCTAATGTCCCGACGCCCGGGACTTGCGATGGGTCCAGAAGGCTGACCACGGACGGGGTGAGATACACCACCGTGGTGTTCATGCGATTGATCACTCCCGCGAGGTCATTAAGCCGCTCTTCCTCATTCGGGATGCAGAGGGTTCCGCCGCTCATCAGGCAAGTGAACGTCTCCCCGATGCTTACGTCAAATGTGTACGAGGCAAATTGCAGCACGCGGGCGTCTGGGCCGTAGTTCATGGCCGGGCCATGGGCTTGGGCACTGCTGCAGATTGCACGATGCTCGAGGACGATTCCCTTCGGCTTTCCGGTACTCCCAGAGGTGAAGACAACAAAAGCGGGATGCACCGGTGAAACAGTAGAATAGTCCATCGTCGCGCGCGGATCGGCTCGCAGATCGTCGACACACCGCGGCCCAATCACGAGCACGGTACGGACCAGACCTTGAAAGAGTGATTCATAGCCCTCTGCGACGAGGGCCACAGTGGCATCGCATTGCCGGAGCATCTCCTCTCGGCGATTGGACGGATGCTCGGGATCAAACGCAACGCACGCTCCTCCGGCTTTGAGCGTGGCCAGCTGGGCGACAACCGTCCAGCACGACTTGGAAAAGCAGAGGGGCACAAGCGTCTCCGGCCCGACGCCGTTTTCTTTTAGAATTAGGGACAACGATGTGGCGGTGTGATCCAGCTCCTCGTAAGTGAACCCGCCATCCCAGGCATCAATGGCTCGGGCCCCGGGGCGCACCAGGGCTTGCCGGTGGACCACGTCATGCACACAGGCACTCATCTCTTGCCATGGATCACGATTCCAGCTTGCGATCTGGTGGTGGTCACGCTCACTGAGGAATTCCAAGTTGGATAGTGACGAATTATGGCTGTGGATTAGGGTATGAACGGCGGTGCGGAATGTCGCAACGACATTCGCGCCCATTGCATCGCTCAGAGTCGCAGTGAAATATCGGAGAGTGAGGGATACACGTACCTTGGAAACAAAGACATTGACCGAGACATTATACTGAGCGTCATTAGTCGGGAGGGATCGAAAGCCGGGAATAATGAGTAGGGAAACAAATACCTCTGTCGGGTCGTGCTCTCCCACGACTTGGAAGCGGATCGTCCTGTCTGGATCTCCGCCAGAGATCTCCTCTCCCAGAGAGCTCTGGAGAGACAGGATTGTGTTGAACAAGGCTTGGCCCGTTCCCAGAGCATGTTGGATCTCCGCTATCGAACAGTGCTGATGGGACAGACCCTTCAGGAATCCATCCTGCGTTTCCTTGATCAGAGTGGCAACGGTATGGTCCGAAGAAAGACGCATGCGATAAATCATCATGTTGATAAACACCCCAACTGCATCACTGATGTTCGGGACGGGGAGGTCACGGCCGGCGGTAAGATATCCGAAACAGACATCATCTTGGCCCGTATAGGTCTTGAGAACCAAGGCCCATGCCGCCTGAAATACGGTGGCTGGTGTAACATTGTGTGCCGCGCAGAAGGCATGGATGGCGTCGGCATTCTCCATGTCGACCGCCAGCTCATGCAGTTTGTTGTCGTCGGTGATATCGTCATTCACCACCGGGAAATGGCATGGGGGCACATCCGCCAGATACTCCGTCCAGTATTTAAGCGACGTATTGACCTGCAGACGCTGCAGATAATGGATATACGGGGCATATTTCACCGTCTGACGGGGGTCTACGAGCAGGCCTCCATACGCCTGGCTGATATCGCGGAGCAAGATCAAGATCGAGACACCATCAATGAGAGCGTGACTAATGTCGAACGTACAGAAGGTCTTGCCCTCTTTGATGGATGAGACAATGAAGGTGACTGGCGGTTGGAGAGGCTGGTCCACCCTGGTATACAAACCCAACTGTTCCCAAAATGCGTTCTCATCGTCGTGGCTCCATTCGACAACCGCAATATGGCTCCTCCTCAGCACCACTTGATCACACAGTCCGTCCTCGGCTTCCGCCTCTACAAAGACGGTGCGCAAGGCAGGGTGGCGATCGGCCACTTGTTGCCAGGCCCTCTGCAACCGTTCCCGTCTCACAGGCTCTCCTGGTGGAGGAAGGACCTCGCAGGTAATCCGCAGCTGGTACCTGTCTGGGTCTTGCTGTTGCGCCAGTAGAATCCCACGCTGGACGGCCGAAATGGGGTATAGATCCTCCACATCGTCAGTCCGGAGACCTAACTGCGAGATTCTCTCCTCATCCCATGCAGCAGCCGGTGCATCATCGCCGTCATTGTCGCACTGAGCTTCGATTGGCTCGTGCTCGGCCATTCGCTGGGCCATGTCAACTAACGTCGCGCTCTGCAGTATATCCTCGAGCTTCATGGCGCCCGCACCCTTCCGGCGCAATTGATCCAACAACTGCATTGCCTGAATAGAGTCTCCCCCATTCTGGATAAAGGACCTGTTCAGCCAGACATGCTCTGGGTGTGGAGCACCCAGAATGGTGCTGCATAGCGCTTGCAGCTCTCGTTCCTGATCTGTCGACGCTGGGATCCTCTCGACCTCCGCGCTCTCACTCCGGCCGGTGAGCAAATGGAAAATTTTCAGCGGCATGTCCGCCACCCAGTGCTGGACCATCATCCCATTCTGCTTTCCGGCAATAGTCAGGGGAATGGACCTCACGGGGGCCCAGAGAGTCGGCTGCATATAACTAGGCAGCTGCTCCGAGAGAGCTTCGGCGACGGCCTTGAGCTCGACCATCGCGGACTCCATGTCCTTTGTTGCAACGAGCTCGACTGTCGGCGATGTTTGTTGGAATTTCCTTAATGAGACCACGGCACACAGCTTTCCATGACCAGGTCCTCGGTTGGCCAACGCCACGGCCGCTTGTTCCACCAGGGGGTGAGCCACAAGTCGATGCTCGATCTCCCCCAGTTCAATCCGGAGACCGCGCAGTTTCACTTGGCTATCTTTTCGGCCAATGAAGTGCAAACTACCATCCGCATTGAATCGAGCCAGATCGCCCGTCTTGTACAGCCGAGACAAACCCGATGGCTCGGCGGGGCTCCATGTGGTCGACTCCAAGAAGACTTCCTTAGTCTTTTCCGGTTCGTTCAAGTATCCCCGGGCAACAATGGGGCCTTGGATCACGAGCTCCCCGGGGGCGCCAATGGGCATGAGACGCTCATGGCTGTCTTTGCTCACGATCCAGCAACACCCGCCCAATGGATAGCCGATGTTGGCGGGACTCGTCTGGAGCGAGAGTTGGGGATTCAGCGTGGCAGCGATCGAGCATTCGGTAGGTCCATACCCATTTGCCAGACGCAGATGTGATGCCCAGGTCTGGATATTCTCTCTATGAACCGCCTCACCCCCAAGAGCCAGGAACCGGAGTGTGGGAACCATCTCTGGTGTCACGAGCTTCACCAGGGAGGGGGTGAGAAAGGCCCACGTAACGCCGAACTGTTGAATGCAGGACGCGGGCCCTTTGGAGCGCTCTTCGTCATTGGGCATACACACACACGCTCCTGAAATGAGTGAGGTGATGATCTCCAAGATACATACGTCAAAGGTGAACGAGGCCAGCTGCAGAACACGGTCCTTGTGGCTCATCCGCGAGGCTTTCCGCTGCGCCAGAGAGCCGGCAAGGAACTGGCGGTGTTCGACCACGCAGCCCTTAGGCTTTCCTGTGCTTCCCGAGGTGAAAATCACGTATAAGGCGTTGGAGGGCTTGACGGTGGACGGGACCCTTTCCCCTCCGATAGGCCCGGCCGCAGGCTCAGGTTGCAGCAGCGAGTCTACAGACCCACGATGGATGGGCAGGACGCTACCTTCAAACCACCCCCAAAGGGGCGTGTATTCTGGCGCAGTCAGGATCAACTCGGCGCGAACCTGGTCGACGATCTCCCGGTGCCGTGCTGGGGGATGTGATGGGTCAAGAAACAGAATTGCACCGCCGGCCCGGATCACAGCCATCATGGCGACAACCGCCCAGGCCGACTTGGGAAAACATAAGACGACAATCGACTCTGGCCTTACTCCCTTGGCCTTCAGGTGGTGGGCGAGTTGTGCGCTGAGAGTATTGAGCTCCTGATAGTTGAGAGCCACCTCAGAGGTGTGCACGGCAATATGAAATGGTCGCTCCCGAACGGTTTTCTCAAACATTGCACCCACACAGTAATCAATGGACGCGCTTGGAATGCTGCTCCAGGATTGTAATTGATGCCACACCTGCGGATGGAGCAGGTTGATATCGGAGAGCTTTTGGGAAGGGTTGGCTATTATTTCCCCGAGAATCTGGCTGATAGTGGCAGCCACAATAGTCGCATAAGACGGCGCCACATGGCCTGTGTTGTAGAACAGGGACATTTGCAACCGTGGTCCATCTGCCATTACATGCAATGACATATCAAACTACATGGAATGTATTAGAGGACCCGAATACATACATTTAAAGCAGGGAGGGGAGTCCGTACTTGATCCAACTTGCAGTCGATTTCGTCGGTTGTTTCAACCACGCAGACACAAGAATTACATGGTAGGGATTCAATCTGACCTAATTCAATATTCCTAGTACTATTCTGGATCGATCCAACCAACTCAATCAAAGTTGCCTCATCCTCTACCGATGTCTCGATGAGACCACATTGGAGGTTGGCACCATGAGTTTTAGCCAGGGATGCCGCACGAATAGTGCTATCCCCTGTAAAAGTCTTCAAAATAACAGTCCATACCGTTTGCACTATAGCCTGAAGAGGAATATCATCCTTCCATGTGGAATCCCGTAGTAATTCGCTGGAGGGACATTCAATATTGACTTGTGCTTGCGCAGCCATAGAAGGCTGCGCTTCCCCATTCAGGAGTGCCGGAAACTCCTGTATGGATGATTCATTGATCTCAGCCTTTTGTGACATGATGTTCTGTTGGAGCGGATCAAAGAAGAGGGAGGTGGTGCGATATGTGGCATACAAATCACTTGAATTCGGATATGAGAGGGGAAAGGAACCAAAAGCAAGTTTGCAAACTATGTCATTTCTACGATCTTTGTAATCGCTGCTTGCGTGTAAATATATACTAAGTTTATATTGCTATCCTCGTATCGTCCACAAACGGCTCCTTTGACAGTCCGTTCGTATCGGGGTTATTGTCCTTCCCGCTGTCGAGGACTGAAGAATCGCAACACGTCTGGTACTCTCCTAAGCAAACTAGTACTAGAATCTGACCAGATCCTAATCAATTAACGAAGCCCCCACCGGTCCTTTCGTAGATTTGGACCCTTTTTCAAAACATTGCCGGTATACCTCCGGAGTACTCCGTATATACCTCGCAAATGCAATACCCACATGTTCTGACGGGTATTATATGCAACTTAAATCAGCGTTTACAACTAATACAACAGATTGTATTTACCATACGCTGCTTACTCCACATGATACAAGGGCGCATCAGTACCAATACAACGATCTAGCAATGTATCCTTCATTCTCAAGATCCCTCATTATTTCGCAGGTTGTTACATGACGAACTCGAATAGATACAAAGCTGTCTTTTAAATGTTTTACACTAAAAATGTATCCTGTAATGTAAGACTTCGTATGTACGGTACCTGTAGGAGAGAAGAATTCTATTCTATAGTCCGTATCTCTCTCAGAAACTCAGACAAAAATGAGACACAATTAACAAGAAACTCCACCACGGGGAGTTAAAGCGATGCAGGCACCAGGTCATCTAATTTCAGCTTTCCTTTTTTTTTTTTCGGGCATCGGATCTTACGAGACTCCGCCAATTCCTAACCTTCGCCAACCACATGCTTGTCGAAGAGGACGGATCTTGACAGAGACCTATATTGAATTCTCCTAATCGATCGTCCATTTCTATAATATCCGAATTGACCTAGAGATTTGAGTGTAGTCGACAAGATGATAACACCTCGATTGCTTTCCTCGATCGCCCTGAAGGGTATCATACTTGGCCTCTTTGCGTGTTGCTGTTATGTATGTTCCGCCTGGGAGCCTATGCCTAAAAACGATGGCTAAGATGTAGGATACAGACTGTGGGATTGGTAGGCTATAGGCTTTTCTTTCATCCTCTGGCTAAATATCCGGGCCCATGGTTGGCAAAAGTTACTCGTCTTCGCGCTGGCTATCACGCATGGAAGGGTGACCTTCACATTGACATGTGGAAGTGCCATGAGAAGTACGGTCAGTGAAACAGTAGATATTCCCCAGGAAGGGGAGGTTATGATTACTGACGATAAGTGTCCGTGCGAAGGCGATTTCGTGAGATATGGTCCCAACAGTCTCATGGTGAACACTGCGAATGGGCTTCAAGGTAATAGTCCCGCTCACACAAGCTAGAAAAAGAAAAAGAAAAAAACAAAGAAAAAAGAAAAAGAAAAAATTAAATTGAAAAAGAACGATTTTAACGAGGATACTTTTTTCATTTCAACAGATATCTATGGACATGGGAAAAGCTTCAAAAAATCTCAGATATATGCTGCGATGGTGCATCGGGCCCCGAACACCCTGACTGTGATTGACAAGAAGAAACATGGCAAGAAACGAAGAGTCATCAGCCAGGGATTCTCGGATGCGGCGCTCAGGAATCACGAGGTGACGATCCTTGAGCAAATCCGGCATTTGTGCACCCAGCTGGGAGGAGGTGAAAATGGTCAAGAAGTCCCAGTAGGAGCATGGTCTCCTCCCAAGGACATGGCACGACTCAGTACGTCTTGTGTATATCTATCCAGGAAAAACATCCAAACCCAACTGACACAGCTACAGCGGACTATTTTACCTTCGACGTGATGAGTAACATCATCTTTGGAGTGCCTTGGTCAACCTTGCGCAGTCCAAGGTACCGGTTCGTGCCTGAAGTCATTGAGAAATCTAATGTTCGAGTCGGCACCTTAACTCAGGCCCCACAGCTGAGCTTCCTACGGCTCGATAAACTTCTCTTCCCCGACGCCATTCGTGCCCGAAACATCTTCATTCGGTTCGTTGATGAAATGCTCGCACAGGGAATTGAAGCTGCGGGTAAGACAGGCAAGGGTGTCTTTGCTTTCTTGACAAAGGCGAAAGATCCTGAGACTGGTCAGCCATTGCGAATGAGGGAACTGGGTGGCGAGAGCGCCACGCTCATTGTTGCTGGTAAGATGCCAAAGACAAGACACATATTCTTCCGTCGTTGGGTGCTATATCTCATGTCTTACTCTTATGTAGGTACCGATACCACATCCACCGCTCTATCGGCGTGTTTCTTCTACCTGTCACGCAACCCTTCCGCCTGTGAACGGGCCACGGCAGAGGTACGCAGTACCTTCCAATCCTCTGACGACATCCGCATGGGTCCTTTGATGAATAAATGTGTCTTCCTTCGTGCCTGCATCGATGAGAGTATGCGCATGTCCCCGTCCGCGGCCAGCTCCCTCTGGCGTGAGTCTGAGGACGCCGGGGCAACCATAGATGGGCAATACATCCCCCCCGGCATAGACGTGGGAACATGCATCTATAGCATTCACCACAACCCCGTCTACTACCCTCAGCCTTTCAGCTTCCGGCCAGAGCGTTGGATCGATACCGAAGCCAGTAAGGTTCAGGGGGATGTGAGTCTCGCGCGATCTGTATTCAATCCATTCTCTGTCGGGCCACGGAGTTGCATCGGAAAAGGCCTCGCATATGTTGAGCTTCATCTGGCCCTGGCTCATATATTGTGGGCATTTGACTTTCGTTTGGCTCCTGGGAAACTGGGACGGACAGGAGAGGGTAAGGAAGATGGGGAGTTTGGCCGTCATCGGGTGGATGAGTACCAGCTCTGGGATCATTTGACGGCTGCAAAGGAAGGGCCCTACCTTGAATTCAGCCCCATCCTATAGTTGACTTATCAGACGAAAAATGGGAGTTTGGGTTACGGTGTCTAGTTGACAACGGATCATTTAGATAGCATGAGCTTGAATTGACGTACTCACTCCGTCAACCATTTAATAATCCTAATTACCAGTGATGGCTATCTCCCCAGATCATTTCCCAGTTGTATTCATGCAGTAGGAATAGCCGCCCCAACCATATATTTGGACCGACAGCACAAGGTGTCTCTGACACTATCAGTAATGGTCCTGGATAAAGGTGTAATTGCGAATAAAATTCTTCAGCATCTTTGCTTCCTGCTTTCGGCATCTGAATATTGCTCACAGAATCAATTTTGTGACATTTGTTATCAGCATGCTGCGAGCATCCCTTACTGGAATATGTTCAATAGAGCTATATCTGATAAAATAAATTATGTTTATAGAAACTGTTTATTAATTTCAGGTCTATTCGATACGGTTTGCGAGTTATTTCTATAGTTTTACATGCTCTTGCTATTGTGAAAAAGAACCACGATGTTGGATTTACAGGGTAATATATTGTGACGTGCAATGATTGCGGTAATAAGACGGTATACTTAATTATCATGTTGTCTATTCTGGCATGGTACAGGTACAATCTTCGAGGTTGTTTTATTTTCCTCCCCCTGTTCGTAGCTCCCCGAATGTGATTTATCTTATATTCACGCCAGCAGCTACATAGGATTATTCAAGGATAAATTTCCTTTTGGGAAGCTGAATCCTTCTGGGTATTTGTAGTCTTTGAGCAGCCTCGACTTCAGTAATTCTTCCACAATCATCAATGTTGTGTATTCTCTATCAAAAGTCGACAGTAAAGGCATAGAACATTGATGCACGTAAGTACATGTTGACGTTAGCACTTACATATGTAAAGCTCATGACAGGTTGTACTTAGAATGGAATTTAGAGCAAACAATGTTGGATAGTGAAAGATGTTACAGGTGGCATGCAATGGCAAATAGGGTCCATTAACTCAGATTTGCATTAGCTGGGACATAAGTCATATGAACAGCCGCTTAGTGGCTACTGTTCTGGAAAGGGATCAGTAGAACGTGGCAATTGGGGGCTTATTTCTAACTTGGAGCTATGTTGACTGTTATATGGGATATCCATGGGAGATGCAGGGGTAGTATAAATCTTGAGGTAGTATATATAGTACTCGACTTTGCCCTCTCTAAACGACTGGAAGTGGAAATTCATGCCCAATACCTTCAATAGACGGCCACTTGCACGATAAGTCAGCATCGGATTTATAAGAATATAAGTGTCCTTCGAGCAACTTACATTGCGCATAAGATCCGCCAACACCGGACTCTTTGTTAGCGCAAGAATGCATTGAACATATTCTTTCGAGAGCTCAAAGGGCTTCGCTGTGAGATTTGGGATATATTTTCCTATCAGTCGGTTTGGGTCGAGCATAGACTCTGAAATATATTGCTGAAGAAGATATCGGAAGGAATCCACGCCCGGTCTCAGTAGACTGCTATGGAAGGGGACATTGACATTCAACGGGATTGTTGCACGACCTCGTTCGAGTGTAAGGGGTTTTTTCAGTGTATCAAGATAAGCTAAAGATTTCTGGATAAATGTCTGCACTTCTTGGACTTGAGATATACTGAGCAAACCAGACGCGAGCGCATCGATGACCATTGTTAGAGTCGCCAGTCCACGGAGCTGGTTAAAGTTGTTTTTTTATTAGTTCACACGGACAAAGCAGAATCGTGGAGCTGAAGAGAACTCACATCTCCTGCACAGACATATTGCATGTTGACAATGTTGTAGTTCACAATCTCCAGTAGTCCTCCTGTGTACCGCGCGATCTCGGAAACACACCAGTGCAGGTCGTTCTCACTGAAACTCTTGGTGATGCGACTAGGATTGACTGCACACATGGAGTATTCTGTGGCCCCATTGGAGTCACCTTTCACCGCATTTTGCATGGTTAATCCCCGATAAAAAACCAGTGCTGCAAATGTTTCGATGGAAAAAATCCGGCCCATGGCTGTAAGAGCTACGTACTCGCCCAGTGAATGACCGGCAAATAAACTATTTTCCTTGACTATACCTTTACTACGCATATCTTCGAATCGCGCGATCTCCATTAAGGCCAAGGCGGGCTGTGTAAATTGTGTCTCATGGAGAAGGCCGTTGGTAGACCGGAAGGTGTATGATCGAGTCGAGTTCGTGATATCGGGGAAGACCCGTTTGGAGGCGACAGTCCCATCTTCACTTAGGGAGTCGAATGTCAGTGAGATATAGTTCTCACGTATGGCACGTCCTCTGGTCCCACCGAAGTACACTGTCAGGTCCTTGGGGTTGTTCTTCACAATACCGGTGATGGAAAAGCCTAGATGTTGGTTAGATATCATGGTAAATTCTCCTTTCTTTCGTTTCTTGTCTCTTTGGGCACGGTATTTGGTGTAATTTACCATATGTCTTCTCATAATACTCATCGGCAGCTTTCCAAACTCCATGAGCCTTTGAACTTTGTTTGTCCAGTTCCATCCCCATACCGGGCTGTTGGCTGCCTTGCCCCGTGAATACATATGCTATCAAAGGTTGTTCCAGAATTGCTTGCGCCGAGAGTACCGTGAGGCCCAGGGCAGCATTCTCGACGTGAATGTCGACTACCATCTTCCCCTGAGACATCGCCACGTGGTCCATCCGAATAGATAATCGATCTCCGGGGGACACCTTGCCTTCAAAGGCGCACGACCAAGACTTCATCTGAGAGGGATCATTGTTCGCCACATACGATTCGACAAGACCACGCACCAGCCCACTAGTGAACATTCCATGCGTGACTCGGGAGTCGTGCTCCGCGTAACGAGCAAAAAGCTCCGACAGATGGATTGGATTCCAATCACCTGAAGCTAGGGCATATCGGTCTGCTTGGTCCGGAACAGTGACTTGTAGATTTTCAACAAGATTCTGAGGCTGAGCGAGGGTTTGATACCCATTGGCGGTACTGGTGCCATGTCTTTTCAGGTACTCAGTTACTGGGTTTTTTACGAACGAGTCACCCGAAAGACTGACGGATCCCAGCATCACAGAGTCCCCCGTCTCTGACCGATACCTCACTTTTCCTTCAACGCAGAGGTGGGCATATGTGTCGGAGGCCTGGAACGAGTAACGGCTTTTGATCTGAACTTCAATGGTTTTGTGGAGATAGTCAAACAGATCAACACTCTCCAGCAAAAACAGCCATCGTCTCGATTTCAGCAACGCAATATCCTTAGACGAAGACAAAGAAAGGCGTATTTCCTCTTCCTTGACCTCGAATGTGGTTTCGTCGTCTGCGTATGCCCCAAGAAGAATGAACGTATTTTTCAAATGGACAGCGGGAGTACCATTGCGGTGGATTATCCCTTCAGCTTCGATCACTTTACCCGAGCCTTTCTTGATCTTGATAGCGGTCAATCGCCCTTCCGGGGAGAGGCGATCCCCTTCCTTTAATGCCTCGACCCCATCGCAGAGCTCAAAGTGAGTACTGAGGTGCAGCAACCGGAGCATGTCTCCTGAGACGATCCCCGGAAACAGGCAACTCATGATGGGTTTCCATGCCACTGCTATAGCCAGATCCAGGGGTGCAGGTAAAGGCTCACTGGAACAAGATGAGTAGCTGGGGTTGTGGTTCTGGATGCTCTGGGTAAACTGGTGGATCATATCTCGTCTTAGGACAATATCCTCGCCTTGGAAAACAAAGTCAGATGTGAGAGTTGAAGACAATCGCTGTTCACCAATCCAGATGGTTTGATAATACTGTTTGATCCGCGCGTTGCGATCTGTCATTACCTCCGTAATACTGGGGGCTCCTCTGCATGGCTTGTATTTGAACTGAAAGTCCAAGGCCACTACTGCTCTATCAACAGCGGTGTGATCCCACAAGGTAAGGATAATTTCACCATTTTTGGGACCATTGCGCAAGGAGGCACTGGAGACTATGGTTCGTTTCACTCCGCCTCCAGCCTCGGCTTCCTCTTTGACCTCCTTGACCACTATCTTGGTAATCCCGGGTGAATGTGGATTCTGAACTTCGACGATTCGACCTGGGTGCGCGGCAAAGAGTCGGTGAATAGGGTTACTCACGGTCTTCCGTCCCTGGACAACCATCGGCTCTGTGAACAACGTACAGCACCATGGTGCGGAGGATGCTCCTGCTAACGCCCTTAACCAGTCATCCGGCGACAGTTGATGGGCCACTGTGTCTGACCAGGAATATCTCACAACGGCGCCATCTTCCTGTTGCTCAATCACTAGGCCATTCATCTCTAGCTGGCCCAGATCTGCAGTGGCTGGATTCGCGGTAGCCGGAACGTGTGAGAGATTTCCCGAGTATCGATCCTCTAAGATCCTCATCGCATGAAAATTATGGATGCCATCCAGGATGCTCTTGACGGGCTCATCCACCTTCACTGTATGTTGTGCCGCCACGGGTCCATGGAGAATGCATACACGACCCACATCCTGGCCAGGAACAGCCTCTATGCGCTCCGACTGCCACAATGAATCTTTCTTGAACCAGTATTCCAGATCTTCGTCCAACGCCACGATGTACGGTACTGGCTTCTGTCCCCGTCGACGAGAAAGTAAAACCACGTACTCTGCATCCGCTGCGGTGATAACATCGATAGTTGCGCGTGGATACTGGGCGAGCAGATCCGACTGAAGTTGGAAAGGTTGATCAAGCTGGGAGATATTGTGCAGGACTGCGCCGTTCTTCTGGTCCTTCGTGCTCCTACCCGCGCGTGACCGGCCTAGTCTTTCTTCCAACCTCTGCGTAAAATCCCAGACCAGTGTACGAAAGGATGGATCAATCCATTCATGCGACTGTTTCAGATACAACAAGGCCACCATGCGCTGCCACACTTCGGCATAGGTCATCTGGTGGAGATCGACCACCTCACCGCTTGCGTTGCAACCGAACCATACCTTTTGGAAATCCTCGTTAAGACGTTTGGTGTAGTACTCTTTGCGAGCTAGCAGGGCTTGTTTTTGTTTGTCACGCGGTAGGCTAAATATATCTCGATCCAACTCCGCCCAGAGCATCACTCCGCGCGTAGCCAACTTGTGAATCGGTTCCCCCATCTCCGAGCGAACACTCAGAATCCCGCCTGCAGGTCCTTGGTAGATTTGCTCCCACTGGGAGTCCGCAACGCCGGGAGTTTGGCGGATGACCTCTTTTACGGCGGGACTTGTCTGTGCCTCTCGGGCGGCCATTACGCGGCTCCCGAGCAGAATGGCATCAAATGGCATGCGAGGGCGACCAAACTTCTCAGACCACGAGCCAGTGATATACGGATAGGTACCATCAGCGTCTCCAAAACCGCTGCCGGCAACGAGAACTACATTCTGATGGGACCGGATTTGACCATATTGGTCCAGAATGGGCTCATGGAAGTCCTCATACGAATGATGCCCACCACCGCGGCCCCCCGTCCACTGCAGTATGATAGGAAAATTTGGATTAGCTCGTGCAATTGTCAGAACCGCGTCAATGGCTTCCTTCGAACCCGGTTTCAGCGCTATGTGCGTTAGGAGTAGCTCGGCGATATAACCCTGGACAATGGTCGGTGAGGGAACGCCAGCACCGATTGTCAAACCGGTGATAGGGACACCTGAACGACGCATTTCGGCGAGAAGAGGGATCTGCCATGCGATGGCTCGCGGATTGGCATAGATGAGGTTGCAGGTAATACCCCGACCAGGCGCGATCGCCGCTGTGAGGGATTGAATGCCTTGGCGCATACTGTCGGCGTCGGGAAATCCGCCACACGCCAGTTCCGCATGATAACCAGCATTCATGATTGCGGCCACGAACTTGGGGGCCGTTGTCGTTGGGGTCATTCCGGCAACCATGAGCGGTGGAAGACCCAACAGCTGGCTGAACTTGGTGTCAACAAGTAGCGGGGGGTCCCATTGCGACTGGACGAGCAAAGGAGCGTAGTCACGGCTCCATATTGGGTTATATTTGATCGATGTCGCCCGCGCATACAGGACTCCAGCGTAGTCAAGTGATGTACTTGATCCCTTGTGGGCACTTACGATGATGATCCTCAGACCCGTCCCGTCTCGCTGCTGGTTGACCAGGCCGCCAATACTTGCATCGCCACCGGGGCCGAAATCCAGGACATGAGTAAACCCGGGCAGGGCCTTCTGCAAAAGTCTTTCCCACTGTACCTGTCCAGTGCATATCATTTGCACCAATTCTGGGATAAGATTCCGGCTCTTCTGTAGGTTCTCGCCCGTTTCCGTATGAAACACGGGAAACGCGAGATCAGTGCCTTTGAGGGTGAACGAGGCAAGGTCTTGCTGCGATTGCCCCACCGCAGCTTCGAGATATGGCGAGTGAAAAGGAGCTGCAATAGGCAAGAACCGAGTGTGAATCACTGGTTGGCGTTGGCTAAATGGAATGCGCGACTGGCTGGTCGATTGCAAGGCACCACTACGGCTTTGGATCTGGAGCTTCTTTTCGAGCGCTCGCAAGGAGAGCGGGAATCCTGCAATGGCGAATTGTTGCGGTCCATTCACGAGGGCGAGATGAACTGCCTGAGATGCGGGAAGATGGGAGTTGAGCTCGTCAATATGGCTCTGTACCATGTGCTGGGAAATTCCCCTGACACTGAGCATATATGACGAGGGTGACGGAACTGGTCCAGACGATGGCATGGAGAGAGGAATATTCTGCTGGCATCTAGCACCGATCCAAAATAGAACCTCGCAACTCTGCTGGGCAGCGATGTGAAAATTGTCCCACGAATCGGAGGTGGCAATAAATGCTGCCACGACCACCCCCTGGGAGTGACCTGCCGCGCCTGAGAAACACTGACGAAGTTCCCCCGGCGAGAGGCCCAGGTTGATACACGCAGTCGCATACTGTAAAAGCTGAGAGAATCCAATGAGAGGAAGGCTGACTGCGGCCGTCGTCAGATAGTCAACACCGGGACGTGATTCCGGGCTGTTGAGCCATGCCTCCACGTCCAGTCCATGTAGAAAGAGTCCCTTGACCCGATCATCCGCCGCGAGACGGATTAGTGTGTCAGACATACGACGCACCAGAGTTCCCACGTGGTACCGGTAGATGCTATAGGCCTCGAGGAGCTCGTCGAAATAGCTATCCACACCTTGTCCATCGAACAGGGCGAACGGTCTGGCATGGCCGCGCTGCACTTCCGTGAAAAATTGGCTCATTCCGGTTAAACAGCTGTCCTTGTTTAACGCGCATGCTTTGAAGTATATGCGCAGAATGTGTTGATCTTGGGACTTGGTCCCCTCCATCGACGCCAGGACCGTGTTGATATTCTCATCCTGGAGGATATTTGCTTGGACGAAGCTCAAGACTTCCTTGAGAATGGCCAAGTCAATGGACGAATTCTGGGAACCGTCATGCATACCGTCCATGATGTACTCCATAAATGACGAACATAGTTCTAGACGAGAAGACGATGTGTCAGCATCTCGTATGGACGTGTTCAATGACTTGGAAAACAGCTCTTTCAACTCCCAACAACGTTGGGACATTTCATAGGGAACAGGAATGGAGCATTGGACGGTAGCATCCTCAAGCAATATCTGATATCTAGAGAGAGACCGCTGGTGTACTCCTTCCCACGGTGTGACAGAATATGATGATGATGCTTGAGAGCCTAAGGCTGACCATGGACTCTCCATGGCTTTCAACAATAGCAAGAATTGATTTGAGATACTACTCTATTCACAGATAACCACAGCAAACCATGTAGCTCTCAGAATCATAGATGATGCATAGGGGGCGTACCTCAGTCTATGCTAAAGCTTTTTCAAGGAAGGGGCTTTCTTCACAAAGTCGGCATCGGCAAAATTCCGAGTTATTTGCAAGGAGCAATATCCAACAGCATCCGCTTCAAGCTTACGTTCCTTCCAGCTCCAGTTAACTTGGTACAGTGCTCTGCTTTCTCGAATAATTCAGGGCTCGTTTGCCTAGTATCTATCCTGCAAGGCAGGGGTAACATTACAGTACTTCTAGTGAACCATACCGTATCAGTGTTTGCCATCTAACGTCTAGTATGTCTCCGTACTGTATCACAACATCTAGTGTCTTACCAGTTGGAACAGAGATACGGAACATCTGTCTTGTAAACCTGCTTGTATTGTCTGGCCGTAATATTTCTAACTGCCTAGAGTAAATTACAGACGACGTTAGGACCATGCCTAAAGCTCTAACTGTTCCCCACTAACCCCGCACCGTCTCCGGAGGAATCGCTGTCGCCGGCGGGCCGACAGGATCTTGATCTAACCTTTTAATCAGCAACGTTCTCCACCCCAATAGTATCGACCGTGCAATCGGAATATATTCTCAACAATGAGAGACCGTTGGGTTTGAGGTAGCCAAGGGCTCCGATTAATTATTACGTATTATTTCGTATGCGGATCTCTCAGTCAGACCGTTTCTGAATTCTGATTAGGCGTAGTCCCCAAGACATTATACGTACTAGGATCCTTGCCCCTTTTGTGGATTGCCGGTATGAACCGGATGAAGTAATTGACATGTAACCGAATCAAAGAAGCCTGGTTGGTCTGGTGGCAAAAGCAGAGGAGCTGGTGATTTCGAAGTCAACTGGAATAGGGACACCCGGGTAGGGGATGGGCTCAGTCGGGAGCAAGGGGAGAAAAAGGAAAAGTGTACCAGTCTTCCAAGAACTGTAATAAGACATCTATTATGGAACTATATCTAGACTATCTAAAGACAGAAGAAACTAGAAGGGCCAATCCACTCTTCTACTGCATGGCGCTCGCCTCGTAGTACCCACGAAACTGGCTGGGAGGATCTCTGGCCAGTAAGTCAGCCGGTGCACCGACCTCGATCACCTCTCCTTCCGAAATAACGGCCACCCGGTCCGCATCGAGAATCGTGGAAATCCGATGTGCGATGGTAATGATGGTGCGCGACATGAAGTGCTCCCGAATGATCCGCTGCACCAAGCGATCTGTTTCCCAATCCACGCTTGCTGTGACTTCGTCCAGAATCAGGATCGATCCGGCACGCACCATCGCCCGTGCAAGACACAGGAGCTGCTTCTGTCCAACACTGAAGAGGTCATCGGAAAGGGGGACGCTGATCCCTCCATGGGTCTTCACTGTGTCCCAGAGGTTTACCTCCCGGAGTGCCTGCTCAATAGTCTCGTCTGGAGCGGCACTGGACGGGTCGATGTTCTCCCTGATTGTGCCGGAGATGAGATGAGGGGACTGGGTGACGCAGACAAGACGGGTATACAGAGTCTCTCGAGGGACGGTGTCGATGTCGATCCCATCAATGACGATGGCACCCTCCGAGAGATGTAGGTGACGAAACAGAGCGGAGACAAGGGAAGATTTGCCGCTGTGTATAAAATAAGTAAATGAATCAGTCATGTAAGCTACGGAAAAGTCTCACCTCCCACTTCTCCCACAGAGCGCAATTTTCTCTTCATTCCGAATGACCAGGTTCAAGTTTTTAATCACCGGGTTCGAGGAGCCCTCATACCGGGCCGTCACATTTTGGAACTCAATGTGTCCTCTTTGGGGCCATATAGGGGGAAGATCGCAATGTGAATGCTCCGGCTCATCCGCTGAGACAGTGTCCTTCGCAAACGAGCGAATACGCGCCACCGCCCCGATCGAGATCTCTAGTTGCGTCCAGTTGGACAGCAATGTTTTGATACTGATGCTAAACTGCACGATATTGACCAGGGCAATGCCAAGGGATCCTGCATCGACTTGCCCCTTCATCCGTACGGCAATAGCTACCACAGTGACGGCAATGGACGCCACTACCAAATCAAGAACGAGGTTGAGCCACCGCTGCACGCAAAAGAGCAGATAAAACGGTTTCTGAGAGATATCAAAGGCGTTGCGAATGCGTCGCTCGAATTCATCCTGCCACCCAAAGGCGCGAATGGTGACCAGTCCAGACAGGACTTCGAGGAAACGGGAGAACAGAGGGGCTTTTGCTTCGATGTCCAGGAGTCGGAGCTGGCGGGCAGTGCGAAGGTAGAACTTCTGGACCAGGTAGAAGACCACAAGCAGGGCGGGCATCGCGATCCCGATATATTTGGAAGCTACAGCAATGATGATGAATTGCGCCAGACACATGATGAGCTCTACCATGGTATTGAAAAGTGCCAGAGGCAGTTCCATGTCGGCCAGCTGTAGGTCCTGTGCAAACCGATTAATGATGGTCCCCACGTCCGTGGTGGAGAAAAGCCGTAAGGGTGCATTCAAGACAGTGTTGAGGAGACTACTATGGAATTGGGTCGAGGCTCGTGGAAGCATGTGTTCAGTCAGATGCCTATAATCATTCGTATTTTTATACAAAAAAAGGAAGATGGGGAGGGAGAGATCGCACCATGCAGCTATGGCTAGGGACAGAATTGCGAGGCCAGCCAGTCCAGCGTAAATCCCCAGGTATTGGGAATGGTGAGTGACAGTGTACTCATCATTGCGTTGCAGCCACCATTTCACCACGAATTCTGCACGAGGTCAGTAGTCAATTTCTGTCTGTCATGAAGGCGTTACACATACGTGGCATACTAAGTCCCAGGACAAAAGTACTGCATGCAGCAGCAAAGACAAGCACATTCAAATAGTGAACTGCCTTGATATAGTACTTGTAAACAGTCATGTCACCAGTCCGTCTCTCGTTGCCCTGGCACTGTTCTATCACAGAAGGTGCTCTCGGTTGACTTGGTTCGGCGTCTATGCATGATCCATCGGTGTTCACTGGAGGGTTAGTCGGTGGCATTTCCACTGAAACTTGTTTGGCCATTGCATTCACTTCATGATAAGTTCCTTCATCCACAAGTCGCCCATTGTTATCTAGCACAATAATGTTATCCGCATATGCAATTCGATGCACTGCTAGGGTCAGCTGCGGATTCGGAGAGAAAGATAGCGCGAGTCCTTCTTACCGGCATTCGTAGCCAATATGACTGTCGTCCCTCCATCCGTCAGCAGTCCGTTCTCACCAAACAGACTATGAAAAATGCGCTCCTCTGTTTTTCCATCCAATCCGCTAAAGACGTCGTCGAGAAGGAGGAGCTTGTGTCGCGCATAGATGGCCCGCGCAATTCCCTGGTCACTAGTCAATATCACTTTTCACAATTTTCGGTTCAAGTCGTTTTATCACACACCAGTCGAGCTTTCTGGCCGCCGCTTAGATTCATCCCACTATTGCCGATGACCTCTTGATCCCCGCAAGGAAGAATCTTGAAGTCCTCTCGCAACGAGCAAGCTTCGACCACCTTGTCATACCACAGTTGAACGAAAGGCTCAATTCCAAGAATGTTCTGTCGGATCGTGTCGTTGCTAATCCACGGAGTCTGGCTACAGTAGCTTATCCTAGGAACAGACACCTGGAGTAGTCCTTCGCTACGAATCGTCTCCCCAAGAATCGCATGCAACAGCGTGGTCTTCCCACATGCCACAGGCCCAACTACAAAGTTGATACCGGGAGAATGAATGTCCAATGTGAGATCTTTGATGATAAGAGGACCATTTGGATTCCATCCGGCACTGAAGTGATGCATAGAGACAATAATGTCTCTCTTTTTCTCGCCCCATCCTGGATATGACAACGTGGGCGGTTCCAGCTCTTTCATTCTATCACCGTCGAAGTGGAGCTCCCGTGGGTAGGCTGTAGACTTTGCTAGATATTCACCTATACGTTGCAAGGCTCCAATCGCTGAGACTACGCCGGCAATGGAGTCCAGAATGAGCGCCATCGGGGTCTGCAAAAGAGCCAACAGCGACAAGGAAGTATATGCCTTCTCGTAGTTGAGCACCGCGGATCCATTGCGTATGGCCAAGAGAGTGTACGTAGTGAAGGCCAACAATGGTCCCGAGGCAGCGGTGGTAAAAGCTGAAGATCGCGGTCAGCGACGCTTCTGTATGCTTATTATCCGTTGCACTTACATAGTGTTACGATAAGAACCAACGCTTTCTTAAATGGTCGAGATTCTGAAATTTCCCCTGAGCGTAAGCGTTGGAGTTTTTGAGCCATGGGATGTTGCAATCCACTCAGACGGATTTCTTTCATGTTCCTCAACATCTCCGAAGTCACTTGAACTCTTTTCTGGATGGCTTCCAGCCACCGCCGCTGGCGCGATCCCATGGTGCTTGCCACAACAAGGCCAACCACGCTACATACTGTTGTGTTATAGAATACGACTCAGCAAACTGATGACCTATTTGTTTTACTCCTCGTCCCTTTAGAGAACGGTGTATAAGACTTACTGATGAAGATACCCGCAGGTGCCACCGCTGCGACACCGAGCTGCCGTTGTAACAACCAAAGGGCCAGGCCGACATCGATAGGGCTAGCCCAGATCTCGTGCAAGTACCGCAACCCCGAACTTATACGCTCGATATCCACGCTCATGAGGGTCAATGCAGCTGAGTCCCGCACAGCGGCCACGTCCAGACGCAGAGTCTGACGATACATGAGCGGAACGAGGCTGCTGCGGATCATCGTGATTAGCCGATAAGTTTTGTGCTGGTTGTTCGCTGTTGTGATGGCGAGACCGATATAGATGAGAACTGTCGCCACAATGAGACCGAAGCCGTAATTATTTGTCAATTTTTGATCTGGTTCCGTGATAAAGTTCACCGTTCGAGTCAAGAGGAATGGCTGTGCGAAGGTAAAGCCAGTCAGACATAATCGAGGCAGAACTGCGGCAAAAATGGCCCACCGATGGTGAAAGACCAACAGGGTGATCAGAGCCCAGGGCGATTTGACTTTGACTGTGACGCCAGGGACAAGTCAGATGGCTCAAAAATATTGAAGGGGATAATAACAGACCAGTATCCCATTTTTGAGCAAATCTGTCTCCATCTGCATCATTGTTGACAAGGTCATCGATGGCTGCCAGTTTCTCGACTTCCAAGACCTGTTTGAAGCCGTGAATCAGTAGCGGATTGAGCCACCAAAACAGGCTTCGATTAAAGACATTGGCGGTCGTCTCGCCGGATAATTTTTTCTTAGTATCGGGATGATATCTTCTCGTTTCTCGAGATTCCAGCATGAGCTTCAGGAGATCCGATGCGAGGCCAACCACAAATACAATGAAGAGTGGCCTTGTCTGGACTGCCCATATTGTTCTAGCGCGAACCGCATCCAGAGGGAGAGAAAGGGCCAGAAATAGCGTAAGCAGGGTAGACGGTCTCAGTGATCGGTAATGTTGCCAATACGATATGCTCATCACGGCGATAGAGGTTACTGCACTGAGGACTGCGGCAGCAATTGTTGCACGTGTCTTAGGGACATGGAGCCCTGGCACGACCAGGAGGATGAAGAGAGTGGTCTTAATAATGGTGGAGACCAGATGGGCTAACTAAAAGTGAAGAGCGTAAACGCATTCAGTCCTATCCTCCATTGTCATATGAACAGACTCTCCAGGTTCCTCTCACCAGTTTCCAGTAGAGAAGACCATCCGTAGTGGATCGCTGGGGCTTCTGAGTGACCCGGCAGCACAATTGCATGGGCAAAACCAGTAAGAAAACACTGCAGGGAGCAATGCAAAAGAAGGCTTCTTCGAACAAGAGTGTAAAGTCGAACCCATTGCGACAGTCTGGGGCCACCGTTGGACCAAAGACGTTCTCAACAGCAATGGAGCACATCACCAGGAATCATGGGGAGGCTATAGCCGCCGTTCACCTTTGCGTTTTCTTCTCCTATCTGGTCCTCGGGCTTTTCTTCTTATTCGCACAGATAGACACTATGGTACGAAAGAGGGAAAGGCAAGACGCGATATGTTGCTCCAACTAAATTGCAAGTGAACCAACTGCTCGTCATAGGTCCCAATGAATTCGTAGCATTACTGCGTCGCAAATCGATGAATAATGGAATCCATAATCCTTCCAGTGCGTTAACTCAAAACCAAAGTATGTGAGCGTATGAATTATGTATCCAATAATTTTAGGGCTAGTACTATACAGTACAAAGACGTAGCCGCAGAACAGTTTCATGTTCATCGTCCTGTATGGTAAGAATACATAAACGGTTCCGCGTTCCGCCTGTCAACTATTAACTGAGGTTACATTGATCTAACCGCCGATCAAGAGCCGCAGCTTGACGGAAATCAGATTTCTAAATAAAATTCTACGTTCGTGATACAGTGTATGCTAAATAAATATATGAACAAGATATATGCTTTTGCACAAGATATGAAAATGACAGAGATTAATATTTAATTGGTACATAATTGTAACATAAAATGTAAAGTTAGATTGGATAAGGAAGACCCACCTATCTCAGTACTCGTAATTTTCTATGTGAGAAAGGCGGATATTAAACAAGTTCCTTGTATCGATGGATAAGTAATCCTATAAAACTGGCCTCGTAATTCAGTAGCTTGCACAGGAGGTTTACAGTAAACCCTAGACTATCTATTACTAAATCACATAACTAGTCAGACCAGAAGAAGTACACTAAGTAGACCGACTGATCCATCTGCCAATCCTTCTCCACGCCATAGTACTTATGCACGAAGAATCCAGTAGCCTGGAGGATGGGCCAATCAGTACTCATGTATCGTTCCCTACCCAGGACCGGTCAAATCGCTTGCGGCGGAACATCCGAGTCCCAGTGCAATGATACCTAAAAATAAGGGACCTATGTACCCTGTTGCCGCTGTTAGATATTATTGGCTCCCTTGCCCATTTGCTCAGGCAACCATGCGTCTCAGGGCTACATAATCAAAGTAGCAAATGGTCAGGTCCAGAAATAGAAAAAGGAAATAATTAGAGCGGGCGAGATAGGGAGAGATTCAGTTACAAAAATTGTAATAACAATGCAGTGTTGACAAGAATACCATGATGAACAGTAAAGGACATAGCAACCCAGACCACCCAGTGTCAACGTTAAAGAAGACAGGTTACCTCTTTACCTGCTGTATGCAAGCGTCTCTTGAAAACTCGGGTTTTTAATTCGCCCTTCTCTGATTTATATTTTTTAAACGATCTACATTGTCTATCCGCCGTGATCAAACAGCCCATCGCCCCATCTTCTCTTTCATCTCCTTAACCTAGTTGTGCATTGTAGTTATACGGAGTCAATTCATACCATTTGAGAAGATGCGACGGTCAGTTTCATTACTCTATATACTCCTAGTATCTTCTATTGAAGCCAGTACAACTTCAACCCCAACTGCCGCTCCGCAACAGACAATCCTCCCAAGGGACTATGACCCGCATATCACCATCAACGTCCCAACCATCTCCATTCCCCCCGTCTCGATTCCTCCAGTCTCGATTCCGAGTCTCAGTTTGGACTTACCATCCAACACATGTACGCCCACCATAGCGCCGGATAAGAATGGCTGGGTTCCAGCGTCCGAATGCAACGCGCTGTACCTCTTCTACCCTTCTTTCGGAGCTGCGATCGCGTTTTCCGTCCTTTTCGGTATTATTATGGTGACGCACACTGTTCAGGCGGTAGTCTACAGGGTTGGGTTTGCATGGGTTATCCTGATGGGTGCGACGTGGGAATTTGTGGGATTCGTGAATCGCACGCTGAGTAGCCGAGACCAGCAGAGCACCACGCTAGCGACAATGACCCAACTATTCATCTTGCTATCTCCTTTGTGTACAAGCCCCCTTTCTCTCTATATGCGGTGATTGTATATCGTTTTCGTTGCTGATCAAACTTCGTCCATCAGGGGTTAATGCGTTTGACTACATGGTTCTTGCGCGGATGATCTATTTCTTCATCCCGGATCATCGAATCGGCATCTTCAAGCCCTCGCTCTTGGCCATGATCTTCATTGTCCTTGATCTAGCATCCTTCATCACCCAACTGGTCGGTGGCAGTATGGCTGGAGTTGGCCAACCCGAGGACCAAATCATGAAAGGTATTCACATCTACATGGCGGGGATCGGGATCCAGGAGTTTTTTATCGTGATATTTCTCATTATCGCCATTCTGTTCCATCGCCAAATGCTCTATCTCGATCGCAGGGGAGAGCTGACGGGACTTAAAGCGAAATGGAGACCCCTCCTATATGCACTGTACGCGAGCCTCCTTTTCATCACCGTGCGCATCATCTATAGACTTGTGGAGTTTTCATCGGGCAAGAGCGCCTCGAACCCAATTCCTTATCACGAATGGTACATGTATGCTTTTGATGCCACTCCGATGTTCTTTGCAATTTCAGTTTGGAATCTAGCGCATCCCGGGACTGTCTTACAAGGTCCGGACGCGAAAATGCCGCCCAGCGGTATTCGCAAAATCTTCTGTTTCTGCTGCAGACGACGCAAGCATAAGGGCATGCAAAACATACCTGATGATGAAGCACTGCCACTTCGTGATCGCGCACCGTCACCGTACCGATGAGCTACAATCGCTTCCCGTGTACATACCTTCGCAATCTCTGCGGGAAAGAGGGTAATGATTAATCTACTTCTTTTCCTTCTTTTTTCTGTTGACATGTACACCTGTCGATTTACACTCGTGGTTTCAGTGATTCTTATTCTATTCTTCATGATGGTTTTTATCTGTTACTGTGGATTGTCAGGTACGACAGTAAAATGAAATATGACAAGGTGTTTGCATCGCGCATGGCAATACTAGTGGTCCTTCCTCCTCTTCATGTACATCTAAATTTGGTTCTGAATCATGAAAACAAGCAGATACTGCTTTCAGGTGATTTGAATTGGCACGTTAAGTCTCTGAAGAACAAGCATTCTTTCTCCTTTTCAGATTGGACTGGTTTCTTGAAAAAGTTATAATCAATTAGCTTGATCACTTATAAATTGCAGCGAAGCTCATAAGTCAGTGTAACGCCCAAGAACCGACGAAGCTGTATCCCCGAACTGTGAAGGTAGTGTGTCTAATCCATGAAAGAAGCTCGCAACTTCTAACCCGCGCTGTCTCTGTCTTGCAAAGATCTCCGAGACTCGTTCGACGGCCTCCGGCCCCTGGCTGTGTCTGTCTTCGGCATCTACCTCCACCTCTGTCACGGGGTACAGATCGTTGTGTCCGAGAACACTTTCCGGTCGTACAGTGATCCTTCCATCCTTGAACACATATCGACTAACCGAAGAAGCAAGAATAGCCTTGTTTGGGTTAAAATTCGTCCCCTTCTGACCCTGAGTATGTAGGGACTCCATGACAGCCTTGCCAGTCCCCCCAATCACAAAATAACTCACGATATACAACCATTTCTCATCCCAAGTGAGTACACGTGACCAGATCTCGTATTGCTGAAACGGCTTGATCTCACGTTTGAAGACACAAGATACCCCGCCTAGTGCAACATTCAGGTTCCTTTCCTGTTTTGTTCCTTTGTTGTCCATCGATTTCCCTTTCCCTACTACTTCCATCGAGGTTGATGTGGATGGTGGCTTCCAACGCGGGAACCCCCCGAAGAGATTCAGAAGTAATTGAGCTCGATTGATATCCAGATCAGAGAAGAATGTGCTGTTTGATTTGTGCAGATTATAGTCGCATTCTATTAGGAGGTTTCGGTGCGTAGTAACTAGGTAGGAGAAGAGGCGGGGCACTTGCTCTGTCACAGTTACAAGCTTCCCATTGTCCGACCTTACGTTCCCTGTTGGACTTGTCTTCCTAGCAAGATATTGCATTATCATGCCTTTGAACAGTCGTACCTAGATGGCAAGAAGAGAAGTAAGTACAAAGGCAAATTCCAATAGCAGGGCGTGAAGAGTTCAAAGAGTCTCTTCTGCAGTTTTATCACACAGTACATACATGCCAGAATCCAGGGACCCCTTTCAAGTTAACCACAACTAAGCCAATAATCGTGATAGGGATAACATATTGGGTGCATGATGAACTGATTGAGCTGTTGTCAAGACCAAGCATGCTCAGAACTGACATCTTAATGGAATGGTTGTAATGGTATGAATTAAGAAGCTTGAGTATGCAATATTCAGTTCTGACAATAAGTAAGAGATTTTGAAACTGCAGTTAAATGCTCACTTGCAATGTCTTTGAGGGAACGAATGTAGCGGAGTCCAATGGCTATTGAGACCCCCCGGGCCTTGCCGTTCACAAGATGCCAGTAGCAGATTGTAGTATTAAAATTTTTTTTTTTTTTTTTTTTTTTTTTTTTTTTTTTTTTTTTTTTTTTTTTTTGCTGTTGAATTCAGGCGTATCATAATGCCAAGGGGGTACTTGGAACTAGTATTTAATTGTCAAGTATCTTACTAACACTTGATTACCATTGTATTGGTGATTTCCATTAGGATCTCCATTGTCTGCTAGTATTGAGCCGAAATATTGGTGTTTCAAAACTGCGTTTTACCCATAGTTTGTAGAACCATACCAACAGTGTGATGCTCACTTTGATTGTGGATAAATTTTCATATTGCCCCCAAATTGTGAAGGGGTACTAGATACGCCAAGGCCGTCTCCTGGAGACATTTAATGCTCATTCACGGATTTTTCTTTTAACCCGACAAGGGTACAGCTACCTACCTAGAGTTTTCATTCGAATCTTTTTCCTGTGCTAATAATAGTTCGTATATATGAACATATAAATTATTACTAGGAAGGCTGAATATCGCGCTACTGCCCGGTACCCCAAGTCGCCCAACGGAATATACAGGTGCGGAAGGTCTGTCTTGTCTAGCCCTTGGATTTTGCATCATATCCTTAGATATCAACTTGATCACTGTATGATATTTAAAATTGCAAGGAAATACAGTTCTCAGCCAAGCTACCCCAAATGTTCTTACCTTGTTGATATTTACCGTTCGGGTCGATGTCCATTGGATAACTCCTGGTCGCACTACCTGTAGTCCTTCTCGTTAATGGTAAGCTTACCGGAACCTTTGAATGGTAGCTAAGCCATCCACAATTGCTTTATAGTGCCTGAGCATAAACTAATTCCCCAATTGTAGAACTTCTCCTTTGGTAGCCATGTATCCTCAAGGTATAGGACTAAACAGTGCCCACATACGAGCAGAAGAATTCTTCAAGGTCTTTAACTGAAAGCTAGTAGTTTTCTATTTCAAGGTGGCGAAGAGAAGAGAAAGTAATTGGTAGGGTAAACACCAGCCGATACCTATATGCGATCCTCTACATTACGCTCAATTGCCGTTTCTACAGTAATATTGCCCATTTCGACAGTAGATATATCCTGGCTAGTTGGTCCGTTGCGGGGCCCGAACGCCTGCGTTCGCACTTCGGAACAAGCATCGTTGGAAATCGCACTACCCCTGGGCCAACGCTGAAAGATGTATTCACGATCCCGGGACCGCCCAGAGGAAGTTTGTTTTTTCTGCCCAGCAAACCGTGATTTCCATAGTTTAATGCCGCGCTGCCAGAGCGGCCTAAAGAGGAGTAGTGAAGCACATACAACAGCGAAGTGAAGCTCCAGAAGAGTCCAGATGGATTCAAGGGAACCATGAGCTGTATTGGAATCAGATTATACAAATCTCCGTAAAAGTGTAGGGCCTTACCAGTGAGGTTGGATAAATCATAACGAGTCAACTCTACCAGCCGCAAGAGACTGAAAACACAGGCACTGTTGGAATACATAAATCTAAGGTCACCAAGAGGTTGGGTCAAAGAACCTACAAAAATCCAAGAGAGAAAAGTAGCAGGATTTGGACCTTTTTACGGGTTTCCAAGTGCATTTGTGAGACAACCACAACAGGAGTCAGAAGAAGAATGACATCCTCGCCAAGGGAAAGAGACCCTATGATCAGCAGGAAGGTGTTCTGACCCTTCATACATGAGCCATGGATTTCCTTATCCCAAAAGTACTGTGGTGGCCAACACTGAAAGATGTTTTGAATAAAGCCTGTCGTGCCCCAAGCTATTGTGAAGATAAACAATAACATGGTGATGGTCTTGATGGAGTTGAATGTGCCTATCAGTCTTCGCAGTAGCACGATGATCGATAGTTTTATGAAGAGCTGAGAGAGAGGCCATGAGCTTTGGCCTAGCCAGAAGATCTTGAGCAGCAGCCATCAATATAGTGTATTGAGAATTGACCTGTCCGGGGGGTTAATCCTACCAGTCTCACGCGCCTGCGAGTTCGGGGTGGCAAACTCCCTATATCATCACCAATACCATTGTACGAAGCTTTGTGACGATATATAACAGATTAGACCTAACATATGTAGACAGAATGTTTGCTTTGCATACCCAAGATTATGGTGGTTGTGAGAACGAAGGATAAGAGCAGTCCGACTCCCATCAGCAGATCCTCGCTTCTCAACGTAATCCGCGCGACGTGACGACTCAGTAAGCGAAGAAGGTAAATTATTGTTGCAAATGCCGAACTAACTATGGCGATGACTATCATCACATAGCCCCAATAGGTAAGGCCTGCCATGGCATGTTGGTAATGATCTCCGACGTTCGTAGTCCTCTCAAAGAAAGCAAAATGCTTGAATTGATGTAACTACGAGGTGCTGTATTCGACGAGCCCACAGGTTCAACGAGCCTCACAGGGTTCTTCGGTATTGATCATGATAGCGCCATATGTTTCAACGTTTGTCTATTTGGCAGAGGTCGCATAAGCTGTCGACCTATCCCCAGGGTGGGAATAGGTACCTCTCTTCAACGGCTGGTGCCACCGAAGTAACCTATGGTAAGCTTACGAAACAATAGATAACGATTAGATAATAGACAGTGTTGATGTCACTTTGCTTAACCCATGAAACTCTAAATTGAAGCAAAAATTAAGGGTCGCCCAATAGGACTCAACAACCGCCATTACGTCAGTCCATCCGAACAACGGTTTCAGGACACCTTTGGCCGGGTTGAGATTTAATTCCTGTGCCTAGCGCTCGATCATCCATGGAAGTCTGGTTTTGATTTTTGTGTCTTAGGCAGCTGGTTGTTTCCACTGAACCTAAGAATACCCAACCATGTCGCACACGCAAGCCACCGTCTCCTAGTACGGGGAAACCTTGTCTTCGAGACTGTAACTTGTAAACCGTCCTTTGGCTGTCCGTCAATAGAATTAGGAAGAAAATATGCCGTTACACAAGTTGCTAGTAAAGAAATGTTAACACTGTAGAATACTGCTAGAATTAAGCTAGTCCTTATTGGGACATCATGTGCATAGTCATGGCTGAGACCGTGAAGCCTCTTGATCGAAGCCAGGATGGCCAGAGTCAGTTAAGTCTATACGATGAAGTCGTAGAATACGACATTCAGCCTGAAAGCCCAGGAGCAGCTGGTCCGATAGAGCCGAATCCCCAAAGAGTATCACAGAGCAGTCAGTGGCTTCCGACTGTACAAGAAGAGAACGAATGCTTTGTTTGTCTTAGGAAATCAACGCTAGTATTGCATTCCATCATGCCGCTGGTAATTTCGTTGAGAATATCAACCCAGTGTAGTTGTAATTTCTTCCCAGTTTGAAAGGAGAGCAGTGTAATACTTGACGAAGATCCGCACAAATCATAAGCAAGGTCGCCCGTCACAAAGTCCTGTAAGCTCCCTTCATCAGTCCCACGATAGAATGGCGCAATACTAGAAGCAGCTGATTGTGAGAGTTTCAGAGATCTGAGTGTATTGGATCTGGATATTGTCTCCTGTAAAAGCAGCGGGGGTCCTATGACACAGAGAGTGTCATCCTCAAGAGCACTCACGTGGATTCCACTGCCCTCCTGTCAAATATCTTAGTCTTTGGGATACCACTGATGTAATGAAGATGAGGACAAACCAATTCTGACTTGCACATATCTAACTTTCTTTGAACATCCTCTGCTGACGTTCCATATATGGCGTCTAATATAGGAAGGGATCTATATTACATGATTCTTGGGGGACCTCGCGATAAGTTGGGGCACTTATCTTACTACCCACTTTCACCTTAACTAGTCTCCAGCGGGACAGGACCGGAGCCCAAATATGCAGATACGCAGAGATGCATTGCGAATTGTAAGCTATATTACGATAACTAGCCCACTAGGAAAGCAGGGATCTACAGCATAAGACTAAACTAGGCGATGTCACGTAGGCGTATGTGATCCCTGACACTTGGTAAAACACCAGCAGAGTAAGTCAGAGCGAGAGCCGATTCGCCAGAGCAAAGAGGCGAAAGACTGATCTAATTAGGGTCAGGTACGACCCTTGCAGGGCTCACTGTCGGTTGATTTGTCATCGCAGAACCTTTCTTGCATGGATACCATATGCAAAGGAGTAATAAAGAATTGAACTGACCCTTTAATATCGTTATCTTAATATTTTTCCTTAATGTCGCTCAAAGCCATCATGGAGACCGTTCTAGTCGTCGGAGCAACTGGAAATATCGGCGTATCAGCCGTCACAGCTGCCTTGCGCTCCAAGCGCAACGTCTTGGCCATTGTCCGCAACAAAAATTCAGCGGACAAACTTGTTAAGTATACTGGGTCGTCGAAGGGAATCACTTTCGCCGAAGCCGATGTTCTCTCGGACTCGGGCGTAAAGTGTGTTGTTGATCAAGTTCGAGCCGGCAATCCCGGCTTTCCAGCATGTGTATTCCAGCGGTTAGTTCCCTATAATCCTTACCAGTAAGGCGAGTACACTACAACTCCCCTCCAGGATATCACCACCACCCAACTACGCAACAACTTTAACATCTCCTTCGAAGCCAACTTCTGTAAGCTCTTCCAATCTTGAGGACCCAACACCTTCTGACATAAGTTTCGCAGTCGCTTACCGGGATACCATCGGCTATCTGCTAGAACAGAAGAACCCGGCCAGCACGTGGACGATTTGTACCGGGTCGCAGGGCGACTTGGCAACCCACCCGGTGCCGGCTATGACGCAAGGCGCCTTGTTCCCCTTGACCACCGCCGCCGCCCGTGAGAACGAGTCTACAAACGTTCGTTTCAACGAAATCTACCTTGGGTACCGAGTCGAGGTGGATGAAATCGCCGTGCAGCATGGGACGAAGTCATCGGACTTTGGGAACGTGTACGAGTTGATCCTGGCCAATTCCGAAGTCCGCAGTTCGCGCGTTCGGGTCGATAATCTTGATGATCTCAAGAAGTTGAAGTACCAGAAGAAGTTCTAGTCCTACACTTTATTGGCATGTACGTGGGTGACAAATAGAATTAACAGCCGGGGCTTTTCTACTTCCTTTTAGTTCTGGCTGCTGTTCCCAGCTATATTATGTGTCGAGTGGTAGTAAAGCCATAGACAGAGATCGCCGTCCGTCATAATATTATACTTCTTTACGCTAATGCCTTTCGTTACGTATCATAAGAGGATGTAGGCCAGACGCCGTTTGTGTCCAGCCGTATCCCGTTTAGGGCATTTGTTAATCCGCCGAATGTAAGCACGAGCCAGTAAGAACACCAACGTCCTACCTGCCATCCCCATCTCCAGCGGCTCTTGGCTGCCCTCCGACTGCACTACATAATTACTCCAAGTTGTGAGGCAGCTTGTCGACAATTAGGGCAATATTGATTATTCAGCACCTTTCTCGGTCAAATGTAGTTTTGATGATACAACATCATCAGATCGCGTATGTTTCCTATATGAGTTAGTTTACATTCTTCGTTTGTTTACCTTGCCTTTATAAACGCGAGATGTTTTAGTAGTTTAGTTGAATCAGAAACCTAATTCCATCGAGGATCGATACTTGCCCATACGCCTAATGTTATGGTCGACAGTTATAAGCCCGGTAGCCTGTTTGCTACGGAATTGCTTAATCGAATCTAATCGCCTGATTCAAGTAGAAGCTATTCAGAACTTCCCCCTGCGCTTTATAACCACGTTGAATTAAAGCTACTCACTTATCCGAGAATCCACATTAAAATGGGGATAAACAGCGCTGCCATAAAGGTCTTCATCGTCTTGAAAACGCGAGATGATTGGCGCGCCTGTATAGTCTTATTCAATCCACTGCTAAATCACGCGATGTTTGGGATTATATTAATCCTGACACGCCCGAAGAGGAATTACCGGCAATTCCAGAGGATACAACAGTCAAACCAGAGGTGCTATTCGCAATATTAAAGGACAGTCAGATAATCAAAAGAAGACAGATGAAAAGAGGAAGAAAAACACTTGTCCTATAAAAAAAATATTAATTCAAGAATTGCCCTTATATAATTAAGTCAAAACGACCACCGAGATGGTCACCTGATGTAGAAATTCAGGCAATTCAATAAAATTCTTAATGGTCCAATTCGAGCCTTCAATATGCGTTAAGGATGACGATGGATTCCGCATTAAAAAATAAGAATGCATTAACACAGCAAATCGCGATGTCAATTTAGCATGCAACCTTTGCCTTATCACCTACGAAATAATGTTATTCTCGACACAGGTGCGACAATTCACGTTTGTAATAAGCTATCACGATTTATCAACTTTCAATGCGGAGATCGCGGTATCTTGGGCGCCGGAAGAAATATAATAGAAATAGAAGGCACGGGAACTGTTATTCCTTATCCCAATAAGAACAAACTTGATAACATTGTGTACATGCCAGGATTCCACACCAATGTTTTATCATACGCACGAATGAAGAAAGCAAGTTTTTAATGGGATAATATGCTCAATCAGATTATTTGGCGGGGTGATAAAAGCGTTATTTGTCAATTACAAGTTATCGGAGATCTTATTGTTGTTAAAGATAATCCACCAGATCATGATCAAGCTGCTTACGCAAAAGGTTAGCCAAGCCGTTGAATTTATATGGAGATACAGAGATACATTATCGACAAATGGGTTATTTTAACAACGAAGGAATTCAGCCATTACTGGTCGCAGTCAACGGAGTTGAAGTACATCCACATGCATTTTATATATACATGCCCTCACCAGAGCAGGATTAGAGATGCGATTATTAATTTCACGAATTTCATCAAGAATGGCTGGGATACGACAGTACAGAGACAATAAACACATATTAGGCAATAAGATCACTGATTTCAGGCTTTTGAATAGGATTAGCCATGAGACATTGGTACAAGGACAACCTAAGCAAAATGGTCCTTCAGAACGTGCCGGAGCAATTATTATTCTCGGATCACGAGCTCTTATAACTGAGGCGAAACTGCCACACGAATTATGGCCGGAAGCGATGAGAAGCGCTGTTTATATTATTAATCAATCACCAACACGAATTCTGGAAAACGCTATATAAATTGCTTTATGGCACTCCTCCAGATCTTTTAAGCATGTAGTTTGTGATGGTTTGGTTGTCTCTGCGCTAGTAGAGATAAAACCACTTGACCATATAAAAAGGTACAAGACGACTGATCTTCGATCAGTCGCATCTAGCGCCCTATATAGTATGTTACAGGTTCAGCCTGTGACATAGTTATTTGGTTGTCACGCGTATGTATGTACGAGATCAGGATCTCGTGAAAACACAGAAAATATCTCCACGCGCGTTTATCAGCTATCTCGTGGGATACAAGGCGTCAAATATATGGTATATCTGGCGACCAAAGCAGCGAAAGACTATCAAAGCTAGGGACGTTAACTTTAATGAATGACACGTTAATCCAGAAGACAAGAGGTCAACACAACACACAACATACAATAACAATCCTGAATGGATGAAAATATTCAAGCTATCATAGAATTACACATATATATATGGCAAATACTCACATCTTATTAGCTGAACTTAAGTGGACTATCTTGGTGGCAGTAACCAGGACAACAGGTCCCTTTTTTAGACCTGTGCCTAGTTAGAAACTCCCTGTTCAGACTTCAGAAGCAGCCGAAGCAAAGCTTATTTATCTCCCCTAAGAAGTAAAATATGTCATATTGAGAGCATATACATCCAACACCAAGAATCAGAAACTAGCCAACTGCAAAGAATATTAATGAAGTATGGTGGCAAATTATGGAAAGCTGGAGTGTGATATGAAGGCAGCAGCATAAGGCCCAAGAAACCCGGGAGAAGTTGTTCCAAAAGGCTATAGAACTTTTTGCTGTTCTATAACATCACTGGAGAGCACTAGCAAACTTAAACCATTGATAAAGCAAATTGTTGTGGAATTCAGGGGAAGTGATGCGCAGGGAGCTATTCTGTCAGCTACAGGCCAACTAGTCTAACTAGGAAGTAGATGTCCTTCGGTGGAAACACCAGGAATCACAGTATCTCAACCAACTGAGTCTCTTGCATTCCTACCTGGGTGCTCAACTAACCAAAGGATTGAGGGGTAGAATGGATACATCCGCACCGCCAAGTCGGGCGATTATAGTGTTTCCGTAACACAAATTGAACTTTATAGTCTATGGACCCTAAGTTATAATTCTGTGCAACATTAGAATGTGGAGAATTATATTTTCCGTCCTGATTTTGGAGATCAGCAGTAAAGTTTGCCAAAAATGGAGTGATGGAAACTAATAAACTATGCTTCAGCTGCGGCCGAGCAGGGCATTGTGTTCTGGTTTATTTACGGATCATATTCGGACCTACTGAATATACTCTCAAAGTGATGATCAGATGCGGTCAGAAGATGATTCATTCGTGTCTCCTATCCATGATCTGACTACATACAGAGGTGTCAGCCGCCTGGGCTAACCCGAAAGGGGAAGCGGTGGACGAGATAATCCTCCAAAAAAAATAATCAACGTAATCAAGAAGATCAAATCATTCAAATAAGACCTTTTTACCAATCATACTCTATTTCCTCTTCGGGACTAGCCGAATATCTAACAGATACTATGATTCTCAGGTTTCCACAGAAGACATCTACTTCCTATTTAGGCTAATGGTTGGCCTGTAGCTGATCTACAGGTCCCTGCGCATCACTTGCCCTGAATTCCACAACAATTCTAAAGGCGACGTTGTTAAATACTTGATAGCTTCAAAATTGTACGTTGTGGGATTTTTCGTTGGGGTGGAGACCAATACCTACCGCCGAAGGCGGGATGGGGTTGCTGAATAAGAGACGGTTAGTGAGCCTCACTTTGACTCATTGTCAGTTCAAACAACACCACAACTTTCTCGTTCCATTGTATCTTTGTAATCAGAAACTCGGCATCAGATCTGATCATTATGTGCCCTCCACTTGGAGCAGTCGAAGCAAATCAGTCCACCCCTACAGGTGTCCCGAAATGCATACCAACAGATGATCTCTCCCAAGGCGCCTACAGAATGGCACAATCATATCTACCCCTACCTATCCTGAACCACAGTATCCGTGTCTTCCTTCTCGCAGACTTCCTGGCTCAGCGCGAACAGTCAGAATGGGCTACACCGGCCAGACGCAGTCTATTATTCGTAGCCTGCATCCTGCATGACATCGGATGTGCAACGCAGCTTGACGGCCCACAGCGGTTCGAGGTTGAAGGAGCCGATGCTGCCGCTAATTATCTTCGTCAACATAACATTGTGGAATCAGACATTCACGAAGTCTGGCAGGCAATCGCCCTGCACACCAGTGCAGGAATTGCGGAGCGTATCAGTCCTCTTGCCCGTCTGGTCCGTCAAGCTGTCCTCACCGACTTCGGTAGCCAGTTGGATAAAGAAAGACAAGATGCTCGGTCGAGTGCTGAGGACTCATTTCCACGACTTGGCATTGAAAAGATATTAGGAGATGTTGTCGTTGGTCAAGCGTTGAGGCAGCCTGAAAAAGCACCGCCAGCGTCCTGGCCAGGGATTTTATTACGAGCAAAGAAGGAATCGCCAGAGTGGGATGGTGTGAATAAAGCATTTTGAGAAAGAATGGAACAAGACGCACAGCCTTCATGCCAAGTAATGGTACTTCGAATATAAACCTCTGACCCAGCCTGGTAAACACTAATAATATAAATTACATACACTGTATGCAACATTGTGACCTCATCATTCACGAAGTAGATGGATTCAATAAACACTTTGCCTCGCGATCAAAATCAGCCTTCCACTTGATACCCTCAACCGCAGCAAGTCTCACCATGGCAGCCTCCAGCACAATAAGGCTGGGCCACTGATGTGAACCTGTTTCTTGAACATAAAGGCGACAAAATAACCAACACATGATACCGCATTCAGCACACTCCCTTCAACCCCCATTACCGTGTTATCGAAACTGTAGTCTTTCTAGCTCTCGGCTGCGTTAGGCTGTGCATCACCAACCGCCTGATAGAAGCCAAAAATAACAAGAGTCGTGACCAAATCCTGGACGAGAATTCGGTTTCTGATTTCGCCTGCTACACCGCTGGATACAAAGCTGTGTAGGATATGCGACCCACCGCAGAGGAGGGACATGTATCTAATCTATTTCAACTAGTCAGTAAGAATGGAACTAAGCATGGGACAAGAAATGACGAACCCGTTTCGATATTCAAGACCCAGCAGGGAAGCATCAGATGGAAGTGAGCTGAGTGATGTGAACATGTCGAATGCGATGTTCATGAACTCTATAAACTAACTTCCCGCCAGGGTCTTCATAGCACTGCCAGTGCCCTTGTTGGCCAAGGAAATCGCGAACTTGATAAGGTTGACGACCGTTTTGACTAACCCCACTGAGACGGTGAGAGCCGTGGTGAAGATGTTGAAGTCCAACTTCATCTGCGGAGTAACTGCGACCTCTTTGTTGTCCAGGACTATTCCGTCCAGCAATTTGGCATCGAGGTTCGGGATCTCTGGGGGAACAAAACGGGTGATGAGTTTGGTGAATATGGTGGTTGAGATGGCGATGATGAGGGAAACGGCATCGAAGACAGTGAGATTGTTTTTTGCGATAACCTTGTAAAGCACACGGAAGATGAGGATATTGATCAGCTTGTTGCCAATATCCAAGATCAGCTGGATGACCTTCTGAAGCGTCTCCAGCAGTGCTCCAACTAGCTTATTGATCGTCACAGGCCTGGCCTTGAGGAGGCCTTTTGCCACCCTCAAAGTCAGCCGGATACATCCCAGCGAATTAATGATTTCGTGGGTCCAATCTCAAATAGTCATTACTTCGCTGACATCAACATCGATTTAATTAGCTCATGTTCGGTATAACATGCAGGAGTTTTCACGTTTTTTGTCAACACAGATATTGAGCTCAACCAGTGCCCTATTCAGCCTCTGGGACTACGTCTGCTCTTTGACACATAAACCGGAAATAACAGGCAATGGAGGGTTGAAGGTCTCGTCCCAGAGGGAGAAAAGGCGCGCCATACGATGCTTTACTAGTACCAGTTCAGAAACTATATACTAGAACTGCTTGTGCCACATTTTCTTGATTATGGGCCTAGATTGGAGACAGGCAATATAGTAAGTGCTTGGTTCTTATGATACTCGGCTTCCCATATCCTATTTCACTCCCTACGAGCAATGTAACAGCTTACCCAAACCTTTCGTTATCTTCCTTCACTCTTTCCACAATCTGCATGAGGCCGTTTACCTCCAATACCTCCCGTATCTGTCGTCTTTCATATATGCCTGCTATACACGCAATATAAGAATTGAGGGATATAAATACGTTGAGAATGTATTTCTACCGAGCGCGCCTTTTTACAGCTGATATTACCGAAGTTAATTCTCACTAATCAAGCTTTGAACGAAGGGTACCAAGCCAGGCGTCTGGTAACGTGGGATTGGAGAGGGTAGGGACTCCGTTCCAGGTGGTTTGACAAAGTTGCTAGGTGAATCTATTTTCCCTGGAGGGATTGAAGGTTTAGAAAGGTTCCGGCCAATACAGAAGTTATTCCGAGTTATTATTATTATTAGACTGTTGGGCTCTGGAACATACATCCCTCAAGTCCCCCATGGCGAAAGGAAAGAAATGGTTTATAGATATTAGCGAGCAGGAGTAGGCTTCATCGTGCTATGGAGTTTGGTTAGTAGCACCTTTATTATACTTAACCCGAGGAACGAACGCCCGTTCCTGGCCTGGGGATAGTTGGTCCCGTCGATGCAGATGCCTGCTTGATTAAGATGGCGTAGTCGGTCGCGCTGTGGAAATATTGTTAATTGAGCTCAACCAAAGCGACTCGTCGGCAAGAATGTCTATAGCTAAGACACACCATTGCAACGAAGCCAACATATGCGCTATGTGGTTTGGATTTAATAGATATTAAAGGTTCTTGGATACGGAATCTGCTCCTTTCCAAGGTGTCTCATGAATTTCATTAAAAGTTGTTATATCGTTACTGAGTATTTTCTGTAGTCCTCCAGGAATTTCGATAAGTCTCTGAATTTCATCTAGAATTTCGGTACATCGAGGAGCTAAAATATCAGGACATCTGAACATTCCCCGAGGCTGTTATATTCGGTGACATCAGCGCACAAGGTTCTTTTTCCAGGTGATTGAGCGAGCAGTGAAGCCCGAAGAGTTTTTTAGAGAGTTTTATAATAACAGAATTGTCACGCTGACTATGCTATATTGTACTGTATAACTTGTACACAATTTTATTTAAGTTTGTAGTATCCCTTATACTAAAACTTGGGGTCATTCCCTTGAGGCTTGCAAGCACTAGCACTTTGGTTAGGGAGATGCGATGGCTGTATATATTGCAACCCGCTTATAACACTCCGCGTACTAGATACTTGTGTCACCTCGGCGGGCAGTACAATTGAGAGGAGATGCTTTGCATACACTGCAGCGGTAGCAGCTGCATAGGGCTGCCAGTTTATATTTTTATAAGAGCCGGCGTAATCACATATCCCACGAATCACAACGCAGGGGAAGGAGTTCATCAGGCCTGCAGCTTCCATTTCGAAGCAAAGCACATTGCCGAGCTCGGACCTGAGCCGGTCTCTGGTTGTGGCATTTCTGATGACCTGGTTCCCAGAAGCGATCGTTGCATAGTGAATCTCGACACCTGGAGTTTCTCGCTGCGCCCGTGCTACAAGGCGATTTTTACTGCATGATGATGCACACAAAGGCCCTTCTAAATAAGCATAGATTGGCTCAAAGAGCATATCAGGTCCAGTATTGGCCCGCTGGAATTGTGGTAGTTGGTCAAACGAGGAGAGGTGTTTCGCAACTTTGCCGCGGTGTCGATGGTGGTCTGCGCGGAGTTTGTTAATGGCAGTGAGAAAATAGCAGGTGGTGCATTAAGAAATCCCTTCCGTTTAAACCCCGATGCTGTCGTTGTTCCCGAGTCATACGGCACCACGCCGCCGTGCTCAGGGTGCGATTGACTGACAACACATCCCCTAGCCGTATATCAGCAGAGCTGGGGACGCCAGCCCTATACCTATCATCAACCCAAATCGGATTGGGGGGAATTTAGACTTCATCCTCACAGCGATGGAAGCTGCGAAGTTTCCATGGTGGTCGTAACAAGGTTTAAGGGGCCATCAAGCATGGGGTTCCAGAAAGATTCGAGTTAGCCTTGTCCAGTCTCCCGGAGGTGCAAGCGGCACCAAACACTACGGAACAAATTGAATAGGTATCTTGTCCGTGCTCACCTTAGGTCGCAAGGCTTATCTGAATTCCGGCCTGTGCGGGGAAATGAGATGATCACCTGGCACTATTATATAACGGGTAGTCCCTCCTGCTTGTCCCGTTTGATGTTTACTGCTCTTCCTTCTTGTTTGATTGAAATCGCTGCCAGAATGGAGACAAAATGGTGCAGATTACTATCAACGACTTAAAGAGAGAGGGGACCTCGGAGCTCAGTAGCTTGGCCCTAGGTTTCCCTGCGGAAACGAAATTATATGAGATTCTTCCCTTAAAGGTGAGCTGAACTTGTTAAAGCCGAGCTGGGCATGCTGTGAATGCTAACGCTACCTATGTTTCATCCAGCTCGAATTCCTAAACTATCGGCAAGGGCGCACACAAGGCTATGCACAAGGCTGTGCATAGAGCTCCTTTGCCTATAATTAGCTCCCCCGCTGCCTTCCAGCCTTGCAAAGATAATAACTTACATATGTCCACTATAATACTCGCACCCACACATATGTCTTTTGGATTCAGCATTGGTGATTTCTTGGCAGGTGCGAACCTCGCCTACACACTATACCAGTCACTATCTGAATCGAATGGGGCAAAAGGGCAATACGTTGAAGTTATCAACGAGCTCAGTGTCGTCCACAAAGTTCTCATTCAAGTTGATGAGCTCCGAAGTCAAAACCGATTTGCCCAAGCGACGATGAATTCAATATCGCTGTTAACTAGCGGGATAAATGAGACTATGGCCAGCTTTATAACTACGTTAGACAAATACACAGAGTGCCTTAGAACAGAGGGCTTAGGGAACCGGTTTAAGGATATTATTATGAAGGGAAAATGGGTCCTGAGCATGCCAGATGAGGTAGGTAATCTGGCCAAGATTATCTATAAGAAAGTTAGGAAAGAAGGGGTCCTTAAATTTACTTTTTAAACCCAAGTCCAGAAGCTCCGAAACCTACTTCATACAAACTTGATATCCTTGAACATTCTCGTTCAATTAGCGTGCTACTATAAGTACCGACAGAGCGCTGGATGTCATATTTTATATAAAAACTCAGAACCAAGCCGTCTAACTGGGGTAATATGACAGTACGGGATATAACCCGCAAATCTCAGCAAGCCTTGGCATTAAAGAATTCGAGAACTATGGATCTCCGCTCTGGACCTCGTTTCCAAATATGAGAAAAGAAGCAGCGAGGGCCACCATCTCCGAAAATCCTCGTGAGTACTCCTCCATTTTGCTAATCAGTATATGCTGATATTGGGCAAAGGCTTCGGAAGGGCATCCTCACCACAGACTTTTTTCCGTGTAGGACAGGTATTTATCACCCATATTGAAGCGAAATTGTATCTTCAACGACATAAACCTGGAAATGTGGACTGGGATAATCTTCCTCTTGAGCCGATCTCATTTCTGAAAGAGCGGCATAATGATCAGTTCGAGTAAGGCCGACACCAGCGTTTGGCACAACTAACGAAACCTTTGAATAAAATGTTTCAATATGCCAAACTGAAGAGTGATGGTATGGTTGAATGTAGACCTTGTATCAACACTGGCACAAAAAGTTTGCCTTTCAAGAAGGAGTGTTCTACTGCTAGAGCTGAATGGCTGAAATACCAATGTCGTCGAAAAAAAGCCCTTTAAATTGGCGAAGAACTCGTCAATAGGGTTAAGTTCAGGTGGGAAGGCTGCAAATATGTCAGCTTGACCCATTTTCAGAACACATTTGCTGTATCCGTTCAAAGTAATAGAAAGAGACACAATCTATAAATAGAAGAAATCTGGCTATTGAGAACTTACGGAAGTATACAAGAGGCAACGAAAATCTAAATCTTCAAACAGGAGTCGTCAGTTGACTCTTAAAAGGCATGGGAAAGTAAAACACTGTCCTGCATATACACAGGAAGAATCTGATATCTCTGGTTGCAATAAACTTTGTGGATCCTGAGGCTCGTATTTTACCTAGGGGAACCACCCTGTTCTTCGAAGCCAATATATCTATTAAATCTGGATTCATCTACATAAATAAGGTGGTACGAGGAGAAATATGATATATTATGCCAATATTCATCACAAAAGTCTGCATTTCTCTCTCTTCGCTTTTTATCCGGCTGTCTTCTTTGATCATCCTTTACTATAAAGCGTATCGCTAATGGTGGTTTTTTGGTATATGCATGTCAAACTTGTGCAGTAGAAAAGTTGCACGTCTTGAAGATACAAACCGGGATTTTCGAGTAGACATAACATAGAGCTTCTATAATAGCTGGTGTCACTTCGTGGCCATCCTTTATTGATTAGGGGTGCTTTGATACTACCGTACATGCGCAAATTAGAGCAAATTCTGATAATTTCGCGTTTTCTGCCGCCAGCAGCTGCAGCTATCTGAGATGCATTAAGTTTATCACTGATTATCTTATCATGAATCGTTCGATATATCAATATATCTTTCGCTTGCCTTTAAGGATATGAAATATGGGGTGGGGCATGGAGGTGGCGGACGTATATTTGAGACAGGTATTGTACACACCTATGTATTATTATATACAAAGGCTAACTTAGTACAAGAGGGAGCATAATATGGCGCCCGTCTATTACCTGGGTTTTTGTTTTTTGCCAAACTTTCTCTGCATCTCCCAGGCCTTTCATCCTGTCCGGGGAGAATAATCTAATTGAATGCTACCACCCTTAGAATAGGAAACTGTGGAAACTAATTGCTTGGTCTATTAGCTCTCTGTCTGCATCTTTTTTCACTCATTTTGCTGAGATAACCACATTATTTGTGGCAGTGCTGTAATCCCTGCACGCTCGGCGTCAAGATTTCGGAAGTAATGCCCATCCTGAGGCATTTTCACACACAGCCTCCTTTTCTTTCAGGTTGACCAGGTACTATGCCTTGCTGGGCTGAAAGATGGGTAATAGTGGTAACCCCGTACCTGGATATTTGTTCGCAAGATCGACTAATCCCTACGATACTAACCAGACCGGCTCTTAATTAGTCACACACCACTATGCTGGCAGTTGGAAGAATAGACATGTGGTGAAATGCGCTAATTTACTACTTGGCTGGTGATAAGGGAAATTTGTTGTTAACCAAACAGTTTATCTCGCCATGAGATAATGAATTAATCTCTTTGCAAATATCTATTGACATCGGCGCTTTCTGCTGAGTCCTTCCGTCGTTTGCTCTATTTTGACCGATCAGAATTTCCTGTCAGTGAAATCTATGACCTGCACCTTTTCAAGTACCCCATCGAGGCTCTGAGTAAAACTTTGATGGGCGGGATCATCCCGAACGTAGTAGTCTCGATCTTCATCACTCGCAAATTCAACAATAAATGCATGTGTCATCCCATTCTATTCCGCGTTGCGCCAAAAGGAAATATTAGTCGAGTATTCTCTTTATATAAATTCTGTACACCGCAGAATATAAACAACATCACAAACAGCTCACCTGGATACCTTCTATTGAATTATCCACTCCCCCAAATGATGAACGGATGTATGGCTTCTGAGATGAAGGATGCAAACAACTGTCTTTAAGAGCCAGCATACGGTTACAGACCTAAAAACAAATATTAATAGGGGTTTCAAAGTTGTCTAATATCGTACGTTTAAGATCTATGTTCACAGCGCCAGTATTGGTTGGAGGGGATGCAAAAGAAGGGGTAGGGTTTAACACTTGCATCATCCACAGTGTCAGCGCCGACCCCTGACTTAAACTGGAAGAGAACAATATGTCTGACTGACATATCGAGTCGTTGCTGTGAAGGCGATGTATAAATATGGATATTAAAAATAAAGAATATGCCGCAAAGCAAGATAAGTGCAAGGCACACGACTGGCCTTTGTTGCTGAGAGGGCATGGTAAAGGGTAAGAAGCGCGCTCCTCTGAAAATCATTACGCGGGGTAAGTAGTGACTAGTCGATCGGAATTCGGAAATACTATCTATGGCTGCATGGCACTAGAAGACAAACAATGCAAATATGATTCCTATAAACCAGATGAAAGCAACAAATGTTCAACTACTGCTTGATTTATAAGGCCTTCTTTTGAAGGGGGGGGTCTGAATGTTTACCAAACTCAGGTTAAATAGGATTTTTAGGTGAAGACAGGAATAGATGATAAATATGCGTCTTTGATTGGTGGGTTGTATTAGTAAGGTCCGATTCGAATAGTTAACTATAAAAAAACAGGTTAGGCATTCTCAGATCATGTAGCCTTTCAAGCATTCTGCCAAGTATCTTAATTCTGAAAACTCAATCTTTCCTCCTACCATTTTGTCTCTAGTTCTGCGTCAATTGTACCCCCTGCAATACCACTTGTATCAAGCTGAGCAGAATGCTTAACCCACCGACAATTGACACCAGCCAGAAAGTCCAAAATTGCAGAGTGTCACGCCGATCTCGAATGAGATTACCAATTGAATTTGGCCTGGCATCTTTGAGTTCCTTGGCTATGAGCTCTATTCTTTCATACAGTACAGGAAAGTCACGAGCTGCGAAATAGACGGGTCGGTCTCCGACAATCGAAGTCGAAGCAATCGGGAATTGTTTTCTGGTGCATACCAGTGGGAGCAGAGAGTCGAAAAGAGAACCATGCTTCTCTGAAGGCTTGAAGATTTGGCGGAAGAGTCTTCGAGACTTTGCCGATTGACCAAAAAGAAGACGGTACGATAGCAGGACTTCTCGAAGTAATTGTGATATGTCCTCTTTATCAGCACGAGGGTCTATACCGTATCGTTCAATGCTCGCGAATGAATAAATTAAACCGTTGGACGCGAGCGTATCAAGGCAGAAGGATGGATAACTGAAAAGGGATAAGGTCCTACTGGACTTGTCGTAATCAAGGTGCAGCGCCAAAGCATCTACCCATCTAATATGAACACGCAATAATGTGTGAAGCATATATGCGTTAGTTTCCACTGGGTACAGCGGTAGCCAGGACGAAGCGAGCTTGCTAGTCTCACTTGCGACCTGTGGAACAGTGGAGGACCGGGCTGGCAGGATATTACCGAAAGCTTTCAGTAGCACCGATAAAGGGCGGTCGGAAAGCTCAGCCGGGACTTTATACGTGTCAAACACAAAACCTGACTGTGGTTGGGAAGAGTCTTGGTGAACAGCCAGTTCTTGAATTGAGCAAACATTGAAACCTGCCTGGTACAGCATGGAGCGCCAACCAAGAACGGCGAATATAAGAAGCCTCTGTGGTCCCAGCAAGTCCGATGCGTTATCGAGGATATCAATGTTTTGCAAATGTCTCACAATTTCATCGATAGAAACTCCTTCATTGATTTGCGTGAAGTCTCGAATCGCGTCAAAGAGTTTGTCCAGGCAGAGTCCCGCTAGGAGCGATTCCCCTTGAATACGTAATTCCCTCAGACAATAAGGCAGGTTTTCAAGTTGCTGAGAGAGCCAGACATCATACCAGGACATATCTATCAGAGAATCAAAGACAACATTTTCCTTATATTTCTCCGAAACTTTTCTCGCCCTGTTCAGGTCATATGTAGCGACTAAAACCGTCATGGATTTTGCTCCAGACATCAACCTAGAAGTTCTTTTGCCTGTGGACTTGTTAATAGATCTGATATTCTCAAAGGGAAATTATCCGGTGGTTACTGACCAGCTCTCATAACGATGATAAGCTGAGAGTGTACGTAGTCGCTTTCTGTTGTAGGGTTGGTACCTTATCAGTAAGACTCTGTTATGGTTATTTTGAAGCATTAGTAAACAGGAATAGACGAAGAGCGCTCAAGAGGCTTTATAACTTTCAGCATCAGGCTATGTCCTTAAGCGTTTCAGGTTCAGGTCAGGGAACACTTCAGCGCCTATAGTAACTGATCTGCTGTGGCCATAGGCTTGTCGAATAAGGATATACAGCGGCTAAGAATGTAACCCGATTAATGGGTCCAGATGGCTCGGAACGTGCTCGGGCCGCGAAATGAAACCACGCGCCCAGAGCCCCGCATATTCGATTTGTCACATATCTGTTCAACATTCCATCACTCGCGGGAAATAAGCGTACGGACAGTATTTTGCCATGAACTCAGGCGCAATAGCTAGACCAACACAGCGTAGCTCTCGCAATGAGCGCTATGTCAGCCCCATCTGGCAGGCAGCTATTGACAAGTACTTTGAGGAGCTCAGAAAGGAGGGTGTGAAAGAGTCAGCGATTGATCAGGATCTCTGGAGCATTCACAGCCCCAATGACCTGCTGCAGCAAATCCAAGACCTCGCACCTATGGATACTTCATTATCTGGGAGTTGGATGGGATCCCTACGGAGACTGGAGCCAATACTTCTAAGTCTCAACGATTTCGCTGCTGTTATTACACTAGCTCTAGGAATGAATGGCCAAGTAGCCGCAGTAATATGGGGTTCCATCAGACTTATCTTAAAGGTAGATCGATGACTGATATATTAGCTGCAGCTTGCTGACCGTATCAGTTTGCGCAACCAGTCTCCCCCGAACTCCTAGACATGTTCGAAGAATTAGGGAGAGCCTTACCCAGGTTTCGCCAATATGAGCAGGAACTACCCATGACACATTCCCTCGAGGATGCTTTGCTTAACACGTATACTGAAATCATAATTTTTTGTGCTCATTCAATTGTGTTTTTTCGAAACAATCCGAACATACACAAAAGTCGCCATGCATGGGCAAGATTCAGTAACGAATTCTCGAAAGACATATCAAATCTTCGGCACTACTCCAGGCTTGTGGACGAAAAAGCTGATATGATTCGTTTATCCAGGGAGAGTAAAACAGCAGAAACTGTCGAGGCAATCAAAGACTTGCAGGCTTCTCAGCATATTGAGATGAAACTCCCGTGTTATATGATACCATATGGTCTTAACGTTAAGTTCTTTGGTAGATCTGTGGAAACGGAGGTTTTGAAGAGAAGTCTTCAACCGGAGAGTGATTTTGAGCGCTTGAAAGTCATCGCAGTTTATGGAACAGGAGGCGTTGGAAAGACGCAACTTGCGTTGCATTATGCTAACACCTCCATGGAGTTATATGACGTCGTGATATGGATACCCGCCGAAACGCAAATTAAGGTGACTCAAGCTCTATCCGAATTTGCGAAAAAGCTTGGAATGGGAAAAGCTGAGGCTGGCGAAGATGATTATCCCTCTATACAGCGAGTGAAAGATTGGTTAAATACGTCAAGAAAGACCTTTCTTTTAATATTCGACAACGTTGAGCATCATGATCTTCTTGAACAAATATGGCCAGCCAGCAATAGGGGGTCAATCATTATTACCTGTCGGTCACATTCAGTCGCTTCAAAACGAACGACTGAAGTTATGCATCTCCAATGCTTTTCTGCTCAAACAGGAATGGATGTATTTTATTCCTTGACGGGTCGACAACCATCAAGTGAAGCTGATGCATTAGCAGCAGAGGAATTGTTTCAACTTCTTGGTGGTCTACCTCTCGCCATGGTTCAATTAAGCGAGTTCATGACTGATGGCGAGTTTTCATATTGTGAGCTTTTAAATCTTTTCAAGAAATCGGCCAAACGAATACTCGCAAGGCTAGGAGCACCTATACAATATGAACATACGCTAGGCACGGTTTGGGACGTTTCATTTGAGCGCCTTTCCACTGAATCAAGAACCTTATTGCTTATTCTCACCTTTTTTGACCCCGATCTTATCCCGGAGTCTATCCTCTCAAACAAAAGGGCGGGTATCACTGACCCTGCTTTGCAGTTCTTGTTTGATGATCTTGAGTAGGTAACTACTGCTCCTCTACGAGATAATACATCACTTACCTTAGAAATGTAGTTTTGGGGATGCTATAATCGGTTTAAGTAAAGCCTCACTGGTGAACAGGCTGTCATCCCAGAGAGCCATATCTATCCATCGTCTCGTGCAGTTTACCGTCTTTTCAAGATTGACAGCCAGCGAGGCATCAACTTTCCTGAGCCATGTAATTAGGATGCTGTCCTATAGCTTTCCTAATACATGGAATGAAAGAACGCATCAACAAGGTCATGGGTGGGCCTCGTGGGAAACCTGCAGCATAATACTCCCACATGTCAGCTGGCTTATGAAATTGACGGAAGGGCGACCACTGAACGTAACAAATATGGAGCTTTTTGCTGAGTTAGTTTTCCGCACCGGAACGTCAGTATGATCCTTGTTGTTAAGAAGGGCAATATCCACTAACATAACACAAACAGGTACCTCTGGGAAAAGGAGCAACCCCAGGCTGCGCGATCATTTTTTGAATTTGGTCTTAGGCTTGATATAAGTCATTCTACCAAAAATTCTGCGCAGGCGTACCGTTTATTAGGCCACATTGCATTGGATATGGCGCAGCCAGCAGTTGCATTATCTTCATACGAACAAGCACTGAACATCAGGAAATCGCTTGAAGGACCAAATTCGCCCTCGGTAGCGGATGTATATGACTCAATCGCTTGCAGTTATACAGAGCAAGGGAATGTTGTTGATGCCTTCGAGTACCTTTTAAAGGCGGTTAATATCCATAATGCGAACAACCCGCTGCTTATGGCCAGAACCCAGGCAATATATGCTATGACATACCTCCGAGCAGGGCAACCGGATAAAGCTCTGATCGCACTACAGCACTGTTGGCATCTGCAAGACTTGACAGAAGAGCAGGTTATTCAGTCAAAATATCCTAAACATAGTGGCGATATTATCCTCCTTGCCAGGATCAAGTATGCCCAAGGGTTGAAAGAGGAAGCTCAACAACTTGCCTCAAGAACGATCTCCATTCGTAGAGGGCTTCTGGGAGAAAAGGTCCTCGAGTGGCTGACTCACTCTTTCTAGTGTCTAGAATGTTGGAGGCTGATGATGAGAATGTGTTGGCTGCGAGGCTTTTGGGGGAAATCGTAGAGATGAGCCGAGGCGTACCGGAAATGCAAGGCCATCTCGCCCGGTCATTATGGTTTCTGGCAATAGTAGAGGATAAGATGGGAGAGTCTTCCACGGCGGAACCACTAAAAGCCGAGGCAAAGAATGCACGCAATAAGATCTGTGGAAATGAAGGAATGAATGATATTGGTAACGATTCATTCATGAACTTAGTTCCGTGGATGCTGTGGTGATATAAGCAAGTAGAAAGTTTCCCAAAAATCAAGTAACATATAAGCTCAGTGAAATCCTACCATTCAATCGAGACCGGGGCTTATACTGCTGCCTTTTCCTAATTGATTCGATGTTGAGAAACGAAATGACAGTCGCACCAGCTTCATCAACAGCATATAGTACATCCGAAGTAGCAAAAAACTTCCCAGATGTAGAGCACACCTCTAGTATTAAACTAGTCAGTGGGTGAAATAAGCAAGAAAATAGAATAAAAAAGGCAAAACTGATCAAACTTCAGTTCCGAAAGTAAAACTGCATGTATCAGATGGTTTCTCAAAATCAAAAGGAGACAGGCAAGTTCGTGAGAATACCACACATTCCCATTGGCGCTGCACGGTAAACCCAAGAGCGTAGCTCCCATAGTTTGACACAAGGAAATTGAAATATCGTTCACTGCTATACTTTTAAGCCGATTACCTGGACCAGACCAGCCGAGGAATCTATTGGATCCGCCCCTAGGCATGAAACTCATACTTTGCAAACAGATGACCGGCTCAAATCGATGCATGTAACTAGCAGTCGACTCCATTTGAAAATGACCGCCTCTGTACTAGGCGCACACAGCGGACGATGAAACCTTATAACGGAGAATCGGAGCAAATATTCATCAGTGAAGCCAATCAGCACCGAGCTTTTGCGGATGTGATACATAGTTGACGTATAAAGGAAGTGGAATGGAAAGGACTGATGGCGTTTAACGTGTGCAGTGGAGGTGGAGAGGTCCCCAGGTTTGAGAGAAAAGTGTTATGGGGAGAAATGGAGTAACTGGGATGGTAAGTTAGCTGCAAGGGCCATATCTCCACAGCGGTTACCACGCTCAGTATAAGGATCGACAGCTAGATACGAGGTCCGACGAGTCATGCATATTCTCTCACGTCATACAATCCTTATAATTCGACCTCACACGTTTGAAGAGAAATGAACAGGCCTCGAAAACATTCTCCTAGCGGTATGCCAATCCGAGTACCATGGCTCATCTGGCACACCAACTTCCGTGGCAGAGGCTGGCGACCAACTTTGACCAGAGACGCGTGGCCAGGCACAAAAAACTGCTGGTGCCTCTCAATAAGCCGCAGCAGGGCAAAGAGATCACCTACTTCACCGTTGCGTTCGCCCGTGTCCTGGCTGAGTTTTCCGCCACGGAGCGTCGCAAACATACACGGCCTGCGAAGGTTTATCACAAAAATCCAAGGCGATGATGAGATTGTGAGCGAGAAGGATGTCCAGGACGTGACGCCTATTTCTATAAGATTCGACAGGTCACACGGGACGCTAATATGCTGAGCCCGTGGGCTTGTGAACCCCATTCCCGTTACCACGTCGTCTGACCCATAGTTGTTCGACGAACTAGGCTGGAAATGTTATCTGAACGGAGGAAGAAATCTCTGTCTATAAGGAAGACCTATAGAAAATAAAGAACGCCCCGCGCTCTGCTCAGTGCGGAAAGATGAGGACTGGTGGTATAGTCAACGGGAGACGGCCCGACGTGATAACAATGTGGCTCATCCTGGGCAAAATGGAGACACTGTTCAAGATCGCGCGATACGCGCTGGAGACTGTGAAGCGAATGTGTTCCTAGAATGACATTACGACCACTGCGGGTTAAAGCAGCTAATGCAACGGACCGTCGACTTCTATGTGAGATTGAACGCACTCTACTGCAAGCCAGAGTGGTATGCAGAGGGTGAGGACTTATGGAAATCCTATTTGGGCATAGAGATGCTGGAAAGGGGGCATTTTGCAACCGAGATACTTGAACGCTACCGAGCAATGGCCAACCCTAACGCACCCCGGGAGACCAGGGAATTGCCTCTGCTCATGCAGGTACCTATTATATTCATCCGACAAAAGACTACTGTTCTACCCCTATCTATGGGCAAATGCTCTCGGAGTCAAGGAATTGTCATGCTCTTTGTGGCCCCTAGACCGGGGATATACTTGGGCTGTTCCACAGGGGCGGTTCTTCAGCTATGACACAACAATCGGCCATGGAGGCTGGCTCAGAAGTACTACATGCCCCCCCGCGGATCCCCTGAGACACGGCGGTAGACAGCGTCTGAGGAACTATCTAAAGATTTGCTGGAACTACTCGTGCGCCTGGGCATGTTGATGCAAGAATTAAATACGTGCATTGACTGAACGCAAGTCGGGTCACAATCAATTGCAGACTGGCATCTATTTCAGCTGATAGAATGGGAGAAGTGGTGTATAAAAAAGGTGCTCCATCCGGCTTGCGTGAAGCCGTCGACATGACCAGGTATGGAGACACAATAGAACAGTTCGTATAGGCTATGATGTAAATGGGTGCCATGTTAAACTTTTATAATATCATACAGAACACATTAGGTCATTCTTCCTAACTTATTTTCTTCTTCTTCTTCTTTATTTTCCTTTTTGTCTTTTCGCGGTTCATCATTCAATGTGGTGGCCACCGGGACGTCGGGTCTACCGTATTACATATTCGAAAAAGTAAATACTCCCAGGCTGGGAGGGACTGGTGACTACAAGAAGGCTGTCGCTTGCGCTTGACGGGCCGGCCTTGATGCGTGGTAAGGCCTTCCATATCTTAGTTTTCGCTTAGAAAGATTGTGAATGAAGGCAATGCGTGAGTGGCAATAACTTGAAATTCAGAGACTGAAGCACCCTAACAGGGTTATTTAGCTAATTTTATATTTTTTGACAATTTTCGTAAAATTAAACTTTTTCGCCTATTTCCAGGCTTTCTATATCTTCAAGAGCTGCTTCCATTGACTCCATTTTGGTGCAGTTGTAGAGGTTTGAATTCCTATGTCAAAAAGTCGGTGTAGGCAAAAATCGGGCGTTTGGTTGTCCCGGCCATTTGGTGGTGCCGCTGGTTTCGACACTGGATGCTCCCGCGTCACCTTGATAGGGTTGGCGCCTGATCGACAAGGGAGATCGGCACTGGTATCATAACCTGAACCTGAACTAATACAGTACAAGTCCGGTACATGGTATAATGTCACCTACAGTGGAGCGATGAAATACAACGTATATCGAATCAAAATAAAGGTCTGATTTTCCCTAATTAAGCTGATCAAAGAGCTTTATTTGTATGTATAGGCCACATATTCCAATCAGTAATCTGTTGAATAATCCTGTCTAGGCATATGGGCCGGCTTGGCGGCCAAAAGCACGATAGCTGTTATTTTCCAGTTGACAGGTAACTATAAATGTGATAACCATAACGTACAGCATAACAATACTGATAGAGTAGAGGTATCAAATTTTCAGGTTGGTTCTAGGTTCATGAACTAATAGCAGTCTACCAGCCTTCCAGATGTGTAATGTAGACTTGGGGAAGAATTCCGTGTTGTCCAATACCGATTGACCTATGAAATCATTCATGCCACTTACCAGTTTGGGTGATTGCCCAGAACCCCTCAGTATACTTTCAATGTGTTAGCTTGACACCTAATTCGTATACGTCTGTCACGACTGAACAAGCTATCTCTATCTTGTAATTCTCTAACTAATGTCTCCTATATAACACTCTGCTTCAGTGCAAAATATCTAATATGAGGATCGAATGGCGTGACCACTAGGGCTGTAAATTGCAATTTATATAAAATGCAAATTTACATTCTATTGCATTATATTCTATATAACCAAATATAGATTAGCGGTATTTGTCAGGTTGACACATTGCATGCCCTCCTGATTACTCCTCCGGGTCGGCCATGATTCGTCTCCGACTGATGACAAGTAATGGGATGGTCCATGATAAACAGGACCAATGCGTATCCGCTTCCTAGGAGGATAAGAAATGGAGCAAGGAGTTGATACAGCCTCATACTCTTGGTCTAAGCAACGTCGGCAACTCAGTACTAGGCCTTTGCCGGTCCGAAACCCGACGTTTTTTTTCGAAATTTTTATCTCAGCCTCGGCACGTGTTTTTAGATTTCTAGGAAGTACGGACAATCATGTTTGTTCAGTGTTCCCCCTCTTCTTTCAACTTACCGAGACTAAAGTAAGACTTTATAGATTATGGCGACAGAATCTCCGCATCTTGGCTTCTCGTACTTACTGAGGCCATTAACGCTTTTGGAGAAAATCAAAGTCCGATAGAGCCAGCCAAACCGCACGTATTCCATGTGTGCGAGATCCTAACATGGATGTAATTGGATCTATACATTATCATTGGTATAGACCGCAGCTTGGCAATGTCGGCGACTGCTCCTGGCCGTTATACTACCCCATAATAAGCTTGTCAATACCTGTTCCTATTTCTCCTGGGAATACATTTCGTAGACTGGGATATTGCTGGTAAAGTACTGGATCTTAAATGTTACCCGGCTCGTCTTTAAAATAATAGTCTCATAAATAATAATCGTAATCATAACCCCAATAAAAAAAATAAGAGACAATCGGAACTCTACGGCTGGACCAACATAAAAGTTGTTACCCAAGCTTCCACACAAGAATTCTGGAAGAGGAGCCCAATTTGGGCTCCTCCAAACGACTTACGCATCCAACGAGCTCGATTAATAAGCTCTGAAGAACCAGTAACAATAGATCCAGTAGGCGCTCTAAGCCCCCTGGTGAAACAAAAAGATAGAGTGCTAAAACACATTGCATAGTCCTTCATGCTACCGGCACCCGAAGCTACCGTCTCCCATAGGCGCGCACCGTCAAGATGCATGTGAATTGGAGGTATCAGGCGCTGGGCCCACTGCGAAATTTCGCGTACATCCTTAAGAGCATCACTGTACCGGATAGAGTATTTTCAAGATTAATTATCCTGGTTGGGCAGTCATAAACTTCATCCTGAAGGGTTACGTGCTCCTTAAAGTCTTTGAGAGTCAGATAATGACCTTCTCTAAATTGCTGTTTTATCACTTATCGGAGATTTTCTGTGTAGTAACGTGAGCAGGCAGGGCGGCATTGGATTTATATTAAAAAAGAACAGACCTGCGGGGGGTATATCAGGAATCTCACTAGCATTAGTCCTTTGGGACTAACTCTTTAATGCTAACACAATATATATAAAGAAATTCACATTAATAGCAAATCCGAGTCGGAGTCGGACATCACGAAGTAACCAACATTGCGAATAATAATTAGCTTCTTTTATGGTGGGGGGAAGGACTGAGGTTTTTCGGCCATTTTTGTTTGGTATCGATAAAGTCAACGGCATGAGGCTAACAACCAATTGCATGATGACAACTAATTGTATGAGACCAACAATGAGGTGCAAGTACACAAAATAGGCACATCTATAACACATTTTTAGTTGTTGATTGTTTATTCAAGGAATATAGTAGCCTTGGACGGAAGAAGGAAGAACTTTCTGATCTTGTATTAATAGTACGTAATTCTTTATATGTACACAGACATTTACAGTACTATACTCTCTCTATATATTTATTTTCTTCTAATACTAAAATTCAACTGTATACATTTAACGAGGATTTATAAGTCGAGAATATTTGCTATTATAGGCATCTGGGGACTTGCTGTAGAATAACTGATTCTATACAAGCTCTGTTCACGTCCTTAATGGTATTTTTCTTCTTGTGGGTTCTCCGAGGAATGAAACAAAATCTAGTGCAAGTACAGTCACACACTCGTGATTGACCAAGATCGAAGCAAAGGGCCCATATAAAGAGACTCTGGCTTCGTACGGTAGCTAGCCTGCTATTCTATTTTGTTTACTTTAATAATTGTGCCAGCAAAATCAATATAGACTAGACCGAGTCCAGGGATGCCGGGTGGCTGCGAACCGGCAGAACGCACACACCTTTTTCTCTTAGATATGTCCAACATAAAGCACATTAGATTCTCTATTAACTCCAATTTGGTATCATACATGTGTATTTTATATTAACAGTAAGGGTTTCCACAAATCTTTCGTGTCAAGTTTGAGTGGTAATTAAAATATAATTATATTGGATCACAAGAAATGTGCCACTTTGAATTCACCCGAGGCCAGCAGACCCTAACAGTAAGCACGAACTAGCCAAAAATTTTCTTTTTTCCAGGGGATTATAGGATTGCGGCTAAAATCACCTTATAAGTTACTTAACTTTGTACTGTTAAGCTAGTCTCCAGTTAGAAATACTAGGTTTTATATTGCTATATACACTATATAATTAAAGTAATAATAGCAATATGATATAATTTCTATATATTTCAACCTCTTTCTTAGCAGAAAGTTGGCCTTGTTGTCTCTTGAAATAAAAATTTGCTGGTATATTTGGTGTATCAGAGATGTTCTCTGTTTTATACTACGTTACTAGCGTAATTGTTAGTAGAGGCCGTTCTTGCACCATGGATTTAGACCTGGAATTTAGGATCCACAAGCCCTGCAATGCCGCGCCAGGGAGCAGACGGGATGAAGGTGGGTCTGCCAAGCCGCTGGGAAGCTAAACCATTTTTAGAGGTCATGTAAGGACCCACCTATAAGGGAAATATTTTTGGGTTTAGTGGCTCTTTTCTCTTTTATTCCTCTTACCATCTTTCAAAACATTTTTAAATCTTGGTAACAGTTTTATACCAGTATTTGACTAATCACCATGGAGCTTGTCTTGAATCTACAGGATAGACTCTAACTAAAGTCCCCAGCACGAGGATACCCCACTAGAGTTAAACTTAAAAATCTAGTAAATAAAATTGCATGTAGGTACACTATTAGTATAGTACTAGTTATATACTAGTTACTAACTAGTACTAAGGGAGATTTTATGCTATCTTACAAATGACATCAGACACACTAATTAGTTATAAAATAGAGTATGCACTTAATGTACCAGAATATTTTTAAAGTAATAAGCAGGGATATATATATATTATTCCTGTAAATCCTTAAAAATTAAAGAATACTCCAGTACAGACTTTTTTTTAAAGGTAGTACTAGTAAGGAACTAGTATACTACTAGTAGCTAACTAATATACTAGGTTTAGTATATAACAAAGTAATATTACTGTGATATAAAAATAACATGTCCTTTTCTTGGTATTAGGGCCTGGCGAGCAAAGTATTTTTACTATGGATTATAAATCTGTCCCTATTTTTTATTAAGAATTAAAGAGTTTTATTACTATAAGGTAAATAATAAGCTATGGTCTATACTACAAGCACTCTGAAGAAGTGTTAAACTAATAGGGGAATAAAAAAAGGAAACAGGTATATAGGTATAGTACCGGTTATATACTAGTTATATATTAGTTTTCTACTAGTTGCACTTTTTAACAGGATACTATACTAATATATATTAAAAAAGTACTATGGTATTTTAAAAGTATTTTATCGTGGAACTATATACTGCTAACAGAATTTAACCTATTAACCAGTAGTTATTACTATATCTAAGTAGGTAAGTCTTTTAATAATAGTTTTACACTGGTTTCTAACTAGTTTTTAACTAGTATTAACCTCCCTCAGGAACATGTTCACGTGTTCTTGCTTGTATTAATTATTAATCCAGGCCTAATATAGATAACCATATAATCAAAAATCTTGAATTTTTAATAATATAAATATTAATCTACTAGTTAGTCTGATTAACCAGCGTGTCTATAATAATATTAAGAAGTGTGGAGTAATAAATATAAATATAATATAAAAAATAATTATAGTAAGTAGCTATTAGTATACTACTAGTATTATATTACTTACTTACTAGTACAACAGGTTTTGATTACCCATCCGGACCTTAAAAGCTTATCCATTTAGGTTGTAAAGTGGTGTTTAATCTTATTATTCCAAAAATCTTTATAAATACCCTTATATATACTCCTAATATCACATGGAAAGTATAAGTATCCTCCTCCACTACTAATAAAAGTACTACCAGAGCTTATTGCAGATATTAGAGAATTAATCCAAAGTCTGTAAAATCCAGACCTAACACTGTGTAAGTATACTCTATTACTTACTAGTATAAACTAGTTTCTAACTATAACTAACTAATTTCTAGCTTTATTTCTGCGCAGTCCAGAGCTCCAAGCTCTATGCCAGAGATATAATATTAATTATATTACTAATCTTTATTAAAGCTTTGTAAAATGATGCTTTGCTTTATTATTTAAAAAGCAAAGCTTATTCTATACCCAAAGGACAGGGCCTTATAGGCTTACAGTGGATAAGAAACCGAAGGCCAGAAATAAAAGTATATTATTAGTATAAAACTAGTTTAGAACCAGTTGCTAACTAATTAGGACTATATTCGAGAGGTCTTTTAAGATAGGGATACTATTATAATAATATATACCCTGGACTCACAACTTTATCTTTTTTAATCTGTCTTTTTATTTAAAATAAATATGGGATGGAAGCGACTACATTTAAATAACCTTAAAAAGGTTATATTTGCGATTATATTATAAGATTATAAAAAAAGTAAGGTACCCTACTACTAGTACATAACTAGTATATTACTAGTAAATAACTAGTACTAACTAGTTAAATCTAGTTATTACTTTACTTCGTGTTTTTATTAATCGTTAAGATGCTGAAGGGTATTAAATAATATTTACTAAAGTATTTTAGCTTCTTAAATAGGTAATAAAATAGCCTTTAAGATTTAAATATTTTTATAGCTTAGGAATTCGGAGTATTATTACTAATATAGACAGAGGACAAATGGAAGGTAAGTATTAGTTTAAATTTAGTTATTATCTAATTACTAACTAATACCTTTCTAGGACTTGGCTATTTTCTGTAAACCCTTTCTAATAGTAATAAAAATTGGCAGTGGTATATTAAGCATATTATAATCTTTTATTGTATTTATTTTCTACGTGGAGTTAAAAAGGTTATTAGAAAATATTAACAGTATACAGAGCTTTTTAAGCGAATAATAGCTTTACTAGACTATAAGAGTAAGGAGGATTATATTAAACTAGTCTAGTATTTATTATATAAATACTAGTTCCCTACTAGTAAAATACTAGTTATTAACTAGTTTACAAATACTGCTAATCCTGATTTAAAATAGGAGGGTTAGGCTTTTTATAAAGCTAACCCAGTTATAGCTATAAAACTTAATAAATCCTGCTCTTGCATGGATTCTAAAAACTTTAATAAAGCTACAGCTTATATTAATACAGCAGAGCAAACTCATGAGAAGGGGCTAGCAATGGGAAAAGCTTTAAGTATTATAAAGGCAGTATAAATATAAGTAACTACTAGTTTTATATTAATACCTAACTAGTACCTAACTAGTATATAGTGGCTATTACCTTAATAAGCAAGACATAGCACAATATAATACTTAAGATTTTTATAAAATTTAGTATTCTTATTCTAAGCAAAGTGGGTCAGACCTATTCGCAGAGAGTTTAAAAAGAGGTTGTAAGTAAATACCAGTTATTAATTAATTATATACTAGTTACTTATTAGTATACTATTAAAGTGTAAACATAAGTAAAAAAAATTATAATCTTATTAAAAATAGCAGCACCCTATAAAACGTGCAAATAAGGCTATTAAAACTACTAATAAACTATCACAATCTTAAAAAGTCTTATCTTCAGGGTTTCCTTGTCCAGAAAATTATTCGAGCTCTCAAGGCAGAAAATCACTACGTGGACAAGGGCGCAGACAACAGCCCCGAAACAGGTAATTAAAAAATTCAAGGTACTAGTACAATACTAGTTATTTACTAGTTACTAACTAGTTTTAGTTTTTATAATAGTACTAGTACTTTTTTATCTTTTTATTAGCAAGCAATGCTTAATAGTGCCGAAATATCTTATTAGTAATAACAAGCAGATTTACTTTTACTATAACAACGAGCCCAGCTAGAGCAGTATTAGTTATTAACAAGCCTAGTAGTAAATAGGAGGCTAGACCCAAGTGTCCTGCTAAACCAAGGGCCTACTAGTATAGGACTGGTCCCTAACTAGTTATATACTAGTACTAAACCTGTATTATCACCTCTTTAGGTCTCTACACAGGCTATTATAAGTCAGCCACAAGTAAACCAGGCACAGGCTATATTTTCTACAGATATTAAACTAGTCAGGGGCCTATCTAGTTAATTTCCGAATATCTAACAAATATGGTCTTTTAATTAGAGGAATAGAAATTTATATAGTGTATTATTAATTACCGTGTATAGTAACTATATATAAATATAATTATATCAGGGAGTGGATGGCTGGTATAAAACCAGTTATTTACTAGTTTATAACTAGTAGAGAAAATTCTTAAATATATATTTTATAATATACTTGTTATTATTTTAAGTATACTATATAACCTCGAAGGTTTTAATATTCTAAATAACAACAACTAGCTTTTAGCTAGCTATTTAGCAGTAGCTATTAAAGTCTATATATTTAACTTATTTCTAATAAACAACTAGCTTGCAGCAGTTCCCAAGCAGGCAAATTGCAATATTAGTGCTTATAAAGTGGCTAACTAGTTAGTAACTAGTTAAAACTAATAGCCCTTATTATCCCCTGCATCTCATCTGATTATAGGGCCTTAGACTTTTTTCATAATATTTAGTATACTGCAGCACCCTCCACCATGTCACTTTCAGCATTGTGTGACTGGTCAGGAACTGGTTTGCTACTAGTACCAGACTGGTAACGCCCTTACTTAATAATAAGGTACCTTAAACAAGTTCCAGTGTTCACAGTAGGGGCGTTGGCCATATTCTAAACTAGTTAGTACTAGTATTAAACTGTATTTATAACATACTAATTCCAAGCCCACTGTTTCTTTTTTAGCAGACACCACATAGGGAACACTTTCTATAATACAAGCAAGTATAACAACGAATAGTATTATAATTAGGCTAATACTAGTTAGCTACTAGTATATAACTAGTTACTAACTAATTATATACCTTATTATCCATTAAGAGTGGGAGCTCAGGGAGCGAAGAATTATTATATTTATATTAATTAGTTACTAGTAGCTAGTTAGTAGGATACTAGTAGCTTACTACTCTTTATTAGTTCTACCTGCTAGTATAGTAATAATAGTTGGAGATAAACTACTTAATATAATTAGTATAATAGTATAAAACTAGTAATAAACTATTATTATACTTTGTAAGATTAATAACCTGCTTTTTCTTAGGTATAGTATTAACTATAGTAGATATTTACTTTTGCAACTTAAAAGTATTATCTAGAAAAAAAAAAAGATACTACTTTATAACCAGTTAGTAACTAGTGTATAACTAGTTAGATATTTTTTTTTACTTTTAGTTTTAGAGTATATTGCAAAACTAATCTTCCTGTTAAAGCCTGGTTTAACTATAATCCCATAACACAAAACATGCTTGCAAAGATTAGTTATAAATTTATAGTATTTTAAAATACTAGTTAATAACTAGTTACTAACTAATATCTAACTAATATACTTATAGAACCTAAAGGGTAATCCTCTACACAACAGAATACTTCCTAAGGGTAAATTACCACCCTAGTTATAATCTTTGTATTACCATCACCATTATCAACCTCAAATGTCTCCTAAATTAAAAGTAGGATATTAGTATTATACTAGTTAAGAACTAGTAAAATATAGTAAAAACTTACCTTATTATACTTAGGCCAGTTAATTTCTCCCTTTACTCCCTTGTGCAGATACGCCTTGTAGCAGGGCTAAATAAGGTAAATATTACTCTCCAACCAGTATTAAACTAATTTCATGCCATTATCTTACCTCTTTCGAGAGATCCGCTATTATTAACAGCCAGGCGGGCGCGTGGAATCGACAATTTGTTATAAAAGGAAATAAAAAATAACCGCTAAGCCAAAATTTGTGGGTGTGTAGGCGGGTCGTCACCTGACCACCTGAAAGTGGTTTAGCTTCCCAGCGGCTAGGCGAGCCCACTTTCACCTCATCTGTAGTCTCAATGCGGCGCAGGTCCAATGCAGATATTGTAGATCTATACTAAACTAACATCATACTGGTATAATATAATACAAGCTTTTATAAGATTTAATTAATAATTATTCTACCAATTGATTGCTTGATGTCACAGTGCCAGCCTACCACCTTCCTAATGTAACCTAAACTGTTTTCCCCATTTAATCCTAGGCTTCAGACCATGTCTTGCTTATTATTGTGTGCTTGTCTGCATTCTGTCTTGTTAACTATGTCTACCTGTTGTACCTACTTACTCACTGATGCTGGAGAGAGATTTGCAGCTATAAGAAGTAGTAGATAGAAATATTATATTTGCTTCCCTCCCTCCATTAATAATTATTATTTGTATTGGCATTGCGATGGCGTATTGATTTTATTGTTTTATAGATACTCTTGCATCGGCTCGGAATATGATAATCCCCATTAAGTATAAATAGGGGGTAATATCATGTCGAATACTGTGGGGGATCCTCCAAGATTCCAAGTCGTGCGATTGGCCGATTGCTCAGCCTTGCGGACTGAAAGCAACCCCACATTACCACATAACAGTTTGTTACATCCAAAATAATAATCGGTATGAAAAAACTTCTATGGTGCGTGTGTTTTCAATAAAGGTAAGTGGACCTAAGTGCCCTGACGGCCAACAAGGGCCGTGCTCCATTTCCAGGTGGCGGGTAGAATCTAGAATGCCCTGCGATTGGACAAGTGATGGTCCTTTGCATGTGCTATTGCTTCATTGCTATTTTTACAAAAATCCTTCGCCTTTTGAATGGTGTGACTTGTGCTCTATACGGCTGCCACTGGCGAGCAAGCGAGGCTGCCTGATCATACCCGCTTATTATGCTCATTTCATACTTCGTCCTAGTAAGACCTGTGTTGTCAAAAATGTCTTCCCTTCTCTACTGAGGCAACTATTCAATGACATTGATACCTTGAATACACCCAAAAATAAATTGGTCTTTCGTCCCTGGTCAAAACAATTCAGTCCCGGCTAAATCACAGTCTTTAAGCATTCTCAGATAAAGAGGGCAATTAAGGCCCGCCGTCTGCAGAGAATGATTGAGATATCCACGCTTAAGAATGGAAGGATGAACTGCCTGCGACCTGCAGTGGCCTATGTCCTGAAAACCGACTCAATAGAAATAAATGCATAGGTATTTAAAAGTAGTCGTAAATATAATTCAAGATACCATAGTAAATACAACGTTGCAGTCTACTCACCCATGCATTCATATACTCAGTGGTGTAGGGAACTCGTTATAATTGATAGGAGCAGCTATTTGTTGATATTTAGAATTCAAGAGCATGGCTACTCTAAGAATTGCTCCACGCTCCAGTGACGCTGCTATTGAATTCAACATTCCAGTCCCATTCTGCATGCTGAAATGGACCGAACATGTCAAAATTGATGGTCCCGAAAGCTGACTCTTGAACGCTATCTGAGCCACTCAACTGGGTTAATGATGTTATGTACTCATTGGAATCTTCGATTTTAGTTATTTTATGACTATTTGAACATATTCCCGCTGATAAGTGTTGCCTTTAATACAATCTTTTAAGGTTGTTAGGGGGGTATATTAAAAAGATGAGCTGCTTCACAAATAATGCAGATTGCTTGGTTTTTTAAAGTGGAAATTGATGCACAGGATCCATGGTTCTAAATGTGACTCCTTCACTGAACTGCCTCCTTTATCGCATTGACTAATGTAAAATACTTTGCGAAATATATTGAACAAAGATGTCTAAAACACCCTCACATATCTCGGGTCAGAAGTTACCAGTCAATCCCGTTCCCTTGAGCTTAGTCGCCACCTCTCTGGCCCATCACTACTGCCACTTCACGGTCGTTCCTCCTATTCTCGCCTCCTCTACCCAAAAAACTGCAAGATGACTTCTCAGAAGCTCTTCCACGGTACAGTTCAAGAAGGTCCTCTGAGCTTCTAAAACACCCATCTCGCCGCGCTTTACCTTGGCCACCACTCTTACAAATGACAGCGCAAGACCGTCATCGCCTCCATGATGACATCGTTTGGTAGTGGGAATATTATACACCACTTCGGAGCCAGAGTGAAAATCGTTTACACGAATGGTGGCTGCATCGTAAACGATCTCCCCTGTGGTGCCTGATATACGTCCAAAACGCTTGCTTATAGCATCTGCGACAGCGACCATAAGGAACTGAACAACCTTTGCAGGGCGGTACCGGGGCTCAGTGCCTAGGTTGCCTGCGCAGAGCTGCTGCTTTGATGACAAAGAAGATCTGTTGGGTCTATTCTTCTGGCATTGAGGGAGTGGCAGAAGTTCGTCCTCCCACTCTATGGTGATCATTTGATCATCACACACATCATTGTCGGACTCCCAGACACAGCGCCCATACCAGTTTCTCTAACTCACCTGAGATGCAGGGGTTTTGTCGTCATAGTCCTCACCTGACTTCTAATAAGCGCTTTGCCGCAAAAGACAGTCCCCGCTTCCGAAGCACATCCTCGATATCAGGCACTATTGCATTGGCAGGACGATCGCTGTTGCCTGCCCTAAGTTGCTGATGCAAATAGAGCGATTTAGCACGGTATTGGCATGTCGTCTCCACAGAACAGCTCAGGCAGTTGGTGGCTGCACCGGCACCTGAGGGCTTATTGGATTGCCTGAAGAAGTCACTTTTGAAGGGAGATGAGGTGGTTCGGGGTTGGATGCAGAAGTCGACGAACAGAGAAGTCAGAGAAGAAAATCGATGTCGTGGCATGACTTTGTGAGAATCGAAGGTGCACTGGTGGATTCTTTCGCCAAGGACCTCTGCATATAATCAGCAACTGTCACGATAACTTGTAGTCTGCACGGCACATACCGCACGTAACAATGTCCGAAGTGCTTCCAGCCAACTGTTTCAGTATGTTCAACACTGATAACGTTGCCCACTGCTCGATCCTCACGAACAAGCTTCCGTAACATAACTTGGGGGAGGCTATGCCGTAAAACCAAGCCAACAGCAAAAATTGCTTCGGTTTGCAACATCTCCCATAACCTCAAGAGTGCCCCATAGATACAAAGCAGGTCACTCAGCCACGTTGCTAGCGGTTTCTCACACAGAATATGTAGCCCTAGAGGCGCCACAGCCTGGACAACTGCCGCATGAAGTTCATCCAACAGGCATACAAGTACTGCATCAATCCCTGGTCCGTCACCGTCCCTGTCGTGCGTTCCAGCTCTCGTCGATTGACTTCATAGCTGACGAACTCCTCCCAGCTAGTAAATGCCTGGCCTTCAAGCGGCTCACCTGCCCCCAGATAATTTCACCGAATGCTCGCCTCTTGAATTCGGATGGCTCAGCTACTGCGGCAATGATGCCTTCACCGGAACTATGAATTAGCTCAGCATAAGGATAGCCACGGTATCCTGCACCTATTACAAGGATTCGAGGTTTTGACTCCAAGGAGACCTTCGAGTTGGGTTCCAGGTGGCTCTTCTGGAATGTGACAGGTACGATTACAGGGCCTTTGGGTCTTGTATGCCGAAATAGCTGCATTTTGAAGGCATGCATATAACCTGAAGAGATCTGAGAGCTTTGGGGATTGAGGCTGCAGACAGATGATGGATCTTGAGCTCAAGCTATTGGAAGCCGCTATTATCAGGAATTTGAGGTACTCGAGTTAGGGGGCTGAGTGAAATCATTTCGCGGCCGAATATACAATGAGTTTAGCCTGATGCTCATCTGGTCCCGGTGGAGACTACAGTCTCTGACCTACATATTGGAGATTTTCCGAAATCACTAATATGTAACCATATTCTGGAACCTATTACCGTCATCCTGACACACACTACACCTTACTGGGTTAGCTGTGTATCTATATATACAGCATCTTTCATTTCATGTAACTTAACAGTAACAATTTCTTTACAGTCACTACAACACTCTTACAACTTGCTCTATAGAACCGCCCCCACATTTCACGCCCGATCTATTGTCAACGGCATGTCCCAAAATAGATATTCCTGGTTGGATGTGACGGGATTAAGGAGCCGGCGGAAAATGGGGCCGCTATAAGACCTTCTTATGATTTTGACCTGTGATTCGCCGCTTCCCGTAAATTGCCCTTGCATGCGATTTAATGGAATGTAACATTAATTACTATGTAGTAAGGCATGCTCAATTCCAGGAATGAAGAAGTTCCCATGGTACATAGGTCTGCCCACTGACAAATTCAGCAAGCAATCACGACACGTCCAGATCTCGAACTCCATCGCTTAATAGATTATACAGCGGATGATTTCTTGCTTATGTGTCTCTCTTAAGAAGCTTAGTCTGTCAAGTCCTTATAATTTTGTTGATTACAGCTTGGCTATTCAAGACTGAGTTATTAACATGCCAAACTCGTCGATATCGCAGAGACTTACGGAGCAAAAAACTCCAGAGCAAGAATCCCCAGATGAGATTTTTTCAGACGCTGAAGAGGAACGACATATCCATGGAATCAAAGTAAGCGTGTTCAGATTAAGATTAAAGTGTTACTAACAGCTGTAGTGGTTTCTTTTAGTTGCTAGCACATTGACAGGCAGTTTTGTCTATGCTTTGGATAATACTATCGTTGCTAATATTGTACCCGTTCGTTAGTTCTTAATTGCCGCAAGAAAGAAACTCTGACCTTTAAACATAAAGGCTATTGTTAATCATTTCAATGCGGTCGAGAATTTGCCGTGGTTATCCGTTGGGTGAGTTTGAATACGAAAGACAATTTAATAAGCATCTCTAAAAATCCACGGGGAGTAGATTTATGATCGGTGGACTGTCAATGGTTCTTATTTACGGCAAGCTATACACTTTATTTAACTCGAAATGGCTATATATCGCGTCCACTGTTATCTTTATGGCTGCTTCTGCAGTCTGTGGCGCCGCTCCTACTATAAACGCTGAGATCGTTGGACGAGTTTTCGCAGGCGCAGGTGGAAACGGAATGTACTTTGGTATTCTAGACCTTCTATCAACAAATACAACGAGCCGTGAGCGTCCGCAATACTTGAGCTTGACGTGAGTCCGCTACGTGAATATGATGACAGACTTGTTGACAAGGAAGCAGAGGCCTAGTCTGGGGCTTAGGAACCGTCCTTGGCCCAGTCGTTGGGGGTGGGTTTGAAAAATATACCTGGCGCTGGGCGTTCTACATCAATCTACTTTTCGGTGCCATTCTTATACCTACTTACGTTTTCGTGGTTCCGTCCAATGTTCCAGCCCCTGAAATACCCTACCGACAGAAGCTTTCCAGTTTTGATTGGGTTGGTAGCTTACTGAGCGTTGCCGCATTTGCAACCCTGGTGATGGCAATTAATTTTGGCGGGACTCTATATGCCTGGAAAAGCGGTCAAATCATTGCTTTGTTCGTAGTGTCAGGCACGCTTTGGATCTTATTTGGCATCCAGCAGGGGTTTACTATTGCTACCTCCTTGCAGGATCGGTTACTGCCAATGCACCTGTTTAGGCAGAAGGAACCGGCCTTACTTTTCTTTGCTTGCGCTTCAGTAGGGATGGTGACATATCCAACTGTGTACTATATACCGATCTACTTCCAGTTCACTCGGGGCGATGATGCAATCCGATCTGCGGTCAGGTTGCTTCCATTTATCTTTATATTGATTGTGGCTATTCAGTCAAGCGGCGCCTTGATGTCTAGATTTGGTTATTATAAGCCATGGTATTTGCTCGGAAGCACATTAGCCCTCGTTCCAGCGATTCTGATAGGTAAGGTGATAGTTCCTTACGGCTCTGAGATTTTATGGCTGATTAAAGCATAGCTACCATTATCCAAGTCCACACAAGACCGGCCATTCTCTACGGACTTGAAATTGTTATTGGATTAGGCGCCGGTTTATACACTCAGGCAGCCTTTGCCGTAATTCAGGCTGTTACAGCGCCATTTGAAGCTACCTATGGTCTTACTTTAATGCTGCTCGGTTCGTCCATCACGCCATGCAGTAATTGTTTAGAAAAATCTATTTAAATGCTTACAATAAACCAGCTCAACTTATAGGAATGACCCTTGGACTATCCATCACCGGTGCCATTTTTGTCAATGTGACCCAAAATGGTCTTTTCAAGTTGCTTCCCAACCTACCCCGGGAGCAGGTCTCTCAAGTTGTCTCGGGAACAAGCAGCGCACTACTGAACAAACTTCCAGACGCTGTTCGAGAACAGGCGCTGGATGCAATTGTGCACGCTTGGCGCTATCTGTAAGTGGAGTTCTTTGCTTATCTTTCCTTGTCGTATATAAACTTATATCTTCCTTAAGTTTTGCTTGTGTCAGTTTTGGGGCTGGAGTCAGTCTGCTTTGCGCAGTCTTCATGGCAGTGAGTTTTTTTCTAACATCTGCGAGCAACCTTCAGCGAAAGTAAAATTAACTTTCTACAGAATAAACGTGCCAACATGGTGTCTGCGGCAGGCGGGGCTTAGTTTTGTTCTATTTTTACACCTTGTGTACCGCATTATGTTCGTGTGTTATATTGTGGATATGCTGGTCCAAGGGGGATGTTGTACGAACATCTGAAAGGGACTTAGATTTATAGCTTTGAGGATATACAGCTTATTATAAAATCCCTTCAGAGCCATACTAAGTTGCGCATGCAAATTCTTAGATGGACTGGGACTATTTGAGACGTCATGCAGCTTTACAGAATTGAGCTGTATTTAGATAATGCGTCTACAATCAATTGGAGCACTTAAAGCATACTTTATAGTCGCTCTCCATATATACAATGTCAATGTACAATATATGGGAACTATTCATATAGCTATAAGTAAATGTACCCCACAGAGCTTGAAATAATTATCAGATCACACTACGTTATTAATCCTCCAATCTCTTGAACCAGGTTTCTTTAACACCCTTTTTCTACTACGGTATTAACACATTGGTATATCTGCAACCCTAGAGTGGCGGCCATCACAGTTGCTAATATCTAGGCGAGTTTACTGGGAATTTATCTAACATTGGACTTTCTATGGACATAGTACTATTTGTTAGAGTAACTTAGTTCACTAGTTTAATACTATCAAAGTGTATGCGTTACTCTATGCAATTTAAAAGCTTTTGCTCCGAAAGGATAGATTGGAACACTAGTCTAGAATTATTGTTTGGAGAAATCAAAGGCTAGATCCTGGTATTTATGCCAACTAGATATTTTGTATAAACACTCTGCTCTGTTATAATCTTTCACAAAGTCCTCCATAACTTGTATTCTTGAGGGTCGGCTTACGACTCGATTGTGCACTTAGAAAGAATTTCTGGTACCAGGGAGGTGGTACACAGACCCGGCATAATTACCACCGATGATGTTGTAGACATCGCGGTCCAGTCCAGGCCGGCTATCTGTAAAAAGAAAGTTGTAGTTAGCCATTTTTATAATGTCGTAAACACCATGGCAGCGCAGGAATGGAGTAGCATACCTCCTGGCTTAGTTAAAGGTATTCTGCGACCGGACCAGCACCCGGAAAGATTGGGAGGCCGTCAGCATACATATTATTAAAGTGCTTGGGGTATCCTCTGTTTGGATTGTAGGAGGCATCGTAGCTGGCCTTAACCTCGTTAGCCGTATAGATTCTGCCGTTACAGTTAACCTTGGTAAATTTGGCATCGACATTGTCACCTGCATTCTCAGCATTGGAAGTCGCACAAGCAATCGCTGCCAGTCTAAGGAGACAGACAGGCTTCAGACTCAAGACCATGAAGCAGGAGTTAGCATCTTAAACCTCTAGATACTAAATAAAATTAGCAAGTTCGTCCCCTAAGTTTGCGTGCTTTACACTAGCTAACATGATTTATATTATTTATATCTATATATAATATTAACGTAAAGAACGTTATATTTGCTTCCCCCCTCCCCTGTGATGGTTTGGTTGTCTCTGCGCTGGTAGAGATAGAACCACTTGACCATATAAAAAGGTACAAGATGACTGATCTTCGATCAGTCGCATCTAGCGCCCTCTATAGTAGCGAAGGCCTTAGTCTGAGCACCATACTGGGTTTAAGCCGTGACATCCTCAGGGCTATTTGGCCCTCCCTACCAATCACCCCGAATAACAAGCTACAACGAAGTACAGGACCTGATATTCAATATTTACGGAAACACTATACTCGGCACGACTTGGCGGTGCGGAAATATCTGACGATCCATTCTACCCCTCAGTCCTTTAGAGAGGGTGAGCACCTAGATAGGAATGGAATGCAAGAGATTCAGTTGGTTGAGATGCTGTGATTCCTGGTGTTTCCACCGAATGACATCTACTTCCTCGTTTGGCTAGTTGGCTTGTAGCTGATAGAATAGCTCCCTGCGCATCACTTCCCCTGAATTCCACAACACAATATAAAGAAAGACATTATGATTTTGCAACATATTAAGCTCTTTCCACTAAAATAAATCCGTTGTGTGTGTTTATATCTGGAAAATTACTATTCTGAGATGTTTCATGAAAGTTGCAAGCTTGCATATACCAAGGTAAGCACTGTAACAATTGCATACTTCTGAAGGCCCATTACATATTGCCTGGACATGGTTTAGCCAATTTGTTTATGTGTTTTGGCTTGGGCGGGGCGAAGGTGACGACAGGTGAAGCGATTGGGGAACTGCAATGACATTTGATTAGAAATTCTCAGATATCAACTCCATTACAAAATACAGTACATAAGACCACGGGGTGTGGAAAACAGGGCTTCCGTCCGCTCAGCCGTACTCAAGCCACGGTCAGTAGTTCAAGAGCCCTCTGGCCCTTTATGTAAGGATTATTTTAACTTAAGAATATTTTACGCTCTACACTAACGGTGCCGCATTATATTCGAACCGATTTGACAAAGAAACACGGCCTCCCCACCAAACACCTGGAGCGTTTCTTACTAACTGCTAAGGATATAGACTATCTTCTTTGTTGTTTTTTTAGTAACAATAATCACGACTACATACATAAGCGTTTAAGAATTCAGACCGCCAGTTCCCTCTCCCTATTTGCAGGGTCCGCTGCCAGAGTAGGATCTGTGGTTAAATCAAGTTCTTATTAACAAAGTAATAAGTGTTTTTATTATAAGGTCCGTTTTTACTTTACTGTCTAGATATAATTCTATCTAATTATTTCCTACCAGAATCTGTCGTTTAATCTGAAGTGGAGTAAAAACTCTGGCAAGGTTAAACACTGGGTTTGTAATTGACCCGGAGTTCCTGACAGCTTTCCGCTGTCGAGATAACAAGAGATGTGAGGTACGACTAAAACTAGCTTAATTAATAGCTAATCCATTTATAGACCAAGGAACTGGTTTCGGAAACATCCTGTTCTTGGAAAGAGTTTTATTTTCTGGGTAATTATTTATAGTATTACAAATGGCGCCTTAAAAGGCATTTTGTCTATTAATAAATTACTAGACGCGCGACCCCCAAAAGGGAGAGAGTCTTAGATTATTTAGAAAAAAATAATACCAAAGCGCTTCCATTCTTCTAAATAGTAACTCCCCAAGGGCCGAGAGCAGACAACGTGTTAACCTCCTTATTATTAGGATATTATCTAACAAGCTTGGCCGAGCGGGATGGTTTTAAGGACCGTCTACGAGTTCACAGAATTAAAAACAAGGTTACAAACAAGATAGACTGTAAGTTTTATTTTAATACAAAGATTATTTCCATACTTCTAATATGTTTCGTACGTTCAGCGAAAACATCGGCTGCCACCTGTAGCTAAGCCCTTGATCACCAGAATTGCGAACCTTCTTGAAGTACCAGTCGATACTAAAAATATTAGATATTCTCTCATTGTACTATGATCTAAAACCTGTTATAAGTATTGTGATATAGAACAGAGCATGGCCTACCATCGTGACCTAAATATCCCGCTTCGCCTTGACGCTGCCGCTCTCGCGGATTTTAAGCAGGATAAGGAAGTTGTTTTTGTTCCAGGTCTCACATCAGAGAGAGCCCAGCTTTATTTAAGATAGAGGAAGAAGCCGTACGCGAGACACTGTGAATGTATTAATAAATAGTGGGATGCTTCCTACAATAAGTATATTACTGTGAATAAATTTACAGAGTATAATACTACGTGTCTTTTTAACATTTACTGCAAATATATTCCAGAAAGGGTATATTTGGGGAAGAGCTTGGTTAAAAAAGCACCCTTAACAGTGACATTAGAAGACAATGCTTACGCGACGCGATAACTATAGTAAGTTTTTGTATATTAACTAAGCAGGTGGCGTATTATCCCGGCTGAGCCCTGTGGATGGAAAATATCCTTTTTGTTCTAGGGAGATGTCTAGGCTTGTCTAGAGTTTATTTGTAACACTATTGTTTATTAGTTAATATATGCTAGTTTTAATATTTAAGGACAAGCAAAGTATATTTTATAATATTAAAAAAAGTTAATAAATACTGCACCCTACCAGCAGCGCTATAAAAATAGCAAATAAGCTTATTATTGTATTTAACAAAGCTTTGCTCAGTTTTGTTACTTATGTGCTGAATTTATTAATAATAAAGCAAATTAGGTCCTGTACTACCGGACTTATTTGGAGACACTGCAGCCGTGATATAAACTTTTGATATTCTGTTACATGTTGGTAGCGGCCGGGCTTTGTCCTTTCTGCCTTGGAGACGAAAGTAAAAGGGCAGATGAACAGTTCTAGCAATGGCTTAAGAAAGCTACACTCTTAAACCACATCGATGAACACATGAAGATATTATTACCAGAAGAATAAGTATCATGCCCTCATCCCTGCCGCAGGACATATAAATGATGATAACAGGAGAGGGCTGTGAATTCATGTTTGATATCTAACATTCACTAGGAATTTGGAACCATATTTATAGCTAAGACTCTGTTTTAGCCCCATGCTATCCAGGTATATGTCAACTATCTGCTTAACTTTATATTAAATTAACTTCACCTGCAAATTTCTGGATTTACAAATTGCGAAAGTAAAGCGTGTCTTATTCACCTGCATTAATTCTAATTATCTAACAAGATTAAGATAAATAATGCATCCAGTCTCATGCCTTCTTAGAACAAGATGTCGCGCGCCTATTTGATGGTAGCCCAGGCTTATACTATGATTATCTGCGAACTTGACCCAGTTGCGGGCCTTCAATGGATACAACACGGGGTTCTACGCTAGTAGAACAGACATTGAGCGCCAAAGTTCTCCAGTCCCAAAAGGAGAATAATGTTCTTTCGTTGATTAACTAACCCTGACCAACTAAGGAAATTACTAACACTATACAAACTCAGATAACATATGGATGGCTTTATTTATCTTTGTTATAATCATTCGCTCAGGGGAAGGAATGGGTGGCAGAAGAACACTATACCAGCTACACGCCGGTAGCCTACTAGGGAGAATAATAATAATAAATGTATTAACTGCGCAACCAACGCGCCAACATGCTCTATCTCTCTGGCTCTCTTTCCTTAGCTACTATCTAAAGGAATGGAGGCGATTTAGATGACGCTGAGCAATTGCCAAGGCGCTAGGAGTCTTCGGATCCCAAATTCCGATGTTTATCAATCACGACCTCTTGCAAGCGAGCGCAGGCTCTCACAACTTTAATTTATCTTTCAAAACACATAGATTATAATAAAATATACTATGTCCTACCAACACATACGACCATAGGGTGTGGAAAATAGGGCTTCCCGTCCGCTCAGCCGTACTCAAACCACACGCCGGCAGGTTAGTAGTTGGGTGGGTGACCACCAGCGAATCCTTGCTGTTGTATGTCCTTGTTCACCAGCTTTTTTTGACTCGTCGGGTTTAGCGCCCTTGCCGCCCTACCGTCACCCTCCTTCATGTATCTGCCTCGGCCATGGATGGATGGTACGTGCCGGGGAGAGAGTCAATCTGGGCGTACCGTCGCTCGAGCTTTTCTATCTATTCCAATCGTATCCGTTTTTAGTTAGTTGGTGGGAGGACAACCAGAAAGGCGAACCTGACTCGATCCACTTGATATTCCGTGCCCGCACCGGTTTCACCAGAAAAGCCCTAAACTGCCTGGAACCGGACCGTGAATACTGGGCATAGATTGATGGAACTTTCGGGCCGTCCTCCGTGCATAATTACATGCTCTCAAGGGAGGTGGGTGACTACGGGCATATCCTGATAATTACGAGTGGGATCGGAATTGCCGCCCAGATCCCACATATCAAAGAGTTATTATCTTGTCATCACAATGCTACAGCTACAACACAGAACATTACGTTGTTGGTCTGGTAGCTGGATCGCAAGGGTGATTGGGAAAGTGCTCGTGAGTAGCTTTAAGAGCTTGTCAAGGGGACAATGGTTGTGTATCACCCCATTATTTTACCCATTTTCCTTGGTTTTTTTGTCAAAGATTAACTAGACATAGATGCTAAGAGTGAATGTTTACAACCCTTCAAACACTAAGAATCTCACAGTGCCTGAGAAAATCGGCTACCACGACTTGATTTCTTTCTATGGCGGTAAAGCGGCGTTGAGCGAGATCCTAACTACGGAGGTGCAGAGGTAGACTGGTAAACTTCTGGTGACAGGTAGTTTTTGATCTCATTATTTGTCTGACATAGTTGTCTTTGCTGATCAGTTAACAGTTTCTGCTCGGCGCCGAATTCGCCGGACGGTGCGACAGCTTGTGAGGAATAATGTACGGTCTGACGTGGAGCCTTTAAGCTAGACTTTCAGCCTTAGAGCGAAGGAAAAGACTAGTTATCGTTTTTTACTCCATAATTTATCAGGGTAGCGAGCAAGGACTTGACAAGTGGATTCGTGGTAATTTGTATAGAACCTTATTCACTGGAAAGCTAGCTATGGTGACGTTGGCAGGTTTTGAGATTTGTTAAATTGTAACTTAGTTACTATACAGGCAGCGGCCATCCTTGCTGTTATTTAAATCCACATTTATTTCATACACTTCAGCTAATTAATTCTTGATAAGTTTTATTCACCATTAATACATTATAATGTCCAAGCGTCCCGGTAAATTTCCTGCAATTATTTTGATACCTTTTTTTTTGGTTAAATTGTTCTATTGCATCGTCTTATGTTTTTCAAGCTACAGTGTGTTTTACGCTACTCTATGGCCATAGCTAGAGTTATATGTACGAAAATGCCTCCCGAGGGAAACTAAACAATGAAGACAAAGCATTCCCCTACGAGACTGATTCAGGCAGACAAAATGACAATGAAAGATAATCGAATAGTAAAGATAAACAACGACAAGCGGTCCTCCTGGAGATTAATGTGCCGAAAGCGCCTGTTAGATTATACTGGTAAAATAAATCCAATAGTCCCGGATATAGAGCTTATATATCCTTCCTTATAGGACAAATTAGGAATTCGTGTCAAGCCGACTGAAGTTTGACTCAAGTTCGACTTAAATATGCCATACGAGTGGTTTATCTCTCACAGAAGAATTCTATCTATCCGCCTGGCTTTTTAGTCCCTGGCCCAGTTAAAAACACATCAGGGACTTTTTCTAACTTGTGGGGTAAAGAGAAGAAAACCTTCCTTGCCAACAACAGCTAGAAAGGGACATCCTTGGCTGGGTTGTTGTCGATAAACAACCATTTACCATAATTGAGTCTCCAGAATTCCGGCAGATTTTCTGTAATATCCGCGGGATTACACTTCCATTCACATCCCGACATACCCTCCGGCAGCGGCTTATGGATGTATTTAACAGACAACGTGCTCAATTAAAGGAGGAACTTAGGATATCTTGCAAACAATTGCTATATCTTTTGATATTTGGACAAGCCAAAACCACCTCCCAATCCTAGGTATAATCGGCCACTGGCTTACAGCGTTATGATTACCAAGAGACAGCTCTTGAATTAGAGGCTCACTTTGGATCTCAGGTTGTGTATTAGGTGTGACAGGACGAGGCGCTTCAGTAAAGGTTGTATCTGCGGAAGAGATAAAGGATGTCTCCGTTGGGTCCTGAACCAAGGGCGCTGGAGTGGAGGGAGAGTACACGGGGGTGCCAGTAGTGGGAGGGTTGCAACCGGAGACGCCGCAGTCTTCATCGTCGCCGCGGTCTCTTTAGCCCACTTTATTCATCTATCCTCCTCTTGCGAAAGCTTTGCTTCAGGAAGCTGTTCCTGTATAGCAGTTCTAGTACCACCTGTGTAGCCAATCTCCACAAGCTCTGCCCAAGCCCTAACACTCCCTTCCACCCGCTCCGCGGCAGCCTCAATCCAGTTTATATAAGTTTTGCTGCCGCAACCGCTCTCCTCACATTTAGGTACTCGTGTCCGATCAGCCAACTCATACAAGACGAGCTTTTCCACATAGGCAGGGTTTGGAACTGGGATGCAGCGGTGCAGTTTCGGGCCCGGGTAGCACTTGGGGCATGGGAGCGGATCGGATCCCTTTGCGCTGCGTCGGATTCGCGAGAAACCTGGTGCACCTGAGACAGTGATTATGTTTGCCGTTGGTGGTTGACTGCAGGGGATTCTTTAGAACTTCTCGAAGCTTGCAATCGATGTATGTTGTGTCGCTGAGTGCTTTGATGGCGTGGGTTCCTAGTAAGAATGCGCGCTCTTCGCCTGCGATGGCATCGGTTCTAGGGAGTCGGAGACGGAGGATGTGATGCGAGGGAGGGTCGACCTCTGAAACGGTTGGTTGCTCGGTCAGCATCCATTGCTGAACAGCCGTGCGCACATTGTCATCTCTGTTATGTCCTGGCTCGCTACAGCGGTATAGCTTGGCAAGTTCAGTCAAGTTATCATCTCTCTTATCATCGCTGTTGCCGTCATACTCTAACTGGATCTTGCTAGCGGTCTCCAGATCACTCGTAGTGATAGAACGCTCGCATCTGTTCCCACCATCCAGGTACGCAATACACCTTTTGCTGTCTGGCGGATGGAAGTTACTCAAGTCAATTGAAGATAAAGGTAGGAAACGTTCATCCAATATGCTGGTCATGAAGGCTATCGGATACCTAGGCACCTGGTTGTACCATCCAGTTGGGGTATATCAGCCGTCCCTGAGCGGAAAGGGGCTCAGGGAACCAGATAGGCTCTGGTGAGGGGAAAGATCCCCAGCCTCCTCTGAACTAGGGCTAGGCACATAACGAGTGAGCTCTGACTAGGCACGGGACTTTCTCAGGTTGTGGCACTGCAGGATTGAGACCCCTGTTCCTATCGCGCAACACTAGCGAGTCAGAACAATCAAGATGATGAGATAGATCACCATTGGCGTGTGAGACAGGGCTGCATCGCGTAGATAGTGACTGGCAGGGACTTGTTTCCTTCTCGCTGGGTTTCCTTCTTGGTCTTAGACTAACGAGGTCTGCTAAGCACAGCTCTCGCTGTCTTATGATGCGTTTAGATGCATAAAAAAATTGTGTACTAGCATAAGTCTAAGTGGAGGAATAGTGTGAATGTACGCTCATCACAACCGATTACACCCTCACCAAAGCTTCATACATATACCCATATCTGGCGGCCTTACACAACAGTCTCGCTAGCCTCCAACCCCATGCACGGACACATAGAATGAAGGTCGCAGTCCGCCCGAAGAGAGCCTTCGTCCATCCCACATCCTCCGTTGTAAAGCCATCAATACGTTCAAACTCGTTCTCACCCATCAGCAGCTCCTTGTCTTCTATATAACCCTCCATTGACGCACAGCCTAGGCTCCTCAAACTCCTTCTTGATACTCTCCAGGGACTTCTCGACATTTTGAATAAACCGTTTAAACCGCGGGTTTTCAACGGCAGAGTAACTTTTAAATGCTGGACAAGACCGATTTCATTCGCATTGTATACACTCCCTCCAAGATGCCATGTAACGACGGCACCTGAGCAGCAAAGGGTTTGATTCATACACCACGACAAGGCTTAAGCATACAACAAAAACCAGCAATACATAAATCCAAGCAGGCAGCAAAGCTACAAACAATGTCAAATAGCATAAAGATAACGAGACGGTGTCACGAGAAGTAAAAAAGCAATCAAAAAAGCTTAATGTTCTCAAGAATATCCGCCAATCCATTCTCGTCCTCCTTGGTTTCCTTCGGCACGACCTTCACCGGAGAGACAGGATATGCGCCGGAGATACTAGGAAAGAGGACGCGGCCTTTTGGTGTTGACATACTCTCGACGGGGGTCCAGTAGACCTCGGGCGACACGGACGGCGATGCAGCCGGTATGATCAAACGCTGTCCCAAGATTGGCTTTCCGTTTCGTGAGCGTTCAATTGGGGTTGGGGTGGGAGGATCGCTGTAGTCATCATCGGGCGTTCCAGGCGCAGAGCTTGAAGGAGAAAGTCCAGGCACCGATTCTGCATCGTCGTCGAGGTTGAGGTCCTCTCCAGTCACGATAGCATTGTCGACAACGGACTTGCCCGAATTATTTGGCTCGGAATGTGACACTATTTTATCCCATCTTTGAACCGATTTTTGAGCCCATTTGTACCATCTGTCTGGATCTGAAGAGAACCCAGGAAGTGGAACAGACACTTTGGATCGATTTTCGGGGCTCTGGAGGCCCTTTGAAAACAGGCACCAAACCTTAACACGTTGGTAGATATTATCGAAATCAGTTTTGAACCATTCTGTGTGAGTCGCGTTGCACTTGAGACATTTATGCTTGTATCGATGCTGAGTGAACTCCAGCTTCAAAACCGTTTCGAATACCTTCGAGTTTGGACAGTAGAAGGAGCATCGTTGCGTAAGATTAGGATAGCACTTCTTATGTTCACTAGCCCTTCGCGAGAGATTGTCAGAGCGCCCGAGCTTGCACATGCCTTCCGCCTCTTCACACTCAAAGATGTATAAATAATCTCTTTTATCATTCCAATTGTGAGTAATGAATTCTTGACTTATCCTGCGGTCTATCATCCGAAGTTCGTGGGAGAGCTCATCCCTGACGAGTTTGTCGATCTTGGTTTGATAAGGTGTGAACTCCAACTTGGAACTTCCCTCGTCATCGCTCGACTGTGCATTGACATTTCTCGGCGGTGTTCCTAGACTAACAGCTGCACTGTCTTGCGGTTGAAGCTCGGAGCTCCACTGGTGCACGGCTGCTTCTATGATTCCATATGATCGCCTATGACGCCCGCAGAGAGTAAGTGTGGCCAACTCCCTTAACATCTCTACTCTCGTTTCATCATCAGTCGTAGTCTCGTAGCTGTTCTGAAGCCTTTCGTGTAATCTGCTGATCCGAGGGATATCGTGCAGCTTCGACGTGCAGGGTTTTCCATCGTTCGTGTATGCGGGACACTTGTTAGTACATTCTGGGTGCAAGGACAATAAAAGATGAAATGGAATGAAATGTCTCTCTTTTGCCGGCATATCTACCTACCAAGCTTGGCTGAATACATCCAACTTTGTCCAGTGGACGATAGAGGCCTGGGGTTCACATTGCTTATCATATGGCGCTCAGCCCCCAAATCAAAAGCAGTCCCGCGGATCCGGGGCAAGAAATGTGCCCAGCGACCCCTGCGGCACCGGCGTCAACAAACCCCTCTCAATTTTTGCCAAAGGATCGCTACCCCGGCTTTGGGAGAGACCTGCGAGTCACGTCCATTTTAAAGACGTATGATTGGTCCGGGGAACGAGTGAGCTGTGGGCGGCCCGTCCCAGCGGCGTGGTGGATACGACGAGCTCCTTTGATCTCAGGGGGCTGGGACTGGCCGAACTGTCGGATTTGTTCACGAGGACAGGGTTGAGTCCATATCGGCGAGGGGAAGGTAACATTTGATTGGCTGAGCAATATATTCCGTGTGTCTGTTCCTTCAGCTCTGCTCTCAATGACAAATACTTTTTTGATTGCGGTCTGAGCCTGAGACCGAAAGGTGTGACGGTCATCTCGCCTTCAGCCTCATGTCATATCAGCTTCGAAAAGAATAGTGAGAACAAGATATGAACCGAGAATATCCGATAATATTTACCTACAACTGCAATAGCCAAACCTAGAATGAGATGTGAAGATAGCCTGTCGGAAGCAATGTCTATCCAGTTTTGCTTTTTCAGGCGCTTTGGCGGCGTGTCATTTCGAAACCACTATGTTGACGCACTAGTCTTTTAGTGCTTGGAAGGCCCTGTCACCTGAACAGGACTTTTGCTGACATCGCGCTTGTGACGGAGGTTATCGGCTCCAAAATCCAATGGTACTACTAGGCTTACCTGTAGGCAACGACAAGGTCCGGGTGTTTTCTAACGGCCATTCCAGGCTGCTACTGATACTGTACATACTCTATCATAGAGATAATAGTGTTATGGAATGCACAGGGGAAGGAGGGCAGGATGAAACTGAATCGGCTACACGCACGTAGCCTACTAAGGAACGGATGCCTTTATAACGATAGGCTCTCTATATTCAATAACTAACTTCGACGACTGGCTATTCAATACGTGGAGGGGTCAGTTTCTCAGAGAAAATGAACTATCACGCACTATACTGGGATTTGATGATATTACTTCCGGATATGTTACTACTGCTGGGATGTAATTTATCAAGCACAAGTGGAATGAGTATGATGAAAACACATTCCAAGGATTTGGTGGTTTCCTCGAATGGGAAGTTCATGCTTTTGTTTCAAGGGCGCAGAGAGCGGATCATGCTGGTCTAATAATAAACAAATTTTGAATCTATTGACCGACCGTCAATTCTGATGATCTGATGTTAACAAGGTATTCTGTTTGTCACAGTATTTGTCGAGGAGACTGACCTGTTTTAAGACTCCAGCGATGGCCAGACACCTCAATGCGGGGCTGTGGATGAGTATTTGAGCATTTTGTGTGCTTCTTGAAGAAACCAAGATCTGCCCGAAGGAGATGGAAGTGGTGGTTCTGGATGATTGGACATGAACTCAGCGCGTCGTGAAAACTCTGACACGTTCACTACCTGCAACGCCAACGACGAATAGCCAATTCCTGTCTCCCATCCTGCCTCGCTACAAATTCTGCAATCGACGTTTATCACATGATCGCAGGTTTAGTAAATGAGTCGAGAATGACATTACGCCGGCATAAACAGTAGCAGATTGACATACTTTTGGCTGTCGTCTTTACATTCTACGAAAGCCTTACTCGTCAACGAAAACCAAAAGTGTTACGTGTAGCATTCTCTGCGTAAATCTACTCGCTCCTCCGATATTATACATCGTGATTTGAGTGAGGGGATACTTTAGCCTGGATCTGGAAATAAATAGACATAGCTTGATCATATGTTTCATGTGAAGTCCAACCATCCCTGCCCATGATTCCCGATAACGCGTCCCAGAAGTCCTGTACTTCATTCCAACCTTCACCATCTTCATAATGTTTACGAATTTCTTCGGAAGAGAAGTCGATCGGGCACTTAGACGTATGGCCTAGTAAGTCCCACTTTCTTCAAATATCTTACAGTAAGCATAATAGGTCAGACATGTCGGACTATCTCATCACTTACTTCTGTATCCTTATTAAAGACTCTCGTAGTGGTAAGATGTCTCCATCCCATGTATTCCCAACAAAGCGGATCGGATCGGTCATTATCCTGCCATTTGGATACCGGAACAATCTGCTTAAAATAGGGTTCCTCTCTGCTGTATATTTCTCATACAGATACAATAGTATAGACTTGGTGACTTGGCTCTTAACAGCAGTTTGCATACTTTCGTCCAGCTGCTTGAAATTTTCAGGAAGTTCTAGTATCAATTCACCGTTATAGTCGAGAAACTGCGGATGACGGGCTTCTAGGAATAAGGGACCAGCCCATGTGGTTTGCCAGTCTATGATACTGGTGATATTGCCATTATCATCGACGAAAATATTAGGGGTGCGAAGGTCAGAATGCCATAAGAACTACCCCGAAAAGTCTTCCTCTCGTGGAATTAGATGAGGAGCAACAGAAAGATATCTCCGGAGAAGAGAAACGTGTTCAGTAGGGTTGTTTTGGCTGTGTGAAACGAATAACGGGTCGTCAGGAGAACGTGGAGTTGCATGTTTCTGAATCCAAGTTATCTCTCGAAGGGCAAGAGCCTGCATATAGTCTATTGCAGAAGCCCCTGTATAATTATTAATTTAAATCAGCGATAAGAAATGGAGAATCACGCATACATGGCCCACGATCAATATCCATATTGCCCCGCTGTTTACTCCAGAATGACATGTCCACCATTGGTCCAATAGAAAATTGCTTTGCAATTTTGTTCTTGAGTTCATGCGACAAGGTATCTCCTTCAATTATTGCAGGATGAGATCCAGGAGGTGCGTCTTTACTATAGAAAAGGCATCCATGTCTATCCAAGTTAGAAAAGTATACGAAATTTGTATTCATTAGTCATGAGTATACATACTCTGAAAATTTCAACAATAACAACTTTTGTTGGATGGTCACTATATCTTCCATTGTTTGGATCTTATGCTCAAGGTCCATGTCTGTCCAAATGTCTGCGAGATTTTTGCCCGGAGCATGCTCCATAATGATGTATTCAGCACCTACACGATTCGTCGAGTCAACTGCAGAATTCCATGCAAGAACTTTAGGGACCGGTAAGTGGAGCGTGTTTCTTAACTAAGGTTATGTCAATCGTTAGTGTGCAAGTCTAAAAATGGTTAAGTAGCATGATCAACAATAAAGCTACTCACAAAGTCCATTGTTGCAACCTCTGATGCTGTTGTCAAAAAAGCTGGTCCAGCATTCGGATTCGGAATTCGGGCGACAACTGCTTTCCCGTTGGCCATGGTGAGCTGGAAAGACTTGTTATATGATCCTTCCCCTAACTTTTCCATACTGACACAGGAGTCCGAGGATGCCGACTCCATGGCGACTTTCTGCAGTTCGAGTATATCAAATTCACGATACCTCTCTCGAAGCTGCTCTTTTTCGTCCCAAACCCATCGTCCACTTGTATAACCGTAGAAATCGTGTGGATTTCCGACGACATTAGCCATCTGAGAAGGAGAACGTTGATGTGAATAACTTCGGATTGGGAAAGACAACTTGGTCACTCTTGACAATACTGGAAAAGTACTCTGAATTTTCATTAAAATGCGTGGGAACACAGGCATGTTTATTGCATTCATTAAGGAGAATCATGGGAATAGTCTTGCAGGAGGCATCAACTTCAGTCCGTGGTATTCTTGGACATTAGTCATCACCCCTTAGACTCGCCTGGAACCCATGACCGTGTACACAAAGATAAAGATATCACCGAAGAGCAGGCAAATGCAGCAAATGAAGAAATTGAGCGTTTGAAGAATAATAATCCACGGAATACTAACTCTCGTCACCCGTTGATTTTCTTCGAGCATGGCGTGGACACTCGGAGAGCCTCGAATCAATTCTTAGAGGTTTGTGCAACTATGACGGCGATGATGGTGCAGCTTTTCTCCCAATCATGGTCCAATACTGTAGGTGGCCTTCCAAAATCAACGCAACATGCCGAATCAAACTAACTACCTTTTTTTTTTTTTTTTTTTTGCTTCCTTCCTGCGATGACACGGTCTTGTAGGCTTTGGCTTTCTCTGGTTAACTTGCTGTGTTATGGTCATTTTGGTCATTTTGTAAGTCATTCCCAGTCATGCCCCGTCTCATACCCCAGTTCATTGTAATGGAGCAAGGATTTAGGGCTATTTAGGTACTCAACTATTCATGGTTCACAGTTGAGTGTTGCACGAAATTCTACTGACTTTCTCAGGTGGGCCAAGTCGGATCTTGCATCCCCGCAGCAAAAAAAGCTGGAGTAAAAATAACTAAATATGATCCAGCCTTAAAATTTCGACACTGATTAACGGTTACATCTATATCTTTTGGGATTAGTAGGGTAATGCACTAATCTTCATACAGTACATTTTTGATGGTATTGGCATGGGCTGCAGATTTTAGCTTGCGTGATGGTAGTGCATGTATAAATTTGTTCCCAATATTCTCGGCCTTATTCGTAAACAGTTATGTTATTGTCGCAGTTAGTGTTCCTGCGCCTCCTTGTTGCTCCTTGTTGAAGTCCTCTTTCTACGTGCTCCAGGTATTACATAGATAGGGGGCCTACCAACAATATGGGGCATGGGTTAGATTGAGCAATCGGAATTCCCTCGGCAGCCTTTGTCTGGATTAGGTATGTTGGGGTCCGTTACATATATTAGCTTTAAGAGTGTTGTTATGTATTGCGGCTTTGGCGATGCTGGATGGCATATGCCTTATCACTTCAATCAGGTGAGGATAAACTGCTTTATTACGATACTGTATGGTAAAATCTTCGTTTCCTTCATTATTGTCATCTTTAAACTTACTGTATGTTGATTTTGGCCAATGGTCACGGCTGCTCCATTCGCTGTGTTTGGATCCTTCACTACATCAATTCTCTAAAGCGGGATTCAGGGTCGGTTTACTGTGACCCCGCTTTGTACAACATAATTACCCTAATTTTAATATTGGCAGTATTGAACGCTCTCCTTTTCAGATTCCACCATAATCGACGGCCTGCAGTCTATCGAATAAATAGTTCCCAGGATTGATGTACCTCTAAATTTGTACTGCATTCTAAGCCCTGATACCCCAATATATACACATTAAATTGGGTAAAATGGATGAGACAGGAAAATCTTCAGTACTCCTGAGTCGAGAACGTGCCAAGACGGAAAGACCTTGCTTGCTAGTTATCCATAGAGGACCATGGAATCGTCGAGGTCTTTTTACAATTGGCTATTGGATAATTGCCAGCTCATACTTACAGTCAGCCCCTCCGGCCGAGAACAAGGTTAATTGATGTAACTCAACTAGCTTCCTCCCTTTTCCAGAATTCAGCACACATCTTCTAAAATGACTACTGCCACCTATGTAACTCCTGATCTCGTCCTGGGCGAATATCCCGGCAACACATCTTCATAAGAAGAGAACTAGCAGTTGAATGGTCAGGTAATGGTGGACAATGGTGTGGCTACTGGAGAAATAAATGAGATTGAGGAAGCCCGTGACTTGACTCTGGAGCCCGAGCCATACTCGACGCCCGAGGCAGCACAGGCACCAGAGACAGATTATGACCTTGAGGTACAAGAGCCAGAGCAGGTTCCTGAAGCAACTGAAGCTATTCCGGAAGGCACATGGTGTTCTTGGGGTATTTCGAAAGAAGCAAACAAGAAGAAGAAAGTCCAGACAGCCTCTGTTTATCCGTACGAGCGGCTATGGGAACAATTTAGTGCCTTAAGTTTTGCTGGCGAGTTATCGTCAGTCTCTCCTCATCCTGATCTTCTCTTTCATGCTAAGCTATACGTTTTAGCTACAAATCTCCTTATTTCGCCATTACGTCAACAATGTCTAAAGTCTCTTCACGGAGATCTCTGTGACTACTCACTGAACAGGGAAAATTCGTCCCTCATTCTGACTCTTCTCAAGCTCACCTACGAGCATACTGGGAGACATGAACCCGGAGGACGGTCCCCACTGCGAAGCTTGGTTATCCAGTAAATTGCTTGCGAAGTACGAACTTTGGCAGATCAAGAGGGATTTGCGGCACTTTTGGACTTGGATGGAGAGATGGGCTCTGACCTTGTCATGAGGTTGGCGATGTAGAACGAAGCAGAGAGATAATTCGCAACTCCATTGGACTTTACCATCTAATCTGTTTCAGTCAGTTGTCGGTGTCTGATCATTTGTCCAAGGTGGCGTGTTTAAGATGTTTCATGATGTTTTAATGTCGTCATGAAAATTGTGGACAATTACCAGTCACAATGGTTGCATCCAATAATACTCTTGTCACAACAAGACCGCTCTGGAATGGAAGGGATTGCTATTCTTAGGTCCCTACTGAGGTACTTTATGCACTTAATAAACTCACAGTAAGGGAGAGCTACATTCCCTCCATAGTACAAAGCCATATTTAAGAGAACCTGCCGTCACTCGTTCGCAGTTGAATACTGTCTACGAACTTCCTTGCCACTAGAAGGATGATTAAAAATGTAAACTAGAAATATAGCCTGACCTCTTTATCCATGTACGTGCGATGGCCCCGATCTATTTTTAAGCTGGTTAGATTTAGAATATCATACGTCGTACACCATATCCAATGTTGACCTGCTGCCCGTCATCGGTTCTGACGCTAGGGGTATATCTTTTAGTGTTAGGTTACAGGTCAGGTGGGTTGTAGGTATGGTCTTGTTAATAAAACCAATCTGTGGCAGTTAACTATCTAGTATAGTGCTCTTTTGTTTTGGATAAAATATATCCTTATTTATATCCTCTACCTTAGCTCGCTTCGCCTATATAAATGCTTGGCGTTTAGCAGGATTAAGCACTGCTTTTGTCCAAAGCCTTTTAAGGGTTTTGCTTTTATAGATATCCACAACAAATATAAACTTTCGCACCTGCTTCTTCTTTTTAACCCACTTGTTTTTAATAATATTAACAAAGTTAAAAACATGCAATTATGTTTCCTCGCGGCGCTTCTACACAGCAGTATGTATAATTAAGTTGTTAATATACTTTGGCCTGTTATTAAGCTTAATACTGCCTCCTGGAAATTCCTGGATATTGGGGTGACTATTTGTTTTAGATCTTTTAAAGAGTACGCGATCTTTTATAAGGAAAAAATCAGTGTTCCTATATTTAAGCCGGGTTAGTATTTGGAGGTGTAAGATTTATATTATACAAGATACTCTGGAATATAAAAAGCAGACAGCTTCTTACTAACTACTACTATTTAATCTAGAAAACTTAGTATATTATTATAGTGTACCACATTAGTATATCCCTAATATAAGTAATACCGCGCTAGAAAGTATCTGTAGTATGTTAGAGCCAGAATTTATAATTATAGTAAACTTACACAAACTCGGTACATTTATACTTGCGTTCTTTGAGTCGTGTGTAAACTTAAAATACAAGATAGCTAAGCTAAGGGCACTAGTAAGTAACCTGAAGTTTTATAATTTTCCCTGTTTTATCTTTTCTGGAGGATATTCAGCAATATTGAGAGATATTTAATTAATTAAGATAGTCGGAATGAGCAACACAACTTCGCTTGTTAGTAGCAAGTGGCCACCTCTCTAATACTAATGACAGCGAGAAATATTATCTAACTTTAAAATATTCCTCGAGTTACTACCTATTAGACTAATTACTTTTTCTCCCTCTCTAATATCTAACTGTCTTAAAGTTAAACAATCAAGTATATTACCTTTTCTCTTACTATAGTTAATAGTGGAGCACTGCTTCTGTACTATTTGCGCTAAACTCCCCAAAACGAGTCTGAAAGTGGTAGCTACCCCTAGAATAGAATTTATTTCTTATTTTCTTAGTCCATATGAGAAGCCTCTGGGCTGCTAAAAGAAAAAACAGGTGGAAGTAGGTTAAACAGCAGGGCGTGGATAATAAACACCCTCCAGGTGGTGGGTTGTCTAGACCAAGTATTACACGAAAAGTTCGTGTTCCCAGGACTACAGGCTGCCATCAACAAGCGTAGAGATCCTAGAAACCCTTCTTAGCATAGCTATTAGATATCTTTTTATTGGGACTTATAAATACATTTCTTTTATTAATCTAGTGCATGTTTCAAAACGCTTGTTTATCTTAAAATAAAGTTTTTAGTTTTTTTCTTTTCTTTTTTTTAATAAGAATCATTCAGCCTTAGTTAATATAAATTCATCAGAACTACTACAATTCTCGTGGTTTCGGGGAATTTTTATCAACGAACTCTCAGCAACCTCTTCCTTTGGGCTCTCTTTATCATGGAGGTCTTTGTTGGCATCTTTATCAACATTGCTGGTGCCAGGAACCGGGGCATAGGGATGCGAAATGGTCTCTCGCACAGGATAGGCTGTGCTAGTTCTAATAGCCCTATTACTAGTTACACTATGGGCTGAAGAAAGAGCGAAATTACCTAAGTCAAAGTATTTCTGTTTCTTTCACTTGTTAGTAAAATTTTAGGCAGTTAAATTATATCTAACACACCTTAGACTGCTGTCTAAGCATACCTCCACCATGAGGCAACCTTCCGTACGTACGAAATAGATGTCTTTTATCCTCTGCGAGTGGCTAAAACGCAGACATAGTCAGTATGCAACGTTACAGTTAAGCTGCTAGGGAGTAAAGTTACTTTAGGATGGGATACCTTATTCTGTTCTGAGCCCATGGGAGGGAGTCTGGACGAAAAATGCCCCAATGTGTTGGACCATCGGGTCAGTCGACATCAAATTAACTCGGAGACACTCCTTCGTCGACTGGGATGAGCAAATCTCCCGCAATAACCTCGGGCCCGACGTGGAACTCGGGTGTGAGTCGCTCTATATTTATAGGAAGCGCAGAGCACTCTTTAAAGTGACACTGTTGTCACACGGATATACTTTTGTTGGAAAAGGGATGCCAGTTAAGTTTGTTGTATGTGTAAATTATAAGAACTCTGTGTACTTATATCTTACTTATATCTAAGGAGTACACGTGCCTGTTCTACTTGGCAGTCTTTGCCTTCGGCGGCCGTTATCATACAACGGTATCGCGGAGATTGTTTATATAATGTTCTTGAGTTATACCGAAAGGGCACTCGCAAAGGATCAAACGAGATCAGTTAGTTCAGCAAGCTGAGGACTCCTTACAGGTAATTCACAGGCTAGGTGTGCTTCATAACGATCTAATACCCGGAAATATAATCTGGAACGAGGAAAATGGTCGGGTTATATTAATTGACTTTAAGTGGGCAACACTACAGACCCGACGGATACCGCTAGGGGGCATTTCACCTAATCAAAACGCAAGCGAGAGGTCTGTATCCGGGAGAAAATACCGGAGGGGTGTTCCAGCTCTCACAACCTAGAAAAAAACTCAATCACAGAATATAAAGATAAGAGTATCCCAGACCCAAAGAGCGCTTCTTTAAGAAATAGTATAGTATATTGCTTTCTCTACAACCTCCGTGATGGACTTTGCCAAAAATATATTACCCGGGTTGGGGGGTCCTACTTTAACTCCTGCGGTCAAGGATCTCAAATCCTTGATTGAGGGCAGCCCTGAATTTCTCAAACTTTCGACCGAGATGTTTACTCAGGTTCGCCCTGATATTCTGGGTCTTGCCAACAACTTTATCTCGTTCATTTCCTCTTTAAATAATCTCGCCCAAAATGCTCCTGTGTTCTCTTCCACTAGCTCTAAACACGGTTATGCTGGCTGCCCCTTTACAGAGCTCTTAAGGCCATACATCAGTACACCTGCTGGCTACAAGCTCTTCGTGAACCCCAAGGTAAACGATACTCTCATAAAGATTCTCGGGGAGTGGAACATATTTCTTTCCTCCTCGAAGTCCACAGATGTTCTCACCGAGAAACCCAATGGCTGGTTCAGCCCCGAAGCTCTTTCCGCCATGCCGAACTTCGAAGCCACCTATGTGTGCGACAGGAACTTACCATATTGGGAGTTTAGTTCCTGGGATAACTTTTTCACGCGAAAGCTTTGGGATGGTGCGCGACCAATTGCGGATCCACATAATCCCAATATTATCACCAGTGCATGCGATGCGACGACTTATCGGGTTGCGAAGTATGTCAAAAAAGAGGATAGCTTTTGGATCAAGGAACAGTCGTATTCACTCCACCAAATGATGAATGGGAACCCCATCGCTGATCAATTCGTCGGCGGGACTGTCTACCAGGGCTACCTGGGAGTAACCAGTTACCACCGATGGCATTCGCCAGTTACCGGTTTAGTTGCAAAAATTCTGACTGTCCCCGGAACGATCTGTGCCGTTCAATCCGATAGCACGGCTTCTACAGATATGCTCCGTGCGTCTCAGGGATACGCAGCGCATGTGGCCTGATCTTCATTGAGAGTGAGAAAGCCGGGATGGTAGGCTGCCTCTTTGCCGGATTGATGGAACAGCGTTCATGCCAGGTGACCGTGCAAGTCGGCCAGAAAGTGAGCAAGGGTGAAGAGCTTGGGATATTCCATTTCGGAGGAAGCACCCATTGCCTTATATTTGGACGTGAAGCAAGCCTTGCGGGAATAGAGTCCGATTCCAATTTGAAACAAGTCGGAAACAAACTATTCGTTGCGAGCTAAATAGCCCTCTGGGGAGAAAGAAACTTGATGATCTCGAGGTTAATCTGCCAGTCATCAGTTTTATATTATCCCGTCTTTTGTTATTATTAGTCATATCTGGATTTATGGAGCTCAATTTTCTTGTGCTGTTATTGTCTTGGAAGACTTTCAGGACAAGGGCAGAGTATCTGTGGTGTCTATTTGGTTTTTGGTTTACATTTAAGTCTAGCATTTATTTTTATAGCAGCCTTGTTAATACATAATGAGACTATTAAAGTACTTATTATTTAATTCCTTCCGGGTACTCCGTAGATTGATCTCGTGCAGAGCATGAAGTGCGGCCTTAGGCATAAAATTATGTATTATGGAAGGAATTCAATTAGTTACGTAGGTACGACCACGCGCAACGCCTTTTCTTCGTCCACGCCACACCTTTCTGTAAGCTTCTACTATCTAACTGTTACTTTACCGGTTAAAATAAAGGCTATTTAATAGCTTCATATTCCCATAGTATCTCTCGCTTGAAATGTCTTTCAAACTTATAAGAGGGGAATTAAATTTAGGTCGCTATCTACTTAAGTTCGAGCGCAGTTTACATTATTGGCCTTGCAGGATGCTTAAGATGCAATCAACTACTAGTCCCTTAGCGAATTACTCTACATCGGCAGATTATACTGACTTGCTTACCTATACATCCGGTAGATGGCTGTACGTTGTTTTTCGACTTTAAAGCACGGCTAATTGATGATCTCAGGTACAAGTCTCTACAAATTTCGGAGCGAAAACTGGCCGTCAATGTTGCCCAACTAAAACGCATTACGGCTGAATCAATCAGTTGGTCAGAGTTAGACGTATCTTTTATTAGAAAGCTCGCTGAGAGTGTACTCAACGGGGCCTTAGGGTCACTATGCGAAATGGTACTCAAGTTATTACACGACTTCCATATATCCATTAACCAGATCCAAACATTAAGTGACAGCCAGTGAGGTAGCAAGAACGGACTTCGTAAGGTTGCATGGCATTCCAGTGCCTCGTGTATCTGCCCACTCGTCCACCAGTAAGAATCCTGTCTGTTCCGAATACCTAACAATTGAAAAGATGTTGGGAAATGGGCTCGGTGACCTTTGATATACTGTGACGGAAGAACAAAGACTGAATCTGATCTTTGAAATTGTGAAAATCGAGGTTCACTTGTTTTCTATCAAGCTATCTGGAAGCGGAAACGTTTACTATACGCATGACCTTCCTCGCGGAATATAAAATATGGAACTGCAACAATCCGAAGGCGCTCGGTTGATTTGCATTGGGCTGGATGCACATTACAAGTGGTAGCATAAGGAGCGATCCTCGTTAATAATTGAAAAAGGTCCATGTATGCCAAGAAACCCCCGATTTGTGTCACTACTCCTAACTTCAATATTAGTTTCCGAAGCTGGCAATGTTTTAGAACCCGTTGCGAAGAGAGAACTAAGTGGCTTGAGAATTTCGGTTGTACTCTGCTTCCGTTCGAACGACTGCATAGAGGGCTATATGCGTATCAGAAAGTCCATCCGGCCGGTCACAGCAGAAACATCCATGACTATTGGAAACTCGCCCGCTTTTTATCCCCTGAGACAACCTTGTTCCTTAATCTACTGCTCTTTTGCCATCCGGATCTTCAGCCAAACAATATATTGGGGTTGGATACATTTGGGGTTACTGCAATACTAGACTGGCAGCATTGTTCGATACTCCTCTATTTCTTCCAGCCGACCCACCAAAGTACTTTCAGAACCATAGTGATGAGGCATCATAAAACTTGGTCGGGCCTCGACTTCCTATTGACTTCGACCGGCTCGCAGAAGATGAACAGGAGGGCGCTAGGGTTGTTTTCAAGAACGTCAACTCCATTGCTAATATTTCACTGCTACAAAGATAATGTAATTATAAAGTAGCGATTATTTCAGCACGCCGCGATCCTTGGGAGGGAGACAGTGTCTCATTAAAGGCTAATCTTATTCGTGCAAGGCAAAGCTGGAAAGCTCTAGTTGATGTTAACCAGTCTAAACTACCAGACTGTCCCCTTCACTCTTCTCCCGAGGAGATTGATATAAGTCTCGATGCAGAGCAACGGCTAACAGACGAAGACATGGGAAAGTCTCTGAACTGTCTCGGGATTTCCCGTGATGGGTGGGTTTGTCATGAGAGATACAGTACTGCTAAAAATGAGCGAAAAATTTAAAACCTACGCAATCCTCCTCCCAGATTCAGAAGTTGCAACTCAGATTCAAAAATGCTGGGCCTTTTATGATCATGACGAGGATGAGTGACAGGGTGTAATACAATATACTCTCAGATGCTGCATTCTGTTCGGGGACTGAATGCATTACAAACCGTGTCTGCGTATGGCTGTACGGCAGTATACATTATGCAACTTGGATGTTGCATAAACTGTTCGTACTTACAGCTAGACTTGCAAGTTATTTTAATATTTTTTTATATGTGGCACTCCCCCCACCCCCCGGTCATATTCATATTGTTTTGCAGAAATCGTCTGCTATGGTTCCGCCTTGGCAAAATATTTCGACGATCAAATAGGAGATATACTGATAAAATGAGCAGTTGAACAGCAAATGTGTGTTAGAGGTACGCAATAAAGGCGGTCCAAATCTGGGAAATATGCCGCACTAGAAGCTAATGTTAGGCATATTCATTCCTATACTTAACATTACCAAATTTAATTTTATAGAACGCTGCCGTGCATTCTAACGTCCGTTAGTCTTAAGTCTGCCATGAGATTATTGGAATGCGACGCCATTAGGTATCTATCAGAAAGGAGTGCTAAAATTCAATCAACATTTATTGATGAGTTTGCAAGTAGGGATTGAGAATAGTTGAGGCAAAAAGCAGTGTTGACATATCAAATTAGGTCTTGAATCGGTTGCAGGAATTATTGTATCAAGCAATGACGTATATATATTCAAACAAAACAAGGAAAGGAAGGGAAATTTACTCGCTCTTCTTCTTCCCAAACGAAAATTTCCACTTCTTGACCCGGAAGCAATAATACAGCAGCACCGCAGCCGCAATATCAAACACAATGTACGCCCAGAAGATGCCAAAATTGCGCCACCGTTGGGTCCAGTTAATACCCACGCTGGCCAGATACTGATCGGCCACCGTGAGGGAGCAATACTCGCACGACGACGACGCGTTCGGGTTGTTCAGATACCCCGGCGCTACGGATAGGTACTTCGCCATGTAATCCTGGCAAGTCAGTCCCGATGGGGGGTTGAACACGGCCATTTCCACCTTGCTGCATTTGACGGCCTTTCCGTGCAGGGCCGTCGCGGCCATGCCGCCTACCCAATATGTAAACGGGGAAACGCGGTACATGAAGATCCAGAATCCTGGTAGGGCATCTGGGGGTTGCATCACGCCATTGAAGGTCAGCGCCATGGCAAAGAGCAGGGTGACGATTGCACCGGCTGTTTCAGCGTCTGGTAAAGCAGCGATGACAACGTCGGCAAATGTGCCGGCATAGATGAAGAATTGCAAAAAGAAGAGCAGGATCAACCCTTGTCGGTCGGATGATTGGACCCCGTTCACGGCATAGTTGTAGCAGCCAAATACGACAATGCCCATGATGATCTGGTACGGAATCTCTACAACAATGTTGGCAATTATGAATGCCATCCATGAATATGCCTTGCTCGGTCGCTCGCGGACTTCGTACAGTGCTCGTTGTGTGATGAATAGCGGAATGATCTGCTGCACCAGGGACGAGAAAATAGCACACAGCATGAACAGAGAGAAAATCTTGTTCTGTATGCCTTGCGTGGAGCTACCAGGTTTGAAGAACGAGAATCCAATAAATAGGCCCGAACACAATCCGAGCATCATCTTCGCCATGATGTACATGGGAAGACGCCAGTACTGCTGGAAGACTCGAGTTGTGACGACGGGCAACTGCTTCAGGAATGGCATGGCAAACTCTTTCTGCTCGCGCGCATCGGGATTGCCGTCATTGCCTCCTGCGCCCTGGCCCCGTTTGGCTTCGTGGATGCGATCGATCTCCGCCTGAACTCCAGCAGCTTCCTGACTTCCCTTCCAAACATCGAACCAATTCTTGCCTTGTGGGTTGGTGATACCATTGACGATTTCAAGCATATACTCGGCTGGGTTTTCCTGGTTTCCACAGGGACGCGCACCATGGGATTCAAAATAATCGAGTAATGTCCGGGAATTCTCGCCAATAGGGCCAAAATATACGGTCTTTCCACCTCGCGCCAAGAAAAGCAATTGATCGAATTGCTGGAACAGAATCGCACTCGGTTGATGGATAGTGCACAAGATGGCTTGCCCGGAATCAGCCAGCTTGCGGAGGAAATTGCAAATGGCCCAGGAACTTTGGGAGTCAAGTCCACTAAGAACAATCAGCACAGCTGCACAATTTCAAATGATCAGTTGATCTTACCTAGTCGGCTCGTCCAAGAACAACAACAGCTTAGGCTTCGCCGCCAATTCCACACCAATAGTCAGTAGCTTGCGTTGCTCGACATTCAGTCCTTCACCAGGGACACCGACCACAGCCTCGGCAAAGTCCTCCATGTTGAGCATCTTGATGACGTCTTCCACATACTGATATTTCTCCTCTTTCGACAAGGAGGCCGGCTGGCGCAGCATCGCGCTGAACCGCAGACTTTCGCGAACCGTAGCTGTCTCCAGATGCAGATCTTGCTGCTGCACATACCCGGTTTTACGTTGGAAACTTGAGTCCAGCGGATGGCCATTGACAAACATATCACCAGTGATGACGCCTATGGTGGTACGACGCGCCAGTACATCCAGAAGCGTAGTCTTGCCTGCACCACTGACGCCCATCAGCGCCGTCAGCGTACCTGGCTTGACCCAGCCAGAGACGTGGTCCAACAGTCGACGCGGATCGCCTTTGATCTCAATGTCGTAGACCACATCCCGCCAGGTGAAGATGTCCTGCTGAGGTGGGATGGACGAAATGCCTTGTTCGAGGTCCGCATCCTCGGAGGACAAGGCGGCCGCTTTCTTGGAGCCAGCTTCCTCGTCCGCATTGGGCTCTTGTCCATGCTTCAAGAATGCAGGTTCATGGCCTCGTCGGAACACAAGCACTTCCGCTGAGCTAGTCGTGGACGAGTTGAGCTCCGTCGCTACGAAGTAGATCACCATGAAACCCACGAGAAACGCAACCAGGATGCCAAAATTTCGCCATACATGAGAGTAGCTGTAATGGAAAGCGGCCTGGAGGTAGGCATCGCCACTGACGGTCCGGCGACCAGCTGCAGCCCCGACCGACGAGCAGATAAAGGAGTCGCCTGACAGTTCCGGATACGCAGGAATGAACTGCGAGCATGTAAACTCTCGTCCGTGGAATTCATTGGCCATGAGAATTTCAAAGGCATAGAAGATGGGGTTAAGATAGTGAATCCACTTGAACCACGGATGCATATGGGGGACTGGTACCACGAAACCAGTGTAGATGACCAGCGCGAGAATCAAGACACCAGCTAAAGTCATGGCTTGCGACACGGTCCTGGTGATGGCGGCCATGGTTCGGAACACGGCGCTCATGACAAACATGACGATGAACGAGATGAGGAAGTAGATGAAAAACTGCGACGCTTCGCGCCGCAGGTTGCTAAGGAAATAAAGAATGATATTAAAAGCCACTGCCATGCAGAACTTGACTGGAATATCACTGACCACGCCGGCGATCGCCTCCGTGGCTGGATGATAGAAAGCATACGAGTTATGTTTCTCCACGATCGGTCGCTGTGAGTACAAGCTATTGATTTCAGTCATGGCCGTCAGAGCATTCAGCAACACGGCGTAGAAGAGTGTCGCGCCCTTGGCGTAGAACCCGATGGTCGCCTCGGGAGTTCCGTAGAAGACGGAGCCCACGATCAAGGCGAGAATAATGTGTGAAATGAACATGGTTATGGTGGATGTCCGCTCATTCCACACCCGCTGATATGCACGCTTGGTGTTCAATTTGATCTGCATGGGGACACTGAGGAGATACGGGGAACGTGCCCGAGTGTGCGACGCTTGCTCCAGGCGCTTTTGGTGCTGGAATTGTTGTAGATTCTCCTCCTTCTGGGAGGACGTCGTGCTCTCATAATCCGACATCTCCTGCTGAAGTGCCTTATATTCCTCTGACTGACGCCAGTATGCCTCGAATTCGGCAGGGGTACGGGGAACCTTGGACTCCATGCCTTCTCGAGGCTTTCGCTCCACAGGGTTGGTCACCGAAGTGAGGAAATCACCTGTGGTCTGGCGCGTAGGGCAGAACCATCCCTGACATTCAAAGAACGCTTTTGCTTTGCTGGCTGGCCCGTAGTAGATTTGACGTCCCTCGTACAGCACCACGGCTTTGTCGAAAAGATCATAGATTGCCTGACTGGCTTGGTAGATTGCCACTGCGTGTGCAGAACCTCCAAGGTCTGCAGCCAGCCGCAGGGACTCGACAAACTTCAAGGCCGTTGCTGAATCCAGTCCACGGGTGGAGTTATCCCACGCGGCCAACGGCGCACCCGACAAAGCCATTTCAGCAATACTGACTCGCTTGCGTTCACCTCCCGACACACCTCGCACTGTGTCGTTGCCGACTTTGGTGTTGTACGTATGGCTGAGGCCAAAGACGGCCATGACTACCTTAGTCATCAACTGCGCGTACTCATCGCGGGACATGCCATTCAACCGTTTGGAGGGAGTGCGCACTGAGGCTGCGAACTCCAGGGTCTGACCCACGGTCAGATGCGGGAAATGCTTGTCGACTTCTTGATTGTAGACAACCTCGCCCTTGAACTCTTTGACCATTGTCTTTTGTGGGATTCCGCTGTACTGCAAGACAGACTTCTCATCGACATCCAGGCCATGTAACTCCCCACAGACTGTTTTGAGGAAAGTACTGCATCCCGAGCCGGGCCGACCCAGCACAATCAACAACTCCCCACTGTTGAGAATACCGTCAAACTGATGGAGAATGGTTTTGGGGGTCTTGGAACCGAAACTGAAGGTCTCCTTAGGCCGAAAAGGAGCCGTGAAAATATCCATCACTGTCTTTTGCAACTGAAGGGCCGCGCCGGTTCCAGAAACACGGAGATGCTGAAAGAAGATGTTGGCTTGCTTTCGGGGCATACCCTCTTCGTTGCGCACGTGCACGATCTTCCGCAGCCATTTGTATAGGTCAAAGTCTTTGCTATCGGGGTCTAGCACCGGGTCGCTGAGGGGGATATTAGCCAGTGTGTTGACACGTGACATGCGACCATCACGACTCAATAACTCCTGGAGGTATCGCGCTTCATCGGGAGCGATCGAAGCCCGACGGGTGACGACTGGAGCCAACTCGACATCACCATTTTCTGCAGCGGTAACCTGGCAGCTATCCGAAGACGAGGTTCCAGATGAAGAAACTGTGTGAGTGGGCGAAAAGTCACCTTCACCAGTATCTGGTTTCTCTTCAGCCATTGATGAATGATTATATATGAAACATAAGAAACGAGGGTGGATTCTTTAGAGAAATTTGAAGATATAGGGTAAAGATGATACGAGAGAATGGATATTAGTTGCTGTACTCGGACAACAAGAAGAACTGAAGAACGAAAGAAGAGAAAAGAGAAGATTGTCAATCAGATTGGACTGCTGGAGACAATGATAATAAATCAAAGGATCTTCCTAGTGCGGATCCACAGATCTCAGACAAACCTACGGGTTTGTGACTCCCAATGTAATGCATAATTATGAGAATGGAGACCTAGGCGAATGTTTATACCCAAATGGAGCTATAGGGGAATGAAAATGTGTGATACCGAGGCTGTGAAACCGGAACCGTGTGATAAACTCTGCTATCCATCGGAGTCGGCCCGTGGACCTCACCGACCGGTCCACCTGTTCCACCAGTTTGGCTCTCCAATCAAAGGCAGATGAAATGGGACATGCAACTCAAAATTAGGAAATCGATGCGACTCCACTTTCCAGTCAAGGAAAGGGACCCACTCTCTATATAGCACTAGCAAAAAAGAACGTGCAAGAGGGCCTGGGCCCATGCTAAATGTGGATAACAAGAGTTTATTTCCCACGGAGTGCCTGTACAATGAGCCTTTATGATTTCACTCGTAATGATCCCAAAGACCAATCGAATGCCACAAACGCCCGATAAATAGTGATCCTTACATTACTAATAATAATTGTTAAAGGTTCGCTGTCTGTCAATATACTCTGCAGTCTGCAGTTCATCGGCTTTCTCGGCGCCAAGGATGTGGCAATTAATCGTGAAGAATTCTCTCAAACGGTGCATGCATAAGGCTGCCCTAGAGGCTTGGACTTGTCCCTTTCGACTCCGTTGTGTACACATTAATGCCAACTACGATATCTTCCCGTCCGGCGGGACGGACCTACGGAACCGATTTGGTTTCCACCATACAAACCAGATATTTGTTGACTAGTCACGGATCTGCATATTTTTAAATTAATTTTTAAACTGAATAGGAGAAAAACAACACTGATGTCATGGTATCATCAGGTAGGACATTTTCGCTGCATCGCCATGCTTGATATTATTTTTGAAATTTTTAAATAGATGATATACATACATGGAAACTCGTAAGACCTGATCTGTTCGAGTTTAGGGCGAGCCCTATGAAACAATAGGTGATAGTGCGGTGTCCTTTTTTGTCTATGACTTGGATATTTCCCTGGTTTCTCTTAGCCTTAGAAGAGAAACATAAGGGGTGCGAACCTGTTTGGCAAGTATTTTTAGGTTTCTGGTGAGACCAGATCAAACAGATAAAAGCCAGATTTGTTGATATCTATAGCAATATTAGCAACTCAAATTATCTAAGAAATCCCTTCGCAATGCTGTATGTTAACATTCGAAGTCAACACGAATGGGTCGTAGCTTAGGGAGCTATCTAACTGCCTACACTTTCTAACTAGTTAATAAATGTTGATGTAACTCCGAGCGTCCTTACCCAAGCAGGCTTCTGAGTGCGGGGAAGCTAGGTACGCTTGTTCGAGAATAATAAAATAGGTACAGAGCACATTACATATTAACAAATCAAGCTACCGTTTATTTTCACCCCCAGAACCTATATCATGATTGATGATCCAATCTAGCACAGCCTCCCACCCTGATCGAGATGACCCCACATATAAGCCGGAACCAGGGTACATACGCCAAAGTGTTTCATAATCGACGAGCATGCAATCTGTTACTGAAATCCAGATTCGCTGCCGTTTGTAAAGGCCATTGCTCTAATGTTAGGGATGGAGGAAGATTCGGGGCATCCGAAGTGGTTTAAAGTAGCCATTATTTAGATGATCACCAAGTTCCCTGCGCTGTCAGGGTGTCGCAGGACGTTATCTGATGCCGGCAGGAGAATAGGATTTAGAGGGGTGAATGATCCATTTAATGCAGAGAAGGAATGGGCCAATGTTAAAGGATTGCTACAGAGATAGCTGTCTGTGTATGCATCCTTGAAATCTCATTATGATACTGCATAGAACTCTCGGTACCACGGGACCGACGTAATTGCTCCCCTCTCCGATTCTTAAACTCCTATTTAATTTGCTCAGCCTGTGTCAGGATCGTTCTAGCACTCATAATCTAAGTAAGCAATAAAGCAAAGCATTAGCTAATTAATCGGACACCGAATGACAAAGTTTTTCACTGCCCCCACCATCTCCCACCATTTGGATAATATTTGAACTTTTTATCACCATACAATTGAAATATATCATAAAACAATAAGTGTATTACTATCTAGTAGGGTATCTTAGTCGATTATGGCCCTGAATATTGCAACTACTACATGTAGAGGGCATCCTGACCCTGGTATCTGAGCCTCTATATGAATGAACTCCTCCCTTTTTTGCATTATTTGTAGTGCTTTATCAGTAGTTAGACTGCCTCCATCTTGAGTAAACTATCTAGACACTTCTTTTTTCTTCTTCCGGCGCTTACCAGCTGCGCGATATCCATGAATTTCATCTCTTAATAGAACCATTTACTGCATAGCGAAATCATAGCCCTTTATAGCTTCTTCGAGCAAAGTATCTGCAATCGATGGAAACAAGCCTTGGTTTTGAATCACAATAAGTTGCTGTTTTTGTTGATTTTAACGATGAATATTATAAGATGTATTTCCCAAGTAAAATGACTGATTATAGCCTGCAGAAGATGGCGGAGTTGGTGTTTTAACTTGATTTTTAACTTTGATGTCACCGTTGAGAATTAAGAGGTATAAGGCCAGGAGCTTTAAATCCACTTAATATATTTATCTTTAACATTCATTTTGCGTGAACTAAGGAATAGACATGTAGAAAATCTATCTATAGATAGTTTAATACCACTATTCATTATTTATTGCACTTTTTAACCATAAAAGTGTTCTAAAATTCGAAAACAGCTAGCATCGAGAGATTGAAGACGATGGGATGAATGAGGAGGCATATAGAGCGGAATAATTGCCTGCTTTAGACAATACTGGTTAAAACTAGCATTCGCGAATCGCGTGCTTACTGTGGCCATCTAAAATAAGCAATCGCTATTAATCAACAAGTGCAAGATCTTGTATGCTTGTCAAAGACTTCTTGTAGTTATTCTAGTCCCAGATTATTATTAGTCCAGCCATTCTCTCTAAGACTTTATTGATAATATTTAAGAAAGACTGAATACCACTGAGATTGGTGTTTTTTACCAGCAACGATAATCTGCGCAGGTAGAACCCAGCCACTGCCATTAATTGCAACAATAGAAGTAATCTACTCTCTATTGCCTGGTTGGATCGATCGAGCATCAGATATGCTTATTTCCAAGCAGCAGATAACTTTATCTGTCCATATCACACCCATTTGGAAGCTTGTTTCATCCGATTCGCCAAATAATCACCAGAACATGCTAACTAAAACTCCATTTCTCCTGGCCATCCTCTGGCTTTGAGTCCGAATAATCCATCCGAAACAACCATTCCTCCCGTTGGAAGTCATATGGAGTTAACGTAAGATAGTACTAGTATCCCGCCTAGGATCTGTCCCCGCTGTATTTGCTTCACCGTATGTGCACGAACATCGTTCCGACTGTCTAGTACACAGCTACTGCCTCAATCGACGCATGTATTATAGTGTAAGGCAATGCAAGGTAGACATAGTGGTGCATGCCGCCCCTCCATGTAGATATCTCGTTCTAAAATGCAATAATTTTGTATGGTATTTTGACCAAATCTAAATTAGCTCTGAATAATCTGTGGATCTTCACGCTTCGCCCGCTGGTAGTTATATCGACGGCTATATCTTGGCTTAATATCACCGTGGCATGAAAAAAATTGATTAATCCATTTATCACCGACTAGATCTGAGATAGAGGCCTGGGAAGACTTTTGACGTGCAGATACTAAAAGGTCAGCAAGATATCGAACTTGGGAGATCTGTAGAGGCAGACCACGCTCAGTCATATCAATAATCTATTTCTTTAAGCTGTATTCCTCAAAATGGTTAATTATCTGCCATTATCAAATATTTCTTTGCACGCAGTTATTCCTTGAAGTTAATGATAGAAAGTCCGCCAAAACAATCTCTGGATCCCAAGGATGCAAACCAACAGATTTCCATGCACTGTTGATATTTGTGATTAAAAAAGCCTTATTCCAGCTTGGTCAAAAGAGTCTGAAGAAATCCCGCTTTGTAATATGGCTTAATCCTTAACATTTATGTATAAATTGCTCCAGTTCATTATTATACGCATACCATCAAGAGGCTGCAAACTGTGTGTTGAATGAGGTGGATAGATAGCTAGAAGGATCCTGTTAGCATCAGAGAAGTTAATAAACTTTATAGTAATATAGGAGCCGTGGCTATCAAGAATTAAAAGACACCAACGCCTTCGTGCCTTTGCTTTTGTTTCATGATTAAATAAAGTAGTAAGCCATGCATATCCCAGCTTATTATTTGTCCAGCCACTAGGCGATGATGTAAAGAAGCAGTGGTGGATGTTAGGATTAAAATCCTGAAGCCATGTATCTTGAATTTTCCCGGAGAAGCCTGGTATATAAGACAGGGGAAAAGTTGTCCATCCGCGCAAATACAAGAATTTATAATCCACTCTTTATTTCCTGCAGGCGTTGCTTGAGTCCTCCCTGTTTATATAATTCGTGAAAAGATTTTTTTACCTTTTAATAGTACACTGATAAGAAATCCTTTCTTATCTATATTGTACATATCTTCAGGTTGAATCTTATATTCCTTAATCTTTCTGGCTATAAGTTCGAAATATAGTACATATTTATATACAGAATTAGCCTGCTTGCGTGAAGAATCAATCCTAGTAGTGTAGCAAGAAATAATCTGATCTATACATTTTTTTAAAAAGCGGTTTGGCCAGCATACTCCAGGCTTAGTTCCAGTGATTTCCTTCACAAAGTTTCGCAACATTGATGAAGATGGTGGTAGGCCATACTCAGTGAGATTATTAATCTATTCAATAAGCTCTTTTAACTGCTGGTTGTTAAGAACTTGCCGATTTTCACACTCTACTTTGCGAGAGCTCTGTATACCGCGGTGATGTCTCGACAGTGTTGACCGGTTAATACCATGCTTTTTGGCAAATTTTGTATAATTAATCTTTTCAACTGGATTCAGGGATTCTATATCTGCAATTGCTTCTTCAATTGAGCCCATTTTGATGGTGCTGTGGTCTTTCTAAAAAGTCGGTGTGTAGATGAAAATTGGGCGTTGAGTGATTGGGTACGGTATAATTCTGCCAATCTGCAACAACGTAATCTTATCTTATCTTGATCTAACCCTACTTTCCTAGAAGAGACAATAATAATCCGCTGATATGCATATGCCGACGACTGAAAGTCAGAGGATATTGTTTAAGAGTATTATACTTATTAATATAAATATAACTAGGCAGAGATATTAATGTTCAATTAGTTAAAAAACAACAAGAATATGTTAAGACAAGTTCACCTGCCCTTCCATGATAACACTATGATACAGCTTACGAAGAGCCCATGGCAATTTTTACGGTTGAATAGCGGTAAAGTAATGATCTGCATCTTAGGTAGTTGATTAACACCCCGAGTACTTCACCCCTTTAGAGAGGCGCGCGAGTCTACCATCCAAGGAAGTATGGTAGTTATCGTGGTCTAGTATATCAATATATCGTTCCCTATATTAGGCAACTGGTTGTATGCAGCTTTTCGATGAACTTACTGCCTTCTTCTCCCTGAGTCACATCAAATAGTATTTATCTTAAGAGAATATAAAGCAAGCACTGACAGGGAACTCAAGGTAGTGATGGGAGTAGAGGACCCCATTTCTTAACCTTCTAATAGGACGAAAGCTCTAGTTAACCATAACACATGCAGGATAAAGTGTTAAACAGCTGGATTTTGAAAGAGGCCAACAGGAGCCCACCAATAACTCCCTGCATCCATCATTCAGTATGTATTTGACAGATTATTTACCTTACATTTGCGCAATAAATATTCTCATTAAAAACAAAGCATCTATTGTTCCATTTTCTTTCTTTTCCCGGCAATATTTTCCCTGAAAATACTTTGAGTGTCCCAATTCTGAAAAGTCGATTACCACTGTGGAGTTATCCGGTATTTGTGCCAGTGGTCTTTGGTGTCACCCTCTGTGAAGTTTTCCGGTCCACCAAGTACACCATCATCCCCTACTTCCCAATCGCCGTCCTCGAGCCTCTGTGCCCAGTTTTGTAACCGCTTATAAATCTGCACTGAGTGGTAGTCAATAATTCCATTTTAAAATGCCCGGATATATACCTGCGTGTTCATCCTTTGATTTTTGAGTTTCATAGCTACAATCAACGTCAATCCACATTGGTAGGTTATTACTTTCGGGTGCCCATCCCTTTGCTCCAACACCAGATGGTAGGTAGGCATAGAATGCACCCACCCCCAAAGACATATGTTTCTCCGGGAACGAGTTGTCGAATGTATAGTCCTGTAGATAAAATGCCTTCATAAATCGGCTGCCATCTTACCTACCCCCCATCCATTGGAAATAGTAAGAGAGGTAGTTTTTCGTGTAGCTTGTAACGAGATCTCCATTTAAAAATCATGATTCTCTTTGGGACTTAGACACTCAGTTCTCTCAGAGGGAGTAGGTAGGCGAATTCCCGAGGTAATAGGGTGAAAAGCGACTGGACGGTTGATAATAGCTTTCAGAAACTCGTACGCAAAGCAGCAAAGCAGAAAAGCAGGAAATTATTGAAAGGAACCAGTGCTTTGGTATCGGGCTACGGGAATCTCTGCTCTGCCTGAGCTTGAATTTTCAGCATGCGTTTTTCTATTGCATCCGGTAGTCGACGCATAGCAGACACGGCTCTTTCCACATCTGCTGAGCCAAAATATGGAGACACTACTGCATATTTGTTTCGGGAGCAAAGAAAAGCACGTCACCCTCGTCGTCTTTGATGTCATCCTGTCCCTCGGTACAGACCTTTCCCCCATCAAAAGCCTGCAATTATGCGTCGACAATAACCTCTAGAGGGTGCCATACAATCTGATTCTCGTAAATTTCGTGCAATTTATCCACCCTCGGGACATAACACGCCAAAGATATTTCCTGATCAAACCTATACGACAACTCATGTTAGCATCAATACAATCAAGAGTAGAAACCCCCGGGATACTTAAGACCATATTCATTTCCGATGTGAATCAAAGGTACGTAATAACGAAATACTAATCGATCCGCATGCAATGTTTTATGCCATACTCTTCAAAAAATCTGATGGGTGGAACCAACCCACCGACCCTGTAGAAAAGCAGGTGGGTTGGGGTGCATCATAGGCTAATTTGCGGAACTTTACGGGTACGGATTTAGGCACGCTTCGAGATCATTAAAGGGAGAAAGAATTATTGCCATTTTTGAAATCGGACAGACGATTTCCCACTTCCTATCCTTCCTCGCTGTACGGTTTCATTATGCAATGCGGCACAGCGTTCACAGTCCATATGACCCAGTTCTCGGACTGGGTTTTGGGGGTGATTCTTTGTTGCGAAGCCATTGGAAGAGTGGAAAACAAAGATGGAACAGTGCTGGGAGAGAATATTTAAATGCTAAATAGATCACGCGTGAGGTAGCCACTTTATGTGTCTGACTATCAGAAAGTAAAGAACCAAATCGTTGAAAAGGAGAGAAGGTAAATGCATGAATCAATAGCGAACCCGGTACCTTCATCCCAATACAGATATTGGTCAGTGCGAAGTCTAGCCAACATCTCCATTTGTACTTGGTCTACCGATATCTTTGTCAGACTTACCTGGGTAGCAACGGCCACTGGCAGGTCTACAGAAGTCCTTGTCCTCACCACAGTAGTTACAAATAAGAAAGCCTAAGAATCGGATTAGAAAGTCAGACTATGCTTCCAGTTTTTGTACAGGCACAAGAGAACGACTTAGAAATAAGATACGTACGGGCCAAATTATGGATTAGTACAAGTTGTAAATCTCCATTCAGCACCACAAGTGCCATCTATTGTATAACTACTGGCTGGTTCACAGACGCCTGATATGCAATTCCGAGGACTGCAATAATAACTTCATCTTCACATCAGAATCTGGGATTCTAGCTATCAGCATAGGTTCAACTCTGGTCTCTAGGAATGCGTACTGTCCAAATAAGGTTGCATACAGCATGACCATGAGATAGCCCACATATACCGTCCATTGATACTGGGGCTTGAGATACCGGAGCCACCCAAACATCGTTGTCGCACCATAAACTGGTGCAATTATCCCATAGTTCAGTTAGATTTCCTGGTTTTATCTGAACTTATTCCAACGTCTGTCTTCAAGGCTGGGCAACTCACGTATGTACCTAGGGACTGTAGCTCCTCGCTAGAACAAAAAAAAAAAAAAAAAAAAAGAGAGAGAGAGAGAGTATGTGTAAACCTACAACAGAAGTGCTACGGAGTTGCACTGCCAGAAATCTGTTAATTTTATAATGTGGGTGATTAATGGACTGCTTTATTTGTCAGAACTTGCCATGTCTCTAACAACAACTTTGTAATATCGTCCACGGGAGGAGTGCCAACTGTTGTAGGTCAAATACCGCTTGCAGATCCTCCGGACATTGCTAAGGTACCGACAATAGCCCAAGATGTATGGATTCCATGCCAAAAATTGTATCACACTGTCAGTAAATTCTTCGGTTAAGTACTTAACCGCTAGTTCTTCACTACTATATCATTGGAATGGGAAACTAAGTCTCTGAAATAAACAGTATCAATCTTATATGGCAATGGAAGTCACAGTGTAAGTTGAATTCACAATATGTATTGCCACTCGCATGAATAATGTCCCCGGTGCTCACATTATAGCCATCGGCGAGATATACGCAGCTCCTCCTCGCCTTCTGAAACTTCAAATATATGACCTAAGCACAACTCTGTAGATAGGGGAAGAGTAGCGGTTTGACCGTATGCTTTTCCGTTATAGGCCTTTCTGCAATATATGTGGTAGCCAATTAGGTGACATTGTATACGGTAACTGGCAGACTGATAGAGCAATATTTTTGCATCGACTCATTGCTCTAGAAGATAGTCGGTATGCTCACTGTTTGAAAGGAAAGCAGGTATCAAACTTTGTCTCCCGTGTTTTATAAAGTAGTCACTGTATAGATAAAGAATATAGTATTAGTGCTATATCTTATCTTTCATATCCGGTGTAATTTGTGCTAGCGAAAATCCTAGACCATTACATTCCGGGGGGTCGTTGTCATTGTAGTATGCATGTGTTCCATCTACCTTAAATATTAAGTACTAGTGACAACTTCATTCACGGTTAGACTTACCTTTACCTTGCCACTGCTATGATTCCAACATACACCAATTTTGGACTTTCTAGATAAGAAGTTGAACTTATCATCTGCTGAGTGTAGAGAGGTAGTTTGTACTGACTTATCTTGGAAACAGACAAGATCATATCCCTGAGATCACAAACAGGGAATGGTTATTGCTAATAAAATAGACCGAGAGGTTGATGGTACGGTCTCCCCTTTGCAATTCATTTTAACGGCCGCTTTCCTGGAGGAGATTGATATTACACACTCTTGTGTACATAGAGTGGTTATATTTGTCTCTATCCAAACTGTATTGCTGATTGGTAAGATCGTTTAATTTGCCCCATAGTAGAACCTAATCACTTATAATAGTCATTGGGTCTTGATGCTGCCTTGATTGCAATATCCTTATTGCAGTTAAGGGTCGAATTTCTAGAAAAACTCTTTAGAGAATGCCATTGTGTGTACTTCAAGTGGTAGAAATACTCACAATGCCTATAGTATTGATCTGCTATATCAAATATTTCTTGCTAAAGAGAGCTCTCGATACCATCCTAGATCCTGAATGAGTATATAGTTCGCAGCATCAACCACAACCAAGAAAACAAGGGGCTCCATTATCGACGAGATCAACTTCATATTGCAGGAGTATTGGCAAATGGATTCTTCAAATGCTTATAAAGCTATAGGCTACAGAACTATAGGCTCGTGAACAGTACTTTGTTGGTAGCTTTCGAGTCTATAGTCGACAGGAGCTCTCTGCGGGTAACGATAGAACGTTCTGTACTATTAGTTCGTAAAATTATGTCAAAACAAATTCTACTCACTAAAAACCCGAGATCTTTAGCGAACTATGATAGTGACTCACGTAGGGAATTTTAACAAATTATAAATGCTCGAAGCGCTTACTATAGTCTTACAGGTTGTTTCGAGAGCGGGGGGAAGTTGCAGGCTAAGATGTGCCATGCTTCTTATAACAAATTTTAAATCACCCGCTTTCTCCATCTATTCGACATCCTCCATCCAACATGTCCTATACGATTTGGACGAATGCTGCTAGTGGAAGCGTGGGACTGAAAAATAGCGTATTGCGGCTCTGGCGAGGGTTCTGGATTCTAGGAAGAGTAGTATAAAGTACACCACCTACGGATTCCAAAATATAGTTCTTTTTTCACACTATGCCATAATATTCTAGAAGTTAAAATAACCTGTCTCTATGAAAAGTGATCACCACTAATTGTCTCTATAGATTGTAGTTTGCAGATTTTCTCTAGTGGAATGCGGCAAAGATAATTGTATATAAATTGTCGTGACAAAGCAGAATGTTGTCAGTATGGCAGACCTGGGTTAAATACCTGTCCCTCAAATGTCTGCTGATCTAGGTCCGGTTTCTGTGGTACGACAGAGGTGACTTAGCTAGGTTCACATCTTTTAAAAGTTTAATATCTAACACAACTGCCACAGAAGTTCTGTGGGAAAGGCTGTCGGTCTAAGTATGGAGGTTGTGGGTCTGTCCGGAGGCCATCAGGCGGTGGCCAGGGTGCAAGGTAAAGAACTATTAATTACTACCTGGGCTGGCATGTTAATTTTTCCAAGTAAAGCTTTTAACATGTTACGTTTGTTTAACAAGTCCACTTATATCATATGTTAGGGCTTCTGCGAGGGCTTGCAACAGGCGTCTACCAGCAGATATTGATGCCACGGGGTTCACACATATCAATATTGGTAATCATTCGTTCCTGTTTCAGCACCTCAGTAGAGATTCGACCTCTGACGATCTCATCCTTTACCTATTTTCATCCAACGACTTATCTAGTTATCTCAATGAACGTTCAAGATAATCAGCATATCCCCAATTACAAACATAGAGCGGAAATAGACGTACGTGCATAATATAGTTCTTGGACAAAAGTGTACGTAATTTCCCGCAACCATGAAAATATATATAATAGTCAGAACATCACATTCGCACACAAAACAACCAAACATTAATCTTATTGCAAGATATTTAAATATGTCATAGCTAAATTGCACACAAATAAAAAAATATATTTTTTTTACATTAATAGCGTGTATACCACCCCTTTGCCTCTAAAACTGCATTAACACGGCTCTCCATAGACCTTATTAAGAATAAAAAAATCCTGCCCTAGACTCTCCCATGCATCCTCCATTGCTTTATAAAATTGCTCTTTTAATTGACTTTTGGTCCCGTCAAATAATTCAAGGTCCGGATACAGCATATAAATACGCTCTTTCAGCTTAGCCCAGGCGTGTTCAATAGGGTTTAAATCAGGTGAGTATGGTGGCCAGTCAACAAGAGAAATACCATGCTCATCAAACCAGTTTTTAAATATTGGCTGTATGAATAGGAGCATTATCTTGCATAAACTCCATACCAAATTCCCATATGGCAGGCAGATAATCTTTAATAATTTCCAAATAGGAGCGTGAAGAATACCCCCCTCGGGCAGATTCCTCATCCCTACTCATTCGGTAGATTTCTGTATGGCCACTACCCCAGATTGCTGCCCAAATCATAATGGATATTCCTTTGCCTTTGGTATATGGAATAATATGCTTTTTTTTCCATTTTTCGTTAAGGTAGTTGAGCCGCCATACCCATTGATTTTTCTTTCCTTTGCCAAGCTCAACGGAACATTCATCACTCCATATAATCTTGCTCCACTGCTCGTAAGTCCAATCCTTGCGCGCATATGCCCATTGATAGCGTAGTTTAGCTGTTTCCTCAGTTAATTGAGGTCAGCTCTGCAGTGGCCATACCCTGATTCTTTCAACATGCGCGCAACAGTGCGTGCAGAAATAGGCTTGTTAAGTAATTTGCAGATGTCTTCTGTTTTAATAAAGGGATCACGCTTGATTTGTAAAAGAATATATCGTTTATCAGCAGCAGAAAGGATCTCTGGCCGTCCGGAGCGAGGAGAACTAGTCCCAGTGGTGGAAGTCTGATATGTTTCAATGGTTGTTTGAATAGTTGTATATGGTAAATTCATGGCACGTTGAATATCAGCCTTTTTCTGGCCTGCAAGAAATCGACCAACTACAACTCCTCGCTGAAATGGTTCCAGTTCCTGTCTACTAGTCTTATTAGAACTAGTAGACCGTAAAGGGGTGCGAGGCATGACCCAGGTGGTTGAAAAGATGAAGCATAATATTGGGTGGCGCGTCGGGTGACGCGGAATTACGTAGACTTTTGTCATGTGACTGTATTTTCCTATACACATACACGACAGGACTCGCAATGCTAAGCAATATTTATAGTGGTGCAGACATGGATTTCTATCCGAGCTTGGAGTTTTGATGTGCGCCGGTCAATTATATATAAGATCTGTTATAGTAACTCTTTTAGGACGCTACAAATTCTCCTAATACCCAAACCGCTTTCAGTGACATGGCCTCCAGCGCTGAAAATGACCAAATGTTTATCACGTCGCTGATGCAATTCATGCTGACTTGCAGATTTGATGGTGCTGACTTAGGTTGGAATGTGAGCACCCGATAGAAATAATCTAATAGCCTGGTATATTATTGAGTTTTGGATTGTAGCCCGGGCAGAAGACCGAGGCGGAATTGAAGCCCATACCTTACATCTTGCTTCTCAAAGTTCTCAAAACGCTTTTTAGGACACTTCACGTCCTTAGTGTTACCCTGCCAGATTCGTGTCGGTACCTCTGATGGTTTGATTTGAAGTTCATGCAGCGGTACGTTGACTATCTGAATATAATAACCTATGATATCCATGCCGTCTGGGACTCATCGAACAAGTTCTCCTAGTCCGTAGTCCGACGTCCGACGTCACACAAATTGAACGGAAATTAAACAGCGTCTTGACTTGTTATGGAATAACGACATCGATCCATCTCTGGTTAGTATGGGCCTTGGATGGTATGGGCGCTCTTTTACACCAAAATCCTAACTGCAATGAGCCACGGTGTGTCTTCAATTGAAGAGGCTCACAAACTGTGTTTGGGAGGCACTTTAATATGGGCTCTTGACCATGACACTTCAACCCATAGTAGCATTAATGACTTAGTCGGAATTGGGGTTGTGAATGGCATCATCTTTCTGGGGCGAGAGATGTCGCCTTGGCTATATCACTAAGGCCTATTCAAATTGTCAAGTGCCAGGTATTCTGCGCGATTCGGTCTGCCAATGTGATCAAGTACATATGCATTGTTGCGCACCAAGGACCAACACGGCCACCGCTTGCGGATGGTATGGTTGGCGAGGTGTAGGGATGTCATACACTTCGAACAGCTGTCCTGAGGTAATGGACCTCTGACTATGCTGGCAAATTCACGTGTAGATCACTCCGATCTTCGTATCTATAATTCGACGTGTAATGGTACGTATAGATTTTATAGCTCATCCGATTGTTAGCTTTTTTCGAATCTGGAAGACTTGATTTTAAATTACAGGAATACTTCTGTTTGGGATTCATTCCGTCTCCTATTTGAGCACAGGCTCCGTGAACTTGATAGACAAAGAGACCAAAGATATAGTCAACAAAAGGTCTTAACAAGCCGAAGATACTTGTATGTTGATAGCGATACATGCTTGCAAAGAGGCATAGTCCCTAATTCTCCCAAAATAAGGAGTTGGAAAACCTTCCTAACATACCGGCAGTCGCTGATGCGCCTCCAGTTTATCCTAGGCACAATTAGCTTGAATGTCTGCGCTGATTCGAGAAATATCAACAGAACAAGGTGTGTACTTGGCATTGGGTTCATCCTACAGCGGAACAAGATAGCCATAGGCATAGGCATAGACATATACAGTTTGAAGTCCAGTCCAAACCTACCTCCCCTGTGATGTTATGCAAATGTATTCCTGAGTACAAAGACAGACTAAAACACTACGACAAAGCGATAGAACCAAATGTTAAATAATCAATAACAAAAGGAATGAACAAAATTCGTTGCCTCCATTATATGTCGGAAAGCTAATCTATCCATCTATACGACATGTTTATCATTCAAGTCATGCCATCTAACCTGTACCTGTGCCTGTTGCACCAAATATTTCGTGACAAATATACTTAAGCAAAGAACTTAGTCTCACCCTCCTTGAGCTTACCAGCACCAACAAGTCTCTTAGCCTCGTCGGTCCAAGCGCTCTTGACGGCAGCAGCGTCCTTGCCAGCAGCAGTGAGACGCTCGGCGAGAGAAGCCAGCTCCTCAGCGTCAATCTTGCCCATGATGTTCTCAACATCGGTCAGGACAGAGTCAATCTGGCTGGGAGAAGGCTCGCCAGATTCCGCAAAGTAGTTGACATCCTTGACAGAGCCCTTGAGAACACGCTTGTTCTTCTTGGTCGCGTTCTTAGCAGCCTCCTTGGCCTTCTTGGACTTCTCACGCTCGGCCTTGGCAGCCTCCTCGGCTTCCTTCTTACGCTGCTCCTCCTCCAGACGAGCCTTCTCCTTCTCCTCAGCCAGACGCTTGGCCTCAGCTTCCCTCTCGAGACGCTTCTTGTCCTTGTCGGCACGGGCGGCCTTACGGAACTTCTTGATACGCTCGTCCTGGGCGGCGAGGTCGTCCACCAGGCGGCGCAGACGGGCAGTATCTTCAGTCTTGCGCTTGCGGCGGGCATTGGCATTCTTCTTCTCAACATGACGCTTCTGGTCACGGTTCTCGTTGTCATCCGGGACATCCTCATCAAGGTATTCAAAAGTACGCCAGCTGTCGAAGTTGTACCAAAAGTTGTAGAAATTGTCAACCTCTTCGAACGTGCTGTTCTCGTCACCTAGCTTAGGGACAGGCTGGATCTTGGAGAAACGGGCTTCAGCTTCAAGGACAGGGCGCCACAGCTTATAGAAATTGTTGCCCTTGGCAGTCTCCTTCTTCGTGGGGGGGTCAATTTCGGCAGCCTCGTCGACCGAATCAAACTGACGACGACGAACGGGGTCCAGAAGCAATTCAGTGGCCTTCTGGATACACTTGAAGAAATTGTCGTTCTCGTCGCTTTGGCCCATGGCGGCCTTCTTATCGGGGTGATGACGAAGGACCTTCTTGCGGTGGGCACGCTTGATCTGCTCGGGGGTTGCGCGCCAGCGGTACTTGGTCAGACCGAGCACAGCGTAGTGATCCTGACTCTACAAGAATTTAGTGACAATTGAATAGCGTGATATACAAGAGAACCATACCTTCCAGTCCTTGGCTTCCCTAGAGAGCAAGACGGCATCTTCAGGTTCAGAGATTTCATCATCCTCGTCATCCTCAGTCTTCTTGACGTTCTGCTGAGCCTGGATTCTCTCATCCTCGGAGAAAGTGCGGTGGTGTCGCTTCTACGGGGTGGTTAGCCACAGACTAGGGGCATTGGATTTCAACCCTCCAAAACCAGAGGGCAATCTCAAGCAAATCGAACTAACACACAAGTCAAGGAAGACATACTCTGCGTGCGTGAGCCAGAAAGTGAGGACCAACGGGTTCCAGGTTTCGCTGGGTAGCGGCGGACAGAGTGCCAACGGCCTTGAAGTCCTTATCGGCACTCCAGCCCTGGGGGAGAGCGGGAAGAGACACAGAAACCGTCTGAGTGGATGCCATTTTGCAGAGTCTCGAAGCCGTCTATACTGTCCGGTGCTCCGAAATGTACAATGGGGGGAACTGGGAGAGTGTGCTGACGAAGGAACTTAGGCCGAAAAAGTATGTGCCTTTATTTCTTTTTTTCTTTCTTTTTTTCTGCCCCCTAATGCCGCCCTGCTCTACGCCAATCACACAACGGCTGTTTCGGAGATAAAATCGAGCACTCTGGACGGAGGAAAAGAAGTCGGCATTCTCAAGTATAGCAGCAAGTCACTATTCTCAGTTCTCACTCTTCGGTCTTTTGGATAATTTATATCCTGGAATTGCCTCGTTAAGTTAATTAACACCGACGGACTGCCTCCCATCAGGACGCTTAATACTACAGCACGGCACACTCGAGGCATAGCCTACATGTGTTACTTCAAGCAATAACACAGGCAACTGTCAAAGAAGATTAAGGATTCTATTTTCTTTTACGAACAATACACTATTATCCCAGTCCAAACTATGGCCTCGCAACCCGTCGTTTCTGCACGAAGTGCCTATCGCCAACTTCTCCGCGCTACCCGAATTGCCTTTCGAGGTCAGTCGACTCCTGTCCTCGTTTGTACTACACTGACGCTGACTTGATTCAATTGATAGATGACTCCCGTGTTCTCATTGCTGCCCGTCAAGAAGCCCGTCGGAACTTCGACAGCCATCCTCGTGTTGGAATCGACACGCCAATGCAAATCAATCATGCCGTGGAGGTGGCTGACATTCTGAGGCATAACATCGTGCAAGGGACCAGGGACGCAGAGAATGAAGCTGCCAAATGGGGTGCGTGCATCGTGTTACATTGTTTGTTGGATGATGCTAACGACTTATAAACAGAACTCCGTATCCATGATGATATCGAACGGGGTGATAATGATTCAATCAAGGTGGCGGGTAAGCGTGTTAAGGTTGACAAGCCATGCTCTGCATAGATCGATTTGTAAATATACGGGTTATTGTGCCTGTATCGGAAGATCTATGCAAGCAGGTAGGCTTGTAGGGTAGGACAATCTGGCTGTAGAATATTTGCATTTTCGCTTTGTATTATAATATACCCAAACTTATCTCTCCTTCTGGCGTATTTTGGGGTATTTTGAATTGATGATAGAATAAAGAATATACAAACGCCCGCTCTGAACATACATAATGCCTCCTGCCTCACAATTTTTTCAACATATGAGAATCGATGAACTGTTAAAGCTTCCTTAATCACCAGACAAGCTGGAATACTGGACCTCGCCACTTCCCGGAGGAGGAGCAACAACAATGCTCCGGGGTTCCTCCGGTTTATCTACCTCCTCCCCAGCCGCTGTGATAGCCTTATTTCCAGAGGGCCCTCCTCGGGCTGTCCCGACAGCCTGACGTCCTTCTCGCGCATGCTTCATACGCTCTTCCCGGTCCATATTATCCAGGGCCTTAGGTTTACCCCATCGAATCCTTAACGGACAACCCTGGATAACAGCCTTCCCTTGGCAGTGTTGCGCGGCCGCTTCAGCAGCCTCGCGAGTAGCAAAGTTCACAAAGGCAGAGTGTGCCCTGTGAGAACAAACCAAAGACCGGAGTTGGCCAAACTCCGTAAAGAAAGTACGCAGGGAATGCTCGGGAAGATCATCCTCGACACCCGTAACAAATAGAGTGGTAACGTTTGGATCCGCAGGCGGGAGGATATCTTCCCGAGATGGGGGCACCTGCGCAGTACCGGGGAATGGACGACTTCCGCGGCCACCACGCATAGGTCCCCGTCCTCTACCAGGTAGCGGGGCTCCTCTTCTGCTGTCGCTCGTCCGAATAGGCCCTGGTCCATTTCCATAGCGGCTATGTACCACAGGTGCGTCCGTCGAGGGTCCAGCACTATCTTCGTCGCGAGGAGTTTCGGTTTGCCGGGGTTTTCTATAGTAAGGTTCGCTGTTTGCAAGTCTCCGTAGTAGCTCGCGAGCCTTTTCATCCGTCTTTTCATATTCTTCAATCGCCCCACGTCCTTCTTCGATTTCCTTTTCATGTCCCTGAGCGTAGTATTCGCGGTTGATTGTACTCTCGGGACCAGGTGCAACCATCTTCAGTGCAGCGTCACGCACAACTATAGGAAGGCCAAAGGACAAATCAAGCATACAGCACTGACAGCAGTTCTTCAAACGAGCGCAGGTCAGGCAGATACTGGTTCTCTTAGTGCGCGCCGTGCGGTCGGCTTTCCAACGGAAGATGGTGAAGGGTCGAGTGCACTATTGATAAATTAATACAAGCCAAGATGACATGCCAGACAATGAATAAACACTTACAATCTTGCATTCTGCACCGTAGTCTTCTTTGAGCATCTGCACATAAGGATTCTCAGGAAGGCAATTTTCACAGACGGAGGGGAAATCGGTCGTCTCCCACCCAGACCGGTTAAGGTCTTGTTTAATTTGAGGTGGAGGCATAATTTGCTACTATTCCCTCAGCCAGGGACGTGAGGACTTGGTGATGAGCGTGCTCGTTGAGCAAAGTGATGCACTTCGGAGATGAAAGATGGATGATTATCGATAGAGTTCCTTCTCTGTGGCTGAGAGATGTGGCTAGATTAATTACATAAGACAGTCCAGCACGTGACTACATTGCAATTGTTGGCTGGTTGAGATATTCTCCCAAGAAGAGAAAAATGGTTAACTTTTTGCCAGATACGGGTACTTCATACTATCTGCAAAATTCTAGGCTTGACAAACAGATTGGTATGATCTCGGGGCCCGCGGCATAGGTCATCGTATTGGCAGCGTATCTGCAAATGCGTATTCGTCGTATTACCCACAGCCACTCTCGGAAGGCCATTTCTCCGGGGAGATCCCCAGGCGGCCTATTTGGGTCTAGCCTGGCGTTCGTTCGGTTGGCTAGCCAGTATGGCGCCTGTGATTGGCTGGGTACCTTGTCAAAGTCAGTCGCATTTCCGCCTCCTTTCTTTTCTGTCGATCTCGTTAGCAGTAGCCTTGGCCTTGACCATCTTGCTGTTGATATTTTTTTCTAGTCTCCATTCTTGCACCCACAACTTTCCTGTTGCCTGGTTAGGACTTGTTCTCCCTGACTGGTAGACTGTGGAATATAAATTGTTCTCTGTGTCCTCGCCTCATTCCCACCTTACCTACCATTCTATCCACAGATCCACCCCTTTTCACAGGCTTAAGTGCTGTCAATATCAACAATGGCTCCTGCTGCATTGGAAAAAGAAGACCATGAGCGCGACGCTCAATTCAACCGCGCTCTTCATGGCCAGAGCTCTCAGGCGGAAGGTGGCTTTGCTGCCATGCGTGGGAAGGACGCTGCTGCGCAAAAGGCAGCTGTTGATGAATATTTCAAGCATTGGGATAACAAGGCTGCCGGCGATGAGACGGAGGAAATTCGCGCGGTAAGATATATGGTTGTATATTCTGGAATTCGGAGCGATGTTGCTAACCCCGTCTTCATTGCGTAGGCACGTCGAGCGGAATATGCGACGTTGACTAGACAGTATGGCCCTTACATTCTACCATAATAATCTTCACTCCCAGCTAACTTCATAACTTAGCTACTACAACCTCGCGACCGATTTCTACGAGTACGGATGGGGCTCATCTTTCCACTTCTGTCGATTTGCCCAAGGAGAACCTTTCCACCAGGCCATCGCTCGGCATGAACATTATCTCGCTCATCAGATGGGCATCAAGGCTGGAATGAGAGTGCTCGATGTTGGCTGCGGTGTTGGCGGCCCTGCCCGCGAGATTGTTAAGTTCTCTGACGCCAATGTTGTGGGATTGAACAACAACGACTACCAGATCCAGCGTGCAACCCGTTATGCGGAGCGCGAAGGCTTGAGTGACAAGCTAAGCTTCGTCAAGGGTGACTTCATGCAAATGAGCTTCCCTGATAACTCGTTCGATGCTGTATATGCCATTGAGGCTACCGTCCATGCCCCCGAGCTCGAGGGCGTGTATAAGGAGATTATGCGTGTGCTAAAGCCGGGTGGTATCTTCGGCGTTTACGAGTGGCTCATGACCGACAAGTATAACAACGAAATCCCCGAGCACCGCCAGATTCGTCTGGGCATTGAACAGGGTGATGGTATCTCCAATATGGTCACGATATCCGAGGGTCTTGACGCCATCAAGAACGCCGGCTTTGAACTCCTTCACCATGAGGACTTGGCTGGCCGCAACGATGCCATCCCCTGGTACTATCCTCTGGCCGGATCGTTCAAGCACATGACATCCCCCTGGGATGTCTTCACCATTGCGCGCATGACCTGGTGGGGTCGTGGTATCGCCCACCGCTTCGTCGGCGCCATGGAGTCAGTCGGTCTTTTCCCCAAAGGCTCACAGAAGACCGCCGACAGCCTTGCACTGGCCGCCGACTGTCTCGTGGCTGGAGGGGAGAAGAACCTGTTTACCCCTATGTACTTGATGGTTGGACGGAAACCTGAGTAAATACATGCATTCATCTATTGCATACCTTACCTAAGGTGCCCTCTCTTGTATCACGTGATATGCCCTCGTCCTGTACAAAACCGTCCATTTGTGTCAGCATCCTACCTAACTACCCATAAACTTGGCGGTCTATTACCTTTAATCCATATTCTGGTCTCGCTATTTTGCGACTTTTTCTTCTCACTGTTATTTTTATTGCATACCGCCATCGGATGCTATGTTGCATGCTTACTTTCCTTTGTCAGCCCTACGAATCACTGCTGAGTATGCGCCAGATTGCTTGCATTATTTCTATTTTCTGTCTTTTTGAAAGATGGATTGTAACGTAAGCGAGTCATGAACAAAATATTTATTCCATCTATCAAATTCAAAGTATATAGTCCACCCTGTAAAACGTAAGGGTATCCAGTCACATGAGAGATACAGACACAAGGAAGCTTAAGGTGGTGAAATACACTAACTTATTTATATGCCCTTGGTAGCAACAGGAGTTGTCTTCATGTTTCCTGTGTGCCAATATGCAAATATGACCCCTTTATTTCCCTAGATTCAAACCAAATAAGAAACACATGTACCCTAACACCAGATCGTGGGCCTATGAAAACTACGATCGATACGTAGTTAGCGTTTGACAGAAGTTAAATGGGGCGGCTACTAGGAAAATATTATTTTGGCATCATCCATTATATATATCATCCATCAAATTTGGAGCATACTTTTCTCAAAAACGTATTTACCTGTCCTATGCCAAAAGGACATAGAAGGAAGAAATCAGACTTCCAATCCTACTCCGTGATATGGGTCTCTACCTGACCATTCTATTATTGGTGACACAGTAGTCAGCATTAAGTAATTATTAGAAAAGGAGAGGTGCAATGTACCTTCTTACGGCTATACTTAATCCCAACATTATTCTCACTAGCCGAATCATACGGCACAGGGCTGGTATAATTATAAGTAGCCGTGAGACCCTTCCAGGTCTGCTTGACGAGTTCGAGAATGCCATGGCCGGCGGAGCAAGCTCCCTGAGTCAAAGGAACCGGCCATTGAGGCGTGTAGAGACTGTAGTCGCCAGTCGACATGGGGCCTGGGTATGTCTCGTTCAGATACAAGTGGGTGGTATCGACCTCCCAGTTGGTGTAGTTGACCTTGTCGGCGAGGAAACTGAGCAGATTGGCTCCGCAGTCCCAACGGCCTAGTGAGGGCAGGCCCCAGTTAGCGGAGAGCGATGCGATGATGGAGTAGTGTGTGTAGAAGGTGTCATCCTTCTTGCCGCGGAGATTTTCCGGGACGGCACCGCCGACCAGGAAGCTGTAGATTTTGTTTCCAATCTCGTAAGTATCGTTCTCGTCGAAGGTCAGGAGGATAAGAGTGTCCTTGGTAAAGTATTCGTCCTCGAGGAGTTCTGCGAGGAAGCGGTAGGTCCAGGAACCCGCAAAGGTAATGTTGGTGTCATGAGCGTCGTTAGTCATATTTGGTGTGATGAAACTGTATTGTGGGAGACGGTGGTTTTTAAGGTCATCGTAGAAATCAGTGAAGTTCTTGATCTGGCGGAGACGAAGAGCGTCCTGGGTGATGGAGTTGTACAGAATCTTAGGATTATGTTTGCGAACATAATCATTCGGTCCCTTCTCCGGATACCGGTAGCCCTGGTAGCCTGGGTACGGCATGTGTTCCTGGTATTCCCCCCAGGCAATGTGCTTGACGTCTAGCATGTCTGCAATGGTAGAGACGTTGCTGGGGATCTGATTGAAGTCATCATTGTCCATGCCAAACGTGTCACCGCCAGCGGATGCGGCGTAATTAGGCTCACTGGGATGCGTGATGGCCCAATAGTTGCTCAGAAGAAGGCCCTTGTCGGCCAGCTTGGACAGACTAGGGTCCTTGGCCGCATCCTCAAAGTCCTAATGGGCGTTAGATAAATGACTTTGATTCAGGATTTACTGAGACATACAGTGTTCTCCAACCAGATATTCACAAACCGGTTGAAGGCAAGACCCTTGACGTTGGAGACGGGCGAGTAGGGAAGAACGGTGGCCTGAGAAGCTTGGATCTCCGCCTGAGAGGGAAGTTTTTCCGCGGCGGTTTTGGCAAGGGCAAGAGTGGCCCCTCCCAGGAGGGTCGTCAGAGTTTGTTTGGCTAGCATGACGTCCTCAGTATTCCAGTGCAAAGAATATATTAGAGATCGGAATGGACGGAAAACTCAAAAAAATCAAAAAGAAAAGGGCAGCTGGAGACCGGTTTATATACCCAGCTAGACAGCATCCTAGTATTGTACGCGCCCTCTACAACCACGGAAAGCTAGGAAACCGAGGGACTCATTGGGAAATGGAGGAGCTTTTGTTAACTATCCCTACAAGGGTATCTCGCTTGGATGCATCCCACCACGGGTCGATGGCTGGCTCATTGTGCCATCCAGCACGTTGTGAAATGCAGGCCGCTCAGTGGCTGGCGAGTTCCCAATGCGTCCCCTCATTCTTGGCAGGTGCAAGCATTGAGCGGTGGAGCTTGTCTAGAAGGATGGAGAACTTTATCTGGCATTTATTTATTTATTATTTAAAGCAGGATTATTCTAGTAGCTCGAATTACTAATATATATATAAACTAACAGGTTTTAATAGGGTGGCATTTATGCATTTTTCTGGGCCATCGTGAATAAACACTAGTATTCATAATATCATACTTTAATGTTCCTTACAGCAAGAAATGTAACTTCAAGAAAATACGGTTCTAGACGCGAAAGTCCCTGGATTGATTTACCAGTTAAATCAGAAGCAGGGGTAGTCATCAGAACTGCCTTACAGAACTGGGTGACCGATCACCAGGTCCGAAGGTCCGCGATCGACGGTCACCCCTTTCGGCTCTCCTGTTGACCCCGAGGAAGGTCACGTAAATAGGATGATAGGCCTCCGATCTACAACTGCTAACATCGATTTCGGCATAAATATTTGATAAACTTGCCAGGTGTTGCTCCCGCTCGACTGGTTGCAACGAAATGTACGACGACCAACTGATTTGCACTAGATGATCCAAGGTAGATTTAGCTGATGTTGAGGCTGAATAATTGGGGATCTTCAGTGACATTCATTCTTGGAACTGCATACGCGAAATCATCCTTGCAATTATAAAACGATGTGATCTGCCGAGTGAATTCTTACGATGATAGCGACAAAAGGGGGCGTTGTCAAATGTGATGCTGAATCTCCAAAGCAAATGGACCCTCGCGCCAGTGGTCATGAGAAACTCCCCAATGGCGCTCAGTCCTCCATGGTAGAGAAAGGGGCTGAGATCGATCTGTCCCCAGAATCCGTGTACTTTTTTCTTTTATTTTCTTCCAAAACCTGTTTATGGGAAATTTGTCCTCATGGCTGCGATAAGGCTGTACCGGCCACAGATAGGCAAGGTAAATCTACTGATATTGTGGATAGTATCACTATAAACCCCTGCAGTCAGCTTATTCTTGCATACGGCTCACAGCCCAATAGTGTCCAGTATGACATGTTGCCAGAATGGGGAGAGGATTATGAAATTTTCGGGCCACGGCATAAATGCATTGCCGCGTATGGGTCCAGCTGAACTACGCGTAGCCCATTATTGCTTCTTCTGTTGTGTCTTTTCCAGCTGAACGGATCCGGCTTCCGCTTATCTGCGGGGCGAAGAAAAAAGAACCAAACCATATGTAGAATACATTTAACCTGGCCAGGGAGGGAATTGTTTCCGAAATCATTATAGAGAATGAAAAATAAAATATCTGCATGGAAAACGCGTTTCATTCATAGAAGACGGTTAACGCAATGCTCAGCAAGTATCAGCTACCAGGCCACCTCGCACTGGCTCGTACTCATTGGGAAGACCTTAATCGAGCGATCGAATGTGGGGAGATTATAATCGATGGAAAAGGACTCACCATTGGTGGTGTAGTTGCTGTGTCGAAGTATGTTGAGCTGGCATCTTTTGGTCATATCTCACGCTTTAGCTTACAGTTTTGCCAGACATGGCTGTCAGCCGCATTTGTCCAACGATAGCAATATAATCGAGATGATTAATGAAAGTGTGACAGCCTTAGATGAATGCCTCGCCAATGGGCACCATATCTACGGTGAGTTGGAGGTCAATTTTACTCGACGCTCAAGTTTAATCGGACTGAATCTGATGGAAAATACCAGGGGTAAACACTGGATTCGGGGGCAGCGCTGATTCACGAACAAACCACCTGCATGCACTACAGAAATCTCTCCTGCAGCTTCTTCAGAGTGGAATTTTGGCAGGTGCAGACACCGGCAGCAGCAGCGGCAGCGGTAGCTCTGCATTCATGAGTCATTCGATGCCAACAGAGTGGGTTAGGGCAACCATGATAGTTCGGTGCAATTCCGTATCTAGGGGGCATTCGGCAGTATCCAGGGCCTCCATTGAAGCCATACTGAAGCTTATTCGGGAGGATGTAACACCCGTGATACCTCTTCGAGGAACTATCTCGGCATCAGGGGATTTGATGCCGCTCGCCTATATCGCTGGGGTCATCGAAGGCAGTCCAGGAATATTTGTACGCGGAAAATCGCCCAAGGCTCAACCGGTCACTGCTGAGCAAGAGCTAGACAGGCTTAGTATCCCGAGAATCACTCTCGGGCCCAAGGAGGGTCTAGGCTTAGTCAACGGAACTGCTGCTTCCGCAGCTCTAGCCAGTCTTGTCTTATACGATGCGCACCAGCTTGCCCTCCTTTCTCAGGTGGTGACGGCTCTCACAGTCGAGGCTCTCTGTGGTACCACTGAGAGCTTTCACCCGTTCCTAAGCGATGTCCGCCCGCACGAGGGTCAGATCGAGACTGCCGCAAATATCCTTTCTGCACTTCAGGAATCCCGGCTTGCAAGAGGACCCAGTGGATCCCATGAAGCCGCAGGACTCGTCCAGGATAGATATGCCCTTAGAACGGCCAGTCAATGGATCGGTCCTCAACTGGAAGACCTTGCTCTTGCCGATCGTCAAGTTAGTATAGAGCTTAATTCTACCACGGACAACCCCCTTATTGATAGTGCGACGCGAACCTTTTATTGCGGAGGGAATTTTCAAGCAACATCGGTCACCTCTGCAATGGAGAAGACCCGCTTAGTACTGCAGATGTTTGGGAAGCTCATTTTCGCACAGTGCAATGAAATGATTGATCCAGATCTGAACAACGGCCTGCCGACCAACTTGGTCGCAGATGATCCGAGCCTGTCTTTTACCATGAAAGGAGTTGATATTAACATGGCTTCTTACATGTCGGAGCTGGCATATATTGCCAACCCCATCAGCACACATGTACAGACGGCCGAGATGCATAATCAAGCTGTGAACTCACTTGCTTTTCTATCAGCCCGCTACACCATGCAAGCAGTCGACCTGGTATCCATGATGGGGGCATGTTCCATTTACGTTGCGTGTCAGGCTCTGGACCTACGCGTCCTACAGCTCAATTTTTTTCACGATACTCAATCCGTCCTAGCCTCGACCATCAGACAGGTGTTTGAGGATATTCTTCGTCCACACGCCCAAGAAAAATTGTCTCGTGGACTGGCCAAAGTGATCCAGAGTGCCTGGTCATCGACCTCCCGAATGGACATCCGTGATCGTTGCCGGTGTGTTGTTGACAAGTCTCTGCCGACGATCCTCGATGAGATAGCGTCAATTCAATTATCTGACTGTGGTTGTATGACAAGGAACGTCCTGAAGGATATCAATCAATGGAAAGAAGCCACGGCCTCGAAGCTAGAATCTGCCTACAAACAGGCAATAGACCGGTTTTGTAAGACCCAAAATACCCCCGACTACTTAGGGGTCGGATCAAAAGCCATATACCTCGCTGTTCGCCATCAGCTCGGCATTCCCTTCCACCAGGGGTTTACTGAGCATCCGTCAGCAGACATGCCGGACAAAATCAACGGAAGGGCCAAAAAGACCATTGGATCATGGATATCAATTATTTATGAGGCCTTGCGGGATCATAGCCTGAGTGGTGTTATACTGGATGCACTAAAGCCTTGCGATTAGATACAGGTATGAACTTGAAAAAGTATCAAGCGACCGTGATCTTCTTTTTCATCTCTAGAAAGCTAGGAATTGGTACGGCCAATTATAGAGTGGTGCTTGTCTAGAAAGTCGACGGTATTTTTGGGGGGGGGGGTTTTCTTTGTTTGTTTTAGCTGCCGCCGTCTGTCTCTCCGCAGTTAACATTAATACTTATCAGCTTACTGCTTCTTTCCACTTTTCAGGCTTCATAATAGGGCCAGAAATAGTATTTGTGTCGTCGTACTGTCTCATAGCTCCGTTGAAGGATATGAGATATTGCTATATGGGACTGTGGTGTCTTGTAGAAGGGAAGTAGTCACAGTCGAAGAGTCAAAACTCAAAAGATCCAATACAAACCGAACAAATAGCTGAACTAGTGGGTCCTGCAATTTGTAACCATCGTTACTGATTCTTCACTTCGCAACTTACCTGAATCAGACCTTTGGATGCCAATTGAACTGAACCGGCACAGCTAGTCCGCTATAGTACATGCTGCAGTACATACACTCTGATTTATCTTCTCTCTCATGTCGGTTCCCCCCCCAAAGTCATAGAAATTGGAGATCCATTCATTATTCTCTCAAGAGAGATACTGATAAGTGTATGTAAAGGGCTGGGGCCCGTTTAACTTCTCAGCCCTATAGTCCCTGTTGTCCCCTTGTTCCTGTCAGAATAAGCTAGTCCAGATCGGGACATCATGTGAAATATATATACCCAATATTTCTCTCATAGAGGGTTGGGCAGAACATCCTGAATCCAATCATTTCAGACCCCCAAAAATCGAACAGTTCCCCGTTATCCCCATTGTCCCTACTGTCCCTGTTGGCCCCATTGGCCCTCGAAGATCCACATCCCGTGATTTCTTCTTATTTGTTTACTCGTCCTTTCCTTCTTTCCTTCAACGATTCCTTTTGTACATAGCCTATCTTATAGTAGGTTCTATGGGTTCAGCCCTTAACATAGTTCATACAATTCACACCACCTACAGCAGGTTACTCGGTCGCAGGCCAAAAATTCACTTAAATTTGCAAACCTCCTAACAAAGACTCTGCAACTAATTTTCGGCTGGCTTTGCTTGCACTGCGCCATGTCCATACCTGTATGGCACTCAGCAGCATGACAAGCCATCTTGTTACTCGCTGGAGCGTCATACGCTATTCTCACTCTGTTTAGTCTCCAAGCGCTTTTGCAGCATTGCTCAGGCCATTTCTACCGTGAGTTTGTCCCTGGACACGGTGACTAATGGCGCTCAACTATTTACTCGCGGAATACCCGACTTATATCTTTTTACGAGTGGTGGCATAGCGACGAGACCTTGGTGCATTTGTAAAGAAGATTTATATCACCCATTTTTATTAAAATCTATTAGTGAAGGCGAGGCTTGGGATACACTAAAGGAGGTTACACATACACTGGGAGTTATAGCACATCAGCAACTATCACCATCAGATATTAGTCTGATTACTATTTTAATTATTAGGTTGCCATTGCAGTCTTTAAGTTGAAATACCTGCTCTTGAGGCGAATATCTGCTTATCTATTCTAAATCTGGCTGGTATTTCACATCTGCCACTAAGGACGGTTTATATTTCTCTGCGTGCTGCGGCAATACAGTCAGAATATTTCCTTCTCAACCTAGTAACATGTGGGCGTGGTATTTTCGAACTGTTTACAAGCCTAGAGACGCTTAATCTCCACATGTGCAGCGGCATCTGGGATCAGGCCCTTTTTCCTTTTCTGCTAAATCTTAAGAAACTTTACATTACCTACAGCAGACTTAGCGAGAAATATTTTAAAGGTATTTTTTCTTGTTGTAACAGTCTACGCACCTTTGTCTACGAAGCTGTTGATCCTTGCTCTAGTCCTAATATCAGAGATTATTTTCAGGCATCTAGTATTGTAAAATACCTTAGTTGCCACCAGTCAACATTTAAGTCTCTGCAACTTGATCTTCGACGCCTGCGTTTGTTCCCTGTTTCTAACAGTAAAAACACCCAGGCTGCCTTTAGCTTTCAAGCCGTTACTGTGCTGGAACACTTGTTTCTTAACTCAAGCGAGCTATATAGCTGTTTCCTGGCGGAGTCACCTTCAGAGTTACTCCTAGTCCAGTGTCTTTCCCCCCAGCATTACATTACTATGCCTTGCTGGCCATATCGGCCATGGCCTTCCGGGCCTGGCAAAGGGCCTACTCGACCTCGCGGATGCTACCTTACAGGGGCAATTCCTCAGACTGGAGCAGGTTAGATGCGACGCAGAACATAGTCTAGATAAATATCATATGAGTACCATGTTTTCCACTGCCGTGGTCGATTTTGGTTACAGCAGTTGGCCACTAGGCGAGGCTACACTTAAGAGACAGTGACGTGCCACCACTATCAACTTCATCTCCAGATTTGCCGTTGTCATCAGATACGGATTGTGATCTATAATAATCGCTAGGAATTTTGGCTTCTCCCGGAAGCAGTGTGACACATGAAACGAGGAAACCCAAACTAGTTAGTCACTGCTATTTAACAAAACTATGGTGGGCTTTAGTGTAACGACCGGCGCAGGGACGGTTTGCGTTGACGGTTTGTAGCGTTGGTTTGCAATGTCGGCTTCCGACGCTCATGGTTTGTTCTATCTACTATGTCTGGTCGAAGGGAGCGATGGAGCGTGGTAGTATATGAGGATATCTACCCCATTGCTCACCTCCATCCTCTTCCTTTCCTCTCCGTGCTTTAGTATTCTCGTTGCTAGCACCGAATAGAGTTGATTTGGTCCCATTTCCATCTCTGTTTCGTAGGTCATAACATAAGATAGGCTATGTACAAAAAGGAATCGTTGAAGAAGGAAAGAAGGAAGAGGAAAAGAACAGATAAACAATAAGCAGGAAGGTCACGTGATGTAGGTCATCGAGGGCCAATGGGGTCAACAGGGCCCGGCAATAGGAGCAATAGGTGGCCAGGACACATCACGAACCTGTCAACAATTAACTAAGTTACACAACATTGGACCTTCTCTCCTTCTTTTCTAAATTGTTTGCATTTGCACACACTTTTGATGGTATGATGGGTGAATTGCTTCAAGTAATTTAAGGTGTTGAAATTGGGAGGGGTGGAACATTCGTTTTGTATAGCATGCTCGCTTGTGAATATGTTAACCGTTTATGGTAATATTGATTATTCAGCACCTTACTCAGGGGTCAAATGTTATGGGTGATACGACATCATCGGATCGGTTTTATTTCTCATATTTAGTTAGCTTACACTCTTCCTTTATTTACATCGCCTTATAAAACGCGACGTTTTGGTAGCTTTAGTTAAATCAGAGACCTAATTATGTTGAGGATCGATACTTACGGATACGCGTATTTTAATGTCGACAGGACCATAGGCCTCAGAAGTTTCAAAACTCCAGAGTACATGTTCGGCTCGCTTACCGAATACGTTAGTAAACTCTGGAGTTAGGTAAATAAATAATAGTCTAAGGACATCCTCCTTCCGGATTATGGACCAAAGTGAACAGGAGATCCTAATAGCACAGATTTAGGAAAGCCCCAGGGTGGCTACTACTAGTGATGGTGGCTAATCTAAAAAAAAAAAAAAAGAAAAGAAAAGAAAAGAAAAGTTAAATCCAAAGCCACCCACCCATATTAAAACATTATCTTAGTTATAGACAGGAGCAAGCGAGCGAACTCCGCCACAATCTCGAATTCTCGATGTAAATTGTAGTTCTGGGTTGGCGTTCAAGGAGATGGTTCTTCTCTTTACAACGATCGCCAGCATCTGTGGATTATTAGCTAAAATCCAAGCTCAAGTCCATCGGGCATGGGCTGCTTACATCCAGAATTTTAATAATAGTATCCTTACTAAGTCTATACCTAACTTCTACCTTGTACACCAGATACCAGCACTTCCAGAATGTCTCCAGCGAGCCCTTGTACTTTATTCCCGCTGCTAATTGCATTGCTAGAAAAAAGGGGTCTTGAGAAAAAAGACTGTCTCCTCCGAGTCGGAAAGCTAGTAAAATTATCTAACAGGGTTATACTTACCATCGCAGTAGAATCTATCAGCACTAGCGTTAAGGTTAAAAGGCAACTGTTTCTCACCGATCCCAGTAATTCCGTGTCTTATCCAACATATCCTGGGTCCTCGGACTTTAGCTCTGTCAGAGACGTGTAACATCGAGACACTTAGCCCTTTAAATATAGTACTTCGCAGGAAGCTCCCGTCCCTCCTCGTATCGAAGAGTTATCGTCAGAACCATTATCTAAGTCATCGTTGCTTTCCGGCTCGGACGCTCTGTCCACGGAGTCGTGTCTAGCATTGTTTAAAAAGACGTCCGGCAGGTCGGCAGTCTGGTCGCTATTATTTTAAATGCAGTCGGTCAGGAGCGCCGCATGACAGGTAAAGGTGGGAGATGAGAAAAATATGAAATGTGAAAACGATCAAGCAGGAGGATAGGTAGAGCGTCTCCAGTTGTGTTAGGATGGACAGGCTTTATTTATTTTTAATACTATTAATGCCGATTAAAAAGCTTATGAATTCATCATGGTCATAAATCATGACTACAAAAATGCTGCCTAATAGATTGTTAGCGATAAGTTAGCTATAATTTATTTCATGATACATATTTATTTTGCGGGGAACCCTGAAAGGGGTTCTTGTTCTTGCCTGCCGGCACGTGGAGTCGCCCAATGACTCGTTCCCCTGATTAGCCACCGCCTTTCCCCCATCTTATCGACGAACTAACTAGTATCTTCCTATCGCCTCGCCATCTTCCTGATTTCCATCCAAAATGCCTCCTGTCAGACGGCAGCGGACGGAGCCCATTGTTCGGGTGAGGACCGGGTGTCTAACCTGCAGACGTCGCAAGAAAAAGTGCGATGAAGACAGACCGGCCTGCCGCGGTTGTGTGCGGAATAAACTCACCTGTCTGTGGCCGTCCAATCTACTACTATCCCAGCATGCATCATCAGCATCATCAATGGCACCTGATACGATGGCCCAACAAGACACTCAAAGTCAGCGAGCGAGCCCCGGATGTGACAGCGTAGGTCGTGAATCACTTGGTTCGCTTGATTCTCCCACGTCTCCCCCATCTCCTGCCCAACAGTCTAGCACTTCGGACTCTGCCGAGCCCTCCTCCTTGGCAAATGAAGAGCACGCCCTTCTACAACCGATAGCCCTGGGGAGCGCTAGCGTAGAGCCCAATACTCCTGTCATGACTGTGGGTGATGTGGTGCCTCGAAATCTGTCAATGCTTCCAGGCTATGGCCAAGAATCCTTCCAGCTACTAAGCCACTACCTGGCGACTACCGCCGATTGCATGGCTAATGGATCAACGCCCGTCAATCCATTCTTGGTCCAAATCGTCCCGCTGGCTTTTACGAGTGATCTTCTGCTCCAGCTAGTATTAACGCAAAGTGCCGCCCATCGTGCATTCCGGGGCCGGAACGAAACCGATCAAGTCGCTCAGACCCACTACACAAAAGCGTTGCAATTATTTCGCAGGGGAGTAAGCGAGTTTATCGACGGTAAAGAGTCAAATCCATTGATGCTCACTGTTGGAGCCCTTGTGATGTGCTTTACAGAGGTTTGTCTCGCGTGGTATTTGACTCCACCAAGCTGACCATATTCAAGACCGCTAAAGGGGATATGAATGGCACGATATTCGACCATCTTTCTGCAGCCAACACGCTTCTCACCCGCCTACTTTCTCTCAGCGATGCAGCTGTACCAAAAGAACTGAAAGACTTTGTCATCGAATACTATACCTACACAGCGGCCGTGAGCATGATATCTATCGATGCCAGAGTCAGCCCACAGCTGCTATTAAATTTCGAATTAGAGCAACGTGCACGATCATTGTTAGATTCAGAGTATGTTGGAAACTTGTGTGGATGCTGGTTAGAGCTGTTACTTCTGATCCCCTGCATCTTCGACTTGGGGAGACAGTGGATGATGTATGACGGACAACCCTCGATGCCCACTGCCGATGAAATTGCCATGTTTGGCTCACTACAGGCCCAGATCCTACAGTGGTCGCCTTATACATCTGTTACCCCGGAAGTATTTTTAGCTGGTCGCATCTTCCAGCAAGCCATGCTACTTTATCTATACACAGCGTTGGGCTGTTTCTCGCGCACAGCGAATGGCATGCACCAAGGGCTGGTTCAGACTGCCGTTGCTGAAGGCATGTCGTATTTGAGTCAGCTTTCTGCAACAGTTCGCATTAACTCCGGTCTTTGTTGGCCTATCGCTGTGATTGGGTCTTGTCTGACTCATACCCAGCAGCAGGAGGAGTTACGAAGCCGATTAAATACGATGGTTAGGAGGTTTGGTCTAGGGAATATGCAGCGAACTTTACTTTTGCTGGAGCATATGTGGTTAGTGCCTCTCGACGAAGCTGGACCGTGGAACATATGCCGAGCGATGCAACAACATCAAATCTGGATCTCATTTGCATAATGAGTGATTAAAATCATGGCTTCTAGTCATACAGCAAGTCATCATTCATGTCCCTCCTGCCTGCGGAACCTGACGAGGCCACATCCAAGAGAAACCGGCCCGAAAATATCTATTGGCCGAGGTTCTTGGGGGCCTCAGTTGCGGGGCCCTCGGGGGTCACGTAGGCCTTGGTCAGCCCACCGTCGACAACAAAATCAGCGGCATTGACAAAGCTACTCTCATCGCTGGCCAGGAAGATTACAGCATGGGCCTGTTCAATCGCCTCGCCAAAACGACCGGTGGGGAAATGAACCTCACGGCGAAAACGCTTCTCCTTGTCGTCTCCGAGCCAATCCTGCAATAAAGGCGTACTACATTGGTCAGCGTGAGTGCTCATTGAGAGGGGCGAGCTGCAACCTACTTGAGGGGAGCTGGGCACAGAGAATTGAACCGGAAGCCTATCACCGTTAGCAACGACCCCTGCCGATACGATGCACAGACATACCCTCTCGCGCATGTACAATCGCCAGTTCTCGTGTCATGGCCAAAACGGCACCCTTGCTTGCAGTATAGGCCAATTGTGGGGTTGCGGCACCCACCAGGGCGACCATGCTAGCAGTGTTGATGATACTCCCCTTCTTCTTGCCGTGTTTCCGTAAGCTCTTCACTGCATGCTTCGATCCGTACCACACACCCTTGACATTGATATTCATTGTCAAATCCCAGATATTCTCAGGTGTTTCCTCCGAATCGCCATCCTTGGGGTGCATAATCCCAGCGTTATTGAACATCACATCTAACCCACCCCAGGCGTCCAAGTGTGCAACGGCCGCCTCCACCTCTGCCTCCTTAGACACATCAACTACGCGAATCTCCACCTTGCCATCACGCTGCGGAACCACTTCGTTCACTTTCGCAAGGGCCTTTTCGAGGCCGGGAGTACTGATATCGGTCATGAGGACGGAGGCGCCTTCGCGCAGCATGAGGATGGTCGTTTCCAGGCCAATGCCTCTGTTGCTGTTAGAGATGATAGCATTTGCAATTGTAAAAAAGAACATACCCAGCTGCGCCGGTGACAATGGCATTCTTTCCTGCGAGTCTTCCAACCATGGTGTAAGTGGGTATATTCGTGTCTGTGTTGATGTAAATAATAGTTCTACAAAGATTGATACAAGGAATTGACTACGCAACCGGAGTACCGATTCTTATAGCTTCATTCCTATCCACATGATCATACCCCTAACCGCGCAGTGGGGATAAACAGAGACGACCACCGCGTGAGTTGTGATTCTTATTACCTACGAAGAACGCGACCCGATCCACCACCGGTGATAAGCATCGGATACGATAAGATAGGCCCCCGCGGTCCGGGAGCGCGCGCGGAGCACCGATTCCGGAGAAAAGCCGAACACTATTACTAATTTTAAGCAATTTGAAAATAATATCGTAAATTTGATTCCATTGAGAGAGTACATGTCTAAACCTGAGCCTCCTTAATATGAAAACTCTTCAACTTATAAAACGCATCAAACGCATGCGGTCCCAATGTACACCCCAATCCTGAATTCTTCCATCCAACCCACGCCAAATCCTACCCAAATTAGCATGCAGAAAGAAGATGGGGAAGATGGGGAATACGGGGTAGATGGATAGCTTACCGGACTAGGATAGTCACACCGATTAATATACACCGTCCCCGCCTCGATCCTCTCAATCAATGTCTCCCCGGCAGCAATATCCTTTGTCCAGACACTCGCAGTCAAGCCGTAGTCGCTATCATTCATCAGTGCAATCGCCTCGTCATCCGACCCGACCTTCATGACGGGAATCACAGGACCAAAGGTCTCTTCGCGCATCGTCTGCATCTCATGTGATACGTTCACCAGGAGTCGCGGCGCGACGTAGTTCCCTTCTGCGGGGGGAGAAGTAAACGTGGGATTTGCGGGAGTTGCGTCGATAGCGCCCTTGGATAACGCGTCGGTGATGTGTGCGTTGATGGTTCTCACGGCTTGTGGGGAGATAACGGGGCCGACATTGGTGGTTGGGTCTACTGGTGTGCCGAGTTTGTATCTGTATATTTTGAGCGGTTAGATTTGTTGGATGGAAATAGTGAGTGGGTGAGTGGATGACACATACGATTCCAGTTCCTTCTGAACGGCAGTGACAAACACATCGTGCACGTCCGCATGCACGTAGACACGCTCGATCGAGCAACAGCTCTGCCCGGAGTTAAACACCGCGCCATCGACAACCTGCGCCGCGACGTAGGATATGTCTGCGTCGGAACGCACGTATGTCGCGTCATTCCCGCCGAGTTCCAGGTTGACGGGAACGACTCGTCGCGCTGTGGCTTCGCGGAGACGAAGACCTCCCGCCGTGGAGCCAGTGAAGGAGACGAGGCTGATCTGTGGGAGAGCGACGATCTGGTCTAGCGTGTCTGGAGAACCGCAGTGGATGAGCTGGAAGACATTGGGTGGGAGACCGGCCTGGGTGAAGATGGACTGGAGACGCTCGCCGACCAGAGGTGTCTGGGGAGATGGTCTGAGGAGGACAGCGTTTCCTGCCAGAAGGGCCGGGACGAGGGTGTTGATTGTGATCAGATAGGGGTACTACATGTGTGAGCTGTATTCCTTCTACCAGAAACACACAATAAAAAAAAATTTAATGGAGACTTACATTCCACGCCGTCGAAATAAAAGCAACCCCCACAGGCTCCTTTTTCAAGAACCGTCTGAACCCATTCTCCGGCTGACCGGGGAGATTCTTCAAGCTGTCATCAACAATGTCAAGCAGGTACTCGGCGCGTTTGCGCATGGTGTCGATTTCCTTGGTGCTGTAGGAAATGGGACGACCCATTTGGGTCGTCAGCTCCTGCGCGAGGGTCTCTTTGTCTGCGTCAATCAGGTTCAGTGCCTTGACGATAATTGCCTTTCTCTCAGGCAGCGGGATCTGTTTGTATGATTTAAAGGCATCTTGTGCGGCGATGGCCAGCTGGCGGGCTTCGTCTGGGGAGGTTCCCGGGTGCTCGAAGATGACCTTGTTGGTGGAGGGGGAGATGGTGCAGATTTTGTTGGACATGTTGTATTGTGCGGAGTGTTGTTCGAGTTGGTAGTGTTAGGATGGCGTTGTCTTCAGTAGAAACCAGTATGTTATAAGTAGTCGAGAAGAAAATGATGTAGATACTGGTAGAGTGGGAGCGCGCTCTGATAAGGTGGGTATGGCACATGCGCGGTAAGAGGTGGATCTACAACTGCCATGCTGATGATGGGATGCACTCTCTAGCCACTGAATGCACAAAGTAATCTGAATCAATATGTATATTCTATTCTAAAATAATAGGTTACTATCAAAGCAACTTCCAAATTGCCTCCACGACTAGCAATCCATCATGTGGTAGCCCAGCTCGGGATAGGCCACTATGGAATAGCTCGCCATTAAAGATCCCCTGATTATGTCTAGCCTCTAGTAACTGCTTAATGAAAAACTCGTCGTACTCCGGATGGCCTTGGACGGTCAGGATACGTCGAGGCATATAGAATCCATGGATTTTGCAGAGAGCAGTTGACCCCAGATTGACGCATCCATGGGGGACCTCGTACACGATATCTCGGTGCATTTGATGTAGGGACTATGATGATAGTTCGACGCATTAGTATCTTCGACTCAAATAGATAGGTCAATCAAGACTTACCAAGCTGTCCTTGGAAAACAGCTCCCTCCCTGCATCGGTCAGAGTGATCTGCTCAACTGCCACCTCCCAGCTCGCATCATTTCGTCCCACACGAGCACCCAACGCGCGTGCCACAATCTGATGTCCGAAGCAGATTCCAATGATGGGTTTTTGCTGTTGATGCACCTTTCGAACATAGTTGGTTAGTTCCACTATCCACGGGGCATCGGAAAATGAATCGTGCTCTATGCATTCCGTCAGCAACGTCCAATCGGGATATCTGGGAAACATACTGCTTCCTGTCAAAAGGAGGGCATCGTATTCTTCTGCAGCAGGATAGACTGGATTGTCCACCACGTTCCATTTGGTGACATGGAGGGATTCCTGTTTGGGAAGAGCAGCGGATAGAAGCCGTTCAAAGATATCCGCATACGTCCCGTAGCGATCCTTCACCGGATCTATGGGAGTATCGCACTCGAGAACTGCAATTCGTGTCATGACTGCGAGATGTGTAGTGACACAGAACTGTATCCTTCTGGTCCTTCTACATGGTCTGAGGCATCGAGGGCTTATCATCTATCACCTTATCGATAAGCGCGGTCCCAGCGCGGTCCCAGTCACTGACTACCTGGGGTACCTCGGCATCGTGGATTGAAAGTGCTGCTTCCTGGAAGAAGGCTGATGCTGTATTAGAATGTAAATAATATACTAATCAAAACAATATGTAATTACACCCCTCCGGTCATACTGTCAATTACGTCGGTAGCGAGCGCGGATCAGTCCAATCTCATTGCTTCGTCAGGAAACCGCTCATATTTCGCACCATCAAAGGATCCGCCATAGTGAAGTAAATCTACATACCGCATCTTCGACTGCACTCTGGCAAGAACAGCAAAGTGGAATCGCGCTTTGCGCTGAATTGATCGCAAGTTCAATCAACCCCGCATTAGTCCATAGGGTTAGCTGGAGTTGATTATCTGTCATTCTAATATACGAAACATATGTACTACTATGGCACCTGCGAGTCTTCCTTCGCAATTGCCAAGGCATACATCAGGCGGCTTTGTGCCATCAGTCCAGCATTTATTGCCAAGATTCTCCTTTACTTGGTATCTCACAGAATCACTGGTTACTGTGTGAAGCATGCGAGGATGATCGGAATGACATTGTGTCAATATATCAGAAGATTTGCCTGTGCTATCTTGAACCAGGCCTTTAGTAATCCAGTGGAATTTCATTGATACATTGTCTTTGTCGGTAACAGGGATGCAAGCATTAATTTGCGAGCTTCTGCCATGATGTTAGTCAATATAAAGACAAATGAAGATGAGTGTAACTTACAGCTCCAGGCTCCCTGTTGTATGATACCCCTCCTGTTCAGCGCCTGCTAAATATAGAAATGGAATTAGATGCCCATGAAGGTGGGACACCAGATGCAGGATCTCTTTTGCGACCCTGTAGTGTAAAAGCAAAGTATTTGGCAGTCTGTTCAGTTGCCTTAGAAGGCTCCCAATGGGCGAGGACATGCTATCATGATTCTCGAGCAGCCATATCCATGTCCTCTACCAGAACGTCTGATGTCTTGGCATAGTGACCTCTGTGATAGAGATCCTTTATATTTGTATTGAGACAAACAATATTATTCGACCGCTTAAAATCATATGAAATATTAAACCCAGTGGTTTCCAAGGGAGTATTTGTTCTAGGCGGTCAGATAGTAATATTTTATATCCACATAAAGTAATTTGGAAGAACGATAAAAAGCAAGAATAAGGGAATTGAGAAAGACAAAGGAAGAGGTAGAGAAGGTAGGAGAAGAATTACAAGTTTTGTGAATATGTGTTAAATATAAATCATACAAATAAGACATATCAAAACACTACATAAGAGATATTAAAAGGGTTAGAGAAAGTAATAAAGAATGCATACAATAAATACTGTATACCTGAACAATAGCAATCCAGTATCAGTATTGTGCCTCATCAATATACAATTATTGACATGCAGTTTATATGTCGTAAGACAAGACACGATCACTGAAAACAACCAGGAATGTCATCTTTGCCAGTAATATATAACAAGAGTAAGATATCTAGTTAAATTCCTCATCATTTCTCCCCTCTATATATAATGCCTGATTTCTGCTTCCCTGGAAGATCTCGAAGGTGCTTTCGCATGTATGATCTAGCTAGTGGACGTCTCGCCAACGAGCATCTCCACGGAGGTCGGGTGGGTAGTTACTCTTCCTGAGTTCCCGCGGACTCATGTTACTACACATGCGGTTGGGTTGTTTCTCGGTATGCGTTGGATACTCCAGAGTAAGACGGACTCGGATATACGGCCACTAGGTTGGGTTTTTCCTCGAGGGTTGTTGCGAAGGACGAAGGTCGTGGTTGATGCGGAGGGTAGAAAGGAGGGGAGGCATTGGAAGGAACGACTTGAGTATGGGAAGAGGGGTAATCAGGGAGGGATTTTGTCTATCTCTCGCTATCTGTTTGGGTAATTGGTTGGATTGGGGGGGAACACGTATTGAAGTTGACGGATGTGAACCCGGAATAATAAGGATGGTTGAATATAAGAGTTGACTAAGATCTATATCATATGCTGACTAGAGCGTATATCGGAATTCAGGATCCCCTTCAATCACCCGTTTTCCCTCATTGGCTTGCTTGTTCGAGTACCGAAACCACAGGCTCAGGCTTGCCACAATCACCATCATCAATATATTACATCTGATACGTCTTAGTATCTGATCATATAGATGTAGGGACAATACTCACGCAATAGTCGTCCACACGCCCGGTCGGTAATTCGGCGCATCCTGAGATCGGAAAACCAGACTGCTCACGATCCCTCCAATCCCCCCGAATCCCACGAGGGTCGCGCTGGATAATGCCCGCGTCCACTGCCCGCGCACATTGTTGGCTTGGTAGGCCATCACGGCCGGAATGTTCGAGTTGGATCCCATCACGCTGAAGAACACCCCGACGTATCGTGCAGCATTGCCCTCAGCAAACCCCATGATCGGTAGCCCGATGATGCAGAGACAGGCGTTGAAAACGACGATGGCCCCTCGCAAGCGGTACCGATCGCCCACCCAGGCTGTCCCGTACATGACGATCCCGGCCGCAGCGTATGGTGGTGCAATAAGGCACTGTGCAGCGCCCACCTTGTATCCCATGCCCTTTTCCAGGATGATCGGAAGGAAATACGCGATGGCGTAGGTCACCGTTGTCGTGCAGCTGCAGTGTGTTAATCAACGGGGTTAGTCACAGAATCCCTGGATAGTCTTACAAGAAAATCATCGCGAATCCCCAGATCTTCAAATCGAGTGCAGGTGAAAGGAACCGTTTGAGACTAAACGGCTCCTCGTTGGCGTCCGACCTGTCCCGGTTGATACGTCGCACAATGAATGCGCTTTCCTTCTTGCTGAGGAACCTCCATGATTTGTGTGCCCTGTCTGGGAAGTCGACTAGGAAGATAAGGGCCAAAACGCCGATCAGAGCGGTAATCTATTATCATCAGTATCGTGGCCCTGATCCTCGTGACAATTCACGTACCACGCCCTCCATGATAAAAATCCATCTCCAGCCCTCGAGGCCTTGGAGTCCACCCATCTGCATCAGTCCAAATGCAAGAATACCGGCGAAGGCGGAGGCAACACAGCCAATAAGATAAAAGACCGAGAAGCGTTTCTGAACGTCAACTAGCTGGGTCAGCTCAGCGCGGCACAGATATACATCGGCCGACTTACAGCGAGTGTACCAACTTGACAAGAGGTACACACATCCGGGAAAATATCCTATCACATTGCGTTGAGATTATGGTGATTGTCAAACAAGTGTGCAATTTACCTGCTTCTAGTACACCGAGGAGAACGCGGCATGCAACCATATGTTGCCAATTCTTGGTGAACCCCATTCCCTGCAAATCTGTCAGGCAAATCCACTTCGAATTTAGATCGAGGCCACTTACAACCAGAATCGCTCCCCAGAGTACGACAATGGTACCCAGGAAGAAAGTAGGACCCACCTTCCGGGTGATTATTGTCATAGGGGGCTGGAATATAACGTAGGGGACGAAGAATATAAGCACGATAACAGACTGTGACCGGCTCACGTTAGCATAGCTTCTTGCTGTTTTCTAAAGATTGCGACACTCACGTAGCGCTGACCAACATATAATCCCAGGTCCTTGGTCATTCTATGTCCTGTTAACCATCATCTCGACTACGTGACGACAGCGTTACGCAAGAGTTGCTTACCCTGCCACAGCGGCCATACTGAGATTGGTTCTGTCCATGAGCGAGACACAGTATGCTAAACCAGTCATTGTCACCAGACGTCGATCAACGCGGTGAATAATCTTCCGCTGCTCAGCGTAGGAGTATTCTTCATCGCAATCGACATCGTTCAGGACAAGCTGGTTGACGTCCTCAATTTTTTCAATGCTAGGCGCGGCCTTTTCGCTATTCGAGCGTGACATGGCTGAGTCTCTGTGTAGAAGGCAACTCGATGTCGCACAGCAAAATAAATTGACTCAAGAAGGATGAAAAAGAAAGATTAAGCGCATTGTGACGGGCCAGAGCATCCTTTATATGTCCCGACTACCGTTGTTGCACCATACCACTGGACAACAACACTCAGAATCCAGAATCCATCTCGAAACTGGGGTACCCCTCCATTCTAGATATCGGAATGCCAGAATGGAGAGAATTGATTCGCCAAACATGCTGCAAATAAATGCCGATAAGCGTCAGAGTTCACCATAGCCGGCTTGGTACGACCAACTACCTCGGTCATTAACACTGGACAACAGAACAAAGGCGCCAGTTCCCTTGCGAGAAGCTGCCACTCCGCCAACCTTTCACAAGCATTGACAATTGTGGGGTTGAGAAGGATGCGGGGAGATAGGACACGACCAGACTGACATCAAGACTTGCCCCTTGGTAGCTTGGCAGATGGGCTGTCATTCGCCAACCGCCGGTCTTGCTCAGCTCGGAGATAATACAAGGTTAATAGTATGGAATTCGCCGTCGTGTGTGGATGAGGCGTCGAGACATGGCGTCGCCCCGGAACGTGACCTGGATTCTCGGAGGGCCCCTGCGACTTTCCTCTCCCGGTTCCCCCCGTGCCATGGATTGTAAATCTTGACTGGAAATTTAGATTTTCTTTGCCTCTTGTACACTTCCGTAAGTTCTCAATAGCCAAGCATGTTTTCCTCCTTATCTTAGCCAATGGTATTACCACTAATTCTGGGATGTCAATCGGGATCTATTCATCCTTTTCATCCCGATCCAACACATAATGATTCTAGATCCTACCAAGTGCTATGCTACGACGTCGGCCTCAATCCCGGCAATTTTGTTTTGACTAGCTGAGTGGTTTAAACTTTTGAGCCTGTTGAATCAGATCTTCGGCTGATAGGGGACAGTGCTGTCGTCAGTGGAACTGGCTCGGACGTCTGACTCTGGGCATTTGCCTATAAAAAATTAACTATCCTTGGATCAGCTGTGGGTCTGCTCTTCCAAGTCTGACATTCCAGTCCCCCGCAATTACTCCGTACTCTTAGTCCAATTTCCCCACAATACCCCCGGATCCACCAATTGCCCAATTGTCCTTGCCATCTACCATCTGCACTCCGTATCAGATCCCAGTGTTATGACAAGTGGCCCAACAGGTAATGCAGTTATCGATGTCATTACGTCGCTATAGCGCTTCGTGAAAGCTTGACATTGGCTGGTCTTCCGTAGATATCTTTTCTCTTAGTGTATATCTCAATTCGGTCTTATGGACACGCTTACTCTGCATTCTTCGTATCTCGCGACACAGGCCGCCTTGTGGCGTTTGTTCATGCGATTTCAACCTGCATGGATCACCCATTTCTTCGGCTTTCTCCATTCCCATCTATGGAGTGTATCTTGACAGCAAAAGGCGTGGAACTAGATCGATTCAGCTGGATTTGGTATGTGACAATCCCTGACTCTCTGAGTCAATAGTTGAGCTGAACCGAGTTTACGTGGTTTTGGTTTAACAGACATCATGAATTCAAAAGCCGGCAAGGGGTTCTATTTTGTCCCATATCAGCAAGAAAATTTACATATAAACGGTCAGCCGCTGTTTACAGCAATGCGGGTCATTAATCAAAGATCTATCATCAACCAATATTTGCTGCTCCTCCTCACTCTCCGCACGCTTGCTCTCTCTGGCTCATTTTCCCGCAAATACACATTAGCCGCCAACACTGTCTCCACTACAAACCCTGACCCCGCCAGAAAAATATTGATCGGAATGGGGTTGTCTTGGAGTAGGCCGTGAGTCAGTGAATCTAGGCCATACTGCGAAAAGCTAACCAGGCCATACACGCAAATGATCGTTTCATAGACGCGATCAGAAGTTGCAAAATCCAAAGGCCTTCATGGTATAGTTCCTGAGTCACTTTTAGTGACCATTTCAACTCGGAAGGCTCTTGGTACTTACGACATCGCCGATTAATATAAGCGCCGACGAAGTACAAACGGCGCGATGGTCATGTTGCCGGCCCATACCGCTGGCACGGAATTCAGAACTCGATAACTGTCGTGGAGAGAACCATGGTTGCAAGCATAGCTGGAACGCTAAGACGATCAAGTATCAGTCCAATGAAGGATGTGGATATGATACTGCCTTCAGAGAGTGCAAAATCAAAAAAAAAAAAAAAAAAATTTTAAATATAAAATAAAAATAAAAAAAAGTCGTTGATCTTCTCGGTCTGCAGTTCCAAATCCAGCATATACGCATACTGGGATCTAATAGTGGCGATGAAGTAGTTCATCCGCAACATCTGCAATACCGCCATGTGATCAAGCTAAACCAAGGAGTTGTCATCTGCTTCCGCGCAGGCTGTCCATGAAGAATACCCAGCCTGCGTTTACAATGTGGCGCACTTCTTGCTGCTGCCGATGGTTTCGCCCATCTACGTCCCCCAGGACGTTGTTGATTTTGCATATCTTGATCCGACGGTGCTCTGCTCGTTCACTGCGGACACGCCGAAGCTCGGAATCACTCTCAATTTCGTCGTCCGAGTCCTGCACGTCGCGAGCGGCATCTTCGGCCTTCTAGATTTTGGCATGGAGAAGACGCGAGCTCTGATACTCGTGAGTTGGCATGAGCGTGCGGAGGGAAGTGAAAACCAACGTAGGGACTGCCAGGTAGGCTAAGTGAAAATATTTTGGGGCAAAACGTCTGATTATTGATTTCATATAGAATACAGTAGAATATGGAAATGGCGGCCGAAGCACCAAATGCACCGGTGATAGGGGCGACAACTGGACCCCGTGCCTTTACAAGGCATTGACGATCTGAAACGAGGGGACGAAGATGAACGTCGTCCCTCCCAGAGCCAGGAAGAAATTACCAACGATGTAGCCATCAAACACTGGCCACGAGAAGGAAGCAACCATTAGCAATCTCCTAGCAACTAATGCAAAACGGCCTGCAAGCCGCAGACGCGAGAGCCAAAGTGGCACAGGATGGTCGCGGCCGAGAGGGCCCGTACATTAGTTGTGATGGAGTCGATCGTGAAAACAGATTCAACCTGAGCAACCGTTAGCGCAAGCATTCAGTAGGAATATAAGGTAGGCGGCGGGTGACCAATTTCAGATCCTGCCGGTAGCACTTCTCCACGTCACATCGCAACTTGTCTTCTATACATAGGTTGTTAACGGTACACACCTTCTTCTACTAGGATGGTTTAATGCTGCGAAACCAAATACGGTCCCCGAGGCCCAGCAAGCCAGAACCGTAACGACTACCTGGACTGTGTACACTTAATAAGATGCTTTGCGGGGATATAAGGAATCCTGAAGGCAAACGACCAACCGAATCGTTTTATATTTGAGACCTTGTACGCTGCTGTTGCATTCTTATCTTCCGCCTCTGGATGGGTTTGAGGGAACATATCGTAGCTGATCTTGCGCTGGAAGGGAGAAAGGGACCCCAAGTGAGTGGCAGCCCCCGCAGGGAGCTCCAGGTCATACGGTTCTTCTTGCCTGCCAAGTTTCCAGCTCGCCATGTCACAACAGGTCAATCAGGCTATCATGCTGCAGACTACCAGAGAACGAATAGTCCACAGGGACTGTAGATATATGGCCTAGGATGTTATTATAGCTGTAGAATGTTCCTGTAGGTGCTTCCGCTAATAAGTTATCACTATGTCTGCATAAATGATAGGTCTTTCTCCAGCTCTTGAGTCCTTGTGCCTTGGGGTAGGTTCTAGAATATCATGTTTGGTGATGGTACTTTCTTCCACGCCTCTACGCAAGATCCCCACCTTGTCAGACCAGTCTTAGATTTACAGAATCACATACAAACCTACATCGGTCAAATGACAGGGAACATATGAAAATGCTTATTGGATGAAATATCCATGACTCCCATATACGTTGCCACAACCTACGAGATTCCCTGATACTTGCTGACCTAGGTACTTGCTTCAGTAGTTGCTTGTCAGTAGTAGGCTGGATCAAAAGACTGATAGAGCTTCCTCTCTTTAGTGCCCAGATATGGATCTCAAAGCTCGGACCACGGGCACAGAGACATCGACTCGCACCCCCACGACTAACCAACGGTGACCAGCGATCACTGACGAGCAAAGGGGAACAATGGGAGTGTCTCGATTTACCCGATCGAATAGGAGGGAAGACTGATTTACTCACCTGAATTCTGAAGGCCCAGACAAAGCTTGCCATGAAAAGGAATCGGTAACTTTTCCGCGGGAAATAGGGCGTTATCAGTCGCGGGGAGAGCAAATGGCGGGTCCGGGCGGGCTCCCGGGAGACAGAACACATGCTGATTGGGCCGGGCAAGCAGCGTTATCGGTGGCAGATTACCAGGCTTTACCTAGTTGGGAGTTTCCCGAGTCTCCCCGTATCGCCCCCGCGGTTTACCTGCCGGACAAAGCAATCAAATATGCTTTCTTTGTCCTGGTCGGATTTATTTTTTTATCGCGCGTCTTCCGGTATCTTCCACACTTCTTCTTCCCTGGCTTTCTTGTCTTTCTTTGTCCTCTTCCATGTGTTGAGTATTTGGCTGTTGGGATACCCCTCTTTTATCTCCCTCCCTTCCTTTTCCCGAGCACCTTGCCTCGCCAACCATCAACGTTGCTGTTTGGTGGTCACCCCGTTCTCTAGTCATGGCTGCGACCTGGTGTGCCCTTCGAGGCACTCGTCAGCTTGCCCTGCGCACTCGATTGCGCTCTACGCCGTCCCCCGTGGCTCTGCGGAGAGCCCTCCCCTTTCACCGCTCCTTGAATACAACCACACAACAATCGCCATCCCCTCGACGACCCGTCTACACCAGCTCGGTGGCTGATCACGGCGATCCTCATCCTCGGGATGTGTTCCAACCCCTCGATACCTTCCCCAGACGTCACATTGGACCCTCGCCGGACGCGGCTCAGCAGATGCTGGCAACCCTGGACCCTCCGGTGGCTTCCCTGGATGAGTTCGTGAAGCAGGTCCTCCCTGCAGACATTTTGTCGAAGAAGGATCTCAAGGTCACTGCCCCTCACTCCGACGCCAAGCTGGCTCGAGACACCATGCATGGTGGTCTGGGAGAGACGGACATGCTGAAGCTCTTGGACACCTACCGCAAACAAATCGATGTGTCTGGGAAAACCTACCTAGGCACGGGCTACAACCCCACCATTGTACCCCCAGTGATTCTCCGCAACATCCTGGAGAACCCCGCCTGGTATACCAGCTATACTCCCTACCAGCCAGAGATCAGTCAAGGTCGTCTGGAGTCCCTTCTGAACTTCCAGACCCTGACGGCCGATCTAACAGGCCTACCGTTCGCCAATGCCTCCGTTCTGGATGAAGCTACCGCGGCTGCGGAAGCTATGACGATGTCCTTGGCCACTCTTCCCGCATCGAAACAGAAGAAATCGGGCAAGGTCTACGTGGTTTCGCATCTCTGTCACCCTCAGACCCTTGCGGTCATGCGGTCCCGCGCCGAAGGCTTCGGAATCCACCTGGTTGTTGGTGACATCTTGGCAGACAACTTCAAGCTGGTCAAGGAACAGGGTGACAAACTCATTGGTGTCCTTGCTCAGTATCCGGACACTGAGGGCGGTGTGTACGATTTGCAGTCGCTGAGTGACACGATCCACACTGCTGGTGGAACCTTCAGCGTCGCTACGGATCTGCTGGCCTTGACTCTCTTGAAAGCACCTGGAGAGTTCGGCGCCGACATAGCCTTCGGTAGCGCTCAGAGACTTGGTGTTCCGATGGGCTATGGAGGCCCCCATGCTGCCTTCTTTGCGTGTGCGGATAAGTACAAACGCAAGGTTCCGGGCCGTGTTGTTGGTGTGTCCAAGGATCGATTGGGTAACCGTGCCCTGAGACTGGCTCTTCAGACCCGAGAGCAGCACATTCGCCGGGAAAAGGCCACCAGCAACATTTGCACCGCTCAGGCCCTTCTTGCCAACATGAGCGCCATGTATGCTGTTTACCATGGACCAACTGGCTTGAAGGCTATTGCTCAGCGCATCATGTCCATGACCACCACCCTGCAGGCTAAGCTTGCAGCACTGGGCTACAATGTCCCCGTCAAGACGAACTCCGCTGATGGTGGTGCTGTGTTTGATACCGTCACTGTGGAGCTTGCTAGCAGCCAGGAAGCGGATGCAATCATCGCCGCTGCCCGCGCACAGTCCATCTTCCTCCGCCGTACCGCTCCTACGAAGATTGGTATCACTTTGGACGAGACCGTTGGACGTGAGGAGGTGAAATCGCTCTTGCAGGTCTTTGCCACTCATACCTCCAAGGGTGATGTTTCTCTTGATGGGGAGCTTGGTATCGCGCCTATTCCGGCCAGTCTGGAGCGTACATCGCCTTATCTAACTCACCCCGTGTTCAACACTCACCACTCGGAGACGGAAATGCTTCGATACATCCGACACCTGGAGTCGAAGGACTTGTCTCTGGCCCACTCCATGATCCCTCTCGGCTCGTGCACGATGAAGCTCAATGCAACAACCGAGATGATCCCAGTCTCGTGGCCCGAGTTCTCGCAAATGCACCCGTTTTTGCCTGCTGACGTGGCCAAGGGGTACACGCAGATGATTGACGATCTGGAACAACAACTCGCAGACATCACTGGAATGGCTGAGGTCACTGTGCAACCTAACTCCGGTGCGCAGGGAGAGTTTGCAGGTCTGCGCGTGATCAAGAAGTACCAGGAAGCTCATGGTGGCTCCAAACGGAACATCTGCCTGATCCCCGTTTCCGCCCACGGAACCAACCCTGCTAGCGCTGCAATGGCTGGCATGCGTGTCGTTACCATCAAATGTGATACCAAGACGGGCAATCTGGACCTAGAGGACCTGCGGGCGAAATGCGAGAAGCACAAGGATGAGCTGGCTGCTGTCATGATCACGTACCCAAGTACTTTCGGTGTTTACGAACCTGGCATCAAGGAGGCTTGCGAAATCGTGCACCAGCACGGCGGACAGGTCTACATGGATGGGGCAAATATGAACGCCCAAATTGGCCTGTGCTCCCCCGGTGAAATCGGTGCTGATGTGTGCCATCTGAATCTGCACAAGACCTTCTGTATCCCCCACGGAGGTGGTGGGCCGGGGGTCGGCCCCATTGGTGTTGCCGAACACCTTCGGCCCTACCTGCCATCCCATCCTACGAGTGAATACCTTCAGTCCAAGCGCATGGAATCTTCCTCGCCCCCGATCAGTGCCGCCCCTTGGGGTAGTGCCAGCATCCTTCCCATCACCTTCAACTACATTAACATGATGGGTGCTAAGGGTCTCACGCATGCGACCAAGATCACGTTGCTCAACGCAAACTACATCCTCTCGCGCCTCAAGGAACACTACCCAATCCTCTACACCAACAATAACGGTCGCTGCGCGCACGAGTTCATCCTCGATGTGCGCAAATTTAAGGAGACCTGCGGCGTTGAGGCTATCGATATCGCCAAGCGCCTGCAGGATTATGGATTCCATGCCCCAACTATGTCGTGGCCCGTGGCGAACACGCTGATGATCGAACCCACGGAGTCCGAGAACAAAGCTGAACTTGACCGGTTTTGTGATGCCTTGATTTCCATTCGTCAGGAAATTGCGGCTGTGGAAAGCGGTGCGCAGCCTCGGGAAGGAAATGTCCTCAAGATGTCACCCCACACTCAACGTGATCTGCTGGCCAGCGAGTGGAGCCGCCCGTACTCGCGTGAGACCGCCGCTTACCCCTTGCCCTGGCTTGTAGAAAAGAAGTTCTGGCCTTCGGTAACCCGAGTGGACGATGGTAAGTGATCTTCCCGGTCCCTCTACCTCTCACATCGCGATCCAGCTAACCAATATACAGCCTACGGGGACCAGAACCTCTTCTGCACGTGCGGACCTGTTGAAGATACCGACTAGATATGATACCCATGTTCCTCTACGATTCGTGTTTATTGACGTTGCATGCACATAAAATTTTCTTCAACACTTGGTTGGGATGTTTGGGCTGGCATAAGGTCGCATTCGGGCGACCAAGTAGATTCAACATAGTCATGATAGACTGGGCGTTTGATTGGGTTTCTAGCATATCGATAGTCTGCTTCGAATAGAATTTTCGAGTATTCATTAGTGATTAGTTCGCCAGCCACTGCTAATATTACCTCACGAGAACCATGCTAACTTATACATCTTATCGTATACGCTAAACCCTTTTCGGCATCGGAGCCGGCCGCATTCCGTGGACGGAGAAGGTGATCCGTTCGCGGATTGGCGGAGGTCTCCATCGCCGAAACAGTCAAAAGACAGCTGAACGAGCTGAACCTTCAGCTAGCCTGTCTTCGCTCGCTCCTCTCCACGTTCAGTCATTGAGTTATAAGAGGCCTATAGCATCGGTGGCCCACGAATGTCCAGCGTTGTGCCCATTGCTGGTCAATCATTGCATTTCTCTGTGATCTCTCCAAAGTATATCTAGACCAGCAGGTCCGGCTCGTGATAACACCGCGCAGAGTTGTCTCATATAACGCATTGGATATTTCCTTTTTGTATATTATTCCACTATTTGTATACAATGACTCCCAAGTATACCCTGTACATTGGTACATTTGTCCATCTTCCCCGGGAGAAGACCGGCGAAAGGCATGAACTTGCTATTCATCGTGGCGCCCTCTGGGTCTCTGCCGCCGATGGGCGCATTAAAGGATTCGACTGGAGTATCTCCAATGACGGTGACCTCCAGGACCTGATCGAGAGGCATGGCTGGGCCACGGAAGGTAGCAATTGGGCGGGCGGCAGACCCAGAGTGAAAGTTGTCCGAGCTCGCGAAGAGAACAACGAATTCTTCTTCCCGGGCTTCATCGGTTTGTTCATCCCTCCCTTCTTTCATCATCGAGGCACTTTCGACTGAACAGGATTCGTTTCAGACACGCATATCCATGCTCCTCAATACCCCAATGCCGGACTCTTCGGCATCCTGACCCTCTTGGACTGGTTGAAAAAGTATACCTTCCCCGTGGAAAAATCCTTCCACGACACCAGGCAAGCCCATACCGTGTACAATAGAATCATCACCCGCACCCTCGCCAATGGCACCACCTGCGCCTCCTACTTTGCTACCATCCACGTCCCCGCCACCAACATTCTGGCCACCCTGTGCAAACAGCGCGGCCAGCGCGCCCTAATCGGCCGCGTTTGCATGGACCGCGTGGAGACAACTCCCCCGGATTATCGGGACCCCTCCCCGCAGGAATCCATCTCCCTCAACTACGACGTCATCAACCATGTCAAGACCATCGATCCCCACGGCACATACGTGAAACCCATTATCACGCCGCGGTTTGCGCTCGCGTGCACGGAACCCGCCATGAGAGGTCTCGCCGCCCTTGCGCAGGAATACAAACCCCCTCTACACATCCAGACGCACATCTCCGAGAACAAGAACGAAGTCTGCGAAGTCGAGTGCATGTATAAGATGAAATACGCAGAGGTCTATGAGCATTTCGGTCTCCTCACGCCGCGAACTATCCTCGCGCACGCGGTGCATCTCTCCGAGCAGGAGCGGAGAATTATCAGTGGCCATCGATCGAAGATCTCGCATTGTCCTGCGTCGAATTCCGCGCTGGGATCGGGTCTATGTCCTGTGCGGTATCTCCTTGACGATGATATCACCGTGGGACTGGGTACCGATGTAAGTGGTGGATATGATGCCAGTATCTTGGAGAATGTGCGAGAGGCGTGTCTCGTCTCGAGACTGTATCGTCATACCGACCCTGAGATTGATGATAAGGAGGCAAGACGTATTATGCTTAGTGTTGCGGATGCTCTGTATCTCGCTACGCGCGGCGGAGCCGCCGTCGTGGACATGGCGGATGAGATCGGTGGGTTTGATCGGGATATGTCCTGGGATGCGCAGTTGATTTCGCTGGGTCCGACGGTTGAGAAACGTCCGAAGAGGTGGACAGATGATAGTCCGGTGGATATCTTCGAGAAGGAGGAGAAGAATTGGCCGGAGAAGATCGAGAAGTGGGTGTGGAATGGGGATGATCGGAATGTGAGCGCAGTTTGGGTGCACGGGAAGTTGGTGCATCGTCGCGGTGATGAGCACGGAAAATGCTGTCGTCATGGTTGGAAATGGGTCTGGGGGGCAGGTCTCGCGGGTGTGGGGGCTTTGTTTGTGCTACGCAGGATGAGATCGTAGATTGGTTATAGGGTTGTATGATATTTTAGCCCTGATGTTTACTGTCGAGCGATTATATCAGTTGCTCTTGTTCGAAATGTTGGAAGTAGAGGTTGGGTTGTCAATATCATATAAAGACATCGTGTTCCGTATATCCCTGTAATTACCAGTTTGAACAGCCATGGGCACAATTACCTTATTTAACAAGAATAACATTTTTTGCTAACTTTTCCATGTCTTGTCTAGCCCTTGTTGTTCTGGACGACTACATGCAGTTGATAGTTCATATTGCCCAGATTGCCGATCACATGGTCCTGTTCTCGGCTAAGTCAAATTGTCAAAGACAAGTGATTCATAATTTCAAATCTTTTTCTAACTTCATGAGCCTTCTCGGAAATTCTAAAATTCTAAAATTCTAAAATTACAAACATGGCGTTTTCGTTTATATCATTCTGGTTGGAGGCTGGGGATCCCTTGGAAGCATTCCGATCGGTGCGCTGGGATCCCGTTCCCGCTGGAGCCATTCCACAATACATCCGCATCGGGAAATATGTTGTCCAGCATATTTGTCTTATTACCGCATACGATACTCCCTGATCTGATATGTTCTGGAGTCAACATTCTGCATAGCCTGAGTCTTGTTAGTTGATGCATGTCACTGGAATGGCTGTGGTCTCGCCCGTCAACATAGGTCTCCGTAAGCGGCGATGTCCTCTTCATAGATATATATAGCAGATGCCAATTAATTCTCTAATAATATGGCGCACCTATGCCGAACATTCAACATGTATCTACGAACAACTCTGACCGTTCCTTGCCTCGCTCTGTTATCGAGCTCTGTCCTAGGCATAGGGTTGCAGCAGTCGGCACTTATGCGAGAGTTTCAACTTGCCGCGGAATTGGGCCTGGACCCTAGCCGGTACCTGAATGATCGCTCTGCCTTTCACAACTTGATCTCTCATGGCCCGAAGAAGGAGCCCACTTTCCCAGCAGAATATGTCGAGGTACTAGCATGCGACCTGAGTGTCCCGATTCCGTTTTGACAATAGCCTACTAGATCCCAATTGACCATTACAATTTGTCGGTTGGCACATACCCAAACCGATTTTGGGTAAACGAACAGTATTTCGTGCCGGGAGGCCCAATTATATTGTATGATGTCGGGGAAGCAAATGCTCAATCGATAGCTCAAACCCATTTGTCCTCCAATTTATCCTTTTTCGGGGAGCTGCTGCAAGACTTCAAAGCCATGGGAATTGTCTGGGAGCACCGGTTGGTCCTTTATCAGCGGCCTCGCATCAGGCACACTAACGAGATATAGATATTACGGGGAATCTTGTCCATTCCCTGTTCACAATGATACGCCCGCGGAGCATTTGAAGTATCTAAATACTGATCAGGCTCTGCAAGACATCCCTCATTTTGCGAAAACCTTTAGCCGCCTGAGCCATTCTGAGATAGATCTAACGCCCCGGTCCACGCCATGGGTTATGGTCGGTTGTTCGTACGCAGGGAACAGGGCGGCACTTACTCGCAACGAGTATCCGGACACCATCTTCGCCGCCTTTGCCTCGTCTGCTCCGGTACAGGCTCGTGTCGATATGAGCATGTACTGGGATCAGGTTTACCGTGGTATGGTATATAACGGCCTCGGAAACTGCACCAAGGACCTGAATGCGGCCCTCAAATTCATAGACCATCAATTGGCAGATCCACAAACGTCTGCATGGGTCAAAAGGCTCTTCCTCGGTCCCGGAGCCGATCAGAATAGCAATGAAGACTTTACTTCTGCCCTGACGAGCCTGTTCGGTTTTTTCCAGAGTTCCGGGACTGCGGGCACGTCTACAGGAAGCCTAGAGGAATTCTGTAATTACTTGGAAGTTGACCCGAAAACAAAACAGACGGCAGGCCCTCAGGGCCTTGCTCCGACCCATGGGAGTAGATATATAGCTGAACGCTGGGCATCATGGCCTATGTTCATCCCCTTGGTCAACCTCAATTCTGGAACCAACTGCAACAAAACGGACCATTCCCTCCCCTTGTCTTGCGCCCTGGACCAGCCTATAACCAAGCCCGACAGCATCAGTTGGAGCTGGCAATACTGCACGGAGTGGGGATTTTTCCAGAGCAACAATTTCGGCCCTCACTCGCTACTCTCTCGATATCAAACTCTAGAGTACCAACAGGAGGTATGCAATCGACAGTTCCCGGGTATGCTGCCGCTACATCCACAGGCAGAGGCGCTCAACGAGCAATTCGGAGGTTGGGACATCCGCCCCCCAAACGTGTACTTTAGTGGTGGTGAGTTCGACCCCTGGCGCACACTGTCTACATTATCCTCCGAGCACATCGCACCGCAGGATATGACCTGGTCGTCCGAGATTCCCAAGTGCGGGGTGACTCAGGACGAGACAATCTTCGGGCACGTTCTTCCCAATTCGATGCACTGCTTTGATTTCCAAATCCTCTCCACACCGGGAAAGACTTCGCGTGCCTTATTTACCACGGCATTGCGGGAGTGGCTCCAATGCTTTCAACAACGAGGGCTAGGTGGAGAAAGCGATGAGAATGATGAGAAATGATGGATTGTTGGGTTAGACTAGCCCCCCTTTAGTCAACTAGCCTCTTTCGGATATGCTTGCGATCTACCCGTTTTGGCGACGCTCAACTTTCCAATCACTTCGTGTAGATCTCTGGTCTTTGGTCATCCTTCTGAAACTCTGGGCCATTTGCACACCCATTTTCCGGGGCAGTCCCCGGCTAATCCACCTCACATGCCCTTCGACCGAGGTGGGTCGGAAGGGCCCCAAGTAACCTACTCTGAATGACATATATGGGGGAATATCCACCCCTTTGGATTACTCCTGTCAGAATCTACCTTGGTCTCATAGCCCCTCTGTCCCTCTTTGTGATACCTAACCTTGTACATACAACTCCCTTCTACGCCCTAAGTGGTTCTTCAGGTTCTTCACCCTACGCTGGAGCCATGTTGGCCCCCCTTGTGGTTCTCTTCGGCGCTCTATATGTAACCTTCTTGGCTCTACAGTACCTCCAGCAACAGTACAAGCAGCGCAAGCACGCGCAGTCCTTAGGATGCCAACCTGTTGCCCCAGGGTCTCCAGGGCTTTTTGGGATTAGAAACTTTATTCGGTTGACGAAGGCTGTGAAGCAGAAACGATGGGTCGAGCTCATCGCTGATCAGTATAAAGAGCATGGAGGCACTTATTCTCAGGTCGTCTTGGGTCGACGGATGATTGCCACTATTGATCCAGAGAATATCAAAGCTTTGCTGGCAACTCAGTTCAATGACTTTGGCCTGGGAACAAGGCATCGCGAGTTTTACCCCTTGCTTGGTGATGGGATCTTCACCCTTGATGGAGCTGGCTGGTCCCACGCACGCGGGCTGTTGCGACCTCAGTTTACTCGAGATCAGGTGGCTGACCTCGAGCTCATGGATGGTCACATCTCCCGCATGATTGAACTGATCCCCAAGGATGGCTCGTGTTTCGATATCCAGCGACTCTTCTTCTGTCTGACAATCGACTCTGCGACGCACTTCCTTTTCGGCGAATCTGTAGGCTCCTTGCATTCTACAGATGATGCCGGTCTTCTGGCGAAGTCATCCGTTGGAAACGCGCAGGGGTTTGCAGAGGCCTTTAACACCGCCCAAGAATATCTCGTATCACGATCCCGAGCAGTTAGCTTCTACTGGATGATAAACCCGAAGGAATTCCGTGACGCAAACAAGCGTGTGCACGAAGTTGTCGACCACTATGTGCGACTCGCTATTGAATCGAAGAATTATGCAGGAAAAAAGGATCCTGGAAGATACATCTTTGCCGAGGCTTTGGCGGCGGACAATGATAACCCTAAGGTACTTCGCGATAACATGCTCAACATTCTGCTGGCCGGTCGGGATACCACGGCTAGTTTGCTCAGCTCGGCATTTTTCTATTTATCTCGGGATCCCAATGTTTGGGCTAAGCTTCGTCAGGCGATCGTTGACGAATTTGGGGACAGTGAGCATCCGAAGGGAGAGATTACTCAGACAAGGTTGAAGGACATCCCATACCTGCGATACGTTCTGAATGAAGTCCTCCGGTTACAGCCGCCCGTGCCCCTTAATTTCCGAGTCGCCACCAAAGATACGTCACTCCCGGTGGGAGGGGGCCCCGACAGGAAATCCCCAATCTACGTGAAAAAGGGCATGGTTGTCACATACAGTGTCTATGCTATGCACCGACGGACTGATTTCTATGGCCCTGACGCACATCTCTTCCGCCCAGAGCGTTGGCAGGAAAATGGACGTCGGAACTGGGACTATCTCCCCTTTAATGGAGGGCCCCGCATCTGTCTTGGTCGTAGGTGACCCCGCGATACTAGGATGAAGATAAATATAGTGACACTAACATATTTTCTGGTTCTATAGAGCAATACGCACTCACCGAAGCAAGCTATACACTGGTGAAGTTGGCTCAGAAGTTTGACGTTGTAGAATGCGGCGACCCAGAGCTGGAAGTGCCTGCAATTCAATCCAGTCTCACCATGTCGCATGATCGAGGAGTAAAAGTGAGACTCCTGTCGTCGACGGCCTAAGTTGTTTGATATAAATCCCGATCCGTTCCGCATGATTTTATAGTACAGTACGAGCAGTACTGTTTGACGAATACTTACTAGCTTTTATGAATCTATCATGAATACCCGCAGGCTCCATGAGAAGAATGTAGAATAAAACAACGTAGATGTAGTACTATATAACATCCACCGGTGGAATTAAACTATCACAGTCCACTGTATGCAAGCTGGGGTGCCATGCACAAACTCTTCCCAAAGAGGAACGCGTCCAGCCACGTGTGGCTGAGATGTGGCGTTCCCGTGATCTGGATTCTCGCCCAATCAACCATTCCTCCTCCATTCATCCATTCATTCGAATGATTCATCCATGTTCCCAACAAAACCAACGGCCTTGCTTTCCCTACACCTTCTGGTATTGCCCTGAAAGGCATGACTCATAAATTATTCGCTACATTATTACCCACTACCCAAGCGCTGAGCTTATCAACTCTCCTTTGTTCATTGGCTCAGAATTTCTGGTCTTGGTTCACATCACCAGTCCATTGATATAGCGGGACCCTTATTCGGGAGAGCCCATTCTTCCCATCCAGACACCCACCTAAAAAGGCCTATTGTCTTGGTGGAAGCATGCCGAGCTCCTCCAAATCTACCCCCAAGCTTCCCACAGTATCTGTTGTTGTACCCAGAATGGTAATACCGCCAAACAAGGTTCCCCCCAAAGGATCCAATAATTCGAAGGAAGGAAACAGTGGACCAAACAAACAAAGTAAACAGCAAAATATGAGCAACACAGTCATTACAGTCCAGAGCGAGCCAAGCAACGCTAAACCCAGTATCGTGGATAGTGTTGTCAACGTGAACGAGGCCTCGAGCAATGAGATTTCCGAATCTGAAATGCGGCTCGTATCTTCTCTGGCGAAACTCCAGAAATTAGAGGCAATGGTAGGTACTTCTGTTGTCATGTGTTGGTCCCAGACGTTCTAACGATCGCAGGTTCATCAACTACGTGATCTTCTTCCAGATCGTCTATTAGACCCCATGCTGCCAATTGTAAATCCCAATGCAGTTGCAGGGAGACAGGTGCCAAAGTCACCCCAGATGCTGTACGAACAACTTTCTAAAGCGGCCCGTGCCGGTGTTGCAGAGGTCAAGGAGTTTCAATCCATGTGGCGGGCTCCTGAAATGAAGACCATTTGGGAGCTCGTCGATGTACGGATCAAAGAAAACGGTGGACAGTTGCTACAGCCCTCTGGTGTATGGGAAAGTGACTATGACACCCTTCTTGAAGAACTTGTCAAGGAGCGGGAGAAGAAGAACGAGGAGCAACGTAAATCCGAGGAGGAACTGGAGCGTTCCAGAGTTCAATCGACCGAAGGCGGTTGGAGAGCAATCGTGGAGAGCTTCGCCATGAGGAACGTGCCAGGTGTTCGTGTGATTCCTAGTAAGAATGAGGCGTCTATCATTGTTACGCTTGCAAAGGCTGGAATGTCTTTCAAAGTGCACACGATCGGTGAACCTCAAGCAAACAATGCGCCTGACTGGCAAGTGGTAAATAAGGCGGCTCTTGGACAACCTCGGTCAGAGCTGGAGAAGGCGATTACCGACTGCCTGAATGCCCGGCCTCGGCAATGGGACCTCGTTTATCTACTTGTAAGTTGACTCTGACTACCAACATCAAATTATCAAGCTCACATTGTACATAGGATATGATATCTTCCTATTCTAGCATCAAACAAACCCCATGCATAAAATGCAGCAAAGTGACCGACACAGCAGCCCGTCTTCCAACTATCCGCCAACACAAATCCACCCCTTCATTCGAAGGACAACCGCCATTTTCAACCTGGGAAGCCTACCACACCGGCTGTGTCTGACCACAAAAAGTCCGTATCTGAACCACGCGACAGCCAGCATAAACCCACATGCCTCCCACATCAACCTCTCACTGCATTGCATTCCTATATACATGATCATGCCACGTATCTGCTAGATACTCCACCCCATTGACATCCCAATACCTCTGTGGAATCCTATGTCTCCTTCCCGCAGCACAATCGCAATATTGCACCCGAGACCACGTCCCACTGTCTGGAACGACATACTTCCTCCTTCGAAAATCATATATTTCACAAGGCGGCCTTCTGGCCCACGGAAACGGCGTCTCACAAACCTCTCTTCCTCCTCCCCCCGCTCCACAAACATGTCTGCTCACGTTTCCCTCCCATCGGGACCAGTGTGTATGGTCTGGGTTCCTTGTGTTGGTCTTTGCAACGAAGATATCCGGTCCCCTGTTCGTGAGAACGTCCCAGATACGCCACCCACGCGGCCAGTGGGTTGGTTTTCCAGGTCGGGGATCCTTAGGCCAGATCCAGGCTAGGGTTGGAGCCATGATTTGGATGGACGTTGACAACTAAGAAGGATCTTAGCCCAAGAAAGAGAAAAAGCCAAAGGATAAGTCAGAATAATATCCGGCCGTTGATTATTGATCCAAGATGCAACGATAGAGTAGGAATGTAGTCTTCGGAGTGGGGGGAATCCGGAAACTTATTTGTATTGCAACTGTAGGGAAAGGAGCTTCACATTATTCATCTGTGGACCTTGTTCTTTGATGGCGGGAGCAAACAGCCCTGATTGTTCGTTTGAACAAAGAGCCGGGCATTATGCGGTATCAATCTATGTGTTTGACATGGGATACGTACTCACAGGGTAATGATTTTGATTTTGATTTTTATCCTAGCTGTTTTCTACCAATTGAAGAGAGGTCAATAAATGCTTTTTTGATACGTTGTGGTTTGTTGGAATAGGAATAGGTAGCATAAAACATGTGTTTTCTTTGTCCTTCTAGATCCATCCATATACAGATTCATCAGAATTAATCCTATATCAAATCAATCAAATCAACAAACTCACTACACACAATGAGAGAAATCGACACCCGAAGCCAATTATACTACTGAAAGCCCGCTGTTGCTGCGAATAAGACATTTGAACGAATAATAATTCGAAAAGAGAGAGAAACCCAATATACCACGATAACGCCAGTCCAATCCAATCCAATCCTGCTGATAGAACGCTATCGTCATATCTGAAAACGAAACGAAACCGCTTGGCTCAATGCAATATGTTGTAATGCATAGTATTTTTATAGACAATGTTCGCCTTCGGTTCACGTGGAGAAGACCCCGAAATCTCCTGCGAACCAGGAGAAAGTTGCGATGGTTATCACCACCATGCCCATGGCAAATTTCAGTGCCTGGCGTTCCATGTCCGAAAGGGCACCGCTGCAAGTAACACAATGATATTCTAGAATCCGTAAGCTGCATGGTCCGGAGTGAGGATAAATCCAAGGAGAGAACGTACCATTCAAGGGCGTGTACGGCTGCGGTAAATACATGGCGAAGTTGAACTGGTTGTCCGAACTCAGCTCACCGGGACCAGCTCTGTCCCCAATCGAGCTGTTAGCGTCGTACACGATCAAAGTGTACGTTGCGGTTAGGAGAGGGACTGTTGCATTGGACTGGTATTTCTTGGTATCCCAAACAACCTTTCCAGTCTGCTCGACGCTCATGTTGTTCGAGATCGTGTAAGTAGCGCTGTTCTTGCTGCAAGATGCAACCACGTTAACCGCAGACGGCGTCACGAGCAGTGAGGTGTAGTTCCAGGCAAAAGTCACATAGTCTCCAATCTTGTAATAGGTTGGCACTCCCTGGACCGACGGAGTGATCATCGAGATACCACCGGCTGGGGAACGGGGGTCGATAGAGGATGAGGATTTAGCCTCTTTTGTCTTGGTTTCCTTTCCCTTGCCGGTCGGCGTGGCTGTTCCCATCTCTTTCTCCTTCGTACCAGTGCTTTTGGAGTCCTCCGTCGCCGTTTTTGTGGCAGAATTTTCGCCGGTAGGTGAAGCGCCAGTAGTAGCGCTTTCTCCTGAAGAGCTTGTGGGATCTAACAGCCGAGGAGCGTCAGTTAGGCCTGATAACACAAAGCAAGTTGATGATAAAACTATGCTGACCTGCACGGGCAACGATGCCGCCATAACCAAGATTCAAATCTGGCCAAGCTGAGGCCATTCCCAGCGAGCACAAAAGGTAGGCCGAAAGAAGGGCGATAGACCGCATGGTGAAAGAAATTGGACAGGTGCCAAATGAATCAGTATCAGGTCGAGCGTATCGTCCAACTCCTCGAATACTCCTTAATATTGTTGTCAAACGAATGTGATGTGTACGAGCCGGAGAGGCTGTAAGGAAGTCGGTAAACCAGATTCGATATTTTTCCCAACTCTAGACGAAAGGCAGACCTGCTCAGGAGATGCAAACACAGCCAATTATTGTCATTAAGTGGTGGGCCTGAAATCTGCAGATCGGGCGATAAGCTGACCCGACAAAGCGAAAGCGGGAGATTAAACAAAGCGAGCGACTGGGAGCACGGCAGCCCAACAAGGGTGAGAAGGTGGGAAGAGAGGAAGGAGCAGGAGATATATAACTCTCTACAGACCATGCGAAGAAGGGAAGAGAGATGCAAATGATGTGTAGCCAGCAAAGACGAGGGAGAATGAGTCGGTCTAGCCTGTTTGGGGCGACATGTGAGACAATGGCCTATTTTTGGCGAGGATCCTGAGGCACTAATTAATATGAATCCTGAAGTACTTACATGGATCCCAATCAACACACGTCTCTGAAGTCTGAAGAAATCAATTGATCAGGATCAATGATTCATCCTCCCTCAGACGATCCTCTCCTAATTGTTGGTCGACTTTATTCATCTGTGCAAACACATCGAGCCTCGATAAATGGAGAACTCCACACTAACCTCCAGGGTCACGTTACGAAACAACCGGGCCCGGGCAACCCTCGCATTACTGGCAATTATTGGCAGCAAACCCTGTGGGTAACAAAACATCTCGCCCAGCGGCAACTTTCTCGATTCCATTGCATATTTATCCAAGTGTTATCAAAATACAAGTGTTATCAAAATACAAGAAGAGTACTTTCACACAACTCAAACCAACCCCATCCTAGACAAGCCTCATGCAATCATTAATTCCAGGAACCATTACAACTAAACATCCATTTAAGTCTGGACGTACGCAACTGACCCCCGGCAAGCCTACCAATACAGTTTCATTGATTCTGGTAATAGATGGGAGCGAGCGGTACATAGCCACTATATGAATCATCAACTCTTGCCACGCACGTCATAAAGCTTGTTGCCCTAGGGTGGCACTATTCCCCTTTTAGGAAATCTCTTCGATCTGCAGGTTCACCCTACTGCAAGACGAGGGAAATTTTGCTTCGTACGGTTTATATAGGTAGAAAAGCTGGGGCTCATTATGGTACCAGTCGCAAACTACCAAGCAATGTCAGTAGCAATGCGTTCCTAGGGGCATAACCCAATACTCACCCAGCCAGCCTCCGAAGAGTGAATTCGACCATTGCAAACCGTTCCCATCGATAGTGAACCCCTCATCCCCGTATCCAGTATTAATCTCAACGGGCTCCCATGCTACAGGAAAGAAAACGTTAGATTAATTGGTCCAAGAACGAAGGTAGTCAGGGAATGCTCACCGGCATAGTTGTTGTGTGGGTGCATGGTAAAGCCCCAAGGGAAAGGCGTGTCGAGGGCGAACTGAGCATGCGTGTTGTTCAAGAAGGCCGGGTTAGCCGTCTTGGTGTCTGAAGTCAGCACCGCATCATTGAAGCCAGCGGCAGTGTGATACGCATAAACGTAGAGATCGTTGTGCTTGGCCTCGGACGCTCCAACAGTCTTCAAGTGAAAAGCGCCAGTGACGTTGCCAGCAGCTCGCGCGATAGGATTGGCTGCTACGGCGGACACCAACAAGGCGATAGAAGCGAATAGCTTCATCGTAAAAGAATGTGACTTGAATATACCGACAAGAAATATAAAATGGCAACGAGAGATGGTAATATTCGAACGAGGGACGAGGGACCCGGCTTCAGAGGAGGAAGAAATGAGGAATGAAGGTGGCAAGGAGGCGATGGATCCCTCTATATAGTAATTAACTTCGCCGCGGTTGACGATTCCGATCGTCTTGTATGTAATGAATGGTATTGACTCTCACCAAACCAACCTTAATTATATTCGAAACTAAGTTACGACCATGGGGTTTCCAAATGGTTGAGTTAGGGACAGGGCCTTCATACCCTTGACTTGGCACAGCACGACAAAAACATTCTCTACTGAAGAGTAGCCAGCAGCGACTTCAGAGCGCCAGGAGCCATAGGCGGCGAATTTGTCAGGGCAAGATCATCGGTCAGTCGGGGAATGTAGGCGGGGAGGCCTGAGACATTGGTCGCCAGCTCGGAGAATGTGGCATTTCTATGCAAAGGGGACAAAAACGAAAATCAAATCGCAGCAGAGGAAGGTAAAATGAAAGAGCAACAAGGTGTGGACGGTAACAATAGGCCGTATATCGTAGCCAATGTAGTGGAGAGGTACTCTTTCTGAGCATACAGTATGACGCAATGACCAAACATATACCTTTTACAGTGGACATCCAACGGACCGTTGTCAGCATCTCCTAAATGGCCTATATTCAAGACCATACTTTCGGTGATGATGATCTTCAACTGTACCCACTTGAATGTCCCATAATATCCTACATGTACCTTATAATCACCAGGCTTTATACAGGGTAACATACATATTGCCTCCAATGTTGTAGAGCTGGTATATCTATTCTTTATATTAATTTAAAGGATCAATCGACATCAGGAGACAATGTTACTCCCAGGCGAAGAAATAAATTAAAAAAAAAAAAAAAAAAATACTGACATCATGATCGTCAGTTCCATCCACAACTTCAGTCTGCTACATCACTCCAAGGAAACATCTATGTTCGCACATACAGCGTAAACTAGTAATAAAAGGATGGTATAAGCTCCACATGGACCATAAACATTTATGGGTTCCGTAAAGTGTAGAGTAGCAGTAAGTAGATAGTTTCCTCCTGGATTTCGTTGGTCCTGTAGTAAACCCTCAGGCTGTACAAGTATTCTAGAAACCAACATATGCCATGCTCAACCATGCAATGCGGCCAACCAGATCTTTATGACTGGCACTATTTTTCAATCCAGGTCCCAACCCACTCATGGCTATAGGTAGTAGGTAGGTGCCTCTTCCTGAACCTCAGTGGAGGAACTGGTTTGGACGAACCAGCATCCACAATTTGCAATCAATAAATCTATCAACCGCATTGAATCACATATCAATCAAGTAATTAATACCTAGTTCCCTTTTGCAATATAAGTGGCATATATAAAGAATCCTATCTTTTCGGGATGTACTCGGGCTTTAAAGACCATTTCCCCCGTCCATTCCGGCCACCCTTTTCTAGCACTGCAATCGTCTTCAGCATTTCCTTGAATTCCGCTGACCGTTGAGGGGTTGTGCAGAGGCGATTAAAATGGTCAATCAGCATCTGTGTGTAAACCGACCCGCCTTGCGACGTAATAAAATCCCGGATCCTCGTTATGAAGTCGATACCGCTGGGGGAGGCCTTGGCCGGAGCAGGACTGTTGCTGCCGCTCCGGGATGAAGACGTACGTGCCGAGAGATTTGCCAGGATACTAGCTGACGATGGACCAGCCGTTGCTCGCCTCGCTGAGCTGCTACTTCCACCAAACGCTGTCTCTTCAGGTTTTCCAGCAAACCCGAACTGACCTGTCCAAGTTGGTGTCCCAATAGGCACAGACCGTGCTACTTCTGCCGCTCGACGTAACTCCTCGGCAGCCTCGGCGGCGACTTTCTTGGCTTCAGCCTCGATAATTTTAGGATCTGCTCGGATAACGCGTCTGCCGTTCACAATTTGGTCATGCTCCAGGGCAGAATGAACTCCAGAACGGGCAAAGATGCCTTCCATGATACGTGATTCTGATGCAGTCGACGATCCCTGATCGTGTTCAGCCGGCTTTTCAGGATCGCCTTGAAACTTCTCGACTGATGCGACACCTGGCACACTACTGACATCTTGATCCTTTTCTCGTTGACCTTGGAAGGCACCGTCTCTGCCACTAGTTGTATCTGCTTTCCGAGCAGGGCTATCGCCACTATCATCGTATGTAACGTCAGCATCTTTGAATATTTTACTTGTCTCAGTCGGGCCTTGGTCATCATCTCCAAGGGAGAAAAGATCGTGTAAGTCGCTCAGTTGAAAAGTCTGACGTTGTTTGGGGTCCTTCAAGATTTTGTTGGTAAGGAACTGCTTGAATATCTGGCGGTGATAGATCTTTTCTTCGATCGTTCCAGCGGTCATTAGTCGGTATACAGTAACCTCTCGCTTCTGTCCGAGCCTCCATGCTCGTTCACGGGCCTGAATATCGGTTGACGGGTTCCAATCGGGGTCATAGATGATAACACGATCTGCGCCAGTGAGGTTCACACCAAGTCCTCCAACCTTTGTAGTAAGAAGGAACACATGCAGATTAGGATCGTTGTTGAATTCGTCGACCATCGACTGCCGGCGAGCTATAGGTGTAGTGCCGTCCATTCGACGATAATGAAAGCTAGATAGAGAATTCACAAATTTTTCAAGGATGTCTAACATGATGCGATGTTGCGTGAACAAGAGTGTCTTATGGCCCGTATCTCGCCACAATTCTAATAACGACTTAACCACCTGCATTTTCCCAGATTTAGCAGCGTTGCCATAGTTCGTCTGATGGGAATGTAATTTGTGGCCCTGTAAGTCCGGATGATTGCAAATCTTCCGCAGAATATCCACTCCGTACAAAACCTGCCTCCGTCCTCTTAGGATGGACTGCATTTCTTCCGAGCCAAGGAATGCTTTATATGCTTGCCGCTGTAATTTCGTGAGCTTGCAAAACAGCACTTGTTCACTCTTTTTAGGAAGATCTGCGGCCACATCTATTTTGAATCGCTGCAAAAGATACGGGCTCATAGCATCTTTGAGTGTTTCTGCACATTTGGTGGCCGTCTGGACTTGCAAATTAGAAGCATTAGCATATCCACCCTGCCGAATCGGGAATTCAAATTGATTTCGGAAGTTCACCAACGTCCCAAGGCGCATGGGAAAGACGAAATCGAACAAAGACCATAGCTCGGTGAGGTTATTTTGCATAGGAGTGCCAGAGAGGATGATACGGTGTGGCGTTCGCAACTCTTTGCAATGAATAGTGATAGAAGTGTTCGGATTACGAATTTTGTGGCCCTCATCGAGGATAGCACACCCCCATTCCACCGGTATCAAAAGAGGAGCATAGGTCTGCAGACCAGAGTAAGTGGTCACCAACACGTGCCCTTCCTCTATGACACGTTTAACCACCCTCCTACCAGCTTTTAGACTACTGGGGTTGCTGCGAGTATCTCGTATCTGAGTCAAAAGTGCGTCTTCTCTGCTGGCTTCATTCCGGATATTCACCATGCCACTGCCAGACGTGTGCAAAATGGACACACGAAATGGTGGCCACCAACGGTGGAATTCATTGACCCATTGTTTCATGACTGTGGCGGGGCACACGACAATAGCCGGCTTCGTTAACTTTTTGCTATACTGAAGCCCAGCCAGGAAAGCAATAACTTGTATAGTCTTCCCAAGTCCCATTTCATCGCCAATTATCCCTCCTACCTGCTGCTGTTGCAATTCCCACAGCCATTGCACACCAGTTTTCTGATAATCAAAAAGAAGAGGATGGATATCACCAGGCAAACGATATGAATTATCGTAGGCCAAATCTGGTACAGTTGGATGGGCCATGAACCACTCCTCCTGCTCATCAAGGTCATGGTGGTTAATACTATCCTCGACTGAATCAGTGTCATGCTCTGGATCTTTCACTCGCGCCTCTAAAATACGTCTCCGAGCAGCACTTCTACGATCAACCCAATTCTGGAGCCTGGACTGGTATATTGATTCATTTCCATCGTCTAGCCCACTGAAGTCTTCCATATCATCTGGCTTCTTTACTTTCCTTTGGGCTGTGGAAAGTGCCGGTCTCTCTTCGGGAAGAAACTCTTCTTCGTCTTCCGACAAAGATTCGTGGTTTTCAGATACCATATAGCTTCCCGAACCGTCATCGGAAGGCACATCTTTTGACGGACTCCCGGGTATCTCGTCTAAATCGACTGGCTGCACACTTTTTACACGATCTTCCGGCTCTAGTTTTCGTTTCTTCGTGGGGTGCTCGAGCGTCTCAGCAACGTCGACCCGGCTAGCTTCATCGAACCCAAACCCTGGACGCACGAGGTTGCGATGAGATACTGTTGAACGCTGCTTAACTTGTTCAAGCACTTCCTTTTCATCACGCTCGCTCTCAACATCTATCAGCGTGTCATGAAGGCTATAAAAGGGCCCCTCCGTGGGACCAGAGCCGATGGTTGAGAATGGTGTGATTTTTCCAGTTCGAATGAGGTAATCTCTCCGTGATTCGTTTGGCAATCTTCCAGTGCCGGTTTCTTGCGCATCACGCTGCTTTTCTTGCTGTCTTTCATCCATACGCATCTGTATCTCTCTCAAGTCGTTTGCCAATTCAGTGTTACGGATTTCTAACTGCCCTAGATCATTCTGTAGGCGAACACGCACAGCTGTCCCAACTGGTTGTGACAAACGTTGATGTAGTCTCAGAATTTGCGCTTCGACCTTCCTAATAAGGGAAATGTAAGTATCGCCTAAAGCGACAGGGGGAAAAAATACCAAGGCCATACTCTTTCTCACGGTTAGTCCGCTCTAGTCGCTTTTTGTCGCGTTCATCAGCCTGCTCCATAAGCAGTTTGTCGGCCTAAAGAGTTAGTCGACGATACGCAAACACTTGTACCAAGACAAGAAGTAGACATAGTAGATATACCTGACGAGAAATATCCCTCTCGAGGTCATCCTGATCACGGACATCGGCTTGAAGTTCGCGTAGGCGACTGGTTTCGTCTGCGCTCACTAGAGGATCTGAGTCCGTTGTATTTGACATCTCCGTCTTCACTGGGTCAGACGGCTGAAGCATCCCATCCTCAGTTGAGATATCTTCATCCCCCTTCTCATTGTCGGCCATGTTTGGGATTAAAATAGACGATCGTCGATAATATTCTAGAGGGGTATTGATGCTCAAGAAATAAGAAACTCAAATATTCACAGGCTGCAGAAATGCTCCAAAAAGAAGAAAGAAGAAAAAAGAGAAAAAGAAAAAAAAAAAGGCGCGTGCACAGCTACAGGAAATATGAAAGGCAGCTCAAAGAACAATCATTGCCACAGCAATGAATAGCGTGATTAATAAAACTATTAGGCTATCTTGAAGATAGCGTAAAGGCTGAAATATGACTGGACCAAAAATATAGTAAAAAGAGAGGGAAAGAAGAAAGAAGTGGTCAGCGATATGAAATGGGTATAGTACTCAGTCCTATTTGCAGCCAATCTTCACTGTGATGTAAGAGGAAGATCGGCTGGTTGGAGATGATGGACTATAAAAGACCTTCACTGAAGACTGTCGTGCCAGGCACTAGGCATAACTACGGCAGAATAGATCCCACAACTGCAGCCTTTTCTCACCGCCCTGAGGTTGCCGGTCCTGGTGAGTCAGCATGTCTATTTTGCCATCCACGTCACCTCGTTTGGCAACAGGCTAGATTGGGTACTAATCAACCTGACTTTTGTAATGGATATTGACTCATGCTGGAGACATGGAGATAACAAGATGTTCTGGGACTAGGTATGTCTTAGATTCCTCGAGATACCAGCTCGTTGTCTTTGATTGACCTGAGGGTTTTATTAGAAGCACTCTCTATGTATTTAACTAGTTAGTTACCTGCCTGCTATTACTAAGTCATTCTATGATCCTGCAAACGGTAAGGATCGAAGAAATGGTAGGTAGCCAGATGGTCCTATTCACAGTACACAATTATACTTAAGAATATCTGGCAAATTACTGGTGACCAACAGAAAAATTTAATCGAATACTCGTTTGTAAGGGAGGGCTTGGCTCCACTGCAAGGCTGATTGTCTTAAGTGGCAGGTATTAACACATTGGATTTACTCCGTACATCTCGTACCTACTCCGACGTAGCTTTTTCGTATGCATGTAAAATTAGATCCTGTAGGCGATGGAAACAATACGGAGTTACTAGTAACTAGTTATTTAGTATATTAATGCCAGGATTTGTTTCCTTTTCTTTTTGTTGCCTTTTGGAAAGGATTGATTTCCTACATTGCCAGTCGATTCATTTCGACGCCTGGTCTCTTGAGCAACAACCAGAAGCATCCATAGGTATCATCATCATTACGGCGTCGAACAGTTTCCAAAGTCGTGAGATCAGCTGGTTTTGGTTCTCGTTCTGGTTTTACGTCCACTTCACTAGTTCACGACCTGTCCTTACCCGGTGTGCGCCCCCAAAAGCCACCCCGACAAGTCTCAGGCCCATCTCCTCAGGAGCCTCGACACTCAGGCATCTCCACCTCCACCAACTTCACCTTCTTCCCTCTCTTCCTTCCCCTCCTCTTCCCTCCGCACTAGTCTCTCGCTCAGTTTCCTTCCAACACTCTCTTGGGTGTTGTTATCACATTCTTCCCACAGTCTTTATTTCTGACTGGGGACTTCTGCCCGGATTTCCGGCGCCTCCCCGGGTGTCCAGCAGTTGGTGCTCGTCCTCCCTCCTCCCCCAACCTCCTTGGCGTGCCGATAGGTACTGGTCTGTTGCGTCGCAGCCCGTCCATTGTGAATTGCGACCGCCGCCCGCCCCCGTTCTGCCCTCACCCTTGGACCAACGTCCACACTCTCTCCTTTTGGGAAACAGTCGTCCGGATATGAGGTGCTACACAAACTGGGATTAACATCAATTCCTCCTGTACACTTCACAGATCTCGATTGCACCAGGAGTTGCTCGTCTTCCGCGTCGTTTCCGCCTGATTGCGTCTGCCGTCCCCGCTGCTATCTCCCCGGTCGCAGTGCATGTGCGCTGTCGACAGCGACAGACGATCACTCTATTTCCCGGTTCGGGCGCCCTCATATCGTTCGAGATTCATCGTGTTACAGGCTAGAAAAGAAGATGGACTCTCAGTGGCAGCCTTACCAGGATCCCTTGATGGGCCGTCCCGCGCAGTTCAATAGTGGACAACAGCTTGCCTCTAAATACGGTGGTCAGCCTCAACAGCCTCAGCAGGCTCCTATTGGCTATACCTACGAGACTTTCCAAACACCCACTATTGCAGCCAACCCACCTAGCATCAATACCAGCTCGAAAACAGTTTCCATGGCATCATCTCCGACCGCGACACCACGTAGCCGGGATTATGTTACCGATACTGATACCACCATGGAGGACGCGGACCCGTACAACCGAGCAAAATACTCTGCGAGACAAAGTTATCACCATAGTCGGCCCTCTTCCCAGTACTTTCCCCAGGAGGAGTCCTCTGCTGCTCGCAGATACTCTCCGATGAACGTGCTGTCGCCGACCATGTCATATAATGCGAGCCCAGGAAAGCCCCCTAACTCCTACGCCCTCCCTCCAGGTACGAATCAGACTCGACGATCACCAACTAGAGCGCCGAATTACTCTTCGCCTCCCCAGCCATACCAGTCGCCTCCTTGTAAGCTCTTACCTTTTGGGACTTCCTGGTTCCATTATCACTAACACCTGTGTAGCGACTGGATCGCGGCCCCCTCGGCTTCCCCTTTTGCATCCCACAGATTTGAGTCTCGAACAATACTACCCGCCGTCAGCAGGATCTCAGCTCAGTGTGGCTCTGGGCCAAGATGGAAGATCCCCCCGTCCTACCTCAGTATCGGGCGGCAGCCAACAACCAGGTCGAGGGCCGATACCCAAATTTCAAAAGATTAAATCGGTCCAAGAACTACAACCACGCGTCAATGTGCAGCCTCCCTACAGACGCGCTAATCCGGAAGGCGGCTTTATTAGCGTAAGTCTCACGACTCCCACGCCCTCTTCGTGGAGGTAGCCTTCTCTAATACCTGCGCAGCCTCTGCAAGCTCTAACGATGCACCTTCCCTCCACCTATCGGATATGTAACCCAGGCTTCAACTATGAATCGTCGAGGAACCCCAGGCGCGTCCTCACGAAACCTAGCAAGGGCGTCAAGAACGATGGATATGACAATGAAGAGAGCGACTACATATTATACGTGAATGACATTCTCGGGAGCGAGGAAGCGGGTCACAAGTGAGTCCAATATAGATGTTCCAGTCTGGCTTTATGCGTTGGTGTTAACAATGTTCCCCAGAAACCGCTATCTTATCCTTGATGTGCTCGGCCAGGGAACTTTTGGGCAGGTTGTGAAATGTCAGAACTTGAAAACTCAGGAAGTAGTGGCCGTCAAGGTCATTAAAAATAAGACTGCTTACTTCAACCAAAGCATGATGGAGGTCTCGGTTTTAGACCTTGTATGTATTTCCCTGCCGACATCTTCGAATCTGAACTGACCAATTACTATGCAGCTTAACAGCAGATATGACAAGAACGACGACCACCATTTACTTCGGTTAAAGGACACATTTATTCACCGGCAGCATCTCTGTTTGGTATTCGAACTGCTCAGTGTCAATCTTTATGAACTGATTAAACAAAATCAGTTCCGAGGTTTAAGCACAACTCTGGTGCGTGTTTTTGCTCAACAACTCATAAACGCGTTGAGCCTTCTAAACAAAGCACATCTGATTCACTGCGATTTGAAACCGGAAAATATACTACTAAAAAAGTCAGTTCTCGCTTCATCTTGGAACATATTACCCCAACTAACCTTGATCCTCTTGCAGTTTGGAGAGTCCAATTATCAAAGTCATTGACTTCGGATCTGCTTGTGATGAACGACAAACAGTCTACACATATATACAATCGAGGTTCTACCGCTCACCCGAGGTCCTTCTCGGCTTACCGTGAGTGTTTCAATTTGTTTAATTATTGCACAAGCCTTTTACTAATACAACGTTGCAACGTAGGTATTCCTCCGCAATTGATATGTGGTCGTTAGGATGCATAGTTGTTGAGCTCTTCCTTGGTCTGCCTTTGTTTCCAGGGTCGTCGGAATACAACCAAGTGTGTCGGATTGTAGATATGCTTGGCTTGCCTCCATCGTGGATGCTAGAAATGGGCAAGCAGTCCGGCGAATTTTTCGAGAAGACTCAGGACGAGTTTGGAAGAAAATCATATCGTCTAAAAAGTTTGGAGCAGTATTCTCGAGAGCACAACACGAAAGAGCAGCCAAGCAAGAAATACTTCCAAGCGACTACATTGGAGGACATCATCCGAAGCTACCCAATGCCCAGGAAGAACATGAAGCAGGCAGAGGTAGAGAGAGGTACGTGTGTGCCGATAAATAAAACTAAATGTTTGCTAATACTGTTGCGAAGAAATAAACAATCGAGTGGCTTTTATCGATTTCGTCCGTGGTCTGTTGACAATCAACCCTCTTGAGCGGTGGTCGCCGCAACAGGCCAAGTTACATCCTTTCATTACGCAACAAAAGTTTACAGGCCCTTTTGTGCCTCCAATGAATCTTAAATACTCATCGCTCAACAAACCTGTTGCTCCCGGGATCCAACAACAACAGCAGGCGGAGGCAACAAGTAAGCAGAGAGCGGCACAGGCAGCACATGCCCAGTCTGCAGTGCAGAATGCATATTCTATGCAAATGAATCAGTTCCACACGCCAACTCATGCCCAGCCTCCCCCCATGTACAATGGGATGTTTACAGGGCACCAGCAAGGTGCCCCTCCTCCGTATCCCACTCAGCCTCCCGGGTATGGCCACCAAATGAATATTATTCCTGGCCAAATGCCTCAAGCCCAATATGCTCCATCTCAGAGTCTTTATGCGCAAGCGACAACAAGGGCTGGTCGCCAACGCGCTTCTACTATGGACGCTCAGGGTGGGGGGATACCGCCTACGATTCAGCGAGTCGCGAGCCATCTGGACCCCAACGCTCCTATTCGGTTGCAACCGAGTCCGGCATATTACCCTCCTCCACCGGAGGGATACGTCGACGCCAACTCTGCTAATCAGCGTCGTCGAGGTAGCCGAGCAGGCGGCACACGGAACCGAGACTTCATTCGGACCCTTGAGGATGGTGTGTTAGGGGGTGATAGCTATGTTGCCTCAACTCAGTGGCATTGAGTGCACAGATGCTGAAGGTTACTTGCAACAAAATCGTATTATAGCCAGCGCACTTTTCGAGCAAAAGTTCTCCAAGCGGGTTTATCTTAGGATATAAACTCCAGGATGCTCATTGAATGTCGTCCATTTTGCATGGAGATTGAGCCTTGCTTGACATCTCAAACAGAATTCCATGATATCAGCTCTTGCCTCCGTGGCTATCACCAACATCTATAAACTTTTCAATTTATGAATTGGCGATGGCACGGGTACCTGTCGACATGCATTCGTCCAAAGACGAACGGACTGTGGTATCCGGGTGGCATTAAATTCCATTAGAATAAAGTGCAAGGCTGAGCCAATATCCTGCCACAGCACCAAGTGCGTGAAACTCGCTAGCAGCGACTCTCCTCTACTGCGGCACCTCGATACTACTGCCCCCTTCCTGTTCCTATAGTCGAGCTTTCGAAGTCATCAGTGATGCTCATTCTAGCTTTGAACCTTCCTCGTCATCCTCCTCAGATTGGTGTATCTGTCTCTTCTCTGTTTTCGGCATAGCTAGGAGTACTTGGAAAGATCGCTATTCTTTTCCCCCTCCCATTTCATATTTGTTATTGATGCATTGTGTTGAATGCCACTTTTCTTTTCCGTCTCTTTTTCTGACTCTTCTCCATCATATTTTTTTTTTTTTTTATTTTCCTCTTCTCTTCTTTATTTTTCTTCTTCTCTCACCTCTTAACGCGGTACTGGCAGTGCCACTTTGTGACCTTTTTTTTACACGATTTTATCTCCCTTTCTAGCCTCTTATAAAAGGAGCATTGCTGTAGTTTGGATACTTCAGGAAATGTCGAGACATGATGGATGGAATTCTATACTTTGCCTCGGGTTACCTTTACCTTATAGCATATCACAAATGACATTTTCATGTAGACCTTGTTGGTTCGGATATTTTCTACAATTAGATCTCCACAGTCAATCTAGGCGGAGAGACTTGAAGATTATTCTTTGACCCCGTATCGCGCCTAAGGCATAAATTACCGTATGTGGTTAGGCGCCATCTCGCTTAAAATTCGTGTGTGACTCGCCCAGTCCTGCGGCTCCCGAACCTCACAACTGAATTTCTTCCCCAAGCGCAGAGCAATCGGACAGGTTTCAGGGAATCGCCTAGTCCATCTTCTATCGACTGTGCGTCACTTCCGCATCTCAGGGGACGCCAACGCTTGGATCTTGCGACATCTTTTCAACCCGATCACCGACAACCGACCAAAATGTCGCGTTTCTTCCACGGTGGCAGTAGCGACAGCGATAGCAGCTCCTCTGACGAGGAGGAGGTGTACAATGATCGCGAGGAGGAGGAGCTGCAGTCATCGGAAGAGGAGTCCAGTGAAGAGGAGGAAACCTCGGAGGAGGAGGTGTCCGAGGACGAGGGTGAAGGTGAAACCGGTGCCAGTCGTTTCTTGAGGACAGTGTCGGAGAGTGAGGAGAGTGAGGATGAAGAGAAAGTGACTGTTGTCAAGAGTGCCAAGGACAAAAGACTGGAGGAGCTGGAGAGCACAATCAAACTCATTGAGAATGCCGAAAAAATCAATGATTGGGCTGTCATCTCGGCCGGTGCGTTGGACCAGATAAGCCAATATTACTGTGTTTGTGCTGATATGAGATTTCAGAGTTCGACAAGCTGAACCGTCAGATCGTCAAGGTTGCCCAGTCTGGACCGACTCCCAAAATTTACATCAAGACCGTTGCAGACCTCGAAGATCTCGTAAACGAGACTATCGCCAAGCAGAAGTCCTCGAACAAGAAGATGAATGCAAGCAATGCCAAGGGATTCAATGCCGTCAAGCAACGTATCAAGAAGAACAACAAGGAATACGCCACCCAAGTCGAGAAATACCGGCAAAATAAGGATGGCTTCATGGAGAGTAAGGAGGAAGTGGCCAAGTCTGTTGTTGCGGCTCCCCGTCCGATCAAGGTTGATCGTATCGAGGCGCCGGCTGCTGTTTCCACCGCTGATGATGGCTTCGCAACTGTTGGCCGTGGCGGTAAGACCTTGCAGTATACTCCGGAAAGCATTCTCAAGCATCTCCGGGTGATTATCGAATCTCGAGGAAAGAAGAACACAGACCGTATCGAGCAGATCCGGACAATGGAGAAACTTTTGGAAGTCTGCCAGTCTCCGTATCAACGTATTCGCGTCTACCTGACCCTCATCTCTACTCGTTTCGACCTCACTTCTTCATCTGGAGCGAACTACATGGGTATCGATCAGTGGAAATTCGCTGAGCAGGAGTTCGCTAGCCTTCTTAACGTTCTTGAGAATAACCCCGACTATGTTGTTGCTGAAGGGGCTGAGGAATGGGAGGATGATGAGAAGCAGCCTCAGCCTGCGCCAGGCGAGAAGGTCTACATTCCAGGCAGCATTGTCTCATACGTTGAAAGGCTTGATGACGAGCTCACCCGCTCTTTGCAACACATTGACCCTCATACTGCTGAATATATCGAGCGCCTGAGCGATGAGAAGCAGCTTTACACCGCCATTGTCCGCGCCCAGACCTATGTTGAAGGTCTCACCAAGTCCGAAAAGAGTGACCCCCGCCAGGACAGCCTTAACAGGGTGGTCATGAGGAGATTGGAGCACATTTACTTCAAGCCTTCTCAGGTCATTACGATCCTGGAAGAAGGTAGCTGGAAGACCCTACCGTCTGGCCTCGATTCCGCCATCACTCCTCGCGGGAAAACGGGCGATGTGACGACTCTTGTTCAGACACTCTGCAATTACTTGTTCAAGCTCAGCGATGGTATCATTAGGGCGCGTGCAATGCTGTGTCAAATTTATTTCCTTGCCCTGCACGACCTGTACTATCGCTCCCGTGACCTGATGCTCATGTCTCACCTTACTGAGAGCATCGCCAACTTCGATGTCAGCACTCAGATTCTGTTCAACCGGACTCTGGTACAGATTGGTCTCTGCGCCTTCCGAGCTGGCCTTATCTACGAAGCACAGACTACCCTCTCTGAAGTCTGTGGTAGCGGCCGACAAAAAGAACTCCTGGCACAAGGCATCATCCTTCAGCGTTACTCCACGGTATCTCCCGAGCAAGAGCGACTTGAGCGTCAACGCCAACTGCCTTTCCACATGCATATCAACCTGGAGCTCCTCGAGTGCATCTACCTCACTTCTAGCATGTTCCTAGAGGTTCCTCTGATGGCCCAGACTTCATCGTCTCCCGAGATGAAGCGCCGTGTCATTTCGAAGACCTTCCGTCGCATGTTGGACTACAACGAGCGACAGGTCTTCACCGGCCCTGCTGAGAACACTCGTGATGGTGTTATTATGAGTGCCAAATTCCTCGCAGCCGGGGATTGGAGGAAAGCTGCTGAGATGCTTAGTTCCATCAAGATTTGGGACTTGATGCCCCAGCCAGACAAGATCAAGGAAATGCTGTCTCAGCAAATTCAAGAAGAGGGTCTCCGGACCTACCTATTCACCTATGCCCCCTTCTACGACAGCCTGTCTATCCCCACTCTAGCCAGCATGTTCGAGCTTTCTGAGAAAAAGATTGCAGCCATCATCAGCCGTATGATCTCGCACGAAGAACTGGCAGCTGCACTTGACCAGGTCAATGGCGCCATTGTTTTCCGCAAGGGTGTCGAGCTGTCTCGCCTCCAGTCCCAGATTGTAACTCTTGCTGACAAATCTATGAACCTTCTGGAGGCCAACGAAAAGACCCTTGAGCAGCGCACTCAAGGCATGGCCAACGCCTTCCAGCGCGATCAGGGCGCCGGCGCCCGTGGTGGCCGCGGTCCTGGACGCGGAGGACAGGCCCGTGGTGGCCCCAGGCTACCTGGTGGCCAACAAGGACGTCGACCTGGTGGACAGCAATTCGGGGGTGGCGCGTTGGGTGGAGCAATCAAGGCTTAAAAAAAATGTTAATAATGGCATTTATTTCTTTTTATGGTTTAATGCTCCCCTTGGAATTTAACTGCGTACGACCCAATGTGCTTTTTTTTTATCCATTATGGCTTTGGCTTTTTCTTTTACGGGCACTTCCAACTCTTCGCTTTTCATCATGCATACAGTATTTTCACACTTTACAAATGAGTCTTATGTTTGAAATAAATGAGGGAATGAAAGATCGATGCGGGCTTTGCAAAGAAGGAGCACAGAGAAGCAAAAGATGGGGATAGATTGGAATGGAGTCGTAAGGCTATAAGCATAGCTTGAAAAAGTACAAAAGCCAGTTAGACATGACATCAGTTTCAGTCTTCAGGATTAATGTGAGATGGGTTCCTGTTCCCTGTACGTCTGTTGTCTCATTATCCCTATTCTATGCGTAGTCCTTCAAAGTCCGGTCAAAGGCTTTGTTTGTATATAGACCGGAAGTGTCTCTTGCTCACAAGAGCGCTTTTAGTCTAGTCTGTTAGGCAATTAATTGAGCCAATTCCATGACAGGGATCTCTGTGTTTCCCACTTTTTGACAATATTGTTAGTGGGGGCTTGTCTTAGGACATGAGCTGGTGCTCATTCACATGAGGATCTGATATCTCTAGAGAGACACGTTGTGTTATCCCTCACCCACTGTCATCGAGAAGGTTTTGAGGTGACCAGTACTCATCCTCGTCAGCCTGAGCATCCAGCCAAACTAATCCGTCGGCTAGCAGATCGTCAATAACAGTTTGGGCCCTGGCTTTCTCCCACTTCAAATTTAATCTCAACATAGAGACGCTCACGTATCCAAGGACCTGTATAACCTCAAGGACAGTAGCCTGGTCTGTATTGAGCTCTTTTGGGATCGACCGAATATACTGTTTGCTTCCAACCCGGATGATAGAGAAGCCAGAGCCCAGGGGCTCGAGGGATTTCACAGCACGTAGCACATCGTCACTAGCCCTCGTAATCCATTAATTGTGGGCTAATTTCGAATGGTAGGTATTGGAATTGCATACTCAGTGACTTCAAGGCCGCTTCCAATAGCTTTCCCTTTTCCTACTCTTTTGCGGCACTCTTCCACCCCAATTAAACCCCCATTTTCACTGCGTGTATCCCGACAAAGTCCCACCACTCGAACTGCAACCTCGAAGTAAAAGTCGTTCATGTCTCCACCCATGATTTGGGTCCAAACACTGCCGGTCTCTCCTGGCGCTTTTCGTCCATTTTTCCCTTTTATGTTACTTGCAGCGAGGGGATCGACTCCAATTGTATTGCACATGCGCGCAAACTCGGCGCGAAATGTGGGATTCGACTTGATGGTTGAACTATGCTCCAAGGCAAAGGTGTGGAGCAATGACTGGAATACGGACAATTGCGTTTGTAGAGAGGAAAGGTGGGTAGAGCGGAGGTTTGCGCCATGGCTCGCAAAAGACTGAGTTGCCTGAGTTCTGTTTGCGAAGGCCCCGAGGCCAACACCTCGTCGAGAAGACATAATGCGCAAGTTGAAGGGACGATTAAATGAAGGCTCACGTGGTTCCTTCCAGCATGCGGTCATATCCCTTATCATCATCGCAGTCAGCTGATCTTCCGTACCCTAAATAGAGAACTTATCTAAGAGCCAAGGCAAAAGTGGTCCCAGTGCGCTAGCCAAATATGCGTTAGCGCCTGTCTACCGCCCACACAACCGATTTTCTCTTAAAGCAGTTTTTTCTTTCTGATTTCTTCTTCAGTACGACAGCCTTCGCCAACCGCCCAACTCGCGAACTCTACCGACCGTCGCAATGGCCTCGACTGCTACGTATGAACCCCTTTCATGAACCCCTTTCGGCTGATTCGCTATGAGAGCCTGTAAGGTTTGAGGTTATAGTCGTCCTTCTCGCTGGAGATGCTGCGGTTGAAATAGACCGTTGAGCACCAGCTCGATTCTTCCCGACTATGTCTCGTATCACGTTCGCATCTACATACCAATTAGAGGCAAGGAACTGTATGGAGAATAGGTCTGGGGTATTGGGGTTGAAAGCTATAGTAGCCTTCTCCCTAAAAATCATTGTTGTGAGCTAGCGCTTTCGTCTTGTGGTGGGCACATCCTGCTTTTCACAACGATGGAGCGAGCAGCGTCAACACTCATTCCTGAACATACTGTTCGGGGTTTTGTTGGTTGAGGATCTCAGGAGCTTTTCAGTTTATGGAGTCGCAACTGTGAGGCAGAAAATTGTCTCACAGGTGCACGAACCTATGATAGCTCATTACTTCACCGATTAAATATATGTCGTCGAGTGCTTTCTTCTTGCCTTCAGTATGAGAATGTGGCGCTTTAGCTACAATTCTTACACTCGGCGAAATATTGCCTGGTTTAAGTGCCATGGACAGACTATACTGACCTTCACAGCACTGTCCCCACCGCCAACCAGGTGCTGGTCCCCGAGACCCTCCTGAAGAAGCGCAAGAGCCAGGAGCAGACTCGCGCTCTTCAGCGTGAGGAGATCCTGAAGAAGAAGGAGGTTAGTATTATTATTTTATTGTTTTCTTTCTATAAAATGATGACAACACACCACTACGCGACTAGACTAAACAGTCAATGCTGTCGCATTCGTTAACCATCTTTCGGGGCTGATACACAAATTATTCACTCTTCGTCACATGTATATGAAATGTTCTTCTCGCTGACAGAGAAACTAGGCCAACAAGAAGAAGCGTGCCACTATCTTCAAGCGCGCTGAATCCTACGTCAAGGAGTACCGCGATGCTGAGCGTGAGAAGATCCGCCTGGCCCGCGTTGCTCGCCAGGAGGGTAACTTCTACGTTCCCGATGAGCCTAAGCTTGTCTTTGTTGTCCGTATCAAGGGGTATGTTTTTCTTTCCCACTATCTAGTTCTCCTGAGTTCACAATCTGACTCGGCATATAGTATCAACAAGATTGCTCCTCAACCCCGTAAGATCCTGCAGCTGCTCCGTCTGCTCCAAATCAACAATGGTACCTTCATCCGCCTCACCAAGGCTACCCAGGAGATGTTGACTATCATCAACCCCTACATTGCCTACGGCTACCCCAACCTCAAGAGCGTCCGTGAGCTTATCTACAAGCGCGGTTACGGAAAGGTCAACAAGCAGCGTGTTGCCCTTACCGACAACCAGATCATTGAGGAGCATCTCGGCAAATACGGCATCGTCTGTATGGAGGATCTGATCCACGAGATTTACACCGTTGGCCCCAACTTCAAGCAGGCCAATAACTTCCTCTGGCCCTTCAAGCTCTCCAACCCCACTGGCGGTTTCCACACCCGCAAGTTCAAGCACTTCATTGAGGGCGGTGACTACGGTAACCGTGAGGAGAACATCAACAGCCTCATCCGCCAGATGAACTAAGTTTGTTCTTTTCATGGTTGGTGGCTGTTGTCGGGGATTTCTGGGTCTGGGCTGTTTTCTCGGTTAGCGGTAAGATGGTCTGAATTCAGATATGAAATAAAAGCTTAGGCAACCTTCAAATCACTGCTCTGTAGCCTTCCATGTTCCGTTATGTGTGCTAGGTGCAACTGAGGAGTTTCTATCGCGCTATTGAAACTTTGATACCCATATGAGGCATGTTCTATCAAGTAAATTCCACGTTCGTAGCCACTGAGCCTATACCCATGTCCTAGTTGACCATAATACCAATATTGGCACTACGTCTTCTTTTTACCCGACAGCCATTGCCCACGAGTCAAAGTATTCCTACTCGATGAGTGTCGAATGCTATATATATTTTCGGTGCTGGTTATTCTTTTAGTCTTGAGAACTTATAAAATATAAAGGATCAATATAAATGCCCGTAGAGATATTTTGTAGGAAGCAAATACATAAATATATATCCGGTTTTGGTGGCTTTGGATAAATATATACTCCAACATATTTACAATAACATAATAATATAAATAATTCACACGAGCTTTAGATTTCCAAAACTTTCTGAACTCGCCTATTTCTATCGACAATCAAGCGAAGTTGTCTTCCCTGCCAGCTAGAAGATGAGGCGGTTGCGGTGGCTGTGTGAGGAGTCGGTTTAAAGACGCCTTCACGGAGGGTTTCAGTGTAGAGTTCGTAAGAGGGGTAATCTATCAGGTTAGTATCCAATATTTCCTGATTCGGCTTTATCTCGAGAGAAAAGAGACGGAGAAGGAAATACGTACAGCCATCAACGAAATGGGTGACTTGTTCCGGCGTCATCCCGGTACCCTTAGCAGAGAGGAGGGTCCGTTCTTGTTCTTGCCTCCAGTCGTATACGAAATGAAGATCTTGGGCATCACTGTAACATATTTAGCCACCCATTGGAAGATCCTGGCAAACAGTATAGCGTGTATGGGGCAAAACTTACATGTGTATTAAAGCGTCCAGCTGACTGCCCACCATTCAACCATTAGCGGAATCGACCACCACTTAAAGGAGAAGACACGAACTTGGTGAGTAGATCATATGCGCGTAACGCATCATTGACGACTTTAGCGTCCTCGAATGCCACATGGCCCAGTCTTCCATCGTAACTCCCCCGCTCTTTTTGACGGACAGCCTCCTTCCACTTTTCCTGGAGGGTCACATCGTCCCATGCGCGGAACCCAACACACCAGCCTTCGAAGATCACCACTTTGACTTTATTCTGGCCTGGGGAATTTACTACCTCCCACTGTGACTGTCTAACCCGATCGCCTTGGCCTGCGAAAGCGGATTTATCGTACCGAGGTATTGCGGTGGGACGACCGGCGCGGAGAGATTCGAATACCTCCTGTCCTAGGGAGAGGTCATGGGTAGCTGGTTGGCCACGATGCTGTAAAAGAGGATTAGAAGGGAAAGATTGGGCGAGACTGCGCTGCTGGTCATGCGTGAGATACAGATCATCGAGGGAGAGCGTCACGACAGGGAGAGAGTATGGAGGGGAGCGGAGGGTAGATTGCAGTGTGGAAACCTTGAGACGCGATATCGGTTAATTAGACCCGTGACCCTTCTGGGAAAATGCCTTAAAATCTGAATGGATGTGACATACTAGGACGGTCTTTCCTGCTCCTTGGACTCCGTTTAAGCCCAGGAAGAAGGGAGGGGCATTGGCGGGGTCACTCCCATGTCGGACCTGATGGGCTTTCAATCGGTCGAGAAGGAAAGGAATACAGTGTTTGGATTTGTCGTCGATGATTTCGGGCATTATATGCGATCCAAGTATACTGGAATTCTCGTTTCCTTGGGATTGAAATGGTTGGCAGGTCGAGAATCATGGTGTTGATAGTTCGTCGGAGGTTGGTATACTCTGACTGTCGGAGAAACGCCGAGCATCCGGACCAAATCTCGCCCGAGAGGTCTTCTCTACGGACATCCATTGTTTGGTCGTCCTCTTTCTATTGTAGTTCAATACACATACCATAGCCCAAGGAATATCGAATCATTGGGAACCAGAAGATATTATTGTTTGTATCTTAATAGCGGAAATATGGTCGGGGATTGACATAGGAGCCATGGAGTCAGAACCGGTCGGTATCATCAAAAAAAACTCACCCGCACGTCAACCCATAACTATCGCAATATCGCGAGAAAAATCGGGATATCTATATACCCGCGAAGTGACGTACAGAATACTGTAAACATATATGACCTGCAATTTCCCCAAACAGGAATTGGTTGGAGTGGGTTTAGCGGATTGCTTATGTCACCGCGGAGAGGAAATAACTTTAGGACGAATCTATCTTTTTTTTATGTTCCCCGCCAAACAATTATTTCTATCCTCTCTCTGGTATATACTATCGAAACCACAATGGCTTCCACTCTTCCCGCCTACAAAACCGCCTTTCTCGAGTCCTGTCTCTCCGCCAATGTCCTGACATTCGGCACCTTCACCCTCAAATCGGGTCGCCGTACGTTGCTATAATATCAAACTTTCTCGCTTTTGCTGCAACGATAACTGACCAGTACTCAGACTCCCCATACTTTTTTAACGCCGGGTCTTTTCACACCTCCGCTCTTCTTTCCTCCATCTCCACCGCCTATGCCCACACGATCATCTCTTTCCTTGCCGCCAATCCCTCGATTCCCAAACCTGATGTGATCTTTGGGTAAACTCCCGCCCCGCGTTGTTGCGCTGCAGAAGTATCATTGACCGAAATCCTCTCAGTCCCGCATATAAAGGAATTCCTCTTGCTTGTGCAACATTACTTGAACTCCACCGTCTGGACCCCGAGACCTGGGGGTCCGTGTCCTATAGCTACAATCGCAAGGAAGCCAAAGACCACGGGGAGGGTGGAAACATTGTCGGTTCCTCGTTGAAGGGGAAGAATGTACTAGTCATTGACGATGTGATCACTGCGGGTACGGCTATGCGGGAGACGCTAAGCCTCGTGTCCAAGGAAGGTGGAAAGGTTGTGGGATTTGCAGTTGCGCTCGACCGGCTTGAGAAGATGCCCGGACCCAAGGAGAAGGAGGGAATAGATGACGGGGAGCCTCGGATGAGTGCTATGGGACAGATCAGACGTGAATACGGCGTGCCTACGGCAAGCATTGTCACGTTGGATGATTTGATCATGTTGATGAAAGACAAGGGAGACGAAGATGACCTCAAGAAATTGGAGGCATATAGAAAAAGATACCAGGCTAGTGATTAGAAAAAAGGCTTGATTTGACTGACAGGCAAATCAGATAAAGATAATATAATTGATTTTGGCCTCCGAGTTCCTGTGAGGTTTCTTGTGGGGAGTCTCAGGATGTCTAGCTAATGGGATTGATATATCGGAGTACCCATGTGTTGAACTCGGCTTCATAGAAGCTATGCTCTTCTTCTCAAAGAACTTACCTCGTTGGCGTTTTAACTAGACGGATGCTACACCAAGCTGAACTTAAGCGAGTAGCTTAATTTTATTAATCTGCGATAGATGCTGAGACTCGTTGCAGATTAATATAATTAGTGGCTTGAATGTACCGACAGAATCGCTTATGCAGTGCCCGCTGCACAACTTACGATTGTGCGTTCTTAGTAATAGATACGGAGCAAATGACGGCACATGTCCCGGGCCTGTTAACTAACTAGTTACCCCGGAGTGGGAGTCCATTAGATAATATCTTACTCTCAAGCGTCCGCCATGTGTTGCTCTGTTCAACAACAAATATGCCAGGGAGGAAGAAAAGATCAATTGCTGTTTTACTATATATCTTACCGGTACAGTCCTTAACATAGACCAAATAAACGGTTTCTATTTAGGTAGCTTATACTATATGACGTATGCATCTATGCTCCCTAACTCATAGGCCAGAAAATGGAGTATTGTCGTCTCCCCCGAGGTTCGACCGGAGTAAAGAGATTGTGACTCTGGGGGATTATACTACTCTGGACTAGTAACCATTACTTCAAGGGATGGCTGTCTTCAGAATTATATCATGGCATGAATATCGGCATGTGAAGGCGGATCATCTGCCTAGCCAGAATTTTCTTGGCAGCCCCAAACCACCGAGCTTCATTTCACCTGCGCAGATGCCGAGGTCCAGCTTGCCGAGCAACGGTGCGACCGACCTTCCCCCAGATCCCAAGGTCTTCTTCAACTCTGCGCTCCCCGGACTCCTCTTCCCCTCTTAAAACTTGCTCCTTTCATCCTTATTATTCCTTCCCTCCCCTTTAACCCCCCCCCTCCGATACTGACTGATTTGAAACTGTTCCCTTCTTCTCTCCGTTCCTTTCATCCTCTCCACAATGTCTCAGTCTGAGCTCCGATTTGACAACCAGACCGTTGTCGTAACGGGTGCTGGTGGCGGATTGGGCAAGGCATATGCTACTTTCTTTGCCTCGCGAGGTGCCAATGTCGTTGTGAACGACTTGGGCGGATCTCACTCCGGTGACGGAAAGTCCTCCAGGGTAAGGCACTCGATCCATCACATGCTCATAATCCCCGCAGAAACTAATGTGTCATTCGACGATCAGGCTGCAGATGCGGTCGTTGAGGAGATCCGAGCTGCTGGAGGCAAAGCTGTCGCCAACTACGACAGCGTCGAGAATGGCGAGGCTATTATCGCCACGGCTATTAAGAATTTTGGTCGCATAGACATCCTTCTCAACAATGCCGGTATCCTTCGGGATATCAGCTTCAAAAACATGAAGGACCAGGACTGGGATCTGATTAACACCGTTCATACGTATGGTGCATACAAGGTAGATACACCAGAATTAACACTCGTATCTGTTAGATATTGAACAGTCTGTGTCTCTAGTGTGCAAGGGCTGCATGGCCTCACTTCCGGAAACAAAAGTATGGTCGGATCATCAACACTGCCTCTGCAGCTGGTCTCTTTGGTAGCTTCGGCCAGGCCAACTACTCCGGTGAGTATTTTCGTTCGAAGCGTACGCGATGGAGCTGACAATAGAAGCTGCCAAACTTGGCCAGGTCGGATTCACCGAGACTCTCGCTAAGGAGGGCGCCAAGTACAACATCATTGCCAACGTCATCGCCCCTATTGGTATGTTGAAAACTGAACTGTTTGTATCATGTATCATAACATGGCTGACCGGGGAAAATAGCTGCGAGCCGTATGACGGCCACAGTGATGCCTCCGGATGTCTTGGAAAACCTTAAGCCCGACTGGGTTGTGCCCTTGGTGGCTGCTTTGGTCCATTCCTCCAACACAACCGAGTCCGGTGGAATCTACGAGGTCGGTGGTGGCCATGTGGCCAAGCTCCGCTGGGAACGAGCCAAGGGCGCACTGCTGAAGACCGATGCTTCGTTGACTCCTGGTGCTATCGCCAGGAAGTGGAATGATGTCAATGACTTCTCGAAGCCCAGCTATCCCACCGGCCCCGCCGACTTCATGACCCTCTTGGAGGAGGGGCTGAAGCTACCCAGCGCACAGCCGGGACAGGAGCCCAATTTCAAGGGCAAGGTTGCTCTCGTCACTGGTGGTGGCAATGGGTACTGCCCCAATGAAAGAATTCGAATCAAATTTAAGCATATCCGCTAACGTGTCTTAGGCTTGGCCGCGCATACTGCCTCCTGTTCGCTAAGTATGGCGCGGCTGTGGTGGTGAACGATCTCGTTGACCCCGAGCCCGTCGTCAAGGAAATTAAGCAGATGGGTGGACAGGCTGTTGGCAATAAGGCTTCGTGTGAGGATGGTGATGCTGTTGTCAAGTCTGCTATCGATGCCTTCGGACGCATTGACATCCTGGTCAACAACGCTGGTATTCTACGTGACAAGGCTTTCACCAACATGAGCGATGACCTGTGGAACCCAGTCATCAACGTCCACCTGCGTGGTACCTACAAGGTGACGAAGGCTGCTTGGCCCTATATGCTCAAGCAGAAGTATGGCCGCATTGTCAACACTGCTAGCACCAGTGGAATTTATGGCAACTTTGGACAAGCCAACTACGCTGCGGCAGTATGGCCCCTTTTCTATTTCAATTCCACTTTCTTTTGTTGCTCCTGCTGACGGATTGTTCTAGAAACTCGGTATCCTTGGTTTCTCCCGTACTCTCGCACTTGAGGGTGCCAAATATAACATCAAGGTCAACACGATCGCCCCCAACGCGGGTACTAACATGACCCGTACCATTATGCCCGAGGAGATGGTGCAGGCCTTCAAGCCTGATTATGTGGCCCCTATCGTGGCGCTTCTCTGCTCCGATCTGCTGCCAGAGCCCGGCACCAAGGGTCTGTACGAGTGCGGCAGCGGCTGGTTCTCGTGCACTCGCTGGCAGCGTACCGGTGGTCACGGATTCCCCGTGGACGTGAAACTGACTCCCGAGGAGGTTGTCAAGCACTGGAAGGAGATCTCTAGCTTCGACGATGGACGTGCTGATCACCCTGAAGATGGCCAGGCTGGTACCGAGAAGATCATGGCCAACATGAGCAACCGCAGGGGTGATGCGTCGGAGGGCGGAAATGATATCCTGAAGGGCATCGAGAAAGCGAAGCAGGCCTCCAGCGATGGATCTGCTTTCGACTATGTCGACCGCGACGTCATTCTTTACAACCTGAGCCTGGGAGCCAAGCGCACCGACCTCCCATTGGTGTACGAGAACAACGAGAACTTCCAGGCTCTCCCCTCCTGGGGTGTGATTCCGTGGTTCAACACTACTACCCCCTGGAACTTCGATGACATTGTGGCCAACTTCTCTCCCATGATGCTGTTGCACGGCGAGCAGTACCTGGAGAACCGCAAATTCCCCATCCCTACCGCGGCCAAAACAGTGACCTACCCAAAGCTTATTGACGTAATCGACAAGGGCAATGCGGCTGTGGTTGTCACTGGCTTCACGACGAAGGATGCGAACACTGGCGAGGATTTGTTCTACAACGAGTCCACCGTATTCATCCGTGGAAGCGGTGGCTTTGGCGGATCGCCCAAGCCTACTGTCGCTCGTCCCAAGGCGGCCGTTGCGGCCTACAAGCCCCCTCAGCGCAAGCCGGATGCCGTGGTTGAGGAGAAGACCTCCGAGGATCAGGCCGCGCTGTACCGTCTCAACGGTGACCGTAACCCTCTTCACATTGATCCCGACTTCAGCAAGGTGGGCGGCTTCAAGACTCCCATCCTGCACGGACTCTGCTCTCTGGGCGTTTCTGGCAAGCACGTTTATAACAAGTTCGGAGTCTTCAAGAACCTCAAGGTTCGCTTTGCGGGCGTTGTCCTGCCGGGCCAGACCCTGAAGACGGAGATGTGGAAGGAAGGTAATGTGGTTCTGTTCCAGACCACCGTGGTGGAAACGGGCAAGCCTGCCATCACCGGAGCTGGCGCTGAGCTGCTGGAGGGCGCAAAGGCGAAGTTGTAAAAATAACGTTGATTCTACTGTGACCCACCACGCTACTGGGCCGATGATTAAATTGTGTACATAGACTATGATGGTTATTTGACGCGGGTTTTGTTTGATATTGAATGCAGCTTCCAGAATGCTACAATTCGATGGACTTTGTTTCCGAGTAGATCGGTATCAGTGTCGGCTGGCGTTACTTAACCAACCAACTAATGCTGGATGTTATGTAATGCGACGGCGGGAATACTCCGGTCAACACCGTCACGATTAATTAAACAATCCATTCATTCCCCTCCCGCCCTTCAAGCATACAATATCCTTCCTGTTAACCATCTCCGAATGATCATGTAGCGAGATCTCTTCAACCCTCGATGTAACGATGGTCTCGCGACCTGTCTCTAACTTCTCTAGGTCGCCCAACTCCCCCTCCCCTTCTACCGACTATCACCACCAATCTGCGACCATCACCGAGGCTCTCCGCAACCATCCCTTTGGAATGACATTACGATCGCGTTCTGTTGCAGCCCTGACCACCCTATCCGATAATAAGAACAAAGTCAAAGACCAAGAAGAGCTCAATACCGCGCTGGAGACACTGGCCCGAATCTTCCCCGACGTGAAGATTGAAGTGTTTCGGGAACTGCTGATCCGTTTCGATGGACTCAGCCGGCTTGAGGTGTGCGTGGATCAGTTGCTGAGATATAAGGAAAAATGGGTTGCAGGGCGATGGAACGTCCCGGAGGGCACCACAGAGGGCCGAGATGAGGCCGTCGTTCCTTCCTCGCAAGGGGAAAACGAGCAATGGGTCCCTCGGAGCGAGCAGTTCCGGAGCGATGACTACAAACGATCGGTGAAAGCGCTTCTGGTGAAGGAATTCAGCAGCCTAAACAAGAGCGTGGTGGACGCTGTGCTGGCGGAAGCGAACTTCTGTTACATGCGAGCGCGGCCGATTCTGCGTGACCTGTCGAGCCGGACGTGGCGGGCGACATTCAACAACATCCTCCCTTTTAGAAATAAGAAGGACAAGAACGACCACCCTCTGGTTCTCTGGAAGCGCCAGGTGGGTGACGAGCCGACTCCGACGCTCAAAGATACCGGTTGCCAGGAGCTGAATCGAGAACTACACGAGGCTATATTGGCGCCACTGCTCCAATTGAGACGAGAAGAACAGGAAGCAAGAGACCTTCGGCTGGCGGAGGAGCTGAATGAAAAAGAGGCCATGGCGACCGAGACGGTTTACGAGTGCGAATGTTGCCTGGTGGATGCTCCGTTCGAGCGGATCTCTACTTGCTCCCACAACATGCATGTCATCTGCTACAGTTGTATCCAGCGGACAGTACAAGAGGCAGTCTTTGGTCAAGGCTGGGGGAAATCCGTGGACGTTGAGAGAGCGACTCTGAAATGCTTGGCACCGTTTGGTCATGAACCTTGTAATGGCAGCTTGAACTCGGAGATCGTTAAACAAGCCATCCTTCTAGATAAGGCCGGAGGCGAGACCTACTTGAAGTTTGAAGGCCGGCTTGCTTCGGAGGCTCTCCTTAAGTCCCAGTTAAAAATCATCCGCTGCCCATTTTGCTCTTACGCGGAGGTTGACTCGGCCTACCACCCTTCGTCAAGAGGGATCAGGTGGCGCTTTCGCCGTGAGGGCCTTGCTAAGACGATTTTCAGGACCATAATATTATTGGATTTGGTTCTTTTACTTGTCATTCCGGTGATCCTCGTCTATATTCTAGATCCATCCCTTGTTCCCCGCATTTTATGCCATTCGCTGCTGAATCTCTGCCTGAAATTTCGTCCCAAAAAGTTCAAATGCGCGAATCCGGGCTGCGCCCGAACCAGCTGCATCACCTGCCAGATGACTTGGCGTGATCCACATGTGTGCTACGAGCCACTGCTGCTAGATCTGCGAGCTACTGTTGAAGCTGCTCGGACAGCCGCCGTGAAGCGTATCTGTCCTCGGTGTGGTCTGTCGTTTGTCAAATCTTCAGGCTGCAATAAGTTGACCTGCGTGTGTGGGTATTCCATGTGTTATCTTTGTCGCAAGGGACTTGGTTCTCCACTGGATACTGCCCTAGACCGTGCTCGACGACACCAAGAGAATGTCTTTCCGGTGGGACCAGTGTGGCCGAGGCTCGAGGTGGACAATGATGGTTTCGATGCGGATGAAGGAGAGGCGGAAGTGCTGGGGGGATATAGGCATTTCTGTGAGCATTTCCGCCTTACTCCAGGATCTCGCTGTTCGGAGTGCAACAAGTGCGAACTGTACCAGGATGTGGATGAGGAGGCAGTAGCACGTAGTGCCGGCGAGAAAGCGGAGCGCGAATGGAACATGCGCCAAGGTGTTGCTGGACAAGACGCTGGCACATTGCAGGTCAACAATGACTTCACAATGGCAAATGGCCGGGAGCGGATGCGACTGGGCGGGAAGGGCTGCAGCTACTGGCTGAATGAAGTGTGGCATGAAGATCGATGGAAAAAGGAAGGACAGGCCTTGGTGGACTGGGCCATGGAGCAAGCAATTATCATTGAGGATAATTGATATTCTGCATTTTTGGGTCTCTCTACTCTTTGAGCCGTTTTAGGCTCGGTATCGCTACTTAACTTCTTTGGACCTATGTTTATCATGGCGTTGCACGTTGGACAGGTACACAAAAGGATTTGAGGCGCATTTTTTGGTTGATTGGATTGACATGACGAGGTTATGAGATACGACGTTCGTTTCAATAATGTCTTTCGTTATCTGAATTAATATAACCTGTTTCCCCATCAGTGCCCATGTTTCTCTTCGTCCGAAGCCTTTCCTTGTACTCTCTGCCTTCCCTCTTCCTTTAGCTTCTCGTCGTCCGCTCGATTCAGCGTCACCTGTGGCATCAACCAAGCTGCTAAGAAGAATGCCAACGCTGCTAGAGCTGCGCCGATGATAAAGATGATTTGAAAGCCCTTCTTATATGCAGGGATCAACAATGAGCGAACACGTTCAGCTTCGTGAAGAGGTAGTTCGGAAAGATAGCTCTGCGGACTCGACAAGAACGACCTAGTTTCCGAGTCACTCAGGCCTAGCGAAGAGATCGCGGAGGAGATGAGATTGTTTCTGGAAACTGTGAGGATCAAGAACTAAGGGTGTTTGATGGCATGCGCTTACATGATTGTCCCGGCAATTGCGAGGCCGAGAGTACCTCCCAGGTTTCGGATGAAGCTATGGAGGTGACTGATCAGTGTCTATCATATAATGGAGGTGGCATCCAGACATACTTGCGAAATGAAGTGACAACGGCCATTTCGCGCCGGTCAACGCCGGCTTGCACCGCGATGAGCGAGCTATTCGACTAGGTGAGCGATTGAATGCGAGGATATATCTCCAAACAGAGGGGAGCGAACTCACGGTTGCAGGGTATTGCCGACTCCCACGCCCGTCAGAATGCCGTACCCAATCTGTTTCCCTATCCCTGAGGATGAGTCCAGGGTTGAGAAGAGTCCTAGACCGACAGCCCAAATCACCCAGCCAAAGAGGATGCATTCTCTATATCGACCAACCCAATGGACGACAAGGCCAGAGACAGTACTACTTACGGCTGCAGGGTGTCAGTTTCACATCGCGCGGCAGAAAGAGAGGAGAGACAAGGGGGGAGGAGATACTTTGCATCAATGTGATAGGCAAAAGCATTGCACCCGCCTTCACAGTAGAATACCCGAAGACCAGCTGATAAAACGTGGGGATATAATACACCTGGACGAGAAAGTTCCACCCATTCACAAACATGGTCAGACAAGCGCCGTTGACAATGCGCGACTGGAAAATCCGCATGGGGACCAGGGGTATGGCGGTGCCTTTCCACTGCCAGAGCACGAACGCCACGCACACGGCAACACCGACAACGAGAGTGGCAATGACATGCGCCGATTGCCAGGGATATTCACCTCCGCCCCAAGTCAAACCCAGCAGGAGCACGGCGGTGCCGCCGAGAGCGAGGAACGCGCCGAAGAAGTCGATTGCCTGGAGTTTCACCTTCCAGTCTCCCGTGACCTTCCGCAGTGGCATGAAGAACAGCACGCTCAGCGTGGTGATGGCAGTTAGAGGGAGGTTCAGACGGAAAATCCATCGCCACGAGTCGTCGTCGATGGAGGCCAAGGCTCCCCCAATCACTGGGCCAATGCCGTTGGCGAGGGCGACTACGGCCCCAAGGATGCCTTGGTATTTGCCTCTCTCGCGCAACGGGACCACGTCGCTGACGATCATCTGGGCAACAGTCATGAGGCCGCCGCCGCCGACACCAGTGAAGGCTCGGAAGATGATGAGTTGGGTTGCAGTTTGAGCCAGCGAAGCGGCCAGGGAACCGACGAAGAAGATGCCCAGACCCACGAATAGGATGATTTTACGTGACCAGATGTCGGACAGACGGCCATATAGGAGCTGGAAGCAGGTTGAGGTGCTGAGGACGGTGTCAGACGAGTTTTCTGGATGTGTAACATGTGAAAAAGGGTTTTCACTTACACAAAATAAGCACCGGATATCCACGATGTCTGGTCACTTGCATGCAGGGCGTTGCCAATGATGGACAAGCTGGCCGCCAGGGTGGTTTGGTCCATCAAAGCTACGAGGTCGACCGTCGAGCATGCCAGGAATACCTGGACGGGTTCAGTCGGGTGATTCATGTGAGGTGATGGCTGATGCTTACCGTGATGATGGTGCTCTTGGGCACATAGTTGGTCTGCTCGTTGAAGACATGAGAGGGCTTTGTCTCCATCCCTGTGTCGACATTGTCGGACGAGTTTGATGGGCACTCTGGCTTTTTCTCCGTGCTGACCGCAGTTCCCGCCATGTCTTCTCTCGAAGTTGCCGTACTAAGGGCATAGGGTTGGGGAACTTGCCTTTAAACTGAGGAGTGAGACATATTGAGCAAGCCAAGCGAAGAGATATTGAGCTAGACAACTGAGAGGTACATCTTTCCATTCCGCCATCCATGGAGTACCCTGGTGATACAGATCGTCACGGAAAGCTCCATCGAGCCACCAAGTCTGACCGGAGTCGTCCACTGCCTGATTAGGGTTCTGGAAGGGATCAGCAGTCTGGCCGCAAACGTGCTCAAACGCGCTCAGCAAGGTCCTCACGATGTCTCTCCCGCCAAGAAGGAATCCTGGTCTATCTTGAGGCATTTCTAAGGACCTTGCGAGATGCTACTGGCTGTCACATTTTCTCGCGTCGGCTCAATAACGGGATATACAAGGCCCAGGGGGTAGATCGTGTCTGGCCCAGCACCCTGGGGACAATAGCTTACGGTTTCCCCTTTCTCTCCGTAGTCTTGATTCGACCATCCTTCTCATTCAGCCGTCGATAGCGCTCTTTTCTCGTGTAGTTCTTCGATTGCTTGTGGGTCATGTCTGCACCGGGTTTCTAGAGCAAGAAGATGCAGCAGAGGGAGGTCTACGAAGTATAATTTGATGCCATTGCCCCTCATGGTCTGACCTGTCTCCTGTCTCCGCACAGATCTTTCCTTGCATTTTCTACGATGCCTCCCGAACGAAATGTATACCGTGGGGCGGACTCGCTCAAACAATATTTTGATCCCGATTGTCAGCCGCCTCTGCCCTTGGTGGAGCTGCCGGAATATCTGAACCCATACTATCAAGATGGGGTGCACATTTACGCCAAGATGATGACCATGCACCCGGCCAACAATGTCAAAGCCATGCCAGGTACGACCCAGCCTAGACAGAGTAGACTTGTACTAACGAGATAGCCATGAACATGCTGGAAAAGCACATGGTGGCGGGCCAAACGAAGACGATCATCGAATACAGTTCAGGGTCTACGGTGATCTCGATGTCGATGATCGCGCGCGCCATGCATGGGGTCCAGGATGTGCGGGCGTTTCTCAGCAACAAGACCAGCGAAGCGAAGCTGCGCCTGATGCAGTTCTTCGGGCTCCAGATTACGCTCTTCGGCGGACCGTCGCAGCCGGAGCCGTTTGACGAGCGCGGCGGCATCCAGAACGCGCGGCATCAGGGGCAGCAGTCTACGGCAGTGCTCAACCCCAACCAGTACGAGAACGACGACAACTGGGGAGCGCACGTGCGGTGGACGGGCCCCCAGATCTTCGCGCAGCTACCGGAGATCACGGTGCTCTGCGCGGGGATGGGCACGTCGGGCACGATGACGGGGCTGGGGACGTATTTCCAGCAGGTCAAGCCCTCGGTGCTGCGACTGGGGGTGTGCACGGCGCCGGGCGACCGGGTGCCAGGGCCGCGATCACTGGCGCTGCTGAAGCCGGTGGAGTTTCCCTGGAGGGCGGCAGTGGATTCGATCGAAGAGGTGAACTCGCACGACTCGTACACGCGGTCGCTGGAGCTCTGTCGAGCAGGCCTGGTCTGCGGGCCATCGTCCGGATTCAATCTGCAAGGGCTCTTCCAGATGCTGGAGAAGCGACGGACGGCCGGGACGCTGGCGGAGCTGGCGGGGGCAGACGGATTGGTGCATTGTGTGTTTCTATGCTGCGACCTGCCGTATCAGTACATTGGTGAGTACTTTGAGAAGCTCGGAAAGGAAGAGTTCCCAGCGATCCAGAACGAGCATCTGACGCAGGTGGACGTCTACCGCTACGACGAGAGCTGGGAACGCAGCCCGGTGGTGCTGTTTACACATTTCTACGAGATGCCCAAGGCATGGAGCGGTCCGAGTCTCCTCGGCCGCATCACGCTGCGAGCGCAATGCAGCGTGTTGGACCTGCGAACGGCAACGGACTTTGGATCTTGGCATCTGCCCGGATCGGTCAATGTGACACTGCAGAGTCTGGATGCACACACGCCCAAGCCGTTCTCGGATCCGAGGGTGTTAGAAGCACAGTGGAGGGAGCTGGAGGGGTTGTTCACGCCCACGACGGTCAAAACGCTGCAGGGACGCCATGTGTTGGTGGTGTGCTACCATGGGGACACGGCGCGCGTGGCTACGAGTGTGCTGAGGGCCAAGGGGATTGCAGCAGACAGTCTGCGTGGGGGATATCAAGCTCTGCAGGATCATGGCATCTGGGGGGACACAGAAACGCCATCTTGTCAGGTGGAGAGGCAATATCCTATAGTAGCGACGAAGTAAATAGTTAAGACAGAATGACAGAATGACCGGAATAATGAGAAAGCATACACGAAGGGATTCCGCCCCCGTGTGGAATGAAACCCTAAAGAATGCACTCAAATGTGCTCACAATCTGCTCAATTGCGAGCATCCGCTTGGGATGATCTAGGGATGATCAATGTTAGATTTTAGATTTATGTAGAGATCTCTAGAGTCCAGAGATATTCAGAGATTTCCCTCTCTTCAGGTAAATCAAGATGATGCACAAAGAGACCTCTGGTCTTCCCTGGCTGGACCAACCGGTGCTGCTGCATTCCTCGCGAGCAGACACTTGCAAATTGACTCCAGAGCAATGTGCTTATCGACGAGGACACTGGCGTTATTGGTATCTTCTTATCCCTTTTATTCTTTCTAGATATTCTGCTAATCTATCCCAGGTATGAAGCAGACCACGTCTACGCCCTCAATACCGTCTACTTCCTCATCGCCTTCATCGCCTTCTTCACTCTGCGCCATCTCCTGTCCTATCCTCCCCTCCAGCGACATAAAAGGAATAATCCCATCCAACGAGCCATATCCACCGTCCGATCCATCTCCTACCGCTCCCTTCAACCGGGCACCCCCTCGCTGGGCGTCCTCCTCGTTCTCGGCGTCGGATTCCTCTTCTTCCTGCTTCTCACCCTGGTCCCCCAGCCCTACTACTGGCCTCGCAATGCCTCCTACGGCAACAGTCCGCCCATCGCCACGCGCACCGGATGGATGGCTTTGGCCCTGCTCCCTTTCGTGCTGGCTCTCAGCACCAAAGCCAATCTGGTCTCTGCCCTGACCGGCATCTCGCACGACCGTCTGCAGGTCTTCCACCACTGGACCAGCTACGCCATGTTCGTCCTGGCTCTCGTGCACACCTTTCCTTTCATCATCTTCCACATCCGAAAGGGCGATATGGTCCATCAGTGGCGGTCCAGCGTCACTTACTGGACGGGTGTCGTGGCCTTGATCTTTCAGACGTATCTGACTGTGATGTCGTTGCCTGCGTTCCGTCGTCGATACTACGAGTTCTTCAAGGCGACTCATCTCCTCGCCGCGTTGGTCTTCGTCCTTTTTTTCTTTCTGCATTGTGACTTCCGGCTGTCCTCGTGGGATTATTTCATCGCGACGGGCGCGTTGTATCTCTTCTCTCTTGCTGTTGCGGGCATCAGAACCACCTTGATCCACGGGCGTCATCGCGCTCAAATCGACCGTCTTCCCTGTGGACTACTACGTATTACTATCCCCACGGTGGTGGTCTCCTGGACGCCAGGTCAACATATCTTTCTACGGTTCTGTACGCCTCAACTCGGTCTGCACTGTCTCACTGCCCATCCGTTTACTATCTCCTCGTTAACACATGACCCCGTCGTCACGGGCACCCCCGCTCAGATGATCTTCTACTTGAAGCCGCAAACAGGAATCACAGCTCGATTAGACCGGTTGGCTCAACAGTCCCCTGGATTTCATACCACCGTGCTTCTCGAGGGTCCGTACGGCGGGATCCCAGACACAACCGGGTCATCGTTCGATACGGTACTAGTCATCGCGGGCGGATCAGGAGGGGGATTCGCTCTGAGTGTTGTGTCGGATATCTGTCGGCGAAATGCCCCGGAAAATATAAATATACAGATCGTTTATACGAGTCGATCGACAGATATGGCCCGTTGGTTTCGGGATGAGATTGCAGAAATTGATGGGCAGAGTGTCGGTCAGGTTCGGATTCATGATACTTCTCTTTTTTCCACTTCTTCCATTTCTGTGTCTGGTATGCATGGGGATAATGTTGTTGAACTCGAGAAGAATCTGCGCGAGAATCAGAACCAGATTCAGTCCGAGGTAAAGGCAGAGGCAGAGGCAGAGGCAGAGTCAATCCAGCGCGGTCGACCGGATCTCCACGCCGTTGTCACACAGACTGCAACTACGGCCACGGCACGATTGGCTGTGTATGCCTGTGGTCCGGCCTCGATGCTGCATGATGTGCGAAATGCGGCGGCGGCGGCGCAGGGAAAGGCTGAGTTGTATTTGCATACGGAGGCATTTTCATGGTGATCTATCTATCTACTATCTATCTCTCTAAGGATCATAATAATCATTACCTCGAGGTATCTATCATCTATACGTAGACGTAGTGTACACTGACAGAATCAATAGAACATACAAGATACAGCTGATTCTAGATTGTTCATAACTCTACTCAAAAAATATACACGCCTGACGCCAATATCCGTCTTACTGACTCGCCTCGATATCATCCAATCTCACGTTAACCGCGCCCGCTTGCACCAACTGTCCTATGTTAGAAAAATCATAAGAATCAGAGAAGAATCAGAGACATACCGCTCGTCGTAGATCATCAATCAAATCATCCACATCTTCAATCCCCACACACAACCGGATCAGATCCTCCGGCATTGCTCGCTCCGCCCGCGTCTTCGCATCAATACTGGCGTGACTCATCCGACACGGCATACTGATCAGACTGTTCACGCACCCGAAACTCACGCTGATCGCCCACAATTTAGCACTCTCGACAATACGCTCGCTCACCCCCACATCGCCCGTCTCGAACGACAGCACCGCCCCGGACCCCCGCGCCATCGAGTGGTGCAGCGCATACTGCGGATGCGACCGCAGCCCTGGATACCGCACCTTGAACCCGTGCGACTCGAGGAACTCGGCGATGCGCTGCGCATTGGTCTGCTGCTGGTCCAGCCGCACCTTGAGCGTCTTGACCCCGCGCATCAGCAGCCACGAATCGAACGGCGACAACCCACATCCGGACGCGTTGATCGGGAAGTATAGTCGCTCGCCTAGTTCTAGGTCATTGACTGCAATCACCCCCGCCATGAGATCGTGATGACCAGACAGATACTTGGTGCCGCTCTCGTACACGATATCCGCCCCCAACTCCAGCGGATTCAGCAGCAGTGGCGACAGCATCGTGTTGTCCACCGCCACCAGACAGTTCGCGTTCGCCTCGTGTGCCGCCGTCGCGATCTGCGGGATATCCACCACCTTAATCAGCGGGTTAGTCGGTGTCTCCAGCAGTACCATACTGGTCTTGTCGCTCAACACTTCCCGCACCGCTTCCGGCCGCGTCGTGTCCACGTGGTGCACTACAATGCCGCCGTGCGTCGACAGGTATTTCAGCAGTCGGTTTGTGCCACCGTACAGATCGTCCCCGGTCACCACCTCGTCTCCGGGGCGTAGTAAACGCGTTATGACATCCAACGCGGCCATGCCAGATGAGACCACCAGGGCCCGCTGCGCTGACATGATCTTGGCCAGGTGTCGCTCCAGATGCGTTCGTGTGGGGTTACCAGAGCGAGTGTAATCGTATTCTCCGCCGCCACCGCCCGAGGTTTGTTTAAATGTGGCACTCTGATAAACTATCAGTATTTGCGTCTAACCCCAATACACTCTGGATCGTACCTGGTAGATGGGAATGCTGCTGGCATTGTATTGGTCATTGCCCTCGGTGTAGACCAGCTCAGTAGCAATGGCATAGCGTCGACCCGTATGCGGGCTCGAAGGAGCGGGTGATGGAGGCAGATTGTGGCCCTCCAGGTCGACAGAAGGATAGGCCTTCTTCATGGCGGCGCTGGCGGAGGCCGACATCGCTGCGGGAAACGGTAAGGGGTGAGTCACCGCAAGAGATTCGACGGGGACTACGCCAGGGGAGAACAATGGCACGACTACGAAAAGTAATGCAATGCAAAGAAGATGATGTAAAGACACGGATGAAGGGGATAGGATATGAATCATGGGATGAAAGGAGTGGACGCCGAATGAATCCTTGTGAACATTCCCCGGAATCCAGTCAGGTGATTCTCAGTCGCTGATTGGCCAGGGTCCCTATGGACGATGTCGTCATCCACTAGTGTTTTTTTGGGAAGTTAAATGCCTAAGGCCTCAATTGGAACTTGAGAATAAAGAATTCTCTACTTTACAGAGTACAAGAACTACCATCATTCATATCCATCTATGTACAATCATATATATGCACAACGCCGTCCAATGTCAATCATCATACCACCCTATCCACGGCAACAGCTCAAAACCTAATTGCAACCCAAACGCCGATCATGTTGTACAGCCCAGGTCATCGCATGCCTACGCTATCAAGTCGCCATCTCGCCAAAGCTGCCGTTGATGCCGAAGAATTGGAACCTAAACCACGTTAGCCTCTGACTTAACCGCCATCCAGAATCAACTTACCAATCTTCCACGTTCAACGTCGTTGGCGCCGTCGGTCCACTGCGAGAACTGCTGCTCCAATTGTCATCCTGGCTCGTTGCATCCATCGGTGCGCCGCCCAACGGCGCCTCTAACCCATGCATCGGCCACTGCTGACCGTCCAGCCCGAACATCGGTTGTGCCGGTTGTGCCGGTTGTCCTTGCATCGTCATGCCCGGTGCGGCCATGTTCGAGAGCAGTTCGGGACTGCTCTGCGACATGGACATGCTGCGCGACGCCATGTGCTGTTGCGGCATCATCGGCCGTTGCTCCAGCCCTTGCGGCGGAAGCTGCGACTGCATCTGTAGCTGTGGATCGACCGCATTGGGGCCCTGCGGCGACGCCAATTCTGGGAAGATGGCGGTACCATCCGGGAACAGCTGGTCCGGCTGGAAGTTCTCCCACAGGGAGGGAGACAGGTTAGGCGACGTTCGCGTGACGAGGAACAGGTCCGGTGGCGTCGCAGGCAGCGAGAACTGGCCATTGAACGGCGTGGTCGGCCGCGTGTTGCTGCGAGAATTGCCTTCCCGCACCGCCGTCGGGGAGCCCTGGGGCACGCTCAAACCCGGTGGTCCCATCTCCCGCGACGGGGTGACCGCCGGGGTTTGGGGACGAGATCGCTCGTACGATACCGGCGGCGTGGGTCCTCCGTTGGGTAGTCCCAGGTCCATGTCATCGAATTTACGCTTGGGTGGATCGTGCCTCCTTGAGGATTGCGATTGGGACCCGTCAGGTTTTACTTTCTGATGTCTCTTCCCGGCTGCCTTCTGGAGGCGTTCCTCCAGGGCTTTGTTCCCGAGAATGGATTCAAACAGTGTATTCACCATCTTGGCTACGAGCCACACCTTCGAGACGTCCTTCAGCGCCTGCATGCAGATGTTGATCCTCTCCTGACAGTTTGCCACAACCGAGGGCACCGACGATCGCATTTGGTAGACGTGCATAATCAGGGCGGAGAACAAACTGTAGACACTGTTCAGTGTTAGCAGGTCCAAAGAAAGACGCGGGAAAAGGGGGGGGGAACTGTACATAAATGCTGGAGCGTATCGAATTTCTCGGTGGGTCTGCAGATTCTGGACAATCGAGGTGATCATTCCGGCCGCTTGGAAAGCAATAGTCCGCGACGGGTATGCCATCTCCTCCACGCGATAGCTGCCAGGCGCGGACGACGCCGGGGGCATGTGTGCTCGATGTAATAGACAAAGTGTGGTGCTGTCGTCACGTCAGCAACGGGCTCATCCCCAGATTCTGCATCACTTACTAATAATTTGCGTGAAGGAGGGCAGCCAAGAAGTGATGTCGTTGCCGGTGCCAGCAGACTTCCTTGGGACAGTTCTGCAGCCAATCGGCCAGGGCCATGTCGGAATGGGTTAAATCCATGGCGTTCATGCGTCTGGATTTCGAGGCGACCGAGTACTGCTGCGAGAGGACGAGCCCCATAATCTCGCACAGCTTCACATACTGGAGGAAGAACTGCACATGGACAGGGTCGGGCGGATACTCGGCAGCAATATCAATCTCGTCTTCAATGAAGTCCTCCTCGGTCAGCATCCCCACGTCCGAGTCATCCGTGTTGATCCCAATAGGGCGTCCCAGCGCCACTGCCACGGAGCGATCTCGGGTAAAAAGCGTCCACCAGATTCGCTTCCATAGTCTCTTGTCCGGCTTGCTAAGTTGCGATGATTCCACACTATGGCCCTGTTAGTTGTGCCGCCCTCTCACTCGCTACGTTTCACAGACAACGGGAGGCTCATCATACCTTCGGTGCATTCCCGAGCCCTGTGCAACAACGATCGCCACCCGAGTCCAGTAGAAGACATTCTTGGTAACATCTATTGAACGTTAGCGGTGTTCTGCCACTGAAATAGTACACATCGTAGCAGGTGATAAATATTACCTTCGGGACCCTCCCAGTACCAACCCAGGAGAACGAGGGCTTGAACGATGGTGACACGGTCGTCCTCGTAATTCGCGTCGTATAGCGCCTTGGCCCGTTTGTAGAACGTCATGGCCGCCGGAGTGGTCGAGCCATTGGCATCCATCAGTTGCGGGTTCGTACAGACTCGGGAGCCGGCCAGAAGTATCGCCTGAAGAAGCAGCAAGGAAGGCGGGTTCTTAGGGTCGCGATAATGCCGCATGAAGCGACTGCGATTGACGATGGGGACTACCGGCGCCACCCATTTGAAATAGTCCTCCACGAGCTCATCACACAGCGGTTTGGGAGGTAGCAGGAACGCACCACGCTGGTGAAGAATATCCAATTCGAGGTTGTCCAGATCCGCAACTCTTGCCCGCGACCCACGCATATTGGGCGGGAGAGGGTAATGCACCACATCTGTCGTCCCATGGCGATCCTGCACCAAGAGTGACAAATTCGACGACTCGCCGAGATAGGCGACCCGACCCGCCTCCTTGATGGGGGCACGTGCGAATTTGGGCTTCATGAACTGGGCGTAGGCAGAGTTGAGGTGTGCCTCCTGAGCGGCCTCCACCTCTGAGAGGGCTGTAGCCGGTATCCCGTCGACGGCCATTTGATTGTTTCGGTAGCCAAAAGCATCCTTACCATCTCGGACGGGAGTTTCCTGCCTGAGCTCCGGGTTCTCGGTCGGCGTTTCGTTTTCGTTTTCGTTGGTCCTATGAGACATCCGGCATCAGCAATGACCGACAGGTGGCACCACATGCTTTCAGTCAGCAGGACATACACGCTAGCCTCCTTGGTTTTTGTCTGGTTCTTTTTACGTTTCGGCGTAGGGATCTTGCACTCGATCGAAAAGGCTACACAGTTGGTGCAAGGCACGCCCAAGCTGGCAGCATCGCAGCGCACCTAAGTGGATGAAGCGGGTTAGTTCTCCTGCGACCGGGAGGCAAAACGGCGGAGAGAAAAAGCAAAAAAGAGAAACACCACATACTTTTCGAGCATGGCACGTCTTCACAAGTGAAAAAAAGATAAGAGTTAGCAACAATCCTTGTTCAGCATGTTATCATGGTTGCATGATTTGATGGGGGCAACAGCATTGCACGAGAAGCTGAGCCGAGGTGCCGAGGCACCAAGGTCGCGTCCACCTCATAGGAGCAATACGTACCTCACAAGCACGCGACGCACGTTGTCTAGAAGCAAGATTAGATAAAATCGATTAGCATCTATAAGTTGGCACCTAAATCTCAATTTGGGCTGAAGTTTTTGATTCCGGCTTTCCTCCCACATAACATATTCTTCCTTTTGTTTCGGTGGTCTAGTGTCCACCATCTCAACCCAACCCCACGACTAGAATAAAGGGAATAAAAACCGACAACAAAACGCGCAATTATCACACACCTTCGAAAACTCATCTGTCCGGTTGAGCCAGCGCGCACGGTAAGTCCTGAGGTTCCCGTCGAGCCCGCGGTACTCGGGGCTGGGCTGGGTCTGGAGGTCCTAGAATCGGTCTGATTTTCTCCTGCTGTACTCATGGCCAAAAGGTATCCATTCAGAGAAAGGCAGCCAAAAAGACGTCCGGGGCGACGAGGATGAGACGCGAAGAAATCGGGAGATTTTGTCGTAGGTGGAGGAGAAGATAGAGTGAAGGTAAGAGAAAAAAAAAAGCGAGAGAATAAGAGAGAAAAAGTCGAAGGGAAAAAAAGATTTAAAAAAAAATGAAGGAACTATTAAAACCCAGCCACAGAGCAAGTCGCAAAGTGCTTTTTGTTTCGTGTGTTAAGGGAGAAACCCCCGAATTCTTACCCTGAATACAGTTACGGGGGAAAGTTGAGATGAGTTGTGGACTCGACCGATGCGACCGCAACGTGAGGGAAGGATGGATCAATGGATTGATGAGATGGAGAGGGGGGGGATATGCCGGGGGTGCGGTCAAGTCGAGAGGCGCACCAGGAACCGGAAAGAATCCCAGAGGAGCTTGGTTTAGGATTAGAATTTGGGAGTTGTCGTAGTGGAATGGAATGTCGCGACAAAAAACAAAAAATATTTTGAATGGAATAGTCGTAATGAACAGTGTGACAGGTGAGGATGAGGTGGAAGGAGGAGGCGGACAAGGAGTGGCAATAGAGAATAGGATCATCTGTGGGGAAGCTGCTTAGTATTTGCTCCGTCGCCGGTGGCTTCATTCCATCACTGCCTCGTGCAAGAGATTACTATAGTTATAATATTCCTATATCTATATACGTGGGATGCGTCCTTGCCGAGCACTCCGTATACCACGTATTCGTACCAAAATGCTCCGTCCAGACTGATCCAAAGGGGAATCTCTCGATTCTCTCAGCCTACTCCAAAACTAACCAGGTTCTTGACTTCATTCATGTTATATCCAACCCACTTTTTCTCTCTCTTCTGGTCAGACCCTCAGACCCTTCCTTTAAATCCTTGGATACCTTCTCCACCAGGGGATCCGTATCCACATGACCAATTCGTAGCGCTACTTGGTTCCCATTCTTAGAACCTCTCGGTACCTGTTATCTTCTTCACTTAGTACGTATTCCGTACTAGAGTTACTCCAGAGAAGTTGAGCTCAATCCATGAAACTCTAGTCCGTCCGATTTTTCGGCCTTGTCCGTGAAAGAGAGGTGGGTGACCTTAGGTCCCAATGGTCCCATGACTAGTGTAGTTTCCGTACCAATCCAATGTCCGTTCACGGCGAAAGACTCAGACTCCGAGACTAGGAGGACTAGGTAGATAATTAGGAGGCAAGAGGACCGAGTCATCCTCTAGGTAACTCTCCGTATAGGTAACTAACGGTCGGGCTTCTCCTGGTTTCCGTCTTCCCGATCCCTTCCTAACCCCGGATTCGTCATTTCCTTCCCTACCCTCCCGAAGTCGTGCGATAAGATGATTTGAGATTTCCCACAACTAAAACCCGGGGCATATTTCATCTTACTGGTCAAATCTGGGGAGATTCCTTCGCCACCCCCCTGACTACTCTGGAGCTACGCGGGAAGATACGGGAGACCTTTTAATTTTCTTTCTTTCTTTCTTTCTTTCTTTTTTTTTTTTTAAAAAAAAAATACTATTTTATCCCCTCGATATCTGATGAGTGGAAAGTAATTCCAGTAAGGGGAAACCATCCAATCCAGAGGATGACCTACCTATCTGATAGTAGAGAGTTACCTGGTAGATGTACTCCGAAAGCCCTCGCAATCCATTCCCCTCTGGGTTCCGGAAGTTTCCCCGCACAAAACAACCAAGCAAGTAAAGAATAAAAGTAAAATAAAAACAGTGTCACACACTCCATGAGTACGTCCCTGAAAAGGATCCAGATGGTTGGCTCCCCGCAATTCTCCCAAGCTACCTGCCTATCTGATTCTGATTCTGATTCTGACACGGCGGGCGCATCTGGGTCGTATTGTGGTCTAGGCGTGTGCTTATGCCCCTCTACTAACGTCATGCTCTATTTTCTCCGTAGCTCGTGATGCCTCGGTTCAATATGTTACAGAGTACCTAGCAGAGGCAGCGACATAAGAGGCCTAGGGAAAAGCAAAAATTAGATTGAAATTAATTAACAAATAAAAAACACAAATATATATAAAAAAAGAAACATCCCTACTGGAACGCCTGGTTGGGGACACGTTCCAGCCTGATTTACATTAAGGGTATGCAATCGGAAACCAGTCAGTCAGTGATCAGCCCTCCAGTGCACTGTAGGAACGAGTCATGATAATTCGAGTAGATGGGCAGACACACCTGCAAGCCGGCTTGACACACGCGGATCAAAAGCGGCTCTCTATCAAATGCCGTGCCTTTGATACAGTCCGCCAAAGCTACTCCGTACACGATCGACTCATTCAGCGCAAATAGGAGAGTTTAATATTACCCAATGCAACTAGTGGTCTATATCACACGTATAAAACATTTACAATTCATCACGGGTGGCCCACGCCTATCGAGTCTTTGCCCCATTCACCCCATCACACTTCCCCAGAGAAGCGCTGTCGATAGGACCGTTGACAGCATCCGTGACAGCGGCTCTGACGGCGGTGGCGGTGGGCCCAACGTCAACGCCGCTAATGAATACCTCACTCAGAAATTCCAGCCCGGCTACAAACGTGCACAGGAAACTGGCAATGCAGAAGTGGCTGATTGTCGTGCCGATGTCGAGCCACGAGCCCTCATCCCGGACCATGTAGAAGAAGTTGAGCGTCATGACGTCCGAGATGGACATGACCACCATGAAGAGAGCGCTGGGCGCAACCTCCAGCCGACGGTTCAAAAGCCCTAGATTGGCGCTGATGATGGCGAATGGGATTAGGAGCTTTAAGATTAGCAGTGCCCCCTGACTAAAGGGATTGAACACCGGAACGAGCCGGTACACGCTGTCCAGCGAAAATGAGGAGACCGACGCTATGTTTCCGGTACTGAAAAATGCCGATTGGAGGAGAAAGAAGAAAAACAGCGCCACGCGCGCATCAGAAATGCCAAGCGCACGGTACCTGTATGTCTGACCTTGGACAATCGTGGTCGATTCCGTACTCGCTCTCTTGGGGGTGGCAGACCCTTTGCCTTCCTCCTTGGCATGAGTATGGACGTAGATAGCATGTTCTAGCCGAACCCATGTGATCACGGTCATGCAAAACACAAAATAGAAGAGACCCTCATACGAAATGGTAAGGATAATGAAAGTCGGGGAGAAGGTGAGAAAGATAACCATCAGTCGGTGCAAGTAGTGGCTGCGGGGATATAGTCGGTGCAGGAATGGCAGCAGAAGTGAGGCAACTAGATGGCAACGGATGTTAGCACCAGGCCAGCAGAATTACTAAAATTTCCCTGCACTTACCCAAGACAAACCATCCAACCACTTGGTTACCCAGTGGAAGACCTTGCTTAGCCTGAATAGAGGCTGCACTAGACCTGGTGACTATGAGGGCAAGGAGAATCATGCCAACCTATCGGATATCAGCAAATGATGTCCCTAGTAACTAAATTCGGTAGTCCCCGCAATATAACTGTGGAATATACAGTCGTGAGCAAGGGGCTTCTCGTACCTGCATTCCCATGACAGTTCGCGAACCACAGCTGGCTGGAGACTGCGTTGAAGTTTTGCTTCGCCGTAAGATCTCGTTTTCGAACAACAAATACAGTAGGCCAGTGAAGAACATCAATAATGCCCCATAAGTTCTGTAGGACCAGGGTTAGAAATGCAGGGCGCAATGCCGTATCCGAGAGGTCATACGTACATCTTGTTCATGTCCTCAACTTTGTTGGCAGGCAGCAATGTAAAAATACTCATCAAGCTGCAGCCAATTGCCCAGGGTGCAGAAAGCAATCTGTGCGCCTTCACAAATCTGATGCCATAGATTAGAGGCCAAAATGCTCCCAATAGAAAGCAGACGGTATAAATTTCCCGGTAAAAGTAGGATTGCACCTATTGCAATCTCGGTCAGCCAACCCTCAGGTATGTATGCAAAACAATAGCCCAACACGTACCAGCGCCTCCAGCACGCCAACGAAGGCCAGCGATTGTAAAATTAATACGAAAACCCCGCTGGAGGACCGAACATGGCCCAACAGACTCCGGCGACCAGCGGTCAACGCTTTTCTACGAGCAAAAACCTCTTCCCAGAAGTAGATGGGGAAGAAGGCGTAAAAGTAGTACCGCCAGGAAGATCCCTGGTATAGTAGGACCGAAAAGAGTGCAACAAGAGTGGACGAAAAAAAAATAGTGCTCGATAGGGTCCGATTGGAGTCCGTGGCACCATGCAATACATGCAAATCAATGACTGTTGTAAGGGCATATGCGATCCAGCCCAAGTAGCCAAAAGTAATAATGGTTCTTAGGAAGAGCCAGTCATATGTTTGTAGATAGCGCAGGCCCTCCAAAGCGGTGACAAACAGTGTCGAAGACATCTTAATTGACTCATCGTATGAGCCTTTTGCATTCAGCACTTTGATCTGGTTGAGATGCTCCTCGATGGAGGCTTCGCCCTGGTCCGCAAGAGGCGCAAAGGGTACATAGCGCAACACTGCGGCCCTCTTCTGCTCCTCTTTAACGCGATACATTTCCAGAACTTCCTGTGTATTTGCAAGGGCGGCGAGCGCTTTTTCCTTTGGACTGGCATTGATGTATTGTAGGGGAAGCTGACCAACCGAATTGGTAGGGAAGTCAAGCCCGACCAAGTAGGCCATAAGAGCTGCTACATCAGCTTGCGCAACATCATTACGCTTGATCGTATCCAGGCCCCAATCGGATGAAACTCCGTCCTCGTGCCCTGACGGGAAACCATTCTGGGTATACCTCGGACTAGCTACGCCCGAACCCCAGACGACAAGGGGCGTCCTGGTATTATCCGGATGACCGTCACCGTGGCTACCCCAGTCGCTCATGCCGTGATCAGCAGTGAAGACGAAGGCAGTTTTATCGTCCGCATAAAACTCCTCCACAAGTTTGGTGATCTCCTGGACCCCCTTGTCCACGATTTTGATATTATGCAGATATTCCTTCGAATAGGGACGGTAGGAGTGGCCGGTGGTGTCGAGACCGAGAAGATGCAAGAAGAACACCAGTTTATCATCCCGCAGCTTCGCGTCCAACTCCGGATCCGTCTTTGCTGATTCAAACAGGTCTTTGACATTTTCAAAAACCCAGGTGTCAAGTTTGGTTGCATCCATTGTAAAGTCTTCCGCCTCTTCTGTGTACATGTGCGCATCAATCCTGCCTGGAACTCCTCCCTCCTTGAACATGGGCAAAATATCGGGGCTTCCCCAGCTCCATGTGTGTCTGCTCCTGTTGAACACACTATCAAAGTTCACGGGGTTCAATTTCCAACCGGTTGTCACGGACGAAACATCTTCGTATAAGCCGGCGATAAGCGCAACATGCCCGGGTCTCGACTCGGTAGGCACTCGTGTATGCGAAATTCCGAATGTTCCATGGGAAAGCACGCGGGATCGAATAAATGGTGCAAGATGAATCGGTTCGCTGTTCGCTGCACCAGCGGGTTCGTCGGGATCAGGCAATGGTTGGAAGGCCTTATCAGCGCGTAGGCCATCGGCAACAAACAGGAAAAGGCGTCTGGCCGGGGCATCGATCTCGGGATCTCGTTCAACCGCAAATGACCTCATGCCACTTACGATAGGACTGACAAAGTAAATGTCAAAGATCGAATAGGCATATATGAGGTGGAAAACCACCGCCAGGGTAAGAAACCCAACGCGGCCCAGACGCGCCATGATTTCCCTGGAGAAAATCCAGTCCCCGGTGGAGAGGATGCGGAAGGAAATAAATAAATTTTGGATGGCAAAATATAGGTAAATAAAAGAAAACCAGGTCCAATTAAATAATTAACCAACCAATTAATTAGTACAGAAGAGGAGGAAGAGGAATAAAAAAGAGCTGACAGGCCGAATCGCAAGATGCCACTTTTGCGTGTGCCTGGGGTGGTTACGGACAGCGACAAGACCCAACAGCGCAGGACCAGGCAAGATGAAGCAGACGATCAATCAATCAACATAGTCCAGATTACCACCTCCCACTATGGTTATTCAAGAAGCACCGTTCGCCTTATCCAGAAAATTATGCAGATCATGAAACTCCCCATGAGCGTCAAACACTTCGCCCTGACTCCAATCAATGCAAATGGGGAGTATTGGTAAATCAAAACAACCAAGTCCAGATTTGGAAAAACAGACGCAAAACAATGAAACTTTTCTTTTAAAATCCTGTTTCCCAAATGCGAAAGACATGTCCGACGGGGGTTTCAACGAGATGAACTGGATCGTCGTTTGGTGAGCGCGTCAATGACTCGAGTATAGAATTTCGACGCTTGCTGGCGAACAAAAGTTATATCCACCGTAAGATATTCAGGAAGGACATCCACCAACTCGCGATCTCGATTCTCATCCAAAAGTGGAATATACTGAAACTCGGCAGTCTCGAAGTTGGTAGATGATGATTCCAGAGGGACAGCTAACTTGAAATGAAGGGCTGGGATCAAGTTAGTCAAAGGGTCAGCAGGTTAGTTACCAGGAGTCGGGGAGGAGCCAAGATCACTCACTTCCGTTAATACCAGTCTGGATACAGTCATACAAATGGTCGTTCTCTCTTTTCTTCACGTCCCGAATGATGAGCCCAGTAAGATCACTGTATAGATCCTCCTTCAGTTGCGCAAACTGAGCCGCATGGGCCGCTTCAGCGTTCGCTGCAGCGTTGGCACGGTTGGCAGCACCACCGCCTTTGATTGCGCTGCCAGGCATTTTGATTGCGGCGTTTTCCAGGCTAGCAGCGGTATTTCGGGCAGCAGCAAGTTTGGTCTTAAGAGCTTTCACTTCGTTTTGGGTGGCTGAAACCTGAGAAGATGCTTCCTCAGCCTGCGATTTCAGTCGCGAGATTTCATCATCGCGCTCCCTCAGCTGTCTCTGAAGTGCCCGGCTTTGCTGGCCAAGTGCTTTTTGCGCCGCCAACTCTTCTTTCAAAGACGCAATGACATTGTCCGAAGCTAAAACAGTCAGCAGGTGCGAGAGCAAACGTCCGAGGATATACGGACCGGTCTTCATTGATTCACACTGTTTCCGTAACTTTTCCATATTGGCATTTGCTTCCACAATCCCAATCTCCTTGAGGATACGATATCGGTTCTCCAAAGCATCGTTTTGCTTTGTTAAGTCGCCGATTCTGCGTCTCAATTCCGGTTCTCCACCACCTTTCTTGTCTTCTCCGGAACCTCCACTTCTGCGCTTCAATGGGGAACTCGGCAAGTTTCGTTGACTTGATTGTCGGCGCTTTGCTGGTGATGCGGATCCAGAACGGGACTGCTCTGGTCCATCCTGCAGCATTGTCTCCACCACCACATCTGGCACATCCTTTTCACCTTCGGGCACCTCATTACCCTTGTCAGCTTCTGGTTGGGCTCTTCGTTGTTGTCTCTTCAGTTGCTCCGGCTGCTCTATCTGCTCCTTCAGTTTCTCGGGGGATTTGATCTGTCGCACCGCCGTGGGAGTGTATTCGAATTCACCATCAGTCTGTACTTTTTTCTCCATGCTGACTTTCTTCCGACCACGTGTGCCTGCGGTTTCTGCAGGCTTCGCTGCTTTTTTGGCCTTCGAGGCTTGCTTCGGAGTGTCTCGCTCATTATGGGAAACTGGCGCATTTTCTGCCAGCTGCGAAGCAGTATCCCCCTCCTCCACTTCGTCACGTTCCTGTTCCTTTGTCTCCTGAGTCTCCGCTGCGTGCACCGAGCTGCTAACCCCCTTTGGCCGTCCCCTCCTTGCGTTGCGTTTCGTGGTCGGCTCTACGGCCTGCGGAGGTGCCAGTGAGTCTTTTTTCGCCTTCACTAGGGTTTTATTTTCCGTGGCTTTTGAACGAGGCCTTCCTCTGGGTTTCTTCGCTGGGCGTAGTTCCTGAGCTTCGTTAACCTGCATCACGTCCTCATCGTCTGAGCCGGCTAAGCCAGACAGTCGCGCAGCCGCCTTGCGCTTTGGTGGCATATTGATGATATTTTATATTTCCTTATATAGAGAGAGATATATAGAAAGAGAGATGTACTAGGATGTATGCCGCCCGTGCAATCAAGGCACGTTGCCAGCAGCAGAACGGACCGGCGCGTCGACTCTCCGCAAACAATGTCAGGCGGTGAACATGTGACCGAGGCAAAAGCCACCGAATGGAGTCAAGCGCCACATCTCAACGTCCCCAGACAATCTCTCCGTGTCTCTCCAATTTCACACCCCCTGCTGGCCTCGGGACATTTCTGCTGCCATCGAGTTGCTGGTTTTGCTCTTCGGACTTTTGTATTTTTGTGTTTTCCTCGATCCGTATTTTCTGGTTTGCCGTCTCTCTACTAAGCTTCTTCATGGCTTCGGCACGCGGTCCACGATGGCAGCAATTCTTGCAAGAGTTGGTGATGGTTGCCGGCACAGTGAGTCTTCGGTAATCTCGCAAAAGCTGACAGGACTAACGATGCCACATTAGTCGGCCTCTGCATATTTCCTCATCCGCTATCTCCTTTCCCGCCTTGATTTCGATCCCGAGAGCCAGAAGAAAGAGGAGCAAAAACGCAAGTCCGCCGCTATTCTACGGAAACTGGACGGGGGAGATGAATCGGATGAAGATTCCCCACGAGGAGAAGGTAATCGAGGGCGCCGGCCAAAGCGCGGAGACCTCGTTCTCAACCAGTACGAGCAAGCGATTGCGATGGATGTCGTTGCTCCAGATGACATTCCCGTTTCTTTTGAGGATATCGGCGGCCTGAGTGAGATCATCGAAGAGTTGAAAGAATCCGTCATTTATCCCTTGACCATGCCTCACCTTTACACCTCCACATCTTCGCTCCTTACGGCTCCATCGGGAGTTCTATTATATGGCCCACCTGGGTGCGGGAAGACCATGCTGGCGAAGGCTCTCGCCCATGAGAGTGGGGCGTGCTTTATCAATCTGCATATCTCCACTTTGACCGAGAAATGGTACGGTGATTCGAATAAGCTTGTCAATGCGGTCTTCTCGCTGGCCAGGAAGCTGCAACCCTCCATCGTCTTTATTGACGAAATCGACGCTGTGCTAGGGACCAGGCGCAGTGGGGAGCATGAGGCGAGTGGGATGGTAAAAGCCGAGTTCATGACCCACTGGGACGGTCTCACATCTGCCAATTCCATGGGCGAACCCCAGCGTGTCGTCGTGCTGGGTGCAACCAACCGTATCCAGGATATCGACGAGGCAATTCTTAGACGGATGCCGAAGAAATTCCCCGTTGTTCTCCCTCCGGCCGCGCAGCGACTCCGAATTCTTAGTCTTATTCTTAAGGACACCAAGGTGGACCGCGAAAATTTTGACCTTCACTATCTCGTCAAAGCCATGGCGGGTATGTCCGGCAGTGACATCAAAGAAGCCTGCCGCGACGCAGCTATGGTCCCAGTCCGGGAGTTGATCCGACAGAAAAAGGCCGACGGTCTCCAAATGACATCAGTCGATCCCAGCGAAGTACGGGGCCTTCGCACGGAAGATTTCTTTACCCGTGCTGGAGGCGTTCGGGTTATCCCACTACCGGCTCAAATACAGGCGCGGTCCAGCAAAGCTAGTTCAGAGAAGGAGTGGACTTCAGAGTCAGAGGCTGCTTCCGACGGGGACACACGACCCGCGGTGATGGTGGAACCACCCGAGTGATCTGGTTGATTCTAATGAGTGTGAATTGTTGCTGATGTCCTCCTGATCATGTCACTTTTATACCGCACGTGGGGAACGGCGTTCGTCTTATTTTCCTTTGCTCTTTTTCCATATCTACTTCATCTGATCATTATAATAACAGACACCTACTGGGCAGGCTTTGGATGCGACATTTATCCGCCAGTTATTTGGAATTGCGGTTGCTTTCGAGTCTACAAGGAATGTTCTTGTCCATAGAGTACCCCTTTTTTTATGTATTATCATTAGATGGCTTTTCCAATGCATGATATTACTTTCCAAGGTATCCGAAATGATATAGGAAATGATACACAAGTCCAAATTTCTGCCACAACAAGCCTAAGCAAGTTGTGGCTGGTCACGCCGGGGAAAGCCTCATATGCTGCATAGCATTTCCGGCCACTGCGCGCAGATCGTCAAGACTCAAGTTGAACACTTCATTTTGATCTCTCCCGGGGGTATCAACCTCTCCGAATAATTCCCCGCGGGTGAGGTGAAGGCATGCATTTTGCCCGCCCTGGTTGGCAGGGAAGACAATCTATAAAGTTATCATTGGTATACATGGAAAGACAATAATGAATCAAGACGAATCAGCGATCTTCTTACCTCGCTCTGCCTCCTCGCTGGAATCCCCGTCAAGTCACGGCTATACACTTCGATGGACCCCTCTACTTTTGAATCTTCAACGAGGGTCCATTTCAAGAGCATCACGACTTTGACATATGGTTTTCCACCGAGTAACCACAGGTCTACATCGCTCTGCAGACGTGGATACGTCTCACTCCATCCCGTTTCCACCACGACGGAAGGAAGTCGCTGCTCCCCCGGTCGTATGAAGAGATCTGGCTCCTTGCACGACTTGTCGTATGGAGGCTTGAATGTTCGGATGGCTGGGAACAGGTCAAACGGGGGGATGTCTAACTAATTTCATTCCATGGGAAACAACTTACTGATTCCTACCAATATGCGCAATGCTTTGAGTTCCTCGAGTGTCAACTGCCCCGACGCCATCCAGTTGAAGTTCTCGTTTCGTAGCCAGAGTTGATGGCACGCGTGGATCTCTGTCGGCATCAGTCGCACCCACAGGATCTTGGTCACCGAGTTGTAGTGGAGTCTAGTGCAGGATCAGACCTGTTAATCGTTGTCTGATGTATGGAGTCATGGTCTATGCTAACCGGGAACATGCACTTTCCACATCCCCATGGACATCCAATGAATTGATGATGTGAGAGCCCCAGGATGGCTCAACGTCGGTGAACACCAGCTCCTTATGGTAAACTCTCTGGATCATCCCCGTGACGATCTGAGAGAGTAACTCCGTCTTAGTTCGAAAAGAGGTAGCGGAGGTAGTGATCTGCTCCGACCCTATACATAGTGGAAAAGGATGGCTGGACATAGTGGTGAAGACACCAAACGTATGTCCGATATGGTAGAAGAATACTGACAGGAGGCAGAAACGACATCTGGGAAACGAGTGTAGTCCTGACTGTAATATTCGCTGCGTCTAGGGAAGGACTGCCTGGAGGTGACGTTGTGTAGATTCTGTTCAAACGCCTACTACCTATCTAGGCAGTACCTTGTAGGTACTGTACTTAGTGTGCCAGTAGGATGGGCAGTCCCCTAAACGGAATTCCATAACCACGTTTCCAGTTAAAGATATCCCTCAAATCGGATACGGTGTTTTCTCCCGGGAGCGAAGTCTACTGAGATGGATATCGTGATGATCTGCCCGTTGCTTGGTCATGATGCAACCATGGGTTAGAGAGATTCGAGCACGCGGTAGAGTATATCGCCCCATCTCTTCCGATGCGAATAAGAGTCTCCATTTAAGAATCAGGTAGTATTCTAGGTAGTATGCTACTGTTCTAAGTAATAGTGAAAATGCTAGAAGCCGGATCTTCAACAGGGAATCCTCGCGGTGTGTTCCCGGATCTCGTGGCTGGTAAGCCTTGGATCTGCCCACGTCATCAATTCAGTGAAGTCTGCAAAACACTTCAATCCGGCTGGATCTCCCATGTCTATTGTTTCTGTCAACTTCAAGTAACAACTATGCGACGACCCAATCGTGACTAATGAGAAAATTTACCCCTCTTAGGGCGGCACTGGGCACTTTCCCAAACAAGCAGGAGGTTCTTAGAATAGTAGGTTACGTAGTACCTCGCCGGTACGGTAAGGCCAGGCTTGGCCACTGGCTAACGGGATAGTACTTGGCAAGTCTCAGCACTCGGCACCAAGGTCCGCCCCATTCTATAGGTTGTTGGAGAATAGCGAGACAGAAAGAGAGAGAGAGAAGAGAAAGAGAAAGAAAATAAAACATCTCCAATTAAATCACATTAATTGTAGAATTCAATCGAGATATTTCCCACCCCGATTGCCCTCTGACGTGCAACGAGCCCCTCTCTGCTGCACGACCGTTCGTCGTCATCACCATCATCAATCCATAACTAATTAATCCCCCGAACCTCAAGCTACTAACTAACTAATCCCGCGCCCCCAACCAGAATCAAATCCAATCCCACTTTCCCTCCCCAAAACTCTTTCCTCCATCTCCAATCCCCCGATTCGAACTCCAATCGACTGTTTTTCATCCCCTTGGATTTTCTCACCTCCTCCACTTCGCCGTGTTGAACCCCATCCAAAGCACACGGGTGTGATCAGGAGGCTGGATGCCGCCGCATGGTCTGGTCTATTGTAGAAGACCTCCGATGGCAGTCTGCCTAGGCCAGCTCACATCCTGAGTTGAATTTCGTCGGAGGAGTCGACGTCTCCCATCACCTCTCGACCCGACATTCTTTTTTCATCGTCGCCAGGGATGAGTTCCCAGAGCGGGCTTATCAACGCCTTAAGCCCAGGGACCACTACAAATAGCAGCCGCAGATCGACCTCGACCGTCCGATCACGCACTCGCCGACAAGCACTCTACACCGACGATGCCGATGATGATGAAAATGGGAGACAGATACAGTCTACAGGATTCTCGACGATGCTGTTCTCCGGCCCTTCTGCACCCGTGTCTCGCGGCACAACGCCGTCCCCCGCTCGCGCCGTTTCGCCAATTCCCCAGAGCCATCCTTCTCGTGCCACTCAATATCCCCGACGCAACGATCTGGACAGCTCGCGAGGTGCACGATACCCGACCGGGAAGGGCCAGAAAAATCTCGCGGAATCGTCCCGGGCGGCCGTGGATTTTCTGGACTCGTCATGGTCGTCGCTTCAAAGTCTAGCCTCATCGGTCCTGGGGAGCGACATCGCACGACCTGTTGCCAATGGATCTGCACGGGCACATACACGGAAATCATCACGGCCGGGTCCGTCCATGATGGCTTCGTCGCGGACGTCAGTGCCCAGTGCATGGGGTCCGTCGGCGCCGTCTATGCTGGAGATCGGGGCCGGGACCAAGGAAGAAAGACAGGCGTTGGTGCAGGCGAAAAAGCGGGAGGCTTTACTGCTGGCAGACACGAACCAGCCAGGAAGCCCCAATACCCGACACAAGCGGCGAGATTCCAATGACCAATCGGGCCACGCGGCCATTGACCCGGAGCAGGACGAGGGGGCACTCGCATACATTCACCAAGTCCAAGCCACGGACTCGATCACGGGGGTCACAATACGATACGGCTGCCAGCCAGCAGTCTTCAGGAAAGCGAACGGATTTTGGCCTAGCGACAGCATCCAGGGTCGGAAGACCGTTCTGCTCCCGGTCGATTCGTGCTCGGTCAAAGGCAGACCCATCTGCTCCCAACAACAAGTTAGTCTCTTGGACGACGAGGCTGCAAGGCGGAGGTCTTTAGAGGATCCAAATGGAAGCTCGATAGCCGCGACACCCGCACAGGAGTCTTCTCACCCGTCTGAGGGGGGGAGTCCAGATGCGACATTGGAGGCTGAAGCTGATCGAATCTGGAAACACGAATCCTGGGTGCAGATTGACGGCTTCCCAGCGCCTGTAGAGATCGGCCGTGTTCCCCGTCGGGCGCTGGGTTTTTTTCCTCGCACGCGGCGGAAATCCGTGTCGTGTACCGATTCCGAATCCGTGTCTGGATGGGAGAGAACTGCGTCGCCCTCTGCATCACCGTCACCAACAGAGCCCGAACCGTCACAACCTCCCCCATCCTTGGCGAATCGACCCCATGCCGATTCGTCCGGGTCCAGGGTCTCCTCCCATTCCAAGCCCCATGTTTGGCATCAACGTCAGCGTAGTAACCTCCACCTTTCAGGACCCGGTGTCGGGACCCTTGACCACGATGCAATGGCTCCCGGGCCGGCCCTGGATGGCCTCAGCAAATTCTTTGCCCAGCATCTTCCCAATCTAGCGCCAGCGCTTGCCCCACCGGACTTCCCACGTACGTCAGAATATACGCCAACTGCCACCTCACATACACCAACGAGTCTTGACAATATCGGCGGCGCCGTGGAAGGATGGGTGAGAAAGATGACCACGCGCGCGAAAGCAAGCTTCAATGAACTGCAGCAAGGAACGCACGGAAACGTGAGCAACGGATTCAGCCAGGACAGGCGAGGAACCGGCGATCTCATTGAGCTCAACGATGGGTTAGAAGCACGGAATTCCCCGGGACGCCGTGATGCGACACGGTTACGGCCCGAATTTAATCGATCTGGGTCGAGTCTCCACGCAGAGACATCTATCAGAGAACGGTTTCCCAGCCCATCGCCGGCGACGAGCAGGACTCGCTTTGGGGACCGTTACAAGGACGATTGACGGATATTGTACATCCATTCAGCCTTAGTATTTTTTTTTTTTTTTGTTTCCCTCGCATACCCTTCCGTCCCTCATCCTTGTGGCTAGTTTTGGCTATGAATCCGGGCAGCAGCATGACTCCCGTCCTTTGATGTGATACTTTCCTAAGCCTTGTTCGATATACGATATCTTGTACGTACGCTTGAAGCATAGCGTGGCGCGACAGAACAAATGCTGTTGATAGATGGTGAATGCCCTAATTGTTGGGTGGGATATTTGGATTCTCTTTCTTACTCCTATTTCTTGTATGTACCTAGTGTTTGACGGGAGGGCCGAAGATACGGATTCGGGTTAGAAGGCAGCGATAGATTAATGGTTGTTCATATCAGTGAGCCAGAAGTCTGCATTATTCTATAGATCTCGAATATGTAAATTTAACTATCTATTGATGTATAAATACGGCATTGGACATGAAAGTAGCAAACCAAATATAGAACTAAATACAGTATTTACTATTTTAATAAAACCATTCTATAAAATTAATCAAGCTCTTCTTACTCTTTCTTTCTTCCTCCGTCCTCTTCCCCAAGGTAAAAGTTACATCAAAGCCCATATAAGACATGGTGTACATGGATAGTACGCATTCCGCGATAGCCGCAGAGTTGACCACCTTGGAGGGACTGCAAGTATTAATTACTGGTTCCAACTAAGCCATGCATGCATGCCCAGGGCTCTACCTCCTCCATACATATAGGAAGCTATAGATGCATGCAGGCAACCAACCCACCACGTAGGATCTCATCTGGCTACTTATGTAGGTACCCCTCTTCTCAGGGTCAGGATCTAGATATCTACTCGCAATTTCACGGTACATTCCCAAGTTGCTTGGAAAAGATATCCCAGGTGCATTTTGATGCTGATATAAATGAAGTGAACAATGCCATCCATCCATCCCATACAAAAAAAAAAAAAAAAAAAAAGAATACTAAAATTCCATCTAAGCCTTCCTCCCGTTGATGGAAATCAGTTCCACCTCGCTAGTTAGTCCAATTAGCATATATCATCTCATCTCCACAGACTGCTCCACTAGATTTCAAGAAAATAGAAGGAAAGAGGAAACCTACAAAACAAGCGCAGCGTTAGGGGGGATCAGACCCGGGAATCCTCTATCTGGTAGTTAGCATTCAGATCCTCTTTATATTTTATTTTTCAGGTATCGCATACCGAGGACCATATGCATAATCCCTACCACTAGTTAACTTGATATTCTCACATGATATCAGAGAATATAGATGAAGTAACCCACCCACTGATAGTCAAGACGGCCTTCTCTCCCAGACTCATCTGAGGGACACCCTCATCCCATCCTGAAGTCGTTATTGTTAGTCCACATAAGGTAGCTAAGAAATAAAAAGAAAGACGCTCACCTTGAATGACACGTCCAGTACCAATTGCAACCTTCAACGGTCCCCGATCGGCAGAGCTATCGAACCTGATCAATTGGTGGTGAGATCTCTATTTTCTTCTTCTTTTTCTCTTTCAGAGATATATAACGTACTGCTTTCCCATGTAGTGCTCGGCAGACTTCGACTCGTCATACAGACATCCCCGGTACATGATTTCAACTTCATCTTCTTTCTTGGGGTAATCGGTCTTGTTACCCTCCTTGAGGGTTGTCTTGGTGACGCCCATGGTTACTATGTGCGAGAGATTGAAATGCAAGGAACGAGAGTGGATAGAGAGAGAAAGAGACAGAGATAAGCAGAAAAGAGGAGGGGCTAGAAATAAATAAATACCAAAGGGAAGTGGGGTTGTGTATTGGCTCGTATTGCCAGTACATGTGTATTGATGATATTTATGGAGGTCAATTTCGTCATCGCCACAATTGCGGAGAGTCTCCATCGACGCTATCTAGGCCCAGATCAGGGATCTACGTAGTATGTGTTCTATTCTCATCGCCAGAATGGTTGTTGTTTCAGCTCCGCCAGTCCAATCGACTGCACCCGAGTCTGAGGGAACCGTTTATCCACGATAGGCCCATCCGTCAAATCCAGATAGTGAATGGTCGATATGCCCACTTCCTCTGCAAACGCCAGCACCCGGTGGAAGTTCAGTCCGACTTGATCCAACCCATGGCTGTCATCCGACAGGCAGAAACGCCCTCCCCGAGCGAGGAACTCTTTACAAATCTCCCTCTTCGGATACGGCTCGTTCATGCCCTTGCGCAGAGCCGCCGAGTTGAGTTCCAAGATGCCACTGTAAGAAGCTACAAAGTCCAAATTCCGTAGAATCCGCTGCCACACGCCGGGCCACTGCTGGAAGCTGCCGTTTGGGTCGTCGCTCTTCAAGCGGATCAGGTCGAAATGACCCACCACTAGCGGCTTCAGTTGCTGCAGCATATCCAGCTGTTCGTCGAAATACGCCTCGAATAGACGTTCGTCCGTCCCTCCCGCCAGCCCCCGCGCTTTCTCGTACATCGCCCGATCGTAATCGATGGGGACGGTCAACGTATGATGCACCGAGCCCATGAAGAACTCGAACGGATGTCGGCTGAGGGACTCTTCGATGAGAGTGCGCGACTCCGGCCGGATCCAATCGCATTCGAATCCGATCAGAATCTTGATTTGATCGGCGTATTTCTCCCGGAGTCGTAGCGCCTCTTGAAAATATGCCGCCTCGTTGGCAATCATGCCAGCCATGGTGGTGTTGGCATCGACCTACACGTCGGGTTTAGGCATCCATCAAATGGAAAATCTGTGGACAGAAAGTTCGACACCACCTACCTCTTCCGGGTAATAGTCTTCTGACCCTCGGGGCATGTGCTCGGTCAAGCAGAAGACTTGGAATTTCTTAGAGATGGCCAGCTGAATCACCTCCTCCAGGGAGTCTTTAGCATGGCCGGGGCAGAACTGGCCCGAATGGCTGTGGTGGGAGAAGGGCATTGTAACTGGGAGATTGGTCAGTCAGATGCAGAGTCAGGTATCCATTACAGTGAGATAGACTGTTTGAAAGGGATTCTATCTTCTACGGGATTGGAATCGTCGAGTCAGGATGGACGTCATAGTACTTACTCTACAGAGTTGCCCCGCAACAATCCGGAAGAGCGGGGATGGAGAGAGGGGAGCAGTTCCAGGAACGATACAATCCCAGGCTAGTATGAGGGTTCCAATATACCCAAGAAGAGACGAGATTCTCCGAAGTAATGGTGGGTTCCATGGAACTGAAGTGAACTGAAGAGCAGAAGTGACACGGGCCAATCCATGCGCGGTGATTAGTGTCCGTGCCTGACTGACTCAGAATAAGAACATTCACGCCCTCTTCCGGTAACAATGGCTATCATGCAGGCACAAAATTGGCCCTCCCTCGATGGGATCCCACGTATCGTACATATATATATCCAACGTATAAAAACTCATCACTCTAGCTAATCCCGTGACTCACCCTGCCGCTAGAACTGTCGCGACCACGTACTCCCCATCATGCGAGATGGACAATTTCCCAAGTCTCCCCCCGTCAGGACCCAAATACACGATCTGCGGTCGACCTTGGTCCTCCTCGCCTAGCCGTACCAGAACATCTTTCCACCCGGTCGTCGCGGCTCCCATCGGAGCGGCTTTGCGCGCCGCTTCTTTGGCGGCAAAGCGGCCGGCAATCCAGCGAGCCATGTCAGCGGAGATGATGTAGGGTGTTTCGCGGGAGGTTGATTCGGCAGGGGAGATAGGGGTCAGGGCGAATCGCCGGTTGAAATCTTGCTGTTCCTGGTCGCAGAGGATGCGGCGCGTGAAGCGGGTGAAATAATCTCCACGGCGGAGGAGACGGGTGATCCGAGGGAGATGGACTATGTCCGTACCGATATTGAGGGGAAAAGGGAACGGGAAAGGTTTCATGGCGTGACTGAGTGGAAAATATTATAGCGTATGTTGGTGTCGATGCGATGGAGAAAATTGGCCCAATCCCGGATCAGGTGACCCAGATTCGTTCGACGTCCTTGCATGCTGCCAGTATGGCTCCTCCATCCTTCTTTACTTCGCTGATTACTTTATTCTTCACATACAACATGTACAGAACCCTACAAAGCGACCCAGTAGATTGACCTACTGTAATAATACCATACGGGCAAGCAAAGCATCAACTTCAATGTAATGCGGTGTATACCTCTATATGTACAGATCACACACCTCACCTCCACTGGCACAGCCAGAGCCATCCCAGAAAGTCCAACATATCACCTAGCGGCTCCTGGATGATTGTTCCTCGTCACACAGCCGACCATTCGTCTCGGGCGGATGGGTCAATCTCATGTCCAGGGTCTCTCCGCATCTGCACCGGGATTGTCCCCGGACCATCCCTCATTATAGACGGAGATTTTTAGTGATCCTTCTTTTTCTCGTCCCCATTCACGCTCTTCAAGAAATCCCTACAATGACAGCCGGTTAGTATGCCGATATTTACCGATACTGTTTAAGCCATATTTTGCTTTCCGTCCCAGAGGCCACGATTCCAGGTCCCTCAAGCAACTCCGAGACTGCGGCATTGCCCGTCGACTAAAGGTCAAATGGAGAGAGACACGTACTGGATGAAGGTCTCCTCATCCTTGGAAGAGGCCTGGATGGGAGGAGTAGCCTGCTTCTTGTCGCTGCCGCCGCGGGTAGCAAGGTAGACACCGCCGAAGAGAGAGCCCAAGACACCCATGGCGAGCTAAACCACGTCGAGAGAGAAATCGTCAGTCAGTTCTGGATCACGCTGTGGGCGGTCGTAGCGCGGAGAAGAGTTTGGACAGGGGAGGGGAGAGCGGGCACGCGGCAGGGGGAACACGTACAACGTGAGAGCCAACCTTCCTGCCGGCGACCTGGTAGTAGACAACCATTCTGACGAATTGGGTAGGAAAGTGATATGAGAGGGACAACGGTCAGTGGGATGAAGCGATGCGAATGATAGGTCCTGCGGAAACACAACTCGTTCGGGTCGGATGGAAGTTGCGGCTGTGGACTTTTCCCAAGGGGGACTAGCAGGGGAGTGCTGAGTCAGAAATGACTCAGCCCGTGGCAGATGACATTGTTCCCACGTGACGACCCGGGGAACCCCGGAGATTTATGGAGAAAGTCGGAAGGACGAATCAGACCATCTGCGGAGAAATGGATCATCAGTCCCAGTGGGAGAAGAGATGGGAGTCCTCCAACGAGGAACGAGGGAACCCATCAGATGGATATGATATAACATCACATCACATCACACCGTGTGGCGGTGTCCCAGAGACTTGGGAACCTCATCCCTGGGACTCACTGAAGATACTTTCTGCCCCGGTTAATGTTATGCGAGCTGGTCGGTTAACCTCGTTCTGGCTATCTTAGATAAATACTAGCAGGCATTGGGCCGGTTCTCGCCGGTCAGCTCCAGGAGCTTTTTTTTTTCTCTTTGTTCACCTCCTGGACAACTTGTATGCTCTCTTGGTTCTTTCTATAGACGGGCTTGTCCTGTACCTAATCTAGTTCTCTAGCTCTATTAATATCACATCCATCATGTTTTGGGGTTCCCGACGCAAGGAAACACCTGACGTGCATCAGGAACCGATTCCTCGCGAAAAGCTTCCTCCTGAAATGCAGAAAATCGTGGGCCGTGATGACACATTTTACGACGACATCTACCCCCCTTAGTACGTGTTGTGTTCTTGAGCCCATAGGAGTGACGTCTCTCCGCTTCCCCCTAGCAAAATCCCCGCAAGACACCATACAGAAGAAGAAGCGTTGCTAATTCATCCTGCGCAGCTCCGTGGACTCCAAAGACACCCCCTACCGATATGCAGGATACGCCAATCGACTTCGCACCATCCTTCTATCCGCCCATCGCTACGTCGCCTACACCTCCGACATTGGCGAGTCGTTCCGTCCCGTCGCTCATCCGTACTTGGTGCGCACCGCGTACAGCATCTCCTGGTCGTATTTGATCGGCGATGTCGTCCACGAAGGCTACAAGGCCTATCTGCGTAATCGTCATGTGCTCGCCCCTCCCTGCGAGGCCTACAAGGACGCTAAAGATCTGTCCCAGGAGGACATGGTCATGGGTATGGCCACGGGTAATCTCTCTGGTCCTTTGCGTCCGAGAGACTCAGAGACGACGACATCTTCCCTTTTACCTCATCAACCATCTTCTTCTTCAGACACATTGACCCCCTGGCCAACCACCCGGATCCCACTCATCGAGGACTACCGCATGGTGATGGCCAAACGCGCCGTGTTCCAGAGTATCGCTAGTATGGGACTTCCTGCCTTCACCATCCATACAGTAGTCAAGCATTCCGGGCGCATGTTAAAGAACTCGAAGAGTGTATTTTTCCGCACTTGGGCTCCTATCGGGGTAAGTTCGCCTTCATCCCTCAGAAAAATAAATTTTTCTTTTCCAATATCTAACCATCCCATTCAGTTGGGTCTCTCTGTCGTCCCCTTCCTGCCTTACATCTTCGACGAACCCGTCGACAAAGCCGTCGAATGGGCTTTCCGTACCGGTGTTCGCGCTTACGCCGGCGAAGATGCCGTCCGTCCCTTACCCCCTTCTGCGCTTATTCCGGTCGAAGACTCCACGTCACTCAGCCATGTCCTGAAAGTCCAAGGTGAGGAGAACGAATTCAACGCTGCGACGAGCGGCGTTTCCTGGGAAGAATACAGGGAGCAACGCCTGCGCGCCAAGGAGCAGCGGAAGCGAGACCGTGAAGAACACGGACAGAAGGGTCCGCTGGCGATGCTGGGATGGAGTAGTTCTAATTCAAAGAATAAGTCGGAGTAGTGAATTCCCTTTCTCACTCTCCTTTTTGTCAAGAAAAGGAAGAAACAAAAAAAGGCGAACATGGGTTGTGGTTCTCTCGACACCTCTTCTACTGTACATACTTCTGGGTTTAGCGTCCTTCGCTTCTCTTTGTATATCTCCTCGCATTTCATCAGGTAGCCAAGTCAAGGATTACAGCCAGAATTACAGTGCAATGTGGAAATAACAGTAGTTGACATTCATTCAATCCCGTGGTAAAGCACGGCTCATTCGCTTCTCTACTTGCACTATACATCTGTACACAAAAATATCCACAACGACGGACGAGAGAAAAAAGGGCAGTATAGTATAGGACATCACTCGTCAGATACCGACCACCCAACCATTAGGGCATAGTAAGAAAAAGGTCCGAAAAGACGTTTGGGGGGAATAATTGCGGTGCGCACTAGAACTTTTGCTCTGAGCCACCATCAAAGAAAGTAAGAAGAAAAAAAAAGACAGGGGAGGATGAAGGCCAAACATATGGGGAATAAAAAGAGAAAGAAGTATGTTAGGACAATATCACAAACCACCGGCGTCAAGAGGACGCAAGGACATACAAATTGAATACAATCAGAAGATAAACGAACCGCGTGGTATTCCACCAGGTAGAGTGAGCAAGACAACCGTTGGAACAAATCCTTCAACTTCACCTCCACTCTGCTCTCCCGCTAAATTTTTGTTTTTTCTTTGTTTTTCCTTCCCACCACTCTTCATATAAGGTATTCAGGATTTAGTTCCATCCGAGCGAGTTCTCAGCCATCACAGGTGCACTGATCATCTGGGTGCGAGCGCTTCCTCCCCGGCTGACTTGACTGTTGCGAGATATGCGACCACCGGTAGCGAAAGCCGTTCCAGCACCGCTCAGCTGCTCAACATTCGAGGTTGACCGTCGGTGCAATTGACGCTTCTTCCGGTACCGGCGAGCAACCCAGAACATTCCTGCCCCATAGGCAGCTGCACCGGCCACAACACCTAGGCCGATGCCAACGGAGCTAGGGCGAGCAGTGGAGCTGCTACTCGCACCTCCATCACCATTGCCACCTGAGTTGTTGCCTTTACCATCGCCTCCACTGCCACTACCACCACTATTCTGCCCGTTGCCGTTCGATCCCCCACCGTCAGACCCTGGTTTTCCGTTGGGCCAGAGATCGATCGAGGGATCCAGCATCGAGAACAGTGTTTTCACCGATTCATTGGGCTGCTCGTAAACTCTCGAATTGGGGTTCCACATATCTTGCTCGAATTGACTCGAATTGCCATTCCATAGATAGTCAGTCTTCGAAACATATGCCAAAACAGTCGTAGCGAGATAGCCATGGGTCTGTAGGGGTTGAATAGTAACCATAGATACTTGGTCACTAGAGAGTCCCATTGCATACATGAGACCCTTCGGGACGTAAAGGAAGATTTGGGAAGAAGACAGTGTGGTTGTGGCGACGAAACTGTAACGAAGCTTCTCGTTAAATCCCAGCCGAATCATAATGGCATCCTTGGGGGTCTTAATCTCTCCAGGAGGTGAAATCGCACCTGGAAGCTGCGTGCTTGTGCTGGTAGCAGTAGCGGTCTCGTGGGTAGCCGAATCTTGCGTCGTAGGGGTTGGAGGCTCCACAAGAATGGTGGAAGGCACCCAGTCGTCGGATCCGCTGCTGCTGCTACTGGCCTTCGGGGTTGGTTCTGGGGAGGGCTCTGGCGTCGGTGTTGGTTCAGTATTTGACGTTGCTGTGCTCGACTGTTCTGGCGGCTCCGTGCTTGGAACATGAGCAGACGTGGAATTCGGATTCGTCGGGTTGGTGGCCTTCGATGGTGATGTCTTGGTAGAGCTGACAGCAGTCGATGACAGACCTGCGGACCCGGACCTGGTGCCAGTAGGAATGACGGCTCCGCTTGTACGTGTGGAACTCGAGGTACCATGAGCGCCCGACGATCCAAGAGTACTTTTAGATCCTGGCGATCCAGTGGCAGTCTCAGATGCGGTGCCATTGTGAGATCCCGTGGCAGTCGTGGATCCAGTGATAGTTAGGGACCCGGTGCCAGTATACGATCCGGTCAAGTCAGTTGTGGCAGACCCTCCTGGTATAGGGACAATAGGACCCGAACTATCCGAGGGAAGAGGCTGAGGGCTGATAAACGGGGGTGTTACTTTGGGCCCATTTGATAGCGAAGGCATCAGAGGCACGCTGACCGCAATAGTGGGTAAGATACCACTGGAACCTGTAGGATCAGCTCTGCTACTGTCACTGGTGGTCGGTTCAGCGGTTCCGCTGGGAGACAATATGATACCGATCAAGTCTGAAGACGAAGTAGGTGACGATGACCCCTCTCTCGAGTTAGACGCCGGGATAGAGCGGGTCGTAGTATCATCGGACGTCTTAGTAGGCTGTGGAGTGCTCTTAGTCCTACTGAGACCGATGATTGGGACCGTGCTCGACTCAGACTGGCCTGAAGGGTAGGGATCTTCAGGCTGTGGCGAAGGCAATGGGATACTCTGAGTCGAACTGTGATCGATGATTCGGACCGAAGTCGACTCGGATCCGCCGGAAGAGGATCCCTCACTCGAAGGCAATAGAGTGCTCGAAGCAGTACCAGAACCAATTACAGGAATCGATGTTGTTGACCCTGTTTGTTTTGGGTTCTCCAGAATCGCGTCACTTGTCGGGTTGACAGGAGCGACAGGGAGGGCGGGAATGGGAGTGCCTGATACTGCTTTCCCAGAGCTACTACCAAGGGTGTTCCCTGCATCGCCCGGGGTAGCGCCATGGCTCGACACTGGAGGGGCAGACCCCGAATTCGAGGCGCTCGTGTCCGACTCTGTGTTCTTTGTAGGCTGAGAGGTTACATCTTTGTTGGAAGATTGTGCGGCCACCACGGGGTTGCTGGCTGGGGGAGGCGAGACAGGTTGCTCTGAAATCGACGTAGAGCTTATTGAAGTCACGGCACCGGACGTTCCAGTCGGCAGGGCGCCCGTGATAGTATGCGTGACTCCGTTTCGATCTACCGAAATAGTAACGGGAATAACGACCACTGGGGGGCCAGGCGCAGGAGGCGTCGTACCTGCATCTCGTCCTGACGCCACATCAGATGTCCCTGGTCCTGACGATGGAGTGAAAGATGGTGTATAATTGATCTGTCTCTTCAAATATTTGGGGATGAATCGGGGTTTAAGCGCTTGCTCGACGGCGGCGTCCCGAGCTGCAACCAGCTCCAACCCTCCCAAAGACAGGAAGGCCGTAAGCACCGCGGACGTAGGCGGGATCATGCTTAATTGAAGAGAGCGTGATCTCTGCTGTATAAAGAGTGGCTATTAATCGAAATTATATAAAAAAAAATGAGTGGAATGAGCAGCGCTCAGTCGAAAGCCTCCAAAATGGGGAATCCAAAAAAAAAATAAAAAAATCCGGGCCTTAAGTCCTAAAACCTATTGTCGACCTCGTATTTCATGGGGTTCGGTGGTTGGAGAACAATTCGACGAGTTGATCAGTAGACGGACTGTTCTTGGTCCAGGCCTTTTTTAAATCGACAACCTCTCCTCTGCCCTGGACGCAAATTACCAGTAGTATCGAATTCCGACGGGGCCAGCGATGGAATCGGAGAATTATTTATTGATAAGCAAGATAAGACAGGAGGTTGGAGTCGAAATGATGGAATTCAAACGATAAATAACTGCGGACGAAAAGAGCGGCAGGGGCTGTGGATAGTCGCACGACAATCCAGCAGACACCCCTTCTAGAGAAGAAAACGAGTGTGGATGCAGTAAGGAGCGAGCGACCAGATCTAAAATGGAAGAGAGAAAACAAAACGGTCAAAAAAAGGAGCGTGGCGGGGGGTGGTGGGACGAGATGGTTGTTATGGTGAACTGAACCACCGTGATTGAGATAGAGGGAGAGAGGGAAAGTAATACGTACCTGGGCGCGACCGTGGGAGGGGGGTGGATGCAAGGAGAGCAATTGGCGGGTGATGAATTGACTCGTCCCAACGGGTCGCTGACGTAGAAAGCGCGATCAGATATATGCTACGTCAACGACAGCACCGAGATGTCGAAGCATCAGAGGTAGAATGGAGGAGAAAAACAACAAGGATCAAAGCAAAGGACATAGAAGAAGGAAAAGAAAGAAAAAGGAACGTGAAAGTGAAGGGAGAGACTGGCAATGGAAGGGGAGAGATTAGTTTAGGGATTTAGTATCGGGCCTAGTGTGCTTTCAGTTTGGGTTGGAAAAAATACCAGTAATTAAAAGGGGGAGAGACGGGGGGGGAATGGTGGAATTACCGCGGAACCGTATTGTACTTATCCATACGCACCGGGTAAAGTGGACAAGGCCCACCAGGGTGGTACAAAGTACTTATTAATGGAGACAAGATCTTCACCAGCTTCGTTCTGGGGGAATTGCATCGTGGAGATAAGAGTAACTCCAAGGCTACTCTACTGTAGGTACTACATCTATCCACACGATACTCTTGTACAGAGAGAGTGTACCTGTAGCTCATTCCCTAATCTATGCCCCAGAAGCTTACCACCTAACACTGTACAAAATGCTAGTTTGTTAGTTATTTGGACTTACCTCATTCCATAACAGTAACTAACTAACTAGTTAACTATGGTACGTACTCGCTACATGGCACGCACAGAGCATCAGCCACTCAATACCTCCGCCGGTAGCGTGAGTAGTGTCTACTAGCTCCCCCCACCACAGAAATTACCCATTTTCTGCAGTACTCCGTCCATTCTATCAAACCTCCTAAGTAGTACGAGACTGATCGGATACGGTAGGAACATCACCCTGCAGCCAGAGGAGAGTCAACTATGGAGTACCAAGGTACGGAGTCCCTACGGAGTACTTTCCTGTACGGAGGAGGTAGTTGCACAAGGAACAACAACGGAGGGAATCAAATAGCACCTCAGACCAGGGTTCCAAAGGCTCTGAATTATTAGGCCTTAAATCTGATGAAATAAGCGTCTGATGAAACTGTGAACCGCAATACATATGCTCCTTATCTCCATTCTGCTCCAGGTTTCCTCTTTTTAATATAGACTAAAAAAGCGTACCCATAGGGTCCTTCCGAGGGTAGACAGGTCCAAGTGATGATCAGGCGCATGTGAGCAGCGCACATCGCAATTCCAGCTCATCGCACACCCTCCCTCACTAGCATATTCTCCCAGAGTCCATCAAGTTTGGACCATGGCAAGGCCTAGACTGACGGCGTGGTTTTTAGCGTGCTTGTGTTCCTGGATACGGTGTGGGGATAGCCTAAGTGCGTGGTGATACGGGTGGCTACCCTCGCCGCCTCGTCAGGGCCTAGCCGGCACAGCCGTGGCAGTAACAAAGGAAGGGATCAACAAGCAGTTGGGATTATCCATACTCCGTAGTCTAGTCGGATTTTCTCGTTTCGTTTCCTTCCAAGTGAGTTCCACACAATATGAAGCAGACACAAAGGAATGTGCGTGATCAACAGAGTGTGCATCACTGATCACAGTCCGAAGACTAGGACCGATCAGGCCGACTGCGGTCGACTTGGCTGTCCTCCGTCCGCCCCTTTTTTAGGCCAGTTACACTGACCATCCACTGTGTCTCACCATCACCAGTTTCTCAAATGTCAGTTTCTCGTTGGTTTGGTACGGAGCTCTATGGAGCATTCTCAACTACTAACTACTTCTGCGGCTCCTTCGTACTATGTAATATGTTATCACTCTCAGAGTGGTCCCAAGTATGTTCTTAGGTAGGCCCTCAGCAGAGGTGCATCAGTTTTAGCGAGAAGCACTATTGGCCTTGTGCGGAACCTTGTACGGAGCTGGCACAGAAAAGATGCTCACCGAAAGATTCAACAATGCTGAGAGCTGACTCAAATCTTAGTAGCAGTCGGTGTGACAACCAACTGCTAGAGGCCATCAGGATTATAGCCCGAAATCCATTTGCATGAATTCTGGCCATAGTTCTCCATAGCATCGGTCAGATACCACTACGTTGGTACTATGCCTTCTGCGTCAATTCAACCCAATCCTAGACTTGCTCGGATTCTCCGCCCTGACATGAATAGGAATGCCAGTCTAACCATTCAATTGCGAGCATTCTGGGGCTGAAACAATCCTCATTCCATCCCTTGTGTCACAACAGTCAGCAATCAGTAAGAACACAGCCAAAGGAGCAGGGGACAGCATACTCCGTAAAATGAAAAATAAAACACGTGGTGCATCATTCCTGATCGAGTTTTGCTTTTTTGGGGTGAACCTGTGTCTGGTCTCTTTTTCGGTTGGTTCGGAACTTTAACCCATTCTGGCCAGGATGATACCTAACTAGTCGTGCGAACTGCGAAGTGCGAAAGCCGAGAATATCCGATCAGCCTGATCGACAAGTAGATACTTTGATAGGACGAACCGAATAACCGTGCGTTCTATCCACTGTCCAGCTCTGAATCTTGAGGTCTGCGTTATTCTATTTTTGATTTAGTATTTTCTATTCCTGGTAAACGCCATGACTCCTGCATTCATAAATTTATACCAGAAGAAATGAAGAGACCAATTTTTCCTGGCGATTTGCATGATCGACTAGTCCAATGATGATATGCTCCATATGGAAGTAAAAAGAGTGACACCAGACCAATGGAAAGCGTCACATTTTCCCCTTTCCAATAAAACGGATGAAAAAAGGCCAACATGTAGAAACGGCTGCTTCAGCCATGTCGGTTGAACCAAGGACCACAGGCGACGCTATTCCTGTTCCTGAGAAGCGGCTCCACAGATGTCCATACTCCATTGGCTGATAACCGAGATCTTGGCGTTCGTAGCCAAGAACCAGTTCCAGACTACCAGACATGCAATCATGCCTACCTTATTGGAAAGAGTACTAAGGTAGGTACTACTCCGTACCTTGGCCCAGAATTGGCATTCCATAATCATTCCGGTGACTATCGTCTTGGAATTCATAAATATCAGCCTTAGTGTCAATAGGCTTCCACATGAAACGCACGATCTCCACTAGGTCCAATTTTATTGGTGGTACGGAGCATTACTCATTGCCATGATGCAATTATTGGGAATATACTGAATACGAAGAACGATCCAGTCTATAAGACCAGTATGTTCCATGACAAATACTGCAGGAGAAGTGTGTAGGATCCCAATATTCTAGCCATGTGGTCATGGGTGATCGAATTCCTTGTATACAGTTACCAGATATATATATTACGCCAGACTAGCCCGTAGCAGGCTTCCCTTGCGACCGTTGCAAGTCCGCTATCTAGGGAGAACAGCCTCGCCTCGACATATTAGAATCCTCGATCTATAACCGAGAGTTCCGATTGTCCCGAGTAACCAATCCCGAGCATTCAATCTCAACATCCGTGCCAAGAGGCAATGTTTTAACTGCCACACATGTGCGCGCCTGGACCATCGAGTAAGAACAGGGATGTCACAACTAAACAGACGACATAGGCCATGGACAAAAAGAACCTCGACATACTGGTTTGGGATCCGCAAAGAAGGAACTGTAAACCTCGTTCACAGCAGTGAAATCTCCCATATCCGCTAGGAAGATGTTCACCTTCACCACGTCTTGGAGACTTGAACCACCCGCTTCAAGGACGGCTCCCAGATTTTGAAGGACTTGTTTCTGGGCCTCATGAGCCTGAGGCATTCCAAAACAACAAATTGAATTGAATTGGAACTTACTGCGCGGTTTTGAATAGGACCTTCCACCATCTTCCCTGTGTTGGGATCCACTCCCACCTGACCAGAGCAGTAGACCAGGTCCCCAGCAATCATACCCTGCGAAAGGAAAGGTGGAGGCAGGGGGGCCTTTTGGGTTCTGATGGGGGTTCGTGCCTTGGACATGGTATATTGCTGGGATTGATGCGTATACCGTGGAGCAGTACGGAGTAACTAGGGGTGGTAGTGGGAGTCATCCATCTTGATGTCATTCATTTCGCGGGGACCTAAATAAGTTACCCCGCTGCGAGATGACTAATAATATCCCAGTCAACACGGACAATTGTCGCTGGGATTATGAAATACTCCATACAACAATTTCAATTGACGCTATCTTGACCCTGTTTATATTAAATTCTTATATTATCACACATTCCATGCTGTACCCGTCCTGCACGCTGTGCCATCTACCTATACAGCCGAACACAGAGAACTAGCTATATATTATCTCCCTAGCCAAGACCCACAACATCCATTTTGCTACAAGTACACATCCAATAACTTGTACATGTTTCTAGGAGATCGCAGACTCTCTAGAAAGCCAATTGTACTTCAGAGTACGCTGCAAGTACTTATTTATTGTCCAAGCCACCAACTTAGCATGGCGCGTGCCCTCAACAGACCCCCCGTCTTCTACCACTAGGGTAAACAGTAAACAAAGAACTGTTTATACACCCTGGTCAGGGGAATAATTTAATAATTATTCCTCGCCACGCTGTAGCCGAAGCACTAAAGACATGACGTTATATATTGCCGAAGGCGCCAGACTAGTGTACTGCTTTGCTGCATTGTAACCCTATCAAACTGCTATCTTAGTAAGTATACTCCATGTGGAAGCGCCCAGCTTTTCAACGCTCTTTACTAAACATCATATTACTAGTCCCTGATACTAATTTACTGAAGTGTACCTGTACCTGTCCAATGTGACTTGTCGTATTTTGGGGTAACGCCAGTGCAACCATGAACCGTAATATTGGATATCGATCACCAGTTAATTAAAGATGACGACCGAGCTATACATCTAATTACATTGGCAAATTACTTGACTTCCCTGTATAGTTACTTGGTATGCTCTCAACGAAAAATTAGAGGTACAGCGCGGTCTTCTACTTGTAAACATGTGGACAAAGCGCAATCTCAACTTGTACTTTGCCCAGGCTACCATGTCCGTAGGTGCTACCATAGCTATTGATGTTACGTACCCATAATTCTATCCAACAGTCCGTGGCTTAATATCCCTAATTAAATTACAAATATTTGTTTATTTATTTTCAGTTATTGCTACGTCATGACTAGGACGTGGCAACCCATCTGATAGTTCCGATGTGTTCTCTGGGTTTGGTCTCGCATTATTTATGGCAATAAAAACTATGCTAGTATTGGACGGCTTCATAAAAGTGTTGGATTGGAAGAGCATTACCATATAAGTATAGTTAGAACAGTGGATAGTATGCCTGTACAAAGCTATGCATATGTTGTATATATTTACAGACATATACTCATCTGAAAATCAACGCTCTCTACCAGGAATATATCCAAAAAAAAAAAAAAGGGGGGGTAGAAACAATCAAGAGGAAAAAGGCAATAAGGTATAGAACACCAACAATGACCTCTAGAATGCCATGCAAAAGAAGATCCTCCGGGAAATTCTACATGTTATCTTCTCCCCAATGACTCCGGACCTTAATCCAAGCATCACGGTCGCCTTTTCCCTCTTCGGCGGTCATACCAACCCCTAGACCCCTCTCAACCCACTGCTTACTGCCCATTTCGGATAGACGCGAGAGCGCACGGGCAAACGCGAAGCGCTCCTCGTCGCCGCTGAATATGGAGTTGGACTTGAGGGCTTTCATCGAGAGGCCCAGGTCGTCCATCATCATGCGCATTGCATCCGACAAATCACTACCGTCGGCCTCATCAAGTGAGCTTTTCATTTCGGATTCGGAGATAAAGAGGTTAGTAAGCGGCACTGCCGTGGTGAGAACAAGTTTAGCCTAAGTCTGTCAGCAGATGTGGTAGCAGTCGTGGGCGTCGAACAGTCATGAACGCACCCTACTTTCATAGACAGCATCGATAAAGGTGATGAATCGCCGAGCGAGGTCACGTTGATTGATGTTCATTCCTGGGACGCCGGTGATAATGAAGGCATCGTAATTCCGGACCAGCTCCAGGTAATCAGCCGCTCCAGTGGCGCTGCCAATCAGCTGCTGAAAGCTGAACTTGGCAGCTCTGCCACTGGCCAAGGGCACCTGGATCTTGCGACCCCAGACCTCCTGTGTGGTGGGGTGCGGCGGGTCGTTGATGGGATCGCCCAAGAAGTCGAACCATTTCTGTGCATGGCGGTCTGCATCCTCACCCAGAGGGTGATAGTAAACGCCTGATGGAGGGCGGGGGATCTTGCGATAATCCGTGGGCGAGTTCAAGTTGATCACGGCCAGAGCGGTCTTCAAGAGGTTGATGCATGGGATGAAGGACTCTCGCTGGATACCGTTCTTATACAAGTCATCGGGGTGTCTGTTGGACGTAGTAATAAGTACAACTCCATGAGCCATGAGGGACTCGAGTAGCCTAAGCAAATCAGCCGCCAATTGATATTACCTCCTCATACACAAAACTTACCGTCTCAGAATCATCGCATCAGCCACATCGGTGCACTGAAACTCATCAAAGCAAAACACGCTCGACATTTCCGCAATATTGGCCGCCACTAGGGGCAATGCATCAAAATCGTTGCCATATTTCATTTTCACCACGTGCATCCGTTTATGTACATCCTGCATGAAGTTGTGGAAATGGATACGGGACTTTGATGAGATATTGGACGGCAGCGTATCGTAGAACAGATCCATAAGCATTGTCTTCCCGCACCCAACATCTCCGTACATATACAAGCCTTTGGGAAGGGATTCCGGGACCGTCAGCTCCTCCTTCAGCTTACCCCGTGCGAAAAGAGAGCCCAAGAAAGATGCCTTGGGCTTGGGGTCCAGCGATTCAACTTTCGGATGGACGACCGGGGGAGGGTTGTAGGATCGTAGCCTTTCATAGAGGTCTTGAAGCTTCTCAATGATTTCTGTGGACAAACCCCGAGTGTCAGTCCTCTCGTTCCCCTATTGACAGACAAAATACATACGTCGCTGATGAGGATCATCCCGCAACCGACCCTTCTGCACCCTTAAATCATATTCCTGTAGTGGACCACCCTGAGGCCCAGCTGTGGCGTCTGTGCCTTTCTCCTTATCGGCATTGGCCGCAACCCCCGTTGCGAATCGTCGCACATTCAGGCCACGCTGTAGCTCTCTCTCCCCCAACTGGCCATACACTCGACTATCTGGTAGTGTCGCCCGACAACCTTGCCGGTTACCTTGATGCAGATGCGCGCCCCTTCTGCATTCCCTGATGTACGTTGGCGTCGTACCCCGGAGTGCGGCAAGAGGTAAGAATACCTTCCTGCGCCTCAGAGCGCCCGGCAGATAGTCGGCGCAGAGTTTCGCAGACGACCCGCTTACTGACATCTAGTAAGCGGTGTTTTTCCCCAACGATTTTTTTTTCTTTTGGCGCCTGAGGTCCAACGCATACAGCTATTGCCGCTACAGTATGGAAACGCTGAGACGGGATTCTTGCAGGAGGAATAGGACGTCTCTCCTCCCGGCTGGGAAATACTCGGCGAAACGCCGATGGGCACAAGGCGAGGGGAACAGAAAGAAAAGTACAGAGTAGAACACACCGAACAGCGGCCGATTAAAGAGGATGAACTATACACACCAGTGTACAAGGAAGTTAAAATGGCTACGGTTGAACTTAATTCCGCTTGTAACCAGGTGATATGTTAGAATGGGAAAGAAGCATTGCCCCAAACCCGAGGCGAAAAAGAGCCAGTCTTTCCGAGTCAGTGTCATGTGATCGAGACTGGAAACCCGCAAATAAATCCGATCAATGCCTTCAGAATAATCTCCTAGAACTAGATATTGCACTCGAATGCTGCTCACGAATTCAATCATTGAGAGAGAAATAAGTGGTTAACGAATCCCACAGTGGCTGTATATGCAGGTGAAGGGTTATGTACATATAATCGACTGTGCATCAGGAAGGGTATGTAAATCAACAAGACATGCAGGAGCCCACTGCGTATAGTAGAATCAAATGCAAATACAGAACATCAAGGAGATACATAGTAACATAACATTTCGGACGTCTCGTTCTTAATCATGCATCACTCAAATAATCAAGATCAGCCCTTGGGGGCTGTGGGCTCATCAGAAAACATTAGAGACCATAACACCGGTGCACCAATGAACAGAAGCAAAAAAAATAAAAATAAAAATAAAAATTTGGAATAACAAAAAGAAATAAAATAAACCAGTCATAGATGATCAACAAGTCTATTGCAAAATGTCGAGGGGAAAATTATGTCTATGCAAGCTCCTGCCGAGCGCCCTTAAACGAGACCAACGTAGAGTGTGAGTTTGGAGTTGCGTTGGATGGCAGTGTCAAGATCACTATCGCTGACAAGATCAATGTATGTGCCAGACGGTTCATCTTTGTACTGCACCGCAATATCTTCTTGTATTTTGAGGCGATCCACGAGCTTTTCCTTAAGCTGCAGGACGCTGATGTCGCTGGGGACTCGTATGGCAATGAGATCATCCTGGAAAAATACCTTGACCTTCATTGCGCCACTACTCGACGTGGTCGAGACCTGTGTGATCGAGCTCGGCTGTCGGTTCATCGGTGGAGGACCGCCATTGCTGTGGGATACGGAGAGTTGTCCCCGCTGGTGTGCATTCATTTGAGCTTGAGAAGACTGGCGGGACGCGCTCCGTGGTGGTTCCTGCATGGATGACTGATGTGAGCCGCCGGAGAAGCGAGTATCCTCGCCAAATGCGTTGGGGTCGATCTCAAAATCACCCGCACGTGGGGCAAAAAGCTGTCGAACCAGTTGACAGCGGGAAATGTGAGGAGGCATAGATAAGAGTTTTTTGATGTACTCGTCCAGGTTCTGTCGGCGTCCATTGGAGATGGCATCCGTAACGTGCGTAACGGGACCAGGCATGAAAGGTAGTGTTCTCGCCTTCCCTCGATTGCCAGCTTCTTCCTCAAACTGGGTCAAAAGGGCAATTTGGAAATCGTAAAAGTCGTGATAGTATCGAGACAATTCCCAGCAGCGGCCATCTTCCATCTTCGCCTCGATGATGTACCAGTATTTATCATTATCGAAACAGTAACGTGGGATTGACGCCGATACCGGAGCCACGAGGGACTGGCGATGGTGGTTTTGCGGCGGGGGTTGAGACATGTGTTGTGCGACGGACGCTTTGCTAGCGTTGCGACTATGGTATCCCTAATCCCGATGGCATTAGCACATTTGAGCCTTACCGTCAAACCCGAAGGATGTGTGTATATCTGCGACTCACATAAGTGTTGCCATTCTGGCTCAAATGGCCCATACTTTGGTGGCCCGCGGACGTCTTCTCGGCTCCAGAGGTGGCAGACTGCATGGGGGACCCGACCGTATCAATCTTGCCCAGGGTGATACTGCTATTTTTGTACTCTGCGGTCATTTTCTTCCACTCCTCCACCTTGGGCACCCCGGCACGTCGAACGGCCTCTAGAGGGTCTGTCACTGCCTGGCCCGATTGCATGTCCCTGAGTTCGATGAAAGACACAGGGATGAGACCGGGGCCACCCAGACGACCGATAGGCTTTGCGACAAACCATTCTGGATTTGACTGAGCAATGACGATGATCGCTTCACCCGCTTTAGCGTCAAGTTCATCAGGTCGCTCAGCCTGAAAATCGTACTGCACAATGCCATAGACCATGGGGCTCGAGCCCTTTCCCAAAGTCGACATTCTGGGAAAAACGTTCTGCTTTGGCGAGATAACGGAGTCTGGTCCGGAGAAGGTCGCTGAAGCTCGATCTGAGAAGCCCGAGTCGTGATGCTCTTTCTTCTTATGAAGGTCTACTGATCCCCCACTGTTTCTTTCGTTCTTGCCAATGACTTCGAAAAAGGACACAGGAACCAACCCCCTGGCACTAGGGATGAGGGGATTGCACGCTTCGTACCAATCCAAGTCGTCCTCCCTGCTGATGACGTGAAAGAAGTCTCCCTTGCTAAACGCCAACTCCTGGGAATTCCCGGGTTCTGGTTGGTAGTCGTAAAGAGCCTTGATAACCTACGTGCAGGACAGGGATGTGGTTAATACATGCGCGTCAAGACGAAAGGGAAGGAGTTAGGACAATTAAAGCCAGTGGTGGGGGGAGGGAAGCAACAGAACAACATAAATGTAAAGGCTGTGCTTTTCTTTTTCCCATACAGAAATAATAAGTATATTTTTATTTTTTAAAAAAAAAAGAAAAAAAAAGGAGTTAATGATGGGAATAATAAAAAGGAGCTAAGTGTTGAGCTGGGAAAGAAAACAAACAAAGTAAGGTTCAGAAGGTTAAATATTATTATTAAGAGGGAAAAAAAAGGAAAAAAATAGCCTACGTACCTTTTTCGGAGGCAGAATCGCAATGGCGGACTTGGGGGTTATGGAGAGGTGGTGGTGGTGGGGTTTGGGGTCTTTTTCCCCTTTGAGAGACCGTCTGATGGCCTAATTATTTGAATGTTAACGAATGGTGAATAGTGATGGATGATGCTTGGTGGTGTTGGGCTCTAGCAAGCGACAGTCGAGATAAACGAGGGGCGGGAGAGGGCGAAGTGAAACGAGGGGCGACTGAACAAACACACCTTCATTCTTCAGGTGAACGAACTAGTTAGCGCCGAGGTGGTCGGGGGTTCGAGGGTCTCAGTTCCGCACGTTGTTGGTTCAAAGAGAGGCAGGGTAAAAAAAAAAATATATATAAAAATAATAATACACCATCCAATAGAACTCTAATAGTAATATCTCCGCCACCAACAAGGAAGTAGAAAAAGGTGGTAGGTAACGGAGAATTTAGAGATAGAGAAAGGGGGGAAGCGACAGGGAGTTAGAGAAAACCAGATCCCAAGAAGGTGAATGAGAGAGAGACAGAGGGACAGATAGGGAAAAACAAAAAGAGAGAGAGAGAGAGAGAAGAGAAAAGGGGAGAGATGGAAAGGGAATCAGGAGTGAAGGACCAGGATGAACGAGGGTTGTAATAATGGCGATAGTAGTTTGCAGGTACCTGGCTTACTCTGTAGGAAACTAGATAGATAAAAGTAGCCAATGTTAGTGCCTAGTTGTCGGCGCAGGAAGTAGTACTTCGCAGCAAATCCTGCCGAAGATAACTCTGATGATAATGCTGCTGCGGATAGTATGAATACTGCTTGGATGATGGCAGAAGAGACCACTGGTTTCTCTTTGCTTTCTGGGATGTTTCACTAGGCTCTTCTTTCTTTTTTTGGCCCTTTTTCCTCTCTCCGTGTTTCAACCACAACCACGGATGGATCGGTGTGGTTGATCTAGAATTTTGCGACAGTCCAAAAAAATAGTGGCCCGCTTTGTGATTCCCCCGCCCCTTAGGTTAGGATAGGTTGGGTTAGGCTGTTTGGTATTGGATGGATGCGCAATAATAGTACGCAACCAGATGACAGCCCTGGTGAGACACTTTTCTTTCTTCTTCCCTTTATGTTTCGTCTTATTTCTATTCTTTTCTCTCTGAGGTCTTCGCTTGCTCGGGTATATAACAGAAAGAGGAGAGCTCAGCGTGTGGGTGGTAGGGTGGCTGTGGTCAAAGTGAAACTGGGAGGACGCGCTCGTGGGGTTGAATCCGGTGGTGGCTCGATGGTGGCGGGATCGCAAAGCCGGTTGGTTGGATCGTGGTGGCACTGGGTGGAATGGAACTTATGGATTGTAAACTGGCCTTGTTCGAATGAGATTGAAAAGAAACGTAAGCACTTTGTACGTGGAATCTCTCGATTTTGATGGCATCGGTTTGGAGAGACTTGGCAGCCTTGTTAATTAAATTAATTTAACCAGTCAATGGAAAGAGATCTGAAGATTTTAGATTAATTAATTAATTAAATAGGTTAGGTAAATGTACACTGTCCAATGCAGTACCGTATAATACAAGAAATAAGTGGATTCTACGGAGTACAGTACTTAGTTCTCATTTGTATGGATCCCTCTTCATTGTTTTCTTATTGGAGGGGGAATAAAGGGACTATAAGACAGTATTGAAAGAACAAGAAGCAACTAGTGGGAATTAGTATTCATGACAGGCGGGGTAGAGAATCTTAACGTCAAGTACACTGGTAAGAGATCTATGGAGTAGAGAAGTCACCAGATATGCCAAAAATTAAGAGAGACGGTCCTGTACAGGATGGTACCCACCGATCAACAATCGTCTTCATCTTGGTAACATTATTTCGTTCTTTAGTCTATTTCCATAATCATCGGGAGTTGCTCCCGGCTGTCACTTGTACGCTACTAACTTGACTAAGGTTAGCACTAGCTGTCTAAGGCTAGTCTTGTGATTCAAATCCTGGTTGGTCCTAATCTCCCACTGCTTTTACACAGTAGTGTTGTTGGGCAGCTGTGGAGATAAGTGGTTCTTGCCCATGGTACAGAGTTACACTACATTTCTTGTCCTCTAGGAAATGCCTCTGGTAGATAAGGGTGGAATGTACTAGAAAAAAGGATAATCCCTCTAGTACCACAGTTCCACGTTTTAAGCGGCACATGACAGCAAGAGACGTGTATGATCACATGATCTTTTACTTTGTTATCATCTTTCGGAGCTTAGTAGCTTCAATGTCCACGTCAAGAGGAACATGCCATTTTAACCTATAGTTAATGGCTCGGAAGGGGTTTGTCTATACATGCAGTGTCAGGTATGTTAGCCTACGTGTGTGCCCTATGTCCTATACTAGGACAAAATCTGCATGGGGGCATTTTGCAAGGCTGAGAGAAAAATTACATGTGCGGAATTAGGGTTTTGAATAATATTAACCTTGGACTAGATCAACATACCTACACAGTAAGATTGCATAATCTCCGTACCTATGGTAAAGGGACCTTAACCTAAAGCCCTCCACTTACTCTATCTCTGTACTTAGTGGAACAATGTCCCATGGTTAATTTCCTTCAGTTCCATGCATCCTACTTTCTCCATGATGATCACCGGGTTTTGGGGGTACGGTGTTTCGAGGTTGGAAATAGGAAGGGAAAAAAAAGGAGGAAAGAAATACAGTGTGTACTATGTCATAGTATTACATCCATACATGAGATCTATGTCACCTTTCAGAGCTGCATTATGCAGTCACCCCGACAAGTAGATCTTAATTACATCTAGATCTGTCCTCTTGCCAATATGTATTATTATAGAGTGGGGGCAAATTTTCGCCTGGATTGAGAATATAATTTGTGGGGCCAGTACATATACATGTACTTCTCAAAATACGTACAGCATACACCTAAGAATCATGTACCTTTTTTTCTTTTCTTTTCTTTTCTTTTTTTTTGCATTAAATAAAAGAATTCTGCTTAGAACCTGCTTCGGTTTCTTGCCTCTTAGACTGTACCCGTACATACACTTGTTTTGGTGGGTCATCACTATGCTGCTCTATGTAGACACCTGTCAAGATGTTTGTATAGGTGCTACATAATTGGAACCGCGGCTAATAATGCAGGTAGGAAGGTACTGAAGCAGTGAAGATAAACGGCTCTCTTCTGAGTATATACTCTGTAATCTTGCCGGTCTGAAGAATCCCGTCACTGGCCCTTGAATCATCAACGTCCGTCCGCGACGGGCATTGTCTTGTGATGGGCAGATGACATCATCTGCACGCTCTAGTTTTGGTGGTAGGTTGGTCGGTACGTAGTATGCTTTCTTATAATCTTGCCTGCGTTTTAGGTCTTCCCCCACAGCCTCCATATAAATGTATATATAGAAATTGATGTAACATCGCGGCACCAGGTGAATAGTTTGCAAGTCACTGTTAAGAGCTACAAGGTCCATGAACCGAAGATAGGCAAATACGTTGTATTTCAGAGACCATTTACTCACGAAGAATAGAAATGGAGAGACCAGAAATGGGCCCAATAATTAACCGAAGTCAGTCTCGGTATACCCACCCCAATCTCACGCCCATAGCCAATCCAGTGTATAAATTTTTTTAAAAACATACTATCATTGCTTCCGGAGTCAAAAAGGGTATATAGATCTTCTTTAGTCATAAGCAAGGGCCATGGGACGCCAATATTGGAAACGGTGTAGAAAGGAAGTAAAAGGGGGGAGGGGATAGGGAAAAGAGAAGACCGAAATAGGCATGCATTCACAGGAAATGGGATGCATGGTGACGTGATGACAGGCTGGCTATGTATGTGAATGAGGGCGTGAAATTAAAACTATTCAAGCGTAGGAAATTCAGATCTGTCCCTTGATGTCGATAACTTGATGAGCCTTAGCTTTTGCAAGTTCGAATAACTGGTTGGCCTTGCCTCCAGTAAGCAATTTTACAGCTCCATCTTTCTCCTGGAGTAAGTCTTCAGAAGTATTATCCAGAATAAAGCGCGCACTTTGCTCATCAGACTCGAAGCCCAACTCTTCGGTAATAAATCGAATTTTTACGTCAGGTTTGTACCTGTTCCTCCAGAGTTAGCACAGATAGCAAGCAACTGCAATATGAAAACCACGCTTTACAGATGGCCGCAAGCGCGGTTAGTCGCTCCCGATCCACGAACATATCCATAAGGTAAGCGCCCATGTTAGGAGTATCCAGATAAAGCTGAAAGAAACGGTGATAATTTCCAAGGGCAATGGCAGACCGGACATCCAGGGCATGTTTCACAGCAGAATCCCGCTTATCTGCTGGTGTTAGATCTGCTAAGGCGTCGTTCATGGCCGTCCAGTTGCGGGTATGAATGAAATAAAGGATACGGTACGCCTTGAATTCCATAGGGTGCCCACCAAGCTGCTGGGCATATAATGCCCGCAGCTGGGTTTGGCACTGGTTATACTCACCAAGATCTCCTTTCTCAAGGGCGATACGAGCATGGATCTCATACACACTCACGGTGAATTCGTTTCTGATATGCTGTACGGTCAAATCCTGTCGTAATGATTTGAACTGATCACATATGTAGCCATAGTTGTTGTCGCGTTTCCATTTTTTCTTTAGAAGATCCAGTGTCTTGACCAAGACTGGGAGAGGGCGAACTGTATCCGGGTTCGGTGCCGATGTCAAACGGAAGTAGTTCTTCTCTAGATTTTGGCACCTTCCAACAACAGGTCCGTGATCCGCGCTCGGGATAGGCGATTCAGCACGAGATGACGGTAAAGATCCATTTGTGGACAGAGGTTCCTCAAACCGTTTCCTCCGTATCTCCAGATTAGCTTTAGACTTACTAGTGGTTTTATGATCTATGCGTTGTCGTTTGTCTGTGGGGGAATAAGTGACTCGATTTTCAAAAACATTCTGATGGTTAGTTTGCCTCCAGGGTGGACAGCTGTCTTTGTCCCCATGGAACTCGGCCGACTTTCTCTTTTTCGACCAGTCCTCTGGTTTCTGGGAAGAAGCTGCTCTTGGAACAGCCCATGATGATACATTTGAACTGGCCAAGATCCGGTTGCGCTCATTCTGAACCATGACTTGCGGTAGAGGCAAGCTGGCCCAGTCGATCTGATCGAGCATGTTACTCTCTGCTGCTTCGGTGATGACAGTTTTCAACTTCGTCTCCATCTCCTCCCTGCTAACGGAGGAAATTTGGTTTTCTGGTGTGAAACTGCGTTGTACATACAGCCGAACGGGTGCCGGCCACTCTACTCGTTTGCGGGGAGTCGCTTCCGTGGCTGGTGAGGTGGTCGAAACTGAAGCCGGGCTGGCTACTGTTGTGGGGACAAGGCTACGGCGTGCTTGGACCGGGATATATGCTGGGTTGACTATGTCCAAAGATTAGAAACACCAAGATCGATGGGACAACCTGTGTAAGGTCACATACCATGTCCAACGTATGAAGGAACTGTGGTGGTCGCCGATGCAGTGGCACGCCAGGGGGGGGGGCCGGAAGTCATGGTCGAACGAAATCTAAGTCAAGGGGCAACAACCAAAACAGGGATTCGACAAAGAAAGACAAAGGCAAGAAACAAAAAAAAAAAGAAGAAGAAGATGGAAAATGGAGTTCTGATGGTAGAAGGCAGTGAGTATGAACTACGGATTGCTTGGTTCGAGGGAAGAGAGTTCAAAGCACACTATTCCTATAATGAGTAGGCTCCACCACACATAATATGACAAGAACGTAAAACGATATTCTAGTAAAAAGAGCTAGAACGGATATCCACAGTTGAGGTTCAAGTTCACCCTTTCGACCTCGTCAAGAGAAGTAAGGAAGTCATGAAAGGATGCTTCGCTTAAGACGAACTTCCTGGTGGAGATTTTCCTTGGCACTAGAGGTCTCTGTCGGCTCCCGTAACTAGTTAGCTAACTAGTTAGTTATTGGCTTGGCTCTCTTACGTCAGCGCGGGACGACATTGTGATCATGCAGCCGCATATCAGAAGAGAGTAGTTTGGTCTCCGCACCCCATGGAAATCTGAATTGTCACTCTCTTCACGGTCTTATATGGTGGGGAGATGCTGGATGATTTTACTAGATGTTTTTCAAGTCTTTGGATTTAACCACTGCACTCCGCCCCTTACTGTTGCCTGATGAGACTTTACTGTTTGTCCAGGATGCGGTGGGGTTGTATGAAGGGTAAGTAACTGATTATACCTCTCGGTGATTTTGTACAAGAGTGATATGCCTGTGGATACTTGTGTAGGATCTGGCCTCGTGCATTTTGCTTTGTAACTTATGGATGACATCGTGCTGACATCCCTTGACACTGCCAGAAAATACAAAGTCTCCAACTACCAGAATGGTCATGCGTACCTCACGTCCCATCGAGTATGCTATGTGGCTGTTGACGAACCGCGCAAACACTCAGTAGCCGTTGACCTGAAAGAGATTGATAGAGCAGAATATCAAGTATGGGGCAGTCCAGCCTCTATCTCAACACATAGGCTTACTCATAATAGGCAGGCTTCCTTAAGTCATCTCCGAAAATCACCTTGTATCCAAAGCCACTCAAGAACAGGCTTGACGGATCAGGAGGTGCAGGCTCTAGCCCATCCAACTCACAGTATCCACGACTCCAGTCTACGGGATTGCAGTCGCCACATTTCCATACGCCGGTGCCACAGATAAAAGCGCCCACCCCTCAGCGTGTTAACGCTACATGGATCTGTCCCATATGCTCATTCTCCAATCCAGTACCTTCCAACTTTGACCCTTCGACAGCGACCGTGTCCACTAGTATACCACCTTGCCTAGCTTGTGGAATAAGGCCGCCTTTCACAACCATCCTGAAGGCCACCATATCTGCTGCGGCTAGCCGGGAGGGGACTTCGATATACCCGACTATACTTGAACCAGCATCTGAGAATATTGTCCAAAGTAGCAGCGTCAGTAACAGCGTATCAGCTTCGCAACCTGGTCTTTCCATCTCATGTCTCCGATGTACTTTCGTGAATCACCCTTCTCTCCCCGAATGCGAAATATGTGGCGCCCCCTTAAATTCTGCTGGTGCATTTCGAGATGCTGGAGGCGAGCAGAAACGTGCAGAATCCCCGGCGCCTTTTTTTGAACAAGGGACTATTAAAAACACGGAGATCACTGATAGTATCAAATTGTCTTTTCGCGGGGGTGGTGAGAAGACATTTCATGAACGGTTGAAGGGCGCCTTGATTCAACGTAAATGGCTTCTTTACGATGCGCCACCGGTGCCGCAACAACCTTTACGGTCTACCCCCTCTCCTAGCTTGACCGCAACCGCCCCTTATAATGGCATTGTGCCCACCCAGACTCGCTCACCGGCGGTCGGGATTGCAGGCCTTGAGCAGCGAGGGCTAGAGGCTCGCAGGAACAACGAAATGGTTATTGGAAATGCCTTTGAGGACCTCGAAGCACTGATGGCGTCTGCAAAGCAGATTGTCGCTCTTGCCGAAACTCTTGCTAGGGAGTCGGGAATAGCCAATGATGAGAGCTCTGTGGAGGCCAGTACAGTACTTTCTGAATCAGCTGCAGCACTGGGAATGGTAACAACAAAGGATATGCTTGGCTCCGGTGCTGAGAACCTTTATCTTTCGGAACTATCACGGAATCTTGCCGAGTATCTCACTGATGACCGAAAAGGGATTCTACAGAAAGAGGGTGGAATTATAAGCCTTATCGACCTTTGGGCAATCTTTAACAGGTCTCGGAATGGAGTGGAACTGGTCAGCCCTTCTGATTTCCAGAGGGCAGCAGAATTGTGGGAGAAATTAAGGCTACCAGTTCGTCTACGTCGTTTCAAGAGTGGCCTTCTTGTCGTCCAGAGGTATGACTGGAGCGATGAGAAGACCATCCGCCAGCTCCAGGACTGGATGACAGAGCTTCGGCGTATCCCCCCACCGGAACCCGTGCCTTGGGACTGGCGACTATTTGGGCGTGCAATCACTGCACAAGAGGCAGCACAACGATTCAAATGGAGCGTTGGGGTTGCAACGGAGGAGCTTGAAATGGCTGAGGATAAAGGGATACTTTGCAGGGAGGAAGGTATCGAAGGACTCAGGTTCTGGAGTAACTACATCACGTTGGAACAGGACCCACAATCCATCGATGACCTAGGAGTTTTAGGCCTGGCTCTTTGATATACATGTCTTGATATATATGCTGTGTATAGGTTTCGCTTTAATTACTAGAGTATTGAGCCTTTGGTTTAAATACTAGCCATCGGAGAGTCCCGTAGTTTATTTTGAGTGCCAGCGAATTCCTGGGACGAGGTCGACCTGGAATGGACAAGCATCTACTGTCATCCATAATTCGATGTATGAGTGGATCTATATGTGTACTGCGTAATATTCGGCAGACCCACTCTCAGATGACCCCGCATGACGGTTGGCGCTCTCTCCGCTTTGGAGTATGTTCATCAGTATACCCCTACATCATCTCTCTCTGTCTACCAGTGCTTCAACTTTGATCATCTCTAATTATCAGCCGTGCATAGTATAAATTTATCTGCTATTCGAAGCCTCGCCTACTCCAACCCTTGGGCCACTGATGTGAGCGGACTGGTCCTGGACCGTCCCAATCTGGTCAATACCTGCTGCTCTACCTTTCGTTGGTATAAGTAAACTAGCAAGTTAGCTACAGGCTGCCGCAATCAAACCTGTCACCATGGATCTCACTGCATTATTATTAAACCCAAGATCTAAAGAGGTTTCTACGATCTTATCGAGAAACGACCGCCGGATTATATACCCGACTTGTTCACGACACCTGAAACCATCAATCCAAACCCGTTTGCTATGGAAAGGTACTGGAAAGATACATGAAAGCAATAAAACCAATTCCCAGCGGGAGACGGGGAAATATCGGCGGACTTTTTTGTTCAGGATATATGGCAGAACTCCTCAGCTTTGGCGGACTCAAGCGGCCTACAATCGCCACCATCGGCAGTGGAACCTAGGAAAGGATATGAATTGGCCCAAATTGATATTTCAAGACTCTAACATCGGACAAAATTCTCAGAAGCGGTTTTGGTGGGATGAAAGAGCCCGTGCACGGCAGAGGATGGAACAAATCAAGAAGGAGATAGAGGCCGATCCTTATGGAGTGCTGTTTGGAAGGAGGCTGGAGCCTTTCAGCGCTTTGAATAAATTTGAAGACGTTTTTGCATCTTTCTATCGTTCGCTTTTCGGTCTCGACAAGGCTGAAAACTTCCGATCCTTCGACACGACAGCGCATAGGAAGACAGCCAAACATGCCTCTGCAGAGGTTCCCAAAAAAGATAGTCAGTTCAAACAACCAGTGGCTGATAGTACTGCAAGCTCCCTACAGGAATTCAATACGGATAATCTCGAGTTTGACCCTATCAGTGGCCGCATGGTACCAAAGGGATCGAGTGTCATTGATGTGCCTGAAGAGAAAGGGAATGTCAAAGACGCAAGCCCAGCAAATGTGCCTGCCAAGAATTCCGAATCGTACAACGAACGCACTGGTTACCTGTCCTCCATTGATCGGCCGGATGCCATATCGCAGTTTCAAACATCAGACGCTGAGACTCCCGGGTATTCCTGCAACTCCGGGACTTCGCGGGAGAAAGTAAAGTTGGTGTTGGGGCCAGAGGACAATAAAGGATTAAAGGAATCCCACAAAGATCAAGCAACGAGGGAAAGTGAATTATCTGAGCCTCGAGAGGTGTGGAGAGAGAACCCGATCGAGACGTCAAATAATGAATTTGACGAACACAAACCACTTCGGTCTATGAACAAGGATACGAGCCATGACAAGTGCGATGGAAATGAAAGCTTCGTACCCCCACACCTGGGCTTTAATGCTAAGATTGATCCGGTGTGGACGAACTCTTCAATTTGCGATTCTTCGCAGCATACGGAGACAATGAGAGAGGAGAACGAGAAAGCGGAGGATTTGGATATCTTGAACGCCAGCGACATCCGCTCTAGTTATATTTCTAAAAGGTTCAATACAAGTCCGGAGTCACAAAAGCGAATACGCGAGGATTTGGATGATGCCTTTGATGCATATGTTGACCCGGCCAGCGACATCGATATCAAACGTGTCCGGGGAAGATACAAACATCTCGAGTCTAAACAACAGCTGGATGGAGCAACCACCGGAACTGAAGGCTCAAATGTGGAGTCATTCAAAGAATCCCATCCAAACAGCAAACGCGAAAATGCAGGGCCTCCAAAGCAATTTGAGCTGTCACATAGCATGCAACAATTACCCCCAGAAAGCACCTCATGTACCGAATCGTACTGTGTTCTTGCATACGATCCTTCCACTCATGAAGTGACGCAAGCAGAGGCAATGTCATCATTGCAGAAAGCGAGTGAAACACCTCATCCTAGCGAGGTTCTCTCCCGACTAAACAATCTATCCAAGTTTTTGCCATATTTCGCAAAACTGAATTCTGATGGCTATGAGATCGTGTCTGGCAGTGGTGACGTGCTTGTATTCAGGAAAGTGCTCGATACTGGGAACTACGATACTGGCTCTTCTCTTGAACAACTTGCAAAACAGGAGCAAGAAGTCAAAGCATATGTAAGAAACGAGCCCCTCTTAGATGAGGAGTCTGTGGAGAGATCAGGTCTATTCTTGGGACAACGTCCCGAGCAAGAAATCAACGCTTCTAGCCCCCCCAGACCGCTAGGGAGGCCTTCTGCGTCTGATGAAGAATCCTTTCCGAAGACTCAAACTACTCCCAATGGCAGGTCTAGAATCGGTCAAGTTTTGCGCAGAATGTTCATTAGCGGCGTTGCCACAGCGGCAACGTGTTATGCTCTAGGTGTTGTGGGTGAATATTTTCGCACGGGTGGTCAAGATGGACTAGGTATCGATGCGTTCACCGAGTTTGAGTCGGAAAGACGACGGAGAGAGGCCCCGTAGGTTGAGGAGGAGTTGTATAATATTCGTTCCTAGGTAGCATGATATGAGCCTCAATATGTACGATATAACACACCCCTATTGTCAGTTAATGAATAATCACAACTCCATTTACACGTGCCTCTCATTTATTCCCACTTTTTAACACTCCCAATTCTGCCCAACACTCATTCAACTTGTGGAAACGAGCCCTTAAGGGCCATTAAGAACCACATCGTCATCGTCATCGTCATCGACATCGTCATCGACATCGTCAACGTCTTGCCCATCGTCATTCTTATCTTCCCAGACCCATTCCCACCATGGCTGGCGAAAATCTTTAAAGCCTCCAATCCGATCGTTAACCGACGAACGCATTGCCTCTCGTGCCCAGAACCGCTCCCGATCTTCCTCGATTTTCTGCTTCTCCACCTGCTCCAGCTGTCTCTCCTGTTCAGCAACATCCTTTTCCTCCTTGGCCGCTTTCTCCTGGCCCTTTTCATCTTCCGAGCTGGGCTCGTCGCCTTCGTCGTAGGGGTATTGCTCAAAGATATGCTGCAGGACACCGCAGCGAGCACGACCACTCATCATGTACATGATCAACCCGACGATTAGTCTCATCGCGGCGCGGAATTCGCTCTTGATCCATAAATCGTACTCCTGGCTCCCTAGGATGCGAAATACACGGAAATCACGCTCCCCATCCGCTGTGGACAGTTTATCCCATTCTACCTGCTGTGTGAAACGCTCTATGTTCTGCTTCGTATAGAAACGTTCGTTGGGGTTCTTGGCGATGAGCTTATTCAGTTCGGAATCGGATGATGATGGATTGTGTCTGCCGCTCCATAGTCTGGAAGTCTTGTGGCCTGGGAATATGCCGCGGAAGATATGTAGTCTTGATCCGTGAAGGCCAATAAGGTATACTTCCTGGTCAGGAAATTTGTCTCCGGGGGGATGCAATCGGTGGATATGAAGGAGTAACTGTGCTAGAAGAAGTTTGAATTTCCCTTCTAGGGCGGACTCGAGCGATTGTTTCTGCTGTGTTGTCTATCCAAGCACATCAGCTAAATCATGTAGTTTTAAGGAGGAGGATTCGCACCGTTGATATAGGAAGAACCGCTCGACTACAAGGTGCCTGTGGATGAGAATCAAGACAAAGGATTCCAGCTGTAAAGGGTGCATCGCTGTGTTTCTCACGATACCCAGTCCAGTATTCCATCTGACAAGTGAGCAATCTTGGGCTATTTATTGTCAGTGAACACCTGCTTAAGAGGATATAGGAAATAGGGTACTTAACCAGTCATTATACCGTACTCACCGAAGAAAAAAGTAGGAAAGGTTATCCTCCATATCCCGCGAGATATTTAACATATTCATGACCTCGTCCAGAAGAGCATAAACCACCTGACCCTGTATCTTCGCCACGTCATTGAAGTTGAACCTGCGATTACTACTCTCACAACGACCACCATCGTTCTCATACAGACCCTTCCTGAACTGGGGTGCCTTCTTAAGCGTCTTATATACCCCTCGGAAACGAATATCGATCTTGGACCATTTGCTCAAGTTGACGTGGCGAGCATCTTCCACGCCTCGGAAGACCCAGAAGGTACGTTGGACGACAGCTTAGCAACGGTTAATACAATTCTCCTGCAAAGACGCGACGGAACCTTTGGAAAGGTAGGGGTGACATACAAGACTGATCCGCCTTGCGAAGGTATCGAGCGGGAACAATATCTTCTTGGGGACGATTCAAGAGCACTTTCGCCTTGAGACCGTGTACGTCGATGGTAATAGGAATGTTTTGCTTCGGGGATGTAGCGAGATCGATATCCTGCTCCATGATTCCAGAGTGCTGGACTGGATGATCTGCTGGATGATTCATCTTTCATCGTGGCTGATCGATCCTTAGACAACTTATAAGAAGAGGACAAAGAAAGAAAAGAGAAAAAAAAAGTGTCATTGACAGTGAATGAACCTGTCTTAATACATTGGACAATGATTCCCCGGGGTGTAACTGGGTAAAACACCTACCTATTACTGCACAGTTTGTCTTCTCTGTCCTTTTGATAATTTTCTTTAAATCATTTCTCTCTTCTGTATGGTAAAAATATTACAGTTGCTTTGTTCTAACTATGATTAACAGTCTACCTTGGCTTCTGCCGAATATAAGATATACACTGGAAGTAATTGTCCTTCCAACCTCTCAAAGAATAGACAGAACCTAACTCAAATGGCTCTATCATAGTTCAACACATGGTGTTCGAAGTACATAACTGAGGGAACGCCCTTGCCTCAAGTTTGGTACTATGGAATTGAAGAAGCTAACTACTATACGGAACCGAGTAAGTCATCGGATAGCCAGCAAAAGAATCTAACTTTTGATACAGTTTAATATAAGTTGACAAATTCTTTAAAAATTTTCAAGACTGTAGCATATTCTAGACACAAAAATGGTATTTTTAATTCAATTGACAATCTACTCTTGCTCAACCCTCTCTTCTGATAACTTTGACTTAACGACATATATATTAAGCGACATATCATCGACTTCTATGCTCATCTCAAGCCTGTTTCTGGCATCATGAAATATTGGACTTCATTTGGAAGATTAGCATATCGGGAATGACAATAAGGGGTTTGTCGATCAATATGTCGCAGGCAGGCTTCCTGTCACCGGAACTGGCAAGTATTGGATGGGTCAATTGACCCAGTGGCGTCATGAACATTGTGCAAACCTATTTGTCTTTTCTCGTATTAGTATCAATGGAATACCTTCCATTCTTGTTACGAGCGTAGGCATTAGACAACACATGTGATGTGTAACCAAGCCTTGCTGTTCTTCTTAAGTCGTCAACCTGTTCTCGCTTCATATTCAAGGCGAAATGTTTCTCGGCATTTGAAAACGGGCTCGAGATTCCCCAAACTCACCTGGCCACATTTCACTGTTTATTATTGTTCGTTGATCCTCCGACCATCCGAAGAATCCTCACATTCCAGTCAGGTTCCACCAGGCCTGACCGCTCGGGCTTGAGCTAGCAAGGACGGAAGGGGCTGGTCAAGAAGGATAAAATAGCATAGAATAAAAAAGAAAATATCCGATTGTTCCTTCTGCTGCTTTAATATTTGGGGAAAGTTGGGAAGTACAGAAGTGTCTTTAATCCTTCAATCCTTGGTCAAGCTGTTTGTATCAGAAGATGGTATTCAAAATCTCACGCTCCCAACGTTTGGTAGCAGTCATTGGAATTTCTTCAGCTTTCTTTGTGGCAGAAATCTCAAGTAAGCATACTTAGAATCTCTTCAATCGATAGAATCACTAAAGCACATATTAGCTGGATTCTATACTCATTCCCTCGCATTAATCGCCGATGCCTTTCATTATGTATGGCCGTGAGCTCTCCTAGAGGCTCTTTGCTAATGATTCTAGTTAAATGACCTGGTTGGGTTCATTGTAGCCCTGGTGGCTCTAAAGGTGGGATCTGCTCTATGCCATTGATCCTGTCTTTATTGAAAATCCGAATCCCCAGGTGTCAGAGACGACGGAGTCTCCAAGATCTTTATCCTTCGGGTGGCAACGAGCCCAGTTGCTTGGCGCTTTCTTCAATGGAGCACTTCTTTTCGCTCTGGGAATCAGCGTCTTTTTCCAATCCATTGAACGTTTTGTCTCTCTGCAGCGTAGGTGACGCCATACTGTTCAGCAGTTTTTGCTGATCAATATCTAGGTGTTGACAACCCAAAGCTCATGCTTATCATGGGATCTATTGGCCTGGGCCTTAATATTGTCAGTGCTGCATTTATTCATGGTACGTTTGATATGTATGGCAATAGGGGAGAGCTATATAGTAACGATCTTGGCAGAACATCACCACCAGCATCACCACCACCACAGTCACAACCATAGGGCTCCACCGGGGCTAGAAACCCCTAACAGCGATAATGAGTCAAATTATTGTGAGGTAAGAAGGTCGAATCCAATGATCGAATCCTCATTTCCCACATGCCATCACTAATAATTCCCTTTGGTATTAGCACCATAGCCATAAGCACCAGCTGCAAAGCACTCGAGCAAAAACCCATAGACATGATCTCGGAATGATGGGTGTTTTGCTCCACGTCATTGGTGACGCCATTAATAATCTCGGCGTGATGGCAGCCGCCTCTGTCATCTGGCAGACACACTATGAAGGACGATACTATGCTGACCCGGCAACCAGCATGGGGATCGCTATCATGATCATCATATCTTCTATTCCGCTGGGTACGTTTAACTGATCTGTGAATCCGTCCTGGCAGAGCTGAGCAGTGGGCCATTTAGCGCGAAGATCCGGTCTTATATTGTTGGAAAGTGCACCTACCGAAGTTGATCCTGCAGATGTCAAGCATGATTTGGAAAAGGTGAGCATATTATATCCGATTCACCATACACAGGAGCGATACTAACAACTTTCATTGACGGATGTAGATCCCCGGCGTGGTCTCCACGCATGAGCTCCACATCTGGCGTCTTAACCAGCAGAAGACTCTGGCGTCTGTCCACATAGTAGTCTCTGACCCTTCCGTGTCCCATTTCCTGAAGCTGGCCAAGATCATCAACGAGTGTTTTCATGCGTATGGGATACACTCCGCCACGCTCCAGCCCGAGATAGCACCGCCAAGAGAGATCATCATGGTCGGGAAGGAACCGGAGAAGGCCCAGACCGAGGAGATGGAGGTGCAGAGAGGATCGCTGGAGAGATGCCAGGTGCTGTGTGGAATGAAGTGCGGGGAGTTGACCTGCTGTGGATAAAAAGGGAAAAGACGGATTTATTCCGGGATGTACGAGGCGGTACCATGTGACGTCAATGACGACGGCAATAACAATAATAACAACCCAATGTCTCATCCTCGGCCAATTAAGGAGAAGCCAGATCGTCTCCAACTCTGTCTGCTAAATGCTCTCCACTTGGGGTCTGATTCATGTACTACTAGGTTTCTTTCGGTATCAACCAACAACAACGCGGGGTCAACGCCAGTCCTCCTGATTGGAGTCGTCGTCTTCCGATTCCCGGTGCAAGGATGGTGATGGATGCTGCATACGTTTATTGCCAAGTGGAAAGTAGTACAGGTGGGGAATTCTATCCCAATATAAGGTGTTCGGTATCCCCGGAACCCTCACCCCTCACTCTTATCTCTACAAGCTAGAATAGACATCTCCTTGTGGTTCTCGATTTCATGATGTCCGTCGAAGGTTGGAAATTACAAGCCCAGAAAGCACAAAATATCCTCCAAAACTCCATTCCTACACAATGGCTTCTCCCCACCGATCGATTACCCCCCACCACCCAGAAAAACGTCGAGGATTTCCCTCGAAAGAGTGGTCTGTTTAATGAACGAGAGCTCGCCATCACCAACATGTCCGCCACAGCCCTTGTGGCAGAGATGGGAACCGGTCTCTTGAGCGCCGAGGAGGCGGTGGTGGCGTTTTTGAAGCGTGCCGTCTTGGGCCATCAGTTGGTTAGTCGATCAATCTGTAGCATTCTCTTCTAAGCGATGCACTATGTTAACAGCTGTAGCTTAACTTTGCAACAGAGTTCATGGCAGAAAAGGCGATTTCGCGCGCCAGGGAGCTGGATGAATACTATAAACGTACAGGGAAACTGGTAGGACCGCTGGTAGGTGAAAATCATCTTTCTTTCCTAGTCGTTAGGCTCAGTTATTCTAGCACGGTGTCCCGATTAGCGTGAAGGAACACATTGGATTCAAAGATCGTACTTGCAATGGCGGCTATGTGGCATGGTATGTACATACTCCCCACATAAATTTGAAGCTGACATGGTTACACGTTAGGGTGGACAACATCGCCCAACAAGATGCGCTGATTCTGCAGTACCTGGAGAAGGCAGGAGCCGTTTTCCACGTCCGAACAAATCAACCTCAGTCCTTGATGGTATTTCCATCTTTTCATGTGGAATGCAAGGATCATGCCATATCTAACACATAGTAGCATTTAGACTGCAGCAACAATATCACGGGTACAACCACCAACCCATTCAACCGCACTCTCACGCCTGGAGGCTCCTCCGGTGGCGAAGGTGCATCAATGGGGTTTAAATGCGCCCCGTTAGGCGTTGGTTCAGACATCGGAGGCTCGATTCGTGCCCCGGCTGCCTTTTGCGGCGCATATGGATTCCGGCCCACGATGCGACGGATCCCATGTACTGGGGTCTTAGCCCCAGTACTTGGTCAAGAGTCTATTCTCGGTGTGGTCGGTCCTCTGGCAAGTCAGAGCATTGAGGACTTAGAGCTCTTTCTTCGTGTCGTCGCGGACCAGGAACCATGGGATGTTGAAACCTCTCTAATCCCAGCTCCTTGGAAACGAGCCACGTCTACTAGAAATATGACAGTGGCTATTATGTGGGACGATGGGTATGTTGTTTCCTGTCTAGCATCAATCCCAGCACTCCACATTCCAATCTGCTAAAATTGTCAGATGTGTGCATCCTCACCCACCGGTAACCCGCGGCCTGAAGCACGCCAAAAAGCTGCTCCAAGCAGCAGGAATTCGAGTCGTGGATTGGGAGCCATATAAACACGCTCACGGGTGGGAAATAGTGGTGGGTCACCATATAACCAGCCCTACAACCCCTCTATTCGCCTAAAACTCAACAATATACAACCATACTAACAACAACCCCAAACCAGTCCTCATTATACTTCCCCGACGCCGCCGAAAGCCAACGTACCATCCTCGCTCAATCAGGGGAACCAATTCACCCCCTAACTGAATGGGCCTTCAACCACGGTAGTAGGAAGTCACTCACAATCGCCGAGAACTGGGCCCTCAATGCGCAGCGCGATCAGTATCGTGACGAATACCACGCTCTCATGAAATCCCGCGACGTGGATTTCATCCTCAGTCCCGCGTACGTGGGCGTTGCGTCTGCGCTGGGAGAGGCCCAGTACTGGAATTACACGGCGATTTGGAATATCCTGGATCAACCGGCTGCGGTATTTCCATCTGGGTTGGTGGTTGATTCGGCGTTGGATCAAGTTGATGGGGATTATTCGCCGAAGAATGAAGTGGACGAGCGTGAATGGAGGAAATATAGCCCGGAGAAGTATGAAGGAGCGCCCATTGGGTTGCAGTTAACGGGCAAGCATTTCAAGGATGAGGAGACGTTGGCTGCTGCTGGGCTTATCTCGAGGATTGTTCAAGGACAGATCTGATATCGAAGTTTTAGGGTATATATGGATTGCTGCTTTCATCAGATGTTACGGTATGCATAGTCATTTACATTCCCATGCTGTCATTATATCCATTCAATTATCAAAGTACCTACAAAACTGCCGCATAACATCCCATCCCATGGAAAGATCTCCGAGTATCAACACAAAACTCCCAATATCAAGGCAGAAAAAAAAAAAAAAAAAATCAACTCGACTCAACTCATTTCTTCCAAAACATGACCTTACCCATCTGTCTTTTAACGGCCCACTTAGCCTCGGTGAATGTATCTCGAACACTACCTCCCCCTCCATAGCTGGTGCTGCTACCCACGGCACTAGCATTGGCTGCCGCATGTGCATGGGCGATATTGCCCGCCTCAAATTTGGTCTTGCCCTCGACGATCTTCTGCACCACAAAGAGAATGGCATAGGTCGTGGATCCAAGTACACGGAACAGGGCGAGCACAGCGACAGACCACAGCACAATGGCCAAGTAGACGTTCGTACCACCAGAATCGACCCCATAGACCTCCGAAACAGCCATGGCCAAGATGAGGTTGGCCACCATCCAGATCGACACCATATACGTGCGGACAGCTCGATAGTAGTCTTCCTGCTGTTGGCTTTCAGGGATGGGAGGCTTGGGAACTTCGAGGCGGTCACGGAGATTCCGCAGTGCGGCATCGTACCCGCTGTCGATGTCAAGCTGTTCCGAGGGCATCTCAACTTCGACAATGGAGCCGTTAATAATACGCGCTGCACCCAGATCCGTGTGGATCGTGTTGTCACCTTTGGTACCCCAGGTCACGTCATGAGTGTTGCAGAAGGCGTAAATCTGCAGGGTACAAATGTAACTCGGCATGAGCGCAAAGTATTGTGCGGACGAGGTGAACATGTGCCATGGATCAAGGTAGAGGAAGCAGCTAAAGAAATAAAGGCCGATAGTTGAAAGCATCGAAATGACAATATTTACAAATAATCCGTCATCCACCTTGAGATCAATGTGAGTATTGGCTCCAGCTTTTGCCATAAGCTCCAAGACGATAAGGTATATGGTACAGAATGCAGTGTAGACCATGATGACACAGTACACGATAATGCCGGATAAATACAGCTTTTTAGCACTAAAAGTGTCATATTAGGGACGGCTCATTAAGGAATAGCCCAGAAATTACTCACCCCTGAGGTCGGTTTCCCATCGAGATGATAAATTGTAGACACATTATTACCACGCAAGCATATCGTAGCACGGTAAAAATGTACTTGCCCATATTGTGACCAAATGGATCAATTTTCTTATTTGAAAGTGATCCAGCAATGAAATAGAACGCGAGATAGAAGTTTGCCTAATAACCATGTCAGCTTTCCGACCCCATCATTGCCATTCCAGCGAGAAACCCTTACCAAGCCAAAGTAAGTAAAAAGCAGCTGTATAAATTGATACACAGACTCGATCTGAAGCAGAATCTTGCGTGGTAGCGAGTGATCTGTCTTCCACAGCTGTCTTACATTGACAATAGAGTAGACGGCTGCAAAAAATGCACCATTCAGCCAACGTCTTCGCTGGGAGATAAACTCAGGAATATTATCTGAAAAACAGGTCAGCGGTGATTTCTAGTCACTTTGTAGCTTCCATTACCTGGGACGTCAGTTTCTCCAACCGCACTCTTGACAAATCGCAAGACCCATCTTTCATCGCGCTTAGCTACCAATTCCCAGCAGAGGATACGGTCTTCAGCTAGATACATGTTGGCTGTGAACACATCCGCATCCTGTCCATGCAACGTTTCTCCCTTGAAGTACTGGTTCAATGGCCCGTTGCCCTCTGCATCATTCTGCAGTGCAAAAAACCGGTAGGCACTAAGGGCACCGGGGAGCACGGTAATATAGCCGAAGACAGACTCCAGGGGCTTATCCAAAATGTTAGACATCTTATATTCGAAATTCTGGCTTGCAACTAAAGGATTGAGAAGACCAAGCATGCCTCTGCCTTTGCCAGCCTTGATCTCGCCAGCAGCCCCAGCAACATTGGAATCCTGATCGAATGCTTTCCACAAGTGGTATAAAGCGGTCGGTTCTGGTTTTGTACCAACATCAAGAAGAATGCAAATATTCGGCTGAAGCGCTCTGCCGAACGCGTTAAAAAACCAGCGGTGGGAGTTAAGCTTCTTCTGGTTATGTTCCTTCAGGCAGAAGATGACCTGACATGGAACAATGCCTTTTTCTGCTCCCTTGAACTTCAGATCTGAGTCAAGCGACACTTGGGTTGTGTACTCGTAGACATGCGCATTCACCTGTTTCTGGTTCACGATGTTCTTGGCAATCCCTTCCTGATAGACACCCATGGCTGCCAAAGCGTTGAGAGTTCTGGGATGCACCTTTTTACGGCCATCTGCAATCACACAAACCACAATCTTTTGCCACCCATCTTTGCCCCAAGTTCGGGATTTCGAGCGGGAGCAGAGGTGGCTAATATTCCGCATAACGCCATGCATAGTCCTAGTAAAACATATCTCATCCTCATTGTACATAGTCACGCAGATAAACAACTCCGTTTCGCGCATGGTGCTACCGATCTGTTGGCGCAATTTGTATCCCCTTTGGGCGAAGTCGTCTGGGTCACAGGTCACCGCTGTGTATCGCATGTGCGTGAATTCTCGATCGTCTCGACGAGGTAGGAAGCTATGCAAGATGGTTGGAATCTTACATTCCAAGATCAGTTCACCGTTGATCAGTTGGACTTCTTTTTTAGACATCTGAGCCTCTCGAACACCCCGTCGGCTTTGCTTCTCCGGAGCGGGACCATAGTGTAGATTAGGATCCACCATCTCGCTTGTCTCGTCATATTCATCCAAGTCAACTTTGGTCATAGTATCTTTTTCATCAGTGATTATTGTGGATTCACTCATAAATGACTGAACACTAGCACTATGATGATGGTGTGGGTCAGCTGTTCTCCTGCCACTCCCAAAGACATCATCAGGATCATTGATATCACCGATGTCGATGCTGGCATCTTGCCCGCTGGCCGCTGACACTGGGCCTGCAAATAGTGGTGCAGGCGGTAACGGTCGTCGTGGGCTACCTCCATATCTGGAACTGGGAGTGCCTGGTCGAGGACTGCCATTGAGATCCGCACTTTCGTAGTGCGAGCCTGCAACTGACGATGGTCTAGTGGGACGAGTCCAGTCGGGGGCACGGGATGGGGACCAAGGCCGCGTTGGGGAGCTCGGGCGAGAAGAGTAGTGAGGGATATCTACCATTGATGCTGCAGGCGGTGGGATGTTTGGAGTATTGTGCAGTCTAGAAATGGGTCGCGAAGGGGATTCTTGCTGGTCATACTCATGGTATTGATTAGAGTATTGCTGGATGTGCTCCGGTCTATTTCGTGGAATACGAGCGTTAGCTCTTGATCTTCGGTGACGGGCCATGGTGCGTAAACAATCATTCCAGAATCCGTCAGGGTGTTTTTGAAAGTTTCAGTGTACGATGGTTGCCAATAAAATGAATGGAGAAGGTAAAGGCAATGCGAAAAGCAAAGAGACGATGCATAGGTTTTTTGTCAATGTTTACCAATCACTCCCTCATGAATTCACAGATTTAATTTTACAGCCCAGTAGATTGAGCCCCATTCATCTGGGTTCATGATTGGCTTTCGCCAACAAGGGATGGAAAGTATGAGGAGAGGGTGTTCATTGTAGACATTCCAGAGGGGATCGTAGGAATGCAAAAGATATGACAGAAAACCGGATTGAGTACTTACTGAGGACCATCAACATAGGTATTTGCGTACTGGTACGTCGCTGCAGTCCCCACATTACTGTGTAGCTGGTCACTTACATCACAGCTGGTCGGAAGCAGTCGCATTGTTGACCCATTGTGACGCGGAGACTCATTATCCGAGAGGAAAGAGGATGTTTCTCCATATCCATAAGCAGGCGGTTCCTCTTCGTAGTTGGGCGCAGGTGGGTATATGCGAGATGAGTTAGAATTCATATTTGTCATTGATCTTCCTTCTGTTACTTTTGAGCCTTCATAATCTCCAATAGCGAATGACGAGTATGAAACAGGGGAGGCTACAGGATGTTCCTCGGTGATAATTTTGCTGTAGCTTTCCGGATCACTAAGACAATCGTAGGCCCAAGGCAGACGGGCTGCTCTGGTCCACTGGGCTCTGAGGAAAGATTTCAAGAGTCAGTTGAGTTGCCCCGTAGTCCATTGACAAGGAGGGGTGTGAATCAAGAATGTTACTTACTGTGGAAAATTATCTTGTAATACACCGCGATAAACAAGCCAAATACGAGTGAGTCGCCTGGCTGGAATGTCCCAGTAGTAAAGAAGACAACAACTATTGAAGACTCCGCGTTACTGAGCTTGCTCTCGGGGATGTAGCACGGACGGATGCTAAAAACAAAGATTCACAATCTGAACCACTGCTGGGTAATTTGATAGATTGAGAAGTGTAGATTAGACCTGCATTTGTTCCAGGAGATTTACAGTGGATACAGGCGCTTTCAGTCCGTGGAATCATCATCCTGCGGCAGTAGGAAAGCATGGTTGTCGCCCTGGCAACGACCCAGTTTGCGGACGCTGGCGAGGCTAGCGTCCTTACAGGCTTGCAGCTTCAAGACATAGCAGCGTCGCAATGGGATGGCCGGAACTAGTCTTATCCAATGGAATTCGATTTTCATTGTTAATTCCCCTGCCGAAAAGTGGTTGCCTTTAAAAGACGCCGCCATCGCGGATGTTTTTACAAGTTGGGATTGCTACGCGGAAGCACATGTCTTCGATCACGTCAGCATCGTCATTAGTTAGTTTTATTATTTAGAGTGCCATCGAAATTACAAGCATTCAGCAAAAATAAAAAACTTGGATATCCGGCCAGATTTTCGGAGCGTCGCTGATTATTGAAGTTTTGGAATGGAGAGTTAAAAACAACCCAAAAAATATAAAAACCTAAAAAAAAAAAAGGGAAAGAAAGTTCAGGGAAAAGATACACTAATTAAAAAAACTGCAGTGCAGAGCTTATGGTTGATTAGAATTCTGAGTAGCAAGCACAAAACAAGGCAAGGAAGGAACACATCGAGAACAGTCAATACTGATATTGATATCCCTTGCATCCACGTAGACACCTAATTTATGACGCAGTTGGAGGCTGTTGCGCCTGGTCACTAAGCAGTGGCTCCCTCTCGCGATCCGTGGCTTCCGGCAGGACACGTTTACGGAAGAAGATATCGCGACCACTGCGCCTGGTGATAGAGACATAGAGAGAATTCACAAGAAAAACGGCAAAAATGACGAAGGCAAATATCCACTGCAGAGCGATCGTCTTGACGGCAATCTGCTTCAACGCAAGGCCTGTGAGATATCATTAGCACGGCATATTATTTCCCCCACGTTAGCGAGCACGTACCAAAGGACAAAAAGCTTAGACAATACCCCAGAAGATCATCTTGGGCCACCGTGATATGAGCAGTTCCAATAACATAAATCACCCAAATGAAGACGTTGGCCGCGATCCTGGCCGCTTGAGAGTTACTCTTCACGGCAACAGCTCCGTTCCAGAACAGTGCCACTAGTGTCCAGGCAAAGGGACCTGCGATAGTGGCCAGATGTACAATGCGTGGTAGAGTGCGATGTCGCCAATAGGCTACCAGTTGATTCACGAAGTTCACGATCAGAATGACCTCGGAGCCCCAGAAATGGTTCCGAGTCCATAGAAGAATCCATGCAAAGATGAGCAAGTTGTTCAGGATAAAATGAGTTCCCACGTTAGCAGTCGCCGTGACGATCGCTTCATCTCTATGGAAGAGATGATAGACGTAGCTGAGCTGGGAGAGAAGCAGTAGGATCCTATGTGAAACATGAGCAGGACTGGAATAAAGAAGAACCAAAAAAAAAAAAAAAAAAAAAAAAGGACCTGGAAAGGGAAAGGAAATATACCAAAATATCCCCGTAACAATAATATTCAGACTGAACGGGGTGATGTGTCGATCTGCTTGCGTGAAGATGGAATGGCCATGCTTGATATCATTGGGTGCGCTAATAGTATAATATACTCCGATAACGACAACCAGAGCCCAAGACAAGGGGACCAGAAGACGATAGGAACTTAGGGAATATCGGTCATACGAATCCCGTCGAGCAAAGGGATTATCTAGGAAGAGCCAGAAGTTAGCTAGCTGGGGCTAGTTTGTATGCGAGAGAAGACAAGTGGGTCGATAGACAACAGAAGGACTTACAAGATGCCATGGTGGAGGCCAAAGGAGCTCAAAAACTTGAAAAGGAGACGTGAGGGGAAGAGACGCCTTAAGGCAGATGCAGATGTACGAGGAGACGGCGAACCGACTATATAGTTAGTAAGGAGACAGAAGTACCATGAACTCCTTCAGTACTTGCGCCTCTAGTAATGAAGTCGGCCCCGCATCGCCTGATCTTCTGACATGGCGCCTTTTGCTCTCAGTGGCCGCCAACCACCCATCCCACGGGATCGTCTTCCTTTGCCCCCGGTTCATTGGCTTCATTAGACTTCCTCTGCTGTTTCCACCTCTCCTCTCCATGGTTCTCACCGTCTCTGAGGCTGATTGGGTTATGATATCACTCCATCCTGGAACGAACTTCCGGACCGATTCAGTACGACGTATAAAAAATGTATTGCCTTGTTGATCTACTTATTCCACGTTGTCGATCGGTGCACGGTCCTACTACAGGGTTTATCCAGTGCCGCTATTTAGTCAACCATCCTGCACCTTAAAAAGGTTAAGGAGGGCAATAATTAATAGTTCTTAAGCCATAGTGGATCCCACATATTCCAACCAATCTTGACATCTGAGAGCTTACACAGTCGCTGCATTTCTAATAAATTGGGAGGCAGAGAGTATAGTAAGAAGACAGGAAGCGAAGACAGAGAGGGGAAAAACAAATAGGAAGAATGGCCAGCAGAAACTAAGAATTCCAGAATGACCGTTCATCCTGCTCGATAATGTCTCATGGCCTCTACTAACCGTCCATGGATAGATGCAGGCGCTATAATCATCCCGTAACACTCCGCCAGGGTCCTGCCCAGGCCGCAGTCAACCGGATTACCTGCAAGGTCGCTGACCTTACACCCTACCTCCTCTGCAATTAACATGCCTCCTGCATGGTCCCAGATCTTGGACCGATATGACGCTTTGCGGGGCATCTTGATTAAAGTGTTACAGCCCCCTACCGCGATAGCAACATATCGTAACTGCGCTGCCCAGAGATCGGTTGTGTGGGGCCAGGGTACGCCCAGATAAGATGCAAAGTGAGCGTGAGAGTCATAGTTAGATGATGTGGAAGCGACACAGTCCACAAAGTCGAGGTCTTTAAAGTCGCTGATTTGGGGTCTCGGTTCAACCCGGCGCGCCGGTAGGAGTGCCCCTCTCCCCATTCTCCGCATATATGCGCCTTGGCCAGCAACGGCAAAGAGCTGGTGTCCGTACCCGTCGTGATCGACGATATCTTCATGCATCCGGCCGGAAGACAGATTGAGATTCGGACAGCCCAAGACTCCGACCTTTTGGCGTCCATTCTCCACCAGTGCCAGACACACCGCATATTGTTGGCCTTGCATGAACGTTGCCGTGCCATCCACGGGATCCAGGACCCAGGAGCGGTTATGTGGGCTACAAGTACCCAGAGCCCCCAGGTCGATCAGCTCGAGCATCTCCTCCTTCGAGCCCGGAGAATAAAGCAGTGCCTCGCTTTCTTCGTCTTCAAGCTGAACGGACGAGACTAGATCCCAGGCTCGTTCAAGTAAACTTTCATCCTGTCGAAGGGCCATTGAGTCTTCCTCACCGACGATGGTGTCCTCGGGAAAGACATGATGAATCGCACTAACGATCAGAGCTTGAGCGGTGAAGTCAGCAATCGTGACAGGCGTCGAATCACTCTTATCGAGAGTCCCTTTGTCAACAGCGTCGAGCACCTTCTTCGTCAGGAGAGCGGCTCTCTGGACCGCTAAACATGCGATGCTGAGCTCCCTATGGTAGGGATCAGTAGACTCCATGGTGATATACCTACTGGCCTGCAGCCTAGGACTGTATGACGTCGTTTTCCCAAAGGATCCGGGAATATGAAATTAAGGTGGATGTGATGAAATAAAACTCGCACAGGCCTTTTCAATCTCCACTTCCGATTAATAATTGAAGGTTAATAAACAGTGAGTGGAACACTGCAAGCCCAAAGCGGAGCATGTATAGAGCTCTCCTTGTCTGCAGAATCGAGTCGACCCGATTTCCCTGGATCTTTCAAGCACAACAGACGCGACCAATATTAAATCCAATTTCCCTGGGTGGGTTCTGGTGTGAACGTGTGACGTGCTCTACTGCTATATAGTGAGATAAGGTCGGACCACGTACTACACATAAATGTATGCGTAGAACTATAGGGCAAGCAATTGATGTCCAGGACTAAGGACGCCTAGGAAGTGAGCTGATGTGAACAAATAATACTAGATGGGGTCCCCGAAGAGTTTGCTGAGAACTTCCCATTCTAGTTAGCGTGTCCCGGTCCGTTGTCGGCTTAGTCTCGGTCTAATTAGATAGTCCTTTGAAAGGTGGGGATTCCACAAAAACAGAGAGTAAAAGTGTTAGTATGGTCAACCAATTGTTATCACAAGAAATGATATCTATGGCGATATATAGTCTGATCGAATAAAAGTGTTCGCAATCAGCTCTTCTAACATGCCATGCATAAATGTCCATATACTTTACGAAGAATCTAAACCTGTGACCTCAGATCCTAGACCCAGAAGTTGAATTGTCCTACACGCACTGGAACACATGAAATCAAAACGGAGCGAATGCCAGCTCATAAGCGAATCCAACTGTAAGCTTCGTATGCTGTAGCATATGATCAAAGCTCAAATATTTGATCTTGTCATCAGTTGTGTGGATTTTCTTATTGCTATTTTCCATTTCCGACTCGGTCGCCATGGCCGCTGGGTAGCCATATTTACTCGCGGACGTGTGGTCAGAACAAGCATAGCCACATTTAGTGTCAATGAAGCCAATGTTGCAATACTTCTAAGACCGTTAGCAAGCATCCTGTGTTAGAGATTATCGGGACTTACGCTTGTGACAGTATCTTTGACGAATTGAGTTAGACCTCGATCAACATAGTCGATCATTATCCCCACGGCCTCCTGGCGGCCAGCTTGAAGAGCCCCCAGGGTATAGCCGGTCATGTCCTGCTGAAGCATGGCCTTCACATCCTGTCTATCCTTCTTGTATTTGGCAAAGACGGCTTGGGAACCCAGCATGCCACCCTCCTCTGCTGAATACCAATGGAACTCGATTGTGTTCAGCGCATTGCCTTGAGCAACAATATCTGATTCCAACAGGCCACGTAAAGCTTCAAGAATAGTGACGGCTCCACTGCCATCGTCATCGGCACCTGGCGCGGGCAGAATTGAAGGAAGGAACAGATTGATGCTATCCTGGTGAGCACCCAGCACAATCGTCCTGTTTGTCTGACCGGGGATTCGAGCGATGATACTGAATTGGCCCCACGGGTGATCAAACCGATTAACGGTCGCACCGTGTTTCGCCGCCCCGGAATTTTCGATTACTTCTAAAACCCGGTTGTAAAGCCATGTTGCCGACTCAACACCCGTCTTGGATTTATAGTAGCGAGTATAGAATGATGTGAATTTTTCTAGGTCTTGCTCCATGTTGGTTTTAGACAGATTGTTGATGAGCGTAGTCACTTCCTCTTTGTGTTCCATCTTCGAGGGATAATGCACAGAGCTAGTTGAGTGTATTGTCGGATATACTCCGGCATCTTGCTCTGCAGTCACATCGATAAAATTCACCCCATCCTATGGAAGTGTTAGCACAAAAAAATACTATCGGCACATTCTTTGCCAATAAAAACACAAGTATCATAGGTCTAAAGGGTTGCAGAAGAATACGGAAAGCTTCAAAACTTACCAATTTCAGTACCCATTTTTCTTCTTCCGTCACCCATCTAGTTTGATAGGGAGCTAGCTCGATCAAATACTTCTCTTGACTATGATAAATTTGCTGATTCGTCAGTGGTGCCTGCAGCGGAATTACCGTTGCTAATACATATGTTGAGGCTGTTGTACTCAACGCGAGGGCTGTTCCAAGCTTCATCGTGATTTACTAATATAATGAATGGTATCAATAAGGTGTGACAAATCAAAATTCCTGCAGAAAGGGAGATTTTTTTTCTTTTTTTTGTATGTATAAATTTTGTGAGAGAGAGACAGAGAGTAAAAATAAAAGGGGGGAGGGAGGTTAACTGTAGCTCGCTCGAACAGCTCTCACACGTAAATGACGGAAGAGGTGAAGCTGCGAGAGATGGGGAAAAGTTGGGGAAAGAGACAGAAGTGGGCGGCTGCAGAGGCCGTCCAGCCTTACTCTAACGGAATAAGCACAAAGTTCCAGAAGTGTGTTACTGGACAAGTTATGTCATTGATTATATAGTTCGCTGCAGATGACACTGTCGACTTTAGCGAATTTGTGCAAAAGTAAGTAGTATAATAGATATTATATCTGTATTCTGGGTTCTTAGCCACCCTCAAGGAGTCCGTCGAGCAGCATGTACTCCGTGTCTACCCCGTACTATATATAATTATAGGTTCAATAAGCGAGCTCTTCTTGTTGGCCATGTGACTGATAACTGAACCTTAGTCCGAAAGTGTCTGAGCTACTTTTTATCTCTAATATTAAACTTGGCATAGGGCGAAATAAGTGCTTGTGTGCTGAGACCGAGGTCTGTATTTAGATTTTTGTAGGAAAAGCCCTTGGGCCTAGTTAATCTACTGACCGCCTGAGGTATGAATCACCATGATGGGTCATGATGACTCCGATCGGTGATTGACCCAGTATCCATCCTATTCAAGTAATCAGGGCTAGGGCTATGGGCAATCTCTCGCCAATCAGGTAGCCCAAGACCGTCCCGTGGCCCCAGCCTGAGTCAACAGCAGGTCTCGAAAAAAACCATACCTTACCGTACCAGGTTCAACGTTGATCGTCGGACGCGTACGGACGCCTTAATTCCCGTCCTATCTCTTATCTGTCTCCTTCCCATCCCTGCTCGCATAGTCTTTCTAAATCCCGTTACGCATTCCTTTTTCTCTAGAGAACGACGCCTTCACAGGGCCGGAACGCCTCCTTGTGCTCCATTCCGCACGTCCTGCCTGGCCTCTTCTGTTCCTGACTCTCAGCCAAGTCCCAACTGCATCGTATTCCGAAGCTGTGTCATGGCCATACACCCCAATTTGCGCCCTCAATCAGATGCTCAGGGCCATCTATCCCCACAGCAGACCATGGCCATCTCGGCATGGACAGAACAGGCAGCCGCATCTCTAGAGAATCTGACTATTTCCGAGTCAGTGCCCGCCAACCATGCGCCCACCCGCAGGACGTTGAACGGAGCTACAGTTTCGTGGTCAATTCCCCTTGATGACCCAGTTCCTAGCACCGATCGCCAGTCTACATCTAAAGCCAAGTTCTTGGGTCGAGCTTCGAACCAAACCCAGCAGGCTCCCTCCGTCACCTTTCGGCGCCGTGAGCCACTTCGTCGCGATAGTCTGAAGAGGCGTGAGGCTTTGCTCAAGGGAAAGGATGGCAGTCGCCGCAGACAACGCTGGGAGAATGGTATGTCATGATCGCTTAATGCAGAGAACCATGGTGCTTGTTTGTAGGGCCTGCAGTGGCGGGTTATACCTTGCTGACCAGTTCTTTTCCGCACATAGATCGCCTTATGCATAATCCGTGGGCGGAGCCACCTTCTCCCAATGACTGGGCTATACAACCCACTTACACTCGGCATAACCCTATGCCTTATTGCTTGGCTCCTCTCTGGGATGTTCACTATGCACATGCGGACCGTACGTCGTCCAAGCAGACAATGAAGGGCACAAGGAGCGAGATCCATAATATTCCGAAAGAACTTCGTGTGAAATTGAAACGCGCTCGTGCTGCCCGGGGCATGCTCCAGGATATCGAGGAGGACATCAGGCAATTCATTCAAAGATGGAATGAAAAGCAACTCATGCTTCATAGGGAAGGGTTGGCAGATGCGCCTGAAGAACCCGACGGGGATTCTGAGGATGAGATTGTCTTTGTGGGGAGAAATGGCCAGATGCATGACTCACCCATGCACAAGAAGAAGTTGCAGCAGATGCGTGAGGCGATGGAAACCCATAATGAACGTGACGGGGAAAAGTTGGTGTTCGAGAGTTCGGCTGATGATCGGGCTGCTGCTTTTGGGTAAGTCGTGAGCTGACAGTCTTGAATGACCACTGGCATTGAGTAACCTTATTAGACGCTGGCTTGTCCACTCCATCGCGTCTTATTACGGACTGCACACATGGTCTGTCACAGTGGGAGAACCCGCCCGTCGTGAAGCATACGTCGGAATGTATCCTCGTACCGGACATTTTGGAGAGCCTGTTGACTCCACGACATGCTATCCAGACAATATAGTTCGGCCTGGGGCAGACCTTCCTCGACCCCTGTGGACACAAGTGTGAAATTAGTCGATCCATTTGCGTTTATAGAACTTTATTTCGATACAAACTTGAGATCGCATTCTGATAGACTCAGGGTTGCGATTAGATTTGTTTTGCACTGTGATAATTTTCGGACACTCATTGTAAGATAGATGGAGCAGTGTTAAATCATATTGACAACATTACCGAGCAATGTAACAATGGCGTCGCACCTTCCTCTGTAATATCCATGCTTTCCCTTCGAAAAGGGTGGCTATAGCTGCCCAGAGATAAAGGTCCTGCATTCACTTCCCGCACCAACCGAATCAGGTTATGACCATATCTTACCTACGTCAATGTTTCAGAGAATTACGTGGCTAATTACTAACCTTAAACCCAAGAAAGGGTCGTGTTATGGTGGAAATTGAGAGAAAAATGGCCCAAGTACCGGGCATATTTACCCTGTGCCTTCTTAGATATCATAGCAGCTATTGCAGGCGTTTAACCAACGTTGTCGACGCCACTGCATTCTTCTACCAATGGGGATTGAACTGGGCACGGTCAAGTATAAGGACGTCTGCCCTATGGGCTATTTTATTAGTGTTCCCTATGTGCAGCGGCAAAGTGACAGCATCTTTCTGGACATGGGGTCACTCTTTATACTTATATTGATGACTTATTTAATTTTCTCCGCTTATGAGTCCCGCCGAATTTTTGTTATAATCTTATTATACAACGCTACGTTCATACGATGCTATTGGCATCACTGGAACAGCACTCACTTATAGTGGAGTTTTATTGATACCAAGCCACCAGGTCGAAGATGGAGAGAGTATGAATCAAGAGCCCTGTATTCTAGGGAAGTCGCGCTTCAGGTAGCCGCACCAGTGAATTTACGGTATAACGAGCTTTTCGTCATAATCCGCATAACTAAAGCTCATGCTTTTTACCAGTCATACAGTACACTATTTGCAGGTGTTGTGGAAAGACATCTAACGACTAGCAAGGCTTGGGTGAAGGATAGGGTTACCCCATACTAACTAGGCTGGATTGTACAGCCATACTGTTGAAAGTTGTGTGTGTTTGATTTAGTGTAAGGGGCCTCCCTGGACTTTGCTCGAGATGCATGAATGCCTTGATCGGCCGTGATTAACTCGCTTTACCTGGAGTCTAATTCCATAGAATTTTCCTGTCCCATGAGTTGGTTCTCGGACCGAGAAAGAACGCTCGTTTTAACTAGGCAAGCAACCAGTCAAAAATTGGCGGCCAGAACGCAAGGATCTCATCCCCACCGTCTCCATCCATAGTGGGTGGGGTTCGTAGTTGAAAACTGGGATAGACTTCATATCTGAGTTTTCACGATGGAAAATGATGCAATATCCGATATCGGACAATGATTTCTGTAATTGCGCGAGCGTATCGAGATCCGCCTGTTCTATCGAGTCCTGAGAGAATGCCGGGCATTCTTCGCAGCCGCCATGTTTATGAACTGGAGGAACCGGCTCTACCTGGCTTCGGACCGATCCGAAATGTCCCCAGTCAGTTCCATGGTTCGTTTTTGAATAGTGTAGAAGTAGGTACCCTCTTTTTTCTTTCCTTTTCTTTATTTCCCCCCTCCCCCATTCTTTCAAAAAGCAGGACAGAAGCAGATAGACTGTAGGTGAACATCGCATAATTCGGCGCAGGGGAGGCAATAAATGCATCCCAGCCAGAAATAGCCTATGGATAGATAGCTCTCATAGCCCATTCCAAAGAGAGTGAAGTGTAGAACACAAAAAAGAAAAATGAAAAAAGAAAAAGAAAATAATAGAGTCCATGCCTGTTTCCCGGGGCCATCACCGGCAATTGTGGCATTGCCAATGTCGAACAGGAGGCCAGCCTCTCTGAAGAGTGCAGCTTCCTGATTGATGTTTATCGATCGGGAAAAAGCCTGAGATCACAGTTGGGACGTGAGGAGGCTGATCCATTTGGATTGACCAAGTATAGTGCTAGTGACAGTTCAGGCTCGACGTGGCTCTCTCTCCACCGTCCGTTCGTTGTCTTTCATCCATTCTCCTTCGCTGCCCTCTCTCTCTGAGAAGTACTTAGCGCTACTAGCAACCTTCTGCGCCACATCCTAATTTGTTACTTTTTTTGTTTTGTTCTTCTCTCACTCTCCATCCCTCTCTCTCTTTTGGTTTGTTCTCGTCCGGGTCTTCTTCGTGCCTACCCGCACAGCCCTGGCCTGGCGTCATCTGTTATGTACGCCGGCCCCTTCAGCATTCCCCTCTCTCTTCTGGAGCCCGACGAATGTTTTCGATCTTTCCCTTTTGGACCTCCTATAGTGTTTTCCTTCTAGCCGAAAATCATCGTATGACTGATCCCTCGATTTTCTTTTCAAGTGTTCGTTGCCTCACCTTGCTGTCTCCCCTTGCATACGTCGTCGTGCAGTACAGACGTACAGAGTGGCAACCCCAAGATGGAGCAGTGACTCTATCCTCACAGTCTGGTCTGATTGTACATATCTCATCGATTTACTCCATACTCCACCATTTTTTTTCTTTTTCTGTTCCCTCCTATCCACCCGCGTTTCTAACTCCTGGATATCTTCATCCCACTATCGATTTTCGTTCCGGAATAAAACAGCACACTTCTTGTGTCCTAGCTTCCAAAAAAAAAAAAAAAAAAAAACATACAAAAGAAAAAAAAGAAAAGAAAAAGCCGCCGACACTGCATCCGGTAAAACAGTCTTCCCTGCCAATTCGCTCGAGTCGTGCATATCCAACACCTCCTAAGACAGCTTCTCATATCGCATTAGCGCCGTCATGGGGTCGTACTGTGCATCGTCATATCAAGATGGTCCGAGGACGGGAAGAAGCTCTAGCTCCACCAACAGTGATACTTCGGATCGCTCGAAGAGCACGGTCCCTACGATCTACAGCGATCGGCCCACTTCGAAGCGGAGAGACACGGTGGAGATTTACGTGAAAGATCCTAGAGATTCAATATCAACCTACGCGTCAACGGTGCCTTCAGCCGAGGACCTTCCCGAGAAGCCATTCTACGAGGTAGTCGATCGGACGCTGGAGATATTTCCCACCGATGTGATTCCCTCTAATCCGTCCACGTTCGCAGACCTATTCCCGTCCCCCCGGCGACTACTCATCCGCCACGATGATGCGACCCTGGATGGGAACATGAACCTCCGGATAGACACTATGGTGCCCGGGCGAGGACGATGCCAGCAAGAAGTAACCTTGTTCCATCTGCGCATGTATGACTTGTTCTCGAGAAAGTTTTCCTTTCGACGCTACTGTCGGGATTCTGGACGGGAGGTGTGCCATTCGGAGCGGAGACCTCGATCGCCCGTCTCACATAAACGGCCGGTATTTCGACGTTCTTGGAACAGCGTCCTGTCTAGTTTGAAGCCAGGCTCAAGTGGGAACAGTTCGCTGCCCAATTCAGAGCACAAGCGCCAGGGTTCGGAGTATAGGCTGGCTGGAGACGAGGGGTACCTGGGGGACAAGGATTTAGACGCCCAGGGTGGCTCCGATCAAACCACCTCCCTTGCTAGCAGCACCTTGCTGGAGTTTTCGAATTATGCGCATGTAGAGGTCAAGAGACGGGACGCCGGGATATCTAAGAAGTACGAGTATGAATACTGGTCTACAAAGTACCAGTGGAGACGGGAATATCGGAAGGAGGGGGAGCTACGAGAAGTTACCTACCATCTTGTCAATACGCGAACGTCCAAGCAGATCGCTCATATTATTCCCGAAATCTTGACCCCCATGGAAGCGATTGAAGAGAGCAGCAAGGGGGGTTGGGTTCCTCCCTCCTCCATGTGGATCAGCGATGCCTCTGTATATGAAAGGATGTCCGACATTGCCGAGTATGTGTTGTCATCGTCGTCGTTGTCGTCGTCGTCGTTGTCGTCGTTATGTTTATTTTTATTATGTTTTCCACATTTCATTTTTGTCCCTTTCCCCTCTCTCCTCACTTCTTGTTTCACCCGGTGACGTTGGCTGACTGCGTGTGAAGTGTGATAGTTGTGACCGGACTGATTGTCCTAGTCGATGACTGTATCCGTCGACGCTGGCACTCGCGAAAACATACTCCACTCTCGCTTCCAATGCAGGCTTCGATCACAAAGGGTATCGAATCGATTGGAGCTAGACGCCTCATTGATGAAGTGTTCCATCGAAGAGGGTCTGCCTAGGCGCGGGGGAAGGGCACGTACCAAAGAATGAAAGCTGGTAAAGCGCCTTGTTCTTCCTGGCTGTCTGGCGTGTGACTACTCCATGGCTGAAAGGGCTGCGACCGTCACTTTGCATGACTCGAACTGATCGCTAGTGTTTATTGACTTCTTATGATTGTTTTTGTTTATTTTATTTTATTTTATTTATTTCTGTTTATCTCCCAGGCATACAGGCATGATTGGGCAATGGCCAGGAACCCAAGCTGGCAATGGATTTCAATGATGTGTAACGGGGATAGGGAGGTTCATCTGATGTTAACATTTGATTTGTATATGCGCCTTGGTTTTGTGCAGCCTTACCTTCCCTTCCTACTTTTTTTTTGCTTTTATTTAAACAGATTTTTGGTTATATTTTGATTTTTGATTTTTTCTATTTTTATATGGATTAGAAATTGACGAGAAAGCTTGGAGTAGAAGGAGGGCATTTTGGATAGGGCGGCTGTATGTTAGGAACTTAGGATTGGACGTTGTCTGATAGTATCATGGACTCTATTGTTACTACTTCTTCTATACCAAAAGGAAACCCAACAGCAATCATGAACTGGGGAGGCAAAAAAACGAAGAAAACAAATCAAAAAAAAAAAAAAAAAAAAGTACCTTCGTCATGTCAGCCTGACTTGGGCCCCTTGTTCTGGACCAGATCAATCCTTGATCCCCTCCACGAAATGCAAATAATCTGGCTGGATGGGGAACAAAGTGCTGGATTCCGATTCGGGCCACTGCTACGGGGGGCAGGCATGATTGGGCCGGCCAACGTCCACAGGGGAGACTATTTTTTTCACGATGGCTTCTCCTGTCACCTTTCTTCTACCCGTCGGAGTGGGCAGTTCACGATTAAGCTTGTCCTGAGACCGATGCGGGGCAGATCGAGGCTCGTCCCAAACAGCTGCGCCGCCTCGAGGCAGTTCGTGGTTATGTTCCAGCTTTCCCTGTTGGTGACGTTTATCCATCACGTCTTTCCATGCAGGTGCTTAGTTAGTACTACTATCTCTATATGATTTTCCCCCTCTCCCCCCTCCTTGTCCCTCTCCGGCGGCGGCCCCCCTGAATGAATCCATCCCTTTCATGTTGATGGTACCGGCTCCGAAGAGGATAAGGATGCACGTATGTATGCCCAACACGATGCCAGAAGAAAGCAACGAATCATGACTGGTGTCTTCCCCGGAAATGGACTGGATAAATCAAGACCCAATTTCATCTTTGCTGGCAATTTTGTGTTTCCTGCAGAAGGGCTTCCCCCTTGGTGCGCACGTTGGCCGTTCCATGCCTCCGTTGCAGTTCTTGATATGGTGATGATTGATATCGCCAACGACACCGTAACCCTGCTCCCCCCTCCCATCCTCCTCCCTGGTCTCTTAGGAATCTTCAAACCCTACCTCGCGACAGCAATTGTTCATGCAGAGCGGCCCGGTCTGTGGCCGCTCGGTTCTAGGGCTGGAGGCTACGACCTTGAACTATTCCCGGTCCTTGGTTTATGGTTGAATCACTGATGAGCTGGCAATGTGGTCTCTGGGACCCGCTTCTGGCCCTCTGAGTGGCCCAGTTGGCTTAACATCAACCGTTTCTTGTTCCTATGGGCCCCTCTCCGCTTTTGGGCAACTAGACCACCCTCCACAGTGTATTCCTTCCAGAAAAGATTTTGTCCCTCACTGAAGAGCGCCTATGAGGCAAACGGCCGGTTCGTACCCGATAGTGAAGCCCGCGGAACAGGGAAAATTGGAGGAAGAGAAGCGCTCTGAGTTGTCCTCCCAGACAGGAAAGCCTCATACCCCTTCCCTGGTGCCACAGCTTCGCACTTGCCTTCGCCTGATGCCTTGTCACTCAATAAATCTGGCGTATGTGTGGAGACTAGCGGCCTCCTTCCCTGGTCGTTTGGCGTTTCTTCAAGGGTATATTCTCAGTCGGCGTGCGCCGGGCCGTTCCAGCTTGCAGCCTCAGAATGATCCGCATGCTCTCCATGCAACTGGCGCTCCTTGACTGGAGGATAAGGGAGGGGGGGAACAATTTTGCTGACGCTCTGCCATGTCGACCGCGACATGCATAAGCCCGTGTGTTAGGTTTGATAGTTACGTTCCGTGTTTGTCACGCCAATCTGTCTTGCTTGCACAGTGACGCTTTTGGGGTTTAAACCATGGCCCACTGTTTATATGACTGAATCCCCGCTTCCCTTATCCATCGAGGCCATTCCGAAGGAAAAGACACTGAGTTCCATACCCAAGTTCTAGGACAAGAAGAGCACGAGAGAATTAAACAGAAAAAAAAAAAAAAAGGAAAGAAAAAAAACATTAATACTATAATAGTCGAAGGGTTTCCTCCCATCAATTGATCTTGCTTCATCTTTACATATCCTTTTCATCCCAGTGTGCCAAAACAAAAAAAAAAAAAAATAAAAAGTATCCTCATTTCCTCTCTGTTTCTGCCAAAGTTTCCAAACGGCTAGACATACCTTCCTGCGGCGGCTTCATACTCTCTCATCTTGAACAACTAAAAAAACCATCTGTTTTTCATCATGTCACTCCCCAACAGCCCGCAAGCAAATGGTGGTCGGGTCAGCTGGCAGGAACAACTTGGAGGTATGCCCCACTTTCCTGCGAGGCCTCCAGGAGATATGATCCCATCAGATGCTGATGTTCCCTGAAGAATACTGCCGTCGTGCGAAAATTGAGCCTCCAGTCTTCCATATAGTTTCCGATCGTCGAGGTATTGTCTCTCCCCTCCCTCTGCCCTGCCCTGGCCCGCTTCAACGACTCTCTACAGCCTCAACCGATTTTGCTCCAGTCCCTCTTTGTCGAACGTTGCTCACTTGTGTCTCGGCGCTGAATTGTGGAGTCGACGTTCCCTTCACCGACATTTAGACGTGGAATTGCAGTGGTACCATTCACTAACTAGTCTGTCTTGCTTAGGGGGTCGTACGGCTTGGTCCAGCTCCGTTACTGTTCAAGGACGTAATATCGCCGCGCGGTACTGGTACGATGGCCAATATATCAACAACGCGAAGGAGGATGCGGCAGAGGTTGCTATAAAGCAAATCAATCCAGCGGTAACCGGAGTTGCATCCACTCTCCCGGGACAATTATTCCGCTGCTAGACACTTGGACTCCAATATGGTCGATCCGAGTACCGGGAGGACTGTTGGCATGAGAGTGTATTCTTTTTGCTGGGTTCCTTGTTTATAATGATGTTTCTTTTCGCTACTTCTAGGACGAATGGGCTTCCTCCTCCCTACCCATTCGATTGCCCTCGGCCTCTTATTGCGAACGATGCTTTCCGGGTTGATACCAATTTCTACGGGTCTTGCAGACGTGTACAACATTTCCGGCTGTCGACATACAGGCTTTTACCTTATATTTCTCTCTCTTCCTCTCTCGCCCTCTCCTGTGAGAGATCAGGGACATAAGACGGGTCTTCATTGGTGGACATGGGCAAATACCGATGAGATGATTATCCCTGTGTTGTATTTGGGCAAGGCGGTTTTGCAGCCCTTTGGCCATATTTGTTTGGTTTGTTGGTTTGTACACCTTCGACGCGATTTTTCAGCTTTGGCCCGGATTTTGTATCTTTTCGTCCCGTTGATTGATTTTTGTTACCTTCTCGGCTCTCCCTTTCCATATAACAGCCCCTATGACGGATTTTGTGGCACGGTACCTGAACGACAGTGAATTATGACGTACGAAATTGATTCTCAGCAGTTTGGTCTCTGTTCTCTTCTTGCGAATTGCGCAGCTTTTATATGCATCCATCGTTCTCTCTGTTCGCTGTTCTTACTTTTCTACTTGATTTACTATTAGTTCCCCGGTTATCTCTTATGGCAACTATACTGATGGGGGACTTATTGGTCCCTAAGGTACGTTGGACAAGTGGAAGCTGACGCGGGACAGGCGGTCTGCCACGGTCAATTGCAGCACTAGGGAGAGGGAGTGGGGAAGGAAAAGCTGACTTTTCGGAGCTGGAGTTGTCTCCAAGAAGACCGATCTCTGTTGACTAAAGTTTTGATATAGTTGAGGATTATTAATTGCGAGGGCCATATGTTGCTTCCTTAATTGTTTTTAGCTGTCTTGATAGTAGGGGTAGCTGCCTATTATTTCTTGCATGCAAGGTCTCTCTGACTATCCATATGCCGACCCCACTTTACACCCCTCTACATCCATTAATTCATCTCTCTCTTATTATTGCTGTTAAAAGGAAAATCTCTGGAAAGAAGGGTGATGTCGACCAAGGAACCGGATCTTTGGTAGAGGTTACAAGTCATGTTGTGAGCTTAACCTTATTTCCCATCACGTGCCCGGTACCATGGTTCGTCCAACTCGCTAACACCGTCTATAATCTTTTTAGGAAGCCACCGCTTCGATTAACTTCACCCTCCTCCCCCACCTAATATGCAAATCGTTCCCCGACCGTTTTTCGCTGAGTCCTCCATCCATAGTATAGTCGCAATGCGAGACACCCCACACAGACGAACAGAAGCAACGCCGCATTAGTCCAGTGGCCCGTAGGATACCCTTTTTTCGCCTCGTTGGATTTGTAAATCCATACGCCTACGATCTGACCCGGTGCTCCGAATGAGATATTCAGCGCAATCGCTAGACCGGTCCCCGCGGTGGAGCGGAGATTGGCAGACAGCCAACCTAGTAAGGGTGGGATACAGGCAAATGAGCCACTGGTAGCTACGATCAGGCAGCCGTATCGATGCTGAGGTACTGTTAGTGTGCATATCTGTCCCATCTCTTCTCCTTACGTGGGGCGAAAATAAGGAGGAAAAGAAAGAGAAAGAGAAAGAGAAAGAGAAGAAAAGGTGAGAGGCTTACCAGATATGCGTCCGCTGGAAGCACAGCAGAGGCCAGGAAGCCCATGGCTCCGATGAAGGAGAAAAGAGCCGAATGAAGACCCCGGCTATATGGACAAGCTATGTTAGTAACTCTGCGGCACTAAGGATGCATATTCAGGTTCAGTCGTTTTCTTGCCTGTTGAAATGATCGGCGGACCAAGATACCGCCGTTGTCACTACGTAGGCGACCGCCCATGGTGGTACGGTCATGAGCTGGGCCTGCAGGTTTACATATCCAAGACCACTGGTGATAGCTGGTGTGAAGAGCGACAGACTGGAGAATGGAGCCGAGATGCCGAAATACACCTGGTACACGGGAAGCTTAAACAACAGCGATCGACAGAGGACCCCGCAGATGAGAAAAACTTACTGCATAATGGGCATAGAGGCGCCAATTAGTCAGGATACCCTTGGCATCTTCCCAGGTCATGGCTTGCGCTGCTCCCTTTGAGCCTTCCATCTGGAGTCGCTGTGCAGCCAGCTCTTTTTCCTCAGGGCTGAGCCACGACGCCGATTCCGGGTAGTCAGGAAGAAGGAACCAAACTAGAACAGCAGAGGCACAGGACGGTACACCTTCGATGACGAACAGCCAGCGCCAGGCAGATAGACCATGGAATTGGTTCATGTGCCCGACTCCGTACGCAATAGCGCCACCAAAGGCGCCAGCTAGAGTGGCCGATGCTAGAATCAAGGCAACGCGTAACGAGCGCTCTGAGTTCCGATACCAGAAGGTGAGGAAGTAAACGAGACCCGGGAAGAGACCTGCTTCCATAACTATATCATCATGAGCAGAATGGTCTCCACTCTCCCCATGGGAACGAGGATATAATGCATGGCTTGTCGTAACATACCTCCTAGCAAAAAGCGGATCCCGGTCACCTGAGTGTAATTATGTGTGCCACCCAAACCCATCGTGCTTGCTCCCCAAGACAGCATGAGGAACGCAATCCAGCGCTGTGGAGATGTAAGCTATTCAGAACTCGTATCGGCTGAGAGCAGCTCGATTGTCCTTACGCTTGGTTTGAGCTTCTTCAGGAGGTAGTTCGACGGGACTTCGAACAGGGCATATGCGATGAGAAAAACCATAAGGGCAATACTACCCCCCGGTTCATCAGCAAGGTAGACCAGTGGACTAGATGCCGTGATACTCACGTAAACTCGTAGGAGGTCATGCTGGTCTCTGTGAGGAGATCATTGCCCGTGTCCACGTTCAGGATCTTCGCATTTCCTAGTCAATCACGGTCAGTTTTCAGCGCAATGCTGCAACCAGCGCGCAGCTCCAATCGCCACCTACCGATGTTGGATCGATCAAGATAGCAAAGAAGATAGATCCCAGCGCTCAGTGGAAGGATACGCAGGTCCTGTTTCCAAACCAGCGCCTTCTCACGAGCTTTCAGATCTTGTTGATCCACATCGTCCTGATGATACATACGTTAGTTGTTACGCGTCCGTGTTCAGGAGTGTCTGAAAACTTGCATCGGGAGCCGATTCTACATCATTGGGATTGTGGGCGGTCTGAGCTGGCTTCTCGATGGCATTCATGGTGACTGACTGAGTTGGGCGCAGGGATCGTCACCGTACAACAGGGGCAGTTCCATGTCTATCTTCTACTGCTGCTTTCCCCCCATGAAATAAAAGTCTTTCCTGACCCCCCCCCCCTCCCCGCGCGCATGGATCGAGTTAGCAAAACCCGGGGAAAGCCGTCCTGCGCGGAGATCGGTTAACCTCCGATGCATCCTTCAGCCTGTTCATCCGATTCTGGGCCAAGCATGATCTGCCTTAGCATCCTGTATGGTACTGTATCATACCATACCATACCATCCCATCCATACAGCGGCGGCACTGGTATTGACAAACACTGCAAACATCACTGCAAACATGGCAAACAGGGTCGACATGGATTTATCTCCAGATACCGGAATCAATTATTGTGTCGCTTCATACGCAGGTCAACCACTGTCTTTCTGATGACATGGCTGCGGTCTCTGAAGATCTCATCTCCGTGTAGACTCTTGACTGCACCACGTCCTCAACTGCAGAATACGATCGCTGTCTTTTTCCTGAGGGCGCATATCACAACCATGTCGACTTCCCCACCAGCAGCCACTCCGCGCAAGCCAATGCCCTCTGCACTGACCTTCGACCTCCATGCTAAGTGTTCAGTGAGTTGATTATTCGACGGTGGTCCTTGTTCTTCTCAGTACTCTGCCATTCTAACATCGCCCTGCTTTATATGAAATGCATAGACTACCAAGGCTCGAGCCAGTACCCTTAAACTTCCTCATGGCTCGGTCCCTCTCCCGATCTTCATGCCGGTTGCAACGCAAGCATCCCTCAAAGGACTGACATACGACCAACTCAAGGAAACAGGGTGCATGCTGTGCTTAAACAATACGTATCATCTAGGGTTGAAGCCAGGACAGGCAGTGTTGGACGCGGTAAACGGCGCGCATAAGTTACAAGGATGGGATCGGAACATCCTGACGGATAGCGGAGGGTGAGTTGCTAAGACTGTGCTTGGCTACCCGGTCAGGATGATATCCCCTCTTACGGTTGCGTGCTAAACAAGGTCACCGTCCAGCTTCCAGATGGTTTCTCTGCTTAAACTAGCCAATGTCACGGAGGAGGGTGTTCGATTTCTTAGCCCTCACGACGGCACCCCCATGTATGTCTTCTGCCGTTGATTCCAAGAAGCGCTGAAGAGATTATGACTCTGATATCCGGTTCCAAGGCTACTTACTCCCGAACACTCCATTTCCCTGCAGAATTCGATTGGCTCAGATATCATCATGCAGCTGGATGATGTGATTGCGACTACGTCGCCTGACCGCGCGAGGATCCACGAAGCTATGGAACGATCGGTGCGATGGCTGGATCGATGTATAGATGCACATAAATATCCCGAACGGCAAAACTTGTTCTGCATCATCCAAGGAGGACTGGATTTAGAACTGCGCCGCAAGTGCTGTGCTGAGATGGTGGCCCGGGATACGCCTGGGATTGCCATTGGGGGCCTTTCCGGGGGAGAGGCCAAGGAGGAGTTTTGCAAAGTGTATATATCCCCATTGCATATCTGTCGTGGGCTTGGCTAATGTTCGGAAAGGGTCTACGCATGCACCGGACTTCTCCCGGAGCAGAAGCCAAGATACGTGATGGGTGTGGTAAGCGACCGAGATGTTGGCATCATCGCAGAGGATCAGATTCTAACTCCTTCCTAGGGATATCCGGAGGATCTCATTGTAGGAGTTGCTCTCGGTGCAGACATGTTTGACTGCGTGTGGCCGACCAGGACGGCCGTAAGTTGCCATTCATTTGGGAGATAATCTCAGCCAGGTTCTAACGAAAGATCTGTCGCAGCGGTTTGGAAACGCGGTCGTTTCGAGCGGTAGCCTCAACCTTCGACACCACTCCTTTGCGCAGGATTTCAGACCGGTCGAAGAAGGATGTACTTGCACCATCTGTCGGCCGACGAACCAAGGCGGCCTTGGGATTACACGAGCCTATATTCACCATTTGGCTACCAAGGAGACAGTGGGCGCTCATCTGTGAGATGCAACTCTTGGACGTCCCTTGTATGATTCCTCATGCTAACTGATGTAGACTTACGATCCATAATGTCCATTATCTGCTAGCCCTCATGGGTTCCGCTCGACAGGCCATCCTGGAAGATCGGTTCCCGGCATTCCTCCGACAGTTCTTCCGTAATCTCCATGGGGAGAAATCGAAGTATCCCACCTGGGTGGTGGAAGCACTACGAGGGGTGGGGGTTGATCTGATGGAGGACTAGTCTTGATATGATATATGATATGATAGTACTACAATAGACGTTAGACTTTGGTTCCTGACTGTAATCCATGGGGTGGGAAGGACGGTATTGAACACGTGACCACGCGCCCGCGTCACGCGTCCCGGAGAATCATTTTCAACTTCACTTTACTCTTTCATCCCATGCGACCCATCACCCTGAATACGCTCCTCACCTCTCTATTCTATTAATCGATAAGAATCACAACCGACCATGTCTCCCTCTGCAGTCCTACCTGGATCGGGCGATCATGCCACTCAGCCCCAGACCACACCTAGCAACCCCGCCCACGAAGAATACCAGTACATCAACCTCATCCGGACGATCCTCTCGGACGGTGAATACCGACCGGACCGCACGGGCACGGGAACGCGATCGATCTTCGCACCACCTCAGCTGCGATTCTCACTATCCAAACCCAGTCCTACGCCCAACAGCGACCCCATCCCCATCCTACCCCTCCTCACCACGAAACGCGTGTTCCTGCGCGGCGTGATCGCCGAACTCCTCTGGTTCATCTCCGGCTGCACCTCGTCCATCCCCCTCTCCGAGAACGGCATCAAGATCTGGGACGGGAACGGCAGCCGCGAATTCCTCGATAAAGTCGGGCTATCCCATCGCGAAGAAGGCGACCTCGGTCCCGTCTACGGCTTCCAATGGCGTCATTTCGGCGCCGCCTACGTCGATGCCAAAACAGATTACTCCGGCCAGGGCGTCGACCAGCTCGCTGACGTCGTCCATAAACTGAAACACTCCCCCTTTGATCGTCGCATCATCATAAGTGCTTGGAACCCCGCCGATCTTAAACTCATGGCCCTCCCCCCGTGTCACATGTTCGCTCAATTTTACGTCTCCTATCCAGACGGTCCCGGTTCCAAGGGTTATCTCTCTTGCTTGATGTATCAGCGTTCCGTCGACACGGCGCTCGGTCTGCCATTCAACATCGCCTCCTATGCTCTCCTCACCCATATGCTGGCTCACGCGGCGGATCTTCATCCCGGCACTTTTACCCATTCCATGGGCGATACCCATGTCTATCTGGACCATGTCGGGCCCTTGCAGGAGCAGTTGATGCGCGAACCGACTGAGTTTCCCGAGTTGCGGATCAAGCGCGACGATCGCGGCAGTGGCATCGTCGACGGCTGGAAGGAGGATGAGTTTGAGGTGATTGGTTATCAGCCTCATAAAGCGATCAAGATGAAAATGAGCGTCTAGATTTCCATCTCGTCTCTTTGTCCTACGATTGTATGATACCAGAATTAAAGTGCAGATAGAAATATATCGTCTTGTTTTCTTGTCTATATTGTTCGTGGCCCATTATTATTGAACTCTGAAACAGCAGATGTAAATACGTACTGGGAGTATCATAGCTAAAACCATCATATGCAAAAGAAAAGGGGCAAGATAAAATGACTTGAAATCTCTATTTCCCTAGGGCCACGCCTGCCCCCCTCAATAAAACAATCGTATGGCCCTGTTTCACCTTCCCGCCTCCGATTGTCTTGGAGAATTCCAAAAACTCCCCGGATTCGACGTGAAAGAGGCGCAATCGCGCCTCCTCCCCGGCCCGGTTATTGACGTTCTCTACCCGCAGTCGGCGCGCCGCATCATCCAACACCCGGCCCACCTTCCATCGCGAGTCAAAGAAGAAATCCCCCGCCGGAGATTCCGCCCGCTGCGTTTCTGACGTTCCCGCCACATGCAGATACAACCGCTGGTCCGTGGGCACGCCAGCATCACCCTTGGCCCATTTCTTCAACGAGTTCAACTGCACCGTGCGCGCTGCTGTGCTGTTCGGCTTCGGCGCTGGCGTCAGGCTGGCACTCTTGTCTTTGCCCCAGGTGCGAACCCGCGCAAACATCGATCGCAGGGTCTCGTTGGCGCCCGGGGTGCCAGATGATGTGGAGCCCTTTGCCCCTCGCGGGGTTATCTTGGCGCAATCATGCTCTTCTCGCAGTCGGTGTTTCAGGCAGTAGTGCCGTGTGCAGTTCGGGCAGCGCACACCCGGGTCGGTGAGCGTGTTGATCAGGGTTTTGCAGTTCAGATGAGCGCATTGATCTGAATTATAAATTGTAGGTTTCTGTGTGGAAGTAGAGGAGCCATTGTTGTTCGCTCCGTTTCTCCGTCGAGCCCATTCGCCCTCCCGGGCACATCGGTGGGCCGTTTCGGTACGATGGTCAAGGCAAAAGGTCCCCCGGCAGGATTCGCAGTGGAAGGGAAGGAAATCAAGTTGGTTACAGTATTCAAACTCGCAGTGTCTACCGATCGAATCGAGGTCCTTGTCGGCCATCTGGGTAAAGGACTCCACAGGATCGGCACCGGCATTTTGGCGTGTATTAACGGTGATGGGCGACATGGCGTAGAGAGTAAACTGGGGAAGGAGAGATACGACCGGATCGTGAGGGAGAGAAAAAGGCAGCAGAGCAAAGCGAAGACACCGCTAGAAGCCACTGGCACATGCGGACGGCTGACTCAGCGTGGCGTGGCAGGGAGAGAACTTGCGTCCGATCTCAGAGATCAGCTCGGAGATAAGAACCGGTCTCGCGGTATGGTACGGTATGGAACATTACACAACGAATAGCATCTAAACTAGGGAGAGATATAACGTTTAAGGGCCCATACCCTGGCTGTTGGATAAATAAGAATACTCAAACACAAGGGGGTATATCAAACAGGTGAAAACATGTACAACTCCAGAATCAGAGTTCCGGAAAAGAAGGAAGATAAAGTAAGATCAAAAGGCACTATTGCATCCTAGATGGAAGGCAGATGGGCTAGAGATTCATTATGGTATTTGGAAAGCGCCATTTGTTTGACTCGTAACTTGTTCCAAACCGTTCGGCTGCTCCGAATCTGCAGAGCCAAAAGTAGAATTATCAAGCTCCGAGGGGGTCCGAGTCTCGCTCTGCTGAACAGCACTCGATGGTGCAAATGGGATCGGGCTGTTAGATGTGAAGACCGGAAGTCCATTCCTGTTCAGGACAGCGGAGGTTGGCGGAGAATACAACGACGTACGGAGCTGGACAGTACTGGGCAGGGACTCCGGTGTCAACGAAGCCGTTCCGCCTAAGGGCGCCTGCGATGATGGCGGGTTTAATACTTCCACTGAGCGAGCCGCGCTAGGCCGGTCGTGAAGACTGGCTACTGCGAACCCGCCAGCTGCGCTGCTAGACGTCTCCAATGTTTCAAGCGACGAACTAGGTGCTCTTTCTTGTTCCTCCGATTTGGTGATACTGCTCGTCCTGGCTTGCACCGTAACCGTACTGGGACCAGAACTCGTAGGAGTCGATGAAGACCGAGACGACGGCCTGCTCGTAGAAGTAGATGCTTTGGCACCGGAGGGTTTCTTGGGCAATTTGGGCATCTTAATTGCTGCCTTGGATGAGCGCTTCTTGCGCTCTTCCGCCATTTTGTTTTCGCGGGCCACGTTCTCTTCAGGGGACGGCACTTTGAGCTTGATGCTCAGTTTCCGCACACCTGCGGCCAGACTGTCCACATCGTCCGATGCAAGAGCCTCTGTACTATCTGTCTGTGGGTGCGACCCGTCAGGCAACCGCGACGGTCCATCGCCAGCTGGCTCAGACGGGAGAAACCCTGACGGAACTCGGGGCACAGGAGGCACCTTCCTGGGGCTTACTGAGCGTTTTGGAGTGGTAGGTCGCGAGTGGTTTTGTTTCCGCCCACCATTCGCTATCCGTGACGATGGTCTTTGGTTTGAATCGATCTTTGCGTGGTCCACACCAGGGTCCGAAGTCGGTATAGTGGTTGAAGCGGCGCTTTTTCTGCGGGTTGCGCGCATGGTTGGTGATTTCTCATCAGGAGACGGGCCTGGGAGGTCACTGGTGGCATCGATCGTAGTTCGCCTGTTACCTTTAAGCATCTGTCGTTTCGGGGTCTCGGCATTTGGGGTGCTAGGCAGGGACGACTTGGGTTTTCTTGTCCGGAGCTTCATGCGGCTTTCCTCGGGTGCAGTCGAGGGAGCGGTATCGGCAGTCGTCAAACGTTCTCGCCGCAAGCGTGAAGCCTCGGCGTTGAGATCCTCTGGTCGGCAACTCGTGGTCTGGCGATGGCCAGGAACGAGTACCTTTGAAAGCTCATGCGTTGCGGTCGCCCAACCCACCGGCGGTAGGGGCGGAGCCTCATGTTCCAAGCTTATCTGAGAGCCGTTGGACTTACGATCACGAGGATAAGTAACAACTTTGGCGGTAAACGACTGCGTGGGTGCAAAATAAGTTGGCGCAGACTTCTCGCGAACCTTGGGAGGTGCTGCCGGCGGATATACCAGAGCCTCGAGCTCTTCCAGGGCAGCTGGTGACCACCACTCACCATCATAGGCGGCCTCAGGTATCGGGTATTGTGCTTTGTCCTGGGGGGGATCAAATAACGCCAGGCGATCTGCCATTTCAGCAGTCAAACGATTGATCTGGTTATCGCCTGTGTTGTCAGCGTTAAACGCTGAGTCTCCCAGTCCTGACAAATGACTCAGGACGCCACTCGTCAGAGCTCGATTACTGTATCCGCCTTCCAAGACGCTGACGATGCGTCCGTCGACTCCCAGTCCTTCCTCCTCTGCCATCCGGACCACATCGGCCGTAAACCTGGCGTAGAAGTCGGTGGGGACGTTGACTTTGTGTCTTTGCATGCCTGCGCCTTCCCACTCACTAGCATCGAATCCCGCGGAGATGAAAATGGCCGCTTTAGGCGGAGGTCCGTTGGGCGCGTTGAGCAGACGCTCCGTATGCGTTCGTAAGAATGCACGTGCCTTCTCAATAAGGATCGTGTATTTCGTAGCGTAAAGCTCCCAGAATTCCAGGTCCGTCTTCCACGGCTCCAAGTGGACGTTCCAGGTGGACTGGCCATGCGCCCCGTCGATGCACACACTCGCATTGCGCACTTTCTCCGGGTCACCCATTTCGCAGGGATAGGAATTTATATCATGAAGACTGAAGTATCCCACCACGGCCTTTTTGTAATTTGCTGCATTTCGGGCAGCCGTCGTGGCCTTCTGGTTCTGCTCCCACGCAATCTCCTGCGAGCCATCACCGTGATGCAGATCAAAGTCCAGAATGGCGGCGTGGGTCAGGCCATGCGACATGGCGGCATAGGAGATGCCCACATGAACATTGTTAATCCAGCAGAATCCCGATGGATGACCTGCCGAACAATGGTGGCCTGGTGGCCGGATACACACGAACGCGCGTTTCGTAGAACCTGGACCGAAGACAGCATCGATACTTTCGCAGACGCCCCCGAGAGCTCCCTCGAACGCGTTGAGAGACTCCGAGCATAAATAGAGATCACCTTCATGAAGCGGCGGCGCGTCTGCGGTGGCACCATCCTTGCCCGCGCTGCGAGGTCTGATCAATTCTTTGCCGTTCAACGCAAGGCGCGATTCCGCCCCGTCGCACATGCTCTTTAGATCGTCCATCCACTTGGTTCCATGTACATGCGTGACTGCGGGAGAGTTGAGCGCCATAACCCGAGCCGTTTTGCGAATCTGAAACGGGGGCACAGGCAGATGTTCCAGGCTGAGGTCAGGGTGAGGGGCAAAGAGACCCCCAGAGTATCTTCGTGTAAGCCGGACGTACGCGGCAGAAACGCCCAAGACGCCAGCTTGGATACGCTCTGGTCTTTCCACTATGGAATTCAGGGCTGCTCGCGAGGTCCGAGGACGCGAGAAACGATGTCCATAGCAAGCATCGTGAAGGACAACCAGAGTTTGGGAGCGTAGGTCGGCTGACTGATGCAAATCCACTTCCTTTTGGAAATGGTCCGCCGCAATGGAAGCAGCCGTGGGGATTGGGTGTTCCATTGCTGCATGTAGAGAGGGTCTCTTGAGCGACGTGTTGGGGGTGTTTGTGGCGGGGGTGGTGGTCGTCGCCGGGGAGGTCGCGAATGTAGATGAGGAGCGTCGCGACAGACTGGGACACGAGGACCCGCCAGCACTGGGGTAAATAGATCGCAGCGACGCAGTAGACGAACGTTTTTTTAGGCTGGGGATAGATTTTCGACGCTCATCTCGCAGGGAACTGGAGCTAGTGGTGCGTCGAGGGGTCAAATGCGGCGCGGCGGCACCAGAACGCGGGGGCATATCTGATGGAGACAGGCGCGAGGAGGAGCGTGCGGACGGAGAGGTTGGCAAAGGAGTCGCAGCCATCGATGAATGATTCAGACGGTCGGGCCAGGGGTCGATGGGGGGAGGAAGAGGCGTGGGAGTTTGGGAAGTGAATGATGGCGGTTCGTCGTGTTTGGAAGCATCCATGACGCAGGGACAAATCGCATTGGTTTTCCTTTCTGGATCTTCTGGCTGGCCTTGATGGCGGGACAAATGGTAATCATGAAAGAAACGACAATCGAATCGATGGACGTCTAGAGGTTTAATGCAAAAACAACAGGGGAGGAACGAGAGAGAGAGAAAGAAGGGCGAAACAAGGAGAACCCACGATTTTTGGCTTTGACTTTTCGTTTCTCGTGCAGCAAAAGGGGGAGTCGATCATCCCTTCAACCGTCTTCTCTCCCCATTCTCTCTTGACTTTCTTTGCAAAACTGTGTCTACTTCAATGGATGATTGATCGGGTTTCTAAGACAAGCCACTGATGCAGAATGTACGAAATGACAGCGTTGGTTCAGGAGTAAAGATGTTTCTTTAGTCACCAAATATCGACATGGAAGAAACCAGATTTCTTTCATTCCGGAAAATGACAAAGGAAATACTAAAGAGAATACTTTAAAAAGAAAAAGAAAAAGGAAGAAAAAACGCCTCCAATCCCAGCCATTTCCGACTTGGAAAATATATTCAACTCCCGTCCCTTGTTGCTCGCCCAAAGCCTAAGAAAAAGTTAACAATAACAATAATAAGAAAAAAATAGAAAATAGAAAACAAAAGTCCATCAGCATACAAAGACGCCTCCAGAATCCCAACACCTTCGCCAAGCAATTGAACTCAGAACGTGCGAGATCGTATTCCGCAGAAATGATACCATCTCTTCCGGGGAACCATGGAGGCCTTCTCATGACCACCGTCCATTGAAGAAACTTTTGAGGATCGTTTGGACTTCTTTTCCGACTTAAACCCCTTGGTTGCATGGTTGTTGCAGAAGCACTGCATATGTACCGTCTCGATTGACGTGCCGGGGCAACTGTCTTGCCGTCGAGATGCACAGATTTGATGGCCGCCATCCTCCTCACATTGGCACCATTCATAAAGGGTGAAGTATTGTCGACACATGATGCGGTTCCGGTGTTGTCTCCCTTTTTTTTTTTTTTCCTCTTATTTTTTTTTTTGCCAAAATATGGGGTAGAAAGTTGATCAATAGTCGTGTTAGAAATGAGGTCCGTTCAACTCCGCGACCTTCCGGTGGGTGCTCAGAAGAAGGGGATCGCCAAAGAAAAAAAAAAAAACAAAGATACCAATCAATAGAGACAAAGGGTCTCTATAACCAGAACCGCAGGAGAGTCCAACTTTGCCAATTACTCCAATTGTTCTAGTTCAATAAAGAAGATGTTCGGGATGTTTTATCCAAGATTTTAGATCTGTCCGTCACTGTTCCAATTATGTCTGTTTCTGGAGAGATACTGGTCCATGATTCTTTGACCCGCAGCCCCCTGAGTTACTGCATGTCACCAGTATCTACCAGGTGCAGTGCGACAACAATAATCGTGGTGACAGCGATGAGGGGATCAGATGTCAATTCGATTGGCCGACTCACAAGAGGAATGCAACTGAATCAATGAGTTAAAAGGCGGATGATAGAGACAGAAAGATACACCTTGTATAAAGACAGCCACGGCGAGGAATAGATTGAAGGAAAGTAATAGGTTTAAGAGAGAGGCAGCGGGGGGTGTAGGACCAGCAAGAATAGATCCCAGTAACCATGCTACAAAACGATGATGCGCACACCTCCCTAGAACACCTAGACCATGAGAACCCCCCAATGCAAACTTGACGTCAGCCCAAAATACGACAGTGGAGACCAGCGTCAAAGTAACGCTCACTTTGGTGGAGTCCAGACTGAGTGGATTGATCCCTATCACTCATTCACCATTGGGGATTCGCTCTGGCTAGCCGCTAGGGTTCTGGGCGTTCTTTTTTCCTCTCCCTATTTTTATCGCATGCTCTACTTAACTAGCTGGCTTTATGGGTGCCTGGGCTTGGCTCCATCTCGGCGGTTCATTTTTGGCCGATGAACACAAATGAATGGTTCGGCCAAACTGCGCCTCCTTTCAGGAAGGGGGGAAGGAAGTGAAAGAAAAAAGAAGTCAAAGTAACGCTGTAACATGATGGAAGCCGTTCAGGTCCCAATGACCTTTAGCACTACCACTTCAAAGACTAATAATGCCAGATTAATGAAGATAAAATTGGAGGGCCAAAGGAAATTGGATGGGACATCTAGGTGGATTCTACCACCGCAGTCATGCTGCCACAGTGCCCAACAAGGTTTTGTCAGATGAAACCCTTAAATTCTGGCCCTGAGACCTTAGCGAGCTGTCAAGAATAGCAACCGCGGTCTCCATCACGGCAATAGTGAGATGAACCGTGGTAATAGTCCATATTCTTAGTCAACGCCAGCTCCTGTCAGCGCTGAAAACGGCGATGAAGACACGTGCCGCTATTCCCTATAAGGCCAGTATATTTTGTCAGAGAGCTTCGGAGCCGATCGGCGGTGTCACGTGGTGGGATAAGATGCATGTCCTGTTAGGGAATAGCGTTGCATGATTCAGAGCCCCCAACGCATCATCATTGTCGGTCACGAGAAACAACGTTGAAAGCCGCCTCCAACGTCCAAAACGACCATCCCACACACAACATCCGGCCCTACGTGCCTGCCTGCTTCCTCGTCTGTTAGCGATGACTTCCCAGCCCGCTCAACCCTCAACCACCATCATGCCTGCCTCTCCGACCCGAACCGCCACTCTTCTCTCCAACCTCGCCGCCGTCACCTCCCGCGTGTCTGCCGCCGCAACCAAGAGAGGAAGAGCTGAAGCCAAGCCGGTCCGCCTCATCGCCGTGTCGAAGCTCAAGCCCGCCGCCGATCTGCTCTCCCTACATCAGCCTCCCACTTCGCACCTCCACTTCGGCGAAAACTATTTTCAAGAGCTGCAAGAGAAGTCCAAGCTCTTACCACCTACCATCAGGTGGCACTTCATTGGCGGATTGCAGTCTAACAAGTGCGTCGTGCTGGCAAGGGACGTGCGCGGACTCTGGGCCGTCGAGAGTGTAGATTCGGAGAAAAAGGCTTCGCTGCTGGATAAAGGGTGGGGGGACCGCTCGGCCGAATTGCGCGCCTCGGATTCCATTGACCGGCTTCACGTGTTTGTGCAGGTGAATACGTCCGGGGAGGAGAGCAAGTCCGGGGTCGATCCCGGCGACGGTGCTGTATCGCTATGTCGCTTTATCCGCGAGAAGTGCCCGCGCTTGAAGTTGCAGGGGCTCATGACCATTGGGGCCATTGCGCGCTCCAAGGCCACGACCCCCGAGACGGAGAATGAGGACTTTGTCTGCTTACGGAACACGCGCGATCTAATCGTTGACCAGTTAGGCCTGCAATTTTCCGACGATGCGCTAGAGTTGAGTATGGGTATGAGTGAGGATTTCGAGAGCGCCATTGCGTTAGGAAGTGACGAGGTCCGGGTAGGGACGACCATTTTCGGGGGACGGCCACCCAAGGATCAGGCGAGAGTCATTTGAAATTGATACACCTTCAATCTTCAAAAGGGAGGCGATTGATGATTTACGACCTAGCAGTTGTCACGAAGGTGGCATCACTATTAAAAATTACAGGGTTATATAGGGAGGGAAAAGTTACTACAGTTCCAAAAAGGAAATGTGTATATAGATACTAATTGATATCAGACCTCGCATCCTGTCAAGGCTGTGAATGGAGGATGGAGAGTCAAAGAGAATACATGATTAGAAGCATCATACGGAACTTTATCTTCCAATTTTACAAGGAGCTATACATCATTCGCCAGACTTCGACTTCCCTGTGCTAGTTTCTGTTCCATCTGCTTGGCCAGCGCCTCCGGCACCGCTTCCTGCGTCGCTCGGATGGTGACCCGGTACATCTGTTCCAGACAAGGTCAGTATCATGTCAGCCTTTCGCGGTCATTTTGAGCCAGGACTCACCCTTTGGTCGTAGTTGGGCTCAAGTCGTAGAAGACATCCGATCTTACCCGTCGCAAACTGATACACAGCACACCCCACAATGTTATTAGGATTGGGATCCACGCCATCCAAAACTTTCCAGCCCAATCCTTCCACCACCCGCCGTGTGAATAACTCGTTGATGCCCTGTGCTTTTGCCAGAGCTCCAAACGTATTTTGCGACTCTAGCGGGGACCCACCAATCTGCCTCCATCGCTTGAAAAACTCTTCGGCCGACAACGCGGATGGTTCCATGTATCGGTGCATTAAGATAGGTAGTTGCAGAGTATAAGCCTGGAGAGCTCCCGCAAGGTACGAAATGCGAATAGTAGGCGCCTCAGTGAATGGCCCGTTCGCGCCGAAGAAGAGCGTTTGCTGCGTTTGGCCCGCTGCGGGAACAGAGGGCTCGGGAAGACTCTTGGTATCGGCCTTGAGGCTGGGTGTAGCACGGTTGTCGACTGTCGTTGTCAATGATCCAATTGCAAACGATGACTTGTTGGTGATATATAACTTCACTACCCCCATGTGGCCACGGTATTCAGAACGCAATCCGACTTGGATCTGGGCATCTTCGAAAAGCACCCCCTCATCAGCGAAGTACAATCGGTTATATCCAATATCCCAGTCTGGCGTGAGATGGGCCGCACTTGCCATGTTCGGCGGCGGCGGAGCAGTCGGAGCGGTGAGATCCAGTCCTGCTAGATCACCTGATGCATTCGATGCTGATGCTGCTGCTGATCCGTTTGATCCGGTCTTTGTGCCATTGACGATGGTGGTAAATGTGCGCTTGAGCCCCGTGTTTTGTGCCATAAGCACCTCTTTTTGATCCGCATTGGCATCCTTACCTCCCACAACCCAAGTCTTCTTATCCGTAGTGCCAGCTGTCTTCTGGTGAAGCCGAGATAGGAGGATTGAGGCTCTCTCCGAGAACGGGGGCATTTCATCGCAGACCGTCCGGAGAAGATCGTCGGAGGAAAGTGTTGCCAATGACAGGTATTCGAAAGCCCGCTGCTGCAACTCGGAATCCGGTGAATGACTGTACAACTTGAAGATATGCAATAGCTGTGGTTTAATCTCGGGGAAAAGATTAACAAATTTCACAAAAGATGACAAAATCATCGCACGGGTGTTGTCTGTACTGGTAATCATTTTGGCCTGTAGCGCCAGGAACTGCTCGATGGGGCTCGAGCCTTGGTTGTCAGCAATCAGATGCCCAAACTCCCCTAGGACGTAGCTAGCAATCTTCACTAAGCTCTCATGACAATCCGTTTTCAAGTAAGTGAGCAGGGTATGTGCTGCATAGGCCTGCAACTCCTCATTGTTGGTCACAATCTGGATCACGCGCTGCCACACTTCATCATTGACGTGATCACCGGCCAGAGAAAGAAGTTTCAATGTCATATCAATGTACCACTGAGCATCAGTCGCGTACTTTTCTGTAAGGATTGCAACTTTCAGCACCATTTCTTCCCGAATGGCATAGTCGGCGGTCTGGAGATAACGCAATAACTCATTCACTATGGGACCTGCATTGGTTGTGTCGCACATGCTATAGATCAAATCCAATCCTTTACGTCTAACACTGATATCGCGGTCTCGGAGTGAGCCAAGGATGATATTCTGATGCTTTTTGATCGGGTCCAATGTCTCTGCCCTAGCCGCAAAGTGTGTCATCGCTTCCAGTCCTAAGTATCGAACATTGGTCTCACGCGACTGGATGTATTTCCCAAGACGGGAGGAAATTTGCAGCATGAGGCTGTGCTCAGTGTCAAGATGGATGAGAAGATTAATAGCCTCGAAGAGCACAGCATTCTGCGCATTATTCTGCTGGACATTCTTCGGCGTATCCATGGCTGCATGCATCATTTGTTGCAAAGACTCGCGGATAATCTCACGAACATGGCTGTCCTCTACATTGCATTAGCCACGGTCAGGACATAGGAAGAAGTGAGGCAGTGAGAGTTTCGGAAACGAAAAGAAACGGAAAGAAAACGGTGAATGATAGCTTACCAGAGGGAGGGTAATATTGCAGCAGGCGCAAAAATTTAACCTGGATCCAGGGACATGGTACACGATAATACAGGTAGTCCGGTGCGATGTCATTATCCACCACAATCCTCTTCAGCCGCTGGGCAGCTTTAACATAGCTTCCTCTATACTCATCCGGTTTGTCTTGGGCCAAGGCCATGACTAGTGAGGTAACAGACAAGGTGACACCCATGTCAGGATCATCCATCAGGGAGATTATCCGCTCCGCCCACTCATTCTGCACAATGCCGGGGTATTTGCGGTACAATCGGAGAAGTGTGAGAGCAGCTTTCTTCTTCACAAAAGCTTTAGAAGTACTATAGTTTTGTTTAACATTTAACTTGGATCTAAACATGATTCGAGAAATTGGAGTCGAGAGAGAGGGATACTTACGGGGAAATAAGCAAACGATGAACGTCGGTTGAGAGCGCCTCACCCATCTCTCTTCCACCCACATTGGCAACCGCATGCAATGCCAGACAGTTATTTAGTTCATTGTGATCCAGCAAGTCCTTCCGGATACTGTTGACAACCAAGTGCAGGAGCTCATGCTGCTCGTGCAAGAAGAGTGTCACAGCCAAGTATCCAATCTGTTTCTCTGAATACTTGGGGGAGGAAACTAGATTCACGGCCTCTAAATGGCCGAAATCAACATCGTACCCCTGGATATAAACATAGAGCAATTTGCAGACGTATTTCTTTTTCTGATATCCGTTGAGGCTGCCGGACTTGAATTTCTGTCGAATGTTGGCCAATTCCTTGTTCACTCGTTTCTCCTCCAACTCGCGCGCTCTTGCATTCCGCAGGTCAGCAATGAACTGGACCAATCCTCGCATGGACGACATGGCGATCAATCTAGTCGAGGTGTCGCACGCTGCGGCCGATAGTATGGATGCAATTGATAGTTCTGCAACTAAAAAGGAGTCAAGTCCCGTTATCCTCCTCACTTTCGGTTGTTAAAGCGCATGGAGCCACGCCGGTGGGATTCACGTTGCAGGACAGTGTCATACAAACATGTCCTAATTGTCTGCCTTCCGTTGGTTCGAGTCCTTATGGTGAATGTGACATGTTGCGCAGGGAGGGGATCGGCGGAACGCGACAGGGGCAGGGCTTCTGACTGGGATAGTAGGGGATGGAGGACCTAAAAACAACCAGGATGATATGACCAACAATGACCGACTCGGAAATTCCACAACGTCACGCTTGTCGGCAGATACAGCCCAGAGCGCGAAGTAAGTGGCAGACAACTAGCAGTCGCTCTGTTTTCAGGGAGTGAAGCACAGAGCCACATTCGCTTCTGATCCGGCGGAGAACGGTGGCAGATCGGGAACAATATTTACGCGGTGTGGCGGTGCATCATCCCTGCAACACTGTGGTACATTCTGGTACTTGGTATGTACTATTACTTCATTCATGCAGATTACGAGCTCCGCTCGGCATCGCCCGACAGGGCAAATCAGGTTAGGCGCAGGCACGTGAGAACAAAACACGTGAGAGTATATCACGAAGGGTCCGACAATCTACAACAGTTTCTTAATTATAGAACCGACTATTTTCACACAATTATATTAAGGTGCTTATGTACTCCGTCCACTGGTTCTTCTTACCTACCATAGCGGCTTCGCTTGTTCAACGAGATGGGACAATGGCTACGTTTAATCATAGCCGCTCCCTGTTCTTGGGACCTGAACAATGCGCTCTCTTTAACCCCCCTACATAGCACTGGCACTAGCTATAAGGAGGCTATACAACATTTCCCGTGCCAGGTTCGAAAACTAAATGTTAGTAAGTATGTTCGCAAAGTGGCTTTAGCGTATTAAGCTTGGTGTTGTACTAGCCAAGGAACTAGATCCGTGGACTATAGGTCACCCATATGTATAAAACAACTCGGAATTTAGACGTCAGGAGAAATTGACCAAAAGATTTGGCTTTGTTTCTTCCTTTTTAGAAACAGGAGAAAGAGGAGGAGAAGTAGAGACACTAGATAGGGCTACAAAAGAGCTATATAATAGAGGCTTTTCCACCTCTTCTAGAGGCAGACCCCATAAATCCATAGTACATACATAAGAACGTGTTCGGATATGCGTAGCTAGGCGCGTTTTAGTTTATAGTGAGAGAATTAGGGGTTCGGAGACTATTCTCAATTTGTAAGGAAGCGGTGAAGGGAGATTGACCAATGAAAGCAGTCTATTCAAATTTACTTCTAAACAGACAAGCGCTGCCAGTAACTATTTGCTTCGCTGACCAGCCAATAGCCATCTATCGATTTCTCTATCACTTACTTGCTTCCTGCCTGTCCAGTGGCATGTAATAACAATGGATCGGACTGGTGTATAGCTATGGTCTGACAACCCTCCTGTCCAGTCAGGATGGATGTAGAGTAACCCAGAGCGCTGGTTGGCTGGCGCCTCAAAATTTGATGACAAATGACAGTAGCTCAGCCAATCAGGTATCGCGTCATTAGTGTCCATCATCACGGGACTTTATTAGCAGCGAATCAGCAGACGGGGATTGTTAAGCACTCGAGATTGTGAAGTGGCCCATCCAGATTGCTGGACAGTATAAATATATGGGAAACCACTGCCTCCGTGGGAATTTGTCTCCTGTCTACCAGTTCTTCATCTTCTTTACAATTCTACCATCTCCTCCATCGTGCACTTGAGGGAGTTGCATTGCCCAGGTTACTAACTTAGCCATTTGTTGAAATTGCGCTTCCTACCAACCTTACGTCATACATCTAAAAAATCCCTAAAAATTATCACAATGGTTCATCCAGCGTCGACCTGCTGCAGAACATCCGGTGACGGCAGCTGTGTTTGTGCAGCCCAGGCCAAGTGTTCCTGTGGCAAAGAAAATGCTCTTCACTGTACCTGTGAGAAGGCCGGCTCTGAAAATACCATCTCTGGCGCCCGATGCTCCTGCCGTACGTTCTTATATCAAGTCTCACCGAGACCACCCTGAATAGGAGACAATTGACGAACTGACCTTTCATTCATAGGAGCACGTCCTGCTGGACAATGTACTTGCGAGCGGGCAACAACTGAGAATCATCCCATCTCTGGTGAAACCTGTCCCTGTGGGAAGAGACTTCCTAGTATGTATATACCTTCTGGTCCTTCCCCTATTGTTGTAAACCTATTAGCTGACTTGTTACTGGTAGCATCCTGTACCTGTGAGAAGGCTGCAGCTATCGATGCGGCTATTGAGAGTATCGAGACCGATTTCACTTCTCGTGCCTAGTTATCCTTGGCTCTGGCTGAATCGTATTGTATCATCACTTGGTTTCGGTTGGGTTTGGATGTGCGTTCTGGAGTTCGTGGGGCTATGAAGGTTTGCTTTCCGATGTAATCATATACTCCTTGTTGGCATACTGTCAAAAGTAATATACTATTTTAGACGATGCTTTCTTGTTTTTCACTTTCTACTTGGTAGGCAAATTTTACATAGATGCTTAATAAGATGTGATGGTTTGGCTGTCTCTGCGCTAGTAGAGATAAAACCACTTGATCATATAAAAAGGTCAAGACGACTGATCGGCAGATCAGTAGCATCTAGCGCCCTATATAGTAGCGAAGGCCTTAGTCTGAGCATCATACTGGGTTCAACCCGCGACCTCAGTTAATACCCCGGATTATTAATAAATATGACCAATATATGGGAGGAGTGGACCGCGCAGATTAATTACAAGCAAGTTATAAAACCTATTAAAGATCTTTACACTCCTGGTAGCCTATGTTCTTTTAGATACTTAATATAGGTATTATTAATGCTAATTGTATTACAAAGATAGCCTGCAGATAACAAGGCATGAAGGAAATTACTTATCTTGAATTTTAGAAAGGTCTCGACAAAAGCTCTTTAAGCAAAGATCAGAGAAATCACTTCTAAAAAAAAGCGAAGACACAGCTCAGTTTGACCACTAGATAAAGGTAAGTATCAGGTTAAAAGGATTCATCCTTGTAAATATTGCCATTTCTGTATCATACAGTTTTAGAAGGCAAAGGCTCGAGGCCATACCATTCCAAAACAATTCCAGACAGATTTTTATTACAAGATTTGCAGGATTCCTTATGCAGACCTGATACTGTCAGATAAAGTCTACCAGTCCTCCCTAGGATCGGGGAGATCTTTAATGTATTCTGCTAACAAAGCATATAAGAACAGTTTCTCGGTCCAAAGAAATTGTGGATTATGTCATGGGCCAATAGCCGATTCAACCTATATAATAGATTTGGACTAAGAGAACTCGCTGAGAAGCTTCTATCTGGGGCCGGCGGCCGAACAGGTAAATGTGTGCTAGGTAAATGAGACCAGTGATCGGGAGAGTTCTACACGTCCTCGCAAGTGGCTGGTATACGGGCTCGAGTATTTTGCAGGTGCTGCCCGCTACAGATTATTCCAAAAGGTAGGCTATCTTTGTCATTGAGAGGTAGACTGTAGTTGACTCCGAAAACAAGACACACTAGCTAGAACCTACTTACAATGGTAATGACTGTCCTTTATATATCCATGTCCATCATGTCGCTTCATATCATCTTGCTATGCTGGGCTATGGTCTCATCATACCCGTCTCCTCCAGCTCACTGAGACGGGTAGCCATCAAATCCCAAAGTGCTTGGATTGCTATGACCATGTTTCTTGGCATCATATCGATATAGCTGTATCGCTATGATCGGGTTGGATCATTATTGTTCCGGTCGCGTCAGAACACTGGATGCGGTGTAGTGGATCGATTGGCTGTCAGCTGCCTGATTCTCTGACATATACAAGGTCATGCTTGGCCAATTTTCTCGCACCACGTCCTCCTGGGCGAGAAAGATGTAAATTGCGCATAGATAGCTCTAATATTCATTTTTCATGACGTCTTGTATGGATGCGTGGTGTTAGTTAGGGCGGTCGTGTTAGTTGCGGCAGAAAAAGGACGCGAAACAGACAAGCGAGTGCCAGCCAAGGGGATATTATCCTACGTTGGTGATACAGCCCAACAGTTTTCGTGTGAGGCTAAGAACTTCTGTGCAATAGAAAATTTCATGAACTGTTCGTTTATGGAAGAAAGCCACCTCTAGGCAATCATTTAGTGCAGACATATGGAGGTCCTCCAATATCGTTGAAATGGTCCCAAGATGAGTCAAAATCGATTGAGAGAGAAGTATATTTCCAAAATCCCCCTTGATGAACAGTTCATCCGTCGAGTGAGGTGAATTAGAACCTAGCTGGACGGAGAAAGAGAAGTAGATTAATATACTGGGGGAAAAAAAAAGTAAAAAAAATTGAGAAGTGACAACCAAATAAACGCCATATAATTCCACGCCTCCCTATTGTAATATACCAGATGTAAGCGAACCTAGTTTTTGCTCCATGGAAAGTCGACATCAGAGAATAAAATCCCCTCCAAAAGTTAATATAAGACAACACTGAAAAAAAAAAAAAGCACGCATTAAAAATGCGGCTGATTAAACAATAAAGAAATTGTTGCCGTAGATGGAGTTTTGTAGTGTAAATGAGCCGTAAAGAGTTCAAAACTCTTGCCCACGCATCTATTATAAGTAATTGGTATAATCGAAAGGCTGATTTCCAAATTTGGCCCTCAACGGATCCAAGACTTGTGGAGGATTGGGCATTCGGTCTTCTGGCGAGCTACCAACTGTCCCATGGTTGATGCTACTTGTTTCAGAAGGAAACGAAGCGGGCAAACTCATACTAGAAGCATTGGCTTGAGTAAACGGCATGGTCGCGCTTAGGCTGTAAGGATGGTGGTCGTACGAATAAGGTCGATAATCTGAGGATTCCGAAACCGGTATAGATTGTATCGTAGGCATGTGCCGGCCATGGGATTGTATCTGCGAGGTCATTTCAAGGCCACCAATTCCTTTGGGGGCAGGCATCGTATGTGGCTGTTGATAGCTGTGCGCTTGCTGATCTATCAACAAGATTATGTATGTCAGTCGCCCATGAATGCCCCGGGACCAGAGTCCCCTCCAAGAATTAGAACGGGGAAGGTGAAACCTACTGTGGCTATCCACACTGTACGGTACAGAATGGTCCGGTGGTCCATTTGGGGATACGGAGCCTTCTAGCTGCCGATGGTGATCATAACCAAGGATCATACCATTCGGGGGGCGACTGATTCCAAAATCGGTTGGGCGCCGTGCGTACGGCAGACAAGGGTGACCGAGCGGCTCACCTGATCTTGAAAAGCGACCGGGAAAGTGTAGCCCAGTGTTATATGAAGGCTCCGAGAAACTGCTCGATCTTGGAAATGGGAAAGGGCCACGAGAGTTTCGTTGCAATTCAGAAATAGGCGCTGGGGGACCCCGACTTGTAATTGGACCAGGTGGTGGGTAGCTCTCCAGATTCCTATCGGGGGCAGCCGAAGAGAACCCATTCCCTGTTGTTGATGTCGAGCTTAGAGGAGAGATCACATAGTCGTCGTCATTTATTCGCTGGAGTCCATCCGTGAGCAACATCTAAATATTTGTCAGCATATGGTATGGTGAGTTTGAAGAAGCTGCTCGGACGGAGACTTACCGGCGTCTCAGATGGCCTGCCGTCAAAAGGCGTCCGCAACACCTGGGTAGTGTCAAAATCATCAGGCAATGCCCGAGACTTCAACATTCTTTCGCGATCATTGCTAGTCAGCCTTTTAAGCTTGGCGCGCCTGGTTGGACACTTTAGTCGGAGGAAATCAATCATCTCTATTGAAGCATAACCGACCTGTTCTGAAACCAGACCTGCACTTGACGGGGTGTAAGCCCAGGAATTTCTCTCGATAAGCGTTCTCGGTGTGCAGCGTCAGGGTGTGCTTGGCGAGTAAACTCGCTCATCAAAAATCGAGTTTGGTTGTGTGTCAGACTAATAAGAACTGTTAGCCTCACCCAGTCTACCCAATTTGCATAATCGATTCACACGCACCGGAATCGCTTCATCTTTTTCTTGTCCGTTTTGGCGTCCGATGAGGTTCGTTTCTCAGTGGAGGATACTGCGCCTTCGTCCGATGAAACTGCCATCGTGTCTTCGTTCTCTTTTTCGTACTCCTGCATTTCCTCTTGCTCGCCCTTTCTGGCCGCTGGGGTCACTTCACTAGGAGCGTCGGGACTAGCAGTATTTCCAGACGCAGATAGAACAGGTTCGCTGTGGTTGAGCTTATCCAACCTCATCATTGACAGTGAAGAGTTGCCCTCGACTTCTGTTTTCTGCTTCTCCGAAATGCCCTCGGACAGTTCTCCCCCGGAATACCGATTCTGGGCAGATGTATCAGTAGACTTCGCAGCTGAGAAGGCATTTTCAGCCTTAAGCACAGTTGATTGCATGTCGGTAGGAGGTGCCCTTGCTGGTTCGGCTGGTTTCTCCCACGAGTCGGGTAATCTCGAAGGGATTACCCTTGACTCTAATGGGACCTGCTCACTGTTCCAGGATGGCGCCTGCCAGTGGTTTGTAATTGTAGACAGATGAGATGTAGATGGAGGCGACAAGGAGGACAACCAAACACAGGGCCCACTAATTGACATGGTAGATGCAAATACCCTACTCCATACAGTCAACACAGAAAGCCTCACGGTGGGAATCTGGAACGTTGGCGTTCTAGGTATCCCACAATCTGTCTGACAAGGACCCGGATTACGGTTCAGTAAGGTCAAGGAGTCTGAGCGAGCCGTCGGGGCGCTTCGCTCTCGAGTAGGCCAAGGTCTTCAGGAGCCACCGACTATGTGGTGAGAAAACGAAGGAGAGTACAGAAAATGGTGAAATGTTGTATTCGTGTCTTCCGGAACCCTGCAGGTACAGAAGACACAGGATGATAGCAGGCGAACAATAGCAGAATTGCAAAGTGACAAGGTAACCAATGAACTAAATGTTCTATGAACTTGTCTCTGTCTGCCCCTGGGCTTTTCCTCAAAATGCTAAGGAGAACCTCAATATCAGCTAAGACCAACGGCCGGCGGCGAGAAATGAGGGTCGATCGCTCCACAGGGTCCTGGATACGGCCGGGGGCTTGCCAGATGGTGGGTAGAAGGTAGTAGAAGAAATTAAACAGTGCTTAGCCAAGCGGGTAAAGGGATATCCAGGGAAAAAAAATAAAAAAAAATCACGGCAGTGGAAATAACAACAGCCAGAGAGAAGTCAAGATGCTAGCTGAAAGCTCTAATCACAACCAATAAAGGTCCACTAGATCTTCCATGTTGACCACCAATGGCAATGACACTAATGATGCATGAAAAAGGTCATGAAAGAACTCTCATTCATGGACTCGTCACGGAAAGCAACCTGGGACAGACAGTTGGGCTAATACAGGGAACCAATCTAAACAATAGAAAGAGAGGTAGATGGTAAATGCTAACGCGGAGAACGAACCCAGAAAAATAAAAACAATATAATAAACAAATAAAACAAGAATAATAATAATTAATTTCTTTTTTTTTTTTTTTTTTTTTTTAAAAAAAAAAAAAAAAAAAAAAAAAAAAAACGGGGTTTTTTTTTTAAAAAAAAAAAAAAGAAATAAAAAGTAAAAAGGGAGAGACAAAGCAGAAGTGACAACTGAACGGGCCACAGCTTGAATAGTTTTGGTACACGAAGATCTCACACCATGCTGTGTTTGTTAACGATGCTCCGTTGCGGGTATTCTGTATAAGCTGCCGATAGGGACCAACGAGAAACAAGAAGAGAGGGGAGGTGTGGGAAATCGACTTGGCTAAAAGGATTGGGGTTTCTTCCAGGGATCGATTCCAGCCCAACGTCGCAAGGAGGAGTAGTAGTAGTAAGTAGTACTAGCAATCCTGATAGGTGCCATTGACTAAAAGACCGAATATGACCAGGCATCCAGGTTTATCCTTCTGACGCGTCAAATCAACTACACATCTGTTCCTTGGTAAGGGCGTACACGAAGAACTAATTTCCTAACTAGGACACAGGAAGGAATCGCTTCCTCCCAGGTGTGAGGCCCTCAGAAAAAAAAGGCCGATATGCAACCAACCCCAACTACCTGCAGCGGAAGCGCAGTGGCGAACTGAAGCTCCACGAAATCCAGGTAGTCAGATGGCCTTGGGACGGCAGCCCTGTGAATTGGCACTAATTAGAGATAGGATGGTTCTTGCGGTTCAATTTCAACTGAGCTACTCTTGAGAGATGTTCAGTCATGATTGAATGTAAATTTTCCGACGTGGGACAGGGGCCTAACTGACCATGGCATCGCATCCGGCGGGTCTCTAGAATTCTGGGATGTCCCTAATTCACAATCCACCCGGCTATTGTGCTGGTCAGCCAACCGTTGTTTTGAAGGGTACATACTAAATAGACCCTCGTTGCCAGACTGGAGCCGGTCCTGACTCATCTGACGCTAATCTTCTGGTACTGTAATCGATACACCATGTGGAAGACCTGCCGACGGCGCTAGTCGTGCGTTGGCTCCATAATCCGCCGGAGACCGGGCATAAGGTCAGAACGAGGTGTTGTGTCTAAGAGCCACTTAGCGCCCTGCCCACCACCATCCACTTCAACGAATGCATTTGACTGAACGGGATAAAAATAAGCCCTAGGCACGAAATACCTACATAAGATTCTCCACGCCGGTAATTAAAAACATAAGTGCCATAGATGGCCCAGGAAGCAGTAGTTGGGAAATCTATAGGGGATATCGAGGAATCTCTCTGATTGATGGTATTGACGAATTAACCGATTGATCGATTGGCCAACATTGGTGGAAAGAACGGCTGTCAACCACTCCCTGGTACATCGCCGTTCCATGGACGTGGAGGGCGCAGGTACTCCATAAGCCCAGTACGATTTCGTATGGGCGGGTACCTAGGAGGGTACGTAGTACATACAACCTCCCTTACTATTAAGCAGTAGTATGGCAAAATGGGCCATCATCTAAGACCTCCATACCAGAGATGGCATAGACCACGGGATAGTCAGGGTTTGCGGAGAAAATGAAGAATCTTTCCGAGTTTCGAGCCTCCAGCGGCCGAAACGATACAATGGAAAGGCAGGTAAGCTCAGGACGGACCAAGGGGCGGACCATGCACCGGGCGACCTGAACGGGCACTGAACCGAGCGTGACGCTAAAATCGCATAGTCAACAACGGCTGAGCGTGGCGGCCTCATATGTTCTCCACTTTGACGAGAGAGAGTCTAGAGAGAGGGGTTGGGTTAATGATTGAATGGAAATTGGAAGTGGTTATGCGCCTGCACTCCACCCTAAAAAGCTGCATGAAACAATATGAGGGGGGTTCCACAGGGATAAATTGTTTTGAAGATGGCAATAAAATGTGATGGAGAAAACAAGATTAAAGGGGAACATATTAGATAAAAATGCAGGGATTTAATTACATGGATAAACAGGTACGTATCTTAGGTATGAGGTAGAAGTGAGGAACAACTGACTAGAGGGAAGTTGAATTAGGAGGGGAAAGGAAGAGAGAAAAAAAAAAAAAAAAACTCCAGTGGGAATGCATACAGGTGGGGTTCATCATGGCGTGTGAAATTCATCTGGATACGCCCGATTCAAGTGCTATACTCGCTCATTTATCCCCAGCGACCACTAATATAACCTCAAGAAGATATACTGCTGGATAATAAAATATTGATGAATCAGATCACTAAATCTACATCTTAGCACCTCTATTCTGTAAATGTACTTAGATGTCTATGTATATATATATGTATGTATTATGTAGCTAAATACTAGGGGCAAATGATGATATATTGTGTGGCTTTAATCATCGTATTTATTATTAATGTCTTTATTCTATGGATACGTGCTATGGATGATTATAGCCCTTTTTTTAATAGAGCAATATTACAAATATACATATATTTTAAAAAAAAGAAAGACAGCTCGTTCAGCATTTATCCTGGACTATATACGGCATAATGCTATAAGTGGTATTAGATAGACGGGCAAAACTCCGTACAGATCCGTCAGGACTCTAACACAACATAATAATGACAACGATAACGGTCATAACTGACAGCATCACAAGAAAGAAAGAACAAAAGCGAAGAAGGGGTAATGATCGGCTTACCACGATCCATACGGATATTAGTCCACTTCCGAGGCTGATGACGAGTTGACAAGCTCACTTAGTTCAGAGACCCCATCGAAGACTCAGACTGGATGTTCGGCTGGTCTTGGCTTTTTGGGACTGAAGGTGCGCAGCCGGAGTATTCCTGAATCCCGATCGAGGGAAATCTTATTGCCAGCATGGCTAACATGATAGTCGTATCTCCTGTTTCGAAACAAATCCATTGACAGATCAGGTCGGAGTTAAAAAAGGCTCGGATTTGGCTTTACTGTATAAAAATTGGCCTTATTTTTTATTGCAATTTTTTTTTGGCTGGTGGTTATTGCTTCATCTCCCCTTTTTTTTTTTTTTTTTTTTTAATCAGTGCCCTTCGTAATTCGGCTTTTGCCTTAGTGGGTATGGACTGTGGACTCAGGACAGAAGAATACAATCCTATTCCTAGTCCGAAGTCCGTATTTCTCGTCTCCTCCTTCGTACTCACCAACAACGGAGTAGTTCGGAATTCGGATTTCATCTCCCTTAATATTTCGGTACGTATATTCGAAAATGGAGGAGTAATACACTACTCCTTCCTCATCGGCTTGTACTCCGTAACGTATACAACAATGTGGGTAAGGGGCACAAGTCAAGCAATGACATGACTCTCAGCTCAGCTGCACAATGAAGAAGCCACCTCTTACTGCCACAAGAAAGTTCAAAGTGGGAGGCAATCGGCAAGTGGATCGTCGACGGGCACAATTCAAGCCAACCCAGCTGAAGGGACCATCCTTATTCATAATCCGCTGCAGTCGTGTAGCAACGGTGCGGGGAAGAAGATCCCAGGCAAACCGCCGACGATCGAGGACGAGTGGGCTACGACGTAGGAGGACTCGAGGAAATTGGGGAGGGCCAACTTTATCCGAAGGCTCCGCGTGAGAGCCAAGAACGTTATCTGGCCCCTTCCAATTTCACAGACGGCTAGAATCGTTCTTGGATCATCCTGATTCTCTCAAGGAATCCAGTGGGTATACTCTTCCTGGCCATTACGCAAGCCATAAACATCGAGTAGTGCTGAACTAGATCCAGAGTTGATCACTTCAGTTAACTAGATTTCCCCTTGCTTGGCCTCCTGGGCAAACAAAAAAAAAAAAAAAAGCAGAGTCTGTCTGTGCGGACCATTTCCGCCATGATCATTATGAAACGTCATTTACCATGAGATCTCATGGACCTGTTGCTGGGTCGAGTGGGGATTGAAGTATCCATACTCTCAACGTAATTCATTCTTGCTTGAATCGAACTTCCACCTCTCTGATGGACCACAATGTATGGAGTATGCAATCAGTCATGGAGAAAAGCCAAGTTGTCTATCATTGAGCTGCCTTCATGCCCGTATATACGATTCGAACAACTAAGCTTCTGAATACTCCCCTATCCTCCCCCATAAGGGAGATTGTAGGTGCTTTTCACGTTACAATTTATTTATCATACAGTCCTCAACCTAGCTACCTGCCAGGCAGGTACAATCTACTGAACACTAAACTTTGTAGCGGCCCTAATACCCCACCTCCATTAATTTCCCGGAATTGCATCCTCAGAAAGATCGAAACTGCAATGTGCCTTGCCAAGTTCGAGCTAATTACACTGGAAGGAACGGGACGGGTTATTGATCGAAACTTGATGATGAAGTTATCTCGAGATTAGGACTCGGTACCCTCTTCCTGATAATCGTCCACTTAATTTTACTTCATGTCATTTCAAGTTTTCAACACAAGAGCAGCATATAGATCGAGTTCAACCGGCCTGTAGTGGTGAAACGTAGCGTATCAACAGATCACAATCCCTTTAGAACCTAGAGATGGCATGGCACTGTATCTCGCATGACAGGTATCATGAAACCCCCCTGTCGAGTAAAAAAAAAAAATAAAAAATTTTAGGCATGCCATTATCCATATTCTGTTAAGCATGTTCTCGCAGAATGATGTCAACTTCTACGGTTATGCAGGAACCTTCCATGTAATTAAAGTTGCTGATCTCCGACAAATTTCGGACACTTGCCCGTAGCTTATTCGTATAAACGCTGTCTTCTGTGGTAGCCAACTGCTCTACTGCCTAGTGAGCCCAATACGGTCACTTGCAGACACTCTCCACTGCCCGCTCCCTCCTGTCATTTGAAGTTCCTCCTTTGGGCCGCAGTGGATGTTGCCTGGTCTGGTGACCCTCAATAATTTCCGACGGGTGGTGCGCCCTAGCAGTAGCAACCTGGGATCTCTTCCATAGTATGATGTTTGTTCGCTCTCCTCCCAAGTCCCAACCAATCAGAGGTGGCAGAGTCCTCGCGACACACAATAGACGTAACCCGTATATACAAGCCTTAATTAATGAAAGGCTGCATACGGTCCCGGCGGGGGAAGCTTCGAGTGCTTTCACTGTGCCAAATAGTGTTTCAGGTAATGGTGTCAGCAAATACCAATGGTCGTGGCTGCCGTCCCCGTCGCCATCTCGCAGTTCCCTTGTGACAACCACAACATCACCATGCTTCCAGGTGACTAACATCAGGCACCTACTACTGGCCCATTCGATTATCGGCTATATATTGCAGGGTGTTCTCATTAACTCTGTGACATTGATGTATCCAACTGCGGTCAGCAAATAGGAAGCAGGACATACCATGTCCAACAAGGAATCGTAGCCCTTAGTGCAGGGTGCTAACGAAAGCCGGTCGGGATTGATCGGCTGTATCTTCTCCCCAGTCCAATATGCGGCAATACTCTAGAGTATGTGGGGAGGGAGGCTTTCCTTCACGTATCCTGGCCTTCCGCAGTAATGGCATCTTTCAAGTCCGATGTGGATTGTTCGGCGGCAACGGATGAACTCTCCTTCTCAGCAGCGGTGCTAACACCAGCATCTTGTATCAGCTCATTGTCCTGGCTCTCCGTCGAAGCCTTTGCTTTTGCTGTTACATCTGATTCAAGGGCCTGAGGTGTCCCTTCGTTAGGTTGACAGTTTTCGAACAAGACCTTCAAATTCTTGCCATCCTCAATCTTGTCGAAGACTGCCAGTTTACTCCTTGCGGCAAGTCGTAATATCCGCCAAGTTTTACTAGCTTTAGCCCGGATCGCGTGCTCTTTATCATCCTTGGACTGCGCGGTGTCGATTTCCAATTCATCGTCCATAATACCCATCATAAATGAATCCGGTGTAGGAATGGTAAATCTTAGGCAGCGTTAGCCAGTGAAATTCCGAAAACTTGATTAATCTTGGATACATTACCTTTCAGGCTCTTTAAGTTTCCCGACACCTGTAGTCGACACACCCTCAGAAAGGAATTTCAAGTCGAGGGATCCCATAGGTGAAGGGCGGAGGCGTTTATTAGCATAAACCTTTGTCGCATGCTCACGAGCACCGAGATATTCAGTCACTGAGACCGCTAACTTTTCAATCAACGGACAGCCCTCCGCTTTCCAGCGCACCCAGTTTTTGTCCCTCGATAAAACGGTGTCCACCATGCGATAGTAAAATTTACCTCCGATTCCTTCTTGGAGATATTCTTCGATTGCTTTCCTCATCTTCATGGCCCATGTAGTCTACTTTTGTCAATGCTATTCACGGAAAGGGGGTAGACAAGTTCTTACATCTTCCTCGCTTAAGACGAAGCCATAAAGCACCGACTTGTTAGTCAAATCAATTAGCTTTGCTTTGGCCGTTGGCGTAAGTGAAAGCATAAAATCGAGGAGAATAAGGGCTTGGACGAGGACATGTCTCCTAAAGGCGGTATCATTGACCTAGGACGAGGAACGAATCAGTATACGCGGTCCTGGCATGTTCAACGAGAATGCACGAACTTCGAGACCAAACAAATCTCTACTCGTCAAATACTTAGGATTAAAGCTGCTCGCAATCTCCTGTCCATCTGCAGTTCGTTTCCGCCTGGTCGGTTTTCGGGTTTCCTCCGACATTCTACTAGTACCTGAATTCTCAATTTCCGTATTAACACTTCGAAAGGCCGACAACGTAGCTTCGAGTCCAGATTTAAAAATGCTGAAGTGCTGGGGGTCGAATGCTTTGGTTGGGGCTGAGAAGTAAGCCTGTAACCCCCAAAACATCGGGTAGAGCGCATGCAGATCGACCTTCGTCTCCTTATGCTCATCATCACACTTGGAAACAAGCAACTTCGGCGTTTTAGACGACTTCCGAGTATGTGTCTGGGAGTCAGCGTTAGAAGCATGGGTATCGTGTTCTTTGATATCTTCTACCATCTCAGGCGCATCTTGCCCATTGGACATTTCCACATCCCTATCCCTGTTCTCCTTGCTATCTGCTTCAATATTCTCGTCGAATGTGGTGACGTTATCGGTATGGTATTCACCCCGCAGGTTAACGGCGCTCTTATCACCCAGAGGGAAACTTTGGAACAAAAAGATAAAAACACGTCCACAAAAGACAGTGTCTTCCGCACGAGACAGCCTTCGAAGTAGTTCATTACAGGACCTAAGGATAACCAGGCTTTTCTGTTTGAAGTGTTTCTTCACTAGCATTAGCGAATCCGACAGACAATGGCCAATGAACAAATTTGTGCATACTTTTGTGTTGCGTTCCCTCCGTGACTCCAGGTAGTCGAAAACTTTACGGCAACCGTCAATCGTTTGACTATCAAGGAGCTCTTCAATAAGCCAGAATATTAGACCGGGTTCGCATTGCCCTGGAGGTATGTTAGAATACCATCCTTACGTTTAAGTCGTGCCCAACCACTAACCGTTATCCGAAAATATAGAAATAATATCTAGTAGGTTCCATATTTGGATAAATGCGAGCTCATCGATTGACGTCGTAGCCTTTTAGGAGATCAACTGTCAGCCATCCATTCTCCTATCCTTATGATGCCAGAAAACTGGGTTTCCATACGAGAAGACTGTAGAATTTCTCTCTGAATGCGATCTCAACAGCAGCAAACTGCGTCTGCTGACTGAATCGTTTTGTGACTTGCTCATCCTTTCCCTGAACTAGCCAGATGGATTCGCCGAGGTGAGTCTCTGTCAATGGGGGTTCAATCTGCTTGTCGGGCTTGACTTGGTCTGCCTTAGCCAGGAGATCATCGACCAATCGCCTGTAAACGTGTATCGACTCAGCATCAACGTCCGTCATAATTCCTGATCAGCAGCCAAAAATTAAGTGGGATAGGGTGGTGGACAAGGGAATAGCGTGCGTTGTGCCAAAGCGGCCGAGAGATTTTAAATAACGCACTGCGGCTCTGCGGGCTTTAACTTTTACTAGGCGCGCGCCAGAAGCTTTCCATTTCCGTCGCAAAGGACAATCTGCGCAGATACATCCCACCCGCCCTCGGATTCATTTTCAGCAATCCCAACGTCAAGGAATGGGTCTGCAGGCACGTCAGGCGATGGCGCACAGCCTTGACTCTCGGCCCACCGTGGAGGATTTCTGCGAAGGCAGTCCGTGGGTGCAACTTGCAAAGACTCACTGGCTGGAGCCATCAAAGGTCCGCAAGGTCAGACCGGATGCAATCAAAAAGGATATATGGGATCCCCTAGAGACTGAAAACTTCAGTTTTCGCTCACTTCTTACATTGGAGAATTTGAACATACTGGAAAAGTCCGCACAGTGCCTACTAGACCATTGATTCTCTCCTAGCAGCGAGCTAACTTCACAGCAGATTTCTTTGGCCCACCTACACGGAAGAAGCTTCAAATTATCATGTGCTCCTTCTAGCACTCATAGTTAGTGTGAAACAGCGCGAGCATCTACCAATATGGAGTAAGTCGAGAAGAACATAAGGAATGGCGTGCTAGGAAGCTGAACGGATCGACAGGTATCTTTTCCGATCGACCTGATGATTTCTCGAATCTTTTCCACCGGATCCTTTCCATGAGCATTGACCAGTCAGTTCCTGTATATTCGCGCCTGTCTATACTCTCGTTCATTATCAGTGCCTTCCAGTCCCTCGAAAACGTCTTGATACGAAAAGAATGTGCACCCCTCGTTTCCATATCCACCTGGCACAACCTTTCTAGCGATGAGACTAGGGATCGTATGCTTGCAAAAGGGCCAACACTGAAAAAAGCATGGCGGGCCGCTGCTAAAAGGTACGACGCAGGAGATGAGACAGCCAAGGCAAAAATGCGATTTGAGCGTTCTTGGCTATACACGATGCTGCTCGATTTTCTCCAAAGACTTGGCAGGTCTGAGAAAGACCAAGCGGAAAATTTACGTTACTGCGAGCGCTTCCTCGAATTTCTGGTTGACCTAGAGAGTCAACTTCCAACAAGGCGCTATGTCAATACGCTGCTGAAAGATCTCAGCTTACTACCAATTATTCGCTTGTCACGGTTATACCGTGCGCCCGAGAATACACTCTTCCGAGATTTCTATAGTCTTTTAAAGCATTTCGTCAATTTTGCAATCGACGACTATACAGGAGAGGCCTTGTCTCCACAGACAGTATATGATATTCATTGCCAGGAACTAGCACATCTACAGAGAACTTCGATGAAATTCTTCAAAGACAAGTTAATGATTCTCGCTTTATCCAACTACGGGTCGATAGGGCAACGCTCGGAATTAGAGGGGCAATTGTCTTCTTTAGAGGAGTCCGAACTACAGAGTCTATGTGCTCATCTTGGCTTCCGTACAACTTATCCCAGTCAGTCCCAAGTTACACCGGATCGACTTTTGTATATGGAAATTCTCTTGTCCTTCTATGAGCGAAAGATGTCTTTTCAAGAAATTTCTTCGCACCTCGCCATTGTTCCTACAGAAGAGAGCTTATATGACCCGGCATTGCTGCGAAACGAAACTTACGACGGGTCTAGACCAATTGCAATCCCTAAGCTGAACCTCCAATATTTGAGTCTCGGTGATTTCCTTTGGCGCTCGTTTATTTTGTATCGCTCCGAGGCCTTTTTTCAGATCCGCAAGGACATGGAAGCGATAGTCAAGCGGATGCAGCCACGGGCCAGTCGTGACGGTAAAAGCATAACCTTCGAAGGGTTTTCTCGCATGGCTATCCCAATCTCAAAACCTGCGATTATTGAGGTCGCGCCTGCTAAAGTTGGCTCGGCAAAGCCAGCTTTTGTAAGAGCTGAGATCACTATTGAAGTTGGCAGGCTGGCCGACCACATCAGAAAAGAATGGGAATCACTACGTCCAGATGATGTCATTTTCCTTTTAGCTGTGCAGCCTGGTGGTGCAAATAGACTGGGACTTCATGACTCCTACTCAGCTGAGAGCCCTAGTCTTTCTCACGTTAGGACGGCGGAAATCGTGCAGGTACTCGATGAAAACGGGCGTCCTCTGCGCGAACCTGCTTCAACCCAGACAAACGGCTTTAGACCCAGACCGCGTGTCAGGAGATTGCTGGTCAACATAGATTCCGCCGCTTTCAAGGCAGATAAGGACCGCAATATGCAAGGAAAGCCGGACATCTATCCATTGATCAACGTGGTTGCCAGAAGGAAGGGTAGAGAGAATAACTTCAAGTCAGTTCTTGAGACCATGCAAAAGCTCATTGTCTCTGACATTGCTCTTCCTTCGTGGCTTCAAGATATCTTTCTGGGATACGGAGACCCTGCAGGAGCCCGATATACGGAATTACCAAATCGATTACTGTCAGTCGATTTTCGTGATACCTTCTTGAACTGGCAGCACCTCGTTGAGAGCTTTCCAGGTACGACCATTGAGCCGTCTGGAGAGCAGACCTCAACATTTGGACCTCCATACGTGCTCGAATACAGTGAACCCGCCCAACCCCAACCTGCCACAAACGCCTCCAAAAAGCGACGGAGAGATCAAGCTGAAAAGCAAGAAGCTGCTCCTAAAACGCTTCGTGTATCAACCTACAAACCCCCGAATCGGGGGCCTTACCCTGTCGATGCTCCAAAGCTCAACTGTGTGCAATTTACTCCAGCTCAAGTTGAAGCTATAGCATCTGGGACTCAGCCTGGGCTCACTATCATCGTTGGCCCCCCGGGAACTGGGAAAACGGACGTCGCAACGCAAATAATCAATAATATTTACCACAACTTCCCAAGCGAGCGTACCTTACTTATTGCCCATAGTAATCAGGCATTGAATCAACTATTCCAAAAAATTGTCGCTCTAGATATTGATGAGCGCCACCTCCTCCGCCTTGGTCACGGTGAAGAAGAATTGGATACTGAGGCCAGCTACAGCAAATATGGTCGTGTCGAGTCGTTCCTTGACAACAGAAATTACTTCCTATCCGAGGTCACACGATTAGCAACATCCATAGGAGCGCAAGGTGCCCATGGAAGTTCTTGCGAGACCGCTGGATACTTCAATACAGTATACATTCAACCTGCCTGGGCGAAGTTCTGGGATCACGCGCGTGCGAAGGATGCCTCTACTGAACAAATTATTGCGAAGTTCCCGTTCCATTCCTACTTCTCAAACGCCCCACAACCTGTCTTCGATCCTTCGGCTTCAAAGGACGTGGTTCTGGGTGCAGCAGAAGGTTGTCAACGACATCTTGCCAAAATATTCTCCGAGCTAGAAGATATTCGGCCGTTTGAGATCTTGAGACAACCGAAGGACAAGGCAAACTATCTTCTAGTAAGGGAAGCGAGGATAATTGCAATGACATCCACTCATGCTGCAATGCGTCGTCAGGAGATTGCGGATCTCGGCTTTCATTATGACAACGTTGTAATGGAAGAAGCTGCGCAAATCACGGAGATTGAGAGCTTTATCCCAACCTCATTTCAGAACATGAAGGAAGGCCAGCTTCCCTTAAAGCGTATGGTCCTTTGTGGAGATCACCTTCAAAACTGTCCAATCGTGCAGAACTTTGCTTTCCGCCAGTACGCACATTTTGAACAAAGTCTCTTTCTCCGTATGGTGAGACTGGGTGTCCCCATCATTACGCTTGATCAGCAGGGTCGCGCACGAAGTAGTATCGCCGAACTTTTCCGGTGGCGGTACCAGGAGCTTGGCGATTTACCCATCATTGGAACAGCTCCGGAGTTCAAACAGGCGAATGCCGGGTTCCAGTTCGAATACCAGTTCATCAATGTCCCTGACTATCAAGGTATCGGTGAACGAGAACCCACGCCTCACTTCATTCAGAACCTTGGCGAAGCAGAATATGCGGTTGCCATCTATCAATACATGCGACTTCTTGGCTACCCGGCGTCGAAGATATCCATCCTTGCTACCTATGCAGGTCAAACGGCATTGATCAAGGATGTATTGGCCCATCGTTGTGCCAAGAATGCTTTATTCGGTATACCGAAGATCGTAACAACCGTGGACAAATACCAGGGCGAACAAAATGATTGTAAGGGTTCTTTTTCTTTGTTCTCCCTTCTCTCCTTCTTCCCCTGATGGGGGACTTGCGAAACATACTGACTTAGAGGTTTACAGATGTCATTCTTTCGCTCACCCGTACTCGTACGATTGGATATCTACGCGACGTCCGTCGTCTTACAGTTGCCCTTTCCCGCGCCCGTCTTGGCCTCTATATTCTTGGCCGGCGCGAGGTGTTGGAGTCGTGCTATGAACTTAAGCCTGCGTTTGATCTGCTATTCCAACGGCCAGACAAGCTCATGCTCACTACAGGGGAAATGTTCCCTACAACACGATCGCTGGACGATGAAGTTCAAAGTACATCCATGGAAGGAGTGGAACATCTGGGGCAATATGTGTACGAAATGACTCAAGCTAAGATCAAGGCTCTCGGCGACCAGGGCATCGTTGTTGAGGGCGCAATCCCAGATGGTACGGATGATTTATTGGATGAGGATGAAGTCATGCTGGGGGCTGGTGAAGAAGAAGCACCAGATGATGATCCGTTGCATGAGCATGCACTGACTGGTGCGTAAAAAATTGCCCGTGAGTGCCGCAGACTCAGAGATGGATGATCCCCTTTGGCTCTTATTCTACGATCATACAATACCATGAGCCCGTCGTCTTAGCGCAGCTGTTGGGTATTCGATTATTTATTCATGATGATGTTTATTCTCGTCTTTATCTTTGCTTGGTAATTGTTATTTGGCACTACGATATAAAAGTGAGGAAGAGCTGCGCAGAAGTTGAAACATACATTCAACGAAAACTATTTACATCTGAGTATGCTCTGCTGTTTTAAGATTCGAGTATTCGAAATTAGCGCACTAAGTCCTAGCGTATTGTATCCTATCAAGGATGCCTAGTAGCATGGCAATTGAAAGGTTGGTACCAGATCGTCTAGGACGTGATATCTATAGTGAGATGTATAATTTTTACCGGTCCATCTATGATTGTTTATACCCGCCAAGCTCTGCGATATTCTGGGGGTCTTTCCAGGCGAGTGCGATATATCTACTAGGGCGTCAGCGGATACCATGGCTCATCTGAATAAGGAATTATAATAACCATACTTGGTGTGGCTTCCTCTTGCAACAATTTCACCCTTGCTATTGAAGAATTTGATGGAAGTGTATGCGAGGGTTTTACCAACTGCAGCATAAGTTAGAGCTTTCGTTGTTCAAAGAAGAGCGGAGTTGAAGGCATGTTTATGGGCCAAAGAGTTGCATTTAAAAGAGATAAGAGAGTCGGGAGAGACGGTACATTTATCACAGCTGACCTCCTGAAGCGAAGTTAGCCGGAGCAAATAAAATAATTGGGCGTAAGAAAACATACAGCTAGAATCTTATCACCAACCTTACCTCCAGAGCTAAGGTAGGTAACTGAATTTGTATGGTGGTCAGAAATCATCTTTTCCGCCTTAGCTTGGGGCATTGGACTCACCGTTGAGGTCAGTCGAGACACCTGTAGCAAACAGCCCATGGGAAGCGACTGCCAGTGAACCGCCGAGGTCCACTTTATAGAAAAATATCAGTAACAGCCGAGGAGAGAAGAAGAGCTAGTCATGGCCGCGTACCCATGCTTGCAATGGTGCCACCATGGAGAATATTCAGACGATTCTGATGGGCGGTCAGTTAGAATTCAGTGGCGTTCAACAAAAGAGGAGGCCTCCTGTATGCTCTTTCCGAATATCCAATTCGAAATTGACTACCCCTGGTCTAGCAGCCGTCACATTGAGCTGGTATTGGAGCAAGCAAATGTCAGTCTATTCCGATGTCCTTACATTTGAATGATGAAAGATACATAGGACGTGAAATACTATCCTGTGGGTTGAATAAGGGGTTAGGCTCCATGAGGGATATGCATACATTGTCCAGAAGCCTATATAGTCGCAAAGTAGGTTCATATCAGTGGCGACCTTCTCGCAACGCTGGTGCTTCCTCTCTAGATCTGTATACATCTCTCACTTACCGAGGCTCCAATCCCGAAGTGGCCCGAAAAGACTCCCAAACCTGGAAATAACCATTAGTTAGAGAAATCAAAACAGTAGGAACATGCATCATACCGATCTCACAAAACGCAAGGCAGACATCGTCACAAATCTCGTCAAGACCGGGGAGGAGAGAGAGATGGAAGCACTCCATATGCCTTAGTTCCCAGACAAAATCCGGAGAGGTCATTTGCCGCGGACTGCGCTCTGAGGCCGCTCCGGCCACCGGACTGGAGCCTTGCCCATCCATCCCAACCATTATTTCTTTCACCTCTCCATGGGGGTTTGTCGTCCCTCCTCGAACCATGTTGTGCAGGTGAAAAGACTTGGTATCTCCTACAGGCAAGATGGTGGCCGCTCCATCCCGCCCGTTTGATTACCTGGAGGGTCTGCCTGGAACGGTCTTCTTGAAGCTCTACCAGCAACCTTCCACGGCGCTCGCCATTTTCAGGCGCATGTTACCTGACCTGGGTATGTGAGGTGGCCGAGGGGCCGAACTATCAAACTAATCCGGGATCTAGCAAAATGTTTTGTCATGGCGCTTCTTTACCTTAAAGATCCTCTGCCAGCGGCAGATCTAGAGGTCTGGGTCAGATCAGAGAGCTTGAAGTGGGTACTTAGGCCCCAAATCTCTCGCAAAATCATGCGGTTGACTTCTGTTCTTGCCCCTAACCGCGTCTAGAGAACGAGATAATGCGCTATCGATACTAGGGCGACTACATATTCTATCAAATACCGTGACGGCGAACAATACCCGAGCCTACATGGTCACAAATCCATTTGCCTCTTCCCTTCGACAGGCTCTCACTGGAGCCGAACAGACACAATCATTCGGCGTTCTTTCCCTAAACCCCGCTGAGGCGGCTGTTTCCATTGCTGATCTAGACGAGTATGCGCGCCGACAGTGGGAAGGGGTTCTGGGATACATGGTTGGAACCAGCGGATTGGGAATCCAACGAGATGTTAATCTAAGCAAGGGTGTGAAGCAGCTTTTACAGGCTGGTCATCTTGTTGAGATAAGAGACCGTCGAGTCGAAATTACCCAGGACGGGTTCGCGTTTGTTTTACAGGACGTCGGCACCCAAGTGTGGCATATTCTGATACTCTATGTTGAAAGCGCAGAAGCCATTGGAATGGATAGTGTGGAGGTCCTGTCTTTCCTCTTCCTTCTAAGCAGCCTGGAGCTAGGGAAATCATATGAGAAGGAACACCTAACGTCCAACCAACTTCGTACATTAACCGATCTAGCCGACTTCGGCATTGTCTACCAGCGGTCCCCTGAAGCCAGCCGTTTCTATCCCACCCGTCTTGCGACCACTCTTACCTCCGACTCTAGTGCTTTGAGTAACCCTATTTCTGGCTCCCTCGCTGGGCCTGCAGGCACGGTCTCCAGTAAGGCAGGCATTGGCTTCATCATCATTGAAACAAACTACCGACTATATGCGTATACCTCATCGCCGCTGCAGATCTCTCTCATTGCGCTTTTCACCACACTCAAATATCGCTTCCCCAACCTGATCACTGGGAAGATCACCCGCCAGTCCGTTCGTCGGGCTATTGAGATGGGCATCACTGCCGACCAAATTATTTCATATCTGTCCACCCATGCTCACCCGCAGATGCGCAAACATAACGTGTCCCGATCCATGTCCAACCAGGCTGGTATCCCCGTATCCGTCCTGCCACCCACTGTTGTCGATCAAATCCGTCTTTGGCAACTGGAACGTGACCGTGTCAAAGCAACGCCTGGTTTTTTATTCAAAGATTTCGTTAATCTGGCCGAGTACGAGGCTCCGTGCCGATACGCCGAAGAGATCGGGGTTCTTGTGTGGAAGTCCGATCGAAAGCGCATGTTCTTTGTTACCAGGCATGAGCAAGTGGCAGCTTTCTTGAGGAGTAGGAAGTGAGTGAGCCTGGAGGGAAGTGTCAACCTTCATAGCAATTTGAGACCCAGGTTAGTATTGGTAATGACGGCAATGGTGAATTGGTATGGTCTGGCGTTTATGGACTTGGAAAGTATTTAAGTCTCATGCACGAAAATCGACATATAGGGTGTGAAATAGTCTAAGATCATTGCGCATCATGGTTTATACCAAGATACAAATAGTCCGCAGTAAACTATTCGCTTGTTGACAGACACACCCACTAAAATTATAAACATTTGCACCCATGCATGCCAGGTATTAGCTGAAGCACACCGGTGCCTGGAGCCCAATCTCTACCAGGCCCTTGAAGGCTACAACATCCACCAATCCCCATTGATTCTGACATACTCATCTCGGAAAATTCGAAGACTTGCACCTGCTTCCTCCGTTGTACAGACGTTTTCGAGGACCATAAAAGCGCGCTTGATGCGGTAGCCTGCTAGGTCCGAATCCGAATGTCCCAACGGACGAGAGTAGCTGGAGAGCATGCCAAACCCCGTCGCAATGTCTGGCTGGTCGAAGGAGTCCTCGTAGTGGAACGCATTGATGAGGGTGACGAACCTCCCGAGCCAGTACTGTCGGGGTTGGGGTTCTGTGACCTGCGAGACAGGCCGGGCATGAGCTGTCTGGGTTAACCTCCTGGAGTAGGATGGTATCCGGGTGATGTGGTCTCTCGAGGTTGGCAGTCTCGCTGTCCTCGCCCGTGGTTCCAAGTTCCCTTGGCCAGAGTCCGGGCTGAGCTTGTTTGGCCCCTTTGAGATTAATCCTTTCGCACTTGCTTGTTTCCATCCCTTCATGTTCTCGATCTTGTCAGTCCATCGAATCCGTTTCGAAGTCATGGCTTCCTTCCGTCTTAACCCTGTATTTGAGATTCTCGAGAGCTCAATTGTCCGGCTGTTTTCTGCTATTTGGTCATGTGAAGGTACCATTCGGTTGGTAGTTCGCACTTTCCCAAAGGAACTCGTTTCCAAAAACCACCCATTTCTCGCAAGATAGCTATTCTCGATGCTTTTTCTCCGTTGATTTCTTCTTTCAGTGCATAAGTTATTCTCCTGTCCAGACTTGGGCGTGGGAGTTGAGGGCCCACTAATCTCAGTCGTTGGCGGCCATATCTGCCAAAGATTGCTACTCGCAGCAGTAAAGTAACAGGGGACTGAGTTGGATGCGGGCAGCGAGGTCCTCGCGCGAGATTGCCCTGAAATACAAACATGTTGCGAGGAAGAAATATTGAGGGTGCTGTGGTTGTCAAATAATGCCTCAGGTTGATCGACTGGGACTTCCAGAGTAGACTGGTTCCTCCAAAGTATGGGTAGTATGTGTAACTCGCCATCACCACCTTGTATAGATGTGCTCTCCCTATCTCGAGTGTTAGGGAAAGCATGGTGTTTCCCCATGTTTTCCGTTCGATTAGTGTGTCGTCTCCCTAGAGACGAGAGCACGCTTCTTCTCCCTTCCACTTGGTAGACAGAATGGGAATATAGATCTCCCTCCGGAGGGTTGGAGGGGGTTGGAATTCTCGAGTGGGTGGACCTGGAGGTTGCTCCTAGCGTAGCCTGAGTGCATGGATGGGAGGAAAGGCGCTGAGTTTCCGAAGTTGAACGTTGAATCTGGATTCCCTTCTCTCTCTTGTGCACACGAAAGCCGTTTGTATCTTTTCTCGAATTGCTGCGCTCCAGGGTTGTAGGGCCCGTAGAGGGTAAGGGCATGGACAATTGACGCTGCCCTTGTCTCTGGAACGGGATTCGCGTGTGCGACCATGCCGGTGAAAATATAGGCCCCATTCTCCTGCTATCGTTCGTGCATCGGGAGTTTTGGGTCTCCTTGTTCGGTGTGGCTGCTGAACCGTCATGATTTCCGCCCAAAGCGTTCTTGAATGAGTGCAAGCGGTTGAGAATCGAAGGCTTGCGACCCTGCCTCTCCGTCATCTTGAGCTCCTATGGGAGTAAAGGCCAGGTCGAGCCAGCAGAGAAATAAATGGGGTACGGAAAATCCACGACAACGGGGGAATTCAAGATAAGCTGATGTATTGAGAACCGAAAAGAGAAACAAAGCGGCGGCCGTGGTTGAGGGCACTGCCAATGGGCTGAATGTTTACCTGGCAACGGGGCTTTGAGTGAATGAAGTTCAATTTTGCATAGATGCTGTTCTAACTATGTAATACTTCACTTGGTCGCATCCATTCCACAATCCATTACTCCTCAGGGACCAGGATTGTTCCCTCGGCCACCATCACTGCAGCTCCTTTCAAGTCGAGACTTTCAATCTCCTTCCCGGGGCTGATTGTGATATCAATGCCAATGTCGCTACGCCTCCCCATTTCCACCCCCTGCACAATGTCATACTTGTACTGCCCAGGCTTTCCGTTCGTCAGTGACAGATATGCGACCAACCCACTGGCCGCGCTGCCAGTGGCCGCATCTTCTTCGTTTCCTAGTATCATCCTGGTACGGATGACATTCCGTCCTAGACGAGCATCCGCAACATCTCGCACGTAGAAATACTTGACGCAGTGGCCAGAGCCCCATCCATCGTCCAAATATGTGCCATCAACCGGGACGACCTCGTATGTGGTCGTCACGGCTGCGAGGGCTTCCAGAGAGGGTAGTTCAACATGGACCTGACTCATCCCATTGACGATCGAAACTATCGGAAATGAATCTACCCCCCCTTGAACTGCGGCTGGGAAAAATGGAGCCAAGGATGGATGAAGTCGAAGCAGTTCATTCAGCGGGTACCTCGCAGCATGAAAACGGACATTATGTGCAATCCTCGCCACCACCGCATGCTTCGTAGGTGGCTGCTGCAGCGAGATGGGAATTTCACCGGACTTCGTTACCAAACAGCGAACCAGTTCCCCATCTTCTTTGGCTCGTGAGTGAGAAAGAAACCATGATGCAGCACCTATGGTCGGATGACCGGCAAAAGGGATTTCGCAAGCGGTGGTGAATATGTCAATTGTGCGTTTCTCACCGCTGCCTTCGTGCACAAAGATCGTCTCGGACAAATCGAATTCACGCGTGATAGTTAGTTTCTGGCTCTGGGTGAGCGGAGGAGCGGAACCCTTCGGGTTCGGCAGGAACACAACAGCCAACGGATTTCCGGCGTACGGCTGAGAAGTGAAGACGTCCAGCGTGACATATCGCACTCGCTGACCCATAGTGAAAGGACGTTGGTTGTGGGTGGGAAAGATCCGGGCCAAGTAAGAAAGTATATATATGCCCCTCTAGGTCCTAGAGCAGATATGACTCACGGAGTAGCCCCCATTTTTCAAGAAGTTTGGGTATCTGGCTTCCACGCCTGGCCAGGCTCATGCCTTACGCCAAATAATAAATGATCATTCGGTGTCGCTGTCAATCACGAACCCGCCACGTATCCGACGTCGAGCCGGCACTGCCACCGGCCTATCATCATAATCTTCCTCTTTCTCGGCACTGGCTTCGGTGTTGCTTGACCCCACATTCTTGCCATGAGCAGGGGACTCCGGTGCATGATTCCGATTACGGCTAAATGCCAAGTCATCATCAAATTCCAGGTCCCCCTCAGCATCAAGGTTGGGTGAGAATTCTTGTGGTGACCCGGGAGACCGGACTTCAGTACTGCTCTTGACAACATCATTGTCTTGGTCCATCCAAGTGGCTGGGTGGGCACGTCGCTGTCGCTTGCTTGATGTGTCTGGGCTCCCCGGGGTATGATTACCGCTTTGGCGTTTCTTGCGCCTTTTCCCTTTGCTTGCACGAGTATCTGTCTCCTGTACAGCGCCACTAAGCAGGGCTTTCCGCACTCTTTCAGCCTGGTTTTTCCTCCTTTTCTCTTCGAGGATGAAAAACTGTTTGTCTGCATCTTCGTCGGTTTCTTCGTCGCTAGCGTGGACATATAGATTACTCTTAATTTTTGCCTGGCGATCTCGTGTGTTCTCTAGGCGTTTCTGGCGGCGCGCTTCCAAGGCCTCTTCATCCAGTGGTTCTTGATCAGCATCCTCATTCCGCTTCTTGCGGTTTTTCTTCGGCTGGTCGAGCTCCTTGGTCTTCGATCGAGGATTAGGGGGGAAAAGTGGCAGATCCTCGCCCTCAGATTCCGATCCGAAATCAGCACCAAGAGTTGTTTGGTTTCGACTGTTGTTACTCTTGCTAGGGTATTTACGCCGAAGCATTTCCCGAGGGTCATTCTCAAGGTCACCAGTCATAGGATCATCAAGGCATCGATCAATAATGGACTTCATATCTTGAAGATCTTTTGAACTCAATGATGCGGGAACGATCCAAGATGCCCCCGGCACATCTTCTACTCCGAGACGCTCGAGTTTCACCAAGGTCATCAAAAGACGAAGCTTAGCGTTCGAGAACATTGCTTTTTGACAGGCATCATCACGAGGTTTAACGGCTAGTTAACTTATTAGTCTCATCGGAACAAAATTGGAGGGCCATACATACCGATCATGGGATTGGGTGCCCTAGATGCTGTGGGGTTCTCATTTGCCTGGGTTTCCCATGACTCTCTTGCCTCCGCCGCCGACTGGAGGATCTCGCCAACCCACGCAATCAAACCACCTTGTTCATCCAGGATCAAGGCACCGATCACAATGCCAATCTTCTCGTCAAGTGTTTTTGCGTCAGTAGAGCTGACTTCAAGCTCGGCAGGTGGCCTCCTGGCTGTGGCTAGTGTTTGCTTCTCATGGCCGTACTCGAGATAGTAAACAGTAGAGTTGATTTTGCTAAAAAGTAGCTCAGTTATCAAAGCGGGGCGCTGGTCAATTTTCTTGATTAGTCGGCGAATGATCTGCTGCACCAACTCCTCCCACTCCCTGTAAATTGACTTGCTCGAATCCATCGCCCCTGGCCCTTTAATCATCCTGTAGAAAAGGTTGATGATGTCCACGCGGAAGAGCAATACGCTCATCTCTTGTTTGAATGCGATCCGGTAGAAATAGCGGTGGGCACGTTTTAGCTGTTCCAAATTCAGCTCTTTGTAGTATTTGGTAAGAGCAACAAAGGTGTCGACGCATTTTTGATTGCAGAACTTCGCAGAAAAGCGCCGGAAATCGAATCCGCGCTCTCTGGAAACTCGCTCCGCGTCGGCTTCATCTTCGTCCTCGGAAACAGGGTCCTCATCATTACCCTCATCCGCTACTATAGATTCCTTGTTTTTGTGTCTAGCACGTCGTAGGGATCGCACTTGCATATCAGCATTCTCTTTCGAATATCGCTCCAGCATCCTCAAGAAGACATGTGAAAGCTCTGTAGCTGCGTCAAGATAGCCAAATCCTTGGTCCTTGAATCCACGGAGAATGGCGAGTATACGATCATGAGTGGTTTCTTCATAAAAAATCCGGTTTTGGATGTTCTCGGCAATATCCTGGTCCTCTTCAAGTGGAGACAACGCCATTTCTTGGACAGTCAACAAGATTTGCGTGAAGCAACGCATTTCGGCATTAAGATCTTCCCAATCCTTATTGTCAAAACTGTACTGCATGGATCTGTTTAGGAAAACAAAAGTTTCCTGATTAAGAACGCTCGCTACCAGTCCAAAATTATCTGGCTCTGCCAAGTTGTGTGACTTTTCGTTTTGTGACCGTTTCTGACGTTGGCGACGTGCTCGTTCCGCTTTCAGTAGCCAGGCAACAGTGTAGAAGTATTGACGAGAATTTATTGGTAAGACACGGTCAGCTTCACGCTCAATCGATTTTCGAACGTGAGTGAAAAGAGGGTTGAACCCCGAGTCAAGAAATTCCTCAACGAACATCCGCAGGTTCTTGGACGCAACGGAGCTTAAATGCACGGGAGTGCTAAAGTCATTGTTTAATGTTGACCATTCTTTCTTCTGTCGCTGCTGAGGTTTGTTCCACTTCTTGCTTTGGTCCATTTTATCGAGTGTTGCTTGACTGTCCTTAAGGACGTCCTGTCCAGAGACCGTAGACACTTTCGCATCATCACGTTTGACCCAGATCATCGTCCCGAATCGGCCATGTCTCGTCGGCGCATTTTTTGCATATTCTCTCCGCAGCGATGACTCTTGCCGTAATAAGTCATCCAGCTCATCAGTGCGTTTGGCAGACCGCTGGGCATCGTTCATGAAAAGTTGTTCCACATCCACTCCCTTCAGAATATGAAACAGAATCTCAAGTAAAGCCACATCTTGCATATTAAAATCATCGCCAATATTGGAGCACATGGTAAGTAGAAGCGCAAATGCGTCTTGATCTTGGAAGGCCTTAATAGTCGCGGACCTCGATGTCTCCTCCTCGTCACCCTCCGCCGCAAGACGAGTAGTGGGGTTGATCACCGTAATATTTCGCAGTAGATAAAGCACGAGTTTAAGAATTCCTTCATCCCTAGTAGTTCGTTCGGAGCGCGGGACCGCCATGCTGGGTATGCCGATTCGGATAACAGTTCGAAGAAGACAGGAACTCCCGCGGCTAAGAAGACATCGTTTATATGAAACCTGAGTATGCTGCAAATACGGCATGTGTCGATGATGATTGACAGTCATCTGATCATGAATCTCCAATGGCCAGGTTAGGGGTACTAGCAATTCCACTATGGGTTGTCAGTACAATCAACTTCGTCAGGGCAGGTCAAAGCCAGTAGACCAACATACAGCACGCCAACGCAATCCTGAACATATATTTACTATCCTGTCCGCTACTACCCCATACAGACAGGATTGGTAGGAGATCACCATTGACCAGATTCGCTTCCCCCAGGCATCGTGCCACATCCATGCGGTTATACTTCTCGTCATACAACTTCAGCCAGCGTTTGATGTCCCGCAGGCAAGCCAGGGCATCATCACCCAGCACATATTGATCAGCATTCTCCCCATTGAACCCTCCCAACTATAAGAGTATCAGCGACTATCTAGGACCTGGAGTTAAAGGAACAATGTCTTATACAACTCACCGCAGTGACGAGACTGTAGACATGGGCGCGAACATCCGGGTCCACTACTTCCTCGTTCATAATGGCCAATTGTGTGGATGTTGTTCTCTCCTCCAGTGCAGAGTAGAAGCGTCAACCGCCTCCACCAATGGCAACGCGCTACTCACGCGTCGACGTGATCAGATCCTCGGAAATGGATAAATAGTTCCTCCGAAAGCCGAATATAACCGATGACGTCGGACCGAATCACATGGGCCGCCTAAGTATACAAAGGAACTTCGACTCCGGCTATTTCTACTTGCCCGATCTGCCTGTCTCTTGCCCGAAACCCCAGCGCTCTCTATTGCAACAAGGTCTTCCTTGCCTCTGTGATAATGCTTTCATCTCGCCTTCAGCCTCTTCGCCGGCAAGGCCTGGCAATTGCCTCTCGTGCATTCACCACTTCCTCGGCAGCTCAGGCCGCCGAGGTTAACAAGTTGGGAGTCATCGGAGCAGGCCAGATGGTCGGTTGGCTTCAATTTTCTCGGGCCTGGTTAGTTCCATGGATAGTAGCTAACAAGACGTAGGGATTAGGCATTGCTCTTGTTGCTGCGCAGAAGGCTCAAGTTCCCGTGACTCTCATCGATAATTCTCAGTCCTCTCTCGATAAGGGTCTCAAATTCGCCGGTATGATGATCCTTCAAATCCCGTACGTTGCGGTTTAGGTTCCCCTGGTTGATAATCAATCCCCCAGACAAGCTACTGGAAAAGGATATCGCCAAGGAACGTCTGACTCGGGATGCTGCCGACACCGTCCGCTCGCGCATTACGACCAGCCTGAAGTTGGATGACCTATCGTCGGTGGACTTTGTGATTGAAGCGGTCCCGGAGATCCCCGATCTCAAAACGTCCATTTTCTCCAAAGTTGCCCAGATTGCCCCCAAACATGCCATCCTTGCGACCAACACCTCGTCCATTCCAATCACCAAGATTGCCGCAGCCACCACGACCGATCCAATGGACTTGCAGGCCGCTTCCCGAGTTGTCTCGACACATTTCATGAACCCTGTTCCAGTACAGAAGGGCGTCGAAGTTATTGCTGGCTTACAAACATCCCAGGAAACCATTGACACAGCCATTGCTTTCGTGGAACGCATGAACAAGGTTGCTTCTGTCTCCGCGGATTCGCCCGGGTTTCTCGCCAACCGCATTCTGATGCCATACATTAATGAAGCAATCATTTGTCTTGAGACTGGAGTCGGACGCCGCGAGGATATTGATAACATCATGAAAAACGGCACCAACGTTCCTATGGGCCCTTTGACGTTGGCTGATTTCATTGGTCTTGACACCTGTTTGGCTATCATGAATGTCTTGCACCAGGAGACCGGGGATAGCAAGTATAGGCCGTCTGGATTATTGAAGAGAATGGTTGATGCTGGCTGGAAGGGTAAAAAGTCCGGAAAAGGCTTTTACAACTATTGATGGGATATATGTACTGGCGCAGAATGTCACGATATTTTTGTCATATACTACCACTATATCCAGAGTATGCGTCAACACATATGGCAGTTCTTGAATATCATATATGTATGTGTGTATATGTATACTGTTCTCCCTCGGTATCTTCCTATGGTCAATAACTGCATATTCACAAGTGTCCTATAGGCTAAACCCACCGCTTGACTGATGTGACCTCGCTCAGCTGCTCTATTCACTATTCTCTTTCGGCACACATCATGACATCAATGACTGCAGCAAGTCCGGATTCTTCGTCCCCATTCAATTCATTGCTATTGACTGCAACAGTCAAGACGTCGAGCGGTTGATCTGAAGGAGCGACACAGGCACAAGAAGCCCAATCGTTACCACATTTGTAGCTTCATGCCAATAGCGACGACAGTTCCGTGCACTCAATCCCAAGAGAAATATCTCACCAAAATTGTGCTTTGCACCTGCACATTATATGGTTGCAACCAAATATGAGTTCCACCAGTGCTCCACAGTTGTAACATCTCTGCCATTGCTGGATCCGAGTCTCCTCAAGGACCGAACTCAAACCAGGGTCAGAACAGGCCTCGAACCATGCATGGGATGATTTGCGACACGACGAACAGATACTCCTGTTACTGTATGGGCAAATGTGCGAGGAGGCGCCAGTGGTCAGATACTTCGGTGGAATCCATTTTGGACAGACTGGTATCGGGCAGTACAAGCGTTTCAAAACTGGAGTCGCATATTCGTACATTTTCGAGGTATTAAAGTCCTTGTTCCTTTGGGGACATCGTGTGGAGTATTTTGTCGAGCGTTACCTGGGAGCAACATTTTGGTAGGAACAATCTCTCGTCGGCCACCGCTACAAGCACCATCCCATTTATGCATTGATCGCAATACTTATGCTGACAAGGTTACCAAAGAAGTGCTGGGCATGCTATCGAAGCATCCCGTACAAGGGCTTCACGGTCAGTTTATATTAATGCCTCGTGGCCGTTGAGAGATGGTTGAAATGACGAACTCTACAACTGGCATACACCGTAAAAAACGCTTAAAAAGCTCTCCTTAACTTCCTGGTAACGTGATCCCTTATTTTATTTTTTATCCTAAACTCCGCCGAAGTGTTTTCCTTGTCTGAAAGATACAGTGCAGTAAGGTCATCCCGAGCCTGGTATGAGTCGGCAGTATCGACACCCATCGAAGATCTTATATTGGAAAGGGGTCGTTGCACAGCAGTGGCATCGTCTTTTTCTGGCTTACTATTTTGTCCTCTGGTGGTCGATTGAGCAATAAGAGACATGAGAGAAAATAGTACTGGCATCTTTGATTCAAGTGTAAGAGATACCCGGCTGAGAGTTCAGGAGAGACTGGGCCAGTATCTTCAATTGTTGTAAGATTAATCATGCCATTAAAACAACAGCTACTTTTATTTCATCTCCGAACAAGCTGGGGAAGTTGAGCGCCGTATTTGCTATTGGCAAAGGTGGCAGTCTAAAGGCACATAGAGGATTAATGGGCCAGAATAGTAATCCGTTGTCGATTAAAGGTCAATCCGACTAGACGACATTTGAGTAAATTATTGTATGTGGCCCGTAGCGGTATTAGTCCTTGAGCGAGCTGGCCTATGGACTTGGAAATGAAGCCCAGCAACCGCTCAATGTGGCAACAAGACTACCAATTCCCCTCCCCTCAATGGGCAACCATGACACGGATAGACCCTTCATATGCCACATGTTCAAGCCTCATCATCGGAGCTAACTCGAAGCCATCGCCTCTATCCCTCAGCGGATACGATGGTTCTGTGCCGCCCAAACGGCGGTCTCTGTTCCCAAAGATAAACTTGAGGAAGAATTATTTTGGTATTTTATACTGATATATGCCGATCGATGGTTGTGGGTGACGTGGAAGAGTAAGCTGGTAGATTGCGGGGCCAGCCAAGTCCCAAAGCTAGGAAGCCAGTCTCACCACAATATTTCAAGCATGGTGGAGGTCACCCATAAACAGACTACGCTTCCATGTATCAAAAGGACACAATCGCGTCGGCAGTGACTAGGGTATCACTGGCAGACAGGTGGTGCATGGGTCTCAAGAAGCCCGGCGCATCATGCCAAACCTGCACATGCTGCTAATTCCAATATATCCGTAAGCTCCGTGGCTGAAATCCGCAAAAAAAATGGTCCTTATAGACTGCAGAGTACTTTCTACAAAGAGCCGGAGAACTTCCTCGCCGCCCAGGAGGAACCATGTTCCTGGTATTCCTGCCTGGTGATTGCAACCTTCTTTAGCTCTTCCTTATTAGTAGCAAATCGCGATGCCCCGAGCCAGGTGGAACGAATTGGACTGTTTCGGGAGATTATTAGCGCATCAACTTTGACTCATCGATATGAAAGGATCTCTTACTCTTGAGAGCGCCGAACCCTCACGACGCATTCCGCCGATGCTACTTGGCGCAACTCAGCTTCCCTAGGAAGTATTAGCATAACCGGACATATATGACAACAGGGGAGCGTTCATATCTTACAGCCTGTCTATAAACCCTGGAAGTAAAGATGTCCCCCCAACAACCAAGATGTTCGCCAGGAATGCAGGGTGTAATCCCGGTGGTAAGACAGAAAGGCTCTGCATGATGATGTCTGATAAACCAGCCTGCTTCATACCGATATCACTCGGGGTAAATAGTATTTCGGGAATAGCAAAACGTTCGTTTCCCAGGACCAAAATATCTTCGGACAAAACTTCAGCACCTCCACTAGAAAGGGCACCTTTTCTTTTTTTGACATTCAACAAAGGGTCACGGGGACGCATAAAGCCCTTTTTACCCACATTTGGATCAGGCAGTACATAGTCGACTGTGACATCTTCTTCGCCAGCAGCGGCTTGGTTGCGTTTCCGGTAGCCCTTCCAGGTCTGCTCCAGGTCCCTGGCGTAGTTGTTGCTCACAAAACACACAGCCTCCTTGACCTCGTTCATGATATACGTTTCATCCACCATATTGTACTGTCTCATTGAGACTACTTCCTTTAAATAATTCGTAAGATGCTTGCCCCCAAGGTCGAGCCTCCGGATGGCTCTCTGAAGAGGCTGGCCTTTGTAGAGTGGCGTTACCGTAGTGTGAGAATATCCAGAGTCTACCACAAGTAGGCACTCCGTTGGAGAAACAGCCATATTAGACTTCTGCAGAATAGGATCCCCAAATATAGACTGAACTTCATTCCAAGCGTTCATCGACGGGCCTGTCGTTATAGGGGTGTCAGTAAAGGGTGGTGGCAAGTGTCGACAGCATAGATAGCACTCAAGAGACTGACCTATAGTTCGTAGATAACCCCCAAACCCCCATTCCTCCATCACAATCTCGTCCGCATTTTTCTGTAAAGCAGGCAGAGCATTTGGGGCCTCAGTGAGCAAAAGAGTGGTCTCCTCTGGGCTTGCAATCCGGAGCTCCTTCGCCCGTACTACCTTCTCATCAAAAAATGAGTGCTCCCATATCTCCTTCTGCGCCTCCCAATTAACGATGTACCCTTTTTCAACCGGGCGACGAAACATCAGTTCATTCCAATCGGTGACATGAGTGCTGAGCTGAGACCCGACATAAACCTGGTTCCCGCGAGTTTTTGTGAGCGCGTTCGGGATAGCACTACAGGCAGAAATTGCTTTGGTTATATCATCAAGGGGCGGGAAGTCTGGCGCATATCCTGCTTTCATTGTATACGCACCATTGTCGATAATGAAGGTCTTGTCCGGTAAAGGTTGAATTTGCACGACGGAAGCTTTCGGGGGAGGGCGAGGTTTCGTAGTTCCCATGTTAATGGGAAATCAGTGGGACCAGGGGGCCAATACTGCAATTAGTATACATCCAATCTTCGGGGTGTGAAAAGAAAGCTTGGAGCCGATGATGTGACTTTTGGATCTAGCCAGAGCTTGCATTTGCTCGTCGATGGAGATGGGACATAATCGTAACTAGGCGGTCAGCTTTACAAATCAGGCAATTTAGGGCAGGCCAAAACTTGCCTTCCAGTGCTCCCACCGCCTTCGGCTTAGAGGGTGCACCACATAGTAAACCCAATTCAAACCATCAACCCAAAATTGATTCTATTCCTACTATCTATCGCCTTTCACCTTGAGTATTGAATGAGAGGGAAATGATAGAACTCCGAAGGAGTAGGTCAAGGAGGCACTCTTAGACAGCTCAGAAGTTGTGGGCCCTGAACCCACAAGTTCCCAGTAGGAGAGAAGACAACATTCCCCTTACGCAGTTGTGCTCCATGGCCTGTAAGAAGGTTGTTGATTGTCTATTACCTCTTCGAACGAGGAATTAAGATAATAGTTATCCATACAAATGCCACGTGCCAATCCCCCGAGTTCCTCCACTACAGTATCTATCCAAAAAGGTTCATTTCTCTGCTGCGCTGCTACTGCTGCATCTAATATAAAACTCTCCCCCGTAGCTGCCCTAATTGGTAGGAGGAGTTAACTATAATTTTGTCCACTGCTTATCTAACCACTTTTTGGGTAACTTAACTAGTTATCATAGCTACTGATATGTTGTGACTTAGCAGGCGCCTTTCAGAATAATCCACACCATTGCTTTGGACTAAGCAACCATTCTTACTTTTGTTAGCAGAATACCGTAAGATCTCGCGGTCCTAGGAAGGACTGGTAGACCTTATCTGACACTGGAGGGTATATACCACGTTCTTTAAAAAAATTGCAAATAATTTACTATTTAAAGGTCTTGTTTCGCACGGTAATAATATATTAGGAAATCCGCCTTCCACGAGGGTATCCACCCCACTAAGAAATGATGCTATTTTGCTTGCGAAAATACTGTTTATAGGTAAGAAAAGGCTTGCTATTAAAAGGCTGGCAAATATAAGTCGTATAAGGCCGAAAACAAAGAAAAAAATATTGTTATAATTCTTGCAGAGTTATAAAAATTTAATAGTTTTATAGGACTTATAGCTATTAAATATGAACACACGTTTTTTTGTGTACACAGTTCGGCCAGGCCCGGCAGAAAAAGCTGCCGAGCCCATTAACTGTGTCCTGCGTTTGTTTTTTACCCCTTTTCGTCCGATGTTTTGTAACCTTATAAAATATTTTAAGCCATCGAGGAACAGTAAGTAAATTATTAATATCTCCCTTCGGCAAAACGGCTGTCTAAAGTCTGGTGAACTAGGGTGATTATACCAGCTTTCTATAAACCTTTCACCTTTAAAAACAAATAGCAGCTTTATAATCCACCTATCAGCAGCGATATACTTAACTACTATAATATTTTTAGCATAATTAAACTTAGCAAGGTCAGGGCATCTTCCCTTTGTACTAATAACCTTCTGAGCTCTTCCCTGGCCAGGTTGGAAGCCGCATTCGTCGAAGTTATATTAGATTGAGTATAATAAAAGATCTTTAGATATGTTTACAAGCTAATTATATTGGTTCTATGAGTATCTAATACTCTCTGCGTTAAGACGCTTCTTATTCTTTGTTTTTTGTATTACAGGGCCTAATATAAAATATTCTAGGAGTTATTTTTTGAACTAATACACCTATATCTTACTAATTTTATAATCCGAACCAGCGTGCACAAGCGCCGGATTCGTCCACCCTGTAATTAAGTATTCTAGGAATAACAGGGAGATATAAATCACGCATACAAACAATCCACTGGATTAGAGCTTTCTCCTAATACTTATTACAAGCCTTATTTTAGGTATAAGGGCGCTGCGAGCCTATTGTCCCCGGCGAACGCGACCGCGTAGTGTCTCGTACAAAATGCCATATTCCCACGCAATCTTTCTCTAAATTCGGTTATTTTTGGCGCTGGGCGGCTTCGCAGACCTTGAGTACAGGAGATTCATCTATTTTCGGTGTCTTTGGCATGGTGGGTGGATGGGAATAACATCAAGAAGATAGATGGATGGAATTTTGGGTTTACTGTACAGTGTGAATTGGGCTTACGGTGTGGTGCACACCCTAAGCTGATGGCCCCTGGGGGGGTGAACTGGAAGGGACTAATATACATACAAAACAGCAATTCATCCGATAAAAAGGCCATGTGAAAAGGGGCCTGGTATAGATAGACCGGATATTCATTGTTTCCTTGGTCCCGTAATAATCATCAAATGAACGCGGTCAACAGCGTGAATTATATATGAATACAGATAGTTGAGTATTTATCAGCGATGATCTATGGGGGGCTCTTGGGAGCAGAGGTATATATATACCATGTACTTTCAACCTACTAGGTTACCGAACTCCGGCATGTACAAACATAGAATCAACACTAGGTACGATAACTTGCTCCCTTATCACGAATAAGGTATAGCTTAGAATTTAAAACAATCGGGTCCCTCGAACATGGAAAAGTTCTAACGTTGATATACCTACTTAACAACATACCTTGATAAATGCCCCAGAACCCTTAATCAGCAGCCCCGCCGGGCTACAAACCGAAATTTCTGGCTTCAGAATTCCTACCACAACAAAACACCGGAATTGAATTGCTCCTGTCACCAGAATGTCAAAAACTCTCCATACAGCCTTGAATACCTCAATAATACTTGTGGAGCAGTTTCTGTTGACGCTTGCTGCCCCTTGTGCTGATCAGGCGTCAAAGGAGCTTTCAGGAAAAGATGTTCTTCCCCTCCTTTCGGCCTCATCTACGTCGCTCAAGGCACAAGTCACAAAGCTTTCACTCCTAGCGATCAACTCCCCATTTACCCACTCAGCCATCGCTACTGTTGTCTCCGACCTGAATAAGTCAGTGCTCCCGTCTCTCGTGACGGCAGCTCTTCTTGTCACCCCTGTCTATCATACCAAGTCTTTTCAAGCTGAGGTGCTGGTGTTGGTGAACTCAGCACTGAGGGAACTAGATTTGCTTCTCAAAGAGATCCAAGCTGTCGCAAGCAAAGTGGATGAAGCAAAATTGGCGCAAAAAGGAGACAATGAATTGTCGCAGTCGGAGAAAAACGTCGTGACATTAGCTGCTGGACGCACATGGGAAGCATGCGACATGCTGACTGACTTAGCCGCAAAGGGTGTTGTCGGGTTTGTGATCCGGCGTGTGGAAGAATGGAGAGATCTTGTCCGAGATGCAGTGGATGAGATCGAAGAATGGGATCCAGAAGAGGAAGGAGACGATTTCTTTGATGAACTTTTGAGCGACGACGGGAAACAAAATGCTGGAATGAGTGAAAGTAAACCAAGTGAGACGGACGAAAATAGCGAGGACAGTGATGCCCTTCATGAGCATAAAAGGAATGCGATCCGAATTCTTAAGCCCGTGACACAGATCTTCCCCGCCATTATCATGAACCGCCTGAAAAAAGTCCCTAAATTATCACCTTTTATTGTTAAGCAACTTGAACTCTTGATGTCAAACCTAAGGCACATACCAGACAACGTTGACGAGGTGGCCGGAGCCCTGTATGAAGCGAATTTGAGCAAAACGAACCAATACCTAGAGAAAACAAAGGACAATGCCATCAATGCCATAAAATCAGTGGCATCACCCTGGGACTCAGCCAACCTTGTCGACAGTGAGCAGCAAACAGATGATAAATTTGCGATCTGGTCGAAGACATGGCTGAATGTGATGAGAGAAGTCAGCAAGTCTGCCGTTGACGATGACGGGAATATTGAGAAGTGAATGACCCATAAACATATTAGAATTAGGTTGTTAGAAATAGGAAAGAAGTATTAATAGCTATTAACAATAGCTGTATGCCCCAGAATTTTCCAAGTTGTGTACATATCTAACTAAAAATAATTGGACCTCCAGACAGACCAGGCTGCCCAACCAGTAATCTATGTGCATAAAAGCTAGGAGTTTGAATAATTAACTTGAATACATATTCAGTTATATGCCACGACCCTCCATCCTATGGTTTCCCTTCAGCTTAAGCATTATTAGCTTGGCCCAATATCTGATTCCCACTGGCAAAGGTCTTCGGCAGGTATCCGGTCCTTCAGCCATTCAAGAATAGCATCGGTCCCTTTGGCGACAATTTGCCATCGGGGTACCCGAAAGCTGTTTCCTGCAATTTCGAACCTTCTCAAAGCTGATCCACCACCCCAGTTCTTGCTGGACCCCTCGGCTCTTAGTAGACCGATTTTCAGTGGAATCGATGCGATATTATTGTTCCCCACGTCTAGAACCTGGATGCCTTGCACAGCGTCGAAATCCAGTCTATCGATGCAATTATCCGCCGCAAGTAATGTCATCAAGTTTGGGTAGCTCAGGCGCACTGGAGGAAGAGACCCAAAGAGACGATTATAGGAAACGTCAAGGGATGATAAGGACGGGGCCACTAAATTGTTGAGTATTGGGTCAAGGGTAGTCAATCTTGTGGCGCCCAGGTTGAGAGTCTGGAGATTTGGCAGAGTGAGAGACGAGCTGAGCAAGGAATCAGTATCCAGCGGGTTGTATGAAAGGTCGAGGTCAGTCAAATTGTTTGCAAGTACACTAAGTACTGGAGCTGGGAAGCACCGTAGCTCATTATGCTGCAAATACAAGCACTTGACTTCGTGGAAGTTTATCGGGCTTAGTTTGTCGACCTCTAGTTCTTGCATATTAGTGTATGACCTATCGAGAATTCCCCCCGGCTTGACGTGCCAAGTTGGCGCTTGACTTGGAGTTTCTGGCGCTAGTGTAAACTGTGTAGCAACTGATCCCTCTTCATCGTCAGTATCTTGAACTTCTGTCTCGCACCGGATTCGCAGCTGCCGCTTCAGGTCTTCCGTATTCATGCTGAGGAACTTTCGTTCCCTAAGAGGATTGTTGGATATTCGAAGCGTGACAAGACTTTCCATCAAACCAATCTTTTCATCAACCTTCGAGATATCATTGCCCGTGAAGTCAACGCTCTTGATTTTCCTCAAGTCAACAAAGCCTTGTGGAAATTCGGATATTTGGTTATCCTCCGCATACAAAGTCAGAAGTGCTTGCCACTGAGAAATATCTGGCAAGCTCTGGATGCGATTCATACTGATGGTTAGAGTTTGTAAGTTGGGAAGCTCGATATTTCCGTTCTCCGAAAATTTTGCCAGCGCGTTGCTGGCTACGTCCAAATTCTGTAGGGTCTCAAGTTTCTGTACAGAGGCGGGTATCAAAACTCCGTTCAATTTGTTCCTCGCAGCACTGAGATCCTTCAATGGCAGCTCGCTTAGAGCTTCAAATGGCAAGGAAACAAGCTGATTATTACCAACACTCAAGACTCGGAGAAATTTAAGCATTCTGAGATCCTCAGGAAGACCAGTAATTGAATTGTCATGCAGGTCCAAGACTTCAAGATTTCTGAGGTTCTTAATATCTGGGGTAAAGGAGCCCTGTATTTGGTTCTTCGCTAAACTGAGGTCCCGGAGAGACTCCATTTCCATGACAACAAGTATTTCTTGCATAGTTAGATTATTGTTTGCAAGGTTCAGGGTGTGCAGTCGCTGCAGTCTTCTAAAGCCAACTGGCAGAGTGTGCAGTAAATTCCCGTGTAAGTCTAGGTGCTCAAGTCCTCCAAATTGGTTTCCGTTCTCATCAACATTTGGGTCTAGCTTGTTCAGATCTATATCGGGGAAGGCAGCATCTGGTAGCTCCGTGAACTCATTGTCCGCAGCAATGAATTTGACAAGATCAACGCTTTCATACCAGCCAACGGAAGATTCAGGGTCAAAGTCATACATGGACAAGACTTCTTTTGGAAGCTCTATCAAGGACAAGGCCGCAATGTTCAGATGTCCAGACGTACGACCAGCTTCAATACGCTTTCTTAGGATGCCTTTATTCGGATCTTCAGATTGCTGGTTAAATGGGTCTTCAATATCAAAATTCTCCCAGGTGCCATTAGAAGGAGGCTTAGGTTTATTCTGGACTGCAGCCTTTCGAGCGGCCTTGGCCTTTGCAATGCTTTCTCGTAAAGCATTTGAAGATTTTGACGCTTTCCTTATCTCTAACTCGGACTGTTGGTCCGGTGTTAGTTCTGGTGCTGTAGAATTAGCCGATAGTGACTTCGAGGTTGGAAGTGGCTTTGAATGTGGTGGTGGCGGTATCTTTGTCGGCGTTTTCCGTGTTTTTTTCACATGGAGAGTTTGCTGCCGGGTCTCTATATCTGATTTTCCGAAAGTATTATTCGGAGTTGCATGGGATTTTAGTGTAACCGGCGTCACAGCAGGATTCACACCTAGCCTTATGGAAGGCCGCTTTAAGTTTGAGGGGGTCTCTGCAGCCTCCGGAGGTATTTTCTGAGCCGCAGTGCCGTTCACTGACAGCGAGGGCCGTGATCTAGATGGAAGCCGTATAGCAGACTGGGGGCGGGCAAAAAGCTCCCCCCCACTAAGCTGGCGTGATGATGATGACCTAGAAGGGGACCTAGAGTAATTGGTCATTGATGATGGCGGACGAGATGGAGAGCGCATTGGGCTGGTTGTGCTAAAAAAGCTAGACTGTCTTCTCAAAGGTGAAGGTGAAGGTGGGATTTGTGATAATGTCTCAATGGTTCGCTCAGAGAGCGAAGGGCGCGCTCGGCCCCGAGAGTCTGAATCATATGTTGGAAGCTCACTCTCGGCCTTGTAAGATTCATCCAGTGCTCCTTCAGACTCAATCCGCTCATTCCCACTTATTACATTCTTGCCGGTATCGTTTTTTTGCTGCAAGCTATTTGAGATCGTCGTTGGCGTGTATCTAGGAAGAGGCTTTTTAAACATTGGTTCCTCCGACGGTCGCCGTAGCCTGCCGGCATCCAAACCTGGATCGGTTTGTAGTTTCTCACGAGAAGGCGAAATGCGGATGGATCTAGAAGCGACCGCTGTGGGCAATGGTAGCCTTGACGCCAATCGAGGAATCGCACTTGGTCTAGTCGATTGTTTCGGCTGATCCATGTTCATATCAAATCGATGGTAGTCGGGTTTTGTCAATGATGAAGATGGAGTTCATGAATAGTTGACATGACAAACGCGACTCTCAGAATTGAGATACGGTTAGAATCTCAAAGGCACAAGGGTGCCATGCTGTTGAGCGAGTATGGGCAGTCGAGGGATCTAAGGACCTCTAAAACCGTTGGCAATTCAAGGGCATCAAATCTAACATGAGGGAATGTTGGAAAAAGTGGGAGGGGTTCGAAATGATGTAGTAGGTCTTGTTTTGTGCAGCACCTGAGTGTCGCATAAGGAAGTTATATTATTGCTTTGACTTGCAATAATGGAGAATTGGTTTTATTGTTGTTTACGCCGCTTGTGTGCCTGAGGCTGCAATCGTAAGTGGCTTAGTCATGTGCCTCAGCAGTTGGTGCAATAATATGATCTAGGCCAAGTTGTAGGGCACAATTGAGAGTAAATATGCTTTATTTAATCAAAGAGGGTAGGTAAAAACTCAAAAGGAAGAAGGGAGAAATGTACTGTAACAAGTGCATACACAATGTTAGAAATGTATGTGCAGTACATAGGATGCATGTGACCACTCCGTACACTCTTGTCTACTTTATCTTAGGCATAGAGTACTAGCATGCATGTATTAAGCCCATATGAAGGTCATATGCGAAGAAGAGCAGATCAGGTTTTCGATGTCTGATACGACCTTGACCATCCTATATCCTGGAATTTTAAAAACTGCCGTTGACCATCAGAAGAAATTGATGAGGGAAGGGGGAAGAGAGAGAAGAGTGAGTTCTCTGTATTCCTTCTGGATACATTGGTACCTGGACGGACTATTATCCGTGCTCCATAATTACTGTGTAGAGTCAAAGAACTCGTACTCCCTGTTGCCCGAGTTACAGCCCTCTTGACCCATGGGGTTCGGCTTCTGTTTACACTGCCCAGTACCCAGAGCTGGGCGATCTCCGACGCTAGCAGAAAACCGGCCTGGTGGGTTCTGGCTGGCGGCTGGGCTCACGTGTGTACCAATGGTTGGTTGTGGTCAAGCCACCTTCCCAGCCTCCGAAGTACGAAAGTCTCGCCCTTAGCAACGTCCTTAAGGCATCAAATGACCCTCGCCCACACTCCTTACTTCGTCACATCAACATCCATCTGTCATTCTCAACTCCATTATTTGGCTCTCCTTGCTCCCCTTGCTGCTCTTACGCTTTCTACAAAGATTCCATACTTCATTTTGGTATTATTTTCGAACCAGATTGTTTATTCTCCTTCCTTTCCGGTTCTCGTATCGCCCTTGTTAGAAGTGTCTGCACGTTCTATCAGAGATAACCGAGCCGATCAGGTGGCACACCACAAGCCAAAAAACAGGTGACACCGATTTTGTGGCAGTCGCATCGCTTCTTCTGTGTCTCGACACCTATAGCTGGTACATTCGTAGCGCTCAAGCCGCTAAGTTTCAATCAGCCAGCCGGCCAGGCTAGCAGCCTGTCTTGTCTCCTGTATGCGCTTGATCACCTGCGATACATTTCAGCCAACTCATCTATTACTGGCATATGCTAATCAGTCCCCAGTGCGAGGAACGTACGCTGCGGGTTCATTCTATATTTGACACCAACTAGAGTCCATGATGTCACAGGACGATGAAACCCGGCTCTCACAGAATTCCCTGGCTCCTCCTGCAGAGATATCGGGTCCTAGCACTCCCACAAAACGGTCTCATCTTTCTACTTCTCCGGAGATGAATCTTAGAGCTAGTAGCCACTCGTCGCACTCCGACAAAAGTAAAATCCTGTCACCCCCATCGTTATCTCCATCAGATATGACTCCGCCACCGTCTGCGCAAGTCCCCGATGCCCCATCTCAACAGTCAAGATCTCGATCGATCTCATACCTTACATCCCCACCAGATATCAAAAAGACCCTCTGCGACGCCTATGGGGCTTCTGAAAATCTCCCAACTACTGGGGAGATTGATGCCGCAGATGAACTGAAGCTGCGTATGATAGCTAGAGAGTTACTGAGCGTAGCTCAGGAAGCTCGCATGTCAGCGCTGCACTTCAAGCTACAGAATAGCCTGTTGTCTTTTACAAGCAACGAGGCCATAAAGCGTGCAGAAGTTGAGCATCAGTTGGCCCGAAGAGAGGTGGAGATCCTGCAGAGCTCTGAGTATCGCGGTCGCCATTCTGAAAGCAAGCCACACCAGCCAATTGCCAATGTGGAATTGGAACTCGCTCTCAAGCGTAATCAGGAGCTCGAGAGAACCAATACTACCCTAGATCGGAGACTTCGCCGAGCGAAGAAACTCATTGAACAGGAAAGAGAGAAGGTAGACCAACTGGGAGAAGAGAATCGTTTGTTGAAAAAACGCATTAAGGATAATCGCGAACACTTCTCTTTGATGATTGAGAATGGCTCGTTGTCACCCAGTCCGCAGATGGAAATTCAGACCCCTCATAGGATATCTTTTCCTCAGTTTGCGGACAGCGGTCACCACTTAATGAACAGAGGCGAAAACAATCATCCGTTCGCCGCCCTCCTTGCTGCAGATAAGGTCCTGAACAGAGAATCACCTAGTATCACGTCCACCCCTAATCGGACTCGTGCTCAGAAGCAGCATACTAGTGGGCATATGCGAGGGTCTCATTCACTGTCGTCACTTCCTATGACACCGGCTAGGTCTCGGAACACCCGACAAGAAGATCAATATTACACGCCGGGGAAGGAAACCTCAGACGGACATCGTGATAGGGATAGCACCATTTCGGCATCCGATATCGAGGAAGCTGAAACAGAAGAAGACATTCCTGCTTCGCAGACTGGTGCCATTGCAAAGAGTATGTTTCGGAGCAGTGCTTCGGGCAACAATCTCCAGGATACTCGAAGTGTGGCGAATGCGCCCAAATCCAGTGCCCTTTTACAGACGAAACTGTTTGGCCAGGTGAAGAAAGCTGGCGTTAACCGTCCTTCGAACGATCTCAAACGCAAAGCAAGTTTGGATGGTGCTGCCTCCAAAAAAACAAAAATAGAGGACAAAGTGGGTCTCGGTATTGGCACATAGGTCAATAATGATACCACTAGTGCATGAATTTTATACTTATAACTACCAGTTATGTTCAGGACTTGAAGTCTTGAGGTTGATACCATGCAAGCTCGGGTATCTTTGTTTTTTTTTTTTTTTTCTTTCTCCCTTTTGGTGGTGGAATCTGGCTACGATCCCTTCCTATTCAAAGCAAACAGTTACGAATGATGATATGTAAAGATGGTCCACGAAATGGTGTTCAGTATGAGTTCATTTTGGGATTGATTCCGCTATAGCAATACAAATTTGAATGTTGAGACCAACTCGACGATCGTCTTTTTATACATCGCCTCCGAAGGAGGAAGTATCTAAGCACTATGTAAGAGGCAACTCTTGTGAAGGCGAACCTGCTGTATGCTGCCCCTCGACATAATCATGGTTGATTGCTGTCTTCTGTACTGCGTAAAGTTAACGATGCGGCCGCCTTGCTTACTAATTAGTCATAGGTAGTTAACTAACGTAACTCCCGATCGAACGGCCACCCAGTCGAGCCGGCCACCTCGGTATTGGCTGTATTGCGTACAAGATGCCACATTTTATATAACCTTCTCAACAAGTGCTATAAAAGCTGTAAATCTAGATATATGTGGATTATATATACTACAAAATATCTGTATATATTTTTTAAGAAATTTTATAATTTTTTTGGAGTCTATAATACAAGAATATTTTAAATACAGCTGTATTTAAAGTCTTCGCTCTGTAATATAAAGATCTAGAAATATTAGAATATTCTGGGTCAGGTAGCTGTAAATATATGATTATACAGTTCTAGAAAATGTATTTTTATTACTCCCTATTTACTGGCATTTTGTATGCAATACAGAGGTGGCTGGCTCGACTGGGTGGCTGGTTCGATCGGGAGTCATGTCAACTACTGCATGACCTTTAGAGTGGAAGGAAGCCTTTCAACTGTCCATGGTGTCAGAGGATACATCCACATATCTCTGACTCTCCTGTAGTAATTTAAAAAGTACTTTTACCACTGCCATTCTGACGAAGTTACATACAACTCTGGAGTAAGGCAATGTTCCGTATGTACGGAGTTATCAGACAGGCTGGGAGGCTTTCCGGATTTGGCAATCAGGGTAGGGCTCGCTAAGCGAGGCGGTGCGGCTCTGCGTGGGCACACCAAAAAAGTTCCACCCAATATTGAAGCGAGGAGTTTGAGATACGACCAGCAACCACCCACGACGACGACAATCTCCCGGCCTTGATCCCCATCCGTCACAATGGTGCGTCAGAAAACCTACTGCTTTTGGATTTATAGCTAGGATGATGAAAAGATTTCTGGGATATTGATATCCCCGGGTTGGGCCAGTATGCTAATGCTTTTTGTTTGGTGCAATAGGCGATCAAGCACAACAACCAGATTTTCAACCAGCGTGAGTGAACCAGCGGGATCAACTTCCACACGTCCGATAAAATTCGTTGCGGGATGTTTTGGGCCTGACGAGTGATTCTTTTTAGATTTCCACAAGGACTGGCAGCGTCGTGTGCGCGTCCACTTCGACCAGGTACGCTCTCGAAATACAATGCCCACCCCAGTCGCATGACGAACGAGCTGTATTGAGAACATGGTGATTTGGGGGAGAAAGGCGGATTTTTTTCAGATTGGTGGACTGACATTTTGATTTTGGATCGTATAGCCTGGTCGCAAGCACCGCCGTCGTGAGGCTCGTCTCGCAAAGGCTGCCGCTGTTGCTCCTCGTCCGGTTGATAAGCTGCGTCCCGTTGTGCGATGCCCTACTGTCAAGTACAACCGCCGGGTCCGTGCCGGCCGTGGCTTCACCCTTGCCGAGTTGAAGGTAAATTCTATCTCTAATTTGGATGCAGCTTGAAATTGGTTATACAACAGGAGCTGCTAGTTGGACTGAGGCTTACAATATTTTCCCTTTCAATATAGGAAGCTGGTATCCCTAAGAAGCTCGCCCCCACTGTTGGCATTGCTGTTGACCACCGCCGTGTCAACTACTCCAAGGAGTCGCTCGCCGCCAATGTTGCTCGCCTTCAGGACTACAAGGCCCGCCTGATCCTCTTCCCCCGCAAGAGCGACAGTTTAAGAAGCTTGACTCCTCTGCCGAGGAAGTCAGTGCCGCCAAGGCTGCTTTCGCTGCTGAGGGCAAGACCGAGGGTTACGCCACCCGTGTCGGTGCTACCTTCCCTGTCAAGAACCCCTCTGCCGAGGAGGCTATTACTGAGGTCAAGCGTGATGACCTGCCTAAGGGTGAAGAGGCTGCTTACCGTCGGCTGCGTGATGCCCGCAGCGAGGCTCGCCATAAGGGTATCCGGGAGAAGCGTGCTAAGGCTAAGGCTGAGGAGGAATCTGCCGCCAAGAAATAAATGTGACTTTCAGATAATGACGATGGGGTTTGTTTTCACGTCGGGAACTAGTGTACTGTGGGATGGCGTGGCGCCGCTTTTATCTTATTACCTTTGTCCTTAAACAAAAAAGCTCCGAACCACTCTAAATGAATATGTCCCAATTTCATGTCCCACACGGAGACCCTGGATTACGACCCATCGATCACATGTGTGTTGATGGCCTATCATATATTATGTTCGATATTCAGAGGGGTGCTGGGAATGAGTCGTAGAGTAGAGCCAGTTTGGACCCTAACCTACTTCGTCCTACCCAAGGGTTTCATATATACAAAGGAAATGATCTATTCAGAAGGTAATTGATGGATGCTTTAGTAACTTGACCTGGCAAGGATGAAATGAAAGGAGTACTTTAATTTGCCTCTTTAGCAGTGTTACAGAGTGTGCAGAGCAGGAACTCTTTATAAAGATGTTGGTCTTGAGGATAAATAAATCAATTATGAAAGGTTCCTGATATTGCTCACATGTCCTGTAATACTATGCATGGGGCGATATGGTAATAAATTTTCATGTAAACTCAAAGTTGGCCTGAAATAGTATATTCCTGTCGAAATACAAGTCATCACTTCGTCGCGTTACATTTAGCCTTTCAAGGTCAACCCACAGAGTTAGCACCAAACAGAGATGCCAAAAGACAGTCGGTGGCCTGGGTGACTGTGTTGGCGTCAGGTTCAAATCCTGTTTGGCCACCCATAGTCTCATTAACAACCGCATTGAACAGGCTCTTAGATTCCAGCTCTACCCTCCACCAAGGGGCACCGTTAATACTAGATGGGCACGAAACAGTGAGCTCTGGCGTTAAATGCGCTTCGCCTGTCCATTCATCAACTGTTAACTCGCATGTAAATAGGACCTTGATCGTTGTTTCTTTAGATTCAAAGAGCATAGACGTGCGCTGGAGGTGTGGTAGTATCCGGCGTAAATCTGACGTTGTGAGGCCCCCAGAGTCACTCCCCAAGAGTCTGTTTTGGCCGTGATTTAGTCTTTGGGACACGAAGGGTTCAGAGAGATCTAGTGCACCGCCAAATAAAGCCATATGACGATCCTCTAGTTGTGACCATAAACAAGCGCGCGATATGGCGACCTCCCAGTATCGGTTTATACCCCAGCAAAGGCCTGATACATCCAACTTCAACAAAGAATTGGCTAATCTAGAGTTAATCCAACGCTGTAAATCTGCCGGTACTCCGAAATTGCTGTGCATTGGCACAGATACAGAAACCAAAGTCTGCTGTTCCAGATCTGTCTCATAAATAATGGATATAGTGTAGAGGCTCGAAGGGAACGGGGGCGGTGCAAAAAATGTCAAGGTATGTCTCTCCAAGCGTGAGCCAGTTTCTGAACCAGATACAATAGATGAATGTGTCTTGAGAGTTAAAGGTGCAAAGATCGTCAGAAACGATTTCGTTTGGGCATATTCGTTAAGGGCGAAGGGGTTTATTGGAGAAGGCTCCTGGCCGCTCCTTAGGGGAGCTTTAGAGGAGAATGGGAGTAAAGTAGAGATGAGAGAAGATATTGGCGTATTAATGGGACATTTCGAATCCCCTGTATGAGGAGCTGATTCGGACGCTAGCAGTGAACTTCCAGACGGTTAGCGGGCCATATCCCCAGTGAAACAATTCAAAGGCTTACATCAATTTGCTTAGGTCATGTTCTGTGTCACCATGTTGGTCCAGATTCTGCGACCACCTTTCCAATTCTATAAGGTCTTCCTTTAGCCTTTGTACCTCAGCGGAAAGCTCTTTCCTCAGTTTCCGTTTCTTCGAAACAGTCTTTGGAAGTAGTGCTCGGGCTATAGTTAGGTCTGAATCCGATAGGTCCCCTATTTCTATTCCATCATCGACATTCCTAAGCTTTGAAGGACTCTGTCCGGGTAAATCAGTGGCTCGTCGCCTTCCCCGTTGTTGTGCTGTGGGGCTGCTACTCAACAGCCCTTTCGGTCGCTCAAGAGGTTTTTCCAGTCCAAGTTGAGTCGGGGTTGGAGGAAGATCGGGCTCCTCATACTCATGCAACGAGGCCTGATCCAACTCTCTGCTCAGGTCTCTGTCGCCCGTTGCGCTGCCCAGTTCACTTGCCAATTGATCATCAGGTGTATTAATTATTCCAATGTCAACTCCGCCAGTTTTCGTCACTGGTGGAGAGTGAAATACCAAGTCTGACGGGACAATTCTTCTTGAGACACGCCTTGGGGGCGCAGCAAACGCCTGGAGGCCGCTAGACCGCCGACTTGGGAACGATATAGGTGACGGCTTGTCCGAACTTGGGATCTCCGTAGGGCCTGTCAATGATGGCCTAAGAGCTTTCCGGTCGCGTAATCCAAACACCCTCGCCTCAGTCCCTTTTAGTGGTCTACCTTGGCTGCCCTTGCTTGAATGCCTTCCTGGACTTTTTGTTGGTGACCTACTGAGTCCCAGTGCTTCAGAGTGATATCTCGCTAGGCTCGCCTTTGTTGGTGCTTGGTATGAGACACGCTCAAGGGAGGGCCCTTGAGGGGCAGATGGAAGAGGAGGGTTCATTTGCCACGCGTCGATTATACCGGAGGGGGGTTATCTTGATCGTTTTGAGCCACTTGGATGGTATATGGACGCAAGCATTGCATCAATGACCCATTCGATGCGCCTTTGAGAACCAAGCGAATGGTTAGTAAATATAAATAATAAATAACACCCTTGTTTTCTCTCCTTCGCAGAGCCTGTGATGGGGCGTCCTGCGGGTGTGGCGTTTGCATTGTTTGCACCATGACATAATATGATAATGACCTCAGTATCATCCATAATTAAGTGCTAATTCTTTCCCAACCACGCAAACAAAAATGAATACAGGGCAGTCACTCTTCAGAGGAGGCGCTTTTCTGATAAAGTTGCGGCGCAATCGGTCTACGGATAAACATTTAATCTTCCCTACCCCGACGCTCTCTCACCAACAATATGCCCCCTCTCCGTCATTCCGTCGCATGGCCAGTCATGCACTTACCAATTTCAAAGACACCTTAATAGAGACGGGCAATCGCGGTGCCCCTCAAGCATTTCCCTTATCGGGTTACTATTATGATATACTTACAAGAAACTCTCCATACCGAAAACAAACATCTTCCTCGCGGTCTGTCTCGAAGAGAATCACGGAAAAGTCCTCATCCGCTGCGACTGTCGAACCACAATCGCCACAGGATAAGATGTCTATTGTATTTGGCACCCGACTAGCTGGTCCTGGTCGCCCTTCACGTTACAATCCTGGAAACATGGCACCAGAGTCTACATGGAAAACCGTGAATGGTGTAGCGATTCCTCCACGACCGGAGGAACCTGATAATTGCTGCATGAGTGGCTGTGTCCATTGTGTTTGGGATGACTTTCGTGACGATATGGAGGAATGGGCAGCAAGGGTCGAGAAGGCAAAGTCTATAGGTCCTTCCCAGACCTTGGCGAAGAATATGCGCCGCACCCCAAGTGCGGATATCAACAGTGCCAGCACAAGCATGGACGACGATGGCGGTGGCAAGGAGGGAAACTGGCCTGTTCCTGATGCAGCAGATGATATTTTTGCCAACATACCTGTAGGGATTCGAGAGTTCATGAAGACTGAGAAGAGACTAAAACAAAAACATCAGCAAGGGAGTGTTTCTGCATGAACAGCTGCAGGAATTGTTCTCTCTATCATTTCTCTCCATTATGTTGCTGTCAACTATTATCATTGTTGTTTTTGTTGGGACCCTCTCTTCATGTTGCCTCGTGGGGATTTCTTGTATTAGAGTGATAGATTTAGGTGTATATATATTGGCAACGATGCAATGAACATACGAAAAGGTCCAGCACTTCGGTGACTGAATTATTCTGCGAATAAGACACCAAAGTGATAATTATATACACAAATTTAGTATTATGCCTAGCTGCCTTTTTTTCTTCACTTCGGCTTCAGGGCTTGACAAACCCCGAAACTGATTTCCAGGCGCCAAGGCTGACCACATTTGGTGCCGAAAATCACCTCCATCTTCGTTGTAGACAAGACTCTCCTTTCCCCATCACTTCATTCTATTCCAGGGTTGACAGTTTCCTCTTCCTGGTTATCCTAGCATGGGGTTCTTTAACTCCATTCAGTTTATAAGTACCATTGGAAACGGGATGATGTTCCACAAAGCTAAATCATTATATGGAAATGCGAAGCTATTCCATATTTAGCTAACTTGGCTCGACACAGAAACTCAGTCACTGTCACAGTGACCTGCGAGTCTTTGTTAACGCAGAATATTAAGCACATAGCTCGCCCGCTTGAGGATTGTGTCTTGACTGATTTCGCTTCATTTGGCTCCCGGCGGTCAGTTATCTCGTTGTATTCCCCTGGAGGGCCGCAGATTTGCATTTTTCCCCTGTGCTACCCTGCTACTCGATCAAATGCTCGAACATTCAACACGATGCAGGCGGAGATCAAAGAAAAGCGGGCAAATTTGCTGGACATTTCAGCGGCATATACCACATCCCCAGCGAATCCCATCCAGTCTTATGACCAGATAAAATCATTATAGAGTCGTCAACAAGTAGTGTGAAATGTGAAGGAAATACTAATATCTCTGCTGTTAAGAATTCCTCAGATCATAATCAACAATATGGGGATACGATGTACCCCAGAGAAGAAGATTATGGTGGACTTGGAAGATCTCTTTGATACGCCCAAAGTTCACTCTACGTTCAATTTTTCTGAACGCGAGAATCACAGGGCTCGAATATGATTTCACTACCCTATCCAATGGCTACTTCCGCGCCAAGTGAGCTGTACAATTCAACATATATCCGAAATCATAATAGCTCACAGAACAGATTTGTCAAGAGTATGGATCCACTCATTCCCCCAAAATCTTTGTTGCAGCACTTAGTTTGGCTGACGTCCACCATTGGTCTTATTGAGAACAACACATACTCTGTCATTCAAGCGGATCCAGGTTCTGGCAAGTCAACTCAAGTAGCTCAAATTTTGCTTGATAAAGCCATCTCGACAGGCTCTAGGCCTGATTGCAAGATTATCTGTGTTCAATCCTGCAGAATTGCCGTGGTATCTCTTGCCCACCGAGTTGCTACTGAACGAGGCCAGCCTGTCGGTCGCGATGTTGAATATCGTATTCGATTTGAGTCTCGATATGCCACACGAGGAGGATCCATCACTTATTGCACCACCGGGCTGTTTCTGAACATGCTATGCTATCAATGACTTCAATGTACTCATTTTTTTCATATAATCCTCGATGAAGTGCATGAATGAGACATTGCGCTTGATTTACTTATGTTGTTGGTAAATAAAATGGTTGATCAATGCCAAGCAAGCAGGGCTCGTGTGCCAAAGGTCACTGTAATGAGTGCAACATTAGATGTCAACCTATTTGCTTCGTATTTCCAAAATAAGTCAAGCAACGGAGCTCTTGCACCGACACTGTGTCTTCATATACCGGGTCGCAGTTTCACAGTAGTTAAACATTATATTGACGATATCGTCAGCTATCTGTTTAAGACTTCGCTGAGGCATTGTGGTCCATACTGTGGCCCTGAAACAAAGACTTTCCTAGAGAAGCATAATTTTTTTTTACAGCCAACCTTATCGGAATCTGAAAAGCAAGTCATTAAACCCTCTTCCTCAGCTGGAGCTATTGCCAACGAAGAAGACCCCTTGGTTCCCCTGGGTTGATATGCGCTGCTATTGGCTATATCTTATCTACTACGAACAAGGGCGCCATCCCAGTATTTCTCGCAGGATTACGCTATCTTGTTGGCTTTGAAAGGCGCTCATGAAGTATGCAGATATTTTGGGCCATGAATTCACTGATGATCATCAATACAAAATCTTGCAAATGCATCCAAGTATTCCCGAGAACCAAAAAGAAGCGTTTAGATAATTTACGCCAACATTCGCCGAATGATCTTATTTACAGATAATGCCGAGACTTCCGTGACTATCCCAGACGTGAAGTATGTGATTGACACAGGCAAGGCCAATATGGAGATTTACAAGCCGCTGGAGAGATCCACCCGACTTGCTTGTTGCTGGGTGAGCCAGTCTAGTGCTAATCGGCGTGCAGGAAGGGCAGGAAGGATTTAGAAAGGTTTGTTCACTAGAGAGAAGTATGATGCGTTTCATGCTACGAGACTTTTCCGAGATTAAGTGAGAAGATTTGCGGACCACAAGCATGCTGGTGACAAAGTAGGCTTCGAAAATTCCATCCAAAACACTCTACAAGGGTGTATTGAGTCACCAGATAAGCCCCAAGTTGATCTTGCAGTCAAAGGCCTTTGCTCGATTATTTAGATGAGCAGAGCAGGAGGAGCTCACGACCCTGGGTAACATTCTTTCAACTCTATCCTTAGGCCCGATCTAGGCAAAGCTGGTCCTGCTAGGGATCATCTTCCGCTGCCTTGGCCCTCTCCAAATTATCGCGACATTTTCTGCAAGGGATCGCTGTTTCTTATACCTCGAGATCGGCAGGACAGGAAAAGGCACAAAATCTCGTGTGGATTTGTCTCAGAATACCTGGAGTGATCATTTCAGCACTGCCAATGCCTTCATGGCTGTCCGCGAGGTGTTGTCTAGGTCAGGTCGCGCGAAAGCATCCGAATTTGCAATATCAAACCACATATACTACGACCAAGTTCGCCAAACGCAATCTGCAGCAGGTCAGGTGCTCGACCAACTGCCATGGAAAAGCTCATTCCCTGACAAATGGACCATGGCCTTCAGTTTGGAGGTCCCAGCTTAAATGTCAATTCATGGCATGTTCCCCTATTCAAGGCCATTTTGCTTCAAACCTTGTATCCGAGCCTTACTGCACCGAGCAAATCAAAGAGATGCTATCAGACTAAAAAAGGGCCAAGAGCGTACGTGCATTCCAGGGCTGTCAACGCTCAACTGCAACCAAGGAGCTTATGGACATTCAATACAAAAATCCGTAACCATACCAACGTCCCTCTTTTTTTTCTGAATAATACCAGACATAAAACTCCTCTGGCCGCTAGCCGCCTGTCTTATGGGGGGCCGGCTTCAAGGAAGCAGCGATACACTGTGCCTGGATTCATGACTAGAGATGGTTGTGTAAACTAATGAGGACACAAGTGCCGATTACGCGGTCAGGATCATGGCTGAGTTTTGGAGAGCACTCGGGGCGATAATTAGACCCCTTCCCGCCTTGTCTCCTGATAATGATTAACATCTCATTGGGTGATGATCGCAACGCCCTTTTCGAGGCGATATCAAGCGTTCTCATTGATATTTTGGATAGAGATATTGAACCTTTCTATGACCAGCGGCCCAACACAGCATCACGCTGGGCGTGATTGGTCAGATGCAAAAGGAGGGGGGGGGGGGGTCCATTTTGCTTGATTAAAAAAATGGAAAAATAGCCCATAATAGATATAACGAGTATCGCATTCGCATCTATGAATGTTGTATAGGCAATGCACGTCTATCGTTCGTAGGGAGTACTTTCCATCGAAGTCACATGATTTGTATAACTGATAGGTCTTGTCTGGAAACAGCAGGCGGTAGGAATGCTATCCTCTCCACTATTGCTTCCCAAAGAAGTAAACGTGCAAGTCTATTATCCATATAGCAACCAAGGGCATGTCATTATCGAAGAGTGAGACAGATGTTATCCTTAATAAAGCCAATGTCGCTCTGGCACGCAGTCAATGGCTTGTTGCCTCATGGCTACCCCCACGAACACAGGAGGAGCTAGACAATTCGAAATCCGAAGAAGAACTGCAGAAGGAGGAAGATGAGATTTTCACAGCAGTACCAGAAACGTACGTTTTATTATTTTTATTTTTTTGTCTTTTTCCCAACCCTAAAATTTTCGTTTAAATTTTTGTGACTTCTTTCCTTGCTCCACTATTCAGTGGATATGTTGCTACTCGTGCCCATGTATTCGTATGATATGCTCATAGGTAATTGGTTCAGATTAGGAATAGGTGCTCCCTTGCCCTCCAAAGCGGCTAATGGAAGTTGGAAACGCGTCGAACTTGATTCCAACGACAAGCTACGGAAACAGCTCCTTGGGAAGAACTATAAGAAGGTGGTAGCCGCTAGGACAGGCGCTCCCCACACTCTCGGGAAACCTGGCATGTTGACTAGCCATTCCCAGTCCACAGCGAGGAAGGAATACGAGGAGGATGATGACGAAGAGGATGGGGGCCGGACAGCAATGGTTACAAAAAGTAAAATCAAGTCAAGAAAGAGGAAGGCGGTCCTGGAAGCTGGTCAAGATTACGACGATAATGCAACAAGCGCGGGCAAGAACGAGGAAGATACCCAATCAACAGCACAAGGGATAACGTCATCATCGCGACCAATACCAAGACCTCAAGGTAGAAAAAAGGCCACGAGTATCTTAGATGAGATTCTTGCGGACCGGTCGAAAAAGAGAAAAAAGAAATGATCTCGTTTGTCGTGGCGTAACCCATAACTATATATATATATATATATATGCTTTATATGATAAATATACCCCACAGCATTCAACATGCTTAATGGTGATAGATAAACAATGTTTGCGTGTTTGTATATATTGAGAAATAGAGATATACATACATATATATATATAGTGGACCTATCACTTTTCCTTTGTCCTCTGATCGATAGAAATTAAGCATACCAAGAGCCTATGTCTCTATATTTCGCTTAAGAATTGCTGTGCTCCATCCAAGTAGGGTATATGATTTGACAAGATATGTAGCAATTCAAAATTTGAAATGCTAACTCCTGCACCCAGACAGCTATAGCCGTGTGCGGTGCTTTCATCCATAGGACATGTGCCATGCAACAAGGCCGATACCTATGCTAGTCAGAAAATAATATCACTGGTGCCGCTCCACGGTGTGTGTAAATATCCAATTGACATGAGAAATCTGACCGCCAATAGATTGTACAAGAAGTATTCCACCCAGGTGCATATAACAAGTACAAAAGGATGGACCAAAGTGCATCCTCATGCGATGTACCGCACCCATGATATGAAGGGAGGGAGGGAAACAAAAGAAAAGAGAGAATGAAAGTGGATGTTGCTAGGCTGTCTCAGCCAGTGAAACCGGGTCCCTTTGCGTGATGTATGCACCTTCTTTATCTGCATTTAGTGGTTATGAAATGGATGCAACAAACAAGAAAATTAGTTCAGCAGAATCACAGAGATAGCCATTACTCCAGCCGTTTCCGTTTTCGATCATCTACCATCGCATGCTGGTCTTCGTCCGGTCTTTCAGCAGTATCGGCTGGATTGAGCAGTGAATGTACATTGCTAGCCATGCTAGAACGTCGAGTCGCAGGCAAGGAAGATTCCTGTCGAGGGAATCTGTGTCCTCCCAATGTCCAGCCACTGTCAGCATTGGGGGTAGAGGTTGTTTGATCTAAACTGAAAGGCGGCGTGGCATTGCGGGACGTTTCTTGAAGACGTCGCGGTGCTCCCATCTCATACTGTGCCAGAACATCCCGGACTTGCTGCTCACTCGATGTCGGAGTCCGGTGCGGTGACGGAGACCAAGGAGCCGCTGCCGACGCAGGCTGATGAGTCGATGGGAATGGAGATACACCTGGTGGCGGCCAACCATGCTGTCGAATATCTGCCGAGGTATGTCGACGAGCCAGATTGGGCCCCGGTGGAGATGACACGGATGAGAGGGGATGAGGCTGTGGTGGGATGACGGACGGGACCTGAGGGCGATTGTAGCCCGGCGAAGAATTCCCCCCGCCAATAGAGCCATACCGACGAGGAGAAACGGCCAAGTGTGAGGGGACTGGGGGTCGAATTAAGTTAGGTCTAGAAGCATCCATCATCGACTGTCGGCGAGCATCTTCCTGAGGGATTTGGCGCGGGGACAGCGGCGGACCCGGGTCGACTGATACGGTGGGAACATAGGGCTGTCGGACAGATAAATATGGATCGGGGTTCTGTTCAATGGCTCGCACCGCGTCAAGATGCTTTTCCAATTCTGCTTGCATGTTTGATACTATTGAATGTCAGCATCAATAAACAGGCCGCCAGATTAGCGCGGCACAGCCTCTTACCATCTCTATACAGAAGACCTTCACGATCAGGGATCATTCCTTGAAGGAACCGCGAGATCGAATGGGTCCACTAGCATTAGACAAGGTGCACATCAGTGATAACATTCCGGGTGTTAGAGCAGAGATTTGAGGGAAAGTGTTTAACGTACATGGTAGCATCTTGCTAGGCTCTCCGCCATGGATTGATATCTGGCATTGAGTGCCGCATTGCCTTCCTCCGCACGACTCAGGCGGTTGTGCATATCGTACAAGGTATGTTCCAGGCTCACCAGCCTGGCCTCCGTGGCATCTGGAACAGGCTCAGCCGGGGTACCAGGCTGAGAAGCAGCCGCCTTATGACCAGGAAAAGAGTCGCGATGAATTAGCGCATGCCGAGATGCTCGTCGTTTGATTTCACGTAACCCGTTAAGGTCACCGCGCTTGAAATTGCCATTCCCGTGCTTAAACTCCCACAAGGCAGAATCCGGCGATCCGGTATGGAAGACATCGCTTACTGGAGTTTCGTCGTATTAGCAGCAGAACAAGTTTCTGCCCGATCGAAGGTGCGAGTACCTTTGTGAAATCCATACATGTTCAGTTGTCTTACGAAGGATGAGATGTTGGTATGCTTGAAATATTGACTGAAAGGACCGTATTAGCAGCCGGTCAACTTCATATATAACTAGGAATGACAGCCAAACGAACGCAAGAACTTTTGAGAATTCAGATGTGGGTGACATGACAAAACTGTCATTGGTATTGGACCACGATATCAGATGTTGAATACTAGGGTCCTCTAGCATACTGTCAGGCGTCGTCAGCAAGAGTTTCCACAAATACATATCCCATCGAAACAGTTGAGAAACAGGGGCGCGAGGCGATGCCGGCAAACAGACATACTTGTAAAGCTTGTGAATGAAGGCGGTTTGCACCACTTTGGGTTGCTGAGCTGCAGCGGCAGCTCCGATAGCCTGATTGGGTGTCGCATGGTTATTCAAGTTCCCAGTTTCAGCAGAGCCATTGGAGGCAGCTGTATTGTTCGCGCCTGCTCGATCACTATCGGGACTGCTGTGGATCGGAGCGGCAGCGCCCGTCGCTGCCGCTGAAGTAGGTGGAGAGACGTCCATGGGATCACTCGTCGAGGGTGCAGACGAAGAAGGCACGGAGGAGGAAAGGACGGGGAGCTTTCGTGTCTTGCCTGGTGCATCTGTAACACCAGAGATCCCAGTGTTTCTAGACGGAGGATCGGCGAGACTACTCATCTCGTGCGGAACAGGGGGGAACAGGAAAACGGGCCGGGGGCCGCCGAGGGAGTGGAGAGCCTTTATATTTTTTAAAATTTTTTTTTTTTTGGGGCCCGTGGCTGGGATCAGAACCGAGTAAGGATTGATAGAAAGGACAAGAGCGAAATAGGAGGCACCTAAACACGATTGATGACAAAAGTAGAGACGAACGTGGGAAGATGAAGGATCACGGAGTCTGGGCCAAGAAGACGCTGATCAACACCCAGTCTCCGCTTGCCGAGTCATTGCAAGTTTGGTCGTCCCGTGTTCTATCCAAAGACGAAATTCTTAGTACTCTCCGTAATTGTCAAATATCTAGGTATATGAATGTCGTAGATTGATTGTCTTTTTTCTTTTTTTTTTTTTTTTTTTGTTGGCCCCTGGCTCTTTGGGCTTCCAATCCTCTGAGCTTCTTAATCTGAGAATGGAAATGCAGCTTTCTTCAAGAGAAAGAAAATGAAACAACAATATTCAATTGTACCAAAGTCACAAGAAGACTAGGGCGATATGGTTGGTAATAAAGGGATCGTCTGCATGCGAGTGGTTGAATGGTTTTCTCCATAGAACGGGGGTCTGTCTGTATGATCCCGAAGCTTATAAGCACCACTAACCAGAATCATGGAGGGAACCTTCCAATCCCCTCACTTCAAACAATTTCCTTTAAGAAGAAAAGGAAAAAAAAAAAAAAAATAAGAAGAGGAAGAAGAAGAAGAAGAAGAAGAAGAAGAAGAAGAAAAGAAGGCAAAAATAATAAACGGTAGAGGTCAAGCTAGTGATTAGCAACGGATAAAAGGAGGCACCCCATCAAGGAAGAAAAGGAAAGTAAGGGAGGGAAAGGAAAGGCGAAAGAAGGAACGTTGAAGTGGCAAGCATCGATCACCTGCACGGAACCCGCAGAATAATTAACTAATTAGACAACGCCCACGAACTATCTATCGCTCATAGTTAATGTATGGTTGGATGCAGGCTGTCTTCCTCGTATGACATCTCCATCTCCGGTCGTCCATCCATCTATGGCCGGTGTGATACCTCGCCTCGACAAGTGGTCCATCAACTAGATTATGGACCCGGAGGTTCAGGAGATCCTAATTCGTTTCGATGGCCTAGCCTCTCCTGATCGACGAGCTGTGTAAGTATTTCTTTTCTTTCTTTTGTTCAGATCTAGTCCGCCGTTGCTTACCAGGGGCCAATCCCAGTTATCGTCAGATTTTAAGTCAGTTTAATCTTGACGAGTGGCGCGATGTGCGTGATCAGTTAGATCGAGTTTCGTTCCATAAGGATATCCTAAGCGCTGTGCCTCTAGAGATAGCCGCACAAATAACAAAATATTTAGACCTGTCGGAGCTACACGTTTTCCAAAGGGTATCTATCATCCCCCCCTTTTTGGTTGTTTTACCTTCGTCATCCGGGACTTTTTGGTCAATCATCCTTCAAACTGACGTCAGTTTCGATAGGTATCTAAAGACTGGCACTCGCTGCTGACCTCTAGTTTGATTCGGGCTGCTGTATTTCGTCGCTATACCGGATACAACTACGATAGCGTCACTGCAGGATCCTCGGACGAATTCTCCGCATTTGCAAGACGAAGAGTTCGCCTGGAGCGTGGACAACCACTCTGGAAAATTTGCGACCCGGCGTATCTTCCACTACCTAAGCCTTGGAATGCGACGAGTCTAGACTACTGTAATGGACGATATGCATGGATTGATGGCACAACCATTGTCGTCCATAGTCTTCACTCGAATATGACACAGTACTTCTGCACACAGAACAGAGATCCCTTGATGGAGGTGCGCCTATCGGAAAATGTCATTGCAGCGACCACTCCGCGTGGGTAAGTATGTGCCTACTTGCTCGTGGGCCATGGCCAGCTTGACTGATGCTGTTATCTGCTTTGGCACGCTAGATATTGCCATATTTGGGATCTTCAATCCGAGGAATCGGCATGGTTTCGTCTACCCTCATGTCGACACAGTTTCTTTATGGCAAGTGGAAGGAGTATTGCTCTTGCCTTTATTGGTATTATGACCAGCGAGGGTGATTACGTCCTATATTGGGACCTGAACACGCGTGCTGCTCGCACGATCAATATCGCAACGCACCTGGGCTACATGGCCTTGAACTCCGAGGCTAGAAGCTTGACTACAGTTCACCTTGAGGAACGAAATTATTACAATGCTTGTGTGCAACCCCAGCATTCTCCCGCCAAGCGCGCTCACCTGCAAGTCACAAAGTATTTAGTTGATGAATCTGCAACTTTTGGCCGGTCCTCATCCTATACTCTCGAACTGCCGGCCATCGTAGACGCAACTGGACACGTGGAAATACGATACCCTGATACATCCCCTAAGTTTAGTGACCGGATGGGGCTCTTCTCGGTTCGTCCACGCGAGGGTTCTCCTTCAGCTCTCTCTTCTATGGTTACTGTCGCCTACGATCCGCGGACCGACCAGGTCGACTTACATGTCTTGCAACCTGAACACACCCCGTTTTATCCATTGTGCATGACTTCAGTTGACCATAACATTCTGTACTATATAAAGAACGATAATGGTAAACCTCAGATCTGGATCTCCAACCCTGACGCTACTTCCCCCCATCGCCCTTCCAAATGCATGAACCCCCAGCTCCCTCGAGAGGCAACCAGCAGGGTCTACTCACATGCTACCGGCTTTGCGCTCCATGGAGATCGTGAATTTATTTTGATGATCGATGAAAACGGGTTGAAAGTGTGGTGTTTTGATGAAGCTATTCATATTGACGACTACTCTTGCGTGGAAACCTTTTGAACTGGAGATGGTGTATGTATATCGCATGTCTTGCTCGTTATATTTGGCTTTCTCCATCTCGAGGTTATTGTCCTCTTCCTTTTATCCCCATTAACAAAGCATTCATCGCTTCGAAGGTTAACTTCTATGTTCCACAATGAATCACGTTCAAAAAGGAATGCGTTGGCAAACATAAAGAACCTAGAAATAGACAATATACAGAACCGTCAATGCTCTCTATGATAAAGATACCCCTTCCCGTTTTCCCTTGAGGCTAGTACACACCATTTCTATCTTCATCCCCGCTCCCTTTTCCGCTTCCCCACATATTATTCTCCATGTGGTATAATATCATTGTTCGTATTATGCTTTGAATGAGAGAAGACATAAGCCAAGAGAGGTAAAAGGGTGCAAAAAGCCACCACTCCATAATCTCTATTAGCTTTCCTCTCTGATCCACGGTATGTCGCCTCCTACCTCGATCTTGACTTCCTTGACAGACGGATGAGGGAAGAGAAAAAATAAACAAATCAAAACTAGCAATACAAAATAAGGAACAATAGGAAATTCTAATATATAGCTTAAATTCCGAGAGTGAACTCGACACCAACGTCGATTTCACGGGCCATCTTGACGACCTTCGAGAATTGAACTGACTTCTCAGCAGCATTCTGGAGGTCCTCCATAGAGAAGATTTTGAGACCGGATTCGTTGATCTGCCAAAAAAGAAAGTCAGCATACTGGACCACTCTTCAAGAATTTTATTTGATCATACCAGCTTGTGAGCTTGTTCCATATTGGTGCCTTGCAAACGAGCGACGATAGGAGTACGCAGGCCCATCTCCTGCACCACGTTGATCAAACCCTGGGCGATGGCGTCGCAACGAACGATACCTCCGAAGATGTTGACGAAGATAGCTGACACCTTGGGGTCGCTAGTGATAAGCTCGAAAGCGGACTTGATAGCAGCTGGGGTAGCACCACCACCAACGTCGAGGAAGTTGGCGGGGCTGCCACCGTTAAGCTTAATGATGTCCATAGTGGCCATGGCAAGGCCGGCACCGTTGACTACAGATGCTATTAGTATAATTAAAAAAGAAAGTGATTTTTTAATGCTTACCCAAACATCCGATATCGCCGTCGAGCTTGATGAAGTTCAATCCGTGTCTATTCCGAAAGTCAGCACCTGCACTACATAGAAACTACACGGGAACAGTTGACGTACTCGGCAGCCTTGACCTCGTCGAGATCTTCCTGAGTGGTGTCTCTCCACGAGAACACCTCCTTCTGTCTAAATTCTGCGTTGTCATCAAAGCCCAATTTGGCGTCCATAGCCATGACTTGGTGGTCAGAAGTCTCCGACAGAGGGTTGATTTCAATCTGGGTAGCATCCTTCTCGATAAAGACCTTGTACAATTTCTGAATAGTCTCCTTGGCCTCCGGAATGCACTGTTCAGAGAAGCCTAGCTCAGTAGCAATCTTGTTGGCAATGGCATCGGTCACGCCAACATTGATATCAATGGGGGTGGTAATAATAGCTTCGGGGCTCTCCTTGGCCACAGCCTCGATATCCATTCCACCTTGCGAAGAGGCAACAATTACTGGGGACTGAGACTGACGATCCATGAGAACAGCAAGGTAAAACTCGCGGCGAGCAAACTTGCGCTCGCAGATGTACACCGAGTTACAGAGACGGCCAGCAGCGCCAGTTTGTTTCGTAATAAGTTTCCGGCCGATCATCTGGCTAGCGAACATCTTGGCTTCGGTAGGCCTACCGGGATTGCTCACGTTAGAAATGAGCAAATAGACTCGTTTCCTTAGCTTTGGATCCAGAGAACTCACGAATATATGACACGCACACCGCCCTTGAGGCCATTATCAAAGGTGCCTTTACCACGGCCACCAGCGAGGACCTGTGCCTTGATGACCATGTCATCGTTACCTGACAGGCCGCGTCTTAGTGCGTCACGACCTTCAATGGGTTCTGCTGGGTAGAAATATACCGAGGGATTTGGCAACGGCTTCAGCTTCCTCTGCCGTGCGAGCAACCTCGCCCTTAGGCATTCCGATACCATACTATTTATTATATCAGCATCCTTGGCAAGCGGAAGATATGAGAAAATATGTTCGTTCTCCGTACCGACTTGAGGAGGTTCGCAGATAAATATTCATGAATAGACAGGTTTCTCTGCTGGCCGCCCAGGCGGGACGGAACGGATGTCCCCTACAGGATCACGAGCAATTGTGTCAATAATCAACCCGCAAAATTTAAATTTAAATATGATGAGTCGGATGAGGAACTAGCCCATGAAATCTTACCGTCGCAGCTCTGAAAGCTGCCGCAATCGGTCTGCCGCGAGCGAACCTGAACATGGTGAACAGTAAAATTGAAAGAGGGGAGAGTAAAGGGAAAGAACAAAAACGAGGTCAAAGACGAAAAAAAGACAAAAGTGCAAGTGACCTGGAGAGAGTGACGTGTCGCCAGGGAAGAGGGGGTGGGTTGGGGAGAGTTATAGGAAAACAGCTTTCTTTTGCACTCTGGGGATGATATTCTCTCTTTGCTTGGAGTACGACAAGCCGTGGTCACCTGATGAGCCAATGGGGTACATCTCGGGATGACTAACCCGGCTTGGGTTCCCGACGCGAATAATTCGGAACAAAATGAAACCATCATTTAAACTACAAGCGGCGTAAAACACAATTCTCTCCTGGAAGGGACGTTGAGAAGCATCTTGTATAGTAGGCATAGATTATGGCTTAGTCTAACTATGTTGATTAAGTATACAGCATGCACACTCTTATCTTGCTACTTCGACAATAACGGCAGATGATTTAAACGATATCAAATTTTGAGATAGTAAGATTAGACCGACTCCCTATCTGTAGGTTGCATAGCAAAACAATGGAAAACTACAAGCACTAACAGACGGCTTTCCAAGGCCTATAACATGTGATCAAGTCTAGTCTCTGGCCATTTATTTTCCACTTACTTTTTGTGTAGCTTATTCAGCTTGAACATTCTAACCATAATGCGTTGGAACAAGCCAGTCCACGCCCAGCCCCCAGTCAAAAACCAGACCAGCCAGCTTTTGTTGCCTTCCCAAATCCAACTCTTTCGGCCCTTTGCCCATGGCCATAGCCAACGCCATGGTGCAGGTCCATATAGAACTTGTGCGACAACACTCCTTGCATATGCCGCATGCGGCATCGCGCCATCCTGACTGTGTGTCACACGGCGATTATACTCGTCTTCAATTGGAGCATACAGCGAATTGGGTACTAAAGTACGTTCGACGCGGGCAATGCGAGACTGTACACCGCCGGTAATAACTGTGGTAACATTCACCCTGACAAGAATAATATTAGAAGTGGATTTAAAGCCGGAAAAAAACAAAGTACCCAAATGGTGCTAATTCCACACGTAGGGAATCGCTAAACGAGTGCAGCGCAGCTTTGGAGGCATTGTAAACTGAGCCAAAAACATAAGGAATGACCTAGTATATAGCGTCAGCAATATGACTAAGTGCTTCTAGCAGCAGTTAAAATAGTTGCATATGTGGGAAAACTAACACCTGCAACTGACCCAATTTGCACAATGGTACCATTGGCCTTCATGAGGAGTGAAAGAAAGGTTTTACACATGCGGATAACTGCAATAAAGTTGGTTTCAAAGGTTGCTCGGGCTTCCGATATATCTACTTCCATTGCAGGCACAGTATAATCTTTAAATCATGAGTAATCTAGGCATGATTCTTAAATTCAACACTGAAACTTACTTCGTCCACTTAACGTAAATAGTTAATTTTTTTTTTCCAGCCAGGACAGGGAGGGGGTTAGGGATGCTTGGATCACTCACGCGTTATTAACCAAATAATCCAACCCTCTCTCCCCGATTCTTCTCCCTACTTCTGCATGGCATATTTTGACACTGTTTTCATCATCTACAACAAGGCTTAGGGTCTCAATCCCAAGAGTTGCTAAGTCTTCGATTGATTTTGTATCTCGAGCAGTTGCGAAGACACGTAATCCATGGCGATGGAATTCCCGCGCAAGTGAATTTCCTATGCCTCCTGGTGAACACCTAAACAGTAAATAGAATGAATGAAATTAGTTACAGACAAGCCAAGTATTAAGCAGGTTAAATTGGGACATAAGCATATAACAAGATATTATTAATTTAACTCACCCAGTGATCAACACAGTCTTCCTTTGATCTTCTGCAGATGCCATGATGCTGACGCTCTTGGTCCAAAATCAAAGACTTTATTCGAGGAGGGCAAAGAGCGAAGAAGACAAAGAAACACAATCCGTCCGTTATTGTCTAGGTGCTTTAGCTGCAGATCTAGTACCTAAGGAATGCCTCGGTTGCCAGTACGAAGTCCTAATTAGGCCACCCGTGAGAAAGTGGGTCTTGAGAATTCACTTCCACTGGGCCTATTTCACCCTTACAATGGCTACTGGAGGGATTGCCAATGTTCTGCATACAAGTAATACCTATCATTCCCGCTCTAAGGTATTGTTAGTTATGCTAAGGAGCGAATAGTACCTACCATATAGATTCCGAGGGCTAGACACCATTGGGGTCATTGTCTTCTTGTTGAACATTTGTTTCTATTTAATTATCTGGTGCCTGTTGCTTCTGCAGTTTTTTGCAGTTTTTTTAGTACCCTTACACTTTCAGGGCATCAATTTTGCATCGACAGAATCTCCGTTTGTCCTGGCCTCCGTAGTCTTATTTGGTGATCAACATTTCATAATATGGATCGGACAATACTGGGCCGTAGCTTGCACATTGTTTTGGATTGATGCGGCACTGGCTGTAATTTTTGCAGCGGGTATTTATCTAGGCTCTTGACTTACTGCAAGGCATCATGATCTCCGTGATGCTAATGGAGCATAGGTGGTCAACGCTAACGTTTACAATTGCCCAGCTGATACCTATTTGAATGTTCCCAGCATATCCGTTGTAGATAATTGGGTCCTCATGCTGGCATTCAAAGATCTGAAATTAAGCCTTCTCGTTCATTTCCCATTATCATCAGGGGGACGACTATTCAAGGAATCGGATTCTTGGTCTCCTTGATGGTGTATTCAGCCTTCATATATCGCCTTATGTGGTAAAATTTCCCCAGGGAGAATGTACAGCCTGGTATATTCGTTCTGTCGGTCCTAGCGATTTTAAGGTTGCGGGAATTGTGAATTTACGGCCGCTCAAGCGAAGAGGTGCTTCCCGAATAACTTTTGGGCAATGGACCTCTAGCTGAGGATATTTTGAAAGTAGTGGTCAATTTTGTATCCTTATGACTATGGGGATACATAACATTTCATTTTTAATGATGATGTTCTTTGATAATAGCCTGAAGCTGACAATCCCCATCGATAGGCCAGCAATTTTCTTTTTCATAGCAAGTTTCGCACATTGATCAGCAATCGGTTCGGGCCGGATGGAATTCTCTATGGGATGTTTTTTGCTTATATTTCCAAATACTGCATTGGTTACAGCAAACATTTCTATTGGAGATGCATTTTCCTGCCAATTCTAATCATTGGCTGTGCCATGGTTATCCCTCTTATACTGATGTATTAATTTGTGGTTAGCATGATGATCTGTACACATTGTATTGCTGAAATTCTTTCGCCTCAGAAAAGTGAAGACACAGATGAGGGTGGCTTTGAAATTAATAAAATTAAACCGGAATCACTAGGGGAGCCTTGGGTCAATTTGAGAGAGTGTTTGTGTTTGGCTTATGAATAACGTAATCGGTAAGCGAGCGCCGCATGAAAGCGAGCGCCGCACCTTTGTATTCCATATAAAATGACACTTTTTGAGAGTCTAATATCTCAACAATAAAGCACCTAGGGGACATAAAATTAAATATACAGTATAATATAATACAGTGTATATATATATTAAGCAGAGAAATTTCCAGAATGAATATTTCTCCAGGTAAGATAAATTACAGCTGTATTTTTTATACTTTCAGTTGTCCTAGTATTTAAAGCCAAGAAAACTACCTAAAAACATGAAAATATAAAAACACCCTTTTAGAGTTCATATATATGTTACTATCTTATCAAGATGTTTCTATATCTACTGGTGGTTGAGATATTAAGGTTTCAAAGAGTGCCATTTTATATGGAGTACAGAAGTGCGGCGCTCGCCTTCAATGCGGCGCTCGCTTACCGATTACGTTACTTCTACAAAAATACTATTACATAAGAAACCCAGTTTGTTAATTTATTTTATTTTGATTGTCCTTTGTTTATAAGCTGTGACTTCCTAATTACTACTTAGCTACTGTACGAAAGAACTATGTTCCAGAAATTAATACAGTTATGATCCTGGGAGGACATGATTCTATAGACAATGTCAAGGAACAGCCTAATGGAGGCTGGAAATGGACAAGCTATGTCATGTGGATCTAATGCTTACCTAATACATAAGTAATAGTTAGGTTAGTTAGTTAACTTAGTTAACTAGTTAGTTAAGTAACTACTTGGTGCAAGGTCTACTTATCTCATAGCTTGGGTAGAATGCCTAGGACCATGGAGGTGGTGTCTTACACAAATGTGCATTGTGTAGAGCAAAGCAAAGCATCTCAGCAGTATGCCCAGAAAACTACAACCATTTTAATAAGCACTGAATATTCCATACCATGCGTAATTAGTACTCTGAAAACCTAGCAGCTAGTAGTATACTACCTACGAGATACTTAACATAAGAAAGTAGGTACTAGGTAAGTAACGTTAAATTGCTGGGTAAAAGTACACGCTACACAATACGTACATAGGGGCGGGTATGTACTGTGAAATAGTATTTTCCGTACAGGATGGCTAGAGTAGACTCCTAAAATAATAGCTCCCGAATAGTCAGTTTCTGATAGGCCACTACTCCACAACTTTATACCCAATACAGTTAGAGTATGAAGGGTCTCCCTTACCATGATCTTGTGTGGCGCTCCTGGGGAGCACAACTTTAACTTGTAACATAGGTAGTACAAAAAAAAAATTTCCTTTCTTACCCCTCGTGTGCTGTCTTGTCGGCTGGCTCCAACGCTTGGATTGTCTTCTGGACACCCACAAATTACTGGGATTGGAAGATCTTAGTGCATATATTCTAGCATAAAAGGGACTAAAAATCAGAACAAAAAAAGTATTGCTATACGATTATTACTTGTGGCTTCTCGTCCTCTTTCACAGATACAACTATCAAAATGCCACAGAAAGTCTACGTCACCTACAATCAGGTTCGCTAATCCATCCTGTCTTCATCGCATCTGCTTTTGTTACTCTCATTACTTGCAATGTACCTCCCTTGCATGTATAATGTGCATGTTGCATGCAGGTGTCACAGCATTGTCGGATGAGCTTATACTTTCAAAGCGTCTTCAGGTAATGCTGGAGCAACTAGCTAATGACATTGACTTGACAGGTGCACAAGCTATGTCAAATATCTGCTGATCAGATCCTGAATGGATTCCATCCCAACCTCATGATCGCTATTGGTGGTGGTGGCTACGTCCCCGCTCGTATTCTGCGGTATGATAGACAGGAAGAATCACTGTGCTTGAAGAAGTGCTTTCTAACCTAGGCCCTTTCTGTTTTTCTTTCAAACCAGATCTTTCCTTAAACGCCCTGGTGAGCCCAACATTCCCATCCAGGCCATCGGTCTATCGCTTTATGAAGATCTCGGTCGTGGTGATCCGGAAGAAGTCCCTGGAACAAAGGTTACCCGCACACAGTGGCTGGACCTAAGTTCTCTGGAGATGGCAAACCTTATTGGCAAGAACATTCTCATCGTTGACGAGGTCGATGATACCCGGACGACGCTGGAATATGCTGTTCGTGAGCTTCAAAAGGACGTGGAATTGGCTCAGAAGCAGCTCGGACGAGAAGGCGAGAAGACGAATTTCTTTGTTTTTGTCCTTCACGTATGTTGCTTTTATTACTCTAGTTTCTTATCTCCAGTCCATTACTTAACAGTTATACAGAACAAGAACAAGTCAAAGAAGGGTGTACTGCCTGCTGATATGATGGAATCTCACCGTTATCATGCAGCAGTCACGACCGATGATGTTTGGATTTGCTATCCATGGGAGGCCAAGTACGTGATCGAATTGGAACCTGCATACATAGTAGCTAATGAAACTTAACAGGGATATTGATGAGCATGACCGATTCGCTGAGGAGAACCCGCTCGTCTAAATCTTTTCATCATTGGCTCCTAGCCTCGCCATTCATTCTGAATTCAGAATGACGCTCCAAAATGTTATCTTGCACCCATACATACTTGCACATAGTGTTTTAACTCGATTGACCCATATATGGTATGCCATGTTACGAACGGTTTCCCAACGATATCGATAGAAGGTAGAAAAAAGAAAGGTATAAAGAGAATAAAAAAAATACAAAAGGAGGGAAGGGGTTGGGCTTGGGATGTCCATATGGTTAGCCTTTTATACTTCCCTTCCACCGCCTTTTTTTTTGGTGGCGTTGTTAAACGTTTCTACCAAGGTACAATACATTGATAGAATTGGAGTTTGCTTCATTGTCAGACAAATTTTGAGTGGTGGTTTCAGGTTGAGGAAACCACCAAAAATAGACGTGTAGCATGTGTGCTGCGAATTGAATAATACTATCAGTGCCTTGCACTATCAGAACCTATACCATATCAACATCCTTTGCAAACGCAATGACTATGAATACAACAGACGTTATATACGTGGAAGGCTTCAACTCAAGCCCATTCCTGACCAGGAGGACGATTAAACCTCGCATTTGCTTCAGAGCCATAATATACAAACATGAAACCATTTAATCAACATCAACATTCTGTGTGCGCAATTCGGCCTTGGCTTGCTCGATCTCCTTTTGTAGCTCTGCATGCGCTTCGGGGACATCATTGAAAGTTAATATTGCCAATCCCAATCGTCCTAACAGGTAGCATCCGAAACATATCAAGGCGTAAAAGGGAAGCTAGTGGAATTACGCAAATATCAGCGGGACAGGAAGGAAAGGGACAGGAATATGTTGGCAGGCTAGGACACAAGACATACAACAGGGATGACTTCATTCTGAATGGTCTCATTTAGGGGAACAAGGCCGAGGTATAGGACAAGATAAAGCTAGAGTTGGAAACAAAACGAAAAGATACCCATATTAGCTACAGTCCTAGATATAGGGGTACTTGTAACATACTGAAGAGACAAGGAGAAGAACAGAGAGAGTCTGCTGGGCGCGAGTCATGATGGAGAGAAGGCACAGGTGGAGTTCTTTTAGGGGGAAATGCAGACAAATATCTATAATAAGGGGAAAAGAATGAAAACTAGATTGGACGAGAAGCAAGAGAGCGCGTGCGGGTTTAATTAGGAATGCGGGTAAAGAACTGCAGGATTCGTAAACGAAACGACAACCGCAGTAAGGCCAAGTTGAACCTCTCGCCCTAAGTTTGACCGCTTCTAATTTTGCCGCAACCACCCACGCCAGACAGCTTCGTAGCTAAGTCAATAAGTTTCTTTTACCGCCTCTCAGTTTATAGGTACTGAAACCGCAATATTATCTGCTGCCGCAAAGATACTCAGTATTATGCTAATATATTCCATTTGAAGTCTATCGATTGTTCTATTACGGGGCTTTCAGGGCGCACACCCTTCTGACTGTGAGTGGATTAATCAAGATCGTACTCCACAACGGAGGCTGATAAGCCTCTTTGAAACTAAGGTGCTATTGATCAAGCCGATCTTCCTGTCGTGGATTGAGGATTTGAAATCGAGCTACTTCTTATACATTTCCTATCTGTCGACAGAGGTACCCTGAGAATGACTGACATCCACATGTCAATAAACAGAGATGCTGATGACATAGCCCCGCTGAACATACAAGCTCTGAATTATGAAGGAGTGGAATGCCCGTCTTTGCAGGAAATAATATCTGGGTTGAGACCAGCTACAGTGGAATCTGTACCAAATGAGCCTCTGTCACTTGCAGAGCAAAAATCCCTTTTCAATTCTTTGCAGGGCATTATCAAGGAGGCGGATTCTACTGCTGCAGATGATGCAATTTCTGATACAGAAGTACCGCCTTCGTTTCAACATGTCGATACACCTTTTGGAGGCGTAAAAAGTATCTTACACCAGTTGTTAAGCTGCAGATCGCTGTATACAGCGCGAGCTGCCGAGGTCTTAGCGAATGGCAGTAGAAATCGTATGTTACATCACGATTAGGACCAGCCAAGGCTCCCTTGTTAACTCTTAGCAGCATCATGGCGGCTCCCGTTTGGACAAACCGGGATTTTGAATTTTTTCCTTGAACTCGTTGCTTCGAAGGGAAACGTAGACACTACCCTTTTGCTTCATTCTCTGCGATTGATTGGCAACTGCTGCGCAGATACTGGTGAGTTTTGTTCTACCTATCAGTGGCTCTCTTATGGTATACATATGTATAAACATATACACACACATATATTAACCAGGTCCAGATGAAAATAGGATGGCTGTCGTAAAAGACAACTATACTGCTGCTATCCTCCAGCACTTACTGAATTCTGGTCTCATCCAAGTGGTTGTACCAGTTATATATAACCTATGCGTCGATTTTGGTAAATTATTGCTCTTTTTCTTTGCACTGTATTTTCTAACAAGACCTAGAGCCTGCCCAGACTCAATTAGCTGCAAACAAAATAGTATATATTCTTCTAAAGTTAATAAAGGACGATGCATTCAAAGCCAATGACGCTCTGCTCAACTTTGCCTACGAGCTGATGGAATTGACTATGGAGCAAGGTATTTTGTATACTTTATATTCCCCTTTTTTCACTGTCTAACCGAAATGTAGAACAAGGGATAGAAGCATCCCCTGATGCAACAGTACTGTTCTTAATAGAGCTGGCAACTAATGAAGAGTTAACTTCTACAGTCAGCCAGTTTTCTTGTGTTGCTAATTGCCTTACGAGCGTCTTAGAAACCAAACGCTTCCAGGATCTGTGTTTGTCAAGGCGCATGTTATCCAATGTGTTGCCGGTGCTCACTCGAGCAGTAATGCTTGGAACCAATGCTTCCAACGAGGATAGTCAAAGGCTAGCCCAATTACAATTGAAGATCAATCAGACACTGTCAGAGGTGTCCGCGTCACCGATTTTTGCAGAAAATTACCCACTTGGCTCTAGTTTATCACTGGTGCTGAAATCCTGGTTGGCGACAACCGATGATCAGCTTCGGATATGTTCATGTGTCATGCTCGGTAATTTGGCGCGCTCAGACGCAGTGTGTGAACGTATGGTTAAAGAGATGGGAATACATCAAGGTTTAATATCTATTCTCAACAGTAGGGCCAGAGGTACCGTCCTTCATGCTGCCTTGGGGTTTCTGAAGAATCTGGCAATAGCTGGTGATAATAAGCTGCATTTGGGAGCAGCGGGTATTATCCCGGCGATCTCACGCCTATGGAGCTACGAGACATTCCCACAAGTCCAGTTTGCGGCAGTTAGCATTGCACGACAGTTGGTTATATCATCGGATGAGAATATAACCCGTTTGCTGGAAACATGTTCGGCAGATCAAGATGCGTCATCTCAAGAATTGACCTATCTGACACTGCTTGTTTCACTTTTTGAGAAAACAGACTCAATTCCCATTAAGATCGAGATCGGGCGTCTTGTTGCCTCTATATGCCGCACTATCACACCAAGGGCTCGAGAACAGGACCAGGTAGCGGAGTCTCTTCTTGAACGTCTCTTTACTCTACATAAGGGTGTCGCACTTCCTATTGGTGCTATGATTACCCAATCACAGTGGTCCGTTGTCAGGAGTGAAGGCTGGTTTGCTCTAGCCTTGATGGCATGGAGTAAGCAAGGATCCGCTGCCGTTGCAAAATGTTTTCAGACAATGAACCTCCTCTCCTTACTTGAAGAAACTCTGGGCAGGCAAATTACTGATTTGGACAGCGAGGAGGAGAATCTGCAATTGATTAAGGATCGAGATAATACAGTCATCCTTGTCCAGGAGTTGCTGAGAAATGATGTAGGCCAACTGAAAATCCCCTACTATACTTCCACTGTGTGCTAATTCATTTTTGTTGAAGCCTAACATAATACCTACCTCTTCGAAGCCTACAATACAAGGCATAATGAATCAGTATGTTTCGCATCAGTTGAAGCACACAAGGGAGGACTGAGTGTGCTCTTCAATTAATACCATAAGTGTGTACATTGGCAGGGTCAATTTGAAGTCCGTTCACCCAAAATTCTTCTCCCAGTCAATACGTATTGTAAGATTCCTGAAGCCTATTTTTTTTATTTTTTATTTTTTTTTTTTTGGCAGGGTGAGGCTGGTAAGGGAAATCACAGTGAACTTATTCATCTATAAAATGAATGAAGGCACATGATGTCTACAACAACTTACGTCGTGTCTAAGCAAACCTTCTCCTTGACGTAAGCTTCGTAATGCTGAAGAATATCAGTTGTTTCCAGCCCTTCAAGACTCATGCCTGTTGTATAATGGGCCACCAGGCCTTTCCCATCGATAATGGTATATCGGCTAGTACCACTGATCTCTCCTATTATCCTTGACGCTAGATCGTTTACGAGGCCTTGCTTAGTGGCATGGTGGGCTATGTCGCTCACCACCCCAGAAGAAGCATAAAAAGTTCTGACTGGCAGTTTCCCTCGGGTTTGCCCACATGGGAAACTTGTATCGATGTAGGTTGCCTGGTTCAAGGTGCTGCAGGAGAAAGTAAGTTGCTGGGTATGGACACTCCAATCGTCTAGTCCAGGCCCGTCCGCAATGTACATGGAGGTGCCGATTGGCGTTCGATCGGCATCAGCATCACTCGAAAGGAGCCGGCGGTGGTTACTGGACGGAGTAGGAAAGCCTTTCATGACCTTAAAGTCAATGGGGCGTTTCCAGTGTGGGAGGCTTGTAGCACACCAATCTTGGGATAGAGTAGATTGAGATAGAGTTGGAGGCACATGAGTCAGTTCTGGAAGATAGGGTAAAGCGACCCCGGAGTGACTGTGAAGTGCTTCAAGAGCTGCTTGATTGATGACATTTGCCGAGATCACTGATGTCCCTGGATAGTCGAGCTTTGTTTGACGATTATCGGGATGATGTGGGCTCTAGAAAAACATCACCATCGATCCAGATGTATATTGAATCCCCTCCCAGGTGTTTAGACTCCAAGCTATCACTAGATTGCCAAATATTATATAAAATGGTCTATTCACCACAGATGTGAGTCACTCTAGGCTACCAGTATGATTTGTCTGAGGGATGAAAGATACTTAAGTGGTCGAGAAATCTGTGGTTGTAAACAATGTTCCGCTTGGAGCAGAGTTAGCACATGATTACTCTTGATCAGCGTTTCTCTTTTCTTTTCTTTTCATTCTTGTTTTAAGGGGCAGGTTACCTGTAAGTAGCAATCCAATATCCTTGTTCGCTCATGGTGATGGAATGGCACAAGAGCAATAAACTTCATGCCCCCAGGCTTTGTGAAGTGTGACCTAAGCCCTACGAGAACACAAAGGCGCCGTAGGGCTCTTCTGGACAAAGGCAGAGAGGAGCCCCAGGTCAAGAAGGGAGAACTGTGTGGAGTAGATTCTGATAAATACCACTATCAGCCAATATAGCTGACAATGCACCAAATAAACACGGATACCCAAGGCCGAGAGTGGGAGTCTCTGTCTTCCTGTGATTCGACATTGCGACTATACTCACGGTGTCCGTCTCGAGTCGCCAAACATGCAGATACCTATGACCAAGTCAATACATATGTACTTATTATATGGCGAGCAACAGACACTAGGCGCTTCGGTTTCTCATCTGCTTTCGGGCGTTCCAACGGACTTGTAATACAGAAACAGCCAGCGTTTGATCATTGCTTGGCGATGGCGTCGCTCTAACACGTGCAAAACTGCCGGCTTCCCGTCTGGTTGAACCCTACCAAACCTCATTATCTATCTACCCCATTCCATTGCTGATGATACTTTGGCCCCGCTACGAGTTGATACCCCCGCTGGAACATGAGGACGGCTGTCCTCTTTAGCCGATTCTGCTTGGACCGTGGTGGAAATGCGCGGTTCTTGTCCCGATCCGTGTTCCCTCGTCGACCGCGCTTGAATTACTCGCGATTATTATGGCAGCAGGGTTTCTGGAAACGGCCACAGAAACGGGGACATGCGACAGGAGCTATATTGCTTGCTTCCTGCACCCCGGGTATATTTTTGAAGCTTGCAGAAGAAGGTGATAGGGGTCAGGAGACAAGAGAAACGCAGATACTAGAGCTCTCCCGAGAAGAAACGAGACAAAGCATCGCGGAAGATTTCCAGGTTCTGCCAGGTCTTAGACAGTCCCTTTTTGCCTTCTGGTACTACTATGTGTACGACCCAATTGCTACAGGATGCAGATTTATTCATCTGGTCCTCGTCTTCCTACCGGTAATCCTCGCAACACCAGCTGTATGGCTTGGGAAGCGGGTTAATGGTCGGAAAGGTGTTCGGACGGGGGCTTTATGGTGGTACAATTATCTTGTCAAATCAATGGAATGTGCGGGACCAACCTTCATCAAGGTACGCGTTTCACCATGCCCCCGCTTCTTGGATCCCATGAAGGCATGAAATGCACTAACCGATATAATCTCCTACCAGCTTGGACAATGGGCGGCGTCGCGAACTGATATATTCCCTCCCGAAATGTGCAACTACCTGTCCTCTCTGCATTCCAACGCTCCTGCGCACTCATTGCACGATACTAAGAAGATCATAAGCAAGGCTTTCAATGGGTTGGCGTTCGAGGATATCTTTGAAGAGTTCCAGGAGGAGCCTCTAGGAGTAGGAGCTATTGCTCAGGTCTACAAGGCGAAACTGAGACCAAATTTGGCAGCGACCTGTGACCAGGATCTCATCCCTCAGCCGCAGAGCTTGCGGAGTAAGGTTCGAAAAAATGTCGATGCATTAGTGAAGAGTACTCCTCAAAGAGTTCCATCATCCTATGTGGCTGTCAAAGTGCTTCATCCCAAAGTCGAACGTGTGATCCGGAGGGACTTGAAGATCATGTCGTTCTTCGCCTCCCTGGTAAATGCTATTCCGACCCTGAACTGGCTCTCCTTACCGGATGAAGTCCACCAGTTTGGAGAGATGATGAAGCTTCAATTAGACCTCCGCGTTGAGGCTAGTAACCTCGTTATCTTCCGAGAGAATTTCAAATTGCGTACTACCGCTTGGTTTCCATACCCATATCTGGATTACAGCACCCGTGAGGTGCTTCTGGAAGAATTTGCACAAGGTATTCCTTTGTCTAAATTTTTGGATGCGGGAGGCGGGGTCTATCAGCAGGAGGTTGCTAATGAAGGTTTGGACGCATTCCTCCATATGCTGCTAATTGACAACTTTGTCCACGCGGATCTCCATCCGGGTAATATTATGGTACGGTTTTACCAACCAAGTGAACTGGATCTTTCGCTTCGCAAACACACCCGGGCAGCCGATGCACCGACCGCGGCAGATGTCGATGTGGCAGAGAGAGTACTTGCACGCCTGAGACCATGTGCTCATAATCAGGAGGACTGGGAAAAGGCGCTAGGTCAACTGAATGTGGAGGGTTATCGTCCCCAGCTTATCTTCATAGATACCGGCCTAGTCACGCAACTCAATGACGTAAATCGAAAGAATTTTCTGGACCTTTTCCGTGCTGTCGCGGAGTTTGATGGCTACCAGGCGGGCCAGCTCATGGTTGAACGATGCCGTCAGCCAGAGGAGGTCATTGACCCAGATGTTTTCGCCCTGAGAGTGGATCGACTTGTCCAAAGCGTCAAGTCCCGAACATTTGCACTAGGTAATGTGAAGATCGGGGACGTTCTAAGCGAGATACTATCTATGGTACGAGCCCACCACGTTCGACTTGAAGGGGATTTTGTCAACGTCGTCATATCGATCCTTCTCCTTGAAGGCATTGGAAGGAGCCTTGACCCAAATCTCGACCTTTTCAAGAGGTAGGTAGATTATTCCTTCCTAATACTAGAGTACATTATACCCTAGGAATACGTGCAGTGGTTGACATTGTTGTTTGTTTTCTTTCCCTCGACTTTTTTAGTGCCCTCCCCATCTTGCGGACTCTCGGATCCAACACCACTTTCTTGAAATCCGTTCGATCTGGTGACACTTCCATGCTTCGCGTCTGGGTAGGACTTGAGGCGCGTGGATTACTCCAAGCCAGCATCGAAAGTGTGGAACAATGCGTCAAATACGACCAGCTCTCCCCTAATATTTGAAAGTACCGCCGCTAATAGGAAAAGCACCATAAATAGACAACAACCTCTGGAACATTGACGTATGATTCTTTTCGCGCAGATCCCCTGGAGATAGACATGTATATTCCCGGAGGCAAGATGTGCAAGCCTACATGAAATTAAACCCTACGGGCATCTCCAGGGCCTGTCTTGGGAGGAATTATATACCAATATCAGCAGACGGCTGACTTAAGAATATGCTACAGTAGCAGTAGTCTATTGTCATAAAGATAAGACATGTGTATATACAACTTGTCAGGCGAAGTTTAAAAAAAAAAAAAAAGGTCATATAAGTAGTACACCCCTTATACAGCGAAAAAATGAAAAAGAAAAAAAGAGAAAGAAGAAAGAAAACAAGAACTTGTCGAAGCAAGCCATTCCCAAACCAAAACTATAGGCCCCATGATGCTTCATTATGTATATTCTGGCACCGAAGACCATTGCAGGTGAGAAGAGTTGCATCGTGATAATGCAAAGAACCATACATAAGATACACTAGATGTGAAAAGACCTTCAGACGCCTGCGCCTCCATTCTTCCTTTCTGTTCCAAATATATAGTGGAGAATTAATTTAATGGCATACGGTTTGGTTTTGCAGTCGATTCATTCAATTTCAGCTGTTCTCTCGAGCTGCACCACCGCTGGCTCGCCACCAGACATCTCCCCCCCATCTCATCAATCGCTCAACAGCAGCTGTCGGTGTATCTAAGGCCGGTCTGATGTCCAAGTAAAATACGGGCTCCCCCGTGGGCTCCGGGGGCCCGGAGTAATAGTCTATTACATACCGGACTTCCTTTGGGCCGGAGGGAGTTTGTCGTAAGACGAACCAGTCATGTCGATCAAAAGGAGGGCTTGTCCTATGAGTGATGCGTTAACTATGTTAACTACGTTAAGAACCCATATAATAGAACCAGGAAATACTAACCCAAACTTCGCCGGGTATAACCAACCAAGAGCTTGAAGTATCTGTGCCTTGGGTGTTAGCTCCTGAGGCCGGCCCTTGAACCGAACGAGACTTGGTTTGCTGCTGTTAGCAGCGCCCGTCAGCTCGTCTCTGGCAGCATCCAGAGCAATATTCTCCTCGCCGCGTCGACACTTATTCCACCCTTGCATCAGACCCCCGGCAAATAAGCGCTCCCAACCCTCAATCTCTTCCCAGGCACCCTCGTTCAAGAAATTGTGTACTGCGACCATCGCCTCGACGGCATCTTGTGGAGTATCAGTGTAGCCTTTGCGTAGCATGGCGTTGTACATTTGTTGGGGAGAGGGATACTCCCAAAGACCGTTTGAATCACCTCGTGGAATCGAAGAGGTTTCACGGTCGACAGGGAGATCAACCGTTTGGTTGGGTGCCCGTTCTTGGGAAATTGACGAGAACATGTAGTTCAATGGATTTAATTTGGACAGAGTTGATTTTTTACTGTCGAAAGTAGCTGGTGTTGGTGGATCGGAAGGGTTGGTCTTAGGCGCCACATAGAATGGGGATTCTGTAGAGCGGACTGGGCAGGCACTGCGAGCTTCAGGTAGAGAAGAGGACACCGAAGAAGGCGCCGAGTTGGACGTATTCATCGGACATCCCGGCTGTAATCAATCGTTAGACGTCTCAGCTATTATGCTCAGCCATACTTTTATACTGACAGCAGGAGAGGCATCCGACAATGACGGGGAAAGCGGAACAGGGTGAGTGGTTAATAAGTTTGGCGCAGAATCTGCCCAGAACCAACCCATGGTACGCAGAGTATGAGGTGAAAATCAGAGGGCAGGAAAACACAGAAGGACAAGCCTGTTAGGGAATAGCGATAATGGTCGATAGAACAATAGTAGATGGATATTTTTTTTGGTTGAAGTCAACGGCGGCGGAGTTCCAAAGAAAAAGAGAAAAAAAAAGGACCGATGACATAAGATGACAGCCAATCAAATCCGCTATATTGCTACCAAGGTAGGAAGGTCTATACAAGTGCTCTCCTAGTACAGGAAGTGCTTGCTTCTATTGCCAACAGATGTATGTACTATACAATTAATTGATGGAACTCATATCGGAAATACATTGTCCCTTCGTGATCAACTAACCCCTGCCCTCCTCATTTGCTTCTTCTCTTCTAGGACTCATAGAAGAGAAAAGAAAAAGCAGCAGAGGTAAGGAGAGAACGTGTGTGGAGAGAAAAACCTGAACGCCTTCCGTTCACTAGACGCCTGTAGGTCGTCTCTCTAGACGCGCCTAGCCCAGTGTTGACCTACCCGAACCACGGTATAAAACAGAATAAATAGAAAGATAGATAGGTGAGGTTGGGGGAGAGAGCCGAAAACTGAGATCCCAAAGAAACCACAGGCAGTCAAGCCAGGGAATCGAATGGCGCTTTGATGGTAGGTAGCATCAAATGCTATCCAGAAGTAAACCCAACAAATCATGGCTTCCAAAGCTTCAAAGGAGCCAGCTCAGCCCTGCACATCATTTACCAGCCTTGTAAGAAGAGCATACCCAAATACAATTGCAAGACCAAGCCAGATTTTGTTCCGCCGAGCCCAGCTCTGACCTGCTTCTCGTGCAACATGGCCGCCTTCCATTACGGCCCCAAATCTGGGTGCACTTCCATTCGGACGTCTGCGAAGAGCACTGGTTTCGGGAGAGCATTTCGTAGTAGCGGAGCCAAGTTCAGGGATCAGTTGGCCAGTGTTGGTGTCAATACGATTGTCCTTCATCCACTTCCAATTCTCCTGGTCTAATTCTGGCCATTCCGTGCGGAACTTCAAGCCCCCATCTCCAGCCTTAACATTGTTGATCCCCTTTGTACTAGGAGTTATTCCCGGTGTGATACTGACGTGAGAACCTCCACCAGTAGAATTCCACCATCTCGACCGTGCAGCCAGCACTCTTCGTTCTGCCTCCGAAGCACTAACACTACCGGTCGTCATTTCCTCACTAGTCATGAAAGATAGTAGCCCGATGAGAATCGTAGAGACTTCCCAGGCTGGGTTGAACGACTTCGGATGGAAGTCACTGATGCTGAGACATAGCCGGGCTGATGGTTGGAAACGACCGCTGGGTGTGTGCATACGGATAGCCGGTGGGGCAAATGGGTATTCAGGGGGAAACATTAGGGTGCCCCAATACTGGCCATTCTCGTATGGCGTCCCAGGCGGGCCGGTAAGGATGTAATGCCATCTGGGAAGCATTTTAGTCTTTGATCCCACAATTTGAACCCGCTATAATAGCTCCAGTCTTACTCAAGAATATTGGACTCTGACGGATGTGCCACAATGAAAGGTGGGGGGTTCTTTTGAATATTCCGGTACTCACGAGTAAGCTACAGGGTAGTTAGCATCGACAATAAGCTCGCATTTTAAGAAATCTAACGCTTACCCTTTTGAAAGCCGCCTTTGTCGCCATTTTGGACGAGCTGTACAACTGGACTTAACAGCGCGAGATTCCCCTAGAGCAGAAAACGCCTAGGACTGATTACTGCGGCGTTAGCTAGATGAGGAGTAGGTTGATAGACAACACCTGATCCTGCAAAAAGTAGCTGGCACAGTAGATTTCCCATCGAACTAGATGGAAGGCAGGATGGTGAGTGTGCACTCGATGGTAGAATGAATGGTGTTCAGGAGTTCCGCAAGACCCATCGTCACGTGGGGAGCCGATGGCTTCATCTTCACATTGGCCGCTCGGAATAGTCAACCATACTCCGAGAAATTCCTCCCCTCAGGGTCACTCTGGCCGTTGTCCACCACCACAATGTCCTCTATTATCTCTGCTGAGGATGAAGATGTATGTTATCTTTTTTTTTTTTTTTTTTTTTTTTTTTTGTTTTGGATGGAGGGTCTCAATCTTTCAAGCTCCTCTCTAAACTCGCTCTTTAGCTAACTACTCTGCTTCTGCGTTGCTTCTAGATCTTTGAACGTCTTCAACAGCGTGCCGATCCCAAAGTCCTGGAGGAACAGCAAGAAGCCATCAATGAACGAGTCCATGCAATTTACCAAAAGGCCCAAGCCCGTCTGGGGGAATTGGTAAGCCATTGTCCCCTTGGATCCTTTAGATGTCTCTCACTAGGAGTATCCTATCCAAATTTAAAATATATATATATATTAAATAAATATATAGAGAGAGGGAGGGAGAGAAAGAGAGCTGACCAATGCGGCTGACCGATATCAGATTGACCAAAATTCCACCTTGCCATGTGCTATTTCCTCAGTTCAGGTTCTTAACGCTCACCAGACGCGTAGAAGATTCCTAGAACGCATATTTAATCCGTTGCTGAGTACTCACCAAACTAGACACTATACACTCTCCGAGGCCTTGCGAGAAATCTCAGCACGTGCGGACAAACTCAGCCGATTTGGTTTGTGACCTACAGGACCACTGCCTTTTAGCGCTGGACCTAATTCGTATGCAGACATTTTCCAACAGCCAATTTCAGTGTACCTTGATCAGTCTCCAGATTCGGACCTTCGAACCGGTCTACCGAATCTCGATGTTTATGTTTCCGTAAAGGAAAAGCCACGTGTGCTGCTGAAGACTGGAACAGATCTCGGGAACACAGAAGGATCTGCCTACGGCAACCTGCTTTGGCGCAATGTGTTCGGAGGCGCTGAGAATTTGAACTTGAATGCTTCCCTAGGCACTAGGACAAGGTCCGCTTATCAAGCCACTTTCGAGACCCCTATTCTTAGCGACCCGAATTTCCGTTTGGAGATTGGTGGGATCGCCAGCTCGACCCAAAAGTCCTGGGCTAGCCATGAAGAGGTCCTAAAAGGTGGCTGGAGCAAACTTCGTTGGATGAGTGAATCCGGCCATCGTCACGAAGCTGGCTACAATTGCTTCTGGAGACAGATGACGGGTCTGGCTGAAAATGCCTCTCCCACGGTTCGGGCGGACGCCGGTGACAGCGTGAAGAGCAGTGTTTTCCATAGTTGGACAAAAGACGGAAGAGACAACTCCCTTCTTCCATCTCGTGGCTATTATGCTAAAGTATTCAATGAGCTGGCCGGTTGGGGTCCCCTTAAGGGAGATGTCTCATTTTGGAAGTCGGAAGTCGAAACGCAGGGCGCAGTTCCGATTCCAATCCCAGGAATTAAAGGTGAAAGTGGCATTAGCCTGACCGCTGGGCTTCGCGCTGGACTTTTCTACCCCCTTGGACTTGATTCAAATCCGACCCCTCAACTGTCTCGCACTAATGACCGCTTTCTTCTCGGTGGCCCGACAGACGTTCGTGGGTTCCGTCTCTGTGGCCTTGGACCCCATGACGGAGCGGACGCAGTTGGAGGAGATGTTTATGCCGCAGGAAGTGCCAATTTACTCCTTCCCCTTCCCCGCGTGGGTGCTGAAAGGCCTTTGCGGCTGCAGGCTTTTGTGAATGGTGGCCGCCTGTTACCTCTACGGACAGCCCAGAAGAGCACCCCTACTACCAACGCCGAGGTGGCGAACGCAATGGCGTCTACAATTTCCGAGTTGAGAAATGGCCTGCCCAGCCTTGCAGCGGGGATTGGGCTCGTCTACGCTCACCCGGTTGCCAGGTTCGAGCTGAATTTCTCCCTGCCGCTGGTACTGCGGAAAGGCGAGGAAGGCAGGAAGGGGTTACAACTCGGAATTGGCATTAATTTCCTGTAGAGAATCGTGGCCCCTCCCCTTATATCAATAGAGTTTTGTTCATTCCTACCCTTAGCGCTTGGCATAGGAGGGCTTCCAGATATAAAGCTCGCGAGAATGGGCTTCGAACTGCGGGAAATACAGGAAAAGGTATTCCGAATGTCTATGCTATAGCCATAGAGATCCCTATTGCAGGTACTAGCTACGTACCGTAACTATAACTTATGTACAGAATGCGATGACTAAGTATTGTAAATACGGTACCACCCTGCCGACAGCTGTTCCCTCTCATCCTCCCTCTCCTACTCTCCCTTTTCCCCTCCTATTGGGAGATTTACTCTCATTGCAAATACCTCTCCAAATTACTCATCTACACACGTATTCCCATTTTAATCCCTCTCATTGAGCTTCTCGTTGGCTGCAATGGCCCAATATTTCTCGCAGCAGCAACAGCAGCAGCAGCAACCGTACGGAGCCCAGGCCTCTGCACAGAACCTTCAGTTCTACCCTTCCTCGTACACTTCAGTTTCGGGCCATACGACCCCTTCACAGGCATCTTATGGCGGCTTCGCTTCGGCCCCTAATGCAGGCGCGCAGACATATCCTATGGCAGGGGTATCTGGTGGATATGGTGGCTTCGGGTCGGTGGCCGCTGGAGTAAGCGGGAGGATGGGCGAGCAGAGTGGGTTGCGGATGGGATGGCTGGCTGCTTTTGGTACCGAAGGATACGATGGGGAACCGCCGTTGTTGGAAGAGCTGGGAGTGAATTTCGAACATATCCGGACAAAGGTTAGCTAGCTGGTACTATGCACTTCTCTCTGGCCAAGAAAACTGACTTTATGACTGATAGACGTTGACTGTGTTGAATCCATTCGCCCGGATCGATCAACATCTCATGGACGATAGTGACCTCTATGGAGCCCTGCTCTACATCGTTCTCTACGGAACGTTCCTTCTCCTCTCAGGAAAAGTATTCTACGGCTATATCTACGGTGTTGCGGTCTTCGGAACCATAGCTTTGCATTTGATCCTCAGCCTCATGTCCCCGGCTCTCGATACTGTTCCCACGTCCAACGCTGCGGACCCCACGAACTACGACCCTCACCACAAACCTACCATGTCTAACGCCTCAGCTGCCGGTCATTTCTCTGCCACTCTCACTTTTCCTCGCTCAGCTAGTGTGCTGGGCTACTGTTTCTTGCCGCTCGTATTGACGAGTTTGATTGGAATTCTCATACCCATGGATACCATGTTCGGGTACCTGTTGACAACCGCGGCGGTGGGATGGTGTACGTATAGTTCTTCGGGGATGTTTTGTGCTGTGGCGCGTATGCGGGGAATGAGAGGCCTGGTCGCGTATCCGCTGGCGCTATTCTATGTCGTTTTTGGCATTATGGGCATTTTCTCTTCGCGTGGGAGTGGAACTCTGGCCGCTAAGACAGGTGCTGCGTGAGAGACCTTGCGGCACCGCGACTGGTGTATCCTACGTTGGTGCGGTATAGCTACGCCACTGGCACATTCAGTGGATAGTTGTTTTGAGTCGTCCCACCTACCTTGTTACGCTAAATTAGCCTATATGAATATATCACGAGTTTACGGGTTTCTAAGGCATGTATGCCATCGATATGAGAACTAGAAAGCCACCACAGGAGGTCCAAAAGTAATTGGTCTTTGTATATTGCTATGGTAGAGCAGGGATAACTAGATCCCGCCCATTCACGGAATACCCTTCCTTATACTCCCCAACATTAAAATTAATATTAACTACAATAATTGTTATATTTTTCTTGCAGTCGTGTTCACGTCATAAGTAACTGGAAAATCAATTCCTCATTTCAATGAGCTAGCATCCTCACCCTGAGCTGGTGCCCAGTTCTCCAGCCATTCTCGCGCCTTGTTCAAATCGCTCCCGGCGGCTTCAACAGCAGCAATACACCAAGGCAGATCGTACGACTTGTCGCCGCCAGTCATAGTTACTTCTGTCGCCAATATTTCCGCCAATATGCGACGTTGCTGGCCGACCTGGTCTGTGCAAAAGTAGAAAGGTGCCGTGTTCGGCTGGTCACTCCGTAGGTTGAGGGCTTCAATCAAGGGTCGTACTGTGGCCAAGATAGTTGCCGCGCTTGTTGACAAAGGTGGGGGGGTGATGGTATTAGGGCCAGTGCCCCTATTAGATTCGGATGAGAGTCTTGCCTGCCTCCCGTTTTTGCAATACTCGTTCTGGCAATAGGATTTCCCACACCCCGTCATCATCTGGGAGAGGTATCGTCGCTCAATGCGACGCCGGAGCGCTTTCCCTTCCGGATCATATGTATCCACATAAAGGGGTCCAAAACAGATGCTGCAAAGACCCAAAGTATCATTCCCCGAGACTAGTGCAGCACGTCTATCAATCGTCCGTCCACAGTTTTTATTTAGACAGGTGCTAGGGGGTGGTTGAGATAAACGGTCCAGGTCATGATGACGCAGATGCGTCTTCATGTCTCGCAGTCGGACAAATTTGTTGCAAAGATGGCATTCCGTCGTGCGTCCGCCGTCGACCAGTTCATGAGGAGTGAGCTCAGAGACTAAAACTTCCGGGTTATCCATTTCGGGGTCCGATTCGCCCTTTTGAGGAACTACGAGGTGACAGAACCGGCATAAAATTGGTTTTCCTGGGCAGACTGTAGTGCGGTGCTGAGCAAGCCGTGGAAGACCATCCGTCTCGAAACCACAGGCATGGCATTTATATTGGTCGTGGAAGATAGTGTCGTGCCTTTGCTTGCTCAACAAGTCACTACCATACAACGAGTCATGGGCACAATGCCAATGGTTCTGCCATTCTGGCGAAGTTTTCTGAAACACGTTGCGGCATTGAGCACAAAACACATTATTTCGGAGACAAAAGTTCTCATGCAATAGCAAGCTCCGGTGAGGTACCCATTGATGACAATTCTTACACCGGACATCTTCCGGGTCATGTGTCGCTGAAGCGTCGTCTTCTAAGAGCTCATTACCATCAGCAGACAAATCTGCTGCCAGATGCAAATTAAATTGCAGTGGCCTTGATTGATCAATCCCTATATCTTGCGGATGGTGGGCGAAGGCATGCACCGATATGTACAAAGCTTCTGCTCCATCGAGTTCCACGTTCGTCGGCTGGATACTAATTCGCTTCAGAGGGCTACTGGAGAAGTCGCCAAAGACATGCTCATCCGCCCTAGGTCGATTCCTCTGCCGCGCAGAAAAAGGACTGGCGAGTAGAAAGACACCTGCAAGGTCTGTACTTTCGATCTCAAGTACTAGCTCAATAGGACTCTTACAGTCCCAACTGTGAAGCTCATAGTCCACGTACTGACCTGGGATCACCTGGCCAGAGACCGACTCTCCAAGTCCCAGCGCCCCGCCAATAGAGGTTCCCGCATTTGTCCCCGGTGGGCGAGATGCCTTGTCCAATCGTCGCTGCAGCGTTTCCCTAGCTTGGTCTTCAGTCAAAGCCACGATGTCAACTTCCAGGTCCGTATCCACTACACAGATACCATCGCCCTCAGGCTCCACCTTATCGACCAAAAACCTGAAAGATTCATCCTGACCTCCTGACACTGTTAAAGATTCTCCGGTAGTTAATGTGGTGTAGTTGTCACGTAGGTGACGTTCGAGCAAAGCCTTCCAATCCTCGACATCATAACCGGCTTCAAGAGGGCGCAGGCGAACATAGGTGCCTCTAGGTAGCTGCTTCGCATGAACTGTGACAGTAAGGGGCTGCGGCTCAATCGATGGGACGGAAACGCCTTTCACTCGGTCGACTGCATCAGTCGGCGACAAGGGAGGGTCATTCTCGGCCCCAAGAGCAGTACGCAGGAAAGCGCTGAGACTGATCTCATTTTCCTCGGCGGAGAACTCCCGGATCCCAGCGTAGACGGCACGACCATTCTGGGGATTAACGACACGGAATGTAAGAGGATGGGGAAGTTGATGCTGACGGCTTACAACCTGCTCGCGTACTCGAGACTCGGCAGTGAATGTATAGGGGTTTAACGGGTCAAAAATAGAAGTGTATGGACGAAGATGGCCATCTGAGGTCACCTCCTTGAGTGGCGCAGCGGCCAGGAGCTGTTCAAGAGCCGACTGGGGGAGTGTGATCTTATCTCCGGGAAGTTTTGGCGTGAGTCGAGAGGCAACGACAAATTGCGACGACCAGTGCAACGGCTCCGGCATCTCAGCCATGATTCTCTCTCGCTCTCGCCTAGTGGAGAACGCGCCAGTAAGGTTGAAGGGAGTGAAAGCGGGAGGGACGTAAAGCCATCTTTAAAGACCCGATGATAATACTGTGGAGACGTTGAGACGAAAGAGCCGCCGCGGTTGTTCTGGAAGCTACCGGGTTGCGATTTGTCATCCTCCCCACAAACGAACAACTACAAGAGTCTATACAAACTTATGGAAGAAAGAGAAGGGCAAAAAATATGAAAAAAAGTTGCATTCAGAGGTGATCAGGAGGAAGAACGATCACAACCTTCAATGTCCAGAGAGGAAATGGAAAGGCGAAATACTACTATATATACGGAAAGCATAGGTAGCAGCAATATAAGAGTACATCAAAAATCATTCTCCATTGAGGAACAAGACAAATGACAATAACAAGTGTCACGAAGGTATACTATTCAATAGATCTCTCTCATTCGGTGGCGTGTACTTGTGTTGCACCAGTCGCACTAGAAGGCCACTTGTTAGTCCGAAGCTCTGGGCTTATGGGGCGAATCTAGCTAGTACCATTGTTGAAGAACATCCCTCATTGTGTTCAATGCAATAATCTCCTTGGCAGTTCTGGCAAGTACGTTGACAGTCCATCTTACACGCAGCACACTAAGTAAGATCTCAGACAAGCAACGCGCATTGATTCGTCATGCACAAGCAAACTACTTACCGTCGGTCCACACTCCCAGCAATCTTTACTTACACCAGGTCCAATTCTCTGCAAGATAAGGAGTCAGCGGATACCCTGTTTCAAAGGAGAGGAGTTCACATACCCTTCGCTCCGGAGGCGAATCGACATCTGAATCGTTGCGCCTACTACGGACTGCGGTTTGATGTGGGGACAAATTCGTCCTCACATGCTCAGGGTGTGGCAAGCAGCTAATACAGAACCACTTATTGCAGCGATGGCACCATCGATTATTCAAGCACTCAGCACAGCGGGCAACTAAAACAGGGTGTTCGTCTGGAAAAAGGGAAGGGCACTTCGCCGCTACAATTGAGGACGAATGGAAGGGAGGAGGCGTAAGCAAAGGGAAATGCTCGTCCGGGGATTGTCCCCAGATGGCTGGGCCTTCTGGTGAGGTATGGCAACCATCACACCCACTGGGGCCCAAAGCAACGGTGGCAACTTCTGGTCCTAGAAGTCGACCTTCTGGCTGAGATCCCCCCTGATTATCGGATGTGGGTGTATAGAGGTCAGCGTTGTGTCGAGGCCCCCGACACAGCACTGCATCGAAAGCGATGATGCCTTCACACTTCTGGATAGTATGAGCCCACTCACTCTCGATGGTTCGATTGAAGAGTCGTCCTGATGGCCTGTACCACGCATTCTGACGATACATGGAACTCTCGTGGTGAGGATCATCGGTGGGGGTCATTTCTTCTGTCGCAGCTCTGCCACAGGGTTCTCGACCAGCGCATCTGGAGCTCCACCAGTCACGATACTTACTCCGCACCATGTTTTGGGCATGGTTTACTGGCGTAAAATGATAAATACCCTTTACCCGCGGGGTTCCTTTAGGGCGCTCGGGACGGGCCGCGTACTGAAGTATTTGCATTAGCTTGCGTTCGTTGAGATGGCGACAGTCCCTTATAGACAGAATGTTGATATTAAACCGTTCCGTTAGGACAATATCGGCTACCAGATCAGCTGGGACTGAGAGACCATCCAAAACCAACGTGCGCACGTCCTGTAGGATCGACCTCTGCTCCAAATTCGCAAATATCCTTCTCAGAGGGCCGGAGTAGAACTCATCCTCGGTCAAAGTTTCATCCAGAAGTTCATTTCTTCTTGTGTCTCTAGCCGGACCCACAGGCAGTGTATTGATCATCTGAGCACCATGGCATTGGGTCAGGTCGAGATGGCGGAAAATGTATGGAGTCTCTATGATCATGATTCTGAGGAAACGCGAAGTTGATGCCAAAGCGAGCAGAGATGCGGCCGAGAGGTATGGGGCCATGCGATCGAGGACCAGGCTGTTTGACAAAACGTCGACCAACGAAGTCCGTCTCGGAGTGCCTTGAGACTGTTCAAAGAGCTCCTCGGTTTCATCATCACCTGACTGCAGTTCACGAACTACGGGGACTAATCCCACTTCCTTTGGTGACAATCGGCGAGCACCGTAAAAGAACTCAGGAGCTCGACCGATGAGGTGTTCACGATAGGCTGCCACAGCGCCAACAGCAAATTCGTCACCTTGCATCGATATGGCTGGAGCATTTGGCTGGAGCTCTCGGAGTGCAGCCCTAGCCTTGGCCAGCTCCGTTTCCAATAGGCTAATAGTCGACTCTAGAACAGCGGGCATGGCGTTGAGATTACCGGGATCGACGGCAGTGACCAAAGTGGACCATAGCTCGCCTTCAGGCGCGGGCATAGTATAATGTAGACACGAAGATATGAAGTATTGAGGAATGGAGATGGGAAGCGGGTGGACGAATATCAAATGAGGCGGGAGCCGATAGGGCTTGGAGAATGTCCAGATGGTTTGAAAGTGACCCAGGTATGTAGATAGATAGGGTGAGCGAGAGCAGCAATGCGAAGGGAAGGCAAGCTGACAACCAGTGGCGACTCTGCAGGAGATAAGTCGGAGTCTCCAAATTGCAAGCAACGATGGCTGAATAAATATTAGCTATCACTGCTGAGGAGGGGGGGGATAAAGGTCTCGTAAGGCGCCGTGTACAACTGAACAGAACCAAGTGGAGCCAACAATGCAGTGCCAACTCGACAGGAACGGGAATGACCAAAAGAGCAAGTCCGGGGGGAGACTAATTGGGAAGAAGACTAATTGGGAGGAAGACCTTAGGCTAAGGGGATAATGATGAACAAGGGATTGATAAGCTGTGTTCTGGAAGTCAATAGAAGAATTTACAGAGTTAGAGTAGTTAGTTTATTCAGTTAGTAGCGAAGAGTAATAGTGTTTGTAGATGGACAACCAAGTATCTCATTTATATTCTTGGGTAGAGAGAGAGAGATGGATGGGGAGGTGACACAAGGACAGAGAGGTAAGGAGGCGCCTCCTTGACAACGGAGAAATTGACCTGGCCATGGAGAATCTGCAGAGTAATCACCGCCCAAAACAATAATAGCAGTAGTAGTAATAATAGTAATAGCAATACGGAGTAATAATAATAAATAAAAAAAAATCTTGCTACGTGTATGTATAAGTACACAGTATAGACAGGAAGTAAGCAAGCCGGGGGGGCTCGGCTGGAACTAGCCCGTTCTGGAGAAAAACCATAATCGACTAAGCACTCATGGACTGATGGACTGATCTGGCAATTTAATTCAATGGAGGTGGATTCCGCTGCGCGGGCCAAGAGTTAGCGGAAGACGGGACGACATGATTCCAGCACCTCCTTGTACTTAGTAACTTGGTAGGCATGTACATACATAGTGTGAGAGATTCACCGCTGTATCCACTTGGCTTAAAGGTCATCGGATCTGGACTGCCCCACTTCAGCCGGGAATCTGGGAATAAAAAGAAAGGATCCGCTGGTCACGCGCATGTCAAACTTCTTTGCCACGACGCGTCAACTAGAGATCATTCGGTCCATTAGATTATGTGGAATTGTTAGGACCTAGATTGCCTCTTGTACTTTTGGTAAAAGGCTCAGTTAGGGGAGAGGTGTGTCTCCTTAGCATCTTGGTCAAGCCCTCAGACCAGGCTATCTAGTTATAGATATAGTCGTATGTATAGAGTACTGGACACTGTAAGCTGAAATGCCGATCATTTAGGCCTGCCAAGATTCGTAATTCGTAGAGGGAATGCTTTAGCGAGAATTATAAATATACTTCTTGCTCTGTACAGTAGGTCCAAACAAAACCCTGACCACCCCAATGGGATGGCCATTGGACAACCAACTGCTCTCCTAGACCATTGATGCTATCTGTAAATAGCGGCTATGAGGTTGACGGTAGACGAAAAACTCGATTGATCCAAGAAATATGTTATTAAGGAACCTATGATTCTGTAGAAAACAGCACACCTCACTTCATTGGGGTAAGAATCGTCTCCCTTATATTGGACATATATCTGAGTTCTCAAGGCCACAGGTGCATGGATACAAACAGGAAGCGGAAATACCTCCGCCTTGTAATGAGCTAAACTAGCTGCGTGTCGGGTGAACAACGATAGAAGGATACCAAAGCAGCAATTTTGATTATGCTCAAACAATAATGATACATGTCGCTCATGGTCTCTAAATTTGAACTATCTTCATTCCTTGATTCCCTAACTATTTGAAAAGTTTGGAAACAGCAACCTCCTTGTCATCATGTTTGTTGAGGATTTTGGCAGTTGCAAGGTCGAAATCCTCTTGCGTAACATGAACCCGTCGTTCCCGGAGAGCATACATTCCCGCTTCGGTGCACACACCCTTCAACTCTGCCCCAGAGCAGCCATTCATTTTCTCCGCAATCTTCGTTAGATTGATGCCTCGCGTGAGGTTCATTGACCTCGAGTGGATTCGTAAAATATCCGCACGAGCCTCAACTCTATTGCCAGGAATAATGAGTCAGCAAGTAAACAGTCCACGTCAATTCCTAGTAACCAAAGGAAAGTGAAAAAAAAAAAAAAGGGGGGGGGAGAGTGGGCGGAGAGCGGATCTTACGATGGAGGTGGAAATTCAATCTTCCTGTCAATTCGCCCTGGACGTAACAACGCTGGGTCTAGGATATCAAGCCGGTTTGTAGCCATAATTATTTTGATATTCTTGGTAGGTTCAAAGCCGTCCAACTGGTTGAGTAGCTCCAGCATAGTACGCTGCACCTCCGAATCACCGGAGCCTGCTGAGTCTATCCGGCTAGATCCAATACTGTCAATCTCGTCCATGAAAATGATACTTGGAGCGTGCTCTCGAGCCATCACAAACAACTCGCGCACCATACGACTACCTTCACCGATATATTTTTGCACGAGCTCAGACCCGCTCACCCTAATGAACCGACAATCTGTATGATGAGCGACTGCACGGGCAAGTAGCGTTTTGCCAGTTCCTGGGGGTCCATATAAAAGCACCCCTTTAGGTTGTGCAATACCAAGAGATTCGAACAGCTCCGGATGCTTTAGACCAAGCTCAATGACTTCCTTAATTTCCTTGATTTGTTGGTCTAAGCCGCCAATCATGTCGTAGGTGCTATCGGGCACCTTTTCAACCATCATAAGCGACACAAGGGGGTCCACGGACGAAGGTAACATCTTTTCCAGCTTATAGGAATCCGAAAGCAAAGCAACTCGCTTGCCAACAGTCAGCTTCCCGATATCAACACCGTCTGCAATATCCACAACTGTGAAAACACGGATTGGGTCAGCAACAACTGAGCATGCCCGAGAGTAAGGTCCACCATGGGATGAATAATCTCACCATATTTGCCTTCTGGATGCACTTTAACTAGAACCTTTTTAGTGCTCATCACTTTCACCACCTCACCAACGTAAGAACCGGGCTGTTGCAGCAAGCCGAGCTCCTCACGGAGTAGGCGCACTCTCGAATTATAGTCGTTGCGCTGCGCTTCCAGCCTCCGTAAAACGGCTTGTCCATGAATAATCTCGAGCTTCATGCTCTCTATCTTATTGCGGTAGTAGTTGTCGAGTGCCATAATGGGCAGCAGAGGATGGCGCTTCTTGCTAGTATCCAGGAAACAAGGTCTTCCAGGAGATATCCAACGCTTGGGAAATGTCTAGAACCCCAAGTGTGGCTGCAATAATGGCAGTATCTAAATATCCGAAGCGAAAGGAGCGAAAATAATTAAGAAATTTTTTACAGGCAGTAGGAATGCAGAGACGCCGAACACCTGTAAGGTTGTGGTTACGGGTAGGAAGGTAAGATAGTTAGCTAGCTTAATAGTTAAGTTAGGTTACAGAGCATCAGCCACAAGGCTCGGGGATTAGTCACACTAATGACATTTAGTTACTACCCTGTAGGTAGTTATACCAAGATACCATTTATTACACGTATCTCTTGCCGTAGTGCTACAGACGGAGTACAAGTGTCCTAGATAATTAGTATATGCCTCTAGTGCTGATGCTGACAAGGCATTTGATTCGTACTATCTAAGATATGCTGAACCATTGTTCTCTGCCACATTTACCCCAAGTATGTACTTTGTTTGCCGTACAAAAAGACCAGTTCTTATCAAAACATATCTCCGTAAAAATAAGCGATTCAGAGTACACATTGTTGTGTTAGTTTTACTATTGAATCCTCACGTCCCTTCTCTCACTAGTCCACGAGGCCTGATACCTCAGCTGACTGCGGGGAGTGGAAGACGGATCTCATGATCTAGTTAGGGCGTTTCTCTTTCCTTTCTGTCCTCAATCACCCGTCTTTCACGCCTCCCTCTCGTCCTATGCAAGCCGGCCCAATACCTGGAACGATTCTTTAGGACCGGTTGCAATATGTAATTTGGACTTGCAACACACTTATTTACTGCCCTTGTTTCGAGTGCAGATCACTTTTATATATATTTTTTTTTGTCCTCGTTTTCCCAGTTAATTTCTTTGGCCCTATTAATTTCTAATCCCTCGATAGACACGTCGGGGAGATAATCAGAGTGCCAGGAAAGCAGCGGACGGTACATAGGATAACAAACAAGGAGCAGTGAGACTTGATGGACAGCAGCCAGGGAGCAGACCATTCCCCGTTGGGTCCGCCATTCGCCGCCAGTGCAGAAAATGAAAACATGTCCTCTGGGACTCTACGACGATCGAGAATTACTGGTCATTCTAGAAGAAGCTATGGTGCGACACCTCTATGTGCTGAAGTTCGGGTATTATAATTAGTGGCTTACGAAGTTGTCTTCTGCAGGCACGATAGATCCTTCTGAAAGGGTGAGCTCTGAACAACATCCAGGCGAAAGTCAGCCAGAGATTTCAAGCCGCGCTATTTCTACACCTTTCCAGTCCGATAGACCAAGAAAGCCACCTGTGACACGCCGCATGTCTTCTAAACGGCAGGTACCCCATAAGGGACAGGAGTTCTCTACCGACGATGATGTCCAGGAAGTTGAAGAGGATATAGCTATTCAGCAGGCAACAAACCCTCAGCCTTCGCCAAGAACTCGCCCTTTAATAAAGCAGAATTCAACAATCCGGCGGAGGGTTAGCGCACGCGTCGGAACATTTGCGCAAACAGATTCCGATCAGGATAGAGAGAACGAATTCGGCTTGCCAGAATCTGGTCTAGAAGACTCTGGGGTCGAGTCCTCCTCGAAGCAGCCGGAAGCAGAAACCCAAGCTGGCGGAGAAAGCGGTTCAGACGATGGTTCAGACGACGAGGTGACCAGTGATGCAGAAAGTTTCACTCTGAAAGATCGTCAACAAGCTATCAACGAAACCCACCCATTCGGAATCAGGCTGTGGAAACCTGCATTGTACAAGAAAAGTCGTTCAGTAGAAAAGACTGCTGAAGGAGATATACACTCGTCTCCAGGGGGACGGGTGGGAAATATCCTTATTCTAACCAATCTACTGTGGACTATATTTTTCGGATGGTGGCTTGGCCTTGCGGCTCTTACAGCTGCTATCGCTTGTTTTGCCTTTGCCTATTCACCCAGTGCCGTGGAATATGGGAGAGTCTTTTCTGGACTTTCCTGGTATTTAATATACCCTTTTGGCTCCTTCGTACGATTAAATAGCGATGAAAATTATGCAGAAGAAGATGAAGGTGAAGGTCGCAGCATCAGCGAGTATGAGCAATGGCAGAACGGCGACCTAGAGTATGGTAGGCTATTTTTCGGACCCCGTCGCAATCAGTCTCTTGTTGGGAGAAGGCGAAACAGTGTCGATTCGGCCAGTGAACAAGAAAGCCTTCTAGGCCGAACACACAGGGGCAATGCGCAAGAAACCCCCATAAGCCATTCTAAACGGCGTTTGTTTGGCCGTGGAGAGTGGACTCTAGGTCGCGTTGTGTTCTTCGTATTCTTCTATTTCCTTGTTGGGCCCTTGATGCTCTTGGTGTCTCTACTCTGCTGGTTCCTCGTCTTCTGGATTCCAATGGGACGCGTGACCATAATTTTGTTTGATCACCTTCGTCGTCATCCGCTAGCTTTATCGTACCATTCTGACACAACATCTACGCGTCTCAGTCCTGGTTCCTCTTCGTCCATCCTGTTATGCACTTATCGGGCTGCTGGTTTAAGATATTGGAAATACACAGTGGGCGGGACCAACATCTTCTTGATCAACCTTCTTGGTGTCGTCTTATTCGTGATCTTTGATTACTTTCTCCTAGCTAAAACTCTGAATGTTCAGAGTTGGTTGACGCATCCGGGTCTAATTTTTACACTTGCACTCGTTTCTATCATCCCTCTAGCTTATTTTATTGGGCAAGCTGTTGCCTCGATTTCCGCACAATCGTCCATGGGCATGGGTGCGGCCGTCAATGCATTTTTCTCGACAGTAGTCGAGGTTTACCTCTACTGCGTGGCTTTAACAGAGGGGAAAAGTCAGCTTGTCGAGGGCAGCATCATCGGCAGTATCTTTGCAGGTGTCTTGTTCCTTCCCGGATTGTCCATGTGTTTTGGTGCTATCAAGCGCAAGACACAACGTTTCAATGTGAAATCTGCTGGAGTCACTTCCACGATGCTAATGTTCGCTGTAATTGCTGCGTTCGGTCCCACGCTCTTTTACCAAATCTATGGCAGTGTAAGTGTCTATATGCAACTTCAGCTATTTTGAATGCTTATAATTTGGCTAGCACGAACTCAATTGCCGGCCATGCTTCAGCGCGGAATCGGGCAGCGGTGATTGCCGCCGTTGCTACTTCTCCCAAGTCCCTGCCGTTAATGATAGTTTCTTTCGAAAAGCCGTGCAACCTTACTCATGGTTCGCGGCTCTGTTCCTCTTTCTATCATATATCATCGGGCTATGGTTTACACTCAGGACCCATGCCGCCCTCATTTGGGCTACAGAAGCCGAGGAAAAAAAAACCGCGGCCTTTGCTCATGAGCAAAGCCCTTATGAACCGAGGCATCTCCTCTTTCAAAGCGGACAGTCAGGACTTCCTGGTGGAACTGCTGGGCCAAAAGGATCAGTTCGCGACTCTCAACTATACAAACGGATCCTAGGGCAGTCTCTAAAGCACGTTGGCTTGTCAGATGTCGCAGCTGAATCTGGTACAGACCAACCCGAACCAAGTTCCACGCGTGACATGAATACAACTCCCTACCTTGTTCCCCCTCGAACGGAGGGCGAAGCTAAATGCCCAGAGTTCAAAGACTTGAGAGGCATGTCTGGCAAAGAGAACGAGCATTTGATGCGCCAAGTAACAGAAGTCGCAGCAACAGCTGCAGCCGTTGCTGCCCGTGATGCCGCTCGACCTCGGAAGCCTTCTGTCCAGCACTGTACGCTGCGTCAAGGAAGTAAAGGGTCCACAGATCCCATCAAAACTATGTTAGAGGAGCATGATGATGTCGGGCTTGAATGTAGCCACCCGGGCGGTGGACATGATGCACCTAACTGGAGCAGATCTAGAAGCTCCATTATCCTTCTGGTGGCCACTATCCTCTACGCAGTTATCGCCGAGATACTCGTCAATACGGTGGATGTTGTACTGGAGAGTGTCGATATCGATGAGAAGTTCCTTGGAATAACTCTATTTGCTTTGGTGCCAAACACCACAGAGTTTTTGGTAAGTTAATCTTTGTTTCATGCAAATTTAGATTACTTATATACAATATGGTAGAATGCTATTTCATTTGCTATGCATGGCAACATTGCACTATCCATGGAAATTGGTTCCGCATATGTGTTGCAGGTTTGCCTTTTACAGATTCCTGCCTTGGTTCTCTTCAGCGCCATTTATGCACATTTAATAGAACCAGCAGAACTCCTATCAAGGTCATTCAAGTATGTCTCTTTCCTTGCTTTGCTTTCTATTTTTTTTTTTTTTTTGTTCACTGTATCGAACAGAACAAGCTGATCTTTTGTAGCCTAATCTTTCCTCAGTGGGATATGGTTTCGGTTATCCTTTGTGTTTTTCTTTTATCATATGTACATGGAGAAGGAAAGAGCAACTATTTCAAAGGTTCTATCCTGGTACTCACATATCTTGTGGTGGTTATTGGTTTCTATTTGTCTGGTTATAGTAACATGGATACCATGAGTATTGATCGCTTCGATACACTGGCACTAGGTTCCAGCAGCTCCGAGAAATTCCACACAATCGGCAGGTCAAGAAGCGGCCTAGCCTTCTAGTCCATGGAAGGGGGGCGCCCGGGGAGGCTCGGAGGGACTTTTGTTGAAGTGCTAAGACCGTTGAACTGAAAACGCTAGCTTGCAATTTCACCTGTTAAGGTACTTTTTAAACGGAGGACCCATGGTTCAAAACTTTCATCTGTCAAGCGTGTGTTGATTGGTGCTTCCTAGAAGTTGTTCTTGTCTTCTAGAGCATTGACCTGTATGACTGGGACTACAATAATGTTTATTAAATTCAGAGGCATTCTATTTCTATCCAGAATAAATACTCATAGTAGAGCGGATAATGACAGGAATCCGAAAGTATGACAGAATCCATCCACACTTCAACAGTCATTATTATTGCTGTTAGAATAAACCAATTCCTCGCACCTGTGTATGGTGATATGTTAAATAACCTTCCAGGAGTTCACAATTTGGTCAACCTGGGCCCGGTATTCTTGCTGCTTATGACACTGCTCGAGGAAGACCCTATATTTGACGTCAAGTAGATTTTTCTCGTTGACATTGTCCGTTGGTACTATTTTCTTTCCAGGTTTGCTCATACGATCCATAATTTCCCACAGATCTTCCGTGACGCCATCAGTATCGGCACTGGCAGCCTTGGCGCCGAGCATTGCTGCACCATGACAGACGGCAGCATGGATGTATCTAGGAATAAGAACTGGCATATTGCAAGCGGATGCAATGAGCCTCACCAAAATATCATTTTGACATTGAGATCCGGACATAAAAATGGACGTGATGTTGTGACCAGCCTGATTCATGGTCTCAACAATCTGGCGAGTTTGCAGGGCGATGAATTCGAGAGTGCCATAATAATAAACTGCAAGGCCGTCCACTGTTTTGTCACTGGTAAGACCTACCACAGAGCCTGTCATTCCTGAGTCTGCAATGGGTGAGCGATTACCCCAAAGGTCCCCATAAAAAAAGAAATGACGACCCAAATAGGAGACAGTTGGGGCTTTTTGCTCATGGGCCATTTCTTTCAGGTGCTCGTTTAAGTATTCATAGATGTTGGCATTGTATGACTCTGCGATTGATACCGCCTGATTGAAAGCAGGATGCGTCTCAATCACATGTTTGAGTAGTTCGCCCGTGGCTGACTGGCCCCCTTCAGCCATCCAGTAGCCTGGTTGAATCGTATCACGATAGGGACCCCACACGCCCGGGACAAATACAGGATTAGGGGACATTGCTAGATGACAAGTGGAGGTCCCGGCGACAGCTGCAAGACGGGAGAAGGCCTGGGTCTTATCGTTTGTAGCGACATCCGAGCTCAGTTGTTCAGACTCCAAATCGACTTTGGCGCCGACGGTACCAATCCAACCTGCGTAAGCATCGATAACACCACTGCCTATAGCAATTCCAGCAGGAAGACCCAAATCAGCAGCTGCTCTATCGCAAAGTGTTCCGACCAATTCGCCAGCACTAAGATAATCGCCGTTCTGATTCTTGGTTAGCAGTCAAGAATCCAAAAGGGCGAGTATATCCAATAGGTCAACGCAGCTACGTGAAAGAGGGGATCTAAGAAGAAGAAAAAGGGCTCACCACCCTATCAACTCCTCCGACTCGCAAAAAATCATCCTTGGCTAAATCCCCAAGGCCAATTTCTGTCAAGAAATCTTCCTGCCAACCTTTGACGCTTCCATCCACACCAACAGGGACATAACCCTGCTTACAGACGACACTACAAAAACTTCTCTTTTCGTTGCCAGTTGCAATATGAGTAAGCGCATCAGCTAGGTCATAGAACTTGCACTGGTCGAAGAGATCCTTGGGCATGTAATTCTTCAACCATAGAACCTTGGGGATCTCCATTTCGATAGACATCTTCCCACCTACATAACGGAGAAGATTGTGATTTGTGGCATTTATCTTTTCAGTTTCCTCCACAGGGCGATGGTCCAGCCAGAGGATGACATTGCGATCTGAGTCAAAGTTGGGACCTGTAACGGATATTGGTTCATCTGTAACATTGGAGAACACTGATAGTGAGCAGGTTGCATCAAAACCGATGCCTCTTACGGTGTCTGGGTCGATATTGTGTTGGCTGATGGCACGGTGGACGGCAACACAAATGCAATGCCAGATATTGTTTGTCGATTGTTCCTATCCAGAGCTGTCAGCAAGCGCTCAAGGCGATAGCTGAAGAAGGATGTGTCAAATGACAAGTCATACGTAGTAACCCTGTTGAGGCTGCCAAAGTCCGATATTCTCGGATGCTAATCCAACAATGTCACCTCTACCGTCGATAATACAGGCACGGGCGCTTCCAGTTCCAACGTCGATGCCGATATAGTGATCTATGTGGGGTTGGATATCTTCCCGGGCATCCCTCAAGGCCTGTCGAGATGGGCGGCGATAGGGCAGTGAAGTCGTAGAAGTCATGGTGAAGAATTAGGAGAGAATATACGATGGTAGGGACAAATTGTGAGGACGAGGGAATCTTCTTGAAAAATCGTGGTGGCACTAGGAGCTAGAGAAGAAATAATTGTAGATTATGCCCAGAAGTACCAGAGTAGGTGTTGACGAAAGCAGCAGCTTTTGGAAGTTGATGTTACCGTCACAACGCCGGGTTCGATATCTCTGGTATCTTTGGAGACAATTAAGCAGCTACCCCAAGTATACTAAGGTAGATAAATATGCTGTCGTCGACCCAATTCTTCCGGAGGAGTACCTTCCGCAGGTACAGCTGTCAAAGCTGGGAAAGGGAAGGGCAAATCAAATCAAATCATGACCTCATTTCCGCAGTCCCCGTCTTACTCGGAAAGGATGAATATGGGTCCGCCAAGAAGCAGTCTATTTCCTGATTCTTTAGGTAACGTATTTTATCAGCGAGCGGTCCCGGTCACCCTGCATACCCCAATCAACTCTTGATCATTTTCAACCACCAAAATGGCTACCAAAACGCGACATTTATCTCTTTCAAATGAAGACACGATATTGCCTGCAATTTAATCAATAAAATCAGGTCATATTCAATCGATTTCAGCCGCAGCTAAGCTTTATGGAGTGCCTCGGACAACGCTAAGCGCCTGATTAATGGCCGCTCTCCACGCGTTGGTTCAACACCAAACAGTATAAAATTAACACCTATACAGGAAAATAGCTTAAATGGTTTCTTAATACTGATTAACGTGGGCTTTCTCCTAGAATCAAGACTGTACGTGATATGGCCAGTATTCTTATAAAAACCTTAATCAGAAAACACAAGTCTCCTGCTTTATTAAGTCTTACAAAAATATTAAAATACACGCGCAGTTATGGAAGCTATACAGCTACAGAATTTAATTATTTTTACACAAAAAATAAAGCAATATTGCTTTTCCCCTTACCCCTCCCACCTGCTCCAACTATTTAATATTACTTATTTCAGGCTATTAAATATGTATATAGTAACTACGTACTGTTACTAGTAGCTTTGCAGCTGCAGGTTTAGTTCTATACAAACCTAAAAAAAAAAAAAAAAAAAAAATTACTAGACAAGCTATATTTCCAATCTACTACAAGACCACCCTTATTATTATCAAGCATTTAGTTATCAGATTGGACTTCTTAAACACCTTATATAACCAAAGAGTTAAATAGACAGTTAGGTCTTGTTTAAAAAAAAATACAGCAGCAGTGTACAACAAGCTCCCAAGCCCATACTAATTTAATTAGCATTTAATAAGATTACTAAAAGCTTGTGGAATTTAAATGGAAGCTGGCGTCCTTATTAGGCACAAAATAGGGCAACTGCAGGAAGCGAACACTTTTATAAAGTAAATCGTGATACAAAGAAGACTTATAAGTTCAGGAGGTATTAAGATGGAGAAAAAGGTCACAAGCGTGGTTAAGAAGCTGCTTAATTAGATAAGGTGATAGACAAGGATTTAAAGCAACCATGGAAACCCCCCCCCCAAAAAAAACCACGGTGTAATATATGCGGAATTTAGGGATATAATCAGGTAGTATATCCTTTTAAATTCAGATAATTTTATTAATATTTTTTAATTAATTTTGAATGCATGTTTTAGTGGCCATTTGGTGGTTAAAAATGATCGAAGGTATGCAGGGTGACCGGTCGGTGATAAAATACGTTACCATACTACATAACGTAAGGTACAGTAGGTAACATGTACCTAGCCAGTCAATGTAAAATCATCACCTTCCATCCAGATGCTTTCTTTTTGAACTGGGCCACTGCGTCTTTCCATCAGCGCCCATTCAACATGCGTCCCTCCACCATCGTCCTTTCCGTTATCTCGGTGGTTTGCCCTGCCTCTCTCGCCAAGTCTCCAGTTTCTACCACAACAGATGTATTCTACTGGCCCCCTTTGGCTCCCGAGCCTTCGGTTCTCGCTCGCATCTCCCACGATCCGATCACTTCCTCCAAGCCCGAACTAATATCGTACTCCCCTCCAAATCCCACATCCTCCGAGAATAAGAAGACTCAAAGTCCAATTGACCAGGATACGGTCCAGATTGGTCTATATATCCCTACCGCAAAGTCCAAACGATGGGTAGGCACCCTGACCTCGCTTTCCGCTCTGTCGGGGTCCCGAGAACATAAGTCAATTCTCCGGCTTCACTTGAACCCTTCCAATGAGATTTACCATGTCTCCTTAATCCCATCTTCCACTTTGACCGTTTCCTCAACCTCAACTGGCCCTATCGTCGAGCTTGTCCCCAGTGAGCCTGGTCCTCGTCCACACCTTAACCAGCCCATCGTGGTTAGCCCAGATGGTGCAGGTCCCGAAGAAGTCTCTGAGAAAACCCTCTTCCAGAAGTAGGTGTTTGTCTTTTAACTCGTTCCTCCAAGTTTGGTACCAATTATTTTCGTGCCGATGACCACCCTAACATGAGTTGCTTTAGGTATTGGTGGGTCTTTCTCATCATCACATTCTTGGCCTTGTCTGGTGGCAGCGAAGGGCAATAAGGGTATTCACCATCATCATCCGCTCAGATATAATCGGACAGTTTATATTGATATTCATATTATCGACCCATATCATTCCTCCAATGCCATTGTTAAGGCACTTCTCTACGCACGTCTTAGGATATGTCGTACCCTTGGCTATCGGGGTCTAGACCTCCGTACCGGCTATTTACACTTCGACAATGGTTGAGGTCTCCGAAAATCCTAGTTTCACCGAACACAAACCAACGACGGCTGTAGGACTCTCATGCTACGTACATAAAGCAGCGAGTGTTTGCACTCTATCAGAAGTTGTTGGCAATAATCTTGATGATTCTGCTCCGCTGCTTCCTAAGCTGTATACCTCATAGGTCCTCCAAGCCTCAGGGTAGATAATACCTCCATTATGTATAGCATACGACATATCCATTCCATATATTCTGGGGTTGACACTATGAAAATAGTGAGACTACACATCTATAATTGAAGGACGACCTAAAGATTCCATTTATGGGTGAACATATATATAGTTCCAGATTCCACGGTATACACCTGGTTGTAGACTATGGCACCTTGGATTTTGGGTTGGGTATGGAACGAATGAACTCGATGCTGACAGTTTTCTTCCCAGAGGCAGCATGCCTAACCTTTACATATACCACTTAGCTGCTCCTACAATGTGTAAATCATCCATTAGTCTAAATGACCAACTGTTGCGTTTTCCGTTGACCTCTTCCAAATGGACCGACATCCCAGTACACAATCCCCCTGTCCGTAATAGCCACGAGTTCGTTTTCATTATGCGTGAACTGCAGCTTAAAGCAGACAGCATCCAGAGAGAGAACAATAGGCCGCAGTTCAATCATATCGCATCTTTCTGACCGTGATGAAGGTGGATAGAAGCCATTCCCATTCTGTTCAATAAGTGCGTCCGGCTCCAAGGCCCAAATATAGAGGCGCTTCCAGTTTGCCACAGCAATTCGTGTGCCACGTTTCGAAGCAGCAACTTTACAGCCCAGAGAATTAGTTGACTCCTGAAACCCCCAGAGTCGCGCAACAACTGTCCATTCCTGAAATCGCCGCCCACGCTCAAGATTCAATACATGTCCGCAATTTCGAGACTGACAGACAGATTCAGACTTCAGCAGGCAGGCGACAGTCCAATCTTCCGCACGGTGAGTAGCGACACCGAAGGAAAGGTATTTCCACCGGCATAGGGAGCGGTCGTTCTCGGTATGCGTTGAATGTGTACCAAAGAAGGGAATCGCAATAGAGAAAAGAAGGCTCTGGGAATCCGAGAACCGCACCAGACATGAGTTCTCATACAACGTGGGCTGAATGGGGAAGGATGACATATTAATCCTTTGAAACGCTCCGTATAAAGTTTCTGCCCGATAGTAATAAAGCAATTGGCTTGACCTGTCGTTAAATGCAAGGTCTATTACCGAACCCTTCTCGTGGAGTAAGTGACTTCTAGCTAACCTCGCATGAAGATAACTGTCGTCGCGTATATGTTGCCGTTCCCCGTCAACGAGGACACACGAATTGTAGCTAAGTTCTAGACCTTATTAGTATTACCATAGTAAACAAGAAAGAAAGAAAGAATGGTGGGAAGAAATCAGAAAGAGTGCATTGAGAATGCACGCATGGAGCAAACTGATCTGGAAAACGAACCTATTATTCCCGGCGCGCCATCGCCACTCGACTCAGTCAGTGCGGTGTAAAGGACCACTTCATGAATGCAAGGGTCACGAACATGCTGCCAAGATATTGCAAAGGTGTCTTTGTGGGAAGCAGCAATAGCCAAGGGCTCAAAGTCTACCTGATCCGGAAATGTACACACTCGAACAGGAGAATGAGGAAACCGAAAAGAATGGCGGGCGAGATAGAGCCGACCACCATTGGAGCTTGACTGCAGGGCCTGCCTGATGAATGGATGCCCTGTTTCTAAGTCGTCTTCGATTACAGTAGGAGTAAAGCGTTGGAGAACATAGACACCGTCGTCACTATCGAAAGCCGTTTTGAGCACCTGAATTTTCCCTGGTTGGCCCAAAGACAATTTTAATTGAGCTTTATGCTGAATGTCTCCATTCTCAGCCCGGAATAAATGGACTTCTTCTTGGTCTCTGATAACCAAAGCAAGTATTTGGTCGTCGGGGGCAAGCGAAGATGACTTAACATCGAGCACCTTTGCTCCAAATCGAAAATTTGTGCAGCGAGCATGAAATTGCGCCCCATATAGCTGCTGAAATGAACGGTCCACAAGTATCTGAAACAGCTGCTTCGACTGAAATGAGTGAATGTTTGGGTTTAACCCTGGGGTTTGATGAAGATGATGCAAGAGAGCCTCTCGACAACTGGACGCAATTTTGTAGAGAGTGCGACAAGAGAAAGCTGCCTGCAAAAAAGTGGGCGTAGTGGAATGGTGAAGAATAAGTTGTATTAGTTCCGGGGGTAGATCTAGTAGCATGGCATAAATCTCAAGTCACGCTCAAAGTAAGGAAATAAAACTCTCTCCAGCTTGCGATATTCTTGCGGATAGGTTAAATGATTCCAGAATGCAGGTTTCTTGGTGGCTGTTTTCGAATATATAGTATTGTGGTTTCATACAACTTTCTGGTGGGGAACTGTGTTAAGGCACCCACTGTTGCCTACTCCATTGTAACCTATACTTTCACATAATGACTGAAGTGAATTGAACAGATCATCTATTGCAATACCAGGATATCTGTCGACAGTTATTTCTCCACTGTTGATTGTCTAAAATAATTAAAGATCCATCCCTACCAGGCCTTATAACGGCAAATCCAACCTTCTCATTCGCATCCAAAAAATGGTCAGCAACATATGTTCTAAAAGATCTATCTTGGCCTAAACTTAATAGGCGGAGGCATTGTTAGAAGGACAAAAAAAGAAGGGAGAACATCATATTCAGTTAACAAACTTCCCAAGTGGAATGGATACATGTTTACTTGTCATACAGCTTGAAACTCTATGAAGAGGTGAGTTAAAAAATTTAGATAGGAATGTCTGAGTACACATCTTTCTGTTTTAAGAGCTGTCATCATCTTCCATTTGGGAGACGGTCCATTCTAATACACTCTCATAGCACAAGACAAATTGACTTAGGTTCTGCACCATACCAGGCCTCTGAGTACGAAAATCAGCCACGGTCTTTGCAATAAGATCTTCATTTTGTAGCCAATTATCACAGGAGCATTTCGTTGAATTGTCATGTTGATGTGCAATTCTCTCCAAGCCTTGTTGTTTAAGCATGTCCAGGACACTATCAACTGTGCAGAAAGAGCCTGTACGGCCGCATCCTGCACTGCAGTGTACCAATACTGGTCTCTGTTGTTGGAGGTTCGGGCTGTTGCTGCTGTAAGTTGTTGTATTGGCTGTTGCACTTCTCACTTTATCGCACTGTGCAATCAGTTTAAGGAGATGACTTGGCTGCGACGTGGTGCCGAAATCAGGCCAATATGGATACTGTAATTGGGTGACCTCACGCAGCGGCTGAAATGGAAAAGCCGAATGTGATAAGCTAAAATGTCTCATAATAATACAAGGACTGCCAGAATCACCAATGGAGTCTGAACAAGACTTGTCTGGCCAGCTTCCAGACTGATGTAAGCCAGGGGAATCCATATAAATGTATCTCTGGGAAAAGTTGTTGACTTGTAAAGGTCCATAATTTCCGGATTGCCAATAAGGGTGGCACTTGACCTGGCCCTTTTCAATCTCTGCAGTTAGAGAAACGACGACTTGCACGTCTTGTTCCCAGACCACACGCCAAAAATCCTATTATATCAGTAAGTTAGGCTAGATTCTGCATCACACTCCTTTTTATCCCAATCCAAATACTAGGAACGTAGTAGAAGGGGCAAGGGTGTTGAGATGATCTGTGATTTGTGAACTTACATTAAATGTATCAGGCACAGGAGCTTGTGTAGCAATATAGCGTTTGTTACTATATTCGGCTTTCATATAATTTGCATTCACATAGTCACAGTCACCGCGGGGGACATCCTGTAGCCTAACTCTGGAATGGTCGAAAGGATAGACATCATTATATCTGTTTTTTGCTCCCTTTTCAATACCGGCAACACGGTATTTGCCACGAGGGGCATCGACTGAGGTAGAATCGACAGATTTATTGTATGACAAGGCTTGCTTCATACGTTCCAGCTCCCTTTTTTCAATATCTAAAAACTTTTCAGAAACGTTCCGGCCCTTGTCTGCTGGGTCTGCCACCTCACACAGCCAAGTAGGAAGCAATTTTCTTTTGATCTCTGTGAACCCTTTAGGTAGCTGAAGAGGGATTTGACCCACACCGCCAAGAAGATCCATATGCTGGCGTATATTTCCAAAGAATGGGACAATAGGATGAGAGACGTCTGGTAAAGCGCACCCGCCAGAAATTGGAGCACCAGCCGGAAGATCGATCTGCATCGGAGACGGCTTAGAGGATACCCCAGGAATGAGAGATTTTTGTTGTACGAAAGTTGGAAATCGATTAGAGAAGGCATTGAAGCCACCGAGTAGTATCAGCCCCTCGCCATTCCACCCTTCAACTGTAAACTTTTTCAGGACGTTTGTCAATTGAACAGCATCTTTTACATCAGATGTAGCCGCATCATACACGGCGATGTACCGGCATTTTCGCCATCTCGCAAAGCTTCTCTTGTCTGACTCATCTGTGAACGTGTTTTCTAATTTTTTAGTATCAAACGAAGGGCGCTTGAGTAAAGTGGTTGGGATACAAAGATTCAATGACCCTTTAATATTCCCTTTCGCAAAATGCGCAAATGGCCTCACATCTAACAACATGACATCATGTTGGTATGATTCAAGGAGCTCTGCACAGTGCTCAGCAGAGACGGCATAGTAGTTCCCCAAATTTAACTCCAACGAAGAATTCGAACAATCTGAAGTTAGTTTCTGTTTGTTCGGATCACGGTTTAAGGTAAGTGCATAATTTGAGGATTCTTTGCGTTCGTCGGGCCTCAATGTCGCCTTCAAGACGCCCGCCTTATCGGACACCGTCTTCTTAGGTAGACATTGCGATTCTGGATTAGTGATTGAATATTGGGAGTAAAATGACGTATCCCGTTTCTTTCTCGAATTTACACAGCTGTCCACACTGATTGAGAAATAACTGGATCCGGAACCACTTGGAGCTGTCTTGGGGGATTTGATGTTGGGACTGCGCGGAGACGGATGGGGATCGTATAAAGGGAAAAGGGCCGCTGGATTCGAAGGGCCTGCGCGTTGCAGATTCGGGGACTCTGAGGGCCACGGAGAAGAGGGTGATCTTGGGCCTGAAATAGCAGACATGGTTCCTCTCAAAGATTTCCTTTTCTTATTTCATTTGATATCTTTCCTGATGGTTCGGATAGTATAATCAAATTTAGAGCCTCTTTGCCATTTCGTGAAGATCCGAAATGCTGCGCGTCTGGTTAAAGATTCCCTTAAACTTTGAGCTGTACGACAGTTGCCGAATTTTTCCCCATCAAGGCTAAATGCAATCTGATGACAATCAATGCTCTATAGAATGGAAAATAAAAGAGAGGTGGTAGGAGAAGAGGGGGTATAAGGTAAAAGGTGGTGATGGAAATAGCGTGGCGAGTACGGAGTACAGGAGATAAATTGACGTCAAAAAGCCTGCTGTCTCTCGAGGACTTCTAGTGGATATATTCCACAACCCACAAGAAAAAGGGGTGATGTCTTCCGGCACTGCAGGTAAAGTGATATATGACAAAACCCCAAGATTAGGCATTAGAAAAACGAAGGATACAAGATAAACGGTAGAAGTTCTAACCAAAACGGTGGTTGTGGGTAGTCTCATATAAGGGGAGCCGAAAATAATCGCAGAGAGGCGCTCTGTTGAGCCAATCGAGGCCTTGAAATAGGGAAAGTGGGGTGGGAGGGGCCTACCTGATATCACTGACCCACCACCGTTATCAAACATAGAATAAGCAAATTTTCTCTTCCTCCATTCTTTTGGACATATATAATGGGCAAATGAGAGAACAAAGTGATTCTTTGGGTATGACGTTATGAGGTAGGCAAACGGCGGCAAAAACGTGCAGAAAGAGGAGAAAAAGAGCCTAAAAGAAATCATGTACCTCAGCGACCGGTCTGGATCTAACCAAACCAAACAAGCAATGACGAGTGGCAACGAACCTGGACTGTTCTTCTAGGTGACTAGTTACCTAACTAATGAATGTCCACTATTAGTTAATATGGATTATCTCATCGTGTCTAACAGTTAACTAACTGGTTAGTTAACTGGTTAGTTAGATGCATTCGGAATTTCTGAGAATTAGCTTCATGCTGCCTGCTAATGTCGGGATTGGTTGCTTTTACCGATTACAGTAGGTAGATACGCCTTGAGGACGCCTATTTGCTTATACGGAGACTGCTTCGTCAGTTATCATATAACAGTTACAATTATTCCGATGGATAATATAGTTTTCATTCGGAACTTGTTTTCCCCGGCTGTTAAACTTCCCAATATCCTGTTTCCTGGCACAAGATAGCTTTATATCATTTATCTTAAGGGCGCTTCTTAGGCTGGCATGAATTAAGCAAAGTGCTAGATGGATATGTTAGTTTGGAATAGAGCCTGGAAAGAGTGGCCAGGTCCTAGGTAGGTACTAGGCGCTACTTACTGCCGAAGTAACATGATGAATACCCAACATGGAGAGATGCTTGAACACCAGTACCTACCGCCGTTTGGCTAACTTAGGGCAAGGAAGAGCTAGATTATTTACTAGATAGTGTGTGAAGGCCCAGATTTATAGTTTCCCATCGGGCTCGCCCTTGAATCTCTTTACCCGCTTCTGCTCCCAGTCATCCAGATCCTTGGCCATGAGCCTCTGCCAGCAAAAGTTAACAATTTATTTTGATCAAGTTCCTTCATAATTCAACAGCTTTTCTAACAAATATCAATACTCACATAATATTCCTCTCTTTCGTCTCCGATAATTCTCCTCCGAGGATTTCTCTTGATACCCTCTTCTCCATCCGGGCCCTTGAGACCTAAGCTCATCGCCTCCTCTTGATTTAGCTGCTTGACTTTGCGGTCGTATCGCTCATATCTCAGAGCCGTAGCTGGTGTTAAGACAAACGACCCAGCAACTATTATCATAACGAAAGGGAGACCAAACAAAAGAAAGGGATGCTTGGGAAGGCTAGTTCTATATGCTGCACCAACCCGTTCCCCAAACGAAGATGATGCATTTGTTGCCCGTCGAAATGTTTTAGCCTGAAATACAGGCATTGTCGTAGTTTATCTTCGTCACCTGATTATTTTAACAGTTGCTTGGTAGGCTGATAAGATCAAAACTTCATGGAATTCTCACTAGGTCAGGGAACTCGTTTCATGAGTGAAGGAAAATTCAGTACTTTTTTCGAGGCGAAGTAATGGACAATGCAGTCGGTGAAATATAGGTCCGACATTGCTGGATTTGGAAGCACGAACGGGAAAGGACTTTTTTTTAAATAAACAATGAACTGAGCCACAGGAAAGCAAAATATGTATTTTGAAACAGTGCCCTTCCTTGTCAGATAACAGTTTAAACTTTCAGCTGCTATTCTCCAGACTCCAACCTCTCGAGCGGTCATCATAACCAGCGTTAAGCAAAACTATCAAAGACAATCACCGAACTAACCTACGAAGTACATTCTCTTCTTCCCTTAGGACAAAAAGAAAGACCCAGCTACTCGATGGCTTCCGCGAATTCTAACACCTTGTTCGGTGGTGGTGATTTACGACCGACCACGAAAACCTCCGGTCTCTTGCCTACAAACAACTCAACAGGCGTTTTCGGGAATATTTCCACCTCACAAGCCCCGTCCAGTGCATCTGCATTTGGAGCACTATCGCAATCTCAGCAGCCACCTGCTCAGTTTTCGATGCTTGGACAGAGTCAGACGCAAGGTACTGTGACGCAATCGTCACGGTCCTCCAGCCAAACAACTCAGCCTGCATTCTTTAATAGCTTGTTGGAGCGTGGTAAAAAAAGGCCCCTTTCTGCCGTTGGACAAGGCAGCAATTTTGAACAATTGCCCAGTCTTCAGTTGGGACTTGATGATATCCGGAGGAAGGCCAGAGAGCTTGGCACTGGGGGCTCAAATGATCCGCAGTCGCATGGATCAAGCAGTAAAGCGTAAGTCAGATTGTCATAATATGTATTTATATCATCTATGAAATGTTTCTGATTTTGCTTATTGCAGCCATTACCTACTAGCAGCGTCGGGTATCTCTCCCGGTCATGCGTTTCGAGACCTCAAGGATTTAGGCTCCCAGTCACCGACGGGAGTGCGCCCAAAGGAACAGGAAGCTATATTTGATCCAGACAATCAAAAATACCTGCGATGTATACAGCAGCGCGGTCGCCAAGTGATGATTGCCGAAAGTCTCGCTCGGACACATAAAGATTTCGACGCATTCTTAGAGGGGAAAGTAGACCTAGACTGGGAGGAACAACGCCGCAAGATCTTCCAACACTTTGGTCTAACTCAAAAAAATGAAAACACCGGTGATACAAAGGGTTCATTTGGCCGGTCACTGAATCAGTCAAAACAATTCGACCCTAAATTGGCCCATATCCCTTCGAGCATGTCTCGTAGAAGTGTCTTTGGACGCTCAGGGTTGGAAAAATCGGTTATAGGAACGCCTGGAGCGGGAGCAGCTAGTCGTCAACTTTTCGAAGACCCCGCTGAACGCACCGAAGGTTCAGGTATTCACTCTTCAGACCGTCGGTTTTACCGGGAGAAGATAGGCCAATATGCAGTTAAAGTCCAGATGTTAAACTCTGCTAGGCTCAAGGCGGAAACTTTCCCCATTCTTCATGAATTTGCAGAAGTTGAAACAAATGTTGGGGGGGATGTAAGTTGCAATCCTTGCAGTAGATCTTCTAGTCAGCTAATATATTAGGTTCCTCGTCAACTTTTTGATGCTTACCGAGCCTTGATAAGCATCGTTGGAGAATCTCCGAAAGCTTCAAGTGCATCGGAAGCTGTGACAATAAAAGAGCGTCAATTTGCTGAGGAGTATTTGGACGAAGCCCCAAATTCACGCCGAGCAACGAATCTGAGAAAGCGCATCGTTGAGGGCTCTAGACTGTTCCTCGAGAACTTGTTCTATAACGAGGTTGAAAACATGATCTCTAAGAACCCTCGTGAAGCCCAGCTTGGAGGCATACCGACTGTTATTAATAAAGTTCGCGCTTATATTAGACTCAGAGCAGTAAGAAAGGACCTTGCACCTGATGGGGCTGAGCTACAAATAGTTGGCCAGGATTATTGCTGGATTCTGGTATTCTATCTCCTCAGGTGTGGATTCGTTACTGAGGCAGCAGAATATGTAAGCCAAGATCCTGGGTTCCGATCCCTGGACCATAAGTTTGTTACATATATGACAACATACGCGCAAAGTAGACGATTGCCGAGAGATATGCAACAAAGGATTAACGGCGAGTACCAGCAACGGTCCCGCAACGCTCCCGACAATACGGTTGATCCTTATCGGATGGCCTGCTACAAGATTATCGGGCGCTGTGAGCTTAGCCGCAGACGCTTGGAGGGGGTGAATCAAACGGTTGAAGACTGGATGTGGCTGCAATTTTGCCTTGCCAGAGAAGATGACCGAGCTGAGGAAGTTGCTGGTGATGTTTTTGGACTTGACGACATCCAAACAGACATAACCGAAATTGGACAGCGTGTCTTCGGCAAGGGTCAAGAGGGGCCTGGTGGCTACGGAACTTTCTTCCTTTTACAAATACTAGGGGGAATGTTTGAACAAGCCGTCTCTTACCTTGGGTTTTATGCTCCAGTTAGTGCTGTACATTTTGCAATTGCCCTCGCTTACTATGGTCTTCTTCGTGTATCCGATTTCTACACTTCTGGCGAGGAAATCTGTGAGTACTCTTACTTTTTGTTCCGCTGTTTTCTTGGGTTACTAATAGAAACAGTATCCTATACTGTCAAACAGTTTCCACAGATTAATTTCTGCTATCTTGTCACTCATTACACAAGGGAATTTCGCACGGGCTTCGTCGAAGCAGCGATTGACTACTTTTCTTTACTTTGCCTCAATGCTGACCTTCCAGGGTCATTGGGCAAGTCCCAGGCTTCTGTGTGCCACGAAGCTTTGCGGGAATTTATCTTGGAGACTCGGGATTTCGCCAAACTGCTAGGTGACATACGGTCTGATGGAACGAGAATCAAGGGATTGATTGAAACACGAATTAACTTGATCAAATTGATCAATCAAGATGAGTTTCTGAAAGCAATCACTGTACAAGCGGCGGCTGTCGCCGATGACAAAGGATTGATCACGGATGCTGTGCTTTTGTATCATCTAGCTGAAGACTATGACCGCGTTATTGATATTATTAATAGGGCTTTGTCCGATTCTGTGGCTGTTGAGTTAGGCGGCGCAGCCTTGAAGTTGCAACCTTTACGGCCACGATCCCACCTGGGGGACAATTTCCAAGGTTTGGGGCAGAATACACCTGCTGAGCCAGGCAGCAGTCTCAGCCTGACAGCAGTGGAGGATCCAGTTGTTTTGGCAAGGAATATGATCGAGCTTTATAATACAAATGCCTTGTATTACCAGCAGATTCGTCAAGTCAATCGTGACACATGTGGCTTATTGCTTCGTATGATGGAAGCAAAGGCGGAAGTCAAGGCAGGGAAGTGGACATTGGCCCTAGATGTGAGTCCCTCACTTGTCTGAATCTTCCCATTATTTACTAATAGTTAATATTGGTGCAGGCCATTAATGCGCTGAACATTCTTCCGTTGCGTGCGAGAGGCTCTGTCCCGCTCATTCGAAGTGCAGCTCAAGCATTTTCATCCTATCCCCCCATCATTTCACGTAATGTCGGGCATATTATAATGTGGAGCATTACATGCATCGGCCACGAAAGGCACCGGTTAGACTCTGGGGCTTATGAAAATGAAACTAGGCAAGGATTGGCGGAAAACTTACTCGTCATGGCTAAAGATTTAATGATTTTCTCCGGTATGGTTAAGTACAAATTACCACCAAGGGTGTATGAGACTCTTGCTCGCGCCGGGGCAGACATCGGGGCATATTAGAAGAAGTCTAATCGCAGGGGATGAGTATACTCAGTGTTTGCTAGCTAGTTAAGTATTTAAATTTAGTATTTCATCCTACTTGTATCTAACTGCTAGGGCTGAACACATTCTCCGATAGTTAGAGGATTCTTACCTGGCTCTTTGAGAGACAGTTTATGCATATGCATGGCTAGATGAATACTTTGTAATGAACAGAAGTAGGGGTCTTATTCCGCGAAATTTCCCACAATATCGCAGGCAGTGTCGATGATCTAGAAAGGCCTAGCTTCGTAGTGCCGTGGACGCATAGCTTACCTTCTAGCTAGTAGGCACAGGGTACAGTATATAAAATGATACCTAGCATTTGTGCAATACTTCCCCTTCTGCCAATGCACGTCTTGGTTGTACTAGTATCTACAACTAATATATGGCGGTGTCTGTCATATATTGAACTGAGCAGATTGGAAATTCGGATGTGGGGCGTCCCGATCCGGATCTGCGCAGGTGTCTCTGCACCATTTTGAATAAGCAAGAATCAAACATACTATGCCACTCGACATGGACTATGGACATTCCAGCACCTCTGATGCAAGCTCAAAATCATCAACTCCGTGTCCTGATATAAACGCATCTCACGAAGTGGATTCAGTGCAGGTAAAAGATGGGGTACAAGTTTCATGTGATGGAGAAGTGGAAGCAAATAGTCACGGCACCACATCTCTTGTCTTGACAACCAAAGGCGAAAAGCCTCCAAAAATCACAGAAAATGCCATTGAGAACTCTGTTGAAATGATACATGATACAATATCGCTCCGTCTCGGCGGATCAAACGGCAGTTGCCATGCCTCGTTACAAAATAGCCTGATCAACAATCCACCCAATCTGGCAAGAATACGGCAAGTGATGTTTGAGTGCAAAGATCCAATAGAGATAAGCCTTAAAGAATTTGACACATACTGGCCATTCATTGATAATGTTTGGGTTAAACAAAGGTCTAATTCCAGCAAAGAGGGTCATTGTACTACTGACTATTACATGTGTCGTCTGCGACGCCCAACTCATCGCACGTCAGAAACACGCCCTCTACCAGAGGGGAGGCGGCCTCGGAAGAAAAGAGTTCGGGAAGGCGGCATTTGCAATTTTCAAATCAAAGTCGTTAGGTTTGAAGGTGCATATTCGACAGTGACCATATCAAAGACACCTGGGAGCAGCTACGCACACTCGCATGACCTCGATTACATTGACAAAGTAAAACGAAACTCTGGACTTATGGAGTTTGCTCGGAGAGAAGCTGTTAAAGGGTATTTACCTTCGTCTATATATACAAAATTTCGGGAAGAGCCCGAGAAGCTTTTCGAAGCTGGGGGTAAATTCTGCACCGTTACAGATGTCCGCAATATTTCCGCCAAATGGAGGATACTAAACCCGGAGGTTAAGCTCATGCCACATGATGGTTATGAATATCAAAAGGGACACGGGATCGTGAGGTCAAGCGGAGACAGCAATGAAAAAAGCTTAGCAAATTCGACGCCGGCAGAGGTGAATATAAATCCACCATTACCAACAGATACATTACCATTTCCTCAATTCTCCTTACATTTCCTTGATCCTTATCTTCCTAAGCAAGATGAAAGACGCCAGCTTCCACACGTCACGTTGTCTTATGCATCCTCTATGGATTCAAAAGTATCGCTTCTTCCCGGAATGCAAACGGTATTATCAGGACCTGAAGCCAAATTAATGACCCATTATTTGAGGTCACGTCATGACGCAATACTAATTGGAGTTGGAACTGTTCTCGCCGATAACCCGGGGTTAAATTGTAGACTGGAGGGTGCTGGTGGATTTGGCGGACTTGGACGAATGTGGCAGCCACGACCAGTGGTGATAGACCCCACCGGGCGATGGCCCATCCATTCTGACTGCAGAATGCTGCGGACAGCAATGGAAGGCAAGGGCAAGGCGCCGTGGGTGGTCGTGTCTCCAGGTGCTCAAATCCATCCTCAAAGGTTGATAATGTTGAAAGGATACGGGGGCGATTTCCTTCGCATTGTGGAATACAACCAAAGGTGGCGCCTGCGATGGGAAGGTATCCTGCGCGCACTAGCATCTGAAGGAATCAAGAGTATTATGATTGAGGGAGGCGGAATGGTTCTGAGCGAGCTGCTGAATCCTGAGTACACTGAGTTTATTGACTCTATCATCGTGACTGTTGCTCCCACGTATCTGGGCAGTGGAGGCGTGGGGGTGAGTCCAGATTCCAAACGTGATAAGCAAGGCAAACCAAACGCTGCTCTCAATCCAAGGGATGTGAAGTGGATGCCATTAGGACAAAACGTCATCATGTGTGGCAAGATCCGAACTGTGCCTTCTGCTTCACCTGAGGGTCCTAATGATACTAACGCTGGTTAAGTTTTAATACCTACGGAATTTATACTCAGCAATATGAAGTAAAAATAAAGGGGAGGAGGATGAATCATACAATATCCACTCCGTGGTTTGGCAAGAGGAATGTATTAATGCTTATAAATGAGTGGAATGATAATGATACCTGGAAGTTTAGGACTTCCCAAAAGGATGTGGGCCTTTGTCACAAGTATAGCTTTTGCTTTTCATAGCATGCGTTAATCTCAATTATATAATATATTTCCCAGCATATTAGAGTAGAAAGAATGGCTGTTTTCCTGGCACAGATCTTCAAAAAAAAAAAAAAAGTCCAACTAGTGGGTAAAAGGAAGTATTAAAAAGGGTGAATTTTTTATGACAGGCAATCAGTAAGCATCCTTTATATTGCCCAAAAAAAAGCCATAATGTGGGATTGTCGTGTATTTCAATGAGACAAGAAACAAAAAGAAAAGACATCAATAAAAGAAGGGCCCAGGAGATAGGATGAAAGTTGTCCTGGTACATCTGGAATGTTAGCCACAGGTGATTTTTAGCGCGTGGTGGTTCTGTCCTTTATTTTATTATTATTATTATCACCATGCCTGTCTTCCAACCAACAAACAATAACAATCAGTGAGCTGTGGCGTTACATCCCCTAGTTACTGGCCTCTGTTTTTTTTATTTTTATTTTTTTTTTTTAGGCTGCTCCTCTAGCGGCACAAACGCTCAGGCTCTTGTTTTTCTGTTTTCTTTTTCCTATTTTCATTCCTCCTTGTACTTTGCCTTCTTAACCTAATTTCTTTAGCCTCTACCAGCTTCACTTCACCCTTTTGGTTCCATCTTCCCTCTAAAACAGCCATGCCTCCTAAAAAGAGTACTTCCAAATCCCCGGCAAAAGCCACAAGTGCATCCAAAAGTTCCACAAACACCTCAACAGGGGCAACTACTGTGGCTAAAACCTCAGCTAAAGGCCCCCATGCGAAAACCAATGCGAGTGCTGGGAAATCCGCAGTGGCTAGCAAAAAAAATGGTAGCACCATTCCTAGAAGACGTCCAAAGCCGCGCCCACAACAGCCCTTAAAAAGCGCAAGGCCGAAGATGTTAGCAAGGAACCAGCTCCCGATTCCAAAAGAGCCCGTGTCGCAAAGCCTCGTGTTACGGAAAAACAAAAATTGGTTATCAATCAAGCGCCGTCTGCCCGCCTAAATGTCTACGTCTGTGGCGAAGGCAGCTCAGGTGAGCTCGGTCTTGGGCCAGAGAAGAATGCTGTTGATGTGAAACGGCCGCGCCTTAACCCTCACTTACCGGCAAGTAGTGTCGGCGTTGTGCAAGTTGCTGTTGGTGGCATGCACTGCGTTGCTCTTACGCATGATAACAAGGTTCTTACCTGGGGTGTCAATGACCAGGGCGCGCTTGGGAGAGATACGACGTGGGAAGGTGGGTACAAAGACATTGGGGACAATAAGAGTGACTGTGATTCGGACTCAGACGATGATGGGCCTGCCCTGAACCCGCATGAGTCTACACCTACTGCTATTCCGTCGGAGGCTTTCCCTGATAATACCGTCATCGTCAAAGTCGCCGCTGGTGATAGTTCCAGTTTTGCCCTCACAGATGATGGCCTAGTCTACGGGTGGGGAACGTTTCGAGTAAGAAATTCTCTTCCTCTTATCAGTCGGCGCTACTGACAATACAACACAGAGCAACGATGGTATCCTAGGTTTTGATGCCAATAACGAAGTTCAGAATACCCCGATTTTAATACCTTCGTTGAAGAAGATCAAAAACCTTGCTTGTGGTGATAACCATGTTCTTGCTTTGAATGACAAGGGCGCTGTATTTTCATGGGGATCTGGCCAGCAAAACCAATTAGGTCGCCGAATTATCGAGCGCAACAGGCTGAATGGCCTTCAGCCGCGGGAATTCGGTCTTCCCAAGAACATTATTCACATTGCTTGCGGCTCGTTTCACTCTTTCGCCGTTCACCAGTCCGGAAAAGTTTACGCCTGGGGGTTGAACAGTTTTGGTGAGACTGGTATCCGAAACGGTGCTGGCGATGACGAGGCTGCCATAGTTCACCCCACTATTGTGGACTCATTGTCTGGGAAAAAAGTCTCTCAGCTTTGTGGTGGTGCTCATCATTCCCTTGCTATTGCCAATGACGGTCAGTGTCTTGTATGGGGTCGATTGGATGGTTATCAAACTGGCATAAAGATCGACTCTCTTCCGGACGAGGCAGTCATTAAAGATGAGCGCGGAAGACCTCGTATCTTGATTGAACCAACCCCTGTTCCAGGGATCAAAGCAACCGTCGTAGCAGCTGGATCAGATCATTCCCTCGCCATTGATGCTGATGGTCGTCCTTGGTCCTGGGGCTTCTCTGCTACATACCAAACAGGGCAGGGTACTCAGGATGATATCGAGGTAGCAACTATTGTGGAAAATACTGCTGTTCGTGGCAAGAAACTTACCTGGGCTGGAGCTGGCGGTCAATTCTCTGTGTTTACAGAGCCAGCAAACCTGTGAAAGGTAGTCTATTCTTTTTCAAAGAAAAGCAAGGTGAAAGTACAGTAGTGTTTCCAGGCTCTATTTGCTAAGAGACCCTTGTGGTGCCTATTCTGTTATCTAAAAACAAGGCTCGAACTTGAACTTGTCCTTAATTTGTGGCATTTTAGTGTTGAACGTTGTTTAATTTTATTGCTCACAGTGTGGTGGTGTTAGAAGCCTATGGCTATAATATATTAGAACGTTTCATTCAACGGACCATCGCTCTCCGAGTAAATTTGGCGTAGCGTAATAGCCGGAGTAGCCTGCCTACTCCGCCTTGTAGGAGGCCCACACCACGGAACATGCCCTAGGAATCGGGTGTTCTCAATAAGAATGCTCTGCCATGGCTATATAGTACATACATTCTACCCCCTCTCGACCCTTAGCCCTGAGCAAGTACTACTTTTTACCCATCCATTTACTTTTGCTGAAGGCTAACCCCATTCACCTGTTCCTCCAAGAGTGCGTCCAGATCATCATCTGTGACATGTTGATCAATTGTATGCTGCACTTCGTTATGAGCTGGCATAGATTTTTGGAGATTATAATCACTGGTTTCTCCGGGCGGTTGTATCCATGTGTGGTGTACTGAGCGGAATTGCACCTGGTTGGGCGCGACACAGCTTGCACCTTCTGATTCGTGGGGAGTCATTCTCAATTTGTCATATTTGTCCACCAGTGTCTTGGATGATGATAAAGGTGACTGATTTTGTAAGTCAATTATCTGACGTTTTGGATTATCCCCTTCTATCCACTCCCTTCGCCTAGACTGTAAGTGCTTGGAATGACCAAGTTTTTCGATTATAGCTAAGCCGTCGGCAAACTTTGCCCGTGGGAATAGGTCATCCAACCATAACTGGTAAAGGTTCAGCAAGCGCGCTGCATCAGAGAACTGTCAACAGTGATAATAAGCATAAGTTCTTGATTAAACTGCAGCGCATGTCTAGAAAGAAGGTATACCTCGTGTCCTTTTCCCTTGAACTTCAATTTTTGCCTCGCCATGCGGCGTAGTTTTGGTATCCCAGCCTGTGATAAAAGACTACCATACATAAGCTTCGCATCGACCATAGGTGAGGCTACAAAACATACCGACTCTCGTCTAACTTAGCAACAGGCTGTCGTTTCCTAGTGACTTTTACCTCCTCTTCAAGCCCTAACTTCAAGCCCGGAGTCTCAGGTGCGATAGATGATCTAGGTGCATTAGCACCGGTATTTGCCGGCAGCTCCTGTAATATCTCGTCTAAGCCAACATCATAGTCGAAGAGGTCGTTGATGTCTTCTGGCGAGTGAACATTGGGAGTCTCAGGATTAGTTCCATCCATCATTTTTTATAAGCCGAATCCTGGGGTATAGACTGCGATTTTGGCTTTTTGATGGGGCTCCTGGAGGAGAGGGGACTTTTACTAGCTATAAAATAAGGAGTGCTGCGTAAGGACCTTTTAAGGGAATAGCTACCCGTGACGCGTTTCGATATATCCAAATACGGCGGTGAGTACCATGGAAGTCGCGTCCTGTTTGGACAATCATAACCGGCTAATTAAAATTGACCTCAGAAGCGGGCCACCTTTCCCATACAAGTTCACAATTTTTGGCTATTTCTTATGCCACCATTTATATTACTATAAGTTGTTATAAAAGTTGTAATTTATATTAAGTCTGTATACTTTTATCTATAATAACTTTAAAATTTTCATCTAGCATGCAAGCCTATGTATCAGTGCTAATAATATTTAAAAAGCTCTCATATAAATTTATTCAATGTATTTTAATTACAGGATTAATAACTGGGCTAAAATCTAGACATTAGGGAAAAGAAATTTTTATATTAAATAGAGACATATGATATATATTTATGGTTGAGATAATTAGAGTCTTAAAAGCGTTATTGTTTTCTATGCAATACAGCAGTCACCTGCTGGCCTACATGGCTTGCTCGCTTTCCAGATACGTTAGCTAGTTAACTAACTAACTTATTACTCATCATCTTAGTAAGCCCAGCAATAATCACTGCTTGGCACAAGTTCAACTCCGCAACAACCCCCAAGGCCAATTTCAGACAGCACAGTTGTTGCTATCATTCTTCAGCTCTGAAATTGGCACAATGACGGCCGATCCAAAAACTGCACTTGTGCCCCCTAAGAGAACTAATACTGACTACCCGGTAAGACATACTTTCTATCTTTAAGGTGTAATGCCATAGCTAACTGCGTTCACAGCTGATTGACTCTGACCCGTACGTTTGTTTACCTTAGGCGTCAAGCGATAATGAAATACTCACACTACCAGGCACCTGAGGCGGGTATTTGGATATGCGAGGCCCTCAGACTATATTATTGCTGGTGGAGCTGCTGCCGCCTCTCCTCTTGCATTCTGGGCCATGGAGAGAGTAAGCCCTTCGCATGTAGGCAGGGGAGGCTTTGCTCCCGTGATGAGACTAGCAACAGCAATCGGCATCATTGGAGGCTTGCACATCCTTTACCAGAGATCTTGCAGTACGTCACCATCCGAATTTACACTGATAGTTGAAATCAGTGTGCCTCTTTTTAACTCACATCAATATAGATCGCTTCTATGGATTCACCGAAAATTCGAGAGAGGCTGATATGGATATGAGGGAAATGGTGGACAAAGTCAAGCACGGCGAGCCTCTTTACGGGTCCTCGAAGGTATCGTCTTACTTGCAAGGGGTTGCGGCCAGGAACTCCCGATTCTCGGAACTCTTCATCCACGTTATTCCATGGTTCAACATTGTTAACCATGACCAGGTATGGCTTTCCTTGTTTCGCCCTTTTTTAGATCATTTGATACAATGTTGGACATGTCGAACTAACACATCTCGAAGCATGGGGTTGATACAGCTAAATATTATCAACAAGCCGAGCGAGAGCTTGAGGCCGACCGCCTGGCAAGCGCCAACTCGGCATAAACCCAAGATCAGTATGAAATGTAACCATCTGTCCATTCACATAGACTCAAAAGCCAGTCTTGAAAATGTGTATTCTAAGTTCTCCCAGCGCTATTATGATCTTTTCAAAAAGTTCTCTATCATGTAAGCATATTTGTAAACCTTGGTAAATCGTTTTCTCTATCAGCTTATGAAGAGCCTTGAGTAAAACTGTCTCACCACTCTTGCGATTTTCAACCTGTGCAACTAAACCCCTCCAATGCCAGCAAAATCTGTCTTGAGTTCTCGGTTCTTTTTAGGACGAGGTTTGGGGGCTATTTAATGGCTTAGCAGATCGCTTAATAACAGCAGAAGTATATCATCAATCACCCTTCTCGTTCTCTTGTATATAAAAGCGTCGGAGTAACATAATGGCCTCTTTAAAGAACAATCCACCATATACTGGATAAGGCGGATCTACTGTGTGGCTAAGTCAAGTCAGAACAGTTTTCATGTATGGGGAAACCACAGGATAACAAACTCAGAATGCAGTGATAGGATACTCCCTGTGCCTCCAAACCGCTCATTACCACAACCAAAATAAACTGCTCGAATTTGGTACTGTCTTAAAACCGAAGCACACATAATGCATGGCTCAACTGTAACATAGAGGTCTGTTAAACGGAGTTTTGAGCGAGGATATGTTTGAAGCATTTCATTAATAGCAATGAACTCAGCATGCCTTGTACCCTAGTTGAAGATATGTTAGAAAGGAGAGAAACCTGAAGATAGGCGCTTCCACGGGTATAGACCAAGAAACCCCGTATAAGTAGAGGTAGAAGTTAAATGTGACCAATTCAAATTTCTCCAGCGTCCCCATGTACTCTAATAGTATTTTATGTAGGCATGGCAACCTACATTCATGGACTTGTTTGTATCATTCATCCCAGAGCCGACTATTCTATTGTCATACACTAAGACACACCCCACTGGTGTTTCACCAGCTTGGAGTGCCTTTTCTCCCTAGTATAGTCATAAGTATTATAGATGCAACTGTATAGTATAAAGGAAGATTACCATCAATAGCGCCTGCGTCATAAAATAGGCATGTCTCGAGTCCCGTTCCCACAAATTAAGGGGATTTTTATTAGGGTTAGCTAGGATATATTCAGACATTTGGGACACACTCCCGATTGTCAAAATAACAAATTAACAACCTTTGTCAGGAGTGGGGTTAAAAGATACTTCATCAAGTACTAATAGATCTGTAAGACTGATGATTTGTACGAAATACAGAGCAAGTCACTTAATATTCCACAATTTGCGGCTAGTTCAAGTTAGTCTTGTCTCGAGGGTAACGGAAACCGCTCATAGAAAAATCATTATTAATCCATATTTATTTAACTTTAAAATTTGACCTATTATTAACAATAATCTAGTAACACTGATTGCCAATGCCTGTACAGTGTGCTATTCAATGATATTTAACCATTCTTCCCACAAAAGTCGAGAATTTCTAGTGCTGCCTAGTCTAAGTACAAATTTGCGCAGAAATCACTCAAGCATTATAATACTTAAGAGCAATATCTCTATAAACTAATTAAGATACTCTAGCTGCTTTAGATTATCTAGATGCTAGATACTAGATATAGACTTCGAATGTGCTAGGTATATAGATATGGAGTGTTTGGTACCCTATGCTATCTGGGAATAAAGTCGCAAGTCCGCCCAACTTGGCTACCATAATAAAGTGAAGTATCCTCGTCTACGTCACAATTTTTATAAGTACCCAGATGAGACCAGATCAACTTTTGAACGATCCACGGGACCTGTAACTTGGTTTGGAAACAGGTACTGCTGACTAATAAGATACACGCAGGCTCCTCCTGCACATACTAGTAACCACTAATTAAGTACATGTTATGTAGTGAGTTGTTTTCTACCTATTTTGTAATACTAATTAGTCTACTCCGTACATATAAGGGTATACAGTAAAACACGGATATAAGCAACGAAAGCGGTTCGGCTCTATATTTGCTTATATTAGGATTTTGCTTATATTGAAAAAGCGGCTATGTATATAGATATATATAACCTCATATTACTCCACTGTATCATACTGAACTGAAGAACGCTTATATCGACCAATAATTATTTTATAAGGTATAAGCTACACCACATGCTCAAATAAAGAATGACCGGTTATCTGCCCGACGTTGTGCCAGCTTTTGTCTGTAGAAGGAGCCTTTCCTGTCGTACAAGAAGCCGGATAAGACCCTTATCTCTATCAACCTGCTGTTCCTGATAAAGGAGCAATTTATTCAAACCCTCCAATGCCCCCGTAGCTGTAATTGCTGGTAAAGGCTGTATATATCCATCTCATCACTATCCACAGTTTCGACCGGTGCAATCTGACATAAAACCGCAAAATTAATATCCATAAAGCTATCATCAACGTGATCGTCTGCAGGATTCAAAACCTGTCAAAACCTGATTAATATCCATGTCACGGATACCATTTGAGTGCTTCTGACTTTGAAGTCCTTGCTTTATCTCGTTAATAAGTTGCTCCTCAATAAGCTCATCAGCATGTTTAACAGAAAGAGCCCTTTTAAGCGGCTTCTAACTGTATCTTTAGACAGATCAAGTTCGCAGGCAGAAATTGGCCATCGAACTGCTTGCAAAACAGTCATGGTAGACAGTGGATCAAAACCACGATCATATTAAGTCATTAAATATAATACCTATTGTTTTTTGCAATATGCCTTCCATGTACGGATAATCCCTTGGTTAAGCAGCTAATACCTTGATGTTGAGCAGGCTGGAAGCCATATATATAACTACTGTATTCTGTAGTTGTAGGTTCCTCAAATGCAGCTTCATAAGCAGAAAATTTATCTATTAGAAGAGCAACTATTTGGTCCTGCATCTTCTTATCAAACCACAAAAGCTATTCCTTAAAGATATCACCAGTTATCCACGCCTCCTTATATAGCGCCAATAGCAGCCAAGATTCTCAATAAGTTCTAAAGCATCTGAATCGCAAGAGAAATGTGCAGTTATTCAAGCCTTTTCTTTCTTGCAGCCAGGAATTGAGCTTGTAGATAAACTTCCAATATAGACCTGTCTTATCGTAATTAAAGATATTATAAAGTGCGTATATCAAGGATACGCCGGATTAAAACCATTCTAGTAGTTGTATCTTCAGATAGACTTCCAGCTTCATCAAATAGGCTTCTCTGCTTAATATTCCTGCGTTACTGGAAGCCACGAAGCCAGCCTTTACTAAATGCATCTCTTTTTCTGGATAGATCTCTGACCAGAACTCCTTCCCTTCTTGACGAATAACGTCCTGAGATATTATTATCTTTCCCTCAGCCTATTTTATCTAGTCAAACACTGCCTTTTCTAGCCCTGGCTAGGATTCTGTACGGCGTTATTTATCTTCTGCTTGGTGTGCTTTAATTTAATATTGTCAAGGAAGGCAAAGCAAGAGGAGAGGATTCGGCTAATCGAGGAGTGATCGATCGGCTGGTTACATATCTCCTAAAACCGCCTAGAAAGCTGCGCTAGTGAGAGATAAGCTTTAGACTGTATTAAGCTGGAAGGGCAGCCTCCTCGCTGTTTAAAATAGCACGTTGCGACTTCTTGACCATTTTAAAGTGGAATGCGGGGGTGTGAATAAGCAAATTTGTATGGGAGAAGCTGAAAAATTAAGCAATGATCTTGTATTGGAGTGTGTAGTAAGCAAATTTATATTAGGTGTTGCTTATATCTGCTACTGTACGTATTATAGAAACCCCCTTTAGAGCGGCCTGTAAGTTGGAAGGAAAAAAACACCGTCAGCGAGAGGATTCGAACCTCTGCACGCGAACGTAATGCATAGCTAATTGGAGAACCTTTCACAGGTACGCCATTCGAGTGCATCGCCTTAACCACTCGGCCACACTGACTTCAGGTGTACTTCTTCTCAAAGAAAACTTCAAATAGTTAGAGAAAAACTATAAAAATTTTAATGCGACTATCCCAACAACATTCTGCCAGATTATACCGCCTTTACCTTTAACTAATGTACTCACCAGTATCTGAACCACAAGCTCCACGTCATAGTAATCAAGCAACTAGTTGAACATCTTAACATAATATGGGCTGTATGTTTCATTATCTCCTGAAATGGCAGCTGATGATCTAGAGGTGTTTCAATATCTTGTGGCAGAGCATGAAAATCAGAACTCTACAGAGCTGGCGCTATCTATGGCAGCACAATTAGCACCGCGTCGGTCGTCTCAGGGGGGCAACCAGACACTTAATCTAAGCAGTGAAGCTTTCTCCCAGCTTCTACAGGAGCTCATTGGTGACAAATACAACCATTTACACTTTAACAATAATGTCACAGATGTTAGCAAATTACTTTGCCTTATCCTGAAAGTAGGTCTGGAGCCTTGTTCTAAGAATGAGGGATTAGACCCTGAAGGACAAATCCTGGACTGTTTGGACATTATTAAAACAACAGTTCAAAAAACCCCTCAAATACTAGCAGAATCTCCTGACCCTAACCTCTTGGGAGAATATACGCATGCACCCTTATATGCTTGGCTCATTGTGCGACTACTTCGATTGCTTTGCACTTGGGAGAATGAAAAGATTAGCGAGAGAGTCAGTGTCATATTTTCAACCATGATTTTCACTCAGTTCAAGTACACTAGGCTGTTGCCTGCATCCCATTCTATTGTTGGACTTCTGCGGGCCTGCACAACAGGTGTGTCACAGAGGTGAATAATATTTATCCTTTGGGCTAATGGAATCTAGAAATACTGGCATGTCTTGAAAGTCTAGATCGTCAAGAGCTGCAAGGGCATTCTGTGATTAGATTGGCTATACCCACCAAGAATGATCGTTTTTTTGTAGATTTAAACAACCTCGGTCTCTCTCACGGAATTATGGACAGGAAACTCAAGCTGGGGTCAATCTCAAACTCTATTATTCTGAGTCTTTGCTTGCTCGACTGCTTCAGGCTGAGCAAAATAAAGCCCGCTGCACCAGATGCCAAGTTTGGCGGTGATATTTTTCGACACAATTTAGGCTGGGTTTTAAACGGATACCAACGCTTATGGAGCATCGGATTTTGCTGGCTTCAGAGCGCAAACTCGAGTGGTCTTGAAAGTAAATCATGGATTTGTTTGCAAATTTTGAAAAATATTCAAAGTTGTTGCGCCCATGGAGAGCTTCTCTCTCCACACACAGAGCTGACATACAGGCTACTTCGGATACTGAGCGAAATACTCATATTAGACAACCTAAGACGACTACCAAATTTGCAGCTTGAAGCTAGCCGCCTTATCGATACCCTTACTGATTGTCTAGGACGTACAGAAGCATTTGTGAAATGTGCGAGATCTACTATTCTACCAAGATTTATCGATATCAGAAAAAAATCTTCGTTCATGCAGTCCTTGGACCCACAACTTCAGGTAATCGGTAGAAAGTCGTACCAGTTTGATCTTAGTGAACTCACCAAGTATTAGGCTGCGATTCAAGAGTTTACTGAGAAGGTGACCAGTACAACTGTTGTGTACAATAATGCAAACTACTCGCCTCTTACTTTTTACAAGCCTGAATTGTCTGAGCCAGTTGCAGTTACACAATGGTACAGTTCTTTAGATAAGCAGATGCGGCTTGATGAAGCAAACCAAGCACCAAAGCGTCGCTGTCTCTCATGGGCTTCCATGGAATTTAAGGGAAAGGATTTGACTCAGAAACTCATTCTAGATATTTCAGCAATATTGAATTCCAAAAATGTCGGAAGTTTTGAAGAGCTTCAGGAGATTGTTATGTATGTCCATATCATAACCTTTCTTATTTAATATTCTGACACGAGGCTGCAAATTTGAAGTAAACAGTTTACCCGACTCTCGGAGCAACATCAATGCGAAATCCTTTCCATGATGGGCAAAATTTCATGTGCTATGGCTGGGAAGCTAGTTGACACAACTAGTTCTGTGTCAGGGGACATATTACTCTGTTCCGTGTGTGATTATGATGTTCACGAGCATGTTTTAGGGTCGAACTGGCGAAGTCCTGACTCGGATAAATTATGCAACATCCTGGCGCACATTATACCTGGTCTCACGCGTGCGCCTCGCCTAAGGATAACTACTATGGCTGTGTTACGGCGAGTCTTAATGCACGCCCAAAACACCCCGTATTTACAGCTTGCTTCCTCTGTTTTTGGCGAGTTCTGTTTGCATTCGCTTCGGAGTTCCATTAGAGAACTACGTATCGCCACTGGGTACAGCCAATATCCCTGGTTCACGTGCTTGGAAATGCTGACAGAGTTTTAGACACTCAATACTCGCCTTTACTCGCAGGGAGTTAGATCGGGAGACTCACAGGAATAATTTCATTGTTATACTTGAATGGTTAAAAAACGATTTCTGAGAAGCAAGATGTATCGCTGCATGAAACCTGCATCTTGACATTGTGCCAACTTGCAAAGTAAGGCTAAAATTATTGTTTATATATAGCGTAACAAACTCACTCCGCTGACTTTAGGCTTTCCGGTGACGACGAGATGAACATCATTCTTCTTCGCTTAATGGAGTATCTAGGCCACCCCAACCCATTCATTTGCGCTGTAGCATATACTGAAGTACGTGAACCATTCTAACCCTCTCCCAGCGTTTTCTTGCACGCAATGTTTTGTCCGCTGATCGCAGTCTGACAATCGACGGCCTCTCATCAGCTTTCAAAACTTGCCCAAAATCTCTCTGCTACTCCTGCCGGTCTATTTAGGCCTTTTTGGGGAACTCTCTCGGTGGCAGTCGTAAAGAATTTTCAATCCCGCCCTTACATGGCCGAACAGCTCTGCTCTCTACTAGGGATGAAAGTAGATGATTTTCTCAGGCTAACAGAAGTCCATGTTTTGCCTTATTTGGTGCTTACTAGAAAGCGAGATATTATATCCAGGTTGGGGGCAACATATCAAGATACTAAAACACCCTTCGACATCTGCTCTGAAAAAAATAATTTAGCAGCAATACTTGCGTTCTTATTGAGCCAGCCCTCCTCCGATCCGGAGCGTACGGCCATGTCTGCTTTGTCAGAGATAGACGCTGCCTTTGGAAGCCGTACTCTGGCAGAGCTTGTACGGATCGAGCCGATTCTAATTGCTTGCGATTTACTAAAAGGACTTGGTGATTTGGGCGAAGGTAAAGGAGCTAGGGTATGTTATAGATCTTATAGCAGCAACTCAGCATACTGACAGAGAAAGTACCATCGAGCTCTTCATTTTTTAGCGACCCTTGTTCCACGGAAGTCCACTCATGGAAAAAAGGCGAACCTCATTGGTCATTTCATTGAAGAGCATGTTCTTGGTATAATAACTCAGTTTGCTCACGTAGTCAATGACTTTCATATCAGACAGCCCTTGACTGAGAAGAAGAGAAACATTATAGCCATAGGGGAAATGATCAAGGTGGCTAGAGGCTACGTCAGCAGTGCTTTACCGCAGGTTAGTGACTTTCCTTCTTTTCCTTTTTTCTTTTTTTCTTGTTTGCCCCAGATCACATTAGACAGACTAACATACGAAGATATGTGCCTGCCTCCGGTCCGCTTTTGAAATTGAGGACCTGTGTAATAATGCCTTTACAGTATGGGGGGTGTTAATAAGATCCTTGCATGCTGAAGAGGTTGAACCTCTTCTTGACCAAACTATGTCAATTGTGATACGGTACTGGAACACTTTCACGGAGTCAACAAGACAATGTGCTTATGGGCTTGTTGAGTACATCTTGAGGAAACATAGCACATTAGTGCGGGACGTTTATAGCACTATGCCATCGTTAGCCACTATTCCAATGATGGCTGATTTCGAGGCAGAGATAAATAAGCTAAAATGCAAAATGGACGTCAGAAGTCAATTTTTAGCATTCATTCGTCGCTGTCAAAGTGAGAATGCTACTGTTGTGGAACAGGCCTTAACGGAGTTAGTGCCTTATCTGTCCAAACATGAGGAATTTCTCCATCGCACTGTCCTTAGCGAGCAGCCTGATCCAGTTGTCGCTCATTTAGTGCGAGCTTTACTTGACTGCTGCGTTAAGTTTAACATGAGCTCGGACGTTATTACATGTACGTCAGCCCGGTGCCTGGGCCTTGTGGGATGCTTGGACCCAAATCGAGTAGATTCGGTTAAAGAAAAGAAAGACATCCTTGTTCTATCAAACTTTGAGAATATGGAGGAGACTTTTGACTTTATTCTTTTTTTCCTTCAGCATGTGCTGGTAGAAACATTTCTGTCAGCCTCCAACACTAGGGCTCAGGGGTTTCTTGCTTATGCCATGCAAGGCTTGCTAAGGTTTTGCAACCTTGACTCAGCTGTTACCCAACGCTCGCGTGATATCCAAGCAGATGAAAAGTATCAGCGTTGGTTAGAGCTCCCCGAAAGCGTTCGCAATACATTAACCCCTTTCCTGACGTCAAAATATACGGTTACAGTGGGTGCTGTGAGCTCGAATTGTAATTATCCATTATTCTCAGCCAGCCTGACACACGGGGATTGGCTGCGAAGTTTTGTACAAGATCTGTTGCAGAAAGGGAGTGGTGACAATGCACGACTAATATTCAGTGTATGCAGTCGCGTTGTTAAGGGTCAAGATATCTCAATAGCGTCATTTCTCCTACCATTTGCAGTACTAAACCGTGTGGTGGGAGGAGCTCAAAATGAAAGACAAGATTTACTGCGTGAGCTAATAAATGTGCTATCTTACCCTCTCCCAGACGGAAACAACCGTATATATGAGGCTATATTGTTGTGCAGTCAGGTGAGCTCTACATTCTATGCTGGAATTCAACAAACACTAATCTAGTCTCACTTACTTTGGGGGCAGAGTGTTTTTGAGGTCCTTGATTACCTTTCAAGATGGCTACAAGGGAAGAAAAAGCAACTCAATAGTCTCAAAAGCCACGCACATCATGGAAGTCGCTTTAATAGGGAGGCTTCCCGTGATTTGCTTATGGATACGTATTCGTCTCAAATTAAATCTGTTGAAACCTTGCTGGCGTCAATACCACCAGAAGTTATTTCTAAAAGGGCTGTTGAGTGCAAATCATTTTCTAGGGCATTGTTTCACTGGGAGCAATACATCCGTCAATGTAGGAATCATCCGAACAAGAAAGTCGGTCTTGACGATGAACCTCTATATCAGCGCCTCCAGGACATCTACAGTCAGATTGACGAGCCAGATGGTGTTGAAGGCATCTCAACTCATTTACACGCGCTTAACATTGATCAACAGGTTCTTGAGCATCGTAAAGCAGGGAGATGGGCTACTGCGCAGAATTGGTACGAATTACAACTCGAAGAGGAACCAACAAATAGCGACGCCCAGTGGAATCTCCTGACATGCCTGAAGGAGTCAGGACAACAAGGTATTTCTTCTATCCAAGTCTGACCGTTCCCAAAAATCTACTAAGAGAAAAAAAAAAACAGATGCCATTCTTACTAGGTTTGAGATTCTAAAATCAACACCTTCGGTATCCAAGCTACTTCCGTTTGCTGTAGAGGCGTCTTGGATTACGGGGAAATGGGGGAAATTGCATGACTATCTTCAACTTTGCTCGCGACAAGGTACAGGTGATTTCAACATCGGCATTGGTTCAGCTTTTGATACTTTCCGTCATGGTAGCAGAGGGGAGTTTGAGGCAATTATTAACGATTTGCGGCTCACTGTTGCCAAGTCACTAACTACCAATTCGGTGACGTCCTTGCAGTCATGCCATGATAGCATGCTTAAGTTACACGCCTTGGCAGATGTGGAAGCAATGGCTAATCTGAAAGTTGGACAAAATGTCACTCATTCGGAAATAAGCAATATTCTTGATCGTCGCTTGAGTGTGCTAGGAGGTCACATTTCCGACAAGCAGTATCTTCTTGGTTTAAGGAGAGCTACGATGGAGTTGACGTACGTTTCCACACCACAGCTAGTCAGCGCTTGCTTATATATATGCCAGAGGAAGTTTTTCCGATTTTGATGTAGCCAATGCTTGGCTTACTAGTACACGCCTCTTGCGAAAGAGTAATTTCACAAACCAAGCATACCAGTCAATGCTTCATGCAGCACGTCTAGGGGACAGATCAGCCACCATAGAACACGCTCGACTTCTTTGGAAAGATTGTCATCATCGAAAAGCAATACAGATTCTAGAGAGTGCTATTGCTGCCAATGAGTTTGCTCTTGACACATCCTGTTTCGAGGATACAGGTCCGATAACTATAACTTCAGACCGTGGAAAGAGCCAGGATTTGCTCACAGCCAGGGTATGCTTCCCACAATAGGCTTTTCTAGGAATATAATAAACCAAGGCTAATATGAGTAGGCTCATTTATTATTGGCAAAATGGACAGATAGGGCTGGACAAACACAATCCGAAGTTATAGTCCAAAGATACCGTGAAGCCATAAAACTCCATCCAAGGTACTCTCAACTATACGGGTCAGCATTGCCATATACTAACAGACATTAGGTGGGAAAAGGCCCATTACTACCTAGGAAAACATTACAATAAAATCCTAGAGTCTGAAAAAGCAAAGCCACTTGGGAAAGAGGCCCAGATATAGTATGCTACCATTTCTCTCAATCTGACTATAGCCCAATTACTAATACCGTTTTTAAGTTTGAGCGGCGAAGCCTCGAAGCTTGTCATTGATAATTATCTTCGCTCCTTAGCTCACGGAAACAAGTATGTTTTCCAGTCGCTACCTAAAGTCCTCACGCTTTGGCTGGAGCATGCTTCCGCCGTTGACCAACCATTTGATCCAAAGAGAGGTGATAATGAGTGAGATTTATCCCTCCCCGCCTTCGTGTACGTAGGCAGTTTACTCATAAGTAATATAGGGATTTCCAGGTTCATACTCTAAATCAACGAAAAAAAAGCCTAGAGGACATGCATTCACAGCTAAGGAAGTATGTGAATCGGATGCCAGCTGCATTGGTATGTTTAGTTCAGAAAACTTTAAGGAAAATTCTCTAATTATTTAGCTGTTCACAATTCTCCCTCAAGTGGTTGCTCGAATCTGCCATCCAAATGCTGCAGTCTATGACCTGTTAACGAAAATTGTTGCCAAAGCAGTAAACTTTTTCCCGCAGCAGGGATTGTGGACAGTACTCGCTGTAGTAAAATCTTCTTCTAAAGACCGAGCTTCCAGAGGCATAAACTGTCTCCAGAAAATCACAGTGAGGCCCAACAGAAAATTTTGGCAGCTCCAGATACTAAATTAAATGCTACAGGAAGTAAACAAGAAATTAAAGACTGATTTACCATCCGATATGCGTGGGATGATAAACCAAGGCCAGAAATTCTCTGAGGAGATGCTTAGGATATGCACAGTGCGTATTGAGGATAAAACATTCAAGATAAACCTGGCACGAAACTTGGGGTTCAATCACAAAGTAGCACCTTGCGGATTGGTCGTGCCATTCCAGGCCATGTTGACGCCAACATTGCCGGCCAGTCACGATTCCGGATACCTGAAGGGATTCAGAGCTTTCCCTAGGGATCCAACCACAATAGAAAGTATGTTTCTTAACTCCCCATATGTATGAACAATCCAGTTGACTTGGCTTAGCTGTGCTTGACGATGCACAAGTTCTAAATTCTCTCCAGAAACCACGGAAGATTAGCATTCGTGGTTCGGACGGAAAGATATACAACACTCTTTGTAAACCCAAAGATGATCTACGCAAAGATCAACGTCTTATGGAGTTTAACAACATGATCAATAGATTTTTGAAAAGAGATGTTGAGTCGAGCAAACGTCGCATGTGTAAGTGTTTACCTTCATAGCGTATCACCTTGTTGGCTAATTTAATAGAAGATATTAAAACATATGCTGTTACACCTTTGAACGAAGAATGTGGAATCATTGAATGGGTAGACAACCTCAGAACATTGAGAGATCTTGTGATAAAACTACTGAAAGAACGAGGCATAGTGCCAAATGTATGTTTGAAGGACTAATCACAAACTACCTCCATGCAGAACTAATCCACACCAGTACAATGAGATCAGACACTTTTTGAATGAGGCATGCTCTGATATCTCGAAGCTCTCTTTGTTTACGACACAGATTCTATCGAAGTGAGTATCCGCAGGTTGTTCCCTGTAGGTTGGACTGACTTGAATGCAGGTTCCCTCCGGTCTTGCATGAGTGGTTTGTAGAAATGTTTCCAGAATCAGGCACATGGTTTGTGGCACGGCTTCGGTACACTCGGTCTTGTGCTATAATGTCCATGGTCGGATACGTTTTAGGGTATGGAGTAGCAGCCTCCATTTTTGAATATTCTCTCACAAGTACAATGCTACAGACTCGGAGATCGGCATGGTGAGAATATTTTATTTGAAGAGGGGACAGGTGGTATTATCCACGTTGATTTCAATTGTCTATTTGATAAAGTATGAAGCCTAAATTTATCCTCTCGAACCCTTTTCACTTTATCTGTCTCGCTGTACTAATGATTGTTTGTAACAGGGCTTGACATTTGATAAGCCGGAACTGGTCCCCTTTCGTTTAACTCAGAATATGGTTGATGCATTCGGTATATATGCTTATAATGGTTCGTTTCAATTACATTTTGACAAATGTATGGTTTGATTGACATTTTCAGTAGGGCCGTTTCGAAAAACTTGCGAAATAAGTCTTGGGCTGTTGCGCCACAATGAAGATGCGCTAATGACTGTGCTCGAGACTTTCCTACACGATCCAACAGCAGATTTCATTGGGAAAAAAGTAAGTTCAAACACATGAAAATATATGTATCTGTCTTACTGGTTTGTACTGACCCATATATTTCTATTTAGCGTCGCACCCATGTAGGCGTTCCAGACACCCCTGCTGGTGTTTTGGAAAACGTTCGTAACAAACTTCGTGGTCTACTGCCTGGTGAATCTGTTCCATTATCTGTAGATGGCCATGTGGATGAACTTATTATGGAAGCGACAGACAAGAGAAATCTGGCTGCAATGTACATTGGATGGTGTGCATTCTTCTAGAGTCAGGCATTTCTGCCCACATGTGAAACATGTTGCTTCTAAGCAGTGAACAGATCCAAGGCAATATAACCAGTCTTTAAACTCTTATCCTATACTTTTCCCCTCCACATTCGCCTGCTTGAAGTCCGGGAGAGCGTGCATACTTAAGTTATTTGGCTCTAATCATAAAACCTTGTCACTACCAATTTTTGTCATCCATGAAATATTCAGACATCTTCAGACAAGTACACCTAGACCTCCCTGCACGCACTAATGCTAAGCAACCGTAAAGACCAATTCGCCTTAAAACCCCCGACATCCCTGAAGCCTATCTTCTTCCAAGATCGTACCGATTATATCCCCTGTTTCTGCTTGGGCTACGGCTTATATCACTCCGACTACTATAATCATAGCTTCCGTAGCTAGGACTGCGTCGTTTCCGGCGCCGGGAGCTATCTATGCGTGAATGAGCCCTCCTTTGAGGTGATGATGGTGGCGGAGTTTCTGACGATAACGATCTCGAACGACGGGGTGATCGAGATCGCGTCAGAGACCGCGGACGATAGAGATCATGCTTTTCCATAGGCCTGGCACGGCCATACCTTCGCTGCGGAGGTGAAGATCTGCGAGAGTACGGAGAGATGCGAGGGCGACTGTCAAAAGGTTGACCACGGCCATGCGATTGGCGGCTGGAGCCTCTAGCACTTTGGATTGGTGGTGAGCGCGAAAATGCTCTTCTAGGAAGAACGATGGAAACACTTAATAGAGCACCATCGAGTTGAGCTTCATGCATATGCGCAATAGCGGCCTCTGCATCTGCAGGGTCGTGATAGAGTATATATGCAGTGCCTCTGTTTGTCATAACTGGGGACGCACAAGAAGTGCTACATTAGCAAGTCTATGATAACATTTCAAAAAAGCCTGGGTGGTGTGTTCCATACATGCTCTATTTATTGGGAAATCAAGACTCTGTATATCTCCAAATCCCCCGAAAATCTCCCTTAGATGAGATTCTGTGACATTTTTAGTTAATTTTTCGACAACAATCTTGAATCCAAGTAAGCATTCTTATGTTTAATACAGCGCTGCGATTTGATAAGACAGACCTTTGAACTCCTTGGGGAACTAGGAGAGCTGAGAGTTCTGCCATTGCCCTTATATCCGTGAGAACGAGAATCGCGATCCCGACTTCTGCTTCGACTGAGACTCCGACTTTGACTTCGGGATATCGGCCGCGTTCGTGATAGAGAGCGGGACCAACTCCTTGGGCGGCGGCCATTGGAACGGTCAGCACAACGTTCGAAAGTTGGGCTTCGGCTATCTCTATGTTTGGACTCTGAGTGAGAAGAGGTTGAATACATGGATGAGATAGGCGGCTGATCGAAATTTTCCTCACGGTGTGAGCGAGTCGGGGAGCGTCCTCGAGGTGCTACAGACATATTGCACCTAAATATCCAGTCGACGAATGAGAATGGTTTATATTAATGAGGCTGGATGTTGGTTATACAATTGCTAGAGGGAAAATACAACCTCTATGTATTTGTGGTCAAATTCTGAAGAAGTTGGACAGCAGACAGCATACAGCTAAAGCTCTCTGGGTGATTGAATCAGGTGGGCGAACTCTGGAGTACTAAGTTTAGTCTAGCTTCTCCAGGTTAGCGGGAAGCCACGGCACGCATACTACAAAGCCCGCTCCATATGCCAATATGGAGTAGTTTAGTATTGGCTTTTTTTGGGGGGGGAAGGGGGGAATGTAATATATGGGGCCTCAAGTGATAGGGTACTAAGACTAGTATGAAATACAGATCCCTTTGTATAATTGCGGAGAATAAATGAATAGATAGGAATAGAAAGTGGATACAGTAAATACACATAAATATATATACATATGCCAGGAATACACTAATAATGCCCACTGGTGACTGTTGTCCACCTACCTTCTCAGCTACAGAGTACAGAAGTACATACCTTACCTGTCCGAGGATCCACAGTATACTGCGCGGTACTGGGATTATACTCAAGATGAGTCAAGGCACGTACGGACAGAGTACATGAATGGATCATATTTGCAGGGCAGGATTTTGGTAAACTGTACATAATAGCACTGTGTTTTATTTGGTATCAGCAGATTTCCCCCATCGCTCGTACTCCTCGACAACAGCATCTGTGATTTGCCTCTTAACTTGCTTGAGTGCGAACTCAAAGTGTTTCCACCGTACATCTTGTTCTTGCCCAGTCTCCTCCTCCTCATCCAGAGCAGCATCTCCAGCTGTTTCGCAGATGTTCACAATCTCAGCCCCTGAGTAACCCTCTGTCTTCATAGCCAATACTTCAAGTTCTACCTCGGGGTGGACCACCGATTTATGACACCAGATATTCAATATCTCCTTCCTGGCTTCGAAGTCCGGCGGGCCTATATAGAGTATATTATCCAGACGACCTGGACGCATCAAAGCTGGATCAATCACATCAGGCTTGTTGGTAGCGGCAATAACCAGGACACTCCTCAATTCTTCGATGCCGTCCATTTCATTCAGCAAGGTAGTGAGTACATTAACACCTCCTTGGAAAGAACTGCTTCGTTTTGAGGCAATAGCGTCAATCTCGTCGAAAAAAATAATACTAGGCCTCGCAGATCGCGCCTTTTGGAAAATCTCTCTCAAAGCTCGCTCTGATTCTCCAACATACATGCTCAAAATCTCGGCGCCTTTGACAGCCAAAAAATTCAAACCAGCTTCTGTGGCTAATGCTTTAACCATCAGAGTCTTTGAACAGCCCGGTGGTCCATAAAGGAGTACACCTTTCTTACTATTTATATTAAGTCTTCTCATTCGTTCAGGGGACTACTATTGTCAGCCTCTCCATTCCTTTTTTTCATAGGGGTGAGAATAATGAAGTGGAAAGCTCACTCTCAAAGGTCTTTCAACAGCCTTTTGAAGGCGTCTTTTGATTTCTTTCTGCCCTCCAATATCCGACCATCTTACTTTCGGTGTCTCTAAGAATACTTCCCGCATCGCAGTGGGGCGTGTTTCTTGTAGAGCTAAGAAGACGTCAACATCCTGGATCCTTAAAGACAAAGCTTTGTCCTGGAATGCAGATTCCCCTTGTGAATCATTGCCAGACGAGAACGCAAAATCATAAGAGCCCTCGCTTACACCATTACTATAAAGCTGTCTTTGTCGCGCCTTACGGCAGACAACTTGGAGCAGGGCAAAGAGGTCGGCACCAACATAACCATGGGTTTTTTCAGCCATCATCTCAATTAGTCTATCACTCAGCTCGGGGCAAGGATATCCACATAGAGCGCGTAGTATCTCAGCCCGGTCGTGTGCTGCAGGGATTTGCAGCTCAATCTCAGTCGAGAGTCGATGTGGTGTTCTCAAGGCATCGTCGACATTATTCGGATGTCGAGTTGCAGCGACGACCATGACGAGGGAACCTTTCACAACTTCTAAACACTCACATATGGCAGACGCTAAAGACGGGGACTCTAATGATGTTCGTTTAGGAGCAATAAATTCCAGTTGATCAATTATCACAACACTAGGCTGGGACCGAATTGCGTCTTGGAAAGCATTGCGTAGTTTGCCTTCGCCATCAGCGAGATTCTTACTGGATATAGAGGAGCTTATATTGAAAGTTTTTCTCCACCCGGCAGCCTGTATGTGGCCCAGTAGCTTCGTTTTACCAGTTCCCTTGGGGCCATAAAGAAGAATACCTCTGCTATGCTCGTAAAAGGATGGCATTGCTAGTCCCTCTGAGTCTATGTTGAAATCCGCTAGCGCCTCATTGATATTACCAATTTGGCGAGCCATTCCACCCAGACCGGGCGACTGTACCCGAAGGTGATAGGTTCGATTTATCTTTCTGCCTATGAAATCTTCACCGACGGAGACGTTAGTGTCTTTGGTGAAACGGAACAGTGTACTATCGGTGTTTCGATTCAGAGTTCGTATGTCTGCCACCTTAAAATTGCGCCGCTGGCCTTTGAGCTCTATATCGAAAGTCAAGCAAGCTGCAATAGCATCACACCTTGATAAAGGCAATTCCAAAGCCCAGGCCCAATGGTGCGCCTCTGAAAGCGGAAGAGGGCCATAATTTGCGAGCTTGTCTGCATCCGAGCATTCAACCAAAGAAATGGATTCGATCTCTTCCAAGAAGCCGTCAGTTTTGCTAATCAGGATCTTTTCGCCTAACTTAATGTCATAGCAATCTTGGAGAGTCCGCGAAGTCTGTACCACGGAGTTCTGGATATTTTCCGTTGCATTCCAGGCTATAGCAGTTTTTGTTAATCCGCCAGGCAAGCCTAACGTGCAAACATCTCCAGCCCGAAGCTTAAGGGCAGCTAGAGACGAGGATGACAAGTAAACTCGGAATGCATCCCTATGGTCATTTCTAGTTTGCTTCGAAAAGGGTCGAACAGTGAATACGCGGGTTTCTGCCATATCGTGCAGGGTCACCCAAGATGGCGCATAAAAGAATGTGCAACCCGTATTTCGGGCGGTGGGAGCTGGATAAGAGAAAAAAAAATGTTGTGGAGTTAGATCCCTACGGCAAACTATGGAGTACTTACTACCTATTACGGTACCTTAGGTTAATGAACAAAATATTTTTATTGGACAGCCTAATGCGGCACCTCCGCACAGAGGTATAATATATGAGTACTTGTACTTTTTAGGTTGTGAATTATCTACTAGCGGATGAGGTCACTGAATTGTCTCGCTGAAAGTACGGAGTGTATCGATTTAGACAAGTGATAGCCTTCTCAGAAGCTTGTATTTATTACGTTTCTTATTAACAATGTTATATGATTTAGAACCTACATAATTTACCTTTCTCAGCGGCAATCGATTTGGTATAGACTATAAGGCTAATAAGCCTACTTTGTAGAGCGTGGAGCCTAGTAGTGCTTCATGTTACATGTGGTCAAGCTACGTTGCAAGGAAAGGAAAATCCGAATGCCCAGTTGTCTTCTAACAACATTCAATATTGTACAACCCCCAACACGCCACCTGTTCGGGAAGTTCAATCTCATTATTGCTGCTGTCTTCATCTATGCCAACAGGGGCAGCCATCTTATTGGGAGAAGGCGGTATCGACATACTTTACATACCGCTTCCAAAAAAGAAAAGAAAGCAATTAATTCCATATGTATTTATGTAACAGCCAAGCGCGATTCATGTCCAGTAAGAGGAGCACTAAGGCTCAAAAGACACAGAATAATCAGCAACGCCACCTAACTAAACTCAGGCGAAAACATCGAGGAAGAGCGAACCGTATTCCAGATTATAAACATCAAAAATAGTAGGGATCCCAATAAGACCAGCATGGGGACATCTATCAAACTGCTCGAGCCATGCTTAGTTTGGACAGCAATATGAATAGGAACAGAAAATGGTAGGGTGGATTGTATAAGGAAATTCTGTTCGAGGATAAATAGATGATAATGCACCAACAATCTCAACAGCACTTTCCACCCGTGTTGCTATTCAACCCGCTGCCTTGTTGGTCTATACTGACACCTTGAGATCCTGCCTGTTCAGCTTTAGATGTATCCATCCCTTTCTTTATTTCTGAAGCAAGGTCATAGAACGCCTTCTCGATGTTGGTGTTGTTCTTAGCGGAGACTTCAAGGAAAGGTATCCCAAGTTCATTAGCAAGTTGTTGGCCTTGTTCGGTTGAGACCGCCCTCTTTTCCTCCCAGTCGCATTTATTACCGATGAGAATTTTATGTACGCCTTCGCTGGCGTGTTGCTCAACATTAGAGAACCACGTACGAATGTCTGGGTAAAAAATAGCGAAAAATTATCAGCATCACAATTCTAAACCAAAGAAACCAACGGCCTTACTTTGGAATGATCGCTCATCTGTGACATCATAGACAAGAAGAATACCCATTGCTCCTCTGTAGTATGCTGTTGTGATTGTTCTAAAACGTTCCTGTCCAGCTGTATCCCATATTTGAAGCTTTACACGCTTGCCATCCAGCTCAATCGTACGAATCTTGAAGTCAATCCCAATAGTGGTGATGAAGGATGGTGTAAAGGAATCTTCACTGAATCGCAGCAGACAACATGACTTCCCCACACCAGAGTCCCCGATCAGTAACAATTTAATCTATAGCGTCAACCCTTAGTTCATCTATCGACATAGTGGGCGACACTTACCAAGAAATCGTAATTCCTCGTACCAGCCATTATGAGATGGAGTCAGTGCCCCTCTAATGCGCACTATGCAGAAAAAAGGCAGGTAGATAAACGAAGCTGGATCAAAAAGTAAAGAAAATCTCGAAAACCAGTGTTTGTCAAGCACTGAAAAGCAAAATCTTTCTTTTCGCCACGTCTTTAGAGTTATTTTTTTTAATTTTTTCTATTCTTCAGTCTTATTTTCCAGTGATTTTGCCTGCAGAAGAACTGCAGCCACCCAACGGTGGCAAATATGTTGTTGGACTGAAGAATCCGAAGAGGTTCACTTTCGATCTCAGGGGAAGATTGTGATCTCTCTGTGCTGATAGCGATCTGGCTCTAGAATACAATATAAGGTAAAGGCTTTCTTCCAAAAACTGAATTGTTCAATGTAGGGCGATTGTTGGTAGGTAGAGTGTTGCAGCACGGAGCGGGAAGATGATGACAGTTAGTGGTAAGCTAGGGATGCAACAATAATATGCCTGCTCCGTTATGGAGTACATGTAACTAACTAGTACTTAGGTAAACCGCCCGCTAAGTATCTACCCCCATATTCAACACCACCCAATCTGACAGGGCGGAATTTTCAATACGCATTTTATCTATAGTAAGGAGTACCTAGGTGCTCAAGACTGGCTGACCTGGAAGATGACAGGTAGCAACTCCCTGGTGCCCAGAAAGTAGCCAAATTCGTTCCTTTTTTGGCCAAATACAGAGCACTACTTGTAAACTTTATTTGGGTATGTACCAATCCAGCAGTTATGTATTTGCTGCCTTGGGTATCGTCTGTATATTCTGTACTAGATTTAAGATCATAGATAGTAGTTAGTCCAGAAATACTCAGTGCAAATCTTGACATTGCTCTCACCACAGGCTAAAGCTTGTCATTGAATCCACTTCGAATAGGTCCATCCCATTCGTCCAACAATACTAATTCGCTTGCCAAGCCCATGGTGGTCAAGAAGATCGCCAACATCTTGAAAGGCTCGAAGGTTTGCCCCCTTAAAAACAATTTTAGCTTTGGTTAGCAAGACTTCTGCGTCATATATAAGAAGTCCATGTTAATTGTAAGTCAAAGCGCCATTTACTGTATTTGAAGACATTAAAGTACAGTGAACGTTCCTACATCCATGTTAGTGCCAGACCCTTTAATTCATTTCCATAGAAATAATAAGTACCGCAAAGCATGTCTCAATTCATCCTGTTGTCTACTTCTTTGTAGCCCTTTTCTAGTTACAAAAAGGCCACAAAACCATTGAAGAAATGCATATGACACCATAATCCCTGGTGTTAACCCAACAAATCTACAGTTTGTTAGTTTACAAGTATCTTCATATGAATAATGATGCTTACCCGAAAACAAGCTCTTGACTCCTCAAAAGAGAGTCAACCCCACCTATTGCAATTTCGACATCGACCTTTGTCTTCTGAATCTGAATCAAAAGAGCGCGGACAAGATCACCCTTTATAGTTCCAAGAAAGGGCAATCGCAAGTCTTTTTCGTAAGCTCTCAACACTGGCGTCAGATCTTTCCACAATAACAGAGGAACTCATGCGAGATTTGTCGTTCTTTAATTCCCCGTGGTCGAGGATGAAATCCACTACCATCCTCTCCAGGCTCGCTCGATCGGCCTCTAAGCTGTTCTTGCTCATCAATGCAATTTCACTACTTTCATCGTGCCTTATTGTCCTGACGAGCCTTTGGACCGGGTCCACAGCCCAGTTACTCCAGAACTGAGTAGCGGTTGACCCAATGTCCAAAACCCACTCAAAATTTCGTGATATCGAGCGGCCAAGTTTTTGAATAAAGTGCTCACAAAAATACGGCCACTGTAAGCGGCAGGCAGTACCGCACTATATGAGAAGGTCTCCAAAATTAGTGATCGTCATAGTTGAATTGGTAAGATGTGTTGGAAGAAGGATTACAAGTATATGTTGAAGTTGTTCAATAACAGGGGCAGGCGGTTGAAGAGACTGCCCGCAGTGAGGCTGTTTGGGGATATATCCCTTTCTATCAATTTTCGCGATCAATTCTTTTCCAAAATCGGGACCATCGGAGTTGCTCTTGATGTTTTCCAAAAGAGTTTCCATCAGGGCTACACTCCTAGAGACCTCAACACACCAGTGGCAATTGGTGAAGCCATGTTCAGTGAGATCATAACCTATATGCTTTGAAACACATTGTTCCATTAGAAGCCCGATGCAACGCGCATTTAAATCCTTCATTTCCCTCAGTCTGCCCATTTTATATGATATTTCAGACTTGGGAACAGCGAACGGTGACAGCATTACTAATCTTATAGAATACGGGCTGAGTGGGTGAATAGCCCCCAATATTGAATCGTAAAGCCCCATCCATCTAAATGGAAGAAGTGGTGGGGGGTTCTGGGGAGCAGTTTCGTTTGATCTATCTGAAAAAGCACTTGTCGACTTGTGCCAAAGCCTGAGGGGCGTCATCTGCATGTTGTAGAGCCAGGTATAGAATTGAGAGCCAAGGACATTATCCCAATAACAAATTTCGTCATTCAGGCGATTGATCTGGCTTAAGAGGGATTTTAAAATTACTCCTAAGGTCTGCACGGCTTTCGCCGATACCAACCACAAAAGGTTAATTGTATGTGCAGTCAGCAAGTCTGAGGCCCCATCCAATTTAAGGGAGGAGTACGAAATCGCCGAGATTAAGGCTGTGACCCAGCGCGCAACACGGGTTGGGACTTGGATGTGACGGAAAGCGAGTCAATAATATTGTCCAGGGCTATTAAATGCGACACAAGGATAGGGCTTTGCTTGCCTCCCCCCTCATCAGATTCTACTGATCGAATATGGGAATCGTTGATATGCCACTTGAGCCTGTACAGGTCGGAGTCCAAGATGCGGATAGTGCTGATTGTAAGACTCTTGAGCGAAACTCTCTAATGTACACATGATACAGACACTCATTTATTTACCACAGACATCCCTCGTGTCTTATAGTCAGCGTATTCTGGGGGGAGTAAGAGCGGGAATAAATAAATAGTCTGTATAATGAATGACCTAAACTTGATGAGTCGGGGAATAGCATCATACAAAACTTAGTGCAAAGAATACAAACTCGCAGACTCCACACCCCTAGTTCTGACAACCATTACGTACACGTCTTGCTAGATCTCCAGGTTTCGAGATTTGGACTACGGGATTTTTTATATAATTACGTGGAGTACTGGGGTCAATGAAGGGACCAACAGGCAAGGGTAGGGATCTTGTTACTAATGTCCTGACAAAATTTATTCAGATCTGCAAGCCATCATCACTAACAGTGAATAAGCTGTAACAATTCTTTCTTCAACATGTAGTGTCTAATGGCATAATATAGAGCTATATGGTAGTCTACTATAACAAATACTACAACAATAACAGAGTGCAGTAGAACAAGTTGTTGATGATCAAATAATCATACCTCCCTTACTCTTGACAAGGTAATTACATCGGGATTAATCCAATAGTTAGCAAGACATCAAATCAAGTAGGTAAACGATTTAGATGTGGAGTCACCTGTGGAGCATGGCATCGGTCTCAATCGGCTAGGTGGTGGTGCCAGAAAATCTGAGGACAGGGGAAAAGAGTCTCGCCACCTCGGGAATAGATGTCCTGATAGTGCGACTTTGAGCGTATCCCCTGAAATACCATCCACATACCAATTGTTCCAAACATTTTTGCTTGACTCCCCTGCTACTTCTAATATTAGTTTTACCCGCTCTTCTTCTTCTACCTTCCTCTTTTTAAGCGTCCCTGCCAGTGCTAGCCCCTACTTTTATTTTTTCCCGACTGGACTATATAGTGCCGACAATTCATACTGTTGCAAATCCTGGGTGAACCGCATACTGAACTCTCGAAATACGCTTTCCATTAAAAAAAAGAAAAGATGTGAGCATCTTCCCTCGTGTACCTTTTATCAATTCTAATTGCAATAGGAATTCGACATTGCTGTCGACGCCTCCCGTTACGTACTGGGGACAGTTTGAAGAGATTTCTAAATACAATTCTCACCTCAACTTCGTTGAAAAGCTATGGGCAGCATGGTATGCTTGGATGCAGAATGATGTCCTAGCAACTGGTATTATGTCATTTGCCATGCATGAACTTGTTTATTTCGGGCGCTCTCTACCATGGATATTTATAGACAGTCTTGGGTTGTTGAAGAACTACAAAATCCAGAACGTGAGTGCAGCGGCAATTTACTGCAAGAAAGTGCTATTCTAAGTAAAAACAGAACAAGATACCTTCTCTACGAGAACAGTGGGATTGTGCAAAATTTGTACTGCTAAGCCACTTCACAGTTGAACTCCCTCAGATATGGTAATAATAACTTTGTTACATCGCGAAGAACCTTATGCTGACAATTTATTAAGGCTTTTCCACCCAATGGCTCAATTTTTCGGTCTCTCGACTTCGGTCCCTTTCCCCTCTATCTCCACGATGGCGTACCAAATTGCAATTTTCTTCATATTAGAAGACACATGGCACTATTTCTCTCACCGTGCACTTCACTGGGGTCCTCTATACAAGGCAATCCATAAGATACATCATCAATACTCGGCTCCATTTGGCATGGCTGCTGAGTATGCCTCGCCAATAGAAGTGATGATTCTAGGGTTCGGTACTGTTGGCTGTCCAATCCTTTGGTGTGCTCTAACGGGTGACCTGCACATTTTCACCATGTACATTTGGATTGTGCTCCGGCTATTTCAGGCCATTGATGCACATAGCGGTTACGAGTTTCCTTGGAGCCTTCATCATTTCCTCCCATTCTGGGCAGGTGCTGACCATCATGATCTTCACCACGAGAAATTTGTTGGTAACTATTCAAGCAGCTTTCGGTGGTGGGATTACCTACTTGATACTGAATATACTCCGGAGGCGATTAAGCGTCGAAGGGAAAACAAATCCTTTGCAGGGGCTAAGAAAGATCTCTAGTATTTGGCCAACAAAACAGCAGTATGCCTCTCATCGCCCAGTTCTTGTGGTGGCAGGTTTGATTTACCGGATTTACAGCTTTTATGGGAAAGGAATGCTTTGGTCCTTTTGCATGTTAAGTGATCTACTCTACCAGTAGTCACATGATTGTATGTATTATTTTGAAGCAACATATATGTAATAGATATCACATGGCACTTGTTTTATGTGGCCTACTTACCAGTACTATCTCTGGCCTGCATAACTATCTATAATTTTCCAATTGCCGAGGCAATCAAACATCAATATTTTCAGTGCCAACAGGCTGTTCTTTGATTACACACTAGGTTTAATAAAAATATAAAGATTCCCTAATTAGGATTAAAGGAATATATTTAAGATCGCAATTATTCTAGCCAATAAATTAAATTTTAGTTCAGATTATAACCTTTTAAGATTACTGGTTTAACGTAACTGGTAAGCGAGCCGGACTTGTAAGCCAGCTGGATGCCGTATGCCATATTAAGTGGCACTTTTTTAAGACCTTGATGGCTAACAGCATATCGAGATGGACTGAGATTTATTATGTGTACTAATAGTATAGCTGGGAATTTATATTTTTTATATGTTTGAGGCAACATATCCGACTAGAATTCTTAATACGCCCCGGGGCTTAGGTTTTAAACCTTGGGATATATAGAGTTCTAAGTATGTCCCGCACCCATATGTTTTTACATTAGAAGTAGACAAGGCTTAAGCATTATTTTAAGCTTGCCTTAAACCTTTTATCTAATGCTATATTTGATCTTATTTTTGGCCTTAAATTATTGGGGCCTTATAAGATTAGTGCTACTTATGTAAGGTTTGTGTATTTAGGGTAAAAAAAATTAGAGCTCAAGATTCTATATCTGCCTGCCCCAAGATATTATACATATTATAGATTTAACTAATAAAGTGTCAAATATTTAACTGGTCAGGATGATTGGCTGTTATGGTGTAATAGTTTTAGGATTGTAACCAAAACAAAGGTATCTGGGACCATATAAGTCCTAATATAAAAATCAAACCAAGACTACCAACGAAATCTTAATAACTTGATATTTCACGAACTCCAGCTCTAGTTTGATACTAGACCTAAATCTGGATTAACAAGGAATCTGGAGAAATGCAACCCGAGAATATAACCTAAAAAAGAAAAATTATAAATAAATAATTAGAAGTATTTTTTTAAATATTACTATTCATAACTAATTTAATATTTATGCTAGCATGCAGGCAACCATAGGAAATAATTTAGCTTTTAGTATCTTAAAAGTGCTTAAAATAAGCTGGCACCCTCTAACGAACTAAGAAAACAATATATTATTTAAAAATATTATTCAACTTAGAAGCTCGATCAAGTTTAATAATTAATACTAGGATTTTCTAACTGGAAAAGAAAACACATACTCCAAGCAGTTAAGTATAGGCGAAACTTAGCAAAGTGCGAGCTAGTCCTTTACTTAATTTTTTAAAGGCAGCTTTGATTATCTTACCGTATTTTATAGATTATAGCAGGATAAACTACTAGAGGAAAATTATAAAACATTTAATTTTATTTTCCAAATCACCAAACAGTTTAGGGATTTAATAAAACTAAACCAGTTAAATTGATTTAAAACCTTTAAGATCTATATAAAAATCATAGTTCAGGTAACTTTTAAAAGTAAATAATTAGCAAAATTTAAGAATCTCAACCCATTTAGATAATTATCAGAATTCTAGCTAAATTTAAAAAATTTGAATTAGCCACCCGAACATACCTATATAATTTTCGCACTAAATAATAGTTATTGGTATTTTGTGGATTTACATGTATATTAAAATTTAATTCACAAGCCACCTAATTAGTAATTTAATTATAAAATTAAAAAAATATGTAGATGCCTGCAAAATAAGCAATTTAGGGTTATAACGTAATCGCAAGCGAGCGCCGCACTTCTGTGCTGCATATAAAATAGCACTCTTTGAAACCTTAATATCTCAACCACCAGTAGATATAGAAATATCTTGATAAGATAATAACATATATATAAACTTTAAAAGGGTGTTTTTATATTTTCATGTTTTTAGGTAGTTTTCTTGGCTTTAAATACTAGGACAACTAAAAGTATAAAAATACAGCTGTAATTTATCTTACCTGGAGAAATATTTATTCCGGAAATTTCTCTGCTTAATATATATATACACAGTATTATATTATACTGTATATTTAATTTTATGTCCCCTAGGTGCTTTATTGTTGAGATATTGGACTCTCAAAAAGTGTCAATTTATATGGAATACAGAGGCACGGCGCTCGCTTACCGATTGCGTTATACTAAATTATTTAGCTAAAGCTGAGTCTTGCTATAAAAACCGTAAGGCTCTAGTTCCAATTTTATATATAATCTAAACCCTGGTTCAGCCGAAACACTAGGCATTATAATCTATAATATCTAGTAATGTAGACCTAGAAAGACATTCTTTAAAAAATAGGCCTTCACTGCTGCATCAAATATCTATATAGATATTCAACTCTAAATCCAAGTTTTATAATTCTTAACCTAAATTAAAGGTTAAAACTGGGAATACCACTGCGGAAATTCAAGGCTCTGGAACAGTTAACTTAACCCCTTTAAATTCTATAAAATAATATTTAATCTCAGTCTTTCAAGCGCTGCTTATATCCTAATTTTTATACAAAAGATTCTTACTTTTAAAGCTAAAGTTGCTGGCTGTAAACACGCAAAGCCCAGAGGAAGGACATAGTCAATTTCATTGATTAGTGTAATGTTGAAGATTAAAGTTGGACAAGGTCAAACATTCGAAGTATAGATAAATAAAGTAGGGTAACCGCTAAGAACCACTTATATAGTTCTAACCTATATAAGCGTGCAATATATAGGTTTTTTTTTTAAAAAAAATAAGGTTACTCTTAACTACTACTAATTAGATACATGAAAGTGCATATTAAGTAGAAAATTAAAAAAATTATAAAATAATTTAGTACCACAAGGGCTGGTAGTAATTAAAAAATATAAAATAGGAAATAAAAAATACCTAATTAATATTACTAATCTTTGGCCTAGAATAATAAAAAAACTTTTTAATAAGCTTGTTAGTAGTAATATTCTTGGTCTAGACATTAATTATTTTCTAGACTATATTTATGCTAGTGTACTAAATACTTAGTAAATAGTATTATTTTTTAGCCTCTCCTAATAGTGCACATTAGGATTTTATTTTATAATTTACCTGTTTAGGGAAATATTTATTAGATACTAGTAGTAGTTTTAAAAGGGTTTTGTAAATTACTACTTTTTACAGGCTTAAGTTATATAATTAAAACTACTAAATTTTTTATTTTAAAGGTAATTTTAATAAGATAAATATTTAATGGCCTTTTTAATCTTATAGGGCCCTAAGTATCTTTATAATAATTTCCTTAGCCATTTTAATAAAGGAATAAAATATTTTTTTATATAGCTAGAGTAATACTTTATTACTAGGCTTAAAAATAGGAGGGCTTTTATAATTTTAGTTATAAAATTCCCTTATTTTTAATAAGGCAAAAGCTAGAGCTTTTTTAGTATTAATTTAATATAAAAACTTTTAATCTTTTTAAAATACTTTTTTAAAATATTTTATAGTTATAACTCCAGGCTAAATATTAATTAATGCGGGGTGTTAGTGGAGGTATTTAGAAAAGTATTTATAATTAATATAAAAATATAAAGTCTTCCTAATCTATATTTAAAGTTTTTTAATTAATATTAAAATATAATTTTTAAGTTTTTAGATAAGCCTTGTAGTCTATCTATTTATTTAGGGATAGTATATAGTAAAATAAAACTATTTAGCTTTTATAACTATAAACATACCCTTCCAGAATAAGCTTATAAATCTATAATTACAGTTAGTAATCATACACTTTAAAAAGCCCTAGTTATACCTCTAAAAATAATTAAGGCAATTCCCTACTTACAAGCTGAGTAGATTTTCCTGGGAATCAAACTAATATACTTTGTAAACTTCTTAATAATAATAAATAACTAATTATTTAATAACAAAGATAAAGGTAGATTAATAATAATGTTTATAATTATGGTGTGGAATAGCTTTAGAGGTATATAAATTAGCTATAAAGCCCTATAAAAATAGTAATACTTAGGTTTATTTAGCTGGTATAAGTAGTGGTTAATATACTACTTTAAAAATCTACCTTGGTAAATAGTAAAACTATTTAGGCGGGGAAGTTATTAAGGCCCTAATAATATTTCTAATTATAAATTATTTTAAAAACACCTTTAACCAAGGGCCTTGGCAGATATTGAATGAGAAGGAAATGGTAGAACTCCGAAAGAGTAGGTCAAGGAGACACTCTTAGACAGTTCAGAAGTTGTGAGCCCCGAGCCCACAAGTTCCTGGCAACCAAAAAGGAGACAACATTCCTCCTACGCAACTGCGTTCCGTGGTCTATGAGGTTGTTGATTGTCTATTACCTCTTCGAACGAGGACTTAAGATAATCGCTATCCATACAAATGTCACGTGCCAATCCCCCGAATTCCTCCACTACAATATAACTATTATTTGTTGCCAGGCTAATATTTTATATAATAAGCCTTTGTCTAATTAATATAGAATAACCTCCGTGGCGCTTGGGTGTTTTTTTAAATAGCTAATAATCTTAGTAGCCTAAGGATTATTAGAATAAATATATTATAATTCTTGCTTAAAAAACTTAGATATTTTAACTGTTAAGGCAGAGAAATAAGCTAAATTAAGGTTAATATCTAAACTAGTAGGTTTCTAAGCTAGTAAATATAATAAGGTATCTGCTATAGTATTTATTTTCCCTAGTTAATAATCTTTAACTTTCTAAATATAGTTTAAGATTTTAACTAGGTATAAATTTAAGTAGTCTGTTATAGCTTAAAAAAGTCTAGATAGCTAAACTAATAGTTAAGGCATGGTCTGTATATATAAAATAAACTTAAATAATTTAAATATATTATCTCCCAGAGTACCTAAACCAGGCAGGAGACTTTAGAGTTTAGTAGGCTAATATCGAGTCTTGGTGCTAGTTAATAATCTAAATAAAAATATAATTAGTTTTACTACAGTCCTCCTTGGAGGCTTAGCAAGGGTTTTTAGAAATAAAAGGTTATATATATAGCCTGGAGTTTTTTTAAGGATTAATAGCCTAAATATATTAACCCTTTAGCTAAGTAGCCTAACCAAAGGAAATCCTATAAAGGCTTTTTTTAGATTTAAGCTTAATATTTAGCTACTTAAATCACTTAAAAACCTTATTTAGATATTTAATATAGTCTTTAAGTGTTCTGGAAGTAATAATAATATTATTAATATAAACTGGGAAAAATCCTTAAAAAATTTAGTTTATATATTTTAAAATAAATGGTACAAAGTTAATATATTTTATTATAGCTACTTAGAAAACCTTTTAGCTATAATAATAACAATGGCAAGATAATTTGCATACTTAGGTTTTACTAGCTATTAGTAAAAAAAACTTTGTAGTATTAACTACTAAAATATATATATAGGCAGTCCTTTATAATAATTTTTTCCTGGGAATGTAAAAAATAGAAATTAGGCTTAGTTTTTTTATAGCTTGTAGGCTAATAACTATTTATTTTTTAGTTTTGGTATTTTACTCATCCTAAACTAGTTAGTAAATAAAAATACAATACCCTAGAAAAGTATAACTAATTGCTTAAATTAGCTTGCTGTAAAATTTTAAAAGGTTAAAAATTTTGTTAAAAATTTTTTATTTTACAGTTTTATATACCCTAGCCTTTAGTATATACTTTTACTAACCTTTTTATAATATTATTTTTATTTATTATTTTTTATGAATATTAATAATTTTTATATTAAATTTATTAGGCAGGGCCTATATATTATATTTTTTAATAATATACTTTAGACAAAGTATTTTAGTAGATATTTAACTCTGTTTAATAAGATAATAATCTTATTAGGCTTTTTTTTTTTTTATCTAGAATAATAAAAAATACAGACTTATAATATATACACAAATAATTTTTTAATATGCTAGTAAAGCTTGGTTTAGCTTGTTATACAGCGTGATTTTTTAATAGGTTAATAAAATAGCTGGCATCCTTATTAATTAGTAGGCCTGTAATAGTAAATAAGTTTTTAAAAAGATTACCTATAGCTTAATATACTGTGGAAAAATTATCCGTATTTAAAATAGTTCCTATTTAGAAATACTAAGGAAAAATAACTAGTTTATTAGTATTATTCTAGACCTTAATAAATAATTTTATAATATTAATACCAGTAATAATAATTAAAGGCTCTGTTTTTTTAATAACTATATTTTTAATAGTCCTTGTAAAGATTTTATTAATAATAGTAAAAAAGCACCCTGAATTAAGGCAAATATCCTTAAGATTTTTAGTAGTATTCAGGCCAGCTTTCGCGGTGGTATAATACTAATACAGAATATTAAAATAATCCTTTAATAAAAATATCTAATTCCTGTTTAATTTAACAATTTTAACTAAATAGGCTTTAGTAGTAGGTACTAAATAATCAGGGTTAATATTTTTTTTAATAATTAATCTCACAAAGGTAAGTATATATTATATTACTACTTTGTTATTACTTTTAAAAGTAGTAGTGGGTAAATTAAAGTTTTTTTAATAATAGTTTAGCAAATATCATACATATATATATTATAGGTATTAAATAACTTATTATAAAGTTTGCTATACTAATAATTATCCTTATAAAAGGTATTATTATAGCTATTATTAAAAGGATTAGCATCTGCCCAGGTACTTAGGTAATTAGTTAGGCAATTAGTTATTTACAGCCTAGTATTAGTAATATTTACTTGCTTATTATTTTATTTAGAAATCTCCCCTTTTAGATCCCTAAATGCCTTAGTGCTATAGGTATGTTTATATAAAGGTTTTTACTGTTAGTTTTAGTTTTATAGTTAACAAAGCTGGTTAATAAGCAGACTTAAATAATTATATAAACCACAAACATTATTTTATAACTGGTTGTAGTTAGCAGGATTTGCTGGCTTATTTGCTATTTGTAGCTGTGGTCTTTGCTAACCTAGAATAAATAGTTAGTTCTGCTGGTTGTAGGGTTATTATTATCTAGGAGCTTGGTTAAACTAGTTAAATATTATAATTATATAGTAGCCAAGCAGATGGGAATCTCTAGTAGGCTTAAAAATAAAGTGGGTATATAGCCTTTTACTAATTAGTAAAAAAAAACCAGCTTATAATATAAATAATCTAAAATATTAGTATTTAGTTCTTAGTAACTATTTTTTTAAAAGGGTCTTTAGTTATAATAGGCCTAATTAGGATTAATTTTACTATATAATTAGGCCTTTAAGGTTATTTTTTTTATAAAAAATAAGGTTTTACTAAAAAAATCATTACTATTCTAGTTTTAATTATCTCTAGTTAGGGTTAAATATATTTTATATTATAATAATTTATTAAAAGGGCTAATAAATCTTAGTAGCTTGGGCTAGGTATATAACTTCTTTAGTAAATACTTATAGAGTTTTTCTAGCGGAAATATTAAAATAAATATATTAAAGGGCCTATACATTTATAAAAAAGTTTTAAATTAGGTTTAAATTATTTAGCTAAATAATATAACTATCCGCGCCTGTTACCACTACTATTCCTATAATTAATAAAAGGTAGAGTATGCAAAGCCTTTTTTATTTTAATTTAATTAATTTAAAAGTAAACTAAGGGTTTTGTAAAGGCAAGCTTACATGTAGGTTAGCTTAAACTATTTCTTTCCCTTTAAAAGTAATAATATTTTTAATATAATTAACAAATATATTAACATCCTTGTAATAAACATAGTTATTAACCTGTTTAATAGCTATATTTTTCTTAAGATCCGGCTAGAAGTAGCCTATTTCCTCTGTCTTCTAGGGGCTGCTGTTATTTAATCCATTTCTACCTTGACCAGGTGGTCCGGCTGGACCAGGAGGGCCAGGATCGCCAGGATTTCCAGGAACGCCGGGAGATCCAGGAGGCCCAGGAAGTCTAGGAGTTGGTTGCTATTTCCTACAAGTCTAAAGTTATTTTAACTATTTATTTATTAAACAGATGCCTAAGTTACTTGCATGGTAACTAATATTTAAGCAAGAATATCTTAACTAACCAAAGGCGGAGTGTTTAAAACAGGTTAATAATTAAGGTTTAATAAAAAAAATATACTATCTCCTGGTAAGCTAACATAGGTGTTAGATTATTAAAATTACTTAAAAAAATACTTCCAGCTTGTGTTTTTATTTACTCCATTAACCTAACTATTATAGGATCTGGAATAGGGACAACCTTGTCTCTTGGTTTAACAAAAGAGAAAAGCCTTTTAAAGGTAGCTAAGGCAGCTAGAGAAATACTTCTAGTTTTTGTTTAGTAAATAGTAAACTGTTTAACTATTCAGGAGACAGGTAGTGTCTGAGATTCTGAGATTATCTAAGGTTTAAAGACTATTAAGGTAGAGGATTGTCATCCCAGAGAATACAAAAATATCCAGTTAACTATAGGTTAGTGTATTAGCCAGTTAGTGTACTCCTAACTTAGTAAATAGTTAATCAGGTGTATAAACTCTGCAACTGCTTAATAAATAGTAGAATAATTAATATCCTAGTTAAATAGATAGACACGTGCTAATGGCAGCGATTTAATAATAAAGGTAATATAGTAAGATTGGTAAATAATATCCTATGGGATCTAGCTCCTAAGCAAAGCAGGAGGTATTAAGGTTAATAAGTAAAGCAATTTAATGGCCAAGCTCTGCATGCAGTCTGCAGGTCTCGCCGCGATGGCATGAGGATAGCACGGGATTCTTGCTAGGAGCAAGGAAATGAGGTTAACAAAATAACAATGAAAATAACATAGAAATAACTATAAATAATAAAACAGCGCAATAGTAGAACGCAGTAAAACAAACAATATGCTTTAAGCATAGCAGCTAAATAGTTAAATAAACAAAACGTAAGGACATGCTACCATATATAAAACACGAAAACTCAGAGAAAGGAATATAGTTATTTCGTTAATTAGTATTAAGTTGAAGATTAAAGGTGGACGAGGTCAAACATAGACGAATGGACTAGGGCGAGCGCCGAGAACCACTTATGCAGTTCCGACCTGTATAAGTGTGCAACACAGAGATTTAGCCTCTTTTAAATACAATCTAATAGATACTAAGCCTGTTTAGATTAACTTAGCTAAATTTAATAATAATTATTTTTAACTTAGCTCCTTGAAACCAGCATTTATTAGCCCTAATAGCCATATTTAACCTTAAATCTATGTAATTTAACATAGATAGTATATTTTTAAGTAGTTCTCTAAATAAGACTATTCATACTTAGTATCCGCCTGGATATGGCTAGAAAGGCAAAGCTTTAAAATTAAATAAAGCCTTATATAGTTTAAAGTATTCGCCTTTACTATGATAAAAGGAAATAGGAAAAACACTAATAGAATTAGGTCTAAAACTATTTCTAAAGATCCATGCCTATTTCTAAATAATACGCTTATATTAATAATCTTTATTAATAATATAATTATATTATATTATTCGAAAAATCATGAAAAAGCTGTTGCACGCTCGTACGGGTTGGAACTGCGTAAGTGGTTCTCAGCGGTCACCCTACTTCGTTCGTTCATACTTCGAGCGTTTGACCTCGTCCACCTTCCATCTTCAACCTCACACTAATCAATGAAATTGACTATGTTCTTCCTCTGAGCTTGCGTGTTTTACAAAAGCGCAGGAATTTAAACATAAATTCTTGCAGGAAATATAACATGAAAGATCTTGGTGAAATAACCAATTTTCTAAATATAAGAATTATTAGGGACAGACCTAATAGGAAATTATAGATCTGCCAAGATATATATATTAAAAAAATTGCGAATTATTTTTACCTAGCTAATTTAAAAAACACGCAAAACACCTCTGCCGTCAGAAAACTTATTAAAATTAGGGGCCTGACCATAATTATAAAGCGACTACAGCTTTTTTTAAAAAAATATTAGCAGAAAAATAGGTCTAGCGTATATGCAACTATAATATCTAGGCCTAATACTGCTAAGGCAGTCCAAGTTCTTTTAGGATTTTTACTAAATCCTAAACCAAAATATATATATTATAAACTATTTAATTGCATATTTATATAGTATATAATACTTAGCCATTAAATACTCTGCTGAAAATAGCCACAAAGTAAGAATTAAGGTTAGACCCTTTTATATTTACAGCACATGTGTGATGGTTTGGTTATCTCTGCGCTAGTAGAGATAAAACCACTTGACCATATAAAAAGGTACAAGACGACTGATCTTCGATCAGTTGCATCTAGCGCCTTATATAGTATGCAGGTTCAGCCTGTGACAACATGTCGCATATGCAGATAATAAAGACCGAAAAAGCTTTAAAGGCTTTATAGCTTTATTCTTTAGACTAATTAACTGGGCTGCAAGAAGAAAACAAAAAACTATTACTATTTTTACTACTAAAGCTAAATTACTTGCTTTAGCTAGCAGTAGTAAACAATTATACTGGTGGAAGCGCCTATTTGATTTATTAGAATTAGGGCTTAACCAAAATTTCAGATTTACTGCAATAGTTGGCAAACTATTAATCTTTTTAACAGAAGAAAATTTAATATTTAAAATTAAAATATATCAATATCTAAAATCACTGGCTGGGGAAAGAAATTCAAGATAATAAACTAAATATTAAATAAATATCTACTAATATTATGCCTGCCGATAGATTCACAAAACTGTTTTCGAGCCAAAATCATTAAAAACCTATAAAAATGCTAAATATGCATAATATTATGGTAATAATAATAATAATCTCAGCTTAAAAATATATATTAATTAATATATATATTAAAAGCTGGGGGGTATATTAGACTATTTAGATATATTTTAATTATTTAATTAACTACTTTATTAAGGAATTACTTAATTAGAAAATTACTTAATTAGGAAACAGAAATCTCGGTGGCCTGTTCCGCTGCCCCGAACTTCGAAAACTATATATAGCATGGATCCTAATCCCGAGATTAATTTGGAAAACACCAGGATGTTAAAGGTATAAAAGCAGCTTAAACCCCTGCTTGGAATATAAATAAACATATAGAAAGGTTACGTACTTGCTTATATTATAGTATAGGCTTATAAATAATTAGTATAGTTGTTAGTATACTTATTAATATATTACAAGGGCCCTATTAAAGTGCTTTATAATATATCTATTACAAGAAGCATATTATTAATATTGCATCTTAAGTTTTTAAAGTTGATTAAATAAATTTAGGAATTTGCTTGTTGTACGAAGCTTCCCCCAATTTTCTGATATAGCTATTAAAGGTAGTATTAAAGAGCTATAAGAAGTATATAATAACAGCTGTTCTATCTGTACAATTATTAAGTGGAATTAACCTCCCAGATAGGCCTTTAAACTCCTTTGTACGGCCAGCTGAACTAGAAATATATGTCACAATACATTGTGAAGCTTTCGTAAGTAGTTTAATTGTATAAAAAGGAGCTTGTTTTTATATATTATCCCCCATCTTCTAATAATTTATTATCCGAGCTAAGTTAATATTCACTACATTTTAAAATGGGAATTCTGGCTTGTACCCCAAGTTAATAATATCTAATATAAAAGATTGGCCGATATTTGGGTTCTAAAAATATTTAGTAACTGTACAACATAGCTTGTTATTTACAGTATAATTATTATAATTAATAACTTCAAGCTTTCATACAATTTCATAGTTTTAAAACTGGATATAGTAATAAACTGCTCCTTTCAACTATAGTTTGTTACTATATAAAGTAAGAAAAGTCTTTAATAACTTTTAACTTTCGTTAATAAGATGCGCACAAATACCAAGGAAAAAACCGGATTTGAAGAGGCACAGATAGTTAATAAAAAGCTCTTTTCTATAATATACTTTTGAGTTTGCTATAATTTTAATCTTTTTTTGGAGCCGAGGAATGTGCTATAATAATATAGGCTTTTAATTCTAGATTAAGCGCCTAACAAAATGTATGAAATTCAGGCTATTTAGCAAGGTAAAATAAAAGTTTTTGTATAACAAAAATACCTTATCAATAATAGTTTTATTCAAGACTTTTTAAAGGCCTTAGTATTAATTTCTTGTGCGTTTAACCCGAGCTCTCGGCTTTCTCATATAACTGCTGTAATTGGTAGATTATCAACTATTATAATGCGGTTGAAGTGGATTTAATATAAGCCTGATACTTTAATCTAAAATGGCCTCTCATAGTAATAGTAACTAAGGTACTGTACAATAATTCTTTACAGTAAATATAATGTTTTATTGGAGCAGTTCCATAAAATTAAGATTCTTTATCCTGTGGTGGACAAGTATATGCCCATATTATTTGGCCCCTTGAGGTCTTTTTGACTTTTTGCATACATTGATGAACTATCCAATAATTATTGCTATCGGCGGTAATCACTGATAGTTATTGATAGGGAACTAACTTATGGATGACTATCCCGGCACTAAGAGCAAATATTGTAACTAAGTTTGTCTATATATTAAATATTATTAAATCGGAGCTCGCCGCTGCATAGTAAAAATATAAAAATATACTAATTATTACTAGTGCGCCATCCCTGCCTATGTACTGTAAGAATAGTTAAATATAGCTTAATTTACACAACATACTATATATATAAAACAACCAAGATACTAGATGCCTAAAATATTAAATATATAATTAATTTAAAAAAATAGGCTTGCACGTCTATTGGCTTAGTGCACTGATAACTAGGCTGCTATATATCATTAATTGGACTCCTATTAAAATTTATAATATTTTATATATTATATCACTACAACTGGTGGCCAATTCGAACCTTTTTTACAGTGATAAGTAATTTTCATCACCCGCCTGTGTAAAGGATCCACTTCGCAGGTTAGATCAGCCTGCCAGCTAGGTAATATAATTAAATATAGTAAGGAAAACATTGCCATATCGTAACATATATTGTGTAACTGTTGGAAACAGGAGCCTAATATATCAGGCACCAATTACTACTGCAAAATACCAGCAGAGCCATGGAAAAATTATGAGTTATAATTTGTCAGAAAATCTACTAAACTATTTTAATTTTAATCTATTTCTATAAGCTTCTATAAAAAATTGATTGGCTATATAACTTACTAATTTATAATAAAGCAAGTATACTGTTTAATCCATTTATTCTCTTATATATCATCGTTGTTATTAGAAAATAAGAACATCAAAGATATTACTAATATTTACTACACCTTGCTTCCTCTACTACCTTTAATACTATTCTACCTTATATTTTATAACTTTACCTGCTAAATACCTATATTATTTAATATGCATTGCCCAATTGCTTCACTTTCAAATTTCTAAAGGTGTTCTATATATAGAACAAACTTTATAATATATTAATATTAAGCAGGTTAATATCAATACTAATATGGATTTAACTGTTAGTGTAAAGGGCTAGAGCCCGTTCGATCTCTCGGGCCAATGTCCCTATTGTCCCTATTGTCCCTATTGTCCCTGTTGGCCCTGTTGGCCCTGTTGGCACCTTTGGCCCATTGGCCCTCGACCCATGTCACGTGACCCTTCGCCTCGTTTGTTTACCGCTCATTTTCCTTCTCCTTTTTTTCCTTCAACGATTCGATTCCTCTTTGTACATAACCTATCGTATACTACGGGTTCAGCCCTTGACAGTTAGCTACTATAGTTTAATAATATTAGGACTATTACTTAAAACAAGGGTGTTTAGTTTAGGACTGGCCATATAAATCCTAATATAGGCATTAAATTAAATAGACTAAAAAAAAAACCATTCTACCCTAATATTTCAGATATTTACAAAAGGGCTAGTTTAATACTAGATTTCTACTATAGTACTAAAAAATATATAACCCATAGCGCGATGCATCCTATTCGTGAACATGGAATCTAAGGAATAAAATTATATAATAGTATTTTTTATGTACTGTTAATTATTACCATTTTAATATCCTATAATAATAAGCTATTGTAGGAAATAATTCGGCCGTAAAAGTATTATTATTTTTAAAATCTAAAATAGTACCTTTTTAATAAATCATAAAATAATAAATTATAGAAAAGGTATATTATTAAAAAAATATTAAACTAAAGTAAGCTCTGTTAAAGCTTGGATTTCCTAATCGGAAAATAGTTATACTAAAGTAGTAAAGCTAAATATAGGTAAAATCTAGCGAACTACAAGACTATATAATTTTATTAAGGTGGCTTTAATAATTATTTCACTAAATTTTATAGAATTATAGAAAGATAAACTAATAGGAAAAAAAAGGAAAATAATAAAAAAATACCTTTATATTTAAATGGTTTAGGAATTTAATTAAACAACCCTAATGAAAGCCTCTTTAAAATAAATATAGCTTATATAATATTTAAAAATAATAACTATACTACAAGATTTATTAAAAACCATATACCCTTTATAAAGTACTGCTTTGGACGTCTATATTTGCAATTCTAATTAAAATTAGGGATACTACTACGGAGCTAAAGGTTCTGGTACAGTTTATATTTTCTACTTAAAATTATTAAGAGTATATAATTCAAGCTTTTAAATACTGTATATATTCCTAACTTCTATATTAATTTAGTCTCTACACTAGAAGCTAAGGCTGTTTGACTGTTTTATAATGCGTGAAATAGTTAGCTTAAAAATTATAACTAAAAACTAATTTATACATTAAAAGACTAATCGGGAATCTCTTTAATTAAATGGAATAATTCAGATTAGAATACTTAAAATAATAAACTAATTTAATTATTTATAAATAGCACGGTCTTGGACCCTAGTGAAGAAGTTAATAAGCTATTTAAAAAATATAGTAAATATAACTTTAAAAACTGTCCTATATATAAATATTTTTGTCGGAAGGCGGTAGGGGAAGTAAGGTATAGTGAATATTAGTAATATCTTTAATAGATTCTGTCGGAAATAGGAGCCTAATATATCAGGCACTAATTATTACTGCAACATATCACCAAAACCATGGAAAAATTATGAGTCATAATTTATAAGTTACAGAAAACTATAAAATATTTTAATCTATTTCCATGAGATTCTATGAGAAATTAATTAGCTATATAACTCTGTTGATTTCAAACAAGTCTCACCTGAACTTCAATACAGATTTGATTACCCAAAAAGGAAACTAAAATACGAATATAAAAGCAGGTCTTTAAAAGCAATTTTTATAATTATAAAACAAGCAATTTAATCCATTTATTCTTTAATATATTATTATTATAAGAATATAAGAATCTATTAAAAATATTACTAATATTTATTATACCTTACTTTCCCTATTACCTTCCTCCGACAGTTATGAGCCCGGCATAGCTGTAAATATTATTCTATCTTATTCTTATCTTCTTCTTATATCTTATTATTTAACCTGCCGAATACCTATATTATTTAATATACCTTCCCGAATTGCTTTACTATTTCAAATTCATAAAGGTGTTCTATATATAGGACAAACCTTATTATACTTATTTAGTATTAATATCAAGCAGGTTAATATTAATACTATATGGATTTAAGGTGTCAACAATTCTATTAAGCTAAGATAACTGGCTATTATGGTTTAATAATATCAGAATTATTACTTAAAAATAAGGGTGTTTGGGATTATATAGATCCTGATATAGGTATTAAACCAAATATACCAAGAAAGCCTTAGTACCCTGATGTTTCAAATATTAATAAAAGGGCTAGTTTAATACTAGACCTTAATACCGAAGAGCGTGACCTATGGCGTGACACCATTTGTGAATACGATATAAAATCCAAGGAATATAATTATTACTAATTTAATATCCTATAATAATAAGCAAGCTATTATAGGAAATAATTTAGCCTTAAATATCTTATTAATATTAAAATCTAAGATAGCACCTTTTAATAATCCTGAAAAAGGTATATTATTTAAAAATATTATGCAATTTAAAAAGCACCTCGAGTTAGCTCTATTAAATTATAGATTTCCCAATGGGAAAATATCTATACTAAAGCAGTAGAGCTAAATATAGGTAAAATTTAGCAAAGTGCAAGACCTTTATATAATTTTATTAAAACTACTTTAATTAATTATTTCACCGAATTTTGCAGAATTATGGAAGGATAAGCTAATAGAAAAAGAAAAAAATAATAAAAAAATGCCTTTATTCTTTTAAATAACTAAAAGGTTTAGGGATTTGATTAAACTAAACCAACCAAAGCCTTTAAAACAGATAAATATTGCCTAGGTAATATTTAAAGGTAATAATTATACTATACAAAGGCCTTGTCCGTGTAATTTAAAGCTAAATAATAGTTACTATTATTTTAACAAATAAAAATATATCCAGCAATTAGCTTGACAAGATATTAACCCAAATGTTTAAAAATGATTTAATAATACTTATAATAAAAGTAAAAAGTTTAAAACTGCCTTTAAAAGGGCTTTATTAAAAGTAAAATTAGCAAATCAAAATCCTGAACTAAAAATAGCTATAATAACTACAAAAAATAGTCTAGAAAATTCGCTAAAAAGCTTCTGGACTTTTAATACTGCTTTAGATATCCATATTTACAATTCTAGATTAAAATTTTATAACTTTTAGCTAATAAAATTAATATCTTATATTAAAATTGGGGACATATTTGCAAAAATTAAAGGTACTAGTACAGTATATATTTCCCCCTTAAAATTATTAAAAGGATATTAATATATAGTTTAAGCTTTTAAATACTATATATATTCCCAACTTTTATATTAATTTATTCTCTGTATTAAAAGCGAAGGCTGCAGCAGGACTATATTATAATACTTAAAATAATTGGCTTAAAAATTATAATTAAAAACCTATCTGCATGTTAAAGACCAATCAGGAATCTTTTTAATTAAATAGGATAATTTAACCCAGAATAATTAAAATAATTAATTATTTATAACCGACAGAGCCTTTAAATAACTAATATTAGAAACAGCTTCTGTATATAAATAGCACCAGTCTTGGGCACCCTAGTGAAAAGGTTATAAGTTATTTAAAAGATGCAGTAAATAATATTTCTATTAAACCTGCAGAATATAATAACTTCAAGAATTGTCCTATATATAAATATGTTAAAAATAAAAAAGCAAATATTAAAAAAAAATATTAATATAGGCCAATTACTATTTAAATTAATTCACTAGGATATAATCCATAAATTAAGTATATAATAGGGATTTATATATCTTACATGCTTATAACCCAGTGACCAAATATTATTTAGGGATAATATTAACCCGAAAATATTAAATTAATTAATCTATTTAATATATTTTAAAATATATTAAAAACTAATTTAAAATTTAAGTTAAGAAATTTTAGTGACAGAAATCTTGCATTAATTTTTAGTAAATTTTGTTAAGATAAAGGTATAATTTATAAAAAGTCACTATTTAAACACCCTAAACAAAATCCATATACAGAAAGAGCTGGTGCTTTAATTATTAATAAAGCTCTTAGATTATTAATAAATTCTGCAAATTTGCCTAAAGCCCTGTGGCCAGAAGTGATTAAATTAGCTATATATATTCTAAATTAGACTCCTACCAATTAGGGTGGAAAAACCCATATAAAACCCTATATAAAAAATTGCCTGAAAAACCTGGGTATATAACCTAGAAACCATTTATTTTAAATCTTTAGGTCTATAGTTGCAAAGCCTATACCCGAATTTTATATATACCTAGATTTAAAAAACTCAGTCCTAGGGTATATATAGGGTTTCTAGTAGGCTATATTATCTCTAATATATAGAGAATATGGATTCCCACCTAAAATAGGATTATTTTAGCCAGAGATTGCATATTTAATAAGAATTAATTTTATAACTTAGAATATTCTAATAATTTAATTAACAAAAATACTTAAGAACCTCTAGAATGTCTTTCTAGAGACGAATTTTAGCAAGTTATTAAAAATATTATTATACTAAATAATTAAATTAATAACAACAAACCTACAGATCTTAATAAAAATTATTTTTATAATTAAAATACTAAAAATAATAAACCTTAAGAATCTAAATATAATTAAAATAACCAAATTCTTGGTAATTAACCTATATAGTATACTATTTTATACACTACTAATAGTATTAATCGATAACTTATATTTTCAAGATTATCAATTATATCAAGGAAACTCTGAAAATAATGATCAAAATATTAAAATTTAAAATAACTATTAATATACTAATATAAATCAGGTATCAGGTTCTAAGTATAATAGAACCCTATTACCTAATTCTCTATTAAAAAGGCATAAATTATTTTTTAAAGCCTTTTTTTACAGCTTTATATAAAAAAAAAAAAGAAATTTTATTAAGAAAATCTACCAAACCTACCAAAAAATTGGTCAGAACTATTATTAATGACCATCCTTTTAAAAACAGGTTTATTCAAGCTGCAAATATTAAATTTTAATAATTAAATAATATAAATACCTGGACTACTATATTAAAGAATAATATAAAGGGTTATTAAATTTTATTTTTAAAATAGGTCTTTATATATAAGTTTAATAACCAAGGATATCTAGCTAAATTTAAAGCTAGAATATATATTAGAGGTAATTTTTAGATTATAAATAATCTAAATACTAGGGCTACCCTAGCTTTAAGAACCCTAAGAACTTTATTTGCTTTAATAGTAGTTTTTAACCTTAAATCTATATAATTTAACATAGATAACTGTTTAAGAATTTAAAACTATGTTCTTGAAGACATAAAATAAAAAATCTTAGTAAAATAATTAAATTTCTTAATATAAGAATTATTAGGGACAGACCTAATAAAAAATTATAAATATGTTAAGATACCTATAGTAAAAAATTTATATTTAAATTTTACAAATCAGAAATCGCCTAAAACCCCTCTACTATCCGAAAACCTATTTAAAAACACTAATAATAATAATTACAAAGCTTCAGATTGATATATTAATAAATATTAGTAAAAGGTTAGGTCTGCTTTATATACTACTATAATTTCTAGACCTAACACTATAAAATTAATACAAATAGTATCCAAATTTCTGCTAAATCCTAAATTAAAGCATATTAATATAATAAATCATGCGATTTCTTTTTTATATAGCTTAAGGTATCTAGCCATAGAATATTTTAGAATATCCAAAAATTAATAATTTAGATTTATCTAAATTAATATTTTTATTAGCCAGTGATGCTGCATATACAGATAACCTAGATTAAAAAAGCTTTAAAGGCTATATATGTCTATTATTTAATAAACCTATTAATTAGGCAGCAAAAAAGCAGAAAACAGTTACTATTTTTACTACTAAAGCTAAATTATTAGCTATTTTAAATGTAACCAAGCAATTATATTAGTAGAAGCAACTATAATTAATCTCTTGACTAAAAAAAATTTAATATTTAAAACAAAATTAAAGTATATTAACATCCAAAATTATTAGCTTCGGCAGGAGATTCAAAATAAAAACCTAGATATCTAATAGATATTAAGTTAAAAAATGCCTGCAGACGGTTTAACTAAATTATTATTAAGTTAGAACTATAAAAAATTTACTAAAGCCCTTATGCAAAACATTTTATCAAAAATTATTAAAAAATAAAGGGATTATTTAATATACCTACTTTATCGGCTTTAATATACCCATATATATTAAAAGCTGAGGGGGGTGTGTTAGAAATAGGAGCCTAATATATTAGGCACTAATTATTACTATAATATATTACCAAAACCATGGAAAAAATTATTAGTCATAATTTATGTCACAGAAAACTATAAAATATTTCAATCTATTTTATAAGATTCTATGAGAAATTAATCGGTTATATAACTTTATTAATTTTAAAGCAAGTCTCACCTAAACTTTAATACAGATTTGATTACCTAAAAAGGAAACCAAAATGCAAATATAAAAGCAGGTCTTTGGAAGCAATTTTTATAATTATAAAACAAGCAATTTAATCCATTCATTTTTTAATATATTATTATTATAAGAATATAAGAATCTATTAAAGATATTACTAATATTCATTATACCTTACTTTCCTTACCGCCTTCGACAGATTATCCTGTATTATCCGGGATAATTATCCAAAGGTTTGATTCCTTATTACTCAGCTAATTCTTAGTAGTTTTTTATAATACTTATAAAATATGTGGTTCTTATAGTTATTTATAGCATATAAAACTTTTACTGTATTTAAGCACAAGATAAGGCTAAAATACAAATCATACCCAAAATCACTGTAACTTTTTTATATAGCGTAAAATATTTAGCTATATAATATTCAAGATATCCAAAATATTAATAATTTTGATCTATTTAAATATTAGCCGGTGATGCTGCATATACAGATCACCTAAATTAAAAAAGCTTTAAAAGGCTATATATGCCTATTATTTAATAGGCCTGTTAATTAGGCAGTAAAAAAGCAAAAAGCAGTTACACTAGTAAAACTAAATTATTAGCCATTGTTGGTAATAGGAGCCTAATATATCAGGCACCAATTACTACTGCAAAAAATATCAGCAAAACCATGGAAAATTATGAGTCACAGAAGACTATTTCTGTGAGATTCTATGAGAAATTGATTGGCTATATAACTATTGATTCAAAGCAAGTCTGACCTGAACTCAATTGAATACAGATCTAATTACCCAAAAGGAAACTAAAATGCAAACATAAAAGCAAGCCCTTGAACAAAATTTTTATAATAAGAAAGTGCTTAAGCAATTCAATTTCTTTATTTCTTCTATATATTATTATTATGAGAGAGTAAGAATATATTACTAATATTCACTATACCGTACTTCCTCTACTGCCTTCCTCAGACAATAATAAAGTTAAAATGCAAACCAACAGCATAAAGAAACTATTAACACAAACTGACCCCGGGCCAATCCTAATATTAAGGCTAATAATAATATAAAAGAAAATTATTAATTGTTAACTTTTCAGAGATTTATTAACATGGGCATGCCCCCTAACTAGGTAGTAAAAGTTTAATATTTTAACTATTAATTTTAAGTAGATTTTAAGTATTTTTAGAAGCCTGCTTTTTGTAATTACTAATTAGCTGTTGCACGCTCATACGAGTCGGAACTGCATAAGTGGTTCTTAGCGGTCTCCCTACTTTGTTTGTCTATGCTTTAAACATTTAACCTTGTCTACTAATCTTCATCTTTAACCTTACACTAATTAATAAAATTAACTATGTTTTTCCTTTAAGCTTGCGTGTTTTACAGTTGGTAGTATATCCTTTATATTTTTTTGTTTTTTAACTGTTTAGCTACTACACTTAAAGCATATTATTTATTTGGTTACTTTTTACTATTACTCTATTCTATTATCTGTAGCTATTTTTATATTATTATTATTACTATTTTATCTACCTTGTTTTCCTTGCTCTAAGCAAGAATCCCGTGCTATTCTTATGCCATCGCAGCGAGAGCTATAGACTACAAAGCTTGGCTATTAAATTACTTGTCTTATTAACTTTAATACCTCTTGCTTTGCTTAGGAGCTAGATTCTAATATTATTTACTAATTTTACTATATTATTTTTACTACTAAATCGCCGCTATCAGCACGCATCTACCTGCCTAACTAGGATATTAATTGTTTTACTATTTATTAAGTAGTTGCAGAGTTTATGCACCTAACTATTTATTAAATTAGCAGGAGTATACTAACTGGCTAATATACTAACCTATAGTTAACTAAATATTTTTATATTTTTTAGGACAATAATCCTCTACCTTAATAATCTTTAAACCTTAGATAATCTTAGAACCTCAGACACTACCTATCTCCTGAATAGTTAAACAGTCCATTGTTTACTAGATAAAAACTAGAAGTGTTTTTTTAGCTGCCTTAACTACCTTTAGCTATCTCTAGAAGACTTTTCCCTTTTATTAAACTAAAAAATAATGTTATTCCTGTTCCTGATCCTATAATAGTTAGGTTAATAGAGCAAACAGAAACGCAAGCTAGAAATATTTTTTTAAATAATTTTTATAACCTAATACCTGTGTTGGCTTACTATAAATAGACAGCTAGTATATTCTTTTTATTAAATCTTGGTTATTAACCTGTTTTAAACACTCCGCCTCCGGTTGGTTAGGATGTTTTTACTTAGATATTAGCTATTATACAAGCAACTTAGGTATTTATTTTATAAATAAACAGTTAATTAAAGTAATTTAAAACTTATAGGGAATAATAACCGCCTCCTAGACCTCCCGGACCTCCTGGACCTCCCGGTGTTCCTGGAAATCCTGGCGATCCTGGCCCTCCTGGCCCAGCCGGACCGCCTGGTTAAGGTATAGGTGGATTAAATAACAGCGGCCCCTGGAAAACCGAGAAAATATGCTACTTCTAGCTAGATCTTAAAAAAAATATAGCTATTAAACAGGTTAATAACTATGTTTATTACAAGGATGTTAATATATTTGTTAACTGTATTAAAAATATTATTATTTTTAAAAAGAAAAAAATAGTTTAAGCTAACCTACAAGCTTGCCTCGGCGAAGCAGCCCTTGCTTAGTTTATTTTTAAATTAACTAAACTAGAAAAGGATGCCTTGCGTACTCTTTAATTAAAACAGGAATAGTAGTGGTAATAGGCACGGATAGTTATATTATCTAGCTAAATAGCTTAAACCTAATCTACTAAAGCTTTTATAAAAATACAGGCCCTTTAATACACCTATGCTAATATTTCCACCGGAAAAATTTTATATTTGCTAAAGAAGTTATACACCTGGCCTAAGCTACTAAGATTTATTAGCCCTTTTAGTAAATTACTATAATATAAAATATACTTAATCCTGTTTTTTAATAATATATTTCCCAACCCTAACTAAAGATAACTAAGACTAAGTTCCTGCAAGAACTAGAGTAGTAATAATTTTTTTAGTAAAACCTTGCCTTCTACAAAAAAAAAATAACTCTAAGGCCTAATTATATAGTAAAATTAATCCTAATTATAATTAGGCCTATTATAACTAAAAGACCTTTTTAAAAAAATAGTTACTAAGTACTAGATACTAATACTTTATTTAGATTATTTGTGTTGTAAGCTGGTTTTTTTTTATTAGTTAGTAAAAGGCTATACCTACTTTATCCTTAAGCCTATTAAAGATTCCCCTCTGCTTGGCTACTATATAATTATAATAAATATAATTGGAATATATATTAGTATTCTAACTAGTTAATTAAGTTTTTAGGTAACAACCCTACAACTAGCAGAGCTAACTATTTATTCCGGGTTAGCAAAGACCGCAGCTGTAAATAGCTAATAAGCCAGTAAATACCACTAATTATAACTAGTTATAAAATAATAATCGTGGTTTATATAATTATCTAAGTCTACCTGCTAACTAGCTTTATTAACTATAAAATTAAAACCAGCAGTAACAACCTTTATATAGACATGCCTATAGTGCTAAGGTGTTTAGGGATTTAAAAAAAAAGATTCCTAAACAAAATAATAAGTAAGCAAACATTACTAATACTAAGTAACCCGCGAATAACTAATTACCTAACTAATTACCTAAGTACCTGGGCAGATAGCTAACAATCCTTTTAATAATAGTTATAGTAATGCCTTTTGCAGGGATAATTATTAGTATAGTAAATCTTATAATAAGTTATTTAATACCTATAATATATATATAATATTTGCTAAAGTATTATTAAAAAAAACTCCAAGCAATTTACCTACTACTTTTAAAAGTAATAATAAAGTGGTAATATTATATAACTTTTATAGTTTTATTTTTTTATTAAATAACAAACTACACACCGCGAGATTAACTGTTAAAAAAATATTAACCCCGTGTAAAACACGCAAGCTCAGAGGAAAACATAGTCAATTTCATTAATTAGTGTGAGGTTGAAGATGGAAGGTGGACGAGGTCAAACACTCGAAGTATGAACGAACGACGTAGGGTGACCGCTGAGAACCACTTATACAGTTCCAACCCGTACGAGCGTGCGACATATGGGGGGTTTTTAAAAAGAGAAGGTTGTCCTCGACCACTATAAACTAGATACATGATAAAGAAGATATATTAAATAAAAAATATAAAATAATTTAGCGTGCGTTTTTAAACTCCTTAATAAGCTTGTTAGCAGCTATATTATCTAACCAGACCTATTAGTTATCCTTTAAACCATATCCATGCTAGTATACCAAATACTTAGTAAATAGCATTGCTTTTCGACCTCTTCTAACAGTGCGCTTGTCTAGAATCCTTTTTATTTTATAATAATTTATTTATTTCGGGAAACATTTATTGGACACCGGTAGCAGCTTCGGCAGGGTCCTCCTAAATAGATTGCCAGTTCTTATAGGTTTAAGTTGTGTAACTAAAACTACCGGATAAATCTTTTATTTTAAAGGTAATTTTAATTAATAGGATAAATATCCAATGGCCTTTTTAACCTTATAGGGCCCTAAGTATCTCTGCAACAATTTCCCTAGCCACTTTAATAAAGGGATAAAATATCCTTTTTATAGCCGGAGTAATACTTTATCGCCAGGCTTGAAAACAGGGGGGTTTTTATAATTCCGGTTATAAAATTCCTTTATCCTTAACAAGGCGAAAGCTAAAGCTTTTTTAGTATTAATTTAATATAAGAACTCCTGCGTGATTTTTTTAATATACCCCTTTAAAATATTTTATAGTCAACGCAACTCTAGGCCGAATATTAATTAATACAGGAAGGCTTTAGTAGAGGTGTTTGGAGACATATTTATAGTTAATATAAATAAAGGTATAAAGTCTTTTTAATCTATATTTAGGTTTTTTATTAATTAATATCAAAACATGATCTTAAGTATTTAGATAAGCCTTTTAGTTTATCTATTTGTTTGGGGATAGTATATAGTAAAATAAAACTATTTAGCTCCCATAGCCACAAACATGCCCTTCCAGAACGAGCTTATAAATCTAGAATCACGGTTGGTAATTATGTGCTTTGGAAAACCCCAGTTATATTCTTAGAGGTAGTTAATTAAAGCTATTCCCTACTTATAAGCTAACCAAGTGGATTTCCTGGGAATTAAACTAATACGCTTTGTAAACTTGTCGATAATAATAAGTAACTAATTGTTCGATAACAAAGATAAAGGTAGATTAATAATAAAGTCTATAGTTATAGTATGGAATAGCTCTGGAGGCGTGTAAATTAGCTGTAAAGCTTTATAAAAATAATAGTGCTTAGGTTTATTTAGCTAGCACAAGCAGTAGTTAATATACTGCCTTAAAAAATATCTACCTTGGTAGATAGTAAAACTATTTAAACAAGAAAGGTATTTATTAAGGCCCTAATAATTTTTTTAATTATAGATTATTTAGAAAACACCTTTAACTAAGGGCCTCGGTAGATATAACTACTATTTGTCGCCAGGCTGATGCTTTATAAACAACAAGTCTTTGTCTAATTAATATAGAATAACCTCCGTGGCGCTTGGGTGTTCTTTTAGATAGCTAATAATTTTAGTAGCCTAAGGATTATTGGAATAAGCATGTCGCAATTGCTGTTTAAAGGACTTAGATATTTTAACTATTAAGGCGGAGAAGTAAGCTAAATTAAGATTAATATTTAAACTAGTAGGTTTCTGAGCTGGTAAATATAATAAGGTATCTGCTACGGTGTTTGTTTTCCCTGGTTAATAAATAATTTTTAACTTAAATTACTAAATATAGTTGCTCGCCCTTACAAGCTGCAGATTTAGACAATTTGTAGAGGTAGTTGTTGCTAACAAGCTTTAGGTTGCCAGACTAACAGTCAAGGCGTGGTTAGTATAAATAACCAGGGTTAACTTAGATAACTTAACTATATAACGTATTTTTCGCAACACCTAGACAAGGCAAGATACCTCTAGTTTAGTTGGCCAATATTATGTTTTAGCAGGATTTAAAAAGTAACTTAGGAACATAATTAGCTTGACTAATGTTTTTAGAGGTGGTAACTATAGTTTAAGATATTTTTCCTTAATATAGTAAACCATAGCTCCATGTTCTTTAGTAAAAGAGTCTAGATTAATATAAAGGCGTCTCTCGGGGGCAAAGTAACAAAGAAATAGTGGATCTTAGCTAATAAAATAGTCCTGCAAACACTTAAAGGCAGCTAATTTTTTTTTAGTTGGCTTAAATAAAGATTGTATAGTATATACCTTTTAGCTACTTAAATTTTTTCTAGGAGCTCCCTTTAATAATAAGGTCTTTTATTCTTGTAATGTTAAGTAATAAGGCGTATCAAGGAATATACTGTTTAAACCAGCTAGTAAAACCAAGATAGTGTTTAAGCTTTAACAAGGTTTTTAAAAATATAAGCTGCTAAATAGCTTTAATCTTATTTTTAGGTATAAAAAGACTAAAGGTATTTACTCTCTAGCCTAGTAGCTTTATACTTAGGAAGCCTATAAAGGCTTTAGCGGGCTCTAGCTTTATATTTAAATTCTCGAAGCAAGTAAAAACAGAGTCTAGATAATTTTTATATTTTTTAAATATTTTAAATACTATTACCATATTATCTACATACGCCTTGGTATAGGGCATATTTTTTAGGATACTATTTATTTACTGCTGGACATAGGGCACCGAATTAATAAACCCTATTATTATAACTTGGAAAATCTTTTATTTTTTATATAAAATAACAGCTAAACAGTTTGCATGCTCTTACTTTACAGGTTATTAGTAAAAAAATTTTACTATATTTATAATAAAAATAAAGGAATAACTATATACTAACACAAAAATTTCCTTTTAGCTAGGTAGTAGATACAGATCTGGTTCTATTTCCTTGTTTGCCCCGCGAAGGTTAATAATAACTTGTCTTTTAGTTTTAAAGGTATTTTGCTCCTTATCCCAGACTGGTTGGTAAATAATAAAAATAGGATACCCTAAAGGAGTATAACTAATTGCTTTAATTAGCTTGCCATAAAATTTTAGCAGGTTAAAGGTTTTATTAATAATCCCTTTACCTCGCGGTCCTATATAGTACACCCTAGCTTTTAATATATACTTTTACCAACCTTCTTGTAATAGTATTTTTATTTATTATTTTTTAGGAATATTAATAATCCCTATATTAGATCTATCAGGCAGGGCCTATATATTATACTTTTTAATAATATACTTTAGGCTCGAAGTATTTTAGTAAATAGTAACTCTGCTTAATAAGATAATAATCTTATCAGGCTCCTTTTTAACTGGGATAGTAAAAAATACAAAGGCTTGCAAAGTATATATAAACAATCTTTTAATATACTAATAGTAAGCAAAGCTTGGTTTAGCTTGTTATACAGCATGATTTTTTAATTACTTAATAAAATAGCTGGCGTCCTTATTAATTAGTGGGGCCGTGGGAGTAAATAGGTTTTTAGGGAGATTACCCATAGCTTAATACACCGTGGAAAAGTTATCTATATTTAAAACAGTTCCTATTTAGAAACACTAAGAAATAATAACTGATTTATTAGTGTTATTCTAGACCTTAATAAATAAAAAGCTGTAATTTACTAAATAAGCAGCGATAATAAGTGGAGTACTTTTTAAAGGTTTAAAGTAATAATCACGATTATTATGTAGCTCTAAGTTTATTATAACTAAAATCTTACCTTCTAACCTTAAAAATACTATAGTTTAATTAACTATATATACAGGAAGATTTAAGCAGTGTACTGGTTTAGCCTTGCAAGAAATTAAAAACTTAAAGCTGTTGCATGAAAATATAGAGGCAGTCTGCTTTTTAAAATTAAAAATAAATTTTTTAGGAAATAAAATATTTATACTAACAAGTAATTTAGTATAAATACTAGGAACTAATTAAGCATGTGTAATAATCTTGGCAAACAAGGCCCTAATATTTTTATTTTTAAATTTAAAATTAACCAATCTAGGAAAATATATTGCAAAAGTAATTATTTTTTTTTTTTAATTAATACTTTATAATACTAATACTAGTAATAGTAATTAAAAGCCCTGTATTTTTAATAACTGTATTTTTAATAGTCCTTGTAAAGGCTTTATTAATAATAGTAAAAGGAGCACCCCGAATTAAGGCAAATTTCCTTAAGATTTTTAATAGTATTTAGGCCAGCCTTTATAGTAGTACAATACTAATGCCAAATATTAAGGTAATCCTTTAGTAAAAAGGCTTGATTCCTATTTAATTTAATAATTTTAACTAAATGGGCTTTAGCTATAGGCACTAAATAGTTGGGGTTAATATTCTCTTAATAATTAATCTCGCGAAGGTGAGTGTGTAGTTTGTTATTTAATAGGAAAATAAAATTATAAAAGTTATATAATATTACCACTTTATTATTACTCCTAAAAGTGGTAGCGGGTAAATTACTTAGAGTTTTATTTAATAATACTTCGGCAAATAATATATATATATTATAGGTATTAAATAACTTATTATAAAATTTACTATACTAATAATTATCCCTGTAGAAGGCATTATTATAACTATTATTAAAAGGATTGTTGCTATCTGCCCAGGTACTTGGTTAGGTAATTAGTCAGGCAATTAGTTACTCGCGGTTGCCTATATTAGCAATATTTACTTGCTTATTGCTTTGTTCAGGAATCTCCCCTTTTAGATCCCCAGAGGTCTTAGCGCTATAGGCATGTTATATAAGGTTTTTACTATTAGTTTTAGTTTTATAGCTAATAAACTAATTAAAGGTGGACTTGGAAATTATATAAACCATAATTATTATTCCATAACCGGTTATAGTTAGCAGGATTTGCTGGCTTATTAGCTATTTACAGCTGCGGTCTTTGCTAACCCGGAACAGGCAGTTGGTTCTACTAGTTATAGGGCTATTACCCGGGAGCTTAACTAAACTGGTTAGGATACTAATACATGTTCCGATTATATTTATTATAATTATATAGTAGCCAAGCGGACGGGAATCTTTAGTAGGCTTAAGGGTAAAAAGGTATAGCTTTTACTAACTAGTAAAAAAAAACCAGCTTGTAGTATAAATAATCTAAATAAGGTATTAGTATCCAGTCCTTGGTAATTATTTTTTTTTTAAAGGGTTTTTAGTTATAATAGGCCTAATTAGGATTAATTTTACTATATAATTAGGCCTTGGGGTTATTTTCTCTGCAGGAGGCAAGGTTATACTAAAGAAATTACTATTACTCCAGTTTTTACAGGAACTCGGTCTTAGTTATCTCGGGTTAAGATTGGGAAATATACTATTAAAAACAGGATTAAGTATATTTCACACCATAGTAATTTATTAAAAGGGCTGGTAAATTTTAGCTGCTCGGGCTAAGTATATAATTTCTTCGGCAAATATTTGTAGAGTTTTTCTAGTGGAAATATTAGTATAGGTATATTAAAGGGCCTGTACTTTTATAAAAGCTTCTAGCAGATTAGGTTTAAACTATTTAGCTAGATAATATAACTATCCGCGCCTGTTACCACTACTATTCCTATTTTAGTTAATAAAGGTAGAGTACGCAAAGCGTCCTTTTCTAGTTTAGTTAATTTAGAAATAAACCAGGCAAGGGCTGCTCCGCGGAGGCAAGCTTATAAGTTAGCTTAAACTATTTTTTCCCCTTTAAAAGTAATAATATTTTTAATACAGTTAACAAATATATTAACATCCTTGTAATAAATATGGTTGTTAACCTGTTTAATAGCTATATCTTTTTAAAAATCCAGCCAGAAATAGCCTATTTTCTCTGTCTTCCAGGGGCCGCTATTATTTAATCTATTTCCACCTTGACCAGGCGGTCCGGCTGGACCAGGAGCACCGGGAGGTCCAGGAGGTCCAGGAGGTCCGGGAGGCGGCTGTTACTTTCTACAAGTCTTAAGTTACTCTAACTAACTGTTTATTTGTTAGATAGATGCCTGAGTTGCTTGCATAATAGCTAATATCTAAGTAAAAATATTTTAACCAACCGGAGGCGGGGTGTTTAAAACAGGTTAATAACTAAGGTTTAATAAAAAGATATTCTAACTATCTCCTAGTAAGCCAACACAGGCGTTAGGTTATAAAAATTATTTAAAAAAAATATTTCCAGCTTGCGTCTCTATTTACTCTATTAACCTAACTATTATAGGATTAGGAACAGGGATAACCTTGTCTCTCGGTTTAATAAAAGGGAAAAGCCTTTTAAAAATAGCTAAGGCAGCTAAAAAAAACACTTCTAGTTTTTATTTAATAAATAGTAAACTGTTCAGCCGTTTGGGAAACAGGTGGTATCTGAGGTTCAGAGATTATCTAAGGTTTGGAGATTACTAAGGTAGAGGATTATCGTCCCAGGGGATGCGAAGGTATCCAGTTAATTATAGGTTAGTATATTAGCCAGTTAGTGTACTCCTGCTAACTTAGTAAATAGTTAGTTAGGCGTATAAACTCCGCAACTGCTTAATAAATAGTAAAATAATTAATATCCCAGTTAGGTGGATAAATCCATGCTAATAGCAGCGATTTAGTGGTAGAGGTAATATAGTAAGATCGGTAAATAATATTAGGATCTAGCTCCTAAGCAAAGCAAGAGGTATTAAGGTTAATAAAACAAGTAATTTAATAGCCAAGCTTTGTAATCTACAGCTCTCGCCGCGATGGCATAAGGATAGCACGGGATTCTTGCTTAGAGCAAGGAAAACAAGGTAGATAAAATAGCAATAAAGTAGATAAAGTAGTAATAAAAATAATATAAAAATAGCTATAAATAATAGAATAAAGTAACTATAAAAAGCAACTAAATAAATATAATATATTAAACTATTTAAATAGCTTAGCAGTTAAATATTTAAAAAATAAACAAAACACAAGGACATACTACCAACTGTAAAACATACAAGCTTAGAGGAAGAACATAGTCAATTTTATTGATTAGTGTGAGGTTAAAGATGGAAGGTAGACAAGGTTAAACACTCGAAGTATAAACAAACAACATAGGGTGACCGCTGAGAACCACTTACACAGTTCCAACCCGTACGAGCGTGCGACACCCCGACTATTTAGTACTAACAGCTAAAGCCTATTTAGTTAAAATTATTAAATTAAATAGGAAAGGTATTTTTACTAAAAAATTATTTTAATATTTAGTATTAGCATTGTACCACTGCAAAAGCCAGCCTAAATACTATTAAAAATCTTAAGGAAATTTACCTTAATTTAGGGTGCTCCTTTACTATTATTAATAAAGTTTTTATAAGAACTATTAAAAATATAGTTATTAAAAATACAGGGCCTTTAATTACTATTACTAGTATTAGCACTATAAAGTATTAATTAAAAAAAATAATAACTTTTATAATATATTTTCCTAGATTGGTTAATTTTAAGCTTAAAAATAAAAATATTAGGGATTTATTTACTATATAGGACCCAGAGGGGAGACCATTATTAATAAAATATTTAGACCCTTGCATAAGGCAAGAAAGCTAATTTAAGCTATTAAATATACTCCAAGCGGTTATCTAGTATTTGTTGTAATTAGACCTGTATAAAATAATAAACTTTATTAGTTTGAGGTTAAAAAGCATGTGGTTGTTAACCTGTAAGCTGTAAATAAAAAGATTAAGCCTAATCTATACTTTTTACCTTCCTAGGAAGAAATTATTACTATAGTTAAGGACTGTTTTTATATCTTAGTAGTTAACACTGCCAAGTTCTTTTACTAATAGCTAGTTAAACCTAAATATGCAAATTATCTTGCCGTGGTTATTTATTATAGTTAAAAAAATTTTTAAGAAGCTATAATAAAATATATTAACTTTATACCATTTATTTAAAAACACATGAACTAAATATTTAAGGATTTTTTATTTACTAGAGCTTATATTAATAATATTATTATTACCTCCAAAACACTTGAAGACTATATTAAATATTTAAATAAGGTTTTTAAGCAACTCAAGCAGCTAAATATTAAGCTTAAACCTAAAAAGGTATTTATAAGATTTCCTTTAAACTACTTGGCTAAAAAATTAATATATTCAGGCTATTATTAACCCTAAAAAAACAACTCCAGGCTATATATAACCTTTTATTTTTAAAAACCCTTACTAAACTAGAATACTATCTTAGTTTTACCAGGTGGTTTTGTTACTATATCTCCAGGTATATTTTAATTACCAAGCTGCTTTAGTAATATAAAACTATATTACTAAAAGGGGTATCTTAAAAAAACCCAGCTACCTAGTAATTATAAATATCCAAATCCTCTAAGCCAGTGGCACTACTTCTAAGCTATAAGTATTTAAAAAGCTATAAGGATATTTTATAAATTTTTTATTTCTTACCTATTTTTCTCTGGAAAGGTATTTATATATTAATTTGGATACTTTAATAAATGTGCTATAATCTATTATTTTAATAATAACTATACCCATGTTAATCTGGCTAAGCCTTTTTTAAGGACCGCAGTGAAACCAGTTATATTTTATTTAAATTATTAACCAGTGCCGAGACTTGATACTGGCCCACTAAGCTCGAAGTCTCCTGCTTGGTTTAGGTACTTTGGAAGATAAGGTATTTAATTAAATTATCTAAGTCTATTTTACTTGTGTATACAGACCACACCTTAACTATTAGTTTAGCTACCCAGACTTCTTTAAGCTTAACTGCGGCGGACTGCTTAAATTTATACCTGGTTAAAGCCTTAAACTATATTTAGCAATTTAAGTTAAAGATTATTTATTAACTAGGGAAAATAAACACTGTGGTGGATACCTTATTATATTTACCTGCTTAGAAACCTACTAGTTTAGATATTAATCTTAATTTAGCTTACTTATCCGCCTCGACTATTAAAGTATCTAAGTTCTTTAAGCAAGAATTATAATATACTTATTCCAACAATTCTTAGACTACTAAGATTATTATTAGCTATCTAAAAAAATACCCAAGCACCACAGAGGTTATTCTATATTAATTAAACAAAGACATTATTTATAAAACATCAGCCTGGTTATAAATAGTAGTTGTATCTGCCAAAACCCTTGGTTAAAGGTATTTTTAAAATAATTTATAATTAAAAAAAATTATCAGGGCCTTAATAAATACCTTTAACAGTTTCGCTATCTACCAAGGTAGATATTTTTTAAGGTAGTATATTAACCACTGCTGGTGCTAGCTAAATAAACCTAAGCACCACTATTCTTATAAAACTTTATAACTAATTCTTGTGCCTCTGGAGCCTTTTTATACTATTATTATAAACTATCTTACTAATTTGCCTCCATCCGACAGCTATAATTAGCTCCTAGTAATTATAAACAAGTTTACTAAGCAAGTCAGGCTTGTGCCAGGAAAAGTAACATGGGACACACAGGAATAGGGTCACGCTTTAATTATTTAAAGGAGTATAACTAGGGTTTTCCTAAACACTTTATTACTAATAAAAATATTTAATTTATATTGTTATTTTAGCATGTTTTTTATAATAGATACTAAGTTTTTTTATAGCCTATTATTTTTAAACAAACAGTTACAAAAAAAATAATTTAAGTTATTAAAATAATACTACAATACTAGCTTACCTGTAACCTAAATACTTCCTGGGTATTCTTTCTACCTTTGTTTATTTCTACTATTAATAAAATAGCAAATACTTTCGCTGCATCGGCTACTATTCGGTATAAATCTACGCCTACTATAAAATATAGTTAAAAAATACCTTGGGGGGCCAAGATTTCTTGTCCAGGGTAAACACCAAGGAGGCCCTTGCCTTTGCCTTACTCCGAATAAAAAAGATATATAACTAAAGGTATAGAAAACCTCCTGTTTTTAAACCTAGTAATAAGGTTACTATATATCTCCACAAGGGCTACTCTATCCCGGCTGTGAAATACTTTCAAAAAAAGCTTTTCTAATAGTACTCCTCTCCTTTTTAAAAAAAAAAATAATAGGTCCAGATTAAGGATATTGCCAATAACAAGCTTATTAAGGAGTATAAGCATTTAACTACTAATATACCTTTATTATCCTGGGTTAAAAATTAACCTTTTCCTTTAAATTACTACTATCCCTCCTTGTACTAAATTATTTTATTTTGCAATTTCCTTAATCTTTTAATATGCTTCCTTTATTATATATTTATTTAGTAGTGGTCAAGGGCAGCCTTATTTTGTAAAAACCCCCATTATTGCATGTTTATACGGATCGGAACTGCATAAGTGGTTCTTAGCAGTCTCCCTACTTTGTTCTTCCATGCTTCGAATATTTAACCTTGTCCACCGATCTTCATCTTCAACCTTACACTAATCAATGAAATTGACTATGTTCTTCCTCTGAGCTTGCGTGTTTTACATTAGCTTAAAAATATATTTAAAAAAAGCTAGTCTTTTTATTTATCCTTATTATCTTGCTTTTTTTCAGGAAACTATCGCCTAATTAATTTTGCTCTTTATTCTCATTGAGATATTAAATCTTCATGTACAACAAAATATAATATAAGAAATTAGGATTATTATAGTATTAAGCATGCCCCTTTGGTAATAAATAATAAGCAACCGAAGAGTTAAAAAAAGATATTTTATAAAATAGAATTATATATATTATATATAAAGAATAAGTTGTACTACTTACAAAATATTATATAAGCTTCTTTGCTCTGCTCTCCCCCGAGTCGATTTAAGGCGAGGAGAATTTTCCCATAGTAAGAATCATCCTACATTTGATAATATAGGTAGTACAGAGAGGAATTTGCAATTTTTGGTAATGTTGCAGCAATAAAGTCGGACACTTGGTGTCAGAGACTACGTTAGCTAGTGTTTATTTATGGTCTGTAGTGTATTTTTTCCTAAAAAAAAAAAATTAAACGACTACTACCTTTCTAGCTATCTAATTTTTTTTTTTTTTTTTTTTTTTTTTTTTTTTTTTTTTTTTTTTTTTAATAGCAACAGTCTCAACGGTCGTTATTTTATATATAAGCTTTAAAATAGCTATATAATGTCAGAATATTAAGATATTCTAATTTTAAAGATATGAAAGCAGCCCAAATCCGTGCTCGAAAGAAGAAGTGACAATCATGTAGCGGGCAGGGCCCGCAAAATGATCGAGCCCGTATACCAAGCACTCGCGAGTTTAGTTATGTAGAACTCTCCCGATTACGTGATCTCGTTTAAAATACCTCGCACACACATTACGTAACTGTTCGGCCGCCGCGGCCCCAGATAGAAGCTCCTCAGCGAGTTCTTTTCGTCCAAATTGTCAAGGGCTGAACCCATAGAACCTACAAGATAGGTTATGTACAAGAAGGAATCGTTGAAGAAAGGAAGAGCAAAATGAGCTGTAAACAAACAAGGCGGGAGTCACGTGACATGGATCGGGGGCCAACAGGGCCAAAAGGGATAATAGGGACATTGGCCCGAGAGGTCAAACGGGCTCTAGCACTTTACACAAATCTATTATATGGGTTGAATCAGATACTAACCCGTGACAGATAAATAGGAAAGTATATGTTACTTTCTATTATTATATATTATATTTTATGTAACTGATCCCTTTATACTATTATTATTGTCGGAGGATGGTGGACCACTAGACTAACCAGGATAGGAATAGCCATGGGTTATTCCTATTTAGAATTAGCTTAGAGGAAATAGGTTGTGAATACTATTCTACAATAGTATGATAAAAGAATAATAGTATATGGGGATAAGTTATATTAAACGAGTGTTTAATATAATAGGCATATAATATAAGAACAATGAGCAGCTTATACTTTCCTATTTAGGAAGGTATATTCTTGAGGAATGTTAAAGAATAATTGTTTATCTATACTCCAAGCAGGGTTTGAGCTGCTTTTATACCTTTGACATCCTAGGGTTGTCTTTCTAAATTAATTTCGGGATTAGAATCCGTGTCAAATAGTTTCGGAAGTTCGGAAGAGGCCGCCGAGATTCTGTTTCCTAATTAATTAGAATATCTCAATATTCTGACAATAGGTCTCTCAGTTCGGCCTTACTATTAATAAAAACCTAAATAGCACTTAATTTTCTTAAAATGCTGGTTCTTAAAATATATATATATATATACTTTATTTACAGCAATACAAAGCTTAGCAAGAATTATTATATACAATTTTAAGTATTAATACCTATACCCTTCATATATTTTACTATTCCTATTTTGGTTAGTCTAATGGTCCATACATCATGCTCCAAAAATTATAAAGTTAATGGTGCTAGATTTAAGGACGCCTATTACTAAGTACAGTTAGAACTTAATATACCTATTACAAATATTTTTATTATAATTTTTAGATTAATGCACCAGCGATCTTCAGGCTTATATTAACAAAGCCTTTATTATTTATTAGTTTTAGTTTTAGCTGATCATCTCTACATTTATTTTGATAAATATCCTTATCTTCTCTACAACTGCCGAAGAACGAAGTAGATATTTAATTTAATATAGATTTATAAATTATATACAAAGCCATGCCGAATGCCGGTTCCTTAGAAAGATAAACAGATCCCGGCTGAGCATTAATAGGGTTGAAACCTACCCACTATTAAATTTTTATAAATTAATATTTTAGACTTTTCTGCAGATTTTATTAATTTATAATAAAATGCTATATAATAATCACCCCTATTTGTTAGTTAGCCTAAACTTTACTTTTCCCTAACTACTTAATTTCAAGTTAAGCTGTATTATTATATTACAGATTTTTCAAAAAATTGAAATAGTTATTGTAAATTCTAAGAAATACTCTACCAAAAAACGCTTTAGTTTATTAAATGTTTATTATTTAATGTAATTTGTTGAACAAAATTAGGAAAGGTTAACATAATAAAAGCTCTCCTATAGAGTAATAGAGAGTGTCAAAAAAGTATACAAAAGCTTGGGGCTGCTGTTCGTGATAAAATTATATAATAGATAGTAAACTTTGTATAATTCTAAACATAAGTGTAACACAAGCAAATTTTGTGTTGGTTATATTATTAATTTAGCTGTATAAAGCTTTCTTGTTCTAAAATATAATTAGCATTAAAACAAATATGGTATAGCATACGTAATAAAAAGGACCAAAAAAATAAATAATGCAACAATCAACCTGCTTTGTATATTAAAAAATCTTGGAGATTAATTCCGCTTAATAGTTACACATAGAATAGCTAGTATTATAGCTACACAATATAAAAAAGGCTGTAGATAGCTATATGAAAAATATTTAAAAACTTTTAAGCGCAACTTATCTTTAATAAGCTGGGCCAAGCTTCCTTTGTATAACGTGTAAATTCCTAATTTATTAGTAATATCTTTAATATACTTGTTTTCTTATATAGTAATGTCAGAATATTCAGATATTCTAATTATCTAATTAATTAGTTAACGTAATCGGTAAGCGAGCGCCACATGAAAGCGAGCGACGCACCTCTGTATTCCATATAAATTGACACTTTTTGAGAGTCTAATATCTCAACAATAAAGCACCTAGGGGACATAAAATTAAATATACAGTTTAATATAATACTGTGTATATATATATTAAGCAGAGAAATTTCCGGAATGAATATTTCTCCAGGTAAAATAAATTACAGCTGTATTTTTATACTTTTAGTTGTCCTAGTATTTAAAGCCAAGAAAACTACCTAAAAACATAAAAATATAAAAACGCCCTTCTAGAGTTCATATATATGTTATTATCTTATCAAGATGTTTCTATATCTACTGGTGGTTGAGATATTAAAGTTTCAAAGAGTGCCATTTTATATGGAGTACAGAAGTGCGGCGCTCGCTTACCGATTACGTTAACTACTTAATTAAGAAATTACTGAATAGAAATCTCGGCAGCCTGTTCCGAACTTCCGAAACTATATGACACGGATCCTAATACCGAGATTAATTCGGAAAGAGAACCCTAGTATGTTAAAGGTATAAAAGCAGCTCAAACCCCCTGCATGGAATATGAAAAAATCATTATTTAATATCGCTCGAGAATATACCTTCCTAAATAGGAAAGTACAAGCCATTCTTTATTATATTATATGCCTACTATTATTCATACCTGCTTGGTATAACTTATACCCATATACCATTATTCATTCATTATACTATTATAGAATAGTATTCACAACCCATTTCCTCTAGTTAGCTAATTCTAAATAGGAGTAGCCCATCGCTATTCCTATCCTGGTTAGTCTAGTGGTCCACCTTCGACAAAAAATAATACAGAAGAATGAATAGATTGAATCAGGCTTGGCAATGATTAATCTGTCTTATATTTGATTACAGTGGTTGTGTGGGATTTGTATTTTAACCTTATGCTTAAATGCAGTAAAAATTTTATATATACTATAGATAACTATAATAATCACATACATTTAAAAGTTTTAAAAAAAAATTCTAAGAATTGGATGAGAAAGGAACGAAAAGAATCTTGGGTAATTATCCCGGATAATACAAGTGGGGCTGATAGTTATCTATGGCATATAAAATTTTTACTGCATTTAAGCATAAGGTTAAAATACAAATCCTACACAACCACTGTAATCAAATATACGATGGATTAATCATTGCCAAGCCTGGATTGAATTGCTCGTTATATTTTATTATAGAAATTGCATTCGACTTGCTTTTTATACTTGCATTTTGGTTGTATTTTGGGTAATTAGATCTGTATTCGGATCGGACTTGCTTTGAAATCAGTATACTTAGGCCAATTAATTTTTTATAGAATCCTATGAAAACAGATTAAAATATTTATAGTTTTCTATATATAACCTATAATTAATAACTTATAATTATTCTATGGTTCCGCTGATATTTGTAAACACGTAGAGCTCAGAGGAAGAACATGGTCAATTTCATTGATTCGTCTGAGGTTGAAGGTTGACGATGGGCGAATAAACTAGGGCGAGCGCCGAGAACCACTTAAATAGTTTTAACCTGTATAAGTGTGCAACATATGTGGGTTTTATAAAAATAAGGTTATTCTTAACCACTATTAACTAGATATATATTAAAAAATGTATATTAAAAAATTAAAAAGGTTATAAAATAAAATAATTTAGTGCGACAAGCAATCGTAGTAATTTAAAAAAAAATATAGGGAATAAAAAATACTTAATTAATATTGTTATTAATCTTTGGCCTAGGGTAATAATAAAAATATATTAATATAATATCCTTGGTCCAGACTTATTAATAATCTTCTAAACCATATCCGTTGCCAGTGTACCAAATACTTAGTAAAAATCTATTTTAAAAATAATTTTAATTAATAGGATAAATATCCAATGGCCTTTTTAACCGTATAGGGCCCCAAGTATCACTGTAGCAATTTCCCTAGCTGCTTTAATAAAGGGATAAAATATTCTTTATATAGCCAGGGTAATACTTTATCACCAGGCTTACAGGGGGATTTTTATAATTTTGGTTAATAAAATTCCTTTATTCTTAACAAGGCGAAAGCTAGAGCTTTTTTAGTATTAATTTAATATAAGAACTGTATAATCTTTTTAAGATATTTTTTTAGGATATTCTATAGTTAACACAACTTCAGGGTAAATATTAATTAATACGGGGTGTTAGTGGAGGTGTTTAAAAAAATATTTATAGTTAATATAAATAAAAATATAAAGTTTTCCTAATCTATATATAAGTTTTTTATTAATTAATATTAAAATATAATAGGTATTTAAATAAGCCTTTTTATTTATTATTTAAAAATAGTATATAGTAAAATAAAACTACTTAGCTTTTATAGCTATAAATATACCCTTCCAGAACAAACTTATAAATTTAGAATCATGGTTGGTAATTATGCGCTTTAGAAAGCCCTAGTTATACCCCTGAGGTAGTTAACTAAAGCTATTCCCTACTTAGAAGTTAACTATGTAGATTTTCTAGGAAGTAAACATATATTTTATAAACTTATTAACATTACAAGCAACTAATTATTTAATAATAAGGATAAAGGTAGTCAACAACGAAGCCTATAATTATAGTATAAAACAGCTCTGGAGGGGTATAAATTAGCTATAAAGTTTTATAAAAATAATAGTGCTTAGGTTTATTTAGCTAGCACAAGCAATGATTAATAATATACTACCTTAAAAAAAAAATATTTACCTTCGTAAATGGCAAAACTAAAGCAAGGAAGGTATTTATTAAGGCCTTAGTTTTTTTAATTATAAACTATCTTAAAGACACTTTTAACCAAGGATCTTGGCAGGTACAACCATTTTTATCGCCAGGCTAGTATTTTATAAATATTATATAAGTCTTTATCTAATATAGAATAACCTCCGTGGCGCTTAGGTGTTTTTTTATAGATAGCTAATAATCTTAAGGTTAATATTTAAACTTACTAGGTTTCTAAGCTGGTAAATATAACAAGGCATCCACTACGGTGTTTGTCTTCCCTGGTTAATAAATAATTTTTAACTTAAATTACTAAATATAGTTTTAAGGCTTTAACTAGGTATAAATTTAAGCAGTCTTATAATTAAGTTTAAAAAAGTCTGGGTAGCTAAACTAATAGTTAAGGCATAGTCTGTATATATAAAATAAACTTAGATAATTTAATTAAATACCTTATCTTCCAAAGTACCTAAACTAAATAGGAGACTTTAGTGGGCTAATATTAAAACCTTCTTGGTGCTGGCTAATAATTTAAAAATATAACTAGTTTTGCTACAATTCTTGAAAAAGGCTTAGCCAGGTTAATGTAAATATAATTATTATTAAAATAATAAACTATAGCACCTAATTTATTAAAGTATTAAGATTAATATATAAATACTTTTCCAAAGAAAAATAGGCAAGGAATAAAGGATTTATAAAATATTCTTGTAACTTTTTAAATACTTGTAGCTTAGTAGTAGGCTTAAAAAATTTAAATATTTATTATATAGGCCCTGCCTAATAAAATTTAATATAAAAATTAATATTTTAAAAAAATAATAGATAATACAAGAAGGTTAGTAAAAGTATATACTAAAAGCTAAGATATATAAAACTGCAAGGTAAAGAAATTATTAATAAAACTTTTGACCTGCTAAAATTTTACAGCAAGCTAATTTATACTTTTTTAGGATATCCTATTATTATTTACTACTAGTCTGGGATAAGGAGTGAAATACCAAAACTAAAAAATAGTAATTGTTAACCTGCAAGCTATAAAAAAACTAAGCCTAATTTTTATTTTATACTTTTTCAGGAAGAAATTATTAGTTAAAAACTATTTATATATTTTAGTAGTTAATGCTGCAAAATTTTTTTACTAATAGGTAGTTATAGGATATATAATTTTATACTATTTAAAATATATAAACTAAATTTTTAAGAATTTTTTAGAGTTTATATTAATAATATTATTATTACCTTATTGAATATTTAAATAAGGTTTTTTAAGCAATTTAAGTAGCTAAATATTAAGCTTAAATTTAAAGCCTTTATAGGGGTTCTAGTTAAACTACTTAGCTAAAGGGTTAATATATATATATATAATCTTTTATTTTTAAAAACCCTTGCTAAAATATTATTTTAATTTTAACAGGTGGTTTTATTACTATGTTTTTAAATATACTTTAATTACTAAGCTGTTTTAGTAATATAAAACCATGCTGCTAAAAAAGGTATTTAAATATATAATAGATTAGGTACTATGGTTTATTATCTTAATAATAATTATATTTATATTAAGCTGGCTAAGCCTTTTTTAAGGACTGCAGTAAAACTAGATATTTTTTTTAGATTATTAACTAGTACCAAGGCTTAATATTAGCCCACTAAACTTAAAACTATATTTACTAATTTAAAAATTATTAACCAGGGAAAATAAATATTATAGTAAATACCTTATTATATTTACTAGCTTAGAAACCTATTAAAATATTAACCTTAATTTAGCTTACTTCTCCGCCTTCATAGTTAAATAAACTAAAACGCTTATTTAAACACTTAGAACTATATTTTAATATTAATTAATAAAAAACCTAAATATAAATTAGGAAGACTATATTTTTTTAAAAATACCTCCGCTAATACCTCTCTGTATTAATTAATATTTAGCCTAGAGTTACAGTAATTATAGATTATTCTAAAGAAGCATCTTAAAAAGATTAAAAGATTTTATATTAAATTAATACTAAAAAAGCTCTAGCTTTTCCCTTATTAAGAATAAAGAATTTTACAACTAAAATTATAAAAACCCTTTTATTTTTAAGCCTGGTAATAAGTATTACTCTAGCTATATAAAAACTATTTTATTTTTTTTATTAAAGCAGCTAGGGAAATTGTTGCAGAGATACTCGGGGCCCTATAAGGTTAAAAAAAGGCTATTAGATATTTATTTTAACTAAAGTTACCTTTAAAAAATTTATTTAGTAGTTTTAATTATATAACTTAAACCTGTAAAAACTTAGTAATTTATTTAAAAACCCTGCTAAAACTACTACCAGTGTTTAATAAATATTTCCCTAAACAGTTAGATTATAAAATAAAAAAAAAATCCTAAACAAGCACACTGTTAGGAAAGGCTAAAAAATAATATTATTTACTAAGTATTTAGTACACTGGCGTGAATATAGTCCAGAAAATAATTAATAAATCTAGACTGAAAATATTACTATTAACAAGCTTATAAAAAAATACAAGTATTTAACTACTAATATACCTTTACTATCCTAAACCAAAGATTAATATAATAGTAAGTTAATTACGTATTTTTTATTTCCTATTTTTTTTTAAATTACTACTATCCCTTATTATACTAATTATTTTATAATTTTAATCTTTTACTTAACATGCACTCTTTATTATATATCTAGTTAGTAGTGGTTAAGGGCAATCTTATTTTGAAAAAACGCCTTATATTGCACGCTTATATTTGTCTATACTTTAAACACTTGATCTTATCCACCAATCTTTAATCTTATACTAATTAATAAAATTAACTATGTTCTTCCTCTGAACTTTGCATGTTATATTAATTAATATAGCACTTTTGAAATGCTAATTTAATACCATGCTCTACTAATATTTTAATTTATCTCTATAGCTAAGTACTTCTTTGTAATATACCTACCAACAAAGGGCCTGTAAAGGCAATATTTATAATATATGTAGTTGTATTACTGCTTTTAGCTAATTTTTCTACTATCCCGCACTGTACTAGCTTAAACAGCTTCTGTATAAGCTGCAATTTGTTTTAGAATTAATATATATGCAACGAAATACTAATTGGCTTATCTTGGCTTTTTAGCTGTTAGCGACTCTGGAAGAGCCCCTAAGGGAATTGTAATAAAGTATAATATATCTTTATTATATAGCTAGATAATTTAGTCAAATTGGTGCTATCTTAACAAGAATTTTAAGCGTGGGTAAAGAAAGAAAGTAGTAGGGGGGCTGCTAAGAAATATACAAGCAATATAAATAATAATAATATTATATAATATCTGTTATATAACTATAGTTTTAACCCTAATTTAACTAAAGCACTATTAATACTTAAAATTTATTATTATAAACCCATAAACAAAAATATATAAATGCTAGAAATCCTGCGATTTTATATATGTAGCTTATGTTTAGCTATTTAATATTTAGGATTCTTAAAAATTATAAGTTTACGGCTGGGACTATTTAAATTATATTTATTATTAGAAAATACAGCATCACTCTCTATATTAAAATCCCACTAAAACATTAAAATATATAATATTTTTAATATATAAATTAAGTTACTACCTTATAAATTATTTTATATAGTTAATTTAAAAAGGGTATAACACTGTTTAATAAACCCTTTTTTTTTAAAGAGCTCGCTATATAGAAATATATTAATAATAATATTTCTTTAGGAAAAAAAATATACAAAAGCCATTAATCATATAATTACCAAGGACAAAACAAAGTTTTAAAGAATTAGTATTTTTCCTATAAAAATTTAAACAAATTTATCTAGAGCTTAATATACTCTAAAAATTATGTTTGAAATATTATTAAATTTATATTTCAAAAAAAAAAACCCTAATATAGCTACTACAAGTATATAAGGGGCTAGAACCCTATCTACTCAGGCTGCTTGGCCCTTTTTTTTTTCTTTTTACCTATTATGTTATATTAATTAGTACACTTTATTATCTAAATTCCCCTTTTTATTTATAATTATTTTTTTGCTTCCTTTTATATGGTAACTATATATAGCAATACCTTAAATACTTTTTAAACAGGTTTTTACTAATTTTATATGTAACTTCTTTAATTTAAATACCTAGATTCCCTATACTAATACAATATCACTTATTACACGGCTGGTTAGGTAGGGGACTGGACAAGGTAGTATAACTATGAGTTATAGGGGCAGTTAAGTCTGGGAAGGGGGCCCTGGGAAGGACTAAGGGAATTTTATTAAGTCTTTTAAAGGAATATATTGCCTAAGCTATTCTTAATAGGTACTCTACCAAGGTTTTCCAGTGCACTGCTGTGGGATTATATAATATAGGATCGTGTCTTTAAAGTGCCTATGTGTTAGGGCCATATTTGTCAGGCACTATTGTCTTAGTTATCCCCGGGATAATAATATAATAATATAATAAAATAATAATAAATTATTTATTCCGTATTTTACTAGTTTTAAGTAGTTTTTATATAAAGCTAATACAAACTTATATAGATATATATTAGCCTAACCTGTTTTACAATTTTTATTTATTTTTTAACGAAATTGCTGCCCAAAGAACATTTGGTAATTTATTAAATAGTGTGTCGTTAAAGATTGGTGGACAAGGCCAAATATTTCACTAGTATTGTATTAAAAAAAAAAAATATATTTAAAAAAATTGCCGCGGCCAGCATTCTATTATACTATTATACTAAGCCTTGTAGCTCCCCCTTTTCTCTTTCTCTTTGCCTGTGATAGAATTAGTACATTAATTAAGGGCTCGAAGCCAGGAGAAGTTAAATTTTACTATTTTTTTTAATAACTTATTACTGTATGTTAGTAGCCCCTATATTAATAAAAATATAATTAGCTACTTCAGTTAAAATAATTATTTGTAATTTGGTAATAGCTAAGGCTTATAATATTATTTTATAGCCTTTTAATTTTTTTTTTTTTTTTTTAAAAAAAAGCAAAATTAAAATCCAGTACTTTATGCTAAAACTACATATTATTTTTTATTTATTGTAATAAAAATGGTATTTTAAGGAATTTTTAATATATATAATAGGTTTTTATTTTAGTATATAAATTATAAATCCTGTAGATATATCTTTACATTTTTCTTTACAAAAAACTAGTATTTTAACAATAACTTAATAGTTTTTTAATAGTAAAGGCTTGTATCAGGATCTTTAGTAAAAAAGTTATAATAAAAACAGCTAATTAGGTTATATATAAAAAATAAACTAAAAAAAAAAAAAACTAACTGTTTCCTAACTTGTAGTATAAAAGTGTTCACAAAATAAAATATAATTTACTAAATATAAATTTATATAAAAGTTTTTATAATATTAATTATAATTAGGTAACGCGGCGCTGGAAGGTAACTGTTAAAATAAACCTAGTAAATTAATTTGTAAAAATAATTAAATATATAAACTAATTATATATTCTAAATAAAAAAATTTACAGTATAGATTTATTAATTTTTATTATAATAACCCCTTGGCGGCATATTTTAGATATTTAGAGACCAAACAATTACTTTATTAGGTAAATATTTAATAAAACATTAGTAATATAAAAAAATTATACTATATATATTACAGAACTGCTCCTATTATTTATAAACTATTTATAGATTTTATTAGCAGAACTTATTTTTACCAGTAAACTATAGCCTAAACTATATTTTTAAATTATATAAAAACTTTCCCTATTTACCATGTTTTATAGACAAGACTACTAAAAGTTTAAAAAATATTTAAAAAAAGCTGTTAAATGCGAGCAAATATTATAATAAATATTATAAAATAGGTTTATACCATCTCGTTTACCCTCGCCAAAAATTTAGCTAAATTATTGGAAGATTGCCCCACTGGTATTAAATTATTTTAAATATTTAATATGACAACAAAGCATGCTTATATTATTGGATATAATGATTATCTTTGTGCTTTTATATTATTTTGCTAAAGCTGTAATATTAAAAAAAACACTACAAATAGGGAAAGCTACTAAGGCTAAAGGCCAAAAAAAAAATCATATAACATGATAATTATATAAAATGTGCTTAAAATCTTACGGATATTTAGTACCGCCTAGTTAAATAAAAAAAAAAAAAGCGCTCGTGTCAGAATATTCAGATATTCTAATTACTTAATTAGGAAACAGAAATCTCGGCGGCCAGTTCCGAACTTCCGAAACTATATATGGCACGGATCCTAATCCCGATATTAATATGGAAAACACCAGGATGTTAAAAGGTATAAAAGCAGCTCAAACCCCTGCTTTTGGAATATGGATGAACAATCATTCTTTAACACTCCTCAAGAATAATATACCTTCCTAGGAAAGTACAAGCCATTCTTTGTTATTATATTACAGTTCCGCCATTTAGTTTGCATAATTTGCTTGCCCCGCAACCCAAACATGGTTCATCTACATGTACAAAATATATTTACCCCGCCACATAAGATGCTTAAAATTAAAATAATTATATTATACGCAATATAAGCGGTAAAAATTTATAAAAATATGTAAAAAAAAGCGGTAAAATTACTTGATGTTTTACATACCGCTTATTTAATTTTACCCCTAATTTTCGGCCGATTATATAATATATCATTAGCACCTACAATAAATGATATTAAAAAAATAGTAATAAAAATTTTTATATATAAAAAGTTATACTAAATTAATATAATTTATATAAAATTATTTAATTATAATATTACAATATAAAGATTGCTTAAAATACACGCTGTAATATCTTATAATAAGATTTTAGGTAGAACGGAGATATATATATACAGTATTTTTAATATAAAGTATTAAAATAATTACCTAGTACTTAATATATATATATTTTTTATATATATACTTTTTATTTTTTAAAAATTAAAACTTAAAAACTATAAGTTTTTCTTTGTATGACTGTTTGCTATATATTATATATCTAGTACCATAGTAACTTTTTTTTAAAAAAAACTATAATTATATAATTAATAATTGTATATTAAACTAATTATATAGTTTTTATTATTTTTAAAACCTGTTGGGTGGTATATAATACAGAAATATAAAATATTGAAATAGGGGTAGTAGAAAATTCGTTATTCAAACTTTTTACTAAGAACTATATATGCCTACTTACTATATCTTATACTTGCTTGGTATAACTTATATCCATATACCATTATTCATTTATTATACTATTATAGAATAGTATTCACAACCCATTTCCTCTAAGCTAATTATAAATAGGTATAGCCCATGGCTATTCCTATCCTGGTTAGTCTAGTGGTCTAACATCCTCCGACACCTCGGAATACAGATATCTAATAAATCCCCAATAAAAATATAACAAATACTTTATATTTTAACACTAGAAAAGAAAAGTTAAATTAATAGCAATTTATTTACCAGATTTTAATAAAAACGCCGAAATCCAACTAATTTGTCCTAAAACTATATTAAAACCTTGGGGAAAGCTATGTTAAATATATTTTATTTGGGGATCAATTATTAGTCTCCTCCTTTTCCAGACCTTATTTAAAACGAATAATTTAAGCGCTAATATCAAAGAGAATAAATTATAGCTATTAATTAGAGAAGATAACTATTATCTCCTTGGTCCAAGCAGAGATATTTGGCTCTAAGGTTTAAATATAATAAAAAGTAAACATGCAGTAATGCTTTTACTTCCTAATAATTTATTAAAATGCCCTTGTTGCTATTATCTCTGTACCTTGGCTTCTTAAAAATATAAAGTATAGCCAATAACTCTATAAACGGTTCACGTGGCTATATATATTGTCCATCTACTCTAATATAATTGTTTAATTCCTTTAAAGTTTATTTAATAATTCTAGCAAGCTCATTTCTATTGCCGAGTATCCCTGTAAAAATTTTGTAAATGTGTTAGTAAAAGGTTGATAAAAAAATAAAATTTATAAAATTAAAGGTTATTTCCCGCATTATTTCCAGAGAGCATAGATGTTTCTATTGCAAATATAGTTAATATTAAAAAGTACCGTTTTCTACGTATATTATTTTTCCCCAGTACTTTAAAGGTACTATAAAAACTCTACACTTCACCGCCTAGACTATCACACGGCGAGTTTTTTTTAGGTATGATAAAAGAATTTAAGAAGAGAATTTAAAAAAAGGAAATGTTAGAAACAAAAAGTAGGCAAAATATTAACTATTCAATAGAGTAAACAATAGTTGCAATTAACATATTCACCACTATAACAGAGCCAACTACCTCTAATAATAGTAAATCTAATCTTGGTACGCATATCTTGCACCGATACGGCCATTGACCCTGACGAGTCCAGAATACAACACCTTGTAATTATTTTATTTTTACTATTATTCCTTATTTCCTCGTGCGAATATTATTAAAGTGGCTTATAAAGTTATTTAAATGATACCAGGATTTCGACTAAGGTCTGTCGGCCCGAAGGAGACGGGAAATAATTATAAAAATGTTACAGGACCAGTATTAAACCCGGGGCAATAGCTTTTATTAGAAGTTACGGAGTGTACCTGGAGTTAACTACTATTAATTATATTATTATAGTATTACCACTGTATTCCTATACCTCTATATGGTGTTATCCCATATAGTCTTAATCCCCAGGAAGATTGGAGGATCAAGGATTAGTTGTGATGACCTGGCCTTGGACACCGCGCTCAGGTTAACGCAGTGACGTGATGTTTATATGGTTTGCATGTAGGCCGTATTGGGATAAGGAAGGGCTGAGGGCACAGGGCGAGGGCTGGGAAGCTTCCCACCATATCCTCGCTCGTCATGACAACGCTCTTCTTCCTTCTTCCTTTCCTCCCCATCTTTAGTATTCTCGATATAGGACTCAATGTGATCTTATCCATCTGATTTGCCTGCCGTCACATTAGTTAGCTACTGTCGAAGGCGGTAGGGAAAGTAAGATATAGTGAATATTAATAATAGCTTTAATATATTCTTATTTTCTTATAATAATAATATATAAGAGAATAAATAGATTGTATTAGTTTCTTTATTATTATGAAAATTAAAGCTGCTTAAAGTACTGCTTAAAATTTTATATATAGTATTTAGGTCTATTTCTAGAGGCAATTTTAAATGAAACCAAGGGCTATCTGCTACTATTTATTATTTAGTGAATAATAATTTTACCTATGTTACTGTTAGTAGTTCTCTGCTTTTACTTAATAAATTATTATATCTGTCTTATAATTTTGTTCAGTATTTACTGCATTTCACTATTTATTATTAATTATTTAAATTTTTACTTTTTGTTGCACGCTCATACGGGTCTGAACTGCATAAGTGGTTCTTAGCGGTTACCCTACTTTATTCGTCCATGCTTCGAATGTTTGACCTTGTCTACCTTTAACCTTTAATGTTTATCTACACACTAATCAATAAAATTGACCATGTTCTTCCTCTAAGCTTTGCGTGTTTTACAGTTGGTATCATGTCCTTGCGTTCTGTTTGTTCTTTAGATATTTAACTGCTAAACTATTTAAATAGTTTAATATATTATGTTTGTTTAACTGCTTTCTGCTGTGCTATGTTTATTATTTATAATTATATCTGTGTTATTTCCGTCGTTATTTTATTAACCTTGTTTTAATCCAAGCAAAATCCTATAGTATCCCCATGCCATCGCGGCGAGACCTGCGGACTGCAAAGCTTGGCTATTAAATTACTCGACTTATTAACCTTAATACCTCCTGCTTTGCTTAGGAGCTAGATTTTAATATTATTTATTAATCTTACTATATTATCTTTACCACTAAATCGCCGCTATTAGCACGTGTCTATCCCCCTAACTAGGATATTAATTATTTTACTATTTATCAAGCAGTTGCAGAGTTTATATGCCTAACTAACTATTTACTAAATTAACAAAAATATGCTGCCTGGTTAACATACTAACCTGCAGTTAACTGGATACCTTTGCATCCTCTGGGATAACAATCCTCTACCTTAATAATCTTTAAAACTTAGACACTACCCGTCTCCCAAACAGTTAAACCTGTTTACTAAATAAAAACCAGAAGTATTTCTCCAGCCACCTTAGCCGCCTTTAAAAGGCTTTTTCCTTCTGTTAAACTAAGAGACAAGGTTATCCCTGTTCCTGATCCTATAACAGTTAGGTTAATAAAGTAAACAAAAACACAAGCTAGAAGTATTTTTTTAAATAATCTTTATAACCAATGCCTGTGTTGGCTTACTAGGAGATAGTTAGAATATCTTTTTTATTAAACCTTAGTTATTAACCTGTTTTAAATGCCCCATCTCCAGTTGGTTATATTTTTACTTAGATATTAGCTACCATGCAAGCAACTTAGGAATTTATTTAATAAATAAACAGTTGGTTAAAGTAACTTAAGACTTGTGGGAAATAGCAACCGCCTCCCAGACCTCCTAGGCCCCCTGGACCTCCCGGCGTTCCTGGAAATCCTGGCAATCCTGGCCCTCCTGGCCTGGTTAAGGTGGAAATGGATTAAATAACAGCAGCCCCTGGAAGACAAAGGAAATAGGCTACTTCTGGCTGGCCAGATCTTAAGGAGTAGGCTGGCCGTTGGGAGGGATTCGGGATCCCGAGGGAGGTCTGGTCCCGTCCCATATTCCCATAAGGATCCTGGGGGTGGTCCCGAATCCCGTCTCAAGAAAATGGGAAGGGATTCCCATCCCGTGCCAAGCAATATGGGATGGGATTCCCATTACATGGGATTCGGGATGGGATAATTCCATCCCATGCCAAGAAATATGGGAGGGAAATCCCATCCCTAAATTATAAAATACTCTTCCCATTTCCCGTCCCATCTCCTAATTAGGTTTAGTATATTTTTAAAGTAGCAGTTTTTAGTAGTAACTATATAGTATATACAGTAATTATTAATCATGTGATTTAGTATGGGAAATTCCCATCTAATCCCAAGGGAATTTCCCAAATTCCCATTCCCTTCCCAACGGTCAGCCTATAATAAGGAGGATATAGCTATTAAACAGGTTAATAACTATGTTTATTACAAGGATATTTATTAACTATATTAAAAAATATTATTACTTTTAAAGGGGAAAAAATAGTTTAAGCCAACCTACAAGCTTGCCTCTGTACAGCAGCCCTTGCTTGGTTTACTTTTAAATTAACTAAACTAGAAAAAGATGCCTTGCGTACTCTACCTTTTATTAACTAAAATAGGAATAGTAGTGGTAATAAAGGCGGATAATTATATTATCTAGCTAAATAGTTTAAACCTAATTTATTTAAAGCCCTTATAAATGTACAGGCACTTTAATATATTTATACTAATATTTCCGCCGGAAAAACTTTAAATATATACTAAAAAAGTTATATACTAGCCTAAGCTACTAAGATTTATTATATTAGCCCTTTCAATAAATTACTATAATATAAAATATATTTAATTCTGTTTTTTAATAGCATATTTTCTAACCCTAACTAAAGATAATTAAAGCCAAGTTCCTGTAAAAACTAAAATAATAGTAATTTCTCTGGCAGAACCTTATTTTTTATAAAAAATATAACCCCAAGGCCTAATTATATAGTAAAATTAATCCTAATTAGGCCTATTATAACTAGAGACCCTTTTAAAAAATATAGTTATCAAGGACTAAATATTAATATTTTATTTAGATTATTTATACTATGAGCTGGTTTCTTTTTTACTAATTAATAAAAGGCTATATTTACTTTACCCTTAAGCCTACTAAAAATTCCTATCCGCTTGGCTACTATATAATTATAATAAATATAATTAGGACATGTATTAGTATCCTAACTAGTTTAGTTAAGTTCCTAAATATAGCCCTACAACCAGTAGAATAAACTATTTATTCTGGGTTAGTAAAAACCACAGCTATAAATAGCTAATAAGCCAGCGAATCCTGCTAATTACAACTAGTTATAAAATAATAGTTATAGTTTATATAATCGCCCAAGCCTACCTGCTAATTAGCTTTATTAACTATAAAACTAAAACTAATAGTAAAAACCATTTAGATATACTTATAGCACTAAGATATTTAGGGATCTAAAAAAAAGAGATTCCTAAATAAAATAACAAGCAAGCTAATATTACTAATACTAGGTAACCTAGTTATAAATAACTAATTACCTAATTACCAAAGTACCTGGGAAGATAGCTAACAATTTTTTTAATAATAATTATAATAATACCTTCTACAGGGATAATTATTAGTATAACAAATCTTATAAGTTATTTAATATTTATAATATATATATAATATTTCCCGAAGTATTATTAAAAAAGACAAGTAATTTACATACTATTAAAAGTAATAACAAAATAGTAATATTATATAACTATTATAGTTTTATTTTTTTATTAAATAATAAACTACATGCTTACCTTCTCGAGATTAATAATTAAAAAAATATTAACCCTAACTATTTAGTGCCTACAGCTAAGCCTATTTAGCTAAAATTATCAAATCAAATAGAAATTAGGTATTTTTACTAAAAAATTATTTTAATATCTAGTATATTTACCTTAATTCGGGGTGCTCTTAATAAAGCCTCCATAAAAACTATTAAAAATACAGTTATTTAAAATATAGGGCTTTTAATTACTATTATTAGTATTAGCACTATAAAATATTAATTAAAAAAATAGTTATTTTAGATTAGTTAAACTTAAAAATAAAAATATTAAAGTTTTATTTACTAAGATTATTGTATATATTTAGTTCCTAGTATACTAAATTACTTGTTAGTATAAATATCTTATTTTTAAAAGGATTTATTTTTAATTTTAAAAAGTAAACTACATATTTTTATATCACAGCTTTAAGTTTTTAATTTCTTGCAAAACTATAGTATAAAATTTTTCTATATATATAAACTATATCTTTAAAATTAAAAAATAAAATTCCGGTTATAATAAAATGAAAGCTGTATAATAATTATAATTATTATTTTAAACCTTTTAAAAAATACTCTGCTTATTATTACTACTTAGTTAAATTATAGTTTTTTATTTATTAAGGTCTAGAATAACACTAATAAACCAGTTATTATTCCTTGGTATTTCTAAAATAGGAACTGTTTTAAATATAAATAACTTTATAGCATATTAAGCTATGGGTAATCTCCCCAAGGACCTATTTACTCCCTAAACCAAGCTTTGCTTATTATTAATATTTAAAAAATTATTATATATATTACAAGCCTCTGTATTTATTATTCTAGTTAAAAAAAAGCCTGATAAGATTATTATTTTGTTATACTATTTACTAAAATATTTTAAGCCTAAAATATATTATTAAAAAGTATAATATATAGGCCCTGGCTATAAATCTAATATAGAAATTATTAATATTCCTAAAAAATAACAAATATATTATTATAAAAAGGTTAGTAAAAGTATATACTAAAAGCTAAGGTATATTATATAAAACTATAAAATAAAAAGATTATTAATAAAACTTTTAACCTGCTAAAATTTTACAAAGCTAATTTAAGTAATTAGTTATACTCCTTTAGGGTATCCTATTTTTATTACCAACTGGTCTGGGATGAGTAAAATATCCTTACAGAACTAAGAAAAAATAGTTATTAACTTGTAAGCTATAAAAAACAAAGTCTAATCTTTATTTTTTATTTTCCTAGGAAAAAATTATTACTATAGTTGACTATTTATATATTTTAGTAGTTAGTACTGCCAAGTTTTTTTTACTAATAGCTGGTTAAACATGTAAATTGTTTTGCCGTGGTTATTATGGGCAAAAAGTTTTTTAAATAATTATAATAAAGTATATTAATTTTATACTATTTATTTAAAAATATAGACCAAATTTTTAAGGATTTTTTATTTACTAAAGCTTATATTAATAATCTTATTATTACTTTCAAGATATTTAAAGACTATATTAAATAAATAAGGTGTTTTAAATAATTTAAGCACCTAAATATTAAACTTAAACCTAAAAAACCCTTTATAGGATTTCCTTTAGTTAAACTACTTGGCTAAAGGGTAAATATATTTAGGCTATTAACCTTCAAAAAAAAAACTTTAGGCTATATATAATCTTTTATTCCTAAAAAACCCTTGCTAAGCTAGAATATTATTTTAGTTTTACCAGGTGGTTTCGTTACTATATCTCTAGGTATACTTTAATTACGAAGCTGTTTTAATAATATAAAACTATATAGGGTACCTTAAAAAAAATCTAGCTACCTAGTAATTATAAATATTTAAATCCTTTAAGCCTACCACTTTTAAGCTATAAGTATTTAAAAAGCTGTAAAGATTATAAATTTTTTATTTAATTTTTTTTTTAGAAAAATATTAATTAATCTTAACAGATTAGGTACTATAATTTATTATCTAGATAATAACTATATTTATATTAACCCCGCTAAGCCTTTTTTAAGGGCTGCAGTAAAACTAGTTATATTTTATTTAGATTATTAACTAGTACTAAGACTTGATATTAGCCTACTAAACTCAAAGTTTTCTACTTGGTTTAGGTACTTTAAAAAATAAGGTATTTAATTAAATTATTTAAGTTTATTTTATGTATACAAACTATACCTTAACTATTAGTTTAGCTACCTAGATTTTTTTAAGCTTAATTATAAGACTGCTTAAATTTACACCTAATTAAGGCCTTAAAAACTATATTTAGTAATTTAAGTTAAAAATTATTTATTAACCATGGAAAACAAATACTATAATAAAAACTTTATTATATTTACTAGCTTAGAAACCTACTAGTTTGAATCTTGATTTAGCTTACTCCGCCTTGATAGTTAAAATATCTAAGTTTTTAAATAAGAATTATAGTATACTTATTTTAATAATCCTGTCACGGGCTACGCCCGTATGTTGCTCGGCTTCACCTTCGCTGCAACCGACACATATGATTGGTCCGCTTATCGCAGTCACATGACCCCTTGTAGTATGAGAACGCACACTTCTTTCCCTTTACTTTCTTCCTTTCAGCGATTCCTCTTTGTGTATATCTAGTTATTAGATAGCAAGGCATTTCGTCCCTTTACAAATCCTTAGACTACTAAAATAGCTAACTATTTAAAAGAACACAAGCGCTATAAAGGTTATTTTATATTAATTAGATAAAGACTTATTATTTATAAAATATCAGCCTGGCAGTAAATAGTGGCTGTATTTGCCAAGACCCTTGGTTAAAAATATCTTTATGGTTTATAATTAAAATTATCAGGGTCTTAATATCTTTCTTGCTTAAATAGTTTTACTATCTACTAAAATAAATATTTTTTTTTAGGTAGTATATTAACCACTGCTTATACTACCTAAATAAACCTAAGTACTATTATTTTTATAAAGCTTTACAGCCAATTTACATGCCTTTGAAACTATTTTATACTATAAACTTTATTATTAATCTACCTTTTTATCATCGCATGATTAGTTACTTGTTATTATTAACAAGTTTACAAAGTGTATTGGTTTAATTCCTGGGAAATCTACTTAGCTTGTAAGTAGGGAATTACCTTTGTTAACTATCTCCGGGGGCATAACTAGGGCTTTTTAAAGTATATAATTACCAACTATAATTCTATATTTATAAGCTTGTTTTGGAAGGGTATATTTATGGCTATAAAAGCTAAATAGTTTTATTTTATATACTATCCCTAAATAGATAGATAGACTAAAAGACTCATTTAAATATTTAAAATTATATTTTAATATTAATTAATAAAAAACTTAAATAGATTAGAAAAACTTTATATTTTTATTTATATTTATTATAAATATTTCTCTAAACACCTCCACTAATACCTACCTCCCTGCACTAATTAATATTTAGCCTGGAGTTGCGTTGACCATGGAATATCCTAATGTAGTATCTTAGAAAGATTAAAAATTCTTATATTAACACTAAAAAAGCTCTAGGTTTTGCCTTGTTAAGAATAAAAGAATTTTATAACTAAAATTATTAAAACCCTCCTATTTTTAAGCCTGGTAATAAAGTATTACTTTAGCTGTATAAAAAATATTTTATTTTTCTATTAAAGCAGCTAGGGAAATTGTTGCAGAGATACTCAGGACCCTATAAAGTTAAAAAGGCTATTAGATATTGTCGGAGGGAGGCGGTAGGGGAAGTAAGATATAGTGAATATTAGTAATATCTTTAATAGATTCTTATATTCTTATAATAATAATATATTAAAGAATAAAAAATTGCTCATTATTATAAAAATTGCTTCCAAAGACCTGCTTTATATTCGCATTTTAGTTTCCTTTTTGGGTAAATAAATTAATATTGAAGTTCAGGTAAGACTTGCTTTAAAATTAACAGAGTTATATAGCTAATTAATTTCTCATAGAATCTTATAGAAATAGATTAAATTATTTTATAGTTTTCTGTGACATATAATTTTTCCATGGTTTTGCTAATATTTTACAGTAGTAATTAATACCTAATATATTAGGCTCCTATTTCTAATATACCCCCCTCAGCTTTTAATATATGTGGGTATATTAAAGCTAATAAAGTAGGTATATTAAATAATCCCTTTATTTTTTAATAATTTTTGATAAAATGTTTTGCATAAGGGCTTTAGTAAATTTTTTATAGTTCTAACTTAATAATAATTTAATTTAAACTGTTTGCAGGCATTTTTTAACTTAATATTTATTAGATATCTAGGTTTTATTTTAAATCTCCTGCCGAAGCTAATAATTTTGGATGTTAATTGCTTTAATTTCGTTTTAAATATTAAATTTTCTTTGGTTAAACGATTAATTCTTTAATAGTTATTACATAGAATTTAAAACTTTTAATTTAGTTTAAATTCTAGTAATTTAAATAGTCGCTTCTACTAATATAATTGTTTGGTTGCATTTAAAATAGCTAATAATTTAGCTTTAGTAGTAGAAGTGGTAACTGTTTTCTGCTTTTTACTGCCTAATTAATAGGTCTATTAAATAATAGGTATATATAGCCTTTAAAGCTTTTTTAATCTAGGTTATCTATATATACAGCATCACGGGCTAATATAAATATTAATTTAAATAAATCTAAATTATTGATTTTTGGATATCCTGAATATTCTATGGCTAGATATTTTAAGCTATATAAAAAGAAATTGCATGATTTATTATATGTTTTAATTCAGGATTTAGCAGAAATTTAGTATTTGTATTAATTTTGCAGTGTTAGGTCTAGAAATTATCATGGTATATAAGGCAGATCCAACCTTTTACTAATATTTCTTAATATATTAATCTGAAGCTTTGTAATTATTATTATTAGTGTTTTTAAATAGGTTTTCGTATAGTAAAGGGGTTTTAGGCAATTTTTAAGGTAAAATTTAAATGCAATTTTTTAATATAGGTATTTTAATATATTTGTAATTTCTCTTAGGTCTGTCCCTAATAATTCTTATATTAAAAAACTTAGTTATTTTACCAAGATCTTTTATTTTATATATCTTTAACTTAGTTTTAAATTCTAATACAGCTGTTTAATTCTTTGTATAATATAATATAATTATATTATCAACAAAGATTATTAGAATGTATTTATTTTAAAATAGGTATAGGTTTTTCGGGATTGGTTTTAAACCCAATTTTTTTAGTGTTTTACCTATTTCTTTTTGCTATAATAGTAGCAATCTTTTTAATTTATATAGTTCTTGATTTAATTTTAGAGCTTTATTTTTTTAACCAAAGCTAGGTGAAAATTAAATATAAATAGTCTTATCTAGAGCACTATTTAAAAAATGTGTTATCTGTCAAACTACAAGATTTAAAATTAAAAGCTGCTATAAAGGCAAATAAAGTTTTTAGGGTTTTTAAAGCTAGGGTAATTACCCTTGTATTTAAATTATTTATTATTTAAAGATTACCTCTAACACTATTCTAGCTTTAAATTTAGCTTGATATCCTTAGTTATTAATTAAACTTACATGTAAAGACCTAATTTAAAAGGTAAAATTTAATAACCCTTTATATTATTCTTTAATATAGTAGTCCAGGTATTTATATTATTTAAATTTTAATATTTGCAGCTTAAATAAACCTGTTTTTTAAAGGATGGTCTAAGAGTTCTTTTCTAATAAATTTTTTGGTAGGTTTGGTAGATCTTAATAAATTTTCTTTTTTAATATAAAGCTGTAAAAAAGGCTTTAAAAAATAATTTATGCCTTTTTAACAAAAAGTCAGGTAATGGGGTTTTATTATACTTAGAACCTAATGCCTGATTTATATTAGTATATTAATAATTATCTTAAATTTTAACATTTTAATTATTATTTTCAGAGTTTTCTTAATATATTTAAGTCTTGAAAACATAAGTTATTAATTAATACTATTAGTATTGTATATAATAGTAATATAGGTTAATTACCAAGAATTTAGTTATTTTAAATATTTTAATTATATTTAGGTTCTTAAGGTTTATTATTTTTAATATTTTAATTATAAAAATAATTTTTATCAAGATCCATGTGTTTATTGTTATTAATTTAATTATTTAGTATAATAATATTTTTAATAACTTGCTGAAATTTATCTCTAGAAAGGCTTTCTAGAGGTTTTTAAATATTTTTATTAATTAAATTATTAGCATATTCTAAGTTATAAAATTTAATTTTTATTAAAAATATAAACTCTAGCTAAAATAATCCTATTTTAGGTAGGAATCTATATTTTTTATATATTAGAGGTAATATAGCCTACTAGAAACCCTATATATATATACCCTAGGACTGAGTTTTTTAAGTCTAGGTATATATAAAATTCAGGTATAGGCTTTGTAACTATAGACCTTTAGATTTAAAATAGATGGTTTCTGGGTTATATACCCAGGTTTTTAGGTAATTTTTTATATAAGGTTTTATATCTTAGTAGGAGTCTGATTTAGAATATATATAGCTAATTTAATCACTTTTAGCTATAGGGCTTTAGGTAAATTTATAGAATTTATTAATAATCTTTATTAATAATTAAAGCACCAGCTCTTTCTATATCTATATAGATTTTATTTAGGCTGTTTAGGTAGTAACTTTTTATAAATTATACCTTTGTCTTAACAAAACTTACTAAAAATTAACACAAGATTTCTGTTACTATCTGAATAGAATTTAACTTATATTTTAAATTGGTTTTTAATATATTTTTTAAAATATATTAAATAAATTAATGAATTTAATATTTTTAGGTTAATATTATCCCTAAATATAAGTCACTGGGTTATAAGTATGTGAGATATATAAATCCCTACTATATATTTAATTTAAACTATATCCTAGTAAATTAAATAGTAATTAGCCTATATTAATATATCTTTTTAATATTTGCTTTTTTATTTTTAATATATTATATATAGGATAGTTCTTATTTACTGCATTTTCTAAATACACTTATAACCTTTTTACTAGGGTGCCCAAGATTTGGTGCTATATATATATAGAAGCTGTTTTTAATATTAGTTAGAGGTTCTGTAAGTTATAAATAATTAATTATTTTAATTATTCTAAGTTAAATTATCCTATTTAATTAAGGAAATTCCTAATTAGTCTTTTAACATATAGACAGGCTTTTAATTATATTTTAAGCTAATTATTTTAAGTATTATAATATAGTCCTGCAGCCTTCGCTTTTAATACAGAGACTAAATATAAAAGTTAAGAATATGTACAGTATTTAAAAGCTTAAACTATATATTTTCTTTTAATAATTTTAAGGGGGAAATATATACTATACCAGTGCTTTTAATTTCTGTAAAAATATCCCTAATTTTAATATAAGATATTAATTTTATTAGGTAAAAATTATATAATTTTAATCTAGAATTGCAAATATAGATATTTAAAGCAGTATTAAAAGTCTATAAGCTTTTTAATAAATTTTCTAGACTATTTTTAGTTCAGGATTTTAATTTGCTGATTTTACTTTTAATAAAGCCCTTTTAAAGGCAGTTTTAAACTTTTTACTTTTATTATAAGTATTATTAAATTATTTTTAAACATTTGGGTTAATATCTTGTCAAGCTAATTGCTGGATATATTTTTATTTGTTAAAATAATAGTAACTATTATTTAGCTTTAAATTACACGGACAAGGCCTTTGCATAGTATAATTATTATCTTTATATATTACCTAAGCAATATTTAGATGTTTTAAAGGCTTTTGGTTAGTTTAGTTTAATCGAATTCCTAAATCTTTTAGTTATTTAGAAGAGTAAAGGTTTTTTTTTTTTTTTTTTTTTATTAGCTTATCCTTCCATAATTCTGCAAAATTCGGTAAAATAATTAAAGTAGCTTTAATAAAATTATAGAAAGGTTTTACATAAAATTTACCTATATTTAGCTCTATTACTTTAGTATAGATACTTTCCCATTGGGAAATCCATGATTTAATAAAGCCAACTCGAGATGCTTTTTAAATTATATAATATTTTTAAATAATATGCCTGTTTTAGGATTTATTAAAAGGTGCTATTTTAGATTTTAATATTAATAATATATTTAACGAATTATTTCCTATAATAGCTTGCTTATTATTATAGGACATTAAATTGGTAATAATTAATAGTATATAGAAATACTATTAATTATTTAATTATATTTCTTAGATTTTATATTATATAAATAGTATTATACTATAGGTTACACTTTTTAGTATTAAGGTCTAGTACTAAACTAGCCCTTTTATTAATATTTAAAATATTAGGGTACTAAGGCTTTTTAGTATATTTGGTTTAATACCTATATTAGGATCTATATAATCCCAAACACCCTTATTTTAAGTAATAATCCTGATATTATTAAACTATAATAGCCAGTTAGCTTGATAAAATTGTTGACACCTTAGTTAAATCTATATGGTATTAATATTAACCTGCTTGATATTAATACTAATAGGTATAATATAGTTTGTCCTATATATAAAACACCTTTATAAATTTAAAATAGTAAAGCAATTTGGGAAGGTATATTAAATAATATAGGTATTTAGCAGGTTAAATAATAAGATATAAGAAGAAAAGAATAAGTAAGATAACTGTTAAAGGGAGGCAGTAGGGGAAGTAAGATATAGTAAATATTAGTAATATTTTTAATAGATTCTTATATTCTTATAATAATAATATATTAAAGAATAAATAGATTAAATTGCTTGTCTTATTATTATAAAAATTACTTTTAAAAGACCTGCTCTTATATTCGCATTTTAGTTTCCTTTTTGGGTAAATAAATTAATATTAAAGTTCAGGTATGACTTGCTTTAAAATTAACAGAGTTATATAGCTAATTAATTTCTTATAAAATCTTATAAAAATAGATTAAATATTTTATAGTTTTCTGTGACATAAATTATGACTCATAATTTTTCCATAGTTTTGCTGATATTTTGCAGTAGTAATTGGTGCCTGATATATTAGGCTCCTATTTCCAACAGATATTTATCCTATTAATTAAAATTATCTTTAAAATAGAAGATTTATCTAGTAGTTTTAGTTATATAACTTAAGCCTGCAAAAACTAGTAATTTATTTTTAAAAAACCCTGCTAAAACCACCACTGGTGTTTAATAAATATTTCCCTAAACAGGCAGATTATTATAAAATAAAAAGAATCCTAGACAAGCACACTGTTAGGAAAGGCTAAAAAATAATATTATTTACTAAGTATTTAGTACACTGGCGCGGATATAGTCTAGAAAATAATTAATAAATCTATACTAAAAATATTAGGTTACTACTAACAAGCTTATTAAAAAGTACAAGTGTTCGACTATTAATATACCTTTATTAGTCTAGGCCTAAGATTAATAGTAATATTAATGAGGTGTTTTTTATTTCCTATTTTTTTTTTTTTTTTTAAATTACTACTATCCCTTGTTATACTAAATTGTTTTACAGTATAATTTACTTAATCTCTTACTTAATATACTTCCTTTATTATGTATCCAGTTAGTAGTGGTTAAGGGTGACCTTATTTTGTAAAAAGCCATTGCATGCTCATACGGGTTAGAACTGTATAAGTGGTTCTTAGCAGTTACCCTACTTTATTCGTCCATGCTTCGAACATTTGACCTTGTCCACCTTCAACCTTCAATCTTCATCTACACACTAATCAGTGAAATTGTGTTCTTCCTCTGAGCTTTGCGTGTTTTACACTTTTTCGTCTTTTCCGTTCTGTGCCATTTCAATATAAAGGAAGTAACATAAATATTTCCTAATATCAGGGGCTGAACCCGTAGAACCTATATATTACGCTATATATGATAACGTGAAAAGAAAATATTAAAAAAGAAAACGAGAAGGGGGAAAATGGAAAAAATTTTATAGTATAAATTATTAAGAGCTAACAGGGCCTGTAGGCCCGGGCTATGGAGCCTGTGGAGACAATAAGGAGCAGGCTTGGCAATGATTAATCCGATCATTTTCGATTTTGATTACAGTGATTTTGTGTAATATTTGTATTTTAACCTTATCCTATGTTTAAATACAGTAAAACGGTCGGTTTAATCACTGCCAAGCCTGACAGGGAGAATGGTGTCAATGGGGTAATGGGCCCGAGAAGTCAAACGGACTCCAGCCTTTTACATCTTACATGTACACTATAGATTGGTATAGGACCCACCGAAATGAAGAATATTGTCGGCCGTAAGTAATAGAAAATAGACTAATTAGAGACATTTCATATCATTATTTGGCCGTATAAACGGCGATATGGCCTGCATGTATTGTCCCCTAAGATAATAATAGCTGCATAGTTATTTCAGAAATCTGTAAATACAGTGGACAGGCAAGAGATTGTAGGAATTCTAGCACCTTTCCCCTCTAGATGTGGCCATATAGCGATGACATTTAGTTCTACCTAAATACGGGTAAAAAAATACAGATAGGCAAACCTCTTTATCTCTTGTATATCATCAACCTTTACCACTTTTTCATCATTAAACATCACCCAAGACGGTTCACCTTCTCCAGGCAGAGTTTTTCTTATGAAAGCAACATAGTGTCTACCAGATATTAGTGAGCAACCACAAGATGGATGAAGATAGTCTTACCCTGCGTGTACTGAGGAGCCCTTGTGACACACAATTGCACGAAGCTGATAATTTGCTGGGGTAGACTCAAAACCAAGATTGCGCAGATGGTTGCTAGAAGCGGCGTCGGGTTGACGGCTCCTATCATCATCATTATTTGGATGACTAAAAACCCAATCAAGAGCCCTGTCGATATCACCCCCAGTGGCTTCCAATGCCTTTTTTGCATGAGATTCTTCAATTCCCATTTCACCTAGCTGTGCCACCTTCCCAGCATTGAGTGGTGAATCCAACATACTTCCTACCTGTCCAATTCTAATCGGTTCATCAATATCTTCGTCCTCTAAATGAGCGAACAACCAATTCAATGCAGCTTCTGAATCGGAATTGCCAGTCATATGAAGTGCCTTTTCACATCTTGCTCTAGGGAATCCCATACCAAGGAGCTGATCCATAGCAATCTCGTTAGGTATGAATACTTCAGCATAATCATCCATATCAGGGAGCAACTCTTCACCCGGCTTTTGGCCCGAGGAAATATAAGTGCTAAAGTCCAATGAGCCTTCGCTCACTTCCACTGGGATGTCTAACTTAGTAGGGACCCAGTCGATTAGTTCAAATCGTCGAGCGTTCACGACCAGTTGCAGCGGCAGTGATCTGAACTTAGACCGTTTAATGAAGCCATCCTCGCTGCCACAACAAGGACAGACAAGCTCGACTTTCTCTTCAGCGGTGAAAGCGTCCAAGCACTCATAAAACCCCACTGGTGCGAACTGACCGACAGATGGCTCGTTTGGTGGAGCCAAACGACGCGCAGGGACAGGGATAGAAACGTTGTCTTGTTCATCCACCTTATAGCGAACCCTCTTGCAGGACAGGCATTGAATGCGTTGCTCCATAGCGAAACTGAAATATTTGATAGGGTTCTCCAATCCTTGCGGGTGTTTCGACAAATTAATAGTTTTAAAGATGTGAAGCAAAAACTCGAAAGCATCCTGTTGCCTCATAGTGGAAAATTCTTCGTGGCCACGACCGACAAGGTGTTTGAACATAGTCGGCACTAAGCTTCTCTGATGTGAGACTTTGGGTGAATCAGGTGTTGCAACGGCAGTATTGTCAGGCAGAGAATAACGGCCAGAGAGTATGCCATCAGCAAGCTTTCTTATCTGTGTTTCAAGATCTTCTGCCGGGGTTGGAGTAAATGGCGGCTCATCATTTTCCCGATAATACCTGCGCTGAAATTCCGGTAGGTCAAAAAGACATTGTAGGACACTCGAGAGATAGCAGCTATTCCCCAAATTAGCCAACCCCGTGAAACCTGGTCCAAAGACGGGGGTAAGCTCGTGGCCATCCCCAGTTGTCATTGAGAAATCCCATTTCAAATTGTAGTCAACTTGCATTTCCATTAAACTTTTCTCGGTTTTTTCACACCCTGTCAAGTTGATTCCCCAATGAGCAAGATGAGTCCCAAGATCAGGATCAATTCTCTCCTCGTTGCATGTATAACAGTAGATATCGGCTGAGCCATCGGCAGTTATTGAACCGAGTTTCACTGCAACCGCATGCGAAGCCAAATCTGAATGTGCCAGTGCATGTGAGTTTCCTCCTATTCCACCAAACTGACTGCGTCCACAACCAAGATTGCCACACTCTAAGCAGAGCCAGAGGTTTTCTTTGAGATTGCACATGGAACATTGGCTGAGACCTACATTTTTCTGTGAGCAGTTGAACCATCGGGGCATCAACATGAGAGAATTTGTTGGGAGGATGGGAAGTAGGGAGTACCTTGTGATTTGATTTGTCTAGGCTCGCGCTGGTTTAAATAGAGAACATGTTCGCAAGGCACAAACTCTTGTTCCCAAGCCTTAACCTCTTCCCTCTTCGCAAAAGTCATTGCATTCATCACACCCTCTATCAGAGCTGGTAGTCTGCCACTAGATTTATCAACATCATTACAGAGGCAAGAATAGCATATAACCCGTGTGATAGTGTCATAACGATCTTCCTCTGTCTCTGCAGTTATTGCAAGTTTTGACATTTTTTGTGGTGGTTCATCTCTCTATTACCTGTCTCGTTAGCTTTCAAAGCTGCAAAGGTTGTTAAGACTGCTATTTAACCCACCTGAACATTCTTTTGGTGCCTCTTAATATTGAGGGCTAGAGGGTGACCAAAGCGTTTAAAGTGAAGTTGACCATGGTTTCTTTCTCCAGCACAGCCGCCATTAAAGCAAGTGAGGCAAACATTTAGACCAGCTTCGCTGTCCTAGTCATATATTAGGTGGGTATTCCTAAATAGGGGGAAAAACAAACTATAGAATCAAAGCATTGTGTACAATCTTCACGGTATACAGACTGTGAGGCGGACGGCTTTTCAAGATCTGATAAGGGGTGATATTAATATATATAAGATGATAAGGGAGGTCATGCATTGCCCAACTGACCTTTAGAATCAACATGGAGACAAGAACCCATCTTGAGATTACAAGAAAAAATAAGGCGTAAAATTATCTTACTTCTTGAGAGAGGAAGGTAATGTGAAGGTTAGTAGCATATAGGGTAAGTTAATCCGGTCTTTGTAGATGTGATATTTAGGAAGCTATTGTAGTTTACCCAGACAAAAAGTGTGGACATAATTATCGGGCCATAGGCAGAAAGACGTGGGGTAAGTTACATTGTAGTGCAGGCAGGTGGTGGGGTACTGGGTGGTAATTGTAATATATTAGGTTAAGAACTCCGGCTCAATGTGATTCTCTGTCTGCCCGTACTCTAAAAAGTGTAAAAAGTACTCTATGTCAATAGGTAATCGACATTCAACCACACCTTTGTTTTATGTTCCTATAGTAGCTGAGTTTTTATAAATTTTACTCTGAACAAACAGCCAATCTCTGCTTAAGAGCATTTGGTTCTTGAACCTTTTGTAATATCTATATGTATAAGCATTAAATAATAATGTTAAAACTTATTTTTCAAGAGTTAGCTATATATTATTAGTTTTATAGCAACACTGCAGGTGAAGTTGTCTAACTGCATTTTATCCTTGTGGTATTTTTTTTTTTAATAGTTTCATTCTGCCCATATCCTAAGGCGGTGTGAGTGGGGATGCTATGAATCATTTGACGCGTCGTAGTCGCGTAATTATGTTAAGACACTACTCTGTACTTCTACACGCGCTAACTATGATCTATGATACCTAACTTTGTCCATCATAATTGTCAACAAAGAAACACCAAGAATTAGGGACTATAAGTAGCCTCTATTAAATCTACTCTTCTTCATACATTAGGTACTTTTTTTTTTTCCGCTGAACAGAATCCAACAGCTGTTTATAGGAGGATCCAATCACAATGACCTCAGAAGCAGCATCCCAAATCACTGTTGGTGCACTCAGGTATGTCTGCACTGGATAATATTTAAGTGTCCTATAGTTAATTATTGTTAAGTGCAATTTTTGATGAAACCAAACCTCAAACTCCAGAACCTATTGTTCAGTGTGTTCAAATCAAGCCATTGCCACCTCAACAAAATCACCCAGAGCGGTACAGGGCCGTATTTAGTGATATTTCTAACTACGTGCAAACAATGCTTGCAACGCGTAAGTAGCTGTTGAATGTTAAAGCATTTTTACAAATGCTACTTTTCTATAGAATTGCTAACATATGATTGTATACACTAGAGGCCAATCCATTTGTTACAAGTGGTCTTCTTCGCAAGGGCTGTTTTGTCAGGCTTAAAGCTTTCCAGGCAAACTCGGTGAAAGGCAAAAAGTTGGTTTTGTTTTATTCATGCAAAGATGACTAGTCCCTCGCTAACCGTCTCAGGATTCTTATAATCCTAGACCTTGACGTTTTGCAAGAATTAGGCGAAGCGGAAAAGATTGGAGAGCCTAAGCCACTCGAAAGCAAAGCAGACGATGACGAAAAACCCCAGCCTACAACAATTTCTAGTAACGGTTTCTATGGTTCTAGTATCCAAGGCGCGCAGATTCAAGGAAATAGTCGAGCACCTGTGACACGGGCAGCTGCAGTTTCAGGGCATGCAACAATATACCCCATTGAGGCGATTTCTCCGTATGCCCATAAGTGGACTATCAAAGCGCGCTGCACAAGCAAGTCGAATATTAAAACCTGGCACAACAGAAATGGGGAAGGTAAACTTTTCAGCGTTAATTTGCTGGATGATAGTGGTGAGATTCGTGCAACAGGCTTTAATGACCAGTGTGATATGCTATATAATATGTTCCAGGAGGGAAGTGTTTACTATATCTCTAGCCCCTGTCGTGTTCAGATTGCCAAGAAGCAATTTACAAATCTGAAGAATGACTATGAGCTTACATTTGAAAGGGACACAATTGTTGAGAAGGTTAGTTTGATTTTGCGCAATGCAGTATCTAGTTTGGACTGACTTTTTTTTAGGCAGAAGATCAAAGTGATGTCCCACAAGTTCGGTTCAATTTCACTGCTATAGGTGATCTCCAATCTGTTGAAAAGGATACCACCATTGACGTGATTGGGGTACTAAAGGAGATTGGGGAGACTTCCCAGATTGTATCAAAGACAACGAATAAGCCATATAACAAGCGCGAACTCACCCTAGTGGATACCACGGCGTTCTCTGTACGCTTGACTATATGGGGATCAACAGCACTTAATTTTAATTGTGCACCTGAGTCCGTGGTGGCATTTAAAGGTGTGAAAGTATCCGATTTTGGAGGAAGAAGCCTGAGTTTGTTGAGTTCGGGTTCAATGACAGTAGACCCCGATATTGAAGAAGCCCATAAATTGAAGGGGTGGTATGATTCGCAAGGCAGAGTTGAGGCCTTTACCTCGCATGCTTCCATGCTCGGTGCAGCAACGTCTATGAAAAGACCCGATCAGTTGAAGACTATAGCCCAGGTCCGGGAAGAGCAGTTGGGGATGTCCGAGGATGCGGTTTACTTCTCACTGAAAGCAACTGTGATCTTTATTAGGCAGGATAACATGTGTTACCCCGCATGCCCCTCTGACGGCTGCAACAAAAAGGTGACAGAACTTGATCCTGGCCAGTGGCGGTGTGAGCGTTGTGATAAAACATACCCCAGACCTGAGTATCGTTATATAATGCTCATTAACGTCAGCGACCATACTGGACATCTTTGGCTTAGTTGTTTCGATGAAGTGGGGAGGTCGATGATGGCCGCCCCTGCGGACCATTTGATGCAGCTGCGTCAGAACGATGATGAAAAGGCAATTGAGGATATATTTCAGGAGGCCAATTGCCGGACCTGGAACTTCAGATGCAGAGCTAAGATTGATCATTTTGGTGATCAGCAACGGTGAGAATATTCCTTATGGTAGATACAAGATATATGTGCTAACAATTTGATACCTCTAGTATCCGCTATCAAGTATCATCTGCAAGTCCAATCAACTACTCCGAAGAGGCCACACGCCTTGCAGGGATAATAGAAAGCTATAGTGTTTGAGGTTGGGGGTGGGGTGATTATCCTAGATACCTGATACTGGTTTTCTTGACTGTTCTTCACTATATCCTGCCCTTAACCATACAATCATTTATGTAGCTTGGGTAGGTTGTTATTACTATAACTATTAATCTTACAGGCTAGCGGTCTTGGAAACTACAGAACCCTTTAATGTTCTCTTGTGGAACAAGAGGTTTCTTTAGGCACGCTGTGTACTTTGCCTAAGGCGGATATATCTCCGTTTCATATATACATGCAGAATAGGAACCTCAGGCGTCAGAATAGCAGACATCTTTCCTTGGAACTTTGTCCTACGTAGTCCGTGGACTGCCTTACATAGTATGGCTATCCGGAGTAGTTAAAGTAACTATGGAGTAGTTTAGGTAAGCATGCCCAAACGCATTTCGAATTACTAAATTGAACTCCGGACGGAAAAACCCAAAAAAACAAAAAAAAAAAAAAAAATAAATTTATCTGCCGAAGCAAATTTCTCTTTACCAATTTACTAACATATAAAGGGCAGCAACATGGCGAAACATGACTGTGAAAATAAGGAGGGTCTTGAGACGAGGCCAAAGAAAAAGTCCAAAACTGAAAGGTACCCAAAACAAAAGAATGTGAAGCCTCAGCAAGGACACATTCATGACCTTTCTCAATCATTCGCGCCAGAAGGCAACGTGTCCCAATCTGAAATTGATGAGTTCATGGAGAAAAATACTATTAAGATAACTGATATAACTATTGGAAATGAGGCTTTTCGCCCGATCTTGTCATTTTCACAACTTCCGCCCTGTGATAGCGACATTTACGGGCCGTTGAGGTCGTTTACCTCGCCAACAGCCATCCAGTCGACCACCTGGCCATTTATTTTTGCCGGCCGTGATGTTATTGGCATTGCAGAAACTGGAAGTGGAAAGACCCTTGCTTTCGGTCTTCCTTGCTTAAAGAAGATACAAGATTACGGGAAAAAGAAAAAACGGAGATCCGCTCAACCAGTGGCCGTGATAATTTCTCCCACTAGAGAGCTCGCGATGCAGATATACGACCAGCTCCTAAAATTTGCAGAGCACACGGATATTCAATTGGCTTGCATATTTGGCGGGGTAAAAAAGGATGAGCAGCGTGAGAGTCTGAAAAAAGCGACAGTTGTCGTTGCGACACCTGGTAGATTGAAGGACCTCCAGAATGATGGCTCAGTGGACCTGGGGAAAGTAAAGTACCTGGTCTTGGATGAGGCGGATCGGATGCTGGATAAGGGTTTTGAACAGGATATAAGGGACATCATTCGGTCCATGCCCACAAGCCGGCGCCAAACTGTTATGTTTACTGCAACATGGCCTCCAGTTGTCAGAGATCTTGCGTCTACCTTCATGAATACGGCTGTGACTGTCACAATTGGCGGAGATCCATCTGCGGATCCGCGTGCGAACACGCGGATAAAACAGGTCGTGGAAGTGGTGCAGTCTCGAGACAAAGAATCTAGACTTGTACAGTTGCTCAATCGATGCCAGCGAGGGGTGTCAGCTCCTGAAAAAGTTTTGGCCTTTTGTTTATACAAGAAAGAAGCAGTTCGTATTGAAAGACTACTTCGCTCAAAGGGATTTAGAGTTGTTGGAATACACGGTGATTTGAATCAGCAAGAACGATTCAAGAGCTTGGAGGCTTTTAAAACGGGAGCTGCTACTGTCCTTGTTGCAACTGATGTGGCAGCTCGCGGTCTCGACATACCTTCAGTTAAACTTGTCATTAATGTTACATTTCCCCTCACCGTTGAGGACTATGTTCATCGGATTGGCAGGTATGTGAAATGGTCTTATGCTTGATGAACTGGCTGACTTTTCTTTAGAACTGGACGCGCCGGCGCCGAGGGTCATGCGATAACTTTATTCACAGAAACTGATAAGGCCCAATCTGGGGCGTATGTGTTCCCCATCACCTCTATCAGGGAAGGCAATTGCTTCCATGTATGGTTATGTACTGACGTATTTCAGATTGATCAATGTCCTGAAAGCCGCCAAGCAAGATGTACCGGAGGATCTTCTCAAATTTGGATCAACTGTTAAGAAGAAACAACACGACGCTTATGGTGCATTTTTTAAAGATGTTGACTCTGGCAAGGCAGCGACAAAGATAGTTTTTGACGAGTGAATTTCGTATTACTTTATTTTCGGTCCCGAATTTTTCCTACCAAAAATTCGACGGCCCTTGTCGATTTGTGTTTTAACAAATTTTCTTTCAAGAAACAATCTGTATATTTGTTAGATTTCTTTTTCTTTGCCCGTGGAGATTGACTTACACTAGAAGAGTATACATAGTACAAACTGCAAAGTCGTTCACAATTTCATGGAAGTTAAAATTATAATGCCTTTTCCCCGCTAATGTTGTCCATGCAATAGCCCCAGCAATAAGGGTATAAGGCCTTAGGCCAAACTCACCGAGGGCTATGCTACTCCTATTTCGACTTAGGTATGATCGAATGAAGACGAAGCTCCATGCTATGCGGATCGCCAGATTAACGATATTAGCCCACACTATTCCGCGGGCTCCCATGCCACCGATTATCAAGAACAAGTAGGCTGCTAGAACAAAGCATACCGAAAAAACACCCATCCAGCCAGCTTGCCTTCGGAGTTCCGAAGGGCTGGCTGCAGATGAGACAAATGCCTCAGCTATACCATTGAATGCCAGGAACGGTATATAATAACAGTAGAGGGAGAACAGGCTATGGACATCAGAGGACGCCCATCTCTGTCCGCCCAATACCTGGAGCACTCGAGGCACCAAATATGGACCCAAGGGCAGAACCAAAATAGATAAGAGCCCGTATGCTCGCAGTATGTCAGTTAAATATATCTTGGCCACGCTGATGCTACCGTAGTTCTCCCCCCCCGACTTTCTAGAGTTCAGAAGGGAGGAGAAGAAAGTCCGACTGCTTTCTTCAATTGGCTGAAAAAGAATACGCGCTATGAGACCACCGTAGTTGGACGCCAGAGAGTATATCCCTTGGTCCTCCAGGCCTGTTGTCATCATGGTTAGCATCACCGAATCCCCTTCGGTTAGCAAATATTTTACAAAAGTCGGAAGAAAAATATTTGCACACAATGCAACCAATCGGCGCGGAAACCTGCCAAATATGTAGGCTGAGCCATCTCTAAGTACTGTTATCATATCTGAACCTTGAATTATTTAACCAAGTCGCCTGCGTACCTTGAACTTATCCGTTTAGGAAGTAATGAAAAGGGACATTGGCTTTTAAACCTCAGTATTGCTATGGAGTAGCCGCAGATGAGAGCAAACGAATAGCATAGATGACCCAGTGCAAAGGGTAGGACACCGATACTGCGATCTCCATAAGCAGCCCATACCACAGAACCGCAGACTGCGAGTGTCTTCACAAATACAGCAGCCATTTCAACTGCTGCTCGCTTTTTGTATAGCATATGCTGCTGTACTACAGCAAAAAAAGGTTCAGTGCATAGTTCCATAAGTGATGCTATTGTGGTGATCATCACGCTTAGTTTATAGAATTGTGCTTGTGAGGGATTTTCAGAGGCAGACTGCATGTAGGAAGTAGCAAAAGCCATAGCTAATGGAATTCCCATTCCAACGCTCAAATAAGACATGTTCACTACTGACTGAGAGGCGATAAAACGCGCTTCTGCCTTTTCGTTTATCTTTTGGTAGTCATTTTGAGCGCGTTTCTCATCAGGACTGACCGTAGCGGCTGCATCTGGCCCCAAAGGTTGTCTTTGAATCGCTATCCTAATACTCTCTCTAGAGAGGTATAGTATCGAGATGGAACAGAGCTCAAGTCGAGCAGCAATTCCAAAAGTTGCGGGAGATATCTTCCGCAGAATAAGTTGGTTTGAAATGAAAGTAAAAAGCTTAGAAGCCAACTGGATAGCGATCAAGAGCGTGGTGCTAGTTGCTGAGGAAGCCAATATGTGGCCAATATTCTCATCAGGCTGAGACATTGTTGCAATAATGCTTAACACAGTGTACTCCAACTGCTGCTGCCACTGTGGGTGTGTGTATGTTTATTTTTTATTAGAGAGGGAATACATATAGGATTCACTGTGGAATTATCCCGAGTGTTTTAGTATTTTAATTCTCCTAGGAGGTGGCTTAGAAGAGGTGGCAATAATTCATGTTAGGGAGTGATGGATGTACTCTGTGAACTAACTAATCCGACTTGGGAGCGGTGTGGAAGGCACTACGGCATATGCAAAACGGCTAACTATATAAATCTTTACTAAGTGATCAAACATCTCTCTGTATCATGCTCAGTCCCTTTGGCTGATTCGAAAAGTGCAGCAAATCAGCTGCTTTTAGCTCTCTAATATACACAAAAATCAAGGCTTATTTTGGTTAGCGATTTAACCTGAAGCTAATATACACCATTTATTGATGTTGAGCATTCTAGGTTGTGCGTTTCCACCAGAGGAGCAAATACATCAAGCCTGAGAGACCATACACAAGTTGAAGCTAAAATGGTGGCAGAAAGAAAGGATATCCACCATTTTTTGCCTTGAAGACACTTAAGAGGAAGCTATACATACAAAGCAGCACTGTTCCCCAAATTATAGCGGCTACTTGCTGTGCTTTGCTATCTGTGATGCGGGGGACCTTCATTGCTAGCGCAATGGCTGCAAATGAAAGGACAGCATCTTAGAGATTAACAGTTCATTAGCATTCGTACAAAGCAATTATGGAGAAACTCTTTCCCTCTCCAGTTCTTTTCTTTCTTGGGTATAGATAATGTAGTTATAAACTTACAGATAGCAGCAATAATCTGTGTTTCCATCCCGAACTGGTTTGAAAACCCACCTGCAAAATAATTGATACCACCCTTGCCATCACCGGCAACATATGGTACTTTGCGAATATGATTAAACATATGGCCACTCGTGAATAACAGAATAGCTATCAGACTGAAAGCAGCCCACAGGTTTCGGTTCCGGATTATCGGGAGAACATAAGGAGATAGAATGCTGAACATAGTCACTGTACCCATCAAAATTGTCACAGCGCAAACTATTCTTATGTAATTTATGGGCCGGACAAGAGGAGGCTTCGGCCCTTCGGGGAGATGCCGATTAATCCAAGTGTACAACTGGTCTGCAGAGATCGGTCTACCAGAGTTAGCATAAACACAATTTTGGCGAAATATAATGTACACATAGACTTACCCACTGAAATCAAATCTTAGGGGTGCATCGTCCACTTTGGCAAATGCACCGAGAGTAGGGGGAAAGACAAGGAGAACAGGGGCAGTTTGAAGCATCAACTTTCTCAGAGCCAGTCGTATTAGGAGAGATATCATTCAATAGCGTGCTTTATTATTTTTTACTTACCTTTTGAAAAGTAGCCTTCCCATTGCTAAAGTCAAGGCTACCAAAAAGCAATTTAAGTCCATCAGGCTCTGAACCCTTGTTCCAACTTCGTGCAATGAGCTCCCACTCGGGCTGAAACTCGCGACATAAGGAACATCCATAGCGCACGTCCGTAGCTGTTAGGATAACGGCAACATAATAGTCCCGTGGCTGTGAAGTAAGGTCCTCATATGTCGAATCGTCCAAGTCAAGTGGCCTGAAGCGAGACAGGGATTGATATTTTTCGAACTTGCTCTGCTCTGGAGTCGCACCAAAAGCATATGATACTATACAGAGGAAGGTAATTATTGGAGTTGAAAGCCTCATTTTGACATGACAAAACCGTTGTAGGAAAAGTGCTAGCTATGTAGAGAGAGGTAGAATTATGGATTGGAGAGATTATATCTGGATTTACGAAGTACCTCTGCGAGTATTAGTTGTCCACTAATCTGTACTGTTACCGGTAGTGCAGGAGTCGGGTTTAGGTTTTCCCCTCCGACACTTACCTCTAAAAAGTAAAGAAACGCATATCCATGATTATGTATGACAGATACATTGCCGTACCAAAGCAATACTACTTCTAAGTTCTTTTCTTTCCTCTGAGATGCGATTTCTGTTGATATAAAGCTTAATACTAAACAGATAGACTATAAAAAGACGCTATGTTTTTAGTACGTCTACTTTGAAGCCGATATATTTTAACCCCCAGCATTTTTTATAAACGCAATACAAGACCATTGACCTTTGATCTGTCAATATTGCGATCGGCTACTACAATAACCAAAACAGGCACATACCTATTATAATACTAAAGCTTGGAGTATGCGATAATATGTTTCGCTCATGGAAGGCTTATACTATATTAGTGTCTCACCCCGTTAGTATTTGCTATCCTTTCTTTCTGAAACGGCAGTCTTCATCCAAAAGATGGCAAGCCCGTCAACTCAAGGACCATTTTACGAGGGAGGCAGCTGCGCAAGGTTTGCAAAGCCGTGCCGCCTTCAAGCTTCTACAGGTAGTTTGACTTATCCCTTTCTCACTGCGATGTACATTGACTAATAATAACCCTGTTAATAGATTGATCAAAAATATCACGTTTTTAGAAGTGGGCAAACTGTTGTCGACCTGGTATGACACCACACTCGTGGCAAACTTCACCTGCTTAGTAGTCAACAGGGATATGCCCCCGGCTCCTGGTCCCAAGTGAGTCAGTCATTTCTATACCTCAGTCTCTGCCTTCGCCTATCTAATTCTTGTAGGTGGCCGTCAACCGGACTAAGCCAAATGGGCGGGTCCTTGGCGTTGATGTTATCCCGGCCCAAGCACTCAAGGGAGTGTCTACAATACAAGGAGACATCCTAGACCCCGAGGTTGTAGCTTATGTCAAAAATTTTATTCGTGATTCGAAGAGTGGCGGGCCGCTCGTTACCAGGTCTTCTTTTCATAATAATAGTGCTTATAGAATTCCCGGATCTTTTTCGATCATGAGCGCACCCAATAGCGGAACGGCTAGTGGAAATTTTATGAACATGTGTGAGCGCCAGAGGGAAAAGACAGTAGATGTGGTTTTGAGTGACATGTCTGCCCCCTGGATCTAGCTGTCAGGATTTGGGAATGAGAGTCTAATGGATCTACGCAACAGGATGATGAATACTAGCGGTGTAAGCTTCAGAGATCACGTTGGCAGTATGGTAAGTCCTGTCTACTGCTCTTGATATGCTTCGCAGGTGACTGAATCAAACAAGGATCTCTGTCGTGCAGCGTTGCGATTCAGTTTCGACGTCTTAAACCCTGGCGGTCATTTCGTTTGTAAATTTTACCAAGGAGCTGAAGACCGAGATTTGGAGACTCAACTCAAACAATTGTTCGAAAAAGTACATAGACTTAAGCCAAAGTCGTCGCATAATGTATGTACTGAATACAGCTGGAAGAGGTTTCACAAATTATTCTCTTGAATGGTCTTGCTGATTCGATACGCAGGAATCCAAGGAGGCATATTTCATTGGAATCCATCGCAAAGAACACGCAAAAGAGAGCGAAGTATTTCCAGGTTTATTAAGCAACATAAAAGAGCAAAACTACATCCCCGAGGTATAGTGGCTGGGAAAACGCGGATTTGGAAAGGTTACAACTACATGAGACTTGTTTCCTCGGCTTCAGAAAAGTCATCCCACTCTATATCAGCAACCATTGCCTCCGCTGTTGAGTGAACCTAGAATTCGTTAGCCATCCTATTTAGAGGTAGTTAACTTAGGTATACGAGTGATGAGCAAACCTCCTTCAGCCCGCTCAGCTCCTCCATATATCCAGTTTTATTTAGGGCCTTCAGCACAAAGTCCCACCCTTGGCTCTTGTAAGCATCAACAACGTTATCCGAGCAGGCGCTGCAGCATCTGTAGCTTTTACCCGCGATTGGGATATTCTCGAAGGTTGAAAGAAATCCTCTAATCTGGTGTGGCACAAGCCCCAATGGATGACCATTTTGATCGTCGCTCCGTGATGCTGGGGCCGGAGCTGCAGCACCTTGGGGATGTTGAAGGAGCGAAACGAGTAGCTCAACTAATAAAGCTGACGCAATGGCGGCGACACCAGGCCTAGTGACAGTACATTGCTGATCAAGTGTCTGGTCTTTGACAGACTGCTAGAAGTCAGTAAGATTTGTAAACAAACGATGCATATTAGTACTCACATTCATCGGAGCAACAACATCGTTACAAAAATAACAGCCGAGCTCCGCTGCCGGGTCTACCTCATTTTTAACACCATGGCGCATAACCACAAAAGAGTCGAAGCCCAGTGCTGCATTCATGACAATTTTCCCAGCTGCTTTGCCCATGACAGTTGGTAACCAGCGCGACTCTCTTGTGTCCATCAAAAGGAATATCACATCGTGGTCAACTATCAGCTGTTGGAGAATTTCAAAATCTGCTCGAGTCTTTTCAAGGTCTACCACTGGATGGCCAGCCATCGGTACGGAGATCGCATACCCAGTAGACTCAACACCAGGGTATATCTCTGACAATGCTTGTGAAGCTCGATATGCTTTTTTGGCCCCGCCCTCTAGACAGTCTACAAAATTGAATAGAGGCTGTCTCACAGGATTTGAATATGACACAGATCCACTATCCACGAATGTAATCTTTGTGACCCCCCAACCCTGGAAATAACCATTACTTATTCGCATTGTCAAGATGCGGCATTGGCAAACATACCATTAAGTTTCGTGCAACATAGCTTCCAAGGGTACCGGCACCGAGCAGGAGGCACTTGGTACTCTTGATTTTGTCCAGGTCCAAATTGGGACTAATCCTCCATTTCATGAGCCTGAGATTGAGATCAACAGACTGGTCCGCCAACCTAAGCAGCCGTCGTAAAAAAAAAAAATTACAATCAGTTAGTTTAGTAGCTTTACTCTGGTTATAGTAAGCATGCGCACCTCTTGGGATCCAGGTATTCTGTAAGGTCAACCAATCTTCCTGTTAACTTTCCCATAGCATTGCGCTCCCATCCAGTTACCTTTGGCATAATCTTGTTGGTGTTCGGCAGCTCAGGAGCACTCGAAGTTTGAATGGCTCGTGCTTCCATGGCTACCACTATGCTGCGACCCTGCTCACGTTTATTAGAGTGTGTATCGCGATATCTTATTATTTGTATTTTATTAAGTCCCCAGCGCTTTTGTGCAAGCACCAATAAGTTTCGGAGCATCCAGCCAGGTGCCTGGTCATAATTTGACGGATCCACGAAACAAACGAAACAATCTTCAGAACGTGCCCCATCAAAGAAGCCACCTTCGTAGCTAGAAAGAGGGGCTATTTTCCAGCAGGGCTTGAAATGGTTCTGTGCATTCCCTGTACCTTCACGTGGCGTAGGATCTGCGCCGTCAAACTCTTCCTCGCTGTTTCTTTCTAACAATCTGCGGGCTAAGAAAAATCCTCGTTGTCGGGCATCTACACTGTAGCTCCAACTCTGCACTGCTTCTGCAAGTGTTGAACTTTCAACGCTTGCTAAACTCTTAGTATTCATAGCAACCACATGGGTTTCGCTTTGACTGATTGGCTTGGTTGATGCCTCTATTGGTGTCCATGAAGGGTCTGAATGTAGCGCAGGGAAGGCAAACCAGTAGTGGAACTTATATCGTTTGAGATCGGCGTACGACAGGACGACGAAGGACGATAATAGAGACGGACACGAATAGATGGTGCCGTCATTTATAGCAGCCCATATCTAACAAGGATATTACTATTGCTAGAAGGAAAGTAGCGTACTGATAGACTCACTGTTTTGCCAGATTGTTGGAGAATCTCAGCTTTGTCGGCATTTCTGTATTCCTCAATAGTATTGACATTCTTAATCATCCCCTCGGCTCGAAAATAGCCTGCAGGGACCCTGGCTCACATAACTGGTGAGCAATGTAGACCACTCAAGTACCAAAAAATTGCGCAGGGTCCGGAAACAGATAAGTCGATCATCAGAGACTCACTCGTCACTAGAAAGGGCATTCCCATGTACCTGTATCCGGCATGAGGTGTTCGGAGGATCAGTTGAGCGGATCTCATAGAGACCTAGTAGTTTGCGAGGGGAGTCATCAAGCCTATCATGATTAATTTTCATAGACGCTAGAGCGGTATAGAACGGTAGTTCTATGTCTGATGCAAATGGTGTATACTGCATGGCTGTTGCTTTCTGAAAAGTAGCTTCTGAATCTACCCTCTGTTCGTGGCTATTTATAAGGAATCAAAGAACGTCCAAGTACATGGCATGAACTGAAAAGTTCTTTGCCCTTTCATCAAGTGTCATCTGATGTAGATAACGGAACTAATGATAATAAATTAAGGTGCGGTTAATATGAGTTAACTAGTTAGTTAATAATGCGGGGAAGCTTATCTAAGCTTACACAAGTTAAGTTAGTTAATACAACTAATCTGTAACAACCCCCCCTCCCCTGGACAGGTTACAGGTGGGGTGGCATTGTTCTAGGAGTGAGGTGCCGCGCTACTCAATCACATGACCTATTTTACGGGTTCCAGCAAATACACTACAGAGTTTTAGTTACACGGCAGCTAACCTATACAAAGCTTTAACTTGTCCATACTTTTACATACCGCATTGATTTTATTGTACTATTATTCAACCCCATTAAACTCAGCCAGTTTTGAAGTTCTTTATATATAATTTAATCAACATTTAAAACTTATAGTTATCTACAAACTACTAAATTTTTATCACTTTCAGACTAAATTTGGAAACATGAAGGTTCAAAACCAAATTTACAGTAATCGACATGTAATACCAAGAACTATTAACGATTATCTGTATTATCGATAACCAGCCTACAAAGTAATGCCAAGCATTGCGGTCGGGTATGGAATGGTATTAGTGTATAGAAACCAGCCTGTATATATATATATATTACCTTCCCATGCCATAAGTTGTAAATAATTAACTTCCATATTTGCTGTTCGATATGAATGATAAATACCAAAACAAGTCCGATTTATGTTAAAGAACTTGTTTATCAAGCTTTGCAGAACTAGCAAGGTATAATTGGTAACTACTTAACAATTGGTTACGAAACAGGTTACGAACTGGTTACAAATTACTGTTGGATTGCTACTAATGATAATCGCTTGCCTGCTGTATTAGACTTGTGAAATCTCACTAAAACTTAACTAAGAATCTTCTACATCCATATTAATTTGGCTGGTATAAGCAGTTGATAACTAATTAGCAAGTAGTTAGAGTAGGCTAAAATGTTCGTTTGTAAGAAATATTTATGGAGGGAGAAGTGAAATTGAATTTCGTTGCCTGTATTACGGTATTGAAAGGGTGAGTTCCGCTTGTGCCAAGACCAGCTGGGCCGGCTGACGGCTTCTCGGAAGCGGTACCTGACCTGTGTACTCCTCCCTGGCCAACATTTTGTTAAATTCCCGAAAACCAGTATGCAGCCACTTGCAATAGTTATCCCCTCGTCCAGTGAAATATTCATTTTAGCATGTTTTTGCGGTCTTGGCACCCGCATTTCACTGCTAAATAAAGCTAATGTTTTAATTCGCTACTTTGTTTACTATTTTAGAGCTAATACTACTCTTAATAAAATGATTTAAAACACTATATAAAAATATATAATAAAGCGAATTTCTTACTAACTAGCTAGAAAACTAAGGAATAAAAATCCCTATCATATAAACAGCCAGAGTAATTATAATATAGTAGCACTTAACAGTTAGAACACTGCTATCTAACATAGTAAGGCCCAGGAAGTTGCTAATCTTTGTTACTCTTTACCTGTTTATTTTAAATATATAAATACCAGATACAATGTGACTATTTGGTCGTTTAAACCAGCTTATATAATAGTAAGCTATCCAATTAGTATTTAGAAAGCTCCACAGAGGCCTTTTTTTTATATAAACATGGTTGTGCCGGCCGTGTGCAGTTAATAATATATTTAAAAAGCTGTTAGTAAAGCTTCTCCCGGAAGGCTTGCTGTAAAACACGCAAGCTCAGAGGAAGAACATAGTCAATTTCATTGATCAGTGTGAGGTTGAAGATGGAAGGTGGACGAGGTCAAACGCTCGAAGTATGAACGAACGACGTAGGGTGACCGCTGAGAACCACTTACGCAGTTCCAACCCGTACGAGCGTGCAACAATTATTAGGTCTAATTTATACTACTAGACCTTTACTAAATGCCTTATTCCGTACTTTAATTAGTTATCTTCGGTAGGCTTAATATCAAGATAACTTTTTAGATATTAGTTAATAACCTCAGCCTGGGATATATAAAGATATCTCTTTAATTACTTAAACTAAATAAGGCTAAGATAGCAAGGGATTGTATATTAAGGTCCCTAATTAAAATCCTGCCTTTAATAAAGGCCTATTTCTGGCTCTCGGTGGACTCCTATATATATAAGGGCCCTTATAAAAAGTATTATCTTACTCCTTATTGTATGTCTCCATGGTCTTTTATACTCGCTGGGCCCTCCCCGAACCCGTTGTGCTCAGTATAATTATTAGTATTTTGTATAACAGTATCCCATAGGTTATCAGGCAAAAATAGCTTGAAAAGTAATAAAGGGCTGTTGGTATTATATCCAAGTGGTATCCGGAGCTTAGGTCCCTGTGGAGGGTCTATTAGAAGAGGATTAAATTTTACTGTTTTCAGATCGGGAATTCTGGTAATAAGGTCTTGATTTTGAAGCATTTTAAAGGGATCTAGGGCCCTGCTTGGATAACTCTAATTAGCTGCAGCTTCAGCTTCAGCTTTAATATCATTTTGTGTATCCAATAATGGTTGTGAGGGAGGGGGGTCTCCATATTATTGATTTTGATGTTGAATATGCAACGAAATCGCGTAGGGGGCGCGTTGATGTGGTAGCTTTATAGCCGGCAGAAAATTATTCTGCCAGAAGCGGTATAATACTTTGGCCAATCAAACTACCGATACAAAAAAACCACGCTAAAATGAATATTTCACCGGACGAGGGGATACCACCACTGGTGGCCTGTATTTAAATTACAGTGCCCATATTATTTTGGTGTTTGGTCCTGTAAAAATTAAAAAATACAGTCGACATTAAAATCTGTTGAGTATAGCATACCATATCATGGATTGCGGGAATTTAAATGCTTAACAGGGGCTGTAGATGCCTATGTTAACTCCAGCCGATTCCTACAAAGTGCCAGCATGTTGTCCGATTTCGTTACTGTATCATCCTAAGCGTGTATGTACAAACTATTCCGTACAATGGTTGGGGTTTTCTCTTTAGTCACAACACCCGAAGTTTCTTTCTATTTCTGCTGTATGTTAGGTACTTATTTGTTACTATCTACCAGCCTTTCTAGTCCTGAGGTGAAAGTTTAAATAATGTTAATTGGTTTATGTGGAGGTTAGCAGAAATTGAACTAGAGTATCCATGGATGCTACAAGTCCCTGGCATAGGCTAACACTGACGGAAGGTATCTGCGCCGGAAAGCACTCCATTGCTGAGTATCTTATCGAAAATGAAGGCTTTCGGCTACTCGAGTTGAAAGATAGGAGCTCCGCTCCAATAGTTGATGAACTTGCGAACGGTCTTCGGCTGCAAGACTCTGATATTTTAGAGAGGAAAGGCAGCCCGTCCTCCCACGTATTTGAAAACGTCAACTCACTTCTCGCCTTTGCAACCAAGAATTGGCAAGGATTATGGATCACCACAAATATCTGGGAGAGTTCCACCCTGGATCGCTTCCTTCAGCGCCCTTTTTTTCTTTTATTGGGAGTGGAAGCCCCAGTCAGTCTCCGATGGAAGCGACTTGTGGATAGGTTAGCTATTATCTAAACCATACAAGAATACTAATCCATCCAATCACCAGAACGGTTGCTTATACTTTATCTGCAGATGTCGAAGGAGGTGTCTCGAAGCCCCCTCGTTCGAGAAGTTTGTTCTTTGGAACGATCGACATTTGTATGAAAAGAACGTCGGGTGCGCCTATTTGACCGATCGAGCACAAGTCCGCTTGCTTAACTCATCTTCTTCATTAGAAGAACTGCACATGGCTCTCAAGGCTCTCAATTTAGCTGATGGACAGCGTCTGCGCCCAAATTGGGATCAATATTTTATGCAGCTGGCTTCCCTTGCTGCACAGCGGAGCAACTGTATGAAAAGGAGAGTGGGTTGTGTCCTTGTCCGTGATCACCGTGTCATAAGCACTGGATATAATGGGACTCCACGGCATCTTAAAAACTGCAATGAAGGTGGATGTATGAATTTATCCATAACCTCCCAACTTCCCTTTTGTCCATAACAGTGTTTCAAGAACATGCTCATGGTCTACTAGGCCCAAGATGCAATCGTGGGGAAGGGGGGGGCCTCGGATTATCAACTTGCCTCTGCCTCCATGCCGAGGAAAACGCTCTCTTAGAAGCTGGAAGGGAGCGTATACGGGAGGGAGCAGTGCTTTATTGTGACACGTAAGTTTTCCATGTCTAAACTATATAGTCCATCTACTCCTTGTTTCCCTTTTGAAAGATTAAATATTTACTGAATAAAAAACATGGAACCAAAGTTGCCCTTGCTTGACCTGTACCGTCAAAATTGCCCAAGTTGGCATCTCTGAGGTTGTGTTCTTAAATGGTTACAACATGGATCAAGATGTATGCCCTAAGCCGTCCCCTTCTTAGCATCTTACTTATGCATTACAGAGTGCAGCAATTCTTAAGGCTGCTGGGATACATCTTCGGCAGTTCTCCCCTGTAAGTTGCTATCCATGGTCCTAATGTACAATGCTAATGGTTTTATTATAGCCAAAGAACGGACTTATCTGTCTTGAAAATCTTAACTTGGAAAGTGAAAATGCTTGACCATGGAATGTGAAAAGTAAATAAACAGATGGATTAAAATAAGAAAATAGAATTAGAAATATTGACAATCACAATCAAGTGTCAAAATACTTCCAACAGATCCTGAATTACTTAGTTGATTTAGCACCCTTCTTCATGTCCTGTATTTATTTGTTTATTTTTATTGTACATAAGGATATACAGCAGAACAATCTGTCTGGACAAGAGAAGTTCTGCATACAACCGGGTGCACTCTATGGAAGTTCCCATTGTATCGTTTCCTATAGGTATACTTGCCTCGTCCTGAATATTGAATCTCTTTAGGCTCCCCAAATATAGTAGTCTCTCTCGGTTAACACCTTGATAACCGAGCCTCCTACCAAAGGGTAGTAGGAAGTGTATAAGTGAACCTAATAGGATGGTTCAAGAACAAAGTACGTAGTCCTGTACTAGTATAACTACAGGTTATACTTACAGAGTAGCTAGGGAAAGTTAGGGGTGTTGGAATATATGGTATCGATCTCCTCTCCCACCAGTATCTACATATCTATACGGCGGACAAAAATACCGTGCACCTATGTGTCAAGGGTTGAACCCAGTGTATTGCCTAGACTAAGGCCTTCGCTAATATACAGGGCGCTTGATGCGACTGATCTTTCAATCAGTTGTTTTGTACCTTTTATGGTCAAGAGTTTTGCCTCTCTACTAGCGCAGAGGCAACCAAACAATCACAGTGCTACGGACCTGATCTTGCTATATACTACGCTGAGCTCGATGACTATAAATGGCCATCGATTTCGTAGTGGTAAACCTCACCACCACCACGCAGTCGGACATAGGCCCTCTCAGTGTCGCATAGGCGTAAGATGTGGCAAGCTAAAATTTGAAAAACAGGACTTTTGCCCATTTGATCGATTCAATCCGCCGTAATCTACTCTATACTCCATATGTGTAATTATATTACCAACAAAACATTAAATATTAAATTAATACATACATACCATGACAAGCTAGTCAAGATATCCCATATCCAGCGTTTAAAATCTATTAAAAATAGCTGCAGCATATCAGAAATTTCGTAATGTAGGTCAGAGACTGTACATATACTGTAAATCCATACTCCGCGGGTCGGCGGTGAAACAGAGGGGACCCTTGTCATGACTCAGACCGTGTGCGTGGTGGGGTACGATGTAGGCGGAGAATATTGTCGTTGAATTCATTCCCAGATCCCATTGCTATCGAAAAGACCAGCAAGAATTGAAAAAAGCCCTGGGACATAGTGGTATAGAGACCATCATCATATTTTGCTGCTGCCGCATTTCAGGATTGGGACTTTTTCAACTTGAAGTCCGCTCAACTTAGCGGATAGCTCCATCTTTGTCACTATGCCAACCGTCCATCTACTCGACTATGTGGCTGGGAATGTCCGCTCCTTGGTGAATGCAATAAATAAAGTTGGGTACAACGTTGAATGGGTCAAATCTCCTGAGGATTTGAAAAATGCAGAGGTGCGAATACGTTTACTGTCCTTGTCACCGCGTGACTTTATCTGCACTGGCTAACTGAGGTGTTGCAGAAACTCATATTGCCGGGGGTCGGCCATTTCGGCCATTGTCTTTCTCAGCTCTCAGAGGGGGGCTACCTGGAGCCCATTAGACAGCACATTGAGTCAGGAAAGCCATTCATGGGAATCTGTGTTGGCCTTCAGGCACTGTTTGATGGCTCAGAGGAAGATCCTAATGTTTCTGGGCTGGGGCTGATTCAGATGCGAATGCGAAAATTTAATGCAGATGCAAAAAGTGTGCCTCACATAGGTTGGAATTCTGCTAAGGATATTGGGATTTACACCTCTAGCAACAAAACTTTCTACGGACTCAACCCAAACAGTAAATACTACTACGTCCACTCTTACGCAGCTTTCCATACGCCCGGCGTGCTAGAGGAACATGGTTGGTCAGTTGCTACAGCAACGTATGGAGAGGAGGAATTCATTGGCGCAATAGCGCGAGATAATATCTTTGCAACCCAATTTCACCCAGAAAAAAGCGGCCATGCTGGTTTACAGACCATTCGTGCTTTTTTGAACGGTGACCGGTTCCAATTACTGGCGAAAGATGTTTCAGTTCCTGACAAGCAAAAAGATGGATTGACTCGCAGGGTTATTGCCTGCCTAGATGTCCGAGCGAATGACGACGGTGATTTAGTTGTCACCAAGGGCGACCAGTATGATGTTCGCGAGAAGACCGGTGTGGATGCTGGGGGGGAAGTAAGGAACTTAGGGAAACCAATTGACATGGCCAAAAAATATTACGAACAAGGGGCCGACGAAGTTACTTTCCTGAATATAACATCATTCAGAAATTGTCCGGTGGCAGATACGCCCATGCTGGAAATCCTAAGAAGAACATCAGAAACAGTTTTTGTCCCCCTCACAATAGGAGGTGGGATCAAAGACACAGTGGATACTGATGGAACTCATGTTACGGCACTGGATGTGGCAACCATGTACTTCAAATCTGGAGCAGACAAAGTTAGCATTGGATCGGAAGCCGTTCTTGCGGCGGAAGAATATTATGAAGCCGGTGAGAAGTTATCTGGGAAAACGGCAATAGAAACAATATCAAGTGCTTATGGAAATCAAGCTGTGGTTGTGAGCGTTGATCCCAAACGTGTCTATGTTGACAGGCCTGAGGACACCAGTCATCATACAATCAAGACAACGCATCCAAGCATTGCTGGGCAGAACTTTTGTTGGTACCAGTGCACTATCAATGGTGGTAGGGGGGCCCGAGATATTGATGTTCGGCAACTAGCGTTGGCTGTCGAAGCCATGGGTGCTGGAGAGATTCTCCTAAATTGCATTGACAGAGATGGGAGTAACAGTGGATTTGATTTGGAACTAATCAATGATGTCAAGGCTGCCATTAAAATACCGGTAATTGCTTCAAGTGGGGCTGGAGCTCCTGAACATTTCGCGGAGGTTTTTGAATATACAGCTACCGATGCAGCCTTGGGTGCCGGCATAGTATGGCCCCTGCTTTTTCTTTTCATTTTCTTATGTGCTAACAATGACTACCAGTTTCATCGTGGCGAGTACACCGTCAGTGAGGTCAAGGACCATCTAAGAAGTAGAGGGCTCCTGGTACGCTCTTCTGAGGCCGAGAGTTGATGTTGTGCAGTCGCATTCTATCGGGACGTTGATGATATTTGGCTTGTTGCTTTTATTCTTGCTCCTGCTATTGTTGCTGCGATGGATCTATTGCACTTGCTGCAGCTGACCACTACGATCTTTACACTGCTCGTGTAAAATCTGTGGCAATGATCCTGAATATATAGAATAGACAATTACATCCGTCAAGATCGTATGCTGCACTTCCAAATATAGATATTCCGGTGTGCATAGGTAGTATTTGGGCGTCAAACCTCTCTAAACTCCTTTCTAACCGTAATGATAAATGTAAAATACTCTGTATTATGAAGTATACCGTTTCCATGTTTATATGAACATCTATATTCTTTCTATTCAAGAATGAACCTAAAATATGCTATACATTCAAATAAGGATTGCTATACCCACGGTGGGTCTATCCAAATACCATAAAGAAGACATACTATACACATAGTACGTATATAAGTGTTTAGGGTAGTAAGATAGCATACTTGTGTAATAATCTATATATATTTATATATTATATATTCATGCCGCTTATAGAAACTCATCAGAACTGGAGATTGCACTCAAAACAGGTCTCAGGGATGGCTCCTTCCAAAAACCAAGGTATCTAATAGGCATTGGCTTTCCCAAGGTCACAACCAACAGCCTAAGCCTAAACGGTTTCCGGCTCACGTGATACACTCCGTACATGATTGCCACATCTGGTCCCAAGAGGCAATAATTTTAAACCTCCGCAATAAACTGTTTCCATCGATCAAGCAACAGCCGCCTGACTTAACGTGTTTTTCATGCATCATTGAATACAATACTTTACTGATGTCCTCTTAATATTACATCCCTAACTCTAGCCAATAAAGAGCAATACTTACAGCTGACTGGAACCTGCCATCGGCAGCTAACCCCCCCTCTCAAGAGACTTCACGCTTTTATTTTGTGCCTATGCGGTTGTCAGACATAAAATTTATTTTCTAGGGCACCTAAGGACCCGGTCCTGTCTCATGTTTCCTGCAGAAGGACTTGGAAACTCGATTTCACTTGGCAGACTGGCAAGGCTCTTGAGGCTTCCTTCAGCCCACCATCCGTTTGCTACAGAACCTTTGCTACAGAACCACACCTCTACATTTTTGTAATCATCAGACTTGATCTTGTATGCAGTGAAGTGAACACTCGCCATCCAGCATCAAACAAGAGTCTATTGAGTTCATGAGTTCGAGCAATATCCCCTTAGGTATTGGACAATCGATCTCCATTTCTTTCTTTTTTTTTTTTTTTTTTTTTTTTTGAAAAAAAGAGGTTTTTCAAGTTATAAAACTTGTCAAAGGCGCTTTGCCAACTTATCAAGTATTGCAATTACTGTTTTCGTTTCCATATTGTCGCTTGTATCCATCCACCTTTGTGAAAGTGGTACACCCATAAACTTGGTCTAATTACATTCACAAACACTTTTGTTGAACGTGCAATTGAATACAATGTCATCCTCTGTTCATTTCAAGTTCAAGTCCCAAAAAGAACCCTCAAGGGTAACATTTGATGGCACCGGTATCTCTGTCTTTGAATTGAAACGCGAAATTATCAATCAGAGTAGACTTGGTGATGGGACTGATTTTGAATTGTCGATTTATAATGAAGATACTGGGGAAGGTAAGTCTCGTGAATTGAGTGTTTCTAACTTTACTTTGCCCCTTCTCCAATTCCCCTGGTCTGTTTTAAACTATAAAGAATACAGATAAACGTGCAAGTGTGCATGTATCAAGGCGACTGTGAGGAGTGGAGAGGAGAAAATAGCTGAAGGAAACAAAACTAACATATGTTTATATTGCTAGAATACGACGATGACACCACAATTATCCCCCGTTCTACATCTGTCATAGCCCGAAGACTGCCCGCATCACGGCCTGGGAGGGGCGGTGCTGCTCGTTATGTATCTGGCAAAATGCCTGTGACTGCACGCAACACTCCTCGTAATGACCAGTCTTTTCCTGCCCGCATGATTTCAGGTTCTAGCAATACAGTTAGCAATGGTGTTCTGGAACTTAACAATGCCCAGACTGAGGAGGAGAAAATAAACGCGCTATTTAATCTGCAAGCCAACCAATGGAAAGAACAGCAACAGGAGATGGCAAAGTAGGCATATATCCATTATTGAGAGGAATGATCTACTAATAGTGCTTTTAGTGCCACACCTGTCCCATTCGGTCGCGGGAGGGGCAAACCTGTCAATGTCCCTGATCACCCGCCACCGCCTGGGTATCTTTGCTACAGATGTCGTGAGAAAGGTGTGCTAGACCGGGGCTCTTTCATTTGATTTAAACTGACATTATTCCCTGTACATAGGCCACTGGATCCAAGCGTGTCCAACTAATAATGACCCAAAGTTTGATGGAAAATACAGAGTCAAGAGGTCAACTGGTATACCTCGCTCGCTTCAAACTAAGGTTGAGAAGCCGGAAACAATCGCTTTGGATGGGTCCAATGAAGAACTGAGGAATACTGGCGTAATGGTTAACGCTGATGGAGACTTTGTTATTGCTAAGCCGGACAAGGCTGCATGGGAATTATACCAAGAGAAGGCCAAAGCTTCTGCCGCGGCTGCGGCAGAAGCAGCAGCAGCAGAGTATAGCAAAGAACTACAATCTCGTGGCCTGGAATGCCCTATTGATAAACGGATGCTTTTAGAGCCCACAAAAACGCCATGCTGTCAACGGACATACTGCAATGATTGCATTACGAATGCTTTGATAGAAAGTGATTTTGTCTGTCCTGGGTGTGCAACGGAGGGAGTCTTGCTGGATAATCTCTCAGTAGACGATGAAACTGTTGCTAAAATCAAAGCTTACGAGGCCGAAAGGGCAGACTCCAAAAAGGAAAAGGAGAAACAGCAAATTGCAAAAGAAGACCATGCTGTTAGCAGCACGTCTACCTCGGATAATTCCTTAGTTGCGAAACAAAGACCGATATTACCTAGTGAAGGTGTGCAAACGGACTCGAAGAAGAGACTTGCTGATGATGAGTTCTCGGGTGAAGCTACCGAAGATCTTAATTTGAATACCGTGCCAAAGAAACAAAAAGTTGAGAGCAATCAAAAGCCTGATGACATGGGAAATTCACAAAATAAAGATACTCCTGGCCATTTGTCTTTACCCCAACAGATGCCTTTTACTGGCCTTAGCTTTATGCAAGCCCCAGGTGTTCCTGCGATGTCATTCCCCGACCCAGGGTATATTGGCGATGGGATGGGGTTTATGAATAACCCAATGGGCATGGCTTCGACCAGTGGCTTCCGAGCTGCCATGGACCAAGCATGGAACCCAATGAACACTATGGGCTTGAATTCGGTTCAAGGTGGATCTTATAGTGACCATGTTAATGGTGTAATGCACAGCGGATATGGCACAGCAAGCATGTATAATGGTACTGGTGATGCATCAATGAACATGTTCCCAATGTCTCAAATGATGGGACATAATGCAGGATTTCCACAGGGACCTGGGATGACTCATTTCTCGAACCAACAGCGGACCACTTTCAGTACCCCCTTTGCAAGAGAGGAGGATACAGCCTATTTCCGCCAACCTGTTAATCCTCAGCGACACCAGGCAAGGCATCGGAGAATAAGACCTAGTGATTATCGAGAGCTTTAGGCCAATAATCTTGAGTGGTATACAGTGTAGCAATCACACAACCAAAGAGCGTTCCGTATATGCATAGTGGGCGGAGATTTGTTTATTATCTGTTTTTTTGGACCTTTTTTTCCCACTTCTTTATATTATTCTTGCTTGTTAGATCCTATATCCTGTACATCTTACATTCTTGTATCTTGTTTGACCTAGCATGTATCACTGCATCTATTTGCACAGGGACTCTCATGTGGTTGATTCTTGCTGTGACTAGTATTGATAAGTAGGTAGGCCAACATTAAGAACAGTGTGCTCTACATATCCGGATTCTTTAAATAAGCACCTTTTCCGAAATACATATATATATATAAAGAAAAAGGAAATTGTTCATGATTGATTTGTAAGTTTCAACGAATTTTTCTAGATATTTAATGCCTCAGGTTTATGGAGCCGCAGTCAGGTGATACTTTGACGGGCCCCATTTATTGTAACGTAGTCAGGTTATCCTTTATAGCACAAAAGAACTCACGGCATTCAACAGTAGCATAATACCTTCAGTTAGATCACAAAAGATCTTTCAAAAATTTTGTATCTGCTCATTTGAGTGGCTACTTCCAAGCTGATTTCTGAACCTTGTGTTATCTTAATCTGAATCCTCTATTCCTCCTAGTCATCAATTCTGCACACTCGTACACGGCACTCATTTCTCCTGGGGCAGCTATTACCATGGCCAAGTTTTTGGATAACGGCAGTAATGCCCACAATCAGTTACAGCGGCCTGGCAATAAGAATTCCCGGTCTACTGTACTTGCAAGTTGTTACAGTGTTAATGCATCAACTGCGATGGTCGGTGGTTTCCACTACTATACTACAATGGGGGCCGGTAAGTAAATTGCCCCTTTGTTTGAAGTTCCAACAGTTTGTTGATGACATGGGTACTGATGCAATGCTTCTGTGGTTTCTAGGAGCACAGTGGCATCCCTGAGGTCCCCTCAGGGTTGAAAACCCCTTCCCAAAGCCCTCCTCTTGATTCCTTTACCAACCCTGAGGCGGAGGGTACCTGGCCGGCGCATACTTTACCGGACCATAGAGGGGAGGCAACGCAAACTATCCCGGAAGAGTGTGAGAGGCTTTTCTGTGACAAAATGTCAGCTATTTTCCTTGGTGAGAGGAGAATCTCAAGACATCAGTCGCTAGGGATGGGTGCGTACCAAAACAGACCGGAGAATAATCTAGGACACGGACATAGGCAAGTTCAAGAGTGGCTTGAAGTATTGGATTACACAAGTGATTGCATTTACCGAGGGTTTGTGACCAACGTTAACAATGAGCGAGCACTGTTCATATTTTTCGGAGACAATGAACTAGGACATCGTTTCAAAACTGGGTATGTGGATGCATGGATATAGTATATCCTTATCCCCTTAACTCTTGCCCAATCCGCCAATCTATTGGCTATAGTACTGTTATGAAAACTTACAACAAAATAGGCTTATTGCTCTTTTTGAGCTAGCTAGCATGCCTTCTTTCTCTTGTTCCCAGATTGTTGCATGCATCCCTCGCTCCCAAGATGCGTCCGAGCTTGCTGCCGTTAGGAATTTGGGGTGGTGTGGTTTTGCCCTGTCAACGCTGCAGCCATGGAATATTGAGCGTCATTCGGAAGACCTTTCTTTGAGTACAAAATGGCTTTTCTTAAGTGCTGAAATCTAATATAACGTTGCAAATATTCCCCTCTATGCCCCAATGAATTATTTCGAATTGCTTACCGATTTCATGGGAAAGTGTTGCTGTCTTCATTAGGATTAGTTTTATGGTGTGACTGCTTTTGGCACCTCCCTTTGACCCCCCTCCCCCCCTTCATGGCTTAGCATGGCCTATATTGATGTTGTAGCTGTAGATGGGTTACTTCAAGCAACGTTTATTTTTTTCTCCTTTTCTCTTGGTGATGATGTCATAATCACTACCATCATCAAGTATATCACCTGGCATGTCAATTACAGACCCAAATTATTTAATAGGGTGTCTTTTTAAGCTTCCACCTTTTGTGACGTTTTGGAAGGGGAAATGTAAAAGATATGCTTTATGAAAGTGCTGATGCTGCTAAGCCAAAGACGGTATGACCTCAGAATGACACAATACTAAGCGGGGTGGTTAGCTTCACCTCTTCCAGCATTCTTATTCCACGCCTCCGTACCCTATGTAACATAGTTTTTTTCATGATATATTAATAGTACAGGTATAATTTAATCTGAGACAGTTCATATGTTTCCAAAATTCTTACTCCCCACTTTTCGTCACGGGCAGCAAAAGCAAAATGCTGGGCATTCGTCTGCTAATACATCCCCGTCACTTTCGACTGGTCAGAGGAGAGATGGGACGAGATATTTAAAGGGGCATGTTTCTTATATTCGCTGCTCGCGTTGTGCAACAGATCTATGCTTGACATCCCAGATCATTAGCAAAGGTTTCACTGGTCGCTATGGTCGTGCTTTTCTTGTGTCGGCTGAACCAGTTACCTGCGCTGTTTCTGTCAACGCCATGTCCTCGTCAACTGTTTCGCTTCCGAATACCACTATCCAAAAGCCTGTGCCGCGCCAACTGGTTACTGGGGCCCACACGGTCAGCGACATCAGTTGTGCCTTCTGCGGGAGTGTACTTGGCTGGAAGTATGTGGCTGCCGAGGAAGAGGCACAGCGGTATAAGGTTGGCAAGTTTATTTTGGAAACAAAAAGGATCCTGACGTCGTCGTCTTGGGAATGTGCCACTTACGTGGACTCGCTAGCGCTGAATGATTTATTGGCCTCGGGAGAGACATCCGTGAAACAATTGGATTGTCCCGTGGAGTTTGACAGTCAGGATGAAGACGAATGTGAGGACCTATTTGCAGGGATTTGGAGTCCAGGGTTGGCTATATGCCGGAGGAGCCGCAAATTGGAGCGTCCATCAATATTCGGCATCAATGCTTCCTAGATATTGTTATTGTTGCTACCCTCATCTACACAATGTGTGGCCATAGGATTTTGTCCTTCGTCTAAAGACGAATGCTAAATCTCAACATCTGTTGGGACTTGATTTGTATTTAAAAGACTATATTGATGGTGTTAATACTGGATGTAATCCCTAAAATCGTCAGATCACGATGATATAAAGGATATTGCTGGGCATGGGTGTCATCCATCATTCAACTAAACTTTATTCCGAAAGGTTCCATCCTCTCTTCGTCCCTTGCATTTGCCTATTGTGCAAGTGTATGGGTAATGGCAGATTAAGCCAACCGAACCCAGATGAACCAATTTTTGAATGAGATTTTTTAGATCATACAACAGAAAATTGGACACTGACGACTTCAGCCACAATGAAAATGTAATTTTTAGTTTTAATTATTCTCGCTGGCGATTATTAGTTGTACTATCCGTACGAATCCTTTTCGCATCGTCTTCCCGGATAACTTCAGGGGCTGCGCGCTTATGCATATGAGGCAAGTCGGTCACTTGAGATGATTGTTTTCCAGTTGGTTTCCGCTTGACGAAGGCGGATAGGTCGTTGGCCTCTTTTGTGACTGTCTCTAATCGATCTTTTTGCTCGGCAGGAGACTGTCCCATAATTTGTCCTAAAATGCCCTTGAGGACGGCTTCGTTCTCTCCATCACTGTCTTCCAACGACACTGGTTGGTGGCGGAGATCGATGAGCTGTGAACCGGTGAGATTCCTGTATCATCGTAAAGCCAGGCGAAAAGAGGAGGAAGAGAAAAAAGCAGAAGCAAAAAAAAAAAAAAAAAAAACCTACTCTCTGTTCCATATCAGCTATTATATCCTTAACGTTGGCAATTCTTCTTCTCATAGCTGCCCCTTTATCCTCATCCAAAGAATTTTCACTATTCAGCTTTTTCTGCTCTTGAGACATTCTGATACGACAGCTTTCAATAGCTTTTTCCATCTGAGTCGCCGCGTCCTTCCTCATTTGTTCATCAAATTGCCTTTGCGAATTGTTGTCACTTTCAGAATTGTCATTTCTCCTCTGCACTGACCCAAACTCTAAGGCGAGCGAAAGCTTGTAGTGACATTCAGCAACAGAAGGGTGTTCCACTGAAAACAAAGTCTGCCTCAAATCGAGAGCGGCCCTCAAATCAGCGATTGCATCAACAAATCTTTCCGCTTCCAACGAGATTTCCGCCTGCAAATCATACGTATCTGCAAGACGTTCCTTGATGTGTCTGATGATAGATGGTAGGGCTGCTGACTTTCCTTTCCCAGACGCATCGTCAATTGCAGTTAATTTCTTGTGATAGAGTATACGGGCTAGATCAAGAACTTCGAAAGCGTTGGCAAAATCATCTTCATCTTCATCGACACCAGCAGTTTCTTTGTCATCTTCATCCCCCTCAGTGTCCGAGTCATCAAAATTTTCGTCCCCGCTGAACTGAAAGAATGGCTTATTTTTGGCCTGAACAGGTAGAGTACCACCCTGAAGCGGCTCCTTCGAAGCCAAACCCCTGGTAACTGCGTCTTGGATAAGGTTGTCGCCAGTCGACGTGGGTCCAGATGATAGTTCAACCTGAGCAGGTTCACTTTGTGACTGAGATTGTGTTTCACCTGCTACTTTCGATCCAAGGACATCACTTTTGCTTATAGCGACGTTGTATAGAGCCTTCCCATAGGAAAAAAGTAGATCGGCGTTATCGAGTGACAATTCCCCATTAAGCTTAGCCTGGAGTTCGGTGGCTTCAGAATATATTTCCGCAGCTGAGTCGAAGTCTCTGATGGCATCTTTTGCAGCAGCTCGCTCAATTAATTTTTCTAAGTATACCTGCGAAGCTTCAACAGCAGCTTCCGATGATTTTGCATCTGCCTTATTTGGGTTGCCGTCAGCCATGGTTAGAATCCTCGAGGAACTAAGTATTGTTAGATTGTTGGCGGCCTAAGAGAGATTCAGTAAAAGGAAGTGGAATCAGTATGGCCCTTTTTTTTTCTTTCTGTCAGTAAAAATAAATAGTAGATTGTGCATACAAGAGCCAAAGTAGGACAAATGAGGGTGGGGCGTGATACTGCAAAGGAAGATGGGGCGGATGTTGGAAAGTAGAGCTCTGCGTGAGTAGTTTTAAGAGTCTTGAACCAACTTAGGTCGCGTGTACGGCGCGTTCATGTATCACGCGTATGCTCTTTTCGGGTTAACTACTGACCACTACTCTGTACTCAATACCATGTTTGTGGCAATTGACAACAGTGTTTCCTCATCATTCATTTAATCGTTCATCGGTTCTTTTTATTTTTGAGGGGCGATATTTATTTATTGATTGAATAAAGGAAAAAGTAAAAAAGAGTTGTGCGTATCTACAGTGTTTCTATCGCTGTGCTGCAATAATGGATTCAGATCCAGTGCCTCCATCGTCGTCGCCGGGATTTGGAACCCCTGTGCATCCTTTGCGAAAGAGCAAACATAACCCACTTCCAATGATGACATCCATACTTCCAATTTTGCTTCCGCCCTCAACCCTTCGACCTGTGGCTTTCCGCACTTTCACCCGGAAGCATAACTTGACGATATCATCTTCTGCACTCCATACTCTAGCAACATTTGTGGGTAAGAACTGTGGCTCGGGATGGCGCGAAGAAGGGCTCGCAGAGCGGGTATTAGATGAAGTTGCTAAGAGTTGGAAAAGGGCTGGCGGTGGCGTTATTGTTGAGGAGGGAAAAGGGGCATCCTTGAAGGCCATTCTGCGGACCATGGAAGGGAACATGAGTGGCGGTAGGGTTGCTAATTGGAGGGCCAGTACAGCAGACGAAGGGTCAATGAGCATAACCAATCAGAACAGCAGCGATACTCATTCTCTGGCAGCGCAGGACATCAAAGGGCGAAAAGACACTGAGTTGTCGTTGTACCCAAGGTCCTGGATTAATGTCATTGAAGCATTCAGTATCCCTCGGCTAACTTACAATGCGGACAAGAAGTATTTTGAAGTCGTGAATTTTGACCCTAGTTTATTCCCACCACCTTTGCGCAATATCATGCTATTCAGAGACCGATATAACATTGTTTGCCAGCGTTTACTCCGGAATGAATCTTTCCAAACATCGATGGGGCTGTCAGATGGACTTTCTTTACATCAGCCATCACCCTTTGCTACCAAACAAGGTTATAGACTCACCCCCATCGCAAACTTGCTTGGCAGAAGTGGTACCTCGCATTTGCTACTTGGTTTACTCTCCGTCTCTCCTACAGGCGATCTATCTCTCAGTGATTTGACGGGCAGCATTTCATTAGAATTAAACCATGCACGCATGGTACCCGAAAATGGTGCTTGGCTTGCCCCTGGTATGATTATACTTGTCGATGGGATCTACGAAGAGGAAGAGAACATCAAAGGGTCAAGTTTGGGTGGAAATAGCGGAATTGGAGGCGCCATAGGAGGTAGATTTGTGGGGGTTTCTATCTGCGGCCCGCCTTGTGAACGGCGAGAGACGTCTTTTGGAATGAATGTTCGGGAAAGCAGAGGGGAAGTCAACTCTAGCGGAGGTCTCGGGTGGGTTGATTTTTTGGGACTTGGAAGTGAGCGTGCACAAGGTTCACGCATGAGGCAGATCCAAGCTAGATGCCTCGAGTATATGCGCGATGGCTTCGAAAGCCCTTGTCGACTCAAGATCGCCATTATGAGTGAGGTGAATCTTGACGATATGAAGACTGTGGATGCTCTCCGAAAACTTTTCAATTTATACAATGATTTGCCCCTTGCAGAGCGCCCGATGGTCTTCATCCTGATTGGGAACTTCGTTCAGAAAACTACAATCAATGGCAGCGGCAAGGCAGGGAGCATTGAGTACAAAGAATATTTTGACTCACTCGCGGGGGTTCTGTCCGATTTTCCCTACTTGCTGCAGCATTCTACTTTCATATTTGTACCCGGTGACAGTGACCCATGGTCATCTGCTTTTGCGGCTGGTGCTGCTTCCCCCGTTCCCCGCCCAGCGATCCCTGGGCTGTTCACATCGAGAGTGAAACGTGTATTTGCGATGGCAAATTCTGAGCTAGATCGGCCTCAGTCGTCTGGGCCAATCGGCGAGGCTATCTGGACCTCAAACCCGTCACGTCTCACTCTCTTCGGGCCGATCCACGACATCGCTATATTTCGGGATGACATCTCCGGGCGGCTGAGACGCAGTGCAGTGAATATAAAACAGGATGTGGATAACACTGGTGCTGCGACGGAAGAAGATTTGAACCCTCAAGACCAAATGATATCGGCTGCGCCTGAAGATCGTACGGAGAATCCAAGAACAGGCGTAAATACCCTTCCAGCTCCCTCTGCAGTTCTCACGGCCCGGAAGCTTGTCAAGACGATATTAGATCAAGGAACTCTGTCTCCTTTCCCTCTGTCGCTGCGACCTGTGCTCTGGGATTATGTATCCTCGTTGCAACTGTATCCACTTCCAACTGGCCTTATTCTAGCAGACGCTGAGGCGGAACCATTTTGCATGACTTATGAAGGATGCCATGTGATGAACCCCGGAAAGCTGACTTCTGAGGGTGAGCTGTCTTGCATGCGATGGATCGAATATGATGTTCTGAAAAATCGAGGCAAAGTAAGAGAGGAAAGTTACTAGCTAGCGACTAAATTATATCCTTCCACCTCTCTCGCTGGCGTTGATCCGGCACAGAAACAGATTCTTTGATGGATGGTTGAACATCCTCAGAGGACATGGGGCAGTATAGATACTCAGCATTAGTAAACTCCGTGTTTAAAAGCGGAAGCCATCTTTATCTATAATTTGATATGGGGCATTGATTGCTTAGTTTATATTTCAAAGAGGTAACAAGTTTCAAAAGCAGGGACCTCGGAAGGTCTGGAACTTATTTGACTCTGGTGGCTTGAGCAATGCCATTAGAATGCTACTAGCATATCTTCAACTTCGAAAAGTAACGGGTAGATAGAAAAGGGGCTGCAAGTGAACGGGGAACCATGTACAGCAGACAATGTACATACAGATAAAAATCGAGTGTGAACACAATTCGTGTGGAATATGAATAATTAGATGAGAATGTTTATACATACATGCACGGATTCATTGCTACGCATGAGGTATCGAGTGAGAGCTGTCCCTATCATGAAGGTTGGAAAAACGGGAATGCCTTAATCGATCATAATTATGTCTGTGTTTTGTGGAATAGGGCCGGCCATGGATTGCATATGCTCGCCGCTCATTCTGGTAGTGGGCGTTAGGCCTGCCTGAGACATGCTCTCTGTTCCCTCAGCTCCCCCCAGTTGAACTGTTTGAGATTCAGCCGAATTGCTCAAGCCGATGGATGTGGTATCTGCGCCTGAATTTTTCGGTCCTAAATGGTCTCGACTGCTGCTGGAAAAGTATCTATCAAGTTCTGATATAAGGTTTCCAATTTTGTCGACCTCTGCAATTACTCCATTTCCGAGCCCCCTCCAGCCGTCACCCCTTGAACTGTAAAGCCTCTTCCAGGAATCTGAGCTTCGTAGCTCCTTGTTTGATAAGTCATGCGAGCTGCTTTTGTCTCTAAGAGTCCATACCATGTGGCCTAGGTGTTGGCTAGCTACTAGTTGAAAGCGCAGCTCTTGGATTGGATAGTGAATAATAAAGGCTTTTGCATTGCGGGCGATCACTTGCACCTTTAATGGCCCCTTGTGAGATGGATTATTCATAATTTCGTCCACAGCTTGCAACAGTGGAAGTGTGAGCGAGAGAAGTTCCGTAACAGCATCGAGACCAGCGTCCGTAGACGAACGATTTAAGATTGTTGTAAGGGACCTTTGAATGCGACGATGAGGATTTGAGCAGCCAAAGTTGATCCCTAGGCGCAAGCAGAACAAAGGGTCCGTTTGCGACACGCCATTGACAGACTTGGCGTCTTCATGGAAGAGCGGTGAGGAAAGTCCAATATCAATGCTGGCAGATAGATCCTTCTCGGGGCCGTATTTGAAAGCAACATGAGACAGTGACAAAGACTGGGGGGACATCTTCTTGCGTTGAAGAACTTCGAGAACAGACAGTACACATTCTAACCGCTGCAATTTTTCTAAGAGGCTGGCCATGACAGGACGGCCAGCTGGAGCAAGCAGGCGAATAGCAAAGCCATTGCCTCTTCTTGAAAAGACTACTGAGTGATCCCACGTAGTGCGCAATATATTGAAGACCTTTGCGGGAACCAGTAAGCTGCCATATGCCACCATTATGGCTGCTTTTTTGCGGGGATCAACTCCATGAAAAGAAACACGAATTGTTTCTTTAATCAATCCCCCTTTCTTTAATCTGGACGGTGATGCTAACTGAAGAGCCTGAGGAATATTTGGCATGTCGTATCGAATGAAAATATCGGGAACTTGGAGGTTTGATCCAATCATTAATCTATGCAAAACTGGATAGAAATCGATCGACTGTACGTCAGCGAGGTAACGCGCATTCGCATAAACCGCCAGTATCCCAGAAAGGCAATGCTCTATGTCTGCAGAAGACGTGCAGTTAATCGGCTGCTGCACAGGGGAAAGCGTACTGCTAATGATCTGGGCCGAGCGAGGGGAGAAATGATTCTGGGCGCTTGTGTCGAATGCTGAATGACTATTTGCTGATGTGGGCGGCAGAAGTTGAACTACCCACCAGTTATCGCCGTCCATGCTACTTGTAACCGCCACAGCCCAGGTACGTTCCCAGAAGTGATGCCAGAAAAAAGAAAATCGTACAACGTTGGCTGGGAAAACTTTGCGCATATCAATCTTTAACCCTCTCGGATTGACGGATTCGAAACCGAGCATCTTAACATGGGATTCGATCTCTTCTATGGCTGCAATACAACGCAATCGTGAGACACGGGAGACTATATCATCAGCGTATTGTCTATCATGGCTTCGTTCAATGTCCATTCGCACTAAAGTGCTGGGACTAGCCGACAAGATATGTGATCCCGACATTGGCTCGATCGAGACCCGGAGATACTTTGAGGTGGTGAGTTGAACATCCAGTTGACAATCTCCAGGTTCGGTTCCAGACAATTGAGACCGCAAAGACAGCAAGCCAGAAGCGAAGACGAAGCTTTTGCTTAGTATTTTATGCGCAGAATATAATATGTGAGAGATGTGCAGTGCAAGGACACTTCGTAGAATATTTTCCATAGAAAGGTTCTCCGTATCGAATTCAATGTCCCCACTTTCGACTTCTTGACCATCTCTCATCCAGCGCAGCCCCAGGTATGGAACCTTGTGGCTATGGCTTTGGTATTTTGGTCGACCGCTCTTGATTCCTATTTCAACCCAGCTCTTACTTCCAGGCTTGAGAGCCCAATAATGTACAACCAGCGTTCGATGCAATAATTCAATGTGCAAGACATCTGACCAAAGACCTTTCGCCAGTTCCATGGCCTGCTTAAAAAGAATGCTGATTTTGTTGATCAGTACTAGGTTATGCAACATATCAAAGCACCCAATCAAGCCGCTATGTCTAAGAACGTCGTTGACTTTGATATCAAGTTCATTGAACAGTCGGCCTTGGGGGACCGAGGACGACGGATGAAAGAGGAAGCGAATGTCAACGAAGTAAAACTGAGATGATTCGTCTTCCTTCCCGATAGAAAGATCTAGTTCGAACTCGCCGGATACAATGAATGTGACACGTCCGTCATGAACACGGTAGGTTTGGAAGGGACGAGGAATTACATCGCATAATGTTAGTCTTGTGGCGATGATTTTATCGATTTTCTTCAATTTTTTAAGAGTACATTTAGCCGTTAAGGGCCTTAGGGGTTTGTATCCAAGCTAAACGAAACTAGGTTAACTATCCATCCCGACAACTGTTCATTTGGAGGAGGGAACCTACATCTGGCATTGAAACAATTTTTGCCTTTGACAAAACTTCCAGAGCTGTCTTCAGATCTGGGTTCGCCACCTGAGCTTGAACCAGGTCTCTTTTCATGTCTCCAGTCCATTGCAGAGCCCCTACATATGCCTGATGACGAGTGCGAATGAAGTTTTGAAGGTCAATTAGCTTACTGACACCAGCGGCCTGCCGACTCCATTGAGACAGAACCAGGAGTTTGATGAATTCGGCTCGTTTAGCATGAACAAAATCTAAGATCCGGAGCTTCTTCTGTATGTTCTCTGAGGACTGGTTGACAAATAATTTTCCATTCGTGGGCAATGAGGACGAACTTGCATCGTGGGATGGCATCTGAACATCCGCCAGCTCTGCAAGCAAGTCGGAGAGATCATTCCAGCATTGCTGTACAGACCTATTGACCAACTTTGAGAATGGAAAAAAACCTTGTGTAACGTGTGGCAACTCCGGGGGCCCTTTATTTAGTCTCAATGTAGTTTTCGCTTGTTTTTCTCCATCCTCCATAACCTGTGTCGCCCCATTGACATGCATAGAGCCCTTCTTCGGGTCGATGGACAATACATATTGATCGGTACCAACGGGGGAGGGTGACAAGCCATTTCTTGCCTCTATCCCCTGCCCAGCTCCAACAACGTTCGTATTGTCCATTATGACGCCCGGCATATCTAGGCTGCGGCTTTGTCTTCAGAAGCCCTCCCCTCCTTCACCCCTGCGCAATTCAAGATCAGCAGCCTAATTAAAGTGCTTCTTCGAAATCTAAGAAGCCAGAGCCGGCGGGGTAGGAAGGGAAGCTGATGGCAGCGCTCGGTTGGAGGGGGATATAGCGTAGGGCCATGTGTTCGTCAGTAGGCAGAGCGCAAGAACAGCATCTATGACAGCGGCCGCAGTCACTAGTAAATTCTCAAGGAGGTTTCTCATACAATGCTGGCTGGGGTGCGTGCAGGTGTATGTGTTTTTTTTCGCTGGCACAGTGGATTGCCAAAAAAAAAAAACCTCGGAGGGATAACTATAATTAGCACTGCAACAGCTTTTAATTAAGCTGACAACAACACTGGGTGATTAGAGATAAAAAGCTTATAAGCCAAACTTTATATCACCCTTCAAAGGTTGCCTTGTAGATAGATAAGGCTTTGCACCGTCAGGATAAGGAAGGGATGTAGAAAGAAACAGGGAGTTTGAGTAGCAGTTGAGGGTAAGTACGAAGTACTGAAAAAATATCATAAGCAAGATTAGAGGTCAGGACCTTCTCAGCATAGGTGATGGTATTCAGAGACCGTGTTTTATCATTCGACAAGCTTTGGTGGGCTTTGGAGACGAAGACAATGAATTAACTGAAGCCGCCCACGCAAATGCGATGCAATGCATTAACTAGACAGCCTCAATGGCTGGTGGTGTATGCCTTGGTGCCTTACTGGCAGCCGTATACCATACATACCATACATACCATACATACAGTACATAGATACGTAGAAGGTGAGTCCGTATATGTATTGTACTGTATGTACTCCGTACACTGCCCTGCTATACACGAAAGATACACCTACATACCCTACATACAGAGTATTTAAAGAGATAAGATACAAACGTAATCGGTAAGCGAGCGACGCATGAAAGCGAGCGCCGCGCCTCTGTACTCCATAAAATGACACTTTTTAAGAGTCTAATATCTCAACAATAAAGCGCCTAGAGGGCATGAAATTTAATATACGGTATAATATAATACTATATATATATGTGTTAAGCAGAGAAATTTCAGGAATGCATATTTCTCCAGATAAGATAAATTACAACTGTATTTTTTATATATTTAGTTGCCTAGTATTTAGAGCTAAGAAAACTATTTAAAAACACGAAAATACAAAAACACCCTTTTAGAATCCATAGATATGCTATTATCTTATCAAGATGTTTCTATATCTACTGTTGATTGAGATATTAAGGTTTCAAAGAGTGCCATTTTATATGGAGTACAGAAGTACGGCGCTCTCGCCTTTAGTTAATGCGGCGCTCGCTTACCAACTACGTTATTAACTAACTAGCTAACCTATTATGGATAGTTGGTATTAATACATACCTAGGTACCTACGGAGTGGTCAACTTAGAAGCTATGTTGGACCCGCTGGCTATATTCCAGAGATGGTAGTTGTAGCTTCAATCTACAGCAAATTTACTGTCCTTCCAGCTATAATAAGTTCACTTGCTAGTGTATGTCTTTAACCTCTAGGTATGTTAAGCATGTTCATTCATAGTCATGATGATGGCCTCCTCCCTCTCTTCCAGATAAGCTAAGATGTTAGTTATCTTGTCTACTACAGATTCGGAAGCCTTTTCATCCCCCCATCACTTTGCCCACTTATTCTTGGATATGAAAACTGTGGATGGCTCGACTAGGTATCACTATGTGGGAAGATGAGATAACAGAGATAAGCCCACGGCCTCAATATCCTGGTGATGATACTCGATACACAAGTAAAAAGGAGCTTACTGGGTGGTACAGTTATGGATGGGCAGCAGAAGCCTTCGCGGTGTGCGCTATGGGTATGGATATCATTTCCCCAGAAAGGCTTGCCTGGCTCTTTATATGTCAATAAACACTTAGGATTAACTGTCAACCCTAGGGTCGTTCCTCCCAATTACATTAGAACAAATGGCCCGCGATCGTGGTGTTCTTCTATCAGACAAGGTGACTCCATGTGCTATAGCCTGGAAGGCCCCACGCCGGTCACCATTGGTTTCGTGGGCTTCTGATATGACTATGAACAAGACCCCCGATTCACCCAATACTGACCAATGCATCATAAAAATACTTGGCGTTGAAATTAATACTGCAAGCTTTGCTATGTACACTTTCTCCCTGAGTGTCTTTGTTCAAGCTATATTGATAATATCAATGTCAGGTGCCGCAGACCATGGGAGCTACCGTAAATCGCTTTTAGTGGCATTTGCTCTTATTGGTTCCACAGCTACAATGCTATTTCTGGGTGTTTTGCCAAAGCTCTATATTCTCGGTGGCTTTTTTGCAGTAGTGTCGAATACTTGCTTTGGGGCATCGTTTGTTCTTTTAAATTCATTCTTACCGCTGCTTGTCCGTCATCACCCGTCCTTACTTGGAAGACATGGTGAACGTGCTCCTTCTGCCATATTACAGGATGATAATCCTTCATCAGACAGTGCTTGCCAGTGTGGAAGTTACTCAACGACACCGCTTCTCCGCCCTATCCAGTTAGAAAATGAGGGGAACGATACGGAATACGCCAATTGTCCATCTTCGACAGACACCTCAGAGGAATTAAACTTCTCTACCAAGATATCCTCGTACGGAATTGGAATTGGATACATTGGCTCTGTGATACTGCAAGTAGTCTGTATCCTTGTTGTTGTCGTCACTCATCAAACTACATTCTCACTGCGACTTGTCCTATTTCTCATCGGATTATGGTGGTTCATTTTTACCATACCCGCTGCACTTTGGCTGCGACCTCGCCCCGGACCACCACTTCCGTATACGAACCAAAATTCCTCTTGGATTGGTTATATAGTATTTGCTTGGAAGTCCCTGTATCACACGGCAGTGCGAGCTCGGAATTTAAAGGACATTTCATTGTTCCTTGTGTCTTGGTTCCTTCTAAGTGACGGCATCGCTACTGTAAGCGGAACAGCTGTACTCTTTGCCAAAACAGAGCTTGACATGCAGCCTGCGGCACTTGGAATGATTAATGTGGTTACAATGGTTTCCGGGGTATGTGGAGCATTTTCCTGGGGCTATATTTCACGTGTCTTCGACCTTCGTGCATCACAAACCATAGTTGCATGCATTATCTTATTCGAAATTGTCCCCCTCTATGGTCTTCTGGGGTATATTCCGGCGATTAAGAGTTTGGGGCATTTCGGCCTCCAGCAACCCTGGGAAATGTTTCCACTTGGCGTCGTGTATGGCCTTGTTATGGGCGGCCTGTCGTCATATTGTCGAAGCTTTTTTGGAGAATTGATCCCACCTGGTTATGAAGCAGCCTTCTTTGCTCTTTATGCCATCACCGACAAAGGCTCCAGCATTTTCGGCCCTGCAATTGTTGGAATAATCACGGACCACTATGGTGAAATCAGACCTGCATTCATCTTTCTTGCGATCTTAATTCTGCTCCCACTACCACTGATGCTCCTAGTTGACGTTGACCGAGGGAAAAGAGACGCACTTGGGCTTTCAACACAGTTAGAAGGTACACCGGAATGGGAAGTGCATAGCAACTATGGTACGATCCCCCATAGTCAGACTGGGAATGGAGAGACAGTGGTTTAAAGAAAACAATGAGAGCATGGAAAATATATCCACAGCTTGTATTAATCATTTATGCGTATTATAAACCTATGTGAATATCTAGATGTCAAGACACCATTTGGCCAACCAAAAACCCGGGCCTTAGCGAAGCCATAATAGAGTCTTATAGGAGTTTCAACAATATCTATTTGCGGCCTAGCTTGGTGAGAGGGCTCATGGGTGCACTATACACTTTACGCGCTTTGAAACTATGGGGGTACACCGCGGGTTTATTTTAGATTACCGCGGAGCTATGCCACTCCACACAGGCAATTTTCAGACAGTTAGAATGATTGCACAAAGCAATTAATGCAGATCTTTAGAGATGCTTGAAAGCATATATTTAGGTTTTAAGACGACGTACCGTTATTAGTGAATGATTTTAGGACAAGATATCTGGGATATATGTACATACATACCTATCTACTCCATAAAACAGAATACAAGAGACATGCCTGTTCAAGGAGTAATATGGGCTTGCTTATATGGATATATGTTAACCATATAAAGTACTAGGTACGAAGTCTCCATACCTTGTACCTGCCTATCTACCTAGGTTGATGGTCGTGTCCCTTGCTGGAACTAGGCACCGCCCCACACATGAACCAGTCACGTTGCTCAGTTGCTAGGTAGCTGACAGAAAGAACAAACTGTCCTTAACTACCAGGCCATATATTACTTAATGAGTCCTTTACCTGTTCAGCACCATCTCTCACCAACCACTTTCTACCACTAGTGATCATTTCCAAGATTTTATTTTTCTTTTCCTTCCTGCCCACGCTTTCTTTGTAAAAAGAAGTTTGGAAAGGACAAGCATCAGGCCTCTTTTCGAGGCTATTATCATCTAAATTCCCAGTCTTCTGTAAACTTATTGATTCCCATCCTCGCACGTTCAGGTTGTGCCTTGTTTCCCGTGGTACATACGCGTCAACATGCGTTCTTTTGCGTCCTGGATCTTAAGTCTTTTGGGGGCTTCGACTGTGGCGTTATCTAGTGATGCCCAGGCCGTGCTCCATGATGGTTCGTCTGATGTGCAGTCACTTACCAAGGACACGTTTGATGATTTCATCAAGAAGCATGACTTGGTGCTGGCTGAATTTTTTGCCCCATGGTGTGGGCATTGCAAGGCTCTAGCCCCAAAATACGAGGAAGCCGCCACCCAGTTGAAGGAGAAGGAAATTCCATTGGTTAAGATTGATTGTACCGAAGAAGAAGAGCTTTGTAGGGAGCAGGGAGTCGAAGGCTATCCAACCCTGAAGATCTTCCGTGGTCTTGATTCTAGCAAGCCATACCAGGGAGCCCGCCAGACTGAATCGTAAGTTAACAGCATATTCACATATCATGTTGTGCGGATGTCAAGTGCTGAGGAATCATAGTATCGTTTCGTACATGATCAAGCAGTCACTTCCCGCCGTGTCTACCGTCAATGAAGAAAATCTCGAGGATACTAAGACTATGGATAAAGTTGTTGTCATTGGTTATTTCGGATCCGACGATAAGGCAGCCAGCGAGGCTTTCACAAGCTTGGCAGAGTCTCAGAGAGACAACTACCTCTTCGCTGCAGCTAGTGATGCGGCTATTGCAAAGGCGGAGGGCGTCAAGCAACCTTCGGTGGTTCTTTACAAAAATTTCGACGAGAAAAAAGCCATTTACACTGGTGAAATTGAACAGGAAGCCGTCCTCAGTTGGGTTAAGACAGCCAGTACACCCCTTGTAGGTGAAATTGGCCCGGAGACATATACTGGATATATTACAGTAAGTCATTGCCCATGTCCAAATAGTTCAAATGGTGTCCCTTGCATATAGTTTTGGAGGATGCCGAGAAGTTAATTTGTCTATTTCATGAAGGCTGGCATCCCTCTGGCATACATTTTCGCCGAGACCCAAGAAGAGCGCGAGAAGTTTACGGAGGAATTTAAACCTATTGCTGAGAAGCACAAGGGTGCTATCAATATTGCAACAATCGATGCTAAGTTGTTTGGGGCCCACGCTGGTAATCTCAATCTGGACCCCCAGACTTTCCCCGCGTTCGCCATTCAAGACCCCGAGAATAAGGCGAAATATCCTTACGATCAGTCTAAGGGGATCAAGACCAAGGATGTTGCCAAGTTTATCCAAGACGTTCTCGACGGCAAGGTTGAACCCAGTATTAAGTCCGAGCCTGTTCCAGAGACACAGGAGGGCCCGGTCACCGTTGTGGTAGCCCATTCCTACAAAGAGCTTGTCATTGACAACGAAAAGGATGTCCTTCTCGAATTTTATGCGCCATGGTGCGGACACTGCAAAGCGTAAGTTGTCTTATCATCCGAACATGTGTCTAAGGGGCTTCATGATCACTGACCAACCCGTTATAGTCTTGCTCCCCAATATGAGGAACTGGCGAGTTTTTATTACAAGAATCCCGATTTTGCATCCAAGGTCACTATCGCCAAAATTGATGCAACCGCCAACGATGTCCCCGATTCGATTACTGGCTTCCCCACAATCAAACTCTACCCGGCCGGTGCAAAGGACGCTCCTATTGAATATGATGGATCTCGTACCATCGAGGATCTTGCCAATTTCGTGAAGGAGAATGGTAAACATAAGGTCGCTGTTACTCTCGACAAGACCGAGGAGGGTGATGTCACCGAGACTCCTGCTTCTGGCGAGGACGAGCCCGCTGCTACAGATGATGATAAGGTGGACCATGATGAACTGTAAACTCATTTACTAGTTTTATGAGATATCTATTTTACAAGTATTAATTCCAACGGTTTGACCGATTCTGGCTGTTCCAGCTCAAGCTATTCTCCTACCTAAACTAAATTGCTGGTATTTTACAGACAGTAGGTAGGGAAAACGACACCTTGCTGAGAAGCAATAGACTAGGCATTTATGAAATTATTGCTATTCGCACTCTCAATATTGGAAATCTGACCTACTATAGAACGAAGCTTCCAGTTGCAAAACACTAGACGCTAAAACTAATTTGACGGAATTGTTGCCAAGCCAATATCAAAATTTGCGAAAACAGTCATACCAACCGCTTTTCATACTCGAGACACGGTGCAATTGCGCTCAATCTGCCGTTTCTGCTGCCGCCAATGCCTCTAGAGCATCAACATCGTCTTCAAACTCATCAGTAGTTCGAAGCTGTGCATGCTGTGTTGTATCAGCATCTTCCACTAGGGGATCGGGCGAGGGCTGCTTTGTTGTGGATATTTTCGACGTATTAGTCGCGGTAGAAGGACCCTGAATTGTAACAAATGGGGAGCTAGTTTTCACATTTGATGTCAAGCTCCAATCAATAACTTCGTCAGCGCCGTAACGTTCAGCCAGCCACTCATTGCATTTTTTGAAGTGTCCATTAGTAAACTGAGTTTAATGACTCCAATCAGCATATCAAAATTAAAAGAAAAATAAAATAGAGAAATGATGTAGGAAAGTAGCACGAAGTTAATGGATTACTCACAAACCCTCTGGCTGCACTGAGTGGACTTGGATGAGCTGATTGCAAAACACAATGTTTTTGTTGGTTGATACCAGCCACACGCTTTCCTGCATGGCTACCCCATGCAAGGAAAACAACCCCATGAGATCGCACCCGGGCTACCACATCAATGGCTTTCTGAGTAAGCCGTTCCCACCCTTTGTTCGAATGACTAGCGGCCTGATGGGCACGTACTGTCAAGCACGTATTGAGTAATAAGACACCACGCTCCGCCCACTGAGTTAGAAGACCCCCTTTGTTTGGCGGCCGTTGAAAGGACGGATAATCATTCTGGATCCCAGTGTATATGTTGACAAGAGATGGAGGGGCGGGTGTAGGAGGGCGAACAGAAAATGACAGGCCATGGGCCTGATTGTGGTTATGATATGGGTCTTGGCCGATGATCACTGCTTTCACTTTGTGCAAAGGTGTATGACGAGACCTAAGAATCTTTGTAAACAAGATGGCCAGTATCTTTATAAGGAATGACACTGTACCAGGAGTAGATCTCATTCTCCGGCGGGAAGACTTTGGCCCCAGACTGCTTTTCTTTTCGAAGAAAGCGTTTCAGCGCCAGGAACTCTGGTGTTACAAGTTCCTCCTTTAGCTGTGACAGCCAGCTTTCATCCAAAGTATCGATCTCGAGTTGAAGGAGCTCAGCTTGCTCGGTTGTTAAAGATGCTACCCATTTCTGCTTATTGAAGGTGGAAGCATAGGTAGCCGGCGGTTTGGACTCAGACGTATTGGCTTTCGCTTTGGGCACCCCAAAGAAAGACGTGATACTGCCGTTAGCCTTGGATTTTTTTGGCGCTACTGGAGTTGTCAAATGATTGGCGTCTCGTTTCACACCTGTCGGGCTGACCATGTTGCTTGTTTGTTGAGCGAGTCCACTTGTATGGTTGGGATTAGGATAACAAAATATGGTAGCGGTTGATGAAGGATAGGGATACACCTCCGGCTAAACCGTAGTCTTGTGTAGATATGTGAGTACCTAAGTGTATTTGCTTGCTACAGCTTCCTACTTAGATTGATTGGTTGCTTGCGACGATCTGGAACGCGTCGCGTCATCGTCGCGCATGAAGCTTCCTTTGCCGTGTGAATGAGGCGTAATTTATGTATGTACTGTACCGGGAGTATCCATACATACATTCCAGTTGGTCAGCTGAATGGGCGTATGAGCTAGTATCACAGATCATATGATAATAATGGATCTGTATTAAAAAGTATCCCCTACCCCGTTGCTGGCTTTTAGCGGTAATTAATATACTACTCTCTGAGTGGTCAATATTTTCACCGCTTGCTGACATAATCGTCCATTGGCTTTATTTCCAAATATACTCACGCACTTTCTTATTTTCTGATCTATCAGATACTACATGTAAATACTCTACTACGCGCTCTACTACGCGCTCCCTAGTCTGTTCTCTACTCTGCCCTCTACCTTACTGTACAACACTGACTATGGAATCCCAGACCTCTCAGACCTCACGTGCGCCAAAGAGAAAATGCCCACCAAAAAAGCCAGAGAAACCAAAGAAACCAAAGATTAAGGAAGTGCCAGGTTTACTGGCACAGTGGCCTTCTCCAGAAAATATAATATTCGAGCTATTGATTATAAAAGGACGTCTCTTTCCACAGCCTATTTTACCGCCTGGTGTTGGTATAGAACCCTATAAATTGTTCTGTCTTTTTATCCCTCAAGATCTTTATACTATAACATCAAGGCATACAAATCTTTATGCTGAGCTGCACAATGCTGGAGATAGAGGTCGCCCATGGAAACCTACAATTCCTGGGGATATTAAGACCTTTTTTGCGGCAATTTTGTATATGGGCGCCTGGGGAGGATTACCAGTGGATTTTTTTGGAGGCCAGGTGAAGTTGTTTTTAAATGGCTCCAGGAGAATATTTCACAGACCTGGTTTAAGCAAATCCAGCGATTTCTTTATATATCTAACCTGTGTGTGAATGCTTTCGAGCCTACAGACTTTAAGGATAAAGCATTGTATAGTAAAGCTATCCTAGATTTTTTATAGTGGCACAAAGTAGAGCTATTAGTAGGCCGATTCCGCCAGGCCTGTACTTAATATTACAAGCCTTTAGACTTAGTTACTATTAATAAATTAATAACCTGTTGTTTTGGGCGTTCTTTGCATACATATAAGATACCTAATAAGCCAATTTCAGAAGGGTATAAGCTATTTGCCTTGGCAGATTATAGATATGTCTGGTGTTGGCTTTGGGTAAGTTATGTAAAGTTAATAATTAAAGTGGTTAAGGAAAAAGGCCTTACAATAACTGGTTTAATGGTTTATCAACTACTACAAAAGTTACCTTAAGAATCAGGCTGTTATATAATTTATCTTAACAACTACTTCACAAGCATTAATCTCTTTAAATAACTACAGAATAAAGGTATTGGAGCTTGTGGTACAACTTGTTTATTAGCATTACCTAAATTCCATCCTACCTTGGCTGTCTTGAAGGAATCAACTTTAACAAGTGAATGGAATTCCCTATATGCTGATATTAAGGATAAGACTTTATATATTGCTTGGCAGGGTAATAATACTGTGATAGCTTTATCTATAGTTTATACAGTTTATACAGTTTATAAAGATAATAACTAGATCCCTTGTATAAGAAAACGCCCCGCTAAGACTTTTACCAATACTGCGACTGCATGCAAGCCTTTTAGTGGCCAGCCAACCGCAAAACTCAAGATTCCTCTGTAATTAATGATTATAATTATTATATGGGCGGGGTAGATATTACAAATTAACTACGTGCTACATATAAGACTCACCGCAAGGCCTGGTGTTTATGGTGGCCCTTATTCTACTGGTGCCTTGATACAGCAGTGATAAATGCATACCGCATTAGCCATATACTGCGTATGAAGCGCAAAGTACCTTAGTTAACCCATGCAAAATTTCGTGAAGCTTTATATAAAGCTCTTTTTATTCAGGCCCATCATAAGCATGAATGCAAGCCTAATCCAGGGCTAGAAGATTAATATAAACCAGTTCATTCAGGAAAAAAGCAGTACTGTACATGGTGTAAACTTTAAATTAAGAAGCAACCTGGCCAGAACTACTACGGGCAAGACAGACTTATTTTATCTGCCAAATATGCAGTATACCGCTGTAAGCCAGGTGGTACTGATTGCTGGAAGACCTTCCATCTACCAAGAAGTCCACTTGGAGAGAAAGATGTAAATAGCTTATAAACTAGTTTTCAACACTCAAATGGTATTTCATAAGGATTTAATCTGTATACAAGAAGAGGTGCGTGCACTGAAGATGGAGGGACGTGCCAGAAAGACCCACTGGCAGAAAAGCTGCGCTAAAAGGCAGCAAACCTACGGGTTAGGGGATAAGGTCTCGAGCTATTATCTGACTGAATAAAAAGTGAAAAACAAAGGAACAAAGTCGGACCGAGCGGATACTGATTAATACGTAATATTGGCCCAATCTGGTCGACTATACCTTACCTATTTCTACTGAGACATACACCTCTGAAGGCTCGATCTAGGAAATTTAATATGATCCCATCAACCACGGAGTACTCCGTACCTACTAGTCTTCCCACTAGAGTCAACGTAAGGAAAAATGGTATTGTAACAGCATTACCTAAACTATCTAATAAAGGCGGAAAATAGTTTTATGATGACCTGTAAATTTAAGCAGAAGAAGGCGGTGAAAGGGGCGGTCTGGAGAGGTATCATGTACCCAGAACCAAAACATGCGTCTATATTACTATAGTTACGGGTACATGTACGGAATATTCCGTAGTGAATCAATTGATGGCGATAAATGATGGAGCTGACATGGCTTGCCGATACTCCCCAATCACGGCGTCGGACCAGAGCTCCTCGAGCATGTGCTTCCTGCCAACGAAGAAAGGTAAGACTGAGAGTATACGTCATTCTCCGCAAATGAATGTTCCACTTACCTCCCCTACCTTCCCCCACAGTGCATCTTTATATATATATGTTTGTATGGGAGCTAGAAGCTAATCTCTTATGAACGGTCACAATTCCGAAAAGAAACGCTGCCGCCATCCGAGTACAGCACTAGAGTCTCTCCCTCAAACCCAAATGCGAACAGATCTTCCTGACGAGCAAAATGGAGCAAGCGTCGTAAATCAGCCCCCATCCAAACCTGCAACTGCTGAAAGCCATGTTGACGCAATTATTCCGGAATCCTTGTCTCCGAGTATTGCCCGGACGGAGCGCTTCGTAGGCGACCTCAATCCGGAAGCTGTAATTCGGGAGAAGCTGGATGTCACAGTTGAGAACAAATTTCGGGATCGAATTGGGCTATGGATCAGTTCCTCCAGTGCAGAGAACAATGAGAAAAACCGAATATATTGCTCCAATGTGGGCATAAGTTCGTTAGATCGCCTGCCTGCGGCCGGATCGCAGACTGTCGAGTCCATGCTGTATTACCGACATGTATCCGCAAGCAAAGCTTACGAGCGCCTGCCTCTTTCAACGCGAGATCAATTGATTCCAGTTTATCTCTCTAAAGTCAATCATATTCTTCCACTTGTTGACAAAGATTCCTTTCTACTTGCCCACTCGGAGGGTACGGCGTCCGTGTTTCTCGAAAAGGCGATATGTCTTGTTGCGGCGAAAGATAGAGTGGTTGCCCCATATCTTCGCCTTGCTGTCGATGGTCCGCTCATGTCATCACGTCATTTTTGTTCTGAAATCTACAAAGCGCTTGTTGTCGTCATAAATGAGGGGCTTGAACCCGACCGAGTCACTCGGATCCGTGTACTGGCTTTGATGTCTTTACACTGCGAGGGTTACGAAGGGGCAGAGTCGGCCTCTATGCATCATTTTCAGGCGATTCACCAGGCACAAACCGTGGGATTACATCTTGATAGGCCTGGCCGGGTACCCGGTGACACTCTCCCAGATCTATTTTGGTGCCTATGGACCTTGGACAAGATGCACGCATCAATAGGCGGTCGCCCTGTTCTTCTTGCTGATCGTGATATTGGACTCGAGAAGCCTGACATAAAGTCCACTCATAGCAGGACCGCGTTTCAAATTTGGTTTGTAATCTCGGATTTGCTGTCGAGTGTGATATCGCTTTATAGGCCCGCTGCAGATCATACAGTGGGCTGGGAAGGAGACTTCCCAAGTTTCGAAGAAATTATAGGCGATAATGTACAACAAGATCTGGATTTTGCTACGCTCGGTACGTTGTCCCCCCCCCCCCAAAAAAAACTTTTTATACGTTTTGGTGGATGGGGGTTTCTACAGTGGTCTAATCGAAGAGCAGGCTTCTTGGAACTCTTCTACCATGCTGTTGCAATCCTTTCTTGTAGATATAAGCTGCCTGACCGCCCTGACAGTTCGAAACCATCCCATATTCGCCAGGGGCTTGCAGCGATTCGAATATATTCTATTATTGCTAACGAGTGCCGTGATGTACTTCCTCCTCTCCCGATAGTTCCCTATGCACTAGCGTTGTCCATGGGGGTATCATATCAACAACTCCGGTCGAGCAAACTTATTACCCATTTTGACCGGGCCAAGGCCAGCTTGGAAGCTTGTTGTTCTCTGTTAGAAGAAGTAGGTTTCTACTGGTATTCTGCCGAAGCAATGGCACGGCTTGGACAAAAGGCGCTGCATCAGATCCGAGAAGTGAGGCGTGGGCACCCGCGACACAGCAGGGATTCCAGGCCCTCGAGAGCACCTCAAAACGTGCCCTTCGTTTCCAGACGTTCTGAGGAACCCGCCTCGTGCTTATCGTCTCAACTCCATCAGAATCATAATCCTCCTCTCAGCTACGTGCCTTCCCTTGAGCCGATCCCGGGACCTGTTTCGCCTGACCCTTTAGACTCTGACAACGGTGGGATTCTGGCCGCGGTGTCTAGTGGATTTGCCGATATTGACATGCTTGTTGGGGACTTTCTGGACCCCTCTCTCCCAACGAACTTTTGGGATCCTGTGTTTTTCTCCGGGGATTATACAGGAACGTGACCCATAACACCCCCCTGGGAGCGAGAGTTCTTTGGTGAGCATACTCCACCGTCCAGAACAACTCCCTAGTTCCAATCCATCGGGAATTAAAGCCGGGGTCAGAAGTAGGCACTAGCATGATAACGGTCGGCAGTTTGAACAACAGAAAGATACCACTTGCGAATGAGAGATCTGTGAAATCACGCCAACCACTTTTCGCTTAACTGTCTTCTCTAATTATAATTATTTAACTATCCCTTCCGCTATCGTGGAGACCATCTCCGTTTGGAGTTTGTAGATCTTAATTAGTATATGCTAAATATACCCGGTAATTCCGATCTGCAATCGGGCCAGTCTAGGAGGAAAGAACGGAGTAGAGCACGGAGTTTTTCCCCTAAATCGACCCGCAGGATGGCCCAAGTCAGATTTAAGACACGTAAATCCTGAGCCCACTGAGTGTTGGAAGTCAGTTCCACCCATTATATGCTCCTCCCCAAGAACAGCAAACAATATCATCGATTATTTAGTGCAGCTTCGAGACACTTCGCGTATCCCTTGTTCTTTCTTCGATCACGAATTTTCGATCGATCTATGCAGTCTATATGAATGGGTGGGATATTTCCTGAACAAAGTCACTCCGTACAGTTATCCATCAGGCACTCTCGCTCCATCTGGCCGCCAACCCTGGGGCCCTTTTTATGTGTTGGTTTGGACTCGAGGTACCTTCCTTCCATTCGTATGGTGATTTCAGTCATAGCCCAGGCCTGATTTTCCACCGCTGTTCACTCTTTGACCAGTCCAAACATCCCAAATTCCTCTTTACACACTGAATCCGGATAGCATTCCTGCTTCTAACCGGGGCCTTTTTTTTTTTTTTTTTTTATCGTGGAGTTCAGTTTCTTTTGGCATGGCCGGCTTCGAGATGGTCAATCTTGTGCTTCAACCTGTATATATGTTCCGAATGCTTTCGCGTGGATCGCATTAGGCTGAGCCCACTCGACATTGTTGTGTTCTGTTGGGATATCTACAGTCACGCCTGATGGATTTTGGATGCATGCTATTCAACCGTCTCTGCCTCCAAAGAAATAGTGGGACTATTTACTGGCTTCCTATTCATGGATCTAGCATCGCCCGACCAAGACATGCTAGCAGCTTCTGTCAGTACGGAAATCGGAGCAGAGCATATGTCAGACAGCAGACAAAGCACTACCCCGGCCCCAGTCCATCCAGTCCCCCAGTTACAGGGCCCGTTCGAAGAATCCATATTTGAAGCAATCAATGGTGTCCAGAGCGAACGGGTAGTTGATCTTGACGCCTGGTCTCGGCGCAGAGATCTGCTTGAGTCTGTCGATTATGAACGGCTCTGTGGCCGGAAATGGCGTCAAGGAACTGGCGAAAAGCAAGTAGTCAGCCATCTTCCAGGCAACAAGCCACCTTAAGTATGACCGGCAGCTAATTAGCTACAGATATCATCCATTTTGGAAGCTTTCCTCTCAAATTTCGTTTGGTGTTCACCTCCTAGCGAAAAGATTGGCCAAGTCAGATGCGGAGGTTTTGAAGATTCTCCAAGCCCACGTGGACGAGATGGATGGGTTTCTGGGAAGAACAGTGGAGGATTTTCTCATCATACAACTTGATGTGCGCACCCGGGTCCAATATCTTAGTCTCCCCCTAGCAAACTTAAATGTCCTCGACGAGATGCTGGACGACCGCCAATTTCGCCTTGCCATGATGAATTATAATGAAAAGATCGAACATGCCATTAATCGCTATACCACAACAGTCAGCGACACCCTCAAAGATATACAAAAAGGAAAGGAAGCGATTGGCGCTCTCTGGCAGTTCCTTGGACAATTAGCAAAGAATAATGCTCCTCTATCTAGTAAATTAGTCGCCGTCTACAATGCGATGTTGGCGAATACGGAGGGGTGGAACATTGCTTTTTCAAAGCTTCACAGAAAGGGAGTTGCCCTTGAATCTGCACTTTCTCAGCTCGGCCTTACCATCACTGAGATGCAACGGCGTGTGGGTGTGGCAAGCAGGAAGGAAGTGGTAGGTTGCCCTACTCCTCCATTTTAGTCACACCGAGATTTTTGACAGTGATGGGACAGATATCTTTAATGCACTCTTCAGATGATTCCTTTGCAGGTAAACATCTACTCAGAGGATTCGTATCCGAAAAACGGCGGGTCTTTGGATCATTTTCTATCCCAGATAAGCCTTTACCCTGTGCCCCGGGCCTAATCGCGACCACAGACACGTCGTCTCTCTCCAAGCAAGGAAGGTCTCGCATGATTGTGCAGAAGAGTCCTCCAAATCTTCTGGGCGCCAAAGGAACTAGCGCCAATCATAATAGAAATGTGAAATCTCCAGGCCAAGCAAGGCCTGCCAACGTCGTTGTGGAAGATGCAAAACCTATTACCCTGATCCACATCCAGGGGAATCCTAAAAGACGATGTTCAAAAGCTAAGCTTATGCGAGAAGCGGGCGTAAGTGAAAGTGTCGGAGCATCAGCACCAAGACGACCTGCCGCGGCACCTTCCAAGCCCCTTCGATCACGAAGCACTTCACTAGAACAGTTGAAAGCCTTGTGTATGTGCAGAAAGGAGCAACAACAGAGTATGGAAAAGTTGCCAGCTCTACCCTATCCTGAGCGATCCTTTACCGACCAAAAGACGGCCAGACAGGATACGATGAAGGAACAGCTCTTGCAATATTTCAAAGCGGACCGGGTAGTCGACGCATAGGAGAGAACGTCTCAAAAAGAGAAAGAAAGGATTACTCGTCGTGTCTCAGAAAAAAGGACATCTATGGAGCAAATTTCGCGCCAAACCGTCGAACACCCCCGTACCGTTTAAAGAACTACAGATGAAGCTCTTCGAAGATGACTTGGGACAAGAAGTAGCTTGGCTACAGGAGGAAACAAAGGCGCTGAAAATCTATTGTTTGCCAAGACGCAATGTTGCACCTCGAATCCATGCCCTTTCAGTCCATATCAATCTAGTCCAGGAGCTCGAAGACGGAAACGCCACAAGCGACGAATACGGTACTGAATGCTTGGTTGGAGATGGGCGGTCATCCCTAACAGCTCTTCCACCGGTGCCACCTCCCCTAGTAGGCAAAAAATGAGTGCAACTGGCCAATATGGTGATGCTGACAAGGAATAAATAGGCTTCCAAACGGTCCCCGGCCTAGGCTAGATGCCCAGTCGTGAAACACGAATGTCCTTGAACATATTCAAATCGTCTGGATAGTAGACCTCCTTTTTTCCTCTATATTTATTGAATAGCAGGGCTCGCTTGTGGTATTATCGTAAGCAAATGGTTAGTCTTGTAGAGATGGAATATATGAATGCAACCAGGACCACCTCTCTTTCGCCCATTTCTTCTTGTCTTGCTATAGATAGAACCAACATAGGTGTACATAGATTAGGATATAAACAGAGAATCGGTATAAAGGTAACCACGGCTCTGTTATGCATGTGATGGCGTAATAGAAATTGCCATACTGATATCTGTCAGGAGTTTTAGAACGATCATCATTATTAACTTGTCTCGATCACTCAAAGTCGGTTGGTGCTAGGATTTTTTTCCTTTTGCAAATCCAAGGACACTCTGAAAGGTATTAAACATACGACTACCTTAGCACAAATACAATGTTCGCAGTCTTTTCACACATGTTTTTATATGAAATGGCTCAAAGAAGCTTTTCCCCTGTCCATAATAAAACGCCAAAGAGCTTCAAGTATCGTTCGTTACAGGGGATACAATACAAGTTCTCTGTGAATATCAAACATAACAAGAAAGAATTCGAGGAGGGAGAAAAAAAAGAATAGTTAAGGGGAGGGACAAGCTACTTGCAGCGCTTTTCAACAATGTTTGGACCATGTTCGTCGTACTCCTTCTTCGAAATCCACATTTGATGGAAGGTTCCCAAGCTGGCAAGAATACTTCCACCGATCCAAGAGCCAAATCTACGCTCAGCAGTGTTGCCGGGTGCCGAAATCCTAACCCGCGGGCCAGGATAGGTCTGCATAAGTTCTTGGTTGAGTCGATCCGTGAACCCATGAAGTAAGCTTGACGCCCCCGTCACGACAACATTGGCCAGCAAATGGGGACGGATGTCGACATCTACTCCGTTCAAGGCATTTTTAATGAGCTCGAGAATGGTCTGGGCTTGTGTCGGGGCCGGGTATGGTGACTCGGAATCCGGAATCGCCGCTTTGGCATCAAACAAGGATTCCACCACCTTATAGCGGTCGGCACCAAATACCTGGTTATACCCATCAGGAAACTCAAACGGCCGCCCAGGACTGCTTTTAGCAACATCCTCATTCGAGACGCCGTTCGGACTACTGGCAAGGAGTTTGTTGGGCCCGGGCCAGACCTGCACGACACATTCTTTGAACTCCGAAAGCGTCCGCTCTTCAAGGAGGGTACGATACGAGGCATCCGGGGATTTTTCGGGAGAATAGGTCTTATATTTTGCCTGTGGAGGCTGCCCAGCATCCACAGCAGCCTTCGAGGATATCAGGTAATGCGGTGTGATGGTGATAGGCTGCGGCGTGTTCGATTTGAATAGTGCTCGGATCTGAGATGAAATATAGTCACCACCGAGAGGGGAGTGCTGAACCCCACGCTTCAGTATCATTCCGTCGTGCACTGGAGTCACAGAGATATTAGAAGCGCCAATATCCACAACTAAAGCAGACGCCTTGCCAGCAGCGAAGCTGTAAGTAGCATTAGCAGGAAGCCCATTGAATGACGTAAATTAAGCATGACCACCTACGCTGCAAGTACGCCATTCCTCGCGAGATAAAAAGCCGGAGTCCCCCACTTCTCCATAGCAATCTCAACGGTCTTCTCGCGCGCCTTGGTGGGATTCCAGCCGCACTCGGACATTAAGAGCGGGCTGTCTGACAGAGGCTTTTCTTCAGTCTCCACGCCGTCCATCTCCGTAGGCTGTTCGATATCGGGGGCATCATTCAACCCATTCTGGAAGGGGTTGCTAGGCTTTGCCCCCGTCAGTCGCGACGTAAATGAGTATTCCCACACCTTTTCTGCCATGTCCCAGTCCTCCACGATTCCATCCTTGCCTATTGGGTTGTGGATGGATAAGCCAGGGCGTGGCGTAACAAAGACATCATCACCAAATATAAGCTTTTCTTCGCCTTCGGAGGAATACTTCCCATAGTACGAAGGGATCAGGGACTTTGGTGTATCTTCACCGGCAAAGCCTGCGCGCGTAGTCGAAAATCCAGGGTCGAGGACAATAGCAGAGACCTCATCTGTCCACGTCAAAATATCAGTATCCGGTAAAATATATGCACGCTCTTTGGCAAGCAAGCATGCGCTAAACAGTGCGCAGCAGCGCTAGGAGGCAACATACCTCCACCGTATTCGGCAGTTGAAGGTGGAACGGAAGGGTTCATGTTGGGAGAAAACACACAACCGGACTGACAGTTGTAAATCAAATTGAGATGGCACCTCTAATTCACTGGAGACCTCCCTGGTCAATGGTGTGAAGATTATGTAGGCGGAGAGGGGTGGAGTTGGCAGCAAAAAGTGATAGGAAGTTTAATGGATAAATCGATGTTCGCGGGCGGTTGCGGCAAGGGAAGCGTTAACCCGGCGCCTCAGCTCTTCTACTTTAGTTCGGTACAGTACTGCTCTCCAACTTCCCTCAGCCAAATTCATTTTGTAACCCCCTCCTTCCCACCTCTCTGCAGGAATTTCGTCCAACTATGGATATGGATGGCCCTTCGAGCACCAAGACGTTCTTCCGACCGCCGGTAAAGAGGAGAAAGTTCCCTCGGCGTCGACCGGAAGACATACCAGAAGAACGTCGTCCCACGTCTTCAGAAAGCAGTCGCAGCTTACATCCACTTGCGTCTCAGTCACAGGCTGCACAAGATACACAGTATGACACTTTGCACCATCCCGGTGTCAGTCGCCCGAGGCAGCTGCGACGGTCTCGAAAAGGTGGCATCGAATTCTCCGCCACGCACCAATCGACAGAGAAGGCAACTCAGTCTGCTGCATCGACAGTGACAGCAGAAGAGCTTGACGAGGAGAGAGTTCGAGCTATGTGTGATCGATTTACTGCCCATACGGGGCAAACGGTCGATGTTGACAAGCATATGTACAGATCTGCGCTCCTGTCACGGCCTAAGCTCCCGACAATTTGCAATGGAGACTAACGAGATAAGGATGACCTATATAGAATCTGAAATGGCTAAGCGAAACCGGCGCAGTATGCCGGCAGATACTACTGACTCCGATACTCCTATTATATACGAAGCAGCCAGCGGCGCAAGCACCGTATCTGACCTCCCCCGACGCGAGCCGGCATCCCTAGGCAAGCTGCATGAAATTGACCTTGGTCGGGAAACCACACTAGAGAACATCGCACGTACGGAAGCAGCTACGAGAAGACTTGCTGGTGACGACGAAGGCGCACCTCCTTTAGATGATGGCTCACCATCAAAGATGGTTCCTCTAGGAAGGGATGAAAAGCTGTGGCGAAGTCGGAAGAGACGGACCAGCGATGACGTTGAAAGAGATAGGCTTGTGGAAGAAGTTTTGCGTGAAAGCAGACGTGAGCGACTTCAACTCTATATAACTAGGGCCGTCCCATCCCCTGGGAACATTGCTAACATGCATATATCACTTCAGTGGATGTCTACGATGAACCAGCAGAAGAGGAAGCGATTGCTGCAGATGACCAAGCGGCTGATGATAGGGTCGCCGAGCAATTCCGGAGGGATTTTCTTGATGCCATTCAATCGCGTCGTCGTTTAGCACGAGCAAGGAACACGAAAACAACCAAGCCGGAAGCGCCACGAGGCCCTAAACTGGGTGGTAGCCGTAGTGCTAGGGCTGCAATGCGTGAGATGCAAGAGAAGTCGGGGCGGAAATAAACATTGCATCATATCGTACCGCCAAATCCTCTATTCCAAATATAATCGATCACATTCCTCACATTCTTATCCGTCGACGCTTAAGCAGCTGGGACCGACGAAACGACTTACTTGGAGAGAGAGAGAGCCCTAGCGATCGTTTATTCTCCTAGAGAGCGCGACGGCCATTCAGGGGTGTCACTCAAAGCACTGGTCATTTTTGCTATTGTTACTATCGTCTTTCTTACTAGTACAGAGTACACAGCACATCGATAGCTCATCGGACGATAACTGTTACTTGGGGAGATTAGACTCCGGTTCTGGGGCCCACTGGCTCCCCTAATTTGTCCACTTCCTCATGAAGAAACGAGTGGGTCGACCAGCCATGATCATCTAAAGAATCGTGAATTGGAAATTCTCAGCATATATATACATGTATTGGTGATATTAAGGAAGCCCCTGTTGCCTAACTTGACCTGAAATTTCCCTTGAAGTGTGCACGGGTCGAAGGTTGGATGCGTTATGTGTAGTTAAACTATGCAGCAAAGAAGTATGCCTCCCGGAGAATGTCGATTAGTGTTTGCCCATGGTGTCTAATTGTTTTCAACATAGGGAGTACTTCAGGATTTTTTTTTTTTTTTTTTTATTTTTGCCCCTCGAAAGAAGACGCGTATGCTAGGAATAGTAACAGAGAACCTCATAGGAGATATATATTGTCCAAGGATAGTAAGCACCGTAGGTAACCTAGTCGATTTATCTGACTAGAAAGTGATAATTCAGAGTAGGTAGCAGATTCTTAAGCACGTCGCACTTCGTGGGCTGGCTCTGAGGCAGGTAATATGTTGTACGGAGTACTACGGAGTAGGTAACTACTCGGTGAAGTAGGTATTTCTGTTGGTCCTGCCTTCCCAATTGAAAACAAAATAAATGATGGTTCCACCGACCGGGACGGTAAGCTGACGTAAATTAACTCTTCTGCGTACTATAATAGTTTATAGGTGAAGGGTTACCGTATTAACAACGGCGGATTCAATAAGACAAATATGAAATTAAGAGAAGGCAGGCTTTTAAGCCCCTTCTTCCTCTTCGAAAGAGAAACAATCATGAATCGTTAGGATATGGGATTAATCATTATACAGCACATAGTAGTAGTAAATATGTGGCGTAGTGCCTCAGTGGCGGACGGGTTGTACATAGTAGAGCTCAGTGATGATCCTTGTTGCGTTGTTCTCGCTCCGATCAATGACAATGAGTATACGGGGTAGATAGTGGCAGGAAATATAAATATAATACCCAATCAGGGACTAAGTAGGGAGGATGACTCTTTTATTCCATCCTATAACAGACAGCTGGACTCCTTCTCTACTTACTTGGGTATTAATTGCCTCTGTCCGCACTTTCCCGCCGTAGACATCTTGGCCCCATATCAGCACGAGTCTAGAGTTCTAGACGGCTCGAAACCAGCGTTGGGCCGTTCCTGGATCCACAAAGGGACCAATCAGCAGCTCCCACTGCTGGCCCTGAGACATTTCAGGGGCAATTGTGTCGGCGTCTCGAACCACGCTATATTATTAGTAGTCAGTAAGTACCTACTAGGCGGCGCTACTGCTTCTTGCTACAGCTATTATTATTAGCACCTACTAGTACAGACTACATGGTATCTAACAATAGGCAAGAAAATTATGTATTTTTAATCTTAGTGTCATACCCTAGGTGATAGTATTATTTGCTCTTACCGGACGAACAGTGTCAATCTGCTTTGTTTATCACATCCAATTTCTGAGAATTAGGTACTGTGTATTGTTTCCACCACTGTTTGTCTTTCCTCTCCCCCTGTCTTCTCTGTCTTCTGTTCTGTCATAGTCTTTTTTTTTTAATCCTTTTTCTTTTCTTCCTTTCTTTCTTCAAGGTCTTTCGAATTTGCTTCTTTTTGTTCCTACCCTACCTCCCAGCCTACACCCACCCCACTTCCCTCTTTCTCTGTATCCAGGGTTCTCGCTTGAACTTCCTTCCTTTTCTTGAAGGTGCCTGCTGGATTGCCTATCAGATTACAACTTATCTCTTTCTCCTGGGGTTCATCTTTTTGCATGTCTACGTTCTATCTTCCACTTCGTCCTTACGTTTCCTTCCCTTCTCCTCTTTGACGCTTTGAGGAAGAAAGGAGAGAGCGTGACAGGTGACGGGGAGAGAGGACTGACCGATCTTGATTGCTGTCTTTTCTTTCTTGTATACATTTCATTTAAGCAATTCGCCCGCAATTGTCCCTTTTGGAACTTTTTTTTTTTTTTTTTTTTTTTTTGGGAGAGTATCCTTCGAATTCGTTCTTCATTCTTCTTCTCTACAGGTTGACCCTGTTGTATTCCTGCTATTGTGAGCTGGCTGAGTTGCTGGTCGAACAACTGTGATCTTACCTATCCTAGGACATTGATAATATCTGACCCATTTCGCCAATTACTCTTCACAATATTCTTCTGCTCCCTTTGACTGTGATTATACCTCCTGTCCATTGTTCCAGACTGGCGCGCGTATTTGATGGCCTTGGGGAATAAGTTTATCAAAATGCGCATACTCTCATTTTTACGACTCACCCTGCTCGTTCTGAGCCTTTGGCCCGCTCGAATTATTGCGGCCGATACTCTCAGCACCGACGGCGTGTCAACTTGTTTGGACGGCTCTGATATTGAGGTCAAGAAGATGCATATTACCTACACTGGTTCAACAAGAGAAGTTGTATTTGATGTTTCGGGAACAAATAAGAAAGTCCAGAACGTCACCGCTTCTCTGGAGGTTTTTGCTTACGGTAATAAAGTGTATACTAAGGACTTCAACCCTTGCAGTGCAGACAACCATATCGCGCAATTATGCCCTGGTAAGTAAGCTTTAGTGATGGCTAAATCCCACGCCTCCGCTCTTAAGTCATGAGTTAATCTATTTAGTTCCTTCTGGTACTTTCTCAGCAAATGGGTCACAACAAATTCCAGAGTCATACGCAAGCCAAATCCCATCTATTGCCTTCGCCATCCCCGACTTGGATGGGCAGGCAACACTTAAGCTAAAATCAAAGGATGACAACAAAGAGGTCGCTTGTATTCAGTCGAATTTGTCCAACGGAAAGACCATGCAAATATCTGGTGTCTCGTATGCCGCTGCTGGCGTGGCTGGCGCAGCTCTCGCACTGAGTGGTTTGTCTGCCATCAGTGCTGCTGGTCACCCTGGGGCACACTCATCTGGTCCTGGTTTTGGCGATGTGATGGGGTGGTTTCATACGATGGCCACAAATGGCATGCTCAGTGTCAATTATCCCATGGTGTATCGTAGTTTTTCGAAAAATTTTGCTTTCAGCACCGGGCTAATCCCGTGGGGGCACATGCAACAATCCATCGACAAATTCAGAAAATCTACCGGTGGCAATCTTACAGAAGCCAGCTACGACTTTCTTCGCAACGCAACACTGGAGTATAGTGATGGATCGTCACCCTCCAAGGCTAAGCGAGGATGGAATATGGTTGTCGGAGCCGTGCAGCTGGCTGCACGGGAACTTTCGACTTCATATGATAGCTCGAGTGCTAGCAACAACACCAGCGATGACAGCGAATTTAAGAAGACGGTCAAAGGAGTCGAAGCTTTTGCGGCCGAACTTACTATTCCTCAAGCGAATGTATTCATGACGGTCTTGCTGATCTTCGCTATTGTCATTGCCGCCATTGCTGTGGGTATCTTGCTTGGCAAGGTTATTCTCGAATTGTGGGCTCTGTATGGAACATTTCCCAAAAAACTCACGAATTTCCGCAAGGACTACTGGGGTATTATGGCTCGAACTATCACCAACTTGATTCTCATCGTTTATGGTATCTGGGTATTATATTGCGTCTACCAGCTTGCGAACGGAGATTCGTGGCTTGCTAAGGTCCTGGCAGCTGTCACGCTTACGTTGTTTACAGCTGTCCTGTTGTTTTTCGGTTTCCGAATTACCCATCTCGCACGCAAATACAAGAAATCAGAGGGTGATACTTCGGGCTTATACGACAATAGGGAAACTTGGCGCAAGTATAGCCTGTTTTACGACAATTATAAGAAGGACTACTGGTGGCTCTTTGTTCCTGTGATCGTTTATATGTTCGCCAAAGGGTGTATCATTGCAGGTGGCAATGGCCATGGTCTTGTACAGTCGGCTGGCCAACTCATTGTGGAAGCCCTCATGCTGGCCCTCTTGTTGTGGTACCGCCCGTATGTTGCTAAATCGTCCCAATGGATTAATATCAGCATTCAAGTGGTCCGGGTCTTATCGGTGGCTTGCGTCTTGATTTTTGTCGAAGAACTTGGCCTTACGCAGACAACTAAGACCATTACTGGAATCGTTCTCATTGCGGTGCAGTCTGCTCTGACGGGGATCCTGGCCATCCTCATTGCTGTCAACGCTATCATCCTTTGCTGCCGTGAGAATCCTCACGCCAAGCGGAGAAAAGAAGCCGGTAAGTTGCAAGCAACCTAGTAGCTAGCCCTTTGGTATATTAACACTTGATTTCTAGAGAAGTTAAATCGGGATATGGATGATCTCACTCCACTGGACGCGAGGGAATCACTTTTGATGGACCATCCGCCTCACAAAAATTACGCCGAAATGAGTAAATTCAACCACACCGGGCCTTACGAGCCCTATCGAGACCAGCATGAACCCACGTTGCGACACAGTCCTACAGCTAGTACAGATCGCCTAGTAGGCCCCGGCTACGGCCAAGACAACCGACCTGGTCGAAGTTTGAGTCGAGGAAGTGGAGGAAGTCGCGAGAGCCATGTCTCCCTTGATGGGCGCAAAGCTACTACGCCTGGATATGGCCTTGCGTATTAAACCACCACTACCCGACCGTTAGTTCATTTATGATATACCACTCTTGTACACCTTTTTTAATCCCTTAGTTGGGTTGTTGAGCATAGACATTCCTGTCAGGATTTTGGATGAATTTAAGCGGATATATATGTGTACTGTGCTGTTGCTTGGGCTTATCTGTATCTTTCTTCCAATTCTACCTGTCATTTTCCTTGCCTTTCCTTCTTGGCGCATTGACACTCTCACTTGCCCAAGTATAGCCAGCATCTTGTCATTCATTTGTTTCGATCTATGCCTGAAAAATTTCTCTTTTCATTGTGATATGATGAGTATATACGTCCACGTTTGCTGGCAGTAGGCAATGGGGAGTAGTGACTTATGTGTCATATCTAGTACTATATGTAGGCCATCGATAGACGTCCACTAGACGGCTGTATGACGGTTACTACGGCGAAATTTCTCTTCTACGCAGGCAAGGGAACAAGGGCATCATGGATACATATGGGAGCAGAAGAGAGGTCGAAGTGATGAATGGCAATAATTTGTCAAGCGTCTCTAGACCATACGTAGTGCTATTTTTTTGCCCATCGTCCCTGCTGACTCGGGCTGGAACAAGAGCCAATGAGGGTGAAAGGAACAAGACCGTATAGAGTAAGAGCATCATTTGTATGAATACATTAGAAGCAGTGCCGTCCCCCCTCGATCGTTCTGTGGCCTGGATATATAAACCTAACAGCCCACATAAGGGGTTGCTGCGCGACGCTTAGCGCGCAAAGACTATGGAAGGGCTGAGGAGAGCATATTAAACGAAGAGAGGGGGGTGTGTGTGTTTGTGTGAAAAGAAGAAAATGAAAGGAAATAAAGTCAACATGGGAAAAAGGGAAAACAGTAACAAAAATCATTTTCACTTAGCCTCGCGCATAAGGATGAAAGCCACGATGGCCTCCGCGGCCTCCACCGCGGTAATTGGCGCCGGGCTTTCCAGCATTCTTGGGACCAGTTGGCGCGTTGGCAGGCGCGGCGCTTTGAGGTTGCGGTGTCGGCCCTGATTGGCAATGAATGGGTCAGAACGATATTCAAAAAGATGATGACCGGGAAGGATTGCAAGTACATACCGCGTCCCATACTGCCAGCGCGATTCATGGCCTGAGGCCCCGTGGGGATATTGGGCTGTGGGACTTCATCGTACATACCTTCCCACGAGGTTGGACCACCCTGCTGGTAGGGGGAAAAAGCTCGGTTCTCAATAGCCCGCCGTGCCTGCTGCTGTTCGTATTTTTGCTGCTCAAAGGCAATCTGCTCGTGAGCATTGTACCCAGGTCCACCGCGGACTCCCGTGAAGTTTCCACCCATGTTCATATTTCCAGGACTATTGCCTCCCATCCCCATATTAGTGCCACCTCCCAAAGTATTTCCCATCTGCCCTGCCATTGCCCCGGTAGTATTGCCCTGGCCTTGATTTTGCATCTGCTGCATCTGCTGCATCTGCTGCATCATGGAGGGATTCATCATATTCTGCATCCCCTGTGGCGGCATCCCCTGGGGAGTCGGGCTCTGCGAAGGAGGACTCAGATTTCCTTGCTGTTGATTGTTGCCCATCTGCATCTGCTGCATCTGCTTCATTTGCATCTGTTGCATCATGGCAGGATTCATTCCGCCCATCCCCATCGCTCCCATGCCTTGCCCCTGAGCCGTAGCCACCGCCATTTGCTGTTGCATCATGGCAAAGTATTGTTGCATCCGCTGCCAGTACTGCGCCATCATTTGCGGTGTGAGACCCCCAGCTTGCCCTTGACCACCCTGCTGCTGCTGCTGGGATCCCTCGGTGCCCGTCTGACTTCCTTCTCGGAAGCCGTCCCTGCCGCGGCGGTTCCTGCGGTCTTCTTCGTCGCGCAAATTTCCGCGTGGCTGTGCTTTCTTGACTTCTATGGGCTTCCCGAGAATTTCGAGAGGACGCGAAAGCGCTGCTTCAACAGCGGCCTCACTGTCGAACGTAACGAAGCCAAAGCCACGGGGCCGGCCAGTATCCTTGTCGATCATTAGGGTTGCGTCGATGACGCGACCGAATTGCATAAAGAATTGCTTGAAATCCTGCTCATTCGCCTCCTGACTGACGCCTCCGACAAAGATCTTGCTTGTCTTTTCCTGCTCATCACGAGGAATCGCGCGTTTCGGATCAATCTCCGGGAGAAGTAAGCCAACGACTCTTTGCGCACAAATGAGATAGTTCTTACAATCTTGCCATCTAAATAATGCTCCTTAACCATCACCGTGTTGACTGTTTTGGGGTCTCTGAACGTTAAGAACCCAAAGCCCCTTGAACGACCTGTTGCGCTGTCACGCATTACAGTACATTCTTGTACTTCTCCAAACTGGGAAAAATAATCTTTTAGAGACTCTAGCACTGAAAGTTAGACTATCAACATCGACCTGGAAAAAATAAGGGGTACCCTACGGTCTGTCGTCTCCCAATTCAACCCGCCGATGAACATTTTCCTATTCACAGAAGTGTATCAGTATATCTCTTCATTCAGCGCAATACGACGCTATGGGAGCTTCTCCTTGTATAGAGATATGTGTTCCATAAAATACCCAAACGTCCAAAAAAAAAGAAAAGAAAAGAAAAGAAAACGAAAAAAGAAAAGAAGAGAAAGAAGAAAAAAAAAAGGGCAAGAAGGAAAGAGCGGAATCTCTAGACGTGGGTGTCTGCATATTAGTTGGCCATAATGAACGTGCGGTGCAAGCACGTCGAGTCAATAAAATCCGTTTCCAGATTGAAGGACGTGCTGAATACAGTCTGATATTGTGGCATGCTCAACGGAGTCTCTATATTTTCCAGTATTCGAAGATTCGTAACTCAACATGACGAGAGACAGACGGTGGCACTGCCATTGACTTTCGAATGGATGAAAGCAAATGACATGGAGGAACTCCATCGTGTCGGACCGCGTCATGCATACATTGACAAGGATTGCGACGGGGCTCGTTGGCACGTTGTTTTAGCCAGATATCTAGTCAACTATCCACAGGTTTACGAAACGACCCAGTGGACTGAAAGCCAAACAGGGAGTGTCTCGGCACGAAGGTGACAACAGACCACGATTTAAGAGTATGTCAGGCCCAAAAATTGAACCTTTTTCTCTTTTCTTTCTCTGTCTGACCAAGAAATTCTGGCTTGCCTGTCTGTCTAGTAGAGTCCGAAGCTAGGTAAAATTGTTCGACAATGCCACACACAGCCAAGGCTTCTACTCCTTGTTCTGCACTGCTCTATCAAGATATATTGACAAGAAGCTATATAGTATCGGCTGTACTATAGTGGCTCGCGACAATGTTTCGTAGAGTCAGAAATCCGATATTTGTCTTTGCGACAGTCACGCCGATGCCGTCTGGATGACGTATCCCACATGGATTCTGGTCTTGACCTCGGAGATAACTTCTCCACCAGATTGATCACCATCGCTGAATTTGATCGGAATCTAGTAGCTCCATAACATAGCGACCGTGGCTCCATTCTTTCTAGCAATAAAGTTTGGACTCAGCTGGAAGAGACCTCAACCCAGACCTAAAAATATCATCCTGATTCCATCGCACCACGCTATCTCAATAGAGGCATCTCATGAACCTAGGCTGTAAACACAGCCACTGGAAAGCCAGAAGGCAATCGCCACCGCCATCGAAGACCACCCAAGTGTAAAGTGATCGAGAAAGGAGCATGAAAGATATATTCCTGACCTCTCTCCGACCCTCACAGAGACACACGCTCTCTTTCTCACTCTGTCTGTCTTTCTCTCACGAACTCTCTTCATGATACCCCCACGTAAATGAAACTGTGCATGTTGCCACCAAATTGCGAAGCCAAGTCGAGTATCGATTTACTATTCCAAGCGCAAAGGGACAGGGCGGAACTTGTGAAATTGCAAAAGTAAAACTTACCCATCTTCTTTGATGCCAGTGCCTTGAGGCTCAGATTCCGCCGGAGTAATGGTAACATTATGTCCAAAAACAGGATCTAAATCGCCACCGCTACCTTGGAACCCGCCTTGGGATTGTGGATTTTGATAAATGTCACGCGAATCTCCAGTTTGCTCCTGGACCTGTTCGAAAGATTGTGCGTGAGGAGTGCTAGAATATTGAGCAGACGTGTCTGAAGGGATAGCATGGGGAACTTGAGAAGTCTCAACCGCGGACGTCGTTTGATTTCCCGCGTCATCCGCATCATACCTAGGACAGACAGGGTCAGGGAATTATTCTATCGATTAGGGGAATATATATAAAGAGGGAGAGATAGAGAGACCTACAAATCAGCAAAAAGATCTTCCTCGACGTCCTCTGGTTCAGCCATTGCGGTAATGAACTACAAAAAAAAAAAAGAAAAAAGAACAGGTGATTTAACTGCAGCCAGTATCCTATGTAGTAAGAGTATTTAAGAAAGCCTTCATCAAGAGTGATAATCCACCTGCTTATAATTTGCGGGTTGAGAAAGGGTCAAGAAGAGGATTTCACATCAGTGATGGGGAAAGAAGTGAGAGAAATGAGAGAAGGAAGGTGAGGTTGAGTTCTTCCGACCTTGTGTATGGTAAGTCACAATACACTGTACAGTATGCTGTATTGTATGTACAGCATCCACTAGGTACACTTGCATCTATCTATTTGTTTTTGGACATATTCAGTACCTAGTACGGACGGACATATATTACCATACCATACCATGTACAACGGTATCTATACACAAGATGAACCTAGTCACTGTACCAAGTACTCTGTACCTTGTAGGTCTACTCCGTATGCTTCTACCAAACCAATCCAGGAAACGTCTTGCTATTTGGACGGGCTTGTCTCCTTGCAGCATCTGTGAGGTCTTGCAGCTCCTTAAATTATCATCGTTGTTATTTGATTTATTTGATTTATAATTTTTAAAAATCCAGCGATTGCCCTGATTTCTGGTTGCTGGACTCATGTCACAGTGGTGCCCGCAAAGCCCCCGCAACCCCGTGTGTCTCTTGCTTTTGTCTTTCTGTTGATACCATTTCCTCCGCGCCAAGTCACTTTGCCCAATGGACGCTAAAAGGGGCCAGCAACAGGTAAGTCTGGGCAGCTACAGTTTCCCTCCTACAAAAGCTGATATTCTCTCGCGATACCAATAAGGAAATGGTTCAGGTTGGTTCGTTCTTCTTAAATCCTTGATGAGTCCGGTTATCGTGGCTGATATAGCTCCCCACTTTCAATGGACAGACCATTCGGAGTACGCTCAACCCTTTGCTGATACTATTATATCTTCTGTATCACGCTTTCTGCATATTCTTTCCTTCAGGAATGTACTGAGCTAATTGTTTCAAAGACGGGAAGTCTCGCCATTCTGGAAGGGAAGATCAGCTTCTTCTAAACCACGTGAACGAAGCACCGTGGTTGGTGCTTCATATTCCCACGCGAACATCCTAAAGTTAGACTACCACGTTCAGAAAGCGTATATAGGTTTTCAGTTGAATACAAAACTAACCGATGGGTCTTTTACTGTTCTAGAGGCACCCACCAACAACATATACGCCCGCGAACACCCTCTCGGTCGACACCCGCTAACTCTCACCACATTTCTCCATCTTCACATCGCCCAGGTACTTGGGCCACCCCGCCTCGGACATCATACTCCGGTATTATGAGTCAGGGAATAGACTCATTGGGACGTGCCCATACAGCAGACGAGGAAGAAGATGAGGAGGAGGGGGATCTGGTGTTTGACGATGACGAGGATGAGTTTGGACTACCTAGCCTTGCTAGCATGAGGAAAAAACAGACTCAGAGTGCTGGCACTCTCCCTTTCAAGAACGTCGATCCAGGGGGTGGGTTTGAGAGCAATGCTATGAGACTTGGAATTGGCTTAGCAAACAACAGGCAACGCGCAAACAGTTCAGATATCGCAGAGGAACGTGGCGTCCCAATGTATCCCACAGCCCGCAAGGGGGAGGATAAAATTCTTCGGCCTCAATACAAAGACATTCTAAGAGGTAAAGGAATACGGCTGAATATTATACATGGGTTTGCAAAGCTAACGAGTAGATCCTTTTCATTTTTCAAGATCCCGCAAACGCCCTAAATCTAATTAACCATTCTCCGCCTCCTAAAAATGCAACGCCGAAAGAAATGGATATGTACTGGAGTCGCATATCGAGAATCAACAAGTTTAAACGCCTACTGCAAACAAGCACGGTTCCTTTATTGGAGTTGAGAAACCTGGCGTGGTCAGGAGTTTCTGGTGAAGTACGAGCCATGACCTGGCAACTGCTTCTCGGTTACCTCCCCACGAATAGTGAACGGCGTATTACAACCCTTGAAAGAAAGCGGAAAGAGTATCTTGACGGGGTCAGGCAAGCCTTTGAGCGCAGCAACGCTGCCATCTCTGGAAACCCATCTGCATCGGCTACAGGCCGTGGCAGAGGCTTGGATGAAGCAATATGGCATCAAATTAGCATAGACGTTCCCCGCACTAGCCCCCACATCCAGCTTTACAGCTATGAAGCCACCCAACGTTCCCTTGAAAGAATTCTTTATCTCTGGGCTATTCGCCATCCAGCAAGCGGCTATGTTCAAGGAATAAATGATCTTGTTACTCCCTTTTGGCAAGTCTTTCTGGGTGTCTACGTCACGGACCTGAACGTTGAAGAGGGCATGGACCCAGGCCAACTGCCAAGAAGTGTGCTGGATGCCGTGGAAGCGGACTCCTTCTGGTGTCTTACAAAGCTTCTGGACGGCATCCAGGACAATTATATATATGCGCAACCGGGTATCCACAGGCAAGTTAGAGCGCTACGTGACTTGACAATGCGAATCGACTCGACTCTGGCGAAACATTTGGAGAAGGAGGGAGTCGAGTTTATGCAGTTTAGTTTCCGATGGATGAATTGTCTGCTGATGCGGGAGATGAGCGTCCAAAATACCATACGAATGTGGGACACGTATATGGTAAGTTCCGTCGCTGTGTCCCTAATCCTGTGACTATGGATCAAAGAGGTACTGATATTAGCCTTTAAGGCCGAGGAGCAGGGCTTTTCGCGATTTCATCTATACGTATGTGCAGCATTTCTGGTGAAATGGTCGGACCAGTTGGTGAAAATGGATTTCCAGGTAGGCACTCGAAGAACGAATACCTTAGATAGCCTGCAGGCGAGTATGCTAAACGGTCTCAGGAGGTAATGATGTTCTTGCAAGCTCTACCAACCAGGGATTGGACAGAAAAAGACATAGAGCTTCTGCTAAGCGAGGCATTTATCTGGCAGAGTTTGTTCCAGGACTCTCGGGCTCATCTTCGTCCTGCTGGTGACCGGTCTCCTGAGAATGGCTTACAATGATGGGCAATCATAATTCATTAATAATCTGCGGCTTTATATACTTGGCGCACCTAAAACAGAAATAAAAGAAGAAACAAAGAATGCTCCTCCTTCTCGGTTGACTTTCAACTGAAGTGGAAGCCCTTTTGGTTAAATGCCCATAACAGTTTCAGAAAATCATTTTCGTCGCACATCCTGGCACGTTTCTCTCCAAGCTGCGTCTCATCCTCTAAGACCTGCCGCACCTTCTCTCGGACCAACTCAGCCACCTTCCCCCTTTTTTTACGAGCTGGTCGGTTTTTGAGAGCTTCTTGTACGCGACTGTTCGCTTCTTCTTTGAAAAAATCGGGCACGTCGTCGTCGTCATCCAGCTCCATGGTTTCGTCTAGCTCTTCCTCGTCTTCTTGGATGTTGCCAATGTCCATAACGTCCGTATCGGTGGTTTCCACGTGACCGTCCTCAACCGGGATGTCATTCTGTGCACACCAGGTCCGATAATTGGCCTCCAGCATGTCCATGATGGTAGATTTGCCAAGAAAACTAGATCGTATGGTCTTATTCTTTCTTACAAAGACGATCCGCAGCAAACCATCCCACTCGTCATAATTAATCTGCGGCCGTGGATTCTTCGGAATCAAGCGGACTACACTAGATTCGACCAGCGGAGGGGGCTTGAAGTTGTTCCTGCCCACTTTCATAATATGGTCGATTTTGGCCCACATTTGAGCATTGACGGAAAGACGACTGTAAAGCTTGTCACCTGGTTTGGCAAAGAGTCGCAGGGCAAATTCACGCTGGAACATGAGAATGCAAACTCTAGGTGCTGGTGAGGTGGCAAGGAGTTTGAATGTGAGGGGTGATGAAATCTGGCAGGAGTAATTTAGATACTGGCAAACCAAAAACATCTAGATATAGAGCATACCTGGTATGGAGTGTTGCTGACACAGACATCAAAGTATGGAAGATCAGTTTTTATCACATCTCCAAGGATGACCTCTAGTCGCTTCTGGGCCGGAGTTCCCTGGACACGTTTTGTGACTTCAGCAGCCATACGGGGATCTAATTCCACGGCGATGACTTTCTTTGCCTTTTCAAGCATTTTGACAGTAAGATTGCCCGTTCCGGGACCTATTTCAAGCACCACCTGTAGGATGAAGCCAGTTAGGAAGGGGAAGTGAAATTTGGATATCCAAGAAAACCTCGAAAAGAGACTCACGTCGCTCTGCTTCAAGTCCGCCTTTTCCACAATCTTATCGGCTATCCCGGAATTCTTCAGAATATGCTGGCCTATATCTGTATTCATTTTGAAGACGTTGTGGGCGGCTTTTGCCTTGACTGCAGCATCGGCATAGGGATTGGAATTGGAAGCGCCATTGCGCTTCTTCTGCTTCACTTTCGGCATGAGGGGAACTGGATGTAGGGGGTGATCACAAAAAAGGGAGACAGGAAGAGGCTGTGAAGATATGAAGTTATCGTACTGACAAGAGGGAGGACGAGATTCAATTATGAGCCTGAATCCCTTCTGTGTCGCTCTTTTTTTTTTTTTTATGATTTTACCGAAAGGGTAGAAGATCATGCGGAGTTGATAAGATAAGTGGGCCGGAACAATAATACTGCGACAATTTCCTTTTTTGGCAGCTTTCACCTCTCGGCCGTGATTCCTCATGGTCCCGGCATAGCCTTGTCAGTATCTAGCGGAGCCAGAGCGTTCCATCCTCCTTAACTACTTTAGTTACCATGGCTTCTGGTCGGAAGGACTTTTTAAGCCAGCCTGCGCCCGAGAATTATGTTGCCGGTCTAGGTAGAGGCGCGACGGGTTTCACCACTCGTTCGGATCTGGGGCCTGCGCGAGAAGGCCCTACACCAGAGCAAATTCAGGCTGCTCTTGCGAAAAGGGCACAGTTACTCGGGGCAGCCCCTCCGACAGCATACGGCGCAGGGCGTGAGAAGGGTGGCAAAGACGAAAAAGAGGAGGAAGAAGACGACGATCGTTTTCAGGACCCAGACAATGAAGTTGGGCTTTTCGCATACGGGCAATTCGACCAAGAAGACGATGAAGCGGATCGAATTTACAGGGAGGTAGATGAGAAGATGGATAGACGCCGGAAAACAAGACGGTTGGTACCTTGTCCCCTCCCTTTCCATACTGCCTCTCTACATTTGCCCTGCCCTTTTTTTTTTTTTTTTTTTTTTTTTGCCCTTTCATTGTTACAAGATTTGTTCATCGGGTTCACTCCCGGTTTCTTGAACAGAATATCAACTTGATTCCTTTGTAACCTATAGGGAAGCTCGAGAACGCCAAGAACAGGAAGACTATGAGCGTAAAAATCCAAAGATTCAACAGCAGTTCGCGGACCTGAAACGATCATTAGCTTCTGTCTCTGAAGACCAGTGGGCCAGTCTTCCGGAGATTGGAGACCTTACGGGGAAGAATAGACGGGCAAAACAAAACCTTCGCCAACGATTTTATGCCGTTCCAGACAGTGTTATTGCTGGTGCAAGAGACTCCACCCAGTTTGAAACCACCGTTACAGATGATGGCGCCGCTACAGATGTCCGAGGAACGGAAGGGACAGACGGAGCTATTACGAATTTTGCGGATATAAGTGCTGCCCGTGATAAGGTCCTGAAAGTCAGGCTCGACCAAGCTGCTATAGGGTCATCTGGCGACTCGGCCTCGGGAAGTGCGACCAATATTGATCCTAAGGGATATCTTACGAGTCTCACTCAGTCGGAACTCAAAGCCGGTGAGGTGGAAATAGGAGATATAAAGCGAGTTCGTGTGTTACTGGAATCTGTGACGAGGACGAATCCCAAACATGCTCCCGGTTGGATTGCACTTGCGCGCTTGGAAGAACTTGCCGGCAGGATTGTGGCTGCCAGAAATATTATTGCGAAGGGTTGCGAGTTATGTCCAAAAAGTGAGGATGGATGGCTTGAAAATATCCGGCTTAACGAAGGGCATAACGCCAAGATCATAGCTGCGAACGCTATAAAGAATAATGATCGCTCCACGAGGCTCTGGATTGAAGCTATGCGGTTGGAATCGGAGCCTCGTGCAAAGAAGAACGTGTTACGACAGGCCATTCTCCACATACCTCAGTCTGTTGCCATCTGGAAAGAAGCCGTGAATCTAGAAGATGATCCGGCAGATGCACGCCTCCTCTTGGCAAAGGCAGTTGAAATGATACCGCTATCTGTGGAGCTATGGCTTGCTCTTGCGCGGCTTGAGACTCCCGAAAATGCTCAAAAGGTTTTGAATGCCGCTCGAAAGGCTGTTCCCACTAGCCATGAAATCTGGATTGCTGCAGCGCGTCTGCAAGAACAAATGGGCACTTTCAGTAAAATTAATGTTATGAAAAGAGCGGTGCAGTCGCTGGCTAGGGAAAATGCGATGCTGAAGAGAGAAGAATGGATAGCCGAAGCAGAAAAATGTGAGGAGGAAGGTGCGATTCTCACTTGCGGTGCGATCATACGAGAGACCCTTGGGTGGGGTCTAGATGAGGATGATGACAGGAAAGACATTTGGATGGACGATGCGAAGGCTAGTATTGCAAGAGGAAAGTATGAGACTGCTAGGGCCATCTACGCGTATGCGTTGCGTGTCTTTGTCAATCGCCGGTCAATTTGGCTAGCAGCGGCAGATCTCGAACGAAATCATGGCAGTAAAGAGGCACAATGGCAAGTTCTCGAGAAAGCCGTCGAAGCGTGCCCGCAGAGTGAAGAACTATGGTTGCAGCTCGCGAAGGAGAAGTGGCAGACTGGGGAGATCGACGAGGCCAGGCGAGTACTTGGTCGTGCCTTTAATCAAAATCCCAACAACGAAGATATCTGGCTGGCTGCTGTCAAGCTTGAAGCGGATGCCCAGCAGACAGATCAAGCCCGGGAGCTCCTTGCTACCGCCCGTCGTGAAGCAGGCACGGACCGTGTCTGGGTCAAGAGTGTAGCCTTTGAACGGCAACTAAATAATGTCGATGAGGCGCTCGATCTTGTGAACCAAGGCCTTCAACTCTATCCTAAGGCTGACAAGCTTTGGATGATGAAAGGTCAGATCTACGAGTCTCAGAATAAATACCCCCAAGCTCGGGAAGCTTATGGGACCGGTGTTAGAGCCTGTCCCAAGTCTGCTCCCCTCTGGTTGTTGGCCTCAAGGCTGGAGGAAAAGGCCGGAGCCGTCGTCAAAGCCCGCTCGGTTCTTGATAGAGCTCGCCTTGCCGTTCCGAAGAGCGCGGAGTTGTGGACAGAAAGTGTTCGGGTAGAGAGGCGTGCGAGCAATATCGGCCAGGCAAAGGTCCTAATGGCGAAGGCGTTGCAGGAAGTGCCGACATCCGGATTATTATGGAGCGAAAGCATTTGGTACCTCGAGCCCCGGCCGCAACGAAAGGCGCGTAGTTTGGAGGCAATCAAGAAGGTAGAAAATGATCCAATTCTCTTTATTACAGTGGCGCGGATCTTTTGGGGGGAGCGTCGGTTGGAGAAAGCGATGACCTGGTTTGAGAAAGCCATTGTCTCCGACAGCGATCTTGGGGATGGCTGGGCATGGTACTATAAGTTCCTATTGCAGCATGGTACTGAGGTGAGCCCCTCTGTCTTTTTCGCTTTCCCACTGTCAGATCCTAGTTAATCTGGCTGAACTAATCTAGGAAAAACGAGCGGACGTAATATCCAAATGCGTTTCGACTGAACCCAAGCATGGAGAAATCTGGCAATCAGTAGCCAAGGATCCGGCGAATGCACAACACCCGACAGAAGAGATCCTGAAGATGGTTGCTGACCGTCTTTCCTGAGTGTTCTAGAGACTTGCGGTCTGACGGCACTACTTACTATCCTATTTTATGCAACGTAATTTTGTATGACCATGAATTCTGGCGTTGAGGTTGCTACAGTTAAGGAAATCATTAGGTCATGGTCGACAGCAAGATATTTTTTTTTTTTTTTTTTTTTTTTTTTTTTTTTTTTTTTTGGCATTGCAAACAAGCCTGGCAATGTATTCGTTTCAAATGCCCTCTCGTAAGATGGCCGCTCTTCTATAGTCAACCTGGAAAGGCAAAAATATTGTACATACATACAAAGCAGGAAAGAGGACAGTGTGAAAAGAAAGATAAAACTTGCTTTTTTTTTTTTTCCTTTTCTTTTATTTGGTTAGTTCAAGAACACCGTTGTTTCTCCAATATTTCTCAGTATATAGGGATACCGGCAGGATGCAGCATGGCCATATATTCATGCCTTTTGCTCGAAATCAATTGGCCTTCTGCTGCTCTCCTGCTAGATACTAAGAGGGAAAAAATTGTAAATCAAGCAGCAATGGGTATCGAACGGATTGGGCGGTTTTTCTAGCCCCCTTCTTTCCCTTCCTTTCCTTTTTTTCCCATATTGTAAAAAGGAGGGGAGTTTCGTCCGGGGAGTACCTACAGACATTGTTTCATCGTAGATTCTCAAAGGAACTCAACCCAAGAGGCAAGGTCCACGGAGGGAGAAGTGAGTATAGAGGATGACAGTCCCTGGCAGGGGAAATGAAGGAACGAAGGAAAAGGAAACCAGAATAACGAAGAATTCAAAAAAAAAAGAAAAAAAGAAAAGAAAAGAGATAATAGAAAAGAGAAAACTCCGTCCCAATGCTATAAAAACCACTCTTCCATATCACCGCCCAATGATAATCTTCCATGATGTTTTACTCCCAGGACGCCGTTGCAATTGAGATGCCGAAGTCCTTTGTTCCGTTGGATCGACGTGTCACGGCTTAAATAATAAAAAAAAAAAAAAGGTAAAGGAGTAAAGTCGAAAGGATTAGGAAGCATAAGAGAGAATCTGCTAGGAAAATGGAGCAGAATCCATCCTTCACGCGGCCATAGACAGGCAGTCGTCGAGCAAGGCGCCTAATTGATTGCGTTCTGCTAATGTACCCCCCTCCCAATCTGATTCCACATCGTCGATTTCCATTTCGTCTGTCAAGGTGTTCAACCTCGTGGTGCCATTAGTCGTTTCCGCCGCCTCGTCGACTCGGTCTTGCTTGTCGATCTCCAGTTCGTCCTCGAGATAGCCACCCATGATCTGATCCACGATCAAAGGCATATGACTAAGAAGTCCTCCCCCAAGCTCCAAGGCTAACCGAAGATCTCGGATCCCTAGAGGTTTCCTGATGCTTGCCTCTTTAGCTTCAACAGGGAGCAAACCAGTAGCGGCGTCTTTGACAATCTCTCCGCGTGTAAACGCAAGCTCTTCTCGTTCAAGTTGTTGCCGGTATTTGCGCATCATCATACCATTGATCGTTCCGGATGGACCATTAGACCGGGTTCGTGAAAAGACGACGGAGAGGACTTCCTTCACAAATGTCTCCGTAGCAATTGCCATGAACTCGGCGCAGGGGAAGCCTGCCCCACTTACAATGGATTCTTCGTAGCAGATTGGGATCATGCGGGCGTGTATAGACTCTGCGTCCGGAAACTCTCCAGTCTCAGATGCTAAGGGCTGCGCATAGCGCTTTCGGATTTCTAGCTCCCAATCTATCGCCGACCGGGATGGTAAGTCTCCTTCAGCCCCAAATTTTAAGGACAGGGCGTGAACCTACTCGTCTTATTCAAGCCACCCGCGCTCGCTGGTACTTGACTAGGCAACTTGATCTGTTTCGCCAGATGGTATTCCTCCAGCTCACTGGGCACGGTTTCATCGGGGTCGCGCTGCGAAGAACAGCGTGGTTAGAGTCGCGGCACAAAAGTCTTGGGGTCACCCTTCGCAGTTTTATATGTCTTACCTCTGGAATTGCCTTGACTCTCCGCCGATCTCTGGGGGGCAATTGCATAACTTCCGTCTTAAGTCTTTGCTCCGCTGCATCGCCCGAGGTCGGCTTCGAAACCACCGATGGTTTATCGTTCGCCGATACCCAGCTTGCAACGCCATGGTCTGGTAGGTCTCTCGTGAGGTTTCCAATAATTGCACATATGAAATTGTTATGGAGATGCTCTGTCTTCTGATCGGCGCATATTATATGGTCGACGCGCGCGGAGATTTCGCTTTGATTTAGCTGCCCTGAGACGCAGAAAATAGAAGATCAGCCTGGTGAACATAAGGCGGAAGAGAATTCGCAAGGTACTAATACGCATCCATATGGCATGCATACCTAAAAGAAAGAGTGTGATGGCCTCTTTATACTCAGCCCAATTGTCGCCGATGGCAGCTTTCAGCTCTGTATAGATGGGTTCGAGGTCCAAGCGCGGAACGGAAATCAGCGCCTTGGTTGACTTCTGGGTCGCTGGAGCACTGGGAGCAGTACTCTTGGACGACGGGATCGTAGTCGAGGCAGAGTCCGTTCGACTCAGAGCAGCCGGGTCGATCTGCATGATTTTGAGGCTTGTAGAGGGCGCGACTGGCTGCGCGAAGCCGGGGGGGTGGGGAAGGGGGGGAAGGAGAACTAGGTGTTCATGAAGGGTTATTCATGTCAGAACAATCTGAGCGTTCGGCAGGAGGAGAAGAAAGATGGGAGAAATCGAAAACTGATGGAATAGTGACGGAAAGGATGGTGGTTTGATGGTTGAAGTTATGGAAGCGGAGGAATGGATGAATCTACCTAATGGAAATCCTGAGGTTGGCCTCCCTTTTTTTTTGCCCTCCCCGCCATTTCAGAACAGAACAACCCCAGAAATTGAAAATAAAAAAGAAAAAAACTATAAAGAGATCCTCTTCTCGTATAGAAGACGCGCGTTTCATTTTCTACGAGTTATACGTCCGCCACACTAAATCCATATGCCCTTTCATCGCAGCACCTATCCAAGGACTCTAGTATAACCTCACTACATCCTCACTGAGAACCCCAAACAGTCGACTGATCTCGTCCATTATTTCCTCAATCTCGACGGACAATTGTCCAATCACAAGAACTATCAATTAAAACATTAGTTGCATAGAACGCGTCGGAATCGGCCGGGACAGCTGGTGGCACTTACTATACGCATAAAGCAGAGCATAGTCTTCATCAGTCGACAACCGCGAGACTTCGGCGTCTTTACGATAGCGGAACAAACGGGCCAGAAGTCGATCGCGGGCGTGCTGAATATTCGGAAGAACCTCGCTCAGCGGATATTCCAGCTTCATCGATGAAGCCATGACTGTCGACCGTAGGTCAGTCGCTGCTTCTTGTGTGATCTGGGCAGGTACTCACCAGAGAGGAGATGGCTAATGCGGGAAGAGAGCTGCAGTCTCTCCTGGGCAGTGTACTCCAGAATTGTCAGTTCTCCCTCCGACGCGGTCATATTCTTGACCAACTCGAGGTTGATGGCGAGGAATGCGTCCACTAAGGTCCTTGTGCGCCGGAGGATATTACTGTACGCGGCATCGGGGAAAGGGCATCTCAATTCGAACTCGGAGCGGGCGGACGCCTGGAGGGATTCCAGATGTGACAGAAATCGTTCGATCTCCAGCTTCTCTCGCGGACTCATGAAGCATCTGGAATCCGCCATCGTGGACAACGCGCCTCGTTTCCAGATCAGACTCAGTCGTAGCCATAGGAGGCTCAGACCGTCCTTGAGCCTCTCCCGTGCACTGATCGGCCAGATCATTCGGGTGATGAATACACCCCAGATGCAGCCCGATAGCACTGCAACTACTCGATGAAGGGCAATTTCGGTAATGAACGGAGTGTCACCACCCTCGTCTTGATCGTCCGGACCATCCTGCTGCGTAAGCGAGTAGGCGTAGAGAACGGAGAGGTTGTATGTTAGCATGATAAAACGCCCCATAGGACCCTGTCCTTTGACAAGTATGAGATAGGAGGTCCATGTCGCCATAAGGAGCCCTAAAAATGCGAGTCCGAAAACGTTGCCGCCCGTTACATACCATGCCAGGATGGCACAGAGAGCTCCCAAACAGGTTCCGAGGAACCGTGCATATCCAGTCGTGTTGGAGGCCCCAATGGTCATTGAACAAACCAACATGTAGGACAGTAAACCCCATTCTCCCCTCCAGTGCGAGTAGACCGGTCTGGTGGACGAGAGAAACGACGGCAGGGCATACAGGGCGGCCCCTGCACCGACCTTGATCGCGAACTTGGTATCATCTCGTCTAAACACCCCCAGCGACTTCCATATGCGATAGGCGAGTCTCCTCTTCGCAGGCCGACCTCCTTGCGGTCGCTCTGTTACCGCTGGTTTCCTTCGCGACTGCGTGGAGCTGGGCACGTTCAACTGGAGACCGTTGTCACACTCGACGGGATTTCGCTCAATCAATAGCTGCTCTGAGGCTGTTCAGCATCCACCCAGACGTCCTGGTCTTATCGCATGAATTCGGTGAACTTACCCGCGTCCAGAGCATCCCTATTCCCTTGGCCCGGCCCATCTCGGCGCCAGAACTTCAACCAGCTCCAAGATCTCCCATTGGGCCTTTCCTCGGCCTCAAGTTGCAGTTCATCTAGGATCGTGAGCAGGTCCTTCAGCTGCTCGCCAAATTCAAGCAGGGAAAAGCTGAAATGACCACAGCTGGCGGAGACCTCTTCAAGATCAGCTTCGACCTCCAACGTCCGGATTTTAAGAACTTCTTTGTGTCTATATATCGTGTTTAGAGCAGATTCCCGTGATTCTCGGTAGAGTTCGAGGGCACGATCGAGACTCGTGCGAAACTTGCTGTTGACCGAGACCTGATAATAGGGTCCGGGCTTAAACGGAATCTCACGAAATATTTCTTTGATGGTAAAAGCAAGCGATCGCTGCCAATTGTTAGCAGCGGTCTTTCATATACAAGGGGATACAAGGGGCAACTTCACGGGTTTCTTTACCATGGAGGGTCCCAGATGGTTGATGAACAGCGCGAATATCTCAGCGGGAAGAAGGGCCTGGTTGGTTTCGGATTCCGTATGAGACTCTAGGCCTGAATTGGACCAATCTTCACTGAAAACATCTGAGCTTTCTTCTTCTGGCCGCTCGTCAATTCGTTCTAAGAACGGGGGTTCTTCGTGGAGCGACCATGGACTCAGTAATGGTACAGGGCCCAGGCCAACGCAATTTATACTCGTTGTATGGCCATGTAACTGCACTGATTCAGCGAGATGAGTTTGTTTTAGGAGCTGAAATTGCAGCACAGCCGCACTTCGTAGACCTCCCATATTATGTGTTATGTCCTGGACCCAGCGGACGAGCTTCTTCTCCAACCGGTATTCCTTTTCAGTTCCTGCCACAAAATGCTCCAACTTGGCTTCCCTGACAAGTTTATCAAGCTGATTATAAGCTTGCTTATGACGTGCAGATGCGCTGATGTATTCCGCCGTCTGGATCTCCTCTTCAGAGCCGCTTAGAAAACTCTCTGTGATTAGAGCCAACATCGTCGCCAGCGTCTCAGTGACTGTAGTAAGATTGGAGCGAAGTTTCTTCCTTGCGGAGATCGGGAATATCACAAAGGACACTGCCATGGTAACGAAAACACCCATCACGACCATTTTCAGAACCTGGGATATTTTGTCAAAGGAAAAATTTCCATTTTGTACTGCACCTTCTTTCGTCAAGACCGTAATTATTGAAAGTGACGCGAGAGAACAGGCGACGTTGACGAGAGGGTCACCCACCCTCTGCTTCGTCCATCCAATGAATCCTAGGCCACCGCCGCAAAAAGCAACAAGGACTACGGCGTAACCCACGGGAAGAAGATGTAATGTATCCTGGAAAAACACTGACACACACATGCTTAAGACCGAGATGAAGGCAGCGTAGAGGAAGGCCAGAAGAGCACAAATCAACGCTTTGTACATGCTGCCCTGCGATCGCGCGGGATGAAAATACACCGTGACGGTAGCCACGACATGCTTGCCATCCTGATGCCCGAGGAACGATGCAATGCCCGGAACGAATGTCGCCAGTGACCCGAAGAGGTAGGCGAGACTGCACTTCAAGACACCTATTCCCAGCTCCGATGAGACTGACTGATGTGCCCAACGCCCTATATCCGATATTTTCCTCTGCAGAAGGGACGAAGCACTTGAGCTGTCGGCCCGGATGTCTCCCGAGAGAAGCCCTCGACGCTCTTCGACATCGTTGCTGCCATTCGACTCGGGATACGGCTTTCGTAAATTAACCAGGCCTTTCAAACGTTGACCTGTCCGCGGTAAAACGAAGGTCGCCTGGCGTAGCTTTTGGGCCAAACACGTCCGTCAGTATTAAACTTTATCCTCTTGCCGCGTTTTCCTTTTATTTTCTCCTACCGGCAGGTTCAAACCAAAAAACAATTACTTAGGTACTGACTGACCTTCTTTGGACGCACAAAGCGATGGGAGCTGCTGGAAGAATCACCGGACGGAGGCATAGCTTCATTTCAGATTTCTCTGCCTCCTACTAGACGCAGCAGACTCCATGATTATTGGGTCGAGAGAAAAAGAAGAAAATAAAAAGAAAAGAAAAAAGAAAAGAAAAAAAAAAAAAAAACTTGAACCAGAAGAGACCAGAGTGGGCGGGCACCTGACGTAAGTTTGTTGGTGGTCCGGTGGAGAGCTGATCTGGTCAATGCGGTCTAATACCTCTTTGGATCTCGGGCATACACAACTGTCGTCTGCTGCAGACAACAACAAAAACGACAACAATATATCGACTATTTATTTCCTCTTAACATGCACGTAGCCAAAGAGATGCGCTAGCCTAGCAGATGATCATCGTAGCTACCCGGTTCTTTCAGTCCTACCGCACCCATCCTCCCTCCTATTCCCATTTATGATCACCCTATCCCACAATTATTTCAACCCTTCCACCTTCCACACCTTGATGGAAGCGTCAGCACCGGCGGAAGCGATCTTTGATCCGCCGGCGATCCATGCTACACCGTTAACGCCCTCCTTGTGAGCAGCGGATACCTGCAGCCAGTCTCCTGGATTGGCCAGGCTCCACACGAAGATATTGGTATCCAACGATCCGCTCACGACATGAGTACTATCTTCCTTCCAGGCGATAGAAGTAATCCGGGCTGTGTGGGCGGTCCAGCGATCGGTGACCAGACTGCCGTCTGCAACTTTGTAAACGAGCACACGGCCCCGAGAATCCCCAGCAGCCAAGAAGAAACCGTCAGGTGAGAAAGCTAAGGTAGATATCGGGTTCCGAGAGGTTTTAATGTCAAGCTTCGGGGATAGCCTAGAGCCCACAATGCTGCAGATTTGAATGGACGAATCCTCGCCACCAATAGCGGCTGTGCTACCATGAGCAGCCACCGTAGTGAGCAAAGAGTTGGGCTTGAAATCGCCAATTTTCTGCCCATCCTTGTAAATATCCACGCTATCTGGCGTTCCAACCAACACCACGGCGTCTCCAGCAGCTACACCCTTGGGCTGCCCGGACAGTTTGGAGGAGGCTCCAGTGTATGTTTTAACTCCGACGTCAACGGATCGAATGGTGTCATCCCAGGCGACACTGTAAATCCTACCGGCTCCTTCCCGAGTGGGCGTCAGGCCAGCGATGTACGCCTTCGGACTGTCCCCTCCCACTTCCTCCGCAGTGCCTGTGGGAACATCCCAGTTGCAGACCCTACCATCGAAACTGCCCGTCCATAACGTTTCATGGTCGCTGCCAGAGCCGAACGATGTCAGAGAGGTAATGTTCTTCTGGTGCCCTTGAATGACTTGTCGGGGCTGAGGGGTTCCCTCCTCGAGATAGTTTAGGTCACCACTCAGTGACAGACTGATTAGGAGATTGTCGCTCCTATTCGGGGGCCAGACCACGCCGACCTGGTGGTTCTTGACATCGGTGCTGCCTTCCTCGCCAATGCTCCAGGTTTGAGAGACCTTACCCGCTTCAGCATCCCAGATCTTGACGGTTCTATCGGCACTGGCGGTCACAAACTTCCGGGAATCCTTGGACCACGACACCCCCAAAATGCTACCCTTGTGTTCTCCCTCCCCGATTTGGCCCTTGGTTTCTCCTGTCTTGCCATCATAGAGCCAGATCTTCCGGTCGGCACCAACACTGACCAGGGTCGAACCATCGGGGCTAAAACCCACTCCGTAAATGTAATTGGTGTGCTTTTCACGAATACCCATATTGAATTTGAACGGCACTCCATGGTAGAAGACCATATTTTTGTCGTCACCGGCAGCGGCAGCTCTCAGAGGTCGTTGCTGTCGGATTGAAACAGAGTTGATCTGTTGCGTATGGCCATAGATCTCCCCAACCGTGTTGCCACTGTCCCATGTAATGCAGTGACCGTAGCGTTGCTTCCCATCACCTACAGCGATAATGCGTTGAGATTCGCCATCCCAGGCAAGATCGTTAATTCTGCCATTGATGATACTATACTCGCCCTTGGTGATGCCATCACCGACGCAGTCCCAGACCCTGACCAAACCAGTGGCATCACCACTGGCGACGTAGAATCCAGAAGGCGAGAAGCGAGCAACCGTCGTCTGCGCCTTGTGCTCTGTATATTGCCTAGCGATGGAGGGGTTGTCGATCGAGCGTATGAAGATAGATTTATTCGCCTGGCCGTTGGGGTCCTGTCAGCCAATGTAGATAGATAAATAGACAGATAGACGCATGTCTTCGATCGCTGAGATATTAGAGCATACCGCATAGGCAAGCCGCTCGCCTTTGGCGTCCGAAGAGAGCTGAGTGGGCTGACCCCTCGTGGTAGAGGGGCTGGCGGCCCATATGGACTCTGGATGAACAATCAGTAACTAACAAGCTCCCGATCGCATGGGGGAAAGGACCAACCGTTTGTAAGCGACATGACTGATAGACTGTGCCAGTAGGCAATATAATCAGCAAGGACGGTGGTGGGAAATAAAACAAGGCTGGGGAGTGAGTGATTGATTTACTGGTGATTTGGGAGGCCGCTGACGTATCAGTGGGGTCAAGCCCAGTAGTGCCTCTTTTCAAGACCCCTTTTCAGTGTTTGGCCTTCTAAGGAACAGACCTATAAATGAGAGAGGTCGATAATACTAACTACAAATGATGATTAAAAGGCTGAATCAAAAATCTATTGTATATTCCCACAATGCCAAGTTCATCAAAACAACCGTAGTAGCAGTAGTAGTACATCATTCCTCCTCGTTTTAACACCGGTTTAAGAGGAAGTTTCATGAGTTAGACAAATAACAAGAAGGGGAGATAATATTACAAGAAAAAAGAACACTGTTTTTAATCCAACTTCGACTTGAGCTCTGCAGCCAGAATCTCGGGGTGCCGATGGACACTCGGCATCAGTCCCAGTCCAATTGCCCTTCGGATGGCCTTTGCAATTTTCCGTTGGTTCACGGGTCGCAGACCTGTCGTACTTCGGTGTTTGATACGTCCCATAGGTGTCATATACTCCGACATGATCGAAAAGTTCTGAAAACAGACGATAGTCAGCGGCCCATCAGTCAGACCCTTGTCGAAGGTAAGATTGAAGATATATATATCTATATACCACGCCGCACATACCTTGTACAAATCCAACGGATTCATATTCAACGAATCAAACGCATCCTTCGACGGACTGGAGCGTTTCCTCCATTTTCTCATCTCGGATGGACTAAGATCATGGGGAGCGTAGATATCGCCGGCCTTCCAGTCCCGCGTTTGGAACTTTTCCAAGATCCGACTCTCTCCTTGGACCTTCTGATCTTCGATGAACTTTTGACGGTTGGGTGCACGGCGGCGGTGGAACACTCTGGGCTCTGTAGTTGACCACCGTCAGTCTTGTGAAAACAAAAAAAAGAGACAATTATGGTATCAAAATCAGAATCTGTCCCCTAGGCTTCTCAATAACATACTTGGATTAGTAGACACAACCGCTGCAGAGGCTGCTGTGGAATTCCACCGGCCTGGGGATATAGAGCCGATGGCTGGGATGATTGGCACAAAGGCGCGCAAAGGCGACCGGGAAAAAGACTGTAAAGCCATCGGATCTACCGCTGACACTGAAGGTAGCAAGGAAATCAGCGGAGTGACGAGCGATGGTAGAAGCAAGGTCAAGGAGCTGTTGGAGGTTGAAATGAGTGGAGTCGAGTTTCTCGCCAAGAGCCGCATGACCAACCAAGTCGCCCGTTTGGCTCCGGGCATCAAGACGAAGACGATGAAGAATCACAACCACCTGAAGGCATGGTGCTGTCGCATGAATTGCCTGTCACCTAGCTCCCCATCTTTGTCTTATCTCTCTTCCTTCGCAACCATGCAATCCCACCTGACTAGACGAGTTTTCCGAGCGATCCTGAACAATGAGCCGTTGTCGTCCGCGCGTTGTCGAAATCGTCTCCTCCATACCCTCCAGAATAAACATTGGTCACGAAGGCTAGACCTCGTCAGCCCCAACTATGTTCAGCGACGCGGACTTTTCGCGTTCAATATGGCCCCGTCAGCCAGTCCCCAGCCTACAACCCTATCATCAGAGGCAGGGTTGCAGCCAATGAGGGACCTGATGAGGGCATTGACGGATAAAAGCAGAGGCCCGGCAACGGATGTTCTGGCAAAAGCCTTCCAGAATTTCTTTGCGGTGCGAGCTGAAACTCCGGGAGTCATCACCGGTTTTCAAGCCCGCCTGCTTAGCTTGACGTGGAAGCATTTGCGAGCTCACAGAGACGAGCTAGAACCCGAAGACTGGGAGGCCGTCTTTTCGACTGAGAGCCTGGAGAACATGTTGTTTGTCCTGTCGGAGATCCAATGTCTTCCAGAGTCGCGCTTAGTGGTTCAAAAAGTGGCCCGTTTCGCATACTTGGAACTCTGTGCAGACCATGGTTTCGGCTTCAACCAGATCAGTCGACCCGCCATCATAGCGTATATCAATATCCAGGCCTTGTATGGCAACCCCGAAGAAGCACGCCATGTTGTCGAATATTTCTGGAACAGGATACAGAAAACTAGCCCTTCCCCTTGGCTCACGGTCATAAGAGGATTTGCTATGAACAACGACAAAACGCAACTGAGACGGACTGCTGAGAAGCTTAACGATTATGGCATCAAATTTGATTGCACCTCCCAAGAGGAGTTGGTCAAGGTTCTCATTCGTCACGACCTCCCGGAGGCAGTCAAAACGATCTTTGAATGCCCTCTATTTGGTTGCGAAGAGCCGACCTTCGCCGCCAAAGAAGCCGTGGTGAAATATGCGATCCTCAAATCCGAAACGGCTTGGGCAGAACCCATATTTCGATCGCTCTCGCAAATTTCCATTACGGAGACCATGGGCATTACATTGCTCTGGGAAGCTGCACACGGCAAAGATGCGTCGGGCATTGCGGATATGGTTAGGCTGTTGGCGGCGAAGACTCCCGAGGCAAAGGAGTCGCTCGATATGTCCTGCGTGAACAATTTGCTGGAGTACGCAAACACAATCGGTGACCCTCGTTTGGCCGAGGAGTTCGCTGCCCTGGCTGCTCAATGGGGTCTGCAGGCTAATGTACAAACGGATCTCTTGCTACTAGAATCTTACGTTCAAGCTGGCGACGTCGACGGAATGCTTAGGGGCCTAAAACAGCTACGCGACACCAAATCTCTGGCCCTTGAAAACCTGCCACTGATGAATAAGCTCATCACGATGCTCTGTTTATCAGAGCAGGAGAACACCTCTATGGATCAGATCTCATCATTCCTTGACCCACTCTTTGAGAATAATGTGCGCCTGGAGTCCGAGACGCTTGCAGCACTGACCCGCATGCTACTCTCTCGTCATGACTGGGAGGGAGTCTCCGAGCTTCTCCGCCCTCGCCTAGCCCTGTATGATTCGGAGGAGCGAACGAGAGTTCGAAACGCGCTCACCGACTTTATCACGGATCAGTCTCAAGATGGCACCGACGCTTGGGAGGCATACGAGCTGCTGCGGCTTGCCTTTCCTGAGACGGGCGTGAGCATGCGAACCGATATCATGACTTCGTTCTTTAACCGAGATAGGAGTGATCTGGCATTCCTGGTATTCGGGCATATGCGGCAGGCTGAGGAGTTCTCACGGCGCCCGAAGCCCGACACCTATGCCAAGTGTTTCCAAGGGATCGCTCGCACCCAGGACACGCAACATTTGGAAACCGTGCACAATATGCTCAAACTGGACGTCGAAGTTGATCTGAATACGTTGTTGCTCAATAGGCTCATGCTTGCCTACGCCGCCTGTGACATGCCAGAAAAAAGCATGGAAGTCTTTCGTGAAATTCTCCAATCGGAGGAAGGTCCGTCGCACAAGACAATCGGTATCTTTTTCAAGTTGTGCGCCAAACACCACAATGGAGCGCAGGAAGCAATGAGAATGATGGAGAAGATCAAGGTTCTTGGCATCGAGTTGGACCGCCGGTTGTACACGGCATATATCGAAGCGCTGGCTGCGCAATGCGAGTTTGATCTTGCTACGGAGGCCTTGGAAAACATGCATAGTGAAATTGGGCAGTTGCCGACTCGAACCTCGTAAGTGCCTTCGCCCACTGTACAGCACCCATTAACATGGCTAACCTAGCATGCCAGAATCGGTCACTTGTACAATGCGATCCCGTACCAGTACTGGAAGGACGAAGTAGAAAAGTGGGCGAAGGCGAAATATCCGGAGTTGTGGGCTCGACTAGAAACAGTCGAACGCACAGAGCATGAAGAAGGGCTGAAGTTTGACATTAACAACAATGATATCCTGGTCTAAGTGAGATGAAAGAGATGATGTGGCTGTGGCTCGGGGCCGGATTCTATCACTGGCAGGTCTGGATATCCAGATCGATGCAATCCAATCCATACAAGATTTTATTATTATTATTAGTCCTATAAGGGAGCTATGTCAACGGTGCCGGCATCTTTGGACGGTCGACATGTACAATACAAATATTATATTTAGGCTCCTCATAAACTACGAAATAATCAGGTCGGGTTGAACGGGCCAAAGAGTGCATTAGAAATCTTAGTTTATCGTGACTTTTGTACACCATGCAATGGGAAGCTGTCATAATTAATATCCGTAATAGCACTGAACAATGTGCAACCATTTATGAAATCCGATGATGCCATGCTGCGAATCAAGAAACATCAAATCTAAGTAGTTGTCTATGCCTTAAGCTGGGCGAGACGCTTGGTCATGCTGGAAACGATGGGTCAGAGAATTTGGTCCGCCACAGATCACGTCCAGGGAATGAACGGTTCACTTACAAGTCAAAGAAGGAGAACTGAGAAGGGCCGCTACCATATTCGTATACGAAGCGGCTGGCAAGGTAGCTGCCAAAGATGGCCCGCAGGTAGCTCTCCGGAACCTAAATCCAGATAGTTAGTCGTTGCATTACTGAAAGGAAAGGGAAAGAGAGGAAAGAGGAACTCACCCGTCCAAGAATGGTCTCGAGACCAATCTTGTCCAAAAGAAGTTTTGGCAAAGCATCGCCCAGGACAGATCGGCGGAGCTCCAGGTTATCCCAGAGCTCTGTCTCCTGCAGCTCTTCGTCGAGTTTGGTGATGGCCACACTGAGGCGATCGCTCAGCACACTGCGGAGCACACCGGTTTGCATGTGCTCGCGCCAGATGGCTTCGAATTCAAGCGTAGCGTTCTGCTTGATGATCTCCTGCACCTGTCGGACGTAATCACTGTAGAATGTTGGCACGGTGCCATCTTCGCGAACGCACATGTTTTCAACGAACTCCTTGTCGTCGAAAGACAAGGAAGCAAGCACTTCGAGCGAGGACGACGTTACGCCACCCTTGTTGGCAGAGGCGTCCTTGAACAAAACACAGCCGGCTCTCTCGAGTCGAAGCTTGCTGTCTTGGGTGATGAACAGATTGGCGCCCTCAACCATATACGGGATGATAGACTTGCCATCCCGGATGAGCTTTCCAACAGTCGAAAGATCAATGGACTCTGGACGACCTCCGCAAGGAACAAACATATCGTACTGCTGGTCCCGGCGCAAATGGAATGTATTGCGGAAGGTCATTCCATTGTGGACAATCTCACCACTTGGCAACTTGACGTTACTCTCATCGACCAGCACCCGATAACCTTCCGCAGAAAGCTTCGATAGGTCAAATTCAGAAATGGTCACTCGCTTCTTAGCAAGTCGCACAAGCTCATCGTGGTTCAGGCCCTGGGGGTCAACAATGACACCAGATCCGTCCACAATAGCAGTGTACTTTTCGTTGGAGAGAAGGATCTCATTCGAGCCCAGGTCACCATCGGGGCCACCAGTTTGCAGTTTCCGGACAGTAGAAGGATCGATCTTCAACTTGCGGTAAATTCCGAGGACGTATTGTCGAACAGACAAGGTTGTCATGCCATAGGTATCGTGAGGGATGCCGCCCAACTTGGGGCTCTTTCCGGTGAAGAAAGACTTCCACCAGGGAGCGCCTCGGTTCCGCGCATGTTCGGTGGCCCAGTTCACAAGCTCGGCCGTGTTCTCGTCAGGTCCCATGAAGAGAATCTCGTCCTTTCCATGCAGATCAACAATCGGATCCTTGATCCCCGGGCTGACAGGCGGCAGCAAAAGGTCCAAGATACTATCAATGTACTTCTCGAAGGCGACACGGGCTTTGTCCTGGTGGTTCACGTCCAGAAGGATCACACCCTTAGCACCGCCTTCGGGGATATCCTTATTCTTGCGCTGCTGCGTGTTGGCCAGGTTATAGTTTTCGTCGAACAGTGAGCGGGCATTGATACTGTAAGCTTCCTTGTTCCTGCTTTTGACGATACGGATGCCTCCACGAGCGATGTCGCGGAACCGTAGATGGAATCCTCGGAACTCAGAGCTGATGACCAGGAACATACCATACAGGCGCTGGGGGTACTCATGTTCCGGCAGGAACTCCGGGTTAAGCCGAAAGCTGAGGGCCACCTTGGTGGGGGTGAAGAAGTTCGTCTTCAAAATCGAGGCATTAAACACACGGAAGGCGCTCATGACCATCTCGTCGTGTTCATTAGCCGCGGTGCTCGTGATGAGCTGCTTGAGCTTCGGGCCATCCAGAACCTCATCAACCTGAAGCCTGAGGTAACTCAGGGTTGGTAGAAAATCATCCTCGGCAGGGCCGCGTGTTTGCACGTAGTGGGTATTGGCAAAATCTAAGTAGAGCTTGTGGATGAGCTCCGGGTATTTATTGACGATCTCCGAGATGTAGTCAGAGGTGAACGTTTCGGTACGAAGCCGCTTCTTGATCTTAGCCAATAGCTCTGCATGGACGCTGTTGTTGGAGTCCAGCAGATCAGATAGAGAAATGTATTCGGAGCCCAGACGGTTGAGGAACTGCTGTACAAACACCCAGGCACAGTGCGCATAGATGGTTTCCTGTAAGCTAAGACGACCGCTGGCAAAGTGATGCTGGAATCTGTTTTGAGGGATACAGTATAGGAGAGAGACTTCTTTGATGATCTGATGGATAGCTGCCTCGATGGGTGGATATTTGGCGGCGATCTCTGCATCCTTCACGGGGCGCAGGTAGAGAGAAATGACGGTAATACCGTTGGAGAAGTTCTCCAGGTACTTCCGGGAACTTGTCAAACGGTAGTAATGGTACAGATCGGAAAGTGCACTGAACAAACCCATGGCAGAACCTTGACGATAGGCAATGACCAGTCTCTTTTCACGACTTTTCTCGATCTCAAACATCTCGATGACGGGACCGGACCGAGCAACGGCGTTGCTGATGATCTCCTGGTAGATGGCCTTGGTATTGGCCGTTGCCTTCTGCAGAAACCTCTTCTCACCGATGATATCGATATTGGTCTCATTGGGGCCGGGGTTGGGGTTTGCGAACTGGCACTTGTACACGAAGTAGCAACGGAGCTGCTGACCATCATCGCCAGGCATCGAGGTTGGCGACCGGAAAGTCTCTACACGGTAGCTGTTTTCCGGGGTCGAGCCATTGATATATTTCTTGTCAATTCTTTGCTCGTATCGTGGACCATCGACACTTGCCATGCCGGGTTTGCTGGTGTCGATATAGACGGCATGATCTTCAGCCTCCTTGTCCAGACGGATCTCGAGCTTCTTGTCATCACGGGCGTAAGCTGCAACCTTGGCCGCATAAAGGGAGAGGATTTGGGTGACGATGGCATCCACAGATTCGGTCTGGAAATAGGTATCGTCGATCCCAAGCTGATTGTAGAACCATTCGGTTTCTCCGACGACGAATTCGCTGGGAATGAAACCTTTGCTCTCCAGCTGGTCCATGACTAAACCGTTGAACCAATTGTTAGTCGGAACAGGGACGAGAGCTGCCACGAGAGACTCTTGATTGCTTGCTTACCTTGCTCCATCTGCTTTTCCTTGCCCTCAAACTTGGCAGCAACATAGCCGGGATCTTCCTCCGACAAAATGCGGTGCGGGCTACCACCTGGAATGCCCAAATGGGTGGGCTGAGGAGAGGGTTGGCGCAAACTTGACCCAGCAACATTGTCCAGGGTCTTGTTGTGAGGGTGTCTTTGAAACCCAATGGGAGTTCCAGCGCCTGAATAAGAGCCATCGTTGCTGCCGTACAACTTGGGACCGGAGCGCACGGGGAGGGCATTGGCGCCATTGACCTGCCCTTCCAAATGCGGGGTCGAAGATGGTGCGGGGGATACCATGGTGGTGGAGGATGTGAATAGACGGTGTCAAAGAAAGAGCAATTGGGAGACGGAGGATGATAGATATAGGGATCTAAAGAGCACAGAGCGTGAGTCTCAAGAGTGGTTGAGCGGGACTCAAGTGGCGCACCCTCTAGAGGGGAGGCAAAACGCAGAGAGAGAAAAGATAACACCGCGGGGGGCAAGGAGAAGGGGAAAAAAAAAAAAAAAAAAAGTACGGAAAATACAGATAGAAGAAAATTGGCGGGCTGTAGCTTCACCCTCCAGGAGACCACGTACCTATATAGAAGAAAGAACTTTAAAGGACTTGCAGAGTGAGTCTTAAACCCCTCTATATTTTGGTGGGGGGAAAAGTTGGGGGAAGGCGAGAATAAAAAATACAAATTAAAAAAAAAAAAAAAAAGACGGCAGCAGTTGAGGTTTTAACAGGAACCAGGGAAACAGCAGACCAATGATACACGAAGCAACAAAGTAGTTTCAAAAGAACTTGCTGCTAAAAGCCATGCAATCGACACGTCACCGTGGAATTAAAAAAAAAAAAAAGAAAAGAAAAATCAAATCTGTCGGTTGGAGCGTGAGGAAGAAATAATTAAAGTTGAACACAGATAATGGCGGGGTCCGTCTATCAAGGTAGAAGGGGATGAGATGAGGACTGTATGAAGCTATACCAACGACGACGACAACAACAACAACCTTTAGACAGGTCAATAATTGATTTGTGATTGCTATGTGTCATCGCTCCCCGGACCTGACAGCAGACTCGGGCTCTTTTATATCCCCCGAACAACAGCATCCGTCATCCGTCCTCTCTCTGAGATCATAGTCATACCCGGCTCTATGCGATCGGCCAGGCACGGGACCGGTCCGGGGGGGGAGCAAAAAGGAAACAGGAGTCTTGAATTCGTGGATTTGCCGCAAATCCTGGTCAAACAATGTGGACCGAGTGGACTCCCAGTCAGTTCTGTTGGATAAGTGGAATAAATCAGAGGGCTTGAAGGTAATGCATGGATTTCCCTCCTCGTTGTCCCAGCTGTCAGGCTCTTTCTGCTAGGTACCTAGTCAATAGATAAGATCATACTACTATCCCTACTCTATCTTCTCTTCTGTGCCCCCTGGCCATCGTCTTCCAAGTTTATTCTGTCCCTTTCAATTCATTCAAACACCCATGAGAGCAAACCATCTAAAAGGCTTTGCGGGTTCTACTACCAAGGTTGGAGGGGGCGCAGATTCCCAGTTGGGAATAGGCTGAAATAGTGGCAGAGGGAAAAACACCGAACGTAGAAGACGTGATTGGCCATCCGGGGCTAAAATTGGAAAAATTGCCTCAAATGGCTGGAGTCAGCCGTGGCTTCGGAGTACATAATCAATCGTTCGGTATTGGTATTTCACGGCTCCCCGGGAGGGCTAACATCCTGGGAACTTATCATCTGCCGACATCCGTATGTTCCATATGTACTCCATAGTCGCCATGCTTGTGGCGTCGTATATAAATAGGTCCATCCGTAGGTATCATTTCCAACACGCCTCAAACCGCCCAGGACGCACTACTACCTACTAGGTCCTTTTATCTAACCCGATCATAGGAAGTCTAGATCTCCTCAGGAAAAAAGTGGAAAACCCTCCCCCGATGATGAAATACAGGCAGTATTCTCGTGTCCTGGTCACCTGATAAGCGTCTCCACTTAGTAGGGCTGTAGGTTTGGAAAAGCCCATTTTGGTGTGTCATGGTGGCTAGTGAACTGCAAATCATCGCCGCCGCTCGTTGCATGCAATCGATTCTGCATGTTTCTGCTGCGTAATAAATGCTTCCGAAAATGCCTCAATTTCGTAACAAATATTGCTGACGTCGGGGCTGGTGATCTCTTTCTCATCTGGAGGTGGTCCTATCCGCAGCCATCTTACTGAAGTATCAACATTGCAGCCGTCAGGATTCCTGCTGAGGGTAGAACTGATTTGGATGTGTTTTATATATCTCCGTACGACTTGGTCTCTATCTTCTGAGCCATCCAGCGACCACCTAAATTCTATAGCACAGCCATATGTCTAGCAATAGAATCTATCTGCATAGAATTCAACGGAGTCGAACCGAAGACATTCCATATAGTACTTGCTTGATACACGTAGAGATTTCATTCACGTACTGCGGGGTTGGACCATCCCCAACATCCTGAATCCCGTACCTGGACCAGGCCCTATGCCTAGTGGCTTGCGGGGTGCACCCGCCTTGATTCGGCGCTGACACAAGAGGCCCCTCAATGTCGAGTTCTCATTATTAAAATGGCTCACTCCAACTTCGATCCCCCATGTTATTACCCCATGAAAACCATATCCGCAAACAAGAATGAGGAACGAAGTTACGCCCCACGGGCCGGAGGGGAACTAAATCCAAGGGGCACAAAAAGAAAAAAGAAGTAAAATTTTTTCCCTCCAAGGTGGGGACAGTAGACGGCACTCGTCAACCTTCTCACGTAAACCAGGGGAACTCAACTGGAGTACTTGGTTGCCACGGAGTACTCTGCTTCCAAAGGCTTCTGGGATAATCCCAATCAAATCATCGTTGGCTACAACTTTTTCTCGCCAAGAAATTTTGTACTGGCAACGCCTTATTTGCGTTATATAACAACGTACTCCCTGCTCCGTACAATCAGCTTCTTTACCGTCTGTGGAGATCCATTTACACAGATGTCAATGCAGAATATTAAGGCAATCGCCGCATTGAAAGGATAGTGTAGGTAGAGCAACTTGATGTGCCTATCACATCATGACATCGTGTGACGATGTCGTCAGCAGCTGAAGAATCACCGCCAAGATAAAAAATTGGTTCCTCAATATGTTGAGTCTCGTGCCTAGTTGAGATTGTTCCATGGAATACGGAGAGCCTTGCATGTACGAGCCTTTTCATTGGGGAAAAAGTATCAGATCGCGATGCGTCCAGATCATCCGCGTTAACATACCAAAACCACCTTTACGAAGAAAGTTAATTTTCAATCAAATACCTCAGCTGGGGATACTAGATAAGATTAGGATCCAAAGATAAGTACTTTGGAGGTAGTTTGCTCGGGACTCCAGAATGCAAATGATATCTCACAGCTCATTTAGACTTGGAGACAATGCTACAATACGTTCTAGACAAGCAAGAAATAAGCCTAAAGTAGTGGCTATGTAGCTTGAATAAGGCAATTCTTTGATCAAAATGTGAGATGATGGCATCCACTCGTTGGCTCATATATCTCTTTTTGGTAGCTGGAGTATGGACTACCAGAGTCTTTCGATTATATACTATCTTTGTCCAATTCGCTGAACTTCTTGTCACTGAGTTTGATGCTTGCCAATTATGTAAACCATCGGCCTCAAATAACGTAACTCCCAAGCTGACTGCCAACCCTAGCGGCCCGCCATTCTTGGTATCCTATATAAAATGGCACTTTTTGGCCTTGAATATTTCAACGTATAAGCTTTTAGAGAGCTATAAACTGATAGGATTAATTCAGACAACAATGTTCTTCTAATGTACATAGGTTTTTCTAGCTAAAATTAACTGGTTCCATAAGTAATATATAGTATATCTATCTGTATTAAAAATTCTATTAGTTTATATTTATATAGAGTTATTGTTGGGATATTCAAGGCCAAAAAGTGCCATTTTATACGGGACACCAAGAATGGCGGGCCGCTAGGGTTGGCGGTCAGCTTGAGAGTTACGTTATTAGGTACTACCAAGATAGGCTCCAGGCAGAGAGAGACTCGATACAATGCACGTAACATAGCATTACCCAATTAATATGTGTTATGATTGACCCGGTGCGAGTAACTACTATTTATAAAGTTTAGAGAATTAAACATGTAGCTGGTCCTAAAAGTGATGCTGGCAATGTGAGGAGTATATTTACATACAATTTGCCCCAGTAGGGTGGTAATCTTACTTATATTATAGCCACGGCCAATCTAATTGCGCAAATATGAAACTCGATGGTTTGTGTATAGCACACAAAGGGTATGGGTTGCTGTGTGGTCGAGATATTAAACACGTTGAGCGTTGATCCCGAACATCTTCAGATATATGCACATACTATAGAGGGCCTTCATAGCAATGCGATGAACTTATTGAGCTGGGTAGAGTGCTCTAAAATTGACACTAGACAGAGGGGGTGAGTGAGACTAAAGGTGTCTTAGCAGCATAAGACCGAATACGAGCCTCTTCCTACTCGAAGTATATAATATCCTGGACATAGAACTAAGTACTTTATTTAGAACCTTCGAAGTGTATCCTAACTGATGTTGTATGGAGTCAAAAATAAGTCTAATGCTGTTACTCCGTAGACTAGTTAGATGACTTGACAGAACGGCGGACAAAACTGATGAATTGTCGAGAACAAGCGGTGAATTACAACCAAATGCGAACAGCGCTATTATAATTGCTACGCTACACTCCGCAATAAACCTTATTCCCAAGAAATAGTGTAAATTATCGTGATTCTTTACCGCTTATTGGTAGAGATGAACTATGCACAAGTGGCCCTGTGCTCCGTGGTTGTGTGTACTTTTAAGCATACCAGATTATGCTCTCTATTGTCTATTGCAAACAAACTCGACCGAGATTAGGCACAACTGACAAACTGGAAGATGTGGTTTTCTTAGATTTTATTTACTCTGCGTTATAATCTTTCTTCTGAATGTTATTCATCGCATCCCTACAAATTGGTCTTGCTAGAACTTGCAATGAGAAAGTATGTCCTTTATGCCTATTGTAGCTATATAGCTACTGGGTATAAGGAACACAAGCCCTACTGATAGGAGAAGGAAAATAATTATTCTCCTAGGGTGTTACAAAGCAAGGGAAATCTGCTGCATCACCCTATAGTGGGTGAGATCAAACACCACCTAACCAACCTGTTCCGTGAATGCTACAGATTTAATTATGCCTTCCTCTAGTCTGAATAGGTGAAAAGGACTCTAGGATAGGTAGCTAGGTATATATGCTCTTTGGATGGATGGTATACATAGTCCTGCGACAGGAATTTGCGGAAGCACTTAACAAATGTCCTCAAAAAAAAGGGACATGTGAGATAATCCCTAGCACCGAAGACTAGTCTAACGCACATTCCTTTCATTTCCGCCCTGAGTCTAGCCATCGCCCTCATCTCCGATCGCCTGGGCAGACCCCGGAGGATCGCCCGGTTTTATGTACCGAGGATAAATAGAAAGTTTTGTACCCCAGAATTCCGGGAAATGGGGATGATGAGGTTCTCCTGGTCAGGTATGGAGTAGTACTCCGTTCCTACTCGAAGTAGCACACCATGGGAAAGTCACATTGTTGGGGCTTGTTTATTTACATCCAGGGGAATGCGGTCAACGAACTACCTACCTACTTTGGCCCTTGAATCAGACTGACTGAGTTGGCCGACTTCTGGCCTTTATTCCTTCCCTTCCAAGGAATCAGACTAGTCTTTTCTGGCTGCTTCCTTGATTCCTTGGCAGCTCCCTTTCCCCCACAATTCCCCATGCACACGTATGCTCCCCATAATTCTTCCTGCCCCTTTGCTGCAGCCCACCGAAATAAATACCTTAGTTATCCATAGTTAACTAGTTAATCCCAGACGCCCATCTTTCATAATTATCACCGGTCGTCCTACCCCCTTCTTCCATCCTTCCCCGGACCTTGTTGTTCCCCAGTTCCCGCTCTTCCGTTCCGTCGTCGTGGCAAGCTTGTAGTATGTACACTAATGAACCCACCATTGATTGTTTTATGTTGCTACCTACCCTTACCCGGTTGCAGGGTAGGCCGGGTGAGGCGGTCATGAAAGGGTGGGATTTGGTCTCTTCTTGGGAGACAATTGGTGCTTCAGACACAGACAAGTGGATTACTTCGCATTGTCAGCTTACTGAAGTCCAAAAAGGGGCGACAGAGTATCATTCACACTCCGTGATCTATCTCGTTCGTTGTGTCTAGTGGTTTTAAATAAGTGCCTTTGATTTTTGTCCCCCAATTTTTTTTTTTTTGTAATTCTTCCTCGTCTGATTGACAGAAATGATAATTAAAAAAATACACCCCGATTCCTAGAAATCTCTCTTAAACTAGATTAGATATACCTGTCATTTCCCGGGACAAGAAGGTGCATCGTAACATCCTCTTTGTCTTCTGATCCTCTTCAGACGAACGTCACTCTTCACCGTACTTTTATCCCTATCTGCCCCCCCCCCCCAGCCAAGCTCACCTGGTACCTACATATCCTCCCTACCGTAGTCGTCTTCTTCTCGACTCTTCTCTGCCGGCCTCTTAATAAACAGGCTTTCCTGCCCTTCGAACTTTGTGACGTGGTTCTTCCTGCCTATTCTTAGTCACCAGCTAAACGCGAGTATTGATTGGAAATCTGTTTGTAAATTGTCGGCCATTACATCACTGGATATTTAGTCCTGTTAGGACTCGTTTAACCGAGGTGAGTTTTATGCATTTGTTTATCTATTTAATTATCTCCGTCCACTCTTCTGAGAACCATGTCTTTGCAAAAGTGAATTGCATCACATGCGATTGGATCATATTCTTCGTCGGGAACTTCCTGAGCTTCTCTTTATATCAGTTCCACAAGCATCGGACTGACAAAACCTTCAGGCCAGAGATCTGTTTTCTATTCAAAATAGAACCAGTCCCCCTTTCCGGTCGTCTTCACCATCCTCATTCCTGCTAGTTACAAATAAAACACACTTCCACTTTTAATTCTTGGCTTGACGACCCTACATAATCTTAATTCTACTCTTCGCGGTTGAAATCGATCCAAATGGCTTCCCCAGTTGCCTCGCATCCCAGTGGTCGTCCGGCTCTTCTCACTCAAGATATCTCCCGCGCCATTCTAGCCTCAACACCCGTCCCAAAATCTGTCGATATGTGCTCTCATTCCCATCCCGGTCTGGGTTATCCTCCTCCGCCACCGCCGCCGTCACCCGTGGAGTCTAGGAGTCCCCGTTCATTTTGGGGATCCATGGATGGGAAAATAGCTTAATGATGTTGAATTCATTGATTTTTTTTAATGTCCTTTCTATACCGGGAGTTGGAGCTATTTTTGCTTCTTTTTTTCTTCTTTTTTCTCTTAGACCTCTTTTTATTGTGATCGGGCCTCATTCATGTGTAATCTTGATTTTCCTCGACTAGTCGAGTGGTTTTCTGAGCGAGTACTTCCTGTCTCTTATCCTTTTCAGGATCCGTGGTTCATCGGTTATGGGGTGGGAAAAGCAAGTTTTTTTCATTTTTATCTTTACAGTGTTTAATTTTCTCTCATGTATCTGGGTCCGAGTATCTTAACAGGACAAGACAAGAGAAACCCAATGTATAGCAATAATGTACGTAGAATTAATTGTGCCTGTTGGGTGATGCATAGTGGGAATAATGACACTCGTAAGGTAGATCCTCCATTGCGGTCCTAGAACTATACAGGTTGGTCCAGCTTATCAACTAGAATGTAAATGTTGTTTGCTAAGCATTCAAGGAAAACCGATTCATCCTAGTGGAGTGTGAGTTCAAGCGGAAAGGTTCTGGAAGCTGTTGACTCCAAGCCAGATCTGCGATGAGGTGTTGATTACAGGAGCTTGTTTTCTTCCTCGGCCGGAACCGGATCTTGTCACGTGAGGTATATGGCCTAGACTACATATCCATCAGCACCCCTGGCAATAGTGAGTGTGGCCCAAAGAATCTCTCAGTTGGAAAAAGTGAACTCCCACGGAAGCTCGTTCAGCGATCTTGAGATGCCTTTTCCGAGGGGCCCGTCTCCTGATTTCTAATTTGGACATACAACTTCTCCAACTCCGCCATGGCTGTGGGATTGCCCTGAATGGCCGCATTATTAAGCCGCTGAATCTCCGCCAGCTGCTCGTCTGTCCGCGCCCAACCGCGTAGCCGATCCTCCAGATTCTGGGATCGTTTTAAACTGAAGGAACCGCGTACAGTATCTATCTCGCCCTTGGCCTGCTTGACACTCTTGAGTTGGTCTATAAAGCGAGCGTGACTCGTCAGGGGCACCGATCTACGGTTCATTCCAGTAGCCGGATCCGATCCTTGCACCGCGGGGTCGGAATATAGGGGGTCCTGAGCTGGTCCCACCAGGCTGGTACTGGAAATTAGATTTGCTTTGCGACCTAGAATCTTAACGCTGTTGGCGGCAATGAGTTCAAAGTCTTTCCTTCGCATCAAGGGAGAGGTCTGAGCTACGGAATCCGGCTCGGGGTCGAGCTCTGGTTGGGAGAAGACTAGTTCCGTGCCGATCTGGTCAGCCCAGGAACAACTGTAGATTTGGTTCCGATATGAAACGATCGGATTACGGGTGTGAAGACCTAGGATCTGCACCCGCTCCGCGAGACTGTTGCCAAATTCGGTGCTGGCCAGGGTAGGCTCCGTCTCGTCGTCTCGAGGCGTATTGCCCGATAAAGCCTCGGGGGGAGTGGTGGCAGATGAGATGGTAGTTTGCGGAGGATCGGGACGTCGTCTCGGAGGTCGATTTGGGCCATGATGGGAAGTGAGATCGAGGTTCAGATAGAATGACTGTGAGGAATGGAGACCACCTCCATCAGCTAGGAGGAAGGAGAATCATAAAGGGTAACCAACGTAACGTACCTCCGTTTCGTGGTCGTGATACTCATATTCATAATCAGAATGATCCTCATCCAGATATGCAGGATCCGACAGCATGGCCGGATCCAGGACCAAGATTGGGTCGGAATGAGACTGCATGATATTCTTGGTATAGGTAAGTACCTGAGGAAAGGAAGGTTGCCGGAATTAGAATTAGCGTCATGCGGAAGATCGGCCTTAGTGCCTGAATCCCGTGACGAACCTCAAAAGGGAAAGAAAGAAAGAAAGAAAACAAACGGACTACGGAGTACTCTATCCATTCACTTCTCTTATCACAGGTAGAGACCTACAACTGTGGAGTGGAATGACCTCATCACTCCCATCCACAAGTAAGTCAGCTCCTGCGTCTACAGTCATCCATTATCCATTCCCCTCTTCCCCCCACCTTCATTCACGGGCCCGATTCCAATCCGTCCATTCCGTCCTCCTTCATGACCGACGATCCGGCAGGGCGCGGAAGCCAGCTAGCCAGCTATTCTATGTATGCTAAGCTACTCTAGCTAAGCTGATCGCAGCCCTGTGGACTGTAGACGGCGCATCCGTCATTTTCCATCCCATTCTCCCCATATTATCTAATCAAATCCCCTTCCGTCACTCCCGGTCACTCTTTCTCACTGGACAATTCATGCTGTCTTTACTGGACCTGGTAGGAGTCGGGTCAGTCATGTTGCTGTTCCTGACTGACCATCAATGCCTTGGTGCGCGCTTCCCTTCCTTTAATAGTGCAGCCTGCTCCTCCTTCTCTGTCGGGCCTGGCTGCAGCTTCTTTCTCTCTCTTGTTGCTTTTTCTTCGCCTCTTTTGACGCCCACGGTCCCTGAGTCCTCGCATGTCCGTCCATCTTCTCTCGTTTCTCTTTCACCCCTGCGCCCCAAGTAATCCTCCCTGACCGCCCCCTCCCCAATCTTCTCTCGGTCCAGTTGTAGCGCCGGTGCTGTCCCGATCGGGAAGTCTATCATCATCCCCACCACTGCTAGAGTGGCTGCTCCCACCACTCTTTTCACTGCCGCTACTGTTGCTGCTGCTGCCCAATCTAGCGAGGTTGGGCCTGCCGTTCTCTCGGCCCTTCTCTCCTACTCGCGACGTTGCGGCGCTGCCCGATTTCTGGCAACAGATGGTGCGAAAGACTACCACTGCCATTGTCATCCTCTCCTCCCTGATCACGTATGTTTCACTCAATAGTTTGCTTCGGGCCGTGAAACCGTCAGCCTTCATATGGTACGATGAAGACAGAGACGAATCGCGCTGGATCTCAACGTCGAGTTCGTGGTTTGACCGGAAAGCCTGCCGCTGGTTAGGGCTCTGCGGGTCCGCACACTTCCGTTTGGTCCGCCCCCGCTTCGGCTTGCGCAAACCCTCCCCGGGTTCCCCGACATCTGGAGGGGATGAAGAATCCACTCCCTGGCGCTCCTTCTGGTCCAACGGGGAGGGTCAACCATCGGATGAAGCGGACCGATCTCGCAGGGAGATCCCTGACTATGTCTTCCAATATGCACCTCTGGTCCACCTCTTCTCTGGCGAGCAATTTTGGCCGTGCGATATTGCCGAGCATCTCTACCATATCACCCCAATGCTGAACTACACCCCTGTCAAGTCGCGATGGGACCACCCTACGTTGCGGGATCTTGACCAGCTAAACCAATGGCAGAACGGGCGCCACGTCTTTCTGACCAGCAATGATAATGTCGAAGTTAGTCCGCCGTGGATGGAGGGGAAGACGAATATCCCTAGCCCTCCAGAGCATGATCTGGGTCCATCGTGGGCAGACTGGGATGGTCGCGTGGACGGCGAAATCCCGGGAGATTCCCCGGCAGAACGAGCCAAATGGTATGATACGGACCTGTCCCCAGAGGATGAGTCAACCCCGGAGGACCTGGGATACTTCAAACCGAAGGATCCTCTGGCAGATGCAGGGATCCGAGATGAACTGCGAAGGCGATTTGGTGGGCAGGCGGTCCCCGTGGGGGTGACTGGAGGTCGCAGCGATGCGCCAGCCATTCTACTCGTCGTGGATAAAGGAAACGGTATTGTCGACGCCTTCTGGTTTTATTTTTACAGCTTCAATCTGGGAAATGCGGTGCTGAATATGCGCTTTGGAAACCATATCGGTGATTGGGAACATTGTCTCGTGCGCTTCCACAATGGCGAACCTAAGGCGCTCTTTTTCAGTGCTCATTCCGCGGGAGAAGCGTACAGCTATGAAGCGGTCGAAAAGATCGGGCAACGGGTAAGTCGAGGAGGACTGGAATGCAAAATTCAATGGCAATCACGCTGACTCTTGCTCGCTAGCCGGTTATCTATTCAGCTGCAGGTACTCATGCCATGTATGCCACTCGCGGGACCCATTCTTATGTCCTCCCATGGGGTCTCCTCCATGACCAGACGGACCGCGGCCCACTCTGGGATCCCCTTCTGAATTCCCATACATATACATATGACTATGAGAATGATACTCTGCGTGCGTCCACTGCCAGTCCCGATGCCCCCATGGAGTGGTTTTACTTCAACGGTCATTGGGGTGACAAATTTTACCATCTAGGCGACCATCGACAATACCGCTTTGCGGGTCAGTATCATTATGTCAATGGGCCACTGGGGCCTCGCTTTAAGCATCTTAATCGCCGCAAGATCTGCCAGGGCGCCGATGAAGCTCCGTGTGTGATTAAGAACTTCATTGAGGGAAACAAACGGGCCAGGCGCTGGAAAAGCTCCGGACCCGGCGAAGGGAGCCATGTCTGAGCTGTCTACCTTTTGTTCTAAAGGGGGCCTTTTTATTTTTATTTTTACTTTTTTTATTTTTTCCGGTTGCTATTATATCGTATCAAATAGGATATACCCCGTGAGTTTTGTGTTTATTGATTTGCCGCATAGATCCCCAGCTCGATACCCGAGGATGGGCACAACGAACTGCGATGGATTATGAGATTTATGATTATTCCTATATATGTTAGGTGGAAGCTATCACAAGTGGAGTTATGGTTGTGTTTGTTTCCTATTATCATTAGCATAGAGTGCACACTGGCTGCTGAGGTTTTCGAAATGAAATAGATCACTACCTACTCTTGCATAACCACACGTCCTAACTAGTAGTTACAATAATCCAACGCTACATTGCGAAGGCGATGAAGTATTGTTCAGTAAATATGTTGCAACCACCCAGAGAAGTAAACAGGCTAAAATGAAAAAATTTATATACCCCGGGCACAGAGAGAAATACAGACAGAACCTCTCCCATCATACCATTCAATATACCCATCTCAACTCTGGATGGAATTTGCACACAGGGAAGGATAATGAGAAATTTACACAGATATCATTGCGAAACGCAACCCCCGGCAGGAAATCCCGGTCCAGGCAGACGAAGGGACTCATCAGCAATCAGGTGGGATAATATATGGCACTTAACTCGACTCTGAGCAACAGAGGGGGCAAAAAAGAAAAAAAAGGAAAAAGAAAAAAGTAAAGGGGAAATAAAATAAGATCAAGAGATTAAGCACATACATAACGCTGTTGGAACTCCATTGAACTTGAACCCGAGCGCTAGCAAAGAAACCCAAGGACTTAGCAAGAGATTCCCATATACCGACAGGAAAACCAAAATGTTGCATGAAACAAAGGGCACAAAAAAAGAAGAAAAAAAGAGGGAATTCCCAACATACACTCAAACGCCACATGAAAACAGACAATCGACAGTGAGGCTTGAAACCATGTCCCAGCAGTCGAAAAAAGAATTGATTGGAAAAAGCCACACAGGACGGAAACTGATGCATAAAAAAAGTCCTAGTCGAACGAAAACCAGCCCGATAACAATAAAAATATAAATATAAAACACGCCCATTCTGTCCACGCAAAAATGACGGAAAAAGAGCTCAAACCCAGAGCCCCAGACACTCCCTTCCATTTCAAACTCCGCTTCCCAAACGTGGAACAAGAAGAAAAGAAAAGAAACGAAGGAGAAAGACGGCCCACTTGAGTGGGATCCTCAAGTCCCGTATAAGACTCGTTGGTCACCCGATTAACAACAATCTAGAAAAGAAAGGAAAAAAGAAAGTCATAACCCATGATATAGAGCGTTTTGATAATGATCGGATCAGTTCGACTCGTCCGCCCTACACACGTGTTGACCGTTTTCGTAGCCCAAATTCCTGCTCCTGCAACTCACGAATGAGACGCAGACTCTCGGCATCCGGCTCTTCATCAGCAGCATTCGCCCGTTCTCGCTTTGTGCTTTTACCCGCCTGTTCGGAAGATGCAACTGTGCGATCCAGCTTCTTTTCCGCTGGCGACATGTTCTTCTTGGCGTGTGACGATGAGGGGCGTGATGAGGATTTCTTTGAGCCTGATGATGGACCAGGTGTGGTCTTACGCGTGCCGGTACTCGAAGCTCCGAAGGACGAACGTCGTGCCGCTGGGGTGTGTGTTGACGATTTGGTACCCTTTGCAACATGAACTTCAGGTGCATATCGGTCAACGTGGCGAGGTTGGCGGGAGGAATGACGCGAACTGGATGTAGGAGTGTGCAAAACTCCTGGATGTTCTCCCTCCCCATCCGCATGTTCATGAGCTACGTCGGTTTCGTCTGCCAGGGAAGTCGGAGGTGACACAAGCGTAGCAGCCGGTTTAGATGACATGGAATCGGGATGGATCTCTGTAATGACCGTATCTGCCTGGTATGTGGGTGGCGACGCATACGAAGTATGTCCAACTGGTGCTTCCTTCTCCGCCGATACCATACCCTGTTGTAGGGATATTGTGTTGGCATCAGCGAACTCAACTAGTGGGATATTATCTACCACCGCCTGATGCATTTGCACCGGCGGCTGGAATGTTCGACCATCTGCAGATTCACCTTCTCTGCTGAGACGCACCGGTCGCGCCACAGGAGATGTGCTCTCTTGCTTAGGTCTCTTATTCGCTGTCGAAACAAGACTCTCCTCATTGGGTCGTGGTCTTTTAGCAGACGCTGCGGCCCGTGGTTTTGACCGTTCCTGTGCTTTCACGGGATCTATCCTACCATACTCATCATGGATACACCGGCGCTGTAACAAACTCATTAACTGGGCTGTATAAGCAAGATTAGAGGCACACGTACCTTGCTCTTTCGACAGTCATCACAGGCCTTGCTACGTCCCTTCTTCCCCTGGCCTGACCCCTCAGGACTGATGTCGCTCAGCCTGTGTGGAACTGAATGTGGTGTTCCCAAGGCCGCAGAGCTGTACTTCCCAGCGGCTTCAAACCCATCGTGATTCCTGCCATGATTGTCTTGAAGACCGGCTTCAGACGCAATCGCCGCCAGGGAGTTCAGAGCAGATGCAGCATCATGAGCTAAAGAGGATTGACTCGGCGAGCCAAAAGCTCCAATCGGCATTTGCTTTACCGACATCGTGTCAACCTGCTCATCCTTATGGTGGCAGCGTATTCTTCGTTTTCGACAAGCATCACAGGCAACTCGCTTAGGACCCAAACCAGAGCCTCTGGGGACATTTCGGGGCTTGGAGGCAGTCTCCTCCTTGACAGCGCTGCCTGAGGGGAAGTGGGATGGAACAGAAACACTGCTGTTGGATGATGAAGAGCCGTTGTAGCCGAAGAATCCAGTTTCGAGCTCGCGAGCTTGCTCTGGAAGCCGCTGCACTGCTTGTCTTTCAGTGTACGTGCGCTGACCGTCCATGTTACGCTCTGAACGACGACTGGGCCGCCCAGCGGGTTTCTTCTCCGCGAGGCTGAGTTTTGCATTGCTCTCGATTACGCCTGGGCGTGTCCATTGCGCCGCTTTTTCATTCCCGCGCTTCCACGCAACCCAGAGCCCGAATTTCTTAACCGTCTCCACTGGATCCCCTGCCCCTTTTGGTATGGAGCGTTTGATTGCATTCCTGGCATCCGCCGTCACGCCTTCGACAACGTAGGAGCCAGCAATCAGGGCAGTTCGCAGGAGATACTTCGCTAGGTCTAGTAGGCCTTCTAACTCTGCCTGTGAATAGAAGCGGGAGTTATGATAAGGGGACCCAGGTGGCGCCGTATTTTCCCGTTCGCCGAACTCATAATAGATAGGATACTCCCTATGGAAGCGGTAGTTCTCGTCTTGGACGAATGCATTTAGAACACTGTGAGGTATCGGATCATCTTCCAGGTACTTCAATGCGGTATACCATTGGATCTTTTGAAAGAATGGATACCTGAACTTCCTTGGGACTTTCGTATCCTTTTCGATGTTTGCAACTTTAATCTGCATCCCATAATTCAACCTCGTCAAGAAATTACCGCCAATAACCAGACTGTCCTCTGGAGTCCATACAGCATGTATCCATCCAGATGGGATCAACATGGTGTCACCTTCGGAAAGATCAACGCGGTAGCACTCTTTCGTTTGGTCCCCAAGAAAGGTTGAGTCCTGAGCAGGTGAATTACACCATTCTTCATACTTCTTCAGATGTTTGTCCTTGGGCGGGATGAAAAAGAAGGTCTTTTTGCCTTTTAGGATATGATAGTAAACAGATGATCCGCCGAAGTCGATATGGAAATCTGTATAGCAGTTGGCAACGGACATGAGGCAGTAAAACTGGACCTTCGGATAATCGCCAGCAGCCTTCAGATCATCTGGCCACACAGAATCCTGCAAATCAAGGTCGCGAACTATTTTCGGTCGGCGAATCAATCGGCCCAGTTTACTCTGCGACACCTCCAGACTGATAACATTCCGGACAACCTTGGACCCAGTGCTTTCGTAATAATCAGCCCATTTTTGCATAGTCCACCTTCTATCTTCCCCTTGTTGGGATTTGACATCGATTACCTCCACTCGTTCATCCGGACCGTAAAGGTCTGCCACTGTCCTGACTGTGAGGCCCTGGGGGACCACCATGTCCAACTGGTCCTGACCACAGTCGATTACTCGCTCAACGTTCTGATATTCCTCAGGGGCGTGCTCCAACAACTCGTCAAACATTTCCCGAGTGGAAGCTTCCTGGACGAGGGCATCAAAATCGGACTCGGCAGTAGAAACTGGGGCATGGGAGTTCATATGGGCGGGGATCACAATGGGTTCTGTCATGCCGCTGCCGCGTTCGAAATATTCGGCCGTAACCAGCTCCGGACGCATTCGAGGGAAGCTTTCTGGGAGAAAACGAATCTTGCCTTGTCGAATAGGTTCAAGATAGTGATGTTCCACGGAATCCGAAGCAGTCTTCACAAGTCCCTGGTTGAGTCCCGCATAATCGATGGCAGTGCGGGCACGAGAGGACTTGCGCACAAACGTCGTCTGTCCATGCACTGGACGACACTCACGGCAGATAAACTTGTCGACGGTTCGGATTTCACGATCGCTTTTGAATCCCGCACAAACAATGTGAAACCACCGCTTGCAACCATCACAGCTGATCCAAGTAACATCGCCGTATTCGCCTGTATCAATTGGGATTCGAACGAGATTGCAAGCGGCACAGCTTGCCTGGTTTGATCCCTCGGATTCGGTGTCGTCCTCTGCCTTGGAAGAGAGGCCTCTTGGTAATTCAACATTCATAGGTCCCACCAAGCCAGAACCTTGTGTGCCAAAGAGTGAATCGCCCACTACCTCCTTAGTCGTTGAAATCCAGCTATCCTCCCTATCATGACCTTCCTGCAATATGGGTGGAAGTGTGGAAGAGCTTGTGTTTGGTCGTACACTATGGCTGATCGGTCGAGAAACTACAGCGGAACCGTCAGATTGAGACCTCATGCGAGACGGCGGGAAGTTGCCGGATGCCGAAATGCTGTATGCAGAATTTTCACCCGATTCCATATATGCCGCACCTAGCCCGACTTTGGGATTGCTTCTCGTGTCACTCCCGTATTGATGATACGACTCGTCTATGCTGACTCGCTTCGAGGGTTGGAAGGTAGGGTGGAAATTGGAAGGCCTTGCAAAGTTCAGTAAAAGCTCCGCATCCGTCTTCATGCTGTCAAATGCCGACGAGGGATTTGCATCTGGTACCGAACCAGTTCGGTGTTGATAAAACGGGGAAGGATCTTTCTCCGACCGTGGGCGTTTAGCTGGTCGTTCGTCAAAATCCATAGACTCGGAGGGAAATAGTGGCATAGAAGGGGTGGAATTCTGAGAAGGAGGTCGATAGGCGACCGGGGCGAAAGTAGGGCTCGTCGCGAGAGCAATAGTCGCAAGGGTGTCGATGGTAGAGCTAGATCTGCCATGACCAGGGCGCTGATGCCCACCACTACCCACCCGAGTATATCCACCATTGTTCGGGTGGATCGGGTCGCGATCTGAGCCCACAACCTTCGAGGTGGCGCGGTCAACCCATGAGACACGGACATCGGCGGTCGTGCACGGTGAAATCGGTTCGACGGCGCGTCGCGGAGGGGAAGGAGTGCGATACCGCGGTGGTCGGGTAGCCGAATGATTCGAAAAGGACGTGGCGCTAATCATAGTGAAATTTCGGCGGACGACGCCAAAGACAAAAAAAAATAAAGAAGAAGAAGGAGGAGGAGGAGGAGAAGAAGAAGCAAAAGGAGAGAAAGGAACAAGCCTGCTTGCAGCAAAAGGGTGCAAAGCGGGGGAAATTGGACCACGCGGGCTAGAGAGAGGCCACCGCAGACAAGGAGAGAGTCATTCCTGGCAGAATGAACGGCGCACGATAAACAATGGGATAATCGACGAAGCGAGATGAGCGGAGAGACGATGGGAAGAGAAGAGGTTGACGGAGCAGCGTCGCACGGCGGAACGTTGGGAGGTTTGAGGGGGAGGAGAGTTGAGTCTGCCGGCCAGACTAGTCGAGAGCGGCGGGAAGACACAGCACCGAGGAACGCACCGCGGACGCGGGCAAGAGCTGGGAGGAGATACTGCACTAGAGTCCCCGTGTCCGAGGTGAATTCGAAGGTGGAAACGATTGGAACTAATGCGCCATAGGATTTGACGGATGCGATGGTGTTTCAAACTGGGATGAAGAAAAGAGAGGGGAGGATGCGGCGACGGAGAAGAAGAAGAGAGAGAGCGCGAGGGCGAAGGCTGAGCAGGCCGTGTGGGTGCCTCAGGCTGCCACAGAACTACTGCATCGTTTGCGGTCGGAAGAGAGGGTGATCGATCATCGGGAGACAGGTGGGATCGTCTATTGTTTGAGGGTTCCTTATTCTTTGGGATTCAGGTTCAGCAGCATGACCATCAAGGCTTTGTCCCCGCCAATTGCCACCATAGCGATTGATGTTTGTTGCTCTTGCTGTCTCAGTCTCTCTTTCTGCCGCTCTTCGACGAACCAACAAAGTGAGGCTCCGCCAGGCCCCTAAGCCCAATCGGGACAAGGCAGGCCCCCGTCCCGACCTCGTGCTCATCACGGATAATGGATATTGCTTCTCACTTCCTTCCCTTCTTCTAGGTCTTCTCTCCCTCCGAATTGAACAGTCCCAGCCCCGTTGGGTATCTGCTCGACATCCTTTTGCCTTTCAAATCCATTTCCTGGACCATAACTGTCCCACCTAAGAATGAGCCGAAAGCTCGCCCCCGAAGCCAATCGGTAAGTTCTTCCCTTATCGAATAAATCTGCCCCTCCCCATTCGACCCTGGTCTATCCCCGCCATCGACGTAGTTGACGTCGCCGGAATCATTCTTTTCACCTACATTACGGATGCTAATTGATATCAGGATTCTCTTTGTCAAGAACCTCAAGTACGTCCATTCCTTCTGGTCCGCTGGGTCACGCACACGACCCTCCGGGCTGGCGGGATCAAAGGATACATGTTGCGGTCGGTTAGGAGCCCGTAAGCTAACGAGAATGATTCGGTATAGCTACAACGTAACAGCAGAGCAACTTTTCGACCTTTTTGGCAAGTTTGGACCCATCCGGTAAGACGTCCTCGAGGTTACTTCGGATTCCCTTGTTCCCGCCTACCCGCTGACCATCCACTCGCTAGACAAATACGTCAAGGGATCGCGAACAACTCGAAGGGTACCGCATTTGTCGTATATGAAGACGTTCATGACGCCAAACAGGCATGCGATAAGCTCAATGGATTCAATTTCCAGAACAGATATCTCGTTGGTACGTGATTCCATCCAAGGCACTAGCCAGACCAGATGCACTGTCCATCAGGATGAAACTGACATGTTTTGGCTCATTGCAGTGCTATACCACCAGCCAGAAAAAATGCTTAGGTCGAAAGAGGATATGGCGGAAAGGCAAGAGAATTTGGAACGTCTCAAACAGCAACATGGTATAGAATGACGTTACGGTTCTTTTTGTCGCTTTCTCTGCGTCCCCTTTGCAGGCATCTGGCTGCGTTCTATTCTGGGTTGGTTGTGGGGTTTCTGGCGTTTTACTCCTATGGGTTTCGTGACTCTTCTTCATGGGTATGAGGGTGGCCGGCAGGTAGAATGATATCCTCTGGCTATTGTCCGGGGAAGCGATACAGAATGGGTTCTTTCATGGTGGGATCAGTGCTGTTTTACCAGTTCGTCACTACTATCAATATAATCACCTCGGCGCCGGCCACTGCTGGCTGTCGCGAAAGACCTAATCTAAGTATATGAGGCATATGTGTCTACCTACGGTCTTCAAACAACCGCGTTTTATGTATTTAAGGTGTTTTAAGTGGTGCGCTAGCGGCCAGTAGTTGGTGTAAAACTTCTCTAGGATCGACCAAACGCCTGGCGGACCACCGAGGTGATCCGATCTGTGAAGATCATGCAATGCTGCAGGAGTTAGTGTCTAAATGAGTGCTTCTCAGAAGACGATCCACGTAAGCTTATCCCAGTTAGTCCCAGCAATGCTGGACTTGGAGGCTTGGGCTGCAAGTTCAATAGTACCCACCCCTGAATCGCTAGTCGTCCTGGTCAGACGCCAATTATGTCACGATCAGGGATTTAGGACATTGCTGTGTCGCTATAGGGGCATACCTTCATGCTCCCAATTTAAGTACTCTGTGCTCAGTACGCTGCAAGGAACAAATATACGTAGCAGTCCTAAGATTACTAGAGAATCTATAATTATTTTAATAACACCCTAGGAGTCTAAGCCACCATTGACTTCGGCTTTGATATTCTTCTCCCTAACGTAGAAAGCATAATGAATGGTATTTGAAATGTGGGCAATATGAGTCTATTGATGCCAGATTTATAAGGCCTAAATAAGAGGCTATTCCCAAAGAGGCTAGCTATGGTCACGCCGCAGGCCCCACCACTCATTCTCTCGAGATTTTTTGCCGACTGACCGGGAGCATTTTCCTTTCTTCAAATCATACTATTCTGATCTGCAATACGGCAGTGATCCTTTGCGTGAGCCACTTTTTTTTCTCTCTCTCTATTACTCGCACCCTAATATCTTGTGCAACATCATGTCCGGAGAGCCCAATGCCGGTAAGCCAAAAAGGTCCTCAGTTCAAGCGTTATGGGATACTGACGTCTTTTTGTAGCCTGGCCTTTGGCCGATGAGAGCCTGACCCAGAATATTCTGGACCTCGTGCAGCAGGCCTCTCATTACCGTCAGTTGAAGAAGGGTGCGAACGAAGGCATGTATTTTTCTTGAAAATGACGAGTCCTCTTATTAACTTTTGTGTAGCCACCAAGACCCTCAATCGCGGTACTGCCGAGCTTATTATTCTTGCCGCCGACTGTAGCCCTCTGGCTATCCTCTTGCATTTGCCTCTTCTTGCTGAAGACAAGAACACCGCGTATGTTTTCGTGCCGAGCAAGTTGGCGTTGGGGCGCGCTGCCGGTGTTTCACGCGCTGTCGTTTCGGTCGCGATCACAACCAATGAGGCCAGTGATCTTATGGGACAGATCAGGACCATCAAGGACAAGGTTGAGAGACTTATGATCTAGGATGGGCTTTGGATACAGTGAAGGAGTGGTAGTGGATGATTATGGATATTGTCGATCCATAGCCTAGATGCTACAAAACTTTGGGCGCTGGAAAATAGAACTTGACTTTCTGGGATTAGTTCTCTGTCGCAAGAATATTCAGTATTCATCCGTAGCCATGCTCTAATTATCGCCAGTGGAAGGGGATTGATTCTTCAGTACGGAGTAGAGAGCCTAGTAAAGAGTTAGCTTCAGCCACACTGCCCAGTGTCGAGCTGACTAACGGCCGAACTAGTGGCCCTGCTCCGCCCACTTGCGGGGGCCGTTGTCTCGACCTGGCACCTCATTTTGCTCCCTACAACTGATGACTGAAACCCACCGTACCTGGCTGGTTCAGGCTCCTTGCTGGCAAAGGAGCATTCCGACTTGGACTCCCGTGCACGTCAAAGTTGGTTCTATTTGATCTGACTACGGATTTTCGTCCGTACACTGTACCTGTTCCGGTTTCCACTAGTTGCCTTGCCGTGATTGCTTACACCTCGTCTCGTCTCGTATCGCTGTCGCTGCTGCCGCCTTATAGCCGTTGATGACACTTGCAAGCTGATTGACGTTCCGACTTGTTTTCCTATCTCCTCTCCTCATCTTTCTCCCGGAAGCAGACGCAGTTCATCCCGCTATGTCGACCACTTTGTCGCGCCTTTCGATGGCCACAGCAATCGTCATCGTCGCAGGGCTCATTAGTGGCGCTTCAGCCCTTGACTTGAGCTCGACCTCTAGTGTCCTCGCGACCCCATCACCATCGCCATCTTCCCAGTCCATACACTACCCTCTGGCAGGCCCAGACCCCTCAAGGGACGCGGATGACAGCGGAGAATGTAGGCTCCTCGGTCCTTTCTCACTTCTCGTGCAGGCCGCGCTTGGGGCACTGGCACTACTGTCCCTGGTCTATAAAAGATGGAGGGAGAGACCTCAGCGACCTGTCAAGGTCTGGGCCTTCGATGTCTCAAAGCAAGTCTTTGGATCAGCAATGCTTCATCTCGCGAACCTACTCATGTCCATGTTTTCTGCTGGCCAGCTGGAAATTACCAGCGACTACAAACCGAACCCCTGCTCTTTTTATTTGTTGAATCTGGGCATCGATGTGAGCTCCGAGAGTTTTCCTCCGTGAACGCATTGCCGAACCGCTGGCTAATGTATTGTCATCTTTAGACTACACTTGGTATTCCGATTCTCATTTTCATACTTCACGTCCTAAACCGCCTAGCCATGTATACTCCACTAGCAAACCCCCCCGAATCTATATTGTCGGGAAACTATGGCCGTCCACCTCGTGCTGCCTGGTGGTTCAAGCAATCCGTGATATACTTTATCGGCCTTCTGGGAATGAAAATATGTGTCTTTTTCCTAATACAGCTAGTGCCATTCATTGTCAAAGTTGGTGATTGGGCTCTGCGATGGACGGAAGGCAATGCGGCTGTCCAAATATTCTTCGTTATGCTTCTTTTTCCCGTTATCATGAACGCGATTCAGTACTACATCATTGACACGTTCATCAAGAAACCTTCACATCAGTTGCTGGAGGAAGAGGGCCGGGACGGAGACTGTTTAGATGATGATCATGACCATCGTCACGCGCTGTTGGCTGGTTTAGAAGATGATGGAACGTTGGTGTCCGAAGATGGAACTGTGGGGAAGGACGTTGGAAACGGTATAGAAAGCCCTCCACGAGTGAAGGAGGCTTTGACGCAATTCGACGCTACTGAGTATCCGACAATTCGCGGCGAAAGCAGCTCCGGGTCGTCAGCTTCGATCGGCACGAATAACAACAGTTTTGTTGAAGATGATCTGATTTCATCGTCTATGAGGCTTACGGCACAGCAAAGAGACCCATAAAAATAGCTGTTACTTTCAGCGGTGCTATGTTTTTTGGAGTTAGGCTGCCGGGCAGGTTATGGTGTTCGTACAAAGATATCGATGTGTTTTTAGTATACCATTTATTTTTGTCTACACAAGTCTCGATTTATCAAACAAGATAAACAGCCCCTATCAGTGTCATAGAATTGATTATTCCCTAGCTGTAGGCTGCAAGGGACTAGAGGTCGCTCAGCTGCCTGAGGTCCTTCCTTACGCTACGCTAAGGCACCACTGTCCACCGCAGAGCCCACCGCCCGCTTCTGCCGGCTGAACGCAGAAAATTATTATTGTTGCCGATTCTTTTCTGCGACGTAAACTTCGAGGGCCTCTTATTCCCTGAACCACTCCATTTGTTTTTGTTTTATTTTTTATTTTTCCTGCATCAACAGAGTATCTCTCTGTTTATATTTTGTTTGCTATTTTGACTCCATTTTAAAAACAGGGAAAGGCACTTGCAATGCCCAAATCAACCATGAAGCAGAAGACTCGCCAAAAGGCGAACCCCAGTTCACACACGCCTTTTGAGAGCATAAAGCCTAGTCGTAAAAATGGCGATGAGGATGTTCCTGAGAAGGACGAGACCGAGCTGAAGTTAGAGAGAATGCTTTTCGGCGACGATGAGGGATTCCACGGCGCATTGAGAAGCCATCAAAATCGCAGTTTGGCGGCGCTCGCGGCCATGAGTGATGAGGAGAGTATTGACGAGGAGGGGGGTGATAAAGGAGGAGAATATAAAGACCTGAGTGATGTGGATGACGCCGATGTTCGTAGCAATTCCCACACTCCAGCATTATCGGCCTTGCTAACACAGTCCAGCTCTTCTTCCTCGATTCAGGAGCAGGCCCCGTTTCTGGGGATATTACCGAGTCTCCTGAGCTACCATCAGATGCCGAGGACGATGATGATGAGGAGGCGGATAAAATGCCAGCAGCGTGGCATGATAGCGACGATGAACGCCTTACAATTTCACTAGCGAGCCACCAGAGACTGAGGAAGCTGCGTGTTGCCGAGTCGGAAGATGTGATCAGCGGCAAGGAGTATATCCGGCGACTTCGCAGGCAGTACCAACAACTGCATCCTACACCCGAATGGGCGAACCCCGAGTCAAGTGTGAAGGATGCTAACGGCGATTCTGACGCGGACGGAATGGATACAGATGACGAAGGGCAAGGTTCCACGCAGCCTCTGGCGAAATTACTTCAAAGCGCCGACCTCACTAAGCTCGAGGATAAGTCACTACCGGGTGGGAAGAGAAAGTTGCGCCAGGAAGTTCTGGGTATTCAGAGATTGAAGGATGTCGGGAAAGACCAGCCGGTGAGTACGATACTAGCTTTAGAACCTTACAAGATACCCAAAATGCTAACGAAAATTGAAAAATTGGTCAGTCTGCGATCGACTCTCTTTCTTTCCATCCCCATTACCCGTTGCTCCTGTCGTCGGGACCTGCCGCGACGCTTTTCCTTCACCATATCTCCCCCTCATCCCCGGCGCCTAACCCCCTTCTCACGTCGTTCCATATCCGCTGCACACCCATCCACACCTCCGCGTTTGCGCCTCCCACTGGCAATAAGATCTTTGCCTCTGGTCGCCGACGATATTTCCACATCTGGGACCTGGACACGGGCAAGGTCGACAAGGTCAATGGAACCGCGGACCGAAAAGAAGAACAGAAATCCATGGAGCGATTCAAGCTCTCCCCCTGCGGACGGTATGTTGGGCTTGTCGGCACGTCGCGCAAGGGCGGCGGTCTCATCAACGTGCTTGATTCGGGGACGGCACAATGGGTCGCGCAGGTCCGTGTAGACGGCAAAGGTGGAGTTGCCGACTTCGCCTGGTGGAGTGACGGCGAGGGCATGACGGTTGTCAGCAAGAATGGCGAAGTGTCCGAATGGGATGGGCGACTGATGCAGGTTGTGGCCCGGTGGGTGGATGCAGGTGCAGTGGGCACTACAGTGCTCAGCCTGGGGGGACGATCGGGACGAACCCAGCTAGGAGGCGACCGCTGGGTCGTGATTGGGAGCTCCAGTGGAGTGGTTAATGTCTACGACCGACGCCCGTGGGCAGCGGCCTACGCAAGTGATCCCTCGTCGGCGATTCCACGAAACCCAGAACCGGTGCGTGCGCTGGGCCAGCTTGTAACGCCGATCAGTCATTTAGTATTCGCACCCGATGGACAATTCTTTGTGATGGCGAGTCGATGGAAGCGTGACGCATTGAGAATCGGTAAGTTCCTACCCATGACGACCTGTATCGTCTCCAGGACAAGTCTGACAGTCTACAGTTCACCTTCCCACATGCACTGTGTACCGTAACTGGCCGACATCCAACACGCCTTTGGGACGGATTTCAGCTGTTGCAGTGTCGCCCAATTCGGAGCAGTTGGCCGTGGGCAATGAACAGGGACGAATCAGATTGTGGGAGATTCAGGGATAAAGATAGATACATAGATTCCCAGGAGATAGTAGATATAGTAGAAAGCCAAATATATGTAACTAACACGTGAAGGACATCAAGTTATATGAAAGACAAAGCTCAGTTTTGGCAGGGTAGCAATGTATTAATTACCTCTCGACACAAATATTCAAGAAATCCGAAGTGGTCCCCCCTTATGAGATACATAAAAGCAGCAGAACAGAATAATGTTTAAAAGATCGATAGCCTTTAGGTTGTCTTTGTATAAATTATTCTTTATCAGCAGAATAACCTGATTTGCTGTTTTAGGCCTCGACGAAGGCTCCAAGCTATCATTTTATCAGAATCAGGGAACCAAAAATAAAATAAAAGAATACAAAAAGAGAGGGAAAGCTCACTGCATCCAAAAGTCCTGAGACCTAAATACTCCCCCCACATGATCAAGGTATCGATTAGTTCTCTGATCCATGCTTGCCTGTTCACAAGGGAATAATTAGGGAGTCCAGGAATGCCGAGCTTACCGAGGAAAGAAAGTGATTTATCTATTGTTGTTGTTAGTCTCTCATTCATTTATTTATTTTTTGTTTATTTGTTTCGATATCCGAGGAACAATGATATACATACCAGTTCCGGTGCCTCAGGAGTAGGAGTTGGTTTGCTACTCGCCAAGGGAGTCGTGGTCGTGCTGGTAGGAGTTGCATCGCCATTAATGTTGTCAATTGCACCGATAGGAGGAGCGCTGTCGTCGCGCGCGTGATGGGCACCCCGTGGGATAGCCATTGTGCCGAGGGCTGTGCCAATAAGGAGGGGAGAGAGTTTCATTGTGCAGGATTTAAGTAATATTCAGAGGGTGACTGAATGGTTTGAGGGTGTTGTACAACAGTGCTGACGGGTTGTTTGTATAAATTGTATACAGAATGTCACGGGGTAAACCACCACTGTCGTGTCCTATATATATATATCATGGATATATACACCTTTAACTCGAGGAAGACCGAGTCACTTGCATAATATGGAAAGGCGCGATTTTGCGACCGCCTGGAGTGAGACGACTCATCCCTACATACCTGCGTGTGCAGATCGTATGGTTCTACCAGATGATCCTCCTGCATTCCTTCGTTTCTAGGGGCAATATTGTTGTCTGGCTACGCTATCAATATCATCACGGTGATCATCTCAATGAACGGGTCCAGGGTCAAATGTCAGTTGTCAAAATCCTAGTTGCATGTTTTTTGTATATCACCGTTCCTTAGACTCCAAAGACGCGGCGTGTATATATATATTATGTCCCCATAAACACCCAAAATCAGAAAATCCTGCCAAGATATCAAGGCTCATTCATTCATTCATCCCATCATCTCTACAGCAACTTTTGCATGGCATCCCTGTTTCGGATACCCGCTAGGTTACCCGTCTTGACACGCTTCAGGGTTAAGGCCGCAATCAGTGCGGCTCCCACACCGGATCCATCCTCGGCCGCCAGGATGGATACCTTGTCCTTCTCCGTCGGCATCCAGTCGAGGATCTCCCGCAGGGCCTGTGCCCCACGGGCCTTGAAGTGAGGGTACTTGGTGAAGACCGAGCCGTCGGCACCCACGTGGCACGACTGGATGTTCTTCTTCTTGCAGATGGCCGCCACTCCGCATGCCGACAGGCGCGCTGCACGCGTGCCGATCAGCTCGGCCAAACGCCGGATCAGTTCCAGCTCGGCTTGGGTGGCCAGGATGTTCAGTCGCCGCTCCATCAGCTCCCGGGTTTCCTGCAGGTTCTCGTACGGGTCCTCCTCGATAGCGGACAGGAACGACGCGTCCAAAAGGTACGGCTTCCGCAGCTGGGAAGTATCCTGGTCCTTGAACATCAGGCCCGGTCGACTCTCCACGAAGTCCAGGAGGACGAGGCGGAAGATCTCGCCCAGGTAGAGGCCGGCCGTCATCTTCTCGAATGCCTGCTGGCCGGGACGGGGGGAGTCACGGTCGATGATGTGGTCGTATTTGGTCAGCGGCAGGACGACGTGCTCGTTGTCAAACGCGCCATACTCGCAGTTGATGGCCACCGGCATATCCGGGGGCAGGTTCACGTGGGCCAGCTTGGGCACCGAACCGACATCCTCCATGTAGGCTGCGTTGACACCCGTGCCGAAGATGCAGCCGATCTTCATGTCCGAATCGGTGTAGGACGAGGCAATAAGGGTTCCGGTGGTGTCGTTAATCAGCGCCGCGGTTTTGATGGGGAGGCCCTGAAAAAAAAAAGCAACGGTCGTTAGTAGTCATGCGTAGCTATGTCACTCTGTCCAGCCAAACCATACTCGTTTCTGGAGGGCCTCCTCCAAGGGGGGAACCACGTCATGGCCCTCGACGCCGTCGATGTCGAATCCCTTGGTCCAGCGCTGCAGGACGCCATGGTCGATGTACTCCTGAGTGGCCGGGTAGGAGAAGGTGAAACCCAAGGGCAGACTGGCGAGGTCTTCATTCTCATGGTGGTACTCGATGAACTGTTGGATACAGTCGGCGACGTACTCCCAGAGCTCCTCGGCGGTTCCGGTCTTCAATTCCTCGGGCATGCGGTACTTGGACTGGGTGATGTCGAAGGCGCCCTTCTCGTCGGTCAAAGTGATCTCACAGACTCGTAGGTTGGTGCCACCCATGTCCAAAGCCAGGAATGTACCCTGTTCGTTGCCGTCAGGGAATCCCATGACCCAGGTGACATTCATGGGCTTAATCATCAGCATCTATATATCTATGTCGTATCTATATAGATATGATATCACTTACAATGTTCCCCCCCTCGACGGTGAGGCCTAATAGAGGTTCGTCAGCATTCGCTCGTCTTGACCGCCTCGTTGGACAGAAGATCCGGTCAGATCACCTACCCTTCTCCAGTTCCTTGACAAAGTGGTCCACGATCTGCTTCAATTTGGCCCGATCGACCGTGAAGATATCTTCCAGCTCCTTGATCTGTTTCAGGAGGTTCTGGGGCAATTCGTGTCTCGAACCTGTCGTGAGAACCATAAGCTAATGACGATGGTGATGATGAAAATGTCAGCTTACCCTTGCGGGATGGAGGACGTTTAGGACCGATTCCAACCATGGTGACGAGTCAGAGGATAAGAAATGCACAAAGAGGAAAAGAATTGGGGAGGGAGAAGAATAGATGGAGAGAAAAGAAAGACGAACGACGAGGGAGGAAAAGTGGATGATATCAGGCGTGGGGCGAGTCACTCACTAATGAACTAGTCAACTACTATCGGCCCCGCTGTGGATTCCCTCACCGGGCCTTGTTTGGGCATGCGATGATTTACGTGCATATTTTAAGGAACAAGAAATAAGAACAATCATAATAATAACCAGCCCCCCTCCCCCCAAACCCCCCACAACGCCATTCTCCTGTCATCTATCTATCTATCAGTCTATATCCGAAGATTTCGGTCGTCGTACCAGATGAGGGAATACATGCGCCAATCCCCCCATGCTCGACACCGTTTCTACTGCTGTCTCTGAGAACCGTTTCTTCTCCGACTCCTCTGACCCGTTCAGCTGCCGTCGCACCCGTTGTTGGTATGTATCAGAGATCCCCAGTGTCCGGTCTATCTCCTCCGTCAGACGCTCCACTTCGTCTCGGAATCCCTCGTCCCTGGTTTTCAGCGACGCTGTCTCCGCCTCCCGGGAGCCTTGATCCGGATCCGGATTTGTTGACTTCCAGAGGAGTTCGAGTTCTTGCTCCCAACCCAGAGCGCGAGCAAATTTCCGTACCCCCGCATCGCAATCCCCCAGGATCAAAATGTCGTCGGCACGGGATCCCAATCCCCCGACCTGTTCCATGTTGATCAGGATGCGGGGGATGCCATCCCGACAGAATGAGGGGAGACTGGCGAAAGGTTGCACGGAAAGACTCGTTCCCATGACGATACAGAGGTCTGCCTCTTCGGGCAGCGTCCGGTTAATGAAAAAGTCCTCGGGCAGCGATTCGCCAAAGAAGACGATGTCAGGCTTGACGAGGCCGTTGCATTGGGAGCAGTACGGGACTTCACCCTTGCCAATGGCCTCCTTCATCAGGTTTTCGGGATACTCGGCACGACAGTCGATGCAGTGTTGACTCGCGAAGCTTCCATGAGCTTCCACAATCATCTCACCGGGTACCCCCGCCAACCGTTCCAGGCAGTCAATGTTCTGGGTAAAGTGTTTTAGTAACAGCCCCTTTTCGTAGAGCAACTTGACCAACGAATGCGCAATGGTTGGTCGATACCGGCCCGGCGCCAACTCCCGCGCCAGGGCGTAGAAAGGCTGCGGGTTTTCTCTGAAGAAGCTGATATCGAACACGGCTTCGGGATCGGGCAGGTCCAGAAAAGCCAGATTGGCATAGATACCGGTGTCTGGCGAACGAAAATCGGGGATTCCCGCTGAGGTGCTGATACCTGCGCCCACCTATATCCATTGCATGCCTTGGTAAGCATTTGAACAGCAGAAGGGGGAAAAAATCTATATATACATACCATCACCACAATCCGTCGCACATCTTTTTCGCGGATGTACTTGGCCACTGCCTCCAGAGTGCGAGCCTCCAGAGCGGATGGAGGCGTCGCATCGTCTATCAGCGTGGAGGATTCGTTGCCCATTTTGCGAGGCAGTCGGCCGGATCGAGGTCGGGTCGTCAACGACGACCAATGCTGGCGGTTCTGGAGATTATCGAGGTTGTAGGGGGGAGAGGGTGATATTCTAGGCAGAGTTGAATATATTAATAGTATTAATGACAAGACACCAAGGCAATTGAGACCAGTCGAGTTGGAAATCGCGCAGGAAGAACGACAGAAAACGCGGATGACGTCGATCGGGATTGCCGAAAATGGTAGTTGGTGCCTGAGGTGTCTGTCATACCAATATAGAAGACAATGAGAAATGATGAGAAAGAGAGAGAATAGATAATGAAAGAGACAAGAGATAAAGAGAAAAGAGATATACAATGAGAGATATACAAAGAAAGAAAGGTCTCTTACTCTACTCTCTCGTTGGTGTCCACCGCCTGCCTCTTCCAGCAACTCGCCAGCTTGCCGCTTCTTCCTCGAATCGCCTCACTTTCTTTCTCTCTTGCTTATCTCTTCACGTTGATCGCGCTTCTTCCCTTCCCCCTCAGTGGACAATGTCCAACTCTACCCCCGTCAATGGACATGTCATAATCCCGTCATCTGCCTCCGCTGTGCATCCCGCCCCGGATGTTTTCAACGCTAGCTCTGTCGCCGAGATCAAGTCCACTTTGTCCCACCTACACCAACAGGAAGCCTCCGTGACCGCCCGTCTAGATGCTCTCGTAGCCTCTCAGAAGGATTTCTCACGCGAGCTAGGCCGATTGGACCTGCTGCGGGCCAACTTGGGCTCCCAGACCAGCACCACCCGCTCTCTCAGCCATGGCATGCTCTCCTCCGCCGCTGAAACCGCGGATCGTATCTCGAGCGCCGTCCGCCGCTTGGACTTGGAACAATCCCGGGTAAAGGCCACATTGGAGGTGGTGGAACAGGTCTCGGAGCTCAAGGCCTGCGTCCTGGGGGTGGCGGGCTCCATGGGGGCGCCCCAGGACTGGGAAACCGCCGCCAGTTACTTGAACCGCGCCTCCAAGATTCCGTCCGACGTGATCCATGGCTCCTTCGCGGCCGAGATGGTGCCCACGGCCGAGGTGCCGGATCCGCCAAATGTTACTCTTGATAGTGCGGCCGAGTCGCTCTGTGGCCTGTTCTTGCGCGAGTTCGACAAGGCCGTCAAGGAGGCCAATGGCGCTAAGATCACCCGCTTCTTCAAGCTGTTTCCCTTGATCGGTCGCTCCGAGGTTGGGCTCGACGTCTATGGCCGTTACGTCTGTCAGGGAGTGGCGTCCCGGGCTCGAGGCAATCTCAATGCCGGAACCACTGCTCAGGCCAAAGATGGCTTCTTCTACGCCAATGCCCTGACCAAGTTATTCGAGCATATCGCCCAAATAATCGATGGCCACGGGGGGTTGGTGGAGCGACATTATGGCCCCAGGAAGATGAACCGTGTTATTGAGCGTTTGCAGCTCGAGGCGGATGTCCAGGGTGGGATCATCCTGGACACCTGGAGCGACGAAAGACATGTAGACCGCAGACTGACGGATATAAAATCATACGCATTTACTTTCCTGGTGCAGAGCTTCCTACCTGCCCAGCGGAGCGCTACGCCTCGCTCCAACTCCCCGGCCACCCGGGATAGTGCCTCGGGGACGGCCGAGGATGACGGCGTGGATATGAAGGAAATTGATGGACTCCTGAATGAAATGGCCGTAATGCTTGGCCGTTGGTCACTGTACTGTCGATTCTTGGCTGACACATGCAATGTAAGTCCTCCTTGCTTCTCTCCATAATTTCCAGTGCGCTGACAAGCTGAAAGGCCCCGGGAGACGACAATCAAACTACACGGCCTCGATTCCTGCAAGAGTCTGCTCTGATGAAGAAGATTAATGACCGACTAGTTGCCCCCTTTAACGCCATGACGACCTTTTTCTTCCGACGATCGGTCGAGAAGGCCTTCCAGCTGGATGAGCAACCTTCCGGCCTGACACTGAACCCGCAGAACCCCTTGAAGGCTGATCCGCCCCATATCACCTCTGCGGTCGATGATATCATGTACATAGTGAACAAGGTCTTGCAGCAATCACTGGCGACCTCGCAAATCGCCGTGGTCACCAATGTAGTCCCCACGCTGTCCCGGGTTCTGGGGTCCGACTTTATCGGCATGACGCAGAGGAAAATGCGCGATGAATGCTACCCGCGAGCTTCCGTCCAGGGAGGCCAGCCGCCGGAACATATGGTCATCTCCTTTCTGGTCTTGATCAACAATCTGGATGTGGCCGTCGACTACGTCCGGCGCATCGTGCAGAACAATACCGAAACGAAGAAGACAGCGAGCCCCGACGGTGAGATAGAGGACACCGATCCACTGCGCTCCCTGTTCCCAATTCCTGCCGAGGCGGCCCTCACGGCACAGACGCTGCAGACGTTTTCCTCCTCCTTCGAATCCAAGGTCACCGATCTGCTGTCCGATGGCATCCAGGTCGTCTTCAACAATGTGGTCAAGCAGCGTCTGCGACCCATCCTCGCCGACGCATTCCGTGACATTGAATACCAACCGGGGGATGACAGTGACCCCACCAGCGCTGCATATTCCGAGTACGACCACCCCGAGGAGGACGCAGACGACGACGCCACGACGCGGGCCGAACTCGTCCGTCCGCGCTTCGCCGCCAGCTGGACCGAACTTCTCCTCCCGCTATGTCGTATCCTCACCACGTCGGCCTTCGACCGTCTGCTGACTGTCACGGTGGCGTACCTGGCCCGACTGTTAGAGAAACGACTGTGGTCGTACCACGGCCGGATCAATGCTCTGGGAGCCACGCGACTCGAGCGGGACGTATCGGGGGTGGTCAGCGCCGCGGTGGACATTGGTGGCACGTACGGTGCGCCGGGACGATACCGACATCGCGAGGCCTTCGCACGGTGTACGCAGATGGCTTTGGTGATGGGGATGGACGAGGACGAATGGGAAGATGCCGTGCGAGGAGGGGAAACCGCCGAGGTGGTGGATAAACTGAGCCGGGAGGAGCGAACGCGGATCCGGGCGATGGTGCGACGATATGGCGAGCAGTGAAGAAAAGAAGGAATATATCGCATTGTAAATTTGAGTATCGATAGATCTTTCTATAGCACTATAGCACGTACATATATATCTTTCTATAACACGTACATATATATCTGCGCGATAACCCCTATCACAGGCGATAGGAAACAAAAGTTACAGATTCCAAATTCTAGCCCTACGATAGAATGTAAACCAAATAGTTAAGAGGAATGAGCCTTCAATCTATGCACGTGGTATCTGAAAATCCTAAACCGAAAAATAATCCCCCACCGAGAAGCGACTATATACAATCCCGTCGACAGCCGAAAGGATAAGGAAAACAACTCCTATCCCAAGCAAACCCAGAAAGACAGACAGGTATAAGATAATATATTAAGAAAGGTGGCTCAGCCAAACGAAGACCAAAGAAACGCTGGGTATTTCAAAAAAAGAAAAAAAAAAGGCACAATACGAAAAGGGAAGGTGAAAAAAGGAAATGATCATGACTGCGTCTTTTCAGACATAGGCTGGGCGGTCTCTTCCTCCGTCGGGTGTTGTGGTGTCGGAGCCATCTTGATTTCTTGAATGCCAGAATCGCCTTCGCTGCAGCCACGACTATCGATACCTGCGGGGGGTTGTCCATCCAACATCATTTCGCTGTGCTCGCCTATCCCGTACCGCGCCGCTGCAGGGATGTGATGCCCATCCTCGAGTTGGTCGTGTTTCTGCGGCGTCCAGGCGAGGTAGTCGCGGCGGACTTCGACATAGTCGTAGGCGAATTCGCCCAGTTGGTCATCATCCATGCCCAGCAGTTCGGCCTCCTCAGATGCCCGGAGCTTCAAGCCGGGGATGGCATTGATAGCGTATGCAATGATAGCGGATACGACGAACGAATAGGCGCTGGCGGCGCAAATGAAGGCGATTTGAATATAGAGTTGCTTATAGTTGTGGATCACCCATCCACCGCTCCCACTCCCGGTGTTCACTCCGTCCAGACCAACCACTGCGTCGTCCGCGAAAAGGGCGTTAAAGATCAGGCCGACAATGCCAGCGACACCGTGCTCAGCAAACACATCCATCGAGTCATCTATCCGGATCCAGTATTTCACTAGAAGTGAGGGTTAGTCAATCGATCCATGCACAATCTTGAATCACATTGTTAGAGCGTACCCTTGGTTGCATAGTTGCATACAATTCCCGTCACGATACCAAGGATGACACTCGCCCAGGGAGTGATAAAGCCGGATGCTGGAGTCGCCGCGACTAGACCAGAGATTGTCCCAGAGCACCAGCCGACCATGGACCATTTCCGAGCCAAACGCCAATCGAGAACCACCCAGCTGATGGAGGCAAAGGCCGCAGTCAAATTCGTGTTCCAGCAAGCGATGACGGCACGGAGGTTAGCACCAAAGGCCGAACCACCGTTGAATCCCAGCCATCCAAACCAGAGGAAAACGGTGCCCAGGAGAATGAGGGAGACGTTGTGCGGGCGGAAATTCAGCATCATACGTTCCTGGCGGCGACCCAGGACCATCGAGTAGGCCAGGGCAGATAAACCGGACCCGATTTCGACTGGCCCACCACCGGCATAATCTAGCACACCGAATTTGACGGCCCAGCCGTTCTTACTCCAGGTCCAGCAGGCAAGGGGGCAATAGACAATTGTAGCCCAGATGAAGACGAACACCATGGCGGGAAGCAGGCGTCCACGTTCCGCGACCGCTCCCATGATAATCGCTGCCGTCACTGCGCAGAATTGCATCTAAAAGGGCGTGACGTTAGCGAGGGCCAGGAGGGACAGGAATTCATATCCTTTCGATAGCCCATACCTGGTAGAAAGCATACAGAAGGTTCGGCACTAGGGGAGAACCGGGGCTTGGATCCGCCAGAGTCTTCATCAACCCGAAATTACGAAGGTTGCCGATGTACCCGTTGGTTGCGGTAGGAGAGAAAGCGAGCGAGTAACCCCAGAAGTACCATTGGAACGTGACGACGGACAGAGAGGCCATGCAGGCCCAGATCATACTGAGGGCGGATTTTCGACGAGCAAGACCGGAGTATAGGAAACCGAGACCGGGAATCATGACCATGACCATGGCGGAGGCCACAATGATGTATGCCTGATCCCCCGGTTGGAACCATTTGTTCAGATTTTCCATTCCTAGAGGGAAGCAACCGTTAGTCTGGGGGAATTTTGGCATGCTGCACAAATACTCCAATGCCAACACGTACTTGAATCTCCTCCTATGTCGTTGGTTGCCAGCTGATCATAGTTAGAGGGGGCACCCGTCCAGTTGTAGGAAGCATAGTCTGGAGCGAAGGGGGCTTTCCCTTCTGATGCCATAGCGACAATGGAAGTCGATTCGGGTGAAGACAATGGTCGTAGGCACAATCAGAGCTCTGGTCCCGCAATGTCAACGTCAACAGGCGCGGAGACGCGTAGATCAGGCGGGAAGAGAGGTCAAAGGCAGCAGAAGTTATGTGGTCCGCGATACCCTGCTATTCCTGGCTCGGAAAGGGGAATGTCGGGAGGGAGAAAATAAGGTCGTCGGCGTGTGGAGAAAAAAACCGCAGTGTACGGGGTAGGGTCCAGACAGTATATAAAGAAACACCAGGGAGTAGGAGGTAAATCTAGGTAAGGGACTTAGTCACGGAGTACGAGAGTCGACTCCGAGAAGGAACGATAATCGATCGGGGCAGAAGAATGCTGGACGAAAGGGCGCAGGAGGGGGGGAAAAAAGACGATAAGTAATAATAATACTAATAAAAAAAATAATAGATAACAGGACGTGAAAAATCAAATCGAATAAAACAAACTACATCTCTCCCCTGCCAATCAAAGAGTTGTCGAGAGAAAGTCCCTCGTATCGTCACCACTGCCCATTGTGTATGGTTTCTCCATTCCCCATCCGGGCCAAGACCGCATGCGGAACCGAAATTGAACTCCTTAGAAGTGAAGAGGGGGAGACATGGTGGAAAGTTTCATGGGGGATGGGTATCTGCTGGATCCATTTTCTTCCCCTCTCGCACTAGATAGAAGGGTTCTGCACCTGTATTTAAATCTACGTCTCATCTGCTCCCCCCCGGAGATTCGAATCTACTATCTCTAGCAGCCGAGATAGATGATAACCCCAAGACTGGGGGGTGACACTATTACTTCCGGAAGAAGAATGCAGCCCTTATCATCCATCATTTCTCTGAGCTCATCGATATCGCCCGAACGATTGGCTGTGAGGTCCCGATAAGGCCCTGGGCGCCACCGGCCACCAAGTGGGCCCGACTCCCCGGATCCGGTCTAGTTCAGCCTCTGCGATCTCCATGATACTGATAACGTTCAGATGGTCCAATCACCTCCTCCCTGATTCTCCCGCGTCGATTTCGGGACTTTCAGGGAATTCCGCATTGCTCCTTGCCCCCCCGAAATCGGCCTCGGGATGCTTTCATCGGCATGGTCTGGCTGTCTTGGCAGCTGCTAAGCTTGCGGAATATGGAGTACCAGGGAGTACTCTATAAGGATGCATGGGGCCAAGTAGCAGTACATCCAAGGTAAGCCTGTACCTAGTACGTGAAGAACAGATTGTAGAATGTAGAGACCACAACGGTCTGTCTCTCCAACAATACTCTGTATACCTAAGGATTTTATAATTAGTTCTTTCAACTTGTGACTACCCCATAACTCATGTAGTGGAACTCCGCCAAGTCCATCTGCCACTAGTATCTACTGTACTCCGTATCTATCTCTGATAATACCAAAATAGAACTCGCTTAGAGTCAGTGGTGAACGTTAAGGGCCCTGTCAAAGAAATTGCAGAGTTTATTGCTAATATCAGTATAGAACTAATTTAACAAGGTCTTTCTACAAGCTCTACTGTTTCTAGTTGCCTACTGACCCTCAGGTACAGATGCCGACAAAGACATCGTTCTATCTAATTATACCCCGCACCTCAATGTGTATATACGAATCTATATCAAAACCAAGATCTTTCACCAAAACACAGATAATTAAACATTCACACTATATCCCGCCCCCACAGCCCTCCGCCGTTTCATCATCTGGTAGAATTTCCGGGCCTCGTCTACCCAAAACACCGTGCTCGAAATGCACAGCAGCTTTAACAAATGCGCCAGATTGAGGGCTTCGGTCTGGAAGATTCGTTGCAGGAAGGGAAGGTAGATGACACACGCTTGTCCGGCAAGAGACCCGAACACCGCGTAATTGAACATCTTGTTTCCAAACAGAGAAATCTCCCCGCGGAGCACCGACTTGCCCTCGCTGCGGCAGGCCAGCGCATTGAACATGTCAAAGAGCACGAAGCAGGTAAATGTCATGGTCGTATCATGCGCCGTTACCACCCGGGTCCGCTTGCCTGGCATAACCCCGTCATCGATATCGCCCATCTCGTAAACATAGATGGCAAGAGTACCCAGCATAATCGTCAAAGCTGAAGTAACCACCCGTTGAATGAGCGGTTTGGTAAGCACCCGCGCCGTCCTGGGCCGCGGAGGCCGGCCCATGATAGACGGATCAACTGGCTCCACGCCCAAGGACTGGGCCGGAGGGCCGTCCATGAGAATATCTAGGGACGCATGTGTTAGTAACTGGAGATCGGAAAAATGTATCAACAATATCAAGACTCACTGATCCAAAGAATTTGCATGGCATTGAGCGGGTTCTTGAATCCGAGAGCGGTACTCAACAACACAAGACTCAAGGCGGCAACACTGGTGCTGAGCTGGAATGTAATAAAGTTCTGAATATTATAGAATATCCCCTTGCCCTGTTCAATGGCGCGGAGTATAGTCGAAAAGTCGTCGTCGGTCAAGATCATGTCTGCGGCCTCCTTGGCAACATCAGTGCCTAGTTTGCCCATGGAAATGCCAATGTCTGCTTTCTTCAGCGCCGGTGCATCATTCACACCATCCCCCGTCATGGCCACTACGTCGCCTCGGGCCTGCAGTGCACGCACGATCTTCATCTTGTGCTCCGGACTGGTGCGTGCAAAAATTGAAACGGAGGATATGGCTTGCGTGAGCTCCTCCGTGCTCATGCGATCGATGCTCTCCCCACTGAGGACAGACCGAGAACCCGGAACGTCACTGACGGGCATCCCGAGCTTCTTGGCAATGGCAACGGCTGTGGTCTCTGCATCTCCAGTGATCATAATGACTCGCACTCCCCCGGCCATTAGGCGCCGGATGGACTTGTGAACATTCTTTCGGGGAGGATCGTTCATTCCTACGAGCCCAGAGAAGACCAGTCCGGTATACCGATCATCGTCGTCACCCTGGCTGGTTCTCGAAGTGGGTGTGCCGGATCTGCTACCAAATGGCCTTCCCTTGGATGAATCTCGTACTGCCCCACTCGCGAAAGCCAGGACTCTCAGGCCTTCCGATGCCATGTGATCGGCTGCCTGTCGAACTGTCTGGCGTCGTGGCTCATCTAAGATAACTTCGCGACCGTCCTTGGTTAAATAGGTATCACAGCGCGCCAGCACCTGCTCTAGGGCTCCCTTAATATAAGCAACATGATTGGTCTCGCTGGAGGTGCCATTTCCAATGATGACGCCCATCCATTTGCGTTCGGAGCTGAATGGAGTCTCGGCGACGCGAGCGCTAATCCGATCGCGTACGTCGTCTTCGCCGAAAGAGTCTAAAAGATCGAGGATAGCAACGTCAGTGGGTTGACCAACCCACCTGCTCCGGATGGATCCAGAAGCTCTATCGTCAGTGGAGGACAGCACGGCGGCAGAAGATGCACTAGCAGGAGAGTTTGCGTTTACGCGTGACAACCTGGCATTATTGGCAATATTGCCAACGCGCAAAACCGTTCGCGCTGCAGGTCCTGGTGCCAATGAAGTGATATCGTTGTGCACTTCAAATGGCTCGAGACAATCGAAGTGCCACATTTTGGTGACAGTCATATGGTTGAGCGTGAGGGTTCCTGTTTTGTCACTGCAGATCACATTCACGGACCCCAGAGTCTCGACACTTGGAAGCCTTCGCATGATGGCCCCTCTCTTAGCCATGCGCAGCACACCTAGAGCGAGGGTGACCGTCACAATGATTGGGAGTCCTTCTGGAATTGCTGCAACAGCGAGCGAAACACCAATGGTGAACATTTCGAGAAGTTTCCGACCTTGCAGTAACCCTATCACCACGATCAAAGCGATAACGCCGAAAGAAACGTAGCTCAGTTCTTGCCCCAGACGGTCCATTGAGAGCTGTAGCGGTGTCCTTGGACTTTCAATCTCCTGCAACGATGCTGAAATGCTGCCAAATTCTGTCCTTGCACCGGTGCCAATGACAATTCCCTGGCCATACCCTGAGCGGACCAAGGTGCCCATGAAGGCGATATTATGTTGCTCATTTAAACGGATATCAGCTCCCACAGCACCACTGGCCGGTGCATCGTAAAACGGTGACCGAGGAGGTTTCGTGGAGATACCCTTTAGACTCCGAATGGCGTGGGCCATTTTAGCCACCGGTTCGTTCTCCCCCGTCAGATTCGATTCGTCGATGGTTAGGTCAGTAGCAGCAGTGATTCTAATATCGGCCGGAATGCGGTCCCCAACGGTGAAAAGAACCATGTCTCCCGGCACTAATTCAGTGGCAAGAACAGTGGTGGAGGCCTTGACGGCGGCCGAAGCAGAAGCTGGACTCTTTCTACTCAGCTCCTGTAATTCCACGTCAGACTCGGGGGCGGCAGGAATGGAATTGTCCAAGGGAGGGGCGTTCCAATGGGGAACATGGCGGATCAGATGCGCATGATGCGGCACTAGGCGGCTCAGTGCCTCCAGGGACTTTTCCGACCGATATTCCTGGACAAACCCAACGGTAACGACGATAGTAACGGCGAGGGTGATGCTGACAGCGTCATCATAGTTGCCCATGAGAAAGGAAATTGCCGCCGACGCCAGAAGAAGTAGGATCAAAGTCTCCCGAAACTGCTTGAGAAACCGTAGCCACAGGGGCTCCGGCTCTTCATGAGGCAATTCATTTGGTCCACCCCGTATCAAGCGTATCTCCGCTTCCGCCGGGGTAAGTCCATGAATAAGAGAGGTTTGTAGGCGTTCTGCGGTTTCTTGCGGGTCTAATAGTGCATAGGTGGAGGTTGAAGTCTGTTCAGGACGCTTCACGTCAGCGACAACGTCGAAGATGGCAATTTTGAACGGTGCGGGATCCAGGCTCCTAGACTTACCGAGGGTGACGACGGATTGGAGCGCACACCCAGCGTAGCTGTGGACGGAGGTCTTAACTCGGAGGCCTGGGCATTATGCAAAGGTAGTGCCGGCGTTGCGGACCTTGACATCTCTCATGCTTTGTCGAACCAGGGACCTGTTAAATCCGGCTCACAGCTGTTATCATCCCGTCCGAAAAGGGATAATAGCGTAATGGTGGGAAGGGGGGAATTTTCCAAAAAAAAAAAAATAAATAAATAAAAAAGGAGGGAGGTGGGAAAAAGGATTCAAGAATGTTGGGAGAGCGAGACTGCCAGTAGACACGTTCTCAAACGCGAAGCTGCATCAGTAAGATTAAGTACTGAGTAGCTAAGATGGACACTAAGGCAAGTGGAAACAAGGCCCTGCCGCGAGGGTCTAGAGAGAGACCCCGGCTGGACGGTCACTCTGAACACCGAAAAGGCAATGATAACCCCAATGGGCTTCAGGAGGATCAGCAGAGAGCAACCATGTAATGAATGAATGAATGAATAGGACGTGAGTCTTAGGAAGAGAAGTGATGTCTTTGGAGATCGAGATCTGGACACCTGACATTTTGCTGATGATGCTTTGCCTTTTGCAGACTAGCACCGGCGACTATATTAATCCGCCCGGTCCTAATTGGGCCTAATACACCCCGTGATCTGTTGTGTCTTAGTCAGTCAGGATACTTCACGTGATGAGACAACAGCCAATCAGCAGGCCCCAGCTTTCCTCGTTGCGGCTGGGCAACCACCTGATTATTAGATAATGCAGGAACTTCCGCCGCCAGACGCGCTCCCTTTTCGCTGTTTCTCCCACCAACCTCCATAACTTGGTTGATCCCAACCACCCCCCTTCCTTCCGACTTGCGAACTCCGTGGATACGCCTGCATTCGTCTCTACGTAATCGCCTGGAGGTTACTGTCTAGTGACTCTTCTGGACATTTGTTTTGATCGCGCCGTTCTCTCTCGAAACGAACCCGTAGGGAGGCGAAATACTGATCCTTTTGTTGTCGGAATACCGCGTCATCAAACTTGCGTTGCCAGGGCCTCCTGCCACACACCACCCCGCATCGGGCGGGCTGTTTTACCTGATACTTTCTTGAATAGTTGTTGCTCTCATTCTTCCTTGTTCTTTTTTATTTTTTGTTCCTTTTTGCGTGTTCGTTTAATCTCGCTTCGGCCACCATGTTCTATTCCGAGACCCTTCTGTCGAAGACGGGGCCACTGGCCCGCGTTTGGCTGTCGGCCAACCTGGAGCGCAAGCTTTCCAAATCGCACATCTTGCAATCGGATATCGAAAGTAGCGTGAGTGCCATTGTGGATCAAGGACAAGCACCCATGGCTCTGCGATTGAGTGGTCAGTTGCTGTTGGGTGTGGTCCGCATCTATAGTAGAAAGGCGCGCTATCTATTGGATGATTGCAATGAAGCACTGATGAAGATTAAAATGGTATGATAGTTCACCCCCGATCAATTCTTTTGCCTCCGAGGGATATATGCTAACATGAACTACTCTAGGCCTTTCGGTTGACCAATAACAATGACCTGACCACTACCGTCGTCGCGCCAGGTGGTATTACACTGCCTGATGTGCTTACCGAGTCTGACCTATTCATGAACCTGGATTCTTCCTTGCTGCTGCCTCAAACCCTCCACTTAGAGCCGGAGGGCAAGCAGCCGGGATCGTCAATGGATTTTGGAAGTCAGCTTCTCCCTGACAGTAGTTTTCGGCGCTCTGTCTCCCAGGAGCCCGTACGTCTCGAAGATCATACTTTAATTGACCTTGATTTGGGTGAGGACGAGACGCCGTTGGGTCATGATTTCAGCATGGAAGTCGGGCGAGACGCCCCGGCTCCTCGACCGGTTGAGGAAGATCTCTTCAGCGATGCCGGGAAGTTCAATGATGTCGATCTGCCTCTGGATCTCGGTGAGGATGATGCGCCTTTGGATAAGATGGATTTGGGCAACGACGGTCCTCAGGACACTCTCCTGCAGGCGGATGATACGATGGATTTTGGTGGCGATGAAGGGGGCATGGCGCTCGATGTTGAGCACCACGAATCGGATCGCGAATCGGTTCTCACTAATATCGCGGATGAAGAGGTGAACAAACTCATACAGCACGATAGAACTTTCCAGGAAGAAGAGGAAGGCGACGAGGAGCAGGAAGGTGCGGTTGCCTTCCAACACGCGCAGCGCTCCAAACGACGGAAGGTCGAGACCTTGATGGAGGCCGATGTGAAAATTGACTACAAGGGCAAAGCCATTAAAGAGCTGCATGACAACCGCTCCAGTATCATGAAGGAGACATCTTATCTGCCTCGCGACCCCGTCCTTCTCACCCTCATGAACATGCAAAAGAACGGCGACTTTGTGTCGAACGTGATGGGCGGAGGCCGTGGTCGTGGCTGGGCCCCAGAGCTTCGTGATCTGCTTTCGCTCGACGCCGTGAAGAGGGCCGGTGAACTCAAGAGAAAGCGCGACAGCGGCATTTCCGACATGGATATCGAAGCAGTCAATGCCCCTGCGTTGGAACTTGGCGAAGAAGAAGCGATCGTGCCGGTCGACGAAGGACTCGGACTTGACTCGACGCTTAATCAACGGTCCGAAATTGAATTCCCCGGAGACGAGGAAGACCAAGGCCTTCGCATGAGCGATGACGACGGAATGAACCAGCCACTGGACGACTTTGACGATACCATCCAACCGGCTGACAGCGGCCCAGTGTCAATTGGTACCAAGCATGCCGTTCACATCCTCCGTGACCGCTTAGGTGAGGCGGAGCAGAAGAGGAGCGTGCGGTTCGAAGACCTTCTGCCTGAGAAGAAAGCGTCGAAGGCCGACGCGACCAAGATGTTTTTCGAGATTTTGGTGCTCGCCACCAAAGACTCTGTGCAGGTCGAACAACGCCCTGATACTGTGGGCGGACCCCTTAAGGTCCGTGGAAAACGCGCTCTCTGGGGCTCGTGGGCTGAAGAGACTACCGGCGGAGAGTCTGTCGACCAATCCACTGCGGTGGCAGCTTAAGTGATCCACGATGGTGCCTTTTACTAATCTATGGGGGTATTTAGTTTTTTTTGTGTGTGTGTGTGTGTGTGTGTGTGTGAGACCGGATGATTCTGTATAGTTGCATGCCTTCTTCTCTCTCTTTTTTGGCTTTCATCTTCCGCTTCTTCGTTTACTCTGGCGGGAGTTTAACTTTGGGTGACTGTTTTATGTTTGGATGCGGGTCCTTGTTTGTTTATTTAATGAACTGATGGAGTTTGGGGAGTCACACTTTGGGATTGAAAAGGAGGACTATTAATTGATTGATTGTTCTATGTTTTTTGGGCTGGACCTTGGACACGAGGTCCGTTGTTGGCCCTGGGGCGAATATAGGCCGGATGATTAGGTAGCCTTGTTCTAGTATTATAGAAATCAGGACCTTTAGCAGCAGAGATGCAACATTCAAATATGCCGTAAATTAATAGTGAGAGTACATACAAGGGATTCGCTGACACCTGTCATCGGCACGTGGTCGCGGGAGAAATTCTGTCCACTCGGCTTTATTTCCTTGTTATAGTTCTTCTGGTGATATGAATTCGCATCATCACCATAATGAGTTGACGAACAAGTTAGGAAGTATCACTCTTCATCAGTCTGGATCCATTACTCACTCAGCTTGGCTAGACCCAACGAGGCCGAGACCAAGGATCGTGATCAGCATAGATCCATCCGACTCCGGAAGAGCGTCACAATGACTGAAAACCCGGAAATGCTCTCGAAGTTGGCAAATTTTCCTTCCTTCAACATACCCTTCGACGTTGTATCATGTAGTGGGTCTTGATACCTTCTTTCCCTCTTATTAGTGCCCATATTCTTCCCACGGATTTAAATCGTTTCCCTTTTTTACTCTCTTCTCTTTTTTCTGCTTCTGCTGGGCTCTGGGGCCTTGTCGCTGCAGGTGATCTGCTTTGTTGTATTGGACATCGACTGGCTATGAGCTGGTAGCACCCTCTTTCACTGCACCTATAGTAGCGCATCGCTATTACAATCGCGACGGCAAAAGTGAGAGTCATTGTGCGGAAGAAGGCATAGGATACTCGGGCCAATTATGTTGGCAACGCAGCCGGAGGATCTTCCCGCTGGCCAAGCTGTCAACTCTGTCCTCAATCCACAACGACGATCCACTGATGACGAGTCGAGTGATGTCGGTGCTTTTGACCCGGAGAAGTTTGACGAGGCGAGCACTTACGCGCCAATAAGTGCCCCTCTAGCCGCCAATGATGAGCGAATACAGAGATTACATTTGGCTTCTTCACGGTCCGTTGAACGCAGTTGGTCCCTGAATGATGGATATAGCTGCCACACGGCAGATGAAGAGGCAGGGGAGAAGCTCCCCGCCGAAGAACAGGGGAAGGGCGGAGATGATTTATCCGCCTTTATGGTCGGATGGGACGAAAACGACCCGATGAATCCTCGGAACTTCAACACGCTGAGGCGATGGATGATCGTGATTATCTGCTCGATGGGTTCACTCTGTGTGTGAGTATATGGCAGTGCAACCCCGGATTCTACCCCCCCAGTGCTGATGCCAGCCCTCAAGGACTTGTACCTCTTCAATGTATACCGTTACCTATGATCAGATCACCGAGGAGTTCAATTGTTCTCGGTTGGTTGCGACGTTAGGGTTGTCATTCTTCATATGGGGGCTTGGTAAGTTCGGGCCATGTGTGCGCGAGGATATGAGTAAAAATGGACTGCTAAATAGATTGTCTGAAGCGGTTGGTCCGTTATTTCTAGGGCCATTGTCCGAGGTCAGTATGTCTTTTGACATCGTTGACATTTTCATCGCTGACTAGGAAATAGTTCTACGGGCGAAGATATATTTATATCATCTCATTCACACTCTTCTTAATTTGGATAATTCCGTGTGCCGTGGCTCAAAATATTCAGACAATGATCATATGCCGCTTTTTCAATGGCATTGCAGGAAGCGCGTTTCTTAGCGTTGCCGGTGGTACGGTGGGGGACCTTTTTTGCTCGTCATGAGCTCAGTGCGCCAATGATGCTCTACACTGCTTCGCCTTTCATTGGCCCGGAAGTAGGACCATTGTACGTTCTGACCCGAACTATTTGCCGGGAGCTTGTTTACGGTGGCTGACCGTAGATCTCTAGGGTTGGTGGATTAATAAATCAGTTTACTACATGGTACGTCTTGCTGGAAGACCTTCATGGGAGCCAAAGTTGATCTAATTACTTTCCTGACTTTAGGCGCTGGACGTTTTACGTACTTCTTATCTGGACGGGTGTATTGCTCGTTTCGATCATTGCTTTTGTCCCCGAAACCTATCATCCTGTGTAAGTGAAATTTCCCAGCGCTACAAACAATGTGAAATGCGTATTGACGGAGGTCTGGACAGGCTTTTAAGACGTAAGGCACAGAAATTACGACAGGAAACAGGGGACGACCGCTGGGGAGCTCCCATCGAGAAATTGAATCGCTCTGTCGCACAGACGGTCCTGCGGTCGATCTATCGACCTATGCTGCTTCTTGCGCTGGAGCCTATGTGCTTGAATCTTTGCGTATTCTCGGCCATCCTTTTGGGTATACTCTATCTCTTCTTTGGCGCCTTCCAGTTAGTGTTTGGCAACGTATATGGCTTTATGCTATGGCAGCGCGGTCTTTGTTTCCTGGGCCTCTTTGTGGGGATGATCCTTGCTATCCTCTCGAACCCCTTTTGGCGCCACATTTACCAGCGCCTGGAGAAGGACCATGAGAGGAGGGTTGGGAAAGTCGACGACTTCCAGCCCGAGTGGCGGCTTCCTCCAGGTACGTTTGCCCGTTTGGTCCTTGGCCTATACTTAATTGTCCGGACATTTCTAACAGCGATTAAGCGATCCTTGGCGGACCCCTTGTGACGATAGGATTGTTCATTTTTGCCTGGACGGTTTATCCTCAGGTGCATTGGATAGCACCGATCATTGGCAGTGGGCTTTTTGGGGCCGGGTAAGTTTCCAACGGGACTGAGCGAAGAATTGGCGCTGATTCCATTAATTGTTGAACAACAGGACCATCCTCGTGTATTCCGGTATTTTCACCTTTTTGGTGGATGCGTATCCGACCTTTGCGGCCAGTGCATTGGCGGCCAATAGCTTTGCTCGCTCGCTGTTTGGGGGGATCTTTCCCTTGTTTGGGATCCAGAGTAAGTCTGAGAACTTGTCCGAAGCTGAGGTCAACGTGAGGATGGTTACGGCCAGTTGCTAACCGATTCATGCAGTGTACAACAACCTGGGATACCACTGGGCCACATCGTTGCTGGCCTTCTTGACACTGGCCTTGACGCCATTTCCGTATGCCCCGTGTTTCCTTCTGTCTTGCATGAATTTGCTACACCGGGACGCCAGGAGGAATGACGTGTATGAAACCGACGGTTACTGACGATCGATTGTGGATAGGTACGTCTTTTTCCGGTACGGCACTCGGATTCGGCAGAAGAGCCGATTTGCTGCACGGTAGATTTGCCGCCGACAGGTTGATATCTACTACCGTGGAGCGCTTGTTTTTAATGCCGACGAGCATGGTGATAATCCTATTGAGTGGGGACAGTGGGCCGGTCTGTCCGGAGTAAGGCAATGGAGACGACGGGTCTTCCTGAATCTGGAGAAGTCGATGTATCTCCAGAGTATGTCATTACTCCCCACGCTGACATAGATATAATATGCAGATATACAACCAAAGTCCTAGCAAAAGCATGACGAAACGCTGCGATCCGGCCCTCCGTTGCTCTACTCCGTACGTGCATACTACTAGTGACGACCCCCTCAGGGGTCGTCATGTTTACTGGCTGGAAGCAGCCCAGATTCGAAGCCCCATCACAGGAAGGTCAGCGCACCAGCCAAGTGAAGAAGGGGGGTAACTACCTCCTACCTCATCCGAGGTAGGGAGAGTGGTAGGGAAGAGGATGATGCCTTGAATGTCAGTGCACCAGAGAAATATAGCCGAGGCACTTCCCGATTGGGCAAGACGGAGGGAGACGGAGGGAGTCAGGCGTCGACCCGGAAAGACCCGAGAGGCGCGTTGAAGCGTCGAAAATGGCGCATTCTTAGTCAAGGATTAAAAAATAATATAATATAAAATTAATATTATAATACTATTATTATATTAAAAAAAAGAAAAAAAGAAAAGAAATCATACACGTGGAATACTCAATATTGGGGGAATCACAAGCCAACATGTGAGATCGATCCCTGTAGTGTATAGGTTGTATGTAACTACTAGGTAGTATATACTACTAGAGAGTATAGAAAGTATCAATGGATGGACACGCGACTCAATTCATTTCTGTCATGACTTCGTTCTTCGCTCTTCGCTCTTCGTTCTGTTTCATCCCCTCCCCTCTTGGTCTTTCAACCAGATATTCTCGGTTTCCCCGCAGTTCCAGCGTTTCTGGCGCTCCACTCGCTTGTCATTGAATCCAAAAACGAGTCCCAAATAAGGATCTTGCAAGTGATAGGAAAAGAGGGAAATAATAAATGGAAAAAAAATCCAAAAAATCTCGCGTGACTAAAATCTTCCTGCCAATTTTCTTAGTGTTCATTTCTCGCCAACCAACCAACCAACCGTCAACAGAAATAAACGAACAAAAAAAAAAGAAAAAAGAGGGAAAAGAGAAAAAGCCCTCAACGAGAAACTTCATCCATAATCAAAAGAAATAAAAATAGGTGGCCGCCTCGATATTATTCCATTCCGTCCATTCGCATCGCTTTGCATCGATTCCGCTCTTCCTACTTTGCCTACTTCCTTACAACACTCCCTCGGTCCTTATTCTATGCCCCCAGACCGTGTCAGAACGCCCTATTTACTCCTCCCCCCAGTACAGGCGCCAAAGGGATTCCGCTCCAGCTCGTCAATCTGGATCCGTCCCAGTGTCTTGGTTCACGGTGCGACGTGGTTCTGTCCCGACTGAAACGAAGAAGACTGTGGCAAGCTTGTCGCTGCGTCAACTAAGCCTCAAAAAACGAACGAGAGAAAAAAAAAAATTCAAAAAAAAATCAAAACGAATATTCCCTCATCTCCACTCCATTTCATACACTACTGGTTCTTCGTCATCGCCCACAAGGGCACGCAATCAATCGCAATCCTTCCTGGCTCACCTTCACACACCCCTCCCTCCCTTACAGTCGACTACAGCTTTTTCATGTCGAGATGAAGGTGGAAACCCAGGAGAACGGCTCCTCGACCACATCGGTAGATCCTAGCGGGCTTGCTCAGGATGCTGCTGAGCCTCAGAAGCAACAATCTAAGAACGAGACTAATGGCGCTGAGAATACTGCGCCCGCGGAGAATGGCCAGCAGAAGTCCACCAACGCAAAGGATCCGTCCCGTCCGCGACGGAAGAAGGCACGACGGGCCTGTTTCGCCTGTCAACGGGCGCATCTGACCTGCGGTGACGAGAGACCGTGTCAGCGATGTATCAAGCGAGGGCTTCAGGATGCCTGCCACGACGGCGTCCGGAAAAAGGCCAAGTACCTTCACGACGCCCCGGACGGAGCCTTGATGCCCGGCGTCGTCGGCGGCGGCGGTGGCAACAATAATTACTACAACAATAATGCTGCGATGCGAAACAACAGCCTCCCTCTGTCGCGAAACGGTGCCAATGCTGTTAACGCGAATACGCCGCAAAACTCAGGCCCCAATTTCTACCCCAACTCCCAGTCGAGCTCCTACAACGTCTACCAAGAGAATCCCCTCCATCAGAATTCCTTTCCCTCACAGTCTCCTGTCTCGCCCACCTTCAACCTTAAAACCACCCCGACCGCGCGCCATAACAGCATGTCCTCCGTCGGCCAGCAACCGCCCTCCTCCAGCGTCGCCAGCGCCACCCCAGGCCAGAACCCGCTGGCCGGGCCATTTTTCGACCCCAGCGACCCGGCCCTCTTCAACTTCGACTTGTCCAGCATGAACTTTGAGAACCGTTATGGCGCGCTGGAGTTTGGCATGCTGGGACACATGGCGACAGGCGCCGGCGATTCGCCCAGCGACTCGGCCACGCAACGGGGGTCCATGGGGCGCAGTGGCTCCGCACAGTTCGCGAGCACCCCAATCACGGGGACGGCCGCGTTCGGCGACAGCCCCGGCGGCGGCCAGCCGCCGTTCATGTTCGGCGATCCGCTCCTCAATGAGTGGCCCGGGGGCCAATCCGCAGGCCAGCCGCCGATGACCGTGGGCGGCGGCGTGTATGCGCAGTCCGGCCCGGGGAACGTGATCCCCCCCGGACACCTGTCCAAAACCGACGCGCCCCATGCTTTTGCCATCGAGAGCGGTCCGGGGAGTTTCGCCAGTCCGCAGATGGCGACCGCGTTTGACGAGGCGACCTTTAACAACAACAGCAGCAGCAGCAACAACAACAAGCATGCGGTGCCGACGCCGTCGAACGGCCTGGCTCCGAACGGACAGCGCCCGACGATCACGACGCCCAGCCTGAAGTACTCGAGCCTACAGCAGGTGAGCGTGCGCCGACGGCCGCGGAACCCGTCGTCCATCTACGAGAACGTGAAGGAGCCGTACGCGTATACGAACCGATTCCACAACCTGACGGCGTGCATCCAGCGACGATTCCCGCCCCAGAAGACACTACAGATCGCCAAGGCGTTGGCGTCGATCCGGCCATCGTTCATCGCGACGACCAAGACGCTGAACCGAGACGACCTGATCTTCATGGAGAAGTGCTTCCAGCGCACGCTGTTTGAGTACGAGGACTTCATCAACGCGTGCGGCACGCCGACAATTGTGTGCCGGCGGACGGGGGAGATCGCGGCGGTGGGCAAGGAGTTCAGCATCCTGACGGGGTGGAAGAAGGAGGTGCTGTTAGGCAAGGAGCCGAACCTGAACGTCAACATGGGGTCCACGGGGCCTGGGTCGGGGGCGTCGTCGCGCAGTTTCACGCCGCGCAGCAGCGCCACGGTAGAGACGCCGGCGGCGCCGGGGCGGCCGCAGCCGGTGTTTCTGGCGGAGCTGCTGGACGACGATAGCGTGGTGGAGTTCTACGAGGACTTCGCCCGGCTGGCGTTTGGGGATTCGCGGGGCAGCGTGATGACGACGTGCAAGCTGCTCAAGTACAAGACGAAGGAGGACATGGAGCTGGCGGCGTCGGACGACGGGCAACGATGGAACAGCCACCTGAGGAAGGGCGGTATTGCTAGCGAGGCGGGGATGAACCAGCTGGGATTCAAGGACGGTAAAGTCGAATGCGCGTACTGCTGGACAGTGAAGCGCGATGTGTTTGACATTCCGATGCTGATTGTGATGAATGTAAGTGACTCAGTGATTTAGATGATATGACTGGATGTGGCTGATGATGATAGTTTCTACCCTGTATTTGATTTCTTTAATTTATGGGTCACGCCGGTTATGGTCTCAGGATATGGTCTTTTCTTTTATTCAGTAGGACGGAAAAATGTTGTGATTGTTGATTTTTTTTTTTTTTTTTGCCTGTCGGCATCTTCATTGGTACATACGTCAGATTCAGGGATGACTTGAAGTTCCGGTGTTCTTTTTTGCAATATCTTAATGGATGGGATGTATATATGTATAGCTGAGAAGTAAACTCAGGCAGATATCAGCAGCTATCCTCAGGCACAATATATTCCTCAGGCAGATTGACACCTTATAACTCAGGCAGCCAGGTTCCTCGGGCAGTGCACCACAGACCAATCAGCACGTGGAAATCCCCGGGGTGCTTACAGAGGAACTTCCCAAGATTAACTTGCCTTCGTTAAGTATTGCTCGTATTCATTTTCTCCTTTCTCTCTTTCTTTTCTCTCATTTATACCTTATTCTCTCTTTTCTTTCCCTCTCCTTTTCTTATATCATGAGACCCGATACCCCCCGTGATCCCGTCGCTGGCCCCGACAATGGCCCCGCCTCTCCCTTCCCCCTACGACTGTCCGGTCCTGTTATCAAAGGCTTTGGACGGGGAAGCAAAGAGGTGAGAGCCCTCGGATAGATGGGATTGGTATAAATCCTATGAATGTGACGCTAATGAATCAATTGAATAGCTGGGCATCCCCACCGCCAATATCCCCGCCGACGGTCTCGCCGACTATCCCGATCTCCAGGTCGGTGTCTACTACGGCGTCGTCGCGTTGGATCCCGCCCAGTTCGCCTATACCATCGAGCCATCGACGACGACGATTCTTCCGGCTGTGTTGAGTATTGGGTATAATCCATTTTATAAAAATACGACAAGATCGGTGGTACGTACCATCCATCCGATAGATAGAAAAACGCTCACTCAGGGAGAGAGAGAGAGAGAGAGAAAGAGAGAGACTTACAATTATAGGAAATTCACATTATGTCCCCCCTCTCGGCACCCTCACCCACGGCAAACGGCGAACCCGGCCAGGTGAAGTTCCACAAGTTACCGGATTTCTACGGCACCCGGCTGAATCTGTTGATCCTGGGGTACATTCGGCCCGAATACGACTACGTGTCACTGGAAGCGTTGGTGGAGGATATCCGACAGGACTGCGAGGTTGCGCGACAGAGTCTGCAACGACCAGCGTACGCCTGCTATCTGACAAGAGAGAAAGAGACGGAGGGAGAATCGGAGAAGGTGTCGGAGCAGCGACGGTGGTTGACGGGGTTTTAGACATCTAGATTCCATTTCCTCCTGTCAGATAGATGAATCCACGTCTCTTGCATGACCCTTGCCTTGGCGCAGCACTCGTCGACGTCATCTCCCCAAGTCATCGTTTAACCCCCTTTGGCTCTACGGAGGAGATGGACGACATCTATCATGGACCGTCTCCGGCAATACTTCCGGCGACATCGTCGCAGCATCGGCATCTCGGCCTCGCCTCGTCCAGCATCGCCGTCGCCGAGTCACAGGAAGAAGTCGTCCACCAATCAACCCCAACGGCTCTATCTGATCTCGAGCACGTCCGACTTCGATCCCAATATCATCCGCCGCTTCCGGGCGGAGGGCTTCGACGTCGAGTATCTCCCTTTCCTCCTGACCAACACGGACGACCCCGAGCGACAGCGCCGTGAACTAGAGAATCTGCTGGAAGAGCGCGAGGATGACCTCGAACCGGGCGAGCGCTATGCGGTAGTCGGTATGGATACCTTGCACTCGGTGATGAATGAAGACTGATGAGATGATCGTAGCATACCACCGACCGGCGGACCTGCTGCTGGCCTCGCATCATCTGTCAACCACCGCCACCAATCCTTTCCCTCGACTGTGTGCCCTGGTCACCTTCTACCCCGAGGCGCCCGGCAGCGCACCGCATCCAGAACTCGACAGCAACCTCATTCCGCAATCCACCACCACCGCCATCACCCACTCCTGCTACGCCTCGGTACCACTGCTCCCCATCCAGATCCACCTCGCTGGCCACCAGCCCGCCGCACTGCGCGACGAATACTACCGACACCCCACCAAGAAACGCCACCGCTGCCACCTCTTCTTCTACCCGGACTCGACCCCGGGGTTCGCCGAGCCGTCGTCCATGGCCTACGACGGCATCAGCGCGCGACTCGCCTGGGGTCGCACTCTGGATTGTCTGAAGCGAGGCTTCGGCTGGCCCGGTCGCTCCTGGACCATCTCGGAGCCCGAGTCCATCTGGGAGGAGTACTGGCGGAATCTATTCTACGACCACCAGAACGACGACGATGCCGAGACGCATGCCTCGCAGGCATTACGTCTGATGGCCACCGGCGCTGACGCAGGCCTAGCTTTACGTCCTGACCAAAACAATGACAACGCAACGGCAGAACTACATCAAACAGCATCCGTGAACTGCGTACCAACAATGATTGGCGGCACGACCCCGTCTACAATCCTCACCTTCTACACGAGACAGTTCTTCCCATCGGGCCCTCCCTCGCAGACTCTCCGACTTCTCTCCCGCACAGTCGGATCCAACCGCATCGTCGACGAGCTCCTCCTCTGTTTCACCCACACCGAGGAAATCCCCTGGTTACTTCCCGGGGTGCCGCCCACCGATCGTCCCGTGCGCATCCTCCTCGTCATGACCGTCTCGTTCGCCGCGGGGAAGATCACCCGGCATAATATCTATTGGGATCAAGCTAGCGTGCTGGTGCAGATCGGTCTGTTGGATCCCGCTCTGGTGCCGGCTGGGTTCCGTGCTACTGGTCCTAATCGGCAGGGGAAGGAGACAGTGGAGAGGATTCCTGTGGTTGGGGGGGAGGGAGTGGAACGGGTGTTGAGTTGATTTTTACATAGCATATCTTTCTAATCAATCATTTTATTCCCTTGAGTAGCCAAAACCTTCGTCTCGTAGGCTCCCTCCAATATACGTCAATATACATAGGGATATATTGCTGGAATCATATCATGTATACGCACATTAAGGGTCAAAGTATAGGTCGTAGCTGAACAATCTCCCCGCTGACCCCCCCTGCACTCTTCAACGTACGCAGACTCGCCTCCTGCGCCAGAGGAATCACCTCCTCAACTCTGCTCTCCCCCCGCGCCAATCCCGAGATCACCGCCCCCAGGAGTGTGTCGCCCGCCCCATTGACACTAACAATCTCCTCCTCCGCCAGCACCGCCGCCGGTGGGAACAACCGCATATACACGCCCCCAACCACCTCATCCGTAGGTGGGGCCCGAGCGAGTATGTACGGTGTGGAATCCGGCGACGTGAGACGCGCATCGCCGGGACGGAGAAGCTGCGTGACGAGCACTCCTTGCGAGCCCAGCTTGGTGAGGATACAAGGGATGAGTGGGAGGAGCTGGACGCTTTGCTGCGGGATCCCCTGGCTCACGAGGGAGGCTGACGTCGTCGCCACGAGTCGGTCGCTTGATCCTGACGCGGACATGCCCATCGCGTCGACGATCCGCCACCAGCCGTCAGAGTCCAGCAAGTCGTTCTCTCGCGCCGCCATGTACATGGCAGCGAGCTCATACTGATTCGGCGCAGCGAGACTGATGCTATGGTCGGGTACACAGGCAGATGGTCGGATGGCTGCCGTGGCCTTCCCGAAAAGACGGCGGCTTTTCGCCGCGGAGACGGGCTCAAAAGCCACCCGCGCCCCGTATTTTTGGGCCACGGTGACCCATTTGGCGAGCACCTCCGGGTTCCAGTTGGCATCGACGATCACCCATTGCGGCTTCGTGCGTGCGACCATGGGCTCCCAGAAACCGTCGAAATCCAGCGCTGACTCGGGTAGCTCCATGATGCCCATATCCGCCATGGCCACCACCAGATCCTTGGACGCATCATTTACGGCAACGTACTGCGCCGTCCGGGCTCCGGCCGAGGCCGGGAGGATCTGGACACCTTGGGAGGTGAGGCCCTCCGTGCGAAGGGTTGACAGCGCCGCCCGGCCACTCAGATCATCGCCAGCAACGCTGCAGAAAAGAACGGAGCTTCCCAGGTAGTGGGAGGCGATGGCAACGTTGTGGCCCACGCCTCCCAGGCTCTGCGAGATTACCGCTGGGTTCGACGTGTGGGGGGCCGGGGTCTTGGACGTCTCTCCTGTACAAGCGTAGTCACAGGAAAGGTCGATAGCAAGAGAGCCAGCAACGAGAACGTCAGCTTTGTCGAGCTCTTCAGTGATCGAGTGGAGCGGGTCCCGCTCTGCCTCTGGAGTGGCCTGGTCAGCTTGCACCGTGCGGGGAATGGCGGGCATATGTCTGCGCGGGGAGATGGTCTCGCAATTAGGGATATATGTTTTCGAGTGGAAAACTGCGCTACGTACCGTTCATTGAGAGTGTCTTCAGACTGCTCCAGTTTGGCCAGCTCCACCGCCACCATGGTAGCGCGCTTGACGTTTGCCTTGACTAAAGCGCGATTGGCCTCCACACTCTTGCCACCACTGAGTTCCTTGATTTTGGACAATACAAAGGGTGTGTTGTCACTGCCACGATGGCCCTCTGCATCGGCTTGGCGGATTGCCTCTTCAATGATGGCGTCCATTTCTAGTTTGTCAATGGAGTGTTCTACCGGCACGGGGTTGGCAAAATGCATTCCCGAGGAGAGGGGAAGCCGGGATTGGGCATCTGGATGGTTCCAGATCAGCTGGCAGGCTCGCCGAAAGCGAGATCTCTCGAGTTGCGTGACTCACAGATAATGGCCGCCGCTTCGGCCTCGTTTTGGATGACCTTGGGACTTTTGATTCCACTGTCGCGGGTGAAGAAGGCGGGAAAGTCCACTGGGCCATCACGGCCGTCTGCAAAGGTCCCTACACAGACACCCTCGGTTTCGAGGTATTCTAGCGTCCGGGGGATATCAAGGAAGCTCTTGCACCCGGAGCTCACGACCGCCACGGGGGTTCGTCCCAGCTCGGTGAGATCGGCTGTGAACGAGTCAGACCTAGCTTACGCTTCGGTCAACGCTGAACTTACCGGAAATATCCATGGAATTCTCGCCACCACGGTGAACTCCGCCTGTAGGGTAATCAGTCTCATTGCACAGTAAGAGTAGAAAGCGTTCATGCCACGTACCAAGACCACCGGTTCCAAAGACCCGGATACCAGCCATATGAGCGAGGATCATGGTACCTGACACCGTGGTGCCACCGTGCAGTCGTTTCCCCGCCATTCCCTGTGGACGGTCAGAAGCCAGGTCAACCCGTGCAGACAGGATATCAACCGACCAGGCCGCAGATGTACCCCAGATCTCTTCGGGACACCTTCCAGGCGTTTTTGGTCTCTGCCGTCGAGGTCAGCTCAATGAGCTCCTCTGCCGACAGGCCAACCCGGGCGACGCCATTGAGAATCCCAATGGTGGCGGGAATGCCGCCATTGGTTCTCACGGCGGATTCGAGCAGCTGGGCCAGAGCGACGCTCTCGGGATACGGGAATCCTAGCAGGGAGTTAGATCAATGCCACACGTACGAAGGACTAGGGCCCACAAGGCCGTACCATGCGTGTAAATGGTCGATTCCAGAGCTACGACGGGCTTCCCCGTGGCAACTGCATGACGAACCTCCTCGGAGACGGAGAGAAATTTGCTCGGGACAAGGCGGTGCCTGAAGCGTCGTGGAGGCTCCAATCGGACTGATGTCGATCTGGCACCGAGACGCACCGCAGTCCGTGAGGGTAACATGGTGAGTGAAGGAGGGAGGGAGATAGATGAAAGGAGAGAGAAGGAAGCGGAGAAGCGTCTAGTCAGTATTAGCTTGAGTGGGTCCTGACTACTCCGGAGTAGAGAAGATGGATGGAATGGACGGAATGGAGGACGAAGGAGGGTCAGGAAGGAGGGAGGGCATAGTAAGAAAAATCAAGCTTTTGAGATGGTTATTCTGATGAATTGGGAGAGACGAGGATGAAGATGAAGAGAGAGAGACAGAATAAATACTCTGTAACTAGTTAACTGTAGATGATGAGAGACGGAGCTTAGTCAGCGCCAGCGTGGCCTCATCGTGAGAAACAAGAGAAAGAAGACGAACGACTTGGATTCTTCCATCGACGGAGCTGCCACCATGCTTGCCCTGTTTGCTCTGCTGCTTGTCTGCGGGCTACCGGCCTGGGCTCAGTCCTTTCCCTCCGTCTTCAAGAATGTGAATCTGGTGCGCAATACCAATCTGGAGAAAGGCTACCTCCGGGAAACCATCAACGTCGTCGTGGAGAATGTCGACCAGCGTCCTCATTACAAGTACTATCTCCCTCTGGCCGCGGATCTCGTTAACAAGCTGGGTGGCTTGGAAGTCCGGGATAAGCAGTCCCCAGAGAAAGGACGGTTCGCGGTGAAAGCCGTCGAGACGAGTTCATCCAGGTGAGGATCTCAATCCGGCGATCTGTATACAAAACAGCCAATGCCATTGGGATCAAAGGTATCTAACAGACGCAGTGATTTCCAGTACTATATGATCCAGCTGCCCGAGCCTCTCGCCCCCAAGTCCCAGATCACCCTGGGGATCTCCTACTACGTACTCTCGACTCTCCATCCTCGTCCAGCTACCATCGGTCAATCTGACCGGCAATATCTCGTTCACACCTTCTCAGCCTACGTCCCCTCAGTCTATCCCACCGTCACCCAGAAGACCAAGCTGAAGCTACCGAGTACCAATGTTCCCGACCACACCTTGACCGAGGGTCTTAAGTCCGGCGCGGACCCCGAACGCCAGGGCACTACTTACACCTACGGACCATACTCGACGGCCAACGTTGCGCCCGACACCACGTACCCCGTCAGCGTCCGCTACGAATTCACCAAGCCAGTCATCACGGCGTCGCTACTGGAACGGGATCTGGAAGTGTCCCACTGGGGCGGCAATTTGGCGACCGAGGAGCGGTACTGGTTGCGCAACAATGGCTCCCAGCTCCAGAACTGGTTCTCCCGCGTGGAATGGACCCTCAGCAACTTCCAGCAGCTGCCGTCCTCGTCCATCCGCGAGCTGAAGTACCCCTTGAAACCGGGCTCCGTCGACCCCTACTTTATCGACGACATTGGCAACGTCTCCACCAGCCACTACCGCCCTGGTAAGGCCAACCGCGACGGTTCCTTGGAGCTGCGTCCTCGCTATCCGGTATTCGGCGGCTGGAACTACACCTTCCGCATTGGCTGGAACAACGAGCTGTCGACCTTCCTGCGCCGTGCCGTTTCCAGTGCCGACACGTACGTCCTCAAGGTCCCTTTCATCGAAGGACCCAAGGCGCCCGAGGGCGTACAGTACGAAAAGGCCGTTGTCCGCGTCATTCTCCCCGAGGGCGCCCGGAATGTACGCTACGAGGTGATCGACGGAGCTGCCAGTAATGGTCTCCCTGCCGCCGACCAGATCCAGTCCCACGTGTCCAGCCATAAGACGTTCATGGATACCTTGGGTCGCACCGCATTGACCTTGACGGTGGAGAATCTGTCCGACGAGGCCCGCGATTCTCAGCTAGTGGTGAGTCCCTTACTATCATCCTGAACTCTATTATATATGTATATAAATATGATTTGAAAATGCTTACCATGATGCAGGTAACCTATGACTATTCCTTCTGGGATGGAATGCGCAAACCAGTCACCATCACTGCGGGCCTGTTGACGGTTTTCGTGGCCGCATGGGCTGTGGGCAACATTGACGTGAGCATCAAAAAGCGGTAGATCCGAGATATATGTTCATGTATCATTGTGTTGTATTCGATCTCTCTCTTTGTTTTTATAGTTTATCATATACCTAGACATGGGAAAATTGCATCGGAACCGATCCATATGTCTGTCGTATTGTATCGGTAGATACTGTCTTATCTCACGTTCCAAAATACCTCTAAACAAATACTAAAACCATAGGAGAACGTCAATGCAAATGAATATAACGATGAAGGGAAGAAAGAAAGAAAGAAACGAAGAACACCTCATCGCATCGTAAAATACAGAGAACATTGTACATACATCCCCTCCCACTCCACTCACTCCATTCCAGCCGGTTTCCGCCCCCTTCTGCATCCAAGAAAGAACCCAAAGGTAAATGACGCCGGACGCCGCGCAAATCCCCGAACCGTGGGGTAGACAAATCGAAAGAGAAATCGGATCTTTATCTTATATCTTGAGCCAAGATCCCTGCAAAAATGGGGAAAGGGAGAAAGAATGAGAGAACAGAGGAAGGGAGGGAGATTACGATTCCTCGAATTTCCGCTTCACTCCGTTCCCATTCACATGGGACGATGGAGCCGGTCGAGCCTTTCGTTTTCGTTCCTCTTCTTCGGCCATCATCTGCGCCTGGCGTTTCTTCCACGCAGTCTTGATAGATGGTGCCACGCGGATCAGATCCTCCTCGGTGACGCGGTCCTGGATACTTTCTAGGACTTTCTCCACGGTCGAGATGTGGTTTGCATCCGCCTTGTCGTCGCGGAGACGGTGAAATCGCCACCGGCCCTGATTGTCCTTGGAGCATTCGACAATGGAGTCGTCGAGCGGCTGCTGCAGGGCTTTCATATCTTCCCATTCCGAGGGGGTCACGAACATCTCGCCGAAGGGCCGGTACTCGTTGGAATTGAGGCCCACAAACAGGTGGAAGACGGGCATGGAGTCGTAGTCGGGGTACGGCTCGGTGACGCCATCCGCTTCGTCTTCGGAGTCGGGCTCGAGGACGGGGAACTCCAGGCGCAGACGGAAGTCGATGGTGTTCTCGGCGGGGGGCTTCCATTTGAGAATGTGTTCGTCGGTTCCGATGCGGTAGGGGGTGCTGCGACAGGTGAAGATGAGACCGTCATTGCCGTGGATTTTCTTGACCTTGGGGATGATCTCGCGGAACATCATCTCGATGCCGTAGCTGAACTGCGTGGACTTATCCTCGACGGCGAACAGGCGATGTTTTTTCTCCTCAGGAAAGCGCTGGTACAGCGCGTTGTAGGGTTTGAGCACCTTCTCCTTAAAATACGCCAGTCGCTTGTCCAGCGTGCGGTGCATCAGGCTCTGTCCGTCCAGCACCAGGCAGTCGAAGACCAAGTATTTCAGCTGCTGCGTCCCATCGTCGTAGGTGTCATTCACCAGCTCGCCGTCCACCAAAGTGTCGATGTGAAACGACTGGAAGGTGTCGTCATTGGGCATCGGGAAATGGAGGCCCGGCACGTAGCGGTACTCGTTTTTGCGATCGATCAGGTAGTGGATTTCGGGGGTCTCCGAGTCTGGGTCTCCGCGCGCAAAGTACATCAGACAGCGGATACCGTCCGTTTTCTCGCAGACGTAGTAGTCTTCCCGTTGAAGCTCGGTGAGGTGTCGACCAGAGAAGCTAACCGGTTGTGCGCCGGGGAAACTGAGGTTGCTGCGGCCGAGGAGGGATGCGACCTCGCGACGGAATTGATTGGCCAATTCGGGACCTGCTTTGATGCCGACGGCGTCGAGGTCTGGCACGGAATTGCTCATCGTGAAGGGATGACACTCGAGAGGATCTGGAGAGAGAGGGAAAGAAAGAGAAGTAGAGTCCGCCAGCCAAGCTCAAGGGAGCGATTGAATGGATAGATAACAGAATACAGCGAGACCAGGAGAATTAGGAGCGTTCTCGCCCGCAGGCGCAGAAGCGATACACTTCCACCGGGGGGTGGATGAGAGCCACTTGAGACGAGGAAGCGTGGCAAGTGGTTGAGCGAGTTCTTTGTTGAAGTCTTGATGATGGTCCGATTGGCACTTTGGGCGCGGTTGCTTGGCGATGGTGCCTGAGGCATATATACGCTGGATTAAACGTTGCTATTCTTCTAATCTCTTGTCTCTCTATACATACAAGATCCATTGGGCAAAAAAAAAAAAAAAAAAAAAAAGACAGAGAAAAAAAATTTGTGTCCAAGATATGTACTAAAATTTACAAACTTCCTCCAGTAGCAAGACTCGGGGTATCATCGTATCATCACAAATAATCGGAACCAGACTCCTGTTCATAGAAGCTTTCACGAACGCCACAACGGAACCCAATTGTAGTAGAAAGAATGCATAAAGGCCATCGTCATTCGTTTTCTTCTTTTTTCCCCTGCGAGACAACAGTGCTGGTGCTCTACGAGCTCGTTGCCACCGGGACTTTCTTCGCAACCGGGACCGGAGTCTTCCCTGCTTCGGGATTATCTGTCGCATGCGCAGACATGGGAGGCGTCTTCGAGGGTAGATCATCCACGGACTGGAACAGGTTTACATCCATGGCGGAAGCGGTAGTGTGGTTGTTATCATTTGTCTCTCCAGTCGAAAAAAGGCCACCGCCTCGTGCGCCACCCAAGGCATGCGAGAGCATCTCCTTGATCCGCACGTACTGGTATTTCTTCTTGGTGGAGATCAGTGTATGCGTGATGAGCGGTTGGGGATTGGACCGAGCGATAGCCGCCATCACGGCGTCCTTCTCCTCGTCCGAGTCTACAGGCCCATTGTTTTCCAGATCATCCTGGAGCGGGGCATTGGCATCAATTGCAGCCTCTAAAATGCGCAAACCAGGGTCAGTTCAGTCCAAATGCATGGAGAAGAACCCAGATACTCACTCTGCTGACGAGCCTGGTTCTTCTTCTGATACGCCTGAAGGAGCATATCATACGGCAACGAACGGCCAGGAACCGCGCGCTTCGCACCCATGGAGTGACTCTTGCAGGTCAAAGAGCGCGCACACTGAGCGCCATTCGGCAACGTCACACCACATTGTTTCTCGACATCGACGGGGCCCTTGGGCTTGGGGGCCTTGGGCTTCGGCTCTTCCCTTTTCTTCTTCTTCTTCGGCTCCTTGTCCTTATCATCCTCGCCCTCTGTCTTGCGTTTCTTACCCTTTTTCGTACCATCCTCCGCCATCCCCTTGACGGCACTCTTCTTGGCGCTCTTCTGGCCCTTCATCGAATCCTCTCCCTCGCCGCCCGCGGCCTCTTCCTCTCCCTCCTTATCGCCCTTCTCCTTGGCCCGATTGGCCGCGTCGCGTGCCTCTTTCTTGCGTCGGGCCTTCTCCTGCTTCGCCTTGATGCAGCCGCGAATATGCTCTGCCGCATTCTGCTTGAGGACCGGCCTCTTGCAGGTTTTGCAAACCACCGTTTCCAGATGATCCTCTTCGCGCGGCTTACCCGTCGGGAACGCAGCCATGGTCTTCTCGTCTATTTCGGGGAGAATGGGTGATGAGCCAGGAGAAGCGGGGGGGTCTTCTTATTGTTCAATTTGTTAGCTTGTGCTTCTCTACAGAACTCATATAGTTCTTTCTTTCATTTTCCCTCCTAGCAAAAAGGACAAAAAGCGAATCCTACCGTCAACCTTCTTCTTGCCCAATTTCGCTGACTTCTTCACCTTAATCTTGGTGGGTTTTGTATCCTTTTCAGAATACTTATACCCCGAGGCATCAACCAAGCTACTCGCCACCAGAGCTACCGACACAAATCAGCATTCGATTTGACCATCGTCGGACCGAAGTACAAGCCACACAGATCCAAACACGGTGACTGGGCGTTGGGATGCATACCTTTGGCGATACTACCGTTCGTAGCCATGATTACCACAGTCGACCTGGGGAGACTTCTCTTGCCAGCTTTAACAATGAGATCATGCAACCAGGAAGACCGACTACACAAGAGAAAAATGACAAAAAGAATAAAAGAATAAAAGAATGGAATTGCTAGGAGGATCGACGATGTTGAGATGAAGAGAGAGTAGTGATCGATCTACCCGATCATTAATAGTAGGAAGTCCGGGGCGCTCCGCATCGGGGCGTCACGTGGTGTCTATAAGGAAACAATCAGGCATCCCGATCGGGGGTTCAATACGGTGTATAGGAACGGATGCGAAAGGAGAATGACTCCCAGTCTCTGGCTGTGAATACACTGTACAGAATGGACAGTACGTAGTAGACTCTGTTGGTTCTTTTTCCCATTCTGGAATTGTCCATGTGCTGCTGCAGCAATCCAGACAATAGCCAGAACCCGCAGACAAATGGCAATCAATACTCCACTCGATATCCGAATTGTGCTACAGTGCCCAAACCGAGGACACCACCAACGTCGATCCAGGTCATGACTTTGTATTGATCTACGGGACATTACAGTAGCTATTTTACAGGGGAATGAGTTATACAGGCACGTGCCAAATAATCGGACCCGACCGATTCAGCCCCAATTACGACAGACGGGAGAAACACAGGCTGCTGTTTGTCCCCCCGAATCCAAAGCTGTTGGTCAGAGCCACGTCAATCCGGCGTTCTTGCGCTTTTTCTGGGGCATAGTTGCAGTCGAACCCGTCGACAACTCGTTCTAAGTTGATGGTCGGGGGGGCATGACATTCTAGCCCAGTACGTTAGCATTACGTTGCTCAGTACAAAATGTAATCGCACAAACCTGTTGAATAGCGAGAATAGTAAATACAGCCTCCACAGCGCCTGCACCACCGAGTAAATGACCAATGGCACCCTTAGTGCTGCTAATATTTACATCCGCGGCGTGTCGCTTTCCCTCTGGCCCGAGAAGAAGGGATTTGATCGCTGCATTTTCTGCAGCGTCCCCGACCACAGTCGACGTGGCATGGGCATTGACATAGTCAACCAGAGCCGGCTGGAGTTGGGCGTTCCTCAGCGCCCTCCTCATTGCCATGAGTGCGCCTTCGCCGTTCTCCTTGGGCGCCGTCATGTGGTGCGCATCGCCAGAACAGCCGTATCCCTTCAACTCTGCGTAGATCTGGGCCCCGCGCGTTCTGGCATGCTCCAGCTCCTAGAAACACCGTCAGGTCCTCGGCTACATGTGCACATTCCAATAGGCGAAAATACCTCTAAGACCACCATGGCCGCACCCTCGCCGACCACGAACCCTTCACGATCTGCATCAAAGGGTCTCGATGCCTTCTCGGGGGCATCGTTATAGCCGGTTGCAAGGCTCCGTGCTCGGGAAAACCCCCCCAATAGCTAAGGGATGGATGCACGACTCCGCCCCACCTGCGACCATGACGTCCGCGTCCCCGCATGCGATAAAGCGAGCCGCATCGCCGATGGAATGCGCTCCAGTAGTACATGCCGTGGTCGCCGCATGATTAGGACCCTGCGAAAATTAGTTCCTCCGTCGTTGGTTTGGCTGGCAAGATGGAAAGCTGCCTACCATAAACCCATATTTCATGGAGATATGGCCCGCACCGAGATTAATCAAAAGCTTCGGGACAAATAAGGGGGACACCTTTTTGTAGCCCTGGGGGGAAGAGTCAACAGAAATGTTTACCGTAGAATCTATTCTCATGGACTGACTCCTTTGTCGTAAGAGATGACGGTGTCATAGATCTCATCAAAGTTCCCGATCCCGGACCCAAGACAGATGCCCTGAAGAGAAGATCAGAAAGTCCGGTCGATATTTGACGTTGGATAGACACGTACGGTAGCTTCTCTTTGCTCAAAGGCAGTGGGCTTCCAGCCCGCATCCTCTAGAGCTTCTTGCGACGCAGCCAGAGCATACTGGACGAAACGTGCCATTTTACGCTCCTCCTGCCATCATTGTCATCATCAGTCCTGATTGTCATGAACGATGGATGGGGTTCCAGAATTTACATCTCTACTTAACCATTCCAAAGCAGTCCAGCCTCCATCTTGCATCTTTCCAGGCGGCACCACGCCAGCTATCTGACATGGCAAATCGGCGAACCTGGCATCGCGATGGCGAACATTAACAATGCCACAGTGACCATCCAGCAGACGTCTCCATGTCCGACGAATTCCTAGGACCGGACTTAGCGAATCGGGTCTGCAGAGGAATGAATTGGGGGGGGAAGCATCGTCTCCAACTGCCCTTCCTGGGCATCTCCGATCCTGGGGAATTTCCAAAACCTTCCCTTTCTGGACGGAAGTGGGTACGTAGAACCACCCAGGATTGGCGACTGGAAGTTGCAACAGAGTCTGAGAAAGAGAGGGAGAGAGAGATGATGGTGATGATGATGATGATGATGAGGTTCAGATGCAAGAGAGCAAATCCAGTCCAATCGAAGGGCACTTACCAACCCCTAGGGGTGTGACAGCTCCTAGACCGGTAACGACAACGCGACGCATGGCATCCTGAGGATGGGCTGGAGTAGGACAAGAGGGATTAGGGAATAAGAAGAAGAGCTCGTTTGACTTAGATCTGAACTATGAATAGAGAAGCCGATAGAGAAACTAGAGATAGAGACAGAGAGAAACAGTTGTATACGAAGAAGAAAAGTGGAAAACGATTGCCCAGAAGGGAAACTCCGCACGACAAAATGGCAGCCTGAGGCCACAAGGCCCACATCGCCTCGAGAGGATGGTCAAGATATAAAGCCGATGGATAACCTCGGTTTTAATTATTTTCTGTTTCTATCGCATTATTACAGCTCGTTGTCCTCTTTGGAGTCAGGATGAAATTCCCTCTCGGGCTGCTGGCGCTGACCGTCACTGTGGGCGCTCATGCCCATCACGATCATAACGAGTCTATTCCCGACCATGTGCGCGAGGAGTTGCGGAAGAAATGGGACCAGGAGGTATGCAGTTGAGTTCACTCTAACGTTCGGTTCTATTCCTCCGACTAATCCCCAATCCAGTGGTCGTTCTCGGGCATCACTAGCTTTGCGCATTTGAAGCCCGTCAAATGCTTAGTAGAACTCGATGAGCGTTACGATATCGCTATCATTGGAGCTCCCTTCGATACCGCCGTCAGCTACCGACCCGGTGAGTTTATTATCAGTCCTATTCTTTTTACAATAATACAATGCTCATTCTACAGGGGCTCGTTTTGGTCCTCGTGCCATCCGCGCCGCCAGCGCCCGACAGATGGCCGGCACCAGCTACAACACCCGTGCGGGCATCAATCCGTACAGTTCCTGGGCCACGGTCAAGGACTGTGGAGACATCCCGATCACTCCGTTCGACAACGGCCTGGCCGAGCGTCAGATGTACGAAGCATTCCTGGAGCTTGGGTCCCGTCCGGCCATCACCGCGGCCGACTCGCAGTATGGCACCAAGGGAATATCAGCGGGCAAACCCAAGCTGGTCACTCTGGGTGGAGACCACAGTGTCGCATTACCGGCACTGCGGGCCTTGTATCAGATCTACCAGAAGCCCATCACAGTTCTGCACTTCGATGCGCACCTGGACACCTGGAATCCCGTACGGTACTCGGCGTATTGGACGTCGGAGCAGGCGGCGTTCAACCACGGCAGTTTCTTCCACAAGGCCAGTCGCGAGGGTCTGATCTGCAATTCGACATCGGCTCATGCCGGTCTGCGCACCCGGTTGACCGGCACCACCGACAGTGATTACACGAACCCGGGCCCGGAGCAAGGGTTCCTGCGCATCCATGCGGATGATATCGACGATTTGGGCCCCATGGGCGTGGTAGATCGCATCATCCAGCGCATCGGCCTGGGCGCGGAGCAGCCCGTTTACCTCTCCGTCGATATCGACGTGCTAGATCCCGCCACGGCACCTGGAACGGGCACACCCGAACCCGGTGGCTGGACGACCCGGGAGTTCATCCGCATCATGCGGGGCATCGAGAAACTGAACATCGTCGGGGCGGACATTGTCGAGGTGTCTCCCAGCTATGACAACGTGGGAGAAACTACCGCCCTAGCGGCGGCCCAGGTGGCCTATGAGATCATCACCAGTATGGTGAAGTCGGGGGCGGGAGAGGAGTTGGGCGGATGGTATGGGCGGATGGAGACGGTGGCGGGAGAGAAAGTGAAGGAGAATACGATCGAGAAAGACGAACTGTAGATGAGATATGATGTTATGTAATGAATTCGACTCACACTCTATATTGAAATGATGATAGTTATCCTCTTGCACCTCATCCTCCCTGTACGAGTGCCCCAGCGCCTTCTCACAGAAAATAGCCGTCTAATTTACCATGGGGAGGGAACAACTGCAGAATAGGCACAAGCGGAATCCGACCATATTATTATTTCAACTACTGCAAGCATTGCTATCCAAGTCAGCAGCCGGATGTAAACAAAGTCTAGTCGCCAGTAGCGACCGTGGGAGACAATGCGAGGTAACGTGGTCATCACTGGTTGTATCTGTGCTATCTAGCTTCCGGTCGAAGCGTGACAATAACGAGGCGATTCAGCAATTGTGGCAGATGTAGACATGACAACAAATAGAAAATATGAAGAAACAGATCAATACCATCAGCCAGCCAAAACACGACGCCTCGACTTCCAACGCCGGTAGAGACGATGAGGAAAGAAAAAAAGGATTGGGAAATAGACGGGGGGAACGGAACGGAACGAGAAGGGTAAAGGCAGTGAGGAGCAAAGAGAAATAGAAATGTATCAAAGATAAGCCGGCTGGAAGATCAAGGTAAAGGGGATTCATCAATATAGCATCTGCGCGACAAGGATTTGGAACGTTTAGGGTATCAGTCAATGAATGCCATGGTTGGGAGGGATCAAAGGGTCACGAAGATGGCAATTATTCAGGGTGTCCGATGTCAGTCCATGATCATGAGTTGTATCCCGTGCGCAAAACTTTTAGGACTTCCGACACTTTAAGCCGATGGGCTTCGGACACTTTCAATCTCCTCCCCAGTACATGACATATCTACAATGCGTCAATCACGTGGACTGAGAATGGCCAGAAGATGTATGCTGACCTGCTCTGCGACGGTGCATGCGCTTTTACAGCACGAGACACTTCGATTTTTTCTTAGGAGCAGGCTCAAGAGCGGCGACAATTGCCTATTCATTCCCATCAATATACAACCCCAAGCGGCGGAGTGTATCCCAGACTCACCTCATCGAAGACATCCTTTAGCTTGTACTGGGTCAAAGCAGAGCATTCGACGTACTTTACGGCTCCTAGCTCCTTAGCCATGCGATCTCCGTCTTCTTTGCGAATCGGCTGCATCTTTTGACGGGCCAGTTTTTCGCGGACGGTGGCATCGTCGCGAAGATCGGTTTGGGTGCCGACGATGAGGCAAGGGACACCCGGGCAATGGTGGTGGACCTCGGGGAACCACTTTTCGCGGACGTTCTCGAAGGAGGCGGGGGAGGTCACGGAGAAGCAAACCAAGAAGACATCGGTCTGGGGGTATGAAAGAGGGCGGAGGCGATCATAATCCTCTTGTCCAGCGGTATCGAAAAGTCCCAGTGTATATGGCTCATCGCCAATCCTACGACGAACCCAAATCAGTCAGGTATACACGGAGGCCGGTGCATCGTAATAGGTTCATGAATAAGCCCAATCACATGTGATGGAAATATCATTGGGAATAAACCGCAGGACAGAGCTCGCAAGGGGGAGGCGTTGCAATGCGGATCCGCGTTTCGACGAGCTCAGGCTTCAACTTACATAACAGTAACGGCATAATTATCAAAGACAGTGGGAACATATTCGGAGGGGAAATTTGTTCGTTGTGTAAGATATCAGAAGACACGTCTTGCCCACAGCACCGTCCCCGACGACAACACACCTGAATAGGACCGACGGTGGTTAGCAATCTGCTAATAGATAAGAGGGCCGATCATGCAAGTCGGTGAGAAAGGGGGGGAATCGGCCGCGGGGGAAAGGGGAGTGGAGAGGCATCTAGGCAATAGGGGATAGAAAAAGATAATCCATACTTAATAGTGGCGACAACCATGTTGGAAACTTGGGGAGCTACCTGGGGCTCTGCAGAGGGAATGTGCAGATTATCGTTTGTTCGAAGCCGTCCGTCTAGACCCAGGACAAAAAGAGAGGAAAAGGAGGAAGATTCGGTGAACGAAGGGAAAGCGAGACTGTTAGGGGATGATCGATTCCCGAGAGAGATAGAAAGGAGGAAACAAAAGGATGGAGAGGCGTTTGATGGAAGTGGCAGCTAGCAGTCACAGTGGTTGTTGGTGTGCGGTGAATGTCGACAGTGAAGAGTTGGTGAGGCCAGCCAATGTGGGAGGCAGAGGTGGAGGGCGATAGGACTAGCCAGAGAGTACGAAGGAAGAAAGAAAGCTGTAATGGATGGGGCAACCCGCACCGTTAGCTCATGTCGGTCTATTTGTCTAGACGCTTTTGCGACTAGCACGTTACTGGAGTTCCATCTCCAGTCGAGACAAGATTGCCCAAAAGGCAGCAAGCAGAGTATGCAGAGACAACCCCTTTAAAAATAAAAACAATAATAAAAACGACAAGGACGAACCGTATTCTCTCTTTTAAAATGAAGGTATGAAGGTAATGTCAATCAGTAAACAAATCACAGCTGATCAACTCTAAGATGAACCTGGTTGATTGGTTCTAGAAATTGACTCTCTCTTCGTAATTATTTCGTATTCTTATATTTAGTATAAATATATCGTATCCCTTCGATTGTTCTTTCGCCTTTTTCTTATTCTTTTCTTTCTTTATTTTTTTTTATTTTTTTTTTTTTTTTTTTCTGACCCTCTTTCCCTTCAATAGAATGGGTGATGAATAGACAACGAACTGGTTGGTTCTCGAAAAGAGGGGGGAGGGGCCGCGGCAGTCCGATTGCCTCGCTTTTACGGATGAGACGAGAGGGTATGTAGGGATCGAAAACGGTCGATCGATCAAAATCTCAGGATGCAAAGGAGAGCGATGGATGGAGGGCAGATGAAGAAAGGTTGGATAAATGGGGAGAGGAAGGAGAGCAAGTTTGTATAGGCAAGGAAGACCAGAAGATCAGTTAGAAGAGAGAAAGAGCCTTAGAACCTTAGGCAGAAAGGTCACCGACGTTACGCCAAACAACAGAATGGATCCAATCAATGCCTCGACTAGATGCGGGCGGTCTTCCAGTCAACCTATCAGTCAAGTCACCTAATAGAGTACTAGGTAGGTAGTCACGCCGTCGCCGGTCGAATGACAGAGGCTCAGAATCGCCTTGTTGGCTCCTCCCTCTGATTTCCGGTGATATCTTCACATTCTATATTTAATACGGCAATAACTAGTTAGTTAGCCATACTGGTAAAGTACAAAGTGCTAGTACCCCAATAAAAGACCGCCGGCTAAGTTTCATCACCGCGAGGCCCGTATTCCCCGAAACTCTCCTTACGGCTTTGATGATGATTGATCAATACAAGGGCCTTGTGGAGGCGAAAAATGTGCAAAAAATCTGCCATTCGTGTATTGCTAATCATTGCTAATATATATATAGCATGCCATAAATCATTTCATCTATTCCAATCGTCAACATAACTCCGTTTCATGTACACCCCGAGGTGAAGTCCTCCTCTAAGCGGCTCCCTACCGCTACTGTAATTTGATGAGATGCCAGTATACATGGATAACCCAAGAAAAGAAAGCTCTGTAAACGTTGATATACGATGATGTCAGGTAAGGGAACGACGGCTTCCAATCGTTTGAGACAGCCATCGGTTTACCATCCAATCGTAGTCAATCGCTTTCAGCCGTTATCTGCCACATTTAATTCTGCCCATTATTATCTTCAATTCGCCTGCTAAAGCAGCGGCAATAGCGCACAGTGGGGTACTCAGACACTACAACCAACAAAGACCGGAGACCTGCTCCATATGCTTCCTGTCGGTGGTCGAATCGCAGCATTAGGAACTCACAGCGTGTGAACCCTCACTTCATGTCAAGTTCGTTTCACGTGTCCTTCGGGCTCGGATTCGGCTTCAACATCTGGGGACACTGGTTTCCGGTCGGATGGATTCATCTGCTTCTGTTAGGCGCCTTCACTAGAGTCGTCGGCCGGAGATTTTACCTTGTCAAGCTTATAGTTCTCCATCAAAAGGCTTAGGGGGATCAGGGGGATGGTAACAAGAAACGCCAGTATCAACAACTTATTCATAGTCTCTTGGTATGCCCTGTTGATGGCGACTCTAGCCGGCGATCCCATCGGGTACTCCAGCGCCTTGGTCAATTTCCCGAAAATCGCCTTTGCGTTCGATTTGTCCTCATCTGGCAGATACAGCTGAAGTTTCTGGGGCAGGTTATGGGTCCAAACGGCACCCGAGATCGCCGCACCCACCGCACCGCCTAGCTCCATAGACGTAAGGAACATCGCCGTAGCGGCAGCGACTTCCTGGTGGCTAGCCGACGCCTGAACCCCGAGCTGAACAGGGACGTTCAGTAGCCCACCTCCTATCCCGATCACGATTTGCGTTCCCAAGATCTGGATCCACGAGCTTCCTTCTTTGCGATAGAGCATCATCAACACAATGCCCGAGCTATACACTACGCATCCGATGACAACGAAGACGCGGTACCGTCGAGTTAACTTGATCAATATTGACACCCCAAACGCAGCAATAGTGGACGTGAATGCAAAAATCTGGGTAACACGACCTGCTGTCGAGACCGCGTATCCTTGGACAACCTGAAGGTAAGAGTAAAGGTATGGCTGCACAGAAAAGTAAAAGGCCACTGGCTTCTGTCAGGAATGCGTCTTTCCAAGGCTTATCGAAGGATACATACTGAAGTACCAAAACGCCAAGGCGCAGCCAGCGAGGACAGTGCGCTGCTTGAGAAGATGCAGGGATAATACGGGCTTGGGGACGAACCTCTTGGAAGTTTCCCACAGGGGCAGCACCAGCAGGCATACAACGCCAACCCCAATCATTGCCATAATACTGTTGTTCTTCCAACCATTCTTAGCGTTGGCAGCAAGAGTCAGGGGTACCAAAATCAATGTAACTGCCGCCGAAAGTAGAATCAAGCCAAACATATCCAGATCATACCACGTACGTCGGACAGCAGCGCCGAACCCAGGTCGGCGCCTATGTCTAGGTTTAATGAGATTTAGTCTCCTAGCTTTGCGCTGGTTCAGTAACAGCGAGAGCGCCAAGGGAAGAAACGATGCTGGCAATATAATCGACCATATCCCGTATCCCCAGCGCCACGACAAATTTTCGAGAATTGCATCAGCGATCATCGGTCCAATCCAGACCGTAACAAGAAACGGAAACTCCGGTAAAAGAGTGAGGAGGGCCCTATTGAGGAGGCTGCTGCTGTCCGCAATGAACACCTGCTGAAGTATTTGCAACCCTGTCGAACCGGCGGAATAAAAGATCTGAGCCGACGCATAAGCCTGAACACTATTCGAGGCAGCCATCTGAATATATCCAAGAGTGTAGATAAGGATACAGATACAGAACGCTTCAAAGCGACCGAAGACATCGGCTATTTTAGCCATAGGGGGCTTAATGACGGCTGAGAGGTTGTCAGTTTGTCCGGGCAACAATGATCTACGCCATGCATAAAGCTGAGCACCCACCATTGACTACATTCTGGACAACAAGGACTGTTGAAATCAACGAGTGCTTGCTAAATGCACTGGTTGCATAAGCCGAGAGTGACATAGTTGTCTGGCCCTCTAGTGATGTGCAAAATGCCATGAGAAAAATGCTTCAGCCGGTTAGTATATTGTACCATCCATTGTATCGTGCACGTGTAAACCTTATATAAGCAATGACCAAAGACTTCGTAGTCCATGTCAAGTTAATTGCTTCAATCTTCCGAACACCTTCCTGGACTGAGTCCTCCGACGATGTTGTCGTGCTGCCATTTCCTTCACTCTCGTAACCCTCGTGAAGGAGACGGTCTCCTTCCTCGCCGTGATTCTCCATTTGACTGATGGTTCCATAAGAAGGTCCTGAATGGGTATCAAGCAAGGGCATTGCGGCTGTGCCGGAAAAGTCGATGACGAACCGGGCTGGATGGCTCTACTTTGAGCAATGTCCATTTATCGAGATCGACCGTATAAATTGTAGGTTGGGACAAGGGTGTGTTGAATTTAAGAGCCGAGTGTCTAAAACGAAATGGTGTATGGCAGATATGTAAGCGGATGTGGAAGGAATGATCTGAGCCATCCAGATCAGTCAAGTGAAAAAGTGTGACGTATGGCCCCGGGGGGGGAGGGGGTATATCAGGAGGAAAAGAAAAGAAGGGGGCTAAAAAAGGAAAGAAAACCGAAAAAGAAGAAAAAAATATATGAGCTGGAAGACAGAGGTGAGACGTCAGGCCTCCCGCCGGCTGTCGGAGTTGAGCTTTAGGTAACCGAATCCGATACACAGACGGACGCGGATCCTTAGATCTGTCGTACAAAGGAAGCAGAGATTCGAGTCCTTGGACTCGAACCTCAGCTTGCTGCGAACCAATTGATAACGATGGACGGACTGCACTTAGGAGGAGCCACAACTTTAGCCTATGGGCTTAACCCCCGAGGCCCAAAATGGTAGCGTTGTAGCCTGTGCACCGACGAGCTGGGTGAAATGCGCCCGTATTGCACACCAGAGTATATCTACCTATCTAATCAATCGCTAACTCCTCGCTTTGGCAGGGAGGTTCGTTGCGAGACTGATCCTTCAAGTGTGGGTACATCGAATGCCTCTTTTGAACTCGAGGCCAGGAGAAAAGAGACCTGAACGAGGAACAAAAACGAGTTCCCTGATCAACCATCGAGGTAGAGGCCGAATAGCCTCCTAGGTGGTGGTAGTATGGTTTGGCTGGGGTGACCAGGGGAGATGTTGTTGACGAAGAGAGGAAAAATTGTGGGGAGAGAGTGGCAAAACAATGGATCAGAGTGTGTCACGCTGGAAGAGCATCAGATATGATAAGATCACCTGGGCGGTCGGGCCGAACGGCATGGCTGGATGCAGCAATCCTCGGCAACAAGGTGATGGTGGAGGGGAGAATAGCTTTACTTTTTATCTACGCGGTGTTCATTCTATGTACATATAAGTAATTATTACTTAGGTGAAGAATAAACGTTCATTAATCTTCTCCTGCCCCTTGCAGTCGGAAAGTCAGTCTACCGCAGATGATAATCCCTAAAAGAATGCTAAGTTCTTTTTGATGATTCCACGGCCTGTCCACACAGCACACTAACTCACAGTTTACAGAAAAAGTCGCATGATCGAGGAAACTTCGGGTAGTACCGCTCCATCACCCACTCAGCTCAGCTCAGACAAGTATTCGTGTTCCTCGGGGATTGAGATGAGTCAGAGTGCCTCGTCTCTGCTGCTGCCTGTGACCCTCCATTAACCCAGTTTAAGAACAAAACCGCGAGAACCGCCAGTCAAAAATATTCGTTATTCGTCGTTGTTCCAATTTCTGACTACATACATGGATTTTGTTCTCGTCCGACCACCTATCGACAGTTATTCTGTAGATACCCAACTACGACAGTGGTCCCTCATTCGCGTCACCGCTCCTTGTGGAATAAATGTAGACATAGTCTCCCTTGGCCTGGTGGGTTCCTACATCCCGCCAAGATAATCCATCATCCATTCAAGTCTCTCTCGCTGTCAAGGACGGAGGATATTGATTAAATTATCTCGTGACGTATTGACCCACACAGTGAGACAATAAGAGACATATCCCGCCTCTTGAGACTCGAGGGTTGACTCATGTTCCACGTGGGAGATATACCGTCGCAACCACTTATTTACAGGGGGTGGTTCTAGTGCGTACTATGTAGATACTGTTGATCACGTTTTATTCTGGATAGTTAAAGCCAAAAAAAAATAAAAATAAAAATAAAAAATAATTTTGGTAGCCTGTCGGAATAATGCCAGGATTGCTCGTAGTTTGTATATATATAAATAATCTGCCGAAGACACTGCTTTTCTAGGCCATTTGAGTTTGAGCCAGCATAATAAAGCTAAATATTTTAATTATAGTAGCTACGTTAGTTACAAGTAGTCAGATTTTCTCCTAAAGGCATTCTTGCAACAAAATACTGGTTACATGGATCTGGTTCTATTTGTGTACTTGTATAGCAAGCTAGTGTGCTAATTTTGGTTATAACTATCTCCCCCCAAGGAACATTTTCAATGGACGCGACGTATTCGTCTAGAACAGACAAATACAAAAATCAAGGGAAACTTGTCTGTAATTCAAATTGTGGGAGGCAGCTACTACTTCGTAGCCCATTTGAACTCTCATACAGAATCAACTAACTCTATGTAACCTGATATCCTTTAGCAGTAGACCCCCGCAAGATCCATTGTATATAGGTACAGTAATCTGCTGATTTGATGACATCTCTGTGTCTATACTACATCATAGAATCAATAAGCAGTACCAATATCCTTATCATCTGCAATGCAATGGAATTGGTTGGCATTGGAATGCAATACCATGCGAACATGAGAATAAAAGCGGGGTACATGACTTGGACCGAGAGGATAATTCATGGGCTCTGGTGGTACTTAATATAGCCGTGGGTAAGTCTCATTAAATGATGTTATGATTGAAATATCCAGATCTAGTGCAAAAGGCACGTCCATATAAGCTGCTCGCATTAAACATACAGCAACCAAAACAGTCTGAGCTGCCATACATAATGTTGTCTAACTGGGCCCAAACTGAGAGATTGCACTGGCCAGTATCCAGCCACACTTCTCCCACATTCAATCACTTGTATCGATTACCAGATGGCCAAAGTTCACCTCCAATCTGCCTCCCTCCTTACTAGGCTTCGCTGCATAGACGCCCACCCAGAGATCCTCAACATCCAGGTCCTCGAAGACCCAGGTCACCTCCCGGAGGGGGACCCTCTGGATGCCCTCAACCAAGTAAATCCATAAGTTGCTGTCTTCTTTGACGAGTTCCAAGGTGGCAGCCCCACCACCTGAAGGCACTCCCTGCAGACTCCAATCTGCCCACCGATCCTTGGCGACTGTGCTGAGATGGGGCCGGCCGTGTGTATACTCGATGCCGGTTTTGACCCATTTCCGGGTCCCGTCGGTCTTGTTGAGGACCAGAATAAGTCCCCCCTGATCGTAGGTATGCTTCCAGTTGGCACTGAAGGCGACCCTCGCTCGCTTGAACGATTTCAAAGGCATGGTTCGATATAATATCGGCGCGTTGAACGCTTCCTCTAACGATGGTTTGCTCCACACGTCTGTATCCGGGTCCGTTTGGATCGGGAATAGGGTGGGAAGGTTCCCCAGGCTATTCCTGGGGACTTCTTGTGATGAATTGGCAAATTTGTACTCGGCCATGATGATTGTTGAGTCAAATCGGGTGGCAATAGTGTGTGCTGACGGGGTTTGCGCAAGACCCTGGGAAGCTTGGAGAGGGACGAATAAAATAGAAATTGCAATGATCAAGAGTTTGTTCAGCAGCACAAAATTCAGTCAGGAGAAGGGAGAGGACCAAGAGAATGAATGAATGGGCGACCTAGGTACGTCACTTGAAAGTGGAAGCTCCACCATCCTCAGACGACTGGTACCCTATGACAGTGATGACTCCATTGCAGCGGGGTTGGTCGGGAGGTTTTGGCGGGGTTGAGAGTCCTCCGCATGTGTTGGTCTCCCTTGTTTCGTTTGCCGACAAATCTTCGTGCTCTTGACAAGGGGCACATTGGACGCAATGAGGATGGTCTTCATAGTCCCGTTCGCCTTCTCGACTTCTTTCGTCTCTCGCCGACTCGCCGACTCGCTGATCTGATCTCTCAACGCCTTGGCATCGCGCGCTGACGTAACCTGAAGGGTGTGGAGCTTAACCGATTTGGAAATTGTCGAATGGCGATGCCTGGAGAGATTTCCTTGCCTGCTCAGGGGTTGTCTGGTCTATGCGCTGCCCGTTGAATCTCGTCCGGTAAATCTCTTCTCAGGGATAGGTCGGGCGACTGGATTCCAATTTGTCAGTGATGATTGTCAGTCATGTCCCCGCGTCTTCATTATCCCGATGGGTATGAGCTTGCTAGTTGTTCATCGATCGACTCGCAAGGGACGTTCAATCTAGATGAAGCGGACTTTGAGTCGCAAAGACCTCCAAGGCATCGACGACTCTTGCACAGAGTGCCTCTTGTCTCGCGACTGGTCTCACCCGCATACTGGGGATACCACCGCCTCCAGTCTTCCAGGCCATTTCTTTCGAAGTCACCACCCCATCGCTGTCGTCGCCGTCTACTGCGACACATATTCTTCTACATACGCGCTGTCGCAGGCATTATTCTTGCCCTTCTGATCTTCACCGCGATTTTCCAGCCGTCTTACACCCGTCCACCCCCGCATTATGCGGCGCTCCGGGAGGCTATATCGCAGTCGAAGGCTTCCGGTCGGGGCAATCTGCGCCAAGAGCGGATCTTTATCGCTGTTAGTTTGTATGACCGTGATGGAGGACTGGCGCGGGGACAATGGGGGTCGCAGTTGCTCCAATTGATCGATTTGCTCGGGGAAGAAAATGTCTTCTTGAGTGTCTACGAAAACGACAGCGGGTCGGAGGGTGAAAATGCGCTGCGAGACCTGGAGAGACAGGTTTCATGCAATAAGTCCATCGTGTTCGAAGAACACCTGGATTTACATGACTTTCCCCGAGTGATCATTCCCGGAGGATCGCATCGGGTTGTCCGCGTGGAGTACTTGGCTGAGGTCCGCAACCGAGCCTTACGACCCTTAGATGAAAGCCCCGCGATACGCTACGACAAACTTCTCTTTCTGAATGACGTTATGTTCGACCCTGTTGATATCCTTCATCTGCTCTTCTCGACCAATCTTGGCGGCGATGGCGTCACCCGCTATCGCGCCGCTTGTGCTATTGATTTCGAAAACCCGTTCAAGTTTTACGACACGTATGCGACCCGTGATCTCCAGGGATACAGCATGGGCCTGCCTTTTTTCCCCTGGTTCACTACGGCGGGAGAGGGACAGAGTCGGAAGGATGTGCTGGCGGGAACAGATGCTGTTCGGGTCCGGAGCTGCTGGGGAGGTGCGGTGGCATTTGATGCGCAATACTTCCAGCACAGCACGTCGCCAACGACAGGGGAAGGAGCCTTGAAACTGGATACAGCGGGCCCGGAGAATCGATGGGATAACCCACCAGCTCGCTTTCGCGCTCCGCAAGAACTGTTCTGGGAGGCATCTGAATGCTGTCTCATCCATGCCGACATCCAACCGGGTCATTTGAATGTGAATGAGGTGGTGGACTCGGGGATCTATCTCAACCCCTTTGTTCGAGTGGCATACGGTTCTCGCACTCTGTCCTGGCTATGGACCACGCGTCGGGTTGAGAGACTCTACAGACTCATCCACAATATTGGGAACCACCTGGTTGGTCTCCCTCGGTTTAATCCTCGCCGAGCAGAAATCCCTGGCCAAAGAGTCGAGCGCAGCGTTTGGGTTCCCAACGGCAACGAAGAATATGGCGGCTCCTTCGAGACGGTGGAACAGATCGTCGACAAGGGCGGTTATTGTGGACGTCCAGGGCTCCAGGTGATTGTCGAAAATCGCGAAGAAGGTCAGGCTGCATGGGAGAGCATCCCATTGCCAGCCTGAGCTGTCAAGCCCATTGTTGTATGTAGTATTTCCCTTTGGCTTCATCTTCTATAGTTCTCTCCAATATGAGTTTCTATAATGAAGCATCGGTATCGCGGAGATGTCCGAATCCTATCCTAACCAAGCCGTTCTTCCCCCCTTGGCAAATGTAGATAGATAAACGTCTGGTTGTCCCGCTGCCTGATGTCAGAGACCTGCTTTTACCTCTTGCCCATCGTCCTTCTTCTCTTCCTCCTCCTTCCTTCTGTTGATGCACTAGTCCTCTTCTCCTTGTTTCTCATCAGCAATGTATGAAGTCATGGAATTAATCAACGGCATCTTCCATGCGGCATTTGAGGCCCTGATGGACCGAAAGTCCTACGGTCTGGAGGAAAGCCGCCATGCCCCCAAGATGGGAGGGAGCCAGAGGTCGACCCCCTTCAAGGTGCGTTGCCCCTGTTTCGTTGCCCTTCGTCTTCTCTCTGTCTTTCTTTTCTCTTCTTTCTCTTCTCTTCTTCTCTCTTCTCTTTTCTCCCTTCTCCTCTCTCCTTCCACCCTCCTCTTCCCTTTCCCCTGCGTGGGTCTTCGTTTCTTCCCTTGCTTTTCTTTCACTGAACTGACTGAGTGACGTCAAACAAAAAGACTTCTGGTGAACAGAAGAATCCTTCCTTGTCATTTGCTTCCACCTCGCTTTCTCATCATCCCATTGATCACACATCCCCTCTCAGTCACGTATCCGACACCGAGAGGTCTACCAAGATGCCTCCTGTCGCGAACGTAGACGATACTGCTGGCTTTATGGCAGCGGCTAGGGCCTTCAAGCTGAACCCGGCTAGCTACACTTCCCCTGTCACTCCCATTGCCCAGGAAGACTCCAACGAGCAGGTTGAAACTTGGAAGGCTCCTGAAGAATCTACTGGTGTGTTACCTGATGCAGCGGATGTTATCTCCGTGTCTGCCTCCAATAAGATGCGTTCCTCTCGTAAGTTCCCCCTGTCCTCGAATGCCTTTGAGCTCAAGCTGGTCCCAGCCAACATTGACACACCGTCGGTAGCAGACACCACCAAGCAGAAGACTGTTGGGGTTTCGAACGATGCTGTCTCTTTCGCCGCGGATGCTGGTGCATTGAGAGAGTCTGCTGGAGAAGAAGGGTATCGTGAGCATCTGACGACTTTTGAGACCTGGGGAAGGCCGGTCGCTCGTGACAAGCCTGGTAAGTCCTACGACATCGCGACATCCCCTTATCGGCGAGTGACTGACTGAATCACTCTTTGACCAGCTGCTCGTGTGCGAACCATCATAATCAAGGGGTTGCCATCTGCCTGGGCTAGTCCTGCCAAGGTGCTGCCCTTCATCTATGGGGGCGCGATCGAGAACATCTCTGTTTCTTCCTCCGGCACCGCCCTCATTCGGTTCTGCGATCCTGATGCATGCCAGGCTTTCTACGATAAGTACCCAAATGGCATTGACCTTGACAAGAGCCGCAAGCTCACCGTGTTCGTGGAAATGGGCAAGGATGTCAACGTGGTCAGCTCCCAGCTCTCGTTCAACCTGTCTGTTGGAGCCACCCGCGTCGTCTGTGCTGTCGGCGTTGACATGGATATCACCATGGCCCAGCTGGCTCAGTTGGCTTCTTCCCAGAACAGAAAGGTTGAGAAGATCCTGGACTACTATGTCCCTGACGTCGTAAGTTCCTAGAGTAGCCTCTTGACTCCTGTACTGATTCTGGTAGCCGAGAACCGTCACTTTCCGTTTCTGTAGCATCGAGGATGCTGTGCGTTTCCGCGCCGCGATTATTCGCAATATCGAATGGGAGCAGTGTAATGTGCAGTACACCACTGATCCGTGAGTATTCCTGCCTGATAGTAGATAGGATGGCTGATTATGATGTAGTTGTGACGCTGCTGCTGGTGTCCACGTGGACTAAGCTGTCTATCTGCAATTTACGTCGCATGATAGATCGGTAACCGATACAGGAGTCAAGATGGAGGATGGACAGTCAGATGAGATGGATGAGGTTATGTATGTACAGCCGATAGTTTATCACGTACAATAGTAGCATATTGCTTCATCTCTATGATCTTGCTTTCAAGTAGCCTTTGTGTTCTTGAGATTAAGTACCCTTGCATGGATGATATAGCTCTTAGATTCCAGATTTACATTGGTATGTATGGGCCCATAGCCTTTGAATGAGATCAACACAGCACAACGAAGACAGTATGCAGTCTCCAGACAAGGCATAAGGCAATAGTTCTCGACCTAAGCATCGCATTTACCACTTACACCATCTATACTGTAATACAGTACCATACCATACTATACCGACATCGGATACGACTGACCTCCCGCTAATCCCAAAGCAGCAATACATCTCCCACCAAGGTACTCCTTAAACAGGCAATTCAATCTCTCGGCACGCACGGGACAGGTCGGTAGGTGACCAACCTGATGAAGAGCGTATACGAGGGCCCATTCTATCCATAGTCAGAGAAAGTAAAAAAAAGAAAAAACAGTGGCCAAGGAAAGGAACTGGATTGAGAAGGTTCCTGTACTCCATGTATTATTGTAGACTCCATATCTCGTAAGTTGTAACGGCGCTGCTCGGCGAAAGTGAGACAACTAAACAAATAAGCGAAAAGCGGAGCCTTAACCTACCTAACTTACCTACTCCGCAGATACGGAGAGTAAGTAGGTACGTACGTACACTCGAGCTCATACCTTGGTTCAGCAATTGACCATCCCACTCGACCTGACTCGATAGAGTAATTGCACAAAGTTGGTTAAGGGAAGGTAAAGTTGGTTGGTACTGGAGCTGGAGCGGGCACGGACGGAGTCTATGTGATCTCCAGGTCCGGTCTATGAGTTCCATTTTCATTCATCTTCTAGATATAGAGTGGCTAACGATGTATGGGCTCCGGACGGAGAACCTCCATGTGAGTCTCGGACAGGTTCCATGTCTAACTTACTGATTAACACTTCGGATGTCGTCCGGTACCTGCACAAAGTCCAGACGATACCACGGATCGGTCCCCGGAAGATAGATGTAGGGGTCTGTTTGTCATTCGATTTCTTACTTAGAGTAAGTAAGTTTTAACTTCAGGCAGAACATTGGATACTGGATACTGGATACAGAGTACGGGGTTGCCAATGTCCGAGACACAAAGGGAAGGCGGGGAAGGAAATTACAGCCGACGCGGACATGTGGAGGGTCGGAGAACGGAGCCTCCGACTTGAACTACCAACTCTTTTCTCTAGCAGTTGTGAAGTTACGATTCACATCCCGTTGAAGAATGGGGGTCTGGGATCGGTGGGGAACCGAGTCGCACAGGATGGAGGATCCAGTATCAACTGTTCTATCTATATACATGGATACCTACTCTGTACTACTAACTCAGATGGGGATCATCAGGCAGTGAGTTTGAATTACTTTTTTTCCCCCCTATACTCTTGTCCATCGTATGCCATAAGTCTGCCAAATGACCAGTAATAACCATTCGTCAGTCATCCGCGAAGTGATGAAACAATCATCTCCACCTGGGGCTGAGCATATGCGGTGAGCAGAACAAGACCAGAAAAGGAAAAAAAATAAAATAAAAATTGCATCATCATCATCATCATCTCCTTGCTGAAAGACAATTCTTCTCCAATTGCGGAGGATGTCTAGACGCGCGACTGAATGTGTTACTAAGAAACGGAGGTCGCCGATGAAGAATGAAATGACAGTTGTATGGCCGGAAGACTTTTTTATTTCCTTCATTCATTCAACCTTTTTGTGCCTTTAAGAAATCCAAAATTGATCCAAGGGTAGGGGAAACGTCTGGCACCTCACCGAATCATGGAAATAGCGCCGGGTTTCTACCATGGTTGAGGACTTGAGAGGCACGCGTCAAGTCCGCTGGTATACATACGGCCGAAAGGCTTGGTCTCCTTACCTAAAATGTAGACAGGAGACAGGTGCCCTGGTAGGCATTCTGTTCCTCGTAAGTTCTATCTCAGACCATCAAAAAGCTTGGGATCATTTGATCTCAAGCCTCGTGAATCCGACGGCGCAGGTCCGAAGTCCAACGGAAGTTAAATCCAAACCGCTAAGCATTGCTGGATCAGGTTAAACCGTCATCCATATCCCGTGTATCTTGAAAGTAGAGAATCCGTACAGGAAGTAGAAAGTACGCAATGCCTACCGCATAAACCCGCCTAGCACTACCTACTCCTCCTGGAACCATCTACATATACATACAGTCGTATGCACGTATGCACGTATTTAGGCACACTCCAGGATTCGATATTAATAATTCGAAAGCGATATACCCCTCCGAACCCGACAAAAAGGGAAAAAAAAAAGAGGAGCATCGCATCGCTCCAGTTAGTCGACCGAGTACTCCGGAAGACGGCGCGACCCCCTCTTCGGTGTTCCTCCACCGTCTGATTATTGCATGGCCGATACCACCATGGTCCCGACAGTTTGGATGAAGGTGTGATAGTTGGGCATTAGTATCCAACCTTGAGCAGGTTCCGTCCAGCTGAGCCCCCCTGGTCCAGTTTGCCGCTGCGGCATCTCCAATCCGGTAACCGATGGACAGGGTGAACAGAGAGCAAGGCAGAAGGGAGAGAGGGGAAGGTGGATATGAATGATATGATTTTGGCTCCATGGTTACGTTTCTTCCATCCAATCTTCCATCCAACTTAAAAAATAGTATACAAAGTGCGAGTGTATACGACAGCCCTATCGGAAAACATACTAAATATAAATAAAGAAGAAAGAAAAGAAAGAAAAGGGAAAAAAGGCTAAGTGAGAAAATTCAAAAATTCAAAAATTCAAAAAAAAAAAAAACACAGCGAATGAACATTCGAATCAACACCAATAACGATAATATCAGACCAATCGTAGACCCTCTCCCCTTTTTGCCCTAAATAAGAACCTAAGTCCAACAGAGCAGAATCAAATCTCACATTGTGATTATTTTCCCTGCCGAATTATTGTCGATCGAAACGGCCTGAAGAGAGATGTCATTTCATGACAATACCGTACCAACTTAGGTATGTACTGTATTGTGTGATCTGGGCATTGCATTCATTGGCAGCAAAACTGGTGTGAAATCTAAGCTTTGTCTGCTAGATACTACGCAAGGCACAATCCTGAGCGCTGCCGTAGAAATAGTACGTGGCCATTCTTATTAGTAGTACTATTATTATTCTAAGAACAATATAGTTATAATTACAATCCGCAGCCACTTAGGCAGGCATATTAAATTACATGGCCGGATTTTCCGAACTTAGCTCCGCACCCTTCCAATTTGCAAGTGCATAGCGCCGCCGATATGTATGGAGACTGTGCCGCAGCCCAACGCAGTAGACCAAATGCCAATCGACATTTGCCCGAATGGCCGATGATTGGATCCATGGGCACCCTATTACAAACACTGGTCTATATGTGTTGGTTATGGTTAAAGTCACTGAACCCCTCTCTAAACCCTTAGGGCAATGTAATGTCAGAACTAGGGGAAAAAAAAAAAAAAAGGCCTCGTAGCGTCGCATTCATATTTTGTAGGAAGTAAATTGACATGACGAGCACTGACTTTAGTTATGAGACTTTTGTCGTGGACTCTGTCATCTCACACTGGCTTACTAGATAACTGAGTTTGAGGAGATTTGCCCCACGTGTTGGGCGCAGGGGCTAAAAAAGACAAAAGTGTCAAGAGCTGGGACGGGCATTTAGTGTTTGTTAAAAAAAAATAAAAAAATAAAAAATGGTAGAATAAGAATCGCCCGGGAAAAAATAAGTTGATATTAATCTTACCACTCACAAAGAAAATCTAGGGATGGAGAAATTTTCCCTCCGTCAGGTCACCAACGATTGGCCTGTAATTTATTCACTTTTCCCCTCCACCCTGGACAAATCTCCAATCATCGACGGCCATGCGAAAATCGGTGGAATACTTTACCTCTCGCTGCAATCCGACAATGCCGTACGACGAGGTAACACATCTAATCTTAAATTTTCAAGCTTCTTATCGTCGAGTTTAACGCCCCAGAAGTATAAAATAAGTACGCAAAAACAACACCATAAGTACTATACCAAGTGCCACCTAAGTATGTGGGAAATGGACTTGTGCGCTTGCAAGATCGTCAAACATACCTAGGAGGTATGTAACCCCTCGCAAGGGACTGAGCACCATAGCTCCAATAAAGTTGACAGTACCCATGGTTCCCTGCTCCCGTCAAATGCTCTTTGTTGATTTAGGAAAATGCACATGCACATGCAACAACCCATGTAACTAATGTTGATTTGAAATCATCAGATCATCATGGGAAATATTAAGACGGAGTAGGTAAGTACCTAGTCGAAGAGTGGCTCGGCCGAGCCAAGACCGATTTAGCCCTACATCGCTGCTCCGTAATACTAGTTATTCCACAGCGTTATGCTGAAGATCAGGGGACAAGACGAGACGGCGTCGGCCAGGGATGAAAGGGGAAAAAAAAATTCTAAATTCTAAATTTAAAAAAAAAAGCAGGCAGCAGAGTAAATCGACATCCCCATTTCTGATCTTCCCACTACTCGGGTAATCTAAGAATAATAATCCTGCGTTCGTGGCGGATCATGAGAGCCATGCTCAATACACCAACAGTTAGTACTTAGCTGTCATGTTTCCCTTTTGGTAGTAGGCAACACATGTGTGGCCCAGAAACTCCGAGGTAAGGCTAGGCGGTGTTGGATCATCCTACATGATGATCTGTACATCTGAGACTGAAATGACTATCATTAGCGCCAGTGGAGCTGAAAGGTAGTATGTACCTAGTAAGGAGCTGTACGTTTAATATTACCCAGATGACAGCTGCTCTGATTGGGAGTTAACTTTTTTAATCTTGCTACTAGAAATTTTTTTGGCGTGGTCTTTTCAGTAACAATAATAACAATAAAGGAAACAAAGTACAGAGTCAGGACCTAGTACAGAGTTACTAGCAAGATAACTTGGCCGATGACAGCCTCGTTGAAGACGCATTTCAGCACCTTAGTAAGTGCTAATCTTAATGTGACTAGCTCTGACGCCACTCAAAACCAATCACGGTTCTGTACTCTGTATGGAGGAGTTGGCTGGACAGCCTTTCATCTACTTTGGAGGTTGATTTTGGTCATGATTTCCGTTGTACGAAAGAAAGTTATCCAGATAGCAAAAATATTTGGAATAAGTAACCACAGAGTATATAATTGGACAAAGCCATGCCATTTGAACAAAGAAAGTATAAAGTTGCCTAAACAGGAACGGAGCTACAATGCAGCGCACAGGTAAGATATTGACATTTGACGGATCAAGACCCAAAAGTTGATCGCAGCTGGAAGAGACCCCATTGGACGCTGGAAGCGCTGTTCCCCTTTTTTTAGCGAGGCAACCTGTCTCTACCGCGCATCAAGATCTAGACGCCTCGTCGATATCCATACAGATATGTTTGCTTGTCTACCTCGCCTCCGCATGGATCTTTCTGCAGCAACAATGTAGGTACGGTACTGGATGTACGGTGCAGCAAGCAGGGTAATTTTGTGCTCGACTGTCATATCCCCATTTTGCTAGCTTGTTTCGGGGTCAGAGACAGTCCCTCCTGCTTCTTGGTATACCTACTTAGTACTACTGTCTACATTAGGGAATGTAACCCCAGCGGCATGTAAGACTTACACACCCCATGGCAATTGCAACGCCGTTGACTCCCTGATGAGCGATGACCCATCACCAAGTGGAGAGAGTGCGATTGACATGCTCTGTATTGTATTATATTTCTTGCGTATACACGTAACCGACGGACGGGGAGATCCCGTCCGTTCCGAGTCAGGCACTGACGCTTTTGTTTCTTCTATCCTCCTTTTTTTTGTCGTTATTATTATTTACCAACCTGGTCTGGAGATTGATTTAATTTGCTCTGCCATCCTTCTACCCCTTTGTTCGTCTTTAATATGGAGAACACTGGGATCCTCGCTGGTTCGCCATGCGAATCAGGATCCGGTTCCATCACAGGCTATGGATATACAGCTAGGACCGCCCCAAATTGGTGGCGGAAGCCATCATGCAAAGGATCGGAAGTATCTTTCTGGAACTCCGGCTGTGGTCTCGTAATTACTCCGGATATCCGCATATAGCACTACTTAACACATACATTACTCCGTACTGCATGGTGAGATGATATCTCAGCGTTATATGCAAGACCAGTGGAGAGCCGGATCGAGCAATAATGTCTGGAATCTCGAACCACTCTACAGGATAGAGTTGAGAGCCCGAGGCGTCCGAGTGTAGTGGAATCACTGTGGAAAGCAACAAGCAACTAGGCAGTCGTCCGGGACTAGAGCTAAGTAGTCTTGCACTTAAGCTCGCTTGCATATGGGTTGGTAGTATCGTCGGTGGAGGCAGCCATTTTAGACCAGTATAGTAGCTTCGCGGCAAAACTTCGTTCGTTCCGGACGGAGTTGAGCCTCAAACCGGTTTCTTTCTCAGAATTCAGCAATCAATCTACGTCTGACTGGAATATTAAATTCGTCACTTGCAGGCAATCATTCCTTGTCCGTTTCCACATGGACAAGTTAAGGTAGGTATGACACCAGGTAGGTACCGTCTACCCCAGAGGAGGTGGGAGACGAGAGGTTACACATGGTTAACAAAGGGAACGGGTTCAGAAGAACATCCGATATCCACAAAATAGCAGGCCCTGCTGGAGTTGAATGTAACAGAAGGTCACGATCTCTCAAGGAGATCCTATGCAACCATGAGTCAGTGTCAAGCCGCCATTGCCTTAATCGCTGAAAGAATCCCTGTCGATGGTCTTCGTTCACGATGCGTACCCACCATTTCCTCCCGTAGAGGGGAGTTTTTTGCCAATAACAATTCTTGTTCTCGGGCCCACTATATCTGATTAGTGGAGGAAATTGAGCTGCTCCGCAGGTTGTCACGTGACTGACAGCAGCTGCGGGTACTCGTGTGACGAGAAGGGAGGAAGGAGGCTGGTTAGAAGCAAGAACGGGGATGGTGGGCATGGTTAGAGGCTGGGGATCGATAACGTTGGGCATTTCTGGTCCAAGCGGGTTAAAGCTATGGATCCTGGCGTAGGAGGATTGAGCGAGGATAGATGGTGATTCGCTAGCTCGAGTAAACTACGATGATGGCCAACTTTACCAGTTTGAACGCACGAGGCTAGCGAGTTAAGTTGGGCGGGCGTAGACGCGGACCTAAAATGAATCCGTGACAACCCCCCAAGAGTGTGTGAGATCTATAGTAGACGCATTGAAAGTGGGCGATCATACACACAGTAGGTACATTGCCGCGTGCGTCCCTTCAAATCATTCAGTGGGTCCATTTCCAGTTATGAGAGAGGATACGAAGGGAAATGTTTTCCTGAGGACCCGGATGTGAGATATGCTTCTGGTGTGTGTGTAGGTGGCAGCTGAAGCACCCCTCTCTCTATCTATGCAAAATGGGAATGATGAACCCGACTGTCACCATATGGGTAACGTCCGTTCCTGATCGTTCGATGGTTTTAGTTTCACGAAAGCTGGCTTGTGCTATTGGCTCCGCCAGCTGGATTCGAGCTTGCGCAATTTCACTGCGCCGCAATTTCCCAGCCAATGTTCCATCATTGTTCTGAGGCAAAGGGATGCAAATGCAATATTACCAGCAGCGCCTAGGCAGGATGTACGCCGACTTTCATTATTATTAATAGCAGTACTTCGTAGTACAATAATGACTCGACTATTTTTAATTGTACTTGGTCGTTGACCTTCCGAGTTGGGAAAACAGACTTGGTTTTCTTTGTTCTCTCTATAGCTTTTCTCTAATAGCTCGGTCCTGATAAGCGTCCGAGCCTCCCTACAGTCTTTCTCTTATTTTATTTTTATACATATTGTTTTCTTTTTTTTTTTTCCCTTTTTTTTTAAAAAAAAAAAAATTTTAATACAGGAGTAAAAATAGCTGACGTTCATGCCCCTATCTCCTTCAGCCCTTGCAATCCAATCAGCTCGCGCTCAAACTCGTCAATGAGTCGGAATAAGTCGTCGAAGGATGCTAGTAGTGAAAAGACGACGGTCCGAAGGATAGGATACGAATTCCTTCAAGGATTTTCTTTTCGTCAGGTGGGTGCGATATCGGTGTGACAAATGGATCGCCTTTCTTTCTCTGATTTATTTTATTTATTTTTTTTTCTTCATCATTTCGATGAAGATTGAATGTGGGGGTGTAGGAAGTGTTTTATTTACGTATTGAGCCATTCCTTGCAGGACATAAACGGGATCTGCTTGGTATTAGCAGGAATTGTATTCATCTCAAGCATCCCATCCCACAGATATGCAATGGTGGGAGATTCCGTAGTCGCTGTTTATGCAGCATACATGTTTAGTGAAAAAGGTAATCTGTTTGCCTTTTTACGCTTAACGTGTGCCGTACTCCGACTTTGTTTCATCGTGGACAGACATTTTACCATACCGTCACTGCTCTCTTGTCTATGCCGGATCATCGCCCGATACCCGATGCTTTTCTTCTGCCAAATCCGTCTTTGACTAAACTACCTACTGTTGACTATGAATGGATCTAACACGTCTTAGGCCCCAGGAGCCCACTCCCTTCTGATTATGCCTACTTTGACAGGTTCGTTCGGATGCACTAGTCTGATGACGATTTCCTCAATCCTCCTGTCTCTGGTTTTTATTTATTATTATTATTATTATTACTGTGGGTGTCTGATGTTTTCGATGACCTCAGATGTTTTTGGTTTGTTTTATTTTATTACTCAGCCGAGTAGCTTTCCATTTCTGGAAGGCACAAGTAAATTGGCACTCGAGGCAGGCACCCACACACAGTGCTGAAGTTTGAATCCCGAATTCAGAGTTCATCTGATTCGTAGTGTGGTACCCTTTACGGAAACGTAATGTGTTTTGGAAAGGTCCATCGGGATTTGCAGGTTGACAATCAGAAGAAGTCCAAAATCCGGTTAGATACCCTGTCTGTCAATGGTGTGCAACTCTCAGATACTCGACCAGGAAATCTCGTAGTAAGCCGATGAAATCATAAGCTGTGAAAACAAAACAAAAAGAAAAAGAATATAAAAAGAAATACTAAAAAGGAAAAAGAAAAAAGAAAAAAAGACGATCGTCTCACTTATGCAGAGATGTGTTGGCAGGTTCTGCAGATTGTTATCTAGCCTGCATGGTCCTGTTCCAGATGACTGCTGGGCACATACATTGGACCTTATGTTAGGGTATGGGGTGGTTAGGAAGGGGGATTTGGGGGGTGTCACGGGTGGATGGGAAGTGGGAAGATGAAAGTTGCCTAAACAATACCTGAACCAGGCCTTTTTTTAAAAAAAAAAAAAAAATAACACACCTTCTCATCCATAGAAAATCAATAACCCCTTTGGGGGACGAGTAACTCCGTATGCCCCATCCCAAGGCGGGGTACCCACTCACATCGTGTCTGCGGCTTGGCTGTCACGTCGCCTTGTCCTTCAGCAGTAATGGCTGTGTGTAATATTCTGAGACGAGCGAGGTAGACAGCATTAGAGCCGCACTCCTATTCGTGAATTGGTCCCAGTACCACGGTTCACCCAACAAGCCACTGCAGGTTAGGTTGCTGACTCTGTTTCTTCCATACACCAATGAAATGCGCTCTTTCCTGTTGGTTCTTAATCCCCCTCCTCCTCGTTCCCTGTCTGTTTTTACCAGTCTGCTTAAGACAGGGATGCTCCGTGCGGCGTACGAAGTTGGACCGACAACGAGAGCTTCTATCCTTTTTTTTTTTTTTTTTTTTTTTTTTTTTTTTTTTTTTTTTCCTTCTTCACCTTACTTCAGATCTCCCACCAACAATTTCTTCGGTTGCTTTGCCTCTGTCTTGGTGTTGCTATAGGGTAGCTATGAGTGTCGATGGACATCAATTATTGACAAGACTATAAGTAATAATCTCGAAGAGATCGGTGATAAACATGACCCATGATCCTCAATCTAAAATTACCCTTGTTCTACAATGGGTCGAGACCAAGGGGAAAATCCCCAGAGATAGTGATTAAATCTACTCTGAAGTAGGTGTCAGAACGAACAGACTTATCAGAGGGTTAAACATCCCACAGCTCCACCTAGTTTCCCCTAGGCATACTCCGTAGTACATACTCTGAGAAGGTTGACGATAAAGATGCTACAAATACTCTAACTCCCTCTGGCAAATAGCTGTCTGGGCGTCGTCTGATGTTCCCGCCTGCCCACTGTGGTTGAAACGCCGCTATAATGTCGTTTGGGTCGACCCGTCTTGCAGCGCTGGAAGAACCTATCAGGTCCGGGAAACCGAATCTTTCTCATGCAGTGGCAGGGCTGCAGCTTATACATACATACAGACATACATACGTTAGGTAGGGGAGGGCGGGGGCGAACCCTAGAATACAGTGTTGATATTCAACTCATACCTTAAACACGGCTCTTCTTTTTTCCATCTAGGAAAATGGGGTGGATTCTACTGGATTCTGCTGGGAACCCAAATATCCATCATCAATCAAACAATCACCAACAGTTAATCAGAATAAATGATGGATAATAAACAATCATATTAATATGTATATTAATATGATGCTGATGGCGATCATCCACATGCGAAAATAGATTAAAAATCATGGCTATTTTGTTCCATTCCTTCTGAACGGAGGCTTCTAGTGGCCGAAGAAACGGCTCCCCTTACGTACATAGACGAGGTCACCAATCGCACGTCTTCTTCATAATACCGACTACCTGTCTACGGAGAAGTCCAAATCAAGACCGTATCTGATCCTCTTCCGGAGGCGATGGACTCATCCCAAGTATACGAGATTCTGGAGAAGTGGTTCACGAGGCTTCGTTCCTTCGGGGTTTACTCTTGTACTTATTGGAGCAGATGGATAATCGGTGATCGACCAATGTTTCTTTGTGTGCACGGCAATTCTGTAACTTTAGTTCTTTATTTTCAGGCAAGGAAATGCCGTTTTTCCCCGCGTGGCTAAGTTGCTGTCAACCCCGAGGAGGACAGACTTTGGAACCACAAGAATAAACCTTCCTTTTTTTTTTTTTTTTTTTTTTTTCAATCGCTGCCAGATCAATCCGGCCAACCTCGCAAACAAAGTCCGACGATTCCAACGTGGCCAGGACACTGTTCCCTTGGAACCGTCCGGTCAATTTCTAATTAACATCATCCACCCTAAGGAACCCCCGAACCAGACCCAAACTTGCCTCAACTCTTCGTTGCGGCTCCTTTTCCAGTCGTCGGTTCTGATATCCTTGCCGCATAGTGCATGAACTAGACCTCGACATTTCCCCTCTTTCCGTTGTTGCTTGCTGGGTGGATCCTTTTTCTCTGGGGAGATTTTTTGGAGCGGAAGAGGAAGCGGAAGGGGGGGAGGGGGACAATGAGGGGGATGAGATTTTAAAATCAATAGATAAAATACAATACCTATACAGAGTCTGTCTGATGAAAATCGTAGTATTTAATAAGAATAATAGCAACCATCAGAATAATAACAGAAAGTAATAAGGCTTAGATTCCGTACTACAGGGTAGGGATTACCGATTACGGGGGGAACTGAAACTCTTGCTTTTTTTTTATTTTTGCCTCTATTATTTTCATTTTTTTAAATTTGATTTTGAAAGACCCCCCCCTCCAAAAAAAAAAAAAAAAAAAAAAAAAAAAAAAAAAAAAAAAAAAAAAAAAAAAAAGTGAAAATACAAAATAAAAACAACAAAAACAATAATAATAATAACTAGCATATTAATTACCCGATCCAACGGTGAGCAGAATCTCCATCCCCATTATCATTGCTGCTCGACAGTCTGCCAACGTGACCTTTGGGATTCGAGATCTCCACTTGTTCTGCTGCTGTTCAACGTTTGAATATCCTTCGTTCGTGGGGACTGGACCCATCATGTGTATCAGAAGAACAGTGGCGAAATATTCTGGTATATCAGCGTGTTGCATTCCCACCATCCTTGCATATATTAAGTCAAGGATCTGTCTGTTATTTAATTTTCGGCGGGAAGGATTTTGGATTTTGATTTTCTGGTTTATTTTTCCTTTCCCCCCATTACTACTTACTATATACATACTTTACATTGTATATCGGAAATCCCGAAGGATATAACATTCACTACTCTTGACTCTTTCTAGAGGAGATCGCCAGGATCATTGATTGATTCCATTCACTTCCTTCCCTATAAAAATAAAAATAAAAACACAGGGGTATTTACCATCATTGTTGTGGTTACAGCGCTGGTGCTACTACCTGCTGGTGTATTAAGACTACTACTACTAGGTGCCTACCTAGTTCACCTATCTGTCTGGTACTTCACATCCACCTCCTTCTCCTACCGACCAACATACGACCCTCGTTTCCTCCCTCCACTTCTCCCCCTGCTGGCGGCGCTACGGATCATTTCAGAGGGCATCGTGTACCCGCCGTCGAGGCAATCTCTCCACGTCCGGACAGGGGCGCAGTCAGCGTCCCTCTCTACCACAGGCCAGCGAGATCCAAGGAGCCGGTACGCTGCATGGATTAAGCACAACTAACCGGACCCTGGCCAGCTATTACTCTCTCCCATTTTAAGAATCCAACCGAGTGTCTAGTGCGCTGTTTGGGGGTGTACGAAGAGAAGCCTCGGAATTTCAATCATTTATCAAGAGCACTTGTCTCCGCCTGACCCATTATTCCTTCCACTCCGACATTTCTTATTTTAAAAAAAGGTGCTTGGGGCAGAGTGACAGAGAAGACGTCAATCCTCTTGGCCCTTTCTTTCTTTTTTTCTTTTTTTTTATTATTATCGAACTCTTTTCCCCGAATCTTAACTCCGTCGTCACTCACCCTCTGATTTACTTTTTAAGAATTGCCTGGTTTCTCCTCAACCAGTTCTTCCCCTTCCTCTTTCCACTTCTCAATATCTTGGCCTAATCGTGCTTTCAACGGTTTCACATACCCCCTCCAGGAAAAAAGTTTACCATACCTTTGCATTTCGCCTATCCTTCAATCGACGCCGGTCCACTGTCGACTCTTCCTCAACATCCATTTGTTTCTAGATTATATTGATGGGGGGAATTGCCTACCAACCCAGCTACACGATGACTGCCTTCCACGAACATGCTCCATCTAGCTACATGCCATCGTCTCGTCGGAGCCGCATGGCCATTGATTCTCTACTGAACCCGTCGGCGGAGAATGACTCTTCCTCTTCTAAACTTCATTACGTCCCCAGTCCACAATTCTCGCCTATCTATCCACCTAGTCCCAATCACTACATCTACTCCTTTGCGGACAGCCGGTCCTACCGTGATCTCTCCAGCTCATCTCAAGAACCGTCCTATCCGCCCTATCCGTCACGGTCTGCCGAGTCTTCACCAGGTGCGTACTCGCGGGACCGCTATGATTCGGTCTCCAGCAGCTCCAGTAATGCCGCCGAGCGACGGCGACCTCCTCGCCCCAAGTACGAGGAGGAGGAGATGTACTTCATTTGGTACCACCGCGTGGATCTCTGCCAGGAGTGGAAGGAGGTGCGAGAAAGTTTCAACCGACAGTTCCCCAATCGACAACGACGCGGATTCCAGGGGATCCAGTGCAAATTTTACCGATTCATCAAGGAGAAAAAGTGTCCAACACTGCGAGAGCAGCGACGCATGCGTGATGGCGAGTTCCTTCGTGAGGGCTCGGGACTAGTTGATTCATCGGCCCCGAAGTACGGAGTGATCGAATGGGTGGGTGTCTGGTATCCATGGATGCGTGAGAACAAAGAGCAAGTCAACAGCCTACGGCTCTCATCATAAGACGGCTTTTATTTTTTCATTTTCCAAAAATCCGTCGATTCTGACCACTCTTTACGGCCGCTGCAAGATACCTGAGTTTGTCTTTTTATTATTATTATTCTTATTACTGCTACTACTATTACCACTATTCCTGTTCCTCCGACATACCTGGATTGATGTTCTACATGGACTTCCACCTTTCTTGTCTGTCTTTCATATTAGCTGTGTTTATTCTGTGACCACTTATACTGGGAGGCTCTCTGACTTTAGCATGCATGCATTGTTTTGACCGTGAGATCACGGGGTTGGGAAATCTGTTGAATTGATTGTTTGCTTCTACCTATACTTCGCTGCTCGTATCCACTTCCTCTCGTATCGACTATATGGTACAGTACAATACAGTACAGATCATTCATTACATACCTCTGCACTTGGGCGTACCGACATGCAAACAATTAGGTACACACACTCTCTCTTATCATGGACTGGATTGTACTCTGTAAGCACTGGAGTACAACATAAAATGTACTCCTATGTACACCAATAACAAGAACGACCTCATCAATACAATCGCCGATATGACCCATGACGCAAAGGTCGGACTCATCTAATCAACCGGGACCCTTGTCGGGGTGTGGGATGAGGGATCTGTTGGACCAAAAAAAGGAAAAAAAGAAAAAAAAGGCCCCCAAATCCACAGACATACTTCACATTCTTCTTTTTGCTAGTCCCGAAAATAAAATAAAACAATCAAAACACACGGGGGGGTCCACTGGCCCACGGGTCCACTACCTTGTCTCATCATCAATTGAACACATGGAATGGGATGGGGAAAGGAAGAGGAGGCTTGCGTACATCGTCAACTAAACACGTTAGTTTATACTCCGTGGTCTACTGGAGCACTTACTAGGACGTTTCTGACACACATTCTTTTTGCCATGCAGTTTTCTGCAACTGTTGATTGAAGGATGGGAATCCTTCCTGTTCGTCCCCCTCATCCTTTCCTTTCCTTTCCTTCCATTGTTTATCCTGTGGGAGAGCTTCGGAGAACTTTTTTAATTAACTTATTTAATTGTTCTGGCTCGGCCAATTCTCTAGCCTTGCCTTTCCGGTTGGAGGATTCTACATCGGGTGCTGGGTAGGTGGATCAGCTGTGTGTTTATTTCTTTAACTGACTGATTGACTACGGTGGAGGTAGGTCAGACGTGTTCAGCTCTTCTTGCTTTGGTTGCCTTATATAGTTGATAGTATTGGACCTTTGGATACGATTATGCCATTACAGATACATACAGATTGATACTGTGCTGATGCAGTGAAGTCGTAGATTGATTATCATCTAGCGAAATGGAAAGTCCGTTAGATCCCAATAATCTTTCATCAAGGACAAAGGAAATGGAATGAATGAATGGCTTCCAGGCGAATTTGGAATCAACCCCGCTCGTCGAACAAATATCATGTTGTTAGTTCTGACGTGTGATCTCATCGTCCGAGGGTGACCTGAGTCCTGATTTGCGAGGCAGATGGTTGCGTTGCAGGCGGTTTGGGGGTGATTGTGATTGCTCTGTGTACAGAGATGTTGGGTCCTTTTTTGTGGTCATGTCGGTTGAGTTGCGGTGAAAGACGATGCGCATGCGTCTTGATGAGAGTTGAAAAGACACACAGAGACTGAAGAGCTCCAGGCCAGCATAATGCAGCCACCCGTCCTTCGCGCTTGTCACCAGCTCTCGTCATCGGACTCCACGTGCGACCGACGCCCAGAAGGGCCAAACCACCTCTCATTGGCCGACTCGTCTGAGTCGAATTCCTCATCGTCTGACACCGCGTGGCGGCGGTATTTGTGATAGATGGCCAGTCGATCGTCGTCTTCGTCGTCCCAGGACAGCTCTTCGTCAGGGTACTCATTGGCGGGATTATTTTCAGCTAGAGCAGGGAAAGGGGTTAGCCTCCTACCCCAGTCTCTTTAGATCAATCACCACTGACCATTGGAATCCCCATCCTCACTATCCCATCGCTCTTCATCGTCTTCCTCCTCCACAAAACTTTCCCAATACTCTTCGTCCTCTTGCGTGATAACTATCACTCCAATGTCGGCACGGGTCGTATCGATGCCATTCTGTCGAAGCCAGGCTTCCTGGTCCAGTTGCAAATCCACCAGGGGGTTCGTAAGCAGGCCTCCTCCTCCTTCTTCAATCTCTGGGAGGGGTTTTCGGATATACGTATCGTAGACGTATTCTCCATCGCTGTCGTCCTCGTGTTCCACATCTGGTGCCGCCTGAGGGGTAGTTGCCGTGGCTGCGGCGGCAGCTGGAGCTGTCGTATTAGTGGTAGGAGTAGCTATGACAGCAGCCTTGACCAGCACTTCACACCCTTGCGGCGATTCTGCAGGCCTAGCTCGAAGCTTATTGGGCGTGCGGGGGGGATATTTCAACGGTGCTTTGGGCATCCTCGGATGAGAACGGGCCTGTGTCGACCGCGTGGCTAATATCTCCGTGTCCTCGTCCGTGTCCTCTTCTACTTCCCTCTCTATCTCCAGTGCAATCTGCTGAAATTCTTGGGCTAGTCGATCCGATTCATCGTCCCAGTTGGTTTGATGTTGAGCTTGGGCCTCCTTCTCCAACACCTGTGTGATGTGCTGTTTGGCTGCACTGATTGCCGTCTTACGCTCCTCTCTCCACTCTCTTTCTGCCTTGTTCACTACAGGTCGCTTCCGCTGCGGAGTCGGAGCTTCTTCCTCGTGTTGGGCCAAGTTGTCCCGCAGATCGGTAATTTTTGTAGAAGCAATTTCGTACCTTCCTGTATCTCCTTCCGCTTGGACTACAGCATCCGCAACCATGGACGCTTGCCTGGAATGTGGTTTGCGTCGCAACTTTTCCACCAGCACCGCAACTGCGCCGTCTCCCTTCCGTTTCTGTACACCGCCTCCCGACGTACCTCGTAGGAGGCTCTTGGACCGAGAGATTTGAAATCGTCGCACAACCGGAGACGCTGATGGTGCAGGGCTCGCTCTGCCGCTGGACGTCGTAGGCACCGAGGCCAGTTCATCATCACCTGCTCCATTATCGTGAGCATGGCGGGTTTCCGGTGCCGTCGGTGATGAACGCAAAGCCCTGTACAGCTTCTCTTCCTTCTCTTTCCGGATGGTCGCGAGGCGCTTGGCTTCACGAATCTCCGCCCCCGGCGTCGTGGCTCTCACCAACGGGACTCCTCCTACACTCCCCGTCCAAGCAGGGCGAGAATGCGCGGTCGTTGGGAAATTGACACTGCTCACCGAGCGCGGACTGCGGAGAGCCCCCTTTGCTGGTGATGGGGAGCCGCTGCTGCCACCATCGCCTTTGATTTGGACTCGTTGAAAGACGAAGTCCGTGAAGCGACGCTTGGTCTGGTGTAATTCAGACTGTATATCTATGATACAAGGTTAGCTCCTGAAGGGAAAAAATGGGTTTCTTTTTTTGTTTTGTTTTTCTTCTCGTCACATATACAACATTCTCCTCACTCCAGCAAAAGATTTCGGGGAGGTAACTAGCTAGGATAGAATTCTTACATAACGTATCCACGGGCTCCTCCTCTCGTCGGCGCTTGATGTTAATCTGTTCTGGAGGCAGAGCCATAGCGAGATCAGGCAAGATCAGAGCTGCAACTGGTCACTGACGAGCCAGCGCCGGACGATGAAATGATGAAGATTGAATTGAGCCCATGCTGTTCTTCTTCACGTTCCATGGGCCGTACGCGGTTAGCGCGACATTGGTCACGTGGGGCACGCCCTGTTGTTATTTCACCGAATGGGGAAATATAACAGTAACATGGACAAAATCCAATCTACATGGCAACTTTCACAGGTCGATTACATTTTATATTTTTGTTTATTCGTCTTTCGCTATAGTTCTTTCACTGGCCTTGTTGCCATCACCCATGCCGAGCTTATTACCTCCACAGCTATGTAATAAAACCCTTGTCCATCGTCCCAAAATGTAACAAGGCGCTGAACACTCGGGGTTGATTCCGTCAAAAATGGCATCACAAATGCAAATGCGCAGGATGAACATTAAAGAACAGACCAGAGCCAACTGGTCTAGGATATAGCCGAGATCTCACCCGCCTTCATAGACAACTGGAAATCCAAAAAGAAATAAGAGAAAATGTAAATAATCAAAACAAGAAGAGAAGAATTAAATGTTTAGAAAATAAAGGGCGTGAAAAGGAATAAAGGTCATACCTAACTAGCAATACAAGGGTGATAAAAGAATGATTAAAAGGTTGTAAGGTGGGTTGGCAGAGAACGGAATTTGCACAGAAAAAATAGAGAAACCACACAATATATCAAGGCAGTACAAAGAAGAAATCAGGATGGTGACAAGGGAATAGAATGGAATTCCAGAGAGATAGACGTTAAAAATTTTTGGAAGGACAATGAGCTATACCCAGAGAATTAAAGGGCGATAAATCCAAACAAATCGCGCTTCAAAATATGCGGAATCAATTATTTTGCTCCAATCTCTTCCTCAGCCCAGCCGGGCAACGAACTTTCATTCTGGATAGCCAACCCAAAACCGGCATGGTTGAGTCCGCCGAGGGCAGAAGTGAAGCTTGAGAAGCTGCTCTGGGGCTGATGGGCCACACCAGAACGGCCATGACCAGGCTGACTTGAGACAGGCCCAAACGGCTCCTGCGAAAATGACGGCAGGCTGACAGCACGCGAATGTTGTGCCCGTGGCACATTCAAGCTGCTGGTGCTTGCGGTGGCATGATGGCTAGATCCTGTAGAGCCATTTGCAACACTGAGGAAGTTATTGCTAGAGGGCTTATGCTGGTGCAGAGGTGCGTCGATATTTCCGTTACTGAGTTCGCTGGGGTTGGCGCCGTTATACAGGGCCTGTTGCTGGGGTGGCTGAGGTTGGGACTGCAGGGCGGCAAGGGCCATGGGATCGCTCAACCGGTTCTCTTGTTCCTGAGCCTGCTGGGCGGACATCTGATTGAGATACATGGTCAAAGGATTATTGGCTCCCACGTTCAGAACCCCTGATGGAGACGGCACTGTTTGGAGGGGGTGTCGGTTCTGCTGGCCGTTCTGAGACTGAGAACCCGTAGAGCCAGGCGCAGGAGACAGGGCGGATCGGGTTGGGCTGGAGTCAGATTGGCTCAAGTTCTGCTGGTAGCCATTGAGGGCCGGTGAGGGCGAGTGCGGTCCTTCAAGCCCCGACCCGTTACGACCTTGCTGTCCACCATTGCCGGTCTGGCGTGGAGGGTTTCCACAGCGATCCTTGCCGAAGTTGATCTTAAAGCGCTTATATTCCTCCCGGTTCCGCATGCCCTCAATTGCTTTGATGGCGTTGGCAATATTGGTGAAGTTAACAAAGGCACAGCTCTTCTCACGCAATGTATTGACAAGCTCGATTTCACCGTACTCGGAAAAGTCCTGACGAAGGCGCTCCTCCGCCCAGGACTCGTCAAGGTTGCCCACGTAAACATTGCGCGAGGCACCGCCACTCACGGCCAAGGCAATGGCAGGAGGCAGAGGGCCGGAGTGCTTACCCCAGCCAATCTTCAGGCGACGATTGTGAATCATCAGACCTTGTAGGTTACTTAAGGCATAGAAGGAAGCGGCCGAAGTGGGGTCAATGAACGTGACGAAACAGATATGCTTGTCCGGGATATAGCGAATATGATGCAGAAGACCACCACGCACAACGTTGCAGATCTCCTCGATGGTAGTTTCGGGATGGATGTTGCCAAGGTAAACGGTCCGATTGCCCAGGTTGTTGACACCACCGGCGGTGGTGGCCACGGCTGCAGCCGCAACAGATTGCTGGGCCAGCGCGTTGGTGATCAGGTCGCGATCCGCAGAATTGAGGATGTGCGCATACCCCGGGGCAATTCCCAGAAACTGGGCCGCATTCTGCTGCTGCGTCTTGGAAACGTAGGCACATCGGTCCTTGCCGTAGAATACGCGCTTGGGGGCTTGCCATTTCGCCTCCTGGGGCAGTTGCGCCACGGCCTTCATGGCGTTGCTAATAGATAAGAAGTGTACAAAGCCAATGGCCTTCTCCTTCACGACCTTCACGGTGTCGATAGGGCCGAACTTCCCAAGTTCTTCCCGTAGTTCGTCTTCCGACATCTCCTCGGGCAGGTTTCCCAGATACACGTTCCGGGATGCGCCAGACTGTTGCACCGCCAGAGCGACGGAGGTGGGCACCTGAGATGGTTTGCCCCATCCGACTTTGATGTCATTTCCCTTGATGGCGAGCTTCTTAAGAATGGCGTCTGAGTGGAAATGCGTGGCGGAATTACTATCCAAGAACGAGATAAAGGCACAGTTCTTATCAGGAAGTAACCGAACCGATTCAATCTGTCCGCTGCGGACGTGGTTCAAGACCTCTTCGGCGGACGTTTCCGCGGGGATGTTACCCAAATATACGGTCCGGCTGGTGCCTGAGAGGAGACCAGGGGTTACTGGTGCGGCAGCACTTCCGAACGCCGCATTACTCAAACCACCCATACCACCGACGGGGGATTGGGGTCCTCCTAGCATCTGTGAGTTCCCCATACTATCAGTGGGTATCATTCCTGAATAAAGTCCAGCATTCTGCGAGGGCTGTGTCGGGCTTCCCAAGTGATTCTGAGGGTTCTGTGCATGTGCGGGGCCATTGGCTTGGGAAAAGCCGCTAAAATTGGCAAATTGAGGCGAGGCAAATGCAGAGGGGGTACCAGGCTGAAAGGGGCTGCCGAGAAGGAGCTGAGACGGAAGGAGGGGGGTGAAGTTCATGTCGAAAGTGCCGGAGGTAGCCATGGCGTCGGGGATGCCGTGACCGGCCGTGGTGTTAATAGCAGGGATGTTAGCTCGGCGAGCGTTCCTATCCTGCAAACCCTGCAGTGGGACGCTGTTCGAGTTATACGCCCCGTGGGAGAAACCCGTATTGTCCGTGTTGAGATGAGAAAACTTGGAAGGAATCAAACGACTCGGAAGATTGGAGGCATCGGAGGTTTGCATGGCGAGTGAGCGGGAACGAACGAGAAGGACGCGACAGTCCCTAGGTAAGGAAAGCAAAAAACGGGGTCAACCGTAGTCGACGTGAATTGATCGTTATCACTAACGAAAGGGGGAAATGAGAAAGATGGAGCAATTGACACAGTAGTAGGAAATAGCCAGGAGACCATCAAAGGGAAAAAGGTTGCCGGATTGAAGATCACCCCCGAAACGAGGTAGGGGAAAAGAGAGAAATAATAATAATAAATAAATAAATAAAAAGGAATTGAATAAGAAGAATTGAATAAGAAGGGTAAAACTAGAGATGTCAAAAAAGACAAAGAAGAAGAAAAATAGTAACAATAGAGAATCAAAAATAAAGAGACGAAACGAAATGGAACAACAGCAAAGGGTAGAGAGAGGAGAGGAATGAGCAGAAACGAAGCAGAAGAAAGACAATAACCAAGACGTGTCTAGACGGAAGGTCAGTGGAATGTGCCTGAGAGATGGTTGGTGGAACGGGGACAAACCTCTTCCTAGTTGGGGATGGGTTTAGGGGCTGCGGGAATGCCAACTGCTGCTGCTGGTGCTAGTTATTACCACCGCGACAACAACAACAACACGTCTATCACGATTAATCTCCAGTGAAGACAACGACCCCAATCAGAAGTGCTTGAATGGAGTCCAAGAAACTGGAAATGGATAAGTGTGGAATGACAAAAAGAGAAATTAGTTAGAGTAAGATGATCTCTAAAGAGAGTCCAAGATCAACAAGGGAGGAATAAAAAAAAAAAAAAAAAAAAAAGGCCCCAAGATAGGAGAAATCAAAAGAGAGAGAGAAAGAGAGAAAAGGGGGTGCGGAATAAAAGAGAGTAAAACCAAAAAAAAATATGTAATAACAATCTCAGATGACAAGAGGGGCTTTGTTTTGGACTTCCCCCTCCCCTGCTGGCGAAATAAAAAATATAAATAAATAAATACAACGATATTTAGAATTGAATAACTGAGAGCATAGAGAAGGCAAAATGATTTAAGTGGTAATCAAAGGAACCATAAGTTAAACAACCAACTGTCAACACAGTTCCTTACAGTTAGGAACGTGGAGAAGTAATAAAAATATTCCAGATAATAAAACCAAATAAGAAAAGACAAAACAATCCGCGAGAGAATATCAGGTAAGCAAGGAACGAATAAAGTGATGCATTAATTAATAGGAGGGCAAAAAAGGGGGAGTTTGCAATGAACCAAACATTGTCGTCGTAGGGAAATCGACTAGTTTAGTCTGGCGAATAATAATAGTAATTGTAGCCAACCTACTCACAGTCATCCATGCCTTGTGGAGAGAGAGAAGATATGGAATAAGTACTGAGTGGTTCCTGACTGAGGACGTCTTTTAGCGTACCACAATAATGAGGGCAAATCTCTCCATCCCCTTCACCAGCGGAACCTGTCAGTCTTTCTAGCAGGATGGATAAAAAAGATCTGCTAGTTCAACGTCCCGTTGGATCAGCCTCCTTGAGAAATATTATTGACAATCTTCTAGATGATCCGCGATCTTCTCGGGTATTTTAGAAAGGCAGGCAGGAAGAGGAATGGACTAAGATACGGAGAATTAGTCGGTCGCCCAGATCTGAAGTGTCATGAATGGATGGACCTGCCCTTCTGTTGGTCTTTCATTCCATCATTCTTGTTTACTCTCAATCTTGTCGTCCGTTCGGGCAGATCGGGACTAGTGGAGGTGGTCCTTGGTGGGGGAGAATTAGTAGCGATTCGATTCTCTCGCACCCGGAAAGGGGAAAGAAGCGGCTCTTTCTGAGCGGAACGGAGTTGATCCGGGCCGGCTGCAGACAGGTCAGATATGCTTTGGTTACTTGATGATTCTCGTTGCTTCCTTGCAGGTTCCCATAGTTATGGCTCCGATCGATCGACGTTTCCTGAGTCCTTAGCAATGTTTGCTTCATTGTACTTAGTAGTCATCATGGTCCAGCGTCTCTGTTGGCTATACGGAGTGGAAACCGAATAGATGCGCAGGATCTGGGAGACAGGATAGTTAGTATCTGTATACGGGCTATCTTCCAATGAATATATATCTATAATCATCGTCAACAACAAGAACAACAGCAATAGTTGTCAGACTATTGTGCTTGGCTTGTTGACTTCCCATATAGACATGCCCCGACTAGAGATCCAGCGCTAGGTAATCAGGGACCAGTGCAAGAAGGCACTAAGGCGCCAAGGCATTAAGGCATTAAGTATTATGCCTGAGGCAGAAGTGGGATGACTGCAGGCATCCACATCCCAATCCGAATCCAGAAATTTACCCCTCCAGCGATCGAGAAAGCCTCGCACAGTGCGACTCACTTCTTTCCCGTGGGACTTGCTGCGAGTTCTCCTTGCTTGAATTGAGTCGTATATTTCGTAAGTTGTCAACGCCCCTCTACTGCCTACTTCTTGCTTTATAGTTTTGGTCTCAGCCCTTGATAAATTAGCCTGTGACTCACCTGATATCTCCAACATTCTTCTATGCCCCGCGCGTGGTTGATTTGCCAAAAAAATTGCTTTAAAAAATTGAAGAACCCCTTTTTGACGTGTTATCTTTAAATAGTCAGCGAAAATGACATCCGTCTATATTGACGAAGACGTCGGCAGAGACGATTCGACAGCGACCGGGTCTGAATCAGCCCCTTACAAGACGCTCCTTCATGCCCTCCTGCAGCAAAGCCCTAGCGATGGCACCCAATATTTGACACGCAAATCCCAAACTGAGCCCACGGGTGAGGGTGCTGATCCTGCGTCCAAACTGGAGTGGAAGCCCGCTACCAAGTCGGCAATGAAGAAGGCCACCAATCTCTATGAGCAACGAAAAAGAAAAGCAGCCAAGGAACAGGAGCTGGCCATTCGCGAGAAGCAGGAAGCAGAGAAGCGTCAGGCTGTTCTGGAGGATGCCAAGAAGATTGTCATCAAGGAGGATCCTTCTCTTCCCAAGCCAGTCAAGATCCGTCTTGATGTGACCGACCCGGCCATCGTTACCTTGGGCAAGCCCGAGTCAGATACCCCAGGAACCAGAGTCCGTGTCTTGGGCCGAGTTCATCGTCTGCGTGCGCAGAAAGATGTAGTTTTCCTCACATTGACCGACGGCTATGGCTACCTACAGTGCATTTTGACCGGTGATCTGGCTAAGACCTACGATATCATGACTCTCACACCCCAAACCTCCATGGCAATCCACGGTGAGATACGTGCGGTTCCTCCCAAACAGCACGCGCCCAACGACCGTGAACTCCATGCGGACTTTTTCACTGTCATCGGTCGTGCGGCCGGCGACAAGGACGCTATCACCACCCGAGTTGCTCCGGATGCGGATCCCCAAACCCTCTATGACAACCGGCACCTGGTTCTTCGTGGAGAAACCGTCTCGTCTGTCATGAAGGTGCGCGCTACCACATTGAAGGCATTCCGTAAGGCCTTCGAGGAGAACCGCCTGCTGGAGGTGACCCCACCAGCCATGGTGCAGACGCAGGTCGAAGGTGGCAGCACCCTGTTCAAGTTTGACTACTACGGGGAGGACTCCTACCTGACCCAGTCGTCTCAGCTGTATTTGGAAACTTGCCTTCCCTCCCTAGGAGATGTCTTCTGCGTGTGCCCGTCCTTCCGCGCTGAGAAGTCCCTCACCCGTCGTCACCTGTCTGAGTACACGCACATTGAGGCGGAGCTCGATTTCATCTCCTTCACCGACCTGCTCGACCATATCGAGGAGGTGATTTGCCGTGTTATCGACGTGATGATGGCTGAACCCGAAATCGCCGGCTACGTCCAGAAGCTCAACCCAGATTTCAAGGCTCCCAGCCGCCCCTTCCTCCGGATGAAATACTCCGACGCCATCCAATGGCTGCGCGAGCACGATATCCCCAACGAGGAGGGCAAGCCGCACGAATTTGGTGACGACATCGCCGAGGCCGCGGAGCGCAAGATGACCGACATCATCAACCAGCCTATCTTCCTTACCCACTTCCCCGCCGAGATCAAGGCCTTCTACATGAAGAAGGACCCTGAAGATCGTCGGGTCACTGAAAGTGTGGATGTGCTCATGCCCGGTGTCGGCGAGATCGTTGGAGGTAGTATGAGAATGGACGACTGGGACGAGCTGATGGCCGCCTATAAGCACGAGGGTATGGATCCCTCTCCATACTACTGGTATACCGACCAGCGGAAGTAAGTTCCTTCTTCTTTCTCATCCGCCCTTGATTTTTCGCTTTGTTGTATGTATGCTAACTTAGTTTCGTCTCAGGTATGGAACCTCTCCTCACGGTGGATATGGTCTTGGTCTAGAACGTTTCCTTGCTTGGATGTGTGGTCGGTACACTGTGAGGGATTGCAGTTTGTATCCTCGTTTCACGGGACGTTGCACGCCTTGATTGGTCGTCTGGGCAGATAAGTTGATAGAATTTTATTCAAGATTCCATGATATGCTAAGACTTTTTTCATTTGTATTTCTCTTTTCCCTTTATATTGGAGGGATGAGATATAGGTTTTTGTTTTTTTCAGCTTGGGCTTAGTTTTCAGTGCCTGTTTGTCCTCGAAGCATGTACTTCGACTGTTATAAGAACTGTAGACTACCTAGAAGCAGAAGCAAAGGATTACTGTTTCCAAAACGTCGCTTATACCAAGCTTTATTCCCCACTATCCATGTATTTAGTACACATAAGCTATTTACACAATAGGTACCAAAACAATCAATGTACGCATACATTAGGAATACCCGCTGTCAGATCGTTCATCTCAACAACGTCCTCTTTGTCGTGGAACTGATCATATCGAACGGACACGTATGTTGACATCCGAATCCGATTCGTCTGATTCTCAACGCCCGGATCCGAGACAGTCTCCTTTTGACTAGCTCCAACACCTCCCTGCTCGCCCTCGCGGACTGTGGAACGAGTAGTCAATTCATCCAACAAGCTCCAACCAGTGGATTTATTGGGACCGGAATCAATGGTCTTGGACCGACTCCCACGCTGCGGTGGCTCATATCTTCTAACGACGTGAAAAGCACTGCGGTCTAATTTTCCAAAGAGACGCGGGCAAACGAAGGCGAGGGGACGACGGAGAGCAGGGAGACAGGCGCAAATAATGCCCAGATTTGATTCGATGACAGTCCACATGGAGGAACCGATGCTGTTCCAGGTGATGTCGAGGTGTGAGGTTGCGATATCCAGGGTTGTGATGCGGAGGATGGACGTGATGCAGACGCTAGATGTCGTTTGAGTCAGCTAGGAAGGCAGGCAGACATGGTTGAATATGCGGACTCTTACAATATACCGACGGCGAAGATGCTGCAGAGCACAAGCTTTGATTTCAGTGGTAAATGCAGTTTACAGATGACGGGGACTGGCAGGGCGACAAGAACCAGGTCGCTAAAAATGTTGAAGACGGCATTGGCGTACCAGAATGCGGTCAGATTGAAACATGAACCACCACTGCGAATGGACTTGTTGAAAGCATATTGGACCGGTGAGCATTGAAGTATGCTGGAGATCACAGTGCTGAGGGTAAACGAGGAGATAATAGCAACCCACGTCAAACAAGTTATGAAGAACCACCGCTGGATGAAGAGTCGGATATATAGCAGCAGGATACTGATTTTGGTGAGGCCGATGTTGATCTTGTATAGGATTTGGGCCACGAAATAGAGCTGGGGGCGTTTTTGCGACCGTTAACTTTGTTCGATATTGGCTAATGCCATAAACAGGGATAGACAGACCTTCAGTGTTTGAATAAGTAACTCCTGAGGGACATCATGTTCGTGCTTACCGAATGCCCATTTGCATACTGGTGGTCATTAGCAACGAAGGATACGAAGCCCCATGGCTGCAGCTTATTTTGGACTTGCCAATTATCATCTGGATTGAGACTGTTTCTGTAAAGGCCTGGCAATGATATGTCAGCTCAGTGGTTGCAAAAGTTCTCTATATCATGAATTTACACAGGAAACCAGTATCATCCAATCATCCGGACCAAGTCGACCAGAAAGATAGTGTCGGCCTAGCAGTCTTGCAGCCACAACAATTGGTGTGAGAATGGCGAAAACGAGCGATGGATATGACAGGGCAGCGGAGCTGTCTGGTATATCGCCATAGTAGCTAAACAGCGGCATCGTATGTTAAGCGTACGGGTGACGACACATTCCCAGTGCCCAGATACAATGCCTAGAGAGTTGGAGATCGATGTGTACATTGCGCTGAACAGACTACAAGGAAAGGACAGTTTTTATGAGTGACGCGCCAGGTATGTACAGGGAAGAGTTTCCAGGATAGGGCTAACCGATGCTTTTGGTGCATATTGGACCCTGAAAGTGCGTGCGCCTTTTTCAAAGACAGCATATAGGACGTACTCCTAGTGTATTTCTGCGGTGTTGTTCCCCCTTGCTGAGGTCTTCATTTTTTTAATTTTGTTTTATTTTATTTTTATTATTATTATTTTGGAAAAGGACTTAGACAACCTAGCCCTAGGCGGATGCTTTGATGTCCTTCCTTGATAGATGGTATAATAGGACTGGCTATACGGAGTAGAGGGGAACGGTTTAATTTCCTCGGAAAGACATAATCCCCGTACTAAGTGGTATGACACGGCATACTCTGGACCTTCCCCTCGCGTCTGTTGATCTCAGTAGGCCATAGCATCTTGCCTGCATGTAGGACATAAATCGTTAGGTGGTTCGGTCGCATCCTAGTTAGACTGCTGTTGTTAAGGAAGCTAGCAGGGGCCGTTGCGTACCACTACTAGGCCATATTGCAGATACTGTACTTGCAACCATAGGGTTCCCGGGAAAGGAAAAAAAAAAAAAAAAAAAAAAAAGACAAAGAAGAGAGTGGGAGACTGTGTAAGTGATTTCTAGTAAATGTTCTAGCAAGCGCTGATTTGTCCCAACCATCGTGAAGAGCATGGCTACGTATATACAGTTGTTGTGAGCACTGGGCATGAGAAGCTCTTAAGAAAGCTAGTTTAGCGTCCTCCGCAACATTGCAGGGATTCATGATAGTCCAGGATATAATGTTGCATCGCAGGCTCGCATGTTATTAAATATTTCGCTAGTCCCTCATTCCTGTTACGTTAAAAAAAGTTGCCAGTAACACACGCCTCTTCCGTGTTAATTCTTATAGAAGTTCAAATTCCAACAATACCAGGGTACACATCCTCATCGAATATGATCTCAAGCAGTATGGAGAAACAACCGGGACATGACATTAGCAAGGCCGAGCCCGAGTGCAGCCCTGAAGGAGGATGCCCTCAGGTTGACAAAAAACGAGAGCACGCGCTCTTGAGGAAGATTGATTTGCATCTGATGGTTCCCCTTTGGATTGTTTTCGTCTTTGGTTTCTTGGATCGCATCAACTTGGGCAATGTCATTGTCTTGGGCATTCGTCGGGAGCTCAGGATGACAGACAACGACGTGGCTATTGCGATGCAGGTTTTCTTTGCCCCGTATATTGTGGCGGATATACCGAGCAATATTATTCTTAAGAAATTTGCACCATCAACATGGATTAGCATCCTGACCTTCTTTTGGGGTGAGTATAGAGCGACCTTCTACCTTGCCTTTACCATGGCCTTTAACATTTCAGATAGGCATCGCATGCATGTGTCAAGGCCTTGTAAAAAATACTTCTGGGTTGATCGCATGTCGTTTCTTCATGGGTCTCTTCGAGGCAGGATTCGTGCCGGGTTGTGCATATCTTATGTCCATGTACTACAAACGGCACGACTTCCAAAAGCGCTTCTCCCTTTTATGGGTTGCCGGTTTGGTGGCCGGAGCCTTTGGAGGTCTCTTAGCGTATGCCCTTTATCATATGCATGGATTGGGTGGCTATTCTGGTTGGCGCTGGATTTTCATCATTGAAGGCCTTCTATCTATCGCCTCGGCCATCCCCGCTAAGCTCATCATTGCGGATTGGCCTGAGCAAGCAAAATTCCTGAACGAGGAGGAGAAGGATCTCTTGAAGGAACGCAACTCCCGGGATACCGGTGAAGGGGCCAGAATGGATCGACTAGATGGCGCGGCATGGAAACGAATACTGTTAGATTGGAAGATCTATGTGGGTAGCCTGATTTATCTCGGTATCACAGTTTCAGGGTATGCAACAGCATTGTTCATTCCTTCTATTGTGAATTCACTAGGGTACTCAGCTATCGGGACCCAAATAATGACCATCCCAGTTTGGGCTGTAGCTGCAGTGGTCACGGTGATTGTGTCATACCTGACGGATCGTCTACAACATCGCTATGGCTTTGTGGTATTTGGGGTTGTCCTTTCTTCCATTGGGTATGTTATTCTGCTGTGCCAAGGACCAATGTCGGCAGGTTTAGGCCTGGACATAAACGTTCGTTATATGGCAGTGTTTTTCGTGACCGCAGGCTGCTACATCGTCCAGCCGGTGGCAATTGTGTGGTTCGCAAATAACTTAAGCGGACATTATAAACGCGCTATTGGACTTGCTATTCAAGTCGGATTCGGAAATATTGGCGGCATTGTCGCGAGCAATATCTTCAAAAGAGATAGCGCCAGTGAGTTCCCCCGGTACACGGTTGGTTATAGTGTCTCGCTAGCAATGATGGTATTCTGCGGAATTATGAGCACAATCTTCGCTGTTGGACTGGTCATCGAAAACAAGAAAAGGGATCAGGGGAAACGTGATTACATGCTCCAACTTGGCGAAAGCGTCTTAAAAAATCTCGGGGATGACGACCCTAGGTTTCGCTTCAGTCTTTGAGCTATCGAGAGAAGCTACGCAGAAGGAAGGTGTTTTTTTTTCCACTATAGAATCCGTTGAGTCGCGATAGAAACAGCGTCCTGGATAAAAGTTAGCAGTTTGGATGCTTCTCCTAAAATCTGCTCAGAAAAAACAACTACAGAACATTGTGATTTCAGGGCATTGTCTCTGCTTCAGCCCGCACTGCTAATAGGGGCAGAGTTGTAGTTGTACTCAGTAAATAATGGGGATGGTGCAAAACCTGGCTACAGTAATAAATGCAGCATGGTGACTACCTAGGTAGGTAGGATCACGCGACTTCCCTTTGGGTCAGCAGATTCCACTGTTCTCCAGGCTTCCCAAGACTTGAATCCTGCATGCATCCAGACTGGAGTAAGCGTCTCTTTTATAAAACTTCCTTCAGTGGTAGGGCATATTAGGACATCTGTTCCTGAATGGAATATTACAGCGTCATCATCACCACTTACTAGTGAAAGTTGTGAGCAAGGTAAACAGCCTGTTCAATAGCTGCTTCCGAAGTACGCTGCCCTTCCTGGAACAAACTACTACTAGTTATAAGAACCAGCATTGTCCACAGAACCGGCCTTGTTGTTAGTTAATCGAGCACCATCTTATCTAAGCGGAATCCGATTCAAACCAGCGACATCCAGGCCATGTGGAATCTCTTTCCAGTATTGATCTAAAAATGCACGCAGTGCATCTCCAGTCGCTTTTCCACCATGTACTCTAGGTTATCATAACTTATACTCATATGCACTAGAGCGGTAATTTCGAATTTATTCACACTGACTAAGTGCTCTTCCTAGAAATGTGAAGATTATCAACAATGAACTCGGGTTTCCTGTCATTTGCAAGAAGTAGATGGACCACGTCGCATACGCCATTCAAAGTCATTTCTCTGAAACGGAGAAAGAATTCTGAAAAGAATCATCTAGACAGACTAGCAAACAGAAAGTGTGGTGATCCTCTATTTGGGATTGGGTATCTCGTCACTAGCATACGGGTTTGCGTTCATAGTCCTATTCTATCGCAGCTTCTCATCAACAGTCGATCGACAGTCGCGAGTTTCCTAGACGACGATCCATCTGAGAGGCCAGATAAGATGCAAATGAGTTGACATAATAGGTATCTCAAGGATCAAGCTGAACATGGCACTAGGCGGTTTCATCCACTACCTATCATCCTTGTTTTGATCATAGACCCCTGCATGTCCATCCTGGCCAGTATGGTTGTTCTCTACTTGCATTTGAGACATGGCTGCAAGAATCTCCAGGTGTGAGGCACCAGAACGGATGATAGAGACCATTCGCGATACAGTAGCTTGGTCCCTATTGCAAACCAAGCTTAGAAGTTGATCGAGGAAGTTTTTGTAGTAGTCGGGGTCTTCAGTATATCTTTCAGGAATTGAAGAGGTGCCGTTTCGGTCTTCACCCGTGTTCTGGGAATGGTTCTCACGAAGAATATGACTAGGACTATAGCTCCGTCAGCCGTACAACTTCTTACATACCAAGAGTTTGAGTCACAAAATAAAAAAGAACAGAAAAGAGGGCATATCAGGAAAGCAGGTGCCTACCTTTGCCCCGAGTTGTGTGACGGATCCTGGTTCTGCTGTTCCATTGTCTCACCGTACGGTTTCAGCTAGCTTTTTCTTTGTCTGTGATTGTACAGCTCTCGGGAATCTCGTCGAGCACCGCGGTCACCGATCAAGTGTATCATATGCTTTCCGTACGTGCCTGGGGGTAGGGTAGGGGAAACCTCAAGATGGTGACCAGCTTCAAACTTATATTGGGAGAAATCCACACAGTCCGAAGGATGCGCATGTGTTGATTGCTGTGCCTGTGCAAAGGTACGATATCTGCGACGATGTAAGTCCCTCCTTGGTGCATACACGTCAGTAATAATAGGCTGGAATAATCGCCGTTTCGCCACGCACTTGCAAGTAATGTACGGTCATCCAGCCAAAAGAGATTCCTTCACTCCTCGTCGCCGTGGTTGGATTGAGGGAAGCGAAATAATGGCAGGCAAAAGAAGCGTCATTCAATTTGGAAGGAGGGGAGTTTTGGCCTAAACTGGCCTAATCCGCGAGGGAGCACATCGTCGAATCATAGCTGGCAGTTGAGTCTCCATGGGAAAACTCCCTGCTAAAGCTCATGCCCAAAAATAATAGCCACTTAAACCAGGAAGGTCGGGCGTACGCCAATGATTGAACGACGCGGGTAGGACTTGCTCCCATGGAATTGGCCACCAAATCACCCTGCATACAACCTACCTCCCCTTTGTGGCACCAAGCAAAATTGGAACTGGTACAAATCCGTAAAAGGAGCAATGCCAAACACTTGTCTTCCAGGAGATAGTCCACCGTTCCTTGATAGTGGAATCGCTGGTACTACCGGTATAGTTATGGGCTCTGAGAAAACTGCCAGCCAATCCCTTGGCACGCTGCGTTTCCGCCACCGTCACGGGAAGCATCACTTGTTGCGTAAGAGCCAACGTTCTGACGTACGGCTGGTTCTACAACCTGGATTCTTTTTCCTCTTTTTTATCAATGGTATCTGATTGCGTGTTCTCTTCTCCTTGCTGAAACCGATTTTGGTCAAGTCGGTGCGCTGTGTGAATGAACACATGGAATCCGCCAGGACTACTTACCGCTAATATGGACGCGAAGAGCTGAAAATTCACCATAACCGAATTTAAGTTTGCTAACGATGCAGGGCAAGCATCTTTCAACCGCTTCTCCGCCTTTAGTAACTGAGATCGGATGCTAACTGAAGATTCGGACTGGTGGATGCTCCTCCCTGCCTTAATTGCGACGATCTGCCTCCTTATTCTGTTTATACGTCGAACCGAAGCCCCCTTAGAAACCTCTCCATATTGATTCATTTCCGGCAAATCATGACATACTGTTCCCGATGAAAATAAATATCTCCTTAGGAATAGAGCGTCATGTGTGGGCGTATACGAGCCCTCAATTGCTGCTCCCCAAAATATCCACAGAGCTCGCATTTCGCTATAGGAGTTACCAGTCTGTAGGTAGACAGACTCCAACAAGCTGGCCCTCGCACACTGTTTATCAGAATTGAATATAAACCGATTGCTTGCCCTTTTGAACGCAGAAGAAGGAATTAGACTTTGGCGGACATTTGGACACTGAATCAATCTGCAACTTGGGTAGTGTATCCTTCTTCAGCCTGACGAACAGGATATCAGGTACGTCATTCGTTGCTGCTATTCGAGCTTTCGTCTAGATGCTTCTAATCAAAAGCCTCCCCTTTTGGCAGATGCATATTTTTGATCTTGCCCTCCGGAACCCGAGCTTGACAAGCCGATTTATCTTGGAGATCAAGCGCTGGAACAATCCGTTAAGAAAACATACTTCTTTTGCTGAAAAAATATACGTTGCTAGAAGGCCCTTTCCTACCGATCACCAAGAAAAGACTTTAGGATGGTATCTATACCGGCACTGGTGGTACATGCGCGGGAGGAAACATAGAGGTTCCTTCGTTGGTGTATGCGAAGCCCGGAGTAGGTTTTCTTTCTCAAGGATAAGTCGGTTTTTTTGTCAAATTCAGTCGTGCATATATATGGTTGACGGGTTTCCAAAGAATAAAATATAATAAAAATTTTCCGATTCCTTCCAGTGTCAATCTTCCACGTGTTCTCCAGACGTCGCGCACCAATGCAATGTCGATGCGTGTTATACTGCCGCTGGAGCTGCTCAGTATATATGTTAAGCCGCGTACTCCCCGGGGCGTGACGAGCTGGTGATCCCCGTTGCTGACCACTTTTCGTCAAAGATACTTTCTCAGATTAAATAACGATTGTATGTCTAGTGATACACCCAGTTTGCAAGTGGCCCTTTTCAATCTCGCTCATGGGGCAATTATATGCACGTTAAAAGCACAAGGGTCCTGACATGATCTACGAGTCAAATGTTCCTCCCAAAAGTGACGCATAATTAATAATAAATGCACGAATTACCGGATGGACGGATGGACGGGTGTTGCACCACATCCGAGGATATTAGTGCCCTTGAACATTGTGGGGAGCAAGCGACATATCAACTGTGAATAAAAGCTGAATATTTTCCCCTGTGGATGCATTAAATGCTGTATGAGCTTGGCTTTTTGTTATTTGCAACAACTGGTATCTGTTCTTTCGAGTGGATGAGCGGAGACGTAAGTTCTGGAAGTCGGTCACTTTTTTCGTTTGACTAGATGTGATGTCGTGAAGTTAGCTAACTCACGCCTTGAGTATACAATCATGGAGTTTCGCCGATGTCAGAACCAATAGACGGTTCAGCTGTGAGGTTTGCGTTTGCTTGTCATCTTCATGCTCTACACGCATGGGTTTTCACGGCCGTCGGCATCACTCAAAATCCGAAGCCCTTGTCACAGCCAGGGGTATGAGTTTTGCTAGTTATTGAGAGCTCCAATGTCGACACGTGAGTAAAAATGAGAGGGACAGTGCCATAATTAAATCCCAGATTGGAACTTTATAAATGAGGATTAAAGTATGCAGATTTGTGGGATAGGAAGGGTCATGGCCTGAGTCAAGGTCAACTTAGTTTCCCGGTCGAGCAAAACAACTATCCTGCTGGGCTCTTAGGACGCACTGTCATTCACTCGTTATGCAAAGGAGTCGGCTTCTTCCAAGGAGCGTCAGAGTGTGGCGATATTTGCCTTCGAAAGGAAAATGAGACGAAGTGCACGGCAAAGAAGCAGGCGACGGCGAGAGCCGCCTGGCGTTGTGTGGCACCAATCGGAGTCCTCACTGCTGAAGGAAAATAGATCCTGGAGACTCTATTGGATCCCCACTCGACTCCTACTGCCTCCCGAGTGCGATGAACCCTGGGTTATAGGCCTCCCCAGATACATGTATGGGGGCAGATGCCAAATCGACACGTTCGAGAGCGCGCTCTGGCCTGGTCAAGATGCGGTGGACCGCCGATTTTTAACTGCCACAACGTCAGCGGCTAACTACACCAATAGACCGGCGCTTCCCTCTCCAGTTGTCAGTATGCTGGCCCCAGTCAGGGGGTTAATACCCAGACTTACGGGTCTGCTATGTATATCCACGGAAGCAAGCCAAGGTACAGCGTTCACAATACTGTTCAATCAGGGCCCTTTGCAACCTGGTTGTCATATGAAGCTTTGTACTTAGGCCATGGGATGCTTTTCTGAAGTGAATCAAACGGGTATTTTTGTCATTACACAGCGGAGAAGGTATCGATACACTGCAGCTGATGACTTTCGGGATCATATGGATAATGGCCTTATAATGCCAAGAAAAGGACAGATTAAACAAAATTATACGTCTCCCTTTCCCAGTCATCTACTTAAAGTGAAAGCAATAGGCAACTAGCCCTTGATTATAATGATGAAGTGAAAGTAGTTAATTCAATGTGCCTTTAAAACGTGCCATTGATCTGCTCGCTTGGAAATGGTTTCCCACCGCAGTGAAGATACTCTGCTATCTTGTTTTCGCAGTCCCTTACTGACTTCGTCCACCAGCTCTCATGCCATTGCCTTGCATATTTCTTGTTTATCCGGTACATGGAAGTATACATTGCCATGAACCTGGCACATGCATCGAAAGCGAAGCGCTTGCTAGGTATCTGAGGTGTATGACAGGAGGTACACATGCAACCATCCAATCATGGCTCAGGATCCCAAAAGCAAAAAGGAAAATAAATGGGATGATCTAAGTTCCTCCGAATCAAGTCCAACTTTCCTCTAACCACCTAACTGATGTACTAAAAATTTGTTCGAAGTCTACTCAATCATATGGTTTATATAGCATACAATACTTCAGAACCCAGTTCTCTTCAAGAATGGTATGTGTTGTGTATGCAAAGTTGCGTTCATTTATCTGAAATAAGTGCCTAGTGTCTCAATTCTTCTCTAGATAGTAGACTGCTGTAGAATCCCTCAAGCAGAGCACCTGCTCCCCAGGTAGAGGCTAATATGCATGCTCCAGGCATTCGTATTTTTGTTTATATCCTCTGGTAGCGAGCGCTATTGTTATTTATTTGTATTATCCCTTGATGTGCCCGGTATCTTTGATTAGGGATCATTTAAGGCTGAGTTGCATATCAGACGGCGTGGATTCAACCGTTGATATACAGAATAAAGATCAGCTACCTCTCGAAGGTTCTGGATAAAAATAACCCGAGCCTACTAAGAGTAGACGGACAGGCCTTGCATGAATACTTGACCATGTAAACAATCAGTGTCCGGGCCTATAATGGGATATCGACTCTGAAACATACCATTCCCTCCACGCTGGAATTTTCCCCCTCGATCCAATATTAACCAGACATTCCTGAATCACTGTGGCACCAGTTAGGCGCCGGAAAGCCTCGTTAGTCAGTTATGTTAAGTTAGTTATCTAATCGTCTACAGTAATCCCAGAGCCCCCCTTGCATTTTCATCCAAACAAACAAAAAATCAGCTTAAGAGAGGGATATCATCCGGTAGATTTTGATTGAGTCTCTCGCATCCTAAAATATCCTGTTGCAGTTCTCTTCCACTTTATTCGGTCCCGGCTTCAAACAATATACGTCATATAACACGTTGCATATAGATTCGACCAAACACTACACCACAACAATGTATCTGTCCATTCGTTACGTTTCTTTACTGTGTCTCTTGGTCTCGGGAATTCATGCTTCTGGGCGAAACTCGGAGACCTACGGGATCGGTCCTCCCCAAGGAATAGACTCGGGTAATACTATATGCCTAGGTCAATGCGTGTCCAACGCGAAACACCTATCATGTGCTGGTGATGTAGTGGTGAGTTCGCAAATTTTAGAGCCTCTGAGGTGACGTGGTTGTTCTAATAGTTTTGTTTGCTGCGATTAGTTCAAGAAAGACAAGGGATGCTTTGTCTGCTGCTTTAACGATGATCATCTGGATAAATTTGAGAAACAAATGCCCGATGACGCGGTCCCAGATGATTTTTTTCTCACCAAATTCAAGGCTTGAATATGATGTCTGCTGCATATTGTTTGTCTCTTGTTTGAACTTCCGTTGGTGGCGCAAGCCGAGTTGTGGGCCAGAGAATAATAGGGTGGAAATGGTTTCCCCACGTTCTGAAATTATTGGTCGATGGCTTCAAGTTTCTTCACATATAGTTGTATTGGGTCGAATACCATTCAAACCTGACGTTTCTGTCGTCAAGCGGGAGCTCGTTTCCTGGTCTAAATTAAGCACTATCTTTTGGGAGCGCATACCATTATAATCGAAGTTGTAGTCAGTGTACTCGATAGAGAGACTGAACTAGCTCGGACGAAATGGTGTTGAGCCCTGTGACGGACGTTTATCTGTGTCAAGTCTCGCATAGCCCTAACATGCCATAGCCTGAACGAAATGCAACAGGTTGTAGTTGGTTGCCTTTAATGCGTGATATCCTTAATGCAATGTCTGCAATTGAAAACGCACGTACCCTTTTACAAAGAGAACCTGATGTTGCTGACAATACACCATCCACTGCTAGTAGTTGTGCATAACCGGGGTCAGGTCCCAACACCGTCTGCCATCTGAGACTGAATTCATGCAACTGCGCCGTTCTCGGTCGAGTAGAGGGCTTTTCATTCTCTATAGAGCAGTCAAAATATCTGATTTTTGGCTCTAGAATATGAAAACATTATCATTCATCATATGGAGCCTTGATGCGCGATTCTGTAACTTTGGCCTGCTAGACCGATAATGCAATGGAATTAGCCCAGCCCTAATACATTGAGGAAGTACAGAGTAATCCTCCCTCACCTCATAGACGCTCCGAGCAGTCTCCATAATGTCGCTTCATTATTCAAGTTATGCGATGCATAATCCGATAATTCAATGCCGCTTTGACGTTACAGTAACTCTTATTGTCCCCAGGAAATCATATCAGCCGTATCCAACACTGCCGTATTCGGCTCCGTCTGCGACTCTACCCGTCATCTGTGCTGGACACTTCTATCACGGTTTAATGGTCCTAGCCTCAGGATTTATATCAGGATTGTCCGAGCTGATAGTCAATATGTGTCCTTGTACTATCAAAGCGCTGCATCGCATATGTCGTAGTTTGTTTACCGGTGTATGTCGACCAACTCAAGTTCGCAGCAAAATCTGGGTTGTCTCCGGCTGGGTCGTCATCCAAATTTGGCCTACTATTCTCCCTATTCTAATAATTGAATTCCATCCATATACTGGTCAAACGGTACCGTGAGGCCGAGTTTCGAACATACCTAAGTCCGTGCATCTCAGTCGGAATCTACAATACGCAACGGGCTCCTGGGCCAGAAGGAGGTTGGCTACGGCCGTTTGCCACACTCGGAAAAGTCTTGTCAGCAAGATTCGTCGGCGATCTCCCAACTAGAGAAACAACTACGAATTTGAATTTTGCATGTCTATTGGTTGACAAACCTAGATGCCAAAAAATATTAACAGTGTCAGGCTACTCAATTTAAGTCAGATTATACTATTGAATGGTCTTGCATCAGGGGTGAAGCCAAGATCTATAACTTCAAAAAACAAGGCGAAGCAGCAGTACACACGGCAGTCCAATGGAAGTAAGTAGTACATGGGACCAAGCTCACATGGAGCATTTGAATAACCTCTACAAGATTAATTGAAATCAAACTGCTACTATGAACCAGAGTTCTCTGGACAACATACCTGCATTGCAAGACCCTTCGACTTTTGCAATAACACCACATTCATGGCATCTGAAAAACACTGCATAACTCCACCACTAACTCATTAACCCTTAAGGAAAGATCATAATAGAAAGCAAATACATTTTATTGAAATCCTGATACACATAAGCAAGAAGAACCCAGATTCCAGCATTTACCCTCATGAAACAAGGTAGCCTAGTTCCAGAGACCGGGTACTTGGAAGAATTCTTAAGAAGATCTGTCAAAAGACACAAGCAAATTCAAACTCACAAAGCCCATTGTCCTTTAGTCCTTTTGTTGCTCAACAGTATTTTTTTCATATTGATAAGATCTTACATCTTAAAAATGTGACGTGGCATTTAACATTCAAACACAGTGTGGGGTAGTTAGGACCGAGAACTTAAGCATTTTCTTTTTACTCCATACCATGTAAGGAGTAGCCTAAAATAGATCTGAGTTCGGATCAGTAAAATCCCCATCCTCTAAATCTAAGGAAATTTCCATTGTAGAGGGTCCTTTTGTGGTTTGTAGCTCGAAAAGAAAAATCATCAAAGTATCATACAGAAATTTTTGGCTCCTTCTGATTTCAAAACTATAAGACAAGAGTGAAAATTACCATTTCATTGAAATAGGTGGGAGAGGGGAAAAAAATCAAACAAAAAGATCTCCCCGACTGGGAGTCGAACCCAGGTCTCCCGCGCTCGTTCTCAACTGAGTGACAAGCGGAAATCATGACCGTTAGACCATCGAGGAAGCTGACTAATAAACATATACTGACAATTTATTAAATTTTCATAAGAAACAAGATTTTAATACTCCTCGATGCATCAAAGTAATATAGGTAGATTCTCGCTCAATAAAAGTGTCTATACCACTCCTAATCGCCATTCATTCCCAGAATACGAGCTATTATAAATCTATCCGACGCAAAGAAGTTCGGGAGAAAGGAAAGGAGCCCGTTACCTTTTCCACCCATAAAGTCATCTCTTCATGCACTCAAGTTCAAATGCCCCTCACAAATCGCTTGCACATCTGTGGACATGGAAACAAAAAAGAAATTCAGATTAGTCAGCTAACAGGATCGGAAGCCCAGACCCGACTTTAGTTAACCCGAAGACCCCCGCAGCCAGAAGACGCTCCATTTGTGGAAACACTTATATCTGTAGCCGCCACCGGGGTCATTTCACCAGCGTGGTCATTCCAAATGGAACTTGTTGCTGGAAATATGGAGCCCCTGGTAGGATCCACATAGATTTCCTTGACTCGGGTTTCCACATGGGGTACAACGAGCTCAACACCCTTCGTGGCGCTCGCGCTGCTAGAGAAACAGGGATTATGGCGAGGAGGTAATGGGCGATGAGACGAATCTGGAACATAGCTTATGTCGGATGCACAACTGCTAATCGACGACGCCACCGTGGACGGAGTATGAGCAAGGGACGGAAGAGGTCCCGTGGCACTGATCAGCGTGGACAAACTGGACGAACTGTGACGGTTGGTTTTGGGACGACGCAAGAGCGGAGCCTCGCGACCATGGAACTGAGACAAGTAATGCCAGGCCTCCGAGGATCCCAGAGCGGAAGGGCTGCTTGAGCCCATAGATATTACTGGCTTCCATTCGGACGGGTCCTCTTCCGTCTTGGCGTCATTGAATTTGCCTGGTATCCGGATCGCTGGTGTTGACATAGCCGGTGCTTTCGTGGGCGTCATTGGTGCCACTATAACACGGGGAGATATGGGAGGAGAAGTTGGAGGCGTCGTGGAAGATGGTATGGAGCGGTTGGACGGCAAGGAAGCCAAGAGCGGTTTATAAGTATCTTTTCGGCGACAGCTATAAATAGGACAAGCGTGAGAATATTACTCGAGTGAGGCACTATGACAGATGAAAAGCTGGGAGGGGCTCTGGATTTAAATCATGAAGGGAGGAGCTACTAGGCAACTTGGGATTGTACAATGATAAGGCAAATTACCATACCTTTCACTACAATAGAGACGAGAGTTATCTGGTACCGTAATCTGTCTCTCACACATGGCACTGCAGGATTCGGTTAGCTCTGACACTGAAGATAAGCAAAGTGACCGATCTGCAAGGGGGGCCCACGACAAGAGCAGAGGAATAGAACACGGGAGGGATAGTATAGATCCCTACTGGAACGGGACAACAAGATTGTACATACCAAAAGTTGAGGAAGCTGGCCGCCATCTCAGGCTGGCAGTCGTCGTCCAATTCGCAACGCCGGACGTACCTTGAGCCTAGCTTGGAGATGGAGTGATTCACAAACGACGTGCCTTTCCGAAGTAGTCCTGGCCGTGCGGTTCTCGGCTTGGGAGCATTAGAACCCGAGAGGGTGCGCCGATGTTGAGGATTATAATGCCCTTGAGTCATGGATGGCGGTGAGGCTATATGTATAAACAAGTCAAATAAACTAATGGGTACCTTGCACAAAAAAGACGCTGTTCCCAGCTGTGGAGCACCAGGGTTTCCCCTGAGGCTATGAGAGTGAGGGATTTGCCGACAGGGTTGACAGGGTGACTGGTTGGAGCAATTGTCTCAGGCAGCGGAAGTATTGCGAATTGTGGCACCAGGGTTGCACCCTCGCAATACTATTTGCCTCGTTATTTTTTCTCTTGTAATATCTCGCTTTTCGGGAAATGGATGTGCACTGGTGAGTAGAAAGAATGCTGAGCGAATACAAATCTGAGAGATTTTATGCAGCCCAGGCAGGAGGCAAATCTCTCCAGGATTCTTCGTGCGGTAATAAAACCAGATAGTAAAAGAAAAACCGAGACCGCTGATAAGCTTTTCCTGGGTGTATCTACCGTAACACAATAATGGTCAGATAGGTCAGAAATATTGGTGGGACGAAATGCTAGTGGACATGTTTGGCTCTGTTATCATGGACTTCCAAAGTGGGGAGATAAGGGGGCAATCACAGGGAAATCGGGCAATGAAGAAAAGATAAACATACATGTTTTCTTGTTTCTGCGAACTTCTTCCTCTTCTTTTTATTTTCCCCTTGTCTTGCACGTGCGATTGATGTAGTAGAAATGGAACTCTGTACTACCGAGTACGGAGTACTAGTGTGCGGGATTATTGAACTGCAGTAATAGTTGATATCAAGCGGTGGACAGGACAAAAATCGCTCAAAAATTTAAACCAATGCAGAAAGCAGGTATGAGAAAGGGATACGGAAGTCAACTGACTGAAGGAGGCGACAATGGGGTATGCAATGTATAAGAATAGAATTGGTCCAAACCGATTTAATCCCAATGCGGATAAATGGAGGTGACGAGGTGGTTAAATATATATGCACCCTCTGAGACACCCGAGGAAGAGCAGGAGAATTGGAAAATTAGACTGGAAAACTCCAGCAGAGATCCTGGAACCAGAGAGTTCGACCTGAATGAAGAAAGCATGATGGACAACTGTTAGCTGGCCTGAACTTTCAGGGCTGATTGTTGGGGTGACCCTGAGCACGTCAACCCCGAGCAGGAAGGCGACGGTCTAGACTGTGCTGGTGCCTAAGGCTAGCTAGCAAGCAGCACACGCAATCCTCCCATTTTATGTAACAAGAATTCAACCTGGAAAGAGGGTCTGCTTACCTCACCACGGTCAGATGACCTAAGAATAATCAATGGGCATTCATCACTCTCATCCTTTCATCATTCATTCTATATTTAGTGAGATGTCTCTATGTCTGGGTTCTGGTTCTGGTGGAGACTGGGCACCAAGAGGGCAGTTAGCCTGGTAGAGAACGTTAACTGATTCTTATACACATTGTTCCCAGGCCTAATGCTCCCTTCCTTTCCTCTCCGACCTTTGTTTCCGATTCCTATTTTCCCATAACCGACCGAACCACGCTTATCGGGCCACCGAATGAAAATGTGACGAGTGGACTCCAATCAGATTGCGGCCTGGGATGACATGTCGTCTTGGCTTCTGTTGAATCTCGAACGCGGGGCTCAGCCAGTCGGGCATCCATTTAGAATATCGTGCGAGGAGGAGTAGTCATCGTCAGCTCGAGAATTCCTCGGGAGCTCCACCCTCGTCCTCCCATGAATCTTGAGGCTAGAGTCTAGACAGTATTGCCTAGATTGTAACCCACCAACAGAAAGGCAAGGAAACGACCACTATGTGACGCACATGTATCCATGTGGGTGTTCTGCAGTTTCCTTAGAATCCGTGCGGTAGGATCCACAGTCTTCAGATCCAATGATAGTGCCAGCTTCGATATGATATTATCTCAACTATTGACCATCAACCCTGGTCGACCGTCAACAAGAAAAATCCTCAGTGGTTCGAGTATGACGCCATGAACGCCTCCGTTAAATTTGTGGTAAATAAACCCGGCGCTCAAAACAGACCAAGGCGGCGAATGGACGCGCAGTACCAAGGTACCTACCTCGGGACATATTCTGGCTGGTCTGGACTGTTGGGGAAGCCAATCCAACTGGATGGATTACTATGGGAAGGGAAACAATTGCACGCATTTCCACCGGAAAGAACCCTCACAGGTAGCGTCAACATTATCATTGTTATCGCTAACGACAGGGAAGCCCAATTCAGTGCCATCGATCACCCGAGAGAGGGGCAACAATGGTGGGGTTAAGATGTGCATAGAACAATCGTCTATTACTGCAGTAATATGATAAGTCCTAGATTCATGTGTGGAACCACTTCCTCTTCGATGAATGGCGTCCCAAGGTCCTCCTTTCCTTTGATTTCAAGTAGATTTCAAATAAGATTTGCCCTGTGAATCCGAGCCCCGTTATTGTTTTCTTCCGTCGGGTTTCCTGTGGTCCTTCATACACCAGTTTCAGCATAACATGGATCCATCGGAGGACCGTGCAAGTCTCACTCTACTGCACCTAAGACTTCCAACGCAATGCTATCATGCATCGGGATGATTGCAGGGCTTGCAGGTACCCAGGGAATGATGCTGACCTGGCAGAAGTGTAAGCCATGTTATCACTGGATAGCAGAGAGGGGTAAACGAGCTGGAGACACGAGAGAAGACAAAAAAGCAAAAGCAGCCTTCTCACCACATTACATTACGTCATAATCCTATGAGGGTTTATAGACCGTCTTGAGACCTACGTACACATGTTGCATTGCCTTACTGGGATATCTGTATTGGCTCCTCTGCGTGGATGCTCTTGTTCTATCCTCCTCAGTGATTCATACTAGATATAAATTCAATAGATAGGTACCATAACCATAATTTATGCCAACGCAACCCCTCTTCGAAGTTGAACCGACTTCCAAATTTTATTATTATTATTTTTTCCTTTAAAACAACTTAAACTTTGTTGTGCTATGTTCCACGTTCCGTTCCACCACTAGACAGGGCTCCCGTCACCTTCCGTGTTCAAGGCAATAGCCACCGCCATCGAATCCTCCCGGGTAAAAAAAAAAAAAAAAAAATTCAAGGTTGAACCTTGTCCTGACGCCGAATTTACAATTCCCTCCGTCAGTACGGAGTTGACGACCTCAGGTGAAACGTTAAGACATCTACAGACTGGATCCGGAGGCAACAGCAGAGTACTATGTAGCTAGCTATTGGATAATAATGACGCAGCTTGGAAGGTGAGTTAGTGACGATGATGATGCAGACAAATGGGCTCCAATCCACTGTCTGAGCGAATTGGATGGTCAAATCCCACTAGGTGGCAGCTGCAGGAACATCCCTACGCGGAGCGCGTTGTGGAACGGGCGTCGGACGGAGTAGGTCTGCTGTCTGCAAGGAAAATAATGGATTGGTTATAGAATGTCGGTGGTTAGGCTCCTTGTCGCCACCAAAGACTGGAATTTATTAGTCGGGGCATACAAGCGGCCCAAGCTCCTTGAAATGACCACCCCATATCCAAATGGCAAGATCCTCAGCCCTGTGCACTCCAATAGCAAACAAACAAAAAATTTCTATTGGGTATCATAGACAACGATATGGTACATGACTAGATGCAATCCTTTCCTACAACCACCCACAGCTTTGTCTAGACTGCCTGTGCTCAGGGATTGTCGACTTCCATTGGATCACCTGCATCGTCTACGACAGCTGTTGGTGTCGCAGGAGGCGCCGGCGTGAGCGTGTTGGAAGCACCACCAGAAGATTTTGTCTTACCTTCCTTATCCGTTTCTGCCCCAGTAGATTCACTGTCGTGATAGCTTACTTTCTTCTCTCCATCCTCGGTCTCAGCCCTAGCCTGCGGACCACCTAGAAACCGTTCCGGGACTCCACGCGCCGCGACCCCAGTAGGTCCCACATAGCATCCGAGCATAGGGCTCCAAGCGTACTTTTGGGCAACGGTATGTCGAATTTCATGATATGCATAAGCGTTGGCGAATGGCAGAGAAGTTTCGGGGTCTCGGTACCGTGATGGAAGGGATGTGATAACACAGAGTGACGAGGATATCTCTATATGAAGCAGCGTTAAAGGAGGTGGAATAAGAGTCAAAGGTATGTTTGCTCCCGAGGGGGTAACTGAAGAGTGGGCTTTCACTTACTGGTAAGCCGAGGGGGCTTCTTTGCGTTGAAATAGATACTAAATTCACGACTCTGAGCAGTTTTGTCATCGAAATTCTCCAGTACCGTTAGGTTTCGTCCCATGTGCTCGATGACCGGTGGAGGCTGAGGGGTTTCCAGCTCTGGCGCATCCACATTTGCGGCTGTCGATGGGTCTACGTGTATCGTAGGTGACTCCTGTTTTTTCTGTGTAGGAGAAGACGATTTTCCTTCTTGGTTAGGTTGTGCAGTAGCCGGCATGGTATCCGGAGCAGCAGCAGCAGGAGAAACAACTTGAGACGCGGTAACGTCTTCAGAGGTAGCGTCAACTGATACAGAAGGCTCTGGGATCAATCCATTTGATACATCATCCATCTTTCCTTCTGCAGGCGGCACTTCTGGGATGTCCAACTTCTCAGAATTAGGCACAGTCTTGTTTGGTGCCTGTGTTGGCTCTCGGACTAGTTCTTTTGTTGGCTCCTCTGTTTTTCCACTTACGTCGATTGTTACTTCCTTCTCATTGCTCGAGCTTTCAGCAGTTGCTTTAGGTGGGGTAGTCTCTTTTTGCTGCTCTATCGCGATTTTTGGCGCCCGGATCTCTTGACTCGTGTCGGCAGCTGGGGCATCATTTGCTGCAGGGGTAGAAGAGTGGCCTGGAGCGACTGACGGAGCAGGAGTAGTGGGGTACATGGTAGTAATATCACCTGCACTTTCGCCACCCTCCTTTGCATGGGTACTGTCGGCTTGTTGACTTTCGGAACTATCCTGATTTTGCTTCGCAGGTCCCTCTTCAGCAGGTGGTGCCGGATTTGCAAGAGGCCCCGAGCTCGTGGGAGGGGCAGTTTGCGACGTGGCAGACCCAGCCGTAACGGATTTCTCGATAGATTTTTGCTCTGTCACATTTTTCTCTTCCTTTTCCAACTTCTTGCTTTTCCTGCGACCACTATCTTCTTTCTCTAGTTTGGGTGTGACATCGACTTTGCCAAGGCGCATTAAGCGACCATTAATCCAAGTAGCAACGCCACTCCAATAAGACATGACGGGCCCTTCAAGGCGACGGTTCTGAAGGGCTTCGATCTTAGCGCGCCTTTCTTCTGCTTTCCTCTTCTCCATCTCCTCCCATCGATTGAGACTTTTGCTGTTGAGCGTTTCGACTCGCTCGGCCTCTGCGAGTCGCTCAGCTTGCGTCATCTCTTTTGGCTTGAACTGCGCTTTCCGTTTGGCAGCCTCCTCCATGGTGGCGATTAGCCGAACCCGCTTCTCTTCGCTATCCTTGAGCCGGGCATGTGTGAGTTCTTTGTTCTGCATCGTCTGCCGGCGGGAAGACGACCGTGTAGGGCCATCCTCAGGCGTAGGAATCCATGAGATCCGTTCCGATTTCTTTTTCGGTCGAGAAGCAGTTACAGCTGGAACAGCGGTGGGATCAATTTTGACCTTTTTGCTTGCAATCTTGATGCGGAGGTCCTGCTGAGCCCGTCGTTTTCTCTTTTCAGCCTTTTCTTCCTTTTCAATTTGTTTCTCCCCTTCATAATCGTCCCGCGCATTTGGGCCTTGGTCGTCGTCATCATCCGATGAAGAATCTAGTCCCATATCCTCCTCCTCCCCCCATTCTTGATCTGCACCCACATCGAATTCGTTATCATCGTCTACTTCTTCGAATAAAAGGGCGAGGTCATCGTCTGCTTCGGCATCGAGAAGGGAGGACATAAGACGGCCGGCTGTACTTCGTTTGGCGCGTCCCTTGATAAGCGACTCCACGGGAGCTTCATCTTCTGCAGAGTACTGGACTTCACTATCATCCGCCATGATACGCGTAAATATAGAATATCACCCTGACGCGGGAATCCGTGTCGACATAAGCTATCTATTAGGAGCCGATTGCGAGCTCACAAGCGAAAGAAACGGTACAAATCGGGTGAGAACGTGAGTTTGGTCTCGGGTTGTGACAACCGATAGATATGTTGGATCACTAGGGAGTACGAGTAAGGGTAAAATATATACTCTGGGGATAAATAGAAGGGAAATAAGATATATAGAGAAAAGAAGAAAATAAAAGAAAGAACTGCGACAAATCATGCGAGGATCGACCGCTGCGACTCTGGTCTGGTGCGGAAAATCTTGGCAGAATTCGGTGGCCAGGTAGATATTAAGGCCTCAGGCACCAACAACCTTGTTTACCTGTCCATTGACTCTAGGTAGCAGAGTATTTATTTCATCTTTATAATTGTGGGTTTAACCAGATAGGACAGGTTTGTTTCTTGTCAGAAGTTATCCTATCTGTTTTTGTATCTGTCCTCATCTAAATCTTTCCTGATTTATATGCCGTCTACATGCACATTTTGACAACTTCATTGCTGTCCAAAATGTCATATATGGGCTCTTCACCATCAATTCCTGGAACGCTTAGGGGGCCACAATCATCTATAACAGATAGTGAGGGTCAGATATACCCGAACTTTCTTTTGGGTTCTATATTGTTATTTTAAAAGACTAGTGTGATCACAGCACTATGTTTTATTGCTAATCGGAAACGCTGGAATAACCACCCTGTGGTCAAATTATTAATAAAATGTATATTGCTAAGGAAATACAGCCATTGAGTAAAATTGGAATGAGGAAATGTAAGGACTAACAACTTACTATCTATGTCTGTTGGTACGTGGGTTTGTTGTGATGTGAGTCAATTTACGTCGATATAGACTATGGTGCGTCGTTGGTTGGGACTCAATATCTGGAATAAGAGGAAATGTTGGTCTCGATCTTCTTTCTCGGGTTTATTGCTACTAGTCAAGACCGAAGGTGAGGCTATGTATGTAATATGGATTGAAGGACTATCTCCATCTCTCTATCTAGTCTACTAATGTTATGACTGTTAAATTCGGTACTATAGGCCACCATTGTGAATATAAATACCAACATTTTGAACATGAGGACTAATATGTACTGCCAAAGGAAGCATTTATCTTTGTACCTTCCTTCTGGATCATAACAAAAGCTCGGATCATCAAATACTATCACAGTGTTAATGCACCTTGGCATCTAGATAGCTATCTCCTCAGGGCATCCATGCTATTTTAGGGCAAGGTTTACCATTAGTGCTTGTTCCAGGATGACCTCAGGCAGTTGAAGCATATAGTGACATCTTTGAACCACTTTCTAAGCATTATTGATTTTTTGCTTTGGATCCGCCAGCACTCGGTGAATCGCAACCGTTAGCAAATAGTTGCGACACCATGACTATCAGCAAGATGCTGGCAGAATATCTACAAGACGACATTTAAAAACGATGTCTGGTTGGCCACGATGTCGGAGGATATATCGTCTACCCATGGGTCGCGCAGTTCCCTTCAAGGGTCAAAAGTCTCAGTATTCTGGACGCAGCGGCGCAAGCCTCGCATCTTCTCTACAGTGTCCACTACCACACGAAAAACTTGCATCTTTGGCAGCTTTCTTTCAACGAGCTTCTAGAACTCCCCGAACTCCTTACGGAGCCCCGAGAACGCGAGCTGCTCACTTAGTTTTTTAACCTGAAAGCTTTGCACCCGGAAAATTCCCTCAGGGAAGACTGCAGCCCTATATTCAGAGTTATGCGCGCCCAGGAGTAATGAGCCGTGGCTTTGAATTCTACTGCGCTGTCGGTAACACTGCGAAACAGAATATTGAATTTGTGAAGAAGCCCATTGAACTGCTGGTGTTAGCTCTGGGAGGATCACTTTTCGCTGGAGCAAATATGACTCGGCTGGCGCAGAATCTGGCAAGTAATGTCCAAGGGGGTGCATTAAAAGATTGTGAGATACCTGACATTGTAGCACAAAGGCTTTTAGATTTTATCAAACATGCCGAACAAGAGTGACAAGAAAGCGATACTAACATTGACTTCTGCTGATTAAAAGAAATATTTACCATATATATTATCATATTTTTTGAGTCTTTATTTTGCTCTTTTCTTTGTCTTTTTCTTTATTTCTTTTTTTATATTTTCTTTTTTTTTTTTTTTAAAAAAAAAAACTAATGTATCAAGTATAAAGCATAAGTCATGACCAAACAACACATTGTAGTGTTTCCTTGAAGCTAGCTGAGTATAATAGCAGTCTTTTTTAACAATTACAGGATGCTTTTTACCATGTGCGTGTGACACATGAGGTCATCAACCACCACTAATTTACTTTATGATGCTTGCAGAAATCGGCTATACTGAAAAGATATGTCAAAATACTGCCTGTACCTGCCTCTGTCATATGCAAGTAATCTCTGCTTAGTTAGCCACAGACAGGGGAACGTCTTTGATATATTGAGCTAAAGCCAATCACAAAGACATAGGAATATTTTTTATGCACCAAATTGAGGCCCAAGGAGGTGATTTGTCTGACTGGGTAGGCCCAAAACTTTGAGAAAAGGACCTTATCCCTTGCGTCAGTTTTCGTAATATCTCCCAGGGGAACTGAGCATCTGCCAACTTTATTTATTATCTATTAGATGTTTTGTGCCTTTGCTACTTTGTACAGAAGATTGGCCCCGACCCTCTGTTCTTGTTGATGTACCTGGAGATCAAAATACCAAGTTTTGTGACTCCTCCTAGTTACGTAGTTTAAGGATAGAATTACCATCATTGCAATCATGTCAAAGTCAAAACGCATGACGGACCGCTGGAATGCGGGGGTTAGGTCGTTTCGAATTGTCAATCATCCCACTAATCTCTCTTGTTTCAGCTTTTGGTATCAGTCGCATGCCATTTATTGGTGTACGCATCCGGGAACCGAATGAAATGACCTGGAGCAGAAGATGAAGGTTGTCCAATCTCATGATGTAGGATAGAGCAAGGGACTGAAGGGTCTACACCCTGGGTTTTACATTTCTTTTGCGCTTTTCTTTTTCGTGTAATAAATACATCTGGGGAAGAAAGGAGGTAACTAAAGTACCTAGGGTCTGACACAACTTCCAGAAATTCAGAAACTCATTCATGGACGAATAAAGTGTTAAACGAGAAAGTTCCGGATCCATCGGACCCGATCTCTTGATCACGTCTTGTTGGAACGGATCTGCTCCGGAAACAAGCATGACATGTTGGGTCTGGTAGACTTTCTTTCAATTTGAATCTGACAGGAACCGAAAAGAAAGGAGCTATTTCAACCAAGCAACCTGACTTCCTAAGAGATGGTAAGCACTGTCGTTGTCACTAATCAATCCGAAGCATCGGAGACAAAGCAAAACAAAACAGTCCCTATATTTCCATGTCCTTAGTAGGATCCTAGGAAAAACAGTCGTAATGCCTAGTAATATTAATAATTATTATAATCCTAATGACAGCCCTCGTGATTACTGTCCTTATGTTCTGTCTGCCCATGTTGTCTGCCGGAGGTATTGAGTGCCCAGGTGGAGGGCGCCACTACGCGGCGCTGGCTGGTCCTAGTACATGAACAGTACCCGGCAGTATGTGCCTGGCAGCGGCTACCAACCAGCAACGTGCTGACTGTTCTTCCTTCCCCCGGCATCCGACCAACTTTGAGCTCTCTCTTCTTTCTCTGCCATCACTCCATTTCCATCACAGTCGGCCTCCTCCTTTTATCTTCTTTTCCTCCCCTCTGTCTTCACTCTCAACCCCGATTTCAACAATCTGTTCTCTTACCTTTTTCTATTTTTATACTCTTTTTTCTAATTCCAATTAGAATATCTTTCTCCTCCCTCACCTTTTAGTGACGCCCTTGTCTTCGGTCTTTATTTTATTTTTTCTTCCTTTCCCGCCTGTGTATCTTTTTATTACTCGGAGTCTGCGCAGCTAATTTCCAGCCACCTCGAGTCCACCACCCTTTCGGATCCGTGTCGATTAGTTATTGTCTCTTCCACCCCCCCTCTCTCCTAGTGGCTCGATCTCTTCATTTAAGACGACTCGCTCGTGTCTTTACAGTCCTTTCGGTCGGATCTCTCTGACTTACGTGATTTAATCTTGGTATTAAGATATTATTCCGGTGGATCGTGGCGGTTGAATCTGGGCACTGATCACGATCATCATTCCCTCCCAGTTGCAGTCGTCAATACAAAGTACAATATAATTACTCCCGGCGTTCAGAGAGCTGTCTATACTGGCTCAAGCCTGGGGCTCCGTTCGAGCTTACGTATTCCTTTGGAGTCTCTGTTTGGCCCCGCCACAAACACCTTCCACATCTTCGTGGATTAGGACATCACCTCCATCCCCACATATCAATTAGTGAATTGTCGGGTTGTGTGCGATATTAGCTGGCTGCTGATAGCGGCAGAAGACAGTTTTCTTTTCAAAGGGTTGGACGATTAACGTATGAACCCCTCGAATCGGACCCCCCGACTGAGCTGGAGTCTTTATCTGTCTTAGACCGACCATTTCAGTCTTACGTCGTTCGTGTGAAATTATATCTGGGAAAAAGGGGGTTGCCTACTCGAAGGCAAAAGGATATAATCTATAATGCTGCCAGTGTCAAGACCTGAGGGTCATATGAACCTCAATTATATCCCGACGACTCAGTCAATGTCTGGGACGTCTACGGGGCGCAGTTCCCCCAGCGATTTGTCTTCGTCTGCTGTGAAGTCCTCTTTTGGGTCTTCAACCGGACTAAATGGCGCCGCAGGGTCAATTGGAAGCGCAAGGCTAGGGGCTGGCTCCCCTTCTCATGACCTTGGTGCTCGCTTATACTCGAAGAGGTAAGGGACATGTCACTGACGCAGCTCTTATTTTAATTGGACGGTGACTGATGTTTGAAACACTATACTAGGGCGCGAGAGATCCAAGCAGAAGAAGGTGTTTCCCCAAGCATCTGGGGCCCTCCCACTAGTGGCCATTCCACCCCGCTACGTGAAAACATTCCTGAATCTCCAAGTCAAGAAGGGTTTCCCGATCTGGTGCCGACTTCGGGCGGTGGAATTAACAGCCCTGCCCGCAGAGCTAGAGCTGGTACTGTCCCATCCAGGTTTTCGCCTGTTGGTGCGCTCAATGAGGCGAACCTTCAGCAATCCTTCATACCCCAAACCTCGCGATCCACACCATCTACTAGCCCTTTTCGTCCTTCCGGCGTATCTGGAGTTGACACGGTGGTAACAAATGCAGCCACAGCTGGCCCACGGGGCACGGGATCTTTATCACGTCTTCGAGCTGGCTCCATGCCACAAAGGACTAATTATTTGGGATCTGCTAGCCCATTCGGGCCGTCCTTATTCTCCACGAGCTGGGCGGCCACTGGCCGCGACCGAGCAACAACCCTCACAAGCATTCGATCTTCTGAAGGACCCGCTTCTCCAAGCCACTCTTCCTTTTCTAGAGACGGTCTTGCGGATACAGATGTGAAGACTTTGGACTATCTGGGCCTTGCCGAGACCCCGCAACAAGCACGTGCCAATCTTGTGCGACCGTCGATGGATGTTCTTCTCCAGCACCAGCAGCAGCAGCAACAACAACAGCAGCAACAAGCATCCACATTACCGCCGTTACTTGCAGAACTAGCGATGATAAATAAAAATAATAGAATTCGATCGTATTCGGTGAATGCTAAAGAGAAGTACGCAGATGACGAGGAACTCGAATATGAAAGCCGCTACTCGCAAGCTCCCTCTGGCACTGTCACGCCGTCCGCAGCAGCAGCAGCAGCTCAGCTTGCTGCTACCCAGGCGCAGATTCATCAGCACAATCTAGCCGTTCAGGCATTTGCGAACCACGCGTCTGTCAATCGGCCTCGGGCTAGGACAGCTGGTATTTTGGAGGCACCGCCTCAGCGATCATCGATTCGGAACTATCTTGCTACCCCTTCGCGCCTTGAGAACAGCTTCAGTGCTGCGGATCTGAATATCGCAGAAAGTGGCGAATACGAGGACCTTTCGACAGGCATACAAATGATTTCCCTTGGTGGAGGTGGTGTTTCAGACCTAGGAATGCGGCCAGGTGCGGATGTTAGCGATGAGAACAATCAGGATGGACCGACACGCGCATTGTGGATCGGAAGTATCCCAGTTTCTACTACTATTACTTCATTGGCAGCTATCTTCAGCCGGTATGGTAAGATTGAGTCCACTCGTGTGTTGACTCACAAGAACTGCGGGTTTGTCAATTTCGAGCGCATTGAAAGTGCTATCCAGGCAAAGTCGATGCTCAACGGTACCGAAATTTTCCCAGGTGCAGGTCCGGTTCGGATTGGGTACGCGAAAGTTCCTGGTACCTCTGCGTCCGGTAACCCAGGGGCAAATGGTCTCCAGTCTTGTCCTTCCCCAGACCCTAACACCAAGTTGACTGCCATCGATGGGATGGAAAGATCTGAGGACGGGGCCAGCGTTCCTCAAATTTCTCCCCTCTCGGAGCTCCAGCCGGAGATGGCTCAGATTGTCAAGGAATTTGGTGCTACCGACGAAGATTCGTTGAATATCAATGCTAGTATTCAGCAAGCCATTGCATTCCAGGCCTTTGAAGATGAAATCCCTCCGATCCCAGAGCCCAGCCAGAGCAGAATGTTTGATGCTCCGCGTCTCCGCGATATTCGGAAAAGAATCGATAATGGGGCATGTTCAATTCAGGAAATCGAGGAGACGGCAATCGCAATGCTTCCTGAAATTGCAGAACTCTCTTCGGACTACCTAGGCAACACTGTTGTCCAGAAGCTCTTCGAGTATTGCTCAGAGCCAACGAAGGAGCAGATGCTCGTGCCCATTGCACCTCATCTTGCTGAGATCGGCGTTCATAAAAATGGCACTTGGGCCGCTCAAAAGATAATTGATGTTGCTCAGACACCAACACAGAAGAAGATGATCATTGATGCTCTTAGGCCATATACCGTTCCCCTATTTCTTGACCAGTACGGAAATTACGTTTTGCAGTGCTGCCTGCGGTTTGGTCCTGCATTCAATGACTTTATTTTCGAGACCATGTTAAGTAGAATGTGGGAGGTTTCTCAAGGACGGTTTGGGGCTCGAGCAATGAGGGCTTGCTTGGAGAGCCACCATTCTACTAAAGACCAGCAGCGCATGCTTGCAGCTGCTATTGCCCTTCACAGTGTGCAGCTCGCGACAAATGCTAATGGCGCCTTGCTACTAACTTGGTTTTTGGACACATGCACTTTCCCACACCGTCGAACTGTTCTTGCGCCAAGGCTGGTACCTCATTTGGTGCATCTCTGCACTCATAAGGTTGCCTATTTGACCGTACTGAAGGTCATCAATCAGCGTAACGAGCCTGATGCCCGCGAAGTTGTATTGAAGGCTCTGTTCTTCAGCCCGGGTGATGAGGTATTGGAGAAGATACTAAGTGACCAAACATCTGGAGCAACTCTGATCTTTAAAGTCTTGACCACACCATTCTTCGACGAGTCAATGCGCGCAGAGGTTGTCAAAATCATATCGAAGGTTCTTACCAAATTGAAGGCCACTCCCAACCAAGGTTACAAACGTTTGATGGACGAAGTTGGGCTATCGTCTCGCGGAGGCGCTCGAGACAATCATCATGGACGTGACCATGGAACCAACTCGGAGAAGCAACACCGTCCCACCTCACGGCAGACAGCCTCCAACTATTCTCAGCAACCCGCCATGGAGAGGCAGTACAATGGACATTTCGCCCCAAGCATACTCGCGCAGAATTTGGACAGTGCTAGGCCCATGGTGTCGGAACAGCCGACTTCACCGTTTGATCCCTATGCAGCGGATGGAGTGAATAGCCTTGGATCTGCCGGCGCTATTAACTCCTTGAATGGGATTGGCGGCATAAACGGGGCCGGCTTTGGCCAAGATCCGCTGATGCCATTGACTCAGCCACAAATGCAGTACCCGACTTTTTTGGCTTCGCAGCCCAGGGGAGTCTCGCCTGGTGGCCTGTACCCGGCATTGGGTAGCACCGGCTTTGGATACTCTGCTGGTTCGCCCGCGGTGGATAGCCTTCGCGGGGTGCAAGCCCCAGGAGCTCCTTTGTCGGGTGCTCCGGGCTCCATGCTGAATCAGCCTGGGTATGCTCCTCAGCAGTTTAGTCCAGTCATGGGAACAGCCCAAATGTATCAGTATCCCCCCCAGTTCAGTTACCAGGCCCAGCCAGCCCCAGGTCAGCCGGCTGGGGGACGGCGTGGACGTGCAAGCCATCCCGCCTATACTTGAGGTGTTGGTTCATTGAGGAAGCTAATGGGGCTTTAGCGGTGAGGCGAATGGGCGAAAACCCCATTCACGTTTGACTTGCCCTTTATGTATAAAGTCTTTTTTTCTTCTTTCTTTTTGCCCTTTTCTTCTCCTCTTATTCTATTCTTTTTTTGTTGTTCTCTCCCCATTTCTCTATTGATTCAGGAAACAACGGTATGGAGGCGTGCCTGAAATAACCCTTATCAGCACCTAGAACGACGCTGGATCGTCTTGGAAAAGGGTAAAGGAATGAACCGAGGAAAAAGTGTTGTTTTGTTTATTCACAAGAGCATTATGGGGGTGTTTCATTTCGTCAATAAGCGTTCCGGAGGATTTAAGCCCATGACTGTGATGGCTCCGTTGGATTCAAGAAAAAATTCTTATTGACAATTGTTACTAGTTTTGCTTGTTGAGCTTCATGTATCCCATATGTTTAAAGGCCATTCATGTGAGGTTAGAACTTCTATTACTACTTACTATGTGACGAATTTCCTTGGACAACCCCACGAGGTCGTTCTTGTCTCCTGCGATGACTTCTGGCGCTATGATCCATGCTTGGATAGAATAAGGGAAATGGAAAGGGAGGAATAAATCAACTACCTTTATTCTTAAAAGCTTAGTTTCTTTGTACTTCGTACTCTTTGTATGCCCGTCAGTCAGTTCCTTAGGTGTATCTGTTTTTTGCCTGTTGTAGTGCGGTCGAACTAATCTGCCGAATCTCCCGTCTCAACGCAAAGAAAGCATTCGTCCGTTCCTGACATCCATTCAAATCGACATGTCTCAATCTGCAATCCTCTATCACAACCCCAGCGACACGGTATTTTTAATTGACATCCCTTTGTCAATTTCCCTCGCACAGGAGATCCAACCACGACAGCAATACTCTCCACCAGATGTTAAAAAAAGATCTGAATCCAAGAAGAGACACATTTTCTCGTCCTCCCCCCTAACAGAACCATACGTCTGTTCTGCAGAACCCAAGACAGATGTCGCACGGGCAAAGGTTCTAGAAAGAATCTCAGGCCCCGAGCGGGTCTTCCATGCCGAAGTCATCGAACCTTTGGTGCGAACTGGACTGGAAGAGATCAGACAGGGAGTTCAAGGTCGATTTGACTGGTGTCTTGCACGGAAAGTCGTTAAAGATAGCCCTCTTGGTGCAACACATCTGGGGAAAAGGAGACGTGGTCAAAGTAGTTCTATGATGATGGCGTGTTCTCCTGACGACTGTCACTTTGCTGAAAGGATTCCCACTCCAGATCAGGATGTACGGGAAAATTCAGATGGTGGTTCACATCCTCCCTTGATTCTATCTTCGTCGGGGATGAATATGTTCGCGTCCATCGATGAGCTGCGTTGGGTCGTGGTTCGAAACACCTCGCCTGAAATGGTGGGTCTGAGAATCTGCTGCGCTGAAGGCACAGAGAACGTGTCCGATACAATTGAAGCTGAAAGCCAGCATCATCACATGTTCACCGTGCCTCCGCTATCCAACTTTTTATTCTGTAAATTGCCAATAGCGCAATCACCTCAAGACCCTCCATCGGATCCTATTCCCGGCTTGTCTCGAGACCGGAAATTTGATCTGATTCTTCTTGACCCTCCATGGAACAACCGGTCTGTTCGTCGTAGTGGACATTACCGTACCCAGTCATACTTTGAAGGTAGCAGCCTCACTCGACATCTCCAGGATATTATTTCAATTCATCTGCAGAACCACCACACCGTGAATCCCAAAACCGACAGAACAGCAAGATCTATTGTGGCGATTTGGACCACCAATTCTTCTAAATCACGGAAAACCGCCTATGACGCCCTGGAGGGAGCTGGTCTCTCCTTCTATGAGGAATGGGTATGGATTAAAACTACTACTTCGGGTGAACCAATCACCCCGGTGGACGGTCTCTGGCGGAAACCATACGAGATTCTAATCATTGGGGAGAGGATCAACCCCAGTGATGGAAATCGCTGTTCCCCTGTTAGAAGGACCATCGCTGCCGTTCCGGATGTTCATTCCCGGAAGCCGAACTTGAGGGAGATCTTTGAGAGAGTGTTCTACGGCGGTAGCTCTGGGATTCCGTATACTGCTTTGGAGGTGTTTGCGCGCAATCTGACGGCTGGTTGGTGGGCTTGCGGGGATGAGGTGCTGAAGTTCAATGCCCGAGAGTGGTGGGTGGACGAGTCCGTTGCTTGAGTTGGACTCTCTATATCTGTATATGGTTATAAATCTGAGGGTATGGTGGAAGCTCATCAATAATCCACGATAACTCGCAGGAAAGCCTTTCTAACCCTTCTGGGTCATGCAAATTATCTATCTAACCACCCGAGTGACGCCGAACGCCCAACTTTATACATATTGAAAACCCAGCTAAGTGGCGAGAGAAGAATACACAAGGACAGTTTAATCAAAAACCGGACCCAGGCTGACAAGACTAAACCTCAAGTCCGGATTACCCCCCGCAGCTTCAACGCCCAAGAACCGACGCACGCCCAGGTGTAGCGCCTTCTCACTCAAGGCATCTTCATCATCAGCCAGCTGTCCGCGCTCCAGAGGACCTTTCCTACGTCCATCCAACTCCCACAACCGTCCATCCTGTCCCTTCACAAACGCCACAAAATGCAAGTCAACGTTATCTTCTGCCTGAGGCGCTGCGGTGTCACCCAACTTCGCAGCATCGGCATGTGCGCTTTCCAACGCCTTACTCTCATATAGCAGATCGGCTCTCGCTATGGGATCTCTCGGCTCCGCATCCCGAAGCAGAGTCTCCAGGTCCGACCCCGGGAGGATATGTTTTCTCGCCTCACCGTTGGAGACAGCATGTAGCAAACCGATGAGACCGCACGCGTTGCGGATAGTCTGCTTAAACCACATGACGGGCTCCGAGGCCCCGGAACTAGCGTATTCAGAGCGATGGGTATCTTCAGAGACGCGGGAGGCTTCGTAAGTGGATGAGACAGGGAAGACGAGGAGGAGAGCGTAGGAGGGTCGTGGCACAAAGGCGAGGAGATCTGGCTCGTCGATGGAGTAGACGTCTGTGAATCCGATAGAGGGAGGCAGTCCGAGCTGGTGGATTAGATGGGACATCACTTCAGGGTTGTTTTCTATTTGGATCGGGTTAGTTGGCTCGGTCTCTCCGGGTTAAGTTGGGGTTGTGGTGAACTGGTTTACCTAGTGGCACGAAGGCCTTGTTTGGGGTTGGAACATCTACTTGGTCGGCCATCTTGCAAGAGGATGGGATCAAGAGCTTGACGGGTGTTATGGAGGATAGATACAAGAGAGGGTGAAAGGGTGAGAGGAAAGAAGGATGAGGGGTTCGGGGTGGATTTCTTGCCTCTCCGCCTCGGGACTAGTGGATGTGGGCAGGATCAATAACTGAAAGCAATAATAACAGTCCATTGCATGGTCATCAGCTTCGTTCTATCATTATCATGGATATCTGGTCTAGCATGCTCTATCTAATATAAAACCAAGCTTCTAAGTGGGCTTCTCCCCTCGCTTAATTGGCTCGTAGATATTGCTCCAAAGCTCACTGGCCTCCCCAAGGAAGTATGTTAAACTGACATCCGCCATACTGGCCTCATCATCACCGGATATCATTTCCAGCTGGGAAATGATGTTCTCCAGTCCAAACGCCTTCCCCGTCGCTTGCGTACACCCGGCTTCCAGCATGACATTGACAACGTGGATATGGAAATGATAATACGTCGGTTGATCTGCGAGATCATTCCCACATCAGTCTCAAGAATGAAATCAACAACACAGCATGGACAACCTACAGTGCACATAAAGCTTCAGCTGATCCGGCCCCAAAGCCGGATACATCTTCACTGTTCCCTCCAGTAATCTCTGCCGCAGGTACCGCAACCACGGAATATGTTTCTTTTTCAAATCGCGCAGACTCCAAATATCACGCCGCTGCACCAAAGCCAGCAGGTGCAAGGACCCCATAGTTGTACGATCCCAATTTAAATCCGGAAGCATCAAGAACCCATCTTCAGGTCCGTGGCCAGAATCCCGCAGGATAACATCCTCCTGCTCTGTACGTCCTTCCAGGATATTGAACACCCAGTTCAGTCTTCCTTCCTCGCGTTTGGTGCTCATGTACGGCCGGATATACTCGCGGTAGATCTCCGGAGTCTCAGTCACCATGCGGAGAACCTGGTCCGAGTACTTTTTGATATGCTGTTCCGTGCAGGGCCAGATGAGATTGAGCTTGAGATCGGCGGATTGAGATCCCTTTGATCCATTACCGGAGGAAGCCATGTACCAGCGGTAGATGTCGTTGTCGCCTAGGTTGCTGACTTGGGTAATGGCTGCGTGGAACGCTTTCAGGACCTCGACGGATTCAGTAGCAAAGGCGGCTCGTTCGGCAGTGAGGATTCCTGGCTTTCCTTCGATGGATCCTAGGAGGGCGATGCGGCGGCCATTCTGATCTGGGAGGGAAGCTGATCAGTGTATGTTCTTACTGTGTACTTTGTTATCCACGTATGGTATGTTGACGGAATCCATGGGGGACGGTACATGGTACGCACCTTGCTTGAGTAATCGGCTAATTTTGAACTTTGGAATTAGTGCCTCTGGGGCAACTTTACCATCGGTAGCCTGCATGATGGGCCAGCTTGTCGAATTGGCTGTAAGGAAGGGATGTATTCGAGCCTAATCTCGAGAAATCAGAACTGTTGACCAGCAGATGGCAGAATCCTGGCGGTCAGGGCTTATCAAGTGAGCCTACAGGTTAGTTTACGAACGGTAATACCAAGACGGAGCTATTCTATAATATGGTTAGTGAGTATTTTATTCTATAGATAATATCAACAAAGTAAAGAAGGGATTTATCCCAAATATTTGGGAATAACTTCATCTTTTCTGGAAATGCGAGGAATAATAGATTGAATCGGCTTTGTCCAAGTCTATATTTGAAAAGAGTATACCTGTAAAACCACCCTCCTGGTTATGTTGATGACATGTGTATACAAACCCATACAACTGAGAATAGCCATATGGTAGAAAGGCAATTCCTATAAAAACCTGGAATCGATTAAATTAGGAAGTTAGAAGGCCTTCACTCCATGCTGATTCTCGTTAGCTAGAGACCTTCTACAGAACGGTTGATAGGAATAACGAAGAGCCCGCGGACACCGAATACGAGAGATGGCTTCTACCTTCTTCGATTAGTTACGTTTTTATGGACCAGTGAATTACTAACTCCAAGCGGCTGATTATCAATCTAGCATCTAGCTGTCTTGTTGACCTGTAGAGAAGCATTGTAACTGTCAAGTATAAAACTATCATGACAGGGTTGTTATCACGCTATAGCGTCTTTCTCATTTACCATTTCCCTCTATACCCTGATAATCATCAAATATGAGTATTGCCATTGCCGGTTCAGGCGACGTCGCCCGTTACCTCTCGGAAGAACTGTGTCGGGCAGGCCTTCCAGTGGTGATTCTATGCCGCCGCACGAAGCCGGAGTTTGATATACCGGGTGTCACCCAGAAGGTTGTGGATTTCACGTCTGTACCCTCCCTGGTAGCAGCCCTGGGTGACGACACCGTCGCTTTGGTATCTACCATCCTCGATTACACAATGGCCTTCGCCGATGCCCACAAGAACCTCGTGACCGCATGCCAGCAGAGTCCGAAATGCAGACGCTTCATCCCGTCCGAATATGGCGGTGACGTGCAAGATTATCCTGATCAACCGGGCTTTTATCTCGCCAACCACGAGCCCATCCGGCAAATGCTCCGTGAGCAGAACATCCTGGAATGGACTCTACTATGCTGCGGCTGGTTGGTTGATTATATTGTACCGTTGAAAAACCGCTATCTCAAGGATATTGGAGACGCCTTCCCTGTTAACCTTGCTGAGAAGAGAATGGTGATTCCAGGGTCTGGGAAGGAACTGGTCACGATCACAGCCGCTAGGGATATGACTAGGGCTATTGTCGCCCTGCTACAGGCTCCAGCTGGCAGCTGGGAGCCTTTTACGTATGTCTCTGGTGAGAAAACAACTTGGCGACAGGTGGCGGAGCAAGTGCGGGTGAAATACCCGCATATTCAGTTTGAGGTTCAGTATATCAGTTTGACGCAGCTAATCACTGCGGTTTGTGAAGCAACCACCGACGAGGCTCGATTTTATGCCGAGTATAGCATTTTCTCGGTGAGCAATGCTGCGAACTTTGATACAGTTAAGGTCGAGGCGCAGAGAGGGAAATATTTCAAGGATATTAACTTCCGGAATGTGCAGGAGCTGTTGGACGAGGCGGATAAGAACCCCGAGGTAGTATTGTAGTTGGAACATTTTGTTTCAGTTACATTTCCTAACCATATCAGTCGAATACATTCTTATTTATTAAATTTGCTTGCCTACAGTAATTTGTATGACAATTTGAAGTTCAACAATTCAACAAGTATGAATAGTATGCACAATGTGAGTAATAAAATTGTTTCGTCAGATTTATGGTTGTAACCTAGTTTGATGTATAGTCCCTAGCTATCATATAAGGAGGGACTGTAGTCCCAGAGTCCATTGATATGTCCCATGGGCTTAAATATTCACAACAATAGCATTGTTGATTCGCTGAGATCTACAGGTTAGCCCAGGGTTCATGCTGGATCTGCCCTTGGCTCATATTGCTACCTCATCCGGTAGCCTCTGCAGGCAGGCCAAGGAGGCTGGCCTGACCATTGGATCGGCCAGACGATATCCCCTAGCTAGGGCTTATCACATCTTGATAGAATTCGAATCCTAGTAAGGGGGCTCAGAATCGAAATGACATCTCATCAATAACCGGTCGTTGTCATAGGGACGGTCATGGTCACCCGACAAGCATTGTTCACTGGGATGCTCTCTCATTGCTAGGCAGTGAATGCATCTAACCCATCATCAGCGTATGAAATAAAACAATAGGTAGATCAATCGCGAGATATCCACCTACCACCTTAGCCATCTTCGCCCACTCCTCCACTCCTTTGACGAAAGTGTCGTCGGATGCAGGTACGGCTTCATGCCCCCATACTACAATCTCATCGAACGTAGCCTGCTTCTCCAGGACCTTGACCGGGTCATCCTGTTCAACTTCTTCATTCGCACTCTTATTCTGAGTTGACGGTAGAAGACGCTCTGTGGGCATGGCTACGATTCCTAATTAGCAAGTTAGCCATGGCTGTATGACATTTGTATACCCTGGCAGGATCGTCTCACCTTGGTATCCTTCTGGGATGGCAACACGTCGCCCCCGGAGTCTGCGGCCACGGAAGAAGGCAGTTTGTGTGTTTTTATCTGTGCTTGTCAGTATGCGCCCCTTAGAAAATGGGCCGCTGTAACGCCTACCATTTTCGTCAGACACGGGAGTCCAATAACGGCTGATCGAGCCGGTAGGGCCATCATGATGAATGCGACAGGGTAGAATGTTGGGTGTGCAGTTATCTGTTGTCTTTTCTGTTTCAGATCTGGAGGATTGCTGTGGAGATTGAATGGCAAACATATTTAGGATTTAATGAGGTAATCTTTGGAGTGGAGAGTTATTCGTAAACCGTGGAGTAAAGTGCATCAAAATAAAGAAGTTCATGTGTTTTGTCACTGAGTGAGAGATGTCTAAATCTGGGACGGAGGGAGACGCGACGCGCCAACCGCGTTAAGTGGAATTAACGCTCAACGGGAAATTGCCCATTCCACTCTTCGTCTGAGAGAAGTTGTCAGGTAGTATTGATCAATTCACTTATTTCTCTCACGATCGGGAAAATAGTATTGCATATGCACGATGATTCGGATTGAAAAGGATCCTGAAGTCTCTATCTCATTGTCTATGTTCTATATTCGAAGGAGAGCAGACACTTTCCAACTTCATGCATGAATTGGGGGTATATCAAGACATAACGAACAATTTTCACCTCTTACGCGTCTTCTTCTTCTTCTTCTTCTTCTTCTTATCCTCCCCATCCCCTTTCTCTGCCACAACCCGCACCGGCCACTTCTTCAAATGCTCCCGCTCAAATTCATCTTTGTCCCGTCGATACAAAAGCATCGTAGCCCTGGCATCCTCCACACTAGAATGTGCACCTGCTTGGATATCTAGACCCAGAAACTCCGAGGCCAACATCTTCAAGCGCGGTGAACCTCCTCCAGCGACCTTCCGATATGGGGGATGCTTGCTTGTGTCTCTGACGTCACGCTTGGGGTGGCTCAGAAGCAGGGCGTAGAAATCATTGCTCACTGCATGTCCCACAAGTATTCGTCCATCCAGGATGCTTGCAACCTCTTTCTGAACCTGCTCGAGGGAACGGGCTTCTGCCATATGTTTCGGAGCGATACCGCTTACATGTGTGCGCCAATCCGTGACCATCTCCTTCGGCCGTACGTAGGAGTCGTAGACCTGGTCGCCGTTGTAGTTGACAATACTGACGCGGGCCAGAGCGGAGTCATTGTCAGGATTGGGGCCAACTCCCACCATTTCGCAGTCCATCGCGACATATTTCCCTATTTCGGCGCTGAGGCGGTCAGGTTAGATCCAACTCAATGCAGCCGAGCGTTCTGTAGAAAAAGGCTGAACTTACGTCGGTGAACGGCCTTCATTAACTTTAGCAATCTTCGAGTCCGCAGCAGTGGAATCTGTCCGCGACACGGATTTTACGCCGGTCTCTTGCACACCATTTTCATCCCCGTGGGCCATTCTTTTCCTCCGTTTTGATATGCGAGTCGCTTCAAACTTCTTTTTCCCATCTACTGCTTCGGTTTTCTGCTTTTTCACCATACCATATTGGACGTCGCGGTCCAATGTCTTGCGCTTGGCGGGGGACGAGACGGAGTCCTTTTTCAGCGTCTCCTGGAGCTTCTTCCAATTGCTGGAGAGATTTTTCAGGTCCATACCAATGACGCAAGGGGATTATTGCATATTGATCTGGGTTGGTTAGGAGGAACGAAAAGAAAGAAGGAGGGAAGGATGTCGATGCGGAGAGTCCATCGATTTCCGGCGCTGGGGCTAAAAGGCTAAAATTTCGGATGCTCTGCGGGCCCACAGCAAAATCTGGACCATCTGGGAATTATGACAGCAGTATCCATATTTTTATTTATTTTACATCGTAGAGTTATAATGCTAGGAATTGGAAAGGCCTCCGGGGGAATCATCTCTTCGTTCAATGGGCGCTGATAACAAAGAACTTTTGATATTCTAGATGGATATTATACGTCTATACGGCAGCAACAGAATATGAGAATAAATCACGTCTCTGCACCTGGGACTTTGAAATCCTTGTAGGTCCACTTCTCTGTCACCTCTCTCTTTGCCCTCTTGGGTTGCGACACCGGTTTTCGCGATTCCAGCTTCCCTTGAACGATCAGCGTCCGGAATCGATCGTCTAGAAGATTGCCTTCGGGCTTGAGCAGGCGTAGGGAATCCTGCAGTTCATCTGGCAGAACCACTTCCAGATTCTTTTCGGGTGCTCTGACACTACAGTCAGTAACCGAATGGAACGGAATGTAAGTGAAGGTGACATACCGTGTCTTCCCCAAAGGCCTGCGCCGGAGAGCAGTGTCATCGCCCTCGCTCGAAGAATCAGCATCGGAATCCTTCTTCAGCTGGAGAGGCCGGTTCTGCAGTTTTTGTGCGATACTTTTCGCCTGTGCAACTTGCTCTTCTTTCTGCTTCATCTTCTCCTCCCACTTTGCCTTCCGCTCCGCCTCCTTCCGCCGCTTAATCCTGTTTCTCTCTGCTTTCGTCTTTCGCTCAGGGCGTTTCTTCTTCAGCCAGTCTGGCTTCTCGTATTCGCTTTCAAATCCTTCCCAAGCGCTCTCGTCATCAGACTTCACCTCACCGTCATCGTCCTTGGCTTCGGCAATCAAGCGCTGTCTTTCTTGCTCCTTATGTTCCTCCTCCAAGCGCTTCTTCTCAATCTCCACCTGCTTCTCTCCCTGCTCTTGTAGGAGTTGATCCCACTCTTCAAACGACGGATTATAACTAGTGCCAGCCTTGGGAGCGCGGACGGCGGGGATAGGCTTCCCATTTGCAGCGAGCGAAATTGGGGCGTGCGTAATCGTAGAAGGAGCAACTTTTTGCTTCGGCTTTTCCAGGAAATCAAATTTCGGGTCATCCAGTGGTGTTGAATCTTCATTATCAGCCCAAGGATCATACAAATCAATTTGTTCGACCTTGTTGGCAGGGTTTCCTTCCTTGGCCACCTGCTTTAGGCGCAACCAATCCTTTCGGCTGACCCAGTCGCTCTTCTGCTTCTTGGACTTCGGCTCGATGACTCCATCTGTGACCTTGGAATTTTGGCGTTTCCGAGTGTCTACTCCTGGAATCGCAGACCGTTGAGCAATGATCTCGTCTGATCTCAGTGGCTTGTGTTGTTTCTCAACCAACTTGCGGATTTCTGATGAGCCGGTGGTATCGATAGTAAACAATTCATCGGATGGCTTCTCTGCTAGAATACCTCTAAAAAAAAAAAAGTAATGCATTAGCAAATAAATTTAGTGCGACAGAGTACTGAGTGTTTTTTACCCTTTGATTTCTTCTTCCTTCAACACTCGCAGACCTTCCTGCACCTCCGTAACATCCACATTTTTTCTCCAAGCCTTCTTGCCCTTACGGGAAGGTTGGCTGTACTGCCTAGGTGCTTCAATGGAAGTCGACATTGTGAAGGCCCTGAGTGATTGCGAAGTTGGTTCTTTTTTATTTTTTTTTAAGGATAGATGAATATTGCGGCCAAAAATCTGGACCTGCTTACATAAATCGCGCGGGGCGAAGCTGACTCGTGCGGCTGCCGCGCTAAAACTTGGCGCGGCCATCACGGGCAGGTTAGACTGAACTCGGTTTTCACCCTCGTAAGAGGTTCATTATCGGCCCTAACCGGCAACCACGAAGGAGTCCAGGGACCTGACTGTTGTTAACTGGTCCATAATATTTAACCAGCGAATTCTGCTTCGTCAGCATTGCTGGCATCATTGAAAAGGCTCGTTGAGCATTAGCAGCCATGCCAGTTGTCAAAGGAGGTGTTTGGTAAGAATTGCGGCGATTTAAACTCTTTTTACTATTGACCTGCTAATCCATCTTTAGGACCAATATCGAAGATGAGGTGCTTCGGGCAGCCGTAAGTTAAAACTGCCCGTCTGAGAGGATATTAAAAAGACGAGGATTGAATATCTTGAAATGGATACTGATAGTATCTCTCACAGGTCTCCAAGTATGGTCTCAACCAGTGGGCGCGAGTTTCGTCACTGTTAGCACGGAAGACTCCCAAGCAATGTAAGGCGCGATGGGTAGAATGGTTGGACCCCGGCATTCGCAAAGTTGAGTGGTCGAGGGAGGAGGACGAGAAGCTGTTGCACTTGGCCAAATTGATGCCAACACAGTGGCGCACAATTGCACCAATTGTGGGTCGCACGGCAACGCAATGTCTGGAGCGTTATCAGAAATTGCTGGACGAGGCAGAAGCCCGTGAGAATGATGAGCTGGGCTTGGGAGGCCCCGGTGCAGAATCCGCGGCCCCAAGCGCTGACGACGTGCGCCGCCTACGGTATGATAGTCGTCATTGCGAGTATGCTGCTACATTGGTCTTACTAATTCCATATAGACCGGGTGAGTTGGATCCTGATCCGGAATCGAAACCTGCTCGGCCTGATACGATCGACCTCGACGAGGATGAAAAGGAAATGTTGAGCGAGGCTCGTGCTCGTTTGGCAAACACACAAGGAAAGAAGGCAAAGCGTAAGGCTAGAGAACGTCAGCTAGAGGAATCTCGAAGGCTTGCGGTTCTACAGAAGCGTCGGGAACTCAAGAATGCCGGCATTAATATAAAGGTCGTTACTCGAAAGAAGGGAGAGATGGATTATAACGCCGACATCCCGTTTGAAAAGCCGGCTGCACCTGGTTTCTACGATACTATGGACGAGCAGGTTCGGAATGAAAGACAGCGGGAAATGTTTGACCCACGGAAACAACAGCTTGCCAATAAACGGAAAGGGGACCAGGATGACGAGGCAGAACGAAAGAAGAGGAAAAATGATAAAAACAGCACGTCGGCTGCATCGGCTGCCGCCGCTCGGGCCGGTCAAATGCAAAAGATCCGTGAGGCGGAGCAAAGCAGCAAAAGAAGGGCCCTCGTTCTCCCTAGTCCTCAGGTCAGTGAGGGAGAAATGGAGGAAATAATCAAGATGGGCATGGCAGGCGATAGGGCTAGTAAACTGGCTGGAGATGAAGAGACTACTCGGGGCTTAATCGGAAACTATTCTGCTATCGTTGGAGGGACACCAATCAGAACTCCCCGGGCTCCTCCAGAGGAGGATCACATCGCCAACGAAATCCGGAATATCAGAGCATTGACTGAGACACAGTCGTCACTGCTTGGTGGAGAGAACACCCCTTTGCACGAAGGAGGGTCTTCGACCGGTTTTGATGGTATCGCACCTCGACGTCAACAGATTGTCACGCCTAATCCAATGGCAACTCCTTTCCGTCAGGCTGCTGGTGTCAGCGCAACACCTATTCGAGGAGGGATCGGCCCCGGGGCAACTCCATTGCGAACTCCCCGTGATCATTTTGCCCTGAACCAGGAGATGGAAGGCGGACAGCTTGTTTCGAGTACCCCTCGCGACATCAAGATGCATGAGAATCTAGCTCGTCAAAGCATTCGTAGCAAACTGGCAGCGCTCCCCAAGCCAAAAGAAACCGAATGGGAATTGGAAGAACTTCCGTCGGAATCAGCAGAGCCAACTGTAACAGAAGAACTTACAGAAGAGGATGCAGCAGAACGCGACAGGAGAGAAAGGGAAGCGCAGGAGAAGGCCGCCCTGGTAGAGCTGAAGCGTCAGTCACAGGTCTATCAGCGAGCAATGCCTCGGCCGAGTGTTCTTGACATAGATTCTTTGTTTGAGCGAGCTTCGCATGTGGCTGATCCTATTGGCGCTATGATCGCTAAAGAAGCTGCCCTTCTCATTGCACATGATGCTCGTAAATTTCCTGTTCCAGGTGCCAAGGTAGAGGGCAAGCCGCGAAAGCTGGAACGACTCGATGATGAATTCGTCGCAGCAGCCCGCTCGGCCATCAGCGCTGAAGCCGCCTCGTCTGGACAACAGCAAAACTGGCTGGAGGGATTCGACAACCAGTGGTCCTCGACCCATTCTAATACTATCCCCGGCCTCTCCAATTACGCTGACGAAGAGGAAGATAATTACCAACAAGAGCAGCGGATGATAAGCGCATTTGACAGTGTACAAAATTCTCTTCTTGCCACGGCGGAGCAAGGGAACAAGCTGGAGAAGAAGCTTGCGCTGCATTATGGTGGGTATCAGAACCGGGCCAAAATGCTTCGAACCAAGATCTTGGAAGCCAGCACCGCCTTGGAGAAATCGAAGGATGAGCTAGATGCATTCCGTAACTTGCAGATTTCCGAGGAATCAGCGCTTGCCCGCAGACTTGAGAGGCTGCGAGACGAGGTGGCATTTACTATGAGGAGAGAGCGTGAAGCTCAGGAAGTTTACCGTACCAGAAAAAATGAACTGGATGACTTGATTGCGGGCACTGGAGGAATGGTTAATGGATGGCACTGAGCGCCATAGTCTAGGTAGCCTTTGCTTCTGTATTCTTTGGCTGTAATCTTGTTCTGGGACCTCTTTTTCTACATGTTCTTGCCCTTGACATGGTGATTTGTCTAGGCGTTGTTATCTACCTTGAATGCTATGTATCCACAAATATTGATGCTTGTACTATACTATTGTAAAGCACCGAGACTCTTGTGCACGACGTACTATATTATAGATGTGAGCTGGAAGATACGTAAGGTTGCAAATTACCGAAAGCGTCCCAAAACGGAAGTCAAGAAAGGCGGTCTCGGCGTCACTGGTGCAAATTCATTCAATCCTCCATCTCCCCCAAGTGAGGCTTCTCCCTTCGCTTCCATCGCCTAATTCATCCACTACAGTGCTTTTCATCTCGATAATTTCCTCGGATACCCTGAGAATCACCTGCCATACACCATGGGCGTCCAAGATTCTCATGGGGAGGCCACAGGAACGCCAGAGTCCGTAGAGAAGGGGTTTGCCACCCTCAACACCATCCGGTATGTCGTGAGAAAATTCCTCAGATTGTTATTTTGGGATCTTAAACATGTATTTTGTCGGTCGGATATGCTAATTATGAACATAGGATCGGTGTCAAGGTTATAGTCCAGAAGGTCAGTTTCTTCTACACATTTTATATAGGATCACGTGATCCAGATCCGTACCTGGCAAAGGAGAGATGGCTGATAGATTGTGCGTATAGGATGGGGAATTAAGAAAAGCAGAGATATTGTCTATTAGGCAGCGTAAAGATGGCCCGAGCTTCTAGTGAGTTCTTTTCCCCACGTTGCCTGTTAGTATTTGGTGCTTACGGAGGGCACAGTGTCCACTATGTTGATTTCAATAAGCGTTTGGACGGTAAGTGCTTTATATGCATGCCGTGAATTTAATGCTTACATTTATTCTAGAATGGGTGGATGCCGCAAGGCTTGACCTATCCCAAGAGGTTGAATGGCCACAGCCGGAGAAACCGGAGAAAAAGAAGACTGGCCCCGGGCAGAAAGCACCAAGCAAGAATGCGCAGAAGCGCGCCAGGGCAGAGAGTCGGGAAGTTTCAGCGACACCGGATCTTCTGTCGGGCAAAAATGTGAATGTTGGTAAAGCTCCACGTCCGTCCAAGGCTGGGGGCAAGGAGAACAGGGGCGATGAGACACCGGCCAATATGTCGATTCTGGGGTCCGAAGTTGTCTCTGCAGACGGGACTCCCAAGCTGGACTCTGATGATGTCGACATGATCGATGTCGGGTTCTCAGACATGAAAGAGGAACAAGGCAAGAAGTCGCGAGAAGATGAAATTGAACGCTTGCGGACAAGCGGTAGTATGACGCAGAATCCAACGGAAATCCATCGCGTGCGTAACTTGAATCGCCTACAAATGGGCAAATTTGATATCGAACCTTGGTATTTCTCGCCTTATCCTGCCGAATTCTCTGATGTAGATATGGTCTACATCGATGAATTTTGTCTGAGTTATTTCGACAACAAACGCGCATTTGAGCGTCATCGTACCAAATGCACACTTGTACATCCTCCCGGAAACGAAATCTACCGCGATGACTACATCTCATTCTTCGAGGTAGATGGCCGACGTCAGCGGACCTGGTGTCGGAACCTTTGCCTTCTGAGCAAGCTTTTCCTCGACCACAAGACGCTTTACTACGACGTGGATCCGTTCTTGTTCTACTGTATGTGCACTCGAGACGAAACAGGTTGCCATTTGGTAGGGTACTTTTCTAAAGAAAAAGATTCGGCCGAGGGCTACAACCTTGCTTGTATCATGACCCTGCCTCAATACCAACGCCGCGGTTTTGGCCGGCTTCTCATCTCCTTTAGCTACGAGCTCAGCAAACGAGAAGGCAAACTTGGCTCGCCCGAGAAGCCTCTGAGTGATCTGGGCTTGCTGGGATATCGACAATATTGGCGGGAAACGCTGGTAGATCTGCTCCTTGAACCCGGCCGAGAGTCTATTAGCGAAAACGATCTCGCAGTCCTGACATCAATGACCGAGAAAGACGTCCATGAAACCCTGGTTGTTCTCAATATGCTCCGATACCATGTACTGTTTACACCCTCGGATCTCCCTTTATTTCCCACCGTCAAACAAAATATGTGCTAACTATTTTACCCTATAGAAAGGAAACTGGGTCATCGTCCTTACCGACAACGTCGTCGAGGAACACAAGAAACGCCTCGATAAGGAGAGAACCAAAGGCTTTCGTAAGATCGACCCGGCGCGTCTGCAATGGAAACCGCCTGTTTTCACCGCATCAAGTCGGACATGGAACTGGTGAGCGATGAGGGTGTTAAATGTGAATGAGTCAATGGTTCAGGGCGTTTGATACCCAAGATACTGGAGTCCTGGTTATTTATTTTCTGTATTTTCTTGGGTGGTATTGTTGTTTAGGACGTGAGTATTGGATGAGTGCTTGTCGTATGTGATTCAGCGTAAGGATTGGGAGGCGGTGCTTTGTTTATATGATGCTTTTTCCCTTTATCCTCTTTCTCTATAAATTAGAGAGTACCCATCAGGTTAGGACCTTTACTCTATTATCAATCTTAGATCATGTATCTCAGACAAGTCCAAACTGTATAATAGTGAATTATAAAGAGCAAAATACTCATATTGACTTCTACAGTTACATAAAGTTTGCACATGTAATAAAATTGAATAGCAAGAAAACCATTGAATGCATATACTGGCACAAAGGCTAGATACATGCATGAGGACGCTTTAAACACCCCCCGTCCATTCACTGCATAGCACCTGGTCTCTCCATCACTCTTTCCATTGATCAGTTCCATTTGGATTCTGATAGTGAATATACAAAACAAAAATAGACGTAGCTTTTAAAGCCATCAATCCTATGGGTAAGTACAATGGATCTCGGAGAGAGGAGGCGATGGGCAATGGAGATAAAGGGGGGAGGGATTTAGAGGTTCGGAATGACAAGACGACGTTTGATTTGACCAGAGGAAGATATGCATCAGTTTCGAGATGATAATTTGAAGAAAACAACGATACTTGTATCACCAACATGTTGTAATCTTTCAACTGAACAGGCCACAAGAGTCGGTGGTTTATCGGAATCAGTCTGCATGTTCGTTTCCAATCCACTTAGCATGAGAGAGAAATGTACCTTTAAAGCGTGTACTATCAAGGCAGTAGAACAAGGAGGGAATAATATATGGAAAGGGTAAAGAAAAGAGGACATTAATAAGAGTACTAAGAGCTCAAAAATCAGACCCTTCGGATCTCCTCCACAGGCGTAGCTCATCAAGACCGAAATAGACGCCCAACGAATCTCTTAAACCCGGTGCGAAAGAAAAACGAAAACAATTCAATGAATAAAGAACATCACTCGCAACGAAATAATCCTAACGAGACCCGCTGAATGTACGAGGTCCCCAGGATCCATTTCGTGACTGATGTCGCGGAGAGCTGTTGCCTGTTCCATGTTGAGACGATGCTGATCTTTTGGAACTTGAACTGCCAGCTCCTTCGCGAAGCTTTGTGTTTTTCCGAGGCTTGTAACTCGAAGAGCCGCGAGGTCGCAGGGGGTTTTGGTTTCCTGATCTCTTAGAAAGCACAATGGTTTTAGCCAGAACCGCTCCCGGGAAGCGTATCGAGACTCGCTGATTCCCAGAGGTGTCCTTATCGTGGAACCCAAATGAAAACGGCTCAATACTGTGAACCTGCATTGGTTTTAAATTCTTTAAACGTAGCCGAGATTGCGAGGGAGCTGGCGCTGCCTGCCAAGCTGCTGCAGGAGCCATGGTAGGCACCCGTACTACAGGCAGTGAACCTACTTCACGATCCTCGAACATTTCCTCAGCCTCTTCGACCTGCCGGGCAGTGATATCACCGTCACCGGTTGGAAATTCATCATTCTGAGGAAGCAAGACAGAAACAGCAGCGATATGCAGCTGAACGTCTAGAGGTTCTTTAGAAGCCGAGGTAACTGCGAGAGCATTCTTCTTCTCAGGCACTGTTTTTTTACCAAAAAGGCAGTTGATCTTCTCCTGCCATGATGCTGCAGTGGACACTGGTGCAGAGCGTGGCGATGCAGCGACCATAGAGGCGAATGTGGGAGGATGCTGAGAAGTAGTGACAACTTTCGGAGGAAGTTTGACGATTGGCTTTGGCGCAGGAAGGTGAACAAGAGGCTTGTTCATGTCACCAGTGTACACCGGGTGATTCGACATATCTTCTGGAGGAGGGGGCGATGGTCTTCGGAAATCATCGCCTTCAAACACTGGCTTCTTCGGATGCTCTATTGGCACCTGAGGGAAGAACCGTGAACTGCGAACTGCAACGCTGCCGAATGGCCGCGCAGAGCTCTCAGCAAAAGGTAGAGTGCTAACAGGGTGATCCAACCCAGGAAGAGGGCTCGACATTGGCGCGGTGTTGTTGTTCTCTGTTGACCGAGAAATTCCCACAACTTGTCTCCGACCGGCTTGATCTCCAGTCCGGACCTGCCTCCAAGTTTCATTAAATGCAACCGGTAACGAAGATGGTGCTTCACGGATAGCATTCATCTCACCGCGGAGCTTTTCGTTTTCTTCTGCCTCACGCTTTGCAGCAACAGCATGGAAGTTGTTCCACGCTGCAGTTCCAGCCACGCGATTTTCATGTTGCCAAGGATGTTGTGAGCTCGGAGGCCCAATTGGTCCAGGACGCGCAATAGGATTGATGGGTTCGTAGGATGTATGTCGGACTTCGGGAGACGGCAAGGGGGATATCGATGCACTTTCTTGTGGCGACCGCGAAGGTGCAGAGAATGGCTGTGATACTGGGGTTACTGACGACTGATCCAAGCCAAGATGACCACGTAGAGAAATATCTCTTGCAGGAAAGCCACCGAGGCCTTGGTCAAATATGCCATTACCCAAAGTTTTGTCGCTACTGAGAGGCTTCCAAGGATTTGTCATAGCAGGTGTTGTCACAAGTTTGTTGTTCGGCGCCCACGGCGAATAAGAGCTAGGCGCATTAAGACCGCTTCTCCACTGAGGGCCTTGCTCTTCAAGTTTGGAGTCTGGAAAGCTCTCAGGAAGATGAGCCTGCGAATCACCAGGTGATTGGAGACCATTTGTAACGGTAGTATCGGCCTTCGGCTCATGGACTGGTGAAGGGATGCGTCGAGTGGTGGCCATTGGAGCACCTTTGTCAGCCGCACGATCTTTCCCAATAAACTTTTTCACGTTATCGGGGTGGTGGACCTTCATCATTCCGTACTGTTTCGGCTCCCCTGTCGGCTCAGGTACAGGAGGTTTAGGCGGCGAATGCGTGATCTGCGCAGTTGATGGGGATGCATTGCTCTCAGCCTTATTACTCTCCAGAGACTCCTTGCGACGCGGTTTGGCCTTCTCAGGTGGCGGACCAAGAGCCTCAAGCTTCTGTCGAATCCGTTCTCGTTTTGCAGCCTCCTCTTTTTCTTCTTGTTCCAGTCTTCGCTGCCGAGCTTCCATCCTCTTTTCCTTCATGATACGCTGCTGCATAGCAACTGGATCTTCCTGAGGCACCCGCGAAGCTGCAGTCTCTTCACCAACATGGGGCTCGGGAGGATGAGCAGTAGCACTGGATGAGGCTAGGACTCTGTCATGTACAGTGGCTGCCGAGCCACGCGGAGACCGAGGAAGACCGTGACCAGGCTGAGAGGGAGCAGTCTCTGGTAAAGGTTCTTTTGGAGGTGGTAGGTCTCGACTTATTAATGGCGATTCGACCATTCCATTCACCTGTGACCCTCTTCTAGTTTCAAAAGATCTTTGTGCAACATCGGGTCTACCAATAGACATCCGGCGCCCAAAGCTGCCACTTCCTCCACTTACATTCGACGATGTTCGACGCCGGGCCCAATGAGTGCCATCCTGAGCACCTGTTCGATGAGTTTGGAAAGCTGGGGAAGGCTCTGCAGGGCCCGCTGGCTCACCCGGGGTTGGCCTTTGAAGCAGAGACGGGGCACGCAAGCTTTGCTCAGAACGCCAGTTTCCTTTCCTGGTTTCGGGTACGGGCTCATAGCGACCTGACCTAGAATTGTAGAGCTCTCGAGTACCACCAGACTGCATTTCTCTCCAAGACCGATTGAAATCGTCTGCTGCGATTTCTTTCGGTTGTACGCTTCCACTAAAACCATCTGGCACACTTGGTTGCTCTCTGGTGGAAGGCCGCACAAATTGTTGTTGGGGTTGGACGGGGGGGATGACAGGTGATATCTTCTCGACGGGTGGTAAGGGGGCCCACGGTGACTTGGTCGGCGGAGGAGCCGGACTTGTGGACAGCGAGGGAAACCTTTCGTTTGGACCCCTAGACAATATACTTGCGTTCTTTGCTTGCCGTTCCGCATTTGCCCCAAGTCTGAGGACTGTCGGATTGGGTCCAATCGAGGTTGTTGGCTTGGGAACGAACCTAAGAGCATCTTTGGCAGTAGCGACTTGCTCAGGGGGCAATGGCTCGTCCCTGTTCTCAGTGGGTGCCTGGTGTTCCGTGGCACTCACAGGCGCAGGTTCAGGATGAGTAAGATTAGTCTTTGTCCCATCAGTCCATTCAATTGTCTCTGGAGCCCAGTCGTCTTCGTCGTCGTCGATATCAGCCCATTTTGCCTCAGTCCCGCCTCCATCTTCTTGAATGCGAGATGTCATGTGGATACCATATTGTTGTTTCAGTTCTTCGTCGGTCAAGTGCTTCGGGGGTGTTTGCTGAGCAGCTATAACCATGAAATTGTTAGATGAGTAGAGCTTCTAGAGGTAGAAAACGCCGTATCTTACGCTGATTCCTATTCCAAACTTGATTAGGATCGGGTCCACTTCCACCTGCTTTAGCCGCACTTGATCCCGACTTTGATAATGAATCGCGTAAGCTACTAGTCGTCTTGGCGACCAAGCGAGGTCGTGAACTTTGCGGTGGTAGGCCTAGCGGAGTTGACGAAGATAAGGGGGCTGTCATCTGTTAGAGGCCCATGTCGCACATGTTTCTGAGGGGGCGGGTTAGTTTATACCTTTATCTGGTACCTTCGCCGTGGGAGGTGTGCCGGGTGCCTTTGGAACTGAGAATTTGGCAAAAGTGACGGGCTTGAATGACGTTGGCCGTTTCGTCGATGATGCTCGTGAGTTAAGCTTCGAATCCGTTCGACTGGCATCGGATTCTGAACCACCCAGTGAGGCTGTATCCTCACCACCATCTGATGCAGAAGCGACGCCATTCATTTCAAGGACTCTGGTCGGTACAGGCCCAGGGCCGTGCCTCGAGATTTCCTATGTCTGGTTCAGTAACTACCCCGGACTTCGTGTGTCGTCAAGACTCACAGTCGATAGCCGTTCAGTGTCCGTTCCAGGCTCGTTCTTCTGTACTGACAAATCAGGATCCGATCTCCGTTCACCTTGTGTAGTGCTCGATGTCGTCTCGGTTTCTATTGTTGTAGCGGTGTGCTTTATCTCCCCCACGTCCCCTCCGGCAGGTTGCTTGTCGTTAGTGCTCGCAGGAACGTCGGAAGGCGAAGGGTCGCCGCCCGACAGGGTTTGATTTACCACATCGTGGCTGCTCTGCTCTGCCATAACAATTCTCGAGTCTGTGAGAACAGGTTGCGACATTTGTTAGACAAGCGTTCTAAAAATTGCAGATTTGGGAATAAGAGGCGACTATAATCCTGAACTCGTGGATAGACATGGAGAAATGGTCTGAGAAGTACCTCTTGTCAGGGATTAAGTATCGCCACGGTCACTCTGCTAGCTCGGGTGTTTGAGTCGTAAAAGCTCCGAAGGACCCAGAGGATGATGAAGGTCCTACAAGTAAGAGAGATAGGGGTTGGACTCCAGAACGGACGAGTAGGCCGAGGGGTTCTAGAGAAGAGTAGACGCGGCGGCCTAGGAAGTCCCGAAAGGGAGGTGATAGAGTAGTGGTTCTTCTCAAGTTGATGATCGGATGATGGCTGCGGTCATGGATGGGTGGACGGCTCAGCGGGTTGAGACTAGGTGGCTGTTTTAGGTTAGCGTGGGACAGGTTGGCAGGTGAAGACCAAACTCTGTGGCTGGAACCGTCACAAATTTACGCCTCTCTAGCCTTAGGATAATACTCAGCATCGATAGATATTTTGTTTTTCTTTTTTTTAATAGTTATCATCATGCTGATCCCCCCAAGTTTACTGTGGTTTGTTCTATCCATGTTCGGCAGGTGGGAGGATCCTAGGAACCCTTTCCAAAGGACCACAATAATACCCAGGAATTCTTCAAATAATTCTACTTGTGCAAGTGCGACAAAGGAAAAGCATGAGGAGGGAGGATACAAAAAAAAAAAAAAAGGCACCACTTCCTAACATATTCTTTTACATTGCTCTTAGCCTAAGGTCTGCGGTATATACATAAATCCTCCGCACCCACAAACTGTTCGCGCAACGTTTAGTGAGGGTGGTTCTTGTGGTGACCTGGTATACTGTTAGTCATAGTCTTCTTGTAATTATACTGGCAGAGGATGAACGTACGCAAGTGGAAGTAGTATTCCATGCTGTATCCCAGGATGAGAATGCCACCGATGGCGTGGGCAAGAGCTAGTTAGAGATTAAGCATTAGTAAATGGCGGAGGAATCTGAACATAGAGGTGGGATCACTTACGAGCAGCAGAAGGGTTCTTGCCGAAGTAGCGAGCCTGGTAACGACCGATGAGACCGGTGGGCTTGACTTCAGGGGCGTTGCCGCGGGGAAGTTTGGCGTAGAAGTTCACCACACGATCCATACGGGCAGCATCCTTAGCAGCACCGATAGCCTTTGTACAAGTTAGTTTTATCTGAGCGTAGGAAAATGGAACAAGCATCACGATGTCTAGGAGTCGCAGTGAAGAAAAGGTTGTTCCGGTCATGTATTAAGACGCCGTCGGATGGGAATCACACTGGGTCCGAGGGAATCTTACATTGGGGGAAGCAATCTAATAAAAAATTAGTATTCGTCCATTCGAGGGCTCGGCTCCCTTTGCTGCTGTGTGTTGGTACTTACCTTGGGAGGGATCAAGGTCGAGAGACCTCGGCGAGTGATGTAACTCATCTTGTGTGGGCTAAGTCGAGTCAGAAACTTTTAGAATCACATCAATTGCGTAACCGAAAATAAGCACAGGTCTGAGAATATTGCCCTTACCTTGATAGGAGCAAGTGAACCTGGAGGAAGGATAATATCGGAGGGAAGGGAAGTGCCAGTGAGAAAGCGGGTTGTCGGATGAGCGGTTCCTAACGCAGGGAGCCTCATTATCGCGCTAAACCATATTAGGATTTGCATTAACGACAGCACTCGCCGCATACCTCACCTTCAAATGCACGACCGCATCACCTTGTTTTGTCCACCACACGCCGGATCCAATTGTCATCATGTCGCTCATGAGAGCAGGAGCCGCTGCTTGCTTCCGGGCTGGAAGGCTCATTGCCCCTGCTAATGCACGTTTCGTGTCTACCAACACTGGTCGTGGCGACCCTTTCGTCAAAACCGACACTTCTGACGCGCCGACCGTCCGTCCCAAGGACAGTTCCTTGATCCGGAAGGAGAGCCCTTCTGAAGCAATGGCCCGCCATCAGCCTGATTATGAGGCGACCATTGACCATGGAACATCGTATGCAACCCAACCCTTGGTATTACGCGACGTCCCGGAAAAGCAGGACTGACATGAACATAGACTATTCTCACCTGTGCCGAAGCGAGTGATGGATGGCAGCGAGCCTGGCGAGACAGTTCCTGCAGCAGTCCTCTCTGGAGCCCCCACTGACCTTCAGGCTCGTACTGTCCGGTAGGTACTGGGTATTTCAGAGTCCTATACCGTGGCTAATCGTGTCATCCAGGATTTACCGTCCCACCAAGTCCGCAACACAGTCCGGAACTTGGCACGCTCACCACTGGAGAATGGATTGGGATATTTTGCAAAAGGGACATCGTTGGGAAAACCCCCTGATGGGGTGGCAGTCGTCTGCTGATTTCATGCAAGGCACTCACTTGAACTTTAAGTCGAAGGAGGATGCCATAATGTTTGCGCAGAAGCAGGGATATGAATATTTCGTCCAGGAGCCAAATGAGCGCCGATTTGTCCCTAAGAACTACGCCAACAACTTTGTCCACGAACCGAAAAAGCTCAAGCATATCAAGACGAAATAATCGGCTATTCAAAATGTATTATGTACATAGTCGCAGGCTTTTGCTATTCGAGTTTACTTCAGATGTTAAATGACCATATTTCGTTTCAATTCCCTCTGTATCCCCCTTTTTCATAAACTCGAAGCGCAGTTTCTAGAACTATAGGCTGATTAGATTCTTCCTTAATCGAGATATTTCATATTAGAAATGGAACATCCTGGAATTTAGTAGCTCCTGGTTAGCTAGGATATTTGCTGAACTTGGACCTATGTTATTGACCTAACAAGATCAATTTGGCTTAAAAGATTCAATAATCAGGGCGGTTCTTCGTTTCAAAATCAGCTAATTGATGCCGCTTCAATTTAGATTCAAATAATGGTCCATGAAGAAATGACAACCATAAGCCCGATTACCAAGCATCACTCTAATCTAAAAAATGATCTGAGTTTTACGGATGTCCCAGCTTGATACAAGCCTTCTGCAGGGCTTACTAGATACCGTCGCGAGCATCCAACCCTGCTTTTTAGTATCGGCTTAGCACCTCTACCTTTTCTTCCCGTCTTGTTTTGGATCTACTACACCTCTTTGTGGTATTCTAAGTGGCCGAATCGCTGCACATTCTGTAACCTAGTGGCTCATAGGATATCCCCACACCCAGTGGCTATCTCAAACAGGAGCAAGCTTTAGAACAGCTATGGAAACCCAATCCTTTTCATAGGCCACATGGACGGGATTTAGAATGACTATTCAATTTCTATCAATCGCCATGGCTGAGACATGTACATTGGATGAAGTCGGTGAAAAGTGGCTATGCTTCGGAATTATATGCTATCTATATCTTGATTGTTCTGTGATAAATCTGCTAACTTGATTATAGTCAAGGAGCTAAAAGCATGCAATCTTCTACTCCACATCCATGGTTACTCTATACTTGAAGACCAGGATGTAAGGTAAAGAAAAATGCCTTTATTGCCGCAATGGGAGCCTTTCAACACAAAGTTCACTTAAAAGCACTTTTGCATATACGTGTAGTCTAGGAGTGACAACTTGGAGATGTGATATTGTAGATATGCCTGAATGCGAAATGGCCTAATCATAAGTAATAAGTATTGTTTCCTTATTTAGCCAGGTAAATCTGGGATTTGAAAGCTCTTTTGCGAGGGGCGACTGGCTAAGAGACTGGGGAAGATCATGAAAGCGGTCCGTATCTAGGATGCGCATACGGACATTCCAGCTTCATCGGTTTATTATTCACGGAAGACGCAGCTAGAAGTATTGAAGCCTGTATATATAGACAAGTGAGAAGAAGTATATGTGATAAAGAGAAGATGGGAAGTGTAGAGAGAAAGGGGGAAGAGAAGGAGGGTTATATAATAAGGGAAAACAAGGATTCTGGGCAGTGAATTTAACATATTAGTAACAGAAGACTCTAGACAGGAAGGAGTTTTACACGATGGTTTAAAGTACTAGATATTAACAAGTCAATTATCGGGAATGTATTTGCTTGGGCTGGGAATATTGGGATTTATATGTTTACCCAACCCAGTGACTGTAAATTAATTAACGGCATTGAATACAGAATTGGTGAATGTCAGTATATTAACCGGGAGGGGGTTTTGTGAAATTATGCAGTCACGCAGCTTTATATAGTTCCAGTCAAGATCTGGGTGTTGTGACATGTTGATTTGTTTAACGCTTTAGTCTTTCGAAGCCATCGTGGAGTCGATGCCATTGTCTTCGAGGATGTCATCATTAAGCTTCTTCGGCGCTGCAGATGGCCAAAGTCAAAATCTGTGCTGATAATTGACAATACCTCTACCGACGCTCTGAGAGAATCTGCTTTCGTATACAAATCGAAGCTTCCTCCTTCGATGGAATTGTGTGATAGTCACATAATTTAGTATTTTTAGGCAGCTAGATCAGATCAGTGCCAGGATTTCCCCGATCCTATAGTACCTACAGCCTGCCTCTTATCCTCTCTACAGCAGTGATGCCGCAGGTTACAACTGGAAATGAAGGTGTGGCTGTTTGCCAATCCTATCGGATGAATTGGGCGCCATAATTGATCGCGACCGAGTGGGTATTGCGTCGCAGCTGCTTGCTGATACGTTTCGGGATGATCCGTCCATCAGCTATTGTCTGGGTCCTCTGAGCTTAGAAAAATGTCAAGAATACCATATGGGATTCATCAGTCTACTTCCGGTATCAGCACTCTCAAACAATACGACCATTGAAGAAACTGATAGATTTCGTTCTTGTGGAGTAATTGCACCACCTAAAGTTGAAACACAGATAGCTTCTCCCAGAAAGTCCCCAGGTGTGAAAGTGATGCTATCATCTTCTGGACTCGACAATTACTTGGTAGATTCTTACGCATATGGCATGACAACCCTCTCTAATGCAGTGACAAAAAACTCGCAGGGGGATAATCTAGATATTTCATCTACCAAAGGTCTCTGCACGAGGTCAGTCCTGGGGGAACAAGACTAGTACTTTACTACATTTTATTTGGGGGTCAGCAGAAGACGAACGCGGCAAAGGATTGTGTTTAGCAATCATAAGGCATTATCGGGCAGTTGCTGCGAAGAAGGATCTGCCTATCTATCTTGAAGCTGGAACTCAATACTGTCGGGGTCCGGATGAAAAATTGGGATTTGTGACTGTGGGAGAGATTATTGTTGGACAAGGCAAAGCAGCATCTGATGGGATGTTGCTGGACGAAGGTCCGGGGTTTAAATGTGGGTATGGTATGGAGATCAGGCTAATAAATACAGCAAGGAGAGCTACTTGCGATTATGCGTTTATTGTTCAGGATTCAGGAGACATTCCCTCCTTAAATTGGTTGGTAAAACGCCATCCTATCTTACATACTTTATAGTAAAAAATGAAGTTGCCTGCAAAGAACAGAAAGCAGCACACTATACTTATGCCTTATTCCCCGTCAATTCCCACGCCAATAATATATTCATTCTTGATATCAAAGGATTCCCTTACTTGTTGACGTGGAAGTGGAGAAAGATGGTCCTTTAGTAACTATTCTCGAGCTTGTGTGCTATACGAAACACTAAGGGAATGAGTGGTGCAGGTGGAGCAATATTATATCAGTGAATCCCCTCCTCCTTCCCCGTATTTCCGTCCCACTGCATATAAAATACTATTGTCTTATGTATGGAGATCTAAATAACAGCAAGCCGCAACATACGTTTTGAGGAATACAATTTCGGTTTCAATTTAACACAATACGTAGCCAAGCACTGTCATGCTTGTTCAAATTGGGTCATTTACACTATGTTTCAGGGCAAATGCGATCCTTGTCAATTTGTGTTTGGAAGGCACCACAGTGTTCAAGCAAAGTCCTTCTCCTTTGCTCTTTTGGAGCACCCAAAGTTGAATATGTCCTTAACAAGGTGATATACTTATCTTGTTGAGCGGCAACATACCCTACCGTTATTAATTATTTGGGTAAGGACAGAGAGTAAATACTTATGGAGGTCACGCAAGCTAAGTGTTTAAAGAGTATAGAGCCATTGCCAGGGTATTAAAAAGAGATATAATTCACCATGAGAATCCTCTCAGCATTGCTATGGGGCTACAGTCTCGCTCTCACCGGATCCGACAAGTTCGATGCTGCCAATTACGTTAAGGATGATGTGATAATTCGGGACATCGTAATTGTTGGAGGTGGATCCACTGGAACATTTGCAGCCCTCAGTCTCCTTGACTTGGGCCAAAGAATAGTTATGGTGGAACAAGAGCCCAGGTTGGGAGGCCATACTATTGTCTACACCGAGCCCAAAACTGGCACGAAGATCGATTATGGAGTACAATCGTACCTAAACTCCTCGGTTGTTAGGGATTTCTTTGGCCGTTTCAAGATCCCCTTGACGAGGTTCTCGCTTAATGCCAATGCGACGGTATACGCCGATTTTGAGACGGGTGAGGTCTTCACAGATTTTGAGCCTGGCTTCAACTTAGAGGCCTACAGTGCTCAGGTAGAGAAATATCCGTATCTTCTCACTAGCTGGGACTTGCCTGACCCCGTCCCGGAGGATCTGCTACTACCTTTTGGAGAATTCATCACAAAGTACTCACTCCAGGATGTAGCGTATACCATTTGGACCAGGTCAAGAGGCTCTGGTAATATCCTAAGCCAACCAACAGTTTACATTCTCAAGTCATTTGGTGCCCCGTGCATTAGAGGGCTAAGGGAAGGTACCCTAGTCACCGCACACCATGATAATTCCGAGATATATGACAAGGCTCTGGAAGAACTGGGCCCCGACGCTCTTGTGTCATCTACGGTTATTGAATCTCAGCGATCAATAGATGGTGTTAGACTTATTGTGCAAACCCCTCATGGTATAAAGCTCATTATCGCGTCAAAAGCGCTTGTCAGCATTCCGCCTACTCTTGAGAACATGAGACCGTTTAGTCTCGATGACCACGAAGAAAGCCGATTTGGGAGGTTTAATAGTAGTGCTTCTTACGTCGCTCTCGTCACAGAAACTGGCCTCCCATCTGGCTATCAGTTCTTCAATACTGGTGACAGTAATAGGACATTCCGCATTCCCACGCTCCCTGCATTATACAACCTCAATCCCACGGTTGTGGATGGAATATTCTCCACCTGGTATGGGGGTCTCAAGGCTACTTCAGAGGCTGATGTTAAAGCAGAGATATCTGCAAGTATTAATCGTCTGCGTAAAGCTCTCAGAAGGTCAAATAATACTCAAGATGATAATCATGAGATTCGCTTCTTAGCCTACAAAAGCCATACCCCGATGCACTTTACTGTACCAACTGAAGACATCGGAGCCGGCTTTTATCGCGAGCTTCAAGCGTTGCAAGGACACAGAAACACCTGGTACACTGGAGCAGCGTTCCTTTCACAACACGCCGGTCCACTGTGGAATTTCACACAGGATTTGATGTCCGCTGTTCTTGCTTAGACTAGGTTTTTTCAATCTTCAGGTCGCTGTCACTGGATACAATGTTAGCATAATGCATTATTACATCCCGATGGTGGGTACTCGAGTCTACCTTAAGTATGACGCCTCTTCGGACTGCAGTGGAAGTTAATATGTATTGAGCACGTGTCTTCAGATAATCTGTAATTTTTCTATGCCTACCTAGAGGGCCTGGTACCTGCATGATCGATGCATTCGACGTGAAAGAATGTAAATCCTAAGTTCGTGAGATCAACATAGGATTTTCAAGCAAAGAAGGCGCCTAGCCACCATCCGACCCCGCCACCCCACCTAAAATTTATCTTTCGGTGATAAGATCAAAGCGAGAAGAAAAAGGGAAAAAAAAAAAATCTCCCGCATTTACATACTTCCAGTACCAACGATCTTCGTGTCATTCTTTTCTATAAATTTCGAGCATAAATTATCATCTATTAATTCTACCTGAGAAACCATGGCCCCAGTGGTATCTGGCGCAGGGGACGGTGTGGATGAGACCATCCTCACCCTTCGCAAAGTGCTCACTTCGGAGAGTGAACCCCTCGCTCGTCGATTCCGCGCCCTTTTCTCCCTGAAACATCTGGCCTGTCTGCAGCCTCCCACCGAGAAGACCCTCCCTGCGATCCAGGCCATCGCGGCCGCTTTCACTTCGCAGTCTGCTCTGCTGAAGCATGAACTTGCCTATTGTCTGGGTCAGACCCGGAACCCCGACTCAGTGGAGTACTTGCAGCATGTTGTGAAGGATACCCAAGAAGATGCGATGTGCCGTCACGAGGCCGCAGAAGCCCTGGGGGCTCTAGGTTACGAAGATAGTCTAGAGATTCTCAAGACTCTGAGAGATGATGAGAAAGAACTCGATGTTGTTCGGGAGACTTGCGATATTGCTGTGGACAGGATTCTATGGGAGAACTCCGAGGAGAGACAAGCTGAGAAGCTGAAGCCAAGGTGAGGGTTGTCTTTTCTTTTAACTATGAGGATCTCCGTGGATTTGTTTTCTTCTTGCATATTTCATGTGGATCTCATTTTCTCGCGGGAATAACAAGCCGCTAATTGTGATTCCTTTCCAATCTAGTGACTTTACTTCCATCGACCCTGCTCCACCGCTTCCAATGGCATCTAGCCAACCTTCCATCCGCGACCTGGAAAAGACCCTGCTCGATACGAAACTCCCCTTGTTCCAAAGATATCGCGCCATGTTTGCCCTCCGCGATCTTGCGTCGCCTCCAGACCTCCCTACCGCGGTCGGGGCAGTTGAAGCCCTGGCCAAGGGACTCAAGGACCCCTCTGCGCTGTTCCGTCACGAGGTTGCATTCGTTTTCGGCCAGCTCTGCCATCCCGCCTCCGTCCCGAGCCTCACAGAGACCCTCAGCAACCAAGCAGAGGCCGGTATGGTGCGGCACGAAGCCGCCGAAGCTCTGGGTAGTTTGGGTGACGTCGAAGGTGTGGAGGAGACGTTGAAGAAATTTCTGAATGATCCGGAGCAAGTGGTGAGGGACAGTATCATTGTGGCTCTGGATATGGCGGAACATGAGAAGAATGGAGAGGTCGAGTACGCCTTGCTGCCGGGCTCAGCTGTACCTGCTGCTTGAGCGATTCTCACGAGAAAAGGAAGGATTACAGTATCGCTGATTAATGATATGCTTGCTTCATAGATGTAAGTTTAAAACAAAATAGAGTTTTGGCTGTTTTTGCTTAGTTGTTCTGGGTTTCCCTATAGCCAATTGGTTAGCATTGTAGAGCCTTTGAAATACGTAGCGAATATAGCCATACTTGTGACCGCAAACACAGCGCAGGAAAACCGTGCTTCCTTCATCTGCACTGCGCAGCTGTACCGTCGTATAGTACATCTCCTTCCGTCCACATTTCGCGCAAGTATGTTGGGTGAGCGCTTCTGTTCGTTTATCCTCTGCAGTCAACGTCTGGACCGCAGATCTTTTGGCTCGGAGGGCTGATGGGAATGCGCTTGGCTTCGACTCGGAAACGATGGTTTTGGGAACAACATCTGAACCCAAAGGAAGTCAATACGATGTCTCGAAAGCAGAGATCACTCTCACAAGTGAAGTTCAACGCACCTTTATTGCGAGTCCCGCAGACGCTGCAGACAATGATCTTGGTGGGATCGCCCGAGGACTCGTCCAACAGGTTTCCACAGTCATTGCAGAAGATTAGAGAGCCAATGGCAGACATATTGATCGGACTGTCCGGGAAAGAAGGCTGACGACCGGAAAACCAAGGAGAAAAATAGTAGTTACGCTGACTACGATGGACTAATTTTTGCTGGAAAGTTTTCTGCGCACGAGCCTCCCAGCGCCAAAAATTAGTGCCGGGCGGTCAGCGGCGGCAGCGGTAGGAGCGCCGTGTGCAGGGCATTAATTATTACATCGTTTGATCTCAAAAGCAAAGGAATGGGCCGTCTGCCGTTGGGTATGGGATTCTGCTCTCTTGCCTGGTAGCCATGTCTTGGGGCAGATCATGTCTCCTTTTCTCCCCTAAAATTCCTTGTCTTTCCACTTCTATCCTCTCTTAGGGGCAATCCAGCAGCTATGGACCAAAACTGGCGTCCGGCCGTTCAGGTCGTCATCAATCAGGCGCAGGCTCACAATTCTGGTGGGCTTTCACAGCGTCAGGACAGGCCGCTGTCTGTAGAGGAAGCGTTGCAATACTCTCCTATGTCTAGCTCTCCCGTGTTTGGCCTAGGTGGGATAGTTATGGCCCTTTGAGTTAGATGTGAACGTGAACTGATACTCGTTTGTTTCTTAGATTGCATCATTCGCCCTGACGTTGGTCGACCTCCAACCACGACTTCAATTAATTATGTCCTCCAGTCCGGTAGAACGGCCTTGAGTGATCTTAACGGCGAGATCCAGTCCGGACGTGATGAGTCCAATCGTCTAGAGACGTCCCGGGAATACCTGCAACAAGTATTGGATGGTGACAGGCTGACCGAATTGTAAGGATGATATGTGCCTCAACCTGATGAGATATCTTGCTCACCCACGTTTACAGTAAGTTTAAGTTGCCGGTAGGGGTTGGCAAGACCCAACGCGCGCCCCCTCCGTCAGACCAAGTCCCTGGTCGCGAAAGTCTTGGCTCGTTTGCAAGAATGATGCTGGACTCCACGGATATAGCGTTTCGCTGTAAGCTTATTTTGGACTACATATTTACGGTATGATAGCTAACGAGATGTAGATCCAACCGTACCCCAGACAGAAGCTGGAAAAATACCACAAAAAGCAAGTTCTTGGAATCAAAAAGCCCATGCCGCAAACAAGCAAACGTCTGCGTCCTATAATCAGCAGGGGCCCCAGTCAAGTCAACTGTCCGTTATCATTCCTGTAAAGCCGATACCGTCGCACGGAGATAACCGTGGTGCAACGAAGAGGAGAAAGCTTAATGCTCAAGGAGAGGACACTCTGGCCACAATACGTTTAAAAGACCAAAAGGAGGAAGCAGACGCTGCTTTGGTGAAACTACAGGACCTTCTTCACGAAATCTTCGAATCAGAAGACCAACTTGATCCAGGGACGTCATCCAATATAGTCTCTGAACAGCCGAATTCTATTTTCACCACCCCTCATGCTCTCGATGCTAGTGGGCTTATTCTCACTTCAGATGCCCATAGTCGCCTTCAGAAAGCTATCCGAAAGGTTGTGGGTTTCAAAAGGCTTCAGGACATTCCGTCAGAATACCTGAACAGAATCCAGAAACTATGTGAAAAGCCCATTATTGCCGCGCAATCACCAGATTTGAGACTGGACAATCCTTCAAATGAAGGCGGAACTCAGGATTGGCTAAAGAAGTTGGACGATATACACAATGCCCTTCTTGCCGTGGGTACACTGCTGCAGACAATGTCCGGCTCGCAGAGCGAACGTGATCTTTGCCCTGAGGATCTGATTGAAGCCATACCGAATGTCCTTAACCAGGTCTTCGATCATTGCATTATCCCTGCTGTTGAATCACGCCCCGGCGGAAAAGAAGCCAAGTATTTTGAGTTCTTTTCCTCTCAGAGACGTGTCACTGGGGGGGTTATTCAGCAAAGCAAAAAAGTTCTTACAGTTTTTGCTGATTTTCTAGCACGGATCGATGTCTCTGAGGGAACGGTGACCGCAACGGAGTTCTTTGCTGCTAAGTTGATATTCGTGGAAAATGCTCACACAGAAAAGGACTCCGCAGTTGGGTTTCAAAAGTACGAGTCCGTCCGTCGTGGCGCAATGGATGTTCTCGCAAAGATATTTTCCAAGTACCCAAATCAGCGACCCTTCATTCTTGACGAGATCTTAGTATCACTAGAGAAACTTCCATCGACCCGACAAAGTGCCAGGCAGTTTAAACTTTCCGATGGCAAGAATATCCAACTTCTTACAGCATTGGTTATGCAACTTGTGCAGACAACTGCCTTGGAAGTACCTTCCTTTAGGTCAGCAAAGAGGAAGCTAGCAGCGAAAGCCGGTGATGAAGATGACGACGGCCTTGGGGATGGAAATGGGGTGGATAACGATGAAGAATCAGAAATGTCACTAGAGCAACTTGCTACGAAAGTTAATCGCCTCTATGATAATGCAGTTCGCAGTGCCCAGTACATCGTCAAGTTCATTGTGCAGCGAGCAATGGCGTCGACAAAAACTGGCGACCAGCCGTACCGAAACATCCTCGATCTCTTTACTGAAGACTTGATCGGCGTACTGGGATCCACAGATTGGCCTGCGGCCGAATTACTTCTTCGTATCATGGCCTCTCATATGGTTGGTATAGCTGACCAAGACAAGAGTCCTGCTACTACAAAGAGCATGGCCCTTGAATTGCTCGGATGGATGGGTTCTGCCATATCTGACCTAATTGTCACTGCCCAACACTTAGTTCCGGCAATGGAAGAGTCTGACAGTAATCTCACCGATTATCTAAGACAATTATTCGATGATTATTCGAACCGTGCCTTACATCCTCAAGATCTTGTGGTTGCAGAGGGGCCTTATCGGATGACTCTCGAGTATTTTATACAAGACCGTAACTCTGACACCTGGCAGCTCGCTAGTGCACGGGGATATTTTCTGGCGCAGTGGGCGAAGACTTTTTGCTCTGTATATTACAATCCTGAAGATAAGGACGAGGTGACGTACGACGACGACAGCGAAGATTTGACCGAGCTTTTTTCCAAGCTCCTATCTGACCCGCTGTGGTTGGAGACCCACAAGTAAGAACATAGGACATGGACATCCCATTATGGAGCCGAAGCTAACAGTTCCTGTCCAGGCATTTCGACAGTGTATCCTCCGCACATGGAAGATTCGCATATATCCTGACGGTCTTAAATTCAAGCTTTTGTAAAGCTTTCGACACGATTCTGAAAGTTCTTCTCAACTCAATTACTAGTGACCAGGCCAAGGTCCGAAGCCGCAGCCTGAAGAGTGTAATTTACATGCTCGAGAAGGACCCGAGTCTTCTCGATAGGGATACGTCAGTCATGCGTGTGATTCTTCGGTGCGCAACTGATGCATCTCCCATGGTGCGTGATTCCGCGCTATCTTTGATTGCCAAATGCATTACCTTGAAGCCGAAGCTTGAAGAGGATGGTTGCCGCAGCATTTTGACCTGCGCTGCGGACGCAACCGCGGGTGTGAGGAAGAGGTGCATCGGCTTACTTAAAGATGTTTACCTTAAAACGTCTCGCGCTGAGTTAAAACTAGCGATTCTGGACAGTTTTCTCCAGCGGACGGGTGATCCGGAAGAAAGCGTGGTTTCATTGGCTTGTCAGACATTCGAGGAGATATGGCTAGCACCTTTCTACGACCTTATCGATTCCACGCAAGATGGCTCAAAGTTGAATGTTGGCTTAACTGAGCGAGTGACGCTGATTGTCAGTTTGGTGCAGCGCAGTGAAACAGCTCTTGAGACCCTCGGTGTTTGTCTTAAAAAGATCTTATCTGATAAATCCCGGTCTTCAGCCTTGAACTTCAAGGTGTGCAAGGCGCTGGTATCCACGATGTTTGAGAAGTTGGTTGAAGACAATGATTGTTCAGGCAAAGAATTTCAGCAGGCACTGTTGCATACGATTACTGTGTTCGCGAAGTCAAACGCTAAGCTGTTCCGTCCTGACCAGCTGGAAACTCTTCACCCGTACATTGGGCATCTTGCGACAGCAGAGGATCTCTTTTTGTTCCGATCTGTCGTCGTGATATACCGTTGCGTCTTGCCATTCCTGTCGTCCACTCATCACACCCTTCTCAAGGAAGTTCAAAATGATCTCTTCAAAAGCGTTGCCAAACTTGCTCGTTCGGAACTTAACGAAGTTATGGCCTGTCTTTGGACCATTAACGGAGTTTTGAATAACACGGACAGACTCGTAAAGCTAACGATCTCTGTGCTCAAGCCTATACAACATTACAGAAACATTGAGCTTTCCGACAATGCCAATACTGCCGTCTTAGCCCGGGCCAAAAGCTATATACGAATTGCAGGCTGTGTTGGACGGCATTGTGACCTAGAAAAATACGAACCGCACTTCAAGAACGCTTTTCCCTCTTGGAAAGGTGGCTCCGTCGCTGGTTTGATGGTAGACGCCATTATGCCTTTTACTCTTCCCCATCAACCTCTTGAACTGAGGGTGATGGCCCTCGAAAGCTTAGGCTCAATCTGCCAATCCTGGCCAGCCCAGTTCAGCCGAGAAGAGCCAAGAAAGATCTTGTCCATGGTGTTCAAGGAGGACAACCCGAGCCTTCAAAACATTGTATTGAGGGCATTCGCAGATTTCTTCGCGATGCACGAAGGTCGGACTGAGAAGTCCGTCATGCCAGCTGCAGAAGTTGCAGATCAAGAAAATTTTACAAGATTAGGAGGGTCGATGAAGGCTAGCGACAATGATGGGGCGGCTGCATTGATTGCCCAGCATTTTCTACAGAGCATGCTTCGCGTTGCACAATCACGACAGGATTCGTATGCTCTAACTGCTATTGAGTTAATTGCTAGTATCAACCGCCAAGGCCTTGTGCATCCAAAGGAGTGTGCCGGCGTTCTGGTTTCTTTGGAAACGTCAACTGTTCCTGCTATCGCGAAGGTTGCGTTTGAAACCCACAAGATGCTTCACCAGCAGTATGAATCCATGTTTGAAAGAGAATATATGCGCGCTGTCCAGGAGGCTTTCTATTATCAGCGTGACGTGGTAGGCGACTCCAGCGGTGCTCTCAGCCGCCCATTTGTTGCGAAGCTTGCGCCGTTGTTTGAAATCGTTAAAATTAGCAACAGTCGGTATCAGAAGAAGTTTCTCGCAAACCTTTGCGCAAAGGTCGATTTTGAACTGAAAAAACTCGATGCTACCTGCAACCCTCCAGAGCACCTTTTGCTTGCCCGATTTGTGTCCCAGAATCTCGCATTCTTTGACTACGCGCAGCACACTGAACTTGTACCAACGATTGGCTGTATGGAGCGCATCGTCTCTGCGACTGGTACGGTTGTAGCCCACTCGATTGAAACTGAGCTCTTTCCCGGCAAAGTCGAGCCTCCACAGCCGGATGGATTCTCTATGCCCGTAGCAGAAGGTCCCGGTGCTGTGGCGCCCTTGCAGCAGGTCAGCCCGGAAACATTACGGCTACTGGCCACCGCAGCTGCAGCTCTGTCAATGCTCTGGGAAGCGCGAACCTACCTTCGCCGCCTTTATGGAGTGACTGCCCATACGCGAGATAAGGGGAGCAAGGGTGTGAAAGATCTTAACAAGTCAGCTACAAAGGTCCATGGAGTGACCGGTGATAAATTCTGGGATGCTATCCAACGAAACATGGCAATATTGGACAGCGAGGAAAACATGCTCAACAAGTGCCGCGAATTCGCCACATTGCTTGCCATCGATGACGAATTCAAAGTCGGGGAAGAAGAGGATGTGGATGGAGATAGCTTTGATGACCTTGAAGACCCTGGCACCGGCACTGCAGGAGGACCGGTCAGTGGACAGCGTCCGGCAAAGCGAAAGAACTCCATTCCAGGGCAGAATCCCGTCAAGCGACCCCGGGGCAGGAAGCCTGGAAGTGGAAAGAAACGGGCCAGCATGGAGCCTGACGGGGAGTTGGACTGGCACTGAGAGGGAGCACGTCCATCCAGCCTTGTTGATTCGACTAAGAATAGTCAACTTTTGTACTTTGACAGCTTATCTCATAGAGGCCGCATATGGGACAGGATACTGGAGTTTGGGATATCTGGGGAGCTTTCTATTATTTTGCGACATCTTCATTTGCGTCTGATGGGGTGGGAGGATTCCCTTTATTTATGCCTTGTTTCTTCTTTCTTATTCACCTTCCCATTCAGTCCCTATCTTCGGAGCACGTTATTCAACTGGTGACGGCGCATGTGGAAGGACCATCCGTTGCCATGCTACCCATGACATCTATACTGCTGATAGGCCCGGGGCCGTATACTCACTCCTCCAGTGTATATCTTCCAAAATCATTCTTAGCGAAAGAATTAGTTGTTCCATAGAGCCAACTTCTTTCTTTAGATTATTTAAACACTGACCGCCAAGCCGGCAACCAAGCCGGGCGGGTCCAGAGAGCCTTGGCCCATGACGTACGCCGCCAGTTCCCTTTCGCTTCGTGGTTCTTCGTTTCGCTGGCTTCCTGACTCTCTCTGTTCGTGCAAGACTAATTCCGCTTATTTCTGGTCCATCACCCATTCTTCGTCGCTGTTCATGACCGTACTCATTCTTGAGATACTCAATTAATTGACTGTGTCCCTCTTGACTGGCCTGTTCTCCCTCCCGCCTCCAGACACCAACCCCTTCCCAACAAGCCATGAGCGCAGCGTTGCTCCGGAGTCGGCTGGAGACTACGGCGTTGAGGAGGGTATTGCTGTTGCCAGGTCGATTCTATACCTCAAAGTCGCCCTCTTCCTCCAGGTGTTCTGCTGCCCAAGTATTGTGCCCCCGTCGCAGCCTAGTGCCTCAATATCTAGCGTCGCGTACCTTTTTCAATAGTCGTATATCGTCTCGACACAAGTCAACAACAGCGGACTCACCCGAGGCCCGGCGAACATCGACTGTCATCAATGCCTTCGTCAAAACATTTACGTACTGTGGCTTTTTCATTGTCATGAGTGGTGCTGTGGTGCTGGGATTCTTCATCTACGATGCGACTACGTACCGTGAACAACCTAGTGCCGAAGACATTCCGGTCTCCGAATTGGCGCTGAATCCCCGACGCGGAGGTCCTAAGAACCTGCCCATCGCCGAGTCCTTGGTGGGGGATTATGACTCTGAACAGATGCAGGAACAAAAGGACAAGCCGAGATTGGTGATCCTTGGTACTGGTTGGGGAAGCGTTGCGCTTCTGAAACAACTTCGCCCAGGCGATTACCATGTCACAGTTGTCTCGCCCACAAACTATTTCCTGTTCACGCCCATGTTGCCTTCGGCCACGGTCGGCACGCTCGGGCTGAGGTCTCTCGTTGAACCTGTGAGACGCATTATCCAACGAGTTCACGGTCATTTCTTGAAGGGAGAAGCGATGGATGTTAATTTCTCGGAGAAATTGGTGGAAGTGTCCCAGGTTGATGCCAATGGGCAGAGACAGAACTTCTATCTTCCATACGACAAGCTTGTCATTGGCGTTGGTAAGTGCCGTTCTTTGGGGAGCTGTGTTCCGAGAATCTCACCTAACTGTGTGGTCCAGGATGTGTAACGAACCCACACGGTGTCAAGGGTTTAGAGAATTGCCATTTCTTGAAGACCATTGACGATGCTCGTCAGATCAAGAATCAGGTCCTCGAAAACATGGAGCTGGCCTGTCTGCCAACAACCTCCGACGAGGAGCGCAGGCGACTACTCTCGTTCGTCATCTGTGGCGGAGGTCCGACTGGCGTGGAATTTGCAGCTGAGCTGTATGACCTGCTCAATGAAGATCTGCTGCATGCCTTCCCCAAGATCCTGAGGAACGAAATCTCCGTCCACATCATTCAGAGCCGGTCTCATATCCTCAACACCTACGATGAAGCCCTCTCTCAATATGCTGAAGTATATAACATTGCCTTTACATCCCCAGCGAGGACGAATTCCAAAACTAACTTTGGTAGACCCGCTTCGCGCGTGACCATGTCGACGTCCTGACGAATTCTCGTGTCAAAGAAGTCCGCGATGATAAAGTCGTGTTCACTCAAGAGGAGGATGGGAAGACTGTTACGAAAGAGATCCCAATGGGCTTCTGCCTGTGGTCCACTGGTGTCTGTAGGTGAATTGAATAGCTTCCTTGTGTTGCTTCACGTGGCTTAACGGACCCTATAGCTCGAGCCGAACTTTGCCGAAAGCTTTCAGACAAGTTAGCAAGCCAGAACAACAGGCATGCGCTTGAGACAGACTCTCACCTCCGCCTCATCGGTGCCCCTCTGGGCGACGTGTACGCCATTGGCGACTGCTCCACCGTGCAGAACAAAGTCGCCGACCATGTCATGTCAGCCCTACGAACGATCGCCTGGGAGAGAGGCAAGGACCCTGAGAAAATGCACCTTACATTCAGGGAATGGCAAGAAATTGCCTTGCGGATCAAGAAGCGTTTCCCGCAGGCCTCCAATCATCTCCGTCGACTAGACAAACTGTTTGAAGAGTATGACACGGACCGCTCCGGGACTCTTGAATTCAACGAGCTGTCCGAGCTCCTTCACCAAATTGACACCAAGCTCACCTCTTTGCCCGCCACCGCCCAGCGCGCCAACCAGCAGGGCGAGTATCTAGGCCGAAAGTTGGCCAAGATTGCCGCCGCTCTTCCCGGTATGAGAGCCAACGAGATGGACTACGGCGATTTGGACGAAACAGTCTATAAGGCCTTCAAGTACCGACACCTCGGTAGTCTAGCCTATATCAGCAACGCTGCTATATTTGATTTCGGTGGCCATAACTTCAGCGGTGGTGTGCTGGCCATGTATCTCTGGCGTAGCATCTACTTCGCGCAGAGTGTCAGCCTTCGCACCCGAGTTATGCTTGCGATGGACTGGGCCAAACGATCACTTTTCGGAAGAGGTTGGTTCTCGTCCTGTCCTGTCTTGTCCTTTGTTATTTCTTGGTATCCATATTCCTTTCCGTGGCTAATATATCTCTCCAGATCTGATGAGTTTCTAAACAAAAATATGCATTACATTTATCATAGCTCAATGATGTTCTCGTATATCTGTCGACTTAAAATGGTTTGGATAATCTGTTGTATTGGGAGGCCTTTGCATAGCCCTGTACACTTATATCAATCTCATAATTCTATATAGCACGTATATGATAATCTATTATGTTGTTTAATCGACAAATAAAAACTATACCTACTCAGCGTTCATGACAATAGCTGGACATATGTGCCCCTATCCGGATTGGATTTAAATATCGGATGTGTAAATATATGTAATTTAATTTATATCTGTTGAATGCCTGCGTGTCGTTTGGGATGAAGTTGTTAACAGGTTTTATGTATTGTTCCGCCAACTTTGAAGCAATCTGCCTAGGCAGTGTAGGGTATGTTGAGTATAATCCTAAAGATCATTAAAAGCTAATATGCATAGCCTTTTGGTTGAGTCGCATAGACATAGGGTACCTCAACAGTGTAATTACTTCGCACTACCATCAGGTTTGTAGTATAAGCCTTTACCCCTTCCATTCAATGCTTCATTTACTTCATTTACAGTAAAATTTACAATGTAATATCAAATGGTCTAGCAAAATTGACTTGGTATTTGTAGTAAGGGATCATGTTACAAAAAATAGCAGATAAACCTGCGCCAAAACACCTCGCTATAATTACTGGGTGCGGACTCCTGGGAAGTGCTGGCTGAGCGAATAGAGCATAATAGGGCATCATATCACGAGATCATCGGATCAACGTCTCCGCTATTGGTCATTACAGTGTCATTAGAGGTGCCATTTCGACTGGCCTTCGTGGCGTCTTGGTCACTATTGCTGTTATCACCAAGCCCAAAGTCCAGCTTTTCGGGGATGTCCTTCTTAGCTTCGCGAGCTTTCTGCTCGGCCCAAGTGCGCAATTTGACGAGGTTTCGCAGCCGGGCCTCTTTACGGGCACCTTGGCTTTGTAGTATGGCCTCATTGACGCTGGTGGCGATCTCCTTACGTAGGTCTGGGTGGAGAAGTGGGGCAAGAGATGGGGTGAGATTTTCAGGCGGGAAGATCAAGAGAGCAAGGGTTCGCTCGAGATCTTCTAGGAACTGAGGATTGGTGGGTGCCCGGGGAGCAAGTTGCAAAGTCGCGAACTCAAGGGCAGGACTGATGTCCCCATCAGGTTTAGATGTGCATGTGCGTATCAACTCCACGAGCTGCAGACGTAGCAATGCGAAATGCAACGACTGGTTTTCATCCAGGATCTATGGTCAAAAACGGTCAGTAATTGCTTCGACCAAGACACTATGTATGCGTGATCATATGTTGTATGCAAAGTTGCTATTCATACTGAGGACTGAAGATGTTTGTTTTTCGTCAAACCTCAAAGAAGTTTTACGAGTGGTGCATGAAACAAGGTATAATCCTAGCAAACGGAAAGGAAACGTGGATATAGTGTGGAAGTACATACCTGAGGGTTGAGCTCGTTTATTTTCTCGATCGCAGCCTGTATATTACCAGAGTGGATCGCAGTCCGAATCGCTACTCTTTCTTGGATAGAATCAACATCCATTTTAGGCTGGATATTGGCTTCAACTGCAAATTTCTTCGCAGCAGCGGGATAGCCATTGGTGATGAGGTAGTCCATAACCAAGTCATTGATGTCACTGAATAGACCACATTAGTCGCTGCGTATAGACGCGAACTGGAATGGACCAAGGCACTTGGTAGAAAGAAGGTGATTCAGAAGGACAAGTTAATGTGTTTCTCCTCAAGGGTATTCAGAGAGATTCCCAACTTGATTTGAAGATACATCATGCAAGGTAGAACTGTGAAAGCAAGCGGCTAAGAGGAAACTCACGTCTTGGATGGTTTGACCTCGTCAACCTTCCGCTCGAACTGATGCCATGTTGGCGTTGTTGTTGAGGAAGTGGGAGACATCTGCTTGTTTCCCGTTAAAACAAAGCATCCACGCACGTACAACACGCCGGGAAGCATACGTAATTAGCAGAAGACATGGTACGGTTGTGGAAGACAATGCTAGGACAATTAAATGCCCTGTGAGTTGAATTCAGGCCGTCTGTGAAGATGGAGAGCTTCGCAGACGGGAGCCATGAGGATGCTGAGAGAGAGAGAAGAAGAGAAGAGGAAATGAAAATCGAAAGAAATGTAGCAGGTGCTGTTGGTCACGTTTTTTCTGCAAGCGAAAGTCACGGGTCAATGCTAAGCCCAAATGGTGCAGCCGCCGGCACTAGCCGCGTTGGGACTAAGCCGACCTCCACTTCAGCGTCTACACAGAAGTAGTAATCGAAACCTTCTTATCGGCCACTTTGTGTGTGCTATGTGGCAAAGGGCCTGAATTGCCCGTATCGACAGGTCCGAAAAGAAGCATGGAATCGACTCCGCCTGTGTATTCGACTGCTACTGAGAACAGCTACTCTCCACCATGGGCAGATTTGAGTATTATTGGCATCGCTGGTAGCTCCGGTTCCGGCAAGACCTCTGTGGCTATGGAAATCGTGAAGTCACTGAACCTGCCATGGGTGGTCATCCTCGTAATGGTATTATCTTTGTTTACTTCACACTCAATGAGAACACGAATATGGAAGGAGTCTGCAGCTTCTAACATTGGTTGCTACAGGACTCATTTTACAAGAGCTTGACCCCGGAGCAACATGCCAAAGCGCATAGGAATGAATATGACTTTGACTGCCCCGATGCCTTGGACTTCGATGTCTTGGTGCAAACCTTAAAGGACTTAAAACAAGGGTACCTTACACAGCCCACATCGTAACTCGGGTGGTTTGTAAGGTAGCTAACAACACCTCCACCCATAATAAGGAGGAAGGCAGATATCCCCGTTTATTCATTCGCCCAGCATCAGCGTCAGCCCCAGACGACCACTCTTTATTCTCCTAGAGTGTTAATATTGGAGGGTATCTTGGCTTTACATGACCCCAGGATCAATGACCTTTTGGATGTCAAGGTACGATCTGCCCTGCCCATTAACTTGTCCACTATGCTGATTAGCGTTTTTCAGATCTTTGTAGAAGCAGACATGGATGTCTGTCTGGGACGCAGAAGTGGGTGCTCTCATAGCCTTCACAAGGGAGGTCCTCTAATAGAAAACGAAGCTAGTCATGCGCGACGTCCGGGAGAGAGGAAGGGACATTGACGGAATCATCAAACAATGGTTTAACTACGTCAAACCGTCCTACAAGTACTATGTAGAGCCTCAGCGGTCTGTCTCTGGTAAGCTGGTCATGTGAGTATTTTAATTTCCTGACTGATAGGAAGTTCTAGACATTATAATCCCTCGTGGTATCGAGAACAAAACGGCTATTGGTAGGAAATAGCATCCACTCTCCTCTTTTTGGGCTGTTGACTGAATAATACAGATATGGTGGTAAAGCACATTCAACGAAAACTTGAGGAGAAATCAGAAAAACACAGTGCAGAGTTACGCAAACTGGGATTGATTGCCTCAGAATTGCAACTTTCTTCGAATGTGATAGTGATGCCTGAAACGTCCCAGTTTATTGCGATGAACACAATCCTCCAGAACCCGGAAACTGAACAGGTTGACTTTGTGTTCTATTTTGACCGAATTGCTTCCTTGTTGATTGAGAAGTAAGTCACTCGCCTACAAACGCACATACTGGTCACCCCAGTTGATATCCTTTTGATAGGGCTTTGGACAATACCTTGTATACCCCATCGACGGTGCAAACACCTCAGGGGACGACATACAGTGGGTTAAACCCATCAGGAGTAATGTCTGCTGTCGCAATCTTACGAGGGGGTTCCTGTCTTGAGACAGCTCTTAAGCGAACCATTCCTGATTGTATTACTGGTCGAGTGCTTATTCAGACCAATGCCCGGAATGAAGAGCCCGAGCTGCACTACCTAAAGCTGCCTCCTGGTATTGAACAACATGCCACGGTCATGCTGCTGGACCCTCAAATGTCCAGCGGAGGAGCTGCCTTGATGGCAGTCCGTATTTTGATTGACCATGGAGTAGAGGAGCAAAGAATTGTGTTTGTGACATGTGCAGCAGGGAAAATTGGGCTTAAGCGATTGACTACAGTATATCCCCAGGTCAAGGTCATTGTTGGACGGATCGAGGAGGAGCAAGAACCTCGATGGATGGAGAAGAGATATTTTGGTTGTTGAACAGTTGAAGGATGAGCTTGGTATGTCTGATATGATTGGTGTTTATATTGTGCATACAGTTATGCAATATAGTCTCGTATATAGGAAATTTTGAATATTGTCAGATATAACACCACACCACAAAAAGTAGCGCTGCTACAATTTGCACGTAGTACTCAGTAGTATATCTGCCTATTCTGACAAATAATTATATACGTGCCAAAGAGACTTTCACGAGTCGGCGTCGCTCCGTGTGCGCACGGACCATATACCAAGTAGAATCTTTGGTTCGGGCGCTAAGAAAATTATCCTTATCGCATTTTAATCAGCCACTTTTATTAGCTGCTGTCCGGTAAATTCGCAGGTTTTATTGTGACCTTTCTATTTGCTCTACCAGTGAAATAGGTTTCGTTTTCCTTTCGCTTGTGGACTAGCCACAATGCCTGATCAAAAGAAGTCGAAAAAGGGCGGCGGTGCCAAAAGCCAGGCCGACTCGGTGATCAGTACGTCTTTTCCATTTTGTTTGAGCCATGCACGAACTAACTTTTTTTCGTTCACTCTCATAGGGGATCCTCGATTTGCCAATATCCAAACTGACCCTCGGTATCGTCTCCCTAGCAAGCGCCAAACCCATGTGAAACTCGACAAACGTTTCGCGCACATGCTGCGTGATAAAGACTTTTCTCGGAACGCTGCAGTTGACCGGTACGGACGCAAGCTTGCTCACGATGATACGAAAAAGCAACTGGAAAGATTCTACCGACTGGAGGATCAAGATGAGGATGAAAACCAAGAAGTCAGCGGTGATGATGACGAGGAGGTCCTCAAGGAATTAAAAAAGGCTGATTCTTACGATCCTGCACGGGATGGAGGGTTCTCGTCCTCTTCATCAGAGGAGGAGACCAGTGATGACGACGACGGGGATGAAGATGAAGACGAAGCAGAGCTTGAAGCTGGGGATGAGCTGGAGTTCCCCGACAAGCAACAGGCCAGCGTACCCACGGGTGGCGTGACGGATCGCATTGCTGTGGTGAACCTCGACTGGGATAATATCCGGGCAGCGGACTTGATGGCAGTGTTTTCCAGTTTTGCCCCTGCGGCTGGCCGTGTACTGAAGGTCTCCGTCTTTCCCAGCGAGTTTGGAAAGGAGCGAATGGAGCGGGAAGAAACGGAGGGTCCCCCTCGGGAGATTTTTGCCTCAGGCGAAGGTGACGAGACTAGTGATGAAGTTGAGGAAGAATTTGACTCCGAAGAAGAAGAAGAAAATATTAAAAAGTCTATGCTCAAGGAGGACAAGGGCGAGGAATTCAACTCTACACAGCTACGGAAGTATCAACTGGAGCGTCTCCGCTACTTCTATGCTATTCTCACGTTCTCGTCCAAAGAAGTTGCAAAGCATGTATATGACCTAGTGGATGGTGCAGAATATCTATCGAGTGCCAACTTTTTCGACCTCCGATTTGTGCCTGAAGATACTGACTTTTCCGATGACAAACCCCGCGATGAATGCACTCGGATTCCGGATGGCTATCAGCCCAACGAATTCGTCACCGACGCGTTACAGCATAGTAAAGTTAAACTAACATGGGACATGGAGGACAAGTCGCGCAAGGAAGCCCAGGCTCGCGCTTTTCGTGGCAGCCGAAAAGAAATCGACGAAAACGACCTGAAAGCTTATCTCGCTAGCGACAGCTCCGATGACGACGAGGATGGGGGTGATGAGACTGTGGAAGTCATTGATGCTACAAAGGGGAATGAGACCAGGTCAAAGGTCTCTAGGAAGGATGACGAGAGGCAGCGCATGCGCGCTCTCCTAGGGTTAAGCTCGGAGCCATCACAGTCCGCTAAATCTGATGGGCCTGTTGGTGAAATGGAGGTCACTTTTACTTCCGGTCTTGCGGGGGGTCGCAAAGGAGATAGCATCTTCGAGAATGAGCCCGAAAAGGAAGAATCTACGCTTGAAAGGTATGTGCGCAAAGAGCGTGAGAGGAAGAAACGGAGAAAGGAGAAACTGAAGGCCGCCAAACGGGGCGATGCCGATAATGAGGGCGATGGTTGCGTCGATGACGAAGCGGAAGATCAGGGTGTAACAGGGGAAGAGAAAGAAGATCTGGGCTTCAACGATCCCTTCTTTGACGACCCTAGCGAGAAGGCAACTACCACAGCTCGTCGTAAGGAGGAGAGGAGAAAGAAGCGGGCAGAACGTGCAGCCGAAGAAGCGGCCGAAGCGGCCAAGCGTGCCGAGTTAGAGCTGCTAATGATGGACGATGACAACAAAGGGGTCCAGCATTTTGACATGAATGCGATCCAGAAGGCAGAGAAACAAGCCGCAAAGAAGAAGAAAGGCAAGGGTAAAGGCAAACCGCCTCCTGAAATTCAAGATGACTTCCAGATGGATGTCAGCGATCCTCGATTTTCCCGCCTATTTGACAGCCATGAGTTTGCGATTGATCCGACTAATCCCAGGTTTAAGGGTACGTCAGGCATGAAAGCGCTGTTGGATGAAGGACGGAAGCGGCGAAGGGATCGTGATGAGCGTGGGGACGAAGATGAGGCCAATAGGCATGACAAGATGACGAAAAAGAAGCATAAGAAGAATACTCTCAAGGAGGGTAATGAAGATCTGAAGAGCTTGGTGGATAAAGTGAAGCAGAAATCACAGAAGAAGTAGTGGAGAAACAGCTTATATGATGTTTAGGATACCTACTTGTTACTATTTTCATGTACTTGCATCGTGCTGTGGCTAGAATGCTTACATTCAACTGAAATTGAGATACAACTTATTTCTGAGTCATTCTTCCCCACCATCCCTGTTCCCTGTAATACGAGCGACTTCTATTGAAATTCCTGCAAAGGCTCCCTGGAATACGGCGCTTGTCATCTGCAAGATGAGGTGGTTGTGCACCCAATGCGTGCCACTGCATGCGATGAGGCTGAGATCATGTGCATGGCTTCCTCACCGCCCTTTCATTCCATCCCGACTTCTTCGTCCTTCTTCACCCCTCTCTCCACGTCTTGGTCACTATTCCTCACGGCTTGCATTTCTCGGCCACACATTTTATGGTCTTAAACCCTGACTCCACGGTGTTAGGTCCCACTTCCACCGTCAATTACCCCTCAATTGCTTTCAACTCCCACCATTTCGGCTATCCAATACTCCCTCCCATTGTCACTAATCCTCCGACCATGGTTATTGTCCGGCAGGGTTGAAGGATGGGGAACCGCAGTGTCTTCTGATATAGCTGTTTTGCTGTTTTCTGTCCGTTTTCTTTAGTGGTTTATTACGTGGTCTTCCTACTTCTGTCAATATGTTGGGCCGGTTGTTAAGTACAGCTGCCTCCACGTTCAGTCCGGCGACTTATTCTGCAAAGAATGCACACCAACTTGAATCCGTAACTGAAGAAGAACATACGTCGGGTCTACTGTTCCCAGATGCGAGCCTTCTTCGACATTCGAGTACCCATGCCTACCCTCTCCACACAACCGTTAGTTCCCCGAATGCCTCTACGGCGGGTGCTTATGATGATCGAGGCGTCGGAGTGGACTTGGACCCCATCAAGGATTTTCGTGTGATCATTGCTCAGAATGCATTGGGAGACAAGGATGCTTGTGTTTTATTGGATACCCGCGCAGCGGACCCGGCTTCTCATGGGCTGGGAATAGAGTCTCAGGCGCTGGATGGATCGAACGCACGACATGCACGCACGGTCTCGACTATTTCCAGAGGGGCTCGTCGAGGATATTTACCTCAGTCTTCGGCGGCAGAACCAGGCCCTTTTTCGATTGCTGCGGAAGCTCGTCGGTCTCCTCCCGTTTCGTCTGGTGCCTTTTTGCGAGCTCGTGGCCGTAGCTCTACCCTGGCTCCTGGTGGAGGTTTTTATGATGCCGGCCACTCACGCCACTCGGCAGACTCGAATGATTCTAGTCTACTAAACTGTATATTTGGCAGCAGTGCTTTCAGCTACCGAGGCTCGTCAACAAAAATGCATATAATTTCCGCCGATGAGGAGCCTGATAAGACTTCGGGCACAAACACGACGTCCCGCCATCATTTCGCTCGAGCACACACTACTGGAAGCTCTTCAGGGTTTACACATTCCAGCCAGTCGAGCGATAGCAAACCGCCATCGAAAGTGACTATTCTCATAACTAGGATGTTCAGCGTCAACCTACCAGAGACAGGCGAAACCTCCCCAGGCAGACCAGATATCTCCTCGTCAGTATATCAAGAATCGCCTCCTGAATCGGGCTTCCCCTTCCCCGATGTCACAAAGCGCAAAAAGATCAAAGAGAAGAAGACCCCAATGTATGCTGTGGCGATCACTATTCAGATTCCGCTCCTGGGCCGTAATGCTGGAAGGCCCGTTTCTCGGTTCAGTACCCAAAGTCCGGATTCCCCAAAGCCTGGAATTTCCTGTTCGTTGGACTCGGCCTATCGTTGGCGCCCTGGATTCCTCGACGATAGTTTGCCGATGGCATCTCCACCGGCTAGTTTGGATGAACGCATTGATTTACTCGTGGATCAGTGGGATGTTATCAACCGTGCTGTTTCTCACTTGGAGAGACTTTCTCGCAAGGAAATTCTTTTCCTCTTGAAGAGAGTGGATTCGTCGTCGGGAGTGCATCCGAAGCCCGTAAAGGCCCCAAATATGCAGCGTACGAACCAAACTATTATTCATTTACCGGCCAACATCCTGGCTGTGAACTCGAAACTGAAAGAGGAGGCTGTTCGGAGTACCCGCCGAATCAGCACTGCCCTTCAAACTCCGCACGTGGTGACGGGACAGAGTCGCTGGGGTGTTTGGCGTGAAGAAGGACGTTCGATTGTTCGCGGTCTTGGGGACAAAGAGCACAGTTTCTTTTTCCTGGTCCTCATTACGGCGTTTTTGGGGAACCACACCGAATGGCTTAATACACTGGGCCCAGACTGGTACCGTCGCCGGCACTATCTTCAACAGAAAGCCCAGCAGCAGGAGTTGGACCCGATCCTCGCAAACCGCACAGTGATCATTTCTCCGGACAAGATGACGGCCCGCCGTCTCATTTTCTTGCTTTCAGCCTTTCTTCCTCCCAAACAGCGCTTCGAGCCGCTTCCTTCCCCCATCCGGCCAGGTACCTCGGCATCCGCACGCGCTATCTCTCAAAGTCCACCTTTTATGCCCATCACGAGGCAAAGTTCACTTCGAAGAACTATCGAACGCCGGTCTCGTGCGCAGCGTCTCAACCTATCTGACCGAGAACAACACCATCGGTCTGTGAGCGTTTCGTCCTCTGAGACTGCACACCGTTCGGCGGACGATGCCGACTCCACAGTGCCGATTGACGCTAGCTCTCGTCGCAGAGGGTCTGATGCGCGCTCCATCCGCACCATAGGTGTCCCCATGCATGTGAAGGATGTGCGTATGAATAAGAACACTGGCTTAGCTACGACCTCCACCGCCACCCCGAGCACTACTGTTCCGGTCCCCCATTTTGCTTCGCAGAGTCAAGCAGAACGCGAGAGGTTGGATCGCACCGTGGCCGACGGAAGTGATAGTTTAGCATCCGAGAATCTGTTGAAGAATCTGCAGAGGAGTGAGAGTTCTGCAATTAATACCGACGGTAGTGTTCCATCTATTGGTGGCCGATGGGGTACCTTGCTCTCCGGTTTGTGGCCCTCTCGCCAGCTCTCTGCTATGGACAGCGGTTCAGTCTCACAAATCGAGGCCCGAAGACGCTCCATCTCTGTCCATACCGCTCCTCCAAAGCGGCCCCACCGTACTCTGTCCCAAATGGTCAAGGAAGTGTCCCCAGAACACAAATATGATATTCCCGAGGTGTCTGCGAGTGGCAATATCTCGATTCCTCACTCTTCTAACGCTCAAAGCCTTGGAGAGGACGCTCCAGACTTTTCATCTACGATCGAGCACGCTAGAGAATCCTTTCTAAAACTGTCTGTCCGCGGGGACGACGGAATCGTAGATGTCGATCTCCCGCTGCCTGGATTTGTTTCTCTTTCTTCGTCCGGAGATTCCACTGTATCTTCCCCAAAGAAAACGCGGACATCGGTAACCAGCGTGGATGCTCTGGCATCGACACATAGCAGCGGTTCCGGATTCCACGCCCCGCTTAGGGACAGCGAAGGGCCTAACGTGAATGTTGCTGGCTGGTTGAAGAGCTTCCATGAGGACTTCTTGCTTCAAGCGGTCCGACCATATCCCAGCTTGGAGGCTGACATCAAGCGTACAATGAAATCCGAACCTACACCAACTTCAGCCTTTGGTGACGTTGATGGATCGGAAAAGTGGGTTGACGTTGCGACAACATTGATTGCAGATGTTAGGACTTTCACGGTTAAGCGACTACGTCTGAGACGCAAAGTTGTGGGAAGTGCTTACTGGCGGAGTGCAAATTCACTCCCAGTGCCCTCGCAGCCAAGCACCCCTAGGCACATCTCAGTGGGCTCGACGTCTGCATCGCAGCTCACGAATTCCTTTTCACCTGCGACAGGCTCTAGTAGAGCATCTCCGCATTCATTTATGGATGTGTACGAGCCCAGTGAGGTTGAAGAGGTTTTCGTTGAGGAGCCAGTCATGGACCTAGATGGCACCTTGGTTGATGCATTGGAACGAGTCCTTGCCCAAAGTGGTCCTTCTTCGCTGGCACATTCCCGTGCTCCATCGCCATCCCGGGCTCGCAAGGGAGAGGATAAGCCAACCGCAGAGGCTACAACTCGCGATGAAGTACCTCCTTTGGAGGTGCCCCGTACAGAATGTCGCAAGCTAGTACTGGGAGCTCTGGAGGAGGTTGTCCGCAGCGTGACTGCAGAACACTGTCGAGAGGATGTTGATGGAGAACTCGGTCTAGCTGATCGAGAGCGCAAGCGCTCGTTGGCTGGGCCTGACAATACATTGAGAGAGGGAGTCCGTAAATGGCTTCTTGATGTTGAAGAGGCTTGGTAATTTGCTTTGCAATGAATAGCAACCTTGAATGGTTGTGTATCCAAGTTTGGCCCCTCTTTCTTGCTTTTACTTCTTTTGAAACCCCCTGTCTCTTTATCCGTATATTTTCCAGAAACTGGATGTGACCACTGGGTAACTGGACAGTTTGGCGGTTATCCTCTTTCTTAACTGACCTTTTTTGATTTGAAATTTTTCTTCTTTTCCCTTCTGAATCACCATGATACCCATATGTTTTGATTTGTCACTTCATGTATTATGACTGACTCATGATTATGAGCATGACTGGGGACTGGAGAGTCATGGCAGCCGTTCTACTATATTTGCTTACATTAATATTCGAATATTGAATTAATTGTTCTAGGAGGTGAAGATCATAACCTGAATGTAGACGGAGCTGAGACTAAGCTTAGATGTACCCCTGGTTACTGCCCTTAGGAAACTGGCCACGAGAGACATTCACTTACACTAGGGCATGATAGCTTTGCCTGTTCTTCCCTGTATATCACGAAACTCTAATAACCCACCCAAGTGACCTTCACATTGGCATCGTCGGCGAAAACCGAGCCAGCCCTGTGTGCAACTTTCACGACGTTCAACATATCCTGTGTATTACTAGGATCGACCATATAGCCTCCGCAGTGAGGCTCTCATTAACTAGGAGCTCGAGGCCATCCAGCGCATCGTCCTGCGGCGCCTTCAGTTTCGAATTAATCGGCGTCACGGATCCAGGCCAAATCAGGATCAGCAAAGTATCAATCCCACGAGTCTCGGTATACCAGCGACCAGACTCGTATGTCTTGGAATGATCGAACCACGAGACCCATTTCCCGACATTTCCAGCCCCGTCTTCCTCCGGAGTGCGGGGCGACATAGAACGTCACGGTGCCTTCGTCCAAGAAGACAGGAGCCACGAGCAGATCCCTGCCGAACATGTACTGCGTGTCAAGTGGGTAGGTGTTCAGGTCCTCTGGAAATTCCAGGAACATGGGTCTCATGAGCTCGTTTCCCTGGGAATAGGCCAGAAGCGCCTCTGTGAGGATGTACGGCATGAGGAGGATTTTTCCGGTTGACGGCGTCGAGGAGCACGACACAGTCTTCACCATAGATCCAGGGGACCCGCAACGAAGAGAACCTGTGGAGCCGTGAATGGGATGAGAGGAGACCGAATTGGACCTAGCGTTTGTATAAAGGCGGGGGAGGCGTTCCTTCAAAATCACCGATGTCCGACGCCCAGAAGATGTACCCAGATAGCATGAGACTTAGACCACCGGGGAAAGCCTCCGCCACGGCTTGGTAGGCGCTTTCGCAGTCGCCGCCCCAGTGGATGGGAAAGGCTTGGCCGCCCGGGCCAGTGCTGCGAGCAAATAGGAGGCTTTTATAGGGTCTGTAGCAGTCGATGATAGTCTCGTAGACGACTCTGTTGAACAGGAGTGAATAGTAGTTGTGCATGCGGACAGGGTCGAAGCCGTTGTCGTATTGGATGTTTCGGTATGGGATGCGCTCTGCGAAGCTACACCCATGTCCATGAGTCGTCGGAGGTGAGATGAAAACCAGCCGCAGGCGTCTAGGTTGGTGAAGTCGACGATGGCCATGCCGGTTTGCCAGTAGTCCCACTGCCAGACGGAGCCATCTGTGCGCTGTGCGAGAGTTGCGGGACGGGGATTAGAGTGATCACTTTGATGAAGTAACCGTTCTTTTTGCCCTCTTGGAGGAGTGGAGATGCCTGTCCAACTTATGGGTTGATCCATACACTGATGAGTAGGGCTCGGTCTTTAAGGCGCCTGAGGCAGTTAGCAGCGTCGGGGAACATTTCGGAGTCAAACTCAAGGTCGCACCACTGGTAAGACTTCATCCAGAAACCGTCAAAGTGGAAGAAGCCTAAGAGGATGTCACGATCCCGGAAGCCATTCAGGAAACTGGTGACAGTTTGCCAGTTATAGTTGGTCATGAAGCTTAAACACAGGATGTAATCAGCATCTGAGCAGTAACAGGGGAATATAGATAATAAAAGAGGAGAAAAGCACGCACTGGTAGTTAGCCACAAATTGTAACTCCAGGAAGGCACCAGGCTGGGACGTCCAGTCAAGACCGTATACCTGGCCAGAATATCCTTGGGCGTGTTTCCGTAAATGATGAAGTATTCTAGTTCCTCGCTGGCGATCGACACATTGAATCTGGTGGTTCGTTCTGATTGTAATTCGAGACTGACTTTTCCTAGATTGTTTATAAAAACACCATCCTTTTGAACTAATGTAGAGTGGGATGTTTTTGTAGGCTAGTTCGGACGATGTCCCACCGTCTTCATTCTTGATATCGACGCTCTGGCTGTTTTTAACCAAGTGACCGAACCTCTCTCCAAGGTCATGTATCTTCTCTCCCATGCCGAGATCTAAAGCTGCGAGCGTGTACCCTTGACGTTCAAAGAAGTTTCCATCATCCCAACGGGAGTTTCCTGTCGTTTGGTCACCGACGTATCCGATAGATCGCGACGAATGTCCAGTGATATCGCCCTTAGCACGTGAAAGCAAAGTCTAGCTCATTGGGTTCCATTTTAATGGTCAGTTCTAACGGGCCACTGCTGTATTGCAGTTTCTTGTTCTTTTCGTAACGGATTTTGGTATGACCGGTGGAAGAGTGCCGCTTGTAGTGAGGAGCATTTTTCATTTGGCCTGCCCTATGATGCGAAATATGTTGGCATATTTTAGGACCCTTAGAGCTGAGACCACGTGCCAATGGACAAATCTAACTCTAATCACGCCTCCCAATGGGGAACTAGCATGGGCTGAAATCGTTGCGAATCAAGAAGTTGATTAGCTCCCATTCTACAGGTAGAATTCATTACCAAGACGACAAACCGGAGTTTAGCGTATCTCCACGATGTCTCTGGAATTTATTCAACAAGAGGTCAACGGTCTCATCCTCAATGCTCAATCTCTTGACATTGTTCATCCAGTCAATCCGGATACCTTCCTGCGAAAGAGTGTCAGCCACTCGTACTCGACAAGTACGGCCTTCAGACCTAGGATCCCTTCACTCAAAGATGCCACATTCCCTCGGTGAACGTCATTTTGGACTATCAGAAAAGTGATTAGCTCTACTCGAAGAGGGTCGATGAGATGGTAGAGAGTTGATTCTGAAGATCCCACATCGGTCGGGTCTTAAATATCGGCGACTAGAACCCAGAGCTGGATAAACGCCACTGTTGGCATAGTAGTTGCTTGTAAGAACCATATCCGTAAAGGGCTAAAGTCCGTGCTCGAAGTCAGTGTCTGACTGCTCAGTCCATTATTTCCCCTCAGTTGTCTGATAGGGGTTGACGCAATTTCTCCGTCCTTGAGGACTCCCAACCAATCGTGGAGATGCGAAGTTAGGATTGATTGAGGCTATTCAGCCTGAACGGTTAATCAGGATTCCTTTCCGTGACCTGAGCTTCATGTGACGCGGTTGGCCATAGGCTATCACTATCAATGGAATACTAAAGCCTTGGAGATGGTAGGAGTTCCAAAAAAAATAAATAGAAAATATATAACTACAAGACCAAGGAATTAAGATTTGCTCATGTCATATATACAATCGACATCTCCCATCATAACACATTCCAGTATCTTTCAACGAATTGATTCGTTAACCCAGTTTAAGTGGCCGTAAGACTGCACTTCGTGGACTCCCTCGGGGCCCCTTGGCATCATCTCGGGCGTGTTGTATAGGGTCAATTGATGATAGCGTCGAATTCTGGGCATTTCTTGATAGCATAGGTGGAGGCGAGATATGATGGCTGACGACACTCGCCGGCAGTTCAAGCGAAGGAATGGAGGCATCCATAAGTGAGGTGACGGTGGGTTCGACTTTGGTTGATGCTGGACGAACGAAGAATTCGCTGTAGAATTGTTCGAGCTTAGCCTGATCGTTGCAGAAGTCCGCAAACGCGTTAAGAATAAGTTCGGGGGCACGATAGAGGTTGGCCGAGTCTAAGCTGCTCTGATTCTGAGGGCTGATGGGGCTGCTCACATCGTGAGTCGGGCGGACAATGGGACACAGTCGAGGCGATATACGATCCATCGGGTCATAAGTACTCGACCGTGCTCGGTATTGATCAGTTCTGTCGTGTCTGGGCATTTCCCGACTAGCGGCACCTCTTGTGCTAACGAGCCGATTGGCCAGGAAGAGAAAGTCCCCATTTTCGGTAATCTGGGCCAAAATGCTACCGGTTCGATGGATAAATTGTGGGTAACGGTATTCTGGTATTCCCCAGGAGTAAGTCACTTCGACGTCGGCAGGGAACGCAGATCCGGCTTCAAAGTCCAGGATGAATTCAAATTTTCGCAGGAGGGCCCTATGAAAGAAATGACGATCCGGTGTGCCCTGCTGCGAGAATGATCCTTGGTTGAATATGGTAGGAGCAGGAGGCCTCGGAGGGGGAATTCTGAGTTGGACCACATGTGGCTTTCGAAACGGTTGCGTCTCGTCAATAGCGCAGGCCTCAGCAATAGGAACTTGAACAAGTTTGAGCCCGAACTTTTCCGCCGTGGCTGCCCATGAGAGCACAGTATCTTCAATTAATTTCGCAGTGGTGTTCATCCAGCTCAGCTCAATGTGAAAGCAATTATCTGGATTATGCAGTCGATCGTAGTGGAGGTCAATAACCTCAGGCCGGTTTGACCTTTTGCGGGGGTCGACATCGTATTTCATCGACTTGGATAGCATAATGGTAGCTTTGTTCTTCGATTTGGACGGGGTATTTGGTGTTTGCGGTACGGTGTCATCTATACTGTTGGTCCGGGATTGACCACTGGCGATGGAGTCTCTCGGACGCTCGCCTGCAGGGGTAGATGGAACTGATCTATCGGATAGTATCTGAGGGAACCAGCTCCCGCGGGACTCTGGGCGAGAGACTCGATACTCGCTTGAGATTTGATAGAAGTAGTTACCATCCCGGAAATTGTGTCGCTTCTGCACGTGTTGAAATAGACCGTGCTTCATCAGCTCGTTACCAAATTCAACGGCTTCCTCTCGGGTGTCAATGTCGCGGAAATTCTGAAGAAGCCAGGTGGTGAGCTCGAAACCAATAAAGCAGTTGTAATGAAGTCGCCAGTGCCACCTTCGGTCCATCATCCGAACACCCTTATCACCCTGGACTATCTGTGCCAATGATGACAAGCTGATATTGGACCGCTCAAGTAACTCTGATTCCGGTAACAACTGCGCCGGGGAATTGTCTAGTCCGGGATCGGTAAGCAAGATCCGATCTAACTCTGCTGCTACCACTTCTGGTGGATTTCGAGTCTGGTACATAATGTTAAGGGGATTTTGTTCCCTCTTTTTGTTGGAGCTCTCGAATCTCTTCTCTTCTGGAGGAACATATTTGTGACGTTGCCATATATGTGTGAGTTGGTTAATTCCGAGTAAATGGATCTCCTCTTCGTTATCTTCGTTGAAAGGTTGGATGTGACGCCGGGAGTGGACATGCAGTTGCATTGGTATGAGCACGTAGCGTACACGCCAAAATTGTAGCTGCTGGGCTGGGTTAAATAAATAATCACGATGTCCAGCCACGTAGTTATCTGCATAGTTCCAATTGTACTCTTCCACCGTCGAATCGAGTCTTATGTTTTTGATTTTATATTCAGGGCTCAGGATTGTCCGCATTGCAGGCGAATAATTTGTGCCGAAGTGGTCTCTCTTCTCAGACGTTAGAGTCGAGGATATTCTATGGGTGAACCGTGTGACCTCAATCTCCGCGCCACCAATGCAGATCAACCTATGGATAGAGTTGCCTTTAGACAAGAAAACAGTAGCACCGTCTTTTTCCAGCTCTTGAGTGTCAAAAACATTTGGCGATTGCAGCGAGTGCTGTCCGGATACCTCAACTACAGTCTTCCCGACCACAATCTGGAATCCGTGAGAAAGACGTAAGGATATCATTTCACGCAGAAGCGCACCCCTAGTTTTTGGGACTTCAATGCCTTCGGGGTCGTCGTTCGGGAAAACACGATAAGGCGTTTGCAAATAATCTGAGGAAAGCTCAGTCGCGGATGGAAATTCTTCTGTTGTAAGAGGTAGGATAGCAGGGGACTTCAAACTCTTCCATTTGACCACAGCGACATGAGGCGGTCTTGGATAGGCATGTTGCCATCGCCCAAACCAAGAGGTATCCCGCAAGACATCTTTGGGTGTATTGCATGGATTAATCGAACGAACCCAAGGGGCCAGTGCTTTGTTATGTGAGGATTTGGATGATGTCCCACGTAGGCCACCATTTACTGTTAACTCGAATTTGGGGCCACGCTTTTTCTCTTGAGGCTCATGAAGGACATCCTCATTTAGAGGAATCTCAGTGCCAGTAGTGGAAAATGATTCCGTGATCTCAGGGCGTTCTGGCTGCTCCAGGTCTTCGGAAGGCTGCTTCGGAGGCGCTTTGATAGATATAGGCTGAGACGGCGTTATGGAGGAGCTCTCTATGGGCTTTTGAGGTGTTGCAGGCGGAGCCGATATGTCAATCACTGTTGACGTTGATGCAGCGTCAGAAATGCTGGCGGAATCAACACTTTTAGTATCAGCAAACATCCCTGTGATTCTTTTTTGATTTGATGTTGGTAAGCCTCTGGCGTGTTCCACATTGATCTCAGTGCTCGCCTGGGCTCTAGGCGGAGCAGAGCTTAGCCCGCGAAGTGCAAAGCTGATTGTACGTGATATGCGCGGTAATTTCACAGCCGATGGGGCCTTCAAAGCTGGCTTTTTGGGAGAAGCACTTTTAATAGAGACAGGGCTCTTGGGGACAACCAAAGATGCATCGACTTTTCGAGGCTCCGAGCTTGTGGGATGATCGCGCTCGTTGGAAAAAGTTTCATGCTTTCGTAGATGTGAGATGGATCTAGCAGATATTCGATCGTGCGCACTGGAAACCAGGACATCAGGCTCACTAGGCCGTTTCGCTTTTGAAGGTTTCCGGCGTTGGCGTCGCTTCGGAAGCGGTATGAACACGCTGTCATCGTAATTGTCCATCCATGCAAGTGATGAATTTGAGGAAGCCTTCCTTGACTTTGCCAACATCATGTCCTTGGGATTCCCCATGTTCTGAAGAAACGGATCTGGTCGTAAGCTGTCGCCTAGCTGGTACCTGAAGGGGGAGTTGCGAATAAAAGGGGTTTTAGTTGGAGCCAAACTGGCCGGGTTCAAGCTAACTCCAGAGCTGGAACGTTGGGTGCCTTTCTGCCCTTCGAAAAGGTAAGGAATTGAAATGTTGGATTGTTCACTCTCCATGATCCCATTCATCTGGATTTCATACATGCGAACCCTGGGTACGAAAATTTTGGACTTTTTTGTTACAGTGAATGGGATTGGGGCGTTGGGGTCTTTCTTCAGTATTCGTCGAGACTCTCTGTAGGTTTCGGGATTCCAATAAGATATGTCTAACCAATGAGGAATTCCGTAACTCCAGTCACGAGAACCTGATTGCCAATGTCCCCTGAAGCCCAACCCCTCGTGTATAGTAGATTTGGGGGAAATATGAGATGACCGATTCGCAAAGCTTGCGAACGAGTGACGCATCTCAGGAGAGAATCCTCCATTCTGAATCTCAACAAATGAGGAGCTCGACGGCCTTCGAACTGGCTCTCGGTACTTGAACAAAGGCACGGAATGGAGCGGCATAGGGCTGAGACAAACTAAGTCAATAGCAATACCGCGATTTGTGAGTGCCTCCGTGGTAGATGCTAACGACTCATAAGATACCTCGAAAACACCGCTTCCCGGAGTTATGACGATGATCGAGGTGCCGGTATGTACCATGTCTCGGTCGATATGGTCATAGGCTAGGTGAGAAGATGCTAAGTGGATTGCCTCTAGAATATTGCCACGAAGAGCCGTACTTGGTCGCCCTGCAATAGTTGGGGGCTGATCCTGTTTGGAAGCCTTCAACCCGGGGATTGTGATTGTATCAGTATCATTCGGCCTGAGAATTGAAACATCCCTCAGGAATGTCCTAAAATCCTTTTTCAACTCGTCCAAGATCGTAGTCCAATGTCCGCTTGCCATATCATTGACTACTACTCGATAAAAATCTCGCGTAGGGACGTTATTCGGGTTGGCCATGTTTTTTAAATTCTCCGAGCTGAGTGTGGAAGAGGGTCCTATGGCTGAGGTATCGTACTCAACTCGGGTAAATAGCACAATGGTAACCAGATGCCTCACGTCTGAATTCGCCCATCGCTTAAAAAGCTCTGGTAAAAACCCATTTATCACACGGCTAAAGAGTATGTCGCCCGTTCCTTCTGAGTCGAAATTCCACATCTCTCTAGACATTTGGATGAACAAGACATATTTTGCCGATTCGCTGCGGAATACCGGGATGGTCTGGGGAGAGAAATAGCCTGAGAGAACCTTCTTGCCTCGAATGAAGATGCTCTTTACAGTGGCCTTGATACTACCCATGAATACAATTTTCTGTCCCTTGTAAACGATCTTCTCTGCCAGTTCCGACATAACCAATCTCCACATGTCAGAGCGGACCATGAACTGATCTCGGAAAGCAATGTCCACATGAGAGGCAGCGCACTGGGTACGATCCACAATAGAGATATGAACCGTGGATCTGTTTTTAAATCCAAATGTGTTGGCGATACTGGTAGTCACCGATATTTCCAGCTTCGGGTGTCGCGTTTTGATATCATGCGGGAGAGATTTGACCACAAACAGACAACGGTTCTGGAGCGGAGTTTTGAACTTCGACATCGAATCCGAATGGAGCGTTGAGCTCGAGTCGACATGGCTATCACGCAATGATCTTGAACCGATATCTGTCTTAGGCTGCGCGCCATCCCCGTGATGCCGAACAGGCAGAATCTCGACGACATCGCCGACGTTCACCTCCGTGTCACCGAAGGCGGCCGGATTGAATAAGATTTCCTCTTTGGCGAAGGCTTCATCATGGACCCAAAGAGAACATTGTCGTCGGTCCAAGATAGTAGAGGATAAACGGACAGTCCTTTCATCTGGCGTCGAGGGGTGATCACTGGGGCTATCATGCGAGAGTGCTCCCAAGGAGCGAGATGTGGAGAGAGTATCTAGACTAGCTGCGCTCACCTGTCTTAGGTGTGAGCGCTTCATAGGCCCGCGTATAGACATTCTCTACCCTCGTGATTGAATTTGCATTTTAGAGCAACTCTGACTGTTTCCAACCAATCGCTCTGTAGACGGATCGCATCAATTGGAGGTTATCAACGAAATAGCTCCAGATCGATGGGGATCCCCACATATTACAGGCCGCTGGAAATAGCAGGCGGTGTCATAGCTCCCGTGTCACGTGGTTTTCCAAGTGTGGCGTAGAATTCTATTTCAGGTGATGCCTGAGGCAGAAGCCGTGGTCCTCTCAATATAGGCTATAGCCTATAAGGGGTCCACTGGGAACTTTGGTAACTAGTATTTGGAGAATCTGACTATTCTGACACCTAGTCTATACAACAAGCTGAGGTTGTAAAGGGTTATACAGGTACGAAATTATGCTCTTTTCAATGTCAATAACCAATTGATTAACCAACCCGCTACTCCCTAATGTAGGTATATAAACATCGAGCTAACCTGTAATAGTATTAATATATAGGGTGGTAGTAGCAAGAACCACCTTTATTGGAAGATTTGGGCTGATAGGTAGTATAAATATCATTAGTGTTTGAAACTATCCGGGGTCTGTAGTGGCTGAACTTAACTACTAAAAAGTGAGGAACTGCTGATTCTATGCCTAATATACGGTGGGTCTATCGTACAGGTTGTTTGTATGTATGTTACTTTAGGAATAAGATTTGGTTTGATTATGGGTTAGATCCACTAACGGTGTCAAAATCGCAGTTTATGGTCAACTTTACCCTCGGACCTCTCAACGACTCAGTTAGATATATATCAAATTCTTGTCGGACATTTGCTTTCAGCCCATGGCCCCTGAAACGATCAGGCCAGAATGGCGTTATGATGAAGAGACCTTCGAAATCCATTGTGGGCAAGCACCACATGAGGGAGGAGATAGGTAACTCTCAGAGCAAAGACATGAAAAATCTAAACTATTTCGAGATAGTTATTACACTGGCTATGCCAAATCTGCTCAACTCACTGCAGAAATTCCAAATACGTGTTTTGTTTAGTTTTGTTTCTGACCTGATTTACCCCGTATTAAGATTTAACCTATGCCACTTTCCGGAGGATGCCGATAGGAACTCCTGATTCCAACCAGCAACATAAGTAGACATATTGAGAGTAGGTACATACTAGGTCCTGTACCCGCCATTTACCCCCGCTCTTTTCATGTTTGTGGCATACTCCAGAGTAGGCTGCTTCTATACACAACTAGCTCCATTGTTGTTGAGTCCACCGATAATACTCTGCCTTCACCAGTGTGACACAGTATGAAGCATTTTGAGTGTCTTTAAATGGCAGAAAGAATTGGATCCCAGTTACAAGGTATTTGACACAGTCCACAGCCATGGAATGGAAAAGGATGGGTAGCATCCGGCATGTGTGTGGGAGCCCCAAGAGTTAAGGAGGAAATATAATTTTAGCCAGGGACGGTACTGTGTATAACCAGAAGTCTAGTCAATAGGCTGCCCGACTAGAAGAAGCTATCCGCTACCATAAATCAATAGCAGGTCCGAGCTTCCCACCTGTTCTTTTCATGTCTCAGTCACAGTGGAGCTGACACATTCCCCCGTTCTGCATAAGAGTACTTGGAGGAACAGAAATACGACATGTGCAGCTCCTGCGTCCCGTCGATCTAACACGCGAAAACCTCGTCGTGGGTGCTATAGAAAGCACTATCACATCAATTGCACTCACCAAGCCTGGATAAATCCACAGAATACGGTATGTATGAGGATGGCTGCGTGTACGGAATATTTTGGAAAAATATTCGAGGAAATATAAAAAGAAGTAAACGTAGAAGATCTGCCGAGACAGTTGGGTTCAGTGTGTCACTTTTCCAAGGCTGAACCTACGGATGTGGTCGAGCAAGGTATAGCCGCAAGGGCACAATGCAGACTCGATGGAGGAGGCAAGCTATCCCGGCTTCATATGCATTGTGAAGACAAAATTCGGGACTTTGGCGAGCAGTCAGCGCTTCTCCCGATCTGCGCGCGTACCCATTCCATGCTCTGGAACATGTTCAGCAATGAGATCTTTACATACGCGACAGGCTCGAATGAATGTGGGATCCTTTATCGACGTCTCCCCTATCCAGTAAATCGCTTTGGAAATGCTCTCATGTATTTTCCTGTATTTGGTAGTTCCCGGGTTTACGAGGAACAGCAATTGCGTCAAGAGGATCGTGGTCGGTTGCATTATCATGTGTAACATGTGCCACCAAGGAGACACACGGTAGACCCAGGAAGTGTCCTGTAAGTCCGGCAAGAGATCAAGCATCTGGATTGCAAGGTCGACACACATGGTCGCCGTTGCATCACAAAAGCTTCCTGCTTCTGTTCCCGAGATCTGTCGAGTCAGGCGACTCAAACAGGGTTGCGTAATGATGATCTTAGCACTGTAAAAGAGAAATGCCAGGCTTAACCGCTGTCGTTCAAATTCTAGTGTTCCTAGCGTGAAGTGGAAAGCGGGGGGGAGCCTTTCGAGCCAAGCGTCTATCCTCCCATTCAATGTGGATATTGCCATTTCTACCTCACGCCACGATTTCCTAGCAGCTCCTGCAGCGTATAATGTGTCAACAGTGTTCCGCATAATAAGACCTAGGTCGACGAGATACAGAAAGTAGAGCGAGGAATTCGGTGTGAGTGTTTCGACAGCATTGGATACGATTTGCTCACATTGTTTACCTGGGATGGCGAGCGTGTGCCCATGAATGCCGGGCGTTGCGTTGTCCATCAGAAAAGACCTCGAGTGGCTAAAGGCAAGCCTCTCCATGAACATACTGCGAGACTCATTATCTGTAATAAGCTGAATGACGTTTTCATCCAAAAACTCCTCCTCTCTGAACGGCACTGGCAGAGGAGTGGTGCAGAAATCATGACTGCAACTAGGTGGGCGACCAGTCATCACAGAAAGAGAAATGTCCAGCATGTAAAGGGACCACCACACTCGGTAACGTGATTCCTTGGATGTATGAACAATTGAATTGCTTTCGCTTCGGAGGTTAAGCCCCATAGTGACGGCTGACCGTATAGCTATCCCACATATCCTCCACGACCTACAAAGCACATATGCCGAGTTAGACATAAATCAAGTAATAAAAGAGCAAGAGGAGAAGGAGCAAGGGGCGTACCTGTTGACCTGTCCCACGGATGAAAGGTAAAACGAAGTCAGTCCTTCCACCTGAACCTGTTGTAGATTTGGGTGATCTAGCAGCGCAACTTCACTCATGTTAAGCTTCCACGCCCGAGAAAAGTACACGCGATCGTCATCTGGCGCACCCTGGGAATCCGTTAGTATCTGCCGAGAATATCTCGCCGCAATGGCGAACACCAAGTTAAGGATCGCCAGCCATCTTTTTCCCGGTCGCACATAAGGAGTGTTGTAGAAAGACTTATACTGCCTTAAAAAGATAACTTTCCCTATGATAGGAAAGGAGTGATGGACAACTTGGAAGTAGTTATCCACCAGCTGATCGGCCATCGTCTGCGAAGGCCATTTCTCCGTATTAGCATTGTCAATAACTGGGATCTTAGCGTTGTCTAGAAAGAAATTCACAGAAGCAACAGAATATCGATTCGGTTGTTCCTTGGGAAAGGTCGGATTGGAGCGATCAAGCATTCGCCGCAATCTGTATAGCCAGGCTATTTCCGAATGTTCCCCTACAAACCCTATCGCTTGGACCTTCTCATCGCGGTTGAAATCCTCGTTGGTGTAGTCGAGACCTCCCAATAGGGACGTCGGAACAGGGCTCAGAAGCACAGCAGAGTCAGCAAATTTAGATGACTGTGATGATACCGAAGGTTTGCGATCAAACACTTGTTCAGGATGGACGGCCTGCTATAAATTTCTAATCAGACTGGGCTAGTTAAGACAGTCAGGAGGGTAGACAGGTAGCCGTCACAGCATAAAGAAAGGAGCTAAAGCAAAAAAAAAAAAAAAAAAGGGAAGTTGCAGTGTAGCACAAGGGGAGAGACCGCCTTACTTTATCGAGTAGCTGCTTAATATATTGGGCCGAGCAAGAGTCCACCTTGGGACAAATATCTCCCAGTAGGGCCTCATACACCTGAACTTTACTTGTCAGATCACTGAGTAGCCTGGTACCTACCGTCAGAAATCTAGGTAGCGGTCCAAAAGTCATCACATAACGCACTTGTCCATCTTCTCTCGCTTCCGATCCCCGTATGAGCAAAGAATACCAGATTCCTGGCATCGTTGGCAGGTTGGACGATGTCCATTACATTTAGCCTTTTGCTTTCGGCAATTTTCGCACGCCCGACTGACTCGTCCGCTGGTCGTCCAGTTACTTGGGTTCGCTGACCGAGGAATTGCCACTTTCGAGTTGAGAGATCGATCATTGAAACCCATCCGTGAGACAGCTGTAGGCGATTCAGTATGGTTAGGCACCGCCTCAGAGCTACTCGGAGGCCCGAAAGACGGTTGCGAGTAGCGGCGGGCCAATCTGTCGTAAAAAGGAGTGGGTTTACTTTGCTGAACCTCTGCTGACAAAGGGTAGGGACGATAATGAAAGGAAGGAGGACGATTCGGATCGGCCATTGTCACAGTCGAAGATGTTGTCACTTCCTTTCATCCGTCTTCCCTACCCAGGATAGTGCAAACAACTTTGGACAAGGACTAGCAACCAACAGACTGGCTAGCCTGACCCGAAGCAAACTAGAGATCGACAGCGACCACAGGCACGCAAAATACCCAGCTACAGCCTTGATATATATTTTTTTTTATTTTTTTTTTTCTTATTCGTTTTTGACTGGTGCCAGGTAACAGTGGGCAAACATATAAAACCGGCCGTGTTGGTCAAGAGACGGATCGCAGCCAGGCGAGCCGTGGTAGGCTGGATATGACAGCCGCCGACCTTAAAGACACAAGCGGGAAATCGGGTACTTCCGAGTATGTAATCCTCGATACAGCCAGCCCTGTATTATATAATTGTTGGGCCTCGCTTTGTAAGTAGAGGCTCCAGGGTGCAGAAACGTTCGGGTGGAGCAGGCAATAAACAGCGTAACAGAAGGCGTCATAGGGATGTGGGAAAACCAAAAAAAAGACACAAAGAGGAGACGTTGCCGGCGAAACATCTGGGGAGCCATCCCATGGATTAGGTCGGTTTCGTGGTCGTCCCATCCATGCAGGTTCTTTTTGGTCGGTCTTGCTGTTAGGGGCGCAGGAAATGAGCATGCCTCTGAACATCCATATTTGACAGATTCCGTTGTGCAGAGCGGATCAACACCATCGAAGATTCCCGAAACCCACCGCAGGTTCCTAGTACTGACAGACTTCCAACAAGACGAAATAACTGCTCCAACAGAGCCGTGGGAGGATCCATAACATCGAGCTTTGAAATGCGAACATTCCCCTCCCTAAGGACTGGGAGTTACACACACGCAGGAACGCGGTGTATCCTCTCTCCTCCCTGACTAATGCGACATGGCATCAACTGTTTGGAGGTGCCTCGAGCAGCGTTGAAGGTCCGTATTGAGAAGTATCTGAAAGACATACTGCTGGCTCCGATCCCCAACCTCTGAGTAAATGCTCCGGAAAGTCAGAAGTATCATCATTCACTAACTTGGGGAGTGTACAGTGTTCGGCACGTATCCTTTCGTCGCATCTGCTTCCCACCTCGACTCGCCCTAACGTTAGGGTTCTGATGGTTGCGTCTCAAGCGATACCATCCCTTGGTATGGCCATTAGCATCCCCGTCCTTCGACCACGCCGACAATCTCCGCCATGATGAGCGAGTGGCTTTTATCCTGTTGAAAAGGACACAATGCTAAAGAAATCACCGGCTCGGGGTTGGAACCAGAGTACCTTCGGGAGCTTGATACCAGATAAAAAACGAACACTAGCACGGACATGGAAGGGGGTACCTCGTTCAATACACCCAAAATTCGAATAATTGAGGAAAAAAAGGAACAGCCTCAGCATGGAATCGTTTCCGTTAAAAGAGGGTAGGGGAAATTGCTGGGGTGCTGTGTCAACGGTGGTTCCAATGTATCGACGTATAAAATGGATACATAAATTAACCATGTTGTATTCATGACAGGGTTATAAGAACATGGAGATCCCTCTGTAAGCAGGTTAATCTGTGGTACAAACAGGTGACCTTGATCAGGACTCAATACACGCTTTCCAAAATCCGGGACCAAGGGCATGCAATGATATTTGAAGACGGCAACGAGACAATGTATTTTGCACTCATTGTTCTGTTTCTAGTTATGAAATCGTGAGAACAGGTTCATCAACCTGCACTGACACTTACCATCTGCAGATATTGCAGATGTTTTAATCCCTGAAGGTAATTTTTTTTTTTTTTTAACTACTCCGTGACTGTACAGGGAGGAGAAAAGTACTATTTCCGAGAAAATGACTGCGGGAAGCAGGGCATAGCTCCATAGTATGCAGCTGAGGGTGAGCTAGGCGATATTGTCGCTCGAGACAGGCTGGTAACTAAAAGCCACCGGTTATGGACGTTGATTCTGGTTTCAAAGCGCTGGAGGGAAGGTGCTTGCCGACCGAAATTTATCCGATCCTTGCCTTCCAGTTATTGCCAGTGTCGTCTTGTTATTTAACATGAAATTTGATAAATGCCCATCGGATCTCCATGGTTAGAACTCGCGACTGTAGTATCTAAGATGCTTTCATACGGAACTTAAACGGCACCAAGACCTGTATTATTTTTCGAAGCTCGGATGAAAAGAAGACAGCCTGCTTGATGAATGAGCAATAGTCATGATCTTTATTAGGGTCACGAAGACCCGAGCTAGACAAACTCGTCTTAACAGATACAGTATCAGGTGTCGATGGGCAGAAAAGCGACGAGAGTTGCGAAGTGGAAGATCGGTTGAGAGTGAAGGAGTTGTTGCGCGCTCCCATTGGCAAGGATAAAAATTCCGGCTGAACTAGAAGGACGTGCGGGAGAGATCAAGTTCTTTCGGCCTCATGTACCGGGACAAACTGTTTTTCCTTCATGAGAGAGCTGACGAAGTACAGTAGAGTCGGGCAGGTAATTTCCTGGGGTGCTGCAAATGTTGTGCAGCAGCAGCAGATCCACCGGCCTCTCGAAATGGTCAGTGGCATGAATAAATGCGACCGAGATGTTTGCATGGCCTTCTTGTTCACGACGATGATCACCAAGCTGTTCCCACTCGGCATTATCAGGGAAGTCTGCTGTGCACACTCTTCGCTGATTTCTCTCCTTACTAGGGAAGCGTCTCTCTGGGCACATCGGGGATAGGATTTCGGCCGGATAATATCTTACAAGTCGGGCTGTAATGCTGAAGCTGAGAGCTTGACCGCTGCATAGCGGCCCATCGTAGCTGCCACCAATAATGGAGTATGTAACTACCGCTTCTCCTAGAGGTTGGATCAGCGCCTCTGGAGAATTATCATACTGCCCCTTCATTGTCGTACACTTCCGCTAATGAGAGTAGTGTAAATTATTCTAACCTCCCAATTCCAGTTAGTACTGTTTTCAAACAGGTGTTTGGTCATTGTCTCAAGGCTACCGAAGGCTGAGAGACATAGTTATGTTTGACCTTGTTAATCCTTGTGGCTTATGAAGACATCATTTTTCATGGAGACATTTAATGAGTGACTTCCAATAGCCGTTGGCTAAAGTTGTTAACAGTGCTGTTCCCCTTGCCTATCCGAAATATCTGGGTCAGCACCTCACTGGAGAAAGGATTTTGGAAGTGTTTCATAACCTAGTCGAGCTGCGAACAACAGTGGCGTATGTCCTTTACAATCCTTGGCACTTTCTTGATTGTGTATCACGTTAGAGAAGCGGACTCGCGGTCGTGTCTCGGCTCTTTGCAGCTACCAAAGAATTTTAACAAGCCAGTTTGCAACAAGTGCCTAGGCAGTGACTTAGGAAGGTGTGACGCAGTCAATAAGAATAAGCTTCACGTGTATATTTAAGGCTCATTGGGGGTCGCAACTCAAACCACTTGCTGAGAAGGACGTTGAATACTCCCTCAGGTCATGTGAAGCGTTCCGTGTAGTTAGTGGTAAGGTCCCTTGCCAATATGTCTGGATTCTTGCCATTGTCCCGTGGAAGCATGGCCTCGGCCTTAGGACATTTCAAATCCACGTTTAAGACTCTCGTTCGTGCTTCCTCAGTGCCTGGACTGGCAACACTCGCCAATAGTAACCCGCGTCCACGTAGCAAATCTCATCTTTGAAATAAGATTGCATCATTATCTGTCAGTAGCTTCACTATATCAAGTTAGGATAGTGGTGATATTTTTTTAACTCATGAATTTCTTGAATAAACCTTTCTCCTTGTTGAGATGATCATCCCGAGGGGAGATGAGGATTCTTTGTAAAGTATCTCTATACTTCTTCCGCAAGTTGTCCAATCATAACTCTATAGGATGGGCACTACCGCCATGCATTGTCTTTAAAGGAAAGACTCATCACTCAGCTACCAAGCAACTGGAGCATTAAAGTGAGAATAGAGAGATAACTAATTAAATTGGACTTTATTCTCTTTAAGAGGCTTTATCCCTACAAAAAATAACTACATAGTTGATAGATATTCCCTACTTAGTTTAGATAACAATGGAAGCCAGCTGATGCTTGTGCTTGAGGAGAAAAGAGAGAGATAGCTCCATGACAGTGGCTTGGTTTTTTATGTTATGTTAGAATGACTATTGCCTGGGATTGGCCAAACCAACCTGAAATGAATTTAGCGTATCAATAAAATTCCACAAGACTACAAAGGATACCTTCCCTAGATAACCCAGGTATATCTTTATCTTCTGATCTGTCGATAGGACGGAATCGTGGATCGAATTAGATACTGAGAAGACAACAAGATCTAAGCGAATATTGAGCTCATGATTACCAATAAATCAAAAGTCATCACACTTTCACCAGCTTAGTGATGAATGAATAATAATATAATAATATTCTAGCGACAGTCCCTGTCCTTGGTAAATTTTTGATATCATTATTCAGCCGTTCTGTGATGGTTTGGTTGTCTCTGCGCTGGTAGAGATAAAACCACTTGACCATATAGAACGTACAAGATGACTGGTCTTCCATCAGTCACATCTAGCTCCCTATATAGTAGCAAAGGCCTTAGTCTGAGCACCATAGTGGGTTTAACCCATGACACAGTCACAACTAGTTCTATAGCCACTAGCTAGTATTTGATTACTATTTCTTAGATATATAGCATAATTCCTAATACTGTAAAAATTACAAAATATAGTCCCGATTAACTCTACTGACCATGACCGTGGCACATTGGATTCTGGAAATTTACTGCAGTGACTGTAGTTTTAATCTACTAATAATATACCACCAAAGTCTAGGTAGGAATTGCTTAGCCAACTGAGAATTCTTTAAAGTATATAAATCTAAAGTTAGCCCTATGAGTGAGAGGCGTGCCCCCTACGACATGGGAATAGCTCAAGGCAGCCCGTAGAAACCATCGGGAGCTTTCCTGTATGAGTATTTCCCATCTCCTGGACAGGTTATATACCTGCTCAAACAATGCCTTGCACAGCACAATTCTATGCCATCATAATACATTGCAATAAGGTTGCTATTAGTAGTGTACTTCATACTAAAAGTTTTATTCCATATAATGATATAACATAATATAGCTGGTGCATGGGTAATGAATGCCCCAGGCTGACTCAATGGGCTGACTAATTTATTACTAATCAATATAAACAAACCACGCAAGACGCTGACGACAGGGCTATGGGGCAGGGGGGATAAACTAGCATTACCAACCGTTCACCTTAGTTTGAAGACAAGCACTTGGAATTGCGATATAATTCTTCAATAACATAGGATGCCCCCAGGGTACCTCCGATTACTGTTCGGTCCACCCTTGAACGTGTCGATAGGATATATCTGACTTTCGTCTCTGTGTCTGGTTAGTTTAAACTGAACTTACTCCCTACCTCCCCGACATAGCAACAAACCGTTCACCAATAGGGACGACACAGGATTAGGCCAATAAGGGAATGATTGTGGTGTTGGGGGTGCCTGCACACTAATATAACTAGTTGGCTTACGATCTAGCAGGGATGATACATGCCGCAGTAGCGTCTCATCCAGGACCCGCCAAGTCGGACATGAACCCCTGCTTTCCGTGTCCGTGTCCGTTTCCTCCTGATTATCTTCCCGCGAATCCACGTACGAAATAAGCATAGGTCCATATGCCGAGACTGTGATACAACATCCCCCCCATACAAAGTATTTGATATAATATTTTGGCACGAGAGTGATATGGTCCGTTGAGCGAAGTCTCGGAATATGTTTATTTGAAATGGCTCTCAATTCCAAATAACTCAGGTGCTATATATTCTCAGGTTAAGGACAGGGTTGCATTCCTGAGATTTGATTGGGTAGCTCTTTCAATCAGGACATCGATAATTATCCCATCGTGTATTCAAGATGCTGGGTCGTTGCCATTGGTGGACTACATCGCAAAGCCTACTCTCATTCATGGACGTCAATGGAGAGAGTAAGTTGGGTTCCCCTCTCCAGCCATTTGAGGAGTTGCACGGATAATCATTTCCAGAACTGGACTGAAATAGAAGAATGATCTATTGATCGCGATCCATGGATATAAGGAGCAGATGGAAACACGATCCTATTCAGAATGGCTGGAGGTACGGTGCACTCTCGCTCGAACGAGGTTTCTGGACACGATTCATCAGATAGACTCAAGGGCGGCTGCAGCTTTACGCAGTGCATCAGTCGTTCGATTCGCAATGGGACGGGGTATATATACATATGTCTCTGATCACGATTGTATGAGCCTCTTCTGCACTCAGACCCGCTCCGTCAGGCATCAGGCCATTGTGTGATACTTCTTGTTATCGTGGCGTGGAATAGGGGGCTTCCTTTTAGTTAATACGTACTATTAATAGGAGATTGATCTAGAATGGCCGAGTAGGAGCCTATCATGTGAGCCGACGTAATAGAGTATGGCTGAGAACCTTGGGTTCAAGCCGCCGTCAATGACGGTCAATAGCTAGGATTTAGTAATCTCTGACGTAGGACAACTGATAAGCCCATTCAACGCAGTCTAGAGGGATAGTTGATCGCTCACATCCAGGAAATATTAGCTAATTAAGTACGGAAAGTCGAGAGAGAGGACGGTACCGTAGATGCCGCAGCGACAGTACGGAGTACAACCGATTACTGTCTTACTGGAATTTATTCATGTCATTTAATATGCTCTCCATTTGTCTGGTGGCAAGATAATCACTACCTCACTCCCGAGAAGAATCGTGTCTTGACGTATAGAGACCAAGTGGTGATGCAATGCGTTGCCTTGCAGGTGATGAACGAACCGTGGTACGTGCTAAGCCGCTGCAGAAACAAAAAGTCGTGCCAAGATCGACATCCGTGGCGCCCCGTATTCTCACTTGGAACACAAAAAGGACGCCCCTCAGCTGATTCACATCTCCGAAAACAACGCAATCGCTCTCAACTACCCAGGTGATTGAGAGAGAATCCTGAGGATTAATCGCTTCCCCCCTGAGTCGTCATTTAGGCATTAAGCATTTGACTAGGCGGGAAGTGGCGGAAAGAACTTCAAATAGTGATCTGACGATTTCCTGCGGGTGGGGATTCCCAACACCGACCCAAAGACCCAAACCTCCGATGGACGCCTGAACCACCAGGATCGCAATCCTGAGGGATCCAGGACGAAAAATAGGGCTTCTTACCTAAGCCAGTCCCCACTGATACGGAGTCGGGGTCCGATTGTCCGCCAACTCCATATAAACTTCTACCTACCTACCTGCACCCCGGCTCCCCTGTCCGCGTCCTTGTCCGGCTCCGCCACGTGGATGGATACCTTTGATGTGATGGTGTTACCAGCCTCAAATCTGCCAGGCGCGTCGGGTCCGCCTTTGGTGAAGACATGCGAGACCTGTGTGAGAGCGAAGATCCGATGTCTGCGAAGTCCAGGTTCTCCGATTTGCGACCGGTCAGTTAGCCGCGCGCCCACAGCCTGTATACCGCTGACCAACCTCGTCTCAGCTGTCGTCGATTGAACAAACAATGCTACTTCCGACCTGCTCGGTCACGCTACAATCCCGCGAAAAGGGAGACGTAAGGCCTTTTCCCCTTCCCTCTCCTATCTGTGTTGGAAGAATCAAGGCTCATTAGACCCCTTTTCCACGGCCCAGACGGATTGAAGCCCTCGAAGGTAAAGTCAACCAGCTCCTGGGACAAATCAAGAGCGAATCACCTCAGGAGGAGTCGTCGTCGATAAACCCTGCCGTGGGGACTACTCGAAAGGGGTCGACAACGAAGCGCACACCGAGCGAGAAACCGCCGGCGCCAGATGTCATCGCGAAAGGAATCATCAGTTTCGACGATGCCTGCTCCCTGTTTGATCAATTCCGTAGGAGCATGATGCCACACTTTCCCTTCGTTATCATACCAGAGGAGACGACATTGCAGGAACTACGAGAACAGAAGCCGTTTCTACTCCTAGCGATCCTTACGGTGTCTTTGTACGAGAATATGCCGCTGCGGCGTGTGCTCCTCGAGGAATTCCGAAATGCCGTTCGGGAATGTATGGTGTTCGGACTAGCCGAATCTCCGTTCGAAGTTCTACAGGGGTTGCTTGTAAGCCTTGGATGGTAGGCCTCTCTTTCTCCGGTTGTCGTTCCCATCCGGACAGAACGAATAATGGATATTTTCAGGTCCCAGTATCTATACCAACCGCGCCAATTCACGACCTATTTCCACCTCGCCCTTACTATTGTAGTTGACTTGTGGCTAGATCGACCGGCGGAGCTACGAACTTCCATCCCTCGGTCGGAAATCAGGACAATGACACACGCCAAGCTTGCATCGGTCGCGCGTGACGAAAAGAGGGCTGTACTTGGATGTTTTGTAATCTCGTCCTGGTTAGTGCGCGCCGATGACGGCGTCCAGAACCACCACGCTAATTGGAAATCCCAGTGTCTCTATCATCATGCAGAAAAAATGCACGTTTCCTTGGACCCCTCACCTAGAAAGATTCGCGCTGGAATTGGCCCAGGAGCCTGAATATCCTAGTGACCAGTATACGATCCATCTGGTCCGACTCCAACATCTCCTTGAGCGGATCGATGAGGTCTCGATCAGTCACCCTCCGGACATGCAAGGCCGGATGGCCGAGATGGAGCGCCACATTTTTGCCTTTCGACAGGAGCTAGAAGACATGAAGAACCAGCTCTCCTATACGAGAACGAACTGTTGTACGTGAGAGACATCAAGAATCCTCATTTCCCGCCTAACGTTGTTGTAGTGATTATCGCCCTGCAGTGCCATACCATAGAATTGTATTTGACGCAGGTCAGCCTATTCGACAAATTCCATGCTATTCCACCACACCACTATATCTCTCCGTCAAACGCCACCCATCCCGAGGCACCCCCTTCATTCTACCCGCGACGACAGCGAGAGCCATCCATGCTCCCCAGCTCCATGACGTTCCGGATCGATTCTCTCTGCCGTGGACTAGCAGCTGCGGAACGCTACTTTGACTCGGTGTTGACCTGGCCCGTGGGCGTCGAAGACAACATCAGCTACATGCAATGGGTGCAAATTGGATTTATCCTTGCGATATCGGCCAAGCTAGCCGTCACGGCCTCGGACCCATTGTTATATCGTCACGAACGGGTGGGACCCCTATGCGACGCGCTGAACATGCCACTAGTTCTGCAGAACTGCAGGAGGCGCATGCAGGCGCTGTCCAATCGGAACGTGGACGAGACCGGCGAACAAGACGTGTACTCTCACTACGAGCAATGGCTCTGCCACATCCACGAGTGGTTCGATCGGAATTATTGTCTCACTCAGCCGGATGGGCTACCTCCGGCGCCAACACCTACGCAGCAGCAACGAGTGTCTGCTGTCCCCGTGCCGGGACCGGCGCCTACCACGATGCCTGTGTCGACGTTCTATCCTGCTCAAGCGCGAGATGGCAACCAGCCTGCGCAGGTATGTCCACCGGAGAATGGCGGTCTTGCCTGGTTGGATCCATACCAGGATGCGTCGACAGAGGAGATAATGAACGGATGGATGGCGTTGTCGGCGGTGCCACTCTAGTGTAATGTATATCATGAACCTATACCTATACCTATGCGTATACCTCTATGCCTATACTTATGTCTACATATCTATATACCTATATACATGCTTCAAGCGATATTCCATTATATGTTTATATCTATCCCGGAGTCGGCGCCTGCCTGTTTTTGTTAATCTATATATACTATAGTAATTTACTTCTTATCCTGATATATCCCTGCACTATCCTATCTCCAATGAAGTGAAGTATGCGTAGTCTAACTGATGGGAGGGACTTATGTCTCTATAGGCAAGAAGCCATTCACAATCTTCTAATCAGAAGCTAACACTATTGTGCCAGGAATAGGTGTGATAAACATCCTTTCTTTAGTCAACCATTTTCAGGGTCTTCTGGACCCCAGGTCAGTGAAATGAGGTGAGATTCCATTTTTCTTAAGACAATCTGTGCCTTGAAAGCCCCCAAGAGATGAGTTCTGTCCCAATAAGAGATAAAGCAATGGAAGATAGAGGAAAGCTGTGGAAATTCTTCTAACTAATATATAGTAACAGTTAGAACAGAGCGCCACCACTGCTATCAGCCAACATTATCCATTACTCTAAAGATTGTGGTTAATGGCATCAAATCGTCACGTAATACTTCAGGTATAGAATCTACCAGAAATTTATCATCATTCTCCTCGATATAGGAATACAAGGCACTAGATTCACTCAATAGTCATCTTAGGCTCGCGTTTTATGGGGTTTAGAAAATATAAGAGGTGTAGATTTAGCTACGCAACCTAACAAACAAATTCCAGGCCGGATCAGAGCTGTATATTACGCCAACCAATATATATTCCACTAAGCAACCTATGCACTTCAGGCACACCTCATCTGTCCTTAACGTCCAGTTCACAATGGGTGTTGATACCAATGCCTGGGCCGGATTCGAGCTGAAGCTGCTTCACTGTCTTGTTCCTGCCAGCAGCTCCACCACATCCTCATTCCCGTTTAGCATAGCCCAGTGTAGCGGCGTCTGACCTACTCGATACTTGGAATTTAGATCAACACCCCTGACAAGTAGCAGCTTTACTAGCGCCTCATTCTTGCCCATCGCGGCCAAGCGTAGCGGCGTCCGACCGTATTGATCCCTAGTGTCCAGGTCAGCATCAGATTTGTCGAGAAGCAGCTTCACCACCGCCTCATGTCTGTTCCTCACAGCCATACGTAGCGCCGTCCCGTCAAGCTGACCCTTAAGATTTAGATTGGCATCCTTATTAAGCAGCAACTTTATTACTCCCTCCTGCCCAATTAGTGTGGCACAGTGCAACGGTGTGCGACCAAATGTATCCTTAAGGCCTGGGTCAGCACCCTTGTCAAGTAAGGCTGTAGTGGACTCCTCCAGTCCAACGAATACTGCAAGATGCAGTCCTGTCATCTGCCGTGGGACCCTTTGACTATAGCCCGGGTAGCTGCCAGGTACCATCACTGCGTTGCTACAAGCAGATGCCTTAGCTTCGTCCTCAAGAAGGTTCAGAATCAGTTGATTCACGTCCTCAATCGAAGACACGCGGGCATCGTGTCCCCAGTTTTTAGCGGCATAATCGTACAAATATGTGACTTTATCCTCGCGTTAAATTCGTCATCTGTTGGGCAGGACCCTGCGCAAAAAGTGTTAATGACAGATAGGTAACGAATCGTTTTGTAATATTAATCTGCGCATCCGGGAACCAAGACCCCCTTGTCCGCTCGATGTATTTCTGAGTTGTATAGTGGATTAACCGGACGATATCACTCTTCTTATCTATAATAACTAAGCCGGCACACACAGAGACTATATCCAACCCTGGATATTCTATGTGTCAAATTCAGGCTCACCTTCCTCGATAGCTAAAGCGTGTTGGAGCTCTGAAGAGCTTAAAGGCTTTTTTTGGCACAGGTGATCCATGATAGGACACATCTGGCAAGGTCTTGGAGCTCTGGTGCTTGAATATTAAATCGTGCCATAACTTGCATATAGGCGAGATCTAATGCTTTGGATTTCGTGCTATCATTTGGTGCCTCAGAATCTACTTCCATATCTTCTAGTGTCTTCCTTATTTCCTTACACGTTGTCTTACAGGCTAGAGAATCGACATAGAGCTGTGTAAGCAGAAACCTGGCAAATATCAGTTGACATGTTCGCTTATATGGAATGCTACCTACATTCCATCTGCCGCCCTGGAGATCCTTCCAAACCAATTATCGTAAATTTTGCAACTTCTCATATAGGTATTTCTGGATTTCAAGTCTTATACTTCCTTGGAATTGTCTTCCGATATCCTGAATGAACCGCGAAGTTGCGAAGAGATTCACTTCAGCATTGGCCTGAAGGCCAAGGTTTTTGATAGAAAGCCATTCGGTGTTCGGATCCCGTTTGGTATTCGTCAAGAGCATCGATAAGAATGAAAAATTTGGAATAAACGGCGATGGTTCTAAGTGAGATCATCACGTCGTTTATCGGGGGTCGTGATGTGTTATTCTTGTGCTTGCATAAAAGCCTTTACATTTCCGGGAATATAATCCTGTCGCTGGACGAACTGCTTTAGGAGACTCATAAGCAAGTGCTCTAACGTCTGTTCACCATGCCGTTGAACATTGCAAAATATGTACGCGATGCCGATGTTAGAAACATTTTGAAACCTGCTATAGACATCGCGAATCACAATTGCGGAGAGAACAGTCATCCCAGCTCCGTGAATCCCATGGCAGAATAAGGTCCGCTTTTTGCCCTCTAACCAGGCCTGGTACTCTGGCGAGTCTAGGAGCCATTGCCCTATATCACAATGCCTCTCCGTAAGGATGTCGCTGTACTGAGGTCCGTAGTCAACTGGGGTAACCCAGTTGAGGACCTCACGGTGTTCGCGTTCCTCGTGTTCTAAAGAGAGTCAGAATGTAATGCTACTGTAATGTTAGAACGAGATGGGAATTAGGTTCGTGCCTTCTTGGAGAGATCAAAACCATTCCTTTACCTGGTGTTGTACATACACCACATCTTCGACGACCATCTTCACTAAAAGCATGTTATTACCGTTAGGTAAGATTGATTTCGAAGAACATTGACTTGAAGAACCTACAACATAAAATGAAATGAGTCCCAACTAATCTTCATGCATAACCCATCTTGGCTCCGGGGTATCTTTAACATCCGCCACGTCCGTAGTCTGGAGAAGTTCCTCTGCAGCTGCTGCATACTTCTGCCGCTGACCATTCTTGTGGGAGTCTCAGTAGTTACCGATGCCACGGATGATGAGTCTAGGGAAATTGTTCATCAACGCCAGGTTGCAGGAGAAGAAACGCAGTATAAATGCTGCCTCCGCAATTGGTAAGCCGCTGATCATGCTGACCAAGCGCAGACAGCGCAGATGGTTGGTGAAAGGAATATTTACCAAAGACCAAAGAGGGTAAGTAAGAGTCATATCCACTATTGAACCTGAAGGGCATGCGTTACCGGAAGTCAACGGTGCCTGACTCTGATGAGATAAGATGTCGTGTGAAGTAAGCATCAACCAAACCAAAGGTAGATACCAAGGTTGCAATGCAACCCAGGAGGTTCGTTCTTTCCTTTCACGGTGTACTGGTGTAATTAAGGGTGCATGAAGCCGCAGGACGCATACAGCCGTGGCACCTCTAACTGGAATTTGCCTCCGGTGTGCCAACCAGAAAATGGAATGCTTTATTTATTAAGCCCATTTCCATCAGACGCCAATCGAAGTCACCTGTCGACCGGTTCAGAGTGCTCTTGTTGGTTGGTGTTTCTCCCTGAGTACTGGACTGGACTATTTCGACCATGTGTATAGTATAGACTAATGACCCAGTCGGGCGGTAGTGTGTGCATCCACAGTATGTCTTCACAGAACATCGCTGGGAAATACCACTACCCAAAGTTTGTGTGCATGCCTTGCTATCAATGGTCCCTGCAAGGTAGAAGAAACCCAGGGTTCTCAGTATAGAGTCACAAACAAGCTAGATATGGCAAGCTTCAATCATCAGGGGACGGAGACGGAGTAACAGATAAACAAGACTGGAAGAAATGAAATCTAAATTGGGCCAAGCGCAGACAAGGGAAAGCGTGAGATGGTTCCATCCGGAGTACGGAGTATGTGTAATAACAAGAGAACTGGATCTAAAGAGGTATTCACTTCCTTCCTATTTTGTGCGCCTCCACGTGATCAGGAATTCCTCCGCTTGCCGCCAAGAAAAGGCCGCCAGAAACCAGGTATCCCCCATTGGCTGATCCCATATTATGACGTCAGCCAACCTTAACCAAGGCCGACTTACCGAATGCAGACAAGCCAAGCAACCACAGCCACAACCACAGGTTGAGTCAAATCTGACGCAATGTCTCTCGATCTTTTCTTCAACTATCTTTCTTATCCTTGTAAACCTTCACATCATGGCATAGTAAGGACCCCAGTCTATTCAGGATCTATTGTCTCTTCCTGTCCTCTTCTTATCCTCTGATCAACCACTAATCAACCCTACTAGCTGTCGAGACCGATTTGGCAACCTGTACCGATGCCGTTCATCATGGTCTAACTGGGGCAGATGGGTCCTACTCGGTATTATTATTTTCGTGGGAGTAGTCGCATTCTTCCTCTTCGCGTCAGTATCCCTCTTCCTCGTCAAAATCACCCCAATACACTCTCCTGACTGTTGGCAGATGTGCCTCTGCTCGCAAACGTCGTCGACACGGGCAGAAACCCATGTACGGCACTGGATGGATCGCTCCGAATACAGGTGCGCAGTGGCAACAGCCACAGCAGTATCCGAATCAAGCGCCCCCTGCACCTCCAGGATATCAACCGCAGCAACCGCCACCACAGTCGTACCCGGCCAATTACGGGCAGAATCAGGGATATTTTGGACAGAATCAAGGATATAATCAAGGGTATCCAGGTCCCCAGGAGTATGGATTGCAACAGCCACCGAATGCGTACGCCCGGGAGGGAGTGTATTCTCCGCCGGCGGGACCGCCACCAGGGAATTATAAGTAGAATTCCAGGCTAGAAGGTATTGACTAACTGGGTGGCTTACTTTATTATGGATTAGGATTTAGGAATTTATGGAGTATTATGATTTTCTTTACAGGATAGTGATTGCTATGTGATTTTTTTAGGTACTCTAATTGGTGTTCATTATTGCATATATGTTAAACAGTATATTAAATCTGACTGAGCTGGATGCCTTATCGATCAATTGCTAAGCCACATAACGGGCTTCGCCGGGAGAGCGACTAAATTTTCCTCACTAGAAAAACTAACCCGATCAGGCTGTATCTAGCCCTAAGAATATTACTTAAGGTAGTTATTGTTTAATGCTCTTAGCTAAGACCTACTCTTCTCTATTCTATGTAATACAAGTACAGTTATAGATGTGGTAGAGACATGTAAAGAGCAAATGAATGTAATACAATGCTACCTGTTGAGAATCTCGGGGAAGAAGCTATGTCGTGAGGTGCTAGGATAACAGTGACTGGATAGTATATTAAAATTATCGGTGCGATCTAGTATCGCATGGTGAGTATATTCTTCTATCTAGGAACGTAGACAAACGCTTCCTTATGTCTACGTGTCCCTTAGCCCCTGAATGTGATATATCAGATGGCCGCAGGACTAGGATACCCGAAGGTGCCTTAGGCATCCTGATTTTCAACACTACCAATGAATATTATCTCGCAACTTTATTCCTGTAAAAAAGTGGCAGCTGAGCTGGTGAACCCTTCTAGCTGCAGAAAGCATCGAAATGCAGAAAGGCAATGTTGCAGTTGTTAGCTCCAGTCATAAGAGCCTAATCACATCAGTATCTAACCAGATAGACACTCAGTAGGGAGTGATAACTTACCGACTAATATCAAATGTCATTTGCAGATACAAGGCTGAGTCAAGTAATTAGCCTCGCAGCCAACCGGGATCAAAGCCCAAGTAAACTTAGACAAAGGCTAAGAGTATACAACCAGAAGGGCGCAGATTAGATTCCGACCGACTTGTGTTCGCCGGATTGATGAACGCACATTCTGTATGCAAGGATCGACAATAGCTGAGAGGATCAGCAATGCGGCATGCACTATCGCCACATGCATCGGATCACAGCAGTGGAGAGAAAAATACCCTTGTTTTCCCTGCAGGGATAAAGCTACTAGTAGGATTGCGGATTCAACTCAGCCGGGCCCAGCTCTACAACCCTGCATATAGGGACATAAATATGACGATCAGGGAATTAACTAGGTATAAGCAGACCGCTACCGACTGTGCAAATTAACTATTAAATAAACTAGCTTAAGAATCTTACCGTCACTGTGGATACCGTGATTGAGACTTGCTGGTTCTAGATCTGCATATTGTTTAGGCCCAGTCCTGCCATGGCTGGCTAGTAGGGCTAGTAGATAAAAGTAAGCATGCACTATAGGTATTCCGCTTATACGCGTAGCTGAACCCCAAAAGCAAGTAAATAAATGAACTCCCTGGACTGTCTTTCTTATATTTCATCACCATAGAGCTAATTGTATATAGCCATTTTTTTTATTTATTTATATTTTTTTTTTTTTAAAAAAAAATTACTGTGTCCTGTATAACTAACAAATATCTACGGTAGTCTCCTATTTAATACTGTATAAATATCCAATCACCGTGTATATTGGTTGTTATTTAGAATATAAAACTAGATTCAATAGTAGGCCCATTCAGCTAGTACTATCCCAAGGATAGCACTGCTCTAAGCCGACTGAGTCACTTATACACCTCTTTATTTACAGTGGGTACATAGTATGCAATGTGACTCGGAACACTATCAGTCACTTTGCATGTTAGCCAGCAAAGGAGCCAGCGAGACCGGAGGAAAGGAAGATGGAAATTGTCATATGATGAATCACCATGGGATACGGAGTATAACCCTATAAATAGGGGTCATTCATCTGAAATCCCCATCAGAGTTGCTCTTACCAATTGCCCATCTTTTTTCCTCTACCAAGTTACAGAAACTTCACAAGCAAGATGTTGCTCCGCAAGCTAGTTCTGCTTCTTCCCGCAGCCCTCCTCTCCTGCGCCGTGCCCACTGGTCTCAACAGCATAGTACCAGCTCATTCCACACACTCCCCTACCAAGGCTGGCAGTCCTCCCCCTCCCGACTCTAGGCCCCCAAGTGCCCTGAATGGTACCGTTAAAGCAGCCAAAGTTGTTACATCTCCAGAGTGCAGCCCCTGGTATAATTTCTACGGGAGAGACAGGTGGACATATACGGAATTACAATGGTGTTTCCGACAGCAGGCCGACGGAACCATCCTCTCGCAGGAGCAGCGGAACCCGTGGTATTACTGGGGCGGTGCTTGGTATACAGGCAAGAGTCATAAGCTCGTATGGCAAACCAAGGGCACGGTTGGGGGCACTCGGGACTTTGACTCTGGTAAAGATTGGAACGATGGTCCTGCCAAGAAGGATATCTACATATTCAAGCCCAAGATACCTGCGGGGGTATACGCGGTCAACCTGAACTACCAGCAAGAGGGGCCCTGGTGGGGAGCAGATGCTGCTATTAACGAGGCTGTTATGTTCAGTGTAGTGCTTGGGGATTAAAGCTGTACTCGTCGGCTGGCAAGAGAGAGAAAACGTAAGACATTTACTCGTTTGAAATTTATTTGCTACTATTGGATAGCTAACATTCCGTTGGTAGTTTCTTCCTCTTGTTGTAAATTGCTCCGTTGTGCTGGGATGCGTCATTGACCTCAGAATGGGTTTTTGTCTTTTTTGTTTTCCCCATTCTGTAATGCGAATGCAGAGGTTGTAATGGCTTGTTTTTATTTTGTTTATTTATGTAGAAACATGAATATGATCGGATGATTCCTCTTCTTGATTAGGTACTTTGGCTTTGCGACGTCCGTAGTCCTGAATATACACCCTGTTGAGGTTTCGCTAAGTCTAGGCAACTCGACCAGAAGGCTATCATACCTTGGGCAGATCTTTCTTAGAATTATATCTCAGCACACCGCTAGTACTCTTATGTGAATTCCCCGTTGGTTGACCATATGGCAGAGGCATACTGGAACAACAAGATAAGTTTTGTTCAAATAGCAGGGCATCTTCCTTTTCGTCAACCTATTGCTGGTGTACATACTAGGTAACCTTTTGAATGCTGCGAAGCGCAGTAATGAGATCGATGCAGCACACAGTACGAGGGGTCAGTATCTAAGTAAAGTCCACCTAATTCCAACCTCATCTTTGTCTTCGGACTCTCCATGTCTTCTCAAGTAATTATCTACGCCAAATAGTATCCTGACTAGCACGTTTACGTCTTGCGCTCCAACTCACGGACATCAGCTATGAATACGTGGCAGTCGACGACCAAAGAGCAGCTGCCTACAAATTAATAAACCCGTCAGGCTCAATCCCAACATTAGTTCTGCAAGAAGCACTCTCTCAGACCAGAAAGCCAGCAAGCCCACCATAGTATGACCGTCACTGGCCGCGTTAGAGTATCTGGAAGAAAGATACCCACAATTAAAAACATGGAGGGGTGTCCTCCCACCAACCACTGACTCAAAACGAAAAGCAACCGTTCGCGGTTTAATGAATATCATCGCCTCAGATATCCACCGGTTGACAACAGCCCGGGTGCGTCGACGGACCTGTGAAAAAAAAGAAAGAAAGAAAGAAAGAATAAGAAGGAAAGAAATATATATATGCTTATAAATCGCCTGACTAACAACACAAGATGACTTTTCTGCAGTACCATTTTGATTATCCCAACTTAGGCGCCATGATATAGAATATACACTCTAATATCTCTATCTGAAATGGCTTGAAAATCTCCACCTACACAAATGCGTGCCTGGCACTTCATAAAATAACCATCTTTATTAAATTTATCGGTAAAAACCCATTTTAACGGACTAATCTCCTTTCCTCGCCCCTCTAACTATTCCACCACCGTTGCAGTACACCTTTTATCAAGTTCCTGAATTTCTTTTGCTGCGGCTGTGATAAAGCTATCTCTTAGTAGATATTTAAGCATCTCCAACCATGATTTGGGAGGAGAGGGTAGATTCTCGCTATGGATTCGGCGTTACGGAGTCTGTTGCGTTATTCTAATTGCAAAAGCACGTAGTACGCTATTATGCAGTGCACATGATTTAGTGTTTGCAGAATTGTCTTCAGTTCTTGGCACCTCCTACGCGAAAAGTTGTGCCACTTTTTGGGGGGTCAAATTTTAACTTATAGCGTTAAAAATTTCATTCCACTAGAAACTTGTCTACATATAACGCGTACATATATAAATAATAGTAGGATTTACATGTGGTAGCATTGGATGTGAAGGGATAAATTTGATCTCAATATAACCCAATCAAGTTAATTGATCTCTCTTTTTAATTTACAACGCGTCGGACATGCATTTTTGGTGTTATTCCATGAAACATGAGATTAAGGGGCACTCAAATCATAATAATACTAATAACCTCAGATGCTTCAGAATAACCCAAGTTAGAAGTATAAATACAGACATTCAGTATGTTTATGGCGATGTTAGTGGTGGAGCGAAAAGTGGCATAACTTACGTGTTGCGGGTGCCAAGAACTGAAGAAGAGAATTCTGCATATGCTAAATGTATATTCAGGATCATTTTCTTCTTTCGCGATCGGGTTCCTTCGAGCAGCAAGCCAACTAAAACGCGCAGAGCCAAGCCCACACCTTTGAATTGATAGACACAGAATAGAAAAGGCCTCTGGCTTTACAATCGAGGTCCACTTTGCGAGCAATAGACAATGTTTATTATTGTTGTATTGGGTTCTAAACTAGTATAAATTATCCGACTAAATACATCCTGGCCCCAGTTAATAAACTGCTTTAATAATTTTTCGTAAGAATATATTATTTTAATAGCAATGCTACAATAAATTAACTACCTAAAGCTGCATCCAAAGATTTGGAGTTCCATAGTAGGATATAAGATTGTTTTATTATGTCTGGTAAATCAGCCGCTAGAGGTTATAATTTCTGTAACATGGGAACGCAGCAGCAACTATAGACGATCCTTCAAGCAACTTCTAAAATTACGCTAGGACACAAGAAAGTGTATAATTACCTGTAATTAAGCAGAGAAACTACCATGCAATTCCTAGCTAACCAGCAATATGAGCCGACCCTGGGAAAATGCAGAGTAAGCAATTTCTATATTCAGATCGACTCAGTACAGGAGTAGGAACAGACTTAGTAGTGGGAATGGACTCTGCAGTAGGGACAAATTGGGCCAACAGCCCACAACCTCAAGCACATACAGAATTGGCGATTGGTGGATAGGATTAACAACCATTCCAGCACGCTTGTACTGTGCACACTTCTCCCCTGTGTCGTATTTAAAGCTTGTATACGTTCTTATTTGCTCATCGCTTTAAACCGGATACCCAATTCAGAACAGTCTATATCATGAAGCGCACAGAGACTGAACTCATGACGTGTAGGCCCCTGCTAAATCTCTCCAACCTGTCGCAGTCTTGATTATGGTACTAACTGTGTTGAAGAACTTCATTTGAATTGGCAAAGCCCCGCTGATAAAGCTATGCCAGATACCCTGATCATCGTTATAGGCACGGAAGATCTTGGACTCGTCTTTAGGTCCCATTCATGCCAATGATCATGTAGTCATCAGAGCTCAACACATTTGCCCATGATTCAAGATTCGCTGACGCCACACTGCGCATGTCATTGCCAAAAGGTAGCGCCCCGAGAGAGAAAGCACTTCCTGGCCTATCTTGAGTGACTACAAACGGGCGTCTTCAAAAGTACCACAAATGCGAAAGCCTTTGACAAAGCGATATTGGGTTGCAGGGGATCGTATGACTCGCTCAAGCTCATGTCGAGATAGGTCAAGGGCAAGTAGAAAACGTCTGTCTGCAGTTCTACGAATCTGTCTAGCAATCCTCGAACCTTGGGCGCATTTCTAAAGACACATGGACATGAGAGACACTCTGGTTACCATTGACTGAAATCGAAAGCCTACTCACCCACTACCTAGGTCCAAGACGACGCGACCGGGACTGTATTAGATGAGATGCTGTAGACGGTTCCCGGGATCATGTTTTTCAAGCACCGATAGCCAATCTAGCTGTATATTAGTTGAAATGCCATGTATTGAACGTGCTAACAAGATGTTGTTTCAATGCTTCCACCGCTATACATACGTCAGACTTTTTGAAATTCTGATTGTAGCCATTTTCAGAGCCAAGGGTATGGGTGCCTGCCATAACTGTTTTGCGTGTGCCGTGGGTGAGCATGATAGCACAACGAGGCGCAGTGTGAGCTTCAACGGATTGTCAAAAGAGAGGCAGTTCTTCGGATATCACTATGTTTATACTCTGTCCGAGATAAGGATCTCTCTTTATTAGATAGTGTTAGGAAACTTCGCATGGAGGCGTAACGAGTCGTCCTTGGGCTCCCGTGTCGGAGACGCGTACTAGGTAGGCCTTCGCTTCTCTTTTACTTAAAACGTCACGAGGCGGATCATCAAGCAGACTTCCAAGTGGACTCCCAATGTGCTAGATCCATGTTGTGCAGGAAATCTCTTCTGACTGCCGACCACGCCATTTCCCTCTTGCTTATGACTGCCGCGGCTATTATACTATCGCGCTACGAAAACATCCTTATCTCACCGCTGCTGCATTTCGCCGGGGTTCAAGTGAATGACCCAGTAGTATACTGCTCGAAGTCTAGTCGACTGGAACAAGGGCAGACGGAATTAACAATAGGAGGAGAAGTATTCGTTGGCAAGAGGCCAATCTTTATTGTAGAGGAAGTTAGCAAAGTCATCTCCAGAGATCGTGAAAAGCAGATGGCAATGGATATCAAGACCAAGCTGCGGCAGCGCCTGCCAGACTACATGGTTCCCACTTTATTTATTCCTTTGGGACGCATTCCTCGCACTATAAGTGACCGATCGCCAGGTACTTCGTGCTGAGGTGGCCAATTGGCCAGAGGAGACGCCGGTCAACTACCGATTTGTTTCCGGTACAAAACTTGCTCCGCGGACAGAGATAGAACGCACGTTACAAAGCATGTAGTTAACCCTATTGGGCCTCTCTCCGTCGCATATTGGGCCCGCAGACAGCTTTTTCCATCTGGGAGGTGATTCAATGAAGATGGTTGGGCTGGCTAGAGAAGCAGGCCTTACTCTTACAGTCGCAGATATATTCAACCATCGTATATTGTCCGAGCTCGCACAGGTTGCGCGTGTTTTGTCTAAAGACGAACTCTCTGACGCATCTCCTTCCGCCTTCTGCCTCTTGGGCAGTGCTAAGACTCGTGCTGAAGCTTAGCGCGCCGCTTGCGAGCAATGTCATGTCCCTAATAAGCTTGTGGAGGATATTTTGCCTTGCACGGCTCTCCAAGAGGGATTCGTGTCGATTTTAATCAGAGAGCCAGAGCGTTACATTATCCAGAGTGTGCTGGATCTTCAATATGGGGTAGATCTATCACGGTTGCAGCATGCCATGGAAGCGGTAGTCGCAGCCAATGCCATTTGGAGAACGCGGATCGTCCAGGTGGGAAGTAGGGGACTGTACCAGGTGGTTATTCGCAGGAATATTAAATGGTTGACCGGCAATTCAACAGCGGATTATTTGGCCGAGGATGCCCGGATGCCCATGGAATTTGGTGCGCCGCTGGTTCGGTTTGGGATGATTCTAAATAAACGACACAGTTTTCAGCTAGTGATAACCATGCATCATGCTCTGTACGATGGAGTCTCTATGCGATTATTCTTTGATCAGGTTGAGGCTGCCTATCACGGTGAGACTTTAGCCCCTGGTCCACCCTTCAGCGCATTTCTTCACTATTTGTCCAAAGTGGATAGGAAGCAAGAATTCTGGCAGTCCCAATTTGCCAACCTCAATGCAGCCATCTTCCCGACTCTACCAGCGGGTAGATATATACCTACTGTAAACAGCCACTTAAGCTATTATATATATGCCCTACAGCGAGAGGCTGCGGAGCACACTATAGCCCGCATGATCCAACTGGCCTAGTCTATCATGCTTACCCAGCACACGGGTTCAGATGATGTCGTCTTCGGGGTAACAGTCAACGGCCGCAGGCACTGGTTCCGGGGATCGAGCGAATGGCCGGGCCAACTATTGCCACATTTCCACTCCGCGTCAGGCTGGATACAAGTACAACCATTGAGACCTGCCTATACATGCTGCAAGACAATATCACAGAGCTGGTCCTATATAAGCAAACCGGTTTGCAAAACATTCGGCGATACAGCCGCGAGTGCGCAGCAGCCTGCGATTTTTAAATGTATCTTATTATCCAACCACCCAATACAGTAAACAAAATGGGTCTCATGTATCCGGCTTGGGATAGCCCAGACCAATGTAGAGGATATACCACCCATGCCATCTATGCATTGTTTATCTTCTGTCATACCAACGATGCTAGTAATGATCTCAACTTTATTGTTCATTTCGACGAGAGAGTCCTCAGCCATGAGAAGGTGTTACAGCTCCTTGGACTTCTAGAGTTTGTACTTCGACAGGTGTGTTGCAGTCCGAAGGCGACCCTGAGCGAGATCGATCTCGTCAGCCCTAATGACTGGAAGCAGTTGGCCAGGTGGAATGCAGCAATACCCCCGGCGCATGAAACCACTCTTCATGAAATGGTGCTGAAGTTCCGGGGCTGCCAACCTGATAAGCCGGCGGTTAGTACCTGGGACGGCGGGCTTTCGTATCTCGAAATTGATGATGTCTCTGCCAATTTGGCTCGACTGTTGATGGAACGCGGTATCGAAATAGGCGACCTGGTCGGTGTTTGCCTGGAAAAGTCCAGATGGGCGACCGTGGTTTTGCTGGCTGTGTTACGGGCTGGTGGTGCCTGTGTCATGCTTGACCCTGGTCTTCCCCGTGGTCGAGTCGAAGAGATGATCAGGAGATCAATGCCCAAGATAGTCCTAGCCACGGAAACACAGAACGGTCTTGTTAGTGACCTGGACACACCGGTGACTCTTATCACTGACATGTTCATGCAAAGCTTACCTCGCGAGGATAAGTTTTGTTTGCCGTCTGACTCTTCTTCCTGTGCCTTATTTGTCCTTTTCACTTCTGGCAGCACGGGGACCCCCAAAGCGTTGGTGCTGGAGCATCGTAATCTCTGCACGAGCATCCGAGACCATCGCTCTGGGATGAATATCAGTGGCGAGAGCCGAGGCCTGCATTTCGCAGCATATGCTTTCGATATCAGCATATATGAGGTCTTCAATGTCCTGTCCTGCGGAGGTTGTCTTTGCATCCTATCCGAGAGTCAACGGATGAACGGCCTCTCTGAATTCATCGTCGCCCAGCGAATAAATTAGGCCATTCTTACCCCATCTACAGCCAGTTTCATGCGACCAGAGGACGTTTCCTGCCTAGAGACACTGGTTCTTAGCGGTGAAGCCGTCAAGCAAGAGAATGTCGAGGTCTGGGCCAGTAAAGTAATGCTGGTCAATTTGTATGGCCCGGCTGAAGCAACTGCCTGCACGGTGGGCCGGATCCCACCGGTGGGCTGGATCCCTGGCACAATCGGCTCAATGGTTGGAGGAGTTGGTTGGGTCTGCGTACCATCCAATGCTTCTCAACTCGCGCCAGTTGGAACAATAGGGGAACTCGTCATTGAGGGTGCGGTTGTGAGTCGCGGATACCTTAACGACAGGGAGAGAACGAGGGCTAGTTTCCTGAAGGGGGCTTCTCTACCGACATGGCTTTGTAGGTTTCGCCAGGGCGACAGAACCCAGTCTCGGCTGTACCGGCCCGGAGACCTGGTGCAATACAATGCCGATGGAACAATCCGCTATATTGGTCGCAAAGACACTCAGACCAAGTTACGCGGTCAACGCATTGAGCTTGGGGAGGTCGAGACCTGGATTTACCGTTCATGGCCAGGAAGAGTTGATGCCGGCAGAGGTTATCGTTGCTGAATCATTCGTAGGAAACGCCTCTCTGGTCGTATTTATCCACGAACATCGCAACTACGACGAAGAGGGAGACGAGGATGCTGTGTCAGACGATCGTCCACTCTTTAAGAAACCTATTAAGGCTTTCCGAGAGAGCGCTGCGGTGGTGGAAACCCGTCTCCACGAGGTGATCCCGCGTTATATGGTGCCATCTCTGTTCATACCCGTCCACGAAATGCCTAAAACGGCAACAGGTAAAATGAATCGCCGATTGCTGCGAGAAGAGGCTTCTAGATTGTCCCGAGAGGACATCCTGCTGTACCGCGTCACCCGTGGCAGTATGGGCAAGGTGACGACGAAAACCGAAGAAATTCTGCAGGGAATTTGGGCCCGCATCCTTTCCTTGCCCGCAAAGGTAATTGGAGTCGACGACGATTTTTTCGGCCTGGGAGGTGACTTGATCAGCGCAATGACGCTGGCTGCGATGGCCCGATCCCAGGGGCTCGCTTTGACTGTCGCAGATATCTTCGATAATTCTGCTTTAAATAAACAGGCGGCTCGGACTCGGAGCACGTCACTGTTCAGTATTAACGCGACTCCATTTTCCCTGGTCGAAGTGGGAGAAAGCGGAAATGCTCTTCTGTCAAGCCTTGTGCGAATCGGTCTGGTCCCTCGTGGCTGTCGGATTGCGGACGTGTTGCCATTGACAGAGAGCCAGGCATATTTTACACGGTGGCCTCTGCTAATTTCACGTTCTATTTCGTCGGTAACATCGACGTCGGTCGTCTCGAGCAGGCCTGTGCCTCCGTATTCGCAAAGCATGAAATTCTAAGGACGCTGTTCATCTCATATCGGGATACCCTTGTTCAAGTCATTCTGCGGGATATCCAATGTCCATTCCATCATACCGCGGACGTCGAGGACCTGACCACTGCCACGAAAGCTCTGTATGACCAAGGTGCGGGCAGGCACATCACAGAGGTGGGACTGCCGTTGAGATACACTCTTTTGTCCAACCTTCCTCAGTCGCAGCATATCTTCAGCATTCGCATCTCCCATGCACAGTATGATGGGGTTTGTCTACGCTTGCTATGCGACCAGATCCAAGCTGCGTATAACGATCTAACGAAATTTGCGTCCGCCCCGCCGGAGACCGACTTTTCCTCATTCTGTACTACCGCCGTCAGCAGGTTAACAAAGAAGCCTCGACTTCTGGAGAACATACCTTGATGCCATCATGACTGCCGCCCGCCTCGATGGAGGATCCGTCAGGACGCATACTCATGCAAATTCGAGATCGTTCCCTCTCGCCACCACCAGATTACAGACGCGACTTTAATCATGGCATCAGTGGCGCTGCCCTGTCTAAGGCCCACACAGCCAACCCTGTGCTCGGCCAAACTGTCAACGCCCGCAGCTGCCACTAGCTAACATCGATCAGATTATAGGGCCATGCCTTATTTCATCCTATGCGACTGAATTTGGAGCCAAACTGGTCTGTAACAGATCTCCTTTATTATGTCCGCGATCAGAAGGCTCAGACTGCTCGCTACGACTCTGTCGAGCTTCGAGATATTGTCGAAAAAAGCACGGAGTGGGCCTCGGGCACCCAGTTCGGTTACATCTATCAACATCAGAACATCGACAATAACATCAACCTCTCACTCGGGACGGCGAAGTCTGGAATGGGGGGCGAGAATGAATTTGACCTGTTGGACACGCTATGGATTATCTCGATCCCCGAGAAGTAGCACCTGCAGTTGCGCGTTTACGTGAGATCTCATGTTGCTTCGGAAGGGCAAATTTCTTCCTTGTTGGAGGACCTGTGTCGGATGATTGAGAGTTTTTCAGCTTCTCCGGACCAAATCCTCTGTGATTTGATTGGGGCTTAGGGTTTGATTAATTGGTGCAATGAGAGCAAATACAAGAAATTGCTGGGGTGTACAGGGGAAGCAAGGAGGGAAAAAAATTCGTTCTTCACAGGGTCGGTACAGTACGGACAATATCCGCAAAACTCATCACTAAATCATCTACGAAAGATTTTTATTTTGTATTATATATTTAATTATTTTAATTCTTTGCAATTACTTTTAAAGTAAGACGTAAGGACCTGAGGGTGGAGGCTCACTCGCGGTTCCTGGCGAGGTCTGGTTACGGCCGTATGTAGCTGCCTATCCTTGCCCATCACCGTACCTGGCATATGGTTTACACGATGTTGATAGAACCTAGTATGTAACATCTTAATCCACCTCCTTTCTAGGTCGACGTTTTCGTACGTCTTCAACACTTTCAGGCGCATCCCTACCCCCTGAGGCTGATGAGGTGTTTAATGAATCCAGAAGTATTCGACCAGGTGAATCTGGCTCAGTTTCAGCCTCTGCTTGAGCATTATATTGCTCGTTATAATAGTCAAATTGACCCGGTATTTGAAGGGCGGATATAAAGCAGAATAAAGGGAAGACAAGAATAGATGATGGGGTGGATCAGCATATCCTCACGCATATAATAAATATGGATAAGTATTTAGCCAAATGGCCGATGCCGATATCTTCGCCTGGGCAAACCAATTAGTTTCTCTTGTATTGGCGCATCTAGCGTCACTGGAAATAATTGAGAGGCTTGCGGAATAGGAGACGGATTTGGAAGTATCAGGAGGGGTGATTGCGTCGCTGAGGATGTATTTAGAGTTCAAGGACAAGAGTATGTCCTTCCCTGCCGCGATACTACGATGGGCGCCTCTCGTGTGATTCCAGGTATTCATATCTGGGGTGATGATACGCCATATTTCGGACCTGGGGATAGCGGAGTTATTGCCAGAATAGGCAGATATACCATTATTATATAGATTGAAACAGCACTACTTTTTATGGTGTAGTGGTATATCTGACAGTTATCGATGTGGAGATTAAGACCAGAGAGACGTTCCTAAGCTAGGTAGTGTAAAGTAGGGGTAGGATGTTTACTATTACAGGGAGCCAAATAGTCTGACCGATCGATACCTGTCACTGTGGTGGATGATATCAGATGCTAACGTATCGCAGAACAGATAAATCCTATCTTATTAAGGAGGTAAAGACATTCCACGCTGGTTCAGCGGCTGGGGTATAACTTGTATGGGTATAACTTGTATGTACCAATGATATTTTTGGCTGATGGTACTAGACCCGAGAGACGGAGCCTTTGTTACCTAGAGGTGTAGGATGAAGGTAGAGGATATTTAAATATCTAGAAAATTTTACGTGCTGATGTAGGCGTTGCTGTCATGATTCCATGAAGAATGCAGATGAGTGTCTAAAGTAGCTTAATCTAAACAGGAACAAGAGCCCTTCTGTACTAAAATATCATATGTGCAGACCCCCTTAAAAAGAACACAGCCGTCAATAACTCCCAAAGCATAGATAAATGGCACAGTACATAACATATCCGGTAAAGCTCACCAGACTGTTTCCCGCCGTGACATTAATATATAGACAATCCAACATAATAAGCAAAGGGAGAGCATCAGTAGAATCACTGGCTGGAAGATTTGGATACCTACAGCATCTGCAACGGCCCCTGTTAGGAATGGGAACACACACCCACCAGCACTTCCTAGAGCAACGGCAATTCCAATACCTGCAATATGCAAATGCTTTGGTAAAAGGTTGGCCAAAGCAATGACTGCCTCAGGCAACAACGGACCGAGGAAAAATCCTAAGAGAGCAGTTGCAATGACGGACATGTTGATCTCCTCCACCAAACAGAACAGAATATGGGCAGCTAAGCATATTAAAACGGATGTAGCCACCGTATATTTGTTAATTTGAAGATATGAGGTCACGAATCCGAGGAGAACACGGCCCAGAGTGAGCCCTCCCCAGTAAATAAATGTTGCAATACCGGCTGTGAATTCGGGCATGCCTCGTTGGCGGACGAGGAACGTAAAAATCCAACCTCCAACAGTGGTTTCGACCCCGGCATAGATGAAAATGAATAAATATATTATCCATGTGGTGGGATATGCCAAGGATTGTATAGTGAGGCTGTTGAACAATGTTTCCTTCCAAGAGCTCTTGGTGTGAGCTCCGTGAATGTTGCCTTGGTACTCTTCCTTGACCAACCTACCTCGCGCCGACCAGAATGCAGTAACTAGCGTTAAGATCTCAATTGTTGCGCCACCCGCCATGAGATAGTAGTACTGATACCAGTGCCATCCGCGAGTGGTGATCAGAGACGTAGCAATCAACGGTGCCAATGCCGCACCAAGGCCATAGAAGCCATGTAGGATACCCATCAATCTGCTGCTGTTTGCCATAGCTCCAATCCAAGCATTCCATGCCGCATCAAGAAGGCCATTACCTAGTCCAGCCAATACAAAGATAAGGATAAGCACGGGGTAGGGCGGATGCTGTGCAGAGGAGGCATAGGCAATTATATGAAACCCAGATCCCAGAAATGCAACGCCCCGCTGTCCAAAGCGTGCATGTACCCAATTGCTCACTAGAGCAGCAATAGCATACCCGAGACAAGGGGAAAGAAAGACTATGGATACCGTGGCATAGTCTAGTTCGTAGTAATTACAAAGCTTACCGGTAAGTTAGTTTTTGCCAGATGCTAGATCGAGGCAGACTTTTATAGGGGCTCACATACATAAGGGACTAATGCCTGGAAGGTGGACGTATTAGCAGGCTTCTAAACAGCGTTGGGATCTTCCGGGAAACATACACCATACGTTCCATCATTTGCGCCAACAACGATGAAGCTGAAGAAGGTTGCAAGAACCCGCCATTTATTGACATCAGGCTTATTCCACTTTTCTAAGACCAGCTCTGATTCACCCAGTTCACCGTCAACATATCTCGAGGATTCTGGTATCTTATATGTAGCTTCTCTCGGCGCCCTTGCCGATTGCAGCAATGGGGTTGTTGGATCATCTGAAGGGTAGGTACGTGACATCGTGAGCAGTATACTCCCTCTAACATTAGATCAAGAGTATTCAAAATGTGGAAGTAAAGAAACGATCGAGAAGGTGCAAAGAAGTCAAATGGCGGATAAGGTAGTGAAGTAGCATATGCTCAAATAGCCTGCTGTTCTGGAGTGGCGATAGGGGCACTTCTCCGACCACCCCCGTCTCCGATGCCGGCTCCGTCGCCACCAGCAGATAACCTAAATCCAGATTGCCTTTAAACCGTTCCAAGGTGAGGCACACTACAATGGCGTTCATAGGTCAATTTTCCCTGCACATTTCGCGGGCGGCTCACGTGGCGCTGTACTGCCGAAGCCCCCTCTCTTCCTCTCACTTCGTTCGTTTCAGGGCACTGGTGACGCTGTGGTCCTGAAACGATCAAAAGGAGAAAAAAAGTGTCTGCAGAAGACCAAGTCGACCTTGACATATGCTACCACTTATAATCTAGAGCGTAGGCCAAAGCGCAGCCCGTGGCCATGGCTAGATGTGTTTTGGGTTATGGGAACTAGGCATGGCAAAATGAATCAAACCGGAGAATAAAGAATGCTTTAAAAAAGATCTTAACTTTTGCATGTTGTAATGCCTTGAGATATCTTGGTATTACTACCATGTCACCAACTAAGGCGGCCTCTTACAACAGGCTCGATCTTCTTCCATGCACTGTCCATCACCTTGACACACACTTCGCAATTTCATCCACATCCTCCTTTTGAACGATGTACGGTGGTGCGAGAAGGACTTTGTCGCCACTCCAACCATTGGCAGTCCCAATAGCACTGAAGATGCAAATGTCATAGCACTTTTCTAGTCCTTGCACATAGATTTATACTCAGCCCGATGAGTAAAATCTTAGTCGCTTTATCCTTTACGATCTCCACCGACTAAAACACTCCCTGCGCTTGAAGTTGTTCCCCAAGGCCTTTACCTATACTGCGAACATTCTCCACCACGTTATTTTTTTTTTTTTTTTTTTTTTTTTTTAAATGTGACGCGGAGTAGGGAGTGCTACCAGGCATGTTAGTGGCTGAGCCTGCTAGGTTTGTGAGTGAAGCAATATTCCGCTGTCCTCCTTTAGCCCTTTAATGACACGGTCATGAATCAAGAGGGCAGAGAGCTGAGTGTATTCTCGACCAAGAGCCTTTCCCACGGTTTGAATGTTAGGGACAATACCATAGTGCTGCCATGCATGGGACAAAGATATGTATCACCTCCGAAGGATTATAATATGCAACAAGTTGCGAACAGTAGACTTTGTAGCTGTAGCTGAGGTGTTTTACGAATTGTGCATTTGAATGAGATGGGGACAAGGAGTGAGCTTGAAGTATAAACCAGAAGAATGTAGTTCCCGGATCGAGAAAGTCTATGATATTACATAAATCTAGGCCTATCGAAAGGTACGTTGCCTCTCATTTTATCCGCAAGTGGAAATGATCTAATTGTTTATAGGCAGGGATATAACCGAGTGCCCAAATTCAGACAGGAAATCAAATGTTGCCTGATCCCTACCTGCCGAAAACAACGTTTCGTAATGTCATGATAGTTAGACGCAGTAGTATTTTAAGAAATCTCACATCATTTAACAGATGCCATAAAAGGTGTGTATCATAAGGATAAAGCGACTCGGGCCGCAAAATCCAGTTCAGTTTGCGATGCCCAGATATAACGCATTTAATATGGGATCAATTCATCTCCAGCCACTGACATATAACGTTATAAAAACCATGTCAACCTTGGAACCTTCTCATTATCTCTTACATCTGCTCTTCCTGGTTCACTGCCAAGTGTGTGCCAAGCCTCGCTCTTATTTGTTGCTTTACTGGCATCATTCCGATTTGCTAGCCACTTTTGGTTTGGTATTGATTTATTCATCATTGATTCTATTTTGGGTTTAGTGTACCATTTTGTATCCTCTTACTTATTGCACTTTTTCGTTTTACTATTGGCTTCCGCTCGTTCATACGGCTTTCCGGCTTTCCGTTGTCTTCTATTGGTTAGTCTATTACTTGGCCACCCACTATGTCTCTCCACTTCGCAAACCCTATTGCTCTGATGCACCAATACACTTTAAGTATATACCGCGAGGTATACCCGCCGCTGCTCTGAATATCACTCTGCAATAAGGTAGAGCCTTTTTACAGTAGTATTGTTATATACTCTACCTGCTCCCACTAATAATTTCAATCCTCCCTAGCTACTTAGTTCTCAGAGGTTAAGGGTGCTGTACTACCCAATTTTAACTATTTTTAATACTTGTTTGTTACGGAAACACTATAGTCCGCCCGACTTGGCAGTGCGGAGTATCCGACGATCGATTCAACCCCTGAATCCTTAGTTGAACACCTCAATGAGAATATAGGGAACCGCTTAGAAGGCTCAGTTGGTTGAGATTCAGCGATTCGTAGTGTTTCCACTGAATGACATCTACTTCCTATTTAGGCTGGAAGTTGGCCTGTAGCTGATAGAAAAGCTCCCTTCGCATCACTTCCCCTGAATTCCACAACATTATTCAAAGCCCTGCAACGTCCCGAGAGCCGGATGCATCATACTACGTCGGCCGCTAACCTGTATCGAGCTTTATCGGGCTTTATCCCCTAAATTTATTTAATTACCTTCAAAACTCTCCTGAGCCCTTTAACCACCCTAAGAAGCGCTCCCGCCTCCTATGTAACCACTGACACTAGCTTCGTACCCCTCGCCGGCTACTACCACAAAATAGTTCTAGTGCTCTTCACCCCAGTCAAGCAGAGATTCAGACAGCTGCGGTGTCAGCGCTGATAAGAGACTGGCACGATTTCGGATCGGCCAGCACTCACTAAACCCTGCCACAGCGAAATATTCTTGCTCAGTTAGATCCCCTCTCTCAAGGCTTCTTTATATCCAACGAGTATTAAGACATAATGGGTCCGCTAATAGGTCCCGTTACCTATTGCGACTTCTCAGTTTTCCTCGCACCTCCTTCTGATTACTTTTAGAATTTCTATGTAACTTTCCACCATTTTCTCGTTTGGTTTTGGTTTCAGGAACACAGTGTGCGACAGCCCGCGTCACGAGTTCTTTGAGGATGCCAGGTACTTCGCCGGTCCGTCGAAAGCCTACAGAAACTTTTCCGTCGTAGCGTGAAAACTGTCTGGTTTTGACACTATTTTCAGGTGCTGGGATGGCCGCATCGATAATCAGGTTGTCCAGGTGTCTGAAACTGAGCACCAGGAGATCCTACGAATGCCAAACTCCCGCCACAGGAGGTAGAGGGGGCAATCGCATGGTCCAGCTTTTCGCAGCTCTGGTTGATGGCTTTTCGGCTCTTCGTTGGCCCTCGGATTGGCCCACAAAAGTCCCGAAAAAGCGTCCAGCCTTTATTCAGCCTGCGTGGGGAACCAGAACTTGCGAAAGCAGCGAACAAGGTGGGTTTTCGTATTCTGGAGGGCAAGCCCATCGATGGTAACTCGGTCGTACCTGCACTTCGCTGCGTGCTTGAGACCCTCTTCGAGGGTTCTGGAAAAGAAATTAAGATTAACAGCGCTTCAAAGACCGCTTATATAGCGAAGAGATTTCAAGAAATCTTCAGTGGGCCTGCGAGCAATCAGTCTCGAAGGTCTCTGGTGTTGTCGGTAGATCCAGATACCCTGAAACCCAGTTATCGCGCAGGACCACCACTCAGGCAAGAGTATGTTAGGGATCGTGCCTATTTCTTCCTCCAACAAATCTATGGCTCAGATCAAAATGGCTTGCTCTATCCCAGCTCATTCGCAGTGATGCGCGATGTGTTCTCCTTTTTCAGTAGAGAGCCCCTTTTCAACCCTGCTGATAAGCAGAATCTACCTGGATCTCCAGGGTTGCAGCAAGTGATTGAACAGATCCCTCCTTCATCGCCAGGGTTTCAGTTTCCTAGGCGGAGAGAACTATGTTGGGCACACTTAGATAACAAGACAACATCTCAAAGGTCCGTTCAGCTGTGGAGGGAGAAAAGAATCCTTCTCGACTGTCTTCCCGGCCGCCCACTCCTTCGATCTGGCTCCAGCCGTACCCTTTAGGTTTACACGGCCGCGAGATGCATGATGTTGAATCTGTTCCAATGGCAGCTAGTTTTAAAGATGAGATTTACAAGGCCCAAGTGTCTAAATAAAAGAACCCTAATTGCCGTCTATTACGGCGCAATCGGTAAAATGTTCCCTGTATGTTATCGATCAGGGACTCTTAATCATGTTGTCTTCTTTCTTTTCAATTCGAGACAATACTACAAGTTCTATACCGAAGAACAACTGGTGATGCGACTAACTATCAACGATCCTGCCCGAAATTACTACTTTCTCATTCTTGGGGAGGATAAAATACTATCCCCAAAGATTGACGATATGGGCGACTGAGTGCTTAAAAAACGCCTTCTTCTGGTGGGGCAAGGGAAAAACCAGGTAATCCGGAGAAGGATTGCCGGTATATCAAAGGCTGATTTAGAAGATTAAATATTAAAGTATGGCGTTGTTACGGGAAAGCGGCGAGCCATAATAGACCGCAATACTACGGAGCAGCCTCCTTTGACCAGGACTCGGGTAAAGTAGCGGATAATATATTAGGGAGCGCTCCCTTATCACGAACATACATTTAGTTAAATGCTAATAAACTTGTCTCGTTGCTGAGTTCTATTTCTTTGGTATACTCAGATAATGAGCACAAACATCGTGCAACTTCCAGCTTTGGAACTACTTCAGCTCTTTAATGCAACGACCAGGAAAGATGGGAGCCTCGAGATGATGATACAACTCAGAAAGGTAGACGGCGCATCAAAGAAAAGCGAATATCATTTTTTAGGATAATGGAAGAATGAGCTGTAGTCTATTGTGGCATTTAATACACTTTATTGTTATTCCTGTCACCGTGATTGATACTCGACTGGATTGCATCATTAATCCACATAATAATGCTCTAGAGAAACATCATTGAACCAATCCACCTGAATGGAACATATACTATGCGCGAAATTCGGTGAGTTGCGGAGAGGCATGTTATAAACGCTGGGCTAATCACTACTGCATTCTCAAGTATGTTCAAAATTCCTACGGCTTCGTCGAACGGCCACATCCCTTTGGAGTTTTCTGGGTAACAACCTAATTCTTCGTCCAAAGTTTAACTGCGGCCTATTCATCGGAAGATTTCGCCTGGGCTCCTTCTCAAAGCTTTATGAGCATATTTTCGGTGATGAGCGACATGGTCCCGTAGTGGTTAGCTATAATACATAAAGTTGTCTAGGTATCCTTCACATACCAAGCATAGAGCAAAATTGATATAATCCAGTGGCTTCGCTGCGGAAGTTTGGTGGCATATAATGGAAATTTTAAAAGGCGCGTTAAAGTTAGCTTCTCATTAAGATAGAGGCCGTGCTTTATAGCCCGATGAAGAAGATGTGATAACCAAGCCTTAATGAATTGAGATTTTGTAGGTGGTAAGGAGCAATTTGTTCCCAATCGTTATTCATGCTGTCCATAGAATCCAGGTCAAATATTTTCTTAAACTATATTAGGGACAGCCACTTATCTCTATCTAGAAGAAAAACGAGGTGCTATATTAGTGACTTAGAGAATACTTGCCGACCAAGAGACTCACTTTGATACTGAATGTATATCTGGCTGACATTCAGCGTGGAGGGATATATATGTGTTGTTCCTTGCCTTTATATAGTGTAGGGGAGTTCTGGTGGAAGGATTTTTAAAGAAAAAAAAAAAAAAATACTATAAACTTACATTGTATTATCTAATGAGCCTTGTTAAATATATGAATGGGGGTGGTGCACTTAAGTCTTATGATGATGTTTATAATATAATTTATGAAGGAATCTATGCTAAGGAGCAGGTAAGGCTCGTAAAGTAGAAATGGCGAGATAGTAATCCTTTAACAACTAACAATCCCTCCCTATAAATATTAATCCTTTAACTACACAGTCTTTTTATACTTCAATAGAAGTAATTATAGTAGTAGCCATGCCGTTGCCTTCTAATAGCTATAGTCCTAATTGCCTTAAGTTTCCTGGCCTTCGAGACGAGGCAGTCAAGACTTATGGTAAGTGGCAGGAGGCGAATATTACCGATGATATTCTTAAAGGAACTCTTAAAAAGTATGCAATGTGGCTCTAGAAAACGGTCTCGATCCTGAGTAGGTCTACAATAGTAGTTAACGCTCAGACTTCTTTATCAAAAACATAGCACGGCGTTTTGTTAGCGACATAACTAAATAGCTCAAACAACGTGTAGAAATTTTAGACGGGAGTATTTTATCGGAATCATATACTGAGGCAGATTCTTTTTTTTTTTTTTTTTGCGTAATCTTGTTGTTATAGCCGACTGTACTTATTTGTCCAGTCCTCTGTTTTTTCGTGTTGGCACTTGGAGGAAATCGATCTGTAGTTCGCATGTAATAACAGGCAAGCCTGATTCTTGCACTGTATTTGTGAATCGTCATTGAGACATCCATTTACTAACCATATATTATTCAAGGTTAAACTTCTAAAAGGTTCTTGCTACTCTGCATATAAGCATGTCAGGCCATACAACTAGATACAGTGGTGGCTACGTAATGTCAGCCATAGTTTCATATATTGGAAGCTACAGAGACATACAACTGAAAATAAAATAATAACTTTTAACTATAACCTCTGCATTTGCATTACAGCATAGGAAAACCTACGACTGATAGGGAAAACCTATACCAAGGCATATCTTGCAGTAACAAGTGTAAAACATAAAGAGATCATGAAAACACCATTAAAGCTAAAAGGATTTTTTTTTTTGGCTTTCCGCACATATACTCCTGAGGATTTCGTATCGAGACAATTATGATCCACGAGTATTGTGACTGTTCTATTCAGATAGCATATTGAAACCCATGAGAATCTTACTCCGCGTAACATTTGATGGATCTAGGTCTTTCCGGGTCACGCAAGGGGTGGCATCCTTTTCCTAATGTATTGGGGGTTGAAGGGCCCCAGCAGTCACCTTCATACTTATAGAAAACGCAGGTACTGCCCTTATGGAGATAGAGAGATCTAGCATGCGTACGTTAGTAAAATACCGGTATGGGGATAATAAAGTAGAACGTCTGTCCATACCGTACAACATTGGTGTTAAAGCATTGCCCATTTCTGAAGGGCTGGATAATTTCGCGACAGTTTTCATCGTGACAGCCGAATCCCTGGTTTTAATTAGGTCTTTCTCCAACAGCATTTGCTCGTGAATATATTGAAAACTCATACAATAGTCTGAGCCACCGCCATGGCAGAGGGAAGGATCAGAAGCGTCAAGGCCTTGAAAAAATACATGTTGGGTCTGCTGGGCTTGCAGGTAAATGATGTTGGGAAGATATTGAGAAACAGGATGCTGGAGTGCTCTAGCTAAAACTCACTTGAAGACAGAGGGAAGACATAACCAACTAGATATAGGAACGTCCAAAACTCCTTGGCCTCATTAATCCTACGTGATATCATATCGGTGACAACTATATGACGTGAAACATATTTTTATCCTATATTACGTAGAAGACCTGGCCCAGTTTCATGCTTAACATTCCATTAGTCTCTAAGAAGGCCAAGAAGGTTCATTGCCTAAAAATCTTGAGTAATTAGTACATAGGTAAAGTTAGCGTTATGCAAGGACTAGTCATACACTCCCCCGAATGCCTCACTGAACTTCTCTTGAAAAATGCACCATCTACGTACTTAATTAGTTGGAGCTCCCTTAATAGCATCCACAGAATGTTGGTCCCACTTGCTGCGGCCCTTAGCGAGCCATTCGTTTCCGCTGGATGACCGCAACAATACGCAGGGCTCCACTTCTCTTCCAGTTGTTCACGGCCTGCGTCACTTTTTACTAATGCCTAGGTGCTAATGCTCTATTATACTCACGTTGCTCCTTTAGCACTATTTATGGGTAAACATTTAATTCATTTCCATATCTAAACTCCCACTCGTCCACTAAAGGGATTACATACTTGTGTCCATGTCAGTATTTCCTACAATCTCTGCCCACATGCATTATCTGTCACAGCTAGAGAAACCCACGTCTATGGCTACTTATTAGACCTTCTTTCGCTAGAGGGCTTACGGATGGATAATATACTCCATATAGTCAAAATTATATAGTCTCATAGAAAACTATGTGAAACTGAGAATTTCTAAGCTTATCTATACTGTATAGAGATGGTTGGTATACAGATAGTTGGCACAAAAAAAAAAAAACAAGGCGTAGGTCGATTGACAGGTCAGTTATTCAGTTGGTAGGCTATCTCCCCGGCCACAGCCGGGGGGTTGCGTCTACCGCATTTGATCCTGATGTCAAACTAACCTCAAACCTACAAAGATACAAGGTTGGTCTGAGAAGAACGAGGCAGAGTAGCGACGCGCTAGACTACAAACAAATTAATTTCCTTCCCAGATTAGTGCCCAAAGTGGAATATTTACTGGTTGAGCTTAATTGCTGGGTAGGATTTTGAGCATATGGGATCGAGGGAACCAGCCATTACCGATATCGACAACTAGGTCATTTCAACACGCTAAAATAATAGTCACCACTGCAAACGTCATCACCAAGTGAGCACTACGCAAACCCTGACGGCACCTCTTGCCTCACCGTACGTAGTACTCCCTCTACACGGCTTTCTGGGCACCTCCCGTGTTCACCGGCCCAGGATCCCTCCCTTCACGCTAGTCGCCGCGATTCCGTACGATTGATTTATCTTCTCGGTGGTCGTAGGTGACCTGGACCCTCGTACACTGGTGTGAATGTTCTTCTGGCAACGGCCGCCACTTCCGGCGCCTGTTTCGTGACCCCGTCGCTGCAGAATCCACCGCTTGAACGTACACCGCAGAGGTATATACTTTTGCACGTATCTCCACTGTAATATCTAATTTAATAGCCTCCTAGCTATGTCTTTAGCCCCTCTCTGCAGCTAGAATCCCACCTAGGACTATCAAATACTTATTATTATATTCTTGCTTAATATAAGTGCTGTGTGCGCGTATTTGCTGTTTATAATTTGCAAGCAATACATTCTCTATAACTCTCTGTTGTAAATTGAGGCTCGATCAAGCAAACGATGGAGCTTCATATACGGAATATATTTAATATCAAATTGATTTTCGATCAATCTGATGTCTAGCTTGTATATAAAACCCTAAGTCTATAGATAAGAATATGAATAACAAACAAGCTTCCTCTGAATTACAGCACTATCTTATACTCTTTAGCAAGTTAATTAATAGTGTTCTACTTTAGAGGAAGATTGAATTGTTATTGACAACTATTGTATTACAAATGAGAGGGGTAGATGCTACCCTGGACCAAGGTACAAATATATGGAAAATGAAGCAAGAAGAAGGTTTAAATCATGACTGGGCATTAAGGGCCTGGTCCCTCAAACTCAATTAAAACAGTCTCGCGCAAAAATGTGTAAGCCCTAAACTTACCCGGAGTCTCAACACAAATAGGCCAGGACCAACGCTAACGTTAACACGTATGTACTAATGACCTCTTCACTTGCCAAGCAGCCCGTTCAAATGCAACAGAATGACCTCACTACTGACTATAAGAAATCAGTATCCATGAAATCCAGGGAGCTACCTAATTACGTTGTCAGGCTGATAAATAACAGCCCATGTCGTCATATTCCGGATTAGCGCACCCATATATGGACACCGTAGAACAGTAAAGCCTAGCATATATAACTAGGCTTCCTACCCAGACGTTCAGTTAAGTCGCCCTATATTTCGTACATTAACAATCAGAATTAGTCAGCTGTACGATACTGCCCAGGTAATTCATCTACAAAGCATACTTATGTGAGCTGCAAATATTTTGACACGTGGATCCTTGGCTAATTTGCAAATTCAGTAATTATTATATCCTTCTGCCTTCCCGGGACTAAGGACCTATTAAGTTTGAAGCTTGCTAAAATATGAGCGCTCAAGGTGCGTAGCGTTTGTTTCGTTAATACTTGTCTTACAAAAGTTCAGGTTAAGTCTGGGGTGCTGAGCATGGCGTGGTCTCAAACGTTGAATCAGGCATGGGGCGTATTACTCGGTATCACGACGGAAGACCCACGCGGTTTACTTTCAAGAAACCGTTTGATCAAACACCACATGTCCAGATCACTCCCGACTTTGGTCAGGATGTCTCAAGGTCATTCCACCAGTTCTGGCTCTATTTGCTAAGCAATGGGGGGCCAGTTGTTGATAAAGAAGGGTTCAGTTTAGGAGTGTACTGCAACACAGGGCAATCTGTTCAATTCAGATATTTTGCAGTGGATATATATGAACTTCCTTAGGAGTTGGCATGGCCAACCCACTAGCTGCTCTCTAATGTTAGCTCTGACCAGATACTTAAGATAACTTAATTCTCAGTTATGTAAACTTATAAGGGATAGACCAGCCCCTCTTACAGTAAACATATAAAATAAAAATAATAATATAAGTACTTAAACAAGTATAGAAAAAGGAGGTGAAAATGGAGATGAATAGGCAAGAAACGCTCTGCAATTATGGATTCGCATATACTGCAATTTATTTGCATACGTTCATGGACTCCACGGTGCTATAATTAGTTCCGTATGGCTTCGCTGCATGTTTGTGTTAATGCTATAATTGTCAATACTATGGCTACATAGGATGCATTCCAACCCAACTGCCTGCACACAACTGCGTGGAAGGCTATTAGACTAGGGACTACCTATGCAAGAAGGATAATCTACGGAGTAGTAATTTTGTTAACCGTGGGGATACACACGCCGTATGGTTTAAATGCCGTGCTAGGCACTACGAGCATGTTGAGTACGGAGCGTGCAGTAGATGGTCGCCACAAGACCAATTGGGCGCCAAGTGCCCACGCTAACTTTAAACTAAAACAAAATAAATTGAATTTGATCTCCAATACACGTCACGCAGTCCGTCGGATCTGTAGAAGCAATGGCATAGTAGAGAATGGCAGACATTGACCAGACGGTAGTAAACGTGATCTGTGGAAGAAATGTATGAACAAGAAAGCGCAACGGATTCGGGATTTACACTTAAAAATTCCCCCATTCAACGGATCAGTCTTCAAACCTATCCGCAGCTGCCCTTTCCGCAGCGGCGGGCACCTTCTGAACTTCTTCCGTCACAGTATACTCGTCAACAGGGCTGGTATCCGGCGAAACAGCAGTGGACAACGTCTGCACCTCTTCCATCGCCGTGCGCTCTTCGACAGGCATTGTATCTGAAGGAGCGGCGGCCAACAACTTCGTCGCTGTACACTGTTTGAAATGATTCCGTGGGCTCCTGGGTAGGCGTGGTCTTCCGTGCCGCGGTCCATGACGCCGTATCAATTTCCATCATGATAGACTGGTTGGCAGTAGTAGGCGTTATAGAGATGATTTAAAGAATATTTTAAACTGTGCTTCGTATAAAGAACATTAGCAGATGAAATTAAAGCTCTCCTTTTGGTTGCTATTTGAATCCGAGGGGAGATTTCTGAAGGAAGTCACATAAACCTCGACTTGTTGGCTGCACCCACACCCGACTGGAACTCAGTTGCTCAGTAGATTGGGGTGGGCACCTTCTCAAGAGTCTAGATGACTTAAGTACCGTTACCCGGTCCTGTTGTGGAAGCGCAACGTGCGTTGCGGATAGTCCAGTTTCAGTATTTCATCAAGGTAGCAGTGCTCTACCTAGCAGACTGTTCTACCATGTGGGCGTGCAGCTGGCGAGTAACAAGCCACGGCATGTCTTCTCATCGAAAAGACTGGGGTCACTAGGTGACTAGGCAGGCGACTTGACCGTTGGACGTTTCACTGTTCCAAATCCCCTCTTGAGACATTTGACATTCCGCAGGAGGAGAGTGAGAGATCGTCCTGAGAGGATCCCATACGAAGTGCGAATTGAGGAGTTTAAACTGTGCTTGCGCCTGGAAGACAACCAGTTGTTTCATTCAGTATTATGGCTCGTAAGACCTTCCCTCGCCTCTTATTCTTTGCTGCTAGCTTTTGCCATGAGAGGTTCACTAGTTAGGAGAAGACGAGGTATACTACAGCCTATTACGTTGTTGAACCTCATACTATCTAAACATTTATGTGACATTGTTTGCTGCACCCCATTGATCCTCAAGCTGTCGCATAAAACTTCCTTGCAAGAAGGAAAACTTTTCAAGACTGAAGAAGGTCTTGGTAGTCAATATATGTACATCTCTGAAATATTGGCAACTATGAAAGCAACATGACATATGTGGGTAATGGGGCATCTCGACGATGTAGAATATACAAATGTCGGCAAGGACGTAAAAGGTCAAAGTCATCGTGAAGACATCTTTAGTACAGTTATAGGTGCAAATTAGGAGATCGATTTCTTGTGAAGTGTAAGGAGTATTTCGTCGCACGAAATCAGCAGCGCCCGCATTTATCTAATAAAATCCATTAGATTGCTGACAGGAATAATAAGATGATGGCTAAATACGCCTCCTTCTCGTAGGAGGCATTTATGAATTGACTTTGGTTCTCAGTTGCGTGGTGCGAGGCGCACACCTGTAAGGTTGGTGTCTGTGGAGTTCATTCTAGGAATAGTTCGACAACGCTTGTGATGAGATATTGACATAGTTGATAGCTTCAAGCGGGGAGGGATATTAGACTTGGCTTATGGAAGAAAGAGAGGATGAAGGAGGCGGGAGATTTTTACAAGCGAAGAAACGGGATATGTTGAATAACGATGAAAGGGAAAAGAATAATAGAATCAACTTAGAGGAGCCAGTGGGCTTAAAATGACAGAATGCGCATAAATATGATAGATTCCAGTTTTCTGACCAGGGAGGGGATAGATGAAGAAGTAGGAAGAAGTTTATTCAACTGCGCTGTATTTAAGTCAATGAATAAAGGCAGGACTCGTGATTGTGTTTGCTTCATCAAAAGGCGACAGAATAGAGTCGACAGAATAGAGTCAAAGATCAGCGAATGATAAGAGCCTTGGAATAGGAATTAATGGTGATGAATGAAAGATATAAATCATTCAATAAATAGGGTATACCTGTTGGTGGCTTTTAGCGTCTTCTGCATTAGCGAAGATACCCCCATTAACCGCGTAGGATATCTGGAAACGTAATAGAATGGTTTGAGGATTGTCATTTATCACTGCTCCCCATCACTGATGGATGAACTTCACTACTACAACTAACTATTAGATATGCCTTGACCAGTATCTATTTTACATCCTTATCATACAATATCGCCTGTCTGAGCCCTACTCTCTATTTTCTATTATCTACACCAACGACCTAACATAAATTATCAGTCAACTTAGATATCAGAGCATATCTGTCTCTCTTAATCTGTCCAAGCACTTTCTCCAGACAGCCTGCGAATTAATGAGATTTGTGGTTCTGCATAACGAGAGGAAGCTTCGGACAACAGTCGCGTCGAAACAATGGTTCTAGCAATAAGAACAGCTCTTTATCGGATGGCAGGCTCGTATGTGAGAATCTTAGGAGGATTCTTCTCCGTTTTCGGGTATTAGTATTCTCCGTTTCATCGCTGTATTTCCTCCAAAACACTCCTTGCCGACAATTCCTTACGGAGAGGCTATCGACAAGGTTAATCACATCGCCATCTTCAGGATGGATGGACGTCAGTGAGAGGGTCAGTAATTGGCTTGAATACTGTGCAATTACCTGACGATACGCCATGTTCTCTGCTATACGAGGATATCCAGTAAATCAAACTGCGTTCATCGGGCCCAATGAACGAGCTCATCAAGAGGATACAACGTAGGTCTTAACACGGTAACTGGTGATATGGTCTACCCATGATCGTGATCGAGCCACCGAGGAACCAGAGCTTCCTATAAATATCTAGGAGGCTATCACTCTGTGCCAACACTTCGTCGACCAGTACATCGAATACCGATCTGCGCTAACGGGCCTCATTTTTAGCCCAGTGGAATTTTATTGATACCTTTTGTCCCCTATTTTAGCTATCAACCCACAGATAAAGATTATGTCTTAGATTCCGTGAAATACCTGTAGAATTTACACCCTTTGCAATCATGTATTTTTCTTTATATTGCTCCGCTTCACTGCTTTTAATTGCTTCATCTCATGTCCTATGCATCCAACGGACATAGCGGAACTACTGGGCCAAGATTACCTTACCATGTCCAGTGGCTGGCTGGTGATCTTCGGTCCCTCCACTCTGGACTGTTGAAACTCGCCGGGCTTTCCGAGGCTATAACCAGAACGCGGAATGCACCAATAACGACTCGGCTGAGAAAGCGATATGGATCAAGAGTCCGTTGAGGACATCTTTGCCTATGTCTGTGAATATCTCTACATGGGGATTATTCCGTCCCCTCACCACGCGACTTTGCCCTTCCGTGCTTCAATGAAAGGAGCCCACGGTTTACTGAATCTGACAATGGTGTCCATTTAAAGGGAAATATGTTTAAAAGTTTGCAATCTGTCCAACAGCTTTCAGATTATATTGTAAGGGGAATAGATCCGCAGCCCTCTCTTCCGTCTAATGGAGGCAAATATCACTATTCCTATAAATGGGACCACAGTGAGACTCTACTTGCCCATGTCCATCTCAACCATTTTGCCGTTCAATACGAGCTAAAGGAATAGTGTGATATATGCCTCTACAAGTTATTGCACAGGAATCGTGAATTCCCTCTCCACAAACCCCAAGCCGGAGATATCACTCAGCTAATACGGCTCGTCTTCCGAGACGAGCTAGGAGACCCTAGCAATGCCAGCGTTATTCGGGTCTAGTGCTTCATTTAGCGACACGACATGTGATGTTTTTTTGCGTCTCAAAGAATTTCGACAGATTTTACAGGAGATACATCTATTCTGCCAGCTCTTATTAATAAGCTGTGTGAATCTCTCTATTTCTTACTTTGCTAATTACGAGAGCGGCATTTCCATACTTATGGCAGTTTAATACGGTGCATATTGCTCTGGCAGATGGGGCGAAAAGTTAGGTCCGTGGCATTGTTATTAGCCTCTCTTATATTAGGTACTGCGCGGCATTTTACTAAGATCGGGGTGACGATTAAGCTTGAAAGGTTATCACGATAGCAGGGTTTATTACAAAAGCTTAATCGAAAAAATCGTTCCCAAGTTCTGCGAACGTAGCCACAGGGGCATAGTTACCATCGAATGGCCTCAGGAAGAAAACACTGAATATTCTGCCATACACAATATATTTAGTTGTCTTTTTAGAAGTTTGACTCACGCTATAAGGAGCCAGATAAGAAAAACCTCATTGGACCAGTATCTACTATAAACTCGTTTCTGTGCACAATTAGAAAGTATATCACTCCCTCAATGTAAAATTTTATGTGAGTGAGAGTCCAATTATAATAAATATCGGGATTCGGGATCCAATAACTCCTAGCACCTTGGCGAGCGCTCAGCGTCGCCCCTGAATAGTTTCCATTTCTTTAGATAGGAGAGAGCGCCTCTACCATGGTAGTCGAAATAGTTGATTGTTGTTACTATCGTGAAAGAGACCCTAAAGTAGGCTACTAGAGTGCAGCTGGTACAGTGTTCTTCTGCGCACCATTCCTTCCCTTGAGCGAATAATCATAACAAAGCATGCTCAGACCATTTCCCAACTTTAATTATAAGCAATAGATCTTGCCCACCTCAAAGTCTACTGTGTCTATCCAAGTTATCCCAATGGCCAAAATGAGGACAGTCAATACATGTAATTTCAGCGAGGAGATTCCAAGGAAAAGGGCCGAAAAGCAACGTGCACACTATAAGGAGAACATACAAGACTTGGAAAAGGCAATGTTGAGCCAACGGGCACACCAATTCACTCAATTGGATTTTATAATACCAAGCTTGTTAAAATTAGTGGAACTGATTCCAGTTTACACAAATTCTCTCCGGAATTGCTAACAAACCGTTCTCCGTTCTTATCGCAAGCCATTAAGGCCACCCTGAAAACTTTTTATATCTTCTGCCGGAAGAACTGTCCCCTGTGACTTGCCTGTTTCAGCATATAAATTGCTACTAGTCCTAAGCACCACGTAGAGGTGCAAGTCATGCTTATGCGTTATACACAGGACCCGTACAACTAGGCATGCTGGTACAAGTGCCGGTGCTTGTGTATGTACGTAAAAAGTAATACGTACCTATAGAAGAATAGGATGATCTTCATCCCCCTCCTCCCCCTCACCGTCGTCCATTAGAGTAATCGGATTCTCCTGTTCACCTTCTTCAGCGTCTAAATTAATTGGATGCTGCTAAGAGGAACCAATTGCCTGCTGATGCCCTTCTTCAGTACTCAGGCCAAGAGCCCTCCTTTGTAGCCCACCCGTTGGGTATACTACGGGCCGCCAGTGCTCATCCGTATGGTGCAATGGGCAGCCAGATCCAGCTATTTCCAGTTGGCGCATGCACCGCCGAATACGCCTGGTACACGGGAACATTCGGTAAACAGACGCATACTTTGAGGAGTGCAGCATCTCTCACAACGCACTAATAGTATCGCCCACACGATTAAATAAGCAAGACATTAATATGCAACAGACGATGCTGCACAAGTTGACAAGGAGTTATCCTGCTGCAAATAGTTTGACAGAAACTAGTTTGTACTTTTATCAGTGAGCTAAGACCGGCCCGCAGGTGAAAATTTCTACTGTACATGATAAAGCCGCATCGATAATGCATAGTCCTTCTCAAGTAAAGAAGAATCGAAGATCACTCTTGCCCCAATCCCCCCTGAAACTTCTTGGTCTCATCCGGAGTCTGTAACCAACCAGGTTTACGTCTACAGTAGAGCTCCATCTGCGGCTTCCACTCTTGAACTGACCCCCCATCCATCGTGCCCGTGGTAATAACAACCAGGTCAGGGTACTCTGTTTGATTCTGCAGCATGATAGGCGACCCACACTGGCCACAGAACGAGCGTTCCAGCGTCGCTGGGGAATCCGATGAAGTAGCTTGATATGATCGGAGGGTGTCACCCTTTGTAATTGTCAAGGCCTGTATATCGAATGAGATATGACCAAGAAAACAAAATGAGACTAGATACGATAATAGTAGATAACGGTGATCATACATCTTTCTTGTACCAGCTGTTTGCCATACTGAGCGTACCTGACGCCTTGCGGCAATGGTTGCAGAAGCATAGCACTTTGTTGAAGGGGTCTCCGCGCAGTTCATATCGAACTGCCTTGCAGAGACAGGATCCTTTGATGCTGATATTGTCTGTCATTTTCAAGGAATTGTTTCTTTCTTTTTGTTCTTTCCCTCTTCTTCGCCTTCGGCGACTTTCGGCGACTCCAAATAGTCCCAGTTACATCAGGCAGCAATCCGAGCCTAACTAGGCCACCAGGCATTGTGTCCCCGCTCGCTCGTTGTCCTATCCAATTAGATTGGAATACTCGTTAAGAACGTGCGTAGGCGGTCAGCCATGAGAACAATCGTGGCTGTATCCTATTCCTCGCTACGTAGTTAAGTGTCGGCCAGCTGAATACGCGTCTGAGCTAGTATCATCAATTTTATGAATAATAATGGGTCTTCATTGAAAAGTAAGGTCTCGAGCTATCTATCTAGGAGAACTGAATAAAAAGGTGAAAAAAATGGAGTAAAGTCGGACCCAGCGGCTGCTGAATACTGTGTAATATTGTCCCACTCTGGCATGAAGCAAACTGCATTATATATTATGAGTTTACATGAACAGTTAACGGCACTTCACACTCCTAGCCATTAGTTGACTGGTTTCGGACTTCAAGAGCGACCTTCAGCAGGGGAAGCCTCCCGGCTGTGCCAACAGCTTCGGGCGACATGAAACAGCAGAGCAGGACCTCAGAAGGCATTATATGACCATGTGTGATAGGTAGAGACGGTTTGTTCCAAGCCACGAAGATGCCACTATTAAGTACTGGAAATATGAGCTGAAGGCTTCGTGGAATCAATTGCCGTATGGGGGTCAAGTCTACTGCCATACAGTAAGGCTGTCAGCCTCGGGACACTTCTAACCACCCTCTGGCAAGAATCTAGCCAGCGACTTGCCCGTCAACCAGGAAGTTAGATTTCTGCAATCTTCCAGAGGCGGGAATTGTCACGCGACAAACAAGGGAGCGATCGTTGCCGTTGCTAGTGAGATGGTTATGGACTATTATAGCTTTCATGCGCTACCCGACAAGCCGGCATTTGTCAAGCATGATCTAAGCATCCCATTAGATAAGATCGGAGTAACAATCAGAGACGACCGATCAAACAGCCACTGACAGATTGGGCCCTAAAGATTGCCTAGCATCGACTAGGGGCCAAAGAAAACTTTGGGAATGTGGTTCCTTTGGTATATTTCTGCCTAATATATCGTAATAGCAATCACTTTACGTTACTCGAGATAAACGAACGAGAACGAGCGATACGCCACTATGATCCAATGGCTGAGTCTGATACCATCCATTGCGTTAAAGAGACGCGGATGTCACCATTAGTCAAGGAGGAATTTGGTGGTCCGAAATTCCCTACCAGGAAGCCGTACGTAGTGGTCTCTAGCTTCCACCAACACCGGCCTGAAGACTAATAATCAAAGCCCACTCCACCGCAGAAAGACAGTTGGAGTTGTGGCATTAGGGCGGTCTGGAATTTCCGACGTTTGTTCAATAGCCTTCCGACTGGGACATGGGACACCATGCTGAGCTCAGAGCGAATGACACTGGAGGTAGTGGAAGGCTTAGACATCCTCGTGATCAACCCATATGAGAAGATATCAAAGATAGTATACAACAGCGCGCAGCTGAGAAGAACTCCAGCCCTCGGAGAAGGCATTGACGGCATCAAAGTGGACAACGGATATCTGTATTTCACGAATACGTCTCAGATGTATTTTGGACGTTCACCAATCGACCAATCGAATGGAGCGTCCAAGGTGAGATCGAAGTTTTATTCAACTCTTCCAATTCCCTGGACGACTTTATGTTCCACCCGAATGGATCCGCATATCTTACTCGTTCCACCGTCGGGCTGGCGGTTGCACATCCTCCTGATTACTCGCATACCACTGCCATCTTGACCATAAATGGTTCTACTGTCCCGGGCTGGATAGCCGCAGAAACTATACGCGTCCAGCGCAGGAGACGTTTTTCCTTTTCCTGAGGGAAATTTTGTTCACAGTGCGACGACTAGCTAGGTACATATTTATTCTTCTGTGTGGGAGTAGGTGAAGTTCTCGTGGTTTTATTTCTGATCAATACAGCAGCATATGTTTAGCCATATCTATTAAGCAGAACATAGTGTACAGATTTTGGTGATAATGGCAGATAGTTTCTGCCATTAGGTAAATATTTTTGATTCTTGGTATCTAGCTATAATATTACTGTTTGGTTTTGTATATATTTGAGATGATAAATGGGTATAGACAGCATTTAATTCTTAGAAATGGTAGTCATAAATATGTATATCAGCATGGTATTGAAAGCTAGAGTAAAAGAAGCTATGTCAAGTTAGCTTTGCTGCTCAGAGGTAAATCAGATTAAAAATACTCATATAGATCCAGTCAAGAATGATTGGGTATTCATTTGACTATTTCCTAATTGGGCAGTAGGTGGACCTCATAATCGAAAGCGTAATGCATTTTGTGAGCATATAAAGTTGAAATAGATAGAATCTAACCAATAATATTCCTAATATTCTTAGTTCGAAGTAAAGATCTTCACTTAGTGTAATATTAGGCTTGCTTCAGGATAAGTAGGGGGATAAATTAGGTTTCCTTAATGGTCTAGGTGCTCTTGAGGCAGATAAAGTTTATAGTATCTTGCTTGAGTGAAATTATGCCGGTATATCATTGATTGTTTTATCTTTTGCCTGATTGCCGCCCATATGATCTATATTTATCGTTTTAATGTTGCAAATTTGAAACAGCCCAGTGAGGACGCTCATTATGTTGACTACATTTCTGCAAACTGTTCTGGATCTACTCGACACAACCCCTCTATTTTCTATTTTATTTTATTTTTCATCATGGCCCTCCTTACACTGCCACTAGAGCTACTAGAACTCATCACCGACAATTTAACCTCGCTCGAGGACATTAATTCACTAGTCCGCACCAACCGGCGTCTGTACGGACTCTTTAACGACCGTCTCTACCGCCACGACGTCCACTTCTTCAAATCGTCCGCTCTGCTCTGGGCTTCCGAGAAAGGCCAATTGCAGACCGCCAAAGCCTCCTTGCAAGCTGGAGCAGACGCCAATTCCCCTGATGCTGACGGGAATACACCACTGTTTCTCGCGACTTGCACCGGACACTCCCGAATAGTGCAGCTCCTACTAGACAATACTGAGGTGGAACCGAACTGGGAACACCATTTCTACCATAGAAGCATTCTGGGATACGCCTCCATATTTGGATACACCAGCGTAGTCAAGATCTTGCTCGATCAACACAAAAACCGTATTAGTCTCGAGTCCAAAGACAGAGCGGGACAGTCCGCATTGTCGCTGGCCGCGCAGCATGGGCACATCGAAATCGTGAGGCTCCTACTCGCCCAGGATGGCGTGGATCCCAACTCCGGTGACATGTACGATCGCGGCCCCTTGTCGCTAGCTGCGTGGTACGGCCACGAGCAGATCGTACAGGTGCTTCTTCGCGTTCAGGGCATCAACGCACACGCTAGAGATGCTCATGGGCTAACTCCGTTGGCACTGGCTGCATGGAACGGTCAGGCAGCGGTGGTAGAGCTCCTGGTGCAACAACCTGGTGTCGACGTCAATTCACATGATATTTTCAATCAGTCAGTTTTAATGCTGGCCGTGCGTCGGGGTCAGGCCAACGTGATCCAGCTCCTACTAGATCATGGGGCGGATCCTAATGCACAGGATGTGAACGGACGCTCCAATTTGTCCATGGCTGCGCTCTATGGGCACGAGAGTGTCGCTCATCTCTTTTTGTCAAATCCGGAATGGAAGGTCGAGGCGGATGTGGAAGATGTGCATGGAGTGACACCATTAGAGGTCGCGACACGGTGTTGTCATACCGATATGGCTGCCGTACTCTCTTCGGGGTTTGAGCTGGAGTTGTAAGAGAAGACAGCCGCATTCCTTTCTCGGCAGTTTGAGTTGAGAGTCTGGTGTTGTGTACTAGTTAGCGAGGCACTAGAGAATGACTAAGCCCCCGCCATCATCTTACGAAGATTCTTCGAGCTGACAAGTTCTCCTGACCAATTCCTGAATACATTCTGTTCAGATGAGTCCACTTCCCCCTGGATACACCCTCCGTGAAGGCTACCCCTCCGTAGCCAGCTATCTCCATCTCCGCGCCGCGTCGGGTCTCAGTCCACGAAATGAACCCCAAGCAGCCGCTTCAATAGCGGGCAGCTGGTACGGATGCTACATCACCTACGCCGACAAAGACACTGCGGATGAGGTGGCGATTGGAATGGGACGCATCGTCGGCGACGGAGGATGGTATTTCCATATCGCCGACATGGCGGTTTTACCCGACCACCAACGGAAGGGTCTCGGCGACGTGATTTTGAAGAATCTCTTGGATAGAATCCGATCGGTTGCTCCTGGGGTGAAAGGCCTGAAAGATGGACTGGTGGATGCTGATGATGAGCGGTTTCTTCCGTATGTGAACTTGATGGCGGACGAGCCGGGTCGGAAGTTGTATCTCCGCAATGGGTTTGATTATTCGGCGCCAAGGTCGTTGGGGATGGTGCTGAACTGGGAGGATGTGCTGGGTGGGGATGTTTAGCTATGGGTGTACATTGCATGCATGGCGCTGGTTAGATCATTGTCTTTGTCCACGTTTATGTCGCTAATCAGGTCTATTCATCCATCTTTTGGCACAACGCCTCCATCCGTCCCACAAGTCCATCATTAACTGACATTGATCAATAATGATCATTTCAGTAAGTTTGTACCTTAAAATACCGAGTTCATATCTGGTCCATAAGGTCGGTTGGCAAGAGACCTCATCACTGCTCGCTTGCAGGCCATCGTAATTAACTCATAGGTCGTAAAGCGTAAAATCGAACCGGCAAGAGTTCCAATCGTTTCGGAAAACCCGACTGAAGTTCCGTCGCAATCAAGTCCATCCCTGCCTCCGCGAACAGCGTCAAGAACTTCTCATGCGTTCTCGTTACCGCGCTATCCTCCTCATCGTAGATATCCTCAACAAATCCCTTACTTGTATTATTCTCTTTGAAAACGACAAGCCCATCTTCAGTCAAACAGTCTCGACATCGTATCATAAACTCGACCAACTGCCGATCTGTCAGATGCCCGACACACCACTGCACCCAGATCAGATCGTATCGTTTCTCTGGATGCCAATCCTCCAAACCAACATTGTAGATGTCTCCACCAACACCGTTTGAGTTCAGTCGTGTATCGCGTAGAACCTGAGCAAATTTCTCTACCGGCTCAACGGCGTCGACAACCTCGCACACTTGGCTGAGAACCCCGTTCGTCACGCGTCCGATCCCCGCGCCGCAGTCGACCCCAAGCCGAAGCTTTTTTTCGACGTCGTTCCCTCGTAGTCGACGAACCTTCGTGAGAAAGCTCTTAGATCCTCGCAGGTCAATGCGCGACACCGGAAACCCCCCGGTCATGCCACCAACGGTCGCGGGTACATCATTCCAGTATTGGAGGCCTAAAGAGCGGTTTATGTTGGAATCAGCTGGTGCAGCCATCCCATCTTGGTTGGTTTGATTGGGGTTCATGGCAAAGAAAGGGATGACATTTGTTTGTTGATTAATTGTAGCTTGCTGGAATGGTGATGTCCCGCTGGTGCATGTGATTAAGAACTAAACAGGAAAGGCTGGTGCAACTTACAGTTATTAACACGTGATTTACAATTCGAAAGTAAGGAAATTCTGGTGCAAAATCAAGCCTTATCAGCACGGTGACCATGACTGTATATAGAATTCTTTTATAAGAACAACACTAAAATATTACTTGTTTTATATTTATTACTATTATTCTATCCATATTTTGTGAAGAATACTATAATCAGGTAGATACCAAAGCATAGCATATTAAGACTAGAGTGGTCATCGTATCGATTTTATCCTTTTGTGATGAATCTACTACTAGGCTGGGTAGATTAACCGGTCAGCTAGGTAAGATAGTAGAAGAGAATATCACTATATCTTATATCAAGATATATTAAAAAACAAATCCTTGATCTCTTTTTCTTTGTATAGATCAAGATAATATATAGAACGCCCATAGATAAGATAACGATACAGTTAATGAGATCATGACAATACATCAACGCGTCATTAAGATAAGATACTACCATAGCTTTGCATCACTGTATACTCAACTTATCGATAAGGATTCAGTACCCGAGCTTGGCCGATTCTCGACCTATCCTTCACACCTGTCTTATTCGTTTATTATATTGCTTCGATTACCTCCTTTGTTTAATTTTTATTCTAATTAACACTGGTACCAACAGGGCATTAAATGCTGAACAAGAAGAAGCATTAATTCTATGGATTATTTTACTAAATAATACTTATATATCTCTTACCGCTGCAATGGTGCAGTAGTATATAAATTAAATTCTTTGCTACTATAATCCTTAGTGTGTCAAGGGTTAACCCAGAGTAGCCAGTAAGGATGCCCTCGTTACCTATTATAGGGCATCAGACGCGACTGATTGGCAGATCAGTCGTCTTATACCATTTTATGGTCAAATGGTTTTAATTCTACTAGCGCAGAGGCAACCAAATCATCACAAACAAAAGCAAGCTATTTATGCAGCAGCAACAACACCTGCTAGTGCCATACCTGGTGCTAGTGCAAATATTACTAAAAGGACACTTTTGCTACTCAGGAAGGAATAAAAACGCTAATTTATTTTGATAGTATTGTTTGACCGTTAAATAATTAAAGTTAAAATATGTAACATTTTTAATAAATGGCACTGAGCGTCGCTTGGGCTTCGGAATGCATGCAGATTACTTGCTTGGGATTCGCTTGCTGCGTCTCAACTCGATTAGAAATCATTTTAACCCTGTAAGGGGCTATTTTCTTCTGCTATCAGCTTTTTTTTCTTATGTTCCCCTCCTTTTTAATAGCATTTGCAGATCAGATCATGTCCTTCGAATTCCATCGATCAACACAATGCAGACAACCCCTCCTCCATTAACCACTACATTTACGCCCGCTCCAACCTGCTTCAGTGACATCTACATATGGAACAACACACAGGGGTTAAACTGTATCGTGGGAGAAGCCACACAGACATGTCGGTTCAACAGTCTCGGGCCTCCAAGCACCAGTGCCTGCCTCCCATCGGGATTCAATTCCTCACCTCAGTCCTACTTTTCGCCGGGAGTATGTCCCTCGGGATATTCGATCGCATGTTCCACGGTGGCCAATATTGGGACGCTATCAGAAACAAGAGCCACATGTTGCCCTAGGTAGGTATCTTCCGTTACTTTCTCAGCCCAGTAATTATTTCTATGTATCTAACTCCAGCAGCGGCTTAATCTGCCAGACCGAAAAAGTTGGCCTTGGTACTCGACCCAACCGTGTACCTATGGTGCATCATTCGCAGAAACATGGCCATGGACATCGTCAACCGACGGGGGATGGACGACGGGTACCTCGACTGCGGTGAAGGGATTGAACGCATTCGGTATCTCCATTCGATGGCAGAGCACAGATTTCGCATCGACTCCCACAGCGACTAGCACTTCCCGATCGTCTCCAGGAGCAACTATATCCGCAGATCAGACGATGTCAACATCTCATGCGACGACTGAGACATCCTCGTCTCTCTCTACTGGATCTAAAGCGGGAATTGGCGTTGGTGTGGGAGTAGGGGCTCTGATTTTAATCGCGATTACATATGTATTGTTCCGCCAGAGGCGACGACAAGGTGCGATTGTGAAAAATACGAACAGCAAGTACTTGACTATGCATAAACCCGCAAGATTGTTGGAGTTGCAGGCTAGGGAAGCAGCCAACGAGTTGGACTCGGGGACAGTGAGACCTGCAGAGTTACCAGCACATTAGTGACCGTTATGGTAAATAGTAAGCATGAAAAATGTACATACTGGTTACTTGAAGAAGTAGATGATAAAGATAAGCAAGAGGCCCTAGGATTATACAGCACAAAAGTCTCTTGAGAACCATGCCCCAAGTTACAATTTTCCACATAAAAAGGATTCATCCAAATTCGAATCGAAGCCGACAGTCTAATCTGCCAGAGTTGATGAAATTTTCACTTCCATGTGCATTCATATCCCCCCAGCCCATCCTTCATGTTTTTTTAGGATCCGTTCTCTCTGGCCAGACAAATTTCAATTGAGCTGATCATCGTAGTAGCACGATCAAGATAGACTGAGCTTAACCTCAGCCTAAGCAGTGATCTATGACCTCCTTCTCATCCTGGGACCTTTTTCTGCTCAAGGTGTGAAGAGGCTTCTGCGAAGCTCTTGATTGAAAATGAAGACCAAGAAGACCAAGACGAGAATGAAGTCGAGGATCAGGATCAAACGAGGAAGAAGAAGACGAGCAAGGCGAGGATCTAGATGAAATGAAGACGAAGATAAGCAGGAGGATCCAGGTAGTAATCAAGATAAGGACCTTGAACATGAGATGGAAGACAATGAGGAGATCACAGATGTGAGACCAAGACAAAGAGAGAGCAGAAAGGGACGGTCTAGAAGAGAGTTATGAAGCCAATGCCGAAGACGCTAGTAAAGAAAGCAATAGCCCTAGGAATGATCTAGATAGTCGTACTCTTCAAGATTACAAAGCCAATCCGGAAGAAGAAGTAGGGGAAGAATCAGAGGCAGAAGAGACACTGGAAGACGACACAAGAGAGGAACCAGAACCTGCAGAAGAACAAGAGGCATCTTATGAAGGGCCCGATGAAGGGACAGAAGAAGAGACAGAAGAGGAACCAGAAGAGGAACAAGAAAAGGAATCAGAACCTGGGAGTCAGAGGGGGATGAAGAGCCAGAAGAAAGCTGTCAGAATGGTCGATCCCAAGCAAATGGACCAGCTACGTAGCAGTCAGCCATGGTCTAGGATAGGATCCTGAGGCGTCACTTTCTCTTGCGAAGAGGAGGGGTTTAATGATTAGATATTTTGATTAGTATGATGGTTCTGATGAGCCTGACGAGTATGATGAGGCCATGGGATTCTGTCTTTTTATCGATGGCGAGGACAACATCACTAGATATAGCTCTTTACGGTTTCTACGTGCCGTTGACCAAAATTCCGACGACGAGGACCTTGGCGCTTCATGGTTCTTTTGTGACCAGGATAAAGAAAGTAACATGAACCCCTCTGGATCTGGACCCAATCTCACTCTATCAAATATTCTTTATCTACAGGAAGCAAACGGGGATATCGAATTTGTCAGATACGCAGAGTCTCCTAGTGGCAGAATTCAGTGATGGCATCCAAGGGAGGCTTCATGAGTGTCTGGCGGCTTCTTCATCCGTTATGACAGATTAACACTCCGTATCTCAATGTCCTTGCTGTTGTCTATATCTCCACGCGGTATGCTGCATCTAACAACCTGTGGGAGCTACAGATTAGCAAGGCTAAGAGGTGGATACGAACGAACCTAGAGGTGGTACATAAAACCCATTGGATGTCCGTGATTACCTGGGCAGATTGACTGATAAGGCGAGTATGGGCCTATTAGATAATGTAGCGCTTAATAGGTGAATACTAGTAATGTTGTTAGTGCTATATGCAAATCAGAATTCAGCTGTTTATTTAGCACATTCTCGAAGGTGATATCAAGTTGGAACCATGTTCCCGTTTATCTAGCTGGTGGATAATAGTTAGAAGTAGAACTATATTCAACGGTGTTTATTAAATAGAAGGATGATATGACCAGTAAGTCAACATGTTTTTATTAACAGTATCTATGTATGTATTTATATAATCTTCAGTATATATAGCAAATATAATGAGCACACAGAAAATATACTATATTAAACCTTCAAACCCTCATGATATAGAGCCCGCCCATCTTTAACCTCATCACCCACCACAACCGCATCCATCGTCTTAATACGATGCATCTCTGCATCGACAAACTCATGAGGTCGCTCGCGCTGTGTCAATGAACTCTTCCCGCACACGATTAACGACTTATTTCGGATGAAGATCTCATCCATGTCTTCCAGTGTGCGTCGCGAGGTTTCTGGATACAAAACTAAGACAACAGGGAAGTAAGCCCATACAATAATGGCGAACACTGGTTTTGTTAGTTTTTTTTTTTTTTTCAATTACAAAGGATATTTTATAAAAGAGAAGTCTTACTTAGATAGAACCGCCATTTGATATTATCCACTCCTACTTTTGTGAATTGAGTCACGATGAATCCGCCCATCCAGTTGGTTGCCGTGGCGGCTGCAGCGCCGCGGGTTCGCCAGCCCAGCGAGTTGATCTCTGAGTTGTAGACCCAGGGTACTTTGGCGAAACTAGTGCCGTAGAAGAAGTAGTAGAGGAAGAACATGGCCGTGGTGACGCGTCCCAGCTGTTTTGGTTTATTAGTCAGAGGGGGGGGATGGGAGGGAGTGGGGGAAATAAGAATAACTTACGAGACTCTTGCGTGAGGGGTCGTCTTCGGCAACTTTAAGACAGATAGCTGCGATGAGATAGCATGCGCCCATGGTTAAGGAGCCGTAGAGCATCATCCTAGGTAAATTGTGAGTTGTTTATTTACACACCCGTGAGGTAGAGACGGTATGGGAGGGGGGAGGGGTCTTACTTCCGGCGACCGAAACGGTCGATGATTAGTAGACAGCAGAATGCTGCAAAGAGATAAATAGTACCATTGATCGCAGTCATCAAGCGACTCTCCTGTTCGCCCAAACCCACGCTCTGTTGCAGAAGCGTAGGCAGGTAGTATCCGAGGGCGTTGACGCCGCTGAATTGCTGCATGAACTGTGTGCCACAGGACAGCAGCAGTCGGCGGAGATTCTGCGTTTTGTCACGGCACAGCAACACATCCTTAATCGGCACCCGGTCCTTACGCTCTATCTGTAGCGTCGACTGGATGGATAGAAATTGTGCAGTGACGTCGGGATGGTGTATATCTTTACCCTTGCCCTCTAGACGAGCTAGGACTTGGAGCGCCTCGTTGGGCCGGTCCTGCAACACGAGCCATCGCGGAGACTCGGGAATCAATAACAGCGCAATTACCACGAAAATGGGGAATATGAGCTGAAATCCGAGAGGAAAGCGCCATTGTAATGCTTTGCCTTGGAAGTATAGGCCATAGTTCATCCAGTTTGCCAGACAGAAGGCCGCCGTGTTGCACAACGAGCCTACCACCACCAGCTTGCCACGAATATTCGGCTTGGAGCACTCAGCCTGGTAGACAGGGCAGGTCGACGAAGTCAAGCCCATCCCGAAGCCATTGATAATACGCCCTATGATCATCTGCGGCAGATGCCATGCCACAACTTGCAGCACCGCACCAACGACATTGCAAACGACGCCGAGACCCACGGCCCGTTTCCGACCAAGCTTATCCCCAAGAGTAAAGGCAAATATAGCCCCAAAGAACGCCCCGAGCTGCAGCCCCCATCCAATATCAGCAAATCAACTCATATATTCTCGGCGGGAACAGTTGTTGGCGGGTCCAAGGTAGCTCACGGAGAAGCAGCTGGAAGTGATGCCGGAGATGTCGGCATCGTTGGTCTCGGGGAAATGTTTCTTGAAGTCTGCCGAGATTAACACCCCAGAAAATACCCCCTGATCATAACCAAACCATGCCATCGAACTACATTAGTGCCATGTATCTGTCAGCACGCGGCGGCAAGGATCTCCCCAGGGCTGATTCAAAAGACGTCATTAACACATACCAAGCATTTGCAACCGTGACCACGCTCACCAGCCATCTTCCACTTAGACGAGTTGAGAGCTCGAATCGAGCCATTTGCGAGCCAAGTGGTCTCCAATGAGGTGTGGATTCCGTCTCATCCGAGTGGGCCGGGGGTAGGCGTGGCAAGAGGACTCCCCTGCACAATATATATATTACAAATTTCTGGAGGGGGTCAATTGCAACGACCGGTACAGCGAGTCAGGGTAGCGTGCCCGTTCAATGAAATAATCGATGAATATAGATAATGCAATGAATTGATGCTTGCCTGGCTCTGGGGTAAACTGCTGAGGGGAAAGAGAAGCTATCCCTTCCTGATTTAGCGTCTGGTCCCGTGATCTCCGCGGGGGAAAAGCGGCAGATCCACCCGCCGTTCCGCGGATAGGCGGCATACCATGGAGTATATGGATTGATACGGTTGACATCCCACTCCATGCACATATCCCGTCAGATAATCTCAACTGTCTACAATGACCAGACAGGTTCTAGTCACCGGTGCAACCGGCTTTATTGGCGCCAACATCGTCGACGCCCTGCTAGCCCGTGGCTTGCGGGTGCGCGGCGCAACTCGCTCGCGGGCTAAGGGCGACGCCATGATTCAAGCACGACCGCAATACGCCGGTCAGCTGGAGTTTGTACTGATAGACGACTTTGAGAAACCAGGCGGTTTAGTCGAGGCCGTGCAGGGAGTGGATGGGGTGATCCATACCGCCAGCGTGAGTAACCACGGCCACCAATTCTATCGTCTCTTCCATTTGATATGGAAGCCAAGCCAGTGGAGAAGCTGATCTGCCCCTATTCGCTTAGCCCTTTACCTACGATACAACCGAAAATGAGAGAGAACTTATGCGACCCGCGATCAATGGCGTACGGGCGATCGTTGAAGCTGCCGCCACAAACCAACAAGTCAAACGCATCGTCCTGACCTCTTCTTTCGCGTCCGTTCTTGACGTCAGCCGCAAGAGCCCACCATATTTCACCTATACGGGGACTGACTGGAATCCACTGACTTATGAGGAATCCGTAGATCCATCTACAAGCGCCGTAGTGGCGTATCGCGGGTCAAAGAAATTCGCCGAGCTCGAAGCATGGAGGTACGTGAAGGAACAGAAACCATCTTTTGATCTTGTTGTTTTATGTCCGCCGATGACGTTTGGGCCGGTGGTACATCCTGTACCTAGAGTGGACAGCCTGAACGAGTCCAATGCCATGTTGTGGAACATTGCCAGCGGAGCGAACCCGCTCCCTGTTTCGCGGGTGCCGTTTTGGATAGATGTGCGTGATCTGGCAGTCGCGCATGTCGAGGCATTGTTGAATCAGGAGGTCGGGGGGAATCGGTATGTGCCTGCATCCCCGGAGCGCTTTACATATGGATTGGCAGCGAAGATTATGACGGAGGAGTTCCCGGCTCTCCAGGATAAGGTCGTGCAGGAAGATCAGACGCTGGATGATGGCTATGGATTGGATGGCGAGACAGCTGCCAAGGAGCTGGGGTATACGTATCGACCATTTAGAGAAACGGTACGGGACTTGGTTGCACAAGCGATCTCGATGAGCCAGTCGTCCCAGACGGGGTAAATGGACTAAGAATCAGACAATGAACTAGTAGGCCTCGCTAAGTCTAGAAACCATGTCATCAAATTTTACTACATTTTTTTTTTTTTTTTTTTTCTCAAGCCACAAGTCCACTGCCGATTCCATCTCGATATCTATCCTTGAACAATCTCCTAGTGCATTGTGCAGAGGCACTATCAGTATTCGTTGTTCACCTCTATACCAGTCTACTTCTCCTAACCCATTTTAACCCTGCAGTGGTCCATCTCGACAGCATCACGACAAATTATATGGGGATCTTTGATTGACTAGTTACAGTCATTGATTATTGCACGTCTTGTGTCTATCGTCCTGCATCGTAGACTGAATTCACCGTATCTCTCGTTAGTCACGCTCGCAGCCTTAGTGACACACTCGCAGCCTTAGTGATGTGATCAAGACAGCATGCCTCTGAATGGTTGCTTGGGCTTCAGATTGTCGATATATCCTGGTAGATAGCCTTCTGTCATGCAGCGGGGATAGGCGGCAGTCCCACAGCGGAACGCGACCGTGCGCCATGTGGGGCGCATCTTGGTCCGGGCATTGTGGAACATTTTGCAGTCAGGCGATGCGATGGCTCTCCACACGGGGGTGGAAGGCACGCTGTTTAATTTCCCGATCCTTTTAAAAACCGGTTCTGCTCAGGTTCCTCTTACTTCTTTCTCCCGCCTGGTCACCGTCCAGCAGCTACGCCCGAACATTCCAACATGGGCTCATACTCAGTTACTGAGCATGACATTACGATAACCTCGTTTGAGATCGTAGATCTGCGATTTCCCACGAGTCTGGACGGAGTTGGTTCGGATGCAATGCACGTGGGCACAAATGGCTCGCATCCGTACATTCGGCTCATGACGAACCAGGGCGGCTTGGTCGGAGAGGGGATTGTGAGTGAGCTCTCTTGGCTCGTGCCTTGCTCAAGGGAAGCTAACAAAGGGCTCTCTAGGCATTCAGCAATGGGCGAGGAAGTGAATTAATCTGTATGGCACTTGACATTTTCGCTAGGCGCGTTGTAGGTAAAACAATGCACGAGCTCACCCGGAATATGGGTAAGACTTGGCGATACATGGTCTCCGACTCCCAATACCGCTGGGTGGGTCCCGAGAAAAGCATCACTCATCTGGCAGTGGCGGGAGTACTAAATGCGGTGTGGGACCTATGGGGGAAAATCCTGGAAAAGCCGGTCTGGAAGATTGTCTGCGACATGAGCCCGGAGGAGATTGTGAGGTGCATCGACTTCCGATACATCACTGACGTGATCACGCCCGAGGAGAGTATCAAGATGCTCGAGAAGACACACGTGGGAAAGGAGTCCCGCATGCAGGAAGCTTTCGAGAATCGAGCGGTACCCGCGTATACTACATCACCCGGTTGGATGGCCTTCTCCGGTGAACGTATGCGAGAAGTACTGGAGAACACTATTGCCGCTGGGTACACAGTCTTCAAGTTCAAGGTGGGAACTAGCGTCGAAGTGGATCGGGCGAGACTGTCGGCCGTGAGGGAAGTGCTAGGATATGACAAGGGGCATCAAATAATGATCGATGCCAATCAGGTATGTTGCAATCACACAGCCAGTCGTCGTTTAGCCTAACATTGCTCAAGGTGTGGAGTGTCCCCGAAGCCATTGAATACATGAAGCAGCTCGTTGAATTCAAGCCTATATTCATCGAGGAACCCACTAATCCCGACGACATTCTCGGTCATGCCGCTATTCGCAAGGCCCTCAAGCCGTATGGAGTCGGCGTAGCCACCGGCGAAGCCGCCCAGAACCGTGTGACCTTCAAACAACTCCTGCAAGCCGAAGCCACCGACGTTTGCCAGATTGATGCCGTCCGACTGGGTAGTGTCAACGAGTGTCTGGTAAGTGGGCGTCACAATTACTGGAATACGTGCGTTGACCAATTATCTAGGCTGTCATGCTCATGGCGCTCAAATTCGACGTCCCATGCGTGCCTCACAATGGTGCCATGGGTTTAACTGAATTGACTTCGCACCTGAGCACGATCGATTACATCGCTATCAGTGGGCGCAAGACGATGTTAGAGAACGCGGACAGCCACCGGGAGAACCTGCGGCATCCTTCCAAGGTTGAGAATGCGCATTATGTCACCCCTCTCGCTCCCGGCTACTCGACAGGATACACCCAAGAGGCGCTGAAAAAATACACATATCCCACTGGTAGTTTCTGGAGAAGTGACATTGGGCTGGAAATAATTGCGCAACCCACCGGAGGAGAGTTATAGATGATGTTCTGCATGCATGGCGTTCTGCGTAGGCTGTTTTCGGTCACTTACTATTCCCCTTAACCTAGGTTAGCACCCAGAAAGCATGTTTTAGCACATGAATTAAACGCGCGAAAGCAATCTTTGCTTCCTTTGTATATCCTCTAGGATTGCAACAACGGCTTCGAGGCTTGAGAAAGCCCAAGGCCGTATATTGTTGATGGCTAGTTGTTGAAGCTCATCAATGTCCGGCACGAAGTGTCGCAGGTTGGGACTTAATGAAGCCAGGGTAAGTACTACAATTGCCCCCAGCGTTCTATTTCCCGACGTCAGTGAGATTTTTACGTCTTTGAACGGTGTCTGGCACATACGACAGGGAAAACGTCCACGTGTATTGACTTGGTTGAGTCAAAACTTTAGAGGTATTATGGAGATGGTACCGACAGCTCTCAATGCAAATGCCGGCCTTCTCAATCATAGCCTCGGGTATCCGCTTCACTCCATGTGTAGCAATGTAAAGCACAAATGGTCGGTAGATGATATGTCGAGCGGCAAAATACCGAATCCGTAGGATTGCCTCACGGGGATTTGCTTTGCTCGGGGGAATCCCGAGCCCGAGAACTGGCCGGGAAGCCTCTGGTATCGACGAATGCCATAGTTTCAGCTGGGAGTATAATTCATCAGACACATTCATCATGGAGGAGACATCATCAATGGAAAACTCCTCCGGTGCCACGAGGGTAGTCGATGAAAGTGTCAAGGGGTGCGCTTTGCTGGGATAGAGTGAGTTATGGATACGATTTAGCAGTCTGCGAACGGAAATCTCGGCCAGATAACTGGTTGACTGCGTGAGATCAAGGTTTGAACACTTAGGAAGACTAATTTCGTCGGTCAGTTGTTGTAATCCGCTTCGGGGCAGCTCCAACTCCGCAAGTCGATCACATTCTACAAGAAAGCAGGACCAGAAGAGGCGAATGATACTCTCCCGCCAGTTGGGGCCTTCTTCCTGCGCATCCATCCTACGGCCTTGTCAGAACCTGTCCTACTTCTGAGGCTCGTGCAAACATACCCAGAAAGCTTGAATTGGAGTATAGTAGATGCCGAATAGACCAGCCGCCAGCTCTGGAGAGGTCGCACGATATACGCAAAATAAACACTGGCCAGTACCAAAGCCTGCGGCAGCAACAGGCTATATGAAAATGACCATGATGACTGAGAAATGAGGGTTGGCAGAGCGTGTTGCATGTATTGCATGCCAGGTGGCGAATTTTTGAAGTCAGCCGCTTTCAGCGGCGAGTCAGCCACAGCCCCAAGAGCCAGGACGACCATACAGAGGGCAGAGGCTACACTTGAATCAGGCCCGTTTTCTAGAAATCGAGCGTATATCTCCTGAAACTCGGTTTGCTCCAAGATTGGATGATTGGGGTGAGCCAGTGAGAAGAACGTCGACACCAATTGGTCGGCAACGTCCCGACGAATGTCGGCTTGAGACTGAGGCATTGCCCAGCTATCAAGCGAGAGCTCTGGCGGTAAATAGCTTCGAGATTCTAGCGAGAAAAACAGGTCCGGGGGATATTCTCCGACCAAGGCCCTCATGGACGGCAGCCTCAGCAGGTAGCTGGAGGATGTCTTGTGTTTGACTGGGATCGTCAAAGGCGGCAATTTGGCTATGTCTGATTGAACATCGAGTCCTAGAAACGGCCATGATGCAGACTGGATGCCGGACACCGGAACGGAAGATTGACTTTGTGGTGTCGTCACACTATGAGCGTGATGAAATGCCCCATTCGATGTGTTGGAAATCGCAGCGATTTTCTCCGACTGGTTCTCGAGGAGTGTCTCAATATCACGCAGGCGGCCGAGGATCTCTCGGGTGCCCCCTGAAGTGTCGATTCTGTAGGGTCGATGTGAGTACGGGTACGCGTGTGTCACCGGCGGAGTCGCCATTAACGCACCTTTGGGATGGCAAGTCATCATAGTGGCATTCGACTTCTAATTCCGAACAGGTAGAGCATGATGGCTTTTGAGCATCGCATCTTCGTTTCCTACTCAGCGCTTAGCATTTGGCCGAGTCGACCAGTCTGGCCAGATAGGGGTTATGACGCTGTTGCTCACCGACTACGACAGAAATTACAGGCCAACGCCACACGTTTCCTGCTAAAACTCATTCTCGGGACCGTCAACGGCGTCGTCGCGCTCAATCAAGGCATAATCAAGGAACAAGGAACTGGAGGGGATAAGGGATGGAGTGAAGTGACTGGTGGGGGGAAATCTGGGGAAGCGGAGGGGTCAGCTGACGGGAACCATGGTTGGTTAGCCCGCTTAGAAAGCACAATCCTTGGGCTTATTAATCTACATCCATTTTTTAGGATTCTATACAGAGAGCACTTTGGGATGTGTCCTGTCTCGTGTTCTCAGACGAGTTCCGCGTGGTCGTGTTAAGATGAGGCCTAGGCGTGGAATTATGTAAAGTTACGTATGCAACTTACTGTTATGTCTAGAAAGCATTACCAACTGGCTACAGGCTGGAACTGTAAATACTATCTTTCATGGTCCTATAACTTTCTACCCTCAACGCCACAATAAATACTATGCTAGAGGTATACTCTATAAAAAGCCTGGGAAACTACTGACTGTACACTCAGGTGGAAGAAAACGATATCGTTCAGCCATACTAGAATTCCGCTACCTAATTTAAATCATGTCTCTCCCATGCCCGACTAGACGAGAGAAGTCAATTTGCCCCAGAATCGTGACGTTAAACATATTTGCTTTTATCACCAATCCCCTCACCAGCCCAACTCCAATCCGGGCAACCCTCTCTAGGAAACAAGGCCGGCAACAAGATCAAACACCCCAACAGCGCAAAGCCCTGGTTTCATCCAGCTCAACTAGCTCTGTTCCACCGCGATCATACCAAAACAGAACATTTCATAGAGCCTTGACCAGCGCTCTCCAACTTAAAGCACCCTGGAGTATCAAAGATGGAATATTCAACTCCGGCGCAGTTGGGCTCCCTGTGGAAATCTGTCAGCCGGTTTCCATGTCTCGTGGAAGTTCACCCGTTGGATAGAAAATGCATACTTATAGGAATGGCAAGCAACCCCATCCACAAAGTTAATGGCACTAATTAAGACACCAGTTAGAGTCTCCTCTTCCCACATATTCTATCTTGTCTTATCTTACCCACGACCGCCGGTGCTAATACACTCGCCACTATATACAGGCTGATAGATGAAAGTCAAGCAACCAGCATCGGGGTGTCGGTTCCCCTGATGAGATTAGTCTCTGCAATATTTGAATCCAGTTCGGGAGGGAAAGGAAAATACAATGATGTTGGCTTCCTGGGAGGCAGTGGCCAATGCCATGGTGCTGGCCAGAGCGAGGACGGTCTTGAGGGAGAACATGATCTATCGCAATGAGACCACAAACTTTGTGGAGAATAAACTATCCAGAAGATTAATTTGGTTTAGATTGAAGTCCATTGAAGCCCATTGAAACGGAAGAGGGTAAGCTTTATACCCATCTGGACGCAGGGATAGATTCTTTCCTGCATGTCATGGAGCAAACCATTAGCTAATTCTTCTAAGACGTGAGGTACTTTTAGCAAGAACGCATTCGATCATGTCACACTGGCATTCTCTGGAGTTGCATCAATAAATTGCCCCCTATCCTGATGAAGTCGAACTGCTGCAAGCCATCAAGGGCATATAATGCACACGTCGTACTATATGTGCATAGGCTATAGACGTCCTGACCCCATAGAATAGTCTAGCCACTTCGTATCCCTGTATGCTTTGCGTCATTCCCACCAGTCGAAGTAGAGTATGCAGCTTTGAACTAGTGAGAAACTTCCAGGTCGGTCCAGATGGAGCAATTCTTGTCGACCAGTTTGGGGCGGTTCCTAGAACTGTAGAACAAGGGAAGAAATCACGCATAACCTGTTGGTGGATCTCATGTGGAATTTATGTTGCTTATAAGGTACCCTTTTCTATAGAAGATACATTGATTTCCATTAAATGTATGATTATCTGGTTGTAGAAATGAGAACATTCAACTCAATTGAACACTCAGTCGAACCGATATTTTATCCAATTGCTATATATAACCCTATTCCCACTATTACAAGGAAATATGTATCCAAGGTGGCGAACATAACCAATCCATTACGTACTGTTGCAACCCTAAGGACTAACGAATCCTCGGCGTCCGGATACTCCGCCTTTGTCGAACTCTCAATTGATCCGCCGCATGCAGCTCATCAATCACCCTGACAACCTCCTCCGCGGGCAGATCCGCAGGGACGTTCGCCCTTTCCAGATCCTTCTGCCACACAGAAACCATCGTGGTAAAACTGGGTGGTGGCTGAAGAAACCCCTCCGGCACCGCCAGATCCTTCCTAGGCGTATCGCGATCGACTTTGCTAGCCTCGTCATCACTCGCCACTCTCCACCTCACTGTGACAACGTGATAATCCAACTGACCCGGATGGACTTCGTCGCGCAGCCACCGCTGCTCACTTAGCGTGGAGCTACCCGTCCATTTCGAAACCGTCATGTCCTCCTTCTTGGCCGTGAGGACGCGTCCATCCCGTCGAGTGAAGAACCACCGCCCCACAGCTTCGGACGCGATATAGTTAATTTCATTCTTCCGACGCTCTATGCTCTCAAACTCCATCGTGAAGCGAGTCACGCTGTCCGGGAACCGCACCCTATTCACCCATGCTGCTTTGATATAGAGCGGTTCGCAATTCTCCCAGTACCAGAAGTCCGTGTAGCGAATGGTCAGCGTCACGTGTCTGGGATAGAAGTGGTCCATGTCGAGGATACTTTGTAGTCTGTTGCCGGGTTCAAGTGCGTAGAGCTGCGCGAATACGCGGATGCGGTTGACCTCTACTTTCCCATGCTGCTCATGCATGGTATCGAGCGTTTGCTGGAGGTCCTTCGGGGCTAGACGCCCCGGTGATCGAACCTCCGAGCTCAGATAGAAGGTGTGTTCTGCGCAAACGAAGGGGATGAACCATGCTTCATGGTAGGCACGCTTACATGTGCGGAGTAGGGAAGTGTGTGAGAGTATAGGGGCAGTGTATCCCGGTCGCGTGTAGAAGGTGTCTTTGCTGTAGGGATGAGTGATATCCAGGGAGTCGGAAAGGACGTAACTGAAGACTTGGGTGCGGAGTTCGGCGGGGAGAATAGAGAAGAGGGGGCTTTGGGACTGGAAGTTGGAGAATTTGACATTCATGGTGTGAAGTAGGGTGGAAGAACAGTTGATCTAGACCAGGCATTTAAGACATGAAGCCGTGATATATAAAGTTATTTATGTATCCTAGAATGTTTAGTGTTTGCCCATGACTAGCGGTTTCTGCCTATGCTCTTGGCACTGGTGACGCCTTGCTGTACAGGATTAGCGACAATCAGACTCTGGACAATAAATAGCATTAGAATTTTAAGATACCTCTATAAAGTCTAGTACAGCACTAATTATGCTATTTAATACTAACTACAAATAACTAATATATAGCTATGTACCCATTATTTCTGCTGTACTTCTGCGGAGAATGCATATAGATAGCAAATATCACAGTACATCTGCAACGGAACAATCTTTTTGCCGCCTGACTTCTCTAGACTGTGTCTCAGATCTTCAATGCATACCGCAGTACGTTTGACTCTGTACTCGAAAATTGCGTAAAGAATTTTTCAAGTCGCTATCTGATGTTGGAATTTCAAGACTGCCATGCATAGCCAGCTCACAAGCCTCTATTCACCCATGAACAACTAGCCCAGAAACATTGAACAAAGGTACAATACTTATCGAGTCTCTTAGAGCCTTCCTAGTCCTCTCTTGAATCGCTTGATATGCGGTGTGGGTTTTAAAACCATATTTAAATCTAACAACTGCTATCAGTGGTACAACGGATGTCACCGAGACCTTGATTCAGACTCGGACCCAGGGGCGGATCCATTAAAAATAGTTGACACTCAGTTTTATGATATATAATACTGGAGCCCATGGTGCTTTTTGTGGTCAAGTGGTATTAGGTATTTGTCACAGTAAAAATTAGCAAAGATGTCCTAGAGTCCAATGGCTAAGAAGAGCTCAACTAGAGGAGCAGGCTTACTATCTTGATCTCTCACAGAAGTCTAGACAATTATTGCCGGAAACTCTATGTAATTGAGTATATCAGGCCTCTCCATGGAAATACAGAGAGTGTAATGTCCGTTTATACACAAAGTATTGTGCCGATTCTATGCGTAATCGAAGAAGTGTCAAACGAGCAATTCAATTAGGTTGACTAACTGAACTAAAGGGAAGCCATAAAACAACGGCATATAGTATGATGGAGGATACAGTAGGTGCGTAGTTAGAAAGACAAAAGGAAAACATGGACTTCGCCGAGGTCGCGCCCTTGAGCACTGTCCTTTTCCGGTCTTAGCAGATCCTGGTTAGTAAACTAACTAGCACGTGCCTATTACCTACATCCTCCGTCGGCGACCTGGGCCGAGTCTCGGTTTTGGCACTTCTCCACCGAGGCTTGTCTTTTCATCATCAAGACCCATCGGTCCGCATGCATCGCTACCCTTTGGATGACTATCAGGCACGCAGTTAACCCGACTAATGAACCGTAGGCGATACAGCAGAGTCTCCGGCCCTTTTAGGGAGGAGCCGTCAAAGCGAAGGACGTTTGTGGCGTGCGTACTCACTGCCTAACATATCAAATTCTTTGTACTCATAGATTACATCTTCTAGTTGCCAGCGCTGTCACGAACACAAAATCAAATGCTCAGGAGATCAACCCTGCATCAAGTGTCAACAGGTGGGCTGCGCCGACGAATGCGAATACACCCGTCGAGACCGACAGGTCAGGGTGAGCGAAAGGTAACTATTACGCATCGTTTGGTCGATATCCGGGTTACGATCTAATCCACCAATCAAGCTACTTGGACGAACTTGTATTAGAAAACCGACGGTTGAGAGAGCAATCGGCCTTGGCCACCCAGACCGAAGCAGATCGCGAGGATCCGGAAGCCATACCGCCACAACCTGCCGACGCGCCCGACGAAAGTAACACCAGCGTGCGCAACCCGCTTATCGGGGATCGTGCCTGGTTTCATCGCTATGATCCTTCCGCGCCGCCTATCTACGTCGGTGAGGCAGCCTGCACAGCGTTTGCTACTCGTTTCCGTCGCTTTCTGACAGGGAACAATGCAACCGCGCATATACCGCGTACGCAGTATGTCGAGGACGAAAGCATCGCGGAGGCCAGCACGGCCAATATTCAATGGCCGAGCCTGCAGCAGGCGAGGTTACTGGTCAAAATTGCGTTGCGACAGGTTGGCTACATTTACCATCTCGTGCTGCACAAATCGACGCTAGAAAAGCTCGAGGAGATCTACCGAACTGAAGACTTTGAATGTACGGTCAACAAGTGCAAGTTCTTTGCGCTGTTTGCATTCGGAGAAGCGTACGCCATGCGAGCCGAGCTGTCCGCTGGGTCCAGGGTGCCAGGAACGGCGTATTTCGCTCGCTCCTTGAGTCTGGTGCAGGTGCCGCCGGAACGGACGAGTATTACGCATCTTGAGACTTTGCTGCTACTAGTCTGTTTCCCTCGACTTCAACTCCGGCCGTGACTGATGGAATCAGAGCCTCTTTTCATACTACCTCAACCGGCGCCATTCGGCCCTAGTGTTGATCGGGACAGCCATGCGTCTTGGTCTCTCCATCGGGCTAAACCACAACATTCCGGAGACACAGCTCATCGACCCGGTAGAGCGACAGCATCGGGTGCGTATATGGTGGACTATCTACGTTTTCGACCGCATGTGGGCGTCCAAGATGGGACAGCCGTCGCAAATCCTCGACGAGGACATCCATCTTGACATGCCATCCAACGTCAGCCCGGCGCAACTGCACGGGGACCAGTTCTCCGATACTGATTATCTCAAGGCTAATATCGAATTGGCGCGCATCGTGGGCGAGACCACCGCCAAGCTATATAGTCGACGCAAGTACAGCGAAACATTCCTACAGCGTGTGCAGAAACTGTTGAAGGCATTGAAGAACTGGGTGGAAACGCTGCCAGAGCATCTGCGACTGAATGAGGAAGACTTGGAGTTGAATCGGAAGCCGATCAGTTCGTTACATTTGGCATTCAATCAGGTAGGTATCCCATGCCTCCCCATGGTGAACGTTGAACGTTTATAAACTGAACCCAATCAGTGCGTTATCCTCGCCACTCGACCGATTCTGCTTCACCTCCTGATCAAACTCAGCGAGTCCAACCGCACCAGCGACATTTCCCAGCCCGTCCTCACACTAGGCGAAGCGTGCATCCACGCCGCGCGCCACTCGTACTCGATTATTCTCACCAAATGGATCAATGCGTCGTTGCCGGTCTTCGGCTACTTCCACGCACACTATCTTTTCTCGCTCGCCTTGGTGCTTGCCATGGCCAGCTTCCTCCCCATCGGCAGTCCATCCGACCTCGGGGCTTTCGAAACCAGCGTCGAGGTGCTGCGCTACATGAGCGAGAATGGGAATCTCGCCGCTGCGGAATTCTACATGAACCTTGAACAGGTCAAGGAATGTCTGGATCGGTATCGGGGGATGACGACCACCAACCCTCACACCAGTACCTCCAATCCCACTCACGCACGTATTCCCTCGGTGGAATCTACCCCTATCCCAGCAGTTTCCACAGGTACAGCTGTCCCAAACCCATCCATTTTAACCCCAGAAGACGAACCCTACCCTTTGTCGATGGGCACCGGCACAGCTGCGGTACCAGGTTTCACGACAGCAATAACATTTCTCGAACCCACGATGCAAGATTTCCTGGCACAGTCAGATTTCGACTTGGGATTGTTGCATCCGGTGGATACGTTTCTGAATGAGGATAGCTTTTATACGAGTCAGAGAATATAACTCTACTTCTCTATAACTCTAGCATCGCTCTAGCATCACTCTATCATAACTTTATTATGACTCTATCATCACTCTATTATCAGTCTATTATTATTCTAACATCAGTCTATCAGTCTATCATTGTCAGTCATTATAACATTAAAAAATATGTTCACTCCTTCGGATCAATAGAAACCCTCCTCTCAACCCACCGCTGCATATCCAGTCCCCAGCGGGTGATAAGAAAGACCAAGGAGCCTCCGATAATCGAGAACGCGACACCTATATCTCATCAGTGACCCGATCGAAAGGGACGTTATCTTCACGACTTACAGATTGTAAATGTCCAACCCACCCCGATACGATCAATAACTGGATCCACCAGGGCACTACTTCCCGCGGCAAATATATATTGAATGATGTATTTTCCGCTGATAACTTCCCTTCGCTGTTCCGGAAGAGCTTCTACTTCCATTAGCCATACGCAATTGAGAAAAGAAGCAAAGGAGGAAGTGAGGGGAAAGAGACAAACCAGCACAATAAGTATTCAAACTATTAAATGACCCCATCAACGCCAAACCCCCAAAAAACGCCGCTACAATCGGCACGACCATACCACCTATCTCCTTCTGCAAGGTCCATCCGTACACCAGGGCCGCGACGGGCAACATGCCCAGTAAAGTGATTAATCCGCTATTCAGCCGATCCTGCGGTAGGCGCACACCGTTTCGCTTGACGGTCCAGCTGCGCACCGTCCGATCAGAGAGTTTTCCACCAACGATACTTCCTATGAGGAACCCGGCCCCGGGAGCAAGGTAGAAGAGACCGCTGACCAGGGCGGTGGTGAGATGGAATCGAGGGTTGAATATTGATCGAGCGGACGTGAGAATCGCGTACTGGAACGTTGAGAGAAGACCACACGTGAGATCCTATCATTATTAGTCTCCTATCCATGACACATGTACAGTAGATAAAATGGAATGGAACTTACCGCCAATAGAATATTCGGATAGATTAACAATCTCATGATATGGACTGGATTAAACATCCGAATAATTTCAGCAATTCCACGTCGTGGAGAAGGATCAACTTTCTCAACCGTAGAGGTAGACCCTCTCTCCTGGTTAATATCCGGCACGAAGAGAACAGACAGAATGAAAGCGAAGCCCGTCATGCCGGCTTGCAACCAGTAGATGATGCGCCAGCTGGCATAAGTGACAATGACACCGCCGATACACGGGCCTTCCTATTAGTTAGTTCTACTCGATTCCATGAGACGAAGAGAAAGAAGAAGAGAAGAACAAACCGACAGCCGGTCCCGTCACCGTTCCTATCATGAAAAATCCCACCGCAGTACCACGAACAACCTACTCAATCAACAATCAGCCATCGATCAATTACACACTATACACACAAAACCAGATATGGAGGGAAAGAAAGGGACATACGGGCTCAAAAATATCCGCCAAAATCGTCTGTCCCGAAATCAGAAACGAAGTGCCCGTCAAACCACCCAGCACTCTAAAGGCCGTAAACATATGCATATCAACAGCGACAGCAGTGCCGACCGAACAAGCACACAGGAACAAAATGGCGATATTGTACGAAAATCGTCGACCGATGAGTAGATTCAATGGGCCCCAGATGAGACACGAGAAGCCCATGACGCATAGCACGCCCGCGTTCGTGACGTTCAGGGTCTCCGACGTGGTGTGGATATCATGTGCGATCTCTGGAGTTGCGGGGAGAAGGGAGGTGCTGGAGAAGGTGACTGCTAGAGCCATCCAACTGACGATGAAGAGGATGGCGTTTTTGCGCCAGAGGGGGAGAGAGTAGCCATCTGGGAGGGGTTTGGTGGTTGTGATTGTTGTTGTTGCGAGCTGGGATTCGAGATCCTCCATTAGTTAGGTATAGAGGATAATATAAGTTGATGGGAGAGCTGTAAATTGATGGGAAAGAAAGCAGGAAGAAGGAAGAGAGGTGAGAGGAACAATCAAGGTAGGAATACTGATCATAATGACTACAACTGACTATCTTCTTACTTCACTCCATAATATACTATATCGGCATCACGTTGTGGGACCGAACATCTCGGTCACCCTCGCCGAGGTGGAGCTTAGACACCGTTACATTGGCTACCCCTATGACTCTAGACTATCCCGCATAGGAAACAAAGAACGAATATCATTTGAATAAGATAACTATGTACTCCTAAACCCTCAGGACTCTCCAATAATACATCTGCACCCTTCAGAGTCACGTGGTGGAAATACCATCTCACCCTTAAAGCAGGACCATGCCAACACCGGCAACCAGTGCACTCATAGCGTAAGCGCCGAACTGCCAATTGCCAACGTGTACGGCCATCGGCGAGGTAACTCCGGCAGCACCCTCGGAGGTGGAGGAGCCACCACTGGTGCTGGCTGCGTTGCTACCACCCCCAGCGGTGGGCGACGCAGTGACACTGCCAGTACCCTTGGGGCCAGCTTCCTTCAACATAGAAGAGCAAGTGCCCTTGTCATGGCTGGCGTCCTGAGTCTGGCCATTGCCGTCAAAATCGCAGGCCTGGCTCTTGTCGGACTGGGCTTGGTAGTACTGGTCCATGACGTATGAGAGCTTCTGCTTGGCGTCGCAAACACTGAACGCGCCATATTTGCCCTTGGTGGCGTCCGCTTGAATGCCGTCACAATCAATCTGAGCGCAGATGTAGTCGAACCGCTTCTTGTAGTCCTTCTCCTTGACCGAGTCCTTCACCTTGCAGGACAGGGACTTCATCATGCAGTCACACAGGTCTGGGTTGGGGGCAGGAGGGAGCTTCTCGGAGGCCTCCCAATCCTTGCCAACCGTGGGGCAAGTCGATGGCGCAGCGGACTTGACGGCGTAGTCGGCGCTTTTCACACCGGTAGCGGTGACCTTCTGCATCTGTGAAGAGAGGTAGGAGAAGTCGCTGCGAGTGTTGACTTTGTTGCCGTCGACAGACACCAGACCGTAGTTGTTGTCCTCCTGGAAGTACATGTAGACAATACCGCCGCTCCAGACGTTGTTCATCTTGGGACCGAACAGGACAGGAACGTCGCTGAACTTACGGGGGCGGGGCTCAATACATCCGTACTCGGAGAAGAATGCAGGAACGGGATAGTCCTGGAACTCCTTGGTACGGGCCTCATAGCCAGAGCGCTCGAAGCTGGAGTCTCCGCACCACTCGTAGATGTTGTAACCAAACATGTCAATGCGAGCATCCGCTTCACCGCACACCATGTACTGAGACAAGTCCTCACGGGTGTCGGCGTTGTCATCGGTGGCGTAACCAATCAACAAGGACTCGCGGTAGTTCTTGGCCCGGATGTACTTCTTCATATCACGGACAGCGGCTTTGACAAACGCCATCGAGCTGGTGTAGTTCTTCTTGTGAGCGACCTCGTTGCCGGCGAAGAAACCAATGACGTTGCTGTACTTGGCAAAGGCGTCGACCACGCTGGTGTACCGTTCGAAGAGATCCACATTCCACTGGGGGTCCTGGTCGATGATGGACTCCGAGGGGGACGACAGGTCGGTGATCAAGTATATACCAGCCTCATCCAACTTCTTCATACAGTCGTCATGGTTTCCCTTGGGGTCAACGGCATAGGTACGGATGACGTTGGTGCGCAGCTGCTGCAGGTACGGGATATCACGTTCGCAGTTGGCCAAATCCACAAGGGGATCCTTGTAGTTCTTGTTGTCACTGGCGCTACCATTGGCCGAATATTCCTCTGAAGGATACTGTTAGCGTCTATCTAACCCTGTTGGAATCCCCGCAGTTCTGGATCGGTTCACATACGCTGATAGGCGACACCGCGAATGAAGCTGTCGAGGCCAGTCAGTGATCTACTCAATGCCCAGTGTCCCCAAACCCACTTACAACTCAGTGCCATTGTTGGAGAAGAAGAGCTTTTTTCCCTACGCAACCAGCTCAGTTAGCACACGTGATGCGCCCAAGGTTGCACTGGGCTGCACAGGCTGATATTGTGTACCTTGGATTCGATCGCAGGCAGGGCCGCCAGGGCACTGCCCATGAGCGAAGCGCCAGCGAGGGCGAGAGAAAGTTTCATGATGGGAAACGGCTATTCACGAAGACGAAAGAATGGAATTTGGTGATCGGTCAGGGATATCCACCGGAGGTGGTAAGGAAGGCAAGAAAAGAGTTGATTAAAGACAACGAATGACTGACGGCAGACACACTGAGCCGTGGACTATGAAATGGAAGAATCGAAGCACAAGCAACGAAGGAAGGGAGTGATGGGGAGAAGAAGTACGAAGAGAGGAGAGAGGGGAGAAGTGGAAAAGGAGGAGAAGGGGCGACTATTTGGGGACTAAGGCAAACAGGCCCCTGTATTACAGAGCTACGTAATCCTGAATTGGACCCTGTTGATCAGAAGGGACGATCGAAAGCTGGCGTTGAGATAATTCCTGATGATGCCCTTGTTATCTATTCTACAATTGACATCTTCCCATTCTCCCTGGCCTCTTTGATTGATATATTCTCACAGCGTCTGCGGGATAGTCGATCATCGGTCGCAGTTGTTTGCCAAGTCTTCTACGCCGTTGTATCCAGGAGAACAGCAGGTTGGTAACTTGGTATGGATAGTTCTAAGAATAATGCGCCAACCGTGGGTAGGACCCTGAGACACTAAGATTCTTTCTCCTGATTGGCCTCCTCGGCCCCGTCGGTATTATTGCAGTGGTATTACAGGTGTCCGGGCTTGTCTTGTACTTGGCTTTGCCAATCATTGCTTGTCGTTTCCTGTAGAGTGGATGCCCAAAAACGTGTCTAAAATATAATTGGATGTCCTCGTATCTGGACTCATTCTGTGTCCCTGTGATGTACAGTCCACGACCGCGACCGCTACAGGTACTGTACAGAATACTGTAAGGAGTATAAGAGACGGTGGATCTCGGCAGGATCTGGACCTCACATGAACTGACGTTAATTATAAGTGTCTATGGCGACTTGGTCGAGTTGTATAGACATTCCTCCGTTCTTATTAGGATCCCCTCGAAGTGAGGCAGTGTTGGTGGCAGTGTGGGCCCCGTGGCAATCCTATACGCAGGACGGTATAGTACATCTTCCCAGTGTCTCGCCCCAGGCCAACCATTGGATGCCTGGGTCCACCACACCTGAAACACTCGGAATATTCAATTTACCCTTCAGTTCATCAAAAGGTCACAGCAGAGACCACTACTATCACTGTAATCTCTTTGGCTTCAGTGAAATGTAGCAATGAAACAACTACTTGGCCATAGAAATGATTGAGTGGGTTCGAGAAATATACATGTTCGTAGCGTAGCAGATCCACCAGAATAGGAGAGACATCAGGGGGAATCAGTGAGGCACCTCGACAAACACATTAAAATGCATAGTGTGAGACTGGAGAATTAGGACCCTTGGTATCTGATATTATAAATCACATCTCTTTCTCGCTACTCTTCTTTATGTCTTCAATTTCGAGTAACAGCTTAATCACTCAACCGACATCGGTCCAGTCCAGGATGGAATCCAGTTCCAGTAAGGAGGTCTTATTCCTCACCCCACCATGTAACCCTCCTCCATCCTTCCATAGTCATAGGACGTTGCAACTGATGCTAGGCTGTTGAGGATACCGGATATGTTAGACAGCGCAGAAGATCATCCCCTTGTCATTTGGACACGCTCCGTTGAGAGTGGATAGAGACTCCATCCAGTAAGGGCTTGTAGTCGCCAATGACTGTCTGATGTCAATGTCATACAGTCTCGCCTAGTTACCCAATCAGGTGGTTGGTCACATCTCTAGTCTATAGGTGCTTTGACAGACCTCGATATAGGCATCACTATACACCATGATATCAACAGATTCCTTTTTCCCTATGACTTGGTAACGGTCTCCTCAGAATGTAACTGTGGCGCAGACACCAGCCACGAGAACCAAGCCTCTGAACGCTGCACAAACTGCACAACGAGCTGGCCAACAGTGGGCACTCCCAATACAGACAAAATATGCAGAATCTTCAATGGTAGCGTCTGTGCTCTGACCCACTAGCCGCAGCCAGGGGCTGCTTCACCTTGAGTGAACCACCAAAGTTCTCGTCATGCCATAATGCCACGATCTACTCAGCTTTCAATAGCTCTCAATATTCCATACTCTGTCCTCCGTACGTCAAAGTCAAAAACTCAAAAGTCAGATGACGCCAAGATCGGGCAGAAGAAACCCGAGGACATGATCTAGTGGCAGACCCTGGATCGCGTACGACACAAACCCTAATCAATTTAGTACAGAGACTAGTGGAGCTCAAAGAAGCGGAACATGAGAATGAAAGCCACCATCATTCCCTAGCAAAAGTGAATTACCCTCTCTTCCACGAGTCATTGGCTACTACGGTCGCTTCAGACCGCTCATCCCAGGAATTTAATTGAGCAGGGAGCAAGATGTACGACGACGGAGTTTGGCTGTGTCAATGCTTGACCTGCACTGCACCAAATCACATCGAGCACCGCGGATTACTAGTTCATTTTATGTGCGTGTTGATTATTATGCCGACGGAAACTTAATCCTGCCCCTTTTTGTACTTCGTACAGTATGTGACAACCTTTATTTTTTTTTTTTTTTTTTTTAACTGGTGTCCTTCACGTCACTCATTTGCCTCTCCCATGTTGGTGATACTGCACATTCTTGATTTATTTGCCTTTAAAATATTTTAAGCTTTGGCGCAAAGTTTTTAACTTAATACTATTCTGATCTGGTCTCTTAAAACCTGGGCAATTTCTGTACTCTGCTCTTTCCTCGCCGAGGAAGCTTATCACCATCCAAGACATCTTATGTTGTGGCCCTGAGGCGCAGAGGTCCATCGCTCCAGCCACATCTCCGTAAGCCGTATAGGCATACACAATTGGGACCAACCACCACGTCACTGTATGTTGTCTCCTTTGCCCAATGGATTACGTCCTGCCCGCCAGCCCGGTTCTTTAAAGCTGGCAAGGGGCATATCTACGGACCCCTCTCCCCCTTGTCCTCTGTCCACGTTGGCACTTCAACACTCCGTACTTATTATCTATGCAGGTCGGACCCTAATCCTTATACAGTATCCAAATCCCGTTTAGTGAGCAAGCAGTACAGCGTCCCCGCTCGTATTTGAAATGCGTGTGTCTTCTCCTTTGTCCCCTTGTCCTTGTCCCTGTCTCTCATCGACAGGTTATCCAGCTAACATGCATCTTGACAAGATATCTACCGCCGACAGGCCAGAAACCTAGCCTGGTATGACTCGGAAGGTGAACCATCCAACCACAACCCCTTCAAGAAGTTCCGGGCGCGACCTCGTCGGTCGAACTCGATCCAGCTCGAAAGCAGACTCGCTCCCGTCCGTTCCGCGGGCGATGTACATCTATCTGAGGACCGTCGTCGGCGCAGAGACATGACAGATGGACTGACGGGTCCCGACCATGCTGATACGTATCCCCCTGAGTCAGCGGGGACTGATGACCATCTTGGCCAGGTGGATAGCGTGGAGAAAGCAGGTCCCGAGCCGTCCATGCACAGTAGTGAACCTATCAATGTTTCGTTCTCGGATAATCCCAAGGATGGGGATGGGAACGCTCGAAAGAGGAGAACCCTCCTGGGTAGGTTTGCGCATTCTGCGGCTGATGAGCCGAGTGATTCGTCCGACTCGGTCAAGGGTCGCGATAGACAGAAGTTCACTCTTGTGGGTCAGCTTAAGGCGACGGTGTTCAATTCCTGGGTGAATGTGCTCATTTTGGCTGCTCCGGTGGGAAGTGAGTGTTCCGGGGCTCTTGAACAATGGAAGACGTGCTGATCTTCCCTAGTTGCGTTGAATTATGTGGATGTCGACCCGGTGGCTGTCTTCGTGGTGAATTTCATCGCTATAATGTGTGTATCTATCCAAACTAGACAGGATAGGGTATCTATGCTAACAGATCTAGTCCCCTCGCAGCGATGCTCAGCTACGGAACAGAAGAAATCGCCATGCGGTACGCATACCCTTCCAATTTACCCTCGACCGATCTAATAATTTCAGAACCGGAGAAACCATCGGTGGTCTTCTAAACGCTAGCTTCGGGTAAGTCTCCTTGACGATTCAGACCACGTAACTAAGCCATGATAGAAACGCCGTCGAATTGATCGTAGCGATCATCGCTCTCGTGCATAAGGAGTACGATATCGTCCGAACCTCCCTGATCGGGAGTATGTTATCGAATCTGCTGCTCGTCATGGGGATGTGTTTCTTCTTCGGCGGTGTCAACCGTCTCGAACAGCATTTTAATCCAGTTGTCGCCCAGACGGCGGCCAGTCTTCTTGCGCTGGCTGTGGCGAGTTTGATTATTCCTACTGCGTTTCATCAATGGTCACAGGGTGAGTTCTCCACGTACAGGATATAGTTAGACAGGGTATTGATGAGATTATAGCGGGTGGTACGGCAGTCGCTCAGCTGTCGCGAGGTATGTTCACCATCACATATTTATATACATGTATGTGTATATAAATTGTAGTATTAACTGAACATCCCAGGAACCAGCGTTATCCTCCTCGTCGTCTACGGATGTTACCTCTTCTTCCAACTAAAATCCCACACGGAGATGTACAACCAACCCAGTCCGAAGGTGGAAAAGCGTCGTCAGAAGATCACCGGCGGTGACGCCAGTCGGGGGATTGCGCAGATCGGAAAGATGAGCGCGACGATGGCGGGTCAGAACGCGCAGCAGATGCAGCTGCAGGACCCGGAGGACGAGCCCGAACAGCCGCAGTTGAGTATCTGGGTGGCGTTCCTGACACTGGGGATTTCCACGGCTTTCGTGGCGTTGTGTGCGGAGTTCATGGTTTGTTTATATCAACCTTTCGGAGAGAATGGGAAGTATAGTACTGATAGAAGGCTGGGGTAGGTCGATTCCATCCATGCTCTTACGGAGCGAGGGAACGTCTCGGAGACTTTTGTTGGGTTGATTCTGTTGCCGATTGTGGGAAACGCGGCGGAACATGCCACTGCGGTTACTGTGGCTTGTAAGGATAAAATGGACTTGGCGATCGGAGTGGCGGTGGGTTCGAGCATGCAGATTGCGTTATTGGTGTTGCCGCTGATTATTGTGCTCGGATGGTGTATGGGTGAGTTGAATCGGTTTTAGTTGAGTTGCATATGCTGACTGACTGGATTCTAGGGAAGGATGAAATGGTATGGTTTCCTAGATGATGAACCAGTTAGGTACTGACTCTGTAGACTCTCTATTTTGATGCGTTCCAAGTGATTCTGCTCTTTGTATCAGTTCTCTTGGTATGTCTGTTTATTCATCCACACAAAAAGGAGACAAGCTAACAGAACAGGTGAATTATCTGATTGCCGACGGAAAGTCACATTGGCTGGAAGGCGTTCTACTGATGATGATGTACTTGATTATTGCTCTAGCGTCTTGGTACGTCCCCTGTCTTTAGATGAAGAAGGCAGACTAACAGGTTTCTAAGGTTTTATCCCACCCAGGACGGTAAGCAAGTTGCATAGCAGTCGACGCTGATAATTTATCCGTACTGCGTTGGATTTAGTTGGAATAAGGTGACCATGCTTCTTGTTATACTGTACCATATTAGATATCAAATTTATGGAACCCTTTATCCGATCATTCAGGCCGAACAGTAAAACGGGATTCGAGCTCGGTCCAAGCATCGGGTAAATATTGGAGTCGGAGAGCACTGGTCCGTATACCTTATGCTCCGTAGTGGATTCATTTGCTTCATGTGTGGGAGGTCATGTCCACAAGTGACTGCAGTATATGGGTCTATGGATGTTGTCGCAAGGGTTCTTGGACGTTTCGCGTGCTGAGACACATTTGGTATGATCATTAAAGCCTCGTATGAGATTCAGTAAACATGGATGAATTCAGGCAACATATTACTCCGTAGACTCACCCAATTGGTCAACCATCTATAACACCCCTGTCAGCAACCATGATTCCACCATAAAGGCTAAGAGCACATGGTTTGATCATGAGGTTACCGAGTACGGAGTAGACGGGGAGATCTCCGAATATACACACCACCCAACACGGCACAGCCGTCCAACACGACAGTATCAGTCGGAAGGCGCATCCATCTCATTTCGGGATTTTTCCTTCCAAGTTCTAGAAAACTCGGGTCAAAGGAGCGCCGTCCATCGAAAATCGGAATAACACCGTCCTTGTACCCGCTTTGCCCTGGTAGCCAGTTCCCCGGGAATATGTATAGGGTAATGATAAATGATAATAGGTCAGCCCAATCCACATTCCCCGGACTTATTCCAACAGTTCCGCCTGATCGAGAACAAACAGCGTTAGTGTTAGACTTAGTGGTAGGATATATTCCGGCCGATATGATGAGACCAGACTAAAGTAGACAGAACTAGCCCAGATAGGTTGGATGCAACATTTTGTGGCGTTCGACCACAAATGAGAGCAAGCCAGAATACGGGCACCCTTTTGGATAGAACTTGGCAGGCCAAGGCAAGTAATGTGGAGACTTCTCGCGTGGGTTGCGATGGAGCCATTTTTTTTTTTTTTTTCGGTTTGATTAGGGTAGAGTTGGAGACGTCGTCAGTCAGACTTAGGTAGGATAGGAGTTGAAACGGAACCACATCTGACCTTCGTAGTGATACTACCGTAGTAAGTAGTATTTTCTACGATACCACATTTCCTATTGTCTATTGATGTCCTGAATATCTGAATACTTGAATATGGAGTAAGGGTACCAGTAATTAATTGTACTGTTCAACAATATATGAAAGAATTTGATGAAAACCGCAGACCACCTGACGTTGGTGCGCGTTCTATTACCCGATCTGGATTATTTATTTATTTATTTTCCTCGGGATATCAATGTTCAAGTGACTTGAATTCGGTCCTCCGGCCCCCTCCGACACCAGGCACGATTCTTATTATTCATGGTTACCACACTACCCAGGAATTTGCGGGGTCGGTTCGCTTGTGCCTCGGAAGGCGATGGAAACCAATCAGGGGCGCCGGTTGAGCCCGAGCAGCAGCCACGGGACGGCCGGTTAAACTGGAATGGGCGGGGAGTTGCCGGTCTGGGAATTCCGATCTCTCGTCGGGTCGGGTTCTGTCTTCTAGCATAGCAACGAGGAGGTCAGGGTGGGAATCTGATTATTTGAGCTCGTTTCTTTGTTCTTTCTATCCTACGAATCATTTATAAGAGATGAATGGTATAAGGCAGGTGTTCTCCGTACTGCATACCATAGTTAGTACTCCATACTCCCTACCATACAAGAATCACTGTCCCGTGTCGATCGGGATTCACCCCTGCTGCCCGCAGCCAATCTCTGTTCTCCAACGGCTAACTGGACGAACAGAACCAGTCAGGCCAGGGCTGATCCAAGTTCTCTTGTTTCCCCGCGGGGAGGCCGGACGCAGGGAGGAAGGCGGCCAAAAAAAAAACACTAATAAAATAAAAAAGAAAGAGCGGTAAACCTAGGCTTATAATATCCATTGAACTGCACGCACCCGGTACGAAAATTGTCGTCTTTGGGGTAAACTTTACCCGAGGTTCGTCAGATATATTGTCCGGTGAATATTGTGATCGGTTCGAGGCTCCCTATTTTGATCATTGGTTTAGAGGCTCATGTTCATGTCTATTCGCTGTACTTGTACTCGGGATACCTATAGCAGTACGCTCGGTAGTTCCATAGCAGTTTTTATCTTGTATTTATGAAGAACGATAGATGAAGGATCCATGGATGAGGATTCATGGATCCGACGGAAGCGGTTAGGTAAGAGATTCTTTGCGGTCAAGTGACGTTCCACACGGCTGCTGGTATCCGGCATTCGCCCAGTCGGTCCACCGTCGGCAGCAATCTGGATCGCTGAACAGTACTCTGGAAGTTGAGGGGATGGGAAAAGAATCACGGGAGTTAATCTTTAGGCCTATATATACGAGCACCTAATTGATACTTAAAGCAATGTCCTTCTTGATGACCTCCTTAGAGGAAAAACCGTCGGGTCGGTTTACGACCGTATTACTACAGGTAGCCGCCTCTTCGGAGAACAGTACGGGGTGTAATTTACCCGACTCTGGAGTCAACCTGAACGCTTTGCAACGGGAGAACTATTTCCTACCTACCTACTCCCTAAGATAGGTAGGGATAGAACTGTAGACAGTACCTAGGTCTGGTCACGATCACATTCGTCGGCACTCGGAAAGGCTCCACCGCAGCTCCGGCTCGGTCGCGTCCTTGCATTTGCCAACTGTCTGGGGACTAACGCTGGGCCTCCGCAAAAAGCAAAAGAAAGAAATAAAAAAAATAATATTAGATAAAATGGATCGCTTAATAGTCTGGGAACGATTCTGCTTTTCAATCCTTTTTTCTCATTGGATTCTCCCCACCCGAAAGGCGTTTGACTCCCCCCATCCCATCCATTCCTTCTCGTCCTTCTCGTCCAGTCGCGTTGCCGGTCCGGCGCCCCGACTCTGGGCCTGATGGAATTTCGTCTCTCCCCCACACTCCGCTTATTCCCGCTTCTTCGCTCTTTTGCCTTCTCCACAGTCTCTCTCTCTCTCTCTCTCCCTTCGTGTCTCCGTTCCATACCATAGGAGTACCCACGCACTGTTCCGATCCCCGACATTAATACTCTGCTTCCTCTGTGTGTTATTATTACTCCATTACTATTCCTATTCCCCTCCTCTCCTCGTTGCCCTGTCTTGAGCCCTTGCCTTACTCCTTTTTCCGGCCCTTTTACTTCTCTTCATTTTTTTTTTTTTTTTCCGACTTTCTAATTAGCTACTCATTTTTATCCCTCCCTTGTACCCCGGGTTCTTTCTCTCTCGCCTCTCCTTGCTGCCCAGCTGCCGACTGGAGGAGACACAAGAAAAAAACGAGTCCTCGGACTCTGCGTGACCCCGTGCACCTTGTCGTACCGCACGCGAACCCTCCAAGCCGGGCAAGGTCGGTCTTTTACCACCTCACGTCGCCCCCTTTCTCTAAGCCCACTGCTGCAACAACGCTTGGCCGGAATCCCGGGGAAATATTACCGGAGAAAATACTGCGGGTGGAAAAGCAAACTGACGGCAGTCAGTCGGTCACTTGAGGCGGCTTCGTCCCTCCCCCTTCATTCTCCTCTCTCTCTCTCTCTCCCTCCTCCCCCCCCCCTTTCCCTCCCTCCCGTTCCGTCTATTCCTCTCTTCCTATCTCTCTTTCTTGCTTCCTTGCTCTCTCCTATCTTTCTCCTATCGTCTGAATAAACCGCTTCGTATTTTCGTTCAGATTGACTGGAGAGACGGGTCCCCCGTCTCTCGCACCCGTGTCATTCCGTCATCATGCGATCCAGTATCGCTTGCGCTCGCTGCCGTCGCAGCAAAATCAAATGTGTCAATGCCGGTATCGATACCACCTGCCGCGCCTGCGAGTCGTCCGGTCGAGATTGCGTTTATCCTACCCCGGCCATCGGCACCGGGGGTGGCGCCGCTAAACGGGACATCGCTGCGATGGGCGACGGGGAGGATCGCAATGGCGACTGGGACAGCCCGAAGAGACAGCGGTCCCGTAAGACAGTCGGAGTTTCTTCGTCCGCCAGCAAGGATGCAGCCAAGGCCTCCCTCGATGCGCTGGATTCCTCCGTCCTGACCCTCAAGGTCTGGGAAGCTGTCTTCGACCTGTTTCAGTCCAATTTTGCGACTCTCCTGCCTTTCCTGCATCCCGCCTCCTTCATGAGTCAGATTCGACAGCTCTCTCACAACTCCACCGTTCATCCTACCCCAACTCATACCGCCGCCCCTGCAGCCGCTTCCTCGACCAACCCCGAAAATGCGCGCGATCCGGCACAAAGTCCGCCGTTCCCGAAACCGGATCCGAATCCATTACTCCCCTTGGGTGTCCTGGCCCTCACCGCTCGTTTTCACCCCCAACTGGTCGCCTACCACTCCCCGGTCCCCCCAGGAAACCCGTCCAACCCTCTGGCTGCCTCCGAGTTCTATGCGACGGCGTTGCGTAGCCGGCTGGCCGGTGTTGACGGCGCCAGTCTGGCAGTCCCCGATCTGACCCGAGTGCAGGCGCTGTTGATCCTAGCCCTCCATGAATGGGGTATGTGTCGTGGGAAGAGTGCGTGGCTATATGTGGGCATGGCCATCCGTCTGTCCCAGGCAATGGGTCTTCCCTTTGAGCTGGAGAATGATGCCTTTGCCCGCGACGGTCCCCTAAAGGCTGAAGTTGAGCTCTTTGGGATCCCTCGTCGACCAACTGAACCCAAGGAACAGACGTCCGACGATATAATTGCACAGGAGACCAAGCGCCGCACCTTTTGGGCCTGCTTCCTTCTGGACCGCTGCCTCAGCAGCGGCAAGTATCGGCCCCGAATGATTCGGGTCAAGGAACTCGGTATTCAACTTCCCAGTGACAATGCCTTTGCTTTTGGAGAACGCGTGCGCACCTCGCGCCTCAGCGACCCGACTGTACGTCGTCCACAAAGTTTTGGTGCACAGGGCGTCCAAATTCCCAGCATTCGTCAGAGTCTGGGCGGCTTCAACGACGATAAACTGCCCAACAACGGACCCCAGGATGCGAAATCGTGGTCCCCAATTTCCCGACGGAAGGACTCAAGCGAGGATGAGATTGACCGGTGGGAGATCGGAGCTGAAGAAGCAGTGTTGAGCCGCGTTATCCGAATCATTCGCATTTGGGGAAGCATTGCGAAATGGTCCTGTGCTGGTGGGAGAAGGTGGGTTCTTCATATTTCGTCACTCTGTTGTGTGATGACAGAAAAACTAATGGCCTACAGAACTGAACAGTTTCCCCCCTGGCACCCCGACTCACGCTTTGCAAAGCTCCGCCTGATGCTAGGGGAATTCCAGGACAGTCTCTCGCGCAACCTGCAGTATTCACCGCGGAACACCGACACTCACATCATGTACAAGAACACTCTAGCTCCCTATACGATGATGCACGTGGTTTACTTCCTCTCGGTGATCGTTCTCCACCGCGCTTATATTCCATTCCTCCCAGTCCGCTGTTCAGAGCCCGTTGGCCCGCTGGACGAGCCGCTCTTCCCTACTGAGAGGTCTCCCGCGTCGGATGGATTTTGGCGTGAGAGCGCTCGAGAGCTGGTCCGGGCGGCTCGACAGATGATGGATCTCGTGGTGATCTGCCAGGACCGAGGCGTGCTGATTGAGAACCCTCTGGTGGGGTTTGCGGTTTATAATGCCGCCTTTGTAGGGGTCTACACGGCGCATTTCCCCCACATGGACACGGAGGGCATCCTGGCCCCAAAGCTGACCCCGACAGGCGACCGGAACCACCAAGGCCAGGCTCAAGCTCGCAAGGCCCTCGACATCCTGCGCGACATGCGGGCCCGTCTCCGGATGGCGCGGGGGTGGTTCCGTACGCTGAATCGACTACACAGTTATTTTACCAAAGTCAAGCGGGACTTCCGCCGTCACTCGCGCAAGTCGGATATGATGGCGGATGCGGCGGATGCTCATGCCAATGGCGTGCGACCGGTGCGGGAAGGGGGCGCTGGTGGCGGCCTAGAGGAGTTCAAGCTCATTGAGAAGCTGTTCCTTGATTTCGGTGCCATTGAAGATCAGTTGCCTGACGGAGCTGCGGATGAGGACGGCGCGGCAGTTGCCAGCGATCGGGCAACCAACCTCAGCGATGCGGGCAGCAACGCCGTCCGCAGTGAAACTGGCGACGCCGGAGAGCCGCCGATGGACGGGGCCGGTGGACGCCGTGAGTCGTGGGTTCCGATCAACAGTCCCGGCATGCAATTGCCGGGGCCAGATGGTGAACGACGACCCAGCCTGCCGCTACCTCCTGGTCGGACTTTGCAGTCCCAATCTCCCTTCTCGCTTCCATCGCTGCAGCACCATGCCGATGGTGGCATTTACAACAACTCCTCGCCCACGCTTCCGTCGATCGGGCAGACCGGATCGTATCCCCCGGCCACGACGGGCGGACCAGCCTCCTCGCAATACGTTCCACCGCCGCCGTCCAATCGACTTCAGCCCATCAACTCGTGGCTGACCTCTCGACCACAACCGCCGCCTGGGCCGTACTCCCAGTCTCTCCCGCCAATCAGTGCCACGGCTTCACATAATCTTCCCCTGTTGCCGCCTCCCGGAGCCGTCGGGCATCCCGGGGCCTCACCACCGGTGACGGTGGACGGCATGGAGAATGTGAGCACTAATGGGCTATGGTCGACCAGCCTTGGTGGTGACGACGTTCTGGCCTTCCTGGAGGGATGCGAGTACGAACAATGGGCAATGATGATGCCGTCGGAGGTGGGCATCCCGGCAGGATGGCTCAGCACTGTGTGGACCGAATTTTCTCGATGACCTTCTCTGTTTCATTGCTTTCTTCCTTACTTCTTTTTCTTTTCTTTATTTTCTTTTTCGGCTGATATGACATCTGCTGGCTCTGCAGCCTTTCATCTGTACCATTATTTTGCGTGATATGTATTGTATGAATATGTATGCCGCCACGGCGGATTCACGATGATCGTACGAGGATGGGCAAAAGGGATGTCGTTGTGCCGGCATCCGGAGGATGGTATGGGACTGGGACTGATTTTGGCTGGTTTTCTGGGCGCAAGCGACTGAGGCTGGACGGATTCTGTATGGTCTAATTGGATGAGCGCGGCGTTTGGTTTTGACTTGAAATATTTTATTTTATTTTTCTTTTTTTGTTTTATCGTGGGATGAAATTGTTACGAATTTGCATGTACACATTCTGATTTTACTTGTGACTTGACTTGGTTAAGTTGAGGATTGGAATATGATCTCGGTGATTGATTACTAAGTTCTTTGTATTCGTAGTTTTAACTTGATATTGGAATGAGATAGTCTTTAACAATATAAGACATATATATACTCCGTAGAATATGATAGAATCATAATTTGCATAATTAATTAATTAATATATTATACTCCGTGGAGCATGTGGATCTCTCGGCATCTCCACTTAGCCGATTCAATCTAGTTTTCTACCGTGGACTTTGACGAGATTTCGGCAGTCAGATCCTGCAGAATTCTATTCCTGCATGTCAGATTCTTTCACTATTGATGACTAGATGACCGGTGATAGTCTTTGTATGTTTTATTGTACTTTGTATGGGGGTAGTGGTTTGTGGGTGTACTCTGTATGGATGTACTGGGATATGACGAAAGCCTCGGTTATGATCAACTTGGTGCGGCAGTACTTCCCCTGGAGGATGGTTAGAGTTTGATTCGAGTGGATCCATGAAATTAATTTTACTGTGGAATGGATTCTACTAATAGTGATAGGACTGACATGGGCAAGGTGACAGGAATGTGACGATAACTTGCCGACAGTAATTAGGAAAATGAGGCTATACAATAATGAATAGGACACATGGTCATGATCACACACATCTGATTCAACAATACACAGTATAATAGTACAACAGAATAATAGTACAGACTATAATAATAGTACAGGACCTTATCAAACACGATCATCATCCACTAGACTCGCACGGCCGGAATCATCCACAATATGAGACGAAGGAGACGAATCAGGATGAAGTCGAGTTCCTGGCTCTCTGTCTTGGGATAGACCCTTATCACGTAGCTATTTTTCTATTCCTCTCTTCTCTTCTGGTTCGCCTTTCTTTCTTTCTTTTTTTCTTTCTCTCGCTCGCTCTCTCTCTCTTTTTTTTTTTTTTTTCCTCTGTATGTGTCATAGAGTATATCGCCATGCACTTTCAATATCTATTCTACATTTGCTGCTGCATTGCCGTCTGTTCGGCCGCTGATCCCGACCTCGATTCTTTCCCTGCATGCGCTGTATGTATTTAACCCTAGTTCTGTCTTAATACATCTGACGAATCTAGCTATCCTGCGGAGAGACAGTCAACTGTTCACCTTCGGATACAACCTGCGCCTGTTCAAACCGATTATTCGATGGGATCCTGGGAGATTGCATCGTCGCCAATTGCACCATCAAAGAGCAATTCGTCACCAAACGACTCCGCGCCGACGAATGTGGCTTTCCGGAACATCGAGGTCGTCCTGCGGTCGAGGCAGCTACTCTGGTTCCGCTGATTCTGGCCTCGTTGGTCTTCGTCTGTCGCGTGGTGTCGAAAATCATTCATCTCGGGGGCGGTTGGGGATGGGATGATTCGACTATTACCGTTGCGTATGGGATTGCTCTTGCTATCTTTATTATTAATGCGTCTATGATCAATTATGGGTTTGGGAAGGATATGTGGGATATTGTGCCGTTTGAGAATATTACTACTGTTTATAAGGTTTGTCATCTGTCATCCGATCTATATATCTATCTAATGTCTGCAGCTGTTCTACGCCTTCGTCCTCTGCTACAAAATCCAAATCTCCCTAGCCAAAATCTCCGTCTGTCTCTTCCTACTCCGAATCTTCTCCTCCCGTCTTTTCCGCTATGTCACCTACGTCGTCATCGCCCTGAACGTCGCCATCGCTGTAACATGGTTCACATGCGACTTGCTACGCTGCATACCCGTTTATATAGCCTGGGCCGGATGGACAGGCGAAGAGTCCGGCCAATGCATCGACTTCATCACCGTGACCCTGACAAATGCGCTGGTGAATATCTTTGTTGACGTAGCCATGGTGGCGGCCCCCGTTTACGAGATCACCAAATTGCAACTCTCGAAGCGGAAGAAAGTTGGCGTGGGATTGATGTTTGCTATGGGATTACTGTACGCTTCATCCTTCATGTTCCGAATGCTAATGCTAATTGATAGTATAGTCTCACCATCGTAGCCATCATCCGCGTCGTCGTCTTCTGGAATAATCGCTGGTCCAATAACCAAACCGGTAGGTCCTCCCTCCATTGTCATAAATCGATCCACTGATCTAAGGGACATAGCGCAACTCCAACCCATCGTACACTGGTCCGTCATTGAAGTCCAGATCGCAGTCCTCTGCGCTTGTCTCCCCGCCACCCGTGCTTTGATTAATCATTTCCTGCCTGATCTGGTCGGTTCGTCGGGTCGGAAGTCCTACGCTACGCGTAATGCGCCGAGTAATACTTACCCTGAGCCGAAACATGGGCATATCGCTAAGACTATGTCTTACTCGATTAAGTATAGCTCGCGTGCGCAGCGGGATGACTCGAGTTCGGTGGAGTTGGTGAGGATAGATCGATGATCTTATACGTACAATACAATGTACAATATATGATATACAAATGCAAATACAAAGACAAAGACAAACATATATATATGTGACTATACGGACTTGATTTTCTAGAGACACTGAGACTTTCCCCTTTCGGATACAGCTGCTTTAATGAAGGTACTCAGGGGCTTGCTCAGTGAGTACTTCACATAACAGATCACCGCTCAATGAGCGCTCAGGGCCTGCTGTTAAATAAGCTGGTGGAAATGGTGACGTAAACAATGTCATAAAAGAGGGGTAAAACAAGCTCCCCTACACCTAGCAGAAGAAGCAACCTAATTATCTATAATAATAATCACAGAATGATCATACGTTGATCATCAGTATACTCAAGAAACCATCTAAAATAATCATTTAAGCGCCTTTTTAAGGATAGTGTCAACTTTCCTATTCGGTACTAGCCGACTATCCGACAAAATTCGCTTGGCAGTCACCTGACCCACAACCCTTATTACACCTACCATACATCCCCTCCACCAACACAGTTATGAAGAATGGCCGCTTTGGCAAAGAATGTGAGCATAAACCAGCTAAAATCTGCTTATAATAATGCTATTAATCAATTAATCTAAGTAGCTAATTTAGAAATGGTACCAATGGTACTTGAAGAAAGAGGTATCCTCCGGTCGGCTTACCCTTCCCCCTACAAAGAGGGAAGTCTTCTTTTACCTTACCTTTTAACCCTCTAACGTAACTGGTAAGCGAGCCGGACATGTAAGTTAGCCAGACACCTCTGTATGCCATACTAAATCGTGTTTTTTTGGACCCTAATATCTCAGCCACTATTAGAAATATAGTACTGAAGCTAAGTTCTATATTGTATATATATAGTACATGGTTTCCTTTTTTTTTATTTAAATTTTATAAGTTATTCCTAGTCTATTATACAGAATTAGCTTCAATACAACTGTATTTAAAATCCTTACATTGTAATATACTGAAACATACACTATACAGTTCTTGGTTTACTATCTATGTATAGTCCATTATATCAGTTTATGTAAAAAATTCAAGCCATCTCGATACATTGTTGAGATATTATAATCCTTGAATGTGGCATATGGTATAACTTTATTCTTTGATTATTTCTCAGACCGTAATGGCAAGCAGCACTAAACTACTTTTGAAGGTTTTCCCACAACCATAGTGTCTTTTTTTTAAGTATTTTAATGTTACAGTACAAGGGACCGAAAAAATAGTCCATGCGTGGGTGCGTGGGTGTAACCGCCGAATTCAAGGTTTCGAAGGAACAAAGCTGGAAGCTTTGTACAGATGAGAGACTAGATACCAAATTGCAAGAGTTACTAGATCAGCTTGATGTCGAAGACAAGGCATGGATATGAGTGATAATTGGCCTTTTCACTCCTAGCGCAACTTTATGTTAACGTAATCTCAGGTTGCAGATAAATTGTCTTGTCGCTTCATAATTCGGATATCTGGTTCTATACCTGGTTACTTTGGTAGCTCTCAAGGACTCGCATATGTTTACCCACTTCGAATCCACCAGGACAAGAATCCGAGCATCTCTGGCACGTATCTCAAAGTTGGAACATTTATAAGAATCACAAGCGCAAGTGTTGTCATCAGTCATGGTGCATACTGTCTCATAATCTTGACTGTGAGACCAAGCTCGTCTCAGTTGCCGCCAGAAATGGGAGGAAGGTTGGGTTCTAAATGATTGGAGCTTGGAGTCGAAATCGTCTCGGCATGTATTCCAAAGTTGTACAAGTCGATTGGCTCCTCGCCTAGTGGATATAATTCGGTTGGCTCTCCTTCAAGAAGATATAGCTCTGTCGGTGCGTCCCCAAGGGGATAGAGCTCTGTCGGAATTCCTGTGTAGGTGTTTGTCACGAAAGTAGTGGCGGACAACAAAACAGACTCTGCAACAGACTCTGCAGCAGGACATGGCGGGTAATTTGCGATGGAACACAAGGATCGGATAGGGGTCGAGTTGCCGAAATTTATGGGCATATTCTCATCTGAGTGAAACGAAGGTCCTTTATCATGTGAAGCTCTGAGAATAGGTGTTTCTGTAGTTGGAAAATGGTATCTGGTGTTTGGTAAAAGACTTCTACCCAATTCTGCTCGGGCTTGTGTTTCTTCTGACTCGGTCGACTGATAATTGCCGCTGTCTATCGTATATGTTGCAGATGCAGTGAGGTCGCGGCTTACTTGTGATTGGCCTAAGTAGTGTAAATTCTCCTCGTCCATTGAAGTATTAGGTTGAAAAAGAAGCATAGGTGCTGCCTCATTCGCAATGTCTTCTAGGTGTGGCCCAGGTGCAGTCTGATTCTGCTGAATTGATATTTGGGAAGGCAACCATTCATCAAGGTAATGGGATGTAATGGAGTCCCAAGCCTGTCGAAGGTACTTGCGTATATGCAATTGGGACAGTGTTTCCAGGTAGGCATTAATCGCCTGAAATTCGATACGTGTCCAACCATGTCTCTCAAATCTGTCGAGTATCAGAATCATGCCATTCTGTCAATCCAAGAGGCCCACCTGGATGCGGCACAATGGGATAACGACAAAATAATTTTGGGGTATCTTAGCTACCTCCATTTCCAACCACGGAGTGAGTGATCAGAAAGAGGTTTTGCCTTCTTACGCCTTTCCTGTTCCTCGAGGTCTGGCCAGAGCTGCAGAGACAGAGTGCGTAACGAAGAAGTAAGGAAGATGAGATTGCGGATACATTCCTCGGTTCGTTCCAGGTGTTTTGCGCGACCTCCGTCATTTCAGTCCTATGACGCTGATACTTTTCTGCTCTTTTTCAACATTACGGGACAATGTCATAAGCAGCACCTTTCGTCTAGAGGGATCAACATCGTGGTCTCACGAACTCCTTGGCGACCAGCCGCCAGGTGCGGCCTTCCTCAGGAGTCAGCGCGACCCTGCATGGCGACAATCATATGTAAGCTAGGACAGGTCAAGAATACTACTACTACTACTACTACTACTACTACTACTACTACTACTACTACTACCACCGCCACCACCACCACCACCTAGCAGGCTTTATGGTCTGACTCATCCTATCGTACCTAGACTAGGGGGGATAGTTGGGGACACCCTTTGTCTTATAATTGAGCTTACAAAAACGAAGTTTTAGGGCCAGAAATATGCTTTTGCTGGTTTCGCGGGTCAGACTGGTATAGTTTAGGGAGTGCTACACAACAGATCTCTATAGAGAGAAGAGCGTGTGCATTCACTATGGAGTGGACCGGACCGGGGAGGGAAAGGAAGAGAGAGAAGCAAGAAGAGATCTAACTTGCTATGTAGTTCTAACTCCATAGGGGGTTACAAGAACTGCCTGGTCTCACAAACTCGGTTCGTTATCAACAAGCGGGAAGGCAGAACTTATCATTTCTCGCCTCAAAGTAGAAGTCGTAACAGCTGTTTACAAAATAAACTGATTCGCATCCACGTCCATGCCCCTCGGCCCAGGCATCTCAGGATATCCCCACGGTCCCAAACTTGTAGGCACCTGCCCGCCAGCGCCATACACCATGCCTGGCACATTGAAATCCATCTGCATAGGCATTGACAGGTTATCCACGTCGACGCCCGGGGAACCACCAGGCTGCACTGTGTCTGCATTCTGACCGAAATTTAACGTCATCTGCATTACTTTGTTCCGTATATCCGACACAATCCGTGGTGGCACCAGGGGCCTCTCCTGTTGTCTGGCTATCTGTTCACGCGCCTCCCAGGCCTGAGAGACAATCCGAGAGAAGACGATAAAAAAGGGGCGGTCGTCCTCCTTGGCATCCATAATGCGGACCTTATAGTTGTTGCTCATGGCCTCCCACGCCTGGTCTGCATGCTCCCCGACGGGCCTCTTCTTCAAATCCTGCAGAAGGTGAATATACGCGGGAAAGGGGAAGTGGAAGTGAACAAGCCACAGGTATCCTTTGGTGAGAGGCGACGTCATGAGGTTGGTGTCGCACTCCAGCATACGCAGCGCGTGGAAAATACCGACGTTGCGCCGCGTATCTGTCTGCTGCACGGAGGCCGTCAAGTATTGGGAGTAGTGTTGCAAGAGACGATTCTTGGCTAGGTAACCCCGCGTGGTCCAGATCGTCATGAAATGCAGTGGGTTCTCTGGATTGCATAATACCAAGTATTTCTCCTCTACCATCTTCTCCAACGCCAGAAGCTGCTCCGCCTCATCTATAGTGGTAGATCGAGGGGCGATCGTGTTCAAATAAGGATTGGTGAAATTGAGGTGGAAGGCGGTGCGACGGACAAAGTCGGCGAGCTCACTGCGGATAATAGCAAAGAGCATCTCTGTTGGTCTGTTGTTTGCTGCGGGTGGGGCTTTAATCTCCGGCTGAAGCTCGAAATCACTCACATTGAGCGGAACGCGGCAGTCCCAGGTCGGAGCCAGCGACGCGGTCTTATAATCGGACATTTCGCAGATGCGGTTATCAAAGATGATGAGCGACCACCACAGTCTTCGACGCATCTCCGCTTCCAGAGCAGAACATTTACCGTACATTGATTCATCATGAATACCTATCCGCTGTGCGATTCGTATAGCAACGCTGAGCATGGATGAGAGAGACGCAGGGTCCGTGTCAGGTCTGATCGACACCTGCAAAAATCAGTGAGTGCGGATAGATCGGTTGGACACACCTACTAGATACAGATACAATGCGGTCAAGCACTCCCGGTCACTAGAGCGTAAAATACAACAATTCCGTAACGCTTGCTGGCATGCAGACTGATAGGCCGTCAAGAGATCCTTTTTGGGAGATCCGAACAAGGCACTGCATTGATCTTCTGAGAGACTTAGAATGGAGACACAGTATATACTGAACATTAATGCTTCCATTGTAGGATTGATATTGGCGATATCACTAGCAGCATCGATGAGACGTGTTTGGAGAGTGGGTGTATGCGTGACTTTTAAAAGAGGATTGATGTTGTCCAAGTAGATTTGCCAGAGCCTGAAGATCTGTACATGGGTCGGATGCAAAGCAGAAAGGTCGTCAACGTTCCCTACCGGTGAACCGAATAAAAGGTGGTCGTTACTTTTGCCTTGAAACATATGGTTCCATGCGTTCTTGATCACGGCGTGGCGCACATCATCGTTCTCGTGCAGGAACCCGGTGTCGTTTTCATCGTCTTCGCCGTCATTTCCGTCATCGTCCTTGGGATCTACGGTCTTTCCCAATTGTCAGTGAGCCCCACGATCACTCGCAGAGTCGGTGGTACCTTTTGACTCATGGCATGCCAAAGATTCCTACTTGTGATTAGTCATCCCGAAGTATGCACGGGTTTCAAAAGAACAGGATAGAGTCTCGTACAATGATTTAGACTTGACTGTTTTCTTTTCTTTCAACAGACGAGAACCCGTATCAGGAATAGTACCTTCCAACTGAACAACCTCTGGAAGTTCATCTCGCTCATCCTTGCTAGGAGACCTACACCCTGTAGTAGGCGTGTGGAGAGGATCGAACTTGACGTTATGCTGGCGGAGCAGGCTCTCATAGTGTCGCAGGCGGGCCAGCAGCTCTCTCTCGGGAAACCTCCGGCGTCGCTGGCGGGTTGCTTGCTCGCACTGCTCGCCGGCACGTACACAGTTGGCGCAAGGGAATATACGATCACACTTGATCTTGCGTTGCTGACACAGCACGCAGGCCAGCACGCGCCGGCCCTTGACAGTAACTGACTGTTCAGATGGAGAGATCGGTGTCGCCATGGCATGAGACTATCGGTCCTGTTGCGGCAGAAACGTTGTTAATAGAGCCCGGACCCCGAAGCCCCAGGTTGGTTGGGGTAAGAAGGAAGGGGAACGGGAACATCGGGTTTTATGTATGGCAAGCCATTGGGACAAAACTAAAATAACTAATTTCTAAAGTCCCTATACCGCCTATAGCTCCGCCTGGGCCATGATCAGTAGTACAATAGCAGTGTAGATATAACTTCCTCTTTTTTTTTTATCTCAATCAGCATTTATCTTGAGTATACACATAAAAAAATCAAAAACTATGCCACGTCCTTCCATCAATCTTGAGCCTCAAAGGGCTGAGATCGTTGGATTATTTCGAAATAATTCGTTGGTAGCAACTCTCCAAGAATTTCTTTTAGATCGGTATGGTATTAAGGTTACCCAACGTACGATCAGATCAGCTCACGCCTACACACATAGGAATTTTAAAAGCAAATTGTACAGTACAGCAAGTTTAAGTACTGTTTTTTATACATGTATTAAAGTCTTTTTCTTCCAAGTTAGGCTTGAAGAAAGGATCTACTTTATGTTTTAAGTCAAGAAGGCTTTAATATCACAGCAAGGACTCTTAAATAGGTATCGCTCATCACACGGCCGGTTAGGTAGGGGAATGGGCGAGGTAGTATAACGCTATAAGCTGTAGGAACAGTCGAATATGGGAAGGAGGGCCCAGGGGCCGCCTTGATGGCGGGCCTGGGGAGGACTGAGGGAATTCTATTGAGTCTTGTGAAGGAATGTATTGCCTAGGCTATCCTTGACGAGTCCCCCTCTCTCTCTCCGGTCTGCTACCTTAAGTAGCAGACCACTATTTAACCTAGTGTCTACCAAGGTCTTCCAGTACACTGCCGTGGGATCGTATGATATGGGATCATGTTGTCTTCGGAGTGCCTACGTGTTGTAGCCATATTCGTCAGGCACTATACGTCTTAGTCATCCCCGGGATGACAAATAACTATATCCGTCATTAAGTCGTATGCTTAACCCTATTACTGCTTTAACAACAAGTGGATTCTGTGATTAAAGAGCTTTAAAAGGAGCTTGAAAAGGGTTAAATTAAGGATTATAGTAAAGAATTACTCCATTAACACTTCTAAAGTTAAGGATTTATAATTGCTAGGTAAGCTACATTGTATTAAAGTGTCTAGGGAAGGTACCTTGTGAGGTGTTAGGATAGCGGTGAGTAGATAGTATATTGGAACTATCGCGCGATCTAGTATCGCATGGTGAGTATATTAATCTATCCTCGAGAATGAGCGCAGACGAACGCTTCCTTATGTCTACGTATCCCTTAACCCCTGAGTGTGATATTATAATAGGCTGGCCGTTGGGAGGAGATTTTCCCTTGGGATTCCCCTCCCGAATGGGACCGCGTGGAGAGGAAATTGGATCCACGGCGGAGCCGTGGATTAACATCTGTGGGGGACGGCCGCGCCGAGGTCTAAGCATGCGCTAACTATAAATAGCGCGACCACGCACGTCGCTGCTGCGTACGAGCAGGAGTAGAGGATAACCCAGGTAAAAATAAATTAAAGCAGGCGCCTCCGGATGGTGCTAATCCCTCTAATAATTATACACTGCTAGCACCTGGTTCTTTTCCAGAGAATGCTATTGTGGTTGTTTAAGTATTTCTTTTTGGTGTTTGGCGTTTTTACCTGGCAATGGCTTGCACCTCTTCGTGTGCTCAGGACTAGTAACTTTATAAATAAAGCTAAGGAAGTCAGAATAAGAATATCCCCTAGTACGATGCTATAAATGATTTGATTGTGTCAAGATATTTACTATTCTGCCGGCAGAATGCCAAATGGGATTTTCAAAAATTAGTTATTTCCGTTCTGTCCCAATCAATGGCTTGCCGTATTATGATATCCGAAACCCACACCACTTGCTAACCCTCGCACATTCTAACCCCCGACCATTTTGTAGATCAACTTTCGCAAAACGCGAAATCACCGACCATGTTTTGCCCCTTAGGCCCCTTTAAATATGGACTGTTTCCTCATTATTCATTCTGCTCTGGAATATTATATCTCGTGCATTGATAACCGATCAATCACGTCTTGGTTAGTGGAGCCACGAATACTACAATCACCATGCCTCCACCACGCACTTCCACCTCTGACAGCACCAAATTGGCTACGATAGATGCTCCAGAGTTGACGAACGAACATAGCGAAATAACTACAGATACATCAGTCAAAGACGAAGGACCGGCCAAGTCTGGAGGCCCTCCAGGTCCGCCGGGCCCGCCCGAGAACCAGTCTACGCTTAGGGTTGTCTGTCTGATCGTCTCAGCTTTCGTTGCTATGTTCCTGGTCGCGCTGGACAGAACGATCATCTCGACGGTATGATCATCCTACATTAAAGTCAATCCAATTCTAGCGCTAATTTATACGCGATTGATAGGCCATACCCAAAATCACCGATGAATTCAATTCCTTCGACGACGTTGGCTGGTACGGAAGCGCCTACTTGTTGACATGCTGCGCATTCCAACTCTTGTTTGGCAAGTTGTACAAGCTCTTTTCCGTCAGAATCGTCTTCCTTGCCAGTATTCTAGTCTTTGAGGTTGCCTCTGCTATCTGTGGAGCTGCGCCGAATTCAGTCGCCTTTATAGTCGGAAGAGCGATCTGTGGAGTCGGCGCTGCTGGTATCCTCGCTGGAACTGTACGTTCAGTACATCCCCCTGCCCGTATACGAATTACTGACAAATGCGTCTCAGATAATGTGCATCATCCATTCCGTGCCTCTCCAGAAGCGTCCACAAATTCAGGGACTGTTCGGCGCCCTTTTTGGCGTTGCCTCTGTCGTGGGCCCATTGATTGGCGGCGCCTTTGCATCCAACGTGACATGGAGATGGTGCTTTTATGTCAATCTGCCAATTGGTGGCGCCGCCATGGTCTTCATTGCCTTCTGTCTCAAGGTCCCCAAGCAAGATACAGCAAAGGTCTCCTGGGCCGAGAAGCTGCTACAACTGGATTTATTTGGTACTACACCTCTGGTGTCTGGCGTGGTCTGTCTTATATTGGCACTTCAGTGGGGCGCCCAGACGTATCCTGTAAGTCATGTGCACTATTATTTTCAACCATAGCTGATAGTTTGCAGTGGGGCAGTGGCCGCGTCGTGGCTTGCTTGGTTCTCATGGGCGTCTTACTTCTTTCATTTGTCGCCGTCCAGGTCTTCCTTCCAAAGACGGCGACACTTCCAGTGCGCATCTTTTCGCAGCGCAGCATCATTTCAGGCTTCTGGCAGACACTCTGCGTCGGCTCCGGAAACTATATATTTGGTAATAAGGCCACACTATCCAGCATTGTCCCCTGTTACTGACTTCAATCACAGTGTACTTCCTCCCAATCTGGTTCCAATCCATCAAGGGCAGTTCCGCCGTGGAATCCGGCATCCACCTGCTACCTATGATGATATCCATGGTCGTGGGCTCAATCGGTGGTGGAATCATAAACTCCAAGGTCGGATACTACACCCCACTAGCGATCATCGGGTCCTGCATCATGTCCGCCGGAGCCGGTCTCCTCACCACTTTCCAGGTAGACACCGGCGAGGGAAAGTGGATCGGCTATCAGATTGTCTACGGACTTGGTCTGGGCTTGTGTTTCCAAGTCCCCAATCTCGCAGCGCAGACCGTCCTTCCGAAGCCCGACGTGTCATCTGGACTAGCACTGATGCTGTTCGGTCAGCTGATCGGGGCAGCCGTCTTTGTCTCCGTTGGGGAGAATATCCTGGCTAATCAACTTGTGAAGAGACTTTCCGGGCTGCCGGGGTTCAACCCCCGTCTTGTCACTTCGGGGGGTGTCACCAAGCTGCTGAATACAATGCCTACGGATCAGCACAACACGGTCCTTCGCTCTTACAATGAAGCGCTACAGAAGGTGTTTCAGGCCGGTTTGATTATCTCATGTCTGACACTACTGGGTGCGGCTACTCTGGAGTGGAAGAGTATCAAGAAGGGACAGCCAAAGCCCGATGCCGAGAATAATGGGCCGGCTGGAGAGGAGAAGACCGCAGAAGCAGTGGGTGGTAAATAGCGTGAACCAGGGGATTTTGTTTTCCTTGACTGCTTAAAATTGAGAGTTAGTTTGGAGATACATATATATGTGCACCAATTCATATGGCTAATTTGATACGATTGTAGGTAGATCTATTCCAACAAATTACTCTTTGTATGACTGGTATCCCGGTGGTGAGCGATACAAATTTGTTAGGACAACTTAGATTGTTCGCATAAATTCCGCTCCTAGACTATCTTCTCTTCACTACTGACTGTAAAGAGGGCCGACGACAAGAACAACGCTAGACCCAATATACACTTGTGAGAGCTCGCTCGGCGTTGACGACCACCTTTGGGGATCAAATTCATCTTTATCCCCGTGCGAAAGATACTTATTTGACACCATTCTGTACACCTGATTTGATTATGATTTCCAATTACAGGATGAGGCCGTCAGTGAGGAACACTACAAACCATATATGTGTATGGCCTTCCTTACGGGCGCAAATGGGCTGTCCGGGAGCCCAGGAAATCATGGGAAATCATGGGAAATCCCATTTTCGGGACTCATCCATATCAGACCAGCTTGTCTTAATTCCTGGTACGAGATTCTTTTAGCACTAGTCGGGCTCTCGGAGGTCTTTGTGGCTGCACCCCGGGACATTTATTTCTACTTCGGGAAATCTCAACATCCCGGCTTCGTAGCACTTTTGTAGGTGATTTATATCCCGAAAGCTCGTAAAAGGAAGACTATTAGGTTCATAATACTAAAGGAATATCATTAATAGCTATCACTGATGAATCCTGGTTCATTTCGTTTGAGAATATACATACTCTCTAAAGATACATATTTATCAGCTTACCCCTAGCGAACTGCCTGAGGTTGGCGAGCTTATAGATCTACGTGTAGCATTTGCAGGTGGTAGTGAACACAGTCCTTTTTTTTGATGAATCTCCCTGGAATACCACCTTATTCCTCTATATAAATACTCAAGGATAACGATCAAGATAGCCCCGGTAAACTGTAGAACATTTGACCAAATAATTAAAGCACGCCGTGCCCTTATTTCCCTTGCACTTTTCCTTTCAGGACTAGGCAATGCGTAGATTTCCCATCTTCTTTTATTCTGATGGTGAGCTTCTAGCATACATACATACATTGATTGTCTTTCAGCGATTCTGCTTTATTAGCAGTGCTCCCCGGAGACCTTAACCATCGCGGAACTGAAAAGAGCATGTCGAACTTAACATAACTAGACCTGTTTCCTCAATCCGAACCTGGCATGATCACAATAAAGCAGACTTGATCTCCCCGTGTACCCAAACAGTGAGTATTTTGCGGTAATAGAACCCTATGGACCGGAGTCTCTCAGTAGCTAGCAGTTTACAATAAACGCGAGAACCTTTTGTTGAAACAGTATGTCTCCTTGGGCGAGAGACCGACTGATCCTGTGCTGATGACTCCGTCACAGCCATTGTTTATTCCCAAAGTGACTGACAAAAGTTCCACCAGAGGTTTCCACGGTCGCTTTGTCAATGACCTCTAGCTGCATCCTCACACTCTCCTCCATGATAATCGGACCTGTGAAGTGTGGCGCGTACGCTTTCAATTTGCCGACCATTTTCTGCCTTCCCTCTGCCTATTCTACCGTAGGTGTCGTGTCTGGTTTCGACACGACGCCAGGACTAATCGCCAGGAAAAGGATCCCTTCCGTAGCCCAAGCGCTGCGTGGTACTTGGCCATGAGAAGTTCGGCCGCAGCCTTGGAAATTGAATATGGGGTCTGCCTCCCCTTTCGAATCAGTGGCAGGAGGGCATTGATTGTGTGTGCCACCCCTACGACATTTGTTCTGCATGAATCTAAGATGTTCTCCTCGGGAGACAGATCGACAAGGGAGTTGAAAGCACTGCTTAGGGTTAGGATCGCGGTATTTTCAGGATGTCTAAACTTCCGCCAGTGATGTTGCCGACTTGCTCGCAACGGTCCGAAGGGTTTTGGCGTCGGTGATGTCAGCACAGACAAGGTGTATATTGGTGAAGTTATCGGTGACCAGACGTTTTTGGGTATCGGATTTATTGCGTACCAGGCCAATCACAATATTTTCTGGATTCGAGGAGAGGTGCTTGAGCTAGGTGTAGCCCAGCCCTCGACTTGCGCCGGTGATGAGATAGGAGGGCATAGTGCTGGTCTGGATGAACATTGAATGACAAGCGCCAGAGATACGTATTTATATTATTCTCGACCTTCTCATGTATGATTCCTGCATTAATTCCCATTTTGGTTTATCTCATTGGTGGTCGGGCAATTGTGATCGGGGATTCGAAGCATACCGGAGCCCGGTCTTACTCCCAAGAGATTGGATGAAGCCAATATTGGGCATATAAGTAAACACCCCGATCCCCCGGCCATTGGATGAGACTCAATTTATACCTGGCAAGCCTCGGCCCACTATTTCGATTATGTACGAGGTTAGATGCAGCTGAAGGGTATATAAGCCGCTCGAACTAACCCACCACATCTTGCCTTCAAACCCTTGAAAATGGATCTATTTTACACAGATGATAATTTCCGATCGCCAGTGAAGACCGTGCTCACGGGTCTTGTTGCGACCGTGGTAGCCTTCTTGGCTTATATTATTTTCCTATCATATACCCCAAGCGTCGACAAGAAGTCGCCTGAATTCACACCCAATACTGTCCCCCTCGTCGGCTCCTGGGGTTTCTTCACCCCAAAGTGGTAAGAATTCATCCTCGCCTCGCTTGTGAGAAGTGAGGGCGCTAATTGCAACATGTAGGGCCTTCTGGAAAGACTGTGTGGCCAAGAGGGAAGTACCACGTCGTGGGGGTATCTGGTGCAGCAGCCCGCAAGATCTTTCTCGATAATCGTGACTTCGATTTCGTGCGCGGAGCTGCTCTCGTTGGCCATGGACCGGACTTTGTCCCTCCTCTTCACGAGATCTTCCACAACAACTATCAAAACGGCAGAAGCTACTTCCAGCGCCGTTTGGTTGACCTGCAAAAGTCGGAGCAGCTAGCCAAGCGTCTGCCCGGCGTGACGAGAGATGCTCGAATGGCTTTTGAGGCCCTTGGCAAGAACCCCTCTGGCGTCATGAACCCGACCGATGCGTGCTATCGGCTGGTGGTGCAGCAGGCTTGTCGCGTCGTGTGCAGCGGAGATCTCCAACAGTCCAAAGCTTCTCGAAAAGTGCCAGAACGTCCTGTCACTGCTGATGCATACCAGCAGTATACACACAGTTGCGCTTCCGTATCTGCCCTCAATTGCCAAGATGAAGCGCCGGTGGGGAAGATACGGGCTGAGTAGCATTGTACTGTAACCCCGATCGTAAAGCGACGGTTGCAGAAAGGCGCTCCCCGCAGGGACGATGTTGTTCAGCATATGGTTGATAGTGGTGATTCGCAAGAGTGGATGATCAACTTCTTTATTAGCATTCTGTTCATTGCCTCCGCCAATGCGGGTTCTCTGTGCGGCGCTATGCTGAACATTGTCGCCCACCACCCAGAATGGCAAGTCAAGATATACAGCGAGATCAGAGCCGTCGCCGAGACGCATTCCAAGAATCCCAACGCGCCATTAGTGGTCCAACTCGACTGGATCCCACTGGAGGCGTGGGAGACCTTCTTCCCTTCGATCGACCTCTGTTTCAAAGAGGCCATTCGATGTGGGTGGCGTTCCCAATGATCCGTCTCAACATGGCTCCGCACTCGGTCCCGATCCCCGACACTGATGAGGTTATTCCCGCCGGCACATTCGCCGCATACAACACCACCGAAGTCCACTTCAATCCAGAGTTGTACCCAGATCCATACAAGTATGACCCCGATCGGTTCCGCGAAGGTCGTGAGGAAGTCAAGAAAGAGGCTTATAGCTGTAAGTTGTGGCTTAAACTTTCCAATTTGTAATCATACATACTGAGATTAACGGGATGTAGTTGTCGGTTGGGGTCAGGGTCGGCATCCCTGCATGGGCATGCGCTGGGCCAAGATACAGCTAAACATCATTCTCGCGTACGCTCTTGCCATGTACGAGTTGAGCGGATGTGATGAAAATGGACAGCCTAGTCTGCGGCCCCGAGTTTACCTGTTGGGCTATTTTGCAAGTATGTTCCTAGGAACAAGGCTTGAGGGTTGGGTGGGTGCAGACTACGCTAGGAAGAAGTTTTATATATATCAACAACATATGTACTTTTCAGAATAAATGGTAGATAGATATATCGAATTAAACAATCTTCTTGCAAACACGCAAACACACAAATATACAGACGTGGTATGAGCAAAGTGCAGTGTCATTAAGCAAGCCTACACCACCAACCCAATCGTCAAGACACTGCGATCCTCAGCCAACCTCTCCAACATCATCAACTAATCCACATCCCAATTTGCCCAGACGTACCTCCCATTCAAAAAACCACTCTCTGGGCCCGCTAACCACACCGCAAAGTGTGCGGAGAGATTGATATCCTCCGACACACGCGCATCCGTTAGTACATGCAGTCCACTATATTGTCAAGTCACTCTGATTTGCTCAATGGGATAATTGGGGCTGATTCTGGTTCACTGCCTGGTTCTCCTATCCTAGACAATGCGGGTCAAAGCAAATTCGTAGGAATTAATATAGCTAATACTTGGTGGTTCAAGCAGGGGCACGACCGTTAGGAAGAGATGAAACCGTAAAGGGCAGTGAAATATTTTCTCCGGAAAGCTGCATAGATTAATCAAGTTATCCTTGCCAATAGAGGAGATCAACTTATCATACTCTATTTAAACATTGTTAAAACCTTGACGCGGTCCACGGTGCACAGGGGAAATGGGGAATAGGGCAGAGAAGCTATACCAGCTACACGCATGTAGCCTACTAAGGAGCGTATATATTCAACTAGATATATATTCACCGTCTCATCTAGATGCCACACTCTGTTATTCAACTTGGACAGAGGATTCAGGTGGTTGGCAACGTTGTACGTAGCCAAGGCGCTAGGAAGGAATCTGTCCCAATACCATTTCTTCAGCAAACATTTAATATCATAGCTTAATGGGTTTCACCAGATGCTCATTGTCCCACAAATCTGCAATGATGAGCATAGGTACTAGAGGGAAAAAATTAGTCGGATTACTCCCCACTTGAAGTTTTGCCTCGCAGTTGGAGCAAAAGGAATGATGACCACAATTGCCCGTTCTATTGATAATGCCATCGTTTTGTTTGAGTGGATAAAGAGGAATGGTGAAAAATATGGTCACTAGTGAAACTAGCGTGGTGCGTTTTATTGAGGCTACCTACTCAGGCTACTCACCCCTTTGCTCAGATCTGCTCAGTGAGCAAAAAGCGGCGAGAGGTGAGCCCTAAAACGGAAAGGGAAAGACATGAAGCTGTCTAGAAAATCAAGTACGTATGTAGATATATAGTATCTGTCGAGATATCATAATTCTATCAGACTTCTGTATATCCAAGATACACGAGCAGAATTACTCCCTCGCCTTGATGAACGTATAAACAAATCGGGCCATTTCGACTTTATCTCCCTTAGCCACGACTACTCGACGGGTATAGTACCGCTGTCCATTGACCGTCTCAAAGCCCCAAATCTGCATCCATCAGCATACTCCCCTCAGACAAGGAGATAGAGATAGAATAACATACCTGCTCAGCAGTCCAGCCGCTCTCCTCATTCCTTACAAAATTCTGCAACCACAGACCCTGTCCCTCACCGTACTCCTCGCCCTGCTCTTCGACAAGGAATCCCTCCGTCTCACTCCCATCGACGAGGATCTCTCCCCGCAGGAACTTCTTCACCTTCTCATCGGTAGTCTCAGTCTGGAAATCCACATTGGGCCGAACTTTGCCATCGGCCCCTGCGATTCCGCGCAGGAATCGTGATTGACCCACTACCTTACCGAAGATGTGGTCCTCGTGCTCCCGCTTGGTCCAGTCCGTGATACGCCTCTCACTGGTGCCCTTGATGCCACCGGTGACGATCTGGTCAATGTCGAGGTGCCGGACCTTGGAGTCCTCGGCGTCGGGGTATTGATGCACATGCAATGTGATCGTGGCGAGGTTGAGTGCTTTGCGGGTCAAAAAGCCCATTCCTTGCTACATACATATATCACATGAGTTGGATTACTCCTCTTGGGTTCCTGGTAGAATGGAAGGTAACATACCAGGGCCAGAATTGGTTCCGTGGGATTGGAGATGGTTTTATCCTAATCACTGTCAACAATATGGAATACATACTGGGAATGTATGCTTACCATCGTCCATTCTCCACTGAGGTTCTTGATGGTGATATCAGCGGGGGCAGCCATGATGAGATGAGGTGAGAGCAAATACGACAGAGATCAAGTTAAAGAGAGAGATAGAGAGAGACGTGGAAGAAAAAGAAAGAAGAGAAATTAATCTGGAGGAAAAAGGGTTAAATAGATGTACGTCGTGCACGTCTCATTCATGTGCTTTCTCCTTTCCCCACCCCCCACAATTGCCTAATCGGGCTCTGGTGGTGTCTACCACACCGAGGCTTTCACATGCATGTGCATCGCCACATTAGTCCTAGCAGATATTCCATGCAGCACTCCATGCTTCTCCCTGTTCCTTCTTGGCTTGACAAGTATTTTCTTGGTCTGCCGTAATTGTATTCTTGGCATTTCTCTGGTGATACGTAGTGTCCGTGTTCTGTAGATGGCTGGTATGGAGTTAGAAGGATTACCTCAGAATATGTATATTACAGTAAACCCCCGCTATAAGCAGCAGATTTAGCATTTTGGTTGCTTATATCGCGTTATTGCTTATATATGAGCCAATAATGTCCAGTGCATGTGACTTTTCTCAACTTTTTCTTGTTATAAGCAACGTTATATGATAGGAGGACACTTCTAAACGTTGCTTATAACGGATAAAAGCACCAAACCTACTGCTTTTATTGGCCTTTCAGGGCCCACTTAGCTTGTTGCCTTTATCGAGGTTGCTTATAGCGCAGGTTACTATTACTTCTGCACTTCTGTACTCTGTACTCAGGGTAGTTGTAATTAATTATGAAGATGCTGTGGATTGCAATGTATTAATGCCTCAGGCATAAACACGTGTCATCATGACTAAGCATAAACCAACGACGTTCACTTTAGTATCAAGATAAACAATGTATCCCATCCATCCATCTCATGGCTTTCAACAAGAAATATGCAGGTCTCCCAGACCTGGTCCGTATAACCTTATCTGCCCCGTCTTCGCATCCACTAACAGTTGTAGGATCTTGCCCCTGATATCTACGAAACTCCCGATCTAACAGATGAAGCATCCACGGTGCCGGTACCACTTCCCACCCAACAATACTTCGAGCCATTCTAACTCCGCAGACTACTACGGTCCGTACCGCATCCAATGTCGACGACGATATCGGCTACAATTCCGACATCGATAGACAAGGGGTGAACCCCGACGCGGCGCGTGCCCTTTTCCTAGGTGCCACAGTGGACGCTCGCGACGTCAACTTCTCCGACAGCATCGATATCAAGCGGAAATCCTACCGGAGTAAGAGGAGTCATCGTCGACGGAGACATGAAAACGGTCTCGAGGAAGTGGGTGATCTTAGTGATAGCGAAGATGAGACCCTCAATCGAAAACTCAACCGTCTGCGTCGAGAGGTCGAGGAATTGAAACATGATATGGCTGCTCAACTTGATGATTCTCAACCATCTCATGTTGAAAACAAAGATAGTCTAGATGATGGAGTGCTGGAGTTAAGTCGTGCCTTGGATACACTCTACGCGTCATCCCGTCGTCCGGCCAGTACACATCACTCGGCTGCGGCCGTGTTATCCCAGAGACTCACGTCCGACTCCACCAATGCGCCAACAACCACCCCCGAGATACCTTCGTCTGGACAAGAAGTAGAAGGAGGAATCCTATCCCACGCCGCCGCCTTCGACAGCCGGCTGGCTCTCCTCGAAGCCGCCATGGGCATCTCCAGCTCATCGAACCCGTTTGTCACCGACGGTATATCCGAGCCATCTCTACAGCCTGTTCTCCCCAACTTAGACCACGTCACGTCGCGACTCACCACACTGACGAACCTCCTCGTTGGTCCGGCCCCCGTATCCGCTGTCGGCTCCGTCGGCTCCACGCCATCCACCACCATATCCACACCGCATCTCGAATCCCTCTCGGCACGAGTCCGCAAACTTACCATCGACACGGAAGCCCTGGCTTCCGCGCGCAAAAATGCCGTCGAAGCCGCCAAAGCCGCTCAGAATGCGCGCATCGACGCCGCGGCGCTTGGTCTCGACAAGCTCCACCACCACGCCAATGCGTCGTCGTCATCATCATCCGCAACAGAAGTCATCGACCCCACTGCTTCTCAGCGCGACGAACAAGTCACCAAGATCCAGGCACTGTATGCAACCCTCCCGACTATCCAGTCGTTACATCCTATCCTCCCCAGCGTCTTGGAGCGCTTGCGCTCCCTCCGTGCTATCCATGCCGGTGCCGCGCAGGCCGCTGAATCTCTGGATGTTCTGGAACGCCGACAGGCGGATATGGCAGGTGAGATTGTTCAGTGGAGAGAGGGGCTCGATGTCGTGGAAAGGAAAATGTCTGAGGGTGAGGCGGCTCTTAAAAGTAATGTCGAACTGGTGGAACCTTGGGTGCGGGATCTGGAGATGAGATTACAGCGGTTGAACTGAATACAATCAATACCCGTAGTTAGTTATGATACCTTTATACATTTTTCGTATGTCGGATAGTACGTTCTACACATACATTATAATCAACATAGTTCATTCATCCTACATTGTACATTAAACTTCAGAAATGGTGCATCAGACACCAGACATGAAACATCAAACTAGTGACTGAATTCACTACAGACATTTTAATTAACTAAAGTTATCCAATCTCTTCAATATCTTTATCCTCGGCTCCATCCTCACCTCCACCCACCAACCACGCATTAACCCCCGAAGATAATCCCTCATGGCATTCCACACCCCCACCGCCTGCTCTCCCAGCACCGACCGGAAGAATCTCTCCTCCACAACGCCGACAGCTACATCCCCCGGCCGAACGAGTCGCACTCCCGCGAACCCGTCGATGATCGCGGCCTCCTCCCAGGACGGGTACACAGACCGCAGACTCGTTTCCTCTCCCGGCTCGATGAGGACGTAATCGAACCGGGACCAGAATGTCGATGATGTCTTTTCAGTCTCGTTCTCAGTTTTATCGTAGTGCCATGTGGATTGCTGGCCTTGGTCTTGGCTGGAAGTGGGAGCAGGTATCTGTTGGAACCGCGTGATGCCTGTTTGGCAGGCGAGGTTGCCTAGATGGACGGAGATGACTGGTTGGGTAGAGTCCGCGACGCGGTGGAGAGTGTGTAAGGCTTGAGCGCCAGGGTAATTAGCCGAAGAAGCGGGGAGGAGGACGAGATTCGCGCAGAGGAAGGAGATGAAAGTCGATACGATCAGGGCGAGGGAGAGAAGACAGTAGAAGAGGGATTTACTCCGGTGGGTCCAGAGGTAAGACGCTCCCAGGGAAGACGTCGCCGTGAACGTTGGTACGGTGTAGACGATGAATCGCCATTCCTTGTGCGGTTGCAGACTGTAGATGGCGATGAAGGCCAGGGCGGGCATGAGGAGATAGATGGCGGCGGAGCGCGTCGAGTGCTGTAATACTGCCAACGGAACCCCGACAAGGTAGCTGAGTGGATTGAGGAGAAGACGCGGAAGAGCGTTAGTGAAGTAGAAGTGCCAGGAGTGAGTACCCCAGGCCGACGCATGGCCGGAGACGACGTTGAATTTGAACGCGGCGAGTTCCGGCCATAGCGGGAATTGCTGCCAGAAGAACGAGTCCACCGAGACGGTGAGGGCCAGTCCGAGGACGAGACCGAGCGCCCCCGCGGGGATGATGTCTTGTCTGATGCTGATGCGTCCTGTAAGGAAGAGGAAGATGGTGTTTGTGCCGAGTAGTAGCGCCAGCTCCGAGCGGAAGATAATCCCCGCCATGGTCAGCAGGAACAGCGCCAGTCGACATCGTCTGCGGTATACGTCGGAGGCTACCGGATCGGGGAGAAGAAAGCGCAGCGCCAGGGTGGACAGACAAAAGGCGAACATGTTCGACAGGGTCCGTGAGGCATAGTAGATGATATGGAATTGACTGGTCTGGAAGAGGAGATACCACATAGCCGTGGTCTTGCCGAAGGTTCGTCGCATTCCGGAGGCGAACCATAGCAGGGACAGGGCATTGAGCACGCCGAGGATACCTCGCACTGACGAAACCACCATTAGAAAGATGATAGACTACATTGGAAGTATCATTGTCACCTACCTAAGATTTGTCCATCGATGCTCTCCTTCACCCAGAGGAACGGACGCGCCATTCCGGACAACAGAACCGCACCGACAAACGTTCGAGGCACAGCTCCTGGAAACGAGAAATGATCATACTCCGCACGAAGGACATCGGAGACATTACGAGTCGGAATCTCCAAGACGAGAAGATCATGAACGGCTTGGATATGGAAAGACTCCTCTACCTTGGTGTAGGGAGCGACGAACAGATGGAGGCCCACGAGGGCGGGGAGTGCGATGGACAGGAAAAGGAGAATAGCTAGAACAGATCCAGTATCAGTAAATAATTAATTAATTCATACTATCATCCAGTAGAATACTCCAACAATAGGAAGAATACATACCATCCTCTCGCCCCATGATGCGATAGACATTAGCAACCGGGTGGTTGGAGAGGGAAAGCTTCCCCACATCGCTGCGGCCATCTGGCGGCTTCAACGTCTCTCTCTGCTATTCCCTCTTTTCCCCTCTCTCATCATTGTCAACATCATATCCACACCAAAATGGCTTTCTTCGGACGCCTCGTCTACGTCCTCTGTCTCATGGTCAACGCCATCGCCGTCCTTTCGGAAGACCGCTTTCTCGCCAGGAGTACGTAACCCAGTCCCCTTTCTTCACTCTTCACCCCAATATCCACATCACATCCACCGCCACGTCCATATTCAAAGCGACCAGAGGCTAATACCAATATGAATGCAGTCGGATGGGGTCGCACACAAACCGACCCCTCTTTTGGCTCAACATACGACAGTACCAGCGTCAAGGCGAAATCGGTAGATCTGATCGCAAGTGTGCGCACCGTGATGCGAAGTATGTCCTCTCTCTTTCCCCCGTTCTGTCACCGTGTCTGTCTGCGTGGCATTGTGTTCTTTAATTTGCCCACCTGACTCGAACAATACACGTGGAATTGAATCTAATGCATGTTTCATGGTAGTACCTCTCATCGTCATTAATACTATTATTATCGTTTACGAGTTGATTCTCGGGTGATTTGCTATCATGTCTTGGAATCAATTTTTGTATCCACCGCGAAGAAAATTAAATACAAAATGTCCGTTTGTTAGTACGAGTCGGCCGGATGTCGTATCGAACCGGCTGTTAACAAGCAGGAAGGATGGGATGGAATCATGTGCTGTTTCGGTTCATACAGACTACGCCTACGGAGGACCCATTTATACCGCCGATTGATGGATTTGCATAATTGTTATGGAGTTGTGGTTCTTTTTTTTTTTTTTTATGTATCTGACCTGGTTGGTATCTTGTAATGTGACTACGCGAACCTATGTCCATATACATCTAGAGCGTTCCGTTAGAATTTAATAAACATGCGACAGGGGAACAACCCAAAACCGTTAGCAGGATTATCATATAATTTGCATTCCTCTAGGAGACATGTTCATTGGATGTCTATGTACTGCGTGTATGCGACACACCCTGTCCGTCTATATTAAACACATCATGACAGTGAGGTCATAATACACCATATGCATGATAATTCGGGAACAAGTCAGTCCCCTAGTAAGTGGAAATGCTCTGTTAGGGGTTGGCATCCACATGCCTTCCCTAAAGCTCGAACAACTTCCGGTCCTCCAGAATATGAACAGAAAAGAATTGTGCCCATTCGCCCAACGCCTCAATTGCCCAGAAATGTGACCCAGGCACGGGTATCACAGTATCAATAAATCAAGGAAGTGACAAGCGAACATCAGCTAAACCGTGCACTATGCAGACGAAATGCGGCCTATGCAAAACGAAAAGATCGGGGAAAAAAGTGGGTGATAAAGCAAGGAGTAAGACAGAAACCGGGTCCCATATCGAATACAGAGTCTGCAATTGACGAAGAGGTATCAACGATGAAAGGTTGGAGCCGGCGACGAAGAGAAAAAGTGATGGTACATCGAAAGGGATATATACGGTAAAAACCAAATTCGCTTATGTGCAAAGAAGCAAGAAAACTGCCAAGAGTACTAGACTCCTTAGCTTCAAGAAAGAATGCTGAAAGATTTCTTCCTGATACTGGTGAAGCTTCTCCATTTTCCATGGCTTTTGGGATCCTTGAGGGTGTCACGCTCTTCGTCGTGACTTGCATTTCTGTTGGAGTTGACTGATGTCTGCGACTGCTCGGTTTGAGCTGGTGGAGTCGGCACGAAGTGTTGTTGCGACTGCTCCGCTGTGCCTCGGATAGGGAACTGATGCTCGGTGATCGGTGGTGTGGTTGAGAAGCTGGATGAAGAAGTCCGACTTTCTCGGTCTTTGCCTAATCGGTGACCGATGCTCTTACTGCCTCGTTTCAGACGGCTTAGACCGCCACCAAACATCTTCGAGTCACTATCCCTTCCGGAATCGGAGACATTACGTCGGTCCTCGTCGGCCTTGAAGGATGTTCTGCTCGCTTCCAGAGCGGCCTTCATTTCGGCGTCTTCCCGTCGTTGGCTCTCCCTCAATCTTGCTTCTGTTTCTTTCCGGCGCTGCTTCTCCCTCTCCTTCTCGGCTACCCTTCGTTCCTTCTCTTCCCTAGCCCTTTCTTTCTTGGACAATAGATCGCTCTTCTTGGGGCTAAGAGGCAGAGCTGGCGTTTCCGGTATTGGCGGAACAGGTGGACTAATGGGTGTGCTCACATGGGCGCTCTCCGCATCAATATGTTCAAGGTGGGTAGACAGCTGAGGAGGCGCAGTTGGGGCCCGTTTGAGGCCCATGAATGGAGTGGGATCATCTACTGAGGGAATCTGGGAAGCACTGTGGACATGGGCCAGTGCCGGAGTCAGGACGGTGTTATTCTGTTTGAAAACCGACTCGTTCGTCTCTGCAGTCGAATCCATGTTCTCCTGCTCCTGTTCCCGCAATACAGCCTCAAGAGTAGTCTCCTGATAGAATAGCACATAGGCGCAGGCCAACCCTGGTTTATCGCCAAAGAAGTTACGGACATAGTTCTTGTCGACAGGCTCCACCATCTCGTCGTCGAACAGTAACCACCCTCGGTCCTGTGTCTTGATGATGGCAACATAGTGCCCATGATAAGGTCCGCCACCGATATGTACCACTACCGCATACAGCTCGTACAAGCGGTCCGGATCTTCCGCGTCATCGGTCGTATTGAAGAGCCGCAGATGGTAAGGATAGACAACCCTATGGAACAACTTCTGAAGCCGTTGCAGATCCTCGGTATATTTAAACCGCTTGAGATGCAAGGCTAGAATCCGCGGCAAGCGCTTGATCTTCATCCTCTTCTCCGCCTCTTGCAGACCTCCGCAGTTGTCGCAGTGAAACTTGTTCCTTTCGCAGAGCATTTCCTCCGCAGAAAACTTCCGTAAGCACGATGTGACCGATGAGTGCTGCTCCAGGTCCACTGAGAGATCCAAGAAAACCTCATCGCGCTGGGAGACTTTCTCACAGGTGAGGCACTGTGTTTCCGACGTCAAAGTTCCTTCGAACAGCTCATGCACCCATCGAGTTGTATTTGGTGTTTTCGACCCTGAACCCGTCGACAAGTCGCTCGATTCAACACTCTCCGCTGGCGGCACGCTTCGCTGTACCGGCTGTTTCAAGGCCTCTTCCTCCACATTTGAAACCACTTCATTGAGTAAGAGATTCAAAAACTCATGTGCATCCTGGTGCATAGCTGACCGGAACATCTCATGCTCTCGTCGGAGAACATCCAAGAACTGTTGTGGTCGGATAATGCCGATTCGGGATTCGCTAGCCACGAGTGACTCAAAGATATCCTTCAGTGAAGTAAAGAGTGACTCTGACATTCCATAACTGGCCGCGTTGTTCTTTGTTTCCAATATCGGGAGTGTCTGGAGGGCCATCTTTTTCTTGTACTCAGGTGAATCCTTATCCTCGGGTTTCTGCGGTTGATTCGGCGGCGCGCCAGGCCGTTGTTGGTTGGCGACTTTCTGTTTCTCAGCCTGTGCTTCGGATTCTAGACTGGCGTTAGGATCCTGATAGCGGAGATTCTCAGCCAATGCTGCCTCCAGGCTTTCGATGGGCGTTCGCGTCGGATAATTGATGACGGCTTCCCGAAAAGGAACAGAATAATAAAGACATTGTAATATTGAGTTACAATAACTGCCGAATGAACCATCAGTATTAAGCGTCTTCGTGTGCCTCGTACGACACGGGAACCAAACTAACTCACCAAGTATTGCCGTACTAGAACAGGCTGTTATTAGCACCCATGAACACGTTCCCCTCGGAGACCATAGTGTAACCAAAGACTCACATTCTCCATCCCATAAAATTTATCACTACCATCCTCACGGATTCGCCCCATATCCTTCAGCATCTTCTCTAGCGGGGTCATTGGAGCCGCAGGAGGTTCTTTCTTCGCGGGAGTGGCGCCGACCGAAGGCGTGGGAGGTCCCTGGACCAGTTCGGAATTAGCATTCCGTTACAGGGACGATTTGGAACCAAGTAACTGGCCGAACAGTCTTTTTTGTGGCTTGTAAGGGGAGCAGAAGACAATGCAGAGTCTTGAAGAAAAGAGAAGAAAAGATAAAGAAGCACCCTGAGGTCATCCAGAACTTACCACATCTCTCCGAAAGCTCCTCAAAAAGGACCCCATGACAGTCACCTAGTCCCTTGATTCGAGGCGTCCAACTTCATCTGTGAATTTGGAAAAAAAAAAAAAGACGACACCACGGCCGCTGAAGGCGGCAAGAATGGGTCGTTCAGACAACGCGCAAACGGACAACCAGTATGCGACGAGAAGAACAGCAGGGTGTAAGGAAGTTGAATGAGGACACAATTTGGGAAAACTGAAAGATTGGAGCGACACGCGTTAGTTATCCGTTATTGAAAGCGATAAGGAACAGCCGGAGTGTTAGGCATAAGGTTTCGAGGCGCCGTGGATCAAAGAGCGAGTGAACGAAGGGCACTTGGGTGAGCGAGGAATGGGGCGGAATATGAACGGGCGGCGGAATCGAAATGTGGGGACGCGTGGGAATTGAAGCAAGGGTCGAGGCCTATGCTAATGAACAAAGCGAGGAAGGGGATCGAACGGTTGATCGATTACGAGAGCGACGGTCGAGGGGAGGAAAGGTGGGAGAAAGAAAGCGAGAAGGAACGAGGGTAAAGATGGGGAAAAAGTCATTAGATCGAATTCTGTACGGAGTACTGGTTGGTACATACAAGTACAGGCTGACTGGCTGGCAGTACCTTACTCGCTTTTCCCCGTTAACTAACTAGTTACTAGTATTCCGTAGTCAGCGGCGGTTCCTGCTATGACGGAGTGCGCGGGCCCGAGCGGATAAACTGTGGGATTGGCCGTTGGGAAAGAGGGGAGGAATTCCAGAATGGAGGTCATGGGATATATTTCTACTACTTCTTTCTCTATTTCATTTTCGTCCTTGTTTTATTTTTATTTATTTATGTGTTCTATCCTCAAGGCTGCATTTCACGTATCCCACGCGGACCCTAGAAGGCCATGCATGGGTCGGACTCGATCATGGAAGCCATGGAACATGTATCCATGTATGGACCAATGTATGCACCACACTCTGTATTACCCCGGGATTACTTACGCCTCCATCAACAATCTAGTACCCCTGTAAGTCTGGACAACGAATCCAGAAGAGTTTGGAGCTAGGCAGCTTTGTAGCAGGGGTAGGAGGTAATTATCTCCACCCCCGAAAGTGGAGGAGCACCCCCCACTCGATGGCGGTGATACTATATGTCGATTTAGCACGCTATCTCGTTTCTTTTTTACGCCCTTTCGGAAGCCCGAAGCCTATGTACCATTTGAATAAATATACTTCGATGCTTTCGAGTTAACCACCTTAAGATAGCTCGGAAGAAGTGATGGGTCAATATGTTCCACAGCCCCCAAAAGGGCATCCTTACAGTGTACCGGCCTGGCTACCAACTCATCAAGCTACGTATGAAGCCACCCTTACCCTTGTAAGGTCAGACGGGAAGGGAAAAAGCATGCCTGCACATGGAGGGGCCGAAAGACTACGCCAGAGTAAGAGGGAAGAAAAAGAAAGAGGCCAATAAAAACAAAACAAAAAGAAACGAAATGAAACGAAACCTACGAAGACTAATAATAATAGTAGTCTGTGTTATATTCTGGCTAGCGTTGTATCGAGCATGCATCTGGCTAACGGCAGGATGTATGATTCGGTGCCAGCCCATTGGCGATGGCTTGGCTTTGTGGAAACTCAGCGTTATTGTACATGTACAACGACAGCGAGGTGATAAGGTATCGAGTCTAGCAGTGAATTAACAGTAATGTAGTGCCAAAACTCAGTGGCAATAATGTTGATAGATCCTCTGCATAGAACAGCATAGCTGGGTGGTAAGATGACGGTGTGAGATTCTGGCTCAAGTGCAGCTATGGCTGAAAGCGGCGTGATCAAAGAATGCGTGATTTTGTATAGTCTCTCTTGGCGACGAGTCGGCGACAAGTAATTTAAATTTAAGCACCTTAGTCTGGGGTTCCCCATGTCTCAGGAATAATAGACAAGATCTGTTTAAGCCTTCTGTTATAGGCTTGCAGACATTCCGGTCTCGATATCAATGTCCGAGTCCCACAGAGCTATTCAGATGATGTTGGTTGTCGGAGGCCAGTGATTTCTATAAATACCCCCGTACCGGGGTACAATGTCATACATCGGGTGGTATTTGGTATCACACTAGAGCCAAACCACGTGGAAACTCTGGGATGATAATGGCGAATTATGACCAATCAGATAATTTTGCGGTGCCCACATTGTTCGAGGTTCCCTTCCTGTCATCGAGATACTAGCGTGTACAGTTAATTTAAAACTGTACAGTACCTGCCAGCACAATCAGTGAACCATTCATTATAAATTTCATTACCTGTCTGAGAATCCAATCAGAAGCAATCTTCGTAGGAGCATGACTACAACAGATGGAAATGTATCCGAGCAAGGACCGCAGAATACTATTTATTACTCCTTTCTAGCCACAAACTTCAATTGAGACGGGCAACAAACCCTACCAAAGACAAACACTAACATAATTGGACCTCAACTTCAATCTAGTCCACATCCAAGAGCACAGGCGTTTAAGAGTGCTTCCATACAGTCTCATTCTCAGTCTACTGTTGTACTCACGGAGGTTGCAGCCAGACCTAAGTTGTAAAGAACTAGCATCGCACCAGTGCCACACCCCTCATGTGGAACGTGCCAGGCCGCCAATAAGCGGAGGCCCTGGGTGGGTGCGGCCTTACATGTGCTCTGATTTACCTCCACGCGAGAACACCTTAGAATAGTACGAGCAACCTAAACTTCCAGCTGTCCGGTTGGTCGTTATCTTTCAACTGACACTTTCCATTCAGGCTATTTTGGGCACGGATGTAGGATCCGGATTAGGTATGGTCCAGGATATGGGTACTATATAGCTACGCACAGAGTAACTACCGCGTGGTCTGCTCTGTGCTATGTCCGCATGTGTATGTCTATGGGATTGTGGAATGCCAGCTTTGAGTATCTGATAGAACTAGCATTATCAGTCCCTATCATCATTGGATGGACAGAGAGATGCTCGGAATCTAACTAGTGCTTCTTGACTTAGTAATGTATTCGATAGGCATGGCGAGATAACAGAATAACCCAATGTGGCTTATCTATCATATTGACTTTCTCAAGTCATACCATCATGCTTTAGTGTAAGGAAGTGACTGTACTCTATAAGTGCGTCCCTAACTGAACAGCTAGCACAAGACTCAATACTTTTACAAGATATTTTCAGATAATATACATGCACATGTCTGCTAATACACTAACTACCCATAGTATCCTACACATGTGAGAACAATCGGGTAACTAAACTAGTTATTAAACGTAGTTATTCCACCTTGCTTCGGCTTAGCCCTCAGCATTCTTCATCAACAGACCCTTAAGGAAGGGTAATCGGTCAATGATATCTAGGCCTAGGCTGCGCCCCCAAGCGACAGGTCCCTGGCCAGGAACATTATAAAGCTTGTGCAGCACATCACAGGCGCCGCCAATTTTGACGTTGGTTGCCCATCGCTCGGCAGTATACCGTTCGAGAGTGAGGAGATCTCCAACATCCATTCCATGGTTGATCGCGTACTCAATCGTGCTGGAAAGAGACGCCACATCACCCATACCAAGGTTGAGGCCTTGTCCGCCCAGAGGGTGGATGACATGGGCAGCATCCCCAACCAAAGCCACACGGGGAGAAATGTACGTCGAGGAGTGTCGGAATCGGAGGGGGAAGGAGGCCACGCTATCCTCCTGGACTCCCATGGTCATGGGTGGGATGTGAGACGGCTGAGGAGTGTGCTGCAGGCGCCAGATCAACTCACTCTCATGCGGATCCTCATACTCCAGAGTTGAAGTTGCTGGACGTTGCATGCCTATCATGTACTTGAGATCTGTCATGGAGAGCCGGAAAGCGGAATTTACCATGGCAATGAATGCCTTCGGGGATAGGGATTTGAGGTATGCCGCATTCTCCGGCGTGGTTGACCACACCAAGGTTGCGTGGTTGTTGGGGAGCGGAAGTAAAGCAATGGGACCCCCCAGCGAGGGCAGAAAACGCTGATACGCAGTCCTCGTTCCGATGGGGAACGGAACTGGATCGGGGTCTGCGAGGGAGAGGGTCGCGACAACGCCGTGTCTATTATAGTCCCAGCCTTCCGTCGAGATATTAGCGAACTTGCGCACAGGGCTATTAATACCATCGGCACCGACTAATAGCCTCGCGGCGATCTTGGACGAGCCTGGAGCCTGTGCCGAGCCAGTCGGAGAGATAGAAAGAACAGGCCATGCCGATAAATCCGCCCCATCAGGATGATCGGAACCATTCTCAATGGACGAGACGGTCGAATTCGAGAAAATGGAAAGGTTTTTATCCCCGGACGCGGCGATGCGCGAGAGAAGCGCGCGGACAAGATTGGCGTTTTCCGTCATTGTCGCGATAGTACGGAGATCTTCAAACGGGGAGGACTCCATGGTCCAATCAAACGATATCCGAGAACCTGTTTCGCCATCCCAGACCTGCATCTCCTGATATTTCTGGACGCGTTCGGTATCCAAAAAATCCCATGCGCCAATCTTCTGCAAGAAAGACACGGACGAGGGCGTAAGACTGCTGACTCTGTTGGAGAATTGGTGCGATTCGAGGTTCCACGAGCGGGCTTTCTGAAGGTCCTGGGACTCGATGAGGGCGACTCGGAGCTTCGAGGTGGCAGGGGAAGCCCCTTGCAAAAAGGTCAACATCGTCCATAGTGATTCAAACGGATTTCAGGAAGCTTACGGAGAGCTGCTACCAGTCCAAGGCCGGCAGGACCGCCTCCGACACAGACTACATCGTAGATGTCGGGGGCGTGGGAGGAGTTTGATGCAAACCGTCTCCCTGGCAGACCGGATAGGCAGGACGGACAGACGTATGGTCGAAGGGCCGACCTAGAGATAGGGCGCATTATGGTGAGTTGGTTGAAGATGGTTTGTCGGATACTCGGGAGACGAGATGAGGGCCTGAGGGCTGAGGCCATGGTTGCAAACACGGCAAACAGTTTCATACTTTATTGACAATCTAATTACTTTCCTCTTACGTTATTATCCTAATCCTATAGTTACCGCATCAGATAGGATTGGGAACAATACCTCTAGAACAAAAAGCTGACATTCAGTAATTTCACATGCATCACATCACATACTAAACTCGATCACAAACGTTCAAACTCGCCACCGATTATCAACTGCCACCACGCTGCAAGATCATGAAGAGCCAACCATATTAGAGTGAAAATCCGCCCTACCTTAGGTAGCTGATAGATATGCAGCAATCCGATGAGATGTAACCGGGCCTTACGGATGTTGATCAGTGACCCGAGCCAATAGACAGGTTGATGGTTCTTTCCAGGCTTATGCGATGAAACCATGGGGCTGAGGTTAGTTTCCTCAATAGGTACCTGTCCCATGTACAGTGTGTTCAATACCAGGTAGTTTTAATATGGCAACAGTGGTATAGATCTGCAGTCAACAAAACTCGAACCAATATACATAACTAATATACTCTATCACCACGATATCTATAGTACAAATACTTCAACAATCTCGACCTACATACATACAATGCCGGGCAAGCTTCAAGACCAACCAACCACCCTAAAGCCCAACACTGCCCCAAAGCTGCATGACGCGGTCACTCCGCCACTGCCGTAGCAGGACCCCGCCAGTATTCCAGTCTCTGTACAGAGTAGGGAGGTCGATACTGCCTGATAGTAGTTCTATGGACTAATAACCTAGTTGGTCTGGTTGTGGGTTACTGTTTACTTCTGTCTTTGGCTCCTATTATACTACCCTACCCTCGTAGAAGATTGCCACCGGTGGCCATGTTTAGATGCAGATAGGATGGTGTATGTCAGTATGTAGGTATCACATCAGCTCATGATGAGTGGCGTGGTGGACGATGGGTTCATACAGCATGAACATGAACATGGATGAATATAAGAACCTACTTAGTACGATGTAGTATAACCGCGACTTACCCCTCAGCCCATCATTAAAGGGTAAGAGAAGAAGAACAACCATTTTTGCTCTTGACTTTATGTCGTCTCACTATAATACTTTACTACTCTTATACCTAGTACTATTATTATCAAGACCGGATTATCATCCGTCAATCTTTAGTCCTTAATTCCTCTGGCCCACCAAACATCTACCTACTACTATAATACAATATAATAAACTGCCAATGGCTCCAACAACTACCACCACCACAAAATCATCTCATAAATCATCCCATAAATCAGACCTCCATCTAAGCGCCAATTTCGCCAATCCCTCCTCCTCCAAATCCAAACCCAAGTCCTTCCTCCCCTCTACAATAGACTACGACCATGAAGTCTTTCTACAATTGACTGCCGGCGCGGGAGAATCTGTCAAGACAGCGAATCAGGTATATCTCGAGGTACTATCTCTTACGCTCTTTGTTTTGTCTGGGAAATTTAAAGTTACTAATGGGTGTAGGAACGGGCTCGACGACGCAAGTCGAGGGCTTTGGATCCTGCTATCTCAGACCCGCAGGGAGAACCGGGCGCCATTGATTTTGAGTGGGCGGAGTATCAAGGGAAGGAGAGGGTGCGGTGATTCTTATAATATATTTATATTTATACATATATATTGGGTTATCTTTGCGTGGCTACTGGTCCTATGAAAGGATGTAAGATAATATCATATGAACGGCTTGAATTGGAACAGGTTCAATCTTCTGGGAGAGTAAGGAATAAATAAGAAGGTACCGAAATTAAGAACAAATCAGAGAACCACGTATTCTTACCCTCCCAATCTTCGAAATTAACGTCTACCTCGCCACGGTGGTATCCTGCAAGTAAATTCCCCCAGGGGCGTCCTCCAAATCACCATCCATTTCCGCCACGAATCGCTCCCACGTGTTTAGCACCCCTTGATAGAACTCAATCTGCTTCTCCGCTAGAGCGCCCAGCGTGTCCCGGAACTCCACCGCCTTTATTCGTTCAAAGTCCGCCACTTCGCGGACAACCTCTTCGTCGAACATTTCCGACGTGGTTTTGGCCGACTCGACTTCGCGCGTGAGCTCGTCGATGCGAAGCTCTAGTTTGCGAACCCGCTCCCGGCGGGACTGCTCATGATCGACTCCGCGCATATCCTCCATCTTGGACCGGATGAATGAGGCCGGGGACGAGGTGAGGGGATTGGAGGCGTAGTACGACGACGGGTTGGTGGCAAGCGAGTCCCGCTCGGCCACCGCTTTGGTGCGGTATTCCACCAACGCCTCAAAGTCGAGCTGCTTCTGCTCGCGGGTCTTGAGAAGAGACTTGAGTGATAAAATGTACGCCTCCATGTCACGGAGCGACCCTAAATAGTTCTGGTCGGTGTGGTCTTTGAGATTTTTGAGGCCTCGCCCGGTCTCCTCCACCGATGCCGCGAAGACTTGCAACGGCACCTCGACGTCCGGCTCCAAGGGAACGAGCTTGCGGAACTGCATCGCAAGCTCATTATAGTCTGTCTCCAAATCGCCCTCACGACGGGCTACCCGGGCCACGATCTTCTCCACGTGGTTGAGGTCTTCGTCGAGTTTGTCCGCCTTCTCTCGAACCTCAATGAACCGGCGGTCAGGCTTGTGGACTTTCGTGAATGCGTTCACAAAGGTGTCTGTGAAATTGTCGAAGATTCCCGGGACCCCGCTACCGTCTGACGTACCCGTCGAGTTGCGAGAGGACTGCAGTCGCATATGCGCATTCCAATCGGGGGACTCGAGAAAGACGGCCAGCAAGGGCGCTCGACGAAGAACGGGGTGCAATGCCAACCGCTTAAGAAACCGATGTAAGGACCAAGCTCGGCGTGTGGTGAACTCGGGGCCAAATCGATCCCCCCGCACGTATTCCATTTTATGCTTGTCTGGCAGCGGCGGAACCGCACAGGCGGGATACTCTCGATACAGCGTCTTGTATAGAAAGTAGAAATCGGTAAATCGTCTCCTTACGGTGAATTCCGGCTTCTGAAAGGATTTGAAATCGGTCTGTTGAAAGTCATTTGGTCAGCACAGGAATGAACGGCAGGCTGTCTGGCTAGGCAGCTGGATTTGATCCGTCCACATCAATACCATCACCAGGCTGCGACGGCCAGAAAGTAGAAACTACATGAGGCAACCCACATGTGTAGTGACCAGATATGATATGTACGCATCCTTGGTACCGTCATTCTCCTTCAACGGTGAATCCACCTGACATTCCAGCACTCCATCCCCGATGCCCGCTAGATCGGCGGCATCGGCCAGCGATCCGATCTGAGGGGTTTCGTGGGCTGCCGAACTCATCCTGCGCTTGCCATTGACATCGTGATGAATTCCCGGTGACTCGGGTGCATCGGTCCCCGAGGTAGTAGGACGGGAGCCAGAGACGTCACTCTCAGCGTCATGTCTCCATGACACGCTATCGAAGTCGTCGTGGTGATCCATTGAGGGGGTTGCCGAAATGTGTCAGTCACTACGGCTGGACCCCAGTACCGATTGAAACAACAGCAAATCGAAGGGGAAATGATTCCGATCGAATTAGAAAACAGCCCCGGGGCAGGGTGTCAGGGCGGCAGATGGGTAGCTTTGATTGAAGAGGTGCGGAGGAAGCAGTGGAGCAGGCCAGGCAATCAATGAATTCAGTTGGAGAAGCGGAAACAGCGTCATCGCGCCAAGACTGTGATGACTAAGACGGGTATCTATCATAGCTCATCCGCATTTACCCAGGTTACAGGTCCTGTGAATCGTTCAAAAGTTGATCGAGGTCGCCCGACCTGTACCTCATCCGTAGTTATGCATCTTTTATTTCTCTTTGGAATCTCAGTCCGCCCGAATATGTATATATACATGCATACATGCTCTTCTCCATCTCTTCATTGAACGTCATTGACAAGGGCATCGGAAATCAAAGTGGTGCAATAATGTAAATGGCATCTCAAAAGCTCCCAGAGACAGGCATACCCCCCAAAAAAAATAAACAAAAAAAGACAAAGATGCAAACGAAAATCGCTTTCAATGATGTTCTCAGTGGGAACTGCTCTGTCCAGTCTGATCCTCACTGCCAGACTGATCTCTATAAGGTCCGTCCTCTTCATCACTAAATAGAGACTCCTCGTCGCTTTCCCCTGCGAAGGCGTTATAGAGTTCTCCGCCCCGACGTTGGGTGCGAGAGGTCTGTCCAGTCGCTGCATGTAGTTCGTCATCACCCTCGATCATCTCAAAGTCGTAGTCATCCATCGGGTCGTTCCGCAAGCGTTTTTGCCGTTGAACATGGAAGTAGACACCCAGTGCTATGCAGAAGACGATAATCGACCCTATCGCTGCGTAGATCCATACCTGAGTCAGTTTCGACGCACCGAATGTGGGGAAAAAGGAGGGGAGGAAGCTGTCCGAAGTAGTTGTCGGAGATGGTGCCTCAGTGGCGCTTGTTGTAGTAGGAGTCGCTACCGGAGTGGGAGCTTCTTCTGTAGGAGTTGCGCTGGGTTTTGCGTTCACAGGGCGATCCACGCCATCGGTGACTGTATTCGGTGCATCTGTCTTGGTTGGGCCCAGGTCAACGCTGGTAGTTGCCACGGTCGCATCTTCGATGCTGTGATCGTCGTCGTGTTCGCTAGGGAGAGGATGGAGTGGCTGCTTAGCGCCGTTGATGGCCTCCCCCCATAGATTAAGTCGCCAGTCAACGAATTTGCCGACCTCCCCATTGACAACCGTGTCCTTAACTATGACAGTCCACTTCCCGATTCCAGATTCTCCCCTAAAGGCCATAATTAGCAGGTCAAAAATTGACCCCCATAAATGTGGGACTGCGATCAGGAAAAAGAGGGCATACCAGTGCGCCACGGTCATAAATGTCCAATCGACGTAGCCCACGTTTGCATTATCCGACCTTCTCGTGGTACTTAAATGACTGACGATGCCATCCGGGCTGCGCAGTTCCACACTAAGATCTCCACGGCGTGTGTGGTTGACATTCATGGTCACAGTTACATGTTCAAGCCTTTGCATGTTCGCCTTCTTCATAGTATCCTTGGTCACTTCGTACGAACTGACGAGACCCTTGTTGCCCTGTGGGATTTCATGCTCCACCCGGAGCCATGGCGAATGAAACCACGCCTGAGGCTTCACGAGTTCCCAAGTCTTCGATTTCTGGACCAGCGAATAGGTATCTACTTTCCCAAACCCCCAATCGTGGCTGAACTTTTTCCCGCTCTTGGTGACCTGCCAGCTCCCATCGTTCTCGTTAACAGGGACCGCTGTTTCTACCATCAGGTACTGTGCATCGCGCCACGTCAGATCTGGCCGCACACTAAGAGCAAGGGCAATAGCGCCCGCAGCCAACGGGCCCGCGGCTGAGGTTCCGCCGTGAGATGAATAGCATTTGTTGGCACCAACGTCGGTAGTATGAATTGCATCGGTAAGTCCACTGCTGTAAGCCACCACCAACTGGGCGGAGCAGGACTCCGAGTAACTCGGGTGGTTCCCCTCCCGATCAATTGCACCGACAGTAATACTATATATACTATTGGTATAGCCGTCGAAGTTGCAATTGTCGCCGTAGACGGCACCATTACCCGCGGCGAAGACGAATATAGAGCCTTTCCCGCCTCGGCCCCGTTGAACGCCATTAACCATGGCCTTTCTAATTAGTATCCCAGGCGCTTCCATTGTAGCACCATCATCAGGAGGGCCCCAGGAGCACGAGTAGATATCGTTGTCTTGATAACCAAAGTTAATCGCTTCTGCCTCGTCTTTATCATCAATGATTTTGGACAGGATCCGGATGCCCGCAACTTTACTGTCATATGCCATACCCACACCGCAAACGTCATTCCTAGCGGCCGCAATCTCGCCGGCGCACCGGGTGCCATGATTGTCGTCATCTAGAAGGGGCTTCGGTTCCGGTCGCATCTCGTTGAAATCGTAAGAGCCCTTAGCAAAGTAATTCGGCTCAAGGTCACCGCTATCCATATCTAGCCCATCGTCAACCACCGCCGTGGTGACGTTACGCCCCGTGATACCCTCCAGCCAGACACCCGTCACATTCATGTCATGTCCCACTTGCACAGTATTGAAAAGATGCCATTGTCCATTGAAAATCGGATCGGTGATCTTGAGTACCGAGGCGATATCCCTCTGAATTTCAACAGCCAATGCATTCTCCTTAGCTCTAGCAGAAACCCGTGGAAGGTTCTCCGGCGGGGGTAACCTCTTGTGCAACCGTTTCTTTGGAACCAGTTTCTGGGACCATAGTATGCCGTCCAGTTCCCCATCTCTATCCAACGAGAGATCGCCACCGTCGGAGCGCCGCCTTAGTTTCCTTCGGACACGCGCACGTTCTAGTAAGATCTCAACGTTCTCATTCCCTTCGCGAGGCACGGAAAATGTGTGGTGACCGGTCAGTTCGCCTATTTGACCTTCGTAGCGAGCGCCCAATCGCTGGGCAATATCCGGTAGAGAGACGGAGTCATCGAGGTGGAGCGCAAAGAAATCGTGAGTCTCGTAGGAGCGATGAGGATGAAGAGAGGCAGTGGTAGCACAGAGTAAGCCAAATGCTACGGCTACCGTGTCAAGAAGACGCATGGTTAGGACACCTTCAGCAGGAAGGCGAGGTCAGGATAGATTGGACGATTGCCATGAACGGAGACGGTACCAGACCAGGGATGGGAGGAGGTGATTGTTTTAAAATTCGAGAAGAAAAATAGAATCCCACGATAGAACTAGATATTAGGGAAGGGCTGGATCAGTTGCTGCTGGGCACAGCTCCAAGAATGATAGATGACGGAAGAAAAGCGGTAGCCCGTTCCTCCGAAGGGACAAAATCACGGGGAACTCCTGAGCTGTCCGCCCAATGATCTCCACAGGTTGGAAAATTAGTCCAGGTTCACCAGTCGTATCTGCCTGCAGACCTGATGGAATTCTTTATTCTTCAGAGCGAGAATAGATAATCGGAGAGACTTTTCTTTTCTTTTCTTTATTCGGAGTCGAATGATGAAGGACTCAACAGGACACGTCTTCGTGTCGTAAAAGTAACTCCTTACAGGGGGCAACACACAGCAAATGCTGTTGGCCCTAGGGAGATTCAGAGAACGAAATAAAAAAAAAATAAAAAAGAAAGAAAAATAATAGTTCGGCTATTTAGTCAACCAATTCCGGGTCTGTCTTCAAGAGTCTATTATCAGTCTTTGGGGATATGAATTACGCTCTATAGTCTCTATCCAGGGACCTCCTACTCTTACCTACAAGTGACATGCTGATTCCAAGAATAGGCTAGAGTTGATCATCCCTGGGCATGGTCGAAAGATCGTATTCTTAGGCAGTAGCAATATTCTCAGGTAATCATCAGTATGCCATCAATTCCCACGTAAACCTATGAAGCCAATAGATCACGGCATCGTTACTCTGTACTTCCCGAAGTAGCAGAGACAAAGCGCTTTCAGGCATATGGTGATGGAACTGGGACGTAGAATGCTTCTTGAGGTTCTACAGAATGCTTCTGGACTGCAGCCTATAAAAATATAGAGTATACCCGTACGATGCAGGTTGGTGCAGGGGGAAAAAAAGCTAGGTTGGGTGCTCTATACTATCTTCGAGACATATCTTTAATTCAAATACAATACTGGATGCACGGCTTTTTTTTTCTTTATTTGTATTTAATTTTTAATTCTCCGAGACCATGGATACGAAACCACGATCAATGCGACAGATGCGAAGAGAAAGAGTACACCGCTTGTTAGTCAGTCCTGCAAAAGGTGGAGATGGAGATCTTCGATGGGATCGAAATCATCGAATCTGTAGTATCTGACGCACACGCAGGACCCTCATTGGATGGTCGGGCTGCGAAGGACTTCGAACTGGATCATTCTTTTTGGGAGAAACCAGGCGGCCGTTCAAGTTTGAAGTTTCTTGTCGTGCAGGAGGGAAAAAAAGGGCCCCGCCATGGTGATGAGCACGAGAGGGCTGGGCCGCCAGCCACCGGGTTAATCTCGATGCGATTCATCCTCTGCTTATATTCTGCCTTTGGATCCGTTGGGCACCACATCTTTTTATTTTTCTTTTTTGGTGAGACTTGTGTTGTCGTATTTACATCTTCTTCCCTCTCATCCTCATTGTTCCTTGTCTTCCTTCTTAACTGTCACGGCTGGTGGTATAGTTCAATCCATCTGCGACTGACTCGTATACTACAGTTGCGCTCAAAATTCCCCACCATTGCGCAGCGTCAGATCGAGCGGCTCTGCCCATCAGTGTGATTTCCCTCATGTACTATTATTAACTGTCTTCCGATTTCTTATTACTACACGTGGATAGAAATTAATTCTTCTCTGGCAATCGTGGTGGCTGTAAACCATTCTCTCCAAAGTGGTTGCTACCATATTCATACAACGTCTTCGCATCCCTAGTACGTCCATCAATTCAACTTCATCTCTGTACAGTTTCATTCATCTGTCTTGCGCGATTCCACAATGATTTTCTGTAGGAGAATAAAGCTGACTGCGGTAGTCTAGATTTGAACAAAACAATCGCATGCCAAATACACCAGGCTACTCTCTACCAGCGTGTTAGAGACTCCTGGAAGGTGTCAGATATCAAGGAGTTGGAAGAATGGCCGCAGTAACCTATCGGGCACCTCTAAATGGGGATGCCTTGTCTCCTCCACAAACTCCTCCCAATGATGCACTGCAGACACCAGCGCACACTCGACGAGATCAAGACACTACCAACCCTGTCGAGATGGATCATGAAGGCAACAGCGAATACGATACCAGAATCCCGGAAGCGCTTCACACACGTTCGAGAACAAACAGAGGCAACCCACCTGGAGCACAAACTCGGCATATATCCCGTTCGTTCTCTGCTAGAACTAAAGATCTACATCGACAGGAGAATCCAAGTTGGATAGATAAACCGTTACCACCAGAGCCTCCGGTCTCAACCAATAGGCCTGATGGATGGAGAGGCAACGGCGCTGATCCACATATTTTGAAGCAAGAAAACATACGCCAAGTGTCTCCCCCTTCAAAGAGTCAACCGCCACTATTAAGTCGATCAAATACCGTGCGCTCTACAGCCGAACACCGACGTGACTGGGCTTCCGATCGGTCGCCCCTACAAAAGCTTGAAGTGACTCTGAGCGGAATCAGCAAGGAAGAAAAACGAGCTAGGGTCTTGGAAGCCGAGACAAGGTTAAAAGAACGAATGGCACGGCAGAAATCTGGCGGCGACAATCGGCAGCGGGAGATGGTGCAAAAAGCACCCCAAAGCAAGATAGCATCAAATAGCCACGAGCCTGGAATCGAGATGTCCCAGAGAGCGGCTCCTGAACAGCAAAACGCACCACAGCAACCTATTGCCCAGAATGTCAAGCGACCAGATCATCGACGCTTCGCTTCTGAAGGAATCGGAGGGATAGACCCTCTTGGACAAGGACCACCTACAAGAACAAAACCTACCCGCAGCAGAGGGCCACCACCTCAATATTCACAGCACTCTGATGGCAAGCTGACATCCATCCCAGTCATGAGAACAGGTAGCGCTCCCAGACGGGCAGTGTCTGTGAGTCACCGCGCTGGTGATAATCGCATGGATCCACCTCTAGTAGATCAACCTATTCATAGGGATGATGAAGTTCCTAGCAATGCTCCTGTCACTCGAGCCTTTTCATCCCGCGAGTCCTCGGAAATGGCCAATCCAGAACAGGCAAGTGCTCCGATGTTGGCACAGCAGCCATATCCGAATTCCGTGGCTACTCAAAGTAAACCTGCGACACAGTCTATCAGGAAGAACGATCTCTCCGCGATGAGCTCTCTTGCTACTGAAAATACGACTACGGCTGAACCTCCATCGGCTGTTCCTGCCTCTGATCAAGTAACGGATAAACCCATCTCAATTGCACTACCAGATGTCGATAATGAGACGAAACTGCAGCCGAGGTCTAAAAAACAAACGGTGTCGTTTAATGTCCCGCCGCCGACACCTCCTCCTCTGTCGGAATGGAGAACCGCTCCGATTGCACGACTTGGAGCTTCTGATTTTGATTTCCAACATTTTGACATGGACAGAAGCAAGGCCTGGTGGGAAGGCGGAGGGAGCGACCGCCGAAGGAGCAGAGCGCTGCCAAATAGCTATCAGAAGCCACCAGCTCAGAAGCTAGCACGTGAGTATTTCATATGAGGAAACAAATTTACTCCTCAATTTCTAGCTCCAGCTTTTGAATCTAGAGACTAACTTTGTAATTCCGGACAGCCAAAGCCAATCGCTTCCAGCCACCTATATTTCTAAAGTGTGGTCCGCTACTTCGCTATGCAGGACTGAAGCGGGTTCGGATCGATGGACCAAGTGGTCCATTTGACAAGGAGACATGGAGAGGCAGTATATTGATCGTGACGAAAGACTCCCGCTCTACATATGAACCACCGCCCACTCTAAGGGTGTTCGCGCAGCCGATGGACCTTCTACCACCCCCTCCACCTGTAGTGAGCGGCGAGAATGCTCAACTCCCTCCTGAATACGTGGACCCAACAGCTGGGCTCATGAAATTAGGCCGAGACGGCAGAGCACTCTACGTTAAACCGGTGGAACATACCGAAGAAGAGGTGGATCTATCATTTGTTGAAAATGACGACGGAATTTACGAGATGTCCCCCAGTCTGGTCGATTACAGCAGCGAGGGAGTTAAGCAGCCGACTTCTGCCAATAGACTCCACCAGTGGGATGGGGAGACAGCTGGAGCCTACAAAGAAATTGCCGGGTCTCGTCTTTATGCTGACCCAGGAAGAGATGTCACTTTTTGGAAGTTTAATCTAGAAGTGGAACTAGGACAGACGCAGCAGCGTGTGGCCTATCGTCTTAATCAGGGACCGGCTCTTGGATTCTGGGTGCCAGCCCGCGGTCAGTCAATGAACATCATGTTCCATACTTGCAACGGGTTCAGTCCGGGGGTCGATTCCGACAAATTCTGTGGCCCTGACCCGTTGTGGCGAGATGTACTCAATGAGCATCAGACCCGCCCATTCCACGCCATGATCGGCGGTGGCGATCAGATCTTCAACGATAAGGTAACTGCGGAGTCCGCGCATTTCCAGGAATGGGTCAAGATCAAGAATGTGCACGAGAAATATGACGTCCCATTCAGCCCCGAGTTCAGGGCGGAGTTGGAGAGCTCCTTCCTTGAACACTACTCGGAGTGGTTCTCGCAAGGACTCTACTCGCTGGCGAGCTCGCAGATCCCCTCGACCAATATGTGGAACGACCACGAGATCGTTGAAGGGTTCGGGTCCTATCCCGATGAGTTCATGGGAACGCCTGTGATCTCCGGAGTGGGCAACATTGCGTTCAAATACTACTTGCTCTTCCAGCATCACAGTGTCCCGGAAGAGACCGAAGCAGAGGAGCCCAGCTGGCTACTTGGAGCCCAGCCCGGGCCATATATCAACCAACGGAGCCGGAATCTGTTCATGTCCTTGGGCGATGGAATGGCACTTCTGGGACTAGACTGCAGAACGGAGCGAATGGTAGGATGATTTTACATTTCCCAACCGGTGAAAAAAAAAAAAAAGAAAAAGAAAAATCCCGCAAGGCTGACTATGCCACAGAGTGATGAAATCCTCAGCGAGCAGACATGCGATTTGATATGGGACCGATGCCATCGTGAGATTATTAGGGGAGAAACCAAGCACTTGTTAGTTCTGTTGAGCATTCCGCTTGCATATCCTCGGGTTGTACGTTGCGATTTTCAACAAGTGATGTGCATTGGTTGCTAACGGTCCACTTAGGCAATGGTTAAAAACATCCTGAACAGTAGGAAATCGTTGGGCAAAGCCGGGGTATTTGGCGGTTTTGTAAGCAAGAATGGCGGAAAGGTCGAAATCTTCGACGACCATTGGACAGCGAAGCATCACAAGTCCGAGCGGACATATTTGATCGAAGACCTTCAAGACCTCGCAGCGGACAAATCCGTGCGGGTGACTATTCTGAGGTAGGCGATCTTCTCATACTTTTTGAGGGGAAGAGTGTCTGACAGCCAAATGTTACAGTGGCGATGTGCACCTGGCTGCCATCGGCGAGTTCTACTCGAACCCTAAGTTGAACATCCCTAAGGACAGGGATTATCGATACATGCCCAACATTATTTCTTCGTCGATTGCCGACATGCCTGAAACTGAAATTATCTCCGACACACTAAATAAGCACAACCGAGTGCATCACCTGGATACTAATACCGATGAAGATATGATCCCTATTTTCACGCACGACGTCAGTAACAAGCCGCGGAATAATAAACGGCTACTACCCCGGCGTAACTGGTGCTCCATCCGTCAGTATCAGCCTGGTAAGTGTGCCCTTTTAGTTTTCCTCCTTAATGTACCTTGCAACCTGACTGGATGTAGGCTCTACCCCACCAGGAACACCAGAGCCTCAATCCCCCTTACCAGTCGAGGAGCCTCGTCTCGGAAGACTTCAAAGGACCCTGTCCTTAACGCGCGGGGACCGGCCCCAAGGGGGAGGTGGCGGCGGAGGTCTTCTGCGGCGACTCTCGCAGCGAGGCAAACCACCAACCAAAGAGTTCAACCTGGGAGGCAACTATACGGGACGACGGATGAGTATGGATGGCCCATTCCCGCCAGCGGAAACGGGTGATAGCTACTTTCCCCAACCAGCGGAGTTCAGGCCGGGTCCATTCCTACGCCGACCTACCAATCTCAGTCAAAAGGGGGCCAAGAAGAAACAGTATGAAGATGGCGCTGGTGGGTTTGTCAACCTGGAGGGAGGCTTATCCATCACATTGAATTTGGAACTCAACCCGCGGGACCCTTCGGGAATCAGCACGCCATATAAGATCCTCATACCGGCTTTACGATACGATGGAACCGAATACGATCCTCCGGCGACGCCTGTGCCCAAAGGATGGAGGAAATGGCTGGGGGTGCGCAGGAAGAAAGCGGACGGTCCCTCTGGAGGAGATACCGAAGCAGAGATGGGGATGAGCGAGGAGGAGTTTGACGACGAGGCAGACTACGATGGGCAACAGGACTATGCACGAGCTCCCAGACGGGATCATATTCATGAGAGTGCCAGCATGCGGCCGGAGACGATGGTCCGGGACGAAGAAACTGGTGGACGGGTGATTCCGAAACGCAACAAGTGGTTTGGATTGGGATGATCTTCGGTTTTTTCTTTTTTTTCCTTCTTTGTGATGATTTTAGTTCTGGAATCAGACATCAAAACATTCACGACCAATCTCCGCGGAGAAATATTTATGAAGTATTATGAGGAACTCACTCATAATCACCCAGGAACTGGTGTCATGCTCTCTCTGGTGGATAGCAACTGGGATCTCACCATTAGTATCCCACACCAGCCAGTCATCGCTACACGGTCAAACTATGTGAACATCATGTGGGGATATGCTTTGAACCCCCCTAGCGAGGGCAACTTCATCAAGAAGGCCATGTTTGCCTGCTCTGGCAGAGATTTTCACAGAGGTCCTCTGCCTTCTCGCAATTCCCTATGAACCATTTCAGGATACAGCATCGACAATTCCCTGTGGAGAGCCCCTAGGAACTGCAGCATTTCAAACACGCAGTGAGGAGGATCGTCCATTTGTTATCCCTCAGAGCGCTACCAATATTGCGTTTCTCAGTCATTTCGCGGATCTCCCCGAGGATACCACAATGGGTATGGAATATAGTATGCGAACTGCACAGACGCTGTATATGAACTACTGGGGTCTCGAATAGTCAACTCGAAGTGTTAAGAAAAGCATTATTTTGGAGGTGTTTGCTGATGTAATAGTTCAGTGGTATTAAACATTCTCTGCCGAAGTTTAATAATGTCTCCATAAACTAGGGTCTGACCTAGTTGTTATATGTCCGCTATGCTATTTTAGTCTTGTATTAATAGCTGCTGACTGCGATGATGTGCGTACCAGCTAGTATGCGGAAGATTGTGAACCTGAAGATGTTTGGTTTTAATACTTATTATTTCTGCTATTTTAAGATTGGTTCAATGAAACAATATAGTCATATCTATACTAATGAAAGCCGAAGATTGAGTTTTTACTTTTAAGGAAAGCCAACTTTGCTATCTGTTACATTTAATATATTATGTCAGACTTCAATCTCCCCATTTCGAATTGCATCCGCCAGCAAGTCGCCATATGCAATGCCTGTTACATTGGCCGTGCTTTCATCATATGCCTCCACGCCTAATGCTATCGTCAATAAGAGTGTAGGAAGACAGTTAGACCAGCCATCGCCACATACCTAAAACAGGATGCACCACTAGACCGGGTGCGTAGATATCAAAACTTCGATTCTTCATCCAGTCATCGATACGCTTCCAATTATAGCACTGGTGATGTCCAACATCAAGTGCAATTGGGATGCGCTCACTATTCAGAGACTTATCAATCTATGTTCTTTACACAGGTGAAATAATCAAGGGACATAAAGCTTACTCGGAAGTCCATTGGTACGGAAAGAGACTGAGGTCGGGGTTGCATTTTACCGTTTGAATGAGAATCTTTAAACAGTGCTCTGGTATGCTAGAGTCAGCATTGTTAGCATAGTAGATAGTAATCAGACCTACCGCCGTGCCATTTTATCTCATTCGCCTGCATCTCTGTACGGCCAGGGTAATACTCATCGAAATATAGCAAGTGATGCAAACGCTTGAGACAGTGCAGCGAGTGGTACGTAGAGAGACTGCCGGCATATCCAGTCCCATCGGAGAGTTTCACCAGGCCAGGGTTATCACGATATTCACCGAGTTCATCTTCGGAGAGACGAATGTTAAACCCTATTTGGAGATATCAGATGTCATACTGTGAGCTACCAGTGAAAGGCCTACACTGAAGGAGCTCAGCCCAAGCATCATCCGTCTCTGATGAAGGAGGTCCAAGCATTTTAGCTTGACGATTGGGATTAACAGAACCATTGGTAAAAAATAATGGCGTATGGTCCCATTTTTGAACTTCATATTCTAGCGCGTCTTTGATCGGTGCTGGTTATGTATTACTTTTCTCAGTCTTGGAGAACTATAAAGCTGGCCGTACTTACTGTATACTAGGTCCGGCCCATGTATGCCATAAGAGCAGTTGCCCTTGTAGAATCTTAAGACTAGAGCTAACAGTAAACCATTTCCTGAGAACAAGAGTAGATGTACGACGACTGCCTTGAGATGCCGCTGATAAAATAGTTTCCGTGGGTAGGGTGTGCCTCTCGTATCGAGGAATGGATCAACCTCAGAAACGCTCGCTCGAGGTGTTGAACCGCAATGATCGTTTAATGGAGTGTATTTTTCCATATCTTCAGATGGTTTTGTGGAAGAAGCAAACGGCGATTTGTTGATCCCAATAGAGGTCTGGGGTGGGAGCAGTGTTCACAGCAGTGAAAAAGCATAACCAGGGAGCTCAGGGTGACAACACAATGCAAAAAGAACTTGACCAGAGGTGCTAACTGTTAATACTAAGGGGTAAGTGACTTACGCTGGTAGATCCCAGCAACTTGGAACTCCTCAGTAGCGGTCAAGCGACCTTGGAATATTGACTGTATCATGCAGAGTGTAGTCAGCACTATTAACCTGCCAGGCAACACTCAGCTATAGATTAAGAAGTCAACTGCGTATTACTATAAATATACAAATTGGGGTATAGATTGCATCACCCGGATTACATTTTCGATGGTGTTCCTTGTATATGATCGACTATTAGCAGATCCTTTAAGATAGGACGACCACTCCTTACTCTGATACATCCGCCTTTAGGATAGTTCGGATACCCTTGCGACTATATGTAGTGTCCTTTAAATGCAATTGTTAATGCTCGAAGTGAGGTCGAGCAACTAGCACAGTGCACATGTATGGCCACATCATAACTACATACCATCTTGTATGTACGTTCAGTACTTCTAATTGGAAGACTGTGTCAATCCCCGTCAGCATTGCGTAGGTCTCGGTAAATGCCAATAGAAGAGCGACGGGTGTCTTTCAGGCCGAGTCTACGCTTTCAGGTAACACTACTGCAATGCTTGATTGCGTATGGTCATGGGTGTACGGGCATATCCCTTTCTACGGATTGAGGATTGTCCCATTCTAAGCAGTAAATATAAAATATGCTATCTTGCATCTACCGACATCGCCCGACATAGTTGAATAAGCATGTGCTGCATCAGAATGACTAGACATAAATTCGTATAAACTATCTCAATTCCCTTGTAGCAGTGACACTGAAGAATAAAATCATTCAAGAAAGCTTTACACGTCCTTGTCGCTTTCCAATCTAACCCTAAATATCCAATATCTCCACTTTCAACCCCCAATATTACATTCCCAAGAACGATGCAAATTCAGAATCTCTTTGGCCTGATGGTACTTGTTACCGCAGCACAGGCAGTACCTACACGTGGTCTGTTGAATGGCACACCTTGCCCTTTACTCAACTCCCTTCTTAGTCTATGACCTAACGTATATCGCACCAGGAAATGCAGCAGCTGACAAAAATGCTGCTCGTGATTTACACAACGACATGGCTTGGAATGGGGTTTTAGTTGAAAAAGCTGGAAAAAAAGCAATCATTGCTCGTGATTTGGATGTTGACATGGCTTGGAATGGGGGTATTCCTCGTGGTTTGAATGTTGATATGTCTTGGAATGGGGCTGTAAATTCCTAGACTTATTTTTTTAACTCTCTACGTGCCTATCTGGTCATCATTGCTTTTCTATTATTCACCGTTTGTTTCTCCCAGAATGAAACTTGGCTATTACTCTATTTGTATATTGCAGTTTAAGTATAGTGCCTATCTAAGGAGCTATGTACGTAGGGTAGTATATAAAGTAGCTAATAGCTGATTATTCCAGCTTAATAAAGGGAGGCAGTTGATCAATTGCAGTTGTTGCAGCGCCCGCAGTCTATGTTAATTTGCCAGTAGGTGCAACAAGGAGTGTGATGCACATGTATCCTTAATAGTTTGGTTGAGACATAACAAGGAGACCACTTTTTTTTTCCCCCTCCAACTTTAGTGGCTATTTGCCTTCTTTATTAGAGCGGCCAGTAAGTGAGGTGTGGAAGATTAATCTGAATAGACTAAAGACGTAAGGTCCTAACTAAGAGCTGTGAAGCTGTATGGACTCTGGGGGGGGGATGTTATTATGGCGTGAAGTTCACATAAGAAGTTGGATTTTGTACCCTCTAACATTGTAGCAGAAGTGTTAGGAGTGCATTAGAAAGTGGAAAAACTAGATAAAGGTGGAATATTAGTTTAAAATGATAACTACGCAAAGAAAAGATGCAGTTTCTAGCTTTGGAGAAACTGACCCCCACTCTCCTCCAAAAAAAAAAAAGTTCACAGCCAGTCTCCAATTTATAGTGCCTAGGATGGAACAGCTTTGAGCCGCAAAAAGACGCCGCAAAAAGATTCGCAACTTGGTGGTTGTGTATGATTCCTATACCCTTAATCTAATAATGCTCCAAGAATAAAAACTTAATTTTAATACAATGTACTAAATAGTATACAAAATACTGAAGTTTTAATCAGAAACTCAGCATAAAGGAAAAGGGGACATGACATCTATAGCGGTGGCTACATGGCCACCAATACGTGAAAGTTCTGGTAAGCAAGACTGTACAACCAACTTTCCAGGACTAGGCCTTCAGCCTTCTTCGAAAGCTGGTAAGCAGGTTACGGCCAGTCTAGAAACGACATTCCCGGCGACCCCGGTCTTTACAGAGCTAGACTGCTGGCCAGGTTTTACCCGAGCCTTGAGACACTCCCCAGGGCTGTCGTGCTGGTCCATCGAGGAGGTGAGGGCTCCCAAAATCTCGAGTCGATACCATCCCCCCTTCTCATATTATGATTATGGGTTGACAAAGTAAATCAGGTAATTCGACATGCTGGAAGCGAGGATGGAGATGAGCATTCCGAGTGCGCCTCTTGCATTCACTATAGTTGTGTTCGGTGAATGGCTATTATCTGGAACCCGGATCGTGGTGTCGATGAAGCAGACAGATTAATAATTAATACACTGAAAGGGCTAGTGTGGTGTTAATATCACCTAGCTACAGTGGTCAACGGCAGTCAAGTTCTTCATGCGGCTGCTCAAAGAGCTCTTCTATCTCGGGTGTCAGTTCACACGCGTGTTCCGATGCGACGGTGGACCGAAACAAGTCATGTGATGGGGTTACCGAATTAACCGGCACGTACCATCCATTGATGTTTTAATTATCTGACGGTCACCTTTCATTCTCTAGTAAGCAAAGGTGGTCTCGGCCCGCCAGCGGCCTTGCTGCCTAAGCATTCACGTGACCTGGTCTAGCCGCAGATGATTCCTAATGCTTCATTGAAGTTCGTTCAATCTATTGAACAATATTCAGTAGAAGCCCCACGATCGTTTCTTGTCTGGTCTTTGGCCCATTCCATTCGATTCTCGTCCATCTACCCCCCCCGGTCCTTCGGTATCCCAAAGCCATTGGTCATCGCATATTCCCGTCCCTCTGCCTCAGGCCCTGTTCGTGCCCCTTCTTAGCTAATCAGTCGCCATTTTCCACTCTCGTCCCCACCCTCAGAAATCCGCCCCTCCTCTCCCAAAGACCAAGAATCATTTAACCTCGCCTTTCCCTCTCCTTCTCTTCTTTTCCCCATCACTCCCTCCAACGCCGTCAAACTGTTCTCCTCCGCATTTCGCCGCTTCCCTTTCTCCTCCCTTCGCTCCTCACTAGGGTTGACTGCTGCCGCTGCCTCCTCCCTGCACCAGAATTCCTCTCCGTCTGCCTCGGTTTTATCCTCTCCGTTCTCGACGCCCCTGCGCGTCAATTCATCCAGAATGGTGCACTCGAAAGTAGTTAGTGAGTATCCCCATCGATTTTTCCCAGTCCCATCTGGAGGATACTGACCCTATACAGTTATCGGCTCTGGCCCCGCCGCGCACACCGCCGCGATCTATCTCTCGCGAGCGGAACTGAAACCCGTCCTCTATGAGGGTATGCTGGCCAACGGCACCGCCGCAGGTGGTCAGCTCACCACCACCACCGACGTCGAGAACTTCCCCGGTTTCCCTGAGGGCGTGAATGGCACGGAGTTGATGGAAAGCATGCGCAAGCAGTCGGTCCGGTTTGGTACCGAGGTGATCACCGAGACCATATCGAAGGTCGACCTGTCTCAGAGACCCTTCAAGTTGTGGACGGAATGGAATGACGGCCCTGACAACGAGCCCGCTCGCACCGCGGACGCCGTGATCATCGCCACGGGTGCCAACGCCCGTCGCCTGAACCTGCCCGGCGAGGAGGCCTACTGGCAGAACGGAATCAGCGCCTGCGCCGTCTGTGACGGAGCGGTGCCCATCTTCCGCAACAAGCCTCTGTTCGTCATCGGTGGCGGGGACTCAGCCGCCGAGGAGGCGATGTTCCTGGCCAAGTACGGCAGCAGCGTCACCGTCCTGGTCCGTCGCGACAAGCTGCGTGCCAGCAAGGCCATGGCCAGCCGTCTCCTGGCCCACCCCAAGGTCACCGTTCGCTTCAACACCGTGGCCACCGAGGTTCTGGGAGAGAACAAGCCCATGGGTCTGATGACCCACCTCCGCGTCAAGGATACCATCTCCGGCCAGGAAGAGGTCGTCGACGCCAACGGTCTCTTCTACGCCGTGGGTCACGACCCCGCCACCACCCTGGTCAAGGGCCAGATCGATCTCGACGACGAGGGTTACATCCAGACCAAACCCAGCACCAGCTACACCAGCCGTGAGGGTGTATTCGCCTGTGGTGACGTTCAGGACAAGCGATACCGCCAGGCCATCACCAGTGCCGGTACGTCTATCCCTCTTTACTTAAATTCCTTTATATATATATATAAGCTAACTAACCACATACAGGATCCGGCTGCATCGCCGCTCTCGAAGCCGAGAAGTTCATCGCCGAATCCGAATCCCACAAGGAGAACCCCGTCACTGAAACCGAGAAGGCCGATGTCGCAGAACGCAAGTCAAACCCTCTTCTTTAGCGAAATATCTCTCCTTTTTATCTCATGAATTTCTATCATGAAAGTAGAGATTCATAATTAGATCATGCATATCCGTCCCTTAGTCAAGGCTTAGCTCTGACTTATCTATCTTATGATGTTCTGGATGGATTCATATTTCTCTTTTAATTTTATTTTTGTTGGTTTGATGGTTATTCGTTTCAGCGGTTAATTTCCTTTTTTATTTTTTAAAGGTACCCCTGTTTAACCCGTTTCTGGTTCTAGATTCTCAGGTCTCGAATATTCGATTCGATTCGGTTGATGATACAGGTTTTGCTGATGGATAGATAAGACAGATAGATAGATGGGGTTCTGTTCCTTGATCTTCATCTATGGGTTTGCTTGCTACACTATGCGTTTAGAATAGAAGTATAGAATAACGCAGTCCTGATTCGAGACATGTATGTTTTCTTGAAAGTACTTTGTATTTGGTTATTCACTACGTACGACTGGTCGTTCGAATCAAGAATAAACTCTCAAGTCTCCACTGATGGATATGATCATATCATATCACCTATCAGGATGGATAAAGAGAATGAATACTCCTAGGACAGAGTATATGATAAACGGTACAAGGTATAATTGTATCGGTTCGATGAAACAAGAGTAGAAAGGAAGGAGCAAGAAAGGGAGAAGGGTAGTAAGTTAATGATCAGAAGAATCCCACGTTTCAAACGGATGGGCTGTACGCCAACGTTCCTTAACAATGGAAGCTTTCCGCTCCCAATCAGCCATATTCTGTCTCCAACGAGCACACAGCTTCGCGTTGGTCTGCTGATTGACCTCGGCCTGTTCGATGTACGGCCGTTTCTCATCCTCACCGGCCTGTCGCCACATCAGGCCGAGCGCGTGGCGGATCTCATCGCGCGCGGCTTTGGCGTTGGGGTCGTTTGTGGCTATGCGACGGGCTTCGTCGCATTGGATGCGACATTTAGGCCAGGTGTCTTTCTGGTACAGGAGGAAAGGGTTCAGACCGGATCGGGTAGGTCGAGGGATTGGGGGTCCTATCTCAGCATGCACGGCGGCCCACATGGTTTGTTCGTAGGCCTCGCGGCGTAGGGTTTCCGGCGATTTGGGAGCTTCCTCGTTGTTTTGGGGGACGGGATTAGATGGCTGCTTTCTTTTCTGTCCGGTTGTTGGTGGGGTGCTGAAAGAAAGGATGTCCACTTTGCCCTTGTCCGGGACGAGCGGTTGCGGGAGTTCGATGGATCCTAGGATAGTGTCAATAACTTCTGACGCTGCTCGCAATCCCGATAGGTACGCTCCGTGGACGGTGGCCGGATGGGTGCCGCAGGTGGCTTCGCCCGCAAAGTGGAGATTTCCAATCGATTGGGCCATCAGATCGTAGTCGCCGGGGAGTGCCTGCGCCGCTACGTAGGAGTAGCTTCCTCGAGTGAACTTGTCAGAGCGCCACCGCGTTATGATGGTCTCTAGCGGGTCAGGAACGGCCGTGTGCTTGAAAACATTGCGGAGCTGGCTGGTGACTTCGGCAATGATTTCGGCGTCAGGTGTACACTCTGCTTGATGCGCTGCATCGCCAGCCATCAGAGCGACTAGAACTGGAAGCCCGGTGGTTTTCATGCAATTCCAGAATAGATAGAACCGGCCCCGATTGGCCGCGAAGTCTTCCTGTGTCATACTGTCCCAGATTTTGGGCTCTCGGAGGAGCCCAAACATGTCTCTCTCGGTATCCCAAAATGGTTTGTCGAACACAAGGATTACCTTGTTCATCACGCCAAACCCCAGCCGATTGATAGCCCCCAGTTTCCAGTCGGGGAGAGGAGGCGAAAACTGGATAGACTGGTGCTTTAGGACACCCAGAGGGCAGGTTAGAACCACTCTGTCTGCCACGAAAGAATCCCCGTCTTCGCAGTGAATCACTGTTTTCTGCTTCCCTAGTCCTGTTGGGTCATATGTGATTTTACAAACAGTCTTGTTCGGGCGAACGTCCAGTTTCGTCGGCCACGACCACAGCCCGAACGGCACTTGCTGGTAGCCGCCCACGACCTGCGAGTGTGCGCCTTCGAATTCATTGCCTATATCTTGATCCCATCCGGAAAGACTGAGCTTGCCGATATTGGCCGCGTTTGCATATTCCAAATTGGCCAAGTGCCAATTGAGCAATCGCATATCCTTTGACGTCAGCGGAAGCAGACGTTGGTACTGACGGATGCCCTCGTCCATCACAGCGCCCAGGGTCTGGAATGGCGAGGCCTTGGCAACCGAATCGAGGTTTAGAGTATCATTTACCGAGACGCCTGGATTCAATTCGCAGCCCATGGTCTGACAAGCGAGAGCGGCTGGATGCTCTTCGCTGTGATCAAGGTCTACCACGGCAGACCCGGTTGTTTTAATATCAGCGGTCTTGTGACCTACTCCTCGACGGACACGTTTGGATGGAAGCAACAGCCCAATGGTACCAGATGCCCGTGCTTCTTCATACTGCCTTACTGTGAGACCGTCGCTCGCGGACAGGTCTCGACCAGAGTCGATTAACTCCCGGTCGCCCTCCGCTGTAGGAATGAGAACTGATTTATGTCGGTACAGCCCTGAACGGTCTAGGACATCATTATAAAGCCTCTCGTCCATGGCATCCCGAACCTCATCCACCGGGGAGCCGTCTATGTCATAGATAGTCGATATATCGCGTAATAAATGGTACGAAAGAGCCAACTGGCCCCGAATGATCTGATCTAATGGGTTGCCATGGTCGAAGCCCACAACAATTTGCGCGCCCATCTCAGCCTTGGGAACAAGCCCGGGGGGCAAAGTAGATGATTCAAGGCTCCGTAGGGGGTGGGAGTAAATACGGCCTCCAATCCTGCGTCTTCCCTCTAGAATAACAACACGGGGTGATGTGGACACATCGTGATAATGGTGAAAGAGACCTTCTAATTGCCGCGCACAGCCTAGACCCGCCATTCCCGCCCCAATTACGACAATCAAAGGGCCTTCTTTCCGCCGACTCTTCCCGGTGGACACCAAAGCCGTCGGAATCTCGACGCAGCCAAAATTGATGTATCCATTCCGTATAAGCCACTCATACGCAAACGAGGCCAGGTTCATCCAGCGATAGTCCTTTGCACAGCCCAGAGCCTCCTCCTTCGTGACGCTCACCATGGGATTCCGCGTCCACAGCCGCAGGATCCCATTTCGGATATTCAAGTACACTGTGACATGTAGATGGCAGAGGTGGTCCTGCAGGGCTTCCTGTTCCTTTTTATGCAATGCATAGGGATTTAACCGCGACGCATATGCTGCCGCAACGCACTGCTGAGCATACACCCCAGCAGGGAGCCTTGCTGGGATGGAAGATTTTGGGCGGTATTGGGGGGAATTGGATCTACTATCAGTCCCTTTGGAGCCTGCAGCGGATGCTAAGGAAGAAAGTGCATTTAGAGCGGTTAACGGCGAAGTTGACTTTTTCTGGCTTGACGTCGATACATATGAGGCGGTGGTGGCGGAATCGTTCGGCGTACCGCGGGCCGTATCAGCATCGATATCCCTCGAGAAGTCCCCTGTACTCTGAGAGCCAGCATCGACTCCATCTGGAGTCGATGTCGCCCCCTGGGACCTCCCAATCAAGCTATTGGATGAAGTAAGATCAGAATCTGTATGGTTATCAAGGCTCACACCATTGCCCAGGTCGGAGCCGATCAGCTTATCAGTCACCCCCGTGTCCATTGGACGGGATGAAAGTAACGAGCCCATCCCACTATGATTGGAAATGGTATTGGTCGATCCATTTTGACCGGATGGTGTCATCTCGAGGGGGAAGGTTCTCTGGGATCCCGAACCCCCCCGGTTGAATGTGGCACCCTGTTACTTTTTTTTTCTACCAGGTGTTATAATATATCAGAGACCGGTCTGTCAACAGTTCAGTCAGAGGCATTGAAATGAAATGGAGTCGTCAGCACGGTGAACGGTTCCATTGCACGAGATGTAGGGATAGAATAGAGATCAAAACCCGGCGTTCTCAGCCATGGTGGGTCCACTCGTCAGGAAGCCGTTGGTGGGCAGGGGAGGCAAAGGCTGGACGGATGTATGCGAATCCTTGAAATTATGTCAGACGACCCTACAACGGAGGATGGGATCCAAATCGACCGGACGGACATGTAGAGGGAGAACAGAATCGAGTAGAACCGAGCAGAACAGAATTTCTCCCCAAACAAACATTCACGTTTTTGCTGGCATGTAGGGAGCTGTGGGACTCACTGTGGTAGTAGCAGCTCGTCCTCTCGGCTGGGCCAGTACTGGGAGCGACACAAGAAACACCAGCAGAGGAGCCGAGAGAGCGACACGACAGTCTCCAAATACGAAACAAATCGTCCCTGGAGAGATGCAAACTTCGCCCTCATTTGACCTGGCGCGAGAGAGAAGAGGAAGTACTCCGTAGTTCGAGTCGCAATGCAGCGAAACGGTCCCGGAACGGAACGGGCCCAGCGTATTTTTCAGTCCGAACGAGCATTCTGCACGCTTTCTCCATCGCAGCCCTACAGTATGCATCATGCCAAACATTTTATTTGATCCGGAAAATCCCTGGGTCGCATGGGACAGGGTTGCTACGAGTATTATTAGTACTAGGGCCCCATTCGAATAAGGCTACGAAGGGTGTTACTGTCGGTCACAGGATGACCGTTACTCTCGAAGCAAAGGAAGAGATAGCCATCTAAACATCCATCCAGATACCACTCCAATACGCCTCTATTTACCGCCCAAATCCATGGACATAGAACGTAGCATCAACGCGTGATAGTTGTACTTCTCAGTACCAGTACAGAGACGTCTATGAGCCCGAATCCGCTCGCACATGCGTATGTAGACTGTACATCTCACCCTCTGAGCCATCTCCATCCCTGAAGACGTCAGAGTTACTGTCTGTAAATTCGTCATGGTACGGTTCTTGGGACCGCGTCTTCATATGACGGGGGGACATCACCCTGCCGCTCTCCTCGTCGATGAATAGGTCGACGTGATCATCGTCGAAATCGTGAAATCCAAGGCGCTCATCCTCGTCACGAGCAAGGGTGGTGGCAGCAAGGTTGGCTTCTGGGTCCTCCGAGAATGCGCGATGGGGACGTTGGGCAGCGTGATCAATTTCGAGAGAACGGCGAATCCCCGCTCTCTCCTGGGCTTCTAATTCTTTGGCTCGCGCCAAGGTTCTATCGAGGAAAGTCAGCTTCCAAGGACAGTATCCCTTCGCGACCGAAATCCATACCGTCTATATATATACCAACCAGTGAAAATGCCAACGGCAATCGAAATAATGATGCTGCAGATATTCACCGCTTTCGAGCCCGCACTCATCTCCTCACCTTTTTCCGCAAGCAACCGTAGTCGGCTGCCAATAAAAGCCGGGACCAGAAGTTTTGGCGTCACGATCGCCGTCGCAAGACCATACATCAGCGGGTGGACCGTCGGGAAGGTGGAAACAGCGCCGTTGCACACGGAGTATGGCAAGGGGCAAAGACGGATCATACACAGTAATTTCAATCCATCGTACTTGAGGGTCAGAGCAAGAGCGGCAAATCTCTTGTCACGTTCCATCAACCGGTGGACAAATCGAGACAGGACGGTCCGGGATACGATGAAGGAGCACGTCGACCCTAGCACTGTCGCTGTAGCGTAAAGCGCCCAGCTGTCGAGGTTGTCAGCATAGACCCACGACAGCAATTGCACCCCATCAGGGAAGAGAAGCGGGGGGCAGCGTACCCCTTCCAGACACCAAAGATATACCCGGATATGGTTCCAAATGTAGACCACCCCACCAACGGCGGCAGAGCAACGAAAAACACACACAACCAGAGGACGAAAAACGCCAGTGCGGAATGCTCCCACTTTGCGGCTACAGGCTGCAGCCAGACAAAGATTTGCCCCGTGAAGATTAGAAAGCCCACCCCCAAAAGATTAATAAATACAACCGCTAACGCGGTCGCCACTCTCTGCCAAAAGTTCATCTTACGCCATGCGGCCATCATACGCCGCGACGTTTCGGACGCTCGGTTCACAATTCGATTTCGAAGAGATTCTTTATTCGGTAGATTCGTGGCATTTCGCCCCCCGGGGCCACGGTGGCTCCATGGCGGATAGGAGTCGTCGGCCGATGGAGAGAGTGGTCGCGGAGAGGTTGAAAGCGATAAAGCACGGGCGGTAGATGTATAGTCGGCCGGCATTCCGAGAAAGAATGGAAAATTTGTAGATCTAAACCGCAGGATTGTATTCCCGGGGAGGGATTGCACAAGTCAGCGTTTCGCTGGCTGAGGCTCTAGTAATAACAAAGGAGTCGGATCATAAGGGAACGGAGAGTCGAGGGAGGAGAGTGAAGATGAGAGACAAAGGAATCAACAAGTGAAAGACTGTCAGATCAGGCGAACATGGTCAAGAAGAACCCAAAAGATAGGGCGATCAGGGGAAGGGAAGGACAAATACGAGGCGAAGGGAATCTTGCTTTTTTGCTGTGATGAACGAATGTCTGCCTAGGAAGCCGCGGGCTTACATACTCCCGCCCATTCGTGCTTATCCATTGTACATATACCAGATATACAGCACTTTCTTTGTCAATACGATGGGAAATTCGCCCAGGATAAATGTACGAGGTCGCTAGCTATTGTTGAACCATTGACAATTTGAGTAATTAGGAGCTGATCGATGGTTAGGAGATCCTCTCGATCTGTCGGCAGATCGACCATCTCCGTGCCGAGGATTCGCATCAGTCAGGCTAGATTCAAGAACGATTGATTATACGAAGTAGATGGTCCTCTGTACGGAATGCGAGTATTTTCATTGGAGTCTTCCTGACCGGTGTGGCTGGTGGCGCTGAGAAGACAGAAACCATGGACTGTCTGGTATTGATGGTTGGTGTTGTTGGCTATATTGTACCGAAAATAGATCCATTGATGCTCTGAACGAAATACCCAATGCATCTCATCTCGTCTTGTCTCTCCTCTTCCCTCTTCTTCTCTCCTCTCAATTCCTCTTCTCGTCTCTGATTCTTCTATCGTCCTTTCCAGCACCTCCTTCCTTTGTGTTTCTCGGGTCTTCCCGTGCATTCCTTGGCTGATCTCCACTCTCTTTCATCCCTTCTTGTTCACAATTTCCTCCCCTTATCGATTGGGCGTTCCATCACCAGATACAATGTAATGATTACCTCTCCGAACTTGCAATCGGTTGTTTTATTCTGTCCATCTACCACTCCCTTTTGACTTTCTTTCTCCCTCTGTCACGGATCCCAAGGACAATGGACCTGGCGTTTTGAGCTATTCTTTCTGCACCCGACTGTTGTGTTTATCCATCGATCCATCAACCTTATCACCGACTCCAGCTCCATTTACCCCTCATCCTCCACCGTGTTATTCTTGTCCGTTCCCGCAACCAACCAACTTCTCTTGATTTTGATCCCCCGATATCCAGCATGATTGCAGAGGATCTCCTCGAGAGCTGCCTTCAAATTCTTCAGGATCAAGCTCTCGATGAAGAGGAACAGGCAGAGAAGGTCGAGGAGTTTCTGCGCGAAAAGACCTCGTTGTCGGGTTCTTCCTTGGAGAATGCCGTGCTCGACGTCCTTTGGCGCCATCGCAACCGCACGTTGCCCGACTCCTCCCCTCCTCCCCCACGACATACTGTGATCCGTCGCTCTTCTCCCGCGCCCTGGCAGATGGTGCGGTCGTCTACACCGCTGTCTCCTCATTCGAACTTAGGCACCAGTCCCGGGAGTACCTCCTGGTTCCCCGGTTCACGAGGAGGACTTCCACCCCGTCCCCCCCTGTCCTCTACCGTATCGCCATTCACCTCCCCGCGCCCGTCGCCGCGACTCGCTCTTGCTCAACCGATCCCTCACTCCCCCAATTTGAACGCATACGAGTTCTCGCACCATAGTCATGTCTCGGATTTCTACGTTGATTTTGGCAGCGACAGCAATGTGGATTGGCTGGTGGCCGATGATGCCAATAGCACAACCTCGTCTCTGGGGGCGGGAAGCATGAATGCGAGCCTGAGTGCCACAGCGCCGGAGTTTGTCCCGGACATGAGTCCTCATGACATCCTGCGCACTGTGCTTGGAGATAGGAGATCCAACGACGAGATCGAGACTGCTCTCGAGGCCAACGGCTACGATCTAGGTGCGACCATTGCATCCTTGTCGCAACCCAGCGATGGCGATGCATTACTACCACTCCCGCCGGACGACGGTCGCGTGGTTGTAGGAAAGTCCATGTCGGTGGATCCGCCAAAACCACCTCCCTCTCCAAGCCACCGTAGTGCAGTGGTCTGTAAATATTGGTTGTCCACCGGCCAATGTCTTCGTGCCGACTGTCGATTTAGCCATGATCTAACTAATCATCTCTGCAAGTGAGTATCGCAAGGTCCTATATAGTACGAGCTGGAAGCTGCTTCGTGATACTGATGACTTTGGTTCAACTGTACAGGTATTGGGTGATGGGCAATTGTCTGGCAGGGAACGGGTGCCCTTTTTCGCATGACCCTTCGGCACTCGTCGCGAATCTCAGCGTCGACGACAGTGGCCATCAAAGTCCAGGGCCAGGGAGTTCTCCATTCTACGCAGAAAACGCGTCCGACGCCTTCCCGCCGTTGCAATCCGCTGCTCCAGTGGGCAGTGACCAATGGGCAAGCCAGTATCCAGCTCATTTGTCGGGCCTGGTGGGAAATAGGAACGCCCCACAGGCAATGCAACTGGCTGCCGGTAAACGAAATGGGAGCATGAGTCGGCCTCTCTCCCGGCCTAGCAGCAGGCATCAGAACCGTGAACTCAACCCAACGGCGCCCTCGGTGGATGATCCGGATGCTTTCCCGACCCTTGCCGCCATGAGCGCCAAGAATAAGAAACATCACGGAAAGCGCAACGCCCAGAACCGTGAAAACAGTTCCAGCAAAGAGAGCTTACCGGCCTCCCTAGCTGACGTCGTCCGGATGTCCCCGTCACCGGCGGCCGGGAAGGGGAAGCCCACATCCAAACTCAACAGAGAAACGTCCAAGGGCCGCGAGAACAGTGCCGCTGCTCAATCCATTCCTGCTCCGCACAATATTCCCTGGCTCGAGACGGGGTCTCGTGCTAATCAACAATATATCAAATACCGTACCGAAGCGATTCGTCATGGGACGGTAAGAAATAAGTTCCTCCAAAGGTAAGGATAGTGACGCGAAAGTCCATCGGGGATTCCCAAGCTAACAGCTTCCCAGCGCGGCCCAAGCCTGGAATCGAAACGATGCACGAGCGGCAAAGGCTCTGTCCCTACGAGGTCAAGCTGAGAACGAAGCGATGCGGAAGTGTCATCGGGAAGCAGCGCGCCAATTATACGAGGAGCGAAATAAACATCTCCTTAGCGTCGGCTTGGATGATTCTGCTGAAGAGCTCTACATTGACCTCCATGGATTACACCCCGAAGAGGCTATCGAATATTTAGAGAAGATTCTTCTCAAGCACGCCCGTGAAGGTCGACGTGTTGTTTACGCCATCACGGGCACCGGCCATCATTCTAAAAACGGCAAGGACAAGATCGGAAAGGCAGTGAAGGCATGGCTGAATGAGTGGAAGTATTTATTTCGTGAATTTAGCGTCCCTGGAGAAAGAGGCGGGTACGTGGGTGGAATTCTGGGGATTGACCCTACGAGCTATGATAAGGCGCTGGCCAAAAGTCTCCAGGAGAATGCCGATGCGAATGCGGAAGGCGACGTTCTGCTAAATCCGCCGGTTCTGACGAGCAAAATCCAATTGTTGAAGCGCGAAGACTTGGAGTCAAAGCAAGTCTAAACACCGAACCGCTCGGTTTGGGAATTGCTGCTATTTCCTACAGTTTGTCTTTTGAAGCGATAAGATATCCCTTCACTAGCATGTTTCTCCTTTCTCACCACAAGGGGACGTAGTATGCTCTGAAAAATTACCAGTGCCTTTCACTTTCCTCGAGAACGAGAGATAGATTTTCTACATCATATTTCTGTTGCTAGCATAGCTCGTAATTATTTAGCATGCTTATTTGATTTAATTTCATCGCGAACGTTTCTACTTTGAGTATATACATTCTACCATGAAGAGGCTTCACTTTCGAAAACAACATGAAGAAATATATCCTCAGACCGATTGGCACAAACCCCAGCCTCTTACTCCGGTTCCTGATGCTGCCATTTCTCACGCAGTTCCCGAACATTAAAGTCGCACGCCTCGGCCTTCTTCACGATGGCACGAGCTTTCTCCGCCACAGGGACATCGATCATCTTTCCATCCAAAGTCCAGGCACCCCTGCCAGCGACTGCTGCCTTTTCATCAGCAATCGTCACGCGCACAGCCCATTGAACTTCTTCCGGCTCTGGACTGAATATCTGCTGCACCGTTGACACCTGCGATGGATGAATACATTGTTTCCCATTGAACCCTAGGCTCTTCCCGCCTCGACATTCTTCCTCCAATGCAGCCGGTGGCGATCCATCGTCCTTTGGGGACTTATACGTCGTGCAGACTAAGTCAATAGTGGAAGGTAGACTCGCGGCCCGAGCAGCAGTGACGATCATGGACCGCGCGAAGAGAAATTCCGTTAGAGAGGGAGTCCGTGTGAGACTTAGGTCGAGAGCGAAATCCTCCGCTGCAAATACAAGGCCTTGCAGGAGGGGAGTGGCTGCACAGATCTGAGTCAAATTCGCCAATGATTTTGCTGACTCAACGAGCGCTAACAGAGAGATCGGAGGACGAGATGCTGCGTCCTGTTGGTGCGTCTGCGACTGCTGTGGTAGACTGTGCTTGATAACATCCGTGACGAAAGTGAGATCAGAAGCCGAGTTGACTTTCGGGATGACGATGGTGCTCAGGTTCGGGGATTGGAGCTGTATAACAACGCCTGTAAGACGAGATATCCCATCACGTATGGGATCCCATGGAACTTACCACTTCAGTCAAGTCGGCTAGTGCCAACCCGCTGTCGACTGAATTGATGCGAACCGCGCGTTCGCGAATACCCGACGGAGCGGACTGGTCGAGAGCTCTCCGCACCAGCCTCCGGGCTTCCGCTTTCTTGTACGGAGTCACGCTGTCCTCTAGGTCGTAGGCTACACAGTCCGCTGTGAGTGTGCGGGATTTGTCAATGAAGCGCTGCGACGAGCCCGGGACTAGATTTGGTTGGGTCAGAGGCATGGAAACGAACGTAAAGTAGCTAGCTAAGGTGGGCGGGGAAAGACGGATATCAACAGGACGTACTGTAGAAAAGGGAGCGACGGAGAGCGTTTCTTGTTGCCATGGCGGAAAGGCAAGCCGTGCTCTGGCGATACTGGTCGTTGTAGAAAGGCCAGGATGTAACTAAGTTGATTAACAGGGGGGAGAACGCTCTTATTGCATTCCGGATGATGAGAATGCACTAATCATCTGTACCCTCGGCATGTTGCATAAAGGCTTCTCGAGAAATTAGGAGCTCAGTAACAACTTCCCTACAACCGCGCATGTCTAGAATTCATGCTCCATGGGGTAGTCTGCGATAATAACTTGCAATGCCTGTTGGTCCCTCATCAGCATGCTCGACAAGAAGCCATTCCAGAGGATGCTCTATACTAGTTGCATATAGCCATCGTGTCATGGGGGTCTTGCGGCGGATAATATTCTGCCGCTCACCACCGCCCACTACTGGCGACACGCAACATCATCGCGATGATCCCATAGTCACTTGTCTCCAAGTCAGAAAGCGAGCGTGGTTGCTCCTATCCTTGTGGCTGATCACCCTTTGTGCAGCTCAAATCCTGCTCCTATCTAAATTCCTGTCGTCATGGAGAACCAGCCTCTTCAACCGAATCAGGGAGAGCTGAACTGGCGTCTTAGTGCCCATCCAATTACTCTCCTGTGCTTCCTGGGCTTTCGTGTCAGTGCACTGCTGATGTACCTCTTTGGGGTACTCTTTATCAAGAATTTGTATGTCCTTATAACAGTACTTTGGTTCAATGTGATTGATTTTCCGAGCCCTCGTGGAATCTCAGCGATCATCTTCACTTCCTCCCGTGAACCACATGTCCGATGTCTCTAACATAATCAACAGCATTCTGGTCTTCATCATCACACTGCTCCTCCTTGCCGCGGACTTCTACTACTTAAAAAACATTGCAGGCCGTCGACTGGTCGGCCTCCGCTGGTGGAACGAAGTCAACACCAGCACCGGCGACTCCCACTGGGTCTTTGAATCGTCCGACCCCACCACTCGCACGATCAGTGCCACAGACAAACGGTTCTTCTGGCTCAGTCTATATGTGGCACCGGCACTCTGGATCGGTCTGGCGGTCTTGGCTATCATCAGATTGAGCAGCGTCATCTGGTTGAGTCTCGTCGGTACGTACCTACATACCTAATTCCTATTATACACATATGCTATTATAGCTCCGAGTCAGCCGCTGATAACCCAATAGTAATAGCACTTATTCTGACCATTACAAACACGGTTGCCTTCTCGCGGTGCGATCGCTTCAGCCAAGCGTCCAATTTCGCCAGCAGGGCTCTCTCGGGAGGAATTGTGAATAACATTGCTGGGGGTCTGCTGGGCAGAATCTTCAAGTAAAGCTCGATTGCGTGGTCTATGGTCTTGATCTGTCTGTCTATGTGTATCTCTGTCTTGTATCCTCAGGTTATTTGGCCTTAGGTCACGTGGACATTGTTGCCTGAATGGGTATGCAGGCGGTGGACGGTTCTATAGACTTTGATTCAATTGTTATTATCATTATGAACTATGAATGCAATTTATTAGATCTAACTTATTACTTTCAGCGTGTGGTTTGAGACGTGAATAAATATCAAGTTGGGCGGGTACTCACTGTATACAGCTGGTTGCTATGTACTTTTTTACTAGACTGCTATAGTTATTGCTCTTTACAGAATATTAAGAATACTGCAATATATCAATCCTTTAATAAATATATCCTGTAATAACGTATTATCTAATCCTACGGTGTATGGCCAAATCCTATCATGAATTAGTTATGAAATCTTACAATGACAAAAGGTATTCTCATATTTTATAGTATATTACTCCCGGGTAGGACTAGTGCATGCACCGTGACTGCGGCGCACCATTAGCCACCACATACGCTGTTCACCATACAACCAACACTGTCAGGAAGATTACAATGTGATTCAGCTCCAGAAGCAATGCTCGGTGACCAAATGGACAATCAAGATAGGCAACGGGATAGGTAGGGGACCAGCTGTATGAATATGCTTTTACAACCGCGTCCTTACCGCCTATCTAGTCGACTTAGAATTAAGTCTCCTTCCGGTTGCGCCCCGTCTTAGTTAGCTATTAAATAGGAGTAGCTAACTAGTCCCCCAAGTAGGAAGACGGTGTGCTTCCCGACTCTTACACCTCTCACGATGTGACCTCATGCTGCAGCCTCATTGTCGGCTCTCGTGGGCTCATGAGCTGACAGCCAAGCTAACTGCTCCGACGACTAAAAAACAGCACTAGCCAGGAACTTGCGGAGGCTCCGGGGAGCCCGATGCGCGATGCCACCATACCAAGACCCTTGCCCATGCATTGCGGCAGAATTTTTTCAATTGGGTGGACCATCTACCTACTCTGTACCCATGTAGCCGCCTAGGTGCCTGTTCGTAGCTCGCGACGAGATGTCCTTCCCAGCATCTGGCGGCTCCGTCCTGGGCGGAGTCGAGCCTAACGCACACCTGCAATCGTTTGAACCAGGGTCTAGGAAGGTGCATGGGGCCAAAACCAACAATTAGCTAGCCCAAGCACGGCGCTGAGCGCATCCGGACTACCTTACCACCTTTGGACAAGGCATATTCACCCAACAAGGAAACGATCTAGCATTTACCATCGATGTACCAACGTCAAGGAAGGATAGATGGCAAACAACACTTGTATTAATCACATAAGCCATCTTGAGCCCACAATTGATATTATAGTGCTGGTGGGGTACTATATTCTGTGTCTCTGGTGTTCTCCATTTCATGGGCTTGATCGGGAGCAATGTCGGTAAGTGGTGGAACACCTACCTCCATATTAAGTAGCCTTTAGAGCAATGTGAGCGAGTTGCTCCATGTACTCATTGCAGTAGCTTAACAAGGGTCTGAATCTCTACCTGATCAACGAATGGCCGGCGCAAAACCCTCGGTCACTTCCGAGGGGCCACGAGCGTCTAGGCATATTTGGGTTGTATATCCAATTGGCGCTGTTCGATAGAAGGTACGATATAGGCTTGACCCAAGCTATGCCTCTGAGTTCGGCATATATTGATATGCTCCGAGGAAACAGTTCTTTGCAGAGGTTCCTACCAAGGGCGAATATTATCAGCGACCTATGGGATATAGCCTAGGCTATATAGTATATAGGCTGGGGCGCTATGTAGCCAGGACGATATAGACGGGTGGCCTTACCCGCATGGACTTACATCTAGTTTCGTGGAATCAGCGCGTTAACATCACTGCGAAGCTTTAGTGGTACAGTCTACCCCACTGAGTGCAGGCTACTTTTGATGTGTAGAAAGTTGATTCATCATAATCTCGGGATCATTATCCAGTACGCTATTATTGACAATTTATAGCCGCTCTACTGCCGAGTTGCCTGGATAGAAGGGCTGGCTAAAAACGTTGAGGGTCAAGGTCATACGTCATCGCATCCAGGTCCCCTTTCGATCACTCTCTGAAATTCGTTATGGGAATTCATGAATTTCAATAGTAAAATAAATTGAAAATTCAATTATTACAATATGGATGAAGGGGGAAGAAAACAAAAAGAAACCCAAACATACGGGGCTAGAAGCGTTCATGCTCAAATGGAGTCACCTTTATAGGTGCACTTCATTACTGAGTGGCTGGCCCAGGTAAATCCACAATTCTCCGAGAACTGATAGTCGTCCCTCACACACTCGTACCCGCTCGCGGAAGTATCGTCCATGGCGATTATTATAAAGCCCTCTGGACCCCCTCCCTTCCCGCAGTGATCTGCGTCTGGCCACCAAATGCCCTCCCCCATAGGAGTATCCACTTTAATCTCATCTGAAACCTTGATACTGCAGAATTCTTCGAAAGCTGAATCCACAGAGTCATCATTGCAAGACTTATATTCCCCTTCTTTCCCCCATTTCATAGTGTACAGGTCTCTGCATTGAGGAAAACCACTGCCTGAAGAGAAGCAGCCGTGGCTGAAAATCAGGTACCCGATCTTCTCCTCGTTCGGTATATCATCACGCGTGATCAATCCAGATTGGGATCCTCTTCGGGTCAGGATGTCTTTCGCGGTGTTGGGGATGTCAGGATATGGGATAGCAGCCACAATAGAAGCCGTCAAGGCTGCAGTAAGACTGATAAGGACGGAACGCATAGTGGATTGAGGTACAAGTAATAGAGCTATTCCAATCGGGAGGCTCTGGCGGGCTCTTCTTTATGTTTTCCCGGTCAGGTTGGTGACAGAAGATTAAAGGAGAAGTTGTGTGTCTGTTGATCCACTGATGATGGTCCTATTAAAAAAGGATCTTGCTGGCCTTTATATAGATGTCAAACATGAATGGTCTGATTGAGAGTGCTCAAATTATGAATGAGCAGCTTATTCTGCAAGGCTTAATATAGAATTGAAGGCTATGCAGTGTGCAAACGGAGTTGGCGGAGAAAAAGTTATAGACTCCACGATCGCAGCAAAGCACCATATCCAGTAATGATACAGCAAATCTCACATCAGGCCCCAAGCCCCAATATCAGACGGATTCTAGGATATTCCTTTCCTTATGATCTTCATAACGCACCGACCCATGTTGGCAGCCATTTCAGCTGATTCGTTTTATATGTCCCGAGGTCTCTCTTCATTTCTTTCCCTATTGTAAATGATGCATGCTATTGGTGATACGTTAGTCATATCATCCTTGGCATTGTATATATAGCTGACTATGTTTTTGTAATCTATTTATAGCATGAAAATACATTGCGGGGAAGGCAAATAGAATAAGAGATTAGGGGGTAATGTGGCTTAGACCGCCGCGCCAAATGCCAGATTAAGCATGCTTGGCTGGATCCCTGGCCACTGCGACGACCTTGGTAATGATACAGCTGACCGTCTTGCTAAAGAGGCGGTGGGCCTAAGGAAAACACACCCCTTCCGCCATCAACTGTCTCGCGAGAGGTGCAGAATCCGCAATCAAATCCACCAAGAATGGGAACACGAATGGAACACGTCGAAAACAGGGGGACACCGGCGTCAGATTGATCCAGCCCCTCCGTCTACCCATAGATTCATACCATGGGAGATCAACGAAGCAGAGGGCGGCGGCCTGGAAGATATGTGTCGCAAACTGCTGGAGATGCGAACCGCAAGTCGTCACCTATACACCGAACCTCCCTATCTCTTCATCGACCATCAATCAGTCGTCGATGGAACAGTCATTGCAGCTGGACCTGACCTTCATTGCGGCGACCCGGACTTGCATCAAATCTTGGATGGCATTCCGGACCCGAAAGTGAAGAGGATGCTTTACTGTTGTGTCCCCGCGCAAAGAACATACGGCATACAATTCGAGGGCACTTTGCACGACCCCGGAAACCAGGTGAAGGTGGAGAGATTTCCCAGACCAGGCTGGCCAGGTCATGGAATACTGAGAAAACCCGATGATTATGTACCGATGGCCCGTTTACGCCGCTTAGGTTAAGGGGCAGTCCCCTTAAGCCGATAGATTAGGAGGATCGCCCTGTTTACTTTCTTTCACTAAACCCATAAACATAATATAGCAAGGAGAGGGGCGTCAGGGTTTAGCTAGGTAATCAATCAATCTAGATGGCTATAGTATTACCGGTACAGTACAATGCAGAACAACTCGAGTGGTTTTTGTAACCACCTCACTCCGTTCGTTCATAAACAATACCTATGGTTGGGCGTAGATCTATAAGCGCCAAGACGGTCAACCCCGCTAATGGGTATGAAGATTAAAGCCAAGCAACTCACACACAAGCACACGTAAGCTGTTGAAGAGGCGTCCTTCTACTGATGATGACGATTTCGCTGGCCCAAAGGATCCAAAGAAGCCCACCTTCACGGCGACCAGGGTCTCTGGAGAAGATGTTAATAAAGCATTCTCGGAAAGGATGTTGAAGGCAACCTCACCCTGTTCGACCACCCAAGTACCATGGACCCCCATGGACCCCCACTGAGGAGTGTCGATACCTCAACGACTCCCTCAGGATTGGGAACAGTAAATATCTTGTGCAATATACGAGGCAGAAGGAAATGACTAGTGCTCGATAACGTCCTCTACGTCCCGTCTGCACACGCAAACCTCATATCGGTGCTGAAAGGCATCCGGCAGAAATGTGATGACATACACATTCCGAGGTCCGTGGGGTTGGAAGCGCAGAATTCCTCGGCCAAAAATCTCCTGTGCTTCCCCAGAGGTGTGTGGGATTCTGCCGTCCGGGGGCCTCTGGGGTGGCCTTGAATGTTTGCTCGTTGTGTCATCCGAAGTGCATCCTGCCAAAGCATCAATCCCGAACGAGCGACTGCATCTCTTCGTTAGATCTCCGTTTGGTTCGCGAATGGGGCTGGATGTCAATGTTGGATAACCTTTATCCACTGAGTGACTGTTCTCACTGTCCCCATGACCGTTGGGGTTCTCACAATCATGGGTTGTTTTAGATGAAGTGTTCTCGGCTATCGTGGTTACAGTATATGGCGGTCTGACCGACGGATCGATGGGTTCTCAGAAACGGGTGTGAATTGCTTCAGCTCTCCAGTATTCGCCTGCGGATGACAGCAGACACGGCAACTTTGTTCGGCGGGTGATCTCTCAAGACCGGAGGTGGCAGCACCGGTATCACCTCTCCCGCCTGTAACCGTGCTCCCGTCTTCGGCCCCAAGAGTCCCGTGTCTGAAGCTCTCCGTGCAACCTGCTTTATTCCCTGCATCCTCGATTCCATTCCATGCCTTGTGGCTTCCTGCCCCCCGGAGTCTTCAAACATCCTTCCTCTAATATAGATGTACTCAGTCTGGGGTTCCGGCTCAAGAGTGTTCTCCAGGGCGCCCGTCGATGGTGACCGTGGATAATGCTGGCCAACTCACCTGGATTTTGTTTCTACATGGTTGAAAAACCTGGTATTTTCTTCGGAGGATCTCAACTCGAGCAGTCCAGTGGCTAGCCACCATGGGCTCGCAATATTCTAAGGGATATGGGGGCGGCTGGGTTCGTGTAGAGCTACGAGCCGGAGATCTTCTGTCCGTAATACTCCCTGGAGACATGCTTTATCTAACTGTCCTCCTAGAGTCCTACCACCGAGCTGCCCGCATGCCGCCTTTACGACAGAGGACTGTCTAGTCGTATGGGGAAATTTCTATACCACGGCCCATCTTGGGTCGACGCTCGTTGGCCTTAAGTTACAGGAAAATTTTACAGAGATATGCAACGAGGATTTAGAGCCTAGGATCTACTCGCTTCTTGAAAGAGTGTTGGACAACTTTGACCACATTGGATCCTTTCTCCATCCGTCGTGCCCGAAAGATCTCATCCAAAACCCCGGTCATCCTGGTGGAGTTGGCGATTTGCTGGAGCCCATCAATAGTTACCCCACAACTCTGGTGATGCCGAATAATGTAAATCAGGAGCTGGATGCGGTCTGTAGATGTGAGCTGTTGTGCTACCGATAGCCATGCCGTGCAGCTGCCTTACCATCTTTTTGAAGTTTACCCGGATCCTTATAAGTTCGGAAGGCCACTGCGAGGATTGGTGTTGTAGAAAGAATTCGTCCTAGCATCATTCCAAATCACATGTCTTGCAATTTAATTTTTATCCTTCCTTACCTTCGTCGGTTTGCTGCCTACACTGGATGCTCTCTATGACCTGACAAATACTTCTTGGTTCCAGAATAACCGGACTAAACTATGCATGACTACTCCCCTGCAGGCCTTTTGATCTAGGAACACCAATTTGCTCCGAGCTTTTTGGATGTAACATCGAGCAGGGAGCTCAGGATGTTTCTCCGCTGGCCCCTTCATCATTTATGCTGAAAGAGACGAATAGATGACCAAGTAAAAGGTATAAATATGCCTCTCTTCCCCTCCAGTTGAGTCTGGTTTTTTCTCAAACAAGCTCATCAATCAGTCGCTCTTCGTCCTTTCTTCTCGTACTGAACCACTTTAGGTCGACTCCCGAAGAACAATGAAACTATCTGCTATTCTTCCTGCCTTTGCGGCCTTCCATCTTGTGCGTTCATTGCAAATCTCGCCTTATTGCATGCTTCTGGTGTAAATATAGGTCCAAGGACTTGAGGCCCCTGTCCCAGGGTACGGTGTTGAGGAGTTCACCTGGGAAGTTGAGACCAAGCCGGGGGGTCCCACAGTGGCTCTCAATGGCACAATACAAGAGATCTATGCCGAACTGATCGAAATCAACCCGATTTATGATCTGGATTTCGCGGCCAGGGCAACTGAAGCCAGTATAAGTAACGACGACGGGACTCCGCATCTACGAAAGCGATTTGATGTCACCTGCAACATCTATACCAAGACCCTCCGGACAAGAATTCAAGAGGGTATCACTTACTTACGCGGCGTCAGTGGTAGGTCTACCAACGGCCCTGGTCCTGGAAACTGCGGAAGAGTCAGCTGTTCTTATAACTCTGCTATCTGGTGGCGCAATGATGTAAGTGTTTGCATCACTCTGGCTCGGATACCCAGAACTAACATACTTCACTAAACGTAGAACACGTCGCCAAAAACCCTTGGCGGGTTCAACAACGTTGCCGATAGTGCTCAGGTTATCATCAATCAATGTGGCCCAACTAGTGGCTTTGTCTCTGGCGAAGAGAATCATGGGGATCACTGGCGAGGCATTGTTCGCTGGGATTCATGCTGAGCTGGCAGTTGGTGAATGATGGATAACCTTTTAGGACGAAGGAGTTGTTTCATACCCGACTTTTCATCAAAGCTTCGTTTGGTATACTGTCATTTTTGTAACTAGTTGAACCTTATGCATTCATTTGAGACGTTTCAACTCCTAGACCCATAATTGCTGATATATGCAATTGAAGTGCCGATGCCTAGGTTGGAAGACAGCGAGGCGTTTAACCCGAGCACATCAATACTCTATTTCCTGCTTTAATGTGATGATATGTGGTGAGATAGGGTAGAAAACGCATTAAGTAGAACATAGTTGCGAGGAGATCGGATCAACAACGTAGAAAGAAAGCGCTAGTCCTTACCGGGAACGACCACTAAGAGGCGGCACTTTGAAGATCGATCCACTTTCGGTTCAGTTCAGGAAGATTAAATGTCTAGGTATGAATTGGAGTTTATGATGCATGAATTAGTCTAGAAGTTTTTTATAGTATCAAAGCTGATCTTCTGTGAGCAGCCCGACTGATGGGATATGGGTTGTTTTTGGCGATAAGGATCAATGTTGTATGTATTTGCATCTACTGTCAGGATTATTTCGCGCGGTCTTCGCTTAGAAATGTCTTCATCAATGCTGTGATTCAGAGGAAGATGAATTGTTCCTGGCAACAATTATTATCCTGTAACTACTGCCTGTGCCACAGCGCTTAGCCTTCTAAATCTTAAACCCTGGTCTTAACTCACCCAAATATAGCAGTGAAAAAGTACCACAACAGTAAACAACACAGGTGTCGGAGAGGGAAGCTGCTGATGGGGAAATAAAAAAAACTATTTAGGTGCAGATGGTTGCATTTTACTATATAATAAGGCGGTTTCTATAGTCTATAAGCCTGTTTTATTCACTCTAGCCATATACTATATATTTTATCCTAAAGATCATTTATTGGTTTCCTAGTCTGACTTGTGCTAGGTTACCACAGTTTTTACCCCTCTTATTCCCCCGGATTTCCTGCTAGTTCCATGCGCCAGGTCTGGTCTGAAAGCACTGGTGAATCTGCCTTTGAGAACCAGGTAGGCAACATGTTAAATTTTTCATTGCTGTGCCGTTCCATCAAGACATTCACTAGCCCCAGCCTTTCTTTTGTTATGTCAGACCCCCTAATAAATTTGAGCGCTTAATTCAAGACATAAAGTGAAAGCAAGCTTTGGCTGTTTGTCCCTTCCTTTCTCTCTTTGATGCTCCCTCCCAGTTATTCATGTCTTTTCCCATTTGCTTGAAGAAAATTTGTTTCTTCCCATCTTCCTGATGTCGGCCAACCTAAGAAAACGACAGTTTAGCAAAAAGGTTCGGTGGGATGAATCTGACCGGGAATATCTCTATCAGCTGAGATTTAAGGACAAACTATCCTGGGATCAAATTCATGAGGTTGGTTGCTCCTGTCAGCAGTTTAGTATTCCAACTATATACTGATCTCTACAGGAATATTTCCCAGATCGAAGCAAGAATGCACTCATAAAAGTATATTCGGTGAGCAAAAACCCTCGTGCTATATATGATCGCTGCTTGTTGACGATTACAAAGGACTTGAAAGTAGAGCGCCACGGGAGTTGCCGGGAAAAAAGGGAAATGGTGTGCTATTCCTGACATATATGAGGATATTGCAACTCGATACTAATCCATTTCTACTTCTTCAGACGAATAATACCAACCACAAAGACAGCAATTTAATGAGCAAGGTCACTAAGACAAGCAAGCGCCCGGCGCCGAAGGATGGTACCGAAGACATGGCCCACAAACAACCCAGGACTTCAGAGAGCCATTCGCATCATTCTACGGAAGACGAGTGGGTATCGGGTACAACCTCAGGTTCTTCGACATCTGATTCGGATCCGGACTCAGATCCAGAACTTGATGATAGCGGTGATATTCAGACGGACGGAACAGCCCAGCACTTTGTAAGTCGATCCCCCTCTATGCTACCAAGAGCATGGTTATTGTCTAACTTATTCCAAGCTGCGAAACATGCCTTACCAGAACAGTGGGGAGGGAGCGCGCCCATCACTACTAATGTGCAATTCGCGTGGTCTTGTGAAACTTCAGGTTAACAACAGAAACAAGCAAGCTGCCATCGCATCCTCTGGTCATATAGAGAGACCCAACTCGACCGAGAATTCTGAGACCTCTGATCAGAACCACGCATCTGCTTTAAATTCCCCTCACAGCAGCAGCTCTGCGTCAACAATCGCAACCACTCCAAGCCCTGGTCAGACTCACAACAAAATGCAGATGCCTGACCAGAAGGAAGGCCCTGAGAGGCTCTCTAGGGCACAAAATAGCCAGCCCCAGTTTGCGTACTCGGAAATATTATCGGTGCTAAACGGATTGACCAATATTGTCACCCTATATCCACGGGAAAAAGAGAGATCCGATAGACAAGAAGAGGAGATTGTGAAGCTGAACAACGAAATCAAAAAGCTCACTTTATCGCATGCCGATAAGGAAGCGAAGCTTGACGAGCAAAAAGAGAGAAATACCTATCTGCAAGAGCAGCTCGCCGCTCAAATTAAATCCATCCAGGAATACAAAACTGAGAATGCGACATTACAGGCTGATAGAGCAAAACTTCAGGACCAGCTACTCTCAAAAAGTTCAGAGCCATCTGGAGAAGAGAATCAAGCACAACCTTGTGAAGAATGTCCCAAAAAGGACGAAGAAATTGCCAGAAAAGATGCGCAAATTGAAGAAATCTTGAAGATACTGAGGAACGCAGCTTGAGTAAAACCCTCCCAAAGGCAGCTCAGGAAGATTTAACATATTGTATCTTTTTCTTTCTTTCTTTCTTTCTTTCTTTTTGACCCCCTTCCACCCCTTTTGTTACTTTGAATACCTCATGTATTGTTAGCCTTCTCAGATATCTGTATATCTGGTGGCTTTGCAAAGTGAGGCGGTGTCTAATGAAACAATGGTTCGTTTTTTTTGTTTTTTTTAATGCCATAACTATGCATTTATATCCAGAACTGTATCTAAATAGTGCCTTTTTCTAAGCTCAACATATTTCTTCCCGTTATATTAGTCTTCTGAACTTCAGATGCTCATATAACAGCTACTAGTTTTGATGTAGTTCCTATCTTATTGACACTTTTCCAGAATTCAAGTCCAAAAGGACAACCAACCCCCGGAATCAATAGAATCATATGCTTTTCAGTCCGATATCTATTCCTGGATCAAAACACGGTATAAAACGGCCAGGTTTAGGTTTCTGGGTACTTAAATTATGGGACTGCTAATACAGAGATGCGTTGTTTGTCGATGAGACATGCCAACAGTGAATGGCCTAGCTGTTTGTCCCTCGCCCTCGTCTGTTACCTTTTTTTTTTTCTTCGTCTTTTTTCTCTACTCCTTCTAGCTTCTCCTCCTCCCCCTTCTCTTCCACTTTTCGTGAGCTCTTTTGTTTTTCGAGTCTTCTTGGTAGAAGAAGTTTCAAGGACTACTCAGGTGAGTCGTACCTGCGTATTATTCCTTCTACAAGAGGATAGATACCTCGCTTTTATCTCTCGTCGTGTGTGGTTGATAGAAATTTACTGGTCAAATTCATCATCATCATATTTTGTTGCCTGTTGCCTCCCAAGCACCTTTAACCTTTACTCTGCACATTCACTGCTCCTATACTCTCTCCTCGCACATGAACCTTCAACTGATACCTTAAGCTTCTCCACAGTTACCTATCGTCGCCGGCAGAGACAAGTGTATAAAACAGCCAACATGAGCGGATGGACTCCTGATGAGGGGGACTGGGGTGTTCATTCCGACTCTGGTAAGTGTCTAATGACTTCAACGCTTTCGCTGTCCCAAATTACTATGCCTAAACTTGGCTGCCACTGTTTATAGAATTATTAAGTTATGCTTCTAACAAATAGATGACAGGCTTCCGAAACAATGAGAACGTCAGCCCGAATAGTTTCAAGGGCGCTCCGGACTTCGGTGGTGATGACTTTGGTAATGACTTTGATGGCAACGACTCGAAGCCCACCGGTGAGCAAGATGACAACAAATGTCGCAAGTAAGTTACCCCTTATGTATTTACTGTTGCGTCAGGCCGCTGACTGTTAGTAGCTGTGGAAACGATGGCCACTTCGCCCGTAACTGCCCTGAGCCTCGCAAGGGTATGGCTTGCTTCAACTGCGGTGAGGAAGGGTAAGTAATACTAAATGAGAGAGATACTGATAGAGTCAACTGATAGAGACTTTAGTCACACTAAATCTAAGTGCATCAAGCCTCGCGTGTTCAAGGGCTCTTGCCGTATCTGCAACCAAGAGGGACATCCGGCTGCTGAATGTCCTGAGAAGCCTGCTAGTGTTTGCAAGAACTGCAAGATGGAAGGTATGCAGTGTTTCAATCCTACATAGGAAGTAACATACTAAGTTACCGATACAAGGTCACTTAACCATGGAGTGCAAATCTAATCGCAAGTTCGACATGAACCACATTCCTGATAAACTTCCAGACGAGGCCTGGAATGCCATCAAAGCAGCTAGTGCCGAGAGAAACCTTGAGGATTTCCGTGAGGTATTTTTCTCTTGATATGTTATGCTGTGGACGTACTAACAAACATAGGCGCTCAACATGTATTCTAAGGCCGTCCCCCAGGCGACATTTCTTGATATCGAAAAGAAACTGCGTGAGGATAACCTCTGCTTCTACATTATTGCAATGGTGAGAATCCTATTGTCATCAAACACTCTATTTAGATCATAATATAATTTGATAATGCGGAGAGCAGGACAAACAAGTGGACGAGTGCATTAGCCTTATCAATCTCCAGGGGAAGCTGAACTGCAAGTATGTCGTTGGGTTTTTCTACAGACCCAAGCCCCAGCGTGCGCACCTCAGAGAGCGTTGGCCAGAGTCCGTCGAGGACAACTTTGAACGTCTTGAAAATGCAGGTCTTCCTTACGACCGCCAGATTCCCAAGTGCGGGAACTGCGGAGGTAGGCAAACTCGTTCCTTCGAAGAGGATAATTGATTGATACGCGATAGAAATGGGCCATACTACGCGCGGCTGCAAGGAAGAACGTGCTCTTGTTGAACGTATCGAAGTAAAATGTGTCAATTGCAATGCTGTTGGACACCGTGCTCGTGATTGCACTGAGACACGTCGTGATCCATATGCTTGCCGCAACTGCGGGTACATACTTCCTTGCCACTTCAATGAACGATGGAACATGCTAATTGCCGCAAAGATCAAATGAGCATAAGGCTGCCGACTGTCCCAACCCTCGCACTGCAGAGGGCGTTGAATGCAGACGTTGCAATGAAGGTAACAACATACTCCAAGCCCACCAACCTAAAGCATCAATCGGCTGCATGCTAACGATGCCTTAGTCGGTCACTTCGCAAAGGACTGTCCCCAGGCTAGTGCTCCAAGAGCCTGTCGCAACTGCGGGTAAGTCCCAGTACTGGGTTTTGAGGGGAATCCTGGGCTAACGGAAAAGATCCGAGGACCACATGGCGAGGAATTGCGACAAGCCACGCGATGTCTCAACTGTGACATGCCGTAACTGTGACGAGGGTAAGGCTTTCTATCATGCCCCCGATCCCATCTTCCACGAGCTAATGCTATTTGTATCAGTCGGCCATTTCAGTCGTGACTGCCCCCGAAAGAAAGATTGGTCTAAGGTTAAATGCAACAACTGTGGTGAGAGTATGTCCAACATCCAGAACCTTCCATCTCGTGTGTTGAGGTCGTTGCTAACGCCGAGCAATTAGTGGGTCACACCATCAAGCGTTGCCCTAGCGCCGCAGAGCCGGACGGAATGGCCACGGATAACAGTAACGACGACTTTACTACTGGTGGTTGGCCTGTCGACCGGACAGAGTCCAAGGGCGAGGCACAAGCCGGAGGCGGCGGATGGGCGTCTGAAGGGGCTACGTGGGGCTAGATAGGTAGGGGCACAGAACATGATCGGTTGAGAGTATGGCACGACTCGGAGTAATCGTTTCGAGGCGATGTCTGATGTCATAGGCCACACGGACCTTCGTAGTAGAGTTGTGCTGTTCCGACGAATCTTTTCCCCCTCCATTTCCTGTTCTCCATAGTGTAACTCGCCAAATTGGCCCCGGCGGGACCGGGAAGTTTCCCACACGGGTCGGGACATATTCGGGAAAGGCAGGCCACTCTTGTTGTCTTCGGGATGACAGAAATGAGAGGGCTAGCTAGTCGTTTGATCTCGGTGGAAGGGATCCACGGCCAGTTTGGTAGCATCGGTCAGATCACATCAATCATTTCATGAATCCACGCAACTCCACCGACAGGCAGACCGTACTTGTAGTTGTGTAGACATCGGATGATTATTCGATAGACAAAATATTTGATGAGTGATATTTTTACTACTTTAGAGGTAGTCTGATGTCTACGTTAGTGAGTTGCAGCATGGCTGTATTCGGTGATGGCCGTCAATTGGATAGAATCGCCGCTTTACACCGTATCAGTACGGTACGTATAGAGGTCTAGTTTTAGCCATGAGTGCTCTATTACGACATACTATGAAGGCGGGCCCGATAAGCGAAGCTTCCTAGTCCTTGTATTAACTGGGTGAAGGCTAAAGTTAAGTATACACCTCCATTCATTCTCCTTAGGAGTCTAAGTGGCATGGGCAAGGCTGGATTTAAATCGGATATATCTAATCATATAATATGGTAGCTGGATAAAACCCAGAAAGCATCCAAAAATATCTAAAAGGGATCCAGTATATATAGATTTGGTTTAGGTCTATACTTGAAGCTACAGTTCTTTAACCAGATAAAATCGAAATATTCGTATAGCAAACAGCATTCTAAACCTTGTACATCCAACAAATAGAGCTTAAACAGATGCAGAGACAGATAGACAGGCCTAGAGCCCAGACCGAGAAGTGCTCCACAGACGTAAAGCCTCCACCAACTGCATAACAGGTTGCAGCATGCAAGGCCTATCTTAGCAGGTTTGGCTTACTACTACCAAAGGTTCATTCTTAGAGTTGTATCTTGTGCGAGGTAATACAGAATGTAGATTGATATCCTTATATGTAGGTAGTAGTTGGTACTGGAATTGGTATGTATTTTGATTTGTATACTCTGTAGGTATCTGTGGTATAGTTAGTTTCGCTTGGGCCGATGCAGCTATAGGTGCATCTTCAGTCAGGTAAACACGTATACAGTGTACAGATGGAATGGGTATTTTATTAAATATGGAAGAGATTGATCTAAATTACTATCAGCAGTTAGACATTCGATATAATCCAACTGTATGTACATGCAACTGCAAAGACGTAATAAGCTTACGACTTATATACGTGGAAATTGCAGTCGGCTGAGGCAAGGGATTTGCATGATTTCTATCTTATATCACATCATACACGCATGACCTCCTTGTATATCTATTTTGTTGATTCCGGTGTTTACTAAGATTGTATAGTTAACTAGGGAATTTACTGTCCAGAATGCCAACTACAGCAACATCTATTATAATTACATCATACTTTCGGGATTCAAAAGGATCCCGTAAGGCTGAAGCCTTCCGCATGATATATCCCGATCTATTATTCTCGCACGAGATATCCTTTTCTCCGGTGATCTTGCCACAATCTACGTCTACGTACTCTGTATGGATCCAGATCCAATATCATGATTCATTGCGTGTCAAACTATACCTACTAGTATAGATAGGTACATTCCAAGTAGGCATTCCGTAGGGACTGCCTATGTAGGTAATTCGAGCTCTTAGATTAACCTACCTAGATAGTATCTTAAGCATCATAGATCCTTTCTTGATATCTCCTACTCAATCCATAGTGCTTTGTTCTCCCTATGCGCAGAACGGATACGGGCCACTTCAAGTCCGATCCATGGAAGTAGTTATGTACTCCGCATGGTATCCATGAATAAAACCGTAGGAAGCTAAATACAGTACCCAGGATGCGCAAAAGGAACTCTTTTCCAAGGCTTAGTCGAACCCCACCATCACGAATTCGCTCATAGTTTATGGAATATATTTTCCGGCCGGTCCGGATGATTGGTTTGGGAACCAGGGGCGAAAATAAAGCACTCATTCAGTTCTTCGGATAGACGCCGTTGAAGGAAAATAAAATAAATATTAAATAATACATGTCATGCGTTGATTTTCCCTACCCAGACGCCAGATCCGACAATTTGTCTCCAGTGGCGCATGATGTTATAGCTAAGCCCTTGGATCTTGGCTCGGGTAAGAGGTCTCAGCGATCATATGAGTGTTCATACGTAGTACGTGCGGAGATAATTGATCTTCGGGCGCGTGGTGTCGATGCATCCCTCCCACAGTATCTAGTTATCCGGGGTTGTCCATGTGTCTGAGTCAGGTCGTTCAGGCGTCCTCTGTCATGGGGTACCAAACCCCATGGTTTCCAAACGGAAAACCTGGAGGTGGTCAACGCTCCACGAAGCGATATTGTAGCGGGGGTAGAGACTCCTCCTAATATCTCTCCTCCGTATATACTCCGTAGTATGAGTTACGGGGTACTCCACATTAGAGTATGGTAGGAGGCAAGGAGAAAATAATAATGTAATCATTCTCCATAAAAGAGAAAAAAGAAATTAGGGTGCATATCAAATCAAACCAGAGAAATGTGGTATATCTGACTCTAGTGGGATCCATGCAAGAGGAACACGGTCATCCGGGAACTCCAAAACAGGCAATCCGTCTTAATCAGCCTAAAATACAAACCATCAAAGAACACAGAGAAAACCAAAAAGCCTGGAGTCACTGGTTTTCGGACTCAGCCGAGGCGCCGCACACGTTTCATGGGTGACACCGAGGGTACGAAAAAGGCGTGGTACGGTGTCATGACTAACTGCTTTGGGATTAGTGGCTGGCAACCTGGATGGCTCCAGAGGTCTTGCATCCACCAGATCAACTTCGAAGTTCGAACGGTCCAGTGAGACGCGCGGGTTAACATCCTGGCAGGCCGCCGGCCGGCGATGGGGAAGCGATGGGGGCAAAGTTTGGTGTCTAAGAGGCAAAATGCGACCCCATATGGGCATCTTGGCCTTGATGGACATTTCTGAGTTTAAATTACATAACCCTTTGTCGTCAATAGAAAGTTTTATTAACTAAGCTTTTCTTTTCTTGGGAGATAATGCCAATAAGTCTTGTCTGCTACTTAGAAGCTTCTTGGAAGTGCTTAGGGATTTCTTGGAGTTGCTTGGGGATTGCTTGTAAGCAGTGCAAAAAGGGTATGCCGAAGTACGATTGGTGGTTAGCAAGGAACAACCTGTCTTGTCAAGCCGTGGCTTGGACCGATGCTTCAGTGTCTCTCGGCGAAGGCTGGGCAGCGGTCGGAGAGGGTTTATCCGGCCCGGTCGCGAGACTTGTGTAGGCTGGCCCCTCTCGGCAGGCTTCGGTATAACACACGGGATTAAAAAAAAAAAAGAAAATACAGGTGCATATACTTACATACAGGGTTGAGGCCAACCAGAACCGCGCCGTATGGTAGATAGAATCATCTAATTTGTATATTTTGCCCTCCCCCGATTAGTCGCCATTGTCTCGAGGATTCAGTTGTACTATCAGCCATTTGTTTTTTTTTAAAAAAAATCCTTCTTTTCCTTGCCCATTGGAGTGGGGATCAGTTCCTGGTATGATTGGATTAGCGACCAGATCAGGGGAGATCGATATAAGATGGAATGAGGAAAAAGAAAAAAGTCCGAGAACCTGGATGGAAACAGCTATGATGCAACAAACCGACAGCCTGATGGGTACTAGCTGCGCAGACGGGACCAAGTGTTCCCCATCAACGATAATATTACGGAATTACAGAACAAAAACATGCAGGTGGAGAGTTCTGGTGTATTGTATGGACCGAAGAACAGTCAGAAAGGAAGATCCATGACATTTGAACAAGAACAATCGTAAATATCATGATGACCGTCAAAGTAAGAGAATCTATCAAGCCTTCATCTGACGAGCAAGGAGAAGGGCGACGTCACACACCCACGGACAGCGGATAAGGCCGAGTAGAGTGCCCCTCCTTTCTGTTTCTCCTGGATGAAATCCGGAGTCTCCAACTCCCCGGATTCATGAATAATCAGTCAGGTTTGTCGGCACGGGTGGAGAGGCTGGCATGGCACGGTGACATGCCACTGGGGGAAGAAAGGTCAACTGAGCAAGGCGATGACGATGATCTCGCCTCCTCCCTCGATAATTCTTATTTTATTTTATTTTTTTCGTCCACGCGAAGAGCCACGCGAGGCTCTCTCTGAGAGATTAACAAAACTACATACTGCGAGAGACAAATCCAGAACTTGTCGAGATAATGATTCATGGTTTCACAAGCTTCTGGAAGAAATGGGTGGTTGTTGTAAAATAAAATATATACATTTAAGATCATACCAAGTAATCATATCTAATACCAACCAGCAGAATGATTCCCGCAACAAATGACTAGTACGTTGGATTGTCATTATTCAAAAATTTACTGGAACATGGATATTGGTCCATGCGGATGTACCAAAAAAAAAAAAAAAAAAAAAAACCAACCAACTCGGTTTGTCCAAAACCGGTTAGCGAACGCTCACGGCATTGGACAGGGTGGAGCCTGCAATCGTTTTTTCCCTCCCCATTGAATCTCCAGGTTCGACTAACACACGCCCCATTCAGCCCCCGCCGATCCCCATCGGAGGAGACCTGGCCCGGCACCACCGTCGTCATTCCCTGGCGGACATTCGACATAAGGTGGGAGAGAGAAGAGAAAGAGAGATTGTTAGCTCCCCGACCTACCGACCTAGACGAACAGGGGCAGTAACAAAAGCCTCCATGTGGGGAATAGGCTGCCATTCCCTTCCCTCTCTAGCTTCTAGTACAGCCAATGGCTGCCACGGAACACCCCCAGCGAAAAGATGGGGGAAATGATGCTGCTGTGACGGACTGCTACCTCGCATCTCTCGATCCGGAGTCTGCGACTGGAGAGGTGGGGACTGGCTCTCTTTTCCCAGGCACAGAGTCCAATCATCTCCCACTCAATCGTTTGCGATTGTCAGATGGTGTTACTGTCCAGTTTCCTGCTTTGGGCAAAGTCTCTCGGTGTCAGTCTATCGTTGGTCTGTCTCTACCGGTCGAGTTTGTCCCCTCCCGTGGAAGATAATTATTAGTTCCTGTAACTATTATTCCTTTATTATTTCATTCTTTGTACAATTATTTATAATTATTACCTATATAATCTTTTTTTTCCTTTTAGTCACTCTGATTCCTTCCCTCCCCATCCCAGTCAACACAACCTATATCTATTACCTTACTATCCTGCACAGCTCCCACCCGGCTCTGACGTTTTAAAAACCCCGTCCATGCCCTCTGTACAACCGTTCCGCTGATCTCTTTTCTCGAATCCTTCTTTTCTCTTTTCTTTTTTTTCAATTCCCTATTTTTAACCCTCCTCCCTCCTGAGAGCTCTTCCGTTCTCAGCTTTCCTTCGCATGAGTCTGCCTTGTCCTTCAGTCAGTCTATAGGAATCTTGATAGCTGCTGCAGAGAGATCCAGTCTACAGCTTCCACCATGGCGCGCAGCTACCTTGGCCTCCAGGGCAGCAAGCTGCAAATTGCTATCGGCGTCATTGCCGGTATGGACTTCCTGCTGTTCGGCTACGATCAGGGTGTCACTGGTGGTCTCTTGTCCCTCGATTCTTTCATTAAATATTTCCCCACCATTGCTACCAACGGACCGTACTGGGAACAGTTAACCCTTAGTGAACGGAGTACTCAATCCACTCGTCAAGGTACGTGTTTCTTTTGCCCGTCCATAGGATTTTTCGCAGTTAACCACTCCGGATGCCACAGGTATTGTGGTTGCGGCGTACAACTTGGGATGTTTCGCGGGATCCATTCCTACCATCTGGATTGGCAATTGGTTAGGTCGACGCAAGACTATCTTCGTCGGTTCACTTATCATGTGTATCGGAGCTCTGCTACAGTGCACCTCCTATCATTTGCCCCAGCTGATCGTCGGTCGTCTGGTCACCGGATTCGGTAAGTGGCCCTGTACGAACTGGTGATTTGTCCACACAAACTAACCTGACATCGATAGGAAACGGAATGAACACTTCGACTGTGCCCACTTGGCAGTCCGAGTGCTGCAAATCTAACCGCCGTGGTCAGCTGGTCATGATTGAAGGCGCCATGATTACTTGCGGTATCACCATCAGTTACTGGATCGATTTCGGTCTCCTCTTTGCCGACCCTAACGAGGTCGCCTGGAGATTCCCCCTAGCGTTCCAGATATTCTTCGCTTTCATCATCCTGGTTTTCGTCATGTTCCTTCCGGAATCCCCTCGCTGGCTCGTGCTGAAGGGCCGTGAGGACGAAGCGAGGGAAGTCCTCGGAGCTCTGTTGGGCGACGGAGCCGACCCCATCCTCCTTCAGACCGAATTCACCGCCATCAAGGCCACCGTCCTGGAGATGGCCAAGGGCTCCTTCCGCGACATGTTCACCATGGACGAGAACCGCCACTTCCACCGAACGGTGCTGGCCTACGTCAACCAGATGTTCCAACAGATTTCCGGTATCAATCTGATCACCTACTACATCCCCGTGGTTTTGGAGAATCAGCTTGGTATGAGCCTGATCAACTCCCGTCTTATTGCGGCGTGCAACGGCACCGAGTACTTCATCGCTTCCTGGATCGCCGTGTTCACTATTGAAATCTTTGGTCGTCGGACTCTAATGCTCTTCGGTGCGGCTGGTATGTCCATCTCCATGGTGATTCTTGCCATCACGGCCAGCATTGAGAACAACAGCGGTGCCAACGTCGCTTGTACCGTCTTCCTCTTTGTGTTCAATACTTTCTTCGCCATTGGCTGGCTGGGAATGACCTGGCTCTACCCAGCTGAAATCGTGCCCCTCAAAATCCGTGCACCAGCCAACGCCCTGGCCACCTCCTCCAACTGGATCTTCAACTTCATGGTGGTCATGATTACCCCCGTTGCCTTCGAGAACATCAAGTACCAAACCTACATCATCTTTGCCGTCATGTGAGTCCCACTTGTCGTGTGTTGCATTCGGACCATGTTGACTGACCTTACTATAGTAACGCTGCCATCTTCCCCGTTGTGTACTTCTTCTATCCCGAGACCACTCGCCGCTCTCTGGAAGAGATGGACCGCATCTTCCGCAAAACGAAGAGCATCTTCTCCTTGGTGAGAGTTGCTGATGAGGAGCCCCACATGTACGGCAAGCGTGGTGAACTGCTGCACACCTTGGATGACGTGGAGGACGAAGCCGTGCGTCGGGCCAGTGTGCTGAACCACCAGCACAAGGATATCGAGAAGAGCAGCGACGAAAATGTCAGCACCGAGAAGGAATGAATACCCGGCCTCGGTGCATAATACAAAACGTTTTTTTCTTCTATGTTTTGCTAAACCGTTGTGCCTCCAAGGAACTTGCTCTTGCTTCGGGCATGTATTCAGGGACTTCTTGACAGCTGCCCTGCGTGGACCTTATACCCTGATTGTTTTTTGTGTAATTAGATACCAAGTGAATCTTATAATCAATTGGCTTACATAGTATTGTCTCCGGTGTGTTGTAGGATCTACATAAAGCGGGTGACACCAAGCCGTTAACCGCGCCTTTTCAGCCATCTAGCAGGAGTAACCTACGCACATAGATCTCTCCATGGTCGTAGAGTAGTTTCTTACTCTACTACGAATAACTACGGTGTATACACCCAGCTTACCACCATGACGGAACCACCCTTACTATGTCCGGCAAACCCACCGATACATAGGATCCGACCGCATTCGGAAGACAGAGATCTGAGGAATGTGGCGTGTCGATCGGGAACGTTAGACATCGGATTGACGGTACCTGAGCAGGTATAGATATCCATTCTTCCATTCATCTTGTCTTCTTAGCCACGATATGCAACGAGGAACCTCTGCGTTGTGGCAACTAGGAAGTCAGTACCAGTAAGTAAGCTCAGTAACACAAAAGAAATCTAAATAACTCATCCAACGAGGACAGAGATAATCGAAAGGTAACCACAGAACCAAGCCTGTCATCTCTCTTCGCATCGTCTGCGTCCATGGCTGCGAAGTCTGAAATTTGGGAGTTTTTTTCTGAGAGAGCGCCATCGCGGCATGTCATTGGCTACAGGGGAGTCCGGCCGACGGTCGGCTTCCAACTTTTCTTTCATTTCTTTAGATCGCTTCGAGCTCCTCGACTAGGATTTTCTTCCTTCTTCTCCTTCTCATCCCTCGTCTGGTACTATTATCTCCTCTGCATTGGAAGAAGGACGCGCAGAAAAAGAGGTTCGCGAGGTTGGCTAGTCTCCGAATCTAAGCGGAGGCAATCCTCGGGTATCTACATTCTATCATTTTAATCAATCAGTTCGTCGATCCGTCTACTAGATAACTAACAGTTGATATCCTCTTTTTTGCTGGAAATATCGCGTCCATCATTCCTTTTTATCGACTTGGTTATCGTTGTGTTATGTCTCACTCGTCGCAGGTATGTTCCCCCTCCAAGAGTTGCGTTGATCCAGCATCATCCCAAGAGGACAGATGACCGGGAAGTTACACAATCATGATTTGAGTGGATGGAATGCCTCCCTTGTGCGAAAGAAAAAGAAAGAAAAAAGAACAATCCAGAAGCTAATAAAATCACTATGGTCGTTGATAGTGACAGCCACAACGCAGTTACTAAGGTGGATCGACAGTGCCTCGTCCCAGTCAACGTGTGCGGGGTCGACCTTCGAGGTTCTTCTTGCAAGTCTTGTGGTGACGACGAGCTCTTTTTCTTCTTCTTCGTTTCTTCACCTGCACGTCTCTCCCTCTCTTCAGTCTCTGCAGAAGCATCAGCAGCAACGGCTCTGGTAAGTTCTTGATTTGGCGTCCAATGACAAACTTCCAAGCGACTTAAAATCTGACGGGCTGTTTTAGTCTAGGCGCCATCATGTCTTTGGCCCAGCCCAGTACCCTAGTCGATGACCTAGACAAGCAACCGGCCCCGGAAATAGAGGGATATCAGGACAGTCGCGATGATCTCGAATCTGGGGATGAGCCGGATATCGCCAGCATCGAGCGCATTTACCGGTTAGTGTCATACCCCGGGCGAGGAGGGAGAAACTAAGCTGATTTGTTTGTTACCCAGGAAATTGGATTTCCGCATCATCCCCGCATTCTGGGTGCTCTATTTCCTTTGTTCGGCCATTCGGTCCAATGTCGGTTTGGCCCAGACCATGAATGCCAACGTCGGACATGATCTCGGTTCCGTGCTGCACCTGACGCCACACCAGATCTCGACCGGTCTGGCCTTGTTCTACGTGTGCTACGTGGTATTTGATCTGCCGTCAAACTTGATCATGACCCGGTTGAGCCCCCACGTCTGGATGAGTCGCATTGTGGTCAGTGTCGGTATTATTGGTAGCTGCATGGCGGCAATGAAAGCCGCATGGAGTCTTTAGTATTCCCCCCTATACGCTCGCTTTCCCTAGGATGACTTCCAAGGCACCGGTCGCTAATGATCTCAACCCAGTCTTCTTCGTCTTCTCCTGGGTATTGTCATTGCAGGCATGTGGCCCGGAATGGCCTACTACCTCACCCTATTTTACCCACCCTCTCGAACCGGGAAACGGATCGGTCAATACTTCACCGCCGCCCAGGTCTCTGCCGCCGTCGTGGGCCTGGTCTCGGCCGGGTTTCAGAAGATGGACGGCGAGCGTGGGCTCGTAGGCTTCCAATGGATGTTCCTCGTCTACGGCGTCATCACCATAACCGTCGGCATCATTCTCCTCTGGTGGCTGCCCGACCGACCCACGCCTCCGGGTGAGGAGCCCCCGAAGCGGAAATACCTCTGGTGGATTCCACGCAGTCCCCCAGCGCTGACGGGCCGCGATGCCGAGATTCATTACCATGACCTGAGGCGTGTATATCACCGCCCTCAGTGGAGTGTCCGCGATCTCATGCGCGTGCTCTTAGACTGGCGGATCTGGCCCTTGTTGATCATGTACTTTGGCGTAGTGGGTGTGGGCATCGGCGTGCAGAGCTACAGCACCGTGATCATCAAAGCCATCAACCCGAGTCTTAGTGGGATCGATCTCAGTCTTCTCTCTGCCCCGATCTGGATCGTAAGTCCCTCCGTCTTCATTTTTTTTCCGCCCCTGTTCAGTACCTAACTCTCTCGAAAAATAAGATGGACCTGATCGCCATCCTCCTCGTCACTCCCTTATCCGATCGATTCCACCGCCACCGCGCCATCTTCTTCTCCATCCCCGTCTGTTTCCAGATCCTAGGACTCCTCCTAACCACGTACGCGGGAACTGACTCGAACCCCTGGCCCCGATACGGTGGACTCCTCATCGTCGGCTTCGGACTTGGCCCCACCGTCCCCATCACCATGACCTGGACGACGGAGATCTTCCAACCTCGCCACGGCGAAGTCGGCGTCGCCGCTGCCTCGGCCATTGTCTCCGGCCTGGGCAACCTGGGCTCCATCCTCACTACCTACGCCCTGTATGCCGGCTGGCCGAGCGACTACGAGGCCAAAGGCCGCGCCAAATACCGCAAAAGTAACCTGGTCATGGTGGGGATTCTGTGCGGGAGCATCCTCGCCTCCGTGACAATGGAGACGCTGCTCCGGGTCGTGAACGGTCGGAAACCATCTGACACCAATAGCAGCGATGACGGTGACGATGGGGCCAAGATCGTTGACGGCGCCGCGAGACGCGAGGCTCGTCAGAGGGGGTTGGATGGTTTGTTTCGTGTCCGGGGGTTCAACAGGGGGGAAGTAAATTTACATATTTACATCTGGGAATATACCTTGTTTATTTTAGGGTATATCTTTATGGTATATTGTTTTATCATATATATGCTGTTGCTCTTGATAGATAGTATATATTGCGGGATCTACTTAATAGATAATATCTATATCTGTATTTATTATAACAGTGCATGACACACATTCATGGAATTTAAAATTCAAAATCTACTTGATAATCGATTAACCAACTTGACAGGCTAAGTAGGCATCACGAAACAATCAAGTGTAACTAATAAATAGTAAGTGTATAAAAGATAGAATCAGAATTATAATAAAAAATCAAAACCAAGATCAAGGCTCAATACCCCTCTTAATTACTATTGTCTATTAAGATACATTTAACCAACTGAAAACAGAAAATAAACGTCTAACACAGACATGTATACAATATTCTAAGATCTTAGAGCAGATATAAATGACCAATGCACATTATATCAACAGAAGATCTACAGAACACTACTTAGTAGCCTAAAACAAATGTTAGTGCTTCAGATCTTCGTTTATAATTCCATAGTAGTTCAGTAAATTATGCATTATAATGAGTGATATTTATTGGATACACTATGCTACTATCACAAGCTGTGTCAGCTTTTTTTTTTTTTTTTTTTGTTTTTTTGTTTTCGGTGTCTTTTGCCTTTTAGGCTCCGCCATATTGATTCCTAGGACTGTCCATTTCACCTCTCTGAAGAGGTCTTCTATGTTGCCGTAACACATGACACTAATTAAAAAGAGCAAACGCAAAGCGACATGGGGAAATGATTGCAGATGGAAAAGCCCTGGCATCTAGGAGTAAAGAAAGAAACCCCAAAATACCGTCATGTTGACAACAAAAAAATAAGAAAATCTAGTTTGCTCCTTTCAATGCCAGGTTGCTCTCCTAGCTCCGCCCCCACTGACGCCGGAGGGTATTAGAAGTGCTTAAGAAGGAAGTTTAGAGGCCACCGCAGAGCTATGATTCTGTTAGCTACATCGTCATTATCGGGATGTCCAGGGTCCACTCACAGTCTCAACGATGATACCAGTAATTTGGTAAGGGCAAGCATTGCTGGCAGGGCGACGATCTTCGAAGTAACCCTTGCCATCCTTGGCAACCTGGCGGGGGATACGAATACTGCCACCACGGTCGGCGACACCATAGCTGAACTTGTCGATGCTGCCAGTCTCGTGGCGGCCAGTGAGACGCTCCTCGTTGCCCTCACCATAGACAGCAATGTGCTCCTCGTGGCGGGCTTCCAGCTTCTTCATAGCAGCCTCGATAACCTTCATACCACCCTCGGCACGCATAGAGGCAGAGGAGACGTTGGTGTGGAGACCAGCTCCGTTCCAGTCACCCTTGATCGGCTTGGGATCGAAGGAAATCTTGACACCGAACTCTTCAGCGACACGGTGGAGAATGTAACGCGACATCCAGAGGTGGTCACCCACTGTGTTAAGATTAGTATATGTACCTAGCAAGCAGAAGTAGATCGAAACACTCACTTTCAATACCGTCGCAAGGACCAACCTGGTACTCCCACTGAGAAGGCATGACCTCGGCGTTGATACCTGAGATCTTGATGCCAGCAAACAGGCAAGCACGGAAGTGAGCCTCGACAATATCACGGCAGTAGACCTTGCCGGTTCCGACACCACAGTAGTAGGGGCCCTGAGCTCCAGGGAAACCACCCTTGGGCCATCCGTAAGGCCAGCCATCGGTACCGAGGAGAGTGTACTCTTGCTCCAGACCGAACCAGAATTCCTCCTTGGCATTGGCCTCCATTAGGCGGTTACACTCGTGTCGGTAGTTGAATTTGTTGGGAGTACCATCCGAATCCCAGGTCTCGCAGAGAACGAGAATGTTGTCACCGAGGCGAAAGGGGTCGGGGAAGATAGCGACGGGACGCAGGTAGACGTCAGAGTTATCACCGGGTGCCTGGCCGGTGGAGGAACCATCGAAGTTCCATTCGGGGAGCTCATCGACAGACTTGACGGTCTTAGAAAGAGTCTAGATAGCGAGGAGAGTTAGCGGGCAATTCCATAGGACAAAGCAATCTATCCAGAGTTGGTCACGTGTGGCGGGTAGATGCAGGGGTAGATGCAGTGGCAAGCCATGGCGTGCAGCACCCGCGCACAGTCCTTATCGCAGGGAGCAAGTTGAGATAACAGCGCTTATCTTCGCTGTCTCTCAAACTAGTCCCACATCCGCACATATGCCACCCACTGTATCCGAGACCCAGCTCTGCCTATTCTCGATTCCCACAACGGATTATGCAATATTGGGGCTGAAACATTGTTGAGGATTTGCATACCTTGGTCTTGCTGCGGCAGCCACCGACGGCGTCGATCCAAATGTACTCAGCCTGGACGCTTCCTCGCTGGTCGAGGGTCATGTACTTCATGAGCTGTTTCCAGCGCACCAAAGTTAGTCTGACTGTTTCCTCAAGACCACAATGCGGCTGAAGAAATTGCAGGTATCAAAGAGAGAATTAACGCACATTCTCCGTGTTGGAGACGGTGGGTGTTGATTCAGGCTAGATGAGTCACAGTCAGTCCATCAGTCCGTTCTTCAGGAGCGACAGTCCCTTTGAAGATTGAGCATTATCGTACCATGACGAATTTGATGTGAAGTAGGGAAAACAGAAACTTTGTTAGTTTTCGAGTATTTCAGCTTGCAGATACAGAGCGAATCCGAGTCTCCAATCGATAAATCCAATGAAACCGTTCTTGCACAAAAGAGAACAGACAAAGCAGAACAATCGAGCGATTGATATATGTAGCAAGAGAGAAAGAGAGAGAGAGGAGAGGGAAGATGGAGGAATAAGGAAAGGAAGAGAGGGTAGCCGGGATAAAATATGGAGAATGGAGATACGAGTCAAAGTGAGAGTTTGGGTGGGGGGGCGATGCTTTTTAAATTTCAGAGAAGGAAAGGGTCTGGTTTGTAGCTTTTTTTGGTTGGAAGGGGGGCAAATTGAGTGCCAGAAATGGAATAGTTGAATACGCGGTTGAAAATTACGGTATCGCTGGGCGCTGTCTTCGGTTGCTTGGCACCATCAGTTTCGATACCTAGGAGGTGGCCTATGATCCGCGAGGTGCAGTTATTGCTGCCAGACCCAAACCCATCTGGCCTCTATTTCGGCAGATCTGCAAGAATGTGCTCTTCCTTTCTTTTTTTTCTTCTTTTTTTTCTGTTTTGCTTTTAGTGCGTTCCATTCTTGGGACTTCGTTGAGCTGGTTTCAAGCGAGAGAAAATAGCGCGCACATGTACACCCCAAAGTACAATACAGTACCTACTTGAGGCAGATGCGTCCATGTAGATGGCGGTGCAGCAAGGCTGCAGGCCTGACCAGGGTTACAATGGGACGCTACAACTTTCTGTATCTCCAGGAAGTAATATCTAGATGGTTCTCCCCAGCGGAGAGATGGATTTCTTCCTTTGATGGCACAGCCTAGCCAGCCACGGCATGTACATAGTGTATGTACTACCTATGTATCTTTCGATAACAAGCGCAGCAATTCTACTCTGTAGTTGTTTCCAGCCTAGTCGGTACAAATGGAGGGGGATACTAACCCAGACAGTGATTGATGGCTCAGCATCTCCTGGGATTTCCCCGGATAAGCCCACCCCACGCTACGGTGATCTGGGACCAACCCTCATCACATTGTTCTGATGCGCGCGCACTGACAGCTGCAGGGACCGATAGGCATCGAATTACAAGAGATGTGTTAAAAAGCAATGATGGTATTGTCTGATCCTGGTGGGAGCCCAGAGATAGCGACACAAAAATGTTGCTAAGCGGTATTATCAACCAGCGACAGGGGCCTGTGCATATCAGCTGCAGGACCCGAGTAGTTCAAACGTTGTATGCACCTAATTTCGTAAATCATGCTTCTATTGGCGTCCTAATTGTGTGGCTTCGAGCAATCATCTGGCTAGAAATCCTCCATGGTACCTTCTTTAGAGATCCCTCTAGACTTACCATGCTGTTCGCTTCCATATTCCTGAATAATACACTTCGCAGTGAAGACAGTGACTGACTCGGACGCCAATACCACTATTTGTGTAAAAAAGTACAATATTGTATGTACAGTATCCCATCAAACACAGGTACCTGCGACGTACCAAAATCCCACAGGTACAGCTCTTATCAATGACTGCCCCTCAGAAAATCCCCCCAATGTCGCGTGGGTGGGGCCACGCGCGCCTGCCGATATTTTTTTTCATTTCTTATTTTTTTTCCCTTTCTTTTCTTCTCAACTTCCTCTCTTGCTTTCGCAAAAAGAGAAAGGAAAGTAAATCATGTCCATCCCACCCGTATTAACCACCCACAGAATATCTAGGAAGTTATAACTTGCAACATTGAAGCCAAGACATAATATCAGAGCCCCAGGATCGGACCCATCTTCCCGAATCGGAAATAGTACCACCCGGTATTCACGATACGACCAGCCCTGCACATTACCTAAGTGTTGACCGTGGATGTGGGGCGTGGCAAAACATTCTCGAAAAGGCGGGAGAGCCGCGGCCCCCGAAACCGGAGTTAGTCAGATTCATTCTTGAGTTTTGGTCATTCTGGTACGCCGGAAAAGGACTCACATGAGACCGAACAAGGGTTCTCCAGAGACTCAAAGTCCAGTGGCTCGCTGCTTGTTAGGTAGTTTCCGATCTGCTTGGATCATCATCCCCATGTTCCGCGGCTGTCGGGTTAAGACTACCGCAACAAATCATAAAGAGGTTGAGTCGGGTGATTCAGGAATCAGCAGCCTATGATTTAATGTCGGCCTTTGAGTTCAGCCCTGTGGATGACTTCTACCGAGTTATACCTAATTTTCCTCGCATGTTCTTTTTACAGTATCATTGTAAGACATCTGCTGTGGACACTGGAAAGAGGTAAAAATAGCCATTAGATCAAGTACAAGTATTCGTTATCGCCTTATCAGTCTCCGTGTATGGAGGAGTTGGTAATAATAATAGATCGTGGCGCTGCCAACACCTCTAGCCAGGTTTGGATTAGCGCAATCCTAGAGATTTGTACGACTTCTTCCTGAACGTGCAAGTATGCCAGCAACCTGCCAAGAAGCGCCAAGATAAGTGAAAAAGCTCAAAAGAAAGGCAACCAGAATCCAGGATAGGCATGCGATATTTACTTCTCCTCGGGAGCCCCTTACCACCGTCTACATCCAACTTACATCCATGTATGTATGCACTGTACCTTCAGGAAATTAACATTCACGAATATCCCTCACCGCTGATCATCCATGGCTGGTCAAAGGGCGTGATTTGTGCGCCAAAAAAGATTAATACCTCGTTTGCGTTCGCGTTTGTTAGGATCCAGGCAACGATGACCCCTACAATTCAATGGCCCAGCATCATCCAACTGCCAACCACAATTCTTCCTGGCCCTTGGAACCCCCGCTACCCTCCCCTCCGACCGAGTCGTCTTATCGCGGCACGCTGATTGGCTCTTGACTAGGTACCATGACACACTGCGCTGACTTGTATCGGGCCGAATCAAATGCTGGAGAAATTGAGTCTGATCCCTCCCATAGTATCTGTTTACTGCTTCCATCGAGGTGCAGTAAGGTGGTAAGTTATGATACCTAACTGAAGCAAATCTACGAAGAGCCAGAATTGGTGTAAAACGCGCAGAGATTGGTGTTAGGCAAGTACGCTGGCACAGCGGTACGGAGTAATAGACCATGAGTGATGCATATTATGCCTCAATACCTTTCAAAAAGCCTATCTTATGATGGTGAAGAACTTTCAGCAACTTGTTTTCCTATATCAAAACTACCTCGTCTATTGTATGCATCTTCACAAGTATCTCTGCATTCCAAGGGCTTGATATAGTGGATCTATTCCCCGCGAAACTAATATATAAATAGGTAGCTCAAACATGAGCAATCCAACAACAGTACATACTACAGTACAATGTTCCCCAAACCTAGCAGATAGTAGGTGCAAAAGACTTCATCCCTCAGGAGACACCTGTTCCAGTAGCTCGTCTCCTCAAATATAAGGATCTTCTGATTGCCTTCTAGGAGAACGGACAGGACTAATTACCAAGATCATACATAGAAAGGTGAACGGAGCTTGAAATCTGCCCTCGGAGAAGATATCCATCGATAAGGTATCAGACGGCTAATTCTGGCTTACTCCATAAGAAAATATCCGAAGACATGTTTCGATCCACTGGCACCGATGGCTGTAGGAGATCTCAACTAATCTTGTGGGATCCTAGCTCAGCAATGCAATTCCAGATTCAATAAGAAGAAAAGGTTTTCCGAATGTTATATCAGGCTCAATCTCCACAGCTTATAGTACTGCTATTAATGTCGGTGATGGATACAAGCCCTATACTGGAGTTCTATGGAGGAATTTTACGAAAATCAATCAGGTACCAAATTTTCCTAATATCAGAGTCCCTCATAACAAAGTTTTTATTATGATAATGACAGTGGGATTAAGGTATCTGCGAAGCTCCTAAATCCAAACCCAGGTCTATCCAGTACAAAACATCTAAGATAGCCATGCACAGGGGCAAAACAATTCTTTTATAAGTCTCTAATAATATATTCCTAAGTAATTATACAGGGTATTTAAAACCCTATCTCTTAAGTTCTTGAATGTTTAAATGCGGCAAGTACCGAATCAGAACAAAATATATTGTTCAAGTGAAAGCACCTGGAATAAGACTTGGTTGATCGCTATTCTTTTTCCAGGCACAGTTCTATTATATGGAATATCTCTGCTCATTAACTGGCAATACAGAAGAACGTCGAATTTATTCCCAAGAAGAATAAGCATTGAGCAGGTAGGAAATAAGCTCACTTTATACCAAACACAAATGATATAAAATTGCTGGAAGAACAACCATAATTCATCCTAAATCCATTGAATTAATTTAGATCAAACTACGAGGGAACCAGGTATTCACAAAACAATATTGTACCAGGATCCAACTACAGAGTATGATGGTATTAATACGGTAGACATAGGTATGCATGTCTTACAGCTTGCATAATTTAATTTTTCAATTTCTTCGTACCTCGAATTAGGTAAATGCTAATTACATATTTAATTTTTATAAAAAAAAATACCTCGTATAATCCATCCATCCATCCTGCGCAAGCCATCCCCTTCCAATCCTCAATAGTCTGTGCGACGTGTCGTCGGGAGGAAAGTAAATCGCGCAGTTGATACCAATTTAGGTAACAATCCGACCTAGAGACTGTTGATATTGGGCAGTATGAGGCATATTCGAAATAAAATACTGGAAATAAAATACAAACATATTTAGAGCGCTTAAATGGGTATGAAGTCAGATGAGGTAGGCAACATTACTCCTTGCGTCATGTGAATTCATACGTGTTTGAATAATCCCTCACATTCCTGGTAACAGGTAGAATGAAACTTATTACTTTTGGTACCTTAGTAAACACCATTGTCATCGGTGGTAGATCGGTAACTTTAATATTCTGTTTATGCTGTCTACTTTGTATATTTTCATCGGGATATCAAATTCCATGTAGATTGTCTTTAGGCAAATAGAGCTAGATTTGGTGACCTTTTTGATCCTAGACTACAGCAGTTGATATATGCCCTGATTTCCATCCGGTTTCACCTGCATCACACGCCCCGATAGATATTCGACCGGCCATTTCTAGCTTTTCATCACGTAGGCCTCAATGCTAGGATGGTGGCATGCACAATATGCGCTGTGACACAAGAACCAAGCAAAATAACTCTGCAGGTGCTGAGACTATTGAAACTTGGCCCAACCCTGAGAACTGAATCATAAGATGTAGTGTCTGCTGACCGGACCTATCTGCAGGTTGGCGTTACTAATCGATAGACCACTTTCATCGGCTATCGACCGACAATTTAATCAAGATGCTCTCCACTCAGACGCATCCAACATCAAATCAACCCCTACCAGGGGAGAGATATCATCGGCTGTTTCGTTGTCGTACCCATCGTAGGATCCATTCGACCAATATGCCAATGTCCTGAGAGGCCTCCAACACCTTGGCTATTTTGGTCTGCAGCTCAGACACTTCGTTCTTTGGGCCTTCCATCTCCATGCCATCTGCAGGTACAGGGGTCTCGTCATCCAACAACCCTGTCATATCCACCACCGATACGCGGCCGTTTAACCCAATCTCCAGACTGATCGACACCTTGCACAGCACAGGCCTTCTAATAGGCGACACGGGCATGTCCGGCCTCGTGTTATCGACTGTGAAAAGTAGCATAATAACAGGCGCTTGCCCAAGCTGTGTTCGCAGCGTTACATCCACATTAACTTCGTCGTCGGGTACAGAATTGTCCCCGGTAGAGTTAAATTGCGCCTGCGGACCCTTTCCCTTGCTATTATTCATGGAGCCATTTGCCTTACCAGATCCTTTCAATAACAAATCAAGCTTCATTTCATTGGGATCTTCGTTGCTCAAGATGATAAGGCGTCCTTTTCCTCCTGACTTGCCTGGCTTGGGAAATTGCAGTTGATCAATGGACGTAGTAGCCGGCGCATCTGCTTGAGAATTCTTCCCGTTGTAGTCATTCTTTGATGGGGGATTGAAGATATTACGAATCATATTTGCAAGGAACGCATATTGGCGCAAAATCTAGGGAGCAAGGGAATTTCCCAGGTTAGAACTTCGCAGTACATCAAAACGACACGCATCTGACTTACAGGAAGAATGTCTGCAAGTTGGCGAGGGTGGGCAAAAGGAATGTCACGTATTGTCCGACCAGCAACAGACTCAAACGGCTGGAAAGTGTAGCTGTGCTGTTTAGCACTTGGCTTGCCTTGCATGTCAACTGCCTGAACGGACATCGTGCGCTTCTTCCGACTAAGCTGAGATGCCTCCTCGGGACCAAGGCCCATAGCTCCTGCTGCCGACAAAGGTGACCATCCCGGAGCCAATAACCCATCGTAGGTGACCATTTTAAATTCCTGAGGCATTTGGAGGCCCAGGTGTCTGTATATGTCTGAAGCTGCAAGAATCGGGAGATCAAGAGGAGGCTCCATACGGGCAACAAACCGGCGATTAGGCTGAGAGGAACCTAACATACCAGCATCCAGAGCCATCGCATCAGAATGATTCTGAGTCACGGAGCTGAAGGTTTCAGGTGGGTCGGCCCAATTCACGACTATAACATCGGATGCAGCGGCCTCTATTGATGACGGCCCATTCGTGGTATTGTTAACAACTGTCATAGCTTCTGCGCCCACCCATTCCTTCGACACCCGCAGAGACGGATAGCCCTCCTCGCACTCAACAATAATACTCCATCTACCATTCTGGTTGGTAGATGCTTCATCAAGGGGCTGTGCGGATGGTTGATCGACCATCATGTCATCAGCAGATGGCTTGTCTTTCTTTGCATCCTGAACCTGCGCTTGTTGCACCCAGTAGTCCAAGCTGAGACCGATGCGCCCTTTCTTGTGCAGACAAGGACGGCCGACCCAACCACTGCAGATATGACCATAAACCCCGGAAAATTGACGACGGTTCCCTTCTTCGTCCCATACCCGCCTCAGGCTTTCATAGAGGCCCTCGATTGCCTCAAAACAGTTCACTTCTTGGCTGAGTCGGTCATGTTTGGCAAGCCATTGTAGATTCTCATGAAATCCTGCTAAAGACTTCCAGGAGCCTCGTTCGCCTTCCTCAGGAGACTGAATCAGTTCACGCGTTAAAACAGCCGTAGCCTCTTCTCGACGTTCACCGTCCGCGGCATCGGGAGTCGCATATTTCAAGCTCACATCTTTCACTGTATTCTGACCCCGGTGAAACTCGATTTCAAGGTCGACAAAGTTGCCTGCAATGTTGAGACTGTCCTCCTGCCAAATAGACTCGAACCCTTCAAGTTGGCCTAATCGTTCAACCCCCTCTCTGCATACCCCTCTCCCTGCGACTCGAGTCCGTAAAAGTTGGACGACATCTTCAATGTGTCTTCTCCGCTCTTCGTCACTGTCTCGCGCATTTCCGAGCTTAAGACCTTGCATCCCCAAGGCCTGGATGTCACTCTCATTCATGCCAGAAGCAACCAAGCCATCGTGACCTGCCGGAGATTGGCTAATCCCGTTATAGCCACCGAGCGCTAGAAGTGCCGACGGGGAGCTGAACGTAACAGGATCGTCGGTTCCGGTAGTTGCGGCAAGAGGTGTGGCATACTGATGCGACGACGAAGTCGGCTGGTAATTGTGACCGTGTCCCGAGGCTGATGGCGTCCGCGTAGCCGGTGATTTATGAGATATAGGCCTAGTCATGGGTCCAGAATGCCGAGGAGACGAGGTGAGATGGGTGGGTGTTGCGCCTGGGTTCGGCTTCGATGACGGGGTCGCCATGGTGGTTGATGATATAAACGGAACAAAATGAAGAAGATTTAAACTGAGATGGCCGTAAGGGTATCGCACATATAGCAAAGAAATCAATCAATCAAGACGCAGCCTCATGTATTTGCATTCCCATAAGTCCGCATAATTTCGTCACCGACTGAGAGCCAAATCAGCAAATCCCTAAGACGGTGACAGCCACACAATCGGCGGGGCTATTCAGAATAACACCCAATACATCGCTGGAAGAAATACAGATACAATGGAGGAGGAAGAAAAGACAGGTAAAGACTGAATGGCATTCCACAGCACCTGACGTCGCCAATTGTCGGTCCGCAACATTGAATCCTCGCCGAAAACGCGCAGTCACATGAGTTTGTCCTGTTTGTCTTCGTCGTCATCGCCAAACTGGTGGTGCAGATTGCAAGGACAATCACTTCAACGGATTCCCTGCAGCCCCAGGAGCAATTGACAGTTCAGTATGCTGGCTCTAAGATCTCTCGTACGCCACACGCCATCATCTTCTCGATGGATACAGCTCCGTTCGGTATCTACCCTGGAAGGCCATCCTCACGTGGTAAGTTTCTGGTCAAGCGACGCTTAATGCCCCGGCTAGTTCTCTACGCTAACATTCTTCCGTAGTATACATTCCCTTCTAATGGAGCTTATATTCTGTCCTTGCTGCCTTCGGAACCAACAAACCCCGACCTGTCTATCGGAGTAACCTCCAAACTGCCGCCTACCCCGGACTCGTTCAGAGAGAACCCGAAGTTCCTCACGATCCTGCAAGAAGTACTCTCCGAGCATGGGCACCAAGATCCCGATGCTGTCTCTCAGGCTCAGGTCATGGCGTCTACCGCCGGTGCTAACCTGAGCTCGGGGGGTGTCCTATTGACAGGGGCGCGCGCCAGAAGACGTCACGGCGAAGCAGATTCAAGCGGCGGGGCTAGCGGCCAAGGTGGTGTCGGGTCTGCTGGGAGAGGAGGCTGGATACACCTATCTGATAACAGAAGACCACCCGAGTATGGACGGATTGCATGGTAATTCTGTCATCTATTGGATGCGAGGAAACTCTTTTGACGATTCGATGCAGGCCTGAGGATATCTTCGGAAGTCTCGAGGTTGATGGAGAAGGTAGCTTCGTGGGAGGCAATGGGAATTATCAGCGTAGTGGTATGATGTCGATGCGCAATCTTTAATCTCTCTGTGTACGAGCTGACTGGTATAGGCACCTACCGGGTTGTGACGCGAGACGGATTGTAGGTTTGAACGTTCCCTTAACATCCGGGGCTATATTGACTGTCAATAGCTTCGGTTTGAGCCCATTTTTAAGAGAGAAGTTGGTTCAGAAATTGCGCGAGAAGGAGAGTCAATAGCACCGTCTGATCTGTACAACAATTTGAATTGTATTATCTTGATTTTCTGCATATATTCCACTGCCGGGCAGTGTATTAAAAACCATCCATCTCCTGGAAATTGATCACTATTTTGGGTCCAGCCCTAGACCCCACGCTACATAACAATTCAAGGTGCATTACATAGACATCACTCCGCTCATTTACCAAAGAAATTAGTGATGCGTTGCGATCTGTCCGTTGGCTTTTTCGCAGTCGTCTTCTTCAGCGGCTTCTGATTAACTGTGGCACTCCGGGTCTTTCTCCCGGAATGCAAGGCCTGGTGTTTCGATGGCTGTCGGGCCTTTGTCGGTGACGAAGTACGCTCCTCAATCTTTGATTTCTTGTCTGTGCCGTCTCCAAGGTCTTGTTCCGGGTGCTCTCTCTTGACTCCAGATGTCTGTTTAGGGGCGTTCTCCTCGCTCCATTCAGTGTCCTTGGTTGATCGACCATCTTCATCTTTCACGAGTTTCAGTCCTTCCGCCGGTTCGGCCTTCCTCTGCTTCACGTTCGCAAAGAAATTCGCAATGTTGCTCTTATTCTCCTTGCTACTTACGGGAACTATAAAGTCCGGAGAATTATTACCCACCTTTCCGACTTCCTTCGGTACAGGATAACACTCCAGCTCCCCTTCATAGGGCTTTAGCACAGACTGTAGATCCTTCGACCATGTCGTCCGATTTGGATCCAGCCAAATCCTCATGGCCTCGCTATTCGGTTCTAGGATCACAGGCATGCGGTCATGAAGGAACTTCAAGTACGGGTTCGACGACGTCGTAATGACCGTGTAGGTAAACAGTGGTTCCTCGGAGCCTATGATTATTCTGTCAGTTCACCATCAGATAGGAATTAGATAGCTGGAAATAACAAAACCACCCTCACCATCATATGAAACACAATCCCATAACCCCGCAAAATACATCAAATCCCCATCCTTCCGTTTCGTAAAGTGCGGGATCTTTTCCTTCCCACCAGGCCCTTTCTTCAACCATTCATAAAACCCCTGACACACCACGACGCACCGCTTCTTCCGCTTCATGGACGTCCACATCCCCCGATCATCGATCAGGGAATCATCCCGGCAATTGATCGTGCGCATGAGCGATCCGTAATCCGGTTGTCTCTTCGTCCAGAACGGCACCAGACCCCATTTCATGCTTTGGAGCTTATACTTGGTGCTGTCGGGGCTAAAGCAAGCTCCTTGCACGTTGGTTCGTCCCTTCTGTTCCTCTCTATCCTTGTCTTCCTGCTCTGGGGAAGAGGGACGCTGCTGCTCGTCTTCACTGCGGGGGTGGTGAGACGGGCTGTCGGCACGGTATACAGCACCGAAGTTGCCAGGTGCGAAATTGAACGTTTCTCTTATGTCCTCATCTGGAGGGGCGTCATCGACTCGCATACCTTGTTCTTGCATACGATAGCGGATAAAGCTCATACGCTAGAGTCTAGTCTCAGTGGGATATTCACGTACGATGTAGGGGGAGGGGACGTACCACACCCAATGCATATCGTCCGCACATTTAGACAGTCGTAGAAATAAAGGAAATCACGATGGCATGTATTATTTATAAGCGAGAGAGAAAGCAGCCTAACACAATGTCCCAGGACTATGAGATGTGAGTGCGACGGGACATTTACCCTTATGCGACGTCATACGGAGAGACGGAAAGCTTGGGTCACTAAGCAGTTCCGGACTGACTTTGTTTGGTTCTTCTTTCTCTTCCCTTCACCTGCAAACGGATTGGACTGTCCATTACTCGGGTTCTCACCACTCACTTTCTTAGAATCATTATCTCTTTATATAGACCGATACTCTTGCTCTATGTCCATCCACTAATACAGAACACTCTAGTCAACATGTTCTCTGCGACATCACGGCGTGCCTGCGCCCTGACTCGCAAATCCCCAATCCCCCACCAACCACCCACACGCTCGATATCCCTCGCCCATTCCAAACCCAACAATGCATACACATCGTCACAAGCACATCGTCCGATCCTCCCTCGATACCACCACCCCAACCAGCAAACCCAAACCCGACACCTCTCCTTCGCGCAGCGCATGAGACTCGGCTTCCGTGAAGCCTCGAAAGGAATCTGGCGAAAGAACCCCGTCCTCCTGCCATTGGCGATTGCGTCCGCCGTTGGAGCTACGGTATTATTCGCCTACATCGCCTACGTCGAGTACACGCGCGTCGGACCGCAGTATCATAAGTTCCCGCCGCCCGTGGCGGAGTCGTTGCGGACAGCTGTGTATTACACTGAGGTGGATCTCAATCCGCCCAAGGCGTTGCAGGCGTATAAGGAAGCGCTGCGAATTGCGATCGAGATGGGCATGCATCCGTTCTCGGATGAGATGTTGGGGATTAAGTTGCAGGTGGCGATGATGTTAGAGAAGGCGGGACTGGTTAAGCCAGCGGTGGAGGTGTTAGAGCGCACGAAGACAGAGACACTGAATTGGATTGAAGACGGGAGAAAGAGGAAGGCTATTCAGATGAAGGAGGAGCCGGTCGATGCGGCAGTAGATACCATGGATCCGGAAGTCCTCGAGGCCCGTCAAAAGATGAAGGAGATCGAGGAATTCGAAGACAAGCTGCGCGATAAAGCGCTGAAAAAGGCAGTCGGGATCGAGATGAAGCTGGCAGAGCTGTACTCGAGTGACTACATCCAAGACGAGAAGAAGGCCGAGTCTGCGCAGGTTGCCGCGGTAGAGCTATGTTTGAAGGAGTTGAACCGACGTCAGTCCTTGGGTCTCCCGGTTGGCGAAGGTTCAAATGACAATGACTCCTGGTTGAATCTGACAGAGATCGCCACCGCTCTCTCTGACCTTGCCTCCACCTACACCGATCAGGAGAAGTATGATCTCGCCATGCCTCTGTATCTACGCGCTCTGGATCTCCTCCGTGTTGACGAGGGAGACTCCCCGACATGCAAACAGGTTGTGCTGCTCAACGACGTCGCCAGTGCCATGGCCGGACAGGTACAGAAACCCATTCGGGCCCCAGACCCGGACATCGCGCGAGGCCAGATTATCGACGCTGCGCGACAGTGGGCTCAGAAGTCCATCGATGTGGCTGCTAGGATCCAGCCGCCAATCCGAGACCAGGACTGCGATTCATCCTGTGTGGCCGCCACGTATAATCTCGGCGAATTAGCAGAACTTCAAAACAAGACGAAAGAAGCCGAGAGGTATTACGCAGAAGCTAAGTCCCTGGCGCTGGGGCTGAGTTTTGAAGAAGGCATCGCCATGGCGGACAATGCTCTGAAAAGAGTGACTACAAAATGAAATGAAGGGATTTTATTTCTTTCATGCTGAGAATCCACTCGACTCCTACATGTACATTACATACTTAGAAATGCAACGAGGGATGGAGTAGTATCTCTTTCATATCTAGATAAGAGCAAAGTAATATACAGTTACAAAGTGCGTTCATTGATATATACCCTCCAGACGCCTGTTCCTGTTCAACCTCAGTACGGAGAACGAATAGGTTTGGGCACAGCAATGATTTTAAAAGGAATTTTTTTATGTCTTTTAAATGGTATTAGAACATCGCATGTCTTCCTTCACAAGATTCCAGACATTCGGATTTTATGACGAATCGAGTAAGCTAGACATGTCAGAATAACCCAGAGTCCCGTTAGGGACCCGAAGGTGCTTCATTGCTCATGGCTCATACATCCCAACCAATGCCTGCCCTTTTTTTAAGGAAAAATAAAAAACATAATAGTTATCTTCCTCTCATATCCCCTCCCTATTTCACCGACAGCTCACGGCTTCCTCATCTATGCCCTCGACATGACACCCCAGGCACGGATCTTGTTATCAGTGTAGCCAGCGAACAGAGTCTGGCCATCGGCGCTCCAGGCCAAGCTGACACACTCGGGCTCACGGCTCTTCTTGCCCTTCTCAATGTACTCGGGCTTGAGCTCGTCGACCTTGCTCTTCTTCTCGAGGTCGAAGATGGTGATGCTGGACGTGGTGGCAGCGCACAGCCAGTAACGGTTGGGGGAGAAGACGAGGGCGTGGATCTCATCGCCAGCGTGGAGAGAGTAGAGGTGCTTGGACTCATTGAGATCCCAAAGCATGGTGGTACCGTCCTTGCCACCGGAGGCGCAGAGGGATCCATCGGGAGAGATGGTGACGGCGTTGATATAGCCGGTGTGACCGATGTGGTCGGTCTGGAGGCGGCAGGAAGCGAGCTCCCAAACCTAATGAGGATGCGAGGTTAGCCTCGAATACTCTTTCTCTTGTTTCACGGAGTTCAAATGAAGAGAAAAAAACAAATCGAATGTTGTCCATCAGGCATGTGGTGAATTTTTGTCTCATGGCCATAAGGCTCTGAAGTAGCAAATACGTAAAATATGCATACATCCTTTGGAAGAAAAAACGGGTCGATCCCGTTGAAGCATGGAAATATAAAAAAAAGAAAATTGATATGCATACCTTCACAAGCTTGTCCCAGCCAGCGGAGACGATGACGGGGTTCTGGGGGTTGGGGCTGAAGCGCACACAGGAAACCCAGTCGGTGTGACCCTTGTCAGTGATAGTGTACTTGCAGTCACCCAGCGTGTTCCAGAGCTTGATGGAGCGGTCACGGGAACCAGAGACAATCTGGCGGTTGTCGGCGGAGAAGGAAACGGAGAGGACATCGTTGGTGTGGCCAACGAAGGTACGGGTGGTCTCGCCAGTAGAGAGCTCCCACAGGCGGAGGGACTTGTCCCAGGAGGAAGACAGAGCGTAGGCACCGTCGGAGGAGATGACCTGTACACGATGAACCCACGGTCAGCCAGATCTTCCCTTTTTTTTTTTTTCGTTCCCTTTATCCCCGTCCTCGTCGCAACGCAGGGAGACTTCGTAAACATACACAGTCCGAGACGATGTGGGAATGACCCTCGAGGCTGCGCTTAGGGTAACCGTAGGCCTGGTCGTCGCGGGTAAGGTTCCAGATGATCAGGGTCTTGTCGCGACTGCCAGAAAGCAGCATGTTGGGGCTAGAGTCGAAAGAAGAAAAGAATCAAGTTAGAAACCGATCACAAAAAAAAAAAATTTTTGAACCAAATCCAACCCATCAGAGATTTTCTATTTTTTCCTCTCTGCATGGATTCATCAAATTTGCATATTCCGGAGTTTTCCCTTACTTCTCCAAAGAGGTAGCCAGGCAAGTAACCCAGCCATTGTGACCCTCAAGGGTGCCGCGAAGGACCAGCTGCTCAGCCATGATCGGAGTCTGGGAGACGATGGAAGGGGACCGCGAGAGGAGAGGAGGATGAACGCGGGCGGAGCAAATGTCGTTGACTCTGGGCTGGGGATAAAATCGCAGCGTCGAGGATGGAGGAGCACAACGCCTAAGCCCTAATCCAGTGGGCCGCATCTTGTTGTGGAATCACGTGTCACGAGCCCTAACAAGCGAGTCACGTGGTCTATAGATGCCATACATGAAAACAAACGTTGATGGGCAAATACTAACAGGCTACTAAAATAATTAAATATCATCTTCACATTCACCAGTTTGTATCTATCCCTCCATATATCGACAATGGCAGATGGCTCGCCGTAAACAAGCACGCTACGTCACATACATCCTTCAAAGCGGCCAGAAGAGAAGAAAGTATCTAGAACATCCACGAATCAACCAATCCAAAACATATAGTACAATGCCAAAGAATACACAAATGCAATTCCATGCCACCAAGAATCATGCCGGAATACCACTACACATTCAGGAGTCAAACACCTGAATATTAGGCATTCTTCCAAGTCCACTACCACCAGTCTTCTTACTCTTCGCAGCATGGAAGCCAGTAGCACTGTTATCACGCACATGATTCCTCAAGAGGTTCAGAATCTCCGAATCGGCCCATCGTGTCGGAACAGGTCGGTATGCGGCCTTGAAGGCGCCGATAGTTTGTGACCATTCACCGCTCTTGGCCCCGGTACGCTTCCAGGTTTCCGTTGGGGTGTCTGAAGCGACGGACGAGACGTCCGCTCCGGTTTCTTCGGGGGAGTCCTGCGTCGCCCAGTAGTAGATGTCCCAGTCATTCTCGTCGAGGAATCGGTCGTACTCCTCTAGCTGTGTCTTGTTCATATCAGCCAGGTAGGCGTCGGCGAATGTCGAGAGCAGCAGGTCAGATTCTAGAATTCCTCTCTTTCTACTCTGATCTGTAATCCGATCCATGTTAGCCTCGTATTATCTGGTCTCTGGTCCCTCACAGTCATAAGCTGGGAGGGAGCTGGGTAAGAACGAACATAACAACCGGGCCCGCATCGTAGCCAAATCCTCCCCCGTCCGTCTCAACGGCTCAACCTTGAACGTAATGCCCTCCATCTCTCCAACTCCCAGCTCCGGTTTCTGTGCCCCAAACTCCTGTCTACCTCCGGTGAAGTGTTCGACCCTTCCCGAGTACGAATTCAACGTCTCCGGTTGCTTGCTGTCATCTTTGGCGCGAATTGCGGAGCTGCCGAACGAGCGACGGGCAAATGTTGTCGTGAGAGAAATCGGTGATGCGGACGATCGCAAAATGCGGTGCATCAGTTGCGAGGCAGACATGATGACTTGTCTCGCGGAATGTTTAGGTCTGAAATATATGGGGAAGGGGAGGTTGGTCAGTCGCGATGGATGATTACGGGATCGATTGACATCATCCGGCATGGAAGTAGTTATGTTTGTGGTGTTTGCATGTGCCAAACACCTTTAACGCCAACCGAGATATGCATATGTCCAACAGCTTGGACAGCTAGCGACCGACAAGTACAGGAGATTCAGGTCCTAAACCACGATCTATTTATTCATCCCCATTACCAAGGGCTATCTATTAGTTGAGTCGCTCTGTCAATTCAATATAGTGAATCAAGCCAGCCAAAAGAACTACAGTAAGGGACCTTAGAATTGGCAATCCAGCTACAAATAAGGGGGATTACAATAACATCCCAATTGCAATAAACCTCTCCATAAAATTCGAGTTATACAGCATTCATATGATCATAAGTATTCAAACAGTGTGGCATGACGTAGATCCGAGACTACATCCGATCGAAGACACTCAGCAAATGCATTGAAAACTCCATATTTTGTAATGACGATATAAAGAAGCAACAACACCACGCCGCCGTCTTCCTCGAGCCACCAACCCAATGAAATATTACCTAAATAAGGTGCTTGGATCTGCAAGCAATCAAACAAGTTAGCAAAGAGACGAACATCTGCCATAAACAAACAGAGCAAGACATACCGGAAATAAGCTCTCAGATACACAACCTGCCAAGCACCCAATCCAATCAACATGCCCATAGTGCCAAATGCGAACCATTTCACGCGCTCGTTAGTGCTCTCGTTGGTGTCCCGCAGCTTCTGTTCACGAGCACGTAGGTATTCCATCTCGTTAACAATCTCTCCCACCATTTCTTCCATTCGACGGAGGTCAGTCTCGATAGGCTTGAGCTTCTCGTGGCTTTGGATGCTAGACCAATCGCGGGCATCAGCGCCGATGTCCACGTCGAGTTCGATGGACCGGAAAGGGTTTGCAAGGGCCTCTGTGATAATCATTAGCACAATCAGTGGGGGGAAGGAAACGTCCGAGTATAATCAGGACATCAAATGTGTATATAGGAATATGTCTGTCAATATGAATCAAAATCAGGTAACGCACGTCGAGTAACAAGCAGATTCTCAAAGCAAACATCGAACGAAGTATCCTCCGGAGGAGTAAACGTCTGACGAGTCTCTCCCACAATATTCCTCGGGGCACCATGTCCATTACCCAATGAATCTTTGATCTAAACCACACATGAGAAAATTAGCGAAGGGCCCGATAGAAGCTGTACTCCAGTTCCGGGAATAATCCATGTGGATTGATCCCATCAAATCCACACAAAATCTTATAAAAACAGCAGACTCTCACATACATGCATGTTGACTTCCTGGCCATCCCCCTTAGTGCCGCTCACAATAGCAGTCACCACGACCAGCTGATCCCTGTGGGCGAAGTTCCGTATACATCGCTCATTCTTCCCGCTTATGGCAGAGAGGTCGAACTTCAGCGCGGAGGAGACCTGGACAAAACATAGGAAAAGAAGGCCGAGGATGGACCTCAGTGTAAGCCGAGAAGACACCATTGTCGATGGTGATTGTCACTATGGTCAACACCGAGGTTCTGGGAGATTGGCAGCGGAACGGACTGGTTGCTCCCATTGAAGCCACGCCACGCAGACGGATGCACTCGGAAGATTGATGTTCCGTGTGATATGCTCCACGCGTTTTCAACCAGCTTGTCCACTGTAAACATATACTGTGTACTTATCTGGCCACATCTTTACAATTGATATTTTTACGGCAGAATGAGATTTGAGGATATAATTGAAGAAGGATTATCATCAGGGTTAAAGAGATTCATTTCATTGCAGGAAGATACGCTAGTCTATCCAAGCCAAATCCGGCAATAAGAAAATAGAGCAACGAATCTGAAGAGTTCAACAGAAGGCCACCAATTTACCACATGGCTGTCAAAGCAAACACATTCATGCTCGATCCATACTCTTTTATCCCAGAACCCCGATTGGGTCTAAGAACGCTCTAAAGTGGGAACGCAGGATGTAAAATGAAATAATGAGCGGAAAGGGAATAAAAGACGAAATTGACAAACGAGTGGGAATCAAGGGAATATAACCCGAGCGTAGAAGATAGATTTGTAAGGAAACAACAAACACAAGAGATGGTTGGATATTCGGAGGATTAGTAGTATAGAAAGGAAGTATCAAAATGGGGGTAACACAAACAGTAGTAGATCGTCATACGGCTCAGAACGCTTTCAAAAGATACATATCATCGCCAAACATATAGCAATTTCATGTTTGCAACAGACCAAAATAAAACAGTGCAGTCTCAAAAGATCGAGTCAAAAGGAGATAGCGGGGAGGAAAAAAGAAAAGAAGAAGAAAAGCAAAGGATAATTTGAGGCGGGGGTTTCGGAGGTCATATTAAACTTCAACCTTCTTCCGGCGCACGAAAAGGCGGGAGAAGCTATTCGAGGTCGAATCTTTTCCCCTATTCTCCTGAGGGGAGGACGGGCTGTGAGCTGCAGGGGACTCGATAGGACCAGTACTTCTAAGGAAGTCGGCCAATGCACTGGTTTCTGTTTGCCGTTCCGAAAAGGAGGGCAGGCTATAGCTATGATATGAACCGTTTCGCTCCATACCAACTCTGGCCGAGTAGTTTGATGAGCCCACAGCATGACTAGCTTCAGGCTGTTGGCGCAGCGAAGATCCCGAAGGTTTAGCAGAGGGTATTTTCTCACGAAGTCGTGCTTTCATAGAGGACATGCCTCCGAGGCCAGGACTTTGCACAGAGGCCATATGTGTTGTAAAAGACTGTGGGGTAGTCTCTGTCTCTGAGGGAGGAGGGACATTGCGCAAGAAGTCTATCAAAGATTCTTCCTCGCGCTTCGGCTTGGGACCTTCCAAGAACTCGAGATCATCATCGTCATCAGAATCGATCGCATAAGGGTCGGGTACCCGACGCTGTTTCCTCATAGGACGAACGTTATCTGAAGGGCCTGCAACATCCGGAGCCGACTTGGGAGCTTGCTTCATAGCACTCGATTGGGTGGTTGGCCGACCTGTCGATTCCAAAAGCCCCGTGCGAGAGCCCACCGAAGTTATAGACTTCCTTGCTATGGACTCATCTTGAGTGCTACTAATTGAGGGCGTTTTGTACTCGGAGTTGCCAAGCTCCAGAAATTGCAAATCGTCTTCGTCTATTGTATCCCGGAAAGGTGCCACAGCACGTGGGATGCGACGACCTCCAGCACTGGGCGGGCCCTCGCGGATGAAATCGATCAAATCCGAGCTTTGGTCTCCCTTAGGAGCTACGGCAGGCCGGGCCTGTAGTCGAGAAGCAGTTGTAGGAGAAGTGTTGCTCTGTGTGTTATTCGAAAGAGAACTCTGGGGCCATGGGAACTTCTTGGAGATCTCGGTGGCATCAGACAGCCGGTGGATCCGAGATTTCATGTTGACGGGACTTGATGGTCCACCGGATTTTATCAGGTTGGCGAAATCGCCAGTCGACCCAGTACTTGGCTTCGCATCGCGGGACGGTTTCACACTTGGTTTTTGCGGAAGATTCATATTCAGCGTTTGAATCGGTTTGTGCTTTGGCAGCTCAGAAGATTTGGACCTTGGGAGGGCCGATGTGTTGGCCACTCGCGTCCGCGCAAGTTCATCGCCCGGGGGAGCAGTATTCCTCAAAAAGTCGGCCAGCTCCGCGGTGCTAGACCTTTTAGTTCGCCACCGAGGAGAATCAGGTTCCTTATAAAGCAGTCAGCCACAGAGCGCCGAAACTAAACCTTAAAAATAACCCAAGTTTTAGTGCAGCCTACCTCAATTTCCCGCATGCTTCTTGGTGTCAAGGTGTAGTGGAGGGTTTCCTCGCTGCGAATCAATTCATCCAGGCCCGTTTTCTCGCCAAAGAACGTGTCTCCTGTAACGCCCGACTCTCGGCTAGTTTCCGAGGAACTACGCACGCGAACAGAACCAGAGCCAGACTCTCCTTGTCGAACGATTAGGCCTTTCAATTTGGTTGAAACCTGGGATGTCGTAGAGCCAGCGGTAACCGGCCGCCTATCGCGGCTGCTGCTGACGCTGTCTGAGCGGCGAGGCTTGGGATAGCTCGACGAGGCTGCGGAGGTTGACGGTCGCCCTGATAGTCGCTGAACTGCGGCCCGCTCAGTTGCTGAGCTGCTGGACGATACTGGTGGGCTCGAGCACCCGTAGCGATGATGGCTTCCACCTCCCAGGGACAGCGGGCTGGGTTTGTGCCGGGCCCGCGAACGCTCGGAATTTGCGCTCTCAGCAGAAGACGAAGCCGGTCGGGGGGTTTTCTCCAGACTCGCGTTGTCGGTCGAAGTGCGAGTTTGAGGGGTAAATGATTCCGCGGAGGATTGAGCTGTGTCAGATTTCTTCGGCGCATCAGGGCTGACGGTTGACTGCGCCGTGGCGGAGTCTCCTTGCGTCTGTGGTGGAGCTTCTGTCGGCACTACTTGATCGTTGCTGCGCCCGTCAGCAACGTTAGAACCATCGGTGGGCTCCCCGCATGATTTTCGCTTCCGCCGCTGCACAGAGGCCAATTTCGGTTTTTCACACACCCCTTGTCCTTCAATGACCTCAGACTCTGAGTCAGGCGGGATCCGATCACTTAAAGAAGAGGCTCGGGTGCTATTGGTCTGACTGATAACAATTTCAACTGACGCAGCTGAGAGGGACGAGGTTGCAGCTGTATCCTGCCCTGTCGGTTCTTCGGGCAAACTGTCCGTCTCACTCCTCTTCGTTGGCGATTGGTCTTCGGGGCGAGGCTGCACCAAGGATTCAACAATAGATGACTTCTTTTCGGCAACAGGCTCACCATCTTCATCATGCTCATACATAGTCTCCAGTTGGTGCCTCTCCTCGGACAATGTCGGAGACGGTCTATCTGCGACCTGGTTAACCTTGGTGGTCGTGGCCTCTTGAGGGTGGGAGGCATCAGGTAGCGAACGCGACCGGACATGACGAGGAGATTTTAGACTCTGTGGCCTTGGTGAAACCGGAGAGCTACTGCTGGACGTCGAGGATCGGGGGGAGGGCAAAGAGAGCACCATTAGACTCTTGGGCCGCACTTTGTGGGCCAGTACAGCCTGCATAGTCTGGCCAACATCACCTTCCACATCGGACGTAAAGTCGGGTTGCTCGATTTCCTGGACGTCGTACTCGCTCATCGGAAGCGCGATAGAAGCCGGGTCGACTTCGGTGGGAATCTGGAGAATTGGAGGCGGTAGTGAACGGGACGAACGTTCGTCGGTAGCAACACTGCTGCTCCTTCTCGTTGCCAAATGTCCAACCGTTCCGCGGCGTCGAATGGATTCCCGGGAAGTCGCTCGAGCTAAGTTGGGATTTCGCGTACGCTTCCTCCAGGTGCGCCAGAGTCTTCCCAGGGTCGGGTTTAAGGCCAACCTCTCCACATCAAGATCTCCCACAACCAGCCGGTCCATGGTTCCTCGCTCCGCGCCAGATCCTCTCTCTCCGTCGTCATCTAGTTTGCTCGACAGGCGAGATCGAGCCGTCTCCCCCGCGATCACCAAAGCCTGTTCGCCGATATATTCAATGATGGACGCGAGGAAGATAGCCGCGGCGGGGGTGATATAGCCGACGTGGCTAGAAAATCTCCGGGGCATATTCTCATCCTCACTGAGCCCGTCCTGTGCGATATATTCCTCCTCATCCTCCTCTTCCATGTCCCCTAATCTTGTATACACCATACATCGCAAGCGGGTCAGTTTCCATGACCGGATGAGGTCAAACTCGCCGCCGGTGGGTTGACCACCAAACTGTTCGTCTTCCGGGCCTCCTATGTACTCGCTCAGTTCCTCGTCGGCCGCTGTAACCACTTCTTTCGCGAGTCGGGGCTTGAGTACTTCCGCCACAGCGGGTCGAATGTATGCCAATTGGGTCGACTTGGAGACGGCCAGGATATTGAAAAGGAGATGATCAAGGAAACCATTCAGGGCGGACAGAGCTTCGGAAGTGACGAAGGCACTGGCACGGGAGTTGTCGTCATTATCATCGGCCACGAAATCTGCAGCATTGAACTCCTGGTCGGCGGTGACGATCTGAGCTGCTGCGGACGATGCGATGAAACATGGAGCTGGATTGACTGGAGGTGGAACAAGGAGATGAAGTCGAGGGAGCTGGGAATCGCTGGAGATGCTGTTGCTACGCGAGCGCGAGCGCGAGACCGTCCTCCCCAGGTCGGGAGATTCAGGCCCTTTGCTAGGCTGCATCATCGCCATATAAGAGATCACATGCAGCGACAACGTGGTTTCCAGCCGTCAAGATGTAGAATATCGAACTTCTCGTCCTTTCGTTTTCGTTGTGTTTTTATTTTGCTGAAACCGAATTCTAAATAAAAATCAAAGCACGTCTAGGTCATTCTAAAGTCAAAAGAATAATGGGGTTCTTCGTCAGCCTGAAATTCAAATGACACAGCCCGTTTGGGGGCGCTTTTGCTCTAACGCATGCAAGTAGTTTTTCTGCCCCAGTCTGATCTGACGTTTTCCATAAGACCGCATTCAGGCCATACCCAAACGAGCGAGAGGGACAGAAAAAGAAGAAAAAGCAAGTCACGGTGGACAGATGACTATGCAGGACAGGAGTTGGAAGTGGCGGCGATAGGTGACAAAAAAAAAAAGAGGCATACCGGTGTAACATTCAAAGGAATGCACTCAACGTCGTGACAGCCTACAGCCTAGCAGAATTGCATGATTTCGTCACGGTGCCAGTACCGCGGGAATGGGCCCAAGATCGATAGAGAACTTCAGCAGAGGACAGTGGAGGACCAAGAGAATGAATAGTAGGATGGATGAATGGATGAATAAATGGAGGAACAAAAGAACGAAGGAATAAAAGAAAAGACTAATCCTGGACTAGGGAATCTTATTATTTTCAAGCTGACCCCAGCAAGAAGAGGATCATAAGACGAAAGGATAATCGTAAGAGTAAGAGTAATACTAATAATTATGTGGAGGAAGGATGGTTCAGGAGGGAGCTGGGGAGAGCACTACACTGTAAATAGTCAATGCATGAATACGGAGTACACAGTAGTAAAATGTAATGTGAATGGCAATTTTGTTTTATTTTTCAATTATTTCTCTTTTTCCTGCCTCAGTCTTCCAGTACCACATACTAAGAAGCTCACTAACTCACTAGTGACTTGCAGAATCAGGAGACAAGTGGAGACCGGATACCAGGTAATGCACCCCATTTCCGGAGAGTGGGCATCATGGAGACATGGGCGACAACAAATGAAACCTATTCGGTGGTGGGGATTGATGGGTCCGGAAGATATACGGGGTCCTTTGGGAAACAAGAAGCTGCGTGTCCAATTGAGAGCAGTGTGGGAAGCACCTACAAAGCATTTACTCCTACATCCTGGCTTGGCTAGAGTAGGCCACGTACTGGAGGTGCAGAGCACCACTACGAAAGTCGAGAGTTCGGAGGTTTCAGCACGAGGTACTCCTGATCGACATTGGCCTGGCCTTAAGTGACGACGGCCTTTCCGAGGACCTGGTTCCATTCATCCATGGCCAGAAAACCGATAGTGTACCGTTCCAAGGGATCTACTGAATATCAAGTTCAAAAGGTACAACCCAGTGATAGAACCCATTATATAGAAAAGAGAGAGAGAAAAGTAAAAAAAAGAAAAGAAAAGAAAAGAAAAAAAAAACGCCCGCAGTCCACTGATCTCCCACTGCAGACTAACGACGCAAGACCCACTTGGCCAAAGAGCGGCAAACCCTAACAGGCGTGCACTAAGTCACTAAGTGTCAGGGGAGGGAAAGGGGCTAGGATGTGCCGACCGACCAGTTCTCCATCAGTCTGTAAATGAATCCTTCCGGAGTAAATAAATTAATGCATGATTTGTAGATGGAACTCTCTCTCTTTCCCAGTGCTGGGGCCAGAACTTGAAACGGGCCAGATGCTTGGACCATTGAAATACGCATCCTCTGTTGGGCGTGATTATGTCAGACGAACCATGGGGATCCGGAATTGATCAGTTTGCAAAAGAGGGCTGGTTTTGATTTATTTCCCGTGTACCAAACTTCTGACTCTCCGCCCCTCGGATTTGGTGTCCTCAGAGGCTCCATCAGACCGATCAAACTCTGTTCGCAACTATTGGATCCAATCGCTGCCTTGGATAGGCTACTAAACTGGTATACGCGAGCCGATCCACCAGACATGCACGCTCTGCCTTCGAGAATCACTTTAATTGCTTCCGAGATGTTGTTTGACGTGTTGTTCTGTTTTGGATGACATGACCAGAAGAGAGAATTTCGAGTTTATTTTTATTTTTCTACCACTCTCTTGACAAACCCGAATAAACGGTAACCAAAAATATTCCAATTTCAAAAAAGGCCTGCAATCGATCAGACCCGTCGGATCTCCCACTGTCACGGTCGATCAGGATCATCGGCGATACACTCACCTCTGTCCCCATGACATACGAACTACTCCGTATGAAGAGCCGATAAATAACGGGAGAATCACACGGGAGACAAGGCCAACAACATCTCCTATTCAGCTGGCCAAATCCCCCGTAACAAAGCGGAGATGTTCACCTTATGCAACATATCTGCTCCCTGTTCCGTGAAGTTAGCTTAAAATTAATTAATAAGGCTCCAGCCACATCTGAGATTCCAGTCTCTACCTAGTCCCAATACATCCCCCTCTCTCATTCAATAACAACATATTATTCGCACAACGCATCGTTATAAATCAGTTGGTGGGTACTTCCAAGGTGATCTCTGATCCAATCGATCCAGAATCAGAGTCAGGATACCAACGGCTGAGAGCCAATCACCCTGTCAGGTAGCTGGTCTATACTGGTCTATACCTCAGGCTTGGTGGTTCATTCGGATCTGGTCCAACAGAGGGCACTGAGCGTAACCATGGTTCCAGTGGCTACATGCGCCAATGAATAAATCAAGGATGTCTGCTAAACAAGAAATTTATGTTAAAAAGTTTAAATAAATTAAGGTAACGTCTCCGATCGGTCAGTCTACTAATTGGTAGTTAACTGGGTTGGGCCAGATCCAGATTATACGAAGTACTATGCAAGTACACAGTAGATACTTGCTGACTGGACGACATCCTAATTCTCAGCTGATATGGATTAGATCGGCTGTTTACGGGTGGGATGATCAGGGAGGGGTAATAATTTGTTCCCGTGTCAGATGAATGTTGCATTATATGAAACAGTATACTCCATAATTCGTACTGTTATTATCATCGCGACGCAAGGGTATCCTATCATGGAATAGAGAAGATTCCAGATTCTAGGTTTCCTGCATACTCTACATGAAATTTATACGGAGGATATTTTGGTTCAAGGCTTAAAGTATTACTACGGAGCCTTACTCCATATAATGGACAATCTATTCTCTGTCCAGACCAAATCATTTCATGATTGATCCACTTTCAGCTGAAATAGTATACTATGGATTTGTTGGCGTGCTATGGAGTATCTGCTGGTTAGGTATCTTACCTGTCTCAACCATCCCGGACAATCTTTGTCTTTGTTCAAATAATCCACTCAGAAGCCCCATCTAAGCCCTATAGATAGGCTGAATAGAGCCATAATAACCAATCCTACTATACTGACCAGTATCCTTAAAGAACGTTAATATTATTAGTAATATACAGATCTATACATACTATCCCATAATCCAGATCCTCCAAAGAAAATTATCATCCATCAACTGTCCTACACTTTTCCAATTTCTGTCAACCGCCTATCCTATCCAACTGGATATCAGGATCCACGCATGCTTCGGACTTCTACCAGGTTTATTTTTTCTTCCGTGGACTCTCCACTCTGGCGTCTTGTCCATGTTACAGGATATGGTAATGACACTAGTCATAAGCTACGTATGATTCCATGACACTCCGTGGAGCACGGGAGAAACACGAAACAAGCTCTCGTTTCGGATGAGACAAGAAAGACTCAATGTCTGTGCAATGGTGCTCATTTCGAGATCTGTTACTGTGGGCGTTTCTTGGTATTATTGGTGTTATGGCTAGATTAGGCACTCTGAGAGGTACTAGGATGTTGTTGGCTTTGGCGCTTGAATTGATCTGATATTTATATAATTGTTCAAGACACTAATCAGAAATAGACATGCAAGTTTCATTGACTTTCGCTGAGCTTTTACAAATGCTTTTCACAGAAAAATAACACATATCAAAGAGGAAGCTCGCCTTGTGACCGACCACTTTCGGCTTTTCTGTGGCCTATCTATACCCACTTCCTTGGACAAATGCCTAATCCCATCTTAGTGACAAATATAAGGCCTCCAGTGGTCAATCGCATATGCAACACCGCCAGCGAAGAAGCTCAGTTCATCTGGTCCAATTCCGACGTCACCATTGGCCAGTCTCTCTGAGAGCAGGCCTTCTATCTTTTCCAAAAGACCTTGACCAAGAACTTCCGTAATTTCCGGCCGTTGCTTTGCTGCCTCCTTTTGGTCACTAAGACCGATGAGTTCATCGAACTCTTCCTTGGCAACAATGTTGCGGAAAATTCCAATGACGTGGTTTAATGCATGGTCGATATAGACGCCATTGGCACTATCAGATTCCATGTATGGAGAGTGCGCACGGCCCGTTTTCATATCGTTGGTCCGCGCACGAAGCCGTGCCTTATATTCGGGATCCGCGATCCCCTTAATGCCATTAATGTAGGCAATAAAGAGACGCTTATCCAGGTCGACCACATCACTGGTATGCTCTTCGGGCAGCTGCTTGATGGAGTCACAAATGTCACCATTGTCATTGTCCCCATCGTTCAAATCAACGCCCGCATATTTGTCCTTCTGGGGTTGAAAATTTCCGGACGCCCGTGCAAGCTCCATAATTTCGTGGCAGGTCATCCCGCTATCGGAAATTTCATCTTCTTGGGCCTCTGGGGCCTCTGGAGCCTCTATGTAAATCACCTTGGAGTCAAACCGAACACTGTTAGACTCAAACGAGATAAATGAGCCATCGAACGAGTCGTCGTCGTCTTCGCAGGAGTCAGACATGGCGTCAGATTCGTCATCCCAAGCGGTAACATAGCAAATGTCGTCATCGATTTCATCAATAAAAGCGTCGTGTTCATATTCGGATACATCATCAGATGCATAGCCAGATTCTGATTCTTCGTCTTCTTCGATTTCAGCATAAGATCTCTTCAGAATTGGTTTCAAAAGCGGGCGGAGCGGAGCCTGTATGGCAGGTATCAAAGACGAAGCAACCGACGTAGTCATAGATGTTGGGTTGGTTGATGTGACAGAGACCTCATCCGATGCATAACAGCTGTCCTGAGAAAGGGAGATTTCAAGGGTCGAAAATGTTGAAGACATAGACTCCCAGGACTTTTTGTTCATACTTTTCGTGGCCATTTTGGCAATCTGCTGTCCTGAATCCAAGAATACTGCCAATTATAAAATACAAAAGACAGGTTATTATCAGAGAGAAAAGCCCCACTTGTACTGCCTGAAAGACAAGGTGGGGAGATTGACTTCTTTATTCAACAAAGAATAGCCGGGGTGTTTTCGATTCGAGAATAAATGGCTTCGAAGGCCTCCGAAAATCCGGGGGGGTTCCATAGCGAAGCACAAGAGTGAATGGAGGTATTCACCTAATGTGAGGCGACGAGGACATCCTCGACAGGAAAAATCTTTGGGTACATTGTTGATTATTACTTCGAGATCCGGGAGTTCATATAAAGGTTGCACATGCACTTCTGGCGGTATTGAGCCTTGAGAGGAGAAGACGTCTGTTTGAGTTCCTGCCGTGTAAGAGTAATAATGTTGTTTGCGATAGAATTTCTGAGGCTATACATATAGACTGTAGGCTGTTTTGCAAAATCGGATGTATCGGAAGGAGAGAAGAGCGTAGTATTCGCTCTTGAGGTCAAATATCGCAACACGTTGGGTATCCCTAAACAGGACACCTTGATATATTCACGAAAGATCAAACTTCCTCAACAGCCACTGTGCACCTTTCGCGTTGACAAGCCCGAAATGATGAGCGTGAGCGGCTTATAGACTCATTCCCACCTCGTAGGATGTGTGGAAGATTGCGGCGGGGGGCGAGGGGTAGCGATAGAAAGTCAGCCGGTTCAGCCCCAAACGAAGACCAAAGACACGCTTGTTGGAACGTGCCACAACGAGAATATAGAAGGTTTATGTAGGTAGGTAGTGATAGCACAGCCCAAAAGTGCTCTTAAGAGAGAAGCAGGAAACAGGCGACTTGTCGCTGACAGCCCGACTGCAGTCAGATTTCCGTCATCACCACCTGACCAAGTTGAGAGGCTGTTGCCTCTTGCCGTCGGTCTTTTAGTCGGCCCGAAGGTTGGAGTTCTCCAAATGTGGCTTAGTTGAATGCAGATCCTTACTTCGCTTCTCTGTCGAATCAACGTCATCCTGACTAAGCCTCAGTGGATGGTTCCGGTCAATTCTAAGATGGCACTCGTAAGATCAAGTCCATACTACTACTAGCTACTTTGCAATCATGAATTAGGCAGGAATTGGAATCATGATGTATCTCTATAACCCTGACTCCATAGATGATGGGAATATCGAAGCCATCTCCAGGATAGAATCAACGCTGCAATAACAGCCATAGGAACGTGGCTATACTTGTGACAACGCTGCACCAGAGCATATTGCTTTCTTACTCTGCTCTCTGTCTGAATATCCACTTTTCTGTATGAGACTACTGTGCTAACGGTGTTTGGACTCGCAGGCATGCATGTTCGTATTGTCTGTCTACCTAGAAAGTAAGTTCTAGGCTGAATCGAACATTCTTTCTGGTGGCTTCCTGCTTGAAGCCATTCCTCTTGGGCTGGTATCTTTGTCCTCTCAAGGATTACGTTTTCAGGATTTTAGGCCTCGGCGACATCCCGTATGCTCTTTATCAATTTGCGTTGCTATTTTGCCATCTAGACTGCCCAGCCGTCGTGATTTCCAGGATATCGCAAAGCGCGTGAACTGTGGCTCTTTTACAGGCTTAAGCACCCAAAGCCAGAAAGGAATTGAGCAAGGAAAAGAGAAACTAAATGATTCATAAACTTTTTTTTTTTTTTTTATTTTCCTCGCACTCGAGCAAATCGATGGCCTCCAATTGGCCTAAGAACAAAGAACCTCCGCCACACTCGGTTCATGCGTCTCACGAGGTAACTCGTAGGACAGTCCTCTGGGTTATTGACTATGAAAGTACCTTGGAAAAATGAAAAGGCACGTCCCTAAAAAAAAAAATGAAAAAAAAAAAAATGAGAGAGGAAAAGAAGCCCGAATGCAGACAGACGGCTATGATCCCTCTTATCGAAGCGCGGATTCGCCTGTGTGGTGTTAATAATAGAAATCTGAGTCTGCACAATAGCGCCTCAGCTGCAGATCCTTGTCAAAATCTTCATCAAATTAACAATTTACGCAGTTACCCTATTGAATATGTGGCAGGGATGCAACTATGTTCTCAAATTCCAGAATACTGATTCGCGCATTGTTTCTGGGGGTACACATTCCTCCCAGCCCCAGTTAACCATCCATTCCAACAACCTTATCAACGTCAGTGGGCCGAACACCCGGAAGTCTCTACTCCACCATACCAGAGAAACCTTTGGAGAAGTCGAAAGGAGGATAGCAAGATGGGGCAGCAGCTACTACTACCTTTGGAGCCTAACATGAAGTAATGGTGTGATGACGTTTACATTAGATACATCAACTTGCTATGCAGATGCTCTGGATTGCCTGTTCAAAGAAACTGTGCCATTGATGATCCCTGTCTTGCATCGGCCCGGCCATTGCCTGTTTAACTTCCATTGTTGAAAGAACATCTCAGTACTATTGGTTTGGGCCTCTTTGGTCCCTCTAAGACCCGCACGCACCTGTCCTGCTGATCCCATTCTCTATGCTTCTGGCATGGTGAAGGTTGCATTCCGGTGGGTGGCCATTTGGGTCCCGAGCCCACTCTGAACGAAATGTGGGTGAGAGATGGAGAAACCCATTCAGTTGAGTCCTCTGGTTGGTAATCCTGGCATTGGGACGGTCCTATGGCATTCCAAGTCGATCAATTAGGATAGGGTGGGCCATATATTGACAACCCGCAGAGCACCTAGACTGCATTCCTTTCCCATCTTTAGTGCAGATGGAATGTGTGCAGAATCCCAGAGGCTGGGGTCCATCTTGACCATTCAAATAGGACCATCTTTCTGTTGTTTGTTTGCTTTGTCTCCTTTGCACTTTCTGCAGTGTTTTCTTTGGTTGTCAACTTATCAAACGGTTCCTACACGGAACATTCCACCGTCTCCCAAACAACAGTTGACGGATCGCCGGCTCGCTATCCGAACCTTCCTTTGATTCATAGCATCATACCATTTGCGTGAGCTATTTGGCCAATCATAGGCTGTATACTCTTTCAATCTTTGCTGGACCAGTTTTTGTCGGCTCGCTCGTCGTCGCCGCAAACGGAAGGTAACCGTCGTTCTTCAAGATGTTCGCCCAACCTTTCGACCATTCGTTCAATGATCTATTCAATCAATGTGTCGATGTGGATCCCTCGACAGTTGATGGTAACAAAGACGTTTCGTTCCCTGGTGATCTTGACCAATTATTCTCTTTCGACTCATTGTCCAGCGAGTGTGGCGACCTGTCACCCAGCATCTCTGCCTCCAAGCGGGCCCTTAAGTCACCACAACATTGGAGTAGAGACCTTTGGTGTGCTCCACAGGATGCGGCCCCATCCGCCGGGCAAGCGGCCCTTGGGTTTCCAGACACCATCCATCCTTCTACTGTCTCGGATCTCAACGTCAACCTCGAAGCTTCTTCGCCAAAACAAGTCCGGTCGCCGTCTACTCCCCCAACCACCCCTAACCGCAAAACAAAAAACGCATTAGTGACCCCCAAGTCCATCCGTCGCCATTGTCACACGAATGACAACCGTAGTCCACTGCGCAAACAGAGCTCTCCCAGTTTGATGCGCTCTTCTCAGCTCCAAAAGAGTAGGATGGCGTACCCAGACGCTTGGGCTCAGTCGCTCCAGAACTTCAGTATTGGTGGTTCTGATGATCGACTGCCATTGTCGCCGCCACCATCAGATATCCTGGTGCAACATGAGAATCTTCCCACCGACGGCACCTCCGCGCAGATGAACCATCCGGGGGATTCCACAGATATATCTCATCATTTTGATTCGACCATGTTCACTCAGTCACCAGCCATCTCCATGCCATCACCTTCTGCTGGTGCCTTAGCAAGGAAGCAGCAGCGATATTTAAGCCGTTCGAACCCTTCGGGAATTCCCACGTCAAGCTCCCCGCCAGCAGACGACATATTTTCCTCTCCACATTCCTCGGATCCTCAGTCCCTGTCCTCATGGCATTCCGACCCGGCGCTTCCATTCACACCCGACCTTCATAACCATGATGCTCAAGCATGGTGGTCACCAATGGCTTCTCGGGTTGCACCACAGCGACAACCTTCCTACCAACAAGTGGTCGCGTCCCCAGCTCCTCAAAGACGAATCCATAACACCACCAACCAACATGACATGCTGCAAGGGGGGCTTATGATTCAGTTAGATCCCACACCATTTGACATGCCGGGTACGGCAGATCCATCCTTTCCCGCATCAAACATGCCCCGGGTTCCAAGCGTTCAGGAAAACCACACGTACAGCCACGTCCCCACTACTCTACAAAAGTTTGTCGACTCGTCCTCCTTCGCGCCTCAAATCCAGAATTCTTCGCGATCCCCATCTTTATCTCCGAGAGCAGGTTCACCTAGGGATGTCATGCGCAATGAAACTAACATTAAAACTCCTCAGCGCCAAAATCATGGCCGCAAATTGTCGTCTCACTCCATGAATGCTCCCAGGCAGGTCAAGGGCACAGGTCGCTCAACAGGGAGCCCGAAGAGCGCGAATAGGTCCGTGATGGTGTCGTTTGTGAATTTCACCCCTGACGACAGCAAGAAGATCCTAACTGGTGTTGCCCCGAGCGGAAGCTCGAAAACGAAAGCGCGGCGGGAGCAAGAAGCCCGCGATAGACGGCGCAAAATGAGCGAAGCTGCGTTGAATGCAGTGCGAAAAGCCGGTGGCGACGTCGAAGCTCTAGAAGCAGTTCTCTGCTAAAAAGTGTTTCCTTGCTGTACGCATATAGCATTGCCTTTTAATCGCTCAGTTTTTTTTTCTGTTATATACCTCCTTCGTTTTTCTTGGGCAACAGTTGTTTTGGTGTTGATGGCATATGTTCGGAACAAGGACTTGGCATTCTGTTACCAAAAATGTTAGATTTTGAGCGCTGTTTCCTATCCACATTCTAATAATTCAAGTTTAGTGCAGTTAATATTTAATATATTTGGATTTTGAACTTCTAGTTATACAACTGTTGATGGACCTGACGCTCGGAACCAATTAGGGCTTCTACGATGCACCTGATCATCGCCCTGCTGCCCCAGCATGCCATAATGGATATCTGGCCATCAGTTATTGGATATCATACTTGTCACTTCAGAAAAAACCAAGAGATAATCTGTACAGAGCGACAAACATCGTAGTCGATATATTTTTGTTTTCCTATAGCGAAGTGTATAGTGGTGGAGTAATGTACAAACTGAAGCCAGTCTACGACGATTAAATACACATAGAGTACCATGGAATCCATAACACCTGCCAATGACTCTAGAGGAAATGGGAGACGGAGTAACAAAGATACATCAACCCAACCATCTTTAACCCTCGGCTAGGCCATCCACTCCGTCTGTACTTGATAAACTGCACAAATGAGACAGGTACTGGAGGCTCTCCGCGAAATTTGATATTCAGTATTCAAATTAGCGGACGACACTGATCATTTCGTAGCAACGGATCATATATAAGCGAGCAACGGAGGTTGCTTCAAAGCCATCACGGAACGGGATATGACAACCCCGAGGAGTGATGGTGAGTCTGTCAGATAGAGACCTTCCTGACGCTCTGATATTTCATCTCTGAGACGTCTTGGGCGTCCAAGAGTCAGGCTGCCAGTTCTCACTGGGCCCACCTCTTGTCTGCGCCCAGGGGTCTTCTTTCGCTGTCGGAGTTTTGTCCTTGGCTTGATTTTCCGTCTCAGTAACATCGTTGCCTCCCTGACTAGGAGCAGAATTGGTTCTTCTCGTGGGCGGATTCAACGTGTCATCGCTCGTTTTGGTAGCAGGCATAGGATGTTGAGTCTGTGGCTTATCAAGATAGGATGGTTTGCTTGCCCATCGCTCGTCGGCCAGACGAGCAAGTCGCTTAATCTGAAGCTGTCGGAGGATGTCCTGTTTCTGTTCTTCGATCGAAGGTGGATCTGCACGCATGTGGCGGAGCCATTGATGCCATTGCGCTGAGACCGTCAGTTAAGCCAGAAACTCTCTCTCTGTCCGTCTCTATTTTTATGAATTTTTTCTCGTCGACATTTTCAAGGGAATACGTACGGCTCACTTGAACATCTGCGAGGTGGGTTTTAGGATCGACTTTGACAATCCGCCGATACCGCGAGGCATTCAGCGCATCTTTAAATTCCCAGTACGTGTTTCCGGCTAGGTCCGACCCTGTCCAAATTGCTAGTTAGAACGAAGTGAACTCGACGGTGCAACACCAAGGGAGAGAAATATACCAGCCAGGAAGGATTTTCGCCACGGCAATCGAAGGCTCTTCCACTTAAACCACAAACTATTCACTGGACTCATTGGTGCCCAAGGGAACGGGATTACCGGGTATTCAGGGGCAAAGAAGGGGGTTCAGAGAGGCCAGGGACAGGAGCATGAGAATGGAAGGCTGGGAACAAGGGCAAAACCGATCGTCGGAGGAAAAGCGCGAACGTCATCAGCGAGGCGGAGCGGCTGCTGACGGTCTCGTCACGCCCGACTGGTTCCCTTCATTCCTTCATTTGCTCTTCTTCTCCCTCTCTTCTGGAAAACCCCATCGATCGATCTATCGGCTCATTCATTCCGGGATTCATTAAATATTGATTTTGTTCGATTGACCGTTGCTCTTGGTCGCCCTATATACCATTCTCTCGTCCCTTAACACCCTATAGAAAGCGCCTAGCCACGAACCACAGTTGGCTACCCTGCAGGCAGCAATCGACCCCTACACCCGGTCAGGCTTTGCAAAACCACTCTCATCTCTCTAGATGCACTAAGCGCCTTATCTGGTCGGTGTCAATTCCAGTATGGCATCTGTTACGTCCCTAGACAAGGACCTGCGCAATCTGCGCCTGTCCCGCTATACCCCGCAGGCAGCCGCAGAAGTACGTGACTGGGTAGAAGAAATGCTTCATGATCGGCTACCAGCAGGTGACCTTCTCGAGGCTCTGAAAGATGGCGTTGCTCTTTGCAGGTAGGACGCGAAGTACCTCCTATGCTTCCTCTCGGGTCTTCCGGAGTACTCCGAACAATCGGGCAGCTATCGTACTAACGGTCAACCCCAGACTTGTCAATCTTGCAGTGTCTCCGGGAGTCAAGTTCAAACAATCATCGATGCCCTTTGTGCAGATGGAGAATATTTCTCACTTCCTCCGTGCCTGTCAAATGCCACCCCTAAGCCTCCCACCACATGACGTCTTTCTCACGGTCGATCTCTACGAAGCCAAAGATCCCGCACAGGTTCTCCAATGCCTAATGGCTTTCAGCCGGCGGGCCAACGCTCTTCAACCCAGCAAATTCTCTCGTTCGATTGGTCCCCAGAACAAAGGGGGCACCTTGAGTCCAAACATGACTGGCTCCAGTCAAGGGGGCTACACCCCTGCGAGATCTCGAGGATTTAGCAACGTGAGTGATGCTAACTCGAGAATGTCTGGACAACCTAGTCCCTCTGCGAAGCCTTCTTCCATCAGTACTTGGAGTAAGAAGTCGGATGAACATTCCACAACCCCAGCCTGGAATATCCACCAATACGGCTACATGGGTGGTGCCAGCCAAGCGAACCAAGGGGTCGCCTTTGGTGCTCGTCGGCAGATTACAACCGCTGCACCACACGTACCAAGCTTGACGGAGAAGGAACAACACAGGCGTGAAGCAGAAGACCGTGCTCGTATAGAGCAGGAGAATGCTGAGCGCATGCGCCAGCAGGAGCGGGAATTGGAAGAGGAGCGAGCTCGAGCAGAGGAAACACGTCGCTGGGAGGAAGAGACCGCGCGTCTTAGAGAAAAGGAGCGGCGTGAGGTGGAGGAAGAGCGAAGACGGTGGGATGAGGAACAGCGAAAATGGGAGGAAGAGGAACAACAGCGCCTACGGGAAGAAAGAGAAACAGAAGAACGATTCGATAAGGAAAGGCAACGTCGACGAGAGGCACACGACTCACGTCTCAACGGGCAATTCCTCAGTCAATATCAAGCCAGCCTAGGGAGAACTGACCCAACCGTCTCTTCCGAGTCCAAGGAGAGCGAGCGCGTTCAAGAACTGGAGCAGGAACTAGAGAAGGCGAAGGAGAGAGAGTCTCAGTACGAGCGCGAGCGACGAGCTCTCCAAGAGAAAGAGTCAGGACCCAACCAAACCCGCAGTCCCCGTCCGGCCCCTGTCCCTCCCAAGCCAAGCTATAATCTATCTTCCCTGGAGCAAGAACGCCGACTCCTTCGTACGGAATGGCAGAATTATCAACAGGAAGGCCCAATCTCCGAATCCACCAGTCCACCCTCCAATCCTCCTCGACCACTTCCCGACCCGTCAACATCCGCACAGCCCTCAGCCACCAGTCCATCACCAGCTATGCCCCCTCGTCGTCCACTCCCCGACCCGATCACCCATGCCCTCGAGACCCGGAAACAAGAGAGCCGCGTCGACCGATTCCTCTCATCGAACCGTCCGCCCGTGGCACCAAGGCCGACTACCCATCGACCACAAGACTATACCACCACTGCGGAGGTCGACGTGGAGAACAGTCGCCGTGAAGCTGCTCAGCAAAAAACCAAAGCCGGTGGTTGGGCCTCAAAGTCCCTTCTGGAGCGTGAAATGGAGCGCGAGCGTGAGCGCCAGCGCGAATGGGAGGAGAACCAGAAACAAACCGAAGAAGCTGCCGCAAAGGGACTAGGGGACGCTTCTCTAGGTACTGGTCCAGGTCAAGGAGCCTGGAACGTGCACCAGTATGGTTTCCTGGGCGGCGATAGTCAGAATCGAGGTGGTCCCGGTTTGGGAGTCGGGGGAGCCAAACGACAGATCATTGGGCCTCGACCTCCTCTATAAACTGATCGGAGTCTATCTATTGTAGTGTTGTCTTCGGTGGGATATGCTATACGTTGCCTCAGTATGATCGCCTCTATCTTAATCTATCTTATTCCCCTTATTTCTGTTCTTCATTTTATACTTCTTTTTATTTTTATTTTTATTTTTATTTTTTTTTATTTTCACGTCTTCATCAATTAGTTAATCCATAGTGGTGATGTTTTGTAAATACGTTTATGCAGATGTTAGCCAAAATAGACTACTATTGACATTGAATCTTTGCAGTACGCTAGACCATGCATACAACGTGGGTATCTAAGACGCAGGTAGGTAGATAATAAGCAACTAGTAAGATTCACCGAAGCCATCCATCCATCTCAATACCAGAGCTCATGAACCAGCGAATACTTAAGTCTTCTTCGCATGTGGCAGAATCTCATTCACAAGAAACATCAACCTCTCACCACTTTCCAGAAGCCAGCACCACTCGACGTCCTCGTATTTGCGACTATTCTGACTTTTCTTGCTCTCGGCCTGCGCTTTGTCCGCGCGCGCCAGGATCCCCGTCTGCACTGCCCCTTGTAACTCCGGGGTCACCGTCAGCATGTCGCTTTCGGCTAGGAGCATCAACAACGACTCCAGGGTGATGGATATCTTGGCGTTGTCGGTGATGCTGGATGTGTTGGCTGCGTATGGCAGGAAACATCGTACCAGTTTCGTCTGGTTGAGGTATTGCTCGTCGGAGTCGGCGGCGTGGCTCTCGCGCATGCGGAAGAGTAGGAACTCGCAGAGTGTGGTCTGCGCGGCGGACGAGAAGTACGGCAGTATCGAGGGAGAGACCAGCGCTTGGAAAGTAGGCAGGGGCAGGTGGCGGATGTTCTCGGCGAATAGGTGATATAGTTCTTCCAGCGAGACGAAACACTTCGGGAGGTGTTGCGATACGGAGGAGAGTAGGTGGAGGAGACGCTGGCGTAGAGCTAAGGAGGGAAAGCCTCCGAAAAGGGCAACGTCGCCATTCGTGTGGGTGGTGGTTTGGGCGTCATTGTTGGCGTGAGCATGGGCGTCTTTGGATCGGGTGCCTCGTCGGGGACGTTTGCTCTGTCGTGTTGGCCGTTTCGCTTTGGCTGTCGTGTTGTCGGTTTGGCCCGGGGATGACCCGTCTTCGTCGTCGTCATCATTGGCGAGATAGTCGCCATACTGCTCTTCGTCGATGTTCACTTCGACTTCTCTTTTTTTGACGTTCTCGCCGCCCCGTTTGCGCTGCTTCAGCTCCTTGTGGAATACCTCTCGGAATTCGTTAACGGAGCCGCTGCCTCCATCGGCAAAGATAGCGCGCAAGATCCGACGGTTTCGTCCATAACCCCCAGTGCCCTCCGTGATGTATCGCAGGATCAGGCTATCCTTGAGGATCTTGGAATCGTCGCCGCCTTTCTCAGCCCCCTGTTCTGTAGAGGTATGCAGACGAATTCGCTCGTTCCAGTCATCTTCGAGGACTTCGCACATGAATTCCAGCCAGGTCTGCCATCTCTGCCATCGCTCACGGTGGAGCACCGAGCAATTGAGCGCCCATCCAACTGCGTGCCAGAAGTCCTCTGCGCGGGACCATACGGATGAGGACTGGCCCAGGTGGAGGTTTAATGGTTTCATATCATCGTCGGAGTCATGCTCGTGCCGCCGTCGACCTTGGCGAGAGGATTCAAAGTGGGTGAAGGAGAATGCCAGTCTGAAGTTCGCAGAGATTGGCCCGGCGAGGGTATTCGTGAGTCGTAGTAGTCGTAGAGAGGCATTGGGTGCTTCCTCTTCTTCGATGGTTTTGGCGCAGGTAGTGGTCGACGGGTGGACAAGAAAAGTCGCTGCAATGGCGAGATGTTGAGGCGAGGGGACAAAGACAGAAGTTGGAAGCTCTGTTGAAGACGTAAGGATGTTCAGGAGAAGGTCGAGAGCTTGGGTGTCTAGGGGGTGAGAAGCGTGGGACAAGTCAGCGCCACGGGCATTAGGTTGAACAGATGGCGGGAGGGTAGCGGACAGAGTTTCTCTTCCAAGAATATGCCCGAGTGCTGGACCAGCTCGAATGGAATGGGCTTTACAGGGCAATAATGAGGCAACGACGCCTCTTGCACCTCCGGTATCGTCATTGATGTGCAAGCGATGGTGGAAATAAGTGGATGAGAGGCGATAAACGCGGATCGCGATCGCGACGGCTTATCGATACACGGCGTGACGCGACCGGAGGGGTCCTCTTGCCCGCGCGGGCAAATCTGATGATCTTCGAGATCTTCGGGATCAGGTTGAGCATAGATGGATAGGCGAGATAGATGGGATAGAAATGTCCGAATTTGAGATCCGAAGGTCTAGAGTGGAGGTTGTTATTTCGCATGCCTAAAGTCTGGAGGGATATGTAGCCGGTTTAAGTCGGCATTTCAACAAATCAAGGTGCCGTAGTGTAATGGTTATCATGCGACGTTGTGGTTTTCCCGCAGTCCCGTCTCGATCTGGGTTCGATTCCCAGCGGCGCCAATGGCGACCGAGACTTGATTTGTCTTTTTATACTTTTCGTATTCTTTTTTCAGCTTTCTTTTCTTTTTCTTTCTCCCACTATCCTCTTTAGTTATATGCATGTCGGTTTCTTTATAAATTATTCCCATTGATGCATGGAGCACGCATGTATGTGCTCTTTAACTGAATGTGCCTGTATATCAATACCCGACATATATATAGACCACCAGGAACACCAATAAATATAGCTTCATATCCCTTCTTTGATTCAACATAAAATAGGGATATGACACCACGAAGCAAGCCAAGAGAGAGTAAGAAGCACAGAGAGAGGAGTATCCTCTAAAACTTGACAGGTATCAAATCCTACTCTGCTGCTGATATTCCTTTTGTGTGATGGACTGGTTGTCTCTGTGCCAGTAGAGGTAAACCACTTGACCATAATAATGGTACAAGACAACTGATAAACAGACCAGTCACACCTAGCGCCCTATATAGTAGCGAAGAACTTAGTCTGCGCATGAGCAATACACTGAGTTCAACCCTTAACATTTTGTTTTGTTTTGCCGTCCCGAAAGATCGATCCCAGTAAGCCATAAATAACAGTTAAGGAGCAAGGCTTGTTATTATATTTTCTTCACCGTCTTGATTTTCACTTGTTAGTCCAGTACTGCTTCCTCTGATAAATAGTAGGCTATTGTATAACAAAGGCAGCATAAACTAATTAAACCCATTTGGCGTTCGGGGGAGCTGCAGAATCCGAGACTTGTGTACACGAGATTCGAGAAATCAGGGACTTTTACGTCAGTGTGGCCGAGTGGTTAAGGCGATTGACTTGAATATGACTGTCTTTGTCTATGCACAATAGACAACTTTCAGGTATCAATTGGGTTCGCCCGCGCAGGTTCGAATCCTACCGCTGACGCACATTTTTTTTGTATGGACTCTATCTACCACGGAAGTCCTTCTCCCTTTTTGGATCATCGTGCTCGCCTTCAACGACCCCGGAAAAATGGCCCTTTATGCGAGCTAGAAGTAGCGAACGAATTGAATGGTCTTGGCATGGATGTCAACCCTCTAGCTGCAGCATCGAAAGAGCCTAATGCAATAAGCTCAGTCCCCACGCAGGGAGCAGGAGCCAAGGCCGCAGATGTCAAATCGCTGTGATTGCAATGCATGCATGATGAAAGTCTGTTCAGTGTCTACAAAGTACAATTTGAGAAATCCCGAAACCCGGAAATGATGACGAAGATGCGAGCAAATCATGGAATAGAATGCTTTGATATCTAAGACAGTGGGTGACGAGGATCGCAGCATTCTCTGGCCTCGGCTTCTTCTATTGATTTTTCCATCACGCCCCATATCGTCTAATTTCCGGCCGGATCTTCAGTCTCTCTCTTTTTTTTTTTTTTTTTTTTTTTTTTTTTTTTCTTATCTTCCAGTTTTCTCTCTTGTTTTCGTCTGCCTGCCTTGTACCCTCTCACCAAGAAACAAAAAATATCTCGACAGAATAGAATAACAGAACCCCGGCCAATTTACTAGTGGAGAGTTTCTCTTCTCCCCGGAGTGTGTAACAAAAATTAAAAGAGAAAAAAAAAGAAAAAAAGAAAAGATAATGGACGCCAAGTGGAGAATATGGTCAAGAAAAGAAAGAGAGAGGCGAAGTAAGACAGCACAAAAAGAAAAGAAAAAAGAAATAAGAGAAGCCACTATTCATCCAGTTCATCGGAGAAGAGTCCTATTCGCAATCGGTGTGACTGGAGTCGGATTAGCACGAGCCGATACGCCAACCGCGGCCGTTTCAGGGTGGTACATACAAATGGAAGTTTCGGAATGACTACCCCCAACGTGGCCAGGAAGTTGATGGTAAAATATGTCAAGTCGTAGTGGGTATAATGAGTACTGAGGAGGAAGAGACAGATGGGCACGCAGAGGAGGAATTTCTTGGTCGGAGTATATTGGTCTCCGTTATCAATTTGCTCCCACATGTTGAGGTTGTCGTAGGCACCCGCATTAAATTCAAAGGGGATGCCCCGCACCCAGTGGAACATGAGAAAGGAGCCGAACATATAGCTGATATTGGTGAGGGTCCATGATGTCTCCTGGGAGACTCCGGGGATGATATCGTAGAAAATCTTCAAAGCGATGATCAAAACAAAATGGATTGTCCAGGCACCTATCTCCAACGAACTCGAATCAGTCACTGTTATCCTCTCTCCCTAGCTGGCTCAACCCATGGAGCGATGGAGAAGAGGTAGAGGAGGGGGGATGCCACTCACCCTTGGCATTTACCCAGTTCGCATTCAGATTGGGTAAGGCAGCCTGATCACTGGTATGCTCAATGGACTCCGGGGGCTCCTGATAGATGATACTGCTCGACCTCCTCCTCCTTCCAGCCTTGCTTTGAGACATGTTAGGGTCCGGACTCAACCCGTACGGCCGACTGTCGGCCTCTGGAGGGAAGGAGATAGCACGAGGAACCAAAAGGGAAGACACTTTGGCGGTATTGATAGGAGATCGCGGGGAAGGATTTCAGGGGCGGGAGGAACGCGGAAAGGGAGAAAGAAGGAGAGAGAGAGGGAGAGGAAGTAGGAGAGTCAAGAGGGATGGATGGAGGGTGACCAGACGAAGCCGATGAAGGTGAAATCGCTGAGAGATCAATTCCGACCGTCAGATCTCAATGGATGATCGGCGACCAGGTCACGGGAGCAGGCGCAGTACAGTCGAGGGACAAAAAATAAAAAAGTAAAAAAAAAAAGGAAAAAATTAAAATAAAATCAATGGGGAATCCCACGATAAGATCTGGAATTGACAGTAGATGAAATTATTATTAATAGTAGTGGTATTTGAGAGAAAATAGGACGAGGACGAGAGAGAGAGAGAAAAGAAAAGAATCAGAAAAAGAAAAGCCACAAACGAACTTCTAGAAAAAAACAGCCAAGAGGACCTTTCACTGTGGCTAAGAATAGCCTGACGTTCTAGACAGTTGCTCTGGATAATTGCCTCCTACTCTTCCCCTTAACTAATAATCCTCTTCTCCAACAATAGGATTCTTCCGATCTGACGTCTTTGCTCTTTGTCGCTCCCCGTAAATTTTTTCCCGCAACTAACGTCTCTCGGCTTCTCATCCTCCACCCCGTTTCCTCTCTCCCCTCCCCCTTATTTGGTCCCATCCAGCATGTCTAATTCTTCAGACGGTGATCATGACTCGAGAACCGCCTCGGTAGGGGCCCAGCGGATTCGTGGCAATGGCTCCAGCACCTCTTCGCGACAGAGCCCCATGGATCCACCGAATTCGAAACGACAGCGACGCAATGGAAAGGCCGATAACAGGGACGTTCATGATTTCGTGCCTCGTGGTGCCTCATTCAGTGCCAATTCTTTGGAGGTTGATCCGGACAGCACATCGTCGTCGGGATTCGATTCCGATTCCAACTCCGACTTTAGTGACGAGACAAGTTCGTCTGGCGAGGAGGATTCGGGTCCCCAGGAGGGCAACCCTGGAGGAGCGTCGACGGTCAGGTGGAACAGGGGCAGCAAGAGTGTGATTCGGACATCGCTCAGTAGTCGAGGGAACAAACCAGATGGCAACGCCAAGCAAAGCTCGCAATTCGATGCTGTCAATAACAAGTACTGGCGCAGTCGCAGTGCTTCCGCTTCCGCCAGTGATGATAGCCCCAAACCACACAACAATAGACCGGATCATACGGCCCCGGAAGAGGGAGAGTTACAGGAAGATACCACGGTGGCATCTAACCAAATGCATCTCTCGGATGATTCCGATGACTCGGATTCGTTAGTCTCGGAGGCCGACGATTCGATATTGTTGAATATTGGAACACGTGACCAGGACCAGGGCAACTTTGGCCAGAAACGAAAGCGCTCGTCTCCCGCAGAAGATGGCGATGATTATGATCCCGAGACCTTACCCATGTCCGAGGTTCTATCGAGCGGCAAGGCGTCTGATTTGCAAAACCGTACCGCTCACGGTTCTTCGAAGGAGGAAGCGTTCCGCCGCTTCTCTGAGAAATACCCTGCGACCCCCTCCACCCTGGCTGACCTAGACCGTAGCGACATGGAGAGCCAAGCGAGGTGCTTGTTCTATGATCGTGACATTAATGACATCGACCTTCAATTGCCGATCGCTTGTACTGAGTGCTTGCGGGAGGGTCACCTCGCCGAGGTCTGCCCGTCCAAGGAGGTATGTTTAGAGCCCATTCTCCTTGATCGATCCCATTCTCGTATCGAAAAAATGAAATGTTGTGATACAGCTACTGATTGACATAGTGTGTACACTGCGGAGCTTGGAATCAACACCAGAGCAGTTTCTGTCCGAAATGGAGAAGATGCCAACGGTGTCGGGACCGGGGCCATGATGAACCGCAATGTTCATCGGCTCTGAAAAGCTCTGCATCTGAAATCCCCTGTGACCTGTGTGGATCGTCCGCACACCTGGAGCGTCAATGTGACTTGATGTGGAAAATCCCCCGACAAGACCCCCCGATGGGACCCGTGCTTGTCTCCCTTTCATGCTCGCATTGCACCAGCAACCGCCACCTCGTAGGCGATTGCCCATCCCTGCCAAGACCCATCCCGTCCTCATCATGGACACTCCGGGGGATCGATCCCAGCATGGTGACCAACATCAACTCGGTCATTGGCAGCAGACGGGGAGGCGCTCCGTCCCGAGGCGGCCAGCGTGGCATGAGGATCAAGGGCCGTGCGAACCAGCGGTCGCCGTCCCCAGATAGCGACGACATGATGTCTCGCCCACGGCAGCTTCTGGGTCGCAATACGCAACGGCCCAATATCCGTATCGGGGGCGGCATAGGAAAGAATCATAGCCTTGCGCCGGCAGACACGCGAGCCCCAGTAAATGATGCACGTCAGATTTACCGCGATCGCCAGGATTGCCAGCGAGGCAATGGACGCCAGCGCTCATGGTCTCCTAACCCTCCTCCGGGCCGGAACCGAAAACCGGATAGCCGACAACCCGCGCCTCGCTCCCCGCCACCCAACCGATCCAAACCGCCTCCGCGCAGGGGCGGAGCAGATCGGGGCGGTCGTGGAGGGCCGCGCGGAGGTGGAAAGCGAGGCGGTGGAGATACGTATCGTCCGTTGCCCAGTGCCGCCAAAGAGGCCTGGGATCGGTACCGTCTTTGAGACTTGAGACGAATTCGGGGCGTAGCTTGTGACTTTGGGCGTTGACCGGACAGTTTATACGTGATACCCTGTTGGATAGGATAAGACTGTTAGAGGCTGGGTTTGATGACATGTGTATAGGGCGATCATGACTTTGTACAAGATATTATTCGTAGGACGTTGTCCGACGGTATGAATTATATTGTTACAGATATCTAGACATCCAGATCCAGTATACCACAAAATTTGCAGTAATGCCAAGCAAATACAGTATCTATTTCTATATTACCAACATGAAAAGTATCAATCAATCTGTCTATCAACAGCCTGTCCCACAAACCCCGTCTCCAGAATCCCCACCAATTCATCGAGTCTCTCGATCCATAGATCGGTATGCGCATGTTCCTTGAGATGGCTATTATGGTCGTTGACAAGTAAGACTGTGGCTGCGCCGGCGGTATGACCGGCTGTCATATCGTCGATGCTATCTCCTACCTGTATATTTATCAATAAAAATATATAAATATAAGGGTATAGGCATAGTGGATGTATACCATGATAAGACTCTCCCCCCGATTCCCTAACCCCCATTCGTGCGCAATATGCAGAATCCCCGCGGGATCCGGCTTGGGCAGCAACCCTGGGGTTTCGCGCGTGATGATAGGCAGGAAGACATGTTTGGGGAGAAAGGTTTCGAGGAGGCGAGTAACGGGTGTTCTATCATTATCATTGATTATCATCTATTCATAATCGTTCGTCCTAGCCAATAAACATATACACACTATATATGCAACCAGTAGGGAAGAAGGGAGAAAGAAAAGGAAAAATACTCTAAATTCCTCGTACACAAAGCGCACGGAACCCCTCGAGTCTGAAGATAATCCATTAATTCAATCAGACCCGGCTGCGGCTGCTGATGCTGCATGGCTCGACGCTCGATGGAGCGGATTTTCTCCGCCGCGATGACTCGTTCCTCCGCCGTGGGGAGTTGTTGGATGTGGTGCAGGATGTCGATGTTTTTCGATATACCGAGGGATTCTCTACGATATTCTCTTCTTAGGATACGGATATTCCGGAGATGGATGGATGTTGAATGGTGGTATTCAACTCAATGAGGGGTGGAATGGTTACCGCATCTCAGAGAACATGTAATTTTGGGGGAGACTATATTCCATTAATATATATACTATCTGAGGGCTAAGAGGGTTAGGCAGGAGTTACCATAACGTCCCATCTACGTCGAATACGATCCCTCTCAGCTGCGGCAGAGTCGATCCTGTCGTCGGATTAAGCGGCGCGAACCGTCGGCAGATTGCGGGAACGGAACCCATCTTTCGGGAAAATGGGGATCGAGGGAAAACCATGAACTGGACTCCAGGTGAGTGACGGTGATGCTGCTGCTAATGATAATGACGGGATGATAAGCTAAGGTGATTTATGGATGGATGATGGAGCGGTGGAGATGGCTTCGACTTCATACTAAGTGGGTTGGTCTGTCTAGTGGCGGGGAATCCCGGACTATGTAGTGTATATCTAAATAGTACGGATAGCTTCAATGACGTTGCTGGCATGTTGTCTTGTTAATCATGCAGCTTTCTTTCATTCTTAGACCAGGTATACGTAGCCCAAATATAGTTAGGAAGGTACATGCCATATATGCCCTTGCTCTTTCCTGCTCAAGTCCACATATCACCATAATGCCAACTGGACCATCCTCCCCAACGTTCATATTCTTCATTCTTCATTCCTTGTTATCGTCCCATCCTATCCAAACAGAATCTCCCAAGCAGCATTAGCCATGGCAGACAACCCTCACGACCTGGATCTCTGCGATCCTTCCATTATCAGCGTCAGCCAGGTCCTTTCTCTGATCTACGACCTTCTAGCCTTAAAACTGCTCCATGTCGCCACGGTGGTCATCCGCGTCGTCAACGGCCCTCAAGCTGTTTCCAATAATCCCCTGCGTGGGGCCATCGCGCGCAGGGAGCGGCTCATCATCGAAGTCCTGTTGGCATCATTTCTGAGATCGGACATCGTGACAGAGGAAGTGATGGCGCCCAGCCACTTGAACAATCATAAAGGGCAGACCGACGGAGGTCCTGACCCCAAAGTTGATGATATATCGACCGTGACTCGTCCTCGGAGTCCTTTCACGCGTATTTTACTGGACCGGCCAAGGCTGGAGGCGGCTCACCCTGAGACCCCAGGGCTTCAGCCGGCAAACGGTGGAAACGAACAGGACTCGCAGATCGGTACCAGTAATTCTGCTTCAGCTGACCTTGAGAAGAATATCCCGGCCAGCCAAGGCCGTTCGGACTATGCGGGATATCAGCGGAATAGGACTCTGAACTGGCTTGCCAGATATCCTGCAACCAGGACGGAGGAACCGCATCTCGGTCTCGATCTTCCACTGCGACGCCGCAGTTTGGTTTTAAACGAGTCCCGACTGGTGCAGGAGCGGAGACGTCTTAAACAGTGTCGATCAGCAGACGCGGAAAGATTTGCCAGTGCAGACAGGCTGGAGATGGGGTCGCTGGCGATGCCACGGCCTGGAGTGCGTGTTCGGAGTGTGACTTCGGTGAGGCCGTTCTCCGAGGTTTAGGCAGTATTCTTCGCCGGAATTTTACTTTTGGACATTTATTCTTACTCGTGGGTACCCGGTTGTGCAGAGTCTAACAGGTCACGCAATACGGCTTTTGTCCTTGCTATCACGAGTTTTGTATAACATAGAGTAACATGTGTCAGTGCTGATTAGAATCAAAGACACCTTTCCTGGTGAATAGCATGATCCAGGTAGCCCATGGCCTTGACAATAATCTTAGCACTGTCCAAGACCCGTCTCTTGCTGTTGCCAAAAGTCTCGCCGCCCTCGAAAGCCCCATAAGTGTCGTCAAACTCCGTATGCGCAATCGCCTTCCAGATCTTGTGCACCTCATCCGGTGGAAGGGGTATCTATTAGATTGTAAGCCGCTGTAACCTAAGGTAGAAACTGCTCGGAGGACAAGAGAACCAACCATATTCGGATAGGACCACATAAACGAAAATGACGTCGTCCCCGGCAACCGACCAACATGATACACGCCACTCGGTACCACAAAGATCGTATCGGCAATTAACAGCGTCCGTAATGACTTCCACCACAACACCGAACTCCCAGGGAAATGCCCACCCGTTTTCACCGCCACTACATCACCCGCATCGTCCCCAGGACCCAGCGGGAGACGCAGCTCCGAACCCTCCCAGAAGTCCTGTCGAGGACCCTTGCGCATCACCCACTCTGCGTCCTCAGCGGAGAGGTAGACGGGACAATTGAAAGTGTCAGCCCAATGCAAGTTCGTCGCGTAGTAATGCGGATGCGAAATGACGATGGCGGCTATGCCGCCCAACTTGTTAATTTGCGCAATGGTTTCGTCATCCAGGTAGGTGAGACAGTCCCAGAGGACATTGCCGTAAGGGGTCCGACAGAGAAAGGCACGCTGGCCGATGGCGAGCCTGGGGACGGTGCGGATGGTGATCAGATGGTCAGGGTGGGATCCCATCGGCGTGAATTCATTATGGTAGGCGCCGGAGGATTGGAGCTTGCGCAGTGTGGTCCATGATTGTCTGGGAATGGGGTTAGTAGGTCTGCTTGGACGGTGGATGAAGTATATAACTACCCGGTAGGAGGGATGTATTGCCGAGGATCGTCGCAGATTTTACATGATGAGGGGGAGGGAGCCGAGTGTTGCACGCCACAGGCTGTGCAGATGGGTAGATCTAAAGGGTCAGTCATGGTGAGGAAGAGATGTGATGATGAGATTGATGAATACGAAGGTTGTCTTGAATATATACAGAGATTATCATGTGCTCCACTTGGACTTCCCCGCATTGGCGGAGTAAAGTTAATAATCACATACTCTCTCTTTGATCGCGCCCGCGGCCGTGGGGCTCTGCTTACCCAAGATGAGTACTGTTTAGTTATAGTTTGTCTGCCCCCGTTGTCAGCAAGGCGGAAGCGCGACGTCTCCGAGGGGAGATCACTTTTTGCATCTCCCAAGGAGGACGAAACTAACATTCTACACCAGTTCGGATACTACAAAATAGCAATCCTAGTTCTTCTCTCGTCTTGATGCCAGTCGTCCTTGGGTTCAAATGGTCGTTGTGCACTATCTCGGGTTAAACTCTTCACTCTGCCATGTGGTGAGAAGGAGGGCCGGCCACATGCAGTCTTAACGTTTTTGCATTCCCGTCCTGATCCACAGTGGGAATGATAAAATGTGACCACATCGTATTCTGTTGACAAATTGTCAGATAGTATCAAGAACTATCCCGATCCCGCCGAGGACGCAGAGGATGCAAAGACGAAGGCTGGACTGGACAAGTACTTAACAAAAAGTTCGAACCTCCTTTACGAACTCTTCCATTTGACCGATACAAATAAAGTGACTGCTGATCAAACATGTATGGATCGGACATCTTTACCGACTGACTGTCATGACCAATATTTGGATGTAGATAAATGGTGGAAATTATCAGGATGTTCCTCGATGATACAAAATGATAACCTACGAACCTAGCCCCCAATAACCCCGTGTCTTGGGTTTTCTTCTGTACTGCATGCTGGTTCTTTGAGAACGCTCCAAAAGAAAAGACGTAGAGTGAGATTTTTATTCCAGGGAGTGACATAGTTATAGACCAAGTATGCCTAATAAATAGGTTCTTGTTTGTATTTGGCAGTCGAAGTTTCTGTATTCCAAATCGAAGTATACCTAACTATGACTATAGATTCTTCTCTTTATTATTAATACCAGTACTAGCAATAAATGTAGAACCCGACTATTTTCACACCCTTTATAGTCTTCCTGATGAGAAACGACCACTCTAGTTCAGACAATGCGTGCTAAAGGTTCAACTGCCTAGTTAGTACCGGTAGTACATGAACTACCTTAATCACACAGATTAGTGGCAAGCCTCAGTTGGCTAAACCGCTTCCAGTTATGGAGTATCTATGCGCCACTGAACTACAAATATGACGTCATCGGATTCCTACCCATCTGATGGTTTTTCCGCCCCGAGCTGCCTTACTGCCTCAGCACGTGCGGAATGGCGCAAGACAAGGGACCAACACCAACAACCCAACCATCCTGTTTGTTCATCTTCTGTGTAGAATTCAAGCGAACTCCGCATGGATGATCCTCTCACGGTCCATGAACGGGGAGATGCCACCGCCCAAGCTCAGCTCCCTGGGACGGAAAACATTCACAATCGAGACGGTCTGGATGCCAATGCCGACACGCCGCTCATAGGCAGTGCTGTCCGCACAGCGGGTCGGAAACGCTACAGAGAAGTATTCTCTTGCGTCTCGCAGCATCTCGTCACGTACTCCAAGTTTATCGGACCGGGGTTTCTCATCGCGGTCGCGTATATCGATCCGGGGAACTATGCCACCGACGTTGCGGCGGGGTCGGAGACCCGGTTTGCCCTCCTGTTTATTATCTTTGCGTCCAACTTGATTGCCATTTTGTTCCAATCCCTCTGTATCAAATTGGGGATCGTTACCGGACGGGACCTGGCGCAGAACTGTAGAGCCCATCTGCCTCGATGGATGACCCTTCTTCTCTACGGGGCTGCGGAAACGGCAATCATTGCGACGGATATCTCGGAGGTAAGATTCAACCTTGAAACTTTTGGGGATTCACCGAAATGAACTGTGCTGACAGGAGGGATAATCATTAAAAAAGAAATAGGTTATTGGATCGGCAATCTCACTGAAATTGCTCTTCAATATCCCCTTGGTAGCGGGATGTGCCATCACCTTGGTGGACACCCTCTTTATTCTGATGTTTTACCGTCCCTATGGCTCCATGATGGAACTCCGTGCTTTCGAGGGGTTTGTGACCCTGCTGGTCTTGGGGGTGACTGCCTGTTTTTGCGTGGAACTCTCCTTCATCCGGGACACCAGCGTGGGTGAAGTTCTTCGGGGGTATCTACCCTCGGCGACGATTTTCCGGGGGAATGCGTATGTGCCTCGACGACTGATTCGAAACGTGTTCCCATTCCCGTTCCCGTATTAACGTACTGTAGGATCTACCTCAGCTGTGGGATTGTCGGCGCCACGGTCATGCCCCATTCGCTGTTCCTGGGGAGTGGACTGGTTCAGGCTCGGTTGAAAGAATTCGATCTGGATCAGGGGTATGCGGAAATCGAAGGTCATGGGAATAGAGCAACAGCCGGGAACAGCCATACGGACGAGAACCGTGACGGGGACAAAACTGAGTACCACCCAACGATTGCGGCGATCCGAGGCTGTATGAAGTATTCCATCGTCGAGCTATCCGTGTCCCTAGTGACGTTTGCCACGTTCGTCAACAGCGCCATCCTGATCGTGTCCGGGGCCTCCCTGTATGGGAACCCCGAGGCGGGCGATGCGGATCTCTTTGGAATCCACGATCTCCTCTCGCAGACCATCTCCCCGGCCGCCGGCACGGTGTTTGCCCTGGCGCTGCTCTTCTCCGGCCTTTCGGCAGGGGTGATCGGGACGATCGCCGGGCAGATGGTGAGCGAGGGCATGTTGGATTGGAAGATGTCTCCCTGGGTCCGACGGCTGATCACGCGGTCCATCAGCATCGTGCCCAGTGTGGTGATCGCGGCGGCCGTGGGACGCGATGGTCTCGATGCCGCTCTAACAGCCAGCCAGGTGGTGTTGAGCATCCTCCTCCCGGTGGTGACGGCACCGTTGATCTACTTCACCAGTCGGGACCAGTACATGACGGTGCGGGGACGACTGAATGGACCGGACGCACCGATGGTGACCATTAAGATGACCAATAGCTGGTTGACTCTTTGTATGTCTGTTTTAGCCTGGTGGCTGCTGACTGTTCTGAATATAGCTGCGTTGGTATTTATTAGTCTGGGAAAGGTATAAATCATCGGAATTCCTGATAGATAGATATGAGGAGATTAGGTATATAACAGGAATCAATAGCCATTTTGTATTTCACCAATAGATATGAATTCGTCATGATTTTATGTTCTGTACAGGGTGTCAGAATACTCAAGAGCAACACAGACAAAGACAGAAGTCAAGAAGAACCAAAAAGCATTCTGAAGACATCCATCCATTCCCAAAAAGAGTAATTGAACAACACTGCCCCCGATATACGATTTCGACCATTATCAATTGCGGTCATAGTATCCCGCAGTCTCTCCAGAAGAGCAACAGCAGAATTCGACGCTGACAATCGAGGGGCGATATTTATCATGAGCGAATTGAAATTGACTTTGAAATCCCAGAGTAAGACAGCCGGGGGGAGGTTCCCTGCTCTAACGCCTCCCATCGGAAAATCAGACCATTGATCAGGGTCTAGATGTCATTGGACAGGATAATGATGACCGAGATCAGCGACTACAGGTCCTTCTCGCCAATATCATTGTCATTGTCTAGAATGGCCCATCGGGCGTTGTTCATACTATTGGGGACATTGCTCCAGGCCCTCGACACCGTGTAATAGGAATTGGGATCCGTCGGGCTGAAGCTGGGCACCGTAGTATCAGTGTCAGTGATATTTTTATCAATATAAGTTAACGCCTACACTAGCGAGACTCGTGGAATCGGTGTTTGTGCCAGGACATTACGATCAATCTCCACCAACGAGCCCGCCTCATACAGAAAACCCAACGGCGTAAGGGAATCCCTAGCCACGGGAACCTTCCCCGACATCACGCTGGTCTGGTCATTGAAGTACTGTTCAAAATATGACGTCGATCTGGTGATGTTTAGTCCCTCCGGGACGACGAGGGATTTCCTGGCAGTGGCTCACGGATCCTACGGAGGAACAAATCCACGTAGCTTCGCTCTTGGTGCAATAAATCATTGACTCGGTAGAATGTTCAATTTCGGACCCGGTCAAAGCATCAGTGGATGAGGACTAATGAAAGATGTCATGAGGATTTAAGGTAGCATAAAGAGATAGAGATTAGTGGCAGGGAAAATAAGCAGTGATGCTACTTAGATGCTTACCGGGAAGAAAACACCATCAAACTGAGCTTGGCTAAGACGACTATAGATGGACTGCGCTACCGCAGCCGGTTGGTTCCCCGATGCGAATTTAGTCATTTCTCCCACGCAACCCTGATGGGTGACAACTTGCAGATGGGTAAACTTCTTCCTGTTCTCCTTGATTTACTCATGGACCCCGTTCGTCGACCATTCAGCCTGCCTCTGGATGTGATTGTGGAACACGAGTCCGACTTTGGACCAAAAGAATTCTCGTAGCTGGCAGTCATTCAGGACTATCAGTTTGTTAGAATCAAGGAAAGTGCTGATAGAGGCATAGTCATAACTTGTTATCTGAAATGGCTCACCTAACTCCTAGCACAACGAAATATCATCGAAACTTTGGTACTTGTGCCCTTTCTGGGCGCATGAAAGTACAACTGATCGAGGTAATCGAGGACCTCCAGAGCACACTGGTAGGGGTCTATTGCCATTCGTTCTAGCGCTGTTTTCGGGCCGGCATTCGGGACAAAATCCTTGTAGCTGAGGTCCAGCTCTGGGCTAGCAACGCGGTGATTAATGGGATGCCTCTCGACCGGCATAAGTTTGAAGAAGAATCCATTTGGGCCGGAGGGTGCTGGTCATGAGGGTCAAAGGTGCAGACCTCGACAAAGTCAAATGGGAGGTTCTCGAGGACAGTATACTGACCGGTGGCATCAGTTAGTTGCTTAGTAGGCCCCAACTTTTGCTTGAAATCTGCCCTGAGAATTTCCTCGTTTGGGTAACACTGAAGATCAGAAGTCGACATCATGAAACTTTTGTGTAGCAAACGTTAATTCGAGTACAGGGAGACTGGGGTGCTGGAAACATTAAGATAAACACGGGAGGAAAGTTGTTGGATGAGTTGAATGAGATAAAAATGATAATTACTACCTTTCACTTCTGGAGGCCTCATATCAGCATTTTCCCATTTCATAAGGTCTTTTACACATGATGGGCGAATTACTTTTAATGCAAGTGATTAGGAAATGAATAAATAGACATGTGTGAATGCGAGATTACGACCAAGAGCCATAGTGAGTATCTTATTTTGTGCCGGACAACTATAAGTCTCGTCAACGCCGGTAAAACCATGTGCAGAGGAGAAGGGAATCACTATGTGGACATTGAATTGGATACATGGTATGCAAAGAAAAGGACAGGCCAGAACAGAAACAACCCGAGTTTACAGCTCTTCCATCGCTCGGTTCGATTTCATGGATATAAAGCAGTTCTCATAAAAACACGCAGGTTGCTGGTCATAACCTGTTGACACCAAAACACTTCGTTAAGTCATTAAGAAAAGAAAAGGAAGAGGAAAAAGGCCAGACAGGCGTATTACTAGACATGCTGGTCGTCAACCTGGTCCGGACTTGCCCGGTAGTAACTTTTCTTTTGCCGTCCAGGGCTGTTTGGACCGCCCGAAGTCAGAGGACGTGGTCCTGTCGGTTTACGGGGAGGTGGTGTGTTGCGTGGGGATGAGCGCATCGCAGAGCTCTAGAAGAAATAGATGGTCATATTAGCGCCTGAAATGCATCATACGGAGAAGGGTGGGGATGCTTACCCGAGAAGCAACGCGATCCGCATACGATCTCTCATCCCCCTTGGATTTAGGGGGCCGTTCGGGGACCAGTGGACCTTCGTCCTTAACCTTCGGAGGCCGTGGAGGACCTGCAGTGCGAGAGCTGCTCTCCGAGTATCCAGCGTCGGAAATGGGAGATAGATGACCACCGCCGCTATATCGTCGATTGGGATTGGTACCCGGCAGGCTGGGATTGGAGCCCCACTGTTCTGCTGGCGCCGGCATGCCGTAGGTCTGTGCCTGCGATTCGAGGTGAGATTGAAATCGCCCGGTAGGGCCCTGGCGCGGTTGAGGGTGTTGAAGATCAAGGCTGTCTCGATGGGCCCGATATTTCGGTGCCTCGGAGACTTGGGACGGTACCAAGGGCGATGGCGGGCGACTCTCTTGTCGCTGATCGTCCAGGGTGTAGTTCGACCGCAGTCGGTCATCACCTTGGGGGTCGTAGTAGTCACCGGTCCTGTACGGCCCATTGGCGACGTCGGATCCTGAGCGTGACGCATCAAAAGACGCACGATCTCTGCGTGGGGGCTGCATACTGTTTCGGATGTTGTCTCCCACAGACGATGCCGTGGTCTTAGACCAGCGGGAGATCTTGGGGAAGAATGAAGAGCTGCTTGATTTGTGCTTTCGTGCTTTCTCGCTTGTCTTCGGAGTGGTCTCGTTGCTCAAGGCGCCGGAAGCCACTGGAACCCGGGGAGGCGTTGAGACAGGTGCAGACCCGCCTCTTTCCTGTCGATTATTCGAATTCTCCATCAAGTGCAGATGCGGGCTCAAAAATTCACCGCGCTCATGGTCATCCAATTCCTCATCGGCCTCTGGAACAGTGCTGACACGCTGTCCCGGCTCCCTCCTCAGGCCATTGCCTCGTGGTTCTTGTACCGGACGGGCAAAGGTCGAGAGATATCCGGAATGGTTCTCAGAAGAAGTCCCCGCTTGGCCCTCGGGTTCGTAGCCATCGGGGTCCACGCTGGCAGCCCGATTGCTGCTGCGGACGTACCGGTCATCTTGGTTAGCGCGCAGGGTTTCCATCTCCTCGAGCAGCTGTTCCAGCATCTCCTCAATTTTGGACAAATCGTTAGAGGACTTAAGGCTGAGGCCCTTCAGTGCGCGCTTAAAAACATTCTTCCGCTTTGAGCGCAGATCTTCTTCATCTGTTGTGGCGTGACGATTACCGCGGGCTCCGCTGGCTGGTAGTGGACGAGGCCCTCCCAGGGCCTTGTGCGTGCGCTCATGCTGTCGGTCGCTAGACTCCATGAGCATCTCATCCTGCTGGGCAATGAACTTCTTCATTTCTTCAAATGAATTCCGCATTTCGGCTGCACTTCGAACCAGTGTCACTAGGATCTCCGTGTCTCGAGCATTTCGTTGGGCATCACGAACAGTAAGCTGCACAGAAGTCAGTATGATCACGCCTTATTCCTTGCGAAACATCATTTTGGACTTACATGATCCATGAGGGCGACAATATCTTTGGACTGGATCCGCTCGATGCCTCGACCAGTTGCACTATCATATAAGGGCGAACCGACTCCATGGGAGTAGCCGCTAAGTTGGCGCTGGTGAGAAGGATTGAAATCATCATCCGCACCGATAGGGCTATCAAAAAGACCCATGCCATTGGCGTCGGTTCCGCCAAATCCTTTAGGCTCTGGGGTGTCCACACTCGGGGAGAGAGGGTTAGCAGCTGATACATAGCCTTCGTCTTTAGCGCCCGGCGGCGTGTCGAGCATATGTCCTCTCGCATACTGCTGATCAATGTAGCCATCAGGGCCATAATCTTTCATGTAATAGTCTTGGTTGTAGGTAGGCTGTTGCTCCAAGCCTAGGCCGGCGTTGCCAGCAGCAGCACCCGTATCGCCAAAAAGAGGTGATTGCCCGCCTCTGGATGGTGTCTGATCGTACGCCCAGCTACTCTCATGGGGAACTCCTCCGATCGGCCCTTGGATGATGGATGGATTGGTGTTGATCTCAGACTCAGATTCAGGGCTCCGGTCGACTTCAGGGCTGGCACTCTCATGCTGGTAGTCCTCCTCGGCGGGTCTATGTGTCGGCACCGTCTGGTCGTCTAGGGACTGCGTTACGCTTTGCGGGGGAGACGTTGCTCCCATACGCCTGGGGAAAGAAGTAGTATCCGGACTGGAGGCATCCTGGCGCTGTTTTAGTGGGCTTCCTTGACGGGACCCACGAGGCGACTGGACTGTTCTCTCCTTGGCCTTGGGGCTTGGGTTCTCAATTTGCCGTGAGAGGTTCGTCTGCGAGTGGTTTACTCCAGACTGGTTGGACTTCGTGTCTAGGACCGAAGGCTCAAGTAGAGAGGCCACAGCGGACTCTACAGCGAGTGGATGAACGAACTGAGGGTTGGCACCGAGGCCTGCAACGGGCTTTCCTTGCTTGACCTTGTCCATGAAATCGACTTGGCTGTCATCTGTATAACCCGTCATTCTTTTGGCAGTGGTACTGGTAGTCTCCGCTATTGAATGCTGGTACGCATCGTCGTTATCTCCCTCGTATTCTTCCGGCCACTGCCTGTTGCCGCCCGGAGACATCACCGGGGATTCCTCGTAGCCGAGTTCGGGGCCATCATAGCGTCGATGGAAAAGCTCGCTCTGACTGGCAATGCTAATGCCTTCTAGTCGTGTCGACCTCGCAAGATTAGTGCTTGGAGCGGATGAAAGGGAGTCGATCGACAAACGCTGTTCTAATCCTCTTTCGTCGACCGAGTCGGCCTGGCCGTTATGGTGAGTGGAGTCTAGCTGGATGTGAGACTCACTCTGATTGCTCGCAACGCTCTGGATCGGACTGAGGGTTCGTCGACGATCGTTAAAATCAGGAGCACGGCGCCCGGAATGGACGTCTAATAGGTTCGCCGCAGCCGCAGCGGCAATGGCTCCAGCAGCGGCATCCCCTACTGGGGAATAACCCTGTTCGTGGTCGCCGTTTTCCGACGCGCTGTGGATCGACAGATCATGACTGGATAGGTTGCTGTGCTTGAGCTCATACCGCGAGTCCAAGGAAGTACGGACCGGGGTCTGGGCAGTGGGAGAAACAGTCTGCATATAGTCCTGGTCTACATATTCTTTGTGAGGTGTTGTGGGTTCCACTGTCTGTTCGGAGAGCAACGAAACTCGCGTCATTTCAGATTCAATCGCGCTGCGTAGCGGCATGGGCGCCACGTTGTGTTTTTGGAAAACCAGCTCCGTTTCATTGACACTCCCGGTGCGACTCCGGGTGCCACTCGGCCTCCGAAATTCATTCTTGTCGATACTAGATCGGGAGTCGTGGTGCTTGAGGGCGGCCGCCGTCAAGGCGTTTCCCACTCGGCCAGCCTTTTCGGCGTCTCGCAATCCCTTGCTCCTCTGACGCCGCAGTTTTTCCTGTTCAGTCAGCTCCGGACGAAGCCCCCATTTGACGTAGCTTGCATCGGATGTCATTTCGCTGTCTTTACTGGCCCTGCGCTCCTTCTGTGACGGAGCCGACTCACCCGAAAGGACAATACCTTCGTCTTGGCTATCCTTATTAAGGACAACCTTTGGTTTCCTGACGTCCGGGGCACTGGCATGTTTCGACAGCCGCCTGCCCAATTCATCCCGAGATGGAGAGCTCGCAGGTGAGTACGATGAGCCCATGTCACGTTCGAACTTGGAGGTATTGGACATCACCTTCTGATCTTTTTTAAGCTCTTTCAGCTCCGGCAGGATCAACCTCCGAATCGCATCCTCGACAGTCTCGAGGAGCTTGGGGTTGTTAATGGACGATTTGGAAGTGCCAGACTTGAAGGAGTACTGGTCGCCGGATCGACGATGTGAGGACAGCGCCGAGGCGCTCAGAAGGCTAGATTCGGGACTCATGGTGTCGTCGTCGCCGCGATATGCAGCCAGCCGGCGTCGAGGGGACTTGGGATCTGTCTCCTGGAAATCGTCGATGTCTCGGCTGCTTTGCGCCCGGTGGCCTTTGCTGGTGGAGGGCTCACGCGGGTCGTTGCTGAGTTTCTCTGCAACCCGCTGTGCGATACGCTCAGTGCTCAAGCTGCGACTTCTCTGCCGAGTCGGGGTTTTCAGATATACCTTGGCGTCGGGGTTCCGCTCTCGCTCTAAGCTCTGACTACGTTTCCGCCGTGGACCAGAAGATGGGGCCTCTAGCATGCTATCCGCGGGCATCGACGAGATATCCGAGGTGGGGTGGATATACCTGTCGCGAGAGACACTGGAAAGCTCGCTGGCCTGGTCACGATTCACGAGCTCGATCTCGACGGGGGAACGACCCGGGGGATGCTGGTCATCGGTCGCTGAGTTGGAGCTCACACTGTACTCATCAACGGCGTACTCCTTCTGCGACTTGTGCTTGGACGGTGAGCTGAGGGAGATGCGGCGCGAGTAGGCGGGTTTCCGGCCGCTGCTGGATTCGGTGATCTGGACGTGGTCCTGCTGATCTTTCAACTTTCGGGCCGACGAAGGAGTCACTCGGACTCGGACACTAGGCCGGGAGACCAGGGAGCCAGAACCCTTCCCGCCCTCGAAGTACTCGATGAGCAGGGAGGTCTGGGAGTGGTGTGACGAGCGGGACAGTTTGGAATCGTCCCCGCGGGCCCGGTGTTTGCGGTGGGTGGGGATAGTAACGGGACTCCCGTCGTCTGGAATCGAGTACGACGTCTTGTCTGTGCGTCGAGATACGTCAGTTGCCAAATCAGTGCCTGTTGTACTGTCGCCAGTGGCGGTGTCGACAATGGATTCAGTGGGAGCGGGCAAGATCGGTCTGCGCGTATCGACGCCCATGACGGAGGAATGAACGGCCTTTCAGAATATCATAGTCCGCAGATTTATTCTCCGTTTGTCTTCTTCTTCTTTTTTTTTTTTTTTTTTTTTTTTGTGTGTTTATGTGTCTCTTTGACCTGACCTCCTTTTTCCCCTTATTTTTTTTTTTTTTGGTGGACTTCTCAGGGGAAACTGAAAGTGGGCAAGGGAATTGAGATTGAACAACCAGCGTCTGGAATGGAATCCAGGCTGCTATCAGATGGAAAGGTCACTACCGATCGGACAATCGATATGCAGCAGTAGGTACTCGTGGGTCGAGAGATTTGATATCACATGGGGAGAAAGAAAGGAAAGGTTTAAGCGTACCGTCGTTGTCCGATCGCAGGAGATAAAAAGGGCTATGGGAAGGAGATGAAGAACCAAAAAGGGGCTAAAAAAAAAAAAAAAATAAAGGTCGAGAAAAAGGCGAGATGAAGTGGACAAAGGTGAATGCAGAGCAAGCTCAGCCGTTGATCCCTCACTTGCTGTGATGTGAGATCGTGGGAGGAGACAATAATAAGAATCGAAGTAGTTGTGACGGTAGACTTATCGAGGACTGGTGCAATCGACGCCTAACTGAGCAGTCCGATGAAGACGATGGGCGAGAGAAGGTGTGGGATGAATCAATTGGGACAATTCACCGGATGCCTAACAACATGCGACGCCGCTAGACGGGTTAGTTGAATGATGAGAATGAATCATAGAGAGGAAGATAGTTGGTAGAGGACCGAGGAGTAGACAGAGACTTAGGAATAAAAATAAAATAATAAAATAGATAATAGAAATAAAATAAAATTCAAGATAAATGCAAGAGAAGAAAAGAAAGCGATGGGGGCTTTACGGAGTCCGGGACGAAAAAGACGAAGGCTGGAGATGAGAGAGAGATGCGCTGGTCACTTTTAGCGGCGACAACAAACGCAGCCTGTTGTAAAATGAGTTCCCAGCCATGGATTACTTATTTTTATTCATTTCATTCGGACGATCCAGATAATATAATATTATTCTCGTCTTTACTTTATGCCATCCAGATCATTCCAGGTTTATTTAAGGCTCCAATTCCCATCCCCCACGTCCTTTGCGACATCATCAAACGCCATGCAAGGTGGCCAGAGTCCATTGATCCGAGGAGAGAACATCCCATCTTAATGAGGGAAACACTCAGAGTATACAGAGTACGCTATATAGAGGATTATCATCTCATATTCTTCCCGTTGCCCTTGATGGCACAACACCAGGGAGATCGGAGGTATTTATATAGACTCTCCCAGTAACCTGAATTGCGACCTGTATCTCTGTCAAGAGAGTGCCAGGTAATAATAAGGTCTAGGTCCAGTCCGGTGTCTCCCGTCGTCTCCCAAAATGGTCTACATACAACGACATAGACAACATACAGACTACTCTGTACTCAGTACGGAGTACACCATCCTTCTGGAGTACGGGATACTATGATCTGAATCCCACGGTGGACCTAACCAACGAATCTCACTACCAGCTAACTAGGTGCATTGGTCTCCCGGACGACCGATCACCACCTTTCCCATTCGTCTCCATTGGTTCTGCATCTGCCAACTCATCACATCTATCCTTCCACCAGCGCCGGCCTCATGCATTGATTGGTAGGACAATCTCCCGATGGTGACGGAATCACACCCTGATGGTTGACTGTCTGTACCGAAGCAAGTAGTACTTCGTACCTCCGGAGTACGGATAGGAAGATCTCAACTAGTAAGGACAGGCTAGTATAGTGTCTCTGGTGGATCCCCAGCCACCGAGACGGTGGCTGGTCCTTGCGCGGGAAACCCAGATAAGATGGGTTTGGAATTGGATTCGACTACAGCCTTCGACTAGTGATTTCTAGCAAGTGATGGGATTGGACTATTGAATATGGGTGTCCATACGGAGTCCTATACGGAGTATGCAGTCGGGGTAATCACAGCCATTCCTTTCCTTACTCAAGGATGTACCTACTCTAGTGCCTTACTTGCATTTGAAGACCAAAAATTCGTATTTGTTGGTTTTTCTTCCCGTTGCCATGTTTGGTCCTACTCGTGTACTCCGTTCCTCATCTTTTCGCTTTTCTTTTATTATTACTTGCAAATGGGTAGGGCTATTATATCTTTGACCAACCGGGTCTTAACCATGGATGGACTCTTCCAAAGGGGCAAGTCCTCGCTGTGAAGGTTCTCCCTTTCTTTCTTTCTATCATGGTCTCCCTTACGTCTGGAATCTGCAGGCCGCTCGACTGAGACGTTCAGTGTCACTGTGAAACCACCGATCGGGGTTCATGGATGGATGAATGGATGGCTTCTGTGTTACTGCTTACAGGTCGAGATAACGCAATTGACGTTGGAAAAATAAATAGAATAGATAGAACTTTTCTAAATTCTAATGCAAAGGGTAAAGAACACATGACACGGAGGATGCAGACGAAAGCACAAGTTATATCCACAGGCTGAAAACTCAAACTCCGGAACTCAGGGCAATCGACCAAAATTATACAAATAGACCGACATGCTGCTATTGCTGCTGTGGTGGACCGGCGAGGAAATCAATCATCCTCGTGTTTCCGCTTGAACTTCAATCCTTTGTTATTGGGTTGGCTGCCGTAGTTTCGACGGCCTTGCTGTTGCTGTTTCTTGTCCCGACTGAGGCTGGAGCCTAGTTGGATGTCGATGCGTGGAGGGGTGGAGAACCCGAATCCCTTCGCCACCTTGACCAGGTCGATTTTGTGCACGTCGAAGACGGACCGGAGTGAGTGTGAGGCATACGCCTGGAGGTACGAGCGGTAGCCATCCTTGGCAGACTGATAGAGAGGGTCCGTTAGCGTTGTCCCTATCCTTGGGATGTTCCTACCGCTCAAGATAGACAAGAGCAGAGACTTACCCTGTTCAAATAGTAGTTCTGCTCAATCAGCTTCTCAAGCTGAGACTGCACATTGACGATCTTGTTGCTTGGGAAATCGAACTCCACCACGGGCACTCGCGCTTCCTTCAGGTGCTTCAGGAACCCGACTTCGGACGGCTGCAAGAACATCAAACTGCGACCCTTTCCGTCCTTACCACGGGCTGTACGACCAACCCGGTGGATGTAATCTCTGGTATCATCTGGTGGGTCATACTGGATAATCCAATCCACGGCGGGGATCTAATCAACTATCAGAAATCTCCTCTACAAAACAGCGGGAAGAATCAAAGTAGCGTAGACATACATCCAAGCCTCGGGCGGCAACGTCAGTGCAAATTAGGGTTCCCTGCTTCGCATTGCAGAATTCGAAGAATGTGTTGGTCCGTTTCTGCTGTTTCTGTTTTCCGTGTAGCTCGAGCACTGGGAGATCGATGTAGTTAAGTAGCTCTGCGTGGTATTTGACGCAGTTACAGCTGGAGAAAAAAACAATAATCTTCTTCTTCGCATTGCGCTTCAGGAAGGAAAAGAGCAACAAGAAGCGCTTGTCGGCTTCGCAGAGGACGTAGCCTTGCTCCAGCCCTTCAACGGTACTGTGCTCCTTGCGATGGTCCACGTTAATGTATAGAGGACCCGGTCTGAGCGATATCCGCGCCAAATCCTCCACCTTAGTGGTTTGAGTAGCGGAGAACAGCATTGTTTGCCTGTTATCATTCGGCAAGATCTTCACGATTTGGCGCATTTCATCTTCGAACCCGACTTCAAGGATGCGGTCTGCCTCGTCGATGACGAGAGTTTTGAGATTTTTGTAGACAAATCCTTGCGTATTTTGCAGATGATCAAGCAAACGTCCGGGCGTCGCAACAAGCAAATTGACTCCCTTGGCGAGCTTCTCTGCTTCGGCCCTTCGATTCGCACCTCCAATGACGATACCATAAGTTTGAGAACTAGGTTTAAGTCAGTTAAGACACCTAGAGAGGGTAGTTAATGGAGCACCTACTGGAACTGACAAAGTTCACGGGCCACCTGGAATATTTGCAGGGCCAACTCGCGGGTAGGAGATACAACGATGACACCGGTACCTATGGGCGACAGAAGATTAGTACTGCATAGACTAAGACCCACAAAAGGAAACAGCGAACTTACCGTTTCTTGGCTTGAAACGCAACGAGCTCAGCATCTCAATTGCGGGAGTCAAGAAAGACAGAGTCTTTCCTGAACCAGTCTTCGCAGCTCCAAGAACGTCCCGCCCGGCAAGCAATGGGGGAATAGTACGCTGCTGGATCTCGGTCATTGTCTCAAATCCCATTTCCTGAATGGCCTTGATGGTCTTTTCTGACAGATTCAGCTCTGTGAACTTCTGCGGCTCACCCTCTACCTGTGGCAGACGAACAGGGTCTGCGGAAGGAAGGTCTGAGGCATTGGCGGCCGGCGACTCGTTAGCGTCGCTATCCTCATCCTCAACAGTAGGGGCATCTGAACCCTCCTCTCTCTCCTTCTCATTATCACTGGACGACTTTTCCACTTTGCGCTTCTTCGAGGATCCGTCCTTCGCGGACTTTTTTGACTTCTTTGCGGAGACGGCGTCTTTCTTTACTGAAGAATCGGCCAGTGTTCCATTCTCGGCCGCTGGTGTCGGGGCCACTTCGTCATCTGCTGCTGTTACTGCGCGCGCACTACCTCCGTGCTTTCTCTTTCGCTTCTTTGAATCCGATTTTGCGGTGTCCATAGGAATCGGCATGTTCGTGGCCGGTTTGGTCTGAGGTTTTGCGAGAAACACTCGACGGCGGAAATTAGCGTAGAGAAATTAGTAGAGGGATAGAAATTCAGCTGCAGTAATTATTTCTGATGCTATTAAGATCTCTATTATAGATGGTGAGACACGAACGACTTCTCAAAGCATGGTAGAAAAACCTTTTTTTTTTCCCTTTTTATCGCTGTCGCTCTACCACAATTCAAAACCAAACACCGATTTTGCGGGAAGAAAATTATCGAAAAAAGCCATCACGTGCCGATAACCGCTGATAGGGCCGGGCGGTGAGCGAATCAACGTATACCCAAGGCAATATTCTTCTAACTTGGTAGGCAATGGTCGAATTCTGGATTTGGCTTGGTCGTTTGCTCTTATATAAGACAAGGACAGGGAGTAGTTATGTTCATACTATTAGATCTTGCACGAGATTCATCTTCATTTATAATCTATCTGTTTCATATAGTGGCAAACTACTAAGATTGGAATTTTACAAGTCGCTCGTCAAGAGTAATACATAGTAGGTAGGCCACAGGGTTACGGAGTTCTCATTTTCTAAAGCAGCATTCCTGGCAGCAGTTCTTCTCTACGCCAACGCTTACAGGTAACTATTATTTATACCATGCGTTGTCAGAAGGTAGTATCAATATACACTAGCTCTTTTTAGCCTAGGACTGACAGTTCTTCAGTGATTGTCCTCATCTGACCCCCCCTTGCTCACGTGCGACCGCGGTTCATTCTAAAAAGGGAACACACACTGGGGATTATGAACTTGGCATTGCACCCTTAGATGACGGGAGCAAGTTGGCGTGTTTTGTCCAAATTGCTGCCTGGGCACAAGTAAATCCAGAGTACAGAGAATAGGGGTAAAAATGTGAGTGTGATCTGAGCTGGGTATTCTGGAGGACCTTCATGGTTGATCACGATGTCCGACTGGAGGTATTCCCTATATCGCGGTACGGTGGACGATGACTTTGAAAAAGAGCAGTGAAATATTAAATCTATACAGAGTAAGGGCTAATGAGATGTCAGACGACATATGTCTGTCTGTCCTGAGTGCCACTAATGCATTTGTATGCCACGACTCTGGGCACAGGTCTGCACCCTCCTGACCAGTTCCTGCGTTGGAGCAAAGACCAATATGAGAAAAGAATGTTGTACGCAGTACTCCATAGTGTTGGGGAATATCTCCATAATCAAAACCCTTGAGTGTCACATTAGGGGAAGTCGAAGGCCATCAGATCCAAAGACACAAAGATGATAAAAATCGGAGTATGAAACAAATCCGTCGCAAGGCGAGCCCGCGCCAAGACCGCCTACTCTCTTAATAAGTTTGGTTCTGCACAGACCCCCAACGTGACAAAAATAGGACAATTTTGCTGCCCACGGTTGAACCGGTGGACTCTGCCCTGGTAAGGGATTATCTGTTTCGGGAATTTTCTTTTTCCTTTCTTCTTTCGAATATGGATGGTTTTTGTTAGTGGAACGGACGTTACCATTGAAATGACACCAAAATGCTTGTCCGTCGATGAAGGAATGATGATCCATGGGGGGGTCGACGTCAATGACGCGCATTCCAGCCAGGTCGATCACCTTCACATTTTTATTGATCAGGAATGGAGACCGTTGCGCGAGAGAGACACGACGGTTCGCATGTTCGCTAACTACTCTGTACTCCGCACTACATTGTATGATGAGAAACACTGGCAACAGTAATGATAGTGGCAGGGTAAAAGTGAGACCCTCCTGTCTCTCGGAGAATGTGTTAAATAGGGATCGCCTGAGAACTGGTCGGGGGGCTGTGCCGTCCCTGATATTAATTCATCTTTACTCAACCCTTCGGATAGACGGATATATCGCCGTGGGTCGACCGCCAGAGATTGTCTCTCAATGGTTTGTATTTCATAGTATACGGAGCACATAGATACGAGTACGATGATTCGATACATCGTAGACTCTTTAACATTCACTCAACTCAATACCCAAAAAAGGTCTGAATTTGTCGTGCTACAATCCAAATCCATCTTTGATGGCGTACGTCAAGGATACCATCCATACTTGGTGATCTCATGTCCTGTCGCCCAAGTATGTATGAACATTCATCCATATCTAATGCTGATCTAGATACTCTGTAGTTGATTGACTATCAAGTGAAGGTACCATTTCTGTATGTAAATATTTACGTACTACTCCATAGATAGGATGGGTGCTACCTCGTACGTACTCTTTATACAATAATCCTACCCAGAGATTATGGCCAACATGATCTGTACAATACACACTACGTGTTGCACCAAGAGATCTTGAGCTGCAAGACCATTTCGTGCAAGCGGTTATTAATAGTAGTTTGATAGGCAGAAGGATAAAATAACCTTGCGTATCAAGTCGGTGCGTCCTGTTTCTCCGAGATTGGGACGAGCAGATCTGGATGGAATGGCCTTTTCTCGAACCCAAAGGGGCCAAGTTCTTGCTGGGAAGAAAGATCCATTGTGTCCGTCTCTGTTATCGATTTTCTGTTGGACTCGTAGTGGATATGTTCCTGTGCAGTGACGTCGTGTCAATGTGAAGAGACTGGGCGTCTGGAGAGGGTACGCCACACACCAGTCAATCCAGTCGATCCAGCACAACACTATTACACTGTAGTTGCTAAAACCCAGTCTTCCTTCGGCGCCAAAAAAAAGTTTCACTTCTTGGCTGTCAATGGTGGTCTTGGGGACAAATCAGAGGCGGGAAGCCATGGACAGGAAGCAAAATCATCCACATTCGGGCCCAGATCCTACCCCCTGAGGACGCGCGTGCGTGGGATCTGAGGGGGAGTTCAGTCTTAGGCTCTTAGCACGAGAGAAAATCAATGACCTACTGGTTAGGGAATTCGAATGAGCCTTTATTTTTTTTTTTTTATTATTGTTAATTTATTTAATTTTTTTTTCTCATTTAACCTTGTCAACCTCTCAGCATCCTCCCGAATTTTCTGCAATTCTCCCCTTCGTAATTTCCAAATATTCTTGTTGAAGTACATCCAGGTACTGGTGACCTGAGTGTCTCGAACCGCTGGGTTGTTCATTATTACGCAGACTGTATGGACCTAGTTCCCTACCACTAACAATTCAATACCTTGCCAGTACCATACCCACCTGTCGTTTTCTGACCAGGGAACGACGTCCCAGTACGGTAAACACCAGTCGATACGTCGTTACTGCGAGATACATCTGCTGACTCAGCGCCAGGTGTTTCACCGCATTCCACTTCTTCCTCCCCCCAAATCAGCGAGACCCAGAGGGCCTTTCCCCTTCTCCTTGTTCCTCTCCCAGAAAGAATCCACGAAAGTAAGAAAGTCGTTAGAAGGAAAACGTTTCTTTCTTTCCTTTCTCTTTCCCTTCCACTCGTTCCCATCTCTCACCGCCAAAGCAGACCCTGTTTCCCCTTTGTCTGAGGGAGCGAGAACGCTTTTCTTCCCATTTTCTATAGGGTGACCCAGGATTCCCCCTCCCGTCCGCTTCCTAGTAGTTATCCCTTCCCTTCTTACTTTTGTCCGCCCTCTTCCTAGGCCATACTGTGTGTCGCCATCCCACTCGCTTTGCTTTGATCCAACTTGGACTGTCCTTCGACACATTCCCACCTTTCGACATTCTTTACGTGACTACTTTCAGTTCTCCAATCGCTCGTCTCCACTAGACTAATTTATCCTCGTCATTCGCCTTGAACGAACAATCGCCCTGCTTATTGACCTGTTGGAAATACATCAATGACGTTGTGAATTGCAACTTCGCTCTACCATTCTCCACTAATTTCTACGACCTTCTGGCCTCTCCAGATCTTCCCAGGGTTTCATTCTCACCTTGAGCCCCGACACGAGACCCATACCCAAGAGCCTTCCGCATCCGGCCGGTGTTAGATTGATACTCTGGAGTACCACCTTCCAACCCACCGCTGCCCGAATTTCCTTCAGCGGCGATATCTTTTTATTGACCAGTACCTTCGCCGTCGCCCTGTAGAGTTGACGCCGACAGACCATTCGCCAAAATGCGGCTAATATTGATCGTTAGCGCTTTTGTCGCTTTTCTAGCGGCACCCGTGGTGTCGGCGGAAAAGTATATCAAATCCAACGCCTTGAATATCTGCCAAGATAGCTCAAATTTTACGGCAACTTATTTCAGTGTCACTTTCACCCCCAACAACAGATCGCTGGCTTTTGGCTTCGATGGAATCGCCTCCATTTCCGGAAAGGTGACTGCTGAGCTGACCCTCAATGCCTACGGTATTGAGGCTTTTAAAAAGGAAATCGATCCTTGTAAAGAGAAACTGCAAGGTCTTTGCCCCATGAATGCAGGGCCTATCAAAGTTAAACGTGGCACCGTGGACGTTCCGAAAGATGTGGTCGACAAAATCCCCGGTGAGTAAACACGCAAATAGGCCAGTGTGGCATACCTTTTTCTTTTGACTGACGAAACCGCTAGGAATTGCGTATACTGTTCCTGACCTTGACGCCTCTGTCCGCATCTATATCAACTCTACTGAGACGGGCCAAAGCATTACATGTCTGGAGGCTAGTTTGTCCAACGGCAAAACGGTGTATCAAAAAGGAGTGGGTTGGTCCACGGCCGTCATCTCCGGCTTAGGCTTGGCTGCCTCTGCCGTCACATCGGGCCTCGGCCACTCGAATACAGCCGCCCATGTTGCCGCTAATGCCTTGTCTCTTTTCAGTTTTATGCAGTCTCAGGCTATAATTGGCATGACATCTGTCCACATGCCTCCAATCGTCGAATCGTGGACTCAAAATTTCCAATGGAGTATGGGTATTATTCATATTGGATTCCTCGAAAATATCTGTACCTGGTACCAAAGATCAACTGGAGGGATCCCAACGACACTTCTTTCGGAGCTCTCCACAACTTCAGTTCAAGTATTGAAACGCAGGTCTCTTAATGCCCCAGTCAACCTAGTTAGGAGCGTTTCGGAGCACTTGTTCAAACGGGACGGGGCAGCATCTGAGAAAGCTAACAGCAAGAGCATCACTGTCAGAGGTATTCAACGAGTTGGATTTAAAGCGGGCATTGAACAGTCGAATATTTTCCTGACCGGGCTAATCTTTTTTGTCGTTTTCGTCGCTCTGGTGATGATTTTCGTTGCCCTCTTCAAAGGGGTGTGTGAGCTCTTGGCAAAGAATGGGAGGATGAAGAGCGATAAATTCCAGGATTTCCGAAACGGATGGAAAATTGTCGCTCGCGGGATTCTTTTTCGACTAACATTGATCGGCTTCCCACAAATGTGCATCCTTTGTTTGTGGGAGTTTACCAGAAAGGACTCGGCTGCCGAGGTGGTTCTAGCTGTGATCATGATCCTGTCGATTGTTGCTGCCCTGAGTTGGGCTGCATTCAAGGTCATTCGCTTGGCGAAGCGGTCGGTTACCATGCACAAGAATCCGGCTTATATCCTCTACTCCGATCCAACATGCTTAAATAAATGGGGTTTCCTGTACGTGCAATATCGAGCTACGGCTTACTACTTCGTCGTACCCGTGCTCGGATATATCCTTGTTAAAGGCATGTTCATTGGTCTTAGCCAGCCGGCTCCTGTCGTCCAGACCATTGCTTTGGTCATTATTGAGGCTGCTATGTTGATTGCAGCCAGCGTTCTGCGACCATGGATGGATAAGAAAACCAATATTTACAACATCGCCAGCGCTGCCATTAATTTCCTCAACGTTATCTTCCTTCTATTTTTCTCCGATGTGTTCAATCAGCCTGGCATTGTAACTGGTGTCATGGGTGTTGTATTCTTTGTGATCAACGCGGTGTTTGCACTGATTCTCTTGATTATGGTTCTCGTCGCCTCTATATATGCCATTGTATCGAAGAATCCTGATACGCGCTACCAGCCCATGCGAGATGACCGTGGTTCTTTCATCAAATCGCAAACGCAGCTTACTACCGAATTGGATGCTCTGGGAGCTACTGCTCGTGGCGATATGAAAACTACTGCCTACAAGTCTAGCCCTTTCGATGACGACAATAGCTCCACCTCCTACTCCCACGGCAATGGTGCGAATGCTAGCCGTCAGAATCTAGATGCTAACGGTGCGTCGAACATTGCTCGGCAGCCTCATTCTCCCGTTGATCCTTCACTACCTCTTTTCCCCAGTGATACCTCAGACCCACGAGGACCGCCATCACCGGTCGCGCGAGGTTTAAGTTCATCTCCTTTCAATAACCCGAGTGCATATAGAGCGCAAAATTCGTCCAGCCCGTGGCAAAGAGGAGCTGGATACGACCATTAACACATTGCGTTGTTTGTGGTCTTCCCTGAGATGAAGTTATGGCTTAGCGTGGGAATGGGCTGAATATTTTGTGCCCACCTTGTTTCTCGTTCTTTTTTTGCTGTCTTACGCACGACGTGCTTTTTACTTGTGCGCGTCTTTGCTTTCTTTTTGACTACCCCTTTTCGTATACTGTGATATACCGAAAAGTACCATTATTTTACCCCTCATTGTCACCTTGTCAGGTTATTTTTCTCTTCAACCCTTCTTGTTCTTCATTTGGCGTTCTGATGCATAGGATCGGGAGATCGGGATTTGGATTTGCGGACTATGTGAACTATATACTTGATTGGGGTCGTCGTTCTTCGATCTGATGTCCCTGTGTATTATCAGTGATTTCGTGTACGTGCAGAGATCATAATGTTAGTAGTGCCTATGTTGGAGAACGCAGGCATTTCAGAACTTCTCAAATCTTCTCTAGTAGATATTGACTTTTTTTTTAAGATCCTTCTGGGAGCCATTGTAATCCATGATACAAGCTCTAATGCCTTATTGCATCTAGTTAAATATAACTTGCAAGTTTACATGTGACCATTAAGATCCTGTTGCTCATTTTGTTCCCATAATCTTTTTAATACCGAACCCACAGATACCACGCTGGAAAAGATATAAATGAGAGAAAAATTAAAACAAAAAAGAAAAAAAATCTAGATAGAAAGACTTGGTACAAACCACTAGGCAAAAAAAAGAAACAGCTGCAAATTTCACATACCAAAGGAAGGTAAAAATTTAAAAAACACTAAACAGGCCTTGAACTCAACGCGAGTCTCCCAAACCTGGAGGCGGACCAGGGAGACCTCCAGATCCAGCACCGGGGGGTGCATATCCGTCTGGTCCGGGCGGTCCACCCATCCCAGGACCAGAACCAGGGTTGTATCCCGCCGATGACTGGCCTGGGGGAGGCACGGGGGGGAACCCGGGGGCACCTGGAGGTGGTGTCTGGAAGTTGGGAGGGAAACCGCCTGGCGGGGGAGGGAAACCTTGACCTCCTGGAGGAGGCATGTTGGGAAGAGGAGGTAGGGGGAGGTTACCCGGGGGAGGGGCACCTGATGCTGCAGGGAATGGAGGAGGAAAAGGGAGGCCTCTACCTCCTGGGGCTGCTGAGTGGTTAGCTTTGTGTGTTTGGGGAGGGGGGAAGAGGAGGGATGGACACACGAGGAGGCATGCTGGGAGCACCGTTTGGTCCTCCTGGGGGAGGCATTCCAAATGGAAGAGGAGGCGGAGGGAATTGGCCTGGTCGACCTGGATATGATTAGTTATATCTGAATGACTTCGAGGGACATGTCAAAACATCTAAGCGGGAGGTGAACGCATACCGGGAAATCCAAACGGCGGAGGTAAAGCCCCCGGGGGTGCCATCGCAGGGTTCGGTACGGCTTGGCCTTCAGCGGCGTACGACGAGGTGATAGAGTCAATGACTGATTGGGCCTTTTCTTGACCGATTTCTGTAGTCTTGTTAGTTCGAGTACTCGACTGGGAACAGCGTGCTTGCGAGGACATACGCTGGTAATATTCTAACACGTTCCTCAGGTGGTTTCGTCCGGAGTTATGCGCCTTGCGCACACTCATAGAGTCATGCGTAAGATACACATCGCAGTAGTCGCCTGCAATTCAGACACAAGATCAGTAAGGCGTATATAGCTAGAGATAGATGTGGAAGATGTGACCCAGGATAGATACGGGGGCTCTTCCGAATGGATGTCCGTCACGGAATATAGGAACCTACAGAAGAGTGCTTCGGCAGTCAGCTTTTAGTCTCATTTAACCGAGGGGCACGGGGAACACATATATTTAGGCATCTTGAATTTTCACACCGTAGCTGCTCTAAGAACTTCAGTTCGGCGGCGCTCGAATGGCGCGGTGCGCGTGGAATGGGTGAGCTCAGATCGGGAATACTCGCGTCACAGATGTGCCTGATGCAGTCGTTCAAACAGCCTGGTTTTGCAACAAATATTTGAAATACAGGAGTTGCCGGGAATGCTCTGAGTAAAGAGTTGCATGAAGTTCTGGGAGCTGAAGTGGAGATCCGATAGATGGAGATGAGATATCTCAAGGCGGTGTGTGGTGACAAAAACAGTTTCTCCCTGAGACATCTAACATGGCGTGAGTAGACATATCAGACACATTTCAACAGCTCTCATCGGGCCAGTGAGAATATTCTAAAGGATTCAAGTGCATTGGTTGTAGAAATTTTACTTCCAAGCCCAAACTAGACTACAATAGACTTAGGCTTATCACTCTGCCCTCTGAATTGCGTGTCAGATCTCTAGCTTATATTCACTTTGGGTTGCTGCCGTAACATAAACCTGCGACGTAGCTGTATTGTAGCATGGAGATTATGCTATGTTACATATTTAAAAATGTTCGAGTGATATGTTGTGGATTGCCAACAAATGCACCAGTCTTGTTCTATACCTCTGGATAGAGTCTGTCCAAAGATGAGTATACTGTGAGTTATATTAGTTGGTTGATGTAGGATAGCCCAAGACGTGCAAGATTTCTTGACGGATGCTCTAGCTTTATATCACTTCACTGATACTGCGGATATCATGTTTGGTTGACATCCTTTGTAACATGTAAGTTTAATGTTAAAAGACGGGGCCATTCTAAGTGTATTCATTCATTTCCCCCGACGACCTTCAAGCATCGTGCACTAATTTTTGCTGGATGCAGTGAAATACAAGGTTTTTTATATTACTTTGGCTGTGTTAGGAATGGCTCTAGCTGTCTACGGACTATGTTTCCCTCAGTCGGTGGCACAGAGTGAGGACTCCTAGGATATAGTTGTCTTTGCTACTTGTTGCTAAGTGCGAGGATAGATCTGCAACGGTATACTCCGTAGGAATGGACCTTAAGACAGGGGGTTAGGAAGAGAAGGGAAAGAGAGCACTGGTGAGTGTGTGACAACAAGTGAAACAAACTGGACAAGCAGTCCAGCACAGGGGATTACTAGCCTGTAGAATCATGTAAGGTAGAATGGAGCTGAGCCTGAGCTGCTGCTTAATCCTGCTAAGTACTGATAGGATGCATCGCGGAAGAAAGAGGGCGAAGCTGAACATTTGCCTGTCAGTTGCCTCAGGAATAATTGGTTACTGATGTACGGAGAAGGTTAGAAGAAGTATAATCGGGGGCACGGTTCTCGTGGAAAGCTTTCTTCGTTCGGATATAGTTACGCCGTGACGCTGTAGCCCCCTGCCACATATGCTTGAGCCAGATGGGGACAGCAAGCAGGAAGAACAGGGTTGTTGATGATACACTGCAGGTGAAAAAGTCGAGGGGTCACAATGGCGGTGTTCGGTTGGGATAAATGGCTCATCCTCCTGCCGAATGTTCTTGATTCCTCGTTTCATTATGTAAAATCGGAATGATTCCTCGGAGAGACGAGCAGGGATATCCAGGCGGCAAGGGAGTGAGCTAGAACCGAGACAGGACCGACGGAAGCCGCAGGGACAGACGGTTGAAATTGGGTTCTGCCACAGGAATTCTTGCGCTCAGCTGTTCCGACGAACTGCAGGTGACCACCCATGAATGCCTGGGGCCAAAATCCGGGGAAGCAAGAGACGAGTCACGAGGCGCTGAGTCATCCGCCACTGGCCGGTTGGACCGGATCGGTGAAGCGGGCCAATCGCCCGTCATGTACGCCAGTGGGCCGCAATGGAGAGAGAAAAAATTTTCATGACCTCCTTAGTGGTCGGTTATGAGGGATTTCTCTGCTGGTGGTGGAACTGGCGTCATTTTCTCTCCAGTCCAGCTGCGACAAATGTCTGGGGGAAACCTACCCTTTTGTGGTTTAGTGCCACGTTTCTATGGGGCTGGAATTTTGATGGTGAGGCGTGGTCCACCTTATGCAACAATTCAGCACCAATAATGGTTGCTTCAGGACAGAGGAACGGTGAGAGATTTACTGGAGGGTCTCCTCAACTACCAGGTACCTACCTACTACTCTTTATGTACAGAGTATACGGAGAAAGGAAAGTCGAGCCAGATCTGCCCCACCGGGGAGGACAACATTGCTGTATGAGCCTGCAGGGTAATATGTACCGATGCTTCATTGGCAATGAAGGCCTGAAGTAGCGAACGGCAGGTCAGGAACCGGGCAGGAGGTACATGTATGTACCTATGACAGCAGACGACAAGCATTCCAGGCGGTACTCCGTACAAAGTACCGAGATTCATGAATCTACAGAGACAGGGGCCACCGATTCGTCCAGAAGCGATGATGCAATCGAACGTCTAGCTGTGTGAGGAACTTGCGGGGATTATTTTTATATACTTTTATTTCTATTTTTTTTTTTTTTTTTTTTTAATCTCTAGAGTATTTCCTTTTGCTTTCTAATGAATTCCCCTGGAGTAGGCACCAAGGGGAATAGCTAAATTCAAGAATCTTCTGGTATACCATACTCTGTACGTGTCAGCCAGCCGAGTTGACCGCAGGTTTTATCTCTTCCACGTCTCCAAAGCACACCATTGAAGGCTCTGTAAGGATCATCTCCTCGCCATACCACTCGTGACCAGCCAGCAATTTCCATTACTCCCAGAAAACTCACATTGAGACCTCCTGGCGCCGGATTGGCTCTCCGCCAAGTTTCTATTACGTTTCGCCCAGGGCTCCGTCATGTCAGATGATCTCTCAGGGCCCGAAAGCAGCAGGATGAGTGGGTCCATGATGGCCAATCATCAGGGAAAAAGCGAGCAGCAGCGTGCCTGAGTGGCTGCGACAACCGCCCAGCCCTAAAACATGGAAACATCAAATCTGGACTGGAAGATTTTACATAACCACGCCGTACCGCGCGCATAGGCATTTCGGCCATTTTGCTTACTCAGTTGGCATCGCAGTTTCCTCTTTTTATTCATTTTTATTCATTTCTTTTTGGGGTTGCTCCACTCGTCTCATCCACCGACTGGACTGGCAACACGCGTGACCCTTAGCCGGTTGGTGCCTGGGACCTCTTCCCCAGTCGATCCTACTATATAACACCGTCCCCGCCGCAATGTTTGGCTCCCCGTATAGTGGTCCTAATCTCCTGAATACCAGAAATTTCTTGCGATATACCCATACACCCTTGATACTGCTATTGTACGGCGTTTAATTCCGTCTTCTTTCTGGTTTCGCGCGTCTTTCTCTCTCGTCGTGACAGATATTCTATACTTCGAGATCCTCCCGTCGCTTAGACTAGTGTGTTATTCTATGCATTTTGCGTCATAGATCTCTCTCCTCTTTCTCAAGAGCATCCCATCTGTAATCATCACCATGCCGACATCCATCAACTACCGGGTCGTTGAACCACACCCGTCCGTCCCTCATAGCTCCCGTCCCGCTATCCATACTGCCCGCGGAGGTGCCGGCAATGTGATCAACTTGAAGAATACCAAGACCACCGATTCCCGAACAGCCACCGGGCCTGCATCGTTAACGCGCTTGGACTCCAATGTCCCCAGTACATTCAAATCCGGCCGCGGTGGTGCAGGAAACGTCCACAGCAGCACCGAGCGTGCCATTTTCAGCTTTGACGAGGAACTAGAACGAGATCTCCGCCGTGCGGCCCCCGTGTACCATGTCGGTCGCGGTGGTGCAGGCAATATGGTCTACAGTGACAGTTCCAGCGGCACCAGTCTGAGTCGCAAGTTCTCCGCTAGCAGTAATGCCACCTCAAGCAGTACCGGTTCAACCAGCTCAACTCGCGAGAGAGCCCTGCGCGGCTTGGAGAAAGGCTGGGGCAAGATCAGGGGAATGACATAGACATGCCTGCATTATTATTTTCTTTTACTTTGCCGGATGGATTGCCATTTTAATCCCATGCATGGCCAGCGTTTCAATGCATGAATTAACGACTTATGACCAACTAAAAAGTTCTTTATTCAACTTCTCGGTCTTCAACACCCTGTCTTGCCTTGCCTTACCTCTGCAGGTAAAGGATTGTCTGTCACGAATCGATTTTTTAATCACGTTATCTCTCTTCTCAATTTCGAAATATCCGACTTCGGTCCTGACCCGACAGGAAGTGCAACTCAACAGACTCTATCAATGGATTGCTCACTCCCTCGTTCACACATTTCATCCATCTATCTATTCTTATTCGATGGCCTTGTTTCGCCTCCGCTTTCGACGTCAATGTCGTCGACATGATACCCTGTTCGCCATGAATCCTCATTGGCACTTTGATTTTCTGCATCGTGTGTTCTCTTTTATATCCGGGATATCTTTCCTTTTTCGTCTGAATCCATCTTACCTTGTGTGTATGCTGGATTCTGGAATCGGCGATTCGGAGGATGTTTACTCTACCTTTTTATTTTTATCTTTTTTATTTATTATTACTTTGTATCTTCGTCTCCTGATACAGTACAGTAGCTGTGATCACTACCTTGTATGTTAGCTTGAAGTCTATCGTCTATCGACCGGAATGAAAGGAGAAGAACACGTTGGATGCCGTTCATTTTTTTTTTTAATTCGTAATGGGGCTTAATGGCTTCTATAGATCTTTTGAAAAGTATGAAAATGAATCATTTACACGTCTTACTCGTCCATCTATTCCTGAATTATTATTTACATTGGCTCGGTCAATCAGTCAGTCAATCAATCCATCCCGTCCTACCTGGACAGAAATAGCAAAAATGAGACAAAGAAAAGCAGCAACACAGAAGATGACAGAGTCACATCCTTAGTATGAGTAGAGCATGATGGCCCAACAATAGAGAGATATGATGCGATCGTGGCGGTCATGTAATGCCACGCTGATATGGGGGGGAAAAAAGGAAAAAATGAGAGAGGGGGTATCAAAAGCCGCTGCTCGATGGCCTGTAAAATCAACAGCTAGCGAGTATTCCGTTTTGGTCGAAGTTGTCGTGACATTCTCACCATGTCACCTAATTCTAGACTCATTCGATCAGGGACGTTGCTTCGTTTTCTTTTTTATTTTTAGTCGAAGCATGTCTATTTGTCGTACCCCACTGGTGTCGTCTTAGGCGAATTTCCGGTGGATAATTTCGGGATCTTCGTGCCATTCGTCTGCGCTAACCCACATCTACAGATCCATAGATTCAGCACGTTGATCCTCCATTGACGGGTGCACAGCTTACCTTGCGAAATGTGCTCAGTCCGGCGAGAATGCCTCCGCCGATCCAGGTGGTGTACTTTCGCTCAGCGGGGGCAGAGATTCGGATCTTCATGTCTTCCACGGCCAATCGCTTGATCTCGCGCATCAGTCGGTCCGGGAAATTCTTGCACAGGGTCGATCCTCCCGAGAGAACAATGTTGAGGTATAAGGACTTGCGTAGATCCAGGTCCGTCCGCGTGATGGCGTCCTGGACGATTTGGTGAACGCCGGGATATTCGAGGCCGATCAATTCCGGGTCGAAGAGGATTTCTGGAGCACGATAACGTTCTTGACCAATCTGAGAGGGACAGACGGCGGTGTTAGAGAAGACCTGGGCTGAGACGAGAGAACGTACCTTGATCTTATGGCCATCCGGCAATGCGTAGTCCACCTGTTTATTATCCGTTTTGTGGTAGCTGTTCGTCCAGTCCTTCTCTTCCCGCTTCGGGTCCAACGAGACATAGCAGACCTTCTCCTTGATCATGCGCACCACCTCCTTCTCGGCACTCGTGTGCAACACATGACCATTCTTCCGCAGCAGCAACTGCAGCTGCTCCGTGACATCTCGTCCCGCCACGTCGATCCTCCGGATGCTATTGGGGATGGCGAACCCTTCAAACACCGGGACCGCATGAGACACCCCATCCCCTGAATCCAGAACCACCCCGGTCGTTCGGCCGGACGCGTATAACGACAGCACTGCCTGGATGGACGTGTACAGGGCGGGAACGTTGAAGGTTTCGAACATGATCTGGGCCGCTGTGTCGCGGTTCCTGCGGGGATTGAGCGGCGGTTCAGTCAGGAGCACGGGGTGCTCTTCGGGCAGCGTTTTCAACTCGTTCTCGTAGACGTAGTGCCAGATCTTCTCCATGTCATCCCAGTCAGTCACGATTCCATGTTCCAGGGGGTATCTGATCTTCAGCAGTCCGCGCAATTCCTGAGCTCGTTGGCCGATGAAGACGTCACCTTCCAGACCGCCGGCCATGACCCGAGGGTGTTTGGGCCGACCAACAAACGATGGGAAGTAACATGAGGGAATTTCTTCTCCTGCGAATCCGGCGCGGATCGTCCCACTGCCATTATCGATGACGATGGGGGCATTGTGAAGGGTGGCCTCGGCCATTGCGCGGTAGGATGATGACTGAGAGGGGCGTGACGGGGCGATGTTTTGGGAGAGTCCCGATTGTTTGGGAGAGGAGAGGAGAGAGCCCCACGGTCGGGGGTTTGGGAATGAGACACGACAGGCCAAGAGGAGAAGGAATATCAACAGGTTGAGTCCTACTGCAATTGACAGCAGATTGAGCAGGAGGACGAGAGTAGATAGGTGAAGGTGAATGTCGCGTCGGGGAAATGCGTGGACAAAGTTGAAGTTGTTGGTCAACAAGGAGCTTGGGCCACTTTACATATACACCATACTCTACGAAAATATAGAAAATAGAATCACCCTCGACGAATAGAATATGTTGGTGAAATAAATATTACGACACTCATCTCCATTCTAATAGCAATAATAATATAGGCGAACTAATCCAAGAAGCCCATCTCATCCGACATGACCTGTTCCAGTGTCTGATGCTGTTCCTTTCCAGCACCACTCACTGGGGGCCAGCTCAATATGCGAGACCGGAGTGCCTCTGCTCTTTCGACAGCGGTAGAAACGTCCCTACAAAATCGAAGAAGATTAAAAAAGAAGAAGAAAGAAAGTATACTCGGGTATCAGGCATACTGAAATGAACTCGCAACGACATATCCTTGCGTCTGTAGCTCTCGCGCCAGCTCCTCTTGGTGATTATCCTTGAGAGTCGGATTGGGAACCACCACTAGTGGGACACCCAGTCGCAATGCACCTAGGATACTACCCGATCCTGGAGAATCTCATACATCAGCCTTTCGCCAGTGGCCAAGTCAAGTTCGTGGGAGAGGTCCAGGCCACACAAGTGGTTACCTGCATGACTGATGATTAATCCGCTACTCCGATTTTCCGCCGGATTCAACTGCGCCAGCCGCATCTCTTCGTCCAGGCCCTCGGCGTTGAAATCGAACCCGTCAATCTCCAAGCCGTGATGACTGGTACTCCCCGGCAAATGCTGGCGGAGAGATTCCTCGAAGAGACTTCGACCATCCTTTCCATACTGGACAAGCAAGTGCGTGTAGCCGAACTGATGCAGCGCTACTAGAAACGACTGGTCCAAAACGGCATGCAGGAGCTGATGGAACGAAGCCGTGGCTCCCACGGTGACGAAGCATAGCTTCGCGGGGTGGCTGGTGGCCATCACAGAAAACCGCCGTTAGGTCTGACAGGAAGGAAGCGCAAAGTCGACGTCAATCCGGGGCGGAAGATGAAGCACAAGACCAAGCATATTCGCTTGGCGGTGGCCGACTGGGTTAGCGAGCATTGTTGCGAGGATTGAAGAGGCGCGGTGTTGGGCATTCGAAAGGCGGTCGACCTGTCTTTCCCGATCGGGATTAGGGGTCGACGAAGTTCGCAGCCACAGAAAAACATCACTTCGGACTCATCCAGCAATCTCAACTTGATCCCTCCCCCACCGACGCCCTCGTCATGGCTCTAGCAGCTCGGTATCTGGGCCGTTCAGCCCTTTCAGTGGCCCGGAGATGTCCAATTGTTTTCCCCGTTCGGTCGTTTTCCGTCTCTCCGTCGAGTTTCCTGCCAGACCCTCACTCAGAAGATGTGCCGCCTATGCCGGAATACTCGCCGGACCTCCTCACGAAGGAGGAGCGGTCAATGTATGACATGATGTCTCCTGAAGAGCAGGCCGAATTTGATGCCGAGAACCGTCGTATGGTGGAAGAATTCAACGACCCGCAGAAGCGAGCGGCAAAGCTCGCCGAGATCGACAGGAGCGTGGCGGAACTGGACCGGGACGGCTTTCGATTCGAAGACGTACGGGAGAAGAGAGCCGGCTTCTGGGCTGATGGGGAGGAGGACGAATTCGGCATGGTCGAGGACGCCGATGACGAGTTCCGGGACGACGATATAACCTCCATGGCTCATGCGGAGCTTGAAGTGCATCGGGAGATTCGAGAGTATGCTCGGATCGCGGCCTGGGATATGCCATTGCTGAGCAGTAAGAACCCCCTCCTCAAGTTTCCTTTGAATTATACTAATCTGCGATCCCCAGAGCTGGCCAAACCGTTCACCCTTCCCCCCGAAACTCATATCCTTCGTTTCCGCTACACCTCCTACATGGGCGAGGAGCACCCTGCGGAGAGCAAGGTCGTCGTTGAAGTGAGCTCCAAGGACTTGACACCCAAGTACTTGTCTGAGGCACAGCGCCAGACGTTCCTCAAGCTCGTCGGCCCGCGGTACAATCCGGAGACTGACATTGTACGCATGTCCTGCGAGAAGTTCACCACCCCTGCACAGAACAAGCGGTACCTGGGTGATCTTGTCGAAACCTTGATCAAGGAGGCAAAGGAGGGCGATTCCTTCAGCGATATTCCCCTCGACCTCCGACATCATAAACCACAACGGAAGCTCCGCTTCCCGGAGTCGTGGAATATGACCGAGGAGCGCAAGAAGCAACTCGAGGCCCGACGCGCAGAGAGACGGCGTTCGGAGCAAGAGGGAAAGGATGTCGTCGACGGCAAGTCGGTCGTCGCGCAGGCCATCCAGAACTTACCCTCGTTGAACCCTGCATTGAACGCCAAGGCGACTCAGGAGCGAGAAAAGGTTGCCGCCAGAATCGCTGGTAAGCCGCAGAAGAGGCGAGTACGGTAAGGAGGAGGTGACGGTGACAGCCATAGGAGAGGGAGGAGGCATTGTATATTTGATTCTGTGTGCTTGCATGGGACGATGTTGTTGTTTTTCTTAATTTCCTTTTCTTTTTGACTCCAAAACATCGGGGCGGCGCAAATTTGCAAGGTCATATTAGATTTATGTATCTCAATGTATTATATTCCCACTACGCTTCATACATGTATATCTTGGATCGTCTCACATTCATACCAGGAACTAGTTCCTACAGATGCCTAATATACCTAGTCCTCTATACTGAAAGCTCATCACGTAGATATCAGAATATCAGAAATACATTTACCTGACCCTTTTTCCTATCCTCCACTTTTTTTGGGTGCCCCTTTCTGAGTGAGCGTCGGTATGAGAAAAGAAGTATAAACTTGAAAACCCTTGCTATAGTACACTTCATAAGTCATAATTAAAGAGGAGCCACTAAGACAAGGGAGGAGAACGAGAAAGAAGAAAACGAAGATCCTGGGAATATGTCACAGAACAGCTGCTGCAAAGTGAGCCAGATCTATCCAGTCCATGTTGCATCGTTGCTTTTTATCCTAATCACCATATCATATCATATGTGTGGAATGTCTTCGGATCTAACAAAGGCGATCAAAGACACACGATAAAAGAAAAGACGTGAGAAGATGTCGTTTCGTCATATGCCTATTCATTGTAAACAGTCCACCCCATTCATAGACATTACCGTGCTCGGTTGAGGGGGGTATATTTAAACGAGGCAGTCATGAACCGGTTTATCATATCATCAGAGCTGAGTAAGCTTTGTATCATCAGAGATGATGTCGTAAATACAGTAGAACATAAATAAATAAACAAAAAAAGGGAGGTTTCGCGGGTAGTCTTAGGTCACACGTGAACGAATTCGTCCTTACTTTCCATGTCCTATGGTGAGCTTGAAGAAATCAACGTTTGAAGTCCCTACGGACTTCTTGCGATGAACTCTCTTGCTTCCAATTGGGCTTGGAATGGATCTGTACTCGTTCTCATTGACCTGGGCACGAAGAACAAGCGGACTGCATTCAGAATCAAGGGAAGAAGAGCCCGAGTGTCCAGACGGGGAGGCGCCACGAGTGGGAGGTTCGGAGGCACCCGCTTGAGTAGGACCGGCGACGGGACTTGCCAGCTGGGAGCCAGCAGTGTCCTTGGAGGTCGGAGACGCCACGCTCGAGGATGCGGTCGCAGGATCTTGTATACTTTTGAAAGAGTCGAGTTCGGTGCTGTCGAAGCTGGCCTCAGGCTCACTAACCTGAGATCGAGGTTGATACAAACGGCGGGACTTCTGCATCTTCTTGGGACGATTCTGACCTGCGCTGGCCGGCTCAAATGGTCCGGGCAAGTACTCCGTGTGCGCGGCTGCCGAGGTAGGCATGAGAGATTGAATGTTGCGGACGAACTCATGCTGCGCCCTATCAGCGTTGTCGACAGTAACATCCTCTCTAGAAGTCGGATAATTCAATCCACCAATGCTACCGCCGCCCACCGCATTCAGGGATGGGTACTCCGGGAGAGGGTCGAACGACAAAAGGTCAATTCTCTTCGCAATCGAGCTATGCTGATTGGGGCCGTGCTTGGGTCCATGTCCATGTCTCTGGTTGATTGAGACCTTTGGTGAGCTCCCACCGGGAAACGCAGAGCGAGAAGGACCGGGAAGGCCCATAGAATGCTGCTGTGAGGGGGCATAGCTAGGGCTTTTCTGCTTGGCATTTTTCTCCGCGTCAGAAGCATCGACCACCCCATTCAGCTCCAGTTGTGGGGGGTACTGAATCGACTTTACTCCGCCGCGATCCACTGTGTCGTCTTTCCAGTGCTGCCCATGACTACCGTGGGCCCGGGGATGACCGTGTCCGCTTGGGAGAAGGCTGGGAATACCGTATTTTTCACGAAACCAGCGGGGAATATCACGAAGACCAAGCTTCTCCAAGGTTGCCAGATCTCTAGGCATCTCATGCTTATAAAGACATCCTGTTGGACTGGCATTAGCCAGCTCTGACAATTTAATTTTCCTCTTGGTTTTTTATTTTTAGGAAAAAAAAAAAAAAAAAAAAAAAATAAATAATAAAATAAAAAATCCAACGCTAATAGCATCTTACCCTGTTGTTGGTAGTCACACTCGCCATGCCGGATCCAGTAAGAGCAGTATTCTTTTTTCGCACCGAAATGATTACTCTGACCAAAGAACAACAGTCAACGTCGTAAAATGCGGACTCTTGAGAAAGGTCTTGCCACGGAATCTGTGGGGTACTACTTACCTGTCTCGAGCCACCGCCAGAAGCACCGCTGACACTAGGGACCATCCATCCACTGCTGGCAGTATTGGTCACTGACCAGTTTTGAGTCACCCCCTGCTGCAGCAAAGCACTCAGAGCCAAACGATGATTTGCTGGAATGTTTTCATCGGAAGCAAGTCTCATGAGTGCAGTCTGTAAGTCATAGTCTCGAGAACGATGGCCGTTTGCGTTGGTCGATGACGCACGGTTTGAGGCTGGCGCCATGCCCTCGACGATGTAGGATTGAGTCCTTGAATTCACAGTACCCAAGCTTGTCATTCCTTGAGTCTCATTGGGGGACAGGACACGAGGAACCCCGCGAATTGAGAGGTGAGGAGGCAATTCATCAACAGCGATAAGCGGAGTGAAGGTACCATTTGGGCGGGTACAGAAGAATTGAGGACGGAGCGAGGAAGCCATGATCGACCTCTCAGACATAGACAAGAGCCAAATTATGCTGAGAATTTGTGAAAGTGAGGAAATTGATGAGTGCGAGCACTGAAATATATGATTGTGCACGGATGTAAAGATTGAGAACAGTGGTTTGCGACAGAGAGTAGAAAGGGGAGGTAGCAGAAGGTAGAGTACGATATAGAAGGAGAGCGAGAAAAGGGAAGAAGAAGGGAAAAAGGAGGCTAGCAGAAGGAAGAGGAAAACTCCGCTGGCACAAGAAAACCCACGGTGAATTGGAAGAATCCAGTGGGCGTGAAGTGACGACCAACATTCACTGAGAGCGAGTGGGGTGAAGGCAAAGCAGGTGGAATAACAGGCAAATCTGGAACTAAACTATACGGAGCAGCAAATATATAGGATTCCAAAGTATGCAAGCAAAGCCAATGCTATCTGAATGGCAATATACCAGTGAGAAAAGAGAAATACACGAAGACCATCCAAACACCCACCAGAATGTCCAACTGCCGAACAAATGTGAAAGGGAAGAAAGAAAGCCGGAACAAGACAACAATCTAGCAGAACAAATATACTGGACGAAAAACAGAAAAGGGAAGAAAAGAAGAACAAAAAGCAAAACAAAAAGGATTGTCAAATAACAGAACGAAAGAAAAAAAATGACTGTCACCGCCAACGGGGACGAAAGGGCCGACATAAGAGCATGAGCAAGAGTAAGAGCAAGACAGCCGAGAAAGAGAGAGAGAAGTGTCGTATAAGAAGCAACAAGTGTTTGTCCAGTCTGGATGTACAACCATCCTGCCCGGATGGCTGCAGCATCCTTTCTTTCCCTCACGTCCAAGCCCTTTTTGTTGGACCATTTCCGTTTCTGGGACGCAGGTGCAATCGTTTTTTTTCGCTGGAAGGTATTCTGACTCATGTCTTCTTTTCCTTTTCCATTTTGTTCCTTCTTCTTCCCCCTTCTCTCCTGACTTCTACACTCACAGTCTCTGGGTAATGAGATGGAAATAATCAAGGTTTGGTACATCCTACTGTACCTCTGTTCCTACCGCCCTCAAATGGTAATGAATGACCAGAAGTGGGCAACCGAGGACGGATTGTATGCACCTTTTCAAACGGCGTTCCGACAAAACCTGCTTTGCATCAGTAGAAGGAAACAGGGACAAACGGGGTGGTGTACCTGGAACATGCTAACTATGTAGAGGCAGAGAGTAGAACATACTGGAGCATTATTATTGTCTTTTACTTTGCAGATCGGAGTCAAATCCAATGGTTCTGGAGATCGATCACGAGGCATCCATGTGACCCGCCGTAGAATTAATCAACACCTTTTTCTGCATTTTTCAAGGAGTTTGGGGGATTATGTACAGGTCCAGATCGTGTCAGAATGAAAACGAGGATGTCTACCATTATGGACTTGCCCAATACAGTAATTTTTTTCTTAAAACAAAAAAGAAAAGAAAAACGCCAATCTCGCTTCAGAATGTCTACGATCCCACCAGATCGGGTCAATCATAAACAGAGCAGGGGCCAAAAAATAAAATAAAATAAAATAAAAGAGGCCCACCGCATCCCTTTAAGTTCTTTTAAATTCTGGCTGGAAACCGCGATATATCTCATTGCCACCAGAAAAAGGCTGCTGTAATGTAGGTGGTCCCATCGACAGTGGAAGACTGCCATTCGCTGTAAAGAGTGGTTTGGAGGCAACGGGGCCATCAGTAGTCGTCGTGCGAAGTGGTACACCGGGGTTTGTGAGACTGGCTGCAGCCTTACTAGCTTGTCTTCTCTTACGCTGTGCAAGGTCTCCCCGGATCCCTGTCAGGTATTTTTTTTGGCCCGAAGGACAAGTTCCGGGTCTTCGGCGCTATGCTTTAAGGCTTCCAACATCCGGGCTACTTGAATATCGGACTTGAGATGAGGGCAGGTCCGGGCGACACCAAAGTGCGCGAGTCCACAAAGTCCGCAGTGTTCGACGCCGGCCAATTTCAAACGGCAGGAGCCAGCTGGGTGACGTTGATTGCAGGCGAGACATGACGAGCGGTTTTCTATATGGCCGTCCATGTTGGCTGGGAATGTGGAGGCTGCAGCATCGTCTGGGGAATGGATGCGTTTGAAGGGTTGCACTGCTGTGGCTTCCGTTAGCTTATGTCACAAGAAAGGAAAAGCAACGAAAACAATGCTGAGCCTCATTACCTTTGGGCTTCTTCTTGGCTGCCCACGCCATGACGTCCGAATCAGTTTCAGGGCTGGAGTCGACATCGGATTCCACAACGTCACCTCCCTTGAACTCTTCGTCGCTTTCAGCCTCGCGCGTGCGGCGTACCTTCACCGGAGATTCTTCGGTTGCAGTATGGCTATAGTCAACAGTGGTCCGCTTTCTTTTACCTCGGCCAAGAGTCTCCGCTTTGCGTTTGGCTTCGTCAACCGCTGCTTGCTCCCGCTCCTGAAGGATCTTCTCCCAAACAGCAGCACTGGGCGGGGAGTCCTCTGTATCTTGCAACAGATCGCCAAGATCCTGGGTGTCATTTGCCCAGACTCGAGCAAAGCTGAATTGCGACTCTTTCCCGTCCTCGTTGGGGGGGGGATTGAGATCGAGCCTGCTCGACTTGACTACGATCAAGAAGCTTGTCGACAGACTCAGAATCGTAGTGGATATCGCGTGAATCGTCGTCTTCGAATAACACCTGGGCTCCATGTCGAAGGATTGATTCGAGATCTTGTCCATCGTCGTCTTCAGCAGCCATTCGATCGATAAGCACATGATCCAGGACCATCTTGCTTTTACCAATCTGCATGATCTTTTCTTCCGCACTACCCCGAGTCATGAGCTGGAAAACCAGGACTTTATTCTTCTGACCTATACGGTGTGCGCGAGACAATGCCTGCATGTCCTGGTGCGGATTAAAGTCCGGATCCATAATAAGAACGGTATCGGCTGTGGCCAGATTGATCCCCACACCCCCCCGATCTGGTGGACAGCAGGAATGCAAAGTATGGCGAGTTCTCTGCGTTGTATTCATCAATTACATTCTGCTTCTCCAAAGATGACATGCGCCCATCAAGGCGAAGATGCGGAAGCATAAGTCCATCGAGGAAATCTTCAATGATATCTAGATTATCCAGAAACTGGCTGAAAATCAGCACTCTATGGCCGCGCTTTTGGAGCTTCGGCAGCATGAGTTCAAGTAACTGAAACTTCCCCGCTGCGTCGACTAAATTTCTATGAGACATAGCCGCATCAGCTGTGCGCTCTTCGATGGCTTTGCTGTAAATGAAGGGATGGCACAAGCATTTTCTGAGTTGCATCAAAATATTGTTCAGATTGTGCCGCTCTGTTTGTTTATTTTTAAGCGCCGGACCGTCGCCATTTTTTTGCTGGAAGATAGTTTTGATCAAATTCGGATCCTTGGCAAGAATTGACTTATATAATTTCTTTTGCACAACGGTCATTGAGACTGGAACGATGATTTGTGCAACAGGGGGAAGAAATGACAGGACCTGGGCCTTGGTTCTCCGGAGAAAAAAAGGCCGAATAATATTGTGCAGTTCAGGGATATTTTTCTTTGAAAGAGTTCCATACTCATTCTCTAGATCTTCTGCATTGGTGGTTGGATCACAGAACTGTAAAAGATTAAATAATTCCCTGATATTGTTTTGGAGAGGAGTGCCAGTCATTAGCACCTTAAAGGGGAATGACATCCGTGACAATGCCTCATAGAGTTGACTTTTATCATTTTTCAATCGCTGGCCTTCATCAACAACCAATCCAGCCCAAGGAACTTTAGAGAGCACCCTCCGAGATGCATCATCAACCATGGTTTCATAAGAAGTAACGACAACATGACACTTAAGGTCACCGTCGTCACCGGGAAACATCTCATGCTTCTGAGCGAGCTTCCGCGAGAACGAGGAACCATAATACGTAACTACCCGAATTGAAGGCATCCAAGTTTTTATTTCCTTCCGCCAATTTGAACAGGTGGAATTTGGAACCACAACTAGAAAAGGCCAGCATTTATGGTACTGGATAAGAGTTGCAAATAAACCAATAACCTGGATGGTTTTCCCAAGTCCCATCTCATCGGCAAGGATGGCGTTCTGCTGCTTAAACCACATATAATACAGCCAGTTTAAACCATCTTTCTGATAATCCATGATCTCCCCACCAGTCATTGTTTCTGGTTGGGTTTCTCTCACCACGTCTCTTTTGAAATTCCGTCGTCGAACATGGGCAAGATGTTTCTTGAGAGACTGCGAGTCTGGAGTGTGAACGTAGTCACGGCTAACCCAGTCTTTGTAAGCGGCTTCAAAATCTTTCCATCGCTTGCTATTACGATCTGGAGGCGAGTCCCAGACTGCATCTTCATAAGGAAGGCCTTTGAATTTGACATATGCCTTAGCTACGTGATCCACTCGCGCACAGTCGGCTTCGTAGGTCCGGTCATGTGGGCTATCTTCAGCGTATTGTATATCAAAAACAATATCGACACGCTGGAAATCGTCGGGAATGGCCTCCTCCGCAGTCATATGAGGCTTCAGTCTTTTGTCGGACCTAAGAAAACCCCGACGCATGGGAGGGCTTGCGACTGCCCAAACCCAGCTTCCAGGCATCCAAGTGGCAGTTCTATAGGGCTCATTCTTCCACTTAATAAGATACTCCTTATCCGTCTCCTTCAGGACATCCGCTGTAGATCCTAGAGTAAATTTTTGAGGGTCTGTTGGCCGCCAGGAGACAATAGCGCCGATCTCCCCAGGAACTGAAGAACAATCCTGACACTGCCACGCTGCGTCGATTGTCAGATGCTCAAAGTGGAAAGCTCTGTGACAAGAGATGCAGCGAAAGAATAAATTATCAAGGTTATTTATGCGGGCCTCATCCACAACGGTAATCGGGTCATTATCATCATTGTCTTGACGAAGCTGCTGTTCTTGCTTTGGGGTTAAGCGTTCTTTAAGTGGCTCGGCCATATCTCCTTTCTCATGACAGACGGTACAGCAACCCAGATGAGGGCTGGTAGAGTCTTTTGCATGAGCAACTCCAAGGCATCGGCGGCATTGGAGAAGAAATAGAGAATCTGATACTTTTGTAACCAGGTGTTCGCGTGTTGCTCTTGGGCCTAGGCAAAGGCGATGATATGCACTGGTGCATCCTTGGCAAAAAACCAGAGGACCCTTTGCACAATCATCTCCAGTAACATAGCAGTAATCACACGAGTCTTGATGTTTCAGTCGAAAGGGGTCTTCTAATGGAGCTTTATTAAATGTTTCTCTAGCTCCATGAAACTTTTGTCTTTTTTCGTGCCCCTCGTTCTCGGAGATCTCGTATTCATACAGTTCACGTAGATTACGTCGAAGGACTTTGCGCTGTCGGGTCGAAAAGCGTGTCCCCTTTGAAGCAAAATCGCTGGCTTCATCTGTGATGTCCAAGCGCATTTCCCGACGCCGGCCTCTCCGCAACCGACGCTGCTTAGTGGTTTTTCTAAAAGGCGAGAAAATACCGTCGCTAGAAGCGCCCCTCGACGAGCGACCCATTCCGTTGTCACTGCTAATACCATCAAAGAAATCCGTAAATGTAGTACGTTTCAACCGGGTAGAGCGGCGTTTCCCCCTCTGAGAATGTGAATCAGAAGAACGGTCGTCCTCTTCTGAAGCAGCTACTGTATCCGATGAAGATGAAGAGATGCTGTATCTTTCTGAGTTTTGAAAGTTCGACAACGCTATTGGCCCGTTATCAAGTGATTCGAGTCGCGAGGACGAGATCTATCAATGAATAAATTAGAAGAATGGAAAATGGAGTGAGAGTTAAGTGAAACTACACACAGTTTCAATCTCCCCGCTTCGCAATTCCACTAGATAAGACTCCTTTCCAGCGTCCACTGCTTCACTAATGACGCAACGAACATCAAAGTGCCCAGGAAGGTAATCATACTCATCGCTGTTAGCGATGGATGGAATTTCAACCACAGGCATCTGTGGCGGAGAAAACATCTGGTTAGGCATTTCAGTTGCAATATTGTCAGGTACAACACTTTCAGCAACAGCATTTTCAGAAACGTCACGCTTAGCAGCAGTAAACCTGGGCGCTGCTGGTCGAGCACTAGCATTGAACTGCGCCAATAAGTCTGCGACTAGGGCATCGTTTAACTGAGCAGAGGCATCGCTCTCCATATCAGTAGAAGCTCAAGAAATTTGTTTGGAGGATGAGAAAGACAAACAGAAAGGAATGCATATTTTATCAGAGAGGCAATTAAAGAGAGAGAAAGTCAGAATCCACACCAGAGTAGCGTGCCATTGTTTGATAGCAGAGCTAGAGACGAGTCACTTTTGTATGTCCAACAAGCGTAATATTGCGCCGATCCAGACGCGCCTTCACGCGCAGAGTCGCGGTGGAACAACGATTTCCCGCTTATCTTATCGTCGTCGACGAAGAACCGAAAAAACATCGTAGTACTAGTACGGAGAAGCATTCTCAGATCTCAATGCCACAAACAGCCTATCTCCGGCTGCAGTGATTCTGAGATCCGATGTTTACCTCTTCATCTATTCTTCCACTTCGGCCGTCTCCCCGACTGTCAAAATCATTCTTATTTACCTATCTAAACTTGGTTCGATATGCATCCTTAAACTCGGCTATTGGCCGTGGCATCCGCAAGACTCGTGCCAGCGATTCTTCAATTCGAGGGAACCTTAGTGATGGCCAGCAGTATGACCAGAAGGAAGACTTCAGACACTCCAAGTCTGAGCGCCGAAGAGGGAATAAGCAGTGGTCTATGAGTGACTTCGACGAGGATGAGTTCATCAGGACAGGCAACTTCAGAGCCTTGCCTCGGGAGCACCAGAGATTCCAGCGCACTCCAAGGGCACGCAATGATCGGGACATCCATAACGAAGCTCAAAGAAAACCTCACGTAAACCAAGCTAAAAAGACCCCATCCCGCCATCAGTCCTCAGAAAAAGTTCCAGAACGCGTGAAGGAAAACGTGAAAGTCCCGGATTCGATTCCTTACACCTCTCCCGCATCAGAATTCATTTACGGGACAAGTGCGGTTGAGGCTGCACTGCGCTGCAGCCGACGCAAATTGTACACACTTTATCTATACCAGGCAGCTGGCGACGAGCTGAGCTCTGCCAAAGTTGCACTACGCAAGATTGCACTCATGAAAAACCTTAAAGTGAAACTGGCTTTTGGAGGCTGGGATAGATTGCTTGATAAGATGAGCGCTGGTCGTCCTCACAACGGCTGTGTCCTTGAAGCGTCCCATTTACCCCGACTGCCAGTAAAAAGTTTTAAGCAGGTCTCGTCCCTTGAAGAAGACCAGTTTGCTGTGGAGTTAGGGGCTCAATCACGAGAAGAAGCAATGGTGAATGGCATGAATGACCACATCGCAATCCACCACTCACAGGGACGCAGACGCTTCCCGGTCGTTTTGTTACTGGATGGAGTTGTTGACCCAGGAAATCTCGGAGCCATTATCCGTTCGGCTTATTATCTTGGGATAGACGCCATTCTCTTTGCCGGCAAAAACTCCGCACCATTATCTCCCGTGACAATCAAGGCTTCCGCTGGTGCTGCAGAGAATATGACGCTTTTAGAAGTCAGCAACGAGGTGGATTTCATTCAGCGATCTAAGGCTAACGGGTGGCGATTTTATGCTGCAGATGCCCCTGGTCCCAGTTCAACATACGTGGACTTTTCGTCTGACAATGGAGATGAGATGACGACTACTGGCCTTGCTATCACTCAAGCACCTAGCGTCATTATGATGGGCAGCGAGGGCGCGGGGTTGAGCAAGCACATCAAATCCCATGCCGACTCTGTTGTGAGCATCCCAGGATCCCGATTCAGTACGGACCTGGGTGTCGAATCCGATCCGGCCAGGGTTGACAGTCTCAATGTGAGCGTTGCAGCTGCACTACTGATGGAGATGTTCCTTCGAGTCCCGCTCGCGGTGGCTGAGGTGCCGCAGAAGGGAAAATCTCATTGAGGCTGAAGACTGTCTCTTAGCTGAATAAACTGTATATTAAGCCATGTACATTGGTATCTAATCATTGCCTAGATCATAGAAACTTATGAGTCTATCAGTTATGAAAATTTTTGTTTATATTGTTTCTGTGTGGTGCACTTCATTGATAGGAACCTGGAAATTAGATCTCCCCGATTCGCAAATACTCTGGGCTCTATCTAATGCATCTTTTGTAGGGACAATTTGTCATTCCATTTCATTTACTTGGGCTAAATCGACCACAATTAAATGGTCTGCACGGCACCAAAGCGAAGATTACCAACGTCAAAAACCTACAACCAGATTAATTAGTTGCAAAGACCAGATGGCAGCTTTCAATTAGCACAAAACTCACAGCATATAACCCTTCTAAAAACGTAGTAGAAAGGACATCATATTCCAAGGATCCACGACTCTGAATCGCCCCATATAAATATCCAGACTTGACTTCAGAAAATCCCAGACTACGGTTTGACATGCGGAACAGCTTCCCTCCCACGTCCAGTTCCACAGTAGGTCTCTGATGAGAGCCAGTATCAGATGGGAATATAAACCCCTGATAATCACTATCGTAGAGCGCCCCTGGAATGGCATCATAGATAGCCTGGCATGTTTGGTCATCAAGCAATGTAAGAGCGGCATCAGTATCAATAATAGCTTTATTCAGGGGTCTACTGATCGGAGTTCCAGAAATAGACGCAGCGGTGGAATCGAACATCCAGAAGTGGTGGCTGTTGTCAATATGTGTGTAGTGTATGTCTTCGCGGTATCGGTGAATGGTTTCTTCATCAATGCACCCAAATGTGACAAACGGCGGTGTGTCTTGGTCGGAATCATCCCGGACACCAAACTTCACGCTGAATAGCTTGGTGGAGGATGGTAGGACATCTTGCGTAAGTAGGGTCTCGACTAGGCCTTTGGCTTCTGGGTAGACATTTTCTATATTCCCAAAGCCTAGTCCTACGAGGCCATCAGCTGTGGCTTGCTCAAATCCCGATGATAGAGAAGTGGCAAGGCCGATGTGTTGGGATTTGATGAGTACGTTTCCGAAGGTGACGTTGTCGGTTCCAATGTAGCCAGAGGCAGAAGAGTTGTCCAAGTGGGATCGTTTCCACGTGGACTGTTCAGCAGGAGAGAAAGTGCGCGATTTCGACGAATCAAAGGCATGGTGGCGTCTGTTGTCTTGCGACAGTGTACTAGAGGGCAGACCGGTAGATCGCATCTGCTGGAAGTCAGTAGAGACTGGGAGTTGTTCGGGCAGTGGGATGCAAACCCAGAGGTCGGTGGACGCTGTATCTAGGACGAGATTCAGGGACTGAGGGGGTGTTCCAATAGAGACTGGAACGAGATAGAGGGTGTCGTTTTGGATGTCGTCTGCGTCCACCTGCTGCAGCTCCTTGTCGGAAAACTGCTTTTGCATAATATCGTGAAAACGGACTCTACCACCCACCGGTTTACTGGAAAAGGGCCGACCAGTCTGGTGGATAGTACGACCAATGGAATAGGGGCCATCTCGAGTGGGCTGGAAATGGTATTTGCGCATTAAATAGGTATAGGATTTAACTCCCGACTTGCAATAGTGGGGATTATGGATGAGAGGCACTTTGGACGATGCCATGGTGAGGAGTGCGAAAAGCGAGCCACAGAGGGGTCCAGCCTGTGATTATATTTCTGCCAGGAGATCCAGATAGGTGAAGAGGAGTTGAATCGCTGTGATTTATCATCCTTAGGAGATGAGGTGCATCAGGAGAGGAGTGCCTCTTAGGATGACGATCGCCCCCCCCGATGACGTCTCTCGCCGATCAGCCTCATTCCATGACCAGAAGGCTTTCATCTATATTTGTATACATTTTAAATTCCACTCGGTGAGAAATAGCTATCATGGTACATGAAACAAGAAAAAGAAAGAGGAAGATCACAAACCCCAATGGCATCTATCAGCCAACGCCAGTCCGACGTGTATGGGAGACAACAGAATCAAATAACGGTCAAAAGCCAACAAACCCTTCCACAGCCAATAACCTTCCCAATGAGACTACACAAATAGGCATAACAATAATGGTTCAAAAACTATATTATTCCAGAACATCACTTCTTCCGGCTTCGAGACTTGGGTGCAGTGTTGGACGAGACACTGGCTGCTCGCGACGTGGATGTAGAGTTGGCTTTTGTGCCACCCTTGACTGCCTTGACCTGTTTGTTCTGTTGCAAGTTAGTCGAATATTCAACAAAGGCGGCAAGAAATTAAAAATAAATGAGGAAATAGAAAAAAAGAAAGAAAAAAGGAAAAAAACATACCACCGCACCACTCTTGCTCTTCTTCTTGGCTGGCGCGCTATCCTCGTCATTATCGGCATCGTCGTCACGTCCACGGCCTTTCCCACTCTCACCGTTTGCTTTTCCATCACCGGCCTCAAACTCCTTGGCCACGGTGTTCAGTAGAGTGGTGCACCGACGTCCAATTTCCACGGGAGTCCGGCTAAGGAAGAACCAATCGAACCGGAAGAGAGGCGACTCGCGAATCTCATCCCGGATTTTCTCGTAAAGTCCTTCACCGTCGACTCCGTACCGGTCCAGCATCACCAACAAGAACCGATCTTCCTCTTCCGTATATACTTTCTTGTTAGTCGTAGACACGGTATAGTTGATTTTAAGCTGCTGGAGAGGCACCCGATACATCTTCATCTTCTTGCGGAGCATCATGCGCTGATGGCTCATCTTCCGCAATTTTTCTTCGCCTTGTTCAACGACCCGGAGATACTTGGGGTAGTCCTGAATCTCGGTGTATCTCTTCCAGAAGACTTCAGCATATTCCTCGACTTCATCCGGTTCTTTACTGTCCACTTCGGTGGCAATGCCAACGTAGTCTGTGCGTCCAAATTTGGCCGACCCGTTCACAAACTGTTGGAAATCCCGACGATTCCAGGTGGAGAATCCATCTTCGGACATCTTGGCCTTTTGGGCTTGCTCCTCCTCGGTCAAGGGAACCGCGTTGTCAATTACTTGTTGCTCTAGATCACGCTCAGCCTCGCGATCACTAAGCTCTTCCTCCGGGCCGTCACCAAGAGGAACCTTATACCCAATTTCTTTGTGGAAGTAAGCCGTCTCCTTTTCCTGGAGCTCCTGGAGCCCCGGTGGGAAGAACTGCCAATCGTGGACAGCGACTTGCTTGGGCGCTCGTGGAACCTTCGGTTTGGGATCAGCTGTCCTTCCGCCAGTAGCCAGGGCTTGTCGGTAATATTTGTCGATAGAGTAAAACTGTTCCTTTCGCTCCCGCTTTGCGGGATTGATCCAGTTGATTCCGATGTCCTTCTTACGGTCTGTGAAGTCTTTGCCATTCCATTCATATGCACTTTCGGAGCTGAACTTCTGCAGGTCATCGATGCCCAACTTTTCGTACTTTTTATTCAGTTCGACAGTTCGCTCCTCACCCTTGCGCATAATCTCGTCGAAGCTGTCGTCCGATATCTGTTTATCAGCAGACAGGGGGGGTGTTGCGGCATTGTTGCTGAACACGTTGGCAGCTCCATGCTGGATCATGCCGAGGAGTTCCTCCTTCGAGGCTGCATTCTTGGTTTGCTGCTGGGCACGACCTTGTTGAATAACTAGCTGGTCCAACCGCAACTTTTGCGCCGCTCGCTCCAGGACCTTCTCCTCGATGGCATTTTCGGTGACGAAACGGAATACGACCACCTGTTTTGTCTGACCGATACGGTGAGCGCGGTCCATAGCCTGGAGATCGGCCTGGGGGTTCCAGTCGCTGTCGTAGAGAACAACGATATCTGCAGTTGTCAAGTTGATACCGAGGCCACCCGCTCTCGTCGTGAGAAGGAAGATAAATTTATCAGATCCCGGTTTGTTGTATTCATCAATAGCAGCAATCCGGTCCTCATGGGCTGTGGTACCGTCTATACGACAGTAGTTGTACTCGCGAAATACGCAGTAGTCTTCCAAAATATCAAGAACACGACTCATCTGGGAGAAAATGAGCACTCGGCTACCTTGATTCTGCATACGTGCCAAAAGCTTGTCCAGGATGGACATCTTGCCAGCATTGAAGACAAGGTGTTCGTCGGTGGTGTAAGGAGGACCAGGCTCAGCTCCCTCGAAAAGGTATGGATGGTTGCAGCACTTGCGCAGCTGCATGACAATGTTCAATAGACGGGTTTTGGATTCCCGCTTCCCAGCGGCGCCGTTCACAGCATCAATGTCCTTTTCAAGAATCTTTTGATACCATTTCACTTGCATTTCTGACATAGGCACATACAAGTTCATTTCCTTTTTGGGAAGCAAGCTTCTCTCAACATCGCTCTTAACGCGACGAAGCAGGAACGGCCGCAACACCCGATGGAGCTGTTGCACAACAGTATCTTGATCGGCGTCCTGGCCAGAGAACCATTGGTCGAAGGCTTCCGAATCACCAAAAACATCCGGCAAAAGGAAATTTAGAAGAGCCCAAAGTTCGTGGAGGTTATTCTGAAGCGGGGTGCCGGTGATAAGCAGCCGATTTCGAGAATTGAAAACACGGATAATTTGTGCGAGGGAGGACTCTTCATTCTTGATCCGATGAGCTTCGTCAATAATGATGTACTCCCAGGCGAACTTTTTGAGGTGAGACTTCTCCCGAAGGACCATTTCGTAACTCGTGATGCAAACGTCGAAGTTCTCGTCGAGTAGTTGTTCGTTGATCAGTTTATGGCGCGTTTCTTTGTCCCCCTGGAGGACAAGGACATTGACGTCTGGTGTCCACCTTTGGAATTCTCGCCTCCAATTATCGAGAGTGGATTTGGGAACTGTGATAAGATGAGGCCCAGTGATGCCGCACACATGCCGAAGGTACCCAAGAAAAGATATCGTTTGCAAAGTTTTACCTAGACCCATCTCATCTGCTAGGATACCCGATATACCGTTCTCGTGTAGAGATACAAGCCAGTTCAAGCCCGCGATTTGATAATCACGCATTTGGCCGTGGACGAATGGAGGAGATTCCCGGAAGATCGTGCCAGTTTGGCCACCACTCTTCTCATCCTTCAATAGCTCCGCGTCTTCTTCCTGTTCTGTCCTGCGACGTCGGTCACCACCAGCACCGCCTGACCGTGACGAGCCTTTTTTGGCTTTTGCCTCGTCTTCAGCATTCTGTCGATCAATTTCCGACATGATCTCCTTGATTCGTGGGTTAGGGTTCGTTTCGATGAAATGACGGAATAGGTCGGTTAGTCCGAGAAGATAGCGGAATCGGCGAATTGAATCATCCTCCTAAATTCCAAAATCAATGAGCCACCGTAGTGAAGTTGGTTGAGACATAGTCTATGGTTTGCCCTACCTTGGACTCATCCAGGCGACCGTGTTTTTTGCCCAGAATGCTCTTCCTCATGTGGAAAGCTTCGGATCTTCGCCGTCGGCCATCAAGCGGGGCCATGTCGCCTGCGACGCTGCTTGCCGTGGTGTTCGGATTGGTGTCAGAGTCCTGAATCGCGAGGACGTTAATATTTGACCAGCTTCAACAATGGACTAAATGATATTTACCGTGTAGTCTGGTGTTTCCTGGTAGCCCTATACACAAGACGCAATTAGCAACCATTCCCATAGAGCGATTGAAGCTGCGTAAACAGGAACAAAAACGTGGGCCTTTGCAAAAAGGGCGACAGAGTGGTAACTATCACTTACCATCATTGGCGCGTCAACAGGCACCGACGTAATAGGTTCCTCGTTAGCATCGGTCATAGGAGTATCTGTCTGAGAGGGCGTGTCTGAATTGGGGGCGGCCAGAGGCGCCATGTTCGTCTTCTGCGCAATCTTCGTATCAAGTGTATACGGTCCAACACGCCCTGCGGCGTCCCGCCAGCCCACGAGATTCGGTGGGGATTAAATCGAGGACAAGAAGTAGCCCACTGAGCCCACTGAGCTAGACGTGGGTTGTGTGTCGATGGTCTTGTTGAGAAGTTGAAGCTCCGGTTGTGAGCAGAGAATAAAAAAAGAGTAGCAAAGGAGGATGGAGGACGAAAGAAGCAGCGCATCCGCCAGTCGCGCTGGGATGGCAAACGGGAATTTCGTTGGAGAAGCGCGGCCAGGCCACGCACTGATTGGGCAGGAAACGCGACCAGTGTGTTGAGTCAGCGCGCTGAGTCAGCCAGGAGCGGAAGGTAAGTTTCCCCGCGGTGGGTCACGTTACCGGGTCAGAAAGGAAAGAAGGATCATCTGCAGCCACATTATTGTGACCAACCCTCACTATCATCGGCCTTTGTTTGCACTCGACCGGGGCCTCCCTCTTTGTCTTTTTCCTCTCTCTAGCTCCCAGATACATTTCTTTTGTATAATTGGTCAATTTTTCGTTTTCTGGGAATTTAGTTTTGGCTACCAGAAATTTTCCTTTTCTACCATATCGAAGTACGGTTCACCTCACCCCTCCAAGTGGCACTAGTAGACTCATTGCTTGAAGATCCTAGGAAAGCTGCTACAGTTGCAGCCAAACCTGATATGGATTCCATGAGATCTTTGAACACCTCGCTACCGAGCTCAGCGCCCCGTTCCCAACCCCCTGAACAACTTCTGCAGTCGTTCAAAGCAGCTGCGCTGTCCGTCACCAACCTCTACAAGAATGCCGTTTACGAACAGACACAAGCCAAACAATCCGGCTACCAGGAGGCTATTGAGGATTTATTGCAGTTCCTAGATCGAGAGAACCTCGGCCTTGGTGATGGAGAAGGCTGGAAAATTCGGCAATGGGCAACGGAAAGAAGTGATGGAACAGGTACCCCCAGTGACGACGATGAGGCTGAAAAGCAACATAGGGGTACTTCGCCTGCAGCAGCTCGCAAGGATCAGCATGGGTCTGAAGCTCCCCGCCAGCCGCAGAAGTCAGCGTCACCTCCAGTGGATGAGCAGATTGCTGCGCAGCCTCCAGCACCACCCAATCCGTCCGTCTCCGAGACCAACGCTTTGGAGAAGTCCACCATCTTCACTTTCTCAGCGGGACCAACCTTCCCGCAATTCCAGGAGCATGATGTTGACATGCAGCCTACCGATAGTTCTACCGGCTTGTCTCAAGATGGAACCCCCGTCAGTGTATCAGTCCTGCCTCGAAACCCTCGACCGCAAATCCGCCACAATAACCTATCTCGAGTAAATCCTCGAATTTCTACCCGAGAGCCTTCCACCGGACTAGGGTCCAAACGAAAATTTACAGTCCCGGACTTTTTCGACCTCTCTGGCCTAGGGAATAGAGATATTTTCGGGGGCAGCAAACGCGGCCGGTTCACCTAAAGAATATGATACTCGACGAGTAGCACGAATATAGTATTCTTACGGTCACGCAGCGGTTGATTACCTTTTTAACATTATGGGTGCATTTTATGGGAGTTGCATGCTACCTTATATCTTTGGTCATTGTCTCATCCTTAGTTACATCTTCATCTGCATTATTTCATTTGATTTTCTTTTCTTTGCATTTTCTTTTTCACTTGAGCCTTTGGTTCTTTTCTTTTCCCCCTTTGTTTCATTACAAGGACTAAACTTATAGAGGTTATCAGATATGGTGATACCCAGTGGGACAGATTTTCTACCCCATGAATTTCACATGAATTTCTACTGGAGATTGGGCCGCAAGGAAGCGTCTACCAACGAAAAACCTTTTCCATAGAAATATATACGTAACATAAACTCTCTGGTAGTGTCCATTGTTGTAATACCCTAGGAGGGGCATCAATTGAGGGCCCTATATATTCCCATGCCCACAAGTGTCGCAGAGATAGCTGCAATGCCCAACTGTCGAGAGCCCATCTTATATTTTGTTGCATTCAGTAAGCCTGCCTTCTCTTGCTTTCGGAGATTGCTCATCCCCGTATAGTAGCTGTATACACCGAGACCAATAAATGCGGCGGAACCTAGAAGCATTAAACAAACGTTAGACTTGTTACAACCAGCCATACAGACAAAGAAGTCCTCACCGGTCACTCTGCAGGCAGTACAATCATCATATTGATCTTCCGCTAGTAGACGCTTTGCATCCTTAGACTGGACATCCCAGGAGCTTTGATTATCAGAGGACCCGGCCATGGAGTGACGGGAGGCAATATATGCAAGGGAGAAGGATATGAACTGTGGAAATGAAGACTCTAGATCCTCATCCATCGTTCGATCGAAATCATGGCAAGGCGGGGATCGGCGGCAGAACAGGTGGGTGCTCAACTAGGCGTCGATCGATGGCGCCGGATTGCTGCCTCTCCCCCCATCGATTCAAGCAGTCTAGATCGCCATAATGAGCAGCGAGATCGATGCGCTGTACGTCTACGATGAGAAGAAGTATGCTGAGTTTATCCACGCACTATTTTCATGCAAACCCCACTGACTTTCGTGCCCAGCAATCCTCTGGTAGAGCAAGTTTATCGTTCCCGTCCCCCCTCCGCGGCAGCTACCCTGCCCCTCTACCTTGCCCATCCAGCTCCGCGCCCATCACTGATATATATCCCCGGTGCTACACCTCCAGTAACGGTGTACTCCGTTGTTCAGTCGAATCTGCTCTTTCTAGCACTTTCCGAGGTGGACACGGAGCCCCTCCTGGTGTTGGAGTTCCTGCATCGTGTCGTTGATGTACTCGAGGAGTTCGTCGGAGCTCCGTTGATCTCGTCCAAGCTGCAGGCAAACTATGATGTAGTTGCACAGCTTCTCTATGAAATGTGCGATGCAGGCATCGTATCTAGCACGGAGCTCAATGCATTACAAGAGGCGGTGGAAATGCCTGGATGGATGGGGAAGTTGTTGGGAGGTGTGGGTTTGTCTGGGTGAGTACTTCATGTGATGATACAGTAGACGCTTTTCTCCTGGGGACTGACTTGTATGATGGGATGTAGCTCGTCGACACCTATTCTAGGCCCTTCCAATACGCTCAAACAGTCACTGTCAGCCAATGCAGCCGCGCAGGGTCCCGCAATTCCTTGGAGGAGACCAGGAGTACGGCATACTTCCAATGAATTATATGTGGACATTATCGAATCATTGTCGGTCACTATGGCGCCCTCCGGCCGTTTACTGTCAGCTTTGGTATCAGGTACCATTGCCTTTACGGCCAAGATGTCTGGCGTCCCTGATCTCCTTCTGTCCTTGACAACCCCGGGAGGGCAACAAGCGCTTGGGCGTAAGGTTGAACTTCCCGTGTTTCATCCGTGTGTTCGGCTGGCGAAATGGAGGGAACGGCCAGGAGAACTCAGCTTCGTACCTCCTGATGGACGATTTATTCTTGCAGGGTACGAGGTAGACCTCCTCCCCATTGATGCGAGCCGCGATGAGCCACCCAGCCACATGGAGAAGGTTTTCCTGCCTGCGTCAGTGGATATCCGCAAATCTCTAGGTACGACAGGTTCCGAATTTGAGGTCCGACTCCTACTCAATACGAACTTTCCGGGGCACCCTTCTGCTGCTCGATCCGGTGTAGGGCGGAGCGGATCGGGCACATCGACACCGTCATTTCTCGGAGGAAGCGGGAACCCCTCATCGCCTATGCTAGAGGATGTTGTGGTCTCGGTCTCTATCCCCAAATCCGTCCGAAACATCACCGACATGCAAGCCAGTCGAGGCGAGGCCATATTCTCTCCCGGCAACGATACTCTTGAGTGGCGGGTTCCGACTAAAGACGCAGGATCTATCTCCGGCACGGCCACTCTACGCTGTACTGTCGTGGGCCACCAATCCGCCGACGACGACCTCGAAGGTGACGTCGAAGAGATCGATCCCGACACCAATCTCCTTCAAGGCTACTACGATGCCTCCACCTCTTACCAAAACGTCGAACCCGAGACCTCGAAACGAAAGACCAAGAAGAAGAAAAAGAAGAAGGTCAAGAAATCATCCCGGACACCCAACACGTTCCCTTCGATTGCTGACGTGGACGACCAACAACAACCTCCTAATCAAGAACAAGAACAAGAAAATGAACAAAATCCAGGTCCATTGCCATCGCAAACCCCCACGCCTCAACCTCCCACCACCTCTCCATCGCCACCTCCACCAATTCCTCAGGAAGACTCCGCGATCTTCCACACCGCGCCGCGCAAAACTAAATCCCAGTTCAATTCCAACCTCATGCCCAACTCCGCTTCCGTCTCATTCTCCGTGCGAGGCTGGCTACCATCCGGGATCAAAGTCGACAGTTTGAACATCGATCCGCGACGCAGTCGTGGTCTAGGCGAGGGTGTGAAACCCTACAAGGGCGTGAAATATTTATGTGTGAGTCGAAAGGGAGTGGAAAGAAGATGTTGAAGAAATAAAACATCATCAATTCTACTTTTTTGGATATTAGGGCATGAAATGGGTATTATGACTGTTACAAGGTTTATAGGTACTAGGTGTAGACCGTTTACTTCAACGTTCGATGAAATGAATAATGACTATATACCTGGATGGGATGGATGAAGAAAATAAGTTACTCACATTAACTACTCTAAAGGAAGTCCTAGGGAATCCCTAGCCGACTGATGTTCAGATCAATGATTACAGTCCATCTTCCTTCAAAATTGTACGATGTAAAGCTACGATCCTATTCCCTAACAAATTCATATCATCTACAAAACTACCCACTTAGAAGAGTAGTAATCTAGCATATAAAAGAAATAAAGAAATGATTCGATTCGATTTGATTACATTAACATAACATAACCAAGAAACAGAACAACTTATCCATCGTAGATAGGGTGTTTAGATCCGGATGGTGAGTCCCAGAACTAGTACTACAGAAATAGGAAAGAACAGGATTAATACCTCGATCGAATCGCGGTTCAGATCCAGTGTTGGTTGTTTGTTTTAAGTGATTATGACGATGGTGCAGACACAGACGGACCGTTAGTCCTAAAGCTTTGAGGTTCGGCGCTCGAGAATCTGTAGCACGAGGTAGGCAACTGGGCAGAATAGAATATGAGTACATATACTTCAAAAGAGATTAATAATTGAAATCTCGGATATGGGACATATGACTGGGCAACATCGTAGTATCCAATAGATGTAGAATGAAGAGGATCAAGATAAAAAAAAAAAAAAAAAAATATGGGGGTATTTTATAACACAAGGAAATCGTTGGGGTTGAGTAGGTATATTGGTTTCAGGTTCCGGAGGATTAATCACAGTCTGAGAAGTGATTCGGACAGTAAGAATCGTGAATGAAGAGGCATAGGCCAATGGAACGGCCAGTAGCCAGGAGCGGGGCGGGAAAGAACAGCTAGGAGATGAATAACTTACGCGCAGCAACAACGGCAGCCCTGCTTACACCAGCCTTCGCGCTGCCTCCGCCCAGAGTCAAAATGAACCGTAGCCAGCCAAGTCGGACCTTTCTTCCGCTGCGATCGAAATCAGGAGCCAGCGTACTGGCCGCTTTCAACTTGCTCAGCTTGCCCGCGTAGGGAGGGTAGCGGATCGCGAGGATGGACTCGAGCCAGCCGGGGCTGCTGGTGATGGGACGGCGGTGCACGAAGACGTCGAAGCTGGACCTTCCGCGGTAGGCACCGTAGCCACTCTCGCCCACGCCGCCGAATGGAAGGGTCGGGATATGCAGCGCAGCATCGTTGACGGACACACCACCAGAACGGGTCATTCGGAGAACTATGGAGGATTAATATCTCAATCCGAGCGTCTCTCAATCGCAGATAAAACCACATACCCTTTTCCACTTCCCCCTTAGAGCCAAATGGGTAGATACCCAGAGGCGTGCTCTGGATGCCGTTGGCGATGTTGATCGCTTCGTCGAGGTTGTCAACGGGCAGAATGGGGATCAACGGACCGAAGCTCTCCTGGGTGAGCATGGAGTCATCGGGCGAATCCACCTGCACCAGAGTCGGCTCGATGAACCGCTCCTCTTCATCCATTGTACCTCCCAGGAGGATCTTGCCCTGGGAATTGTCGATCATCGACTTGAGTCGTTGGAAGGCGGCAACGCTGACGATGCGGGAATAGTCTGGAGATTCCTTGGCTCCGCGAGGGTAAAACTCCTTGAAGGCCTTCTTGAATTCCTCGACGACTGCCGGCAGAATCGCCCTGTCGACCAGTAAGTAGTTCTGCGACGTGCACACCTGACCGGCATTCAGGTGCTTTCCCCATAGCATTCGTCGGGCGACGAGTCTGGGATCGGCGTTCTTGGTGATAATGGCCGGGTTCATCCCTCCCAGCTCCAGCACCACTGGGGTCAAGTGAGGTGCAGCGGCTTTGGCGATGATGCGACCGACATTGGCACCACCGGTGAAGAAGATCTTATCCCAACGTTCCGCGAGCAAGGCCTGAGTTTCGGGGATGCCGCCTTGGATAACAGTGTAGCACGAGGGGTCGAGGGAGGCTTCCACGATGCGCTGCATCACGACGGCACTGTACGGGGCATTTTCGCTGGGCTTGATGACCACGGTATTACCCGCGGCAATGGCACCAATGACCGGACCGAGCGTCAACTGGAAAGGGTAGTTGAAAGCGCTGTCCAATGTCCGTTAGAAACCATCCCTAGGGCACGGCACGGCACGGGTTCAAAATCTACATACCCGATCACCAGAACACAACCCAGCGGATCCTTCCGAATCTTTGGATTCATAAACTTGAATGCGAGTTCGATATCCTCGGCCTTCTCATCCTTGACCCATTTGTGTAGATGGCGCGTCACAAACACAATATCATTCTGTAGCCATGACGACTCCGCGATTTCCGACTCGAAGCGCGGTTTGTTGAGGTCCAAATAGAGGGCATCGGCGATTTGCTGTTCGTGATCTTTTAAACTATTAAAGAAAAAGAAAAGAAAACGCGTCAGTCAAGATATCGTCCATCATAGGAGAGTGACTTACGCCCAGTAGAGCTTGCGGAGTTGGACCAGCCGAAACTCCACATCTCGCGTCTTGTGTTCGAGAAAGGTCTTGCGAAGAGTGGCGCTGCGGCTGCGGATCTCCTCGATGGGAGTGAACTGGATCTCTGGGATATTGGAGGTGACCATGGTGGGCGACGCGATATCAAAGAAAAGAGGAGAAGGAGCGAAATGAGGTCAGGTGCCAAATCTCCATCCATCTACTCCGTAATATACTACCTTAGCTAACGGATCGTTCATCTCCACATGCCATGGTTGAAGTGCTTCCCCTCCTTTCGGTCGGAACCGCGGCTCTCTCTGGCGGAAGATATTCTGGATTTGTCGCATCAATTTAGGAAGAACTCAGTTTCCGGAGAAGCTGGTTGTTAACGGTCTGGATGGAGATCCAACCAGAGGTCAGATTGCAGCTCTTCCTCGGTTATCGTCAGTCTTAGTCTCTGCACTCCATTTCTTAGTCTCTCTTAGTCGGTGGATCGACATCCACCTCGCAAGCAGTTCTCGATTCGTACAGGTCTAACCCTATTCTTCTTTAACATATATTATGAATATTTCTAATATATAAGATGATATAGGACCTAGAACGTTCGTCGTTGATCAAACACTACCTCCAAGGATCCGATGGCCTACAATACATCTCCCGGTCGTAAAATTCAGGCTTCAAAAAAGAAAATGAAATATAATAATAATAAAAACAAAAAGACATAACCAAAACATCACTCATCACTGAACCCCCCCTCAGTGCTTGAACTGATCCTCAGTCACGCCTTTGCCCATTGCCGCCGTGCTGCTAACGCCACCCGTGACCATCTTCAACAGATTATCTACATAATTGGCACCGCTCCATTTCTGGTGCGTCACCACATCCACTCCCAGTTCCATCTCCGGTTCCTGCACCAATTCGCCATATGCCCGCATACCGTGTTTTGCGTACGCCCGGGCAAACTGATCAGAGATCAGTGCCGTGGTGTGCAGACCCGCCAAGGTGATGAACTGCCAGCAGTATCCCAGGGCACCCAGACGCTGGATGTATGTCTCCTGCTCCTCGCGCGGCATCGCCTTCTTCCAGTTGAATGAGGGGGACAGGTTGTATGCCAGCCTAGTGGGTGTCGGGTTAGTTATCGAACGGTAGGTTATATTTATCTAAAAGAAAACACTCACTTCTGTTCCGGCCAGACGGCGTGCACGCCATCGGCAAACTCCTTGGCTTGAGCATAGTCTGGAAGCTTGCTCTCCATCCAGATCAGGTCTGCAAATGGCGCGTAGGCCACCGCACGGTTGATGGCGCACTGCGTACCTCCCTGGTAGCGGTAGAAACCTTCACGGGTACGAGGAGCGTCCCAATTCCAGTAGATATCACCGCCTGTGATGCCCTTGGCAATGGCGCGAGCTTCGCCGTTGCTCTTGCCCTTGACGGCCTTCAGGTAGCCGTCGATAACGGCCTTCTTATTGGAGTGGGCGCCCTTGTTGATGGCATCGATCACGGCTTCGTCGAAGAGCTTGAGACCAGCCTGAGCCACCCACTGGTCTTCGATGGCTTGGAGTTCATCACCGCTCTTGCCCGCCTGTTCCGCGGCCACCATGAGGTCGTTGAGGGGCTGGAGGTTGGGGTTTGTCGATCCCACAACGAAGGCGTGGTCACGGTGGTCAATGGTCGAGGTGATAAGAGTGGCAGCTTCGGAGTCGGTTCGGGCAATGGCAAGGAGGTCGGTGCCTAGGAAATGGAGTCAGCCATCGGCCCGTTCGTGCAGAATGGAGCTAATTAACATACCCATGATGTCGGCCTGCGCACGGATGGCAACCAAACGGTTGATGTGCTCGCTAATAGGGACAAGCACCTTTCCGGCCATGTGGCCGCACTTCTTGGTGCCAGGGGCCTGATCCTCGATATGGATACCAGCAGCTCCGCGCTCCACAAACAGCTTGGTCAGCTTCATGACCGCCGTTAAGCCACCGTGGCCAGTGTCGGCATCCGCAATGATGGGACGCAGGTAGTCCACATTGGCCACCTTGCCACGCTGTTCCTTGGGGGTGGTGACACGCTCTTCCCGCTGTTTCCGATCATGGAAGAGCTGGGCCATAAAGAGCTGGTTGACCTTGTTGGGGACGGTGTTCTAGACCTGTCAGTCCGACCGATTGATTTCGCACAGCACGAGCTTCCTTCCTTACCATAGGGTAGTCCGCCAGATCCGGGGACGGCTCGTCGGTGGACGAGGCAGTAGAAGAGCTCTGCCAGCCGGAGACATACACTGTGTCAAGGTACTTGGCCATCTGGGTGATCATGGTGGGCTCCAGACAGCCATAGGTGAAGCTCGGGACCTTTTTCTATGGAAGATAGGTCAATGAGAGCGCGCACACATTTGTGAGAAGAGCTACGAACCGCAAAGTTGCTTTCCAGGATTTTCCACAGCTTCTTACTCTGGACATTGGATGGGTATTCGATCTTCAGGTTTCCACGCTTGGCCACGATCTGTTCAGCGGTGTAAGGACGCTTGGTGTACCGCCATCGCGAATCGTTCCACCAAGCCTTGACTGCCCGGACGTCATCCAGGTACACCTGGTCCTCGTCTTCGAAGTAACCCATTGTGCTATCCTAGGATGGTTGTAGGTACGGATGTGAAAGCGATATAATACAGTGATCAGAGATCAGAGCTCAGTAAATGCTTTTGAAGACAATAGGACTACGCAACAGGGAAGGAAGAAGTCCCAAGCGAACGAAGATAGAAAGAGAGAAAGGGAACAGGGGGAAAAAGGGGAAAAGAAAGTAGAATAACCGGCTACACGAGGAATAAAAAGAAATTAGACGCAATCACAAGCCAGAAACAAGGTACTTATCCAACCATTGCAGATGCGTCACTTCAGACCCAGTCGGTAAACGCTCGGCTCAGCGGGACAAGAAGGAAAACGCGGACCGGTATGCCAACCAGGGGAGATGTTACCAGGTTCTTACGAATTGGTATGACTGGGCAGGATGGCAATTACAGAGTGCAGCCAGCCAAATTCACAAGCTATACCCTGATAATGCATGTTTCGTTTCTGTTCGGAAGAGAGGAATCGAGACTGAAAGATCCTCGGTCTAATGGACTTGCCACTGGATCCAGTATTGACTTCCAGGCTACATCCTACAGTGGACGAACAACTTGGATTTCTCTGTACCATCAAGCACCTTATGTACATACATATATACTGTAAGTTATTGATTTTCGACACCTTGAGAATCAAATACCTATCCAATCCCGACAATTGGATTCTATCTTTACTCGGGGACATCACTCCAGATCGATGACGTCGAGACATGTGCCGGAGTAGCCTGACAGTACGATACCATATCACAGTCACGGGATAGCCTCTCCTCCATAGTAGTGGTCTCGTCCAACCCTGGTATAACCCCACTATATTTCTTCACATAGCCAGCTCTCCTGCTCTGTAACTAAGCAGGTAATTCTAAAGAAATGAAATGCAACCGTTGTAGACCTGCAGAACTGTACCGTGTAATCCCTCACGGACAGTACCTCCGAAAATCGGAGTAATAAAGTACATGCATGGAATGGATGCCTTGTACGGAGTACGAATACTTACGTTCAATACAAACTATACCAAATAAGGCAGGAACCTCGGCATCGCAGGCACCAATCACAGACCCACGAGACGATCCGATCTCGTCTCCCGCGTTCAGGTTGGGGTTGCGTTGGGTTTGGTTGGTCTTCGAAACGCACGAGAATCGCCTCGGGAAAATAAGGAGCTGGTTCCGTGTTATTGTCGATATGTACGGAGTATAGTATAGGGGTTGATGATCGATGGCTCATTAGATTGATTGGAATGCGCGGTTCGGATGTTGTCCGAATCATAATCTTTTACTACTCTGTAGTGAGATGGTGCGAAGATACTACTACTACTACTAACTACTAGGTAGTTTACTAACCAGAGATGATTCACATGCAAATGGAGTCTAGATTGTCATGTGTTCTGTTCTGTATTGGCAAGATACCTCTGTAGGTACTACTTACGAGTCCTACATATGTCAGATCACGTCCGTCTTGAAGCTTGCAGTCTAAAGTCTCTGTTCTAGGTAAGATACTCAGTTTACCCTGTACACAGACAGAGTGACTTTAAAAGTTTGGAACCATAACTGGTTAACACCCTTCACCATATGGGATCTGGACTCTCGCTCAATGAAGATGCATAATACATCTTTGTCAGCTCGGAGATTTGGAGCCACGTTGAGTATGTGATGAGCACCACTGTGCATGCTGTGTTGTGGTTGTTCTGATCCCTTTGATCAGTGTGTATCTCAAGACCAATTATTAAGCCCGGACTATTAGTGAGCTCGGGGAATTTGTCTCAACGCTGCCCCTCGCAGCAAAAAAATGGAACAAAACAAGGTACACGTAGGTTTTTAAGGTAAATCTTGTTCTTGAGGCCAGATCCGGAAAGGGCTCCTTCTTGTCCTCTACCCAGTCTCGCAAGATGAGACTGGTGGCCTTTTCAAATAGAACAAGTGTCTGGGAAAGGTAGCTTGCTGGAAGACCATAAAAGATGTGCAACTGTAAGTATGTTTAGATGTTTCAGCGAGCTATTGTTGAGACTCCTGTCTTCCATGATACTGCTAAATTACGTCTCACTGAATGCCGGGTTTAGTAGTCGAATGGTTTGCCTTAGGAGCTATTAAGGCGTGCATCGTGTCATCGGAATAACCCCTCTGGTGCAACTATGGGTTGGATCCTCGTCCCTGTGACCGTGAATCCGTTCTTTGGGAACACGGTAGGAGGTAATGAACATCTAAGCCGGGAATCAAGATGGTCCAGATCTTTCTTCGTGAGCTTGTTTCGAAAGATAGCAGTGTCTTGCATAGAGCTCATCAAAATGAAATCGATTCCATTGGGTTTTATCGCGTCTCCAGAGTCGCATTTGCAGGGCATAGAACTGGTCGACCATATCGTATTGCGACTGAGGGGCATGTAATCAAAAGGCAGATGCGGGAGGAGTTTCTCCTGGAATTCTGGTTTTTTCTTTGAAAAATAACGGTTTCTAAACAGGAGGGCTGCTGTCTTATCGTCTTCATCTATATCGAAAGGTTAGTTCCTATGATCTCTAGGGAAACGCTGGATTGCACTCACAGAGGGTTGCTGAACGGGTTTCCATCAGATTATCATCAGGCTGGGTAGCTGGGTTCTCCCTAATGGAGATAACCCGAGTCTGTTCAGTGATTTCCTGCTTGACCAGTTTTATGCTTGACTGGCTAAGTCAGGCAAACAGTCTTGGATGGACGAGGGATAATGTCAATAAAATTCCACTACACTAAAAAGGCGGCTGTAGTCAGGCTAGATAATTCATCTGATATTCTGACAGATTGGAAAGAGATAACGGGGTTGGATGTTTGAGGCTGAGAGAGTTGATCAAGACAGGTATTCTTATGGGAGGAGAAGAGAGAAGAAAAATGAGGTGAAAGGGCTGGGGAGGGAGGTCTTATTCTAGTAGACGAGCCTGAGTAACAGAAGAGATCCCTTCAATTGGAACTTACGCAGTGAAGATTCACCACTTCACTACAGTAAGTAAGAATTCCAACTTGGTTTAAGGAGCCTTGAGAAATTCACCTCACTTTCAGTACTCTGGTGTATTGTGAAAACCATACAAAATTCACTATACAGATTTAAAGCCTAGCACTAATTTAACATAACTCTCTATCCAATGGATAATGTACGTACAGATTCCTTATGAAGTGAATAGTAGTTTGTTCCCAATTATTTAAATTCTATAACAGTCACTTCAATCACGAAGATCGTCATGGAGGGAGGGGAATAGCTTATCCATATCACTATATATTAGATTTAGTCAAACTTCTTATAATGAACATCATTCAGAGAAGTTACTCTTAATCTATTACACACATGTCCACCTAAAAATTCTATTATTTAATACCTAATACTAAGTAATTAGTATGTAATCGGCTTACTCTCTATAGATTCAGGTCTGTCTAACCGCTAAGATTAGAAACTGAACCGTGCATAGAAAGAGAGTATAATACTGATCGGTAGGATGGAGATTAGCTCTGGAAGTACAGAGAATTTCTATTATATTCTTTCCATTATTTCGAGTTTCCGCAGAATGGAAATTTATACGATAGTCGGAATAAGATATTTGAGCTCACAAACCTGCTGGAGCGCCATAAAACAAGTTCCGGTCCATTGCAATTTCAGCATGGAACTTCTTCATCAAAATGATTAAAAAAGAAAGAAAAAGTGGACCGAATGTTCAAGCATGTCTTTCAATCTGTATCTGTTCGATGGTATTCTTCATCCACATCCCCGGCCCAATCCACCGAATAGATTCTATTTGGCTGAAAGTATCCCTATAGACTTTCTAGTTCTTCCTGGGCCAGTACGGCCTTGCTGTACGTCTCATACGGCGTGATAGTTCCCAGAGAACGCCTTTCATGCGCGTTGAGGAATTCCAAACCAAACACATAACTAGCATTGACCCAGCCGAATCTGTATCCACATGGTTAGAAATGCCATCGAATTTGCCATGGGGTTATAAGAGTGGACCTTACCCTTCTCGAGGTGCGCCCTTGAAATCTACACCCTGGTTGCCGTACTCTGCATCCACACGGTGTGGATCGATTGGCCGAGTCACGTCGTATTTCTCAACGACGACTCCGTTGAAATCCACAAATGCTTTGGTGATCATATACAGCCACTTATAAGCGAGTCGTTCCGCTTCTTCCTGATACCCGTAGCGCAACAGTCCGGTCCATGCGAGCATCTGCTGGGGTGCCCAGCCGTACGGATAGTCCCATTGCCGTGTAGGTCGTTCCAAACTGATTGCACCTCGCGATTCTTCCGTGCCAGATACAAGGCCGCCGTAGGCCTCAAATCTGGGGAGGGCTTTCTTCACCATGTCGCCCGCTTGTTGCGGTGTGGTGAGGCCAGCCCACATGGCCCAGAAAGTCGTTGCACTCTCATATAATGTCCGTTCCTGTTTCACCGTGTCGTAGTCGAAGTACATCCCTTTGTCTTCATTCCACATGTAGGTGTCCATTCTCATCTTTCGCCGCCTTGCTCGGCGGTCCCATACGGATGAGGACTCGCTCGCAATATCTTTGGTCGCCGGCGTGCGGAACTCGGGAGGAATTTCAAGTTTGTCTTTAAAGTATGTCCGGATCAGCCGGGCAATATCTACCTCATATTTATAGAGAAGGGAGTTCAGATCCACCGTGGCTAAATTCGCACAGATCCTCTCCAGCCGGTAGCTTGTATCGTGGCCAGATTCGCGAACAGCCCGATCGTGCAAGAAATACTCGTCGAGTTCGGGTTCCTCGACCTTACGATCATTGTAGGCATGGACGAATTCCTTGAATTCCATGCCATGTTTCTCCGCATATGGACTAAGGACATGCGTGAAATGAGTAGGTTCGGTCTCTGGCGGCACCCCCCACCCTTCTGGGCGATACCGTGACAAACCAGACACCGGGTCTAACCTCGGCGCTGCCGTCCACACACTGTGGTATTCCTTGATGGCAGCGAGGGTTGCATTGCGCAAGAAATCCATAGCATCGGGTTCAGACTTTATTCGTTCGTAGACACGCAAGGTCATGTCCGTCAGGAAAGGCGGTTGGGATCGAGTCAGGTAGTAAGTGCGGTTGGCGTTCAGGATCTTTCCATAATGCTTGATGCAGAAGCAGAAGTTGATTACCATGGCCTTGGCTAGGTCAACTCGGTTACTGACTATCAGCCCCAGAGATGTCATGTAGCTGTCCCACCCATACAGCTCGTTGAATCTACCCCCAGGAACGACAAATGGCACTCCCGAATACTCTGTCTTCTTGGTAGATTCATCGTACGTTTCGTCCATTGCCAATGCTAAAATCCCAGGCTTGTGGTTGAGGTCTTTCACATATTCCGGTGTGATATCAGTGTCTAACACCTGCACATCCAGACGAAGCTCTGGGCGGGACTTTGCGATATTTCTATAGTACTCGATCTGCTCAGGAACACCTGGCGGGATATAGATACGAGGCTGGGGGTTCTTCGTCCAATCCTTTGGATCTTTTCCAGAAACGTCGATATTCGAACCGTCGATTCGTCGGGTGAGAGCGTTCCAGAACGAGTGCTTGATCAGGCGTGAGAGACGAGAAACAGGGTTCTCGCTTAGGCGTTCCTCATCTAACACGATGACCTTCCTACCGTAATCCTTGGCTATGGTAAGCTCCTGAAGGAGATTGGAGAGCATATACGTCCCCCGCACATCGAATCTATTGTACCCAGAAGAAGCGGCAGTTCCGACGGAAAGCACCTAGAGCATGTAGCTTAGTACCCTAATTGAGAGCTTGCTTGACACCTCGCCTACCTTCGGCCCGACATCCTCGATCGTTATCTGCATATTCCTGTCGCTATCCTCCCTCTCCAAGAGTGTGTGCAGCGTCTCGTTGACATCGATAAGGAACTTTCGGGGCTGACCGGAACTCTCATCTGATGACCACGTTCTTCAAGTCAATACCCATGTACATCACTTCAGACAGAGAGGGATTAAGCAAACGCGCACCATGGCTGCCCCTTCTTGCCAACCGTCCACCCAGGAAATCTTGGATATCCTCTTTATTAAACGACTTCAAAGTCTATTCGTTTGGCGTAGCATTTAGCATCTTATTCTTTGATCTTATCGTTCCAGAGTCGCCACTCACCGAGGAAAATGCCCGTCGACGGCTTTTAATGCGCGAGATCGTCTCGTCGTTTCCGTAATAGATGTCCGGATGAGAAAATGGATCGAGAGAGCTCGTTCGATTATGGCCGTTTGACGAGCTCATCGTCTAGGGTAGTTTGCGGGGAGAAGGACAGGGGGATGGAGGATTCAGGAGGAACAAAAAAAGCCAGCAACCGAGTACAGAAGGCTAAGGCAAGGGTGACAGGCCTAAATCAACCTAAGTGAATGGCCACGTTAGGCTTTGTGGCGCTCTCTGTGTTCCGTTCGATCAGATGTGACGGAGGGGCAAATTGGTGGGTGTACTGGGGACGACTGACGTCACTTTTCCAAAGTGGATGGCGGTGGGCGCCGATATGTAATCCCCAATTAAGGAAAGTATAAAAATACTAAAAATAAGCTACAAGAAAGCCAAAGCGATGAAAAAGAGCCCCGGAGAGAAAATGAGATGGTGGAAGGAAAATTCCCCGGCGTAATGACGGCATAAAAGCGATGATGTCGCCGCTCCACTGCTAATTGCCTAACTGGTTAATGCATGCGAACATGTCTTACTAGGATTTCGAAAATGCATATTCTCCCATTCTATTTCTACAATTATTTACGCTCAAAAAATCACTACATACATTGTAGGATTTATCAACAAAGAATAGCCATCATGAAGGTCGCAGAGATAGTGACCATCGAAACGAGAAGCTCGATTCCGCGACCACAATGAGGTTATTTGGTATGATACCGCTTGAACTGCACCCGCTTATCGACAGTCCTGTCCGTATACAGAGGTCGATGAGGACGAATGTCAGCCCTGTGGTCTTCGATAAGGTGATCGTTGGGAAGCACAATTGCCCGGTCAAGCGAATAGGGCAGGCCACGGTGACGTCCCCGAATCATCATAGCACAAACGACAACCTTGCTAAAAGTCGTGAACTGACCGCAAAAGGAAGTCGAAACTGTGGGGTAGCCTAGGCTGAGGCCAACATTTCCGCTGGGCGATATCAGAAGCATGTCCGCATATAATCAAAAGGGTTCAGAAACACTCACTACGCGGAGACAGCTTCGAAAAAAATTGCAAACACGGAAAATGCCTGTTCGGTCACATTAGCTGTCACATTCTGAGACATAGAGAGATTGATCGACACACGGGTTCAGAAGGATCCATGATCCTATTGGACTCAGCAATGCAGATGCAGAATATCCCCAAAAATATGTACCACAGGTCGAAGCTGAGCTGATTCCGCATATGCGTCATCACATATTGCATTCCGTTGCTCTCATCCATTTCGCCATCCAGCGAATACACGCCAAGCGATCTCTCTTCGTATGTGTTGGACGCTCGAACGCTGATGGCGATTGGAAATATCGAAATGTACATCATCACCAGTAAGCTGAACTGGACTGCTGGACTGACATCGGCAAGATTAAACGACGATGTTCCTGTATGCCGTGACGACGCTGCCTGGAAGATTGCGGCCAGCACTCGGGGTCCAGCAGGGAGGTTGTTCACTGCAGAATTGTGGAGATCCAGTACCACGATCAAAAGTACGTCTACAAAGTTGAGCGCGAAGATGATTCCGAAGAGGGTCCAAGTTGGCCGACTTCGGAAGAGAAGCGTATAGCATCGACGGGGATATTTCAGGAGGAAGCCAAGCGGTTCCTTGAGAGATGACTGATGTGGGACACACTTGAACATGATCCAGATAACTAGACGCAGAAAACAGGGATATAGAGTATGCCCTGCGTACGCTAGAAAGCTCATAATCAACATGGGAAATGTAGCGTCTTGAAAGGAAACCATCGAATCTGGGGTGAGGGTAAGCCCCAGATTATCGACCATTGTTTGTCCAGAGTAGATTGCCCTTGCCGCAATGTGAGTTTGGATGCATGCTCTAAATCAAAATTTACACAATACTTACCACCAGATATGATTTTGTCCACATTCATCAAGGTAGTTCCGATACTTGGGGTTAGCATACTGGATCCAACCAATTAAACATATTGCGCCAAATAGGTGGAGACCAAAAAAATATCCTGTTCTCGTATGTCAGCACTGACTTCGCCACATACATAACCGAACAGGGTGTGTTAATACCAATCACGATCTTCAAAAGGAGTTTCAGACTTCGGTATTCAATGCCACCTAGCCTCTCTCGGTCCTCGTCGGTTAGGTTGTAAAACTGCGAATTCCTGCCGAGAGTGGCCTGCGAAGAGAGACCTGGAAGGTTGGAGTCATTGGAAAGTGAGACCGCACTTCGAAGGCGTGGCTCCTCAGATGTCCTGGGTTGTCTGCCAAGCACAAATACAGAAGAAGCGACACGTTCCAGTGGGAAGCCACTTGACGACGTGCCACTTACTCCCCGGCGGTTGCCCTCAGTTTCTGTATCGGCTTTATCGATTGAGTCCTCAAAGTCTGAGCCAATATTATAGCGTTTAGTTTCCTTTTATATCACCCAAATATGCGGTGGGTTGCCTACCATTAACACCCGGCCTCTCATTTACCTCCAATATCGGAATTCCTGTTATGCCATGAGAACAGATCCAGATCTAATCCATCAAACGGTGTTTTGACTACCTCTGTCACGCTCACGGGGCGAAGGGATATACAGGGCTTTTGAATTCTCTGCAAATGAAATCCGGCGATTATTCAAACTAGGGCGGGGGTTGTTGGGCTGGATTGAATCATCGTTGCTAATGAATATTGTATCGCTCAGTAAGCCAGATCTTGATATAGAAGGGTGTGCAGCAAACGTACTCTGGGTCCCTTCCATTGGTTTTCTCGTCTTTTAAAACTATTCCATCACATGTGTTATCTTTTGATAGTTGAATAGACTCTTGCTTTGGTGCATATTCTTCGTCGCCCTTACTGAATCTGGCTTCTTGATCGTTATCGCAGCCCCTGCGATCTGACGAAGTGGACGTTGGATAAAGAACAGAGGGTGCTAGTAGATTAAGTCGTCAGCATGATTTCGATGGCACGAACAATGGCAAGCAGTCAGCTTACCTATTTTCCTCAGGCGTTTTTCAAACCAATGAAGCCGCACAACCACCACCAGTATATTGATGAAACCAGGATTCGATATCATCGGAATGAAATAGACATACAGTTGCTGGTAAGTCTTGAGTTCTTTCACATCGACACTAGATAAGACATGGCTCAGTACTGTGCCAGCAGACAAAACCAGCTGCAAAAGAAACGAACGGGTTTAATCCGGATTCTGTAGACGCGCTCGCCCCGAAGAAAAAGGAGTCAATCGCTCGTAGATTGCCATAAGGATAGAGGACAACCAGTCCCAGGATACTCAAGAAGATGATGTAGGCGTCTGGTTCTAAACGTGAGCATTGGTGGTGATAGTTTCCCCCAGTGGATTCGCAACACACAATGCAAGGTGATGAAGTTCACCCGGAACTGCCACATCCTCCCCGAGCAATTAATTATGCAGCGAGTGAAAAGTAAGCTATGGATTTAAAGTGTACATAAACTGTTAATGCAGTCGGTCGGGATTGAGGGATTTAGTAAATCCAATACATAGACAGGGAATGCGGCCCCTCTCAGTACTAAAGCTCCTACTTTAAATCCCCATCCACGATATAGGAGGGATTTTCCCATCCAACAGTTCTGGCGGAACAAGGTCAGCGTGGCTTGGTCAGACCCTGAAAGGCTAGCTAACTAGTTAATTAGAGGTGTCAGCACCAGTGTCCCACGCTATGCAGTAGCTTTAATTTCTTCTGTCTACCCATCATTTCGGCTTTCATAACCTTCAGTTGATCAGCATGACCTCTGTGGCGTCGAACGCGTGATCGCTCTGTTCGTGATACAGTTATTCTGGATGTATTCTGGTTGGCCAGATACATCGTGGCATGGGGACTTGAAGTACAGAGTGCGCGATGCATTGTTTGATAACGTCATGTCAGCATGCTTATTTTGCAGCGATGCGCCATGCGTCTTTAAGGTTTTTGACACATGGTACGACAATGATGCATGGGTAGCGTGAGATCAGGGGCCATAGAGTCTAAGTTGAAGGTTGTACCTTCCAGAAGAAGACAGAGAAACAAGGAACAGAACAGAGGACACACTACACTAACCCTATATACCTACAAAAAAGTGCTTATAGTCGGGCGGCAATAGCGCTTCCACCGTCTAGAGAAATGGTCGCTCCATTGACATACGCTCCTGCCCGACTGCTCAGGAACAAGCAAGCGCCGGCCACATCCTCAGGGGTACCAATACGACCCAGCGGGATACCTGCCTCGATGGTTTCCCGGAAGGTCTCCAAAGTAGCCGCCATCATCTTACTCTGGAATGGGCCGCATGCGAGTGAATTCGATCTACAGCGTGGGGGTTGTATTAGCCGGTCCGAGCTTGGCACGCGCCTAGGGAGTCTCGATGGAATGGATGCACATACGTAATGTTTCTTTTGCCAAGATGATGAGCGAGAACTCGGCTCAGGTGATGCAGACCGGCCTTGCTGGCACTGTAGGCAAATGTCTCTAAAGCGGGGACTCGAAGTCCATCAACACTACCAATGTTGATAATACGAGCTGGGTCGCCAGCTGAAGCTGCCTTCTCTAGCAACGGGGTGACAGCCTGTGTCAAATCGAACACCCGATGCAGGTTAAGAGTGAGGACCCGAGTCCAGGCAGCGGATGGATATTCATTATAGGGGGCACCCCAGTTTGATCCGGAGTTGTTGACGAGGACATGAAGCTCTGGTTTGGATATTAGACCAGTCGGCGCTATCTCAATCGCTGGGAACTCACTACTTTCACGCTTGGCAAGCTCTGTAGCTAGCCTCTTTATCTCTTCTTCCTTATAAAAATCGGCTGGGATGGCATGCGCTTTGCCCTTTCCGAGAGCATTCAGCTCGTTCACCGCAGTTCCACAAGCCTTGGCATCGCGAGATGAGATATAGACGGTGGCACCATTCGCGACAAAGCCCTCTGAAATCATTCGACCAACGCCTTTAGCTCCACCGGTGACCAGCACCACTTTCCCCTAGGCCGATCTTCAGCAATTGTTACTATTCGCGGGAAGCTCCGCCACTACTGACCTTGATATCGAACAGGTTCTGGGAATCCATAGTAAAAACAATTGCCAAACACGAATAAAACAAGTTATAAGTGTTAGATTGAGAAGAATATAAAAAATCAAGATGAAAATATAGTCACGGTCGATCCCGTCTGACCATGCCAATGCGTGGAGGAAACGTATTTGTAGCCTAAGTCGCCGTATCCGACGACCGAGAGCGCAAAGATACCGAGGCAGTGGAATAATGATGACGCACTCCGGGAGGTACATCATCTAAACAACAACACCACACTCGATCCAGTGGACAGAGATTTCTTAGATTTGTAACTAGGAAAGCGATAATACTAGCATATCTCCAAAAATCCAAATTAGATGCGTGTTCACGACAGGAGGCTGCCTTAGGGAAATGTCCATCTCCAATAACCGAGCAAGACACGCCATTCCCATTCGGGAGGGACATTAGTTTGCGGGGCAAGGCAAGCTTGCTCAGTTTTCCTATGTGGATACTAGACTTGCAGAGAGAAATTCATCCTCCGATTCCAAATACAGAGTCCATACTATCTTCCCTACTAATCCTCCTTCGAGCGGGAATAAATCTCAGGACCTCTTTCTCTCTCCTCCCCTCCATATTCCCCACATTCCGCCACTCAGAATGGACGAGTTGTTATCCAAACACCGCAAGGAACAAAAAGACCTCCAAGCACGGATCACGCAGAAGAAAAAATCCGCCACGAAAAAGACCCGTCGAGGAGTAAACGAAGAATGCGACCGACTACAACGAGAACTTTCTGAACGCCATCAGGTTGAAATCGCTGAGTTAAACGGCGGGTCGACGTCGAATCCTGTCGATGGTCTCCAGGAACTGAGTCTTAATGCTTCGGGCGACGACGAGAATACAGACGTAGGCAGAAGAACATCGGATACCTCTCCAAATGAACAGTCAACTACGGATAGCCCGTCGGACAACCCGGCCTCTCCGCAGTCAGCAGCAGCGTTGGACGCTCCGCGTCAGAGGAAGCCGAATCGTCAGAAGGCGCGACTGGCGCGCCGCGCTGCTGAACAGGCCGCTCAGGCTGAAATAGCCGCAGAGGAGGCTGCCAAACAAACAGATCGTCGTGGGAATGAGAAGGAGGTCATGGATGCAGTTTTTAAGCGGTTAGGGTTGAAAGAGGTCGAAATTAACCCAGATGGACATTGTCTCTACTCGGCGATTGCCAGCCAGCTGGAGGAGTCTGGACTCGGGTTGAGACCCGACCCGAAACGAATTGTCTTGCAACCTCCTACTCAGGCCCGCGTGGATACGGTGACTTCGTCGAAACATGATGGGTACAGGGCGGTCAGGGCGGTGGCGGCCGACTATATCACGGAACATAAAGATGACTTTGAGCCATTCATGGAAGAACCGTTAGACCAATACACGCGAAAAATCAAGCTTACGGCGGAATGGGGAGGGCAGCTGGAGCTACAAGCTATCGCAAGGGCATACGGGGTCGAAATCAACGTCATACAAGGAGATGGACGGATTGAAAAAATAGAACTAGGCGACGATATCTCAGATGGAGAAAACAAGCGCATTATATGGCTGGCGTATTATAGGCATACATACGGGCTTGGAGAGCATTACAACGCACTTGTAAAACAGCTCTAAATGCGTGACTTCATGCGAGCCGACCTCTGATCAGTCGAGGGTCAGGCGCTCTCTAACCCTGTGCCTTGGGACACACCTCCATAACGTGTGGGCTGTCATAGGTAACAGCGCTACTGTCGACGCCATACGGAAATTCGGTCATGTATCTCACCCATCTCGTCTATTCCAATGTCGTGGGTCCGAGCGGGCTGCCAATATGCAACTCGTTCGAACCGCCGTTCGCCTGGCTTCCGAGAAGGGTCACTTGCGCATCTACCATGATCATCGTAGGGAATTGTTTCGCCGGGGTGAGTCAAGTGCTCCCAGTATGCCTCCGACGAAACCCCCCATGGCGAGCCTGGTAGCAAAGGGTCCTTGTTCCTGGGGTACTCGAGACAAATCAGATTACCGCGCGGGGATGGAGCAAGAAGCTGGGCATATCGAAGGGCCCATTGTGGACGCATTGATGGGTTCAGCGCGCAGAAAAACTACAATTGCAATCACATAATCAAAATGAATATCCTTTGATTCAGAAATTGGGGCAACTCATCACGGAGCCAGTTTCTCTTCTTCTTATTCCCGTCGTTCGAACACAAGCGAGCATTTGATTTTGCGATAGAGAATTGCATAGAAAGAATTTCAAATATAGCATTAGATGCGGCATCCCTTACCCTGTAATCATAAACTAGGTCAAAGCAATTGAATGGCAACCGAAGTGCCTTCAGCCAGTCATCTTTGAAGAAATCACCCTGTACGAATATCGCCTTTCCACGACCCACCTCGGGGTGCCGGACGGGATACCGATGACGGTTTCTGGTATCTTCCTGCTTGCATTCCTCGACGGCGACGGCACTGCACTCTAGTCCGTAGGCATTATAACCGAAGCTGGCGAGGAGGAGCACATCAACACCTCTTCCACAACCAGGAACCAGAGCCGTCTTGCGGTGCTCGACTCCCTGCGCATCGACCGTAAGCGGATCTCCCAGGATAGAACGCTGCTGGACCAATGCGTCCTCCAGTGCGGGGTTTGGGAATCCCTTATCCCAAATCTGAGACTCGCCTATACTCCAGAGATTGGCCCAGCCATCCACGTATTTTTCGCCTTGGAAATCGATGAAGAATTTGGAAGTGTCCATTGCTGATAAGCCTGGTCATAGAATACGGTGCGCTAAGTGGGTAGCAAAGTGAAGATAGAGTACGGTGTAGAAATCTCCATAATACCGTTGGGCACATGTCATGCAAGGATTCATGCAAGGCAACCTTTACCATGCCACACCGAACGCCCCTCCGTAAATGAGGGATTCCACCTTATGCACACTGTCGTCATATCTAGATGCTGGCAATGATGCAAAAGTCCCACTGGACGATAATGTTGGTCTTCTTGGAATAAGCGTATATGGCACTGTTTTTGAGGTTGTATTAGAGTGAGAGTCGCGCTATGGACATCAACTCCATGGTGCGCCAAAATTCAGCATCATCAGTCTATTCAATCCCATCCTAATCACCCATATGCCGGGTCTTTATCTGTTTCAGTAAGTATTCGGCCCCTTGCCAGAAGGCTTGACCTCGGCACTAAACAGGCGGAAATACCCGATCGGATGGAACGGCACGCTCTCGCTCCAATCGTGACTGGCCCTTTCCTCGGGATGATTTAGCCTGATCCTCGATTCTACGTAATACACACTCTCTCTTTCTACTGTAGGATAGCTCTCTCAGAATGATAGGAGACGAGCATGCATCTCTGTTGGTGCCGCCACCGCACATGCTCGGATAAATATCCGCGATCATCTGTTCGTATTGCTCGACGTACTATAGGCTCTCGTTATGAGTGAATCAAAGTGGACTGAAATGAATGTTGATTAGATACCTCAATATGTACTCAAGGCAAGACCCGCCTCGAGAGCGGAGAGATCTACGCCTGCCTTTTTGGTGCCAATCTGTCAGCCAAATTAAAAAAAAAAAAAAAAAAAAAATCACTCTATGACCGGGTCTCTTTCCCTGTTCTTGATTTCCTTCCTCGTCTTCCTTCCTTTCTCCCTGTGTTGTTGGGCTGAAGAAGATGACAGTCACACTTTGGTCCACCCTTTATGTATCATCACATATCGACTAGAATTAATATCGACTCTCTTATAAGACGCTGCTTTATGTGGTGTCTGTTTTGAATACTTTCTTTGCTCTCTTTTTACCCCACATGGGCCTTTCGGAATCGGTGACGCGATAGATATCTTTTCAAGCGGCCTTGTGCAAACGAATACCTAGAACAGCTGTCTCCTGGGCTTTGATGTGAGAATACTGTGTCATTGCGCCATCGAGAACTATTCCTGCACCAAGAACCTGTTGTCAGACATTTCCAAGGCTCCATACAAAGGAGTACACGATATTCTTACTAGAAGTGATGGCCTCGTCCATGGAGAAAGATGGGGCATCCACTTCTATATCGCCAGGCGCACCACAGGAGGACCTCCGGGGGGGAACTACCCTGTCCAACGAAACAACGAAAGACATAAGCGATCTCTATTCTACAACACCAACGTCGGGTCCACATCTAGATATGGAAGAAAAGGATGAAGAAGCACGCGGTCCTTCGTATCCCACAGAAACGGAAAGTAAGCTACCAGCAGTGGTACCGCGACTGAAGCGTAGAGGTCTTTTTGGTCAGCTCACCCTGCTGGCTGAGATTGAAAACCCCAAGGCATATCCCCGGAATAAGAAATGGTTCATCACGTTCATTGTTGCAGTGGCTGGGGCCACGGCACCTATGGGCAGTTCAATATTCTTCCGTATGTTTTCTTTTTCTTTTTCTTTTTCTTATTTTGGGTTCTCGCTCTGGAATACAGACCTAAACTGACCTGTATTCTCGTGGCATCCAGCCTCTCTTTCACAGGTATCAAGGGAATTGCATTCCTCAACCACTGTGGCAAATTTGTCAATTGCATTATATATGCTGAGCATGTCTATATTTCCGCTGTGGTGGTCTTCGTTCAGCGAAAGATTAGGCCGGCGGACAATATACCTAGTGTCGTTCTGTCTCTTTGTCGTATTCAATATTGTCTGTGCAGTTTCCAGTTCGATCGCTATGCTCATTGTGATGCGGATGCTGAGCGGTGGAGCGTCTGCATCGGTCCAGGCAGTGGGCGCAGGGACCATAGCAGATATATGGGACTCACAGGAACGTGGACGTGCCATGAGTATCTTCTATCTTGGCCCACTGTGCGGTCCGTTGTTTGCTCCTATCATCGGAGGAGCTCTGGCTCAGCGGTGGGGGTGGAGGAGTACTCTGTGGTTTCTGGCTGTTTATGGGGCAATCACCGTGGTGTTCATATTCTTTGCCCTTCCTGAGACCCTGGTGGTATCAAAGACCTCTCCCAGTACCGACAACAACCAGCAGGAACCCATTGGGCGTCGGATAAGTCGAGTCTCGTCACGACAGGTGGTCCAGATCACTGCGAGATGGCTGAAAGTTCTCAAGGTGGTGTTTATTGACCCATTGAAAATTGTCCTCTACCTGCGATATCCGCCAGTATTGCTGACGGTATACTATGCGAGCATTACGTTCGGCTCCCTCTATGTGTTGAACGTGAGCATTGAGCATACCTTCGCAAGTGGCCCCTACAACTTCGCTACGATCATCGTGGGTCTGCTTTACATTCCAAATTCTGTGGGATATATAGTTGCCAGCTCATTTGGTGGGCGATGGATGGATGATATCATGCAACGGGAGGCCCGAAAGGCGCAGAGATATGACGAGAACGGCAGGCTGATTTATCATCCCGAAGACCGAATGCGCGAGAATGCCTGGCTTGGTGCTTTGCTCTACCCGGCGGCATTGATCTGGTATGGATGGACGGCTGATCAGGGTGTGTTCTGGCTGGCACCGGTGAGATTCTCTATCCAATCATTCCCACACGGAAAGATCTAACAGCACATCATACAGATGTTTGCCAATTTCTTTTTTGGCATTGGGTCAATGCTTATTTTCAGCATGGCGACGACGATGCTGACCGAGTTCATGCCCAAGAAGTCGTCCGCAGGTGTGGCCCTGAACAATTTCATGCGGAACATCTTCTCATGCGTAGGGTCTCTCGTCACAGCTCCAATCATCGATGCAATCGGAAACGGATGGCTTTTTACCATTCTCGGAGTAGCCGCTTTTGCTAGCAGCTCTGTCCTCTTCGTCATGAAAGTCTTTGGGCCTCGTTGGAGAGCATCAATGGACGCCCTCAGGCAATAAGCACAACACTACCCAATCTGAGAGCTGGCGACACCAACGTGAGTCAAAGCAAAATTTGCATTCTCCGTGTTGCCAGCTGGGGTACGATGCAGTAATGATTCTTCTTAGAGTGTTTGTTTTGTATATTGCAACTTGGGCTGCTACGTTGCTGGAATGCTGGTATTTTTCCTTTATTGTCTTGGAACACTCGGACCAGGTCTGAGGCATTAGAGCAGTGCATGTCTGTTTTAGGTTGGATGATCATCCGAGAGTTCTCAGAGAGATGGAGCGGCATGAAGATACCCAAAATGTCAGATTATTCATAGAGCTAATGAGGTCCAGACCGATGCACAGGCATCTTTCTGATATTGTCCATCTTTGATTCGCCCTAGTCAGCAGACAACTCAGTGTCAGCACCTAGAATTGTTGTCACATAAAGGCACCAGGGGTTACCCAACGAGTCCCACAGCGGGCCTTTCGCATGGCGTAGCATGAGGGCTGTTGTTACTCTAGAGTTACCGAGGATTAGTATATGCTGTCTGGCAAGGATTATAAATGAACGGGCAAGTTGGGTCTTAAGAATATTGTTTTCCAGATCAGTCTCAATATCGTCTCCACTTTCTGGCTACTAATTAAGGAAGTAGGTCGAGGGTATGCGAAAGATGCCACGAATCATTGGCGGGGGTAGGAGTTATTCCTAGACTATGTGCAACCACCTCAACATGAATCACACTATTCGGGAGGGGATAGCATCAATGATAGTCTCCCCGGGTGATAACGGACAAAGATAATCAAAACCCTCATTGAGGGTAATCCTGGATCCCTCATGAATATCACAACGGAGTAGTGTAACAGAAGCACGACGGCAAGCGGGTAGCTGTATTGGGTCTGCTGCATGGAGACCGTGGGATAACACTGGAGGCATTCCTCCCGTCATTGGAGCGGAAGATACTTGAATCATGGATCGGTATTGAATGTTCTCAACGATCGTGTTCGGACTTTGTCTCACTGCAGCCGTACAACAGTAGTGCCCTGCGGATGCGCGGATTACGTAGGATATGCGTACCCCATGGTCGAAAATCAAGGCCTAAATGGCAACATTGGCAATGCTGGGGTAACAATCCAGTATGACCCATCAGTCTCGCAGTGGTCCGAATCTGAATGGTAGTTATTATTATCTTTAGCACATATTATGTTGGGTTTGAGGCACTATTTGTCTGTCTGAAGACATGCCGTATTTTTGATAATTAAGTCTCAGATGCAGCATCAAATGTCAATTTTGTGTGGGGGGCAACATTCAGTTCTCTGGAAGGGATCCTGTAGCCAAGAATCCACTTCGGGGCTATCTGTTTTAGCATCATAATTTTAGTCCGCCGATTCCTGTCACACAACTTCCTCACTAGACTAGATTGACTACTCTGGTAAGGTTTTGGTACATTCACCCCCCCAATGGGCCTGGATGTGGGTGCAAAAGCAGCCACTCACCGACTGCCAAAACAGCATCGCGCCTCACTTTTTCTTCCTCAGTGGGCATAACTGTCCGTGTTAGTCAGTTCTGCAATGACTGTTTCCATAGTGGTCCTCTATCCGTTGAGGGTGATGGCACCCGATGAGGATGTTTTCCTGTTGGGAGAATAGAACATCATCCATCGTCTTTGGCTCTTCTATTTTCTTCTGTATGGAATGGAACGGAATGAGTGTGTTCGTTGTGGACGAAAAGAGTAAAGAAAAGAAGCCCAAGTGGCGCTAATACGCGTTGGGCGATCCAGTGATCGGCGCTGACTTGTTTGGTTTGGTGGATCGGCTTCTCTCGCTCTTTCTATCATATCCTCATCCCTCTGTGTCCCTCTTGTCTCTCTCTCATCGCCTCTTCCCAAAACGGTGTCTGATTGATTGACTATTATTCTCCGAGGCGTTGCTATAGTAATCCCCGCCAATGTTCATATCTGCCCTCTGACGCCGTAGCCAATCCCTCCCTAGTCTTCTGGCTAGGGACCCATCTCAACTCCACGCAATTCTGCATTTGCTGCCGCTGCCCGCATCAGGCGTTGGGCAGAAATTGGTGTTTGACTGCCATTGCCATGATGGGGGCGATAGGTGTTGGTGGTACACTCCACCAAAGGAGTAATCAACACAACCGTCACTTGCGTCCCCATCTTTCCTATTGATGGCAACTTGGTCATGGTCGTTACGATGCAGTGGTTCCAGCCATTGATCTTGCACTTCTTATGCAATCTTTTTTACTCCCTGTTCGAATGTTAGCTAACCTCGTTTCTATCCTGAAGGCATACATCTGGAATCTTATCAACAGTAATTAACTATCAGGGGGTGAAGGATTAGACAGACAAAGGAAGCCCAAATGTGCTATAGCGAAAAAAGAAAGAAGAATTTTAAGAAAAAATAAAAATAAAGGCCAATCCTGACAAAGCAGTGGCACCACCCCACTGACACGACGGATTGTACCCAATTTTTCTTTCTGTGGTGCTTTCCTATCTCGATCATCGTCTCCTCACCTGGAGCCCTCCACGGTTTGCTACTGCAAGCTTTTCCTGCAGGTGGCTGTCTTCCGAGTTTCTCCCCTGCCCCGGTGATGCTTCCCGGAGACCCTCTCCTTCTATCAGTTTACCAAGGCTGCTGGGTCCATGAGACGTGGCCCAATGAGACGCGATGCTGTTGGGCGTTCATCGATGGCATCTCCAGTCTAAGCCCACATTGCAGCTCAATATAGTCCCGTCCTGCTGGGTGGTGGATAGACCACGATACGTCGCCTCGGGTTGATCCTTGAAAAAGAAATCACCATTTTGTTTTGGTGGGCAGGCGAACGTATCGTTGCTTCTCCCTTATCCTTTCAGCCGTCTGATACATTAGCCACCACTCAAACCTGACCCTTCACATCTCATCTCGTTTCACATTCTATCCCGTTTTGTCGCCTGTTATTTTCTCCTTTTCTTATTGTTCGATCTCCCCTGTACCTGTCTAGATCTAGACAGGCCGATGCCATATTTCCCGTTTAACTGATTTATATTCTTCTCTTCCACTTCCACTCCAATCGAACCCCGTAATATTAGTTCATGCTCAACTAAGTCGATGCCATGGGTAAGAAAGGGTCCAAGGGCAAAAAGAAGAACAACAACAACAACAACAACAACAATAAACGACTACCTGTAAGCGACAATCTAATATCCAACCCCGAGAGCAACCACTCCGATCCCGCCCCGGAAACGGTAGTTGAGTCGGGTGAAAATGGACCAGCCGATCCAGTATGCACAGCTCCCCAAGTTTGAGTACCAGACAATCGAGCGTCACTATCAGACCTTCGACCCTCATACTCTTCAATTTTCATATTATCCTGTCAATAGTGCATCTTCGGATCGTCTGACGCCGAATAAGGATCAGGACAACAATGCCACCAAACCAGCAAAGGTCCAAGCCCAAGATCCAGCTCCCGAAGAAGGATCAGATTCACCGCCCGTTGATGCCTCATCGTCTTCTCCCGAGGCTGGAGGTATGTGTCATCGACCCTCTTGGGTCTTCTATTGCCCCTCCAAAATGCCCCTGACATAGTTTGTGTGCCTTTTGATATGCTCATGGGAGATATGCAATTATAGCTAAGTGTCACGTAGATTCTTCTGAAGCAACAACTCCTCCCGCTGAATCGATAGAGTCTCTTAGTGAGGCTCCCAACGAATCGAAAGAGGAGGGCGAAAAGCCTTCTGCAGAAAACGCGGAGCCCGAGCAACCTCCGGAGAATGAAGACGGTTCAAATGGCAATAAGGACGACACGGCTGCAGAAGATCAGAAACCCCCCACAGAAAGCAACGAGGCCCAGAATGGTATGCTTGCAGATAATATCAGTTCACAAAGTCAGCTAACCTTACACATAGAGGATGACTTCCCAGAATGTGATCCTACAGCAGCGATTGACAAAGTTGAAGCTGAAAAAGAAGCAGCTGCCAAGCAAGCAGAAGAGGACGCTAAAGCCGAGGAAGAAGAGAACGCCGTAAAAGAGGAGGAATTGATCGATTTTGACTCTGGCCCAGAGATTGAGGCAGCGCCCGACCCTCCTACCGAGACCCAAGAGAATGAGGCAAGTGTAGAAGCTGAGACCGCGCCTCCAGCAGAAGATGATAACAGTCCTGATGAGACGTCCAAGGGCGCTGGATCTCCCGAAGATGAAGTATCGACTGCAGAGCTAATAGCAGATGATCAAGCACCGGAACCCGAAGCCAACGCTGAGACGTCAGCCGAGAAAGAGGCGGCAGAGAAGCCGACGAAAGCGGACGCAGAAGCTCAAGAGGAAAGTCCTACTTCCGAAAACCTAGATAAAGAAACCACAGAGCCTGAACCTGAGCCTGCTGAGACTGCAACTCCAGAATCTCCAGAGGATACCCAACCAGATGCTGGGGAAGTACCAAAGGAAATTGCGGAGGAACCGTCCGATGAAGCTCGAGCAGACTGGGATACAAACGAATCTCTACCTGAGCCAGAAGAAACAGCACGATGCGAAGATGAATCTAAACTGGATGAAGGACCGGTGACGGCAGAAGATCAGGCAACCAAAGAAACAGCCGAAGAAACACCGAACGATACATTAGAAGAAACCGCCCAGCCGGAGAATGTTGGGGATGCACCTGAGGCAGAGGCCGCTGCAAGCGCTGACTCTAATGAAGCCGTTTCTGAGGAGCCTTTATCCGAAGAGCTGAGTGAGAAGGCAGGAGATACACAGACTGGGGCTGAGAACGTCGGCATAGCTGCTGATGAGCCCTTCGATAAGCCTGCCGAAGATGCTCCTGCTGCATATGCTGGCTCTGACAAGGAAGTTATGGAGGAGACTGCAGTTAAAAGTGCGTCCGAAGACCCACCTGGTGAGCAAGTAGCCCCGGAAGAGACTCCAGAAGCGACACCGGAAGATAGACCAACGGAAGAAAAGTCTTCTGAAGACTCGCCCGCGGAAATCCCATCGGCCGTGGAAGAAGCTCCGACTGAAGCACCCGCTGGAACTCCTCATACTGAGGAGTCTGCTACAGGGGAACCGCAGACTGAAGAAACACTCGCTGAAGAAGCTCCAGCTGAGGAAGAGTCATCTCCAGAGTCGGCTGCTCAGGAAGTCATAGCAGAAGACGCATTTCAGGACAAAGAAGCAGAATTAGACGAGGCTCCTGCTCCTGAAGAGCCTGCGGACGCAGCCGAGGAGTCGGCTCCTGCAGAAGTACAAACCGAGAAAGTTCCAATGGAGGAACCAGAAGAGGCCGTTTTTCATGAAGAATTTGCGCCTGCTGAAGAGCCTCCTGAAGAACCTGCTGCTGAAACGGTGGACGCTCCAGAAGCTCCCGTTGAAGAGCAGGAAGCCTCCAAGGAAACTCCCGCTAAAACTGCCCCTGAAGAGCCTACGCCAGCTGCGGAAGAGACCATCACTGAGGAGCCGGCTGTGGAGCAATCGGTGCCTGATAGTGAACCTCCTGCAGATGAGCCTGCTCCAGCTGATGAGCCCACTGTCAATAAGTCTACTGCTGAAGAACCCGCTACTGAAGAGACTGCACCTGCTGAAGAATCTGCTCCAGTCGAACCTCCTGCCACGGAAGAACCCGTTACTGAAATGCCTGCTGATCCTGCTCCTGTTGAAGAGCCTGCTGCAGAAGAACCTACTGCTGTCGAAGCGCCTGCTCCTACACAGGACCCTGCAATAGTCGATGATGCCACTCCGATTGATGAACCTACCGATCGAGAGCTTCCTGCTGAGCCTACGATTGAGGCGCGTTCTCCCGATGATCCACCTGTCGAAGAACCCGTATCAGCTGACGATGGGCCCGTCGCTGAAGCGCCCCATACTGAAGAGCCTGCCCCTGAAGAGATCCCTGAAGAAACACCAGAACAAACAGGTGCAAGAGAACTTCCCGAAGACTCCGAAGCTGTCGAGTCCTCCAAGGATATCCCTTTGGAAGCCGCGGTTCTCGCAGGCACGGCTCTGGTAGCACCGGCCGTGTTAGGAAAACATGGCTCGAAAAGGAGAAAGAAGCGCTCCCCCAATTTGGAACGCGAGAGACGCCCGTCCAAGAGCTCATCCGAAGAGCACCGATCGGCGCACATGCAGCGACAAAAGAGCGACCGGGGCCTATTTACGAATCGTTGGGCCAGAACACTGGACGAAGCCAAAAGACAGCACGAGGAAAAGGTCAAGCAGAAGGAGAAAGCCTACACTACGGACAAGGGGCGCGAGAGAGAAACCCGACGAGGGGAACGAGTAGAGCGAACGGAGCAGCGAGCTGTGCTAGAAAGGGAGCCTGAACGAGACCAACCTCGGTCCCATCACCGCACTTCAGAGAACTCAGGCAGCCGCGAACGAAGAGGAGACCGCGACCGTGACCGTGAAAGAAAGTCAGGATCTTCCTCGAGACATGCCCAGCCAGCGGCACAAAAACCAAGGGCTTTCCTTAAGTACATGACCACGGGCAAATCCGAAAATGGGCCCTTACTCAGGATCAACGGCGCCAAAGCCTCCGCGAACATCGTCGACTCTCATCGACGATCTTCGACTAGCCACTCTCACAGCCATCGGCATTCGTCCGAGAAACATGGCTCCAGCGAACGGTCCAGCGGTTCCCATCGTGGCGAAGAGGACGAGCAAGCTCGACGTGAGCCCCGACGAGCCCGACGAAAAGTGGAAGAGCAAGAACAAGAGCGAGAACAAGAAGATAAAGGCAAAGTAAAAGAGGAATCCGACAGTCGCCGTCATCATCGCAGTGGAGAAGAACGTCGTCGTACCCACCGACATCGCCGAGATCCATCTCCGTCGCGTGGAGGTTCGAAATTAAAAGACATGTTCAAGTCCGCTATTGCTGCCCATTGATCTAGTTTCAGTTTGTGGTTGCTTGCTTTGCCAGTATCTGCATTACATTATAGATTTTATTTATTTTTTCGTTGTTTTCTTTCCCTGTGTTTTTTAATGTTGATTATTCCAAAGTCGATCCATGCATCTAAGCGGGTTATATAGCATTAGCATAGTAGGCAGCGAGCATGGCAAGGTGGTGTTTACTAATGATTCTTTCCCTCTGCGCTTGTGTTCTATTTGTTCCATATTATTGATGCTGCCATTTAGCTTTGCACCTGTCATGTTTGAAATCATGTCGTTTCGTTATATCTCTATCATAGCCTGCGTCCATTTTCCTGTAACATCACTAATGGTTGGGATGTTGAGCAGAGTCAAGTATATCCATTCATCCTACGACCATCAAATGTTGTCAAGGAAATCAATTATTCTTTTCAAAGTCAAGGTTCAAAGAATCTCCAAAGATCAGGTTAGTCCGGATTATGAGCCCTATACCATCCTAGCAGAATCATAGAACAGGAACGGCCATCCCATCGCCCCTTGGGTCGCTCCCTGCGCTATAGATCAATTTCCCATCATCGTAGTGACAGCGGATAATCTGTCCGCGGCCAAACATGCCCCTCTTCCATCCCGTTAGGACCTCTATCTTATGGCCGAGTTGCCTGAGACCTGTAATAGCCTGCTCACTGATACCTTCTTCCACATACACGGTGCGATCTGGGGATAATCCGGCCTGCACGGCTGAGACGCAGATCCGAGGGGAATCCAGCGCAGCCTGTGGGTGGTAGTTAAAGGCGAGCATGTTGAGCAAAACCTGAACATGACCTTGGGGCTGCATGAAACCGCCCATAACACCATAGACCGAGTGCAGAGAGCCATCGGAGACGTTGGTGACCATTGCAGGGATGATTGTGTGATATGGTCGTTTCCGTGGAGCCAAAGCATTGGAATGGCCTGGAATTAGAGCGAAATTGGCACCGCGGTTCTGCAAGGTAAACCCGCAGCCCTTGGGGATAATTCCTGTGCCAAATCCGGCATAGTTGCTGTTGATAAATGATATGCCATTCCCCTCCTTGTCAGTTACCGCGAAGTAAACTGTATCACAGTGGTTGTGGGCCGGACTACCGTGATCAATGATGTCAGAAGCCTTGTCGGCGTTGAACAACTTTGCGCGCTCAACCAGATACGTCTGTGAGATGAGCTCTTTGGTTGGGACCTTTTCCTCGTCGGGATCCGCGACCCACCAGGAAGCATCCGCAAACGCAATGCGAAGACTTTCAATCACCGCATGAAGGTACTCAGCTGAGTTGTGCTGGGCTTCCGTGAATTTCGGGATCTTTCCCGTGCGCTCAAGTTCTTCAAGTATGCCCAACGCCATGAGCGCGACAATTCCCTGTCCATTTGGCGGATGCTCCCAGATCTCAACCCCCTGGTTGGCTCTACCCTCCGTACCATGGGCTTGTTTGCCCATTATGTCTTGCCCAGTGAACTTCAGGGAAATGGCCTCCGTATTTTGGCTTCCCGTTTCAGCGTGATACTTGAGATCATCCAGGGTCAAGTAGCCCCCTAGACCTTGAACAACCTTAACCAATTCCTCTGCCACTCGTCCTTCATAAAATCCTTTTTTACCTTCCGCCGCGAGCGTCCGGAAAGTCCGAGCTAACGGGGGGTTCTTCATGATTTCTCCGGGAAGGGGGCTTCTGAACCCATTCGCGGCTGTTGGGTCGGGCTTAAGCATCTCATGGGCATTTGGAGACGCCTTGCGAAGCAGATCCTCCCCCTCGTGCCACTAGAATAGGATGCCGGTCAGTTTGGATTAATGAACAAGAGTACTGTGCTGTTTGCTCCCGGCTAGGATACTCTCACAGAGCACCAAATCAAAGAGTGATTATAATGACATACAAAATGGGACGACAGTTCTGAGACCGGGAACCCTTCTTCGCCGAGCTCAATAGCTGGAAGCAGAATTTGCTCGAGAGACAGTTTACCGCTGCCAAATCGCTCGATCGTATCAACCCACCCCGCAGCCGCACCCGGGGTGGTTGTTGCAAGTGGGCTTGTCATGGGAATCTCGCCCGCTTCGCCAGGACTGAGGTTCAGATCCTTTCTAACCTTTTCGAGAGTAGCATTGGCGGCATATCTACCGGACCCGTTTAGAGAGTGAACCTTCTTCGTCTTGGCGTCATAGAAGAGGCAGAACATGTCTCCTCCAATTCCCGTTGAGCTAGGCTCAGTCATATTCAGAGCGGCGGCTATTGTCATGTGTAGGTTAGTCGCTTGAAATCCTATGTTTATTCGAGACAAGTATTCACTACGTACCCACCGCAACAGCTGCATCCTTCAAGGGTCAATCAGTTTAGGTAGCGTTAAAGAAAAGTCTATTTAGGAACGTACAGCAGCATTTCCTCCTTCCATGAGGATCCTCTGTCCTGCAGCGGCAGCCAGAGGCTGGGTACAAGAGACGATTCCATTCGTACTATGTACGGTGCTCCTCCGACTCGCAAATGGAGCAAAGTCGGGATTGAGTCGAGAGTAGACAGCCTTCGAATTAAGAGGCATTTTGGCTTGATCCCTTTGCGGAAGGGTAGGTTGTGGTAAGATCCAATTGCTGTTGAATCTGGGGAACGGAGCAAGCTGGGTTAAATAGAGAAATCCGGAATTCGGGTGATTCATAGTTAGAAGATTGTTCCAAACCCCTTGCCCCGCTACCACTCGGGGCAATCAGATTGGAGAAGCCAAGATTATTAGCTAACTACTGAGAGTAGTTAGTACCGTAATATCCATCCACCTTTGTGTATTTCATTTGACTGCGAAGAAATAGACGGAATGGAGCGCCCGGTGCACAGGACCCCGGGTTAGGACAATGATCTACATCCATGGCACACGTCCTCAACGCAGACTGGGAAGCTGAAGTTGGAGATGGTGGATTACAAAATCCGGAGAAAAGCGCCATCTCCGATCAAGTGACTTTCTCGATCAGGATAGAGCGGGCGCTATTCCGTTTTAATAATGGCGTCATCCCATAACTCCAGGATCAGGTGATCTGATAAGTGATTAATTATATTAATTGGATCGATCCAATCGATCTATCATGATAAGATAGACAAAGAAGAAGCAGAAGAAGCAGAGTAACGGAGGTTCAAGAACTACTGCTCGTTCAGCTTCTGCTTCTCCTATTCCCCATCCATTCCCACCCGGAACCCATTGGACACGACCTCCTTACAGACCCGACCCAGAAGAATCGCCATCGGCTTCTTGATAGCCGACATTGTCCATCGTGTCCCCCGCACCTACCACGGAGAGTGGAGCTTTCTCAACACGTTATCTCACAGCGATCGTAGACATACTCTGTGCAGTACAGTATCATAATTATCATTTTGGGAGAAAAATAAAATAAAATAAAAAAATATGGAAATACCCTGCTGATTTCACTCTGCATATTGGAATTCTGCAATTTACCATCCGATGCAAACCTCCTGTTTTTGCTGGTTGCCTGGATATTGAGACACCTATTGAACCTCGTCTTTCCCCTTCACAGTCCAGCAAAATGGTGGTGTTTGTTGACCTTGATCACGACACAATTAACAAGTGTCACTATTCAAAGTACCCGAATCCCTTAGTCCATCCGTATGGAGAGTCTGGGAAGCCTTCCACTGCCTTATCAAAGCCGGGGCGTCGCAATTCTGACTCGTCGTCTTGCTCTGCGGATATGGAGACCGACGACGGCGCTTCCACCGAATCAGCATACGATGCTCGTCCGTCAACATCGGAAAGGGATGCTCCAAATCACAACACATTTTCCGCTGCTTTGAGCTGCTACCCGTTTGTAAACCCTTAAACTAGAGATGATTGCTTCAACCCCGTCGCGCTAACCAAGCGATCAGAATTGTCAAAGAAATTGCCCAGCTAGTGGATTTAAACACCCTAGTCTCCTTGACCCAAACATGCCGCCAATTCCATGCCAACTTGTCGCCGTATCGCCAGCAACTGATGAAACAGACCCTCCGTTGTGAGAATGAATACGTCGAAACATTAGTGGACTTGTTGAAGAGTGGAACTGCTATACCTGACAGCGTCAAGTCCGTGCTCCGACTCCTGAGCCAGGGGGCCATGCATTCCGGGCGCCTCACTAGTGGCAAAATATCAAAATGTGCCCGGGATATGGTAGCGGAGTGCCGAAGATGCTCGAAGGTCGTGTGTCGGGTACCGCCCACCCGTTCCCGTGCCACTATAGCACTACATACTAATGGTACCTGTCCAGAACTGCACGGCCAAGCCTGCGACAAGTAGCATGCTTAAAAATCGTATCCGTCGTCTTTGCACCACCTGCCGTACGGCACCATTGGCCGATTTTCTAGTCCCATCTCCGATCGACTCGCTCCATCACGACCCTCAAACACCGTTATCACTCGATCCATCTAGCTTTACGGCACCCGTATTTTTACGTACTCCATGTTCATGCGTCGAAGCATTTTGGCTCTGCCATCAATGTGGGCAGCGATTACGCAGCAATGACACTACCTACCGCCGAGTATGGACTTGGCGTACCCGCTACAGTACTTATCTTGGTGGTCTAGGGACTGGGATTGGTGAAGGATGCCAGGGGGTCAAATGCGGTCGCGGAGAGGAATGTCTGGCCGCCCAAGAAATCGAAATGGAAGTGGAATGTGAAGCGGACGAATCCGCGGGGAGCTTCTTCGACCACTTTTATGACATTGGATACGGACCTCGTAGGTCCCATAACCATTCGAGTGACCGAGGAGAAAATCGCGACGAGGAGGAACCCGGATACTTCAGACAGGAAATTATTGGAATAGGTGGCGTCGTGAAACAAAAGGCTAAGAAAAGAGTCACCGTCGGCGCCTGCGTGGTTGAACACGAGGACGAACGAGAAACAGGGCAGTACCTGATGCGAGAAGAAGAGGGGCAGGACCGAAGTTGGTGTGGATGGTGCTGGAGAGTCATTCCCTCCAAAACAGAAATCTGGACGGGGCCAGCATCGTGATGGAGTGAGGATAGCTGACAGTTCTAGTAACTAGATAATTAGATCGTTGCCAGTGGAGCCGATGGTCGGGGCGGAAGATCCTCTCTCCGGTATAGGCTTGGCCAAAAAAAAAAAAATCCAGAACGCTGGAGGCAGCGTCCCTGGCGGCGTTTTCTTGGCGCAAGAAATCAAATCCTAAACTTCCCCGACTCTGTCCAACAAAGTTTTAAGATCCTCTCTTTGCGTTACGTGTGCTATGATAACAAGGGATTAGCGTACTGTGATTGTCTTGATTCTTCGCAACGGGTCCTAATCTAATCACTTTTCCCTCTATCCCCCCATCCCGTCTCGTCTCATCTCGTCACGCCCGGAGATGCAGGCACTCCGAAAAGATATCGATAATGGTTCGACTCGAAAGACCTTCGCAGAAACGGCTGCATCGGATAACAAAATTACATCGCATGTCCTTAAGGCATCTAGTCCTTCTGCACATTTCATAGCTGGCGCGTGAGTATTTTGATGGTTCCCAGATATCGCCCGGGTAATGCTAATCCAAGTCCTGACAGCTCTGGTGGAATGGTCACGGCGCTCCTTACGTCGCCCTTAGACGTGCTCAGAACCCGATTACAGTCCGACTTCTATCGCTCGCAACTCAAGTCTGCTGCCTCAACTCCTTCCCCCCACACTCGAGTATCTCTCCCACGATCCTTCCTTCTCCATTTCCGCGAAACATTCGACATTCTCTTCTCCATACACCGGGTCGAAGGCTGGCGCAGCTTATTTCGGGGTCTTGGGCCAAGCCTTACGGGCGTTGTACCCGCCACTGCCGTAAAGTTCTACGCGTATGGGAACTGCAAGCGACTCTATCCGGGCCTCCTTGGCTATGACGCCGACTCCACGTCAGTACATGCTCTTTCGGCGGCTACAGCGGGTATCGTGACGGGGACAGCAACAAATCCAATATGGCTGGTCAAAACACGACTTCAGCTTGATAAATCACATTTGCATAGCGGCGAGCAACCGCGATACAAGAACAGCTATGATTGTGTAAAACAGGTCATCCGGCAAGAAGGTGTGAGGGGACTATATCGGGGTCTTGCGGCTAGCTATCTCGGCGTGATCGAGACGACTTTGCATCTTGCGTCATACGAGCGGATCAAGGTCATGCTCGCGAACCAGACCAAGTTAAAGGACAAGGCTAAGAACAGCGAACTAGTCCAAGGGCTTGTTCTTAGTGGTGCTGCGGGCCTTTCCAAGCTGATTGCCGTGTTAATTGCTTACCCACACGAGGTGAGTCTCTTACTAGGTTCGGACCAGTTCCAACAACTAACAGACGGTTGCTCTATAGGTGCTTCGGACTCGGCTACGACAAGCCCCGATGGCGGATGGCCACCCGAAATATACGGGAGTTATGCAGTGCCTCCGGCTGATGGTCAAAGAAGAGGGCGTCGCCGCCTTGTACGGAGGATTAACCGCCCATCTGATCCGCACTGTCCCTTCGGCTGCGATCACGCTGGGAACATATGAGCTGGTACTCAAGTTGCTGAATTAGCTGCTCGGCGACGAGCTAGCGTGACGAAGCTGGAGCACGTCGATGTATTATTATTATTATTATTGTATGTATGTAAAGTCATGTATCATGGACTCCTAATATGACGGAAATAGACTCATCACCAAGACGATTGCCCAAGAAGTCGGAATCGGATGTGCAAGAGAGCCGTTGACTTGGCATGAGTAATGGAATTCCGACAGCAGAATTGTCACCCTCGTATTGTTATTTTTTTCGCCATTCTCTGGCCCCTGCTCTTCGGGCTCCCAATTCGGCATCGGGTGATCACTGGTATCAAATCCCCTCCACCCTCCTGGTCTTCTTCTTCACCCACTTATTTGTCTCTCCTTCATTTGTTTCTTCCGGTCCAATTTCTGGCTTCTTGGCTGTCTGCATCCCACTAGCCCAGATGGGTCCCCTTATTGTTATTATTTTTGGTTTCTCTCGTATTCCCGGGAACGCCAATCGCCGGCTCCGAAAGACGTATAGTACATATATGATCTGGAGGATTGATCCTTTGCCGTTCACATTCTTTTCGGTCGATTAACCTCAGCCTATCCTTTTGCCTACGATATCACTCTCAGGAAATAATACTGGTCCCACCAGTCCATCCCACGGCTTCCATAGCCCCATCCAATAACAGCTTGTCGGATGAAACAATGGCCTCCACCACTCAAGCCCACCATACCGAAGGAGGGCATGAGCTGAAGCTGGACCCAGATATATCTGAGGATAGTGAATCTCGCAAAGAACAGGAAGTGCTCAAGCTAGCTCGTGAGTTCACAAACAGGTCAACCAAGTCTCAACACCAACAACCCCTGTTCGGTGCGAATCCTGGAAAACAGCTGGACCCCAAAAATCTAGAGTTCAACGCTAGATCCTGGGCGAAGGCATTTTATAATGTGCGCTATAAGGCAGAGGGCAATTCGCAGCCAAGGGTGGTGGGGGTCGCTTTTAAGAACCTGAACGTGTATGGCTATGGTACTGCTACCGATTATCAAATGAGCGTTGGCAATGCCTTTCTTAAGCTACCGTCCATGGCCCTTCGCTTTTTCAGTGGAAAGCAGAAACATAAGGTCGATATTCTTCGAGATCTCGATGGACTGGTCCTCCCTGGGGAGCAGCTATGCGCTTTGGGCCCTCCTGGATCAGGCTGTTCGACGCTACTGAAGACAATCGCTGGCGACACACATGGCTTCCAAGTTCACCCGTCTTCGTATATCAACTACCATGGTATTACTCCACAACAGATGTCTACTTCGTTTCGAGGGGAGGCCATCTATACCGCAGAAGTCGACACGCATTTTCCCATGCTTTCCGTGGGTGATACGCTTTACTTCGCTGCACTTGCCCGCACTCCCTACCAGATCCCTGCAGGCGTCAGCCGTGAGGAATACGCTATCCATCTGCGTGATGTTATTATGGCCATGTTTGGTATAAGTCACACTATCAACACTCGGGTAGGCAATGATTTTGTCCGAGGAGTCAGTGGAGGAGAGAGAAAGCGCGTGACGATCGCTGAAGCCTCACTAAGCTATGCCCCATTGCAATGCTGGGATAACAGTACGCGAGGCTTGGATAGTGCCAACGCTGTCGAGTTTTGCAAGACCCTGCGCACGCAGAGTGATGTTTTTGGGACGACTTCGTGCATTGCCATCTACCAGGCTCCTCAGGCAGCCTATGAAGTATGTGAAGAGACAAATATATGATATCCAAGTCCATCCTAACCACTGGGTAGTTATTCCACAAAGTAACAGTCTTGTACGAAGGGCGACAGATATATTTCGGCAAGGCTGATGAAGCCAAAGCATACTTCGAACGACTTGGCTTCCAGTGCCCTGATTCACAAACCACGGCTGACTTCCTCACCTCAATGACGAACCCTGTGGAGCGAGTGATCAAACCAGGATATGAACACCTGGTGCCACGAACAGCTGATGAATTTGCTCAGAGATGGAAAGATAGTCCCGAGCGTCAGGAGCTTTTGCTCCAGATCGAAGAGTATGCTGGGGATCACCCGTTTGGAGGATCTGACCTCGAGCAATTTGCTCAATTAAGAGCAATTGAAAAATCCTCCAATCAACGCCAAAAGTCACCGTATACCCTTTCCTACTGGAGTCAAATTAAATTGTGCTTGTGGCGTGGGGTACGACAGCTAAAAAATGACCCCAGTGTCACGCTTGCCATGCTAATTGGAAATTTCTTTGAAGCATTGATTATTTCCAGTGTCTTCTATAATCTTGCGAACGACACAACCTCCTTTTTTTCACGGGGTGCCCTGCTATTCTTGATGGTTGTGATGAATGCTTTTGCAAGCTTACTTGAAATCCTGTCACTTTATGCGAAACGACAGATTGTGGAAAAGCACAATCGGTATGCACTATATCATCCGAGCGCCGAGGCAATCGCTTCGATCATTGTTGACATGCCATACAAGATCACCAACACGCTGTTGGTGAACACGACCCTATACTTCATGGGCCACCTTCGTCGAGAACCTGGGCCGTTCTTCTTCTACCTACTACTCTCGTTCTTTATAATGATGTCAATGTCTATGTTTTTCCGTCTCTTTGCCTCAGTGACCAAGACCATTGCTCAGGCTCTAGCTCCTTCGGGTATTATTATGATGGGTCTAGTCTTATATACCGGCTTTGCACTACCCGTGGCATACATGCGTGGTTGGGCTCAGTGGATTCGTTACATAAACCCCATATCCTATGGGTTTGAATCTGTAATGGTTAACGAATTCCACGGACGTGAATTCCCGTGTGCCTCGTTCGTTCCATCTGGGCCTGGGTATGAGAACGTTTCTCCAGATCAACGTGTCTGTTCTACAGCAGGCTCTCTTCCCGGTTTGAATACTGTCAGCGGCACAGCATTTGTCCAGAGTTCCTACCACTATTTTAACAGCCACCGTTGGCGTAATTTTGGTATTATTATTGCTTTCACCGTCTTTCTTGGTTTTTGCCATCTAGTGATGTCAGAGTTGGTAGCCTCTGAGCGTTCTAAAGGAGAAGTCCTTGTATTTCGGCGTGGCAAGGCACACAAATCCAAGGCGAAACGATCGCAGCTTGACGAGGAACAGTCAGGCTCCCCCAGTGTTCAGCATGAGAAACATGACAATAGCGTGGACTCGGATGCCGATGTCGACCAGCAAGTCTCCATTTTCCATTGGGAAAACGTATGTTATGACATCAAGATCAAGAACGAACCTCGACGGATCCTGGACAATGTTGATGGGTGGATTAAGCCGGGCACATTAACTGCACTAATGGTATGATTTTCTGGTCTCACTGCTCTCCCTTCCGAGGTTATGGACAATACTAATTCCAGCAATTCCAGGGTGTTTCTGGAGCGGGCAAAACCACTCTCCTTGACGTACTCGCCAGCCGCACTACAGTTGGGGTTATCTCCGGTGACATGCTCGTCGACGGTCGACAACGTGATGAATCATTCCAGCGCAAAACGGGATACGTACAGCAACAGGACTTGCATCTCCATACATCCACCGTCCGTGAGGCCCTTGAATTTAGTGCTCTTCTCCGACAGCCAAGTCATTTCACTCGCCAAGAAAAACTGGACTACGTAAATAAGGTTATTAGTCTCCTTAATATGGACGAATATGCAGACGCTATAGTTGGAGTTCCTGGAGAAGGTCTCAACGTGGAACAGCGCAAGCGCTTGACAATTGGTGTGGAGCTCGCTGCTCGCCCGAAACTGCTTTTCTTTCTTGATGAACCAACCTCCGGTCTGGACAGTCAAACGTCATGGTCAATCTGTAACCTCATGGAGAAGCTAACTCGCAACGGCCAAGCCATTCTGTGTACCATCCATCAACCCTCTGCAATGCTCTTCCAGCGCTTCGATAGACTACTTCTTCTGGCCACAGGAGGCAAAACGGTTTACTTCGGCGAAATTGGGAGAAACTCCCAAACGTTAGTAGATTATTTTGTCCGCAACGGCGGCCCAGCTTGCCCGCCAGGTGCGAACCCGGCTGAATATATGCTGGAAGTGATAGGTGCTGCACCAGGCTCCCATACGGAAATCGATTGGCCTTCAGTTTGGCGCAATAGCAAGGAATATCAGGAAGTCCGTACAGAGCTTGCCAGTTTAAAAGAACTTGTCAATTCCCCTTCAGCAGTGTCTGACCCAAACGACAAATCCAGCTATCAGGAATTTGCTGCACCCCTTACAACGCAATTGTACCAAGTTGGGCTGCGCGTTTTCCAACAATATTGGCGGACTCCGTCCTATATCTACTCCAAAGCTCTGCTTACTGTGGTTTGTGTAGGTTTGAAAAATTCCTCTAGATTGGCACAGGACTAACTGTTACGCGCCAGTCTCTATTCATCGGATTCTCCTTTTTTAAGAGTGACAACACCATCCAAGGCCTACAGAACCAAATGTTTGGTATTCTGATTTTCTTCTTTATTGTGATCCAAATGATGTTCCAGATCATCCCGGTATTCGTCACCCAACGCACGCTGTATGAAGCACGCGAGCGCCAGTCCAAGACCTATGCATGGCAGGCATTTGCCTTATCGAACATTGCCGTTGAAATCGCATGGAACTCGGTAAGACCATTTCACCCTAGGTGCAAGTCGCTCTCTCTCTCGAACGACAAACTAACGGACAATCTCACAAACTAGATCCTAGCCGTCCTGTGCTTCCTAGTATGGTTTTACCCCATCGGTCTCTACCGCAACGCCGAATACACAGGAACCGTACACTCGCGCAGCATGCTAGTATTCCTAATCATCTGGGTTCTGTTCCTCTTCGCGAGTTCCATGGCGCACATGCTCATTGCTGGAGTCGAGAGTGACGAGCTGGCGTCCGCCCTCGCCAACATCCTCAGCATCATGCTGTATGCCTTCTGCGGTATTCTCGCTGGTCCTAACGCTCTCCCCCGCTTCTGGATCTTTATGTACCGCGTGAACCCCTTTACCTACGTCACTTCAGGCCTGTTGTCCGCCAGTCTGGGTAACGCCCCAATGCACTGTGCCACGAACGAACTCCTTTCCTTCTCGGCTCCGCCAAACCAGACCTGCTTCGAATACCTCGAGGCATACATGGCCTCTTATGGGGGCGAACTCATGAACCCGGATGCTCGGGGCGCCGAGAACTGCCAATTCTGCAGTGTAACCAATACCAACGACTTCTTGAAGACAGTCAGTATTGACTTTTCGACGCGGTGGAGAGACTTCGGATTGGTGTGGGTGTACGTTGTCTTCAATATCAGCGCCGCGGTGTTTCTGTATTGGCTTTGTCGGGTGCCCAAGGGGAAGAAAAAGAACTAATAGACGTGAAACTGGGCGCTTATTGGTTGTTGGATATAATAGGAAATAAGTAGGAGATTATCTATCCCCTTCTAATTAAACAGTTAGACTAAAGAGACAGAAAAGTCGAACAGATTTTGTTTTGTTCGGTTGTACATATGTTCCTATACGGAGTTAATTTTCTAGAGCCACTGCTACTGTACCCTTCTGGATGCTAGCAGAAAACTGATGGGAATTAAACGATTTTTGAGTGACAAATTGTCTGAAGCAAGTGTACACATTTGCAGGCCATACATAGTAAACAAGCCATTGTCTGTGCATTGGAATTTTAATGACCCTATAATATACCTGACCACCTGACGCCCGCTATCATCTAGTTTTCAGGTCAACCACAAGATTAGAAAAGCCACAATGAAAACATCACAAGATTAGATTTCTTTGTGGAGTAGAATACATGGAATACAAAATAAGCGAAGCTATCTAGCTAATTTTTAGAGTCATGGAATCACTGTGGAAGCTGTATTTGTCTTGTCTGTTTATTAGGGTGTTCCTTAAGCTGATGGGCTGCACCTATGCAAACCCGAGGCCATGTGCGGAAGAGTCAGTTAATGGTTTCTGTTCGAGTAAAATTTAACCTAGTAATTAGGATAATGGAAGGGTCTATCTTGAAAGTGAACTAGATTAATGCGTTAGACAGATATCAATATCTTAGCATATAAAATTCGCGTGGTGATGTACAATTGGTCCGCAGGAGCAGTGGCATATTGTTACCTGAGTGATTCACTGAGGACCTAGGCAAGGGCCGAGGGGATTTATAAAACAATTTATCAAGTCTTTACTTTAATATCTGCAATAAATATAATAATAATCCTAATGATTTTAATATAGCGTGATCGTTTCCATCAGACACTTCAAGCAGCCCGAGCGAGGCGAGGCTTGTACTGAAGTGTATTATATTAATGCTGGCTGTTATGAAATAGAAAAGGCTTCCGTGATTTACGACCGAGAAAAAAATGTAAGAATTTGCTCATTCGCGGAACTAAGTTGCGGATTCCCTTATGTACCCGTCATCTCCAAAGCTGTGTTATCAGGATATCTTCCCACCTTTTCTCTCACCCTTCTTCCAATAACCCTTTACCTCCCTCGCTTATATTGTCATGTCAGCCTACTCGGGCATCAAGATGTGTCCAACAGGGACTTTTGGGAGCAATACTCTGTCATTCCTGTCCGATGCTTCCGCTCGCTTCAGACTACCAGGAAGTCAAGAGAACCAGAGAGAAAAACTAGAGACGAAAAGAAAGCCTTGGATGCACTAGGTGATACGTTCAAGGAATTAACGGAGTATCCAGTGGTTTATATGGAATCTGAACATTTTGAATGTCTCCCAATCGAGATCGTCATCATCAAGACTCCTACGTAGAACGACCACAATATCGAGGAGAATGACAGCAATCGAGTGGATGCTGACAGGAACTTTTTCATTCACCTGTCGAAGGAATGCGTCTTATTCACACACAGCCCGAATTTTGAGTCCCCGGAGGTTGCAAAAAATACTCGCAGATTGCAGAGGCAGCCGACGAGGAAAGTCCGGAGCCGGCCAGGATGGGAATCTTTAGCATGGATATGAAGCTAGAACATTTGTGTTGTCGGCTTGCGTGGGAGGCAGATGCAGTTCCCAGGATGGGTACAAAGGGAAACTCCAGGCCACTGAGCGCGGTGACAAGCTGGAGAATCTCCGTGTAAATCAGGGACCAAGACACTGCTCTTACTGCTTTGCGTAGTATGGCGTATAGCTGAGCTAAACAATCATCATACAGGTTTGTTTTTGGAGATGAATTGTCTCCTTATCTGCACAGCGACCATTCCCCGGAGTGGGAGCCCGAACACCGTTGTTTAAAACGTGGTTGTGTACACATCAAGATCTGCCTCTATAATGCCAGTGACGGTGATACGAGCCATCTGCTTCGGACAGAATTTCTTACCATTATCGCTACATTCTCCACGCGCCTCATGGATCATAAACTAAAGGAGCATCTCATTATTCCTGTAAGCTTAGCCATTCGGCCATCTATGACTTTCCTCTGCAATTTTCTTTCCCTGTACGCCCTATGACTCTTTGCTAATTAAATTGCTTCACTTCAGGTTATGCTATTGTCTTTTGTGACCCATTGCATGGACGAACCTCGACATTCTTTACCAGATACCAAGGAAGCGATATTGACCCAAATGGGGACACGTCGTCGCTTGTAGATTCATGATAACGTGGAATCTAGGTATCTAAGTTATTCCCGTTGGTGGTTGAAGGAGTGGGCGCAGCTATTATCTTCGATAGTAACGAGATTTGCCGTCTTATCCTTTTCACGAATTGAAGCCTTATGTGGGATAATTGTATTGCGCTTCTAGTTCTTGTAGTCTCTGACATTGTCTAACGCAACGAATACTACGAAACACCAGCAACAAATGAGTTTCAAGTTGCTCATGTCATGAAGATGGTTAGCAATTGGTGATGGTATAGGTATATTATCAGGAGACCGCGAGAACTTCTTTGTGGGTTAAAAGACTGACGAATTCCGGGCTGTATATCTAGAAATCCAGTACATATACATAGAATCTCACCTCATCTACATACATACTTTATAGAGAATTACTTATGGAACAACAAAATGTGACTGAATATCTTTCAACTAAGGACTTCCAATATCATAAGATAAAAATAGAAAGAAGGAATTTTAATATGCATCTTAAGATCCATGAGTACATTCCAAAAAGATAGAAGCCATCTCTATAAGCATCACAAGAGAGTTGCGAGACAAACAAAAACTGGTTGACAGAATATAAGAAATAAGAAAAAAAGCATTGGACATACATAATTATACAAAATCTGGTCTCGGGCGATAAAGGGGGTATAGATTCGTAAACACAAAGGGGCACATTTAGCATCAAGAACAAAGGAAACAAAAGAATAAAACTGGAGGAGCACAAAGAAAGCGCTAGCCAAACCCAATGCAAATAGAAGGACAGGAAGAGAGGAGAAGAGGTACCCAAAGCCGCCATCGAACATACAACCGTTGCAGTCCTTTTTCTATAAGAAAAAGCAAAAAAAAAAAAAAAAAAAAAAAAAAAAAAAAAAAAAAAAGAATCCTCACGGTAATTATTCAAACGGAAGAGATGAAGAGAAAAAGCACGCCGGTGATCTTGTGACACCGAATAAAACCGGTGGCCTCTGGAATCTCCGAGAAGAGACAAGGCTTCGATGCCAATTTTAGAATCTCACGTTCTTTTTCTTTCCAACATCTTGGGTTGTACGACCTCACCCTGACAGTCGGTGTTTTTAGTCGGACTCTAAACCGGAGTGCTGGCTCATTTGAGACTTTCCCCTCACCCCCCAAGATGATTAGGTATGTCGAGGTGAAACGCTCGTATATCACAAGAACCTGGATGCTAATGTAGTATCACTGCATTCTAAACACCCACTTGTACAATTGACTGCGTTAAACTTCGTATATAGAAACAAGGACTCATAAGCCCTAATTAGAAACCCGCCGGTTCTGGTGTAATATTTGGCGTATGAGATTAGATTACGTCGTTTTGTGAAAAGCCCCGCAGGGGTTCGTTTTCTCTCGCTCTCTTTTTTTTTCTTTTTCAGTGATCCTGAAAATCGGGATCTCATAGCGTCCATGACTTCCAGGCCACGGGTGGTACGTAATGAGTGACGGGCGGAAGAGGGTGTTCGTCATATCCCAACTGGTGTGGTGTAGACCAAGCTGGCGATGGATAATGGCACTGAAGGGGCTAAAATTCTCATTAGTTTCAGGTGTCTGCTAGTAGGGTTGGTTTCAAGTGCTTACGGGTTGAACGAGACCGTCGTGGAGAGAGAGTTGTACAATATTTGAGGAAGCGAGATTATGTTCCTGCTGATCCCAGCATCGTACGTTGGCGGTCATAGACATGGGAGACGAAGTCAAGTCGGATTCAATGATGTTTTCGGGATAAGGGTCCACCACTGCAACGGGAGTCGAGGACAGGGAGGACCGTGGGTGAGAGGGAATCGATAACGTCGCCCCGTCTGAAGAAGGAGATGAGCAAGACTCGGGGGAGCCATAGAATCGAGTGTCTTCCACAGACTCGTGGATGTGGTTACTCGGGTACATGGGGGCTTGATGCTGAGAATGCATGGGCATTTCGTGCCACATCATACCGCAATCGTTTGCCAGGTCGGGGTGAATTGCTGGCCCCACGAGGGAACCAATAGACATAGAGTTGGGCTGTTGAGTTACAGCGATGTAAGTTGCGGAGTTGGGATCGATGGGCGCACACTTGGTCACATAATGAGGCTCAGAGACCATGGGACCACGGCTGTGCCTTTCCCATTGTGTGTTGTCCATCTGTGCCTCGAGCTCGCTACACAGGGGCACTTGTGAGCTTGCTTCTGACCAATATGCGAAACCACCTGGGGGAATGAACTTACTGTCTTTCCATGTGACGTGCTAGTAGGTCAGGACGGTGAAAGGCCTTCTTGCAATTGTGATGTGTGCAACGGAACAATGCCTCGGGGTTGTGGTTCAACTCATGACGCCTCCTGTGCTCTGCTCGCGTGAAGACCTGAAGCGCTGTTAGACAGAGGCTGCGGAAGCTATAGTGGTAGGAACGGACCTTGTTGCATCCAGGATATTCACAAGCATGCACACGCTTCCCCTTCTTTGCCTTGCTGATGCGATGGGTGGTGGGAGTATAGGTAATTGGGAGAGGGATCTCCGTAGATTGGCTGGACCGACGCATGGTCCCAGTGGCTTTCTTAGCGGCCATTGGTAAGGACTGTGTGGAGCGGAAGGAGCGTGAGGAAGACGGACACAGAAGGGCAAGTAGAAGAAGAGAGAGGAAGGGTTATAGAGAGCGAGAGAGAAGTAGTTGGTCTTGAAGAATGATGTGAGAAGTTGAGAACAGATCCGAGATGGATTTGCGGGTGGGGGAGGGAAGATATAGTTTTTGAGTTGGACGAAGATCACTTGGCCGTCAACGGACAATTCAGGAGGATTTCAGGAACAGAGCCCAGTGCGGTATGTATGTGGGGGGATGGATGGGTAAGGTGGGCTGTGAAAGTAATGCAAATGGAGACTATAGAGGGGTGAGATCAGACGGTTCTGAAGAAATTAGAAAAAATGCCTCGCATCTGCAAGTCAGGTTGACGGAGTAAGATACGGCAAGGAAAAGTGGATAAGAGTCCAGAGGAAAAAGGAAAGAAGGAAAAAAGAAATCTACGATCTGAAACAGACGGAATGGTGGCAGTAGAGACTTGGAAGAGGGAAAATGGTGAGAATGAGGAATTGATATAGAACTGTCAGAGTGGGTATGTGAGGTACCAGGGCAAGAGATCTACTGCAGACCCTGGACAAGGGAATCAAAAATAAAAAAGCGAAAAAAATGCAATAGAAAAAATAGAAAAGAAAAAATAGAAAAAATAGAAATAAATAATAAAAAAAAATCAATCAATCCAATCTCAAATAATTATAAACGAGCTTTCATGAAATAGGCATGGCGGAGGATTATCATTCATTCGAATGCAGCAATAGGGAAGTAAGCGAAGAGTTGGTGATCAATCTGCAGGATGATCATACTAGTATGAGGGCTATGTAGTTGCAGAGCTAAAGTAGTCGAGGTGACGGAGTCGTAGACAATTTATATTATATTAAAATGTTTTCATGTTTTTGTAGTTATTTTTATGGTTTTTATAACTTTTACAGATAAATATTATTTTCACAGTGTTATTTATGGTCCCGATATCTTAGCACGATACGATTCGAGGGACGGCGGAGGTAAGGTAATGCAGGTTATTTTTACAGACCAACAGAGAGCAATAGTAATCAGCTAAACCGGGAGAACCAACTGCACGAGGCCCGTATTGACGTGACTGGCGCGCCTCAGCCGCACCTGCAAAGATGGGGGGAAGAATGCCTGCAGGGCAGAATATTCAACCTAGACGATTTTCTGGATTTGGAATTTAATGCGGATTTTACTACCGAATAATACTGTCACTGGGACACAATTTCAAATATACTTCAACGGTTGTCAGTTGGTTGGATTCCCTCTCGCAAGCCACGGATTCTGGATCTTCATCGAGCGCCACGAGGATCAGGAATATTAAACCCTGCAATGATAATTTAAAGAAAATCCGCGAGAGGGTACAAAAAAATGGATCCATCAATCGAATGAAGTTTGCGCTAGGGGAGGGGGGCAGAAAGGGAGGTGGAAATAATAATTAAATTTCTCCAGGACCACATGGCCCAGACTCATCCCAGGTCGATCCTGTCAGCTTCAAATAGGTGGACGCCGTACTGCTTGCTATTCCTGGTAACCCGAGGCTACTTCCTTTTCATGGAGAGTATTTGCATCTTGATCTACAGAGAAACCTCAAAATAATAATAATAACAATAATATCAATCAGTCAGTCAGTCAGTCAGTGGGACATCGTGGTCGACGTAGAGAACAGTATCTAACGAGAGCGTGGTGGAAAGTGGAATGCGCACATGGCAGGTAAGAACTGAATTGTTGGCTCCAGAGCGCATGTAATTGGTCCAAACGGGGGTTTAAAAAACGCAGGAAGGAGAGAAAAAGAAAAAAAAAAAAAAAAAAAAAAAAAAAAAAGGTCACTTACCGAAGTCGGCCAACATAACCTGCTCCATGCTACTGCTACGTACACACGATATACTGTATGGAGTAAAGGTCAGGATATGGAGAACCCTTGCAGGCTCTCTCTCATCGTGAGCCTCGATGGCCCACTCCGGAGGTGGACATTTATTCCTCTATCACGATCTCCACGGTCGGTATGGCACGCACCGACTCTCTAGTAGGAAAACAAGAAAATTTTATCCCTTTGATAATTGTTTATTTTTTTTTTAAAAAAAAAATTGTCTTTTTTCTCTTGGTGGAGAGACCCACTGGGCAGAACCCAGAGCTAAAGTCGAACGTGGTGGAGACACCCAGTCGACCCGTTCGAATTTGACAAGGAGATCTACCAGGGCAGATTAGTCAAATAGTAAAAATGACTGACAACTACAAGACGGCAGAGATGGATAGAAGCAGAGCCGAACTGCTCAGACCTAAGGTTTCAACTTCCTTGCCTACCTGCATCCAAACTGCAAACATGCACTGCCTGCATCTGCGACAATAATCAGATTGTTTCAAGAACAGCACCTAAATCTGAACCATGCGAAAATACTAATAATAACTTGCTGCATATCAGACGATGTCTGTGTGGACGGACAAGGGGTTATTCTATCAACCGAACTAACAAATGAAATTTCGCGGTATTTGTCACAATTTCCCTCTTTGTTAGTTACCAAGCAAAACCTCTAACGGTGCCCCGCTAGCCTAGGTAGGAAATTTGAGGTTCATCAATTTACTAGCAGTAGGTCGTTCGCTCGCCCCGATGTCCGAGTCCGGCCGACAACTAAATTATCTACGGAGTAGGCGAGTCCGACTGTGTCATAGCACAGCTCGATCGATCTGGTCGGCGGCTCCTTTATTTGGAGATTATTATGATTTTCGTTAGGATTTGATCTTGGCTTTTTTTTTTTTTTTTTTTCTATACTCCTAGTCCTAATACTGACCAGCAGGGTACATTCCACCAACAACTCAAAAGAAAACCCTGGAACCATTTCTCTTGTTCCAATGGTTTTCTATCACAAACAAGCCTGAGCAAGGGTTTGATCATGATGTATGCGCTATGCCAACATACGAATGATATAAATATAGAAATGTCAATCAATTCGTATATGTAGGTAGGCTCTGATGGTCATCATACCAACCACGGAAGCATGCCAGCTAAAGTTAGGGGAGAGGACACGCGGTGGTAGGGATGTCCCTCAAGGCTCCCCATGATTTACATCGAAGTCAGCCTATCGAGGACTTTTACCGAAATAGGTTTAGACCGTGCATTGCAGTGGTCGAGACGAAACCACACCATTGTAGAGTTAACCCGCTCTTGACAAGTAGGAAACCACACACTTTCCAAAAGTGCTAATGATCCTAAGTATCTGAGCCCTCGGAGGAAAAATCAATCGGGAGGAGCAGCAAGCATCTGAGAGGGGGGAAACACGCGAAATAAAAAAAAAAAAAAGACCCAAAAAAAGAGAGCATAACGACATGACTATCCAATCTCAGAGATAAGCTGTCTACCGTCTGGAATGGCTGAATGCGTGGAACTCGGGAATTTCGGCAAATCACCGGCCTAATACTACTACAGAGTACACAGCTATTGACAGTTCAAGGTTATGCTAGTAGTCCCTCCATACTTTATGTGCGATTAATGCCATGTGAAATGGAAAAGAATTTCCCTATTAGAAAAGAGTTCGAACGATGAGGGTAAGTACTCCACATGCTAACCAAGGTACCTTCATATGTATGAGAAGTACAAGAAATGTCAGGCATCCAGGCCTCATCGTTGCAAGTGTCCAGCCCTGTGGGGCAGTCTTTTTCCCGCCATCCAAGTCAGATTGCAGAAAATGTGCACTTAGGTTGTTTCATTTGGCGGATCAGTCCGTAGTCGGTAGCTTACGGAGTACGGAGTACCTAGGTAAGATACTGACAGGTAGGTAAATAAACAATTAATATCAATTTATCCCATTCTCTTTGGTCGGCAAAGAGAAAGGAAAAAGGGGAGAAGAGAGAGAAATAATAATAATAAAATAGTAAGACACAGGGGGGAAGAAATAACGCTAGGGGTGGACCGTATCTTAGCTGTATTAGGTATCTGGGGAGAAGTCTTTCCCCGGTAACCGATTGTACCACCGTCATGTAGATCATTGCCCCCTTTGTCTACCACCATATGTTCCGCGGACAAGTGCTATCAGTAATCTCCGGAGTAAGTCTTTATGACAGGAGAGGATTCGAGAAGCAGCAGAATCAAAGCATCAAGAATTATCCCAGTGGCCATGTTTCCAAATCATACTAATCGGTAACACCATCTTCTGCACAGTCTGACATGAGTCTGTGTGGCTGCAGAGTAAGCGGGTTTCTACGTTGATTCCATAGACCTTCGTCCACCGGGCACATTCCGACCAATAACTTCCGGAACCGACTGTTGGTCTGAAGTTCCGGACAATCACAACCAAGGGATTTCACAACAATGTCATTGCAGCATCATCGTCAAAACTACTGCAGATTCAATTGATCCCGCCCCCTCCAATTGGGAGTCGCCTTCAGTTTGGATGGATTTCCGCCTAGCTTAGCGTGCATTAGGTGAAGAAGATGTTGTATCTGTTTGCAGCAATAATGGGGTCAAAACAGCACATCCATGGCATACTCCGCCCATGGGTAGTGGAGCTAGCCGGCTTTAGAAAACGCGTGGCTGGTAGGTAGGATGGCATGCAGGTACAGCCACCTGAAGGTCAAACATCATGGAGTCTTCACGTGGAAGAGGCTTCATGCAAGGGGGAGAATCCTTCAATGCATCAATAAGGGGAATGCTACATCTACAGCTACAGAGTTAAGAGTTTTCAGACCTGGAATCCAAAGGTCGACAGCGCAAAATAATGTAGTTGTGGTGACATTAACTATTTGCGTTACGGCATCAGGTTCTTGTCCGATTCCAGCCCAGCTCCAGAAACATGCCAGGGTCCATGTAGCTAGCTAGCTATGAATTCCTCGAACGACGGGATCGGGATTCAGATCTGACCCGAACCTAAGACAAGAATGAGGGGGTATCGATAGCGATGCAGATACATTATCTTCTATGGAAAGACACATGCCTCGAAAGCAACCCACGTTTCTCGTGCTCGTGGATGGGCATGTAAACTGAGCACTATCAACAATAACGTGGTACTCATGTGGGGAAGAGGAAAAAGAACCCGCTGCAACCTACGCACCGCCGCACGGGTGGAACCGATTCCCCCCTCTCATCACAATGAAGGTGGTCCCGATTGGACGGGGATGTACCGGGTTGTAAAATAAATTAGGCATCTTAATCATCATGATTCATCGTCAACTACCACCACCAGCTTACAGAGTACTAGCTTACCAGTACACTACCTAGTTAATACTAGAGCCATGACCGAAGACTGTCATGTGCCCAGCGGTGCCCCACCCAACCCACCACTGGAACAGATGGCTCCACTCCTCCCTTTCCAGTTTAGGTTCAACAACACTGGCCCTCGAGACTGATTGGCCTGACCTCCTAAACTAAATCCCCCTCCGTCCGCCTTCTCTGACCTTGCATACATCATCCGCCACGAGGAGAGACAACTATAGGATGCATCGGTAATGTCCTTAGGTTTGAACTACTCAGAAGATAGGTCGGACAAGGACATGGATCCCTTCAACTCTACCTGCATACAACCCTGTACACCGACTAACTCGAACCCAACAAACACTTATTCTGAAACATCAGGGGCTTTCCGCTGTAACCTCGAACCATCAAACTAGAGTACGTGCACTAAGCACTACGAGATCGGTGTCTCGGTAGGGGAGGAGATTCCGTTGGTGGGTTTGCAACACCACCGGACTCTAAGTCTGCCGGCTCCGACGTGCAATTCCATTTGCAATTTCAGAACCCATGGGAGTATCGCGGACTTTAGTTTTACAGTTTTGACTCGATGGTTTAGTAGTACGGAGTTCCTAAGGTAGTTACCTCTGTCCAGGTTCCTATCCGACAATATAAGTACGTCTCTGAGTTTGAGTTTGTGGTGACAGGTTAGTCCGTCCAATAGGACGCTTACAATGAGAAACAAGGTAACTACGCAAGGTAGTATTGTTCATTGAGCTACGCAAACCTCAAAGAATCAATCGCCACCACCACCAACATCACCATCCTCTATTCTAAACCATTGGAAGTATACAACACACTGCTGCGCGCGAGACGTCATAAGCTAAGCACCAGTCATCTGCATCTGACCATGCAAGTAAGGGAAAGGAACAGGTTGAAACTTGAAACCTGAAATATGGCAATGAGTTCATGCTGCGCCCGGTGGATAAAGTTCTTCGACAACAGCATAAACACTGACTGCTGGGATAATTACACATTTACTGTATCCAGTTAGTCTTTACGAAAGTAGCGGGTGAGATCTCGTTTGCCTTGTATATAAACTGGGGCCTGAGGCAGGAATGCTTATCTAATTGTTTACCCTGAATCGCACGATTCAACTTCGTTTTCCTTCTTCCCTCAACACCACCTCCAATTCATACTCACCAACCTTCAAATCAAGATTCACCCAAGGGCGGTGCCTTAGTAGCCGGTCGATCCTCGTTGATTTGTGGAAATAATGACGCAGAACCGGAATCCAGACCACGAAATCCATAAAATGCCAGAATTGGAAGCCGATCACAAGTGAATTCTGTCACCAACATAGCGTACGGAATAGTTACACTTGACAATTGACGGTTGGCTAAAGATGCCGATCAAGTGGTTTGTTTTACCGCAATTTCCTAGTTTGTCCGCCATGTCTTGTCCTTTCGGCTAGTATGGAATCTCTTCCCCCCCGATCGGCAATGCTAAGTCACTAAGTGCTATCCACTGACTGACCTGGGTAGGCACTAGGTACCTGGTAGCTCCATGTCGATCACCAAATTCATTATCCACCGGGATTCACTTGATAGGAGGGCTCGCCAGTACTCCGTACTACAGCCATGAATCATTATCGTTTAAACAATGCGGTGGGGACTGGAGAGCGACCAATTTAGCCGTCGGTAGAGCCGATATTTATCCTAAGTCCTGACCCAGCCGGGGACAAGCGGCCGGATTGGCCCGCTGGATAAGCAGTGCCATGGTCAGATCAGTCCATCGCCAACTACGCCTCTTTCTTAGCCCTTTGTTCGCTTAACAACAGCGTGCCGTCCGATTGCCGTACTCCGGAGTCGCCTAAGGACGGTTCGTCCCTCGTCTGTTCCGTCTACGGACAACGGGGACGGGGTTGGATACGGATCCTGACCGGACCACTCTAGGTGTCGGAGTAGAGTCTGAAGTTCACCCTCTCTGTATAGGTCTTCCTCTAAGGCTCCAATCCACTTAGCCACCGTTCGGCTTTCCTGTTTATGAGGATCTCTGGAGAGTAAGCGGCTTGCTTCATCTACTGAACGCAACCAATCGTTTGCGGCTACGAGTCAACTGTGTTCGATTCCGTTGGTGAACGCGAGTCAGCTCAACCAGGCTCTTGCAACAAATATACAAGGTACAATTGAAGGATTGTTCAGCCTCATGAAGAATTTCTTAACGAACTATGTAAAGACTTGTCTAAATTATAATCTGAAGAATGATCGGAAAAAGATCAAATCCATACAGTCCCAAATTAGGTATCATAATCGAAAAGCGGCAACCCTTGTTGATCTAGTCAACTATTGTCATTACCTTGTTGCCTCTTTGTCGGACCGCGATCAACACCATTCGCACATTAGTCTTTTTCAATGGAAACCTACTTGCCCTTTTTGAGGGTGTCAATTTATATTGCCGCTGGAGCCTATGAGCCAGGCTCGAATCTAGCCAAGGTCGGAGATTATTGAAATTTGAGTACCGAGTACACTGGGTTGGTTTCTGGTCCCCTCTCCCGCTATTATGGAGGGACATAATGACAGGTCTTGACGGCCATGCAGAGTGGACACGTTGCCAGCTAGGCGCCAGAATACTACAGAGTAGGGCAAGTCTGCAGCCTACTTTGCATTTCTGTGGTACTTCAAGAATCAGCCAATAACGACAATGGTGCATTTTGGATACTACTCTTTTAGGAGAGGCGCGTATGCTACCCTCAGCTCGTAGCACTAGCTAACGCAGTAAGCGCAAAAGCCTACCACATATAGACTAGACGGATGTGCGGCCATGAAACCAGACGGGGGACCCCGACGTGAGTCCTAGAACTTGCAAGGGTGCTATGCATTGGGGCAGGGGAGAAACGTGGCCTGATCGCTCACCAACGTGGGCGGAAATTTAATGAACAGGACCAGAGGGAGGATCGCCCACTAAATAGTAAGGAGCCAGCAGTCGGTGGCGTGAGTATCCTTGGATTGAGTCGATATTCGATGTCGACGAGAGGACTTAGTTGACTCCCCCACCCCTTGAACAGTGCGTGGTACCCGTAGGGCCAGGACACTTGTTGTCTACTACTCCGGAGTAGGCTGGGCGAGAAGACCTTCCCCGTCATCAGGTACCTATCATCGGTGCGAGGGCCGTATAGCAGTCGATCCTATATGATCGCCTAGGCGATGAACTAGCGCACTTGATGAAAAAGAGAGAAACTGCCAACCACGCGCTCGGCTCTGATTTGCAAGACTCCTATCTACGATGCAACGAATAGTCTCCAAGCGACCAGTTGATTAGCTGAAAGGATTCAGACCCCGGATGACCGCATCAAACCCCTACCTGGGATCAACCCATGGCGAGCGACCAGGAATAAATGACGACTAATTAGCGGGCGCTGGATGGATTCGTCGGGCGTTCTTAGGCGGAACGATGCCTCCTATCCCCACCTCATGGCTGCCTTGACATTCCGGGGGCCAGGGGTAATTGATGAAACATCCGACCACACGTGCGCAAGAGCCTCGTCTGTTTGGGGGATCGTGCAGCAATCGAACGTCGGAGAGCATCTGGGAAAGGCATTAACGACGAAAGAGTCAGCCTAGAGGATGGCTCCAGGCATCACTACAATTCTCCTGAGAGTCCCTAGGGTATAACTCACACGGGAGAGAGAGAGAGAGAGAAAGAGAGACATTGAATCCCACCGGTCTATCAACAAGGCAGTGTTAACCGTTCAACCGTGGAAGGAAGATTAGCATTCCCCATCGAAAGAGGGGACGACGGGGAATCAGAGGATGAAAGGGCATTGAGTTCTCCGGTCTCCAGTCTGCAGTTCTCCGAATGAGCAAATAATCGTGGCTACTAATTACTACTAACCTAGTACTAAGTAGAATAAGTACTAGATAGAGAGAAACCCTCTGCAAATCATCGACCCGTCCGGCCTCATTCCGGGCCTGACTCCCCCTGCCTATTCTGGAAAACCGTTCAATTTCCTAATCAGGCATGACGTCGGGCCAATCAGGTCCGGTGTTTTGCCAGTGCCAAGATAAAAATCGCCGCTAACCGGATTCGTCTATGGGCAAGGTGGTGGCCTCAGGAATCAGAATCGGTCGTAGAGAGATCCTCATGGGAGGCCAAGTTGGTAATGTTATTGATCCTCCCTTCCTGTGGGATTGGCGATTAGATTTGGAATACGATACGATATGGCATCTGAAGGTTCTTAATTTGATGTCAGCGGATATTATTGCGGAGCATAACGTAGCTATTATATTGCATCGATATATCAACCAGTTCTTCGGCTACAACACAGTAAACAGGGAATAATACATAGTAGAATATAGTATTTTAAAAAATAAATAATAATAAAATCCGTATTAGATCTCTACCTTCTGCCATCAGGACCATCTACCAATGCAAGCCTTCCATATCTCGAAACAGGATACGAGACCTGGAAGAATATGAATCAGAGAAAGAAAAGACACAATGTATACAAGATACATGAGACCTTGTATATATATACCTACGATTTATCCTTATCCCTTTGAAATTACTGACAAAATACTCTTCTAAATCCAAAACAACAATAACAACATCTATTCCTATTGAGTCCAATCCAAGCCAGCTACTTATACGGAGTGTATATAGTAAATATGCAGTCTAATATACGCAGCATAAGCGGTAAGATACAACGCTGATGGCCAACACGAACATTTATACGAGGTGTGCGTGCGTGCATTTACGCACACATACATACATACATATATATGTAAAAGAATTAAGGATATATCCAGGAATCTGAATCCGGTATACAGACGCGAGACAACGCATCATGACAGGGATAAGAAGCACTGTGCAGGTTTGTTGGACTTTATATTATGTATGACATGCAGGAAATGTCTAGCGAGGGATGAGGAGTCAGGGGATGGTAGATGGGAATGATGTGTCTGTGAGATAGATATAGATGTGGGTAATTAAGAGGTAGGAGCTGGAGACTTCTATAAGGTATACACGGTATATAATTTTTGGGTGAAAACATATACAAGATATAGTGATTTGAGGTAAATATAGTATCAGGTGGGTTTATTCCGACATTCTAGTGCTCTATACAGCTTCACACTATCTATCTATATAGAATTCAGTTTATAGTAAAGACTCATCCAACTAAGTACCATGCACCGAAAGAATATAAAAACCCCAAGCCCGTACTCATACACCTGGACAGTTGGCTGAATAAGCACATTTCTTGGATAAGAAAATATTCAATATATATATCAATCTATTAGCATAGTACCGCCATAGACCGATACAATATCACAGTCCACGATATCAGTCGTATTCTTCTCCATCAGAAGCCTGATAGTTCAGTCTAGAAGTGACACATGCGAGAGTCAACTCCGTTAATAGACATATACAAGCTGGAGAATAATCATGTGCTTCATAATCTACAACCATGCTCAGTTCTTGTTTTAGATCAGATAACAGCAGGAACTCGTATCTCTCCAGCAGGCGATCCGTGACACTGTACCTACTGCGTACGGAGGTCAGGCAATTCCAAATGTTGAGAGGGAACTAGAACAGCCCCTGAACCGGGATGAGTCTTCAAATTAGACTCCAATGAATGAGCCTGTGGCATGGAATAGACACTGAAGATGAATGATACATACATCTTGAACTAACCCAGGCCGAGCCAACCGCATCAAACTGTAAAGGTACCAACGGTATAAAGAAGGGTATAAAGAAGCAGGGAATGCGCAACGCAAGTCGTCTAAGGAGATAAACATCCTTGATTGCAATCTTTGTGATGGTAGGCCGGCTTCATCCTTTTCATTCCATCACCAATCGATCTTCCTATGGAGCTCAAAGCATAGCGCTCAGACGATACAGAGTTATCCTCGAGACGGTACGACAGTGACACAGTAAAGCAAGACAGTTTGACATATTGCATATCGCAAGTATTCAATGACATTCTAAAGGTTGTTTCCGACCCTTGGTTGATGCCTCACCTATGTGTATTGGCAAATAGATATAGTGTACCACGAATATGTATGTCCCTGGTGAAAAGTGTAGAAAGGAACGAACTCCAAGATAAACAGAAGGATCTAGAGATCCAACGTGACATAAGCCGGTTTGTATGTGAAACGATGCCTTCTCATGGACTCCCTTCGAGTGAGAAAAAGGGGCGCAGATGTCAAGGTACTGCATATCAAGATAGAGTTGATGATTCGAAGAATAATGAATGACGAACTAATTTGAATGGTTAGACCTGAAGTAATCAGGATTGGGTTGAGTAAATGACGCAAAGTGTAGAAATAACACTTCTCGACCTATTGCTTCATGTCTTGCCTACTTATTGCTGAGTAGGCGAGGATAGGCGATATGTAGTCGAAAGAATAAACAATGGTCGACACAGAAGACAAGTCATAGGTGTCGCTGGGCATACGCTGGTTACCTGCTATGAGATTATAATGAGCCTAGATCTTTCAACATAGGCACCAAGACAACAGGCATCATTCACAGTGGTATCCATTCATCCTCACATTAACTATAGACCAGGCCACTTTACTTACAATTCCCCCAGGTAAACCAGCAGATTAGGGAGACTGTGATGGTTCTCAGATATAAACAGAAACATCACAGAGCAAAGGAAAGTAAACGCAGGGGTAATGCCGACTGACGAGCAATAGATATGGGAAGCAGAAGAGGATAAAACATATCAGAAGTCCACGAGAATAATCTCAATCCCCCAACCCACATGAAACGCCTTTTCAAGAAACAAGATTCCTAGCTGACATACCTTCGGTCCAACCCAGTGGAAAGCGCTTGACCTTCCCAACATCCTTGTGGTAAGTAGAATACAGATTCCATAAGACGAGCGTCTTAATTATAGCTCCAGGACCAAAACAAAGGATCCATTTGATTTAACTGAACCGGGTTCGGTAGAGAATTTGGCTGAACCACTTGCAGATTTATCCACTGTCGTACCACCTTGGTTACGAACCACGGTGTATAAACGTGAGGAGAGGATCACAAGGTCGAACAGCGCTCTCAGGTAGAGTCTAATCGGGGGTAAGGCGTCGCGATTAGTTCGCGGGATATATTTCGGGGATATCGCAAGATCGCTAAAATAAACACGGTAGAGATAAAGGGTGCAAATAGAATCAGGAATAAGATATGATGAGCAAAGATACACGTGAATAGTGAAAACATGAATCAGATGTGTATAAGGTGTTGCATCGTGCTATATGAGGTTGCCTGGGCTGGGTGCATGGTGTCGTCCTAACGGCGATCGGGGTTGGTGACCTATTCCATGTAAGTCACCCTCCAATGAGTTCTTATGTAGGGATGGCAATTACCTGCAGAATCCGACGGGAGAAGTCCTGATCATCGTCGATACTGCCATTGCTTTGACGCCTCTGCGCCATGAAATCACCGTCGAATCTCGAGTCCGACATGGAACTTTGAGACATAGGCTTGCCAGCAGCGTAATTGTCAACACCAACGCTGTGGCGATATTGTTCTTCGGTGGCCTTGCGGTTTCTGAAACGCCGTAGAAAGAAGATGGCGCCAACGAGGGCACAGAATCCTACAACGCCCACGACGACGCCGGCGGCAATAGCGGCAGTGTTCGGGCCAGAGTCCTTCTTGTCTTCTTTGTTCATTTCTGTAGCCGCCTCTGCATTCGAGGTCGACGTTTTGATAACCGTTTGCCCAGCCTGCGAACTCTTGTCGGATGGTGCCGTGGTCGCCGTTCCGCTCTGGGTGCTCGAACTTGAGCTTGAGGACGAGTCCTTGTCGACTTTCGATTTAACGCCTGTGAGGTAGATAGAATATGCATTTTTACCTCCGCCTGCACGGGGGGAATCGTAAGTATGTGAATAACTAGAGCGATACGGTAAAGGCAAGGGACATAGCATAGAAACATACACTTGGTAGCAGGCCAACCAGCACATTCCTTGTCACAGTTACTGTCTGACGTCTTTGCCGAGTCAGCGGGTAGCTTGTTTCCACAGAGACAGTGTGTTCCTGCATGCAGGGCAAAAACCCCATAGTCGCCGTCCGAACAAAGCTTCCGGCAGTATCCGTCACTTTGGTATGTGTAGGAGCCTTGATCCTCTAATGATCCTGCATCGCTGTAGCAACCTTGTAGATCTTGAGCATTCGCAGCTGGCCACCCAACGGCAAGGAAGAGAGCTGCCGCGGCGAAGGCCGATCGCATCGTGAATGATTTCATGTTGTAATAGGTTTGTTAGGTGGGAACGACTGATAGACACGAGTGACTGGACGCCGGGTTTCCAGACACGACAGTAGTTGTATTGGCGTTGCAAGCGAAGGAAAAGGGACGACCCGCGTAGCCCTTTGAAAACCCGTGTTTCCACTGAGTGCTAAGTGCTTGTTTGAGGGTACTGGATGATTTGACTTGATTGCACTAGCCCTTTGAGTCGATGTTGTGGCAAGTCCTTGAGGTCAGGCCTGATTAAGACGTGCCCTAGGGTGAAGGGGCGATAAGAGGAGTTCTGAGACGTTGTAGATGACAACAAGGGAGGTAATGGGGTGGAGTGGTGATAGCAGGGGAAAAGAATGCTGAGGTGTTCCGGAGACGACAGTCCCTGGCGGGGGAAGATTCTGCGGACCGGTTGTTTCAAACTCCCCTTTCTACCGAGAGGAGTTTAATGAACGTTCTGAATGGGCTACGAAGTGCAAATGTGACCCCAAAGGAGCCACAAATTTGGGCGGGGGAAAACAGAAAAGCTCTGGTTTGGTTTGTTTGTTGTTTTATTTCATTGATTTGTCGATAAATTCTTAATGAGAGCGACAGGAATCACATCCCACTGAATGGGAGAGGGGGGAATGAGTCAAAATCAAAACAAAAAAAAATAAAGAGTGTCGTTTTGGACTGCAGGGTAGAAGAGGAAATCCAAGGAGCGGAAGGGGAAGGAAGGAGAAGGAATGAATAGAGACTAAGCGACTTCACTTAACTGAACTGCAGCAGGAAGAGAGGGACACAGAGCGAAAAGGGATTAAGCGACGCACTGACGGGGCGATGAAGGTCGAGTCGTTCAAGGGGGGACTGAATGTCCCAAACGGGGTGAGGGACAAACAATGTGCCGTATCACAGATACACAATCGTCGCACCTTCCTCCAATAATAGCTCGCAGAATCATACGCTGTACAGTTTTCCATGTTTCCTGTACTCCTTACCAAGCCCAGACGGGACCAGTTCCCAAACGGAACCTGACCCTGGTGCGCAGAGGGGTAATTTACATCCCGCGTACCAGTCTTCGCTGGTCCAATAAGGGCCCTCGCAACCGCATGATGTAAGCGGTCCCATGCGTTGACGAAGTTGGAAACATCCAGGGGTACTCCGTACGGCATATCGATTCCCGTTTTGGAATGCGAGAGGACAAGACGGAGCAGAACGGACTACCTAAGGGTCATAGGTGGGCAGACTTGATGTTTTGTGGCGGCAATGTATTAATGAAAGGAGGGTATGTCCCCATTTTATTGCCATAGGCTTTCTTGTTATTTTCTTTATCAGATACCGACAGTACGGAGTAGCTTACTGGGGTTCTCCACGTCAGAATCCCTTAGTGTGTATATCAGAGTCTTGTGTATGGAGTACGGACTCCGTACTTGCTTTGTACACAGTGCCTAGGTACTATGAATATGGGGTATTGAGTACCTACTCTGTGAATGACCTAGCAGGGTAATAAGCGATACTTTTTGACTCTACAGAGTATAAATAAAATGGGGCAAAATTCTCTGTACTATGTATAAGTAGTTACCAAGATGAAATCGGACGAATACATTCGAACCACGGATCAAAGCCCAAAAAGTTGCACGATTACCCAAGCTCGCAGGGAAAAGTACTCCGCATCATGGATGCCGAGAATTCAGTGCTTGCAAAGGTATCCACACTCCGTCACTTCCGTACTCTGTATACATATATGTATGTATGCATAAACAAATACATACAAGTCCTTACTTCAACGCCACAGATAGTGTCGACGAAGAGAACCGCAATTACCTAGGTATTTGCAGAAATATGATTCTGCATTGGGAGACGAATTTCGACAATGAAAAGCAACGTTATGCGGCAGGAATATCTTCAGAATATGTATTACTCGCATCATCAGTGGAACACAGAGTATCGCCGAGGCGTGGCAAGTGAGATCAAATAGTCAGGCACCATTACCATTGTCTTGCAATGAGGACACTAGGACCTTTTTTTAGATTCTGATGTACGGATGGAAGCCAGTTAGAATCCAGTCTTAGGCCCACAGTTGACCAGTATCCGTTAAACTGCGGAAACCCGACCCGCTCATGGACCACCTGCCTATGGAGTAAGATAGGACGGACGGGCTGTCACCTGCCCTATCTAGGGTTCATATGGTGAGGCTGGTGACCGACTTAAAACTTAAATGTTAAACAAGTACCCCATGCCAATGGATACCTTAGATTTGAGTCGAATGTACTTGATTGACTATGTTGTTGAACAGAAATGTTTTGATCTGGAAGGAAAAACTCGGAGCTCCCATGGGTTGAAACGGACGCTCCCGTTGGTGGACCTGGATCCTGTAAGTTCCTGTAAGAAATGTACTATTTCTCTGTAATCTCATTACTGAGATGAGAAGGTGATTCCATGGTAGGGGAAAGTTTATTTTAGTACCTAAAGTAGGTCGGTAGGTCCGACCACTTACCTCCTCTGTACCTATGGAAATGTCCAATGTCAATGAGAAATACCATAGGATCGTCTTCAGTGTCAAGGATACCCTGTATGGTGATTGTCATGTGCCCTATGCATATGAGAGCGCTTAGGCATGGAGCAAACCCTTGAACATTCCAACGATCATCCTCATTATCCATATCCACACCCACGCCTAGAGAGGAGCATATCTGTGGGTGTGCATACGTGTGCCATGAGAGATTGCCACCAAGCAGTAAGTATCTAGCTTGCAAGGTAACCAGTCCATGCTCAGGCGACTTAACAGATGCCGTCCATGGATGCTTCATATGCGCTCCCTCCCCCCTGTTGGTTGCTTAACATGCGGCACTCTCTCATTTATTTCCATTGTCAGTAGAGAACGGAGATAATATTGGGAATGAGGATTAAGTTTATTTGTTGTGGTTTCATGTAACCTCTTGCCTCCATGGATAATCCATGGAAGGGACCATTCATGCCGTAACTACGGCATACACAAATAATAGTGTATGTAGTAAGCAAATACTTATAGCAAACACATTTCCGTGGCCCACACTAAGTAAATTAAGGGAAATGATATTCCAGGGTACAGAGTACAATTCAAATGGGTTTCATACTGACTGGGTATTTTGTACAGAGCACCCATCAACGACCTCGAGTATGTCACGCTTTTTATTTAACGGAATCTCAACATATTGACAGCATCATTCAGTCTTGTTTGTAACTAATCAGTAAATGATACATCAGCTGGAGGAAGAACAAAATATGTCCTGAGATGTAAGGCACTTTGTACTGAAGCACGGAGTACAAATATGAAACAGGAAAACCCGCCGGTCCCGACATAAATCCGATAAACTCCCTATTTGCTCCGGACTCCGTACCTGGGGAAGAATAAAACAACGGGCAATAGTAGGATAGGTATTAATATCTAAGTGTATATAAAAACCTCTGTATAGCAGATTAGGTATCCGTCTATCTATATTTTTACGACGCATCTTGGGCTAGAAGTAAAATAAAAACAGCACCTTGTGGATACTAGACAGGTGGCTCTCGCCAGGTCTAGAACCTATTACGACCCACGTGATATCTCTCAGTTCCGACAAGAATTTCATGCCCTGGACCCCTTCTCAATTCAAGGATTCTTTTTTCCCCCTTTCGATCTGGTACTTTATTTAGCAGGTTTTCCTGTCACTCTGTCCGGAATTTCTAGGTATAAAAAGGGGTGTTAATTGTTAAACATGTCTTACGGAATGCAGTATTGGTCCGATAGGGTAATTGGAATAGCATTGTTTAATATGCAGGAAATATCAAAAGATCATTCTCTGCATGTTTCCTGATGTGGTTATCGGCTCAAATACCTACCTGCCAAGTTGGTACAGAGTCTCGAGCCTGGTTCTAGCTTGTACCACCATGCAATGAGCAGTGGATGCTATGCATGGGTTTGGTACGCACATACAAAATTTATGCTACTATTGGCATAATTCATGCTTTTCTTGACGAGACATTTCAAACAGGACCTTTAGACTTGATCCAGGATTGAATCGTGGTGGCTTGCGTTTTTACGGGGTGCAGAGTAAATCAAAACTAGTATTCATTTTAGGCTGCCATGAAAAATTCATGAGAAGCAAAAGATGCCTCAGTCGGCTTAAATTGTTTCGTCATAATGAAGAACTTGAGTTTAGGCTAAGTTTGCCATTAGATATTATCTTGTTATTAAATGCTGCTCCAGAGCGGTGATATTTACACACCAGGAAATGGAAATGGAAACGGAAACCAAAAAAAGATATTTGCACTCTATGCTTTCATTCTTCATCAAACCGCATTATCTCACTAAATGCCACACATCCACTTTCCTTGTAAGGCTTTCCCCTCTTTATATATGCTCGTAGAAATTTCTCCATCTAGAAAGAAATTCTGGCTCGGGAAAGTATTCCACTAGTCTGTACAGATCTCGGCCTTCAGGGCTTGGGGATATGTATGGTTTTACTGACCATAAGACAGCCGTGCAAAACAAATAATAGTGTCACAGGGTGAAATTCAAAGATACTGCCTTGTGCGACAAGCCCTAGTGGCAGGTCCTCCTGAATCCATCCCTGGGAAACCCAATAAGCCATCAGGGAAGCAATAGACAACGTCGTGGGAATCGGTGTGCCTTCAAAATACTTCGACTTGCCAGACTTGTCCTTCGGCAATACAGCGACGGTCACGTTAAACCGAGCCAAACGGGTCAGACCGCAGAGAACAAAGAACGAAAGCATTAGGTGGTCAAAGGGGGTGCGGATTCCGAGCGCGAATGCTGCAGCAGCTGGTGCCATGCCGAATGATATCTGAACAGAGAAAAGGCGATCAGTATATTCTAAAACCTGATCGAATGATGACATGGCCTACCAGGTCCGCCAGAGAGTCAAGTTCTTGTCCCATTAGAGAGGACTTCCTTCGCCACCGTGCAATCTTTCCGTCCATGAAATCGAAAAACAGCCCAAAAGGCATAAAAGAAAGGGCGGCATATATGGCACCATATTCATGAGGATCTCCTAGACAGTACCGCATGGATGAGAGGACTGACATCACTGTGTCCAGAGTCAGCCACATTTCCGAGAGGTATGGAGGGCAGGTCGAGGACAGGCTTGCCTCCGCAGAAACCTGAAGCACGGTGTCAGCAAACCATGAAAGAGATTTTTTTTTTTTTTTTATTGGAATTATATAAGGTATTACCGTTGAGTTCAGTCACCAAGTCCGCAAGATGTAAAGCCCTGGAGCACGGAAATTAGCCGATTTAACCTCCCGAATAGAGACACGGCAACCTACTTGATCATGCTGAAATGGCCAGTTTCCGAAGAAAGAAGCATCTTCTGCTTTTCTTGACCTACTAGTCTTGAGTCTCTGTAGCTTATGGAATATCTTTTGCTGATCTGAACTCACCTCCATCATTCGCAGGCGTGACACCGCTATTCGTGGAAGCGCTCGAAGACATGACTGATGTCCTACGAGACATGCTCAATTTGAGAATATGGAAGAAATGATCAAAGGACCGATGACTGATATATTCTAATTCCTCAGATATCTGGTAGAATAGCGGGAATGAAGTGGGAAAAGTCGATGCAGGGGATGCTGGGCAAAGAGTATGTTGACAGACAAAGACGCACAGATTCTACGGCTCGGCATGTGCCGCCAGACGTCATTTCCCGGTGCAGAGCTGCGCCACAGCCCACTAGCCACATTTCCGAAACAGTTTTTACTACGAAGAGCGACTGCAGGCCATAGTGGAGGTTCCACAAGATATATATTGTCGTAAGATGTCCATTCATTGGCCGGATCTATTCTACAGCCTCCGTAGACGGGCAAATGTTTCGAGAACGCACACGAATATCGAGACAAAAAAGTTCCTGCAAGAGCACCCGTTTTCCCAAAACGCCGTAATAAGACAGTACTAAGCAAGACAAGAGACTGTCTAACGTCGGAAGCCTCCACGAGGTGCTCCTCTGCCACCTCCTCTGGAGAAACCACCGCTGCCACCACGGGAGAAACCACCACCGCGAGGTCCTCCTCTGCCACCACCCCTAGAGAAACCACCGCTGCCGCCACGGGAGAAACCGCCACGCGGAGCACCGCGTCCACCGCCTCGTCCACCACGCATGCCGCCCCTGGCACCACCAGCCCTCTTGGGCTTCGCAGCACCTAGATGGATTGTCAGTAATAAGTTCCATACTATACTGCGGTCGGGTGGTCTGCTGTCCTACCTGGTGGGGCCTTAGGCTTGGGAAGAAACCTGTTTTTGTCAATCAGTAATGGGCGCATGATAGCCGCAAGTGAGAGCGGCACATACTTTTCCAAAGGAAGTAGCTTATCTCCACCGATGTAGACCTTGTCGCCCGGCTTGAACGAGGTAGCGACAATTCCTTCCTGGGGTTTGATGGTAAAATAAACTTGGTTTATGGGACCTAGGACCTCGTCGATCTTCCCGATGGGCGTCTGTGCAACATGACATGTTAGCCCATACCAATCTCCCTGAGCAGCGTACTTGGAGCTATATCCCCACCTTGTTCTCCAGGTAGATGGGGGCGTTGAAGTATGGGATTTTGGGGTTGACCGATTCGCAAACCATCTCGCCTTCACAAGCATGCATGAACGATCCCAGTTCTAACAATATATCAGCCAGCTGTCACACTTCAATACCACTTATTTGCGGATCCAATTACCTAGAACCTGTGCAGGTGGGCCGAATGACTGCTGCTGGAAGCCTCCGCGGCCTGTCCGACGAAAATTTCGTTAACGCGACATATCCCAGTCTGGACATAGATCTGCAGATATAGTTGCTACTCACCACCACGGCCACCGAAACTTCCACCGCGGTTGGCACCAGAGGCAAAGCCACGACCCCCTCGAAAAGACATGCTGGCTGTGTTGTTAATGTTGACGTCGTGATGAACGGAGTCCGAAGAAGTTTTCAAATGGTGGGAAGCTCGAAACGGTAAAGTGTCGCTAGCCGCCAGGGCAGTTTGAAGTCACGTGCCTCACCGCCTTCCGTTCCTCACGAGGTCGATTTGAATATACGATGCCGACGGAGACTCCATGCATAAGGCGTGAGTCACTGTCACCCTTTTTCCACGCCTCTCTTTGATCTGCGACTTCCGAATTCTTTCTCCTGTAGGGCTACAGGAAACAACCATGGTTGCTGAAGGCTCGAAGGACCTTCCCGTCAGGTCTGCGGAGGCGAATGGTGAGCATTCAGTTACCCCGCAAATTTCTACATAGGACCCCTCCTGATCAGTTGAAATGCGCACGGTGCAGATTCCCTCCCCAATTTTATCGTCGAACGGAACAAGCTGTTTGAGGAGTTGTGGCAGCAGTATCTCGAAGACCTCAAGAACAAGCCACACCCCGATATTAATGTCACTCTGGACTTTCGTAACGGAGATACTTCCGTCGTTACTGCTAAGGCCTGGGAGACCACCCCGGCCCAGCTTCTCAAAAATGTGCCCAAGGAGCTGAGTGCCACGGTTGTCATCGCAAAGCTCAATGGAAAGGAACTGTGGGATTTGAATCGTCCCTTGGAAAGTGACTGCACAGTTACCTATATCCCGTTCGAAGATCCCGAGGGAAGGGAGGTTTTCTGGCACTCTAGTGCCCACTGTCTGGGTGAAGCTTGCGAGTGTGAATACGGATGTCTCCTTTCCCATGGACCTCCTACCCCTCAGGGTTTCTTTTACGACATGGCCATGCCTGATGGGTACGTACTAAAGGGATCCGGGGTGGAGAACAAATAAATCGTGCAGCAATGCGACCCGGAAACTGACTTTGGGAACAGCCGTGTCGTTCGAGAATCTGATTGGAAGTCGCTGGACTCCAAGGCCTCCCGGATATTTAAGGAGAAGCAGAGCTTCGATCGATTGGAAGTCACGAAAGAGAACCTCCGCAAAATGTTCTCGTACAGCAAATACAAGCTCCACTATATTGACAAACTGGTTACTGGAGAGAAGAGCACTGTTTACAGGTGTGGAACCTTGGTCGATCTCTGCCGAGGTCCTCACATTCAAAGCACAGGCAAGGTTAAGACCTTCAAGATCATGCAGGTATGGGCGTGAATATACAATGGCACTTGCGGTCATACTAATTTTTTTTTTTTTTTTTTGAAGAACTCCTCCGCATATTTCTTGGGTGACCAGTCCAATGACTCTTTGCAACGAATTCGTGGCGTGGCTTTCCCCGACAAAAAGCAGATGCAGGAACACCTGAAGTTCCTGGAGGAGGCGGAGAAGCGTAACCACTTGCGGATCGGCAAGGAGCAGGAGCTCTTCTTCTTTGACGATGTTTCTCCGGGTTGCGCCTTTTTGCTTCCTAACGGTACGAAGATTTTCAATGCCATCCAGTCTCTCCTGCGGTCGGAATACCGCAAGAGAGGTTACCAGGAGGTCCAGACCCCTAACATGTACGACGTGGGAATCTGGAAGACCTCGGGTCACTGGGCCCATTACAAGGATGACATGTTTAAGCTTGACGTCGAGAAAAGAGAGTGGGCGCTTAAACCCATGAATTGCCCTGGTCATTTCGTGCTTTTCGGCCACCGTGAGAGAAGCTACCGGGAGCTGCCATTGAGAATTGCGGACTTTGGTGTTTTGCATCGAAATGAGGCGTCGGGAGCCTTGAGTGGTCTTACCCGTGTGCGGAAGTTCCAGCAAGATGACACTCACATCTTCTGTACCCAAGATCAGGTAAGATATGCTGGGGATACATTGCCCTGCACGGGATGGGACTAATCATGGGTAGATCATTTCGGAAATTGAGGGTCTCTTCGACTTCCTCAAGTCCATCTACGGTCTTTTCGGCTTCACCTTCAAGCTGAAACTCTCCACTCGCCCCGAGAAGTATCTTGGCGAGATTGAGACTTGGAACTATGCCGAGGAACAGCTGAAGGCCGCAATGACCAAGTTCATGGGCAATGACTGGGAAATGAACGAGGGCGATGGCGCGTTCTACGGGCCGAAGATCGACATCACCATCGCCGATGCCCTCAAGCGAGAGTTCCAGTGTGCCACCATCCAGCTTGACTACCAGGCTCCGATAAACTTCAAGCTTGAGTACATGACCAACGAGAAGGGCGAGAAGGTCCCCGTGGCCACGGAGAATGCTCAGAAAGAGAGTCAGGCCAAGAGCAACGAACTCGGACCGGGCCGTGCCCGCCCGGTCGTCATCCACCGTGCCATCATCGGTAGCTTCGAACGATTCCTGGGTATTCTGATCGAGCACTTTGGCGGCAAGTGGCCCTTCTGGATCAGCCCGCGCCAAATTCTGATCGTACCGGTCATGCCCGCCGTGAATGACTATGTGGAGGAGCTGCAGCAGATCTTCCGGGATGACAAGATGAACGTGGACATCGATATTAGTGGCAACACCATGCAGAAGAAGATCCGGACAGGCCAGTTGGCACAGTACAATTTCATCTTCGGTAGGTTCCCTCCCTTGTGTGTGTTTCGGCTCCTGTGCTGACGAGACTGTGATTAGTTGTCGGTGCCCAGGAGAAGGAGTCTCGCTCCGTCAACATCCGCAACCGGGACGATCCCGCCACGCAGAATAAGGGCATCATGGTTCCCCTTGAGGAGGCACGCACGAAACTGCGGGCCCTGCGCAAGGAAAGAAGGCTCGTTAACAGCCTGTAGAGGTGTTTGCATCCGTACATCCTGCCTCGGGATTCGGGAGTTGGTTGGGATTGGCTTTTGATGCATGATGACGGAAGTTAAAAAAAAAAAAAAAGGGGGTATAGGCGATGAGGATATGAAGGGAGATGATGATTTGACCGATGTTTACTAGCAGAGCTATATATTGCGCTAGACTCATTCAATCTATCGATAGATCGTGCACTTCCTGTAGATAGTTGGCGGCTCGGCACGGAGCGAGCGATCGGCCGTTTTGACGCCCCCATACGCGCGTTTCACCATCCCTTGGAGTGATGGATCTGCAGTCCTCTTCTGCCCGTCCCGTTGCTCTTGATCTCTTCTTCGCAAACGTTCAACCACCATGTCTTGGTCGCGATGCAGGCTCTCCATCGTCACCTGTTTCAATTGCGCCAGACGAGGCTCCTGCGGCTCGTTGCTGTGACCGCTGCGGTGTTGCTGGGCTACACTACAGTCTACCTTCTATATCTACGCGATGATTTCCCCGATGACGGCGTCAGTCTTTCGAGCAACCCTTCTACCAACTACGTCAACAGTACCTGCTCCGTCGATCTCGACCGGCTCCGAGCCCACGCCCCCAATGCCTCCGTGGTGCAATACGCACGCCTCGAGATCGTGGTGGCACGAACCCGTACCTTCACCGGCTACTCGGATTCCCTCAACGTATCCCTCCCTACATACCAGTCCGTCCGATTGGACACGGACCGCAAGCGAGAAAGACTTCCGGAAGAACGCTGCGCTACATCCGTGACCATTCCGGGTCCTGTGGATAGCGCCCCTGCCAATGCCTCGCACTTGATTTTCGGCGTTGCGACGTCGATGGAGAGACTGAACGCGTCCCTGGATGCCTTTGCCCATTGGGCGGGCGGAACCAACGCCCAGATCGTCGCCGTCGTCGACAAGGGAGGGTCACTCCTAACACCGACCATGGAGCGTGCAAACGCGTTGGGAATCCGTCTTACCGTCGTTGAACAACAGGACGAAGTCCTGGACCGATATTTCTCCCTGATTCGCATCCTGATGGACCGCCGGGAGGAGTCGACCCAATGGGCGGTTCTTATCGACGACGATACGTTCTTCCCTTCCATGCAGAACCTGGTAAACCGACTGGCATCGTACGATGCCACTCAACCGCAGTATATCGGAGCGTTGTCGGAGGATATGTCGCAGATGTACGGGGCGGGCCATATCGCGTACGGCGGCGCGGGCGTCTTCCTGTCCATACCGTTAATGCAGGAGCTTCACGAGGTCTTCGATGATTGTTATCTCTTCAAGGGGGCAGGGGATGGGATGGTCGCGCAGTGTATCTATGAGCACACAACAACGAAACTTACGTGGGACCGAGACCTGCACCAGCTGGATCTGCGCGGGGACGCGTCGGGGTTCTATGAGTCGGGTCGTCCGCTGCCTCTGTCGCTGCACCACTGGAAATCATGGCACCATGCGGACATGGTGGCGCTGGGAAAGGTGGCCGCGGTGTGTGGCGAAGGATGCCTGCTTCGACGGTTGCAGTTGGCAGACGATTGGTATCTCGTCAATGGGTTTTCGGTCATCAAGTACTCCCGACCCCTGCGGGACCCCAACGTGATGGAGCAGACGTGGGAAGACAGCCAATACCAAGGGGTTGGACCGTTCGCATATAGCTTGGGACCGCTTCGGGGTCGAGACGAGGACAAGGTTTCCTTGCGGATGCGGGAGGCTCAGGTGGAAGGACCCGGTCGGGTGCGACAGGTGTACGTCCGCGAGGATGAGGATGCTCAGGTGCTAGACGTGGTGTGGAAAGTAGCGTCCTGAAGCATGCCCTAAGCCAACGCCAAATGTCTGTGATGAAAGATGTTTCACGTTGGATACTGCAGGGGGCCTGAGGCAACCATATATCGGATGATGAAAACAAAACAAAGCACAGCAAAACAAACAAAGGGAGAAAAAAAAAAGGGCAAAAAAAAAGCAATAAAATAAAATGAAAATGAAAATAAAAACAAAAAGAGAGAGAGAGAGAGAGAGACCGAAAGAAAGAAGAGAGGCAAATGAAGGTCAGGAAGAAAGCAACAAAGAACAGCCTGACTGGAATGAATCCATATTGAAGGCTGTCAACTGCGGGGCAGCGCGGGTTTCCATCGATTCCCTCCCAATCTTTCGTCTGCTTCTTCTCCTCCTTTTCCGGCGCTTATTTATTTGTGGAGCAACAAAGAATATTCATCTCATCTTCCCAGAACGTAGCAAAGCGCTCGACTGAAGATCATCTGCTCCTCTTCTCCCCTTCCTTTTTTATCTCATCTACATCGCTCGTCCCCTCCTCCCCGCCGCCAGTCTGGCTGATCGCTCTGTGGGATAGCGAAGATGTCTGATTTACAGGGTCGGAAGATCTTCAAGGTCTTCAACCAAGACTTCATTGTCGACGATCGCTATAACGTGACCAAGGAGTTGGGACAGGGTGCTTATGGCATTGTCTGGTACGTTCGTATCTCGATCCCGGTGGACTGGGTGGGCTGGCTAACTAACTTGTCCCCGCCTGATAGTGCGGCACAAAACGTCCAGACTGGCGAGGGTGTCGCAATCAAGAAGGTTACCAATGTCTTCAGCAAGAAGATTCTGGCCAAGCGAGCCCTGAGAGAAATCAAACTGCTCCAGCACTTTAGAGGCCATCGCAACGTTCGTCCTCGTCCTCTTCCCCCCACCTCGTCACCATCTGACGGAGTTGATGCAGATTACTTGTCTGTATGATATGGACATTCCACGACCAGATAACTTCAACGAGACGTATCTCTATGAAGGTGAGGATACCGTCCATGTTTTGGTTCCTGTGACTGACGTTTTGTCTCGCCTCCTCTAGAGCTGATGGAGTGCGATCTGGCCGCCATCATCCGTTCTGGACAGCCTCTCACCGACGCCCATTTCCAGTCCTTCATCTACCAGATCCTGTGTGGTCTTAAATACATCCACTCCGCCAATGTCTTGCACCGTGACTTGAAACCCGGTAACCTCCTGGTCAACGCCGACTGCGAGCTCAAAATCTGTGATTTCGGTCTGGCCCGTGGCTTCTCGATCGACCCCGAGGAGAACGCCGGTTATATGACTGAATATGTTGCTACTCGATGGTATCGTGCTCCAGAGATTATGCTAAGTTTCCAAAGCTACACCAAAGCCAGTAGGTTCCTTCCCATCTCCTAGTGTATACTTTCCCGGTATCTAGACTAACCTTCGAACCAGTCGACGTGTGGTCGGTGGGCTGCATTCTGGCCGAGCTTCTCGGGGGACGCCCTTTCTTCAAGGGTCGTGACTACGTTGATCAGCTCAACCAGATCCTGCACTACCTGGGCACACCCAATGAGGAGACGCTGGGCCGCATCGGCTCTCCCCGAGCCCAAGAATATGTGCGCAACCTGCCCTTCATGCCCAAGATCCCCTTCCAGCGGCTGTTCCCTAACGCGAATCCGGATGCGCTCGACCTGCTTGACCGCATGCTGGCGTTTGACCCGACGTCCCGCATCTCGGTCGAGGAGGCCCTGGAGCACCCGTACCTGCATATTTGGCACGACGCGTCGGACGAGCCCACCTGCCCCTCGACCTTCGACTTCCACTTCGAAGTCGTCGAAGACGTCCATGAGATGCGTCGCATGATCTATGACGAGGTGGTGCGGTTCCGTTCCGTCGTGAGGCAGCAATCCCAGGCGCAGGCCGCCGCCGCCCAGCAGCAGCAGATCGCGCAGCAGACCAATGTTCCCATCCCGGAGAACCAGCAGGGCGTCTGGAAACAAGACGAACCAAAGCCCCAGGAAGCGCTGGCCGCAGGCGGGAACCACCCCAATGATCTGGAATCGTCGTTGCAGGGCGGAATGGATGTCCACCGGTAAAACCTGATGGGTTGTGTACGTGTGTGGAGTGGGATGGGCTTGCATGACGGTGCATGTGTATGTGCATGGTCCTGAGATTCGTTGGTTGGTTAGCTGTTTGATTGAATATATCCCATTTCCTCGCGCTGGAAATCGCGGGCGTTTCCCGGGGAATGTCACATAAATAAGACAATTGATATATTTTGTGTGGTGTGAACTGTCTGTTATTATTCTTTAGTCCCTTGTTTGGTACTCGTAGGAGAGAAATGGAAGCTAGGATGTAGTCATTATCTATTATTCTCTTTCCTGGTTCTATTTTTATCTGCTCATCTATCTATCTGGCTCAACCCAGCGAATTCATCTCATTGCCTGGTTTGAACCATATATGAATACTGGTATATCAATGCTGCTCTTGTTCATGGCCCTAGCAATTCTGGAAGACAAATAAAACAAAAGAAAAAAAGTAGAAATAAAGAAAAAAGGCATAAAGATCATCAATCATCAATCATTCACCGATATCCCAGGCTCATCCATAGATATAAAGGACAGGTCTGGCCACAGAGTTCCAGTTGGACAAATAGAAATGGCGACAAGCCAGTGCAGTTGCAGGCCAGATAAAGATATAAAAAAAAAAAAATAAAATAAAACTCCCAAACAGAATGCAATGCATCACAAAAATAATCAGAAAAACAAAAAGGTCTATTATCAGTAATAATATCCGCGCCACCATACCGCCATACAAGCGGCCACCGCCAAATCCAACATCTTGATACCCTCGTCTTCGATGACAAGTTTTCCGAGTTTGGCGCTCTTGCCGCGCATGCCGCCGCCGGCGTTTTCGCGCGCCAGAGTGAAATCCAACCGGTCTTCACTGGGGAGGAGACGGGGACGGGGACGGGGGCGGGTCTGCGCCTCGCTGTTGGAGGAGGGACCGTCGATGTCAGCGCTGCTGATGCTGCTGAGGGAGGACTTATGCGTGACACCCGGGGGCGTGGACGGGGGTGGTGGCAGCGAGTGCGTGCTGGCGGCGGAGCGCGAGCGCGGCCGATTCGAGAGGCCGTCGAGGATTTGCGCCAGAGAGCTACGCTTGACGTGAGGTGAGGAGGTCGTCCCCTCGGGGCCACTGTCGAGGGCACCCGTGAGGTCTTTGAAGCCGGCGATCTGGCTGAGGGTGAACGGGGAGAGGTGCAAGGGTCCGGGCTGATGGGGGAGATTGCTTGGCTGGAAAGGTGTGTTGAAACGGATTTCCGCGACAGTTACGGCCGGGTTGTCGTTGCCTGGCTGGGGAGAGAAGCCTGGCATGGAGACCATGTGTTTGCACTTCAGGCTGCGGCCGTTGGCGCTGCTAGAGAACGTGCAGGTCCCGTTCCACGGCGACTGGAAGGTGTAATAGCCGCTCTTGAGCTTGGAGTGCCCCGCGCCCTGGCTCCCAGGTCGGCCCAGGCTGTCGAGGGAGGGCCGGGAACCGGCCAGGTCCAACGACCCGCGGGCTTCTTCCTGCGGCCGGGACACGCACAGCTTGCGATGGAACCGGCGTGGTAGCGGCGGCGCGTCACCGTTCTCGCCGGACTCGGCCGGTGGAGGCGCAATCCCCGACAACGAAAGGGAATTGAGCGCCTCCGCGGGGAGGTTTATCCCGAGATTTGCCAAGGAGAACGGTTCCTTTTGCGTAGCGAATCGCTTATATCCGGGCGTGAACACCTCGATGTCGATGGCACCGCCGTCCATCCGGGGCGTCGACATCGTCGCCACATTCCACTGGCTGCCGTGAGAAGGATCACGGCGAATCAGCGTGATATGAAAGCCCGGCTGATCAGGTGGCCGGCTCTCAGGAGGGTTTCTGGTGGGAGATTGGCCGGGGCTGCGTCCTGGGGAACCCATGCGCGTGTACGAGGAACTCGCATGAGCCGTATTCGGGCCCATCTGAGGCTCTCGGGAGTCCAAGCTGTGACGCCCAGTAGAGAGCGCTTCGTATTTCTCTTTCCAGATCTCTGGGCCGCGCGAGAAGTAGCCTCCGAGAGCACTCCACCGATTGCCCTTCTTCAGATCGCGGTCCTCGGGGGCATCAAATGCACTCTCGTCTCGGGGCACTGGAGGAAGCGGTCGGCGCGATGGCGCGGTCGTCTGATCGTCCGGGGGATTCCCGAGGAAGCTATGGCGATCCGGAGGCGTTGCACCGGTGAAATCGACCGAAGATCTCGCTGATAGAGGTGGACGTGGCGGCATGGGAGGCGGTTGAAGCGAGGTCGAAGACACCAGGGAACGAGCAGGCAGAGCTGGAGGCACGGAAGGGGGGGAAGCAGCAGCAACAGGAGGAGGAGGAGCACCTCCACCACCTGGCACCGGCTTTCGCCGTACATGGTTCAGTCGCGCGAATTCCGAGGGCAGATCAGCCTCTTCGTCATCCAGGCCCTCGCGTCGAAGCCGGGCACGTTCCTCACGTTCCTGCTCATATTCCTGGAGTAAAACCTCATCGTCGGGGGTGGCCACATGTAAGTAGTAGAGGGAGGCATTGATGGCCTCGGCGGAAACGCTGGCCTTGGTGGGGGGTTTGAGGGGCGACAGGAAGACGTCTGTAAGAGAAGGACATCAGCAGGAGATCGTGCTGGATCGCACAGGGAACCGCGTATACCTTTACTGCCGGGAACTCGCACGATATAGAGCACCAGCGGGTCGAGTTTCTTCTGGCTGGGATTCCGAGGGTAGGTGGGAGGTTGCGAGGCGATGGAGGTGATGGAGGACAGCGACCGCGCCTCAACAGGCCCACGGGCAACGTCACCGGAATCCTCATCCACCGCCATTTCCCAGAAAGGGGACGGAGCTAAAGAGAGAGGGAGGGAGGGAGACACAAGGAAGAGAGAGGGAGAGATACAAAGAGGGAAGATGGAGCAAGCTCAACAAAGTAAGTAGTGAAGTGGCGGAAATAATGCCAAGAAGGAAGAAACACATCGGCCAAGAGCTGAGCAGCAAAGAAAGATAGATCGAAAGAGAAAGAAAGTTTCTAGATCCAGATCGAGTCTAGGAGAACAGAATACGAGACAGCAAGCGTACAAGAACTGAAAGAGAGCAAAACACAGTTGCCTGGAGGCCACGCCAGCTGATGGTAAATCCGGCCCAACGAGACCAGCTCAAATTTGGTATCTCAAAAGAGTATAAAAAATAAGAAGCAATCCCAAATGGACTCCTCCTAAATAGCTACAGCTCAAAAAAACATGCAAATTAATACGCAAGGAAATGCCCGGGTCCAAAGGGGCATGATCACCAGCACCAAAACATACACAATGAACCACAAACGCTCCGGCTCCAAAGCTCCAACATTAAGTGGGGATGACGATGATGAATTATAGATAGAATAATACCATTGCGCCTGGTACATAACAGAACTTAGACGACGGTCTCCGATCGCTCGCCTTCTGCAACAACCGGAACCCCCAGGCCTCGGTCCGGGCTCTGCAATACGAGCTGTTCGTGTCGGCGCGCTCGCAGGAAATCGCTAATGGCTCGGATCAGGATAAACCACCCTACAATCATCAAGACGTACGAGATCCAGTCGCTCGTGCTGATACCGCCGCTGCCGCCGCCGCTATCGCCGCCTTCGTTGACCGAGCTCGGGTCGAAGTTGTGGTTATTGGGATCGGAAGGCGTCACATACTGATCCGAGCTATCATCCGACCCTCTCGACTCACTCCCGCCCTTCATGTAGAACCCGTACTGCACCAGTGTGAGGCCTAGACCTGCCCGACTTCCATTCTTCGCCGCATGCGTGGTGTGCAGAAGATATGTCAACAAGAACCCTACCAGTTGGAACGACATCGAGATCATCGCATTCCAAACAAACGAAAACACCGATCCTACCGGCAGTCCATCGACAAAAACCTCGTCGGACGAAATCCCCGGCGCTAGAATGGTCGTCTCCCAGTAAGGAGGTGTGGCATCGGCGGCGGCTTCCTCGTAGGACTAAACATTTGACAAATACGTTTCCCCCGGTTAGCAATCTCTCTCACATCCACGCGATAACACAAGAGACATGTCGTACCGGAGGCATATCCTCATTCTTTTCCCCCCGTTCCGGCTTGGCCGCCAAATTCGCAAAGACGCCGTCGTTGGAGGAACTGATCATGCGACCGGGGCCGGAGCTGGAAGGACTAAACGACGGCAAGATCGTCTGTCGTCTTTGCATCCCAGAGGCCCGCTGCCTTTCCTGGGACGGTTGCTGGGTACTGGTCCCCGACGAGGATGCACCCGTGGCAGAGTTGCTATCCGACATTGATTGGGGCTCGGGTTGGGCCCGCATTAGCCGCTGCCGGTCATCGGGTTCGTCATCTGCTTCGGAGTCGCTTTCATCGCCAAAAGCTGCGGCGAGGGTCTGGTCGGCATCGCTACCGTGAGGATCATCCCGGAGAAGATGTCGAGACGAGGGAGACGAAGAACGAGAGTGAAATGAAGGGGGCGGAGACGAGGGGGTTAAGGAGCTGGATCGGTGAGGGATCGATGAATGGGACTGCGGCGCCTCCTCGTCGTCATGGGCGTTCACCTGTATCGCTTTGTATAAGTAATCCAACTCCAGGTGACCCCAAGATGCGAGGATTCTGAAATGGCGTGACTCTTACCCGTTGGTAACGCTGGGAGCTCATGACGAGCGGAACGAGGGGGCGGCGATCGGAAGATGAGAGAAAGGACACGACCAAGAACACACAAGTGATATTAAGGCTCGGGGCAAAGGAATGTCAGGGAAAGGGAAGCCGAGGAAGGTGAGCCAAATGGAAGATGAGATGGAAGGATGGAAAGAGAGTGGTAGAGTGTCAGAGAGCGAGACCGGGCGAGAGTAAGAAAGAGGTTAAGGCAGTGTTGCTGCCTGGGGCATTCATCCCGTGACCTGGCCCCGTGATTGGATCGTGAATTTGATTTTCGACCTCATCGAGTCTGGCATCAATCACTCACCTTGCTCTTGGGGATTCTTAGGAAGTGATCTCTCTTTTTCCACCTGCTGTACCACCCAGAAACGTTCATCTTCTCTCCTCCTATCCATCCATCCATCCATCATTCATCATGACCAAACCTCCCGTACGCCCAGCTATCCATTACCAAAGACAAAACACCAGGAACAAATTAACAATGGCCTAGAATCTCCGTCCCCAGTCCATTCAGGCGCGCATTACCCATCTTCTCAATCATTGGCCCTCCGATCCAGTCCGCCCGGCCTCTGTCTCCGTCCAAAATTACCTTCGATCTCGCCTTCCTCCTTCCTCTGAACTCCCACCCAACAACCGGCAGCAACGGCAGTCCGCATCGCAGGGCGGCGAGATCTCAGAGACCTCGTTAGATGCGCTTTCATCGTTGTTAGAGAATCGCTATGCCCGCCAGTATCCATTACCGCCGAAGTTACGACGACCCGCCAGTAATCCCGACCACTATGATAATGTCATTAGGGAGTTTGCTGAGGCGCCGTCGCGAGACTGGACGGGTCGGTTAGGGAAGAGGTTAAAGGGTCTATTCCGGTTCAAATAACAGGATGAATTCTTTTTCTTTCGTTCTCTGTATTATTATAATGCTTTGGGATGATGAGATCGATATGTGGATCGATATGTATGTGTATATATAGTGACGAACAAAGGAGAGCAAAAGATACCTATCTCTCTATAGTGTTCATAGAACTGTGCATCATGATAATCAATAAATAACAGCGCGCAAAAAAAAGACTCCTAAAAGGTATATACAATTGGATGTCGTCCTGTTTTTGCTCCATCCTATAATAGTTCAAACCAGCCACCATGCATGAAAGATATAAAAGAAAAGAAAAAAGGAAAGGAAAAAAATTCCATCACAACATGGGCTTCACATCATCTGCCACTTTGAACGAAGCCTCCGTCTTGCTGCGAACCTCATCCACCGTGACTCCATCAGCCAGCTCGACCAGAGTCAACCCCTGGGCAAAGTCGACATCGAACACGCAGAGTTCAGTGATGATACGACTGACACAGGCCCTACCGGTCAGGGGGAACTCGCACTGCTTGACAATCTTGGGGTTACCCTTCTTGTCGGTATGTTCCATCGTCACCACCACCTTGGTCGCCGACGGGTTGGAGACTAGGTCCATGGCACCGCCGAATCCCTTGATCTTACCAGGAAGCATCCAGTTGGCCAGGTCGCCGCGGGCACTGACCTGCATGGCCCCGAGGATCGTCAGGTCAATCCTTCCGGAACGGATCATCCCGAAGGATTCCTCGCTACCAAAGCAAGCAGCCCCCGGAGACAGAGTGACGGTCTCTTTGCCGGCGTTGATGAGATCCGGGTCCTCCTGGCCCTTCTTGGGATAGGGGCCCAGACCCAGGATGCCATTCTCGGACTGTAGCATCACCTCCACTGAAGGATCCACAAAATTGGGAGCCAGCATTGGCATCCCAATGCCCAAATTCGCGTACATGCCGTTCTTGAACTCCTTCGCGGCGCGCCGGACAATCCGCTCCCGCTTGGCGGCGGTGTCCCCCTTGCCCAGGGCAGCGGTATCCTCGCCCTCATCTTTGGCAAAGGTGTACTTCTCAATGTTCTTGGGCTCAGAGCTTTGGATGACGCGCTTGACGTAGATCCCTGGCAGATGGATGGCCGCCGGCTCAATCTCGCCGGGCTCCACGATGTGCTCCGCCTCTACAATGGTCATCTTCGCGTTGCGCCCCATGGCCCCGTTGAAGTTGGCGGCGGCGTAGCGGAACTGGCAATTCCCGAGTTTGTCGGCCTTGTAGGCCTTGACGAAGGCATAGTCTCCCTTGATTGCCTCCTCCATCACGTAGCTCTTGTTATCAAAGACTTTGACGTCACGAGGCTGGCTGTACTGCGCAACCGTACCGTCGGCATTGTGCTTTAGGGGCAGCTCACCCGTCTGCACCACCGTTCCGGAGGCAGCTGGGGTGTAGAAGGCCGGGATGCCTGCACCGCCGGACCGGCAACGTTCCGCCAAGGTGCCTTGAGGCGTCAACTCCAGTTCGATCTCGCCAGTCAAGTACATGCGCTCGAAGGTCTTATTCTCGCCCACGTAGCTCGCAACCATCTTCTTGATCTGTCGCGTCTGAAGAAGAAGACCCAAACCGGCTCCATCAACCCCAGCATTGTTACTGACGACCGTCAATCCCGTAATCGATGGATTAGCTTGCACCGCTTTGATCAGCGTATCCGGAACCCCCGAGAGTCCGAAGCCACCTGCCAACAGTGTGGAGTTGGACTTCATGTCCTTGATGGCAAGGTCCGCCGAAGAAACAACCTTGTTGATTTCCGGCCGCAGGACGCTGCTGGAGAAAGCCCGTGCCAGAAACCGTTGGTGCTAGAAGTTCCGCCATGATGTCAGTATTTGAGGCACCTCTAGGTCAGAAGGCATGGGACAGGGGGGGTTCGGTACCTTGGCGGGTTTGGTAGAGAACTGTCGCGCCAGGCGCAGACAAGTGGCCACCTGTGAAGGCATGGTGATTCGAAGCAAACAGGGTATGTTGGCAAGAGCTACAGCCACTATCGGTCTTACTAGAAACAAAGCAAAGCTGACCTTCCGATGGCGGGTGAAGAGGGCAAATTGCCAGCGTGGAGTGCAGATGCAGATGGATACATATAACTAGGCGCGCGGCGGGCAGCTGCGGAGATGCGGAAAGACACCCGCCTTCCCCGGAACAGCCCCGCATCTTGGAAAACAGCTGGGCCTTAGGTAGTCAGGCAATGGCTGCGGACTTCTCCACAGATTCGAGCCACAATGGACCTAGAATTTATCCTACATTGCTTGCCTGGGCTATTCTTTAGAAACGAGATACTGATATGGCTTGTTTTTACAATCACTCTCATCCCTCCATCTTGACGGATATATGCATGAAAAATTGCCGTCGCCAGCCGACAGACAAAGTGGCGCTTCTGGTGCCGATCCGCGGCCCGCCCTCGGGTCTTCTGCTGACTCAGCACCCAGTAAACACGAAGTTTCGCGCTGACACTCAACTCAATCGTTTCGTCCACTATGTACAGGGAAAATATGCCTATGGAAGGAGGGAGAAACAAAAAAAAAGAGAGAGAGAAAACAGAACCCTCTACCATGCACAGGGAAACAATATCGTAACACCCTCAAATAGCCACAAAGAAATAACAGGTCGCTGATTCCCTCGCTGGTTCATCATATCCATCGTAAACGGGTATTGCAGATGCATCTATCGGCTTTAAATCACGTCAATTGATTACGGACACCAACTGGCATCTTCCGGGCCTTTATTCTCATACGTTTCAACGGATTTCGTGCCACAACTCCGGCCGACAGGTTCGTCTCGGAGCCTACCAATGCACGTCCTTGGAGTTAGTTTCTCTGCTTGACGCCCATTGTTTGGCTGCCTTGCCGCCGTTCGTCTCTTGATTTTCTACATGGAGTTGATCTCCCATACCTGATGCACCCTTGTCGGCACATGCCTCATCATATGTTGGGGGCTTCACGTCCGCATCTTCTGTTCCTGCCGGTGCAGTGGTCCCTTCCGTCAGCGTATGAGGCAGGGAAGTGTTCTGGGCCACCTGTCGGCGCAACGGATTGACGAGACGGTCCTTTTTGTCGTCGTTGACATATACAACGAAGTAAGGTGTGGGCGGATCCTTGCCGCCCGGGTTAGAGAAGATCTCATCCAGGTCATGCACCTCGGTCACGTAGCTGTCATTGTACTTGCGCCAGATATTTCGCTCGAAGTCGCGAATGTAGATGTAGTAATGGCCGACCTCTACGCTCCCACGGTGCACGAAGACGGCGTAGATGCGATAAGGCAGAAACCTGTAGTCAGCAAACTGACTGGAGATCATGGTTTGTGTATTTTTAATCTCTTGGTCGATACCTGAAATATGTCAGCGCATTTGGCCACACTACTTTTTTTTTTTTTTTCTTTTTCTGTAATAAAGCACTCACTGTTCAGCTCAGATCTCGCTATCTCGGATAGTTGGCCAAGTCCACGGACCAACTCTGGGTGGATATCGATAGAAGCCTCCGCAGTGTCGAGATTCTCCTTCAAGGAATTCAAATCCTCAAGCACATCGTGGGCGCCATCCATCAATGCCGATATGTCTAGGTTGCGCACTTTCTGTGCCCAATATTAGTAACTCCCATCCCTCCCATATTCAAGCAAGGGTGTTTGGGGTTTGGATTCATACAGGAGGTTGTAACAATTCCGTCCGACGAGCTTCAAGCATCCTCAACTTGTCCTTCCATTCCCAGCACTGGCGCCGCCTATTCAAGATTTCTGGCTGTTGTGTGTCCATATAGCGATCGAGGTAGATAGTTTCTTTCAGTTCTAAGTGATGCGTTGATTTGAACTGGCTCTTCGTCACAGGGTCAAACTGCACCCGCTGAACTTGGATCTGAAGCACAGGTGGTAGCTTGCTTATGGCACCGAATTGTTCTGCCACAGAGTTGCCGACATGAACCTTCTGGACGTCAAAGGCACCATCAATGGCTGTGTAAATATCGCGAGGCCCAGTTGCAACGTCGACCTTGATATCACACCACCACTCTTCCTTGGACCGCGTGCCTTCCTTCGACAGGATATAAGACTTGGCTTTTCCGTAGAACAAACTATTTGAGAAAACAGATCAGTTCAAATCCGGGGCGTCAAAGTAGAGGAGGACTCACTCCTTGACTCGATCAATCTGCTCCCCATCTGCAGCGATCGAGCTTGGCCGAATAGCACATTGGCTTTGGAAAAGTAAGTTGTTGATTACTTCCGTTACATCTTGCTGTGCTCCTATCGCGACTTCGTCTAGTTCTTGCTGCCTTTGTGGATCACCTTGGGGGGTAGGTCGAGGAGGCACAGGTGGGGGTTTAGCAGGTGATGGGGCTTGCTTTGTGGAGGCTGTGTGGTTGGGGCGACTATGCTCAAGTGGTTCGGGGACAGATCCACCCTGGGCGTCCGTCATCACTGCATCGGCAAGTGGTGGCTCATTTTCCTTGTCCTCGCTCGGAGCAACGGGGGCGTCATTCTTGGCGCCCTCAACGAGAGTGGCCTCGCTGTCAAGATCGCTTGTTGCTGAGCGTTGGGTGGTGTCCGTATCAATGGCCATCAAGTCTTTGACCTCACCGTCTGAAGTCGACTGCGGCGGACCAAGAGGGCCCATGATCGCCAGACCGTTAATTTCACCGAGACCGACGGGCCGGTTTACAGATTTTGTTGAGCGACGACGTATGGCGGCTTCGCTGGAAGGGCTAAACAAGGTTAGTTTTGCTAACTTCGTTTCAGGAGGAACGTCGAGATCCGGAGAAGTAATCATGTCGTGGAACAAGGCCCGCAGCTCCCTCAAGACTGAGGATAAAGCAATTGTCAGTCTTCCGCTTGTTGCACACTAAGCATCTACCACTTACACTCTTGAGATCGCTCAACCTCTTTTTGGGCGACTTTGCGGGATCCCACTTGTTTTTTGTTCAAGCTCTCATCGTCAACGGCCATCTTGAAATCGTCGAAGTTTAGAACCATCTCGCGGAATGGACGCACAGAGAAATAGAACTGTAGCAGGCTATTAAGATAGCAGGTGTTACCGATATTTCTTAGGCCTACCGGCCATTCGGACATATCCCGGTCTGACCTCACGGCCGAACAAGATATTGCATTGCTCAATAGAGGGTTGTTCATTTCCTTTGCAATGATCTGCAATGCCTGGTTGTAGGTATCGATCTGTGCCGGGGCTTCATCCACACATATGGTGTAGGCTGCCATGATTGCGTCTTCATCTACGGTGCGATCGGGTATCTGCAGAAGACGATAGGCATCTCCGATATCCATCTCACCCGCCGTCATTTCGCCAGTTTTGAGAAAGTGTTTCAATGCACTTGACTTTCGCGCTTCGGCTATAAGTTCAACAGCTCGTCGCGCGGGATCTCGGGTCGATGGGCTATCGTTGACCTAGATCGCATATCAGCACCCATACTTCGAGACTGGATCTTATCCGGAAACCGGGTACCTTAGCAGTATACATTGCCATAATAAAGTCGTCGCTTGTATCATCGCCGACGCCGAGAAAGACTTGAGCTTGTTCTACGGTCGACACCCCTTATCTCTTCCATTAGTCGCTTATACACCACCGGAATGTAATCCTCAGAAAGAGGCGTTGCAAAGCAAACTTACTATCCTCGGCCGCCGATTTGATTCGCTCACTCCTTCTACTATTTCCAATCCTCCAAAGCTGTTGACGGGTCTCATGCTCCTGGTTAGTTGAGCTTAGATAGGCATAGAACTTTCCGATTATGCTGTCTTCGGTAAGACGTGTATCGTCGTGGCTCAGCCCAAAATACCTGTAGGCATTAACGACGTCTTCGTTCGTGTATTTGCCTTCTGCGTAGGCTACCTGGACCGCCTGCTCGATAAGATCACCATCCTCTCCCCCTCGGAGGTTTCCTATCGACTTGAGGCACTCCAAATAAATAGACGATCTTGCTGGGTCTACCGATACTTGCCGGTTGAAGGCGTCTATGATTAAGGATGATGACATGTCCTCAACAGCACCCAAATCGTCATAGTACCTAGGTCACGCATCAGCACTCATTCTCGGCGACAGCTGTCATGGGGCTACACAAACGGTTCAGGTGCCATCTGGAATTCGTTCGACCGCAAAGCTTTTGGGTCTAGAGAGTATATTTAGTTGTGGGCGCGGGAAAATGATATCAGGATACACTTACAGTCAAGAGCCCCAAGAGCTGAAAGCAGGTCATTTGAAGCAGGATTGAACTTGAATTCTATTTGCTGAGCTTTCTTCTCCTCCAGTGGTCTCTGTTCTATAAGTGCAGTAAGTTCGTGAATCGTGTCATCGAGGAAAATTTTCAGCTGATCACGGTAGGGAAATTCTGTCCAAGGACTGGGTCGCGGAGGTTCCCAGAACCCTTCGTTCTGGTCCAAGGCATCAGTGGTCGTCACACGCACAAAATTTGAAGGACACACCTTAACTGAAAACTCCAGGAATTCAAGCAGATCTTTACAAGGCATTCCTTCAACACCGAAACAAGTCATAAATCTCTTGTTGACTGCCGATATCGACTTGCTATGCTGGCCATTATTGAGGGCGTTATAGAGGTATGCACGCAAGTTCAACAGAACATTGATTGGCAGGGGTAAGGCAACGCCTTCTAAACGATCAGGATAGCTTGCTATCGCCTCTTCCGCGCGCTCTCGCAGTAACTCCGGGTCGGTCAACAGTCGCACACTGTCCTGGTTGAGCACAGGAGAAGCGACTCGGACAAGTATGCCGGTGGAACAGCTGAGATAGGAACACTCATAGTGGTAGGTCTCTACTATCTGCCCTTTTGGAGTAATCTCTTCGGGAGATGTCCCACCTCTGTGCTTCCCTGATTTATATATCAAATGATGGAGATGATCTGCAAGACCCTGGCCGGAAGTACCGAGAGCAGATGTACGGCTCACAACAACCTGTAGGTGACAACGACACTTCAAGCACATGGCGGACACTGTTGGCGGGGATCCGGCTCCCTGTTGCAAAAAGCTTTGACCCGGCTTGGTCACGTAGCCATGGCGACATGCTGATGGTGAAATATACTCGGGTGGCCCACTATATCGTTCAGTGAAAACCGGTGGGACGTCGGAGAGAAGGTTGCGGCCTGTACTTGGAGGATTGAAGAAGTCATAGTCAAGGATATCTTGTACAAGACGCGGGGCAGTCTTGCCTGCGGAGTTATAGCAACCCAGTCAGTATCACGTGCATATAGCTTCCCTGATGATGGGAGGACTGGTGTGTACGTACCTGACCTCTGGAAGGACGACATGAGTAGGCTCTTAGGAGCTTACAAGGTAACCGGAGGATCAGGCGCCAGGGTCCAAAGACAAAGCAAACACTTTCCCATGCACTCTAATGCGCCGTCACAGAATTTGACAGAGATAAATCCGTAACGATGGACCACCTCAGGTCCTGGAATTATTCAATATTCAAATATGCCTAGAGAATGGACCGGCAAATAGAACAGCGGGGAGCCAGGCAGCGGCAAGCTAGGGAATTAGATCACCAACACCCAACTGCTGATTGTGGCAGAGTGACAAGAGAAAATTCGCGGAAATGTTGAATCACCGGAAGAAGGCCAGTTGTAGACAAACCACTGGGACAATTAAAACCCCTCCTGTCACAGGGAAAGGGCTTTGGAGAAGGGATCATCTACCACCATCCAACCCGCCAGGAAGCTGCATCAGAGCCCCCGGCAAGCGGTGGCGCACGGCAGAAAGTGCGACTTCCAAAATCCCATCATAGCCAGCCGGACCACTGCAAGCAACAGACCACTCCCACTCCATCCGCCACCATGGCTACCCACACTGAGGAGCATACCTACCACCCCAAGGATACGATCCAGGCGGCATTGAAGACTACCATGCTCACTGGTAGCGTGGGTCTTTTCGCTTCCGCAGTTCAGAATACCCTCGTCAGGAAGAATGTTGGACCCTGGGGTGTGTTCGTGAGGAGCGGCGGCACCATCGGTGTTTTCGGTATGAATGCAATGGAATCCTTGAATTGTGCATATCGCGTTTACTGACATTGTTGTCCAGCGGCAATGGGTGGTACCTATGAGTTCGTGAAGAATGCCTCGGCCAACTTGCGGGAGAAGGACGACCACTGGAACGTCGCTCTGGGAGGCTTCTTCTCTGGTGCTATCCTGGGTCTCCGAGGTATGTGATCTTAATTTTCTCGGGTTTGAATGTGGTTGTCAGGCAATTGATCTGACTGCGGTACAGCCCGGACTTTCCCCGCCCTTCTAGGCTATGGTGCCGCTCTGGCAGCCGCTATGGGCGCTTTCGAATTCACGGGTGGCTCGTTGTGGGGTAACAAGAGGGACGTTACTGTTGATGAGTTTGAGCGTCGGCAACAGCTGAGGAAAGCATACCGAACTCCAGGGGAAGAGACGCTCGCCGAGCTGGGTGAAGGACGAGGTAGGCTCATTGGACGTTTGCCATTGGAGCGCTAACCATACTAACCTGGTCTCTGCAGGCATTTACGGCCCTGGATATGCCGAGAGACGACGAGAGAGGATCAAGGAGGCATATGGTATTGACGTTCCCACATCTGCAGTTCCCGCATCATGAAGATGATCCGGTTCGATGTTCCTTGTCCTGTCTACCGATTCCCAGTCTCCTTGTGTAAAATTACCACTACATGTCGACAGCTTTTAGCTAGCATTTTGGCACCTTCTACAATGAAATTTTCTCTTTTTCCCTCTTCTTTTATATCCTGCCATCAAATTTGTTTGCGACCTGCCCCTCTATTTTGTGAACTGGAGATTGCCATTGCAATATATCCTGCATTGGTAAGGATTGATTGTTATCCAACTCTCTACGAGGGATAGCTCAAACCAGTGACTGAAGCTACAGGTCATATGATAGTGTCAATCTGCAAGCTGAGAGTTATAGGGGATAGCACTTTTGTTTTCCCCTGTCATAGTAAATATCAAATAAGCTACGTACAGGGAATGTAAAACAACATGGTGAAAGCACTCCATAGCCACGCATGAACCTTCACCAGATGGTAGGAGAAAATGGACCAATCACAGAGCTAGCTTATCAAATCAACAATTTGGAAGTATAAACCTCGGGGTCCAGGAGACAATGAAGGCAAGGAAACAAGAAACTATAGCATTGAATTGACTGACAGGCTATTTTTTTTTTTATTTTCTATGGCCTATCGATCGGGCCCTGACAATCTTCAATGTCGATCTGGGAGGCGTGGTATTCAACGCTGATACCACGCGCGAGTTGGAGTTAATGGCTAGACATCTACATGATTCACAATGCAAGAGACTAAGGCTTGTAACCATCTTGAGTTTCGGGATCGACCCGTTTAAGTGAGACTCTTCCCCGAGGCAAATATCGAGGTGAAAGGGTCGTGTCCCTTCGAAGCGCACCCTGAACCCTTGATGCTGGAGCTCTGGCGTACGCAGGGAATTGAATCCTTGATTAGTGATGTTTCTATTTATTATAGAGTACTCCGTATATCCTGATCTTTACTGTGTATTTCATCATAGAAACCATGAAGAGATTGACAGAGATGATGAACCGTGCATGACATCGAAGGTCAACAGGAATTCACAGGGAGGTTAAGTTGCTACCTCCGCCTTTCCCGAAAGGGGGAAGAGCAAAGACTGTGGGATTGTCCATCGGAAATCTCCTTTTTTGCCTCCGCACTGTGTACGGAGTATTCCTCCAGATTCAGAAGAGCTCAGGGGTTTGCCACAACTGAAAAGGGGGTGGGGAGGACTCGATGGAAGCTGTGTAGAACGATAGAATGAGCGACGATGATGTCGCCGTTTCATTGCGGCGGACTATACCGGGTGGTGATTGGTTGCTGGGCCCAGCGGGGCTCAGCCACAACTTTCTTTCCAGCCACGCCATTGACCGAAAAGGGGAGGGGGTACTTTCATTGCTACTGGCAGATACCGTGGATGCCGGTTTTAGGCACTAATAGCAAATCCGCAGTATTCCTTGGCAAGAATGAGGAACCCATTTACTTCAATTACTTCATTGTGGCTCAGTCCTGATGGTAGGCAACAGGAGGCATTCCTAGCAGGTCTTAGTTGTAAGGATTCAGAACAAGACAAATAAGGATTTTCTGTAGATTACACAGTCATTTGTATAACTATACACAGTACAGTAGCTATGTTACTTAATATAAACATCCAACCTAATCTCTGGAGTACTAGGAAGGTATCTAGTCCATCCTGATCCCGTATCACTAAACATTACGTATTCCGGAGAACCTCATTCAGAGTTCACTTTCGCTCTCCAGCTCCGCTCCTATCAGGCTCTGAGGATTCCGTACCGTAGTTGTTATCAAGCAATAGAGACGGCATTGGGTCGTCATAACGTCGCATTGTTTGGCCGGTTGCTCGGCGTAGACGTCATCCGGAACCGTCCAAGAGATTACGCCCAAGTACCCCTCATTGAATTTTGCTCTTATACCTGCCGTCGATCGGGTCTATTCCGAAGTAAAAGAAAGAAAAAAGAACAGTAAAAAAAGGCAAGAAAAGAAGAAAAGACATTCTTTTCGATGGGTCTATCGATCCCGATTGACTGATTTCTTCCCCTATTCTATAATCTATTCTACTCCTATAGCGCCTCCTAGACCGAGTGGGACCTGGTCTAGTATCAACTATAGGCCGCGACGACTGCACCTTTTTAACGACTCAGATTGTGTTACTCTGGTGACTATTTTCTTAGTGATTCTTATTAAGTCTGTTAGGAGGAAGACTGCTGGGTTTTGCCCCCGCAAAACAGTTTGCTCCAGACCTCCTGCCACACCACTTTACCAGAATCATCGGTCGCTTGGTAACCAACCCCAGCCAGGAGAGACGCCATTTCGGGCTCATCTTGGATGCTCTCCGTCTCCTTTTTCTTTTTCTTTCTTTCTTTCTTTCTTTTTTTTTTTTAATTAATTCCAATTCGTAATATTTGGGAGGTGAATTCACTCCCTCCCCTCTCCCCCCTCCCCTATCTTCCTATTATACTTTTTTTCCTCTATCTCCATCGCATCCCCAAGAGAAGAGCACCGCCGCTTATATAGCCTTATCTCAGCCCTCGGTTGGATTGATTCTCGATCACAGGACTGGGACTGCGCTGTCCGATTCTTCTCTGCTGCCTCGTCTGGTACCACGTACTTTGTTGTCTCACCCCTTTCCTCTCTTTTGCCTCTCTCCTCCTCTTTCCAACTATGGCCACCCTTGTCCGGTCGCAAACGCCCGTGCAGGATGCATACGGTGCCACAATGCAGCCCTCCGACCCCGTCATGTCCAGTCGAGTTTACGGCACGCGATCGGGCTCCCGGCCAAATTCGTTCGTCGCCAGCACATCCGGTTACAACGCTGCTCACATGGCCGTCGGAGAACCCTCCTCACTTGCCCGCAACGGTCGCTTCCATGAAGATTTCGATGCTCCCAGTCAGCGCGGCTCGATTGTTCTCGATGGTCCATCCTCGGCAGGCATGCAGCGTTCCTCGTCGCAAATGTCCAGTCGTTCCGTGACCCCCACTCGATCCGGTACCCTGAAAAAGAAGTCGTCGCTCAGCAAAAGAGGTAGTATGCGTCGTAGTGGGAGCAAGAGAAGTTTGCGCGCAGGCAGTGTGCGCAGTCTAGTTCTGGGGGATAAAGAGAAATATGGTGTCGACGGCGCGGATGATCAGAACAGCGCCTTCTATATCCCCATCCCTACAGATGGGACGCCAACTGAAGTCCTGGCGAATCGCTTTCAGGGTGAGTCCTTTGCTACGTACCTTTTTTGCGCGGTTGGCTGATGTGCAACAGCTTGGCGCAAGATCCTCAAGGATCTCATCGTCTTTTTCCGGGAAGTCCAGAGATCCTACGAGACCAGAGCAAAAATATTTCTATCCGCGTCGAACGTCGTGAACAACACCGCAATGCCTCCCACGTTCCTGAAATCCGGAGGTCTGGGGGATGCGACCGAGGTCTTGCGAAATTTCTACCGCCAAGGACATTTGGAAGCGAACAAAGCTGCAGAGGTGGAAAACGAGGTTGTCAACCAGTTGATTGGTCTCCGAGGTGACCTGCAAAAGAAGACCAAAGAAATCCGGACCCTCTCCGGGGATTTTCGGAACTCCATGGACAAGGAGGTCGAGGCCACCCGTAAGACTGTACGGCACCTGCACGAATCACTAGGGTTGGTCGATACCGACCCATCAGCCACGTCGGGCAAGGGAGATCCATTCATCGTCCGCCTGAGCGTCGATAAGCAGATTGAGAAGCAGATTGAGGAAGAGAATTATCTGCACCGAGTACGATTCCCTCCCTTTTGATACACCCATTGCGGGATGTGAGCTAACGCGTGGGTTGGGTCTCCAGGCGTTTTTGAACTTGGAAAGTTCAGGCCGAGAGTTAGAGTCCATTGTAGTCAGTGAAATTCAGAAGGCCTACAACGCATATGCCAGCATTCTCAAGCGGGAAGCGGATGAGACGTACGATGCTGTGAACAAGCTGCGCACGGGTCCGATTTCGATGCCTCGCGATCACGAATGGAACTCATTCATTGCCAATACCGATGAACTAGTCGATCCGCGAGTCCCTCTTCGCGATGTGGAGAACATCACGTACCCGGGCAAAGACCATCCTGCTGCCGCAGAAGTTCGATCGGGGATGCTCGAGCGGAAGAGCAAGTACCTGAAGAGCTATCAACCGGGCTGGTACGTGTTGTCACCGACCCATCTTCATGAATTCAAGTCGGCGGATCGCGTGGCGTGGCAGACCCCTGTAATGTCCTTGTACCTTCCGGAGCAGAAGCTGGGCACGCACTCGCAACCTGACTCGACCTCGCATAAATTCATGTTGAAGGGACGGCAGACGGGCACTATGCATCGGGGTCACTCGTGGGTATTCCGCGCGGAGTCTCACGAGACCATGATGGCATGGTACGAGGATATCGAGAGTCTGATCTCCAAGACCGGCGAGGCTCGGAATGCGTTTGTGAGACGGCACGTACGAACCGTGAGTGGCAATAGCTATCGGACTAGCATTGACGGAGTGATGGATGAAGACGAAGCCGACCGAACCCCGTACTCTGCAGAATCGGCTGTCTTACATCAGGGACGACCGACGTCTCAACCCCGGGAGCCGGGAGGCCGTTTCCCCAGCGATGTGCAGATAGACCGCCATTTACACGCCCCACTGTCTCCCTCGAGCGGAGAAAGTTCCGGTGAAAGAGACCTGTTGGCCGTCGCCGGATCCTTCCACGACGGTGGACTTCCCTTGAACGCCGCCGGGCGTCCTCTATCCGATCCAGGGTTGGGAGCTGTAGAAGCAACCCAACCCGCGACATCGAATGACGGACTGTCACGGGGGACTCTCTTCGCACGACACGACAGTTCCTACGGTGGCTGGATGCACCCTGCCGACGCAGCGGGCTTCCAGAGACAGCAACAGGTGCGACAAGCCTACGCCTCATCCGAACCTCGAGAGACAGAGAGGTACGATGGAGGCAAAGACGACACGCATACATTCCTCGTTTCCAGTTTAGGCTCGCGAGGCTCGCTGGATTCATCCGTGGTGCGACAGCGGAATCGTGGCGAGAGTGCATCGACGGCACCCACGACGACCAATGTGACAGATCACACGTACAATACCGTTACCACATCGATCGACGAGGGACCCGAGCCCTCGATTCCCAAGTCAGAGAGAGCCGCGGATGGCGATGGCGTGAAACACGTGCCTGTTGATTCCAGTGTCGACGTCTCCTCGGCCAAGAGTGAGCCCGTATCGAACGGGGCTCCTAAGCGTCCTCCGGTGCAGAGCAAGAACAGTGGATTGTCGTCTCTGGAGTTGCGAATTCCGGGTCATTATCCTCCGGCCAATGTTTCAGCTTAGGAGTTGAACTTTTTTTTTTTTATCTTCATGTATATTTATTTCAATCTTCATATCTGGTTTGAATGCGGAGTGTGGTTTTTCTTTTCTCTTATCCTTTTTCCTTTGTTATTTCCTTTGTTATCGTCTACTATGATTGACAGGAGGGCGTCGATCTGATTCTGGCGTTGGTCCATGGCAAGACAGGACCGGTTTAGGATTGGATAGCTGGTGGATGTATATGGATGGGATATGGATTTCCTTTGCTGGATTGCATTTGCTTTTTGATATGACTCTTGATCGATCGTGTTTCACTTCATCTGTACGATATTCTGGGATCTTTCGGCCATGTATTCTTCTGGTAGGAATCGTCATTTGGTTGAGCAATCTAAATTAGTACCTACCTAGTCCTTGGAGACTGTTTCTTATAGTCTATTTCTAGTAGTCCTATCCTTGTAAACCTACTGTCTATAAATCTCTTAAATATTGATCAGCAAGATTTTATATCCCAGTCTCGTCTCTCACTTCCATTCAGCCCAGATCAAGGGCAGGAGAAGCACTACCGCGCTGAGTGGTGACGACCAAGAAGACCCGCATAGCCCTGATAGTGAAGGTAAGGTGTGTAGATATTAGGGAAGATATTGGAGAGAGTTTATTCTTTGAACTTATGTAGATGGTGATGATTAGGCCTACTAGAGACACATTCACCCTCAGATCCTAGGAATGGTGTTCACGATGGGGAAATAGATATTGGATGAGAGAGGAGAGAAAGAATCGGCTAGAATAAAGATGGCATCTGGGGTTTGGTTAGGATGTCACTGATATGGTTCAGGCATGTTTATTACCTGAGTAGAAGCCGGTTCCAATCTTCCTTGGTAGACAGTGATGAGAAGACTTTGCCCATTATGGGAAGATGAATATATACCTAGTCACTTCAAGGGCTGTATTCCCTGACGACCGAATTACTGACCAAGTGGATGAATGAATTAGTGAAAAGGATAGCGCCATATCGAACATCTACCTGATGATTGTGATTTTCTTCGAGGGTTACCAGTCACTACGTCCGGACGATGCAGCTTTCCAAGCGGAGGTGTGAGTCATTATTAGATTAAAGAAGCCCAGGGTTTACATCAAGTGGGAATATCTATATAGAAATCAAGAGAATCTTCTTTGAAATTCCCTACTTACCAAATCAAGGGATTTTGTGGCAGAACCCTGCTCTTTCCTTTTTGGAACTTACAACTCTACTTTCCGTATTCGTCCTCCTCACTTCTTCCTTTTCTCCTTTCTTTTGTCATTCTCTTCTTCCTTCTCACTAGATCCGGCTCCGTACCAAACTCCCAATTGGCACTTGGTTGGGCTTGATTTCCAACATGATTTATTATCGTTGTACTTTCCTCTCTCCTGTCTGTGGGCCCCGTAGCCAATGGGCTCGGGGACAACCCTCTCTCACCTGTAACACTGACAGGAGAGAGGGATACGTTTGGAATGGTCGGATCTCGTCTTTGACAAGATAGAAGAATTGCTGGAGGATAAGATATTCAGGTAAGTAGATACTATGGTCCTCCATGTAAGTTCTTGCTTTACTGACTCGGGAATAGGAAAAGTATGATCGACTCCGGTGTATATGATGAGAGGCAATCTATAGAACTGAAACTGGAAGCTGGAGCAACTAAAGCCTCTGCTGTTAACAATACATCTGACCAGGTGTAAGATAATAGAAGAGGAGCATCGTTGTGACATTTGGGTAAATCCAACTTTCATTTAATACTTCTCTGGCCTATTCCTGTGCTATACAGTGACAGCTATATGACCTACTCCAATCACTCACTATTCTATCACCTTCGTTCTTTTTAAACCTCTATTATATTTCCCCCACAGTGAATCGTTTCTTCACTATCTTACCTTTATACTAATCATCGTTCAAAGGTCGATCCAAATTCTGTTTGTACATGTCTCCCGGTGCATTTAAGTCACATGAAGATTTTCTGCAACATATTTTGCAATGGATAGAGTAGGCAGAAGGCCATACGGATGTTCAGTATAATGGGATAAGGTTGGAATGGGCCGAGATCGCCTTTCTGTAAGATAGAAGAACTGTGGGCAGGTAGAAGATCCAGGTAGGTAGATGCTGTTATCCTCCAGGCAAGTTCCTGCATACTAACTCTCCGAAAATAGGAAACACTATAACTCAGTGACTCGGGAGTTCTGGATAAGAGTTATCCCCACTTTGTTTCATGGTTGTCACCTGTCCCGATATAGACACTGCGAGCAAGATTGGAGGAGAGGAGTGTTGACGAGGGATGAGATACAAGTTGTAGAATGGGTCTGGGGCGAGTAAGCATCTATCGTTGACTCTGTTTACACTGCATTTGATTGGATGTATAGCAATCGAGTCCACAAGGGGGTTGTATGCAGGGTCAAGACAACAACCCGGTCTTATGATTCGTCCCGGCACATCACGTTATCCAGCCATCGTCTTCGAGTCGTCACCCGAGACTCATGAGGGACGTCCACACCTAATTACTAGGATTGGCCGGAAATGTCCACTGCGTCATCTTTCTCACATGGTTTCACAACCCTGCCTCAGGTAAAGTCTTTGGATATGTCGAATCCTACGTCTCCTGCCCTGACAGAACACCGTGCGTCGACAGAGAGAGGTATGTGCCTACCTTATATTCTTGTACTTCATGGCCCAAACTAATAGAATACAGCAAATGTTCTCACGACCTAAAAATGGTCTTTCCCAGAGCATCTCGATAACTCGCAAAATATTCGGGGGGGCATGTATTTCCGATCCGTGTCCTTCTGATATAGTTTACCTCAACATGGATGGACTTCGCAAAGCTACGGCAAGCTCACCTTTCCTTGGTGGGTCTCGTTCCTCAATACCTGAGACAACTTTCCGGCGACTCTGCTACTGTACTAAATTAGTAGTATAGTGAAATGGTAACATGACGTTAGCTGTTGAAAATAATAGCGTTGATGTGGTCTTCGAATAATATATTCGAGAGACCTTCCAGACTTTGGCATTCCCACCTAAAGATAATGGAATCAGACAGGCTGTTATCCGCGTTGTATGGGTGAAGCACCCTCAAGATACGAGAAGCTTTGTGGACATGTTTCATGACGAAGCTCATAGATATGAGCAATTTGATGGATTGATGGATTCTTGATTAGATTCATTATTATTCTTGACTACTTTACATGAATATGGCTTCAACTGTGTGGGAGGTCGCTTATGAGGGCGTTAGTTTACCAATTTGCGTGCTTTCTGGCACCATATGCTACTGTGCGAAGAGCAAGGGCCACGTCAATCCAATCTGCCCTTTCTTGCATCGTACACAAAGAAATCTCTCAGAATGGACATCGTAACCACATGAGAGACCAACAATGCTGCGTTGGTAGTTGCCATTGACTCGGAACGCATCAGCAGTCAATGGGGTGCAAAAGACAATTCTCACTTCGTGCAGGAAGGGAAAATCTTTGAGTTGATAAGCTCATCCACACCAGACTCAGGGAGTGTACGCCATCGTGCTCAATCACACGCAGTTTACATGATCTCATAAATTCCACTGGATTAGAAAGTGGCCAAGATCACTAAATAGCCAGGGAAATCCCTGAAATATTGACAGGAAGTACTGGAGAATTCGTCTCGATAGCCGAGTTAACAAAGGAAAGACGTACCACTCGTATTCAAAGGCGTTGTTCCAGTAGGAATATGTTTACTGATATTCAAAGGAGTAGCTTGAGTAGGCACGGTAAGGTAGGATATGGATGAAGATATTAGGCAAATATAGTTTGATAGAGTACATGGAAAGAGAAAGTGTCTACTAGGATCAAGGATAATACAGCTGAGGAGGATCAAAAGAGAATATGAGAAGATGATGAGGAAGAGGAAAATGTGGAGGAAGTGGAAGATGACAATTTTTAAACGAGCCTGAGGATCAGAAAGCTCGCTTAAACAGCTTCAAGTGAGGATGACTATAACAAATATCATTTAATTCTTCACTCTTGGAAGCCAGTGAAGTCCATATCAATAAGAAGCTCATCTTCACGGAATCTCTCAATCTTCATTGTCTATCTCCATTCATACGGACTCCCCCGAACTATTTCTAGAAAGTTCAGTGACTATATCAGGCCATGGCCCCTTCCAATGAATGGTCCACTAGCCCTAATTGAAGGAACATAGATCCAATCTGGTACACTGGAATGAAGGGAATGAGCCCGGGAATCTCGACTGGCAGCCGACTTTGTCCCGAGCCAACTACCTAGTGTCAGTATCTCATTTTTTTTTTTTTTTTTTTCCTCCGCGGCCATCCAGAACTTCCAATATGCGTCGTCTGATGCTTCGGGACTACTAGACTAGAAGTAGTGGGAAGAGAAACCAGCCATCATCAAAGAAACCCCGGAATCATTCTTTAAAACTGTCTGTTGGTCCCTGTGGGTTGGATGCATTTGTGGCTGCATGTTTATTAAGAGTGATGATAATCGGGATATAGTCTTTTTATCCAGAGTATATCAATGGCTTGTAGGCTTCAATACATCATAGTTAGCATACCAGTAAACAGGATAACACGGGGATGAAGACCGTAGAGGGACACAAGGCCCTGGCACAGCTGTCAGGTTCATTGTATGAGTGACAATTCGTTAGGCAATCTCCTCAGATACGTGGCAGGTTTGGGTCTCGATATCGGGCATCATGGCCACTCAAAAGTTCGGTCTTGAGATCAGCATGGGACGTCATTAATTCTGCACTGATTTGGTTCTGGGGTTCTATCATTTCGCAGGCTTCGCAAAGTTTTCTCTTTACTTCATTGAGCTCTTAGCGTAGCGAGGAAATTTCTTCATCTGAACTCAAGTATGACATGTTTTCTTCTCTTGTTTCCGCCAACTATTTCTCTTGGATGTGTTCAACATAGATGTTGTCCATGGAAAAAGTGCCAGGGACAAACCTTAGGGATGATGGCAGAGTGATGAGTTTATTAACTAGGACATGTTGGGGATACTCCTTCGGTAATTGTCCTATGGATAAATAACTACCAGTCTCTACATACTACTACTAGGCAGGTCCGACCAAGCACGAGGTATTTGAATCGAGAAAATCGTGGAAAGTGCGAATGAAACTTCCATATATATTAGGGAAGCCCCAGTGACTTAAGCAGGATAGCGTCCTACGGGATACTATCACAAATACAAGCGTACAACCTTGACCAACAATTCAACGGTCCTACAATTTCTACCCAAGTCCAGTCTAACCACCAGTCAAGGGTTCTCATCCTCAAGCCAAAAGACAGGATAAAAACAAGATAAAAACAAGAGATTCAATACCATTGGTCCCATGCACAAATCAGACCGCCGAGAAGAGAAGCACGCAGAGCACAAGACAACAGTGACAAGGGGAAGGGAATCAAATGACATGCAACAGCACACGCAAGGCCACCGGAACGGACATCACAAACTTTTTCCTCCTTGCCTCACCCGCGGTGAAATCCATCCAATGAACAGTACAATTACATGATCTGATCCTGGGTGATTCCTCCAGTCGGGTCGGCCCCGTCCATGGTGTCTCCCTGAACCGAGGATTCGCCATTCATGTATTTGACGAAAGTGATGCCGAGAGGCCGCCCACCGTACTGGTAACCCGTGAATTTGGCTACACCTCTATTAGCAAAATAAATCCGAAGAATGGGAAGCGGCGACACCTACCGATCGCGGTTTCCGCGGTATCGGCGCTGTCAAACCGTACCACGCCCGTGCCACGCGAGCGGCCGTTCGGCTCGTACTGAATCTCAGCACGTTCCACCTTACCGATGGTCGAGAACAAGTCCACCAGATCCTCATTGCAGGTCGACCAGGGCAGCTATGACAGCAACATGTCAGTCCAGGGTTCCTCCTCGCCACACTAGGACCCGACACGCCAAGTACTCACATTGCGGACATAAATGGTGGGACCCTTGTCACCTCCAGAGGTTGCAAAGTCTGTGAACTGGTTGGGAGGCACCGAACCAACTGGCTCGAAGTTCGAGGGACCACCACCGTAGCCACCGGCGAAACCGCCACGGCCACCAAAACTGCCTACGAAGCCGCCACGACCAGCGAAGCCACCACGCACAAAGCCACCGCGGCCGCCAAAGCCGCCTCCAAAACCACCACGCCCACCGAAGCCTACTCCGGCACCGGCAAAGCGGTCCTCACGCACCTCCAAGGTCCGGCCCTGCCAGTCGTACCCATTGAAGTGTTGAATGGCATTGCGAGCGTCATCAGGCGACTCAAACGCGACGATCCCAGAGCCCTTGGGACGGCCGCTGGCATCAGTGTGGACGTCGGCACGAATGACAGCACCTTGTTGGGCTACAGCGGGGGTTCGAGGTTAACACATGGCCCAATGCCACACGTAAAAGGGGGAGGGCCAACGGCAAGGGAAACCGCGCGGATCAAGACTTACCTGCTTGGCGGAACAGATCCTTCAGGTCTTGCCAGCCAACGTTGAATGGGAGCTAAACAGAACGGAGTAGTCAATACCTCCGATATCATATCACCCCAAGGGAACCACTGAGGGGGGGAACAACAAACATTGGCTACATAGAGCTGTCTGCCACCGCCACCACCGCCGTAACCGCCTCCAAAGCCACCGCGACCAGCGCCACCGAAATCTCCGCGAGAGGGTCCGCCAGTGAAGCGAGGCTCCGGTTCACGGTCCTGAATGTAATGAGATTAGTACATCTGTTACGGCGCAAACGGAAGCGCCTGACCCACGTACCTCGCGGACATAGACGAGTCGACCCATCAGGTTCTGGTTGCTAAGCGTGTTGACAGCATTCTGCGCTTGCTCCCTGGTCGCGTATTCCACAATCCTGATACCAGCTGTCAGCAACGCGACACAACGGTCGGACCCAAGGGGAGACTCACCCGCATCCCTACAGTATTCCGGACAGCCAGGCCCAGCCCGTCAACCCAACAGTCCATCAAAACAAGCCAATGAGGGGAGGGGAGGGGAGGAAGGCCAGAAACAACAAGGGAACAGAAAGAACGGAACAAAAAAACCAGTCGCACTACGCATTGGCGCCCACCTTCGACATTCCATTAGGAAGCAGTAAGACGTCGGCAAAGATAACTTCTCCAGCTGTACGTGGAAAGATAGTAACCCCCTCCAGGTCAGCCACTGATTCCAATCCAACAGATGATGACTTCAAAAAGAAAAAAAAAAAAAAAAAAAACACATCACACGCCCGACACGATATGACCCTGCTCACCCTGTCTCATGAAATCTTTCAGATGATGCCACTTGACATCGTAGGATAGATTGCCCACATAGACGCGACGGTCTTGCTGGGACGACTCGCGCACGGATTGCATCATTTGTTCTTTGGCGACTGCACGATCCTCGAACGATCTCGGGGGAGGTGGGTAGTTGCGCCCACCGTAACCAAAACCAGACTGTCCTCCAGAGGCGCCGGGAGCAGCACTCATAGGCGAGCGAGAGCGGCGTTCGGAGCGGCGATAATCGTCACGGCTGCGAGAACGACTGCGCGGCGAATAGGAGCGACGGCTGCTGCGTCGAGGGCTACGCGAACGACGACGGGGAGAACGAGACCTCTCGCGCTGCGCGTGGTCAGTATCGGAGAAGGAGGCCGGCATCGACACAGGAAGCGCGTCGAACGAGCTCAGATAAAGTAGTCGAAAGGGGAAAGGAGGGAGGGAAGGAAAAGAGGGGAAAGACGAGTTTCAAGGATGGCGGAAAGGTTAGTTGACAAATGGTCGACCCGTTTGGAACCGAATCCAAGGACTCGACCTGAACGAGGGCGGTCAGGTGACACGGCTGGGGCAGGTGACAAAGCGAGGACCCAGGGAGACTCTCCACTTCGCTATGGGGCGGACGGAACGACAAGACGAGATCCAGCAATGCCGAATGACGCCTCCTAGGAGTGGATACGGTTTAGGCAACTAGAACAACGGCGAAAGCGTCGTCTAGAACCTTTTTGACCGCCAGGGGGAATTAACCCTAGCTGTCGCATACTTCGGAGTATGCACAGAACCGTCGATCCCACCACCATGGACTTTCCTTTGACAGAGGGGGTGGGACTACTCTCCACGAAAGACGGATCGACCAGGAGAGAAGGCAGGGGAACCATGGACGAGGGGAAGCATAAGGAGAAGAGGGGGGAGGGGGGGAGGTAAGAAGACGGGGGAAGGGAAATCATGGGAATGATAGCAATAACATCATCATGCGAAACAGGGGCCGGATAGCGAAAATATTATTTTTAAAGAAGGATAGAAAAGACTTACTTGATGAGGTCGATAGACGTCGGCTAGAGATCGCCTTGAAAGTAAGCCACAACGACAGGATAGAATAGACGGGAGTAAAGGGCGCAAGAGAAGAGGGAGAGGATCGAGAAAAGCAAGAACGAGGGGAAGGAAAGGAAATAAGAAGACGACGACTGCGACGACCAGATCAAGGAGGGAGGGAGGGAAGCAGGGGTGGAGGAAAGGAAAGAGAAAAAGGGAAAAGCAAAACGCCAGGAAATCAGCCAGCCAACGGCCTCGTTAGTAGTGCCGCCTGCCTTGTCCGACACAGCAGCAGTGCATAACCGGTGTGATTGGTGTTTCCCGTGGGACTCCGGGATGCAGGAATGGATGGGATCATGGGATGGGCCTTACATAGCTGGGTACGGTCCTTTGTGGATTCTACAAAGGGGATATAGGAAGGGGATGCGAGTATAGAAAGGAGAGAGGGGGAATAAGACAGGGAAAAAAGGGAAAAAGGATAACCACGGATGGATGAATCCAGTCCAATCAGAGTGGATGTCAACAAGGACCTCGGGAGAGGGAAATGGATTGGTGGATGAGGACCTGGATAGATAGAGAGTGTGATAGTAATGGAGAGGATAGTAACAGAGAGAGTGTGTGGTAGTAAGAGAGAGAGACTCACCCATGATGGAGAGAGGTCAAAAACCTGACAGAATGATGGATGGACTGATTGGCTGATAACCAGAGAACAAAGGGAAGAAGAGGTTAAGAGAGGAAAGAGTTGAGATGGTGATGGACAGGGATGGGACTTATTAATTCTGATAATTAAAAGAAGAAGAAGATGAGAAGAGAAGAAAAAGAGAAAACAAAACAAGAAAGCAGTCGGAAGGGGCAAAACCGCCAAACCTGCAGCTGTCCAACAGTACACAGTAGAAAGAAAGCAGTCAAAGAACTCCACAGGATTCTTCGAGTCATCAGAGCATCATCAGGGTTTACTCTCTATCCGAACTGTTATTTATACAGTATCAAACCACCCCTACTATAGACTCTGTATTGACAAGAGAGGATATAGTAATCGAAATACGGTCACCACAGTAAGGTAATATGCAGGTATTCCATATAGATCAATGCACGTCTCAATAGATCCTTGAATCATATAAACTATGTATTGATCCCAATCATTCCAATTCCAATCGAATCCATCCAGAAGACAGTTATTCTACCTGTCATTCACCAGAAATCTCCCAATCAGTCTTGGCTCCGCTTAGGCCACCGCTTAAGCCCACCCAGAATCCAAATTTCATCCATCACCAACCATCACTTCTATAACCACTACATTTAATATCATGACCATGGCACACCCAATTCTCTCTCGTCCTCTCTTCTTAACCCCCCGAAGATCCCTCATCTCTCTCTCCTCCTGTCCATCCAAATCCCGTCGACTCCATCTTCTGTGTCCCGCAATCACCACTCCGACTCCGCCTACCACCAAAACTCCCCGTCAACGACAATCCCTCTCTAGGAAAGGAGAACTACATCCCCGCCCCTATCATTCCCAACATCATCCAGACCCCCCAGTACATGGATACACCAATTCGCAAACAGCCATCCTCTCCGCAGCTCTGCATCACATCCCCCGTCATGGCTTCACCCGCGACGCTTTGACGCTCGGCGTTCGTGACGCCGGCTTTCTCGACGTCTCCATTCAATTGTTCCCCCGCGCCGAGTTCGATCTCATCCTGTTCTGGCTGGCTAGTCGGCGGGGATTGTTGCGCGCCAGCGTCGATGACGGGCTCTTGGATTCGAATGGCTCCGTGGATGAGAAGATTAAAGTCTTGATTCTGGAACGGCTACGTATGAATTTGGAGGTTAGACATCAATGGCAAGATGTATGTCACCCACCCACTCACTTATACACAAATATGCAACATATATATATCTATATATGAATGTATTTATGTATATCGTATGGATGCTAACGATATCAGGCTCTCGCTCTCATGTCCCTCCCCTCGAATATTCCCCTCTCCCTTTCCGAACTCCACGCCTTATCTGACGATATCCTGCATCTCGCTGGGGATCGCTCCGTCGATCAGTCATGGTATACCAGGCGATTGGCGGTGTCGGCGGTCTATGCCTCCGCGGAGGTTGTCATGACGCGCGACTCTGGGTCCGATTTTGCGACGACCGAGGCGTTCGTCGATCGCCGTCTGGAGGATACCAAGGCCATTGGTGATAAGTTGAGTTGCATGAAACAGTGTCTGGGATTTATGGGGTCGACGGCGGTCGGACTGGGGAGGAGTTGGGGGTTGAAGATTTGATCTTACCCACCCAATATATGTATGTATATTTATTGTATTAGTATGATGGGTTATTTATTTCTATCTTTGTACGGAGAGTACTCTGCATCCAGTTGATATATTATACTATTTACATCCCCGATTCTAGTCCATCTTCCACTCCGTATTCTTCCGAGCCTGTTGCTCCTGCACCCGACTCTTCAGTCGATCAATCCATCCATCCTTCACCAGTAATGCCCGCATTGCCTTGCGGTTCGGCGCCAGATCCCACCACGCGTTTCGCGGTTGGTGCAGTTCCCCCCGCATCCGTCGCCAATGCTGCTTGAGGTCGCGACTCCGCTGCTCCACGATACCATCCAGCAGCATGCACGTCCGTTGATTCGGTTCCACGCCCGTTACCTCCATCTCATGCAGGAGAGACACCACCCCGGGCAGATCTTGGCATCCGCGCCAGTAGAAATAGATCATCTCATTGTACAGTTCCGTCGAGCTCCCGAGTACCGCCGACGTGCGCCCATGCGACTTGATCGTCGACCGGAATTGGCTGATCACCGGCGACTGCGGGAAGTGTAGATTCAGTAGACGAAACGACACTAGGAGCATCTTGGGATATAGAGTCGCCACCACGGGTTCCACGGGTACTCCCTGCGGTACTTCCAGAACCCATGGGAGGGAGGAGGAGGAGGAGGAGGAGGAGGAGGAGGAGGTGGTGGTGGTGGTCGGGCTGTCTTCAAGATGACGGATCATGGAGAAGATTCGTTCCTTGCAGACCTCCCATACGCCGTTATCGCCAATACCAGCATCAATAGCGCCCTGGAGCGCGGTCTCGGTTTTGGTCGATTCCCGTTTAATGACGGCGGTGATTGCTCGGTCCATCGAAATCTTGTGGCTGTTGAGCAGTTCCGAGATCACCGCGTTGTCGTAATTCGACTCACGGAGTCTTGTTTCAACAGCAGCTGCGGCATCGTCTGTGCTCGCTACTTTGGACGAAGCAGGTATCGGTCGTGCTGTGTCGTCAACCTGGCCCGCTGGTTTATGGTCTCGTATTCGCATGTCCTTCAGCACAGTGTCGAATATCGAGGAGATCTGAGCAATCTCGATGCGGCTCTCCTCGCTCAGGGACGATGATTTCCATTTCTGTGGGGACTGTGTGCCATCCGCTGACAGCCCCGGTGTCGCTGGCTTGTCTGCCCCGAATTGCTCCAGCAGTTCGCTGAAGACTTGCTTCTCACTATGGGTCAAGGTCGGTGTGTCCGACGGGTCTGGCCAGACACGGGGGTCAGCTTGTGATATCGAGGCCGCTCGTCTCTGTAGGTAACTTGTTCGTGGTTTTGGTCCGGGGGGCTTGTCATCTTTGGAATCTTGCGTAGAAACGACGTCGTCGTCGTCTGCTGTTGGGGTGGAGGATTTTGGCGTAGAATACGGCCGGACACGCAGCGATGTTTGACGGTTCAAAAATGCAGAGAGAGTGCGCGTCTGATACAGAAATGGAGCGAAGGAATTGCGCGCTGACAGCGCCAGCCAGGAGTGAGACATTTGACACGGGATGGAATGTGTGAATATGATGACATCGATTTTTCTGTAGGAAGGACGAATAACTGGAGTAAAACCTAGTTATAAGCAATTGGACCGTCTCGGCCCGGAGATTGCTTATATCGGGTTACATTTACTAGAGCACTGCAACATGGCATTTATATAATCTTTTATATTTAAAATCACTTCTCCATTCCTATAATTATTTCAGAAATTACAGAACATTATTATAATATCTAGCTCAGTCATGTGCCTGTTAACATAGGGTTGAACTGCTGACCTCGTTTATCGAGGAAAGCAGGACCCGTTCAGCCGAAGAGAGCTCGGATATCTTTTTGTTGCTGTTCAGCTTGCCTTTCCTCTTAATAAGGACCCGTTCATGGCGTAAAAGAAGTTGTATGAATGCCCTATCTGCATCAGCTTGCTGCTCTTCGTATAGGCGGAGCTTCTGAAGGCTTTCTAACGCGTCAGAAGCCGAGATAGTTGGTAAAGCCTCCCAGCCGTCATCCTCTTCCTCCTCGGGCGTGGTAAACTGGCATAAAACCATTCTATCAATGTCTTCTAAATTGTCCGTAACTTGCTCTTCTGCAGAATCCAGGAACTGATTGATATTCATGGCCTCATTTATACGATTTGTGAGTTGTAACCGCTGAACTTCCTGCTGAATTTCTCTAACAAGCTGGCTATTGTCAATATTAATAGCTGTTGTATCCCCAGCAGCAAGAGCCTTTCTGAAGCAACTGATGATTGTATCAGCAGGGACATCTAGATTCCAGGCAGATATAGCCCATTGAATCGCTTTTAGAACCGTCATCGTCAATACAGGATCATATCCGCGTTCAAATTCGGCCATTATAAAGGACATCCACTCGCGTTTCCAGTACGCTTTCCATGTTCGGATGATTCCTTGCTCAAGAGGTTGGTATTGATTGGTGGGAAGCCATACAATAAGCGTGTTCTGCAATTGCAAACGGGTTTCCTTAAATCCAGTCTCGTGGGCTGAAAAATTGTCCAGTAAGAGGGCGACTTTTCGGCCAACCATCATTTGATCAAACCAGATAAGCCATTCTTTGAAGATATCACCAGTTATCCAAGCATACCGATGACTACGCCAAACACAGCCGAGATTCTCAATATTAATACTCGCCGCAGTAAATGCTTTAGGCCGTTCAGCTGTTCCAACAAACCAGATAGGGAGACGTTCAGAGGCATCCGAGTTGCAACAGAAGAGAGCGTTGATTCGAGAACTTTCCTTCTTGCGGCCCGGAATCTGACACGTATACAGACTCTGGCCAGGGATCATTCTCCAGAAAAGACCAGACTCATCACAATTAAAGATATCTTGGGGTGCGTAAGCACGTAAGACCTGGCGAATTGGAACCATCTCGGCTTCTGCATCTTGTGATAGACTTCCTGGTTTACCTTGTAGACTTCTGCGCTTTATATTCCTTCGTGATTGAAAAGAGTGGAGCCAGCCATTGCTTAAACTAGGCATCTCCTTATCTGGATAGATGAGCGGCCAATATTGCCTCGCTTTCTCCCGTATGACATCTTGCGATATAGACGTCTTGCCTTGCGCTCGTTGTATCCAGTCAAAGAGTACTTTTTCAAGCTCCGGCCAGTTTTCTGTACGACGTCGTTTATCTTTTAGTTGGTGGTCCTCGACGGTATCGAGGAAATCGAACTTAGACGAGAGGATTCTAGAGATAGAGGAGGGACTCAGTCGCCGGCCGTGTGTATCCTGGAACCACTTCTGTAGATGTAGATTAGCATGGTGAGGATGCAACCGGTGTCGAGCTCGTAGAGCAGCTTTTTCCTTATTAGTGATGGCTTGTCTCCTTTGTTTGATCATTCTTAAGGACGACGACGTCGGAATATAGTTTGATTACTCGATATAAGCAATTTTGAAAGGAATTAAACAATTATATGGGAAATCAACTTGACCATGTAGTTCGATTGTTTATATCCAAGGAGGGTGTGGATTTAGCGCAACATTAGTGAACTGCTGATTTCTTAGTAAGCCCTCACCAACATCCCAGCACTGAAAGTAATTGATTTCACTTCAGACCACCAATTCAGTAGAGAATACCTGTATTAGAATAGTCTTGACATCCATAACCGTCCTAAGCAGACTACATCCTCCATATTAAACCACGGACTGTCTAGACGTACTCTGTATATACAAAGTTCTCCGTACTGCTAACGAAAATCTGAGACCACGTGACCACGCGGGCGTGTCAACACGCGTTTTCTTTGAATCCCCCATCATATCACATCGCTTTGTGCTATCCCAAACTCCCCAGCCCATAGAGCGAGAACACTATGGGCGAAGAGATATCCGAGTTCGAAAAGCAGCGTTTGGCGAACATCGCCGAACGCGATGCGCTTCTCAAGAAGCTCTCGCTGGAGACGCAATCCGCCGGGCTCTTTGGGCCTCAGAAACCCAGAATCTCGTCCGGGGACCAGACAAAGACCAAGAAAAAGACCCCCGTCAAGAAAATCAAGCAGGAGTCCGAGCCAGTGCTGCCCCGGCGCATGTCATCGCGGTTGAGAGGCATCAAGGCGGAGAGCGAGGTTGCGAAACGCAAGGCGGAGGAGCAGTATGAAGCTGCCCAGGAGGCGGAACGCGTGAAGCGGCTTCGAAAGTCGGATTCTTTCTCGTTCAATGAAATGGTCGTCTCGGGCCAGAAGCTAAGCGGTGATGGCCTGATCGGGGTGGACGTGGTTACCAAGGGCGTGGCGATGCCTTATCAGCGGACGTTTGATGATGAGGATATTAAGAAGACCACAGATAAGGATCTAAGAGCGTTGAGGGAGGAAATGAGTGGGCTGCAGCTGTGGGAAGCCTGGGAACCTAGTCGTAAGGACAACATGCATATCTAACTTGGGTCGTCACGGGTCATGTTAACAGTCAGCTGCTAAAAATCAGGGATCAAAATCACCCCCGAACGAGTCTATACGATGACGTTCCACCCGTCCGAGACCAAGCCTTTGATCTTCGCGGGCGACAAGATGGGCCATCTAGGTGTCTTGGACGCATCCCAGGAAAAACCTACCTCGGCCGTGAAGCAAGAGGACGAGGACGAGGACGAGGACGAAGATCCAGACCCGGTCCTTACCACGCTCAAACCACATACTCGCACCATCAGCTCGATGACGATTCATCCATTGAAGCCAACTCATCTCTACACCGCCAGCTACGACAGTTCCATCCGAGAAATGGACCTGGAAAAGACGACTTCTGTAGAACGATACGCACCCCAATCCACCTCAGAGGATGTCCCCATCTCCGGCGTAGACATGGCCGCCGACGATCCGAACTGTCTATACTGGACCACTCTGGAGGGTGAATTCGGCCGGTACGATATGCGTGCGCCTCGAACCAGCCCTATTTCGACCTGGCGTCTCTCCGAGAAGAAAATCGGAGGCTTTTCCCTGTGTCCTACACAACCTTACTACGTCGCAACAGCCAGTTTGGATCGCACGATGCGACTCTGGGATCTGCGAAAGCTGTCGCATCGGGACCCCGTTCCTATCGGTGAGCACCAGAGTCGATTGTCCGTGTCCCATGCGGCGTTCAACGGTGTCGGTCAGATCGCAACGTCGTCTTATGATGATACTCTGAAGATCTATGATTTTAGAGCCAAGGGTCTGTCGTCCTGGAAACCAGGCCATACGCTCTCTGATAACCAAATGAGGCCTGACACGGTTGTGCGGCATAATTGTCAGACCGGACGTTGGGTTACCATGTAGGTTCTAGAAGCTTTTCCTACCGCCCTCTTTATCGTCTTCTGCATCTTGTACAGTATTTATTGATAAACTGACGTTTTCTTTCCCTAACAGCCTCCGTCCACAATGGCAACAAAATCCACAATCCCACATCCAACGTTTCTGTATCGGGAACATGAACCGCTTCGTCGACATCTACAGCGGTTCAGGCGACCAGCTCGCTCAACTAGGCGGCGATGGCATCACGGCCGTACCTGCAGTCGCAGTCTTCCATCGGAGTCAGAATTGGGTTGCAGCGGGAACGGCGAGTGGGAAGGTTTGTTTGTGGATATGAACATGGGATTTTACGTCTGTATTTCAAATAAATCTGATGGGGAGATTTAAATCAATTATTTACTGCCTGATGTATACACATTTCTGAAGTATTGTACGCATACGCATATTCTTGAATATTGTCTGAATTTGACCCGCCGTCGGGAACTATGGCCGTCGAAGGAATGTATACCAATGTGTATGGAAGCACCCATGTTCATCTATGCCAGTATGGAAGAAGGGAGAAAGTGAGTCTATTTACACGATAGATAAAGAATGCTGTTTCGGTAACCATCGGGGTCGAAATGACATCGTCCACCCACAGCGGGCGAGAAATGAAAGATCTCCAGCACTCGTATGAGGTTTTCCAGTTTCCACGCATCAAGAAAAGAAAAGAAAAAAAAGTAGCAATCCGAGCAGGGTATCAACACCATGACAAATGCTTTCCAATAGAGGGACTTGAAGGTGCATTAAATCATGAGCACATGTGGAAAAAGGGAGGGGGGGTTTGATAGGAGAAAATTTACATCAGAAGATGCAGGGACTTGTTCATGAGACCCTTTGTGTTATACAAAAAATGAAATGAAATGAAATGGAAAGGAAGCGGGAAAGACTACTCCGCCTGCTACTTAAACCAGGCCTTTTATGTCTCAAACCAAAATCGACTCGAAATAAAATGGTGACTTTCAATGACTTTCACCCTGTATTGATCATGACAGTGGGGGTAACTAGGTCGAGGGGCAGCATAATTGGCATTACTGCTCCATGGTTATTTAGAATTCATTTCGAAGTTCTTCCCGGGATTGCTGTTGACCATTATCCCGGTCTTTTGCTTTGCGCCTGGATGGCGCCGGTACAAAGTCAAAGAATCGATACTTGCTCGAAGTTTCTCGGGTCATACTGGACCGGCGAGTTTTAGAGCTTTCGCCGGTATATTCAAGAGAATAAGTGGAGGAATTTTTTGAGCTGCTAGTACTATCGCGAGGGTCCCACCGTGGTATCGAGAAGGGCATCCGGCTTTGGTCCCAGGTGGCAGACGAGGAACTTGGCGGAGTGTCATCGTCGCCTTCGGCGCCATAGTCGGTGGACCGACGAGGGAGGGATGGTCGTGTCGCGAAGTACCCAATGGAATTTCGATGGTTGCCGCCGGCCAGAGACGCGGATCCCACCATGGCTGTCTCGGTGGCCGGAGTGGTGGGTTTCGAACTATCATCATAGAAGGTTACCGACCGTTCCATGGAGTCAACCAATTCTTCCCACTTGATCTCGAGGCTTCCACTCGGGCGCTCGGCCTGCTCGGCCTTGCCCATGCACTCTCTAGTGCGCTGATGAAGGCGAACTGCCATTTCGTGGAATTTCTTAACCGCCGAGTCGGTTTCTGCAATGTCATCTAGTCTTTCCGACGCCACTTCCAGCCATATGCTGATTAAATTGGCGAAACTGCGCGCATGGTCGATCAGGAACGGAAGGCTTGGGAAACCCTCGCGGGATGTGGGAGGCAAGCGACCTAGAATCTGGATCGGTGTAGCGTATGAGGGAGTGACAATGGGGGCCGGTCGGTCTGCCGGTATAGCGCAGATGGAATCGACGAATTGCTTGAACTCCGCACGACTGGTGACCAAGAACTTGTTCATCGGCTCCATCCACGGCTCCTTGCTACCGAACGTGGTCATATTGGCCAGGCCTTGCAACGCCTTCGCAATCAGGGTCAAAGTGCGTTGAGCGCGGGGGCGAGGGTGATCTATCTCCCCGTTAGAAGAGAGGCAGGATGGCTTTTTGAAGGAAGAAGAACACGTACCTTTAAGCAATCCAAAGAGCTTCGGATTCAGGATTGCCGGGCAGAAGAACCTCAAAAATAAAAAACCCGAGACACTGCTGTAGGTTACTGTGCGCAGAAAATCGCCATAGCGGTCCTCCGCACAGGCCCTGATATGTCTGAAGATAAGTCTCAGCTCGGAGGGACAACGAGACGCCGACCCAGCAATGGACTTCCATACACCAGTGGTGAGGGTGACCAGAGTTCTCCAGTTCCGATCAACATCGTCGGGACGTTGTACACGAGCAGGGTCAATTTCGCACTCTGGGTCGCTTTCATCGATGTCGCGTAGACGCTCTCCAATCGTCTCTTCCAGGTATTCTTTGCCTAGTCGGCGCATATGAAAATCCAGCGCCTTGGTGAGTAAGGAGTTTCCCCGGAACAATAGATTCGCTTCCACGGTAGCCGTCCGCCCCATGTCTCGAACTAGCACCTCCCGATCCTGTCCAGACTCTCTGGTGGTGTCGTTCGAATGGATTCTAGTAGTATACCTGAGCCGGTTCGCCGTTGACTCCTTGTGGACGCCGTCTATCTCGTCCTCAACCAACGCGGATATCCATTCGCCTGTGCTCCCCGACACTTGATATATGTTCAGGAGCGCGTCGGACAGTTGGTTGAGTTCGGAAGACATAATGTGAGCCATATTGATGGTGAGTCCGTTGGTGAAGGAGTGCAGTAGCTCAGATATCGGCGTGTACTCGTGGGACATGAGAACAACGGTTTCTTCCATCCGGACCTTCATCAGCATCTCACCTACGGGCTGGTCCCGGTCATCCAGGATTGGCCACCATTTCTCAACCTCCACTCCCGTTTCGAAATCATCGAGTCGCAAGTCTACCCGCCCATGCGTCGCATCGTGAGAGGAGAGCTCCACACCATCCAACGCCCGCAGAGGGTTCGTGTCCTGCGATAAGGGGTAAGATCCATGCGCGATAAGCGACCAGTCCTTCTGCGTGGGGTTAATGGTTTTGACAATGATCGAAACTTGCGACAAGACCGGGGGGAGATCATTGAATTCGAAATCTTCTCGCCAGAAAGGGTTTGCCGTGCGGTATTTGACGGCAGTTTTTGCTCGAATTTCACCATCTAGCAAGATTTCTGTGTAGCAATCACACACGGCGGACGCCGAACCGGAGCTGCTATGGGACCGGGACTGCTTTCGACTTCGTCGGGTCTCGTCCGCAGCCTTGTTCCGGAATAGTTTTGCCTCTGTTACTCGAAGGCTGAGCATCCTCTCAATCCGAAACATGTCTGTCATTGACGCGGTACTCGTTTCAGTCGATCCCGGCGTTTTCGTTGGGTCATCGGCGATCGAGGTCTCCGGGCCGTAGAGATCTGGGATTGTGAAGGCGCGTAGAAGCACATACCATACCTCGAATAAAACCCGGCTTTCCAGTGCAAGATAAACGGGACGGGTCAGTCCAGACACAGCATGGGCCGCGTATTGCGGATAGATGGCGATGCAGAATTCATCATCCAGCACCGAGGAGTTCAATTGCTGCACAGCACAGCGAGATAGCTGGGACAATTGAATGCACGCCACTAGGCTGATGTCCGACTCGGTGAAAAGCTTGAAGACACCATTCTCCTGTAGTGTGCAGCTCACTTTCTGCCACGACAACGACAGGGCTCGCTGCTGTCGGTAGGTTGAGACCCGCCGCCCCGACGAGGGTCGGACTCCCGACACACTCGGCCGGGTCCAGAGAAGCATCTTGCCCACTTTGATGATGGCAGCGTCTTTTTGAACTGTGCTTTCGGAGTTTCGCCGACGGTCAGCCGTTCGGCGGTCGCCTATTGCAACCGACTGGGGCTTGGTCATCTTGTTCTGGACGCCCTTCGGTCTGATCGGTTGCCAACACAGCAGCGCAGCAAGCCAGGAATCAAACGTCTCATTTACATGGGGTCTCAATTCCACGCCGAGGCCGGAGGTGAATGTGGACACACTGAGATAATTCGTCCGAAGTTCTGGGTCGACAAGAGAGCGAACCTGGCAGCCACGAAGATCGGGGATTAGAGTTTTGGCCAATGCAGGCTCCCCTTTCGCCTGGTAGATCAGACTCCCCGTGGCGACATTGATAGCGCAGTAGCCGGACGTCCAAGCTGTTGTGGACTCCGTCCGGAATGAAAGGATGCCATGCATCCGTCCGCAGGTGGTCTTCATTAGCTGCAGGATTTTGGGCGCATCAGTACTCGACAGCGGATTCGACGCTTGGCTCGTCGCCACGCTCGTGACGAGGCCCGAGCTCCCAGGCGGTTTGGTTGATCGTTGGCGACCGAGGGATTGGCTAAGTTGGGTTGGCGATTGTATCGAGGGATAACCGATGGAACCCGACTGCTCTTCGGACGTCTTCCCCTGCGACCCCGTGGTGTTAATGGAGCCGAGGCGGGTTCGGCTCCTGGTCAGGAACGAGCTAGGGGAAATTTCGCTGCGCTGATCATCCAACGTTGTCGTTCGAGAGCGCGCTCGCAGGCTCCTCGATTCCACCTGGGTCTCCTCCTCATCCCCCGCCGAGTGATAAGAGTGAAAATCGTGGGGCGGTTCTAGGTCGGAAGCTCTTGTTCGGGCGGTGACACGAGGGGAGGGAGCTGCGCTTGACGAAAGATACTCCGTCTCCGACAAAGGTGACTGGCTGGTGGCTTCATGGGTGGAGTCCGGCGTCACCGTTCGGATGCCAGTATCCCTGAAGCTGTCGGGGTAGACCATTCCATGACGGTCCTTCGACGATGATTTTTTGCTGGGGCGCCGTTCCACAGGGCGACTATATGATCCTTTGTTGACTGAGTTCCTTTTGAACCCATTTGACGATTCCGACTCCATCTTGTCGGGCCACACACGAAGAGAGGGTTGGGTGGCGGCGGCGGGACTGGCAGAGGGTCGGTAGGAAAACTCTCACACGCACACACACACAGAGACACACAATGACGAGACACACACTGGCACACAAACACTAGAGATTTTCAGCAGGAATTGTTACCTTGCAGCACGTTGGTATCCAACGTACGCTGCGCAACCGTCCTCGAATAATTGAGGGCCTTTGTCGTCCAATGGGTCGCTAGCTGAACGCATGGAGTACGGGAAGGAGAGAGATCGAGTCGCACATTCAGTCGAGGCCGGCGTGGATATACGGACGTGATGGACGAGGAGAGGAGACAACGATGCGGCGTAACGAGTTGACTTCAGGGGGCTTGGAGTGGGACGAGGAGGGATGGAACGGACGATGAGGGGAGAACGATAAAAAAAAAAATAATTTAAGAGAAATGAGGCAGTGATCAAGCAATATAAAAAACAATAATGAGTAAATAAATAAAAAGAAACAAGATCGCTAGCAAGTGCGGTGAGGGTCTCGTCCTCCAACAGCGAATGTACCGTGACGCTGTCGCTGTTGGCAAAGATGCATAATGGGAAGTGCGTTAGTCTGGAGAGAGAAGGAAGAAAGGAAGGGAAAGGATGGGATTCTCTGGTACGGACGGATTGGGAAGGTCGGGTGTTGGTTCAATCCGCCGATGTACCGTGATATTATTGGGGATTTGCGAGAAATTATGGAAAAAACATACCTTCATCAGCGAGTTTTGTTTGCGCCGTGATTGGAATTGGTAATTTTTTTTTTTTAAAAAAAAAAAAAAAAAATGCAATGCAATACGTAGAGAGATTAATTGAATCTGTAGATAATGAATAGATATTGATTGATGCCGGTGGAGGTGGTACTCTGACAGCCTGCGTTTGAACGCTGCAGATTGCTTATTTCGTACGACCCAGTCAACACGTCAATACTAAGGCGTGGGGAAAATCAGGGAGAGGATTCCATTGATCTAGTTGTTGTTCATCATAAGCAAGGGGGGGAGACAAGAAAGAGAAAGAATGAGAGATGGCGATGGAGAAAGAAAACGGGAGGCGGTGTTGAGCGTCTGGACGGGACAAGGAGGGGGTAAAAAACACCGCCCTGGATCTGGTTTGTTCATTCACAGCCCTTCCAATCTCTCTGAATATCCATCCTGTCCTCGACTCTCCCGATGAACAATGGCAATGCTAACTCGACTAGAGACTTCAATTGACCTTCCCCTTCCCTTTCATGATGGTTATCATTACTACAAAATACATGGTAGCCGAGGTCTTGCTGTCCCTTTCGTCTGGACTCTCTCTCTGTGTTGAGCCCCATGATGCGGTGGTATTATTAGCATCACCATGCCGTGCCTCTTTCGTCTGCCAAGAACCCATGGTCCCATTCTGATACTTCTGGAGACTGGTAGCTGAAAGCCTGAAAGGAACAACCCCCTCCCTTCTCGCCTCGTATCTGGCTTTCTATTCGGCCTGTCACCTCATCACCTCGCGCAACCAAATTGTTGGATGTGAGTCTATCCAGATCCACTTCGATCCTCGCCGCAACGTATCTGGATGTCGACCTTGCATTGACATCGTTTCCTACCCAAAGCGATACTTCGTAGGTCTAGATAGGATTTATTACCTGGATTGCCACTTGTCAAATAGTCCGTACCCATATTCGGGTATGTGTATGCAGTATAGGAAGTGTCAATTGGCGAACCATTCGCCATGATTCCGATTGATACTGATCTCGAAACGATTCGTTGGTTTCATAATAGCCATGTATCCACTTTCTCGCGCTGCCTTGGGTTCTCCCTCTTTTTTTTTTTTTTTTTTGTCCCTTCTCAAGATAAGCCCTCCACTCTTAATCCTTCCAAGGCCAACTCACCCTAAGTACGTACATAATTAAATATGGATCAGGTGAGACCACTATCTACTACAGTTGATAGTTGTCGCCCGTGGACAGGGAATTAGGCAAATCACTTCCAATGGGGACATGGTGGCCCTCGCCTGCAGGCCATTTGCGCTACGGGGCTTGGGGCTCAAGATCGTGGGCGCTAGGCTCACTAAGAGGGGTGGTTCCCACCAATATTGCCCATGCTTTACGTATAAACTTCCGATAGCACACTAATGGAACCAACCATGGCGAACAGAAAGTCCGAAACCCATCTGTCTGCAATCTGCCTTCTTTTTGCCTATTTCCAAAAATGTCAAGAAAAGAAAGAAAAAAGAAAAAAAGAAAAGAAAAGAAAAAGATACTATACACCTCTATTGTTTGTTTATACACGCAAAGGGATATCCCTCTCTCAAGCCATCAACTGGCAGTGGATCCCTGGTTGTAAATAAGTGAGCATTTCTTTCGTTCTCTTGTAATCAAGGCAAGGCTGATGACCTATTAGAGGTTTAGAACGAAGCACGGCCTCCTAAGAGACACGTATGGCCTACCTCCTCCGTACAGTACTGAAGTAGTAGAAACGAAGAATTGCCGTCCTTCCCCGTCCTGTCGTGAAACCATCACCTACTGGAATAGTGGTAGTGCCTGAGTATAGGGTCCTGATTTATCATACACCTCGGCTTCCCAATTTCCAGAAAGGCAATCCACCCCGCACGTACCAAATATGGAAAGTTTTCAGCCACCAGGACCCAGCCCAGTGACGCAAAGTGCGGCTGATCCCAAGTGCGACTGACTCGTGTCGTCACAGACTTGTGGCGTACGTAATTCCCCCTGCCGGAGATCAACTCCTCCCCGGTCCTCATCATGTGATTATTTGTGCCTTACTGCCTCAGGCATCGTTAATCATGCAGCGTGACCGCCTGCATCATCGGGCTTATCACAAGGGCGATCATCGACCCTCTCGCTCAAAGCGTATGCAGCCAAATAACCTCGCTCTCGTGAGCCAACAGAGTGTCCCTCGGATGGATCTACTTCCTTCTTATCCTGTCCACTTGATACTTTGGCGTCTCTTCAGTTGTCCACAGCCCCGTCTCGCTACTGATTCCGGCTCTCTTCCTCTCCGCATCACTACGTCCGCAGATCCATCCTCGACTTTATGATACTCTGAATGGCCCTTAACTGACCACAAAGGCTCCCGGCTCTCGGGCCGTCGTGACGTGCTAATGCTTTGACAGTTTATCTTATTGCAGTCTCTATATATGCCAAAAACGCCCTACCACCATCCAAGATGATGACATCCAACATTCTGTCCCGTTTCCTCCCTCCCAACGGCTCGCCGTCGGTGTACGAGACGATCCGACAACATGATGCAGACTCAGACTCTTCAGATATTGAGGAACGTGCAGGCTTGATGCCGGAACATGACCAGAATGAAGGGTTCAATGACCGTGAATTGGAAGAGTCCATGGCTGATGCAGGGAGAGATGGGTCGTCGAGCCCGACTCCGAGTGAACCATTTCTCAGTCAACGTAGTCCGCAAAGGGCTACCAGTAAAAGGGCCCACGGCTCGACGGGCTCTCGCCGTCGTAGGCTTAGACGGATGCAGGCATCTTCTCCACATCATGATCCTGATGATGCGGATGACGACGTCCCTGCCTCTCTCCTGGTAGAGGGGCGGCAGGATGACGATGAGTTAAAGACACGACTTCCTCCACCCCCACCATCTCATCATCGTCAAAACGACGAACCTCCTATCCCCGGGCCTTCATCTCGAGGGGACCGAGCTCGCTGGGAAACTACTCAAGGCCGACCGCCGTTGCACGCAGCCCCCCGAAGACACCGCCCAGGGATGATCTGGTCCCTACGACATCCGAGCTTGGCCACGGTCGATCCCAAAGAAAAGGCAATGTGGATGTGGGCCAACGTAGAAAACCTAGACAATTTCTTGAAAGATGTTTATACGTATTTTCTAGGCAACGGAATCTGGTCCATACTGCTGAATCGAGTTCTTGGCCTCCTGTACGTCTATTATCCCCTCGACTCGCCTTTGTTCTGATTTGGTATACTGATAAAGGTTCTAACAACGGGTGATAGAACGTTTGCGTTTGTTGTCGGGTTCAGTACGTTTCTCACGAATTGCATTGACTACCACAACGTTCGTGGAAGCAAGAAACTGGACGAGATCCTAATCCAGAAATGCACCAAAAAGATGTCCATGTCATCCACCTTACTACTCTGGCTGCTTACTCTGTTTTGGATCGGGAAGGCGTTTCAGTATCTATTGGACATCCGGAGGCTCAAGCAAATGCATGATTTCTATCACCATCTACTTGGAATATCTGACGCTGAGATTCAGACAATCTCATGGCAAGAGGTCGTTAGCCGGCTGATGACCCTCAGAGACTCGAATCCCGCAACGGCCGGGGCGCTTTCTGCGGCGCACCGCAAATTTATGGGCAGCCAGTCCAAGCAGCGGATGGATGCCCATGATATTGCTAATCGGCTGATGCGCAAAGAGAACTATCTAATTGCTCTAGTGAACAAGGATATCTTAGATCTGACGCTCCCCATCCCATTCCTTCGAAACCGACAGCTGTTTTCGCGGACCCTGGAATGGAACATCAACCTCTGCATTATGGACTACGTCTTCAATGATCAGGGCCAAGTGCGAACGTTGTTTTTGAAAGATACGCATCGGAAGGCACTGAGTGAGGGCTTACGGCGGCGGTTTATCTTTGCAGGCATTATGAACATTTTTGTCGCCCCTTTCATAGTTGTCTATTTTCTGATGCACTACTTCTTCCGTTATTTCAATGAGTTCAAGAAGAATCCGTCCCAGATCGGATCTCGGCAGTACACTCCCCTGGCCGAGTGGAAGTTCCGGGAGTTCAATGAACTCTGGCATCTCTTTGAGCGCCGACTGAACATGTCCTACCCCTTTAGCAGTCGCTATATCGATCAATTCCCCAAGGACAAATTGATTCAAGTTGCTGGCTTCGTGGCGTTCGTCTCCGGCGCCCTAGCTTCCGTATTGGCTCTGGTATCCATTGTGGACCCCGAATTGTTCCTGGGCTTCGAGATCACGCATGACCGCACTGTTCTTTTCTATCTCGGCATCTTTGGGTCTGTCTGGGCTTTTGCGCGGGGGGTGGTCCCGGAAGAAACGAACGTGTTTGATCCCGAATATGCGCTGCTAGAGGTGATCAATTTTACCCACTACTTTCCTAGCCATTGGAATGGTCGGTTGCACAGCGACGATGTTCGCCGGGACTTCGCGATGCTCTACCAGGTGAAGGTGGTGATTTTCCTCGAGGAGATCTTGAGCATGATATTCACGCCCTTTATCCTGTGGTTCAGTCTGCCCAAATGCAGCGATCGGCTCATCGACTTCTTCCGCGAATTCACCGTGCACGTCGATGGGATGGGGTATCTCTGTTCCTTTGCTGTGTTCGACTTCAAGAAGGGCACGAACGTGATATCTCAGGGCGATGCCGGGCGACAACACTCGGCGCGGCAAGATCCCCGGGCCGACTACTTTTCTACCAAGGACGGGAAGATGTTGGCGTCGTACTATGGATTTCTGGATCACTACGGTGGCACCAACCGCGCCGCCCACCCGTCCAGCAAACGGCCGTTCCATCCTCCCCCTGCGTTCCCGACGTTGGGGTCCCCCTCCGTGGTTGAAATGGGCCATGTCGGTGGCGACCGGGCGTCCACCCTCGGGCCGCGCTTTGGAGCGGCTGGCCTAGGAGATCATGCCTCCCCTGCCCCTTCAGTGCTCCTAGATCCCCATCATCAACCGTCCGCGTCGGGCTTTAGGACCGTTCCTCGCAATGCGGCATATTCCCGTTATCGGCTCTCACGGCCGGGACGGGCTATCTCGGACCCGATTGAGGATGACGACGAGTCCCCCTCCACAGAGACACGCAGTCCCGCGATGAGGAAATCGCTACACAGTGGGGCGACGGGAACTAGCGACAGTAACCTGGGGGATTCGTGGCGGATGAATGTGATGGGGGACATCGAGGATGACGAGGGGGAGGACGGAGGGGAGAATGTGGAAGCAATTGCCGGAGGGGCGGGAGTGTTGGGGCTTATCCAGCAGTTCCAGAAAGTACACCAGGACCGACGAGCGGTGGGGATATAGATATAGTCCGAATAATCTCTCTCTCTGATAAATCTCTCTTTTTTTCCCCTTTTTTTTTTTAAAAAAAAAAAAAAAAAAAAAAAAAAAAAATCTCAGGAATTATTCCTGGTCGATAGATGTAATCAATCTCCCTATGAAGATCAACCCCTTACGGAGATCTCCTGCCGCGGGATGCATAGTGGACCGGGAGAAGACTACATCCCTTTGTGTTATAAATAGAACTGCAGTATCACCATCCTCGATGGACTGGATGTCTAGATCTCGTCGTTCCGTACCCTGTAGATCGCGAATCGAGGAATTTGATCGAATGAGTTTCCGTGGAAGTCTGAGATTTTGACAATCCTCAAAATTGGACAATTCGGTCTCGGCCTCTTGGCTTTGCGGGTGCAACCGTGGCGGTTGGAGGATAATTATTATGATTCTTAGTCTTTCTCTCTCACTCTCTTCCTGTATTCTCCTTCTCTTCCTCCATTTCGTCCGTCATGGGGAGTGATTGATTCCCTTCAACTTCCTCTTTGTTGTTTCCAGCATGATCCCCTGCAGTCCTCGGATTAGCTAGTGAATTCATTTGTTGGTTCGTCAGGAGTATTTACCGTTTCATTTGACAGGATCGGATGCTTTTAGTCTCGTGATCCTTCTCCTGTCCCTCTTTTTTATCTTTTTTTTTTTTTTTATTTTCTTTTTTTTTATTTCTTTCTATTGTCACGATTCTATCCTCCTCCCCAAGCGATCATCATGTTTCGCGCCCGTCGATATCGGGTTTTTCTGGTGTTTGCAGCCATCTTCGTCTTGGCCTTCTTTCATTTCACTTCCTCTCGCGACTCTTCCACCGTTTCTCTTGACATTCCTCCGCCGCAGGTCGACACATCCCACGCCTTTCCCCATCCATCCACCTCGGAGAAACAGAAGAATCCCTCCGCGGATTCTCCTCCCCCGCCGCCCTCACTAGATCGCCCTCCTCAAGCCCCTCTATCTGAGGGGTCGAGGGGCTCGAATAGGCGCCCCGATTCCAATGCCGACCCTCCCACCACTCACGACGAGCCCGCTCTGCCATCGGACGACGAAGAGCAGAAAAGTAAATGGCCTACTCATCTCTACCCAGGTGCCCATGGCCTGGGTGCCCTCAAATTAGAACCCGTGACAAACCAACGACCTCACTGGGAGAAAGTGCCGGAGAATTTCCCTCTGGCTCCCGAAGAGTTGATCAAGTTGCCGGCCGGCAGGTCCAAAACTCTTCCAAAGCTGCAGGCCAAATTTCGGGATGAGACCTGGGTAGAGAAAGCGAAACGCCAGGATAGGCTACAGACCATCAGGGCCACTTTTGAGCATGCGTGGAGCGGCTATAAGGCGTCCGCCATGGGCCACGACGAGATCAAGCCCCTGCGGGGTGGATACCGCGACACATTCAATGGTTGGGGAGCCACGTTGGTGGATACCCTGGACACCCTGTGGATCATGGACCTGAGGGAGGAGTTCTCGATTGCGGTCGATGAGGTGAAGAAGATTGACTTCACGACCACCAAGTCCGATGAGATCCCCGTCTTTGAAGTGGCCATTCGGTATATGGGAGGTTTACTTGGCGCGTACGATATCTCGGGCCACAAGTATGAGGTCCTTCTAGAAAAGGCGACGCAGCTGGGGGAGATCTTGATCGGTGCCTTCGACACCCCTAACCGCATGCCGATGCTCTATTATAATTGGGCTCCGTAGGTTGCACCTCATCCCCGACGTGTGTTAGATGCTGACGTATATCAATTCGCTGCAGACACTACGCATCCAAACCGCACCATGCGGATAAGAAGGCGGTCCTGGCCGAACTGGGCTCCCTCTCCGTGGAACTTACCCGCCTGGCCCAGTTGACCAAGGATAACCGGTTCTACGATGCCGTCGCTCGTATCACGAACGAGTTGCAGAAGTATCAGAGTAAAACAAGTCTCCCGGGCCTGTGGCCCCTCGAGGTTGATGCCTCGGGGTGTCGGACCAATTCCCAGTCCCATCCGGCGGCGGAGCATGCACACGCCCCGACCCCTGTGCAGAAGGCCGGATCACCAATCACGGATGCGGAGAGCTACAGGAAGCTGTTCGAGCCACATCAAGCGCGGGGACTGCCAGATAACGCGGAGCCGGCGCCCTACAACGATCCTGCGCGGACTGCCCGTCCGAAACCCCTTGGAAATGGCGCACCACCGGCAGTGAGGGATTGCACGGCCGGCCTCGCCAGCCCGTCCTCCGCAGTTGATAAGTATGGGCTCGGGGCGCGAGGAGATTCGACGTATGAGTACCTGCCCAAGGAGTATATGCTTCTGGGCGGTCTCAACGAGCAATACCAGACCATGTACAAGGATGCCATGAACGCCGCGCGCAAGCATATTATCTACCAGCCGATGATCAAAGACGTTCGGAACATTCGATTTACCGCCACGGCCAGCGTGCCGAAGCCCGGACTAGGTCCGACGACGCATTCCTACGAGGCAACCCATCTAGCCTGCTTTGCCGGTGGCATGGTAGGCATTGGGTCCAAGATTTTTGGCATCGATGGTGACATGGATCTCGCCGCGAGACTCACGGATGGCTGTGTGTGGGCGTACGAGTCCACTAAGACCGGCATCATGCCCGAGAACTTCTACGTGGTGCCCTGCGAGGACGATCCATGCGTGTGGAACGAGACGGCATATTGGATGACGTTGGACCCTTATGCGGAGCAGCGGTTGAGACCCGTATTGACCGTCGCCGATCAGCCCCGAGATGAAAGGCAAGCCGAGGCGCAGGACCCCCCGGACATGTCGACCGGCACATATTCTCCTGCATCGCTGTCGGCCACGTCGGCCCCGGGCTCCCAGGAGGCCCTGGACAAGCGATCTCTGGAGCGAGGCAGTTGGCATGTGATTTCATCGCCTACGTCCTCGCCCAGTACTGAGGGCGACGCCGATACGGCGGGTCAGTATGTCAACGGGGAGCCGGACACCGTCTCTCACGAGGAATACGTCAGCGCACGGATTGAGAACGAGCGACTATTCCCCGGAGCAGTCAGTATTCCCCACCGCGAGTATCTTCTCCGACCCGAGGCGATCGAGTCGGTCTTTGTCATGTACCGTCTCACGGGCAACAACTACTGGCGCGAAAAGGGATGGAAGATGTTCGGAGCCGTGTCGAAGTACACCCGGACAGAATTGGCCCATAGTGCCATCAACGATGTCACGGTGGAAGAACCGCGGATGCAAGATCGCATGCAATCGTTCTGGTTGGCCGAGACCCTCAAGTACTTTTACCTACTCTTCAGCGATCCCAGCGTCGTCAGTCTCGACGAATACGTCCTGTAAGTGACGAGTTCCTCCACGTTCCCCGGCTAGCTACCTCGGAGACTAATCTTATGCCTTGTAGGAACAGCGAAGCTCATCCCTTGAAGCGGCCGGAGTTTTAATCCTTTGGCTCCACATCTCTGGAAAGAGAAGGAGAGGTATATCCCACTGTCATTCTTGTTGATTTTATTGTAAAAGCACACAGATACCACACGTGTTTTCCCAGTACATGATGTTCATATTGGCCTGGTCTGACGGGAGTTTTGCCATGAATTGTTTAATTCGTTTTCGTTCCTTCTTTTTTCTTTTCTTTTTCTTCTTCTTGTCAATCTTCCCCCTCTCCCGAGGGCCAGCATGGAAATACGGATAATGTATTATTGTTACATAGAGATAATTCCAAGGGAATTCCATCCATCCCAGGTGCTTAATTTTTCGCTGGCGCTGCACTGATTCCCGCCAGTACTCGTAGTGGATCCAGTCCCCGCCCGCCTTAACTTTCCGCCCAGTGTCATCATCGTCGTCTCTCCCTCGCTCTCTCTCGCTCAATTTACTCTCTCCTTCTCCTCCCTTTCAATCTCCCTCGTCGACCATTCGCTACGTGCGCAAGACGGGATGAGTGCAGAGTCTCAACACGCCCGACGACCGAGCTGTGGGAAATGGAGTCTGAGGTCGCATTGGACCACGAACACCAGTTCTGGGACGGTAAGCCTTTTCTTCACCTTACTTCATGTATACTCCGGCTCTTTTCTTTCTTCATTGGAATGGGATTGACGAAATGGATCGATGCGAATGCAGAACTTCAAGGGATTGTGTCCACCCCTTGCTCTTCTGAAGATCTCATTGACAACGCCCTCCGCTCATATCTGAGTTTGACCACGCTGTACAAAGGTCGGTCTACTCGAAAGCCACCTCCCCCCTCGAAAACCTGCATCCATAGACTGATGCGACAGTCCCCTGCCTCTTCCAGATGAATATCTCCGGACCGAGTTGGACGTTTCGCGCTGCTCATACAAGTTGCTCGCGTCGAGCATCTTTGCTGCGCATGGCGACTACGTACGAAGGCAGATGATTTATGGTTTATTGCAGGACGATGACCCGGACACGCTGCATCTGATTGTCTCGTTTCTGCTCTTCGACGGCCGACAGAATGAAGTCGCCTTCCACATGATGGACGAGGAGGGTTCATTCCCGCGGATGTTGGAGCTCCTGCAGGCGCAAGACAGACACATAGGGGATCAGGGAGCGCGCCTCCATCGGCTCCTAATGGAGTTGCTCTACGAGATGTCGCGGATTCAGAGGATCAGGATCCAAGATTTGGGTGGGTGATGGATGTCGTATATAATGGGAATGTTGGTTGGAGGCTGACTCGGTTTAGTTCTCGTGGACGACGATTTCATTCAGAGTCTTTTCAATATTATTGAGGATCTCTCGTATGATGCCAACGATCCGTATCATTACTCGGTTATTCGTATCCTGGTCAGGATGGCCCCTTCTTTTTGCTATGTTCCATGCTTATTAATTGATAGTTGGTCCTGAACGAGCAATTCATGATCTCCGCCCATGATCCAGTGGATGAGCGATCGTCGACTCCCTTGACCAACCGGGTGATCAAGGTGTTGTCGATGCATGGCAATCTCTACAAAACATTCGGCGAGAATATCATTCTCCTGATCAATCGAGAAGGTACACCCGCTCCAAAAACCTACCTGTCCGTCCTCCGGTTCTGACGAAGCCAGCTGAAACCTCGCTCCAGCTTCTTACCCTGAAGCTACTGTATCTCATCTTCACCACCCCTAGCACGTACGAGTACTTCTACACGAACGATCTCCACGTCCTGGTGGACATTCTGATCCGCAACCTTCTCGACTTGCCCGAGGAAGCCTCAGCTCTCCGTCACACCTATCTGCGCGTTCTGTACCCGCTGCTGGCTCACACGCAGTTGAAAAGCCCTCCACACTACAAGCGCGAGGAACTCAAACGGATGCTCAATATCCTTGTACGGGGCCAACTGTCCGGCGCAGAGCTCGACCGCGAGAAGATCATGCATTTCGAAGAGGTCGACGAGACGACTAGGAGACTGGTCAACCGATGTATAGCGGTCGACTGGATGCGGGACGAAGACGCACTCGAGACCACCGTCGAGGAAAGCTCCGCGGCTCCTCTTCCCCTGATGTCTATCTCTCCTACAAACACCAGCACCGAGAGCAGCTCCCCGGACACCTTGTCTGAACCGCACAAGCACAGCCAGATCGAACGACTCGGAGTCCACCACGAACCCGCCTCGTCCTCGTCCCTCAGCGTGCAGGAAGTCGCATCGCAGCACGAAAAACCCGGCATCATCACCCCCAGTCGCCACACCACCACCACCATCGAACCACCCAGACCAAAAATCAAGCCTCTACCCCCGAACCCTCGACGCTGGCGAGGACGACGGACCGTTGAAGACCCCGACACCACCAACATGAGTCTCAAAATCCCCGAAGAACCCACCACCACTACTCCCGACTCGACAACAACAACACCAATGACAGCCAGTCCCATCACCTTCGACCAACGAGACTCCACAACATCCAGCCTCGCTCCGCCACCGATGCCCGTGCACCCGCGCCGTTCGGCATCCAATCCACCCCCGGCTGTGCCTCCACCGCGTCGATCCACCCATCCAGCCGTGCAAGCACACCACGTCTCCAGCCACTGCACGCCCGTCACCAGTCCCTCGCGGAGCACCCACACCACCAAAGGTCAGAAGCCCGAACCACCGCGCACCCGCCGATGGGGTCGGAGGAAGGACTCGCAGTGTGAATCCAACAGAGTTTTTGATTCGACTCTTTGTCACCAGCAACAGCAGAGTCTGGACTCGAATGGGAATGAGAAACAGAGAGATCACACAGAGGGCACTGTTAGTGTGGAAGAGGCGGTACAGAATGTGTCTATTCAAGAGAATGATTCGTTGGGTAGATAAATAGTCTAGTCAGCCTGACTTGACTTATATATTCTGTATGATATGGCATACATGGTACGGTACAGATTGCATGGATGGTAGCATAGCGAGGAGAGGAAATTGGATTTATTCTGTATGAGTAGCAGGTATAGCGGATTAGAACAATTTATTGATATGCCCTAGTTAATAGGATGCGTAAGATGAATGGATTAATACTCGTTATTCAATGAATATGCATAGCTTGGGTTGGATTATGTCCATTGATCAAGAGTACATACAAATAGGTAATAAGCATAAGCATAAGCATAGGAGGATTCTAATCCTAGCCAGAAACCAGATATCTAGCTCATTCTCAACCCCCAGTACTTTTCTGCTCCAAAAGAATCCGGGGTATCTTTCTTCCATAGGTCATCAAACGCCGAATGGAAGATAAGGTCGTCGAATCGATTCCCGAACCGACGAGACAACATGCGAATAGCCATGTACTGATTCTTCCGGGACGGGATAGCCCTTCCATTCGGGGAACCATGATGCGGCCAACCCGTCTCGGTGATGACTGTTCGTTTCCCGCCAGCAGCGGCGGAGATCCTGCGCGCCTGATCGAGGACATAATCACCTGCATGGCCAGCGGACACGTCGCTGTTGAAAAAGGCATGGCAGTTTGCGGCGCAGTAGTCGGATACGTGACAGAGTTCCGGATGCTGGAGGAGCACGGAGAAGGTGTCGACTGTTACCACGGGGCCCTGGTAGCCTGCGGCGCGGAGGACACGACGGGCTGTGTTGACGGCATTTACGACATCCGGGACGGAGTTCTGGCCTTTGTTGATGAGTTCGTTGCCGATGCTGATGGTGTGGAAGGTAGACCAGTCACCTCCGGCTGCTGCTCCGACGTCAATGATCTGGTTCAGACTGGTTGGGAAGTCTTGCAGGTCGAAGATGCCCGTGAAGACACGCATCTTTCGTTCTCGAGCTGCTTGCACGACCTTGCGCGTCTGGTCACAGTCTACACCGTAGGTCCGTACAAACCCGTACAGGTGAGCCATCTCGTCCATGTCGCGGTTGACTTGTTCCTGGGACTTGCAGCTCCCGTCGTCGGTGTAGGGAGAGTAGGTGATGCCGAAACGGTCTTGTGCTTTTGTGGTGGTTAGAGGGTAGGGCAGAGGCTCGATTTCCTGGGGAGCTAGTAACGAAAGTTGGAGGCCGGTAGGAGGCTGCGATAGAGGGTTTAGCCTCCTATTCATCTTGCAGGATCGATGCATCGCCGTCACTCACATCGGCTGAGGCAGTGGCGGTTGCAATAAGGGTGCTAACATCAAGGGTCTGGCCGGCGTCGTTCACCAAAACAACCACAGTCGGTCTGACAATTTCCTGCGCGACATCCCATTTTTCGTCATCTACTTACCACATGTCCAGTCAGTCTGTCTGTCGGTAAACAAGTGTGGTTTTGCTTTGGCGAAGGACGACGTACCAGAGGGAAGCGCGACAGCTTGGAGGCTGAGCGAAAGCGCAGCGATCAAATGGAAAATCCAGTTCATTGTCAGTTGAGAATCTATTGGTAATTTAGGTTAATCTCCTAAGGCCCATAGACCTTTGGTTCGCACATAGGTCCCACCCTCGACACGAAGTTGCAGAACGTGTCTAATAAAACAAATCAATTATAATAGGACGCCAAGAGAGAGCAAGCAAGCACGAAAGATGGTTGTCCCTGCTCTGGATTGAGCTAGGAGGGCCAGCCAGAAATGAATCTCGCCCTTGTGGCAATTCACTCATACAGCCCTGGAGGCTGCACAAAGCCTCGACCATTAACTTGCAATTCCGAGTATTCTCCACATTTACTCCCTGCTTAGCCAGATCGCGGGAAGAATGTAGCAGATATTCACCGATGGAATGATGGCCCATACCTGCGGTATTCATTTCATACGCAAGAATGAATCAAGGGATGTCTGAAGGTCAAAGAGAGGCAGATCTCAGATCATCCTTTCTAGTCAGTAAAGACATAGGCGTGCCTTCCTTCCCCTTATATCCCTTATATATCCCTTTTTTCACACAAATAGAGAAAGAATTCAAACGAACAGAACAGGCTCTAATGAAATTTTATTATAAGGTAGCAGTCTAATAACGTGCGCAATGTCAAAATGCGAGACAACATGTAATTAAGGATTGGAAAGAAAAGAAACGATAAAAGAGAAAAACATCCGAAACATTATCTGCAATATTAATTAGAAATAAAGGGAAACAGTCGTTCCTGTATGTATGGCCCATCCCTGATATGTACGAATGGAAGTTTCCACCAAAAGGTTGCTATACAAGGGAACAAAACAGGGAGACAGGGCGAAGACAGCCAGCAAGGCTTGACGGACGGAATGAGAAGTACAAGAAGTCACAGAAGCATCACTGTTCATAGACAAAGATTTCGTGCAGGGAAAGCTCAAAGCAAAATGCAAGGAATCACTTCCTTTTGCTCAGAACTTTCGTAATAGCATGACGGATGGTGGTGCCAGCTTTTTCAATTTCTTTCCTCGTCAAGCCAATCGTCACACACACTTTCAATGCCGGCGAGACGACCTGCTTCGGTACAAAGTTGTCCTGGAGGGTCTTGAGGCGAGTAATGAGCACTCCGTTTGCAAGGCACTAGAGAAGAGGGTCAGCAATCCATATTCACCATGATTATGAGCACCTACCTCATCAACTACATCCTGCAGCAGGAATTGCTGGTCCTCGGCGGAAAGGCTCTTTGAAGAAACCACCTCTGGCTTAAGAACCAGTATCAAAATAGGGTTTTCCGGTGCACTGGTGCAGGAGACCCATTCACTACGGGGGTCTAGCTGCGCCCACATAGCCTTGGTATGCTCCCGTAGCTGTGACACTGTTTCCGGGCTGGTTTGGAGGAGGTTGATAGTGGCACTGGCGGTTGTGGATAGCAGGGCAGGCAGTGCTGCAGAGAAGGTGTAGGCGGCAGCAGAAATACGTTGGTGGTGAACAATCTCCTCAGAACCGGCACAGAAGCCACCTCCGGCGACTAATGGGCCCGCCAGCGAGCCCACGATCATATCAACTTCAGCTGCATCTACATTCTGATGCTCCGTCACACCGCGGCCAGTCCTTCCCAAGACACCAAATGACCAGGATTCATCAAGGATGAGTCGGAATTTATACTTAAGTTTCAACTCAATCTGTATCTCCCGGGTTAGCCGATTCACTTAGTCGTCCACAATAACAAACATCAGCGGTTGTACACATACGATTTTGGGCAAATCAACCATATCGCCGTACGATTCGAAGAGGCCTTCGGTGATGATAAATCGCCTTGTGAGCGGCTTTCGTGCCTGTTCCTTGGTGACTTTGGCGAGAACCCTTTCAAGATCTTCCATGTCATTGTGCTCATACCACCGAACCATACTGCGCGAGATCTGGATGCCCTTGCGGATGGCGAAGCTAACCCCCTTATCCGCAACAATAATATCCCCACGTTTCGAAAAGGCGGGAATGACACTCGAAATGGTAGAGAATGCCTGCGCGTAAATGATACACGCCGCAGTACCAAGGAAAGACGCAACGTCCGCTTCTGTCTTCATATGGACGTCCTGAGTGCCGTAGAACCCTCGAGGGCCACAAGGACCAACGCCATAGTTGCGGAGAGTCTGGATCGCCTTTTCTTTGAGGGATTCATTGGTGTTGAAGTTGTAGAAATTGTAGGAGGCAAGGTTTGCGACGGTCCGACCATTGGACAATTTCGACTTGGGACCAACCGGGCTGTAAGTCGCCAAAAATCAGCATATGAGGTACAAATTCCAAACAGCAGAATTCCGGGGAACTACCCAACAATCACAGTCCGCTTATCCACCTCCAGCTCCTCCAGGGGTGTTGGCTTCCCCACGAGCGGCTCTGGAGTCCACTCATCAACTAAATCGTCGATTTCATCCTCCGAGAGTTGGACGACGCCGGGTTTGGTCGAGTACTTTGGAGCGAGCAAATAACGAACCGCGAACAAGAAAAGGAATAGCTCAACTGCAGATCGAATTGGGTCATTTTGATAACTGGACTTTACATAGCGCAGGAATATTGCTGATCCGGGAACCCGGTGAAACAAGTTTGCAAGTTCATGAAGGTACTCCGTAAGGAGCCGCTGAGTCTCCTGGATATCCATGAAAGGGTGGAGCTTGACACGTAGCACTTAGACGCAAGGAATCGAGGAGGGTGTGCTCAGAAGTATGATATGAGGGACCCGCAATAAGAATCAAGTATCGGCACAAGATCCAGCCCAAGGGAATCAATCAATTCGAGGGTCAAGAAAGGTTGAGGCCGGAAGTGCTGCGTTTGTGCAATTTACTGCTCCGCACGGAATGGAGTGGTGACACGTGATGTCAGACGCCTTAAAGCGGCGATCTTCATGTGGCCCAGTGCAGACTACAGATGTGCATATAAATATACTCAAGGTCCCCAAAAGCCCATGCTTGATTTACACAGCATACAGCACTGCTAGTCTAGTCTCATTCCGACTGCTCCATCAAAATCAACAGACGTTCATTGGAAAGAGAGGCTAGACAAGTTGTGGCAACAGAGGAAACAAAGGGAAATACAAGTCTAACAGTCACACGTCAAGGGGCGACGAGAAAGAACACCTCCAAGGATACAGGCAGCGGTTTATAAGTATCGAATCCATTATTGTAAACAACAACAGAAGAAAGATTGTATGCGCAAAAAAAGTCCAGGCAAGGCAAACAAATGTATGGGGCGCGGCAGTAACTTCAACGCGCTGGATACTTTATACAGCTCATTTCCATGATTCCATTCCGAAAACAGCCAAACAAACAATTGAAAGAAAGAAACAGCAAGCTTTATAAAAGAAGATCCACTCATAACGCATTTCCTCTAGGTCGATGTTTCAGTGCCGGCGGCAGCGTCAGTTGGAGTTCCAGAAGGATACCACCGACTAAAGCCATGGGGGAGACCTGCGCCAGTGTATTTGTCCGTAGTGTCGTTGTTGCTGCTGTCAAGGGGCTGAAGGAGACCCTGGGGGATATTATTAAAGTCGCCGATGTCCATTTTACGGACAACGAGCGGTGCGATGAGGAGAACCAGGAACAAGAAGAGCATCGCAAAATACAAGATAGCGAACCGGATCACTCGCCTCTTCCGGAGCTTGGACTGTTTCATCGAGTAAATGGGAGGGCGGATTTGACGACTATTCCGAAGTTAGTATGGCGAAATAGGGTGGATCTAGACGGGGTCCGTTATCTTACCTTGGTCGCAACCAGAAAAGGATGACTGAATGGAATTTGTCGATGTATGGAACGCATAGGGCCGGCAGCATAATGAACAAGATGAGATGGCCCAAAACGAAGTCCCCAGCAAAGTAACCCAGTTCTGTAATCTTGCACAGGAACTCACGGCCAGGCTGAGAAACTGAATGCCAACCCATACTGTACCACTTTCCGGTCCACCATGCGATATTGGATTGATCATGTTTGAATTCACGGGTCAAGGCCAGAGCAATAATAAGCTTATAGACAAAACGCTGGATGGCAGCCATTGCAATCAAACCCATCACACATCGAGGCCAGGACCACCCCTCGAGGAAGAACAAGACCTCAAAGATGATAAGAAGCACAATCACTGCAATGGCATGTGCGATAGCAGCAAGGACAGCACCGAATTTCTTGCAGCACATGCTGAGGACTGGACCCATACAGCAAGCCATAGCAAAAAATACCATAGCAACACCGGCATTGATAGCAATGGGCCCAAAGGCAGCGACTGCAATACGAACAAGAGCATTAGAACTCTCTTTGTTGTCATCCGATACACCAGTTCTGGAATTGATGTAAAGGAATGGAACTAGTGTAACTGCAACATTAACCAAAGGCGCAATAATCTCACTGAAGAAGATATTGGTGATACGAGCCCTAGGAACATCACCGGAGCCCTTCTCCGATGGGACGCCTAGAAGCTTGCGTTTGTAACCTGTAATGCGGGTACGAGACAGGCGGCAGAAGGCGATCCAGGAAGACGTATGGGAACGTGAATTGCCACGGGAGAGCCAACGCAGATAGTCGCGGTAGTCGATGAAGAAGTCATTCCATGCGAACTGGTGAGGGTTGAAGAGGAATGGCGAGATACAGAGAGCGAGCAGCGACACCCAGAACCAAATAAGGGAAGCTGTCCAGACGGTGGATGTCGAGAACAGAAGCATAAGCAGTGACCGCGCACCGGCATATATCGAGGGGCCTGCAAATCGCGAATATAGCACACCAAACGGAATGCGGGCCGTGGCGAAGCCACGTCCAGTACCGATGTAGCGAGCACCACCGAAGGACAAGTTCTGGTGTACAGCATTGGCATAAATCTGGCAGACAAACACCTCGAACATGAATGAGAAAGAACCAAAATGCTTCGCCAAACGCATCGCCATACGCCACACACCTCGCTCCGTCAGTTCCTGCACAGCCAGAGGAACGAACGAAATGAAGAAGACAATGAAAATAGAGATAACGCAGCGATTAACCCAATCGACAATTGGCGTGAGATTGGCACAGAATGTCGGACGAAGGGGGTCAGTAATCGGAACATCGGGATTATAACGGCAGGTGATTGTCTCATGCTTCAGTGCGCCCAAGTTGACGAGAACGATCATAAACATCTGGACGGAGAGCATGATAAACATATTATTAAGATGGAAGCCAGGATGCGCGTAGTAGAAAGACAAGAACCGGTCAAGAGGCAGCTGGGTGCCAAGGTAATAATATTCTCTTGACAACATTTGCTCACCCATACCGGTACCAATCTTTGTGGTGAAGTTCAAGATAGAGCCAAATCCAAGATCACGACCCTTACCACACTGGAAGTACTCGCAGTGTTTAATGCGTCCACCACGGACCATTGCATTCATACCGGCATAGATATCCTCGTTCAAGTGAAGACCCTTCTGAGCTTTCGAGATACCACCTCTGGTACACATGAAAATGCCATTGAGGAAGTCAGGATGACCGTAGTGTAGCTTTCCACCAATTTGGGCGAGTGTCCGAGCAAAGAGAGTACCAAATGTTTGTTCCTTACTGGCCGCAACATCACCAAGGACACCTACATTCTCTGAGAAAATGTACTCGCGAGCACCAAGAATAGCAACCGGGTTTGTGTTGGCTGAGGGGATGCCAGGAGTGTACGGGGAAACGTTGTCAGTTGTCAACTCCTCAAACTCGGCAAGAACACTTCGGATCTTCAAGCATTCTTCGAGATAATTGTCTTGGTTAGCGTCGATAACTTGAATGTATTCGCCACGATAGAAGATGATCGCATGATTCTGGTTGTCGGACTTGCCATCGCCCAAAATAGGATTTCCAGAGAGCTGAATCCTAAATTTGGGCTTGCGCATGCCGTTATCGAGAAGCTCGCAATGCCCATCGATCAGGGCTGAGTACAACCGTGGCTCTTCCCCTTCGTTTACAGGAGGCTCTTCGTCGAGATAGGCAACCTGGAGGTCAGGGTATGCACGCAGAAGGAACTCGGTGTTTTCACGCTCTTCCTTGTTGAACTTGGCGTAACGCTGCATTGAAACGCAGATCTTGAACTTGCGACGTGCCATTCGCTCAAGTTCCCGTTCAAGTTTTTCCGAGTTACCACCAAACATTTGCACAACCTCGGGATTCTCAACGCGGTAGAGGAGTTTAATGGCCCGGCTGTAATTCATGAATCCAGAAACGGTTCTATACAGAGTCTGCGAGCGCAAGGATGACCAGATACGTGTGCGAAGGGTATATTCCGGCGCAGCTGACTTGAATCCAATACAGTAGAAAGGCAAGTCATCGACCTTGCTCTTTGCAACATCCTTATCACTTTTCTCGTATTCACCATTGAATTGAGAAGTTTCATCCGCAAGAATCTTGGTATCCTTGACAAAGCAGTCCCATTCATGTGGGTGAAGCTGCTTGAGGTATTCAAGAATTGTCACACGAGAGTAAGGCTCATCTTCACGGATAATCTCGCGGAGCGACAGAAGGATCTTTTCGCTGTAGTGCGGAATGAGCACAGTGAACGAGGGCATATTGTCGACCGGGAGAGGTTCAGGCATGGGTGTCGAGAGAGACTGGGCAAAGAAAGAGATGCGACGTTCAGCTTCACTGCCAGCGGGGAAAAACTCGGTTTTGAATGATTGATCCTCTTGGGAAACAAAAAATGTTGGGGCGCGCAAAGTCCGCTTGCCTTCTTGCTCAGATGGTACCTGGTGGTAGAGCAACTTTTGAACATGGTCGATAGCCAGCAAATGTTCTCTATACATGGAAATTATAATAGCGTTCCACACTTGAGAGATCAGGACTTTCGGCTTGTACTTGATTTCCATATCTGTAGTAGCAAGCACCTTGGAGTAAATACGCTTCGGGAGGCGAGAGAAAATATTCCTCCACGGTGACCAGATCGACACACCAAGGTAGAATGATCTAGCAACGGAGAAGACAGTGTTGCAAATAATATACCACAGATAGCTGTCGAGGAAGAACAATGTCAAGTCCATGAAGAACATCAGGCCCAGGAGAATCTGAGGCTGGGCGTGGCACAACGCGTTTGGAATAAATTTCACACCCGCGCACCGTCTAATCTTCATCGGTGACAGGATCCGAATAGGGTCTTTGAAGGACAGAGTCAGGAAAAAGTACGACTCTGCCAGCTTGGCACCAAAAACGCAAACCCAGAGACCATAAGACATCCACATATCATTTCCTGACAAGCGTGGGAAGCTGGCTGTGAAAGTCTGACTCGCAACGTATTGACGGCCGTGTTTCTTCAAATAACTACCGAAGAGGCCACCGAGAGGCATAACGGCAAAGAAGAAAAACGTTGCAAGAGCAATGAAGAAATGGACAATACCAATCACAAGGCAAACAGTGTTGTTGTTCAACTTGTCGTAGAATCCAAAGACAACAACACCGGGAGCCAGATTTATGATGAAGACCAGAAACAGAAACATCAGGCGCTTGCTGAGATGCTGAGCACCAGCCCAACGCCGAGGAACATATAACCATTCTGCCAGCGTGGCCAGAATTTGGATGAATGCACAAAGAGCACCACCAAAGCCAACAGCCGACCAAGCTTTCGCGCCAGGAGGCGGGTTGTTCAGTTGCTGCTGGTAATTCTTGGTATACAAAGTGGGTGCATTGTAAGCAGTGAAGAACCAAAAGGAGCCCAAGTGGATGACCCAAATACGGTTGAAGTTGGTGATCATATGGAACCAGGAGCGAGTCTCCCGGTAAGTCTTGAAGAAGGCTTTCTTCCAGTTAACCTCCTTTAGTTTCGACCATCTCTCAGCGGCTGGTACATCAACAAGTCGTGTCTTGTCCTCTAACGCAATGCGTTCAATACCCTCTGGGTACCAGAACAGTTGATTCATGTCATCGTATCCAATAATCTGGTTGTGGTCGCGCTCGCGGCGAACGTACCTCCCGTCGACGATTTCGTAGCCTTGATCACGACAGAATTGGTAGAGTGGTGTAATCACATCGTTCAGATATGTACCTTCTTCAACGGGCTCCACCCGGTTCTGGCATTCTGGCGACTGGTAATAGTCATCGGCGCACTTGAAGATGAAGCAGAGACATTCAGGAAGAAACCGGACTTGGTTAGCCTCACCCCAACACAACAAGAACAGCGCCAATTGGCGTACTCTGTCATGCTGAGACATCCGGTTCATCCTTGTCTTCCATCTGTACTCGGCAGCTTCCAGGCTGTTGTCGCCCTGAAGTGCTTCCAAGGTTTCCTCGACGTTTTCGGGATTCTGCTCTGCTGCCTTCTTGGCCGCCTTGCGAGCTTTCCTCGTTTTCCTATCTACCTTACCCAATTTCATATTCGCAAATCCAACAGCATCGTCGAGATCCAGATGCGCTGCAAAGTACCAGCGTCGGTAGTTTGCATTGTCACCGCCAATGTAGTCAGCGTGTAACGACAGTAAGGCCTGGTTTGGCGTCATACGGGAAGCACGCGAATCTAATTGTGTCATAAGGTGATCGTACATATTGCGCATGCTGTCCCGTTGGAAACCGAATTTGTTCACCAAGTCGATGAAAATATCTTCGACTTCTTCCTTAGAGACTGGAATCTGACCATCTGACGCCCACGCTGGGTACGGCTCTCGCGATCGTTGCCCAGCCGGTAAAGCGTTTCCGTAGTCCATACCATACACTGGGGTTGAGGCACCGGATGACCGATTAGCACCGTAAGAGATCTGAGATGAGGGGGGGCGGTAGCCGCCGTATCCGCGACCATATTGGCTGTCAGCGTAGCTGTTGTAACGTTCATCCCCACGGCCATAATAATCCATGTCTGCTGCGCGTGCAGTTTCAGATCTCATGGTGAAATCACTAAACGTCTCCGAGTCATCCTCTGAATCGCCTCTGCGCCTTCCCCTACCTCCTTGACCGTTTCCCTGATCATAATACTGCTCGCCATAGTAGTCATCGTGGTGACCGGCATCATAGTACCCGGCATCAGGGTGATACCCATTTTGATCCGCGTAGTAGCCACTTTCAGGAGTCAATCACTCACAATCCATTTCGCCTATTCTGCAAATGTGAACATACCCTCTATCGTAGTAGCCATCACCATAATCGTTGGTGTCATAATAGCCCTGGCCATGTTCGTCCTGGTAGTACGAATCACCATGGCCATGATGGCCGTAGCCATCATCGTAGTGGCCTCCTCCTGGATGGCCTGACATGCTTATAACCCGATATTCCCAAAAGGTTCACGAATTCTAATTTGAGACTGGTATTAGTCAATAGCCCATACGACAAGATCGGGTACTAGCGAGGCAGTAAATAAACGATAGACCAAACCTACATGAACAACTACCCATGAAAATCCCCGTTAACTAGCCCACAATTACTGACGCATAAAAACGGAGAGTTAGGATGTTGGCGTGGACAAATGGACCGAAGATCGAGATGAGATCGACGCGTCGTAAATCAACTTGAGTGTTGTGTTCTTTTCCGGAAGCACCAGTTCCAGACTGTAAGGTTGAACGTAGAATTCAAGGTCTACCGACTATCGTTCTCGTACACTTTTGACCGTGGTGGTGGTCTTTAAACGAATGGAAGGTGAAGCGGAAAGGTAGCGGCAAAGAGAATGATGAATGTAAGTATAGAAAAGAAGTACCGGACTGGACTATCTTAGCCAAGGACGACCCTTCCCACTCTTTCCTTAAACGAACGCAAGAAAGAAGGAAAGGAGTTCGACCAGAGTTGGGAGAGTAGTTCCCTGGGCGAAAACCGTAAAAGAGTGAATAGGGAGCCAGAAGCCAGGTCAAAAACAAATTAAGCAGAAAAGGGTAAAAAAAAAAAAAAAAAAAAAAAAGAGAGAGGGAGAGAGAGAGAGAGAGAAGAAAAGCGAAAAGGAGGGAACCTAGTAATGGGTGGTAGTAGGGAGGGAAGATGGGTTGAGTTGGACAGTAGTGGTGAAAAGGGAATCGATTTACCATCACGCAAAATACTGGCCACAACGGGGGCTGTGGTTATTTTGGGATCTGGAGCTGTTAATTTCCTACACAACAGTAGGGTAAGCAACCTGGTATGGTAAGTAATTTCCAACAGAAAGAACAAGGAGAGTGCCAGAGCGGGGAAGGGACGACACCAACTATAGCATCCATAGCAAGGTACCGTCGACGGGTCCTGTTTCCAAGGCAGTAAATTGTATTACCACATGGTATTATGAACAGAATTTCAGTATTTGTAACAACATCGAGACTTTCGCACCTCCCTTAGGTACGCACTGGCAGCCACTCTTATTGGAGGTCTATCTAGTAGGTTGGGTGGGCTCCTTGAATCCCACCTTCTTATTGGTCCGTATGTGATGGTGGCTTGGGTCGAGTCACCACACCTAATTATTTACGTATTGACGTACGTAAGAACAGCTCCTCGATATTCTGCCAAAGGCGCGTACCTACTCCGTACCTGCTCTAAACTTCAAACTCGTATTGGAATAAATATTTCCTAAAGAACGTAGTAGCCACATCATGTTGCTCCTTCTTTATTCCTGGACAGTTCTCTGAAATCACCACCTTCTTTCCCCCTCATACCCCGTACAAAACTATGGCTGAAGACGAAAAATCCCCCTTCAAAATTGGTCGGTGGACAACAAAGTTAGTACCACCAAGGCAGCGGTTGGTCTCGACTTCCCATGGAACTCTCAGACGGCCCCTGAAACAAGATCCACCTCCTACCTCTTATGATACACCAATACTGAGATTACATTGGGTCCGGAATAGTCTTACATAATGGTGTTTACCACTTTACCTACATTGTTTAGGTCTTCTGGTATGCAGGGATGGGGTATTTTACCAGGTACGGTGCCCATTCTTCGAATCCCAACGTCGGTGGATGATTTTTCAACCCGGTGGCAACATGACGAATGCGTTGCTATGCAGCTGTTGGCAGACGGAAATTTTCGTCTTATTTTTATTTTTATTATGAGCCCTGGTTGGTGACTGTCTTCGAATTACCGTTCCTGAGCCGGTACTCGATCGATCGATAACAATGGGTCAGCCAGCGTAATTGGAACCCAAATATTGAGTGATTATGATTACCTTCCACTTATTTTGAATGCCATCAACTTTATCCACCTGCTCTTACTCTGCCGTCCTCTTTTTACGGCTACATTTAAAGTTCAAATCTCTGCGGGTTTTCTAGATTTGCTAATCCCAAAGTTACCCAGCTACAGGTGTGGATCCTACTTTAAACACACTTGCCACCTCAAGACACGACAATCGCCCCAGTGGATTTTCCGCTACACCGACAACTCGGTGGTGGATAGAACCACGGAATAACTTATTTTGGCAAGTTGCTTATCAGTCAATTTCTGTCGTTAGCTCCGCATCGAGTCATGGTCAGGAAGTTCTGATAAACGCGAAAATATATAGCTTATGAGCTAGAGAGGACATAGGGATACTCAGATAGTGTCTATCCTAAAGTCAGAAAAGGACGGCAAGAACCTCTTTGCATGTATACTCACATTCACTTTCTGTTCTACAGAACATAGTTGACCTTCAAAAATGTCAAAGGAACCAACTCTAATACCTGTATACTGGAAAAAGTGCCAAACCTGCTGCTTGTCAACAAGCTGTCACTTTTGAGGTTACAAAAACTGCATTCTTTTTTTATACTTCTAGAATCTCCTCATTATATATTGCTTTTCTGGACTAATCTCCAAAGCATTGCAATAAAGTTAGTGTATAAATACATTGAACAAGCTTGATGAACCGTAGTATACGCGAGGGCTAGAAGGGTCATGTACAGCTGTATTCTTGCGACCACTTATATGAAGGAAATAACCCCCACTGGTTAATATCCCAAAGTTTGGTCCTTGAATGATTGGTTTTTCTTGTTCTCTAAATCTTGGATGCTTGCCTTCTGACATCAACACTAGGGTTTCTCTTTAAATATATGTATGATTGCCAGAACGTGCGTGCTCAATCAAGGCAAGTGTGAATCAAGCACGCTTGGCTGACTCGGGTAGTTGAACCCTGATGGTCCGTACATCGTACACTGTAACAGTATTAATCCATACCTAATTTCAGAATTTGGATATTTGGTACGGCCCCACATAGTTTAAATTACTAATTGTCTTACCAATCCGAGGTACAGTACAGAGCTGATAGATGCCATGAGGGAAATGCCCTGCAGTAAAGTCCCCTATTGGTATATTTAGAAGTGTATGAGGGACTATTGAATATCAATCCCGATTCTTCTAAGTTAGGATCTTTGTACGTCCTAGGGGTCATGCCGAGGAACTACCTACATATTTTCCAAAAATAAATGGATCGATGCTGAGAAACTAGAGATCTGCTTATCCATGGAACGAAGCAGCCACCACCTCACTGGAGCACGACTGTCAACCACGTCTCTGCGTTTTTCCAAATTAGAGTCTGTACACATTTAAACTCCAACAGAAATTATTGGTCGCATGTGATTGCAGATAGAAGACGGGTACTTAATCCTCCCTACCTGTCATCTACGTAGTATTAGATACCTTGCTGCTGCAGGCTGATGCGATAAGCATGATAACGGATGGGCTCGGACAGTGACTTTCAAATGTCTACCCTTGCAGGCCGTTCGCACTATTCACCAATAAGTGGGCTTGATATGATAACCTCTGTCCCAATGGATTATTAATAAGTGGGTTGGATTGACTCGTTAATGCTCCGGAGTTATTCCGGCATCTACGTTGATTCCGTATATACTAGTACGGGGTTCTCTGTACTAGCAGTTCTTTACTAGTACATCTTGGTGATGGTCTGCCAATGGCACACTTCTAGAAGATTTCATGTATACAGGATGTACGAAGTAATATGGGGAACGAAAAAATGAGATGAAATGAATGAAAAGTAAGCATAATAAATACAAATCCCACCCCACACGGATAAGGGGAGATATGCAACACAAAATACCGACGGATGGCAGGGTGCCGCTACTAATATCCAGTGACACCCACAGTCTTGCTCTGAATTAATTAGCAAGTTTCGCACTTGGATGATGGGCCAATCCGTAAACAGGGACAGTGGTGGGTGTTCTGAGTTAGGGTGGGCGCTAAAGCAGCCGTTGGCCAATCGGATCCATTAGACCGCTCAGATCCAACGGGTGGCAAGTCCATAGTTGTATGTGGTTAATTGGCTGACAAGGTCCAGGCCGGTCGAAGGATGTGGAACACACGGCGAGGGAGGGAAAATAAGGGGGCTTTCAAGTTTTGTTCCCTACAGCTTAGGCTGAGAATCACAGGTCAACCGGCATCCAGTTGGCTGTTACTAGAATGTGTCGGCTTCTTGGTTATTAATGTAATAGTTAATGGCACATCTATACCTGACAAATCCAGTGCACTTAGCTGATGTGGTGCTGTCATGATCCCTCCCTAGATAATGTAGTCAGGTAGTACTATTATCTAGGTAGACTTATTACGATTATGACAATCAAGTCCTGCCATGACTGATATTTTCTCGGACATTTTATCTAGGTACCAGATATATGGCAGATTCTTCGGTACACTATTCTGGACAGTTCATCACACAGTAGTCTAGTGCTCTTATAGCGACTTGGACCTCACCGGCTTTGTTCCACTGGGATTCCACAGAAACGAGAGACCTGTAATCATCTTTTCCTCTGGTTACGACTCGTGAGTGGCAGCCCCAAAAGCTTCGTCATGTCGAGCCACAATCCACTGACGGAGTTGGAAAGATCGTCATATCGGACGAAGTTTAGCGACCTATGCGGTTTACTGTGCCGTCCATCGCGAGGAAGGTATGTAGACACTCCGCAACGTTCATCTGCAGCCTGCTGCAGCACAGGTTTAAGATCAACATTCTTCGGAGCTGCAATCTTGAATGCAGTATTATTATTTATCGCGGTCAGTTAACGCGAGGCACACCGCATGCAGACACTGGTCCCATCATACCGCTGCTGCTGCATACCGATATCTATGAAGTGTAGTTTAACTCCCTACTTTCTGTTCACAGCGGTGCTAGGGAAAGACAGCTTAGCTAATCATCGCTTCTCATTTCGGTTCACTGACAAATGACAGGCCATGAGATGGTGCCTAGCTAAACATTATCAGAGATCAATTTCTCAATGGGTTATTTATAGAAGGGTAGCAAAAGGAGGCAATGGACGGCCGTGGAGATCATCTCGAGCAGGCATCTCTAGTAAGGCGGGTGAATATGGCTTCTATGCCGGCTATACTGAATCCCTCGGGCCTTGAGTGGTCACTTGCCATAGAAGATCACGAAGAGACCCTGAAATTGAGCCTGGGGGTGGATGATTGTAAAGCTCCAGCTGCTCGTTTGCTTTATTCTTCTATATCGACCGTAGTTATTCCTTGATCTGTGACTACTCTTCACATTCTTTTTCTGATCTTATTCGCGATCATTGAATTTCTCTTCCAATCCTTTCTTTAGTTACCTAGCCCACTTTTATATACTAGTTCCGTGTTCTATCAAACAATTGTATATTTACTATTTTTCGATATCCGGGAATATCTACATTGTTTTTGAATAGCCCGGTACACTGACCACGTCGCTATGAAGCTTTCTACTATTGTCGCAGGCGCAACCTTCTTTGCCAGCAATGTCCTTGCTACCGACTCAGACTCGATCATTATCAAGGCACACTGCCGTTCGTGGTGGTCGTACCTCGTTGCACAATCTAAGCTCTCAATCTATGCTGACGTCGGAGATTTTCAGGGCTTCAATTCTTCTACAAGAGTAACTACACACAGTTATATTTGAATTTGTCTACAACTGGTTTGAATAAATGTCTCGTGCTAATTGTAGATAACTAGTTACATCTGTGGTGTCGCTATCAGCGTATGTTAGGACTACTCCAGCCTCCCGGGTTGATGAGAATATCTATATGTACATGTGTACGCTCACTGCCGGCAGGAATACTCTGGTCCCAAGTCTTCCAGTACCAACTTCAAGGATCCACTGGCCAACTGCAAACGTGGCGTCCCTTACGTTGCGAATTAAACACAAACGACCTATGTCTATGCTTTCAAGTCGAATCACTCTGTGTGCATGAAGCTCCTGAGCGGCATCTACGTGATTGCGGATCTCTCCTCGCCCACTGAATCGCAAGACTCGCCGAGGCGTATGGCTGTCTCGGTCGTCGCGAGGAAGGCGTCGCTGCGGCTGAGAAAAGTGCCGCACGGCTGCAGCATCTCCTGGGTGAGAACCACATCCAGGTACTGGCTGCGGTGCTCTGTACCGCTGAGCTCGTCGTCTCTAAATGGGACAATGACCTGTACAACCGATACGTCAGCGTTGTTGAATTGGCTCAGTACAGCAACATCCAACGACAGTGGCTTCTGTACTAGAACGAATTGTCAAACACCAACATTCGTCAAAGCTGTCGTTCATGACATGAAAAATTATATCAAAGCAAAGAACTACCTTCCTATGGGGGTTGGATACACGAACGATGATTCAGACATCCGTGAAACATGGCAAACTACAACTGTGCCGAGGCGGATTCGAGCGTTGATTTCTTGGGCTTCCTGGTGCGGGTACTCCAGTTACGAGAAGTCGGGATAGAAGAGTAGAACCGGTGAAATTCTTATGCAGTACATGAGTCAACTCACTTCCGGAGGAGGGTTTGGAGGTGAGAATAGTGGAAGGAATTGGATTGAGGATGGCATGGTGTGGTTTGGAGGACTTGGTTTAGTATAAATATTCAACAGACAATGGACAAAAGTCATGGTCCACCTTCCTGCCAGAAGGCCTGCAAACCCATTGAAAGATTTTATCGGCGAGGTCACCACAGTGTCCTATATCGAGGGCACCCACATTGGCGAAGCTGCCAATGGATCGATCGACCACAACTACGAAATCATATCCCAGAGAGTGTCGTCGTGGGGCTTCCTTGCGAGCTGCCCCCAAGATCCTAGATGTCTATGGGTCCCAATGCACAGGTATAGCGCCGGTACTGACGATGAAATCGATCGGTTTGAAGATCATCTCTAGCAACTGGCAAGAATCAGACAGAAGATCTAAGCCGTGGTGCGAATCTCCCATCGAACCCGGTCCTGCGAACAGTGGACCTGGAAAGGATCCGGAGTCTGGCAAGGCGCCATCAAAAGATCATTTAGTGATGTGGTAAATAACCATCATTCCAAGTGATTCAGATAGACGTCGTTCTCAGGTACTTTCTTTGGTCGGTCCATCAAAGCGATATGGTAAGCTATTCGAGATCGAATAATCGAAAAACATCGTGCGTGTCCTTTCGGAGATTAGGAAATTAGTAGTTATTTTAATATATTAGTATCTAGAAGTAGAAGGCAATACAGACATCTGTGGACGACTTTCACCTTCATGTAGATTGCGTCCGCCTGTTCGAGGCATCTTCTGCCAGACACGAAGAGATCCCAACACGGTAGCCAGAAAGTCATTGTTGTGATAAGGCAGCCTTCTGGGTAAATGACTGCGGGAAGTATGGGCACTTTAGTCACTATTGTACACTGCTGGGGAGCCCCGTCCTAGCGATGTAATCATTAGGCTACAGAATTAACGATGAGTCGTTTTCGTTGTAAAGATATTCAAGAACAACAGTTTTCGGTATAGACGGGGTTAAAGATGAATTATTTCCCATTACCCAGGATAAGGTTAAAAAAAAGCTCTATGGGATCCAGCGGGATGGTCGTATAACTCTTCTAAAATTAGATTTTGCTTCGTCGAGTGGTATTCTTTTTGATTGTCCCCCCTATATCCTTGGACTGGTCCCCTGCATCTGCTAGACAGAGGCCGTTCCTCAAAGAATGTAGTTAGACCTCGACTCATCGAGCAACCATAACAGTTCCATGATCCTCGCCGTCGTACTCATTGAACGAGATGGCATGTAGCCGATTGGTATCTCGCAGTAGCTCGATAAGGCCGAGTACATTACCCTTCATTCTCAATTGCAAGTCGCGGTGCTTTCTCCCTTCATAGCCCTCCAGCGGTTCGTCAGTCCACCAGGGTGGATTCTGTTCAAAGGAGCCCAAGCATGAGCGTGGGCAACATCTACTCCGGAGCGTTTTGGCCAACGATGGACGATCTCGCTTCATTCAAGATATACCAATCATTCCACCATATCGAGAAACTACTACCAAGGTAGCCGTTGAAGAGATGTGGTCGGGTAAATAATGCATGCAGGACAAATATGCTTCCTTATGAATGACCGAAGAGAGCCTCTTGAAAACGACAGCTGTACGTATCGCGCTCTGACCATAGGTCGCACGACGTTCGAGATGAAGTCCAGAAAGCCAGAGTCACAAAATAAATATTGCATTCTCTGCACTGGGACTTAAGAGGGCTTCGAGAAGACTGTTACTTTAGAATCGAACTATTCTGACACCCAACAGTGCTACTCCGACACTCACGCTAAATTAGTCATTTTAGGAAAACGGTAGATTCTCGTTGCGTGGATCTATCCCTAAGCAGCGTAGACTGGGTGTTGGGTTATCAATACGGGGTGTTAGTTTAACATAGTCTGTTCATTGCTAGGGATTTTTCACGAGCTAACCAGATTGCCTGATGCGTGCATATTCCCTACTCGGACACCACTGCTACGTGGGCTTGTGTAATGCCCAGGGTCGGTGAAGCAGTTGCCTCGATAGCCTCCCATTTTGACAGGGAAGAGAGTTCCTAGTCTCACTAATAACTTGTTCTGGGATCTATACATCTGGTGGTCATTGCAACAGTAGCTAGTACTGCTAGGTTGGTAGTCTGTATGAGCCAATATTCGACCCCTGTTGATATTGTATTACATAGCCCATTTAGGCATATTACTCGGCTACATCACACTTAGGAAGTTGAGTTCCAAGAATGCTATAACACTGGCTAGTAATAAGTATCCTCTGGTGTGACTGGCTCCATATAACATAATTTTATCAATCTAATCAGAGAACAGAAGATCTACGTAGGTCAACCGGTCAACCAGGTTCCACGGTTACAGCTAGAACTACTAGCTCCTGGCTAAATCAGACTGATCTACTCTAGAACATTGCTTCTGGACATATCCATGTGCAGGGTTCCCTTTTCTAGATGATCGTTTGACGCTGCTCTGGTTATATTATGGCTGTTATTTGAATTAAATAACTTTAGTTTGGTAATTAATGACATGCTTGGATATCTGTCTCTTATTCCAAAGACGACGCCCACATATTTAATATCAGCAAGGCTACTGCCACGATACTCATTTATCCCTGGTAATCTGATACCTCACCTCTCCCTCTTCAATCCCAGGAGGACAGTCGTACTTATTATAAAAGTATAAGCATGCTTCAACCCACATACCGCCATGTTCGCCTGAGAAGCTGCATTAAAAGCCCTTGTTTCACCAAAAACCTCAGCGAGACCCAGTTCTTCAAAAGCACGACTCAGAAGTTCCTGCGCTCTTTCCTTTGCGTATCCCTGCCTCCAAAACCTTGGCAAGAGTCAGTAGCCGAAGTCGGCTCGCTCTGTGCCGAATTTCTCTAGATTGTCCTTGACTGGAGATGGTGCCAGCATCCTCCAGCCAACAAAGTCATCGACCACGAAATCAACCCAACAACCGAGGCCTGAAACGTGCGCAGTTGCCGGGTCTAGGTACTTGTGGACTTCGTTCACCCGGTTGAGGTCTAGTGGTGTGCCGTGGCCGATATGTTTCGTGGGATTCAAGTCTAGCTTGATGGCGAAGTCGCGGTGTTCCGGTCCGAGGGGGAGCAATTTGAGGCGTGTGGTATGCAAAGGGACTTGGACTTGGACTTTGGTTCATGGTTGTCATGGAAAATTGGGAGACTTTGTATGCGGTGTTGTCGTACAGCTGCAGCTTAAATATATCCGAACAGCTCATGCCTCACGTCTCCCTTTTATATTTTGGAACCGCCATCGTGGTACACCATCTCAGTGCATGATGGATATGCCCAGCAACCGCTGGAGCTGAGCTTACTGCCCGTTGTACTATCAAGAATTAGCAGGCTCCACTCTTCATTGGTTTCTCGAGTCTGGTGGACCAGGGGTATCATTGCACTTGTAGTAGTATCCTTGTATTTTGTATTATCCACCATTTACTGAGCCCAGATCTTTGCTCGTTGAATGATCTGATCGCTGGAAGTTGTTAAGAAGCTATCCTTTTGTTCAAGCACAACGTTGTAAAACTGAAGCAGCTGGCTTCTGATGATTTGCTCGTCACCCACTGTCAGCTACCAAGACTTGGACTTTTCGACGAGCTGCGAGTATATACCCAATAGTACATAGTGCACAATCTGTCCTCCATAGTCGTAAAGGGATGGTTGTAGGTGAAGTGGTACCACCTTGCAGGTAATACCAGATCATACAGCTTGTAATACATGGAGTGTATTGACATTTCTAGATAATACCGCCTTGGCCATCATCTTCTAGCCCTAACTCTTAAGCTAGACGAGATATCTTTCTCTGTACTACTTTAACTTCGTCCCACTCCAGAGTCTAACTTACTTTACTATGAGCTAGAATCTCCATAAGCCAAATATTGGCATAGAGCGGTTCACTAGGCTGACAGCACGGCCATAGGAATGATAGGATCATAGGATTCACGCTAGCAACGTCGCCCATGCTAATGAGATCGATCTCCCACCTCCAAGAGTCCAAAGTACGCCACATGAGTGTGACCTTTCGAGGTCGACTATCTCCTGTGGCTGCTCTGATTCTATCCCGGTTTTGTCGAATTACGAGAGGCAAGGATTCTCGGGCCTGAGCAACCGATTTCGGGGATTGACTTTCTTAACCCAATGCAGAAATTAAAAAAAAAAAAAAAAAAAAGGACTAGCAAAAACCTGGTTAAATCTGCAGTTCTTCGCTCTTCAGTCCACTTTTTTCTACGTGCACCGCGTCTTAACTTGTTGATTCAAAACAATTGCAATTCTTGATAAAAGTATTGACGAAAACAACAAGGAAGCTCTGATCCAGACCGCACAGGGTGGTATTCGGAAGATGGACGCCGTGTCTCTAGCGTGGTCGAAGAAATCGCTGGCCATCCAATGCACCCGAAGCACGAGATATCCCCTCCCAACAACATGACTAGATACGCTAAGGCCAGGAAGACCAGCATACCAGCCAGCTTGGGGTCCTTGATAAAGGCGACGACGTACGCGGTGACGAACAAGGAGACACTACTGATGACAAAACCAACCTTCTCGGATGTCCCTGCTGCACGACGGCAATGTCCCCTGTGATCCGGGGAGATATCTCTCCTGCTGGTAAGGTGTCGAAGAATGCAGAGTCCTGGCGTAGGCTGGCGCTGAAATACTTCTCGCGCAGTCGCTGAGCCAGTCGTTCCCCGGACGGATTCTAGCAGAAGACATAGACGTAGATAAGTGCGAAATACGTGATCCCAACGTATACTATCAGTAGGATCTTGTCGTTGATTCCAGTCTGGTAGCGTCCGGCGTTGGAGTCGTTAACGTTTCAGGTGGACGGGATGATTCCGTCGACTAGCTGTCCGAAACAATTGATATGATGGGGGGATCCCCGAGGCAAATGCAGAGACGAAGCCGCCCAAGAATTGAAGCAGATCGGAGGACGAAGAGTTGCCATATACCAGCAACCGACAGAAAGAATTAGCCCGGTGCATGATCTATGAGTATCGCGATGAGTCTTGGATATAGACAGAATGAATCAGGATTAAACAACTCTCGGTTTGGCTGATACTTCTACCCCCGCAGACGCTTCAGAGGTCGCCATAATGACCCAGACGTCCGCTCAGATCAGATGAAGGCAGTAAAGGGACAATCGAATAGTTCTTTGCAGGACGAACCTTCCAGTACTAGAATAAGATTCAACTCCCGACCTCGGACATAAGCACGCCGACTTTATTATCGGATCAGATAATCATTCCAATCGGCCTGAAGGTCTTCCTCGCAGTATGAATTGGAGGCATGGTGCATTTCACTACCGTACACTCTTGGTGCTCAATCTAGCGCGGCCTCTATTGCCCTTGGTTCCACAAACAGTCGTAATGTGGATGTTATGATCAAGTGCAGATGAAGACAGGGAGTAAAATAACCCAAATAACCCAGAACGATCCATCCCAGGCATCAAGTGAGCCATGCCAAGAGAATTCGGAGATACGCCAAGTGCTGGTTCAGTCTGGGCCATACTCTGTTAGCTAATTGTTATAGCCAAGCTCACGATCTTAACTATTCCACTGGACCAAAAGACCACTATATCTATTCCTGAGCACCTTATATAGTAGCGCACTGTAATGTTAGGTGACGCACCCACACCTAACACCACACCTAAGACTAATAGCTTGTGGATGGTGAATGCCCGGAAGTGCCAGTCCCGAATTATCCTAGTTTATCTAATCTAATCTAATCCTCCGTAGGATCGATTCCGTTGTATTGGTATTACATTTGTATTAAACGCTTGTGTTTTGCTTGTGTATTGCATGCATTGTGTATTCCCCTTGTCTGCTGACCAGATCGTGATCTTAGATGTCTTCCACAATGTTCCAATTCCGAGGCTGCCTAGATCTGGAATATATTGCCACAGGTTGCTGTGTTACATTATAGTATGCTTTACATGAGGCGGTGGAATTGGCTATGGATGAAAGATAAAATGTCAGCCCTGCACTACAGAGTAGGTACGGCACATATATATAGTTTATGTCTCATCCATAAACAGTACTCCTGGCAGTCTTCTTGTACCTAGCGATACACTCGAGAATAAATTGTAACACCTACTGGAACTATCAGAAACAGAAACATTATAGATTCACAGTACCATCATTGGCCATCCATGCATGTTGACGTCAAAGGACGGAGTTGAGTATATAAGAAGAAGAATCTACTTATAATGCCAAAAAACCAGATGTTCTTCAACAACAAGCCCGGGTGGTCTAGTGGTATGATTCTCGCTTAGGGATAACCCAAGCATATCTGCGAGAGGTCCCGCGTTCGATCCGCGGCTCGGGCCTTGTCTTTTTCACTTTGTTTTGTATTTTGACGGTGGATGGATGGTAGTGGTGCTTTATCTTTTCTAAGGGTGTTTTTTATTGATGCTCCGTGTGGTTTTCAAAGACTAACTCTGTTGCGTTGACCATCAAAGATGTCAGTGCCAGCCGTTGCCTGGCCAACTGTTTGCTACCCGTGGTTCTGCCCATCAACATCCGCCCAGGAAACCTGTCTGTCAATAATTAGCTCAGTAGTTACCTGCCTCATGCTGATTGATAGCTCCCTGTGAAGTTGACAGAGTCACACCCCTGTGTATGCTCACCCCTCTACCTAGGCTGAAAGCCGGTAGAAAGACGAGCCACATGCCAGACAAAGGCTTCTAGAACGACAACCATGGCCAGACTCAACACAACGAACCCCAACGAGGGCGAGATTCGAGACAGACCGAGATCCGTCCGGATGCTGGGACAGCGTGGCGTCCTTCAAAGCAGATCTAGAGAGACGCCGTCCGCATCAGACTTAAAGGGAGGTGAAGAGACACAATGGACGGCGGACTGGCAGCCACAAAGAAAGAGCCGGCATCAAAGGTCAGGGACAATGTCCAGCGGCATCTTTGACATCTTTTCAGACAGCGATGGCCTCAATGACCGGGAAGATAATGACACTACGGGGCGGGGAATGGCCCCCCTGGATCTAACTCGTGCCAATTCGCTCCTACGCCGGCCCTCACAGCGGTCGCGACACCGAACGATCCGGAAGTCCGAAAACTATAACTACGACAAGGAGAATGACCCCGTAGAGATAGAGGAGAGCGAAGATGACACCCACACGCAATCCTCCATCTCCAGGAACCCGTCTGACGCGTCAACACGACGATCCCCAGTCAGGAGCGCGCGCCAGACCCCGGCCAGAACCAGCAGTAACCGTCCATTCTCGCAGTATCGCCAACCGGAACCCCAGTCGGAGGACGAAGACAGTGGAGACAATGGTTATGATTCTTTGGATGACTTCATTGTCAGTGACAACGATGAACCCAGCTATCACGAGACATCCGACAATGAGACGGAAGAAGAGGAAGAGATACCTCCTCCTAAACCTAGAAGGAGGTTAATGAGAGGAAGAAGACCCAATCCTGAAGCCGAACTGATGAAGGCTCTTCAACGTTCACACCACGATGACCTTCGCCTGGAACCATCTCTGCCAACTGCCATTGCTCTACCATCCCCAGTGCATGAACGGACGTCCGCACGGCCACTTCAGCAGAACCTCTCTCTCTCCGGCAAGATGAACCAACTGAGTTTAGGGAACAATGGCCCTTCCTCGCAGCTCCAACAAGACCCATTTGGGTAAGACCTCAATCATACCGTTTCCAGCTATGCCCGAAGCTAATATCCCTCTAGGGTTGTAAGGGACTTCAAATCAAACTCGCCAGAACTAGAACCTGGACTACTGGTTCTGGAAACACCACCGGGCAGTCCTACTAGGAACCGTCTTCCTTCGCCATCCAAGGGGAAGACCGCTATTCCTCCCACTCCATATCGCGAGAGCGTTGACGCTTTCTGGAGCCAGGAGCTCACCAACGACTGGATCGACCGACACTCCCCACACAAAGTAGGCCGGCTCCTACAGGAGTTTGAGGACTCCGAGCATGAATTCGACCCAGATGCCATGCCCCGACGCCGGGTGGCAGTCAAAGAGCCCAAGACGCCGAGCAAAACAGCCCTGAAGAAAGCGGAGATTGAGAAGCGGAAGGCTGCTGTGGCGCTCAGAAAGTCATTCGACGACAAGAAGGCCGCCATCGCGGAGCACTTCTTCAAAGCCCTAGACGATGCCGTCACCGGCGGCCGAATCCAAGAGATCGCGCAACAGACGGGAGGTGTTCGTATTACGTGGAGTAAAACGCTGCAGACCACCGCTGGTCGAGCCAGCTGGAAATGGGAAGGATCCAGGCCCACCAGGGAAAAGGGATCACCAAACGGATCCCCGATGCATTATGCCGGCATTGAACTTGCAGCACGCATCATCGACGACGAGGACCGGTTGATCAACACCGTGGCCCACGAATACTGTCATCTGGCCAACTACATGATCTCCAACGTCACCGATAACCCCCATGGGACCAGCTTCAAGCTCTGGGGGCGCAAATGCAAGGAAGCGTTGAAGGACCATCCCGTCTACGGCGGACGCATCGAGGTCACCACGAAACACAGCTACAAGATCGACTGGAAGTACGTCTGGTGCTGTGTGGATTGCGGCCAGAGCTACGGACGACACTCCAAGAGCATCGATACCACCAAATGTCGATGTGGGAAGTGCCAGGGGCTCTTGCAGCAGATCAAACCGAAGCCACGGAATATGTCGCCGAAGAAGAAGCAACCGTTTGGCACGATGGACGTGGGGACGACTGTAAATTCTGGTTGATCTAGATCTAAAGATGTATGTAGATGAGCAGGTACGTGTTTAATGAATCGTTATTAGCCTATATATACCAATTCTCTCGTCAGTAGCGAGGTATTGTAGAGTTGATATTGCATATTGTCAGGAAAGGGGATAACAAAGCGGCAGGTGATGTAATCAGGTAGGATATATTAACCAACTGCATACAATGCTAAGCTGTCAGTTACTGGGTCGGTAGTCCTTCCGGATGATTTGGTCTCCTTTTTCTTCAGCTTTCTTTATGTAGGAACAATCAGTATACGCAGCACTGACGATGAAGCGCCGACGTTATCCCGTGAAGACATCACTTGTTCTGCTGCCAAAGAGCGCAATCAGCTTTTTGCACGTGTTGGCTTACCGGGACCAGCAACGCCAATGCTTCGAGGATTTATAAGGACACCATCATCTTATTGAAGCCACGGTTGCGCATCATTTGAACTTGGATTCGCCAAGCGATTGTCACGTCGCTGATCCGAAAGATTGGCTGTCTGGGAGTATTAATGTTTGCATCCCAGTCTATGTGGATGGCAGAGAACAGAGAACTACTCTGCTGTTTCGCCTGCCACTGCCGTATCGCGTCGGAGAAAGATTCTGTTCAGTAATGCTAGGAGAAAACACTCTGCGAGGCCGTGGCACCTACGTGTGGCTCCAGCATAGCTGCCCCAGTGTCCCTATTCCAGGGCTGTTTGGGTACGGGCTGTCAACCGGTCAGACGGTATGTGCTTTAGCTCCGTTCGACTGGGACCATAGCTAAAAAAAAAGGTGAAGTTTACTGCTTTAAACGACCTGCCTTTCCTTCCCCTCGTGTTTCAACTTTTGCATCGTCGGTTGTTGAAATTCCTGGGATATCTGGTCCCAACTTCCTATGTCCCTCACCGAAATAGACCGGGGTCACTAGGAATGGGGTATCTTCTAATCGAGTACATTGATCGATCCAGGGGGGAACTGCTCTCCGAGTCGTGGGGGAGGGGCGTCGCAATAGTCGACCGCGAGCTTTTTTTCACAGTTTGTCTTCTATAATGCTGGCGTTTGCACGCATTCCTCTACCGAGGATCGGCTCTTTCGATTTGGATGAAAGCGCTTTTTTAGGCTTAAGCAACAAGACTCTCACAGTTGAGATCCGGGAGTTGGGAAATGAAAATATGCCGGTGGATATCCGCGCAACTTAACTTGCTCTACAGTCGACGCCTATGTCAATGACATCCTTGCCTTCCATGAGAGCCCCCCTAGGCATCAAATTAATGCAGCAGACAGCATCCAGGACTGCTTTTTCCCGATGCCTGCTCTGACGGTAATGGGAACTGTTCGGATTTTTCTTTCACCCGGGCCTTCGTCGAGGTCCATTTTCATGAGATCGGTTCTCGCCCAGCAGAGATAATCCACCTTCCATATTGGCTAACAAACCAGTCTGTGGATGGGTTTAGCCTGGGCGACTATGGGAGCGTTCATACGGAGTTTATGAGGGTCTTTGGCCAACAAGAACTCGAGAGTATTTTGACGTGGGAGGAAGAACGACTTCACCCTGTATTGCAGGAAGGATGGGAGAAAGGCACATTCTGGTACTCTCTTGCACTTGATAGCCCGACTGTCCGGCAAAACCAAAAGACAAAGAGAAATATAGTCAACTTTTGCTTGAAGCTTTCGCTGCCTAGTTCCTGGCTGTAGGCATAGTTTAATGGCTTCAATATACTAGGTCTCGGTAATCCGTAGTACTCAGAGCCTTAAGACCAACGAAATAGTTGTGGCATGCAAGGTTAACAATAGCTACTTACTTGCAATAATTAATAAACTTAGTTCTTTTTATATAAAGATACCTCTAATTTTTTCTTCCAGACCAACTTATTAAGTATAATAGGTCTGAGCTTGTGATCTATTTACATATGAATCCCCCTTCCATTCCATAACACCAACACCATCAGATCCAATTTAAGCAAACAACCCCCAATCCACTACCTTCAACCTCACCACCAACTCTCCAATCAACCCCTCCGCCAACTTATTCTCCTCCTCCAGTCCGCGCACGTCTCCCCGCGCATCAAACTCCTCACTCGGCACATTCACAAACACCAACAGATCTGTCTCCTGCTCCTCCAACCTCACCAGTAAGTAATGACAATTCGTCGTCAACGCTGCCTGTCCTTGTGTCTGTCCCTCTCTCTGTTCGCGTCGATGCTGTCCCATTTTAGTCGCCGTCAACGCTACCACGCCTCGATAGGCGCTCGCTTTTGGGATCTCCTGCATCGGGACCTTCTGCGCGGGAACTAACACCTCCAATGTGTCTGATTCATCGCATAGATCATGAAGATGATACATGATGGCTGCTTTGTCGATTGTTTCTGGTAATGAATCTGTCGATAAGGGTTGTGTTCTTGTTGCTGAGAGGGCCTCGTCGCGGTCCACGCGCTGGTTGATCTCTATGATTTGGTTGCTGAGGGTTGTTGCGGAAAGGAAGATTTCTTGGTGGTCGGGGACTTCACGTAATGTGCTGATTATCATTATTATCATTTAGTATATATTTTGTTTTTCATATTTGTTTTTGATTTTTTATCTTGGGAATGAAGAACGTACCTCGCATCAATCCAGCCTTGCGGGATGACGCCTTTAATGGTGGATCCGTAGAATTCATGTGTTATAAATTTAGCCATGATGAGGTCTGATCGGTCTTCAGATAAATGGTGGGTTGCTGTGCTGGGAGGTTGAAGAAGATGGAAGAAATGACGTCCGTTAATTTGATGGTGGGGATAGTTTGGTGGGGTCTAGGCAAGCTACTCATAAATATACTCCGCACTATGCACTGTTAATAAGGTGCAGAAGTGATAGGTTAATTCCTATGTATCACGAGTTACAACCAATTGGTTGGATTCATATGTTTATATAGATAGATAGATAGATAGATATATCAAGTGGAACTACCTATGCCAACAACTCCTCGACATATTCATCCAGAGCAATAACCCGGAATCGCTCGCCCCATTTCGCCCGAAAGTCCCTCTTGCGATATGCATAGCTGGTCAACTGGGAGAAGCTCACCAGTTCCACATTCCACCCACGCTGCAGCGCGCGCTCCACCATCTTCATGAACCCGCCTGAGAATTCGGCTTCCGCCGCATCTCCCGTAGCGAGCACAATGGTCGACGGTTCGTCCGTATCCAAGAGGCTTTCTAGGATCTTTAGGTGCAGAATTTCGTCCACACCCTGCTCGACCCATCCCGGCACGTCGTTCGTTTCTGAACCACTGCCTCTATCGCGAGAGCTAGCCCGAGGATTCTTCCGAAAGCGCACCTGATGGCGAGTTGGCTGTTTCACCTTCTGCACTCGGTCGAGGATATTCGTCTCGTATCCAAGCTTCTCGCCCTCATTGATCGCCGCGAACCGATCGGAGCCTACCAACACCCGTTTGGCCGTGGGTCTCCCACGTTCCAGTATCAATGAAAAATTTTGGAAAGAGAGAGGCACACGCCGAGTTCGCGTCGTCGCCGGTATGTTTCGTGATACTTTCACAGCATCGTGAAACCCAACCATAATCTAGCTCAGGTGAGGGAATGTTAGACGGTTCAGAATGAACGCGGGTAGATCCAATGTCAGACTTACGTTAGACATGTCCACAAAGACATGAATCGGACGGGAGGCTTGTGTCGCCTGGTTATGGTTTGCAGGCCGCCCAAATTGTGCGACCGTCTCTGCATACTCCGGGAAAGACTTCAGGAGTTTTGTTAAAAGGCCAACCCTCCGGTCAGATGCTGACTTGTAGGCAAGTGGTTGAATGCGAGCGGGGCCACAAATAGGCAAGTGCTTGACGCCCTTGGGAGTAAATGTCTTCTCAGATTCGTCGTATGAAGAAGGTGGCGTCTCACAAGGGCGACTGGTAGCCGCGGATACCCCCACCTGTGAAGGGACCAAAGATAGGACGCCTTCCCTCTTTGAAAATGAAGGGTCAAAGATACTGAGGTTTCCATCCGACTCTGTCCCTGAACCACTATCCGGCGAGCTAGACTCGATGACACTTCTATTCTGGTGGGTAATGTGTTTGATCCCGCTGGACCTAACTGTGGATTTTCCAGAGTTGATGACCTCCGAACCTGGTACTGGCTTTGGCGGCGTCCTTAGAGGTTCCCCGCCGACACTTTCGCCGTTCCTACTTTTATTAGAGGGCCGTTTCAAGATCTCAAATTGTGGGGTCCTCTGGGGAGATTGCCCAGCAGCATCGTTCTGGACGTCCTGGTGCTGCCCAACTTCTCGTTGAGCAGAAGAGGGGGCATCGCCCAAAACATCCCAGAGAGAGCTAAAGTCGCCCAATTTTGGGGAGCGACTAGTCTCGTGTCTAGTGTTTGGATGATTCAGGACAATCTTGGATGTAGCTGTTGAGGGAGATGCGTTGTAAGGCTGGAAGTGGCGAGAAGCGTCAGGCTGGTAACCTTCGCCATAAGTGGGCGAGCGAAGTAGGTCAATCACCGGAGTGAAATCCCAGTTCGAAGAAGATGATAGAGCAGACAAGGGCATTGACAAATCGTACAATAGATCACACAGCTGTGAAGTTGGGAACCAAGGGGTGTCCTGTAGTGGGACGTCGGCGGTAAGTAGAACGAAGTTGCAAAGAATATATATATATATAAAACAAAAAGCAGATGGTCAAGTAGTAAAACAAAAAGAAGAGACTACCAATAAGCAAATCAACATGATGGTCGACTAGACCCGACCAGACAAGAGGAATGAAACATTGAATGAGTGAGATGCGTTGGCTGTATGGTATGACTGATATGCAGGAATGGCTCGTCGTGGCGGTGACCAACTACCCTGTTTTGCTGCTTTTCCCCGCCTTCCCTTTGTGGCTTTCAGCTGTTCTCAATGCACTAGTCCATTTGAAGAATAGCGGAATCGGCTTTCGGTAAAACAGATAATACGATAATCGTCGCAGCTAACCATTTATGGCTAGGAACATTATTATCATGGCAACGTCATGGCCCAGACGTGAATAACTTGTTTCTTCGATGGACCGTCAGGGTGACGTTAGTTGTCTAAATTGCATGAACCCTATTCACATGCGTGGGGAAATGACTAAGTAATTCCGAAGTCAAAGGGTATCAATCGGAGAACCATCAACATCTTCAATAAGCAAAGCTATATAAAGCCCTTGCATCTAGCTGTTGAAATTGATCTTTCTCATCATATCAGAAACAATCTGAGATTCACATCTAAACCTCAATTATTCCAATTTACTATCAAATCAATTAATCGACTCAACGTCCTTCATTATGTCTTGACACTGGTCGCAAGGATTTCACCACCCGATGATCCCCATGCTTGAACCGTCCATTGAATATATCATACAGTCTGCAGGGCCCAAGTAAGGAATCGACTCCGCCAAGTCCACCTAGGGTAAGATTAAGGAGGGTATTACCGACACCACCGACCGTATCGCCCATGGTGTGCAGTCCGATGAGTGCAAGTCCGCTACTCAGGATGCCGCGGATAAGGCTCAGCGCGTGAGCGACAGCAACGACTCTTCTATGTTTCAGGCACTAACAATTACTACAGCCTGAACAAGATCAAGAACGCCACCGGTCTAGGTGGTAGTGGCCAGTGAAGTGTAATAACGATGTTGTAATTTGGGATCTCGGATGCGTTTGTCATGGGCACATGAGAGTCACAGTATCGATATGTTCTTTCCTGTGTATCTAATTACGATTGATAGTATTCATAATGAGATATTGATAGTCCCTGAAACATGTTATCTTCCATTATCCCCTCACCTCTTATCCACTAGATTTTCAAACATCGAGTCGCGCCGCTGGGTGAGCTTGTCAAGCTCTTGCTCCAATTCCTTGTACTTTGCCCTCGCCCCCGGGATGTCTTTAGGAAGATCATGGAACATGTGGACTCTGTTTTCCAATGCCTGAACTGTTTCCATGAACCTCGTGACATCTGCCTCTTCAGCTTCTAACTCATCCAACGTAGGCCCCTTGTGTTTAGTCCTCTCCAAAGAGGCGATCCGGTCGTGGTATTCGCCGACCTTTGCGGTCAGCGTTTTCGTCCCCCTAGACCACTCCGCCGTGAGCGCCGGGAGATCAGCGGCTATCTCGTATGCTTTGTCAGAGTTCAGCTCCTCGAGATGGTTTTGTAGGGTTGCAAGCTCTCTCTCCAAGTAATTATGTATCGTTTCTACCTTGAACATCTGTTGCTGAACCCCGAACTCCTCCTTGGTCAGCTCGATAATCGATTGGCCTAGGTCTGTAGTCTCAGTGCCTAGGGCCCCTAGAACGGCGGTTGTTTCCGCCAAGTCATCCAGATCTTGTGCTCCTTTCCCATCAAGACATAGCTCTACCTCGTCCAGGATTTCGCGCTTCTGTTTATCTTCGGTACCTTCTCGGCGCTTATACCCCTGAACTCCTTGTTCGCGTGCATGATGGATCAACGTCGCCTCTTCGTCGGCTGCATCGTTGGCTGCAGCTAATGCCAGTAAGGTCCGTAGGGTGTCTTCATTTCGTTCAAAATTTGGGACTGTATTGGGGCCATATTGGCGACTCAGCCAGGAGTTCACATAGGCCCAGTCCTTCGCCTGGATGGCGGCCTGACGTGCCTTTGTGGGAGAGACGAGCGGGCTCTCCATTAATACCCATCAATAGAACAAATGGGCGAGTTGCAAAGACAGTTTTATGGATGCAGTTAGCACGATGGCTCTCGATCGACGTGCGTTGACGTCGTCTGATTATTATAGTAGTTAGCGTTGGTCGCTGAAAACAAACGCCGGGCAGGAGAATATCCGACTTCCTTTCCGCCTCAACTCCACGCCGCTTTTATTGGACCCCTTGTCGCATCCTCCAGAATCAATTCAGCCACCGACACTCCATGGCGAGCTATTTCCCCCCCGGAGCTGTCGCCAGCCATGCGTCTACTCGGACGTCTTCTCCAGCCGGTTCGCCACTCTTGCCGCCCAATCAACGATCCAATCCCTTGTCCAATCGTCTGACAAGTGTACTTTCTGCTTCGTATGCGGACTCCGACATACGCGATGCACTGGAGACTCTCAGTCTTCGAGGCGTACACAATACTGCAGAGGTTCGACGACAGTTGCGCCTGGATGTGCAGAAGGAGGTGGTCGATAGCAATGCAGAGATCGTGCGGGATTTTGGGAAGGTCGCCGAGGTAAGAAGTGTCGGGATAAACGATGGGAGAATTCCAATGGGGATACATGCTAACCCTTGCTCACTGGGTAGCAATTGAAACGAATTGGGACCGTAATCTCGAGTTTGAACCAGACATGCGAGGAAATGCGCAAACACATCGTGTTAGCGAGACAGGACACCACGCCTGTTCTGGAGGAAGCGTGCGTGTTGATGAGCCAAAAGAAGGACGTAGAGACAAAACAGCAACTGCTCGATGTGTTTAAAAAACACTTTGTCATATCAGAGGAGGAGCTGCTGATCCTGTCGTCGGTAGAGGAGCCCGTCAACGACCATTTCTTCGATGTGCTCGAGAGGGTGAAGCAGGTACACCGTGATTGTGAGGTTCTGCTAGGGGGAGAAAACCAGAGACTCGGCCTGGAGCTCATGGAGAAGAGCTCAAGGAATCTCAACTCGGCGTATCAGAAGCTCTATAAGTGGATCCAGAAGGAGTTCGAGTCTCTGAACCTCGAAGACCCCCGGATCAGTAGCTCAATCCGACGGGCCTTACGGGTGCTGGCAGAGAGACCTAGCTTGTTCCACAGTTGTTTGGATTTCTTCGCAGAAGCGCGCGACTACGTCCTGTCCGATGCTTTTCACTATGCGCTTACTGATGCCGTCTCCGGTACTGGTGGTGATTGCAATGTGAAACCTATCGAGTTCTCTGCACACGATCCCTTGAGGTACATCGGCGACATGCTTGCCTGGGTGCACTCCACAACGGTATCGGAGCGGGAAGCCCTGGAAGCCCTTTTTGTGGCTGATGGTGAAGAGCTAGCTAGGGGAATTCAGGCTGGACTGAGCAGTGAACCATGGTCCCGCATCGATGAAGACAAAGAAGTCTCTTTCGATGGACACAAAGCCCTCAGTGACCTTGTCAACCGCGACCTGATCGGGGTCTCACGGTCCTTGCGGCAGCGTGTTGAGCTGGTCATCCAAGGCCATGACGACCCAGTTACGTGTTACAAAGTCGTGAATTTATTATCCTTCTACCGGACGACATTTTCCAAACTGCTAGGACCTAGCTCCAATCTGACAGAATTGCTCGAGACACTGGAAAATTTTACGCTCGGCCATTTCGAACGTCTCATGCAGGACGGAGTGAACCAGCTCACCACCGACCATGCCGCCCTGACGCCCTCTGACGACCTGTCTACTCCGCAGTTCCTCCTGGACGCGTTTGAAGTTCTCACCTCCCTCATGAAAACTCACGAAGCCTCGTTCGGCGGCGGGGGTACCGAGTCCCCCTCTCCAGAGGGTAACGGGTTTACACCTGTGCTCCGCGCAGCGCTCGACCCTTTCCTAGAACTGGCCAAACAATCTGCGACCGAATTGCACGATCCCACCAGTCACGCAATCTATCTAACCAATATCCATCTTTCTGCGCGCTCCACCGTCTCCGCATATTCCTCTGCCAGCAGCACGCATCTAACACCTATTTCTACTGCACTCTCAACTCTGCGAATGGACCTCCTCGAGATCCAACACCGGTACCTCCTCGACGTCTCCGGCCTCCAAGTGCTGTTGAAAGCCCTCGAACCGTTCTCCCCACTATCGTCATCGACACGCATTCCATCCGAGGCCAAGAGCGCGCAACCCCAATCACCATCCCCATCCGACGACATGCAGCAACTGGAGCAGCACCCTCCTAACATCGCCGATATTGTCAACCTGCCTGCCTTCCAACCAGAAGCTCTCGTGGCTATCAGCCAGCAGCTGGACGATTTTCTACCGTCTGCGCTGATGGACGCCACCGATAATCTGAAATACGTGCGCAGTGCTACCTTCGTGAAGAGCGTTACCGAGGAGGCGGTCGAGGCGTTCTGTCGGGACTTCGAGTTCGTGGAGGGCATGATCATCGGGGCGGATGAGGCTTGCGGCAATATTGATATTGCCCGAGTTGGGAAGGGCGACGAATCCGGTGAGAGTGAAGGAGAAAGCGAGGTCAAGTGCAGAAAGGATCCGGAGGACAAAGATAAAGACTGGGGATTGAGAAGACTCTTTCCTCGCACTACTGGGGAGATCCGTGTATTGCTGAGCTGAGCTTGGAGGGTTTCCAAAAAAAAAAAGAAAAGAAAACAAAAGAAAACAAAAGAAAATCTCAAGCCTGGTAGTAGAATATTGCAGTTTGTTTCTGTACATAGGGTTCTATTTATTTACCCCAGTCATGTTATCACAATCAATCGCTATATACATCCATCCAGTACATGAAAACAACGAATTTAAGCCTGTCTGATCATGATCCCATACGGATCACGATCCCGCTTGCTAACATCAACGAAGACTTCTGCATCACCGTATGCCATCTCCAACGCTTCCACGACACCATCATTATCGTTCGGGGTCTCTCCTAGAGTCCTCAACCCCTCCGACCGGACCACCTCCCACTCCTTTTTCAGGGCGTCGGCCAGCTTCTCCCGCATCACCGCATGCAGATAGCCTCGCTCGGTGTTGGAATGCGCAAGCGCTACCACCACGGATCCCTGCTCAATGGCCGCCAACGCTTCATGATGACTTAGCTCACCGGTGAACAGGAGATCTGGAATCCCGCCGGGAGCCTTCAACAAGACACTCGACCCAGACCCGGGACAGACTCCCACAGTACGAATCTTCATGGTCTCCACCGAGGCTAACTGCGGGATAGCAATGGGAATGCCGCCGGGGTAACCGACTCCCTTTCCGATCCGATCCACAATGGAAGTGAGAAACTGCGGGGTATCAAATGTGACTAGTCGACCCATCCCGGCCGACTCCATACCCTCGGGGACTGGGGCCGGAGAAGGATGGATGGTTGTTCGGACGTGGGGCTGGGAGGAGACAGGAGAGACCGTGCCAGGTTGAGGATATGTGGGTTGGGAGTACGTGGCTGACGATGAAGACTTCGGAATGGAAGCAGCTGAGTCGGTGGATGGAGTGATTGCTCCCGTGACGATGTCGCAGAGCCAGTCGGCCATTCCTCCGGGAGTAGCATCCACAGAGGTGTGTGGCGAGTAAACGCTAATGCCTGCTTGGGCCAGTCGGAGGAGGGACTGCTGTTGGGAATCGTTCAGGGTGAGGGACTTTAATCCGCGGAAGATGATCGGGTCTGGAAGTTGGGACAGTCTTGAGTAAGCTGGGGCTCATGGATTGTGGGTGTATGGGGGAAGCAGGTGCTGCGTACGATAGGCGACTACCACCGAGTCCTTGCGCGCGATAGCTTCGTCAGCCACTGCCTTGGTCAGGTCAATGGCGAGAAGAACGGAATTCTTCTGTCTCCGTCCATGATTGTAGGGGGCTTCCAGAAGCACTGAGAGAGAGAGAGGTCAGATCTCACGTAGCGGGGTATATAGGAATGTAGCCGATTAAGACGCTTACTTACAGCCCGTGTTGTCAAAGCTCTTCTCCGCCAATGACTCTGGGTAGCTAACTGAAGAATCAGTATGGAATCCATCACACTGGCGTATATAAAAGAAAGCAACTGAAGGAGATGAGGTGGACATACAGCTTCCGCATGGAGCTCACCACAGCCCGTGTAAACGGAGAGGAAGTGGGGGAGAAAGATACAGCCATTGTTGAGTATAGACGGGGTATATGATGGTAAAAGGGTTTCATGAAAGATCTAAGGCAGATTGATTCTGTCTGTTGGATATAACCGGGCCAGACGTCGAGGTTGAAGCACTGTCTATCTACTTCGAAAAGAATGAAGCTGAAGAAGCTGACGCCACACTTCACCAGCCACACAGCAGGTGACCAAATCATCCACCGTTGTTCTTTACCATACCGTAAAATGGGTTTCCGATGATGAATAATACCCAATATGAGGTTCACTATTCCTAATTCAACCCTGACCACCAGCAACAGATCTTTTTACACCACACACAGCTCTAGAGGTTACTATTTCTATCCTCTAATCTAATCAAAGGCCCTCTCTGTTATCGCCTCCTGCGCCTTACCCCACCTGTGCCTAACCCCCTCCTCAACTACGCTTGATGTACTCCCGCACCACCACCTTATTGAGCAGAAGCTGCCGGTATCTTCTCCGCACTCCCATCCACCTGAAGTCGCCGTTTTCCATCTCCGCGCGCTCCTTCGCAGCCGTAAACGCAGCCATGGCGGATGCCACCTCGGGGGTTACTGCTGATTCACTGAAGAGCAAATTGATCGAACAGTTGCAGGCACAGCACGTTGAGATTGAGGATCTATCGGGTATGGAGAACCATGTTTGATTCTGATTTCCCTCGGGTTATCTATGGCATTTACATTGACACTCATTGTCCTGGACAGGTGGTTGTGGACAGGCATTCCAGGCGATTATCGTTTCGCCGCAATTCGAGAAGAAGACCATGCTCGCCCGCCATCGTTTAGTTAACGCTGCCTTGAAGACGGAAATTGCTGCCATCCACGCGTGGACGCCAAAATGCTATACCCCTGAGCAGTGGCAGGCGCTGCAGCAGGGAAGTGCCTAGTTCTAGGTGGATGTTGAGTGGGGAGGCGAATAAATAGTCTTGTGTTTTTCTATACTTCGGCTTGCAGAAAATTCAGATTTGGTTATATCCTAGGTATATGCGTGCTGTTCGGTGGCATGCTCTGGCGTTGGAAGGTTACTTGATATACATTGCCTTGCGCATCCAACCATGGGGTTGACTTATGTTAGGTTATGGTTGGTTGAATAGAAATATAACATTTCTTGTTATACATGGATGTATTATAAGTGCACATTTTAGATAGTTCCGTTAGCCCAGCACCTTCTCCGCCGCGGAAACTGTAATTCGATGTTAGTGGAACCTCATGTCCGTTTCATCCGAGCAAGTTCATACCATTGAGACCGGTGTTGTCAGGTTCAACAAAAGCCTCCTTGACTTTTCCATTCTCTACGACTAGAGCATAACGCTTACTGCGCTTGTTTCCGAAGAGCGAAGTACTATCAAAGATCACATCGAGCGCCTCAGAGAACTTGCCGGCGGGGTCACCCAGGAAGCGGATCTACGAGATCATATCAGTACGCAATGATCACCTCCGTATTCTTAAAGGAAGGGGCACGAATACATACACCACTCTTGCCCGACGGATCCAACGAGGCACCCCAAGCCTTAGTTCTAATAATATAGTCAGCTCATTCGAGCGAACTAGAAGACAACGAAGACGACGGCTAATTGCTACTTACACAAATGGGTCATTGACTGCAACCACGAAAACCTGGCCGGCTCCCTTGAGCTTTGGGTGATTGATATATCCCGGGACATGGCTGGCAGAGCACGCGGGACCTAGTGGTTACGGATTAATCATCAGCCAGTTCGTTTCTCTTTTTCTTTCCATCGATGTAGTGGCCATGCAATTGTCGAATCTCTCGGATGCAAAAAATTTGCAGGTACGGATTGAAAAACGCACTGAAAGCAGCCGGAACCCCGACGATGACACCCTTTCCCTTGAGCTCCTTGGCTAGATTGACCTTGTTCCCAGGAGAGTCCTCGACCAGCACATCGAGATCGGGGATCGAATCTCCTTTCTGAACGAAAGCTGGCGCAGTGTTGTGGAATAGCGCCCTCCGCGGCAAGGTGCGAGGGACGCTAGTAAGACGACGAGCGGCGAACATGGTGTGAGGGTGAAGAATTCCGACGGGGTGACTGGAAAACTGGTCGATAAAATACTAAGGATCCAATGGACTTGAAAGCTGGGTTTTAATATTGAAGGCGACTAGAACTTAGCAGTTGAGGTAGAGGTACCAGGTAGGATGGCGATCACTTGGGTGGATTATTGGTTGGTAGGGAGACGAGAGGACACTTCGGAGGGTTATTTCGTCATCGTCACTGTCTCCGCTTTCTCCGCTGCAACGCGCACGTCAGTTTGCAGAATGTGAGCCACCGTTGGAGTCGAAGGGAACGCACAAGCCATGAAGAGAATGTCACACCAAGATAAGTTGTTCTCTCCAGTCCTTTCTTTGTTTTTCTCCTTTTCTTGATATGGCGCAAAGGATCATTGCATTGTCCTCCATATTGTGGTAGTATTGTTCATTAATCCAAGGTAGCGAGTGTGTACACCATTATATGTCTAGCAAGAACCTTAACATATAATACCAGCTACTGGCTACTGTGTAATGTCTAAAGTTAAGGATGTTCCTGTGTTGTACCTAGGTTGGGGTTGTCTACCATGGGACTAAGTAGATCATCAGATCGTCATTACTCGAGCCATGAACCTTTTTGCCCGTTGCCACGACCGTTTTGACTTACCCAAGGGTCACCGATCAGAAAAAAAGGTAATAAATCGGAAGAATACATACCAGCAGCATTCGGCATATGTACCGGGGGAAGGGAAGAGAAAGGATGGACAAAGCGATCCAATTAGCTTGATCCACCAAACTCGAGTACGAGCCTAAGAGGAAATACGTCATGAGAATTAATTACTCCATACATATTTTGTACAGTACTTAATAATAATAACCCCTGTCATTAATACAAGTGTCATCATTCAACCCATGCCCTATGCCAATATATAGGGCGATCACCGGATGTGGCGCATGGATTTTCTCCCTACTCGACTGGATCTTACCTTTGAAACCATACAGTAAAAATAAAAGAAATAATTTTAAACAAAAGCCCCCTCAAAACACCTTTTTAGGAGGCGTTATACCACAGTGTCTCGTCTGCATACAAGTAGTGCCACCCTCGGATTGCACTAGGCTGCAGGTAGTTTTCTGTGAGGGATTGGCAGTTTACATTAGTAACGCAATTAGTAGTGTCCGGGTCTCTGCCAAGTATCCTCAATGGACTATACCTAGGGCCAAGTACTACCTAAGGAGGTACTTACTCCGTAAGTCGTGCTTGGTACAGACCTGCAATACAATACCTAGCATGATGGATGACTGAAGGGAGAGAGTTCCATTCATCCATACTGAACCAATTCTATAGAACCAATAGCAAAGAGGGGGGGACTGGAAAAAAGCTTTGACACGGCTACAATCCCCAAGTGCATCCATCCATCTTGTCCTGTCCTGCTAATACTAATTACTCCGTACCAAGAGAGGGAAGGAGGTGGTCGGATAGCCCCTCCTCCCACCAGAAACAGCCTATCTCCATCGCTTGTCTTCCCCCTTTACCTTCATCCTCTAGGTTTTCTTATTTCGCATCTGCATTGTTGAACGCACTGACGGCCTTTCTTTCCCTCCTCCCCACCTCCCATTCCCAAGGAGTGTCTCTCCTCTCAGTCTCAGCAATTCATTTCCCCCGAGGTCTATCCCACTGGGTCGTTCAATCTCCTCCTGCCTCCTACATCGTTCTCCTTACGTAGGGGGAAGTAAACCGATTAGTGTCAGTCAACGAAGTCGCGAGGAGATAAAAGCAAAGACCAAAGCCAAAGCACCCCGGATTTCGAAGACTTCAACAAAAAGGAAACACTGCTAGTAGATACTGTACTAAGATAAATCGAAGAAACTGTTGGTGGCTGGACCCAGTGGAAGAGACCCGCGGAACAGTCAGCACCAACAGCCCACCGTTCTGACCTTCAGCGTCCCACTCCGGACTGTACCTAACTAATACCTAGCGATCAGCCCTTCTCCCAAGTCCGTCGTTCTTTCTTCCTGATCTATTTCCTAGGACGGACGTGGACCAACCTATTCTTGTTGCGAACAAAGAGACTGACTTGTAACTAACTGGCTTTACTGGTTAGTTAAACTCCCACTGTGTCGTCGTACAGTCACTATTCCTCTTTTTTTTGACCCTCCCCTCCTCCCTCTTCTTAATTCATTCCCACTTTTAGGGCCGGTCACCCATCTCTCTTTTTTTTATTCATTATTAGTGATTATTATTATTATTATTATTATTTTACTATTATTTTTATTATTTTTATTTTTCTTTCCATCTCATTTTCTTTCGTTACCTACCACCATTTCTTCTTTTTTTCCCTTTTCTTCTCTTCATCATTTTCTTTCTTTGTGTTTCTATATACTTATCTTTATCTTTATTTTATTCTATTCTATTATTTTGTATTCCCTCTCCTTCCTCTTCCCCGCCGATCACTCGATTCCCTTGAACTCTGATCTCCCATCCTCTGCCGGGATTCTCGAAGTTCTGCGACGTGAGCCTGTTCTTCTTCGATCGGTCGCGACCCATCTAGCCCACGATGGAGGGTGGCCAGGCCTCGACCAACACCACCCCCGCAGGCAACTCCAGCGATTTTGTACGTGTGGCCTCGATGAATGCCGTTGGGACTAGAATGATGATCGATCATCCTCCATACTGATGATTGTCATTATGCTACTTTCTATTCGGATGCTAACACGATATCTAGGTGCGAAAGCTCTACAAGTGAGCCCATCCCCCCTCTTCCGATTTGTTTTTTTTTTTTACGCCCAGCAATCGCCCCGGCCTGTTTCTTTTCCGTCGCTTGATTAATTGGAAGATGTCGCACATCATCTGGACCCTCGATAGCTAACCGATTTTAATTCAAGAATGCTGGAAGACCCCTCATATTCGGAGATTGTGCGTTGGGGGGATGAAGGTGACAGTTTTGTGGTCTTGGAGGTAATCCGCCACCTTGGAATCCGCCATCGCCCCAGCTAAACCGGTCGCAGTGCGAAAAATTCACCAAGACCATCCTTCCCAAACACTTCAAACACAGCAATTTCGCCAGTTTCGTGCGACAGCTGAACAAGTACGATTTCCACAAAGTGAGGCAAAATAATGAGGAGAATGGGCAGTCGCCATACGGCCAGAATGTAAGGCTGCGGTGTTTACGGACAATGAATGCACCTCGATTGACTAGGACTCTAGGCATGGGAGTTCAAGCATCCCGAATTCCGGGCCAACAGCAAGGATTCGCTCGACAATATTCGACGAAAGGCGCCAGCCCCCCGTAAACAGGCCCAGAACAATGAGGACTCGGTCCCCACGCAGCAGATCGATCTTTTGAACCAGCAAATCGTGGCACAGCAGCAACAGATCCAACACCTTTCCGACCGATATGCGCAGTTGACGGTCGACCACCAGCTTATGCTACAGGAGGTCATGAGAGTCCAGAAGACAGTTCTCAATCACGAACATGTAATTCACCAGGTCATGAATTATCTCCTGTCGGTGGACGCCCGCCAAAGGCGCGACAGCAAAGCGGGAGCGCCTTTCCAGAGCCAGGGCCAGGGCGGCTCGACCGTGAGCCCTTCCCAGGTGGCGTCAATGGATGATGAGCCCTCGTCTCCCTTGCAGCAAGCCTCCAAGCTTTTGAACGACATGAATGCCGAAATTCAATTCAGTCTCGGCAGCCTCGACTCCGTGACCACCGATCCCTCCAAGACGGCCCCCGTCGCGTCCACTCCTTCCCTGGAAACCGCGCCCCGGAATGGCGTGGCGCGCCCACCCACCGCGGCGGCCGCAAACCCGGCGCTGGTCTATCCCAAGATGAACGGGGAAATCGAACCTGTGGTGTATCCCGTTGGCGCAACAAACGGAATCGATCCTATGTACAGCGAGCATGTGAATAACGTCCCGTATCCTATGCCTCCAAAACAGGAGATCGACGAGAGCCGAAAACAGTTCCCCGACAACCGGAAAAAGAGTACGAATGTCGACCCCGGTTGGATGCGCAGCCCGCATATTTTACTTGTGGAGGACGACGCCACCTGTCGCCAAATTGGCGGAAAGTTCCTTTATTCCTTCTCCTGTGTCATTGATACCGCGGTAAGTTTCGTTCGCGCGGGGAGTCCGGCCAATTGGGCCCTAATTAACAGCGTCACAGTTCGATGGGCTCGAGGCTGTAAACAAGATCCAAGACGGCTCCAAATATGATCTTATATTGATGGATATCATCATGCCGAACTTGGACGGTGTTTCTGCGTGCCATTTGATTCGGCAGTTTGACCGAACACCGATTATCGCTATGACTTCGAACATTCGAAGTGATGATATTCAGCTTTATTTCCAGCATGGTACTGATCTCTGACATCGGGCCCAGAATTATGATTGCTTGACTGACGAAAAATCAGGAATGGATGATGTGCTTCCGAAACCTTTTACACGGAAGAGTCTTCTCGACATGTTAGAAAAACACTTGGTTCATCTGAAAAATATGTCCCAGGGCATCGAAGCTTCGCAGGCTACACCAGCAGCGGTCACCATGGCCACTCAAAGTTCAGCTGGGCAATCAGTCAAGGAGGACAGCTCCCCCGGCCAATCGCCCGCAGCATCGATGAACAACTGGCAGTCTCCAGGCCAGTTCCAAGGCATGGCTGCAGTTCATCCTAATATGCAGCCAGTTCAAGGCCAGTATGTGCCTCCTACCCCGACTGCTGCCGCGTATGCAGTGGATCAAAATGGGGTGCAATACCCGACAGCAGCGCCTGTAGCAATCCCTGCGGCAGCTGCGGCACGACCACAGCCCCGACGGCCAGTTTCGGATATGTCCAGCACAGCCGAAAACCCCAATGTTGCCAAGCGACCACGGGTTTTTGCACATCAACAAACCCAGCCGATGGTAAATCCCTTGCAGGCTACGCGAACGGGCTAAACACGCATATCTATTCATCCTGTATATTTTCCACGTCCTTCAGATCAACTGTCCGATATTCACCTGGTCTTCCCCTCCACTCGTTTCCGCCACACTGTAACCTCACCACCATCCTGTCCTTCTCAAGTGATGAATTCCATATATCCTTAATGAAGTCGAATCGTATGATACTATATTGTTTTCTCATGGGGTGGTTCTTCGACAGATTTTGGCGTTTGCGGAGGGTCACCGGCTGCCTACTTGCGGTACTTTTCTTTACTGTGTTTGTCTGTATTTTGCGAATACTCCCTTTGTCAGGTTGCTCTGTCGGGTCATATTTACTACATGCGATGATTGTATTAAAAATGATGGGTATAGTTATGGCAAGGGACACATCTAGAGTGTTTACACGAACCCGACAAATTATGGGCTCGATTCTGATTTTCACCCGTTCTTTTTTCTTTAATTTTTTTTTATCTTCTACCTTCCTCGCAATTGTCGCAATTCCAAAATTTCAAGCATGTCCACCGCTTCATGTTGATTAACTGGTCAAATTCATGGCTCGCAAGAGACTGTACAAATGCAAACCAATCTACCTTGAATTGAATCCGGACCACACAGTCAGATCAATGCAGAGCCCTTAACTTCAGTCAATCGACTATATCTACCTATTGAGGATGGACATGATGGGAGATGGACGGCATATCGGGGAGCAGATTTCAATCGCTTCGATCACCCACCCTCCCGCTATACTTTATTTCCTACGTTCAAAGGGCAGTTAGCCTGTTAGATCATCGTAGCACACGTTCTAGACCGCGGGTCACTGGACAAGGGATATCACTCCAAAGTCCAGGAGGGCCCAGGCTCCATGATCGTGTTCTGGACTTTTGGGGGCTGGGGCTTTCCAGGTGTGGCTCGCATAATGGTCACGTGTGTCACGTGTGTGATTCGTGGCGCAGAACTCAAACAGCGCAAACAGCGCAAACAGGTAAAATCTCCCACCGAAAGTGGGATGTATGACTCCGTTGACTGGGTGAGCTTGGCGGAGTTTTCCTAAGAGTCGAATTTCCTAGGAGGAGCTTCTGCACGGTCGTCTATGCGCCAGCTCTCCTATATTCCTGCTGGCAAACCGCGTTGTCTGTCTCCAGATCGCCTCTTATAAGTGAAGTGGAGGTCGCAGAGTTTCACCGATGTGAGTCGCAACTGTGCGGGTGCTTCTTTGGTTCTGTGCAATGTACGCTAACCCGTGCGTTCCTTTTTTTTTTTTTTTATTTCTTTTAGCCAATGGGTCCGAAGCAAAAAGGAGGTAACTCGTCAAAACCAAGGGGGAGTGCAGCGGAAGAGGTGGAGGAGACCCTGCAGGCTGTTGTACGTCTATCTTTTTCTTTTCAGATTGGCTATCATGAAAATCGCCGGTAGCTGATGCGCTGTGCTTTTCAGGTACTTGCAGATACGTTTGAGACCAAGTTCGAACCGTTCATCCTGGACAAACCTCGGGTATGTATTGTGATGAAACAATCATATTGGGAAGCGGTAAATGGGAGGTTGACACAGAATGTTGTGGACTAATGCACCGCACGCAACAGTGCCTTTTACCATTGGCGAATACTCCGTTGATCGAATATACCCTCGAGTTTCTTGCCAACGCGGGCGTTGAGGATGTCTTTCTATACGGCGGTGCCCATTCCGACAAGCTAGAGAAATACATCAAGTATGTGGACTTTGCTTGACATCCTGTATTAATGGTGATCGGTATTCGTGGGGTTAACATGGAATATTACAGTGCGTCAAAATGGAGATCGCCCTCATCGCCTTTCAAGCAATTGGCCTTTCTGAAGTCTACCTCTACGTCTGTCGGAGACGTCATGCGTGATCTCGACGGGAAGCATCTCATCACCGGCGATTTCATCGTTGTGAGCGGTGATGTGATTAGCAATTTGCCAATTGAGGGCGCTTTGGCCAAGCATCGTGCTCGTCGCGAGGCAGATAAGAATGCTATCATGACCATGATCCTGCGGGAAGCCGGCCGGAACCATAGGACGAAGTCCTCCTCGGTGTCGCCTGTGTTCGTTGTCGATCCCACTAAAGACCGCTGTCTGCACTACGAGGAGATCGATCAATATGCGCCTGAGTCCTCTCGCTTGAATATTGACACGGACATTATCTTGTCGCACCAGGAGCTTGATATCCGCCAGGACCTGATCGACTGCAACATTGACATTTGCACTCCTGATGTGCTGAGCTTGTGGTCTGATAGCTTCGACTACCAAGCCCCGCGGAAGCAGTTCTTATTCGGTGTTCTGAAAGATTACGAGCTAAACGGGAAGACGATCCACACACATATCATCAAGGACTACTACGCAGCAAGGGTGAGGAATTTGAAGGCTTACGATGCTGTCAGCAAGGATGTTATCTCACGATGGACATACCCCCTGTGTCCTGACACCAACTTGCTCCCTGGACACAGCTTCGATCTTCGAAAGGGGTATCTGTATCAAGAGCGAGGTGTAACATTGGCTCGCTCGTGTGTCATCGGCCGACGAACGGTCATAGGACAGGGCACAAGCATCGGAGATAAGACAACCATCAAGGACACAGTCCTAGGAAGGAATTGTAAGGTGGGCAAAAATGTCACCTTGGACGGTGCCTACATTTGGGACGGGGCTATCATAGGAGATGGAACGACTGTCCACCGGGCCATTATTGCGGACAACGTTGTCATAGGAAATAAGTGCACGGTCGAGTCTGGCGCCCTTCTCTCATTTGGGGTGATAATCGCCGACGGAATGACAATCAGCGAAGGAAAACGCATCACGAGAGCTGCGCGGGAGGAAGATGGGGTTATGCCAGCCAGCGAACCAGCAGTGGTCGGCAAAGGCGGAGAAGGCTATGAATACGTTCCGTATGAAGACGAGGATGAAGATGATACTGAGAGCAATGCTTCGTCTGGTTTAGGTGAGCTTTGCCTCCTAAGGTCCCTCTACTTGTTTAGCAGCGCTAACCTAAATCATAGTTTACAACATGGCACATCTTTCTCTTTCTACAGAATCGATCTCAACCCTATCTTCCGATGTATCGGACTTTGGCGGATCTCGTTCAGGAAGCTTCAATGACTCTGACTCTGACGATGAGCGCGAAGACCATTTCGTCCATGACGCAGCTGTCAGTGTGTACGACAGCTTGCGGGATGGCGTGACCTCAGACGTGGTGCAACTTGAGCTGGTCAGTCTGCGAATGACGGCCAACGCCTCGGACCATCAAGTGCGACGCGCCGTAGTGTCGGCCTTTATGAAACGGATCCAGCAGCTGATGGACGACGGCAAAGGAGCCGGAGAGGCAGTCCGGGACATTTTTGGCACATATCGGGAAATCATAGAACGGGCATTATTTGACCGCGACAGAGAGGCCAAACCCGACCAAGTGGATCTCCTGCTTCTCCTGCAACAGGACCTGGCGGGCCGGCCGCGAGGCGAGACGGTCCTTCTGTTCACTGCCAAGGAACTATACGACCTTGAGATCGTGGAGGAGGAAGCATACGAACAGTGGTGGAACGATGAGCGATCCAGCAGCAACGAGGAGTTGAAAACAGTGCGTAGCCAAACTCAACAGTTTGTTGATTGGCTCGCCAATGCTGAAGAGGAGGAAAGCAGTGAGGAAGAGTCGGATGAGGAGTAATTATGGCCTGTCAGGATATAGAATAGAAGCTATTCATAGCTAGAATAGATCAGTCCTGTTCTGGTTACTTTTTCGATTTCATTACACCTTGACTTTTATAGGCAAATATTGAACTCATACACAGTATTCTAAGGCAAGATGGCCGAGCGGTCTAAGGCGCTAGGGTCAGGCTATCTGATCTCAAATATCCTCATAAGGAATATTCCTAGTCTCGAAAGGGGCGTGGGTTCGAATCCCACTCTTGTCATTTCTTTGTATTAGGGGTTATTTATCCCCCCACTATTCAATGAGCTTTCTTTTTCTTTCTCTCATTTCTATTTTGCTACTCTCAGTAACTTGTATTACTCTGGTTTACATTTGCTTATTCCATTGTTAGCGTCTTAACTAGGCCACAGGTGCAGCAGCTATCCTGTTTGATGCATTGTTTATATATTTCTAGGTCTGTTACATGTACAGCTGCTGGAAAGGTGTGGATAATCAGTCATGTGCTCTATACTGAATAGAGATAACAGAGATAATATGTATGTAGAATACAGGACCCGTTACTCCATACTCGGGTATGTAGTTGTTCAATCTGGCAGTTACTATCAGGTAGCATAGTTTTTCACCCAGTACTATATCTAACCTGGAATAGTGGTTATCTGTCCACTTGATGTGTCTAGTAACCTGTGATCTAGTAATATGTGCTACCTAGTACATAGCCAGGAGTATATTGTGTTAATATGTGAGCTGTATAGATATCAGTGCATGTATGTTATATGCGCTACTAGATTCCAGGTATTCAGGGATGGGAGTATATGTCATTTTACTCCAGTAAATATTATAGATGATAAGTACTCCATACAATATAGCAAAATTAAGTCAACTTCCAGTCAGTGATATCTAGAATAGTATTGGCAACATAAGCTTGAGCAAGGGACTAACTACTCAAGAGCTACAGGCCTATCAATCGTTAGAGTCTTTAAATGGATGTGTTTGCAAACTGGACCCTCCTCGGCTGTATTTTGACAAGCCACCACTAACAATTATCCCAGTCTGGAAAGTATTACATCCACATAAAGAAGAGAACCTCTATAATTGTATGGTTATAATTATAGTATATACACTATTAGCGCCCATACTCTTAGTCTATGCTTCTAGTGTCATACATAAATGGAAGCCTGATGCAAAGGCTTGGTTTCTATGCGCTAGCATAGGATAACCCATTTTGCCAAAACGGTGTGAAGACGACCGATTCTTCAATTGGTAGCCTCCAGTGCCCTACATAGCAGCGAAGGCCTTAGCCTGAACAATATTCTGAGTTTAACACATGATACTAGAGTACATTTGGTCTATATACCAGTTTAGTTGCTATGGACAGGGTAACTGGACACGGAAAGAGAAAGGAAAGAACCGAATAAGGTGGAAATGAAACAAGGAAAGAGGAGAAATTCGTAGCTTGGTCATTGTAGAGATGTTGAATCAGATACAATAGCTTGGTGTGGATGGCGATCCTGATAACTCTTGATGATTGTGATATATTATTAACTATGGAGTACATACAAGCGGATGGTTGTGGAATGGCCTTTAACAAACAAGCTTACGTGTATAGGGTACTAATATAGAAACTAATGGTTATTATAATTAGAAAAACATATCTTATGTAATTCTATAATAACACGCAAGTATGGCGTTGCTTTGATATTTATAAAATTTACGAAGGTTCTCTAATCTATTTTTTTGTTTGAAACAAAACTTCTAATCATGGCAAGATGGCCGAGCGGTCTAAGGCGCTAGGGTCAGGCTATCTGATCTCAAATATCCTCGTCAGGAATATTCCTAGTCTCGAAAGGGGCGTGGGTTCGAATCCCACTCTTGTCATATATTTATTTTTTTTCCGTCCATTTGGGATATTTTGGCTTCATCTAGTATTTAGTGCCCATCTGGTCTTTTTTATAGAGGAATGGAGTGTTCTGACTATCTGTCATATACAATTATGCTGTTAGCCTGCTTGGACTAGCTCGGAGAATCTAGGTGCTCATTCTAGATGGAAATCTATATTTCCTCTTTAAGACTTAAGACTGCAAACTGTCTGATACGATCAGGAAGACATCAAACATATCACCATTAGGAGGAATAGGTTATGTATGTATAGATTCGGAAGAGGTTTATGATCTGGCATATTTCTTTTACCAGGTGAAGAACAACGAGCACACTTGGGCTCTTAAAACTGTCTTCCCAGCATCCGGACGAGTGGAGGTCTGCAATTTTCGGTGCCAGAGGGAAGGAAGTTAGTATAGACATGTCTATTACAGTCTTCCATAGACTAACCTGGGAAGGCATTTCAAAGAACTCGCAGATCTCGGCATGAAGAAGGAATCAAACGAAAGGAAGCTGACCGGGGTGATTTGGACCCTGAAGGAGCAGAGAGGACCAGGGACGCGGCGAAGGGATAGAAGTTGACTTGAACCTGCCAGAATACCACATCAATGAGCGGTAGTTATCAAATGGGGTGAGTGTTCTTCGTCGCATTCACAATTCCCCTGGACCCGGAAGAATGGTTCGACATCCTTAATGATGATATATGGGTAGGAAATATACGACCTATCAGCCATACATTTTTATGGCCGAAAGCAGATTTATTATTTGGGCCAGAAAAGTCAGCACTCGTCTATGATTGACCGGGGAATTCCATGATAGAATTGAACGTAACGATGCATCTGGACACTGGACAATGGGAATTTGTCACAGCAAGCTAGTTCACTCGTCTAAAGGTCGTAGTCCTAGAGATGAGATGGAGGGATATGAAGGATAGATGTATAACTCAAAAAATTCAGTATAACAAAGAGACAATCCAATGAGAATAGCATTGAGGGGGAAAAATAGCATAATATCGATAAGAATGCATCTAAAAACAAATGCTACAAGATCAAAAAATAAGCATGTCTAGAAGTTCTCTAATACAGTGACCCAGAACCTATCCCAGAACCGAACAAAAGGCAACCAGACGCCAGGATTCAAATAAAACCAGAGGGTATAAAATCGTCCCACTAAAGACCGATAATCCATGGACCACGACAAGAACCGCTTCCAAAATGAACTGTGGAGGAAACACGATCACCACCAGAAACAAGAAAATAAAAAAGGACCCCGGGGGGAAATTTATCCCTGAAACCAATAGAAGCCGAAGGAGTAGGCTATGTTCTCTCCTAGACATAGTCCTAAAGACATGTCATCGAATAGACATAGACAGTACAAAAGGGCAGTGCTTGAGATTGAAATTTCATGCAAAGCAACTGCGTCGGGAATAGGAGAGGCAATTGAGTCATCCAAGAAAATTGTTAGGTGTAGGAGGTCTGGAGGAGAGCCCGGGTTCATGTCTAGTTTTGAAATTCATGGTAAATTATCTGCCATCTTTGAATTGATGGGCTCAGCCGATGCACTTGACATGGGCTGTGGGGCCAGAGACTGTTAATACACAAGCAGAATATAGATGTACATAGTTATTCAAGGGATGTTGTTTATATACCATGAGGGGTAAATAAACTGGCTCTCCTATAAAGCCTTAGATTTCCAGGGTTTGACGTTAGAACTTCTATCTCAGCGCTGAGTCATAGACTACAACGGCTGAGAACCACCAGAGGACCAGAGGATATACAAATGTATGACCACACTGGTGGGCGAAGCAGAGTGTCTGCCACGGAAGGGCTTTTGCTCGCGAGAAAGGCCAGAATGACATTCGCCACCGTCTATTCCAGATTGATGCAGCTTGCACTTCGTGTTCGCGTTTCTGATATATAGCATGAGAGTGCTACCAGAAGGTTTCTTTTTTTTTTTAAATTTTTTTTCTCTTGTTCATGTCTCTGAGAGATTTCGAATGTTTTCTTTCAGTTGTCTTTGATTTTCATTTTAATTTTTTTCTTTGTCGACGGAAAGCTTCAGCCGAGGCCAAAGGAGACTGCTGGAAATGTAGTGAATCAGATTCATGCGATCGGGTCAGTGGGAAGAGACAGTATCTTAGTCCACCTGGCGCTTAAAGTACGCCTTGGCCATTTCGTAAGACGTCCTACAGGGGATCGTTAGTGAGGCTGAACGATAAAGAAGAGAAAAGAAATCACTCACCAGCAAATGGCGGTACTGGGCATTGTGGAAATAATGCGGGGGCGAGCGCCACGGAGGAAACCACTCCAGCCAAACTGGCGTTTGATGATGGCGGCCGCGTTGAACAGCCCCTTAGCTGACCGGATTTCCTCGTTCTGCGCCAAACCCCGGGTTTGAAGAAGGGTCTTCACCACGTCCAGAGGTGTAGTGATGCCGGCGGCGACGGCTCCTGCCAGACCGCCTGAAATGCAATGGGTGAAGGGATCGTAGTCCTGGGAGGGGTTTATTACTTTTGAAATGGATTCGTATGCGACAAATTGAGTAGCGGTGAAGGGAACGGTCATGCAAAGCGTCGTAGGATACGACACGTAGAACGCCTGAAGTCCCTCTGTCCTGTATACGGTTCTGGCGCATTGCAAAAGGCTCTTGTGTACAGAACCATGGACTTGCATCCGTTGTTTTATCACTGTTCTCGTTAGATTTTTTTTTTTTTTTTAACGGCGCAAACGTCGGAAAAAAAAAAGGGACGCACCGTCAAAGGGGTTCATCAATGCATCGCTGGCAATCGTCGCGGCGGAACCACTCAGAGCTAACCGAAGTCAGAACTTCACCATTTGCCAGAAGGTCAAAAAGTCACTTTACCTGCAGCTATCGGATGGTGACCCTCGTCGACATTCCCACCTGCAAGTTCCTTGACAACTTCATATGTACCAAAGTACACTGCATGGGCCGGGCCTAACAGGTTTTTAAAAAAAGAAAAAAAATCCATATTAGCAATCCACCGTTCGCACAGACCACTATTGTCTCGGCTTACCAGCGCCAACAATCACACTCGAAACCCCTTTCCATAGTGTCCGCCAGCCTTCGATCCGGTATATTGTGGATACCGCGTTCGTAATCCCCGTGTAGAGGCCTCCGGTCGTGGGGTGCAAGACTTGCATGCGAGTCTACCGTCAAGAAAAGTCACTGTTAGGGTCCCATTCTAATTTCCCCCCACCACGCACACAAAGCCAGATCGACTATCTGTATGATTGCAGACCACGTAAAGTCCAGGCCGACATACCTTCAATAAATCCACGGGATACATCACGGCGTGTTCCTGGGCTACCAATCAGCATGCTCCGCAACTCATGCGGTATTCTCTGAACCATACCGCGATACCAGCGAACGCGCCGGCCAGCATATTCCGGCCGAGGCCGTAATTCGAAGGAAGGGCTTCATAACTATCACAACCATTCAGTCAGCATTGGATCGCACGTCACATTGCCACAAAATTATCCGCGAAGCTGACGAAACAGGAACGACGCAATCGAAAGATCCTTCACAGGAAGAAGAAAAATACTTCAACGAGGAGAAATGCGGTCGCAAGCGAGGGATTGACCTGGTTGGGAGGTGAAGGGGGGAAAAAAATTTGACAGCCACAACGAAAGACGGAGGAGCCTGGCACATACTCATATTCCTGCCCGGGAACTTGCTCGGGGATCGCCATGAAGCTCCGATAGCTCTCGACTGTGCGGTAGCTGCAGAAGGGCAGATGGCAATAACAAGGAGTATGGAAGAGCGATTCCTAGGGTGTCGGAGAAGAAACCGGAACTGCGGAGTGGAGAGTTGGGAGTAGAGAAGTTGGCAAAGCACCCCTAGTAGTCAGGTGAAAAGAGAAGAGAGGAGAAGAAAAGAATCAAGTAGAGATAGAAGAGACCTGTCTTAACCACAAGTTCAGGTAGGAGAAATAATTACACAATGCCAAGGGGAGAGAGGGAGAAGGAAGAGGCGAGCTGGTCGGAGGAGAAAAAGAATAATAGTGAACTAATTAAGAATTTTGGAACCGATGAAGCTGTATGTATGTTACGGTACGGTACGGCCTCGTATTGGAATACGGCTCGGATCTGACAACGATTATTTCCCCCGTCGGGGTCGGCTTTTTGGATGGATCTGATGGAGAGCCGTGGATTTCTAAGGATTGAGATCTGGATGTTGTATTGATTCTTGATTTTTGATTCTTTCATCCATGGCCGTGGGGAAGAGGACGCCAAATACATTCCCCCCCTCCCAAAAAAAAGGTTAGTTACTGCAGCTCTACAGTTGCTGAATCAGCTCTCCGGCCTAGAATAACCAACAAACTACTCGGATCGTACTTCGGATTAGCTTACCTACTTGGGCAGAGTATGTCCGATGACGGAGTGAACTTTTTTCTCTCCTTTGTTATGTATTAACTTTTTTTTTTTCTCCCCAAATAATTAACTTCCGAGTCAAACGTCCGACGACTCTTCACTCTCCAAGACATATTGTAAACTTCTTCTGCCATGTGACCAATGACTCAGGAGAAGCGCTTGCTATCATCCAGAACCGCCGAACCCCGGAGAAGGAACCTAAGGATCCCGTGGACCCAGCCAAAAGGCTAGTTTCTTATCTGATCCTCACTAACCCTAAAATATCTGCCGCCCGCCTCCGAGGAACTCCCTCGGATTACAGAGGAAGAATATCTGTGACTAACAGTAACAGTGGCTGCAACTGCTGCATCCAAGTATCCACGTTCTGCATGAACTATGATCCACGGATGAGAATGGAATAGTACCTATGTATGTACTTTTACCATGACTCCTCCCCCATCCTCTTCATCTCATCGTGGTAGGCAACCAACAATCCCCCACCGACGAGCCTTGTAAACCAGGCACCTTCTCGGGTAGAGCTTTACACCATAGTACACCCAAGAATAAAAAAGGAAGAAAAGTTTTCCCCAGAAATAATATGCAAAAAAAAAAAAGAAAAGAAAAGAAAAGAAAAGAAAACGAAACAAAGAAAGCAAGCTCTCAGTGCCAGGCTCAAAAACAACAAAATGACCGGATAATTCCACAGAAGAACAAGATAAACCCCGTATCACATCAGCTAATCGATTCGCCCTGGAATATAGTACTCGATACATGGAATAAATAAGAAACAACTCTGGCATTCCTCAATACTTGGCGGTCCAGAATCGGGCTGGGAAATGTGGAAATCGTATGCTCTAGTCATGCAAGTCGTGAAAGTCATCGGCCCTCCGCCCCCTGTCACCCGAGGATCCTCGGCCCCGGTGGTCATAGTTATGTCTGGTCAGTTCTATCTGTATAGGCATTTTACCACTCCACGTTGAAAGACCATTCCCCTAGGAAGAGAAAACCCACGTTAGTACAAAGTCTAAGAAGAAAATAAAAGAAGCATCCAGGGTCAGCGTACCATTTTTCAGGTTCTCGGCCGTGTCGCTCAACAGAATCACCCGTCGCTTGTTACAATATGCCGTCTTGTCCAGAATATCCACCTTCAAATTGGCCAATTCCGGAACCGGCTTTTCAAACATCTCGCTCAGACTTTCCACCGCAAGCTCGAGGTCCTTCTGGTTATCCTCGAAGATCTCAGTCAGGTTATTTCGGGCAAGGTAATAGGCAAAGGCATAGGTCCATTTCAGCGTCTGTCGGCATTGCTGAAGTGCCTGCGATGCAGTGTCGAGGAATTGCACCTCGATCCACGATAGACCGGACTGCGACTGAAGGCTGGTCATCTTCTTCTCCGTCTTGAGATACAAATCCTTGTCAAGCTTGGCCGACTGCTCGTGGTTGGCATATCGGTTGTAGTAGTGAAGGTATCTCTCCAGCGAAGCTCGCGATTTGGCCTGTTCGGAACGCGCCTCGGAGCCGGACTTCTCCTCATAACGGTTACAATTATACCAGCTGGTGCCGTGCTCGGACCATAGGCCCATACACATCCAGCAGAACTCATGTTTGCATTTCCGGCACGTCATGTGGTTGCATCCTCCGTTCTTCTCTATTGTTGAATGACATCGAGGGCATTCCTTCGTATTCGCCGAGATCCAGTTGGCCGTTTCCGAGTCATCTTCGCATTTCTGGAGCCACATTTTCACCAACGTGCACGGCGACGGTTGATGGTCATTCAGCGTGCAGCCGAAACAGAAGTAGTGCTTGCAAAAGCATTGCACTGTAGGGACGATACGACGAAGATCGCGTTGCTTGGTGGGACAGTCAACCGCGTACTCACAGTTCGGAGCTGGGCACCATTTCAGATTCTCATTGTCATCAACATAGGTCCGAATCAGTAATGTTTGGTACCTGTAGAACCGTGTGTCAGTAAGGGCCATTGATAAGGCCGGGTGTTGAACTTGAAGCGCCCTCACCTATCTCTGAGATCGCGCGTAACGAGGAGGTTTAGGGTTTTGGCGTCCACTATCATATGACAACTATCGCCCGGGCACTCGATCCGGGCTGCCTCTCCTTCCTCACGAATCTTCTGTCCGAGATACTGTCGGTAGCAGCCGGTGCAAAAACGATGACCACAACGCATTGCATACGTCTCGAGGTCATCGCCATCCTCGCAGCAGATATCGCACATGAAGCCCGGTACTTTTTCGGTCTTTGGTGTGCCTTTGAAATCCGTCCCAAGGCCAGCCTCTTCTAATGTCTCCTCCGGGTGGTCCATGTACGATTCGATTAGTTTCTCCCGGTTCCACCGTCCATATCGTAAGAGAATGGCTGACGACTCTGGTGGTAGACCCAAGATGGAGGAAACCTCGTTAATCTGTAGGTTTTGTTCTCGCTCAATATCACCGGGGCTCAGGACTCGAAAGTCGACCTCGTAGGGCTTTCGAGACGTCGCTATAATATCTTTATCCTTGGAAAAGCCGCCATCGAAATCGTCCCCGAAATCTAGCCACGAGGGGAAAGAGAAGGTATATGATCAGCAGGCATTCAGTCATTGCAACCAAGTACACACGCATATACCTTCGCCTAGACTATCATCATCGCTCCCTTGGGTGCCCAAAAAGTCATCGGCACTAGACGCGATACTCATAAAGTCCTCATCCGACTCCATGCTGGTGGACGCCGGCGTAACCAGATCAGGTCCCTTCTTCCGGTCGGAAACCGAAAACGCTCCGGACGTCACCGAAGTGGAATCAGTCCCGGGATCGTACGTAACGGGTTTTTTCTCTTTATGAGACCTGGTCGTGTGGTCTGACGACGTAGAGCCTGTAGCGGCTCGCGAACGGGCGGCAGTTTTGGTGGACAGGTCGTTATCTGTAATCGCCGCGTCCGCCGCCTTTCTCTTTCTCGTTAAAGGAGGCGTGGTGACGGAGTAATTCAGTGGCAAGCCGGTATGTGCTGACACCGAAAAAAAAAGTAGGCCTCCGATGCTGAGACCCTCACTTTTTTTCCGGGACAACACAAGGCACAGCTTACCAATAGGTGGTCAAGGGCAAGAAATGCGCAGAAGGGAGGGAGGGCACAGAGCACTAGCCCTCGACCGATCGTTGCGTAACAGCTTGACTATGAGCCTGTTTTTGTGGAGGGTGTGTTTTTTGGGGGGGGAAGCAAAGAGTTGGAAGAGTGGGGGGTGACTGAAGGATGGCTGGACGTCACGGGGAACAGTGGTGGGGATCAAATCATCGACAGGAAAGGGAAACAAAAAATGGCTGAACTAAAGAAATCCTATAATTGGACTGTCGAGGAATTAAATAGGGGTAGGTAGTTAAGGAACAGAGAACAGAAGTGATTGGCTAGAGGAACCTTTCAAGAGGGCTGGAGAAGAGAGACCGGACTGAATCAAGCGATGAATCAATCTTGAATCCAAGGATCATCGATATCTAGAATGAAAAGACGGGAAAAGGGAGGAATCTTGGGAGTTGGAACCGGATAATTCTGCGGGAGCGACCGTTACGTGGATGACAAAGGAGAGTCTGTCAGGTCAGGCGCAGTGATGTCAGATCCCGCAGATCGTAAGTATGCGAAGAGACAACACTGTGAAGAGCATTCCAATGCTGGAGAATTTATTCCTCTCTCCTCCTTTTCTATTAGGCAAGTACAGAGTACTTCGTTAACGACTCTATTTCTAGTAGAAGACAAGATGGCCGAGATAACCACTCCATCACTGACTAACAAATTACCGAGTATCTACCTAATTCAGGCAACCAGGCAGCCAGGTAATCAGGCAGGCATGAAAAAGGGCGAAGAAAGAAATAGGTAGACAAGAAACCAGTTCACTCCCGTCAGAGTCTGCTCAATATCAACCTTGATCAATGGTAAGTCGTCCATGCTGTTCAACCGCCGTCCCAAAGAAAAGCTGCCCCCTTATATCCGGATCATTCGTGGTAGCTTGGGATGATAGCTAGATAATATATGCCTTTCACTAACTGAATGAACTGGTAGATGTCAGACGTTGGATGTCGTGGGACCAGCTTCAGCCAGAACCGACAAAATCCTCCTGTTGCACTGATATTCCAGCCTGGATTTATCTCCTCCGCAATCAACTCGGTGGATCTTTTCAAGACCAATTTACTATGATCCTAATTACTCAGCCTCCTTCTTCTCCATTTGATTCCACCGAGCGTGGAATAGACCTACCTGACGTGATGGAAAGCATGACTAAGAGTTAGCAATCCGCCCATCGAGGAAAACTGGATTATTAACGACCATGTCAATTTGGCCAAATTTTTGCACGGCACACGAAAGGCTTGGGGCTATATCCTCCTTAAAGGTGACATTTGATGAGTATAAGTACAGTTGGCTGGTTCAAAGTGCGACAATGTTGCGAATGGTTGCTGTCAGGCGATGGCCGTCATTGCAATCGTCCTTGAATAGGCTTTTTTACGACCAGTGGAGCATTCGGTTGCTAGCCCGGTCAGACCCTGGAATTGATCATGGGGTATGGTATTTCTACAAGCCAGACAGTGAGGGACCTCAGCTTCTTCGATGGGACCGACATTTCAGATTTCAGTGCGGGACGATATGGATAATATCGATCATATCTTGTTAAGATTAAAGAGCTATCCTGAGAGGTTCTGATGCTCGGTTTATACCTCTTTATCTTGCAATGTCTCACGATATTTGTTCTCCTTCCCTTCAAGAGTGGGTATATTGCTCTGAAAGCACAGTTCAGTTTAACCTGATTGGGCATTCAAGCACTAAATTAGTATCCACACAGCCCACGGCAATCTATGCGGAACTACATCATATCTTGGTCTCATGAGCGTTAAACAGTCACTTGGGATTGTTGAACGGATCCTTAGGAAGGATGCACGAAGCCTGCAGCATACAATTATTGCAGCCCTGATCTCTGTTTTGGTTTTTTTTGTGCGTACCGTCTACTCCATTCGGATTTTGAAAAATCCTGCTAGCATGGTTCTGCACAGTTGGTCGATGACGAGAGGGAATATTTTTTTTTTTTTTTACCGTAGTAAAAAAGGTATATATGAGGGCCCTGTCCTATATATCTCCAGATCAATACGACCAGCTGGAATCTCCAGATCATTGTCGAGGGATTAGAGGGCGGAGGCATTAAGGGCGGATTGGGACTTCGGGCATGATATTCTTTCTCGTCGGGCCGCAGGCGAACAGAAGGATAGAATAGTCATCCATCAAGCACAGTTGACTTCCATAGAATATCTATACTATATTTATGATTCATGACTGCCTAGCGATGACTAAACATCCACTAACTGCATCTCTAAGTGATCACCGTTCAAGAAATGGCCTCAAAGTGATACCAAGGCCTACATGATTCCTTGAAAATATCGACATATCCTCCGTCATGAATTCCATCCATCTCCAAGTCAAAGAGGATGACCCTCCCAGCTACTACCTACAGATACACTCCATCATCGATTACTCCATCCAGTCATCCTCCACCTGCTCCGCCAAAGACGCAGCTATAGCCCTGGACGCCATATACGTCGAACACGCAGCAGGCCCCGAAGGCGATAGCGAGAGCTTCCTCTACGCCTTCTGGGACCTACTGCACAGTTCGCGCGCCAAATCCCCCACGATAGCACCCAACAGGATGCGTTGGTTGCGACTATCTGTGAACTGGTGCAATTTCCACCGAAAACGCTCCGGTACCATCTCGGAGGCGAGTATCAGCAATGGAGAGGGATTTGGCCTTTTTTGGGGCGGAGATTACCCAGACCTGGATGGGTAAGATAGATGAGGATCGAAACCCTCCCCTCCGATCTGTTTCTACATACGATGGGGGACTATATACTGATATGGAAGACTACGATAGTTGAAACCGGATCTTCCAGCGATGACAAAAAGAAGCAACGGTTCTTGAATCTGATGGCCTATGTGGCCCGAGTCATGGCCTTCAGTCGCATCCTCATGGAATCGAACGTCATATGGGCCCCGGAAGACGCCGTGGAGGGCATCATCATCCGCGTTTGAGGCAGTCTCGACCTCGTCACCTCGGATCCAAGAGCGGTGGACGATCTTCCGAATAAGACGGTGTTGGCGAAGGTGTGGATCACCCATGCTTGACATGTTCTGTACGAGCGAGATGAGGAAATTCCCGGCTCACAAGGAGGACCGTTGTATCGACGACCGAAACGGGAAGCGAAGAATTCCCGACGGAAGTGCAAGGGGACCCAGGGGTTGAGTCTGCAGCGGTAGATCTTGTGGAAGAAACAGTTTGAGGCGATTCGGGATTGTGCCGTGGTAGATATGGGGACAAAGAGGACGGCAGGAGAGGCGGTGCAGGTGATGGAGAATACTGAGGACCGACGACAAGACTTGTCAATATGAGAAGACTTTCATTGTAGCCTACTTGGTTCCATTTGTGGTTGCATTGCCTCGTGGGGCGGATCCAAAGACGAACCACCAACGTCACGCGGAAAACGCCCCTCTTCCTCACTTTCTTTCTCTCAGTCTCTCCCTGTCTTCCTGTCGTTCTGTCTCGCCTTCCACTCCCCTTTCCATCCCCATCGATTCAAATCTCCCATCCCACTTCTTCCTCGTATTCCCCCGCCGTGTCAATTGCATGGAGTGTGGGCACCACCCATGATGCGCCCGAAACCGGGGTCTTCACTGCAGAAGACCTATGATGACTGCTATCTGTTGTGCTCCACCGCCGTATATTTCGAGGGACAGGTTGGTTACTGTGTTTGTCGCTGCTGAATTCCCCTCCTGGCTAACTACTGGCTAGAATAACGAACAAGAGGCCCTGAAATCGTGGCGATCCGCGCTCGAGACCATCTACTACCACAACGCCTATCGGGTCCCCTCCAAGTACTCCCCCAAGAACGAAACCGAAAAGGCCCTACAGGATTCTATCCGCCAGTTAGAACTCCAATGCCGCGAGCGAGTGGACCTCCTGGAGGCTCTACGTGAGAGCCGTAAGGATTCTTCGGGGAAGTCGCCCCCATCCACTTCGCTCGGGTGGATAGGGGAGGGCACCGTGCCCGCCGTCGGATACACTGATCTCTCCAAACCGCCCACTATTCCCGGTCGCCCTGCTCCTCCAGCCAACACCCCCAGCTCCGACTCGCTTCGTGTCGATCTCCCAGCCGCCAGCCCCGGTGCGCTGGCCATGCACAAGTCACACTCCTCTTCCGCGAAAACCGATTCATCCCGCACCACGAGCCCCGAGCGACGGAAGTTGATGCCATCCACCCTCCGCTCTGCCGAGATCAAAAAGTCCACCAAGAAGAAGCTGAGCCCCCGCCGGAAGGACCTGCGACCGGCCGTAGCGTCCCAGGCGGCCGGCCTGGCCTGGGGAAGCCTGTACCCCGCCCCGCCGCCGCTAGAGAAGACGCCGAGTGATGTGGCTCTGGCGTCGTCCCGGCGCAGCGCTACAATAGACCCTGTCTTTCGAAAGGAGCCGGAGCCGCCACGGTCGAGATCGGGGGAGCAAGTCCATTCGAAGCGAGTCACCAAACCAGTGGAGCTGGGGGATGATCGTCAAACTGGGAGGAAACCTCGTACTGCGCCGGACCAGGCGATACGGCGATCGCCCGCGAAACCGTCGGTGACTTCTACGCCCCGACCGACGCCCTCTCATCAACCGAGCTCCCAGCAACAGTCCACCCCCCGGACTCGATCCGCCGCCCATTCCCTGGATTCGAGAAGCTCACCAGCCTCGTCGCGACCGTCCCCATCACGACCGTCGCCGAAGCCTTCGGTCAAGCCTAAACCGGTGGCATTACGGTCAGCGTTGCCGGCGCCGAGTTCGGGCGAGACCTCTAATGCGATGGATGTCACTGATGACACACGGCCAAGGTCTACCCCCAAACCCCCCGTAGTCCCGCCCTCTCCTTCGACGGGGGCCGATGCACTGCGTCCCAGCGTGAACCGCATGGCGATCTCCACCGGCAGCCCCAGTCGGCGGCCCCTACTGGCCAAGCGCACCATGACGCCCCCATCGAGCGATCCGGATTCCACGGACCCCAAATCAACCGACGTTGAAGAAGAAGATGCCGCGGAAGACAACGAGGACGATGCCTACTTGGATATCCTGAACAAACTTCCCAAGGGAGTGGACACGGTGGCGGCCCGACAGATCCTCAACGACATTGTGGTTCGCGGAGACGAAGTCCACTGGGATGATATCGCCGGCTTAAATGGCGCCAAAAAGGCCCTCAAGGAAGCTGTGGTCTATCCGTTTCTGCGCCCGGATCTCTTTTCCGGGCTCCGAGAGCCTGCGCGAGGAATGCTTCTTTTTGGGCCACCGGGCACCGGCAAGACCATGCTCGCGCGGGCGGTTGCGACGGAGTCCCATTCGACCTTCTTCTCCGTGTCGGCCTCGACCTTGACCTCCAAGTGGCACGGGGAGAGTGAGAAGCTCGTCCGGGCGCTGTTCGGACTGGCCAAGGCGCTGGCGCCCTCCATCATCTTCGTCGACGAGATCGATTCGCTCTTATCCGCCCGTTCGTCGGGTACGGAGAATGAGGCCTCTCGCCGGTCAAAGACCGAATTCCTCATCCAATGGTCGGATCTGCAGCGCGCAGCCGCCGGCCGCGAACAGCCCAGCAAGGACAAGAAATTCGGCGGCGATGCCAGTCGGGTGCTTGTGCTGGCGGCCACCAACATGCCCTGGGATATTGACGAGGCAGCGCGTCGTCGGTTCGTCCGTCGGCAATATATCCCTCTTCCGGAGCACGAGGTGCGTGAGCAGCAACTCCGGACGTTACTGGGTCATCAAGTGCACGATCTTTCCGACTCGGACATCCAAGCATTGGTTCAATCTACCGACGGTGATTCTCTCTCTATACATGTTTATATAATATTCAATGATTCTAATCTTTCTCAGGGTTCTCCGGTTCCGATGTCACCGCCCTTGCCAAAGATGCCGCCATGGGTCCCCTGCGTAATTTGGGGGAGGCCCTCCTTCACACTCCGATGGATCAAATCCGACCCATCCGATTCCAGGACTTCGAAGCCAGTTTGTCTTCCATCCGACCTAGTGTCAGCCAAGAGGGACTAAAGGAATATGAAGAGTGGGCCCGACAGTTTGGAGAACGAGGTGGATAGTTTTCCCTTTTTTTTTTTTTTTTTTTTTTTTTTTTTCAATTCTCTTTTACTTAATTCATGACTGGCGAAATGGATGGTATGGTTCGGTTGCATTCATCTAGGTATGGTTTGGTGGTATAGGCTTTGGGTTAATAACGAAGCATTCATGCTGTGCTATGCTATGCTCCGGATTGCTTGCTTGATTAGGTGGAAGGTCTTAGATGTAACATATGGGTTTTTGTTAGGGATACTGGGAAGGTTAGGTTGGATGGGATGGAATTGGGCTGGAGTATTTGAATGATACATATACCTGTTATGCAGCCCTATTTAATGTTAATTGTCTCTCTCTCCTTTTATAGTATTGATGGTTCCCTAGTAAGTATAATATATCAGCTAGATATGTATGATCCTTACTTGGTCGCTATAAAATATCTTCCCATCCAGAACTAAGGAACTGAGAAGGATCAATATACCCGGAGATCCTTTTACGTACTAAACTGAATTCTTGTCTCTCACAGCAGTTCATGCTTATAGCCTAATATATCCACTCTTTGACTACTCCAAGTATATTCTGTAGGCATAAAAACCCACTCGCAAACTAGAGACTAGTATACTTCCATCTGGGCATCATGTATACCTGATCAGGTAAGAAGGATATACTTAGTGTAGTATCCATTACCTACTGCTTGTCTGCTCGTCATCTACTCCACGCAGTGTATATACTCTCTTATTTCGTCTAGCCCTACAACCAATACTGCTATATCAGGGAGCTTATCCATCATTATTTCTCCTACTAACAGGGAGTATTAAAATAAAACTCAAGCCATGCGTGATTTCTTCGATTCCCACACAGGATAACTCCTACAATAATCTTATTTGCTGTGATCATCTATAACGGCTACTACAACTACATTGTTGTCCCCGAAGAATGCCCAACTCAATCATTTACTTAATACCAATTTCGTTGGGGTGTTCTATCTAACCTTTGCCTATCGAAGACGTGTCTTTGCTGAATAAATGGGGTTAAATGATTTCAATGAGCCTAGCCTCAATGATTGGGTATAAATAAACCTTGCGGGTGATGCGGGTGATGAGGCATGTTGGAAATACTAGTCTTTTAGGCTGGTCTGGGGAATACTGATTCTACGTAAGTCTTGTAAGTTTTTTTGTTGGCATTTGTATTATATATATTTATAGCCTGGGATCGACTTTGTACAAGGAGGCAAAATAAAGGGATGTCTCTCGCAGAGTATATTTGTACGATTTCTCTCTTTCTCTTGTGGACCGAGGGTGCTTGTGGATGGATATATACATACCTTGAATAAAGAAAGTAAGTCCGGGATAGACGACTCACCAGACTTCTGATAATATTATTGAATACTAGCTTATATACGATACGAAGGAAATAGGAAACAGGTAAGCAAGTAAATAGTAAGCAAGCAATATGGTATGGTAATCAGGTATAACGGCCCATCACAAATGAAAGATAAAAAAGTCTGACAAGGAAGTGAAATGGAGTACCTAACCGATCAACAAGGTCATAGTCATTGGAGAGGGATAAAAAAGAGAATAGAATAGGTAAGGAGTGAGAACAAGAGAGAGGGAAGAGAAGTAAATAACGAGAGAGTACAGAGACATGGTATCAGTAAAATCGGCTACAAATCTATCAAACTACCCCCCGCCTGCTGTTGCTGCGGGTACGCAGGCTGCCCACCCCAGGGGTTATTGGTAGGCTTTGCAAACCCAGTCTGCTGCGGTACAAATTGCTGTTGCTGGCTGTAGAATGGGTTGTTGCCCGTTTGGCTGGTCCGTAGACGGTCTAATCCTTGCCCTGCCGAATTGACAAAGGTGCCCGGAGCCGTATGCTGCGCGGGAATTCGTAGATCACCCACGTTGCCAAACGTATCCTGTCCCTCTCCCGTCGCCAGGAGGGCATTCAGGCGATTGTGGTGAGGATCATTCGTGGGCGGCGTGCTCTTCGGTGGAGCCGGGGCCATGGGAGCTTGGTAGTTGGCGATCGGGTTGACGGTCGAGAATTGGTTGGTTACGCGCTCCTCTGCCAGCGTGTTCAGCGACGGAGGTCCCGTCGAAGTGGCTGGTCGGGTCTGTAGCTGAGTTCGAGCGGCGAATGGGTTGTTCGATCCCGTGGGCATTGGCTTCAAGGCATCGGCGGACTGCGGACCGCCGGTGGCCCACGGGTTGTTGTGGCCCGGCGCGAGGAAGTTGTCCTGGAGCTGTTGTGGCTGCTGTTGCTGTTGCTGCTGGGAATACATGTCGGTGCCATAGGGGTTGTTCGTATTGAAGGCGGCGGTATGTTGTGGCTGCAGGGTGGCTTGCGGTTGCAAAAAGTTATTCATCGGCTGGCCGTACGGATTCTGATCGTAGATGGCGGGCTGTTGTTGTGTCGAGAATCCGTTAGTGTATCCATTGGGCATGCCAGTGGCCTGGCCTTGGAAGCCAGCCGGCTGCGCATATTGGTTATTCAGGTACCCGGTCGTCAAGGGTTGCTGGGTATTGATCGGATTGCCAAACCAGTCGACGGCGCTCTGTTGCTGGTATCCCTGGTTGTAGCCAGTAGGTTGGGCTGGGGTCGACTGCACGGGGGTATCATCGAACAGCGACTGCGCATTGCTTTCTTCCAGCTCACGCTTCCGGAGTTCCTCTTCTTCTTTGCTCAGCTTGATCGCCTTGGCCAGGTCCTCGTCATCATCCACTCCCATGGCATCTCTGGCCCGCCGCTTTCGCTCCTCTTCGGCCTCATGCTTGCTCGCCTCGATTGCCAAGCGGTATTCTGCGTCTTCATCGTCCGCGGGACGCCGGCGTTCGCGTCGCTCTGCTCGGCGGGGGGATAGCTCATTGCCATAGCTAGGGTGTTCATCCAGACCGCTCACTCGTGTCTTCCACAGCTTCCGGTCAGATCGCTCGCTTCGCAATCGGTCTTCGTCCATGACGAGGGAGGTGAGTTCCTTGGCCGCCACGCGAACTATATCGTCCGCCGTTAGTTTCCACAGGACCAAAGGCTGGGCTCGAAAAATAATTAAAACACAAGCACCTACCGTTCTGGCCCACATCGCGTCCATCCTCATCGATATACTGGAATTCGCGCAGGGTCTTGATTATGTAGACATTCTTGCGGGCCCATGTAACTACGAGTTCCGAACCCTCGTGGAGACAGTAATCCAAGACTTTCAGCGACTTCAACACATGGCGCCAATTTTTGCCCTTGTCATTCAGCCGTTTATCCAGCATATCCATGATCTCGTAGAAATCGGTGGGACTATCAATACACACAGTCGCGGTCAGTTGGGAGGAGGGGCGGCCAACGACTGGACAATGCCTACCTGCTGAAGGTCATCGAGGCAATCTCTGCCATCTCCGTACCGGTTGGACCCCAAGGGTCATTGCTCGTTGCTGTTGAGGGAAAGTCAGTCAGTGACTGGTCGATCGAGATGGAGGGGCTGGCGCGCAGGCAACTGGCGACCGGCGAATTGAACTAGGTCCGGGGTAAACGACAGGAACCTACCATTTCGAACCTTGACTTGCACCGACGAATAACCCTTGGTCACATTTTTCACACTGCGCACCACTTTGGACATTTTGACAATGGGACCACACCCTCAACCTCACGAAAAGGGATAGAGAATTCCGACCTCCTGATGCTTCAAGGAGCCCGTAGGGAAGAAGAGGAGGGGAGAGGAGGACGAGGAAAAGGGTCTAGTATGACGGAAAACAAAACAAAAAAACAAGCCCAGGGTGACAGGAAGAGACGATGCGACGGGGAGAAAGAAAGAGAGAGAGAGAGCCACAGTCCGAATCTCCTTATCGCTGGGTGGCAGTGACGGTGGCGTATGTAAGCGGCCGCAAACGTCCTGTGGCGTGAGAAAAGACGAAAGGAAGAAGAGAAGAAAAGAAAAGAAAGGAAAGGAGACGGATCAAAAACGATTACGATTTAGGATCAATAAAAAAATAAAACTGGATAAATTAACCCACAATCGGATGGGGAGAGAGAGAGAAAGTGGCGATGACGACGAAGGCCCCCTACTAGTTAGTAAGTCAGGAAGTGGAATCCCACGGCTGACGACGACGCGAGCTAAACGAGCTGTATTGGTCGGAAGAAGGGAAATCCGGACAGTCTCTCTCCTCTAGTTTGTCGACTGGGCCTGGAAGAGATTGATGAAGATAGAAGGGAAATAAGAGAGACAACAAAAAAGAAAGGCGCCCAATGGTCCAAAATCTTCAAATCTCGTCAACTTTACGTGGTGACTCTACGTGCTGCTTCGACGTCATCCCTCTCGCCAAGGAGATACGGCGTTTCATCCAGGCAACCGAATTCTCTTCATTGATGGATACAACGATCCAATCCTCTAATATGAATGAGTATAATGAACGAGCTTCATGTCTCTGACTATATATATATCCCGTCAAAAAGGTTCTGGAGCCGCCGAAAATCATCACAAGCATTGGAAACAGGCGCAAAAAAAATAAAATCATAAAAAATAACCTCGAAAAAAGAGAAGTGGAATCTATCTTTTCATTTCTCCTGTTCCATGCTCAGATACTTCGCTTCTGCTCCTTTGATGCACGCGATGTTCGCTCCCAGCTTGTTCAGTGTCTCCACGTATTCATCGTAGGGGTCCGAATCGAAGACAATCCCCCCTCCGGCTTGAAGATATGCCACTCCGTCCTTGACCAGCATCGTTCGCAGCGCAATGCAGGTGTCCATCGCCCCCGGAATCTCCGCGCCGCCATCTCCGCTGGAGATATTATACCCAAAGTAGCCCACGGCTCCCGCGTAGACTCCCCGTTTTTCGCCCTCGAGCTCGGCGATGAGCTGCATCGCCCGTACCTTGGGAGCGCCCGACACCGTCCCCGCCGGGAAGATTGACCGGAACGCGTCGAACCGGGTCTTGTCAGGGCGCAGAACCCCCGACACCTGCGACACCAGATGTTGCACATGCGAGAACTTCTCTACCACCATCAGCCGGTCGACCTGCGTCGTGGATGGGTCGCACACCCGGTTCACATCGTTGCGCGCTAGGTCCACCAACATAACGTGCTCGGCCCGATCCTTTAGACTTCCGCGTAGTTCGTCCGCCAGCTGCTCGTCTTCCTCGACCGTCTTGCCGCGCTTGACGGTCCCGGCAATGGGGTGGGTGATAATCCGGCCTTTTTCCTCCTTGGCCAGCAGCTCGGGGCTGGCGCCCACCAGCTGGAATGCCTCGCAGTCAATGTAGAAGAGGTATGGCGACGGGTTGACGGTGCGCAAATGGCGGAAGAGGTTGAAGGGATGTAGGGAGGTGGGGCGCGACAACCGTTGCGACGGCACCGTCTGGAAAATATCTCCTTTGGAAATGTGCTCCTTCAGCCTCGTCACATGTCGCTCGTAGCCCTCTTGTCCGATATTGGACGTATACTCCTGGTTTGGTACAATGGGACCCTGGGGAGGCAAGGGATACTCCGGCCGCAGCAGGGTCTCGATGATGTGCTGGATGGTTTCTTCACCGCGGTGGTATTCAGTCTCGAGATCCGCACCCGTCTTAGCGATGGGAATATATGTAATGATCTTGACGACCTGGAAAAAGTGATCGAAAGCAATAATTGTATTGAACAACATGAACAAAGACTCCGGGATCTCGAGCACGTCCTTGAGCGGCCGTGCCGTCTTGGGCTCGAAGTAGCGCACGCAGTCGTATCCAACATAGCCGATCGCACCGGCCGTGAGGGGAGGTAGAGTCAAGCCGGGGACTGTCGCCACGCGGAATCCAGAGAGCTCCTTCTCCAGAATGGGAAGGGGGTCGCATTCGGGTCCATGGCCGGGACCGGTTTTGAGAACCTTATAGGGATCTGAATGAAGAACTGTTAACGCAAGGCACTCTGGGCTTCAACGTCATCGTCGTCGTAAGAAGAGGTATCCTGCGTACCGGCACCGACAAAGCTGTATCTCCCAATCGTCTCGGTAGTTGCCGCGCTTTCGTAGAGAAAGGACAATTTCGACCTGTCGAGAGAAGGGGGTTGGTTGGTTAGTCCTCGTCTGCTTCCTCTTCGCGGTACCGGGATAGTTATTACTCACTTCTCCGCGATTTTCAGATATGCCAACGTCGGGGTCAAAAGATCGGCAGGAATCGATGCAGTGATCGGGAGAAAGTTCGGGGGATAACTCGAGTCTTTGTATCGATCGACAACATCTTTGGCTGTCTCCAATGACGGCACGATGGTAACCTGAGTCACAGCGGAAATGGGATCAGATCAGCATTCGGGTACGCCATGTCCAAGAGAGAAGGAAATGTGAGAAAGAAAATGCATTGTCCAGCGTTCTGGGCATCATGTAAGAACGGCAGCGGACGGGTTACAGCGGTGTCACCTACCGGTGGTGCCATCTTGTAGATTCAGTTGATCTCTGGTGGGAAAAAGGACTGGCTTGTGCGGGGAGGAAGAAGGGAAGGAAAATCGTCGGAGGCCGAAAACGGGAGAATCAACCAACGGTCGATGGACAGAGAGAGCCACCAGCTGACGTGAACGGGTACAACGATCAAGGAAGAAGCGAGGGAAAGAGAGACGGGACTTGAAGATTAACAGCTGGAAGATACGGAGTAGATCGGGCAATTTTAAGCGTGCAGGTGCTTGCAGAGGGAGGCTGGTGGGCTGAAGACTTCAGCTTGCAAATTCCACCAGTCAGTGAGTTCAGCGATCACTGCGGACCACGTTTCTCTGTTCTTTTTGTTTCCTTTTCTCTCTCTATTTTTATTTTTATTTATTTTTATTCTTTTCTTCAGCCCTTCACCAGTTCCCATCACATGTTGATAATAGACTAACCAGCCATTTTCCCTGGCCTCGTTCGTGATCGACCGTTGGATCTAGACCCATATGCAGGTCAGCCTTAGCTGTACACATCCAGCGTGATAAAGGAAACAGAAGAGAAAAGAAAACAAAAAAATCATTTATTTATTGATTTGTGAGAAGACAGACAACCACTATGGAACATTCCCCCTCTCCACCAACTTTGGTGCAACCATCGCCTCCGCATTCCACCGTCAGCCAGAGGGATCATGATGTCGCCGATCCGGAGAACAATGCGACGTCCTCTTTGCCGGAGCGCTTTTCCAGACTGGCAGATCTATTATCGCAGAGTTCCCCCATGTCACCAGACGACTCCATGACTCTGCACCAGCATCTCGATGCTCTCGAGTCTCTCCTTGACCCTCGTCCAAGCCTGACCCGGGAGATTGCCAAATGTCGCCCTCGAAGTTCCCCGCTAGGTGCTACAACACTACCTACTGACTCTCTTCCTCCAATCGACCCGATCCATTCCATCAACGACCGATCGCATTCTCAGCTCACGGCCGTCCTCACCGAGGTGACGACGCTTGGCACCGAAATATGCCATCGCCGCAAAGAATCATCGCACATCTATGACCTCTTCACTCGCGAACGCCAAGAACTGGCGCGAAGGATATTGGACCTGGAACAAGAAGTGGATGAGTTGTGAGTTGACCCCCACCACGGAGAGCTTTCCCTGGAATTCTTTGGGGACTAATGCATCCATTCCTATCTCCCACTGCAGGAAGGCCGACATCGCGGAAGGATCGGCGGAGCGGGAAGCACTGAAAGGCACCGTTCATGGATTCGAAAGCTGGATCCTGAGGGGGCAAAAGCACGATTGGGCATCGGCCAAGCGACTCAGTCGAACCTCGCGACAGAAGTGGACAAACAAGGAGACTGAGGACCTCAATGAGAGCAACATGGAATCGCTGCTAGAGGGGATCACTGCATGGTTGCGGGGATGGAATGATATCGAAGAAGGCTTTCATAACCGAGAAAGAGAACGCAAACTGCGAAGGGATGAGAGACAAAACATGCAACCCGGGATTGCTAGACCTGAGTCGCGGGAACTAGAAGGGTATCCAATTGATTAACACGCACATGCGGACTACCTAGTTGTCGCTCAAGACCGTAGCAAACCTGTCGGCCTTCGTAGTAACAGAACCAGACCCAACCATTCGCCAGAACCGGTATTGCGTTGAAGATAAATAAGAGTGATCTGACATTCAGTAGCCATGGCGAGTAAAAATAGTACAAGTGAAAGGGTTAAAGGAAACGATTGTGAAAAGATAATATAAAAAGAACAAACACTATGTCCACCGTAAGGCACGCTATTCGCCACCCGCCACTTTTCGATCATAAATCCCAATATTCTGCGCCGTTGTGTACCGTCTAACCCAAAAAAATGTACCGAAGTAGATGTTGTAATGAAGTAGATGATGGCAGAGAAGGCACTACCAAGTTTGTAAGTTTACGCGGGTTATTAGTTGGGCTGCTATTCGATGTATCGCAGCTATAGTCGTGCTCCCAATGTCTCGTGATTTCCAACAGCCAGAATTGGCGGAATGCGCCTGATAGCCCAACGGGAGGAACAAGTCCCCCACAAGAGGTACCGGTGGTCGGCTGCATAAGCAAGTCCGCATGCTAGTTTTCCCTTCTGGAGGCCGAAGCACAAGGTATTCGTGTATGCCAATAATAGCATTACTTAGCAGACAGAGACCGTTACGCCGCCGTGGAATCAAGTTCTATTGTGGCGTACGAGAGATATCAGCGTTGCAGGTTGATTATTGCCATCTATGTACGGTGATCAGCATAATCGTTCGTCTTCAGATAATCGGAGATATAGAATGTACCTGTTTGCCAAAGCCGAAAGCAAGCCGTTTACTGTCAGTGTCCCATGCCAGTGAACGATCAGGAACCGACTCAGAGGTCCCGTTGTGACCATTTGTAATAGGACTGGGATCTTCTTCTTTTTTGGTCTCCTGAACGCCTGGTACTACCCAGGTCGCCATCGCCGTGCCTCCTCTTTGAGCATTCCAAATAAATAGTTGGTCCTTGCTGGCGGCGGCTAGAGCGTATCCATCTGGAGAGAAGCCTCCGGCGAGGGCGGGTGAACTGGAGCCGAGAAACAGGCGATGAACGCAGTGAAACCGTTTCGATTCCAGGTCAATATGCCAAATCTTGACTGTGTCATCCGTGGAGGTGGACGCAAGGACCAACGGATGATCCTGTTGCGATGGACTAGCTGAGTTGGGCTTGAGCTCTATCAATGTGATATCGCCTTCGTGTGCCTGGTCGAGATGAAAATCATGGGTGGGGATCCAGAATGCGGAGTCGGACGACGAAGCAGCCACTGCCACGGACGCCGAGCCCACAGTGGTGCACCGAACGAATGTCCAAGGCCTGCTGGCGTCACTGGACGAGAATGTCTTGGCAATACGTATGCTGGAGTCAACGTCGCATTGATAAATCACCCCGGTGCCGCAGGCATAAGCTTGAGTTCGGCCCAACCAGCTGAGATCATACACAGACCCGTCAATCACCTGCGGGGGAGGAAACTCGTCGGGTCGCAGCGAATCATCCCAGAGAGCCAGCTCGGAGACTTTGCTGTCGGACGCCACGACGATCAAATGAGGGCCACTTTCCGCCCAATGCAGGCCCGTGATCATGCGAGGGACTTCGGGTAAGAGATCCACGGCATTTCCTGCCACATCGTACATGGTAATCGAGCCTCTCATGTCATTGTAGGTGGCTACGGCCAACTTCTGGCCCGTGGGGTCCCAGGCTACAGCAGAGACGCAGGCGTTGTCGCCTTTGCTTTCCACAAGCTTCTCTTGCACCGGGGCTGCTGATAACGAGATCTTCCATAAGCTACAGAACGAATCCCCCGCTACAACGACAACGGTTGGATCTCCAGGGCGCCACAGTGTGCGAGTCACGTGATCATACTCAGCCACATCTAGAACGGCGGTGTCGGGGCTAAGGTCGGCGGCCTTGGCGGGGGTGATCTGGACGCCAACGCTGTGTCCAGTGGTCAGCGTAAAGGTTGGCGGCGGCGCCGGTTCCTGGTCCTGCGAATCCGGTCGGCCGCCCATATTCACATCTCCGTCGCCATCCACAACTGTGTCCACCAGGGCTGGCGATGCAGCAATAGCCGATTTGTTCTCATGGGCGACGCCGTTCGAATCAACATCCATGGGCATTTCATCCCCATTACTTGTGGTAGCCTCCCCACGATCGCTCTTGCGAGATTTCTTTGGGGCGGTTTGGGGTACGGTAGGGTCGGCTGTCAGATGACCGTTGATCCCAGCGCCATCTCGGGCGACTATGTTAGCAGACGAGACTGGCGCCTGGTCTGTGCCGCCGCCAACACCCTCACCCGAGCCACTTTGATTTTTAGGGATGTCCGGTTCAAGCGTTGCTGGCCCGAAAAAATAATTTGACGCTGAAGAAGGGATTGGATTCCCCTCCTATAAAGACTTTTTTAGGTCCAGTGCATTCAACCAGAGGGAGAAATCCAAAAAAAAAAAAAAAAAAAAAAAAAAAGTGGTGGAAAAGGTCTGGGAACGTACCTTATCGAGGGAATGTTCTAACTCGTAGTACTGTAGCCCCTTCTGAACAAGTGATACCAGTGCATGAGTTCTAATGTAAGGCGCAAAGGGTAAACTCTGCGGATCACGATTCCATGCGCGCTGCAGCGTCACAGCGGCTTCGCCATGACCTATGCGACTGGGTTAGATGACAATCCAAACGGGGGAGGAAATAAAGAAAAGAAGAAGAAAAAGAAGAAAGCAGATGAAAAAACTTCAGAAGGTTTAGACCAACCTGATTCTTGAAGGTACCTTAAAAAAAAAAATCAGTCACGGAGTCAGGCAGAGATATGAAAGGCAAGGGAAAGGGTAGAGAGGCTGATGACAAAAATGCTTGGTGATGAGAATCTGGAGGAGTTTCAACATACCTCCATATTAGGTAGTTAACGTGATGCGATGTGAGATCAGGCCGTGCCATTGTTACATGTATGACAGCTAGTAAAGTGGAGGATCCGCTAGCATTCCAGTGATGAGAGATATCTCCGCTGAACAAGGCACAAAAGAACACAGCAGGACAACTGAAGCTTAGGAAAAGCGGAGCCTTGGAGAAAAGGGCAAGTTAACCAGTCCACGAACTGAGAGGACTGTTCTTGCTGGGGGGTTCCTTGGTGAAGGGACCAAATTGCGAGATGCAGGAATTTCCGGTGGACAATCAAGGAAATACTGGCGCAGAGGGTCAAAGCTGCGACAGGGAAGGGAGGGAACGCGCCGTTGAATGGCGAGGATGAAAAGGGAAGAATGTCGGGGGGAACCAAGAGGATAGCAGTGTCAAAAAAAAGGCAAGGAACGGCGGACCATCCTATTGGCAGAAAGTACCCTTTGAGAAAGCGTTGATAGGTTCCCAGGGAAATGGGGGTATGGGTAACCGAGAAGTTGGAAAGAGAAAAGTGAAGAATGAATGAACGAATATCGGGACGGGATGAAACCGACACCAAAAGTGTGGCTTGAAGATAGCAGACCCGCTAGTGGACTGCGCAGGTTGGAAGCTGCAGGTAGAGGTAGGCAAGGTAGGTAGATTTGATGGCGAGAGGGCAAGAGAGGGGTGGATTCGGATGAGAGAAGGGAGAGAGAAGGAAAGAAAATCGAGGATCGAGACAAGAGATGAACGGGGAAGAGGTTGTTAGAACTTAGCAGATAAATCGATCGGTTCGTAAGGATACAAGGCAAGATTGAAATTGGTTAGTAGGTATGGGGATGAACATCAGCAGGACAGGACAAGGACAGGAGTGGACTGGAGAAGAGGGTTACCAACCCAACTAAGAAAAGCTGGGATTTCTCCAGGCGGCTCCGGGACGCTGTTTCGTAGTTTTTTTGACTCTGGGCCTGGGACTTTTGGGCTTGTCTCGTTGTGGCGTCTAGCCTATGGACTAGCGTGCAGTTGGGAAATCCACTGGGTCCCTTGTATTTAGTATTAAATGTACGGAGCAAGTTAAGTGCCTACTATAAGTTTGAGTGACTCTGGCTGTGACTGCGTTCTGACGGCCAAATGATCGGCCAGGGCGCTTGCCCACTTTTGGTGCTAGTGCCGGCCTGCTGGGGCTCCCTGGATGGGACTAGCGTGGACATCAGGTGATATGGAATCACTTGGAATTAGTCATCATTTGTCTACGAAATATCGGGACAGGCTAGTGAGGGCTTGGTATCGTTTCGACGAACCCTGGTTCAGCCTGGCCTTGGAGTCAGACCTAGTGGCACTACATCATAGAGAGAGTGTAAGAAAAAGAGAGAGATCCATGAAATTAGCCCATGCCATGCCAAGTAGATAAATTTTCATGTTCAAGGTAGGACGACCTTCCACCTTGCAGTAGGCGGACCTGTAGGCAATATGCTGGGCCAATCACCTCCCGGCGATCCATTACCAAACCACCCCCGACCCTGCGTTCTGCGTTATTGCCCGATATTCCACCCCGGCCGGCTGAACCACCGAGTACTATCTGCGACGCTTTTTCTTCATTCTCCTCCAACCCCAGTTGGGCTCTCATCGACGGCCTGCGGTCTGCGGTTCTTTCGGCAGCCGCAAGAGCTTTCCCTCCTCCAAGATGGCTCTCCGTGTGAATATTCCGCCAGCGACCCGGATCTGTCTCATCAGTCTGCTCACACTCTCCTTACTCTACAACATCGCCAGATGGCGTCAAATTGACACCACGGGGGGAACGCCTTCGGTCACTCCCATAATCCCCTACTTGACCCTCGTACCGTCGCTTTTTATCTTCTATCCCTGGACAATTCTCACGGCGACGTTTGTGGAACAGAATATCTTCACGGTGCTTTTGAACGCGGCCACCCTCTTCTACGGTGGGAAGTACTTGGAGCGCGCATGGAGTTCCCGCGAATTTGCGAAATTTATTCTCACCATTGCGGTTGTCCCAAATGTGGTGATCGTGCCTCTATTTCTTGTATGGTCGGCTATTAGAGGCAACTCAAGCAGCAGGTATGCGGATCTCTGATCCGGAATGTCGGGCATAATACGCTCTCGTTGCTGACTTTCGATTATATAGCGTAACCCAAATCTGCGGTGGGATATCTATCCAAGCCTCGTTCCTCGTCGCTTTCAAGCAGCTCGTACCGGAGCACACAGTAACGCTATTCAAGGGTCTGGTGAAAATGCGCGTCAAACATTTTCCCGCATTGTTTTTGCTGTTGAACACGCTCAACGGTGTGGTGTTTGGGACACACGTGGCAGCCATTCTTTCTTGGCTCGGATTATTGACCAGTTGGTCATATCTGCGGTTCTTCAAGCGGCAGCCAGATCTCACCGGCACCAGCACGGACGGGTTGGGTATTAAGGGTGATGCCAGCGAAACCTTTGCCTTCGCCTGTCTCTTCCCGGATGCGATCCAGCCGCCGATTGCATTCATCTCCGACCAGGTCTATTCTCTCCTCGTCGCGTTGAAGATATGCACACCATTTTCAGAAGAAGATATTGCATCAGGAAACCAACAAGTCCTCGCGAGAGGAGAGGCCGGCCTCCCCAGCCTTCTTAACAACCAGAGAGGTGGCATGAGGGGTATGGCGAAGCGGGAGGAGGCGGAGAGGCGACGTGCCCTGGCACTCAAAGCTTTGGACCAGCGACTTCAGGCTGCCGCTGCTGGGAGAGCACAATCCCAACCGGCCGCGTCGAGCCAGCCAGGACCCAGTCAAGCTCAGACAGCAACGCCGACTGTGTCAGCCGGGCAGGGTATGCTCGGTGAAACCAGTTACACGCCTGACCATTCGTGATTGTGGAGAATTGCGCGCTGCATTGTTCTTTAGGAGTTCGGTTGGTCATTGGAATAAATGGAGGAAGAGGAATGTATCAAGTGGTTCCGGATTTCATGATTTCGGTACAGAATCTGAATTAAGTGTGTTCAGGGGTTGGAGCTGTTTTGAGCTCCTATCCTCCATTGTTTGATGTCTGTGGGTGTATAAATGAATCTTCCATGGCATATCTTGGCATACTACATCACCCTCATAATGCACAGTAGTTGGGGGATCGAACACTGTGTGTCTAATACTATTCAATATCTATGGATCGATGAAAATAACGTGTGAGATGTGGGAATCCATTACAATGCGCAGAAGAAGACCCTAGAACTACATGATCGAAGTACAAGAAAGACAAAAAAGGCTATGCTACAACCGGCCATATATAACAATTCTAATTCCCCCAGACATACTTGGCAGGCACGAATAGACCCCAACCCTACAGCTCCCTCAACCTCTCAACCTCTCCCCTAGCTTCTTGGAGCATGCGCTCTTGATCCTTCTTCGCCTGCCGAATGCCTGCTACCCGAGCACGGTCTTTATCTGCTTGTTGGCGCATCTGCTCATATTTCCGCAACTCGGCCTCTTCCTCCGCGGTCGCAGGGATTTCCTGTGCTCCGGTCATGAGCTTGACCTTCCTCCAGATCTCCTTGTAGTCGAGGTTCTTCACGTCCATAACGGCGGTCTTCTCCGTTGATGATGGCTCTGGGGCATGCTTGTCGCTGATCGTCGAGGGATTCAAGGATGCGGCATTGCTTGTCTGTTCGGCGAAGTATATCGTCAGCGCAGCCGGTCCTTCTTGATCGCTGGTCTGCTTCACGGTCATCGGCACCGCCGGATTATGGTACTTGAGTCGAGGAAGGCAGTTTCGCCAGAAGTGTCGCGCCCCCTGGTGTCCGCCATAGATCTTGCTTGCGTATGTGAGGTGAAGGCGAGTGATGGCTGGGAATTCTTTGGTCGCGGAAGAAGCTGTAGGAAAGACGGCTGCACCAGTACCGACACGGACGTTGAGGAGCTATTGATTTTTTATAGTATTAGTCTTCTGGGTGTGTATTTCTCTCCTAGCCACTTGCGACATGTCACGATTGTATGTATGAGCCACGCCCGGAGCAATGAACTTGATCCTGATCCGGTCAAGTACCGGGGAATAATACAAAGGAAAGAAGGTGATGGAATGAAGACGTTACCCTCTGTTAAATTAATCTATTAGCTATCATGCTTTTATAAATGCATTTGTACAAGGAACAAAGCGGAACATACAGACTGAAGCTTCCGCATCCGCTTGAATAGATTCACCATGATGCCAGGGGAGAGCACAAAAGCTCAGTCTCCTTGCCAGAAGCAGAAAGCGGAGGTAGAGTCAAGGCAAGGAAAGACAATTGCGACCGGTTTTAGATCGGTTGGGATTGATCTTGACGGCGTGGACCTCTCACCTGATCTTTGGCGACTGTCGGCGGAAAGAAAACGATATCAGATCACGTGACATATTCTGGTGGGCGGCGAAGAAGGCAGGCGGTGAGTGACAGGCACTCTCTCCCACATAATCTTTCGAGTCAGAAGTTTGATAGAGCCTAACCCCGCGGTTGATCGACCTCTTGTCTTCCCCTCCCAGCACGCCTTCAGGGCTCTCCATTTCCGGTTTGCAACAGAGCAGACTCATTCTAGAGAGAGCCATGGCAGCCGCTGCTGCATCCGCTGCTGCGCTCGACCCGGGCAACAGCTCCAAGAACACTCTCAAACTCGAAAATGTTTGCAATTTACCCCTCTCTCTCTTTGGGAACCTGTGCGTTGTCTACATGAAACTAACCGTTGGAGACTGGCACAGACCGAGAAACGAGACACCCTTATCGCTATCGAACAGAAGTACCAGGCGCAATGGAAGGAGAAGAAGGTTTTCGAGGTCGACGCTCCCTCCTTGTCGGAGGTTCCTGCGGGATCGATGTCCGCTACTGAACTCCGCGAGAAACACCCTAAGTTTTTCGGAACCATGGCCTATCCATATATGAATGGAACCTTGCACGCAGGTCACAGTTTCACCGCCAGTAAAGTTGAGTTCATGACCGGTGTGGCCCGCATGGAGGGCAAGCGGGCACTCTTCCCCCTTGGATTCCACTGCACTGGTATGCCCATCAAGGCATGTGCGGATAAGCTCGCCGATGAAGTGAAGCAGTTTGGCCAGAACTTTGAGGGATATCAGGAAGAGCAGGAAGAAGACACGAAAGTAGCTCCCGCTCAGGAGGTGAAGGCCGAGCAACAAGAGAAGTTTTCCGGCAAGAAGAGCAAGGCCGCCGCCAAAACGGTGAAGATGAAGTATCAGTTCCAAATTATGCTTGCCATTGGCATCCCTCTGGAGGAAATCCATAAGTTTGCCGATGCAGCCCACTGGCTCCAGCACTTCCCGCCCCTTGCCATTCGTGACCTCGACAGCTTGGGCGCTAGAATCGATTGGCGTAGACAGTTCGTCACTACCGATGCGAACCCCTACTATGACGCATTCGTGCGCTGGCAGATGAACCGTCTCCACGAATTGGGCAAGATTCAGTACGGCAACCGTTATACCGTCTACTCCCCCAAGGATGGACAGCCTTGTATGGACCACGACCGAACTGAGGGCGAGGGAATTGGACCCCAGGAGTACACTGCTATGAAGCTCAGGGTCAAGGAATGGGCACCTCAAGTGGCTGAGTTGGTCAAGGGTAAGATTGAGGACGATGCCAATGTGTACTTTGTCCCTGCTACTCTGCGTCCTGAGACGATGTATGGACAGACCTGCTGCTTCCTGGGTCCTAAAATCGAATATGGTATCTTTAAAGTCAAGGAGAAAGAGTATTTCGTTGCCACTAAGAGAGCCGCTTGGAACATGGCATTCCAGGGCATTTTCTTCGACAGCGAGCACTTCCCCAAGTCTCAGGATCAGTTGCCGTTGGTCGTGGAGGCACCCGGATCTGCCTTTGTTGGCACCCTTGTCAACGCACCGCTTTCCTTCCACACTGAAGGCGTCCGTATTCTGCCCATGGAGGGTGTCTCTGCAAGCAAGGGTACTGGCGTTGTTACTTCCGTTCCCTCAGACAGCCCTGATGACTATGCCACTTTGCTTGATCTTGCGAAGAAGCCTGAATACTATGGCATCAAAAAGGAGTGGGCTGAGCTGGAGATTTTCCCTCTAATTGATACCCCAACTTATGGGAATCTTACTGCACCAGCGCTGATCAAGGAACTCAAGATTAACTCGCCCAAGGACGTCAACCAGCTCGCGACGGCCAAGGAGTTGGCATATGGTGAAGCATTTTATAAAGGCACCATGCTTGTGGGCGAATTCAAGGGCCAACCGGTGAGCGCTGCTAAGGATATGATCCGCAAGGCTCTGTACGATAGCGGTGACGCTTTCGCCTTTGCTGATCCTATGGGCAAGGTCGTCAGCAGAAGCGGAGATGATTGTGTGGTTGCCTATCTTGGCCAATGGTTCTTGAACTACGGAGAGAATGACTCGAAGTGGCAGCAAGACACCTTGAACCACGTTGTGAACACCCTCAATGCTTACTCGAATGAAACCAAGCACGGCTTTGAGAAGAACCTTGATTGGCTTAACCGCTGGGCTTGCGCTAGGACCTATGGCCTGGGCTCCAAGCTACCGTGGGATCCTCAATTCCTCGTTGAAAGTTTGAGTGATAGCACTGTCTACATGGCCTACTACACGATTTCTCACCTCCTTCACAGTGATCGTTACGGTACGCAGACTGGGCCGTTGGATGTGAAGGCAGAGCAGATGATCGATGAGGTTTGGGACTATGTGTTCACAAGACGCGAGCTCAGTGACGATCTTGTGTCGAAGAGTGGCATTAACAAAGACGCACTACAGCAGATGCGGAGAGAGTTCGAGTACTGGTACCCATTGGATGTCCGAGTGTCTGGAAAGGACCTCATCCAAAACCACTTGACTTTCTTCCTCTATATCCACGTTGCGCTCTTCCCGCCAGAGTACTGGCCTCGTGGTGTCCGTGCCAACGGACACTTGCTCCTGAATGGTGAGAAGATGAGCAAGAGCACAGGTAACTTCCTGACTCTCAAGGATTCTGTCGATAAGTTTGGTGCCGATGCGACTCGTATCGCCTTTGCCGACGCCGGTGATGGAATTGAAGATGCGAACTTCGAGGAAACTGTTGCAAACAGCAACATTCTGAGACTGCACACCCTCAAGGAGTGGGCTGAGGAAATTGCCAAGGACGAGAGCTTGCGTACGGGCCCTGCGGATTCATTCTGGGATAAGCTTTTCAACAATGAATTGAACAACCTGGCTCATGAAGCCATTAAAAATTATAAAGAGTGAGTTTCTATGCACGGCACGCCCCTTAAGATCCACTGAGGATGGCAGCTAATACCTACTTTAGCACAAATTTCAAACTTGCCTTGAAGTCTTCTCTGTATGACTTGACCGGTGCTCGTGACGTCTACCGTGAGGCAGCCACTGCGGCAGGTGTCGGAATGCACCGTGATATGATCCTTCGCTATATTGAGCTGCAGGCTCTTCTGATGGCCACCATAACTCCTCACTGGGCCGAATATATCTGGCTCGAGGTCCTCAAAAAGGTCAGTGTCCCACATCGCTGCTTCCAGAGTGTATATAGTTGACCTGCCTCTCCCCCAAACAGCCTGAGACTATCCACTTTGCTCGTTTCCCTGATGTCCCCGAGCCGTCTCCGGAACTGCTGGCTGCATCTAACTATGTCCGGAGCACATCCACCAGTATCACCTCTGCAGAAGCTGCATTCGCCAGGAAGCTTTCCAAGGGCAAATCGATTACTTTCGACCCTCGTAAGCCGAAGAAGATCACGATCTATGTCGCGAAGAAGTACCCTGAGTGGCAGGAGAAGTACATCGACCTTGTTCGAGAAGCCTTCGATGCTCTCAACATTTCGTTCAACGACAAGGAGCTGAACGCCAAGGTCGGTAAGCTGGGTGAGATGAAGAAGGCGATGCCATTCGTCCAGGGTCTGAAGAAGCGCCTGGTCCAGAACAAGGAGGCACCGGATACCGTCTTCGCTCGGAAGCTACCCTTCGATGAATTCGCTGTCCTGGAGGAAATGAAGGGTGGTTTGAAGCGGACGACAGGTTGCAAGGAGCTCGAAATTGTTGCCGTTGACGAAGGTGGCAAGACCGGCGAGGTCCTGGGCACTGGGGAGAGGAGAGAGGGTCTTCAGGCTGAAAATGCCGTGCCTGGTCAGCCTACTTTCCTGTTCGCCAACATTGCCGAGTAGATCAATGATTGCGAGTTGTTTTTACCAATTCGTCCTTTCTAGACATATCAAGACGATCTCTCTACATATACTAAACAAGATAAAGAAAGAAAGAAGCGCAATGATATTTGATGTTCACGTTCCAACACAGTTTCAATGCAATAAACATTCAAGATTATACGTCACCTGTTAGAATTCGTACGATATACATTGATAATAGAGAATAGGAAAAGAGGAGAGAAAGACTATACGAGAAAGTTACCAGATCGATGGGGGATAGTTAAATTATAAATAGTTAGACCTGATGTACAGAAAATTCCCCGTCTAAGTGTCCCTTTATGCCCTGCAAAACACCAATCGCTATGCTATGTAGATAATAGTAAACAGGGGTTGGTATGGATTCATTTGGAATCCTCACTCTTAGTATCCAACGACTACGACTCACGACGCGCGCCGCGCCCGTTTCATCTGGCCAATACTCTGCCGCCCTCTGGGTCCGTTTTTGCGCCTGTCGGAAGACTGCTTCTCAGCCGTGAAACGCCAACATTCAATCGGAGGCCGCGACCCGATGTATTGTCCGTTGGGACTGAAGACCTCGACTTGGGGTAGTGTACTGTCCTCAGAGCTGGGCGAATTGGCTCGTACCTGCACGGTGAGTTCGACCCATCCGCATCCCTCGATTAGGATGTCAGTCGACATCACTCTGTACGGCAGGGGGCGAGGTTTGATTCCTCGGTCCTCTACGGCTTTGGCGAGCGACACCGGTAGATGGGATTGAGTGACGTCCCATTTCAAGTCGAATACGCCAGCCGACGCTATGACGTCGCCAGTCCCTTCCTTCATGATGCTCTCTCCGGGGTATGTGCGCTGCTGTGTCTGCATCGGTATGGCCTTGTCGGTCCTAGTGAGATGTGCTTCCAAAGGAAGGAAACAAGCGGCCATCACCACGTCACCGGGGTTTACCGAGGTGATTCTGACAAGTCCTCCTCCAAGAAGTAAGGACTGGCCTGGTTTGATACTGTAGCGCTCAGGCTTGATCCGCTTGGTCATGATCAAATCACGCTTGTGGCCGTCCACAACATGGTCAGCGAGTTCACTGCGGTCGAGACCGGGAAGATCAATCATTTCTCCCCTGCCGCGACCGAACGGGATGCGAATAGGCGAAACGGTGGTTCCGGGAAGAGAGGACACGACAGGGAGGACAGGGTAGAGGTCTTCCCGAGGGGCAGGGGGTAACAGACTGTCCGAACTGAGAGCAGGCGAGTCGTACGGGTTGAGGATAGTCGACTCAGCCTTGCGTCGTTCCACCAGTTCCGTAAGTTTCTCGAGATTCTTTGAATCCTTGGGGAAGCACGCCTCGATGAAGCTACTCTTTCCTACATTGGCTTTGCCAACAACCCAAATGCCATTTCCGTGTTCCCTGATCTCTTCCTTCACCTTTTTGGTCCACCAGCCCCGGTGGGCACTGATCATATGCACATTACCCAGGCGGAAGTCCTCCATTTCCTGGTTAAGAGTCTCGCGGAGGATCGAGCGCACGAACTCCATCTTCGAGTCGACCTGCTCCTTCGTGGGCGCTAATAGGTCGGATCGTGTGATGACAAAGGTAATAGTCGGTAGTTTCTTTCCCTTGCGGTACTTCTCCAACGTTGCGCGACGGTTCCGCGAGCGTTGCTCTTGCAAGGAAAGTGCTTCATATATATTGTCCACAAGGGACATTGGAAAGTCCGCCGCGTCTATAACGTGGTAGATGCGATTATATTTATAGGGCGACTCGTCAAGGAGTTCCCGAATGGAATAGATTGAAGGCGAGACCGCAGGCACCGCCCTGTTATGATGTAACAGGTCGTGGCATCTGTCGCAAACATGCATCGAGATTCCTGACCTTTCTAGAAATTCGCTAGGCGGGGCTGTTGCGGTTTCAAGAAGTGCGTCATCTGGTGAACAAGCGCATCAGTCTTGTGGTCAGTGATGCAGAGCAGACGGACATTGTACATACGGTTTGGCTTAGGGGCAACCGCTTCGTTGCCTGATAATGAAATCGTGTCTGCTGCTTGCTCTTGCTCTCCCTTTACTCCCAAGTCCTCTAATTTCTCCAGCCCTCTCTGCCGTCCTGCACTCACCCTTTGCGCCTCGTACAGCAGCTTCCGTGTCTGCTTCCTGGATTTGCTGTAGTACCCCGGTTCGTGGGGCTCGACGGTATGGGAGAATGCACCACATCCTGGACAGCAAACGGGAAGTATATCCTCAGCACGGGGGAATGGATTTGCATGAGACTGGGTGGTTGAGGATAAACGCTGCTGTGGTTTGTAGATCTGTCTGGGAGAAAATTGCGGCCGCAAAAAAAAGTTCAAGCTCCGCGACGGCAGCTTCTGGGGAAGACATCGCAGTCGGTATGGCAGCCGAGAAGTAGCCTCGTTAAGCTGAAGAAGTCTTGGGATCATGCGCCCCAGACACGGCAACATGACGGAATAAAAGTGGATGCCACTGGGAGGTTGAACGAAGAAGGATGCGGCGATGAAGCCGATCGATCGTAATCGATCTGATTGATAGCATCGGCGGTCGGCGCGGATCGCCGTAAAAAGTCGCGGTGGCGAACCCATACTTCTTGCTCCACCAATACTGACGGATTTAGCAGCGGGAAGGACTGTGCTGTAATAAAAAAAGATGCTTGTTTCGTTGAAATGATATCATAAAATCCTATGCTATACAGAACATTCGCCATACTCCCTAGCCCTCCGCATTGAACGCTGAAGAAAAACACAAGACAACCGATAGAAACGTAGATCCCATGCAGACGCCATAAAAAAGTATTCCCAATCGTCCATCAAGCCTTTACCTTCCCCTTGCCCTTGGGGTCATCGGGTTGCTCGTCTTCCTCTTCGGAATCGCTCATGAACTCGTCATCCTCATCAAACCCAATGTACTTCCTTGGTGCTGCCACTGCAGGAACCGATGCAGATGGTCCTGGCGCACTGTCCATTTCCTGGTCACTCTCTTCGTCTGAGCTACTGGGAGTCTCTTGGCCACTGCCTTCGCTGGCGCTGGCGCTCGTACTAGATCCCCCCAAGATGGCGTCACGTAGGTTGTCCGTCCACTTGCCATCCTTCATAGCCAACAAAACAGCATCCCGTGCCTTCTCGTTCATCTCCTCCTTATCTTCCATCCACTGACCGTCGACCTTCTGGTTGCCACCACCGTTCTTCAACTCCTCCTGGCGCTTTTCCGCCGCCTCAACAATAGACTGCCACCTGCACCGACGCTCCTCTCTCTCTTTGCGGTCCATTTCCGGCTTGACAGCCAGGTATTCGGCCAACGCTTTGGCTTCATTGACTGTGCGGATACGACGGCCGTCGAGGTTTCGGCTTGATCCGTTGTCATCGCCCTGGTTGCGCTTTCGCTTACTCGACATGCGCCCTCCAGCTGCACGAAGCTGCGATCCAAAACCACCTTTTCCACCCCGCAGGGGTACTGAGAGGCGGAGGGGAAGCAGATTTGATGTCGTACTGGTTTCGCCATCAGGGGCAATCAGATCGCGTAGGTGACGTCCGGGTGAGGGGATGAGTTGTATATTGTTGGTAGTCGTTAGAACTAGTGACTGGAATGGGATAGATGATGGAATATATGAAGAAACCTTCTCTGTGAGATCCGAGATTGTAGAGGTCGAGGGAAGAGAGAAGGAAACTGTGGAGGGTAAAGAAAGTCCTGGGAAGGACGAAAGAAGAATGTTCACATTCGACGCCATGTTGGGCTTTGCAGGATATTTTGATTTAAATAACAGAAAACTTATTATATCCTGACAGTCAATGATCGGAAGGTGACGATGTCGCCACCAACTACTGAGAAGACTGAATATCTGCCTATATCGTCCTTACTAGGGAATATGAGTTCATCAATGATGAGAAAATAGGAGGAAACGATGACGGTGTGGGCACAAGGCAAAGTAGCTGATCAGTACGGTACATCATACTGGCCATCATGGCAATTCTAATTTGTGGCCTCAGGTATATAATCACCTGACTATGAATTCGATTTAATCCAAAACAAATTTAGCGCCATACTCAGGGCCAGAGCCCTAACCAACTTCCCGAACAGGAATCAGCGCACTTTTCACTTAACCGCAGCCCGCTCCACTCGACTGTATCGACATTTAAACCATACTCTTCGCGCGTTGTTAGAGCGATTCCCCGAAGAGCGCCAGGAACTCGCAACAATGTAAGTTAGGACTTTTTTTTTCTCGACCTATGAAATAATGATGGACTAACAATTATCTCAAGGCTTATCCCTAAGGAAGACCGCAAGAAGATCCACGAGTACCTCTTCCGCGGTATGTGAAAGTCCACTCCCACTCCAAACAGAGCCCTCGCCGCCCTTGGGCTAGACTTTCTGCATCGAATCATTCTTGGAAAGAAACTCCCATCGCTGACTGCTGTTTAATTGAATAGAGGGTGTGCTCGTGGCCAAGAAGGACTTTAACCTTCCCAAGCATGGCGACATTGACACCAAGAACCTTTACGTGATCAAGGCCTTGCAGTCCCTGAACTCCCGCGGCTATGTCAAGACCCAATTCTCGTGGCAGTACTACTACTACACCCTCACCCCCGAGGTACGTCTGATCGGAACCGGAGGGTTCCATTTCTTATATGAAGTTTTCCCAGGGCTAAACTAACACTCTTTTGATACAGGGTCTTGACTACCTCCGTGAGTGGCTGCACCTCCCCGCTGAGGTCGTCCCCGCCACCCACATCAAACAGCAGCGTTCCCACGCCCCCCCTCGTGGCATGATGGGCGGTGAGGAGCGTGAGCGTCGTCCCCGTGCCCCCCGTGAGGGTGGCTACAGACGCCGTGAGCAGGAGGGCAAGGAGGGCGGTGCCCCTGGCGAGTTCGCTCCTAGCTTCCGCGGTGGATTCGGCCGTGGCCGTGGCGCTCCCTCTTCGTAAAGAGATGTCGCTTGGTCTTAGGGCTGACGTGGATGGGTGCAAGCGTGGCTTGAGTAGGCTGGACTCTCCAATCTGAAATGGCTGCGTCTTGCGCATCCTAAAATGAAATAAAAGTGATTGTGCATTGTTGCTGTCTCGATATCACTGGGGTAGCTAGGATCAATGACATGATTATTACTTGATAACTTGACTTCATTTCTCGTAGACTAACTGCTACATGGATGTACTTTCGTTGCTGATGTATTATGGATGGACCACGCATCGAACAAAATTCATTATAGGCTGTGAATTACGCAGAGAATCTCTTCCGGTCGTACCGGATCACTGCTTGTAAAATGACGGACGCACCGGTGGCGCAATCTTCAGTAGAGCAGTACTCCTCCGGATGATGGCTTAACCCATCCTTACACGGCACGAAGACCATACTGGTGGGAACTCTTTTGGATGCGAAGACACTGTCATGGCCTGCACCGCTCATGATTGTCCGCACAAGGGACTTGGGCTCAGATGCATCGGCGACGACAGCCTCTGCGGACTCTTGTACGCAGGCAATGCAGTCTGGGTGGAATTTCACTGCCGGTGAGTCGAAATCTAGACTCCATTCAACGCGACAGGGCTTGCCGATACCCTTTCCTTCATCTGCTGCAATTGCGTCAAATTCCTGTTTCAATTGCGATTCAGTGGCCTTGACCAAGTCGTCTTCCGGCCCGCGGATGTCGAGCATGAAGCTGACAAGCCCGGGTACGGTATTCACACTACCAGGCTTGGCTTCTACGATGCCAACACTAGCCAGGCAACTGTGAGAAGAAGCGACTTCCCGGGCTCGCACCATCATGCGAGCAAAGGCATACAGAGCATCTGCGCGGTGTTCGAATGCCGTCGTACCGGTGTGGGTGTCTCTGCCGGTGATATTGACGCGATACCAGCGGTATGCTTGAACGGCGGTGACGACACCGACTCGTTGGTTTGCCGATACAAGATGAGGCCCCTGTTCGATATGCACTTCGAAGTGAGCTGCCATCGGAGTTGCCTTGTACGAGCACGGTACACTCCCTAGGTAGTTTATCTTTTCGAGAGCTGTTTTCATCGATTCTGGCGCCGATGACGCAGTGGGAAGAGACGCCACTGTTGGAACTTCTCTGAGGTTATGGGCTCGCTCAAGAGGTATGCACTCAGCCCATACGCCAGAGGAGACCATACTGATGGGGAAGCGGGCGCCCTCCTCGCTGTTTGCACATCAATCTATGTGCCTAGGTGTCTCAATCGTTCAGGTGTACTCACTTAGTCCAGTTTACAACCCCGACACCCCCTTCCGTTTCCAGTCCCATCTCATCCATCACCTTCAAAGCCTCAATACCGGAGAGAACGCCCAGTATCCCATCGTAGCGACCACCTGTTGGTTGCGTGTCTAGATGACTACCAATGAATACAGCAGGTACATCCTTGCGTCGTCCAGGGCGAACAGCAAAAATATTTCCCATCTCATCTACTGTGACATTGCATTTTAATGCCTTGGTTGTTTCAACGAACCAATCCCGCACTTTTTTGTCTTCCTCTGATAGTGCCAGACGCTGCATGCCTGTGTCGGTTGGCCCACTAAGATATCTATTAGCCTAGGTTCACGGATCTATATAATAACAGGGCTCGATGCGGCATAGCAATGCGGAGAAGAAGAAGTATACGTACTCTCCCCAGCGGATCCCAGGGCCCCACTGGCAGCTGTGATGGAGGTCTTTTGCCAGACGATCTTTATTAGCTCTCAACGCCGACACTTGAGCTTCGGACAACTCCGTCGACAGCATGGTTCGTGTCAAGGAGGCCGACAAAGATCTGTATGGTTGTCTGAGTGTGGCTCTTGGGGGTCGGAATGCTGTTCGCAGAACTGGCAGTCTAGCACTTAATGTTGTAAAGAACATGCTGGTTAAGGCGGACACTATGGTGTCAAGATACAGAGGGGTTTATATGCATACATCGGGTGGATAAAGTGGCCATTGCGTAGTGGAGAGCAACCGATAAGTTCTCAAGTGGGGGAACATTCCTTGGCCCTGCGATGGGTGACTTTGCCAACGTACAAGCCAATCGAAACAAGTCAATTCCATATTAGGTCTCCCATGAATTGTTGCTACTCCAAACTCACTGGTTGTCGGGGTAAATGTTATTGGAGACGCCTGTGTACCAAATAAGAGCGTCCTCGATAAGACTGTGGCAGACGGGGGAACTATAGATGTCTTTCGGGTTGATGGTGGAGAAGCTTGTTCGTGTCAAATGTCCTTGGAGGGCTCATCGGACAAATGTCCGCAGATATAATTATATAATTTGAAACAAAAATCGGATCGATACTGGCTGATGGAGACGTAGGTGACTCCCTTTCTGCCTGGGTTATTTAACAGTGCATAGACTAGGTTGGAGAGAGTTATCGACACAGCACTTTCACGCTATGGTACACGCACCTCAGACCGGAAATCCACCTGAAGTAGTCAGAAAACGACAGAAAAAAGGAGACGATAGGGAGGAGTAGCCCACATAACACATGTACAAAAAGAAAACAATAAAATCGACGACTATGTCGATAGAGGGTATCCAAAGATTGAGCAGAGGATATTGTGCGCAAACCACGGCCATCTCTGGTAAAAGGCAAGAAATGGGTTCTGAGCTAGTTTGTCGCAATCCTCGTAGTTTAGATCTTTTAATGATCCTTAACCCACCAAAGTGCCCCAGACAGCCGGCGTTCGAACCTGGGTATGTCCATCTCTTTTTTCCACCCTCCGCCGTTTTATTCCGTCCGGTACCCCGCATTCTATCAGTCTCTCTCAAACTCGTTGGGATACGCATATCTTGGTTACTCTTAGAGAACGAACGAATCCGCCAAGTATATCGCAAAATGTCTTCCGCTACGTGCCTCTTTTGCCGGATTATCAAGGGTAAATTTCTATCCATTGCCTTTGGTCCTTCCAGACGCTATGCTGCCGCGCCCTGACAAATACTCATGGGTGAAAACAAACAGGTGACGTAGCTGATGATTCCATGGATCACAGGTGAAATCCCTTCCTTCAAGCTCTTCGAGAGTGACAAGGTCTTCGCTTTCCTCGACATTCAGCCTCTTAGTCGTGGACATGCGGTAAGTAGATTTCTTCCGGATGACGCTGGATTCAACTCTCCCCGCATGGCCATCCGGTTCTCCCTTGGATGGATGGTGAATCAGTCGAACAACATTCAAACTTAAACACACCCTCTACACTTGAATTTATTCCCCACATTCTTCAGATTCATTGGGTGAAGAAGATGTTGCTAACAATGTGAACAATTCATCGTCAGTAACAGCTCGTAATTCCCAAGTTCCACGGCGAAAAACTCACCGATATCCCGGACGATCATCTCACTGAAATCTTGGTACGTAAACGGTGATGAGATCTAAAATGAGCCGGCGGGGAGGAGCATGGATCACCTTTATAGTCTCTACCAGGGACGTGGCAAATAACTGGGGACCTTGGGCGACCAGATCCACGACAATCTCCTCCCCGCAGGTATGGAGTACTGAGCTAACAGATGAACCTTTCCATCTAGCCCATCGCAAAGAAGCTGGCCAAAATCTCTGGTGCCCAGGATTTCAACATCTTACAGAACAATGGCGGCATTGCGCACCAGGTAGTCGGCCACGTAAGTTCCACATGGATACCTTTTCATAAGCTTGAACCTCGTATGCTGAACGTTGCTCTCAACCATGTTAGGTTCATTTTCACATGGTGAGTTTTCCCATCCCTTGAAATCCCATGGCCACAATCACGGACGGTGTCGCACATGCTGCGACCTCGGCCGCCTCGCCTCCCCTGTATGGCTTCTAACTCAAACGGATGGAAGAAACTAATTGTTGCGCAGATCCCCAAGCCGAACGAGAAGGAAGGTCTTGGTGTTGGATGGCCTGCCCAGGAAACGGACATGAAGAAGCTCGAAGCTCTGCATGAGGAACTCAAGTCTAAGATGTAAGGGTTGTACGCATGATCCGTGAACATACATCATAGCGTACGTCAGACTGCTAGAATAATGCAAAAGCATCTACTGTAATAGCTAAGCTACCTTCCAATGTTTGCTTAAATGCACCTGCCTGTAAACCCATTCCGGTAGAGTTTTAAACAATGGCGCACATGAACATAAGAAACTCAATTCCTATTCTCCAAGAAACTCGCGATTTCCTAACAGGATATTTTATGTACATACTATGTCACACTAAATATGCCAAGGGGTTCTCTATCACCAAGTTATATAGGATGGGGAAATTTTGTAACAGTCTAAAAAAACCCAACATGTTCTAACTCATTCAGTCTTTTCACCATTCACTTTTGCTTCTGCAGGATAAAAATCGATTTTACCACCGCCTTGGAGAATGTTCAGGCGATCATATAGTGAGCTGCCACGGATATATGGATCAAGCACCCAGTATTGAACCCTCAACTTCTCAATAAGCTCGTCTCTCTTCTCCGTAGCAGCCTTCACAGTTTCCTCATCTTTCTTCTGGTGGGCTGAAATCCATGCAATAGTGGCATCTTGGACCTCCTGGGAGAGTTTCTTTCTCTCTGCGAGCAACTCATCACGTTTGGCTGTGTCTTCCATGCATTTGTTCTCGCCGGGCTGAGGTTCGACGTATTTGAACTCCCAGTCCTCATCACCCTCAAGCTCCTTCATGATCTGATTCTTTGGAATGAATTTCTCCAGATCTTGAACATTCTTGGTGAAGTTAATTTTGGCCGCTACCACGGGATCAAGCCAGCCCTTGATGATACTCCAAATACCTGCACCAAGATTAGACAGAGTACACAATACAGCTATGAAGAGGAACAAATGGCGGGAAATCACGAACTCGAGAAAATCCAGGGGGCTTTATGGATGAGTACGACTCCTAGACACTCAGGATAGTTGGCTTCAAAGCACTTAATCATAAACTTCACCGGATGATAGTCCTAAAATAGATTAATCAGACATGTCTCTACAATAATTGTGAAAAGGACAAGTACCATATTTGCCAGGGAGAAGTTGGTCATATCGAAAATAACGCACTATAAACTGTTAGATGGCTGTCCGTAACGGACGCGGAAGCTGGACACTTACAGCTGTTTCAACGGGAGGTGCGAGCATCATCCGGGCCGACTCGATGGTATAAACAGTGTAGCGATCCAAAGCTTCCGTGCTTTGATCGCCTGGCTTGTGCAGACGTACTCTGACAACACAGATCGGCCGACCGAGCTTGTCGACACCATGCAGGAAGCCCTTGCCCATGCGCATTTGCATTAGGAACTCCTCACCGGCTTTCTTCTCTGCCGGATCCGAGCTTTGGCTCTGCTTCAAAGCAAGTTGTTCACCATTCTTCATGATATCATCGTCTACTTTGACATCCATTAACCGCCAACGGAGGGTAGAGATCAACATAATGAGCGCTTTCTGTACATCCCATTTGCGCGCCCGTAAGAAACGCAGAAGCAGAGTGTCTGGATTATCTTGTTTAACCATACCCCAGAGAGTGGCCCGGATTTCCTCTGGCTTCATATCCACAAGAGCTTGCTGGAATTCTTTCGATTGGCCATGTTTATCGTCGCCGTCGTTGATGTCAATAGAAGCAAGGCCGGAGGAGATCCCATTCGCTGACTTGCCACTTGCGGCATCCTCCTCTTTTCCACCACCGAAGAAACTGAACATCCGCTTCGGTGGCTGTTGCGGAGGTTGCTGCTTCTTCTGCGACGGGCTGGTAGAAGTGACAGTTGCGTCAATGCCTTCCAAGTTGACACCACACACTTTCAATAAAACCACCCAAAACTCTCGCAGTTTGATCTCCTGCTCGGGCGTAAGATTGCCCACTGTTCCAGGGTGTGCTTCCATATGCATTTTTTTGAGAGTATCGATTACTCCGAGAAAAGGCGGCTTTACCTCCTGGGTATCCGGTGTAGTCAATGAAGGGGGTGAATTGTCCCCGGAATTGTGGTATTTATCCTGAAGCCAGGTTCCTCCACAAATAAGGACCAAAGTGAATGTGATCGGCCAGAAAAGGGAGGCTTTCCTCGGTTGCTTAACCGGCGACAAGCGGGGAGTGGAGAGGGGCCGTCGGGGTGGGTATTGGAAAATCAAAGAGTATGACGGAGGGAATAACTGTGCGACCCCGGGTTGGTGCGGCTGATACGACGAAGGAAAGATGACTTTGACCGAGGATTGAGCGAGATGGCGGCGTAGGAGCGAACCAGCATGCATGTGCTAAGAACAATGAAGCACAGGGTGAGGAATGAGCTCAGTCCTGTGAGATAGAAGGCAGCTCTCGGCCCTCAATGGTGTCTCTCTTGGACGAATAAGGAGAGACGAAACAAGGAGAGACGAAGATCGGACCCCTGAGAAGTCTGACTGACGGGGGATGCGGGGAAACCAATCTAAACCAGCCAGAGCGAGCGAGAGAAGAGAGAGACAGTAATGAGAAAAAAGGCCCGAAGTGAAATACGGGATCCTCCAGTCATTGAATCCAGGGGGTTCCGGCCAGGCCTGAGGCCTTCCCGCTGACCGCCATCCTAAGCGGGGAATAATCCGACGGCATCAACAAACACGCTCGACAGCACAGATTTAGTAGTTAACCGACAATATTACCTAGGACTACTTCAAGGATGAATGCCGAGTGAACTAGGCTCAATTGGAGAATTGTATTTCTGCAGTTCTCCGTCTTGTTTACTCCATACTACTCTAGAGTATCTCCAAACCTCGGAATTGAGTTGTCAGGATGGATGCTACTGCTCCTCTTTCCCGCTCCTCGTCGCGTCCCCGTCCTTCATCTAGGCCTACAACTCCCCTCAGGCCCAGCTCTCGGTCATCATTCCGCGAGGGTCATGGATATGGAGCTAGTGTCAGCAATACAGGCTATACCGATCCTGCCATCAATGCCCTGGAACCCCAGTTTGCAGAGCTCGCTGACTCCATGGCCGATCTCGAGGCCAATTTCATGCATCTTCAGTTAATGCATGAGAGTCTGACGCGCTTCAGCGAAAGTTTTGCTAGCTTTTTGTATGGGCTAAACATGAACGCGTTTTGTGTGGACTTTCCCGAGGTATGACTCTCCGGTTGTCATCAACGCATGTACAACACTATTAATATGCAACAGGCCCCCATCCCTGAATCTTTCAGGAGAGCCAAACAAGCAGAGGTTGAGAGAGGTATTGCTCCTACACCCCAGACCCTGTGTGCCTGTTACTAACGACTCCGAAGAGCTTGAAACAGAACAAAATCGACCCATACATGAAGACGAGGCAACGTTTATGTGAGTACCATCCTTGTCTTTTTCCCTCTACCTTTTCTTGTTTTGTTTTGGATTGCTAGTTGCCCAAACTGATGACAAGTCTGCATATCAGGACCACCGACACTACATTTATTGAACATCCTCCTAGCACCACCTCCTCTAAACCAACGCCCAAGTCGTCCTCTGTTCCTTCGCGTGGAACCAGAAGAGGATCGAGTACGCGTGGTTCCACTGGCGGTCGTTATACTACGCGAGGGTCCAATCGAGGCCGTCCAAGCGCCTTGCCTCGGGGAAGAGGAATACGGTGAGCGCATGCGTTGGATAGAGATATAAACTTACGGGAGTGTGACATTCGGATACCCAGATAGGGACAGTCGACTCTGTTAGACATCCAAAAGCATCGGCTTGCAATCCCTGCATTCGGCGGACGAAAGTTAGCGGCCTTGTAATAACGCTTTCCAAACCGAGAAATGTTAGGTTCTGAAACAAGAGCCAATTGAGTCTGCTCGGTATACTTCAGACATAACGCTATGTTGAAGTCTGCTGTCTCCGAGACAATATCTTGAACTATGCGAGATTGATCGAGTTGGAACTTTGCGGTCGATATTGTTTTATTTCTTCGTTCTTTTTCAATGTTTTGTACATACATTTCTGTTGATTACATTAGCCGCAATGGCGTGTACATCAACCAATGTGGATCTAGGCTGGAGAATAGTAAAATCATTTCAAGACCGAATCACGGATGAGCAGAAAATACACGCTGTAGATTCACCGACGTCGATGCATCTGTTAAGACCAGAGGAAGTAGCATTGCGAGAGGCGACCACGTGGGGATGTTCGGATCAAATGCAATCCCGGTTTCTTATCGCCGCCGCGACCCTTGCGAAGAAAAGATCTGTCATGCTCTTGCTAGCTCCTCCGTCACCAGCGCCAGAACTTGGGAGAGTCCTATTCTAAGGAGGTATTCTTCCACCTCTTCAGACCATTGTTCCTCCCATTGGGTAGATCCATCGTTCCGGTGTCCCTCTGGTCGCTCTGAGAACGCCGCCACAAGGGCAGCTAAAGTTGGTAGCGCTCGGCAACGGATCCAACAGCGGAACACAACTGCTTCACTGTCCATTGACGATTCGCTGACGCTGTCGGCTTATTGGACCCCTCCATTGATGCCTGATTGGGAGACTGAATGCATAATGCTGGTCTAATGCATCAATGGTCCTTGACGGTGTTCATTCTATGGAGTGCTATTGTGCCTGCGCTTGAATGCAACATCATCCCATCCTCTCCTATACTATAGGGCCGAAATTCCTTGGCATCTCTGGACGGGCATCATATTCCAATCTGTCCCTGGAAGGTTGACGCTTCATTACACAAGCTCAACTACTGGACGAGAGCTCGGGAGATTCAAGTTCCGTCTCAATTCTGACACACATTACGCCTTCACAATGGCGAGTGTAGCTTCCGTGTCGCTCCTCTCAGAGGCTGAGTTTGGTTGTGGTATGTAATAATTGCCATGAGAGATTTCCCATCAAGAGTCATTCTTAGCACTAACCGGCTATAAGAGCATCTTGCCACACAACTCACACCGGCTGGAACTACTGCAGATCAGTTTAAAAGCGCCTTCATCAAGACGCACAATGCATTGTCCCCTCGTCCCAAACCAACAGAGCTACCTTCGAAACAAAGTGCTAGTGTTCGTGCTTCGGCTCTTCTAAGACCCAAGTACACCTGCTTAACGTGCGCCGAAATGTGCACTGATGTCGGTCGAAAGGCCCATGCCCAACAGACCGGGCACTCATTCTGTAAGTCCCGTTTGTTCGACGCTAACGACACCCAGCTAAGGTCGCGCTGTAGATATGGAGTCGAGAAATCGTGCTCTGTTTTGTCAAAGTTGCGAGGATCTCATTTACGACCACGGTCTAGAACGGCTGCGATCGTCAACATCTGATAGTGCACTTAAAGGTCAACATGCCACCTCCGACTCAAATTGTTGTCAAGCTAAAATGTAGCAGTTGCCCAAAAACGTCGGTTCAGCGAGAGCTCGGCCGATGAGCTTTATGTTAGAAGCAATGCTAACAAACGCACTTGTGCAAAACAGGGCGTGAGGGGCTTGTTTAATCTCGGGCAGACTTGCTACTTGAATGTCATTCTTCAAACGCTGCTGCACGACCCGATCCTGAACACCTATTTTCTCGGGAATGGTCATCAACCCCATGATTGCACTGTTTCTGACTGCGTAGGATGTGCCGTTGCAGAAGCATTTGCTGATTTCAACAGCAGCGACAAAGCGGAGGGGTTTGCGGCTCTGAGCCTTCTCATGGCATCATGGCGTGCTAGTTCGGTATGCGATTGAACGGGAATTCCCAAGGATCCCCACCAAAAGGTGCTAACTGCTTGCCAGAGTTTAGCAGGTTATCACCAACAAGATGCACACGAATATTACCAATTTCTTGTCGACAAGCTGCACGCGAGCACCGATGGGCATCAGGAAGACCATGAAAAAGGCTGCTCCTGCTTCTTCCACAAGACGTTCTACGGCAAGCTGCGAAGCAGTGTGACTTGTGATAAATGCGGGAATGTTACGCGAACAGAGGACCCTATGGTGGACCTGAGTCTGGATGTCCAAGTGCAGGCAAAGAAGCGGGCTATGGGCAGAGCTGGACCCTCATGTCTACCCACGCTAAGTGGATGCCTAGAGAGCTTCACTTCCCCGGAAAAGCTCATGGCCGGGGTCTACAATTGCAGTGGATGCGGTGACACGCCGCAAAAGGCGACGAAGCAACTGCGAATAAAAAAACTGCCGGCAATTCTGTGCATGCAGTTGAAGGTAGGTTTTTCTGGATTGGCGCACTCTAGAGAATCCCTTAGCTCATCTCGCAATAGCGTTATGAACATACGTTTTCGGTCTCCGAGAAGCTAGAAGGCAGGATAGATTTCCCACTGTCTATCAACATGCTTCCGTACACGACTAACCCGCAACCTCGGGTGGATAAATCAAGGTACATGTACGACCTTTTGTCTGCCGTGGTCCACAAGGGGAAGCTCGATGCAGGCCACTACCTAGTCTATTGCCGTCAAGGTGATCAGGTTCGCCACCCCCGTTCTGTGCAGATTATCACGTTGAATATACTGGCAATTCTAATATCCTATAGTGGATGTGTTTCAACGATGACCAAGTCACCCCAGTAAGTGAGGCTGACGTTCTCAAGGCTGACGCTTATCTTCTATTTTACAATATTCGATCTCTGGCTGGAGCTCCTCAATAGCAGTCTTGGATGGAGGGGGATGGTATCACTTGATGGATGGTTCTTTTTGACGTGGTTTAAATGTACATTGCATATTTGTTTTAGCGGTCTGGAGTTCATCGCAAGGAGTTAGTCTCTATTTGTATTCGAGGGTTGGGTTTGTTCGGGTGGTATCTCATTCAAGATGCAAAGACTACTCGTGCTAGACTGTCCGATGACTGGTATACCGTATCTGAATTAGAGCGACCATGTACAAACCTTGATGTCTACTTTTTATTCGACTGATCTACTTAGCGAGTGTCCTGGGTAAAGTTGACACGGCGCACATGATTGTCGTGATCTTGAAAGAAAATGGTGCACTCGCAAAGCCGGCAGAGTACAAAGATAAAATAACCACTCATGGCACAGTCAGGTTTGTCGAACGGAGTAAGAGCCAAGTATTAATACAAGGCCGATAATATGTATCTCAAATCCGATCCAACTATTTCACGACGAATCTCGACAGAAAAGAAAGATTTATCCCCAGGAGTGAATTGGTTAAGAGAATTTCCTCATTCAATTCAAGTACAGAATTAGAAGAAAGAAGGTTCCGACATGACACCTTAAAAAAAAAATGTCAACACCGACATCATCCACGCATAAACTTTCTTCTAGCTCTTTTTTCCCCTCCCTTGTCCTCCAATGCGTTTAAGGCAATTCCTTCCCTTTTTTGATCTTGTCCTGTCGGAGTCCAAATCGGTTTTCATCATGATTTACGTTCGCATGGTTTCTACCGAGCGCCCGAGCAACGTAACGATTCATCGTGAATAGGAAATTGGATCGAGATTAATTTATCGGTACTGCATAAGGTAAAGTTGGTTAGTGATTTGTGTTTCCAATTATCCCAACGAGTATTTCGTATTGTCTTTGTTCGGTTCGAGAGCTTTTTTCCTTCCATCTTCGATCCCAGGCCAGACCAATATCCATATTCGAGTGTGTGCTTGAGCCAAGTGACGTGACCAACCTTGTTGAAACCAATGTCCTGGGACTTCTCGCGGAAGCACTGACGGCAGATGTTCATCTATAAATCGAAATCCCTCCATCAGTATATAGATTCCCAAACAAAATACCACGAGAACTCAGTGATCCCATACCCCATACTTGCGGATGAGACCGGCGCGGTGCGAGCAAACACGGCTGTATCGATTGTAAAAATCACTCATCAGTCCCATTTCTGAACCCCAATTCCAATTCCATCATATTATTTCAAAACATGTTATCGGGATATTATCGTACCAGGAACGAGAGCCCTTGCCGAACCTATTGATAAAAAAGCGAACAATTAGCTCAACATTCTCTCCAATTCCCCGGGAAATGCAGGATCCTTACTTGCGAGGACGGCTGTACCAGACGGAGTCGTGAGTCATCTTGAAATTTGAGGCGTGGAATACCTGGACGTGACGGTGTCTGGCAGGCGGTTTGTCGTCGCTGGGCGTTGAGGTTGAACGGAAAGGTTAGGGTTGAAAATGCGTTGTGTGCTTCCACTCCCGACATGCGGGCTCGGACCACCTCGCTTGATTGTCGCTAAGCCTAGTTTGGATGTAGGCAGTATGGATCATGTGACTAAGTACCTTGCCCATAAAGGGATTAGCGTTCGTTTTCTCCGCGTGAATTCTGGATGCGGTAATAAGTTTCTCCGCACATCCTCTAACTATGGAGAGTATGGTTGCTCTTTGACCAAAGCAGGCTGGTTCATGCGTCATCTTAGGCTATGCTTTTCTTTTTTCTTGCTGTACTTGTCGACCATTACTGTACGGATAGAATGCTAAACATGATAGGATACTCGATTATTTGCAGACCTGCTTAGTGGCTGGATTATTCCAACCTCTGCTCAAAGAATAGATCGTATAGTATCATTGTTATACTCCCTCTTTTTGGGTATCAACCCGTCTGGTAAAGAAAGTGTAGTAATCTTGAATAAAGGGACAAAACATAATACTACTCCAAAGTATCAGTACAACCATATGATGACGCATTGCCTAAGTATCTAGAACTCAAAGTTTTATCCAGACACAAATTCCAGGCACCTCTAACCCAGGAAGTCACGCTTCGAACAGCATTACGGGGGTACATAGAAGACAACAAAATTGCTGAGAATATCTAGCGTAGGACCCTCTCCGACAGCCTAAGGAGAATTCGCTTCGAGCCAGCTCACGGGATTACCCGCGCAGTGTTATCCACAATCCCGTCGTCGAGTCCGGACAGCTGACAGGCACCCCCGTACAGGAAAATTCGGGACCTACTGTTCTGGACGGATTAAGTATTCTTTAGTCTTTGGGCAGTAGGTTCTCGTAGGCCGCCAGACAAACAACCCAAGTACGTATCTTGGTAGTGGTGTTGTGATTGGATGGAGACAGTTAACGAGCCTCGGAGATTGACCTGCCTGGTCTTTTTAAAGCCAGATTTCTATCGCATTATTTACTAAGAGGGGCATCATTCTTCGATCTCCATTTTTAACATAGCTTGCAGGGTTGGTCCGTACCCGGGAGTTATAAATTTCATATGTATACTGCCCAGATAGGCGCACGTGGAAGTGGATGACTGGAGGGATGACGTCAGACTAAAAATTACACAAGTTATTATTACTCAAGTATTATTGTCATTACTTGATTCGTATCCATAGGCCAAGGCTGCCTTGATCTTACGATTCTCCATTTACTTTGTAATTGTCTTTGTCTCACGGAAGTGACTAATTGGTACTGTACAATGACCCCGAGCTCCGAGTCAGAGTAGGCAATTAATCGATCGAATGATTAGGCATCCTCTGTGCGCCCGTGTTGGATCCACTCTTGAGAAAAAGTACTTTATATCCATGCCTCACCTAAGAAAATGCTGAATAACTAAAGACAATCGATAGATTATTAATCAAATGCCAGTACTTCGTGGCTTCGCTTTCATATCGAAAAGTCATAGCAGAGAATAGCTAACTACAGCTATCTTGAAATTAGTTATTACTACTCATAGTATGTACTCCGTTAGCTCGTGTCGAGGTGAAGAATGGGTGGATCCGCAAACCCTAAACAGCACGGGCGTTTGTGCTATAGCGTTGCGACAGGCATTTATATGGATATCCTTTTGGAGAGTGTACTCTAACTCTGTACCACCTGGATTGCGGAGATGCATGGTACAGCGGCGCCAAGTGTAACATGTCATGGACTTTCGGATGCATACACGATAGATTAAGCCACCGTCGATATCGTGTTGAGTGGGTTAGGCAAGCCGTTGGCAATAACATATCGAGTGAGTCATAACTCACCTGGGAAGAATGGGAAAGAAAGTGAGAGATGGAGAAGGAAAAAAAAAAAAATTTGAAAATTCGATTTCAAACCGTCCATGTCTTCCAAACCTGGAGAATGAACCGCGTGCAAATGACTCCTCCAGGTTGTATTTCCAACGGAAAAGTGCGTGCACATATTCGGGCACAATCCGCCGCACTGGGAGCTGTTCATTTACATTACATAGGTAATTAGTTGGGCGGCATGGAGTTGATCCGGAAGACCGCGGATGCAGGTGATGGATTCTAAGAGCTGTTCTAAGTACCTAGTCTACATAACCAGTCAATCATGCCAAGCCAGGATCGTCGGTTGGGTTGTCAGATGGGAAGCATCCCCTCTCTCGCCAGCCGTCTAAAAACAACACACAGCTAGCGACAGGGCTGGAGAAGAATTAAAAAAATATATATATATTAATAATAAAAAATTTAGTTCTTCAGTGTATTGAATTTACGAGACTGGTCAAACTATCCATCCAACGTAGAAGCGTCCACTTAGTGGAGTTTGCTTCCGAGGGTTGACGGCTGCATTTTACCGGTAGAGATCGACTCTTGTTGGCTGTACGATTCTTGGGACTGTCGCCAGCCATGTCTTCGGTGTATCCGTACAACGTACGGCATACTGTAAGTATGTACTGTAGCACACGCTCACACACCTCACGAGCTGAATACGATGTTCATTGTCCAGTATGCACCTACGATTCCCACGCGCGGGGACTTGGGGAAATTTATGATGCTTGACATGATGTCTCCGCCCTTGCATTGATATGTGTGGAGGCTAGGGAGGTATCCAGAGTATGTACATACCTACTCCGATGTTCTGGTTATAGGAGGATGATAGCGAAATTGGTGACCGAAGATGAAGCGCTCCTTACAGAGTGCTTCACTTCAGCTTTACGGATTGTCCACTCCCGGACCATTGTCACCAAACTGGTAGGAAAGACCGGGAGATGGGGAACGGGGACGGAAAACCCCTCTTCTGCATGAAGATCAATTGTCGTTCCATATCTCAGCCTGCCCCTCACGTACTCCTGCCGACAGAAACAGCTGTCGCTTAGTGAAGTAATGAAGCTTTATGGGGAGGAAGGGCTAAAGTAATGCAGGCTGTCGCAATAAGCGACAGGGCTCGAGGGAACAAGAATGTGCAGGCATTACGGAGTAAAAGCATTTATTATGTGTAACTTAGTAAATCATTGTAGACTAGTTATATGGCGTAAACAGTTGTGAATGATCTCAGCTCTTTTGTCTTTGAATGAATCCCCACGTCTCACCACATCCTTGCAACGAAGGTAGGGAGCAAAGATCGACAGGACTCATGTAGTTAGTCGCGGGTAGTTGTCTAGATGATGGTTGGCGAGGCACCTATCGTGTACCAGTCCAGTGTGATAACCACCAGGGTTTGTGCACAGGGTGGACAAATCAAAATCCCCTCAATGCAGGAATCCACGCTAGGTAGGGATGTGGCTCCATCATCAACCGATGACTTCCCTAGTCTGGGAGATATGGAAGGTGTCAAGAGAATAATACCAAGCATAAGAAAAATAACTGCGAGAATTATGTATCTATGGTAGGGTTGGTAAACTCCGGAGTACGGAGCTGTATAGGGGCCAAATTCCATCCTTGATAACGTGGAATCCGAGTCAACCACACCCTAGTAACCCCAGTGTTTTGATCTACCCTTGGCTGTACGTCCTGTATCCTCTTTGTTCCAGAGTCCTCTGTATAGTCAGTTACTCTATATACTCAGAATATCTAGAAGGTCTTCCCGAATCAAGTCAAAGAAATACGTAGACATGAGCAGGCGCATCCCCACTTAGGATGTGTAATTCCTATTGTACAGATTTGAAGCCTAGCAAGTCAGTTAGTAGTAGCTAGCTCTAGCCCGAATACTAGTACATAATTAGTGGTACTTTGGATGAAGTCATCACCCACGGTACAATCAGCCCGCCGTGACTTGGAAGGAAGTAACTTGCCGGGTAGCTCCGAACTTCCGAGAAGAAAGGAATACAGTAAAACCCCTATATAAGCAGCACCCGATTTAAGCAAAACTCCGGTATAAGCAAATGAACACGGTGTCTAATTTGATTTTCCATATTAATATGCTTAACCCCCCGATACAAGATCTTTGCTTAATTTTTCGCCCTTTCCTATATAAATTTGCCTATATCGAAGTCACAAAATTGCTTATTCAGATATCACACTTTGCTTTAAAGATGGCTAAGAGGACGCGTCGCGCTATTTCAAATAGCCAGAAGGCTGCCCTACGCGCTCAACATCATTTAAAGCCTTATCTTTCTCTGGCATCTCTTTCTAAGTGGTTTGAAGAGACATATAAACAGCCAATTGACCGCTCCTCGATTAGCCGAATCCTCTCCTCTCGATTTGCCTTCCTTGACGACATTCAAGCGCATCAATCTGAAGATAAACGACGCCGTACAGAATCCTGGCCAGAGCTAGAAAAGGCACTCTACAACTGGATACGGAGGGCTGAGGGACAAATAACAATATCTCAGGAGATTATTCGGCAAAAGCAAGGGATTTCTGGCCGGAGGTCTATCCAGAAAGGGAGATGCCGCAGTTTAGCAACGGCTGGCTTCGACGCTTTCAATCACGCAGAAATATTAAGTGGAGGAGTCAGCATGGTGAAGCTGGAAGTGTATCTGAAGATGCAGCTACTGAAATGGTTATAATCCGTCACGCTCTTAGTATATATGCGCCTCAGGATATCTTTAACTGCGATGAGTCAGGTCTATACTGGAGGATGATCCCGGACCGGAGTTTATCTACACGTTTGCTTCCTGGCCGCAAGAAAGAAAAGCTCGAATAACTGCGCATTTCTGTTGTAATTCAGACGCTTCAGAACTCCTTCCTATCTGGTTTATTGGGACAGCTAAACGCCAGAGCCTTTACTGCAGCTGGTATTATATTGAGAACCTTAACTGCACTTGGCGCTCAAATAAGAAGGCATGGATGACTGGTGATATCTTTAAAGAATGGCTGCTCTGGTTTGATAGAAGAATGCAAGGCCGAAAAGTTGCTCTTTTAATGGACAATTTTTCTGCACATGAAGCTGCATATAAAGAAGTAAACCCGCAGCTAAAGAATACACTGGTTATATGGCTTCCATCCTGCTCAACGTCACGGTATCAGCCCTTGATCAAGGGATTATACGCACTGGAAGGCATATTGGAAAAAACAGTGGGTTTTATATATGATGGCTGAGTACGACCGTGGTTTTGACCCGCTATCTACTATGACAATCTTACAAGCAATTCGATGGGCAATTTCTGCCTGGGAATTTGATTTGTCTAGAGATACAGTCAGAAACTGTTTTCAAAAGGCCCTTTCAATTGAATATGTCAATGAGCTTAATGATGAGCAACTTATTGACGATATAAAGCAAGGACTTCAACGCCTAAAACTCTCAAATAGTATCCAGGACATTATGGATATTAATCAGTTTTTGAATCCCACAGAGGAGCAGGTTGATGATAGTCTTATAGATATTGACTCCGCAGTTCTGTCTGAAATTGCACCGCCTCCAGCTTCAGATAGTGATGAGGAGGAAGATCTACAGCCTCTACCAATAATTACACCTACAGACGCTTTAGAGGGCTTATATAAACTACGACTCTATCAGGAACAGCAGGTTGATGGAGATAAGGCCCTTATTCGGCTTCTTACACACCAAGAAAGGCTCCTTCTGGAGAGAAGAGCTCAAGCTCAGCGTCAGACAGATATCCGGTCATTCTTTGCCTGACCACCCACCTCCACCTTATTAAGCTGCGGGGCCCCCTGGTTGCCAAAAACATGCAGAATATAGGTTATATCTTATAGAATGATTATAATAATTAATATATGCGTTCTTTAATTCAGTATGGTGCAGTAGATTTATATAAAGCTATATAAATATATATATTTATTACCTTGTTCGGTATAAGCAAAAATCCGGTATAAGCAAACTTTTAGCCGGTCCGAATTCTTTGCTTATATAGGGGTTTTACTGTAAAAAAATTCGCCAAGACCCCTTTAGTTTATACTGTTTGTTTCTTTTTCTTTTCTTTTCTTTTCTTTTTTTTTTTTTTCCGAATTTCTTAGTCCTGGTCCACTGCCAATCCAATATTCTGGAATGGTATGATGGGAAGTAAGGTGTGAAGGGAACACTTTTGGAAGTTTCTCCAGGCCCATGAAGGGAATCAGACAGGTGATATCATGACCGTTGCAGGATGCACCCTGTACTATGGAATATGGGAAATACCAGAGGAAGGTTTCATCTTAAAAAAATAAAAAAATAAAAAAATAAAAAAAGGGAAAAAATTTGTAAACCAAAAAATAAGGTTCCAGGCATACTGTACCAACCGATTCCCACGATCACCAACCACTGAGCAAGTCATCATGACGAAGGAATGCGTGGCTTAGAAATCCAAGACGCTGAAAACCACTAATTAGAACTATCCGCATCATCGTGATTGCCGATGAGTAAAAACCCATGACCTGACCTAATACTAATAATGATTAGACCCTGCGAGGTCGAATCGTCTGGAGCGGAGCTTGTGACTAGGAGAGCTTCTGGCAATCCACCTTTTGTTTCCACGGCCTTTTCGGCGTCATTGCGGCCTATCCCCGCCTGCTCCGAAAAAGTGCGACAGCTCTAACAGCACAAGCACAAGGGTCCTGATTAAAAACCACCTGAGCGACCCTGCTGCGGCTGCATCTTTTTTCCCTTTTCTTCCCTTTGATTTCTGTTGCCCGTCGCCTGGTTCGATTGTTCCCCTCGCCCTTCTCGCCGCTTGGCTCTCTTCCTCTCTTCCTCTTTTATACTTCAGCCCTATCAGCCGTGTTGATTTCCTTCCCCCCTTCTCAATCTGCCACTCTCCCGCCTGAATTACCAGGTCGGTTAAGCTGTGTAGCGCGTTGGTTCGGAGGGGTAGTAATACTGCTAGCTCCATATATATACATAAATCTTCAAATTGTTCGCGGGTGTTCTACGGCCAGAAAAAAAGGTGGAGTCTCTATTCACTCGCATTTGCCGTACACACAGGTCGCAACCGGATCGCGACTTGATGATTACCATTGCTTCTTTCGATTGCCTACGCTCTTAATATTACTCAATGCTAGAAAGCTTTTCGCTCATGTGGCAGAAAGCTTTTCATGCCGCGATTGCGGTGTCTTTCCTGTTTGCCTCTGTCGCAAGTGCGATTCCACATGGTGATGACCATTCTATGGATATGGGTACGGGCATGGACATGAATGGTACGAAGCAAGAAACTCAACCCGAGGCAAGCGATGAGTCTCCCATGAGTTATTTCGCATACGGCAAGTACTCTGGCACAATCATGGCTCACATCACCCTCATGGTTATTGCCTGGTGTTTCGCTTTACCGGTTGCTGTAATGTTCAGTATTGCTCGGTCACGGTACGCACTGGTTTCTCAATTCACCTTCTTAGTGTTGAATGCGGTGGGATTGCTGGTTGGGATCATTTACAACAGCCAAACCCCGGACCTCTACGAAAACAACGCACACCACAAGATCGGATGGATTGCGACCTGGGTCATCAGCGCACAAGTCATCTTGTCCCTAATCTTTGCATATGCCGGAAGAGGCGTTGCGGATTCAACCTCCTACGAACGTGTTGCGTTTTTGCCCGTATCGACCGACGAAATGGTCGAAAGCCCGGCTACTTTTCCAAGCGGCATTCACCACGAGTATCGCTGGTCTAGAGATAGTGGCCAGGGTTCTGAGAGGAATACGTCGTCTCTCCATAGTCGCCCTAGTTCCCCATCCTGCGCATCTCCTTCCGATGAGTACGATACTTTTGAGAAGCCAGAAAATGACATATCTGAGGAGCCTTCTGTCCGCAGTTGGCTTCGCTGTGCCTTTGTCGACCGCTTCTTGGCCAGTCGCGTACCGCGCTTAGTTTCGAGCAGAGTTCTCCGGATCCTTACCTTCATTTATCTGGTCATTGACAGAATCATTCTCCAATTTGGCTTCATTGCCATTGCTACCGGTGTCGTGACGTATGGTGGTATCATGGTTAGTGCACCCCCAGACTACGTCGACTCCCCATAAAATGGTATTTAGCTGACATCCACCATTCAGAGGGCCAACGAAGTCTTCAACGGCCTCGCTCACTTCATCAAAGGGGGTATCTTTTTCTGGTATGGTTTGCTGACCCTAGGCCGATTTATGGGGTGCTGGGCCGACTTGGGTTGGGCGTGGAACATCAAACCTTCAAGCGCGATTGTTGGCAAGTGGAAGGCCAAAATTCCATCGGCGGAGTTCACCGAGTCTTTTGTGATTTTCCTCTATGGCGCCAGCAACGTCTTTCTCGAGCATCTTTCTAGTTCGGGCGGCCCATGGACGGCCACCGATCTCGAGCACGTGTCGATCTCCATCCTGTTCTTCGGCGGTGGCTTATGTGGCATGCTTTTCGAATCCAAGAGTGTGAAGGACTGGCTGAACAGCACCGTTTTGCGACCTTCCTCTCCCGTTAATTCTCGTACCCTCAATGGCGCTTGGCATGCACCCGACACCCAGGGCGTTTCCCTCAACCCGATGCCGGCTCTGGTTATCCTTCTTTTGGGGATGATGATGGGATCCCATCATCAGACTAGCATGACCTCAACTATGGTGCACAAGCAATGGGGCAATCTTCTGGTTGGGTTTGCGCTGGCCAGATGCGCGACATATGTCTTGCTGTACATAAAGCCACCGACCTCGTATCTGCCAGCTCGACTCCCGACCGAGATCATTGCATCGTTCTGCTTGATTTCCGGTGGTTTGATCTTCATGTTGAGCGTAAGTAGTCGAAGTTGAGAGAAAAAGGGACTTGCGCTAACATGGGTCTAGACTCGTAATGTGATAAATTCTATGGAGTATTATGACCTCGATGCGATGTTCACATTTACCGTCAGCATGGGATTGACTGCCTTCATCATGGCGTGTGAAATCCTCGCGATTGCGATCAAAGCTTGGGCGGTGAAACGGGAGTCTCGCCCCCAGCTACCTCCTTATAAGTTCCCGGCCTAAGCGGGACGTTTCTCCATACGACACTAAGCATTATGCTACTTCATGCATATGATCCCAGCATACCTTCGACACCAAGTTTCTGCCTTTGGGCTAATTTCCTGGGGACGAAAAAACAAACCGAAAGGGGAAGAAAAAACAAAGTCATCTTGATTGTTACAGTTTTATACCCACTAAACCGTTGATTTTTTACGGCCTGGTAAGAACCGTGTCTTTTGATGGCACGTGTAATACCATCTTATCCCAGAGCCTTTTTTTTTTCTACATTAATTTATCTCACGTGCCCCTGTGTTTATGAATGACAACATTGACGGATGGATGTAATAATGAGGGTGGGAATTGGGTGATATAGTTCGATTTCGTGATAGTATCCTGATGGATTGACCTCGAGACATCAGAAATATGATGTTATAACTATTATACATATGAAATATTCCAGCTTGTAAAGCTTTGATGCCAAGGGCATAGGTAGCAACTTGACCATAATCGTTCTCAACGTCCCAGCGTTTAAAAGGGTCATGGACAATGGTGCCTTTTATTCTTTTTTTTTTTTTTAAAAAAAAAAAGGCTAGTCAAAAAGCGCACTGAGTGGGGACTGAGAAAGCTTGGTAGGGTTAAATAGTACGAGCAGGCAGTCGAACACTTACGCATAGTCAGGTACGTAGGTACTAAGTTACGTTGTTGTTGTCTTCGGAGTTTAACGACACTAAGGCCACTAAGCCCGACGGCACAGCGTGCCGGTCGTCGGCATATTTGTCAGGGCGAATACCTGTGCGGTGCCTTGGCTTTGGTGGCTGCAGGTCCGGGAAGACCCGTATTGCTGTGCTGATGGACTCGAAGCAATTACAGAAATGCAGAGTACTTATTATTTACTATGTTTACCGTGCTAAACCAATCGGAGGGAGAAATGCTGCTCACGTTTCTACCACCTCGTTAGTACGTACTACGAGGAGGGGAAGTGTGGGGCAGGATATCATCGACATTGCGAGCATTTAAGACGGGCGCTTATCCCACCCTAAGAACCGTAAAATCATTGTTATAGTTTTCACCTTTCTCTTTTCTCTTCAAACTCCTTCGTTCTTATTCTATAGTATCCAATTCAAAAATGGCGTCGAACCCCCCCGGAGCTTGCTGTGCCTCTGGCTTCAAGCATGAAGGCACTCCAATTGGCGAGACTAAGAACATTTCTGGTGGTAAGTTCGAAGTGCATTTGCTTTCCCGGGAGAGTGATAGTTACTAATTAGCGATCGTTTCGCAGTCGACACCTACATTGTTTATCCCAAGGATAACAAGACCCCCTGAGAAGGCCGTTGTCATTTTAAGTGATATCTTCGGCATCTATGTCAACTCCCAGCTCCTGGCCGATGAGTTCGCCGCCAATGGATACCTATGTATTATTCCGGACCTTTTCCGCGGCGACGCCATCAAGGTCAGCGATATGGAATCTGGAAATGTCGATTTAGCCTCCTGGATTAGTAAACACCAGTTTGCCGTTATCGACCCTGTCGTGGAGTCCACCATCAAATATGTTCGCGAGGACTTGGGTATCAAGAAAGTTGGTTCCGTCGGTTACTGTTTCGGAGGCAAGGTGAGTCGGTTGAAACGAGAGCAACAAACGGTGTATTTTCCGCTGACTCTAGGCTTGAATGGTAGTATGTCTGCCGTTTCTTGAAGCCCGGCAAGTTCGATGTCGGCTACACTGCTCATCCCTCTTTCGTGACCAACGAAGAGCTTGCCGGCATTGCCGGCCCTCTGTCTATTGCTGCCTCTGGTAAGTTACCTTTCGGAGATATATCGATACTGTCAAGGAGCGTAATAGTCTCGACTGACGACGGGCGTTTCCATGGTAGAAATCGATCAGATTTTCACCGCCGAACTCCGTCATGAATCTGAGGGCATCCTGATCAAGACCGGCCTGCCATGGCAGATCAACCTTTTCAGCGGCGTCTCCCACGGGTTCGCTGTCCGCGCCGATCTGAGCAACAAGCACTTCAAGTTCGCCAAGGAGCAGGCTTTTTGTCAAGCGGTGGTGTGGTTCAACCAGCACCTGTAAACATTGGCAGTCTAGTGTTAGATAGGTCATGCAGATTACCCATCAGGTAGTTCTTCAAATGAACACGAGAAATCAAAAGCTGAATGGAAGAGAATATGTACTCCTGCCAAGCAAGTAGAGGCGATAAGGCTGATGGAGCACGTGACAAGGGGATCCGCGCCAACCAAAAGATCGACCCGGAGAACAGGTCAGCGTCAAGCGTGGATAGATTATTTACTGTTGTTGCGCTGAAGCGACGAAGTCCCACGTTTCTCGTTGGGGGTGACTGGCTGTGTTTGCCAGTTTGCTCTCTTTTAGCTGCGACGACCGGCCTGCCTCGATTCGTTGATTTGACGTTGCGTGAATTCAACTTTGGGGATTGTCTGTGGTTTGGATTTATCCCTGGAATCTGTCGGCCTGGAAAATCTGCACCACGCTCTCTCTAATTGCATTACTCCCCAACAATTAACGAGATTTACATTTGTTTTTGAATTTCATTGCATCTAGCGCTATCTACCGTTTCATTCCCTTTTCGCCTCGGTACGAAGTGCTGTCGATCGGACTTGCCACCCAATTTATCTAGACGATAGAATTTCTCTGTCCTTCGTATCGGAAGACTGTTCACAGCAGCTTTAATTGTTCGGAGAATTAGACGAATTCGACTGCACGAGACAACATGCCTACCCCAGCCGCATTGCCTCCGTTGCCCTTCAACCCTGGAAGGGTACGATCATACCTTCTCCGTTTACCTTTATTCACGCGATTGGTGCTTTTGGTAATTATTGTGTTTTGGTTGTTGGAGCTGCAAACCATCTGGGGTGTGATACAGTGGGGATCTTTGACCCCGAATGAGATTGGGCTTGGCACCAGTACGTTCCCTAATATTTGCTACAGCAGCTTTTCTCTCCGGATGAGTACAATGGTGCATAATACTGACTTGGTGTAACAGTGTATCGTTTGAACACATATCCGCTCATCCACATAGGATTTTTCCATGCTCTACTAAATTTACTGGCACTTACACCGTTACTGGAGCGCTTTGAAGCCGAGCACGGCACATTGACTTCTGTTGCTCTGTTTATTGGGCGTAAGTCTGGCTGAGTTGACCTCGAATTTTTGACCAAGTATGCTGACTGGGTATTGCGCATAGCTCTTTCTACGTTCCCGGCGGGTCTTTACCTCTTGGTTGAAAAGGTTATCTTGCATAGGAATACTGCCGTGGTTGGCGCTAGGTGAGTTACTTGTCACCTGGGTTGTGTCCGGACTCGAACGTTAGTCACTGACAAGCTACGAAGTGTTTGGGTGTTCCTCCTTCTGGGATCTGAAGCCATTCGAACTTTTCGGTCTAATCCGTACTTCAGGTATTTCCTCCATTATTAATTTAAACTGCGTCCTTGATGCTGATATAGGATTAGTCTTGGGTCTTATAGGATTCCCACGTGGACATCGCCTCTGGTCGCGTGTGTCATGGTTTCGATCTTGATGCCAAACACTAGCTTTCTTGGCCATCTCTGCGCAATAGCTATTGGATACTTGTGTGAGTGTTACCTTCTTGATTCGCTATCTCCCGCTCGATACTGATACTACTACGTTAGTCGGTCTCGGATACCTCAAGTTCTTTGTCCCACCAGAGAAAGTTCTGAGATTCATCGAAGGGAAATTGAACCTTTTGGGACGACTACCGCATTACGTGTCTGTAGACCAAAAGACGTACGGACGGTATGGAGTGCTGCCGACGACCAACAACGGGTCAGAGAGGCCGACTCCGATGAGTTATTTGGGATCGACGCAGCGACTTGGTTCCACAGATTAAAGAAACCGGGCCTAGATCTTACATTTCTTGTGTATATTTGGTACTTATACGGCCTTGACTATAATCTCCTGCAAATGTTGGGCGAGAAAACAAAGGTTGACCTATAGAGAGTAATAAGTTTTGGCATCAAGTTGTGCAGAAGGTCTCTAGCGGCCGACGTAAAATTACATGTTCCTGTCGCGTATTACGGAGTTGGCGGAGCCATCTCCAGATTGCATGCACCACACGACAGGGGAGGACTTCCCCATCACGTTCAACTCTTCCCATGGCATTAAAATGTAAGTCGCATGGTCTGCAGCGTTTCCTTGTCAAGTCCGCTGTTCATGGACTCCACCGGCAATGCCTGTGCTCCCCCCAACAAAAGGACAGCTCAGGACAACCAACGCTGACCATGACAGCCGCAATCCGCAAATTGCGGAATAACCCTCATTTCCTCTTCGTTCGTCTGCCGCATATTCTCTCGTTCGTCTGCATAATCGCCGGAGTGATCTGGCTTCTTCTCCTCCCTCTCAACGAATACTCCCGTGGAACCTACATCTCCGAGAACGCGCTGTTACCCGGCCAGGTCCATGCCTATTTCTCAGGCAGCGAACAGCATATCTTCCGAGGATACAAGAATGAGTTAGGGGGTCTATTACCTGAGAGAGCCCAGGGGGAAGGGCAGGAGTGGACGAATGCTGAATTGACCCCAGTGTATGTTTGGATTGGCGCAAGGGTTCTCCCGCCACCTTCAGGATGATGCAGGATCGCTAAACCGTGAACGTACAATTAGGATTTGCGAAAAGATACAATCGATTCTACGAGCTGCTGGTCTGAAGGTCGCGATGCAGAATTACGAATACACTTCCTCGGGGATCACGCATCAAGGACAGAATGCGTATGGAATTATTCGCGCGCCGCGAGGGGATGCCACGGAGGCAATTGTTATAGTTGCAGCCTGGAAAACAATAGATGGCGAATTGAACCTGAATGGTGTCACTCTTGCGTTGACGCTGGCGAGATACTTTAAACGTGAGTGTAGAGGAGCCCAGGAGGTGAAGGGTCGTTATACATGGCTAACGGATTGTTAGGGTGGTCTCTATGGTCGAAGGACATTATCTTTTTGATCACTCCCGACAGTAAGACTGGTACACAGGCCTGGATCGATGCCTATCATGACATGCAGCCGCCGTCTGTCCAGCCTCTGCCGTTGAAGAGCGGTGCGTTGCAGGGAGGTCTGGTAGTCGAATACCCCTTCGATCATCGCTTTGAATCCTTGCACATCGTCTACGATGGAGTCAACGGTCAGCTGCCCAACTTGGATCTGTTCAATACGGCCGTGTCAATCGCTGGCGGCCAGATGGGGATTGGATCCAGTTTGCAGGAGATGTGGGACCATAATGATAGCTACGAAAAGCGCCTGCAAACCATCATGAGAAGCATGGTCAAGCAAGGATTCGGATACGCTACTGGGGCACATAGCAGCTTTATGCCCTACCATATCGATGCAATCACTTTGCAGACTAAGGGAGAAGGCTGGCAGGATGAAATGGCCTTGGGTCGGACGGTCGAGAGTCTCTGTCGCAGCTTGAACAACCTCCTGGAACATCTGCATCAGAGCTTCTTCTTCTACTTGCTGATGCAAACCAACCGCTTCGTCAGCATTGGCACCTATCTCCCTAGTGCGATGCTGATCGCCGGCAACTTCACTATCATGGCGATCGCCCTATGGATGCGGACTGGCTACTACAAGGATTCCCAGGCGATTCCTAACATTAGCTCTCGGGATGAGAGGTCACAGAATAAGCCAGTTAAGTCTCAAGACACTCGTGATGCGAACAATGACGTTCTTGAAGAGAAGACCGCTTCCCATGGCGTTACGGAACGTCAAGTAGCACTTCCGCTTACCTTCGTCTTGAGTCTTCACTTACTAGGCCTGGTTCCTCTATACATCTTTAACAGTCTATCCTACAAGGTTAGTACGGTTCTACATACCTCTCTCCATTCCTTCCCCCCCCCGCCCCCCCGGTGGGCCATTCTGACAATGATAATAGTATTTCACCAACGCTACCTACATCTGCATAGCAGCCGATGCCATCCTCCCCATCCTTCTCGCAACCATATTTACCCAAGGCACCGTATCGCTGAAACGTCAACAACAACACCTTCTGATCAAATCCTTCTCTCTCCTTCTTCTCGGACTTTTCCTCTCCACCCTCGCCATGCTGAACTTCTCTCTCGCATTCATGGTCGGCTTGCTCTGTGCCCCGCTCAGCTTTATCACTCACGTCAGCCCCCAGACCAATGCATCTCTCCGATACGCCCTCTCCACGAGCGGGCTCCTCATCCTGAATATACTTTCTCCCCCGGTTGTCCTTCTGGTGGCATGCTGGTATACGAGCATCTCGGTGGAGACTGTCTTGACTCAGGCCGCTTTCGGATGGGATGTCTGGGGCATGTGGACTCAGGTGGTGGTGTGGTGTGTGTGGTGGCCAGCTTGGTTGATTGGGTGTGCATTACTTGGATCTTCATTATTTTGAGACTTGTTCGATTTGATGAGCGTTGTATTCCTCCGGCCTTCCTCTTTCCTGGACCTTAGTTATTTATCTGTGTAGTCTGTGGGCTGTGTATTTTAGTTGGATTACTGATATACATCATGCATATATACCGATTTTCTAGCACCATTGCTTGCTTTCTCTTTCCGTTTTAGTGCTCAGGCCTAGCTCATACTTGCGACTTTTTTCTCCCCGAGTATATCTGATTTATGCCTTTCCATCTCTGCTGAAGACATTCTTGGCATTTTGGTCCACTGGTGGTGATTCCATGATGACCTTTACCGACGTGAGTGAGCCCGTTGCTCGTGGTGCTGCTATTGAGGGACTGATGAGCCGCCATACCGTGCTGTAGGGAGGGATAATGTCTAAAGGGAAATAACGGCTTCATATCCCTTATATCCCCCAGACACTGCTTCTGCTGCCATTCACAATGCCCCGAGAAGGGAATCCCGAACCCGAAGATACTTCGATCCACTAGCTCCGACCGGAAGGAAACCACCGAGATAAATCACCGAACTTCGCCGGGATATTAATCCAACTCTCGTCCCTCATGCTCTCGACAACTTCGAATCTCCGTTTTTCTCTCCTGAGCTGTCTATTGTCCGTTCCCCAATGTCCAACGACCACAGATCGAGTACCACTATGACTACACCGTCATCCCCGCGTAAGCGCCGGCGTCCCGCTCGGTCTTGTGAACAATGCCGTCGTCGAAAGGTCCGATGTGATCTTCAAATGCCCTGTGCAGGCTGTCGGATCTCTCGAGGATCCTTGACTTGCACCTACAGGGAATCTGGGCGCTCCAGCGCAAGAACCGATACAGATAACACGGGCTCCAGTGGATTACCATCGATCCCCGTCGTCTCTGCCCAGGAGGTTATAGAGGGTCTGAATACCCCATCGATATTTACCCTAAGAGACCAAATACAAGACGTCCAGCATCGGCTTCAGCACCTTGAGAGATCGACCGTACACGAAGGTCAACGGGATCCCACTCATGATAGAGCATTGGATCAAACCAATGTTGCTGTCCAAGATTTGACAAGCCGTCTTCGCAAGGCCGAAGAGCAATTGTCTGAGCTATCTCGGAATCATCAGGGCCAACCATCTTTTGCAAAGGGGAACCTGACTATACCCGCCACAATCCCTCGTCTCCGAAATACTACCGGCAAGGCCAAGCTGTTTGGACCCAGTCATTGGTTACATACGGCTGAAAAGGTACCTGCTACGCCCCCTTTCCGGGATACAAAGCTGATTCTTTTGTAGTTTAATTTGAGTCAGCTTGATGCCAAAGACCTAGAGCTAAGTTTTGTTGACAGCCAGGCCGAGTTAGCCGGCATGATCCAAGAGTGCCGAAATCTACGGAAGTCTGTGAAAAAACAGCAAGCTGTGCAACTAAATGATCCCATTCCGGATCTCCTCAGCACCTTTCCCCCCCGGGAAATCTGTGACCAACTGGTGGGCAATTACATGCGAACGTTCGAATTGATCTACCGCGTCGTACATATTCCATCATTCTGGAAGGAATACGAAATATTCTGGAAGCAGCCCCTATCTACCTCCATGCCCTTCCTGGTCAAGCTGGGCTTGATGCTTACCATTGGAATGACCTTCTATGCAGACCGTGATGAGCACTTAGCCCGGCTAGGCCGAATCTGGATCTATGCTGCACAGTGGTGGCTGGTTGGGCCCTCCGAGAAATCAACCGCGAATCTCGACGGACTTCAGGTATTCTGCCTCTTGCATGTGTCGCGACAAACCTGCTTCGTGGGAGCCTCTCCGTGGCTTTCTGAGGGCTCTCTATTGAGAATGGCCATGACCATGGGCTTGCACCGTGACCCTCGACTCTTTCACCTAACCCCATTCCACTCGGAAATTCGTACTCGGCTTTGGACAACAGTGCTGGAGCTAGTGATCCATGCTTCAACTGACGCCTCACTGCCTCTCCTCCTCTCGCCCTGTGATTTCGATGATCATGTGCCCCACAACGTCAAAGATGGCGACTTTAACTCGGAGACCAAGGACCTGTCTTTATCACAACCCCTGGAAGACTTCACAGAGTCATCTATTCAAATCCTTTTACGACAATCTCTACCTGTTCGGATTGAAGTAGCCAAGATACTGAACAACCACCACACTGAGCAGTCCTACGACACCGCAATTGACCTTGCTGCAAAGTTGCAAAGTGCATGTCGTGAGATTGCCGCTTTCTGTCAGCTGCATTGGTCTCAGTCTTTGACGATGCATTATAAGTTTTTAGACATGCAGTTCCGGCGGTATATATTACTACTCCATCGACCATACATGCTAAGAGCTCGCAAAGACCCCCGATTCTACCTCTCCCGGAAGATCTGCCTTGAATCTGCGATGATCATTGCCGCTTGTGCAGAGAATATCAAGATTCCATCTGATGTCCTAGACGATCTTTCCCGCATGATGATCTCAAGCACCGGGTCATTCCGCGGCGCTTTAACTCTGGATGTCATTTCTGCCCTAGCCATGGAAATAATCACTCAGCTGGAAGAGACAGGCATGGGGTCCTCTTCAAGTACTGGCGATCTGGCCGTCGATCCGCTAACAGAGATGGCCCGCGCGCAGCGAGAGCCTATAATCCAAATTCTGGCGCATATCGAGGAGCAACTGTTGCAGATTATCGGACTAGGCTATCCTAGCATGAAACGATACGTCTTCCTCGCTGGCATCTTGCGCCAGATCCGGGCCATGGAGTCGGGCCAGAGTGTGCAGCCTGCTGTGGTCAAGACCTTGCGTGACAGCTTGAAGAAATGTTGTGCAATGCTACGATCATCTCAGACTGCCAACGCTCCGCAGGACTCCTTCGAGACTCTAATCCATTCTGAACCCAGCTCCGGGCTATATTTCGACCCGATGGTATGTCCTACACATCCCTTATTCAAAAGCAAGCGCTGAACTAGGTAGGATCCCAACTTAGCCGTGGACTTTTCCAGTTTCCTTTTTACGACGTTTGGAGGGGAACACGAGGCAGGACTGTAACGGCAGTGTTGATGTAATATTTACTTTTATACTAGAATCCCTACTAGGACAGAATTCCTCATTGAAATGCGTCCATACCCTTTCATCCACGATGAGAAAGGGCTTTATGAAAGTTGCTTCACTAAAAAGTCCGATTCTGCAGGTTCCCCAGACATAATCTGTTTGGTACACCAGTCCTGGATTGGAATTCAGCAAGTCCAGGACAGAGATATTTCCTCCATCTACTGGAGAACTAAAGGTTAAAAGCCCTAAAATGATTCCTGCTTCTATTTCCCTCCCTCTAAGGATAGGGCCCTAATTACCTAACCTACTTTCTATGCTAGTTTTTATTTATTCAATCAGGTTACTCACAACTGCAATCCACCTTGGGGAGTCCTGGTTTTCATTGTCAATGAACGGCTCAATATGATGGGAGGATAGCCAGAGTAAACGATGTCCGCTCAGCCACAAAAGGCACTAAAAGCACTTTGTGAGCTTGAACTTCGACGTATATAGCCGAGCTATATTTATATAAACAGTCATGTAACCGGTAAGCGATAGGTAGAATAATATACACCTCTGTGATAGTGTTTGAGTTGGGTTTCATGCCTATTTCATACGGTTTCCGATTATGATGATTCTAGTACTGATTCGTACATACATGTCGTGTGTATAAAAAGTATGGTCTTTTTAAGATAATAAAAGAGATCGGTACTCATGCGGCCCACACATCCTTTCCTACACCCTCGATCCAGTGACCCAACTGGTTCACGCCCGCATCCCAGTCCTTGAGCCTGTTCCGCATGCCTTCGATCTGCGTCATGTCCAGAACCTTGGGCTGCACCCAGTGGATCTGGGCAACCTGGCCCACCTGGTCGATGGCGCCCTTGAGTAGGCCTAGAGACAGGGCCTTCATGATCAAATGCTCGATCTCATTGGGCTTGACCTTGGTCTCAGAGGAGATGGACGCGAAGGTCAGGTTGCGGTCGTGGGGGGGACGGCGGAAGACCATCTCCGTAAGAGCGGAGAGCGAGATTTTCTGGTACAGGAAGATGCGATGCTGCTCCAGCAGCTGGTTCTTGGAGATGTTGCCGGCGAGGACATCGTAGGCGGTGAGGTCGCCACGATTGAAGGCGAACAGTAGATCGCGCAGCCAGCTGTGCGGTGTCTCGGTGAGGGAGTCCAGGATGGGGTGCAGTAGCAGTTCACCGAAGTTGTAGATTGAGTCGGAGACAAGGGCGGCAACGCTAAGGTTGTATGCACGGGAGACGCGTTCAGATTCGCTAAGATCCTCCAATTTGATACAGGCAAGGTAGAGGAGGGCGTTCTTGTAAAAGGATGCGAATTCTTGTTTGGCCTGTTGGAAAGTCACACTGGTTAATGGGGTGTACCCGTAGGGGATTGGAATGGACCAACAAAGCACGTACATGATAGTAGTCGGCGTTGACTTTATAGAAGGATGCGTGCACGACAGTCTCGACTGAATCAAAGGAATCCAACACCTTCTGGCACGTCTCCAGGTCCTTTTGCGCTCCGTCCAGATTCTGCAGCCGTTGCTTGACATTGGCAACGTCCGCAAGGGCATAGATATAAGCATCTTGCGAGTCTGGCTTGTTCACTTTGTCCGCAAGTGATGTAAGGAAAGACAGTCGTTCTTGGTCGTCTATGTCAGAAGCCAGCGGTTAGATTACCTAGAGATTAATCCGACCAGTATTCCCCATGAGGCACTTACCAGCACACTCCGTCGATGCCATCAACCCGAGGGACACAAACTTGAGCTGATTAATCTTATCGGCGAAGCTCAGGACAAATATCTTGAATATCGGTAGCCGTTGGGGTGCGCTCTCTGGTATACGGAAGAACTCGATCAGAGCATTGGTAAGCTGATGCCATAGCTTACGCTCCCAATAGTCTTCGAAGCTGAGGAAGAAGGGTTGGCATTGTTCGGGAGCTTGCTGCAGCTGGTCGGCGAGGAAATCGGAGATCTTCTGGTTCTCCATGGTGGAGAGCGCGCAAGGCGGATCAAGACTAGGGGGTATCAAAGAGGAGATATAAGACGGGCGATGAATAATAAGCTTGAGGATATAGAAGAGGGCGGAGAAAGGACAAGGACGAGCTGTTCTGGTGGGAAGACCGACACAACAACGGGCGAGTTCTGGATGGAAGTCGAGCGGAAGGCGGTGTGCCACATGACATCTGCTTACTACCGATTCTACGAGATAGTTGTAGTTAACACTACTCCTACTCCTATATAAGGACGAATGGAACTATGCATTCCAGTCATCCTCGGGTTCAATCCAGATGGGTTTGGCTAAAAAAATGGCCCCGATGGTAGCCTCTTACCCTTGTCCTTGTGGAGCTATGACTGCTACAGAGTAGAGAAAGTATCCGATATCTCTCCGACAGCTTTTTTTTGGAGCAGGCTTGAAGCTATAAGTATGGCCTCTTCTACTTCTCATATTTCGTTCCTTTCGTAGTTCCTTGTTTTCGCATTTATCTATACAGACCCTTTAGTTCTCATTTGTGGCTCTTAGCCCGGCTCATCTTCTGCATTGCCCATACTTTGCGGATACCTTCTAACCATGGAAGACTTCAGCGAGAAGAATAGACGGGTCTTTGAGTGAGCATCCCTTCTACAGGCAAAGTAAAAAGTAATCTCATCAATAACGCACAGGCGAATGTCCAAGTCCTATAAGACCGACTTCAGCAGCGCGCTGGAAACGTTGTATCGCACAGTCCAGTCTCGTCGCCTCTGGATCAGTGACAAATGGACAGACACTGAGGCCGGAAAGGGAAAAGAAATCAAGGTATTGGAATATGCGTGTGGGCCAGGAACCACTTCACTGGTAAGAGTCAATTGATACAAACCGAAGACAACACATGTGGGCTGAAAACTGACATAATCCGAAGGCATTGGCACCCTTCGTCACTCAGCTCATTGGATTGGACATCGCTGATGGTATGGTCAATGATTACAACAATAACGCCCGTGAGGCCGGCCTAGCAGACAAGATGGTCGGCTACAAGGGTGATCTCCTCGCGGAAACCGTGCCCGCGGACCTCTCCGGTCCCGAATTCTTTGACTTTGACGTTGTGATCGTCAGTATGGCTCTCCATCACTTCGAGAAGCCGGATCTGGCCTTGAAACGGTTTGGAGAGCGGCTGAAAAAGGGCGGCACATGCTTCATTATCGACATGGTCCCAGACCATCATTCTCATGGCCACAGTCACTACGATCTCCCTAGTTTGAGTGACGAATTTAAGGAAACTGGAGAGACGATTAAGACTCATGGATTTGAGCGGGCAGATATGCAGAAGCTCTATGATGGGGCCGGAGTAGGGATGAATTTCGACTACCAAGTGGTGGATGAAACACTTGCGTTCAAGAAAGAGGGGCATGACTTTTCCAAGACCATTTTTGTCGCGCGGGCCCAGCGCCAGTAAGAGGGAAATCAATGTATCTATCTAATTGTTTGTCTATAACCGGAACATACATCCAGAGTACAGATTTGACGGCTATTACTATTACTACCGTAGAGCATTTCTATCTACCCTTTGGGGACTTTCCCTTTTGCTCCTGGTGATCAAGTGAGCAAACAGGAGCGTGTACTGAGCGCTCAGTGAGCAATTCCAGGGCAATCTGGAGGATTATCCAGGTAGTCCGGGATCATTCTGGATTAATCTCGGGTTAATCTCTGACCATCCCAAGCTGGCTGTACCCAAAAAATAATTCAGTCAAATAAAACCTGTACAGCCAAGCCGGAGGTTCTCCCAAGTCACCGACAAACCCTTGTATTTTATGGTCTATCCAGATCGTCAGCTATACTAGACCTCACGGACAGGGATGTGGGGCTCGTTGAAAGATAACAGATCACATTTACGTTTGATATAGGACACCTTGCATGTAAAGAGCTGGAGCCTATTTAACCTCTCGGGCCTATTATGCCTACTGTCCCTACTATCCCTATATCCCTTTCCTTCCTTCAGCGATTTCTTTGGTATATAGCCTATCCTATGGTTTCTAGTTTCTACAGGTTCAGCCACTGACATTGCATCACTGAGCCACTTTCTTTCCTCTAATAGGAGACTAAAATCAAAGCTGGCTAGCTTAGGTAAAGTGACGGTGCGGACGTCCCCTTTCTCCGCACTGATCAGGTCCCGCATCTTCAGGGAGGCCTTATTTAAATAAACCTGGGAATCGAGTCATGAACATGCAGGGCGACTCACAAAGATAAGAAAGTTTAGGGCAAATACCTGTAGTGCCTGACACGTCCTGTGTGAAAACGGTATGTGGATGGGGGATCGAAATACCCAAATATTCCAACGACGGGCAGTAATTTTGGATTTTGGAAATTTTGCCTAGGCCAACACTTAAAAAAAGCAGACCGTGAACCATAAGCACTTTCCCAATGACAGGGCGAGTGGTTCCCATGCTGCTGTGACATCATCTACTGACCATCAGGTGAATTTTCGAAAACACCAGTCTGAATCCAGCGCAGTAGAGAAGTTCTCTCAAAACATAAATTGCCTCTATCGATGGGTTCTTCCTCGTGATCTAGTGATGGCATGCGGCGCCAGTTTTTGACACAGCGAGCAAAATAATGAAATCCTTTCTTCCAGCTCTGCGTTTGGCGTAATTTAGATCGAAAGAGTCTAGTAAAGAGACAGCGCAGCATTATTGTGGCAAGCATGGTTTGCTAAGTATAAATGTCGCAAAGCTCCAGACAACAAGATTTAGACCTGCAAATCATTAGTAAATAACTCGATTCATTCACCATAGTCAGAAGAAAATGATGTCTTATACATAATCGACCATCAAGGACAGAACAACTGTGGGTATCAAGGGATTCTGTCACATTAGCCTAAGACAGTGTCATTACTGCCAATTGGCGCTATTAACATGCATCATCATGCTTAGGATTGCTTTGACCGTATGATGCGGACTATGTTGGGCCAGGCATGCCAGGCATCATGGGGTAGGGTAACATTTTATATTATTCGAATGGAATAGTTTTACCATGAATAGCAAAACACCACATCCTTCCCACCATCTGATAGTCACTGCATGATCCTGATGTGTTCCTCTATGTTCACACAGGAATAACATTTGCAAGCCATTATAGATAATAATAAAATCAAAAATTTTCACACCTGGTTATTATAATGCACGCATGAAAGTGGTAGTTAACTAAGGAGACTTATTGAATGATGAGTAATGACCCACAGACCAATCAGAATCCATCCATAGTCAGGCCAGAGGGTGCTTACCGATTCGGGACTAGCACCACAAGTCCCGTGCATGGGCAGTTCGGTTTGCGTTCTCCAGGCCGACGACCGACTTGAAGTCCAGCTTCCAGCATTAGTACTGCCTGCTGAGATTTGCTCTCTCCACTCTCTCGTTCTCTCTTACCTATCTCTGTGGTCTCGTCTGTTTCTCAAGTCGAACAGAGACCATGCAGAAGTGCCGGGCCGTCAATTCCGCCTTGGGGTCGAGGGCCATCGCCCCCCCCAGCGCTCGAGTCCAATTGCAAGCGCAGCGCCGAAATCTCCAGGATGTTGCTATTACTAGGACCGGAAAGCCGATCTTGAAGGTTCAGGGTGGGCGGTAAGGCACAATGGTGGCTGTGGCGTGGTTAGACATGGGCTGACTGAACTCTCGCACAGGTCGTCTTTAGGAGGTACCTTGCTCTTTTTCCCTGACGGGCCGTATCATCGGGAGAGAATTTAACTGGAATTGCATTTTAGGCCATACCGCGACTGTCTTCGGTGCCACTGGTTTCCTGGGCCGATACATTGTCAACAAGCTCGGTAGGCCACCTAGTCAACCAGCCGATCAGACATATGAGCTAGAAATTAACATCGCCCAGCTACGCAGGGATGCACTGTAGTGATTCCCTACCGCGAGGAGATGGCCAAGAGACACTTGAAGCCTACGGGTGATCTCGGACGGGTCATCTTTATGGTACGGCTATTCCGCGCTCGCTTGATTCTTGAGGACATGAGTGACTAATCTGACCACTTACCAGGAATATGATTTGCGTAACACTCAGTCGATCGAAGAGAGCGTCCGTCACTCCGATGTTGTTTACAACCTTGTCGGCCGTCAATACCCTACCAAGTCAGTGGAGAGACAGAGCTGATGGATCGAGACACTGCTAATAGGCGTCCAGGAATTTCTCCTACACCGATGTTCATGTCGACGGTGTGGAGCGCATTGCTGAAGCGGTCGCCAAATACGATGTCGACCGATTCGTTCATGTCTCCTCCTACAATGCCAGCCGAGATTCTCCCTCTGAGTACTTTTCGACCAAGGTTCGGGCGCTCCACATCTACAAGAGCGGCATGGATTGCTAATAAAATCACTGCAGGGATGGGGTGAGGAAATCGTCCGTTCGATCTATCCCGAGACCACCATCGTCCGGCCTGCCCCGATGTTCGGATTTGAGGACAACCTTCTTCACAAGCTTGCTGGCGTGACTAACCTTCTCACCTCTAACCATATGCAGGAACGCGCCTGGCCCGTTCACGTAAGCTCAAGTGCCGGGGAATGCGTTGCGATGAGATGCTGATATTCCAACAGGTTACCGACGTCGGTGCCGCTCTGGAGGCCATGCTCCATGATGAGAGCACTGCAGGTCAGACCTTTGAGCTCTACGGCCCGAAGAACTACTCAACGGCTGAAATTGCCGAACTTGTCGACCGGGAAATTATCAAGCACCGCCGCCACCTCAACATTCCCAAGGCCCTTATGAAACCCCTGGCGTACTACCTGAACAAGTTCATCTGGTGGCCCACCATGTCGGCCGACCAGGTGGAGCGGGAGTTCATCGACCAGCAGATTGACCCGAACGCTAAGACCTTCAAGGATCTGGGCATTGAGCCGGACGATCTGGCCAATCTCACCTTCTACTACCTGGTAAGTATGCCATGACTTTACCGTGATGACAGGGCGACTGACAATCGATGTAGAAAGGCTACCGCAGCTCCTCGTACTACGACCTCCCTCCAGCCACGGAGCGGGAGCAACGGGAGGAAAAGAAGTACCTGCACGTTCTGGATAGCCAGTAGTGAACTGTGTTTCTTTAATGTACATAAGCTTGCTAGACATCGAGTTTTTCTGTGTGTTGTCATAGTCAGCTAAAGCGAAGAGAGTAGAAGAAGTAGTGACGTAACCGCCCATATCCGAGGCTATCCATTTATTTACGTACTCTCCGTAACCATCAATCAACCCACTCACCACCAAATCACACCATGCCGCCATCTTTTTCCTTTCCCTCGTCTTCCACGACCCCAATTCTCCTCCTCAAAACCAAGTCCACCCCAGCAGACGGCTACAATGAATTCTTCTCCACCCACAACTACAACCCCGCCTTCATCCCGGTCCTAGAGCACCACTTCCACGACCAGAACCTCCAAACCGTCCGCCACCTATTCAAGTCAGGGGCATTAAACCCCGGTCCTGGCCGGAAATATGGCGGATTGATCTTCACTAGTCAACGCGCAGTCGAGGGATTTGCAAAATTACTAGATTCTCTTGACGGTAGGTCTACTCCATAACCTTCCCTTCCTGGAGGGAAGTAAAGAGAGAGATTAACCGTCGTACGAACAAAATAGAATCAATCTCCCATTCCGCCTCTCAAGATCTTATTCTATACACCGTCGGACCAGCTACCTCTCGCTCTTTGACTACCCTTCGCGATACTCATCTCCGGGGGGCAAGTATCCACGGCTCTGATTGCGGAAATGGCGAATCTCTAGCACGGTATATCCTCACCCATTACAACCGTCACTACAGTACCACATCGGCAGAAGCATTAGAAGAAGAAAAAGAAGAAAAAGTTACTACATACAAAAAGCCGCCGCCACCACTACTCTTCCTAGTCGGCGAACAACGCCGCGACATTATCTCGAAGACACTAATGGGCGCGGATCCCCCGCAACGCATCGCGGTCGACGAATTAGTGGTGTACGAGACGGGAGTGATGGAGTCATTCGAAGAGGAATTCGGGGCTGCGATGCGCAGCGCAAAGGAGTATCTTACTGTCGATACGGACCGGGTGGTTTGGGTGGTGGTGTTTTCGCCGACCGGGTGTGAGGCAATGTTAAAGGTTTTAGGAGCTACTAGCGATGATACTGATGGGAATAGGAGGATGGAGAGGGTGTTTGTTGCGACGATTGGACCGACGACGAGAGAACATCTTCGGAATCAATTTGGGTTTGTGCCTGAGGTTTGTGCGGAGAAACCGAGTCCGGAGGGCGTGGGGTTAGGTATTGAGATGTTTATGGAGAGAGCTGGGTTGTGAGTTTTTTTTAATTTTTAGTTGGACTACGTAGATTTTGTGTATATACCCATACAAAGCAGATATGTATATTCAGACGGGCTATGAAACATGTTAGGGCCGGCTTATCTCAAATAACTACTAAACTATGGTAGGAGCAGTAGACGCCGAACAATCAAAGTGTTAAAAAAGGCTAATGTCATTCGAGACAGTCGAGACAAATGTCGTAATTGGAATGCGTGAGCGTGATTGATTACCCTGGCATTCATCTATGCAACGGTGAAATTATGTGCGTGATTCAGTCAACCAACCCTCCATTGCTGGTCCTCTGCCTCGTCTCTGTTCTCTGCCAAACCCTATAATGTAGGCAGGCCCTGTATGGGCACATCCTGTTTAACCGGGACGTCTACCGCATGATTTCCTCGTAAATCAGGACTGCAGATACTTGTTAGTATAACTCGGACTACTCACGCTTGCTCAAAGGCTAGACTCACTCTTCAACTGCTCCTTGCTGAGAGCATCCTTGTTCTTGTCGAAATCAAAGAACCCTTCCGGGATTGGAGGAGCCGTGGGCTCATCCTCGGGATCATGGTAAGGCTCCAAATATGGATGGCGCAAAGCGTCTTCAACCGAGATACGCTTTGCAGGGTTGAACGCCAGAAGCTTCTCCAAGAGATCCAGCGCTAGCTCGTTGCTCTTGGGGAAAAGAGCCCGGAAGGGAATCTTCTTTTTGAAGGGAAGGGATCGGATGTACTCCCTAGCCCTTCGGGATTTGATTCCGTAGTAGTCCTCCATCGTTGGTGTCCCAAGGACGTCCAGAATGAGCGTCAATTGATGGTGGTCTAACGAAATCCTATGTCAGTTCGGTAGGTTTCGGTTTCATCCGGACCACATGAACCTACAGTCTTTGCCCGGGAATAGAGGCTTGCCGCTCAGCATCTCGGCCAAGATACAGCCAACACTCCACACATCGATCGCTTTGGTATACTCTTTAAAGGTCAACATAATTTCCGGCGCGCGGTACCATCGAGTCGCCACGTATTCCGTCATGAAGCCTGAATTGTCGTCGGTCGATGCAGCCGAACGGGCTAGGCCAAAGTCGCAGACCTTCAGGTCACAATTTGCATTCAGAAGAAGATTCGATGGCTTGAGATCACGGTGAAGAACATTCGCTGAGTGCATGGCTTTCAAAGCACGCAAGGTTTGGTAGATGAAGTATTGGCAATGATCATCAGAGAGGTCTTGGGTACGGATAACGCGATGCATGTCTGTTTCCATTAACTCCTATAATATCGGTCAGCAATTCAGTTTCTTCTCGAGGTCTCAGGAAAACAAAATCAGGCCAGGTTACCTGAATTAGATAGACTTCATTGAAGCTTTCGTAATTGCGAGGCCTCTGGATATCCAAGATAGAGATGATGTTCTCGTGGTTGAAATACCGCAGCAGCTTCATCTCACGCAAGGTTCGCAGGCAAAACATCGAATGGTCAAATGGAGTGATCTTCTTAATGGCGACTTTTTGGCCGGAGGGTTTATGAATAGCAGAGCTACGGAGGTTAGCACCAGTCACCTCCCCCGTCGTTTGTGCTGGCTCTTACCAGACAACACCGTAGGCACCTTCGCCAATGACATCTTGAATCTCATACTGGTCGGAAACGTTGAAGGAGATCTTGCGAGATCCTCCCTGGGGAGGCAATTGCTGCACCATGGTTGCTGACTATCCGAACTAGATCGACGTTAGTTCAGGTATGTACATGGCCGGAGCAGGCTCGTCGAGTGGGGGTTACTGCTGAATCAACCAGGAATAGGAAGGCAGCTAGAATTGATCCCAGTGCTTAGCAACAAAGGATCGGGATTCCAGACTGGATCCGGGTATATCATCACCAGCAAATTGACACGGCGCCAAGAACAGCAGGTCCATACTTGGCTTGAACAAGAAAATGGCGCTTACATTCGTTTACACTGTAAATAGTTCCCGGGAGTGGTTGTTGATAGCCTAGCTGCAGCAGTCTCGCATACCCTGACGGTGGGGAATAAATGACAGTCGCTCGAGAACTGTCAAGCTGGATGCGGGGTAGGATGTACTACTGAAACAGGCTGGGTTGTGTCCGATGCCGTCGAGTGCTCAGGAGGAAGAAATCCGGGAAGAAAGACGACTCGGCGCTGGATTTCAGGCGGTTGGATTTCCGCCGGGAGGGGGGGGGGGGTATTAACTAGGCCGGATGCGAAGAATGGACGGAGCGGAGCGTAAGCAGCACAAACAGAACTCAAGTCGGTCGTTGGCAGATATGATCCTGATACAGAATATCAGTACGTCAATGGTCAGGGTCAGGCGGGGGGTATTCAACAACAGTTGAGATTGATGCGGGTCTACAGCACAAAAAGGAGAAGAATATCCGTACCCTCTCAATCAGAACCCCGGGGTTTTAGCCCTGAAATTAATGTTTCACAGCTGCGTTCTATTTATAATCTCCTCGGCGGTGTGTCTGTCTCTTGCGTTCCGACTCGGGATTTATGAATGAGAGAAATAGGTCGTAGTGGTGGTGTCAAAGGACCAGTGGGTAACCTGGCCGGAGGAGGAAGAGGAGAGGAGAGGAGAAGGTGGAGGGGCTAGATGTAGAGCCCGAAAGATGGTAGTAATAATAGCAGGAAGTCACTAAGACCACTTACTAGGTAACTAAATAGGTACTAAGAATGATCAAATGCGAAGAATAAGGGAAGTTAATAAACCGGGTGCGGATCGGCCAGAGTGGGGTGGGGCCGCAATGGAGGGGGACGGCTTCTGATATCAAAAGCAACAGGGGGGAAATGAATGAAATGAGAATAGGCCCGGGATGGTAATGGTGATGATGGTGATGATGATGTTATTAATTGTTCCCATAAGATCAAGATCCAACCCGGATGAAGAGGACAGATCATGTGCCAAAGTGCAGGGTTCCTGGATCCTCGACTGTGATCGCCAGTCAGCTATCGATAGGGTCAATACGGCTAGGAACGGTAGGTCCTTCTGTACTCATTATGGACCTACATATATACATAACATACTATGTCCATACCTACTGGGATATCAGACCGTCCAACACCTGAAGGAGAGCAATTAGCAGATTAAACGCCCATTCCCTCCGTTGCTCGCTCCTCCTATTTCCATTACTTCTTGTTGTGATCACTTCCCATTCCTCTTCGGTACGGTATCTGAAATCCTGTATGGTATTGTACAGAACTGTCTTGGTTTGGTATGACTGGTATTGATAAACACCCACTTAAGAGCATGAATCGATTTATCGAGAATCAGCGGGAAATTAGTCAGAAGACATTAAAGGTTCGAGACATTTATCTGGGACGAAAGCCTGCCTGGAAATAAACTTCCGCAGACCCTGTACAAACAGTGGACAGAGTAGGCAGAGTCCTATGCCGGCCTTTCATAGGCTATACCTTTTATGGACTTTAGGTAGCATTAGGTATATACTGATACTGGCTTCTCTTAATCTTTTAGACCTCGACTTTTATTCTTTTGCATCCATATTAAATGATTTCAGTGTATTCCGTAAATATTTCCTGTAATAAAGAGCCTGCTCTCTCTGTAGATGTCAGATATGCTTGCCTCAATTGCCAAGTTTTCGCTGCCTAAATCTGGAGTATTGAACCAGTAACTTTATAATATTTATTTACTTAATTTGCAGAGGACATTTCAGATTACTCTCGAATCGAAATTATCACAGTTTTAATATGGAGCGCTTAGTTCGTAGGCATCTTTCTACAGCAGAGAACAAGTGTACATGAGAAATCAGTGTCTAATATTGAAGCCAGTAGGTAAGTACTAGTCTGTAAACATACCTACCAAGTAAACGATGTATACTTAAACTGTAAAGTTGCAGTCCAAATCTGCCTCAATTGCATTGCCTATTAATATACTTTAACTTTTGCTGACCTTGCTATAGTGGTATTCTTTGTACCCAGCCAGCGGTAGAAGATAGACATTGTCATTTAACAATATTCAAAGAGTCTCGAGCATTTATACTAGCAGACATCAAGCTTCCTCAAAGACAATCTCTGTACTACCCTAATAGCAGATAGATGTAGATCCTCAGTATATCAATTTTACCTCCTATCTCAGTACCAGACTTGGAGTCTAGAATCTTTTGGAAATTAACCATACAAAACAGTACGCTCACGTATTACTGTAATACGTAAATCCATTAAAGGGACCCATTTAGACGCCATGCCAAATCTTGTACCCCATAGTAACACGAGTTCAATCCAGCCTCATTTTTCTGACTTACAGGTATGCCAGATCGACTGAAACAGGCTGGTTCTCATTTCTCATGGTCCAGTCCAACTGTAACTAACGATTTCCTTCTCCAGCTGGGGGAGTCCAACTTTCCCGTCAACACTACTGTCTCAACCAGCGTTTCAATTCCACTTTTTTTTGCCCTCCACATCCACATTCCCCCTTATGCCCGACTAACTCGTCACGGCGCTAATCAACTTGCCCCTATGGGACTCGCATTGCATCCATGTTCGTTGTGGTTGTTTTTTTTTTTTTTTTAATCACCTTTTGAGAAACCAATAATAGTTACTATCGAGACACTCCATAGTACGGAAAAGAATCCAAATAGTTACTTATATGCAAGCTCAAGGTAAGCACCAACATGGAGGAGAGCCAATGTCCATTCATCTATGCTTCTCAGACGCTGCGCTACTGCTTTGGATCACAGTCGTCACAAGTCACTGCGTAAGGTGATTCGTGCGTGCGATTTTCTGCCTTGGCATAGTTCTGTTCCGTGTTGCACCGTTATTCCTGGTGCTGATTTGCTGTTATTGTACCGATGGGTCTGCCATGCTAAGCCGTGATCTAAAGTCTACTGTGCATGATCGGCCTAACAGACGCTGAGACCAATGCACGATGTTCCCATTGCACACAGGGCTCGGCGTCTATGGGCTGATAATCATGCATTGGGATCCAAAGGGAAAATAATCGACAAGAAACCGGAACTGGACTATACATACTTCGCATGTGTATGTATATCCTTTGCGTCCTTTTAGGCTTTGGGTCACCAAGAAAGAAAATAAAGGCCGAAAAGAGATAGAGTGAGGGGATTTAGAATATATGATGATTTGGGAGTGATACTACATGCCAATAAGACTAAAGAAAACAGGTGGATATGCAATATTCGTACAGTTCGAACACTCGAGTATGCCGACACCTGAATTCGAGACCGATAGACAAAAAACGGGATCGTTGGAATTTATTGATATCTTGCACGTATAATTTACCAAAATTCTTTGTAAAGACGGAACTATCATTACTGAACAACCTGTAGGCGTGTTCAACCTCGTCAGTCGAGTGACTTTCAGGTATGGGCACAAATGGCGAAGTACTGAGGGGAAAAATAGCTGGGGAACCAAAAGGAAAAAAGGGGAATCAAACCTTTTCGCGCAAAGACCCCATCCACTGCACCAAGCTGACACTTTGGTCGGCCCGGTCTTCCACAAGCATGGTTTGTGCCCACAGCCGGAGACCAGGTTCTCCATCCTCCTTCACGACGTACAGATGTGGTACCACAATGCTGCCAACGCCCTTCGACCGGTGGTCCCGGCTCTTCTCAACCACTGCCCGTACTCGTTGATTGAAATCATTGTCCAGTTCGGGCAAATTCTGCTTGCCCACGCGAAGTTGCGATTTGTCGGTAAGGCCGAAAACATCTATGATGAGCTGTGGGACCGCATCACGGCCAACCCAGAGGAATTGCGTCTGGCCATCGTCGATGAGGTAAAGTCCATAGGGGACAACGCGCTCAGAGGACAAGTTCACCGATGGGGGAAGAACAATTTCGCCCGTCTGCTCATCGGGCAACCCTGCGTTGTCCGGCATGTCATGGAGGGAGTACATCTTCGGGTAGATATATTGCATGAGAAGGGGTAGGGGAAGCGTCGACAACAAGCAAAGGGCGGCAGACCGCATGTCGGTCGGGATCTGTGCGGATTTCCGGAGGCCAAGCTACATAACAATGTCAGTCAACTGGCAAGCGAGTGCAGTGGGTTGGAAGGGGCACCTACGTTTTTGATCATGGCCAGGAAAAGAACTGGAAGCCCTCTCAAGTTCGATGGGAATTGAAGGCCACCACCACTGACGCTTCCACCGGCAAGCTCCTTTCGGTAGGTCGAGAGAAGCTCAATGATCTTGGCCTGCAACGCCTCACGGGCGGGTTCCAGACCACTTCCAAGTGTCCGTTCCACAGCCTTATGGCTAAAGTAAGTGGCGATCGCTTGCTGATCTGCCGATGCGTAAACATCGGGCAGGCTCTGAGTAGTAGGGAGGGCTAAGGTCAACACCCGGATTCTCCTCTCGCCGTTGCATGTAGTATGAAGGACAGCCGTCTGCATGCACACGACCGGCTTCGTGACCGTCTCATCGATGGCGACCTCCACAACATACGCTTGGTCGCGGGGAAAAGCCGGGAAGGCGCATAGGTCAGAGCTGCGATTGAAGAAGTTTCCATAGAATGTGTTCATGCGCAGACCGGTCGTAGCACGGACACGGAGCACAGCCTCCAACCCAATCTCTGACGAAAGGTAATCAGAGAACTCCCGAGCAAACTTGATTGCGTCTTCTCCACGAGCAGCGTTCCAGCCGGGATAGAAGTACGTCTGGCCTCCCGTATACCTTGGCAGGTTGCTGAGGGATGCCACGTCCTGATACTGAGAAGAGAACAAGAACATGTCCACAGAAACCTGTGCCTTTGAACACTCCACAGCAAAGCTCTTGTAGAAGCTGTTTGCCGTCTGCAGTAAGCTGCTCTCCTTGCTCGTTCCCAAAACCTTCTTGTCCTCTCTCATGGTCAAAGAACCATGTCCAATATTCGGGAGCGACGAGCTGAGTACGGTCATCTTTCCGCCAACAGGTGCGATCAACTTGTAACCAGCACGCAAAGCAGATCCCATTGCACAGCCATTATTCTGAGTGCTCTGGAACATCTCCTGCAGTTTATCAAGGAATGTCTCGATGTTTTCGCGGCATTCGCTCAACGTTACGAGAAGATCTCCAGGGATGGGGAGGAAAGGTTCGTCGAGGTCGCTGACAACGAGCATCCTAGGATCCGAATTTTCCGAGCCATCGCGGGGAATGCTGAAGTAATGTAGACTCGAGTCAACTGCGACGAAACCCAAACGCGTCCGGCGGTCCGCATTGGGGATTCGATCCAGGCTTTCCTTGATACACCGAGCACTCGTGGCCAAGAGGCCGTTGGTGACCGAAGCGTAGCTCACATCGATCAGGAAGAGATAGACAAGAGGTTGCGGAGGCCGGACCATGTATTCTTGGGGGGCAACAAACTCGACCACTGAGTGGTTTAGATCGGGCCTCAGCGATCTATCCGCGGGCTTTTGGAGGGTGGTGTCCCAATCAAAGGCTTGAGGCACGTCATTCGTCAAATTACACATGTTGCAACGCCAGCGGTGTCCATGATCAAGAAACGTCACGAAGGGATTGATGTAGGATCGGCAGCGTCGACAACGCGAGATCACTTGGTCTGGGATGACTGGGATAGGGTCTTCGGAATCGTGGAGGGCCGCATATGGCTGGATGACCAGAGCGAATGGCAGTTTCGACTTCTTCAGAAGAGAGTGAGTCGTCGGCACGGCATTCAGCGTTGACCGGACATATTTCGGAGGGCAATTGGCAGTAGGGGAGGGATACACGCTAGTCTAGCAAGAGGTCAGTGATGTGGCCGCGCACGTACGGAAGAGGATTCTTTGTGCATACCCCCGGTGGCAAAATAATGGGAGGAGGGGCTAAGTCAAGTTCCGCAACATTAAATGGCTGCGTGAGAAGATCCGTCGTATAGAGTTGGTTGAGGATAGGCCGTGGGATCTGGGGAGCCGGCTGGGGAGGCTGATTCGGCATGAGGTGCGGATCGGCCATACCCATTGCGCCAAATTGCTGGGTCATATGAGCGACCGGCCCGGCATATCCTGGAGCTGGAGCTGGAGCAGCAGCAGCAGCATGCATCTGGGTCGGATCGGCTCCGTATGCCGTCGGTTGCTGATATCCCGCAACTTGGGGCTGAGGTGGATAGGCTCCATAGCTACCACCGGCGGGCAGTTGACCTCCTAGAGCCGCATTGGCACCCGAACCAAACTCGAAGGCCTCTCCAGCGTATGCTCGCTTCTTTTTTCCTCCAGCTTGTCCTTGGGCAGGGGCGGGAACTACCCCCGCGGGTTGTTGAGTGGGAGACTCGTAACCGACCGGTTGACCGTACCCTTCTTGGGGAGGATAACCTCCTTGTGGTGCTGCCATGAAGGATTCTAAATAGTTGGTTTTCTCGGGATTTAGTGGAAGGTGAAATCTGTTGACGAAGTGGTTCGAAGATGAGCTAGGTATATGCAAGCGTCGCGGAAGTTCGTTAAACCCTCACTGTGCTTGCGGTCAGGACACCGAGGTCTGAGCAGGAGGGGAACTGAATTTCCCAGGGGGACTTTGCATACTAACAACGATAACCGAGCCTGACCAAGCCAAAGACTACAAACTCAGTCTGAAAGATAAACAATCAGACGACGCGTAGATGGCACAAGAACCGGTCAGCGTGTCCTTGTGGGGGAAACAAGTGAGAGGTTGTCACGACGGACTGACCTGGACTGACCTGGACTGGATGGTTTACGGTGGCCTTTGCAGCCGCCTTTGCTCGGGCCAATCAGCGAGCCCCACAGGTTGGCCGCCTTCACCAAGGAGGGAACTTACTGAATACTTGAGGGTTCGGAGAGGGGATAAATTCAAAGAGGACTGCTTCATGGGAATTATGGTCTGGGTACTGGTTAACTGACAGGTATGCTTCTCTTGTGTATGTTCATGACCGAAGATCTCATCAATAACTAATATATACTTCAACAGAATACGGAGATATTCATAGCTCATTCCATGCTCACAGAGCTCATATGTATGCAATACATACAGTGTGTGAGACCACTATAAAGAGTAGAAAGAGAGAAATAGTCAAGGTGGTATCTCGTCGGTGATCCATCCTGGAGGACCAATGTAGTCAGGCATATCATACTATAACAAGGATACTAGCGGATGGGGAGTTGATTGCACTCCATACATGTACAGTGGAGCTGTTTTAATATAATCCTGACCTGTTCGTCTTATCTTGAACCGTGCTGGACCCGTGGCTACCGTTCCTATACTATCTAGTTACCTCGATCCCCATGTGGAATGCCTGCGGAAGCTTGGCGTTGCCGTGCCAACAGCTGACCGCTGCTAATCGCACCAAAACGTCGTCTCCCTATCGCTCTCCAAAGAGCCTCTCCGTTCTTTTCAGCGTTACTCTGACATCCCCTAACGGACACTGGCTCTCATAGGAATAAGCCCCGATTTCCTTTTCTCTTTTTCTTCCGGGGCTGTCTCTTCTTTCATTCTTGCGTTTCGGCGTTTTTGCTTCACTGAAGAACTGGGGGGTTTTTATTTCCATTGGATCCAATAAGCGAAGTACTTTGGATTTGGACACCAGAGTTAAATTGCTCATAGTGCATTGACTATTGCACTTATTCCACGGCCATTGGTCTATATGCAGCACCTATAAATTCCAATCCGAGGATTGCAAGCGGCTCCGGAATCGCATACTGAACCACGCAGTTCAGTCCTACGGCATTGTCGTGATCAGCAGGATGAGCGTTCGGGTTGTTGCACGTATTCGCCCACTCTTGAAGTCAGAGCGAGAGTTGGACGTCATCCTCCGCAGCGGATCGAACCAAGTGGTACCCGGGAAGGTCGAGAAAAAGAGCTCACAGGAAAATGCAAAGTTGGCAGCATTAAGGGATCGGGATACTATGGTGCGGATCCCAAACCCAAAGAATGAAAACGAGGAGTATTCTTTCCAGTTCAATGCTGTGTACGACGCGGATGCCTCGCAGCAGGAGCTCTTCGACGCAGAAGGTTCGTGCCGTATCGCCTGATGCCTGGGATGGTCCTTAATATACTGACTCGCGTCGCAGTTGCACCTACAACCAAACACCTTTTCAACGGCTTTGATGTCACACTGTTCGCATATGGAGTGACAGGGACCGGGAAAACGCATACTATGCGAGGCGGTAAAAGCCTAGCGGATAGAGGCGTGATCCCCCGTTTTTTGAGTAGCATTTACAGGCGCAGCCGCAAGATTGAAAAGGATAGCGAAGGAAAGACGACAGTCAACGTTTCCTTAAGCTATTATGAGATTTACAATGACAAAGTCTACGACTTGTTCGAGCCTCCGGAGAAGAGAACATTTGCAGGGTTGCCCCTTCGAGATAATGGCGGGAAGACTGTAGTTGTAGGTCTGACGGAGAAACCTTGCTCGAATCTGAAGGAGTTTGAGGCCCTGTACGATCACGCAAACATAAACAGATCGACATCTGCAACGAAGGTCGGTACTTTCCAATGTGGAACATCTATGAGACATAGCTAACGTCCAGCATAGTTAAATGCTCACTCCTCGCGGTCTCATGCTATCCTATGTGTCAAGTTAACAATTGCTTCTGATGATAAGATTTGTGTCAGTACCGCATCCGCCATCGATCTAGCTGGCTCCGAAGACAACCGCCGGACAGACAATGACAAGGAGCGCATGGTTGAATCTGCCAGTATCAACAAAAGCCTTTTCGTTTTGGCACAGTGTGTGGAGGCGATCGGTAAAAAGCACCAAAGGATCCCGTACCGGGAATCTAAGATGACAAGAATCCTATCATTGGGCCAGAACAATGGGTTGACAGTGATGATTCTCAACCTTGCACCCGTGAAGTCCTATCATTTGGACACATTGAGCTCGCTCAATTTTGCTAATCGTACGAAGAAGATTGAGGTGCGTGAGGTGGAGAATGAGCCGATTTTCAAGGGACCTTCAAGACCAGCAACGCGGCCTTCCGTAACAAGCTCTCAACGACAACCTCTACGACCGTTGACAGCGTCTGTAAACGTGAGCCTTGCCGCCGCAACCAACAAGGACGCGGCCAAGCCTGGTGATGGTAAACCGGTGAAGGCATTCCACGTCTACTCTGATAAGCCTCTTCCGAGACAGTCCACGCAGTTCAAGAAGCCGGAAATGCCCAAACGACCCTCACTGACTTCTGATCCTCATTCATCTCGTCCCTTGAAGACCAGTCGCATTGCACAACCTATGCCAGTGCATAAGCACCATGAGGACATCTCCCCGTCGATGATCGAGGAAATGGTGGAAAAGAAAGTAGAGGAAATCCTAGCCGTCAGGGCTGCCAGTGAACAATCAAGACAAACTCAAGTCCGCGAATTGAACGAAAAAGTACAAAAGCGGCTTGAGCTTCTTGAACAGCGTATCGAGGGTACCGAGGACGCAAGGGCCGAGGGGCTGTCGTACCTGCTCATGGCTAAACAGCACCAGGGGCGTGGAGAAGATACCTATGCGCTGAAGATGTATCAGTTGGCGTTGCCCTTCTTCCCAAACAATGAGAAGCTTGCGACAAAGATTGCTAGATTAAAGGAACGTATCCAGGCCAAACTTCACTTGGATGCAGGACCCACAGGCACTCCGGCTCCTCCGTCAGCCAAAAGAGAGCTTGGAAGTATTCTATCCATTAAAAAGCAGCCCGCAAATGTAGGCACCAAGCGTCACGCTTGGGATATGGATTCAGACTACGAGAACCCAGGAGAGAATTTCGGGGGGATGAGCGATGACAACGACTTAGAAGCATATCATCCGAGACGCAAGAAGCGCACCAAGACCAAGTCTCGCATTGACGAGGAATCAGATATCGTCAAATGCGATGAGCCGACACCGTCCCCTCGGACAATCCACCTTCTATCGATCATTAACTCGCGCGATGTGAGCCAAATCAAACTATTGAAAGGCGTTGGGGTCAAGAAGGCAGAAGCCATCGTTGATTGTCTGTGTGAAATGGACCAAAACCCAGCCGGCCACGTCGACTCACCCCACGTGCAGATCAACAGTCTCACAGAACTGAGCAAGCTAAAGGGGGTGGGTGTAAAAACCGTTGAAAGCATGAGAAATGGGGTTTTGGTATAGACAAACGGTAAAAACAAGTTGAGATTTGCATTTCCCGGAGCCTCGAGAATGAGCATTGCTGGATCTGATCTTGACAGGTCTTGCATTTTGTCCTTTTTTCTTTTTTTTTAATGCATTCCGCTCAAGTTCGTTTGGAACTCAGCTTTTATTTTGGTGCATTATCATATGGACCATTTTGCATTGTGATGGTGCCTTTTTTTTTTTTTTTGTTTTGTTTTCTATTTTCCATCAGCGACGGCGTTGGTAGAGTTTTGTCCTTTTCTTGCTGTATGCATTTTGTGTCCTCTTGGGTACTTTTTCAAGATCTATTATGGTTTCAGGGCATTTATTTACATTTTTCTTTCCTTCTTCCTCCGTTTCCGAGGCGCTCTCCTGCTGGCTTTGATGTCAGTATACTAGTACGACACCTTACTAGTCTGAAATCTAAAACAGGGAGGGTTCAGCAGGTAGAGTTAAGAATGGCGCGTTTTCTAAATACTACAAACTCACAGAGCATTCTACCGAGAACATGGATCTGTGGTTGTCAGTTGGGCTACCAATATAAAAGATGGAATACGTGCCAGTGTTGAAGGCTAAAGTTGGGAAGGAAAGCCAAAAAAAAAAAAAAAAGATTCGTGTCAAATTTCACCATGCTCATTGTCTATAGTACATTGATTGACACTGTAGGGGCGACAAATATTGGATAGGTAATTCGCTCCATAGTCTACGCATCAAGGAGATAGCAGATCTTATAATTAGTTCTTCTGTCCTGCCTTCTCAAAGACCACTTGCCCATCCTTGGTAAGTTTGGCAATACTTTGACTTGTCCCTTTGAGTTCCATTTCTAGTTCTTCTATCGTCCTCGAAGGAGCAGGCGCAGCATGGAGAGCTTCCTCGGCTGTCTGTCTGAATTCTTCATCTGCGAATGGCTGTTGCTTTTCAGTCGGTCGTGCAGGGCCGGTGGTTAGTCCCCTGGGTGAGTCTGCAATCTCGTTTACTTCCTGTGAGGTCAGGACCTCGTTGATACGAGGGCCTCTGGTTTGTAGTATGATAGTGGTAGGGCCGTCAAATTGCAGGAAGAGCTGAATATTAGTAGCTATTAGTGTCTGCCATTGTTGGAGTGGTCCGAGTAGCGTATCACGTCAACTTACTCTGTCCCCCCAAATGGTCATCCGAGACCAAGTCCGGATCTTGTGCAATATCCTCATCGTTGTTTTCCACGTGTTCGAATCCGACATATCCCGGATGAATTTGGAATCCTGGACGAATTTCGGAAGACTCTTGAGGCCGGGTACTTGGAATTTCAAGGTCGTAGATTTGAAGCGGTAGGGACGAGGGGGGTTGGAGGAGATAGTGTACGCCACGACATTACTTAACACCGATTATTAGCATGATTATGTCCACATCGGAGGTGCACAAAAGAGCAAACGCATACCTTGGGTGTACAATGTACTGTTCTCCGGCTTTAAGCTCAATCGAATATAACTGACCGGTACCAACTAGTGCCAACAGTCCTCTGCCAGTGACCTCAGAACTACCCCAGTGAGCCAAGCTCTTCGCACGTTAGTCCGGATGTTCAGATCAAAGGCGCCATAGAGCGAAAACGTACCAGGCTTCTGTTGACTGTCGGCCGGACAGAGAGAGAACGTCCTGTCCAGGCGAGCAGTGCTTGTCTCTGGGCTACCATCCAGTCCACGGAGCCGTTGAGGTGAACAACCGCAAAAGATGTAACTGGAGACCGAACGGAAACCAGGGCAGTTACCGGCGTAGCCGAGGACACCTGCCACGATATCAATATAACATTCGGAGTGTTGACGGATTAAACGAACTTTCTGGTACAGAAAAGGTATTCCAACGGCTGCTCGTCGAAAGGGCTCCAAAATACTCAATGTCGAAACTACCTGAGTGTTCAGGCATCAATAATAGTCAATGGATGGGATCACCGAGTGTACCCAAGGGGGGAGGTTCCTGCATACATTATCTGCCTTCCCACTTAATCCCACCAAAGTCCCTCGTCGCGTGTACAGGTTCTGCGAGGCGGAAAGTGAAACTGACAAGAGGGAGTACGGGGCTCCGATGACATCGAACCGGGCGTCTACAATCGCAGCTCGTTAGCAGGGGATCCTTCGAAATGGAGATTAGGTAGGTAGGGAGGTGCCATTCACCCTATGACTACCTGGACACTGACACTGAAGGGGGCATACCAGTTGATTCAGCCGAGCTCGGAGAGCCGGCAAAGGGAAGGTGATCACCATTGCCTGACGCAGGCTGTTCCGCAGGAGTAGCGCGAATCTGAAGGCATCTTGTTTGCCATGCGCGGTGCAATGAAGACGCTCCGGGTCGCGCTCGTGGAGGGAGGACTCGGGTGCATGAGAGAGTCCCCACGCCTCTCCTCAAGGGTTGACTCATTGTCGTTCCTGAGGAAAACCGCGCAGAAAGAAGGACAGAGGAGGGGAAATGGGTTGGATGTGCTGCTCGTTCTGCGCAGTAATTCTTGCTGTTGCTGCTTCTGAAGGCTCCTAATCGGGAAAAGCGCTGGCCTGAGGCTTGGCACCCAGATGGCAGGGGGAAACGACTTTTATCAAATCACTACGCAGCACAGTCACTCCAGATATCTAGGTTGACTTGTATGAGGATAGCTTGGATGGTCTTGGGGGGTCTGAAATTTCATATCTCCTCCCGGAAATGCGATCCCAGGTGGAGGCTCAAGCATGTCATATTCTGCACTACGCTCCCTCTGATGTCATGGATACCTCAACTCTTCGATTCATAGTACAATTTGCATAAAAAGAGTCCGGAGATGCCTTTTTTTAAGCATTGCCTTGGGATACTATCAGAGAGCTACCTAACTCTCAGCTGAGAGGTATGTAGACATTTAGGGCAAAGGTTTCGGATATCGAGACCTTAATTAGTAGATACAGCACCATCCAACTCCATCAATTTTCGTACAGAAATGATCTGCCTACTTGTAGTTGCTAACCGGCGGTAGAACCTAGGAGTAAAAGGAACGAGACAGAGAAAACACCAAGGAGGAAGCTGGGAGGCTTCCAGGAATGCATCGGTGATTGCGACAGAAAGGCCGACGCTTCCCTCATCGACTCTTTTCCTCCGAACCCGGCGGTCCCAATCGCATTACCACACGACAACGCCGTTCGCTTCGACAAGGGCTGCACCTCCTGCACAATGCGCCATTGAATCGATTGGAAACCTTCAGCGTATCATCTCGCTTGTTTCGAAGAGTCTTTTACCGGCCATCATGCTGCCCAGGGCAGCTCGATCGCCTTGCGTGCGCATCCCCACACACTTCCTACAGCGCGGCCTGGTCGTACCGCACGCGTCACCATGGGCATCATCTACATGCTATGGGGCCCAACTGAGGGCGTTCTCGACCAGAGGAGGTCCGTTGAAGAAGCAGGCGGCGGACGAATCTCCAACGGAACGAAATACCCCACGTCCTAGTGCTCCATCCACATCACAACCGGTAGACGCGGCAGTTGTACAGAGTTCGAAAGATACCAGGAAGGACCCCAAGGCGAAGACGGAGGAGAAGAACCTGCTCGGCGAGACCATCGTCGTGAAAAAGGAACAGCGAAAGGCCGACTGGGCGATAATGAAAGAGATGGCTAAGTACCTGTGGCCTAAGGTAGGAGGAGCCCGAATAAGCCGTTATAGGCTGAAAATTTTCAGGTATTGATGGAGAAACCATATAGGATGACTGGGGAACAAAACTTCGTGTTGGAACTGCTTTGTCATTGCTTGTTGGAGCCAAGGTCAGGATGCGTCGACGGAGCCAGCTATTGCTGTGGTGATCGCTGACGATGAGTTGCAGATTCTCAATGTCGAAGTGCCCTTCTACTTCAAGAGCATCGTTGATTCGATGAATGTGGATTTTGCAGCGCTCGGTGGTACGGCATACACGGTGGCTGGGTCTATGATCATAGCCTGTAAGCAATGGCTGCCTCGTTTTCGAGCTCTACAGTGTCTAACGGCAGCCGTTCAGACGGAGCGACTAGGATATGTGCTACGCTCTTCCAAGAACTCCGAAATGCGGTCTTCGCCAGCGTTGCTCAGAAGGCAATCCGCAAAGTCGCACGGAATGTCTTCGAGCATCTACTACGACTGGACCTGAACTTCCACCTCACCCGACAGACTGGTGGATTGACGAGGGCGATTGATCGAGGAACAAAAGGAATTAGCTTCTTGCTGACATCCATGGTGTTCCACGTGGTCCCAACCGCGTTGGAAATTTCCATGGTGTGCGGAATATTGGTATGGCATGCAAATGTGTCCCTAGGAATCGACCACGAGCTTCGCTAACTGCGTTGGATAGACCTACCAGTATGGCTTCCAATTCGCGGCCATTACGGCCACCACCATGGTCGCGTACTCTGCGTTTACAATAACCACCACTGCCTGGCGAACCAAATTCCGAAAGCAGGCCAATGCGGCGGACAACCGCGGTGCCACGGTTGCGGTGGATTCCCTGATCAACTACGAGGCGGTTAAGCATTTCAACAACGAAAAGTTTGAGGTCGCGCGCTATGACAAGGCGCTCAAAGCGTACGAGGAGGCGTCCATCAAGGTAACGACCTCGCTGGCCTTCCTAAATTCTGGCCAGAACATGATTTTCTCCAGCGCCCTTGCCGCTATGATGTACCTCGCGGCCAATGGAGTTGCTGCGGGCTCCCTGACCGTCGGCGACCTGGTCATGGTCAATCAACTCGTCTTTCAGCTTTCGGTCCCGCTGAACTTCCTTGGCTCTGTCTATCGCGAGCTGCGCCAGTCCTTGTTGGACATGGAGACCCTGTTCAACCTGCAGAAGGTCAATGTGAACATCAACGAGAAGCTAAACGCGAAGCCGCTTGAGCTTCGGCAGGGTGGCCAGATCCGGTTCGAGAATGTTACCTTTGGCTACCACCCCGAGCGGCCCATCCTGAAGAACGCAAGCTTTACGATCCCGGCTGGTCAGAGGTTTGCGATCGTGGGGCCCAGTGGGTGTGGCAAGTCAACGATCCTGAGGCTGTTGTTCCGATACTACGATGTGCAGCAAGGGCGAATCCTGATTGACGGGCAGGATATCCGCGACGTCACCTTGGAGAGTCTGCGCAAGGCGATCGGTGTTGTCCCCCAGGATACACCCTTATTCAACGACACCATCGCACACAACATCCGCTATGGTAGAATCGACGCGACCGACGATGAAGTCCGCAAGGCCGCGCAACGAGCGCGGATTCACGAGTTGATTGAGCGACTCCCCGACGGGTACAAGACGTCAGTCGGGGAGCGCGGGATGATGATTTCTGGTGGCGAGAAGCAACGGTTGGCCATCTCTCGACTGCTCCTGAAAGACCCGGAGCTCCTATTCTTCGATGAAGCGGTAGGTTCCAGTCCATGTCCTGCGGTGAGAGGAGGAGCGACGAAAACTAAAACTAACCCGTTGAGTGTAGACGTCGGCGCTGGACACCTACACTGAGCAGGCGCTCCTGCAGAATATCAATAGCATTCTGAAGGAGAAGAAACGCACCAGCGTTTTTGTAGCACACCGACTGCGGACTATCTATGATTGTGACCAGATTCTGGTGCTGAAGGAGGGAAGCGTGGCAGAGATGGGGTCGCACCGCGAGCTACTGGAGCTGGGTGGAATCTATTCTGAGCTCTGGAATGGTAAGCAACTAGGGAATATTTTTTTTTTTAATTTATATTCCGATTGGGTGCAAGCTAACGCCGGTTTTCATGCATATATAGCGCAGGAAACGTCACTCGCTCAGGACCAGGAATATGAGCGCAACGCTGAACATGAAGAGACATCAGACGTGCAGAAATAAACCGGTCCTCCTGATCTTTTCCCCCCTTCTTCCCTAGTTACCTTCAATGTAGGTTGTCTAGATAGGTTGATAGAGACGCTAGTTCTTCCTTGTTGCATTGTGGACGGAACCATTGGGTCACTAGTGACAATATATTTCCGTTTAGTCCGAACAACCGGCGAATTCTAAAAGGACACTAAGACGCCATTTCGTGCGACTTTCTCATATTCTCAGAATATTCAGTACTCTGCGGTGATCAGTCGATAGGGCTCTTTGAGGAGATCTATACTCAGAGGATCGAAAGAAAAAAAAAAAAAAACTTCTATACGAATATCGGTCTATCAAGAATCAATAAAGGGAAAGATATCAATAAGACCCCCTGGCTAGTCCCCGCCCAGTTTAGCGGCGTCCCACCATCGGCTAGTTTCCTTCTAGACTCTTTCTCTCGTTCATTCCCCTCGTTCTCCTTTACTTTCTCTGTGCGGACCGTGGTTCCCCCGTTCTACATATTATCTATCTATCGATCGATCGATCGATCAGACCCCTCGTTCTACCCACATTCATTCCTTTGAATTCCTATCACAAACGTTCTTTCGAATCCATCCAATCACTAAAAATCTACTCTTTTACGACAACCGAAACATCCGGATTCCGCTTTTCTCGCTCCTTTCGGTGAATCTGATCCCTGCCACTCCGTTCGTTGGCCCTTCCTTTCCCCAGATCTAGCCTGTCACCCTCCTCTCTTTCACCCCTGGTCTGGCGGACGACGGTTCGGATATCGTTATTGTTTAGTGTTTACCATTCAGGTGCCACCGGCCGCCTCAATTGCTCGGTTGACGAGGTATCTGGCCCCCTCCCCCCCCTGTTGGGAGTGAGACTGTGGTTTGAGACAGGGTTTCTCTTCCAAACCCTTCCTTTTCCTTCATACTCACCTAGCTCTTAGACGTCCCCGACGATCACACCTTTTCCAGCAATCGTGCCTGTGGTGTCGCGAGTCTCAACGACCATCTTGGCGGAGACCTGTGATACGCCTTCCCACTAGCGATCCTTGAGAACCGACAGAACCCTTTCTCTCTCCCTTGAAGCACACACAATGAGTCTCATCGAGAAGTTACGAACAAGTACGTCTCTCTGGCAGAATGCTGTGCTATTCGTTGGCAGCCAGACACTAACAATTTGCCCACCATAGAGATCGAACTCTACCGACTAGAGCAGCGGTATGCACGTCGCAAGCACCGCAGCACGTTTTCGGGGGTCCAATACGTCGACGGTGAATACGTCTATTCCAATGAGTCAAATTCGTCGTCAGGGACCGTCTCCAAGCACTCCACAGGCAGCTACTGGAAATCTTCCACCTGGGGCTCATCTGGAGACTCGCGGTGGCGGTGATGAATCGACTTGAACCCTCGACGCCTTTCTATTTTGTTTTTGTTTTTGACTCTTATATCCTCGACATTATGTCCCACGTGGAGGATGTCACGATTACTTCTTCGTATGCCTTTTATTTCCAAGTCATGGATCAAGATTATTTACCGAGCGGGAAAAGTTCATGAATTCCTTTTTCGGTTTCTTTCTTGGAGGGGCATGACCCCGAACGAGTGAGATGAGACAATTGGAGATAAACCCTTGCTTCGGCGGCAATGTGATCGACAGCCCTGGGAAACAGTATAACGCATATGCGCTCTGGCTGTCGTCACTGCTGCCTTGGACTATGGTGAGTCACTCATTCATGGTGTCGATCTCACGGACCCAACCTTCTTGCCTTTCTACGGTTTATCTCCCGCCCCTATTTTCATTCATCTTCTTCCATATTCAACTCTACTTCTTGGTCTGGTTCCAAGCGAACGTTGGATCTGTTTGATTTTATTCTATTCGTTTTGTATATTTGCGGGCATTAGCGAGCCTTTCATGGCTTCATCTTCATCTTTCTTCTTCTCTCATTCCCTCGCCTAACACGATCTCTACCATCATCAACACTTCTTCGTACATGAATTTCAAATTAGATTTGTCAAGAGAGTTGAAATGAAAAGATTATGATCTCGTTCAACGACATAGCATGGAGAACATTCCCCTCTGTATTATTATCTTCGAGAAATGTGATTTCTTATAATATAACAGGAATTAGTCCTTGCGTATATATACTGGCCACTAACACCGGTCACCTTTTTTCATTACAACTAAACGCATCTACACCTTTTCTTTTCTTTTCTTGCTCTTTTCAAACAATCACCATCATCGTCTAAACTTCTTTCCTCCAATACCCAACCGTCCCAGGTTAGGAAGACTGGATTTATGTCGATGAGAACCACCTAGAATGGACCCTCCCTTCTGAGGGGCCGAATCCCCTGCAGTCGCCCGACCCTCAACACCGCTGACAATCGCACCTCCTGCACCCCCAGTACCGGTGGCTCCTCCGGGTCCGCCACGAGGAGTATCAGGTAGGGTCTTTTCCCTGTGTCGGGCTTGATCGGCAGATAGAGCGGCAGCCAGCGAGGGATTCTGGAAACCCGGGCCAGAGCCGGAGCCGGAGCCCTCCGGGTCGAAGGGGCGTTGAGAGGCTCTTTGGGACCGGCGGGCTTTCTCTTGGACGGACTTGAATTTGTCGAGTAGCTCGACCCAGCGGATGGAGTTCTCGTCGCGTTTGAGACGGCTGCCTGTGGAGCGGTCGTAAGATGATGAGGACGAGTTCGAGGCCGTATTGCTGCTGCTGGTATTCAGGTTTGGTTAGTGAAATGAAATGCACACGGCTGACATGATTCCTGCTTTCAGGTATCTTTGGAAGAGAGACGTACAGTCGAGGCCCGGTGTGGAGAAGTCCAATGTTACTGACGCTGTTGAGGCGGTTTTTCAGGGCCGCGAAGGCTGAACTTTGCGGAAGTAGCATGAGAACGCCGTAAAGGCATTTGTAAAGATACGGGTATCTCTCTGGCTCCAGCAGCTGGAGGCGAAGGTCTAGCCACAGTTTAATATCGGCCTTGGAAAGGAAGAATTCGGCGGAAATGGGACACTCACATGTGAACACGGGGGATTCCAAGAGTTGGACCAGCTTGTCAATTTGAATTAGCATGTTAACCGTCATTTCAAGCTCGGCACTGTGACTCCTGTTAGTACCGTCCGGTAAAAGATGAGGTAAGAAGGCGCTATACTCACAACACTTGAAGAAGGTTATATGCCTGCTCATAGGCTTGAGCAAGGAGGCATAAAGAAAATGTAGACACTGCATTGTGACACCAGGACCTAAACAGAGCCACAAAAAACATTTGGCCCTCCTATCAAGAATATTAGGGCCCATAATCAGATATATGCGAGGAGTATCGCGTACTTTTGAATCTAGATTCCGCAGCCGTTTACGGAGATCTGAAAGCTCAGGCGCAGTGATCAGGTTGTTGTTCAGGTTTTGAACCATGATACTGGCGAATTCAATATCCTATAAATGCAAGAATGAGTAAGTGGTGGACGGCACGTTTCAAGAGCGGGTCTCACCTCTTCTTTCTCCAGACAGTCAGCAAGGGTTCGATATATGCGTTCTGGACTTAGATTCATGCAGAGCTGCCTAATAATAAGGTTGCCACGGACTTCAAGTAGGTTCCGGTCCGTGGAGAATAGTTGAAGCAGGTTAACCATGAACGATTTGAAATAGCTGTCTTCACTATTCCTCGAGATCTGAGAGAGGAGTTGGAGGTCCTTGGTCACAACTGCTTCTGCAGGATCGGATAGTGTTTTGAGCAGCGCAGGAAAGGTTCCGTCATTGAATGCTACCACCTTTTTGGGCGCCTTCCGATGCAGCATTATCAACCAAGAGAGGGCGGCCACCCTGGTAGCCTCGTTCTCATTTAAAAACTGCAGGGTGAGAGAGTTAACAGCCGCGGCATAATCGAGATCTGCAGGCGGCACCGGTGCTGGCGTAGATACGATGCTGCTTCGTGGGGTTTGCTCGGTTGAAGATTCCGGCTGGACAGACTGCTTCCTCGAGTCGGCCGTTGGCACATCAGTAAGTTTGCTGCTGGTGGTAGATGACCTTCTTTCCACGGATTCTCTACTAGATGAAGGGGTCGGCTTCGCGGATGTAGCTTGTTGCGACTCGTCCGACGGCTCTTCCGACAAAGTAACGATGTATTCCAGCAAAGATGTATTTACTCGGTTCGCAGCCTGCCGTACTTGATCCGATCCACTGGACATTGCTGGGAGCACCTGCGTCAAAAGACGTGGGACGAAAGGTAGTATGTCTTCGGGGCTGATTTCGAAGAAGTTATCAATCCAACGCAGCGCAGTTAGTTGCATCTCCTCATCTGCTCTCACCATCAGCAAGGGCTTATGGCACGATAGTGTTTATATTATTTACCGAAAGAGGTATCGACAAAGCCTACGAGAATATCCAGTATCTTGGCGTGATCGATTTGGACATCCTGCCCGGGGATCCAATCCCCGTCGACGTGCAATCCATCCTCGTCAATGGCAGATTCGGATCCCGAATCTTCAACGGCGTTCTCATTATTCTCTGTCTCAACAGCAACAGTCTGAGCTGTTGTTGTGCTGGCGTTGTCACTTGTAGCCGATTGTCTGATATCGCTTCCTTGCCCTTTCCGACTTTCATCGATCCCTTTTTTAAGCCGTGCGATTCTCTTTATTTCCGAAAGAAGCCGGTCAAGTAGACCTTGAGTGGCCACGTTTACGTCCCTGTTTGTGTCACCAAGAAATTTAATTAACCCGCCTAAGAATTCCGGCAAATATGAAACAAGTTCCAAGTCTGGGATCGTGTCCAACAGTGTCAGCCAGGATACCAAGAACATGCGAGTGAACGCGCTGATAACATGTATCCGTTCCTTTAATAAGGGAATAAATTTTTGAAGCGAAAAGGCGGTTGGAAGCTCCGGTTCCTCTAAGGTCTCCGAGTCCACGTTTTGCTTCTCAGAGAGCTGCAGGACTGAAATATAGGAAGCTGCGGACTCCGAAACAATGTCCTTGACAAGTCTATCGAGAAGCTCTGCGCCATTTTTTACTGAAAGTTCCGAATCAGAAGCTAACTGGAAGCTCGTATCAGCAACAGTGTGTATGGAGGATGGCTGGTCCAGATAAGGCCCGAATGAATGATATACGTACTTTGCTAAGCGCATCGAATATATCATTAAAAAACAGTAATATCTCTCCTTTGGCGACTTTAGAAATGTTGTACATGCTCTCACAAGCGTAATATCGGACTCGGGCATCTTGGTCGGAGAAACAGGCTAAGACTGGGGGAACAATTTCCTTCAGATAAGGTGCAACTCCCTCCTAGTATCTTCGTTTCAGCACCCGGCAGTATAAGTACCAGATATTCCCAAGTGGACTCACAGATCCGAGCGCTATTGAAGCCGCGGCCAACCCAATCAAACCACCGTTTCTCGCGTGAGGTTGGTGCACAGCGTAGGCGTAGTCATGGCAAAGCTGATCCACAATTTTTTGGATTTCCTCATGCTCTCCTTTGAAGACGGCATCTCGGACAACTTTCTCGAGCCTATAAGCCGCAGTTCAATTAGACCAGGTTACTCTGAAGCCGGTTTGGTGGTGGTTCTGATTGTCCCTACTCCAAGGCCCCTTGTTTCCTCCGATCGTATAGTTTGTCATTCAACAGACGTTGGATTGAGTGATCCATCGCTCAAATAAACAAACACAAATTGCAATAAGTCACGAGCACTGGGCCGTTGCTAGATAATGCTCATTGTGAATAAGCAATGTCCGACTGAAACGGTTGGTCAAGCTCACAGCTTTTCAGAGCTGTTCCCAGGCCATCGGTTTCAGAAGTAGCACGCAATAATAAACTGATTAAGATACACTGTGAGCTGCTCGAGCCTCTTCAGCAAGTCGATGTAGGGATCGCTCACTGCAGGATGCGTTGGCAGCGTTGGTAGCGTTGGAAAAGTGGTAGTTTGTTTGTGAACGTGGTGTGACGTAGTCAGCAACGACTCGTCTTGGCTTAAACTGCTCGACTAAGTTAGTCCCGTGCCATACTCTCCACTATCTACCAATATCTGTTTAATATCTTATACTTACTTCCATCCAATATATATGTCCCTATACGAACTTGATTTCTAGAGACACTGAGACTTTAGTCTTTTGGATACCGCCGCTTAATGAGGGTACTTAGAGGCTTGCTCAGTGAGCGCTTACACATGGCTCCCTGAGCTGCTCACCCCCCTTTATTTTTGACGGATAGTATGGCACTGGTGCTAAAATAATTATCTCTAAAATGCCCATGTCTGTTTATATGCCCGTAGAAGAGTAACGCAAGTAGAAAACTAATGGGAATTGAATATCTACTAAGTGGTAAAATTACCCAGAGCAAGTATGCACAATCACAGACCTAGTAAACAAACTGTGCATTGTGATTGCGATTGCGATTGCTACGAATCTATAAGTACGCCAATTCTTCTCCCATTTTAAGGACTATGTATTCCACAAGAGCTTAGGATTTTACCAAAATTATTCTCATTATTATCCTTTTATTTGTTCTGCCTTCTCTTCCATGCTATTCTTTTCTTCGCCATTGGCTGACCATGGGTAAAAGATCCTTTTGACGAGATGAAGATGTCCGGAGAAAATGCCGAGATCGCATGGAAAGCGGCTATATTTCGAGAGCTCACCAAGATAAAGACGCTGTAAGAAGCAAACATAATCGTCTTAACAAAGTAAAGAACTGTAACATCAATATATTCTTTTATAGAGTGGGCCATCTTACAAGCGGCTCGCACTATCGGACGTACTAATCTTCTTTTATCAGATTCCGTATAGAAGAAAAATATAAACCAGCTGCCTACAGGTTCAAAGCTAACTGTCCTGCTCCGGATATTGTTTGCATCAAAGATTTCATCCACTGGTATATAGATTTCAGCTGCAGGCCAGGGAGGCTTAGTAAAAACAAAAAGGTGACAATTAGGAGCACTTTGGTATTTGCTGAAAGATTCTTTGGCGGCTTTTTAAGGAAGCTACGATAAGAAAAATCCTGCAAGAAGACCGGTCGGAGATATATTCTGTAGGTATTTCTCTATCGATAAGGAATGCCCGGCTAAAGCTGCTTCAGTGGGTTAAAAAGACATAATAGGAGCTATGCTCGGCATCGTAGCATCGCCCATTACTACATAACAATCCGGTAATCTGGTCATGCGAAAACACCACAGGCATGAATCAGGGCAGAGGAGATGGTGAGAGTTGCTCTACATCACCTTAATGGAGGACAGCGGTGAAGTGAGATGCAAACATCATCTACGCATACCCATACCCCTTTATTCATTAAGACGTTATATTAAATAAGTATATTTAATAGCTCTTGATTAACACATACGACCATAGGGTGTGGGGAACAGGGCTTCCTGTCCGCTTAGCTGTACTTAAACTGCATAATAAACGCGGTTAAATGGTACATGAGCCTTGTATAAATTGCCACTTTATGGGTGAGCGCCGCTGATTGATAATTGATCATTAACAGCCGATCATCGATCATCGCTGATAATTTCTTGGCACTTGTAAAGGTGCGAAATGCCTTGCTATCTAATAACTAGATAGTACACAAAGAGGAATCGCTGAGAGAAAGAAAGTAAAGGGGAAGAAGCGTGCGTCATACTACGAGGGGTCATGTGACTGTAATAAGCGGACCAACCATGTGTGCCGATTGCAGCGAATGCGAAGCTAAGCAATATACAGGCGTAGCCTGGGACAGCACTTAATACAAAAATACGCTGTCTAATTAACTGCTTAAAAACTGCTTATAATATAAAACACCGTGGGAAAAAGGAAAATGAAATTCAATTGTATTAATAAGAAATATAAATAGTTCGCGCGGAAGGATCCTGCTGATTAGTGGTCTTAGCAGTCACATGAAACAGAACTGGTGACGTTGAAACGTTCTAAAGGTGGTGTCACCTTTGTATAACAGATATCGCGTGCTTCTTGCATTGTTTGTACTTACTTATTTACTTCTCCGCATCCCCCGCACTACCTTCTCCCTTTCCCCATGCTTGAAATTCTTGTTAATTAAGATAGCACCAATTTAATCAAGTTGCTCGGCCGTTACATTTGTACACTAGTTGGATTAACTCCGCGGACGTTTATGGTTTATGTAATCAAGACAAATCAGACTCTTAATTAGTTAAACAGCTGCACAAAAGCCTTAATATAAAACAAGTAAATATTGGAATTTGCATGCTTGCTGGACACCATCTAATAAACACTCTGATATATCGTGGAACTCTTAATATAACATTTTCATGTGTCTTCTTCATCTCGGAATTTCTATTAACTGCGGATGGCGTCCTACTTGCTCCCATTTTTATATCGTTGTTATATATTTTCTGTAATAATTCCCTGTAGCAGGCAAGTGAGACTGCTCATTGTAGACACGGTTTGATTTCCGAAATACCTTGCTGTACCTGGCTATGAATCCGCAAAATCCTTATCAGTTAACTGATACAAACCCTTCCCTATCTCTCCATTGATTTTATACTTCTCCCCAACAGCAAGCTCCTCCGGGATTTCAACATTCCGCTGATAGCATGTAGATATATTATTAATATCCATTTCCTCGCCTATTTCAAGACGCCCCTCCCGAATAATATTCTGATAGCCATCCAAGAAAAGTAACCAAGGCTTATTAGTCTTAAATGCTCTCTATCCAAGATTAAAAGCATCGACTAAATAAAGCATGTCTGTAGACTAAGTGCAGTATTCTTAATAAGCCTCTTTGGATCCTCCTTCCACATATTCGGCTTATTCTGCTTCATCGAATATAATAATCACTTAAAGTCTTCTCGTTTAGAACTTATATCTTCCTTATTATAAGGGCATCGTTTGCAGCCGTGCGTAGGACCAGCCACCTCTGGTAAAATGTCGTACATACGCTGCCAGTTAGAGCCAAAAATTAAAAACTCCACATTGTCAAGCAATGCCCAATATTCTGCACTGTAGAATAAATTGCTATCTCTAGTCCATTCCCTTATTCTGGCATCGGCATCATCGTCTGGATTATAATATGTGCGAAGAACAACAGGATATATATCACTAAACATATTGCTTGCTTGCCAACGAATATTATCGTAAGAACGCCAGGGCCGAAGAATAATATTAATTTCTTCCTCTGCTGGCAGACGTGGAGGGGGATCTTCGAAAATTCCCAGGTTTCGGGAATTTCCTCCATCTCAAGAAACTCCTGAATGAGTCGTTGTCGTTGCTGGTTGGGTTCTTCGGACGAGGAATGAGACCAGTTTCTCTACTGAAGTTAGCGACCATATGAAATAGCCTGTTCACATACATGGAGATCCTACAATCAGATATTGTTCGACAATGATTGTGCCCCAAGGAGGCGGATAATCATCAACTTCTTCCTCCCTTATGAGCGTTAAGGGCGGTTGGAAGAGGAAAATAAAAGGAGGATTTCAGGTAATGGGACCGAGCCTAATATCTGACAAATTCAAGGCTCGAAATTTCGCATTGTTCGGTCGATATCTCGAAGGGGATGGGGGAAGCACTGGTAAAAGAGGCTGAGGATTGAATTTAAAGAGCTGTAAGCAGTGCACCCACGTCTGATGCTGATAAGGCAACCATCAATAGGCGGCCTATTTTTTGATATCTCTCGTGCGTAAAAAATTTTCGGAGTTGCTGGTATGGTAAAGACATTTTCTCTATAGCGGGGCTAGGGTATTGATGTAAATCTGGTAGTGGCATCGATTTTAGTACCTGTATCTTTATCAACTGCTTAGCGGTGAAGAAAAGATGGGCAGACAGGACAATGGGTACATAGCTTAAGATAGGTCGTTAATTTTGAACAGAATTAGAGTTCTGATGAAGCAAGCTTGGATAAAAAGAAATAGTGCCATCTCTAACTAATAGGCAGGGAGGGTTTTATAACACATCGCCGGTATAGAATCATTGACTATTGTCATCCTCAGCAGCAAGCCGTCGTTACCATTGGTAGCAAATGGTGAAAAGTGATACAGAGGGATATAATTGCTGGTAAACTAGCATGGTGTACTTTACTGAGGCTACCTGCTCTAATGCCATATTGAAAATAACACTCCATTCGCCATTTGTCCTCAAAAAGAGAACCAAAGACTCAAAATGCATATTCGTCGTAATAATATCCCAAAAACATAAAACAAAGTAAAATAAAAAACAGCAAGCAAAATTAATAAATTAGGCCAACAAGCTTAATGGCTGATGTATTGGAAAACCGCAGAGACATCTTGTTCTCCTGTCTCCTGTCGTATGAGCAAATCCTGGATCTTGCTTAGTTGACCCTTCTCGCCATCATTCACAAAGTGGTTCCAAGAACTAGTGTCACCGTAAAGCATAGCAGGTGCCTTTATATACTGCGTTCCATCTGGCTTGCACCGCTTGCATTTGAAAGTGTCATGCGTGTCACTCCGAGTCTCCGGTTTAAACTGGAATAATTCACGAAGGGACTCCAAAGAAAAGTGTCGTTCCACGTCTTCGGCCGAATCGACGACACAGGACGAAAGAGATTGTTTGTGCGACTGGCGTTGAAATATCTTCTCCTCAATTGATCCGGTTGCGATGAATCGATAAACAAAACAGTCTTTCTTCTGACCGTCTCGCCAAACTCGTGCCAAAGCCTGTTGGTCTGCAGCCGGGTTCCAATCGGGATCGAAGAGAACGAGGCGGTTTGCACCTATCAGATTTAGGCCACATCCACCAGCCTTGCTGCTGAGGAGGAAGACAAACTCTTCCCCATCTGGATTGTTGAATTTGTCGACAAGTTTCTGCCGTTTGTTCACAGTCATGGTACCATCTAATCTTAATGAGCCGTACCCTCTGGACCTGCAGAGCTTCTCGAATAAATCGAGTGTTTGAGTGTAGTTACTAATGAGGACAATTTTGTCGTTGGTGTCCTGGCGTATGCGTGCAAGCATCCTGTCCAAAACCATCATCTTCCCTGAATACCAGGATTTAATATCTCGATCACGCCCTCTTGCTTCAGGTGAAACGTAGTCATCTGGAAATGTGAACTCGCAGCCTGGAAGGTCACTGGAAAGATTCAGTAGGTCCGGATGGTTGCAAAGCTTTTTCAACAGCCCAATTGCCTTCAAAGGCTGGCTTCCTTTGCCCCTGAGCAAGCTTCTAATCTCCGGGCTCTGGATGAAGTGGTTGTATAAGTCGAGTTGGAACGGTGATAGGTTGCAGAAAACGACATGCTCGTACTTGACTGGCAGATATTTCGACAGTATGTCATTTGTGCGGCGGATGATAAATTTGTTGACAATACCGGAAAGCTCTGCCAGCCGCTCGTCGCCTTTTTTTCTGTCCTCTTCTGTTCCTGCTGCATCTCTTCCTCGAAGAATAGGCAATTCAAATCTTTTCCGAAATTCATTTTGTGACCCCAGCAAGTCCGGGTTGGCGAAATTAAGGAGAGCAAAGTACTCTGAAAGGTCGTTCTGGATGGGGGTTCCAGACAGAATAACGCGGCGTTGCACGTTCAAGCTGTTGAGCGCAGTCCAGGTCAGACTGTCTTTGTTCTTGAGCCGATGACCTTCGTCGCATAGAAGTAGCCCAATCGGGCTGTCTTTCAATGCTTCAACGTATAAACGGAGCGTTTCATAGGACACGATGAGCACGGGCCGCACAACAGAACGACCGGAAGCAATGGCCCATTGCTTGATTTGAGAAGTAAGCTCTGTCTTAGAAGCCTTGCCGTCAACTGCAAATGGCGTGGTGGCATCCTTCCCCAACCATTTCCCTATACCGGTCAATAGATCTCGGGCATAAATTGTAATACAGTTTACCTACCTATCTCATTGGCCCAGTTCCCTACCAAGCTCGACGGGCAAGCAATGATACATTTTTGAATAGTGGTCTTTCCTGCTTCTGGGGATTGCTTGAGAAGGGTCCACATTAACGAAATACATTGAAGCTGGCATTGTTAGTTTTGCTACCCTAGAAATGGCCCAGGTCTGTCATACCGTCTTGCCTAATCCCATCCCATCTGCCATGATACAGCCATGTGCGTTCTTATCGACAACTCCAGTGGTGCAACGATAAAGGAACTAGGTACGGCCTAGATCAGCCAATCGTCTCCCTGGTTTGTAGAAGAATATCTTAAAAAACCTTAACGCCTTCAATTTGATGAGGTCGTAAGACCTTTGCCAGTCTCGGATCAATCACTACCGGAACTCTCGGGCGGGATTCAACCTTCTTCTTAAGCCCAAGGATATCTGCCAAACTCTTGTGTACCAATGGCTCATCCAATTTCTGTTTCGTTTCTTCAGGCTGATCCTCTTCTTTTTTTTTCAGCTCATCGACTGGGTCAATATCATCAACAGTCGGATCATACAATACTATCGCAAACTCTCCACTGGGATCGTGCAGAGGTTTCACAACAAACGTCGCCCCCTGTCTCATGCCCAAAGTCGGTGCCGGCCTGCCTGCATCAAAATTGCTCTGTGATTTATTGATTAACGGTATCCTGAACTTTTGTTTAAATGCCGTCTCCTTATCTTTAGCCTTAAATACGGGAAACCTGTTCACGTCCCTAGTTGCGAGAGCAAGTCGGTCTTCGTTGGTGTACGGCTTCGTGCTATCGTCTTGGACACTTCCATCCGCCCCGGCATAGTTCACTTTTCTTCGCTTCCTTGCCGGTTTCTCCGATGTCCTTGTGGGCGTAGCAGAGCCGGGACACTTGAAAGGCTTTGATAGACGGTCAATAGATAAGGATGCATTGGTTTTGGGGTACTTGGACGATGGCGTGCCCTCGCCATCTTGTCTGGAGATTAGTCGCGGTCGATACCTTAAGAGATTAGCATTGATTCCAGGAATAAATTGGAAACGACTGCCTTACATTGAGCAAAGTTTGGAAGTAGGGATAAAAGCTACTGCATCCGGTTTGCGTGAGAAGAATGTAGTTTGCAGTCGCAGTTATCATGCAGCAATTGATGTCAAACGCGTTTCCTCTGATCTGGACGTGTTGGTACTTTCGGCTTAGAACACCAAACTATCGCGAGGCCACGTGATCTAACATTGCCTCGGTGCCCCGCTGCCCCGAAGTGGCGAACTTAGTAGGGGGTAAATAATTAGACAGCCATGGATTGGTATTTACAATTGCTCATTGCTAAGATCGAGCCTCATGTCGTCAGATTTTTGGGCTGGCTACCTTAGCGGAGCCATTGGAATTATCATTGGGAATCCGCTAGATCTCGTCAAAGTTCGACTACAGGCAGGTTGTGCGGAGGCAAATGCATCTTCCCCGCATGTGCATCTGAACCGCTTCGACAATGTTCGCTCTCTGGTGCGAGGTATGCCCATCGTTGTGGAAAGTCTAGACTCTAGAAAAACAAACTACTAACCCTAATAATAGGCGCTGCCGCTCCCATCCTTGGATATGGGGCCCTCAATGCCCTTCTGTTTGTCGCTTATAATCGATCATTGGTGTTTTTGGATAACTCAGTGACTGATCCCACGAATCCCCAAACCACTACGCTCTGTAAGATATGGATTGCTGGTGCAATAGGTGGAGTGGCTAGCTGGGCTGTCTCTTCCCCGACTGAATTTATCAAATGCCGGGCGCAACTTGACACACGGCCTGGAGTTTCTTCTTGGACTGTTGCCAAAGACATCCTCCAAACCCGTGGTTTGAAGGGCCTGTATTATGGGGGTGCAATAACCTGCGCCAGGGATTCCGTTGGATATGGATTTTAGTATGTTATAATTTTTGAGAACGATCCTTCCTCGAACCTCCTGCGCTAGTTCAACATTGACTAACGCAATGCAGTTTCTGGAGTTACGAATATTGCAAACGCTGTATCACATCCGACGACGATGGCGCTAGAAAAGCTGCTCTAAAAATTCTTCTTTGCGGCGGGGTCGCTGGCGTTGCTACATGGGCCTCAGTGTTTCCCTTGGATGTAATTAAGACGAGACTACAGGCGCAGACCATTGCGATACAACCTGAGAATCGCTTATTATTAAGATCCCAACAGGGGGGTCAGCTGCTAAACTCGTTTCAGCTTTTTAGAGAGACATATCGGGCTGAGGGGCTAAGAGTCTTTTACCGTGGCTTAGGAATCTGCAGCGTGAGGGCATTTATTGTAAATGCCGTTCAAGTAAGTCTCCATCGAAACCTATGAAAGCTAATACCGGGAATACTGATTTAACGGACCAGTGGGCAACATATGAATGGCTTATGAAATCCTTGACCAACTCGTGGACACAAGCACCGCTTCAAGGACTTATGAATGAAGTATATGAGACATGACAAAAACATTTGGCCGCTACTAGCAAACATCCTGTCTGCAGTAATATAGCAAATTTATCATTGATCTACACTCGTCGTGCAGTACATATTTATCCAGCTGGCGAGGTTCTATGATGTATATAATGGCTGGGCTGGTAGTGGTTGTACATAGAGAAAATATATTCTGTTCTGAAGTACCAATTTACCCCTAAAAGGGGCTATGCTTGTTATTCCTGATGACAACAACGCAGAAATTCTATATACCTATATTATGTAAACATTTTTGGTTATTTGCCCTGGAATTGCCGAAAATGGGGAGAAGAAGTAACTCGGAATGCCCTCGGTATCTTCGTGGCTTTGATAAGTGAGACTATTTTACGTTCACATGCCTATTAATACTTAGTATTTGAATTCAGCTGAGGTTACAGCCTCTCTCTCTGTATATGCGCGATAGTTGAGCAGCCGGATACAAGGAGAAGGGCTACCACTTAATACTGCATATGCTTCTTAATTACTTCTTTCCACCCACTAATTAGCTTTCAATGGGCAATTTTCCCTAGGCAAGAAGAACAGACCAATAAGACAACGGCAAAAACAAGCAGGATGGATTTAGCCCGTGTATCTGACAATTCAATTGCGTACATTGGCTCTATGGATAGGGTTGTATTATTGCGGCTTGTAAATGAATTTCTTCTTAATGGAGTACAAGTGAGCTGATTTGAGTGGGGCCTTTCTATACATACTCCGAGAAACGGCGCTTTGAAAAGGGTTTCCGTACCACAAACCAGCGTACTCGGTAAATCTGTCGAAGACAGGCGGTTTTCGGCAAAATGTGGTTTCACGTGTTGCCCCAGATTGCGCTGGTTGCTGATTGGATGACAAGTTTGCTATGAGCTCAACCAATCAGATTGCCTTCGAGACAACGACAGCGAGATATACGAAAATTTTTCTTGATGAAGCCTCCTTGTTTTGGCACAGAGCCCTCCCAAACAAGGTGTGAATATCTTCTGCCCCGTAATGAATTCTACCGAAGCAGATGCCTATTAATTATGAGCTGACCCTGGGGATTTATTCCTCCATGTCGACCTCAGGCTCTTTCGAACGTTCACCATTATCTGTGCGCAAACCCACGACAGCTTCAGCGAGTTTTTGTGTATGAGGTTCCTCACGTAGTATGCGGAGTCTGCAATTGATAAAGCAAACGGTTCGAGTTAGCATATAAGACTGCAGGGTAACTATAGCGCAGAACAAAATTACTTGACTCTGAAAACTGACCTTCGTTTATGGTTTTTGCCCTTTCTATGTGCAACTAAGTTGTGCTCGCTTTCAAACCATTTGGAGCACTCAACACAATAATGTTTCCCTAGACCTGGAAGATCTTCCGCATCTTTTGTTGCTTTGTACTGCGACAAATGCTTGGGGGATTCAATATCAGCCCGGACTTGGTCATAACCCCTGCAGACACATTACATGTTGTTAGTGTGATGAAACAGGAAGGATTGAGCGACATAATTGTAAGATAAAATTAGAGCGCAGTACCTAGTCAGACGCTTCGTCTTGATTCTTCTTACAGGTGCCATATTTGATGCCTGTTTTCCAAAAGTGGTCTGAATCAGGTTTGGTGAGAGTCGCCAAACGATTATCACCGATATACGGAATGAAACTGGAGCTTTAGTTGCGAGTGCGGGTCGTCTTGATGGAAATTTCCGCCCGATTGTGCGAAAGAATTTCACGAAACATGTCGCTCGCTATTGGCCACAGCCTGCCTGGTCTTGGTCCCCTGGTCCACGGATGTGCCATCGGTAGGCCTCGGCTCAGACTCGGGTCAGTCCGCACATTGGCGGTCGTACGGTCACCTTTCCGCCCTTCGTAATTTATGACGTTACTACTTTTCGGCACACTACTCCCGTTCAGACTAGGATTACCCATTTGCGTTTCAAGGGAAATAATACAATGGATACACTATTACTACTAGGATTCCAAACATCTGTGTATATATACTGTCATGAATTGCAATGGAATCGAGCAATTTGGGATATCTATGTCATAGTGAGGTTGGAATTCAACGGAGTGTGGATTACCACGAATCCATGATGTAGGTTGGAGTCTCCCTGGGAATAAAAGAATGTAATCATGTGAGCTTGATTGGCCGACTGCATGGCTACCCGCCTCACATGCGCCGGTCCACCCGACAGGGTCAGGTTGGTAACGTTACCATCCACGTATTGCTGGTTGCATGGCTAAATAATGAGTACTCGTACTGTTAATACATCCCTGACGGCATATTGACGGCAAAGGGGCTCCATTGAATTAAGAAACGATCTTACAGCTCCGAGGAATAGCATTCTGTTTATTGGAGAGTAGATTGAATTCCAACCTAGTTTAACAGGGACAATTTTTCTTCTGCGCTTGCTGTCTAGATACTACGGAGTATCAAGTCGCAAAGGAGCAGTCGTGCCGGTTGGGTTGCCCAGCCACACTTCCTTGTCTCCGGGTTGGTAACTGGGTGCCCCGAAAGCGTACAGCTCCTGTATTGTCATGAGCGGTTACGCCGGTTCAGTCAGCCAAAGAATTCTTTCCCACTCTAAAAACACCAAGCTTCCTTTTATCTACTCCATTCCCTTTTATTCTTAAACTCTCCTTCTTTTCTTTCTCTCCCTCTCCACTCCAATCCTGCTGCTTCCACTGATTGAAGCCAGCTTCTTTTGCTGCTTTGAATTAGCTCTCATTGGATGTGTTGAGGCCTTGACCACCTCCCATAGAGAGCTTCCATCATGATCTCCACAAGGCTCGCGCGCATGGGTGCGCTGGTACGTCTCCCCTCCATTTTTGCTCTTATGAGCATGGTAGAGCCCCCCCTACGTTAAGCGGTGACTATTAGCTTGCATGGGCTTGAGGCTTCTGAAACAGTGCTGACTATGTTTTCCTGCAGGCCCCTAAGTCCCGCCTTGTAAGCTCTCTTGCTCGTTCTCCGTAACAGGTGACAAGTGCACTGCGAGAAAATTGCAGCGACCTTGCGCTCCGCTGAGACCAGGTACTGATATGTTATACAGCTCCTTGGGACCCGGGGTCTGGCCACTGTCAGCGATTCGCCCCTCGACAAGAAAGTTGAGATGGCCAATTCGGAGAAGGTGAGTGGTGTCAAATTCCCACCGGTTGTATCTGGATAGGCGGATATTTCCGTATTCGGAAAGCAGCATTTTACTGATGACATTTTTTAGGGCAACTACATTAACTACAAGTATGGTGGAACCTTGATCCTATTTATTCCGTTGGAAGCCTTTCACTCCCCTTTTTTGAAAGGGCTTTATTAAAAAAAAAAAAGAACAAATAATAAGTTGAGAGACAGAATATTGGCTAACATGTTCGTCAAAAATTTAGGAAGATGTCTGAGAACTTGGAAATTGTTCGCCGTCGTCTGAGCCGTCCTCTCACCTACGCCGAGAAGGTCTTGTACTCTCACCTCGACGACCCTCACGGCCAGGATATTCAGCGTGGTACCTCCTACCTTAAGCTGCGCCCCGACCGTGTGGCTTGCCAGGATGCCACCGCTCAGATGGCCATCCTTCAATTCATGTCCGCTGGAATGCCGTCGGTTGCCACCCCTACCACTGTCCACTGCGACCACTTGATTGAAGCTCAGATTGGCGGAGAGAAGGATCTTGCTCGTGCCAATGAAATCAACAAGGAGGTCTATGACTTCCTGGCCTCTGCTACTGCTAAGTACAACATTGGTTTCTGGAAGCCTGGTTCCGGTATCATTCATCAGATCGTTTTGGAGAACTACGCTTTCCCCGGTGGTCTTATGATTGGTACTGACTCCCACACTCCCAATGCTGGCGGTCTTGCCATGGCTGCTATTGGTGTTGGTGGTGCCGACGCTGTCGATGTCATGGCCGGACTTCCTTGGGAATTGAAGGCCCCTAAGGTTATCGGTGTTAAGCTTACCGGTGAGATGTCCGGATGGACTACTCCTAAGGATATCATCCTTAAGGTTGCCGGTCTTCTCACTGTAAAGGGTGGTACTGGTGCCATCATTGAGTATCACGGTCCTGGTGTTAACTCCCTGTCCTGTACTGGTATGGGAACCATCTGTAACATGGGTGCTGAAATCGGTGCCACTACCTCCATGTTCCCCTTTAACGACCGCATGTACGACTACCTGCGTGCCACTAAGCGTCAGCACATTGGCGAGTTCGCTCGTTCGTACGCTAAGGAGCTCCGCGAAGATGAGGGCGCTGAATACGACCAGCTGATTGAGATTAACCTGTCGGAGCTTGAGCCTCATGTCAACGGGCCTTTCACCCCCGATCTCGCTACTCCCATCTCCAAATTCAAGGAGGCCGTGGAGGCCAACAAGTGGCCTGAGGAGCTCAAGGTCGGTCTCATTGGCTCCTGCACCAACTCCTCGTACGAGGATATGTCCCGTGCTGCCTCCATCGCTCGGGATGCCCTTGACCACGGAATCAAGTCCAAGTCTCTTTTCACTGTTACCCCCGGTTCCGAGCAGATTCGTGCCACGATTGAGCGTGACGGCCAGCTGCAGACTTTGGAAGAATTTGGTGGTGTCATTCTCGCCAACGCCTGCGGTCCTTGTATTGGACAGTGGGACCGCAAGGACGTTAAGAAGGGCGAGCCCAACTCCATCATTTCCTCCTACAACCGTAACTTTACCGGCCGTAACGATGCCAACCCTGCCACCCACGCGTTTGTCGCATCTCCCGACCTGGTCGTTGCTATGACCGTTGCGGGGACTCTCAAGTTCAACCCCCTTACAGATAAACTGAAGGATAAGGATGGCAACGAGTTCATGCTCAAGCCTCCCTCCGGTGAGGGTCTTCCTGCTAATGGATATGACCCTGGCCGTGACACCTACCAGGCCCCTCCTGCGGACCGTGCTAGCGTCAATGTTGCTGTCTCTCCCTCTAGCGACCGCCTGCAAGTACTTGCTGGATTCCAGGCTTGGGATGGAAAGGATGCTACCAACATTCCTATCCTGATCAAGTGCCAGGGCAAGACCACCACTGACCACATTTCCATGGCTGGCCCATGGTTAAAGTACCGTGGACATCTTGACAACATCTCCAACAATATGCTGATCGGTGCTATGAACGCCGAGAACGGCGAGGCCAACAAGGTTAAGAACGCCTTTACTGGTGCCTACGATGCTGTCCCCGCTACTGCTCGCGACTACAAGGCTCGTGGTGTTAAGTGGGTTGTTATCGGTGACTGGAACTACGGCGAAGGTAGCTCTCGTGAGCATGCTGCTTTGGAGCCTAGACACCTTGGTGGACTTGCTATTATCACTCGCAGCTTTGCCCGTATTCATGAGACCAACTTGAAGAAGCAGGGTATGCTTCCTCTGACCTTCTCCGACCCCGCCGACTACGACAAGATCCAACCCACCGATACCGTTGATCTGCTCTGTACTGAACTCGAGGTCGGCAAGCCCATGACTCTCCGTGTCCACCCCAAGGACGGCGCTTCCTTCGATGTTAAACTGAGCCACACCTTCAACGAGTCCCAAATACAGTGGTTCAAGGATGGCTCCGCTCTTAACACCATGTCTCGCAAGGCTAGTAACTAAATTAATAGTTACGGCATACACGACGCCTAAGCCTTATTTATTTGGGCTGAAGCTTCGATGTGTAAAATATGATTTATCTGTTTCTATCGATCAAGAGGAGGCATTTCGCCCCAACGACTTACGGGATGCCAGGTGACCCGCACTCGTAGGGGTAGGTGATTAGCTCCCTGCACGTCATCGCACTGGGGATATTAGCGGCTGCTAATGGTATTTCTTTATGATGGGAAATGTGGAGTCGAGTTCAAAAAATTTAACGATCTGCTTATTTATTTGCCTCTGCCTTTGCTTTGTACTCTGAGTTTGGGGACTACATGGATATAGTCTTGGCTTTTTTTTTTTTTATATTTATATCACCTGTATGTTAAGGACTGCATCCATACCATATTTCCTTCTGTTCACCTTGGTTTACTCCGTCCAATTCCTTTCTGCATGGTCAATTGACAGAATATCTTCGTCCGTAGTCCCCTTCGACAACTCAACGACAATGCTTAAACCAATTCATACGTGTGCAGGATCTATGAAGCGCTTAAATCACGAACATTTTGATGTGGCTGACATAAGATTGCGTGCTCTTAACCTAGTACTAACTACCGAGGGACCCGACTCCGCGTGTTTGCCCCGCTTTGTTAGATAGCATCATATCTTGTATGTAGTTTCAATCCCTCGTTTTCCCTCGAGAACTACCCGGCCTGTGAGCTACAGCCGTTCATGAACCACTCTTGAAAGTGCTGTTTGATTTGATTCATGCACGATTGATGCCCAGTTATGGCCACTCAACTCGTTCCTTTACCGGAAGTGGAGAGGCTAAGTGCTTCGGTGGTGAGGATATTAGGTGGAAATCCTGGCAAGGTAGGTTAGCATTATGTCGTTCATGGTCCTACACGAATCCCAGAATCTCTGTCTCTTTCCAGATCTTTCGTAGCGCAGAGAGAGATGGGAGTGATTTTCTTTTTCCTTTTCCTTTTCTTTTTCTTTTTCTCTTCCCCCCCCCTTTTTGTCCACATGCTGAACCCCAGCAATAGTTCACGCTCCAAGGTAGACCTTTTCATACCCGTGTTTTCGGGATCTCACGACCTGACGTACATTTATCTAGGAACGAACACATACCTGATCGGTCGAGGGCATCAACGGATTCTCATTGACACAGGTGAAGGCAAACCTACCTGGGCATCTCAACTTCAAGCCATACTATCGCAAGAAAATGCGACGGTGCACAAGGCGCTCCTTACACATTGGCACGGCGACCATGTCAATGGAATTCCAGACCTGCTGAAGATTTGCCCCAAAGTAACTGTTTACAAACGCCAACCGGAAGAAGGACAGGAAGACATTGAAGACGGTCAGGTCTTCAGTGTTGAAGGAGCCACTCTGAGAGCTTTTCATACACCCGGTCATACGGTTGATCATATGGCGTTTATCCTCGAGGAGGAAGATGCCCTCTTTACAGGGGATAGTAAGTCGTGTTTTTGTCTCTTTCTTTTTCTTTTTCTTTTCTTTTTCTTTCTTTTTCTTCCTTTCTTTCCTTTTCCTTTCTGGTCTAGATTAAGTAGATTATGGACTAATTTTACTTCTCGCTAGATGTTTTGGGGCACGGGACTGCTGTATTTGAAGATTTGAAAGTCTACTTGAACAGCCTGCAACGAATGCAGAACCGGGTTGCTGGACGCGCGTATCCCGGCCATGGGGCAGTGATTGAGAACGCCACCACAAGGGTTACCGAATACATCAAGCATCGACAACAGCGGGAAGATGAGGTGATTCGGGTCTTGCGATATGGCGGACTGGACGTCAACGATGAACAATCCCCAGAAAGGAAGCCATCCATGTCCCCTATTGAGTTGGTCAAGGTGATTTATCGAGATGTCCCGGAAAGTCTTCACCTGCCTGCGTCGCACGGAATCCTGCAGGTATTGATGAAATTAGAGGCCGAAGGGAGGACAACCCACGACACGAAGACCGGCAAATGGAGATTGGTGGATAAGTCTACACTGTGATTGCACCTAGACGACGCCCACGGTGGCTGGATCTGATGCAGGACACACATAGTGCTGTATGTGCAGGGGGGGAAAGAAAGGGCCGCAATGCATTATAACTCAAGAACAAAGGAAACTAAGGTAAGACGGAGTATGGGGTAGGAATAGATTTATCTCTTTATGAGGAATCAATTGTAGTATTTACTAAATACTAAACAAACCTAAGGTAGTTTTAGTGGCTACTGGTGGGGTCACCGCACTCGCATCTGACCTCATTGCCTAGACTTTCCGCCCAGTACCACCTTCCTTTCATCCCTGCTGCCCCCTCCACTATCACCATCGTCTTGTCTGGCCCCTTCGGACGTCAACTGATCTGCTCATTTCTTTCTTGCCCAATCTCGCCCGGCAAAATTGAAAAGATACATGAAAGGGCACAGGTTTGGTCGATGAGCTTGCTAGTGAAGAGCCTGTATGACCTACCGCTTACCGTATTAGCAACCGTTGTTTTCTTGCTCAGACTTGGATCGCTTTGGTCTACGCGCTTGGCCGACTTCTAGGCTCCGAGTCTGAGGTCACTTACGTCCTATTGTCTCTTTGCCCCCCGGCGGGCTGCCTTGGACAGACAGCTAGCTGTCGCCCCGACCACGGCGAGCTGGTCTTGATTCACGCCGCGTACTCGATTCCCATATCCATCGGTCTTTGCCGGGTATATCGGACCGTACTATTTCTTTCTTCCTTTTTTGACCTGAGTTTGCAACTATTTTCAATTTTGTCTTATTTCCCTGGAGAGATCCTGATTCTTTCTTTGCATCTTTATAGGCACTTGCGAGTTTTCTATTTTCATTTTAAATATTCTTTGTGCATCTAACAGTAGAGTTTGGTATCTGTCCTCGAGCTTAATTCCGCTTGATAATTGCCTGTCTTCGCGGGTTACTATCGCATATACAAGCCTCTGATCCTGTCGCTGAGATGCCGTCCCTTGAAACCTCTACAAAAAATGACGCAAGGCTGCTCCTTGTCTCAAATCGATTACCCATAACCATAAAACGCTCAGAGGATGGCAGGTATGATTTCTCCATGTCATCAGGTGGCTTGGTCAGTGGCCTCAGCGGCCTGTCGAAATCCACGACCTTCCAATGGTACGGTTGGCCCGGGTTGGAGGTTCCCGAAGAGGAGGTTCCTGTTGTCAAACAGCGGTTGAAGGACGAGTACGGGGCCATCCCAGTGTTCATTGATGATGATCTTGCGGATCGCCATTATAATGGCTTTTCTAGTTAGTCCATCTTTTTGCGCTCTGGAGTCCGCAGCACCAATGTTTTCATGGAAAAGCTCGGATTGGGTTTTATGCTGACAAGCTCCTTATATTAAATAGATTCGATTTTGTGGCCCCTTTTCCACTACCACCCAGGTGAAATTACCTTTGACGAATCCGCTTGGGAAGCATACAAGGAGGCCAACCGCCTTTTTGCCAAGGCAGTCGCGAAGGAGGTTCAGGACGGCGACTTGATCTGGGTACACGATTACCACTTGATGCTTCTCCCTGAGATGCTTCGGGAGGAAATTGGAGGCAAAAAGGAGAATGTTAAGATTGGGTTCTTCCTCCACACACCTTTTCCAAGCAGTGAGATTTATAGGATTCTCCCGGTCCGGAATGAACTGTTACTAGGAGTCCTCCACTGCGATCTCATAGGCTTTCATACCTACGATTATACACGACATTTCCTGAGTGCTTGCTCGCGTCTGTTGTACGATGAGTCCCATCTCCGAATTGTCACATATGGCGGCTAACATGGTTTCCTCAGAGGGTTGGCAACAACTCCCAATGGTATAGAGTTCCAAGGCAAGATTATTGCTTGTGGCGCATTCCCGATCGGCATTGACCCGGAAAAATTCCAGGAGGGCCTTAAGAAGGAAAAAGTCCAGAAACGGATTGCAATGCTGGAACAAAAGTTTCAGGGGGTGAAGCTTATGGTTGGCGTTGATCGCCTTGACTATATAAAGGGTGTCCCTCAGAAGCTGCATGCTTTTGAGGTATTCCTTAGTGACCATCCGGAATGGGTGGGGAAAGTTGTCCTGGTGCAGGTCGCGGTGCCTAGCAGACAGGACGTGGAAGAGTATCAAAATTTGAGGGCAGTAGTAAACGAGCTCGTGGGTCGGATCAATGGCAAATTCGGTGGGTTTTAATTAAGATGACTCTCACGAATAATGGCTGACGTGTGACAGGCACGGTTGAATTCATGCCTATTCATTTCCTGCACAAGTCGGTCAATTTTGATGAACTGCTTGCCCTCTATGCTGTGTCAGATGCTTGTATCGTTTCGTCTACTCGAGATGGCATGAACCTTGTTGCCTATGAATATATCGCCGCTCAGCAAAATCGCCATGGTGTTTTGGTGCTCTCGGAATTTGCCGGTGCAGCCCAGAGCCTGAACGGTAGCATAATAATCAATCCTTGGAACACCGAGGAACTTGCTGGGGCTTACCAGGAAGCTGTTACAATGAGTGATGAACAGAGAGCTCTGAATTTCTCTAAGTTGGATAAATACGTCAAAAAGTACACAAGGTACGATTCCATATGGCCTGCATGTAAATCGGGATACGGAGCTAATCCATTCAAGCGCCTTCTGGGGCCAGTCATTTGTCACGGAGTTGACTAGAATTTCGGCCCATTCTGCAGAGAAGTTTCAGTCCAAAAAAGCTGTTACAGGGGACAGTAGCCATGCGGAAGAACATAGTGTTAGTGGTGCAGGAGTTCAAGGAAATGGTATCTTGTCGGCACCGTCAACGTCATGATTCTCCCCGTCCTATTCTCGACTGGGATGCAACGCAAACGTGTGAATGAATAATATCTTAGGTTATGGCCCTCTTTCCTTTTCTGTTACCTTTCTTAATGGCCAACAAGTACTTGGTGCGGCAAAACGTGTTTGCTTTGGCCATCTTTCTCGGTTTCTCCTACGGGATATATGATATTAATTCTAGGTTCTAGTTAGATTGTGTGGATGGGTATTATATAAGGCTCGGTGTTGGTGTTTGTACAAAAAGCATCCTGTTTTTAGCCATATGATTTAACCAAGCAGATATCTCAATTCACGTCGTTTATTATTGAATGGTTTATTGAATGACCCGCAATTACGTTCATATATTTATAAACCTTATGGATCAGGTTCATCGTCCAATGTTTTGTGCAGTACGTGCGTACATATGACCTTGGCTGGGCCGCTGGAATAACTGGTCCATCCGAATCTCCCGATGGAAGTTGCAAACAGTGCAAACACGTTGAGGGAAATTCTTAGTCTTGCTGCGGGTTTGACGGCAACTCCATAACAAGACAGCTCGACCAAATCAACACCCTCGGGTTAGCCTCGCGTTTGAAGGAGTTATTGCCTGGATCTCCTCACCGGTCAATCAGAGATTCCGGCCTTTTCCTGTTTACCGGCTCTAAGGTAGGACTTCAACGGGACTGTTTTCTTTGACAAGATTATTTGTACCTGGGAGGAGCACACGACCGGTTTTTTTTTTTTAAAAAAAAGGGGGGGTTCGCATACACACATATCATGCCTCTGAGAAGCATTCTAAGGGCAATACAGCCCTTGCGATCATCTATCGTCAAATCGGCGACGAATTCAGCACCAGCTACGCACCAACTCCAGTTCTCCAAACCAAGTATCATTTCTGGACTTGCGCTCTTCCGACGATCGAATTCTTCTACTACTTCTGCTAAGCAACAAGAATCGCCATCCACCCCATCTTTTGTCTCTCCTCTCCGCGTCTACCCCTATAAGCTCAAGACCGGCACCGTCGAAACGGTTGGCCGGATGGATCGGACTGTCCGCGTTAGTCACCGACATACCTCCTGGGACCCGCATCTTCGCAAATCCTATCCCAGGTTGACGACATTTATGGTGTCGGATCCGAAAAACTCCCTGCGCGAGGGCGATGTGATTGAGTTCTCCTCCGGATACCCAAAGAGTCGGCATGTGCGTCATGTGGTAGAGCGAATCATTGCGCCCTACGGAACGAATATTGAAGATAGGCCACCAGTGATGACACGCGAAGAGAGAGAGGCCGAGCGAGCGGCCAAGAGGGCAGCCAAGTTGCAGCGTAGGGAAGCCCGGGGTTTGGAGAGTGGTGGTAAGGAGCACGTGGGTCGGATCAAGCGGTTGATCCGCGAGAGAACTGACACCGGCGTGGAATAGATACCAGTTTATTTTCTCATCTCCGTTGTCTAGTTGGCCAGTGTTTCATTAGATGTATGGGATGGAGAAGAAGGCGAGGGTTGAGTGCTTCGTGTCCCGATATTGATGGCTCCTGTGTATATTATACTGTCATTATGCATACTCATGCTGCTGTTTTAATCTATCTTGTCTATTGTATAGCCGGCACATGTCATAGCGAGGTGACATTATTGACTCATCATAGGCTGCTATAGAAAATGTTATACACACATTAAGAGCTGGGCGGTGAGAACAAGAGGGACGGTGGAATACTGCCGGATAATGGGCGCCAAGCCCGCTCTTTGGGTCGCGAAGTCACCCCAGCGACTTGTCGGTTGTTTACTCTCTCCGACTTCCACTCTTTCAACGGTCTTGCTAGCTTTATCACCAACTCACCCCACCTCTCACTACCTGGTGCCATAATATCTTGAACATCCGAAAGCTGGACACCTCACTGCGCCGATATAAACACCGTTCTCTGCATTGGATGTCCGTCGTTCTCTTCACACACTATCCCCTGCCCGACCATACGCAAGATCTGCAAACATCTGCAAGCCTAAGGTATGTATATATATGAATGCATACAGTAAATAGTCCCACCACTGTCAGATGTGTTATGCTCGTTACCTAAATCTCTGAAGTGGTGACCTCGACAATTTGTATTCAACCGTCTTTAGTAGCGCTGAGAGCTCATACTGCATTGATATTCCCTTTTTTGAGTCCGAGCTAATCATTGCCCATCCCCCTTTCTAGTCATCTTAAGACATCATAATGGGTGACGGAGAAGAGGATTTCTCTTCTTTGCCATTGCCGGACCGGTTCTCGCATAAGGTTAGCTCTGTGGGGGTTGTTTACGTTGGGTACACACGAATGCTAATTTCTTACCGCCAAATTTCAGAACTGGAAAGTCAGAAAGGAGGGTTACGAGGATGCCAAACAGCAGTTTGAGAAATCACCCGATGAATCTGATCCCGTATTCACACCGTTTTTACAAGATCCCGGCTTATGGAAAGGAGCTGTCGCAGACTCCAATGTTGCGGCCCAACAAGAGGGCCTCGGGACGTACTGCTCCTTTTTAAAATTTGGTGGTGTCCAGGCTTGTACTAGGTATGTTTCTTGATTTTTGAGAGTTGGCTTCTATTCTCTTTCCTTTGTAGCTGACAGCTCGGTTGCGAAGAACCCGCGCACACACCGTCTTCCCCATCGTCGAAAAGGGTCTTCCGTCTACGAGACCAGCAGCGAAGGCAAATGCGCTCGAGGCCCTGTTATTATGTGTCGAGATGGATAAGGCGGACCCAGTGATTGAAGAAATGCTGCCCGGGTTGTCACACAAAGTTCCTAAAGTGATTGTTGCGACATTGGTTGGGGTGAAGACCATTTACCATAATTTCGGCTGCAAAATCGTCGATCCTAAGCCAGTGCTGAAGGCCCTACCCAAAGTTTTTGGGCATGCGGACAAGAATGTCCGCGCGGAAGCGCAGAACCTCACAGTGGAACTGTATCGGTGGTTGAAAGAAGCCATCAAGCCCCTCTTCTGGGGGGATTTGAAAACAGTTCAGCAACAGGATTTGGATAAATTGTTCGAAGGCGTAAAGCAAGAGCCACCACCAAAACAAGAGCGATTTACTAAAGCACAGCAAGATGCGATGGCAGCCGCCAGTGCTGCCCCTGAGGGCGGCGAAACCGTTGAAGGAGAGCAATATGAAGATGATGGTGACGAAGTTGACGGTTTTGATCTTGCAGAACCAGTGGAAATCTTGCCCAAGGTCCCCAATGACCTTCTAGATCAATTATCGTCATCGAAGTGGAAAGACAGAAAGGATGCCCTGGACGCACTGTACACGGCACTAAACGTGCCAAAAATCAAGGACGGCCCATATGATGACATAGTCCGTGCGCTGGCCAAATGCATGAAAGATGCCAACATTGCAGTGGTGACCGTGGCTGCCAACTGCATTGGTTTATTTGCAAAAGGTCTTCGAAGCGGCTTTTCCAAATACCGTCAGACGGTCTTATCGCCCATGATGGAGCGTTTGAAGGAGAAAAAGCAAAGTGTAGCGGATGCCCTAGGCCAAGCGCTGGACTCTGTTTTTATTTCCACCAACTTGTCAGAATGCCTGGAGGAAATCCTCGGTTTTCTCACGCATAAGAACCCCCAGGTGAAGCAGGAAACACTCAAATTCCTTATTCGCTGCCTCCGTACTACCAGGGATATTCCAGCCAAACCAGAAGTAAAGTTGATTGCTGAGGCAGGCACAAAACTCCTGACTGAATCTAGTGAAGTTAATCGTGCAGGTGGAGCAGAGGTCCTTGGTACGCTGATGAAGATAATGGGTGAGCGGGCGATGAATCCCTACCTTGATGGACTAGACGATATCCGCAAGACGAAAATCAGGGAATACTTCGAAACCGCTCAAGTCAAAGCAAAGGATAGGCCTAAGCCAGTTGTTGGCCCACCCAAGGCTGCGCCTGGAGCAGCAGCTGGGAAGAAAGTAGTTGGGGGAAAGAAACCAGCCTTGGGAATTAAAAAACCTACTCCCGCGTCGGCTCCGCTTGCTGCCGAAGAGCCAGCATCAGCTCCTTCTCCCTCCAAACCTGCCATCAAATCAATCCCATCAAAACTGGGAGGCGCGAGGTCTGGCGGTCTTCCTCCGCCTGGGTCAGGCCTGAAACTGCAAAAGAAACTGGGCGGCCCGGGAGGACTCGCATCGCCGCAACAACGGCGGGTTGTTTCACCACCTTCAGAAGACCAACCCCCCGCCCCTGCTGCTCCTAAGTTTGGCCTTACGAGGGGACTTGCGGGCCGGCCAATAACTAAACCAGTGGCTACCAGTGAGCCTAACCCTACACCGGCAGCCACCCCGCAAATAAGTGAAATGTCTGCCGCTGAACGGGCTGAATTAGAAGAATTACGTCTCGAGAAAGAACGATTCATCAAGATGGTGGAAGATTTGAAGTCGGAGAGGAGCAAACTTAGCTTACAAGTGACTGAGTTACAAAACCAGAATGCGCAGCTCATCGAAGATCATACAAGAGATGTGCTTGGTATCAAGGCCAAGGAAACCCAGCTAGTTCGGGCACGAAGTGATGCGGAAACTGCCGAGCAGACTGTGCAGAAGCAGCAGCGAGAAATTGAGCGCCTGAAGCGAGAGCTTGCAAGGGCACTCCGTGCAAGCGCGATGAGTCCTCCCAATACAATTCCAGACAGCATCAACCTCCCTATTCCGGAAACAGCCTCGGTATACCAAGACCCAAGTAGCAACGCCCATGGGGCGATGTCACGAGGTGGTTTGCATATGGGATCACGCTTCGATAGTTCACGACCACGGAGCTATGCATCGGCTAGCCCCAGCGAAGAAAAGGAAAACAATGGCCTGGACTCTCCAGGACTAAGCAGCCGAGATGGCGGCTTTGGTCGACGCAAGCTTAGCCCTACGTTTGGCACCGCTTATTCCGGTATGGGCAGCCCGACCCGATCATCGATGTTAGGTTCCAGCAATGCCTCTGGAGAGGAACAATCCAGAAGCACAGAACCGGCGGAGAACTGGAAGAGAGCCGCGGAAGTCACGAGCCAACTCAAAGCGAGAATTGAGCAAATGAAGGTTTGTCATTCCCTTCTATTGCTTATGTAGTTATCGTGACTAATATGGAGTGAAATATTTAGGCCAAACAAGGACTTTCACGAACACCTGCGCAGCGCTAATGACCGGATGAACTACAATTGTTGTGATTTCTGCTACATTTTTCATATCCTTTGCATTTTATACTCTGTTTCTACCTTGTTTGATGTTACCCCTTTTGCGTGTTTTCTACTAAACCGACACCTATTCGTTTGGCGAGAGTTTGATATGCTCAGGCGGGCTGGTTAGCTGCTTTTTATTTCTTGTTATTAATACCTTTATGCTTTTCTTTTCCTTTTTTTTTTTTTTTTGTCTCTTCTTCCCTTGGGTACATCGGGGCTTTGTCTGTGAAGGCAATCAAGGTTTTATTAAAATGGGGAATTGCCATTTGGTTTTTGCATGTCGGCTCATGGTTCATACCCCTACACTTTTTATGTATAGACGTTGCTGCATTGGACCATGCTTCTGTATGCGTTATATTGTATAATGGGGACAGGACTGCAGCTAATGAGAACTTGCTGTGGGAAGGTCTGCTCAGTTTGCCTAGAACTGTCTAGACATGGACCTTTTTGGTTTTAATTTGTTACAATGTGTGCACCGATTTCGTATTAATGTTGACTAATTCTCCTACTGAGCAGACTTCACATGAATGCTTAATTGTCACAATGACCTACGGAGTGCTCTGCTGAGTGATGTGTGAAATGCATTCATGGGTATCTGCGAGGTATACATAAGGTAATGAAAGAAACAAAGAGGACCATTCAACATGGATTGGGATTTAGGATACGGTGCCAAAGGTCTTCCATCCATCTAAGCTAAAATGTCTGTCAACAAGTCAACTGAAGCCTTAGAACACCTTCCCAATAACTTGATATTTTTGATTAATCCCACTTTTAGATTGTTGTAGCCTATCCTGCTGAGGGAAGACCGCAATGTCATTAAGATCGTTGCAAATCCGTCAACCCGAATCTAAACTATTTCTAGTTTAGACACGGATGGCAGCCTCAGCGGCCTTGCGTTTCTTCTCCTGGCGAGCGACGGCCTTGGAACCCATGATACCACCACCCCAGTGGCGGCGGGAGTCCTCGAACTTGTCGGTGTAGCCCTCCTTGATGGCAGAGAGGAGCTTGGAGAACTCGGCCTTGTCCTCGGAGCGAACCTCGGTGAGAGCGAGGACAGCGGACGTCTGCAGATGGATTAAGTCAGTCGGGTGTTTCATGAGAAAGGGGCTGCGTCCTGAAAGAGGGGGGATTACCTTCTTGTGGACAACGGTACCGAGACGAGCCTTGCCCTTGACAATGGCATAGGGTACACCCATCTTGCGGCAGAGAGCAGGGAGGAAGACAACCAGCTCAATGGGGTCAACATCGTGAGCGATCAGAACAAGGGAAGCCTTCTTGTTCTCAACGAGACCAACAACGTGGTTGAGACCGTACTTGACGTGGTAGGGCTTCTTGGAAACATCCTCCTTCTTCTTGCCCTCGGAGACGGCGGTGGCCTCGGTGTGGAGACGCTCCTTCTTCTCGACCTTGGTCTCAGGGCGGTACTTGTTGAGGAGCTTGAAAGTCTGGGCAGCGGTGTTGCGGTCCAGGGTGTTCTGGAACTGAGCAATGGAAGGAGGAACCTTCAGGCGGAGGTTCAGGATCTTCTTCTGGCGCTGCAGACGGACATATTCGGGCCACTTGACGAAGCGGGACAAGTTACGCTTGGGCTGGATGTCCTGGCCAATACCGAAGTTACGGGGGCGCTTCTCGATGAGAGGGTTCTATGAGCAGTTAGTATCGACGTCGACCAATCAATTCGGAAGGTAAGAAAACTTCTATTCAGACATACCTTGGGGCCCTTCTTGCTAGCGCCAGCCTTGCCCTGGGGGTAAGGGAGGGGAGCAGCTTTTTTTCCGGACTTGGCAGGCTGTCATTGAGAAAAGAAGATCAGCAAATCGTGTCCACCATGTGCTGTATCTTCCTTGAACTCTAGAGAGACCCCAAGGCAATTGGAAACATTACGCTTCCAATTACCTTGCGGCTCCAGCCAGATCATCACTGGTGCTCGCATCTTGCGGGAGCAAAAATTGTGCGACCAGTGGAATATGCTTCTTCAACATCTCTGCAAAATGGGGTAGGCGATTCTCGTCTTACCCCAAGTTGCAAGAGATGGTCGAAAGCATCTTGTTTTATTTTCTCTATTTCAAGAAAGAGAGGTTTAATCTCTTTTGGATGTTAAGGGCTTACCATTTTGTCGACTTGGATCCTCGGCGGTGCTGGTTGACGGTATTGACGGAGAGGAAGAAGAGAAGATTGAATTAAATTTCTCACCAAAGAAGTTCGTGCGGTCCGCTAGTTCGGAAAAACTGCTCTTGCCGGTTCCGAGCGTTGAATGTTCACATGACATAGGGCTAGCCCTTGAATGCCCAATGGCCAATCATTTGATCTGCCTTGGCTCCTCCTGGATTCTCCATCCAAACCACCGCCGGTCTATACTCTGTATACTATTTGCAATACCCCAGAGTCCAGACATGCATCAACCAGGTTAAGGCTCTCAGATTCATGGAGTTAATTGGATAGTATAAAATCAACTGCTCATATTGCCAGCATGAGTCATCACTGGTGGATTCATTTTAGGCAAGTACATTTCTACGCCACTAAACGGCGTGCATTGAGGTATTCATAGTCTGGCATGGCCTCCCTGACCCTCTGCTCAATCTTCTTGGCTATCTCTTCGCCAAATTCGTCCTTCCACTTGGCCACTTCCAGACCAATATCCACTTTCTCGGGGGTCTTGGACTTGACGAGCCCAGATGACCCCGTCAGGGTCGATACCATAATCTTGGTGGCCTCTGGATTGAACAAGCCCCTCTGTTCAGTCCGTTGACGAGCATAGGCACCCGTTCCTTTATTGCTCGACGTGTGGTCCCACTCAAATTTCAACTTGCTGGAGTCTAGTCCAGCCTGATCACAGTACTGAGCCACAACCTCGGGGTGATGGATCACGTCGTAGGCATCCAAGATCACAGGCCTCGCTTCCGGGTCATTTTGTTCTAGACACCAGTCGTACAGCATCCGTGAGAATCGTAGAGTCATATTGGATATAGCGATACCTTCGAAATTTTGCTCGGTAATGATACCAAGAGGCAGCATCTTGCTCATCGCGCGATGGAACGACGGGAACATTAACGCAGGATGGCGGATGATGAACGTCATGCGGAAGGTCCTCAGGTACTCATCTGGAAAGATGGTGTAATTGCGGGCGGAGAAGGTCGGAGACGTCGTATAAGTGCTGGGGATTTGCAGGCGGAATGGGAAGGCGTCATCTACGTCTCCATTTCCCCCGTGGTTGTCATTTTCATTCAGCGACAGAATATCTTTCAGTGCCAGAGGGTCAAAGAGCCAGGGGGAATGTTCCTTGGCAAAGAAGATCTTGCTTTCCTGACTGGCGCGAGTGGTGAACTCCTCGAGCTGGTCGAAGCTTTGTTGAAAGGCTGCCTGGACGTCGGCGCGATCTTGCTCGGTCCATTGGTCGAAGGGCCGGCAGATACGGTTGTTGGACGAAGTAGCTACGAAAGACGGGAAGAAGTAATAACCCCCTTGGTCGTTGGAGAGGACATTCGGCTGGTCAGGCAAATCCAAGATCTTCAGCAGGAGGTTTGAAGCCGTTCGAGGGCTGCTGACCAGCAAGATCCGACGTGGAGGAGCCATCAGAAGTATGGTGCTAGCACGAGTAGGCTAAAAACGCTTAACTGGGAAGGAATCAATCAGAGGTAAGAATGATGAGATCCCGAGGGGCGATGATGTGATCTGAGGTCATGAGTATGTTTATATATCCTTCGGTCCAACTCCACCGCCCGCTTTATCTCTCCTTCACCGGCAGCACTTCCACTTCTGCTAATCTACGTATTACTATTAGTGATGCATGGGTGAAGACCAATCAGTCTTTGCTTCCCCATTGCCCTCCCTTTATCTCTAACGTGGACGGTCATGTCGCGTCCAACGAGAGAGTAAGAAAGGGTAGATGGCAGCGAATTCCCCAGACAACGCAGCGTGCTTTCGGAACTTTCGCGCTCATCCAAATGCCGATTTCGAGTGATGTTGGTTCGTTATTGGTGGCTCAAGACATCTAGCTGCAGAAGAACATCTCCACCATGCGCGGATCCCAAGAGGGGCTGTCAAAAAGTCCGTCGGGTGTGCGCGGATATTGATCGGCACATCCTATCTTGCTCCTGCTTGATGTCAAAGGTAGAGGACTTGACACCATGCATGCTGATGAATTCACACGTTGAATCCCACAGTTGGTCTCACAAAAAGCCAAGATAAGAAGACAAAACAAGGATGTTGCATATGCCGGTCCACTGAGCAGTCATTTGACATCGAAGAGTAGAAACTATAATGGACATAGTCTACAAGATACGCGTGTCTCGGCCCCCCCTTCCCACCGGGGAAAATCGCAGCCTCTAACCCAAACATGTCCATAATCCTCTCCACATTTGTGTGGCAATGTCTTCACGCTTTCCGGCTTGGTGTAAAAGGCAGGCATGGGTGGAAATATCGTTGCCCCGTACTTGGCAAATCCCATGATTTTTTCTAGGTGAATGCAACTGAGATGGTTCTCTCGAACCACTAGAACCAGCTTCTTCTTCTCCTTAAGGGTTACATCGGCCGCTCTGCAGATCAAGTCATCAGCAAATCCAGTCCGCACGGCGCTAAGCGTTCTCATGCTGCGTGGTACGATAATCATCCCATGGTCTGAAAGGATCCGCGTGGCACGGCCGCGCTGGCACCATTTACGGGATACGTCCGGGATGCAAGAGCACGGACTTGCGTGACTGTATAGTTGGTTTCGTATTTGATTGTCTCGGTGGCCCACCGTCTGATGATGAGATGGTTTTCAACATCGAGCGCCCGGAGTCGTTCGAGAAGTCGGATACCAAGTATTGCGCCTGTCGCACAGGTCATTGCAACGATTATGGAAGTGGATGTCTTGGTGAGTGTTAGTGATAATGCTGTGGGGGCATTGTGGAGGAAGGACTCGCCGCGTGGTTTGCGCTGAAGACTTTAGGTATGCGAATGACAGGAAGTGCCCTACCAGGTAAAGCAGAGTACAGACAAGAACGACGACGGTAATGCCTACCACGCTTATCCTTCCTTCTAGTCGCGATGGTTGTAATGCCTGCTATGGGGCGACTTGGAGGTTAACCAGTCTTCCTTTTATGCATTTATATACATAACATGTATGGAGAGTGCAGAGGCACAGCTGGCCATGTAGGGATAGGGAGAGATTTCATTCCCCAATTTCGTACAGGTCGGTTCCGTCGCGTACTATCTCTGGCCTGCGGTTTTACAAATTTTGAAACCCACACTTCTAATATATATTAAATTAGACTGCATTTTGTTACTTATACAAAACAACAAACCACTAGGGGAACTGCATTAAATATATAGGCAATAGTAATGTTAAATACAGGCTACTAGCCATTTGACTATTGGGAATGACTGCATAGTGATTTCGGAATTCTTTCTTGTCAGTAGATAATTCCCAAAATCTCAACTGCGTGCTCGAGTTGTGTGACATGCCCCTGTAATCCTCAAATTGGAGACAATTGCGGTATTCTCGTTATACATCATGGCCACAGGTACATCTTGTGTGACGACTTCAGGCGGATATAAAATGGCCAGGGAGGACCTATCTCCTGGATATGCTCCCTAGAAGTACCTATCACTCCTATGAAAATGGAGGACGACATTTCGGCAGCAAGAGATCACCGCCAGTTTCTTCAAGAACTAGATGACGAAGGGGAGCTTCTGACCATCACCAAAGAAGTTGATTCGGATGTAGAGTTGGTAGCTATTGTGCGAAGGGTATATGAACTAGAAGAGCGAGCTCTACTGTTCAACAACCTGAAGGGTTGTGAGATGCTGGATTATTTCTTGTCATTGGGGCCCCGGTATGCCGTTTTGTCGCATTGCAAAACCCCTTGGACATCCTTCAGCTACAGGGCGTGATATCATCTCCAGAATCAACGAAGCGAAGACGAAAGACCCGACATCATGTCAAAAACTTCTGACAGGCTCTGTCAAGGAACACATTATTCGCGGAGATGACATTGATTTGACGGCACTTCCCATACCGTTTCTGCACGAGGATGACGGTGGGAAAGTTCCTGTAAACGTTTGGCATGCATGCTGTGCAAACCCAGGATAGGAAATGGACCAACTGGTCTATTACTCGGGGCTCGGTCTTAGAGAGAACCGGCTGGTCCGGTGATTCCCAAACAGGACATCGGGGTAATCTTTGATCTGTGGAAGGAGAAAGTCGAAGACATGCCCTGGGCTTTATGTTTTGGGGTGCCCTCCGCCTCCGCGGCCAGAATGGTCTGCGGCATGCCCATTCCGAAATGGACGAACGAGCCCGAGTTTATCAGTACCTTGACCAATGCCCCTGTAAATGTCAAATGTGAGACGAATGATCTCTGGGTCCCCACCAACGCAGAAATTGTCTTCGAAGGCATCATTTCGATTCAAGAAACTGCCCCGGAGGGCATACGGCCGAATATCACGGATTGTTCTTCCTCCGGGCGGCAGCGTGAATGGCGCATCTTCAAGGTCAACGTAATTACCTACTGACACGACCTTATTCTGCCCATCTCCATTGCCGGACGTGCAACGGAGGAGATCCATACGGTCTGGGGGGTAATGCAAGTTGCAGAGATCTTGAACATTTGTCAGAAGGCAGGACCCCCGGTTTAAATGGCGTGGTGTCCACATTTGAATCCAACGGTCTGTGGTTTGCCCTCCAGATCAACAGCGCAAAGCTATTGGAACTGCGTACTAATATGGAAGAGTATTGCTGGAATTAGGCCACATCGTTTTGGGCCCCAAGCCGGGATGATATATTACCAAAGTCTTCCTAGTCGGCGAAGACATCGACCCCACCAACCTTGATTTTACCTGCGCAGAGGCGATCCGCTGCGAGCCTGGGAGATACGAGTTTGTTTTCTCGGAGTACTCCAATATCCCTCTGATTCGCTTCGTCACGCATGGATTGCCACCCCCACCCCACGGGTTCAGTGGGAAAATTGAAATGCTGTATGCTGCCGCAGGAGTTTGTCGCGGAAAAGATGCCATGGAAGGAGGCATCGTTTGAAGATGCATATGCATATCCCGTGAGGGTGAACTAGAAGGTGATCGAGGATTGGACTGTGTATGGGTATGCCGCTGTATGATTATGCTGGATGTCTTCTTGGTCTGTCATTGCAGCTGAATTAATGGCAAGAAGTCGTAGTCATTTTGTAAAGAATGTATATGCTCCAGCCATGATTTTGTTTCTCATATTGGATGACTTTCAAGGATGACTGCCTTCTTGAGTGGCACAAGTTCGCGAAAGTGTGATCAGGACTCACAGGATTAAAAATCATCCAGTTTACTTCAACTATGCACTATAAGTGACACCATACCCATAGATGAGGCCAAGATGCTCGTAAACCCATAATATAATGAAAACAACCCATGTAAGACCCAGTCCAAACTCTCATCTTAGACGCCATTTTAAGCCCACAGAATATAATTCGCATCCATACGAAATCACCATCATAAAACCAGGGGAAATTGAATTACCTCCATCCCCCTAACCCGGGGATCCCACCGCGCCCAACCCCAGCCGCGCTTGCTGCCTGAATAGCCCTTTTTTTCCCTAGAGATCCCTCCTGTTCTCGCACCGCCGCTACAATCTTCTCGAGATTCGTTTCTACCACCACACCGCCGACAATCATCTCACTCAACACCGCATGCATCGTCTCGTATCCAAAGATGAGGTCTAGCTCGCATACATTCTCGAACATGCGGTCCAGCGCCTCCACGAATACCTGGATCAGGTCGATAAGCGCAAGAGGCGACTCGGTCGACGTGGAGATCATGATGAATGACAGCGTGGCGTACGTGCGGTAGGTGATTTGGGTGGGCGCGTCGGAGGGGCCATTCTCGACGTTGGAGCGCGCTCCCTGCGAGAGAAGCGGAGGGAGTGGAAGGAAGTTGCAGGCGCTTGGGGGCCGCTGCGAAACGAGTTTATAGATCTGGCCGATCAGCGATTGCTTTGTTTGGGTGTCCTGGTGGTTAAGGCTGGTTAGTTTCCGGCGTCATCGCTTTTTGACCGCCATGGGAGGAGTATTGGTTAGTAACTGACGATCTGAGTGTAGAACTTGGTCAGACGTGGCTGCCCAGCATTGTTGAATACAAGAACGGCGTTGATCATATTGGAGACGGGGAGATGGTGATAGGAAGATCGATAAAATAGATCGATATATCATCAGTAGTGGATTTGGCGGGGCGGAGACTCCGCAGACATTCCCTCTCGGGAAGGTTTCCTGTCCGAAATCATGTTTTCTCTAACGAATGAAGAGAAATAATCCATATTTTCAACGCGAGACCGTTCGCCATGCAGAACAGGTTTCCCATCTGCACATCATGTCTACAACTTAGGCGTCTTCCACTTTCCCCTCTCCGACGAACTCTCTCCTCGGCCGTTTCGCTGTCCAAGTCTAACTCCAATAAAGTCCAGCTGCGCGACCTAGCTCCGTCAGATATTTCATATTACTGGGATACAAAAGTCCCCGATGAACCCAGACTAGCCTACGCCGACAAGTTCTTCAGCCCGTCGCGTCACTCCCCTATTAAACTATGGTCCGCGAGCAAATTCCGCACGACTCCGTTGTCCTCCGTGGAACCGGAGGTCGCTTTCCTGGGGCGATCGAACGCTGGAAAAAGCTCCCTGCTGAATGCGGTCATGGGGAAGGAGGTCTGTTGGACGTCATCAAAACCGGGAAGAACAAGGGAAATGAATGCGTTTGGGATTGGTGGGACGAAAGGAGGGGAGTCGAAGATCGTATTACTAGATATGCCAGGATATGGAAAAGCGAGTCGAGCGGAATGGGGCATTGAGATTATGAAGTACCTCCAAGGGAGAAGACAGTGAGTTCAACTCCCCCCTGTGTTTAACCTTCGAATACAGTATTGAAAATCACGCAAAAGCTAACAGTATCATGCCTTAGACTCCGACGCGCCTTCCTCCTCATAGACAGCCTTCACGGAATCAAGAAAACAGACGAGGAAATTCTCAGGTTGTTTCGGAGCTACGCGATCCCGCATCAAATCGTGCTATCGAAAGTTGACAAAGTCTTAGCGAAGAAGAGGAGCAAGGTCAAGAGCGGCGTATCAGCAGACAACGTTGCCTCTCTTCAAAACATGCTGCAGGGGTTGAGACCAGTCATCCAACCGGACGGCCATGTAGAGGGCCCCGGGGCTCTAGGAGAGATTCTGACCTGCAGCGCAGAGACAATGATGGGACGGGGACGAGCGTTAGGGGTCAGCGCGCTCCGCTGGGCCATTCTTTCGGCCGCTGGTTTTGACGCGAACGTAGAGGTGAAATCCGAGCCCGTCTCGCTTGTTTCTACTATATCGACAGCTACACCGTGATACAAATGTGGTGTCGGAGCATATACGGTCTTTATCTGTTGTTATACAACTTAACCCATGGGCCAATACTCACGACCGTGCCAGTGTGAATAGTTAGATCCTAAACAGCTAATGTTATCAAAGCGTGTCGATTCTAGGTCGCGCCACCAATCTAGTCCCTAACTTCGGCACGGCTGAAGATAACAAGTCCTTCAAAAGACCATCTCTTGATGACTGACTCAATCCCCCAAAGCCATACTTGACGATGCGGACAACGGCAAGATCTTCTGACCATACATGACAAAAAATGCCATGTTCTTTTTGGGGGGGGGACTGATATATCGCCTTTCCGAAGGCTACACCATACAAGGTGTATACACTAAATTCATACCAAAATGTGTGCTCCATACTATATACATCATGAGTTTTACAGCCATCTAAGAGAACTGATCTAGTCGCATCTATATACCGAAGTCTCGGAAACGGTATATATCGCTTATGTTCTTTAAGCCCTAATGTTCGAAAGAAACCCGGAACAATCAAACAATGACAAGTGCTACTCTAAAGCTGGCACTGGAATTTAAAGCGTATTGCGAATAGGATGCAACTGGATCTTATCAACACATGCGATCAGGATGCTAGAGGGGGTACAGAGTATATAAAATGGAATAGATAGGCTCATGCACCCAAATTCTGGTCGTACAGTTCGATGGTATGCGAAGGGAACATTAGAAGAATGTGGAAGGCAGGAGGCCAGGGCTTTAAATATAATAAATAATGTAAATGGACACCATGAGATGGATAAATAATAACCCTTTTGGATGCGAAGACGCCTTGTCTGTTATAATAAACTGCATGTCAAATCTGCCAACCTCGCTATGCAAATCCACGTAATGAGAAGGACAATTCCGTGAGAGTGGGTATCGTGATGTTTCATGACCTCAACAAATCAATAACAAGGGAAAAAAAGTCATTTGTCAAATCGACCCATGCAGGAGTGAATCAAATCCGAACAATGATCACTGGGGCTCAGAATCTGGATCAGGCATCAGACAGATCATAATCTTCGTCGGCGTCGCTGACTTCTTGGCCCCAACGGTTGACAACAATGCGTCTTCCTAATTGATCCTCGGGAGTGCCATCGCGCGAAGCACCAAAGTCGAGAACCTATGAGAAATCAGTGACCTAGATATTAGAGTTGTACTGTTGTTGTGCTCACCTCAATATAAGTCAAGCTATCACGCTGCACTGCAGCGACACACCTTCGGTCATTGAACTTGACCTGCCATACTCCGCTAAGGTCGGTGAGAAGATCCCGAACACATTGGCCAGTTCGCACATCCCACATCTTTAACGTCCTATCAGATCCCGACACGACTTTCTGACCATCATGCTGGAAGCATGTTATTGCACCCGTATGAGCGCTTAACATGTTCTTACATTGTCCAGTTTCCGGGTCCCATATTCTTAGAGTGGAGTCCGCAGCTGCCGAGACCAGACGATCGCATTTCAGGTCTAGTAGGCCGACCAGGGACGTATGACCTTCAAGATTGTACAAGACAGACCCGGTTTCCAATGACCACACTTTCACCATATTATCCATGGACCCGCTGATACAACGGTTTCGTTTGTGGTCTAGGACAACACTGTACACCTTCAAAGTATGACCTTGGAGTCTGTGTAAAGTCTCCCCAGTAGATATTTTCCATACTCGTACCGTGCAGTCATAACTTCCGCTTACTAGTGTGTCACCATGGGCAGCGATTGCACGAACTGAATGCTGGTGGCCGGTTAGAACACGGACGAAGTACGGGCAATCAGTATCATCGACCTGAGGTCCACTCTGGTAGTAGCCTGGATCACCAGGTTTTGGTAGCTTCCATACTCGCAGGTTTGAGTCCCGAGACCCTGTAATGATCAACGGCTCTTTTGGCATCATTTCCGGGGTGCCATTCGCCTTTCTTCCAACTTCTACTGGTAATACAATTTGCAAGCATCGCACTGTGGAAGTATGACCGTGAAAGATTTGTGTGCACCTTGCCCTCTCAATATCCCAGACTCTAACTGATCTATCAGTCGACCCAGAAACAAGGGTGTTGCCATGGTATTCAAGCGCCCAGACACCACCTTCATGGCCCTCGAGTGTCGCCTTTAGGACACCAGTTTTCGTGTCGTACACGTTGATGTTGGTGTCATCACTCCCGGTCAATACCTTCTCCGTGTCAAATTGGAGACATGTAACTACATGACGATCGTGGGCACGAAAAGCAATATGTCTTGGCTTGACATTAGGCTTCATCCAAGCTTTATGAATGGAATAGTGGCGCTGATAGAGGGATTTGTAAAGATGAAGGCCCTGAAGGGAAGGCAAACCGATACCTGGATATGGCACGGCGGCGGCAGCGGCATTAGCTGCAGCATACGGGCCCTCGGTTGCAGAAACTTCCTTCCTCCAGTCCGCAGACTCGGAGTGGTCCGTTCCGCTGGATGATATCTTCCGTTTCGCAAGTTTTCGGGAGGATACACGTGTGCAAGCCTTCCTTTTTGGCCGACGATGTACTGATGGAGACCTATCACTTGGTCCAGCCAGTAATGGTAAGGTAGAAGGAGAAGCGGACTCGGGATCGGGCTTTATGAAGGTAGACATGCCGAGATCTTTCTCCCAGTCCTCACTCCCATTAGGGAATTGCCATCCCCAGCCTTCCTTGATGGAACGATCCAGCTCGCCTTCAGGAAGAACAAATCCATCTCTGTCAAATAGTTCTTTCCAGCTCTTTTCATCAGAATTGATAATATGCCTCCATTTCTTAGACACTTGGGCCGCACGGCACATAGTGAGAGCGTCGAAATACTTCACAATATTTAGGCTAAGTTCAAGAGGCAGAAGTGCTAGGAAATCGCACTTTAATGCGGGGTTGACGACATCAGCGACAAAATGTAGCGTCGGTTTAGGGCAGCGCCTCAAAAGTTGGTACATGAGGTAAGTCTTTACTCCATCGGGGACAGAATCGAAGAATTCCAACACATTGGGAATATCCATCAATGAAGACGGTCGTGGAATGTCAGAGCCCGGTACCAGGCTAGTGGATTTAGACGGCCCATTAATCTTCGCGTCTCCTATATGCAATGAACTCAGGAGTTGAGGCTCGTTGTGATCAAAACTTGAATCCGTATCCATTTCAGGTTCCTCAGCCGAATCGAACGACGAATCGGCGTTCAGTGCATTCATGGCTGCAACTGGAGACAGGCTGGGGCTGGGCAAGCACATATCCTGGGCAGCAACACTGCCGACACTTGGGACTTGGGATAGTGACCCGGCGGATAGTTGCTGAGAAACCTCCTCCGAGGTGTCATAGGTGGTATCTTGGCTTGCACCTGGTGTCACTGACGCGTCACCGGGTCTAATCTCTGTTTCGGCACCTGGCAACTTGTGGTCTGGGCGCCCCAGCCGTTTGTTTCTTTCGGAAACCACAGTCCTGGTACGCAGTAATTCTCTCTTTGGGGCAGAAGCCTGCGAGCTATCTTGAGACTCAACCTCGGAAGAAAGAGGTGAGCGTAATAATGTCTCTCTGCGGGGGATATATGCACTGTGAATCCGTCTTCGAGACGGTATGCTTTCATTGGCATTATAACTATTGCTTTCCGTCTCGGGAGTGGCCAGCCCAGGTGCTATCAGATGCGTTGGGGTAGATCCATGAGAACGAGTGGAACGAAGTGAAGGCTCTGACGGAATCCTGTTGGCATGTAGGTGCAAGGAGTTCTGATGGGACTCTGGGGCGGGTAACGGGCGACGCTTAGAAATAGACGGACGCGCAGATGGTTGGTTCGATACCCTTGGAGTGCCGAAATGTCGCGGTAACTGGGCGTCATCTGAACTAAATGAAGTCACAGATCGAACGAGTCCATTGGAGGCTTTCAACGCATTATTCTTCTCATTGAGCTGGGCAAGTCAGATTTCCAGAACTTCGACGGACAATCCCAAGACACTTAACCAAGGCTCCTGGGTATTCAGAAACCAACAAGCCTCGACTTACCTCATTAAGAGTTCCTGTGGTATCCTCAGATTCGTTGAATACAACGGGCTTTCCCCCGAGGTCGAACTGGAAGTTCCTTAACGACGACGGAGTCGGTGATGATGCCAAAGGATATACCTTTGGGTCTAGATCTTGCATTGTGCGGGGCGGTTTAATAAACAGTGGAGGGAAAGTGGTGGTTGTCGTGGTTGTAGTGGTCACTACCGTGGTTCTCGTGGCAGGAGCAAAGGAAAATTGACCGATAGAACAGTTCGCTGCTCCTTGGTTAAGCCCACCATGACTGTCTTGATCACTCATGTTGTATTCTAGGAACAATAATATCAAAGGACCAGATGAGTCAGGGTAGGATGGTGGAGGGGGGTGTAGAGGACGCGTTTTCGTGTGCTGACAACAGGCCAAGGAAGCGCGATCTGGATATATAGGGAAATTCAGAGGTCGTTGCAAATCATCACAAGCAGATAACAATAGAAACCAAGAGATAAATGCTATCTAAGGGCGCCGTTAAACCTCAGGCGGCCAGAAAATGCGAATCAGTATGAACAAGGGCGTCAGCACCACTGTACGGGTCTACAGGAACCATCTGACAACCCAAAAGGGACCAAGTAAGAGTGGCTAGAACATGGCCAAAATGATGATGTGAACTTGAGAAATAGAATGAAAGAGAGGGACCAGGAATAGGAGGCACGACAGAGGGGGAAGTGTGAGAATTAGAAAACAGGAGCCGTGGCGTGTTCTGCTGACAAGGAGAGATGTTGGGCGGAGAGCAATCGAGGGAGCTGGAGGTGGTTGGTCGTCCTGGCGGAGTCGCCGTGGTGGATGTATTGGGTTAGCCCGATTTGGCAGACTCCCGGGGCTGGTCTCCCCGCAGCAAATAATACTATGTGAATGCCCTAGACTGACTGGGTCTAGGCAGAGGAAAGATTTCGAGGAAGTTGGGAAAAGTCCGAGTAGTGGGAATTTAGGTACTTGGTTGAGAGGGAATAAGGGAAGTTAGAAACAGGGTACCAATGAACTTTCATGAAAGGAAAAAATTTTTTTTGGGTGAAGCCACGGGGTAAAACTTTACTGTACAGAGGCAAGGCGGGATCTGAATTTGCCGTTCTTCCTGCAGTCGGGCTATAGGTAGGACCTGTCAACCCAATCATGATAAATCTATTGTGTCGATAGGGAATACCTATGTACTCTCTCACCAGTGGGAGCTATTTTTATATCGTTTTTGCGCATTTTTGTTTTCTTTTTGCCAATTATTTTGCATTTCTTCTTCTAGATATACTTACGATTATACATAGTATTAGACCGATATAGGTACATACATACATAATAGTATATAGAAATTTTATCCAGTACCATGAGAGCCTCCAATCACTGCTTGGAATCTATATGGTGGCATTATTGACCTCGGACTACATCTACCCATCTCCTAATAGTATCGCCTATTCTATCTTTTTTTTATTCCACTCCCCTGACCTCCCACTAGATTCATTCTTGCAGACTTATGTTTTATGTACTCTGTACTCCGTACTCCGTACTACCTGTAACACAAATACTATGTCTTAGCAGGATGCAATATACAGAATATATCTGTTGGTCTTCCTGTTTTCGCCACCTTTCTTGATGCACGTGATATAGTGGGGCTTATCCTAGGAGTGAAGTATGTCGGTGTTTGGATGTATCAACTTCGCAGCTCAAGAGTAGCTAATAAAAGAGACCTATGGATGCCTGCTTAGTATGGATATCATAAATCTCCCGAATATCTAGTGTACTCCGTTGGTTGATACATCGGCTTCACTAGGATATCATTCACTTGATTGTAGTGGGCAGATTGCGGGGAACCAGTGGATTGGGTATCTAACCAACCTGTACTCCGTAATTTTATTTACCATGGAACCTAGACCTATTGGAGTATCTGTTTGTCTCGAAGAGTGTTTCGAACCAGTGTGATACCTATTCCAATCCAAGGAGACTTTGTTGCTAAATTACGGTGCAATACCAAACCCCTTTGGAGTGATGAAATCTTACTCTCAGAAGGTCTGGTTTTTCATAGGTTTTGTGGTAAGATGCGCGATCACGTGACATTGTGTTGGAATGCATTTGCCAAGCCAAATTGACATCAGAATTCCTCTGCATGGACCCACTCGAAGATGCTTGCGAGAAACTGCTGGTGAGCAATTGACGGAGGACTACGGAGTACGGAGTACCCAAATCCAAATAAGGCCTCATCAAGGAAACCTTTTCATCGAAGGAACCCTATTTCTGTGTTCTAGAGGCCAACATTCCTGTGGGATAGGTTCTTTACTGCTGAGGAAATGCTTCACATCCATATACTCCGCGTCCAGAACATTTCCCCTTACTTTCTGAGGGGCTCCACTGCTTAATGTGTATCACTCAGGTAGAGTCAAGTCGTCCAGATTTGGCACTGCCCCACACAGTCAAGGAACTCCCGAAAAATTGCCGTAGATGCATTGATGCATTCCTCATCATTTCCCCCTCAAATCCAGGAAATAACTCTTTCCGTCATTCTGGATAACGTCTCAGTGTCCTCTCAATGAAGGCATAACTTGAAAGTCCTATAGTATACTTATAGTGCCCTAGTAATTGTAAAATTAGTGCCTATGAAAGGACATATATCTAACGATATAACTAAGTGGTATATGTGGTGATAGAAAAAGTACACCCGATAGGCAAGTATACCTGTCTAATAATGAAGCGGTATATTTCTGCAATACATGCTCTGCAACACCTGGGCACTGGGAATCGAGCATTGTAAACGGGTAGAGTACTTAAGTAATACTACAATGATTAACTAGCTATTACTTTCGAACCTTATATAGTATTAGTTCACAAAAAGAATGCAGTACGATACCTGTTCATATGAAATTATTACTTTGCAGGTATCTGTCAAATAGTGTGAAGTGTTGCGAGAAAGGGAATATAGATTATAGGTAGCTCTGTCAGGCAGACTGAAACTGCCAGTAAACTTTCAATGCCAAATCAGAAGAGCCCCTCCCGTGACCATGCTCTGGGCTGTCCTTCCTGCTTCATCAATTCGACACGGCCACAATACCGAATATTCCCTAACCCAATCAATTTTTTGCTGAAGGGTGTATCATGCCAAATCACCAAGAGCTCTCTCATCCATCATCTGGACGCCACACTCAGTGCAGATTTTTGTTCCTTAACTGATCCATATGGTTCGCATTAAATTCACTGGGCCGTCATCAACGGTTCAGCAGTCTGCTCGAACTTTCAACGAACTCATTTCAGAGAGCAAGACACAAACTGAAAATGCGATTGTGTCGAAGTCAGATATACAGGAACAGTTATGCCTAACGCAACAGCAGAGCCTGCAGATCGTACAGATCATGCTACATGTCTCGGTTAGTATTCTCTGAGTCCCACTATGGCGCATGCTTCTGATGATTTGCGTACATATATAGTTTGGAACGTTGTTCTATCTTCGGTAGGCCAGATCTGATCGCATGTTCCTTCCCCAGTCTTTCTCATTTATACCTAGAGAGCTCTTGCCGCTTCCATGCTTTGACGATCGGGATTTAAAAGAAGCCCAGCGGGAACATACACATACCGTCTCATATCGAACATTTGTTGGGGAAAGCCCCCATGTAGGGAGTGAGCCCGATGTCCCATTTGGAAAAGGCAAGAGAGGGCAGCCCTTGAAGATCATAGTTCGAGGCTCTGATCCCAAGGCAAACACTATCCTCGATATCTTGGTTTGTTCTATTTCTGCCGCCACAAATAATTTCACTAACAAGGCGCAGGAAAATGGTGTCTTCGATGCTCTCAGTAAGAACGTTCTGGAAGCTCTTCAATTAACCATTTTTGTCGATAAGGATTCTCCAGATAACGTATTGGAGACTTACACATTTTCATTCCGATACACTGGAGGCTCTGGAGATGTGAACCGTCGGCTAGAAAGCTTGTCTATAGACAACGTGGGATTTGTCGCTGACATGAAATACGCACAAACAGCCAGGATAGGATTGGAAACGATAATCCGACGCTTGATAACACTAAGCACATTCCTTCCAACATTGCCAAGTACCTTGCCTAACCCAAATGCTGACCTAAATGGCAACTGATGTCTGTACAGATAAGCGAAATTTGGGAATTCACCTGTTTTACACCGAGGACTGTCCTCCTGAATATGAGCCTCCTGGTTTTACCACAGCACGCAACGATACTCTTACATACCCCCGCGATGGGAACTGGAGGAAGGAATCGCAGTCGTGTGGCACGATGGACAGCGGGTGGCATACGTGAGTTTATCATATTCCACTGAATCGCTCGAGGCTAAATATTGAATAGGGTTGGTCTTAATGTGACCTCCCTCAAATGGACTGGACCATACCCCCACGAGCCAGACGCTATACCAAAGATACCTCCCCAGCTCGAGTACACAGAAGTGGTGAAGAGAACGGAGGATATTGGCTTCTCTGAAAGTACTTTTCACAGTGCAGAAAGTGGCAAAAGTACTAGTAGCAGGGATGATTCGCACTCGGACCAAGACCAGTCATCGATGGCGTGTGATGATAGGAACAGTCTTGTTGAAGAAGCGACACAAGATATTGTTGAAAGACAGAAACTGCAAATGATGATGACGGTGAGTGCTGTACGGTTGGCCCAAGAAATACAATAAAACCATTGCGGGAAGGGGTCCAAAATGCGAGTAAAAAATTGTATACGACGTCTGACAACATTAGACACAGGGAACAGCTTCTCCTTCAGGCAACGATCTCGTTCCAACACAACCTATCAACTCTGATGCAACAGCTTGCAATAGTTTTCCGACTCAACAAAAAAACATTGGAGGATTTTCTCTATCTCCAGAGAAGATCATCGAAATTAGGGAATTTCGTGCATCACATAATCTACACATATCTACTGACTCGAACAGCCAGGATGTGGGACTTATCAGATGCCAGTGTGGCTGGGAAGGTGAAGAAGCGGATATGGTAAGTAAACATTTGATGCCTTAGATGATACTACATCCGCTGAGATAAACGTAGGTTCAGTGTGACTTCTGCTTCACACGTCAGCACTTGGTATGCTATGGATTTGACGGTACAACCCTGAGGGTTCCTGATATCCACGCTTGTTATCAGTGCTTACTTGAACCGAACGAATCCCAAGTTCTCCGTGAGATGAATAGCCTTGCTCTCTTGAGAAGAGCTGTAAGGATCATCTTAAATGAGGGGTTCCCTAATAAAACATCGATATTTACACAGAAGCTTCGTAAGCAAAGCAACGAAATTGGCTTGATACGGGCCTGACAAAATGCAGATTGCAATGGCCAAACAGTTCTCCAAATAACGGACCTTTTGAGAAAACAAAGGTTCTTGCAACCCACCCCCGGATATAAAGCCAAAGGGTTCTTGCGAAAGGGACTGCCGAAATTCAGCATTCCTCCCTCTGAAGATGTCCGCCAGAGGCTATGTAGGGAGATTCTAGACCCAATGGTAAAAGTCAGACATCATGTGAGTACTTCTATTGAGGTTTAGTACCATTTAGAGCTGACATGGTTGCAGTATGTATTCCGAGACTCATATGAGAGTAAAACGCAACAAGCAGCGGCCGACAAAGCAACCAGCTGTATTGATCAGATTTATGCTGACAATACAAGAGCTCCATTCAATGCAAATAGAGAATCGGACAGAGGGCTAAGAGTTAATGAAGACGGGGTTGTCGGTGTATTGAACACAAGACAAACTCGCAAGAGAAAGTCGCCACCAGAAATTTACGAGAGCGAATCTCGCGAGACCGATTCTAAAGGGAATGATCAGGCTACACAGGAACAACCAGTGGCTAGTCTTCTGAGCAAGGATGTTGAAGGGAACAGACGCTTGCCTGAGAGCAGTACTGAACTTAAGATGAGTACGCCCAAACATATGTCACCCCGTCAGACGCTACAGGGAGAACTTCGACGCAGCAGTAGGAAAAGGCCCAAGGCCAGTAACTATGCAAAGCCTATTGACGTGGGAGCCGAAACCAGTGGGCATGAGAGTCCCTGAGAAAAAGGTTACCGGCTTTCAGATATGTCTGAACATGTGTTCCACTCATTCGACTTGATGTATATGAATTAATGCACACGCCGGAGCATCGGGGATTTGGGAAGGATATGTCTATGAGTATTACTTACATGCCGATGTCTTTCTGCTGTATATCGGTCAAGTGCTAGCTGGTACCAGTATGGAAGGGCAGCCTCCTTCTTTTTCCTTTCTTTCTTTGTCCTCAAGAAATCGTTTTCTTTTCAAGGATTACACCTTCCTCGGTCATCCCATTACGCCATATCCATGTTCCTTGTATCTTTACCAAGATGTATATCTAACTCCGTGAATATGATTATGAGTGGACAAGAGTCTGTCCCTGTCGTGGGATCACATTTATGTAGTAATAGAACCAATAGTATATTTAGCGATAGATCTCGATACGTTGATTGAGGAAGGCGTTGAGCCGTTGTTGTCACAATACTCTACAGGACCAAAAGTGTTTCAGCTGTCTCCAGTGTTTGCAACGGTGAGTCTCACTGTAGGTACACAAAGCGGCTTTGGACAACCCGGTTGAGCATGATTTATATAATATATTTCTCCAAAAGATAGACATTTTCTGGGTAACGTCCCCGCTAGCTTGTTTATGATAGATTGTAATAGAAAGATATGATGGGAAACACACGATATCTTCTAGGCTCTATGGAGAAAAAAGTAGGTAGATCCTTGTTGGACAGCATCTATAAGGGGGATGCATTGTTTAGGATTCTTGACTATATGTAAAGAGCTGGAGCCAGTTTGACCTCGGGGGCTAATTGACCCCGTTGTCCTTATGGGCCCTGTTGGCCCCATTGGCCCTCGATGACCTACAACACGTTGCTTTCCTCCCTTTCCCTCTTTCTTTCCTTCTTCAACTATTCCATTTTCTACATAGCCTATTATACAGGTTAGACGGGTTCAGCCCCTGACACTATATTCTAAACAAAGATCAGTTGTCCCTGATAGAGCTGGAGAATGGAGTTATTAATGTCGCAAGATGTTATTTATATCAGGGTCAAAGCAAATAGCAAAGTAGGGGATATTCCATACTAACAAGTATTCGCAGAGGTCTTGACTTAGCTAGAGTTAAAATATATAGACCGTGTGTCTTGCCGTATGACTGACTGAAAATGAAAGTGTCATGAGAAAAGGATGTTTAAAAATGTTGAAATCATCAGTCTGTTAGTTACGGAATGTGATTTCCTGAATGGAGGATCGAAGAAGATAACTGTGGTTTCTCTTTCGTACGTGGGATAGTTTTGGAAGGTGTGAGAGGATATGTAAAAAATTAGTAGATAGGCCTAAATACTCCGTATAGTATGTAGAGATTAAGGGGAGGTGTAATAAAAAAAAGTCTGGTGATTCATCACCTCAATCGATCTTAAGGATTGAAATGTCCTGAAAGCAGGCTCCTGTATTTGACGCCTGCAATGCTCTTGGGCAAGTTGGTCATTTCTTTCTTACTTTAGCTATTGATTATCTAAAAAAGTGAAACTAAAGGACAATCCTTTGTGAGCTTTCTGTGAGTAGATCGAGGTACCAGACTAAGTGGACAAAAATTCTTGTGGTTGCTGGAGATTGCTCTGTTAAAGGGCCAATATTTCAGATCACCAGGTTAATTTAGAACAACCCCTCTTTTCTGAACCTTTGCTTTTCATATCTTTTCCTGATCACTGATACTATATTAGCAGGACAATGAACTTTAAATGAATATGATATACTATCACATCGTAACTCCTGTGTCTATTCTCAGCGTTTAATATGTAGCCAACGGTCTCACATTCATTCAAGGACTCAGGTATCAATTGAAGCACTACGTAAGGCCGGAAAGTAGTGGAAGATCTACCTAAGCGGCAGACAACGGAGCGGCATGTTGTAGGGAGCTTCCATAGTGAGATATGTCCAGCTTCTTCGCACGAGAAACCGGATTCCTTCCGAAGAGGTTGTTGATCCAGCGAGAATCGCAGAGTTAATTTACGAGGGGGGGAAGAGGCATAGTTGGCAGAAAAGGTAACCCAAAATATGGTTCACCGATAATAGACCATTGTTGTTCAAGGACCAAGGGATGCTGAGTACTCGATACGAAGTACTCCATAGGTGGGAACTGATTAAGCTCTGCAAAGTGTATCAGAGTGCTCTCTTTTATGCCGCTTGACGGGTACAAAAGCAACGGGACAAGCCGATTCAGTGATTTATTTCATGGTATGTGGACTGCCTGGGGTAGATAGTTATTTTGAGATTTGGAGTAAATGGATCGAAGCTTGTCGATCACCTCATCTCAAAAAGGGGTACGATTGAGGCTACCAAAGCCCTGGTGCCCATGCATCTGCGCTTTGCATAGAAAACTGAATCAGAATCGACTTATGCTAATAGCTATTCCATAGTAAATGGGTAGATGGCACGTATCCCGTACTTGTGTAGTATATCATCTCTCACGCGACCGACAGTCTGAACTGCCGAACTTGGTAGGTGAAGTTCCCTTTACTCCGCTCATAATTTGGACTAGGCGCTTGATATGAAACACTAGGTAATTTGTCATGTCCAGGTCCATCCCCTATTTTGGTCCTGGGGGAACGTCCCGCACCCTGTAACCGGCTCCAACTGTGGTCGGTAAACAGACTGAGCAAATCGGACAGCAAGTGTTGGGGGCGCTTGGCAAGTGATCTGCGGACAAGATCGATCCACGTTAGCAAGAACTAGCATCCGAGGCATCATTTAATTCTCCCAGACAAAGTATACATAGAGATGCTAGTATGTAGTATAGAGTATGCATTACCGGGTTTGGAGTCGTCAAGACTGTCCATCATGTGATATACCTCGACTCCGCAGATGAAGTCTAACCCACCTTTGACGTCGTGCACCAAAAGAGAAGATCTAGAGTATCTACTGTACTCCCTAGGTACATTCTGATCTTCAAAGATCTGAAATTGAAACACAAAACTATTTCACGGAAAGACCCTCAATGACTATGTTGACTATCGACGGCGATCACGCAAGTGCAGTAAGTTTGCCCTGCGGAGTACAATGGATGAAGAATGATCATGGAAGAGTATCTAGATCATGACTATTGGTTTAAATGTTGTTAGCGCCATGTAGCCCCTCCGCTCACCAGCATCAGTGGGGGACAGAAAGCTGGGACATACTCATTGCCTTCCAAATAAAGTACAGGTGGATAGTCTCCTGCACTGTCTGTTCTGTGACTCCACTCCCTAGAGAGATGGGTAAGCGGGATGATGATCAGCATCAGTTGGACTTCTCATTGGGACGAAGCTCAAGGGACGGCTGGACGGTCGGGATTTCTGCGCGAAACCCCTCGATCGAGTGAGTGTGTAATGCTCACATAAGTATCTCGGAGTACGGGGTAGAAGCTGAGGAGAAAGGTTGTGCCCCTTAAAATTAGATATCTAGATATTTAGAAAATGTTCCGTCAGAGTAAGATTTTAGGGAGCTGTCAACAGGATCCGAACAGGTACAAACTGGCGTGGGACAAAGTCGGAAAGGATGGGTACTATTCATCTGGCGCCGTAAGGGGGAGATACTACTCCGTATATGGATAGATAGATCCTCCGAGTAGATAGATAGATGGGTATGGACTTCGGAAGGAAGAATTATTGACAGGCCAAAGGAATTGTTGGATTCCTCGCGTGGGTCGCCATCCTCCGACACGTGGTTTGGGCCTGTGCAGGATCCTGATCCTGAATGATGATGATGGTTATTATTAGTAGTGGACCACGGAGTACTAATTGATGGTCCACTGCCTAGAAATTCTGCTGGACACAAGTGAAATGGAAGTGATGGGAGAAAGATACGCGACTATTGTCTAGTTGTCCTCTGGGCTATTGACCGATTGCTTCAATTCCCTTGTCCGATAATATCTGAGACTGTGTGGGAAGAGCTTAGTCACATTCCAATCACCGCCACTGTAGACGTTCTTCCTCTTTTTTGTACGGAGTATTAATCTTCTCATTATGGTTGCCTCTTCATTTCCATCTGTAATAAATTAATCACCGAGTAATAAAACTGTAAAATATACAAATCTCCCCCCTGAGATGAGATGACGAGGCCAAACCAGCCGCCGCCAATCACCACCCAGAACGTCCTTCTGGGCGCCTAAGCCCACTCGACTTTCCAAGGTTGCTAGGGACCACTCTATGATCAAAGGAACCATGGTTGAGTGCCTGTCGATGATTACTATTGTTGTCCGAGCTGCAATGGCACTACTGCGTTGCTATGCTTTTGACACGAAATCTTAACTTGATCTGTTTGGCTGTGTCAGGATCCTCGACGCAATCTCCTCTGCCACCTGTCGACTGCTCATCCTCGACCTCCCTTCTCCACACCCGCGGAAACTACGGTATAAGTACGCTCTCGGTGCGGATCGCTCTTGTGAGTTCTGGGGAAGATCGTTTTCCTACACTTGGACTAATATCATCCTGTGCTCTAGATTGTTCTCCCCCCAGTCTGCAGCCGGTTCGATGTAATTATCCCTAATAGCACCAGACAAGTATTTAGGCTCGCACGGACGGATCCTTAGATTCCGATCTGTTCCTCGACTACTGTCCTAATATATCATTAAAGGAGCTCCGCTGACCAAAAATTCAAGTGCGTGCTCGACGATTCTTTCATAATTTCCCCTCGTCACCTCTCATCATCTGTACCTCCTCCACCTTCCCCTCCCCCCGACGTCGACTCCTAGGAGACCTCAATTTTCGTCTCCCTGATTATCCTCCCTGCATATTCACGATTGGTTGAGAATTACAAAGTTGGTCGTGGCTGATCCTGTAACCCCCAGGGTATTGTTCACTGCTCTAGTGTGGAGGCATGCTCATTTCCTTTGTCCTAGGATCAAGAATAGTCGAAAAAACGGAGCCCTCCCTCCGAAATTGTCGAAATACGTTGCCTTGTGTCCTTGGATGCTCTGTCATTCGAAATACGCGGCCGACCCTGTTCTATTCCTACAAAGAGGGCACCAACAATAGTTAAGGATTTTAGCCGAATGCGACTTTGATAATGCCTCAGCAGCCCTTGAACATACCTTTGAGGACATCCAGCGCCAATGCTGTGCAGGGTGGGTTACTTTCGGGAGAGAATAGTAGGGAGGAAGTGAGACTCGAAAGTACGTCGAAAGCTCAAAAAATCTTGGGCACCAGAGGCATTCCTTTTCACCAAGACAACCAAAAACGGGAAGATAAAAAGAGAGGGCATCGGCCCAGTTTTATGAAAACTTCGGAAACAAAATCAAAGAAAGTAGGCAATTTTGTTCCCTTCCCAGCATCGATTGCCGAAAATTCTCTATCACCTCAGCACCTGCGGGTCCGAGCATCCTCTCCTCTCTTGGGTCAAGAGTATCGGACGCAAGATCAATCACCGCCACCGGTGCCCAGAATTCCAAAGATCCATCACTCTGGCTCTGCCTCAACCCTATATTCCTATTTCACTTCTCGAGATTCTTCTGCAGATACGAACAAGGCCACTGGAAACGCTACGAAAGATCTCGATCCATCTACGGATGGAAGCAACGAATCACAACAAAATGCCGGGGGAAGCTCGGGGCTTAAACAACCTGCAGGGTTTATGAAAGAATCGAAACGGAAGATGCGTCCTCCTAGGATTGATCTTTCTTTGCTATTTCCTAAGCCACGAGAAAGTGCTGCCCCCCTTCTGTCACCCCAGCGAATGGTCAAATCTCCTTCAGCAATTTCATTGGCTTCGGAATATTCCGCCCCGCCCTCCAAGAAGACCGACAGCCATGCAACTGGGAAGCGACTCACGAAATTACCGCCTTCCTCGAGGCGTTCAGCTCGCAGACCAAGTGGCCTTCAATCAATCAGCGATGCTGGCGAGTCTTTGACACCCTATGACGCACATAATACGAATTGGACGGATCCCACTCTTGAAAGAGCAGTACCTACGAGTGAAATGGATTTGGCCTTGGAAAGGTATAGCGATGTACAGCAAGCGTCCCCATCCGCTGCACGGTCTCTACCGAACCGGTTACACTTGCGGACGAGAAACCGAGAAGAGCTGCCTGGTAGGAATGATTCACAACCGCCGAACAGTTCTTTACAGAAAGCTCCATCGATCAGCTCTTCAGGGGCCTGGAGCAAAGAAACATATCTTTCACCTAAGAACTGTTCGCGTCCCAGGGACAATCGTGTGTCAAATTCACCGGACGCTCGACGTATCCAATTTCAAGGGAAACCACCCACCCCAGAGGACTATTCAATGTCGAGGAAGAGTAGTAAAAGCACGTTGACAAACTCTGACCTCAACAATCTCAGCGTCCTTTGTCTTTCCTCGTCGGAGGATGAGAACGAGGAAGATGAGGAACGTGAGCCTACTAAAGGCAAACCTGAACTGGACAAGGGTGTGAGAGATAGCATAGCCACGTACGACGACTTCGAACCAGAAATCTGCACGGCATCTGCGGCGCAAGCTACTAGGGGCTCCGTGAGACAGGTGGACCGTTCGATTTCGACCAGCAGTCGGGGGTCTCGTCCTGTTCAGCGCCAGCAATCACTTCTTCGGAACCCATCAATGTCATCAGCAGGGCGCTCATCCGTGGAAACTCGCAAAAGCCAATCCCGACGTTCGGGTGGGATTCCAACTATTTCGGAACCTGAATTCATTCACGGCGACCCCATTTTTAGTCAGCTAGGGAATTCTGCTCTCTATCAGAACAGGAACTCTGGCCTGTCTCAAAAAGAAATGAATAGGCGAAGCCGAGTTATAGCTGTGACTAGGCAGGAAGAGAGCTTTCTAGAAGCAATGAGAGAACGGGAAGGCAAAATCACCCCCAGTCTCTTCCAAGAATCCCGCTACAACGCACAAGAACCCGACCGGAATTCGATGCTTTCTGTAGCGCCATCGCGGGACTCATTCTACGGTTCTGGCATGTCCTTTCTACGACTAAGCCCAGGCTTCCCGCCTAACCGAGCTCGAATAGACCAAGGTGCTGTTTCTGATACGGAGCAGAAAACCATCAACTCGAGTGCATCTCCTCGAGCTAGCCTGGTATATTCGGAGAGTCTTTCGTCACCCGCGACCAGTGCGGCGTCTCCAATGACACCGACCCTTCCCATTCATCGATTCTCGCCGCTTCCATCGCAAAAGCCGACTCCACGTCGCCCTCCCCCCACTATCCCAGACGCTCAAAAGCGGCATTCGCGGCGTCGCACTGATAGTAGCGAGGCCATTGTTTTGGACGACACTGAAGAACTCAAAGAAAAAAATGAGTTTCCTCTTTGGGCCGTGGGGTGGAATAGTGAAGGTGCTAGTTTGACGGCAGTGCATTGAGAGAATGGCTGCATGTCATGACCATTCATACATCTTTATATTTAACCTCGGATGGCTTTGAGCCTCACTATTATTTCCCTTTTCTTTCCCCCTCTCGGACATCACGCAGTATAGGCGGATGCGTATTTCTTTCTTTTAGCGCTCATATCCACTACACAGTGTCTGGCCTTCTAGCCATGTCTCCTATATAGTACTGTATTTACTCTTATTATTGGTCCCAGCAAAGATGCATATGAGGCGGACAATTTGGATAGTATTTTAATTCAATATGATATCTCTTACCCCATAGCGTCTCTATTCGCCGGGGAAGTGTATAATGAATATGCTGCCTTAGAAATGACGGTGCCTAATTGATGCGGGACTGAGCGCGTATTTTTTTTTTTTTTTTTTTTTTTTTTTGGGGGGGGGGGGGGGTTACCTACAACCACCTTACATGAATATTTTATGTATATGTAGGCTGCCCCTCGTTGGGCTGCCGGGGGCTTGCCAAGCAGCAGCAACCGAAGTATGCTTGCCCAAGAGGCATCGAATAAAGGACACGGACTCCTGACGTCAGTTTGCTTCATGGAAATGGATCAAGAAAGAGATCTTTTTTGGATGGCTGGGACACTCCCGTGATCCATAGATCCACACCGCCCCTCGCCAGTCAATCATCGACAATTCGTACTTAGTCTGAGTCTATACCCCGGACGCCTATTCCATTCAGTCCCTAGCACACACTCCCGCCGGTTGCCACTCTCGATATTCTTCAAGCACCTTGTCAGCCCTCAGACTCCTGATTTTCATCTATTCCTTGGAGAATTGGTCTCCCAAGTCGCCCTGCCCTTCTTCTCCACGCTCGACCTCCAGTGGGCCTGATTTCGTTTGGATTTCCCCTCAGAATTGGCACACGCACTTATCGAATGCAACATCCTCGGCAAATCACAGAAACCAGTCCCTTGTCAGCTCACGGCCCAGTGTGCCCATTCTGAGATTCTATAAGCTGGTTGATCGCCTAGTTGGTTTCTCGTGACAGAGAAAAGGGCCTCGTTCGTCTTCTAGCAGGAAATCGCCACCATCCACCATGGGGGGAAACACAAAACAGCCGTCACCGGGACTGGGGACTTGCGTGAAACAATTCTCGTGGATCCTGGTGAGAGACCCTTGGTCCTGCGACACAGTACAATAGATCCAGGGCTCTCTGCTAAATATTGATCTGCTTGCTACAGTTGACAGCGCAATATACGGCATTTGTGCTGGTATGTGGAGTGCATCTTGCTAAATGGCGACTATCTTCACTGACACTGGCTCTTGATTTAGCTGTTGCATTATTCTAGGGTGATGCCACCCTCCAACGGAAAGCTGTACATCGCATCCACGGCCGTCTTCTTTAACGAGGTTATCAAACTTGCGATATCCTTGACCATAGCCCTATACGAGGTGTCAAAAACCGCCCCTCCAACGGTTCCTGCGACATCTCTTTTCTTTGCCCTTACCGCCGCCGTTTTCTCGGGCGACAGCTGGAAGCTGGCAATCCCCGCCGGCCTCTATACCATTGCTAATACGTTACAATATATTGCTCTTTCGAACCTACCGGCGGCAACTTTCCAGGTGACATACCAAATGAAACTTGTCGTGACAACTGTATTTAGCCTCATATTGTTTAGGAAGACCGTTCCCCTACGTAAATGGGGCCTACTGCTGCTGCTTTTGGTAGGTGTCTGTCTCGTTCAGATGCCCGATGGCAGCTCCGACCAGGAGTCACTCCAAGATCAGACGACGCACCCTGCCTTTCCGCGATCCCTGGAGGAATGGAAAGCGGTCAAGCTGGAGCGTCCAAACTTGCATAAGCGTTCTGCGACGTACGAGGGTATTCAGGAAGACATAATGACTGCATTTCCGCGAATGAATGGAACCATCGGTCTCCTAGCTACCATTGGTTCCTGTATGGCTTCCGGGCTGGCCAGTGTTTACTTGGAAAAAGTGCTGAAGGACAGTGCAAAATCAACATCACTTTGGGTTCGCAATGTTCAATTGGCCGTCTATTCTGTCTTCCCAGCACTTTTTATTGGTGTCATATTTTTGGATGGCGAAAAGATCGCCGCGAACGGGTTTTTTGAGGGGTATAACTGGGCTGTATGGTCCACCGTTGCTGTCCAGGCGGTCGGAGGCATTGCGGCGTCGTTCTATATTGGATCCGCTTACCGGGATGCGAAGAATGTGGCCACAGCCACGAGCATAACGCTCAGCACCTTGGGGAGCATCGGGCTGTTTGAATTCGAGCCCACTGCTAACGTGAGTCGTGCTGGTCGTTCCAATCGGTTTGATATTCTCATTCTTGCGTGAAGTACTGACAATGTCACGCATGTAGTTTCTCCTTGGGACCTTTGCAGTGCTCGTGGCTACGTATCTTTATGAGGATTCGAGCGTTGGGCTTGGCCAAGGCAAACGCCAAGGGCCTCGCCCACCACCAATTCGAATTGACCGATACGAGAAATGCTCCAACAGTGACGGGGTCTCGCCTGCGTCGGCATCACCTCCAAATGAAATTTCTATCAAACTCCCTGGGACGCCCTTCCTGTCCGATGCCGGTATATCAACTTCCCGGCCTACGTCGCCAGGCCATCCGAGAGCTAACTCCGCTCGTAATACGAGCGGTGGCTATTTCGACAAGCATTAACGAGATCCGAGATTATGTTGATTTGACACGACCTCATTTACTGTGATCAATCGTCTCGTACGGTGCACTGTATAATGGCTCACGGAAGTAAATACGTATGAATAGAAGCGAAGTCCTATGTTCTTTTTCATTTATATGCAGCTACTCTTGTATTTTATCATTCGATTTTATTCCGCATTTTGACCGATAGCATCTTGACAGGCGGGTTTGCTTAGAACATGTTGAAGGCTTCAATCTACTCTAGCACCACCATACCATTGCTTAAACACACATATGTGTTTAAGATCGACTAAGTTAGGGCGTTGAAGCAACTCGAGGGATCTATCGACCAGGAGATTGACTGGCTTGCGAACTCTTTTATAGTAGTATCTTTATTTCGTATTTGAAGATATCCACGTGCTCACTCCAGCAGGTGATCTGACCGCTTTCCAAACGGCTCAAGAGTCCTCGGCTTGGTGATACACTTCATCGAAGTTTATAAGAGATAATTGATTTCTCTCCGTCATTGAGCTCTTTAATCACCATGCTGAGGAAAGGCCATCAGCACTTGCCCATATCTGGCTATCATCCCTCCACAAGACAAGGAACTGACGCTCTGTCCCCACTCTCGCAATTTAACGCGAAAAATATCATTAACCAAAGACTTATTGAAGGGCCTCAAAGCTCGCCCTTAGCGAGTGCACCCCGTAGAATAGAACACGAGGCTTACCTTCCTACGTTAAGGTCCCCTCCCGCTGATGATTTGCAATATGATGCGTTCGGTGAGTACAAGTCAGCTGTGGGTGATACCTGGACTATAGCTAATGCCAGTGGGTTTAGACCTAGAATTACTTGCCCAGTCAGAGGAACCAGTGAACAACCAACAATCTACACTGTACAGTGCCGAAAACCACACCTTATTTTATGATAGACTGCGAGCCAATGGCCCTGCGCAAGTCTCTCGTTTCTTTCGTGGTAGGTCCAGTTAGCTATGCAATTCTGTGTTTGTGATTGAGACACTGATTAAACAGCAGTAGACTCGCATGCCACACCTCACAGAATCTTGGATTCCAACTCATCCGATCCTGGTGTACGATCACCTTCTAGCCCATTGGCTAGATTCCAGCCTGGGGGAACAGTGTCGTTGCAATGGCAGAAGAACAAGGCCAGGAGAGACTCTCAAACATACGGCATGGAATCCCACAGGCCTGAAGAGTCATCATCGAGATCCAGTTATGAAGAAACGGGATACTCTTCCCCGAATAAGTCGACCCCTTTTCAGAATATTCCTATGTCGGCTCGAGGCGTTGTTCTCGTGTCACTCCGTGAACTCCCTGACAATTATCGTTCAGTGTTTCACTTCCCTGTTTTCAACGCCGTCCAGTCAAAATGTTTTCAGCCTGTCTACAAAACAGACGACAACATTGTGCTTGCGGCGCCTACTGGAAGCGGTAAAACAGTAGTTATGGAATTGGCGATCTGCCGCTTGCTCAACAATCTGCAAAACGAGCGGTTCAAGGTCGTTTACCAAGCTCCTACCAAATCTCTTTGCTCGGAGCGATTTCGCGATTGGAATAGAAAGTTCCGTGCTTTGGGCCTTCAGTGCGCGGAGCTAACCGGCGATACAGATTATACACAGATGAGAAGTGTGCAGAATAGCCAGATAATCATCACCACGCCAGAAAAGTGGGATAGCATGACTCGAAAATGGAAAGACCACACCCGGCTGATGCAAATGGTTAAGCTGTTTCTTATCGACGAGGTCCATATTCTGAAGGAAGCTCGCGGGGCAACACTGGAAGCTGTTGTGTCTCGGATGAAAGCGATTGGGTCGAATGTCCGCTTTGTTGCTCTGAGTGCTACAATTCCAAATTCAGAGGATATCGCCACTTGGCTGGGCAAGAATACAACGAATCAGCATGTACCTGCGCATAGAGAACACTTTGGAGAGGAGTTTCGTCCTGTAAAACTGCAGAAATTTGTATACGGCTATCAATCGCATGGCAACGATTTTGCGTTCGACAAGATGTGCAGCTCAAAGTATGGCTAGAATGTCTTTACTCATTTTAGATGCTAACAGTACACTTTTCAGACTCCCTGATGTCATCGCTACGCATTCATGTAAGAAGCCAGTTATGATATTTTGCTGCACAAGAAATTCGTCTGTTTCAACTGCAAAGGAGCTTGTTCGATTATGGTCAATGTCCAATCCACCGGCGAGGCTGTGGAAAGGACCAAACAAACATATGGAGGTCCATAATATAGATCTAAAAGGCATGCAAATATCGTCTCCCTAGGTATAACAGGGCGTTTCTAACGTTATTTATTAACGAGGTAAAGCTACTATCATCGCAGGAGTCGCGTTCCACCATGCAGGTCTTGACCCCAATGACCGACACACTGTTGAAACTGGATTTTTGCAAGGGCAAATCAGCATAATATGCTGCACTTCCACGCTTGCAATTGGTGTGAACCTTCCATGCCATCTTGTCATAATAAAAAACACAGTAGGATGGCAAGACGGCGGCTGCAGAGAATACTCCGACCTCGAAATCATACAGATGCTTGGCCGAGCTGGTCGACCCCAATTCGATGACACCTCCACTGCTGTCATTTTGACACGGAAAGAACGCGTAGGTTATTATGAAAAACTAGTTTCTGGGACTGAGAGCCTTGAAAGCTGCTTGCATCTGAACCTTATCGACCATTTGAACGCTGAGATAGGGTTAGGTAATGTCACAGATATTGAATCTGCTATCAGATGGCTTGCTAGCACATTCCTATTTGTGAGACTAAGGAGAAACCCGACGTACTACCACCTCAAAGAGGGAGCCAATAAGAATGATGAAGATGAAATGCTTCGACAAATTTGTGAGAAAGACATTAGGTCTCTGCGGGAGTGTGGCTTGATTGCCACAGAACAACTCAGATCTACGCAGTTTGGTGATGCAATGGCTAGATATTATGTGCGGTTTGAAACAATGAAGACGTTCCTAACATTGAAAAAACAGGCTTCCACCTCTGAAGTTGTAAGTGGAAAAAATGAAAAAAGGGAATTTGAGGGAGCTAATTATATATAGCTTTCCGTTGTTGCGCAAGCAGAGGAGTTTCGTGAAATTCGTCTCAAGGCAGGCGAGAAATCGCTGTACAGAGAAATCAATCGCGCGGGTGGCATATGGTTCCCAATCAAGGTGGACCTAGCTCTTCCTGCCCATAAAATTTCACTCCTCATTCAATCTGAATTGGGTGCTGTGGACTTTCCGGACAGCGAACAATTCCAAAAGCATAAATTTTCTTTTCAGCAAGACAAAAGCTTCGTATTCTCTCACATAAATCGACTCATCCGTTGTATTATAGATTGTCAAATTACCCTTGCGGACTCCGTCGCTGTTAAGAATGCTCTAGACCTTGCAAGAAGCTTTGGAGCGAAGGTTTGGGATGGTTCTCCGCTTCAGATAAAGCAGATCGACCAGGTCGGTGTCGTTACTGTTAGAAAACTAACGGCTGCAGGAATTACCAGCCTCGAGGCCTTGGAACAGACAGAACCTCATCGGATTGATATGATCCTGAGCAAGAATCCTCCCTTTGGGATGAAACTACTTGGTCGCCTTGCAGACTTTCCGAAGCTTCGGGTATCTGTCAAGAAAACAGGGAGGGTACGCTGATCAACCTATCCTTGAGATTCCTCTAACGTCTTTATAGGATATTAACCCTGGAGCTCCGGTAAAAGTCCGATTCAAAGCCGATGTTGCGTTTATGAATGAGAAGTGTCCGATTTCTTTCCAACGACGCCCAGTATACGTTTGCTTCTTAGCGGAGACCTCAGACGGACGTTTGATTGATTTCCGGCGTATCAGGTGCGTCAGCAATCATTTGTATATAGAAAAACCGAGACTTACAAGTTTCAGTGCGAGCAAGCTTCAGAGTAACCACGAGATAACATTGACCGCTGAAATCAAAGGTCCAGATCAGCTAATAAGATGTCATGTAATGTGTGACGACATTGGTATGAGCCGCGTCTCTTGACAGTGCCCAAGGCTACTAGTATTATTGCTAATAATGTGAAGCTGGAACTTTGAGGTCTGCAGAAATACAAGCAGATCTTCCTCCTTCCCTGTTTCCAGGCCGTTCAAGTAGCGGCAAAACAGTGGTCTGCCAGAACCAACCGACTCAGATGAATATATCACGCCAACGCAGCAATAATTCTTCCCAGTCTAGAATGGATATTTCTCGAAAAGCAGATACTTTTGATTATGATGACTTCATATTCGATGACCTTTTAGAAATGGGTACGTGTTTTCCTACTCATACCTCGATCGTGTATTCTAAGCCAATATGTAGACATACTGACGAATACCCCGCCACCTGACATTGAAGTACCAAAAGCACATCCAAACGAAAAACCCACTGGAGATATCTCGGGACACGATGAGTCCGAGCCAACCCGTTTAGACAACGGTAAATGGGCATGCAACCATAGATGCAAAGACAAGAAATTGTAATGAAGTAGGATTTGACCGCAGCGAAACAACAGCACTAATGATCTTATAGGTGTAAACACTTCTGCTGCCGAGACGGACTAGACAAACCTCCGAAAGCGAGCAAGAAACAATCTGGTGCTGTGAGCCAGAAAACAGATAAGTTCAGCCAGATGACACTTTCTGCCAGCGTTGCGAAGAAAAAGGCACCAATGACTTCTAGTCATGGCCAGCAACATACTACAAATGGGTCTGAATCTTTGACCACAGAGCAGGAGCAATGCCCATCTCTTATTACGTTTGACCCGAGTTCTGTCAGCTCAGATTTCGGTCCCGGTAATGATACGAGCAATCCTAGTGTTCTCAATGGTGATTATTCAAGCGATTATGGAGATGATAGTCTGGATGATTTGCCCTCACCGTCCGCGTTGCTACTTGGGATGGTTGTCCGAACTACAAGTCCAGATAATGGCAAGAGCATAAGGGTGTCCAATGCAGAAGAGGACATGTTTATAGGAGATGATTGGCTTTTCACTGATGAGCCTCTCCACCTGACCCAGGCTGCTCCATTGGCTAAATCCCCACAACGAAGCAGGGGCGATGGGCAACGCTCAGTAGGTGGTGACAAAATAGAAGGGTCAACCAAAGAAGCATTGCAAAAAGATGCCCTTGAACCACGAAACAATATAAGAGACAAAAATGCTCAAGAGCATAGTGATACAGCCGTCTTGGCTAGAGCTCTGAGTCTGGATGACTCAGGTGGAACGAAGAGAAAGCTTGCAGCGACAGATCCAAACCAGCAAAGCAAGGACAGAGAAGGGAGACCAAAAAGAAACAAGACAGAGACATCAACCCACAATAGCTCTCCACACCACCAAGAAGATGATGACAATGCTACTGAGCAGTCAAATGGGGGACATCCAGATCGCCAATATATGGACATATCAGGTCCATCTGCAATGCCAGCAGACTGGGAAGGCATTGACCCTACACTCCTGAATGAGTTCAAAGACATTATTGATTTCTTTTAAGGGTTGAATTATCTCAGACAGATTGATGAATGCCTGCTTGAAGGGCCAATGGTAAAATGGATGAAACATCAATTCTTTGTTGATAGATGTACTCTTGTTCTTGCACTTTCTCTCACTAACTTATTGATAATAGAAAGAGTCGATGATGGAACCGGGACTTTACTCATAAAACACTATGATAATGCATATTTAGCATACTTTATAAATCGGTGATATGTTAGAGCGTGAATGCAAGAGGCTTACCAATCGGAGGACAAAGCGTATGTTCAGTTAGGGTTGTTCCTAAGAATCCATAACAAGACAAAAGACTTAGTGAATCCAAAGCGCCTGTTCAAGAGCTCGCTTAAGCCATAAAATACTGCCTGTCTGGAAACAGAAGATGTATGATCACGCTTCCTTTCAGCACCTTTCTCTCTTCTCCCATCTACGCGTCCACTGGTACCGCTGTCATAGTTGCATGGCTATTTAAAGAACTCAAGAAGACAGTATGTATAAGAACCAGCGTTTCTCTATATTAGAACCCTTTTTCACCATTCTAGCGCTAATAAAGACATCTTACTCCAGGTGCTGCGACCACAGTAACATACCTTTTGCTCTTTGTTCCCATTTTTCTTTGATCAACTGATACGTCTATATCTTGTCACCTGAAGTAAGTATACTGTCTGTACAATACTGCATCGCCTGGCTATGTAAATATCTGAGAGGAGTTGTGTCTTCTGTGGTTCCTACGGCCACTCGTTGTTGATCAACACGGTCGGCCTGTTCCTTTGTAAACAGTCTTTGCACACCCTTCCTGAAACATGTGATCAATACTCATTGTCTTGGGTACTAACGAGTGATTATCCAGAGGATAGGCAATAATTTATCACTCCTCAAAATGGGGAAATTGAATTACTCAGCGGTAAGTCCTGGTTTCTTGTCTGTAGTCACTCAGCCCATGTTGATTATGATCGTTCACTATAGAGAAGGATCACCGGTGTTAAAGCGGCACAGGTGGTATCCAAAGACCTGGTATGTACTCCTGTGTTGTTGATGTGCTCCTAGACATTATGCTAATGGTTTCTGCAGAGAAAACGGATCCCTCCAGGTATCCACTCCAAAGCTGCCGCCAGAGACCCGACTTTGGAGATCGATGTCTCTGGCAAGGAACTGGCCAATGAAGGCCTTGCCCAGTTTATTGATGACCTGATTGAATGTTCCAAGTACCGTGATGCAGATCATACTGAGGGTCTGGCCAAAGTGACTGAGATTCATCTTTCGGGGAACAAGCTCACCGCGCAGTCCCTGGTCAAGCTGGGCGATGTGGTTGCTCTCAACAGTGGTGAACTTCGGGAGTTCGACCTTTCCAATAATGATATCCAGATCAATACTCCCGAGGAGAAAGAAAGTTGGTACAAGTTCCTGAACTCCTTCTCAAACTGCTACATGTTGAAGAAGCTTGACCTCGGAAGCAATCCGCTTGGTCCTGCAGGGATGGAAATCCTTGCTCGTGTTTACATCAAAAGTGACCTGGATTTCCTTGAGGACGATGCCGATATCATTATTGGGCCTAAGAGCGATGAAGAAGAAGTTCTTGCCGATGGCATCGAGGCGCTGAAGATCAAGGCGGGCAAGGATCATGATGGTCAGAAGTCTGGCTGCTGTAAAAAGTCTCCGCACAAGGGAAAGTTTTTGAAACAAAGTAGTATGTCTTTCCTTATCTTCATCAAAAGAACCACGTATGACTCTGACACATTGTGCTCTTCCAGGTCGCATCCACGTCGTCTCGGCCACCGCCAAAGCCAATACTCCAACTGAGCTGAAGCGCTTTGCGTGTACCAGAGGGCTCCGCTCCATCCCCTATCTGATCCTTTCAAATACTTCCATTACCAATGGCGGAGCCGTCCATCTCGCTAGCATGCTAGAGATACAGCGAACGCCCGAGCAACTTCTAGCATTCCTTCCCGCCGGTAAAATTTTGGCCTTGCCTGACACCGCCCAGTCTTGCAAGGGAATAATTTGGAAAGAGAATGGCAATCTGGTGCCGTATGCAAAGCGACTGCTCGAGGTTGCTGAGGTAGTACGTGACTATAAAGCCATCTCAAACTCAGACGAAGAAAGCCTAGACGGTGAAGAGGATCTGGACGGTACCAATGGGCAGAACAACGATCATCATCACAATAACCACAAGATGGACACCATCATGCAGTGGAAGATGCAGAACAAAACAGACATCGAGTTCACCCGACTTGCTAAGAGAGTTCGTATGGAAGCCTTGAAAACCGAAGGTATCCACAGCATGGACATTTGGATTACTGCTTTGCGTATGATCCTCGTGTCCCGGGCATTACTATTGGAAGACAAAGATCGCATGGGTGACACTCCATCAGAGGATGAGACCTTGCCTGCCGAAGTCGAGGAAGAGCCCTCTGAGGAGTCTGCTGAGGAGATGCTTGTTGAGGAGCCCGTCGACAATGATATCGCCGAGCCATTCTCTGACCCGGTCGAACCCGCGGAATTAAATATGCTTCATATGCCCTCCGGACCTTTTCACCCTGCAGCCGAGTCTTTCGAAGCTGACTTCCCTGCTTTACAGTCCGTCTCTAACGGTAAAAACGAGGTAGCACCGGAGACCAAGTGCAACTCTCCTTTGTTCCCCCCCGTTCAGGCTACACGCTCGGGTAAGGGTCACCCTAGGGCGACCGGTGGAACTCGATCCCCTTGCAAGAATATGTGGCGATATGGCCTTCCATTCGAGCTCTGGCGCCGAATCATCGCAGATGCAGTGGGGGCACATGATATTTTGGACTTGCAGCAGCAGGAACGGATCATGCGCTATGCTTCAGATTGGAACACCTTTAGTTATGAGATGACTATTACTGGCGCAGAGCATCATCAGCAGATCTGGAAGATCCTGGAGACCGTCAACTGCTTCACCTACAGTCCTCTGGAGTGACCATAGGGCATTAATGGCGTTTATTTTCCATCTGGTCTCAGTGAGAACATGATCTAGCTTCATATTTAACCCGTAAATCAGGAAGTTAACTTGAGAAACACACACACACACAAAAAAAAAGAAAGAAAGAAAGAAAGAAAGAAAAAGGAATGAGAGACGAATCACTACAGTAATTAGGATACAGCTTGACGGGGCGTTTGGGTACGGACTTGGAGACCATTCATGTTTTTGATCATGTATGTAGCAGGCTCGAAGTCTGAAGGATTGGGCCGGACCCAATTGCCCAGATAGCTGGTTAAGCAGCAATCCGATCCCATATTGCATCAATGAATGAATGAATGAATGAGGATGGATGGATTGATGGAACTATTGAGATGGGAATGACAAGTAGGCACGTGATCTGGGACATCCCCCGCGGGATTCCTTTGTCTAGAGTACAGAACTCAAGAGTAAGATATCATACCTTAACTAGTCTAGGGTCCATTCCTACGCTTTCATATCATCCTCAGACATTGATAGACCGTACGCTCTAGGTCAAACTGAGCATTATTCTCTCCGCCGTCGAAATGAATATGATGCGCACCAAACGTACTAACACGGCTCCGTTGGAAGACGCCTCCACGGCTCCAGCGACCTTCAACGACGGCCTGCCGCTACCAAAGCTGATCGCCTTTGATCTGGACTATACTCTGTGGCCTTTCTGGGTTGACACGCATGTCAGTGCCCCCGTCAAGTCGCGCGACAACAACTCCCGCTGTACAGACCGGTTCGGCCATTCCATCCATTCCCCTGTATTTCTCCCCAGTACCAAAATATTAATTTATAAATATAAAAACAGATGGAACGAATCTTTCGCCTTCTATCCCGCCGTATCTTCTATCATCTACGCGTGTAAAAGCCGCGCAATCCCCCTGGCATTGGCTTCCCGCACACATGCCCCGGATCTCGCTCGCGACATGCTCAAGGCCCTTCACATCATCCCCACGTTCTCGGATAATCTATCAACGAAGACCAAGTCCATCCGCGCGCTTGATTACTTCGATCATGTCCAGATCTTTCCCGGGAACAAGACCCAGCATTTTGCTAGGATCCATCAGACTAGCGGGGTGCAGTACGAGGAAATGCTCTTCTTCGATGACGAAGCACGGAACCGCAATGTCGAGACGGAGCTGGGAGTGACGTTTTGTATGATTAGGGATGGTATGACCCGGGATGAGGTAGATCGGGGAGTGTGGGCATGGCGGAAGAGGAATGGAATTAAACGGGAGAATGGGGAGAGGAATTGAATAGACGGGGCTCAGACGACGAGCGGTTTGGGTCTGAAGACGATATATAGCTTGCGTATGGTGAGAAGGGATTTGCTACTTTCTTGCTTTGATATGAAGGGACTATGAGACTATGATTTGACTTGCGATGGTTAGAGATACCCAGATAGGACGAGGGAATTAAATTAGACATGGATATGCCTGGGACAATACAAGTCCAATATCAATATCAACATCAATACTCTATAGATAGACACTCTTATGTGCGTTGGATGCCACCATCTCCAACCTCCACTGGCCCAAGCTTGCTCTCCGCCTAACATCAAACTCACCGTCAATACTCTTTCATTCATTCATCACCACTACCACCAGTCAATTATCTCACTCCATCCATCCATATCGCCTCACCTCCTAGAAAGCATACCATGGAATCTCCGCGAAAGTCACAAACACACCTAAAACCGCCTCCGCACCACCAACCACGCCGATCATCCACATCCACAACCACAACCACAACCACATCAACACCGGCAACACCGCGAGCCCCCGTCATGGCACACCCAACGGCAACGATCGCCGAAACTGCCATATTTCAAGGCACGCACGCGGTATCGATTGGCGCAGGGACCGTAATCCATCCGCGCACGCGCATCTACTCGTTCTCTGGACCGGTGATCATCGACGAGGCGTGCATTATTGGCGAAAAGAGCGTGATCGGGGTCGCAGCACCACCCAGTTCGAGCGGGGAGGGATCCTCAAATGGTGCAAAATTGGACTCGGTGGAGGGGATTCCCATCCGGTTTTCATCCTCCGTGACGGTTGGACCGACGGTGACGATCCTCCCCGGGGTGCGCGTGCACTCCGGGGCGTCGATTGAGGCGCTAGCGACGATCAAGGACCGCGTGTCGATTGGAGCGCATGCTAGGATCTGTGCCGGGTGTGAGGTATCGGAGAATACGGTGATTCGGGACTGGATGGTAGTTTGGGGGTCAGGGGTGGGAATGGGACAGAGGCGGAGGATACGGGCCCGGGGGAAGATGAGCTCAACGACGGCGGTGGCGCAGGGGATACAATCGTTGGAGGCCAGGGTGATGGAGGATGCCAGGTTGGCGGTACTGCAGAAGGAGAGGGAGGCGCTTTCTCGGTTGATTGGGGCGTCGAGTTCAGGACGACGAAAGTGATGAAGATTCTCCCCCTATGGAGGCGGCGATGGTGATGATAATGACGATGTGATGAAATCCACTCGCTTTACGGTTCAGTGTTCGCGATACTGCATATAATACCCAAGATATAGACAGAAATCTACCGTTACTTCAACTTGGGATAGGTGGGAATCAAAATGTCCAGTGTAGAATTAGCTATGACCTGTGCATGATGCTCTCAAAAAGAACAGAAAGGCAGAAGGACGGAAAGACAGAACGAAATGGAAACGAAAACGGAATAACGTCTTGATAAAAGTGCAACAAAAGAAATATATGAGACGTTTTTAGGCCATGGCAGGAGCTAGATGTTGATGAAAACGCTTAATCAAATATATCAAGTCACAAACATACAAAAACGAAAATACACAGAATTCCAAGATCTGGCCCATTCGAGATTTAAGATCCTCCTCGAGCATGACCGCCGCCTCTCATTCGCTTCCCACCACTGGTTCCCCCTTCGTTTGCACCTTCGCTACCATCCTCCCGGGCTCGTTTGTTTCCTTGGGGGACGAATTGGCGGGCATGGGCGTTTAAGCTACCTCGTCCTCCACCGGGGCTAGATTGACCCTGTCCCTGTGGTACATTGGCAGTCTGGACGTTCTGATGTCCACCCCGGCCGCCGCCCCGTCCTCCACGACCACGAGGGGGGGCGCCACCACGCTGACTCTGGGACTGCGCTTGTTGCTGACCCTGTGGCTGCTGCTGGCCCTGTGAACCAAACGGATTGTGTTGTGGGCCGCCACCACGGGCACCGCCTCGGCTACCTCGTGCGACTGGAAGGCCAGACTGAAGTGCTCGGAGCACACCTGTGCCAGAACCAGCCGGGGGCTTGCTGGGCAACGAAGCGGGTTGCTTGCTTTGGAGGGGGGCAAACGGGCTTCCGGGAGCATTACCTGCAACGGGAGCCGTGGTCAAAGCACTGATAGTTGGCTGTTGTCCATCCGATTGGGCCACGGGCTCGACCGTAGCAGCCTCTGGAGCCTGGTCAGCTTGTGTCTCCGGAGGTCCTTGTGGTTGATTTTGCTGTTGGCTTTGGATCGCGGGCGTGGGTGCGGTTGCCGGGGCCGGGGACGGCACAGTGGCAGGCTGTGCCGCTGCCGAAGTAGGAGTGGGAGTTTGCTGTGCTGGTGAAGCTGTAGGCTTGGACCCTTGAGAAACAGCAGGTGCTGCCTTTGCCGTTTTGGCCACTTCCCATACTTCGACGACGGCCTTCTGCGGAGTTTCAGTGGCCGCCTTTTGAACTACCTCGATCTTAGCCTGGGCAGTCCTCAACCGAGTATCAAGCATGCTGATCTTGACCAGTGTTTTCTTATCAGACAACTCAACCGCTGACTTGATCTTTTCTTCTAAGCCCTCCTCGTGAGCCTTTCTAAGAGCCTCTTTAAGTGCCTCTCTTTCCTGGTTGAATTTCTGCTCCAGGGATAACAGGGCATCCTGGTTGGCTTCGGCAGACGACTGCGCTTCCTGCTTGTCCTTCTCCTTCTCCTTAGCAACCATTGCTCGGATGTTGCTTCGAACAATATTCCGGATAGTTTCGTTCTTAGCGACCAGTGCCCTCGCTTGGGCGTCTGTGAGCTCAGGGAGCTCGCCGGATTTGGAAGGAGTTGCAGGGGCTTGGTCGGGTTTGGATCCTGGCGTGCTTGACTCCTGAGGGGCGACTTGTTGATCTGACCTCAGTTGCTCTATTTCTTGTCGATGGCTGGCTTTAACTTCGGCTATTTTACTGTTGAAGGTCTCCTTGAGTTTGTCTGCTCGTTCCTTGACCTTCGCCTCATGCTCAGCATCCTTAGCGGCTATAGCAGCCTCCTTTTCAGCAAGAGCAGCTTCCAGACGGTGTACCTTGTCCTCCAGCGTCTTCACCCTTTCATCATCACTGGGCGCAACGACTTGCGTGGTTGATGCAGGTAACTGAGCTGCAGGAGTCGAGTCAACACCGGATGTACCGGATGGTTCTTCTGCCACAGGAACAGCGGGCTTCTCGGCCATCCTTATCTTGAGTTCATTCAGCTCTTCTTTAGTTGTCTTCAGCTCCTCCTGTAGCACCTCCTTCTCTTGGACAACCGAATTTAATTCCACTTGCTTGGCATTAATACGCCCAGTAAGCTCCTTCGATCGAGCCTTGAACTGTTCGGTAAGTTTAGCACGCAAGTCCTGCACCCTTTCATCACCGTGTTTCTTCAGTTGCTCCGGGAATGCAGCAATCTCCGCTTGCAAAGCATCCCGGGCTGACACAGCTTTGTCTCTTTCATTCTCCAATGTTGCGAGCTTCTCTTTTAGTCCTTCCATTTCAGCCGGATCCACACGGTCATACTTCTGCAGGATATTTTGGGTGCGCTGCTGCCAACGGTCGCGGTCCGCCTGCAGAAGTTGCATCTCACCATCTTTTGTTTCCACCATATTTTCAAGCTCCCTGATCTTAGTTTCGAGGGGTTCGATTTGCAGTACGAGCTCATCGACGCGTGCTGATTTCTCAGCTAGAGCTGTCTCTGTTTGCTTGACTTGGCTGCGTAGCGTAACACTGCTTTCCCGGAAAAGATTTAGCTCGTTCAACGTTTCCATTAGCTTGTTGTGGCTCAGAGCGGAGTGCTCGCTGTCCGCAGTTTCACGACGTTGCTGCTCGAGTTTGAGGCGCGCCTCATCTAGTTGAGATTGGGTGTATTCAAACTGCTGTCGGAGGCGTTTGCTTTCTTGTGTAGACAAGTGGTATTGAACATCCACGATTTCCTTCTCGCGGCGCAAAAACTTGATAACTTCCTGAAGCTTTTCCAGATCTGGCGCCATTGCCTCTCCCTGCTCATCCTCAAGGACGTTTGCACGACCCCGTTGCAGGGCTGAAATCTGGTTCGTGATATTTTCAAGTTGAGTATGAAGCAGGGAGTTCTGTTGGAGGACTTCCTCGCGGCGCTTATGCAATTCTGCAAGCTCACTTTCGTATCTATCCTTCAATTCACTCCAGCTTTCTTCCTTTTGGGAGAGGTCCTTTTTATACATGTCTGCTTTAGCCCGCATCTCAGCAAGCTCAAGCTTCAACTGATTAGCCTCAGAGCGAACCAGTTGCAGGTTCTTCGCAGCTTCGGCATGCTTAACCAGTTCGCTCTCGTAATTTTGTTGAGCATGCTGTGTAATCTCTGCTTGGGCCTTCAGATCATCTTGGTGGAACTGAGAGGTGGCAATTTGGCGTTCGGTCTCATCCTTCAGTCTAGTGATTTCGCTTTCCAGTGCAGACTTTTGCTCCTCCAGGCGTCGTGCAGTCTCCCCTTGTTCATCTCGAATCTTCGACAGCTCAGTATTAGTAGTGGAGAGCTCAGAGGAGATTTCCTCAATCCGTTTCTCAAGATCTTGAATCTTCTTTTCCTTCTCCTCAACCAGGCGTTCAGTATCCTCACGATACTGTTCATGAGTCTCTGTAACAGACTGCAGTCTTTCCTCAGTTGCTTGACTGATAGCCTTGTAATCCTCAACTTGTTCCTTCGCATGCTCAAGCTCGCCCTTGGCCAGGTCCAGATCACGCTTCAACTCAGCGACCTGCATGCCCAATTCTTGTTCACGGGTCAAGCCGCTCTCCTGCCCGCTCACCTCGGTCGCTACAGGCTCCTCAGCAGCTGGAGCGGAAGCACTCGGTCGAGTCTGAACCACTTGGAGGCGCTCCTCAGCACTTCGGAGCTCGACGGTGAGTTCGTCCACCCTGGACTGTAGATGATCCCTGGTTGTTTTTGTGGCAACCAGCTCCTCTCTGACGGAGCTCAAGCTTGTAACTAAGTCGTCGATCCGCTTTTGACTTTGTTCATGGTCGTACTCCCTCCGCAAGGTTGCCTTCTTCGACTCCTCAATTTCATCGTTTAGCTTCCGTTTTGTCGATTGTAGTTCGGATTCAAGGGATTCGACGCTGATCTGCAAGCGGCGGCTTCTCTCAGAATCAGTGTGTTCACGCTCGTTCAGGATCGTCTGCAGGTTAGCGTTCAGAGCATCAAGGCGCCCCCGCTCATTCCGTAGTGTCTCGTTGTCCTCGATAAGTCTCTTCTCGATGTTCTTCCAGAGAGCTTTCTCCGCTTTCAGGTTCGCATTCTCCCGTTGAAGGCTTTCGACAAGACCCTTTGTTTCAACTAGATCCTCTGCCGCTTGTTGAGTCCTAAGATCTTGTTTGTTTGCATTCTCCAGAAGCGCGGCATAGCGTTTCTGGAGCTCCGAGTTTTCATTCTTAAGCATAGTGAAATTGCTTTGGAGCAGTTCTGCTCGCTGAGTGGCGGCACCGAGCTGGCTGTTGGATCGGCTTATCTCGCTTAGTAGCTCACTGTTCTTCCGCGAAAGGTCGTTGACTTGTTGCTTGAGGGCAGAATGATCGGTGGCAGATTCCTCGCGGAAGCTGTCAAAGTGTGCTTGCACCTTGCGCAGCAAATCGGCATAATCAGGAGCATCCTTGGCCTGTTCGTCAGCAGTTGGCGGAACAGCCCCGAGAGGAAGCGATTGAGAGAAGACTGATGAATCCCCGACTGTTTGACGTCGGCGGGTCAGCATGCTGCGGAAGGTATCCCGTTCCTTGACGTAGCTCTTCGTCTGGGCAACAAGATTGGCGATCTCATCGCGATACGTCTGTACGCGGATTCTCAATTCCTTTAGTTCTTCCTGTTCTTGTTGACGAACAGCGTCCTTCTCACGAGCCTCCACCCCTTCCATCTTATCACCCAGCTCTCTCAACATACGCCTGAGAGTAATGTTTTGCTCCTGGAGCTCATGAAGATCCTTAAATGTCATCAAATTTTGGCTAATGAAGCGCCCTGTTGGAGTGAGATCCGCAGCAGATTCGTCAATTTCCTTGCGGGCGACCTTCTCAAGCTCCTCCCTGTCGTAGCTACTCTCGCCTTCCTTCAGGATTGCGACTTCCAGCACCAAAACCTTAACTTGAGCACTTAGGTCTCTTAGTTGTTGGCGCAAGATGTCTCCCTCACGTGCCAATCCTTCCACCTGGCCTTGGAACTTCCTTGCTTCCTTCGTTGCATCATCCCTCTCCTTCCCAGAAGTTTCAAGAATGTCAGACATTTCAACAACCGCATCCTGTAGTCTTGAGTTTTCAGTTCTCAGTTCATCGATTTCAGGCTTGCATACTTCGAGATCCTGAACCATTTCATCGAGAGTGGATCTCAGCTCCTGGCTAGTCTTCTGCTCCGCAGATAAGAGTGTCCTCATTTTGTCGTACTCAGTATACATCTGCGTGAGAGTGAGACCACCCTTTCCACGAGAGGCCCTAGGCGAGAATGTGGCGGCCGGAGTTCCACCGCGTACAGGTGTACTAGGCCCTCCGTTCAGTCCATGGGCTGGGCTTATGGATCTCCTGCCAGCAACGCCATCTGATTCAAGCCGGCTGATGGAAAGTTCAAGTTCGGTGACACGACGTTCAGCCGCCTCCTTATCAGTATGTTCAGTCTCCACCTCCACACGAAGTCTTGATATCTCCTCCGCCGCATCGTCCCTTGCTTTTTCAAGGGCCAGTTGACACTCCTGCACACGCTGCTTGGCAGTTTCTGCAGCATTACCCTGCAGTTCAGCCAGTCGATTCGCACTATCAAGTTCGATCCTAAACGACTCGGCCGCCTGGATAGCGTCCTCTTTGAGTTGCTGGATATTAGAGAGAGATTCTTCGTAGCGCTGCTCTACCTCGTCGAGACGACTCTTTAGTGCGTTCTCACTACGTCTTAAAGAATCAATCGCAGAATTAGCTTCTTCATTTTCACGTTGAAGCTCCGAAATTCGAGCCGTTTTTTCTTTGCGGAACTTCAAATACTCCGCGGACTTTGTCTTTAACTCCGTCTCAAACCATTCGTTGTTCTTCTTTGTCAGATCTAAATCTTGCTCGAGGCTCTGCTCACGAAACCGGGCACTAGCAGAGGCGGAGTTCGCGGCTTGAAGGTTTTGCTCGGCGGTCGAAAGCTCACGTCTCAGTTCGATTATCTTCTTGTGCTGTGTGGAAAGCTCCTCGGCTAGCTTGTCGTATGCTGCGGACTTGGATTCCAAAAGGGAAAGGGTATCTCTGTTGGAGGCTTCGAGAGAGGTGATGCGCGACTTCAAGGAGCTGACTTCGGATTCATTGGACGTAGATGATGACTTGAGCGAAGCAATCTCAGATTCCAAGTTGGACCGAGCATTTTCTGCAACAGGTGAGCAAACGCGCTGGAACCAGGTGGGCGGTACATACCCGACTCGTGTAGTTTCTTTCTTGTCTCCTCAACCTCCGCGTGCCCCTTGTCAACGGAGTTCTTCAAAACCTTGATCTTGGAGCTGCTGCTGCGAACGGCATTTTCGAGCTCCACCTCCAAACGCAGCTTATCCGACTTGAGCTCGTCATATTCCCGAGCCTTTTTCGTGATAGCCTCCAAGAGCTGATTAACCAGTTCGATGGTAGGATTTTGCAAAAGAGTAGAGAGTGTCGACTCCTCAATGGAGTAATGCGACGCGAGGTAAGGCAATTCAATCGTAGCGGTGGCCATGATGGCTATGGTCTGTACGACAGCTGCGGCAGAAAGCTGCCTAGCCTCACTGTTTTGGGATCACTGTACTCAATTTTCCGATGAGCAATCTATGTCATGACGAGATATAAATAGGAATTTCTGAAACGGACGTCACAAAGGGGAGAAATGAAAAGCTCTCGTCGACCGAAGAGAGAGACAGACTCCAAGGGTGAAAGAATGTCTGGAATGGATGATGCTGCTTTGCGGCTCCCGACGCGGTTAGCTCAGGGAGGGGCACGTGACGACTCTCTCGCTATCTCTAGATGGCAACGCTACACGGGTCCGCAGAAACGACCATAAAAGAGAGCATCTGCCTTATCCCTCGACCACTTCTGGCTGTTGGCAGCCATATCTTGTTCCGTTGCGTTTCCAGTGCAGGAGATCGCCTCGTTGTGCCGATCTCAAAGCTGCTGCCGATCTTTCATGAGTCGCAACTGTCTATATCTTTGCGATCCCTGGTGAACCGAGTCCCGCCGCATCAGACTAACTCCATTTACGTCTCCCACACTACTCTACCAGCTACAGTCTTGCCTCTAACTGGAATCTCACAATCATGTCGCATCTTCAGCAACAGCTCAAGAACTTCAACGCCGGCGTTGTCGACTATGCAAATCGAATGCCCCAGCAGAGGCGATTCGTCCATAACAGCTCTGCGAGCAGTTCCCAGGTGCCATCTTCAACCTCCACACCCACCCCGGGTGGTGACCCTCGACGGAAAAGGCACGATGCGGACATCGTTTATTCGCAACCTGCCAACACAGGTACGGGCAAGGATATCATGACCCAGGTGATCTTTGCGATCGAGCATATGAAATCCAAGGGTATCCCGCTCAAGTTCGCCGATATCGTCTCCTACCTGTCTCTACAGCACCGGGCCAATGATCAGGGCTACGTTCAGGCTCTCCGCAGTATTCTTCAGATGCACGAGAAGGTGCAATACGACCCCAATGGCGCCAATGGGGAAGGCACATTTGCCTTTCGTCCGCCCCATAATATCCGTTCGGCTGAGCAACTACTCCAGAAATTACAGTCCCAATCAACAGGTGCTGGGATGAGTGTCCGCGAGCTTCGGGAAGGATGGCCAAACGTGGAAGAGACGATCAATAGTCTGGAAAAAGAAGGGAAACTTCTTGTTACCCGGAACAAGAAGGACGACCATGCCAAAATGGTCTGGGCCAATGACCCCTCCTTGATCCAGCATTTCGACGATGAGTTTCGTCAGATTTGGGAGAAGATCAGGGTTCCTGACCCGCAGACCGTCAAGGAAGAGCTAGAAAAGGCCGGGATCACACCCACGAACAAAAACAAGGTTGTCAAAGCGCGGCCAAAGGTAGAACAGAAAAAGGTCAAGAAGCCTCGTCGAAGTGGCAAAACAACAAACACTCATATGATGGGTATCCTGAGAGACTACTCCCATCTTAAGCGATGATTTCATTACATCTCACCACACCGTCAGTTTTGCCTTGGCCGCTTTTCATGGTGAACTGGTTCGTCATTCTTACATTGCATCATAGCGGCGTTCAAGGGGATCCACACACTTGGATCCATATTTTATCAGATTGGTTTGTTCTTTAGACATTGCAGGCATGTCTTCCATGCAACACTCTTTTCCTCGTTGATGAATACTGTATTTGTAAGATATAGTGAAAATAGATACCCAAGACAATTTGGTGGAGTTATTATTACACTGGCTACTGCTTTTTCTACTCTGCAAATATCCATGTATGCTTGAAATTGTCATCCCGTAGTAATCTTCTGACATGCTGTATCATATCCTTTTCATATACCATGTAAATAATCCATTTCTGTTCTATTCTTATTTCTAGTAACCCTCGCTAGAAACCTGGGAACCCAAAACACGGCCAGAATCGCACGGCTATTCACGAAACGGATAAGGAGAGAAAAAAGAGAGAAGAATAAATGAGAGAAGGAATATAAAGACAGAAAACGAACAGAAGAAGAAGAAAAAAAACAGGCATATAAACAAGGAAGGGAAAACAAAAAAAACCCAGCGTCAGAAGAGTCGTAAGTATAAAGAGCTCAGTCATGCCATATACAAGACAGGTAAGGCCTTAAGAAGCCTTAGGAAATGGGAACAACGGAGTGGAGTAGAGTAGAGGAACAATAAAAAGTGATAAGGTGAAACACAGACGCCATGCTAAGCACTATTCAGTGTTTCCCGTTCGTCCCAACAGAGACAACATCCTCTGTCTTCTTGACATACGCAACAAGGTCCTCGATCGTACAGACCTTAATTCCCCATTTCTTCCCAAATTTCAGACACCCATCGCGCCTCATCATGCCATTGTTTCCACCGATTTCCGGAACCCCATCGATCCATTCACCATCTTCTACTAATTCGGCAATGACAGCGGCCGGTGATTTCCCAGCCAGACGGCAGAATTCCACCGCTGCTTCCGTATGACCCCTCCTCTCGCGCACGCCACCCGCTTTGGCCTGGAGAGGAATGATGTGGCCCGGTCTTCGGAAGTCCTCAACACGGGATGAAGGTGAAGCGAGCTTTCGGCATGCGAGAGCACGGTCGTAAGCGGATATACCGGTTGTAACGGACGGGTCGCTCGAATCAATGGAGATCGTGTATGCAGTTCCCTTCGGGTCGGTGCTTTCAACCACCATCTGAGGTAAGGCGAGACGGCTGGTGATTTCCGGGGTGATGGGTGCGCAAATTAAACCACTGCGAGGGTGTCAAACGTATTAGAAATCGCGATCGAATAAGAAATGTCGCATTTAATTCAGATCTTTATGGGAGAGAAAGCGCAGGGCCGGGCGTATCCAACCTTGAATAGCGAACCAGGAAAGCCATCTGAGCATCGGTGATTGACTCGGCGGCGATTATAAGGTCCCCCTCATTTTCACGGTCTTGGGAGTCAAGAACAATAATAAACTCTCCATTCTCTATGTTGCAATTGCAGTTGCTTTAGTCAGCACTAGTTAGAACAGGTGAGGTATGTCACAGCATGGTATACTCACTAAAGGCGCTGATTGTGTCTTCAATGGAGTCGAATTGATGAATAGGCTCGGTTGGAGAAGGCATGATGAGTCCGTGAAGCGCGATAGAACAACCCCTCGCTAGGCGTGGGGCTCAATTGGCAAGCAAATATCAGGGTGATGCAGTAAGAAAGCAACAAGGTGCCCACAGCGTAGGGAGGATATCTGCAGCTTCAATAACAAAGTCCAATGTCGGACAATTGAGTTTGCCGTGGCGAGGGTTGGATGAGTCAAGAACGTGGGTAGGAGCGGAGGTGAGCGGAGTTGAGCAGGAGGTACGGAGTACTTCTAACCGCCTAGATTTAATCTCCTAAGGTTATACTGGTGATGCTCGAAGAAAGAACCATCGGTGTCTTAGAAGAAAGAAAGGAGACCCCGAGAGAAAGAAACAGAATCAATCGACACAGGCCAGATCACTAATGGTTTGTCATGATTTCTTTACCCACCGACCGTGGTTCTCACCAGCCGACGCCGACCCTGCCGAGTCAACTCCGAAAAGCTATCCTGTCTCCTGCTAAATCTGAGGAATATTTTCTTCAAATAATTTAGTGGTTATAGATAGACCGACGAGGAAGAATGGTCGACTGACAGGGATTGTATGGCATCTATCATTCGTTTATGCAACGATGAGAAGGAGTAAAAAGGAAACCAACGCCAGCATGAGAGTATGTACAACAATGTACTGGATATTTTGGTATACCGCTCGCTACCTCCTAGTAGATCTTGAAACATTATCAAGTCGTACGAACTTTACCTGGTAGAGACATAATAAAAGATCATCACCATCATCATCATCATCATAAAAAAGGGCACGAACATCACTGCCCTAAATCGCCTATCCGCCGTACTTCGTCGGCCTGTCTTTCCAACGCTCTACGCATGATGCTAGAATATTCGGTCTCCCGACGTCGCTGTTCACGCTTGCGTTTTCGTATCTTGTCACGGGTAGCATCATCAACCTCTCCTTCGAGTAATAACTCATCATCTTCTTCTTCCTCCTCACTATCCTGGGATCCAAGGTCGCCAGAAAACTTTAAACGGCCAATACGCTCTCCCGTCCAGATGAGAAGCTCATCCCCTGTCAGGTTACCTCCGGTGGGAAGAACCTTCCGAGCAACTTCCCCGTCACTGCGAGAGCGAGACGAATCACCCCAAAGGCCACGAATGTCATTGTCATGTTGGCCATGATGGCTGTTATCAGCGGATCCTTCAATTCGTGGTTCCTGCGAAGTTCTGCCATGCCGCTTGTATGTGTTGATGTTGAAACGACGGATTTCGCTCCGTCCATCTCTCTCAGACCATTTAACGTTGCCATCTCCGTCGGAGTAAACGATGCGTGTTCCATGGGACTCAACTGATAGCACTTTCGAACTTGCGGCGCTCTGTCGGTTTTGATGCACGACTGACAAAGTGGATGACCACCCTGACGGGTCATTGTTGCTATTTCTTGCCGAAGGGATCAGGTTGTATAGTTCAAGGGAACCTCGGCCTTTGTACTCTCCGCAAGCTACCACCTGATGTGAACTAGGCCATGCTGTACCAGAGACAACTGGGAACCGCGGTGCAGGAACGGAAGCGAGGCCGCATAGCCGACCTCCAGAGTGGATAGTACTCTGCAACCGAGGGAAAAAGCGCCGATCATACTGCAAGATGCTTGGAAACCGTCCGGCAAGGAAGATAGAGTTCACATGGGGGGCTGGAGGATGTAGGAGAGAAAGAGGACCTGGCTGAAATAATGGTGCGTAGTTGTCGTTTGGTTCCGATGGGTCGGGGCTCCGTATACGATGAGGCGGTCGACCATTGGGCTGTAGTTGTAATACTGGCGAGTCCGGAGGGGCATAGAGTTGCGACCTTGGTACTAAAGAGGGTGTGGGCTTTTCGCAGCGCAAGTTCATGGCCTCTTCTTCCTCTATTGCAGACATTCTGCCGTCATATATGTGCATACTCAACGTCGTAGCCAAAGTCAATGGAACCGAATAATCAGTCTCCTGGGACAGAGCAAAAACGGACCAGGGATAGCGTAGTTGTGAAATAATCCTAAGCGTTTCTAAGTCGACCTCATTCAAAATATTTCCAACCGCCAGGTATGCCCTTCGACGCATTGAATCCACACTCACACATTCTCCTAGATTGATAAATTCCAACGCCAGCTTCGCCGTGGAGTTGTCCTTCCTTCGAGATGCATCGGCCGTCAAGATTCCAGGGTCACTAATCCCAAGAATTCTTCCTTTGGTATTTTGTGACCCAATAGAATGCGAATGGTTGAGGTCCCAAATGCAAACACTGCCATCATCCAGCGGCGCAATGATTTTGTTCTCCCGTGCAGAGCTCCAATCCCTGAGCAGCCCCATGCCCTTAGCCTCACGGTAAACCCTTTTCTTGCCTTCATCCCTGGTGAATGGGCGTTGGATCCAATTGAATGAAATCGGTCCATTCCGAGCTATATATTCCGAATACCAGTCAACATTCTCGCCCTCATACGAAGGGTCCCATACGGCCGCCGCTCTTGACCGTTCTGCAAAGGTCGGAGATTGGTGAGGATTGCATCCCTCGAAAGGAGCAGTATGTGGTTGAATGAGGGATCGCAAAGACGTCTGCCCTAATACACTAAGAGTGGCAGTGGAGTTTGTAGCAAGACTTCCAGATGCCCGGTTGGTTGCGCGAAAGATATCTGCGGCGGCCCATGACTTCTCATAGCTGTGAAGCCTCCAGAGGGTATCGTCACGAGCAATGCTGAAAAGTCGCTTCGAAACAGATTGGAGTTGCACCTGCTCCTGTGGGGTGAGGACTGTTTATAAATGTCGCATTCATCAGCTCTGCCATTGGTACCTTAGCATGTCGGCACCGCCGACAAATAATGTGGGGTATACAATTTGTGGACTCTTCTTACAGTCAATTATTTTGGAGACAATCTCCACCGGTAGCTTTTCCATGAGCGACTCCGTTGAACAACACCATCGAGAGACGGTTGATCAGGAGAATAAACGCCGTCCCTCGTCTACTGCAAAGCCTTGAATCATTTGTTCTTCCCCGCGGTCAGCAAAGTCTAGACTGACGTCACGTGTCGGCGTGTGAGGGTTTTCGATCGTCTTCTACGATTCTATCGACCTGAGTCTTTAAAGATCCACTGGAATATTGGAACAGTTGGTGGATGACCTGGGGTCACAAACAAGGAAATATCGAGATCCATTAAAGCAAAAGAACCGTACTAATCAAAAAACATAAAAATTCCTAATTATTGATGTTCCTATTCCCGCTCATCTATCCTCTTCCAATCAATCATAAATTGCATTAATCGTACACAATAGTCGAATTGAAGAAAAGGAAAAAAAAAAAAAAAAAAAAAAAAAAAAAAAAAAAAAAAAAAAAAAAAAAAAAAAAAGAAAGAAAGAGAATGATGCGAGGATAGAATTTTAAAATTTTCTAGGCCACCCTCCTACCCTTCTGGTATGAAAACGGCATCTTTACAAAGTATAGCCGCCTTCTTGAAGAAGCGTCGCCATTCGAGGGGGTCACCTTTCACTTTCATAAATTCAATTTCAAATAGACCCTCCGAAACACATTCGATGATAACCTTCCCCTGTAAGATGCACATTCTACCATCCCTTGTAACAATGCGGATCATGGCAGACGTGTCTCCGGCAGAAACTGCGGGAACTGAAGGAACAGGGACTCCTAAACGATGCAGAGCTTCGCAGATGAGAGGGACCAACAATTTGAGTTCCCACGTAGAAAAGAACCGCGTCATGGGACGCGATGGCACAATATCATGAAACCGTTGAGCTTTCTGGGTTCTGCTGAGCGGCACCGACGGATGGGGTGAGAATTGAGACATGGACGGTTCATCTTCAAGGGCGTCGGCCACTAGAGCGTCGTCGGTAGAACGAGGCTCTCCGCTAGGTTGGGTTGATGAAAAAACATCAGTCAAATGGGGGATATCCCAGTCAACTAGCATATCTCCTCTTGGCATCTCAGGCTGTGTCGATGAAATCCGGTGATCATCTTCTCCCATATCCATATCCATGCGATCGGGACCGAAACTGCCGCCATTCGATCGCAAAGGGAGTGGATCTTGGGAGAAGTCGATGTGCAGTGATTCAAACATGGTTGTGGCCAGGTTAATCTGGTCTCGAAGTCTTCCATCCGGGGATAGAAATCTGTTTTGTCGCGTATACCAGGGGTGTCGTCGTACATCCTCCAACGAAAACCGGCTTCCGGGATCAATATTCAGCATGCCGCGAAGTAACGATAGTGTTGCCGCAGGCAATTTCTGCCATAGTTCATCACTCGTGCGTGCATTTGTCGCAACGTATTCGTGAAACTCGTAGCTATTTTCCGTCGGGCTATCCCAAGGGGTATTGCCTGCCAGAAGGACGAAAAGGACGATTCCGCAGGACCAAATGTCTACCAGGTCTGGTTGGTAGCCCGAACCCTTGATTTGACTCTTGCTACTGCACGAAATGACCTCTGGGGCAATATACGGAGGGCTGCCGCAAAAAGTGGTGGAAAGCTTGGTCACCCCCTTGTACTCGAACAAGGTTGCTAGGCCAAAATCAGCGATTTTCAGGTTTCCATCGGCAGTTAAGAGAATGTTCTCTGGCTTGATATCTCGATGGCCCACCCCCTTCGAATGCATATAGCCCACAGCACTTATGAGTTGCGTAAAATATACATGGGCGATATCCTCGCCTACCCCTTCATCTGCTTCGATCTTGTCAAAAAGATCTCCACCTTCGGCCAGCTCCATGGCAATCCATCGCCAAATATCATCTTCGCCCGTCTGAAAGAATGATATGATATTATAGTGGTCGCCGATATGTTTATGTACCGTCGCTTCCATTTGCAACTGTCGTGCACTAATCTTCCCATGTCGAGCGGCGTACTCTTTGTGGATGAACTTGACTGCGAAGACAGGATTATCTGCGTGCGAAGGACACGCTTTTTTAATACTACAGGGTACAGTAAAAGCCAATTAGAAATACGGGGACCCCATGATAGCAAGCAGAAGAGGCGTACCATGCATAAGCACCCTGGCCGATTGTCTTCGAGACAATCCGAAAGGGCAGATCCTCTGGAAGCGGGGCTAGTTGGGAATGGTGCATCGTGAAAGGGAGTTCACATAGATGCAGATGGGAAGCAATTCTAGCAAGGACAAGTTAACTTCGAGTACTGGACATGAATAATGAATTTTTTTTCGCTCCATCATCTCGTGGCGTAAAAGGCAAAAAGCAAGGATTGCTGACTGGGACGAAGGCCCGGGAAACGCGTTGAGCCGGCTGGACGCGAGAGCCACTTTATCCTCTTTAGATAATCTGTTGATCTGCGTCCAGCCAGGACCAACATAACACCAACACTAAAGATGGCGCTAACTTGGCTTCGTTTTAGATCAATGGTGCTGAATTAGCGAGTGGGAGAAAATGGAAATTGAGATGAACACAGTAAGGGCCAACAGCGCCAGTATCCTTGGGTTTTTATTAGATTGAAAGTATGCAACTGAACATAGATAATCGATTAACTGCAGAAGTATTTAAAGGCGGCTGCTTCATGCCGGTCATGCTCCTCACGCCTCATACGCCTTCAAAATACCCGCAACAGGAATTGCTACCAATAGGGGGTTTTACTTGTCCGCTGTCATTTTGATGAACAATGGTTGGTGACCAATGTGTGTATTTTTAGACGCCTGTGTTCATTGATTGTAGCCTCCTGTGGTTTAAGACGAGACAACAAAAATCTTAAATTCGAAGAGAACAAAGCCATCCATTTAAAAGCAAGATCTGATGAACGAGTTAGAGTTAGACTGCAAGATCTAGCGGGGCCTTCAAGTTACTAGCTAGTAACTGTTGTCAGCGTTGCCCGGGCGCGTTTTCCCTCTATAGTGGAGTAAACAAAGAGACGGTTTCTTCTCTTGTTCGCAGCCACTTTTCAGTTCTCACGTTAGATGTCTCCCTACTACAGAAGACTTTCGTTTTCCTACTTTACTCTCCCCTCCACTACCATCTATCTATCCATCCACCTCCCATTGCTCGTTCCATCCTTTTTCTGATTCCGATCTTCTGGGGTTCCCCAAGTGGGTCGATCATCCATTCCAGCCAACAGTTGAGCTGCATTCGGTTCCGTCATCATTCTACTCCGGAGTAGACAGCAACCTTTTCTTGCTAGCTATTGTTGCGGACATTCCAACCTTCCCGGAACCTCTTCGTTCTCCGGTTCAAAAACTGCCCAAATCATTCCTATCTCCCTCTCACTCCTCTCTGGTTCATCACTATGGACTACACAATGGAGGATACCCAGAACGCCGCCCCCGATATGCTGGAGACGTCCAAGTTAAACTCGGGCGCTCAGAAGAATGACAGTCAGAGCGTCACCAAACGGTTCGTGAGGAGTGTTTTTTACTTGCTTTGCATCAGATCGGTTGTTTTGGAGAAGACTAACATGCGTCTTTTATCGATAGCCTTCAAGCTGAGCTGATGCAACTTATGCTCTCTCCTTCCCCTGGTATCTCCGCCTTCCCAGACGCAGACGGCAACCTTCTTTCCTGGACTGCCACCATCTCCGGACCGACCGAAACGCCATATGAAGGACTAAAATTCAAGCTGTCGTTTGTTTTCCCGAACAACTATCCTTATGCTCCGCCCACTGTCCTCTTCAAGACGCCTATCTACCACCCTAATGTCGACTTCTCCGGTCGCATCTGCCTGGATATCCTGAAAGACAAGTGGAGCGCCGTGTACAATGTTCAGAGTGTGCTTCTCAGTCTGCAGAGCTTGCTCGGGGAGCCAAACAAGTAGGGAGCCTATTCCAAAGTCCACACGGGCTATCTCACTGACTCTCAACAGCGCGAGTCCTTTGAATGCTCAAGCAGCTGATCTGTGGAGCGCAGACCACGAGGAATACAAGCGCCACGTCCTCGCGAGGCATCGCGACGTTGACGATATTGAATAAAGTATAATTTTTTGGAGGCTGTCGCCTGGCGTTAAGGACAGACCGAGTTTCTTTTAAATGCATTGCATGGTCGGGGTCTGTGCGTCGTTTTGGGGGCGTCTTAAGACATCTGGGCTGCATTCCGGCTCCAGGTACGGTTCAATGCATACTGGGGATATACCTTCTGGAGTTCAATAGTTGGGGTTCTTGTTTTCTTATTGGGACCACGGAATCACAGTACAGGAAAGCACGCGTCCCTGGAAATATAAATATCCTGTTTTCAATTGTCGTCTTGATTTCATTGCTACCGCTGCCACTTTGTGATATCTCCTGTTTCTTCACTACCATACTAGGATAGTCTCTTCTGGGTGGTCAATCACTCATTTTTATCGAAATATGTCGCTGAGCCGATCTTTCAGGGACGGAACCCCCATGATGCTATCATTAAACATTCCCAACAGCGTTGATATCAATATGAAATCACGACGCGAGTTATTACTGATGGTAAAATGTCCCCAGGAACTTACAGTTTTCACAAGCTGTCTAATCATGTGGGCTCCTCTCTTTCACTCCTTGTGGAATAATTTGGGTCGTCTACGTTGAGTGTTTCCTCTCACCTGAAATAGGAGCCCTGACAAACTTTGAAGTATTTGCCCAAGTAACTAGAAAACGCGTTACGACAACCATCGCATGTTCTGCAATAATGGATGGGATATCGACATAGAATCTCCTACTAATAGTTTAATCCCTTCGGCACTTGTGTATTTCCTACGCCTTGCCTTTATAAATCCTATCTGACTCATCTTAGTTATATATTTCATGATAAAAAACTTGCTAAATCTCCTCTCGATATCATTAAGAATTTTTTAGAGTTTGGAGAGTTCACCGAGCATGGTCAGCTATTGCACCACGCCTCGATGCAAGAAGATCCCAATGAATCAGATGTTTGAAATATCTGCGCGATAAAGATCCGTGAATTATAGAACGTGCTAATTCTCTTTTAGGTGAGGGATATCCGCAGTTCACAATGAATTACCGGTTTGGACTCTGTGCCCCCATTCAGTATTTTGAGTGTGCTGGCTCATTGCAATCTGTGAAAATCCTGTTGGCGTGAGGAGGGGATCCATGGCATTTAGATCCCTACAGGAGGTTGGTATTATGTTATGCTGTCTACCATGAGCATGAATTGGTGTGGCAATACTTCGACAATTTGAAAATGTAAAGCTATATAATGATGTAAACCAGGTAGTTCTTAATGTTATGAACCAATTTGTAGGCGTCAGAACCTTCTCTGATCCTTATCTTCGCTACACTTTGGAACTTCGGATATCTTTACTTCTTGTGAAACGAAAGTCCTTCTCCCTTTGGAGAATTGCCAGGAACTCACTCAATTCATTTGTTCACGGGCACGGTTCTCGGCAGCCAATAGATCATTTGTTGGGACAATATGGCGCCTTTCTTCGAAACAAATATGACAGCAGTGCAGCCGTTTAAATTACTAGCTCCGAACACTCTCTGTGGACCATAGGTGTTCAAATGAAATGAAGCCTGCTTTATTCATCAGTACATGGGGAGTTTACATGTACAACACTGTCTAGCTGGTAATGACTGCGAGGCTGGCGGCACTGCTTGTTGTTCTATTTGGTAGAAAATATGGACCATGGTTGAGAAATAGATCCTGGCTGACGGCTGCTTATTACCAAAATAGTAAATTGATAACAGCCCAGCTAATTAGCACAATCACCATACCGCTAGATCAGACCTTTAGTGCCCTTCAAAAGTAGGTACATACGAACAGAGTGGATATTTCCTTTTCAATACAGCTAGCTAAATTAAAACCCGTAAATAAGCCGGCCCGCAAATGACTCATACTACACATGCTAGATAGTTCTTTTAAACAGTCTTCGAATGCAATATACATTTCTTCACCTTCATCATGAAAATTGCTCCTCATTCGTGATAAGAAGCCCTGCAATTGATGCACTGGTAAAGGTACTAATCGCACCCGTGACCATGGCACTGACTGCGACACGAGACACGTCCCCAGCACGGCTGGGGGCTAATTGCGCCAGGACACCAATCTGATTTCCCAGGGAACCAATGTTGGCAAACCCGCAGAGCGCGTATGTTGCAATCAAGCGGGAACGAGGAGAGAGGGTCTGATATTCCGCGTTGTGTTGAAGTGCATCATATGCGATGAACTCGTTCTAAGGACAGGGGGGGTTTACCTGTTAGCAGGGACTTCCTGTCTTCATTTTGGAAGGTGCGGTTCGGGAAGCAGACTTACCATGACGAGTTTCATACCGATGAGCTTTCCGACTTTCAGAAGATCTCCATCGCGGGAGACGCCGAGAAGGAAAGCGATTGGGTAGCAGACGTAGCCGAGAATGAGCTGGATGGTCAAATCGGGGTCGTTGATACTCAGGTACCGACCCCACCATGTCAACAGTCCGTTGACCAGGCCAACGAGAGAAATGATACAAAGCAGGGTGGCGGAGATCATGCCAGCGATCTTAATACCCAGCCAAGCTCCGTTGGAGAAGGCATGGAGAGCGTTGGCGGCTTTGTTCTCCTCGTCCTCGGGAACAACGACCCGACCCGCAGTCAGGGTTTCCTCTTCCTCGGGCCATCGCAACTTAGAGACTGCCAGTGATGCGGGAATACTCATCACACACGATGAGACCAGGGCTTGCGCATTAACGTTCATTCCAATGTACGCCACCAACACGGAGCCCGCAATCGTGGCGTATCCGGAACACATGACTTGGTGGATTTCAGCCATCGTCAGGTACGGAATGAAGGGCTTGATAAGCATTGCAGATTCGCCTTGTCCGATGAAAGGTGAAGCAGCAGCGACCACAGCTTCGGCGCCCGACACGCGCATGCACCAGAAGAAGAAGACAGCGAACTTGGCAACGGCCCACTGGAGGACGCCACTGTAATAAAGGAGTTGGACGAGAGATACGAAGAATATAATGGCTGGAATGACGGTAACAAGGAACCAGGCGCTATGTTTTGCTGCAAATTCGGTCTCAACCAAGAAGTCCACACCCTGTCCTGCAAAGCCCAGAAGCTTTCTGGCCAACGTGGAAATAAAATTAAAGATGTCATATCCTGCTTTAGTCCGGAGCACAAAGAGGGCAATGATGAACTGCACAAGCATCCCCACAATGACGGTGTGCCAGACAATCTTCTTCCGGTCCCTTGAAGTCAACCATAGAACGAAGAGGAACACGACTAGCCCGAAAAGACTAACGGCCCGATTTGCTCTGGTATTATCCTTAGTTTCCTCCGACGCGAACGCTCCGATAAGGATGACTGCAATTGTCAGCAAGGCAGCACTTGGGATTCGTAGATTCTGCGGAATAAGCTCGACAAAACGTGAGGCGGTTTGATTCCACACCCAGAATACGGGCCTAGTAACAACTGAGACGGGAACATAAAGGAAAAGTATCCGCAAAGTGATTGCCAGATACAGCAGGAATGGAATCAGCCAGCCCAGGTCATATCGATGGAGGATAAGACCAGCAATCCACCATCTAGGAAGCAAAGCAATGAGTTACGGTGGATCCAAGATACCTCGCAAGCAATGAACGGCTTACCCAGTGAATAAGAGCCAGATGAAAGCAAAGACGATATGTTTCGAGTACCGTGAATATCGCCGATAGAAGGACCGCGTCGGGTAGCTTTCTCCCGTCTCCTCGTCCTTCTTGCCTTGCTTCTGCTCCGCGCTGTCTACCGAACTGGATTCCTGTATCGCTCGCTTCTCGGTGTGTACATCTTTGGTATAGATGATATCATCTTCGGGGGTAATGTGCGGACCGTTATTGCGCTGATCCGCCTGAGTTACATCTTCTGCATCAGGCTTGTCAGATGCCTCCAACGTCTTTTCGTCTGCCATCTTCTCGAGACAAAATTTGTTCAAAACCGAGTTTCCCTTGGATAATCCAAGGAATCCCGAAACCCCAGAGGGATACTAAAGAATAATGGGGAAAGCGAAGGCCGCAGTCAGCAAGGCCAGCCAATGAAAAAATTAAGGAATGGATGGACGACAATTGACAGATGGGCGTGGCTTTAAATCTGCTGGGAAATAGAAAGATGGTGAGATAGAAGATGCATGGAAGGAAGAGACTCGAATTCAGTTTCAACCTAGGCCATAGCCCTGACCACCTGAGATATGGTCATAATGGACTTTTTTTTGATCCACGATTGAGCATATCAGTTGACAAGTGTGTGCGGGGATAATTACATTCTTTTCGGGTCCTAAGCTATTCCTAAACTAGTGGCCATGCGGACATGTCTGATAAGGTTTTTTTTAAAAAAAAAAAAAAAGAAAAAATTAATAATAATAATAATAGTTGCAACTCAAGTACTCCGTACCTACGCTATTTTACTATAATCTATTCTCAATATCATAATACTTTTATCTCTTTGTCCATGTCCTGCTGGGTGAACGCTGTGAACGCAATCAACCCCAATGAAATATCAATGGAAAATGTTAGTGGCTGGGTATTTTATGCACCCTGTGACGGCGCTAAGACAAGGGGCAAAAAAAAATAAAAATAAAACCCTAACACTAATTAGTGAACCGGAAGACAAACTCTCCCACTATTGGAGAATAGCGATAAGACAGTTGCAACACTAAAGTCTGGATCCAACGAGGATTGGCGGTCGATCAATAATGAGGGTTTCTAGTTGGGCTGGTCTCCGCACAAGGAATTCGGTCGTGTGCCGTCCTATCGTCGAAGAGGCAAGACACACGGCAAAGGATCCTGTTAAGAACAAGAGACAAGAGCAGAGCGTTACATCGCCTACCATGCGTGGCTTGGAGGGATATGGAGTTTGTGTTTTTTTTTTTTTTTTTTTTTTTTTTTCCTTGTTATGAATTAACGGCAGTAGGGAGAAGACAGCAATTCTTATCTGAGATTGATCTCGACCTGCTGCTGCCATGTGTGCTAATAGCGAGTTTAATTCTGCTAGCTTACCCTTCGAATTTTACCCACTCTTCTAGTAGTGTCAGTAGTTTCAGTTCTGGCATGGCGAGACGTGCCATGTGCACACAACAACGGCATTTACTAAATGGAATTGAATTTTTTTTTTTTTTTTTCTCTCCCCTCACCAACACTCAATTACTTGGGTGGGAAAATAATTAGTGCCGACACTAACCGAACAAGAATAAGCTCGGTGGCCATTATCAATTGATATGCCAATCTGTAAGTGGCACAAATCGAAAAATAGCACTAGGTAGAGTCCGAGATAATAAAGGCATGTTATTGGTTTCTTCCACAAGAACGGAGAACTCCGAGTATCTTTTTAGCGTCCTAATTCCTACTTGTTCTCTTCCCCGGAGAATACCTGGACCTATCAGGCATGCTAAACGCGCATCCCCAAGTCACCCTGAATATGAATTGCATGACGCTACTTCGTACATGCTAAGCCTTCATTTGTACAAAGCTGAATGGGTTATTATCGGTCGTGGTTTGACCCCATGTCCTATTTTGCCAGTAGTTGGACATAAATTATTACATAAAGAGTACTCCGGAGTATACCGTTGGAACGACCATCTGGAAATCAAATACTATCAGCTTTCCATTCTTGATTGTGTTGTATAGTTGGAATATATTGGTTAGCCAGTCTGTTAGTAGGGAGATTTTCCTGCTATAGCCAATAGAGTCAGCGGCTGATATTAGACGTTTTTGGGTTCGAAGGAGAATTAGTGTTATTGACGGTATCTTTTTATTTTCCCTCCGTCGGGTACCTTTGGCTCGTATCGAGGGAAAAGAAGCCTTCATGTGATTAGGCTGTGCTACAAGCATCCTTTCCTGTAGTTGTTGTGCCAATCCGGGGCTGCGATACGCCATACTCGGTAATACTAGTATGCCCCTTAATAAGAAAGGTTAAGGTTAAAATTGCGCCGGATGGGGCTATCGTAAGTTCCCTACGGCGCGGGGTCAAGCTCCGGTCCGCGCTTCTCTCCGATCGTCAACCGGACTAGATACTATCGCCCCAACTCCGATAGCTTAGCCAGGGTGTGTTATATTCTACAATGGAAGCGGCCGATATCGAATGGGAGCTCGAAGAGGGAATCCCACAGGTTGATGACCCTTTCATCCAACAGTATCTGAAGGGCCGGGATTCTCTCATCCTGGAGGAGCAGAAGCAGCGTCATGGTAGGTCACCACGAAGTAGTTCGCTAGGAACTAAGCAGAGCTAACCCTTTCGGACCAGACTCTAATCTTCGCAAGACCCTAACGCCAATAGCCGCGACAGCATGCAAGATCGTGTCAAAGGTCCGCGACCGGGGGTTGACGTCTATAGGGTCCACGACGTTGAACGATGATTCCCATACGTCAGAGGCTCTAGGTCCCAGTGAGATGTTGCACCAAGCTAGGGATCGAATGAAAAACACCGAGCTATGGAAAATCCTACAGAAGATGCCAAAAGGCTCCCTTTTACACGCCCACATGGATACTATGCTTGATGCAGACTTCATAGTCAACCAGGCGTTCACCACGGCTGGCATTCACATATGCGCGCCTAGCGCCTTGGTTACTCAAAAAGACTTCGAAGAAGCACCTTTCTTTTTCCAGTATTCTTCTCGTTCCACGGAATCGGAAAACGAGCCACCTTTATGGACATCCAACTACAAACCCCAGACTTTGATCCCCTTACAAAAAGCGGCGTCTTCCTTCCCGAATGGCAGCGAAGCTGGTTTCCGCAATTGGCTTACAAGCCGCTGTATTGTGATACCAGAGATTTCGGGTCGTCATCAAAACTGCAGAGCCAATAAGATCTGGGATGTCTATACCCGTGCTATGACTGTTATCAACTCTCTCCTCAGCTATGAGCCCATTCTACGATCTTGTCTACGCCACATGTTCTCACAATTTGCCACCGATGGGATTAGGTACGTGGAACTTCGAAATGTATTTCTTTTCCCGTACAGGCGAACAGGAAGCGAGACACCAGAAGAAAGCTATAGTGAATGGTGCAGTGTGTTCCAAGACGAGCTCGAGAGTTTCAAGAACACTGAAGAAGGCAAAGCATTCTACGGGGCACGTGTGATATGGACAAGTGCGCGCATATTGTCCAACAAAGACATGGCGGAGAGTATGATGAACTGCATCTTGGCAAAGAAAGATTTCCCCGACGTGATCTGCGGGTTTGACATAGTAGGGCAAGACTATCGTACCAGACGGCTTGGCGATTTCGTGCCGATTATGTTTTGGTTCCGGAAGCTTTGCGTCGAGGAAGGAGTCGACATACCTTTCCTTTTCCACGCAACGGAATGTCAGTTATATGGAGTCCCATCCAGTCACAGTTTATTTGATGCCGTGCTGCTGGGTACTCGGCGAATTGGTGATGGGATGTTGCTTCATGATCACCCTTTGCTAACTGAGTTGGTTAAAGAGAAAAGGATCCTACTCGAACGTTGTCCCATTTCGAGTGGAAGCAGGGAGCTTGCAAATTCGATCGGCTGTCCTTCTCTTGGTTCCTTGTTGTCCCGAGGTGTCCCCGTCTCGCTTTCCAATGATGTCTTCGGATACGGCTGGAATGGGTTGACGCCTGAGCTTTGGCATGCACTTCAGGGGCCAGAGGCTTTGGAAGTCACGGACATTGCGATGATGATTGAGAACTCAGTCCGGTGGAGCTGCTATGAAGATCAATCAACAGCGGAATGGCTGTCCGGAATTCGGGAAGGGGTTCTCGGCAAAGGAGTAAAGGCAAACCGTTTGCGGGAATGGTATGCAGATTTTCAGAGGTTCTGCGAGTGGATAGCACTGGAATATGCGGAGCTAGATGTTGACGACTGAATCCTAATCGTGGCTGAAATGATCATTTTAAATTGGAATCAATACAATAGACTAATCACTAATCAGGAACGAAATGAGGGCGTTCTAACTAGTTAGTTAACTACAGACTATAGCTTACTAATATTTAATACATTGGCATAATTAGTAATACAAATAATACCCAGTATTATCCACCGTCTCCACCATCACAATGTAACAATTTCCTCAATTCTATTTCGATATCTTGCACGTAACGATTAATAGGTGATGTCTTTAGAAGGCTGTATAAATATGCAGGTTTTCTATATTATATGTTTTCTCTAGAAAGTAGAGAATAGTATGCCTTCCTGCTGCAGGCAGTTGACAAGACTATCACAAAGCTGCCAAGACTGAGTTATACAGGAGCGAAGGGTCAAATATTGCCATATTGAATGCATGCAAGTTTTGCATCAAATATGGCTATTAGGTATGATGCAGTAGCCCCCTTAGGTGAAGTTGTATTACCGTTGATTAGGGTCTAGAGATACATAGGAGAGCTATGATGTAAGTGTGGTTGATTTACTTATCAAAAACTATGTGGAGAATTCCTGCTCATATCATGTCTCCACGGCCATGATAGACCTAAATTCTAATTTATTTCATAAGCATTTTGCAATACTGAATCTGGGGTACGTCTAGCGATCGAAAGTCTCGACGTAAATGTGCGTTGGCATGGTGTGATTTGGTTTCCCCAAGCTCCGCCTGACTATTGCGGTTGATCCTCGCTATCTACCTAACTAGCGCTTCGTTTCCCGCACGTCATCCTACACTGCACTTCTTCATCCCTCTGTACCAGGGGGACGACTTGTCTTAGACTTACACTAATAACACATCCTCCAAAGCAGTCGTCTTCTTATTATGCTCCATCCCCGATGATATTTGCAATAATTAAATGAGCCCCGGTCGGCTCTTTGTGCCCAACCATGGCCTACTTCTTGCCTTCATTCTTCCAGAAACGGCTGCTCCGATATGCCTTGTCTCGCCTGGAGCTTGTTGATACCGAGGCACTGGATCTTGACAGCCTTGGCATTCGCTGGGGTCAACGGAGCACAGTTGAACTACGGGATATAGGCTTGAAGCTCGAGGTAAGTGACGAGTTCCTGCAGCCTTGGCTTTAGGTACCCCCGTGTGCTAATACCCTTGGGCTTCTCTCTCAGAAACTAGCCTCACTACTTCATCTTCCTCCCTCCAGCGAACTTCTCAGCGCTCGAGTCCAGTTTTTGAAACTCACGGTACCTGCCGATATCTATAGCAGTGGCATCATTTGCCAAGCAAGCGGGATCGACGTACACCTAAGGCTACCGTCGGAGGAAACATGCCGTGCCGGCGGGAGCAGCAAAGATACCGAGCAGGAAGCTTCATCACCATCATACAGTGATGATGGCTTTTCTCATGAGCCGATTCTTCCCAATCCAACCGACCTTGCACAGTCATTCCTTAAGGCCGAGCCGAAAGAAGAAAAAGAGGAGCTGCAGGCCGCTATCTCATCCCGGTCTCAAGTCCTACAGCGCACCTCATCATCTTTCAGCGATGATGAAGAGGAGGTCGGCCTGGGAAGTGAAGGTGTTTCATTGCCGAGCTTTGTTGCTGCATTCTTGAAGGGTGTCGCAGAGCGCCTGGAGGTTCAAATCGACGACATCTCTGTGAGGTTGGAGATGGAGACGAAACAAGAGGGGCCTTTGAAGAGACAGCCAGAAGAGAAGCCAGATTCAATAACAGGCCTACTGAGCATTCGCCAAGTTAGGGTGAATGCGGTGTCTTCTTCCGAGTCCGATGAAGCCCTTGCATGGACGGGGAAGCGATTGGTTTCTCTTTCAGATATTAACTTGGCCTTGATATCTGAGCCTATAGTTTTCTCAAACTATGCCCACTTCACGGAACCACACGTGTCCCCTTCTACTCCCGTACAGCCAAAATCCAGCTTTCCTCCGAGTAGAACCGCATCACCTCCCCGTGCAACATTATCTTCAAGCTCTGTGCTTGACTTGTCCAGATCAACTATTTTTGAACGACCACCGGAGGTTGCTATGTCTGTTTTGGGTGATCGCAGCGAACCTGAAATGGGAGGGTCCGTTTACACCTATGACGGTCGGTTCTCGGATGCGGATACGGAGGAAGAGACTAGGAGTTATGGTTACCTTGAAGACTCCCAAAATCTCTCAGATGGTGATAAATTATTGGACAACCCTGCTTATCTTGACTCTGTCATTGATGCTCAATTACATGATGCTGACATCGAATGGCCGGGTAATCTACAGCCCAAAGACAGCCAATCCAATTTAAGCAACAGAGAAATATCACAGCCCCATAGCCCTGAGTTTCAGATCACTGGGTCCGCATTCCAGTACAATGCCGCACAGAAGGCTTTGATTTCCACTGGTTATGAATCGGAGCTGAACAGTCATGTGTCTCCAAGCGATAGTCATCATTATCATTCAGAATCTGGTACGAGTTCTACTCGGCAAACACGACCTGAAACTACATCAAATGACACGCCACAATTTGATGAACATGAGCTGAGGGCCCGTATCTCTGCACCTCCATCTGAAGCTGATAGTACAAGCACGGCTTCTGGCTCTTTTCAGGATGCCGACCTTTCGGAATCCAAATTGTTCTCTAATGAGGAGGCTCAAAGTATGTACATGAGTGCAATCAGCCAAGGATCGACTTCGAGAACCTTTGTACCCAATATCCCAGGTGCTTGGGACTCGCCCGAGTCTACGATCACAAAAGATCATAGTGTCTATGGGCTATATACAACTATTGAAGACGACGAAAAAATTGGATATGAAGATGACAGGCACAGTGAAACAATTACAACCCCAAAACTCATTGCTCAAGCAGCACCACATTTTTCACAGAGGCACTCAGTCGACAGTGGCTCAACAGCAAACCCCGAAACGGCTGATAAAGGATCAACTGAATATTCACCAGGGCTGAATAAACCACCGGATGTTGCAAAAAAGTTTTTTAGTGTTGACAAGATATTAATATGGTTACCCTCATCTGATGCAGATGGAGAGTTCTCGGAGAGAGCGTCACCAGTACCTGGAGGAATGGAAAGTGATAGCTTTAAGAAACCAGCTGCTCAGTTGGGAGAATATGGATCCGAGAATGACTTGTATGCATCAAGGGCCCACATATCTACAAGAAATCGTGGAGATTCCGTTGGGTCGTCCCTCCATCCTGAATGTATTGAATCGGGGTATATACGCAGACCGGAAGAGAAGGATCGAGAGTCATACTCCAGTGATAAGCGAAACGACATAGAAGTGGAGATATACTCGGTCGAAGTACAGTTTGACATCGCCATTGGGTGGCTTATAGTGAAATTTGGCCAAAAGATCCTCTATACTTTTGATCAAGACGGTAATTCGGTCCCTTCGAAGACGCATTTGCAAAAGGACGTACAAAGACGAAAAGCTCTCAGCCTGTCACTAAGGAAGTTTTCCATCAAATTTATCGAGCATGTGCCGGGACACGCATACCCTTTCGAAGACTCACAATTGCATTCTCCTACACTCTTTAGTCTCCTCCATGAAGACATTGTACTACAAACCACAGCGTCAGGCTTGAGAGCCTACTGCTCGTCAGAAAATGATAGGACAATATTCCGCTTAGACGTTACCAAATTTACGCTCGGATTTGCCTCTGAAAACCTACTTTCGTTTAGTGAGGACTTAAAAATGCGCGAATCTACAAGGGATGTCTTTTCACCTGTAGATGGTGATATTTCCCTCTCATTGACCAAATCGCCGGAGTTTGCAAGTGCCAACCTCACTACTCTTCCCCTTCACCTCAATGTCAACGCACAACGCTTGGAGGAAGTTGTTGGTTGGTTTGGTGGGCTGAGTACCATTCTGGATCTCGGGAGCTCGATTTCATCAATTTCGGCCACAAAAGCGTCGAAGAAGGACTCAGCAAAGCGAACTCGTGGCGTACGCTTCGAGACTTCACCCTCAACTCCAGCTCCGAAGGCATCCCAAAGTGACTCGGTGTCATGGAAGGTAAACACTCGTATAGGCGGTATGGCAGTCGATGTCGCTGGAGAAACTCACTACATAAAGTTAAGATCTACAGCGGTCAAACTAGTCAGCAGGTCTGAAGGAATCGGAATCCAAATAGACAAAGCTAAATTAAGTGGGCCGCTGCCTCTTGATGATGATGCGAGAGATGCACCTGCCAAAATAAATCTGAGTAACATCCGAGTTGAATACCTCTACACTCCTAAGGAGACAGATTTGGACCGTCTTCTCTCATTGATAACGCCTTCCAATGATAAGTATGACGAAGACGATGACATTATGCTGGACACTCTTTTCCGCCAGCGGAGGCAGGGCTCTGTGCTTCGTACTACAGTCGCTGGGGCTAAAACTGTGGTGGCTCGTACGGCTGACTTGGAAGCCTTGCTTCAACTTGGAGATGAGGTGGGAAGGCTGTCCAATGTTACCAAATATTTGCCTGAGGATGATCGCCCTGGAATTCTGACCCTCACTCTGATTCGTGAACTCGAGACCCAGATACATATAGGAGGGAATGTGGGAAAGTTGACCGCACGCATAAGCAACGCTGAAGCGGCTTATATTAGCCTTCCGTCGCTTGTCGCAGCCCAATTAGGATCAATACTAGTCGTCAGGAACGGCAATGAGGAGCTCATAGGCGAAGCACTGCACTTGGGAAAGGGGCAAACTCTAACTTCTCAGTCAGAGAACCCAATCCTAATGGCTCGGTTTATTGCCGACGAGATGGAGCCTACTATCAAGGTCAAATTGCATAATTTACGAGCAGAGTACACCTTATCGTCGATAGTTGCATTCCTAGGGCTTGGTGATGATCTGACTACTGGGGACGTTGCTTCTAACATGGCAACTTCGCTGGTCAACCTTACTGAATTCCGGTCTTCACAGCACGACGTTCAAAACTCAGTGGAGGCACAAACCCCCAAGACTCCTCCAAAGCCTACCAAGTTGGCGGTTGCTTTGCGGGACTGTATTATTGGTCTTAATCCCCGTGGAACGTCTGCAAAAGGTTTGGTTGTTCTCACGAATGCCAACTTTTCTGGCACTATTCATGACAATATATCCTCGGAAGCCCTTCTAGACCTTCGGAAGGCATCGGTGATGATCATTGATGACGTGAAGAATGTGGGATTCGCAGATACCCAGCATCACAGAAGCTCAACTGCTCCACGGAGTGATCAAATCCAGAACCTCATTGATATGGGTTTCGTGTCTGTGTGTTCAATGTCTTCAGCAACAGCTACTACAAGAGTAATGCGCCCTAGCGTTGATGCCGCCAAATCACTCGATGTGGAGCTGAAAGACCTGTTCGTTATTCTTGAGACCTGTGCAGATTCAACGCAAAGCCTCATAAGCATTGTGAATGGACTGCAGCCCCCGACTCCACTTAGCGCTGTTGTCAAATATCGGACTGAAGTTCTCCCAATTCAGGACATGCTAGCGTCGTTCTCTGGGGATGCATTTGTTACCTCTCCAGCCTCGGGGGCAGGAGAGACTTCTGAAGCCAACCATGACCAGACAGGACCACACCATAGCGGGAAAGAACATATAGAAGATGAGCTGGAGTACGTCAGCGATTTTTATCCAGTGAATCCAGGGCCGGAGTATGGCTCTCTGCATGAAGGAATGATGGACTCAGGGTCAAATGACCTTCTTGATAGTTTTCATTCGCAGTATTACGTATCCTCTAGTGTTTCTGACTTAGAGTTCCGCGACGACCACTTTGCTCAGCAATCTGCTGTTGGAGGAACAGCGCACAGATGGGACTCAACCGAAAACACATACGGGCTTTCCGACGACACAAAACTCCAGAAAAGTCCTTTGAGGATCAGGGTCCGCGACGCACATGTTATATGGAATCTTTTCGATGGATATGACTGGCAGCGAACGAGAGACACAATATCGAAGGCTGTGAAAGATGTGGAGAAAAAAGTCACGGAACGGCGTACTAGGGCTGGTTCTCACGCATCACCTGGCTTTGACGAGGACGAGGAGTCTGTCATTGGCGACTGCCTATTCAACTCTATATATATTGGTATCCCGGCAAACAAGGATCCACGGGATCTCCGCAACGATATCAATCGCAACATTGATGATCTTGTTAGTGAGACTGGGAGCTATGCAACTACTACCACGGTCACCGGAGCCACGGTACGGCAAAACCAACCATCCTCGTCGAGAAAAAGACTGCGTCTATCCCGAAGCAAATATCATAAAATGACGTTCGAACTAAAGGGCATCTGCGCAGACCTGGTCGTCTTCCCACCTGAGTCTGGAGAGACACAAAGTTCCTTAGATGTTCGAATCAACGACTTGGAAATATTTGATCATGTTTCGACATCAACCTGGAAGAAATTCGCCACTTACATGCACGAAGCGGGTGAGAAAGAAAGCGGGACCAGCATGATACATCTGGAAATACTGACCGTGAGACCTGTGCCCGAGCTGGCTGCAGCTGAGATTGTTCTCAAGGTAAGCAAGCGAATCAGACACAAGCCCGTTTATGTTTTTTTTTAGGTTCTTGTTAACGCCGAAATATCACTAGGCAACTATCCTTCCTCTTCGGTTGCATGTCGATCAAGATGCACTGGACTTCATGTGCCGGTTTTTTGAGTTCCGCGACGACTCTGCTCCCGCTCCTAGTGCGCCAGAGGATATCCCTTTTCTACAGCGAGTCGAGGTCAATGCGATTCCAGTCAAGCTCGATTTCAAGCCCAAACGAGTCGACTACGCTGGTCTTCGATCAGGTCGCACGACAGAGTTCATGAATTTCTTTGTGCTGGATGGGGCTGATATGGTCATGCGACATGTCATTATCTATGGCGTCTCTGGCTTTGATAAGCTGGGGCAGACACTTAATGATATATGGATGCCCGATATTAAGAGAAATCAACTGCCAAGCGTGCTGGCCGGTCTAGCTCCCATCAGGTCCCTAGTCAATGTCGGAGGAGGAGTGAAAGATTTGGTCGTCGTTCCCATGCGCGAGTACCGAAAGGATGGTCGTATCGTAAGGAGCATTCAAAAGGGCGCGCTTGCATTTGCGAAAACGACGTCGAATGAATTGATCAAGCTAGGGGCCAAACTCGCCATTGGCACGCAAACCGTTTTACAGGGTGCGGAAGATCTACTAACCACTCCCAGTGCACCGTTAGTGGGCATGGAAGAGGATATAGCAGATGAAGAGGAGGCGAAGAGAATCTCTCTTTACGCTGACCAGCCGGTGGGAGTGGTGCAGGGCCTTCGCGGTGCTTTTAGGGGTTTAGAACGCGATCTGCTCCTGACTCGAGATGCCATTGTGGCCGTTCCAGGAGAAGTAGTGGAGAGTGGCAGCGCCAAGGCGGCCGCGAAGGCCGTGTGGAAGCGTGCCCCTACTGTTGTGCTGCGACCTGCGATTGGAGTATCGAAAGCCGTGGGACAGACGCTCCTGGGAGCTGGGAATACGTTGGATCCCAGTAATCGGCGGAAAATGGAGGATGTAAGTTCTTATACTTTGTTCTTCCATTTACATGTCGTTTCATAGATGCTAACTTTGGGATCTACTTTGCTAGAAATACAAACGCCATTGAAGATATCATTCTTTTTGCTGATTTGCAATAGGGGCGTATCATTATACCATTGGGTTGCATTTATGACGCCTGTTCTCTTTCAATTTCTTTTCTTTTCTTTTCTTTTCTTTTTTTTGAGCTCTCCCTTCTCTGTGCCCTTACAAGTATGGGTTACTACATGGTGACCTGGTACATAATCTCATATATTGACAAGCAGTCAGGTTCTTGGAATAGGGCTAACTTGTCTATATTTGGCTGATGATAATGATTTGAACGAACCTGTTTATTTATTCTTTTTTTTTTTTTTTTCTCTTTTGGCTTTATTGATCCAGGTTATCTACCCTGCACGCATGAGGCGGTGTTTGGATACTGAAATTGGTCTTTTTGAAGAATGTTGATATCCACACGTGACTGACGATACCGATGAATGGCTTATTGATTGATTAGGTAAATCTGGTTCATAGACTGAATGACAATGCAACTGTATCTAGCTTGAGACACAATCCCTGTTCTTAACATATAATGTTGTCTGCCGATGAAAAGAGAGTGTTGGGCGAGTCAGCTGACAGGATGAGACTCTTATACGTTGCCCTCTCTTTCTCCCAAACACTGGGTTACACGGAACAGGAGCATCACCAATGCGGCTGGGAGAGAAACAAAGCGAGGGATGAATGAGGAACTTCAAGGCTCGGACAAACCCCAAGGCTGAGTTGAGATGAGATGACTCGCCACCGATGTACTGCGTAGAAGGGTGAGGGGTGGAGGAAGGTGCCTTCGGTCATGATGAAACCATCCCTTCCTGAACTATAGACAGCCATCGGAATATATATATTAAATAAAAGGTAATATCTAAGTGGATAATCGATAAAATGGTTTCTTTTTATATAGAAACCCTCCCCTGAAAAGACGAACAAATCAGACGCCCGGATGCCATCCCTCCCGATTCGTCATGAAACCGACAATCTGCATGATGATCAATCAGATCCCGACAATGATCACCTGGATGTGGTGCCCGACCGAACACCAACGGGGGGGCTGACTGACGCTCCTTTTTATTTTTCTATTCTTTTTTTGGGTGTCGTTGTGGCTGCAGGATGGGACACCGAACTGGTCATGCGAGTGATTCGCTGGGAGTTCTGCACGTCAACAGACCATCTTTCGGGAGGGGATGCCATTGTGACATGTCTTTCTTTGGGGTCTCTTTTTCCCCTTTCCTATTTGGGTTCGGCATGTGTCTGTCCGTTTTCTTGTTTCTACTTCTTTATGGCCGGTTTTGGTAGTTCCTAGGTTTCTTGGTGTGGCGTTCTGACGAATTAATAGATATATGATGTCTGCTACTGCGACTGTGACTGCGGCTACTTGGGAAACAAGGTAGTGGTCATGCCTTAGATGGTGGGTTATTCGAGGACTACGGATATTGCATCCCATCGTGGCCATTTACTCTCGTTTTCGGTTTATCTCTTTTTTTGTTTGTTTTTTATCTCGCTTTGTTGAGCGTCTCCATGGACCTCAGAGACGTTTGTGCTGGATATCCAGCCACAAGCCATGAAACCCTTCATCTACAGCGCGTGGACACCGTCGCCCCCGTTTGTACATCTCCTCCTTCTCTGTCTCAGTCCTCATCACCAAGTCCGGCCATGAGCATTTCGGGATATCCCAGGGTCTCGTCACTGCACAGCTATCGCAGACACCTCTCACACGGGCAGTCGTCAACGGAGGTTGAAGGCCATGACGGTAAGAAGCTCAGGCGGAAGCACGCTACATTGAACTTGAACCAGATGCCAACATGTGGTGAGCATCATTCTGTCTCTCCCTTATCTATCTCATCGCCCGCATCAAGTCCACCGCCGCTGTCGCCGTCTTCGTCGCCGAGTGCGATGAGTGAGCAGGGCCCCGAGAGTCTCGATGGATTCCTTTGTAAGTTCGCGGACTCCGTATCCGTGTAGATATACTGACTGACGCGTTGGGGGCTTAGTATCGCCTAGTCCGGTGGACTTGAGTATTCCCTGCGAACGGTTTGGGAACAGACGGAATCCGTACAAAATCCTGGTACGTACTGTATCTCCCTTTAATCATCAGATAAATAACTGATGAACAGTCGATGATAGGATACCTTCCGCGATAGACTCGAGAAGTATCCGGATCCAGATCCAGCTTCTTCAATCTGCGGACACAGCAAGACCTACTCCGACTCTGTGCTCTTCAACGTGAACAAAAATCCAACCGCGACCATCGTCAACCACAACGGCACCTCGTTCGAGATCCTTAACCCTCACGAATCGTTGCGCTTTGCGCGCATCGTCTCCTACATTGAAGACGTGGATACCTACTCATCCCGCGATTCATCCCGCAACCACCGAGACTCGTACCGCTCTGACGATGCTATTCCGGAATTTGAGACCTCGTCCATCGACAGGGGCGACCCATGTGGAGAAAAAGTTGAGGTCGAAGCCCAGAAAGTTCATCACGATCTTGTCGGCGATTGTCCGCATCTTCCCATGCCGTCGATCTCCGAGCGATTAGAGAAAACTAACGCGGGCTCAATCTACACCTCTGACTGCCATCGTAGTCCCATACCTCGGAGTTCATCGAGGTTGTGGACTGCGCAGTCATACGGCAGCGGCGAGCTGGGTGAGCCAGGATCTCCAATCTACGATGACGATCTCCCTTCATCCCATAACCTCTGGCCCAAGACTACCGACTACAGCCAGTTCTTGCAGACGGGATATCCTGAGACGGAAATACAGTGTCAACGGCGTTCGACTCGGCGTTCAACAAGTAATCGCAGGAAACGAACAAATAAGGGACCGTTTCGGCGATTGTGTGGGTTTGCGACTGCGTTGCGCAAAAGACGTCTCTTCCGGGGAGAAGCGATGGCACATTAAGGGCCCCTTTTTGGGGGGGGAGGGGAGGGGTGATAGATGAGATGGCCGTGCCTTTTCGCGAAGTGGTTGTGACTGTGTTTCTGGGAAATACACGGACTAGACAAGGGATCTTAAATTCTTTTCTTTATTTTTACTTCTCCTCTGTGGCCATTATGGCAATTTTAGTATAAGTATAGACCACTTGTAACAGACGGAGGCCGTTCCTATTACGACGCCGTCAATTCATTCAAATATATATACAAAATAGAGAGTAGACAAGACATTGGACCTGTTCGAACGGAAGGAAAACATTGTATACATTCTGGGTATCTACCTTTTTAACAGAGCAAAGTAATAATTCAGAAAAAAAAAAATGAAAAAAAAAAAGAATATGTACAATAACTGGGAATGGAAATATAAAATAATAGGAAAGGAATTTTCTTTCTCATTCCGGAGTACATGGCCGCTTCTCAACCAAAGAAGCTAATGCTGCACTCACGAGGCTCTTCCGTCGCAGCCCCTGTTCACTCTTGCGCATGTCTCGACCAGTCAACGAAGGGTAGTTCTTTTCGATCCGGTAAGACTGCACCACGCCAGAGCTGCTTTTCCGTCTACCACGCGACTCGATAGCAGCGGGTTCCATGAGGCTTGAGGCAGAATTTTGGGGTTGGAACCGACTTCGCTGACGAGTGACGGCATTTCGTCGAGGAGACTTTTGCGGCGGGAGCGAGCTGGGGTGACAGTCATCCTCACCGGATTCTAGGTCTAGGTTTATGTTTAACGCATCATCCTCTGAAAGGAGAGCCTGGCGGATGGCTTCAATATCTGAGGGATTGCACTGCAGACGGGAGATATGTTGCCGCTGGACGCGAACATTCCAGCTGTCAGGGAACGAGAAGTCCGGGGTCCCGCCCTCAGCTTGATGATCGAGCGGGACGGAAGTCGGACTAAGAAAGGGGGATTGTGGTTGAGGCGAGAGTGAAGGAGACGTGAGGGATGAGGAATCAAAAAAACCCTCATCGTCATGGTCGGTATCCGGGGGCGTCAAGACGTACCCCGGAAACCTTACAGAACCGAGGTCAGCCGTCGGGGACGTGGGACTCTCTAGTTGTGTATCATCACGAGATGAATTCTGGATGGTATGCTCGTGGAGCTTTCTGGTCAGGGTCGCGATTGACAGACGCTTGTGGTCATAGGCGGACAACGGAACGGAGGTGGGAGCCTGATGCGAGCGAAAGTAGGAGGACCGAGAACGAGTGGACCTTCGGGGAAAGCGCTGAGATGTGGAGGACCTAGGGGACGGACACCGTGAAGAGAGAGGCGAGATCAGAGTACTGTCACAATCGACCATGAGGCGATCATCCCCATCACCCGCCAGGTGGGATGGCCGGGTGGACGAGGGGGATGAGAAGGAGAAATCCTCGAACATGGTGGGGCGATGCCAGATCCCACCGGCGAACGAGCGAGTGAGCGACCTGTCTGTCTTTCCTCCGCAATAGAATAAAACGCACACGAATTTACTGACAGACGTGTGAATTTGTAGAAGATAATGATGAAAAAATGGTCAAAGTGGAAGAATGCGTTCCTGGCAGGATACTAGGGGGTCTGGTTTATCCGGTGGCCAATTTCCAGCACAAAGAAAAAGGTTTTTATTTTTTTTATTTTTTTTTTCGGGCCTTTGGTCCCTTGCCCGGCGCGTAGAGGGACCACCCAAAGTCTGGGGGGGCAAATCGAAACGATCCCGATGGTCGCAGAGAATCCAAGGCTCAACGGTTGGGTCCGTTCAATCAGGATGCCGTGGGTTCATGACAAGTCAGGAGAAGCATGCATGGGAAAAAGGGAAAGAGAGGAAGAGAAAAGAAACAAGCAGGGTCCAATACAAATATATGATCCATCCATGAGCCTGTTCATTTCCCCCTGAACTTGTCTCTCTTCTCTCTCTTGGGTGAAGAGCCAGCCGGTTCTCCGTGCACTTTTTCTCAGGGGGGCAACCTGCTGACTCAGATCCACAGACAAACCCAACAAACGTCTGCAGGATTCCCACGTGGAATTAATTAGTTACTAGTATTGAACTCTCCACTGCACTTCAGCGGTTATTCAGGAGTATCGGAGTTTTTCTATCACCAGTATTTCTATCACCAGTAAACTATCGAGACAAAATAAGGGAGGAGACTTCACTGCAGATATAATACGGAGTAGTGATCAGTCCCACAAGTCCTGGTTGATAGTGATATATTCTAGTGCATCTAGCGTGGAAGATGGGTTTTGTGGTATTAAACAGATGACGATGTTGATAATACTGGCTAGCCTGTGGACTAGGTACATACGACTCCTCTGTACGGACTACGGACTACGGAGGACTACTAGTAGATTCTAGACTGCGTCTCTCCACTGGTAAATGTATCGTGCTCCATTGCTAGGGAAAGAGCCTGCACAGCGATTTAGTACAGGACATACATCTATTCATCCGCGGTTATTCAAGTTCCTAACAGTATGGAGTAGATTCAACAGTCCTTAGAGGGTTTGAGTTGCTCATATTGATATCTCTTCAGATTTACCAGTATCATGACTTTATGAAATATAAGACTCTATGAAAGTCCTACCTGCTTAATTTCCCCTCTTAACAAGTCCTTACTAGATCTTTGTATCGAAACAGCCCCTAAGGCCCCTAAATTCTTGGAACAAAGTTAAAACAACGAAAAACATCTTCCTGATTCCATTCTCAGTGCAGCTGGCTTGGATGCCAAACGAGGTAGTCTCATCATATCGCTTATCGCTAGTGGAATCGGCTGCTCCCGAAGGTTTCCCCGCATGACAACAAATCGTCATCCTGTAACGTCGACCACGACAACCCCTCGATCCTAAATACATGACATCCAGTCCTCTCTCATCCAGTAGCGGTCCACCACTATGGCTTCTCTATTGAAAAAGCCATTGAAGTTAGCCTTGGTGCAGCTTGCCTCCGGTGCGTCTGGCTCGTTAGGAGCTTCATCGATCTCCAATCCCTTGATTTGGCCATCTCAGTGTATGCTAAGACGAGGTGACCCTATGACAGGTACGGACAAAGCTGTCAATCTCTCCCATGCACGAAGCAAAGTCCTTGAGGCGGCAAAGGCAGGAGCCAAGCTCATCGTCCTCCCTGAATGCTTCAATTCGCCATACGGGACGCAATACTTCCCCAAATATGCGGAGACCCTTCTCCCCTCGCCCCCCACGAAGGAACAGTCTCCTTCATACCACGCCCTATCGGCTATTGCGGCAGAGGCCAAGGCCTACCTTGTGGGCGGAAGTATTCCTGAACTGGAGCCCACAACCAACAAGTTTTACAACACCTCCCTGGTCTTCTCGCCGACAGGCGCTCTGATCGGCACCCACCGCAAGGTCCATCTATTTGACATTGATATCCCTGGGAAGATCACGTTCAAGGAGAGTGAGGTACTGTCACCTGGAAATCAGCTGACTATGGTTGACCTCCCGGAGTATGGAAAGATCGGTCTGGCTATCTGCTACGATATCCGTTTTCCGGAGCTGGCCATGATTGCCGCGCGCAAGGATGCATTTATACTCATCTACCCGGGCGCCTTCAACCTGACCACGGGTCCAATGCACTGGTCACTTTTGGCACGCGCCCGTGCTGTGGATAACCAGGTTTATGTGGCATTGTGTAGCCCTGCGCGAGACATGGATGCCACCTACAACGCATACGGTCATACTCTAATCACAAACCCTCTCGCGGAGATTCTGGGGGAGGCAGAAGATAAGGAGGAAATCATCTACGCTGATTTAGAAAATGATTCGATCCAGAACACAAGGAAGGGAATCCCAGTCTACACTCAGCGTCGCTTTGACTTGTATCCTGATGTGACCCTTGGTGCTGCCGCCCCTCGTTTACGGCGAAGAGACACATAACACGCACGAGGCCTGTTCATTCACCAGAAGATATCATAGTCACATTCCATGAATTATACTGCGAGCAGCCAACACCTCTCTAAATTGCCGGAGATCAGTTATGTAGATGTTCCTAGCAAAGTACTTGTGATAGATAGTGACGAAGTGGCCTTGGTGCCTTGGTATAATATCACGTGACTATAAATCCACCAATCATAGTGCGGATCTTCGATAAGCGAGCCACACTGGAATTTCATCCACCCAAAAAAAAACCATCTCGAAATCTGTGTTTTTACGACTTCGACCATTCCGCCAACGACAGCCAACGCCCACTGTCAACCCCATTCAGTGAGCTTCACCCCCGTTCTTTCTTCAGTTTCTGCTATCTCAGTTCTATCAGCTGTGGGTTTGACTAACCGTGATCTCTCCGTTAGAAATGTCCAACGTCCAGACCAGCAAGAAGCAGCGCTCGGCCATCGCCGACGTTGTGTCGCGCGAGTACACCATCCACCTGCACAAGAGAGTACGTTGAACATATGGATCCTTAGACCCCTGTTATACACACCTTCGCGATCAATCCCGAAAGGGTCGATCATGCCATGAAGAACCCAGCTTTTCGAACATGAGGCATGGATGGAGAACTGGACCACAAAAAGAATTTGTGCAAGAGGAGGAAAGTAAAGCCCAAGAATATGAGTTTCAAACGAAAAAAGAAGAATTGGTTTTATGAAGTCCACCTCTATGGCCGCATTAGCATCTTCACAGATCTACTTCTTGCAAAATGGCATTTGGGCGGAAGACTGATTTCTACTTCTTTTTCGGTTTTGTAGATGCACGGTGTTACCTTCAAGAAGCGCGCTCCTCGTGCTATCAAGGAGATCCGCGCCTTTGCTGAGAGGGCCATGGTAAGTTCGACATTCCCCTTCCTACCTCTGTCGAATTCTCATTGCTGACCACCCCGTCTCCGTAATACCAGGGTACCAAGGACGTCCGTCTTGACCCCCAGTTGAACAAGAAGGTCTGGGAGGCTGGCATCAAGGGCGTTCCATACCGTCTGCGTGTCCGCATCTCCCGCAAGCGTAACGACGAGGAGGGTGCTAAGGAGAAGCTGTACTCCATGGTCTACGCCGTCAACGTCAAGGAGCCCAAGGGTCTCCACACTGCTGTCGTTGATGACGAGTAAATGGTTCCATCCCATAGGACGAGTCACGGAAGTCCTTTTTTCTCTGGTTGGGCCGTCTTACTCCGGTTGAGTTGGTACATGTGAAGTAGTCAAAAGATAAAAAAAAAAATCCGAAATTTGTAACTTCGATAGTTAGAAGTTTTCTATTCGGTTCCCGCGAATCGCTTTAAGGCAGGGAATTATGTATGCCGAATGACATGATGGAATCAGCCGAATAGCAATTTTTCCAGCGTCGAATGTTGATGAAATATTTGCATACGATTAAAAAAGTTTTCAATTCACTAAATACCCTAGTCCTTTCAAGTCAGTTACTACAACATAGGCTAGTGTGCATTTATCTCGACTGGATAGTCTTCGGTTATCTTGCGCAAATGGACTGTGCTGGTCCCATTGTAATGTACCTATGCACATAGTAGAAACCCGTCCCGTGCTTGGATAGAAGCACGGGGACCAACTTCTCGGGACCAAACTTCTCGGAAGTGAAGTCACTAGCTTGAGTATCCATCTACCGCTGGCATTACTCCTTCTATACCACTCGCTAGGCTAAGAATACCTACCAACTTGGCCGTTTATAAACTTGGATCTTATTTAATACTGCCTGAACCTGGGGGGGGAAATTTCAAAGGATTGAAGGGATTATCTCTGTCTGGACGTATTAAGAGTGTTGTTCTACTACTACTGTGAGGCCATATGTTGACCGGGTTAGAGCCCATTCGAAAAGCATCTGTGTCTTTGATATTTGTGAGAGAAGACAGAAATTAGTAACATCTCGCCCGGAATTCAGACATATCTACCAATACAACAGAACTGCGAACAAATAATGCGAACGACATATTGAAGGTAGTTGAAAGCACGAAGTACGGATACCCGGCCAATGGATGCATGACCCGAAGGAGGTGGAAGAGAAGATTAATTCTCATTATTCTGGAGTACTGTCACGGTCAAGCTGGGGAAGTGGGGGGTTCTCGATAATCACTTCAGTTTCCACATGGACCCTCTTAGATGCCCTGCCTCCAACCCATTGATTTGTGAAGCCGGCTGAACAACAAGTAGGATGCGATGCCCATCCAGCGCTGTCTCATGCTCCTCTTCCAGGAAGCGCATTTCATAAAGCTTAACCATTGAGGAGCTATTCATGAATGTCTTGTCCAAGTCCGCTAGAGAACTGAGGCACTGGGGGGGATACCCGCCCAGAGAGATACGTTAGAATATCAGCACCAACTTGATAAATCTTCCGAAGACCCCAGTATCCTCTTCCTTCTTTTCTGGTGTCTATAGCATTCGCAGGAGAAACCGGAGAGGGTCACTTTCTAGAAGCCCCTTTGTAACACCACGAAGGGCAGCAGTACGACGATCTTGGATGTACTGCCCAAACGTGATGACTTGGATTTGATTAGGATTTTGTGCATTGGCGAGATGCATGGTTTTCGTCTTCCAAAACGACGCTCTTCCTGAATTGGCTGTGGAGTACATATGCAGGCTAGAATATTCTACATGGTGTTGTTGCAGATTAGAGCCACTACAGAGTTAAATGGAACAGGGGCCATAAAGGTTTCTTCGGTACTCCGATTCCGGGAACTGAGCTGATACTGTCGTCTAGAAGGTGGCTTTAAATCGGAGTTCAGCTCCTCGCCATACGTACGAGACAGACTTCAAGAGCTGTTAAGTGAATACACTAGTCTCCCTGTTAATACTCCGAATAAGCAGTTCGTATCGCCTTTCCATTCAGCTGCGCCAGCTAACACTGAACTTTCTATGCAACTGTTAGTCGCAATGGGCACAGCCTTGATGGGAGGACAAGGCCCACCCCCCCTCCGGCCGGTAGTGCTGGAGACATTAGGGGATTAAGACAGTCCAACTAGGGAATCCTTCGCACAGATATGCCAATTATGCTACGATAGTTTCTTGTTAGGGTCTTGAAAAGGCTTGCCAGTTCCCCTTGCTCTGCGTGTACTATTCAGCTGACGGATTGGGATCTTTTTCACCTCAAAGAATCAAAGATACACTAGCGATTTCCGATTTCCAACAATTTCCACCCAGATGCTCCATTTCACACCCGATTCTTCGATCATGCAGTCGAGATTTTCGGGTGTGACTTAACCCCTCCTACTGTCATGGCCGAAACAGGTAGGTCATATTCAAACCAACAGCGCTCATTCATCATAGACAAAAAAGACTTACCCAATTCAAATAGTAATGTCATGCAAAGGTGTAATCGCCCGCAATCTCACTAACGTCGATATGACCGAGTACCCAGGACATGATATTTTAGGCGGGCAAGTCTCTACGCTGGAAGTGACCATAGATATGGCCCATAACGCTGACTCAGGTTATGCGTTATTTGCTGCACACCTACAAGGGACAGAAGTTGGAAGGAAAGCATTCATTCTAGCAAGGGAATAAAGTAGTTTTTTTTTTGTGTTACACTGTATTTCTTTCTTTCATTTTTGATTTATAGGCTGGAGCGTCCCTTGATAGATTGACTATACACCACTTAGAAGGCTTCGGTATCGGCCTTTGGCATTAATAACTACAGTACATATTCCCAAGACTTAAACCTATGCATAGTTATGTACATACATACATACTGATATCTTAGTTAATGAAACTGACAATCGTCATGAAGTATCCTACTACATCTCGAATCAAATTCCAGAGCACTTCTCAGTGAATAATCATATCACGCGCTTTCTTCCCAAGTTAAGGGTTCCCTTCATGGATGGGCATATATGCATGTGAGATACCTATCTGGCTTCCGTATGGGCCTATTTAAGGTAGGCGCTGGTTTACCTTGCTCTCCTTGCTTCGACCGTTTCGGCTAATGTGCCGACATTTGGTTGTTGGCTTGGGTTGGGCTAACACAGGTAATAAATATAATTAGTTAGATTAATTGCTTTATAGATCACTTCCTTTCCTTCGTGACTAGACAAGATAGAATGCAGGAAACAAGTGTAGTTCGATGGAGAAATAACCATGGCTGGCTTTTATTGTAAGCTTTAAAACCACAACTGATGAAGTCTATCGGAGACCCGGGTATGTATGTACAACAAAAGAACAAAGACACAATAGTCAAATCAAAGAATTGGTCCAACAGCGTTTGCCACTGGGTTCAATTTATTGATGGGGAAAAAAAAGGGAAATAAATAATAAGCTCCCTGTAGAGGAAGCATGCCTCAGTTGTAAATCATCATCTGACCGGAGACGTAGAAGGTGACGGTTCAGAGACGAGACACAACTGGGGCGATTACAGGAAAGGTGCTGGAGAAAAATAGCAGAAGAAATTACCCAAATAGACAGTCTGACGCTCGAAACCGGGTGAAAGGGTTGCTCAGCCATGGCTCAGTAATCCGTGAAGTCAAAAATACAGATGAGAAGGGGAATTATCTCAGGCCAATCTGCTAGAATGCCTAGATTGGCCACACGAATGGAAAGAAGCGAAATCTCAAAAATGAACAATGCAGCAGATGGTGTAGATGATGAACATGTCCAAGCTATCGCTTTTAAGAGAACAGGACAGCATGCTAGAAGAAAACAGGAGCAGAAAGAAAATCATAATACATCACCAGGCCGTTGTTGAAAGCCAGGAAAAGAGAAAGTTCATCATGAAGCTGTTGACATGCATCCAATGTAATACGCCGGTTCATAAAAACAGTGACAATCACGCTGCTGGTGGACTAATTCTTAGTCTCTTCAATTGCAGTCGCCAGTCGCTGGACTTCCTCTTTCTTGACTCGGACGGCCCACTGTTCGGGTGCGCCATCGGCCTTCGGCACAAGGAACTGTACACTGGTTCCAGAGACAGTGTACTTGATTTGCTTCATCAAAGCTGTATTCAATACGATATTCCCACTTGGATCAGCTCGAAGGAGAAGACGGCCACGAGATGTGGTACGATCTTTCAAAATACGAAGGAATCCAATACCTCGGCTCTCCCACGCATCTCCGCTGGAGGAAATGATCATCCCACGTGCACGCAACTCCAGGACAACATCTTCATTCTCTTCACCAGCACCGCTTCGAGCAAGATCAATCTGAGGCAATGCCTCCGCTGCATCTGCGTCGCCAGACTCTTCGGCTCCCGTGTCAGAAGTAACACCAGGGGTAGAAGAGCGGCTGGCAGCTGACGAACTGACAGCGGAGGGACCGAAGACACTTTGCGACTGCGATGGGCCTCCAAAAGAAAAGCCGAGAGACTGAGTACCAGATGCGGAAGATTTGGGTCCTGCAGATGCTGCCCCAAAGAGAGTGGAGAAGGGCTTCGAGGGATCAGCCGTTGACGTTGTGGCTGCAGAGTCGGATTTCGGAGCTGTGGAACCGGCCGACTCTGTCGCAAACTTGATGGGAGAATTCAGTTTCCAAGTGTTGTCCATAGGAGCCTTTGGGGCGTTCTGGCTAGGAGCAAAGATCGACGGCGTGCTCCCGCCCGAGTTTGAAGGAGAGCCGAAAAGCCCACTGGTCGTACTCACGGAACCAAAAATACTGGGACTTGCAGGTTTGGAGGCAGGGGTGTCAACTTCGTCGGCTTGTGGTTTGTTTGCAGGAGCGAATGGATTTGGTGTGGAGGTGGGTGAATTAAACGAGGATGCGTATTTCGAAGAATTGAAAAATGTAGACAGTTTGCTTTCTTCTTCGCCTTGTCGCTTCAGCTTCCCTTCTTGATTATACTCCACGCGATCAAATAGACTACGACCGCCGGCACTTGAATCCGACTGCCCATTCATCGTGGGTTTGCTCGCGGGAGCTTGCTTTGACTTCTGAAGAGCCTTAGCAAAGTCGCCATCGTCGCTGCTTTCAGTCGCAACAGATTCAGCGCCACTGCCTGAAATCACCTTGGGTTCAGCTTGACTCGTCTCTACAGAACGGCTGGCCTCATCCTCACTAGTCGATATGGCAGATGCATCCTTTGACGTTTCCTCCTTGCTGTCGCCGGCGGCCGATGCTTCTTCGGTGTCATCCGAAGAATCATGGTCCTCTGCCTCAGACGGAGTTGCCGACAAATGACCGAATATGTTGCTGGATGTGGCAGGAGATTTGCTCTTGGCATCGAAGATCGACGCGCTACTGCTAGTAGCAGTACCAGGAATTCCGTCAGGCTTTTGGTCGGTGCTGGGATTGCTTTCATCTTCAAAAACGAACCCCTTCCCTGGAACGAACTTGGGTCGTTTATGAGCCCGAGACTCGATTTTCTCCCGCTTCATACGCTGTTCTTCTGCATCTTTTCGTTCCCAATCAGCTTCATCTTCCTCGTCCGAGTCAAAATCTTCAGCCTTGCGCTTGGCTTTTTCCTTCTCAGCATTTTTATCAGCCTGGGCCTTGAATTGAGCAAAGAAATTGGTCGTTCCGGAGCCAAATTTTGGAACGCCGAGTGCGGGCTCCGTGTTTTTATCGCCAGATGGCTTGAGGACAAAAGGGTTAGCTGTAGTACTAGCACTTTTGGTTGGGCCGGTGAATGTGGGCTTGGAGATGGATGCGCCCTGAGAAAAGAGCGATGGAACAGAACTTTCACTGGCCTTAGCCGGAGTGGCGAACTCAGGCTTTGAGGGAGATGAAAGAAGTGCAGTGGAGGGCGTGGAAGGCTTGTTGGAGTCTGGAGCAGTTGGTTTAAATGGGGACGAAGCGGGCAACTTCGCCGATTCCAAGGTGGCCGGTTCTCTGTCCGATTCTGAAGACTTCGATTTGGAAAATGACTGTGCAAATATGTTTGCCGTGGTAGAATCTCCGTTGATGCGCTTCCCTGGGTGGCCTTTGTCATCTTCATCACCAGCCGACTTCCTCTTATTGCCAGATGGAGGGGTCTGGCTTGTCCCAGGAACCTGAGCAGGAGAAGTCATCGCTGGATTGGTAGCAGTCAAATCCGGAGTGAACGAAGGTCCTTTGCTTTGGGTCTCTTCGTGAACACCGAAAGTTCTTGTCTGTTTAGCAGGCTTCTCATCGGCAGTTGCACCTTCATCATCTTGCATCTTGCGTCTGAGTTTGCGGTCTTCTGCTGGTGCCCCAATGGTTTCACGGACACGCAAGTAATACTGAATAACAAGGTCTAAGTCATCTGTTTTAGGGTCCAAACGAGTAATTTCACGCTGAAAGCATTCGTTTAGCATACGAATACGGTGCAGCATTTCAACTTCCCCTTTTGTAGCCTCTTTCAGATCAGTAGAAAGACCAGAAGGCTGTAGTTTTTCGAAACTTATACTTCCAGCTTTCTCGGCGGTAGGTAATAATGACGTTGATGGCGCTGCAGTTGCATTGTTGACTTTGAACGGGCTCTGCGAAGATACAGAAGGAGTGGTAATAGTCGGCTGTGTCGAAAACAACGACGGCTGTGGTGTAAATGGAGCAGAAGGTGTAGACCAATTGGTATTGGGAGAAGGAGCAGAGAAAACAGGCCCAGGGGTCGCTGGTTTCTTTTGCTCATTTGTCTTGGCCTCCTGACTAGATGCCCCAGGGGCAGACACAGAAGCGATTGGAGTGTTGGATTTCTCCGGGCTGGTTGTTTTAACTTCCCCACTTAGAGTACTGGGTTTGGGAACAAAAAAGTTACTGAAAGGAGTCGAAGATGGCAGCGGTTTCTGTTCCGTGGCAGGCTTGCTTGGGGTCGCCGGTTTTGGTGTGAATAGGCTGCTAAAGGGGTTCCCCTCTGCAGGCTTTGGTTTATCCTGCTCCGCAGCGACAGGCTTGGGGGCAAATACGTTGCCTGTCGACGGGGGTTGAAACAAGCCACTTGCTGGAGCTGTAGGGGCGACAGAAGTCTCACTCTTTGAGAGCAATGAGGGTCCGCTAGCAGTAGACGGCGTGAACTGGAACCCACTATTCGATTTTGGCTCTTCAATCTTCTTTGCTTCTTTATCTTTGACTTCAGAGGCCGTTGGTGTAGCCGATTGGCTAGGCATCCCCGAGAATAAGTTCGTAGACTGAAATGGAGATTTAAGTGGAGTCGAGGTTTTAGTCGGGGACGCAACGCCAAAGACTGAAGTTTTTGGCGCAGCAGTAGCAGTGGAGGCTGACAAAGCAGCTCCAGCAGAACTAGATTGGGCAGCAGCACCAAAAAGAGGCGTAGAGGGAGTAGGTACCTCAGTAGATGCCACGCCAAACAGTGGTTTGGACAGAGTCTCTGCAGCTGTAGAAGGTGCACCTCCGAACAGAGCGCCAGTCCCGGGACTAGCGAAGTTGAAAGCAGGCTGAGATACACCGAAGGCAGGTGACTTGGGCTCGGCGGCATTGCTTTTAGCATCAGGAGACGTCTGCATTATTGAGTCCCCAAACGGAGCAGATTGAGAAAGCGGGGAAGGCTTGTCTGTGGCCGGGCGACCGAAAATGTTGGTCGGAGGAGCACTGCTAGTTGTGTTGTTCTGTCCGAAAACAGTGCTTGTGGTGGTAGGAGTAGCGGCTCCAGTTGGGCCGGATGGTGCACTAGTAGTATTATTTCCGAAAAGACCTCCACTTGTATTATTTTGCAGCGAACCGCTTCCGAATAATCCTCCAGAGGGTAGAGGTTGCTGGGCTGGTGCTGGACTAGCGGGTGGAAGGCTAAACATATTACCCTTAAAGCCGGAAAAATCACTTCCTGCGGGCTGTTGACTAGCTCCTGTGCTCATACTGGCAAAAGGGTTGTTGGTGTTTGATGTTTGTCCCCCGAAAGATGAAGAAAAATTGAACGAGCCGCCGCCTCCAGCACCGAAGGAAAAAGGGGACCCTCCGGATTGAGAAGGCTGACTAGGATTTGAGCTAGCACCTGGAAAGCTTTGAGATTGGCCGAAAGAAAAGCCGTTGGTCGCCGGTTGAGAACCAGCCGATGTAGAAATTGTATTGGGAACAAGAGAGTTAAATGGGCCACCGAGCGACGCCCCGGTAGCAGAACCAGGAGAAGCAGTACTAGGACGAGTTCGCCTTCGAACGTCTTTAATCCTGCACAGTCTGTTAGAGATTGCTCAGGTTTATATGAAGGTAATTGTGGAAAGAATTATCGACAGGATGATAGAGGGTTGACAACATGAAGGCAGGGTAAGTAGGAAAAGGGAAAGGAAAAAAGTGAGGGGCGATTGGAGAGCTCCATAATAAACAGAAATCCGGAAAACAATTTCTGGTTCACACTCATATGGCGCAGAATGATGCAGGAGGCTGGTCGCAAAAGGTCGGTCTGTATTGACTTACTTTCTCTGCGCCAACTGTGCGGCTGTCGCCCGCTGCGGCTTGTCATCTGGTGTACTCGACATGTTGAACGCAAATAAATCTATGTCTTTCTCCCCTTGAGGGCCCTGAGCTCCTCTTTTAGACATTTATTGCACCCACACCTCTCCGCCTGGAGCTTCAATGCCGTCAACCTTCTAGTCAGAACGGCTGGTGAGCAACCCCTTCTTAAACCACGTTTGGAGCAACGCTCTCTAACTCAGCCCTTCCCATTCAAATTCCCAAGGCCAGGGAGTAGTGAAAAAAAAAAAAATTATCTCCGGTAAAATTACAATTTCTTATCGGTTATAATCGATAATCCAACCCCGGTTGTCACAGGGCCCTTGAAGGCACTTATTGTGCAAGAAACGTTGAAATGGGAATGCGTTCGTAACGTCCAAAAACTGCGAAAGTACCAAAATTGTGTTCTTGCTACTTGCTAATGCTCCAAGAAGCAGACGTTATTATTATTTGTTCATAGGAAGATGTCAAAGGGGTGCTCACGCGCTTGTTCTGTGCCCCGGAGATAAATCGCGAAAGCGCGAGAGGCAGCTGCAGCGACGAGACGAAGAACTCTAAGGTGATAACAGAGAAAATAGATAGAACAAAAGAAATAAACTGAATTTTTTTGAGATGGAAAGGGACAGGCTGTTCCTTTTGCTATGTACTGTCTGTGACAGTGATAGGAGGTGGTTGATGAAGCTGCTGCCTCTTGGTCTGGAATTGACGGCTCGCGACCTTTTTTTTTTTTTTTTTTTGGCAGAGGGCGAGAGGTTCAGCTGGCAGGAAAACAGTGTCACGTGACAATATGCAAGGCAATTCTTGGCGGGGTGCCGTCTAAGCAAGATATGCTCATTGGAGGCTAGGGAGGCCCATGCCACTTGATAATGGGGAAAGTTACGTCCATGCAATGGTTCCTATGCATTCGCTAGTACAAACTTCAAGTTGGTGTGCTTTCTGGCATATTCCATTAGGCCCCTCTGTATTCGCTACAGGTGGCCGGTTCTACAGACAGAAAGAGTTGTGGGGCAAAAGACCTGCTGTAATAATACACAGTATTCGATACTACCCTGCCTTGTCTCCATTGCAAGCAAGTACGTACATATGCAGGCGGTGTGTTTGACATCTCGATGTCAATGATCTGCAGCAAAGGGAGAATTTGAAGAGTAGGTCGAGAGGTGGTTTTACATACAACAGGGAGTATGAAAAGCACAGAACTAAGTACTGTCGGGGTTGGTTAAAGTACGAAATAAGTGCCACCATGCAGGCTAGATCCAAGACTACAACTGGTAAGTATTCCTAAGCTGTAGACAAAATATATAATTCGAAAGACTTCTCGTAGGTGATATTGGTTCTTCTTTTTCTTTTATCTAGGATTTAAAAGTATTCAGATCATAGACGCTGTTTACACTTGTTGCAAAATTCTTCAAGTATACTCTACTATCTGTCGTACGATTTAAGTCATTAGTCACTGATACTCGACAGAAAGCATCAAGAAGCCAGAGAGGAAAAGGAAGAGAAAAAACGCATGTTCGTTATATAGTCGGAATACATTTTCAAAAAAAAAAAAAAACAAATATAAAATACACGTAACCGGGTATCTATAGCTTGGCCTTGCCCTGAGCCTTCTTCAAGATGGGTTCCATCTTAGTCGCCTTCATGATGTTACCCTTAATCTTGAGCTTGCCTCCCATGAAAAGTCGCTGGGCGTTGGCCTTTCCAGAAACCAGGGAAGCAAAATCTTCATCAGAGAGAGAGAGGGTCACTGTTTACCATCGTCAGATATGAGCACTCGGCCTGTTCTCTCAATAAAAAGTAGCAAGAGGTTTGGTTTACTGACCATCCGCTTTTCCACCGGAAGGGGCAGCGCCTTTCCCCACCACACCCTTTTCCTTGAGGTCCAAATACCAGCTCTCTTCCTGTCCCTTGGAGTTCTTGAGGTTGAAAGCGACGACGACCTTGGCCTTGTCGACAGCGTCCTTGCGCTCGGCAGCGTCACCCTGAAGGGTAGATTGGATCACATCGAAGGCGGCGGAGGAAGGGAAGGAATCTGAGAGTTTCAAATTGTTATTAGCCGACCGCCTCGTGGGACTGCTGGAGTGGTTAATGAGAGAATAAACGTACCGTTTTTGAGAGACATGGCGAATGTGGTTTACTATACTGAATGAGCTATGACAAGATAATGGTTATACGTTAGATTTGAGATAAAGAGAAGTTCAGATCAGATCAAGGGGAGGTTGAGTGTGACAGATGTTAAATATATCCCGGGGTTCAGGGCAGCTTCCCCGGAGATTTCGGGGGCATGTGACTGGTTATGGTCGGTGGCATTTGGGCCGAGGCTGGTAGGAGCCCTGTGATCCCAGATTTTAGGGATAATTAGCTGACCGCGGTACATAGTATTGAATTTACCACAGCACGAAGGATCTGTAAAATATTATTCTTCTTTGGTATTTTTTGGTATACTTAAGTATTAGGATACTTATGTAGCTTGAAATTAGGGTATATATTCTTTTTATCTTTATTTAGGGATCTGAATTGAGCTTATATGAAGATTGAGTTGTGCTTTAGAATATGGAGACTGTGTGTCCTATTATGGTTAGTAATAATTACTGTACCCCCATAAAATGAGGAGATTTGGGCATCTCCGCTCTTTCTCTCATCTTAATGTCTATCCTATACTCCACATACATTTTAACCCAATACGGTAAGCATTGCGCAAAAATCCCCCTCCCCCAGCATACCAATAGCCGATACCACATGAATCAGTCTGATTAGTCGTCGTTAGGACTCTTGTGCCTCGTTCCCAGCCTAGAGTTCTTCTGTCTAGCGAACGGCTAGTTAATAAATAGATATGACGGGTGAATATGGTTGCATCGGCTCTTTTTTACTGAGTCGAACCTTGGACAGGGCTCCTCCTCTTTTTTGTGAAGCTGAATATAAGTAGACTGAATGAGTACCCTTTATATTTTAGGCAACGTTATATCTAGGTAGTCAAGTCCTCGAGCATGATGATTACGATGTCACTTTTCTTGTTCAGCCGAATCCAGAACCTACTAGTAGACTATCAATCTGGACTAATTGCTTAGATGAGTTGCGTCCCCAGGCACTAATGAAAGGCCAGGCTATTTCTCTGGATAGATATACTAATACACCTGGGGTAAGGTTGTCTCTGTTTTATCGTTAGCAACATTCAACCGAGTTTGCTTATTATAATACTATTTCTTGCTTGTATATGTGGAGCTTTTTATGGTTAAAATATACCTAAAAGTGACCAATGAAAGCAAGGTACAATATGGTTCGTTCATAGCCATAAACACCAATGGCGTGCTTATAATAGGGTCTTATTTATAATATAGATATCTTTTTCTTAGTCTGCAAGCATTCATCTCCCTACAAGAGCGGCTTTTTAATATAGATATGGTTTACGGAGTTATATACCACACTACCTCTTAGCTTAAGTATTTAAGTTGCTACTGATGGCTGGTGCCTACTAGAAACAAGTATGACCCTAACCCCCAAGATTCTAAACATTGCTGCAATGACGGCCATACTTCGTGGTTCCTCACTGCCTCCGGAAGGTAGCGAGGAAATGAATTAGTACTGTTATTGCCGACTTGTTCTCTATAAGGAACGACTCTAATTGAACATTTTCTTAGTGTTCCCACCCTCTTTTTTCATATTTCTTAGGCTGATGAATTTAACCTATCCTAAACCAAGAACTGTCGTACGCACAGCTACTGATTGGGTTACATGTTAGAGTAGGACTGTTTCGGCAATAAATACCTCACACTCTAAAATACCACACACTAGGGGAGAAACGGCATGGCTTACTGTTAACCACCATACTTGATTATTTCGGCGGCGGATGGTGCATACTCCAGTGGACGGGACAGGAAGAGCCCCGCGCGAATTTTATTCTAGCCATTATACACTGGAGACGAGCCTTGATGAATACAACAAAGAGAGAAAGTTTCATAGTTAACTCTGCGGCAAGGCCAATTGTCTGTCACGGCATCGATGACAGCACTAGGGGTATCACCTTGGCGTAAAGTCAGTCTTCAAGTCAATGACCAAGCACGCTTTAAATCTAGAAAATTTAACCTCTAAAATCCAAGCCTTTTGTTTCTGAAGCTGCTGATGATACAGTTATAGATAGGATAGAAATGACTACATACCATCCATGTACATGAATCCATTCCTAGCCACTTAGGATATATGTATACACGCCTAGCTATGCGCTAGACATCTAGGATTCAACTCTCAGAAAAGAAGAGCCAGACAACCAACTCGGCGGCAACATCGATCGGCCACCATTGCATGAGAACTTCAATGGGGTGTCATATTCCGGTGCCGAGCGTCAAGTCATGAACCAAGTATAGAATGCATAGCCAGGTTTCACTCATGGCATTTTCAAAAGAACTTGAGCTGTGTTGGACGGAATATTTAATCAACCTGGATGGTCTCCAAGTTCAAACGCTTTTCACCAGAATATACCGTTTTTCTAGCATCCCTACTGCTTTATATACATTTCACATACCAGAGATACAATGCTTCACTGCTTCGATTGTCGGCTTTTTGTTTCATGTCGAATTTAAAGCAGATACAGAGTGTCCAAGTGCCTCTGTCTCAGTAATATACCACCAGGAAACCACGTCCGTGATTCGAGTAGGTTCTTTTCAAGAGTTTGGAAGCACTGTTTGCGTGATAGTGGTTAGTACAGTAATGCTGAAAGCAGATTGTGTTGTATCTCAGATCTGGCCTGAGACGCGTACAAACTTTGCCATAACCGTGGCCGGTCAAGGCAAAACGTCGCATAGCCAGAGTTCTCTTGCACTGAATACTCTGGAAGGAGAGAGGTTAGAGATCAGAGAAGGAGATGCATATGTCGCAGTTAACTGCGAGACTGTTTATTTAAGAGTTGGCTATCCCTTTAGACCTGGCAGTTTTGATTTTGGGTTTATTTTATTTTCCAGACAGCTTCTTTCATTTGTTCCTGAATGTTTAACGGATGAGTTTATGCATGTTTAATCTGACGCAATGATTATATATGTAACTAATCTCTTAATTCTGTTGACAAATACAGTAAACCTACTCAGTAAACCTACTAAGGTGTCTCATAAATGAGAAACTCGGTGTCCGATACTCACCATAGCCAGGGAGCACGAAGGCTAGATTGGAACATCGGGGTCAATTTCCATTACCCAAGTTTTAAAATAATACTTAATTTATATTAACTTAATACTCCGCAAAGAGTGTTTATCTGGTCTCTTTTCAACTCCATTCTAGAAAAGCTACAAAAAGAAGTGTAACTCATTGCCCAGCAGCTACAAAAGGCTTTAATTCAGTTTATGCCTCATGGTTACTCGAAAATGAAATATTCCTAATCCAGTCGGGTGAGTATATGATTCCTTTTCTCTCTATCTCTTCTCGTTCCCTGGTGGCGGCTCGATTTGAGCCAGAAAATTGGACCTGAATCGAGACTTGACTTTCCTTCTGAGCCATTCCATATCCTTGGGGTTCTCTTGCATATACTCAAGCTCTCTATCGGGAATGCTCTCTGCCCTATGGAATCTTGTTTTGACGGTATCTCGCATTGGGGGCCTCTCGTAGCTCGGCTTGCACTTCCTTAGATTGGAGTAGCTGTGGCATAGGCGTGCTATAAACTGAATATTAATAAAGGAGGCTCCGCTGGGAGGGAGGATATGAATCATCATTCAAAGACTCTCCTGTCCACTCGTGGCACAAAATTGGTACGTCATCGTCATTAGAGGAGCTTCCATCATTGACAACAAAGTATCAGCCTCTATTGTTATAGCCAAAATCAACAACGTATGAATAATATCGGTGCAAATTAGGCTCAAACCCACAGTTCCTGTGGTGCTTGCACATACAGCCGAGCGATATAAGTTTCTCACTGTACGGGTCTTTCTCCGGAGCCACACATCTGACGGAACTAGGTGTGCCAGTGTTTTGACCAATATGCGAGCTGGACAGGGTTGAGGAAGTGGTAGTTTCGGGTCTTCGGCTTTGTTTGAAGTTCCATGACTGTTGATAGAATTAAGACGAAAGGAGGGTCGGGAGGATGGCCCAGATAGTGGGAATCACGGCGACAAAGAGCTGTACAGGGGCGAGATGGGCAGTTTGAGAGAAAGATGCCACAATACTTTGTAGATGGCAAAATGTTGGTGTCTTGCTATATTTGATTTTATATCAATGAGAATAGCTATGAATACTCTTCTCAGCAACCAAATTGTTTGCGCAGCTACAAGGATGAAATGATTTGCCATGATATGCTGAGTTGAGCATTTATTTCTTATATTCTGTACATAGGAGGGTTGATCCGCCGATCTACCCCACCACCTAAGCACCTGGAAGTGCTGAGATGGTACTAATTATAATGCTTTGACAAGTGTAGCCTATCTGGTGAAAATATGCTCAGCGTTTCAAAGTATATGATTACAGCCCGTCGTATTTGCAACATATGCATAGTGCATCATCCTAGGCCACTGCAGCTTGTCATTTTGCGAACCCCCCCCAGCGAAGTGCCCAAACCACACTACATTTACTTGCATATATTGCCTTATTTACGAGGTGGGATGCCAGCTATTGTCAGTTACTGCCATCATAACGCGCCTCATTTGAACAATATCAAGGTGGCAGAGAAGCTGACGTAGCTACCTGTGCTTGAGTAATATCATTCAAGAGTCTGAAATATTTTTAGCAGTCAGTTGAGTAGCTGTAATGGAAATGCCTCCTGATTATTTACATCTATATCTGGGGCCTTTGGTGGTTCAAGTCCTTTTTGAAATATATCCATGCACATACTCTAAATGGGCGCAGTAAGCTACCAATTTGTGTTAAACACATGAAGGATAGCCAGACTTTTGTTCTTCAAGCGCTAAAACAGGATTTTACGCTGCTAAAGAAAAACCCTTCTTTCACTCCATCTTTATTTGTCACACGTGGGTACTCGATAATGAGCAAAAGAACTCAGATCAAGACCCAAGCTGAGACCATCAGAAAAGATATGATGAATGCAATGGATAAAGAAAGCGCATGACGAACGAAAAAGGGAGACAAAAAAAATAAAAGAAACAAGGAAAAAGGAAGAAAAAAGTGATATATCGCGGGAAACCCCGTGACTCGGCCTAAACACGGATTTTCCCCTGATGAAATCAACAACAGTCAATTTTACGAGTCCGCCTGAGGCCCGAATATTCACCATCACCTTTGGTCTTCTCATCTTTTCCTCATTAAACCCACTTCCCCTTTGTCTTCTGGGTTGGAATGACTGTCTTATAATAGTTCCTCTCCCTTGTCACCTTTCGTCATCGTTTCTTAACATTCGCCAAGAGTGATCATCGGTCCGTTTATCTACCGTATGCCACTTTGAATCTCTTTAAACTACTAAGCTATGGCTTCCCCGGAAGACACGTCCATCGAGGACGTTTTGGATGACCTTCAGTTAAATCATGTCATCTTGGAAAGCTTAAACGAGGAACGACCTGATGCGGTTGCTGAAATACAAGAGATTCGCGACACCATAAAAGGGCTAGAAGCGCGTCTGACACAATTACGCGGTCACCCGTCGGGAAGTCAACAGAGTCATCCTCCCTCTTCATATCAAACAACCAGCAATACAAGCGTGGCTCGGGCACAGTTAGATGGCGGATCTGAACCACTGACAGCCGCTCGTCTCTCGGGACAGTCTGACATGTCTCCTCCCCCACGACCATCTCGGCTAGTTCAGCGATCAGAATCACCTCCTTATATGACGACCGCGTTTACTCGGAAGCGTCAGCATTATTATGGTGACGATTCCGAAACAGATTTCACCGACGACCTGGAGTTCCCGGCTAAACGAGTGCGAACTAACCAACTTTCAGAATCTTCTAGTCCTGGGGTGCGGTCCAGTGGAAATGTGTCGACGGATGGCCTGGAAGAAGGTTTAGGTGATGCTAACGACGAGTTGCAGAAAATCTTGGGTTTGGATAGTCGCGACACCTTACTTGCTCTTCAGGATGAGCAGAGAATGGCAGAGCAATGGCTTGAAGAGCGCAAGGAACAAGAGCGTCGAGACGCGGAGTTTGCCCGTACGCTTATGGATGGCGCTCAAGCACCGCATCGACCCTCATCCGCTTGGAGCAGCTCTACTCATTATTCAGGGACTTGTATTCCTTTCCCTGCATCATCTCAAGCTTCCAGGGAGGGACAACGGAACACGCATCGATTTCCCGGTAATACTTCCTCGGCGCAAACCACAACTGCTGCTCGCCCTGTTTTTGGAGAGCCGTCGTTTCCAGCTAGAGCTGAACCTGCCTACATTATTCAAGATAGCGATGATAGCGACATTGCAGAGATCACTGCGAATGATTTTCGACGTCATGCTCGCCCTGGCCACTCAAACCATTTCACCGGCGGTATGCATCCCCCCTGGATGAATAACTGTTCAGAGGGGCAGCCTTTCAGGGATTCATCGGCTGCACTGAGGGGTCCATCTGACCCCAACGGTATTGGTCCTGGTCTTATGTACGGGCCAAGCGTGCTGCAAAATACTTGGGCCAGGCTCAATGCAGGAAGACAGTTGCTTGAACATGCAGGGCGGTCCATGATTGGGGGGATTCCGAATCCATTTACAGCAAACTGTGGGCCACTACCAATCCCTGACTCACTAGGCCGTGAATATAGCCAATATCAGGATCTCTTGAGGTGAGTTGTCCTGAATACTTACGCCTGAACACTTCTCTAATTTTTTAATAATCTAGTGACATCTACGAGCAAGCGGATGATCCCAAGAAAGTCAACCAGGAGATAAAGCAGCTGATTGAGAGCATCAGACCTGATTCAGATATCTCTAAGGAGAATCGTGAAGGCACCCCCGAAGCCCTCAGATTTGCATTGATGGAGCATCAGAAGCTGGGGCTGTCGTGGATGAAGTCATTGGAGGAACAAGATCAGAAGGGCGGTATTCTCGCAGATGACATGGGATTGGGCAAAACAGTGCAGGCCATTGCTCTTATAGTGTCCCGGCCGTCTATGGACCCGGAACGGAAGCCAACACTCGTTATTGCACCTGTTGCATTGATGCAGCAGTGGAAACGAGAAATCCAGAGAATTCTGAGACCAGGCAAGTATCAACTTACTGTCTACGTTTTACATGGCGATAAGCGATCTGTGGGCTTTAGGGACCTGAAAAACTATGATGTCGTCCTAACTACATTTGGAACTCTATCTTCTGAGTTGAAGCGCAAAGAAAGGTATGATGAATTGCAAAAGTCTGGCGCGAATGAACCTACCCTGTCTAGAGAACTTCTCAAATCACTGCCGTGTCTCGGACCAACCAGCAAGTGGCATCGCGTTATTATAGACGAAGCGCAGTGCATCAAAAACAGGAATACGAAGGCCGCCATTGCATGTTGCCGACTTAATTCTACTTACCGCTGGTGTATGAGTGGAACGCCTATGATGAATAGCGTTGAGGAGCTGCACTCTCTGTTGAGGTTTTTACGCATACGACCTTACAGTAGCTTGGAAAGGTTCAATCATGTGAGTATATTTTGTCCCCTGTTCTATGCCAAACTAACAAAGACAACCAGGACTTTACGCGACCGTTAAAGAGTGGTAGTGCTAGTGCACAGGATAAGGCAATGACACAACTGCAAGTTTTACTGAAGGCCGTTCTCCTGAGACGAACAAAGGAGTCAAAAATCGACGGCAAGCCAATTCTACAACTGCCGCCTAGAATTTCCGAAAAAGTACATGCTGTTTTTAGCGAAGACGAGCAGGAACTATATTCAGCACTCGAAGCTCAGACTCAACTCCAGTTCAACAGGTATCTCGAAGCTGGCACTGTTGGACGGAACTACTCGAACATTCTTGTGTTGCTCCTTCGACTTCGACAAGCATGCTGTCATCCTCACCTGATCAAAGATTACGGCGTGAAGCTTAATGCGAATACAGATGAGTTCGATATGATTGCAAATGCGAAGGCTTTCGGTAAGGAGGTTGTAATTCGGCTGAAGGACAATAACGAACTCGAATGTCCCATCTGTATCGATGCCGTTGATAACCCAATTATCTTCTTTCCATGTGGTCATAGCACCTGTGCAGAATGCTTCTCGAGAATTTCGGACCCCGCTCTCTCTGTACAACAGGGCCATGATGGCTCCGTTGAAGTCAAATGTCCGAACTGTCGCGCCAAGATCGATCCCAAAAAAGTCACCGACCACCTCTCTTTCAAAAAGGTTCATTTCCCAGGGACATCTGATGATTCTGCAGAGTTGGAGGCACCTGACCCAATTGAAGAAGAGGAAGGAGACAGTGACGAAAGCGATCAAGAGAGTCTGTCTCGATTTATTGTTAACGATGGAGAAGATGAAGGCCCTTCGAAGTCAAGTAAACGGAAGGAGAAGGGCAAAATGCCGCAAAGGTCCAAGAAAACCCTTGCAGAGCTGAAGAAGGAAGCATCAAAGAACCAGAAGTCCAAACGCAAGTACTTGCGTCGACTGGAGAAGACATGGATGTCGAGTGCGAAGATTGACAAAGCTATGGAAATATTAGCAAACATTCAAGACGGAGAGTCAAACGAGAAGACCATTATTTTCAGCCAATTTACCTCTCTGCTTGACCTGCTTGAGGTTCCAATTATGCGTCGAGGCTGGGGCTACAGACGATACGATGGTAGTATGAGACCTGCGGACAGGAACACGGCAGTGCTAGATTTCACAGACAACCCTGACTGCAGGATTATGTTAGTGTCCTTGAAAGCTGGTAATGCCGGCTTGAATCTTGTCGCCGCTTCTCAGGTTATCATTTTTGATCCGTTCTGGAACCCCTACATCGAAGAGCAGGCGATCGACCGTGCTCACCGAATCGGCCAGGTGCGACAAGTGCAGATTCATCGAATCTTGGTGGAACAAACCGTCGAGGACCGGATTCTCGAACTCCAGGATAAGAAACGAGAGCTTATCGAAGGAGCTCTAGACGAGAAGGCCTCGAGCAATGTCTCCAGATTGGGAACAAGAGAGTTAGCCTACTTATTTGTATGTGCACCAAGTCCACCTCATAATTATACTAGGCAAGAACTAACTTTATTGCTTAGGGTGTTCATTAAAATTTCTCACCGCACCACGATATGGCGCCCAGCGGATTTCTGCAGTTTGATCATTTTCATTTTATTCTACCTATCAAATCCTAGATACCCCTGCCACGATACCCCCAGCATTTCCAATTTCTGGCCCTTTTTACTTCTATTTTACTGCGCTTATTTTGTTTCGCTCCTTCTGCCCTTTTCGTTCATATTAATTTATAGACTAGATAGGATACATGCATTTCAAAAGAAGTTGCTTTTGCACCTATTCACCCACCGAGCACGTTTCATCATTTTTTTCTATGGGATTCTCGTCATAAGAGTGAGCCGAGAACTTTCCTGTATCATAAATCAATCTCGAGGCTTTCGATGGATCTAATGCATGCAATAGAGAAAGAAAGCTTTTGATTAGTCCTGCCTAATGCACGTCTTCCCTTTTAATATTAGCCCAACCCAACCCTATCACATTTCTTGTGCCAGTAACTAAAACCGTAGTGGCCTATATCACATTGTAGTTATATAATGGGCCTACATCTATTTGTGTTACATCTGCCAGACACCGAACGATGTTGATGACGTCACCCACAATGCCCGTTATTTCCATGTTCCTGATCCATGGAAACAATCAAAATTTGTGATGTTTGTAAACACGAGACCTTTTTTTGGGAAAAAGAAAATTGCAAAAAAGCGGAACTTCTTTTTTCTTCCAACGACTATCATAAGAGGCTGCCATCGACGGCTTGGGATTTGCCGCTAGATATTTTAAAAGCAAGATTAGGAACAGAGAGAGAAGGTTAAAAAAAAAAAAAAAACAAAACTTTGTGGAGGTAAGGAGTCTAGACTACTATTTGTAAGATTGCAAACGCATAATCATGCCGACCGTTCTCGGGTCAATCCACCGACCGCTATCATTGTATCGTAATTCGAGACTTTGCATAACGAAACAAACATGTTGGGAGAGATACCCGCCATGACCATATGGCTGATGTCAGCTCCCAAGCTTTCATTGACCCTACGCTCACAGGTCCGCATCCTCCTCGTCGGGCAGAGGCATCTGGGCGGCAGCATCCATCTCCCTTTGGTACTGTTCAAGAACTTCGGGGTTTACCTGCACCTCGGGGGGAGCAAGAGCAGGAGCGGCAACGAATTCCTGGAAGAATATGTCAGCAGACAATATTAGAGATCTACAAGCCACGAGATTCTTACCAGCTGAGGATTGCCGACCAGCTTGCGAGCGAGCCAGAGGAAAGGCTTCTCAAAATTGTAGTTGGACTTGGCAGAGATATCATAGTACTGGAGGTTCTTCTTGCGGTGGAAGGTGATGGTCTTAGCCTTCACCTTACGCTCCTTCACGTCGACCTTGTTACCGCAGAGTACAATGGGGATACCCTCGCAGACACGGACGAGATCACCTAACACCGGATTGTCAACGGTTGTAACGAAGCAGTCGTGCTAGATGTTATAAACTTACGGTGCCAGTTAGGGACGTTCTTGTAGGTGATACGCGAGGTAACATCGAACATGATGATACCGCACTGGCCGTTGATATAGTAACCATCTCTCAGACCACCGAACTTCTCCTGACCGGCCGTGTCCCACACGTCAAACTGGATCGTTCCCAGGTTCTGCCACAGAGGTTAGTCGAGAGAAAACAGAGGCGATGGAATGACCAAAGCGGGGCCACTGGCGGGGCATACGGTGCTGAAAGTAAGAGGGTGCACTTCGACACCGAGAGTTGCGATATACTTCTTCTCGAACTCGCCAGTCAGATGGCGCTTGACGAAGGTGGTCTGTAGCGGAGATGGGTTAGCGATATTCTGTCGCTGGTTGGTAGACGGAAGAAATTTTTTTTTTTTTTTGTTGACACGGCGGGGAAAGGGAGAGATAAACAAATATGTTTCAGTAGACGATTCCATCATCGATAATAGCGACAAGGACTCATATCTGATCATATAAATAGGTAACTGAATAAAGTAGATTCAACTTGCCTTTCCAGTGCCACCATCGCCGACCAGGACAAGCTTGAAGGTTGGTGGGGCCTGCTGCTGCTCAGCCATGGTGATGTTTTATGTGAGGTGAAAAAAAAGAAAAATAAATAAATAAATAAAAACAAAAAGGAGAGATGGAGGTAAAGTGGATTCAGGAACACAAAATTCGTGTATCAGAAGTCGTCAAATTAAGGCGACTGATGGAGAAGGATGGGAGAAGAGGTGTTCAACAGAACAGCGTAGGATAGGGAGGAGCAGAATGAAAGGCGACTCTGGTGATGGAATTTTTGCCCCGAGTCGGTCACCAGAGGCTGCGCGGTCACGTGTATATGCCTCAGGCATCAAATCAGGCATGCATGCCTCGCGGGGATGGTGGGCGCAATGCAAGCAACTTGGTAGTATTCTACGAAAGGGCGGTGCTTTCTCTCCATTTCACTGTTTCATTGTCAGAGGAACCCAGAAATAGCGCCCTCTGTATGCATTATCTTTTCCAGCAACAAAAAAATAAGGACCCTTATTGCAGTACAGTGTTTCACATCCCCTGCCGGAGGCAAAAGGCATCACAAAGGAGAGGACAAATATATATAAATACTAAATAAAATGAGGTTCAGGAAAATTAGAACCAATATACCAACTTAAATGCCAACTGGAGCCATTCTTGACATCCCGTCAGAGAGGAACAAGGTGACAGCCCAATAGACCACGACCGCCCCAGTTTCGGCGTGGAGTAAGCTGCAAATCTAATTCCGCACTGCCACCCAACTCATCTTTTCGGATTACTTTGACAGTGAGAGTGCGCTAAATTGTGTCAGAGGTGTTGATATCATGATGTTGGAGCTCAGAACCCGCCAATAGGATAGGACGTGATGGAGTCGGAGAGGGGGATTGCTTACACCTTCATTCTGTTGAACGAGGTCTGCGACCTTGGTGAGACGTTCATGGTTCATCCAATTCACGTTCCCAAAATTGCAAATTGTATCGCCGGTTTTCAGCCCAGCTTGGTCAGCGGGACTTGCGGACACAACACTGTTCACCGTCGCAAACGGTAGCCCATGTCCTCGAGCATTCGATACGGAATTGTCAGACAAGCCGGCCTGAGCGACAGTACCTTCATTGGGAGTTTCGGGAGGAGATGTAATAATCTGCGCGCGGTGGAGATTGGTAAAATGATCGTGGACCTTCTTCTCAAGATGGGTCATAGCTTCCTTGTGATCATTGCGAAGTCGAATGATTTTAGATCGGATCGTGCGGACTGACGTAGAGCTTAGCATATATAACGGAGCAAGGGCGAGAATTTTACTTTGAGCGACATCGATATCGTCTCGAGGGTATCCATCAAAGGTTGTTAACGAGGTATTCATGTTTACGCCATGCTGGAGAAATGTATTGTCAGTCCATAGCAACGCGATAGACGGGAGGCACAGAAAACAAGGAAAGTAGACGCACAGAGCTGAGGACACTGCTGAGGGCCGAAAGTTCCTCTTCAATACGTTCTTTTTCTTGCATCAAGTCGACCAAAGAAAGTGTGGCCAAGTCGCGAGGGGCCTCTCCGGACGTAGGCCCGGAGGACACCGTGGGAGCGTGGATGTTATCGTCCATGGGAATTCCCATACTAAGGAGAGCTAAAGGATGAGTAGTTCATGATCAAGCGTTGGCTAAAGTGCAAAAGACACTATGTAAAGGAGGATGACTTTGGCAGTTATCGGAGTGGTGGTGGGGGAGTAAATCTGGGGAGTTGCTAGTTGCTGGGCTTGGCATGTCTGGTTTAAAGAGCCATGTTCCGCTTAATATAACGATGCTGCATACATGCTATCAACATACACAAAGTAGGCACAATGGACTTATCAATTCAAGAAAATCTACCGCAGGATAAGTAGGTATATTTGTATCTTGTTTCTATGCTCATTCCATGTTGAAAAAACTTTCATGGTTCCCTTTTGCAGCCGGTGTCTTTGACTGAGGCATTCAGCCGCCCTGCTTCCTGCCATTTTAGGCATCGTCTATTTCAATCCATCGCGACTTCCATTCTCATGTTTCCTATTGTCCGGTGATCTCATCAGGGTCACTGCGCTAGGCAAAAAAATATGGCTTGCTTTCCTATCATTAGCCGACTACGATCTTTCTTTGATGCATTGTGGTATCGGCCAGTTCATCAGCAATGATGGAGGAACTCAAGGAGACCGCTGAGAAGCTATTTCCTGTCGCAGGGAGCTCCAGTCCCGGGACGCAGCATATAGACCCAAAAGAGCTCTTAGAATCGACAGATGGACTGACTAGCTTTCTCCCGTTTAAGCGATGGGTGAGAAGCCTTCGTGCTAAGAAAGGTTCCCGCTATCAGCAGTATCAAAGATATGTTGAGGGCTGGAGTGACATCTCACCAAACCGGTATGAGAACACATTGAACCTGTCATTCGGTAGTGGAACACAGGACCAGCAATGGGAAAGCTTTTCGGCGCATTCGTCTCATCTCAGCACGGTGAAAACAAGTACGCTGAGCATTGCAAGCCAGAGCATTGTGAGATCAAGGGGGACAACCCAGAGTACAGCAAATCAGAGCATAGGATCGGAAAACCGTGCATCGACGGAGAGCTCAAGACCGGCGAGTTCGCATATTGATACCGACGCGCAGAACCGAGCTATCAGAAGACTTCAGGCACTTCGGGAGTTAATAACAACTGAGTCAGATTACGTTTTTGGTTTAAAAGCTCTGACTGATGTATGGCTAGTATGCAATATTGCCCTGAGCTTTTGACTGAATCAATTTATAGGTCCTTCTTCTTTTCTCAACAAGACTGGAGATTTACCACAACCTACAACAAATTCGCGGAACACACGTTGCCTTTCTGGTGCAGATACGGAATACCATACCGACGTGTAGTTTTGCTGGGGCCGAAGTCAATTGCTTGACGCCCAACAGGTTGCCCAAACATTCTAGCTCAGTTGATTTGGGTCTCAAGGCTCTTCACCATAGGCCTTTGAGAACACACAATCCCACGAAAGGATTCAATCACCGTCACAGAAAATTCACTGCGGATGCCAGTGAAGCATTAGAAGCTGCCTATGAGATTGGCAAGTTGGTAGGTCTAAGCCCGCTTAACCACACGCTAGAGTTAACCATTTGAAGTCAATGTCCTTCACAGCCTACAGAGAATTTTGCAGCCACTACGAACAACTCATGCAGGACATGGATCTTTTCCGTAAGTCAGTACCAAATTGGCCAATATTCGAGCAGGGCATTGAAGCTCTGTCCAAGTCTGTGGCATCCATGGAGAGTCGAACACTAGCGCCAAATAAATCAATGTGTATAAGCGATCTTCTCATAAAGGTTTGAATGGCACCACCTAATAGAAGCACCTTTACCTTCTGACAGACTTTCAGCCCATCCAAAGGCTTTGTAAGTACCCGCTACTGCTTCAAGAATTGCTGAAATGCACCCCGATCCAAGATGATCCATCGGCCCATGATGGAATAAGAGAGATTTTGGAAAGTGTGCGCAACATAGTCGCCCAAATTAACGACTACCCTGGTAATCCCATAAACAAGAAGCTCACCCAGCAGACTCTCCTGCTCCAGGGGATGCTTGAGCTCCCTAAATCGGTAAGACCACCACAGCTTCCCCCTTCCCTTTTGGGGAATGTGTGAATACTAAATGAACACAATTAAAAGGCCATAGTACACGATATTTACAATCAGCTGGGACCAATAAACCTTTGCGGCGTGCTTCATGTGACATATCAGTCTCTAAGACACCTTACTGGCGGTTATATGGTCTGTGTCTTATTCAAGAATCATTTCCTTCTTGCTAAAGTACATGATGATTATCGAAATCTTCAAGCAGTGCTGTGCTTGTATACTTGTGATGTGAAGATTGATACGCCGAGAAATGGAAAGGGTAAGGTATATATTACCGTCCACTCTGTCGTATACTAAGCAGTGGATAGGTCTATATTGCGACAAATGCTATTTTTCGTGGAAGTTGGTTTTCCAACACGAGGGCAACAAATTCGAACTGGTTTTGAGTGCTTCATGTGCAAATGAAGAAAAGCTATGGAAGACAGGGCTGTTAAAGTCCGCAGCAGCATCGGCCGATATGCAAAGCCCAGTCTCATCGGAACAGAGTCGATACTCATTTCTGTCCCTGGATTTAAGCCCTCTGGACAGCCCTTTTCGCTCTGTGGCTACATTGTCCCACAGACCGTCGGTTCACTCGTTGGCATTCTCGCGGGCCGAGCGCAATTTGCAACACGTAATTATCAAGAAGACGCACTGTCCTCATAAGCTCTGGCAGACAGCGACTGATGGCGTCGGGGAAATTGAGCGGCCGAAGATACCCTCATCGTCGCCCTTAGTATTAACAAGCAGGAGACAAGAGCGCGTACGGCTAGAGCGTGTTATTTCGCCCATATATACTCGCGAATCACTCCCTTATCCTGGGATGGTATTAAAAGCAGGCGATATATTCCTACGTCCTGGCTCCGTCATGAGGCGGCTTACCCTCCATCCAGGATTACACAGGCGATCTAGCTCGGCCAACTTGCCTAGTCGCCGGCCAACCGAAGAACCTTATGAAACGATGAAAAATATCGACATCGGTAGTAAGAGCGAAATAGTGCGACGTAGGTCGGAGGTTGATGGCGAGAAAGGGCACATTCTAGCGGGTTATAACCTGGGAACAATTGGGCGGAGCAAGACATTAAGACAGAAGAGTGGCCTGAAGCAACCTTCCAGCGCAGATGTGCAACTTTCTGGCAGGAGAGAGAGAAGTTGCGAGCACACCGAAAGTCCTTTAATGAGGTCATCTTTTCGAACGATGTTCAATTCGGTGTCATTGAGAAGGGCATGGAGAAATCCCCGCGAGGGCTTGGCCAATGGAGGGGGATGATGCGGCCGGTATGGAGACAGTTGCAGCATTGCATTAGGGGCATAGCATGAAGGGCAGGAGAGGTTAATATTTTATTCATGCTAATTCGATGGCGGCGGTGGGAGGTGGACTGATCATGTGGTTGGTACCTGGCAAGACGTATTATGATTGATTGACTACCACTCTGGATGGCCGAGGGTCTCCGGACTCCAAACCGAGAAAGACTTCCACCACCAGATATGCAGTGGAAGGAAATACATGGTCCGTTGGGTGGTTTAGGCCCAATCCCTTGTAGGAGACTGCTTAATGCCCGGTTGAAGGCTATGACAAAGGTCAAGGGTAACTTGAAAGACACTTTTAGACGTCTCTATTTAAAGGAAGTCTTCCCAAACAGAAGTTGAGACAGTCATTGTCATAAGTAATATTCCAGATTCTAGGTCCTTTTGAATTACTATTTCCTTTCGGCCAAAACCTATCAGTGCTCTGTTCTCCGAAACTCTGTGATTGTAGTAATATATACTCCCCACCTGATTGGTGACGTCATCACCTTTTCATACTTAACCACCGACGCAGGCTTCCCTGGACTCCCAATCCTCCCCTCTTCTTCTTGATTGCCTAGAAAGACAAAAACATTGAAACTATTGTCATTCTTCCAAATACAACAGACGCCTGTCCTCCCACATTCAAGATGGTTCGCGCCAATGGGCCTAGCAACAAGATCTTCTACAAGGGTGCCTCTGAGGACTTCATCGTCTTCGTTGATGATTACCAAGCCCTGGAAAAGTGGCGTACCGACCGATCGATTCCCCTGTCCGACGTGCTGAACGGTTGGAAGATCTTTGTCACCCACAGGTATGTGATCGGTCACCTTTCATACTCGAACAAAAAGTAACGCAACAACCCTAGGCATGGTTCTCAAGGCGTCCTTGACGGAGCCAGCAAGGGCACCCTTCAGAACGAATTCGGTACCAGTAATGAAGATCAATGCATTATCAAAATCCTGGAAAAAGGTGACTACCAGACATATAGTGTATGTTATTTCCCCTTTCCCTTGGGTCTTGTTCGTTTTGCGACTCTGCTAATAGGGTGTGTGCGTATATAGCAAAAGCCACATCAGGGAGATACGAACATTATGAATGGCCCCGCTATGCTTACACATTGATAGTATTTGGTGCAGCGGAATGGAGTCTGCAGGTTTTCTATAGGAGGTATGATGAGCTAAGCTCTGAGCACTGTTTGTAGTTATCTCATGGTTGTACCTTAGGAATAGGGATGTAGATTTGCATCAATTATTACTACTTGACATCTACTAGTGCACGTACTTTCTTTCCCTTGTATGATTTCTGGTTTTATGTATGCCTGTATAAGTGTCAATCTCTATTGTGTCAAGTTGAGGTCTAAACCATCTTGTGTTTTCATCGCTTCTCGTCTACTAACCACCCACTTTCCGAGTTCATTCCATACAGCTTCTTTCTGTGCCATGGTCATCCCAGCTGCCAATCCACTCGTAGTCGTCGCTACAAACACCGGCGCTCCTTTCCACCCGTCTGTCTGTCCCATATTCTCCGACTCGTCCTGCCATCCGTATCGGAACTCTTCTTTCCGGATCGCTCTCCCCCTTCGCACCCTCCACACTGCCTCCCAAATACTCTTTCCAACCAGACATACCGCCTCCGGTCGCTGTGAGGCCACCTTCGCTTCCAGCACGGGCACCCCCGCGTCCATCTCCGCCTTGCTCAGCATGCTGGCATCCCGCGTCGGACGTTCTACGATATTCGTGTTTCCCACGTTATACAGCTCCGGCAGTCGATACGTGTCTGACGGCGGGTGTCGGATCGTCGTAATGCCGGACGAATGGAGTAATTTCCAGAAGAGGTTCGATGGGTGTGCGTAGGCGTACCCGGTCACCCCTGTCATGACGCCCGGGTTGACACCTACTAAGAGAAGGGTCAGGTTCGGAGGAATCGTGTCGCGGAGAAGGGAATCAGTAGAGGAAGTTGGGGGTGTGGGTGTGGATGTACGAGAAGACGGTGGTCGACGTCGAGATCGAGGACGGGGGGGCGAACTGTCTGCTGATGGCTGGGTGATAGGGGATTGTGATTCACGTTGCGTGGTGACTGGTGATGACGTGTCCGATTGAGAACGGGTGACTCGTGTGGGACGGAGAGGATTTGGGACGCCCTTTCTCCTTCGTTTGGAAGTTGGTTCGGAATGTGATTCATCGTTGTTGCTTGGGTCTGACGACGATGTTGATTCTGGTTTTCGCTTCGGTTCAGACGGTAGGATGATACCTTGTGTCACGGTAGCAGCGATGTTGTTGCTGATATGCTTGGACGTGTGGAAGTATTGGTTCAGTCGGCCGTTGAAACTGGTCTGTTTGTTCACGGGGACGTCGTCGTCTCCTTCCTGCATAGTGTAGGTAGAAGCAGATGGCATTTCTGCTCTCCAGATGGCGATTGCGTCCTGTCTGATGTTGGATTAGTGGTGGGTATGATTAGTCCATGAAATGTGTATGTGTGCTGATATGGCTGTGAAGGAAATGTTTTCTTATAAAATGTCGAGAGTTTGTTCTTTGGCCACTTCTTGTTGGTGTTCCTCGTGTTGGATGTCAAGAATACTAAACTCGATTTGGAAATATAAGATTAGTTATGAATAGAATAGCTGCTTATTCAGATTTTGCATAAGTAAGCATACCTGTTGCTACTCGTTTTAAGAATTAATTTGGTAGATTTATTCTAATTTCTTCATGATATATATAAAAAAACGAATGTTTTTAGTCTTTACTATCCTTCTTTATTGGCCTATGTCAAGTAGGGCTAGTTTGCAACTGTCTTCAGAATGCACATCATATCGACTAGCCAAACAACATATTTTAAGTCTGGCTATCAACAAAACTGTAATAAAGCCATGCAAGACCCTGCATAGTCAATGCTTAAGTAGCTTGTCTAAGTAATATAGTATTCGATATGGAAGTACTATGCTCCGCTATAATACACTGCAGTTTCATGGACCAAGTTGGCCATCCTGCATTGTAGTTGTCAATGCTGACATCCGTAACGCCGTCCGTTTCCCACACCAGTAGTCGCTAAAATAAATCATGTTTTATGTCATTCAGATCGTGAAGGCCGTAATTCAAGATACATTTGCGCGGATATAGGCCCTCATACCTTGAAGGCCCTCCGCTTTGGTAAAGTCCATGGTTCTGCACATACAACCTGGCTGGGAGATCAGCAAAAAACACTTGACATTGTAGAAGACTAGATCCACGAACCTCGCCCTCACTGTATGCCCAGAAGTATACAGCAATCCCAACCAAGTAATAGATCGCGGCGTCCGTTCCTTGATAGAGAAGCGCTGAAAGAAGCGCACTGAGAGGGTATAGGATAAGTCGCACTTCGATGCTGCGGTGTGGCATGGTGCCGGCAAAATACTTCAGAGGCCATTCCCATGCGAGGCCAAGTAAGCCCGTGAGCAGGTTGAGGATCTGAAGCACAGGGATAGGCTTTACGGCGCCGTTGAGGTTTTTGGTCATGAAATCCCAGAATACTTTCGGCCAGATGAAACCCTCGATGGCACTGCCTACTTGATCTGGGGATCCGGGATTGTTGATTAGCTTCGCCTTCGGCTAGAAAGGGGAGTGTGGGAATTCGTACACGATGCAGCGGTGAGAATAACCAGACGGGCCCAGTGGTTTTTAATTAGCCTTCCCATGGTGAGGTACAGTATTGAGCAGCAATCTTTCGTCCAGCGAAAGATCTTTCTCAGCAGTGATGGAAATGCGTTGTCTTCGCTATGGAGGACGTATGATCGATGCGAATGAATGAGATTCTTCAGTCGCTCGTCTTGTCAATGGAGGTGGCATGCAGGAGGATCTTCGACAGGGACATGGCAGTTTGAGTATTCTGATGACGTTGGGTAGATGATTTCCTGGATGATGCGGTCTGGCGTGAAAACACACGCACAAGAGGTAAGACGTTTGGGATCACGGCAATCACACTCGCACAGACGATCAATACGATCAAATCGACGAGGATCGAGCGTCAGCGATCCAGAGGAATCATATCATATTCTAGACCTTTTTTTTTCAGTTCAAGGTGGAGGTTGAATAGTGGAGGAGACGGAGGATTACATAGCTCTTTCGCCCTGTCTCTTTTCTCTTTGCCAGCGCCAACAGAGGGACTCCACCTCACCTGATTGGGAAGCCCGTGACACGCAGATGCCTCTCGTCTTTTCAACCGCTCCACGCTGAGTTTACCAATGACGAGCGACAAACTAGCGTATTCCCTCTTGGCCTCTTCAAACATTCAGAGCTTCCCGAGCCTTTGATTGGATTTTGCCGCGTATGAGACGGAATGACATGATTCCCCGAAGTTCAAAATTCAAATCCTCCTCCCGTGGTTGGGCGCTACTTGGATGCACGACGACTTGGGATACAACAAATGAGAGCGCTGGATGCAGGGGACAGTGTGCAGTAGCGACGTGACGGACAATGCAGGAGATTTGCGGGAATACACGCTAGTGGCCGATTCATTTGTATCACTTCCACGTTCTGATTGACAGACAGAGGCATTCTTGTGAAGACTCGATGAGTGGGGATTCGGAGACGGCTCTGTTTCTGTTTTTATCCTCCCTGGTCGTGATGTCCCCATCGTGATGCTACTGTGCCATCTATAATTGCCTCGCATGGGCATCAAGATTCCCAAAAAAATGTAACGACAAAAGAAAAAAAAAAATTACGATACATTCATTCCTTAAACTCTTCAGCCTGAAATCCTGCTTCTCCTCACCTACGCTGGAAACATCGTCACCGTTTATCTCATGAGATCGCGATGATGTGCTCCATAGGGCCAAGATGCTGAACGAACTTCTACTAAATGTGATGAGAATTCAATCCTGCAGGGCAAAGTGGGCCTAAGATCCTCTGCATCCATCTCGGATTTATTCGACCTCCTTCGACGCCAAGGACCCAGGGACCAACCACGAGCATATACCACCGTCCGCCCGGACATGGTTTCTGCTTTGAACTCACCCAGCATAGTGCAGTGACCAACAATCCCGGATAAAAATCTAAATTTGGCAAATGGATTTAGCATCATTCCCCCTCCTCCAGCTAGCTGCAGTGTTGCAAAGCACTAGACTAGGTTGCTGGGGTTGCACTTAGACCGTGTGACTGCATGCGCGCTTGCAGAACGTTTCTCATAGGACACAATCCTCTGGGGGTGGCCGAAACTCCACTCTCCACAAAGCAAATCATAGGTCTTGATGGGATAAGGATTCGCAAGCTACAGTCAGCCAAGAGGCCTTTGGGCCTCATTGTATCGTCTCATCCAGCTATCCTAGAACCACATGGTTCACCCATGGAATCACTGGGGTATGAGAAGGCTAAAAGAAGATGGAGAGAAATAGTCGGGCAACCTGTGAGCCAGCTCTTAGCCTGTCACTATTCTTGACCTACGTGCTGGCTGGAATAGCCGCTTGAAGCAGAAGCCCAAGATCTAAGGTCGGGGAGGATGGGGTCGTCCATCTTGGCTTGATGTGACGAGTTGATAATGATCCATCTGATCGGAGTAGAGGAAAGAAACGAGCCAAGATAGCCCATCGTACGATTTGAGGGTACGGTGACTCTTTTCAAAGGATCATCGTGAACTTACTCCGAAGTATACCTATCGTACAGAGTCAGTAAGACTGCAGACATTGAGTAACGGGCGGCTGGTCGTGGACTTCCTTGGAGCAATCAATCCAATCGGTCGGTCAATTGTCAGGAAATAAATATAGCAGTCGACTAGTTGCTGCTATTTAGGGCGTTTCCCCTCCTCTCCGTGGACTTCCCTGCTCGCTCGCCTGCACCCCAAACCATTCCTCCGGGATCGTCGACGCCAGCCGGTCGAGTTTTCATCGTCAAACCCCACATGCCTCGTCTTGCTCGAAAGTAAACGATGTTCCGAATCTCTCGTCTTGGCCCCCAATTGACCCGTGGCGTTGCCTTTTGATCCATCCCTCTCTCGGTCAGTCGGTTGCCTTTCGGGCGGTTTACTACGGAGACCTTGGCCATTCTCCAAGGGCCAGACCAGACCAGAAATCCTCGTTCAACCCATTTGGTATTCATAAATCCCAATTCCAAAAAGAAAAGTCACATCACGGTACAGCATCTTGTATCTTCAATTCGGGATCCCGAACCCCTCGCACCTTATGCCATCATTGTTGAACATACCCTCCCGACATCAACCTCAATCATCTCTAGTTTTTCTGGCAACACACAGTGGCTGGGTGCGTACAAAGACGTCGAAGCTGTAGGCAAAACAGCCGGTTTCATGGAGTAGCCGAATTTGAATCCTCGAAGTCATTCCTTTCACTTGTACGGCGCGGCGTCACCCCAGAGACGGGTCTCTAAAAGAATCAGAATACATTTGATAAATCGGTGTTGCTGTCTTTCGCTGTGCGGGTCATCGCTGGCCGATGTCCTAGGCCTTGATCTTTACTAAACTGTTAGTCCACCCAGGCTCTTCTCCATCACTATGGAGCATGCCTGGGGCTCCTATTTTACGGGGTCAAAACTTTGGTTCTATTTCGTATTCTGGGGCATACACATTGCTATATTTGCAGGAGGGTGGTATGTCGTGCTCTATCTGACGGGGAGGGAAAATTTGCTGACATTTCCTAGGTATGTGCAGGCATCGGACTCCAGACTAGACGCTCTTAATACGCTGGAGTATTCGGTTTGGTTTTCTAGAGGCGCCGGCTTGGTCCTGACAATTGATGGGACTCTTATTCTGCTACCAATGTGTAGGAACATCATCAAATGCATCAGGCCTAGGATACGGTGGCTACCTTTGGACGAGACAGCCTGGTTCCATCGACAGGTGGCGTACGCTCTGCTGGTGTTTACGGTTATACACACGGCCTCACATTATGTTAAGTAAGGAAACCACCTGCCCAATTAACTTTGGAGGTCTAACTTCAGGCAGCTTTTTCAACATCGAGAAACACCAGACTAGGCCGGTGACGGCAGTGGAGATACACTTCACAGAAGCAGGTGGTATAACGGGCCACGTAATGCTGTTTTGCATGATGTTGATCTATACCACTGCCCATAATAGAATTCGTCAACAGTCATTTGAGACTTTCTGGTACATCCATCACTTGTTTGTGCCGTTCATGTTGGCCCTCTACACACATGCCACGGGCTGCTTTGTTCGAGACACGGCCGACCCAATCTCACCCCTTGACGGGGACAAGTTCTGGAGACACTGCCTTGGCTATGAAGGATGGAGATGGGAGTTGGTTGGAGGTGGCCTTTATCTTCTTGAGAGGCTCTATCGCGAGGTCCGAGCCAGACGTCAAACTGTGATAACGAAAGTTATCCGTCACCCATATGGTATGTGCCCCCTCGCAGCAGCAAAGCTCATGCGAACCTCACTGACGGCACTAAGATGCAATGGAGATCCAGTTTCAGAAAGACAGCTTGAAATATAAAGCTGGACAATGGCTCTTTATCCAAGTGCCGGAGGTGTCGAGCTCGCAGTGGCATCCGTTCACGATAACCTCCTGTCCCTTTGATCCCTATATCAGTGTCCATGTTCGTCAAGTGGGAGACTTCACCCGCGCCCTGGGTGACGCTCTGGGATGTGGACCAGCACAGGCCCGTGATCTAGAAGGTCTGGATCCCCTGGGAATGTACGAAGTTGCTCTCCAAAATGGACAAAAGATGCCCAGTCTCCGCGTTGACGGCCCTTACGGAGCGCCTGCTGAAGATGTCTTTGAGAACGAAATTGCCGTTTTGATTGGTACTGGCATCGGTGTCACACCGTGGGCCTCCATCCTGAAGAACATCTGGCATCTTCGGTCAGGCCCTAACCCGCCTCGACGTCTCCGTCGTGTCGAATTTATTTGGGTCTGCAAGGATACCTCCTCGTTTGAATGGTTCCAGGCTCTCTTATCCTCTTTGGAATCCCAGTCAGCCGCCGCCGCCGCAAGCGAGGGACGGGCTGAGTTCCTGCGCATTCACACCTACCTCACACAGCGACTGGACGACGACACTGCAGCTAATATCTACTTGAACTCCGTGGGCCAGGATCTCGACCCCCTGACTGAATTGAGAAGTCGGACGAACTTCGGTCGTCCGGATTTCAAGCGCCTCTTCACTGCTATGTGTGAGGGACTGCAGGATCAAACCTATATGGCTGGTTTATATGGAAGCTTGAACCGGACTGAAATCGGGGTGTATTTCTGCGGGCCGAATTCAGCGGCCAGACAGATCCGGGAGGCTGCCGTCACGACGTCAACCAAGGATATCAAGTTCAAGTTCTGGAAGGAACACTTCTGATCACCCTGCCATGTTTGTTCATCTACGACAGAATCTAGACAGCTAATATGCATACAAAAGGGATGTGGTAATCCTACCTGACCTGATGAGTTATGACTTGTTTGATTTGCAGTACTTTGTTTTCCTTTCCTTTCCTTACCTTTTTTTTTTTTGCCCGATTCCAAATATTGCTTTGATTTATTGTTATTATACCTCTGGAATGACCCTGCAATGTTCTGTACTATAGTTTTAGTATTTAGTCACATTGAATCCCTACGAGTAACAATATCTGAGATGTAGCCATCTATGTGGCTTGTTATTGAGTACGGGAATCCCAAATTCCCAAGCAACACTCATACTATGCATATACAGACAGTAAAGTCATCAAACCTGCGTAGGGTTATCATAACTCTCGACATCCTCCGGCATGGAGAAGGGAATTCCCAACGCCACAGACCGACCCTGCATCTTTGTCACAAGTTCATCTAACTGATTCTCGATGTCCACATGGACACGCAACTCCTTCTCGACCAGTACATTGTACACGCGTCGTAGCTCGTCAAATCCCATTCCCTCGCCATTCCACGAAGAACCCGAGTAGCGTTCTTGGATACTATCTGTGCGAAGGTGACTAAATGCAAGCATGATGAGCTCTTTGGACCACGGACAAGCACGCATACCACGATAGAACACGTCTTTCGCGCGGTGGATGTTGTTATGGGATAGTTCGAAGAGGAGGTAGAGTTTCCAGAGGGTGAGGTTGGAGCGGGCATTGGAGGAAGAAGAAGAGGATGTGGTAGAGGAGGGAAGGGTGTCCTGTCCAGTGATGGCCTTCTCAAAGGCCGCTCGTACAGAATGGGACGTGGAGCCCGCATAGACCGGGCGACTGAGTTCGGTGTAGATCGAAAACAGATGAGACGTAACTGGAACCTGAGCCTCAGCCGAGGTGAGGGTGAGGTTGGCGCTCGTTTGGGGCTTGGTGGTTATGTCTCGCAGGGTGTCTCGGACGCGCTCTTCAATGCGGATGCGAGATTCGTTCCAGGCAAATAGGGAAAGGAACATTGTATTGTGCGGGAACAATGATATGCTTTCCATTAGCAGGGTGCGAATGTCGGATGGCTTGTAGATGCTGCTTGTTTGGACGTGGTGGTAGAGTAGCCTTGCGCGGGATTGATGCAGAAGCTCGGTGGTGAAAGATCGGAAGGTCTTGGCCTGAGATGGCATCACAGCGAGCCTGTTGATCGCATTGCAGTATGCCTCTTGGGACTTGTTCAGATCCAGTGAGTGAACAAGATATTGTAAGATAGCCAGGCAGTTGGTGCAGGCGACGAAGACGTTGGCATTGCTGGCTGCGAGTACGGTTTCCTGTGTTTCGGATAGGTACTAGGGATGTTAGTGCGATGGCTAATGCGTATTGAAGGGGCTCAACTTACACTCTGAACTTTCAGCAAGCCAGTTGGGCTGAATGCTGGCTGACTGGACGCATCCGGGAGCGTCTTAAGATCAACGCTATTCTCCGGCATGGAAAGCAAAAGGTGGGACGCACGGGCTATATTCCGAGCTTCCAGAGACTCCCAGATCCACATATGCCATAACAGAACAGCTTTAGTCCTGTCGTTCCCCGGCAACATTATACTCATAGAGAGAGAGGTCGCCCAGACGTGGTCGGCAGCTGCAAGATTGCCCGATCGCTGTTCCATAAGAGCGTAAGAGTTGTAGAGCCGTAAGCTAGAAGGACGCTTTTTAAGCAATGACTTTGCGTACTTCTTGGCTTCCCTGCTGTTACATGCAAATTCCACAGCGAGAGTGTATTCAGCCAAGTCCTCGTTCAGCGGCATGGCTTCTACCAACAACCTCAGAACCCGCCGAACCCAATCAGGGTCAAGATCGGATCGCAAACGGGAGGTGATCTGCGTCCAAGCTCTGAAGGAGTAAAACCACGTCTCCTGATTTGCAAAGAGCGCTTGAGTGGTGTGGATGAAGTTCTGATGAGGGAAGAAGATTGGCAATTCGGCACTTCCAATGTGCTGCCTGGGGAGCCAATCATCAAGCGTTGAATAGGTACTGTTTGTGAAATAATTTTGCAAGAAACTGTCACCCGCCCAGCGACCCGTCATTCCCGAATTTTGGGGGGATACAAGAGGTGGGAGACTGCAGAAATACAAAAAGCTGTCGATTAGTTCGTCGGCCGCATCGGGGTCCCAGACTAGTGATATGATTTCTCGAAGATCAGACGATAGGATAACCCGAAAGGGGTCATCGTCTTCCGACTCATCTAAACTGCGGCAAGGGAGTCGGGCAGCGAACATTCGTTCCCTTTCACAGGTCTCCCAGGATGCAAAGATCGATCTGGGGTTCACACGGGCGCCTGGCGAAAAGACCTTGGGATTTGGGGCAGCACCGCCGCCGTTTCGCCAACCTTTCGCACCAGTCTCGCCAATACGAGTGACCTCCGATTCCCAGAAATCCATGAGGGCCGACAGGATTGCCTCCCTGTCCGTATTATCGTCCAGCGTTGGTGGTCGGAAAAATGTAAGCTCAAGCATAGCCTGCCAGAGGCCCACAGCCTGCTCTGTAAATCCTGCTTCCCGAATAAACGCCGTCATACGGAGAAACAGATAAACCTGGACGTGAAGCTTGCCGGGAGTATCTGGCGCCGTCTTATTTAGCCTCAGGCAGTCAAGGAAGGTGGCTAAACACCGTTCGTAGGTAAAGTCAAGGAATTCGGTTTGTCGGAAGTCCAGATACTTCACCCACAAGCTAATGAAATGGGCATTCGACTTCAACACCGCCTGCCATTGTGTCGACAGCTTCTTTGTGTCCCACAACTTCGCACCTTCTTCCAGCATGCCAAGGAGGAGGCGATCCCGCGAAGGACACTGACCAGCCAGTTTGAGTGCCTTTTGGTATAGGGAGAGCTTGACATCGGCCAAACTCTTCTTCTCCGCGGATGTCAAGGAGGCGGATTCCCGTTCAGAGCCCCTCAGCAGCGACTCCTGGTGATCGATAAGCTGCAGCCAGGATCCAACATCAGAAGGATTCTTATCAACTCTCCGGGTAAGGTCAACGTTCCGCTGTTTAATGGCCTGGTCGGGGTCGACGCGGGCTACCTCGTCACCACTGGATTCGTCCGACACGGCCTCGAAATCGCTAGGAAGGTCGTCCTCCGGCTTCGCTTTACCATGAATCGAACGATACGCATAATTTTCATCATCCGATCCGAGATCACCTAGAGACCGTTGACGTCGACTACGGGAGCATTCGAGGGGTAGATAATCCTTCATAGCATCAGCGTCAGCGTCCGATGGGGATGGTTGCCGTATCCGAAGTAGCTTTGTCTGTTGTTTGTTTAGACCTGCAAGGACTCTCTTCACTTTCGTTCGAGCAGCATCGGTACGTCCGGCATCGGGCTTTATCACCAACGCATCTCCCTCGACGGTATCGCGCTGGATTTTGTAGCTCCGAGGAAGTCCGAGCACATTCCCTCGACCCACACGGTGATAGAGGGGAATGTTGTAACGGTGGATGGTGCCATAGATAACGTTGTATTTGTCGCCTTTTCGATCAATCACGTACAAGTCTGACTCCTCGTGCTCTGATTCTTTCGGTACGCTTTTCGTCAATGAGCGGGATTCGCGGATGGGTTCCCGAAGGGCGAACTCCCGACGGTCCTGTTCTGCCTCTTTGTGGACATGGCGATGTTCCCTGTGATCCCTGCGATGCCCTCTTGACCGTGAGCGATCGCGATGACCTCTGTGTCGCGAATGATGCTTGGAGCGATGTCGGGACCTGTCTTCGTCCTGGCGACTCGGCGGTGGACGATCCGCTGTGGGCGGAGGCGCAGGAAGAGGTTTAAAGCTGGCGAAGCGCGGGATGGACTTTTTCTCCTGGGAAATCGATGGACGTTAGTAACCGAGAAGATGAGATGAACCGAAAGAGACTCACCTGGGAGGATGAGGAATCCATGCTCCTGGATGCATCTCTAACGACTCTATTCTAGATAGAAGGTTTGGCTGGAAAAACTCCGCTCCCGCTTCCCGCGATTATTTCTGGATGGGGAAAAGCGGCGGCAAAAAAAAAAAAAAAGTTGCTTCTACTCCACGTTTGTTCATTCAATTCTCGTCGGAGTGCAAGAATCGGAGTGCTTAGGGGAATGGATGCTTTGTATCTCTGTGGTTAAGAAGCATTTTCCCTTGAAAATATGGCCTCCTCTTCCCTCGCGGCACAGTTGTCGCAGATTGCGGCCAAATCCACGAACCAGTTGAATTTGCGGGCGCAGAGGATCCTACATTCGCAGTCGTTGATTTTCGACAGGCAAGTGGCCGGATCTCAGGATTTTCAGACCATCTATGAAATTTGCTACGAAGGGTTCCAAGAACTATGTCAGTTGGACCCGCGGTTTGCGCAGTTCGAGCGCACCATCTTCAGCGAACAGAGCCAGGCCGAAGAACGAACGGAGATGACGGCGGCTCAGAACAAAGAACTGGATACGGTTCTGGAGGCTTTTCTGGCTCTTGTGGGAGGGAGACTGCTGTTGAGTCCCGCTGTCAAAGCAGTTGACTGGCTGATCCGGCGCTTTCGGTGTGATCTTACGTACAGGACAGACTTTTCGTCGTGGCTAACCGAGTATACAGGATCCATGAGTACAATACCGCGTTCACCATCCTCACCTTCCTACCGTACTATACGACTCCTCTCTTTTTGAACCTCCTGGCCATCCTCCCGGAGGATCTGACCCCGGCGTTCAAAATCCTCAACCCGTACAAGAAAGGCCTCGTCAACCCTCCCCGTCACCCTCTGGTCCATAGTGCGACAACCAACAAGCTATTCCTGGCTGCGATCAATAACTATACCCTCCAGGTGGGCCGACAACGGGCAGGCCACCATGCACTTCTGTCCTTCTGGGCGGGAATCATGACCGAAGCCGTTGCGGGAATGTTGGATGCAGCCCGCTCCGGTAGACGGGCGGTCGAGAAACAACAACACGACGATATCATACTCCGGGTGCTTCCGGTGCTGAATGACGGGTTGGCCTTGAAGGAAGTCTCGGAACTGGTGATCGGCTGCTACATGGTCTGCGTGATTCTTGCACAGAAGGCCGCGTTGCAGGATAAGGTCCTCGATGGTCTGATGGAGGCAGTTGCAGGTTCCTGGACCGAAGAGACGGTGAGCTCGGCCCTAATTTGCTTGTCCGTCCTAGCACAGCAGAAGCCCGACGCAACGATACCCAAGCACGTCTTCAAGGCGATCCTTCGACTTGACAACCCCATTCAGCTGCTGTCGGAAACATCGGCACAGTACAAGACGACTCACCTGTTCCTTGGGCTTGTGGCTGGCTGCGTCGAAGATCTTCACCAGCAGAAGGATTTGACTCGCCTGGAATTTTTGTCGCTTATGTTTGAGAGCCAGCTGTTCAAAGAGGACGAAATTGGCAAGGCAATGGCGCTGGTGTTGACGGCTTCCAGCAATGCCCACAAGGACGGCGTGATCTCGTTGGACGTTCAGACCCATCTGGCGGATTTGGTCCAGCATTTCAGCCGTTTAGAGTCCCTCCGGCCCATCTTCCAGAAGACCATTGCCGAATCATCTCTTGATACTACCGCCCTGGAACACAATCTGCAGACCGTCCTTGAATCGGCACCGTCGCCCAAGGCCGTGGAGGATGTGGAGATGGAGAATGCAAAGGAGGAAACCGGTCCAGATGCTTTCCATTCGGCTCTTGAACCCCTGGCAGGGGAGATCTTGTTCAAGTCCTCGTTCCTTGGTGCCCAATCTATCACAGTGTTCGACCGTCTTGTCCAGGCCTTTGCACTTGGGGTTGGATCCCAGGAGAAGCTTGATTCTTTCTCCGATTTGGTGGTCCTTGGAAAAGCTGAAGCCACCAAAGCACCCCAGTATCTGTCATTCTTTGTCCGAGTCTTCTCCGGCCCGTATCCCATCGGCACCAGGGCGACAGCATTGAGCATGGTCACTGCGCTACTCAACTCCGCCTCGTCAAAGGACATTGATTTCCAGGCCCTGTTGCCCTTCCTATTCATTGCACTTGCCGATCAATCAGAGAGAATCCGTCGCGAGGCCGCCGGGGGCTTAGCTGTTCTCGGTGGATTATACAAGAAGAGCAAAAAGGTGGAGAGCCAAGTAACATGGGCTCGGGACACACTCTACGGACAAGGAAAGCAGTCAAAGGACATCTACTGGCTGCCTAGCCGGGAGGCGCACAAGATCCTGGAGCGCGCATTCCTCCCAGGGTTGGAAGAATGCATTCTAGATCCAGCGCATATTGGCCGTGTTCTCGAGGCGACATTGCGGGGCGGCCCCGGGCCTGATTCGGGAGCCTCCGAGATCAAGAAGTCCATGCGACTGAGTCTTTTCACTTTCCTTTGCTCTCATGCCGTTCAGCTGCCGCTGTTGGCACCGAAGCTTGAGTTGCTAAAACTGCTCAGCCGGATCGACAAGGCGGGTGGCACTACTCGCACCAAGGAGCTCGAATCGTTGTTGAAATCGTGGCGCGATCTGAGCGAGCCCCAAGCCAAGGAAGCTTGCGACAAGGAGCGGATCTCCCTGTCGGAGATGGAGGGCCAGGTGGTTGCTATCGTCACGCCGAAGGAGAAGGATGCCGTGACACTCCTTCTGTCTCACATTAGCCCTTACTCCGAGTCCCTCAGCTCCTCCTTTGTTCAGGCTGTCTTAGGACGCATGAGGGACATTTGGGCCAAAGTCCCAGAGGATCGGCAGGTTGCGGCCGCCCAGCAAATGTTTGAAATCTCTACGACGCAATCAGAATCACCCCTTGTCAGCGGTTGTAGGGATGTGCTTCGCGGCGTCGAGCTCCCCGGGCCTGTGCTTCTCAATTTCCTGCAGAAAATTCCTGCCTCGGTCGTGGACATGGAGTCTCTGGGACCCGCGCCGAAGAGGAGACGCACCAGCCAGAATAACATGGTTGCGATGACTGTCAAAGATGAAGCCAACCTGAGTAAGGTCATGGAGATGGTGACGTTTATCCTGGAATTGGTAGACAGTTCGACCCCGGAGACTCATCCGGAGCTGGCCGATGGCTTGTTCCAGACCTTGGCTGCTCTTCATCATCTGAAGTCGCAGATCCAGTCTGGAATGAGCTACCTTTTGAGCCTGGCCCTGGGCAGCCTTTTGGCTATCGTCAACCGGTCCAAGGGCAACGCGAAGCCGTCGTTCGACACTTCCGTGATCCGGGCCGATCTGGTCGTGGATTGCGTTCGCACCACGGACAGTCCTCAGGTGCAGAATGTCGCCCTCCTTCTAGTAGCAGGGCTATCCGTCATTGCGCCGGAACTGGTGCTACATAGCGTGATGCCCATCTTCACATTCATGGGATCGAGCGTATTGAGGAAAGACGACGAGTACTCGGTTTCCGTGATCGATCAGACTATCGACCAAGTCGTGCCAGCTCTCATCCAGTCATTGCGTAACCAGAAGCGTGATGTCGTGTCGGGCACATCAGAGTTGCTGCTCAGCTTTACCGCTGCGTTTGAGCATATCCCGTCGCATCGACGCCTGCGACTTTTCCATGCTCTGATTACCAAGCTTGGCACAACGGACTTCCTGTTCGCTGTTCTGGCCATGCTCGCCAACCGGTACTCGATGGATAAGGATGTGCTGATCCTGATGACTGGGCTGGTGTCCGATGCGGACGCGCCGGTCGAGCTTAGCGTAGGTTTCCGTTGCTACATTCTGATACATATATTGCTGACGATATTGCAGACATACAACAAGTACCTCGACCTAGTCATCGATTCGTTCCAGTCGAAGCCCGGTGTCTCGCAGGTGCTCCTCGGCATCGGAAGTGACGACGGGCGAGAGCCTCAAAAAGTGGCAGTGGATCTGTTGCGAGCATTGGCTTATCTGCTGCGACACTCGTCGCTGAAGGTGAAGATGGCCCAAGCCTTTGAATCGGAGGCAAGCGAGGCACCAGGTCAAATCCGCGATCTGTTCTCCCGTATCCTGGAACAGGTATTGGGCATTGGAGACTCCATGCGGAACGTGAAGCCAGTCAACCAGGCCAGTGGCGAGGTTCTCAGCGCGCTGTTTGGCACGCTGTCGCTGGCTGATTTCCTTGACACCATCGAGGTCCTGCTTCAACGGCGCAATGACGAACTTCGCCGAAAGGTGCTCCGGCTCCTGGAAGGCCGGCTGCGTCAGAACCCCGAACGGGACAGCACATCGCAGAACCGGATGCTGGACTTCCTGCCGACGCTGGTCGAGATCGTGGAGTCGTCGCCCGACATCCTTCTCAAGCACGCGGCGGTGGCCTGTATCGATCGCATCGCCGACAAGTACGGCAAGAAGGACCCGTCCAAGGTCATCCCCGCGGCTACCGTGGTGGCCAGTGAGACGTGCATTGGTCAAGATGACGACCGCATCCGCATCATGGGTGTGCTCTGCTTAGCCTCGATGGCCGAGGTTCTCGGACAGGCGATGATTCCAGCGTTACCCGGAGCACTCAGTCGATCCCTGGCTCTGCTGGAGCTCAGCATGCAGGATGGCCAGGAGAACCCTCGACTGCATGACGCCGTCTACTCCCTCCTCTCGGCATTGTTCGTGCATCTCCCTTACATGCTGTCTGCGTCGCACCTGGACCAGATCCTCCTCCTCTCGTTCCGATCGGCAGCTTCCGCAGAGAACGAGGGCGACAACCGGCAGGAAGCGCTGCGATTGATGGCGCGAAAGATCGACATGGCCGCGACACTGGGGGCAGTGGATCGCAACTGGCAGCAGGCCACGGCAGCAGGACCGGAGGCGACGAAGGAGGTTCTACAGATGATCGGACTCGCGATCGAGAAACATCCGAAGTCAGCGATCGTGAAGAACCTGTCAGTTCTAACTACGTTGCTATTCAAGACCTTCGACCTACGACGGGAGCAACTGTCCCTAGGATCAAAGGCGACGTTCGACGTGTCGGACGTAGACGAGGTCGAGGACCGCATCAACGAAGTGACGATCAAGATGATCTACAAGCTGAACGACACAGCGTTCCGACCGATCTTTGTCCGGATGATGGACTGGGCGCACACGGGGGTTTCGAAGAAAGATACGCAGGGCAACGTGGCGCGACTGACGACGTTTTACAAGTTCCTGCAGGTATTCTTTGGGACACTTCAAGTAGGTTCTCACCTCTCGTTTAATAGATGGGACGGATAGTAATTGATGCAATGCAGTCTATTGTGACGGGCTATGCTAGCTATATTATGGAGAGTGTTGTTTCGGTTCTGAGCCGAGCCAGACCATCAGATCAACATACGAAGACTCTTTGGTTGGCGACGATGCGCATGCTTCGCAACGCGTTCGAACATGACCAAGATGGTACTTCCCCTCCCTTCCTCCCCTCTTCTCTGACTAGCTAGGATACTTACCGGTGATAGAATTTTGGCAATCCCCATCCCACCTCAGCGCCATCTCGCAACCGCTGATCTCGCAGCTGGGCCACGCGACGAACTCCCACAGCGCCAATCTGGTGATGGGCGAGGCGGTGCCGACAATCACGGAGCTGGCGGTGGCGGCCGACTCGACGGACAACCACAAGGAGATCAACACGGCTCTGATGCAGTTCCTGCGTGCGTCCGCCGACGAAGGAGACAGCGCTTTGACACGACTGGCGGCGTTGAAGGCGGAGCAGGCGCTGACGGAGCAGCTGGGGGAGGAGTGGTTGGCGCTGTTGCCGGAGATGTTGCCGTATATCAGCGAGTTGATGGAGGATGAGGATGAGAGGGTGGAACGGGAGGTGAGGAAATGGGTGAAGCAGATTGAGGGGGTATTGGGGGAGAGATTGGATGATATGTTGACATGATATATTATTCGTCATGATATATCAATTGATTAGTATTTATTGATTAAAGAGTAATAAAAACTAACAGGTATTACAGGATGGTGCGCCCATGTAAAGTTATGTATATCAGATCAAGGATCCATCGTGCTTGACGTATTAGATAATCGATAGAATAGAATTGAAATAGAAATAGACTATAGACATCAATGTTCATTAATTAAGTATTACCATAACAGAACCGGGTATACAAACGCCTTATCCTTCTCTTTTCTTTCTCCTGTCTTTTTATCCTCTTTCCTTCCTATTTTTAATAAGCCCTCACAGAAGACACCAAATCCGTCGACCGATCCGGCGACAACGCCATCCTCACCTCCGAATACTCTGGCGGCCGTCCCTCCTCTGTCTCAGCGTCTTCCTGAGTCTCTACCTGTATCTGATGGGATATAACTCCCCTCGGACGAAAAAACTCTTCCACCTCCTCCTGAGAAACCTCAATCTCACGCACCTGAGCCCTAGCCCTCTCCTTCAAGGAGACAGCGTCCCGCACCGCACAGGTGATCTGCACCGGGAGACGCAGGGAAGCCGAGGGCGTCACGATGGTCGCGTTGGGCGGGTGATATGAGACGCGCAGATCGAGGGCGTAGACGCGAGACACGAGACACGAGTGGAATGAGGGCACGAAGGCGAGGTTTTTATCTGTGGGGAGGGAAATAGGCACCATGATGGATGCCGTGTAGTAGGTTTTTCCCGTGTAGGCGGATGATGGGTCTATACTTCCTGATCTGGAAGATCCTGAGGTAGAGGTAGAGGAGGAAGAGGAAGAGGAAGAGGAAGAGCATCGACGAGGCGACGAGTCAGAATCATCGATTGAAGGAGAATCAGAATGAACAGTCCATGAAGATGAGGCGACGCAACGCGACGACAGAGGAACCGTATCGGTGTAACCGCCACGGCCGGATGCCCACATCAACGCATTCGCAGGCGACGGATAATCCGGCCAGGGTTCCGCGGCGAAGAAAGTCGACACACGCAGATGGCTCGACACGGTGCCTAGACGTGGCGGGGGCTCATCACCCACGGGATCGAACCGGAGATGAAGCGTCGTAGATGTGCTGATGGCATTCTTTTCTTGTTCCTCACCCTGGTTTGGGGTTGGGAGGAGTTGCAACGGCTTCGGCTGCGAGGCGACTAACACTAAGCGACCCAGTTTGCCTCGTAGAAGACCGCGCTTGACGTCCTTTTCCTTGCGAGCGCAGTAGTCGTCCTCGTGGTCGGCCAGGTTCAAAGGCGGTTCTTCAGCAACGGCGGGGATGATGCGGACTTTTTTGGCGACAGAGACGAGAGTTTTCGTCGACGAGGGAGAAGAAGAAGAAACATCACGACGCAACACCGAGACCCGGATCAGGTAGGCGATGCGACACATATCCGGAGTCAGATCGTCCAGCAGCGACTTGCCATCGGGGGCCAGCATGGCGTCACCCAGCGTCGGAGGCAATAGAGTGTGCGACAGCTCCAGATGTCGGTGGGATTTGGGGTGACTGCAGGCATGGGGCAAGAGACGATCGGGTACGACAAAGGTAAAAGGGAAGATGTAACGACGACCGGGCTCCAGCAGACGCGGCATGGGATAGTCGGAGTCTGGGATGGGTTGCCGCAGACGCAGGAAGGTCTGATATGCGCCGGTGCGGCCAGGCAGGGCGACGCGCTCGACGGAGGTGCGCGTGGTGCCTTCAAAGGTAATCTCCAGCTCGTCGAACCGCACATCGCGAGTGACGGTGATGCTCACGGCGCCGTCGATGCGGTCGCCGGTGGTGTAGAGGTTGACCAGGCCATCATTCTGGCCGTCAAGGTCAATGGAGATGGTGGGTTGAGCGCGCGAGGTAAAGGCTTCGAGGGAGCTGGAACCGAGGGAGGCCATAGATAGTATTCAGCGAAGAGAGGAGACAGGGAGGAATAAACGAGGAAAAGAAGAGAATGAAAGAGAGAGGGATGAGCCTTTTAAAGGCATTGCATTGGGCAATGGAATGGTGGATCCTTGATATAGTTGATGCATGGGAATGGAGAAGTGGATTTGGATCCAGGACTCTGTGAATGACCATAATTAATCAAGGAGAATGAGTCAACACTGACTCAGTTATTCATTCATTGAAATTCGTATATAGTATAGATGTGACGAATCGAAGGACGCCCTATGACAAGCACGCCCTTGTTTCTACGCCCTGCGATGTCGGACTTAGTAAGCTATCTAGCGGTGATACACCAACTCCTACGGAGTAATAACTAAGTTAATAACTAACTAACTTTAACTAATTACTATTGAATTAGTTAATAATCAAACTAAACGTTAAATTCTCCATGTTGCCCTAACCGATGTTACCCGACGCTACCCGTTCTATACGATTTCTCATATAGTCTACAGATCACCCCATACATGATCCAACATCATAGATCAGACCCATCGAGTAATGCGGTGCCTGCATACAAGCCGATCCATCATCCCACCAATCCTCCAGTAGATCCAACAGCGCCCGTCCTCGGCCCACCGCGCCTGAGAAACTGCGTCGAATGACCGGCTTCAACTCTGGATTCCCATTCAAAATATCCGTCTGCAACCCGGCCATGAAAACCGGATAATGCACGGCTTGTGCCATCACCCCATCTTTTCCCTCGGAAATGGAATCTCCTCCTCGACCGGTTGCATCGACGTGGCTGAGGATCCGCACCACCAGCACCTCGGTCGATGGCTGCCTCTTATCCTGCATACACCTCGGACTCCCCGCACGCAAGGGACCGTATGAACTGCATCGCACAGTGAGAACTCCCGCCAGTCGATAGGCTTCCCACAGCTGACACTGCAGCAGAGTACCCTTGGTCCCCGGCCAGTTCCAGAAATCGTCCTCGGTGGTGCCACCCTGCCCCTCTCCGATACAGGAAAAGAGATCCAGCAGGGACCGTGGCAGGCCGCTGACGACTTCCACGCGATGAGGATTTCGCGGGTGACGATTCCGACAGTATCGTCGCCAGACCCCCAGGGATGGGTTCATTCCGCCCACCCTACAGGTCGGGAGATCCATCACCCCCATGACGTCGAGTAGATGCGCGCGCAATCCGGTCGGTGGATCGGGGGTGTCGATTTCATGGAGCTGGAGAATGTGGTGCATTTCCTGGAGATGCGTGGCCCAGGGAAGTCCATGCATCATCTGCTTTATTAGATTGAGAGATGCGAGTATACGGAGTACAAAGGAGGAGACATACCCCCGTACTGCAAAGGAGTAATCCCGCAGTAAATGTTCCATCCTTGAGAACCGTGGCGCTGCGAAGTTCCGAGCGGAATAGATTCACCGCTGCATCGAAGGACCGTAGGAACTGCAGCTTGGACGAGAGGGAGACTTGATGCGCCAGACAGACGGCATACAATGCTTTCGACTGTTCGCACAGCGCCGGGAGTGTGGATCGGAGATTTTCTTCGCGAAGCGTCGCCGAATGCAGGATATCAATTCCGGATGAGAGGACTGTCTTGTCAGTAAGGACCAAGTGAGAGAATCAGAGGACTTGCATTCTTGGAATAGTCTCTCCTCCTCGGTACGCGTCATCCCAGCAGGGTCCGGTGCAGAGAGATTCCTCTCTAATGTATCAGCTGCAGCAAGGGATTGACTCTGTCGTGCGCCCTTGGGGATTGATGTCACCACCGGGACTTTAGCGCCAGTGAAGCGACCGCGCGAGGCAATGCCAGTACCCCAGCGCAGTCGCACCTCGTAGCCTTCACATGTCAGCCCGCGTTGGTGACAGGCTTGACACGTTGGGCGCGCACGATCACATTTGCGATGGCGCGCTTTACAGGTCCAGCATCCGTCGTGGGAGCGATGGTGCATTCTGATCGAAGGAGATGGTAATTCATGATAGGAATCGTGGATATCATGAATTTAGGAGAATTTATGGCTCTGAAAGTCTGAGGGGGAGGCAATTCTTGTCCCTTTTCGGCCTATCAGAAGCCGTGGGGTTACCGAATCTGGTAGTCATCGTCCAAGGGAGAAGATTATAAGAGGGATTTATTTAAGATTATGCAGAGGATCTTTACTTCCGTATTTCATCTGTTTCTATATTACAAACTCAAGTAGAACAAAGAGACTAGGACGGTCTCTTTCAGGACAAGTAACAAAGTCCAGATTTCCGTTCTTTCCACCTATTGAGGAGTATACGGTTCCCACATGTATTAAATACACGAAATCTCGCTCTGTGCTGTCGGTAGTATTGCCATATGTTTTCAATTCGAAAACTAGGTGCCTTAGATGTCCTTAAAGGCTCTTTTCCACGCAGCGCGTCATATGGTTTCTAATTTGATGGTGATCCTCAAGGATGTTACCACGAACAGCCTTTTCATGTATTTATTGTCCGACTCTGCGCCCCTTGCACATTTAATATTGTCTTGCCAATCTCTCGAAAGGAGCAACCTGATGTTCCCTATCAGCTGGGGGTCTCAAGTCGACGTTCTAGCTTTTGGGAATGCTCTAGGTCGTGGACAATTTCCAACAGAGAATTGACGTGGTCATTTGCTATTACTCTCTTCTGGCCGTGTCCATGATTGTGTCAACCGGAGAAAAGAGTCTCAGTAAATTTTCTGGGCTAAAAGCGACCAAGGTCCCTAATCAGCTAGGTAATCTCTGAAATATTGACCAGAGGCAAAGTACACCATGGTTACCGACCGTCAGAACAAACTTTCACCGCTAGAAACTTACTAGTCTCTCTAGCTCACGATTCATGAGAACTCGGGGATTCGTCGCTCAGTTTAGTTGCAGACCGGCTGGGTTCATCCTTGCAAAGTATAGCTGAGAATGACAGCAGAGGTGATCAAAGGAGGGGAGACAGCCGAGGATTGCAGAAGATAATCGTTGTTCCTGATTATATTCTACTGTTCTTTCAGCCAACTATGTGAGAAGAAGAGTATGTGGATGGAAGGGTCCTCGTTACCACGTATATGAAAAGCAGCAGTACGCTTGGAAAGCAACAAGAATACTTCAGCTCTTTCCTGTAGTTTCATTCCCATCTAGACAAGGAGTAGAAGAGGAAGGAATGGTTGTCTCGTATATTCATCTGTTCCTCCATCTAGGCCTATGCCCTCTATCTACGTACTATTCACTTCCATCATCTCATTCATCTTCAATTTCACTGGTCTACCCTTCCCTACGTATACTATCTCGTCAGCCCATTCACTCTTTGCACAGATCCGTACTACATGTACCCCCGCATCCTTCAGGCAAAGTGGAACATCCTGCGTCGAACTACAGAGTTTTCAATAGACTCTTCTGATGGAATTCCCGATCTGCTTGAGACGCTGCTTCGCAGTTTAGGCATTTTTGGATGCAGTCCTAAGAGTTTTAATTATAGTATGAAGGGTCAACCCTCCTGTACGGCCTAGGTTGAAAAGCTCTGCAGTTTCCACAAGAAATATTGATCAACGTATCGCAGATTCCTGAGCCAGCATGCTTGATTCAATTTGTTGGATATCAAGCCAGACCAGATGCCAATTGCTATTTTGGCCGACGTATTGGCCCCTGTATGGAATGATTGCCATCGGAATCCATTTCTACAAAATGTGAACTATGTCGATATCGTCTTCTGGCCAGACGCAGATCAGAACTGGTAAGCATCTAAAGGCGATGTCAAGCTTTCTGAGATTATCTGACTAACTGGGTATTATATATATGATTTTCAAAGATGTCGTCAAGCAGTCTGGCTTCTATGGCAGTTTAGCCACTCAAGTTTGAAAGTTGCATAGAGAAGCCGGACCTTTCACTCTACCTACAAATCTTGATCTCATTATGGCGCAATCTTAGGCGGTAGTGCAAGGCGCATCTCTAGAATCAGTGCGATACTGTCGAGTAGGTAGCTCCAGAGGTATCCTAATGTTATACATCCCGGATTGCGGCCGCTTCAGGAAAGAGTCGACCACTTTTGGTTGAACATCCTGAGTCTTCCCTCTGAGGGGGAGGAATCTTCTGTCCTACAAGGTAGGATGTTCCAGGCAAATGGACTTGTGACTAATATTCGTCAGAATACCATGCACAAGGTCATCATTGTCGAGGCCAAGCGGTTCCACTCCTTATTTCCAGTGGATTGAGAGCTTTATACTTTCGGTATCAAAGGCAAGCTGCGAGAACGGCATGACAGAATCAGCGTTGTACCCTAAGCACATCGTCGACACCGTAGATCTGATCAAATTTTGACGGGCAAAGGCGTCCCGGTCGAGGGAGATGAGGCTATCAGAGACAGTCAGACGCCATTAAATAACAGATGATTCGTCTGTACATACACTAGAGATAGATGGGTAAGTCATTCAGGTTCCCCGTTTGGTGGCTCTCCTGGAATTAATAGAATACTTAGGGTCCGATTCCTCGCATCTACTTCTTCTCCCGCGAGGGTAGCAGCTCGAATACCGACCTTTCGAGAAAGAAGAGGACGGACTCCGGGATGGTGATTGCTATTCGGTCCCGTCAAAAGTGGATCGTCAGAGCTGGATTGATTGAGCAGCACATGGATGAACTTCTGAGTCTCTGATTCGACACCTTCCCTCTGTTCTGAAGCGTCATGAGACTACATTTACCCATGGTAATCTATACAGGGAGAATATCCTTGCGAGAAAGTGGAAAGTTTCACAGCTTATACTGCGCATGAAGTTGTGGCGAATATTGATTGGGAACCGCTGGATGGTATACGTCATACTGGGAGTACGCCTATATATTTCCTCTTTCCCAGTGGATTGATGATTGGCCTCTGAGTGTCGACAGGATACTCGATCCCAGTGTCTCGCCGGGGATGTATTCCATGATGTACTGCTTGTTCGCGCGGCGATACATCGCGCATAGTCCTGGTGATGGGATAGACGGCAGATTCTGCTCGATGAATCATCGTAATGCGTGGTCTTTGTTTTCAGAGATGTAAGTTTCACGACGTATAGGCCCTAGTCACGACGAGACGGCCGCCGCAGTCTGCGTCGCGGATGGTGGGGAGGATTCATACTGCTGAGTCGATTTCGTGTTGCGTTGAAAGATAGCTGGTCTGGGTGTCAGGACTATGGGAGATTAAAAGACAATGTAATGAGAATTTGAACACTTTCTCGAGACTAGGATGATTTGGTTGTTTGCTCGCTGTCAAGGATGAAAGAAATACTGCAAGCCCCGGTCTAAGTATCGAAGTTGCTAGTTAAGTAATTTCCATGGTTCTGTTCAATTATGTGGATAGGATTGTCTGTATAAACTATCGTCGGGTTCTTCAATGGTGACAATACACGCCCTATAGTTCTGACTGATTAGTGTGGGTGTGGTCATATGGATATCTCGGTCGGAAGAAATATCTGCAGCATTCAATACGCATATCTAAATGCAGACGCGCGTGTACTGCGTTTTCTCATGTCGCAGCCCATTCTGTGCCGCCTTTTCCATCTTCTCCAGCGCCTCGTATCAGATCGTCTAAGAAAGCCAAGTCTATATCCTGGAATACACAATCATCAACCCCGCCTACCATCCCAGGGTATTCAAACCTGCTGCATGGGGTCATCGGAGAGGACTTCTGAGAACAGGGGCGCAAAGAGAGCGGTTACGCTGTTGCTGTTGTTGCTACTAGGAGCTGGCCATCTCCATGGATATCATGTCATATTATACCGAAATCAAGCCTCTCTCCCCAGCCATTGCCCAGTAGTCAAAGCAAACGTAATCCACTTCAGTTGCTGCACCAGCTCTTCATGCTTGGGAATCATTTCGGAAGGGCGCTTCGAACCTCCGTGCTTTCAGTGAGGCGATTTCAAACCCATCAGGGTACATCCCAGCATCACCCCAGACGATAAGCCAAACTTCCCATCAGGGCCTAAGATTAAGTTGCCGACTATTCGCAGACCGGAAGGCCACGAAAGCCCTACTAACCTTTTCTCAAGATAACTGGCATAGACGGCTTTCCAGGGGAAGCAGCCAGGGAAGTAGACCTGGCCGTAAGAGATAATCCCGGAGGCCTAAATTAGTGGAGGAGGTAGAACGCGGCGGTGAAGGGTAGCAAAGAGGGCCGCTTAGGCATGCCTGGGAAAGGCCTTAGAGGCAATGAATACCGAGGAGAGGGGGTTCGGGCGAGGAAAATGGACTAGAATGATTACTACAAAGATAGAAGGGGCTCCTAAGGCCCCTAAGGAACACCTGTAGACAGTGGCTTTAGGCCACTGCCGAGGAGCATGTGTCTGTCATAGCCAAAGGCTCCATATGGACGTTAAAACTTTAATAATAATACTAATAATCTGCGGCATGCTTTATATAAGTGGAGCTGCTGTGCTAACAACGTATTAAAAAGCTTCTCGCTGCGTCTGTCCCTATTGTGGTTTACGCAAGTGACTAAAACGATACTTGCGATACCACTCGTTCTTCCGGCGTATTATTATTGCATGCCATTATATGTACGAGTGACCCAGCATTCATGGTGAACATAATTCGTAGTATCGTTTCATACCCGAGGCTTCCTCAGTGTGGCAAGAGTAGCAGCAACAAGGAGCACTCAAACGCCGAGGTGCTACTATCCGATCCGCTGTCTCCAAGTCTTGCTCTCAGAGACTTGGGCCAGGAAGTCATGAACCAACAGGCAGCCTTTTGACAACCGCCTCTTTCAGCCCATCAACATTGTCCACCATTTCAACCCCAAATTTCCTGCATACAATTTGTACATTTCCTCTCTTCCAGTACCCCTCTGGACAGACAGTGATAACTTTGCCCGGAACCCGCGCCCAGATCTCAAACTCAAGCAGACTAACAGGCGCTTGCGTAGCTGGGTGGAAGTGAATAACGACAATGTCGGCCTTGTCCTGCTTGTCGAGCTCCCACTCCACTTGTTTGCGGTAAGGAGCAAAATTGATGTCCTCGCGCCATGAGCTGTCCCAATCAGCGCGGTACGGATCGTATATCGTCACCGGCACGTCGGAGAGGGAGGCGGATAGGGTCTCGCGCCAGTCGCTCATGTCAATTTTGCTGGTGGTGCCGGCGAGAAAGACGGACTTCAAGCCGCGGGAGGCTTCATCAGAAAGCGCGTAGATGAGCTGATTCCGTGGCTGACATTCTCGAGGACGAAAACGTATTCTTGGGAGTCTTTTGAAGGAGAAAAGCATGAAACCAAAAACAGAGAACTCTCTCTACTAGGCCTTTTTAATTCTACGGTCTTCTCTTTCTAACATAAAAAAAGGTTGGGTGGTTTTGGGCACAGTAAAACAATAAATTAGTTTAAATCCAGTACAAGAAAGAGAATGCCGATTCTTTAATCATCAGTAAAGTAAGATACAGTCGAATACAATATATCTTAGCCCTTTTTCACCCTGTGAAGCGAGGAAAATAAATCTACTCATCATACAGTACACCGTGGTTAAGCAACTGGCTCAACTAATCCAGCGCCATAGTACTGTAGACGTGTTTGCCGGGGTGGGTCAAGTCGTCGGTTTGTGGCTCTTCGGTCTCGGCGGCTTGCACGCTTACGCTTTGGGCGCTTTGGAGGTTGCCTTCGGCCGCCTTGGCCTCGATGGCGAGTAAGCGGCGCAGCAACCGAGCACTCCGTTCACTTAGGGCGTCGGTATTTAGACGGTTGAGCTCGTCCATGTTTTCTTGGGCCTGTTCGATCATGGCGCGGTCGCCTAAGTATTGGGCAGCGAGGAATTGTCGGCCTGCTCGGAGCGGTGACTGTCGAGGTGGGCCAGCAGCAGGATTATGGCAGCCATCAGGGTGGTGAAGTCGATGGTGCGGCAACTAAAGGCCACTCGACTCCAGCGGCGTAGCATGATGAAGCGGGACAGGGTCTCTCGTGAGGCGTTGACGCAAGTGATTCGGGAGTAATCGTATCGGCGCTCGACCGAGTCGCGAAGCATGTAGGGCAGGTGAAGCTGGTTGAGAAGATTGTAATAGGATAATTGTTCTGAAAATCGCCGCATTTCCCAGAAGAAAAGCCTGCGAGTCGTTCTTCTCGCCACGGAGGTTCGGGATCAGCCACCATCGGCTTGGCAAGCTCCGGGCCGATCGCTGCAGCTCCTTGTCGAGGTTCTGCGTCCAGGTATAGTCATAGCCTGCCGGGTCGGATTCGTTGCGCTCCAAAATTCGCGATGCGATAACACAATGGATTCGCTCCAGACGACCGCCGGGTGAGTCCTTGGCGAGCATCGCGCTGGACGCCATGCTCCGATCGAGGGTCCCCTGCGGCATGCCGAGCAAGAGACACATCTGCCGATCGTAAAAGACAATGCGGAACCACATGAAATGCGGGTAGGCCTTGGTCTCCGGGTGGAGGACCTTGTACTGAACCCGGCCTCCCAATCGGTGAAAGCCCATTGACTGTGCAATGGCCATCGCTCGCCGCGCGGTCATCCAGCTTCGTCGCAGAATCCGCAATTGGCTTGATATAGACTCTCGATCATGATGCATTCTAGAAATTCGATACTGCCCACGAACTTGTCACTGGAGGTCACCAGACTGATCGCCATCTATGCCAGTCGATCGCGCATGATCTGTGGGGGTTCCGAGAGACCCCGGATCTCCTCATGGAGATCGGCGTGCAGGTGCTGTAGGAAGCTCGCGAGATGCAACATGTGGCGCGCTATCAGAACCGGGTGTACGTTCGGGCCCGGGATCTCGAGCAGGCGATTTTGCGATCGGAGGCTATCCCGATCGAGAATGTAGGGTGTGGTCAGGATTTCATGGAATGGAATGGAATGGTGACCGCTGGCCTTACAGTTGCTGGCGGTATCTTGTCGCGAGGGCAAGGAATCGTAAAGAGCCCGGGACAATGCATCGAACACGCCTGAATCTCCGCTTACCACGGCAGCGGACGGATGCCGGTCAGGGCTGAGATTGTCATGACGGAGATGGTCATGACGATGCTCGTCCCCGACGGGGGCGTCGACGGCCTGATGCGATGCAGGAGATGCACTGGGGGGACACTTGCATATTGCTAGCACGCGCGACGGCTCCGTGGAGGCCGGAAGCCGATGCCCTGGTCAGGTGATCGGCGAGCCTTGCTATCCGATCCAGAACCCGGCCCGTCGCCGGCCGTTGTTGTCGTTCCCCGCGAACCGGAGAAATTGGTGGAGTCTCGACTCCACTCGTCGCAGACGATCGCGCAGCCGGCGGCTGCTGTCCAAAGGGGCCGACACTTCCTCCGGGAACTCCTGGCTCACGCATTTGGTCCAACGTCGGTGACAGCCAATGCAGACCGCGTCATCGGGACTGTCAAACACGCATTTCATCTTCCGTCGCTTGCATTCCCAGCAGCTGCGAGTTCCCCTTCGGACTTTCTTGCACTTCACCGGGGGTGCTGAATGCCAACCATCCGGGTCGTCGGCGGGATTCCTGCGGTTCGGTACGCCATGTCGGGCAGAGGCAGCGTCCATGGTCGGTCTCTCTGTTACACGTTGACGGACACGAGGAGGAGATCGTAGCCCGGCGAGTTCTCTTGCCGCGCAGATTTATCAGTATACCAGCGGTCCTGCTGCAGATGATTCAGGTACACACCCAGGGATTGGTCTTGGATCCAGATAGGCTTGGACATGAGGCCGGCGCGGCTGGGGAATCCCTTCATAATTATAAGATCCCCACAGGGTTACGAGCTGGCTGTTCAGCCGGACCCTCGGCGGAGCAGACGTGGGTTAGCCATCCAACTTCTGGCCCGCCATGACAGCGGCGGTCGAGCTGATTCCTGCATGATCATCCAAGGTATCCATGTTCGTCCGCCGCAAATGGTTTCTGGGCTGCACCCTTTACGGGTATATATACTGGTGCCGTCAATTGGGTTGAAAATGGCAGTGGACAGCGCCAGGATGCCTCTACTGCCACCACGCAGATACGTCCAATATGTCGGCCCCCATTTCCAGTCCGGAATCCAACAAGAACGAAGCAGGCCATTTGCCTGACGCGGCCAGCCTCCCAGACAAGGAGCGAGGAGGCGACGATACTGAGGGGACTGCTGACCAGGACCTGGAGTACGCGACACCCCTCCGCTTGATCATTGGCATGTGCACCTTGAGTCTCAGTACTCTAATCGCAGCTTTGGACCTGGTCAGTATCATCCACGCCTGGACGATTCCCCTTTGATGGTACTAACGCAGTCAATTCAGTCGGCAGGGTATCGTTGCCACCGCTATCGCGAAGATCACCAGCGATTTCCATGCACTCGACGGGCCTACAACTTCCGAACTGTTAGTATCTCTCATTGACCTACTCCTTCGGAGTCCTACTATTTCCCTCTCATTTAATATTAAAATAAAGTAAGAAGGCCTTTGGGGGAAATATTTTGATAAATATAATCACGCGATTAAAAATCTTTTAGAAAAATAAAAAGCTTTCGAAACATTTCAATTTTGGCTTGAAATTTCGAAATTTGAAGTTTTTTCTCACATCTCTAGCTCCGAGCCTCCAGCAGTATTCCTTGACCCCGTGATCCGCGTTAGTAATCCCGGGGCACGTGGCAAGAAGCAAACAACTGTGCGGAGAAACACGGGGCAAAATGTGCGATTCCCGACTCCGAAAGTATCCTTGCCCATATCTAGACAATGGCCGAGGAGGTGCCGGGAGAATTGGCTGCGGAGCAAAGCTCAGGTTCAAGCAGATACAGCAACTATGTTCGGTCACCGTTGCCCACGCGTGTCAGCAGCGCATGTGAGAGATGTCGTCGCCACAAGACCCGGGTATAACCACTTTGCTTTAGCTTGGTCGCACTAGTTTCGCCCCAGGTGCTAATACCGTTGAGTCTTCCCTTCATAGTGTGACCCATTTCGACCATGCTCACTGTGCGTGAGAGCCAAGGTTGATTGCAGACCAGTTCCTGCTGGCCAGACGCGGAAGGATAGCTTTCGAAAGTAAGCCGCATAGCAGACCCATTGCTACATCTCTCTGTTCCGCGTGGGTCACGTAGTAATATATCTGACGCCCATCAGTTCCAAACGTATCCTGAGGAACCGCCAACAGCAGTCAAATTCCTCAGTAGCTGATACTGCCAACGAGTTGCAAGATATCGATTGCCTCGGCAATCACAGCCCAGCTGCAGGAGAAGGTCGCAACATCGCCCACGGATGCACAGACGTGCATAGTTCGCGGCCATCCATCGACTGTGACGAATCAGAGTCTGCTATTGGAATTGCTCAAAAACTTTTTGAGCTTGGCCGCCAGCATATTGATGAACAAGCCACTTCTGCCATCCCAGGTTACCGGGCCAGCACTGGTGCTGTCGGTGGGCGCACGGCAACAGTCGGCCAACGCCTTCCAATATCTTCGATACTTGCCGCGCAGTTGCCTCCAGTCGAGCTTGTGTATGTTTTACTAGAAGATTACTTTGACGCAATACATTGGTTCTCCCTCGCAGTCTATGAACCGAAATTCCGCAAGAGGCTTCAATCCATTGCAGATGGCTTTGCGTATCCCTCTGAGAAACCGTTTCTCTTACTGCTGGCCGTCATGCTAGGGATGGGTGCGTGGTATCGATCACAGCGGAGTACCACTGGCCCGGCTGCCGACGATATCGACTGGCGGACATGGAGTGCGGACTTGTTGAAACTCGTGGAATCAAACGTGGTGGAGTTGATGGACCAACCTTCAGTCACAGCAGCCCAGACCTGCATTCTCTTAGGGTCACATCATGTCTATCATGGTCGTCCCAATTTCTCCTTTTCTTTATTGGGTGCGACCATCAAGATATCCCAAGCTTCGGGATTACATCGAGAACCGGCTCGGGGGAACTTCGAGGATATTGAGGAGAGGAAGCGAGTCTGGTGGACGATCTACACATGGGACCGGTTCGCCTCAATTACATATGGAAGGCCGTTAGGGATTAACGACAAGGATTGCAACCTCAACATGCCGGCTGACGTATTAGAAAACCCATATTTTATTGCTCCGCGGTCTGATCGGGGATACACCGTCTGCTACTCCACGTACCAGAGGGAGTTGAACCGGCTCTATCTGATTACTTCGTCAGCCCTGGAGGCCATCTTCGGCTCGCGCACGTCAGGATCGTCTAAGGAGTTGGCCGGAGACGCATATCTTGCAATGGTCAGGGACACCACTCAAAAACTCCAGAGGTGGCGAAGTCAGCTTCCGGACCATTTAGTTTTGGATCCGCAGCGAGACTTTGAACCTACCAGCAGCTTAGATTTGAGAGCACATGCCCTGCAGTCACTATCATTGGATTTAACGTACAACAATCTTCTTATTGTGCTCCACCGACCTTTGCTCGCAAGACAGGTCGATCATATATCGACGAGTACGCAGTCGCCTGGGAGAAGCGAAGCCGATTCTCCCATCTGTCGTTCAACCGCTGCTTCATCTGGTCCAACAAACATACCTTTCGAAGCCGTACCTTCACGCACACCCATTGCAAGTTCAGTCTACTGGTTGAATGCTGCTCTGAGAACTTCGCAAGTGACAGAGTTGCCCGTGCTTGCTCAGCTTGCCACGGATAGCCACCTTGTCGCGTTTCTTGCCATTAACCTATTCAATGCGGCGATTGTATTGGCAGTTATAGCTCTGTCAGATCCTCTCTCGGATACAGCACAGGCTGTGAAGCGTACAATGACTCGCATATTGCGTTTGCAGGACGTACTTGGAAAGCGGTCTGCACTGTCGAAACAGAGCGTAACCGTCCTGAGAAATGTTGTCACCCTCCTCCTCCGTCGCGAAACAGATGCGATACTTGGCCCAATCACTGGGACTGACCAACACATGAGTCACCAAGCCCTGGCGGGTACTCCGCTCTTGTCGGTGGAAGACACCCTCCGACTGCCGCTTGATGCGATGTTGGATGTATCTGATCCCCTGGCAGGACGGCAAGCATGGCCAGACCTCGACCGGGCTCATCGTCTCAACGACAGCTTAACATCGGTACAGTATGGTAAGCGGGCCTCTCTCCTTGTCATTGCTTTTTGACCTAGCTAAAATCCTGGCCTTATCTCCCAGCCTTGCGCCCGGGCGACGACCGCTCTTTTAATTTGCATGCCGGTGGAGACGGCTATCGGCCTCGTGAGGTACTTCAAGAAAGCATGAGGCCCGACGATGTATGGCAGCTGTCAGCGGAGCACGACTCTAATCACCCGGATGTTCCTCCAGTGGCGATAGAAAATAACTATGACGGAAATGGCGAGCGTGGACTATACTGGCTATGGGACTTGGCGTGGAATGGAGTGGATATGTAAGCTTCGAGAATGACCATGGCATGTCTATGGGCATGGGGGAGGAGGTTACATGGGCGGTGTCCCTTACAAGTGACGCATAAGACTCGAACTGAATCTATAACAACAAGCATGGACTTCCTAGTCTAAACACCTTTTGGCTAATTTCTCGTCTACATCGGGCCCGTAAATTACGCTTTTAATCCCAGCACGACTGGCGACATTTTTGAACGCACACTCCACCTGTGAAAAAAGAAACTCGTGAGTGATGAGGCCATCTAAGCTGATTCTCTGGGAGTTCAGCAGGCCGATGGCCAATTTGAAGTCTCCCGGGCCATACCGGAAGCTCCCCTTCAACACGATCTCTTTGTCACAAATTTGACCGACAGGAAGGGAAACATTCGGTTTGCCCAGTCCCACCTGGACAAACGTTCCACCAGGGGCGAGTGCGAATATGCCGCAGCTCATGCAGGGCTCCGCTCCGGTCGCATCCAGAACGATATCAGCGCCCGCCTCCAATCCAGCCGTGGCTGAAAGGTCTCCTGCATTCTGTTCCGGTGACGCTGAGGTCATTTGATATGTGTGTGTGGCCCCGAAGCTGCTCGCAGAACTGAGGCGACTTGTTACGAGGTCAACGACGACCACTGTTGATGCCCCGAACGCGCGCGCAACGGCACAGCATAGCAAGCCGACCGGCCCGGCACCAAATATGACCACTGATTGCTCCTGCATCGCTCCAGCTAACCTACAGCTGTGCACAGCTACACTCAGAGGTTCGATCAGCGCGCCATCTCGCAGCGACACATGTGACGGCAGCTTATAACAACACTCCGATGGTACGCGGTAGTACGTCGACAGCGATCCGTCGTAGGGTGGTGTTGCAGCAAAGCGCATGGCATCGCAAAGATTGTAGCGGCCCGCGCGGCAATGGTGGCAGGTGTTGCAAGATATGCCAGGCTCCAGAGCCACTCGATCGCCCACAGCGACGTCCTTGACGTCGCTCCCACAACTTATCACGACCCCTGCGGACTCGTGACCAAGGACGATGGGCTTTTCAACGACATATCGCCCGATCCGGCCGTGCTGCCAATAGTGTACCTGTGTCCAGCAGCTTGTGTTATTCTTCTCCCTTCCACAACAAGGATTCCGGGAGGGGGGAAGCTTTTCTACTTACATCTGAGCCACAGAGGCCGGTTGCTATGATTCGAACCAGGACATCTCTAGTGGATTGGAGCGTAGGCATACCACGTTCTTCATAGGCAAATGAGCCTCCAGGATGCAGAACACAGACTTGGTTGACAGCCTACGCGATTTTAAGGGTGAGCAGGCACGACGCACAAGGCAAACAAGAGAACCAACCTGAGCTGTTTCTGGGAGAGTCATCGTCGTGGTTCCTTAGTTCTGAGGAAACTTGCACAGGGTTCCCTAATGTTTTAAAGATAATGAATACGAAAACTCGGGGCTGTAGCTAGGTCTTTGCATTTTGAAATGGCATGACGACATGTAGGCTGATGCCTCGGTTCCGTATAGACGGTTCCGGCGGAAGTCGTTTTCTTGATCCAAGCGGGAAGCCGAGTGGGACCACAGGAACAACCAAAGCCAAAGCCTGATCCTCATGATAAACGGAAATTAGAGCAGGACTCCTTGTTGCTTTTCCCGACCACGATTCTTCACACGTCATAAAACGGTCATTCTGCCAATGAATCCGGCGATGAGCAGCGGACCACCGTGGCCCTCCATGGTGCTGGTCACATGAAATCCTCCACAGCATGGAACAAAGGGTCCTGTCTGCGATGGTTAAAAACCTGCCAAAAAAGGACATATTGTGCCCTCGTCCCCAAAGCCAAGTAGATTTTCCGCCCAAGTACAAACCCCCTTGCGAGCCTTCGGAACCGGGGCAGTTCCGGAACCATGCTAAAAAAAGGGTAGTCGAGGGGTGACCCAGAGTATCTCGACTGCCCTGGCGGAAATCGCAGCGTCAATGGTTCACGGAACGCTTCCAGAACACTTTGCGGACCCACACGGTTCCGAGTGCCAGGAGTAGACTGATACTCACTCCACTACGGTCAAATCAGTACGAGTGCAAAGCTCCCATATCGGATCACTTTGGTTCCACTTTCCCCGCCTTCGTGGAAAAGGGCTATTTTTCCCCATGGGTTGGAGTTCTGGGGCAGAAATAGACGCGCTGCCCCCCCTCCTGGTCTCTTCAATCTACCAGACAGACATCTATTGCTTGAGTTTGAGTCCTTCGGGTCGCCATGGGCAGCAGAGGACCTTCCGCTTCAACGCGCAACGCCGCTATCAGGGAATGCTCCCTCTCTGTTGCCGCCCAGCTGGCGGAGCAGGAGAGCTGGCTGGAGAAGAAGCTCAAGCCCAAGAAAGTCACCGGTAGATACCCATTCAAAGGCGCGCCACTGCTGTATGCGACCTGTGCCTTTGGAAGCCTGGGGGATGCGCTTTTCGGGTATAACTCCGGTACGACTACATGATTGTAGCTATGAAGGTCGTCTCTAACAGAGATAGGTATCATGTCCGGCTTGCTGGTCAACCCGGTCTTCGTGTCCCGTTTCTTCCAAAACTATGGGGGAGCCGACGGTACGACGGCCTCGGTCGACCCGTCCATCACTGGCATCTCTGTTGCGTGTTTGCAGGCGTCTGCAGCGGTGGGGGCACTCATCGCGGGGAGACTTGGAGACATCGTCGGCCGAAAGAAGTGTGTCCGCATTGGGGGATTCATCTACTTCATCAGTGCGTTTATTCAGATATTCGCCCCTGGGTTCGCAGCGTTTATTGTGGGACGCACCATCCAAGGGTTGGGCGTTGGGTTCCTCTCCATGACTGTTCCTATTATCCAAACGGAGATTGCGGCCCCCCATCGAAGAGGCTTGATGGTTGGGATCGAGTACACCTTCCTCATTGCTGGATACATGCTGTCATGCTGGGTGGACTATGGCTTTAATTTCCTGCTACCCAGCGAGATGTCATGGCGGGGTCCGTTTATTGTGCAAATCGGTCTCTCGTTCATCTTACTGGCGATGTCTTTTTTCCTCCCCGAAACTCCGCGTTGGCTGGCGAAAAGCGGATTTATGCAGGAAAGCCTTCAAACAGTGGCAGACTTGCATTCCGACGGGAATACGGAAGCGGAGCATGTGCAGCAGGTTTTCCTCGAAATCCAAGAAGCGGTGGTTTATGAAACCAACCTAGGGAGTTCGAGTTGGATGGTAGGTTGTGTTCCCAGGCTTCTCTCATATTCCATGTTCGTCAGGGCTGATGGCCTATTCCAGGAAATGTTTACTACGTATCGCAAACGGACCATTGTTGGCATCACAGTCCAAATGTTCGCCCAGCTCAATGGAATCAACATCATCTCATTCTACCTTCCGAGTACTCTAGCAGCCGCTGGGTTTGACGAACGCAAATCGCTGCTGTACACTGCGGCGAACGCTCTTCCCTATACTGCTGCAACGGTCGTCACGTGGTGGCTAGCGGACCGATGGGGCCGGAAGCCTTTGCTCATCCTTGGAGGTACGTTTTCCCACGAGATATCGAGAATAAGGAGCGTTCTAGTTCACTAAGCTGTGAAATCTAGGTCTTGTCATGGCAGTGCTGTTGGGCGTTGTCTGCGCCTTCACTGAGGCCAACCTGGGAGTTCAGGTCAAAGCGAGCGGTCAGTACGCCTTTGTCATGCTGTACAACGTTGTATATGGATTCACCTGGGGCCCGATGCCGTGGCTGCTGCCGGCTGAAATCTTTCCTCTCCGCGGCCGCAGCAAAGGCATGGCACTGGCCACTACCAGCAATTGGGTTTTCAATTTCATCATCGGTATGGTTTCGCCAGACGCTTTCGCCGGCATCCATGGGTACTTTTACGTGGTTATTGCGGGATTCTGTCTCTTCTCGGCCGGCCTAGTACACTTCTACTACGTCGAGACCTCGAACCACACCCTCGAAGAGATTGCTGTAGCATTTGGCGACAAAGCATTTGCGGATGATGATGCGGATGTCATGGAAGCTGCCGATGCAAAGAGCGAATCGGGAAAGATCTCAGTGTGATTGGGAGACTGAAGCCGGTTTGAAGGCGTTGACGTGCCGTATTGCAGGAATTTAATTCATACGCAGCAATGAGAGAATCTCACGCAGTATTGGCAGATACTAGATATAGCGTATGATGCTAACAAATAGTTTCACCTTGGAAAGAGCATCTGTAGTACACCATAGTTATAATTCGGCCCACATTTATGACGTGGCAGCAACTATTCATCCCGGAAATATCATCCCTGCCAACAAATACTAGGAATGTTCCGCCCAGGACCACAGCTCTATTGTGATTAGACTAAGAGAAGTTAGATAGTTTGTGTGTATTCGAGGCACGCTAGATGAAACTTAGAAATATTACTATACTGCGCAACGTAGATCTCCGTACATATCCTTAGAGAAACAACTAGAGATGGCTTTTGTGTGAAACCAAGAACATGGAATGAGCACAACGTCCTCACACCGTGGGGATGTTGGTCTCAATCCCCCTTCATATTTCTTGGACTCTTCAATTTCTCCCACGGCGTTGACTTGAATTCTTCACTTCCCCACAGGTAGGCGGTAGGCCGTAACAGGTTCATACAGGTTTTATCTACTTTGGGGTCTATAATCGTTCTTTGTTGACTCACAGTGGACTCTGGTAGTGGGATTAATACTGCCCACCCTGTATAGTGTGTTGATTCCATTCGAAAGCATGTTTGATCAACAATGCCAATGTATGCACTTCTTTCTCCACATCCCGCGTATCTGGCCAGGCTCAACAAGCTTTCTGGGGACACCAGATACAATGAGGTCATGATCCGATTCTATTATTTGGACAGAGCTCCCTGGACAGGGGCGCGGTATGTGCCATCTGCAACCCGTTCAAGGCTTGCGAGATCGATATGACGAACAACTTCGAGCCGATTAATAGAACGCGAGCTTTATCTACTAGTCTCCGTCTCAATAATGTGAGGATTGCGACTGCTGAACAGCCCACTGATTTCTCTCTTCCAGAATATCTTCAACAATGGGTACACCTAAATGACGTGCGAGGCTCTGCCCTCGACCAAGTAACTCCCAATAAGTTACTAGCTGCTCTAAGCCCGACTTTAATATCTGCCTGAGGTCAAAGAGTTCCAGTTGAGTGTCAGAATGATAGAATAGAAGGTTTATGTTGCAGGCAGGTATTTCTGTATCCCGCGTGGCACCAGGAGCCGTGTGGTCACGACATATCCGGAAGAGTAGCTCAGTATGCGCGTGTCACTGGCGATTTTGGATTTGACATGCACAGAACAGTTTACTGTATGTATAGTTTCTTCGTGGAAGTCAGAAATATATGACACGAAATGGCGAAGGGACCACACAAAGACTTTGTGCCGTAACCGATATTTTGGAGTCCCTTATGGCGTTCAAGTGACCACAGCCCACAGTCCAAATCCCGTTGTCAGCTATTAAATAGTGCCTATATGGCGACAGGGTCCGGTTGACACATGGGCTTTGGGAGCAAAATAGAATGTAGCGCGGTGAAGGAATTTCTTGCCCGGTCCCCAAACATTATTTACACGGCCGGTGTATGCCAATCGCCTAGATTGTTGAAACTTGAATGGGATTAACCAGGCTTCGGCAGTATTGACTATTTGGGTATTTTAGGCTTCTTTTAATCAACATTCTTGGTTTCTGTCACCTGTATACTGTTACCCACCGTCCTATATCTTTTGATCGGTTATCGTCCCCACATAAGGTCCGCCCCCCAAGTGTACTTTTCACCGGTTTCGCCTAATCTCAGCGGCTTACCCTTCGCTTGCCTGATAAACACCCAGCAGTTTCAATGAAATGGACAGTAGTAGCCCAAAATACCGACAAGGCAGGATACTCAACCCAGAACGCTATTGACTGCAAGACTGTACTGCGAAGATCCACACAGGTCGCTCGAATTAACGCAAATCGATGACAGCAGTGCGTCAACGGTCCAGGTAATAGGGTTTAACCAGTTGCGTGGGCATAACGTCGTGACCAGTAGCATGGAAATTATCAAAAGCTCGTTGCCTGGAAGCCTACAATAGTTTAGTCCGAGTCCTGGATTGTCCTGAATATGAAGAGTGTTCTACCCAGCTGTGTAATGGGAGGCATTGATTAACACAGGCTGTGGCATTTGGTTGAGGTATGAGAACTATATGAACCCTATAACTCTCCCGAAACTCATCCTAAACTCTATGCATGGTTGGTTATCTTGGTTTTGCACTCCATAATCGGAGGAGACAGCAGTTGAACCCAGGGCACAGACCAAGGTGATATGGGTTGACCGGGGTTATATGACGTTTTTATGGTTTGCTAAATAATACAGGCTCACTATCACTTGGGCAAAACATGATCTCGTATGGACGGTAAGCTATGGCTGCCGTTAGTATCTTGAGACATGTAGATTATCGGGTCTAAAGCCTCCTTGAATAATAAATATAATCAGCCCTTATAGTAACTTGATGCGATGCCTCCAAAAGTTTCTTGTTAAAAACGACACCTCGGTCTTCATCTATCTAACATTAGTTAACCTATAATCACCTTAGCCAAAATGAACACACGTGCGACTATTTGTCGATTCAGCCCTGCTCTACGCCGGCAACATCCACACCATGCAGCGCATCAAGCGGGGCTGCCTCGAGACCAGAACTTACATTCAGTGAATGTGTTATCAGTAAGGCTTCTATTAATAATGCTCTTGGTGTCGAAGCTAACTGTTAGAAGCCACGCTATAAATTATCACCAGTCAGCCCCTCGAGCCGGCTGATACAGTCCCTGCTAGATGGATATAACCCAACCTTTCGGCCTCACTATGTGGGCTAGGAAGCATAGGCGGTTCTCAGGCTGGCTCCGCAACAGCAAATGTGCTACTACAATGGAAAGCTGTTCGGCGGTAATCTGACCCTTTTGCTGGATCAAATTCTGGCGAACTGCTGCCAACCAGCCGTCACGGCCAGCCCGAGCATGGTCTTCAAACACTCGGTTCCGCCACATGCTCTGATTCGCCTTCGTGCATGGTCGGAAAAGGTTGAAGGCCGAAAGATTTCCAGCAAGGTTCTGCCGAAATTTTAGGTGACAACGGGGAAACCACTCAAGCTGTGCATGCCAATGCTTTGTTTATACAGCCTAGACAATAGAGCCTGTAGCTGGTGCTGAGAATGGGTTACGATCAGACGGAGCTGAGGTATTTTATCTATAGATTAGTTTTGCGGCCCCCAACATACCACCAGCACTTCTAGGTATCCCTACAATGAATGAGAACCTTCTCCTGACCTTCAAGAGCAATCTCCAATGATCCCATCCCTACGGAAAAGGCAAAAGCTCTGGAACACCCCGATACGTTCTCTCTGCGAAATGGCGGCGGCAGGAACTGCTCCCAAATCCAGCTGCCTACATCATCACCTCTGATATCAGCAGGTGAATTTTCAACGCCGAAACGAACCCTACCCTGTCCAACCACCCTAGCGCACATTGCCATCGTCTCGTCCGATCCCACCGTGTGTCAAATGCCCCGGCTATCTTCCGGCCCTGGAATGCATTCTGCAAATCAGCTACCGTGGTCGAACTGTGCGAGTCCAGTACTTTCCCAGCACCGGACTCTCGAACGTATGAAAGTTCTAGGGAAAGGTCGTCGTGATGACCTCTCATGCTGCAGCCGCGGCCGGCTGGATGGCATTGCATCTGACAGAATTGGTGCCTCCCCAGACCAGAAGGAGATCCCAGTCCTCTCTTGGGGTCGGAGGACGGTTGAGAGATGGACTGGGGAGGTTCAAATGCTGCTGTTGGAACAACCCTGCCGACGCAGTACACACTGCAGCTGCAGATGGGGGAACAGCAGCATGCTTGAAAGATAGGGTGCTCGAGATAGACGCGGCGAGGCAGGAGGGGATGACCCTATAAGTTTGGAATCCTGCATGACGCGTACTCCCCCGTGGTGGAATAGATGGCAAATCCGAGAGCGACCCCCCCATTTGAATCGAGTCTCCTGGCTACTCACGCGGGCGACAGTGCCAGCCACGTCGTCGGCCTCCATAGGAGACGTCGTATGTTGTCATCTTCGTCATCGTTCCATCTGTCAGCACCCACCCAGTCCTTATTAATCTTGCTGATCGCCACCACCGCGTTCTTCGCAACTTTTTCAGTCCTTGAGATTGAGATCGAAAGGACAACGGAACCTGTTGACCCGAAGGTCTTCTGATCGATACCATAAATTCTATGGTATATTGCCATTGGCAGACATATACGATTTATAGGTATGATATAATGACAACAGATGTCTGTTTATCGTCAATATACTGCTGTTAATTGCGAAGATTAAATACAAGGTAGCTCGGACGCTGCTCTATCCGAGAAGGGTGGGGCTAGGTTCGAATTGAACTGGCTTCTGGATGTCTCAATTGATGCAAGAAAATGTTGTTCGAAGTTCTGACGAGGGAATAATTTCTGTGGCGGGAAAAGATAGCTTAAAAGGCTTCACTTCACAAGCTTGTTAATCACCTTGTGGTTTACCCTGATGGGGCTTATCTAGATCTGATGCATCTAAGCTTCTCCATGTACGAACTCTAAAGCATGACCAAATGTTTGGTGAGTTAAAGTAGCTGTATCAGTTTTCACATTCAACCTATCGAGTAATACTCTACAATCTGTCCCGACGCATAAATTACGATTCCCATCCGTAGCATCCGGAGAGAATCGTACTCAAAGATCGTCGAGGGCGTCAACCCTGTTCTCGTCCCATACAGGATGCACTATAAAGTACATGCTGCATCCAGCTCAAGATCATCCGAATGAAGCGGAAGACCGAGCGAGGCAAGAGACTCTCGGCTTACTGGTCCACAAAACGGTGTACATCACGCACATACCATATAGGTACTTAATTAATGGGTATCTAGGAACCCTAATACAAAATAAGCCCTGCTTAGATGCCGGTTCCATCCCAATCAGTACGCCACCCTGGTCCGCATATCCTATCCAGTAATTAGTCCCGGTCTGAAAACTGTGCGCTGGGTACTGTCAACACTTACCGAGATCTTCCGTTCAATCTCCCGGACGGAACGATCCAACTCTGCGGCAATCATCATCTTCGTATCACTAGGAAGTAAGAAATACGTTTCGCACAGATCCCCGTCGATGACCCCCTTCACGGGGGCATAGTAACTTCGGTAGATCAGATGGTCCCGTCCGGCCAGGGGAGGGTTCTGGGATGCCAGCTGCATTTCCAGATTCTGGAAGAAGTCAACATCCTCGCGGCCGACGAATGGCACATACATGCCGATCGTGCCCTGGAATCCCGTCCACACAAGGATGTCCCGTCCTCCAGCCACGAGTTGCGCCTTGTGTACGCTGGTCGGGATGTCCTGGGCATACCCATGAATCATAAGCTCCAGCCGATTGGGTGTTCCGTGGAGATAGCCTCGCTCGTGGATCAGGTGTGCACCCGATCCCTCCTCGTCCGCCTCTTCCGAGATCTTTTTCGGGCATCGCAGCAACCACAGGTTACCAAACTTATCGCCGCCAGCGACGGTCTCGTAATCCACCATCGTGGTTGCGGTTGTCCATCGGGAAACTGAGTCATCCACAAAAGGGATGAGGACGTTCTCCTGGTATTTGTACACGACGTAGGTAACACTCTCGCGGACGTCACTCACGACGATTCGGCTGCCTTGGGTTTGAAGTCCCACGATGGTCTTCGGAACCACATGCGCCTGACATTTCCGAAGAAGTTGCTTCATACCCAAATCGTAGACCCGAAGCATCGGTCCAATGCCAGCAACAAGGCGGCCTTGGAACCCGAGAAGAGCAAGGGGTGGCTCGTCGACCTTGGTCTTGTGGATAAACTCCAGCTCCTTACCGTCCTCCTGGAACCGGTATATGTGGATAAAGCCTCCTTCGGAGGATGGTGGGTTGACGATCATATCTTTGGCCGTTCCTACCACTAAGAAAGTCTCATCGTCCTGACTGGTAAACGACACGGCCGCAATGCTGACCGCAGCTTCGTTCTCCTCGAGCTCAATGGTCGAAATTACCGCTTTGGCATCTACAGGGTCTACCACTTGAATGCATGAGGCCCAGTGCCCGGTGCCCCGAGGGTACCCAAACTCTTCAGGAGGTAGAACCGTTGTGTCACCGTTTCGAGTCTTGGAATCCTCAATTAGTGTGGCCCGAGTGGTCGGTGACAGAACATTGTTGTCAGATTCGACGACATAGAACAACGGCTGCTCGGGATGCTTTAAGAAACGACGGGGAGTATATGAGAGAGGGATAGACTGTTGTAACATATTGTTGTCCAGTTTCTCGATGGAGAATATCCTATATGTACCAATTAGTCAGAGCCACAGAACAGACACTGGCAGAAAATTGGTGTGACGAGCTTGATCTCAGTAGGAACAATTGGAGATATAACTTTATAAGTACATTCCACATAGATATTCGGATTCGAATTTCTCATCATGCGATCGTATCAAATTGGATGGATGAAAGGGAAAGACAGATCGAAACATACCGCAGGTTTTGTCCTTGGATACCGACCATACCCTCCACGCACTGTTCACTCGAGAAATTCCAGCCCCATTCAAGGGGTACATAGTCCAATGGTGTGAGCATAAACCCTTTGGTCTGGATGTCCGAATAACCCAGCCAGGGACGGGAACTGAGGGCAAGAACAGCCGTCTGTCCTTTGACGGAAACCTGGAACAGCTTAACAGGCTTCGATCCCAAGAACCTTGTGCGGGTGTCAGAGAGTTCGCCAGTTACTTCATCCAAAACCGTCCGGAGATAGACACCGGAATAAAGGCCAATGTGCAAATAAAGTGTAGTGCCTCCAGAGCTAGAATCAGCCATCGAGATGATCTCGAGGGCAGACGGAGCGGCAGTGAGCGCTTGAACAGACTTGTTCTCCAGCGTAGAGTCTGGATCCAAGCTCAGTATACGGACCGTCGAATCGTCACATCCAACGGCCAAAAACGAACTGCGAACTCGGCCCTCGGGGACCTCACCCAGGCTGAGGGAGGTGACAGTGCCAGACATCTGGCGCCGTTCATCGTACTCGGCAAGCGACCCATCGGCGTCCATCTCGAAATACACGATTTCGCCTGAACTTAGAGCGATAGCGACTTGGCGCTCATTGGTAGCCGCCGCAACAATTGAGCGATGCTGCGGGGCTGGCCACTCATTCACCCGACGATCCACCATGATATGACGGATACCGCGGGGATGGATCTGGAGCAGAGAATCCTCTCCAAGTTGTTGAATTGCAAGCGTAGGTGCCGTAGAGAGGAAGCCGGTATCCGTAACTTCCTCTACAGTCTCACCAATGCTCAGAACGAGGGTGCCGTTAGCGAATGACAAAACAATGTAGGCATGGAATTCATCAGCCCGAGTCAATTTTGTCGTCCATACAGCGGAAGGCACGCTGGGAAGCTCCGATTCAACTATCTCCGAGACCTCTAAGCCATGTTTAAGGGTTCTCAGACTGCTGCGGGCCCCGGTGCCCGAAATCGTATAAATCTGGGGGGCATCGTCATCCGAGAGGTTGACAATCTTGCTGTCGATCAGAGGATTGACGGAATTGATGGTCTCTACAAGATTGAGGTTCTCTGCACCCCTTGGTTGGAAGTAGATGGCCTCGTACGGAACAGACGGATCTGCTGAATAAGAGTCGCTGTTGAATTCAATCTCTTCATCGTCATCACCCAGCTTTTCAAACTGATAAAAGTGATGGTTACCAGACTCACTGGCGACAAAGAGGAAACCGCTTTTCAAGATCAGCAAGCTGGAAGCAATGGGGACGGTGTCAAAGTATTTGATCTTCAGCCGCCTCACTTCACCGGTTAACTGCCCATTGTCATCCTCAACCATGTCGATCGTAATTTTGAAAAGATCTCCGTCGTCAGTCTGAAGAAGGAAGAAGAAGGCACCCCGCATTTTGTGCATTACCCCGGCGACGACGGTCCGTTTCCGCTCGGGGTTTTCTGTAGGACCGCGACGCCGAGGAATGGGAACTCGAAAGGCATCCTGGTTTGAGTGTCGGTAGGTAATGTTGTCTTCTGCACATACCAGGACACCACTGGGCCCGTCTGCACCTCCAGGCACTTGGAACAGCATCGATGCGGTACGGTCGACCGGATCCGCCCATTTGCGGACAACATGATTCAGGCCGAGGTCGAGTTCATAGTACACCAGTAGCTTCTCGATCTCTTCGAAAGCTTGCCCCGTAGGATCCTGGTCCGACTCGGAATAGTCCACCTCCAGAGCCGCGAATATCGGGTTTTCATACCCAACATCCAAGGCGGTCACATTAAATACCAAGGTCTGGGGTTTGTGGGCTTCGAGAGGAGATGAAATTGTCAGCTCAGCCTGTGAGTTCCGATTCAACACATAGACAAGCTTGTTCTTCTCGAGCGATGCAATGAGGCATGCTCTGCCTTTCGGGTCAACAGCCAAATATTGACCGGGGATCACACGACGAACACCGGACTTGCCGAAAGTCTCAAGGTGAATTCGGTTGAAACGGTTTTGAGACGGCACATATTCAATGATGGTAATACGTCCCGAGTCAGAGCCGATGATGATATAATCTATAGGCAATATTTCAGTACAGTTCTAAGACTAAACGTGCCAGCTTCAACGTCACCAACCGGGGCACGTCCCGCTTCTTAGGGGACCGCCTCGGCCGATTGGGATCGTGCTGCCCGGCAAGCTTGACGAATCACTATAATGATCTTGGAATTCCGTAATGGGGGGTCATCAAACATACCTTTGCTGCTACCTGCAAGACGGAAGGCAGCCAGAGAGCGGATAATGCCAAAGACATCTTGGGAGAAAATAGGAGTGACCTTTCCCTGGGCCGGATCGGGGCGATGGATTGTGAGCCTCGAGCCCGACGCCGTGACGATCTGTTGCTCTTTGGTACCCGCAAATTGGCCCAAAATAGCCTGAGTGACCGCAGAAGGGGCCTGGATCGTCAGGGAGTACATGAACATATGTGAAGTGGTGGCCATGGTGGGCAACTAGGCTCTCAACAACAGAGAGAGCCCACACCAGAGACGTTGTGCTTGTTTACAAGGCGAGTGCAGTCGGGATGACTCTAGAATGAAACCATTCCCATTGCTGCAGATTCCTGGAGTCGAGAAAGAGGACTCTCGAGAACGAGTGTCCTCGCAATTGCGTTGCGTGGAAAGCCTTGGGATGCAGGCTCAACAACAGATGTGGCCGACCGTGTTTCTTGTGCTTTGGATAGTGAGGAGAAAAAAAGGTGAAAATTCGCGTACGGGAAGAAAAGAGAAGCAGCTTGTTTGGCCTGTTTGCCTGGCGGTCAGGTGACACATACTTTTATACTCAGTGCATTAATTAGGTTAACTAGTTATTAGCTATAATACCGTACTGCGGTAGTGGTCTGTACCGCCTCTCCGAAAGGCGGACGATGGGTTTCTGCCAGCTTCTCCCTTTTCCGGTTACGCTATCAGGCCGACTGGATGACTTGCCTGTTCGAGATGAAGGCGATTCGTTGTTTCTCCAATTCTTCCGTCTACTCTGCTACCTCGTACTAACAACCTCGACTGGTAACCTCCATCCTTGAGATATTGCTCGTTCATTTCCTCACTCGTCGTAGGTTGTGTGACGTGGGATTTTTGTTTTTTTTTATTTGTCCTCAAATCCCCTGTGCCTTTTTTACCGTACCCCTCCCCACACCTTAATACTTCTACATTATCATTATGGCCGATGATACCGCCACGGCGGAGGATTCGCCCATTACTTTCACCATCAAAGCGTCGAACGATGCCAAGTTCACTCTCACTCTTCCATTATCGACACTGGTGTCGGACTTGAAGGAAAATCTCTCTACCTCCGAGTATGCCGATACCCCCGCGGACCGTCAGCGTCTGATCTATTCCGGACGGGTGTTGAAGGACAACGAGACCTTGGCTACATATAAGATTAAGGATGGCCACACCATTCATCTTGTGAAAAGTGCGGCCAGCAACCAGCAACAAGGCGCTGCTTCTGCTGCTTCGCACAGCACTGCTCCTTCTGCGTCAACCACAGGCGCTGGGACTGCGAATCCATCGGCAGCGGGTGTTCCCACGAACATAGCTGCCGGTACGGGCAACAACCCTCTCGCTGGTTTGACAGGTGCCCGATATGCGGGATTTGCGCAGCTTCCAGGTGCTGGGATGTTTGGTCCTGATGGTGGGGTAAGTGTTTTGTTGCATTGCGCCCAGGACGTTGTTTTCATTGTGTCGTACGCTAATCTGCCGATGCTTAGATGGGACCTCCTCCCGATACCGACAGCATGCTTAACATGCTTGAAAACCCTCAATTCCAATCCACTATCAACGAAGCTTTGCAGAATCCAGCCATGATCGACATGATGATCCAGCAGAACCCTATGCTACGCGAGATGGGTCCCGGAGTGCGACAAATGATGCAGAGTCCCGAATTTCGTCGCATGCTCACTGATCCTAACTCCCTTCGCCATATGATGCAGATGCAAAGAGCCATGGGTGGCGGTGGATTAGGCGGTGGCAGCGCTTTTCCGGCCCCTGGTGTCACAAACACGACTCCTGAACAGAATCGGGACGCTCAGAACAACGGCAATAACAACACCAGTAATGCGACACCAGCCGCAGGTGTGCCCCGGATGATGCCTATGATGCCCCCAGGTCTTGGTGCGGGGAACCCTTTCGCCGCGCTTTTCGGTGGCAATCCCATGGGCGCGAATGTACCTAATAGATTTGCACCCGCCAGCAACACAGGTACCGGGCAAACCGATACTGCACAGAGGGCGGCTGGAACGAGTGGGACCGAGGAAACAACTGCAGGAGAGGGTCAGAATCAGCAGGCTACCCAAAACCCATTTAGTCTTTTCATGAACCCTGCACTGTTTGGGGCACCAGGTGGTCAGGCTGGTCTGGATCCCTACAACCCGCAACAGAATCCATTCCTCCGCGACCCAGCTCTGCTCCAGCAAGTGATGCAGTCGATGGGTGCTCCGGGAGAAGGTGGTGCCGACGGAGTCAATCCGTTGGCTGCACTCCTTGGAGGCGGCGGTGGATTTGGGGGTCCCGCCCCTCCTCCAGATAACCGTCCGCCTGAGGAACGATACGCCGAGCAGCTCCGGCAACTGAATGACATGGGATTCTATGAATTCGAGAGAAATATTGAAGCTCTCCGTCGGACTGGTGGAAGTGTTCAGGGTGCCGTGGAGTATTTGCTAAGCCATTCATCTTGAGTATGTTATTTGATTTCTCCTGGGAGAGAAACCTTCATGTTGCCGATGCGAAATGATAGGCTCCATTGATGGTCTTTGTTTTTATGATTATCCTCTTCATGTTCTTTCCTTACAATGTGAAATAGGAGAATAATGACTTGGAAAGCTTTCGTGTAACTAATCATTACCAGTAGTTAGCTAGCGACTTACCAGAACGGGCGATATCAGAGCAACTCTCTTTTTTTTTTATGTTTTTAATGTTTATCATATGTTTTTTCCCTATCATGCAATCCTTTATGAAGGAAAATGGTTCCAGAGAGATGTTCCATTGATTATTGATTGTATGTCCTCTATCCTGAGGTGGACTGAAAACGGGTTAACTAGGCGGTCTTAATAGTAGTGTGTGGAATGTCCACTAAACTCCTTCCCAGCCCACTCTAGACTCTAGACTCTTTAGTCTCTTCTGCTTCCGTGGCCGTTCATCTTCAATAAGTACAGCACATTTATCATCGTCATCATCACCATCATCATCATTACTTTCTCACTTATCTCTTCCTTTTCAGGGCAATCGATGCCTGTGACATTCGTTAGATCTTCCTAAATTAATTGTTTCTCCCTTTGAATACCCCTTTCTCCGTCGCATCCTTGCTAGAGTCCGCTTCTTCCTGCTGTACCGCCTACAACAGCGCTCTTCCTTTTTAATTGTGTCTTGGATGAAATTATCTTCTGTTCTATTTATATCTGGCCATCTCTCCCTCATCTTTCCCTCTCTTTTGTCCTTCTTTTTCGGTCTCCCTCCCTTGCATACAGTTTTTTTTTAATTCACCTGGCCAGCCCAACCTTAAGAGGGAAATTAGCGACTATTAATTAACATTCTTGATCTAACCGCCACGTACGATTCATTTTCCTCGCATATCAGTGCATGTCTCTTTGCTTTTCGCGAGGCGTGGGCTCATCTCTCCCTTCCACACCGTAGACGATGGCGTGGGGATGGTTTGGGAGCCCTCGTCAGTGGGCGCTCTGGCTGTTGTTTGCTTCCTACTCCTGTGCCTTCTACATTCCCGGTAGGTTCCCTCCCTGCGACGCCTCCCCTTATCGGCAGTACTCAGCTTACAGACTGGCGATTCGAACGATAGGCTACTCGGTCAAACGCTACAATGACAATGAGCATATCCCTCTCCAGGTGAACAAGATCTTTTCCGACCATACCCAGCTCCAGTATGCCTACTACAACCTGCCTTTTGTGTGTCCTCCCAGTGGAAGAACACATGGCGGCTCTCCTTTCGGCTCGGGTCAGAGTGTGTCGTTGAACCTAGGGGAAATCCTGCGTGGCGACCGTATCATGACCTCTGATTTTGAACTCCGGATGGGTAAGAATGTGGAATGCCAGGCGCTTTGTACTCAGGAAGTCGGGCGCAAAGATGTCAAATGGGGCCGTCAGCTCATAAGAGAGGGATATGTGGCCGAATGGATCGCAGATAACTTGCCTGGCGCAACGAGCTTTGTCACCGTCGACCGCAGCCGCAAATACTATGCCACCGGCTTTAAATTGGGCTTCAAGGACTTCTCCTCCATTGATGGAAAACAGCGTTACTATATCAATAACCACTTCACCATTGTAATTCGCTGGCGCTCCGCAAACGAAGGGGGTAAAGTCATCGTTGGCTTCGAGATCTATCCGAAAAGTATCCGAGCGGAGGACCATGAGCAGAATGGATGCCCTAAACAGGTTCACGAACAGCACGAAGGCTTAGAGTTGTACATTCCCCCTAATACGGCGAGGCTGAAGGAGATGTACCCCGGATCGTCCTACATACCCGAAGACGATGACGACGCCGACGATGGAGCCACCCTCAAAATCCCGTACACATACTCAGTATATTTCAAGGAAGAAAATAGCGTCGAATGGCAAAGTCGGTGGGACCTGTATTTTAACAACCAGGAAGAAGGCTCGATGACGCATTGGCTTGCGATTCTGAACTCTTTGACCATCTGCGGCGTTCTTGGAGTTGCTGTCTACGTCATCTGGGGTCGAACAGTGCAGGGAGATATCAAGGGCCGCGGAGATGGAGCGATGGATGAGGCCAAACTGAAGGCACGAAATGCCGCCAAGCTGAAGGGTCTAGAGATACTGGACCAGGGGTCAGATGTGGAGCGTGATGCGGACCTTTCGTCCGATGATGGTCTAGAAGATGTGAGCGGGTGGAAACTCCTTCACGGCGACGTCTTCCGTGTGCCCGAGTACAGCGGCTTACTGGCTCCCCTCGTCGGCTCCGGAACGCAGCTCCTGTTCATGGCATCGGGGTTACTTCTCCTCAGCTGTCTCGGCGTGTTGAATCCCAGCTTCCGCGGCGGTTTTGTCAGTGTTGGCATGGGGCTGTTTGTCTTCGCTGGTTTGTTCTCTGGATACTTTTCAGGGAGACTATACAAGACATTCGGCGGCGTGAGTTGGAGGAAGAATACATTAATCGTAAGTGTTTGTACTAATCACTAATTGCGGGCCCATGACTGACTTGTATCAGACGGCTCTCTTCTTCCCTGGATTGGCGTTTTCCCTCGTATTCATCTTAAACCTCTTTGTCTGGGCACAGGCGTCCAGCACAGCGATTCCATTTGGCACATTGATTGGCCTTCTCGCGCTGTGGTTGCTCATCCAAGTGCCACTAGTATATATTGGCAGCTGGTTCGGTTATATGCGAGCGACCGCGTGGGAACATCCAACCAAGACCACATCGATCCCGCGTCAGATTCCGCCGCAGCCGTGGTATCTACATAGCATTCATGGAACCGTCCTGACGGGGTTGGCACCGTTTGCGGTCCTATTCATTGAGCTATTGTTCGTGTTCAAGAACCTGTGGCAGGATAAGAGTGGTTATTACTACGTGTTTGGATTCCTGAGCACTGTATCATCCATTCTGATCGTCACGGTCAGCGAGGTGACAATCATCGCGACCTACAGTCAGCTATGCGCCGAGGTATGTGATGTAGAACAGGCACGAGAACAAGAGTCTGGGATGATCCGAGGCTAATTAGATCCTAGAACTACCATTGGTGGTGGCAGAGTTTCTTGACAGGTGGCAGCAGTGCGTTCTGGGTGTTCGCATACTGCATTTGGTATTACTTCTTCCATCTACATATCACCAGCTTTGTGTCGAGCCTCCTTTTCTTCAGCTACAGTTTTCTTGCATGCGCCGTCTACGGCTTGTTAACGGGGACGGTTGGATTCTTGACGGCGTATGCCTTTGTCCGGCGGATTTACAGGTAGGTGATACGAACACCGGAGGAGGGGGGTTTTCAGACTCAAACTAATTACGACACAGTGCTATCAAGGTTGATTGATCGGCATTCTACGGATCAGCTATTTGCAATAGGACGATGCAGGACGGTTTTCCGACGGCGGTCCCTGATCCGATCTTCACGAGAAACGGCAATCCATGCATGCATTCCTAGGCTTGGTTTCTGTCAGTCTGTTTGTTTATTTTCTCTGAAATAGCCAGTGGTCTGGTAGATAGAGATGGTGGCAGCGCCGGTGTTTATATATACTCTTAGTTAGCGGGTTCATAATGTTGAATATGTTTTCCTCTTGGTATGCTCTTGTATGAGCATTTGTAAGACGATAGAACATAGTGACCCCTAGGCATGCTGATGAGGTCCGATCCCCTACCAGCTGCATATATCCCCGGAAATAAAGAATAAAGCAGACGGCACCTAGAGTACCTAGTGCCTAAAGAATAAATGACCATGAAGACAAGCCGATTGTCCAGAAGAATAAATAAAATAAGGCCATGGAGATCCGCATATCATCTCAGACAAATGAGCTCCTCGATGGCCATATTCTTGCATCACTATCTACCAGAAGTATCTAGTTTAAGTCTCTATTAGTACATCCGGAATAAAATAAGGATTAACCTGAGTCGTCTACTATAGTGAATATTTCAAGTGAACATTGTTTGATCACTTTTTCATTTTGAGAAAGAGCCAGAATATGATATTTCTGACGTAACATTAGCCTTTAACATGAGTTTTTTTGCCGGGCAGGAGACAGAAGGGACGTACCACGGCCATGTGTTGTCTGTAATCCTCCTAAAACGGATCCAGCCCCAGCTCCATTAGATATTTAAACGATTCCACGTATTCCTCATCGTTCGGAGCAAATAGGTTCGCGGCAAACGCGGTTGCGTAACCATCATGGCTACACAGCAGCTTGGTGAACAGATGTAGGAGATTTTCGGATGCAGAGAGATGGCTGATTAGGTTTTCTGTGGAATCAAGCAACCGTTCTGGGTAGGATGGCACGACGCTACACACGGTATATAGAAGTGTTTGACCGCAGTAGTTCCTGGCTGTGAGGGGAATGCCTGTTTTCAGGAGCAGGTATGTGAAGGATGTGGATGACTTGTAGCCGTCTTTCATTAAGCAATGGAACAGAGTGTCCCCATCATAATTCACAAGCAACTGGTCAGCTCCTTCATCCAATAGATAGTGGAGAGCATCTACTTCTCAGTTGGACTTGCAAACCAAATGCAAAACGCCGTTCCCTTGTAGTCTGTTGCGTGAAAGTTGGATCCAAGGTCAAGGATTTCTTTCAGTGTTTCACAACCATAGGTACGAGAGCTTCTCTGGACAAAAAAAAGGAAGATCGTTTGACCTCAATTATCCTTGGCCTCCAATTCCGCCCCGACGGCGAGAGAGCCAGCGACATCTCTGGAATAGTCGGTCATGTGCATTGCGACATCGCCTTTGTAGTTCCGGCAGTTAGGATCTGCGCCCATGCGGGACAACTGTGGGAGGAGCTCAGGGATCGACTTCAGCAGGCAGTGTATGTGTCAGGAGTTTGTGGCCAACCGTCCTTTTGAAGTTCCGCACTTTGGTGGAGGATAGTTGCATGCCTTGCCATCATTGGGCTGACTCGGCATCAACGAGCGCCTGGACGACCTGATGATAATTCGACTAAGCCGCATAATGAAGCGTCTTCGTACCGTACAGGCACGACTTGTCTGGTTGTGCTCCGTGCCCCGGCAAAAGAATGGCTATTTCAACGTACCCATCGCTGGCTGCGATAATGGAGTTCGGATCTGCTTATCCGTGGCGTTACAATCGTGCCCTGTGCGCAAAAGCTCTTTGGCATAGCTGGTGATGCCGGTACGGGCAGCGGAGAGAAGCGGTGTTGTTGACTCTACGGAGTAATTAATGGTAGACTCCAACCATACCAGATATGCCTGGTTGTCAGCCCTCACGAAGTGGTGGAGCCCCTCGAGGAGGTCGACATCCACGTCAGACAAACGCCGGACGTGAACGTACGAGTTCTTTGCTGCATACTCAAGAAAAGTGCACTGCAAGTAGGACGTTTTTATATCACTTCTCTCACTTTATATGTGGAGAAACAGTCAGGCCGGGAGGTATCTAACGCAGATCAAAGCCAGGATGTGTTGGTCTCTACTGGATCAATAACCGGGAATATGTGGCTGTTGGGGTCAGAAGCAGCTTGGCCCGTCCGCGCAGCATTTGTCAAAAATCCCGTAAACGAATGGTGGATAATAGAGGCGGTCTCATCCAGCAAGATCTCCTAAAGCCCACAAGACGTCCGGGAGCGGTTTTTGTACCGCTATATTGGATTTTTCCACTGTCCACACCCAGAAAGTCTAGGACTGTTGCGATTTCAAGAAGACGTAGCGGTCGGCTAGAAGCTGAAGAATCAGTACTTGTCTCTGCAAAGGGCTAGATGCGAGTTGAGCGTGGTCGTATAGCATTTAGTAATACGTATCCTCCAGGCTTAGCGGTAATGTGTGCTGGGCGCCGTTCACAGACTCCAGCCTCACGGTTTCACTTGGCGCTCGACGAGAAGCTCGTTAAGCATGAGACGAGCGTGTAAAAAGGATGGTTGCACTTCATCTCGCACAGGAAGACTTAGATGAGTTGCTTGAGACACGGCTCATCAAAAAGTGCGATGTCGTGGTTGACTTGTCGACAACACTTTCTAGATTTGGGGAAATGGGCGACTAGTCATTACTAGCTTAATGCGGTCTGCATATTTCCTTCCAAGGGCCACCAAATGCTGCAAGAAGCCGTGTGTGTGGTCCCGGTCCAGCTCGTCCAAAGCAGCCACGAAGCAATACACCTTTTCTAGTAAAGGAATAGCATGCAGGATGCTCTGCCAGAGTTCTTTGAATCCAATGTCCTTTGCTTGTCGATTTCCCTTGCGGAGCCCCTCCAGTCGGGCCTGTTACGGGGTGTGGAATACTCAAGCAATAGGGTCATCCAGTCTCGCACCAACACGTGCGGATCATGATTTGCCGTAATGAACTGATGGAAGAAGAAAAAAAGAATCGCCACTGGCTCTCCATTTCTTGTGACAGCGATATCAGACGCGCGGTCAATACACTTTTCGCTGCTCCGGCCACCACAGAGCACCATGGGAGGATGAATCATGCCACTGCTGAAATTGATGGGTCTGGAGAGTCCAGATCCCTGTGCCAGGGACATGTGCGTTGAGGTGTTTTTGGAATTCGCTTGATTCCCAATAATTCGGTTTCATCGTTGTCCGACATGTTGGGCCATTTCCTTTCTGGAAACGTTTGCAGGACAGCGAGATGGTAAGCGTGGTGAGGAGAGGAAGTGCGTACTTTATATAAGACCAGTCCAGTGACTTTGGTATCACCCGCGGGAATAGCATCGCTTAGGCAGGCAAATGACTGTCGAGGGTTAGCGCCTCCCCCTCTTGGTGCTTCCATATATTCGAGGAGTACATCTCATCATGCAGGAAAGCATTCTAATAACAGATATAGCCTTGAAATTATTAGAGTGTCTATAGTTCTTTATCCTAAAATTCGGCTGCGTTCCAGATCAGTTTCTGGATCAGTGCAGAATAGTAGAACTAGAAACTGTCTATGCTTTCTACCTACTTTATTTCTTAACATATTTATTCTTTTCTCCTACTAGAAGTCTAGATTATAAATCCCGTTCTTCATAATTATTAAATATCTTTCTATTTCTCTATTTTCCTTGCTTACTAATCATATAGTAATCTCGGAGTTAAAAAGCAATAATAGACGGAGATAATATACGAATTACTAATCATCACTAGCCAGATCCCTGAAGTCTAGTTATCCAAGTATCTAATGGTACGTCCTGGAATAATAAGGGCCATTGTAGTGTGCAGTAGTGAGCTGTCAGATCGGGTGGCTTGAGTCGGTCTGCTTGGCTGGATGCCGAGAACTCGAAGATCCCTGTAGATCGTATGGAGATATTCGGATATTATGGACTTTTGATAGGGTATGTCCGGAATCATCCAAATGGAAAGCCGTCTGGTCGCTTGTTTCGGCCATTTAGTCACACTGAAACATGTTTGGAGGAAAGCTGAATTAACTTGGGGATCGCATATACTGTGTAGTCAGGCCTACCGGTGGACCGGGTTTCAGCTTCATCTGGGCATAACGTAACCGGTAAGCGAGATTTTGAGACCCCAATATCTCAACAATAAAGCATCTAGAGGGAATAAAATTTAATATATTCAGTGCAATATAATACTATGTTTATATATATTAAGCAGAGAGATTTCAATAATAGATACTTCTCTAGATAAGGTAAATTACAGCTGTATTTTGTATTTTTTCAGTTGTCCGTGTCAAGGGCTGAACCCATAGAACCTACAAGATAGGTTATGTACAAGAAGGAATCGTTGAAGAAGGGAAGAAAGGAAGAAAGGAAGAAAGGAAGAGGAAACAAGCGGTAAACAAACAAGGTGGGGAGTCACGTGACATCGATCGAGGGCCAATGGGCCAAAAGGGTCAGTAGGGACAGTAGGGACAGTAGGGACAGTAGGGACAGTAGGGACAGTAGGGACAGTAGGGACAATAGGGACAATAGGGACAATAGGGACAACGGGGACAATAGGGACAATAGGGACAACGGGGACAGTAGGGACAATAGGGACAACGGGGACAGTAGGGACATTGGCCCGAGAGGTCAAACGGGCTCTAGCCCTTTACACTACTCCCTCCCTACCGGTTCTTTGGCTTTTGGTGTTGGGCCGCTCATCCAACAATAGTGTTCCCATTGACTGGAGTGCGAAGCGTGGGGAGAAATGGATCCATGGCTCCGCCATGGATCAACTTCTGTGGGGGACACCGTCTGCCCATGTGACGCACTTCCGAGCTGGACGTATGTTGGGGCGTAGGGCCCCTAATATTTGGCTTTCCTTTTCGGTTTCTTTTTGGCTTCTTCTTCTTCGGCTTCTGTGGCGGTTGGGGTGATCCTTTCGCCAGCGGTCAAGTGCTTCGGTGTCCTCCATTGCATCAGCGTGATTCCATTCAGGTTGCTGGTAACCGGTGTATTTAACTAGGAACTCATGGCGAAAACCTCGTCCTACACGTGCAAACCGTTCGTCTAGGATTTCCTGTACCAGATATTCTTCTTCACCGTCGACTAGCTGGGGAGGGGCTGGTAGTCGTCATTTTGCTGGCTCGGGAAAGGGTTAGAATTGGCAGGTCGTAGTAACATGACATGGAAAACATTATGAATTCCGGGAGGAGTGTTAAGCCGATAGGCGTGTGAGCCTACTTTCTCAATAATTGTATACTTGGCATTTCGGATATCTAGTTTCTTGCTTGGTCGTTCCGTGCGTATATTACGTAGGTCAAGCCATACTTTATCACCCACACGGTAAGCCGGTGCGGATGTACGGTGGCGATTAGTATAAGCTTCATATTTTGCTGCGCAGCGGCGAGCTCGGCCTTAGCAATATCCAGTGCGTGAGCTAATTTAGTCACAATATCATGTCCTTGTTGAGCTTTGGTCCGTTGGGTTTCTGTGGGCACTAGATTTGTATCCTGTGTATTATCCAGCTGAATTGTCTCCATGTCGTACCCATGGTCTAAGAAGAAAGGGCTAATTCCAGTGGCTGTAGCGTTTCTCCCGTTAACTGCGAGTTGAGCTATGGGGGACAGGGAGGCCCAATTAGTTTGTGTACGGTCACAAAAGGACCTGAGATAGGCTTCAATTGTCGCATTCATGCGTTCAGTCTGTCCATCGGTCTCCGGGTGGTAAGCAGTAGATAGACGTCGTCGAATTCCTAGTTGTTTGCAAAAGTTTTCCCACATATCGCTGACAAATTGGGCACCGCGGTCAGACGTAATAGCGCTTGGAATACCATGGTATCCAATAAAGTGTTGGATAAGTTTAGTAGTAACAGTGGGCGTATCTATCTGCTCGCAGGGTATTAATATAACACCTTTCCCTAGGCGATCAACAATAACCATAAGATTCTGGCAGCCATTAGACTCAGGCAGCTTCTCAATAAAATCAATAGCTATTTCTCTCCATTTTCTGTCGGGTATCGGCAAGGGTTTTAGTACTCCATGGCGGCGATCTCTCCATATTTTATTGGCATTGCATTTGTCGCAATTTTCCACAAAGCGGCGGACATCGGCGGCAATATTAGGCCAGTAAAACTGCCTAGCAAGGATCGCGTACATTGTATTGCGGCCTGGGTGTCCGGTGATCACCGAATCGTGTGTTTCCTGCATAATCCTGGTCCGAAGGGATTCGATGTCAGGGACCCAGCGGCGGTCTCGGTATAGCAAATAGCCCTCGGGTGATATACTGCAGTCAGAGATACCGGTTTTTAGGCCGAGTTCCTTTGGAAAACGACCGCACCCTCATATACAGCAGCTCGAATAGCGCCATATTTAACATCCTGTTGTTCTGCGCTTGACCAGTGTTCACCTATCGGAAGGTTAAAAAGGTCTTCTCAGGTATTAACTGTTCGGTGGATTTAGTAGTTATTGTACTAATCCTGGCAGTTGCAGGGGTAAGACTTGGTTTCCTCTGAAATCTAGATGGGTCTAAGAGACACCGATAACGGTTCTGTAGCCGCTCGTCTGAATCATCTTGTGGGAGGTCTTGTTCTCTGCGGGAAAGTGCATCAGGGCGTCCTGCAAGTTCCCCCGGCCGGTAGTCCAGTGTAAAGTTATACCTGCTTAACAACGCAGCCCATCGCATTTGTCGTTCATTTAACCGTCGTAGTGTTGTGAAGTATTTTAGGTTTTTATGGTCTGTTAGTATACGAAAACCTTCGATACTGCATAATTCTGCTTCCCATTCCCTTAAAGCGTTGATAATAGCCAGTAATTCCTTGTCATGAATCTCATAATTGCATTCCGCCGGACTGTTTTTCTTAGAGAAATAGGCGCAAGGCCTTAATAGTCCGTTATCGTCGTACTGTGATAATGTTCCCCTGTAGCCCACATTGAGGAATCTGCTTCAACAACAGTCTCCCTCTCGGGGCTAAACTGTATAAGAATCGGGGCAGTGGTAAACATTGTCTTCAGTTGCTGGAAGGCCTTCTCGCATGATTCGGTCCATTTGAACTCGTGTCCTTTCGCGTTAACTGATTTAACGGCGCAGCGATATCCGCATAATTCCTTATAAAGCGGCGATAAAAGTTTGCGAATCCTAAAAATGATCGTACACCCTTAACAGTCGTGGGGACAGCCCATTCCAGTATTGCTTTAACCTTTGCAGGGTCCATGCGTACGCCTTTACCCGCTTCAATAATAAATCCCAAATACTTGGTGCTTTTGACTTCAAACTCGCACTTGTCAATATCCAATTGTAATCCGGCCCTTTGTAGTCGTTCCAATACCTTGTTAACATGGCTTCGGTGCTCAGCAAGTGACCCTGATGAGAAAATTAATATATCGTCTAAGTATGCCGAAGCGAACTCGTCTAGAAAGTCACGCAGGATCCATTAATATACCGCTGAAATGTGCTTGGAGCGTTCGCCAAGCCGAAAGGTGTTACTAGCCATTCGTAAAGGCCAAATCTAGTCCGGAAGGCTGTCATCCATTCGTCTCCTGGCGAGATCCGGATTTTATGAAATGCAGCAATAACATCAAGCTTGGTAAACCAGCATGCCTTCCCAATCCTTTCCAGTGTCTCATTAATTAAAGGAAGTGGATATCGGTCCTTTTTGTGATTGCATTTAAGCCTCGATAATCACAACAAAAACGTAGTCCTCCTCCTGGTTTCTTTACTAAGAGAACCGGGGCTGCAGCGGGCGAATTGCTGACTCGTATAAACTGTTTGTCCAATAATTCTAAAAGGGTCTTCCTGAGGACTAGTAATTCATCGCGAGACATGTTGTACAGCGGTCCATGTGGGGGTTCACGAGTATTTCCGTTTTCGTCTTTTTCCAGCTCAATTTTATGGTCGACTCCAGCTCCACGGAGCGGTGGGAGTTTGTCGGCTTCTTCGCGGCTGAATACCGGGAGAAATTGGTGGTAATGAGCTGGTAGTTTGTCTTTAGGGTCCGTGTATTTCTTTACTGTAAGTGCTTTCTCAATATCTTTTAGGCTTGCGGCAAAACTCGTATCTCCTTGTTCTTTCTTCTTTTCCTAGCCCACATATTAAAGGAGTTGGCGTTAATGGGAGCAATTTTAGGGATTCCGGTCTGGTGGTATTCGCTGCTGACTTCAGTTCCAGTGTCTTGGAAGATTAACTTTAATCTATCAGTGGATATATTGGCTCTTTGAGAGATTAGCCATGGGAGTCCTAGTATAATATCGTGGCCTATATCAGTCGGGGCCACGTAGAGGAATATCCTTCGTTGGTAGTGACCTCCAATATCTAATGACATGTAGGCTACCTCGGTGACATACTCTCTAGCACCCCCAATTCCTTTAATAAACCGTGGCGGGATGGTAATGCGCTGGAGACAGCTTTTTGGGCAAACTTGGAAGAGATCATCCCATAAGGGTCACAGCCTGTATCAACTAAAAGCATTTGCATTGTATTCCTTGTTAACCAGGGCTGTAATTATAAAGGGTGGACCTTCCATATTTTCCTTAAAGTTTTCCCATTCTTCTTTCGCCTCTATCCGCTCCTGTTCGCGACTTAAAACAGGAGCTACACTTTTCCCGCTTTGTCTTTGTCTTCCAGGTTGTCCTCGTCCTCCAGCACCGCACCGGTGATATTAGCGACTATGGGGATCCTAGGCGGAGGTGGTTGGGGCCTCCTGGGAGGTTGGAAGGGACAGTCTTTAACTATATGGCCTGGGGCTCCGCAACGTACGCACAGCCTTTCACTCCATCGTCGGTTAATCTCCTCCTGAGTTACCCATTTGGCACGTCGGGAGCTGGCAGTTTTCACTGCTGGTTCCCAGTCCATAGTATCACTAGAAGGGATAACAGCTTCACCGGAGTTTTTGTAATATGGTGGTGCCCATGGTCCCTTCTCTTTCCGCTTAAAATTCTCAAGGCGATGAGAGATCTCCTGCACTTGTTGGCAAAATCCATCATAAGTCTCTTTTTCCTCGATATTTATTAATCGGTTCTCAATCGTTCGGTTTAACGCGCTCTTCAAATACCCCTTTTTAACTCTATCTTCCCAACCGCTGCCACCCGCTTCGAGGAGTAACCCATTGAGTTCTGCGACCAACTCTAGTACAGAGCGGTTTCCTTGGCGTAGAGTATTTAGGCGTACTAGGGCCTTCTCTTGACGGGTTGGGTCACTAAAGGCGCTTTCCAGCTGGCTGTAAAATCCTTGGAGCGTGAAGCTTGGAGAGGACTCATTGGCTGCGATCCATGCATGGATCCTTGCTGCTGCCTTGCCTCCCAGGCGGCTATAGCCGTACCATATTTGTTCCAACTCTCCTCCAAGAGAGGCCTCGTCTATCAGTAACTAACTTCGCTTTCAGTTGGCTTAAAACTGTGGGAAAAGCGTAAGGTCTGTCCCGTCGAACCGTTCGGGGTCGGCTAGCTTCGGGCGAGGGCGCTGTTGTATAGGGAGGTAGGGGGTAGGTACGGGTGCTGCGCTCGGTGTGGTGTTCGAAGTTGCCGGGGTTGGAGTCATTTGGAGTGCTGCTTGGAGCTCCGCGCGTAATGTCTGGATTTGCCCCTGGAAGTGATCCCGTTGCAGACCAAGAGCTATCTGCTGTTGTTCTATCATTTGACGAAATAGGGTTCGGCCCATGTTGGTAGTTCTGTACTCCCACTTGGTGGGTTATATTCTCCTTCCATTCTGTTCGGTATTAGTTGTTTTCCGTTCTGTTCTATTCCATTCCGTTTCAGTATAAGATAAGTGACGAACGATTCCTAATGTCAAGGGCTGAACCCATAGAACCTACAAGATAGGTTATGTACAAGAAGGAATCGTTGAAGAAGGGAAGAAAGGAAGAAAGGAAGAAAGGAAGAGGAAACAAGCGGTAAACAAACAAGGTGGGGAGTCACGTGACATCGATCGAGGGCCAATGGGCCAAAAGGGTCAGTAGGGACAGTAGGGACAGTAGGGACAGTAGGGACAGTAGGGACAGTAGGGACAGTAGGGACAATAGGGACAATAGGGACAATAGGGACAACGGGGACAATAGGGACAATAGGGACAACGGGGACAGTAGGGACAATAGGGACAACGGGGACAGTAGGGACATTGGCCCGAGAGGTCAAACGGGCTCTAGCCCTTTACAGTCCGAGTATTTAAAGCTAAGAAAACTATTTAAAAAAAGAAACTATAAGGACACCCTTTTGAGATCCATATGTTATTATCTTATCAGGATGTTCCTATATCTACTGATGGTTGAGATATTAATTGAGATATTAGGGTCTTAAAGAGTGCGATTTTAGATGGTGTACAGAGGTGCGGCGCTGCTCTCATGCGGCGCTCGCTTACCGGTTACGTAGTAGATTCATGACCTGTATAGAGTTGTATAGAGTAAATGAGACCGTGATCCGTAATATATTGGATCACTAGTCATAACTTAGACAGAATTCGAATCCCCAGACTGCTCCCGGGTCACAAGACCTGGAGATGGAGCCCCTAGATCGTACTGGGTTAGCAGTTCCGTGGCAAGAAATTCTATATCAACTGTCTTCACGCATAGAGATCCAATGGGAAGAACAAGACGACGAACGTCGCGAATCCGGCTGCGCCTCACCGAAAACTTTGCTGAACAGGTTGTACAACTGGCTTGGCGGACAGGTTGACGCCAAGGGATGGCAGGACTGTCTCGTACTGTATGGAGTACTTGTACAGACAGTAAGATACCGTACATATACATACAAAAGAACCTCAGGATTCATCGGAACCAGCCGGGGGAGGGTAAGAGCCAATCAGTGGACAGAAGCATGCCAAGAGGGCCAAGATTTGAAGGTGCGGAAACCAAATGAGACTAGTGGGGTACATCCGGTGATCACGCCTGGGGGAAGTTTCAAGTGGCCTGGGGAAGCAAGGATCGCAACTTCATTCTTCGATCCGTGGATGGAGAATGGACGAAAGCCAAGATCAATGATCCATTAATGGGTCAAGAAGGACACACCTAAGTACCAGGGTGGTTGGGAAGAGAGACGAGTCAAGGCCAATGACGAGACGTGGCAATCCTTGGCTTATCCGCATTTTGTTTCTGGACTGGGCAATTCCACCCCTATCGTACTAGCACTATGAGGGAGTACTAGTAAGATAGTGATTGACTGTACTAGGCACACTTACCAGGGACTATGAATTACTCTGAATACGGAGTCCGATGGAGATACTATCCATTCTCGGGAATGAGCGAGAATGACCAAGGAGGAATCCTGGAACAAATATTTCGGGCAATCACACCATCGACTCCGCCGATGGTTCCATCGGTTGTGACATTCGTCGATCTATACGGCCTCCTTCTTGGCGGCCTTTTTTTTTTTTTTTTTTACTCCTTTCTTCTTCCCAAAGAACAGTCCGTCTAGCTTACTTATCTTGCTCTCATTCCCCGTCATCTCCTTTCTCCGTCGTCTCCTAATTCCTCCTCGATCACACATTCGTCTCCTTTCGTCCACCCCACATCCGCTTTCATCGATTTGACTGACTAACCGACTGGCTGACTGACTGACGGTCTGAGTGTGGCTTCAATCTACTCATCATGGCCACCAAGAAGCCCAACATTCTCTACATTATGGCCGACCAGATGGCCGCACCCCTTCTGGCCTTTCATGACAAGACCTCTCCCATCAAAACCCCCAACCTGAACCGTCTGGCGGAGGAGGGCGTGGTCTTCGACTCCGCCTACTGCAACTCCCCGCTGTGCGCTCCGTCCCGTTTCGTCATGGTGACTGGTCAATTACCCTCCAAGATTGGCGCCTATGACAATGCCTCGGACCTGCCCGCCGACACTCCGACCTATGCCCACTATCTACGGCGCGAGGGCTACCACACGGCGCTCGCGGGGAAGATGCACTTTTGCGGCCCGGACCAGCTACACGGCTACGAACAGCGGTTGACCAGCGACATCTATCCCGGTGACTACGGATGGTCCGTGAACTGGGACGAGCCGGTAAGGAGATATCCCTGACGAAAACTTGCGACATCCGTTACTGACCGTTGGCGCTTTTGTCCAGGAAATTCGTCAGGACTGGTATCACAACATGTCCTCCGTCATGGAGGCAGGCCCCGTCGTGCGTACCAACCAGCTGGATTTCGACGAGGAGGTCATCTACAAGTCGACCCAGTATCTCTACGACCATGTGCGCCAGCGCAACGACCAGCCCTTCTGTTTGACGGTTTCCATGACCCACCCGCACGACCCCTACGCGATGACCAAAGAGTTCTGGGATCTGTACGAAAACGTGGACATCCCGCTCCCCAGGAACCCCGCCATCCCCCACGACCAGCAGGATCCGCACTCCCAGCGCGTCCTAAAGTGCATTGACTTGTTTGGCAAGGAGATGCCCGACGAGCGCATCAAGGCGGCGCGCCGTGCATACTACGCCGCCTGCACGTACGTGGACACCAACGTGGGCAAGCTGTTGAAGGTTCTGGACAACTGTGGCCTGCGCGACAACACCATCATCGTCTTCACGGGCGACCACGGCGACATGCTCGGCGAGCGCGGACTCTGGTACAAGATGGTCTGGTACGAGAACTCGGCCCGCGTGCCTATGATCGTGCATGCGCCCCAGCGGTTTGCGCCCAAGCGAGTTTCGCAGAACGTGTCGACCATGGATCTCCTGCCGACTTTTGTGGATCTGGTCGGAGCCCAATTGGTGCCGGGACTGCCGCTCGACGGCGTCTCGCTGCTGCCATACCTGACGGGACAGGACGGCCTGCGCACCGACACCGTGCTGGGCGAGTATATGGCCGAAGGCACGCAGTCGCCAGTGATGATGATCCGGCGCGGCCGCTGGAAGTTTATCTACTCGCTGATCGACCCGCCCATGCTGTACGATCTGAAATCTGACCCGGAGGAGAAGGTCAATCTGGTGGCGGGGCTGGCAGACTTGTCGCGCGCCACCACAGCCAAATCGGTGGCGCCACAGGTGCAGCCGACAGCGCTGCCCACCCCTGTGGACTCGCCGCGAGCTTCCCCGCGGAGGCAGGCGGCGACCACAGTATATCCGTTCCCGTCCCCGCCGCGCACACCGAGCCCCGGCAAAGGCGTGGCAGCGATGCCGACGATGACGGAGCCGGCCAAGCTGCTGGCGTACTTTGTGGACGAGGTACAGACGCGATGGGATCTGGAACGGATCCGCGACGATGTTCTGCAGTCTCAGCGACGGCGTCGACTGGTTTATTCGGCGTTGATTAGGGGTAATCCATCGATTTGGGATTACGAGCCACGGGTGGATCCGAGCACGCAATACGTGCGGAACCAAGGGAAGGGGGCATTGGACGACGTGGAATTGATATCACGATGGCCGAGAGTACTTCAGCGTGCAGCTGGATTTTAAGAATAAGAAAGACAGAAGAGAGGAAAGGAAAGATCTTGCTATTACATTGGTTAGTTATTGAGCGAGGTATACCCGTTTGCATTCACAGATTGATTTAGCATGGATGCGTTATATATGGTATGCGATCAATGTAAATGATGAATTAGGAAATAAACGAGACAGTAAAATAAGAATTAGAATGAGTCAATGATGGAATCCCGACCAAATGCCGACGTCATATATAACTCCGCACCAGATCGCCGGGGTTATTAATCAGTTCATCCTCCAACAAATTAAGATCAATCAATCAATCATTTTCTAAATTTTTATTTCTTTTTTTGAAAGAAGAATGTCCAAAATAATCCTCGCAGTCTCCCAATCCCGCACGCAATCCACGCTTTCCGCCACACTGACCTCCCTCTCCAGTATCACCCAGAAAGCCTCTGCGCGAGGCGTGCATCTCATCCTATTCCCGGAGGCCTATCTAGGTGGCTACCCACGAACCTGTTCCTTTGGCAGCAGCGTGGGCGCCCGCGAACCCCACGGCCGGGACCAATTCCTCTCTTATTTCCAATCCGCAGTAGATCTCGGCGATACGCCGTCTGGAGGGGGAGACGACTGGCTTCAAAGAAAACTCCCCCTGGGAGAAGGGAAATATCGAGGCGATGGAACGAGGGAGAAACTCGAGGAGATCGCCCGTGACACCGGGGTATTTATCGTCACTGGGGTGATTGAGCGCGCGGGAGGGAGTCTTTATTGTTCGGTGGTTTATATTGATCCTGTTAGAGGGTGTTTGGGGAAGAGGAGGAAGGTTATGCCTGTACTTTATATACCCCTATGCATCCTTCCCTATCCTATCCCATCCCTTCCTATATCCAACAGATATACTAATAATAATGATGGTGATGATGATGATAGACAGGAACAGAACGCCTCATCTGGGCCCAAGGATCCCCCTCCACCCTGAAAGCCATCACAACCCATCTGAACAAAGTCCCCGTGACGCTAGCCGCGGCCATATGCTGGGAAAACTACATGCCTCTGCTTAGACAGAGTCTGTACGCCCAGAACGTCAATATCTATCTTGCGCCGACGGCGGATGCGCGCGAGACTTGGTTGGCGTTGATGCGGACCGTGGCGTTCGAGGGGAGGGCGTTTGTGCTTAGCGCGAATCAGTGTGTGAAACATAATGAGTTGCCGGATTGGATTACAGCTGGTAATTCTGCTGCGCAGCAGCAGCAGCAGGCTCATGTCTATGGACATGCACAAGGAGATGGACAAGTACATCGAAAACGATCAGTGACAGCAGAAGGACCACATGAGATAGTCTGGCCTGGAGAATTCGGGGACAATATACAGGACAAGGCTAGGACAGATAAGAAACAGAATCAGAATCAAGGTTTGTCTTCCAGTTCATCTATGCCATATACTAACTAGTATAGAATACATCTCTCGTGGCGGATCTTGCATCGTTGATCCTCAGGGCCAGGTCCTCGCCGGTCCCATCTGGGAAGTATCCGCGGATGATGTCGACGAAGGTCTCCTCGTGGCGGAGATCGATATCCTGGATTGTGAGCGTGGTCGTCTGGATCTCGACGTGGCGGGTAGTTATTCACGCAGTGATGCGTTCAAATTGCATGTTGAGGGGTTGGATTTGAATCCTCCTCCTTTTTAGATATCTACTGTGTGTATCTGTCTACATACCATCTATATCTATCTAATATATCTATCTACGTCCATATCTACGTCCATATCTACTATATATCTACCATACATCTGCCAAGTAATATTGCTATGTACTAATCCATCGAATATACAGGCGCCTTCACCAACACATTCACTGGCCCTCTCCCTCGCACATCCGCCATCACAAACGTCGAAAACCGAACCCGCGCTCCCTCCGAGCTCGTCGATCGCTCCCCAGGGCTCGGGGCCGTGGCCGTGGCAGGGGCCGTGGCAGGGGTCGTGGCAGGTGCCGTGGCACTGGCAATGGCAGTGCTAGGACTAGGACCCTGTCGCCGCCCCATCAGGGAACTAAACACTGACCGCACGCGCTGTTCCCGACCCGGTGCCGTCTCCGGGGTTGACCCCGACGAGGAATCGCGATCCTCCTCATCCGGTCCCGGGGCGTCCGAACGGTCCTGGTCGCCGGATCCGCGCGTGCCGTTAGACTCTGCTCCGCTAGTCAACGGCGGGATCCCAGTCTCCAACTTCATCGTCGGCTCGTGCACACTCGTGCCCGGCAGGACATAGTCGACGCAGATGTCCCGGGACTCCAGGGGGATCTTCTCCGAGATGCCGATGGCGTTCTCCACGATCATCCGCGCGCCGTTATCGAGACCCGGCGGTGGAGGGTGCTGCAGGTAGGTGACCAGCGTTGCCACCAGGCTCTCCACCAGCCGATCGATCAACTGCACGCGGTTTTCATCGGCAGCCGGGCCGATCAGAGCGTCCTCGAGTCCATCCAACGTGGTGCGGCGCCAGTTTGAAATACGGGCGATGGCATTCTCCTTGTCCTCCTCCGTGACGGTCTTGCCCTGCTGCCGGCGCAGGTTGTTCTCAATGCTCTTCAGCTGTTGACCCAGCGAGGGTTCCAGGGCCGGGTGGAAGTACCGCCCAAAGAGCTCATCCACCAGCCAGCGGCTCATGACCGCGCGGCCGATGGCCGTCATCTCCTTGGTGCCCGTCATATGCGCATCCTCGTTCACGTACCCGTTCAGCCAGGGTGGGAGACACTTCCAATCCTTCCGGATGGAGAATGCCAGGTCCTTGATCGCTCCGTCGAGACGACCAAACCGGTTGGCATACTCGTTGTCATCCAGGACGGTTCGGGACACCGCCATGCGCTGATGCGCGACCGTGTTTTGAAGATGCTGCACCTGGGCTTCTTTTTCAAAATAGTAGCGTTTCACTTTGGAATATTTGGCCTCTGCGAAGGGGAGAGAATCAAGTCAGCTGCGGGGCTATTCCGAGCGAGGGAGGGCTACACATACGGAGTTCGTCATGTTTCTGGACCAAGGATCGCACGTCGACCTCGCCCTCGTCGCGGGTGCGGCTATGGCTGGAGGTCGGCGTGCTGCGTCCCGGCTCCGAGCCTTGGGACGGATTGGTATTGTTCGACGGCGGGGTCTGCGAATAAGCCGGAGGGTTGTTGGTGGCAGGACCCGGCGGAGCGCCCGTGGACGGACGTTCCGACATGCCCTGCGGCGGAAGGGCCGAGGCGTCTGTCGAATGGTTGGGCAAAGGCCGTAAGGGAGAAGGGGGGCCGATAGACTGTCGTGAAGGCGGCCGAGCACTGGACGGATCCAGAGATGGTTGTTGCTGGGGCGGACCGGGGAGCAACTCGACAGGATGCCTGGGCGGGTCGATGGGCGACGGACGGTACTGCTGCTGATTGCTTTGTTGGTCCAACAGCAGGGTTGAATCGGTATTGGCACGAGGGATGGAGGGTGGATTGGGGGAACGAGACAACCGCGGGTTCTGAGAAGAAGATAGATGCAAGTCCGGGGGCGGCATAGGCGACTGAGGGGTCGTGCGGACGGACTCTACCACATACTCTCGCGAGCGGGAGGTCAGGGGCGGGCCGTCGGCAGAGCTGGTGTCCACCGACAAGGGGCGCTGTCGACGGGAGGCAGGCGAGGACCTCCTTAAGGATCGATGGCGCTCGAGAGGGCCCGTGGAATCTCTGGTTGCTGAGGAGTGCAAGGAAAAAAGGTTTCGGATGGAACGTCGTTGATTCCGGTCGTCGTGATCGTCGTGATCGTGATGGTCGCGGTCGTCGTCGGATGGGTCCACATCAACGAAGCGCGGCGGAGGCGCAGTAGGGGATGCGGGAACAGCGACGGGGAGATCACTGTCGGACTGGCGTTGGCTCTGGGAGCGGTCCAGTGAAGGGGAGGAGGGAGAGTGAGCGGGATGATGGTATGGAGGAGGAACCGGTAGCGGATGAGGTGGTGGAGGTGATTGATGTTGAAGAAGTTGCTGATGCTGGCGGTGTTGTTGGTGAAGATTGGCGGTGGGGACAGAGACACGGCGGTCGACCAGTTGGGGGAGATGCTCGACAGATCGGAATGCAGGTGAGTTGGAAGGGGGAGACTTGGGTCTTTTGCGGAAGAGTGGCATGAGGGATGAAGAATAGGATAAAGAAAGAAGTCAAAGAAGAAGAAAGGAAGAAAGAAAGAAGAAAGATGGAAATGAAAGGTGATGAATGAAAAAGGAAGAAGACAGAAAGACAGAAAGACAAAGCGGGACGTCACGATGGTGATTGGCTCGACAGGGACTAGTCTATATATAGATTTGGAAGAATATATTAATGGATAGAGGGAAAGAGAATAAATATAATTCATCTACAGCTAGATCTACGACTAACACACTCCATGCGTCTTGCCCGTCTTCCCCTGCAGAGAATGCTTTTCCCCCTTGTAGTGTGGATGGTTGTGCTTCGCCTTGTGCGAGTTGGTCGTATGTGTACGCACATGCCTATCATAGTCAGTCTTCCCGGAGAAATTTGATAGGAATAAAAGAAAGAAAAAACTAAATAAAATAAAATAAAGGGAAAACCTACTGTTGATACCGCTCCATCATCGTCTTGTCCATATCGCTCAACGTCTTCAATGCCAATTTGATATCCGCCAGCAGCGTGTCGCACCGACTCATACTAAAATCCTCGCGCACAACCACTCGCATCAACTTCAACGAGTTACTATGCGGCGCCATGGTGTACGCAGGGACAACCCATCCACGCTCGCGCAGCTGATGCGCCAACGCAAACTCGTCAAAGTGGTCCTCCCGGTGGGCCGGCAATCGGAAGGCAACCAGGGGTAATCCGCGACCACGACGCTGGCTCATGATCACGAATCCCAACTGCTCCAGCTGCTCCGCCAGATAGTCCGCGATGCGCGTGATGTTGACCATGATGGACCGGTACCCACGCTTCCCGAGCCGGATCATCTGGTAGTACTGCCCGATGACCTGCGACGCACCCTTGGAGAAATTCAGCGTGAAGCTGGCCTGCTCTGCGCCCAGGTAGTTGATGTTGAAGATCAGGTCCTTAGGCAGGTACTCCGGGGACCGCCACACAATCCAGCCCACCCCGGGGTAGACGAGGCCGTACTTGTGGCCCGACACGTTGATGGAGACCACCTTCTCCAGGCGGAAATCCCACTGCAGCGACGGGTGTATGAAGGGAGCCACGAAGCCCCCGCTGGCGGCGTCCACATGGATCGGACAGTCAATTTTCCGTTCCACGAGGAGGTCGTTGATCGCCTTCACGTCCTCGTACTCGCCCGTGTACGTGGTACCCAGAATGGCGCAGATGCCAATGGTGTTCTCGTCGACCAGGTCCACCGCCTGCTGCGGGTCGATCACATAACGGTCCTCAGTGCAGTAGACGTAGCGCTCTTCAACGTCAAAGTACCGGGACGCCTTCTCCCAGCACACTTGCACCGCGCTGTTCATCACTAGGTTGGGTCGTGAGCAGTCCTTGCCTTCGGCGCGTCGTTTGTTCTGCCATCGCCGCTTCATGGCGAGGGTGCCCAGCATGATGGCCTCCGAGGATCCGATGGTTGAGGTCCCCATGGGATGGTCGTCACTCTCTACGGGAGCATTGAAGAGATGAGCGATCATGTTGACACAGCGGTTTTGGATCTCCGCCGATTGCGGGTATTCCTCGTAGTCGATGAAGTTCTTGCTGAAAGAATCGGCCATGAGCTTTTCCGCCTCGTCTTCCTGTGACGTGGTGAGCTTGCCCTAGATCTGTACGTGGGAGATGGCGAGCGTGCATACCATATAAGTTGTGACAAAACTCGCCAAGCTATTACACCCTTCGGCGTGAGTAATTTCCCACCACACCCGGGGGATCGACAACCTACTTGAGCATCGGATTCCCATCCAGACTCAGCTCATCTTTGATCATACGGTAGGCCACCTCGCGAGGCATCTCGCCTTCCGGCATCTCCGTCTGGGGCAGCTGCTGGGTGGCGAACCGCGTGCCGTACACACTCGAGTAGAACCCATCTTCCTCGACAGCGTCCAACTTGATGGAATCAACCCGCTTGATCGTAGGATCCAGGGCATCGCTAGGGCGATGGACTCTAGCGAGATGGACCATTGTTTTATATAGGCAAAGATAAAATGGATTCAATTGGTACAGTATCCAAGGATAGAAAGCACACAGAGTGAGAGCAACAGAAGAAAAACCAACCTAACGGGGGGAAGGACAGGGAGTCGGCCGTCTTTAACCTCTCGACGGGTATACCGGCCCGGTGTTAGGAGACCTCAGACAGCGCTGGAAGAGGGGTAGGAATCGACTGGCTGTCGAGAGACGTTGAGCACATCGCCAGTCCATACCGTCGATTCGGTTGGACCACTTACCATGATGGTAGCCTGGAAGAGGGGTGTCAGCACTGCAGCATGGATCCCAAGCGTCGCTCTGATTGCACACCTCCATCCTGGCGATGGAGAGAGGGGCTGAGGTCTAAAATCTCGGGCGCGAATCGCCGGGCCAGAGTCAGGACCACAGACACTGAAAGCTTGGAGAAAGCTTAGCCCAGATCGATAGAGACGGATAACCGGATGGATATCCATCTTCTCAGCCAACGACAACTGTCTCGTGGAGCCAACGGAAGGAAAGGACTGTATCATGCCGAAAATAAACCGGAACTTAACTACGTAACAGGGAGGACATTGATGGTGAGAGAGGCCAAATGGCGGTGAATGACTGAACGAGAGGAAGCGATTTTCGTCTCCCATGATTACCATTAACTAATAATACCTCGTCTCAGTGCAAGCGATATATGAAACGAATAACATGAAATCGAATAATAAAAGAAAGAGAGAAAAGAAAAAAGAAAAAGAACAAAGAAAGAAATCTCAGGAATAATTTTGCACCAACCCCCCTGCAGAATCCGAATGCCGATATCCCATGTTTACCCAATCCTTCCCTTCATCCCTTTTGGTATCCTGCCATCTCTCGTCGTATATCATACAACAGAATTCATACAGTGAAACATTCACCTCTTCTGAGGGTTTGTTGCCTTTTCACCTTTTTATTTTTTCTCTTTTTTTTTTTATTTTGTTTTCTTCTGCGGTGTCGCGGTCGAACACTTTTCTCCTTTTCATCCAACCATGTGTGGGTATCAGCAATTAAGGACTCGTTTCTCAGTCTGTGTCAAGTTCACCATACCACAGCAACTAAATACAGACATACGGTGGACAAACAGTAACGACATTTAGCTCTTCTCCCCCTTGATCTTGCGCTTAAGCCAGCCGAAGAAGCCGTTCTTGCGCTTCTCGGCTTTGGCGGCTTCATTCTTGGCAGCCTCTTGAGCCTTGTCAGCCTCTGCCTTGGCTGTCTCTTTGGCCTTGTCCGTAAGCTGCTTGCCTTCCTGGGGCTTTGTATCGCTGGCACCCGCACCCTCTTTCGGCGCTTCCTGGACCGGCTGAGAATCCCGGACTTTAGCCTCTTCTGGCTTCTTGATCTCTTCCGGTGTCTTGGTCTCGTCGGTCTTCTTGGGCTTGTCGGTCTTCTTGGTTTCTTCCGTCTTCTTGGCCTCCTCTGGCTTCCTGGCCGCAGAAGTAGCGGCAGCAGCGGCAGCAACGACCGGAGACCTGGTCTCCGTGGCAGCTTGGTATTTGGTCGCACCGGTTGGCTCCTGCTTCAGATCAGATGCGGCCGCCTTCTGGGTAGCGGGCTGTGTGCCAGTATCCTTGTGGGCCGCTTCCTTAGCCGGAGCCTTGTCATGGATGGTCGAGGGAACTCGGATTTCTCGCTCCGTGGATGTAGCGGCAGGTGCAGTCGTAGCCGTACCCGTGCTTGTAAGAGCTGCAGGAGCTGCGGCAGCTGTCTCCTTGGCTGTAGACGAAGGCGCAGGGGTTTCTGTGTCCTTTGCCGCTGTAGAGGCGGGCACTTCCGAAGTCTTAGTGCTGACGGGAGTCTCTTGCTGCGGCTTAGAGGCCTCACGATCTCCAACCTCCTTGGTAGCAGTGGGGGCTCCAGTCGGTGCAATCGCCGCCGCAGTCTGGGGCTTGGCGGACGTGTCCGTAGCAGTAGAGGTGGCTGCGCCCGTTGCAGGCACAGCCGTACTGGATGCAACATTGGAGGATGTGGCAGTAACAGCCTTATCGTCAACAGAGGACAAACCTGGCACAGCCAGAACCGATAACACTTTATCTCTCGGGTCCGCGCCAAGCCCAGGGACTATCTGAGGTTGCACCGTAGAAGCCTTCTCGCTGGGCAATTCGGCCTTGGTTGCTGCAGCCGTCGATTCAGATGGCTTGGCGGCTGGCACCTCATTGTCTGTCTTGGGAATCTTAGCAGGCTTGGTGTCCTCTTCCTTGGCGGCTGGGGTGGTCTCGTGGGGTCGCTTCACATGAACTGCATCGGCAGCGTCTGATGCTGCGGCGGTGATCGGTTCGACGACAGCAGGTTCCTTTGGCCGTTCGGGCAATGTCTTAGACTCCTCTGCGACTGCCTCGGGCAATGCAGCTATTAGGAAGGGAAAAAAGAAAGGTCAGTACCTAGGTGGGTAACACGAAGTGTTGAATGGGGCTCACTTGACTTCTTCGCCTCTTCTCCGACCGCGGATGCAGTCTTGCTGCCTTCCTCAGAGATCTGTTGCGGGGCGGAGGTTGTGTCGGGGGCGGCAGTGGTAGTCGCTGCAGTGGCAGCATCTCGAGTTTCTGACGTAACACCTTCAGTCTCTCCTTCGCTCTTCTGGAGGGTTTCCTCAACCTCATTGCCTGGGGTTCTGGGTAGCACAAAAGATCAAAATAGTCAGTACTGCAGGTTGGATTCAATATCGGGCAAACAAAGCCACAACAAAATTTCACGACGTGTGCGCGCGGCCACAATGACCACTTACAGAGTGTTTTCGACATCGGTGGCCTTCTTGCTGGCAGCGGCGGCAGCAGCAACGCTGTTGCCTTTGCTCTTGCCCTTATTCTTGGATTTTCCTCCTTTCTTAGGCATTATGATCGAGTATCCTGCAGGCACCAGTGAGTTCCAGGAGTCTGGCCACGTAGTGATGACGACACCGGTGTGCGCATGTATCGGGAGGCGCAGAAGACACTTACAGACGAATCGATTGCACTTGATTGGGGATGGAAATCAGGAAAGCTAAGAGTAGGACGACCTGTCGGGGGAAGTCGAAGGATGAGAGGTGGATTGAAGGAGAGGGAGGTTAGGGGCGGCCGATTTGGTATGTTGGTTCTTTCCGAATGCCTAATCGAAATCGGGGAACGTTAATCCGCGGCTGAGGGACGGCAGGGAACAATAGGCCTGATTGGATTAATGACGCAGGGTGAACCAATTTGCCCTGCCTGCTATAGTAATATATAATGCGATCGATATCCCGTTGTCGATGTGTGATTGTAAGGGGACGGAGATATATGCAAGAGGGATCCTCGATACGATCGCAAAGCTGAAAAACCCGCCCACGCCGGTCACCTGAGTCGCGCAATCCCAGGGAGGCCGACCAGTTTTACATACACGTACAATGGACAATACACCAGAGGGCTAGAGGTGCCTAGGCCTATGTACGAAATGAAATAGAAAAGGATGGGATACCTCGTTTGCAAGGAAATTGCGATTGTCCGAGTCTATGCAGATACATTGGTTATACGGTGTATTACGAGGTCTTCAAATCGCGAACCACCAAAAACATTAGGCTACAGAATGTCGCATTAAACTTAGGGAACCACTAAATTATCGGAATCCATCCATCGAGTCTCCTGGTTGCGGGTTTCCCCTATGCCAGGATCGAAGCTGAGGCTACTCGACTAGAGCTGTTTGCGGCGATCGGTCGTGTGCCTGCAGCAGTGGCCACGCACTAACGCGGTGATAGCCCTAAGCATGGTGATAGTTAATCCGAGACATGTCCGGATTCATTACGATCGGCTATTATTGGCCTACATGTAATTGCTACTCAACTATACGGAGTACACAGTACAGAGTATGTACAGAGATGGGTTAATTGAGAATCTTTCTAATCTTATGTCGAGTATGCCAGTCATCAAGGAGTTACCCGGACTACATTCAAACGAGCACTTTGCATTATCCACAACACACGCGTAAACCATCTACCTGTCTTAAACAACCAGCAAAACTCGACACGTAGATAACTACTGAAACGATCTACTGCAGATGATAGTTGTTCTACTACCTATCTTCCATCTAACCAGCACATCTTCCCTGGCCTACAACCCCTCCACTGGTAGTTCAAGATAAACTTTGCGTCCCTCACCTGACTCTCTGGGGTAAGGGTTGGGCAGCGAGGGCATGGAAATGATGTAGTAACTTCATCCCTTGCAGATGACCATCCCATCACAGCATTCCTTAGTCTGCCCGGTTCAGGAATGCGGAAATAGCTACCTTCTAGAATAAACACAGCCTCCTTCTGGACTGCAACCTCACGTAAGTTGCAGGAATGTGGCGTACTGACGGCCACGTTGGCAGGGACAAAATAAAAACACAAAACATGCTGCAGGGAAGAACACGAGAATCTATTAGAACATATGGAAATCTAACGACAACAACCAAAAAGAGGTAAAAAATTGACCTACGCAGGGATCGAACCTGCAATCTTTTGATTCGTAGTCAAACGCCTTGCCATTGGGCCAGCAGGCCATTTCTTTTATGTAGGGTTGCATTAAAATGCTATGTAGGGCAAAATTACTGCTGACGCCGACCGGAAACAGCGTGCCGAGTGGAGAGTAGCCGACCTAACCGGCGGATCGCCCGGAAGCAACCCTCAATGCGACAATATCATTTGCCCATGTACTTATGACCCGTAACATTCTTGATTAATATTTACTGTGTAATACTACATATCAATGTCGCTCACGATACCCAGCTCCTGCAGCCATGACGGCATAGTGGACACTCTGTGGCAGCCAGTGGTGGATGATGGATGAGCCGCCAAGGAGGCCACCGCCTAAGCATGACGTTGCATAACCTAACCGATCCGGTATGTTCAGACGCTGGCCTTGCCAGATGCTAAGAGAGCAAGGCGTATTCAGGTCGGCGGTGGCATGTTGATCTGTCTTAGCCTGCCTTTCCAGAATTGTTCGCTGCAGGACCACGACGGCCTCGTTTGCCATTTCATACCTAGTATGGATGTATTTAAATCTTGCCACCCCAATCTGAATGCCGCGGAGATACTACGTACACCCACTCGGCGACAAGATCCAGTTGGTCACTGAAACTTTGAAGGCTGAATGAAAGAGAAACCCCATGACCAGGATTATCCGGGATACTATTGCTTGGCCAGACAGGCCTATCCGGTGAGCCACCAGCCAGGACGCCAAAAACCATGGTTGTTTCGGCAGGAAAAGGCAGTACCTGGACCGACCAATGTAACCCGATGACCCGATTAATTGGCCTAAAGGAAGGGGTTAGTCAGCGAATGATTGGGACGGATGGCACCGAGACACGGATTGCTGGAAGGAGGAATCTTCCGGAACCCGGGCGGGTGAATTCCCTGTTGTCAGAGTCGTTGAATTTTCTTCGAACACGGGGCCGTATGGGAGCTAGTCGTCGTGTCTTTTCGCTTTATTTTTGGTTTTCTTTCCTTCTTTTTCACCTTTCCCAAGCTGTATAAGTGGACGGCAGGCAAGGCAGAACTAGTTACGGAGTACAGTAAGAACAATTACTTCCTATAGCTGCCCTGGTAAGAGATCAGAATCGCCATAATTCACGCACAAGCCCTGTGGGCCCCTCCACGTTGGCCCCTCCTTTCGCAATTACCGGATTGGAGATTCCATCCAGAGGGGTGTGTTAGACTGGTAGTAAACTAGCAGTAGTAATACTCGGGCGGTTCTGACGGTGTCTGGGGTCCATCAACGTCAGCGTCATACCCAATCATCGCCCCCCAGTTGGGAATGGAGTCCCAATCCTATTAAGTCATCCCATGAGAACGAACCGTGTAATTGCGCCTGCTAGTTCCAATCTGTTAAGACTCCCACCGTCTAGCCAAATCTACTAGACTCCTACCGTCCTAGACTATATCTATCCTCTCCCACCAATTCCACATTCCCCCCCGTCCTCCAATCTGACCCCAATCTGTTATCTGTTTCGCTCTCGCTCTCCTGGAAAGTATTCTTTTCTTTCTTTCCCTCCCTTTCCGTTTCTTCCTCCAATCTCCCCTCCATGCATACGATGATATCAAAGTTTGCTCCTCTAATCGATTGTCTCCTGTGCTTGCACGCTCTCCCTCGCGTCCATTCCCTGTCTGGGAAGGGTCTGCTGTTGTGAAGTGTTGACTCGACGTGTACTTCAACTTCTCTCAGAACCATCGAAAAGCATATACTACCAATTCGTGTGCTAGCCATCCACGTGTTCTTGCTCGTACCTATTTCATCAACTTTTTTTTTACTCCATCCGTCTCGTGTCTCGCGCCAAAATGAGTCTACGACAGAAAGTTCGCAGAGTATTCCACCGCAGTGGGAGCGGCTCGAAAGTCAAGGGCAATGGCATTAAGATCGAGTATTATAAGCGTCATGAGATCCCCCGGTCCAAGTTCAAGGGTCCGTTTGATCGGGAACACCAGAAAAGATTGGCTGCATGGTCGTTCAAGGAAGCCCAGGCCGATCGTCCCCGTCAATTCGACCTCTCTCTCTCTCCTTGCGCCACATTGCCCGACTATCTGAAATCTAGTTATGAGGAGGACGACGAGGATGTGGCCCCTGATCAAATTCGAACTACGGCACCAGAAATAACTCTCGCCGACGGTATGTATCATCCGTTTCCCCTATAGCCATACTCGTCCTACCGCTCGTTCAAGAGAAGCCTACGTGACGGTTTTTTACTCCTTTTTTTCCTTTTCTAACAACTATCAGAAGCCTCCATCGAATATCATAGAGAGACCGGCTCAGGATCTTCCTCATCTACCGCTGTTGACCCTGAAAGCTACAGCTCTTCATTGAAGACGCTTCTTCCCGATGTCCTACAACAGGATTCAATCGCTCAAATCAAGAGTCGGTGCGTTACACGTCGCCCGTTATACGAACCATCTCGCCGCCGCCCTTGACTCCTAAGGGCACCTATATGCCATTCGCACCGGAGGATTTGACACGGGCGTTGAACGCTGTGCAAATCTGTTAGTAACTTGTCAACATCTTCTGGCAAGATTTCGATTTGTTACTTGACAATCCATTCTCAAACTTTTTTATTTCTTTCCAACTGCTAAGCGACATTGATGTGCGCCTTTCAATTCAAATCCGCAAAGCGGGCAGCTGTCCTTGGTCACCGGGTAGTGTTCGAGGATTCACTTTCAAGGACCCAACCATCTCCATTAGAGGTCCACCTATGCGGTCGATACGTGAGGGGCAAGTATTATTACCTGTTCCAAGGTCTCGACTGCTCTTTGATGCATGAAACGAACAATGTTTCAAAAAGCGACTGATTGACTAATAATTTTCTGATTGCATTTCGATTGAGCGTATACCCACCCCCCTTGAGGTTCTACTTCGATTTCTTTCCTTTGTGCCTGGAACCTATTACATACTTGGATTCCTGTGGTGGCGGGAATGAATACTTAGTATTATGTGACCGTTACATGAATACTTACAATGCAATTACACTTAACGTTCCACTGGGTGCGCCAAGTCAATAGAACCACTGCACACGCAGCATACAGTTTTCCAAATAAATCCCCGTCCCCCCATCGTAGGCAGTCTGTCTCCTGATATCATTATCTGCAAGCAGGTAGGGAGGGGTGTAGCCCCTCAAAGTTCGACGCCAAGACAATAGACCGACATGTGCGTAAGACGAAAAACTGATCGACAATCGCCAAAGAATCAGTGACGAGGATGGTATCAAATAAGAGGCAAACGAAACTGCTTAACCTGCACTAGTGAGCTAAGATCCCCGATCGTCATTAGTGATGCTACATTGCTCATCATAGCTTATCGGGATGTATACTGTAGCGTATGGATGGTTGTGTACTCCGTAGATGTTCCCCGGTGGCTTGTAGAGCCTATTATTCAATTCTACTTTTGGTCTTTGGGTGTATGCCAAATCGCGATATTGGATCCTATTCTATATATTGTCTTGGGCTGTGTGTTGTTGCTTTGATTTGCTTTTATATACTTTTGGCATGGTCAACGGCTCGATATACTCCGTGCTACTCCGTACATTAATGGATAATTTACTGACAACAAGACCGGATGAATCTCACTGGAGAGTGTATGTATCGTGGCTTATTCCTACCCAGTTTCTGTATCCATCAGCATGTCATCGCGGTTTCGGAGTAGCTTAGTCTGACGCATCTGATGTTTAACAACAACAAGGATTTCCACCCGAGTCCTCAACCCGCCGAGAATAGTCTGACTAGGGATGTACATCCATAACCAGTAGGGTCATAAGCATTCTCTGTATTAGTAATGCCCTCCCAGAGAGAATCTGGGTTGTGAGGGGGAAACATTTGGATATATATTTTCCAGGTGGGTGCATCTTCGAAGTAGTAATTTCTGTTGGATGTCGCTGCGGAGTGAGATTCGAGAAATTGAATTTTTAGGTATTTTGCGCTGGATCTTATCTTCTCTACTCCATAGTGTTGGAGCTCTGGAAGAGATATACTGGGGTTGAGAGGGTCACTGACATGCATGAAGATGTTCGGAGGGTGGTATGTTTCTTGTCGGAGAGTGAACAGGAATGTTTTGTTCGAGACAGAAATGGCACCATCCACGGATGTAGTAATATACATATTGCAGATAAAGTTATGTAGCACAATCCATTGCATTGTTTGGTATCCAACATCATCACTCATAGCACACATCCGAGTAATTGCCCGGTTATCTATAAATCTACTCCTCCTGAGTGACAGTCATGTCTAATACTTCTACTCGTCCTCGTCCGCGAGTCTCGTTGCCCACAAACTCGTTCAACCCTTTGTATGCCCCCGGCTCCGCAAATCCAATTACCTCTAATTCATCACCCACCACTTCTTGCGACTCGACGGATTCAAAGTAGCTCATGATCTTATCCTTGACATTGCTGGGTGTCTTGGCTGATGCTTGCTCTGTATCGGATGCACCAGCCTCTGCATCTGAGTCTTGCTGCCGAGCGATCTTCTTTGATCCTTTACCACCCTTTTTGTTAGATTTGGGTCCGCCACCCGACGGGGTTTCCTTCTCTTTGTTGGATCCTGCAGCTGTCCCTGTCTTAACACTCTGCTTCAAAAGCGACACGGGACAGGTCACCCGAAGACGCATGCGCGCTCGCATCACAGGAATAGGCTGCCAAGCAATGAGCGCCTTCATAGCCTCGAGCGCCTGACTTTTCGCAGACTTATTCGGCGTTACACCAGTCCACAGCGGTTTCCGCGGCTGGGCCGGTCGCGACTCATCATCACCATTTGCATCCCCATTGTTCTGCTGACCCTGCGATTGTTGCATCTGCCCGCTTGCTGAGCTAAGTTGGTCCAAAGCCTTGGAGATCATGCCCGGCGTGTAGACCCGTTTGGTTGTAGGGTCGACTAGTCGTCCGGACACAATATCCAAGACTTCTTTTTCGACGCGCTCCACGATCTCCTTCCGCTCGCGCTCGCCGACTTGCACTTCGCCTTTTCGTAGAATTTCCTGCAGGATCTCGTCCGTGGGGGTGCCGGCACCGAACGCTTTGGCTAGTTCTGCGATGGGGGCGGTCTGGGCCTTAGATACGGATAGGAAGACGGTAGGGACTTGGAGAACATTGTCGAGGTCCTTTTCTGCTCCGGAGCGATACTCTAATAGTTTGTTCTTGTAACACGCCAGTTCGAATCGCTTTTTGCCTGTGATGGAGGTTTTAGCCGGGTTGCCCCGGGGGGGGGGGGGGAGGGTAGTGAAGTGATGAATTCTCCCCATCTGGAACTTCTCCAAAAAGTAAAATGTCATACCAAGATTGGACTACTACACACCTTTTTTTAGTCGTACAATTGATACATTCGTAAATTTAATCTGGTTCGATGGCTGATTGATAGGCATCGTGCACAGCGCGACTTTAGAAGAAGACGCACTTTGCCTAAGGGTGATATGGTCAACAGAGAACTGACTGGAGGTGTAGAAAACCCGCCTAATGCCTTAATGAAGAATCAAGTCAGGAATGCAGCAGTCTCATGATTGGTGTGAATGGCGATAACGGTGGCCCCATGTTACCGATGACTCAGCACGGATGATTCAGCGCCTGACTTGCCATTCCTGTGAGGCACCGTCCCGTGATTGGCCGCCTTCCGCCACTCGTATCGGCGTCATCGGCTCCTGACAACCCCCCCAATCTACATTTCATCCTCTCTTCTTTCCCTCTTCATCTCCCGGGGCCGCTGGATTTCCATCGGCTTCTTTTTATACTTTTGTTGTTGTTGTTGTTGTACACTGTGCGTTGCTGTTCCCATTTTTATGCCATTCCCCGTCTCCCTTTCCTTGCAAGATAACTACCTCAGATAGGATACTGATAAGCTACTAGCTGCAGGCCATCTTGACCCCAGGGTCCTTCTTTCCCACCTTTGCTCTTCTATCACCATCCCTTCTCATTTCATCTCATCCTGAACACCTATAATCAACAATGAGATTCTTACCAGCTGCTTTGCTGGTTGGAGCGGCCACTGCTGCCGTTCCTGCCCAGCAGGTCCTGAACCGGCCCAAGGAGGAACCGACTCTGGGGAGCTTCACCGCTCCAGTCCATGCCTTCCAGGAACAACTCCAGGAACAGCTTAAGACGCTCTCTGATGAGGCTCGTAAGCTGTGGGATGAAATGTCCAACTACTTCCCTGACAGCATGGATCACAATCCTGTCTTCTCTCTTCCTAAGAAGCATAACCGTCGCCCTGACTCTCACTGGGACCATATTGTTCGTGGGTCTGACGTCCAGAGTGTCTGGGTCGACAGTGCCAATGGCGGCAAGGAGCGAGAGCTTGATGGAAAGCTAGAAGCTTACGACCTTAGAGTCAAGAAGACTAACCCCAGCTCCCTCGGTATTGACCCGAACGTGAAGCAGTACACTGGTTATCTGGATGACAACGAGAACGATAAGCATCTGTTCTATTGTGAGTGCAGCCTGTGACAGAAATTTGAATCTTCTGTATCACTAATTATTCTATGTGAAGGGTTCTTCGAATCACGCAATGACCCCAAGAACGACCCCGTTGTTCTGTGGCTCAACGGTGGCCCCGGCTGCTCCTCACTCACGGGCTTGTTCTTAGAACTCGGCCCTAGCAGCATTGACAAGAATATCAAGCCAGTACACAACGATTTCTCTTGGAACTCCAACGCTTCTGTGATTTTCCTTGACCAGCCTGTCAATGTCGGTTATTCTTACAGTGGCTCTGCCGTTAGTGATACTGTTGCTGCCGGCAAGGATATCTATGCCCTCCTGACCCTCTTCTTCAAACAATTCCCAGAGTATGCTACACAGGACTTCCACATCGCGGGCGAGTCCTATGCCGGCCACTATATCCCGGTTTTCGCCTCGGAGATCCTGTCTCACAAGAAGCGCAACATTAACTTGCAGTCCGTCCTCATTGGTAATGGTCTTACAGACGGTCTTACGCAGTATGAATACTATCGTCCCATGGCCTGTGGCGATGGTGGATACCCAGCTGTGCTGGACGAGGGCACTTGCCAGTCAATGGACAATGCTCTTCCCCGCTGCCAGTCGATGATCAAGGCCTGCTACGACTCCGAAAGCACATGGGTCTGTCTCCCTGCGTCGATCTACTGCAACAATGCTATGCTTGGCCCTTACCAGCGTACTGGACAGAATGTCTACGATATTCGTGGCAAATGTGAGGATTCCAGCAACCTTTGCTACAAGGCAATGGGCTACGTTAGTGAGTACTTGAACAAGGCTGAGGTTCGCGAGGCCGTGGGCGCCGAAGTTCAGGGTTACGATTCGTGCAACTTTGACATTAACCGGAACTTCCTCTTCCATGGTGACTGGATGAAGCCATACCACCGCCTTGTTCCTGGTCTCCTTGAGCAGATCCCCATCTTGATATATGCGGGTGATGCTGACTTCATCTGCAACTGGCTTGGCAACAAGGCCTGGACTGAAGCCTTGGAGTGGCCTGGACAGGCAGAATATGCCTCTGCTGTCTTGAAGGATCTTAAGATCGAAGAGAATAAGCACAAGGGAAAGAAGATTGGCGAAGTTAAGTCTCACGGCAACTTCACCTTCGTGCGCATCTTTGGCGGGGGGGCCACATGGTTCCTATGGATCAACCCGAGGCGGGTCTGGAGTTCTTTAACCGCTGGCTCGGAGGTGAATGGTTCTAGATGATTAGATGAAGACGCATTAAGCACTATGATCCCGTTAGACATGCAGAATTAGGCTCCCAATTTGTGAACCCTATTTCATGTGTTCAGAAAGTATGAATATTCTCATGATTTAGTATTAGTAAAGTATAGAAAGTATATGCTTTGCGCAACAGTTCCGGTTGCAAGATGTGATTTGGGTCGATCGTTGTAAAGCTATACCTTTACCACTCCCGCCTTCTCTAGAGGATCAACGAGAGTCCTGCGAGAAGAGCGACAGTGGAACAGAAAACAATGAAGGTAATGTGGTACCTCCAGACTAAGCTGCCCATACCTACTACGCCAAATAGCATAAAATGGAATTTTTGATGATGTTCATTTCATATTGGTATGATTCTTTCACTTTTTTAGACCCGTGTTCTCTTATATTCAGGTCCCACAAAATTTCGTTAAAACACACCAACATACAATAAGAATTTCTCCCCCCTTTCCCAGAATCCACTCCAGCAAGTACGAAGGAACGAAATAGCCTTCCCGTATAGTTTAGCCCTTCTTCTTGCTGACACCGACGGTGCGGCCACGACGGCCGGTGGTCTTGGTGTGCTGACCACGGACACGAAGACCCCAGTAGTGACGCAGACCACGGTGAGAACGGATTTTCTTCAGGCGCTCGAGGTCCTCACGGAGCTTGCTGTCGAGGCCATTGGACAGAACCTGCGAGTCCTTGCCATCGGTGATGTCGCGCTGTCTGTTCAGGAACCAGGTGGGGATCTTGTACTGGGTAGGGTTCTGGAGGATGGTGACGACACGTTCGAGCTCTTCGGTGGTGAGCTCACCGGCGCTATAGGAGAAAGCAAATTCGTTAATTTTGGTTGTTCGGAGATATCAATCATGAATAAGTCTTCCTGTCGAGCGATTCCTCTTCTCATTCCCATTTTCATTGGCCGGAAATTATCGGATTAAAAAAAAAAAAAAAAAAAAAAAACCAAACATACCGCTTGGAAAGGTCAACATCAGCCTTCTTGCAGACCAAGTTGGAGTAACGGCGACCGACACCCTTGATCTGGGTCAAGGCGTACATGATCTTCTGCTTGCCGTCAACATTGGTGTTGAGCAGACGCAAGATGTACTGGAAGTTCGTCTTCTCGCCGGACACGAGCGCTGTAGTTCACCAAAAAGAATCGCAGTCAGCCATCTGTTTCTAGGACTTTCGCAAGACCAAAAAAAAACGCCATCCGAGTCGCTCATATCGTCCATGTCGTCGACATCGAATATGCCATCTCCTCCTATCAGAATTCCCAGAGCGATAGAAAAACAGGTAAAGGATCATTTCGGGAGTAGGACAGCACGTACACATGATGGGCGATGGCGCGACGGGATCGCGTTGATTGTCGACAGCGAGAGGGATGAGAAGGAGGTGAAATCGAGGGCTTCGCTGGGCTTCTAACTTTGCTCTCCCGTTGTGGGATCGGGTAAGTAGCGATCTAGCTTGAATTGGTATGGTGCGCTTGAGGGCTCGCTTGTGCTGCACTAGTCCAGGGTTGGCTGGTGTCAGTCAAGGGCACTAGACTGTTTAGGTGCATTGCACGTGATTCATGTGTATGAGTACAATACTCCGTATTTGGTGTTCTTGTTATTCTACTTAGAGAGCAAAAAGGAGATGGGTGGGTCGTAGCAACTTGTTCAATGATGACTCTGACTAGTTGTTAAGCGAACAGCTAGTACAGTATTATTCAGAACTTTACGATAGACGGGTGCTGCATCTGTTGGTGTTTTTTGAAAATAGTTTTGTAATTTAATATCTAATGTGTAATTTGTCAAAAACATAGCGTATCATTTCCTCGATGGTCTAACGGTCATGATTTCCGCTTGTCACTCAATAGAGAACGAGCGCGGGAGACCTGGGTTCGACTCCCAGTCGGGGAGTTTTCTTTTTCCTCCAATTTTTACTAACAACATTTACTAATAGTTATTTTGTTGCTTGTATTTGAAAAGGAATAGTAGTTAATAACTTGGTCTTGAAACATGCGTGCGTTAAAGGCATACGTAAATTAGTAGATGCTGGCTTTGAGGCTCAGAAGGTGGGGTGACTTGCCTTTCTCTCAATCTTTACGTTTTCCAATCCGTGGATGCCTCGAGGTCCCAAAATAGCTCCATCGTCAAAAACAAGAACCCTGTCTGCGAAATCAATTTGAGACGGCTTATGTACCCTGCTTCATCTGTTTCATCTTTTGTTTACAAAGAATGCCTCGTTCATTATATGGAATTCGTCAGCGACAATCACAGTCTTGTCGAATTCGCTTGCAATGTCTCGATTTGTGAGTGATTGATTGAAAATAAAATTGAGCATGGATTACTGGCTTCCTACGCTAGTAGTTTATTCCAACTTTATCCAGATCTTCGCTTGTGACAGGTGGGCGGTCCTGACCTATCTATATTCGCTTGGGTCCCCTGAAGCTTTATTGACTATCTATTGCTATGAGATCATGAGACTGTCTCGTCACAGAACTTCCATAGCCTACCGTCATCGATTCTTCAGATGTGACACCGGTATTCCGTGAAAACACAACAATCAATGATCGTATACTAGGAATTTCATTGTCCTGATGATATTTGGCCAGGACTACAAGTTTCCAGGCTCATGCTACTAGAAGAAAAAGTTGTGTTCCTTAAATAGTATCTCTTTGGCTCTTTGAAATCTGGTTCTTTAACAAGGTAATGAATGCTCACGCACCGGCATTTTACAATTCTGCCTTTCACTCGACTGTGACTCAACCTGGAAACAATATCCAGTGGATTATTGCGTTTTCTTTAATTCAATCTATGTTATTGAAGAATTCTTTAACCCTTAAGCCATAGTGGCTGAAGCGGACTCGAAATGCTTTGTATGACTCGATTGACATTCCAACATGGCCAGCGTCACTGGGGACAAAGGACACAATACATTCCATCAGGATTTCTCTACACTAATGTTCTCTTCACTAAGCATGGAATCCCAGCAAGGGCTTGACCAGGGTTCTGGGATGAAAGAACCACATACACAGGAGAGGCGTTTAGTACAATGGCCACGGGATAGCTGTGTTCTCAATGACTGGGAGATTGATTAGGCCCGCGCATATTCAATTCGGCGTCTTGGAATAGGTATAAGATGGAGAGTCTCTTTGTGTTTCGCTTCTTACATCTTGGGATGAGTTGCATCACCATCAGGGCCGCAATCCTGAGCATTTATTGAACTGAATTCCCGCGCATTTCGATGCCCTGGATAGACGAATTCACCAACCTAACCTCACACGTGCGATTAATATTGCCTGTTGACCGTTTCCCTCTGTTTTATCTCTCACCAATTTTCTATGGTATTTGTTTGAGTGACAGTTCTCTTTTGGCCAAGACCCAAAATGTCTTCAAATCGTACCAGTGATGACGAATCACTGCCCCCGGAAACCCCGCTGTTGTATCCCAAGTTCGATTTCGATGCACTGCCTTATCCTTCAGATAACTGGGAGTTTCTGGGAGAGACGGTGCTGTATGTCATACGCAACCGCAGGTTCCAGAAACTGCGTATGGAGGAACTACTCAGTCATCACTCTTGGGGCATGGATCTAGGTCTAGCGAGACGTGTGACCAATGACAAGCTAGCCAGGACCATTTGGAAGCTGTTTTATTATATGGCGCCTATGCATCGGCCTAAGTCGTACGAGGAACTGTTTGATTATAGAAGAGACGCTGGTCCTCGACTGTTGAAATGCTCGCTCGAAAACCCAACCCCTCTCCCGATCAGCAGGTACTACCCTCACCTGCCCTCGAGTAACCAAACCGTGGGACCACACTATAGGAGGCCTAAGGATGCTGCACGTTCCCAACCAGATGCGTACATCGAACAGATGCTATACTCAGTCTCCGAACGTCCAGACGATGGCGAAGATGATAGAGACGATGATGACGATGACGACGACGATGAAGACGATGGAGACGACGGAGACGACGGAGACGATCCAGATTATGAAAACAATGCGAATTTTAAAATCCCCCAGATTGACACGGAGTCATCCAGTCGCCATGTCAGCGTCGCTAGTCGAGCCAAAGACAGACATGCCGCACGACCTCTTGTGGCCAAAAAGATTGCAGAGGCCATTGAACGGACCATCATGAGCTTTACGTGTTCAGACCTTGAGCGCCATCCCACTGCTACACCACAGCAAGCGCGGCCATATAAGGTTGCAACCAGCCCGGATGACCTATTAAAAGCTGTTATTGGGTCTTTTCCAGCAACAGCTACGGTGAAACTCTCTGCGGACCCGAAAAACATTGATAATATGATAATGCATCATGATGGCTATAACTACCCATACCGAGGGCGAGGCCCTGTGTGGAGTAATAATTCAGCTGCCGTTGATTGTATTATTGTCATTGCCAGGTTCCTTGATGCCGGGTCAACCAATATCGATCGTTCAAAGAAAGGATGGCGCGACCTCTTCACCGCGCCGGAAAGGGCATTGATAGAAGCTGCTGACGCTAACTGGGATCTCTGCACCCCCAGTGAGAGTGCACAGTTGAGGGATCGTTTCTGGCAGGTGGTGGCTGAAGTAGACCCTGCTGTTCGGGTTGGACTAGAAGCTCCTCTGTGGAACATCTGGAACCTATCGACACATAATTTCTCTCAATTCCGGTTCACCTACAGCGAGACTGTGCGCCAATGCAGATGTAAAGCAGACTCGGGCGAGCAATCTGGTCAACAGGAGAAAATGAAAAGTTCCTTCGTGATTCCATTCGTGCTTCCCGAGGACAAGAAAGGCGTGACAATGCAGGAACTACTTGCTCGAACCTTTGCGCCTGAATTGACCTACGATTGCAGCGAATGCCGTTCTAGAAATTCCATCACCCGTATTCGAGTGCTAAAGGAACCTCCTGCGCGCTTAGTGACAACGCTTGATGGAAGTGCAACTGTTAGAAATCATAGCAAGGACATCACCTTTGAATATATCAATTATCAAGGTCAGCGCTTATTGGTAACTTATCGTTGGCTGGGAGGGATATATTACCGGAACAACCATCTTCGGGTCTACTGGAATGACAATAAACGAGGCGAAATGGACGCTGGGGAGATCCGTCTGTATGACAGTGTGATGAACCTAGGCCTCGTCGTTGGAGGCCTTCCGCAAGGCCACCGGGATGAAAAAGTACCAGCGCACTGGTGGGTCGGCTCCGCGATTCCTCTGCTGGTCTACGAGCGTGTTGATAACGTGGGTCTCGAAGTTCTCACTACTGCTATGAATACGGTGAAGTCAATGGCCAAGGTCGTTGGGACCAAAAAGCTTCTTGCCGAAGAGCTTGATTCCTGGGTGCGAACCGATTGCCCTGCAAATGCTCCAGATTGGCCTGATCAGCGGCTCCTGTCCAACGCCGGAGATCGTTTCCACGAGTCGCCGGTCCCATATATGCCAGTTCCTTTTGCCCCGCCTCCCGCAGATCCGAGGCCCCAAGGTGAAGTAGAAGATGTTGCCATGGCAGACGAACCTACGTTCTTGATGCCTCCAGCGACACCGGCCATGTCGATGCTGAATAGGCCTTATATTGTACGAACACCTTCCCCGCTCGATAATGCTTTTCTGCAGAGCCTGTCTCCTCCTAGCTTAGCCCAATTCCTTGGCCACCCTCCTACCGATGCAAGCCTCCCTGCGGGACCTTCCAGCGGGCCCAACATGAATAACAACATGAGCATGGACACCAGTACTCAAATCGACGACAACTCCTGGATGAATTTCCTGGACGTAGCTGCAATTAACCGCTCTCCACAAGGAACTTTGCTCTGGTTTCCGTCTCCTTCACAGCAACAGGGAACAGCGCTGCCCGACCAGCAGCAACAACAACAGCAGCAGGAAGGAGAGAAGACTACAGTGGAGACAGTTCGTTCAGCGCCATTGCGGGCACGTGGACCGATCATTCGTGTTATTCACGTAGAGGAGGATGACACCGATGACGGAAAGAAATCTAGCAGGCCTAGGAAGAAACAACAGGTCTCTAAAGCCTTGGCAACCATGAAACGCAAGCGAATGTGATATATTTTAGTATGAGATTGGTCTTATTGCTTCTTGCGATAATAGTTAATCTGGGAACCTGTCTTTCTTACTTTTTATAAGCTCCTTGGCGTTTCCCTCATTTTTTTTTTTACTTCTCAGTTATTGTTGATCAGTATTTGTGCTTTGGATGTGTCATTGAGGATGTTTGGCTACATAACTGTTATATCTGGAGTAACTATTAACTATAGTTAGCTCCAACCATCACAGCTACCATTCGATCAACCGATGCAAGGCCTTCCTTTGGCTCTGGAGTGACTGACCGAGCGAGGAAATAGCTGCAATCCCTGCGAAAAACCGACGGATTCTTCTTGTGTGTCTGGCTAGTCGACCAATGAAGGGGTTTTCATAAGTCAGAGCGGAGGACGCCGTCGCCTTCCCCGCATTGTCAGTTCCTTCCCCGACGATTTCTTCTGGTCTTTCTTCCTGGCCCTTCCCCTTTTCCCAACTTTTTCGCTCTCCTTTTGATCTGTGTTGTTTATTTCATTCTATATTTTCCATACTTGAATCAATCCAGACAAACATGCTTGGTATTCGAATAAACAAACAAGTTCTAAATCTATCAACAAAACAGGGCGGTTCTCTATGCCCTTCTTCTATCTACATGCCTTGAACAATCCTCATTAAACGCATATATAATCTACAGTCGTGCCCGATCTCCCCCAGTCTGGCTCTTTAGCGGTCCAGTAGGCGTATTACTTTTCTTCGGTGCGGACACGTATCCTCCCTTGATGTTATCCGTATTAATAATGGTGCCCTTCTCGTCACGCTTGATCCCAAGCTCGATCAGCTTAGCAAACACCTTTGCGAAATGGTCGAAAAACAAGTCCTTGTCTTCCGCATATCGCTCCACCCACTGTCGGAATGATGGATCGGTGATCAAGGAGATGTCGGTGGGAAGCATCATCAATGGTTCATCACCCTCTTCCGCGTCCGGATCAAAGTAGTTGAACTGCTGAACGCCGTTGGAGAGTGTGCGGGGCTTCCACTGCAGCTTTAGAAGCAACTTGAAAAACTGATTCGAGAACCGAGTTGGGTTGTTCACCCAGGGACCCTCGAACCCACTACGGTCGATATGGCAACGGCCCAGATTATGGCCACCAGCCAGTGCAACAATCTCCTGGTCGTCGAATCCCATGCGGTTGAAAATAAAACGAAGATGGTCTGCACCCTGCGCTCCGTCGGGCAACCGGCCACGGGGCGGTACCTTCGAATCGTCGACCAGATCGGTCCTGCCAGGCTTCCATTCGATTTTGGGTCCGCCCATCTCCTCGATGGCCACTGCACCTGCTAGCGTCCACAAATCGGCATATGTGATCCAAGGATTCTTTTCCTTCACCGGCTCCAAGAAAGCTCGTCCGTACTGCAGACCCGCGTTGGCTGGGTCGCCTCCCTCTGCTTCATATCGCATTCCGGCGCCATTTGAGCCACCCGTGTCGGAATCAAGATCGTAGGTACCCGAAGAGTGCCTGGGAGACGTTCGTCGGTTAGGACCACGGATTTATTGCAGAACAAGAAACAAAATCTCCAGGGAAGAGGTGCGAAAGGGAAAAAAACAAAACACTTACCATGCCAGGCGAACGAATACAGGGCCAGCGCTACCATCATCATAGTCCGGCTTCTTCAATTGGGCAACTATGTCCCGTCGCACGGCAGCATAATCCCCTGGTTTGCTCATCTCGGCCGATATTTTGTCTGGGGTAAACTGTTCGGATGGGTGGGTCGAAGAAGCAAGTACAGGAAAATTCAGCACCCCTGGTCTCGACGCGGCTCAAAAGCAATAGCGACAGAGGGAAGAGAGAAAAGAATGACTGATACCCCTGCGAAGAAATACCGACGGGATTGAGAAGACTTTGAACTCAGGAGGCGTTGCCATTCTGCTCCCACATGAAGAGAAATCAGAAGTGGATCCGCGGCATCGAATCAATAATATGGACTTGTGGCCGACAGTATCCAAATGCCGAGGTCCAATGTCCCTGACGCTTCCCACGGCTATCTCGACCATCAGCGCGACTTTGACCGGAGATAGATAATACGACGGGATTACTGTTTTCCAATTCGGGGCACCGTCTACGGCATTTCCCTTCCCATTGCAATTTGCCTTACTGGGTGCAGAGATGACTGGGATACATGATACATTGCGTAGTGATAATGGATGGCTCTAAAATCAAGCTCGAAAAAGATCTTTGCGGCTAACCGTTTTAATTTGCGTCATTCCGGGAAAGGTTTTCGTGAGCGAGATCTGGGCGCATCCGACCAAAGGCCGTCGATGTGAAATACCTCGGAACTTGAATTCCCGACTATAACACGCGATTATATTTCAGTTTGACACCACGATTACGCCGGATGCCCAGCAACTTCTGCCTGAATATTCTACTAAATATAAGCCAAACGTCTTACTGGCTCTCTACCTTACAGCGAGGGTATTGGGTCAGGAACAGGTGATTTAAATCAATCACAAGATGGTCCGAACAATTGATTTAAGGTTGTCGCCACTTGTTCCGCCGCTGATATCGACGCTTTTCTGACTGGTCCTGAGCGATCCACCCATGTGAAGATGATTGAGAACGCCTTTACTAATCTTCCGATCTGGACTTTGAGGGCCATGTTCCTCAAGGTTTAACGGAACAAACATATGAGAATGTCGAATCTTGATTGATTGGCACTCATTGCAAGGGATCACTCGCAACAGACGTCTCATTGGTCCGAACAGACTTATCTTCCCCTACCGCTCGTCTGTTGCCATTTCCCGCTATGGTGTGGAGGAAATCGCATTTGAAAACTCTCTTAGTGTATGCGAGCTCCTTGTTCAATTTCTCTACTCTCTTTTTCCACCGTCCATGCATTGCATCGGACCGTTTCACAAACTCCCCGAATTGCCTGCGCATCCATCTTTTCTCCCTTCGCCACTGTTTTGCCCGTCGTTGGTAACGTCTAATTGTGCGCCCCAGCATGCGACGGTGCGAGCCCTCGACGCGCGTGATGATTTGAATCACCTCGTCAATAGGAGCCGTATGTTTGGAGCTAAGGATTCCGCGATCGACCAGCTTATAGATGCGTATGAATACGCTGGAGATGTCATTGGCGATCGATCTTATGGTAGCACTTTTAGAAGCTGGCGACAGTGACTCTATGTCCTGGAGACGCATTGCACATGGACCGGGCTTGTTCATGGACGATTTTTTTCTTGTCAAAGTATGGTATCAAGTGTAGCTGTAGTTGGTCGTAGCGATGTATTAGAGGAAGCTACTAGAGGGTCGCAGAATTTAAGCTAGGTGTATGAAAGATTATTCTTGCAGGTAATCTGCGTTGATTGACCAAACAATGAACTATTCAGTACATAAGACAAGAAGAGATAAAATGTTAATACTAAATCTAGAAGAAGTACCGCTTACTTGCTTCTTCCTTAAAGGTCCATGACATCGAATATCAAACTTGTTTTCCTTAAAAAAAAAAAAAGAAGTCACAATCTCACCATTACTACCATCAAACAAAAACTAAGTGGAGGATGAAGGGGTGGGTATCTGCAGATTCTCTCTTTTTAGAACAGCAACAATTGCATCCCCTACCCCCCTTATCCCATCTTTCCCTCCTAGATCGGGCTTACGAATCCCTGCGTCCAACACTGCTCGGACTGCGTCTTTACCTGTCGTGCTTCGGTCTCCATATTTAGCGAATACCGGAACATGAGCACCACGCAGAGAATCATCGCAATCGGGTTGGCGATATTTCGGTCGCGACTCTGTTTGTACTTAGTTGACTAGTAGGTATCCGCATACAAACTAAACGTGATACAGACATTTTTAAAAAAATAAACAATTAATTGAATAAATAAAATAACATCTAGACAAATAGACAAAGGAAAAGAAAGTATATCCCAGTATGGATGTATTCATCGCAGTAGCAATCAACATGCTTGTAGGGTCTCCACAATATGGAGAAAGATACAAGGAGATCAACCAAGACACAGCTCAGACACAAATCCATCGTATCTCGCAGATCGGTTCATATAGAATAACTTATCTTGATAGTTATGCAACATCATGAGCAGCATATAGACCAAAGAGGCAGCCAGGGCTAGCCCTACCCCTCGTGTTTGCACTGTTTGTTTCCCTCTACTGTAGTAACTGTAATTGATGGCTTTAAGTTCAAGATTTCTGGATGATCGCATCGCTTACCAAACCACCATCCCTCTCTGCAGTCACCATGGCCCGGGTCGAAGAGCTCCCCGATGACTTTGACGAGTCGATCAACCTCAATGAGCAGCCCCAAGAGACAGAAATCCCGCCCGACAAGGCATTCACCGACGGTCCTCTCCCCACCACCGAAGATGAACCCATCTTTCCAATCAACGAGGAAAGGCTTAAGGAGATGGAGGAAAAGGACCCCTTAGCACCGAAAATGTCGCAGAACATGGCATCGGTACGGTCGCATACCATGGATGAACTGGCGGATATGTTGAATAAAACCCCACTGTTCATGACGGATATCAATAAAGCGGGTGATGAGAGTGAGATCTTCTTTTCTTCTCCCCTTTCGGGATAAGGGTCTTTAGTGGGCTAATGCGACAGTTTAGATGGGGAGAATATCATGTTGGATGCCATCCAGGCGCTGCAGAACGAAGGAACGCGCGGCGATGTGGCGCAGAATTTTAGAGAGCAAGGCAATGAGGCGGCCAAGGAAAAACGATGGATCGATGCCAAAGAGTTCTATACCAAGGCTATAGCTGTCTTACTGGCCAAGGAAGACAAATGGGATAAGCCGGAAGATGCTCAGGAGGAGGAGAAACTGAAGCGCCAAGTGGAAGAGGCTTCCTACTCCAACCGCGCCTTGTGCAATTTGGAGCTGGGTAGGTAATTTGTCCTCCTATTTTTGACGTGACTGGTGCTTATTTGTTAGGTAACTATCGGTCGACAACACTGGACTGTGCCTCCGTACTGAAACTCAACCCCCGAAATGTCAAGGCATTCTATCGTTCTTCGATGGCACTATTCGCCCTTGACAAGATCCCGGAAGCGGAGGATGTCGTGAGTCGCGGCTTTGCTCTCGATCCCAGCAACAAATCACTCCAAGGAGTAGCGGTGAAAGTGGCAGATCGCAAAGCGGCTCTAGAGCGTATTGCCGCCAAGAAGAAGGCCGAGTCGGAGAGAGCGCGCAAGGAAAAAACGATGCTGAGTACGGCTTTGCGGGCTAGACAGATCAGAACTCGCAAGACCGAGCAGCCTCCAGAGATGGAGGACGTAGGGATTCGTCTGACGCCAGATCCTCTCTCCCCAGAAAGCACCCTTGAATTCCCAACGGTGTTTCTGTACCACATGGATGCGCAGTCTGACTTCATTAAGTCCTTTTCGGAAATGAATGCCATCGAGGACCATCTTGATTACATTTTCCCCTTGCCATGGGACACGAAGAAGGAGTATACAGCAAGCGGCGTGGAATGTTTCATGGACACGGTGACTGGCGGGCTGATCAAGGCGGGGAAAAAGCTACCGCTCCTACAGATTCTCAGCGGAGGCAAGGTGGAGGTCGTTGATGAATTGGTCCGGATCTACGTCGTACCGATTTCTAAGACTGGGAAATTCATTGCAGAAATGAAAGCAAGGAAGGAGGGATGAACCTCTTTGCTTGCAGAGCTCTACCCTCCGGGCCGGGATGGTGCTGATGAGATACCATAACTGACCTAGGGTAAACAATGAATGCCGCCATGCTGCTGCTTGAGGGAGTGGTCTACGGACTATAAACACCATTCAGCAATCGGTTCGCCGCAGGCGCTGCCACGAGCCAACAGGTTGAATATATCTTGAACACTGTTGGCAGCTACACAAAGGTGGAGGACCTCAGCATCAGTAATGGCAGTTCTCAACTTCGGATGTCAAGTCTGTGTTGATCCTGGTTCGTGCAATTTAGTCAACGGACTGACTGTATATGCATGGTACTTGGCAAGTTCATGGGCCGACTCCCCATTGTATATAAACACATACGTACTTGATTTCTAGAGACCTCTTTATATTTCCCTTTCCGTTTTAGTGCTCACCCCTCGTCTGAGCGGCCTGAGCTGATCACTGAGCACGGACTGAGCAGAGGGGTGAGTAGCCTGAGCAAGGTAGCCTCAATAAAATGCACCACACTAGCTTTGCCAGTGAACCGGTTATCTTCCGTCGTAACCCTTTTCACTATTTTCCCCTTTACCTACTCAAACAAAACGATGGCATCATCAATGGAATGGGCAATTATAGTCATACCTTCTGCTCCACCTGCGAGGCAAAACTTCAGGTGGAGAGTAATAATCCGATGACTTCTCCCAGTACGAATGTCCATTGCAGATTTGTGGTGAAAACCCATCTAAGCCACGATACTGAACCTTCAAATATATAGAGCATGATAAGTTGATTTCTCTGTTTGCAAGGATAACTTGGTTAATCTGTATGCCTTTCCAAAGAAAACATTTCGCTTCTACTGTCATGTCTCTGTAATGGTCGCGCCCCTGCTTGAACCACCAAGTCTTAGCTACTATTAATTCCTACGAATCTGCGTTGGCCTGCATCGTCTCGGACAGGAGAGCGAGGCAGTGAACCAGAATCAGCCCTAATCATCCCATAGAGCAAATCAGAGTGAATTGACAATATGGTGGACTGCATGTACTAAACGAAGTTGCCAAGGGATGATGTGCAAGTTTGCTGGGTTCCTCTTGATGTGCGCGATGGCGACTTCACTGCCACCGGTGGTAAAGCACCGGTGTGTTGGTCGGATGCTTTACATATAACGACACTCCCCATCATTTCATGTCGCTAGCTATGGCCATCGCTAACTATGCTACCAAAGATGATGTCTTCCCATGGCAGGTGGTCGGCAAATCCGCTGGACTCAAACAGTCCATTGAAAAGGCAAAGTTGGCTGATCCCCCCACTGCGACGGACCTTCGCCTGTAATAAAAGGGTATGAGTAACTTTGCGCTTCGCTGTTTCAACACGCTAGCCCATGATCATGAAAGCGGAGTCCAGGTCGCCAGCACTCTCCTTCAATTGCCTTCCTACTGTACCAAGCACTACAACTTCGTGCGAGTTAGTCTTTGGTGGCTAAGACAACGTGCTCGTGCCATGGTTCAGTTGGAAGACTGTGATGGGACATCCTTAGCTCCCATAGTTGACGCAGAAGAAATGATGACCAAAATTCCCTGTTCCATTGACGATGCCATCTCCTTGCTGCGGAGGGTAAAGGGGAATGACGGTGAAAAGTGTTACACGAAAAACGGATAGTGGTGAACTCTCGTGTGGTGCATTTTATTAAGGCTGCCTTACTCAGACCACTCACCCCTCTGCTCAGGCCGGATTCCAGGGGCTAACCCAGGGATAATTTCGAGCGAGATGAATAATGCCGAACTCATCAACCATAGATGTGGGGACTAATTCGTGGGGCATACCGAACCGACACGAATTCTTTCCAGACCCTCTTTGCTGGTATTTGAAGCAGGTCGAGAGATGATGTTTCGAATAAAACTGTTTCTTTCGAGCAACCGCGTTACTGTCATGACCTCCTCGTGCAAGGAAGGCTTCGTCAGATTCTGAGACTTGGGCTGAAGCCGGCATGGCGGGAAGGGCGACCTCGGAGTCATTTGGTATTGTGGGTCAATGCTCTGGACGATAATGTTTTCAAGGTAATAGATCATACGCGCTGTATATTCAGTATGCGATCCCGCAGCGAAGAGAACGCTAAGTTTCCCCGTAGCTATACCAGTGCATGGAGGTGCAGCATGCCTCGGCCATTTGTTTTAACTACTCCAAAGTAATTGGAGACGTCTCCCAAGATCCCTATATTTTCGCAGCCACAACCCAGGAGCCCGTGCAGCACTGCTTTACAGACATAATAAAAGAACTTTGCCGCTATAACAGGGTTAGAGGTAGCCACACCCTCCGAATAGCAGCATCAGCGGCTGTCAGATATTACCTGTGTATTCTATCCCTGCCAGCATTATTACCAAGGGGTTTCGCAAGTCAGATAGCTTGATGGTGATCCAAAACGCAGGCATCCCAAACTGGACGATAATTCCTCGAATTTCGGAACGCATCATTAACCTTTAGGGGGCCGAACTTGGAACGCGCATTCCAATAGTCATAATGTTTCGTTAAGGGCGTTGAATAACGGGATTATCAAATTTCTGACCGGCTGCCACAGCTTTCACGGCATTTTGCAGCTGGTCCAGAGTTAAGGAAGCGATATCGTCCGCCGTTGACCTCCAATTTAGACGCTTTATAAGGTAATTGTTCCCCAACGAAGATTTTCGTAACTGGATCACATCGCATAGAAGATACATGAACGTTTTGTGTATTGCGAATCTACTTTAATGAGCAGATCCCAAAAAGGTCTTTGCTTAGGGGCTCTTACTTTCTCCTGTGGTGGAGGTCATCATTCCAGCTGAGACCGAAGTCTATTTTGCCCATGCGAAGAGGAATAGGGGCTTGCTAGCACAAGTGGTGAAGTGGCTCGTCGACAATTGCACAAAGCAATGCGAAACAATCTTTCTCAACCGTTCTCTCTCTTTTTTTTTTGGAGCATCCTTCATCACGAAGGCTCCAAGGGTTTGATATGCTTGGGCGGCTGATAAAACATCTAAGACCGACGGTTAACACCACGGTGGGTAAATCCTTCTCTCAATTTTGAGGGATTCGCGACTAGAAACCTTCGTCTAAAGCTGTGGAAGGCATCTGAGAGAGTAGCACTGGATTCATGCCTACTACTATTTAAGTGGTTGACACAGATTAATGGCTAGCTAGACAATAAAACGTTTAGTATCTCGAGTGAATGACAATGGACACGTCGATACCTTGTTTAAAGGCTCAACAAGCAGCTCTTCGCGAGTTGTGAATGATTTCTATTCTGCATCTGATCCGTAACGCGAATTTTAAAACTTGCCCCCTTAACATGGCATCCTAGTGAAGGCTAGCGATCTCTTATTTGATCCCGATTTCAGCATGGCCAAGTCGGGATGCTTGAAACAAGGCGTTGGTCTTAGGTGTAACTGGATACTGGCTTTCCCCATGACAGTCTCTTCAGGTTAGATTTTTGGCGGACGATCGAAGAACGAACATGTCATCCCCAGTAAGATTCCAGCATACACAGACCAAGCTGTCAATGAACGAAACTTGCGGTTGGCCATCTCTCCCAGAGCCTAAGCTTGTCCAATCGATTCATTCACAAATATAAACCCGTCAAGTATATTCTGCATAATACAGGACCCGAATGACTAACGGCCGCTTGGGCATTTCATACCCAATCTCTTTATGCTGACACCGAGAGGACTCTCATTAGCATTGCATGAATATCTTTGCCTGTGAGTGCCGAAAAAGGAGTGCTTCGTTGATGCAGAGGGCTCCCATTACTGCTGCTAAAAATGCGGGCAGGGTGTGTTGTCCTCGGCATGATACATCTCAGTGCATTGTTTGCTCGTCGAAATGCTACGATCAGCCAGTGGTAGGCAAATTAAAAGTCAAAGGGATTGACTGATCAACAGTGGATATACCAACCCCTATCGGTCTGGCTTGCAAGTATTTTGATTGAGATGATGGTACCAAACTATCTGAAGGAACAACAAGAGTGCCGGATATCGGCACCGGCGCTGTCAGTTGACATGGTTAGGCAGACGGATTTCGCCCGTTATCCGAGATAGTGTTAAGCTGCTTCGGAGAATCCTGTGCATGTCCATAGGCCGACATACATCAGCATTAACACATAGAAGCGTAGTAGCATATCCCTAACCTTCGGTGGAGTAAATTAGAGCGAGAGCCCGAATGAAAGGACATTTAGTTCCTTCTCGCGCTGCTTGACCTTGCGCGGAAGACGAAGCTGTAAAGTCTCTTTCATGCACCCAATAGCTGTTTGTCCAAGCCCAAGAGCAGAAGCAACCACCAGCTCATCATCCAAGTTTTAAAAATTGTCGGTAATTACCCCGCCTCCCGTCATCCTTAGTCCATACTGGCTGGCAAGGTCAGTCCCGTAAGCTAAATGCATCTCGAATTCGTTTTACTTTATGTGGTTTTTAACACTTCGCTCGAGACTATACCATACTTCTCAGAATATTGTCGAAAGTCGATTGTTTGGACAGTTAACAAGAGTCTTGAGATAGCCTCTTGAACTGTGAGAGACTTGTAGACATGCTTCCTATCTGTCCGGGTCACCATTGTTTTTTAAGACTCACATGAGGAGGGAGAACGAGGAAATAAGATCAGAAATATACCGGTATTATAGTTATTTCTGCGAGATTTCTACACGTTAGGCAGCAAAAACTAACGCAGGGTTGGCTGACCTGTTCGGGAAGAGGGGTTTACTTTTGAGGCAGTGCTGCCTAGGTTGTTGTATAGCCAATAATAACAATGGTCCCTGTGCCTGAGGATACCGAAATCGGTGGAAATCGACTGGAAATACAATGTAAGTCCAACCTAAAATACGAGGATGCTGGTCCTCATAATCTATTTATAAATGAGTTCAGATGCATCTCATCATTATCACTCCCGTTCTCCCCAAAGAGACTTCTGGGCCAATAACGAGCAGCTAATGAGACAGTTTGAGAGTTGTTATGCATCTGTCTTCATGTAATCACCAGCGGTATTCTGCAAGTATTTTGTGGGATCTCCGTAAACACTTACCAAAGATCCCTTTCATCCTCTAAACCCGAGACAGATGTCCGTTTCGACTGCTTGTTGACGGCCTTTGTGAGATACACAGCAGATCTCCGAAAGAAATTGCGGACAAAATCGCTAACACCTTTCACGAGTAAGACGGTGTATTGCAGCATCGATAGAACTGGGACAGAGAATCTGAAGTAATGGAATGAATAACTTGAAGCTACAGTTGCTTCTAGAAGGGATAGGATTGGTGCATTCGGATTCGGACTTATTGATACTTATGTTCTAGCCGCCAAGAATCTTGACTAGGTTAGATATTGGTCCCCAGCTAATCGAAACCATAGTGGAATTCCACTGGAACTAAGTGGACCCCTATGGCATTCAAACTAACAGTCCTTAGACATTGCTAACGGATAACTCTTGTAGATTTTGTCTAATACTCAATGAAATTACCGTACAAACTTTGTTTTCTTAATATATATCAGGTTTGAAAAGGCGTAAGCCAGAATAGAGCGCAGTCAACATAAGGGAACTCAATATAGAATGTTCAACATAGAGGGAGAATCAACGTAGAATGTTCAATATAGACAAGGAGTCAACATGGAAAGGTCGACGTAGAGTCAGATACAGTACCACCAGCTTGACCTATGTTAATTAAATACCGGAGAAAACCTTTTGATGGAACTCAACTCAAATTCATTTATAAGTTGTACCATTTCAGGAAAGGAAAGATGATTTCCACTGAAGGCTTTCCATACTTTCAACACATTATTTCCCGAAAAGTATCTCGCACAATGTGTCAGGGGTTGAACCCGTTGAACCTATAAGATATGCTATGCACAATGTTGAAGGAAGAAAGAAAGAGAAAAATGAGAGTCACGTGTTGGAGGTCGAGGTACAACGGCGCCAAAAAGGCCTGTAGGGCCCATAGGCGCAATAGGGACAGTAGGGACAGTAGGACAATTGGCCCGAGAGGTCAAACGCGCTCCAGCTCTTTACACAATATCATTAGACAGAGAAACCGCGAGCATGCTTCCTGCCCCTGACAATCCAGCTAGAGGATCTTTTTTGCCAGGATTGGGAGCCCCTATAAGCTTGACCATTCTGTTTCTCACCCAAAGATTGGCCCCCCTGAGGCGCTGCAGCGGGGGCTGTCCAGGCTGGGGTGGAAGACACCGCGGTGGAAGACGGTCTAGTAGGGACAATCGCGGTACTCGTAGGTGTTGCACCCCTGCCATTGTAAAGGGCTGGGCCTGGAATCACATAAGTGCGAAGGTTGTTGAAGATATCGACCAGGATTCCGGGATCGGTTGGCTTGTAAAACTGGGTAGCAGGAGTGCCTTTGGGAGTAGCAGTGCCACCCCCTGTCACCTTCAAGTTAATGCATTGTGGGTAAGCTTGTGCACCATTGTCTCCCATTGCGTTATGCAATGCGATGATCTCATGACGAAGGACATAGTTGCCCGCTGTGATATCGGAGGGGATGTTGACCGTCCAGGTATTATTGGCAGCCATAAGCTCATCGCTGGCCCACCTTCCGGGGGACTTGCTGTTGTCGAGAAGACCAGCCTCTCCAATTTTGAAAAACTCAAGCTTCGTTTTGTTCACAGAAGCGCAGCTCCCATTGCAGTTTGCAAGGTAGCTAATAACCTACACTGTTGTTAACGTTCTGACTATATTTAAATACTTCTGTCTCGGTTGTTGCCCGATTCCTTTAATCACTTACCGGACCACGGTGATCTTCAAACCATCTACTCCAGTGCAGCGTCACCTTGCCACCAGCAGTAACCTCCCCAGCGAGAGCACCAGGCTTAGCGTCCTGGTGGCAGATAATATTCGGCTGGTTGTAATCAAAGGTTTGAACATAGGCGTCCTGAGTATCCGCAGTTGACCATGCAATGAGGTCAGGGACGTTTGTTTGACCGGGGTATTTATCGACCAGGAACCCACCATAGGACTTGCCATCAATGTCGATACGATTAATGTGTCCATGAGCTGAGGCCAGACCAGCTGTGCCTAGGATGATGCATGCAAGTTTAGAAAGTGACATTGTTAGTAAAGAGTGACAAGGGCGCACGAAGAGTAACTTCAGTCAATAAAGTAAAGGGAAAAGAATAGTAAGAAGAATAAGAGAGCGTGTTGTACAAGATGAGGAAGAGAAAAGAAGACTTTAATGGGAAAAGAGAAGGACTTTATATGTGCCCAAAGTTGACCAGGCTTGTACTCCAGATTCTAACATTGTTAATAAGACCATGCCTTAATACATTCAAACCATGCAGTAGCCATAGCACATTGGCAATAGTTTCAGGTTAAGACAAGATCGACACAAGCGGTTCACTTAATAAATGAATTCAATGGTCCAATGGGGGTGCTGGCATCCATTGTTCCATGTTTGGATCATGTCTCGAAGAAATGCCAATGAAGTCCCCAGTCCTCATAGGCGCTTACATGGTTCCTGTTTGTGCATTTCTCATCCTGAAGACGAGAGGAGTAATTCTTATAATCCCACCCAACTGAGCCACGAGTACATAATCAACACTCAATGTGAACTCTCATAAAAACTTTAATTGCTGGGATTAACATACTATCCTGGAAGTATCTGTGAAAGTTTGGTTGTCTAGGCGCTAGTCTAGAGGTAAACCACTTGACTATAAAAAGGTACGAGACGGCTGATCGAGAAATCAGTCACATCTAGCGCGCTATATAGTAGGTAATGAGGGCATCCTTCCTAGCCCGAGTAATACTCTAGTTTTAACCCATGCCAGTATCCACTATAAGTGTCTTGGTTTCTTGTTAATATGCATAATATATTAAGTCTTTGACACAATGACTTCATTTATCTTGACCCTGATGATCAGGAGGAAGAAGGATCTATGGTCTCGTATTAATTTACTGGCTGCAATCTCCTCTAAGCGATCTCACAGAGAGTTATAATTACGCAGTAAGAGCATCAGTAACTTGTGTACTGTTGAAAAATTCATTATAAAGTTATGATCAAGGCTGCTGTAGCATGAGAAGAAGCATATATTAGCTATCATATAATAGACAGCCAAGGCAATCTCTAAATAAATGCGACCTACATAATTGTACTACTCATTTTCCTCAGTTTATATTTCACTGGCTGACTTTAACTATACTCCGTAGAGGATGATGGATCAGATATCGTGAAACAATCAGCAAAGGAACCAACCCATGGAAGTTTCAAATTGAAAGGCTTTTAAGGTAGCTCTAGACCTTCGCACAGCCCGCCAAGATGGCCTGTTTGGCCCCCAAACCGGACCCTTTTTTTTTTTGACAGCCAGCCAAGAAATAAATTACAGTAATGTATACAGTGCTTTCTTAAGATTATATATAGATACTTAGATAGTACAAAACTATTACTGTAATTTATTTCTTGGCGGGCTGTCTTGGTGGGCTGCGGGTGAGTACGTCCCCGCATGCCACGAGGTCTAAAGGTACGTAACTGCTTTTTTAGCTTCAGAACTTAAATCGTTCGAAGGTTCCGAAGAACCTTATGCTGTAAAGAACCCTTATATCTCTACAATTAAAATGGTATTAGAGAACGATACTGCAATAATTGCGACATGTAATTCCCAACTAAAAATTTCACCATCCAACTACTTACCTTCCTAGTCAAGTAGTAATTATTATAATGATTGTAAGCCCAGCTGTGCGCTAAAGACCACTATGTGTCAGGTCTTAGACCCAAGAGGTATGGCTTAGGGCGCTAGATGCAACCGATCGGGAGATCAGTTGTCTTTGTACCTTTTTGGTCGAGCGGTCAACCTATACTAGCGTATAGGTAAAACTACCCCGTCACTATGTTTGACTCAAACTGCTGCATACGTACTTGATTTTCTAGAGACCCCTTTGTCTTTCCCTTTCCATTTTAGTGCTCTCCCCACAGACTTCAGGTATCCAGTTTGACACACTATGTATTTATTTCTTATTCAGAGACCACCAGCAAAAGTGCCTTGCGCTGATACGGTCGAGAAGTGGGCCAAAGGGGCGGTAGATCCGAGAGTTCTCACCTTTGAAGACCGTCAGAAACTGCTCTGCCGGCATCCCTATGCTGAATCTAATGCATTTGTGAGAAACTTACTGGCATGGATTTTAACACGCTGGTCGAGAAGGCAGCCCGCACAGATGAGCTGACATATGTGGAAGGTTGGCTTGTTTCGCATGGTACAGCCTATTGGATGGAGACGGGAAATAAGGAAATGTTAGATGTAATCCGGTGGCCTGCTGATATTCGCGACAAATATCTACTCGCTTTGGATGTCATCCAGACGGAAACCGACCGAAAGGCGAGGAAGAACGGTAATATCGCTGTTGAGAGATATCAGCAATTCCTGGAGGAACGTAGGAACCAGATATCCGTGGACGACCGCAAGAATACCCGATGGGTCAGTTGGTTCCCGTGGATGCATGAATTAGAGAAGCGGCCAGAGCAATTTTAGGGCTTTGTCTGCTTTCGCACCTCATTTCAGGATGATGCGGCCTGGAGACATTTCACCGCCGCGGTCGATCTTAGTGTTAGTATGCTGCGGAGTGAGGCTTTGGGGCACCTAATTATCTGCAACAGCGCTGGAAGATTCAGTGGGTGAAGGATCCGACACTGGATAATGCTATGCTTAATGACCTCTGTCAGTACTTCCAACAATTGCGGGACAAGAATAAGATTGAGCCGGGGCTGAGATATGATACCTTCCTATATGCCAACCAGGCTGCTATTCAATCATCTTTGGACCATTTTCCGTTACCAGAGCGTGGCTTTGTTATGACCGCTGATCCTTCTCACAGCCTAAGTAAACTGCCATTTACCCGCACGGGTTCGAGTGCGAAGTCGTTGTCGCTCTAACGGCCGTCTTTACTTGTTTCTACACTCAACTGGTTCCACGGGGGTATTCTAAAGATGATACCACCATTACACGGGAGGTACGACAGAGCTGGGACGTGATTTATCTTAAGTCGACAAAAGTTACCCTCCTATTTCCTCTCTCAACCGGACGTAGAACTTTCAATGACATTGATAATGGTTGGTCAATGATGATACATGGTCGCTGGCTAGAGCTCGGCACAGATATCTACAGATCAAATTCTGCCATCCTATATACAGTGATACCCAGGATAAGACATAGGGGTGGTGCTACTGACCAATGTACCAGTCGAACGCCGATAATACTTTCCCGTGGAGAGAAGACGTGGGAAGAAATGGTCGCTGCACATGTTGACTCATATAAAAGGAGTATACCTGAGTTCAAAGTGTCACCACAATCACGCGGCGTCTTGGCTAGAAGGTCTACAGCATTGTAGGGACGACTCGTCGGCTTAGTATTAGATAGCTAGGTAAGATTTTCGATCATATTTACACCCGAACAAATTTCTCCACATAAATATACCCTGCACAAACTGAACCATATGCCTCTTTGACTCCTGATTAATTATCAAGTTACTTTGAGAGGCGAAACTAATTAATATGTTCTACCCTGGCTGATATTAGCAAACGCTCCCAACATGCATTCGGCTCTGCTCGAAAAGAACACAAAAGAAAAAAAGAGAACAAAACGAGGTCAACACCTAATAGTTGAAATAATAGGGCTGGGTGCAATTTCCAACATCGGTTCCAGGGACCCCGACAATGGGAAGTGGCTGGTGCTGCTGGTTCTGAGGCTGGCTAAAATGTGGTTCGCTATAGTATCTCAACGGAAGCGATTGTGTGTCCAGGGAAACGGGGTGGGAATTCTCGTCCTGAAACATAGCAGCGTTGGGCATATCCAATGGGTATGGAGTCTCTCCTTCATGGGTCCGCTTTTGACTGTTTAAGGGCGGCAACGAGGACGAAACACAGTTATTCCACATTGTAGGCAAACTGGTATTCAGTGTGCTAGTATCTTTACTGTTGTCAATAGTTTCGATTGTCGGCGCGCTTCCAGTGGTCGGGAAGACAGAAGTGTGAGACTCCATGTCAGGAACCGCTCTCCTGTAGACCGGGTTGATATCCGATTTAATCATAGTGTTGGTGGGAGACCCTACGTTCTGAGCATTGCCGACGTCTGGAAGGTGCACGAGAGACACGTAGACAACTGCTTGTCCGTCTATTGAAACGTGAGGATAGTTCTTCGATCGGCAGCAATATCGTGGGACTTACCGGTTCTACCGCTGAGGTACCTTTCTTCCTCCTCTCGGACGCGATAGATTTCATCCAACACTTGCAACCGCTCGCTGGGCATAATCTGACGCCGGATTGACTGATCGGCTTCCTTCAGCTTCTCGACGCATATCGCGTGACTATCTCGCAACTCACACAGAATGTGAACCAGGAGCCGGATTCTCTCTGTAAAGGGGTTAGGCAACGTCTAGACTCAGGCAAAATTGAGACACACCAGATTTGAGGAGATGGTCAGGCTCGCGATGGGTGACACCGGATGGCCACCATGTGGGTTTGGTCATCTCCGGATCAAACTGCTGAGAAATTCCAGAGATGATCTTCCGGCCATTGTAAGGGTAGTTTACCTGCTTGCGGGGCTCGACAAGCTTGATATATGCCTTGGCCAGTATTCGGCAATTGATCTGCTGCAGTCCTTCAAACCCCTTCTCGTAGTATCGTCGCAGCAGGTTGCGGTCCTGCACCGGCAGCATGGTTTTCTGGTGGCAATTGATACTCATTTGGACGACGCACTCGTGAGAGACACACTTTTTCTTGGATTGATGGTTATCCGGGAGCCTGCCACGTCGTTAGACCTCCATTTATCGATTTACACAACTACGAAAGCTCTAACCTCGAGGAACAACGAGTCAGATCGTGATCTAACGACTGTGGTGACAGTGGGCTTCCTCCCCTTGTGTCTTGTGGCTTTGGCACCTGGGAGTCTGCTTTCACCTATTAACCCGAATTATGATATCCAGGGGGGCACAGAGAATTACCTGGAAGCGTTGAGGCGTCACATCTGCTCGACGATGCCACGGCTCTCAAGAAACAGTCGGTTACGTTTGGAGATAAGATTTCTTCGCAATTATTCGCAATAGAAGGTGAAGCTTGGAAGCGCAGTTTTCCGTTCTCGTCTAGGTAGATGAGAGCAAAGTGCATATATCTCGATCCGTCTAGCGACGCATCCATAGAAATAGACGCCTGTGTCTGGAAGTTTGTCAGTATTTGCGCTGTTCTCCACGCCCATACCTGTGTTGGAGTACCATGGGGTGTGGCTGCAGTGACCTATATTCCAAGAGCTTGGAGTGACTAACGATCCCGTCAATTAAATTCTCTTGTTGCCAATCAGATATGGAGAGGATGAACCTACACTCAACAAAGTTCTTCAGAGAGGCACGGGGCCCAGCATTCTAAGATGCAGCAGTAAGTCACCAATGTGCGGCTCCACAAAAAATAAGCTTATAGGACCTTCCTGAGGCGTCTCCTTTTTCGAGACGTCCAACAGCGCGTTTTATATGCGTCCGGGCGGCAAGCGAGCAACCCTAGGTGGGGAAACATAGGGGACGGAAAAGAAAGAAAGGAGAATTCAGCTTCTCTGGCAATGATTCTACAACGTATTGAAACTGATCAGCCCAGATTTGTGTCACTAATGTGCATGGCCATATGTGGCACAACATTTGACAGGATCTCTTCCGCTCGGATGTATTGGGCGTACAAACTACTGCCTTGCTGCATTATTATCGCCTCCAATGATCAGCTGCCTAGGCAAACGAAACCCAAGATCTGATCGTATTTGGATCACACTTTCAGGGCACATACATGGGGAGCAGAACTTACTTTCTTTTACGTTTAGCCGTCAGTGCCCACTGTTTTCGTTGGCGTCGCCTAAACTCTAGCCATTCTCAAGCGAAGTCACAGGCCATTATGCTACTCCGTACAGTTCCAAAAGCTCTACAGTTTAGGGCAACTGAAGACAGGGAGACTTGTTTTGATGTAGTTTTCCTGTTTTAAGGTTTTAAGGGAAAGTTAGCGTATAATCATGAGCAGCTTGGATGTCTAGATTGGATATTGTTGGTGAGTACCCCGTACTCCATGCTGTGGGGTACGTATGTCCGGCTATGTCACTTCTCCAATATGCTTGCTTTTTCCCCTTTTCGATACTTCTAATTATTTTTCTGTTCGCCACCTGAGACTCCTTGCCTGATACATCGGGCATCAGGCATTGATGGATGTACTGTGCCTCCATACTGAATACTGCATTTCATAGAACCAGATCAATATAAGGCCATCCATGAAAAGAGACCTGACACCATGTCTTACAAAGAGACAATACCATACGTGTCTCACTTTACATCCACAGAGACAATGCAGATTCTGACTTCAATTGACGTAGGTGGTTTGTCTCTTGCCCAATCCGACTACGCACTAGGAGGATCAAGTATTGCGGAGAGAACAGGATGATGCAAGTGAGACCTGGTGCCGGCGGAAAACGGTTGCGAGTAAATAGATGGCTTGGAGCTAGTCATGACCCCTGTTATTCTATTGATGCTGCACGGCTAACTCAACCATTGCCGCTGTTATCCACATGGCGAGACCTCAAAAGTTAATCACTGACTCGTAAAGTCTGGACTCGTCTAGCTTGACAGTCTCCCGTGCCAACCCGACTATACGAATATATTTACGGGAGTGGACGATACCTAATGGTGTGTGTGGAGTACGTAGACACTGGCCACACCGAGACATGCGCCTTTTTTCCTGGCCTTTTCTTTTCCTTGGACCTTGCAACGTACCTAGCACCGGTCTTCGAGCCATTCAGTTCGGCTCGGTTCCGGGAATGCTAGTTACTCTACGGAGGGATTACGAAATTTTATTGACCATCCAATCTGGACGTTTGGCACTCGATACTCCACTGTCTCACTTCCTGAGGTGATAAATCACCTCTTGATAGTTAATTCATGTCTTCCGCCTGTTCCATGTGGAAATTTGGTGGTGCAGTATTGAACAGGGTTGTTGCTGATCGCCCAGCGAATGACCACTGTTACATGCAGATGGTCATGCTCACCTCCGGATTTCAAAGGCTCGTCTATACTTATTGGTTCTTCTCGATAATATTCGCTCCGCCCTTAGCGCGGGAAGAATCGTAAACTCTTTGTACCCATCCGATATGGTTTCTTTCCTTATTTTCCCCTCTTTTGTTTTTCAAAGTCATCCACGGAGACAAAGAAGGGGGGAGGGGGGAGATAGAGAAATGAAAATAAAAATAGAAAAAATAAGTTCAGCGGGGCAGCTGCAAACTCGATGTGTCAGCAATCATGTATGTACGTATGTACTCTGTACTCCGTAGGTAGCATGGCGCTTATTGCATATAGAATATGACCCGTCGCCGTGTCTCAGACGACCTCAGAATAAGGGTCCCCGGATACAGTTTCCGACTCATATGGGTCCCATCCCATTGGTACCGATGTGAAGCGGAGCATGTGGAAAATAGTAATGGAGATGACCGGACTCGATAGTCCATGACCACTACCAGATAAAGTATGGAAAACCCTGGAGGGAACCACTCTGCCTCACTTTAAAACTTCCGATGTGCGATGGCTGGCTAGACGCAGATCACTGGACAGGTAGAGCGCGCCCAGTTCTAGGTTTCTAGGTCTATTTGGAAGAACTGGCCAGATTCTTACCGTGTTTCTAGAAATAATGAAATGCCAACAGTACCTTACTGTCACTGAGTCAACAGGAAGATAGGAATAACTAGCAGTTAGGAGAAATGCCAGCACATACATGCTGTACATGATCACTTACCTGTCATGGAAGCCAGGATGAGGACCATTCCCCAGTACTTTTAACTCCGACTATTGCGAATAGTGCCTCTCGAGTCATGGATACATGATGGAGACAATATCTCGGGAGTATTGAGAGACGGAGGCCACTGACATGAGTGAGATCAACCGCACCTATGGCATACAGTATGGAGTACTATGCAACATGCTCCGTGCATATACGTATGCCTATAATGATTTGATTTTCAAGCAATTAAGGCCGAGACCAGCCCTTCTCTTCGCCTCCTTATTCATAGCAGGACGTCCGGACATGGACACCTATGCAACGTTTAATCAAGCCTTAAACCACTAGGACGACTATCGACTCCAGCCCAGGTCGGTCAACGAATAGGGTCCCCTTGCCATTTTCCCTGGGGCCGAGACTCACCTACCGACGGGAGATCTACGAAGTCAATCTATACCGTCCGGAGTCCCCGTAGATACATACATAGTCATCGTACTATGTAGTAGTCAGGGTTGGTCCTGGTGTGTCCCCCACCCACGACAAGGAAACCGAGTAACCAGGCTAAGCGATAGTCCATGTGATGTGTCTCCCGATCGACACCGAAACGGCGGCGGTGGAGAGGGTCTTGTCTCATCTTTCGTTCTAGGACTCTCGACCAGTTGTTTGATATTGGAGGATGCCTGAGGTGTGCATTGTCAGTGTTCTCTGTAGAATGTCACTGTTCCGTCAGTACGTCGAAAAATACCAGTCAATCGGGGGAACTCTATGGCCAAGTTATGTATAATTACATGTATTGTGCATATCATCCAGTACCGTACCTTCTTTTTCTTTCCAATTCTCCATTGAGATTTCCCATTCACCTTCACTCCTTTGGCCTGCGTGTTCTCTTTCCATCTCTTCAACTCCCACATTCTCTCTCTCATCATTCCAACTGACGACCTTCTCTCCCTGGCTCTCCACACTTGGCATCATTCCGATCATTCTAGTCCTACCTGCAGGAACGCTCTCCCTCCCCTGATTGATCGGGGACGACCTGGCACTCCACCGGCCAGAGTCCGCCTGAGTCCGCTGCATTAGTCTGTCCACCCCAAGGCTGATCGCGCTGGATCCGACCAGCAAATCTCTTTCTTTTCCTTCCTGTCCACACACAGTCGATCCATGTTCTTGCGACCTCCTTAATCTCAACTAATCTACGGACTACTGGGTACGACGTCCGCTAGTTAAGTCTAATTAATTTCTCTCCTAGACTATTACTATTATTTACCGCCCATCCGCCAGCGTCAGCGTTTGGGCCTGCCTCCTCGGTCCTATCTGCCAATCATCATTACGGTCTCCATCGTTCCTTTTGCCATTTACTATTTATTTTTATTTCCTTCTTTTTTTTTAAAAAAAAAGAAAGAAAAAAAGATAAGAATTTTGTTATATATATTTTTTACCTAATTACTTCCAGAACACTTCGCTCTGGGGTATTCTATTCCCGCGAGTCATTACAGACTCCGGATTTTGAAACACTCGGATCGATCGTTGTCCGTGCGGTTTTGATGGCAGAACTTTGACGAAAACTAAGAGACAATAATAATATAATAGCAACGGATTAGAAATTACCGTTGATATTATATTATTGAAGCAGGTTTATATAATTCATACTATTTAAGAAAAGGAGAAAAAGAAAAAAACAAAAAAAAAAGTGATCTAAATCAGCGATCAACGTCCACCATGGACCCCAATGCCCCCGGCTACCCTGTGCAGCAGCACCCCTATCCTGTCACGCCCCAGAATCCACAGGGTCAGCAATTTCCTTTCTATCCGAACGCTGGTTCCTCTTTTCCCCAGCAGAAGAATCCCTCCCATCATCCACACCAACAACAGTCGCTCGGTCCCGTGCCTATACAGCCCGGTCCAGGTGGAGCTATGATGCCGCCAGGCTTTCCGCAACATTCGTCCGGTACGTTGGATCGTCTTCTTTTTTTCTTTTTTCTTATTTCTCTTTCTTTCATGCATTCTTTCTCTCTTTCTTCTCTTTTTCTCTTTTTAGAAATTATTATTTGATTTTCTTTCGTTTCTGTTTGGATTGCGTCGCGAGATCAAATTCCACGGAAGGGCACGGCATCTGGAGGCTTCATCCTTAACCCAATTAGGCCAGGCTCGCATAATTCTGGTCTAATGGTTTTTGGATAGAGGCTCTCCATAGTTCTTCACCATCAGACGGCACTTCTCTCCCTGATTTTTGCTTTGTTCCCCCTTGAGCAACAACGTCGGTGAGGAAGCCGCTAACGGAATGCGTGATCTTCCGCCGAGCAGGACCCCACGCCAACTTCTCTGCGCCATTCACCCAGCCACCTGTCCCGACTACGATGGGCCAATTTTTACCACAGCAGACAACCTCGGCGTCAAATCTTCCCACCACTACAGCTCAATCCTTCTCTCAGAACATCGCCTCTATGTCGATGAACGACATGGCCTCTACACAGCAACACCGACCCATGCCCCAGCCAAATCCATCCCAAGCGCCCTCCCAAGCGGCCGCTCAGCCCCCGTCGCCCGCCGCGTCTGCGCGGGAGAGAGCTCGCGTCTCTATTCTTCTCGACATCAACTCGATGTTATTGCAGGAAGTGGTGAACCTGCAATCTGCAGGGAAGGCGGGAGGTCCACCCGCTCAGCAGGGTTCACAGGACAACCACCACGCGTCGGATCAGATCGCCGACGCTACCAAGGGCCCAGTCCAGAAGCCTAGCTCGGAATACTTCGAGTGTATGCGACGGCTACAAGCCAACCTGGCTTACCTAGCGACCGTTGCCGACCGGGCCAAGAAATCTGGCGGAGTGCCTCCGCCTAACCCAGGCATCATGACACCGCCTCCGCACATGCCCGCCATGAACGAAATCTATAACAAGCTCAGTGAGCTTTTCCCCCGGACGGCGCAGGGCACCCCTCACCAAAGTCCTCAGCCCACACACGGCAACGGCAAACCGAGTCCCTCATCGACTGCTGAGCCCGTTGTCTGATACGCGTGAGGGCTCCGTCGACTGAGAACTTGCGTTTCACCCCGACGGTAGCTTGAAGGAACTTTCTCAACACGAACCGAATGAATAGGGCCGCTTGACGGTATCTATATGGCGTCCTGCCGAAATTTTTTCCGGCCTCGGATGCGAGTACCAGCCGTTAATGGGAGGAGAATCGTAGGTCGCTGACCCCCCACGCTATTCTCCGACATCCTTCATTCTTGCGAAACCCCTTTCTGCATTGTGTGCACAACCGGATGCCATACGCGCAGACGTGATCAGAATATATGCGTGATACCAATAATCCCTCGGGTAATCGCTTCCAGAAAGGGAGTCTATCGACGGAAAGGGCGTTATCTGTCTAGTCTTAGGCGTTTACTCGGCCCTGTCCAGTTGTGGGAGGAAGAAAACTAGCGATTCGAGTTACAGTCGGAGAGGAAGAACTGTACCTAATGGGATGGAAGAATGTTTTGTGGATTTATTGTGTATAATACGTCTGATAGAAGCGGGACTATATAGCATCCATGGATGACACCATATAGGGTGTGATCGATGGTCGACACTTGCACGTAACCTTGCACCACCTACGGAGTAACGTATCCAATCCTTCTCCCTCCATGTAGCAGCACTCTATTGTCAGTTGATGCTATCAGAAGACTATCTATGGTCAAAGGATGTACGACGAGGATGAGAGGGAGGGTGATGGTCCAATCAGCAGCCACAACGCCGCTTTCCGCTCTCGTTGTTTCGCCTGACCTTTTTTTTTTTTTTTTTTTTTTTTCTGTTGTCCTCCCTTCATCTCTGTCGTCACTCCCTCGTCCTTCGTCCGTTTTGTCGGGGGATCTTGTGAATTGGATGTCTTGTGTCTGGATCCCTGTGTGCAGAAGGAGCTTGTCTGTCGCTGCTGCTACTAATCATCCTACTAGTCCATCTGCTCTTGCCGTTGCCGCTACCTCATCTACTCCTGCTGCGGCGCCTACGCCGACCCCTTCTTCTTCGTCTTCTCATCTCCCTTTCCCTGCGGAGTCGAGTCTTGCCCGCTATTCACTGGTTCCGTGGTCGCCCATCCCTAGTGTCCGTCCTACGTTGACCACCTTCCCGGATCCCCGTCGTCCGCTGGTCGATTTTCACGCAAACTCGTGGTCAGGCGTCTTCTTATCGGCCGCTGGCAGCGTCAACCATCGAAGCCCCATCCGATCGCTTTCTTCCCTCGTGCGCTCCGCTCGCACTCCTCCAGCCGCCTACAATACAGCTTTGTCTCGGAAAATGGATATGAATGGAGAAACGGGCCCAAAACGTAAGCGCAGTGCCATCGCGGCACCCGCCGAGCGTCCATCGAAACACCTGAAGCCCGAAAGCTCGACATTAACCCCCGGAGACTCGACCCCCGCCAACGGCACCGTCTATGACATCGAGGACGAGGAGGATGCCAGTCGGGTACTGACCATTGGACCTGCTCAGGCGGATTCGCCAGAGTGGCAAGCTACCATTGAGGAGGTAGTGAAAAGTGTGGTCTCGATTCACTTCTGCCAAACATGTGCCTTTGACACGGAACTGTCGATGAGTAGTCAGGCTACGGGCTTCGTGGTCGATGCCGAGAAGGGTTATATCTTGACAAATCGCCATGTGGTCTGTCCCGGTCCTTTCTGGGGGTATTGTATCTTTGATAACCATGAGGAAGTAAGTGGGCAAGCAAGCAAGCAATCAATCAATTAATCCGAATTTTGATTGAATCCTCGGACAAAGGGACATGGCGCTGATTGATTATAGTGCGATGTTCGTCCCATATATCGGGATCCAGTACACGACTTTGGTATTCTCAAATTCGACCCCAAGGCGATTCGATATATGAAGTTAACGGAGCTGAAGCTCCAGCCGGCTGGGGCTCGTGTGGGTTGTGAGATCCGTGTGGTGGGTAACGACGCCGGCGAAAAATTGAGTATTTTGTCCGGCGTCATTAGTCGGCTTGACCGAAACGCGCCCGAATACGGGGATGGCTACAGCGACTTTAATACCAACTACATTCAGGCCGCTGCAGCCGCCAGTGGCGGCAGCTCGGGCAGTCCTGTTGTGAACATCGACGGTAACGCCATTGCTTTGCAGGCTGGTGGTCGTGCAGATGGGGCTGCAACTGACTACTTCCTACCGTTGGATCGCCCGCTGCGTGCGCTAGAATGCATCCGTCGCGGTGAGCCCGTCACGCGAGGCACCATTCAGACCCAGTGGATGCTCAAGCCTTTCGACGAGTGTCGTCGTCTGGGCTTGACTCCCGAATGGGAGGCCACTGTTCGCAAGACGGCCCCCGCGGAGACGAGCATGCTAGTGGCTGAGATCATTCTGCCCGAAGGTCCTGCCGATGGGAAGCTCGAGGAGGGCGATGTCCTCCTGCAGGTGAACGGGAAGCTGCTCACCCAGTTCATCCGGTTGGATGACATCCTGGACTCGAACGTTGGGCAGTCGGTGCGTTTGCTGGTGCAAAGAGGCGGTCAAAATGTAGAACTGGAGTGCCAGGTGGGCGACCTGCACGCTATTACGCCCGACCGCTTTGTCACGGTGGCCGGAGGCACCTTTCATAATCTGTCCTATCAGCAATCGCGGCTGTATGCTATTGCCACTCGTGGTGTCTACGTCTGTGAGGCCGCCGGTTCCTTCAAGCTGGAAAACACTCTATCGGGGTGGCTCATTGATTCGGTGGACAAGCGCCCGACTCGCGATCTGGATGAGTTTGTCGAGGTGATGAAAACCATTCCCGATCGCTCCCGCGTGGTCATCTCGTACCGCCATATCCGAGACCTACACACGAAGGGGACCAGCATTGTGTACGTCGACCGACACTGGCATCCAAAGATGCGGCTGGCGGTCCGCAATGACGAGACCGGGCTTTGGGATTTCTCCGATCTGGCCGATCCCATCCCCGCTATCCCTGCAGTACCACGGAAAGCCGACTTCATCCAGCTCGACAGCGTGACCCAACCCGCCGCCGCAGAGATCGTGCGCAGCTTTGTGCGGGTGTCATGCACGATGCCCTTGAAGCTGGACGGCTACCCGCAGGCCAAAAAGACAGGATTCGGGCTGGTAATCGATGCCGGCAAGGGACTGGTGGTGGTGTCGCGAGCCATCGTTCCATACGATCTCTGTGACATCAACATCACTGTGGCTGACTCGATTATCGTCAATGCCAAGGTGGTCTTCCTGCACCCGCTGCAGAACTACACCATCCTCCAGTACGATCCCAACCTGGTGCAGGCGCCCGTTCAGAGCGCCCGGCTTAGCAAGGAATGCATCAAGCAGGGCCAGGACACCATCTTCGTGGGGTTCAACCAGAATTTCCGCATTGTGGTGGCCAAGACCGCTGTCACCGACATTACCACCGTCTCGATTCCGGCCAATGCCTCTGCGCCGCGCTATCGGGCTATTAACCTGGACGCCATCACGGTTGACACGGGTCTCAGTGGGCAGTGCTCCAACGGGGTTCTGATTGGTGAAGACGGGGTTGTCCAAGCCTTGTGGCTGAACTATCTCGGGGAGCGCACGCCGTCGTCGCACAAGGATGTGGAATATCATCTGGGATTTGCGACACCTTCGTTGCTGCCTGTGACGTCACAGATACAAGAGGGAGTGATGCCCAAGTTGCGCATTCTAAACATGGAAAGCTACGTGGTGCAAATGAGCCAGGCCCGCATCATGGGTGTCTCGGAGGAATGGATCCAGAAAGTGACACAGGCCAATCCGTCGCGGCATCAGCTCTTTATGGTCCGCAAGGTCGACTGTCCTCCGGCCGGCTTGACATATTCTTCGACCGAATCCTTCCAGGAGGGAGATGTGATCCTCACCTTGGATGGGCAGCTGATCACGCGGGTGTCCGAGCTGGACATTATGTACGACAAGGAATTTCTGGAGGCCCTGATTGTGCGGAACGGACAGGAGATGCGGATCCAGGTGCCAACTGTGCCCACTGAGGATCTGGAGACGGATCGAGCCGTGGTCTTCTGTGGTGCCGTTCTGCAGAAGCCGCATCACGCGGTCCGTCAGCAGATTTCCAAGTTGCACAGTGAGGTTTATGTGAGCGCGCGGGTATGTAATTAGCGTTGGTTCTTCCCATAACCGAGTATATTTTCTGACCATGAGCTAGAGCCGGGGTTCTCCCTCGTACCAATACGGCCTCTCCCCAACGAACTTTATCACCGCCGTGAATGGTGTCCCGACTCCGAATTTGGATCGCTTTGTAAAGGAGGTCCAGAAGATTCCAGACAATACGTACTTCCGGTTGCGCGCCGTGACATTTGACAACGTTCCGTGGGTAGTGACCATGAAGAAGAATGACCATTACGTGAGTTTCTATCTCTCATTTCTTTTTTTTTTTTTTTTTTTTTTGGCCTACTTACCGGGTGGTAGTTCCCCATGTCCCAGTACATCAAGGACCCGTCGCATCCAGCCGGCTGGCGAACCGTGTCTCACGACAAGGACAAATATAAAGACGGTATTGAACCGGATGTGGCGAATCTGAACCCCGACGCGATGGACGAGGAATTTGAAGAGGTGAGCGATGTAGAACCAGACAAGGAGTAACTGTATACTAGCCAGGTGACACTATGTATATACATACTTAAAAAATCACATCAACACAATGATAGGAGAGCTTAAGATAGTTGTCGGTGGCACATGGAAGTTCCTGCCAATAATTTTGTCCTACATCTACAGGAGTCATACATATATTATCACATCCTCTTAGTCTATCACCACACTCATGATCATGTGATGTGTCCCTCGCTAATCTTTGATCGAGTTAGTTCTGTTACCATGAATACCTACTCGCCCAGATAACTTTTGGGAAATTTCTTCCTTTGAACTACATAGCATAATAAAGAGAAATATCGCATCAAAGCATCATTGGTCTAGTGGTAGAATTCATCGTTGCCATCGATGAGGCCCGTGTTCGATTCACGGATGATGCATTCTTTTTATTTCTCTAAATATTCTTTTATATTCATTTTTTTTTTTTTTTTTGGTTTTCTTCTTTTGTAATTCTTTTATTTTAATAATAGATTGTCCTCCTCGCTTTTATAATACGGAATTAAATTTGATTCCTTATTCTGCTAGGAATAGCTACCGCTTTTGGATTATTCTGTTTGCCGGTCTCTATGTTACATATATGTGTCGGTTTTGATACACCAAAAGACTTATAATATAATCGTAAAGTCTCCTAGTGTACAGCCAATGTAAAACTGCAAGACGAATATTGTAAAGTCAACTCGATAACATTGATAGAACTTCTTAAGCTCTATATGTAAACCTAACTAAAGCACCAGGCCCGCAAGTAAACCGTAGGGGATACATGATTAAGTAAACACCACCATGCCATGAAAAAATCTAAAATAAAGCATCGGTAAAGTAGCATGGTTGAAATAACGAAACTAAGTTCCGAATGTCCATCCTCCATTCAATCGCAAACGCTGTCGTTCCGCGAGATCTCTTCGGATCTCTTCCTGTGTCAATGCATCCGTCCCAGCCCAGTTCGCGCTGCTAGTCCGCTCGCGGAATTTCTTGATCTTCTTGTCCGACTTGAAGGTCTCTTCAAGTGAGAAAGGCGCGATTGGTCCGAAAATGGAATCCGCTTCCATCCCCTCCTGCCGTCTCAGGATATCCTCGAGCTCCTTTTGCTGGGCCCACTTCGGCACGGGAAGCATCTCCGCGTCCGAATCCTCATCCTCGCTATCCGTAGCAATTTCTGGGAGATGTATGTTCTCGCCGTTGGGGTACTGGGGAGATGGCTTCGGTGGTGCCTTCTGACTAGGTCCCGGGGTCTTATGAGGGCCCGGCTGAGACGACGGATTGGAGGACTCCGCGAAGGGAATCTTCGCGGTTGTGTATTTTGCCATGTCCATTGGATGTGCGGGTCGCTGAGGCTGGGCAGTCTTAAAAATCGACGACCCGGACTGGTGTGATGTAGAAGGTCGAACGTGGCTGAAAATAGAAGGCTTTGTGGGCTCCTAGACCTTGAGGTTAGCAAAGCTCATACAGGTATACTGCCAGGTATAGCTCAAGAAGTCTTACTTTTCGAATACTTGACTCTTTTCGGATGTTGGATTGGCGAATCGGGGGAGCCATTGTGGGCCGCATAACAGAGTTGTGCTCGTCTTCAGTCCTTCGTCTTTTGGTCTCCCCAGACGGCTGAATAGTGTTAGTTTTTGACGCTGGAGGCCGATGGCTTGCTTCTTCATCCAGCCCTCTCTTAGGTGGCTTGGCCGGGTTGGGCTGAGGCTGGTTTATCGAGCGACCAAATGGTTGAATAGATCCAAGTCGTGACGCAGGCCGGGCGGAGGGTGGTGCTGTGGTCGGTACCTAGCGATCTTCATTAGCATGGTTTACGCATTAACGACAATCATCATCTCATTACCTCATTCGCAGGCTGTTGGCTTCCTTGCCTTTCCAGCCGGCGGGCATTCTCCAATCTCCGTTTTTCAATTGCCTGCATTTGGGCTGCCTTCTTGGGATCCTCTGAAGCAAGACGTTCCCGTCGCTCAGCTTCTGCCCGGCTTCGCATCTCTTGCCGACGCGCCTCTTCCTGTTGCTGGGCAGCGCGTCTGCGTTCCAATTCACGCCTCTGCTCTTCTTTACGTCGTGCTTCGCGTTCTTCTTGCTCCCTCTTTCGTTCACTCGCAAGCTGTGCTTTCCTTTGCGATTGGCTGGAAACAGAGCTCTTGAAACTGCTATTCGATGATGCCGTGTGCAATGATGTGTTGCTTGCCTTTTTCTTTAGCGAGGGTTGCTTTGATGTCGAAGCTGGCGCGGGGGCAGGAGCGTTAGGTTCCGCAGCGCTGGAGGCGACTGAAGAGGATGCTAATGGAATCTGCCGAGAGAGCGCACTTCCGACACGGATAGACACAGGCTGAGGCTTGGGCTTCTGCAAAGTGTCGCGGTTAGGTTTGAGTGGGCGACGATCGTTTTGTTTTAAAGATTGTTGTTGCGACGAGGCCTGGGAGGTGAGTTTGGAAGTTGCCTCGTGGCCTATCTCTGGCTCCTTTGATGACTGCTTTTGCACCTGTGGCATCTTCGAAGGACCGATGGACATCGACGTTGGAGCTGAACGCTCCTCGTGCTCAGCCCAAGATTTCTCCTTGGCGTCCTTCAGCTGAGCCGCCCGCTGTTTCTCCTGCTGTCTAGCCTGCTCTGCTTGTTCTTCTTCACGTCGGTGGTCCTCGAGTTCCTTCTGTCTACGTCGCTCTTCCCGCTCCGTGGAACTCCGGGTCTTACGGCCCTCCGGCCTGGGACTCGAAGACTGAGTCTGCTGTGGCTGCTTGTCACTGGTTGTGTCCGTTTGAACATGCCCACGGGGCTGAATACTTCGCTCGCTAGGTGAGGAAGCTTCCATCTTGGCGGCTGCTGAAACGCCTGCGGCATTCGTAAAGAGACCTTTGGCGGACCTAACAATAGATTGTAGCCTTGACTTAGACGCACTCAGAGGGCCATCCTCCTGGTAACTGGGCGAACCAACTGGCGTGGTGGACATGTGAGCATCGTTATATGAGACGGATTCGCCTTTACGATGGCTCAGGCGTTGCGGGGATGAGTAGGTTGGCGTAGATGATTTCCCGCGAGTTTCTTCCGAAATCTGTTTCGCGCTGGTCCTAAGTTTCTCCCCATCATTTGCGTTTTCCATATGGGCATGGAGAACAGTGTTCTTATCGGTGTTTCCTCTAGATTCAAAGCTTGAGGTCTTCTCTCTGGGATCCTTTGTCAGGGACTTATGCGCGATTGTCCGATAGGGCGAGTTCAAAGGCTTGATCCAGTCATCATCGACATCCATAGATTCCGATGCGGTAATTTCACGAGGCTTCTGGCTGGATTCCTCGGGTCTTGCGTCTGGCTTACTTGTAGGAAGTTCGGGGTAGGACACCTGTACAGAAGATAAACCCGGGGCGGAAGGGATAGACTTCGTGGGCCGTGACGGCTGGAGTTTGCCAAGCATGCTGATCTTTTCATGTAGCCTCTGAGTTGACGACTTACTGTGTAATTTGGTGGCCTGGGTGTCTATGCTTGAGTCTTCATGCGCTGTTGCCATGTTTTCGCCGACGTCCGCCGTTTCGTTTTGTGACGGATTCTCATCAACGGCTGCTTGGGTCGTTCTGTGTCCACCTGTCTGCCTACCAAGATAGCTAGAGCCTCCAATACTGTTTAGTTTAGAAGTATCAATGTGACTTGTCCGGGAAATTCTCGATCCGCCCAAACTTTTCTTCGTAAGTGGTTCACGTGCAGGAAGCGACGCAAAAGAAAGGCTGCTCTTGCGGATGGGGGGCCGCTCTGGGGTCGAGCCGTCCGAAGGGGAGCCAATTTCATCGAGCTTATCGAGAGCCATTTCATTCTTGCCATCGTGTTTTTCTTCAGGCTCTTCAGGCTGGACCGAAGGAATTTTTACTGGCGACGACTTTATGTCGGCTATCTTATCCTCTAGATTTGATTCCGGCTCTGAGTTCTGTATGAATTTCGGCTCCTGTTCTTCCTCCTGCCGCTTTTCCTGTTCTGGTTCTGGAGCTGGTTCCTGCTCTGCTCGATGGCTAGACGTAATAATATGCACTGGGCTAGGATTTGAGATTGGTTCTGGTCCTTTTCTCGTCGGTTGAGTCTCAGGAGAGTGCGCTTTTATGCTTTTCTTTGGTGTTGGATCAACATAAATAGGCTCAGCTGTCTTACTACGCTGGCGTACATCCTCCTGGGCGGAGTGGAAAGAGGCCCCTGTTGTGCGACGCTCAGGAGAAGAATGATGTTCCTGTACTTCTGGCTCCTGTACTTCTGCTGGGCTGGGCTCCCTCTCGAACGGCTGGGTCGATGGCTGAGACTCAGGTTGTACCTGAGTCAAGATCATGTCATCTTCACCATCCTCGTCCGGCATACCATGGTAGCCTGAATCCGTGTTGTATTTAGGGAATGAGTTAAGGGTTTTGCTTAGGTCAGGATACTCAGGATTCGAGGTACCATCCGTAGCGTTTTTGGCTTTCGTCGGGCTGGGGCCCGTGGAAGGAGGCGCGGTGGATTTGGTAGGCGAGCGGTGAAATGCTGGGCTGGCATTAAACTTATTCTCAAATCGGTTATGCGACGATGAGAAGACTTCGCTCAAAGGCTAGAGGATGGTTAATAAACGGCCACAGGCAACTTGAGAGGAAATAGGATACGTGCCAGTCGGTTCTCGTTTGCATCTCGTTTCCGCGCTGTTCGTGGTGTTTTGCCTCTTAATTTCCCAGGGGTCTTAAATGCTTCTGCGAAATTGCTGTGCAGCTGTCAGTATGGGCAGTGATGCACGGAATATGTAGGTCACCACAGACAATTGATTGTTGGAGAAGATCTCAGCCATATGTTCATTCAGCCAATCCATTTCATGGCGCACTGGATATTCCACCTCTTCCATCTCCTGATTCACCAGCTGCATCACATTCTCCTTCTCCGTCGAGATCCATGCTGCAGAGCCCACCGACTTCTGCGCCCTCGTGCCTGCAGCAGTCATGGCGATGTAAACAAACACTACTCAACAGGCGACAGGGCAGGAAGGGGGCAAAAGTGCCTCAAAGGGGGTCAAGGGCAAAGCAGGCCATGTACTAGAAGTCGACAAGGAATATGAGAGACATAGAATGGGCGGCGTGTAGACTGTGGGGGAGGCTGTGGGCTGAGATGGTCCGTATGTCTTGTCGGGAGTCGAAGCATCAAAACATCGGATACGCGTGGAGTCCGCCTGATCACGTGAACATATTCGTCACGGAATGCTGCCTCATTTTGCAGGCACCAATAATTTCTCTGGATGCACTTTCTTTCTTTTTGTTTTACTATGTTTCCTCAACCGTGGAATAAGACGGTTCCCGTAACTTTGCCCGATTAACCGTGGAAACCTACGAGCAGATCGGCCTTCTTAATGGAGAATGGGACCAAGTATAAGGTGATGTAACAATCAAAAGACAAATATATTATCAAACAACGATCCGGTCTAGACAGACAGGCAGGTAGATATTGTAGACTGCCATCTGGTACAGATAGTATGTCGTCCATATCTTCGCACGAATGATGTTACCTATGGTATATAGGGAGTATCTGTACTATATACGGAGTACCGATGTGCTGAATCAACAGCTATCCACCTATATAGCGGTAAGTATGGAGGCCGCATAGGTTTAGCTTTTTACTGGTCGATCAGTTGGAAGAACCCCTTGCATGCGATAGTTCTACGCAGCATATATGTGGGATGAAATGATGCATTCACTGGTGTCTATTGTTCTTGTTCTCAGTCCCATCTAAACCAGACCGACGTAGCCGTTATCACATGCCGACCGGTCTAGGAGCCAGAGTTCCCAACAAAAAGTTGCAGGAAGATGGGTGCTTAATGAGGGGGAAATCATTAGAAATCCTGGTAGTATTAGATCAGGGAGGGGTTCGTGCAGTTCGTAGTATGAAGTAGAAAAGAGACAGGGATTTGGCGATATATTTAATGGCGGAGTTGTGAGGCAGCCGGGACCCAAAAAAAGCACCCCATAGGACTCTCGCTTGTTAATTGCATCACCCTATCCTCTTCTTTCATTTCTCCTATCTTTTCCTCCCGATCTGCCATCCCTCACGTCACCAATCTTCGACACTTTCATCTATTTCTCCGTCCCTCTTCTTTCTTCCATTCATTCTGTCCTTTACAACTGTGCCTTTTATTTAGTTTCCTTTCCCCCAGGCTTCCTGCGGAACGCCGCCCCTTCTTCCCTGTATTTCTAAATTCTCTCACACACACGCGCACAAACGCACACGCACATACAATCTTCTGACATGGCCGACACTTCAAGCCCCGGTTTTGTGAGCTACCCCAATACGAGCGGGGGAAGTAAGGTATGTTGGGATAGCTGTTATGCTTGAAATATAACTTACGGAAGACGAACTGAAACTGACTGTGTATCGCCAGTTCTTCCTCTTCAAACTCTTCAAAGACCCTCGAAATGTTACACAAAGCTGATTTAGATTTTCGCTTTTAGGCATCAACAATGCCGTCGCGAAGGGTACCACCCCAGTCTTCCCGCTACCTACGAAATAATGATAGAGGAATTGACGGTTTGCTTCTGCAGGTCCCATAGCTAATAACATCAAGTCTGAGGCACCCGGACAAGAGCTTCGAGATTTGAAAACTTCGCGGTTGACGCCCCCGGTTACCACTGCGACTGGCCAGCCCCTGACCCGTACGTTGTCAAAATCTACGATCTCCCGAAATTAGTCGACTAATGACTTCTAGATTACCATTCCTTGATGTACAGCCTCTTGAGCGTGAGTATTAACCGACCCGCTACTGAGTCCTACCGCCCCGATTCTAACCCGTCCAGTGGGAGCAACCGCGGGCCACCGCTGCGTCATTTGCGACCGTTGTCAGCTTCATACTTGCCGCCCGTTATCTACCTCTCCTCCGCTGGCTCTTCAAATTCATCTATCTGTCCTTGGGATGTGAGTCTTGGAAATTCAAGCCGAAGCAATCGAGCATGTTACTGACCTTTTATTTTCTTTTTTCAAGTCATGGCTACTGCGGAAATTGGTGGTCGAGTTGTTATGTCGCAAGGTCTCGCCAAGTCGTTCCGCCCCCGCAAGTATTACACCGTTCCCAAGGAATATCTAGAAGCAGTGATGGAGGACCTTGAGCAGCTTCTCGATTTTGTCTTGTTAGAATTCCAGCGCATTCTGTTCGCGGAGAACATCGTCCATACGGTTGCTGTATGTTTCACTAAACGCCATATGACTAAGTTGAAGTAACGTCGAGGGGACTAATGGACATATATAGGCCTTCTTTGCTACTTTCACTGCTTACTGGCTGATCAAGTTCCTACCCTTCTGGGGATTGTCCCTTCTCGCTGTTACCATTGCCTATATTGGGCCATTGGTGTACATGAACAACCGTGAAGTTATTGATGCGCATATTGAACATGCCCAGGGGGTCATTAATGCCCAGGCACATCAATTGAAGGACCTCGCAGGGGAACGAACTGCCCATGCGACGGGTATTGTGAGGCAATATGTTGATGATTATAGCGCCAAGGCTCAGGAGTATATCGGCCAGCGTCGTTCTGCGTCACCCGAGATGACCAAGGTTCCTAGCACCGTCATCAAGAAGGAACCCGAACCCGAGCCCGCATTTACTCCTTCCGACTTCCCCGAGGCACCCAAGGATGAGCCAGTGGCGGAATCCTTTGAACTCCCCCCTCAGCCAGTGGAGAAAGAGCCTCTGTTGACAGCTTAATGTTGCTGCTATGCTGAGCTTCCTCGTCCTGGACTTGCCCTGTCAACTGTTCATGTCTTGGCGGGCAAGGATGATGTCGTGGAAAGTGTGGAAATGTAGGAATTGTAATAAAGAATGAGACAGAATGCTGAATGTAACCTTTTTTTTTTAAAAAAAAAAAAAAATTAAAAAAGGAGACAAAAAAAAGCAAGGTGTTGTGGCATCGGGATGGATAATTTGGGATGTACGATGACAAAAGCGGAAGCGTACAATATGTACAGAAGGGACCGAGAGGCGTACAATAAGCGCGTGAATCAGATCGTGAAGGAAAACCCCGGACATTAGGTGCTACTGGAGCAATGAACATACGTCTTTTTGCTGATATGTGGATATTTTCTGAATGATTTACTGGTCCTTTCCCATTTTATTTTTCGATGCATGTTCTGCCAATATTTTCGTAGCGTACACCGTATGTGCTTTTGCATCTCAACCCCTGCTATTATCTATGTTCCGTCTGATTGCAGCTTCTGCTCTGTATGTTCTGTATGTTCTTCATGCCGATACATGGGTTGCTTCGTTTAGATTGTCGAATAAACCAATGCGACTTCTAAGAGGGAAGCCCAAAAGGGTAAGCACTGTACTTACTATGGTTCTATCTTTATCTCTGAGTTACGGGGACGGTTGGTCCAGGAAAAATGTCCGCGTTGTGCGAGTCACAGTTGCATATCTGGTAGTATTTTTGTGTGCCAGCTCAGAAAGGGACTAGTGTACCGGACTATCTTCAAGGACTTGTGTGTTTTTTTCTGGATACTGGATAGGCATGCTTCCATGGCAGTGGGTATCGGCATTCCTCAGATATCGGCCAACCTATCCTTGTTCCGATCACTGCAGTCCACCTGCCCCCTGCAGGACATTCTTTGCACTGCGTTTAGGATTCGATCAAGTGCCTATTCCCGGATCCCCGGTAGAGCAGATCAGCGAGCATGGGCGTTCCGTCGGATCTGAGCACGGCATCAGCGGAATGACTTCGCTTACCCCAGATCGACGGATGTCACACAGGTGTCCCCAGTCTGTTTTATGATGCCGATGGAGACAGGGATCATCCCGCAAAAAGGAGGACCGGGAATTCTTCGCGCGATGGGTCTGCAAATAGAGGTAGCTCAACAATGACGGTTGTTTAATTAGCAGGGGCTTCTAGGGTTGATCCTTGTACTCCTGAAGAAGAGACTGGCGGATGTCTGCCCATGGATACTCGGATGAATGCCTGCAATTGAGCCGGTAGGTTTTCCATTCAATTTTATTGTTGATGATTGTAGTTGGAAATCCACGCATGTTATTGGCTGACTCGTGCCCGCATCTGCTCATGGACCTGACTAATGGTGTTTGTTTAGTTTGCATATGCTCTGACTGGCAACTGCCTTTGCTTTCTGAACTCTGGTTCATCCGTTGACCTCCATCGCATCATCTATCTCTTGCGTCCTATGAGTGCACTCGGTGATGGCCTAGATGATCATCTTTGCACAGGCTCAGTGAGATTCCTGTACTACTGCGAGCTGGTTATTACAATGCGTTGACGCAATATGCTGTCCTACAAAACCAGTAACCACTATCCCATGTTTATTTGGCCCTGGTACTGGAATTGGAACTCGCCCTCTTTTTTTTTTTTTTTTTTTTTTTTTTTTTTTTTTTTTTTAAAAGTCCCATTTACGTATATGAAATTTTAACTGAATCAACTGAAATTGAGGGGATGAATTTTGAAAAATTGTTTGCTAAAATATTTTTAGTCCAAAGCTTTCGTATGTCTCGGATGCTAGGCTTCTGTCGTTTTCTAGATCTTCCACTGTGGATGAGTCTGATCGACAAGGAAGCTTTCCTTGGTTTTCTTTTACATTATTCCTTCTAGGATAATAAGCCTAGCCTCCTGTTATGGCGCTCTGGTGATGAAGTCTTTTTTTTATTTCTCTTATTTGTTATTATTATTGTTCTCTTCTTCCTAGCTAAGGCAAGTTGCATAACCCAAAGAGTGATGGCTACTTTCGTTCTTTCTTTTGAAGAAGAGCACAATGACAAGGCAGGCCTATAGAATCCGAATGTGCTGAGAGTTCTTGATTGTGGGCTAGACAAATCGGCAAGACAAGACTTCCAGAACGCCACCGACGAGTGGGACCGCTGCAGAGAAGCATGCGTGGAAGATTCCCTGGCCTATTTTGCTATTTGGATCATCCTGAAAAACCCGTTACTTACATCTACCCTATTTGAATGTGAAGGTTGGTTTCATGACCTGTACAGGCCGCAGTCTTATCGATATTGAGCAACCTAGTCAATGAACGGGTGTCACGGTTAGGGAAGTGAGGCTTGAACTGAACTGGGATGAGTTCTTCATGGGTGCTGCGGCGTCGCCTGACGAAGAGAGGGGAAAGGGAATGACTCCATGCCCCTTGAAAACTTTGGATGTAACAACCAATATCAACCTTGGCATTCCTAGTCAATTGTCTGTTCAGTGGCAGTAGTTTTGGGCTTTGTCTAGAAGGAGTGGCTGATACCCAACGATCAGTTGAAAGCTTATGGAAAAGGCAATCTACATAAATTCTTTCTTGCGGTAAAGAATTCCCTTTATAACTGTGAATGGTCATCCAGTTGGAAAAGCAGCAGGGCAAAATGAAAAAAAAAAGTCTTGTCTATTAACCATTAGGAGCTAAGTCAGTGGGACTCTTTAGTTGGCAGCACCAGCTGGGTTGCTGTCATACAGGAAAAAGTGTCATGCAGCCTTCCGTGGTCTCAGACCTCCCTGATACCCGCCTCGTCGAGCGAACGCCGTTGGGCTCGTCTGATCATTGGTCATCCGCCTCTGAAGGCTCATTCTTCCGGTTGCTCCAACGGCGGCTTCTACTTGGTGTCGAGGCCACGGACATGGGTGGACTGATATCGATCCCGCTGGTAGACTTAACTTATCCCCCAAGTATCCAAGTCGGTACCGGAATAAGTCGAAACTGTCAACTACAAGAAACAGAGTGATCACTGCGATACAAGTGTCTGTGGATACCCTTTTAGGTTCCATGGTTTCCTTTCCCCTTTTAGGCTTACGCTCGTCAGACCGCCGTCTCCATCTGTTTGCATGGGTAGAGAATCTGGATCATCCCAAAAGCCATTGAGCTGGTTTCAATTACAGCCAACCATGCAAGACCTCCACATGGTGGTAGCAGTCCCTGAAACGTGATCTACCTTGTCTCTCCTGTGGTTCTGCGTCATCTCCTGTCTTGGGTAACTGCAGATGGACGAGTGGAACGGGTGAAGCCTCGAAAACCTGGAGGTGTGCGTTACTTTTTTATTTTGCGAGGGAAACAAGCTGCCGTCAGTCAAGTACTGTTATAGAACTAGCGCCAGTTGGGGGAGGGGAGAAGCCGATGCAAAATGGTTTAACCTGGGGGAAGGGAAATTTTTGCCATACTCCAAATGGGCCTGAGGTATGGCAAGATGGACTCGCCGACTCTGTATGGTCCAATCTGAAGTGTGCCTCGTGATGTGCCTCCTTTGTCCAAGTACCGGGAGAATGTTTCTCATGCCGAAGGCTTCAGTCCATCCAAGACACCCGCCCAACCTATCTGTCCAGAATAGGGTCCCATCCTAAGTCCATGGTTCACCGCTGCTCTGTATGGCACACCCTTCCCCATTCTTGCCTCGAAAGTAGATTGCACGCGGACGAAATTCTCACTGAATAGGACAAACAGAGGGCAACCATTGGGATGCTTTCATCATATGCCGTTAAGTATCCACTCTTTGGGGACATTTCCGAATAGATGAGCGTGGGAAAGGAGGTGAGTGTAGCTCATGATTTTCTGAGACCTTGTCTTTTTTTTTTTTTTTTGCTCTCCCGCTTTATTTATTTATTTATTTTTTATTTATACTAATCTTAATATCTCCTTTTATTCCGTTTTGGCTAGCCTGATGATGCTTAGGACGTTACGGTGAGCTAAGATACCCGTGCCCTGATATCCATTCCATTTCCCTTTTGTTACCATTATCTCTCATTTTTTGACATTTGCTAGACCTTCTAGAACCCGTCTCCCGGTGTCTTAGGATAAGAAAAGGGCAGATTTGTTTGGCTTCGTACATTTTCATCTTCTTCCCAGATAAACCCACACTATTCATCTCGATTTTTTCCACCGTTTTAGTATCGCTGGTGACCTTTCGTCAGTCCTTCGAGAGGGACTGGCTGATGCTATTCCTGTGACTGTCTATATAACGTCTACGCATCATCTTCCCATGGCGTCTATCGAATCGCTCTTGAACCCTGTGCAAGATCTGGAACGGCTTTGTCTTCCAAGTCCAGCGATGACGAGCTCAACGAGCACGATGGCATGTAGGGTGTCTCGTCCAAAGAGGGAAAAGATCGCGAAAGATGCTGCTGTTTTTAAAGAAGACACATTCAGAGGCGAGGTGCGATACCCACCCTGTGAGCAACGTGATGAAGAGTTGGCTAGAATTCATCGCGAATTCGAACTCTACCCTATGGGTAATATTGATCGTTTTCCGCGCCACATCCCGTACAACAGCGACAAGAAGACTTTTCAGGAGCGGACTGGACGCGAGAGCTTTGAAGGTAATTCCGATATACTACGTCAGGAATCATGAACCGTGCTGAACCTTCCCGTAGTTCTGCAGTATACATTCAAGATCCCTGGTGAGGACAAAGAATGGACAGTGATGTGGGATTACAACATCGGTCTTGTTCGAACAACGCACCTCTTCAGATGTCTGGATTACTCCAAGGTTAGACCATTCAACACCTGACGAATCTATTCAAGATTAACTCTATCCTTAAGCTAACACGAGCTAGACCACCCCAGCCAAAGTGCTGAACTCCAATCCTGGTCTTCGCGACATCTCCCACAGTATCACAGGCGGAGCTCTTGTAGCTCAAGGTTCGTACAATTCTCCTAGCCACAGTGCATAAAACAAGCAGTCGAAATAAAGCCAAACGCTAAGCAAATCCCTAGGCTACTGGATGCCATTTGAAGCCGCCAAAGCAGTCGCAGCGACGTTCTGCTGGCGAATCCGACACGTACTCACGCCACTCTTCGGCATCGACTTTCCAGACCTCTGCATCCGACCGGACGACCGCGGCCGGTACGGGCGTATGATCATCGACCGGGCGATTGTGCACAGAGCGACCGAAACCGCCAACTTCTATCGACTGCTGGAGCTCCGTTCGCCACAACCACAACCGCACTCACACCCACACCCTCAGCAACAAGCACTACTCACCTCGCGCCCAACAGGAGGATGTCGAACTACCTCGTCAACAACCCCAAAGCTATTTGGGAAACAACACCAACACCTCCCAAAATCCATCCCTCAGCACTACCAACACTTTCTTCAGCATCAATCTGACTACGCCGAGAGCCTGAGTGGATACGGATCTTCACCCGAGTACAGCGCCGGCACTAGCTCTACAGACACATACTGTGTGTCTCCGGTGAGTCCTTTCCGGAATACATTCACGCCGGTGAATACGCCGCGTAGCACGGAAATCATGGTACGAGGAGGATCGCGGAAGCCTTCATCTTCACCAAGAGGGATTCTTACCTCATTGCAGAAGATGGCTCTGCCAAGGATGATTGTCGTCGACGGGAGTGATGGAGAAAGTGGCTGCTCCGAGAGGACGACATCGTCGTCGACAACGACGACGATGTATTCTTCATCGATGACGTTCAATACACCCAGTGATCATTCGGAATATGACGAAGACGACGACGATGATGAAGAGGAGGATGGTGGTGGTGGTGGTGGTGGTGGTGGTGATGATGATGATGATGATGATGATGATGATGATGATGATGATGATGACTACCGAGACAGCGAGGATGATGCCCACTCCCCAAGTAAGAGGGCTAGAGCATGTCGGATGGAAACGCGATTTCGACGAAAGACCAGCACGACGTTGTTCGCGCGCGAAGTCAAGGCGGCGCATGCGCTGCTCAGTCTGCACATGCAAGAGGCGACAGGCAGTGACGAAGAGGAGACAATGATATGGCGAACAGCCAGTGGACGAAAGAGACGTAGGGCATCAGCCTGATTCATTTTACCACAAGCTGTGAACGTGAATAACGAAGAACGAAAAAATAGAAAACAAAAAAAGAAGAGAAAAATAGATAGGAACGGCGTTTACTTGGGGTTTGGCTTCATCTAAGATTGCCCATTAATTCTCACCAAATCAATCCATCTATCTATTTATCTATTATTATCTATCTAACTGGCTATGCATTTTATCCCAAAAGCCACCATAACATAGATCGTAGAATATAATCACGAAGTAACCGCAAACCGACTCCAAGTCCGAATCACAGGCTCAAAGTGCCAAAAAAAAAATAGGGTACGGGGCCATCACCGCATTGATACAACCCAGGCTAGTCAAGGTCCAATGCACTCCCATATTAGCGTAGAACGGGATCCCAACGACGGCCATCCCTCCTGCCGCGGTATTTCTCGACACCGTCATGGACCCCAGAGCCGAAGCAGCGTAGATGTCATACGAGTCGATGATGTACATATACGAGGAGAAGAAGACGCAGATCGTACCGAACCCAAAAACTGCAGATGCAATGATAGGTGACCAGATGGATATATTACTTATTTCTCTTTGTCAATACGTGTAACCTTTACTAAGGTCAACAGGTGGGGAAGGGAGGGGTTCATACGTAGCTCGTCCATCCCATCCAGAACAACCCGATTGGAATGGTGGGAGTGCCAAACATAGCGAACCAGAGACGGTTTTCAGGACGAGTATTATGTAAGTTTCCTGGTTTTGTATCTCCGTTTTCATTGGCGTGTGTGACCGTGACCAAGACCAAGTTGTCCATTGAGGTAGTCGAGGTAGAAGCAGCAGCAGCGAGGAATTCTCGTTTCGCCCAGTGGTAAGTCAGTGGGATGAGGAGAACCGCGAGTAAGATTCCGATGTACACGGCTTTCCAGACGATACTAGTAAGGCTTTGCGAGATACCGTGGATGTCAATGAAGATGGACGAGTAACTGTCGAAGGTAAAGAGTACGATGCAGATGATGGTCCTAGACCGGTTAATGCCAGGTCCTAGAGAGACAGGTGGTACGGGAGATGGATGGATTATATGTACAGAGAAATACGCAGAATAATGGGCTCATGTATGGCGAGAGATACTTGACCACCGCAAGCGGGGACAATACACAGAAGAGAGCAGTTTTCTGAAGACCAATTTCCGAGTGATACTTCTCGTCGCCGGTGACGGAGCGTAGATGCTGTGCTTTCCATTTCAAGATGAGTGGACCGTAGGTTTCTCGTTAGAAGAGTAGGACTACAACGAGGATGAGCCCGGACATGATGAGGATGATCCAATTGGTCCAGAGAGGCAATCACGGGACCGAGACAGGTCCGCCAAAGGAGAGAATGGCGTGGACAGGGAAGGTGAGGGTTTTCTCGAGCCGATTCCACAAGTCTGCAACGGTGCCTCCGGTGCAGGTAAGAGATGGGCAGCCGAATACGCCGGCCAGGACGCGGAAGGCTAGCTGGGCGCCGATGTTGGGCGCCAGACCAGACGCCATGATGAAGATCATGAAGACAGTCAGAGATCCCACCCATGTAGACGGCATTGCAGCTGAGGATTTCCGAGAAAGGTCCCGAGCTAGAGAGCCCGTTGCAAACCGTGGCTAGGGAGGCCACTACGCCACTGACGTTGAAGGCCGTGCTGTTCTGAGGCAGTACGCCTGCCTTGATCGACGATGCTGCTACCACAGCAAACGCCATGGCGGTGACGATTGAGGTTGCCGTGACCCGGGTCCTCATGTGATAGTTGTGAGGGTTCATGGGGTCTCCATCATGTTCCCAGCCAACCATAAAGACTGACGCTGACGACCCGTCGTCATCCAAAATATCCCTGCGCTCGATGCCAGCAGCATGGGCCGTCCGTCTAGGAGCTCATCTTTGGCCTCGAGCACATCAGGTTGCCCCGATTCCAGTTGTTCCTCGGGCTGTCTGCGCACAATCTGGCCGATGCGGGGGTATTGGAGATAAGCCTGCATGGTGACAAGTTAGTTGCGAACCATGTGCATTGGATAAGAATACCGTCGATTTTAAGAAAACCTACCTACCTAATATACTAATATTATACCCCATGGCGGGCCCCTGCCGGGTTTTGGTCCAAGTGCAAAATTTCTAAACCCGCAAGCGCAAAGACTAATCGGTCAAGCCGAAGGCATAGAACCGATAAGGAGAGGCAACATGTGGGGCGGAGGAAAGAAAGCAGGTCGATGCTGTCCAAATTGTCGGCCGAAGGAAGCGAAAGTCGTCGAGCATATATATATACCCGGATGGACTTCCAGGAGGTCGGCGCCGAACAGTCGAGTCTTATTCTTCCGTATTTATCAGTCGGAATGAGACTAAAGAAATTACAGTGTTAGCAATAGAGAGGATATGGCTGATATTTATAAGTACCTCTATTCTAAATCTTCAGACTTGGGCCTTATTCTGTTTGAACCTTCTTTTTATTTTCTATTTTCTCATTCTTTATGTACATTGGGAAACCCGGCTTCGTCCGGCTCACGCCCAAGTGCTGCGTATAGATTATTCTCATGCCTGAAATCTTGTTTTGCAAGCGGAAGGCCTTATCTTACTGTTTTATCTCTTTGTCCGGTATAATTTAATTTAAAAAGCTTCAGCCCTTATAATACGGCGACTTAAACCAGCTTCTCTGAGCACAATTTGTGTAATACGTGTAGAAAACGATAGCTATTTACTGACTCTAGTCATCATTGAGTAACATTAACATTCTTATTGTTTCTGTACGCATTGAATGCCTCCGGATAACACATGTTCAGGCTTAATTGGAAAGGGGATAGTGAACTAGTTGGTAATTAAAAAAGTTAGCTACTCTACTCTAACAGATCTTAAAGCGTAGTATACTATCTAGAAGACGGGACAGAGGATCAGTCCTTTAGTTATCTTTTGTAAATAATACTATGATGGATAAATCAAGCATACCTCAAACCATTCTAGAGGCATTCTGTGTAATGGGGAACGGTCTTTCATCTCATCACTTATTTACAGTAACTAAAAGAAGTAAAAGAAGAAGACAAATTAAAAAAATGAAGGAAAGAAAAAGAGACCGGAATCAGAGAACGCTTAACGTTCTTTCTCCACCCCTTACTCACTATCATCGTCAAAATCATCCCCCGAGTCACCACCTCCATCCTCCTCACTGTCATCTTCAATCACGTACGTCTTCTTCGCCGCTGCCGTCCGTCGCGCAGGCCGACTGGCCGTCTTCCGTGCCGCGGGACGCACTTCCTCATCCGAATCGTCGTCCTTCTTTCCTGCGGGCGAATCCAAGATGTCATTGGCCATGGCATCAATGTCGTCATCCGACAGATCGTCCGCCAGCTGCTTCTTCTTACTGGCCTTCTTGGCTTGTTTGGCTGCGTAAGCCTTGGCTGCAGGGGAAAGGGTCGTTTGCTTGGTGGCAGAAGCACTAGCCTTAGTAGCAGTAGCGGCGTCCTTCTTCGGACGGCCCCGCGTCTTCGCGGTGGATGATTTGGCCGCTGTGGTCGTTGCTGCCTTGCCCTTGGCGGTCGACTTCGCCTTGCTAGCCACCGGCTTCACGGGCTCGCCATCCTCATCCATGTCCGTATTGTCTGACATCTTCGTGTCCTTGTCCTTGGGCTTGACATGCAGCGACCGACGGGGGGAGTGCTGCGGGACCAGCTTGCTATAATCCGTTTCGTCGGCATCAAAATCGGTCGACAGTTTGGACGTCCTGGAGCTGGACTGCAGACCGGAGCTGCTTCCCGGCCGGGACCGCTCCGAGAAGAGCAGGCGCGAATCGGAAGTAGACGTGCTATTCTTTCCCCCGATACCTTTGACCATATTGCTGACGTCACCCAAGAAGTCGTCACCGTTGTCACTGTCGGAATCACTTATGGTGTGCAACGGGGGACCACGACCGGTCCGGGTGGATGCGAGGGAGGGCTGCGCGGTAATTTCTTGAAGATCGTCATCGTCTAGTTCGTCCTCATCCTTGTCCTTGGGCTTTGCCTTGGCTTTCCCGGCCGGTCGACCTCTCTTGGGAGCTTCTTTCGACGCGCCATCGCCCGCAGCTTTGGCAGCACTCTTGGGGGCCGCTCGGGACTTCTTTGGCACGACCTCTTCGATATCGGAATCTGCCGTGTCCTTATCCTCCTCCTTCAACTTTGGGTCAGACTTGGAGCCTCCTCGGGGCTTTTTGGGCACCACTTCTTCAATATCTGAATTAGCCATATCCACATCCTCATCCTCATCCTTAACCTCATCCTTTGGCTTGGGATCTGCTGCCTTGGAAGTGCCTCGACTCTTCTTGGGGAGTACTTCCATTTCGAATTCATCATCTGAACCATCCTCGTCGGATGGAGTGGATTTGGGCTTGGCCACCGGCTTGCTTAAATAGCTACTGATAAGGCTCGCCTTCGGTTCGGCCTTCTTCTTCGCCCCGGTGGTTTTCTTGGACTTGGGAGCAGCAAAGTCTTCATCATCGGGGTCATCATCAAGGGCTGCTTTGCGTTTCCTAACAGCCAATCCCCGTCCAGATGTCATAAGCTTCGCAGACGTGCGACGGCCCATATTGGCCACCTTCCGCTGCCGCCGAGCTTCGTCGTCAATCTGGAACCGCCATTCGTTGATAAAGTCATCCAGATCCCTCCTCCAGATATCTTCTTTGGACATCTTAATCAGTGCGTCAATCTCAATCTCCTTGTCACCAATCTGGCGACGCAGCCTTTCCACACGCTCCTGCGTCAGCGACCATATGGCCATACCCAAAAGGTAGTCATAGGAGTTTGACAGGATTTCAGTGTCTTCTGCGCCTTCAGATTCCTCTTCCTCGAGAACGGACTCGGTTTCGCCCGCCTTGACAGCGTCTTTGACCTTGGGGAATGGCGTGAAACCTTTCTCCTTCAACTCGGTGACAAGGACGTTCTTCTTTTTCTTGGAAACAACCAATTCCCCATCGATGATCATCTGGACGAACCGGGCTTGATTCGTCAGTTTCTCCAGCTCCTTTTGCAGTTCGGAGAGTTGATACTGCTTCCGTCGCTCGTAGTACTTGAGGCGAACAGCGAAAAATTCCTTGAGGATGTCGTTCACGGTAGCATACTTAGTGATCCGGCCTTCCGGGTCGAAGGCCACCAAGTTTGTAGTGGCAATTGTCTTGGATAACTTGAACTTTTCCTCCAAGCCCTCGGACACGGCCGCCTTCGTATGTTTTTCGTCCATCTGGATAACAAAGTGCACCTTGGTATGTGTGTTGTAATCCTTATAATCCTTGATGAACGAAGGCGTCTTCTCCGCCTTGATTATTTCCTCCAGCTTGTCCTTGAAATCCTGAGTCCAAGTCCGGATAGGCAATTCCGTGATTTCCACCTCCTTCTCTCCGGTTTCTTTGATAATACCGCTGAACTTGTAACGGTCAGAGCCGAGGCTAGTGACTTCACCAGTGAAACCGCGGAACCATGGCTGCATGGGCTTGGCCTCCTCGCCATCCATCATGCGCTTTAGATTGTCGACAACATCCTCAGGATTGTAGTTTGGGATCGAGGAACTCCATCCAGTACCAATACCATCTGCTCCGTTGATCAAGATCATAGGAACGACAGGCATGTAGACTTCTGGCTCAATCTTCTCGCCATCGTCCTCATTGTACGAGAGAAGCGGGTCATCATGGCTATGGAACACACGCCGAGCAAATGGCGACAAACGAGTGTAGATATAACGTGCGCTGGCACAGTCAGAGCCACCCTGAAGACGACTACCAAAGTTTCCACTAGGCTCCAGGCAGTTTATGTTGTTAGATCCGACGAAAGTTTGTGCGAGACCGACAATAGTCTGTTGCAAGGAAGCTTCGCCGTGCTGATACGCTGTCATACCCGAAACATGACCTGCCAGTTCAACCACTTTCATGTCCTTTTTCAGATTGCGACGGAAACAAGCGTACAGGACTTTCCGCTGACCAGGCTTTAGACCATCAACGACAGATGGAATAGAGCGAATATTATCAGCCATACTGAAGAGGATAAGCTCTTTGTTGATAAAGTCAGTGTAGGTGATTTTAGACGCGGAATGATCCAAGAATGTGCCAGGTTTAAATCTCCGCAGCCATTCCTTTCGCTCATCGGCTTTCTTTTTGGAGAAGGCCAACTCAATCAAACCGGCCTCGTTGTCCTGGATGGTGTGAAATTCCTTCAAGTGGCGGTCGAGGTCACGGAAATAAACCTGGGCATCTTCGGTGGTGCTAGTACCCAAACCCTTGTAGTATTTGTGCTCCCAGCGTTCGTTCTGGTGGGCTTCCCTGAATGCCTCATACTCGGGCATGGTAAAGAAGGAGTGCTGCTTGGTCGGGTTCTTGGGGTCACCCTTCCACACCTTGACAATGGGAGTGATGAACTCAATAAGGAACTCGGGAATCTTCAACAGACTAGGGAACTGGGCCTGAAGAAAGTTAATGAGCAGTCCCTTGATGTGGCTACCATCGTGATCCTGATCAGTCATAATCATGAGGTGACCATAACGAAGGCCGCGAGTGTCCGTATATTCTTTCTTATGTTGTAATCCAATGAAGTTCTTAATGTTTTGGATTTCCTGATTCTTGGATATCTGGTCGAAAGAAGCATCACGGACATTGAGCAATTTTCCACGAAGTGGGAAGACACCAAAAAGATCTGGACCGACAACTGCACGCCCAGCCATTGCCAGACCCTTGGCCGAATCCCCTTCTGTCAAGATAAGAGTGCAATGATGACCTTCCTTAGTGCCTGCTTTGTTGGCGTCGGTCAATTTCGGATTGTTCATACGCGAACGGCGACCCCCATCGGACTTCTTTAGCAACTGGTCCGCCTTTTGCTGAGCAAAATGCAGAATGTTCGACATGACTTCCGTTTTCAACACCTTCTTGTAGAAATCGTCTTCCAGCACACACTTGCTGCCAAATTGGGACTGCTTGGTCGTCAATTGCTCCTTGGTTTGCGAGGTGAAGGCGGGATTAACGATAAGCGCGTTCACAAAGATGAAGATGTGATTGCGGATTTGTGCGGGCTTAAGAGTAGCCCCATTCTTATTCTTCTTCTTGACTTGCTCAGCCAGCTTGTAACAAATCTGGTCGGCAATGTAGTTCACGTGGGTGCCTCCCGAAGTTGTGGCAATGGAGTTGACAAATGACACTTGCTGGAAAGCACCATCAGACACTGCAAAACCAATCTCCCACCGGGGGTCAGGGCTACATGTGATGATTTCGTCCTTGGGTGCGGGCCCTTCATCTCCACGCTCTTTGCGAATGGCCTTGGTGTACATTTCCATGTATTTCTTGAAGTTGCGAACGGGGATGCGGCTACCATTCAGCTTCACGGCTACCTTTGCCGTTCCAGCCAAGTCATAGATTCGACGTTTTACAAGGGCCTCGAAGTCATCGTCCATACCCGTCATGCCGAACTTCGCGTAGTCGGGTTTGAAAGTAACTTTAGTGTAGTCGTCACCCTTGGCATCCGTGATCTTAGCTTTACCCATCTTCGTCATGTTGTCGGTCCACGTCTGCTTGTATCTCTTCTTCTGACTTGAATCCTGGGTTTCGATAGTGAACTCGGTGGAGAAGACGTTACAGAGCTTGGCACCAAATCCATTACGCCCACCCGTGATTTTCTGCTGACTATCATCATAGTTTGAAGATGTGAGTAAGTGGCCGAAAATCAGCTCAGGGACGTAGATCTTTTCCTTGGCGTGCATTTCAATCGGAATACCTCGACCGTTATTCCAGACGCTGATTATACCAGAGTCGCGGTCAATAGTCACACGGATTTCGTCCATGTTCTTGTCATTCTGTTTGTTATCGGCGGCGTTGACAACAATTTCATCGAAGATCTTATAGAGACCAGGGACGTAGGACACCTCTCGGAACTCCATCCCCTCCGACTCCGAGCTGTATACCCACATCTGCTGTTTGGACATCTCGGTGGACCCAATATACGTATCCGGACGTTTAATGATATGTTCAAGTTGTGTAAGCTATAGCGTTGGGTTAGCAGGCAGCATGGCATTGTAGGCTCAGAGTCACCTGCCTTCTGGTACTTCTCTGATGCGTTGGTGTCCTTTGTCGGTTCGTCTGCGCCGTCCATTGTGAATGATTCATTCTCAACATCCGCGAGGGGTTTGGAGCCTCCTTTTTTAGTTGCCGGTGCCTTCTTAGGCTTCTTTGGAGGTGTGTGAGAAAGCATGGAGTCATTGTCCGACAGAATATTATCTTCCGAGAGATCGTCATCGCTTTCAGGCTTAGCGCGCTTCTTGGAGGCGGCAGCCTTCCCGACTGATTTCCCTGTGAGAGTTGTCTGAGTGGCCCTCTTGGGCGCGGCCGCTTTCTTCGGAGCCGCCTTGGCCTTAGGTTTCTAGGGGTGGCAACAGTCAGTAATAGGCAATTTGAGGCATCGATGGTTGGCTAGCACATACAGGAGCAGGCTCAGGAACGAAGTCGGAGCTGCCCTCATCATCCAAGATGGAGTCCATCATCGAGTCATCATCCATAGTGAAAGACTGGATGTTTTGTGTGTGAAAATAGAAAGGGGGTTAAAGAGTGACGGCTAATCTAGCAGAGTTGAAGAGAGAAACGGAGGGTCAACCTCCAGCACAGGGGAATGTGAAGGATGTAAGAGGGAACGTGAAGGATACAAGAGAGAATGTGAAAGAGAAAACAACAGAACCCCCGAGATGTTCTCCTCTGTCGATACGTTTGTCGAGGATTGCCTTTGTTGACGACTTGACGCGCTATGTCTCAGTCTTTGCTGGCAGAAGCTGTCTTTCCGCCATCGGGATTAGTGTTCTTCCTCCCCGAGTGGCGCATTTGCTGCCCAAAGAGGAAATTCCCAAACACACATGCCAGAAACGGAAGGGGCGAACAAAACATGCAAGGGCGGGGCGGGGGAGGGGGAAGGAGCCTTGTTGGCCCCAGGTATCCAAGCAGAGGTGCCTATTCTTAGCAATGCGGTCATCGAGGAGTTACGGCGACAAAGCTCCCTTCTCGTACCGTCATTTATCCCAGTTCTGGGTTTTGACTATTTTGACGTACTTTGTCTCAACCGTTATGGGAGTCCCGGCAACCAAGTAGCGCAGTTCTCCAGATGATACAGCACACTGATCAGGGGAAATCGCTTGAATAGAACTGTACTCGGTATATAAAAGGGGTTGGGGACACAAGTACTCACTTTCTGTAGAATTATTCTTAACTACTTGTGATTGTATATTTTCTGCAAATATATGATATAGGGGACGAGCTAGAGTCTTAAAAGATAAATAAAGAACCTGTATGAATCGCTTGGAGTTTACGGTAGAAGTAAAGATTGCTTTAAACTAAAATATTCCAAACAAACAAACAAGGGCTTCGAAATGAAAAGAAATAGAGCCTGAAAGCATGGCATGTCTAGACTGTTTCATTTCCAGTCGTGACTCGACATTGGACCAAGATCTCTTTACTATGAAACTAGTCGTTCGTCTGAGGTACAAAATTTATTCCAGAAACCTTTCCCTTGTTATTTTATTGGTTGTGATCTTTCGAGCATCACGCCTCCTAATTCTCTCAATTTCTGTAAAGGATAGATTTCAAGGTGCCCTCAGTAGGGTTGAGGCCCGGAGATAGCTGCAACATAGGGAAAGCAGCGACAGGAGATCGGCTGTCAGGTGTGTTACTACAGATGATAAGGTTATGATAAAGAGACTGGTGACTTTCTATCCTTCCACCTGTAATTTTCCACCTCCCTTGCTCTTGCTCTTTGTGTCTGAAGGGCTTTCTCGAACTCTAGCAGTCCCCAAGTCACCATTCAACTAGAACATAAAATGTCACTGGCTGTGGCCCGTTCCTCTGATTTGTATGTAAGCATTGAGCGAAGCATAGCTTAGATAGCCATCGTCTCCTCTCTATTGAATTTACCCATGCCGATTTTCTCTCGCGGTGCTTGTATTTGCTTTTGAAACGAATGCTCAAGAGAAGCGAAAATAAATCAAAGCTTGTCAGGTGTAAACAAGCCTCACCTGGTTAGACAGAAAGATGTGCCCTGCATTGATCCCCACGTCACTTCTGCCTGCGGTTCAGTATGAGAGAAGGCTTCACCAGAGTCACTAAGGAGGAGATGGGCCTCGGAAAGCTCAACCTTATTTGCTTTCTTCCCTAGCCATACTGGCACAGTTCCATGAAGAGGGAGGTCAACGGGAAGAGGTTGTCCATCAAGTCGCATAACCGGTTCTGTGTCTGGTTCACCAAACTTGTCATAGAGCTTCTCAACAGAGAGTCGGTCAAAGCTAGTTGTCAGGCATATCAGGGCATTTCCAAGATGGATATCTGTGCTTGACGAATCGAAATAATTTCTCGCTACCTTTGCCACATGATGGGCTCCCACTGGACTGACATACCTCCGTTAACAAACCCTTGGGCACGGGTATATGCAACAGCCAGAACAAGTTCAGCAACAAGAGCACGCGCAGTCTCCATGCTGAAGAAACGAGGGAAGCTTACTGCAGCTACACAGCTTTTCGATTCCAAATTGGGTCTGGTGATCTCAACTTCGATGCAAGATTTGTAGAAAAGATTACAAGGGTATTTGATGGTCTATCCTCTCCCTTGTTTAGAAGTATTATTAGCATTCAACTGGTGGATTCTTGAATCTATGCCGATACTTTTCGACTCATTAAAATAATTATAGAGTACTATAATCAACTTTAACAAGGCTGGCGTCCCTTACATAAGTTTAGTGCCTCGGCGGTATTGTATAAGATGTATCATACAGTATTGTGTGGTTTCTCGTTGTAGAAAGAATCCAATCACAATGGTGTCTGATTGCAACTGGCCAATAAAATCCAAGTAAGATAGCCAGCCCCACTAACGGAGACGGTACTGGGTATGAAACATGCCAAAGCTCGTATCGACACTACATTCAGGGGAAATGGCCTTCAGAGTGGTTGTCTGTCACCAACTGATGCAGGGGAATGAATGGTACTTATGCATGCCATCTCCAATGCCTACTGTAAGCATGTTATGTCATTTTGGTATGCACATGGTAGCAGAGCATCAATAGGAGAAGCCAGGGGCTTGATTGATGTCATTCTCTGGATGAGTCCATTCTCATTTCCGAGTCATCTTAGGAGATTAACAGTATGGCCACTTACTGCCTTTTAATCGCCTTGTGGGGGTCTAGACTGGATTCCTGGAATCGTCGATGATTCTTCCCTGTGCTCCGTACTGTACAATATACCACAGTACTCTGTACCTATGATCCATACGGTAGTTAGTTTAATTTAGAGTAGTTAGTTAACTGCATCTGGCTCTTAGATAATACAACTTCAAGAGCTTCTTCTATCCATGGTTCGGCATGTGGAGATTCCTGCCTTTCTTTGGGGTTAACTTTGGAGACCAATAATCGACACATATGGGATTGAATTATTGGGATCGATCGACGGGCCAGACTCGACGCTGGATTACCTGAAAGACATCCGATGCCCCTGAATTTCGTCATACCCCGTCTACTCTGTAGTACGGATAGGAGTTTCCATTCATTATCAGTTAGGAGGATTATCTTTCTACGGTGGTACGGAGTATCTATTTCTTTATTCTCAGTAGTACTTCTAGTGGGATGAGTTCTATTACCATCCCAGTTAGCCTGAAGCTCTAGTGGCCGGCACTAATTACGACTAACTAAATAATCTCTCGCCATTCACTCCGACCCATCCCATCCTTTCAGGGAGTTTCTGAAACCATCATTACCGACCGCTTCCACCATCACCGCTCTTACTTTCTCAACTTCCACTTTCAATCCCACCTTCCAGTTGTTGGTCCCTCGGTCCCCTCAACTAGCATTGGTCTTCCTTGAGAAATGCTGTTATTATTTGGCAGCCCCTCCTGATCCTGTGCTTCTGAATCCACCCCTCCTCGATTCCGACCGTGACGACCGCTATTTCCCCTCCCCCACTGGCGATTGACTGAGGAATGCGCTGCTGAAAATTCAATTGTACAACGGAACTCATTCTAATAAAGAACGACATGGATCCTTCAACTCCGATCACGTCTCATGGGCAGTCAGATGGGACACTGAATGAAGTTGCCCCCAATCATGCCCACACAGACTCGATGGTGACGGTCTCATTGTCCTCCAACTCAGAGCATACTCAACCAGATTGGCGGACACTTGAAATCCCCCAGACACCAGTAGAATTGACATCACCTCCCATGGAAAACCCAAGTGCGAACGAAACCGAGAAAATAACCACACCAACTCTGGAGCCGGTAAAACCAGCTTCTAGCTCAGGTGCTTCAATTCGCTCCCGTAGCAGTGATGAACTTGATCGGGGAGATGGCGACATGGTTGATTGGGAGGAACTGGAAAAGACAGAGGAGCAGGAACCGCGCCGTGAAGGCTCTGATGAGGTGGGTTATCATCCATGGGACGGCAGAAAACGGAATAATTGACTCGATTTTAGTCGACAGCACTTCTCCTAGCTCGCTTAGAGCAAGAAAACAATGCATTGGCAACCAACCCAAAGTCAGGTTTGTCGAATGTCTCGAAATCCAATGGGGTACCACAAAGACCATCCCGATCCCAGTCCCTCCACCATATCAAGAGATTGATTAAGGACGACTCTCGATCCTCTCTGCGCTACTCGCAACTTCCGCCTCCACCTATGACTGAGCTCGAATTTTGGGCGGCCTTGGTTGCAGACTACCCCCAGACCGCCCAGCGACTCCCGACATTGACCTCCAACAAAATTCGTGGAGGTGTTCCACCTCCCCTCCGCGGTGTGGTGTGGCCCAGCTTGGCAGGCGCTAGGGATACAATGCTTTTGGCGGAATATCAAAGATTATGTGGTGAGACGAGCCCTTACGAGGGACTCATTGGAAAGGACATTGGGCGTAGCTTTCCCAACGTTGAGATGTTCCGTGATCCACATGGTGAGGGACAGCAGATGCTGGGTCGAGTATTGAAATGTTTTAGTCTTTATGACACCAAGATTGGTTACTGTCAGGGTCTAGGATTTGTTGTTGGCCCACTATTGATGCACATGACAGATGCAGAGGCATTCTGTGTGCTAGTACGGTATGTCTAGTCACGCAATGCATGGCGTAGAATGCGATGCTGACATGACCAGACTGATGGAGCATTATGATTTACGGACATGCTATCTACCTGATCTGTCTGGGTTACATCTCCGTGTATACCAATTCCAAAACCTCCTTTCCCGCCTTCGACCGGGTCTGTTTGCACATCTGGAATCGTTGCATGTTGAGCCGATATACGTGTCTCAGTGGTTCCTATCATTCTTTGCCGTGGCGTGCCCCATGCCAATGCTTCTCCGGATATACGATATTATCTTCTTAGAAGGGGCGTGCGAGACCCTAATGCGTGTTTCCCTTTCGCTCATGCAACGAAACGAGAAGAAAATCATGGCCTGTACAGAATTCGAAGACGTCATGCAGTTTTTGCTATCTCGGAGTTTGTGGGATACGTAAGTTAAATCAGTCGGATGATTCGAATCCGCTAAAACTAACTTTGCTGCAGATACGCCTGTCATGCAGATGATTTCGTCAATGACTTCGTATCCCTAACTTCGCTTGTTACCAAGGAGAGCCTCCAAGCCTTGGAGGCTAGCTATAACCAATCACAGGGTGTACCCACAGGAATTTCATTCCCTCAAATGCAGGCCGCGGCGTCCCGCTTCTTAGGCCGATTCTGGGCGGGGTCTAGTTCTCTCAACTCCGGCAAGCCCTTCTCGCTCAACCCCAACCAGTCCGGCACGTCGGCGAATACCAGCATTCGCCGGTCGACGTCCAAACAAAGCATGACATCCACTTTGAATTCCATCGAATCCACGTCAGACGCCAGCACGGCGGCAACAGAACTTTCTGCCGATGCACTCAAACCCCGTGCCAAATCCGCTATGTTGCAGCACAAGGACCGCGATCTTCACACGCAAATCGAAGAGCTTTTGATGGCGCTAAGCGATCTGCAGCATCAGCATGCGGACCTCACTCGGGAATTGCAGCATGAGCGGGAAGAGCGCGAGGAGGATCAGGAGATCGCGAAATTGATGCTCAGTTATATCAAGGAAGCGACGGAAAAGCCCCCGACGGAGCTAATCAGCAAAGCGGAAGAGCGGTTTGAAGGGGCTGAGTCTCCTGATCAGGAGTCTATCGACCAAACCAAACATCAGCTTCGCGATGATGTGAATCGATGGAAGGAGATGCACTCCGTGGAAGCCGGTCGGTGCCTCGATCTCACGCGTCGAATCGATGAGAAAGAGAAGGATAATTCGTCGTTGCGAGATCAACTCCGAGAGGCTCGTGGACGCATCCAAGACGGATACCGCGATCGCCAACGACTGGAACGGATGGTCCGCGAGCTGCGGTCCGTCAAGTCACTTAACTCCGAAACTCCGCCGGAGTCGTATGGGTCACCGACAAGCGAACCCGGCGAAGGATTCGTTGCCGGTGGGCTGCGCGAACTTAGGCTCGTACGGACGAATTCACAAAGGAGCACCTTCACCAAACGATCGAGCAGCCTGGGTCTGCAATCGATACTGTCGACAGAGAACAACAAACCGGCGGGCGAGGAGGCTCTGCTCTTGGAACTTGTCAATTCAAAGACAGCCGAAGCGGTAGCCAAGCAAGAACTTGAGGAGGTGAAGGCCAAGATGGAAGGGCTCCGGAAGATGGTTGCGGCTTCGCAACGAGGACAATCGCAAAATGGAATGATCCCGGAGTCTTTAAACCGATCCTCATCCTCGGTAGGGGTAAACAAGGCTGTCACGGAGCCAGCTGTGGGTGGATTCTTTAGTGGATGGGCCCGACGAGCCGTAACCAGCACGGAGTCGTATACGGAGAAGTAGACACACTGATTGATGGAGTGTATTGTATCTGGCAAGGAGTTTTGACCGAGGCTTGGATTTAGGGTGTTCCATTATCTTTGATATATTTCAAGCATATGATATCCTTGTACATAGCCACGAGACATTGACAATACTTGCACACATACGGGGAACCAATTTATGAATCAATCCCGAAAGGCCGCCCAAGCCTGCAACGCACCCATCAACGCAACCACGACGCCATTCCCCATGACTCCCCGTTTCAAATACCACCCCGAGCTAGCCCACACAATCGCCGTCATCAACGCTGCGATAGCCTTGTTGATTGGCTGGTCCAAGAGGGTTGGGTTCTGCGCCCAGTTATAATTAATCAATGCTGTCGATATCAGTGTCATCCTTTCATTTTGGTTTCTCATCCATTCATTCCCATCCATTAACGATAGATAGATACAGCTATGTATACCATACCAGTCATAAGAAAGAACGCACTCCCTTGATACCAGCCTACTTTTCCACACGTGTAGGAGAGATTAGGCAGGGCGCGGAACTGGGGAGTTGATTGCCATTCTTTGGCGGAGATCTATCCCCCATATTAGTCAAGACTGGGTAGTCTAGTAACTAGTCAAAGGATGGACGGTGTACCGTATGTCCGAGGGAGATTAGAAGCCAGCCTGTGGCGGTTGCGTGGAGGGGAGTATTCATTTCTTCTTCTTCTTCTTGCTTATTATTCAGGTTCTTGAAGTGTTATTGATTAGGTTGTGATGGATTGAGATGGGAGAGTGGATAGACGATGAAAGGTGGAGATGAAGTGGTTATCAGATGGATGCCAAGACTGAGTGCCGAGGTAATGTGCATGTACCGGACTTTATAATTATGGTAATGTTGGGAAAGTTTAATTTAGGCACAAAATTCCATGGCAGGTGTTTGGTAAAGATAGCATTCTACCGAGGGATTTATTCTAAAATATTATAGATGCGGAGAAGTGAGACTGGTGGAATGACTTGTGCATGTTTTCTTGAATGATCTGCATTGTACATGCACATCGAAGTGACTAGGGACCTGGCCTGTAATGGATATTATGAGGAGGTAGTTATGCCTACTATATTTATGTAATCTATATCATTTGCTATTGATGTAGTAAATTAGACATTAGCAGGGTAATGCTTCTTTCTGTACATACGCGAATACGAAAATGAGAGCACGATTAGGCCACAGAACGCGGGACATCCAGCTCGTCACGGATCCAGAACATATTGGAATGTCGACTTCTAATCCAGACAAAGTCAGCGACACTGCGTTGTAAGCCGAAGAGGGTTTAGGACGATAGATTAAAGAAGGGGCAAGGACGAAAGTGACGCCTGTCCCATCGGCGATGAAAAAGAGATTGATATCAATGTGTAGGCGAGATAAGGGTCGACGATGGATTGGTAGTATGGACAGGAGAGGACGAGGGAAGTGCTGGAGAAACTCCCCCGGATGATCAGGGCCAGGGATTTTGTGAGACCGTGTTTCGCTCGGATGATGTAGGTATGGGATTTAGGGATTGTTTTTGGACCAGGCTCGGAACAGGGACTCATGGGGTGGGATTACCACATGGCCAAGTCTGGAGCAGAGTTAGAAATGCTGGCCGATGTCGCAAGGGGCATGGGGAAGTTGGAAGTCGGGACGGACGACGTTGCCATCTTGGTCGTCGGGGAAGGAGGCGATATGGGTTTTGGGATATGAAGGCCGAAGGAGGAGGGAGCTGCGTGAGTATGGAAGTGGAGGATGACAGCGCAGGAGCGCCTCGTTTTTCCCTAACCTCCGATAACTACAAGGCAGGCTGTTTTAAATAAAAACCATATACTCTTCCACATTTATTTGTAACTGGAGATCCCCATCAAAAGCGATTGTGTATGTACAGAATTCGAACTCCCCCTTTCGGCCGACCTGTACATATAATGATGTTGCGCATTGTCTAAGGCACAACCCGACCGCCAGCGTATTGCTGATATGCTGCCGGTAGACAAGCAATGATCTTATCAGGATATTCTCTCCGTCATTGAGAAACTTCGTTGCCAAACATGTTGAATCATCAAAGCAAAAAAGCATAAACCTCCTGATAGAGATAACTATATTGACATTAATTTGTTTGTGCAGAAAACCCTATAATGGAAACCCGCCCATGACGATGACCGAGACCAAGGATACCATCTTTAATTGCTGAACAATTAGGTTTTCGATGCTCCAAAGGGAGCCACAGGGCTTTTTGACCGTCAAAAACCACCCAATCATTTGCCAGAGGTGCTTGAGGTGTGGGATTATATGGAGTTGGACATTCATTACCCATATGCTGAAGTCTAAGAGAACCAAAGTTTGTATACAGATATGGGCCTCTGTTGGAAAAGCTTAAGTATTTAATAGGCCCCTCAGCAGGTATAGTCCAATGGAGTGCCCCGGTCTTCACATCCCACAGCTTGACTGTATCTGCCTTGGTATCCACTAGCTTGACTGTATGAGAATCAGAGCCTGAGGCCAGTGTCTGACTGTCCGGTGAGAAGGCCACAGCTCGAACCGAAGCTGAATGCCCCCTAAGCGTGTGATGTTCTGTGAGAGTCTTGACATCCCACAGCTTGACCGTGCCATCACCGGACCCAGAAGCCAGAGTCTGACCGTCTGGTGAAAAGGCTACAGCTCGAATCGCATCTGAATGACCTCTGAATGTGTGATGCGCCATACCAGACTTAGCATTCCACAATTTTACAGTGCCATCGCCAGAACCCGAGGCTAGTGTCTGACTGTCCGGCGAGAAGGCCACCATTTGAACCCAATATAAATGGCCATTGAGTGTGTGATGTTCCATCCCGTTATTAACATCCCACAGCTTAACTACGCCGTCAACGGAGCCGGAAGCCAGGGTTTGACCATCTGGTGAGAAGGCCACGGTTCCAACCAAATCCAAATGGCCATTAAGTGTCAGATGTTCCGTACCAGCCTTGGCATTCCACAGCTTGACTGTACAATCATTGGAGCCAGAAGCCAGAATCTGACCGTCCGGGGAGAAAGCTACAGTTTGAATCATATCTGAATGTCCGTTGAGCGTGTGATATTCTGCACCAGTCTTGGTATCCCATAGCTTGACTGTGTGGTCATCGGAGCCGGAAGCCAGCATCTGACCGTCCGGAGAAAGGGCCACAGTTCGAATCAAATCTGAATGGCCGTCGAGAGTGTGATTATCAGTGCTGGTCTTGGTATCCCACAGCTTGATTGTACAATCATCGGAGCCGGAAGCTAGTGTCTGACCGTCCGGGGTGAAAGCCATGGTTCCAACCGCATCTACATGGGCCTTGAGTTTGTGATGTTCCGCGCCGGTCTTGGCACTCCACAGTATTATCATGCCATCAACTGAGCCGGAGGCTAGCGTCTGACCGTCCGGTGAGAAAACCAAGGTCCCAATCGAATCTGAGTGGCCGTCGAGCGTATGATATTTTGTGCCGGTCTTAGCATCCCATAACTCAATTGTGCCATCATCGGAGCCGGAAGTCAGTGTCTGACCATCCGGTGATAAGGCCACAGTTACAGCTGAATCAAAATGGCCCTTGAGCGTGTGACATATTGTGCCGGTCTTAGCATCCCATAACTTAATTATGCCATTATCGAAGCCCGAGGCCAGTGTCTGGCCGTCAGGTGAGAAAGTCACAATTCCAATGGAATCAGAGTAGCAGTCGAGCGTAAGATATTCTGTACCAGTCTTAGCATCCCTTAGCTTAACTGTGCCATCAGCTGAGCCGGAGGCTAGTGTCTGACCGTCCGGTGAGAAAACCAAGGTCCCAATCGAATCTGAGTGGCCGTCAAGCGTATGATATTCTGTGCCGGTTTTGGCATCCCACAGTATTATTATGCCATAGTCGGAGCCTGAGGCTAGTGTCTGACCGTCCGGTGAGAAGGCGACGGCTGTAACACAATCAGAATGGCCCTTGAGTGCGTGCTGTTCCGTGCCGGTAGTAGCGTCCCACAGCTTAATTGTGTTATCGCTGGAGCCTGAGGCCACTGTCTGACCATCCGGTGAGAAGGCCACAGCTGAAATGTAACCAGAATGGCCCTCGAGTGTCTGTAGTTCTGCATTCCAGACTTCCATTTGTGGTACCGAATATATCCATCTAGGGATTTCTTTTCGAAACTGTCTTCTAATAATTGACCTGCATGGTGAGAACATTAACCCAGAACAATAAAGCTGAAGTGGGGCAGTATTGGCGATTTGCGTATTTTTTAGAACGAATCGTTTTGCGTCGAGTAAGAATTCTGACGTCTCGGAATCTGTATTCTCCTAAATTCTTCCATGTTAGTGCATAAAAGCCGTCGTGGATTGTCCAGACACTTACACCTATAATCGACTGCAATGTTTTTATAATACCAACCACCTCTGGCATATATCCTAGTAAACCCATTGCCTCTAACCAATGGAGAAAATGATTCTTCAAGAAAGCAAGAACATCGGAGGACATGCGAGCTTTGCTTTGCTCTAGATGATACGCCCAATAACGACAAGAGTATTGAAGGTATGCTGGAAGACATTGGTCAACAGACTGGCTGGTGATATCTGTACGTTGAGTTCCATAACTTGGTAGACCACAGATATTGTGTTTCAGGGAGGTATTCATGATGCGAAGGCAGTGCAAAGCTATTTTCCTGTGTGTTTCCTTCTCATTCACGCGGAAGCTACTTTCCGTGTTAACTAGGAAATCTCGAAATGATAAATGCAAAATTCGCACTGGGGAATCCATATTATCTGGTATCCTAAGTACTGAATATAGTACATCCAATACATTTCTGATATCTTCTCTTTGTATGCCAAGAAGTTGCGCAAGAGCATTGATTGAGAGTGGGGTGGCGAGAATAATAATAACCCCAACTATATCCAGAAACTCTTTCACAAGCTCCGTTGATTCATTCTCGTCCTCAGTTGTGAGAAGTTGGTTTAATACAGGCAGGTATATTCTCTCCATCTGAGATGCAGATGTGACTGCTTGCGATTGGAGAAACCTTGCAAGGCGCCTTTCTGGGGACTGCCTTCCCTTCCCAACAAAGCGACAAACTGTGGCAGCAAAAATAAACAAAGGAACAGCCATTGCAGTCAACTTTTCTATAGCATCATCTCCAGGCCATTCTGAAGGGAGTGAGCGCTCGTCCCGTATTTTTAAAAGGCTGTCTTTCACAAAGAGACGTATGTCATGCTCAATCACTTGCTTGGGAATTTTGTGAAGGACCAAGTCCTGATGGTCCTCGTGTTGCTTGAAGCCAAGACGGATAGGAAGTTCAGGCCTGCTTGTCAGGAATATTTGAATACGCATTGAGCTAGATCTCTGCACATGAGGTAAAAGGTTAAGTATAACTTTAATATCGTCTTCTTGCTCGCACTCATCCAATCCATCGATCACAATCACTGTGGTAATAGTTTGTTTCAAATTTACGGTTTCCAGCGGTTGTAGAATAAGTTTATCGAATTGTTCCCTGAGAGACTTTGCAGAAATATTTGGATCAAGCTCAATCGCTTTTAAGATACCAGGTGCCAGCTGCCAATGTTTGATCACCAATTGTTGTGCAATAGTTGATATTAGTCTTTTTGCATTCGCTCGGTCCGCTTCGCCTCTTTTAAAGAAGAAAGTGGCGCCTAGCTGCCCCTTCTCTTTGAATGATTGCGCGACAGTTCGGGCAATAGTGGACTTTCCTGTTCCCGCCATACCGTTTAACCAAAATATACATTTACTCTCTGAGGATTCAGCCCACTCTGTAATTTGGCGACGAATCTCCATCCGGGTGTCTGGGAGGCATATATCTTCATGTTGATTCAAATATGAGTCATAAAATGCGCCTTCCGCAATGTGCAGGTTCAGGAGATTGAACTTCTGAATAACATCTTGGACCGATTCTTCCAACCTATCAGTCTGAGCCAGAAGTCGCTCTGCTTCTTCTTTGCGGTGGAGATGTTGATCTAACTGGACGAACTGGTACAAGTACTGCTCTTCTTCTTTCACGGAAGATTGAAGGCTCATGAGAGGATGGTTAGTGATTGTGGTAACACTGTTTAAAACTCGCCGTCCCATGCTAGACATCTGCACGTTGAACATCTCCGCTGCATAGCGGAGAATTATTTTATAAACTCTGATAATTGTGCTTCTCATTTCGGGTCCCATTTCAGTCCTGTTGTGGTAGAAGTTTATTTCAATATAGGCACATCGTGCAAGGATATCTGCTAAGTATTCTGAGGATTTGAACATGGCATCTCGCAAGTCACAAACGTTCTTGGTCATCTATATTTTAGAGTACCGGTTAGTCTTGCTTTACGTAACGTAGCCTCTGCAATAACACACCATCAATCCAAATAAGACAACTGCCCAAGCACTTGCTGCGTGACTGGTGGGATCAAATGCGGCAACCGCGCTAATAGCATCTTTGAAAGACCAAGCAGCACTGATTATTTTTCGAGACAGTTGTCGGAGGTTAATATCTCCTCCTGTAGGCCTTCGAATTTTCAAGCCTCCCTGTTGGTAGTCCTTATATTGCTCTTTTGTTATCTGAATAACCTCATCTATAACAGCTTTTGTCTGTGAACAGTCTTCGTCTTCTCCATTTGGCGGAGCTGGAACCCGTATTTTCGACAAAATAGCCTGCTCCTCCTCCTCTAGTTGGTTATAAGCAGCTTGCCATAAATCCTGCGGTATAGAGGCTTCCTCCAGCTTCGCCACATGGATGGCAGGGTTACTGGCAGAAGTCGCCAGTGGAGGCTTGGGTCTGTGCAGTTTCTCCCGGACTTCGCTTTCCCACTCTCCCCACTTTTTTGCAATCCGTCGCATCTTGTATCATTACAAGTCTTTTGTAATTATTGAGTGTTTTGGTTGCTCTTGTTAAGAGTTCGTCTCTGAAGAATGAGAGATATTTTTTCTCCCTTACAGTAATACTCTTCCCCTGGTTGACGTGTCAGTGCGGCTGAATGGGTTATGGAGACTAATTTTATGCAAAATACAGCCAATCAAGTTACTGAAAATACGATTCCACGTAATCTCCTTATCTCCAAGCAAAATGCATATTAGGGAAGACCAAATTGGAGTACTCTCTGTACCTAGGCTGTTTACTAAGATAACTAAGCGACCCCGAAGTCATATGGCAAAGGGTCGGTTAGTTAGTACAGCTTAAATAAGTTGCCTTCCCCAAGGATTCTTGTTTATTCGTGTCAGATGTGCGGACCCTTTGGGTGACCGGGCACATTGTCGGCCCGAGCTGGGTCTATTCCAGTAGTTTCCACGCAAACTGGAAAAAATTGGGAAATAGTTGCCTGGCAGATCCAGCTGTTCAATGTACGCTGTATCACTCTGGAGATCACTCGGCTTGCATGCACCAAATGCGCGAATATTGTACTGCAGTAATACTGTAGTGTCTAAATACTTTTATCTCCTCTATTAAAAAAGATCTTGAACGGCATCAGTCAAGTGAGCACAGTGTGATTCCAGTTCTTTCAGTATTCATTATGGGAAAAGCTTATAGAGGTTACTTTAGTCTTCGCAGACAAAGTACCTTAATATGTTAACGGTTGCCATCTGTTAGTCTTAGGAAACTCTTCCCAATCATTGCCCCCAGAATGGCAGGAAAATATTGAACGAAGCTAGATGCTTTCTGCGCCTATTGCTACTCTGCACGGCACGTGCGATTGCCACTTCTACATTCTGTATACGCGAGCACACCTCAGCACATGAAACGGTCAGCAATTCAATGCCGTACACGTGGAGTTGCACATAGCCATATGGAGGATATAATTGTCTCTGTAAAGTAGCCACTTAGACGAAATACCTCAACAGGCTCCATGCCTCTGAATGATCTTTTAGCACACATATAATAGAGCTATGCGATTATCTAGAGGGGCTTAGTTTGGTTGACTATGTGCCTGGAAGAATTAGACTTAGATAGTAAGGCTGAATATGCAAGAAATACTGCTTCCGGCCAATTGATCACTTAGATTTCGGATGCTGCTTGGACGCCCTCGATGTGAGCGGTAGCACGTGCTTAGACGAATGGGTAGTAAGATTCTTCTCAATGCTTGCTGGATCATACAGTATACAGTATCGCTATATTTGTCTTTGTGTAAACGCATATCGGGTATTTAGAGATTCTTTGGATGTCTTTCAAGAGGCATTACATTAGTCAGGAAGTGGGCTTGAGAAATCAATTTGTGATAGTTATTTATGTCATTATCTGGGAATTTACTTGTGCTATACTAGGGAGTGATTTAAATATTTTGCCCTCTACAGCGCAAGGCTAGTCAAGACTACGCAATGTAATTTATTCTAATATTATAGACCATCACTTGCGCTCTAGACCTATGGAATATAATCATTTTCTGGTGCTTCCAGGACAGGAAGCGCTACTTCCAGGGAGAAGATTAGACAGGTCTCCATTCCTTTCAACAAATTCACCAGGTTGCGGAAAGCTTATATCCCGGCCCTTCGGTGTAGTGCATCTATTCCCAATATTGGCCACGAACATGTCTAGAAAATAAGGTAAGGAGTTTTTATTATATTTAGCTAACTTCCTAGTCCCTTCTGCAGCTTTTCTCTTGGATATTTTACTAGTTATAGTAACAGGGGCAGAGTTCATATACATCTCTCGGTTCCCAAGGCGGTTGAACCATGTCCAAGCTAAGGTGTACTTTCCCGGCTCGATTCCGGGGGGAATAGTGAAGCTGAGGTGGGATGGGGTGGCCATTGTTGGATTAGCGGCAAGGTTACCATCAGTGTTAACCGGGCAACCGCCCTTATACGACTTAATAACTATCCATCTTGAGTCCTTCGTAGGGTTCATGTCAGTGGTGAGACTTATCTGGTAAGAACCACCACCATGTGTGGTGCTGCCCATCAGGCCCAACGACACAGATTTACCGATGGTATACTTGTTCCCTTCAAGAGGAGGGTTATAGACTCCTGGACACTGCTTGCAAGGGAAGTCACTACTATTAGCTGCCAAGGGAGAGTTGTTTAGCGTGGCTTTGCCATAGGGGATAGGATTTGTCATGACAAGATAAGCCTCTGCCGTGGTGACTGCCAGGGCAGAAATAAGACCAACCGTGAAGTGCATTGTGTTTGGATCTGCTTACAAATACTGTAGCTCTCTCGAAACTTGGATTGCGTTGATCAGACCTACAAACAGATTGTAGAATTGGTGCCTCATGAACGGAAGACATCGATGATGGCCTTATTTAAAGACAAAGCTGACGTAATGTTATTAGTACTGTAGATTTGGTTGGACCGACACTTTATATCAAACAAGCCAACAGTCGCATCCAACAGTTACCTGAATACCAGCGTAAACTAGTATGGCTCACTAATATTTAATAGGATTTCTCGCATTAATACAGTATCGTGAACATATCAAATGCGCGAGAACAGAAAATTCTTGTTGATTCGGCTCTAAAGTTAAACAAGCATGAAAATACTATTCCTCTGCAAGAAGACACAAAATCTCTAAAACTCCTACCCCTTATTAAAGAACTATATAGTCCAGAAATATATCCACCCCCCTTAGAAGTAATGCGCAGCTTTAGCTAGACACTATTTAATACACTTATAAAGGTCTATTGCAAGCTGCTATATAGTAGTTGTAGCCTTAGTATAATGTACATCCTTAAATTAATAACAGGCGGTGATTCTAAATTAAAATAACAGCACAATTTGCCATGCTATTTCACTTCCGTTGCTTTTTTATTAGGTATTGCATTACCCTTACCCCCACTAAGGCTCTGCTGTTTCCACCCACTGTTGCCAAGGTGCTTTGGCAGTTCTATGAAGTAGCTGAAAATATACTGCCCTCTTATGTCCTGCTCAACAAGCCTTATAGAAAAGTAAAAATGTCCTTAAATCCGCACTGTCCAACTACAACATTGGGTTGCTTCAATGGAGAGACCCACTAAATTTGCCAGTGGTCCTTTTACAATATGAACACAACAGTCCATACTAAAAATAACCTGTATAATAAATAGAGATTTGAATGGGCGCTGAGTCTTAAGTTGCTTAATATAAAAGCTTTGGTTATTTTCTAAAACATTTATAAAGAACTTACTGCTGTTACTTAATACTGCCCCTAACTATATGTAGTCCAAGTTCCCCCCCCACTTAGAAACTTCTAAACATTTTAAAGAATTTTAATAGTCAGGGCTGTTTTGCACCATCCTGTACATATTTTTGTTTGCCAAGTTTGATCAGGGTAAGAGAATTTGTTGAGTCTTAGCGCCTATATGTATTTATTGCATCTTAATAATTAATAATTAAGTGCTGTATTAACATAGAGTGTTCGAGGCTACACATATAAACTTTTTATAGTTATTTAATAGATCCTTTTTTGTTAAGTACAATAGACGTATAGTTAGCATACATAAAGATATACTTAACTATAGATTATTAACGCCATGGACAACATGTCTTTACGGAAAATAGATATTAGTTATATTACAAACACCTTCGAACCCAGCTTCGACCAAGCACTTGCCAAAGAAGGGACACAAAGAAGCAATTTGGAGAGCAAGAACTCCTGTGGAAATTTAAAGAACTACCCAGGCTCAAAAAAACTTGGACATGGGAATAAGGTAGGCTTGGCAGTCCTTTGATGTTTCTTCTTATATACGAAACCTTCTTGTGTAGGAAATATAGTATTAATCTAGTATATAGAGAAAAATTTGGTCTTAGAGATATACTAGGAGTAGTAAAATACCAGCCAGACAAACTCTATTCTAAAAGGGGCGCTGTTGTCGTCTCCAAAAAAGCACGCATGACAGTGACTCTATACAATATAACAACACCCTAGTCCCTAGGAGAATGGAAAATTTTAATAGAGATGTATCTGTAACTCCCCTAGCAGAAGATCTCTATGTTGTTAAAAAGAGTGGAGTAAAAGACCTACAACCTATACTAATTGCCGGAGCAAAGCCTTGGGACTAGCTGTCTCGAGTGCGATCCGCACCACTCTAGACATGGACACTTTAACTAGGAGAGACTATTAAAGTTAATCTGGGGCAAGACGGAAAAGGATACGCAATAGTATCTGATATCCGTCACCTGGAGGATGGCCGTTTTGTTATGATGTATGCGTGGCTATACACTTGAAAAGATATTATATTTAAATGTTTAGTTAATGGTACTCTACCAAGGAAAAGTCGATACTATATTAACCTAAATTGGCCTCCAGGTGCTTACTATAGGTATATAGTTAGCACTAATCGGACTATTACCCTCTGGGACACGGCCATTAGTCCAGCTCCGAACAATATGGTTAATAGTGTGAGCCAGGAATTTGTGTACCGCACTATATTATATATGCGAAAGATCAGCTCCATTTATGGTAGATTAGTAAGATAGGTGAAAGAAATTCTAGACTTGAAATACCCTAAACACAAGGCAAGTTAATAAACATTTGGTTAATTTCTCCCTTATGTAGGAAGCAAGATTGTTAATAACAATGCCTACGGTCTTAGCGCCAGAAGACAAATCACGTTAGCCAGCGCTGTTATAAACTGTTAATATTTATTTTTATTGTTTTTTGTATTCCCCAGGCTTTTCACGGCTATAGGCTACATGTTGGCCACTAGTAGGTTCTATCTACAGTCCTCTAATCATGCCTGACCCTAGTCCTTATATACATAGTTATTTATCCTCCTCTAGCTCCCTCCCTCTTATTATTTCCAGTGATCCATATTATCTAAAAGCATCCTCTCCTGATCATATCTTTTACTACAGTATAGCACCTGCGCACCATTATTGAAATCAAGTGTATTAGTCAATGTTAGTAATTAGGTACTGTAGCTTCCATATCATGTACATAGAGGTCTGTTTCAAACCGTAATTCCAAGACATACTAAGTAGTTACTATTGTTATTTAAGATACTGTTCCTAGATTGAACTGGAAGATACTACTGCGCAAGCTGATGCCCGGCCGGCCAGGACCAGCTTAGTATATCTTCTTTATTTGCAAAATAACTCTATCCACATATATTCCATGTTGCACCCCGAACTTGCAGTTTGCATAAGGTAATGGGGCCAAGGGGACGCGAGAATGTTAATAACCCCCTTTATAACTATAATCTCCTTACTTCTCTGCTCCCCAGCCTATGTCCGCCTTTCTTAGCCGAACTTATTTTGCTATGTCACTGGCGAAGGCTGCTAAGCACCCAAAATCTAGTGCATAATCTGCGAATGGGCTATTTCAGGCTCTAAAAAAAAGCGCTTAAGATAGATCCTATACTGACCACAGCGTAAAACTAAAGCTGTCAGGCGCGATATGGTTCTAGTTTCTTGACGATTTACCAACCTAAATTTAAAAATTGTGCTTTCTGTACTTGTTTCGCATAGCGCGCACCAAAGTGTTGCAATTAATAAATAATCCACTAATTTCGCAAACAATCAGCATATTAGATGGCATTTTCTAGCCGAAACGAGACACTAAGTATGGTGATGACAAGAACAACATGCCTATTAAGGAATAATTCTACCAATAATTAGCGGCTTTTCAGTAAAAGCAGTTTGAAATGCTCGGATATGTACGTTGTTAAATAGTATTAGCTATTCCAGGCTTCTTACTATGGTGCGCTTTGTGCATTAACTTTAGAAGTACTGTAGCATATTATTTTGGCCAGGTCTTAAGTCCCTGCCTTCACTGGTCGGATCTCCGAATGCCGGATTCGCCGACGGAGTTGGCCTACTCGGGATGCCAAGAAATGGCTAATATTCTGCTTTCCAATCATAGTACTATACCTATTTAGACAGTTGGTGTAAACTGTATATATAACTTTATCAGACAGTGTGATAAGCTTAAATTAAGATATTCTCGACAGTATAATTACCAGCGTGTGCCAAATATGCTAAGCTTTTAGGAAGTGGTTTAATCGCGTACAAATCACTATAATATAACAAGGAATTGCACAAGAAGATATCTACAATTTGGTAAAACTGGCTTTGCAATTGGCCTGAAGGAGTTACTAGGGCTGATATGCATGGAAAGCCATTTCTTATATAGCCAGGTAATCGAGAATGGGTTAAAGTTATTAAATATATTAATGCAAGTGGTTGGGCCTTACTACCATGAATTATCTTTAAAGGAAAGGTCCATATAGAGACTTGGTATCAACAACCTCTACCAGCAGATTGGCGGTTTGAAGCTAGTAAGAATAGATAGACAACTAAAACATTGGATTACACTAATTTTAAAACATTTTATTCCTGCTACACCTAGCTGTACAACTGGACGATATCTCCTGCTATTCCTTGATGGACATGGCAGCCATTTAACTCCTTAATTGAGCTCGATATGCAGTAAAAAAATATTATTCCTATCTACGTGCCTATTGTAGCTGGAGGACCAGTTAGTTGGCTAAGTCGCAAAACAGCCAATTACTGCGACATCATCATCTGAAGTGGAATATATCGCGGCTGCGGAAGCCAAGCAAACAATATAGCTACGCCAGTTTTTATATTCTATTCAAAAACAGGAGATGTATGGCAGTCAACCAATAATGCCTCCTGCAACAAGTAGGCTATATTTATGTAGCCGGGATAGTCTTCACTGTGCCCTTTTTCCCAGTTTCCATGAGCTTCTCTTGAATCTTGTAACACCTACAGTACATGAGATGGAACTGTCACAAGTTGTTTAAACAATCACAGCTATCTCTGTACAGTACTATTTTTATTGATGTATAGCCATGGCCTCCTCAAGCCTCAAAGCCTTAGAGGAGTTGGTCCATGTTGTCTGAGTATAACGTATACTCTTGCTCCCGAATCCCTCCGTTATTATCGCATCAGACGAGCCTTTGCAACCCAACCACGAAGTCAGTAATGACGACAAAGCGGACCTGAACAACGACTGGGGTCAAGATTTTACAAGAATAGATGCTAAGCCCTTAACTAATATTAAGGTGCTCTAACAGAAGTTCCTTGATTATATCTGTAAACTTCTTGCGCACAGCAAAAGTCGTGATGTAATTTGGAGGGAGAAGGATCTCCCTCTAGCTTTAGTACTCCTTCAACCAATCTTTCCCTGTACATTTTTTTTTCTTTCTCTCTGTCCAGGCCTATGTCGAACGCTGCCTGAGGCACCAAGACTGCTTTATTTACGGTTGACACTACAACGTAGAGATTCTCCACATTTCCTGTACAATAGAATTCTTTCTTCCTTTCTTCTCTACGTTTGATATAATGCTAAAATTCGAGAATACATAACAGCTATGTGGTAGGCTAGAATGGAAGCCATTGTTAGACGGAATATCTGTTATGTTTATATACATAGGAAATAAGGCGTCACCACATGGGATCAGAGGAGGACAGGTTTGCAGCTCTTGACCCTCCCGAGTTCTTAACCTGTCTTGATCGTGACTCTTATGTTGAGGCATATGAAATCCTTGGTTCCAGTAAAAGTATATAATTTGACTCCTGGAAATATTAGGGGTTCCTTGCGAGCACTGTAATACCTATCACAGCCGCAATTTTAAAATATATTATCTGGTTAAAGATGGTAAAAATGGTCACAAGAATAATACTAATCCCCCCCAGCTTGCCCAGGAAATAATTCGCAAGATCTGGGACCATATTAGCTCTACCCTATTTACAACTTGGTTAGGAAAGAGGTAAGTTAAATTTTATCTTAGTTTAACTAATATAATAGGTTATGGAGAGCCCGACCTTTGCTATATGTTATATGGCCAATTGCGCTAACTTCGAAGCCTATGTAGAACGCTTTCTCTATGCCTATTAGGCAGATCTATTAAGGGAATGCTTGGAGTTCTCGGGACCTGCGCTCCCTGGGCAGATGGCGAAATATAATAACCCTGATATCCTAGTATGTTAAAATCTAACATAGTTAGATTTTTAATTACTAATAATCATTAAAACGACTTATTTCAGTCTCCAAATATGGCTGTCTGGCCGCTCGCATAAACTGGAGAGATAACCTTGATGTTTGTGATGGTGTGGTTGTCTCTGCGCTAGTAGAGATAAAACCACTTGACCATATAAAAAGGTACAAGACGACTGATCGAAGATCAGTCGCATCTAGCGCCCTATATAGGAGCGAAGGCCATGCTTGAGCAATACATTGGGTTCAACCCTTGACAATGTTTAATAGTTCCCTGTCCTAAAGGAATCACAGACACGCGAAATTTTTACAAATAAAGTTAGTATTCTCGCGGTAATAGTTTATTACCAGCAGATTAAATCTTCTATAGTTCGAACTTTGGTGGCTGGTTTTCCAACCTAAAAACCCGGAAAAAGCGGAAAGCAGACAAAGCCCAGGGCCTGATTAAAACCTATGTAAGAAATTCAACTTAGATTCTTACTAATCTATTAGGATAAATACATTTCGCTGCAAGAACAAGCTTGCTAAGTACGCTGACTACTTAACAAAGAACAGCTGGGAACCCGAGTTTGACCCCAACTCATCTGCAACCTCGCCGATCAAACATAGCCCCTGGCCTAGATAATATATTTTTCATCTATGAGCATTCACTTGCAGCATCTGGGCTCCGTGAGTTCTCTGCCTGCTGGGATGATGTTTGCTGACTGAGTTATACCTATGCAGAAAGACGACACTGGGGAACCACATAGGTTTGGCATGCCAGTTTATATTTATTAGTGTTTTTCAGGCTGTTTTAGTAGTGTTTGCTTATTAGTATTATCGTTATTCCATTCTAAATGACTTCCTTAGGAAGTTCGATTCTAGCTCTACTGAAAAATAACAGAACAACCTTGTGACAAGACCACACTTGCACTACCGCAATCCCTAATGTGTACGTAAGTCATATGATGGATTGCTTAAACTAGATATCATTCCATACCTAGGTAGCTGTCCATCGAGAATACTAATGGGATGGGAAATGATGGATTGATTTATAGTGGTACTGTAGAAGTGGCTCTAGTATATATTTTTTTGATGACTCGGAGGAACCATACCCTACCAAGTCCTACTACTACAATGACCAGCTCCATGCGTGCAGTCCAGTTTTAGACACCAACACAGACATAGTATCCCAGCCATAAGTTGCTGCACGCCTCATTGATCTCCCTGTTCCACGCGCGGAACTGCGCAAATGTGATACCCACATTTGTATAGATAGAACAGTAGTTGTCGCCATCCTTGATCAGGTGGAAGGACTTGCAGTTGTCGACAATTCCAGGCATCTGTGGCGTGGGGCCCGGGGGCTTGGTTGGCTTGGGTCCCTGCGAAGTGGTGGCTGCGCCGGGAACGTGCACGCAGACGTAGTAGTCTAGCCAGAGTTTTGTACAGTCTATATATACACCGCAAAAGGGATGGATGTTAGATGATCTGGAGGGATGGTTCTTGGTTGCGTACAGAAATGGGAAAAAGGAATGAAGGCTTAAGGCACACCGTCGTTAATCTCGCTGTTCCAGCTCCTGAAGTGGGCTACGCTGATGCCGTGCTTCGTAGCGATGGTGTCGCATTGGTCGCCGGATGAGACCTTGTAGAAACCATCACAGTTTTTTGCGATACCGGGCATAGTGGGGGAGTTGCTGGGCGCAGGTTCGGTGGTGGTAGTTGTCGTGGCGCGTGTGGTGCTCGGGGGATCATCAGTGACAGTGCCGATCACGCAGTATGACTTGCTAGTATCGAGATTAGGGCAGGTGATGCCAGGGTTCAGCTGCTGGAGAGCGTCGACTGAGAGTCCCCAGCTGTTTGCAAAGCTCGAGCATGTAGCACCCACGTCAGCAGTGGTGAAAAAGTCACACTCAACAGCGCGGCGGGACAGGGCCTCGGCCATTCCTGGGATGACCCCAGCGGCAAGAAGGTATGTCAGGTGTATTATGTTGGACTTGGACTCGGATGAGGAAACGAGCGAAAGAAAGTATGGGCGTCAGCGGGGATACACTGCTTGTGCAATTGAGGATTGGATATGTACTTCGTAGTAAATTGTCAGCCTGAACGAGAGAATAATTGACGCCCACGGCCTGTGTAAGGGTTTATATAGCAATCTGAGGTCCAGAGAGTTCGCACATCTTTTGGCCGCGTCCGAGGGTACCTACTTCCCACCACCCGCTTAGAGTGGTGCAGTACTTCATTTTTCTACTGCTTTAGGAGTAGTTGTAGCTCTGAAATGCTCAGCTAATTGTTACATTACAGCCATGTTTTTATGCTTCACGAGGTGGGGATCACTAGATAAAGGCCGGAGGGACTAAACAGCAAATCGGGGATATTGAAAAAGTAAATTGCTGAGCACGTTGGGCATCCGCAAAGACATGTCTTATCAAGACTCAATATATTTTGAATCCATGGTGGAGCAAGGTGCTGGACGCCCTGGAGGCCAGTGTAATGTCAACTCGTGTATTATCAATATGCATACGCCAGCGGAGAAGCTGCTGGCCAGACGGCAAGATGGAGACTCAAGAGAGACCCACATCGTATACTCGCGCCGAACCTAGTTGATGGCTCGCTTATCTACACCGTACAAGATAGCCAGCTTTGTGCTGAGATGCCGCATGGAGGACCTACAGAAACCCAGTCCATCCACCAAAGGCTGGACTAACGCCGGTACTCATGGCAAGGTTGAAGGCAGTGAGAAGATGGCAGAGTCTCTGGAGTAGATAGCTGAAGCAGTAAAGATAATGCTAGCAAACTTCAGTCAACCCGCTCTGCGGTCAGACTCAGGAACGATCGCAAGCGGATTGGCTCGGAACTTTTTGAATACATGGAAGTTACCCGAAACCGGCCAAGAACCCAAAACATAATATATTACGGAAGTTATCGTAATTTACATTTCTTGGCAGGTTTTGGGTCTGCTCAAAAATGGCACTTCGCCACCAGACTTAGTCGCTGCGACAACGAATGACATCTCTAGCTCAGGCTGCAAATGTCACGATTTGGAGGTTCGACCGACAGAAGATCACCCGGAACTCTCCTGTGCAGTTTGGGCTCCGTTGTGATTGGTCAGTGATGCGGGGTCCGATATCACCGTTGCTGCAAGGCTCGTAAGACTCGATCGCTGATTCGGCCCACACCTTCCAGCTACGCTGCCTATTCCCAGGCCTTGCAAGATCTGAATTGATTTATCAGCTACAGCAAGTATCTCGGCGGGCTTAACCTCTGCTGCATGTATGAACCCGGCCAACATAAGGGTAAGCTGCCTAACCCTAGATCCTGAGAATGTAGTCTATCTGGCGCAATCACCGGTCAGTAGAGCATGGAGAGTGGGGATAGGTACACTGCTCGCTTTCAGCCTCGCATGATTAATGGTGACTCTGTCCTTGTGACATGTGTAAAGGGCTAGAGTCCGTATGACCTCTCGGGCCAATGTCCCTATTATCCCTGTTGTCCCTACTGTCCCCGTTGTCCCTATTGTCCCTATTGTCCCTACTGTACCTACTGTCCCTATTGTCCCTACTGTCCCTACTGTCCCTACTGTCCCTACTGCCCCTTTTGGCCCATTGGCCCTCGATCGATGTCACGTGACTCCCCACCTTGTTTGTTTACCGCTTATTTTCCTCTTCCTTTCTTCCTTTCTTTCCTTCTTCAACGATTCCTTCTTGTACATAACCTATCTTGTAGGTTCTATGGGTTCAGCCCTTGACAACATGTTCTTTTGCTCCTGCAGAAACGGACCACTTAGTGATATGCTAGTCGTTTAAAACTCCCTTGAAGAGACAGTGCACTGTTTTTATCCTTTATTGTATGATATACTAGTAGGCCTTGTTCTCTGAGTGCATACTTAGTAGTTAGTTCTTGGCCGAAGCTAGGGCTGACGCGATGACACCCTAGCCGCCTTACCCCAGTTTTTAGCCAGGTCACGTAGGTCGGAGCGCCCCGCGCTAGCGCAGCGGCTGATCCGAGCGGAACGGAAGTTCGGCGTCTCCACTTTTTTTAGAGTAATTCATGCCAAGGCCATTCATGCCAAGGCCAATTTGACTCTATTTCATATTCCTTTTATTGATCCGGCACTACAAATCCCCCTCAGAGCCATCCTCTTCCGTCCAGCATACTTTGTCTCTTGCTTCACTCAGCATGCACTTCTCCCTGCTCGTGGGAGTCGCTGTCGGCCTGGGCGCCATAGTCGGCGCCTCTGGCGTCCTGGAAGTGGACCTGGTTTTCCCGCGCAACGAAACCTATGCGCCCACCGACTATTTCCCTGTGGTCTTTGCCCTCCAGAATGCCGAGCGCGCGCGATACCTTAAATCCCAGCTGAAGCTCCAGTCCAGCTTATAATGACCCTCGGTCCTGAAGTAACTGAAGAAGGTGTGTAGAAAGTAGGGTTCGTGGCTGGACCAGTTTGTCCATCTCAGATCGGGGGATCGGGCAATGACGTCTTCCCCAGGCCTGTTAGTCCAGTTCCATACTCTGTAGGAGACACCAGGATTGCTGCGACGAGGACGGCTTGTCCAAGAATCCTGTCCGGGGCAATATAATCCGCAACTCGACAAACCGGTCGACCTCTTTCACCATCAAGAATTCCGGCCTCAAGGTGGATCTCGTTGCTGCTACAGCCAACAAATCCTGCCCCGGCGAGGACAACGGCGTTGCTATCAATGTCACCGATAAAACCATGCTCGTTCCCTGGGGGTGGAGGTGGTCTGGCGGTGACTACACTAATGACACCTGTGCAGTGGTGGACTCCTCTACCCCGACGCCGACACCCGATCCCTGTCGCGTCGAGATCGACTCGTCCATACGGCGAGTATGGAAGCCTCCTTGAGAGCCCGTCTGTGCGACAAATTCAAGACCGTGAACCCGCCCGCTGATTGCCCAGACGATGAGAATGCCGCCCAGCAACTGGCGGTTTTCGGCATATCCTGCCTGCTCGCTGCATTGTGAGCGTTGGGGTCCTTGCTAGCGTGAATCTGTCCCTGCATTAATGCTTTGTTGTGTATCTATCGACCTTTCATGTCCACTCTATGCGCGAATCCCCTTACCATTAGCTTTGACGGACATCCCCTGTCTCCTAGGTAGCCTGAGGGGCACGGCTGAGGTTAGCGATTGAATAGATTAACCGTGGCGTGATCCCTCTCCGGAATCCGGACAATGTACTGAAATATCAGGCACTGATCAAGAGCATCTCGGAGTACACCTAGATGCTGAGAAACTGCAAGCCCCTTCAGTAGTCTACATCGCAGTGTTCAAGAAATGGCCCACTCCTAGTCTTCTCGGCTATTGAGGCTCCAATAGAACCCTATAGAATAGATTATAAAGTATCGTTCTGTAGAACCAAAGAGTCAGAGAATCAAGATAACCAATCAACACGATCCTCCTGCCCTATCTGGATACCACCCCTCACCATCTAGTATCTGCCCCTGCAAAACAGAGTCCGGGCAGATTCAGCTCCCCTACAGTCTTACCGCGGCAACTTGGGAAGGGCGTATGCGTATTACCCACCCCACTAAGTACATTCCAGTGCAATAGAGATGTGTAGTAGGTGCCTAGTAATGTTATCACCCCTGGGGCCAATGATAGTTCCGTACCTGACCACACTACTGCAGTCACATAAATTCGCCCATTTGTTCTCCGAGTACTGTAACTCCTAGGCGAGCTGCCACTCCACCCCCAACAGTACCAAGGAACTTGACCTAGTATGTAGTAAGATTAAACAGGATCCCTTCTCCATGGCCAGACGCTCACATGTTGAGGCTAAAGAGCCCTCTATCTGCGGAGTCTACGTGCGGAGTACTCTGAATGATTGTTTAACTCTCTAACTTCTCTCCTGAACACCTGCCGAAATCCTTGCTAGCGAGACTTGTAATGAACCGTACGAGTACGCCCGGGGCCTGCGGGTCTAGTATAGTAGAGCTTTTAGCTGAGCTAAGTGGGGAAATGACTTGATGCAATGTTTAAGGGGAGTGAGAGGAGGAAATTGGAAAGGTGCGAGAAAACTCAGACTCGAGGCCAGGATAGGAGGGAGGAGCCAAGCTGCAGAAATAGTATAAAGGCCACTGCGCCAGTGCCTAGTCCTGTGGAAAATGCTTTCTCATTTATTCTTTACTTTTACATTCTTACTATAAGGCCGTACCAGAATGGTGACATTGTCATCGTTCATCGCGGTCCTTGGTGCTGTTGGCGCCGCGGCCACACCGAGGTTCAGAAACTCTGTCAGTCCAGGCTATCGCAGCGCCGATGTCTGCCCGGAGCGATGCAGTGTTTCCGGACCTACTATCAGGAACTGGTCGGTGTATCCCAACTTCAACCAGATCAAGAAATGCAAACAGACCATGTTTTACGACTTTTCGCTCTACGACCCTGTTGATGACAGAGCCGTGAGCCACAAAATCCACGCTTGCTCGTCCTATGGTCCTGATTTCGACCTGCTCCCTGCTTCGGGTGTGCAGGTTGCCTCTGTTGAGTCAGTTAATGTTGAGTTCGAGATGGGCTGGCGGCTTCCGGGCTGCGGTCTCTTGTCGGCCAGATCCGCGCGTATGCTGAGAAGGGACATGGAGATGGAGCTACAGACAGGCCTTTCATCATCTATGGCCAGTCTGGTCAGGCTACCATTGGTCTCTACGTTGGCCGGGGTTGCTGAGCCAGGGCCTCAGCGAGTCTGCCCTGAAGATCTTCCAGGATAACCTCGAAAACCTGAATGTCTCAACACCGAACTTGGCCATGCAGCTCTGCGGGCCAGACTACGACAGCACCCATATTTTCGGCATCATGGCCACCAGCCGTGGGACATTCTCTCCCATCCAGGACGCTATCAAGTCTTGGGCCAACGCGACCTGCCTGTCGTTCGAGGGTTCCGCCAAGTTTCCTGGCCGGGCGATGTTCACCGCGCCGCTTCTCCACGCGAGCCACACCACCACTGCCAACTCGACTGTCGCGACTAAGAAGCTCCACAAGCGTGCTGAGTGCCGCACCGTTCAGGTAGAACCTGGCAACAGCTGTGCGGACCTGGCTGTAAAGTGTGGTATTTCGGGAGCTGACTTCACCAAGTACAACCCGGGCAATAACATTTGTTCGACACTCAAGCCTAAGCAATACGTCTGCTGCTCCAAGGGAGACCTTCCGGATTTCCGCCCCAAGCCTAACAAGGATGGCTCATGCTTTACATACCAAGTCAAGGAGAATGACAATTGTGACAATCTTGCTGCTGAGTACAGCCTGACCAGGGACGATCTTGAAAACTTCAAGAATACCTGGGGCTGGAACAGTTGTAAACCTCTGTACAAGGACACAGTCATGTGCCTGAGCGAAGGTGATGCGCCTTTCCCTGCTCCGATTGCCAACGCAGTGTGTGGTCCCCAGAAGCCAGGATCTAAGCCCCCAACCGATGGCTCGGATATTGCGGATATGAACCCCTGCCCGTTGAATGCCTGCTGCAATATCTAGGGCATGTGGTATCACTAAGGACTTTTGTATTAATATTAATACCAGCGCCCCGGGAACTGCTAAGCCGGGCACCTACGGCTGTATTTCTAACTGTGGCCTTGATGTGGTCAAAGGCAGCGGAAGCGGCGCTATCAAGATTGCCTACTATGAGGGCTACTGCTTGAGCGGGAGTGTCTGTTTCAAGATGCCTCCCAGATTGACACCTCGGGATATACGCACATCAACTTTGGCTTTGGCACATTGACCCCGGCTTTTGACGTTGAGATTGGTGATAGACTGTCCTCGTACCAATTCGGGGAATTCAAGCGCATTTCTGGCGCGAAGAAGATCTTGTTATTTGGTGGTTGGGCTTTCTCGACTGACGCTGCTACTTACCAGATTTTCCGCAATGGGGTCAAGCCTGCGAACCGGCTCACAATGGCGACCAAGATTACTAATTTTATCAAGAAAAATAACCTTGATGGTGTTGACATTGACTGGGAATATCCTGGAGCGCCTGATCTTCCAGAATTTGATCCCGGGACTGAGGAAGAAGGTCCCAACTACCTTGCCTTTCTTGTTATTCTCAAGAACCTCCTGCCCGGCAAGTCTGTTTCTATTGCTGCCCCGTCCTCCTACTGGTATTTGAAGCAGTTCCCCATCGCGAAAATCACAAGGTAGTTGATTACATTGTCTACATGACCTACGATCTCCATGGTCAGTGGGATGCCCACAACAGTAACTCCCAGGAAGAATGCGACTTGGGTAACTGCCTGCGCAGTCAGGTTAACCTCACAGAAACAAAGCAGTCACTGGCGATGATCACCAAAGCAGGCGTCCCTGGAGAGAAGGTTATTGTTGGTGTGACTAGCTATGGGCGATCCTTTAAGATGGCGGAGGCAGGCTGCTATGGCCCCAACTGCTTGTTCACCGGCGACCGGTTAAATTCAAATGCGAAGAAGGGGAAATGCACTGGTACAGTCGGCTATATTGCAGATGCTGAGATTGCTGAGATCTTAAACGAGCCAGGCCGAGTTGTTAAGCACTTTGTCGACTCCAGCAGCAACAGTAACATTCTTGTCTATGATGACACTGAATGGGTGAGCTACATGAGCACCGCAACCAAGAAGACTCGCACCGCGCTCTACTCTGCCTGGGGCCTGGGAGGCACCTCTGACTGGGCCACTGATCTACAGAAATACCATGATGTGCCGCCGCCGGCAACGAGATGGGCCATGTTCATAGAACTCACTATGTCAGGAGAGGATCCTAAGACGGACATGACGCGAAATGGCAACTGGACCGACTGGACTTGCGAGCATCCGTACATTGTCGCCCCATTCGACCACACGCCCTCTGAACGGTGGAAGGAGTTGAGCGGCTGCAGCGTGGGCGGACGTTGTCAGGATCTGGGAAGACACCGACAGGGACCGAGGGTTGGAATTCATGGAGTCGGTTACAACTACCCTCCAGATAGGGGCTCAGACTCACTGTGGGGACTTGACCATGGACAGCTGCGGCACGTTGGACTGCCCAGCTGGTGCGAATGGGAAGTCGTCGGGACCCGCGGCGCAGTTCATCTGGAACTCGCTAGCTACAATCCATCTCATGCACAAGAACTATCATAACACGCTGTTTGAGGTTGCCTTGGTTGTCAGCACAAAGCTCGATGACATGGAGAACACGTTTGCGCCGATCCCCCAGGCGGATGGCACCTGGACCTTGCTGCTGATTGACCTGATCACCCTGGGAACCCTGGGCGCCGGCGGCCCGTTTACACCGTTCTCAAGGGACTCCCGTATTTTCTCCAGAAGGGCAGCACTTTAGACAATATCAAGGATACTAGCATGACCTTAATCAGTCAAGGGACAACCATTGCCAAAGACGTGTTGCCTAAGGATAGCTCTCCGTGGACGGCTGAAGAAACAGGATTCCTTCTCACACTATATGGGGAACACCATTGACGGCTGGGCCAACATTAGTTCTCTTGCACTCAAGCAATTGTTCACCTGATCTCGAGGAGGTGATCAAGATCCTTAGAGAGTCTATGGCCAATGGAAAGCTCATCGAGGGTAAATCCGAAGGCAAGCGCCCCAGCAAGGAAGAGATTGACACTACTCTGAAGAACGATTTCCGAGCCAACATTCAAAAGTGCTTTTTCGGTTACTCCATCCCCACCCTGTGGCGGGAGTCTAAATCGTACGCCTTCATCATTGACGCAGGCCACGGGTGTGGTGAAAAGCAGCTCAGCAAGTACATCACGGACGACACCATGGACGCCACGGGAGCCTGCGTTGACGGCAAACAGTACTACCTGGTGTATCCGGATGGTAAATCCAAGGTATGCAAGTGCCAGATTGTTACCGATCATGGCCTCTGCCAGACGATTTGCAGAAACAACAAGTTCTCCATGCTCCTGGCCCTGGACTCTCTGACCGATGGAAACTTCGGCGACATCACCAAGGAAGACCTGATCCGCGGCTCAGTCCGCACCTGGATCCAAAATGGCAAGGAGAATGGCGGCGGCTTTGCAGAATAAGTTCACAGTAGTGGAATCATATGCAACTAGATATCCAATATGTGCTCATGGATTAAATCTCTGTTTCCGGTTCAACTTCTTCAGTGCTTCTGTGGTCATGGCGAAGGCTTTGCATCCATATACTTTTGGATGCGCTTGCTGAGGCTTACTGTTATGGACCACTATGCCATCTTGGTGCGCAATGTAGGTATGGAATTGATCGAAAGTTGTTTCCCAATTGTTTTGGTACTGAGGTGTTTGATTGGAAAGATAGACTGATGCACGTACAATCTCTGGCCATAGAAATGCAAGTAATTTAGCATGTTCTCACATTGCTCGAACCTTATCCTTTATCACACCCCCTGAGCGCTCTGCACCGCCATTTTAAGCACTTGTATAAGGTGCGGAGGGCTTAATTCTACAGATCTGACATCAAAAAAGTTGCAGTGCGAGGCTTTTGGCCCACGGTTTTATTGTCACATTTAATAACTTGTGCCTTTATATCCATCCGTTTAAGCACTCCAAGTAGATGTCTCAAAGCATGGATAATTGAGTCAGCCGTGTGGTCCTCTAGGTAGTAATCCCAGATGAGTCCTGACCACTGGTTATTTGCCAGCATCAGGCCTTTAAAGCCACCATAACCAGTCTCAAACCAATGGAAATCAATCGCTATAGCGGCGTTTTACTGTAGCTCCACAACGCAGAACTCAGTTGCAACAGCGAATCATCAACATACTATGTTCTAGCACCTATTAGAAAAAGTTAACATATGCAAAAAAAAAAAAAAAAAAAAAAAAAAAATTGGGCCAGAAAATCTTACCGTCACCATCCGTACTGATACGGCGTAACGCTCGACAAACCCACAGTGAGAAACACTCTCGTCAATGCTCCTCCATAATAATTCCAAAAACGACAAATAAAATAAAACTGAAACCTCTTTGAACAGTTATTTCAACAGGAATAACAATCCGAGCATGCGAACTGTTCCCTCGTTGACTCTCCGAATAATAGCTCCCCGCACCAGAACTCGTATGAATCACACGACGACACAAAACAGTTGTCTTGCCGGTCATCTCGAATCTCCGGTTGACTCAAATGGTGATCATTATCAACCCATGGACCCTCATTATCCATCTACAGCAAATCCGAAAATACATACGGAGCTTCCAACTGTCGCGCTCTTTGATCCGACCCAGGAATATACCCAGTAGTCAAACGCTTGGTCGTATAGAGAACATCTATCTCAAAAACTCCTCCATAGGAGTTTGACAAAACATTCGGAACAAGATGAACAGACCTCACAATATCACGATTCCGCAAATTGCGTCCCACTGCGAGAATATTCACAAACGAACCAGTAGAATTTCCAAAAGCGAATCGAGAATAACTCTCGAACTTAGAAGGCATATGAAAAAATCCGTGCTCAGAGGCATATGATGAACTGTCGGAACACCGGAAGCCATAGCGTCAAGAAGGAATCGTTGGAGGGAAGAAAGGAAGAAAGGAAGAGGAAAATGAGCCGTAAACAAGGTCGGGAGTCACGTGACATGGATCGAGGGCCAATGGGCCAAAAGGGACAGTAGGGGCAGTAGGGGCAGTAGGAACAGTAGGGACAATAGGGACAACGGGGACAATAGGGACAACGGGGACAATAGGGACAGTAGGGGCAGTAGGGGCAGTAGGGACAATAGGGACAACGGGGATAATAGGGACATTGGCCCGAGAGGTCAAACGGGCTCTAGCCCTTTACAAATACCCCATATTTATCCCCATGTCAGGTATTCTACACCAGTACATTGTCGCTTACCTCACATGCGCGACTAGTTAGTTAACTAGTCCAAATACTTACTGCTTATCTCTTTACCCAATCGCTTCGTATTGTATGATGTTTTGGGTGCAGAATTGGTTAATCAACTCCCTAGAGCTGTAGGAGTGCCAAATAATATGGCCGTTGGTGGACCAGAATCATGTAACTAGATCGGGGTAAAACCAAGCACACAACAAAAATAATCATCAAGAATAACCAAGAAGAGAATAATCAAGAAGAGCCCAACCAGCTCAATTTATTCAAAATAAGACCCTTTTACCAATCGTACTCTATTTCCTCTTCGGGAATAGCCGTATATCTAACAGTTCTTGGCGGGCCGGTTGGGTTTTGGGCGGTGTGGCAAGGTACATAAATACAGCCATCTCTTAGGAACAGATAGCATTTTCTTTACACCGCTACTACAGATAATAGCCCCGCTTCTGAATCCCAAGGAAGCAAGACTTGTTACTTCAATCCAACATTGCGTTTGATAACTACATAAAGAATCTGTCTCTCTTCTTCCAAAATGCGGCAAATACGCCTAGACCAGTGGTTAAATATTAATCAGAAGCCTATACTTCTTATTTCTTGCTCTTCCCCCGAAAATACGGCAAAAAATTTATGATGAAGCAGGGTTAGCTTTGGGTTGCACGATTAACCTCTGCTATTGCAAGGAGCATAATGAGGATTATGGCAATTTAAATGGGTGTACTAAAATTTGCTGTCACCCTCCACATCCAGATGATGTGTACTGGGATGGTTGTCCTACAACATACAATCTCCTACAGACATGTCGAACTATATATAATAATATTATACCGGATAATATATTCGTCAAATACATTTATAATCAACTACTGTGACCTTGAAACCTTCCAACCGCTACGAAATCTCAACCCAAATAGTCTTGCTTTCCTTTCTCGGCTGGTTATCAAACTTAATACCTCCTGCTGCGAAACATTAGATTGCAAAACCAGCAATCACAAATGTCAAAAGGTTTATAAAGGTATTAACAGGAAATTGGAGGGAAATTCATATCAGGATAAGCTCAAACTCAAGGAATAGCAAAAACGCAGCTTGGCTGGCTAAGCATATGGCCCCCAACCAGTTAAGAATACGGTTTACGTGCGAAACAACGACTATAAAACTGCTGAGCAGATTCTGGCTCCATTTTCACAGCTTCCAAGTCTGAGGAGCTGCTGCATTAGGCTTAGTTGCTCTCCTAATTGGCAGCTGCGTCAGCTTGCCAAAGAGACAGCAGTCTACAGTACTGGTGGAATTATAATTAGCAGATTTTTATTCTGTTCCCTCCCAAGGGAGCTCCAAATTAAGATCTTATCTTTTTCCGACCTTGTTGCGCCGACGAATATTAGGTGGAGTCCTAGATTTGGCTTTCGGCTCGATTACATACGTCGAGGATGTGAACATGTATGGTGGGGATATTACTGCCCAGTAAGCTATTCTGCATTTTATAGTAAATGCAGATGCTGGGCCCCACTATCTGCACTATTTTCTTGTCAACCAAAATATAAGGCTCATGGCATTAGAGGTGTTTTACTCTCAAAACCGATTTATCATTGAACCTACAAAAGGAAAACACAAACCTGTTAAAGAAAGCCCTGGCACTGTGGAAGCATCCCTATTTTTCGAGAAAGCAATTCCTCTATACGCTATGCGCTACTTAAGGTTTCTTGAAATTACTTTCCCTCCATTTAAGATGGAATATCTTCCCTCTACCTCTTCTGGTTATCAGAGTTGGCTATCTGCTATTTCCTATTTTTCCAATCACGCCAATCTTCCCGAACTGACTCTGATAATTCGCATGGATGATGTGCATGAAGGCTATAATCTCCCATTCCGGCCTGGAATAACTAAGGATCAGAAAACAACAGTCTTTAAAATGTATGCTCGGGTTTGTTTACCACTTGTGGACCTTAAGGGTCTAAGGGACCTGTTTATTGATCTAATTTATCCAAGCGATGCTCAAGAGGGGTATATAGAAAGTAAACAATGGGATTTTCGGATCACATTAATAGAGAAGCTGGAGCGGATGCTGGAACAGAAGGTTATAGGGCATGGAATATAATAGCATGGCTAGAGGAAAGAGAAGCATAATGGGTCTCGAGCAAGACTATGAATCAACCATTGATGAGGATATATTCGACCGAGTGGACACAGATCCGTATTACTTTTAAAGCGGATTTCCGAATACATTTATTACTTGCCAAAGTCAGGTCTTGGATGCTATAATGCAATATTTCTCTAGTAATAGTATAATTGTCTCTGATTATCTATCAGGCCCTCCTGGAACATAGTTCCCTCACTCTGTTAATTTTGACAAGAGCAGTGACGTAGACTGATAAGATCGTAATAAGCTTCCTTATTCGGAGGAGCTTTGGTAGAGGCATAAAAATATCTAGATATTATACACTTGTATATACTGAATGAGAGGAAAATGGTAGAACACCGAAAGAGTATGTCAAGGAAACACTCTTAGACAGTTCAGAAGTTGTGGGCCCCGAGCCCACAAGTTCCTGGTAGGAGGGAAGGCAACATTCCCTTTACGCAACTGCGTCCCGTGGTCTGTGAGAAGGTTGTTGATTGTCTGTTACCTCTTCGAACGAGGACTTAATAAGATAATAGCTATCCATACAAATGTCACGTGCCAATCCCCCGAATTCCTCCACTACAATACCTTCTAGGACTCTGCTACTACTTGTTTATGGCGTGTATGGGAACATACCCCACGATGTTGCACACTATCTGCACTTAAATAATATTCTTATATGAATTGTCAAAGTAAGCATTTTACACCCGTACTACGGCCTGCACGCATGCTTCCGGGTTAGTTATGGCTCGAATGTGCCATCTCTCCCTTAAGCGGACTATAGTTCCTGCATACGCGTAGAAATGTTTATGCCTCGTAATTAGCCATATGTGAATCATACGTAATTATAGCTTTATTGGAGGCGGATACCTCAGGGACCAACAGAAAGGTCTGCTACACTTTTAAGTCTGCAAACATCTATGGGGCGCCGTGTGCTTACTCCAGGCTTTAAATACTGCTTGCGATGCAGCTGCTCCAAACCGGAAGAGGACTTTAAACTGGCGGACCCGACTAATAAAGGGACAATGTCTAACCTGATGGACGTGGACGTCACGACCCCCGGCTTCATGCGCCTCCCTGTCTGCAGCGCCGACCGCGCCTTTCAATCCTAGGACACGACCAAGGAGGGTTCAAGCGCCAACTACCCCTGCGATATCCCTCCGGGCAAGGATGAATGCGGGGACTTATCTTTTGAGGATCAGACCAGCGACGCCTCGCCTACTGTCGAGGACTGCCTGACCATTATCAAGAACATCCAGGGCGACAGCAGTACAGACTGGACCATCCAGGTTATCGGCAAGCACCAGCGCGAGCTTGCCCGGCACGGGTCTTGTGCCTTTGGCGTGGAGACCACCAAGGTCAATGGCAACGTTAACTTTGTTGTCGGCGGGCAGGACGTCATTGATATAATCAACGAGTCCGTTAAGCGGTTTGGTGCTGATGGGAAGGTCGCTGCGAAGGGCAAAATGAATTGCAATGGTAATATCAAAAGTCAGGCGGTTCTTTGGGGGATTTACCATAACAACTAACAACTAACTACTGCGTCTTACCTACTGATGCATCCTTCGTCGGTTGATATCATCTCGAGTCGATGGAGGTTGCTATACTCTTGTCAACTTTTGACATTTTCTTGTTTCTATGTTGACCTCTATATGTTTCTTTCTTATGTATTAAGTACTAATATTGTATTAAAAAAATTTCTTTTTTGTTTCTAAACTGTTAGGGAGTATTAACATTTCTTAGCCGTCTTTTCTTCCCATGATTGTGCCTAGAAGAAGAGAAGGCAAAAAAAAAAAAAAAATTATTAGACCATACTAATAACTGACTTACCTTTCGCATCTTAGTAGGTTGTAAAAGGTGAACAGGCATCTTATCAATTTAGTTATCATTTAACTGAGTCCAGACTGGATTTGCTTTATTACGTGCCTTGGGGTTTAGCTTGCCTCATTTCTCGAGCCGTGTGTGATGAAATCCTACCTATAAGATAGGGAGAAACCTGCCCAGATTTACCGATAACAGGCTAATGCCTAGCTTTCACACCCTTACCCAGAATGCAGGGTCCCGGACTGTAGTATTCTACTTGGAGGAGGCCGCTGGCGTTGCACTAGTTTGCAAGGAATTGTATTTTTTATCAGTAATTTCTATCTTTCCCACCCCCCCCGTTGTGATAAGGTGGACTTGAAGCGATTCGGGGTTGGGATCGGCTAACTCCGGAGGTGACTTCTAATCTTAGGCTTAAACAGGGTACTTTTCCATAGTGTCGCATTTAGGAGTTTACACCCCCTGCCAACTTGTCAGGCTACAGGCATGGGAATGACAAATCGGAGCATAAAATTGATAAATCTAATTTCTACGGAGTCTAGCATTTAATTCAGTCTTTTATAGGCGGATATATTCAATGTGGCACCATGGCGTAGGTCACAAGCGGAATTCTGATCTATGCATTTTGGTGGCTCAAGCCAAAGGATATGCCGACACAAATTATTATCCAGCTGCCTTATGAACGGAGCGAGACTCCTTAGGAAGTGAGGGACACCATGGGCAGATATCAATGGGTTGGCAACATGTGCAGGCAGCACCAATTCGGAGCTTTTCGCAAAATCAGGTGCAAGTGGGCAGGTGGTTCTACAGTTTTATTTCGATGTTGGGAATCCCACCCGCTCTAGTTCCGCCAATGTCCGACGGGGTCTATAAAAGACAAATACGGACCCTTCAGACGATGATTTTCTCATTTGTCACCATCATTGCTCTGATATTTGGTGGTATTCATGTTGCTGAGCATGTTATACTACCTTTGCCTTCGCTTCGAAAGGCACAGGAGCCCGCAATGCTGATTTTGCGATTCACATAGTTGGAACTTTGCCTTTCCCACAGTTGCCGAAAAGATAGCTTGGCGCGTAGTTACAGCTATGGCGATGCCAACGGTATGTATCCCATTAATGCTGAGAGAAGGGCCCGTATCGCCTGTTATCTTCGCTCAAGAGGCATGTTTCCCGTTTTCTTGCGATTGTTATACGATCCCGGTTATTTCACGTTGCATATCCTGTTTGTTGTTTCGAACGGCTCTATAGTATTGTATTTTGCGCGTTTCGCAACTATCGCTCTGATGCTTCATGCTTAAAAGCCGTTCCTGCTGATTCTTACATTACTGTCGATTGGCTGTCAGGCATTCCGCATATATAATTTGCCCATAATTCTGACACCAGAAGATATTCCTAACGTAATCGGTAAGCGAGCGACGCACCTCCCCCATATATCTACGCGTCCCTTTTTAATCTCGTTTAACCACCACCATGCCACCAAAAAGAACTCCGAAGACAAAAGCTTCGGAGGATCAGGAAGAAAGGATTACTCTAGCTATTTCTGCATTTAAAAAAAGTCACAAATTCTGTGTGTATGACAAGCAGCACCGGTGTTTCAAATATCTGAAAGAATACTACGGCGACGGCTTCGAGTAACTCCACGGTCTGAAAAAATCCCTGGGACCGCGCTCTCAACGTCGTCAACGGCCGCCAAATCCAAACCATCAACACCCGCAACTGCGGCCGTATTATCTGGGACTCGTCCGAACTCCCAGACAGACTACTTGCTCGCTGCTACCTTTTCTACACGAATGCGATATGGTACGGATTTCTAATCGGCCGCTGGTGACAGGTACCTCGACAGAAGGCTTCCAGCTGACGCGGCTGAACGAGCGCCTTCGGTTTTTGAAATACAAGGGCGAGGAGTATTTCCGGCCGCATATTGATGGGTGTTATACTACATCGGATGGGACGGAGAGGTTGCTTACGGTGTATTTGTATTTGAATGGGGAGGGAGAAGAGAAAACATTACTCGGGGGTGCCACCTTGTTAGGACTGCAGTCTTTTTCTGGGGAGAAGGTGGTAAGGGTGTTTCCAAGGATAGGGTCGGTGTCGGTTTTTCAGCACAGGGAGCTCTGTCATACTGGAGATGCTTCGGGGGTGAAGTATACTGTTCGGATGGGTGTGATGTATGAGACGGAGAGAATTTGATATCCTTCTAAGCTTTCTTTGCTATTAACACAATAAGAGTGGAAATTTGAGTATATTAAACTTTATAAAGTATTATGGCTAGTAGCGACCTTGCATCAAGTCTAAACAGAAGTATTAAGATCTATAAGTAGATACTCCAGCACAATAGCTATTAGCTTCTTGTTTCTTTATACAAAGAATAAAAAACCAGACTAATATAGTATTTTTGCACCATTAACTGAAATGGACATTTATTGAGTCAATACCTCTCCCATGCAGCGAAAGTACCAACTGCTATAACATTTTCTCTACTGTGGCTTGGAGTCTAGTGAGAATAGGGCTGTCAGGCGTCACCAATGAGAGTTTCATCCAGTCCTAGCATTGTCCACCTTGCACCTGTCTAATCAAAACACAGAGTATACTCCGTGCATGGATTCTATTAATAATAATGGTAATAGAATAAAAATCTGTATTTGATGACCGTATCTGTAAGGACCCACGCACGGTATGTGTAAATAGCCGAACTTAAAGAATTAATTATAGGACAAGATACGCCGATTATTTCTGTTTGATATTTAGCAAGATGAATCTGCGCTAGGTGGTAGGAAGAGACTGACGCGAGGAGCTAATGGTTAGACAAAAAAGTTTATTCTATTTGGAATATCCTCAACTGTGGTCTGTTGGACATTGAAAATAGTATTATTTCCCTAGCTACTAGACAAGAGATGATGTATATACGCTAGCAAAACATAAAATCAGAACAAACCAAAAATAATAACTTAAAATCAACGGTCAAGCGCCCTCCCACACCTGATTATCTGCTTATAAACCAACTCCTTAGTAAGATAATCCTGCGTCGCATCCACCACCGTATCAACCTCCTTCACTCCATCCAACCCGATATCTGCTAATCCATTCGGTACGTCAAACCGAAACAGCCGGTGGTCGTCATCAAGCTCCGTATGTTCTTGAATGAACTTGTTTGTCTCCGCGTCGGTATCAATCGCATCCTTCTGCGACGTCCTGGTCCCAAAGGCCCCCCTAGTAAACCGCTTAATCGAAGGCACTCCCGTCCCGATCGACACCATGCACCTCAGCTGGTTCTCCAACGACCCAGAATACCAGACCCCACGTGCCTCGATCCAGACCTCGCGCATGGGATTGTTGGCTTCCAAGGTGCTGTCGTGGAATTGTCGCTTGCTGGGTCCGATGGTCACGGGATCGAATAGCGATCCGATGGCGAAACTGGCCTCGGCTGCTTCCCAGACCCGCGTGGTCTTGTACAGCTCTGTCGAGCAGTATTTGCTCGCGTAGCTAGTGAGAGGTACCATTTTTCGACTAGAATTGTCGGTGATGCAGACAAACCTGATCAAATTAGACTTTTTCCGGCTTGTTTTATGATTCAGAAGGGGGTTATTCACACTCGACACGAAGGATCCTCATCACGTAAGAGCATATCCTCGTCGAGTCCGAGTTCGCGCAGAATAGCTCGCACGGCGGATCCTACCCGTCGGATCTCGTACTTTGGTCGTACGCGCAGACTGCTATTTAGCGGGAACTGTCTCTTCCGTGCGAACACGCGCTTTAGTAGCCTTGAATACGCCATGATGCACTGATCGATGTCCATCTGGAGACGTCCCAGCATGATCGCAATCACTCTGTACAGTCAGCCGCTGTGCTGATTGATGGAAGAAAAGCAAATATGATTTACCCGCCCGACCCACTTCCACCGATCAAATTGAAATATTCACATGGTTTTGGAGGGTTCTCGCGATCGATGGCTTCGAGAATATGGCGCAGGATGTACAAGGTGGAAAGACCGCGTACGCCCCCGCCGTCAAGACTGAGGAGGTTGAGTCTTCGGTTTGTCATGGTTAGATGAGGATTAAACGGGATGTGTTGGGAGGGACGATCTTAAATGCAGGTGCCAGGATTAGGGTTTAGCGTTGTATGAGTACAGCCAGTTGTTGACGACGCTACATTGTTGGGCCAATAGACTGACCCGCCTGGGCCGATCGTTGGAGAAGAAAATGCGATGCGGGATGGGTGACACGTAGCGGGCGCTTGCAATTGCAGGGTAGGATTATCATGGATGAAGTGAAATTCTAAGTGAATGACCACTAAGCTGTATGATTTCCAGAGTGACACTTACTAACAGTCTACGGAGTGCAGCAGAATTTTAGCAGTAAACAGTATTTTACCTCATGCTAATATAACCTACCACTAACGTACACTATTCTAAGGAGATTATTTAATATATGTTTATGGTCTGTAGTTATATATTCCTGCAGCTCTAATTTAGGTACTTCCTACTACTCCACTGTTATTCCTTTATTTATCTAACTTCTCTTGATTTTTTTAATCCAGATCCTTTATTAGAAACAGGAAACATTGCCTACTGAACTCCTGCAAAATTTCACGTTTATTGTATAAACCATGTAAAATAGTATATATATTTATTCTCCGAGCCGCTTGCGGGAGATCATTCGAGGGTTAGTAGCGCAAAACTGAGCCGTGAGGCGATAACAGAAATACTTGGACATGCATGCTTCAGGTAATCAGTCCTACACATGAACAAGGGCAGAAAAATGCATGGATCTATATACGGCCGTGCATCAAATTGCTAGGTATCAACTTGTACAACTCGATTCGAAACAAGAGCTTAGCAGCCAACGGACCAGGATGGTGGTTGGGCTGAACTGGAGGGCCCATTCACCTATATGGGCATAACTTTTACCTTCAGCATGAATGGTGTCTTGCTGTTGACTATATTTAGTGACACTCCAGTTTTGTGGCCGGCTTCTTAAAAATACGTCTTCAAGGGAATGAGTTTGAATCTTCATCTAATGCAGATTGGCTAGAGGAATGAACATAGGGGAAGACTACTTGCCTAATAAAAAGGAAAAATATAAAAATAGAAAACATACAACAGCAGGGATTCGCTGGTGGTCACCCACCCAACTACTAGCCTGCCGGCGTGTGGTTTGAACGCGGTCGCAAGTCGGGTGGGTGCCGCCCGGGTGAGCTAGCGGGTGAGGCCGCTTTACTGTCGGGTGAGCTTGGGGTGAGTGCACAATAGATGGGGTGAGCCGCTCACCCCCCTCACCCAGCTGAAAACTCTAATACCCACTATTATGTTAGACCTGATCGAATATTGGCTACTTGATCAAGATCTTCAAACGCCGGCACTCTTGGCAGCTAGCATAGCGAACGAGAAAGTTGCAATATATTGCTGCCTGGAGAGGCAGCATTGGCATAAGTTGATCAGGAGTCGGTTTTCGGAAGTAGTGTTGGTCCATTATGATAAACATTGCAAACACCGACGACGCCATTTGTTTGATTCTCTACCCAATGGCCTCCTGGTGCTCAAGACTGCCACTTCGTTCCAATAGCTTTATAAATTAGATGATTCTGGAGAGCATTCTGGAGTTGTAATTACTGTGATTTGGTCTTTTCTACGAATAAGGTAGCTGATGTTTAGAGTGATTAGATAGGAGAAAGTGGCCAACCCAGACTTAAGGATTTTTAGACATTAATCTAGAGCAATATATGTTTACATTGTCTGCTAATATGCTTTTTTTTGTTCTTATTGATGCGATGGAACTTCATCTTAAACAAATCATTCTGGCTGACACATTATCTATTTGTTCAAGAACAATGTGGTCGATGCCAGCCTTGTGTAGTCAATACGCTAAAATGAGCCCGGTAACCGCCCACAATAATTTACTTCGAAGTCTTTATCTCCCATATCTAGATTTTGGTTCTCTGATAGTGAGACGTCTAAAACAGTAGTAACCACTGAGGGTAACTTAGGGAGTAGAAAATTAATAGGGATCACTATATATAAGTATGTCGAGATAAATCAGTAGTGATCGCTGCAGAAAAGGATTACACTTGCCTGATTGAGCGCTTCCGTTTCAACACACTTTTCATCGTACAAGCAATGTAAATTCCGTTATGCCTATTTATCTTCCCTGAGCGGAATAATGATCGTGGTGATAACTGTAAGTCCAAGATTTTCATTCAATGATTGCACTTTAATTTGGAGGTCTATAATGCTACTATATGCCGTCTTCAGTATCCATTCCTTTTGGCCTCGTCTCAAGCACTTTTTGATATCCGCACCGGTATCCGCAGAATACTGGTTAATACTATCCTTCAGCTACTTAAATGCAGCATTTAGATTTGTCCAGTACCGCCTTTCACTTCTATTATGTGCGTTCTTTCGCACACGACTGGTATCTGTCTCATTTTCACTAGGATCTAAGGACGAAAGGCACAGCTGGTTGACTTTTTCTTGAGATATTAGCTGCTCGTGCTTTAGTATTGGCTTCTGTACTATTGTAGGCATTGCCAAGGATACATTATCTACCTGCTTGGTGTGGAAAGGGAGTGTTGTTTTCTAGCTGAAACTGTGCTGTTTCTATAGGAGCAGGCCTCTGGACATTGGCCAGAGATTGTGTTTCGTAATGAGGGCGCTCATGTTGAGAATATATGATCGGTAGAGGGGAGACTTAATTTCCTAAGCAAATAATCTCCAAGTAGTTGACTGGTTCCGGGTTCTGCGAAGGAATGGGTCTCAGAGGACAATGGACGGATCTGCTCTGTACCCAGTTTACTATTATCATTAATTCTACTCCTGGATCCTTTAGTTAGTGGAGCACCTTGAGGTAGAGCACCGAGCACCTTCGATAGGAATGCAAGAGACTCAGTTGGTTGAGAATACTGTGATTCCTGGTGTTTCCACAGACGACATCTACTTCCTATTTAGGCAAAGGATCGGCCTGTAGCTGATCTATAGCTCCCTGCAAATCCTTCCCCTGAATTTCACAACATAAATCAATGGGAGGTTAATTTTCCTCATGTGTTGCGTCCCCTTCCAACTCTCGAATTCAACGCTGCGCCGAGTCCAGCGACGTGGTCAGTGACTCAATCATGGCCCGCTGTGACTGAACCTGTGTCACCTGGGACATCTGGGCCCATAGGTTAATATGCTGCTGCTGGAATTGCTGCAACATCTGTTGCACCTCGTTCAATACCTCCTGCTTTGACGCACACTGTGAGAGCTGTTCCTGAGATCGGAGGATCGGTTGCAGTTCGGCCTTGAACTGTGCCACTAGGGTTTGATACTGCGGGGAATGTTGCTACTTCTCTGGCTGCAGAATATGATGCTGAGTCTGATTCGGACTCGCATCGTACCTAGTGGTTGGAGTTGCTGGGCTCCCACGACGTTGCTTGGGTAATCTGGCTGCCGGTATAGCGGGGTGGAGCCAGCTTGGAGCTTTGGAGGGGTTCCCAGAGGTGAGACTTGCCCAGTCATGCTGTTTTCACGATCAATCTGGTCTTGTCTGCCTTGTTGCATTGCGGTGGTTTGGATAGGATGATAGTTCAAGTTTACTCCAATCAAGGAAAATAAACAGCAAAGAGAGAGAGAGAGCAAGAAGAAATATAAAAATTGGAAAATTACAAGACGAGAAAAATATTAAGAAGAAAAAATGATTTGGTGTGATTGAGAGGTAGTGGAAGGCGATATCGCAGGCTGGGCCTTTTCTGGAGGAAAGCGAGGAAAGTCTGAGAGAGAAGGGAACAGGTGGACGGCCGGGATTTTATAGCTTCAGTTTGCTTAATTAGGTTACGATGGCGATGACTACGTAATAATGGAACTAGCTTGCCATTGATGATTAATGCAGACAGAAATCAGAAGAAGAGTTGTTCCACTAGGTAACCAAGAAAGTGCTCACCAGGTGGTTAATCAGATGGGCAAGAGCTGTTCAACAGTGTAGTCGAGGGTTGCTCAATAGTATGGGCAAAAGTGTTCACGAACCGAAGTATTTGTTCTTTAATGGCAGCATAGGCTACGCACTAACAGATGCGTACCTGTCACGTTGGCTATTGCACCGATCTTGCCATCTTCCAAGACATACATTTGCCCTATGTTTCATCAGTGCGTGGAGTTAGGAGCGCGCCTCATGTTGGTCCTCTAGTCATCTGGATGAGATGGTGACCACGGTCCCAAAACTCGCCACCTCTTACACTAATTGATGTCATATTGAATGGTGGCGCTGGTTTGTGAGATTGAGAAAACGAGGCTTCCTATTGCGGCATAGAAAGCAACGTTATTAATGTGTTTGACTAACCCCTTTGGGGATCAAGGCGTCATTTTATTAGCTGTGCTCTAATTAGATGACTTCATAGGACAAGTTCGAGATCTTTAAAGACCGAAAGCTGTAGGTGGAAAACTGCAATCTACGCCAGCAGTTTTAATCAACTAACAATTTCACACCGATCACTTAGAACCACCATCACACAAATGGATGTTAAGGAAGAACTCCACAATCATTTACAGCTATGTCAATGGCAAGATGAGATTGAATTTCTCTGCTATATTTTATATAGCATCATCGCCCCACAGGACGTAAAATGTGGACATTTCAGTCAGGCTCCGGACATGTTGTGCTTTGTTGAAAGCCTCACAAAGGCATGTAATATTCCTGGTGGAAAGCTAAAATCAATGCTTTCAGAAGACGAACAAACCAATTTGAAACGCTCCCTTCGTAAGGCTAAAAAAATCCGACATTTAGCAGCTCATCATGTTTCCATTAATAAAGCCACCATGATGAAAAACCAACAGAGATTCACTAAGGCAGTTGCATCTTTAGAACATGCAATCCACAAAGGCTCAGAGCGGTACAGGATTCACCAAGTTGGTTTTATCTCCCTAGATTTAAGCCAGTCATACTTAACACTATGAAGGTGGATTGGTACCCAATTGCCCATACTCCAATTGCAATCCCTGACCTAGACGATTTCTTCACAGTAGGGATTGTTTTATCCAATTCTTCAATTCTATCGATCCGTCAAAAATATTTAGAGTGTGGTGCATTTTACATGTCGTACCATTCAAGGCAGGAGAATTTACTCCGAGCGGAGCAACAAGAATACCAGAAAAGTCTCCGGGAATGGAATACCTCGGTGATTCAAAAAAAAAGTAGAAAGACGACTAAGCGGAAGGGAAAGAGGCAGAGAAAGCGAAAGGACCAAATCAGAGAACTTGGTTTATCAGAAGCCGGATATGAGTCATCTCGAGACAGCTATTGGCATATGCAACCTGTCATAGAGCAGTTCCAGGGCATTGCAATATAGGAGCTGTCTCTACGACAGCCTATAGGGAGAGTGGGGATACTACACCGAATGCTATTTGACAGTTTTATTAAATTGTCTCTCGCAACGCGCTCTTTCCTTCACTATGACACCTGGCGGCAATTGAATTTCTGATTGACGAGGTAGAACGCCATATTTTAATCATCACAGCCAACTCAATTTGTTTTTGAACAGCTGCATATGCCTCTCACTTGTTGCTGTTTGCGCGGGCTTCATTTCCGAAGTGGATGCTACGATTCCATATCCAAATCCAATTGCAGGCCTCGTGCTTTTGGCCATAGTTTCGGAGCCAAAAGAAATAACAGAATTTGTTATAAAAATAGCTAGCGACGAAGAGAGCGTAAACACTAAAAATATAAAACAAAAGTTTTCAAAGTACTTAACTATAAACTTGTATCCCTCACAGCAGTTATCACTAAAATACTTTGCTAAATTTTACTATTTTCTCCTTCTAGTCGTTCACTTGATGCCCTTTCTCCTTCGTCACTTACAACCATACTTACGTTTTTTGTTGGCTGCTTGATCATCATGCACGCGCAGTTGGCCCTTCCTCTTGCCGACAGTCCATTTGATGCCAAGAGGAGAGCAGCTGGGTCCACAGCACTGAGACAGTAGTTGACGTACCGGGATTGTCTCAGTAAAGATTCGAATGAAATTTTACAATAAATTTTAAAAAAGCCCTAAGATCCGACAAAATTCCAAACCATTGAGGGTTGTACTATTATTCGTGACTTGATCGAAAGATATACTACTGATAAGCGTACGATCATCTTGTCAGTCCTACCGTTTAAGCGCTATCCATAGTACTGATGAGCAGCAAGGGCGGTGATGGATGCGAGGAACAATCTCGCAAACAACTACACATGTCCACCAGAGTGGGTCAATATTACATATTATTCAGCATCCGCTCGGTTGTTTATTCCATTCTTTTTCACCCTTTCTCCTAGATTCAGATAGCTAGTTACATTTCATTGCAGATACATTAACTATTATTCATAAGATTAGTGATACTAGCGTATTTACCTGGCCAATATTAGCGTGGTTCATCACCTGCCGCCCGGCAGCAGGCGGTACCGACGAACAGCCAATACACATGCCAAGGCGGATGTTACGGTGAAGCAGAACTACCAGCTTGGTATTCTACGGGGTTGAAGAGTTCTACCGAAGTTGTTTTGGCAATCAAGTTCTAACCGACCGTCAACGTTGCCATGTTTAAGTCAATATCACATGGCCGATTATATTACGCCCCCTGGGAGTTTTGTTAGCTCCATCCTAACACCTTCCCCAACGGATGGGAAATCCGATGGCAATATATCCTTAATTCTAAACGCTTTTCAACGCCACCGCAAAGGATTCCGACCGGGTCTTGGGTGTTTACACCTCACCTCTGAGGCGTACACGGAGGTATTGCACCGGTTAAGGTCTGAGCTGACCTAGAGAAATACGTTGAGCGAATTACGGTTAGTTTGATAGTCTTTTGATCGATAAAACTTACTAACACAGTACTTCAGCTACGATTATGATCCACTTCGCTCATTCTTGACAATCCGAATGCCTACACCCCTTCATGAAATACTCTGTGCAGAAGTGGTAGGAGAGATAACACGCCAGCTAGATATAATACGAAATAGTCCCCATCCTGAGGCTGAATTTGCGAAAGAAATCAAACCTTTCGCATCGTCACGAGTCAAGCTACCCGAGACAACAAACAATGGAAAGGTGGAGTATATCATACGAGAACCGGATGCATCATTTGGACATTACAAAGCCCAATTTCCGGCATTATATTGAAATTGCTATTCCCAGAAAAGCCGAGAAATCAGGAACCTTGCCGATGATTATATCTTATGCACTGACGGTAGCGTCAATGCAGTGGTATGCCTAGATATAGAGTATAGAAACTCGAAAAAGGCGACTATATCCATCTGGCGTCCGGCATATAGCATGCGGGATGGAGTAGAGGTATTTGAAGCATTTCCCGAGGTGAATGAAATGGTACGCTTCTTACCCCTCCTAAGAAATATTTGCTCACTGAGATAGATTTTCCGAACCGACAATGGCCACTCCTTAGAAGCAAACTCTCTGCGGCTAAATCTGAAGGATTTCGCAACAGTGGATCTTATAAAGAACTATACAGACCTGTGCCGCCATGAGATTGTCATATCCTCAAAAACACTGTGTGATTTTCTTTCGCAGGCTGAGTCGAGGCAAGAGACACAGGAGCGACACATGGGCTCTACCAACCGGATTCGACCAGGAGTTCAGAAGCGTCGCCGACCTGTAACTCCGGATTCGGATACTCAATCCGAGGAAGAGACAAAGCGAGTTCGTTACGATGATAGTGAATACTACCCTAGTTCATCACCCATACGACTGAACGGCTAAATGGAGGATCGGCGTAACGGTCTAAACCTGGCACTGATTACACAGACATAAACTACCCTGCACCTTTCTGTATCCCTATAACCTTCACTTGGACGATTCATCTCACCCCAGCAACTCACCGAGTACGCGGGATCTCGAAAGGTCATAGATTAGATTGCAAATAAGGTTTATAAGACAGATGAATATATTAACGCTACGATATTTATTCCCAATCAATACATACCTCTCTGGGTAGAGATGTTGGAACATCGGGTTATCCCTCTTGCGAGTACTGCTCCGGACTGTCTTAGTCAGCAACCTGTATGTGGTAACTAGTTAGTTAACTAGTTACCAAGGCAAATTTCTATTGTACAGAACTCAAGTTCAACGCCTAAGAAATATACGGTCAGGCAGATCAAACCGAATCATACAGATAATTGAAGCAAAATTACGAGTTATTTGGATATACATTTGCTGTAGTTTTTCATTTAATTATGAATCAGACCAAGACTCGGTAGTATACAATTTATGTTTGCATTTGTTTGTCATCCTGTAACTATCCATAACGTTGACTAACTGATTCCGAGTTCCCTTGCTGCCCGATCCCACTCCGCGATAAATATTTTCCGGGTACAACTTACAGCGCACCGGGCAATTTTAACTCACCCTTTGCCCCGCCGTGCTTTACAAATTTTTGAGGCCCAGCCCTCGCGACTTGTTCAACAAAAGATTCACTTCACACGTGTATGCAGGATATCAGATGACTCCAATCAAAGCTGTTCCTTTCACAGGACCACTACCAGAACTCGTCAAACAGGCGTGGAACGAGGTGAAGAATACAGTTGCAAGCCTTCCTGCTCCGCCGGATGGAACGATCGCTTTATTTGAACCGTCTACAGCTTGCAAAGTCGTAATAGATTGGGTATACTCGGAAGTAAGCTGAAATATTTCGGAAGCATACTTCCAGGACAACTGTCTAACCCTTCTATCAGGTTATATCTGTCGATCAAGCGGCGAAAGAATCATATTCGAAGTCATGGGGTTACGTCTACTTTCCGGGCACATCCATTATTGGGAAAACGCCAACTGCAGTGGTTCCTTTGAACATCCTTGAAACTTGTCAAATAGGGACTGAGGCTCTAGGAAGCGACTCGTACTACCAAGTACTACAACGGAATACAGTGAAGGTGTCGGAGAATGGAAAGTTAGCAGCGTTGGTTCTGTTATGAATCCATCGAGCAATAAATACTATATTCCCATCGTAAAACATGTAAGTTAGGGAGCATAATTATTATTTCACGGTTCCATATTCACTCAAAATAGTAAGCTATTGTTCCCACACTCGCTCGGAACATCTTGAGTGGTTGCATAGGCAATGTTAACCAAGGTAGGTTGATATGGTGCATTAGGAACTGTGCAGTTGGTATCAAAATGGCCTGGCTGGTAGGGGACACCTAGGGCACTCGAACTTGTATCCAATGGGCCGGGTTGGTATAAGGAAAGTAAATGCATGATATTCGCATTGGATCCTCCTGGTTGATAGGGTTCGCTTGGCCCCGCACAATTTGTTTCAAACAATCCAGGTCGATAAGGTGACCCTGGAACTGTGAAATTGGTATCATATAAGGGTGTTGTTTGGTTGACTGTTCTAGAAGACCCACTATTTGTATGCATTGTCTGGTCAAGAGACTGCCCGCACCAGTCGATATTTTGTCTCAAAGGTTCTCTTTCTTCCATGCCAGTTACTTGACATACTGCAGGCTCTGATCTAGTTGGGCTACTGAGCATAGACATTGGTTGTGTATTATAGCTATAAGTGTCATCAGGCTGCTGAGCAGCTTGATGGATGGTCGCTGTCACACCAGGTGTGCTGAATAATGCATCTCGAGCTGAAGCGCTGCGAGATCCTGTAGTGTATGTCTCCTGGTTGTATGTAGCCAAGTCACACTCATGCGAATCTGGTTCTTCTTGGAGGGGCTCAGTTTCTTGGGCTTGTGCATCTGCTTGGTTATCATGATGTTTAACCAGGCGCGTCCGGGCTGGTTGTGTTCGTCTATTTGACGACAATGTGTTCGACAAGTCATGGTGCTGACGTTTCCTCGGCCTCTCACAGGGGATGGAGGTTGCTATTGTGGCTACAGTCATTTGAGGTGCTGTATGGTTGGAGAACGCTGGATGACTGTCAACGTTTCTAGGCTGTGTCGGGCTTTCTGATGGAGGAGTATAAGGGTCGGATGATAATCCAAAATCGTCATGTAATACTTCTGAACGCTGTTCAAGGTCTGACGGCTCTTCAGACCTAACATCTCCTGAGGTGACGTTAGAGGGAATGGAAAAAGATACTCGAAACGTCCTTACTGTCATAGCTATCTTGGAATTTGGAAAAAAATGGTGACAACGAGGCTATAATGTCCAAAATGTGAAAGGGCTCAGTCCTCGGGTGGTCTGGCATTGTAGTGACTGAGTTAAGAGGAAGTTCAGTCTTCGAAGATTCGAGGAATATAAGGTCAATAAACCGAGGTATATCTTCAAAATTAAGGTGACCAAAGGCAAAGATGCTTAATGCTGTGATAGCAGATATTGCGACTGACTGATTCGACCGTCCCGCTTCCTCGAGTCGTTTTTGAAGCAATGTCTCGACTACCAGTTGTTTAACCCCGCCATTTATGCCACGGAGTAAAGTCCCTCTTTCCTCAGGGGCGAACTTGAAACGATGCAAATGTCTAGTAATAAACCCTGTTCTTTTGCGTATGCGTGCTCTGATCTCAGGATCGGCAGAGCAGATACTCTCACATAGCTCATCTACTCTTGTTTTTGTTTGGGCTTCGTATTGAAGTCGCGTAAATTGAAGACCCAGTGATCGCTGGGCCAAGCCTCTGAATATCTTATCTTCATTTTTCGGGCACCGCGTGCCTTCCACAAATCGGATATCCCTGATTCTCTTGTCTGTCATCTGCGACCTCTTACGCTTTAAGATCTCGGACGGTTCCTTCTCCAAGAAGCTGCGTAACCAGGGGCAGTCACGAATAGACGCTGCAAGCAACTTCACAGGCCAATCTTGAGCTGGTGGGGATTTCGAAGTACACGTGGAACCAGGAAGATTCTCGGAGTCCATGCTGTTGTGGCTTTCGGGATTCACGTCGTTTTCTAATCTTCCAAGGGTAGTCGGTCTGTCCGAGGCTAGCGTTTCTCGGTGACTCTCGACACTGCTCTCGCTCTCGGACACGCCGCCATAAGATGACTGGTCCGAGTCATTTGGTATACTTGCGGAATATTCTGATCCGACTAATGTCTGTTCGTCCTGAATGACTGAAAGGGTAACTGGCTAGATAGGTTGATTAGTTGAGGTTGGCAACTAAGAGTAGAGTTCTGCTCACCTTTAACCGCTGGCCTATCTCAGTCAAGGTCAACAATATCTCCTGATGATGGCTTCCAAGAGCCTCCGTAGTTGAATTTCGCAATACTTTTAAAGCTGATGAGATATCCATCACTACTCCCAACAAGATGCTTGGTTTGAAGGTGGTGGGTGTTACCCGAGTCTCCCTCTCTTCTATCGGGAGGAAGTGTCGCCGCTCCGATAATCCTACTTTAGTGACTAGGTTGGCACCTGTAGAGGACAAGGAGCTAGCTGCGGTTGCAATCACATCATTGACGCAACTGATTCGCTCTAGATTTAGGAAGTCGAGCTTGGCAGTAAGGGACGGTCAATTATATATATACTATTGGCTCATTTCAATGCATTTCAGTCATTAGCGTGCTAAATCGGGGAAGTACGTCCATACTATGCAGCCTCATCCATCCAATCGGCTGTCACATGGGCCTAAAAGCGGTGTACAGCACGCGCCCGAGATTTGCACTAATCAAGGGAAGAATTCGTGCACCTATGTTGCCGATGTAACTTTCCCATCTAAAGATATTCTACCACACAGTTGAGAACAATTAAGAACACTTAAGAACCCCCCGGAAATTACTTCCGTTTTTATGAATATGTTTCTGTGAACCATTGCCACATTCATACTAAACTGCAGTTGCAGTCGCTGGGAAGTAAGGACGCATGACGCGTCATTTGTCGAGTGGCAGAATTCTGTTATAAGGCGGTCAAACTAGGGAGCCGCATATTTAAATGAATGACAGTGTATGTTAACTTTTTGTCTCGTCAGTTTTTATCAATATTAAGTTCTCCAGTTTGCCGTCTTGTCAACCGTCAAATCTGATTATTTTCTTTAAAATTATACTCTCTTTAATCAAGGAGATGGCCTCTATCCCTGAGTTACATCAAAAGCTCAATGGAGACGAATCCGTTCGGATCCTGATCACTGTTTATACCAAGTCACTGAACTCTGAGAACTATCTAGCCTCAGCATCTGATACTATCAGTAAAATTGCACCTGGGTGGGAAAATAATCCGCGGATTCGCTTTCTCCTCGTGGATGTATATGAAAGACACACATTTATCGTTGCTGATATCAATAACCATGGGTACAATTTCGAAACGGCACACAAAGACACAACTCCGATCCCAGTTTATGCTATTCGGCAAGTGAGGAAGACGGAAAAGTGGGTGATGACCAAAGAGCAAAAATACGATATGTATATAGCTCATAGAATTGCGGAACTGCATGATTGGTACGGCTTGCGAAAGCCACCATTTCTAGAAGACCATCACTTCGTGATCGAACACACGGATCTTCGCGAGCCACAAAAGGAAAAATAATTGGTCATGTAGGCGAAGTCAAGCCTGTGTTAGAAACCCTACTTCAACCGGTACTGTACATTTTTTATGTATTTTAATTCAAATTCTATTTGACTAACACACTCAGCCACCGAAGTGCGAATACGACCTTGTAATTCCATAACACCTTATATTTATTTTACAAGATATATTGAATAGAGCAATTGTAGCTAATGAACAGTGTATTTACTAAATTTTAAAGAGCCCACTACCGCAGCTACTGAGGGAACATAAATTAGTGCACATTTTATTATCCAACATGTATTTGATGGGACTGCTTCTTTACTCCGAGTAAAAGCAGTTTGTATGTATAGATACTGAACTCAGTGTGTTCGTACTTCTGTGGTTGATTATGTTAAGGTCCACAACAAGCATGAGTTACTTGAACCTATATGACAATCAGACATTTCCCGATTATAGCTCACTGCGCTGTCTGGGATTTGCAGCCATAAAGTTCCGTCATGCTTCAAAGTTGCATGCATTCTGTGTACCGTTTTTCTACGAGTTTTACATACACAACTCGGCGAGGAGTAAGTTAAGTATTACTAGCGTCAGAGCTGATGGCGATAATCCTTTACTATTTGGTCTTTTTGATACGTAAGTTCTCTGATAAGGCGAATGAGTGCTATATACTTCTTCTAGATATTTAAAACTAGAAATATACGCGTACGATATAGTGCAAAGTTGGGAAGATAGATGCAAAGAGTGTCTTTAGATGCAGCCAAGGCTTCCACGTCAAAGCTAGGAGAAACCCAAAAAGAGATAAATACAATCACTTGTTGCGGTAAAGTTCACGGTAGGAAAATGTCCATTTTCCTGCTCGAGGTCTTCATCTGCTTCAAAGTATACACTAGCTTCTGTGTTGACCATGTTAGTGTAGTACATACCCCAGAATAAAGAAGATGTACCGTGTCTAGAAGCTGTTATCCGAGCTTGAAGGACTGGGAAGCGTATGTTCAGGGCAGATGCTCTCACGAACTTCAGCATTGAGGAAGCGCTGCTGGGGGCTTGTTGTACTTGTGGTGCAAGCTGAGCCACACGACGTTACACGGATATAGGTAATAGTGCAACCGCACGAATGCATAACTTGGCGCCAGCTGCACATTTTAAATGTCCAAGAATGATACTTGAAGGAACTGTATTTGTGTCTTTTGGAGATAGATTTATGTCAAAGTTTGGAGGGAAAAAAAGGTCGAGAACTCAGCTTAAAACAGAAGAGAAAGCCGAAATAAATATAACGACGCAATATACTCCAGACAACGTAATATTTGGTTTCACTTAAGCAAATTCGAGCTCTTTCATGATGCCTGGTTCAAATTAGCGCTTAGTAGGGACAGCCAACTATCCTCAACCCCCAATGAGTCAGGGCCCAAATTCTAAAATTAGTTACTTTATCAACAAAAGCACCTGCCCTATTACAGTGAGACTTAAATGTCATCCTGTGCCCCGAACGCACGCCTCAAAAATAGCGGCGACCCGCCGCAGGTCGCGGAAAATGAGCTTTTATTAATTACACTACTGGTGGAAATTGAGATTCTATGTAGCTATCAGTTATTTTTCTTTCTCATTTTTCAAGGGCTCCACGGCGGCGTAAAGCCTCGAGCGAAAGCAGCTAGCGTTGCATCTACCGCTGTACTTATTCCCAATATTATGTAGACATTTGCTTTGGAGCATGATTGGATAGCAAGCTAGAAGTTGTGGGGATAAGACGGTCTGTGCTCGTTGAGCTCAACGAGCACAGGCCATTCGGTAAAGCTAGTAACCATTTTTGATCATGTTGTAAAGAAAAGGCTTCCGATACCAAAAAACAAAAAACAAAAAACAAAAATAAAATAAAATTGGATCTTGTGTCTGAATTTGTCTAAAAGCGATCTATCTAAAAGCGCGCCGCTGGCTGCCTTTCCATTTGCCTTCGTTCAAAAAAATTACCGCACTATCAATGCTTTGGGCCAAATGTCGAACCACTTCGGCAAGTGTAGACTCTGGAGCCACAACAGCAATTTTGCGACATATCTGTATCTAGACCAATTCAGATTCAGTATAATTCAGTGTCCATAATATTCAACCCTAATATTATGTGTACTGATTATTGATCCACCAGTCAAATTCTAGCCCTTTCGTCTGTTATGTCTCTCTTACTACGTTCTACTTTTCTCCTGGTGGTTGACTTTGTATGCGATTAACGTAGGCATCACTTACTTAACCTGTGTAGGAGATAGTTAATGTTGATATTGTTGCGCTTTGATAAATTAATCCCCACAAAAAAGATCTTACTATCTACTACACTTCTAATTAAATAGACCCAATGGATCAAACTGAGGATTTCTGTCAAAGCCCAAGATATACTGTCCCACAAATCCATCATTTTCTTTGGGCTTCGCTGTATGTCATTTGCACTGCGGCGAGGCTTATTAAATTTCTCCTTACTGCCTCCCTCGCATTGTGTATCTTTCATTTGTGATGAGCTTTGTTTCATTACCAACCAAAGATATGCGTCGCCTGCTTGCATCTATATTACCTTTTTTAGGTTGCCTTGGCTTGTCACGTAAGGCTACCGACCCTTGTTCCCAAGGTTTGTCCATACACGGCTGATATAAAAGTAACATTCTCATCAGGGTTATAGATCCTCTATCCTCTCAGCTAAAGGATGGGCAGACTGAAGAGGATGAACCTCTGGCCTCTCGACTAATGGATGGGCAGACTGAAGTGGATGGACGTCCTGTGTTTCGCAGACACTACATAAAGGAAAAAGTTGGGGATAGCCATTATAGTATAGTGCGTCAAGAGAGTTGGTGCTATTTCAGCAATTTCGGGGAGAAAGTGCAAGCTACTGCATTCAAGCTAATAGATGTTGAAGAGAGGATGCTTCTCGAGTCAGAGCGTGGTCTTCAGCTATTGGAGGATCATAAAATATGCAATGGTCTTGGGTGTATGAAATAAACGAAATGCCGTTTTGTTTTACTACGTTTCTTCCGAGGTAGAGAACCTTGCGTCTGAGTCTCGATTGCACTTGTTAGTTCTCTCTACGCCCGACAAGCCTTTTTCGTCTTTTTTCATCACGAATACTTTGTTAAGGGCGGGCCAGACGTACTGTATTTTCCATACTGCATATATTGGGCCTCATATTAGGTCCTGCCTTTAAATTCAGGTTTTTATCAACTATGGCCAACAAGGCGACACACCTGAATGTACAATTTTGTCTCCAGGATGTACCTGCGCTCCGTCGTCTAGACTTTCCTGGTTTTGAGAAGATTTGGACCGACAGTTATCTATTATTAAAGAGCCAACGCCCATGCAGTATTGAAGAGTGCCAAGGAAGCAAGCCGCTTGCTTTGTGAGTGATATATTAAGCGGTCAGGGGTATGTGATGCAGTATACGAATCTCAAAGACCCGGAAAAACCAAGCTGTGTCGAAGGGGCGGGCACAGATTTACTTCATCTACGGTGGTGAATCTGTATACAAATCCACCAGTCGCCTATCTTAGATGGCACATGTAAGTTGACCATATCCTAGCTATGTACACATGAAATTAATCAAAGCCCAGTACACGTGTCACTACATATGACTGTCTGAAATTACCAGTAAAGGGTGGTAGCCATATGGGTTTGGTTGGCACCATGTTCAGTCCGAAGCTTAGATATTGAGGTCACATAGTTGCAAGCAAGAGTTATTGATGGAAGCAACAAGTGCAACTTAATCGAAATTAGTTCGGATTTAGACCGGAATAATGCAATAGAATGGGTCAAAGTTCTATCTGAACATTAAAGAAGGGTTTGGTATTCGTATGGTATTCGTTAGCCGGTGCTAGAATTGGATCTGCAAAGAAGAATGGAAGTTAATACCAGGTAAAGTAGGCCATACTATAAAGGCGATGAGAAGCAGGTAGGAGTAATAGTTCTACTCTTCCGAAGTGGCAACCACTTTCTCGTTTCCTCTCATTCTATACAACCGCAACAGCTGTTTTATATTCTCAAGGCTTTGCCGAGAATGGCAACTTCCATGTCCAGTGACATTCTCCTTGATACAGATTTATCTGGTTTCGCGTCTCGAAATTAGAATCTCCTAGTTGCCAGTTTATATTCCAGGGAATCGCCTGTTTCTTGCGTGTTAATGTCCTTCTTATCGATAAAGATACATCCCCTGGTTCCATGCTGCTTCTTGAACGTTCTGCTAGTGACAGTCACCCTGGGTGCTTGGAAGGGGCTGGAGGGCAAGTTGAATATGGCGATAAGACTTTGCGTGAAGCGGCTGAACGCGAGGTCAAAGAAGAGACAGGAATTACAGGCTTAACATTCTTTGGAAAGGCTCAAACAAAGTCATGGAACACTACTAAAGCTGATGGAATACACCACTGGGTCCAGTTCACTTATATGGCGACTGTTTATGGGCAACCTGACTGGAAGGAGAGAATACATCTGGCAGAGGATGAGCATCAGAATTGGAAGTGGGTAAAGAAGGACGATGTGCTGAAGATGGAACGGAGTACATTCTATGGGAGTCACCTGGAGACTATTCTTGAGGCCTTTGATGCTGTGCATAATAGATTGAACTTGCGTGGTATTATTAATTAAATTTACCACGGCCTTTGTCCGCTAAGTGGCACGTGGAATACGCAGCTTTGTATTCCATGTTGTTGACACTTTGGACTAGCAATATCAATCCTGCTTCGTATTAAGATTGGTTATGTCAATAGTTTCTGTCCCATTTGTGCGTATGTTTCCTACTCGTTACATTATCCATGACTAAAAAGCAACGGCAGTGTTCAGGTCAAGCTACACAATAGTGCTAATTTGTACTATGCATGTGTCGTATATCATAATGAATGCACCAGAGAATAACAGGGTGGTAAAGGAACTATTACTATAAAGTTGTCTAATCGGCCTCAGGACAATGGTTTGCTTATTCTAAGGCGAAGCTTCATACTGTGTATGATAGTGGTGTCGTCAATTAGTCATCGAGCCTTGGCCATGGAACACGGCAATGTTTCCGTGGGTACAGGGCGTCTGGCCTTCCAGGTCAACTCCGCGCATCTGATGGAGCATCTGGGTTACATGTGCATCCGTGATGGAGAACCCCGGGAAGAAGATGTCACAGAAGTGGAAAGGGTCTATAATGAAAACCCAAAGCATCATAAGGAATCCTTCCAGTATTGCAAAGGTGGGGTCGAATGTGAAAGATTCCTTAACTCAGGCAACCAGGTACATCGCTCGCACTCCAAGTTTGAAGACATCCAAAACCTAATCTTTGGATAGATTCGGAATATTATCGAAGGATTGTTAAATAAGCGTTTTCCAGATATCAAGAAGCAGGGCCCTGCTATTGTTGAGTTCGCTGGCACGCGAGAACATGGAAAGTTTATGAGAGCACATCCATCACGTGAGGCCGTCTCTGTCTTCCGCCCACTGAGGGACCCTGCGTGCTGGGATAATGGACTGTTTAAACTTTATACCTCTTCCCATCACCAGACTGAGGTACAGTTCCAGAATACAGATAACAGGGATGCGCATGAAATTGTTGTTGGAACCGATGAGGTTTTGGTTATTTTCGGTGGGCTCCACGTCCAGCTGTCGCCGAACAGTGGGATACGGATGGTTTGGCAGGGCTTCTCAAAGCGTCCAATGCTAAGTGACATCTGGTCTCCTCTGGCCCTGCCATTTATGAAGGTCTAGCGTATTGTTTGCTATCTGATATTCGTTTGGGGTGGTGGAATCGTTCGGTTGCCAGACGGTTGCGTGGGATCTCTAAGAAGAGTTAGCCAAATAAATTCAATGTATAGCCGGACATGGTTACCGGTTGCTGCCTTATAAAACTGCAATAATCCGTAAACTCGGTTGATAATTTCACAGCAAGACCTTGTAGATCAGCATATGCACCGTTCTTTAGAAGCCGGATAGTGTTCCCTATCTCGGAATCATAGAAATGGGGAAACTTTGATAGAACTGGAACCATCACTGCGGAGATTCCTGGTATGCCGACCTCCCGCTCAATCCTGCGAAGTTTTTGGCCGCATTCAAACCAGCCACGGGCTTGAGATGTGTCAGGAAGCTGGTGCTCACGGATAAAGGTTCTGCATAGGCCATGATTAGGAGGGCGCCTAGAATGGTACCATTTGTTGGGAGGTAGTCCTGACGAGTGTTCCAGCCAATCCTCATAAGCTACTGAAAGGGATCTCATAGCTAGTAGGCGCTGGAACAGCTCGCTTATGGTTGGATTTCGACCCCTGTTTGGCCACTTCCGAAGGAAGGTAGTCCGCACGTCTTGTTGATCTTCATATAGGTTGATCTCGTCAACAAGGGATGTCTGATCCCTTTCAAAAAATGCTACCAGTTCCCCTATTTTGTCGGATGCGCCATTTAGTATGTCACACAGGCTGTGACAGCTCGAGTGTATTTGGCCCCTCCAGCCATTGGTATCCAATGGGACTGGGTCCTTAGTGAGGAGAAGAGGTGAAAAGTGAGCCTATGCAGGTGTGCGTAGGAGTGGGGGAGAAAAAAAACTACTAGGAGATGGCTCTTCGAGGGAGTCGGGGAAGATGAAAGCTACTTCCGGTACGCTTGGTCCCTTTCCCATTTTTAGTCTCGGTGCCTACCCCCATGTCATCCCAATTTATCCACTACTGAAACCAGTCACAAGGGCTGTGGATCTCTATAAATCTAGCCAGTGGCAAGGCCAGACGCGAATTCAGGAGTAGATCACGCTGGCAGGTAGTATCAATTTTATGGATCCGGCGCACTAGTACTGGGCTAGCCAGGCTAGAACTGTCTTGGAATAGTCTTCCTACAACATCACAGCCTGCAATAGGTTAAACATTACCACCCATTTGCCATTTTTGTATGCGAGCCGCAGTGATTCTCTACGCAATCCGATTCCCGGGTAAATGAATTTATGGCTAGCTTTTAATAGTGTGTTTACGATCACTTCTTGGAATGTAGTATTTACGGAATTCCAGATGGGCCTATTATTTTCCAGTGGCAGCGTCGGTCCCATAGGACAGGCATTTGCCAGCATAAGATTTACTCTTTGATCTCCCTCTGAAGGGCTAACAGATTTTTACAGTGGGGGTGGCGCTTGTAAGATTACTATATTCCTCTTCTTTCCCATCTAATGCATGCGTCTATCTAGGCTAATGTGTAGCGTCGCATATAGACGATGTTCCTAGAATTATAGGAATCCCTTCTTGTCATTATAAATACGGGGAAGGGCATCAGTCTTGTATTCACTTGTGTACAGGCTCAAATCCCTTAGGCAATTTGTCAATCATGGATCCTATGCTTAGCGTGTCCTCTGATAATGCGTTTTTATGTCGTGACTGTCATGACTATCTACGTGTAATTATTTTTGGGGCAAAAGTTACAATTCTATCCAGGTGATGGAGTTATCCCCTTGTCTTTTTGCCAAAAAGAATGTGGCCTAGGAATAATAGTATGTGAGCCACTTTTTCTTCCAAAGATACGCTGCTGACTTCTCTAATGATTTCTGGGGCATTAAAAGAGCAAGTACAAAAGGCTCGCTATATGGATCAACAGTTGGAATCCCTCCGACAGGAAATTGAGCAAGATATGAGTCGAATGTAGGTACTCCTGTAAAGTTATAATTTCCCGCTGACTTTGTACACAGCGAATGAACTTACGCATTTAGCTTGTAAGTAGCTAGAGGGTGAAAGCCTTAAGTTAGTTTCAGATACTATCATTCCTTGGAATTTTGATGTGAGATATGCTTACTGATCTATTAAAGGATCTTGGAAACAAAAGCCAATCCTAACCGTTCAAGATATAAATCAAGAAATTCTCGGGCGTCTACAAAAATTGAAATACTAGGAATAAGTGTCTAATCCAGTGTTGCGAATGCAACCGAGACCCAAGGGTTCTTTCCAAGTGTAATCATAGAGGTGCATTATGAACACACGGTTTGCTAGTAGATCCGATAGTATACACCATTTCCTTTCTTCCCCCCTCCCCGGAGCACGAGAGCAGGATTTAGACAACCACAACTTAAATAAAAGTTATGAAAGTGGGAATAACTTTCCTAAGAACGCTCTAGCATCATTATAATGGTATAGGAAGTTTGGTTTGTCTAATTAAATAAAACCCACCAGCAAATGAAACAAGAAGAACGAACACCAACGCCCCCAAAATACCCACAATTTCTAGTCTATATTGGTTAGGTGTAATGTAACCCGCTGGACCATTAACTATGTCACTCTATTCAGTCTAGCTCTATTAAAGGGAGAGCCTATCATATATTGAATCCTCGTTAGATCCAGCATGGTTTATTTTAGTAGATGGAAGTTTTGTAGTGTTTTGGCAACATAGTTTCTACTAATATTCCTTTGCTCCCAGCTTGAATCTTCTTTTCCTTTCTTTTCTTCTCTTACCTCTTCTCTTTATCATACACACTCACTTTATATCTATTCCATATTTTTCGTTTCAATAGTTCGTGGTCGTACGTTTAAATAGTACTTCGGATTTTATATTGTTCAAAATCACGCAAGCAGAAAGATGGACCCAACTTTGAGTTACCCTGTGACCTATACTAATGAAAACCAGTGCCTTCAACTACAATCATCTGGCTCCTTCGATCCAAATCTCCTTGACACCCATACAATGGGCCTTACATTCAGAGAAATCACCATGAAAAATATACAAAATTTGAAACAGGATACCTGCAGCTCGCTTGCAAAGTTTCTAATCAATATCATTGAACCAAGCAAGAGAAGCCAGCATCCATACAAGGGCGGATACTCTACAAAGCCAAGTTGGTGGCCGACTTGGGTTCCTCATAGAGCACCAGACAATTTAATTAAAAAGGTGAGAGTGATGCACTGGAATGCCCCTCCCTCCACTGCCCCCTTTTTTTTTTTTTCATCAAATAAACGAGGGGGGGAAGGAAGAACCAGAGTAAAAGACATCAGCTAATATTAACAGAACGGGTTGAGTTATTGGCCCATATCTTTGTAGAACCCTACCTATGGCAATTAATAAAAAAAGTGCCGCTCAAGGAGGAAATATTTGATTGCAAACGACAGACAGGTTTCGAACTAAAGAGCGTGATTTTGGAAGATATATTCAACGTCACTTCCCAGTATCATGGAAATGGCATAGTTATAAATAAATTGTACGTGGAAGTGTATGCTTCATCCACTTTATAAACTGCTGACTGATATAAAAAGATGAGACCGTCGAACCTTCATCTATTCCTGTCTCACTAGGTATGGCTAACCCTGCTTGCGAGTTAGCCTTGTTGAGGGAGAAGGAAGGAGCTCCAAATGGTATAGATTCTCTGGAACAAAGGAGGTATTTAACCTACGATGAAGGTATGTTGTATCAATAGCTTGTGTGTAGTGGCTAATCGATTACCAATAATTTAGGACCCATCAACTTGGAGCAAGTGTCTACTCCTCATTTCTTCACCGACACATTGAGAGAGCAATTCTTTCTGCAATCCCAGCCTGAATTTCTATGCTCTTCTTGCTGTGATAACTTTCGCTCTTTCCTCTTTAATGGTCAGCACATAGTTTATGGGAACTTTCCTTTGTTATCATGCTGCTGCTGTGAAAATACAAGCGGTCTTGGGTTAATTGTGAGTGACCAAGTCTAAGTAGAATATATAACTAACAAGCCTCAAGATACCCGCTCCACAGGCAGCCAAGGTCATAGAGATTCGTGACCAGGGCAAGGAATTGATGCAGCCGTCGCAACGAAAAGACATGTTGGAAATCGCCACAGCTCTGGACATTTCACAAGAGAATAAGGGCCGCTCACTCTTTAACAGAGCTTATCATACGAATATCTATCATAAGTTATTATTCACACTTCTGCCAGCCGATACTTGTGGCACGCTTGCTAGGCACCTGATTAGCTGCTTTTTTTATAATGTAAGTCTGGAAGCGTCGTTGTTGGAAAGGATTACTTGTTCAGATGAGCCATTAAAGGCCGGTAAGAGCTCTTTATTAATATAATAATCGTGGACACTTTCTTATATTTTGACAGACTCTGTGGCAATATTGAAGTCGATATTTAATCAGGTCCCTTTTAGGGACTTGCATGCGTCGATACAAACTATCCGCCAATTATTCAAGGAGAAAGACTACATATTAATATGTATCATAATTGATTCGTGGAAATTAGCATTTGAAGGACCAAGAAAAGGTATACATTAATGTTGCAATATTGTCTCTGCAGTTAGCTGATTAAGTGCAATATAGCAAATATAGCTATTAAAAACAGAAAAAAAGCGAGAGGATGGATGTGCTCACTGTCATACACAAGTATCGCCAGAATGGAGGATGGGCCCCAGCGGGAAACGAAACTACTGCAATGCATGTGGATTGAGTTGGTCCAAAAAAGACAAGCTTCCTCCAAGAATTTGGTATGAGTATCTGTGCCTGTTTATTAATGAAACGGGGCAGCCCTTCCACTACTGTTCCCTCCCGTCCAAAGAGTTGCTACATTTTGTTGTCGTATGTTGTGGCTTGCCTGTTTTTCGCAATCAAACAATAAGGTCGAAGATATTGCGACTATTTTAGTTTCTGAACTTTATTGTAATTAACCTTGCCTTCGTAATCGACCGCACTCCCCTTTATTCCTATAGGATTAAAATACTGCTTATCTGTATCACGGAGCCTTGAAAAATCCTGTACAATATGCATTAAACAAAAACTCGTAAGGATTCACTCCGCAACGTAGTGGTTCTTTGTGCCTTTGGATGCTCTGAAGAGTAATCTACATAGTGCACGTAATGAATTAATTATACAAGAATAATTAACAGCAACAGAAGAGGAGGGAGGACAATAGCAGTGCAAACAAGCCAGAGGCCCATATGGTTGTCTGTACCAATTTGCATCCCCGCAATATTAGGTGCGATGTGGGGTGGTGCAATTATTCCAAAAGAACCTTCCATAGGTTGGTCATCAGCGTCATGCTGTAAGATTCCATGTGCCATACCTGGAACTGCAGGCTGATTTGAATCCTTGACATTAAATCTCTCCTGGATTAGGTCTTCAGCCATTGTCTTCTGATGCTCCGTTATATGCTGCAGCATGGACTGCAGCAACAGGGCTGTTTTCTCTAAATCTTGGAGGTGGTCATTGTAAACATCGGTTTCAGACTGCTGACGAAGCTTATCCATTGGTATACAGGCCATCTTAGCGTCATCAAACAAATATTCTGCACTCTCCTATCAGTGACTATGAATAGGTATCAGTCTTAGAGACGGAATTTACCAGATTTTCTGCCACCCTGTCCTTGATAGCTTCCAAGGCTTGTGAAACATCACCAAGCAAAGTAAAAAGAAGTTGTGCCCGAAGCGGTTATCATTGTATATTAATTATATCTGTAAAGTGTGAATCATCTGCTCACTGTTCTGGTCTTCGTCTAGCAAGGCTTGGCGCTTGCGGAACCAGAGGGGTTTGCAGTATTAGTTCTACAAATCTAATACCTAATTGTCCTAATAGTGATCTCTCTCAAGTTACTTGAATAAATAAGCCACCCACCAGCAAAATAAAACTAGAAAATTAAGCACTACCTTCCAATATCCACACTTCCTAGCCTAGGAGTAGCGTTGTCCATCTCGGACCTTTGAAAACGTAATCACTTAATCAAACACACCACGTTGCAGCCAGATAGTCACCACCCCTCGTTTCCGTAGTTATACCGAAAAGGGAGGTGGGTGTGCTAGTATCTATTCTCCGGGTCCCTGTCCCGGTCTGGGCCTCTCCAGTCTTGGCACTTGCGGAACCAAAGGGGTTCGCAGAATTAATCTGCAAATCATGCCAGTCACAACCTGCACAGCAACGGAATATGAAGGTCCAGGAATGCTTACTAAATTCTAGAAAATTTTTGACATCATATTCTCCAATCGCAAGAACCCCCTGTACACCGACTAGAACCACCCTACCAATTATATTTTATTTTGTTTCATATGTACGGTTTACTTGGTTTGTAGTCATCCTGTCTCTGACAATTTTCACTTATGCGTATTACTTATATCTGCAAAGTGCGAAGTCACTTCATCTGTACACTGTCACCTAGTAAGGCTTGGCGTTTGCGGAACTAGAGGTTCGCAGAATTAATTCTACAAATCTAAAAATTGCCCAAGAATGATCGACCTCCTTAAGTTTCAGCTAGCGATGCCATTAATAAGTATTAGTAGCCACCACACTTAATGCAAGTTTGCCTAATTTGTAGTCATACTGCCCCTGATAATTCTCACTCAAAGCATTAGTGTTATATTTGTGTACCGCAGATACAGTAACACTGGCAATGATCCCGTCATGCTGGAAGCTAGATCGAATATCCTTACCTTATTAGTGGATTTATTTCCTTGCTTCCTTCCATTTCCCGTCCCGAGCTTCTTGATGATCCTAACCGATTATGTAGGCCGTTCTACGTATCTCTTGGTTCCTTCTCTCCTTTATTATTATTAGTATCACCTATTTTCCCTTCCATTGGTTTTGGCCTTTTTATTCTGTAGTCCTACTTTCTTCTTAATTTATCCACATGCCTCTCCCGCGGCTATGGCACCTGGCAATAGACGCAATTTTAGCTGTCCATGGGAGTACTGTGACAAGGTACTTTGCTCTACGTTTATTTGAAAGTGGGCTATCTAATTATATCCGAACAGTCTTTCAACCGCAAATCGGGCCTCTGCAGGCACTATCGAATACACATAAATGAAAGACCGCATCACTGCCCAGTCAAGGACTGCAGCAAGAGCTTTATTCAAAGCAGCGCTTTGACTGTCCATATCCGAACCCACACTGGGGAAAAGCCTCACATCTGTGAACACGAAGGGTGTCGCAAGGGATTCTCTGACGTATGAGACCGTCAGCGTTCGATCCCTGCAATTGCTGATAGCTCTCTCCAGTTGTCGAGTCTAGCCCGCCATCGCCGGATTCACACAAGGAAACAGCTACACATCTGCCAGGAACCTACATGCGAACGAAGGTGAGATTAGAATGTACACATAGAGACCTGGCGTTGCTAACGTCGTCACGTAGCTTTTGTCGCAAAGAGACTCTGACCAAATATCAACACCGCTCGCACCCCCCGCGCACGGCGACTCGACCACCTTCGGAAGATGCAATATCCAAGCATTCGTACAAGACCCCTATTAATACTTCCGTAGGGAATGGCCAGTATCTCCTCGCCCAGCAACCCTATTACCCTTACTCGTCCATGCCGATGAACCAGCTCTACCCTCCAGAAAAATGGCTATGACACCAGCTGCCGTGTCAGGAGGCGCCGTCAATCATTGCTCATAATGTGCCCGCGACGTCCCCCATTGATATGTGGCATGTTCGGCAACAATTAATGCAGCAACTCATGCAACGGCGATACGTCCTATGCCGTTCAGGCCAGGTATCACCGGGGTTCCAGCATCCCTTTGTGGACGTGCCAACGGCGGAAAGACACAGCCTTATGGTTACGTATCCTGAATTTCTAGCACTCTTTACAACCCTGATCGAATGAAGACGGCGGTGGCTCCTCTTCCTCCGCCGTAATCTGGACATTTATTTCATCATCATCTTCGGCTTTAAATACGCTGATTAATCATTAATATTAGAGATATCCGTCATGGGCTGTTAGGGGCTTGTTGTGAATCTGCAGTAGGTCAGAGGAATTGGCATTGAATAGAGAGAACTAAGCCATTGAATTGGATGTGCGAACTTAGTTAGTATACAGGAATTTCGTCTGTGGGAAGACATATAAAAGGGAGGACTTCGCCGATCCTTCGGGTAATCCTTCGGGCCGATCCCATATTCATAACAGGGCTGAACCTGTAGAACGTATAAGATAGGCTATGTATAAAACGGAATCGTTGAGGAAAGGAAGTGGAAAAGGACAGGTAAACGAACATGACCGTTGCCCCTCGGCTCTTGGCGAACTTACCATCGGCTCTGCCACACATACCTTGGAACCTGGGGAAGATGTCCAAGGAATTGCTGCTTCATATCTTTCTGATGAAAGTGGTCACCGGATTCATCGTATTGAGCTTTTGGTAGGTGGTCGTTCAATCTGTTTCGATCTTCATATCCCACGTTGCTTTCTGGTCCGAACGCAGCGGAAGGTATGTCATACTACATGCGAAATGGAACTGAAAATATAAATGATCTGACGCAGGACGCAAACTTTCGTCGCTGGACCTTCTCAGACCGTGCAAGTTTTCTCGCGCTTTCACCGACTGCTGTCTGAGGCAATGCACCCGGGATCTGGGGAAAGATGGAGCAAATATTTGCTACCCATTTAAAAAGTCTTCAATAAACAAATATATAAATATACAAACTTGGGAGGCGCAATACTCAGAGCATACAATCCTGCGGCCCCCTTTATTCCCCAACAAGAAAAGATAATAACAGTTAGCCAAAGAAGAAAAAAGAAACATATGTTAACTGTGTGCGCTTTAGACTCAAGACATTTAGGCAGGAATATAATGCTATTCATGGCCACACACATGTCTATCCCATCGATCAACGTATGTATTATCCTAGGAGTCAATCAAGTGGGAGTAACCCAAGTCACGACTGTTGTTGTGGACAACGCTGGCGTAGTAGTCGACACGTAGACATATTTATCATGCACGATGCTAGAAAATTCTTCCCAGTGATTGCTTGGGTTTAACGCAAAGTGGCTTGGCGGGAAACATTTATACCACTCTTGATCCGATGACCGAGAAACCACACTGGCTCGGTCGTATTGACTAAATATGCCACGTAGGTGTCCTCGTTCTTGCCGAATCTTGTTAGGCCTGTACATGTCTCTTCCAGTGTGGTATTGTAGAGGAAGAAAGACCCATTTGAAGAATAAAACCAGACAGTGTCACCAATAGAGGCATTGAGCGACTGTGGGTGGAACTTCGTAACATCATCTGGTATTACTCTAACGGCCCAGTTAGACCCTCTGCTTGCCGGACTGGCCCGCGCGGGAACAGTCTGTGAAGAAGTGGCTATGTCTGTCACACACTTTGACGATGGGGCATGTGATGACGCACTGATTTTCGATTCTGGAGTTGGTGTACAAATTGAAGATGGTGAAATGGCTGAAGTCGACCGGTTATACCAAGGCGTCAACCATGATTTTGACCTCCAAGTAGTTTCAGACTTCTGAGGTGTTTGAAGAGAACCAGATTGACTTTGCCTGGAGGTTTTACTCCAGGGATACTTGGGAAATCCGGGCAAAAATGAACTGAAAGCCGGTGGAGATGATGGTTCCTCTGGTTCCTGTGAGGCGAGGGCCGAAGAAGGCGTAATACCAGTCGGCGTAGCCGTAGGTGCCATAACACCTGGTCGTTGGGTAGATGGAGTGGAAGGCGTTGGCAAGCTTGGGAGCGATCCTAAAATACTAGCGTCTGTAGGGTGTACAATATCGATATCCATACATGAAGTAGATATCTTTCCTTGTTTAGCCTATACTTTTGTCTAAGTACGAGGTGCACATACCAGCCATTGGTGATTCACAGATACTGTTGTGTTCCATAGCCAGTATACTGTGTACAAACTACCAGCTTGTAGCCCTTCTGGCAGTTTAAACAGAGGGACGCTGGCACCTGAGTCTCCACAGTAAGGATAGGAAACTAGAACTACATATTGTAAGCAACAACATCTGCTCTTAATCAGGTTTGTATGCATACAGTCTCCTCCGACACCACTTTGGAATTCCAAAACTTCGGACAGTGTTCTTGTATCTGGTGACCTCGGCTCCTGGGTACCGTACCAGCTCATGATACCCTTCTCTTTTAGTGCGTTAGATTCTCTCCTGAATATCGTGGCTTGATTATAGATCCCGGTAAGCTTTGAGGCGTGGCCAGCCCTCTGCTTGAGATGAGTCCTGCTGATTAATTGGGCAAAACGTCATTGAAAGGGAATGATCCACGCCCAGGTTCTGCTCGACTTAGAATTGTCCGCACCTATTAAGGCATTAAAAGACACGTGAATCCTAACAGCTGTTCCAAAACTTACTGAAGTTGCGGACGTATCCATGATGAAAGACATTGTTGTTCGTGTTGATAGCCTCAACTCCTTCAACCTATAAGTTTCGCTAGAATCATAAGCAATCACTATTGTATATGAAACTCGACGTACCCATACTTCAGCCCAACTTGGGCCGACACAGGTAGTTAAAAGATAGGCAGTGTAGAGAAAAGGTCGCATCACGAAGTACTTGAGAATAGTTATTTCAAAACGATAGGCAGACAAGGACACATTCAGGGTCATATATATATAGATTCCCTTAGCCTCGGTTTGAATCCGCCTGGTCCATGCGGCTTGCGGGCCTTTTTGGGGTCGCGGATTAGTGGCAAAACTATTTGTCTTAGTGTGCAATACATAAACTATATGTTCTTGCATTACAAAGCCTGGCACGGGCTGAACAACCATTGACCATATGACGCTCACAAAATAGACGTCTGCACAACTATTCCCTTACAGTAAAGTTACACCGGCTCTGTCGAAAACTGTGTCCAAAAAGTCTCTTTGGACTCAAAAGTTCTCTGCGAACAAGAGAAGTAGAGATATCTTTTACTGTGAGCGGTGGCAATTACAAACCAAGTGAAATACCAATTTTTGTCACTAACTGGGGAAGGAGTGAGTAGAAGTAAGTGAATCTGGTCTAATTATTAGATGGTAAACACGAAAACAAGCAGTTGACGAGGTATAGAGGCCGGGCTACGTGTACACAGTGATGTACTATTTCACTTCTCATCTGCTTTAGATCTCACAAGCAATTAAAGAAACTCAATTTATTGTAATTTGTCACATAAGCATATAAGCAGTGTATTTAGAGTATAAAACACGAAATTGGATTTCTGTCGTTGTTTCAGCTCTAGCGTTTGAGCAACATTAGATCATGCCCCCGTCATTGCCACCGTTGGCTTCAAATCCCAAGAGTTCAAAGTAGCGCTGCTCAGAATTATGGAGCCTTGCTGTCACTTGGACCAGCATGTCCTCAATCATATGGAAGATTCGGAACATGTCCTCCTGGAATTGCAGCAGAGCTTGTTTGGACTCCTTCTGCCACTGGAGTTCGGCTCTCAGGTAACTGACATCATAAACAAGGTCCTCTAACTGTTGCTGAACGTCCATGGATGCTCGTTTCGATCGCTGCAGACGGGAAGGGAGCCTCTCAATGTTGGATGAGGTGCCGCCATGACGGAGGATTTCATGATCCACGGGAGTGATTTCTTCGGCAATCGGATCAAGAGAGCGACGAGGGAATTGATTCATTGTTCATAGAGTCAGAAGAAGCTAGAAATAAAGCTCGCTAGTTATTGTTGACTATTCCAGGGTATATTAGTTGGGGAATTGGTGTACTTTTGAAGACCTTCAGGGCGGGTATTTTCCGCTTGCGATCTGGTTTGGGCTCGCAAGTCTAAGACGTCGTGGAATTAGCCTGCTTCATTCCTGCAGAAGCTGCCGAGTAATTCCATGTTAGGACTTTGAGTCACACCACCGACTATGTATAGAGAGTAAGGCTTTGCATGACACTAGGTCAAGAGTATATGCGGTCTAGTTAATCCTGCAAGTGGCGCACGCGTCAACGTATTGCATCTCACTGAAGCTCGATACTATACTGGCTATTAACTCCAACAATCACTATGTTTTATGATAGGGCAGTGTCTAATATACAGTAGCCTATAAACCGACTACTTCACGTAGATCATGTACAGAGAAAGATTTCTTACTGTTACTATGTGATTGACCGACATAAACCGGCTGTAACTTTCTATACCTAGCCACCAAGAAGTACAAAGACGATAGGATGCTGTGCCAAAGCTGTGTATGCCTTCACCTTTTAATACCAGTCAGACCCCGGATTTTTGTGAGTTTGCCGGTGGTGTGGTTGAGCCATCGCGGCTATTACGGCTCTCATGTGACAAAGACGTGCCAGACTCGCTTAGGAAGCTTTCGGTGTCGGAACCCCAGCTGCAGTCCGAACAACGATCCTGAGATGTCTCGTGGAAGGCCATCTGCAGGTACCGTACCGTGGCTTCCCGCGCGTTTAACGTAGACTGAAGCGTGGAGATCAGCTCGCGTTGCCGCTCATTCTCAAGGAGAATTTGCTGAAGGTTCAACGGGCTGAAATCGTTGCTTTCAGTTTGAGTTATAGCCCGCAGCAAAGCCTCATTGACTGAGTATTGGCTCTCAACACGACCCTCCAATTCTTTAACCTTTGTTCTTTCCTGTATCAGGTCTTGATGCAGTACCCATTGTTGTTCATTGAGATGGTTCAGGCTAGACTCGTGTTGCAGCCTCTTTTTCTCCAATTCCGTGACAACTGTTTCGAGGTAGGCGCAATGGTCGAGTGCTCGCTTGTTCGCTGCTTGATCCTCCCTGATCCTGAATTCCAGGTCTTCTTGCCTTCTTCTTGAGTTCTCCTCCCGCTCAAGGAGCTTCCCTGTCGAAATCCAGACGTCTTGGATCCATTGTCGGATGTGAGAATCCTTCTGTCATTAGATATGGTGAACCATCTTCTGGGAATAACTGACCTTACCTGATCTTGAGTCATCTTGTGTACGTGGATCTACCCACAGAATCGTGGTCCAAAAGGCTTTTAATGAGCTGTAAAGGACAAGGAGCGAAGCAGTGTGTAGTTTAAAAAAAAAAAAAAAAAAAAAAAAAAACTTGGTAAGATGATTTATTGAAGTGCGTGCTAATTTGCCTAAGTGTTAATAGGCGGATACAGGCCTAGAGTCAGTATTCAAGTGGATTGTAGCCGTGAGAGGCCCGTGTGTCATGCATGCGGACCGAATTGGGTATGTGCGGGATCAAAAAGGCTCGCACAGATCTCCATTGCCGTAGTTAACTAAATCATGTTATGCCAACGGGCGACTCCGAGCTGGGTTTGATTATTTCCAATTCGACCAGCATCGCGACCCCGTTTGGGTACGACGCACAAGCTCATATTAGCAAAGGAGTTCACTGCTCTAAGTTCGAATTCAAAGCGTCTATAGTCCCAAAACATCCCAAGTGTACATCAGTTCCTCGAGCTAGGAGAGTTATTTCTCCACTCTTGTTAATTAGAGGCCTTGACGTAGCATCCATCCTGAGTCGAAGAGGTAAGAATGAGAAGATGAAGATCACTCAGAGATACCAGGACAGGTGAGCCGCGGATATTAGATGTTCCTTCTTCCAGCCGCCCATGTGATTATTCAATAATTATTGTATTAGAAATTTTTTTTTTTTTTTTTTTTTTTTTTTTTTTTTGCCCTAAGCGGATGATGGTAGTGACCCATGGCGATCATAAAACACTTGATCTGGATAGGAAAGTTAGTTTAGTTTTAGGGGATTTTGCTAAGTCTGTTTCGTTACGCGAAGATGCGACCCAATGATTGACTAATTAGTTAACCAGATTTAATGGCTGGTTTGCAGGAGTGTCTAACTCTGTAAGCTTTTGGATACTATTGTCTAGACATAAGGCTGTTCTAGCAAACCAAAAAGACAGAAATAATTACCAACTACATCCTTGCCGATTTCACAAAAAAATTAAAAAAAGAGTTGATATTTCTAACAGTACATAAAACAAGCAAAATGATTTGGCTTGGGACAACCTACACTGGACAACAGGTCGCTCCCAACGAATAACCCGCGACGGTCCAACCATGGTACGCGAAATGAGGAATGCCACACAGTATCTAAATGGTGGACTCCACATCCCATTACGCACAACAGCTAAAGCTGCACTAACCATCTTCCCCCTCTTACCCGGAAGAAGTTAGCCAATACGATATTTGGCTCAACGAGGAGGAAAGGGAGGAGATTACAATAGGAATGTCTGTCTCCTCCCCTACCAAAATAGCGGAGTAAATGATATGTACTTCACTTAAATCTACTGTCAGGGGTTGGATGACCGGGCCGACCCGCTAAATGAGGCGGGATTTGGTCAGTTCCTGGAGTTAGAAGCTTAGGAGATTGGGTATGGCTTCGGGAGGAAGAATTAAATCCTTAATTTAAAGCAACAACTAACGATAATAGCTAATGATGCTAAAAGGCAATTGATGTGGTGCAATCAGCTAACAATTAGACACTAGATGGGTAGAACGATTAATTAGTCTGTGGATGGGGAATGACGGAAAAACAGTAGCCCCTCTTACTGAATGTGTTAGGAGCTCGTATTCTTAAGGATATGCTTTCGGAGACTCGGCTGGAACTAAATGCGAAAGGTAGTGTATTCCATATTTTACTGAGGGTTAAACAATTAAGTAATCATAGTGATCGTCCTAGATGTTATTTTTATATCCCTGGTATTACCGGGTTGAAGTTAAATGTAGAGAGTATGTGGGGTTTTCAAGCCTCTTTCTTCCATTAGAAATCAGAATCAAGCGGCTCATATTCTTATCCTTGGTGCCAGATATAGAAGCCTAAACAAAAAAAAAAAAAAAAAAAAAAAAAAAAAAATAAGAAAACTCGACACCTAGGGAGGTACAAGCTTAGGGCATTTGATTCAATGGGGCTGTGTTGTCAGAAATCTAGGTTGCCTGGCTCCGTGAACGAGAAGAGACAGGGCGCTCGATACGTTTTGCCAAATTCCCAAATTTCTCCATGGCAAGCCGTTCACATTTCACGACCTCGTCTAGCATCTCAGCCAGCCCATCAACCCTACTAGACATATTATTAATCTTTTCGTGAAGACCATTAAATGCATCCAAAATGTCCTGAGTTTTTGCTGCAAAACCCTCCACAACGCTTAACCCACGCTCTACTCTTTCAGAAATTGTGCCAACATCTGAAATAATCTTTTGGATGGAAGTTCCAAAATCGTTAACGTGAGAAGTTCGTGCCGTCGGCATGGAAGCCTCTCCAACACTGGTCGTTGAAAAATTGTCAATGTTGAAATGTTTATGGGCTGTTTCATCGAAACAGTCGGAGAGAAAATTTCCCGACACTCGCTAGACGATTTGCCCAGTTAGTATTAAAACATAAATAGGTAATCAACTATTGTCCCTACTTAGGTGTTGTAATGGTATGCGCGCTATCGTGACTGCATTGATTGGTCAACCACGTCCTGGGCACTGGCAATGGAAAAACAGACTTTGTTCCCCAACCCTTAACACTTGCCTCTCCACGGCCTAAACATGCATCTTCACGTCCGATGGCAGTAGCCAACGAAGGGCAGTTAAAATGTGAAGAAAACACAATGTCGCTGCCACTAACAAGGCTATTCAGGTAGACGTTTTCAGAATTGCTAAAAAGTATTGCCAGACTCAATACTGAGGACTCCGTGAGGCGACAATATATCGTGATTTAAGTAGGGGTTCAGATCAAGGTCATCCAATGGTTGGTTTGGTGCGGACATATTCGGGATACGTGGATTCTGACCGAAACCGAAATAACAGAGAAGAGGTGATCAGTCCTTCGCGCAAGTTTTTAGCGTCAAATGGTACTTTAAGGGCGCTTTATATATCCTTCACAAGACATAGTGGCTTATAGATTTCTTAGATTTATTTGACAGGGGTCTTATACTCATTTGACAGGGGTTATTATGGGCTGATAAAGTCAGTGTTACATTCAACAAGATAACTGTTTTTACATGACCTAGAGTGGAGCTACTAGTTAGACCACGGGTGATCGCTTGGTGGTCCGGGCTGACTAACACGTTACTAAACGGATAGACATGGAAGCTCCCGAGACACCGATTTCCACGCTGAGACTAGTCACATTGACACGTTAGCGTGCTGATCGCCAACCCTGCTAATGATCTCCGGCACAAAGGGCCCCCACACCGGGCTTTGCTGGAGATGTCCTCTGCCGACAAGACTCGACCCAGACAAAGATTGCGTTCCCGTAACGGTATTGCAGCTCTCCTTGGAAGAGAGGGAGGGTGAGCCGCCATTTGGCTTAAATTAGCCAACTGACCAATGATAGGTTAATATAGCTCCCTGCTCACCCTGGGTGGTGGTATTGTTCTATGGCTGAAACGCCCAGCAGCATCAAGGGTCAGGAGGCAAGGCGCTAGGAATGGACTCATTCGGAAAACAAAGTGCCTACCTCTCTGCTTCAATTGCATGATGGATTTTAATGTTACGGAAGTATATAGCTGCTTTGTAAAGGGACCTGGATATAAAATTGTATAAAAGCTCCGCCAGGGTTAGCTGGGGATAGGCATCTAGCATTCTCCCAAGATGCAGCGAACGGATGATATTGGCTGGCTTAGTATAGGCCTTAGCGAACGTGGGAGGTTTACTATTTTGGATCATGGCCGCTTAGACCATGTGGTATCCGAATTGGGAGATCCCGCAAACCAGTATCCAGCGTTATGTGTATACATCGGCGCCAAAGCCAAGGATGCTTGTCTTCGACAGCTCTATCAGTACAACAACATAAAACGGCATGTTTCAGCGGCTGAGGTAAAGCTACGGTACGACATGGGTTCATTGGAGACCTCACGACCAGTGTTGTTCGCAGACGGTGGCCTGGAATATAAATCTTCTACGAGCTCCTCTATGATAGGATGCGTTAAGACGGAGCGCTCCATCTCGTGGGATTCTCCCTGTGCAGGGACAGTACTACGTAACATCTGGGCTCGCCTCATTTTCCTCTTCGCAGATGTTATTTGCCTCTTCGCAAGCGACTCTGCTGACCTTGCCGACGTGGCTGATTTTCTGCTTGAATGCCTACGTCTGCAGTCATCTTCATCATTACCGGTGGCGATTCGGCCGCGGATTATAATAGTGACAGAAGCCCCTTGGGCGGGAAGAAGAATATATGGAACAAGTGGAGCAGTTCCATTGCAAACTGGACAAGAACAGTCCCGAGACCTTGTCGGAGTGCTTTTCTGCGATCCATTTTATGCGCCTGGAGCGAAGTCATCTATCAGAGTGTGCTCGCTATGAGCGCCTGCGCGTATTGATTGCAGGGCAGTTGGGATGACATGTACACTGTCCGGAAAGACCATGGAGCTATATTTAATGCGACCCATCTGGTAGCGCTTTTCCGGTTGGCACTTCAGCACACAGCTGAAGATATCTGCCGGTCTTTTGACTTTGTGAAGGCAACTAGAGAACAAAATGAAGTCCCTGTATCCTCGAGCATGGCCATAGCACACTACCTAGACATAGGAACAAAGGCAGGTGTCTACTATGAGGAGCTGGCCCCTTCGATCTCATCGGCCCTTGTCATGGATCACTATGTCCCAGGGATGTTAGGTATGAGTCAACGTCTCCTTGAGTTCGACCGATGGGCTGATGCAACAGCATAGCGCTAGAACCTCGGGCCGTTTTCCAGGCGCTTTATCGCTCTGTTGTCTTCGATGCGCTTCAAATTACCCCCGTGAATCAACCATATAGAACTATCGACGAGCTTGCGGGTATGGTTGAGCGCAACATGGTGGAACAATTCCATAAACTCGAGAGTACCGGTCAATCATCATCTTAGAGTTCCGACGCGAGCATCTAAGGGAATCCAGTGGAAGGCTCTGCCGGATACGATCAAACAAAATATGTCTCGTCTGCCTTCTCAGGGTTGCACAGCATCGCCTAGATTGCGGCCACGCAGTCTGTGACCTATGTGCTCAGTTATTTGGGTCACCTGCCGCAGGCCTGGAATATAGTTTCACAATCACGGCCTGCCTTTGTTGTCTGTACCAGAGGCCTCTAGTAATAGATGTCTTACCTCCAACGATGAACCCTACCATCCTAGCCATTGACGGTGGCGGAGTCCGAGGAGTTATTCCTTTGGAGTTCCTGAATCTTATTCAGGAGAACCTTGGTCTTTGTCCCCTTCAAGATCTTATCGATCTTGCGATTGGGACAAGTTCAGGTATGACTTAGTAAACCGGGAATTTTTTAATCCATCATGCCCCCTTGCAACGAGAATGCAGGAATCGACCGCTGACCCGAACTAGGGGCCTGAGTATCCTCGGCTTGTTTAATATGCAGTGGGATATCAGGAAATGTGGGGCGGTCTTTGATCACATGGCACGTCGTATATTTCATGAAAGGCGAAGTTCGGCATTTGCGCGCGCATCACAGGCTATATTCGGAAGGCGTTCCTTTTTCGGAACCGTCCACAAATGGCTGTTATGGCTCCTTTATGACGGCTGTTATGATGGGAGTGTTTTCGACACGGCTCTAAAGGAAGTTTACACAAACAATCGCCTATTTGACAGCCTTCGCATGGGTGATTCTAGTACCACACACTCCAAGACTAGAGTGGGTGTCGTTGCAACGAGCATTGCCAGAGAGACAAGGTCCTTTGTGTTTGGCAACTTCAACAGCACGGAGAGCGCCGGCCAAGAATGTGGTAAGTCTGGGACCCATACCTGAGCAGCTTAGTAGTTCGTTTGGGCACTAATCGAAACGGAAGGGTATGAGATCGTCCGGCCAGCACATATAGACTCAGAGCCGTTCGTATGGGAAGCGTAAGTAGGTTTGGCCGTTTATTTTAGAACAACCCTAACGTGAATTGTCTTAGCGCGAGAGCTACCGCGGCCGCCCCTTTGTGAGATTAACCTTCTGCCATTCCTAAAGAGTAGTAGACTGACATTTTTATAAGTTTTTTCCCCAATCGATATTCGCGGAATTGGGTCCTTCCAAGACGGGGACTTAGGGATAATCTCGCTGCCGATATCGCACGGCGGTTAAGCCGCCAAATCTGGCCCTCCCGCAAACATCCTGCGCGACTTCTCTCTATGGGTACGGGTATTACGGATAGACCACGCGATAGACCACCACATTTTCGGCATGTCTTCCAGGATGGATTCCTGCGTCGAGGATTCGATGCTTGGATGTCCTCCATGGACACGGAAACAAAATGGCTGGAAATGATGGGCCAGCTTGAGGACACCCACAAGGAAGACTATCTTCGGCTGAATATACCTCTTCGCGACGTACCTAGCGCTATCGATACGGTCGAGGTGATGGAGGAATACCGGAATCTTGTAATTCTTTCCCCGGCAGTGCTCGGATGGCGCGGGAGGCGGCGACTGCGTTGCTTGTGTCACGGTTCTATTTTGTTCTTGAAATTTTGCCGGAAGATACTATGGCTCCGTTTTGGTGCTATGGGACCATACGCTGTAAGGGTCATGCTAAGCAGGTGGTCGATGCACTGGTGCAGCTGCATCCCCATGATTTGCATTACACAACCGACTCTGAAACCATAGGTCCACTTAAGGGACTAAGCGAACTCTGTTCAGATTGCGGAAGGTACTGCCGCCCGGTGTCTTTCCTCGTCGCCCATTCAGAGAAGGTGGTCAATATTTATCTACAGACAAAGTCTAAAAAGAGGTGGAAATTAAGCGGATTCCCCGGCACGATGGTATCGTTCGCTGCACGCCAGCACTTGATGCACCATTTGGAAGCCCTGATCATGGTTCTTTGACCATGCTCCCATGTAACAGCTGCGATGGACTTGGAGGACCCACTCATGGCACGAGGCGGAAACGATCTTCGGGGAGTCCCGGGCAGTCGGTACAAGAAAATCCGCTGCTGTGAGGATCAGGAGCTAGCTGGAGCTAGTCCGTAGCTGCATTAGACGGAAATCAGTCAGGGCTAGCGTTGGGGATGCATTTCTTTGTAAGATCGCGTGACCACAGAATACCACAGCTGGTCTTATAAAGGTTCCTAGTGGTACAAATTGCAGTAACTCTCTCCCCATTCTTCTGCAAATCCCAAGTCGTATCTCAATTAAACTCCCCAGCCTTATATATTTTCCCTTCTCTCTCACAGACGTCAACAATGGGTGGTCCCGATCCTGATGGAGCTGAGCGTCGATCGTTCCAAAAAGGAGTCGCACTTTGCTAGGCAAAGCACATGACCTTGCAGCTCTTCGCCAAGCGAGGGTCTACGTTGTAATCGATCATCCGCGCGCTACGGTAGTCTACAATTCCGTCGAAGGAATACAATGGCCCCCGTCTGATGAAAACTTCGTAAGTGTACCTCCTTACTGTTTGGTTATTTCAGCTGACAAGTTGTCAGGAGAGCAGATACCCGGACGTCCACCGGCTATCATTCACCGACATGGAGCGGGCAAGGGAGATTCCTGACACGGAAGAGTTAATGTGCCTGCTGGAGTACTGCAAATTCAGGTCCAAATTGCTGAAAGGGATCAACAGACGGGTGAAGAAACGGCAAAACCCCTCTGCCCCCGATACATTTAGCCATATCCATGACCACAGCAACGATTAGTTGAGCGAAGTATTACTTAGTCTGCGAACCCACTTTGGACCGCAGCTTAGTCACGCTTCCAGACTTGCAGGGAGGAAAACAGGCGGCTCGGTTGATACCTAGGATTGCATGTAATGGGTGGTAGCCAACTGAGACACTTGGCCTCTCTTTTTAGTGCGCAACCGATTGGATTGAGTCCGTTGAAACTATATGCTGTGTACACAGTATTTCCTTATCACTTCCATCTACAGGCCCATATAGGATGCCTTTTGGGTCTCAAGCTACTCTAATCTCAGGAGGCTTTTGACAGTATTATCACCTGGCATCTTCTTACTCGTAATGATCTTGCATGTAGAACATTAATTGCTATGGAATCATTCAACTCCGCAGAAGCATCTGATATTCATGTAAATAGAGCAGTTGGCCAATAATAGCCAGATAACTGGCATTGCAAGCCAGTCCCAAATGAGCTCGCAAAAATAAGAGGTATAAGACGCAGAAGGCTGCTAAACAGTATATCCGATATTGCCCAAAGGAGACCAATATGGACGACCAACCCTCCAGGATAAGCAATCTAAACCGTGCGTCATGGAGGTCACAATGTCGTAATCGTCTTGCGCAGCACATCTGTAAGGTCACATCATTGTATACTCTGGGCTTAACTCATTGTCATTGACAGGGGAGAAGCTCGGACTGCGGCTGAAGCCCTCAGAGGTACGATTAAAGTCGACTGAAGAGTTGCAATACGCATGGGAGATAGATGATCCGGAGCTTGAACCCCTGTTCGATAAGCATTTAAGCAAACATTCCGCCGGGGTATACATGCAATTATGCCGCGAGGTCGGTCAATCCTTCCATGCAGTCCGATGCAATAATATTGATCAGGTATAAACTGTCTTCCATTTGCTACTCTGTTATACTTTAATAACTAATTGGTTAGCGCCCGCCGCCAGCTCCCCTATCTGTCCAATATGAACAAGTCATGGCTGAAAAGTTTCAGCTTATTCAGAAATTAGAGCAGGTAGAGAAGGACAAAGCAGCACTAGAATTAGCGAAGGCCGAGGCCGAGGATGAAATCCAGGTTCAGAAGTCTATTATTCGAGAAGCACAGATGACCATACATCTACATCAACAAGATATCCAGCACTGGATGACGGTGGCTGAATACTATCAATCAAGCTGCATGCAATGCTCTGAGGCACTAGGGCAATTGATTGCTTTTGCGCAGGGCATTAGCACTGAACTTCCATCTCAACTCACACAATAGGAAGCTGTTTTTTTTTTTTTTTTTTTTCTGTCTATCATTATAGTAATGGAATGTTATTTAAAAGAAAACAGGAACATGGAGACGGTAGAGCGGAAATGTACTCCAGATATGTAGGACTAGCCGAGAACGGGACATTATTACCAAAGTAGGTACATTGTCGAGGAAATCTTATACATCCAACCTGCCTAACTAAAGAAGAGATATGTGGCAATTATTGGGATCGATTTTTTCAACAAGCCTCTTTACTGCAGCCACTGGGACGTAGTAACTTTCCATCTCCGCTAGTTCAAACTTCCAAGGCCCAAAGGTGGGGGCTGCAATACCGGCCGCTGTGTACTTGGTAACAGTGACGGGTTGCCATACCGTGCACGTACCCGGTACGAATAGTTAGAGCTTGCTGGACACCTGTCAAGGTGTATGCGAAGTGAAGCAAATCCAGTATAGTGGTGAGAATAATTTTAGTCGCCCGCATGGTCCTCTGCTAGGTACAAGCGTAGAGTGAAAGTACGTCACACCCTCGCCGTAGTTCAGCTGCAGCTACCTCTGTTGGGCACATAATGCCCCGAATGACTTTACATCTGCGGCCCCATTCGTGTTGCGTGCCTAAATAGTGCCAGCGGGTTGTTATTTCTGGTGTGCGATATCGTTTGGTGTTGCGTGCCGAACTGGTGACGCGCCACTATCTGTTGACAGCTGATGAGATATGCAGGACTGTGCGAATTGACATGATCCAGCAAATGCCAGATGATGAAATATTTTTAATATTCCCCAGAATGAAATGGTATCCGTTCCTCGCTCTCCAGTACAACATATAAAGGCCGAGTCACAGCCGCAGTTTCCTCCTGTATACCAAAAACATCAGGTCAATAAACGACAGACAAGAAAAGAGATAGGTACGTTGCCAGTTATATATTGCCTATTATATACTGATGGACCTCCTTTATTAGCAATAGAATTGTAATCTGTGTTTGACTTCACACTGACATGCCCAAAAGCAAGAGGCGTACCCGGGCTACTCGCCGGAGAAATACCCGGCAAGAGCCTCAACATGAAGAGGCTGCAGAGAACGAAGAGCAGCCCACAGGCACCAATAACGATGAGGACGTCGATATGGACCGGGAATTGAAAGATTTGGATTCAGACTTTGAAAAATTATCCGACGATGAAGCCCCAACCGCACAAAAACGTCGTCACAAGAAGGCCAGAATCGATGGTTGGGCACAGGAGATCATACAGGACCTCGTTAAAAAAGAGGGGCGGACATTAAAAGGATACTTCAATCTGAAACGCCAGACTTTTCCAAAATTGAGCAGCTCTTCCAAAAACCAACCAGAGGATCAAAAAGGCCAATATTGAACACAATGTTTCCCCGGAACGAAATCTTCTACCTGAGAAGATCTATCGAATTACGTATGACTCATGGTCAGCCTACATGGACTCGGGTATGGTGGAGGATGACCCCGAGAGTGGATGGAAAGCATATGATAAGCTGTATAAATCTTTCTACCTGATCAACCGTGGCAATTCTCTACCTGAAGACTGGAATATTCCCCAGACGTTACCATACAGCGATTTGGGGAACGACCGGAAAGCCTGGGGCAGCTTCCTGCTATGGATGATACAGACTCTGCAGTTGAATACTCGGATGACTCCGAATCTGACGAGTCAGACTCTGATGATCTGTCTGGAATAAATGCACTGGAATCCAGGATGAGGAAGGAGTATACTGCGCTGGCGCGTGGAAGGGTACTTTACTGGTGGCCAGTCGGCACAGGGACCCAGATTTTCGTCCGGTATGGCTCAAAAGGAACCCTATATACCGAGTACGCGCGGGATCGTCTGAGCCCTACGACCCGCAAACGGCAGAACTAGTCCTGTCCAACACTCGTGGGAACTCGAAGTCTACTCTTACCACGGATGGTATACTCCAAGAGGTATGGAAGTATTCCCGCGATGACGTTTCCGATATTACAGGCGTAGGTTGGAAGGTCGAGGACGACGACGAAGCCAATACCAATGCCCTGGCATTAATTCGACCGCAGCGATACGCAACCTACCCCCACACTAGGGTTCTGGTGAAATGGAAAGACGGGAATACTACGCTGGAGCGTCGAGGATTTGTTCGACGTATTGCCAACGGAAATAGCTTCAACGGAGATCGGATGATCTATCTAAAGGCAAAAGAGCTTGAAAACGCTTACTGGGGATACAATGTCGAGGAACATTGGGATCATGACTCAGACGACAGTCATGATAAATCATCAGATGAATCATCGAGTCGCACTTATAGTTCCCGCCCTAGGAAAGCTCCCTCCAAATCCAGAAGAGGCGTTCGTAATGTGGAGTCCGAATATGAAGAAAATGACACGGATTCAGACACTTCCCTATCCAGTCTTGAGCAGGCACGGAAAACACGCAGGTCTAGCCGACGCACTAGGACCAGGAAGTCCAAGCCTCCAAATAAGAACGCGGCTATTGATGCTGAGATTCGCCTCCTGACGAAGGAGCTCAACCGGCTCCAAGTTAAACGTCAACGAGGTAGCCGTGACGACAAGACTGTCTCCCGGAGTCGACGCCGGAAAAACCTTGGTTAGCAGTGCTATAGCTAGATATCGACCCAAACAAGCGACATATAATCGGGAGGGCTACTATTTTATTCACTGTCATGCTTCACATGTTCATTGTCGGTTTGCTTTACTACGCACAGAAGCAAGGAAGAAGCGAGCGCTGATGCCAGCCATCTTAGTGCAAACTTGACCGAGGTGGAGGGAAACACCGTTATATTTATTTTAGTTTTTGTTTATTTTATTTTTGGGGATTTCTTGCCTTTATTTTGCAGTAATAGGTACTTCTTTTTTTTTTTTTTTTTTTTGCGTCGCTCAACTTTGATACATTTAAAATGGAGGAAAAAACAAGATAAAGGCTTTCAAGGAAGCAATTGTTTTAGGCAGGAGACAGTTTCAATTTCAATTCCGCATTTTATTTTTTGCACACAAGTACGTTCAATACATTGCAATCTTTCCACTTCCCTTGCTTCTCGATGTTGTCTGTGTACGATGCCGCTATGGCCCCGAATGAGAACGAGGCTTGGCAACGAGGTCGGTAGATTCGGTTAAGTTTGCGGGCGGTTCACGTGGGGGAGTGGCGCTGAAAATACTTCTCCCCTTCCTTCCCTTTCTCTCACTTCGTTTCAGGGCAAAAGAAGACAGACTTCTCACTTAACGTCTCCCAGTTGGACCAAACTTGATATCGGAAATATATTCCGGCAAGCTGAAATGTCGGGCACAGGTCTTAGAGACTCTAAGTTGAATCCCACACTTTTATCAACGCAAGACCGACCTCGGAAGACGAGAAACGCATGATTGATCGACATGTCCGTGTTCATGTTGGGAGATGGATTTCTAAACAGAGTAGACACGGCTCATCCACGAGAGACTTGCCAACGTCCTTGTCCAAATATTCCGCAGAGGCTTCCCAAGCTATGCCTTCCGACCAATACGATAAAGGTGTAGACAGGAGTCCCCAAATACCTATCATACAACATCAGCCGATCCGTCTACCGCCATGTTCAGCATTGCTATCAAATGTCCGCATTTTTCAAAACTCAGGACAACAGCATTCGTCATGTCCTTGTCCTCCTGATCCAATTTCCTCTTTGATTTGCAGTCCACCTAGCAGTCGCAATCCTCCACCCTCATTCCACCGAAAGTATCCTTCTAGCCCAGCGCCTTTAGCTGAGTCAACATTTGCTTTGTCATCTCACCTTAGTCCATCAGATTCTGTCTATGTTGGAAGATCAGTTGCTTCGCCTCTGCATTACACCCATCAATGCAGCCTATGAAATACCGTTCCCCAAGAGGACCTCAATAAGGGACCATACAAAGGCCAAAGTTTTAAAATTGATAGTGGTGAAAAGATAGTGACACTTTATAATTATGTAAATAGAATCTCAATAAGATGCAATAACTAACTACAGCATTAGTAGACTTCCCCTAGTGCCTGTAGCGCATGTGGTCATGGAACTCTAAAGATCACAGTCGGAAGCCTTAGATACTATATTAGAGCTTACGATAGCTATTGCTTCTTGAGTTGCAGTGCATGACATACTGGAATTATTGATTTAAATCTTGGGCCTGGGCTGTTGGGAGTGGAATTGTAACAGTCCCAGAAGTGACCTTTCCACTTAAAGGGCCAGGTCTCTCCAGCTTACCGGGGCACCCCAAAGATAGAGTCTTCCTTCACCTAGCACAATACAGTGGGGTGACCTTCTTGGCCTTTTATCTATATTAGTTTTTGGTATTCGACAAGTGAATTTCTCCGTCTAAAGTTCTACCTAATCTTGTCTGAGAATACGACCAGGACAAGGTAGCACATGACGGCGATAGCTTCCATAAAACATAAATGAAAGTTGTTAACATCCGACCAATATCCGTTCGTCTGGAAAAGACCCTTCTAACATGATGCCATTGGCTGCCTTCCCTTTCTCTTTGTCCGCCACCGATGAGAACACAAGAAAAGAAACGTAAAACGAAAACAAATACAAATGCACTTTGGAAACCCAAACTTTACGGTCCCTTCAACACCTCCAGCCCGGGCGGCTTTTTCCGCTGAACGAAATAGTGGTCGACGGTTCCATGGTTCAGCTATACAAGGCCCACCAGTGCTATGTGATTGGCGAAATTCTATGTCTGACCAAGTATGCCCATGATTGCAAGATCCATACTTGCTTGATTAGGTAGGAGATCATTTGAGCAACACACATAGTGGCACGCTACCCCTCAACAAATGATTTTTCAGCTACTGAGGTATCGAACTCGACCTTCTACGAGCCCCTCATTGGGTTTTCTTTTTTTGTTTTCGGCATGTGAATGTCTCCACAAAACAGTCTACTTAGTATTATCATCCGTGAGTATAAGGATGGCCTGTAAACTATTCTAATACTCTCTATAAGGAGAAATTTACTGGACACCTATTCTAGCTAATACCCCATCTTCAAGTAAAAGGCATTTCGAGTATAATGCTGATTGACCATTCCTTTCTGTTTTATTGCTCTATATTCGTGGTTTATATACTCCACGATGTCGCCTATGTTATAAGTACTTACCAAACTCACTTTCTATTAACTAGTTAAGGCAAAGGAGATCTTCTCCGGTATCTAGTGGGTCAGAAAAGTTTTAACCTTCCCAACGCCTAGTGCGAAAAATATATTGCCGATCAATAAAACAGGCCCGCTCCCGAGCGAGATCCATCCATCCCCACAAAACGACGGCCATTGCTTGATGATGTGCCTCATTTAGTCGATAAGTATCCGATAGCTCACGGACAATTTTTTTTGCAGGCCTCAGCCAAACAAGTCAAATTCCGCGTCAATTCATTTATACTTTTTTTTTTTTTTTTTTTTTTTTACCCTTCACCCAATCTCAAAGTGGAGAAGGTGGACCGGGCCGTCGATTCCTAATAAAGCCGTCTTCAGTGGTTGAAACTTGCCGCCTGGAAGTACGGAGTGAAATATATTCCCTCCTTCATGCAAAATCACAAAATAGGACTTATTAAATTTATTCCAAATGATATGGTTGTTTTCGCCTTTAGTATGCATATCCGATCGCTTCTTGTAAAGCTAGTCTTCCAGCATACAGGGATAGCCCCCAGCAACAGATGCATCATGCATTAGTCCCACCAAGGGGTGAGCTAGTGTAACTAGGCCAAACTTATTTTAACCCCTAATTTACTCGACCCATGGGTCGTTATGGATGCTTCACGTTCAACTCTAATTCATTTCTGGGAAATGGCTTTTATTCGGCAGCTTTTTGTCAGCTTCTAACACCCGTAAGCAGCAAACAAATGTCGATCCGTATGACTAGAGACAGCCTAATTGGCTCGTAACGTCTCATAAAGGTAGCCGACAATTATCTAGGGGTTTCGCTCCTCAGTAAATCGGGACTCTGTATTCTAATACGCATAGCGTTGGAAATATGTTCCGATAGCGAAGTAGTTCAACCAATGTGTAATTTTCAGGGTGGCAATGGTGGAGCCAGTTGAATATTGTTATTTGCCATTAAGTGCCGTCGCATCCGGAGACGGCATTGTTGAACTCAGAAATATCCTCCCATCCCCGGGGATTAGAACTGTCATGGCTTGTTTCTTCTGTTCACACTGACAAGTCCTTCACTGAATCCGTCTCCCTGTTTGGGCCTTTGCACATCGGTATTTTAGTGAGTTATAGAACCTGTCCTTTGCTGCGGTTCTTTCGCTTTTTACTGCCTCGATGTTGTTGTACATTTCCGTCGCACTGGGCTCCACTTTTCTGTTTTGGTCACCCTGCCATATGTCTGCTACGGTCGAAATATTTGTATGTTGTCTACACTCAGCGCAAGTCCGATATTTTCCATTGTACTTATCGCTCTTTTGCTCATAGGGTCGTTTGCATGATGCTGATCTAGAAACCGACCGTACCGGACGGACCGTTCCGCTTGGTCTGCAGCAACAACTTCCATGAGTCTAAGAACATTTTCCGGGGCTCAGAGTCCAATAATGACCAACTTGATCGATTGTTGCTTTCGGCTTCCTGATAACTCGACGTCCGGATAGGAGTGGAATATGTGATTGGCTTTGACTCAGTTTGGCTCCTTTGTCGGGGTGGACCCAATTCTAGAAGTGGCTACTTTAACTGATTAATGGGAAAGTGCTGCTGCACGTACTACCTACCTGAAGGGTCATTATGTGTCTTATAAATAATGTCTGACGTATTCAGAAATTCGCTGGGATGTTTGGCTCTCTTTTCCTCTTCACTTCTTTGGTGCTGTAGACTAGAGAAATGTTGACCGATATTATTCTCATCTTAGAATTTATCCTTTATATACAAAAATAGTAGAATGTCTTCTCCAGAGAGAAATATTCCATATATATACTAATGAATGATGTACATGTATCAATGGCTCCTGTTGTGAATCAGGAGTCGATTAATAACATTTAATGGTGTTCTCTCCGCGGTAAGTAGAAGGCGATAATTAATACCCTATCCCAGGCGTGGTTAAAACAAGCCGTGTAAAAGCTTCTCTTGCCCTCTTATAACTGTATACTACCTCGGACATATCACGTATGACTGACTACTGTTATATCTTATGCCTCCAGGAATTCAGGCTAGCAGGACATGTAGTTAATCATTGAATAATTGCATAAACTCAGATAATTACTTGATGACCTAAAACCCTTAATCACGTAATTGTCTTCTTTCATAATATCTTCACTCTATGCGAAGCTTAAGAAAGACAATGGATTTCCCCTACAATAGGCCTAAAAAATTCTCCTGTCTCTGCAGATTCTCCTGCTTTCTGTTCTGCTGGACTATCAGGCTCCAGAGTGCAGGGACTGAGAATAGCATGGCTAAGCGGAGACTCGCTATAACCGTCCTCACCAGAAGAGGTGCAGCATGGAAAGTCCACTGGTAGAATTTTTTCAGGCGATATTGTTGTCCGAAGGTGTGTGTCGATCTGCTCAATAACCGAATCCAGATCAGTGGCAGTGTTTACTGTCTCTTGATTTAATAAGCACGTTGTCGTCCAGTTAAGGTGGCGGAATGTCTCAACTACTGCGGGGAAATCATTAGCAATAGTTGTAGCTAGAGCCACCAGTTGTCCTTCATTAACCCTGCTATTATTGCTGCAAGACAGATTAGTCTCAAGGCATTCACGTCGAGATAGCTTGCTGAGATACATAAATACATACACTTCTCTCTCGACTGTTTTGGAACAAACCAGAAGAACCCCAAATGAAAGCCTAGATGCTACCAATAGCCACCTCCTAGCCTGCCTATTTTCCTTTCGAAAGCGAAGTTTCCTCAGATTCCGAGTGTTGTCATCAGTTCTTTCCCAGTCACAGTACAACTCCGCTAAAACAAAGTTGATTGCAAGTGTGTCAACCCGTTGGCTTCGTTTCTGTGGCGTCTTTTGGCCCCTTATTCGCTCAACCTTTAACAGGTGCACGCGTCTGATAACATGAAGATATTGAATAATCTGGAAAAGCCGTAGTCCAACTTCCTGGGCCATATTCAAAAGAGCCAGTGGAAATAGGGCGTGATGGCCATTTGGGGAACTACTCTCAGCTCCGCAATTCCCGGCCATATGGGAAAATAGTCCGTATTTTTCCCATGTCGGAAGAAAAACTCGAAGGAAACCAGACGCGCGGTCATCGATAAGGTCTTTAGGTTGCTGAATAGTATTACTACCAACGATGGGTGTAACATTGGTTGGACTCAATAAGTAGGCATTAGGACACTGGAACCGGAATATCTCTAATAATGATGGTTCCGGCAAGACGGGTTGACTCGCAGCCATTGTCAAAGATCTTGAAGCTTGAGCAGTTGTGATGGATTCATAAAGTTGTCTTTCGATACGAGTTAACAGGGAGTATAGTACGACTAAATACTGCTTAAGCGCCCGGTCTACGACTACATAAATTCGCACCATTTACAACATGCATTGGGAGTCTGAGCCTTCAGAACACAAGCCAAAACAAAATGCGAGGGGCACCAAAATTAGGGCTTAAGCCTTATGGAGCTATCGGAGCCTTGTTGACGACCCAGAACCAAGAAAATCTAGACATTGATCGCCGCGTTCCAGTTTCGGTCCGCAAGGAGAAGCCATCATGGTATGCGTACGAGGATTCGCTGCGAGCGCGACGCTAACCGTAGCTCTCCAAGAGAGATGCAGGTGCAGGACGGCAAAGGCTGGGCATCTGCGGCACCGTTTGGGGTCGCAGATGGCCAGAAACGGTGCCGCAGTCCCCATCTCTACGTTCTCGGATTCGAATAGAATAAAACACGCCCAATATTTGCTTTATAGGACCGAATTAATTGTTCCCGAATTGTCCTCAACTTCCATCTAATTACATCGTCATCTTAAGCTTTGGATTTCACATTGCGTTCTACATAGTTAGACGTCGCCAACAATGTCCATCGAAAAATTGCCCACGGAGCTGTTATGGATGATTATAGAGTACAGCCAGGCGGGCGGGAGCTTAGTGAACATCTCGCAAGCTAATCGGAGAATTCGAGCTCATTGTGCTCCTTACCTATTCCGCACACTCAAGATTTCCTTCTCATTGGCTGGATTTGAATGCTTACGTCAAGCATCCAAATCCTGCGTTGCCCAGTATGTGAAAGTGATCCGCTACGAGGTGCCGGAGCTCATAGACCCTTGTCAGTCGCCAAATACCCACAAATTTTAGAAATACTGATAGATAGGCAGACATTAAAGAATGGGATTATTTTTGCTCCTGTGTGTACACGCCATCTGAATACGACCGAGACCAGAGAGAGCTTTGCTGGAACTTCCGTGGCGGAAAAGTCTCATATAGCATGATATACCGCTATTTTGCTGGACTATCCTGTGAGCAACAGCTGATACTTGGGGAGCGTATCGATACTAAAACATTTTGTGAATGCATTCCTCGCTTTCTGCACTTGCAGAGTATCGAGATTCCCTTTGTTAATAATACTATAAAGCCGTTTCGCTGGCTTGCGGGGCGTTTATTTGTCGACTGGAGAGATTCGTTTCCTGCACACTTCGAAACCATTATCGACACTATGGTAGCAGCTAAGCGCAACGGAATCCTTATACGGAATTTCAAAATATCCGGATTCTACTCTAAGATGTCTGCCACAGACCCTGACCTATTTGCGAAGGCGGCGGAAGCACTAAATGAAGTTGAATATCTCCAACTCATTGATAGTTCTAGCCTTTTGAATTTTATGAGAAAAATCAATTTGCCTTCTCTCCGCCACCTGGAGCTGCAAAACTGTTGGCTTTCGGTCAGAGACCTCGAGGAATTTTTCTGTGCACACGCAGGAACACTCCAGTCTCTCCATCTTCAAGAGACGTGGTTACCAACAGAGACAATCTATGATTGGGGTATTAGTTTGTGCTCGGGTACTGTAGGGACGATTGTGGAGGGATTATCCACTATTCGGGAGTCAGGGATTTTGAATAAGCTAACCATTAACAAGAAAAAAATGTGGCCAGTACGAATACATGGAGTTGTTTGACGGAGTATTGGCTACACGTACTGTAAGTCAAGGTGTGGAATTAGAAAGGTGGTATTATTATTGATGTAAAGCAGACCCTGGGAAGTGTTGGTCCAACTGTAATTAATGGAGCAGTGCCTGCAATGTACGGATAAGCATTGGACTTGTGGCATGGAAAGTAGGCCCAAAGTGTGAGGGCGCTATACAACCTGAATATATAAAGCGAGAACAGTTCAAGGACGCTGTCCTTGAATGCTACCTGACACAATGCATGATGAGCTAGACCCGACTTCCTCTCGACATCCGGACTAGGATTATAATAGAACAGACAAGGTAGCTTAATCTCTATATAGGTTTACTTAATAGCCACTTAGCAATAGTTATATTGCACGGAGGAAATAATTACTTGTTAAATATTTTATTAATAAGCAGCTTCCCACTAAATATATATATAACAGGCAGATATACGGTACATATTCCTTAAAATCATAGAGATCGTCCTATATATTTAGCACCATGCCTCCATATATTATGTTATATGGGGTAGTTTATCTTTGACGAATATGGAAATTTAGATTGGTATCTCCACATTGTGCCGTTGCGTCGATATTTCACAATCTTCACCTCCACAAGTACCAACCCCGACTTTCACGCGATATAGGACAGAAGCTTAAGCATTACGGCTTGATGAAACAATGTTAAAAATAGTAGATGGAGCACTGATTGTTGCCTTGCACGCTGTAGATCTAGGTACAGTACACTGGATAGAAGGGGAATCCCCTTTTTGGAGCCAGCTATTCAGCATTGCTTAGACAATAGAAACAGACCCAGATCCATTTTATTGAAAGCTAAGGTCCGCTAGTTAGTTATTTTAGGGCGACCCCGATCTAGACCGGTGAGAGGCACACATACAGCGGCTGCGCTCGCTAATGGGGGCGGGAACTGCAGAACCCCCATTCAGCCAATGCTTCACGATATCCACCAGCCCGACAGTGATGGGCTCGCGGAATTCTAGGCTCCACTATTTTGCGAACCTCTTAGGGGTCGCGCCTTAGTCATATTGCATGCCCCGGTGAAGGTAAAGCAGCAGGTGGATAACAGCATGAGCATGGCTTGTATATAATCCCTGAGACCCTCCCCGTCGTACAGCCATCCTGTATATATTATACCAAGTCACAAGATGGCCATCAATCAATTTAACATAGCTACTAAATCTGTCGAGAAGATTTACACGGCCGTAGTTGGTGGTGTAATCAGTATTCTCGTATTCTACAACATCTTTAGCCGCATGCACACTAGGTTTTCTGGATCACATCGCCTGGCCACGTTCATGTACCCAGTACCATTCAGAAGTATGTTCCGGATACCATCACCTCTTCATCTAATCCTCTCGATAGCCTATTTAGTGGGAAACGGCGCCTGCAACTTTATCGGCGTCCAGTCTCTTTCAGAAGCAGGGTCACGGGCCGCTCGCCTATCTTTGATTAACCTCATTCCCATGTTCATCTCTGGGGGCTATGAGTTCGGCGCTCGTCTTCTCGGCGTGTCTCTTCAGACATACGGAGCCTTCCATCGAATGGTTGGCCTTGTCGCAGTTATTGAGGCCACCATACATGTTTTGATTATTGCACAAACAAGATCAATTTCAACATCTAATACCATGCAAGTCTATGGTGTCTTGGTATGATATCCCTATTCCTAGTATCTATCTCAGTATGACTGACTGACTGTAACAACATGCTGCGAGTATATTTCTTTTTCCCTCATAGTCTTGCCGTTGGTGAAGAAAAAGAATATATGAAGTCTTTCTGAGGATGCACCAAGGTTGTGCCCTTGTTGTGCTCTACGCGATTTGGCAACACACTCGTCCCATACAGAATAGCAGCGCTTGGGCCTATCTTCTTGGATCTGCTATCATTTTTGTTCTGTCACTTGGTACGCAATTCATCCGTGTACTCTTCCGTAACATTGTTGTTGGGAGGAGATGCACAACACTTTCATTGAAAGCCTATGGGGAAAGTATCGCTTGTTTAACTCTGACTCTTCCTCGGCCCTGGGCTGTGCGAGCGGGGAGCGCGTTGGATTTGGCGCCCCATCAATCGGCCTATTCTATTTGGCGCAGTCTCACCCTTTTACTATTAGCTGGTGGGAGGACAACGACATCGGCAAGGCGACTTCTGTCTCCCTCCTTCTACGGTCACGCTCCGGCTTCACCAGAAAGCTACTCGATCGCCTTGGGCAAGAACGAGAATACACGGTTTGGATCGATGGTCCGTTTGGTCCCGCATCAATCGGCCCATGCGGCTTTGGTGGGCAGATGGGAGACTACGGTCATGTTTTCATGGTAGCGACAGGAATCGGGATTGCTACACAGCTGCCCTACATCAAGGAGCTGCTAGGAGAATATCGCAAAGCGCGCATCCGGACTCAGAGGATCTCCCTCATTTGGCAGCTAGATGAGGAAGGTGACTGGGAGAGTGCTCACGACTGGTTACAAATGCTGGTCAAGCAGGATGAGGGATGCGTGAGTATGTTTATCGATAAGGGGCACCTTGCTGATTTTGTTATAGTTACTCAACGTCACAGTCTACGACACATTGGAGCCAGCATCAAAGGGAGACCCGCAACGCTTTGGGTATCATGACTTGATCAAAGTCCATAGCGGAAGGCCGAACTGGGAACTGCAACTGTCATCTGAGGTAGAAAAGCAGAAAGGCAGGATGCTCGTGGCAGGTAAATTTTGTCAGCTACCAAGTCAAAGAATCCAACGCTAACCACATTGGCAGTATCTGCTTGTCGCCCTGTGCGAGATCAGATGCTACGTCTGGTAAGAGCGAATGGGGAACATGGTATAGATCTCTTCGAGCAGGAATTCCAACCGTGGACCGGGAAAAGTAGGTGGTGGTCATATCTTACTCCATAGTTGGAACATCAGACGGAAACCTTGTATACCACATGCTCGTATCCATTTTCCTTGTCACAGGCACGTGCGCGGAGAAGCAGTAATGGTGGAGTTAGCAAAGTTCTGAAGAACTTTCCATTATTATATTGTAGCGTTTCAGTAGAGACTAATACAAATTATTTGCTCAGCGTCACCGCTCATCCCATCTCAAGCTCATTTAACCTCAACCATTACCACCAGTTATCCCATGGTAATATAGATAAGCATATTACGGCTGAGCTAATGTATCAAGTAATTGCACCGTGCAGGTCTCAATGCCGCAAACATCTCGTACAAACTATATGGTCACATAAACGGATATATCAGTTGCTGCTTAACGGGACATTCCCGAGAAGCTAGGAGTCTATGTGAACCGTTGAAACAAACTGGTTTATTCTTAGAGAGTATGAAGTAGACTACTAAATATGAGGACTATTAAACTCTTGCTTTACTAATGCATATCTCCTACCCTGTAACTCCTAACGACGAGAGGCAACTTCTTGACCGATAATCAGCATTGGTAAGTTGATTTCTCTATTCGAAAATCACCGCCGTTCCGCTGCCTGCTCCGAAGTATGTTCTATCTTTAATATGCACCTGCGCGATAATGGTGTCTTGGTTCTTCTTTTCTCCATATGGCTTGAACTTGCCCTCTGTGGAGGGCTGCTAGACCTTTCCCCATATGTGGTGGCGCTTCTTTTCTTCGCCTGCGGAAAGGGTGATCTTCATTTGAGACATAATATTGCGCAAGTCCTATGTTGTGCGCGGAACTATTGTTACAACTCATCCTTTCAGAAATAAACACTAAGCATAAGTCTTCCAAAAATGCTTGTGGGAATAATTGCTTTTGAAGCAAAAACTGCTGACGTGAGGCTGTCGAAGACCATATATCCACAATCAGCCGACGAAGCGGACTACCCAATGTCGTGTTCGTGTAGACATAATCGACAACAGTCTCGGTTATCAAATCCCCATCCTCGGTGAAATTTTTCCCGCAGCGCTGAACCACAAGATTCTGCAGTTCAGGTACTTCAAGGTCGCTACCCAAAACCTAAAGACGAACTAACTCTAACCATTTTACGCTAGGGCTTGTTTCAAAGATCTTTCTTCGATAGAGCCAGTTGACAAACTCAGCGAAGACGTCAGGTTCAATAGACTGGAGGTGGACAGTTCCTGAAGTTCTTTCAGTGTAACGGTCCTTGAAGTACTCATTGAAATATATTGAGCATTCACACAACAGCTCTATGTGTACATCGAAAGGAATGAGTTCATCTCCCACGTCAATATGGGCTATTCCTCCAGTCAAGGTTCTGTTGCGGTTTAGTTGAAGGCATCTATGTGTTTAAATTATTTGTACATACTTTCTGTCTAGCGATTCCGACATGCTCGTGGAGCAACTGCATCCAGGAAAAAAAAAAAAAAAAAAAAAAAAAGCCCGCAAAGACGTGCTTGAAAGGGGGATCCGCTACTCCAGTACGCATAATAAACTACAACGAAACTTTCTACCCCATTTAGATTTTTTTATGAGGAAACACTGCTTCACTATCTGCGAGCCTGTTTTGGCCCCTTTGTGTAGTGGATACTTTGGAGGTTGGCTTCTGCGGCCCGAAATGGTGACGGCGTCTAGGATAAGTAGCTTATCTCCACAAATGGAAAACTAGAACCTACAATTTTGTATTGGCACTTGCAAAACAGAGCAAAAATAGTTCCCAACAGACCCTTGAACAGCATTTCTATGCATTCTGAGGGCTACTATTGAAGCCACTGTAGAGGCCAGGAACCAACGGACTCTTCGTCTAGGCCTTTAAAATCGTCGAATAAAATAAATAAAGTTCGACCAATGGTTGTGCTACGGAATATACCAAGCACTTGGAGTGCTGTGAATATTTGTTCGTAAAGGACAAGAATGCTGTACCAAGATGGGGCTGCACCAAATAACCCACCGAGAATAATGGGAGCTAGTAGGGTCTGAAGTGGTGCGCACCTTGTTTGTTCCGCACCCCACTACTTGGAACGACATACTACCAGGACCGATTTTCTGTAGTAACGGAAGAAGGAACGTAATCCGCCCGATAAATATATGACGGGGAATATGTGGCCATAGCTAGAGCCGAAGCCTAGTCTTGCACCCTGGAAGCCTTACTGCCTCTTGTACATAAACTTGTCGCGAGCCAACAGGTTATCAACGCTGCTGACCTGCAGACCATAAATTCGAATTATATCAATGGCTAATAACACAAAACGATCCACTACACTGCCTACATCCAGGAAAGATTTACACGCGTTGCAGCCTCTCAAATGCATTATAGAACGAGGACACTGGTAGCCTAAGCCATCTGTCTATCAGGTGACAATATCCAAATCAGCAGTGGCAGCGCCATCCCCTAATTCTGGCTACGTCTCGCAAACGACAGCACCTCACACCAAGTACTCCCACTTAATGTGAACCAGTCTCCCTCGCCAGAAGCGAAACCTGTCAATAGAGGTCGATTTCCGGTGAAGGTGGATAGTTGTACAGCGTGGTGTGGATGGGAATACTTGGCGCAAATACCAACCATTCTGGAGTCTACCAAGCTGGCCTGTCCATCATTGCACATGACCATTCGTTATCATAATATTGTAGCGATAAAGAAGGCAAAGCAGCAAGCCAACAAGAAGCAGCATAGTCAGCTGTGTAGCGTAAGCATGACAATATTGTCCAGCTCCTGGATGTGTTTTAGCTGACTCCTCGCTTTATTTGGTATACGAGTCACTTGAAACCTCCTTACACAATGTCCAGGCGGCTTGTCGGGGAGAGCTTGATGAGGTAGAGATGGCAATTATTAGCAAAGAGGTAAGCATGTCGCAAAGAAGGATAATAAGCAATTAAGAAATCTAATTTAGACAGGTATTGGGGGGACTCAATTACATTCATAATAACTCGGCCTCGCCCACGAACATGTGGATTCCAAGAACATCCTCCTCTCCTACACCACATGCCGCGTAAAGCTAGGTATGTAACGCGAATAGATTGATTACTACTTGGGAATAAATTTAACTTTAAATATATTAGCAAACATTGGCAACTGTATTTTGGGAGGGCAAAAAGGAAAGAAATCTAACGATGTTAGGGCTGTAGGGGCTTTACTGGTCGATTTGAAAGAGCCTGGAACGAGCGGCCGCAATCCGGGAACCCTGCAGCTCGCAAGACCCCAGGACGTCAGTGATTTGTGCAATGAATTTATCCAACAGTCCGCAACATTAAGTGCAGAGGCACTCCTGAAAGTAAGCAAGCCTAGTGTCCTACCAAGCGCTGCTAACAAAATTAGCACGACTTTCTTCTCAAGTTCCCAGGAGTTGGCCGCATGAGGATTTTCATATATCGAGCATTGGACTGCGCAACGAGAACCCGCATAAAGGATTTGCAAGTTAGCGTTTAACTAGTTAATGATTGATTACTCAGTTGTAATGTACATAAGGCATTATAAGGCACAAAATGTATGCGTAGCACAGAAAAAGTGAGTAGCCAGGGAAAACACAGAGGACGGCAATAAGGGGACTGCTAACTAGTGGTCTCCAAGGTTTTAGTGAGGTAATCAATCACGCATCTTTACCGCTAAGATAAAGATCTGACATATTCCCTTGGAGATCAGCTTGGGATAGGCTCTATGATATAGCACCAGGCACGCTACACCTAGCGAGGGGTAATTGCCGGTCTTGTAAGGAGGGGCTGCTTGTGTTGACAGTCTCATAATAGTCATTTAGATATGGCAGCATTCTTAGGTCCATTGTAGTTTCAAGCCTTTGCTAGTAATAGAACAGTTGAGTCATGACAGCATTTGTCTCAAGACAAAAAGCATGAGACAATAGAAGGTCAGAGGGCTGCAGGCGATAGAAGGCGGCCGGTCATAGAGGGCCGTGGGTGAGCGAGGGCTGCTGGCCATAGAGGGCGGCCGGTCACGGAGGGTGGTCGGTCACAGAGGGCTGCAGCTGATAGAAGGCGGCCGGTCATAGAGGGCCTTGGGTGAGCGAGGGCTGCCGGTCACAGAGGGCTGACGGTCATAGATGGCTGCCGGTCATAGAAGGCAGCGGGCCATTGAGGGCCGAGGGTGAGCGAGGGCTGCTGGTCATGGAGGGCAGCCGGTCAGAGGGCTGCAGGCGATAGAAGGCGGCCGGTCATAGAGGGCCGTGGGTGAGCGAGGGCTGCTGGCCATAGAGGGCGGCCGGTCACGGAGGGTGGTCGGTCACAGAGGGCTGCAGCTGATAGAAGGCGGCCGGTCATAGAGGGCCTTGGGTGAGCGAGGGCTGCCGGTCACAGAGGGCTGACGGTCATAGAAGGCAGCCGGTCATAGAGGGCCTTGGGTGAGCGAGGGCTGCCGGTCACAGAGGGCTGACGGTCATAGATGGCTGCCGGTCATAGAAGGCAGCCGGTCATAGAGGGCCTTGGGTGAGCGAGGGCTGCAGGTCACAGTGGGCGGCCGGTCATAGAGGGCTGCAGGTCATAGAAGGCGGCGGGCCATTGAGGGCCGTGGGTGAACGAGGACGGCGGGTCATAGAGGGCTGCGGGCGGTCGAATATTCATAGACGGTTTCGCCAATAGCACTTGGTCACCAAAATGGTCCGCAGTAAACTGGGGCATAATAAAAGTTTCAGAGCTCCCTAGAACCTGATGTTTTCTTTTTCTTTTCCTTCATTATTTGAAAAGCCCTCTTTTGCAGCCTAGCTCCTGGGTTCCTTAGAAGGGCGAAGAAATTGTTTCAGAATGAGTATCCATGGCGATAACCCACAAGAGCAATACATGAGAGAACGCTATGAGTATTTCAGGGGTCACGCAAAGATTGGACTTGAGCACCTAGAGTTTGAAACACCATTGTACGGCTCAAGGGTTTTTGATCCGAAGAACGTCAACAGGCTAGTAAGGGTATTCGAGCTCGAACAATGTTTGCGGCTGGAACCCGCCCATCACATTGCGGCTATCATTGACGAAGAGGCTCTACAGCAAGCTGTGACTTTGAGTGATGTCACCCAGGAACAGCTAACGGACGCATCTAATCTACCGTGGCTCTTCCTGCCGGAAGGCTATCGACTTTCCTGTTTGTACGGTAAGCACCGTATAGCGGCAGCTAAGAAATTTTTACTTCCAGGAGATCGGTGGTGGCCTGTCACTCTGTACGGAAGTAGGTTTCTCATAGAAAATAATGTACAGCATACACTATACTACTTGCTGACAGATAGCAAGGTCTCCCGGAGCATGTGAAGCAAAGATTAATAAGTGAGGCTCCCAACGCGAAGGAATACGAGTTTGGGGATATCTTCCGTAACCTCCGATACAGCCAGCTCGCTCATGACGACGGAACCATAGGGGTTTGGAAATCAAGATTGTCAAAACGCAGAAGTGAAGATCTCGAACGTCTATCACGCAGATATCCGATGATAATCAGGTACTTGGATCGGCTGCTGCCGTTTGCTGGTCTCTGGGCAGATATCTGCTTCACAGCATTACGGCGGCTGGACCGTGTGAAATGCCCAAATGTAGGTGTCCAGCTAGGTTCCAGACCGGATAATGAATTTACTAAGCGCAGGTTGTAGGAAATCATCCACTATTTGGACCGCATTTATCAGATCTGGTCGTCTCTGTTTCCAGAGGGTTTAACCCACCACGTCGATTCCGCGTCGGTCCGACATGTGCAAAACCTAATGCCACAGCAATCGAGCGCAGATGGCAGATTCGTCACTCATCTTATGGCCGAAGGCTGTTTGTTTCCCTCGCTAAAAGAGCCCGAGCATCGGGATGACTTGCTGCGGAAACTCGTTGCCGTCCCAGGCCGAATATTGTCCTTACATTCACTAGCTCAAGACACACTCCTTTTGGAGTCCTGCGCCACTAGTCTTCAATGCCTCGTTCCTGGGGGATTCAAGGACTTGAGATATGCCCTGCTAAGTAGGTTTAGCGGGGGCGGGAACAGTTGGCCTGTTCAAGTCGCAGAAAATGCTACTGAGCAAGTGACAGTGGGCTATAGTGGTAGTCCAGCTTTGTATCAGGCGCTACGAGCGTCTTCAGCTTACGTGCAACTATGGTTGTTTGCAGTACGATATATAGAGAGCCTAGCCGACACAAAGCTGGCCGGGCCTCTGGACGAGAAGAAAATCGATTTACAAATATCTCAGCCGGCTAAAATAGAGGCAAGGCGTCGGCTAGCCTTTTTGGCTTGTGGGCTGGGATTTGATTCCGATGAAATTCAATCTATCCGCTTGCAGAATACAATGAAAACTGTCACAAGGAAGTTTCTAGTAGCGAACCGACCCAGGGAGCTGTATAATTATCCTCGAGGATGGGAAGAAAACGGTACGAAGCGGGTCGTTGACATACTGAATCTTCCACGCGTGAGAAGCGACTACGAGACCATTATCCCTCCATTCACCGTGGATAGGTATAGCGAGGCACCAAAAATTGGACAACGATGCGGGCTGCCTTCCCAAAGGGAGCACCGGGAAAACTGCCAATTCTTGTACGTCCCCCAGGTATACAGTCCAGATCAAGCCTCGGGGACCTATCCGTCTGCGTTCGCTATTATGCGCGATATATTCTTCAGTTTCTTTGGGGCCAGAATATTTCCATCTGAGTTTGTCTCCCCTTGGTGGAGTACGTCTCCATCGTTGTCTGAACCGAATCTTTCAGAGAATGATCACACACAGGTGGAAGAGGCAAACAACGCATCACCTACATCTTCAATCGGCTTGGAGTCCCATCCACCAGGGACGCCAACACAACTAGTTGAAGATCAAGGGCAACTATCTGTGGAGAATCAGAGTATGCTGCCAGATGTAGACATGAGCCAGGCCTTGATCCTACGGCCCCCGATGGCCCCGGGGTTCGAAGATGAAGATGGAGTTGCTCCGTTGAATTTAAGAGTATACATGCCTCATCATAGGGGGGCAAAAGAGATCTTGAGCGTGTGGAACCAGTCCCACGATGGAAACCTAGCGGTGTTTTACTTTTTCAAGACACGGGAATACTGCAAGTTTGATGTTCAGGACATCGAACTACGTTCACATCTCGAGTCCTTCGTATTCTCTATCGCTAACGACCACCACTTTGTCGCCATTGAGGACGGTGCACTCATAGCAGTGAGCCCAGTACAAGCTGTGGAGGATATAGGACCAGGCCAAGTAGTCCTTGTTTCGACGGATCTCGAGCACACAGAGCCACCAATGGTACACTTCTGGGATTATATGTGTTCTTTTGACCCAAAAACAGGGAAAAGGCCTGCAGAAGAAGAAGGCTCAAGGCCTGAAAAAATGCGCAATCGTTCGACACAGCACAGTGAATAGCCGTATTCTGTGCGAAGGGCACATAAAATGGCTCCGCTCATTTGCTGTTAAGATCTTGAATCTCATGATGTAGCGCTAATCTCAATTTCATCTACCATTATCAAGTACGATTTGTATGTTTTACAACAGCATGCTTAACTAGGCATTCCAAGCCCAGCTAAGCGGGTCCAGTAAAGGAAGCTTGGCTCTTGTTGTATAATTCCGTTGTTAGAAAAATTCTAACCGTCAATATTTGGCCTACACTACCAATAATCTTATTGTTCCGAGCGTAAAATATTTGTTGGCTCTTCCAGGGCCTAGCCGTTTACACTCCTGTATACCCTGATCAAAGCAGCCCATTTCTACGCGCGTGTATTGCCAAATCCATGGATAAAAATTCGAAACGCAGCACGGGTCCTTTCGATAATGCACCCTCGCCGCAGGCCGCAGACATTTCCAGGGTCGTACTATCCATGCAGGCCTGTTTGTCCAATTTTGCTAAGACCAGGTGTAAAATAAAATCAGTCAGTAATATGAAATACAGTTCGCTACTGCCTTGTTACGAGACTCCGTCAACCGCTCCAAAATCAATGACGCTTTCCGGAGAATCTCTTAGCCTATGACAACATATTTTCTCTTCCGAGATTGTCTAATTAAGTTACAAGTAGCTCTAACAGGAAAGTCAGAAAAGTTTATATTTACACATAGTCATTTGGATTTGAAACGTGCGTCATTCTCCACCCTGCGTCATTTGCCGTGCTGCCTCTGGAGTGCAAACTAGCTTTATCTGTGATATACATAATATGTTCATCAACCATTTATACAATATGCAGAAGCTATGCTGTTAAGAATATATTTTTCCCCTCAAAGAGCCCCCAAGTCAACAATATTTGGACGATGCAACCACACAGATATATAAATTAGCGGAATCCTTCTTTTGACAGACGATACTTCGGACGGGTATGTGTCCTAGGGCCGGCCAATTTTCCTGCAATGAAGAGTGGGCTTGCCAGACCTAAACGGGCTCGCAGTATCGCATCTGTTTTCAGGAAAGTTTCTGGTGGGAAAAATGGGGGGAAGAATTACGTTAAATGTGGTTCTCCAATCAGGACCCGAGGTCATTATGGCTCGTTGCTTCTTTCTACTGCTTGCCATTGCACTATTGTGTCGCGCTCTGATCCAACAATCCTACTTGGGATACCAACACTGGGGTATAAATAGCCTGGACTTTCTGCGCTAATTTCCATCTACTAATCCAGAAGTCTAGTCCTCCTGTTAGTACTGTGTACTTACTAGACTTCCCACTCACCCCTCCTAAAAGAAAGCTTTTGGGTGGCTCCTTATCGCCAGCGGAAAAATGCCCCGTCCTTATCATAGTACGCTCCATATATCTTGAAAAAGCTACACTTTAGACTTACAAGTGCCTAGAATTTTGCAATCGGAGTTCTGTTTCTTCCATGTAAGCGAGAAGAACAGACTCTTCACCGTTCATGCCGCATTGCTCCCGCTTTTTCCAAAATCGATATCCGAGTACGAATAGTCCTCACAGGAAAGTCAAGAAGATCGAAAATGTGGATGAAACTACATTCGGTTGTTGTTGTGAGTTCGTATACACCGGCGACTACTCGCTTCCCGCCCCATTTCCACGGCCAGTGAGGACGCCGAATATAAATCCGACAACGATGAAGAACCATCTCGGAAGGCAGCAGAACAATGGACCCCAACTTATCTTACCGGAAATTTGTTTCATCCATCAAAGTTTCCTGCTTTCTGTCGTCTTGCATTAGAGAGGCTTGATGTAATCATTGTTCGCGAGGCTTGCCCGAATACAGATCCTGCGGAGGACTACACTAACCTCTTCCTGGCCACGCTCACGTTTACCGCTTTGCCTATAGGTCGGATTGGGTCTCATTATGTGCACTGTCACTCTACCGAATTGCAAACATACTGGCCAATTTTACTCTTTTCGAAGAGCGGACAGGAGATGTTGTGAGATTGCTGAGTTTTGTATTTGAGGAGAGCGAATATATGGACAATCTTCGACATTTGCTACGAGACTATGCAGTGTGGAATGTAGGAATACTTATGAGGGATGTTTGTTTTCTTCAACTTCTCGACAGGGTGCCATGCTTGGAGCGAGATATATTTCGCTCCATGTGGAAATAATACTAGATGGGACTAGCACTCTAAACGATTAGACAGCTACAGTATATCCAGTCTTCAGCCTCATTAAATTTAAACTTGGCAACCAATCTATTCCAACAGGCGCTCCAGAGCAATGTGGATCTGCGGGAAAACAGACGGTCCTCTCGAGGCCATTACGCCCTTCACGCCGGCCGCAGACCTTTTTGGGGTCGCACTATCCATATTTACCTTACCGAACGATCAGTATATTGTCTCGCAGCAGCAAAGTAATTTCCTCACTGCCATCTCGAGTCATGAAATCTATCGCGAGTACAGCATATCGGTCAGCTATCTTACAACCGAGGGATGTTCCATGAGAGCTGCAGCGACACATTCATGTCACAAACTCCTTCGTACATTACTGTAGTGGAGCGGAGTGGAGTCTCGGGCTCGTGCGAGACGCCATCCGCGGCCCTGTTAAGGTCTGCAGCTGGCGACCTGTGGTACTGCGGAACAGTTCATGTACGCTTTGCTGCGCATATATATTGACGTTAGAATCAGTACAGTGCAAAATCCTACCCCCAAACAACGCAGACTTCCTCCATTTCTACATTATTCTGTCTCCACACAAATGGCTCCCGCAAAAAAGCTAGGTTCTCCAGTCGAATTACCAGACTGTAGGCGGACAGTTCTCCCCAAGAAGCTCTTGCCATCCGTGTCTTTCCATGATGATCCCGCACGGCCCGAGTTCGTTAAACATGGGTCCCCATATGACCAGGTGGATAGAGTCTTTTTTGGGCTGAACCCTCCTTGGAATAACGTCCATGCCATTGAATTCAAGGATGGGTTTCCTGTTGGCTTCCTCATTCACCAAAAGGTTGAATCAAAGAACATCCCCCTGGATCGCATCAGACAGGTTTCACATAAAAATGTGTTGAGCCTCGAGGAAGTATATTTTCTAAAAGGAAATATTTACTTTCTCTATAACCAGTGGGGAATCACTCTAAACGAGATCGGACAGCTATCTCCAGTCTTTAACCTCAGCGAGGTTGAGGTTGCTGTTATCTGCAAAGCTGTAAGGTCTCTTAGTGGATCTTATTCCTTACTCTTAAGCTAAACATTTGCAGATACTTCAAGGGTTGATCTATATCCACGAGGATTTGGACACCTGTTATGGAGACCTTACATTGTCCAATGTTCTTATTACTGATCAGGGTGACGTGAAGATCGGTATGTAACCTTCACTTATCAGTACTGACTGAGGGCTAACACTTGTAGCGGGTATTGGCAATAGCCTACTTCAGAAACCCAATCCTCTGGGTAAAGCTAGAGACGTTCAGGCGGTCTGTCGTATGGCTCAGAATCTTCTTACGCCGAGAAAGACGTCAACGTACGCGGCACAACAGGACTTCTTGCTCAAGATTTCGCTGGTGCTCCACCAACAGCAACGGCAAAGGGCCTTCTTCAGGTAAGATTGAGTAAAAAACAAATTTGACTTTGCTGCTTATCAGTTCTCAAGCATCCATTCCTAGAAGTTAACGCGACACAATGGTGCCTCCGACCGCTTCATATCCTCTGTAGGATAGGGAAAGAGCGAAAGCATGAATTGGAGAGTAATGAGCCAGATACTTTTTCAGATAATTAGAACGTCTTTCCTTATCTCAATGTTAAATTTATACCAGGCAACCAATCTCTTATGTTAGAATAAATTTACATGATGAATGTGGTTTCCATAACTTTATCTTATGATCCAAATCTAGCGTATACACTAAATTGCAAAACCGCCGCAAGGGTCTTACACTCTCCGATTGTATTTCAAACCCTCATGCCAAGGCGGACTAAACCATATTAGGAATATTTAAGGAAAAGCTATTTTCCGGAAGTATAACATGTATTGTACTAAACTGTTAGATGACAGTAAATTACAGTAGTTGTGTATGGTGCTTGTATTGGGAAACCATGGTATCTAGAAGCTTCTTTAATGCAAACTAGCCAAACCCCCATAGGTGCCTCGAGGATCTGGCAATTTGTTAATATAACCTCTCTGTCTCCTACAGAATCTGTCACGGTCGACGTGGCAATTTGGAGCTTTTGTCCCAGGTTACTTGATACGGATAGTGCTCTGCAATACCTGTTTTAGTGGTGCAATATCCATAACCCTGCTTATTATTTTACTCGGCCTGTCAGCTGCAGCTTCCCCTCCCCTAGACTCCTTGGTAGACACCACGTGGTGCCGGCTAACATCCGATGTCTCACATACTAGACTCCTCTGTGGCATCGATTGCCTTGGGGATGACGTTCCGATTTTACAACAATAATAATAACTCTTAAATTAACCCGCCCGATTTATAGACTCAAACTCCATCGTATGCCCCCACCCCTGGCAACTTCGGCCCTGAATATACGCCATCCGTATTTTGCCCATCTCCTGAGCATGTACTTGATGAACCTTATACCCCTTGCATTAATCCCAGCCCGACCAGCCCGGCTTCTTCCAGGAGCCTGAAGAAAGAAATCCGGGACCACATAGAGAACAGCCATATATTTATTATATGATTGAGTGGAAGGTAACTCTAAACAACCGAACTGTGTCAAAGGACACAGAACAAGACCTGGTTGTAGCTCCCAGTTCGAAATGGGAGCAGATACAGGAAGATGCAGATAATGTTCTGCGTCGGAAAATACGCCGCAACCAACAGGTGAGATCAGATAATACTGCGGTCAAAGTATCTGTAAATGACCGTTCGCAATCTGACTTAAATAAGCGCTATAACGGCACTAACGTTGATTGGAAACCTATAGAAAAGCAGCTTTTGATGTGGGGAAATCTGTTTCGTCTTGGGAAGAAGCTCAGGCTCTATATATCCATAAATTATATTGAGGACACGGACCCCCTCTTTTTCGCGGAAGGGAGATAAGAGAGGAAAATCATTAGTGACCAAGAGAATGCTCACAGAACAAGATGTTCGGGTTAATGCTAAGCATGTTTCTAGGGTATCCTTAGTTTGGCGAGATGTGTATAAGACAATGCGTTGCCCTGGGCCACCATGTTGCCACAATGGACAGTGGTATTGGCAGGACCCTTTGGGGAAAAAGCACTACAGACTTACAACACTTTATATGAGGAGACTTGTCCAATATGTTAAAGAAGGAGGTATTTTAGAGACCCACGATAATCTTCCGGACGATGTCCGTGAAGATCTATATGCAGAGGAGGCACAGCGATAAAAAAAAGAAATAAAAAACAACAATCAACTAAGTGGATCTATGGGTCAACTAATTAATATTAATGTTCTCCCGGCACAGCCATCCCAATCTGTTACGCCTGTAACAGCGAGCACAGCAGCGCTTGTTTTAAGTACGACGTCCACCGAGTTTATTAATATTTCCGGACTCCTCGATGTAGCAGTGGATGAATATACTAACTGGCAACTGTCGCGGGTGAGCAGAGAGACCTACAGGGACAATATTATAAAGCACGTGATGTGGCTGAAAACTGTCTCGACCTTAAACAAATTCTGAGGGATTAAGACCCAGATTTCTTTATTAAGCAGGGTGTGACGATTGGTGTCGCGCGCCGGTTTATTAGCGATATTATTAACTGGGTTAAGTGGTGTGGACAGAACAAATAATAATAAGGCGCATCGAATTGTTGGCTAGGCTTTATACTGTTTATTAGATACTGTAAACTGCTCCATCAGAAATACATCATCATTCTAAGTATCGCTGAAAAGACGGTACACTATCTTGCAAAAGCGGCGTCACCCTCATATACTATTTAATTGTTTCTCAAACCCTGATGCCAAGATACGCTAAACTATATTAGGAATGATCAAGGAATAACTATATTCCGAGTAATTTACCTGTTACTGCTAGAACAGTAAAATAGTATGATGTCGTGTAAAATTTGCGTACAGGCTTGTACAGGTGATCTATGGGTGACTGGAAGCTTCTACTCTGACACGGCCCTAACCTGGAAAGAATGAAACGAGATCTATTCAGAATGGTATGACGACTCATATTCGGAACAACTAACTTAAGGGAAGAACTACCTACAGAGGTGGTGGCCGGGTTGAAGGTGTCAGATATTCGGCTAGTACCGAATAGGAAAGTAGATACTATTCTTAAAAATGCGCTTAACCGATTATTTCAGATTATATTAATCAATGTACTAGTCAATATGGTCATTCTTGTGATTGTTGCTATTGATTATTCTTCTTTTCTTTTCGCTTAGGTGTTGGGAGCCCTTTTTAACCCCTCTTCATCACCTGACTCTTGTCATCATTATTTGGTCACCATTTTATCTGACAGAAGGTGGTGTGCGGTCACGTGCTACAACATGACGAAGGGTTGGGGCTGGAAGGTCTGGTGACCGAGCCATGACATATGCAATTACCTTTCTTGACCTGTGACTGCCACTGCAACCCCGAAGAGATGTGGGAGCTTTCTAAATGGTCATTTTTCTCCCAGACATCGTAGTCAGCGTTAGGGTAGGTGGAGTTGCATTCCTTGGCCTTTTATTAGGAGGCCGTTCGGTAAGAATGTAATTCTGCTGCGACGCTTTGGCATTTAAGTCAATAATTACCTTATTTTATGGAAACGTCATCATAGGCATCGCATAGCGGAATTGTTCTGTAACAGGCCAGGTCCTGTGCTGTACTCTACGTCCTTAGCCGTATCTTTCATCTGATCTTGCGCTTACTCAGCGCCCCTGTTAAATAGCCATCTAGCCGGCCTGTCCTTCCGTACTCTAGCTAATCCACTCTGTTCTATGGGCCATGTACTGTTGTAGACGTGTAGACAGTGATTTCCTGTTGACCCCATACACGTTCGGTAGAAGATCTGTTAGCGGTAGGCGGAAGGGCGGTTGGTTAGTGTTTTAACTTGCAAGGATCTGGAATATCACACTCTGATTGGTCAAAGTATTTAGTGATAATCCACTCTTGATTTCTGTGTGCTATCATGCATGCGCGAATGCCCAACCTCTATGATATCATCACAATTAATCCCTATTTAAAGGGATAAATACGCTCGCTTCTTTATAGATTGGCCATCTTGTCTGCCTGTTTTCTGTTTTGACCGTGCCAGCAGGATTTTATTCACCAAACCACAAAAAGTGTATTTTACGTATCATATTCGCCATGTCAGCCAAAGTCTATGTCGGGTAAGTCCTCTTACCAATTAATATGGAATAACCTCTAGCTTATTTAATTTAAATACGAAGGAATCTCTCTTGGAATACAACCGATGAAACCTTACGGCAGGCATTTTCTGAATTTGGTCAAGTTCTTGACTCAGTAAGCTGAGTTCACTGATACACCCTGTGCTCTTTTATAAGGAACGCTGGGCGCTGAGTCAAGTTAGATAGTTATGCGTGATCGCGACACCGGTCGAAGTAAAGGATTTGGCTTCGTTACCTTTAGCAGTGGGAATGAGGCAGATGCAGCAATAGTTGGGCTCCATGAACAGGAGTAAGTATTTAATCCAATATTTAGAAATTAAGGCAGCTAATAGGGTCGTAATATCATAGGCTTGATGGTCGCCGTATTAGAGTTAACCTGGAGAAAGCCAGTGGTGGCTCCAGTGGTGGTTACGGTGGTGGTGGTGGTGGTTACGGTGGTGGTGGTGGTGGTTACGGTGGTGGTGGTGGTGGTTACGGTGGTGGTTACGGTGGTAATTACAGTGGTGACAGTGGTGGTGGTTACGGTGGTGGTTACGGTGGTAATTACAGTGGTGACAGTGGTGGTGGTTACAATGTTGGTGGTTACGGTGGTTACCGTGGTTACAGTGGTGGTGGTGGCTACTAGTACCTGCGACGGTTGCTTCCAGTGATGTGGAAGTTTTTAACATCTTGTAGTCCCTGGGAACAGCCAATTCATAAATAATACTCTCGAACAACTCGCTAAAGTAAACTCTCCTTCTGCTCCTACTGTAGACCAGCTGGTTCTAATAAGCAGAGCTGGGAGAATTGGACCAGTGAGCACGAAGCGGATAATATTTATTGGGGCGACCTAACGGAGTGTTCTGCCCGACAGCAACCTGACAATATATTAGTAAGCTCTTTGAGCACGTGACATTCAGAATTGTACCAAACTTAGTGGAGTCTCTGTCAAGTCTACCTTACACTATCGTCCATGATGCCTTTACGTCAACCCAGCATCAACATCGACATCAGTCGTCTTTGGAGGAGGTGTTAAACTTCTCGCAACCTTTCTTTTTACAGCATCAACAAAGCGAGACGGCAGCAACCCTCCTCAATACCCTTGTCAAGCATTATGGTCTGGAACAAACCACACAGAAAGGTTACAAACCTGCGGCGCTTATCCAGGCCACATTTGAACACGTTGCATCCAGGGATGCATTTTTAATGTTCTTTTTTACATACATCTACGGTCATCTATGTCCAGAAGCAGAATATCCAGATGGCACCGATCTCAGAGTCGCTTATCCTACTTCGATAATTTCCCTTGTTGGAGTTCAGATCAAAAGACTAAGTCAAGGTCGCATCGAAGAATTTGAGAGTATATTGTTAGAACTTCCTTCTTCCACGTATTCAGCAGTTTAATTTTAACACTAGAAAGACTGACTAACTGTAACGCTTTAGTTAGAGCTTGTCTGTAAGACACCCCAACCCACGCCCGCGGTTGTCCGGATACAAACATCTACACCTACCGGTACACCACAACGCCTATCTATTCTACGACGAAGTTGCCTTTTGCGTGATCGACATCGGTGTGTAGTTTCTGAAAATTATAGAAAAAAGCCAGAAAGCGTTTCGAGCAGGAAGGCGAGAATTCAAGGATGATATGAATGCTACTAAAGAACAATAAAAGGTTTAATTCCTGGAAGTTGCCCACATTCTGCCGCACAGTCTAACAACAGTTGCCTCTGGAGATGCGGACTGGTGCGTTGGCTTGGGATATTCTTTTTCTTTACTACATAATCCCTAGAGTGACTCAAAGAAGAATATACTCCGGATATTGGATATATTTAACCCTGGTGTTATTTATCTAATTAATGGACCAAAGATTAATAGCCCACTTAATGCCGTGACATTGACTCTTGACTATCATCGCTTGTTTGGTGAATTCCAGATATATTTCGAACCAACAGGCGTACCGTATCAGTATAGAATCGATTCGACGGAAAGAAGTCCTTTTCTGCGTGATCTGTTATTTCCAGTTACTCGCACACTGACCCTTAGCCCGAGCCGTACTATTATCCTCCTTATTCTCGACTTCTCGGTGTCCATCGTGCCATCGCAGTATATACATCTTAGCGGTGCAGGCGAATATATAGAGACTATTATTAGACATGGAGGAGGTTGACGTGAGACAGACGGTCAACGAATTTAGGACATTTAATAGCTTACATTCGGCGGATGGTTAAACACTTTAGCTGTATTCTAATTCTAATCTTATGTGCTTATTATTATGGTTCTTCTGTTCTTCTATTTATATCACGGATTCAGTGGGCTGTAGTTTGAACTCCAGCTTTTACTTCCCATCCCAAGTCGAAACTTCGGCTAGCAGTAATTGTAGAGTTGCTATATTTAAGTACTGCACCTACGCGCAGGGCATCTCTTTAACAGTCAGGCTGGTGTTTCGGAAATGCCCTCTTGCACTTTTCTCCCTTGCGCCCACAGTTTCGATACACCACTCAAGAAAGGAATCAAATCCTTGGTCAGGTTTGTCTTCATAAAATTGCCAATGCCGTCGAACAAAGGCCTTCAGCTCAGCAAAAACTCCTCGATCGGGTTCAAATCCGGTGAGTACGGAGGCAAATAAACCAATTTAACCCTTGATTCTGAGCATAATTGTTTTATTCTCTCGGAGTGGTGAAAGGAGGCATTGTCCATAACAAGGACAGATTTTGGCTCAGGCATTTTCCACAATGCTAAGAAGCTCCTGATAAAATCTTCAAAGACAAAGCATCGGTCGGTCCTTGGAAGATGCGAAGAGAATAATTCCATCTAAGTATATGCTGGGAGTATCTAATACTGCTAATCGCGATGGAACTTTGTCACCTGGGAGGGTGCTATGCCAAGAGGAGACCAGCCTGTTCTCCTGAATCCTATCCTTTTATCACATCCAGATTCATCCACATAGACAAGGTGGTATAAGCTAAAATCTGAAATAAAATAAAGATATTTATCACGCAAATCTGCATTCCGCTCTTTTGCTTTTTGCTTGGCTGTCTTTTTCGACCAACCATTATATTTAAGGGCACGGCTAATGCTGCAGGTTGTGACTTGTTCCTGGAACTATCCCATAGAAATATTGCCATTTCGTCAAGATATAAATGAGGTTTTTCAAGTAGGTGATCACAAAGAGCTTGAATCATAAGTGGCGTGAGACGTCGCGGTCTTCCGCCTTTATTTGAAGGCGCCTTGATACAACCAAACAAGCGCAAGTTTAAGCGATGCCTACCAATAGTACTCGGATGGCAGCCAGCAGCTTCAGCAATCTGTGAATTTGTAAGCTCATTGCTCATTAGCATATCCTGGATAAATTCCAGGGTTGACTGTGCTAGATTAGGTGCCATTGCGCAGTTATGATCGACAGGATCCGGGAGGATCTCCCGGCAGGGTGACAGGAATACATGGCGGGGTAAAAAATGTAGCGGCTGTATATCCGGTACAAGTAATATAAAACAGCTAGAAGTATGACAGTCATGTACAATATAATACCGGATCCACGAATCAGGAATATCTTAATGTAGTTTAGCTCATCTTGGCATTAGGGTTCGAAATACAATCGGAGAGTATAAGACTCTTGCGGCGGTTTTGCAATTTAGTGTATATTTATTCACTTGTTCAGCCCTGGCACGTAGTTTTCTACCGCATTCGTGAAAATTATAGGTACCTAAGCCTGTACCGTATTATTGTATACTGAAACCAAGGGGAAATGCTCACGGAGAAGCAAATAACTATCTCGGCGTTTCAGTTTACTTGGGAATATGGCTGCCATACATTGGGCCAACTTCACGTCGATCACTTGGGTGATGGAGACAGTGCTCACCCATGGCTCACCCGTAATATCCCTTGCGAATATAAAGATTGAAACGGTCGACTTCTAAGTCCTAAGTCCAGACTCCTTCGGTGATTATTGAATGCTAATAGAAAAATGGAACTCTCTCAGGCCTCAGATAAGGTAGAAAAAGTCACGTCTCTCCACCGAAGCGATACAACCTATACAATTGAAACACGCTATACACACATGCTTCTTGAGGATATTCCATGGTTCTACAATGTACTCGCTGGTGCTGCGCATTGGGCATTACTCGCTGGATACTTAGTAGTCCCTGGCACTTTTACTTCACTGCAGCGATCTCATTCTTTAAAGGAAGACTTGGAGAAGACAGAAGCTGGTCAGGTCATTCTCAATACCATTCAGAATCCTCCGTTGCTCGCGATTGCGTGCTTTTTCATGGTACTTGGTGCTGTGCTCATGGCCTGGCTTTCATGGGAGCGAAGAAGCAACTATATATGGCTTATTAACAAATTATTCGCGTAAGAGACACACCTTCGCAGAAAATTACAGCAATCACAGCTAATTATGTATTCTAAATAGTCCAACTTTTCTCAATGCGTTAGCTGGATTGATCACAACGCTCGTCAATGTCTATACTGCACGGGAGGGCGAGTGGTCAATCATGGCCGTTCTGACAACCATCGTCACGGGACTTTCTGTCTCCGGCTCCCTGGCGCTTCTCATCATCTACCAATTCGGGAAGCTTGAAAGTGTCAAGAAGGAACATGAAATGGAGATCAAGGCTGGCTTCCAGAGGGTCAGCCCAGGATTCCAAGGAAGCTCCTGACAGTATCCACCAATGTCTCGGCATGTAGGCAGGTGGCATTGGAAAGGACACTAGAGGCCGATGTACTAATAATGGCAGTAAATGCTAAACGCTCGGAAACTTTTTGATTTTTTTAGTGAGGGAAGGGGGTCAGTTCAACCGCTGCTTTCTGTCAGTTGTTTGTATCTTATCATGATTCGAATCACTTTAGTCCATATATGCACATTTTAGAAAGTCTGCACTCAATAGTTTCTATAGGTAGCCAATATAATGTTACACAGCTGAGCCATGTGTAAATCAGACGCAACGTGCCACAGTAGCATATGTCGATCAGGCCGTCATTTTTCCAGACTCTCGATTATTCAATACCGCTATGTCATGAGCAGGCAGCGCATGGGGAAGTTGCAATTTCCTAACTCCGCAGGTGGGCCTGCCGTACCTAAGTGGCACCGCAGCTGTTGTGAAGTAGCCGAGTGCGTTCCCAAATCGTTCCGCACCCTCTTAGTACCCTTAGAAAACAATGACCCTTAACAACTTTTGGAATCCAAAATCACTATTTTTTCGTATGCAAACCAGTTTTCATGTTGCAGCCCGTTTTATTTTACCATAAAGTAAAAGCCGCCAGTCCTTTTTACTTACACTAAGTTGCTCCAGTTCTGCACCCAGAATATTGCCCTATGACAGTGCTACTTTCTTTTTGATTAATAAATTTATACTCCAGTGTTGTCAATATTCTCTTTCTATCAAGATTCTGTCAAATAGCCTCTGGACAAGGCGGGCTCGCAGCAAATCTTAATGCAGTAATGTCCTAGGCATTCCTGAAAGTAGCATTTTACCATATTTCTAGGCTAGTATAATAGCGTGGAGTTTAGGTGAATAAGCACCAGCCCACCACAATGTCCTGAATAATTAAGAACATACATGTCATTTTGAGACTGACGGCTAGTCTTCGAAATTGAACAGTTGAATATTGTTACTTTCAAAATTATGGATACGCGATGTTGTATACCTATAGTTCCTACGATTAGACGAAAGGAAGCGCAAATACGTCGGCTATGCGGTTCTATATAGAAGTGTATGCATGTTTTCGCTACGTGAAAAAAGAGAAAAATAAGGCTTCTATAAAATGTAAAATATATCTTTTGTGGTGAGTAGTAGCTTTAAATCTGTGGAATTTTTGACCTGAGCTCTATACTGCGGAGAAGTATAATTAATTTCCAGCTGTTGATGCAGCATGCTATGTACACTCCGAGTAGTTTGTTCTATTGCTTGCGTCTTCCTTAGGCTTTGCTTCGATATTAGCAAGTTCTGTCTTCAGGAAGTTGTAGACGTCAAGCAACCTGCTTGATGGGACCATCACTTCGAGCCCTTCAACTTGGTACAAGAAGGATGTATCCTGCAAATGTTTATATAGATAATGGACAATGGTCATTCTCCGCCTTAAGTCGCGGCTTTTAAAAGCAGTTAATAGTTGAAGGAATTCAATTGCGTACTAAGGGACGCATAAGTAACTAGAGATTTATATTGTACATATAGGAAGATAGGGTACTCACATTGAGGTCTGGTTTTTGCAGCGGCTCCAACTCATCTCGAAATGAGAATTTCGTGGAATCGTTATTGTCTGTGTCGCTGTCGTAGAATATCTAACTCGGTAATGTTTGGCCCTTATTTAATCTCCCTGGTATGGTAATGGCATAGAAACTGCTTACCTTGACACAAAACTCATAAGTTCGCGCTACCATAATGTGAGCTTAAAGTTCCAGCTGGAAATTCGTGCAATGGAAAAATATTTTGACTAGGCTGGATTTAAAGAAGGATTATTTTTGGCACTGTAGTCTTTCTTTAAGGAAAAACCGATCCAGAGAGGTCTAACTGAGAGCTCAGCAGGTATTTAAGCACTTTGGAAATAGTAGAGTAAATAATTGTTGTGGAACCTTGGATTTGTGCCGGAGATTAACAGGTTTCACCAGCTTAGAACATGGCTTGTGATCATCGTCTTCGGATACAGAGGGTTCCGACCTCGCTAAATGCGGTGGGTAACATATGTACAGTGGGTTAGGCCTGCCGTACCCAGATGGGCCCGCGGCACGTCGTACCGGTCACTAACGTAATTGAGATGGATGCGTCCTCAAATAGCTCCGCAGGCTATTCTTATGAAATCAAGCATGCATTAGAGAGCGATGAATGAAATGACTAAAATCAGACTTACGGATCAGTATTATGTTTAGTCGACTCACTAGTATATAGTTTAACTGGTGACCCGACGTTCAGGCCAAGGCATTCATTTTCATCGTCATGGCCTCTAGCAGTAGGCAATGGAGGAGATAAAAGCTAACTTTTACTGCAGTAGGTTGGCGAATTGGAAGATTGTAGCTAGCTGATATGATGCCCCAGGATACAACTCTGTACAGATTTGCCAAAAGCTTACTCTTCTTGGCTTCAGTTCCCGAGTACCTCATGGAATTTGCCCTACTTTAATGTGTATAGCTATAGATAATTTTTACAAACCGCAACTGGATTAACTATTAGATCGAGCGAACTCCAATGCAAAGTAAATTCCTTAAGCTGCTTTGTCAAGCTAGAGAGTGATCAAGAGCTATAGCCCGGCCGCCTCATTCCACCAGATACTATGTATTAGAAGCGGCCCTATTGCCCTCTGCGTCTTCGTTTGCTTTATTTTCAAATGTCATGGCTTTAAAATATCCCTCCCGTGCCATTACCTCACAAACACTGTAAAATTTATCTGTTGGCTTCTTTACTTCAAATCCCTCTTCTAGACCTTCAATCATCCAGGACGTATTCTGGGTAGGCCCGACCATGTAAACGGCAATGGCTATTCTCTGTGCAAAACGGCGAGTTTTTAAAGCTACTAGTTTCTGTAAGAGTGCTTCTGCCAACTATAGGAAACATAAATCACTAAAAGTACAAGTATTAAAAGGTGAGACACTTACATCCATATCTGCCTGCTTTTCCATAGAATTGTCGGGTAAAGTCCGACAGGAACGTTTGTTTTGTAAATCATCACTGGGATTTGAAATCTGGTTCGAAAGGCGTTTAGTTTATGCTTATTCCTCGTTCATCTCAAATATATGTTCTTACCGGCAAACAAAGTTCGACGGTCCGCGCCATGAGGAGCAGTCACGATTTCTGTAGACAGTCAAAGAGAGGATATGAAATGCTCTTCAAAGCTAGAGGCTTGGCTTTAGTAGCCTTAGTTTTGAACTTAGCGGTGAAGTCTATAAAACCTGGACGCAGTGTTGGCAGGTTGAGGTGTGGACTTAAGTATTTAAGCTCAAGCTATTTAGATTAATTTTCATATTAAGTTATATTGTCTACCGCAGTTGTAAGATCGTGGTGGCTTTAGTTGGCTTGCCGTACCGAAATGGAGTCGCTACTAGCTTACGCTTATAGTGGGGATAGTATAGTGGGGACAGGGCCGGGAAAGTGCGGTCCCAAATGGGCTCGCAGGTAGCTTTTGTACTAAGCTAAATTTCTCCTATCCATCATAGCATCACGGTGAATCATAGATCAATGGGAGTTTGGCTGTGTCCTTAATAGGCTTAGACCATAATAGCAGAGTGAAATAGGTGGTTATCGTCTCCCTGCGTGCAGTTGCCGTACTGAAATGGGGTCGCAACCAGCTCGATCATTTAATGGAGAGGGACAGGGGAGTGCGACCCCAAATCGGCTCGCAGATCAGCGCTTACGCAGCAAAAGGATGCCGTTTTTTTTTTTTTTTTTTTTTTTTTGCACTTTTGAGAAGTTTTCACAAATATGGCTAGATATGGTATTCGGTTTCTTAGACTCGGAAGTTGATATCATTCTATAAGTAGTTGTACAACTCACATTAACTTAAGATCCGCCACATTACAAGTTTTTTATTCTGTCAACGAAATAAGATTTATCAAAATTCATAACAATGTCTCGACACTTTGCGACTCGCTTGACTTATCAGACTGTACGCGGGTATCAGGGGCAAGCACAACCCTACCAAGCTAGCCTCTTATATAACGAAGTAAAAGATATCCCAAAGAGAGTGATCGTATGTTGCCCATCAAAACACAGCCACTTTTAATACTAACAGTGATTTCCTCAACAGAAGCCATCGGTAGAATCCTCACAAGAGCTACTTCGCTCTCTATTGCAAGGCTATAACCCTACCTTCCAACGTCATCCCCTGGGAATGGAAGCAGAGGCTCTTATAAAATTAAGCCCACGGCAGCAGATGTGTTACTACGATGGCAAAATGTTTGGTGGATACCTTGTCTTGCTCTTAGACCGTATTCTTGCAGACTGCTGCCGGCCGGCGTTCACAGCCTACCTCAACACATCCTTCGCACACTCGGTTCCACCAGATGCTCCTATCCGCCTATGTGCAAGACCAGAGAAAGTGGAAGGGCGCAAAATCTACCTTACAGCATCTATCCAGATTCCTGGGAGTAAGGCGGGTGATATGGTTGACGCAATAAAAGCGGATGCGTTATTTGTGCGGCCCCGAAATTAACTACAGTACAAACAACCTGTGACTTCAGGAAAACTTGCCATAATCTGGCACATGCTTGGAGGAGGGATTTCGATTGATTTTGGTTGTCAGACCTTCTAATTAGATTTGTCATGTTACTCATAATTCATGGATACCCTATCACCCTAGGGCACCCTAGCTATTAACATCTACATAACAAAGGCTAGAAACCTGTGAAGAGTACTGTAGTTCGTCTAGAGATTTTTCGGTCAATTGGTATTGGGTAAGGACTCAAACTGAGCCCACAGAGAGATTGGTTCTGCATCTTCTTCCGAGAAATATTAAATCCGCCAGAGATGCTGATCACCTCCGGCAACGCATCCGCAGTTATTTCGATCTGTTGATCCGATTCTATGAGAGGGCTTCGACTTAGGGTTAGTTGGCTGGCAGAATCGTCAGGCGTAATAGGTTCGATGCTGCTCCGAAGCCTATTCAGAAAAGGCTCTTCAATAATACGGTCTTCTGGTGTCACCTCTTCGTCAGTACCATCGTTAAGAAGGCGATAGTTTATTCTCTGAGATCGTTGTGGCCGCTTGCGCGGTGATCCAGAGAAGTTGTCCATAGCTAACCTATGCGGAGACCGTACAGTCATGCTTCATGGCATTCTGGAACTGCTCCTCAAGATCCCATAATCCTTACAAACAAACTATGAGATTATGGACTGAACATCAAACGTTCTACAAAGTATCTGCCGCCATGCTAACCGACTCAAGGTATCAAAATGATTTGACTAATGTGCATACAGAAATGCTGGAACCATCAGAACTATCACCAATATAGTACCGTCGCCCTTTACTCCAAATGGCATTTCGTGTAGATCTATCAACGAAGATTGGGTTCCCTGGTGTGATTTGCAAGCAATGAGAGATAGGCAATTTGGCCACACGTCTTCACCAGGGGACTTCATTAGGGATTCACCACGCGAATTCGCCAGACGACTAAACCACAAGACATTATCACACCAGTTCGCCAGACAAATTCACCAGGCAATTCAACCGTATATCATTTCCACACCACGAAGCTGCTTGCAGAATAATATTCGATATTCGTACTCGCCGTGGAAGAGGCGGCGAATATCGTATCCGCCGCCAATATTCGACCGAATAATATCTGCCGAGGGGGATATTGTCAGCACCCTTACAAATACCACTTAATTCTGGTTTAAAATCGTTCTGCTAAGCACTATCAACATGTGGACTTTACACCAAATTCGTATACGCCATGTCACGACTGAGCAAGAAATCTTATTCTCTTAATCTAACGGTCCTATGTAAATGATTCTCAATCTGGCGGACCAACAACTAAAATAAACATAAAATACAACTGGAACAAACACTGGCTTATAATCGAAAAATACCAAATCCTTGTACCAAGCACTGACTAGCGGTAATCCACGGTTGACACAACGTTAACCCCCCTGACGATCACGCCAGGTACAATTAAACATGAGCCGTCACGGTCCAAGATGAGTGCCAAAGAATTGAGGCCATGTGTTCTCACAAGGATATCCACTTCTCAGCTTACTGCATCACGGCGAACTGGGCACCTTGACTTTGGTAGGTCCCCGTGAGGGGTCCCTTAGACAATTTGCAGTTATTGCTCGGATAAGGCATCTTGACGGCTATCTTGCAATCTTCGCTTTGCATCCTAGCACACAGGTCGATACATTCCGCCAAGGTACTCGTGGTATACTCTCCTATTGGCTGCGTCCCAGAACCCTGTGTAGCTATAACGGTGATGTTAGCTCTATTCATCTCTGCTGATATCGGGTATCCAACCATGGTCACAAAACACCTTCCAGTCCCTAGAACGTTGGCGGTGCGTCCCGCCACCTGTTACGGTCGTCAGTGAAACTATTCTGGTTTGGGGGTAGATAAGGTAGGGAGGGGGCTGATATACACGAAGGGGTTGTATTCTGATCGCCCGGGGGTGGATTCTGGCATTGCTGTAGATCTTCCTCGGCTTGTTCCAATCTGTCCTTGCACGTTTCCAGGTCCAGACCAGGGTAGGGGTCATCAATAATAAGACCGTCGTCAACCTTCTCCATGGCGAGGACCTTTGCCCTGTTGTTCGGCCTCGTACCATCCAATGTCGCGATATAGCATTTACCACTTCTTGTCCAGGAGACAACCTTGTTCACCTGATTTACGATAAGCTGAGCGCAGTCATCCGGATGATTAAAGGTTCCAGGCTCGGCAGACACCGACCCAAAGTGCTGATGTCTGCAGACGTATCTAAACCTTTGCCCATTGATATCTATATCAGCCGGAGGCGAGGTAGCCTCACAAATGTCGGTCCAAGATTGTGCAGGGGTCGCCAGAGTACTAGAAAATAAGGGTAAAAAAGCAAGAAGTAAAGAAACCTTCATTTTAAGAAATTTTAAAGTAGTTCGATAGATAAAATTAGATGTTGTAAGATTAGTCAGGGGCGGCGGGGCAGGGGAGAAAGGGATTTGTTCGCGTTCTTTTCCTGGTGGAAAAGGAAGAAGAGAAGTTACGATTGCTCTTTTATATAGCCGACTAAGGCAAAAAAAAAAAAAAAAATATACAGGGCAGTGAGGTCCGGTGGACTACTTGCCACACGTGAACTCCTAACTCCCCTCTCTCTACCCTGGTTGCAGCTCAAGGCATATTCCGAGTGCATGGTTGTCAACTGCAACATAAACTCCAAATCCACGGATTCTCTCCTTACAGAGACGTCATAGTTAGCCGTCACTAAAAAAACTGTTTTACTAGCTGCCCTCTTCGTCTAACAAGGGCATATTCTGAACGGCGTACACAAGAATTTCGCCAGCGGTTATCACTAAGGGGAGCCGAGGATCCATAATTCCATCCTTGCCGTAATAATAATTGGTTGTATGCACCATGTTGGAGTACCTATAATAGTATCGAGAGTCCGGCGGTAGCTGAATGTGGATATCCGCATCCTCCATGGAAGACGAAACCGTGTACTGAGCCTATTATTGAGTAATTGTGAGGTAATAGAATCCCATCACTGCAACATCTGTAGTTGCTCTTGTCCGGTTTAAGAAAACCCGACTCTTAACGGAGTGTCCAGAACGGGGTGCCCGATAATGCAAATCAAGTTGACGACAACACTCCATGCTGGTCAGTTCAAGGACATAGTGTGTCAGTCACACTGCATTAGGGCGAGACACATCATTTCTGCATTATTGGGGGATATATCACACAGGCAGGATACTCGTCCGCATGCAGCACACAGGCAGGATACTTGTCCACCCGCATGCAGCAAGTAATAGTCTTCCGGTACCCGGACAGACCATGCAGTTCAACTGTACTGGTAAGCGTTATACTAGGCTAATACCTCTGTATATTACTAATTTTCTTTTCTTTTTTTTTTTTTTTTTTTTTTTCCATTTTTGCTTTGTACGGTACCTCTGCTTGGAGGATCACCAAATGTGATGAACTTGGGTTGTACTTTGTCATAGGCGGTGTCGGATGATAATTTTGTGGACTTAATAGCGATAGTATAAGCGATTACCACATAAGATATTAAAAAACAAAAGTAGATAATAAAAAAGCCACAATATTAATAGTTCATCCAGTCGAAAATCCTAGCACAACCTAAGCCATATTCTCCACATAACTTTGTGATGACCTCGTCACTGTTAGGGATCTACCATATTCGGGGGCGCCACTATTTGCACAGGTCAAAATTCTGCCTGCACAGGTCACTAACCCGATTAGGAAACATCTATTTGCACAGGTCAAGACTATACTACATTGGGATGTATCATGTGACCCACAACCTTTGTTCGCGAGGCACAATTCTCTTCAATTCAGGGGCTCGGGCGAGCTGACTATCTAGGTGGGTGACTAAGGGGCGCCACTATTTGCACAGGTCAAAATTCTGCCTGCACAGGTCACTAACCCGATTAGGAAACATATATTTGCACAGGTCAAGACTATACTATATTGGGACGTATCATGTGACCCACAACCTTGAAGGCATTATAGTATTAATGGAAATGCTTTTTATTCGATTCTCTATATAAAAGCGCAACATAGCATGACGCAATTATTAGACATTAATATACCAATTCAGAATACAGTTTGACCAGCCAATCAGAATGCAGATATCAAAATTCCACTAACACCCATGTTAAATCCCCAGATCGTCTGCCCGCTTGCCCCCTCCCTCTACCTGTCCCCGAGGCACCGCTTGGGGCATTGCTTGAGGCAGTGAACAAGGCATCGCCGGAGATATTCCTTGCCTTGATGCTTCATTCAATGCTTCAAGCAGTGCCTTATTTAATGCCTCAACTGGTGCCTTGTTTGCTGCTTCTTCAGGTCTTGCCTCCACAGATATAGCCGCTGCTGCAATTGCTTTGAGTGCCTCACCTTTCTAAGCAATCCGTACCTCCCGGTCCACTCGCTCATATAATGACAATCCTCGCTTGTTTAAACGGCCGCCGATATAAGTGGATCCATTACTAGAAGTCGAGGATCTAGTGGCTCTATTGAATAGCCTGTAATCCACCACTGGCGATGAAAGTGGTCCATATTTAATGGCCTCTGGGCATCGACATATTCCTGAATGATATGAATGCATGGAATTCCAAGTGTTACCTGTACTGATTTAGTACAAGGCTTAATTAGCCTCTTGCCAGGGCCTTTCGGAAGGTAGTCCTTATAGATTTTCTGAACTTTAAAGAGTGCAAATTGGGATATTTTAAACTTAACATCCCGATAAAGAGGCATATCAAGAGATATAGGCCATCTGATCTTGTTCTCTGCAATCTGCCTCTCTATCTCTGCATCTCTATCAAGCACTGTTCGTTCAAGAGACTGTGTCACTGTTAAAAGGTCTCCTATTGAGGTGTTTAGATCCCTTTTAATATTATGATGCGCGCCTTCGTTTCGAGATGTTGCTGTATTTCCAAAATGAGTATAGGAATTGGTATACTGTATTGCCAACAGTTTTGCAAATTACCATTAAGGCTAAGCCTCTAGCCCAAATAATCTAGGTTTATTCACATTAACTAGACAAATCGCCGGCCGGCGCCGCCATAAGCAGTCATAACTTCCATTAAAAGTAAAAAAAAAAGTAAAAGGCTCTCTAAAATCAGAGAATTCGCTTAGTAGCCTTAGCTTTGATTTTATCTCTGACTCTATAAAAAATGGGCACAGTGTTGGCCGGCTGATGGAAATTACCCAGAATAGAGTCCTTTCAGTAATAATGTGACAAGATTAGGGTTCTCGGCTTATGCTACAGCAAAGTCTAACCGTGGACTTACCCTACCCAGATGGGTTCGCAATGTGCCCTAGGCCCATCTGGTAAACGTCTGCGGCAGGTACTTTAGTGCTTCTCCTGTCATCACCAAACGGGCACGCAGATTAAATGCCGTCTTATAACCTGCAATAATGTAAATATCCCTCCCACAACATCATGAAGATAAATGTTCAAACTGTTATCCAGTTCTTTCTTCCTTTTCTTCATTTTTTTTTTTCCCGGATCGATGTTTTTATTTCGCCGCAGTAAATTAAGATTTGCCTCATAACCGGAATGAACTGCAACGCAGGAGAAAGACAGTGGTCCTATAAATTCTTTGATAGTTGTACTGACATCGGGACATGTATGTAGTATATACGGGCTTATACCAAATGCTAATTTAAAATATAGGTGTGTGCGCGAGTTTTCTACCGTGCTGGCTGTTTGGGAAGACCTTATCTCGGCTAAATGACCCCGAAGGAGATGATGATAATTACTGTCATGGATGCAATGGAAACGTATGCCTTTGTTCTATTAATTTTTATATACAGTTAACTAATGCAAGTTTTAGTGCTGTCTACTCGTATGTCTTGGTTCCTGCTGCTTACACTGGGTGCTATTGGCGAGAAAGCGGCGCATAATACGCGAGCGACTTCATATAGTAGGTTCAGAATGCGGAGATTGTCTCGGTTCCTTTTGTTGTCCTTGTTGTGTTTTGATCCAGCAGGAGAGAGAGGTTCAGAAATACCAAGAACAAATAAAGAATGAGGGTTATCAATTCAATGAATACATGATGTACCGATAGTTATGAATGCTGAATATCACCTGAAGTCTGCTGTGTCGACCAAATTATGCAAATAAAATGGGCTGTTATGCTACTAATTTCCGTTAGGAGAAGAGAACGTGGTATGATGCATTGATTCTTCTATATAACTATCCTTAGACGAAGAGATGCAGAGCCCAAAACAACTGTGCAATCTTCCAATTTGAAGTAATATATGGTATGTCATCAAATGTGACTAATGCCTAGCCTAGTAGCCCTAATAAAGGAAAGGCTATTATCCTGCTGTAAGACCGTTATTCCCGACAAGTGTACAACTTGATATTACATAGTTTGAGTGCAAATATTGATCAAACACTACTACTTTTCATCAACCATAGGATCAGCTGGTGGGACATCTTGTAAAGCAGTAGGGTAGGAGATCTTTATCTTCCTCATTCAACAAATGCTTTTTCGGTGCTGGAATCTCCATAGTATTATCCTCACGGATATAGAGATCTAAGATTTAACGGGAAAATCCGGAACTCTTCCCGAAAGATTGCTAGAAGGCCAAGTTTCATGGTGTGTTATGATAAGCCTAACCAACGGCTTGCAGTACCCAAATGGATCTGCAAGATGCCCCAGGCCTAAGTACTAAATACATGGCATAAGCAGGTGCTTCCTCCCACCTTATTACTAAATGGGTTCGCAGGTCATATGTGCAATAGTAGGATAGTGTTAAGTTCAAAATCCCAGAAGGCTAGCATAGAGGAGAACAGAATAAATAGCAGGACAAATGACAAAACTTCTAAACGCTCTTAAAACGATGTAAAGTTCCTGCCAGAAAATAAATTACATTTACCATATATATACAAAGCTCCACTCATATTTATCCACTGCTACCTTCGCGCCTTGCACAATGCATTTTAAGAGCCTAACTTTGAGTGTCCTCCTCCTGTTTACCAGTGTCTGTTCTGCAGACATAACTGCGAGTTTAAGTCGCAAGCGTGGCAGCGCCATGGAAGCCCGTGAGAACTTTGGTTATCGATCTGTTGCTTACTTTGTAAATTGGGTCAGTGTTCTGTTTGCATATGATCACACTCCAGTTTTCACGACTGATTATCATTAAGGCAATTTATGGTCGCAACCATAACCCGCAGGACCTTCCTGTGGACAGGCTCACACACGTTCTATACGCATTTGCCAATATCGACAATGGAACAGGGGAGGTATATCTTTCGGACACCTACGCGGATATAGAAAAGCATTATCCGGACGACTCCTGGTCAGAGCCCGGAAATAATTGTATGGATGTATAAAGCAGCTGTATCTGTTGAAGAAGAAGAACCGTAACCTTAAAGTGCTCCTTTCCATTGGGGATGGACCTATTCATCGAATTTTGCAGCACCAGCAAGTACAGATGCTGGCCGAAAAAATTTGCACAAACAGCTGTGAAGTTACTAGGCGACTTGGGCTTTGATGGGTTAGATATTGATTGGGAGGTATGGAATACCTTCTCCCTGGAAATAGCTTGTGCTAACGAGAATAACCTATAGTATCCGGCAAATGATCAGCAAGCTGCAGATTTTGTTCTCCTCCTAAGGGAAGTGAGGAATGTAATTTTTTTTTTTTTTTTTCTTTTGGTTCTAGAATTTATCCTTAAGCTTACAAACATCTGATCAGGAACTTAATTGTTACAGCTCTACACACGCAGGAGGAAAGAGGTTTCTTCTTACCACGGCATCTCCGGCAGGTACTTTTTCTATTTCTTTTTTTTTTTTCTTTTCCCCCTTAACACTTCATATATCTAACAGGCCCTGACGCATTGATTTTCTAGGCCCAAAGAATATCAACGCCTTGCATATCAAGGATATGGATCAGCAACTGGACTTCTGGAATCTCATGGCGTATGACTACGCAGGGAGTTTCTCAACCATCACAGGTCACCAGTCCAATGTGTATAATAGCATATCCAACCCCGGTCAACCTCTTTTAATACCAACCAAGCAGTTGATAGCTACCTTGCAGCTGGAGTCGCCGCTGATAAGATTGTTCTTGGCATTCCCCTTTATGGCCGGTCATTTACCGGCACTGACGGGATTGGTAGTCCATTTAGCGATGTTGGCCATGGCAGCTGGCAGAATGGAGTGTGGGATTACAAAGCCCTCCCGCAGCCAGGTTCCAAAGAGCATGTGACGACAGATATCATTGCGAGCTACAGCTATGATCCAGCCATGAGGACATTGATCACATATGACAACCCACAGGTGGTACTGATGAAAGGGGAATATGTGAAAGCCAAAGGCCTGGGAGGTGCAATGTGGTGGGAAAGCAGTTCGGATAAGACGGGCAGTAATAGTTTAATTACCACGGTGTGTTTCTCCTGCCTGAGTCTTTTGCAGCGGAATCTTTCTAACAATGGTATTAGTTTGTCAGTGCTGTCGGGGGCGAAAACTTTTGAACAAAATAAGAACCAGTTGGAGTACCCTGCTTCGCAATATGATAATCTGCGTGGAGGAATGCAAGAGAAGGAGTAGTATATTATATGGGTTAAAGAAAGGCACTAGACCATCTAGTGCGGAGATTTGCATACCCATGTTTATATTGATTCCGGGTAGTGATTGTCACAGATATGTCTGTATTGGCCTAAGCCATATAAACGCTAGATAGCTGCCAATATATTTGTGTATTGCTACTACATTAATGCAATAGTTATCTCGAAACTGTCTCGAAAAATTGTTGGCGCTAGCAATAATCCGGCAAATCCATTTAACGCCTACTTCGGCTCGCTATTTATTGGTGTAGATAAGTTGAGCTTCATCCCTGCCCTAATTGCAACAGAGGTAGAGAATTTCCAAAAACTGAGTGGAGAAGCTGTTCCTTAACGGGTCCATGGATAAGTTTGGAATTGTACGATAAGGTGAGTATCAGAAAGAAACCTGATTGCTTTAGATCTTCCGTTATTTTGCACGATGACACTCCCAGAGACGTAGACATAGATCAGTGATATTAGTAAGTATTACTATTACAGTCTATATATAAAATGCGGTTTGCTGTACAGCATTTTTCTGATTTCAGAAATCCGGAGTATTCTGCCCTGTAATGTTCAGCCCAAGCTTTGACAGTCCTCAGCACTGCGGATTTTCCTATCTTTATTAAAATAATCTCCCGCAAGAAGAATCGTTTCAAGCCTTCGTAAGATTAAAAAGAATATTGTCTATCCTGGTCTGTTAAACCCTTCATCTTCAATTCGGTTTCCTGAATAATTAGGGTCTTAAAGTTGTCAAGCAACCCTTTGTAGCATTCCTCTAGAATCTGTAGCCCGTCCCATTCATCAAGGAGATCCCAACTAAGCCAGAGGACATCTCACCGAGGACTGAGGTAGAACGAACCCTTCGCGATTGTCGAGTGCTTAATAAATGCGTATTCTTTCAATGTATGCTCACGAGATTCACGACAAATCCTAAGAGCCAGAGGAGGGGGACACATCTCCAACAGCAGTTTGCCTTCGCTGTTCAAATCTCTCATAGAAAAGTCAGTTCGCAGAAGCGCAGCCTATGAGCTGGCAGGACGTAAATAATATAAGTCTGGGCATAATGTGTCACCAGAATAGCTGAAGTCTATCGCCGCTTCGATTACTCGTGCTTCGGGCCATGTGTATTCCCAAATCATTAAGCGTATCTCTACCGGGAGTACTGGAAAGAACCAAATATGCTGTTGGCCCTTTACTAACTTATCCAGTGGTACATTACCCTGGAGGGATGTCGCACCGCTGTGTGAGTTAAATCTAAAGCCTTCTATATGGTTTTCCAGCCATGGAGACAGATGGTAATCCCGCCCATATTGTTTATTTGGTACCGGTGATTCCCGGTTGTTTCCAGATACTGTTGCTATGTCTATATCAGCCGTGCAAGTTGATCATATAGTTAGCTCCTGTTCCCACAAATAATTGCTTCGTCCACATACAAAGATCCTGCATCGTACTATCGTACAAGCTGTTTGGTTGATAATTATAGAAAAATTGGTGGGTGAATAATTGTAGTTTATCGATATTGCTTGTGGTGCCGCAAAGTCGTGTAATCTTCCGAATAGACGTAATTTATATCGACATTTAGAATTATCCTAATATAGATAGTAAATAGATAGATTAACACAGAGATTATTATATTCCCTATTTCAATGCTGTTGGTGGTTGTAGAGCTTCAAATTCTGTTGATTGCGGCGAAACTGCGTCACTTAGTCGTGTGCGTCACTCCGCCGTGGATTACGTTATAATGACAGGATTCCTTCAAGAGAGTTAACTTTTTGGTGACGCGTGCGCTATGTAATTTTAATATATAATAGGTGAATTTGTTGCTGCATGAGAGTGTAATGTTGCAACTAACTATTAAAAGTAGGTAAATATGACATGGCCGACTGCAAATAGCAAAGCTGCAATGAAGGCAAAGGTATAAGAGGCACCACCTGGAAGCCTTTACAAACCAGCCAGCTATTTCCTAAGTTTAAGCATCGATCGCATTGTTTTTCTATGACACGGGGCTATTTCTTTCACATTTCTGAAGCCAGGTTGGTACCAAGTACCAACAGAGTGAGTTATTACAAATATAGATTTATTAATGAGCTTGCTGCTTACTACAGAGTAGCCACGAAGACGCAAAGATGCCATTCTACAGTTACATCTGCGATCGAGGAAAGGATGGTACTGATCCAATGTCCTATTACCGTTATGTCGCCGCAACCCCAAATCGAGAAATTGCAGACAACTTATACCGGGGTATTTCAGGAGAATTTGTCTTCATCTTCACTCGGGCGAAATTTCGTGTCTTTGAATCGTCTGAGCCCGCAGATGTGGACATATCAATCTGATACACGCGAGAATATCGTGAATCTAATTAGAGATATCAACGAAGGCAAAAATGCTTCACAGAAAGAATATCTAAAGGAAGTACGTGGGAAGATCATTATTACCAAGCTGCCCTGGGACACACAGAGCAACCAATATGCATTGCCACTCGTCCCAGACTGTGGCCTCGCAGATCACATTAGCAAAAGGACCTTTCTTATCCGCAATAAGCATACGCCAAATCAGTTTTGGTTTAATCAATCAAATGCCGTGGTACTATCAAACGACAGACGCTCAAGATTCCGCATTGAGCTAGCGGACACAAAAAACAGCATAAAGAATCCTGTGATGCTAGGGTTAGATTCAGTCAAATTAAGCGTGGTTCGAGGCAATGGTAGTATCGAACCTGTTCGCGTGAAGGAAAATGGAGTACTGGAAATCCACGGTCGGGGAAAAGATACCTTTCTGTTTGGTCTGCTGCACGGGGGTTTCCACGTTGATCATGTGCATAGTATCGTCGACGGGAGTCAGAAGACTGCTAGCGCCCCGATAATGATCGGGAATGGGGATAAGCTTCAAGATTCTGGCGATGTATGGGAGTTAGTCTAAATTCCTTCAATATGTCATTTGTTAGGTCTGGATATATGGTTTTGATTTTCTAAGTTGCCTTGATATAGGTTTTCCCCTACCATGTTAGGTTTTCCCATATCTTTTATGTGAATGCAAAGGTGGACTCGCAAGTAAGAATAATGAGTTATAGTTGCAAAAATACTAAGGGTAGTTAGTGATACTACTGTACTCTGTACACGAAGCGTGGCATTACCTGAATGGCATATAATGGCTGCGGGGACATAGAAACCATATTTATGCATCCGACCAACTTCCTATGCTGTCTATGGACATGCCAGGTCTCCAGTCGATAGTCTCGGGCTTGTATCTATCTATAAACTATATTTGTCTATGGAATGTATCTATCTGCCTCTGGACAGGTATGATGGGTAAGAAGAAATTAGATGCTTTTGTTAGTCCAGTTTACAGTATTAACATATGTTAGCGTAACCCGTAACAAGAACTTCGATGCATGCGTCAGTTCAGGTAACTTTATCTAGATATGCTGGCCTAGAACCCAGAAGAGGTATACAATGTGACACGTTTGCTACTATATCTCGGCATGTCAAAGATGTCATATCAAAGTCATAGACTTGTTATGGAGCCGATACTTCCGTAGTAATCAAACTTCCTTAATAACAGTGTGTCTATAGTTAACCTTCCCTGTACATTGTAAACTCAAAAATAGTGTTTAATTCTTATAGATCTGTTCCCTCCTCAATTTATGCATAAAGCCTACCCCGTCTCAATGGTCCACAGGTTCGGCATTCGGCTACGGGCAATCTTAACGTAATCTAGAACTAACTTGCTGTTTTAAATACACGGAATTCCAAGGATCTTGATATCATGACTGTCGACCAAAGTGGGCTAATATATTACCCTTTATTCAGTATTCGCTCGGTCCGACTTTATTCCGCTTTTTTATCCTTTTTATTCAATTCTCCCAGATAGATTCAGATAGAGACCTTAGAGACCTTATCCTCCTCAATGAAGATCCATATTCTTATATAATCGGTGATACTAGCTTATACGCGTATTTAGCTGACCGACAATAACATATACACATCGCATGTACCTGGTCGAGGGGAAGGCGATGAAAGCCACATTGACTTTCTTAAGCAGTCTTAAGCAGCCCAAGGTAATGAAAGTCCGCAGTTGCCGAACTAGGCCAACTAGCAAAAATCAGTATGTTGTCAATGATTCATTAAATACTACACAAAATTCTACAAGCAGAAAATCGAGAATGCTGAGAACCTTTACAAAATTCTGATTATCTTAGTATAATCTAAAACCTATTAGCATCCACTTATAGTACATTACTGTCATGACCTTAATTAGATTGGCATTTATCGTATCTAGAAGGCTATTTAACAAAGGTTTTAAGCACAGAGAGAAGAAAAAGGAGGAGCGAGAGGGACTTAGGTGTTAACTCAGGTGTTTGTGCGACGAAGTACACAAGTTTTATTGTATAATGCCACTAACCTATTCGGGAAATAGGTTTTGGTACAGGGTTAAGTATATGTCGTCACAGTTACACCCTGAGGATCCTGATGTAAATATGATGCGGGCACATAGCATGCAGATTACTCGGGAGTTAGTAAGGTAAATAAGTGCTTACCCCAGAGAGAAGATAAATATCACTGTCCCCTATTATTCGACCGCTCATTTTCTTCTTCGGCTTTAAACAAAGCCGGTACAAAAATTTTTTAATCCTTACCCTTAGTAACAGTGCCCTTTACTATGCAGTTAATGCACCTTGTTTTAATAGCTGCTGCTCTGGCACCAACTGCTTTCTCTAGAAAATGCACAGATGGCCTTCTGTATTGTGGACATACCCTGAAAACAGTTGGTATTAGACAACCCAGCATAATTTTATATCCCCCAGAACATTTGCTCTAGCTAACACTCCCCTTATTAAGGAAATCAATACCATGATATAATTAAAGAAAGCCTTCTCCGCGAGGGGTATGATCACCATAATCCACATAATATCGCGAACTCCTTCTTCAAGTGCGATCACAGATATCATGATGATATTATGTTTATCGAGCTCTGCGACTATTGTAAGTATACAGGAGTAGGCATAGATGATAAGTGTTATTCCTATTGGTATGTAAGAAACCTATCAAGAGAAATATACTGTCTATGCTAATAATATAAACTAGACTCCAGGGGTTATACAAGTATCACAATGGCTAAGTTATAGGGAGAAGTTGAAATATGTGTCTGTTGTATGCGGGAGACCCTGTTATGGGTTTTTGCCCCAGTGTTCTGGGTTTTTTCCCATTTCCTTCTGCAAATGCAAGGGTAGCTCCATTCTTATTTTATTGCTTTTAACTGGGTTTGTGTACAACGTTATTGCATTAATATTCTAGTTTTTCTTAGTAACGTAGTACTTCTCCATACAGGATGTGCCTCTATGTATGGCTTGATATAGCAATTTCACCTAGGTAATTCGTATTTATTGAATTGATAAATTCACCATTTCCTTCGCTCTAGTTTAATAGCAGAGAACTAGATATACTTTGATAAACGTACCGAATAGTATGTTTACTGTTATATGCATTGCCCTCGTTAAAATAGCATACAACATGATAACCAGAAACAATACTGTATAGATTATCACTCCATGATTTATGTACTGGGGCAACTTATGTATCCGATCTTGGGGATAGTAGGTTATATTATATTAATTTTTAGGTGAACAATCCTTTTATTATCCATAGCGATTACGATATACTGGTATACTCTAGCAAGTTAAAAGCCTATATTCTTTGATCAGCAGAAAGCAACACAGCTAAAATAGCCCACATTATTATAATATGGACAATAAATCATGCTAGGCATGAAGAATTTAAATTTACAAATCTTCCGACCACTCTTTATATAACGGAGGCTCCAGTAAATCAAGGAGTCGTCGAAATTTTACTGCGAAGTCCACGGGAGATTCAACACACTATTTTAAGCTAACATAATCAATATTCTTCTGCAGCTCCTGCGCATATTCTAAGGGAACCTGAAAGCCCTGTCTAGATTGATCGTTCTAGATGTGTCATGCTAAAAGAATTACTAGCTCTATTATTAACTTTACGAAATTTTTCGATATATCCTATTTGCTTGAGGGTTAATTTTCCCTGTTGTACGTTGTTCCAGCAGGAGAAAACGGTTCAGAAATATCAAGAGATAAAGAACAAGGGTTAACAACTCAACGAACACATTATGTACCGATAGTTATAGAATGCCGAATATCTCCCAATTCTCACCAGCTGCCGCCAACTTTGTCCACTAAGTTATGCAAATATAATGGTGGTATACTACCAATTCTTTTAGGAGATACAGAGAATAGCGCATGGCACATTGATTATATATTGGTAATATTTACAGTAGATATGCAAGGCCAAAGCAACTGTTTCATCCTACAGCTGGAAGTAATACATGACATGTCAAAGGCAAATATTGGCTAGTCGCTTTACTAAAGGATCTGTGGGCTGTTAAAGGTATGCTTGAAGTTTTTCCATAACGGATAAACTTTTATATTATCTAGCCGTAGATTAGTTTAAGTGTAAATGCTACTCAAATACTATCTTTTTTATCAACCATAGGCTCTGCCTGTGAGACATCTTGCACAGTAGCAGGGTACAGAAGCTCCTGGTTCGACCGTTCCTTTTTCGGCGCTGGATACTCCATAGTATCGTCCTCATGGACCCATTTTCTTTTCCTTGATACACAGTTGCGACGTGGCTCCTCAATAGAATGAACATTATAAAAGTGGCGTCGAAGGTCCATGGTGGTGCTGTAGACTCTATTCTCACAACAAGGATGAGGGCACTGAATAGGGCCTTTCTTGTCGATCTCCGCCAAATGTTTGTTATCGATATGGTTTATCAGGGTAGCTTTCTCTCTCCATTGTTGGAATCGTTGCTCGGGTTCCTGGCTCTTGTCGCCTAGGCAAAAGGGCAAAACCCAGGAGCTACCAGTGTATAGCGAAACCTTAACAGACCGCAACGCGGTTGAAGTTGGTCTAGATGGAAGCGACAATGCTCCTCCAAGCTTCCTCAGTCTTAAACCATTTGGCACATAAATAGCACCACTCAAGGAAAGGTTTGTTGGCTCGTCGATGTGCTCTTTTGCCATTTTGTACCGCTGCTGGTACGGTGCAGCATTCAGCGACTTTCTTCTGCATTGCAGAATATGCTTAGAACGATTTTGTATATCAACACTATAAGTATTAGCCTATTGGATGTAGCTATTAATTCATGTGACAAACCTGGTAATTTCTTTTGAACACACTGGGCATCGTCCATCCCTTGGTGATTCACCTGGGTAGTATGCAACCCTCTCCTTTGAGGTACAGATTCTTAACATATCGAGCATGCACTGTCGTCCAAGTTCACTGTTGATTGATATTTCAGTAAATAGGTTATCCCGTAAACGTTGTCTCTCTGGCATGTACTTGGAGTAGATGGAAAATCGGCAGGTTGAATCACGCTCTGTGAAATCCCTTCCAGCAATATAGTCATCATAAGAGGATTGCCACCAGTTATTGATGAATTCCTGTTTTTTGTGCGGCGCTTCTTAGCGGCTTTGGTGTACAGCTTTTCCCTTTGAGATACAAGTTCGCTATGCTCTTTTGGCCTTCCGTCTATTGCTTTGGTCAAATTATCGATTCTTTGGTATAAATCAATCATCTCTTTGTCATTTTCGATTTCGGCAAGAGCAGCTGCGTCGAGCTTCTGAGGCGCATTAGGATCGCGGTGGTGGGCCATGCTTTCTTCTATCTCCAGGCATTCGTAGTCGGGATCAAGGTTCCAGTAGGTGGCTTGAATATCGGCGCGTTTGAATTTTGATTGGTATTTAAGGTATGTATCTGGATTCTGATGATCCAACGCCTGGCTTCGGGTTGCCTCAGATGCTTTTGCTGTAAGAGCGTTAATATTGCTAGAATACTGTAGTATTCAGGTAACATACAGTCAATTACACTTGCGACCCTGCCTCTAATCCCATGAATCCTGAGCGGATCTCGGAAGCATTCACGTTGCGCTAGGGACGTGAGGCCATGGTGTAAGGATGAAAATGTCAAGCCACGGACAGGGTCCGGTCCATCAGAAGTCACCATACGAAGTACTGGCAAATTCTTTGCACTATCTTCCCATTCAAGGGTCCATGATTCTCGCCCCTTTGGAGGAACTTTTGATAGTAACTCATCCACGGTGTGGATTCCCTTAAAAGCCCGATCTGCTAAACCCGCAACCATGACATAGAAGACAAAGTTCCTTCCAAGCACCTTTTGCTCTGTAATCCAAGTCTTCGGGCTATTATCTTTAGCTAATTATTGCGAGTCTTGGGGACAAAAACCTACATAACCTTCTCATCGCTATAGCGAAGTCCTTTAACAAACTCTGGATCTATAGTAACCCATCGTTTGATTTTGTTGTCCTTGTATTGGATATTGAAGCGAAGATGCTATAATAAAAGTAAGCATATACCTTCCTTTTTATACTCTAGGCTTTTAGCTCACCTTGTAGTAGAGACATTCGTTGGTATTTCTATAGGAGCTGGACTCGACGATAGCACCAGCTCTGGCTCCAGAGGCCGAAAACAATGAGAGGGCAAAAGCATCTTGAAATCTTGAGCGCTCATGGATGTAGTCATGGTCATCATCTTGGAATAACCGCCTTAAAAGAAGATCAATGTCTTTTGCTGTAACATGGAACTTCTCTCTATGTTTTGTCTGAAGCCCGTATCTTGGTGTCAATTCATTTCGAATATGCTTAAAAAGTCAGCGAGTGCCATTGGTAGACAGGAGTCAATAACAAACATTATAAACATCTTTCTTGACTGCAATTGGGAGCACTCTAGAAGTCTTTTTCCCCATTCAGCAATAAAGCAAGAAAGGTTATAACGGACACTATGTTGAGAAGGCAAGTCTCCTTTGCGTAGACAAATATAACTCTCACAGAAGAGTTTTAGGACTTGAGCAGGAGGGTCCGGCTCTTGCTTTGCAAAGTACCTATCTTCAGGTTCATCTGTGGTCATCATCCATCTAATATAGGATTAATAATTGCTTGTAAGCCTAATCAAGTCACCGATTACCCACAATTTCCAATTCTCAACAGCATGGTTGTAACGTTCATCAGTAGCTGGGGCCCTCTTTTTTTATGGGAAACCTCGTTTTCCTTATTTTTCTTCTCATACTGGTACTCTATAGTGAACCCCGTTCTTCACCGAGTTTTCGGAGCTCCTCAACTTTTCTTTGTCTTTGCTCCTCGAGCGAGATAGACTTGTAATCACGTGACATGATTTTGTATACAATAATATGGTCGATTGCCGAATAAAATCTTCCTGAGTTCTTTGGAAGGGAAAGAAAACAATGGTCAAGAAAGCAGGGTGCCCTCTATTTATTTTACAGTAGCAATTCCCCTCAACCCCTAAATCATTGTGCTCACCCACCTGCTCACCCAGCTCACCCAGCTCACCCGCGCTCCACAGATGGCTCACCCAGCTCACCTGCACTCATCTTCTGAGTTAGCGGCGCTCACCCATAAAGCGGCAACTAGTGCAGGGCTTAAGTATCAATTGACCGCGTTCATTATGCGGTTTGAGTACGGCTGAGCGGACGGGAAGCCCTATTTTCCACACCCTATGGTCGTATGTACTAGGAATATGTTAAAAACAACTTAAGTTATGCAGTAGAAATGTTGCAATGTCCCCGCTACTTCTACTGGCAGTTGATGCAGAGGGAATCTATGCATGTACGTAGCCATTTAGCAATATAGTTGTAATATTTGCAACATTTTCTACATATTCTGTTTAGCTTCGGGAATATAATTCTCCAATGTTATATATAGAAAACTATAGGACCATGGGATCCACATATAGATAACAAATACAGAATGGCCTAGAAAAAGTCCTCTACTACTAACAACAGTATTTGTAGAACTATTGAGCACTCAAGGTCTTACTTGTTAAGGAAATCTTGCACGCTTTGTATAGCTATGGCTAGGCTGCGCTACTGCCCACAAAGTACATACGGCCAATAAAATAAACCAAGTCTTTTCTCTCAGTTCGATCCTCCTCGTCGGATGCTGCAGAGCGCTTGGGCCTTCCTCGGATAGGGCCATCCTCCAGGAAGCCGCAAGAAGATTAAATTATATGCAGATAGAATTCAAATCGAACAAACACTGTATAGATTCAATAGAACGTCACCGCGATGCTTAAACGTATTAAACAAATACAGCCTACCGAAATGGTTCCTAAGCGCAGTCAAGCGCGCCGGAAATGGATTAACTAAGCAGTGAATCTCCTCTGCATTCCTCCATAGATACAACTCATGGTGGAAATTCTGGAGGCAGCGACAGCGGAACGGCAGTTCTCTGGGAAGATGGTGGTTGAAGCGGTGATGGGAGTTTTAGTGCGAGCTGGTTACATGACCCCGCCGCCTATGCTGCTGATCGACAGCGTTCTGCCCATGACAGGTGCCAGTGTTGAAAAGGAATATTAACATCAGATTGCAGCAATCAATGCGGTGGTTGTATTCTATAATGTAGAGGAGTCGCCGTAGCGGTGGCCCTATCCTACCCGGAAGTACTTATAAGATCAAATTCGCGGCGCGAAGGAGGGCTTTCCTGATATCCTGTGTCCTCGATATCCCGCGTCGCACTACTTGCTCCAGTTTGATGCTAACATAGGTATCTCAGGGTCGTTCGGCGGATTCAACTTAGGTTGTCTATGTCGTATTCGACAAGGCAGCACTCTGTTGCCTACCCGGCATTATTAATCGCTCTCTGCTTTGGAAAAAGAGAATGCAAAAAGTAAATATTATTGATGACTGGGGCTGGACACCCCGGCTTTGGAACAGTCCTCTCAACCTCGCAACCGAAAGTGGTCTGGAGAATGCAAAAAGAATCCTGCTTGAGAAGTGTTTGCCACGCCTCAACGCTCGCAGCACAAAACGGCCACGGCCACGTCGTGAAGCCCCTCGTTGTCCACGGGGCCGACACAAACTCCACCCGGAGAGGACACTATCCCCCCAAGGAAGCTGTGTCAAATGGGCATCCAGATGTTGTAAAGTTTCTCATTGATCGACCGGATGTGGACGTGAAAGTCCGAGGCTGGAGAGGCTGCCCAGATGGGTCGCTGTGAAGTTGTCCGTTGGTTTCTGAAATCCGGATGGGCCGACGTCAAGGCCAAACACGATATCGGGGTCACTGCGCTCTAGTTTGTGGTCATCGGCAGAAAAACTCAGGTAACCCGGTTGCTAATACACTAGGGGGCTGAAATCGACATCAAGGGGAAGGCCAGTACTACGCAGCTCAGTTATGCAGTTCTACGAGATCATTTGCCTATTGCTAAGATGTTTCTGTCGATGGGTGCAGAGGTGAATACAATTCACGAGGAGGAGTGGACGCCCCTTCATGTTGCTGTGAGGAGTGGGCAGGAGGAAATAGTGAGTCTTGCTGAAAAGCAGGTTATTAGACTGATCCGGTAGATCTGGAGACTAGAATGGCCCAATTAGACATCGCGCTACTGAAGAAGAACCAAAAGTTGGCCAACTATTGTTGGAATGGGGAGCTAATCGGTCAGGAAATCCTTTGGTAATTAGTTACTGCAAACTACTACCAGACTATAGTTAAGACAGTCCTCGTCTTTAATAGTCTCTCTGGAATAAGAGACGGCGTTTTATGTAGCAGCTTTAAGTAACCAATTACGGATAGCACGAAGACATCTCGATCTAAAGTTTAAGGAGAGATCAAATCCATGACTCCTACTATCAAGACATGCCATATATTTTCATAGCACGTCGAACATCAAGAGAGGTATAAAAAGCAGTTTGTGTCCTTTTTCTCACCCGGATCCATACCGTTACTCCGAACGGGGTCGACCAACTTGCATTCCACAACGTCGCTAAATACATCAAAACTTCGGAGGTTTGTTGGTTCCAATCTCTCATAATTGGGGGGTTATCTACCGAAAAGCCCTGCGTTGACCATGACTCCTGCTGTTTACTTGAAGTACTAGTCATTTATAATCTTTAAATCTTCATTGAGCACGTTTTAGTAGTTGTGTCTGTGGGTCAACCTATCCGAAGTTCATCATGACGGTTTATAAACCCGAAAACCCGGTGTGATCCAGTCCGTTTATAAATACCAGCATATCACGTACAATATTAATTCTACGAGGTAAGCCCACGTTGATATGCCGCTGAATAGATCTAACTTGACCTGATTTTAAAGCTTGAACTCTAGGCATTGTTTTGCCCTCAATTTAAACATAAGATCTCGATGATTTTGTGGCCGTTTTGATGATTGAAATTAATGAAGAAATTGAAATTGGTGAGGTGACGGAGCCGGTTGTAAACTAGGGTCTATTCATTGACTAGTATAGACAACCTGACAGTCATGATACCCGAGAGCAAGAGCTTCACCTTTAAAAGCTAAGCAACTTGGTTGGCGATACGCATATGGGAGCCACAGTACTTTAACACCTCCAAGGGCCACCCAGTCCTCTATTAAGGATATGTTAGGGCAGTACTCATCTTGAATTGGCTGGTAATTACTCCCAAAGGGCTGGATATTAAGGGAACCAGTGTCAGTCTCTAGGTATGGGCCGTGTGTAGAGAAACTGATAGATCTGACTGCTGTGTTTGTAGGTAGAACCATTTGTAGAGCACCAGTTTTGGCATCCCACAGCCGGACAGTTTTGTCACCAGAGCCTGAGGCCAGCATCTGGCCGTCCGGAGAGAAGGCCACGGACATGACCCAATCTGAATGGCCCTCCAAAGTCTGGAGTTGTGTGCTCCATGATTTTCGTGTTTTCGGCAACGCAGCCATTATCCTTAAAGGCTTATCTCTGAATTGTCTTCTAATTGGTGACTCTCCACGGGCAAAAGCAATTCCAGAATAATAAAACTGCAACGGGGCTGAGCAAGCCATATTTCTGAGGATAAATCTCTAGGCATCATTTAAAAATTCGGAGAGTTTCAAATCTGACATCTAGATTCCATTTATTATTAACTGGATAGCAATTTAGCAGGTTTGGCCTCGGCGTTCACCTTTATCAAACTTAATGTATTCAGGATATCCATGGTAGCATATATCACTCCCATTATACTCATTGCTTCTAGCCAATAAGGAAATGCTGTTCCAGAAAACCAATTACTTTATCACTTACAAGCTCATTGCTTTGTTCCAGATGATGTGCCCAATGGCAACATGAGTATTGCAAATCTTTGGGAAGGCACTGATTAACAGTCCGGTCCGTGATATCCTTACGCTCAGTTGCATTGCTTGGCAAGTCACAAATATTCTCTTTCAGGGCACTGTCCATAATGCATAAACATCGGGCGGCTATCTTCTTATGCATTTTGTACTTCTCTACCCGAAGAGTTGTTGTCGTGTTGAGGAGATAATACTTAAAATGTAGATGAAGAAATTGGATAAGAGTATCAGGATCTGTTGGCATTTCAAGGAGTGGGCGAAGTGAATGAAGTGAGTCCAGTTGGTTAACAATATCACCCCGAGATATACCGAGAATGCATGCAAGTGTATTAGTTGAGACAGGAGCCTGAAGAGTGATAATAGCGCCAACTATATCCTGGAATTCTTGAACATGCACTTTTGACTCCAGACATACTTTCTCAAGTAGGAGTCCTAACACCGCTGAGTGTGTATTCTGAGCCGCCCATGAGAGCGGTGTCCGACTATACTGGCTATCCCTGGACTCCACATTGGCACCCTTCCCAAGCAAGACCTTCACCACCGCAACGTGGCCGTTGCTGGAAGCCCATGAGAGTAGTGTTCGACCCTGTTCATTGTCCTTGGACTCCACGTCGACACCTTGCTCAAGCAGCATCCTCACCACTTGTTCATGCCCTTCCTTCACAGCCAAAAGCAGTAGCTTCTTTTGAATATTATCTTTTGACTGCATCTGAGTTCCTCGTTTCGTCAAAAACTTTAATAGTCCACGATGGTCACTTAAGATGGCATAGTCGAGCGGTGTCCCTCCAATGTCATCAGCCAAATTAATGTCAGCTCCAGCTCTAAGTAGCACGCGGGCGGCTTCCCCATAGCCATTCAAGATCGCCCATGAAGTGGAGTCCGATTATGCTTGTCTGCCGAATCTACAAATGTCGTTGTTCTTAAGAACTTTTTCCAGGATCTTTTGGTCAAGAGTTCCACAATAGCACTATGGCCATTTCCTGCCGCCCAAGATAGTGCAGATCTTCCATACACATTATCCTTGGCGTCCAAGTCAATTCCATCCGTTTTAATCCAATGTTTGGTGACAAGTGTCAGTCCAAAATAAGATGTAACCATTAGAGTGGTGAAACCCGTAGGGAACTCTGTGTTTAAAGAAGCCCAATAACAGTGGAGCCAATTTTGACAGCGAATTGCACTTGTATCACAAATCATATTCAGGGCTGCTACCATGTCCGCCAGTTGGAGATTTGACTCCAATAGATGAGTTGTCAATATGTAGGAGAGTAGTCAAAAAAGACAGAATTATCAGTGCGACTGCGTCCACCCTCTCCAAAAAACTGGGTTTTCTCAAAATCAACAAAGAGCAAATGTTGAATGCAGATGTTGGCAAGAATGCAGTGTGAGTCTTGCAACCGAAGAGAATGTCTCCATTTGGATGACTGTTTGACATCATCGGCTATCGTCTCCTGAGCACCTTGGACCAAAAATTCTCTTGCTGTTTGATGGAGGAGATAAATCTTGGAATCCACAATCATAACAAAGAGTCCACATATAGCTTGAATCATTTCGCGAAAACGGTTTTCTGGTTCAAGAGTGAGGTCGGTATAAGAACGCTGATCCTTCTTTAGAGCCAGCACGAGATTCATCTCCTTGAGGCTTAAGGGCCGCAAGGAGATGATATGCCTCATCAACAGACTGTGGGAAGTAGGAAGTAGCCTCAACTATTCCTCTTCTGTCAATGTCATCCTTGTCCTTGAATAAGTCCAAGGTAAGATAGACCCAGAGATATGTTCTGTTGGGGACAGAAGTTAGCCTCCGAAGCAAGATGTTATGCTCATCTTCTGTGAGCTGTAGTCGGTCTTGTACATCCTTGACCTTTGCTTTAATAAAAATATCAATCTCTTGAGAGATCTTATTCATCTCAAAATCGCTTTCACCACTAAGATGTATGACAGGTTGTCCGGGTATTTTGAGAGGCCGAAAGCTCTGTCGGATGTGACTTTCAGGACGACTAGTAACCAGAAATTTGAGATTGAAATTATGTTGGCTCTTATCAGTATAGAACTTGCGCAAAGCATGCATAAATTGGGAACATCCAGGTTGTTCACATTCGTCCAAGGCGTCTAAAAGAAAAACAATTTCTCCGGCATTTTCCTCACTGGCAGCTTTGATAAGAATGTTCCAGAGCTCACTAAATGAGCTGGTAACCCTTTCATTCATTTCAAGTCGGTCAAGTATGGTTTCAGTAAGCAGGTTACGCTTCTGGTCGAAGAGTTGGTAAAGTATGCAGCATAGCGCATTTGTGATACTCTTTTGGTCCTCAAAATCATCTTTGAAAAAGAAATAACCAACTGCTCGAGACACACCATGTGTGAGAACAGAACTGCGAGGTATTTGGCAAGAACAGACTTGCCACATCCAGGATTTGCAGAGACCCAAAGCATTCGTGATGTGTGACTTGATTTCCAGTCTTGAAAGATCGGATGTGAGATAAACCATTCACAAGTTCCATATATTCGATCGGGGTTCCGGTCTTTTGGTCTTGATAGGGTGACACGTAAAGGTTTTTCAGAGCAGCTATCCGTCTTTTCCTCAGTGCTTCATTCTGTTGGGCTAACGTGTGATTTCTCTGGCTAATGTTGTCTTGAGGCGGGACAACTGTCAGAAGGAGCCGAGAATAAATAGCGGCGGCAAGCGCTGCATATCCCTGCCATTCTTTAGTCTTATGGGAGTCACAGTAGTCACAGATGCCACGGATCACCAAGCAAGGGAGCTGATTCATGAGTCCAGCTGCCTCCATTTCAAAACAGAGAATATTTAAGTCTTGGGCAAGAGAGTCTCGTATTTTTGCATCCCTCATAACTTGGTTTGCAGATGCTATCAAACCGTAATGAATCTGAGGCTCTGAAGAGTTTCGGGATGCCCGTTTCACTAACTGGGTCTGGTCACATTCCGAGCAATCAGGATAATTACTTTTATGTATGTAGTCTGCATTAAAAAGCCAGTCTCTATGAGGTCGTGAGAATTGTTGGCTTAGCCTCTCATTTGCGTTCAGTATACGGGAAATAGTCCCATCAATGTCTGTCTCCGTAATCATATAATTGCTGCGCACTTGGGACACGGCGTTGAGCAGTAACTGGGGGGGCTTGTTGAGCGAGCTGGTACGTTGAAAGCGTCCATCGGGCAGTGTCTTCCCAAAATCATATTGCACCACACCTCCTGAAGTACTTGATGGTATGCTAACTACCACATCCCCAAGACAAACATCGGTGCTTTTGCTGGGTACGCCACCTGCAATACCCACCATCAAGGCAAATTTTAGGGAAGGGAATGTTGAATGCATCTTAGCTATAACAGCTGTCGCGGACGTAGTTCCATAAACACCTGAGGGTAGGCAGGCGATAACGACATTGTGTCCCCCAGTATGCCAAGTGTATAGGCGTTAGGATCGGTTGGAGGTTGAGGAAGGGGCTCATGGGTCTCCTTGAGCATGAGTTTCGCAGCTGTCATCTCCAGCGACAACGCGCAAACCCAGGCAACGGTGTAGTCGTGATGAGAAAGCTTTGTGGTCGCCATTTTTTCCAACCGTGGCACCACCAATTATACCCAACAAGGAAGCTTTATACGAGGGTATTTCATAACAGAATACTAGACTTCCAGTGACAAATTGATCACAGAATTTTATTTCTCGGCAATATAAGCACAGAACTTCAAGTCCTTCAAATGCAAGGCGGGGTAGGCAATCAGCTTTTTCGTGAAATGAGCGTGAGGCTGTCTGGGTATGAGCTGGCGCTGCTGACTGACCGGGATATGGCCTGTTCGTGCGACAAATCATATTCTAAATGTGGTCTAAACCTCTGTTCAGTTCAGATTTAAGTAATACTTGTCCACAAGGTCATTTTGAACACAATGAAATTGCATAATTGTTTGTTCTAGGCATAGGGATTGATTTGAAGTATATATCTATCATAACCTCATAAGGCAGCTCTCACAAGGCTCCTTACATGAGGTGAAGGCAAGCATCCTTCTCAAAATATCAGCTGCTGACTACCAACTTGTTGTTACTGGCTTAGCACAGGGAGTGTTTTGGGGGAATCGAGCTCACCAGCCCCTCAGATATACCCCGCTATTTGTCTAGTTTGCATAGTAGCTCCAATAAACTGTTGTGTGCGGTAAGTGGTGAGGTGTACACGCTAGTCTGAGTAATATATAGCTCAATCACAGGTAATATTCCCATCCATATTGCTCAAAACAATCACTAGACCTGGGTCCACAATATGTATGATATGTACCCCCAAAAATACAGATTGCTGCGTGAAATCACGTAGTACTACCTGTTCACTGTGAATGAGGGCAGGTGTTCTTTCACAATTGTTATGAATATGGGATCGGCCCGACGGATTACCCGAACGATCGGCGAAGTCCTCGCTTATATGTCTTCCCCCACAGACGAAATTCCTGTATACTAACTAAGTTCGCTCATCCAATTCAATGGCTTAGTTCACTCTATTCAATGCCAATTCCTCTGACCTACTGTAGATTCACAACATAACAATCAAGGAAACATCCTATCCTGCAATGAAGATGGCGCCAAACCTTCCTGCTTGGAAGCTTAAGCTTGTTTCTGATATGATAACCTACACCTCTTTAAGTAATTCCGCTATCGCTGATGGTGCCGAATGTACCATACCATCAGTGGCTTGTATCCGCTCAAATATGGAATGTCATGGTAGTGCCAGGGCTCCTTTAACAAGGGCGGGCCCCAAACAAACTATTACACCACTAATGTCAAATGCGCTTCATAGTCATCTACAATAACACCCTCATTTGTATCTGGACGAGCTGTCAACCTTCCTGGTTCAGAAATTCAACATCTCCGTCACACCTAGAACCGTCGGCAGGGAACTTGCCTATCACGGGTGGTCGAAAAAGGTAATCCGACGCAGGCTTGGCAGTGATTAATCCGAACACTATCGATTTGATTACAGTGATTTTGGGTAAGATTTGTATTTTAGCCTTACCTTGTGCTTAAATACAGTAAAAGTTTTATATACTATAAATAACTATAAGAATCACATATTTTATAGGTATTATAAAAAAATACTAAGAATTGGCTGAGTAATAAGGGATCAAACCTTGAGATAATTATCCCGGATGTCACGCCGTAAGCATGGTGCAACAGGTGGAACAACTGGATTCTATTTTGACGAAGACATCGCTTGAAGACCTCATAAACAGAGCGACGCGAGGTCGGAGGTATAGAGGCAGGATTTGCTGCGCTCTGCTAAACCCTCCCCACAGAACACAGGACCACCGCAGCCAGTCCAAGTGAATGAACTGATTCAAACAGAAAATTGTCCCCTGACGAAATATTATACGTCATCATTTGTAACCTGAGCCAAGGCGTTGCGTTGATGTGCTGTGCTGCATATTCGGCATGAGCCGGAACGGGCGGTTGGAACGTTCCGTTAAGTGCCGGACCTATCCGCAGTTGTTCATTTCCGCATTCGAGAAAATCAAGACAGAATACATAATACACGTAGAGAAAGTGCATCCTTCCATAGGGTGAGATCGGTGAGTGAATCCAGACACAGTCTTGTACGTCATGACCTTACTGGTGATGCGATGTTGCATTGTGACTTCCTATCGCAACCGGGACCGATGGCAGCTGTATAAGTATGGCATCAACGTTCTCCCGTGAGGTCAATTGGATCCGTTCTGATATTCAACATATTCTATCAATCAGCATAACGCATACTTCCGTATTCGTGTACAAAAAATCATGCCAAGTTACAGCCCGATTGTCCAGAAGCTCCGCGACGAGCTGCTCTGGGAAGTTGACGACCTTGAACAGGCCGTAAAAAGGGCTAGACAATGGGACATCCCCGAGCTGGACAAGTATGGCATTATCTCAGCCAAAGGCTTCCTTGACTTTGCCGATTGGTTGATCCGAGGCTGGGTCCCAACGGAGTCGACCAAAGGCCGCGATATCTACTACATCCTTTGTGTCTTCTATTTTATTTTATCCCAGGAGCCGTTGGGTTCTCGCCAGACAAGTATTGAGCCCAAGAACCTCAACAAGAAGTCCCTCAAGCCGCTATCCGAGTGGGTGGTCGATTTTGCAATGGAGATAGGAAAAAGTATGGACGACGAGAGGTCGATAAATGAGGCGTCTATAACGAGCTTTCGAAACTCTCCGCTGTTCCGTGTCTTTGAATCTGAAAATGATGCACCCAACTGGAAAACTTTTAATCAATTCTTTTATCGGCGTCTGGATAATCCTCGTGAAATTGACAGTCCTGACGATGATCGTGTTGTTACCTTCCCTGCTGACTCCACTTTTGCCGGGGCATACGAGATCAATGACGAGTCTGAAGTGGTCCTCAAGCATATCCCATGGAAGGTGAAAGACCTTCTCGGGAAATATGGCGAGGCTGAGCTTCCTGATGACAGCAATCTCACCTATGGGGAAATTTTCAAGGATGGACTCTGGACCCACGTTTTCCTCAATTCTTTTGACTACCACCGCCAGCATGCTCCTGTCTCAGGAGTGGTGGAAGTCATTGACACGATCAAAGGTGCAGCCTATCTTGAGGTTCAGGTCAAGACAGACGAGCAAGTGGGCCACAACTATCTGGAACCCTGTCGTCGTATCGGCCAACCTGAGAAGAACTCAAAGGGTATCACTACTCTCGATGCTCCAGATACACCAGGCTACCAATTTCTTCAGACTCGAGGAGTGATCATCATCAACAATGAGTGTCTGGGGAGGGTTGCTATCTTGCCCATTGGAATGGCCATGGTCTCTTCTGTCAATGTGAGAAAACAACTGCATGGCAAGAAAATCAAGAAGGGCGACGAGATTTCTAACTTCGCCTTTGGCGGGTCTGACTGCGTAATTATGTTCCAGCGAAAGGCCAGAGTTTCTGGATTCCCCGACTCCGATCCAGCTTCTCGGGAGCATTTCTTTTATGGGGAGAAGCTATGCAGGGCGTATTTCAACAAAAATAAAGAGCAAGAGGAAAACGAAGCAAAAAGCGGGTCCCGTTGGAACCTTGTGGTAGTGTAAATGTTATGTTGATTATCTGTATTTGGTAGTATTTATTTATATTTCGAATTAAAAGTTATTGTCGTCTACTTTGGTCGTGTGATAGCTTCAGATGACGTAGTAACTAGGAGAACGTTTTATGCCTAGGCCATACAGTAAAGAATAATACTGGATGATGGTAGGTATCACTGGACGAAGCAGGTTGAAAAGCCTCATGTCACGCAACTCATACAAAAATGATATAATCCAGCCAAGACTCATAATTAACTAACTACATGCCTATAAATACATCCTTCTGGCACAATCTCCATCTTTACGCTAAGATACGGTATAAATAGACAATAATATATTATCACGGAACTCAGCTCCCCCACAGACACCTACACCACCCACCTATCCACCAAAAAGTGGTACGGCTTGACCTCGTGATGACACTGCACAAATTCCGCAACAATTCGAGCATCGCATCCACCGTATTCCAAACCATCCACCAGGAAAGCGGGGTTAGCATCGATGCCCTTAAAACTACCTATGGAAACTGTTATGACCTTACCTTAGACATCGTGTTCAACTCAACGCAAGTGACATGATGTTTATGTGGTTTGCAGGCAGACCGTATTGGGATGAGAAAGGGCTGAGGGCACAGGGCTAGGGCTGGGAAGCTCCCCACCATATTCTCGCTCAACATGCAACGACATTCTACCTCCCGCTCCTCTCTATCTTTAGTATTCTTGATATAGGACTCAACACGATTTTATATATCTGATCTGCCTGCCATCACAGAGACATCTTGCCCTTACAGCTGTTACATTATCATGCGCTGACGGAAAAACCTCCCACGAGTATCGACGGGATCGATTCTCTCGCCTGCTTCACTGACATAAAATCCGCTCATCAAACGAGAAGGTTAATTCTCTCGTCCGTATCTACCAGACACATCTGAAAGAGGTACTGCGATTAAAACCAGAACGCTTCAGCTCCTCCAGACTATTAAATGGCCAGGAAAATCCGTCTTGGTGATCACTAAGGGCCTCCAGAATTCTTAGGAATGGACCCTGGATGAACTCGGCTTATGGCCTATGTCGATCTTCTGGTAACCTCCAATGGAATGGGGGTGTCCAAGGTGAAGAATTGTTTCCCCTTGCGTTGCGGAAATTTGCCGTTTTCAACCCAATGACCCCAACTAGCCGCCTGGTACCAAAATTTTCGCCAGGATGGGTTTGGCGAGATAAAGAGTCCGTTGCTAGGGGGAATGCAGGATATGAGCGGCCATGGCTGCGCAGGTGTTAGGAAGCCCAGGTGGTCTGTGTTCTAGAAATACTTGTCGGAAACACTTTGAACTGTACGTAAAACATAATGACATGAGACACATGTAAAGTGCCCTGAAACGAACATGGGAAGAGAAAGGGATAATAGTCAACACTGATGAGCGCGCGTCCCCCCCCCCCAAACAAAAAAAAAAAAATTGAATTGAGTGAGAAGAGTACTCTCGTCCACGACCCCTACACGCAAAAAAAAAAGCTGGATATTCACCACCGTTTTTAGAGGTACCCACGCTTATGATTAGTTTCTCAAAATTCCTTTTTTGGGACTGATTTTTGGACCGTATTTAGTTAGTTTTAACAACAACGGTCTTGGCATACATATTTTCTTTCTATCTGGCGCCTGTTATTGGCCATTGCTAGTCTATATATCTCTTTTATCTGCCCAAGCATTCTCGTGACTTCTTTCCACAGGCCGTTCCTGATTTATCCCAGATGATTTCCAAGCTAATATCATATCTTATAAGGTGCTTAATAGGCGCTACTTTACGACACTGACCGCTCCTTTCTTACTACTGCTACCTTTTTAACTTACCGTTCATATATGTGTATCAATAGCTCAGCAATAAGAACTTCACTGATTTATTATTTTTCGTGTCCCTCTTGGGATTACTGTTGGGGCACCAGGTCTATATTGCTTCTATAATGCGCAGAATTTCTTCACATATAATTTATATGTTTTCTTTGCCATTATATTGTGTCGATGGTATTGACACTACTGCCTCCAGTCAACGGTATAGAGACGCTTTCCAAACTCATTGCGGAAGAATTAACTCTTAGGCAAGATAATCCAGAATTCCGGAAAAAAGTTAGCGACGTCCGAAGTAATTCCTGTTCTGGTAGAAATTGGTATTAAATAGCCAAGCGATTTGAGATAGCTAGCCTTGTCCTTATATCATTCAGTGGTAAATTAAATATTTATAACTACTAGTAAATCCAGGCGGCATATAGTTTCCCCCCTTTAGTCTATTTAATAGGCTAACAGGGTTTAAAAAATTTCCGAAAGGCTATTTTGGTGATTTTCTTAACATATTGGACGAGAAGAGAGGTACATTACTGCGCCAGTATACTCGCGTGGTTGGCTCGAGACCCTGTTGAAGCGGACATTGTGTCTCAACAACTTCTTTTAAAGTTCACAAAGTCGGCGATTATAAAAACTACACCATATAATATAAAAGACGCTGAATCTTGTACAATTTAGATAAAATATTTCCCTTCACAGTACTTGATAGGGTAAGAGACATAGTATTAATGGAAGTAACAGCCACTATATTACACAGCTTGGAGTGGCAATGGTCAGTTACTCAAATTTTATGGATATCAGACACTGTCTGCTCATTCACAAGGTGACATTTTTATTTTTTATTTTTTGTTTCTTTGGTCGTGTCTTCGTGCGGAGTAAGGACAAAATTCCCTAAACAATAATTGGATAGATCCCATCGATAAGAATATAATAATGTTTTTCTCGCTGCCGTATATTATATAAAGTTGACCATGTCCACCCATAGCATCACAGCCATGAAATACATGCGCATAATGCAGCTGTTCTATGTATCAAATTAACAGGTTATTAAAGGTAACAGAGTGTACCTGCCTTGTTCTAATATTACTTACCAAGGTTGTCTACACCTCACCTAGTAATCCTGATAGCTGGTTTCCTGGAATAGCTTATAGCTCACCGACAGACGTGGACTAAAAATCTTATAACGCGATTTATCTTAAGAGAGCAGATACAACACGCCGTATAACCTAATAGATATTCCTGGTAGACAATTAAGAAGCTACTTCTTCCCCAGATGTGCATTGCGATGACGGCATTTCCTACCTGGGTCAGGGTATCTTGAGCTGCACGCCACGTTAAGGAACCACCTTATGCTAGAGGCCAGGTCAAGTGCTCCCAGTCGGGGTCACAGTCCCCACTACTTGTTGGCGCCTGATACGCATCTTAGTACGCCTCCAAACGCACAACTTCACGATTTTACAGATGGACCAGAGATATCCGTGGACCTACCGAAAGAGGAAGAGTATATTCTATGGAAGAATTGGCTTGAGGAGATTGCACCCTGGTTGGACAAATTCGACAACCAATGTCATTTCCAAAACACGCTTCCAATCATGGCACGATCCCAAGACCACCTCCGGTACGCCATTTTAGCATTATCCGCACGACAGCTTGAGCGGAAAGACCCGACATTGCCCACTGAACGCAGTCTAATGCTGTACCATCAAGCTATACACCTTCTCCTTCCGAAACTTCCCTCTCGGAGCACCCCCGTGATCGCTTCGTGCGTGGTGCTCTGCGTGCTGGAAATGCTAAGCTGCGCCCCGAAAGCCTGGAGTCGACATCTCGATGGTTGTGCAGGCCTGATGGAAGCAGTTGGGATCAACGGGATTGTCGGCGGTGTCGAGCAAGCGCTATTCTGGTGCTTTGCCCGTATGGACGTATGCGGGGGTTTGATCTCCTCCATCAAGACCCTCATACCAGTCCACCACTGGGTGCCTGGAATCGACCTCGACACAGATATTGGTCTTTTCCACTCTGCATCCGCATTTGATACCTACGCGAACCAAGCTGTCTACCTCTGCGCCCAAGCCCTGGATATCCTCGCTCCATCGTACCCCTTCGGCCGCATATCAAGTTTCCGAGGCAGAGGCAGCAGTCTGCCCGACAGAACCTTCACGGAGCGATGGTTGGCGCTCTCGAAATACGTGGAGAACTGGCATACCCAACGCCCCGACGAAATGAAACCCGTCATGCACATGCCTTCATCACCTACCAGTCCCTTTCCCACCATTCTCTTCGCCAACCCAGCCGCTATATCCGGTAACCAGCTGTACCATACCGCTTCAATGTTGATGTTACAGGCCCGGCCGCTTGGGATACGTCTGGATCCGAAGCCGCAGTCGATGCTGTGGCACGCGCGGCAAGTGTGTGGCATTTCCATGAGTAATGATCGCCATGGGGCGTGGACAAACTCAATACAGCCGTTGTGGATTGCGGGACAGTGGATGAGCCATGAAAGTGAACATCGGGTGATTCTGGAGTTATTGGAAAGGATTGAGAAGGAGAGTGGGTGGCCGACGCAGTGGCGGGCAGAGGATTTGAAGGAGTTTTGGGGGGATGATTAGGTTATTAACTTCTGTAGATTTATCGGCTTCTGTGATATTCACTGTTTTCATTTTCTTGGTTGTGATACAACAATTATAGGAGGCATCCTGTCGACATGGAACTCAGATTGATTGCACCCGATCTCTTTTCTTAACATTTTTCACGTTCTAGAATCCTGTCCTAGGAGAATAAACCTACCTTCGAACGAGATGCATAGATCATACCAATACTACGTACTTCAATCTCAATGTGGAGACATCTCCAGCGGGGCACGGACGTCCTCCGATGCGGGGTTATAATAGCCACCATTGAGAAACTACATCCCCATCATAACCAACAATATGGTCCTCTATCAACCCGAAAATAAACACGTCTTCAAAGCCTTCGACCTGACGGGAAAAGTCGCCGCCATCACAGGTACATCTGCGCTCACTCACTCTTGCAAAGCTCCGAGTTTGATGCCATGAGTGGCCCACCACCACTAGATTGCGACATACTCTACTGACATATATGTGCAGGAGGCGCCCGTGGAATCGGTCTCGAAGTCTCGACTGCTCTCGCAGAAGCAGGCGCAAATGTATATATTACAGGACACACCCACTATCTCATACAGAATCTCACATGAAACCGCTGACGAACAGGTCGCATTAATCTACAATTCATCCAAAACCGCCGACGCGATCGCTGCAGACATCGCGACCCGGAACAATGTACGAGCCACGGCGTATCAAGCCGATGTGACGAGCCAGACGGATATCGAGCGAGTAATCCAGCAGATCGCCATGGAGTTTGGCAAACTCGACATCGTCGTCGCGAACTCCGGAATCACGTCCTGTATCGCAGCGGAAGATTACACGATGGACCAGTGGCGTGAGATCATGAAGGTGAATCTCGACGGCGCGTTCTACACGGCGCAAGCGGCGGCCCGCATTTTCAAGAACCATGGCCGTGGGAATGTGATTTTCACGGCGTCGGTTAGCGCCACCTTGGTCAATGTACCGCAAAAACAGACGGCTGTAAGTTACTACTTCAGTATGCGATATGGAAGTTGGGGATACTGGACTAATTGAGGCAGTACAATGCTTCCAAAGCTGCGGTAGTGCAAATGGCGAAATGTCTGTCTGTAGAATGGGTAGACTTCTGTCGTGTTAATTGCATTTCTCCCGGGTTCATCGCCACAGATATCCTGGATATACATCCTGAGGAATGGCGGGAAAAGTGGTATAGTATGATTCCGGCGAAGCGCATGGCCAGTGCGTATGAGCTTAAGGGGGTAAGTGGTATGTTCTATATTCTGCAGATGAAGGAGCTCATCAATGATAGGCATATGTGTTCTGCGCCTCGGATGCGTCGAGCTATATGACCGGGGCGGATATTGTTATTGATGGGGGGTATACATTGCCTTGACTTGGTGGAAGTGGGATACACGCGGATAGTATTGTCAAATCTGTTAATATCATGGTACTTAGGCCTGAATCGGATAACTTGGACTGCCTTACCATGACGGCATGACCAAGTGCAAGTAATTGAGCACTTTCCACATTATCCATGTAGTGACAACGATAGAGGTGAGGAGCTTGCGTCGCATTCGACATCATCATCGACGATGACTGGATGGTGTTGCAAAACGTGCCTTAGCCATGGATGGTTTACCGTGGAACTCGCTTGGTCGATAGTAGCATTGGGTGTCGAAGGATGCCATGCAGGTTGTTGCTCCTCTGAATGCGATAGGTAGTGGTCTTGAGAGGATACCCTGCTGATATCTTCGAGACAAATACCCTCACTTGTGGATAGGTGCTTTACATTCTCCAACTCCCCAGGCAGTGGTTTCGGCCTATCCGTGGCTACTTCATGCTGGTTCACATACTCTCCAGCTCGCCTCTCTCCATGATTCGCTTGACTCGAACGACTCGTGCATTCCTGAGCAGAAAAAACTTCCCCACATGGATAAGACTGGCGATAATCCCGGACAACTTCAGAGGTGACATTCATTATCTCAAACTTCTTCGGCGGGCGTATCCTTGACCGTCGCTTCGTGTCATCCTGCGCTGTCTGTGTGTTCTCCTCCCGGACAGTTATTCGCATTCCCCATCGGCAGATCTCATTTTGCTTCTGGCATGCACGACATACTGGCTTGCCTTCGTCGCATTTTCGTTTCTTTCTCCTGCAGTTCCAGCATCCTGATCGGGTTCTCTTCCATTTTCCGCCTTCTTCTCTCCCTCTCTTGTCTAATAATGGGTTGGGATGCGTGGTTTCTGGTGTTGATGAGCTATCGGCTTGCATATTCACATCCATAATACCCAAGAGGTATGAATATGTTCGGTGTTAGTTTCTGAGCATCTAGTTCCAGGTTGGTCCATTGTGGGCTAGCAAAAAAGGCAACTTGAAGCGCAACCCCAGACCCACATCCCCAGAATCTGTTAGAGACCTACCGTATTCAGTATGGTCACGTGGCATCTCTTAGTCACCCATCTAGATAACTTTAGACAGCTTGCCCGAGCCCGTTGAATTGAAGAGGATCGTGCCTCGCAACAGAATCAGAGGGTCATGTGATGAAAAGAATATAATACAGGTATTTACAGTGTATCAGCATGCACAGTACAGTTTCTAGTCTCTGGAAATCGTTGGTGGTTATTTCTTGGAGTACATACAAGGGGAATGTAGTGCAAGGAATGAGGGATCTTGCATACATAGTTTCGATAAGACTGGGGGATTGACGTTTGGCAGAGTGGGATTGAAGGCGATTAGCCCATTATTTATAGCCAATCAATCCTCTCTTTTCTCCCGAAAGTGATAAGCAATCTAACTCTTTGTGTTTCTGGTATTTTTGTAATATTCCTGCGGTGAACAAGAAGTTGATTTGTGATGCTACCTCCCATGCCGATGCTTAAGAAATGTGCGGCGTTGGTCTTCTAGTTTGAAAGGAATGTAGGGTCACCCTGTCTTACCTGGAGGGTCGAAGAGCCAGATATCAAATGCACCTGTATTTTATGTATACGAGTTGGATGCCGGGAAAGGTCCAGAGATAACGAGATTTCTTGTGTAGCCGGACATTTTTGCAATTATGTCTAACATAATCGTTGGCCTCTTTGTCAAAGTGCAGGTTTTCGTCGGGAGCTTCTATTATCTTGCATACAATAAATCTATTTTCTTGAAGGCCCTGGGATGCTCTTTGCATCAGATCATCGGGGTAGACGAACTCAGGAGCCTGACGTCAACAATTAGTATTTAATATTCAATAAAGCGTACTCGCTGAGAGAATGGAGGTGAACAAATGATCCCCTCCCCATCTACTCTGGTCTTGCCCAAGATCTCCATCATGCGTCCAGCCCAAAGTAAATTAGGAAAATCTGCTTCTTCAAGGGCACGACTAATCTCCGTCGCGGCGCGGCAGATCCCGGACTGCTCAGCTAGGTGAAGTCCGAACAGAAATTGAACAGCCACAAAATAAAGGAGCCCCTTGTAAGATTCGTAACTATTGCTTGTATGTACAGGTACTAGAAATGTCCCATATTACAGTGGTATGATGTGATTTATAGTGTTAACTATATTTTGGACATCTCCTTTATCTGAAATGTTGTCATTTATTTTCGTCCTATAACCCTGCCACTTAATTCTGGATGTCATGCATCACATTACGAATTTCCTTGTGATCTACAAAGTACAGCATTTTAATTAAAGAAAGAGGCTAGCGTTTTTATGTCATGCTAGAAAAGAAATGAAAGTGCAGAAAATTTGTAGAGCTCCTTTTACCTGAATTGGGGAAGATTCTCTCTCCTGATGAACTATGATGCAAAATTGTTTCCCTCCGTCCGCGGTTAAGATAAAAGACCTTGAGTCAACCTTCTTGATCAACAGGAGATCGCCAGAAGTAATGAAAGAAATATTAAGGTTTGGCTCCTGTTTCTACTACGAAGATCTCTGCACAAACAGAGCAATATTCACTTCCAGTACTGCACCTATTATTCCAGAATAATTCCTCAGTTAGAGAAAAAACTAGACCAGGACTTTGAAAGTTCCCAGGCCTCATTGATATTATAGTTGCATTTATTGAAAAGCCACTGAGTGCAGTGAAGGCATAGCCAGTAATAATTGATTCAGTAAATTCCATGAACAAGCTATTATTATTACTATTGTTGTTCTTCAATATTATAGAGCATTTTTCAGTCTGAGACTATGCATGCCACCTATCACTCCTGGGTGGTGGAATTTAAACTAATAAACAGATATGTACATAATGGGTAAAATCAAACTTCGCTGGGCAATAAGTACAACAACATTCTAGTAGTGGATGGGTCCCTGGAGAAAGGGTTAAACATGTTAAATTTCAGTTTTTTTTTTTTTTTTTATATTTTTTTTCCCTCTCTGTCGGGATCCAGGAGCCACTATCTTGTAGCAATACCAGTTTCCTTTTAGGGATTTAATTAGTTGTTCATGCCCTACTTTCTTGGCAAAAATATAAGGCAATTTTCTATTTTTTTTTTTTTTTTTTTTGTTTAATGTCTCTATAGGCCCTTTTTATTGTCCCTGTATGCCGGATATTAAAAAAATAAGTGGTATGGAGTTTGGGGCTAGTAGTTTCAACATAAGTTGCATATATAATTATCATAGATGTTTTAACCAGATAGGATCTAAAGGAGCTATGCCTTAGTTTTAACTGAATAACAGTTGACCCCAATTCACAACAGTTATAAAAATGGATAGGATTCAGAAGGACCAGCTGGTCTCCACTTGGGGTAGTACCAGTCCAAGTAACTTATCCAAATTTCAGCGTTATCAGATACTGCCCGATACACGCAACATGGCATTATTCTTTTAAGATCAACTGACGCTGCTATCTGTGAAAGTTTTATTGAACAGCTCCTCCAACATTGTGGGAAATGGCCGGAGCCTAAGTACGTTCTTGTTATGGACAACATATCATTTCACCGCTCTGATCGGTTAGAGGAAATGACTCGAATGCAGGAGTCAGACTGGGATATTGCCATCGTAAACACTGAACTTCAATCTGATTGAAAGTTCTTTGCTGAGCTGAAGGGTTTTATCGAGCGAATCTTGTGGGTCTATGAGGAAGATCCTGACCAGAGTTTTAACAGGTGTGTCAGTATTTCAGGTGTACGAGAACTAGGCACTAAAGCTCTTTTGGCATACAGGCCTTACAATCGAGAGTATATAGCTTAGAATCTATCAATCTTGTTATTTTGAACCCTCCTGAAGACTATTTCATGTGGACCAACAGACTTGATCATCGGCCATTTATCTCTATAGTTCACTTATTCTCTAGACAGGTCGTTATTCTACATTTTCACGCATCGTATACTTGTCGAATAATAAGTATATGAAGAATAATGTCTTAGGAATTTCGGGCATAGAATATATGCTTAAATGCGCTCGACCTATAGAGCCGTACGATCTCTTGTCACTCCCAGGAGGGCTATTTGCCTATCATTCTAACCACACTAACCCACTAAAATGAATAGGACAGGTTATCTCTATTGCAAGCCCGAGCCTGCTTCCAGAAATTCTGCAAGCTTCTCCATACCATGACGAAAAGTCTCCGGGTGCATCACAATACCTAAACGAACATAGCCTTGAAGACATCCTTGGCCGTATTCCTCAAAGCAGAGACTGGCGGGGCAGAATAGTATGTTATTGGCCTTCACGAACTCTAGAGCAAAATCATGATCATTGAGAGGAGACCCATCCTTGCTGTGTAGCCTTATTAGGGTTGAAGTTGAAGCACGTGTAGGTGTCCAAGTGATCTGTGGATGCTTGGCAACGAATTCCGCAAGGAATGTAAGGTTGGCCTTTGCAAAATCGAGGCTCCTTTGGATCAAGGGTTGGCGACATCTTGAGGAGAGTGCTTCTGCAGCAATGATCTCGTCAATTAATCCAACGCTTATAGTGGTATAGTTACGGATCTGCGTGAAACGACTTAAGAAGTCGTTGGACAGTGTTGCGATCCAACCAACTCTAATACCAGGAACACCATATGACTTGCTACAAGAGCTTGTGACAATACATTTTTCATATCCACTTTCAAGGAAGGAGACCGGCTCCATCTCACCATTTGGCAGAGAGTGGAACATCGGTCTGAAGACCTCATCGGCCATTAGAATAATGTCGTGTGCTTTTGCCAATTCTAGAACTGAGTTCTGCACGGTGCTTGATAAATATGCTCCGGTTGGATTGTTTGGGCTGCACAGGACAATCATCTTAGTATCTTCACGAATCGCTTGGTGGAGATGATGCATGTTGGCGCTCCAACCGTTATCTTGATCAAGCTTCCAAAAAGTGACCTCAGCACCCAACGCTTGGCTAATTTTATACAGTTGCTCGTAGACCGGATACACGCAAATGATATGATCACCAGGACGTATTAGTGCAGAGAAAACGATGTGATTGGCAGCAACGGCCCCACTTGTCGTTATTATGCATTCACTTGTCACTTTTGAGTTAGTGTAAAGAGAAGCTATTGAATGTTGCAGGCTGTCGCTTCCGTTAGGCTCTCCGTAGGTCAAAGGTACAGAGTTTAGTGACAATGCTCTTCTAGTTGCTTCAGGATCTGTGGATAAGTCAACCAGTCCATCAATCGATAGCGGAGGCGACGAGACTGTTGTTGACATGTCCAGTGTCTCATGATTTTCGTGGGTGTCAATCCACTATATCAGCTCAGCGACTGTAAGGTACCAAGGAGTATGTGCAACTTTTTACCGTGTTGAGCTCAAACTGTTTGATACGGTACATGTTTATGGGTAGTTGACAGGATCTGCGTCTATAAAATCATAGTAAAATAATGTGAGAAGCAACGTATTAAGATATTTATGAAACTGGCGCGGTACAGCCACCTACCTGTTCAAAGAACTGCAAGGCCTGAGGAACACCGTTAAAGAAATTGTAAGAGAAAGGAATGGTAGAAAACAATACAGGCCTTGGTACACAGTCATATATATCTAACGTTAGAGCCAAGGAAAGGTTTCGTAAAGAACCTATCGTATACTCGTATTTTCTCTTGGTTAACACCATTCCCACGATGTAGGTTTGACAGATAAAAGTATGACGCATACTCCATACGGAGTAATTTGTTAGTTAACTGCAATTTTATGTTACGTAACAATAACAGCTGGACAGCTGCTGGCCAATCCTTATGCTGATAAGACTTTTATCGGTATTTATTGACATTCCCAACCCCACTCTGCTGCGAGACTACAGACGAGGTGAAAGGGGCTCGCCTAGCCACTGGGAAACTAAACCATTTTCAGATGGTCAGGTGACGACCCGCCTACACATGCCATGACTCAACCATGAACCTCACCAGTGGACGCTCATATGACCCCAGCCCTAAAAAAAAAAATATATCATATGCAATTCAGTTTGTCGGAGTGCCAGCCCGCCTAGTCATCATGGGTGGGTGAGCAGACTGTGTTCGGAGAAACGCCGATATTGATTGAAGGCTATGTGCAGTTGACTGTGGAATATCTACTCTGTACGCTCGTGAAGTAGGAAGGAATCACCTGTAAAAGTTCGGCATATGTCATCGAGACGGCATCTGCCAGTCTTGTGAGTTAGTGGGAAGTTGGAGCCTGTCAGCGAATGACAGAAGAGGTAAGTGAACAACTCCACCTGGATGATGTGGAGTATCTTGAGGGGTTATGGGTCCTCGGGTAACTGTCCTGAGATGCAAATACTCCCAAGCCGCGAAGGTGGTCCATTCAAAGCTCCCGAGTCAGCAGCTTTGGAAGACTGTAAAATAATTGAGCAGCTCCCGACAATCTTTTGAAAATCCTTTTTTGGCCGGGCCGATTAAAGGAGTAACTTACCTTAAAACGGAATGCGATACAATGCAACTAGATATTGAGACAAGAGTTTTAGAGTCGGTTCCCCGCTTTTCCAAGGGGTTGGGGATCCATTACCATTCAGTTATCAAAGGAAGCATTTAAGCGAGAAGAATGGGCCACCTTAGTTGCCATTTACAGCCGGGGAAGTTCCGTGGGAAGCCCCCGAATTGCTGCCTAAGCATACTACAGAGCCCAGGACAGAGCCACGGTATCTGTGCACGAGGAGTGCCCAGAAAGTAGTTGGGTTCGACGCACTAAAAGCTAACATCGACGTACAGGTGTGTGGAGGCCAGTCAAGCGGGTGGAATCTTTGCGAGTTGATGTCACCTACTCTCAGAATTGACAAGTCTGACATAGTAGCCTTTATTAAGCCAGGTAGACATATAATGTACTTTATCAAAAAGACAATACTGGAAATATAACAACCGAACAACTCCTTTACCCTTTTTTTCTTTAGTTTTTCACTTTTTCTTTTTTCCCTTTTCTTTTCCTTTGTCTTGTCAATTTTTTCCCAGCCCTTCCATTCAACTTCAAACAAACAACAGAAACCCTAGCAAACAGAACCATTCCATCCCCCTCAAATCCAATCTCAACCGAAGGTCCCTTCTCATCCATTGATACAAGGGTTAATAGACGTAACATTGAAATTAATCATCATCACATCAATCTTCTCCGTCTCCTCATTTATCAGGAAGGTGTCGATACCATCTTCCACCTGGAGGTTGTGTTCGGCGTCAAAATATCCCCATCGCTCAGTGACCCATCGATCCTTCTTATCCACATAGGTTCCTTTGATGATGTACTTGGTAGTAGGCAGTACTTTATACAAGAGTCTGGCCGCCTCCTTATAACCCGCATGACCGCTCAAGATGCGCTCAAATGTTCCCGAATGAGGGAGGATGAGATCCGTTGAGACATTCCGCTCGATATCCAGGGGTTGATCGCCGATGTACTGGAGCAGAATATGTTCCCAGTAGACATCCAAGATGGATCGCTTTTTAGGCCATGGACCTTTGGGGTAGCCGTTATTAAGGTAGTCGAGGACTGCTCGAGGGGGCTTGCTCTCTGGATCCTTGACGCCTTTGCACATGATCTCGTATTGCTCTGTCAACCAAGCTTTTCCCTCCTTGACCCGTGGATCAGTCACGACTACCCCGTGTTTAATCAGGCATTTGACGGCGTCCATCTGGTCGGCATCGATAGCCAGTCTGCTGATTTTGTAGCCGTCGTCGTCCCGGATATTAGGGTCGGCTCCGAGGTTGAGAAGCGTTTCGACAGCCGATACCTTACCTGCAACAGCCGCCACGATCAGGGGGGTGTAGCCATTGAGCTTCTTGCATTGCTGATTGACATTAGCCCCTTGTTGAATTAGCTGTTTAATAATGTTCGTATCACCGTCCTTGGCGGCTTGGAAGAGCTCGCCGCAAGGGCTGACATCCAGAAGGCTCACCCGTCCAACGGTGGACTTGGGAATGGCTGTTAGGTCAGACTGTAAGGTAGCGGTAGGCATTGTAAGCTGGGTTTTCAAAGACTCGTTAAACTTGAAGTGTTTTTCAAATTGCTTTAAAACGATTGATTTCTCCGTTGACCTTTTGATGTCCACGGAAAAGATGCTCTATTGAGGCGCGAATCTGCTCTCCTTAAATCTTTGATCGTCATCGCGAGAACTTACAAAAGTCATCTCGAAATCCAACTCGATGTAACCATCATTGAAATCAGATACTCCATCTCCTGTACTACGTACAACAGTGTCAATCCAACTCTAGCAAAGAATCCTGATGCAATCGTTCATGACACGACTCTCTTCTATTGACGTTCGCAGTAACGACTTTCCATATGATGCAAGCTAACCAGAGATTGGGACGTAACATTGGCTATCCACATGTATGTTTGCAGCAATCACACTTCTGGCTGGAACGAGCCATTTGCGCACTTGTCGAACGACCTATCTACATTCGGCAGATGATAATGTTGAGAAGGTGTTATATCGGCATGCATACGCCGGCTGAATGACATCTTCGTCCGCATTCGGAGTGTCTAGAACAGCTGCATCTGGAAGGACATGTAGCTTATCTGGTTTATGTTTGTGTGCTAGTGACGTCTGATCCATCATGGTAGTTTGTGGTAGTCTCATTGGCTGGTTGAACAGAGCTCAGTGACACCATGTCAATCCGTATCTTCCGCGTACCCACTCAGGAGGGTAGTTGTATACATCAGGTAGCTGATATAGACTATTCGAGATGTTACACAAGGTTACGACGAAGCCTAGAGGATCGTGTACAATTGCTACCCGTTGGCTTAGTCTAGGCAGATCCGGGTACGAATGGAAGCTCTATCTATGATGTGTGGTTTGAGAGATATCTAGACCTCCATGAATTGACTGCTCATCGTAATGTAACCTTCGATGGTTTTCCTTCAGTGTTACGTCAACTAGAGACAAATCAGTAGCCTCGGGAGGCTGCCGCTTAGAGAGGTCCTGCCCTAAAGCCACTTCCACTGCTCGTCACAACTGAGTAGTCATGATATGCTCATAAGACACCGAGACCCAATTCAGTAACTTCAATATCCACAGTAAGATAGGGCAAATTAGTTAGTAAATTATAAGGACTTGCATCAAATAGTTTGAAGCAATCAACAATGTCATATAATTCAAAACCGAATCTCTGAACCTGTCCGTGACTAACAATTTTTCTACAGAGGACCTTCTCAACACTTCCCTCCCTACTATGAACATGGTGGCGATACTTCTAGCCAAAAGTATACTGTCCACAGGCAACCTGTAGTAATGTATAATTAATGTATAGTGAGGTATGTGGACTATGTTACGTTGCATTAAGTTATGTTCCTCATGCCAGTACTATAAACTGTTGCCCCGGAATATTGCTATATTATGTTTCTGATATAATCGGATAGATAGGCTGCTCACGGAATACCACACACTACATCATGTGTATGAAGAGCTACTAAAGTATCCTGTGCCTTTGGTACGCGAATAATATTATGTTTGTTATTTAAGGGTTGTCTCTTTATAGACTCTATTTTACTATGGCAGCTGATAAGTTTTGATATGGGAAGCCCAGAGTCCAAAGTTCTTACTGGATACAAAGGCGAAAGGAACTTCATACACAGTTTCCCATGTATGTCACTCTATATGGAGGCGCGTTCTTTGGCAATATAGACTAATCCCTATTCGACAGGGTTGGTGCAGAGAGAAAAATTTAGATTCACATGCCGTTACAAATAAACCCCGCCGTTGATGCTACAAGAATGTGTTGTCCAGCAGGCAGACTCCTACTCTGCCTTGTCTATTCACTGTAGTGGGAGGTTAAACATCGATTATGACTTGCATTTGTCGAGTCGACTGGTTCGCATCTATATGTATTTCTATCCAAAGAGTCTAACAGCAGCATCTCAGAAGCAGGCAAACTTGGATCTTGGTAGTATTCTATCCTTTCTGTCAGAACTTTTTAAAAGGGCTTTAAATTTCCTCGAGAATGCGTGCTAGCGGCCTACGGTATATACAGGGGATATAATAGGGCCTGGTTATCCTACTCTTTCCCAGATGACACCAAAGTTCCAGAAAGTAGTCTTGTCTCATAACTCCGGAGAGACCATGTACATCAATCAGACAGGTTGCGGGAATGGGAACTGCTCGACCACTATTAAGGCAGCTGGGCTGTCAGTTGATTGCTCCCTCAAACAATACCTTATGACTTTGGAAGTCTGCTCATCGGAGATGTGAATGGAACAAGTATGTACGTTCCTTCAAATTTTTCAGGACCTGTGCTGGGGATGGGGGATGTTGAACGGGTAATGTTCTCCACCAATTTCACCTTCAATCCTGGGAATAAACCATCTAGCTTTAATTTCACGGCAACCTACAAAGATCAGAAGGGCTGTATAAGTCGACTGCAGGTGAATCAGTGCATATTCAATTTGGCCACGCTATTATATCCCATTCGAATTGTAGATGGTGCTGTTGAGTTTACCTCGTCCTTGGAGAATCTTGGTAGAGCTCCCTAGACCATAGCAGAAATCCACGACTTGAGAGAGCGAATGGAAAATATGGACACCAACAGCACGCTTGGAGGGGTATATCTGGCAGGAAATGACCTTCTCAAGTCTATGGCCGTTGGCCGTCAGAATAACCATGTCTGGACACTGGAAACGACTGGAATGCTCGCACAGGAGCACATAACTTCAGCAGATAGGGTGATCACCTGTAATGATACGTGGAGAGATCCCACTCCAGCAGTTATTTCCGAGCTTCAGAAACTTATGTTTCGTACCGCTCTCTCGGTGCCCTACAACTCTAGCCATCTACTGTATAGATCTTATGCATGGGATCAGATGATTGAGCAAATCCAGACAGCAAATGGTATCAAGGTTCAGGATATGTCGGTCTTTCAGGTGGATTATGGATACATGGCTGCAGGGGCTGCTGTCATGGGTGTCTGCCTAGTCGTTGTGGCATCTACCTTTTATGAGTGGTGGAAGATTGGTCGGCCGATAACTATGAGCCCAACTGAGATTGCAAAGGCATTCAATGCTCCCGTGTTAAAAGGTGATGGGTTGAATGGTGACCTGGATGGGCTTCTACCTATCGTGGGGGATCGCCGCGTACGGTACGGCGAGGTCAGATATAGTGATGCAAGATGATGTTTCCGAGTGAAGACGCTGAGCCGGATAATACTCTATCTCGGCTGGAGCTGTCGTATCTGCATTGGACAAGAGTCCCTCAGCGGGATAGTCACAATTAAGCACTATGAACGTCAGAGGTATCGATGGTAGATGGATGATAAATAATGTTGAATGGTTAGTTTGAGGAATTATTATTGTTGAGGTTCTAACGACTGGTATGAGTAATGGTGCTGCGAGTTGTCTTTCTCTTTGCTTTTCTAATACTATTCTCAACTTAATAAACACCGTGCAAGTATTTAAGTTGTATATTTAATTACAACAAACCCAACAATCTACAAGAATCGTAACCATTCTTCCATGTTCTCAAAGCTCAGAGTGGACAAATATCCGACTTCGGACCAGTAGGGACAATCAAATCCCCCGTGAAGCCTCGATATTGATGCCTAAGCTACGAAAGACATTAATGAATGTCCGTGGTAGAAAAGCGTTGGGTATAAAGTGGTAATTGAGACTGGTTTAATATATAATCCTGATTTCTTTGAGTTGAGACTATCTTTCTTCCAGAACCTTACGATCCTCCCTCGCTGCTTGAAGCACCTGTTTCATCCGAATATATAACGCCAGGTCTTCTTTTTCCTACCTTCCGCTGTTTGGAAATACAACCTTGTGCAGTCGATTCATCCAAGGCCCTATTGGTTAGTAGTATTTAGTGAAGTTTTTATTCACTATTTTAATAAAGTTGCGATTATGGCCTACCGTCCCCTTCTTTAGCTTAGCTAGCTCTTCCACTGCAACATAGTTCCACTTGTCAAACTGTGGAAGAACTTGGCTGTGACGGCAGGCAAATCAGATGGATAAGATCACATTAAGTCCTATATCGAGAATACTAAAGATGTGATGATCCTATACACCTTGGTAAAATGGATGGATTCTATCTAAGGGTGGCGATCTAACGAGACATCAAACGTAGAGAAGGAAGGAAGAAAGAATTCTATCGTACAGGAAATGTGGGAAATCTCTACATTGTGGTATCAACAGTGAATAAAGCAGACTTGGTGCCTCAGGCAGAGTTCGACCTGGACCCTGACAATCGCCGGGTAGCTGGGTCCTTTCGAGGTACCCCTTTCAGCAACATGGTTTTGCGTTGCTGGAGCGGCTCGGTAATTGAAGCATACCTGGAGACATAGTGACGAAACCACCCGGTAAGGCCGAGATAGTGTTCTAGCTTAGCAAGGGTCTTCAGGAATAAAAGGTTGCGTATAGCCTGGAGTTTTTCTTCCAGGGTTGATAGCCTGAACGTATCGACTCTTTGGCCAAGTGGTTTAACCGAAGGAAATCCTATAAAGGCTTTTTTATTTTCAAGCTTGAAGTTTAGCTGTTCGAATCGCCTAAAGACCTCGTTCAAGTGTTTGATATAGTCTTCGAGTGTCTTGGAGGTAATAACAATATTATCGATGTAAGCTCTGGCAAATAGGAAATCCTTAAGAATTTGGTCCATATATCTTTAAACAAATGGTACAGAGTTAATATATCCTATTATAGCTACTTGGAAAACCTCTTGGCCATAATAAGTAACCACGGCAAGACAATTTGCATGTTCAGGTTTAACCGGCTATTAGTAGAAGAACTTGGCGGTGTTAATTACCAAGATGTAAGGACAATCTTTACAGTAGCCATAGCAATAATTTCTTCCTGGGAAGGTAAAGGATAGAGATCAGGCTCAGTCTCCTTGTTTGCAGCTCGCAGGTCAACAACTATATACTCCTTAACCTTGAACTAACGAAGTTCATCGTTCCATACAGGTCTGATCACGACGAATACCGGATAACCGCTTGGGATATGTCTGATAGCTTAAATTAGCTTTTTTACCTTGCGCAAGGGTCTAAATATCTTGTTAATAGCAGTCTCCCCCCTGGGTCCTACACGGTAAATCTTTGCCTTAGGAATATGCTTCTCCCAGCCTGGTCGCAGCGGAATCTCTATTTATTTACTTCGAGATATTTTTATAATTCCTATGTTAGAACCATCAGGCAAAGCCTAAATGTTGTGATTTGATTTTCGACAATTTGTTAAAGCTTAAGGGCTTCGGGCCCATCTCCATGGATGGTAATACCATTAGCTAATACTAAATTGCAGCCGGTTGGTGGTTTAGTACTAACAGATAAGGTGTGGAATACTTTAAAAGCCTAAAGTGCTTTAGTAAACAAATATTTAATATACCGGCGATACACAAAACTAGGTTTACTGCAGTTCTTCTCGTGCCTTTAAAGTTGTTCGGCGAAACGACGCGTATCCCGATTTACTAAGGTAGGAAGATTAGGGAAGCTTACTCTCGCAGCGCCTTTAGCGACTGACGGTTTCTTCGGCTGGTAGGGATAACTAAAGGTTGGAACTACCAGATCCTCGCCACCAGGCAAAAAGGGATCGGATTCAGCCCTGTAAGCAGTGGCAAAATAGTTGTTAGTATTAAAGGTACCTAGGCAGCAGCACCTTGCGAGCGTTACTGGCTTATTTTGGCTGTTTAAGACTTCAACAAAAGAAAAGGAGTTGTTGACTAGATATGCTAAGATAGCTAGAAAAGTACTATTTAAAGGCTTAAAAGCATAGCTATAGTTTCCAAACAATCCTGTTTTTAACTTAATAGGAATTTTGCCTTGGGTCCTTGGCAGGATAACTATTCGGCAAACAGTATATACCGCTTGGGTTAATAACAGGGCTTTGCCTTGCAGATAATAGAAAAAACAAATCCCTTGCAGGATGTAATTAAACCCCTTTAACAGGTAAAGTTAAATAATATCCTTTCAGGGACAAGCACATCGGTGCCGATTAACAACCTTGCCTGAATAAAAGAAACTAGATAAGCTTAAATAGTAATCTTAGTAAAAGAAGCTTTATATCGTGTTTTTAAGCTTGGATTCGGAGCTCCTAGGTAAGGTCTTTGTAAAATAGACCGAGTGACACGGTCCTAACCTAGAAAGAATGAAACAAGATCTATTCAGAACATAGGGCGACTCATATTCGAAACAACTAACTTAAGGGAAGAACTACGTGTAGAGGTGGTGGTCGGGTTGAAGATGGTGTGTGATCACGTGTCAACGTAGGGTTGGGGCTGAAAAGTCTGGTGACTGGGCCATGACACCGAGAAGATAGCAGCGCTTGTTAAACAGTACCTAGCTATTTTTATTTTATTTACTGTAATTGGAGAAACTTTTTTAATTTTAATATTTAGAATATCCCTTGCAAAAGTCTTATTAATAATAGTTAAGGAACAACCAGAATCCAAATATATCTTGCTAAAGGTTAATATCTGGTTTAAACCAACTCGTGTGGTAGTGCAATACCATGTTTAAATATTTAGCAAGTTATAAAAGGTAAAATTAAGAATTTAATCTGATTTAACAATTTCAACCAAATTGGCTTTAATAGTTGGAATTTGGGTATCATAGCCTTTACTAGAACAAGAGAAAAGGTGTTGATGCAGCTAATTATTTAATAAAAAGGCTTTATTATAACAAGTATATAATGCAACTGCTTTATTAATACTAGTATTACTTTCCCTAGCGTCACTTAGTTTAACAAAAGGTAAATTATTAGACTCCCAACCAGCCTCTGTAATACATGTATTATAGGCATTAAAAGATTTGTTATACAGCTCTCTATAATAATAATTGTTAAATCCGTAGAAGGCGGTATTATCAGGGACAAAGGATTTGTTAAATAGCAGTCTATAAATATTTCCAGCTTTATTAACAGCATACGCAGTGTCTTGTTGGTCGGTAATCTCCGCAGGTGCCTGGTTCTCGGTTGTTTGGTTGTTTAATAATTCAGGATCTCCTAATGTTTCAACTCTATAAGCACGTCCATAGGGAGGTTTACCTTGCTAGGTATAATTCCTTGGTTAATAATTCAGGCTATTAAAACAGTTCGTCGATGTCCTTTGGCGATTCCACGAGCTTCGGTTGAAATTCGCAGGATTAGCTGGTTTGTCCGCAATTTGGAGCTGTGGTTTCTGTTAACCTTGCAGGGTTCGCTGTTGGCTATCGCGACTCGGCTGGTAAACAGACTGATGCTTAAAACCGCTATACCCATGCCCGTTACCTGGTGTCCAGACAGGGTATCCAAATCTCGGCACTAGAGACGGGGAGGTTTGGAACGGCGGTTGAGCGTAGTATGGATAACAAAAGGCCTGGGGAGGTCCGAAGGGCCCGAATGGTGCCTAAAGGCATTAGCTTGAGATCCCTGATAATTATTCCTTTCAAAGGGCTTCTGCGTCTGGGTCTGCGGAGTAGCTTTACCATAAAGAGGGCCTTTAGGGGTCTGACGTTGGGATGCCAGGTTCTGCCATAGAAACTGTTGACGCCCAAGTTCCTGCAGAAATTCCGTTTTCGAGGTTTCTGGGGCTGGTTGCCTTACGTGCTGTTGTAAAATGGGATCTAAGGTATTCTAGATCATAGCTATCTGCTGAAACAGCGAGGTAATCTCCGCAGCTCGGGCCAAACGAATAACTTCCTCTGCGAAGGCTTGTGGGAATTTACCTGCGGTAACGTCTCCATAAGTGTACCTGAGTATGTTGACCTTGTTTAGAGCTTCTAGAGGGTTTGGATTAAAGCGTTTACTAAGTTGGCTTAACCAACCTTCTGCAAGCGGCAAGGAGAGTTAAGAATAAATAAAGTTCTACTTCATTCTTTCGTATGGTCTTTGCAGACAGCTAACGCTTACCTGCAGAACACTGGGTACCACCTTCTTATCATAACAACCTTACTAGATTCCTTACTGAAAACCCACGCATGGGCTAGAGGAGGAGGCCCAGTCTGCTTCTGGGGGTGAGTTCAAGTCAAAAACCCAGTAACTTCAGGTCGTTGGAGAATTCGCTTCTGTTAAATTTCTTTCATTTCATTTTATCTTACTCCAACTCTGGCAAAATGTCTTCTCCAATCCTAGTCCAGCTTGCTCGGAGCCTCGTCCATAAACTGGCCTTAGAGCTGAAGTCAGAATACAATATTGCATGGGTTGCTATGATCGAGAAGAAGACAGAAAAGGGGCCCTAATAGCTTTTCCCAGAATGCTTTGAATACCTTCATCATCAAAACCAGGATGGCAGTTGGGAGCCTCTCGAACAACTTACCCGAGCAGCCAAATACTCGAACAACGTGTGGGTTCAGGGCGGCATTATTCATTCTTTGGCATCATTTCTTGCCTTATCTCGGCATTTCCGAAGAAATCTGCGCTGTGTGGCAAATGAGATTCCTGACGATGTTCTGTTCAGGTTGTTCCGCGCAAAGGTGTTTCTAGACTCCAAGCTGCGACGGTGGCAGCCTGACGAGAGTATACACTTTTCATGCGAGCTGAATGTTCCTGTTTTGTTAAGTCTTCTACAGCAGCATGCAAAACGTTGTCACCGGTTCCAGTAAGTTTCAACAATGCTGATATTTAAATAGTATTAGACACTAATATTTACTGAGCCCATACCTTTTCCCGGACGCTAATAACACCAGGCCAGCCCGGCTAAAATATTAAAAAAATTTGAAGTGGACGATAGTGTTCAAACGTTTGATGAACGACTTCCAACCAGGGTAACATCTGTTAGTGCAATGGAAACGTGCTCAACTCAATTCTGCAAACTCCGGACCCCAGCATGTTCACCCCTCAAATAACGAAAATTGCAAGCTTTATTAGTGGAAGGCCGAATCTAGAGGGGAATTTTGTCGATCATTGGGTGGGTTATTATCATGTGGGTTAGATTCAGAGAGTGCAGCTCTACTGACTGTGTATTTTAGAACATATCCAAGTAGTATGGCCTTATGCACACAGCGCAATCGCTAATTCCAATGACGGTTCTTTAGGATGAAGGCAGCTTGAAATCTTTGCCGGAAGACACCACTGAAAGCATGGTGACGACGTGTCTACACGGGGTATTGGAACGGATCCTAAGCATGCTGCCATTGTTAGTGACTTTAGCCGTGTTGAATTGGCTATTTTGCGGGGAAAGCACTTTTTGCTGGAGAATTGGCAGCTAGGCGACTACCCTGACAGATTCTGGACGGGAAAAGTGTTACACGAATTTCATAGATTGAGGATGCATACGTGCTTGCTGCTTTGAAAGTTAGCCAAGCGAACTTAGCTGGTAAGGGTGGTTTTAATTAGCTACCAATATGCTGGTTGTCCTTAGCTGTATGGCTTTGAGACTCGGCAGCCACCGGTTCACAGGTAATCTTATTGTCCAGCTTGTGCATGCGTTTCTTAGCTGGAGACCTCTGTTACGAATTGTGATTTATAGTGCAGAAGGAGATTGAATTATTTCCCGATTTGAAAACTGAGCTTTTATATATATTCATCGGATTGACTGTTTGTTAATAAAGTCCTAAAATATATTGCGTACATGGATCAAAGAATGCGCTTTACATCTCCCTAAATCACAAAAAGGGCCACTTTATATGCAATACAGAGGTGGCTCGCTCGCTTTCCGGTTACATTATACAATGCATGATTGTGATGGGTTGAACCCAGTATATGTTGCTCAGACTAAGGACTTCGCTACTCTATAGGACAAAAACACACATAGCTCTATTATTAAAATTAGCTAGCTCACAGGTGGAGTCTTCTCGTAACACAACTGCTGAGTTGGGAACAAGGCATGATCAAATAGTCGTCGTTGACTTAATAGGCAGTTTGTTCCATTGTGAATACAGGCAAGGAAATCCTTGTTTAATTTCACCCAACTCTACCCAGCGTCAGTGCAGACTGCGTATCATGGCGCTGCTGGGAGACTAGATTAAACGGTCATAAATCTAAAAGTTGATTCGCCTTTGTTGTTGAATAAGAGAAAGTCCTCATGAAATGGATATTTCCACTCTATCGCCTTGCGGCACCTACCTGAGCATCGTGGATCTGTGGCGTGGCCGAGTACGGCCGTCGAAGTGTCTAGTTTACTAAAGTGGAGGGGCCTAGATGGCCAAAGATAGGTCTTGCTAGGCATGGGACCAGATCCACAGAAGGGGCTGAGGCTAAAGTTCGCATTTTCCACCCAATCGGGAAAAGTGCCATGAACGGATAATATCCCTCCAGGGCAAGAACGGGACCCGACCAGCCTCAATCTTTTCAACATCGACATACCCAAGCCCTTAGATGATATATTTATTCATATCCTAATATAATCATCCAACGCACGAAATTAGCCGAGGCCTTTATTATTAATTATCGTAAGGGAAGATGCTATGATGCAAATACCTGAGAATTGGACAGCCAGTGGGTTGCAGTAGTACCTAATTGGCCCCAAAGAATAGGTCCACTATGAGTCTCCTAAAGCTTGATCAAACGAGAATGGCACTACACTATTAAACTCTATACCGGTACTCAGGTAACTAACATATAAAAGACATTCTCTGAATGGTGGTGCGGTATATAAGAGTCGTACTCCTGTGGTAGTCGTCTAATAATTGCTTGGCTTCTTTCTTTTCAGTCCCATGAACCAGAGAATTATCACTATTCTTGTTTATTAAACCGAAGTACACAGCCAGTGTAGTGTCAAAGTAAGAGAGTGTACACTCACCCAGATACCCTATGCCTTCCACCCTTTGCCTTCTCGGAACTTCAGCCAACGCAAACAACACATCATCATTGTTCCAGCCATGATAGTCGCCGCACTGAAACATTGTGGACCAATGTAACTGCCACCCTCATCGTCAAGTATGGCCCCCGCGATTGGGCTTCCGATCAGCAACCCAAGGCCCGCAAAGCTGAAGCTCATACCCATCCACGTGCCAACTTTGCCAAGATCGGGACTGATTCCAGCAACAATTGTAGGGGGCAAAGAGACACACGCGCCAGAGAAGAATCCATAGAATATAGAGAAGACGACCAGCCCACTAAATGTCCTTACCGCGGTCCAGGAAAACCCCAGGATAGATGTCAAGAGAAGGGAGGGTATTATGGTATTAATAGGGCCGATATGGTCAGCTATCAGACCAGGAATAATACGACCAAATGCTGATCCGGCGCTCAGGATGGAGAATAGATAGAAGGAAAGTGAAGGTGAGGTGCCCAAGATTTGTGTAGCCCACATACTGACGTAGAAGTATGGAATGTAGAGGCCGAGAAAATATAGGAAGAGTCCCAGACTAAAGATGATAAACATCGGGTTGCGGAAAGCGGCGGCATCAAAGAGAGTTCTGGCTTTGCCAGGGGCAGACACGCGAGGCCTTAAAACAGCGAAGCTGAAAATCAACGTCCCAAGAACAATGAATCCCATTACACGTGTCGCCCACCCAAATCCAATAGCCGGCTCCAGTCGATGAAACACGATAGGATATAAGACACCACCTGAATGATGGGGGTCAGCATAGACAGCTTCCACATAGCTTAAATTCGCTAAGGAATCATTCATACCAACACTTCCCCCTGAAGCGGTAATTCCTGTAGCCAAGGCACGATGTTTAGTGAAGTACTGGGCAACAATTGCAACACTAGGAATAAACAAGCATCCAGCACCCAAGCCAACTACGACTCCCTGGGCAAGAAATATTTGGTAGTACTCCGTAGCGATGGAGGTCATCATCATTCCAAATGTGGTGAGACAGGTACCAACAACCACAAGGGTTCGAAAGAATCCAAGATCATATACAGGACCAGTTAGGATACCGACTAGAAAGAGAAGAAAACCCTGAAATGTTCCAATCCATGAGATATCAGATGGTGAATGGAGGGAATTCAACTCATAATACGTCTGGAAGGCACCAAAGCTATTTACAAGTCCCCTGGTTCTCGATTGTTAGATTTTGGAACAGGCCAGATAGAGTGGGATGTTTACCATGGATTGAAGAACAAAAAGAACGCCCCAAGAACCTGAATCCAGGCAACAAAAGTGCAATCTGTGGTAGACTCATCAACCAGCAATTTCGTCGTTGTAACAGGCTCTTGGCCTCTGTCACGCACATTGTCGCTAGATGTAGATGATGGCATACCGAATTATGCGGTTCAAAACAAAATAGGAAGACTCGGTGGCTATTCTGTATTCTTAGTTGTAATGAAAATATAGGGAGAGGTATAGATACAAAAGTCAAGCAGAATCTGATAGAGCTGAGGCAATTGTAAGGACATAACTTTATGGTGAGATAGCTATAATGTCTTTTCTTAGAAGCAGGGGCTACATTATATATTCTGCAGCGCCATATCTGGAATATTCTCTTCGATTTATAATAATGTCGAATTCCTTTGAGCTGTTGATCGTGCGTTATTTAGCCGTTGTACGAAATCTAGGGCTATTAGTTCTTTTAGCATGCACCGTCATCACGTCATCAAGCGTATGTGGGCTGTTAACTGTATTTCCGCGGACAAAAACGAAGATGCCCAGTGGATCCGAGTGGAGTTTCTGCTGAGACTATCGAACAGTATGTATATATACTAGTTCATTAGGGATCTCGTAAATCCCCACAACGGCACTCCATATAATAGAAGACTTTTTAGCAATCATATCCATCTCTTGGAAACTGGCTATCATTTTTAACTTTTTTGTTTTGTAAATCCTTTCCGGTTGCTATTGCCGTGTCTTGATTTATAAGCACTGCCCCACGATAGTTAACGCGATTGGGACGTCTGAAGATATAATTGCAAGGGTTACATTAGCGTCCGATGCAACTAATATTTAGATGGGTCGGGAGAGTCATCAAGATGCTATGTACAACTGAACCGACATACTTGATGAGGCACTCATCTTCTGCTCCTTAACAAGAAGCTAGCGGCAACAGATACGTGATTTAGACCAGGCATTTAAAGCTACAATCCGTTAAGGTTTGACGCCATGTCGCAGGTAAAGACAGTGCGTGCAGTCGGTATGTTTGGTCAAGATCAAGGCTTTTGGGGTGAACAGGATGGATCTTCTTGAGCGTGAAAGGAATATATCCCTCCACAAACTCCGAAGAGAATGGGCGTCGAATTTTCCGGGACTATTGAGACATTTCGTGAAGACACAGACATCTGTCAACATAGGGGATGGGGTATTTGACCTTGTTTATGGCGGTGGGTTCAGCTGCCGTTCAAAGGGGTTGAATTTTGAGAAGGAGCTTATGCAGATTATGAGGCCGCGACAATTCATATGCTGATTCACATGCCAAAGGAGCTTTCGTGGGAAGTAGCAGCGGGAATTCCGGAACTAGATCCAGATTCACACCCTGCCACCGTGACCAGAGGAAAAGAGAAGATACCACCACTCACAGTCTCCGAATACGGTATGGACTACTGCCCCTCAACTCTCTATCAAATTGAGAAGTTTAAAGCAGGGATATATACTGCAATGGAAGTCTACACGGCGCAGAATACAGATTGGTGGTATATGGTCATAAAGTGTAAGGAAATACTAGCTGACTCAATATATGAGTTATTCATATGTTCATGAATATTGCGAATGTGAAAGGCCAGTATTCATTTCGCAAATTTCAGGAATATCAATATTCCTTTCGGAGCTTTACCTCTGGACATCAGCAAGGAGGCCACTCTCCCAGGCAATGTGAAAAACTTCCGCAAGACGATTTACATCTTCCATGTTTCACTCGCGGTTTGTTGGTATATGCGTTAGAATGGCGAACATTGCTACCTACACCTTCTAGTTCAATTGCAGAGTCACCTTCGTATTCATATCAGTGCAGCACCCCTCAACAAGGCTAGGCAGTACTCCATATCAGAATAATATACTCCGTCCTAGCGATGGACTCGGCTTTAGTAATATACTTCCTTATGCGGCTCTGATTAAATTGCTATAGACTTGTAATTAGCATAGAAATGAATCCATGTGCACCGCCCTGTGTATACATCTTATTGCAGACAACGATGTATCCTGAGTAGTTCAGCCGGGCTTACATATTGGAGTAGACGAAAATCGATAATTTTTCTTTCCTGTACCTGATTTTATCTTAACTCTATTCCGACTTAGGAATATTTAAGAAATAGCGTCAACTATTCCCACTGGCTGTACTCGGATGATGACGCTGGTGCCCCACTTTCGCCCCACTTTCCCAATGTGGTCGAAAATGCGAACTTTAGCGTCATCTCTACCAGAACACCCCATCGGTATACTTCAAAAGGCTTTTCCGACACAGCAGCGTTGTGTGGTTCAAGCGATCGCGTAGAAAATTTTATTTAGTTGGTACCTAAAGGCTCGGTAAGCAGGTTTAAATAAAGGAGTAAAAACAAATCATACTCACATCCATGTTTCAAGCTCACCGAATATCTTAACCACAATCTAGAGCCATGGAGACTCGTGAGTATGCATACAAGCAGGGCAGTGAGGGCGAGAGTCTGATGCTTGATGTCCACTGGTATCCGGGTTCCCCTCAGGGGAAAGCTCATGATGGCCATCCAATAGGTATGTGTTCTCCCCAGAAGACGCATAATGTATGCTGATATTCCAAAGTTGTTATATTCCATGGCGGCGGGTTTGTACTGGGTTCGAAATCGATAATTCCCCAAATCCAAATTAAAACCCTCTGCCGTCTTGGATTCATCGTCGTTGTGCCCAATTTTCGACTTTGTCCCCAGATATCGGTGTTTGATGGACCCGTTACTGATTCAAGGGACTGCTTGAAGTGGATCGTATCTTCGTTGGTGGCAGTTCTTGACAAGGAAAGCAGTGCTGTGAAAGTTGACGTGAATCGCATTGCAGTCACGGGTCATTCATCTGGCGCAGGGCTTGCGCTGTTGACGGTGAGTAATGTAGCCCAAGTTAAGAATTTGATATCTTATAGCGAATTGATACCAACCAGCTCCCACTCAGGCAAATACCCAAATCCATATATCCGCCGTTCTCGACTTCTACGGCGGGAAATATTACACCGATCCTAGCTGGCACTCTCCGACACCCTTCTTCGCCAATTCCCCTGATTACCCTGCCTCTCTGGCGGACCAGGTATTCTCAGGACCACAGGTGTCGGCCGCAACACCGTGGCTCGGCCAGGGCGACATACCGCCACGCGATGCTTGGCTATCAAACGGATTTAAATCCGGCAAACACCTTTCCCTGGTGACGAAAGATGGAGATTATACCCGCATTGATGGAGCTAGTGGTTTCTCTCCTGTATTCCCCCCGACGATGTTTATTCATGGGGACTCAGACACTGTTACTCCGGCACGGATCAGTCAGCGGGCTCATGAGGAACTGAAGTCTCTGGGAGTTAAGACGGAACTTCTCCTGGTGCCGGGTAAGGACCATATGTTCGACATGTTTTATGGGAATGAAGAAGACGATGAGTATAGAGAATATGTGTATCCGGGGTTTGAGTTTCTGGCAAATAGGGTTGGCTTATATGGATCTGATTAACATAAATAGTTTTCTAAGAAAGTACTCTAAAGTTAGTACGATAAAATCATAGACATGTACACGTTTCCATAGTTATTGTTTCATATCTTGACAGTCCCAATATAGATGCAAGTCCGCGACATAGAACTAATTCATAATATAGCAGAATCCTGTGAAGTAAGTATCAACGACGGGTCTACCCTTCTGACAAGAAACGAGGGCACTGCATTCCCAACCATAGCTCCTGCCAGCAGTTCCAGTTGATTCTTAGTCTCAAGCGGGCAATTCCACATTTTCAGAATGTGATTGGTTACCTCGAGGCACCAATTTTTCATACAGCAGGCAAACTCACGTTCTTCATTCCTAGCCTGTCTCTTTTCGAGTCGCTGCCAAGCTCCAAATGTGATTTTCAGAATTTTCACAATATGCAGAGCTGCGAAGGGAAGTGGTTTATCTGAGTTTAGTGCATACTCAACAGACATGGCCACGCCTTTTGCTACTTCCAAGTCTTCACTTTCCACGGAAGATATATCGAAGACGCTGGCGAGTGGAGTAATCGTACTGAGCGTTTGAATTATCCCACATAGCAGAATCCGACTAGCGAAGTAACGTGTCACAAGTTCAAACACATGTACTGACTTGAAATGGTAGCTTTCCTGTACAAAGGGTAGAACACGCACGCAGCTTGTCAGGATCACTTTAGTCTCTTCCTGCAATATATGATCCATCCATGGCTGGCAATTATTTTGATAAAGACGCTTCGCTAGTGAAACTGCTTCTGTGGCTTTGGCAGGGCGTGTATGACTTAGTCGGATGAAATCAACCAAGCGAGGTATTTGTATAAAATTCGCCATTACAGCCATCGATACAAGCTGGAAGGAAGGTGCATGAGGCTCCGACAATGGTACTAGCCAGGAAGCGTCGTCAAACTTGGAATATTCCCCCCTAAGTGTTGATATCACAACCTACATATTAGGGTTAAGTCTTCCCTTTCCATTTCGTTTTAGATTAAGACGTACCTCCTCATAGTATATGGATTCAAGGATCTTCCTCCCTGCTTCAGTGTCTGATCCTCCGAGTCGACTATGGGTCATCATCTTCGAAAGCTCCAGGACATGTAATACAAATGTGTAAGTGCCCAATCCACGGAATGTCTGCCTACCTGTCAGTCGACTGGTGACTGGACTTGAGTTGGGGGGGACCATATACCTCAGCAGACAGATGAAGTCTAACACTTAGGAGAAGGTCAGAAAAGGCTTCTGAGGACGGCCATTCGCAAGCTTTGACAGCACGCCGGAGACTGTGAAGAGCCCTCGTACTAGAGACGCAGGTCCTTTTCTCGTTGGTTACATTCGCGTAGAGGTGAGACTTGAAGCTGTCTAGGACATATATGACCCCAAGATCCAGGGCAGCGCTGGATCCGACACGGGATGGGATTAGATCCATCCAAGTCCCGAAGTTCTGTGGGTTATCCATTCCATATGTCATCGCCCCGATGGCCGCTATCCATCGAGCGGCCAGGGATGTCTCGCGTGAGGGGGGTACTGTTGGTGGTATTATTGAGTTATTTAGGTATCTTTCAGGTTTTCTGCATGAACCATGGAGTAAGCGACCGATGCCTGTATTTTCTACATCTTTAAAAGTGGTTGAAAAATCCTTTGTGGGAGCCTGATCGCAACCACCGATCCTCGGAGGGAGGAAACTAATGTTATGGTGTCTGTAAGTGCAGTGTCTATTTTTTGTTCTGCAGCTGCCACACTTTGGTTTGGCTTCGTCACACTGAAGAAATAGGTGTAAGCAATGGATGAATTCATATCGAAGGTGAAACGGGAGCGCACTTTGACTTTGCGTATTCTACACGTGCTGCATTTCCCCCATTGCGTCATTGCGCGGACATGTCTCTTCCGTTCTATTTAGAGTGGCTCGAAATCTGCGAGCTATTCCGAGTGCTATGACAGGCGGCGTCTGGTGCAGTTCTGAAAGGCAAGGGGTACCTGGAGGAGTGAGCCAATCCGAAGGCTCCAGGTGCTAATTTTGAATAATCACCTGCTGAGCGTAGCACACAGTGTAGGTGAATTCGTCTCGGCCAATAATGATGCGGGCCTAAGTGGAACTGAACTCTCTCGAGGCTCAACATAATTAGATCGAATCCCGAGGAACGAAAGACTAGATAAAAACATAAATAGGGAGGTTCTGCATAATATAATTAATAAAAAGTAAATTTATAGACTAGAGCAAAATACAGGTGAGAACTACAGGTACCTTTATGAGAGAATACCTCCCCTTTTTTTTCTTTTTGGTGCAAGTCCCAATACTTAATGTTCCCTCTGCAGGAAGCAGCATGGGCATTCAGATGAAGTTGATAAATCTGTATGGAAACAGGCGAATTATTTTTACATTTCACTTTCTCCATGGACATGTAGATACTGGCGGTTAGCTACCAGTATCATTATATCCATGGATAGCTGTCCACAGACTCTATCTAAACTCACTGCCAAGGGATTCACGCATCTACCTCATCTTTGACAAACGAGAGCTTCCCGACTATGTCTACTTGCCAAGCACACGACATATCGAAGCAATGCAGCAACATGCAGAAGAGAACAAGCTCAAATAGAATTCCATAACAGATCCCCCGCTGTCCAGTGGTTGGCCCGAAAAGGAGGGATGGGGAGGAATGCCAAAGGCGGACCGGAAGCGGAAGGAGGCGCCACGGTCGCAGCTGGTTGGCTGTATATGCTTATATCAGCCAGGCCCATTAGCGCTTTTTCGGTCACATGACCCACAATGGCAACCAGGCCCTTTAAAACCACTAGTATTCCCCATGAAATCAATGTTTCTTACTTTTTTATTCTGTGGTTGGCTACTAACAACAAAAGTACTTTTTAAGCACTTTGTAAACAAAGATCAACATGGCCTCTCCATATTTACCTGAGTCTGAAGTCTGTAACCGAAAGTAATAATGTTGCTAAAAGTCTTAGAGTGCTTAGTAACTGCCTATTAAATACTTTATATTAATTATATATTTTTCTAGGCTGTTGTTCCTACTCGGCTTACAGCATTTCACGAAGGAGCTCTAGCTGCAACAGAGTTCACCTATACTGAATGCTTACCAGATTACCCTCGTACAAGCCCTTCTGGTACTGTTATGTGATTGATTACCAAAATCAGACCAATCCACCAGAAAATGCTCGGGAAATTCTTGATGATGTAAGTATAGTACTATTAAAATACTTATTAAGCACTAACCAAGCACTTTAGATCCAATATTCAAAACACCAGATCTTTCGTAAAAAGATCCACTGCAGCTTTCTTAAAACCCAGGTTTTAAAGATTAAACTTCGTTGTACAGGAGTAAAAGTCTGCCAATATTTAAAGCCTGAGTTGCAGAGTCTTGTACATTCCTCATTTGATGATAGCATTCGTGATATAATGTTTCCAGCGCAACAGGTAGTAAATTAGTCATCCCTGGGATAACAGTAATTTCGGGCCTGGTCAAGTTTGTGGGTCATGTGATCAAAACTACACTAGTGGGCCCGGCAGCTTTTTCTGCCGGGCCTGGCCGAACTGGGTCCTGTGCTTATATAGTGACAAAACTATCGCAGCTTGGATGCGACGGATTATGTTAGTGTTACTGGCTACTCGAGTAACACTGGTAGTAGGCGAAGCCTTCAACGCAGACACTTTTCCTAGTTTGACATTTATAGTGGATTAGAGAAATACTGATAAATACATCGTACTCTGAACATTTCCCCAAAGTTCAGCCAAATTCACAGCGCTGTAGTAATGGTCTCTGCTGACTTGCAGAAATTTAAATTACTTTCGCAGTGGGTACGCCCGAAGTTATTATTAACCTATATGAATAAATATCGTGCTTTGTGGGGTTTAATACTAATTCTTATACTCACTTAGCTTTTGTTTCAATGATGTTTGCAGCAAGCACCAATACAACATTGAATCTCAATGTCACAAGCAATACCGCTTGTGACGAACTTAAACCCTGGAGGGCAATGATCGCAGTTGTTTTTTTTGTGTCCATAGTTCTCTATCTCGTAGCAACCGCTGGCCATAGCATTGCTAAACAGCATTGCACTGGCAAGGGAGAACACAAGATTTTTGAGTTGCATTGCTGTGTATATTCGGGGAAACGGTCAAGACTGATGATGGTTAGGGGATAATTAAGAAGTATTGGTGATAAGAGTTAAGTTCCGGGTACACTTCAAAGTGCTATAAGTAGTCGTCGGCCCAGCATTCTGAGTAAGTTGACGTTGCATAATTTTCGACGGCCAAATGCTGTTTGCGGAATGAGACAGACTTGAAAAATGTACGGGTCGACGTAGAGGTTGCAATCCACTAAGCCCACTAGAGACTGCTCCGACAGTTTACATATAATAATTATTGCATTTTATATAATTCTAGAGTATTGAATACTATTCAAACCTTCCTCCCATCTTCATTTAAGTTATTAATAATGTCCTAAGTAGTTTGCGGTCGACTATATGGCTCGTATGCCACGAAGATTGGGTACACCCCTGCGTCGTACTTGGGATGCTTAGTCCCCAGTAAGAGTAGAGTAAATTCTATGAAACGGTGACACAATAAAAGAATTTGCTTCCGCAACCTTTAGGTAAGTAGAAATATTAGAGCAGAGATATGTTCTCACTCTCTTCTTCGGGAATTTCCGGGTTTGTACTGCCGGGAGGCATTAAATGATTCCTGTAGCAAGGTACTGTTGTATTCAGAGGAAGATTGGTTTTTCTTGTTATTCTCATCTGTACATGGGATTCTATATGCATGATAAACATCACATTAGAATTGTTGGAAATAAATGTGATTCTATACGAAATAAATTGTGTAGACGAAGCACTACAATTTACTCGATCGAGTTCTCAATCCACAAAACCAAGAACGGTGCTGATAGTTTGACCGAGGTCCTCTTGCGGGTATCTGAACTTCGAGTACAAAAGTTATCTAACACTAAGAGCCACTCTCGTGGCAGCGATAAAGAAGTGATCTGCGCCTTGGGGGTTATGCTTACCTAAAACGCGCGGAGTTTAACCCTGGATGATCCAATTCCCTGTACTCTGCTCCGTTTTCTTACCTACGAAATGGGCATTATGGTCAACGATATAGCGTGTCTGGCGGGAATTTCGTGGTCAATCTGAGTTACCAATGTTGATCCCTATCCCTTTCCGGTGGTTAATACTGTCTCCACTGATACGTCTACGATATAATAGCCTTATTTCGACGACGTTGGCCGCCATTCATCAGTCCACATGAGCCTTATAGCCTTCCGTCTAGTAATTTTAGCGGCAACCAGGTCTCCAACTCGAGCCATAGACCAATAGAGACAGTTCTAATGTTAAGCTTGGGCATCTTGGGGCCTATGCGCAACTTATCAGCACCCTAGGAAGGCTGGAAAGTGTAGGACGGGCCAACCGGCTCTTGTTGCTGCGGCAACAGAACAGGATGTCCGTTAAGCAGTGTCTTGAGAGAAAGAAGCATAGGGTTGCAACGCTTAAGCAAAACGAAGAGGAGTTAGCTTGCAAAAACGAGGAACAGAAGACAGAGTTTAGCCATCTAGGCGAGAAGGTACTCTGGCTCAAGCAGGATGTCTGGGGAGTATCCATTGTGGAGATGCTGGTTCCTCTGCATCTGTGTTACGAAGGCCAGTCGAGTGGTGGCCAGAGCTTGACCAGCGTCGCCCATGTTAAATTGATGTAACAGACACATACACTGTCTGAGATTATGTGAAAATTGGCGATGAAGGTTATGTGTCAAATAGCCACTAGGTTTAGTCAGGCGTTAGCCTTCATAAAACACTATTATGGCATCATATTTCCCAACTTGAATGTTTCAATTGAATGAAACTCATCGCCATGCTTAAGTTATTTCTCTTCCATAGCGTAGTAGAGAACCTAAATTTAATTATTATATTGGTACTAATGTATATCCTTAATATACGATGCTTTTTAGCCCGAAAGGTCATAGGAAATCCATTTCTTTAGTTTGTCGGGAAACGCTCTTTTTTCCGAGGGGTGCTGCAAATTCCCCATCTGGGACACACGCAGCATTACACTTTTTGCTCAGTGAACGACCCAATTGCTCCAAAATCTCCAGTCCCACGCCACCACCAGAGCGGCCTACGTGGCGGCTTGTCCAGCAGATCCAGAAAGGTCTTCGAAGCGACAATGAAAGCAGGGCAAATTGAATCATCAATGGCCCAGCAACTGTAAGCACTTCGCATTGCGCCTGCCCGGGAAATTTTTAATTTTGCACCTGTTGTGGATGAATCCATGTCGTGCGCGTCTGATACCAGCACAAAATCATAATCTTGTTTTGAGGACGGCCGTCATTGGGTGCAACAGGAAAAGGATCTGGATGAATCTCAGATCCAAAACGAAAGCAAGAAAGAAATACGAACAACTTGAAACGCTGGGTTTAGGAGCTTTGAAATCGGTTCGAATCTATGACATTCCCCGCGTGTTCGATAGCAAAACCATACTGACCTAAGAGTAGGTTTACACGATCACCAGATGGTGACAGTGCATCGATGCGGCATCCATTTGCAGATATATTGGAATTATTGGGCCTTGGAGAGAGAGGAAAAAGTGCCGTGGGGCTCGGGAAGGCAGAGAAGAATAGGAGACTGGGGTGACTCCCTCCGGATAGGACTCGGCAGGGCTGCCTGTGCTGTTAGGCTTTGGGGGAAGGATGAATGGCAAGGAGTCACGGGACAGTGATACAGGGGCAGTTTGCCCGCTGTATGCGATTATGCGACTTGATATACAGTGTGGATATGGATGGAGTTATGCAACTGTGCCATACCTATCCACCCCTCTCGACAGAGGCGGGCGGCCGGCTCTGGATTGAGAGTCAGGCGTCAGGGCTACATGTGGAGTTCGGGAGTGGAGAGGAGCGTGGAGGATGGAACGCATATCAGAACTACGGCGCGTTTCGCTGTGGGGTGGACCTGTGGACCACCAAGGACATTGTTCCGTGGGAGAACCGGGTAGGGTTTGGAAGCCTGGTGCAGAACGGCGCGGCACCGCGACGACCACCGAAGTGGCAGGTCTTGCGCCGTAGCTCTGTCTGATTATAATAATGACTAGATCTGGACTCTTAAAACTATGGAGATTATATCTTATATAGTCTACAAATCTAAGCTATATATACTTAGTATACGTAGGAATATAGACACTGGCCCCCCACGTAACTGCCCGACTCTTGAGATGACGTGGAAAGACCTGTGAAACATAATCCGGCCTTAAAGCTACAGCTTAGGTGTATTGGATGTAGAACTGGGCACGACTAGTAGCTTTATGAATATTCTGTTGAGATAAGCCGGATACGAGAGAAGAGAAGCTATTGTGGAAAAAATATCTGACTATATTCAACTAAGCTGAACATTGAAGATTCAAAATTGATGATTAGAATTACAAGCTATCTAGAGGCTATTTTGACCCATATTTATAGACATCGCTTGAGCCATTCTGGACTACACGGAATCTTGTAGGGTTCCACCGCCACCTTCCTAATTAGGAAGCTAAGTAGCCATCAACACAACCAATTTCGTGGCTTGAAGCCCTTAGTTGATGTTTTCGGATAGCTGCGAAGTCGTGAAAATGACGCAGAGGTGCTCAGGGTTTTGGGGGCAAACCGATCGCCCACCTTCTGATCGATATTCTTGACATAAAGTACGTACATTCATGCAACTGCTTGGCTCAACCATTATCTAAGGAACATATCGGCAAGAGTCTCAGTGTAATTAGATAAGGCATTCGTATTGATAGATCAGCCATTGTTTCTAAGTAACGAAGAGCAGAAAATTAGAAGATCAACAACCAAAGGGCCAGAATATTAATAACCCTCCAACCTTTTGCGTCTCTTATATGATGATGCAACATGTTATGATCATTTGTCCAGGGGAAGGAATGGTGGGCAGAAGAACACTATACCAGCTGCACGCTAGTAGGCTACGTGTGTGTAGATGTTATAGTGTTCTTCTGTACCCTTTCCCCCTGAATGATACAGTGATCCTGCCGAGATCGCTTCAGTTCTCAATCACGATTCAGGGAGATGAAGTGAGCGTTCGAGTGCTAGGGGTTATCGGATCCTGAATGCTAGCTTGCAGTGACAAAAAATGCGGTGAGAAAACCACGTGACCGAGCGACTAAAGAGGCCCACCGGCCTTCCCTTTGTTTCCCTACTTGTTTCAATTCACCACATCACAGGTCAAAAGATTAAGCAATCTAGTTACCTACTTTGGTTCATCTTGAGATCAGGTGAGTTCGATTCTGCCACCGTAGTAATTGAAAATGATGTCTGATGCTGTGATCTTACCAAAGTGGTCCATCTGTCATCTGGAAAAATCATTATGGGGGAGATCGGGGAATTTTGGAGAGATGTGAAAGAGGCTCGGAAGAGAAGAGAGAAAGAAAACCCCCCACGCCGTCGCTGCTGGGACTGGATGATCGTGTCGGGCACCTGTCACTATGCTAAAAATCGCTCATCGTTTAAGGAATATCGTCGGGTGGGTCAAAAGGTTCCAAATGGATTATTTAAAGATGGGCCGGAAACCTATATCGCCGGTGTAGGGACTGTGGAGTTGAACGTGCGCACAAACCCGAAGAAAGGATCTCGTACCCGGACTCTCGTGTTGGAAAATGTTCTGCATGTTCCGGATGCTATCTGTAATGGTTTTTGCTTTGCGAAGTATCATGCCACTCATGGCGGGATGGCGAGCCTTGACTCAGTTTGGAAAGGAACTGATAAACAAGGTTCTCCTCTTTGGTATGGACAGCCCTTCCGTGGGCTCGAGAAGCTGGTTCTAGCTGGAAATCCGCAGGGAGAATCTTATCTCGACGACGGGCCGAAATTTCTCAGCATGTATGTTGATAAAACCAAACTTGAAAACATCCTGTCGTGAGGCTGGCCACCTTATCACACTCCCATTTCTACCTGGGTTAATTTGTTATGTTCACACAATGTTCAGCTGGTTTTAGTCTACCTTGAAGCTTCCCTCGAGGTCAGAGAGAATAGGCAATGTTATTCATGTTCGCCTCTAGAGCCTGCTTGCTGAACCTCTAGGACCTCTATATCTAGCGTTTCTGCTCTGTTGTTAACCTTACGATACCGTAAAGTCCTCTGCAACCACTGAATTGCCTCCTTGTCTGACACCAAATCACCAATACCCTTGAGCAATATTTCGACCACGCTTCCAGCTCGTGAGCGAAGATCTTCTAACAGTGTGGAAAATAGCATCTGTGCTACCCACCAATTTTTTTTCCGCCATCGATAGAGCCTTACGAGCTATTGTAAATAATTATTAAAAATACTAATAAAATTAAACCAATCAAATCTTTTTAGTAACTATTATAGTTATTCAAGTCCCGGAATTCATCCCTCAAGCACTCAATCCCATCTTGTCGAAGCTCCTCAACTAGCTTCGCCACTTTCTGTGCAATAATCTGCTCATCAAACCCAAAGTACTTGTACGCAGCTGGTCCAGGAAGAGAGTGTCCGAAAGTCGTCATGGAATATCCCGCATCGGCATATCGTTCCCACCCGTTCACCGTATAGGCCTCGATGACCACCTTTGGAATGCCAGATCTATACCGTAGCACTCCTCGTTTATATTCGATACTCTGTTGCTCGAAGATCCGCTGACAGGGAAAGCTCACGATACGGGTTTTGATGCCAAACTGGTCCCGAAGTACCTGACGGGTCTGGACAGCGAAGACCATCTCTGCGCCAACTCCGATCAAAGTCACGTCGGCGTGCTCTTCTTCTAGAAAGACGTACGCACCACGCTGTACGCCGTCTCGGGACGAGTACTGTGGGTATTGCTCCAAGTTCTGTCGTGATAGTGAGATAATCGTGGGTGTAGAGGTTGCCTGCAGTGCAGCGATGAATGCACCGGCTGTTTCTTCGCTGTCGCAGGGTCGAATGTATAGAAGATTTGGCATCGCACGATACAATGATGCGAGAGCAACTGGCTGGTGGGTAGGGCCGTCTTCTCCCGTGCCGATTGAGTCATGGGTAGCTATGTGAATCTGCTGGTGTTGGAGTGCGCCCATCCGGATACCTGGAGCGGCATACTATTTGATTATTAGCAGTGGGATGGCGGGGGAATACGAGGTTGATTCTTACAATGTAGAACATAAAGAAAGTAGATGTGATAGGGAGAATTGTGCCTTTGTTGAATGCAGCCAATCCGTTCGATATGGATGCCATGGCATGTTCTCTGATACCCCAGTGGATATAACGTCCAGTATAATCTCCATTAATCCCACAAGTTGTTTTTAGATCCGGCTATAAAAAGGATGTTGGTTAATGTGCAATGAATTTTGCCAGAATATGACTCACATGCTGAAAATCTACCTTGTCTTTCCAGGCCATGTTCACAGAAGGCGTGAGATCCGCCGTTCCAACCAGAATATTCTGCAGTTTCGATGCCAACGGGTTGCAACAGAGTCCGGCTGATTTTCTGGACGGTGTAGGAGTAGTTGGGAATTGGTCCTTGGATGGAATGAGTTTTGTCCAGTCTTCGGTCATTTTGCCTGCCATTCTCAACTGAAACTCCTTGTGAAGCTCAGGATACTCCTTCGAGTAATCTTCCAGTAGTTGACCCCAGCTCTCTTCTAACTCCTGACCTTTTTCTTTTGTGTCAGAAAAGAAATCGTACACCTCGCCCGGTACTGCGAAGTGCTCATCGGGGTTCATCCCGAATTTCTTCTTGATGTTTGCCACGTCTTCCGGTCCGAATGCCGCTCCGTGAGCTGTCGCATTCCCAGCTGCTTTGCTACCAATACCAATTACGGTATGTATATTAATGAATGTAGGCTTGTCGGTGCTCGATCGAGCATGTTCAAGGGCTGTCGTGATTCCTTCGACATCGTAACAGTCGTTTTCGACTTCAAGGACGTCCCAACCACAGGCTCTCATTTTGGCATTGATATCTTCCGAATTGCACAAGTCGACACTGCCATCACAGGTGACCTAGACCTGTTAGCTGTCTGTGGTAGTCCCTGGATTAATTAGGTGCATACCCGATTATTATCATAGATGACGACCAGGTTATTCAGCCTCCAATGTCCAGCAAGTTGTATCGCCTCCATGGCAACACCCTCTTGAAGACAGGCGTCTCCAATCATACACCAAGTCATATTATTCACGATAGGAAATCCAGGCTTATTGTACTGAGCTCCGAGATGTTTCGTCGCCATCGCCAGCCCAACCGCATTGGCGACGCCTTGTCCAAGCGGCCCGGTTGTCACTTCGATTCCCTCATTCTCAATCTCCGGGTGCCCAGGACAGATCGAGTCCGCCCGATTCGAATGGTATGACATTAACTGGTCCATTGTCATCGCAGCGTATCCTGTTAGATGTAAGAAAGTATACTGAAAGAGACAGGTGTGGCCGTTTGAAAGCACGAAGCGATCTCGATTGAAGTATTCAGGATTGGTAGGGGAGAATTTCATGGTGTAGTTCCAGAGTGCGATGCCTATTGCGGTCATTCCCATTGCACCGCTGGTAGTAAGTTAGCTCAAGTTTTAGTGCTTTCATTGGGTTGTTTACCCTGGATGTCCGCCTTTGAATTGTTCGCACAGGTCTGCTATCAGGCATCGGATCGTCCCCAGAGCTAGATCAACTTTCTTCTCTTTCGACAGTTCGCGGCCAGGAGTACACTGATGATCTGAGGAAGACATGTAAAAGCCTATTTAGGTTGTATTGCTATACAAGTGAAATTGGATCTAGTAATCGTGTAGAGGAAACTGAAGACTTCTTTGACTTCTCCCTGAATTCACTCCCCTTATATTTTGATCAGCGATTATACCGTCTTCTCATAGCTTGTCTTAGGGGAAGCCCACGGGGCAATGCATCTATACGCGGAAAATTGCCTATTAGGGCTGAAAGTCGTGGAGCGGCTCGGAATTCCTTTTTTGGAAACAGGAAAGTTGAGGCGCACCGAGTTTCACATCTCCAACTTTCTCGCCTCCGTATCCCATTTTTGTTTTTGGGGCATTTGGAAGAGTAGCAGTCGAGTCTCAAGGTATAACCGCTATATCGAGTCCATAATGAAGCGAGTCTACCTTGTACTGAAAATTACCATCTATCCCGATTTTGGAAAGTGAAATAAGTTGACTGCATGTTCAGCGCCCATCTCTGATTCTCAATGAATTTAAGATTATTTCTTCGGGCTGTATTATCTACTGTCGCTCTTGAACCTCACTATCGTTTTCTGCTATCCATTTTGCTCCCTGCTTAAAAACAACAACAATAGTAAAAAATCATACGGCATGACTCCCTCCACTATCGAAGAGACGCTGGAATCGAAGCCTCGTCTCAACGTAGCAGAACAATCTGATCACCTTCCCCCCTCAGTCCCGGATCTTCTTCTCCTACGGGGAAAAACAATAGCGATCACTGGAGGCGGCCGAGGCCTGGGAATGGCTTTTGCATTTGCGGTCGTCGAGTCAGGCGGCCACGTAGCCTGTCTCGATATTCTACTCTCTCCATCGGAACCAGAATGGTCTAACCTCCTCGATATGTGTAAGAAATCCGGTGTAACAGTCACATATAATAGATGCGACATCACCAACGAGACTGAACTTACCAAGATCCTTGAAAACATCGCGCAAGTCGCCGATGATAAGGACGCTCCATTTTCCGGAATCGTGGCATGCGCGGGGATTCAGCAGAAGGTTCCAGCCCTGGAATATGATCCCCAGGATTTCGAGCGGATTTTACGTGTCAATGTGACGGGGGCTTTTCTTACTGCGAAGCGAGCGGCGAGGATTTTGGTTGAAAGGAAGAGAGGTGGTAGTATTGTGTTGATTGCGAGTATGTCTGGTCAGATTGCAAATAGAGTATGTTTGATTCCCTTTCTCTCTGAATGGCATGGTTTATGATCATTGGTCGTCGGTTGCTGATGATTACTAGGGACTTACATGCACGGCGTATAATACTAGGAAGTCGGCAGTTCATCAGATGTGTCGGTCTCTCGCACAAGAATGGGGTCAATATGGGATTCGCATCAACACTCTCTCGCCGGGTGTAAGATGAACCCACTGTCTTTCCTTTGTAGCAAAATGCTGACCTCTGCTAGTATATTAGAACCGAGATGACGAAGGAACTCATCGCCGCAGAGCCAGAGGTAGAGAAGACCTGGATGGCGGGTGCGCTCTTGGAAAGACTTGCGACTCCGGATGAATTCAAGGCACCGGCTGTTTTCCTCCTTTCAGAAGGGAGCTCTTTCATGACGGGGGCGGATTTGAGGGTTGATGGAGGTCATTGTGCCTCTGCATAGTTAGGAACATATAGGACGCGTATCTGAAGGGATTTATATAGAATTGACCTAATTTACTCGTCGATTATTTATTATTCTATCAATCCCCAACATGGAATTAATTTTGCGAGGCACTCGTGAATAAATTCTAATAACTAACACTTGTTCAACGAACCGACCTAAAGAGTAGAAATACATAGACTTTACGACGGTCAGTGGCAAGGGCATTTTGTATCGAAGACCAAGAACTGTAAAACATAGTAGTCGCCATTATATGAAGGCATATTCATATCTGAGAATGAACGAGTCTGCCTACGACTATCTCACGCTATCGCTTAGACATTTCTCTATGGTAAATTGAAACCGCAAGACAATATTGAGTCAGAGTATGCTGTCTGGTGGGACGTCCGATCTTTTTGCGCTTAGGGATGCCGTTTCAGGCAATTCACCACGGCTTGTTTAGCTCCAGGGTGGGGCGCCGGAGGTATGGGCAATTGTATCGCACGATGGGTCCGGGGAAATTCGTGGAGAGATAAAGTCCATTGAAATATATAATGACTAGCACCTACGGTAGCATCGTTAAAAATTGACTAGTTAGCGCTCTAGGAAGAACACCTTGCGATTATCGTTCGTACCTATCCTGGCTGCTCATGATGACCTTGGTTGGAAGACCCTTGAATTGGGCCATTACGGCTACTGCCGGTTCCGGTTTTCTTCTCTTTGTATATGATCAAGGTGTCATATCTGGTCTCTTGACAGGTGCTGCGTTTACTCGCATCTTCCAGAAATTGATACCACCAGCATCGCTAGGGGTAGTTCTTCCCTCCAGGGAACAGTTGTCGCCATTTACGAGATCGGCTGTTTCTTCGGTGCCATAATTTGCATGCTCGTTGGAGAACGGCTTGGTCGTCGACATTGTATCATGGTTGGATGCGTTGTTCTGAGTATTGGCGCTGCTCTTCAGGCTGCTGCTTTCGGTATCCCCCAGCTCATCCTTGGTCGTATCGTTGCTGGTTTAGGCAACGGAATAAACACGAGTACCATTCGTTAGTAGCTAACTGCCTAATGATTATGGATACTAACATCTGGAAGCGGTTTGGCATTCCGAATTAATGAAGCCCACGAGCCGTGGAAAAGGTCTATGTATTGAACTCGCCATCAATATCTTTGGGGTTGCGCTTTCCTACTGGGTCGATTATGGCATGAGCTACGTCCAAAACGAGGCTCAGTTTCGCTTCCCCCTTGCTCTTCAGATCCTGTTTGCCATCGCTACCTTTGGTGGCGTGTACCGTCTTCCAGAATCCCCTAGATGGCTTGTTGCCCATGATCGGAACGAGGAGGCAAGACAAATCCTGTGGTCTACTCAGAACAATGCTAAGACCATTGATATGAACGATCCCAGTATATCTCGCAACTTGGATGAGATCCAGTCGGCAGTAACACAGGAACGCGAGGCTGCTACCGGAGGGAGCTTTAAAACGATTTTGAAAAACGGAGAGCAGAGATTACTCTACCGAACGCTGCTGGGTGTTGGCGGACAATTAATGCAACAGCTTTCGGGTATTAATCTGATCACATATGTATCTCTCATTGCTTCCTTTGAATGACTCGTAAATTGATATCATGCAGTATGCTCCGGTTATTTTCCAGAAATCCGTCGGAATGTCTCACAACCTCTCCCTTCTCCTTGCTGGGTTTAACGGAATCGCGTTCTTCTTTTCATCATTGGTTCCGATCTGGATTATTGATCGACCGGGACGTAGGAAACTGATGCTCTTCGCCGCGGCTGGCCAATGTGCTTGTATGGCCGTTCTTGCGGGGACGGTGTCGGAGGGAAGCAAAATCGCGGGCATCTTTGTCATAGTCAAGCTATTCTTGTTTAACTTCTTCTTTGCAGTTGGACTATTAGCGATCCCATGGCTGTGTAAGTCTATCCCCTTGTTTTTTATTATTGCTGTCCTCCATGCTGATTGAATGTACTCAGTGCCCGCGGAATACGCCCCTCTGACTAAACGAACCCGTGCTGCGGCGCTCGCTACGGCATCGAATTGGATCTTTACCTTCCTCGTTGTAGAGATCACCCCAGTGAGCATCAATAGCATCGGATGGCGCACATATATCTATTTCAGCGTCTTTAACTTTTTCTTTCTGCCTCTGATTTACTTCTTCTATCCAGAGACACAGCATCTGTCTCTGGAGGATATCGATGGACTATTCACTGGTAAGAAGGTTCAACTTCATTTGAAACCTGTCCATGATGTTGAAGGGAGAGATGAGGGTGAAAAGTTGGAGGGGCACAGATGATTGAAATGCCTTGATCCTTCTGGATTTTCTGGATATATGATTATGTTTCGTTATTGCCTTACTGATAACTGTATGATAATCTTGTAATATGAGGGATTGCATTAAGAATAGTCTAATGTAGTATTCGCTGGTATCACTAATTGAAGTGGCTTATTTGCATCTTCACTACGCATGGTTGACACTACAGAAGTGTTTATCACTATAACTAGGTTGTAATCTCAAATGGCTTTGGAATATAGCAGACTAGTCTCTTTCGAGCAGAATCAGTAAATTCAGATATCTCCGTGATTACCAGAAGTAAAACAAATTAATACTAATTGGCGGTTAATATATATAAAATTACTTATTAACTTTTATCATATGTAAGATAAACTCCCACTATCTCAGAATAAACCATATAAATCTAGGAGATGAATTGCTCTTACGATACAACCTTTATATCTTTACTTTTTATATTCCTTTAGGTGAAGATTTATAAATTGAATGGGAACTGATATCTATTAGCTTTTGACTAGTATCTTTGCTTCTTTCTCCTCTTCTTTCTTCTCTGCCACATCTCTCCCTCCCATCTCTCTTTCCATCTATTCAATGAAGTTCCACCGGACTAAAAAGAGTAACAGCCCTGCCTAGCCTAGATAAATCTTCTGATGTATTGACATATCGACACCTCTCTCTCCCCTCAAGTTTTTCATCTCAATACCTCCAATCATTCCCCATCACGTCGCCTGAGTCAGCGGCAATATGAACCTCTTGTTCTTCTACTTTGATATCTCCTCTTGATTGCTTCTGAATTCTATCGACCTACCTCTTTTGTACGAGTCTACTCCATGGACAATCACATTATGATTGTTGGGTCAGGCGAGAGGTTGAGCTGTGTTATGTTTTTTCACTCACGACCAAACCAGTAGATGAATGACATCCAGTCGTTCTTGGGATCTCCCTACAGGCTTGTCTCCTTGTTGTACAGTTGTTCACGTAGAAAGTATACACTGCTCCAGCAGACTGTGGGGTATTCATGAACTGTCATAGTAGTCGAGCCAATGAACAGGAGGAAAGCCAAGATAATTCTATGTTGGAATTGCCCGACTCGATTGGAGTTAGAAGTCCTCTAACCGACGGCTGCTCCAAAACCGAGTAAAAGACAAGAATCCTCCGGAGTAGTTTATCTCCTTAAGATGACACTTTCGGCACCCAGTCTCAGCAATTTATCACAGAAGCGCACGTAATCATCTAAGGACTCGATGCTTTCACTACTATTTCATTCACACTCCATTCATGGGTTCGTGGTTGTCGAATTCGCCTCATTGAACTTACTGAAACCCTCCTCACAGCGGTGGATAATGTCCTTGAGATCGACAACAAGGGGCTCTTGTAGATGGTACGCACCTGGCAAAGTCAACGTGATGAATTTGTTGAGATGAAAATGATATAGTAGAAAGATAACTGTATTGAAGTTCGGTTTCTCGGTTCGTCCACGATGAATGGGGTAGGTAGGTGATCTACTGTTTCGAAAATGTTCGGGACTTAACTATAGCCAATCCTTAATATCTACCATGTTACAGTAGTCTTAGTTTCTATCCACTGTATGTTGGTGTATGGTATAGTCAATATTATGACGTTTCGCTTGACAGCTAAGAGATGTTAGAATCAGCGGATGTTGTATCTAGGAGTCATGTGGGGAAAGTTTTGCGTGGATGTATTTGCAACATCGATCCATGAAAGAGCCACGATTTTCCCAACTTTCTGGTACAGAGAACGGAACTTCAGTTGAACTGTTCCTGTTAATGATGGGACCCAAATAACATGTCCCGTGGTTTGTCTACAAACTGTACAGGCAAGTCCTGAACGCCTTCTATGGAGAACAGCGATCTAAAACGCAGAAAGTATCTGAATTTATTGTAGTGACGTTAAGACAAGAGGATACCACAACTTGCTCCGCTCATACGAGGTGAAGGCAAATTGGGGGCATTCTTGGCAGGACATCCGATTTACTATGTAACATGCCAATTAGCACATTATCACTTGTGGATGCTACAGGCACAGTAGAATGAGCGCACAACACAGAGTTAGAGCATATAGAGTCCAAAACATAATGGACTCTCTGCGCTATAACCAACCAAATTCTCCTTTTCGTAGACACCGAGAGACAGAAGGATGCATAAGACGAGAAAACTCTCTTATTGCAAAGATATTACAAGACTCGAATGGAGCTCCATTCGATCCCTCTAGTAATTATGCAGTTGCATCTCGGGAAAGGACAATTTTAGGGCTCTTTTGTGTGTACAATTGAGTGCATGTATATAACTACCAATTGGCTGTTTTATCATTTATCTTGGTACTAGTAGCTATTCTCCATATTTAACATAGCACCATAACACTATTAATCAAAGGTGAGTCAATCAGAGCAATATTCCTACCAACCAGTTAAAATGGACTCTGCTTTGTTTAATGAGCCTTCCTATTTCTATATTGATATCCCTGCCCTTGATGACGGCTGCATTACGTTAGGCATGATTCATTACTCTATATGCATTAGGATGTGGAGTAATCCGGAATGGATTTGTGTCTGAAACCGGAGATGTCTTAGCCACAGTGTCCTGTCGATGGAAACGGCGATGATTCATTGAATAGTTGCATGTAGAAGATAGAAAATAGTGGAATACGTAACATTATACTATTAATGATGTCACCGGCCATGGAATAAATGTAAAGAAAGGTTTTCTTGCTGCAAACAGCTTCGTCGATTCTCTGTGGACGTACAGAAAATGGCTATATGAACCTGACACCTGATATCATCTGCAAGTCATTCGGTCCTGTTCCACGACTCACTTCTCTGCTATACATATACGTTGTTAGTGCTTAGACGCCTTCGCTAATTTGCTTCAAGAGACTACAAGCAATATTTAACTCTACAATGTGTGCCCAAATGGAAAAATTCTTTGATCAGTATGTGAACTGTTTAACAACGCTAACTATCAACTAACTGCTTTCTAATACACGCTATAGGGTCGACAAACTAGGTCCGGACTTTAAAACCCGTATGCTACCAACCTGCTGTTGAAATTACAGTGCATCAAGCTGATAGCTATCCACATTTGTAGGGCTGTCAGACGCTATCCAACTAGAATCAGTCGTCACCAAAGTTGAAGAGAAAAAGGAAGTGAGCTTACTATTTATGATCCGATTTACATTTCGTTTTGATCTCTAAAATCTTGTTACCCTTCACGATAGATGGCCGAGTCTCTTAAGAAACAGCTCTCCGAGTTCGGAGCGAATGCGCAGTTATATGATCCCAAAGACGGTCTACCTCCTATAGTATATGCTCACTATAACACAGATCAGCATGATACAAAGAAGACAATCCTCGTTTATGGACATTACGATGTTCAGCCTGCTGGGGATGGTTGGTCTCCTGACATTCCACCGTTCCAACTGACGGAAGGCGAACGGAAAGACAAAAAGCCATGTTATTTTGGACGGGGCAGCACTGACGACAAGAGCCCAGTTCTAGCCTGGCTGAATATGCTTCAGGCACATAAAGCAGCCAGGGTGGCAGTTCCTGTTAACATCCGCTTCTTATTTGAGGGGATGGAAGAGTCCGGTTCCAAGGGGCTACCGAATTTCATAAAGAATACCGACGAAGGCAAAGCGCTTTTTGCAAATGTCGATGCTGCGTGTATTTCGGACAACTACTGGCTGGGGGCGGGAAAGCCATGTCTGACTTACGGACTTCGAGGCATTGCCTATTTCAAAGCGACTGTAACTGCTCGTCAGAATCCGCTTCATAGCGGAATCTACGGTGGAACAGTTTATGAGCCTTTAACGGACCTGATAACTCTGCTTTCGAAGCTAGTGGACAATAAAGGGAACATAAAAGTTCCTGGAATGCTAGATGACGTTCCGCCTGTGACGGAGGAGGAGAAAAAGGGGTATGAATGTATCGACTTCCAAATGAGCGATCTTGAAGCCGCGATTGGGAACAAGAGCTATATATACGATGATCGTATAGAGACTCTGCAGCACAGGTGGAGATGGCCATCTCTCTCTATTCACGGAATTTTTGGAGCCGATTCAAGCGCTGAGTCAACAACTGCAATCGCCCCGGAAGTGACAGCAAAATTTTCTATTCGAACAGTGCCAAATATGAAAACTGATAAGATAAAGAACCAGGTAACTAAGTACCTGACAGAGGAATTCAAAAAATTGAACAGCAAAAGTCAACTTACGATTGATATGACGGAAAATGGTGAATACTGGGTTACTGACTCAAAGCATAAAAATTTTGAAGCGGGCAAGCAGGCCACGCAGACGATTTGGGGGGTCAGACCGGACTTAACTCGGGAGGGTGGAAGGTGAGCAAAGTCTTATATCCATGAATTCTTATTTGATGCACCCACTCCACATCCTGTTCTAATTATATTTCTACTTACAATTCATGCCTTCCACTTGACAATCTTCTAACCAAGCAATAGTATCCCTGTAGCATTGGATATCCAGGAAGGTTTGGGAAAGGACAGCCAGGGCAACCAGAAGAGCCTCATGTTGCTCCCCATCGGAACAGCCCTTGATGGAGCCCATGGTCCCGACGAAAACATTCCTATTAAAAACTATACCAAGGGAACCAAGCTCCTGGGTGCGTATCTTCATCATTTTGCAAATGCAAACTGATGTAGAAATGATACTTTTCTCCATTATCCTCTGAAATAAGAATAATATCATCGTTCAATACCTTCTTTGAGGAAGTTGACCACAGAATGTATTTTCAAGTACAAAGTTTCTTCCAGTCAATTCGTACACGTTCGGAATAACGCTCTTATACAAAAGATACTTAATATTAATCCAACTTTTAATCACTATTTTTAACCAATCCAAGCGTGCCAAAATAACATATATGAACAAGCCAGATCTAGTTATCAATCATCAACAAAAACTTTCGAACTAAAGACAGCTAAACATGTCTAATTGTCACAGAAAAGATGCACCTCATCCATCAAGTAAGAAAGGCGTTCTGATATTTTCTCATATAACTCTGGGGCCTAACTTCAGATTTACTTACATAATCTCCTATTTCATCAGCTCCATACAGGGCATTGTAATAAATTTACGTGAGTAAGAATTGTAACCTGATACACAGGACAGAGAACAAGGCACTTCGAAGTCGACTGATAAAACACCTGCAGTATTTCTTCAATTAATGGAAAAGGATGCATATATTAAGAATCAGATATTTCACGATCTCATATCTCGCAGTGTGGGTTGAGTAGAATTCAGACGTGATCCCACAGGAATAAAAGGCAACTAGACCTCCTAAATTCAGACAACAAGAACAGTACTTGCATTCGGCTAAAATTTCTATGGGCCACCAGCAGTATATATCTCACATAGGCAGTTCATATCTTTGGCAGATCTCCAAGTCAGTTAACAAGCTAATGTATAAAACTGACTTCAAGTCAATTTGTATTTTACAGGAGACGACAAGATTCTGAATCCTGATTCAACTACGCTTTGTCCACATTCAATAACGGGTCTCTTAACTCAAGATCTATTTCCTGAACAGGCTCTCAGTCATTCACATACCGTGCCCAGATCTAGTTTGTCTATTTTAATGGTTCTCTATCACATCAAGCTAAGTGCACAAACGCAAACAGATAAGAGATGGAAATTGAAAAAAGCCAAATCAACCCGACCTTATCATTTTACGAGATGAGAACGATAAATCAATACATGAAAGTCATAAATACCTTGGAAAACTTTCTTAGTGTCTGCTCCTCCACGATTATTCTATCTTCAACTTTTCCTTCACACTGACATATCCTGGATTCCGCTTTGCCACCAATGTTTTTCAAGGACGTGTGCAACTAATATATCCAATAGATTAAGCACCACCAGCAGCCACCTCCATGAAGAGCTTCTCGCGCTAAATTACAGTCAGCGCTGATTATCATAATATGTCGCACTGCCGAACAAACCTTCAAGAACACCGAGAGAAGAACACCTATGCCACCGGCAACAATAAGCAGGATATAACTGTGGTAAAAGTTAGCGATAGACTTTCAAGGTTAACAAACCACAAATAAAACTTACACATAGTCAATAGCATCGACAATAACATCTAACGCCGCGGACTGCTCTGACTTAGTCAACGTGCTGAAGAATCCACTTGCAGTTCCGCCAATTGTGTTCTTGATGTCTGTGGTATCGGCGTTCGGAAGCAAGTTGATTAGGCCCGTCGTTGCTTTGTTCACGAAGATAGCGCCGGCCATACCCAGTGCTAAGACGATGCCTCCCAGTTGAGCTGTCCTTGTCAGTCTTGTTTACTGAATAGAGAATGTGGACTACTTACAAACCATCATGAAGCCAAGGGCCCATGGGATCTCGGTCTTCTTGACTTTAGCCTGGACAACGCTGTATCCTGCTTGGTTAAATGCGCCAACACCGAGGGCCATAAGAGAGGTGTATCCGTAGATCGCGCTGGCAGAGGTATCTTTTTTGACGGTGTCTGAAGGGGTCAGCGTTGGGATAAGTATTGCGATGATTAAGCATCTCAGCTTACACATTAAAGCAGCGGCGACGAGTTCGAAAATGGAACCAAGGAGGTACCATGGAAGGTAATAACCGAATTTGGACATCATGTGGCCGTTTGCGATGATGGCGAAGATGAGCACCATTACGAAGGGTAGAATACGCAGCGAGGAGTGGACTGCAGTATCACCCTGCACGATATGAGTATAATGTCTTGGGAACCAGGGTTGCAATCTTACCTGAGTAAATTGGAAGAACAGGGGAATGTAGTACACTGAAATAAACAACCCGCTGCTGGCACAGGCTACACCTTCATTAGCATCACCAAGAGGTTGGAGTATTTTATAAGTTTATACTCACTGTTAAGGATAAACAGAAGTAGCAGTGAACGCCTCTTGAGGAAATGGATCGGGAACAGTCTGTTCTCCTCGTTGCAGAGAATGTAGAAAGTCTGCTGAACACTAAAGACGACGAACAGAACGCCGGACACCACGAACAGTGCAATGGACGAACCGCTGCCCCAACTCCATTCCACTCCGCCAAAGTCGATAGCCATGATCAACGTAGCCAGCGCACCGACAAACAAGACAATGCCGACCCAGTCGATATTCCTAGCTTTCTCTTTCGGGGTTGCATTGGGCATGGGCTCGAAGGAGGGCAAGAGAAATGCGTAGACTGGGGAAAAAACTGCTCCGACGACCAGGTTGATGTAGAAGGCCTAACAGTATCAGCATGGACGGACTTCTTGAAGCGGGAGATTTGCAGACATACCCAACGCCAGGTCGCGGCGCTTTCGGCGAACGCTCCTCCAATGGCTGGGCCGGTGACAGTTCCGATACCCCACGAAACGGCACTAGACGAGAAACATTACAGTGAGCGTCAATATAGAGCTCGAGATTTCGCAGTGTTACTTACGTCAAACCAATGTAGAATGGACGTTCAGATACGGTTGTATTCACGGACAGCTGGGTCAAGACGCCGAAGTACATACCACTTCCCTAGATTGAGTTAATATCCAGAGGCCTATGCATTTATACAGGCATTCAAGCTTACTCCAGCGCCAGCCATAGCTCGTCCGACAATCATCCCGTTCATGTTTGGGGCAGCACCACAAAGAGCCGAGCCTGCCATGAAAAGAATAACGCACTAGTGCTCGAGTTAGCAATACTTAAACTTTGATACTGCTTCACAATCAGGCGTTCTTTAGCCTACCCCAATATAGAGCCATTTGGCATTGTAGGTTGCGTAGGCCTTAGACCAAGGCAGCACCAGTGCGGAGGAGGTAAGGGAGAATCTGCGAAGGCTTAGCTAAACTATCTTGTGGATCATCTCGTAGGACAGCCAAAATCATACCCCACAGAAAGCCAGGAAATCTGGTCAGCTTCTTGGAATTGGTTGAGAATAGCCTGTAGTTCATGATGGTTAGATGTACTCGAGATAAATACACTGAACAGGAATAAATACAGGTTGGATATTAGCCACAATGGTGTTGTCAAGCGCAAAAAGCATATGGCTGGACAGGATAGCAGTCACAACTAGGATCCACTATTGTTGCTAGGTTAGAATCTACCGTCCCCATGGTAGAATGGGTAGATCAGCTGGAGTTGGGTACATACCTTAAAGCCAGTGATCATCCTCACTTCCTTCTGCGGCTCTTCATCTGATGATTCGCGACCCTTACTAATTTGTGAGTTCGAGCTTGGGGTTTGTGAATCCGTCAAGGCGTCGGCAGCCCCGAGTTTCTCGACATCTTTCAGACTGTCTGCCATTGTGCTGGCGGTGCTGTGCTGTGCTAGTTGATTGAGGGTATTGACGCACAGACTCTTAGTTTTTTGGTAAATGAAAGTTAAGTTGATGTTGACTTACCGAAACATTCTGGCCTGACCGGTTATTTATTCTAATCCTAAAGAAACATTGGAACAGCAAATCCAGTCAGATCACGCCAACTGAACGGAGTAAGAGATCTGAAATCATTCTGGGTCGTGACTAATGAAGGCTCCATGGGATGAAAAAGGATGACAGAAGATCAACCAGCCACCATTTCTCCTCAAGCCCGCTTATTCCAGGAGAAAATTATGATCATATCCCCCTGTTTGCCGGTGCAACCCCGACCCAGAATGTGGATCTAGAGATTTACAATCTGGGATGCTATGGGATACCGACTGGGATACCGAATGGGATACCGACTGGGATACCGAATGGATTGTGGGATCGAGGTAGTTGCGAATAAGTGTAATCCTGAAGTGGAATCCTTCAGAGTCGCCCAGACCAACGCCCGGGTCACCTCATCCCAGCGGGAAAAAGCGGATCAGCTATTTCGCTATCCCATCGGGGCAGGATATTAGGCTGTCATCCTATCCTTGGCGTTCTGGACGGTGATAAGCACTGATTTAGCATCTCCACCTCATACTTACGCTACCGGGAAGGCTTGGCGCAAAGGTTACCAACCTCCGAATCAAGACAGTGTCGAATCCAGTGTTAGAGAGGGAATCTCTTGGGCACTATTTTAGCAGAATGAGCTGTGGAAATCTAAGGAAGCCGTATCAATCACAATGCCTCTTTTGGAAGGGGATGAAAAGGTGTCGCCATAAGTTCTGTTTCAGTCTATCTAGCGAAGGAGACGATAGACAGGGCTCGTGAATATCCTAACTCCGTTTTGGATACCGTGTCTAGTTCTCCCCGTGATGGTATCCCCCCTAATGCTTATGTCAGGTCCATGCATTTATAAAATCACACTCTGTTTTCCCCATTTACTACCATCCACGAGACACTTATCGTACACTTTTAAATCCAAGTAACAACATATTCGAGCCCATTCGTCCTCGTCTACTTCCCCTTCCAAAATCATATATTTCATTCATCATGACCATCCACCGCATCACACTCTTCAACATTCCCAAACCGGAGGACGTTGACATTCTCCTCGACGAATATCGCACTCTTGCTCAAGAAGCAAAAAAGGTACACCTTACTCATCTTCTCCTCTCCGCCGCTCCTATAAGTCAAATATTAACCTTTATACTGCTGATAGAACTCAGAGCCTTACATTGTGTCAGTCCAAGCGGGTCGCACACTGCCTGACGCGCGAACGAAAGGCTACACGCTGGCCGTCAAGACGACCTTTCGCGATATGGACGATATGAACTTCTATGATCATGACTGCGAAGCACATAAACGGTTAAAGTCTGTTGCTGCACCGAAGAGGCATGGGGATGTACTTACAGCGTACTTTGAGGATGTGGTTGGGGTTGCAATTTAGATGATTGGTGGTGGACATCTGTAGTCATGTACAGAACAGTTAAGATGAGAAATGGAGAGAAATACGAACAGAAAGAGGGTACTAAAGAAGAAAATGACAATGGCCTGACGAATATCCCCAACCCGCAATATTATTGGAATGGGACAAAAGGAACAAGATTGAGCCTTCAGAAATAGAAAACATACATCTAATAAATAATGAGAAGATCATGGGTAGTTGCTGAAATTCTAGCCACCTAGATATTCTGCCCATATGACAGCTCGCCCACTAGACTACCTGTATCTAGTCAAGAATCATTAATCTTCTTGATTAAGAAGTTCTGTTTTGACGTCTCTGTCTATCCCTACAGTCAGTATTTCTACAGTTTCTGAGCACAGAGGCTTTTAAAGGCTTCGGAACATTGCTTTATTTATTGTTGCTAAACTAGAAACTATTTCTATCTCCTAAGCGGTTTATAACCTGCTACCATAATACTGAATCCGATGTATTACCACTTCTATATATATTCTAGTTAGCCTTGAGCTGGTGCTTATAGAGTCTTTATATTAAAGCCAAACTATATATTTATAGTGCCTACGAGATCTTCATATATGATACTGCTAAAGATGAGGTTAAATACACTTATTAAAAGTATAAGTTTACTATTACAATTGTCTTAAGTGCACTGTTGGATGATACACTATACAAGAAGATCTATAAATTTAGGAGTTTCTACGCAAAGGAGGGGGGCATAGATAGACCAGATCTTTGTAAGGACTAAAATTAATACCTGCTACTTAATATTTTGCATGCGACGGTATTAAAGCTTATATTGTAAGATAGAACAAGAATCTCGAGAGTTAAATATATTGTAATGCGGTTGCTATGTGCGCAATCCACTACTCAGGTAGCGAGGCAAGCAGGCAAGGTAGGAAAGTAACGTAATGTATCATATGTTGGGATTCAAGCAATGATCTTGTTGGGGTGATCCTGGAGCCAGTATGTTCATAAATAGGAGGCTTCGCCTAGGAGTTTCGAATATGATCCAGCGACAGTCGTTCCTTCCATTCTATTACTTTCCACTGGTGCAAGACAGGGGTTGGGCGTACCTGGGCGTACCCCCCCCTTTACCATATGCTTAAAATAATAAGCTATTTCTGGAGTATTCTTTATTATTCTACTGCTTACAACCTCGACAGTCCACAGTTTGACACCTTTACTACTGTAGCACTAAGCGAGGAGAACGATATCCTTTTGAAAAGCCTGTTCTTTGTCTGATTAAGCAAGAAAAGCATGCTAAATACACTGGATATCGATATCTAACCGATACTTCTGTTTCTCACTCTACGGTAGAATCAGCTTTAAAAGAAGTGCTAACGGATTTGTATTGTAGTAAGAAAGGTTATATAGAGGAGACCTATTGCACCCAGGGAAGCTGTCGGAGAGATTTAAAAAGTTAGAGAAGAATGAAAGTATATTACATAAGAAGCTTTTATCCCATATATCGCCTTAAGATACGTCGACAAACACAGAGAGATACGCCTGCTAGAAGCAAAAGAAAATACTTCTAGAGTTGTAAGAAATTGCTTGTTTTAGAGGTTTAGATAGCTTCACGGTGGCCAAATGGGGGGGGAATGGGGGTTGGAGATACTCTAGCTGCCTAGTTAGTCTGCCCACATATGTAACAGCTTGCCTACTAGAGGCCTTTCCATCGCCTCGACACCTCCAGTAGTTTTGGTCGTATAGTAAAAATCGATTAATTGTTGTGTTGGAACTACATATGAAAAGCCACTAACTACTTGAATTAGTTACATTATCAATTAACTAGTGACTTTCAGGTCCCAGTAATGATATTTACTGATGGCGGTCTCTTGATCTTGCTGACCGCGCAGCTATTGCTGTATATTCAATTACTCTACTAAGATAATCTGCCTTCTACCACCATCCTATCTTTGAACAGTAAGCTAAAATACAGCCATCTGCCTACTCTCGGAGTAACACATATGCTTCATCCACTGTCCAATCAATAGTTGCTTATTGCATTGATGTATTTCATGGCCTGTCGAAGCGTTATTCATCTCGGTGATCTCAGAATAAAAATCATGTTCAATACATATACTGTATAATGACGGACTGGATACTACCATACCCCGTTCTCTGTCATAGCCCTCATTAAAAGCTTTCGTCGGCTGAATTGATAGACGAATCTGGTCAAATAATCTCTCAATCAGGTGATACGACTCTAAGCAGACCCCCCAAGTAAACTATCCTGAAACAGCCCCCAGAATAGTAGACAGGTTATTAAGCTACTTAAATATCTGGTAGGGGGACTTTTTAGGGGGATGGCATGAGCAGAGTAGGCGTGGTGGGATCCAATCCCTATTTCACAGGATTCAACATGCAACTCGCTAACTTCATCTGATGCTAATGCATCATATATATCACTTCAAAAAGAACGGAACCAAGAAATCAGAACCAACAAAACCCCCCATGAGGCTGTAGCACTCTCGCCGTCTGACTAATCCACCTCTCCTCTGAATTCCTCTCGCGATACGCGCTCCGGTCCTCCGCCAGCCGCGAGGCCAAGTCTGAGCTCGCATGCCAGAGTTCATCGCTATCCGGAAGCGCGAATTGCAAATCCGCTAGAGAGAGCAAACTCCGGCCCTGCGAAGATGCATCGGTGTCAGGGACCCGGCAGGACCGACAGACTTTGTACAGGGAAAGGGCGAAGCGCTTGACTTCCTCAACACCCACCCAAATGTAAACGTCGGGCAGGGTGTTTTTGAACTGGGCGACAATCGAGGGGTAGAAGAACATTTTGCGCTTGAGGCAGGTGCGGACGAGGGCTTTTAGGAGCTGCAAGGGGAGGGTGGGGAGTTCGTGAGTTAGCTGCAGGTTTAGACCTTGATTACCTTTAAGGAGGGCGAAAATGATTTGGAGCAGGATTCCTTGATATGTTGCCATGGGCCAGGAGGAGGGGGGTTCTGCGTTGTGCTGGCTTGGTGCTTCCCATTTATCCTGCCAACGGTTAGTGAGTGGCTGAATATGGAAGCAGGGAAGAAGATAAGAGGACTTGACACCGCGACACTCCCCTCCTGCCACGCCCCAACCCAGACCCTTAAACAGGCCGTTAAACATCTGCACACTAGATCTCTAAGGCTAATTTAGAGTCTGGTTCGTAGTTGCAGAAGGCCTGCTTGTACATGTTCGTGAGGCACGATTCTCTTCCATCGTTGCCTCGCGAACAGTACATCCGTATCACGTGTTCATAATCTGAGCGGTGTGGCGGGAGTGAATTGGGGACGCGGCGGTATCAAGTCCCAAGGCAAACTCACTCGCTGTTGATGGATAGACACAAGGAGTTTCGAGTGCAGATCCGTCGCTGCAATCCGGGCATCCTCTTTACCGGTCAACCATAATCCCATCATCATGACGGATTGAAAGAGAAGGGCGGGCTCATGGTCCGGATCGAAGGTTGCGCGGTGCAGAAATGGCCATGTGGGGTGAAACTTCTCGAAGAACACCTGGATATAAATTAACGCTCTAGAGGGGCTTTTTTCAATCGCGTCCGAGTTGTGTATGGGGGCCAAATGGGTGGAATCAACTGAAAGTCTGGCGGTTGGACTAACGGCGAGACTAGGTTGTTGATCTTGGCGGCCCCGAATCGAGCTCCCAAAGGAGCAATCAATTCCTCGCCGCACACAGGCTCCGCACGGAGCCTTTCCGTCACATTTGGACTTTCGCGAGCAGCAGTAATTGCACGCTCGAATTGTGCGACCTGGTTGAAGCTCTTTATCCTCGTGATGGGTGCGGACGTGTTGACGGAGCGTATCACTATTGTGTTCTTAGCACCATTCATGATCCAGGTCATCATCTGCCTAGATTCCATCAAAGTCCATCCTTTCAGTATACATGAGATCCATGTGACAATGGCCAGATTCAAGCCTCCAATTCCAATTCCGTGTTTGGTGAACTGAACAGACTTACTTCCGGGCAAAACGTCGATCGCAAAACGGGCATTCAAATGAGTCTGACTGAAAGTGTCGTCGCGCATGTCGGGTGAGATGCTCCTTCCGTCGATAGCTTAATCCACAACCTGGGAAGTGACATTGAAACGACGCGCGGTTACTCATGGCAGGGAAAAAAAAAAAAAAAAAAATTCAGATTTTCTTAGTTTTGTCCTGAGAAAATGGAAAGGCTGTATAGCGCCAAAATCTAGTCTCCCACGAGTTGATAGTTAACGGCGAGATGTCAGTCAGGATGGGAACGAGTGGGGAACGTCGTGATGATTGGGGCAGATGGGATAGCGGGTGGGATGCCGATGGGATGGCAATATGGGATAATGGGATGCCCCAGAGAAGGTAACGGAGAAGGTCTTAGTTATGCCTTTGGGATTGACTAACCACAGACATTAGTGGGAATGATGCAGTGGATGGGATGACCGAAGAGTTAGCTTAGCTAGCCTGGCCCCATCAGGGTAATGTAAACCACGTCATGGAAGGGAAACAGTGGTATGGGATGGGATGGGATGGGTTGGTGGGATACCGCAATCAGTGGGGGCTAGTGGGGGAAATGGAGACACCTACTGACATTAAAATAAACAATTAGCAAATCTATCTAATTCTTCATCAAATCGAGGCCTCAAGGTGAATAATCCTTATTTCATGGCCAAGAGCAGTTAAGTTCGGTCTTATGAAAGAATCCCTCTCGTCAAATCAACCAATGGGATGATGGGATGGTGGGATGTTGGGATGGTGGGATGATGGGATGGCGTGAACAATAAAAGAGGCAATCATAGGCGAAGCTTTGCCCTAAGAAAACTGTTAACTTGTGTTCTCACTTAATTCCTGTCATGCAGCTAATTTCTCAGCGTTCGCGAGCTATACATAGTTGATCACTGGATGCCTGGTCCCACGTGCCGCGGATTTTGCCCAACGGACACATCAAAAATGAAGCTTTCGAGTCTCAGGCAATTTAGATTATACAGAGATATTTTGGAGGAACAAGACTAAGGTTGTAAAGAAGTTATATATGTTTTTAAATTGTCCCGAAAGTTACAGATCTACCACTTATGGTTTTTAGGAGGCGCTTCCATCCACTGCAATCGTCAAACCCAGATTCTGTGCTCAGCTTTCGATTTTGCTATACAGACGAACGATAAATTAGCACATAAAAATATTAGTCGGTTGTTTCCGACTGACCAATTGGAACTCGGCTTGATGAGATATTTACACTGGCGACACTAGTCTGAATCCCCGGCCCCAGCTAGGCTAGCCTTCAGCTATGTCTGAGAAATTCCGTACAACAAAAAAAATACTGAGACATTGTACACGCTATGTTCTTTCGACAATTTCTGCAATCCCAGAGCAAAATTAGAAAAAGCCATACATGCAGTTACATAAGATAAAAAGATACATGTGATTGTCAGTATTCGGACAAAAGTCGCTGAGCTCTTATATGTTTGGAGTGCGGCCGCATCTTATCTTGCATTACAGGAGGAATTATTGCCTATTATTTGGGAGCCACGCCTTATTTTATTCTTGATAGGACTCCTATTTATTCCTCCAAAAGTCACCAAATAGTTGAAAGGTACTGCTATGGAGTGACACCATAGCCGCCTGATTGTAACCCCACTGAACATATGTGGTTTCCACATACAGGTGTCCATAACGTGAATGCAGATATTGAAAGCTGCAAGGGATTGAATGAAACTAAGGAAGAGCAATTATGGGCCTCGATTAGTCAAGGTATTCATGTTGCTTTAATAAAGGGTATGAAACATTGCGTTGCAGCAGTTTTTGAGGTAAACGTAGAATACAAAATATGGAGCCATTTTTGGGCTTGTTTGCGTATTGTTATGAATTTTAATTGTTCATTTTGTCTAGAGTCCATTCAAATCTATATTGCCCTTGTGTGTTGAGATAATATATATATTTTGTATGGAGACTGTAATTTTTCGTCATGAAGAGGTCCATGCGCCACAGCGCGGTGAGCATAAAGATTTAGAAGCTACGACCTTGTTATGAACCGGAAAGATAAAATATCTTAATTAGTATGAGTGGTAATGTAAACACGTGGATTGCCCCCGTCTGGCCTCGCTGGCACAGTTGGTGTTGTCCCAAAATCAATTCGAGCCTCTACAGGCGCACAGACAATCTCGTATTACTCAGCTATAATATCGAGTTTATAGGCAATAAGCTTGATAGAGATCTCTGCCGGGATGGTCTACTCCGGAGTAGAACTTATGCGGCGGTGCGTGCATTAGCCGCAGGATAGTCCGTCTTTCTGGCTGTCTCATCCACAACGGCTCAATTCTACATCCTAACCCTCGAGCCAGTAACTTGACGATTAAACCCCTGTAGATGCTAATTTGGAAAAGGACCGCTCTTTAAGATTCAACAAATCAAATACCACGAAACTAACTACCAATATCTACTCGACATAAATGCCAACACAAACACACTATTCTCCCCGATCCTTCTGCCCGGTCAAGTTGTTCAACGAGTCCATGAGCCCCGGGATCTCAGGGTCCTCGTCGATCCGGCTGACGTTCGCCACCCGTCCAAAGATGGTATACAGTCCCACAATGACAATCACCTCCATGATTTCCCGAATGCTGAAGTGGGCCTTGAGCGCCTCGAGGGTTCCGTCGCTGGCGGTGTTGTTGCGGACCAGTTCTTCGACAAAGCGGAGGAGAATGCGATCGCGTTCACTGAAGTACTCGGTGTCGTCGACCTTGCCGAAGGCAATCAGGAGGCGCTTGGCGTTGGGCATGCCGTTGACGAGGGCGACGGGGGTGTTGATCTCGAACACGTAGTGCGCCCCGATCAGCGCTGCGGTGCGCAGGACCACCAGCTGCCATTCGAGGGTAGGGAGCTCGCGAGTGGAGCGGAAGACAGTACCCAGGAGGCTGGATATGGAAGGGAAGAATCCTTCGGCGTGGGCGAGCAGCTTGAGCACGTTGCGCTCAAAGGGGAGGACCTTAAAGGCCTGCGCCAGGCCCGAGTTGACCTGTGTAGGATCCACGTAGGGGAAGACGGCGCGCTGGTTGGCGTAGGTGGTGGTGGGGAGAGAAGCGTAGACCGTGGTGGCCTGCTTCCCGTTGGTAGTGGCAGGGGAGGAATCGGTTGTAGAAGACATTGCGATGAGTTTGATTTGATCAAGATACCTCGGGAGGCAGAAAGCTGGGAAGAGGAGGCTGAGGAAGGGACACTTGGGACTGTTGTTGCTGCTATGTTGGAGACAACTGGGGAGGTGAGAAAGGGCGTTTATATAACTCGATTCTCGCAGACGTGACAAATCCACAAATTGTCTTTATTTTGCATTAGAAATCAAAATCAAAATCAAAATCATGCATCTCTATCAGTTCCCTCATCTCATAGACTTGTTCGTATACGTCAAATAGACCGCGCCAAACCAGGAGCTTAGTCGAGCTCCGTCGGGCCCACATAACTCATACTATGTACTAGGTTGCTGGCGTTAAACGAGTCCACTCATCCTGCCACCTGCCATAGCCTCCTTTGGCCAGTGTAACAATGGGCGTCACCATGGGGGCGCCCGGGGCCTAAAACGCGCCAAGGAAGCTAAGTTCGCAGAATTTATCCAGTATTACAAGGATATTCGCAGTAAATTCATTATCCCTCTGGAAATAGATGTGCTTGGGAAATCTTGGCGGGTAGTGGGTACGCCCACGTGTGAACTTCCCTGAGAGCGCAGCAACAGGGTGGTTCTGATCTAATCTCTCCTGTGCAGAATTGAGCCCTAAATTCTCACCTGCGGCTTAAACTAGTGGTCTCACTCGTCATCATAACGAGAATCGCGTTTTTTCAGCCGACATCTATACAAAAAACATGCGCACCAGCTTTCTTCAGGCTTACGCTCCATCCTTAGCACTCAGTAATACACTCTACAGGATTGGATTCCTTGAAAACGAGTGCTCCATCCTGATTTCTAATATACTTGTGCCATTGCAGAAGTGGGTGTGTCATCATCGGTATGGAGCTCTGTCGAGATGCCGGACGTATACGGGTTTGTTCGATGCACAGGAGAGGGGCTATGGTAGAGCTGATGTCGGCATTGACCAAAAACGTGGGAGACGTGGAGATGTGTTGGAGAACCCGCTGGAGAGAGAGATCCTCCCTGGAAGAGAAGGTGGCAGGTGTATAGAGTTCCAGCTGGCCCAAGAACTCTATAAAGGGGAGTAGTCTCGCACTACGGAAAGAGGCAGAGCAATCGAGAGCAGGCGATGAGCTTGAAGACCAGACTGACATATTCATTGTTCTGAAGTATAGACGTCCTGGGGCTTTATCCTCTACATCTATCTTTGACACCTTCTTTTACACTTCGTTGAGTTCATATATAGACGTATAGACTTCATATTTTACTGTTCTTTTATCAACCATGGCGTTGCATCAGCCACTTCCTTCCCTCTATCAACCCCCGTTGACTGTGCCGGAAATTTTTCAGCAGGTCTTCCCGCGAGTGGATTCACGGCCAAGCCCTAGGGGGGGTTCAAGCACGCCCGAGGCTGATGGCGAACTGTTTGACTTGACGCCGGTCCAGCAGGAGATCCTCTCGTCACTGGGGCAGCAATCTGGATGGACGTCCTTCTCTTTCCAAGTCCCCGAGCAGATGGCCTTCAGCATTGACCGGCTCCGTATGACCTGGCAAGCCGTGGCCGCTCATCATCCCATCCTTCGCACAGTCATTGTTTCCAGCGGGGATGGTGGTTCCTGGCGGCAGAAAGTGGTCTATCTCGTTTTACCCATGGGTCTTGGAAGCTGGGAGCCACTCGAAAAGACGGTGCCATACTTGACTTTTTACGAAGCGAGCGCGAACCGACCGGTATTGACTCTCCACTACCATCGTGCTCTGATTGACGTGAAGTCTATCCTGCTGCTCTGGCATGACTTCGAACTCTTCTTCCACGGGTTTCCCTTTCCAGCCCGTATCCCCTTCCGCAACTATGCCAAAGCAATCGCGACCCGCGACCGTGATGAGGCCATCAGCTTCTGGAATGGGTACTTGGATGGATACCATGGCAGGGGCTTATTGGGCTCCTCGGATCCGGACAGAAAAGTCATCGAGACCAGAGTCTCGGGCGACATGGGCCTCCTCTCTGGACTGGAGAACTTCGGACAGGAGCACCAGGTCAGTGTGAAGACCATGCTTCGCGCTGGGTGGGCCGCGACGCTATCCCGCCACCTCGAGACCCAGGATGTCGCCTTTTACACCAATCTCAGAGACTGCAGCTTCGACCCAACGGAGTACATCGTCGGTCCAATGGATGTGGCCGCTCCTCTTCGGGTTCGCCTGTCGGAGGAAGAGCTGACCCTGGAAGCGCTCCGCAGATTGGAGAACGAAAAGAAGACAGCCTCTCGGTACTCATTCCTCGGTGGCCGAGCGATCGAGGAGCACAGCGGCAGCATTACCGCCGTGCAATCCACGTTCATCGTGCTGGAATCAGAAATTCCCGTGGACCCTCTGCCGCAACTGGATGTTTCCATGCAAGTCACGTTGGACTTTGCCACCGCTCAGGTGTCCATGATGCACGATTCGAACTATCCCTCGGCTCGAGCTAAGATCATCCTCCAGCACTTTTGGGAGGTAATGCGACAGATTATCGCGAACCCCTACGGCCCGCTCATGGACTTGAGCCTGGCTTCAGAGGACGAGAGAGCCGTATTGCTGAGCTTTCGATCTTCGCATGAACAGGTCCCTCCCCAGCTGGTCCATACCTTGATTGAAGAGCAGGCTTGTAATCATGCCACCGAGCCGGCTCTGCAGTTTGAGCTCAGCGAGGCCGTGAGTTTCGCGCAATTGAACGCTGCCGCCAATCGCGTCTCTCATCAGCTGGCGGGGTTGATGGCTCCCGGATCAATCATTCCCGTTCATATGGATGTCTCGGTCAACTTTGTGATTGCTTTACTGGCGATTCTGAAAGCCGGAGGCGCATATGTGATTCTGGATCCCGCCCAGCCGCCAGCCCGCAAGGCGTATATCATGGAAGATGTGCAGGCACCGTGCTACCTTACACAAGGGGACCTCATCAACGAACTCCCAAATACGAAAGCCTACCTGGTGGAAGATCTCCTCCAGTCCTCGTCCAATGAATCCGACCTGTGTCTGGATCTGGACCCCGAGCAACCCGCCTATATTATCTACACCTCTGGCTCCACCGGCGTGCCCAAGGGTGTTGTTCTAAGCCACCGTGCTGCCTCCACCGGGATTCAATGTGCACCTGCCATTGAAAACAACCGCAACTTACTCTTCTACAATCCCGTCTTTTCTGCTGCACAGAGGACCATCCTTTCCACCCTGGCGAATGGCGGCTGTCTTTGTCTCGCGGGCCGGTCAAAATTGCAAGTCTCCCTGACAAATCTCGTCAATGCAATGATGGTCAACACGCTCGGTATCACCTCGTCGACTATCGCTCTGCTGGACCCCGAGCAGGTGCCAACCTTGCAGAGAGTCAACCTCACCGGCGAACTGGCCGACCCCGCGGTCGTCGCGCGCTGGGCTAGTTATGTGGAGCTGAAAAACAACTACGGGCTCAGCGAATGTACCCAGCTAAACTGGGGAAGACAAATCGGCCCAACAGATCAGCTGTCCAGTCGCAATGTGGGCCGTCCATCTGATACCACGTCTGCCTACATCTTGGATCCGGACACGCGGCAGCTCACCCCGTTCTTGATTCCTGGTGAATTGTGTCTCGAAGGGCCGCAGATCGCCAGTGGCTATCTCAACAAGAAGGCGCTGACCGAGAAGGCTTTTGTCGATAGCCCATTTACGAAGGGATGCAAGCTCTACCGGACAGGTGACATGGCGGTCCGATTGGAAGATGGCACGATTGAGATCATCGGTCGTATTGACTTCCAGACTAAAATCCACGGCCAGCGGGTCGAGCCGGGCGAGATTTCGGCCCTGCTGAGTAGGGAGAAGGCTGTACGTGCCGCGGTGGTTATCGCTGCTACGATCGAGGGAGAGAAGGCACTTGTCGCCTGTATCTCGCCGGAAAATGCATTGCCGTGGGCCCAGCTGGTCCACAACCTCCGGCAGGCGACATTGACCAGGCTTCCTTCCTATATGACACCTGCGTACTGGTTATCTTTTGACACGCTGCCTCTGAACAGCAACGGGAAGACCGACGTGCTTCTCCTGCGGAAACAGATCGAGGCGATGCACCGGTCTGATCTCATCGGCGCGTCGCTGGTTACCGACCAAGCAGGGAGGCCGCTCTCCGAGGTGGAAACGGTCCTCCAGACGGTCTGGGCCAAGGTCCTTCGTCTTCCCGCAGATGTGATCACGGCCAACCAGTCTTTCCTGGCCCTCGGGGGAGATTCACTCAAGGCGCTGCTTGTCGTCTCCGAGCTATTGCCGTTTAATTATGTTGCCGAACTGGGAGACCTTCTTCGAGCAGATTCCCTGGCCACTGCAGCCGCCTCTCTCAAGTATGAGGTGATAGCGCAAACTGATCAAGAGCCGCCAGCCCCGTACAGCCTCATCAAGGGCGGACCAGACGTTGACCCAACAATCTACGAGGACGCATACCACGCTACGCCCTTCCAGGAGGGGATCATTTCCGCGCACCGAAGTAACGGCGGATACGTGTATCACCGAGTCTTCAACATTAAGGGATACGAGATACCCAGGCTGCAGCAGTCTTTCCAAAAAGCCATCAACGCGAACCCCATCTATAGAACGAGCTTCCTCGAGAACGGCGCAACCTTCCTGCAGACCGTGAACCGGCAATTCCAGCTCCCCTGGCAGATGATCTGCGACATCTCGATCGAAGACTACGTATCGCACAATACATCCCAGGAGATGGATCTCGGGCAGCCTCCGATCCGAGCCGCCATTGTCAACGGCGAGATCCTCATTGTCACCATGCACCACGCCCTCTTTGACTTCTGGTCCTCCAAATTCCTCTTCCAAGACGCAGCAGCTGTCTACCACAATCAGCCCCTAGTGGTCAGACCCCCCTTCAACATCTTCGTCCGTCATTCCCAGAGATTGGATGAGAACGTTGCCGCAGACTTCTGGTCCGGGTACCTTCAGAACGCTGCTGCAACGCTGCTTACAACGGAAGCTGCGCCGTTCAACGCTCTCAAGCGAACCATCCAGTATGACCTTCGCACTTTTACCGCCTCTGCGGGCGTCACGACCGGTGCACTTATGTACGCCGCTTGGTCAATTATTCTCTGGAAGCACACGGGAAGCGCCGACATTACCTTTGCCATCACGCTTTCGGGTCGCGATGCTCCGATCCCGGGGATCCAGGATCTGAATGGACCGACCATGACCACTGTCCCTATCCGGGTTCGGCTGGAGCCCACTATGGGCCTTGGAGACGTTGTGACGTTAGTGCAGAACGAGTTGTGGAAAGTAGCCAAATTCTCGCAGGTTGGACTCAGACGAGCACTGAAAGCATCGGCCCAAAGTTCGAGTCTCTTCGATTCCATGGTTAACTTCCTCGTGAAGACCGATGCAAGCCCCGGCGCCACGGAGTTGGAGCCATACGGCGAACGACCCGTCTGGGATACTGGGTTCAACAGCCTTGAGGTGGAGGAGAAGGCCGATAGGGAGTTTGAGTTGCGGCTGTCCGGGTATCTTGAGCCCATTCGAACGGGCTTTATCATCGAGGAGGTGGCGCAGTTGCTGCGGACGATGGTGGACAACAGCCAGACCCGGTTGGGGGAGGTGGATTTGATTGCACCCTCTGAGGCGCTGTATCTTCAGCACATGTCGACGCCGGCCACCACGGACGCGAGGTTCCTGCACGATGGCTTTGAGGCCATCGCAGCGATGGATGGCGGTCGCGTCGCAATTGAGTTTGAAAAGGCCGACGCAGTCAGTTATCGTGCATTGAACAGCCGTGCCAACCAGCTGGCACGATACTTGGTCCAGAAAGGAGTAGGCCCGGACACGTTGGTCCCTCTCTGCCTGCCCAAGTCCGTTGAGATGATTGCCTCGATCCTGGCCATCCTCAAGGCCGGGGGGGGTTTTGTCCCGCTGGATCCGGATAATCCCCCCGAGCGAAACAACTTTATCGTCAGCGACGTGTCCGCCACGATGGTCCTTACGGACGAGAACTTGCGCGGAATCTTCGACGAGGCCGATCGCGCGGTCGAGGTGGTGGACGTGTACAATGTCGACGTCTCTGAGTACTGCGACCGCAACCTGGAGCTCCCAGACCTGGAACCCCATCACCTGGCATACGCAATCTACACCTCCGGCTCTACAGGATTGCCGAAGGGGGTGCTGGTTCCGCATCGCTCCATCGCGGCGGGGATTGAAAGCATTTCTCTCGCTGAGAGCTGGCATCGGGAGTGGCGTGTGCTGCAATTCTCCAACTACGTCTTCGACGTCTCGGTGGGAGATATCTTCTGCACCCTCGGCGCGGGCGCAACCCTCTGCATGGCTCCCATGGAGTCCCTCCTCTCCGATCTGGCCCTGGTCATCAACTCGATGAAGGTGAACCGGCTCTTCCTGACTCCCACCGTGGCTAAGCTCCTCCAGCCTGCCGACGTACCGGGCGTGCACGGGATATATCTGGCCGGAGAACCGGTGACTCCCGATCTCGTCGACAGCTGGGCGCCACACTGCGTCGTCATGAACTGTTACGGACCCACGGAGGCCTCGATTCTCGCGAACGCAGGCTACATCCCGCCTGGCGGCAACGCCAAGGTGATCGGCCATCCGCTTCGGAATTGTGTCTCGATGATTCTCGAGCCCGATAGCCTGAGACTGGCGCCCTACGGCGGGGTCGGCGAGCTTTGTCTCAGTGGGACGCAGCTCGCGCGCGGATATCTGAACCGGCCCGAGGCGACGGAGAAGGCATTCGTCCTCCGGGGTTCTGAGCGAGTCTACCGAACCGGTGATCTCGCCCGGTGGCTCCCCGACAACCGCGTTGAATGCTTTGGGCGGAAAGACAACCAGGTCAAAGTCCATGGACACCGCATCGAGCTGGGCGAGATTGAGGGGGCGATCTTGAAGACCAATAAGGTCCAGCATGCGATTGCCAGCGTCGTCGAGATCCAGAAGAAACCGCAGCTGGTTGCCTTTTGTGTGGTCGACCCCGGAAACCCCAATGGAATTCTGCCAGCCGAGGACACCTTCGAGACACTCACGACTGTCAGCATCAGTCTGACCTCGTTGCCTCCGTACATGGTTCCGACCATCTGGATTCCAGTCGGCACCTTGCCCCTTCTTCCCTCGGGGAAGGCAAATCGGAAGAAGCTTGTGGAATGGGTGAATGCCATGGATAGCAACGAATTGCAGCAGTATAGTAACGTCGACGCCGAGGCCGAGTTCGTGGACCCGGTCACGCCAGAGGAGATGGCGCTACAGAGCCTATGGGCTGGTCTGTTCCACAAGGAGACCAGCGAGATCAGCAGCACGAGTACCTTCTTCGCCCATGGTGGCGACTCTATCACGGCCATCAATCTCGTCAGCAAGTGCAAGGCGGCGGGCCATGTGCTTACCGTCAGTGACGTGCTGGCATTCCCTCTCTTACAGGAGATGGCGACTCGCATGAAGCCCGTGAAGAAAGCCGTGCCAAAGGTAGAGGATGTGTCTGTCCCCGTTTCTGATGAGGTGTACGCGACACTCTCCGCCGCTGGAGTCCAACCATCCGATGTCGAAGTCGTCTACCCGGCCCCCCCAGGAGTGGAAGACTTCCTCGTTCGTGGCGCCCAAGCCGAGCAATTCTGGCAATGCCAGACCGTCCGACCACTCCCCGAGGTGATCGACTTCAACCACTGGATCGAAGTCACCACCAGGCTGACAGCAAGAAACGAAATCCTGCGATCCATGTGGCTGGAGGCTGACGGGCGCTGGCTGCAGGTCGTCCTCGCCAACCCCGTCCTCGACCTGGAGATCATCCACTGCACCTCAGAAGCTGACAAGCAGCAACACATAAACGCCGCCTGGGACGCCGAATTTACGCTCGGCACCCCCTTCATCCGGTACCGGCTCCTGATCCTCCCAGACGGCACCCGCGACCTTCTCCTCAAAATCCACCACGCCATGTATGACGGCACTCTCCTCCGCATCTTCGATGACGAATTCAAAGCCCTCGCCAAGAACCAGCCCACTCCGGACACCGTCCCCTTCCGCGACTACGTCTCCTATATTCAGGCCACAGACAAGTCGAAAAACCTCGAATTCTGGACGTGCCTGCTAGCCAATGCTCCCGGCCCGTTCCCCAGTGCCACCCACTCCATCGCCTCGGCACTGACGCTCAAAACAACCGACCGTCGTGTCGACTCCTTTGCCGCCTCCGTGGGCGTGACCGTTCCAATCGTCTTCCAAACCGCCTTCGCGCTGCTCCTCGCCCGCCTCTCCGGTCAAAAGGATGTCACGTATGACAACCTAATCACGGGCCGCAACGTCGACATCTCCGAAGCCCAAACCATCGCCGGGACTTGCGCCAACTTCCTCCCCTTCCGGAGTACATTCTCCCCCGACACCCTCATCCGCGATCTGCTTAAATCCACCCAGTCCCTATTCTGGAAGACAACCGAGAACGGCAACGTCAGCCTGACTGATATCTACAACGCCCTAGGCAGGGAGCGAGACGATGCGGCGTCTCAAGCACTGTTTCTGTTCCAGCCTTTTGAGGCGCCGCCACCTACCACCAATGTGGTCGACAAGCATATGCGGTGGATGGTGATGGCGCTGAGTAAGGTTCGGATGCCAATTGACTATGCGGTGCATTTGGAGGTGTCGAAGACCGCTACAGGCTATAATCTGAAATGGAAGTATGACCAGCGGGTGTTTGGGGAGGAGCGGTTTGATGGGGTGACAGCGGCGTATTTGGATATTCTGGAGAAGATGATGGAGTATTCAAGGAGTAAGGTTGTTTCTATTGTTTGATAGTCTTTCTTCCCTTGCGATTATTTTTTGTCAACCGTTAGATACCGCTATTCCGTTTCACTGGATTAACGTAACCAGACACCGAATGGCAAGTTTTTCACCGCCCCGGCCACCTACCACCATTTGGATAATATTTGGTCTATATGGCCATACAAATGAAATATATTATAAAATAACGAGTGTAGTACTATCTGGTAGGGCATTTTAATTGATTATGGCCCTGAATATTGCAATTACTACATGTAGGGGGCCTTCGTAGCCTTGGTGCCTAAGTCTCTGCCTAAATTGCCTTCTCCCTTTCCTGCATTATTTGTAGTGCCTTTCAGTGGTTAGACTGCCTGCATCTTAAATAAACTGCCTAGCCACCTCTTTCTTGTCCGTTTAGTACTTATCACCTGCCTGACGTCGATAAAGTTTATCCCTTAATAAAGCTATTTGCTGCATAGAAATCTTATTGCTTTTTATAGCTTTTTCGAGCAAAGTATCAGCAATCAATGGAAAAATGCCTTGGTTTTAAATCTCAAGGAGTTGCTCTTTTTGTCGATTTAACTAATAAAGATTATAAGGTATTTTCCCCAAGTAAAATAACTGGTTGCTGCCTGAAGAAAATAGTGGAGTTGGTGTTTTTAACTTGATTTTTAGCTTTACATCACGGCTGAAGAATTAAGAATAAGGCCAGTAGCTTTGAATCCACTTAATATATTTACTAATAACATTGCTTTTAAGTGAACTGATAAATAGATAGATAGAATTTAAGAGAGATTATGACAGGGAGCAAGATGCCTGGCATTCATACCTAGTTTTGTACTTAATAGTTATCGCAATCAATTTGGTAATCATTTATTTCTCACTTGATATTAGTTCATTAAAATGTATTGAATGAGAGGGAAATGGTAGAACTCCGAAGGAGTAGGTCAAGGAGACAATCTTAGACAGTTCAGAAGTTGTGGGCCCCGAGCCCACAAGTTCCTGGCAGGAGAAAAGACAACATGCCCTTTACGCAACTGCGTCCCGTGGTCTGTGAGAAGGTTGTTGATTGTCTATTACCTCTTCGAACGAGGACTTAAGATAATAGCTATCCATACAAATGTCACGTGCCAATCCCCCGAATTCCTCCACTACAGTATAATTTTGATGAAGCAAGCAAACTGCACGGATAAATTTAATTACGCGTTGCTAAATGAAATTTTACAAATTACGAATTTTATCCACGTGCTCGATTCAGTCCGCCGTAGGACCTATTCTTAGGAATACTGCTAGCAGCACGATGGTAACAGCGTGGTAGTAATTTTTCACTCCTACAATAAAGGTCACAGAATTCTGGGATGAGGCTGGCCTCATCCACCACTTCAAGGTTCTACACCGGCTTGGGAGCTAGTTGTTGAGTTTACGAATCCACTAGTCATGTATGCACCCTCATTATGGGGAAACTAAAAGACGGAGCCCTAAGACGCATATAACGACTAGTACATAATTAGATCTAACGCAGGGTGGTACTGTATGCCAGACAAGTCTTCGCCGCTCAAGACACTCCTTGTTTCGTACTGATACCGCCGTCATGCCGGCCAACGGTCTTGTGCTTATGTGCTGCATGAGTGCATCTCACACTATGTTCCGGCAGTGGCTGTCAGAGTTTAATTACGCCTTTACTTCTAGCATTATCGCAAGGACATCCACGGGTGGTCTAAGATTACGATGAAAGTTGTTCGCCGCAAGAGAAAAGGCTTAGAGATATGGGACATACTGATTGCTATCAGAGTGGGAAAGGGGGAATATATTTGTAGTTATATAATACTAATTTAGCAATAAAAGCGGCGCTTAGCTTAAATATTCAAAGAAAGGCAATAATACAATTGCATTATATAAATTGTGAAATTTTAACTATTAAATATTAATTATCCATTTTTTAAACTACAAATTAGTTACCAGTGGAGGCTAAATAAACCACTATTTTACCTTAAACAATTGCATACAACAGACTCGATAAATCTGCGGCTAAAAAGCCTTACTTAGAAACCAACTTATAAGGTATAAAGAGAGATATATCTATCTATAATAAAACTTAACAATCTTCTCGATTACAACACCTCCCTACCTACCGGAATAAGCGGACTGTGTTAACTTGTTAAAGCCTAACAAGTGGTTTACATAATATCTATTACCTCCTTTACCTAGATATTAGATATAACTAACATACCATCGCTGTTCCTATTTTTTGTCTTCCGCTTTCCAAGCGATCTAGGTAGGAAACCTGGTCTATCAGTGGCTTTAAGTCGGCCCAGGGCCTATATATATGCATGTTTCAGCTTAGCCCTAAGAGCTATTACTGGTATGCCCACTAATAACTTTATTTATCTAATCTGCCTGCCGTTACAATAGCCATAACACGAATTATTCTCTAAACCAAGGACCCTCCAAAATTTCCCCCACTAATACTCTGTCAACGGCTCAAACTGCAACAATCTTCTAATAATATCCTGGCTTTATGTTTTTCTTTGTCAAGTATTTATTACACTTACTATTAAAGTATATTTCTTCTAGCAGTTCTTAAAGTGCGGGCCCTGTGTTTTCTGTAATAGTTCTATTATCTATTGCCTTTCATATATCTTCCTATCTACTAGGTAGGGTATTACTTGCCATCTCTCGCATTTGACCGACGAGGATTATAAGCGTTATCAAGAAACTATTATAGGGTGGTTGGCAGACAAAAAGCTTAAAAGCCCGTCATGCATGTTAATCCTAATGGCCCGGTTTTTCAGGATTCTACCTACCAGACAACCCATGCTCCATAGATCAACACGACAGTCCAAGATATCTCTAAAAATAGCCTCAGGAGCCCTAACTGGTAACAGGATGTGAAGAGTTTTAGGACAAGTGGCGTGTACAAAATGACTCCCCGAAGTCGGCAATCTTGATAGTATAGGACGGCGACCACGAAAATCTTCGGTATGACCTAGGCCTAACTACATACTCGGGTATGCCAGGTTCTAAGGCGTTTCCATCACTCCTTCGGACATATCCAGTTTCTGGTTTCCCTAGCATGCATGTTAATAAATTCGTCCTCGGGTAAATCCTCCATACAGGGCAATATAAAAGCCAAATTACGAATGTGGAGATCTGGTACACTTAGAATAAACTACTCCAAAGATAAATTACTTGAAAGACCCAAGAATCACGCATTCCACAAGTTGCACTGCACTAAGTTGCTATGAGCCAATCCACACATAGGCCCTCCAAGACGGTTCGAGAATTGGGAGTCCACAGGTGGCAGCAGGTTATCAGCAGAACAAATAAAACGACTTGTCACACTCACCAAAAACTGGGGCCACCAAATAAAAGACACTGTGCAGAATTCAAGAGTTTGGACCGAAGACCCAAACAGATTTTGGGGTCCCTGATTTTCCCAGACAGGACAAATTTCTGCGGTTCTGGGGTAAATTGGCCCACAAATGGTGGGATGGCCAAATGTTAAGTACAAGGCCCCCCTATGGGTCAAAGAGTTACAGCCTAACTCAACTACGAATAATTTTAGGTGGGTAAAAATTTTTAAACTTTCCTAGCCATTGTGCCATGGAGCCTTGCATGATATTTTCCATGTTGCATGGCATCATAGTTATCCCCAAGCGGTCCTTTCTAGCACGGTCTCGTATTGTAGTTCGTGGCCGTGTGGGCCAGAGAGATAAACAAAGAATCTCTGGAGCCTGTTCACATGAGTTAATGGCTGGACTAATATATGGCATGCTTGTAGCCACTCTTTAACTGACTCCTGAGCTATTAGGATTTTGGCTGTGTCAATCTGAAGTGATAGCGTAAAGTTCGAGAAGTCAATTTTTTGGGTTATTATATCAATGCCTTGTTTCCAGTCTATTATAGCTTGTTGATGGGTGAAGACAGATTGGGGCCCAAAGTCAAGGGAGGCTAGAGCGGAGGTGTGGAAACGCATTAGATGGAAGTCTTTTAAAAACTGCGTGGTTAGGACAGGGACCGTGGGTGATTGTTGTGTAAAATATGCAACACGATTGCGGCGGATGGTGGGGATTAAAAAAGTATTATAGCAGTAAAATATTGAAGTGGCGACCTTATGCACCCTCTGACAGACCAGAAAAAGGGGAAGGGGCAATCTCTAATAGGTACACCTAGTTGCATAGGCTGCATGGTAGAAGGAGAAGCAGTAGTTATTAAGGAAATTAGTGTATATCTTGCAGCAGTTAAAGGGGACTAAGCCCAGAACAGAACACCACTCCATTGAAATGGCGCCACAAGGTCGGTAAATAACAGGATATGCTCCAAGATCTTATCAGGCAGGTGTGGTGTGGTAGGATGGCTGGAATTCTGGGGTATTTGGTCTATTAGCTGAAGGCGTATGGATCGGGCTAGAGAATAGGTTAAAGTGTCTGGGTTGTGGCCGAGACGAATTGAATAGTCACGAAGCAAAGGAAGACATCCTAAAGATTTAGCAATGCTTCGCGCAGTTTGGAAGTCTTTAGTATCACAAATAAAACTTAGTCGAAGTGACCGAGGCTGAATATTCGCTGCTAGGATTTGAAGGATAGTCTGCCACTCCTGCAGGACTACCTGGTCTTGTCGAGCCACACTGCCCAGTGGTTTATTATGGAGACCATAACTCTGACAAAGGGGATGACGTGCAAACTTAACCGGGACGGTAGTCCGTTTATATTTAAATATGCATAAGCAGCTGTTCAGGCGAATAGTAATAGATTGTAATAATTAGAGTGTATGTGTATTAAGCCTTCGCAATGGCTGTAAGCCCCGGGAACCACTTTAACTAATTGTAAACTTGTTCTCAGAGTATAAAATAGATAATACCTTATTCGATATGGTCCGCGAGACATAAAGCAACAAAATAGGTAGTGGTGGACAGGAGCAGCTGGTAATATATTTAATATCTAAGTGCCTGCCATAGAATCGCCGTGCTACATAGAAGCATCCGTATTCTGCATATCCTTTGATCTGGTATTTGCGAATATCAAGCCCCTCCTGGTTGAGATTGATGGGACAGAAGCGAACCAACCCCGTTAGAATATAGATATAGCGGCGGAGTGGATACGAAAGGTCTAAAAATGTAGTCCTTGATGCAGTGAATGGCACTGGCTTGTGGGAAAACCATGCATCAATATAATGTTGTGGCATACTATCTAACCTTGTAGGAACATATGACGTTGAGCGAGGCAGGTTTGCAGATCAGTTGTTGGACAAATCTCACAAAATCAGCGGAAAAAATGTGCACGTGGAGTGCTGGTTTAGGAAATATTGGGATTTTACTAAAACACGAGAAACTATGAATTCAGCGGACTGCGAAGCGCCTGAGGATCTGCTCTACACAGAGGATTTGGTGATCATCAAAGGAGCAGATATGTACTTGTTGTGGAATTCAGGGGAAGTGATATGCAAGGAGCTATTCTATCAACTACAGGCCAACCTAGCCTAACTAGGAAGTAGATGTCGTTTGGTGGAAACACCAGGAATCGCAGTATCTCAACCAATTGAGCCTACTAAGCGGTTCCCTATATTCTCATTGAGGTGGTCTTCTAACTAAAGGATTCAGGGATAGAATGAATCGTCAGATACTCCGCACCGCCAAGTTGGGCGGATCATAGTGTTTCCGTAACAGATTGAAGGTGGTGCGGGTGCAGTAAAGATAGATATCTTAATATGTTGGACGAAGCTCACCCAGTCTCGGATTAAATGCTTTCTCGAAGATATGTGGCAGGGGTCGCAACCTTAACCCAGATAGAGGTACATCCCTGTTCTCAACGTGTTTGCAAAATAAATGCTAACCAGATCTAGTACGTCTTTCCCCAGCCAGACATGAATACTCCCCAATACATTACGATATTCCGTGGCGAGCTCTTTGGCCCAACCGTCATACCAAATCCCGGCCGAGTGTACCAGCTAGTCTCCAAGAATTAAGAAACGAAACTTTGCCTCTAATATTAACGGAGGGTTGGGTGCTCGCATAACAGCAGAACGCATTCTGATCGCCTGCGAAGGCGCAAGAATTTAGATTAAATTCTCTAGAGTTAGTTAATGGCTATAACGCTTTAGTCAGGAGTAATATAATCAAGAATATAAAGGTTAATTAGAGTCAACCACTGGTCAAGTTAAAGAAAGCATATACAACCACATAAGAAGATCCTAATTTCAAGAGCAAACCACCATACAACTAGAGATTCCAGAAACAACAACCCAGGCAGGAAAATATCGAAAGCAACACGTCCAAGGGTTGGAAGGATCTCCAGTTAACTTAAAGAAAGTATTTAGTAAGACCACACGTCCTAGGCTGAGCAGTTACAACTTAAGATCTACTAATATATTTTTTAATTTCTTTCTCAGCTCTGAATATTTTATTACTTTGATTTTTGTGTTTGCTGTTTTCTTTCATTTTGTTCCAGGAATCATTTCATTCACTCAGTTCACTTCTCTAGTCCTTCCTACCTATCTCCGTTTCAGCTTCATTTCCTTTCTAACATGGCAAAAAGAACGTTTGCAGTACCGGTATGAATACATGAGAGAAGATAAGAGATGCCGCTTCCAAAGACTGCAGGCGTGTGGATTATAATTTAGTAAGGCAATCATAGAATAGCAGAGACCCCCCAGGATTAGATGCGAGGTAAATATCTCGCGGTCTGGTCGACCTATTAACGCATAGCGAGTGGAAACTAGTCGCAGAACACTGGACACCGGCATAACACCAATGATGAAGAATGGCCGGCAAAAAATGTACCTCTCACTGACCTATGGGTTGCCCGCGCGATCGCTCATCTTACACCTCAAACTTGAAGCCAGCGCTGGGGAGCAGACGTCGACCGTAATGGCAATGTACGCAAGACTCGCCGTCTCCCCAGGGGCGATGCGGTCGCCGCCACTGAGATCGGCAAGCAGTGGATCTTAGTATGTAGGCAGTACGATGTACTATGTGGTGAAGTGTTGGGGAAGCAACTTTCCTGGATAATCAACGGATGACCCTTTATGGACAAATAGCCAGCAGACATATTGCCAACGGCCTCTTCGTGCTGCGTGATGTGTTGGCACAACTTTGATACGCGGCAAGATATAACAAACTCCGCGAAGAATCCGGGTCACTTTACCAGCAAACTACTCATATATTACGAGCTGATTTTCCAGACATTTGACGCATTGTCGCGAATGACCCCGGGCTGAAATAGGAAGTGAGCTGGCAGCGGTCCTTTTTCATCACGCAGGTCACATAAGTTTAATGCCTCGTCCAGCCGCGAGGTCCCTATGATCACTATCGAATAGTGAGTCAGAATTGTTACCCTCTACAAGGGAAACCAAGATTAATACTTACAAAGTTTCTCTCACGAATTTCAGGAATTCACTCTGATTCAGTGTGCCCTGTTTCTCATAAACAGGTCAATAACCCCCGCGGTGTGGGCATCACTTTCACCACAATGCCTGGCAGGCAGGTATGCTTTGGGATAGGGTTGCGCATATCCACTCTCAAGACAAGACAACAATCTCGAGCTTTGGTGCTGTTGGAGCGGCTGTAGCGAGACATCAGCGATACTGAGCTTCGTCCTCGTTTTCGTTTTTCTTTGTAGCTAGATAGATGGACAGATTCATGTCATTCATTCGAGCTTCCATCTAGGCTGGTGCCACGTGTGATTCGTCTATTATTAGCGAGAAAAAAATGTTAGTCAACTGGGCGGCTCCGCCAGCGAGAAACAAAGCCCACCTCACCAGTTCGGTTGGGCGTTGCATTTGCACTGCCAGAAATGACTCATGGAGTGGCTTGGGGGACAGAAACTCCACTTGTCTCAATCATTTCAAATCAGGCTACCATTGCCTGTTTGTATGTGAACGTCTAGCCAAGAGGCATCCAGTCAGATATTTCCGACCGGCTCTGGCCAATAAACTATCCCATATCTGATCCATTAGCCATGCGCGGAATAAGAGCCGATCAAGAACTCCTGCAACTTGAGGTCGGTGCCATCTTCGGACTCGATCCTACATCGTCGCAACCGGTACACAAAGACTCAAAATATCATGCGGTATACGCTTGGTCCCCTTCCGCGAAATTCCTTGCACTTAGTCCTGAGATATTGTTTGACCCTTCTCAACTCCATAGCCGTATCAACCAGGCCTACGAATCAGGAACAGTCCCACAGACTCTTGTTCATCTTTCAGAGACTTTCCCCGGCACTATTGAAGGAGGTCCCTGTTTTACATTTCCAGACCGACAGCTGACACCACCTTCCATAACACTGCCTATTTACGTGTCAGATTCGGCAGGCAAAGCTGCAGCTCGGGAATTCATTCGCCCCAGCAATTGGGAACCCGATGAATGGGCCAAGTTAATCACCGGATCTATGGGAGAATGGGCTATGGCGGTACATGATAAATCCCCGGTGTCTATTTGCTTTTCACCTGCCATGAACTCGACTGTAGCTGAGGCCGGTATCTGGACATATCTGGACTTCCGTGGGCGTCGTATCGCTCCAGCGGTGGTGGCCGCGTGGTCAGAGTGTGAGAGACGGAACAAAGAGATTCTCTTGTATAGTATAGTGGGGAATAACCTGTCTTCTCAGTCGGTGGCGCGCACATTGGGCTTAGATCCTCTGGGATGGATTTGGAAACTCCACAAACCGTCTCCTGACCAGGTTTCTTCAGGGGAGGATCGGCTTGAGTTAGGACGCCTAATGTGATAAGCCAAGAGAACATATTTATCTAGTCATTTGCTATGGGCCAGCGGCTCCAGGTTCATGGTGTGAGTCTTCATGCATACGTTATTATGTACCTAACTTGTAGTTCAAAAAAAAAAAAAAAAAATCTCGCAAATAATCAGTACATTCTCATAGTAATCCAGAGGTGGAAATTGTACCGGCTCAGACACACTGGAGTAGCTATCACACTTGATTTAGGCAAACCTGGACGATGAACACCGTTTCCGAATTAGAGAACCCGACTCCTATTGCTTTTGACAAAAGGCTTACATTCTCGAACTTTACCAACAACGTTGTATTTACGATGATCTTAATAAGAATTGAACTGCGCGTGCTTTTAATATGGAGTATGGATCCTCATGTGAGAAGAGAAGCTTACAGGAATTTCTCCTGAGGTCGTATATAGAATTACATAGTGCTAGTGTTACATGAGTGTTGTATAATACCGCTCAAATATAGGATAGACAACACATTGCTCATTCTATATGATTACTGACGTCAGGATGCCATCCATGAGATCTGCAAGCCTCCTACCAAGGGTATGAACTCTAATTTAGTCTCAAGAGTACATCTTAGCTACAGATCCAAGGGGATGTCAATTTCCTCAAAACCTGGTTTTTGCATGTTGAGAAGAGACCGGTAGAATAACATGCATGCTCTGGCAGGCTCAGCGACTTATGATACTGGTTTTCTGCTTCTTATTTTACGGTTTAGATACACCACGTGCAGCTATAGCACCACTTCTGATGCATTTATACTATTCTACTCCGATAGTTAACGTATCCTAGGGACCGATGGAAGTTCTTTGAATATCCACTGAGACAATTTTGCAACGTTGTTCCTATAACCCTTTCCACTTCCAGGTCGCTACACTAGCCATGATTTTGTTGCACGCACCCAGCCTGGTAATAGCCAGTACCCACCGCGCTTCGCACAGGGAAACCTGTGGCGAGCAGATGGTCAGTAATACAGCAACAAACTATAAAGCTATTCCCCGATTACTCAATTCAGACAGCACATTACACTGCTTGGCAAGGCTTGATAATTACTACTTATACCCGTGCCAACAATCCTTCTAGTTGACTACTTGCAATCTGCCCACATGCAAAAAAAAAACTAAACCCAAACCAAAGAAGAGAACCATATTCAACCAAACAAGGCCTCCGAATATCTACAGGTAAAATGATTAATAGCCCGACACAGACGGTCAGCTATATCTTCTAGCTCCTCTGGGCAAAACGCCGTATCATATACCGTTAACGCAACAAAAAGCTCATCCCCCCCATGCGGACCAGTCACCACATGAAAAGGGCTGGTGGTATTTCGCTGAATGACGTTCACAGGACATTCTACCCCACCGAAGGACACTGTCTTTTGAACACCCTCATTTTGATAGGTGCAAAGACTACTGAATTGAGTATTTGCGGGCCAGTGTGGCATCACCGACCGTCGTATTTCCTGCAAATCCACTCCGATAAAAGGCATAGATTGGATATATTGCTGCTGGACATGGTGTAGCAGGCTTCGCACTGTCCATGAGCGCTGCATATTGACTCGCAGTGGCGAGACAATCACACAGGGCCCAGGGACTTCTTCAACATGAGCGATTGGTAGCTCTCGACCGTTCAGAACGTGCCCGAAAACTACATCGGTCTCGCCCGTCAGCTCTGCAAGCACGAACGCCCATGCAGCCTTGGTTAATGTGGCCACGGTGATTCCCTCTTTTGTTGCTGGAAACGGGATCGTCTTGAAGACCCTCATTGGGTTTGTGGGAGTAGGACCAAATAACGGAGGCGCGGTTTTTTCGGCTCTGAGAACAGTCACCTCTGAGCCGCGAAGGTAGCTTTCCCAGAACTGAAGTGCGTCTTTCGGACGATTCAACAGCCGGTATTGCAGGTACTGGGCAAATGACGGGCCCCGAGGCTGCCGTTGCCGTCCTTCGTATATAGCCGATATGTCTTTCAGGAACAGAATCGCAGATACGAAGTCTAGCTGTGCGTGTGATGCTCTGACTAGCAGCCAATGGCGCGACGCTGCCTGTGTGATAAGATATATCCTCAGCTGGGGTGCACCCAAGGGCAGTGGATCAGCGTAGTCGCGGGTACAAGCCGATTCGACAAACTCCTCCGGGCTGGCATTATCGTCGCAAACAAGACGGGTGACGGGGAGTTTTATCTGTCGGAGAATGATTTGGATATATTGACCTTGGTGGAAGGTGAACACGGTACGCAGGCTCGGGTTTTGCGCCACCATTGCTCGACAAGCTCCCTCGAGTTGTGTCAAGTCGATATCAGTAGGAAGGGGCAGAGAGAAATAGGTGGCATTCTTATCCTCGAGGAGAGAGCTCTGAAACTCCGTAGCAGGTAAGAGGTCTACCACCTCTTCAGGATCGAATGTCATAGGACGTCCAGGGAGACTTGAGATAAAAGATGTTAAATCAGTCACCCCTAGCAGAGACCCGGGGCGGTATTCATCGTTTGCCGCATCGTGCAGCGAGGTCTCTGCGAACTTCGCGAGATCGGACAGTGTGGGATACTTGAATATGTCTAGTAGGGAGATGTATATCTTTCTTGGCCGAGCCAGACTGCACAGCCTCATAGCTTTGACGGAATCTCCCCCGATATCGAAGAAGTTATCATCTGTCGCAATCTCATCCACCGGCACTTGGAGAACATCGGTCCACAGATCACGCAATATGCGCTCGGAGTTTGTTGTGGGTTCTCGCAACAAAGCTCGCTTAGCCACGAAGCTATCAAGGCTGAGGACGGAAGCCTGCTCTCGCAACATTCGGCGATCGATCTTGCCGCTGCTGGTCCGGGGCATGTGAGATACCTGCAGAAAGAGTCCCGGCACAAGGTACCGTGGCAGCTGACTGCGAAGACGAACAGTCGCTGTATGGGCTGACGCAATAAACTCAGTGTTCGGGCCGACAAAGAGATCCGAATAGCTATTTGTTCGACACTGCGTCGCAATGAAGACGGTTAGAATTGGGTCACAGCGGTTCCCACGACGAAAGACAACCTCGGCTACTATCTCGTTAACGTCTGGGAAAGCTTGCGCAGTATGATACTCTACGTCAGGCAATTCAATTCGCTGTCCATGCAATTTAACCTGAGAGTCTTTGCGGCCGACAAATCGAATACCCCCATCATCCGTATACTGCATCAAATCTCCTGTCCTATAAAAACGACCTGCTTCTGATGGATCTCGGAATTTCTCAATCCACAAGGGTGCCGGAATGTATGCTTCTGCGGTTCTCTCCGGATCGTCCAGGTAGCCACGCGTCACAACGGGACCTTCCATCACTAATTCTCCCACAGCACCAATTGGAGCCAGCCTTGAAGGGTCGGAGCTAGTGGTTATCCATCCAACACAGCCGGTGGTTCTGCCAATGGTACCTGTGGTCCATCCCTGAGGTGGAACCTGGCCAGCGGCGCAGATAGTAGTTTCCGCTGGGCCATATCCATTGATAAGGGCCAACCTGGAAGCCCAAATATCAACAATATCCCGGCTAATCGCTTCACCTCCAAGGACAACGGTTAGAAGGCTCGGGACTTGATCTGGATGCAGCAAGGTGTTTAGCACAGAAGGAGTGAAGACAGCCCAATTCACTTGAAATGCATTAATGAATCCTGCAAGGTCAGTCATGCGGCTAGTCTCTGAAGGGATACACACGCAACCGCCGTTAACAAGTACTGAGAAGATCTCATACAAGCTCGCATCGAATGCATACGATGCAAAATGCAACCCACGGACCCCGGCCTGGATATTTAAGGGAGTCGTGTGATCTCGAATACTGGTGCAAAGAGCTGTGTGGTCCATAAGAATACCTTTCGGTTTCCCAGTACTTCCGGACGTAAAAACGATAAATGCAGCATCTGATGGGTTCGACTTTGGAAGCGATCTTATCTCACTCCACACTTCCCATTCCTCTTCCTCCTCGGGGATAAGAAGGACTGTGACTTCAGTGTCGGTGAACCGGTGCTGATAGGCGGATTCTGTGAGCACAAGCTTGGCTGCCGTACGGCCAACGATTTCCTTTATGCGCTCTGGAGGATGGTTCGGGTCTAGCGGTGCGCATGTTCCACCTGTCCGGAGGATTGCTAGCATACTGATAATCACCCACTTGGATCGATCCAGGCACAGGGGAATAATCGATCCGCGCTGCACCCCCATCCCATGCAACCTTTTTGCTAGGCCGAAGGACATATGATCAAGTTCCCGATAGCTTACTGTACCATCCCAAGCCTCGATTGCGGGCACTGGGGTGTTTTGCGCAGCGTGCTCCAAAACTAGGTCATGAAGACCAACATAGTATGGTAGGGGCAGCTGTATGTTCCACTCAGACAGTTGTCGTCTATCCTGTGGACATATCAGATCTAGTTTATCCAGAGGTAGTTCTGGACTCTTCCAAATTTGATGCAGAACATGCTCGAATTGCTGGATCATCCGTTTCACCGTGGCCAGCGAAATAACCTTGTCATCATGGCTGACGTCCACAGTGATTTTGTTGTCGCCCGTTTTGCCCAGTTGACAAATGACTACCAAGGCGTAGTTGGCAAAGTCAGAGTAGTTCTCATGTAAGCTACTCTCGCTTACTACGAACTCCGGATTCACTTGTACGAACGGGGGTTGAATAGCGAGATGGCATTGGAAATCGCATGCTGCCGCAGCGCCTGTCCCAAGCTCCCGAATATTCTGAAGACCCATTTGTTCGAACGGGATAGTGGCAGTCATCTGATCGCGTAGAGAGGCAAGATTAGCCTCCACTGTGCTTTCCAAACGGAGTCTGGCACGTAATGGGAAGGTTGCAATGGTTGGACCCGTCACATCTTGGATTCCTGGAATAGGCGCGTTGCGTCCATTCACAGTTAAACCAAATACTACGTCTTCGGAATCAATGTAGTGAGACATGAGAATTGACCATGCCAACTGAATCACAGTTGATATGGTGAATTCGGTATTCAGAGACTCGGCAGCGGAAAGCTCATACTTGAATGAAGATTCTGGAGAGGGCACGTATCGTGGGGAAGGAAGTTGAGGAAAAGTAGCCGCTTGGAGGTCGGTAAATTGCGCTTTCCAGAATTCCTTGGCACCTACAGCACTGTCGATAGTATGGCTGATAAACCTATTGAATGGATGCGAGGCCAGCCTGTCGCCTCGATACGCAACTTCCACTTGTTCCCACAGGAGAGGCATGGACCACCCATCGAACACAGCGTGATGTATTGTCAGAAGGAATCTGTGCGTCTGGGTAGCATCGGAGGGGCCAACAATGGAAAGGTTAATTAGGGGCTGCCCCAGTCCCATTGTATTGGTGGATATATGAGTCTTATATTCGTGCATATCGAGAAATCGATGCCATGAATCCAAGTCGCGTACCACAACTTGGTAAAATCTACGATTCTCGACTTGTATGATTCTAGTGCGGAGGATGCTGTTAGCCGCCATTGTAGCATTCCATGCGGACATGAACCGTTGCAGGTCGATATCTGCCGCGAGTTCAAACGCGGTTTGATTGATATGCTTCCCGACAAACTTCGTGGACAACACCATGAGACCTTCCTGCAGCGCGGTACACGGATAGACATCCTCAATAGAGTCATCTGGGACATGGCAGGTCTGAGCAGCTTGTTTCAGGATGGACTGTGGGTTGGCGACGTCACGCAGCAAGGAAAGCCGTGGAATAGGGGGCTCCTGTTTACTGGCTGTTGGAATAGTTGTTGCGACTGCTGCGAGGTCACGAAGCTGCTGACTGCTGAAGATATCAGCCATCGTGACCCTGTGACCTGCCTTCTGCAGATTGGATATGAGGTTCAATGCCAAAATGGAGTCTCCTCCAAGCCGGAAAAAGTTATCTTCAATCCCAACGCGCTCCGGGGATATCTGCAGGAGTTCAGCAGTGCATTTCTGGAGAAGCTGCTCAGTAGCAGTGGATGGCTGGATTTTAGCTTCCAGAGGCGCTATATAAACTTGCATTTGTTCCCATGAAAGGGATGCTGCATCCTCGTATATCCTTTTGCGATCCGCTTTGCCGCTGGCACTCAGTGGCATACACCGAAGAGGCACGAATGCATCCGGCACCATAAACACAGGGAGAGCCTTGCGAAGGTCGGCCTTCAGCTCCTTCACTCTGGTGTAGAATGCCTCAAAGGGGGCAGAGAAGATACTACCATGGTTAGATCCTGGACCGCTAGCCTCCGTCCCTGCATCAGTCAGGGCTGACGTCGAAGGTCCGTGCAGGAACGCAACTAGGACTGGACGACAGCCAGCATCTTCAACTTGAATGAGACCGACGATAGCGTCAGTCAGATCTGAATAGAGCCGATGAATGTGTGCCTCTACTTCCCCAAGCTCCATCCGCTGCCCTCGCACTTTGACCTGCAAGTCCTTACGCCTCACATGGACCAGTCGCCCATCTTCGAGATACTGGGCAAGATCGCCAGACCTGTAAACGCGATAGCTGTTGCTTCCATACCTCTGGCGTAACCAAGAAGGGGGCTCAATGAATACCATAGAGGTTTTTTCCGGCTCATGCAGGTAACCTCGGCCGACATTCGGCCCTTCAATCAGTAACTCTCCAACGGCCCCGATGGGTAGTAAGATCTCAGAGTTATCGGGATCAGCGATCCAGCACCTACATCGGAAGGGCGTCCCAAGGATGCCTGCTGGGGTATTAGAACAGTGTATCCAGCTGTGTGCCGACGAAGGCGTGCATTCTGAAGGCCCGTATATGACACCAACGTTCCTGTCCTGCCACAGCTGCAGTTCTTGCCGTGTTATCCTTTCACCACCGATGACTATCGTTTTTATGGTTGGGAAATTCTCTGGATTCAGGCTTCGCGCCAGCGAAGGCGTCATCGTGATCCAGTTGGCTTGCATCCGCAGCACAGCTTCTGCTAGATTCTCTTGCCACTCGGTATCAGAGGGGACACACAGGCAAGAACCAGATACCAAACCATGCAGCATGTCCTGAATGCTTGGATCCCAAGAATACGAGACGAATTGGAATATTCTACATCCTGGACCCATTTTATATGCTACGATCTCGTCGTTGACACGAGCTGCGTAGTGTCGATGTTCAATGACCACTCCTTTCGGGGTTCCAGTGGACCCTGAGGTAAATACGGAATAGAGGGCGTTCTCCGGCGATGCGGCTCGACCTTGCAGGCAAAACGATTCGTCCATATCTCCCCAAGGCTGTTCACAATCTCCCAGGATGATAACCTGCGGGCCGAGTTCAGATGCTAGGCTAGCCTTTGAGTGGCAGGATATAAGAAGATGCGATTTCGTTGTTCTACAGATAGCGCGAAGCCTCTCGGATGGCTGAGATGGATCCATCATGATGAAAGCAGCGCCTGCTTTCATGACCCCTAGCAACGCGACTATGGCCCATCGAGACTTTTCGAAACAAACCGGCACGAAAACTTCGGGCCCCGCTCCTTTCTGTCTAAGAACTGCAGCGAGGCGCGCGCTGAACCGATCTAGCTCAGCATAGGTCAGATTCCCATCCCAGGCGCATACGGCAGACGCTTCGGGTTGCAAGATGCAACGTTCATGGATCATCTCAGACACGGTTTTCTGCGGAGTGGGGACGGGGCCTAGGGCTTGCTCGTTCCATTGCAGTACCAATGTCTCGGAGTCTCCTCCAAGAACGGCCAATTCTTGTGGTGTAATACCAGGGTCACGAATGATGGTTTTGGTAGCTTGACAAAATGCATCCAGGACGTGGCTGCCCTGGCGCTGGGTAAGAATGGTCCGCTGGTACTGAAGCTGGATGAGCACACGGTCCTTTAGAACACCGATGTCCAGTAAAACATCATACTGCATTAATAGATATTTTATCAGTAATGAATAGGAGGACAGCAAATACAGGAAGGAAGCGAAGATCAAATTGCCAGCCACTTACCTCGGTAGGAAACTCTCCTTCACTGTCAGCAAACACCATGAATGATTCTGGAGCAGAGTAGCTCTCCAGCTCTTTCTGCACAGAGATGGATGTATTAAACAGTGGACTTGCTCTGCTGTGTTTCTGTTGGTGGGTGATATCCGCCAATGAATAGAATTGGAACTCCAGACTCCTGGTGAAGTCAGCCTGGCATTGTTTGAGCACATCAAGGAGAGTGGTGCCTTGATCAAGTCTTATGCGGCGGACTAGCATGTTGATAAAAGGACCGACTGCATCGTGAATGCCCGTAATTGGGACGTCTCTGCCCGAGGTGATGTATCCAAAGCACACATCGTCAGAACTAGTGTATGCTTTCAGAACCAGAGCCCATGCGAGCTGAAAAACTGATCCGATCGTCAAATCGTTGGCCTGACAGAATGCGATAAGCGAAGAGGATTCCGTCAAAGAGAGCCTGATGCATCCGACTCCCCTCTCATCAACCGCGTCCGGATTCCTGGGAAGACTGGGGAACAGAGACGGCTCTATTTGATGTAGATAGTCCAGCCAATAGGCTCGTGCAGTATCCAATGGCTGCTTATGGATATACGCAATGTACTCCTGATATACATGGTCAAGTGGCGATTCCATTGCTCCGTCGTATGCGAGCTTCAGGTCGCGTAGGATAATCTGATGGGACAGACCATCAACAATAACATGGCTGACCTCAAAGAGGCATGCGACCTCCCGGTTCTCTGTATGGCATACCGTGAGCCGATGCGGGGGTTTCATTACCGACAGAGGCGGTGGCGTGTAGCTAGCGAGCGTTTGCAAAGGGTCTCTTTCAGGCGACTGGATGACATCCACATCAGCCCTATATGTCTCCAGCACAATCTGGTCGGTGGAACCATCGTTTCGGCAGCTTTCCAAAAAGACCGTTCGCAGGAGAGGGTGTCTATTAATAAGCTGCTGCCAGGCACTGATCAACCGGGATATGTCTATCTCTGCTTGGGCTTTCCGCGGGCGAATCCTCCATCGAAAGTTATTCATGTAGTCTCCCAAGCGTTTCGCCTGGCTGAGCAACATGCCCCGCTGGATCGGACTGCAGGGGTAAGCGTTCGAGATTTCAAGTCCTTTATCAGTGAAATAGCTCTGCGTGCAGCTTTGGAACCTGTCCAATTGCTCATAAGTCAGGGCAAGCAGTGGGAAATCTGATTTGGTGAAGGTTGGCGTTCTGGATGGCATCAGAGCCGTAAGTTTAAGGAGTGCTTCCTTGCATTCGCGAGCCCAGTGTTTAATGGTGTGGCATGCTTTCATGTAGCGGTTCGATATAATATGGACTACTAATTGTGAATCGATGACTTCAGCCCACACATCAAACAAAGCAAAGCGAGTTGCCTCTCCATCCAAGTTCGGTAGAGGGGAGTCGTCCAAAGAGGTCCTTTGAAAACGGGCACCGGGACGGGACTGCGACGCAGAGAGCCCGGAAAAGTTGAACAGAATTTCGAACCCATCGAGTGCTTCGCCACGTACCCCAGCATTAATGCGGGCGTAATGAGCGGCTAGATACTGTCGCTGATGCCAGTTTTCTGCTTGTCGTCGGCCATCCTTAGATCGCCTCACAAATTCCATCAGACTCTGCTGAGTTCCTACCTCCACGTACGCGGGCCAGAAATCAGTAAACCAGCCCACCGTTCTAGAGAGGTCTGCACCGGTATCCCGTGTCTCACGTCCGTGGCCCTCACTCCAGATCAGAGGTAAGTTCCGGTCAGGGAAGACACGAGCGAAGGCATATAACAGGGCAGCATGAACAAGCTCGACGGGCTTTGTCCCAAAGGCGTCGTTTGCACTTTTGAAGAGTACCTCGGTCTCGTCTGCACCTAGGTTGAATCTTGTTTCATCCACATCAGCGTAGCAGTTGCGTTTGCCGTCCAAACCCCAGTATTCTAGCAACTTGGAGAAATCTAAAGGCGGATGGGGACCAAAATCGAAGCACGGCATATTCCTAGCGTGCTCGGACTGGATCTGCAGCCAGACGGAGAAGGGGAGCGATGAAGAGATGGAAGGATGTCCAGTGGCGATGATTTCCTCAAGATCATCAAGTATGATGTTGAAAGATACGATATCCACCACGAGGTGATGTACAATTAAAGACATCAACTGGTCACCGTTATCCATGGCCATGCAGTCTACTGCGAGCAAGGGTCCGTCTCGAATGTTGATGGACTTGTGGCTTGATTGACAGATCCTACGAGCCTTGTCCAAAGAAACACCTTGATGTTGCTGGATCAAATAGCTGCCGTCTATGCCCTCGGTGACAATCTGGGCCCAATTGCCAGGAAAATCGGTGTCTGGATGGAACCTCGCTCTCAACATTGAATGCTTCTTTACAATGGATCGCACCGCCTGCAACAGCGTCGTAGCGGAAACAGGGTTTCGGACACGCAAGACCATACTCTGATTGAAATGAACTATGTCATTCACCTTCTCGAAGAAGAGCTGCTGGACCGGAGAGAGCGCAAAGCGAACATTAAGTTTGTCATGATGGGATTTACCATGATGGACAGTAGTGGATACTTGCAGGGCCGAGCCTAACAACGCAATCGTCTTGCAGCGCATAATCTGCTCCACTGTCACGGTCACTCCAGACTTGATGGACAGCGACACAACCTGCATCGCACTGATCGAGTCACCTCCCAGACGAAAGAAGCTATCCTCAACGCCGAAGCTTCCGGGGTCCTTATTCAACACATCCGCCCATACCTGGTGCATGATCTTCTCAACCGCCGTGGACGGCTGCCGATGCTGACTCGGTGCTATTGCAGTGTAGACACTTATCTCCTCTGCGGATAAAGATGTTGCTGCCTGCCGAAGACGCTTACGGTCAAGCTTTCCCCCTGTCGTGAAGGGCAGCCGTGATACGGGGAGCAAGACGGAGGGGACCATATAAGTCGGGAGTGTTCTTTCCAGCTGCGTTTGAGCGACCTGACAGCGGGATTTGAAGGCCTCTGTTGGCCGACAAAAGAGAGAAGCAACTGAACTTGGGGATTCGTTCTCTTTATCCTCCACGAATGCAACCAACGCAGACGAACCTGCATATCCTGGTAGTGGAACAATCTCCGCGGCCACATTCAGATTATCAAAGGAGAGCCGTACGGTGTACTCCACCTCTGCTAGTTCAATTCTCTGTCCCCGAAGCTTTACCTGGGTATCATTTCGACCCATAAAGCGGATCGACCCATCGGCGATATACTGCACCAAATCCCCAGTCCGATACACACGTCCAGGTCGGCCTTTACGGAACCGTGTCAACCAGTCCGGGGCTTCTATGAATCCTCCTGCGGCGCCGTTCAGGTATCCTCGGGTGACAACTGGGCCCTCGATGAGTAGTTCTCCGACGGCGCCAATGGGACATAAATGACCGGGATCGGAGGGACGGGTGATCCATCCTGCTCCTCCGGTGACCGGACCGATGGTGCCGACTTTCCACCCCTCTGCGGAGACAGAGCCCGCAGCGCAGATCGTAGTCTCCGCGGGCCCGTATCCGTTTACTAAGGTGAGGCGAGTGCACCATTGCTGTGCGATATCCAAGGTGAGAGGCTCTCCACCAAGGACGACTGTCTGCAAACTGGGAACCCGATCCGGGTGTAAGATGCGGAACGTTGAGGGGGAAAAGTTCGCCCAGTTGACACGGTGCTCTTCTATAAACTGTTCGATCCCATTCAAACGTTGCACCTCTGAAGGAATGCAGATACAACCACCATTGCTGAGGATGGTGAATATCTCATAGATACTCGCGTCAAAAGCATAGGACGCAAAGTGGAGACCGCGAACTCCTTGATCTGCTCGAAGGGGTTTACTGTGGTCTCGAATACTGGTGCAGAGAGTGCGGTGCTCCATCACAATACCTTTTGGCTGACCGGTAGATCCGGATGTGAAGACAATGAATGCCGGATCGTCTGGCGCCGCTGATGATGTGTTTGGAGAAACAACATCACGGAGAGTCTCCCTTTTGGAACGAATGACCCCCCGGAAGGGCGCCGTCACCACGGGGACAGACACGCTATCGAAGAGGTGCTTTGTGGTGGCGGAGGCCAAAATGACCGGTGGGCTAATCTGGCTCAGGATTTGAGAGATCCTCTCGAGCGGATGCTTCGGGTCAATTGCGGTGACTGCAGCACCAGCCCTAAGGATGGCCATCATGGCCAGCACGGCCCACTTGGATTTTTCGAAGCAGACGGGAACGATACGGCCAGTTGTTGCTCCATTGGCCTGCAGGTGATGGGCCAGCTGTGATGATAGCGATGCAAGCTCTCCGTACTCCCAATCCCCATCCCATGCCGACACAGCCTGGGCGTCCGGATGCACTTGACAGTTTTGCAGGACAAGGTCATGCAAACAGACATCCAACGAGGAAGGCAAAGCGCCATTCCACTCAGTCAGCCGCCGCATATCTGCTGGAGAGAGCGGTGGAATGTCCTGGAGTTTGTCCTGGGGATGCTGCATAATATAGCGCAGGAAATGTTCGAATTGTTCCAGCATCCTCTGCGCCTCGTGCGCATTCACGATGTCCGTATCGTAATTCCCAGAGATGGTGACATGGTATTCATCTTCAATGCGCTGAGGATGAAAGACAATCACGAGTGCATAACTGGAGAACGCAGCGTAGTCCAGATCGCCTTCGGTTCTACATGTCGCCAACGGTCGCTCCGTCGCCTCCAGCATGGGCTGAATGCCGAGCTGGCATTGGAAGTCGCACGCTAGCGCCGCCTCACTGCTCAGCTTGCGGATATTCTGCAGCCCGACATGTTCATGGGGAAAGGTTGACGCTACTTGAGCCTGGAGGACGGAGAGCATGTGGTCAATGGATATGCCTGAGTCCAGTAGGACTCGCAGGGGATACGTGGTCAGTGTGGGACCGGAGACCTGATCAATGCCAGGAAACGGGGCCTTTCGCCCGTCTGCAACGATTCCAAAAACCACGTCATTGGAGTCAGTGTAGTGGGAAAGGCACACGGCCCATGCCAGTTGAATACTGGTCGGCAGAGTGTGTGCAGTCTTGATGGTTGGAAGATTATCGATGTGATAGATCAAGTTCCCCTTCGGGGTAGGGACATACCCCGGGGCAGGAAGCCTTGGGAAGACGCTCGCGTCGAGGTTTTCGAACTGTGAGCGCCAAAACTGCTCTGACAGCCCCGTTCCTATCAGATAGTTGAGAAACCGATTGAAGGGACGCGGTTCCAGTCGAGCCCCGTTGTAGGCCGCCACCACTTGGCTCCATAGGATGGGCAAACTCTGGCCATCGTACATGGCGTGATGGATCTTCAGGACGAAAGACGGGGGCTCAACGATCAGGGCCAGCTGGGTAAGCCTCGCATTTATTCCCATGTTACTCATACGGTATTGCCGGTCGTATTCTTCCTGGTTGCGATACGTATCCCACGGGACCCGCTCGTCGATGACAACTTGGAAGCACTGACTCTGGAAGTACATGAGGCGGCTGCGCAGGATGGAGTTATTCATCACAACCGCTTCAAATGCAGCTCGGAATCGATTGAGATCTATCTCTTCTCGCAGATCATACGTGAAGGTTCCCACATATGCATCTGGGGTCTTCGAAGAGAGGGCCATCAAACCTTCTTGCATGGGGGTAGAAGGGTATACGTCCTCAATTTGAGCGACTGTGACGTCCATAGCCATCGTAGCGGCTACGGCAATCTCGTCGCGGGAAACGTGCGCAGGAAGCATTGTGAACGGTAGGACATCCTCCTCCCGTGTTTCACCAGCTGGGATGAGCTTCTCGGCCAGGTCCAGCAGAATCGGCTTTGTGAACAGATCGCCGCCGGTCATGGCGTATCCAGAGTCTCTCATGCCCGCGACCAACTGCGTGGCTAATATCGAGTTACCTCCAAGGAGGAAGAAATTGTCGTCGATGCCAACATCCTCCTGTGGCAGCTGCAAAACACGCGCAAACATTTCCTGCAGTGTTGTTTGGGCCTGGGTGAAAGGGGATCGCTTCGCAACGCTTCTCTGGACATACTGGGCAATTTGATCCCATGAAAGGAGCGATGCCCGGTCACGCAACAAGCGGCGATCGAGCTTCCCGGTGCGTGACAGCGGTACGTATACCAGCGGGATGAACGCCGCGGGAACCATATACGCAGGCAGCCGGTCTTGTAGCCGCGAGGTAGCCATCGCAGCGTCTTCGCAGGCTTGAGAATCAGCCTCTGCAAACAAAGCCTTTCCGGGCCGAGGCTCCTGGGCCCTATGACGCGTGCACAGTACAAAAGCAACCAGGATGGGGGGTCTCGTCCCTGATTCCGGCTTGATCACCTCCGCCACTGCCTGCTCGGCTCCCGGGAAGGCGAGGTTTGCGTGGTGCGCCACTTCGTCGAGCTCAATTCGCTGCCCTCGGAGCTTGACCTGGGTATCCTTCCGCCCTACGTAGATCAATGATCCATCCGGCGCATGGTGTACGAGATCTCCGGTCTTGTATAGTCTACCGGGGAAAGGCCGGAACCGTTGAATCCAGCCAGGCGGGTCGATGAAAGCTGCCGCGGTGAGATCCGGCCGATTCAGGTACCCTCGTCCGACAATAGGGCCTTCGATCACTAGTTCTCCAACGGCGCCGATGGGGACTAAGCGATGATGATTCTGCGGGTCAACGATCCAACATGCTGCACCCAGTGAATGCCCGATATTATTCACCATGTGCTCGCCGCGCATGTCCGGTTGAAGGGTAGACATGACTGCACATTCTGCTGGGCCATACAGGTTAAGCACTTGAACTCCAGGCGGCCACATTTCGATGTCAGCGGTTGTGCTTGGCTCCCCGGCCAAAATTAGGGTCTCAATCGACGGGATTCCGTCTGGCTTCAGGGTCCGTGCAACGGCGGGGGTGAGGCACATCCAGTTGGCGTGCAAATCGTTAATCACACCCTGGAGGTTGAACATTCGGTCTTGTTCAGATGGAATACACACGCAGCCTCCCGCAAGCAGGGCCCAAAGATGCTCTGCTACGCTTAAATCAAAGGCGTGGGAAGAAAATTGCAGCACTCGTGATTGGGAGCAAAGACGCAGGTTAGCACGATTTACATTAAAGTTTGTGTGCAAGGATCCATGGCTATTCACCGCGCATTTGGGTTTCCCCGTGGAGCCCGAGGTGAAAGTCACAAACAAAGCATTGTCGGAGGTTGGTTTGGGGACATGTACTCTCGGATGCTCACGCCGCCAGTCTGTTTCATGGTCGCCCACAACGAGGACTTTCAGCCCCAGGTTCTCTACCTGGCTTTTGACCAAAGACGAGGCGAGGACAATGGAGGTGCAGGCGTCGCGACACATCTCCTGGAGATGCTGCATGGGGTGAGATGGATCAAGCATCATGACGGCGCCTCCAGCTTTGAGGACACCGAGCATGGCGACAGTGACCCAACGCGACTTTTCAAAACACACTGGGACAAAGACTTCAGGTCCAACCCCATAGTAAGCCAAGGTGTTGGCGAGGATAGAAGCCTGCGCCTCGAGTTCACCATATGAAAAACTACCATCCCATGCCGACACAGCAGGGGCGCCTGGCCGGGCCAAGCACTGTTCCTGAATTGCCTCGTGGACGCAGTATTGGGATCCAACAGGTAGCCTCCCATTCCAATCCTGTAGCTGCACCAGGTCCTCCTTACTGAGAACATCCATATCATGCATGCGGGTTGTGGGGGATAGGTCTGCCTGTTGATATACATGTCTTAGTTGATTCAGCATCCTCTGTACTTCGGATCTTTGTATGACCTGTGGATCGAAATTCACTGTTACGGTAACGCATTCGGAGAGGACCTGGCACGTAAGGCTGATTGCATTTACACCTGATACAGCGGGAGTGGACAGTGTCTTTCTGTCTACAAACATGGAAGACTCTTCTTCACACGCCGTTTGAATGTGGAGCACGCTTTGAAACTGGCATGCTTGTTGAGCATCGAATCCGAGGCGAGAAATGCGATGTAGACCGGCGTGCGCAAAGGCCGTGCTTTTCGTGGCAATGCACTGTATCCGGCTGAGCGTGTCGGAGACAGTCTCGTTTGAGTCGAGCGCAATTCGCAAAGGATAGGTGGTCATCATCGGCCCGGTGATTTCCTCCATCCCCAGTCCTGGGGGTACTTGATCATAAGTGACCATGCCAAATACAACGTCTGAGTTCTGCGTGTACAGGCTCAGCAGCAGAGCCCAGGAGAATTCAAGTTTTGCTGGGATAGAATGGCCATCGCCGCGACTGCGTTCGAGCGGGATAGTACCCAGGATATGTGCCGAGGGTTTTGGAATATAGTCTCGTGATGGTAACTTTGGAAAAGGAACAGCATTCAAATTACGGAGATGGTCTTTCCAAAAATCGTCCGTCTCGCCCGGCATCTCCGATAGGGAGTGGACGAACCTGTTGTATGGCCGGTAGGGCAAGCAGATTCCACCATATGCGGCTTCCACTTGGCTCAGCAGAAGTTGGAGGGCATGTTCATTTGCCAGGGCATGGTGGATGAGCACAGTAAAACAGAGTCGCTCCCCAAGTGAGCTTTGAGAGCTGAGAGCCAGGCGCATCAAGGGCTGGCCTAACTCCCAAGACCGCCACTCAACTGGGATGGGCTGAGTAGACTGTCGGGTATCCCATGGGATTGTTCCCCGAAGGACAGCTTGCCATAACTTTCCATCATGCCCACGCACAATCCGGGTGCGCAAGATGGGGTTGGCGAATATGGCCTCCTCCCATGCGGACTGAAATCTGTGTCGGTCTACCTCGACGGATAGATGGAATTCGTAATCGATGCTGGATGACTGATGCAGGAATTGTCCTTCCTGCCAGGCCGTACAGGGATAAATATCCTCCACCTCGGTCTCGGAGACTTGACAGTTGTCTATCACCAGGTTCATCAAGTCATCTCTTGCAGTTAGATTATCTGGGATGAGGGAGAAGGCAGGGACGTCCTTCTCCGCTGATTTTTTGGCAGCAACTTGACGAACTGTCATTCTTTCTAGTATCCGATGCGCACATGTAATGCCTGGTTCGTTTCTATGACTTGCCAGAAGTCAGTACCACATTATTCCTGGAGATTCAGAGAATTCTTTTCGGTTAATCACCAGTCACTGGGTACGTGGTGGATAGAAGTGGTGCCGTGGTGTGCCTTGCTTACTGGCCGCTTGTTTGTTTGTGTCAGCTAATAAACAGAACTAAGGACAAGTGTATATATGCCCACATCACTCGTGGAACGTCGAGTAATTGTTTAGAGTGATGAGGGTTCTTATCTGAAGGGACAAACGCATATTGATATACGGGTGGGGATCCCTCTGGCCACATTCCACAAATTTTGATAATGACTGCATCTTGTTATACAGTAATCAATATATTAGCTAGGCTGATTATTTGAAAACAGGATTAAATCGTGTTAACTCTTTTTGATTGGTCTATTAATGTGCATATGCACATAACCTTTTTAATAGCAAATACGGAGCTGTGTTTCAAAAGTCATAAGCGGCGCTAAATTTCTTGGCTGTAATGCCACCCTACTGATTCCCTAGAGTTTAACTTGAATAGCTTCAAAAAAGGCAATTTTTATTGAGAAATATGGCTTTATGATCTGTTGTAAATCTAAGAGCTTTCCCATAAAATACTATGTAAACACCCTTACTGCCAAGACAGTAAAAAATACTAGTGCCTGCTCATGGCTTTTGAAACACAGCTACGTATAGTTTGTACATAACTGTCAGAATAGGCAGATATACCATTATTACATACGAATTGTAACAGCGCTACTTTTTGTGGTGTAGTGGTATATCTGACAATAACCAATGGGGAGTGTATACAGTCACAAAATTCTAAAGCTGTGAGCACTTTTTCCTCATGCAGTCAGCCTGTTTTACAACTAGTGAATGTACTCGCTTCTGATGTGGGCGGAGTTGGTGACGTCTCACTTCTACAGTGAATCTCTCTAAGAATGCATTTATATGGACACCATGCTGTGTATCTAGGGAATGGAAACCCAAATGCTGACTGATGGCTATAAGCCCACAAACCGCATTGAGATTGCCAAATTCAATCAATCTAATAAGAACATACCACGTACAGTCCTGCCTCGCTGGCTGGGTAGGAGTCGAAACCATTAAAAGAGAAATTTCCCCGGCATCCTCTCTCCCCACATCGGCTATTATTCTATTCCGCTGTCGTGCTATGAGTTTGCATATTATGCATGCTGAGAATTGGACCGCAGGGAGAATTTTTGCAGTTGTGCAACGGCTGTATCCCACATACTCTTGTTGCCCATATGGAGTCCAAGGGAACCTGCATCGTCACACAAGCAACCTCTACACGAATCCCACGCTCCATGGAAATCACATCCTGTTCGGGTTAAAGCTGTGTCCAGGGCTGAGCTAGAAATACGTATATATCCAGCATCACAGAACTGGGCTTCTTCTGGGCGAGGGAAGACGTTGATGAAGACACTAACACCCGGGAGATACAGAGAAAGTGGATAGGCGTGCCCATCCATATGGCTCGTTCGATTTCACTCTCGTCCAGCAACCCTGTTTCCCCCGGCCGGGACAAGACAGTAGACAATGACCAAAAGAATTCTTCCAGCCTGGTCCATATCCGCCTAAGTGGCTGGAGCCAGCAAGTAGCCTTCCTTGACCTGAAATCGGAACTCATCAGAACGCTACAGTCCCCTCAGCCGTACCTGCCTTCACTTCTCCTCTGGGATGATCACGGCATCCGCCAATTCAACGCTCTCACGCTCCACCCCAACTACTATCCCAGCTGGATGGAAATGGACATGGTAAGGGCGCGGAGGCAATCGCCACGACGACGCCTCCAGGCAGCGTGATGGTCGAGTTAGGCTGCGGCAGCCTGCGCAAAACCGGCGTCATCCTCTCGGCTTTCGAGCCTCTGGGCCGTCCGATCACCTACTACGCGCTAGATGTCTCAGCTGGCGAACTTCACGCCAGTCTCAAGATGTTGAAAAATGCCTTTGTAGACTCAGCCGCGGTCTCGATCAGCGGTCTGCATGGCACCTATGACGACTGCGCCACTTGGCTCGCCTCATTCTCATCCTCGCTTCTTCCGGGTTTGGGTACCGGCCGAGCTATCTCCTTCTTATGGTTGGGCAACAGTATTGCCAACATGAGCGCCGCCGAAGCCAGCGCCCTACTTAGTAGGTTCAGCCATGCCTGTTGCGCATCGCAGCTGCAGTGTCGCTTCCTCATCACCAGCGATGCCTGCGGGGACCCGGCCACCGTGCTGAGGTCCTACAACCCGGGTTTATCTTCAGCGGGCTGCAGTGCGCCAACCGAGTGCTGGGTGCCGAGGTTTTCCACCCCACGATGTTCCGCTGCGAGACCGACTTAAAAGAGGAGCATCGGCTCCTGCAGGTGTCCTATGTCGCGAAACGGAGGACGGAGCTGGTGTGGCCTGGGTTGGGGGGCCCCTATCGCGTCGTTCTGCGCGAGGGCCAGAGAGTGCCGATTATCCAAAGTTATAAGTGGTCAGCTGATGATATGAGCCAGATTTGCCATGCGGCGGGACTTGGGGTACGGCAAAAATGGAAGGACCCGAATATGGACTATTGTGATACTTTTTCCCTCTCTACCCTACATTCTAGACGACTTTGAGGCTAATGCACCTTGTCTCCCTGTCTTGGGGATAGGTCTGTATGAGATAACGCCTCAGGATGGCTTATAGAGATGTTGCCAACTGCCAATTTACTAGATGGGTCTATTCCAAGCAAATGGAAAACAGAGATGGGGATTCTGTCGCATACGATAACCTGCAGATAGCCTTTCATAATAGAGTAGCTGCTGAGTGATGTTCAGGAGAGGCGTACAGAACAAGAAACAAAACCCTAAACCCTAATAAACCGAAAGCGAATAATGACCAAGAATCAATGATAGTTTCAACCTAGAGAATTACCATATCAGTTTGAATTGAGGTCTAGCCGCCTTTTTGGCTGAACGGTAAAGTTCGACAGATAGTCATGACGATTCTGAGAGTGTCAGAATAAAGCTAGTCCATATTGGGACAGCATGTGAAATAGTTATGACATAGTTGATCCTGAAGATGAGAGTCCAACATAAAAACATAAATACCCAACACCACACACAAGAATAATCACAATGAATACAGAGAATATTGAAGCTCATATAGAATTGCACCAATATATCGGACAGATTGCCGAATTTAGCCTTAGCGCGCTAAAATAAGTATCTAGTCAGTTGACCAACCATGGAAATATATAACTATTTGTCAACCTTTAGATAATTACCGCTATTCTGCTTCAACACTACATTATTCAGCGGCCTCTCAGTCATTCATTGAGGTCATTTGTCAAGACGTTAAGCGATGCGATACAATACTATTTATTACTCCGTAAGCCTCGCCGGGACCTGCGGGTACCCGCGGGTAGCCAAACATAGGAATGGGTGTCACACTCCGATATTAAATTGAAGAACTGATTAACTTAATATTGCTCGTATTGCATCATTTTGTTCACAGAGTTGACTCGTGGGCGACCGGGCGAATTTTAGTAAACCCCTTGAGGTTGTTGATGATCCAACACTGTAATTTTGTAGTATGCCCGTAGAGGGATTTCTGCAGGGGAAAACCCCCACCTCCCCCCAACAAAAAAAAGGTAAGGAAAAGACGCTACCATGAATTGAATTGGATTTCTATAATATGAAAGATAGGTACATTTTCTGTCGCCTCACATTACATTCTGTGACAATAGACATTGGCTAACACTTGGCTAATAGGGGCGCTTACATACTACATCCGTCGAGACTTGAATGACTGGCCGGACCATCTTTGCGTCGACATCCTAAAGAATATTGCAAATGCTATGGAACCGGGAAGGTCGCGCTTGGTCATCGCAGAAATTGTTGTGCCCCCTACAGGAGGTGATTCAAAGACCGGATGGATGGATCTAGTTTTGATGACTGTCACTGGTGTCGAGCGCAGGGCTAACGTAGTTCACTACCTGCCGCCCGACACCGCCTGCCTGTCAGAAGTACGAGCAGCTGACAGCCAATGGATGTTGGAACATATTGCCAAGCATGGGCGCCTGCCCCCGGTTTCGTCCTCGCTTAGTCATCATTTATGTAAGCTAGCTCTTAGTAGTAGCGGCCACCCGGCCGCCCATTCAATAGAAAAAGCAATCGCTTCCAACAGAAAACGGTTATCATGTGATCCGGTACGATGAACCAACTTCACATGGCCCGCTTGTTTGGGACACTTGCCTGGTTTTCGGCCTGTCTAGCTGACGGTGAACGGCCTCCAGATATTCAGATCGCACCAAAAACCTCTCACCCTAGGTGTCTCCAGACTTACACCTTATCCATCATGTCGGCATCTCAGCTAGAGCGACGCCATTTCCATCACCCAGCAGCAGGTTCTTAGGGCGAGTGAGGTAGCTGAAACTTGTTTTGCACACCGACATACACGCCCACAACGCTTTTGGGACGTTTAAAATAGCTATATAGCTTCTTTATAGCATATTTTTATTACTTCAAAAGATCTCTGTATAATGTTTAATATATGTGGCGAAATGGCTTCTTTTTTTGGGTGGTCTTGACCACTAAAATCGGGCCCTTGGTGGTACTTGGCATTTGGCGGTAAACAACGGTAACCGGAGAAAATGGCGCCAAATTCGAGCACGAACGGAAGGATATGTATGTCGGCATAGCTAGATAAATACGACTCTGGGGCAATTTGTGGGCTGAAATATAGCTGCAGAACCTCCTGAATTTGCTCGTATCCTCTTGGTTCTCGCGTTTGGCGAGAAACCGCATAGGATCAATACTCGAAGAGCCCTTATCCACATCGGACTCATCTACTAGCCCGACGTGCCGATCAAAACTTCGGAGTCAGTCCTCGGCCCCCGTGCTTCAGCAATCCTTTAAATGTGGTTTTGGTATTATACATTGGGGCCTATGCTGCAATCGCACATCTATCCATTACAATGACCCATCGTCGTCGTCGATGTGGCGTCTGATCTCTTATGATAGCGACGATGGTCGCATTCCAGGGAAAGGGGAGAACAAAGTTTGTCCTTGTGGTAGCTCTCTCTCTTGTCATAGTCGTTATCTATCAGCTTAGTTACACCGACCATTTTATCCACACCGGGAATTTGTCCTCGTCTGTAAGGATAATCAATAGATGCAGTCCCGATACCCTCAAGCCTCTTAATAACTTGCACCCCGGCTCTGCAATACCCAACACTGTCCACCAAATATGGAAAACAGCAGACGTGCAAAACTACTCTACAGAGCTGAAAGCATCACGCGAGTCCTGGACGACCATGTTTGAGGCCCAAAATTACACCGTCAAACTCTGGACTGATGACGACGTGCTTGAACTCATCAAAGCCAAGTATGCTTGGCTGCTGCCGACATACAGAAGCTATCCTCACAATATTCAGCGTGCCGACATCGCCAGGCTGCTGGTCATCCACAACGAAGGCGGCATCTACTCGGACCTAGACGTTTATCCCGGCTCAGCCGAGGACATACAATGCCTCCAACACCTCGGATTGGAAGCCATATTCTCCCCAACATCAGGCACACTCGGGCTTAGCAATCACTTCTTTATGGCCGAGCGTGGGTCTCCGTTCCTCCAATGGGTTCTGTACGAGGCCAAGCGGCGGGCATCTGGGATGGGGTCGCAACGTATAATCCCACCATACCTACAGGTCTTTTGGTCTACGGGCCCGATAATGTTGACGGCGGCGCTTAGGGAGTACGCTTGGCTATACGGCACGTTGTGGCATGATATAGGGCTTCTGGACGAAGGGTATGGCGGCGCAGTAATACACCATGCTGCTGGGCGGTCTTGGCAGGGGTTTGACGGGCAGGCATTTAATTATATTGCAGATCATGTGAGGGTGGGGGTCCTATTGACGGGTTTTACATGTGCATCTATAGTGTTGGCGCTTATCTATGTCGCTAGGAGATACCATGGTAGATTTAGTTATGGATGAGGTTCAGGGCCATGGACTGCACCAATTATTGGCTCCGCTGACTAGAAAAACCTTTGAATATGGCATTCTTCGAACCTATTTCACAATCATCTACTAATGCATGCTTCAGCCTAAATTGACTGTCTATAGCTAGACAAGTGTTGCCCCCGAGCAGGACATCTAATACTCCCCTACGGCCGAGCGTACTTGTCCTTGTAGGTCCTGACCCGGTAAGTTCGTTAGTACGATAGTCTTGAGTCGGACAAGGATGCCCACGAATGGAAATACACTTAACGTTACATGGAATATATTATGCACTTAAGGCTACATTGTTTATCGAATCTATAGTCAATTCACAAAAGCATCAGCTTGAATATTGATCTTCCCTGCAATAGGGATGTATATTTGTTATTCCAATCTGTCAGGGCCGATGTGGACAGCTTATACGTACTCCAAAACATGAATACCTGGTGTGGAGGAGAGTGCCATTAGAATTTTGCTGTAAACTTCAGAAAATCTACCCATTAAGAGGAATGATCTGAGCTTTTGCACCTAGGTAAGTGGCCGATCGCAGAAAAAAGGAAAATAATACTGCAACTTCACTAAAGCAATGTGTATCAACAACTAGGAGGCACGAGATCTTGAGATTCCAAGCCAGGAAGCAATTGCTATGAACGAGATAAACAGCTTGCATGCATCTCTGATTACTGTAACAGCCAAGAGGCTAAAGTAAATTGATCTGTAAGATGAATCGGACGCAGTTATCTTCCGTTCGGCTGGTGGATCACGGAATTGACTGACCGATCGGCGCCAATTGTGGGATCTCTCCGGTGATGAAATGTGATCATGTAATGTAAACCCTAGCGAAAATAGTAAGTTGATTATATGCAATATATTGTCGTTCTCCATCCCCACTGCCAAGATCCCAAGTATCTTCCGAGCATACGGACCGTGAATACTCCTTGGTTTCGGGGGTCATCTTCTAAATTAAGCAGAGTTAAGCCCTGCATGGCATGCTGATCCTTACTGGGACACTCTATAAATGGTAGACTGAATCCGTAGAATTTATCTTGAACATAGCCAGCTATAGCCTCTCTTTCTTGTCTACACACTGCGATTCACCGACCTTATTCTTTCATTCTTTTCTCTTTTGTCCATCGTACTCTCACTTGTTATTGTACACTCTTTTTGGTACTCATCGGCATGCGGTTCGTCGCCATCAATCTTGCCTTCGGGCTCTACAGCTCGGCATACGGGCTCTCCATCCGTCCCAACCCTGGCGGCAACAGCTCTCACACCCCGAGCCATGCACCCATTCCCTCCCACACCCCCAGTCGCTCTGGGGCCCCCAGTTCCAGGGGCACGCCGACCCCGTCGGTGACTCCCTCCGCGGCCCCGTCTGCTACGCCCCTCACATGGGAGGAAATTACCTGCGAGATGGGCGACATCGCCAATCGCCGGGTCAAGTTCGAGGACCGCTGGATGCAGGCCCGTGTCGACGATGCCTGGAATGATATGTTACAGTCCTGGACGGATCAGAAGAATAATCAATCCAGCGGAGACGTTCACTTGACTTTCTCGCAGCACGCCAGCTCCTACTTCAATGGTCCTGAGCGATGGGCATGTGACGATATCAACGATATCGAGTGTTCCACCACGGTGCCATGTCAGAAACCTCCGGCGGGGTAGGCCTGATTTATTCTTAAGAGAACAGAAAAATATAGCGGAGATCGGCTAACAGGTGATAGTTTCCTACTGCTGAACGGTTTCTCAGGCCTACATAATGTAAGATGAGATATTCTACCCTTTGATGTTCGCTGACTCTCCAGGTTTATAAAAAAATGTGGGACGCCCTGAACCAAGCCGAGATGGAGATGCATGGAGAAATAGGCAATTTCGCCGCCGAGTTTGCCCCCCAGGCCAAAGACGATACCAGCCAGGGTGCCCTGATGGCATTGGATATCCTCACAAGCGTTTTATCGTTCGGAATGGCAGGTGCTTTTGGTGGTAGTATGTACTTCTCCCCTCGGTACAGTATACAGATCGCTGATTATGTGCCAGTCGTCAAGGGAGTAGCCGAAGTCGTTGAAACCGCCGTTGAGGTATCGCAGACCCCGCTTCTACGACCCAGCGATGGCGGTGGGAAAGTTGGCGGACGAAAGGGAGGCAAAGGTGGTAAAACCAGTAAGGGAGGGACGGGGCGTAACGGAGGTAAAGGAGGTAAAGGAGGAAAAGGAGGAAAAGGAGGAAATGGTAAGAACGGTGGAAAGACGAATCCAGCAAAGGATAAAGGCAAGGATCATGAGGATCCTGATGATGACCAGGACCAGGAGGATCCGGTGGAAGACACCGGAGATGATGTAGGGGACGATGAGAACACCGGCGACTACGACGATCAGGAGTCCCCTCTGGTGAAACGCGCCAAATCTAATCGTGCCAAAAGTCTCTCCAGCCGCGTGACCAAGGATATGATAAAATCTGTTGATACATTCCAGCCTAGGTACTCTCTATCTCCATCTTATATTTCTGGATCTAACATGGATATAGCCCGCTATCTAATGATCAAGTGTCAATTCAAAACGCTGTCAGCCAAACAGTTCGAAACATTTTTGAAGAGTGGAAGACTGTTCTTGCGAACTCTATCAAGGCCACATTCTCTGGGGAAGAACCCTATCCTCAAGAGCTATATGAAAAAATCGCCAACGGCACCATGAATTATTTCAGCGGCAACATTTCAACGCCAGAGATAGTTAACAACGCCAAGAAGCTCGTCTTTGGTCAACTAATTGTGTCGACTTGGAAGATAGCTCCGGACGACATGGGCGCCCACCCTTTTATCTTGTAGGTTGGACACACCCAGATAGAGACACGCCTGCTGACTTAACAGCTATACCGACAAGGACTGCGGACAGGACCTCGGCAGTGACATAGGATACGCGATGGTCACTAAGGATGCTAGCATCACCGGGCGCACATGTTACAACGGACGTCTGGTGCTGCTGATGAATGCTCGACAATCAGGTAATGTTCGCGAGGTGAATGCCCTGCCCGGGGTGGACAACCTCGAGTCGGATAATTACGGCGGCGTGACCAAAGAAGATATCATTATCAGCTCGATGAAGCTGTACGAGCAGAATGGCAATAAAAACGGAGGCAAGCCGCCCAGCAATGAAGACCTTATTAACAATCTGGATACCCTCATGGACGACCCCAATAAGACTCCCCTCGTGCAGACCGCTGGGTTCTTCAACCTTCCCGTCTGCACCAGCTATGATGATCTGCGCAAAAACATTTACCAGAGCCCAGGGAGCAGCAAGTATTGGCCCTGCGATGCGCCGGAGGGTTACAATGGGAAGGGGACTAATATTGTGAGTGTTGTTACTGGTATTCTCCGACATTGGTGCTGACTACGCATAGCATGTCAATAATGGATGTATCCTCATTAATGATACCCCTGTTTGTAAAGGAGATAGCTACAGTACATACTTTCTTTGCTGCCGTTGGCATGAATATTTTTTTAACTAACTGATTATTAGACTTTGCCGACCCTGAAACCCCCGACCATCGGAACTGGGTTCAGGTCTACGCCCAGTTTGATGGCCAATCCGACGCCTGGAAAACCGTCAGCCCGGGCTGCGAGCTGACCTTCACTTTCCCGGAAAACTACGAGGACATTTACTTTGGAGACGACAACTGCGTCTACGATGCTGGTGCTAAACCCATCCCAGGCCTCCAAGGACAGGGGCAGTGCTGTGAGGCTCGACCGGAGGGATTCGGGGATCTCCGCGTGACGAATCCTTATAGGTGGAAATGATCCATCCTGATTCTGTAGTGGAATGGTTTGTAGAGTATGTATTAGAGACGCAATAGTATGGAGTATGCTTTCAATAAATCCCTGCAGGAATATTCTAGAGTAAAGGTCCGTAAAGTGTCGGCTAAGAAACAAGGAATGATGAGCAAAAAAAAAAAAAATAAAATAAAACCCCTTCCATCCCAAAACAATCGACCAACATTTTTACACCCCCTCTTTCCCTTACCATTAATCCTAATATATCGAGATGACCTTGTGTTTATGCGCCAATATGGCAACACAACACTTCTCCAATTACAAAATATTCCAGTTCTACTTCTGCTTCTATTTTCCCTCACTTGGCCCCAACAAATTATTGTATTCGCCAGGATTCAATTGACCACTCTGGTAGAAATTTCGTATGTGACTCTTCAGAACATTGGTTCCTGAAGAAAACAAGGCATGACACAGGACAATGCGGACTCTGCCCTCGTCCACAATCCCCATGACTACTTGAATTGCTGTATTTGGTGGCTGGAGATGATCGGCGATGCCTGTATCAAGGTTCGCGATGAATACCTATCTGATGACGACTTGGATTTTCTTGTCATATATATTATTCCTAAGGTTGGAGGGAGTGTCTCGTTATCTGTTTATATACTTACATCCACTGCCCGCTAGAGCCGGTGGTCATTGCCTGTGCTTGCCTGTGCTTGTGGTCTGTTTCGATCATGTTTAAACACAATCAGGGGGCTCATGCTCGTTAAATAGTCGGTTATAACAGGACGTAAGATGAAACACAGCACCCTAATCTACAAGTTTGCGAAGGTGGCGAAGGTGGCTCATCTAGGCCAACCGCTGCTTTATATTTCTCTATTCACAAGAGAGCAGCAACTGAACATGTACTGCACGACCCAGCGCTTCCTGATAACCTTACTTAGCTTGAGTTAATTGTATAGCGTAGGCCATTTTAGGCCTTGGTTTGGGCACTGACTAGTACAATAGCCTACGGCAACAAACGAACGGCTTGTGTTATAGATTGGCCTACACTACACATTGGGCCTACACTAGTATGTGTAAGGGTTAGAAGTTTACAGGAGTAGATGCATATCATCCTCTGATTTACTGGGGGGCAGTAGAAGGCATCACAGCCGTAAGTGGCCCTTAATAGACAGGGCTCTTACCACATACAGTACATGGTGATGGTGTTTCTATATCAACCTGCCTCTTGACGGTGCAACAATTCTAGTAATTGCCTTTCTATACCCAGAGCCTCCCTCCCACAGTGTAGTGCCAATTTTAAAGGTCTCATCTGGCAACTGGACCTCCTGGGAATTTTGTCGTTGTCCCATCAATTGTGTGCTTACCATTTACCCCGCAATGGGGCAGGTCAGCTTATATCTGGAGCAATGCCCCAGATCATCACACTCCCTTTGACCTTCGGTGTTCTGCTCTATTTTTTTTTTTTTTTTTTTTTTCATTCAGTGGTGGAAGAAGGATCTAGGAATACTACCCCCTCGGATTATTAGGCATAAGACAGTAGCCTTGAAGCCTGGTTTGCGCTCTGTACAGTTGAAGCAAACACCGTGATGGGATACTTTGTATGTGATGGTATGGTTCCTTCGTATATCCTGGACCTAAGATTAACCGAGTACGAGGATGTAGCTACCAATCTGGTTCCAAGCTGTCAAAAAGACTGATGCATCTAAATGGGGAGTCATGAACCTTCCAGTAATCACTGGATTAATTTTAGCCATTCTGGTTAGTGGTCCTGCGGTGCTTACACGGGATATTACACGCCTATTATAGTGCTGGGAAGTATATATGCGTCAACTGGTGCAGGTTTAACGACTACGTTCCAAGTTCACACAGAGTCTTCAAATGGGTTGACTATCAAGCACTCTTTGGTCTTAGGTGCTGAATGGGCTTCCAGAAACCATTTATTGCTACCCAGACCGTCCTTGTTAAAAAGGATATCTCAATTGCAACAGTCACTGTTGCCTTTGTGTACACTCTTAGTACCGCAACATTTATATCAATGGCTCATATTGTTTTCTTTCAGCGGCTTTTGCCTGAATTAATCACCGCGTTTCAAGATGGCCGTTGACAGCCGGTCCATTTAGCTAACAATTCATGGCGGGACGCTCGCCCAACATGCATAAACCGTTCATGTAGAATCTCATCAACAAGATATTCCTTTTGCCGTCGACCAACTAAGCTGGGGCCGGTAGTCGTCGTTCTTTTGACTCGGGAAAGAGGTAGGTTTTGCCGGTCGTAGTAGCATCACATGACAAACATCGTGCAAGCCAATTTTCTCTACAACTGTATATTTAGCATTTCGGGCATCCAGTCTCATGCTCAGTTCAGTGCGTATATTGTGAAGGCCGAGCCATACTTTATCGCCCGGACGGTAGGCGGGTACAGCGGCCCTGTAGCGAATAGCATAATCTTCATATTTCTGCTGGGCAGCAGCAAGTTCCGTTTTAGCAATATCCAACACGTGGGCTGGCTTCGTCACGATATCCTGTCCTTGCTGGGCTTTAGTCCGGTGGGACCCCGTGGTGTTTGGGCTATTATCTTGCGTGTCACCCAGTTGGATATAGACTCCGCATCATATCCATGATCTAAGAAGAAATGACTAATTCCCGTGGCTTTGGCGTTCCTTCCATTAATTGCGAGTTGAGCCATTAGTGACAAGAAAGCCCAATTAGTCTGTGTACGGCCACAAAAGTACCGGAGATAGGCTTCAAGTGTCGTGTTCATACTTTCGGTTTGCCCATCGGTCTCGGGATGGTAGGCAGTCGACAGACATCATCGGATCCCCTAGTTGACAGAAGCTTTCCCATATTTCATTAACAAATTGAGCGCCGCGGTCAGACGTGATGGCGCTAGAGATACCATGGTACTGAATAAAGTGTTGGGTGATCCACCCTGACCCTGTCGATGTCGTCGACGACGGCGAAAAATACAGCATGAAGTATGAGATCAGCGACAAGGTCACACCTGCCGACACCTGGAAAACAAGCAATGCGGAGAGATTCCTCTGGGACTTCCTCGTCAACAACGGCACTGAAGACTGGGCGTCGCAGATCACCCAACAGACCATCGGTAGCAGCGAGGGCGGATCCAGTATCGACTGCACCAACTTCCCCGCCGGAAACACATGTAGCCCGCCTCCGTCCGAGCTGTGTGAGAAATATAGCCCCCAGAGATGTACTTCATTCAGATCTCCATGGCGCGCTGCTTCGGTATGTTCCTCCAGATGCACGAGGCCATGCAGGACTACGCCATCGAGCAGCTCTCCTCCGGCATCAAGGGCATTGTGTCGGATTTGGGTACCCCCAAGGTGGATAGCTCGATCGTGCCATTGCTGTTGGGCGTGATGGCCACCGCGTCTAGTTTTGCGCCCACTTTGTGGTTTGTGGGTTCGCCGTTGGCGTTTGCTTCAGGTCTGTTTAGTTCCATGTCGGCGTTGATGAGCGCCAATCCACCTGAGTTGTCTACCAATGACGCTCTTGAGGAACAGTTGGGGAAGGTGTTTGGCCCTGCGCAGAAGCATCTAGAAGAAAGTATTAAGACTATCTTCAACGGCAAACCGCTCTTCCATTGGGACGGTGATTATGGTATTAAGCGCCACATTGCCGATACTTTTGCCGATGGAAAGTTCCTGGATAAGAATATCGTTAATAAGGCGGTGGAGAGCTGGAAGAAGGCCGTTACACATCAGATTGTGAGTTCGACGCTGTGTGAGACTAGGCCGGGGCTGACGGAAGTAGACTCAAGGGTTGGTGGTCAACGCACTGAAACATGAAGGTTATGTAGTCTTCGTCGATGTAAGTTGGTCTCCGGGTACCTTCTCGTATGACCTGACAGTCTCTAGGCCAGCCAAAACGAGGGTTCCTGCAAAGATGCTTCCGGTCAATGGATTGATAGTGTAAGTTGTTTTCGTATCCCACTAGATCCTTCTAGCAGCGACTGACGGTATAGGAATGCTACACCATCGTTAAACAATCCGACCGCGGAACCGGCGATCCCGGATCTCGACCAGAAGAGACCGTCGTTCACATGAACGGGGAGATGATGAAGAAACTCTCTGACTCGGACCATGACTTCGATATGGTGGAGTTTTTCACCAACGCCAAGAACTGCGAAGGAGGCGAGCCTTCCTTTGGAGTGCCCAATTTCGATGAGAACTCGAAACTGCCCACCTGCTTTGTCAACATATCTGTGATGAAAGGGAGTGTGTCACGTTGGTCCGCCCAGTTATCTGTATATAGCATGATCTCTGGTGACCTCGGGGGGTGACAAGTCAGTAAATCCGATCAGATTCGGTTGTTTCATGATATGACGATATGTGAGTCTGCTCCTTTTATAATCAATCTGCTTGTATGTTTTGTTGTACATTAGGGCAAATGCCAAAAAAAAAAAGAAAAAAACAAAAGGCCCCGTGAAATCTTTACTCCAGGGTCATCTCTCACAGTTACGGCTATCGAGCCGGAATATAATAAAGAAAAATACGATATGGATACGAAGCGATAAGCCGTTTAGCGACAATGGAAATATAGGAAAATCAACAGGAGGTCGATCATATGTTACCCATCCCCATTATCTTACGTTTTCGTGCGTACTATTTCGTCCCTCCAGAAGAATGCTGGATGATAAATTTCGCCATTTCCTTTCTCCCTTCTATCTTAAGCGGTGCTTCAGTATGCATCGCTCCACTAACATCCTTCCTTCGGATGTCCAACCCCAGCCTTCGACCATCCCCCTCTAGCTGATCTGCTGCATGTGCAGGAATCACCTCGTCTTTCTCCGCACATAACAGCAGAATTGGAGGAAGGGAGACCGATGATGGGATTTCCCGATAGCGGGCCATCCGTTCCATAGCGATGGAGCTGTTCCAGTTATTCCACAGAAAAGGCCACAGGTACCGATAAGGGAGCCACTTCTGAGGATACAAACTAATCAACATGTCTTTTGTACTGGAGGTGGGTGCTTCCATAATCAAGCCAGTGATCGGGACCGGGGAACCTGCCGCAGTTGACGGCGATTGCCCGCTCTCAAGACGGGACAGATAAGTAGCGACAGCTGTGCTGGCAATAGCCGAGCCCAGGCTATGGCCCCAGAGAATAATCTGGAGATCAGTATCAAGGGTCGTATATGTTTTCGATACCCAGTCTAGAAAGGCTTGGGCGTCCAGCTCAATGCCTGACTGGGTCGCGCGCCCGGAAGACGTCCAATAGCCACGGTACGACAAGGCGACCACGACATAATTAATACCATCAGGGGAGGACGAAGCCACACTCCGTAAAATTGTAGAGAGGAGCGGCAAACGGAGAGGTGTGGAACCTCCGTTTCCTTGGAAGTAGCATATAACGACTGTTTTTCGTCTTGATGCCGCGCCCACGCCTTGATCATGAATATTGCTGGGGTCCTGTTTCTGAGCTACTGGAATACGGCCTTCGCATACCGCTAATTTGGTCCCGTCCAGACTCCGAATCTGCTTTTCTGTCCATTGAACCGGCCTACACTCGTTTTCGTAGTCGGCAATTCTTTCGGATCGCGCAAATGGGGGCAACCAGGAGATGTATAAGAGCTTGTCCTGCAAGAGAACAATCCAGAAACATTTCCAGGCCCACAAGGAGACAAGCAGTCCGATGAAAATAAGCGGCGGCACAAAAACAGGGGAAATAGCGGCTGTTGTAAAAGTTCTCGGACGCTGATGATGACCTGTCTGGATAGCATGATGAGGTCGGAGGATGTATGTCTTCTGCTCTAAAACACTACTGCGAATGCGGTTTGATGGGACGTAAGACTGAGAATATCTCAGTAGGTTACCTAGTCGTATTATAGCAGGGTCGCGCTGTACGCGCTGCCAAACCCATCTTCCCAGCATGAAAAACTAAATATAAGGGAAGTGGAGTAGCAGAAATGTAGAGTCGCCAGATGTCTCGAATGAATGGGCGATGGAAATGGCCAAAATGGTCGGAGGCGGAGCCCAGTCTTGGCGGTGATGACTAAGCACTTGAGAATTCACATCGCCAGTATAGTATAGGACAGTATAGTAAGCTCTCTAGTCCCTGCGTATTATCCAGGGGGAATAAATTTTATCCCCGGATAGATTGGTGTCTTTTATCCAGCCCGAGGTATGCTGAAACTAGCACTGTTACCAGGCAATTGCTTCAATCTATGAGCTGCATTTGTCCTAGCTTTCAGGATTACAGGCGGCCCAGTAGCTGCTGATTGAAAAGCACAAATATAAAAGTAAGTATAGGCAGCTCTTGGCCTCCTACAAAGGTAGTAAAGTAGGCTATAAGCTATCTCAACGACCCTCTGTAGGATGACTAGGTCACCCATCGGAACCAAATAATATTTATAAACTCATCATCCTCTACTCCAGTCGACATGCACGAACACTACCAATCATATTTGCTCATGCTAGGAGGCAAATCCTCCTTTCCAGTCCCCCAGCCACTCTCTGTTGAACCCAGATGCAATTCTAACACGCCACCCTCTGTGAAAAAGTCATGGCCAATCCAGTTTTTGCTCCACCGCTTACCGTCGCGCTTGGCACTCTGGATGTAGATTGACTTATAGCTAGGATCAAAGTTAATGTTGCGTACTGTCGCGACCTTCCCGGTGTCACGGTTGCGAATACTGAATTCCTTAAAAAATGGTGGACTGATCAGATAAACATCCTGTCCGTGGACCGGGAAGAGACCCATCATGCTCAGGGCTGCAAAAGACCCCATGGCTCCACCATCGTCGTTTCCAGGGATTCCTGAGACAGAAGTATTGAACTGGGATGGAATATAATAATGTGCACGCTTAGTTGAAAGCGCAGGTCGTCCAGCATAGTGATATTGGAAGACCGTTAAGAAAGCCTGCTCATCACCCACATAGAGTATCCCGGACTCATGCAGATAGGAAAGGCGCTCTGTGAAAGACTTGGGACCTCCAAGTTGTGTAATCAGTGCAGCCATATCTTGCGGCACATAGCTATTTTCCAAAGTTAGCCCTATTCTTCGAAGAGCATAGAAAGAGCGCTGTACATACAACGTGTATAGCCAGCAACTACCCTCATAAGTTTCATGTCCATTCGCATTGAGATAGCACGAGTCGAAATTCATCAATGGACTGCAGAAGATAGGGTCCTGGTAAGCCCATGTGCCATCCGGCAGCCGAGGCTGTACAAAACCCGTGAAATTGGTGTCCACCCCTTTGATATAGGACTTTTGGTCTTCCTTGAAAACATTCTTCCAGTTAGAGGCGCGTTTAGTGTACTTCTCATAATCATCCTGACGATCCAGGAGGTGAGCCAACTCCGCAATGCAGAAGTCGTTGTATGCATATTCGAGCGTTCTGGAGACCGAACGAGTGTGCAGTCCCGTGCCATCCGTATCAACATCATCTTTTGGAATATACCCGAGTTTTTTCCAACTTCTAAGACCTCCACGGCCTTCCACATCCCAGTTTGGAGGCTCAATTTCTGCATCCTTTATGACTGCTTCATAGGCAGTGTCCCAATCAATATCGGCAACCTTCTTTAAGTACGCCTCCGTAATCAGGACATCGGCGTTTGAGCCACCTTGTGTGTAGCCTTTGCAAAGTGACATACGGCAGTCAGGTAGATACCCTTCATGACGATAAATATCAACGAGACTTCGCATCATAAGCGACTGAGATAGCGGGTCCATCAGCGTCAGCAGCTGGTGGACGCCACGATATGAATCCCAGATGCTGTAGAAAGGTCTTTATCAGCAATTAACCATTGACATGCCCGCACATTACATGGTGCTCACCAGTAGTAACTGTCATAATACGGCTCATCGCTTTCCCAGAGTGGGTTCTCCCCGGTGTAATCCTGGGGACTAATCATGGTACGGTATATTCCGCTCCAGAAGACTTTCTGCAGATCAGTAGAAACCCCGTCAGCATTAACACGGATGACGCCCAGCTTCTCTCTCCAGGCCTTTTCGGCCGCAGACACAGTGCCAGCAAAGTCAAAGTGGGGTTGTTCTCTCTCAGCATTCTCGCAGGCCTGCTCCACACTTATAAAGCTTACGCCCACGCGGGCCATTATGGTGGAATGCGCTGTTGGCGCATGGAGCCTAACAAAGGTGCCCGCGGATGCCGAGGAAGCTGTACTACTTTCGACCGAAATGAAGCTCTGGTCTGGGTCCACATCATTATTCTTCCATGATCCGGTATCACGAATCTTGGGCCCCTTGACATCGGCACAAAAGTGGAGCTCATAGGATCCCAGACCAAAGCTGGGGTTGAACGTGCCATTTCCTGTGAGACGTCCAGTTGATGGGTCCACCGAAGCCATGCCTTTGGAGCGAGATTGTGGTAGGTCCATTAAGTCAACAAGAACAACTGGATTAAGTGGTTCAGAAACATCCCCAAAGCTGAACCGATATAGAGCCGATCGGTTCGTGGTTGTCATTTCCGCACTGACGCCATTCTCTAGCTGGATGCTGAAGTATCCAGGCCTAGCCTTGACGGAATCCTTTCTCCAGACAGTTGCCCTGCTGGATTGCTGCCATTTACAATTGCTAAGGTCGTCTTGCGGACAGTTCGGGTGAACAAAAATGGGGAAATTGCCCAAAGATGGTGACTAGTAGAGGTAAGCCATCCCTAGACATGAAATGAACCACACCTGTAGAACCACTTACACCTCCAGTCCCAGAGTCATGCATATGAGAAAAGCCAGTGACCATGGTTGTGTCATAAGAAAAGCCACCCTGGTTCTCTCCCTGCGTGTCAGCCACAGCCTTGGCCATGCCTATTTCTGAGTTAGAAGGATGATTGCAGAATGTGCGAACCTGAAGGAAACTCACCAAAGGGCAAGGTTGCTCCAGCAAAAGAATGTCCTATTATTTTGATTAATCAGTGGGGCGTACAGAGGGGTCCAGTGAGTATGTTACCTCCATTCGCTGTGCCAATTAGGGGATCAACATAATCTAAGATGTCTCTTTTGTGTCCATCACTATCTTCTGCACACACAACATAAGGTAAAAGCACACAGATTGTGAGTTTACCGACGAGTTTCATATAATGGGCATGTAAGGCCATGCTGGAGCGTATCGAATGTGCCAGCAGGGTTATTTCGGAAGAAACAGAGAGTCAGGCAAATGGTATCCCAAGAGGCTTATATTAGAAACGATTTACGCGCCCAAGGCCTCTTGTTATTCTCGCTCCATAGAATGGTGATTGTGGCTGGATGAATGCTACCCCTAACAGAGTCACATGGGACCACATTCCACGGAAGTATTACTGGCCCGATGAGTGAAAATGGAGGAGCCAAGTCCATTGACGCCTAGGGTCATTGAAGGAGAGACGATGTGGACACTGGGAGCTAGGCATCTCGAACGTATCCAGTAGTCCTATCACATCAGTAGCACCCCCGCACAGAAACAAAGCACAGCGGCAACGGGCAGCAACGATTGACGAAGAAACTACCCAAACAGGAAGGCTAACCTTCTGCAGTCACATCAGTCCAGTGGGAATGGTATGCATGCAACACCGCAAGGGGTCAGTCTAGCCACTAGTGGCTCGAACTTTCGGAATTTGATCGGAACGCCATTGTTTCCCCGCAATTCTCGCTCGAATCTGAAAGATGAAACTAAATTGAACAATGGAGGAATCCAACCCCACGAGTGTAAATAATTCTGTCAGTTGTCAGTTGAAAGGGACCGACCTAATTGTTCGGCGTATTGTATCTGTCTATTGCTCCATGGTCCTGAAATATTATTCATATTGTTCGGTCGATGCAGGGCTGACCCTAGTATCACCACAACCGAAGGAAGCGTCAATAGCCCATTTTAAAATGCATAGTTGCATTGATTCCCAGTCGGTGGTGGCTCTTTCACTGCAGTTTTCCAATCTCTTATCGTTTCCAAGCAAAATCGTATGCTGCACTGCCTACCTCAGTGCTAACGATTGAAGAGTAGCCGTCAATCCCGCCCACTAATCTACACAATGGGAGCCTTTAACGAATAACCAGATGGTGGCATAATAAGCCTCAATTCCGTTGTAGATCCCAGAAAGGTCAAAATCGCTCTAGAACAAAGAATTCGCATATCGAATTCTCTCCGCTCGTAAAGCATAATTCTATCGTTAATAATGGTAAACTGGATGTCTTTTTGTGCCAAGGGAATGAATTGGCGCATGCTGCATCATCCAGGAAGCCTTAAACGCCACATTTCAGGGCACAAAGCCTGGCCAAACTCAAATCATGTTGATCATAATTCTATCCCAAGATTTTCCGCTTATGTCGTTCGCCGATCTTGGTATATTCATGGATGTGTTAACCGACTGAGAATTGACAAAAGGCTCACGTGTCGGTAGGTTTGCATTAAAGGTAATCTCTCATGTTCTTGTTGTTCTTATGCCGTAGGCCAGCGCTCTCCTCTTGTAATAGCCGAATCCCATCCTCCAGCAAATCTCGCGATTCAAGAGCCACCATCATTGATCCTAATTTTGAAAGAAACTCCGGTGAAAGTTCCTGGTCGGCAGAAAGTGCCCATTCGCGACCAAGAACTCTTTGGCCCTTGACAAGTAGTCGGGCTGAGCTGTAGTAGTTGATTTGCTATGTGGGTGGCTATGCTTTCTATCAGTTTCAGGAGAAGACGGAGCCGATACATTGCGCAGACCCAGAAAGAGGGGCCTGACGTTTCTAATGGCCTACGATTATGAGAACCCTTATACGCCGAGTGGTTAGCAACCCTACTAAAGCTACTCACATTAGGTGTGCCAGCCGGAGACAAATTGGATGATGCAAGAGACGTGTCAAACTGGGGAACTGATTCGTCTCATTGATACGGTTTACGGATGGACACTAGAACCGCCCTAATTGTGGTAGCAGTCCTGCGACGTTTTCAAGGCACTCCCACAAGGAATCAGACGATCCGGATTGTTACATTCTGAGCAGACAATGTTGTATTGCCTCCCAACCCCTGAAAGAAGTCAGTCGAGGGTATCTGATATTTGTTTTAAAATAAGGTACTGACTGGTCCACTCCTGGTCCACTCTTCATAGACACGGCTTTTGTCTACGTTGCACATATCCAGCGAGCTGGCCCCACAGAGCAGGTAATATGGCATCGATTGAAGAATTCGTTCATCCTCCGGTTGATAATACGAAGGATTAGTTACCACACTGCTTTGCCGCATGCATGGTTACCATGGGCTTACGCTGATAGTAGAGGTCTGAAGCATTCTCAGTGATGATGCTGGATCATTGACTTGCCGCGATACAGACTGCCAAGCACAAGGGGAAAACACTCGATATCGGCGCAACGATATTCCGGATCGCGTGTCGTTGCTGAGTCAATCGCCGACGCACTTGGAGCCGCCAAGGACCCCTTGCTAGAGAAGCTTTCTCCGATGCAAGTTTCGAGGCCAAGAATGTCATCTCGTTCTTGGAAACTAACTGTGTTGATGGTCACAGAGGGTATGAGATGGCTTTGGATCTCCCTGGGATGATGGTTATTTTCCGTGGTCGTGCGAGAAGACATTACATCCCTCCCATTTGAGATCGTGCGCGTATTGCTGAGAAACAATGCCCGGAGTTCCGTCCAACAAGGCCTGTGAGCGCTGTAAGAAGAGGCATCTCAAGGTATGTCCTCACGATGACACACTGCTGCGGCCTTAATTTAACCATTTCTAGTGTGACGAGACGCGTCCAAGCTGCCAGCGGTGTGCCAATGCTGGCGTTGAATGTCCCGGATATGTCCAGACTCGAAAATTTATAGACCAAGGTGCCTCAGTAAGGCGGCGATATGCGCCATACAAAGAAGGCAACCCTAAATCGAATGCGGCGAAGACATCAGATAGTGTACGATCATCCCCCTCTCCCTGAATTTCATGTCTATGGCATTCGTCCAAACTGACATTTATGTAGACGGCCGGTGATCATCCACCAGCCAATGCTACTTTGCTGCGTTCCGACTTAGCTGCCTCTACAGGTTGGCAATCTGGCGCAATGAACTACTCTGATATGCAGTCACCCATCCAGGATCTACGAAGCGATCAAGTGAATGCACCTTTTCATGTTGGCCCAGCCGCTCAGATGACAAATTCCACCGTTGCTGAAGTAGTGCCCGTTGACGTCTCAGGCCCGGGGCAATCAAGCAATGGTTCTAGCAGAAGTGTTGATCTGAGTCCAATAACGCCAAATAATGCACCCACTGAGCCATTTAGTGCCATGAACAATTCGTACCGCGAAAACAGGCAAATGCAAAGATCTCCGAACGCGGGTTTGATCCAATCAACGAGCCCCTCCCAACATAGCGAGAGGGAAGAGTTTCAACATATCTTTTCCGAACTGATGAAAGGTACAGAGCATGAAATAGCTTTTCTCATCCGGTATTTCTCCGAAACGCTTAGTACTTGGTACGTTTTGTTTTGGTGAATATTAATCTTTACATATTGCTCATTCTACATAGGCTAGATCTCTCAGACTCGCGCAAGTTCTTTGGAGCTTATGTTCCAGTACGCTCTATCAATGAATCATTTCTCAAGTTTTCCATTGCGGCCCTTTCCGCGAAACACCTTGGTCGCATGAAAGGAGCAACAGTGCACGTTACTAGTGGGATGTTCACGAGCCCTGCAACAATGGAGACGTATCCGAACGCCGCGCAGGTAGACTGGTTTCTTAAGGCTGCCAATTACTACTTCCTAGCTGTTTCCCGTATGAACTCGAGCATTTCCGATACCTACACGTCGGCGTCCAGCTCTGCTATTTTAGAGTCGCCAATTGAGATCGTTCGGAAATGGTTAAATCTCCACGTGCAGCAGCCTACATCTCAAACACTCGCGGAAGAAGCGACGGCTAGCACATTCTGGAGGAAAACAGAGAACCTGTTAGCTGCTTCGGCAATCTTAACTATGTACAAGTTACTCGATGAAAAAGGCGAAAACTGGCAATCGTAGGTGTTCCTTGCCATCATGATTTCCTTCTTCGTGAGCTAATTGCACCCACGATCAGACAGCTCAGAGGCATTAGGCCATTATTTGAAACCTTGTTGGAACTGCATACCTCCAAATCAGACCGACCTGAATTCTCCCAAGGCGCTACAGCGGCATTTTGGAACTTTGCCCGGCAAGATTACCTCGCCTCATATTACACACGTTGTCCACCGCACTTCGATCACCAGAATCTCCCTTTATGGCGAGCTGTAGGCCTTCCCATCGACCAGCAAGGGAACATATTGTCATTCGAATCCCGTTCTCCCAATATAGCCACTCCCCGTTCGCCCGAAGACTTCGCAGCAACCAGTCTCATCTGGCTCCTCAACAAAGTTATCAACTTCCTAGCCGAATCCAAGAAATCCCAATTAGAACAATGGACCGGTCAAACACCCAACGTCCCTTCCTCCACCCTGACAATCACCCCCACCACTACCACTCCCCCCCGATCCTACCCAACAACATCAGCCTGGCTCAAACTCTCCTTCGAATTTCAATCCTGGCTTGAACGCATACCCGAGACTTTCCGCCCATGTATACGTCTCGAACACCCAAAAGACGTCTCCAAGCTCCCTGAAATCCACCACATGCCATTCCCCGAGATCTTTTACGGTCTTACCTCCTGTGCCGCAGCAATGCAGCAGTACCATTTCGGTCGTCTCGCGCTCTCGTTAAACCGCCCATCAGACGAAGTCACGGGGCCAAGTACCGCTTTCGATCGTCTCCAGGGCTATCGCGATCTCATGAAAGAGACTGATTATAGATGTAAGGAGATCTGTGGTATTGCGCTCTCGCGTCCGAAAAGTGCTGCGCGCTTCTACATGGTTCCGCTTTTGTATGCCGTCGGGCAATGTTTTGAGAATCCGGAGGAACGTCAGATCGTTACGGATTTGCTGCGTGGAATCGAAGCAGACTTGGGGCTGGCGACTGCGGAACAGTTGCAGAAGTTGCAAAGTGCGTGGTGTCAAACTTAGATGGTGGGTTTAGTGTTTGTTGGTTCTTCTTGTCTGGTGTTATAGACAGTTGCTGGATGATATCATGTGATGAGCATACTGCCTGGTTTGCTACTCTATCCTGGGCGGTTGATACTAACAAGCTTATTAACTATATATTGTATCATCGCGAGGGAATGCGGAACTATTCACATGAATGCTAGGATCCTATAAGTTTACAATACAAGCTGACAAACATAGACGGTTAATCATTGACTATGAGCAAAGTATATGAAACTGCTCAATCACATTAATAGCACTTGCTGTCCCCTTTATTGCCAGTCAAAGGACGCTCTGTGCATGGTTTTGTGCCATGCAATCCGGTCCAACGTCGGTCTATGGCTAGTACCGATTTCGTAGCTTTTTGCATACGCATATGCTGACTAGTCGAAGTGGGGAATAGTTGAGAGGTAGACATACCAGGTATATGATATTATGCCATTTTCCTGGCCGTCGTAATGGTAGATATCGAGGATAAGGACTAGATGAGGGTAAGACATGGACGTCCGCGTAGTGCCAATACTTTAGACAAGGGCCCATAGTATGCATGTTGTTTCCGACTGTCTCTATGTCCGTAAGATGGAGAATCCTCGGTGATGGTTGAGATCAACCGTAGATAGAGGGCCGGCTATGCAAGACCAACTTAAAATCACTATGGTGTATCCCACAGCCAGCCAAGAGGTATTACAACCATACTGACAAATACTCAAGTTTCGAAACACCCTTAATGTGTGCAACGATCAAACATCATCATCCTCAGGATCATACAGATCAAGATCAAGAGTAGCCTTAGGTTTCGGCGGCGGAGCACCCGATCTGCCTCCACTATTTGCCATCGACCCCGCATGAGCCGCAGCCTTCGCAGCCATATCTGCATGTTGGGTATCTTCCCCAGGATGTACATGAGCAGCCGCCTTCGCGACACCAAATCCCTCCGCCTCACGAATAAGCCGTTCCACCTCCTGATCAGGATCCAATGATGACCCGCCCTCCGCGGCAGCCAGCTGAATCTGACCCATAAGACCCATTCGTATCCGATCCTCCGTGGGATACGGCAGCATATAAATCTGCCGCGTCATATTGGCCGACTCGTCCAGCCAAAACGTCGCATCCTTGGTAACGGATGACACCGGCTCCGCAGGGTCAGTATCTGCCCCGTTGACTCCTGACATGTCCATGTCGTGATCATGCCCCTGCTCGATCTTCTTTCGCGCTTTGGCCTCGTTGATTCCCTCCGCTGCGTCTGCCGCTGCTTGATGGTTGTATTTGCTGATCCGTCGCGCGAAGTCCAGGAGGATTCGATAGTCTATCTCCTTCGTGCGTCGAAGTTCGGATTTGCGACCGAGCATAGCATCGTCGTTGTCTTCGTCGGGCCCGTCCGAGCTATCATCGGACTCCGACTCGGAGTCATCGCTATGGCCGCATGCTGTTTGAATATCTTTCTCGTAGCTCACTATGTCTCGCACTATGGTCTTGACCCTTTCCTCTAGACTTTCGGCCTCCGCTCGCAGCTGCAGTATTTTCGCATAGTTTGCCTGGTGAGTGCGGAGGGTATCCACCGCCGAAGTGAGCGAGTCGTCCGCGTCGAGGAGGTTGAGTGCGGCGGCGGGTGCCCCGGCGGCAGTGGGAGAGGTTGTCAGGCTGACGATGAGCGCGTTGAGTTTCGCTTCGAAATCCGAAAGGGTCGCTTGGAACTGCGCGTTCATCTTAGGCGAGTGCTGGTGTGTGTGTGTGTGTGTGTGTGTGTGTGTGTGTGTGTGTTTTAAACGCGTCGATCGTTCAGCGGAATGAGTGGCACGTGCAAAGTAGCTGCATCACATGATCCGCATGCATCCAGCCAATCGCAGTGAACGATGGGATGTTTATGAGTTGAAGTACAGGAAGAGCACAACAGGGATAAACAGAGCGGCGGCTTTAATTGTACTAATGGACAGGCAGATATACAGTCATAATCCCTACCATTATGTTCTGTTACTTGAAGTATATACATCTTCTGTCACTTCTACTCTTTACCAAGTTTGACAGGGATTACAAACAAGAAAATTGACCTGACTTAAGAGGCCTTTATCAAGACCTCCGCGTTCTCAATATGATATAACTATATATATGTACACAGAGATAAACGATAAATATATACACTGGGGAGAGAGAACACCGTCAGGCCTCAAACAGAATCGTAATATTCAGAGCCCGCTGAATTCCGGCTCATCCTGATGTGGGCCCGTCTATATATTTAAGCGTAATATCAATACTTCCAACCTACCCCGCCAAAATAATGCGCTAGCGACACGTACCTTCTCAGACAAATCCCTAGGATTTCACAAAACTCTATGGCTACATCGTCGCCACTTCTTCCCTCCTCTCCTGTAATCTCTCTCGGCCGCAATGTCATTCTCCAACCCCCGCTTTCGCGCTGCGGCCATGGACCGGGTCTAGTACTCATGCGACCGGGCAGCCACGCACCCTGCGAACTCGACAAAAAGAGCCTGGACCCGCCCCCGGTGCAGAAGTGGGCAGAGGAGAGCTATGCAGTGGTGCAGGTCACTCTGGATGAGGATTCGAAGTCCGAGTCGTTGGATGATCTGGTGCGGACGGGGATGGAGGCACTAATGTCTCTGGCTGAGTGTGATAAGAAAGATAAATTCGGGCTGTTAGGTATGTTAGTGCGTGCCGCTTATGTCTAGTTTGGTCTTGTTAAGGATTGATTAGTCTATGGATCTACGGCGGACTACGTATCCGGCTTTGGAGAGGCTCTCCGTGATGTCGCGCGGAAATTCACGGCAGTTGTTTCCTTCACTGATTGGGGTATTCAAGGTCCTGCCATGCTGCTCCACGTTGCAGGATTGGGGAAAGTGAATACACAGGCAGGCGATCACAGAATTTATTCGTATCCATCGGCCGTGTCGTCGGGTTTTATTGTACCTGGAAATGATGATTTCAGGCCCTCGGAGGCGACAGTGGCACACTCGCGGTCTCTTACTTTTCTCAAGGAGTCTCTAGATGGACCGTATTTCGATCTCGAAAAGATCTGGGACGAACACACGTACTATGAGTTCAGTGACCGGTCAGTGGAAAAAACCATGGCAACAATGGTGCAGGAGCCATATGTGAATCATGTGCCGACGGTGAGTCATATCCAAAATCCTATCCATAGCCTTGATGCCCAATTGAATTACTGAGTTGAGTAGTTAACGGGTGGAATCGGACATTCCAAACTAAGTAACTTCTACCTGAACCACTTTATCTTCAACAATCCTGACGACACGGCTATTGAGCTGATCAGTCGCACGGTCGGGATTGACCGGGTCGTGGACGAATTCATCTTCTGCCTGACGCATAATAAGCAGATCGATTGGCTGTATGTGCTGCATACGTTGTGTCCGTGGATATGCACATGTTGCATGATATCTAACGATCCACAGAATCCCCGGCATTCCACCGACTGGAAAATATCTCCGTATCCCATTCACGTCCGTCGTCAATATCCGTGGCGACCGGCTGTATCATGAGCATATAGCCTGGGATCAAGCAACTGTGCTAGTTCAACTGGGTCTGATGCCGGAATATCTCCCCTTCCCATATGCGCTACCAGATGGCCGCCTCCCAGGTCCAGGGAAGCGATTCGAATATCGTGTACCGGCCGCTGGGGTGGAGACCGCGACTAAATTGCAGAACGAACACCTAGTGGCGTCGAATCAGATGTTCGAGTATTCGATTCGCGAAGTGGATGCATGAAGGCACAGCATGTACATGTGGACCTAGTTTGAATTTGAATAAACCACAGGAGATAATCGTGTCCTGAAGAGAATTCAGGGCTTCCCCCACTTCCCCTCTTTAATCCTAGTAGTGTAAACCAACACCCCAATCTCATCGACCCATATCAGAGACAACACAACTCGTAGGAATTCACAGAAAAATGCTTCGTCGCACGGCCATTGTCACGGGTTCCGTACGGGGGATGTAAGTTCCAACCAACTGCACGCTGATCGGGACACAACTCACCATTCCAGTGGGAAGGCGATCGCCCTCCGACTCGTCCAAGATGGTTATTCCGTCTGTGTCAATGGCCTCCCCAACTCTGCACGGGAAATTCAAGCCGTCGTGGACATGATCAACAACAGGACTTCCACCGACAACGTTGTCCCTGACCGTCCCAAGGCCATAGGTGTCCCCGCGGACGTGACCTCTGGTAAAGCCGTCGAGGCGATGGTACAGAGAACCGTCAAGGAACTAGGGCCTCTCACACTGATGGTGGCCAACGCGGGCATTGCACAGGTTAAACCGTTGCTTTCTGCGACTGAGGCCGACATCGATCAAGTCATGTCTGTTAACTTCAAGGGATTATTCAATTGCTATACGCATGCGGCGCGGCAAATGATCGCGCAGGGAGACCCGCAGTTTGCGGCGGGGGTAGTAGGTGTGTACAAGATCCTTGGAGCGGCATCCATCGTGGCAGTGAAACCGTTCGCAACACTAGGGATCTACTCGGCCAGTAAATGGGCGGTGCGTGGTCTGACACAGGCTATGGCGATGGAGATGGCACCACATCGTATCACAGTGAATGCGTATGCACCAGGGATCGTGGACACTGATATGTGGGAAGGCATTGACCAGAAGTTGGGTGAGATCCAGGGGCGTGCAAAGGGGGAAAGCTTGCGGCCGTACTCGCATCAGTTCATCGCGATGGGACGCACCAGCGTATCCCAGGATGTGGCCGGGCTAGTTGGGGGCTTTTTGGCCAGTAGTGATTCAGATTATATGACGGGGCAGACGATGGTGGTAGACGGGGGAATTGTGTTCACCAAATACTCCGTAGTATTCACCTGATAGGTAATCGTGTTCACCTAATTTTGTTAGCGCAGGGTTCTGGTTGGAGATCCACTCCGATAACCTCAATGGCTAAGCTTTTTTTACCGCATTGAGGCCCTTCGTGGGGGCGATGACAAGGCTGCATTCAAACTGTGTATGAATCTGGGCAAATATTGTCTGATTTTAATGAGTATCGGATAAATACTACTGCTGATGGCTCTTGTATTCCTGTAGACGAGATATCATCCCATCTTCCTGAGAGAAATAGCCCTGTTGTGCAACAACTGGTGGGATCCGAGGGCGCCGTGACTGGCAGGCAACCACAATTCCAGTCCCGTCAGAGCCTGACACATGCGCTATACAAAGAAATGGGTCTCGGCAGGTCGATCACCTGCCATCATCCCCAGGCATCCACGTAAATCCCCTCACTCTCCTTTGTCTTTCTTCCCTATTTCTTTCCTTATGCCATCCGCAGTGTTGGCCAACCACCTCTTCTTTCTAGCCAACTTTGAGCACTCATTTCAACATGTTACTGCGCTTCCTATCTGTGACAGGAGCCCTCTGCCTCAGCAGTGCTGTTGCAGCGTCTCTCCCTCCTAAAGAGCCATCGGCCCGTCTTCATGAGGTCAATCTTCCTTACGGAGAATCTTCTCATCATCCTGCACGCTACTTGGTATGCTCTCAGGACATTATCTAGAGTACAGGATAGAGCAGTGTTTAACTCAACTAGGCCGTCAACTTCACTGTGGAAAACACCACTTTACGCGCCAACAACGACACCATCTTCCCACAGACTTTCCCCATGGAATTCACCGCTATCCAAAACCAGGGACACAAGCAAAAGTCCCTCCGAATAGCATACTCGCTTGAGACTCGACCAATCCTGGCTTCTCCAGACACTCTCGGCGAGGCCTACCTATTCAAGCTCAAATTCTTTGACATGCACGGTGATCTCGCAACAGACCACCTAGTGCTCCTCACCATCACCACCGACTCCAACGGGGTTCTCACAATCACAGAAGTAAACACCACTCCGCTTCCTCATCACATCCACTCAATGCAGACCAACTGCCTCGATCGTCCCAAATCCAACCCCGCCCCCCAAAAATCCTGGATCGCTCAACTGGGTGGAACCCTCAGGATCTTCAAATTCGGCACAAAAGGCTGCAAAGACATCATGACAGGGACCTCCGTACCCAAATACCACCAGAAGCTTCCTAGACTCAAACCCAAACCCAGACCTGGACCGAAAACCCATGGTGGGAACGACAAAGGCCACCACCACCCGGACCCTCACCGCACTGTCGCCCCTTCAGGCCGCTACCATCATCCGCATTACTGGCATGGCTCGCAACAGAATTTCAGCAAGCTCGTCAAACCGATCATTCTGCCTGCCGTACTGGGCGCCATCACGGGATTGACCGCATGCGTGTTAGGATTTGCATTGGGTCGGATCATCATCGCTCTGTATCATTGTTGCTATGGCAGGAATAAGAAGCAGAGACGACATGACGTCTCTGAGATTCTGATTGATGATGCAGAGAGGAAGCTTGTAATCTTCTCGGGGAGAAGAAAAGGCTACTGAGGGATGAGTGTAGGATGGAATAGCTTTCTTAGTAAATATTTCCTATCGGTTAGTTTCGTTAGATTCATACATATATTATATATCTGCACCTATACGCACTTGGTTTTCTAGAGCCACTGCAATTTTCCCCCTCTTGATGCCGCCGCTTTAATGAGGGTACTCAGGGGCTTGCTTAGTGAGTATTTCACATCAGAGGTCACTGCCACTGAGATTAAGCCAACTTCACTCGCGCGACCACGAAAAGGACCCAGAAAACTGATGGTAATTAAATGATTATTAAGTGGCAAATTGTCTGAAGCAAGTGCATATATTTGCAGGCTATAATAAATAAACTGCGCATTGTGATTTCGACGAAACCATAAGAATGTGTATTCTTCCCATGTTAAGGACTATGGATTCCATGAGACTTTAGAATTTTACTAAAAATTCATTCCATAATTAATCTTTCTTATTTTGTCCTGCTTTCTCTTTTATGCCCTTCGTTTCTTCCTCATTTGATGACCATGGGCAAAAGATCCTTTTAACCAGGTGAAGATTCCTGTGGAAAACACCGTGAGCGTTGCGCGGAAAGAGTCTAGAAAGCAGACTTTCAGCCGTCGACTTTGAAAAAGAAAGAATATAGGAAAGCATTAGTTCATATTTAACCTTCCAAATTGCATCGTTACCAAGCCCGGTGGGTTTAAGAAAGACTAGCAAATTATAAGCAGAGGCAAGAATAATCTGGAATACTTAGAGGGCAATGCATGCACCCGTGCCTTGTACATTACTATATCTGAACTAGGCTCTACCAGTAGAGCAGAGATGTCTTTCGCCGAGCTACTCTCCATTAATAAGAAGTTCCTATTTACAAAGCACCTATTAACAGAGTGCCATTGTAAGCATAGTATAGTGTATCTCCCTAATAAAACTCCGATTGATAGCTAAGGTTCCAAGACTACTTGTAGAGAGAACATCCAGGAGTAATCGAACATTTATTAATGCTATTTCTACAAGGGGATATGAACTGATATCCGTATTCGAACCAGCCCTAATTGTCAGTAGACTTGTGCATGTTAAACAGCTCCAGAATTTTGATAGGTTATTAGTTCATTTGGAGGTATCGGCGCTTTAGATCAGAGCGAGAATCCGCCGAGTTTAGCTCTTTTGTGTATGATAACTTGAGGAATGGATTTCCTGCAAGATAGATGTCCAACTCGCAGGGTGCAAAGCAGTTTGAGGAATTGACTGTGACCAAGTCCGTCTTTTCTGCATTGAGTAGCTCTCGTTTACCTTCTTTTAGTGCGCCTTATTAGACCTGCTTGAATCATAGTTCTTAGAACTCATAAACTCTTGTCGCCTAAAATCCCACAAGAGACCATTTCCAAACTCATCTACCCCTTTATCTCCCGCATTGTTTTCAACCTCCAATTCAAACTTCCGCTCCATCAACATCCACATCAGAAGATTTCCCGAGTGACTGCCGACCCGAATCTCCACCAGTCCCAGCTGTGTAGTCCGTACTCCCCTTGTGCAGAGCCTCATACGTATACCCCTTTCCTCTCGCAAACGGTTGAAGCATCACCCCCGCTACACCAGCTCGGGATCCATCACTCTCCTGTTTATGTTCGCAGCAAACGCTGGTCCAGCCAATTCCGGCAATCCCAAGGGGCGTTTGGTGCCGCCAAATCAGGAAGTTAGTGGTTGAGAGACAGTTGTCCATCTTTGAGCAATCTCTTCGAGCTCTTCGGTCGTGGCTTCGAAGATGAACTTGTCGAATTCAGAGTTTGCTTGGTTGCCTAGGATGTCGAGTAGGACGGAGATATTATCACTAGTTGGGAGACAAAGTGACAGTTCCGTTGCTATGGATTGAGCCTGAAGTGCGAGTCACCCCGACAGCCGACTGTTTGGTATGATGGCGAAATTGATGAGTGTGCGACATGGTCTTTGGCCTTATTTGCTCCCTTGTTACAGGCTGTTGTGGAATTCAGGGGAAGGGATACGCAGAGTGCTATAATCAGCTACAGGCCGACCCTTAGCCTAACTAGGCAGTAGATGTTATATGTGGAAACACCAGGAATGATAGTATCTTAACCAACTGAGTCTCTTACATTCCTAAGGTGCTCGACCTCTTCGGTGATCACCCACACTACATCTACTTCAGGGCTTGGTAGCTGACAATAGATCGACACATTGGTGTCAGGTTCAAAGAAGTCACTGTCGATGCCCAAATGATGTCCTAACATGGACTATCATGATTCTGACTGCTTCCACACACATGTATCTAGCTAGTTGGTTGGGAACCATACCATGTTTGAGATGTCCCATCTAGTCCGCTCTAGATTTATCATTCGCTTTCTGTCCATTCATCTATCTGCTATCTCTAATGGTCAAGATGTTTAACTGTTTACGAATAAATGTATGGTCATATGCATCTTTTAAATACTGGGTTAAAGGTTAAAATAGTGCTGGTGATGTACAATATGGATGAAGACCATACTTCTGAAGCCATTTTCAGTACAAGCTATTATTTGCGGTAACTAAATTAGTTTCAGGAATTCATCTTGATTTCCCTTAACAAGAAACCCCAACAGCTTTGCAGTTAAAGCACCACGTAGCTGATCTCCGCGAGGAAGCCGCCACTCCTACAAATATATATATACCTAAGAGGGAATCGAGTGGACACGCTCAGGGCCGCACTTGCTGGAAACCTGGAGTCCTTTGTGGATAAAACTACGCATTTGCAAGTTGAAAAATAAAATAAAAAATAAAAAACCAAGAATGTTCATTACCGTACAACCTGTTAACAGTTGCACTATTATCTACTCATTAACATAACCCGTAATTAGCATATACAATACAGTCGGGTCTATCGCATATCATCAGCTGTGGATAGCAAATCTTCGTGGCTTCACTTGTAACGCCATTCCGTGTCCCAGAATCCAGCTATTAGTCATTTAGAGTACGAAGGCAGCCACCAGTCCCAGGGCTCCGAGAGCGCCACTGCCAATGGCATTAAGGGGAGCAGCCGAGTTACCTGTCCCAGAGGTGGAAGGCGCAGTACCGGTCGCAGAGCCAGAGGTTCTAACGGAGCTCGTGCTCGATGCGCCGGATCCATTGCGGGAGCTAGAGCTACCAGTGCTCGCAGTGGTGCTCAGAGTAGAGCTCTCGGATCTGGAGCGAGTAGTAGACCCAGTGATCTAAATATACTTAGTACGCGATCACGCCAGTCTAGACCAGGGGCCTTACCGTCTCAGAACCGCCGGTTCCAGTAGAAGTATCACCGGTGGTGGTGCTGGAGCCGGTAATCGTGCCAGTCTCCGACCCAGTCATCGATCCAGAGGTGCCCGTAGTTTTACCAGAGCCAGAGGTCTTGCTGCCAGAGCCGGAGCTCGAGCCGGTGCCAGTGACAGTACCAGTTGGGCTAGCGCCACCTGTATGAGTTCCGGTGGACGAAGCTGAAGAGCCCGAAGAGCCTGCGACAGCAAGTCAGTTCGATTCTAGGGGATGCATTTGCAGAGCACTGTACCAGAGTCAGGGCAAGACGCCAGGGCAACCGCAACGACAGCGTTCGCATCGTCGCCAGGACAGGCCTGCGAGGTGCAATCGCGGACACCGAATCGGTAGTTGTCAGTCTTGCAGAGGCAAGCCATGTCACCGCTGGAGCAGCCCAACTCGGAGGCCTTATTGTTCATGTTGTTGATACACATTCTCTAACGGGGAGATTCGTCAGTACTATGTTACTTGGTCAAGGACACTGCAAAGCGAACATACCGCGCATTCACCGACCGTAACATCGGCGCTCACGATGCCGGCAACGGCCAGCAAAGCCATGGAGAGGGTGAAAGTCTTCATTCTGTTGAATGAGGGTATAAACGGGTAGAGATCTAAAAGGATGCGACTAAGTATTGCGAATATAGAGTTTACCAACTGTGATGGGAGAGGAGGATGACAAGTTAGAGAAAAAGGTAAGGAAAAGGCTGGACGACACAACTGGGGGCAAGGGCAGGTTTAAAAAGGTAGGAACCACTGCGCAAATCACAGACTCACAGACCACAGTTCTGTCGGCAAAAACAAGCTTTCGTATAGCCGTGATTGAATTTATTTTTTTTTTTTTTTGGCCCTCTTTCTTTCTTTTCTTTTTGTGGCTCAACTCTAAGTGAGATCGTCACTGGCCAAATTTCAAAGCTCTGGTGCCCAGCCAACGTGGCTAGGAAGAGGACTATCACGGGCCAATACCAAGTCCAGGTGAGGCCATTGATGGAGTACTCTCCACTGGTTTTAGTCTGCAAGGTCAAAGGCTACGCTTGGGTCCTCGGGTTCCACAACCCTATCAGCCCAGCCACGCAGACTCGAGGATGATCCACCCGAGACATTGTATTTCCTATGATAGGTGGACAAGCGTTGCTCCCATACGCATAAATAGCTGCTGGGCCTAGTTTGTGATAGCGTGATAGCATTGAGATCGCCGCATCTTGGGCCCACGGAAATACTCTAAGTGTGGTGAGTCTGCTAGAGCTTCAGAGCGAGAACGTCTAATTCTTCAGATGGAAATGCAGGCGGATGCAACAATAACCTTGGGGAGGAGATATGGGACAAGAATAGAAGTGTGTGTGACTGTCGTTTGCCGATGACGCATCGACGGCGCTGCCCAATGCGCCATCGTCAGAGCAACTGGAAGAAGCAAGTCCATTGTGAACTGGCCACCGCTTGGATGGCTGATCGCTGCCTTTCCAGCCACAGACTTTCCCGCCACCCACTTTATCTCGTCAGATCCTTAATTCCATTAGTCACAGGTCGACTTAACTATGTAGTTATCAGAGTCTCAGAGCAAGCTGGGGCTGGAGAAGGTATTCTTCTGCCATCTTTGTTGCCTACACTCCACTCGGTGTGTAGTACGACGTACAACGCGATAGCCGATGTGCTATTTGGGTGTTACTTTCTACGCGATAACAACATAGTAGGGTGCACAAAATGGAGAAAAAGACTTGCCAGTGACGCAAACCGGCTCGATGCCAACAACACCAAACTATGACCAGCTGAGATACACGATCGACAGCAGTCTTGATTTTTGCCCTAATCTGTTTTAGAAGGTTCTGTGGCGGTGCATCGATCTATGCCGTTCTCGGTTCCGTCGATGTACTCCAAGTCAGAATGGGGTCTCATTGGCTGATGGGAGCTTTCCACGACGTCATCATCTTCCTCAGCTCAGATGCGTTCATCTTTCGATCAGCAGGAAATTATTCTGCATCCAGTTGAATCCTCTCTTATTCACTCCTCAGACTTTTCTTGGCGCGACCGATCCCCTGCAGCTAGTCCTGAGCTCGGCGGGGCGGTCTTGGAATAGCCCTGCCAGGATCCTTGCTGGATGCATTTTTCATGCCATCTTATCTTCAACTCTACAATGTTGACCTGAGCATGGATTTAATTGGATGTAACGGTCATCAGTGATAAATTCGCAGTCCCGAGAACCTCTGCCATCTGCATTTCTGTTTAGGAGCTGGATGTGTCTCCTTTACTCCACACATCTTGATTTATTGATTTTACATCCATGCCACTATGGACGTCATTATCTGCACTTCTCAAACAGCATCTATCTGCCATCCTCGAAGAACGAGAATATATGACCTAAGTAGTAGGCAGAGATCAAGTCATGTCTGTAACCATGCTGCATCATCAAGTATGGTTTGTTGCACTGTAGTGATTGAGACAGGAAATACCACTGCCGATGCTCTTTCTGGGAGCGAGATGATGTCGTCAATAAACGTGGTATTAATTGCAGCATAGACAATATCAATATTCTCGAAGCTATCAGCTTATGATCATCTATAATCACCATGAAGCTCTCCATTTGTCCAGGGCGCCACATTTATTATGTAAATCAGCTGGTATTTCCGTACGATCCATCCTGCCCAAGCTTCTGTCCCTTAAATTCTATAGTACGCCCATGATCAAGAATATGCATGTTAGAACTGCTCTTCTAACGTTACATAGCACTGTATGCAACCTGATACTACTATAACTAAACGATTTTATTGACTCCATGCAAGGGGTATCCCTATCAAACATAAGACCAGTCCTAAGAACCACTGCCTGACCAATATACATGCATGAAATCTCTAATTTCTAATACAACGCATGTTAAATAAACAATGCAGATCAAGTCTCCTTCCATATGTCTCTAACAACAGGACACATGCTCCCCCCCCCTTAAGGGATAGAAGCTGAAACTATGGTGTTGATCTCTTTTTTGAGATAGTCTTGAATGGGAGGTATTTTTAGTCAAGGTTTAAGTAAGGTTAAGTATGCGTCTGTGTTTCTATTCTTACAGCAATGCTTATTAGTATCCCGTTCCTCTCAGCTGAATAGAGGATATCTAGAGGTCATATGATTGAATTCTTAATTAAACTATTGATAAATAGGGAAATGAACATTATGCAACGGTGTGGGTGATATTGAAATTTAACACAAAGTTTGATGTAGACTATATCCCTTATTGTGATTATTCTAATATGGCTATGGTGTAAGGCCATAGTATCTTATTTTTTGTCAATCTAGCCTCAAAAAAAAAAAAAAAAAAAAAAAAAAAAATTCACCTAATTGCTTTTGGACATATTATCGTTTAAGGTTGTGGCGACTGAGATGGCGAACCGTGGGTATATGAACCACGTACAGTCATGCCATGCCTAGGGTTTATGATTTCACAATAGCGTCATTCTGCCAGCAATAAGTGCTGATTAATTTATACAATAAGAGATAGCAGTACTAATCATCTGTTCTGGATTGGGGATGTACTTCCGAAACAAATTGTATATTGAATAACTATAAGAGGTTAATTTCGAAGGCACAATCCATCAGCTAGGATGGTCACTTTCGGACTTTTTCTAGTTGTAGCATTCCTATTTATCCTGCTCTACGAGCTTGTTGAATTCCCGATATTTCGGATGAACTAACGCTAGCTTCAAAACGACTGTGTATTGACACAGACATAACAGAGGAGTGTGTTCCACAATGCCGCATCACACTAAAAGCACAAAGCCCTTACTACAAAGCGCGCAACCAAAGAAATCACTGGATTCACCTTCTCGACTAAATGTACTTCTCACAAATGGTCGTTTTCCCGTGTCTCTCGACCTTGCCCGGCAGCTCACCCTCGCAGGGTGTCGTGTGTACTGTGTGGACCCTATGCAGTATCATATATGTCGGTTCTCCCGGGTGGTGAAAGCCAACAAAGTTGTACCATCACCGCGCTCCAACCCAAGAGGATACGTTGAAGCAGTGAGAGAAGCCATACGGGTATGGAAAATACACTTCGTCATACCAATACACGAGGAAGAATTTTGTCTCGCAGAGTCCATGGAGCCGGAGATCCTGGACAGGTTATTTGCTCCTTCTTGGGAGGTTCTCATGCTCCTACATAGTAAATGGGAATTTTCGAATATGATGCGGCGGTTTGAGCTCGACGTTCCCGCTGCTCAACTTTGCAGGAACATGGATGATATTCGGAAACTGGACCGAAGTAAGGAATGGGCGGTTAAGCCTGTCTTTGGACGAGCGAATACGAACGTCCACCATCTCAGGCCCGGAGAGCCTATTCCTACTATTCATGTTAGTGAGAAGGACCAATATGTCGCCCAGGAGTGGATCCGTGGAGCTCGATATTGCTCATACAGTGTGTTCTACCAAGGGTTTCTGAGGGCACACGGGGTCTACCCCGTGCTTGAAACGATCGACGGCAGCTCGTGTGTTTATTTCCAAGCCTGCAACCACCCCAAAATCAAAGAATATGTGGAGCGGTTAGCAGCGCAGTTGTTCCCAATTCATGGACAGATCAGCCTGGACTTCATCGAGACCGAGGACAGACTGGTGACGATCGATTGCAATCCACGCGCATCGAGCGGTAGTCACCTTTGGTCTGGGACTCCATTTCTGGCAATGGTCCTTATAGGACGAGGCACCGAGTCGTTCATAGAGCCGCCTCGTACCCTGCTGGGTCTTGCATTCGAGAGACAGGTGATCCCCGGAATGCTAATGTGGGAGCACAAAAACTTTACCCTGAAACGGTTCCTAAAGCATGTGTGGAGGCTGGTAAAGACTCGTGATGTCGTATGGAGCTGGTTGGATTTAATGCCGTCGTTGGCATCCCCATTTATGCTCACGTATTATTATTATCTGTGCCGGCAGCACAAGCTGACATTACCTGATCTATTTCAGTGGGATTTGATATGGGAGCCAACTGACGAAGAGCAAGAGAGGGTGAGAAATCTTGGACGGAGAATGCAGGGGCATGAGGGCCGAAAAGATGGTTGATTCAATGCAATGCCTGACGGTCACTTCCCAGCTTTGTGTACATATCACTTTTCCTAGGTCATTCATTGGCGGGAGATGTATCTAGCGAATGGCTGAATATATACTGGTTTTATGTTTTGTTGTAAATTGGATGATTTATCTGGGTCCTGTATAAATATGAATGTTAACGCCAGTGCATATTGCCTATATGGCTACTATTGTGCAGCTCCCCACACTTCTAATCTCAGAAAAGTCAAGTGAACCATGTAATGTCTCCTAAATTGGGACCAATAAGGATGATTATATTCCGGGGTCGCCACACTCTACTTTTCAAATGATTCGCCACATCACATCTCCCCGCATATATGTTCTTGCCTATCTACCTCAGCTTATGCCAGTCACCATACGACGACAAAGCACAATGCCTTGTGATACGAGTGTGGTGTCTTACCCAAGTAGGCTCACCCTCGTGGAAGGTGTTGATCTCGCCTGGAAATTATTCCGAGTTTGTAAGACCCCCTACGAACAAGCACCTTGTTCGGGTGACTGTTGAGAACAATTCACTAATGGAAGACAATCGCATAAAGTGGCCACTGGCTCCTTCGCGGCCTTAACGTTTCCTTTTCGTGGAAAAAAAACGGATCAAAGACCTACCGAGCCCATGTAACACATGCGGTTCTGCGGAAGCTCACTGCAAGTCTCACAGTGAGACAGATCCAGTGAGTAGCTAGCACAAATACATATTCACTTCCAGTATCTTTCTCCTGACCACCTATGTGGCCACCCAGACTCAGTACCACTACGGCCTCATACAAAAGATTCGCAGCGTCGAGAGGTATAGTACCACGGACTATTCTGTGGGGAGACACTGGAGAAGGCCATTGGGTGGGAAACCATGATGCCGCGAACGTCATGGTGTGGTTTCATGGTATGATCCGATTTCATTCGCCTCGACATCGTACATATTGGGTTATGCGAGATGACTTAAAAACTTCTAGGCGGCAACTACTACTCCCCGGCTCATCCAGCATATTTCGAATTCCTGCATAATCTGGCTGATGCCGTGTCTCAAGCAGGCAAAGACCTTGCTATCTTCGTGCCTTCGTATACACTTGCCCCGCACGCGCAGTATCCATTACAGCTGCGTGAAGGGCTAGACGTACTGCGATATCTGATTCACAAAAAAGGAAAACTTGCCAGGAACATAGTAATTGGGGGAGACTCAGCCGGTGGGAACCTGGTCCTCGCAATTCTCTCCCATATTGCTCATCCGCATCCTGAAATCCCCACGAGCCATATGCCAGATGAACCATTCGCTGGTGCGCTGATGTTCTGTCCTTGGGTTACTTTCAACCAGACATGGCCGTCGATCGAGAGGAACAGGAAGAAAGACTGTGTTGCGCTGATCCCAAGCAGCCATTCTGTGAAATACTTCCTGGGGGGATAAGCCCCCGGATAATTATAATGAACCTCTCAGCGCGCCGATGGAGTGGTGGACGGATTTGAAAGCCCGTCAGATGATGCTGGTTGCTGGGGAGGATGACATCATGGTGGATTCTCACCATGCCTTTGCGAAGACCCTTGAGGCTACTAACCCACAGAATACGAAGATCTTTGTTGCGCCGGGGGAAGGGCATGTGGCTCCGGTGTTGGATCTGATGCTGGGGGATCGGTCAGAGTTTGAAAGTAGTAAAGCTATGAGGGAGTGGTTATTATCTTGTCTATAGATTTAGAGTTCCTAATATCGTTCTAATAGACTGCCTTGACTTTTTTGTCTCAACCTTCTCGCAGAGTGCAGCAAGCCCTTTCAAATCGACCACTGTAAGAAATGCTATTATGAAATTGGATTAGTCTAGTTCTTCCTATCAGTGGGTAGTGTGATTTGGACAGTTAGTTGTGAATACAGGCCATCTGTGATGATTCGATAGTTTATACTGCAAGATATCTCTAGAGTTTATTTCCATTAGATACTAAGCCTTAGTACTATACAAAAGACATGTAGTCTATCAATCACTGCGCTTTTCCTGTTGTTTATTCAGACAGAGCACTATTCATACTTCACCTGAAAGATTCGCTTGACTCGTGGTCACAGTAATCGATATCACATACTCCAAGTGAGACAGAACATGGAAAAGCTCAGTAAGCGAATTCATCCCATGCACTGTAAGGTAAGCATCAAATATATGATCCTCGGCTGTCTCTACATCTGCTGAGAGATCTCCAACAGTCGAAAATCGAAACCGAGTGTCCACTCGCTCCAAACGCACCACCGATCGAACTTCAAATCCAGCTTCCTGAATCTCTTGCAATAACCCCTGCAGACCTCCTTCTCGATTTCGATACCGTATAACAGTTGATATCCCCATTTCATCACGAGCATGGAACCGACCCCCGAGCGAACGCCACAGAAATGGACAGATCAGAACAGCAACAAAGTAAAACACGTTGGTGATACACGCCAGGATTGGAAGACCTGCTCCGCATGCCGCACCAATTGCAGCACTTAGCCAGATGGCTGCGGCCGTCGTGAGGCCTCGTATTTCGTTCTGCTGTTTGAATATGATCCCGCCCCCGACGAATCCTATCCCAGATACAATTTGAGCTGCCATCCTGGATGGATCGAGCACGATAGACTGGTCGAGGACGTCAAAAAAGCCGGACTTGGATATCAGCATGAATAGCGCAGATCCGATTCCAACTAGTGTGTTGGTGCGAAGTCCGGCACTCTTGTGTTGGAGCTCTCTCTCGAGGCCGATTGCGGCGGATAATACGGCGGCGAGTCCTAACTTCCAGATGTTTATTAATTCCTCGCGCGTATTCTGATATAACTCGTGCATTTTGGATATATGCCTCGACTGTAGATTTGGAGTTTTGAATGTTCTGTATCTGAGATTTAAGGCATATTTGCATGTGTGCTTGGTTTGGAGTCCTAGTGAGTCTTCTCTAAGAACCGGGTGGGTTTTCGAGACGATACATTGTGGTCAGTGAGACGGAATATGCCATTTATTTCTTTGGCAATTCTTTCCAGTGGACAGCTGCGGGACCACGGTTCTGAAAAGCAAGATCAACGAGTTCTATCAACTCCGAAGTTTGATGGCGAGATGAAGGACCAGACAGTTTCTTGTTTTGCACATGACCGCAAATTTATTAAATTTTCCACCCATAATGGTAACTTAGCTGTAATTAATGGTGCTAGCACATCGAATCAATAATAGCGCCACACGGTGCCTTGGATCTGGTACTGGCTGGAAACAGGTCCCTTGATTGTACTTACGTTACCTAGCCTAGATTATGCTACATACGTCATGGGAACTCAATATGACATCAGAGGTTTCCTAGATTAAGATGAGATATAAGGTCATATGCAAGTACTAAATAGAGTCCGACAAGGAATAGTGTCCTAGGGAGCAAAGGCAGCTATATACAAAAGATGAATTATCCACCATGATTCATCCGTCTTCAACCCTCAAGCGAGACCCTGAAAATGTCCAGGCCTGGCTGGTCGGCAGTGGGATTCCCTCCCTAGCAGCAGCTGTGCACTTGATCAGGGAAGCTAACGTCCCGGGTCGCAATATCCATATTCTGGATCTGCGTCCGGGCTCTGGTGGGGAACTAACCACTCCTAAAGAAACACTGGAAGGGTACTTTCTCCCATTTGAATGCCATCCTCATATCTACAGTAACTGTACAGAAGCCCTTCTGTCCCTCATCCCTGATCGAAATAACCCAGGCAAGTGTTTAATGGATGACATTCACGAGTTCGAGCATTCTGCACAGCCACCACAAGAAGATGAGTTCACCCGAGCGATAAGACTGGGGCATTCGGGACCACAGGCAGTTTATACAAGGGGAATTCATCTCGGCTTTAAGTATCGAATGGACTTGATTCGATTTATCTTGCAGAGCGAGACGGCATTAGGGTCCAAAAGTATTTCCGATATTTTTGATGAGCACTTCTTTGAAACTGGGTTCTGGATGCTCTGGTCAACAACGTATGTTGCTCACTTCGGTGGGATCATCCTGTAGGACATCTCTAAGCTAACTAGATGATAGATTTGCGTTCCAGCCCTGGCACAGTGCAGTAGAATTCCGAAGACATCTCCGGAAGTATCTGGAAGATATTCAATCTCTCAACAATGTCAAGAGATCTCATCGGACAAAATACAACTTGTTTGAATCAATTGTTGCTCCTATCATGGAATACCTGAAAGAGCAAGGGGTCGACTTCCTCTTCCACGTTGAAGTTAAAGATCTACTATTCTACCCTGAGAGTGATCCAACGACTGTTTCCGAAATCAAACTAAACAAATCGGACCGCGAACATCTGGTGACACTAGATCCAGAAGATATATGTCTTGTTGATCTAGGATTCTCCCGCTCCGGCGTGGCTTTTGGTTCGAATGATCTTCCCCCGTCCTTTCTATCATCAAACTGGGAAGATCTTATGATGAAGGAATGGAATCTGTGGCAGACACTTTCGAAAAAGACTCCGAAATTCGGCAATCCAGCCAATTATCTCCTCCGAGCTCTGGAATCAGGCATTGAAACATTCACAACCACTCTTCAGGGAGCCACATTCATGGAGTTATATGAGAACATCACTCATAATCAACCAGGAACCGGTACCATGCTCTCGCTGGTAGACAGTAACTGGGACATCACACTTAGTATCCCACACCAGCCAGTCTTCTCCACACAGCCAGGCAATGTGAACGTCATTTGTGGATATGCTTTAAACCCCTCTAACGAGGGAAACTTCGTCAAGAAAGCCATGTTTGCCTGCTCTGGCCGCGAGATTTTCACAGAGGTCCTCTCCCACTTCGGTATATCTCATGAGCAATTTCGGGATACAGCGACAACTATCCCCTGTGGAGAGCCCCTGGGTACAGCGGCTTTTCTGACGCGCAGTGAGGGAGATCGTCCACTTGTTATCCCTGAGAATACAACCAATATTGCCTTTATCGGTCAGTTCGCGGAACTCCCGGAGGATACAACATTGAGTATGGAATATAGTGTGCGAACTGCGCAGACGGCTGTGTATGAACTACTGGGTCTTGAAAAGGCACCGTCAGGCGTCAAGAAAAATATTGTTGTGGAGGTGTTTGATTTGCTGAAATAAGTAGTCCTGTTGTGTTTCAGCCGTCTCGCTCATATTTAATAATATAACTTATAACTAGGGGCTAATCCGGTTATTGTATGTCCGCAATGCTAATCGTGTCCTGTATTTATAGTTACTGGTTGCGGGATATGCATACGATATAGTATAAGGAAAACTGTGAATATGAAAATATTGATTTTAAGATTACCATTTCTGCTGTTACATACTGGTTCAACAAAAGAGTACACTCATGCCTGAATGATATAGTCCTCAATGTCAAATCACACCCCAACATGCATATAGGCCTCAGCAAATGCCAATAGAGAGCTACAGTTGGCTCTGAACGTCGTCTACAGTTTCAAGTAACACAACTGCAATATACGATTATGTATGGTCATGAGTATATGTTTCCAGCATAGTTATCCATGCCGCTGATTGTGCATTTCCCAATTTATCAAACGGTAAATATATGAAATGTGTTACCTGGCATTTTATCGTCTCACCAGTCTTAGTGGAGCAGTCATGCGCCAAATCAGAGTGACGGAAGATAATTTATATAAACATCTATTCCCTGTAGCAGTGTCACTAAAGAATAAAATCTCCAAGAAATTGATTAATTCTTATTACGTGTACGTACCATCTTAGGATCAAGTACATAATTTGTTGGAAATCTCTAGAAGAGTACTGCTAAGAAGATCAAGTCAGAAGTTTACCCTTCTTTCTCGCCCTTGATTCTGTAGAGATTAAAAGGGTGGTGTGAGGTGGATTCATAGGCTATTTTCCATACAGCGACCAGCCAGGCTCCATTCTATCTTGAACACAAAAGTTTATGCCGAATCTATTGCTGAAAACGAAGCGATCATTTTTTATGGAAAATCCTAGACATCCTTCCAAACATGTGACGCCTTAGAGATTTATCGAATAAATTCGATGTCTCTGTAATTTGTTTGGTCTCATGGTGATCTGGACCAAATAACTTTTTATAGCCTGATCGCTCGTTTATCTCTTTTGTCTCCTTTAGCCTTCCTTGCTCGGAGTATAGAGTACCAAACTTCCTGACTGTAGTTAGAATAAATGGGCCATAGCCTGCCATTGCTCGCTGGTACATCTTCTCCGCCTCCTTTGTCCTACCCTGGTCGGAATAGATTCCCCCAAGGTTATTGATTGTAATAAGGGTAGATATATGATCTGGACCCAGTACCTTTTCTTGAGCTGCCAGTGCTCTCTGGCACATCGTCTCCACCTCCTTCATCTTTCCTTGGTCGTGGTAGAGGACACCAAGATTGTTGACTATGTCAACGGTGAATATGTGATCTGTACCTAGTTTCTTTTCATAGCCTGCCAGTACTCGCTGGGACATCTTCTCCGCCTCCTGAAACTTACCCTGGTACCTGTAGAGAATACCAAAAGCATTGACTGTGTAGAGGATAGATAGATGGTCTGAGCCCAGTTCCTTTTCATGGCCTGCCAGTGCTCGCTGGTACATCTCCTTTGCCTCCTTTAGCTTACCCTGCTTCGAGTAGAGATTTCCCAGATTATTGACTATGTTAAGGGTAAATGGATGATCTGGACCTAGTATTGTTTCATAGCCTGCACGTGCTTGCTGGCACATCATCTCCACCTCTTTCAGCTTGCCCTGGTCATGGAAGATAATTCCTAAACGAAGGGATGCATCCCATACCACAATATTATCACCTGACCAATTTTGGTGGAGTACATAATTTGTATGTGGAATAAGCCGCCACTCAAGCTCTGAATGGTTTGTATCGCTTTTATTAGGAAGTGCATATCCAAAGGATATCAGAGCGAGTTCATCGAGCCGAGTCAAATGCGTATTTTCCCTTGTGTTAGCAACGTGAAGACACCAGTCTTGTAACTGGATCCATTGCATGGCTTCCATTTTGTTTCGTCTCAAGAAGAGAAAATCCGATGAGAGTTTTGACACGGATCTTGAAAGCAAGTCCGCTTGAAACATGCCTTTCAAGCCTGGCCGGGTTATTCAAGCTATGAGATGCACCTTTTACTAATTCATACCAGATATCTTGATTATCAAAGTGGACAGGTAGCAGTAGCAGCTCTGCTGTATGCGGGTCTTGCTTCTGGATCTAATGATATGAGATAGCTCATGTTTGAACCATATTACCATGCTGATTCTGGGATCCAAGACTTGATTGCGACTGTAGCTCGTAACAAGATTCTCCGTAATACTCTAAGTACTCTGTTATGCTGGCTCCCGTTTCACGGATAAATGCCCCTGCAATGACAATCGCCAGTGGTAGCCCATCTAGACGACTGGTAAGGGCAAGAGTATCTATGGAGTTAGTATCTTTTCACAAATTTATATGTAGAATGTCAACGTACCTGTATCACTCTCAATATTCTTTATAGTATTCCTGACAGAGAGCCAACTTCTCTGTAAAAGTAGTCGAATAGAATTCTTAAACTCAAGTCTCTGAACCGGGAAGGACATTCCAAGGTCAGTTAATCTCTGGAGTCGGGAAGTAATGATAATAGAACCATGGTCTGCTGGGGGAAAGAATTTACTGATGTCATATCCATCATGAAAATCATGCTGTTGAGAGAGTATTGATCAATATTATCAAAAATAATTAGCCAGCATGAGTTTCCCTATACTGCTAGCCACTGTAACACATGCCTAGCTCTTTGCTCCACGTCTTCTTCATTGATCATTTTAATATCATGGGATGTCCCTGGTAATTGGGGCAGAGTAGAGGTATAAGGGATTGTAATACCGTGTCCCGATATTTGCTGTTCAGCCAAAAGATGGCTGTATAATCATGCTTGTGATCTCGCGCGAAGTGAATGGCTAGCTGTGTCTTTCCCGTACCACTAAGCCCTTGAAGAATAGCAACTTTTTGTGACTCGGGATTTGCTGGCTGTAAATGATGGCATAGGTCTTCTAGCTCGTCTTTTCGTCCCAAAGAATTTTCAATTACAGGCACTGTAGTAAGGTTTTAATGGAGCGCGAAACCTACTAGCTAAAAACATGGATATTAGCCAATACACTGGCTATTATATTCACACAAATAAATGAAAGGCGGTAGAGCTAGGTATATGTAGTACCTGAGCCTGACAGACTATTCTGTGCAGTCCGTGTGCGGTCAATATGGCTGATTGAGGTCGCTGAAAGAAGCTCTTTGGCATATGCTGCTACTACCGCGGCGGCATATCCCTGCCATGCTTTATTTTTGTGGGAGTCTGCATAACCACAATTCCACTTACCACGAGGCACGGATAATTATTCAAGCCCGCCGCTTCCATTTCTACACAATATACACCCAATTCACGACCCAGATTATCCCGTAGATGACTGTCTTTTACCTCTTGATTCGCAGACGCAATTAGACCGTAGTGGACAGCAGGCTCATTGTAGGTTCGAGATTGTCGTGAAACTGTTTTAGTTATATCACAGTCATTACAAGTCTTGGCGTTGATATTAACGTGATTATAGTCAGTTACATATAAATGATCTGCTAGCATGCTATATAGTAGCGAAGGCTTTAGTCTGAGCAATATACTGGGTTCAACCATGACACATTTTCTTATATAGTATTAACAATTAAATAGAGGACCATCGGAATTGGGGATCCGATTACTCCTAGCGCCTTGGCGAGCGCTCAGCGTCATCTCCTGTCCATTCCTTTAGATAGAAATGAAGGAAAAAGAACACGTTGGTGAGCGCGTTGATTGCGCAGTCAATACAGTTGATATTGTTATTCTCCCTAGTAGGCTACCGGCGTGTAGCTGGTATAGTGTTCTTCTGCCTCCCATTCCTTCCCCAGGGAATGGTCAGGGTCAGAACAAATATAAAAGCTGTATGGAAGGTACTTTAATTCCTACATAAGGAAACAGAGATATATATATAATCAGTTGTAGGCAACTTGGCAACAAGCCAGGGAGGAGCGCGGTCAGAAATCAAATCCTGAGCATTAAATTTATATCTGGTACCCCCAGATTTCCAGCTTACATAGAGATGATGCTGCTGTTTGTCGCTGAATGGACTTATTTATTTGTCTTGGTAATGAATTGTATTCAGATGTTATCGGTATATGCGAATGCCATGAAAGTCGGTCAATCTACAAAAAAGTAGCAAAATAGAGTTCTAGAGTTGTACTTAAGATACCAGACAGGTTAGGACAAAATCAGAGAGGGCAATAAGCTCAAAGCTCGATCTGATAACATCTCCTGAAATGGATGAGACACGTGAGTAGAGGTAGTGACATATCCCTTGCATGTGATTCCTTGGCATTGGAACAACCACATTTTCATATGACAAAAGTCCGAATCAAGTAGAGCAGAGCTGCACTTCCTGTCGTCCGTTGCTTGGATCCGTTGCTTGGACCAGCTGATAGGAACAAATTATGAGACAAAATTCGGAGGAATGGCGCGACAATGTATGACGGACAAACCCTAGTCAATTGGAGTTTGGCGCCCGTTCACCCGACACCATGCAATCTATGTCTGTAGGGGTTAGGAGGGGGTAGCAATAGCATTGGCAGGAATACAGATGGGAGGCTAGTTCCACCTACGGGCAATCCCTTTGTACTACCCCTGCTCGTAGTGCTGTTCGCAGGTACCTGAACCGTCTGTGATCACAGTTGCGGCATCTCTTCGGTCAACTTTCCCCGGACTGCGGATAATTTGTTGATCCGACCCGAGCCGAGGTTCAGGTACTCCGCGGAGCGTCGTCGGTCTCCTCCTGGCTCACTCGGCTTCAGCCGTTCTCCAGGTATCGCGGAACCACTTTTTTTTTCCCTTTTCTATCTTTTCTTCTGCTTCTTTTTCCCATTTGTGAATATTTTTTAGTCTATATACGCGCTCTGGCTTTCTGTTGACTTTGCCCGCCTCTCCTTGCTACCTAATTCTCTTCTCCCCTCCCTTGTTGCCTTGTATCCTTGCCCCGCTCGAAGGTTTTCGCCGCCATCATGTCCGCCACAACTGCTTCAACCCCTGAGACCATCCGCGACGATGTCAAGGTCGCCGAGGTTAAGCCCGTCAACCAAACCATTGCTCAAATTCGCTCTCTTGTCGCAGGTGCTGCAGGTGGTGTTTGTGCGGTAGTTGTTGGGCACCCGTTCGACCTGGTTAAGGTGCGGTTGCAGACGGCAGAGAAGGGTGTTTACTCGGGTGCAATTGATGTTGTGAAGAGGACAGTGGCCCGTGAGGGTCTGGCTCGCGTAAGACCCTCAACCATTTCCGGCCCTTATAAGGCAACACGCTGACTGAGAACAGGGTCTGTATGCTGGAGTTTCTGCTCCTTTAGTGGGAGTTACTCCGATGTGTAAGTGTCTTGTTTCAATCGAGGTATAGAGGAAATGGCTAATAATGAGGTTTAAATACAGTTGCTGTCAGCTTTTGGGTATGTACCTTGGGCGAAGATGGAAAGAAACAGACTCCCTCCTTCTCATGAGCCGCTTCTAATCATCCGACCAGGGTTATGATTTAGGAAAGACGCTTGTCGGTAACTTCTCTACCGTCCGCGTGGAGAATAACACCCCCAGTATACCATCGGCCAGATCTCCGCTGCCGGTTTCTTCTCGGCAATCCCTATGACACTGATCACCGCTCCCTTTGAGCGCGTGAAGGTTCTCTTACAGATCCAGGGCCAAAACCCCCCGCCGCCGGGACAGAAGCCCAAGTACTCCGGTGGAGTGGATGTGGTTCGGCAGCTGTACAAGGAGGGTGGCATTCGCAGTGTCTTCCGTGGAAGCGCAATGACTTTGGCCCGCGATGGTCCAGGATCGGCCTGTTACTTCGCTGCTTATGAATACATTAAACGCACATTGACGCCCAAGGACGCAAATGGAAACGTCACCGGTGAATTGTCTATGCCTGCGGTTTTGGCAGCCGGCGGTGCTGCGGGTGTCGCCATGTGGATTCCCGTCTTCCCCGTCGATACGATCAAGTCTCGGCTCCAGAGTGCAGAGGGACGGCCCACAATCGGTGGTACTATTCGCTCTGTCTACGCTAGCGGCGGCCTCAGGGCGTTCTTCCCTGGATTTGGCCCTGCCTTGGCCAGAGCCGTTCCTGCCAACGCGGCCACTTTGTATGTCTTCCCCATGGACGTCCCAACTACATCGCAGCTAACCATTCAAACAGTGCGGGAGTTGAGATTGCTCACAAGCTTATGAAGAAAATGTTCGATGAGTAAATGGAGAAAAGAACTCTGATTATGAATGTTTTGTAAATTTACCGATTCGTGCGTTAGTTTTTCTGGCGTTTTCCCTCGTTTCCTTTGTTCACTAGAGGCATTTGCGAGCATTTAGATCAGCCTGGATATCCTGTACCCACTTTTAGACTTGATGGTTTGTCTGGTTGTCTAGATTGGTTTCTAGGAATACCCACGGTTCTTGCGTTTGTTCTTCATTTGAGGCTCTTTAGTGGATTTAAACCAATCACTAGGTAGCCTCTCGTTATCAGAGTGTGGCCACCACTGGGCGCTATACCAATCTTCTATGGGCCACGCGCTAATAATGGAATACGGTTAGATCAAATATTTTCTGATGTTCTCCGTTTTGGGGGCGAAACAGAGCTAAACCCCTGGGTGTAACTGTTGGCAGAACGCATCGACTATTACGAAAATCTAAAACACTGAACCGCGAGTACTTTACGATAAATGTAGGTAGTCTTTGACACCAGTACGGTGTAATTACCATCCACATCTTTACCATGGTCCAGTCAGTGAAGGCGAAATGAAGGCGAGCTTAATAAGCGGACTTGCCGCAACAGGCAAAAATGGGGTCACGGGTCTTCCCGGCGATAAGCCCCAACACACTCGGGGGGACACGAATCCAAACGATTGGCAGCCTTTCAATCACTGCCTGTCGCTAAGCCGCACCGCTGCCTCTCTCACTGAGACGGTGTTGCGACTAAAAGAAGACGACACCCCCATCCCAAAACCCTTTGTCATTATCCTCTCCTGACCATCTAACTACCCGTCCATCTCGTCTTTTTCATCATTCTATCACAGAGTTTATCAACTATCATCCTTTATTTTTAATACCACTGCTTGAGACTCCATCATCATGGTTGTCTCTTCTCTTGTCCGACGAGGCATGGAGATCGCCAAGGAGAGAGCCGGTAGTCCTGAGGTTCCCTCCATCGAAATCCGCGGGTGGCAAGCTGGCTTGTTCTTCTGCACTGTTGCGGCTTTTATCTTTGCAGTCGTTTCGGTAAGTTCAGTCGCTCAGGGTGTTGTTACCTTGTCGATTACAGGCGGCTAATCTGGTGGCTCAAGGTGGAGTACACCTACGGCTTAGTGGTCACGACGCTCGCTGCCGTCGAAGATTCCAACCCCGATATTTACGTGCGCATCGACGGCAACCAGGATGGCAACAAAGCCTCTGATCCCACCGCTCCCGCCGACCCTGAACTATTGGTCGTTGAGGCTAAGCCCATCACCAGCAAACTGCGCACGACAATTAGACATCTTCGCGCCCGAGGTGGTTTCTGGTCTCGGTTCCGCGGCTTTGCCATCTTTCTCGTCTACACTCAGGCCCAAGGACTCTTGTCTACCATGATGCCTGTGTCAATTTACAACTTTGTCGGCCAGTTTCTCGTCCGCTTGGTCGTCGGTACCCTGCTGGCTAACCTGCAGTTGGCTTGGGTGCATATTGTGATCTCCGAGCCTTCTCCCAAGCGGTTCTACCGCCGCATCCCCGGCTACAAGAGCTGGGTTAAGATCGCTCCGGTGTTTGTCTTTGAGCAGGCTATTGTTGCTGGGGCATTCATCCTGCCTTTCCTCGTTGCCACTCGCTTTGGATTGGTGGACTTGATGTATGAGACCCCCGAAACCGATGGGCTTTCCTTTGCCAACTTTAGTCGGTTGGCGGGCGCATTTACTGTCCCCTCTCTCTGCTCCTTCCTTGCGTCGATTCCCGCTCGGGCTATCTTCATTCGCGTGGCTGCGTCCATGCTGCCCGAGGAAGATGAGGCTATCGTGCCTTTCGACCGCTCTTTTGGTGGAAAGGTAGTACCTGCCATCCTGGGAGGTAGTGGCAAGCTCAGCATCTCTGATGCTTGGAAGACTTTTGATTGCTCTGCCCGGGCCCGCTACTTCAAGGCCGTCGGCAAGGCTTTCGCCCTGGAGGTTGCAATTGTGGTCTTCTTTTCACTGGCTATTGTAGGTCAAATCTACGTCGGAAAATTTGGCTACAGTACAGAACCCAGCACGGATATTGCCTGAACCGAACGCCTGGACCTTCTTGTCTGTATTTGGTTGGATACTAACTTCTGGGTGAGCCCATGATGATGCCACCGGAGTGTACCACTGCCCTATGTGATGCTATTGGCTAGTGGATTGTTTTTGGGATAAATGAAATGGCTATAGTGGATATCGTGTGTATAAGAAATTGTATTGGCATTCATAGAGCAACGTGTAAAGTAGACCTCGGGCCACTAAGTTGACTGCCTGATGGAACGGGCAGCAACAACTAGCCCAGCGCCCCCACTCATAAGCACACCGCCTTGATGCCCTCATCCGCCATCAACAATGATTAATCTCTTCTCCCCACTTTTCTCTAGACTTTATGTCGGATTTTCTTTGTCCCCTCGTTGCCCCCCCATTTTCTTGTATGGGCTTCTAGTACCCATCTCCTACCCTTCTCCTACCCCCTTACTACCTACTCACGGACATACCCCGTCCCTCCTCGGTCTGTTTCACTGCCTGATACCAACATACTCCTGCTCCGCCACCCCCCACAATCAAGCACGATGGCCACAACCCCTGCAGGGCGTATGCTGTCTCGACAGCTGGAGCAAATGCAGGCCGACAAGGATATTCCTGGAATTAGCTGTGGACTGGTAGACAACAACATCTTTGAGTGGGAGGTGATGCTGATGATCTCCGACGATGTGAAGCTCTACGGCGGTATGTTGAACTTCCACCGCAGCAGGCGATAGTTAAGGCTTTTGATAACTGACTTCATTGTTCTACTTACTAGGTGGTTTCTTCCGTGCTCGTCTCTCCTTCCCATCGGACTACCCGCATATGCCGCCAAAGATGAAGTTCGAGACACCTCTCTTCCACCCTAATAGTACGTTTTGATATGTTCTCGCATGGCCGGGGAATTGGAGCCAAACCATTCGTGAATGCTGATTCTTGTGGTCTAGTCTATCCTAACGGTGAAGTATGCATCTCCATCCTTCATCCTCCCGAGGAAGATAAGTATGGATACGAATCCGCCTCGGAACGCTGGTCCCCCGTTCAAACTCCAGAGACTATTCTCTTATCGGTCATCTCTATGCTGTCGAGCCCGAATGATGAAAGTCCAGCCAATGTGGAAGCTGCACGGTTATGGAGGGAAGATCCGAAAGAATTCAAGAAGCAGGTTCGAAGGTGCGTTCGGGAAAGTCTGGGCGAGGAGTAAGGAATCGGTCCACTGTTTTTTCTTGTCCCTGCATCGAAGGCGGGCCTTTGTGTTTTTCCGCATGGTTGTTCGCTGGGCCTATCGATTGAGCGATCGAAGTCTTTTTGGAGTTGCTTTTTTTCGGCTAGGAGTTGTTGTTTTTTTTGCGCACAGTTTATGTTCATGGGTGTTATGTATGTGATTGATATTGGAGCTAGGTGAATTGCATTCGCTTATTGATATCAAGGAATGAATTTATGAATATGTTGAGAATGGTGCTGTATATATGTCCAAGGCAACATGAGGGTATAATATGGAGTAGGTGGTATAACGATAACGCTGATTCATGCAATACAATTGAATCCGCTGAGTCTATGGGGGATTTTAGGGATTAAGATAAATCATGTGCTGCTTTTAGCACCCTTCCGCAACGACGGAAGGAAGAAACCCGGATGGAATGTCGTGAAGGTCAGAACCGCAATGGCAATCATCCTGGGATATTATCAGCGTCGACATGACTCAGAAACACTGGAAGGCGAACTCACATGCCATCGAGCACTAGAAACTCGTCCTCCTCCTTCATTAAATCATTGCCCCATCCGCCTGCCATCTCCGGGATTCTATCAAGTGTCAGTCTTACCTACCCTCTACAACTTAAACACACAGCATTGACGGTACCTACCGATAGATACACCGGATCAAAACCGTCATGTAGGCCACTCCCTCTGCCACGATGATCAACTTCATACGCCTCTCGAAGGACTTCCCCATCTCCAACGCCTTCTCTCCCGCCAACCCCGAACCTTTACGAAACAACCGCAGGAAATAATCCACCGCGAGAGTCCCACACACAGACATCGTAACAACCTGGAACACAATCCCCGCAATAATAATATCATTCCCCACGTTCAACGTATCCGGATCGTTCGCCGCCGCAGCGACGCCTCCCCCCGCAGCCTGCAACAGCAACGAGCCGATATCACACCCGATGAAAATCCACGTGAATAGTCGTGGCCGCAGACGCGAGTGCTCCGGACCCAGCGAGAGAATGATATGTTTCAAAGTGAGGTAGATCCCCGCGGCGACGAAACTGGGTGCCAGCACCAGCGTCACAATCTGTAGTTTGAATGCACCGCTATCCCATGGGTTCGTGTGCATTAGAATCCGTCCAATATACCCGGCCATTTCGAGTAATGCGCCCACGGAAAGCGCCACTGTGAATGTCCACGCTCGAAATCGGATTCCAAAGATTAGTTGGAGTATCCCGCATATGCCGTACACAACCGCGAAAAATATATTGCCGCCTAGGTTGGGGTAGTAGCCGTAGGTGGTTGCTTCGACTGGACATAGCGGGGTCACTTCTGTGCATTTTTGCTTGGTCATCGTTGGGCTTGGGTAGATGTTGTGTTGTGATGTACTGATGATAAGAGGGAGGATGCATAAAGAAGCTGACAAGGTAGAGAATGACTTAGGCATGCCTATATTTCAAATAGAGTCCAAAATTTGGTCATCATCAAACACCTTTCATTGATTATCAACAATTCTTGGCATTTGCCTAATAGGTTAAGTCCGGATGCGAAAACGATGGCGAAAACGAAAACGAGAACGACATCCAATCTGAACCGTTAAAATTTTTCCAGTGTTGGGCCAGGCCCACCAAAGCGGGGGATTCCATCGCCATGTGGATAAATGACGGACCCCAGATCTTTGATATTTATGGAGTTTTACCAAAACAGACTATGGTAGATCAACTTCCAATCCTATGATAGGGAATTGCATACTATGTGCATACTATGTACATACAGCGACACGTGAACGATTAGATTCTTGCTGCGTCGATCGAGGCTGAGCGTGGTACCTAATTTGACACAGGCAACTATAATTCAATGTCTAACCTTATCTTGTTCTGGCCAAGTATAAGCGCAGGGGATATACCTGACTATAGGCTTTTGAACAGGAGTCTTACTAGTTGTTTATGCTGTTTTAAGTTCTAGCAACAGGAATTATAGTATTATGTGGTCAACTTCTAAGGAGTAGACAGAATCCAATCCTGCGTGAGAACTGTTAATGTCTTATACCTAATGCCGACTGAGCGGAAGGATTGGCGTCTATAGTGGTAGTTCACTGTTATATTTAGTATCTCAGGTACTAGTGAATAGGGATTTTGGAGAAGCCGTACTTATAACAGCGATGCATATCTTCTGTTTTTGAGAATATATCGAGCCAGTAGTACACTTCTGACCCAAAAAAGCCAATTCTACAAACTGCATCGCAATATTGATATCCAGTATGGAGTACTTGAGCAGAATTAAGAAATCCACCATCTGCGTTCCCCGGTTGATATTTGTGAGGGTGTGCCACGTGATCCCGGAACGCCACGTGTCTCCACGTGGTTTTCTCCCCGGATTTCCACATCAACGTCGGTCGTGTTGTTTCTACCAGCCGGTACTACCTTCGCGTAGTAGTCCGAGATGCCACCTCGAAGGGCACATACCAAGTCACGCAACGGATGTGATCAATGTAAGAGGCGACGCGTTAAGGTACGCTTTGCGCCTGGGTCCTGAACACCTACAGAGTACTCTACCACCACACAGCTAGATTTGCGTCAACCTATCACGGACTCTCCTGACGTATCCTAGTGCGATGAAAAGGGTCCACCCTGCACAAATTGCGTCTCTCGAGAGCTGCCATGCTCCTATATGCGAGTTCCTACATCCCGTTTCAACACTACTCCATCGTCTGCAAGTCCTGCGCCGGTGCAACTATTATCCCACGTGACTCAATTACCTGATGCAGGTAGTCGTGCATCCCCTATCACTGGCACAATAAGCCCACCGACTCTGTCGCGTCTGCGCGAGCTGGAATTAATGCACAAATACTCCACCGAAACCTATCAGAGTCTCAGCAATGAACCCGCCGATTACCATGTATGGCAGATGATTCTGCCTCGCAAAGCCCTGAAATTCGACTTCCTGATGAACGGGCTGCTGGCGATCGCGTCCCTGCATATGGCATCTTCATTACAACCTCCTGAGGCCCTGTCATATATCGACATGGCCCTGGAATATCACAACCGGGCTTCGGCCCCGTATCGCCTCGCCATCAATAACATCACCCCGGACAACTGCGACGCCCTATTCGCTCATGCCATAATCACTACCATCATTGGAATCTCCCTTCCCCGACTCACCGCCGACCGCGACGCAAGCTCCACCATGACGGAGAACATATTCGTGGTCTTCGAACTACTCCAAGGAGTCAGCAAAATCCTCAAGATTAGCCGTCCCTGGCTGAAAACAAATTACTTCACCTCCCGACACGGATTCTTCAACGTCCCGTTTGGCACGCTGGATCCCGACGCAGAGGCCTCGTTTGAACAATTGACAGTTCTGAATGATACACTGCTCGCCGGTACAGACACAGAACAACACGGTATCATGAAAGAGGCCATTAACCATCTTTATCGATGCTTCCGTAGATTTGCCCATTCGCAAGATGCAGCATCTGTTCTCTCGTGGCTGACCACCACGGATAAACAGTTTGTTCATGCTCTGAGATGTCGACAGCCTATCTCCTTCTTGGTCCTATTGCACTGGGCTGTTCTCTTGCACGGAATAGACGGTATGATGTGGTGGGCGAAGAATTCGGGTGTCGCGTTGGGATCTGAGTTATTGAGTGCTTTGCTCCCGGGTGATGCGCGGTTCGAACGAGCTTGGCGATGGCCGAAAAAGAGTCTAGATCTTTAAATGATGGAACAAAAAGATCTTGGCTTCTTCGCTTGCTCGGGATTCTGTGGACAAGGCTTTGCATATAGAAAGGGGGTAAATTAACCACGTATATGGTCTTATTTTACTGCTCGATACTGTTCTTCGACACTCATAATTGTTATGATTATAAACCATTTCAATATATACACGCCACAATGTACAAGTGATTACCCTGGTATTGTATTGGAATATTCAATACCACAAGATGCATAAATTTCCCATACCTAGCAAATATCATTAAAGTCTACATAGAATCTGCTGAAGTTTTCCCTAAGCCTAGGCGACTCGACCAAAAGGCCATGCATACCTTTCGCAGATCTTTCTTGGAATTATATTTCAACAGTATCGACAAGTACAGCAAGGCATATAGGCAAGATGGAGCCGCGTGCAGAACATGCAACCCACTATATCGTAACCCAGCTTAATCAGAATACGATTCCTCAAAATAACTGTCTTTCCATATCACTAATCGCATTGATTATGATTTAAGCGGGGATGTCTCCTTCATTGGCCAACCTCATGACCTGAATCACCTCATATGCAAATCGACCAAGTGGATACGAATCGGGCTTATGTTTTGTATAAATTACGATGCTTGTGGATGGATTTGAATGTCTGCTGCTTTGAGATGATATTGATTTTATGGCGTACTTTATTAGCTGCTAGATCACCGGATATTCTATACAGGATTGGCAGGGATAGATATAATAATGATGGGATTCTGAATATTGAAACAGAGGAAAAACTACTAGAAACTGTTTAAAAATACAGTCCCTCTTAGAGGAATTATTCTTAATATATTAAAGCTTTACTATAGAAATAGACTAGAAGAGCTAGGTACTAACTTATATAACAGAAATATACTAATAGAATGGAGGATGGGACTCTACTCAGTCAGTCCGAGGGAGAAGGGTGTTATAGAAACTATAGGATCTTCGCTGACAAGTCACTATATACCTGGTTTGCGTTGTTCATATATTACATGGGTTATAGCAAGTATAAACATGACCATGAAATTTCAGTTCTATAAATCATTCTTTATAAATAACGCTCGTGCGGTCCCAAAATAGTCAGACAGCTATAACTGTAGATATTCCTAGTATCTATTAACAGCATGTTAGAAAAAACAATGTGAGGAATAAGCGGGAGCCAACTAAGTGATCAAGTCCTATTAACTGTTGCAGCCTAATTATTAAGTCGATTTATGCAGGAGTAATACGGGCGTTCTGTAGAACTTTCGCCATTTGCCGTAGCTCCTTATCTGTTGCTTTGCGCTCGGCCCTACAGTGCTCGTTGTCGATTTCAACGGAGCGAACAGTGATGAATTCCAACAAGATGTCAACCCACGGGCGGATCCTATTGTTGCCGAATACAGTATCGTGTTGATTATGGTTATTACGAAATAGTTGATTGACTCCCTTTTCTAGGAGTAAGCGTAGCCCGGACTCATCGCGGCGGGCAATGGTGTACCAGGCACATGTACGCCTTGCTTTGTCTCGCGCTTCAATGCCCACTCCGTGACTTAATAGCATGTCTATGATGGCGACTCCCACTAGATTGAGGGTCTGCGCCCTGGTTAAACAAAGGTGCCACGATATTTTTTATGTCCGGCCTCCGCAGTCCATGTCAATGCAGTATAGCTTGTTTTCCTGGGGAAAGGGCTAATACCCGTTAATAGTCTGGCTTTAGGGTCGCATCCGTTCTCCAGGAGACGCCTGGCTAATGCCTCAGAGCCACAAGCTGCCGTTATACAGAGCAGCACGCCTTGTTCAGACATATCTGTCGGAAGGTTATTTATTTCTATATAATGCAGTAGAACAGAGGCCACTCCTAAATGGCCTTCCACGGTAGCAAAGCAAATAGGGTGCAGGGTCGGATTTGGGTTAGAACCATCATCAATTAAGAAGCGAACTATCTCTAGATGACTGCTTCTAGCTGCAAAGTAGATAGCTGTCAGACCCCCTAGATCTAGAGTCTCCCATTCATCACCCCCAGTGCATAGAATTATCCCATCCTCTATAGGAGTGTTTAGGTCGCGCCATGCGCGATTAATAGTCTGGCTACCGACTCGTAGCCATTTCCCACTGCCAATGAAAGCGGAGTCCCAAGAATTCTGGTCTCGCCTGTCCATCCGGTGGTAGGTCTTGGATCGAATCCTTTCTCTAGTAAAATCCGGACTATTTCTTCATGACTGTATTTAGCTGCGAGCGCCAGTGGCTTCCAGGATGATCCGGCACAGGCGTTAAGTGCGGCTCCCTCATCGAGCAATTTACGGGCAGTTGACACAAGCCCGTGCCTTGTTGCCCATTGCAAGGGAGTGCTGTGACCGAAGCGGACGTTGTGTCGATAAAGATGCAAGTTAACGATCGTATAGAGGCGGTGGGTGACCTGGGAGGGTGCATTGATATCCCTGGGGCGTTGGAGTCGCTCAGTGATGAAGAGAAGTATTTCGTTTGGCAGGTGTACTAAGCTCATGGTAGGATGTGAGTAAACGACGTGACGCTTTAAATGGGATAAAAACTTGATTCATTCCTGAGTCGGTGAATGATGGATGATCAGGTGGAATCCGGAAGATCTACTGTCTCCCCTTACGTTACTCGCCTCGAGGGACTCCGAAGAGCCAAGGAGCATACATACACATAGTTATACCACCATCAACACTTGTATCATATACAAATGTACAACACGCCCTATGTATGATAGTCCAGAATAAAATAAATACACAATACCAGACATATAATGCAGAGCTCACTTCGCGTCTAGACTGTGACCAAGTTTAGATCTCACGTCTTATTTCCACCTCCGCACCAGCATCGTCCATCTCCCTCACGTTCAACCTGGACCATAATGTCCATATTCTTCTCATGAAGAAAGTCGGTCGTTCGTTGCCGGACGTCTTCGAGATCCGCGCTGCGAGAAGCAATCACATGAATGACACCGAGAACGTTGGGATTGTGTTTTTCGTGCTCGTGCTCGTGCTCGTGGTGGTCATGGCAGTGGTTATGAGTCTGCTCGTCATGCTGACTATGGGAATGACTATGGCTATGGCCATGGCTGTGACCATGACCATGGTGATGATCATCCCCAGAACCGGCCGTATCGTCGAGCCAGAACTTGGGCACGGTGTATCCCACAACACCCCGTAAGGTACTAACGCCGCCCAGAGTGTCGCGGACGTTGTATTCCACATCTGCCGGAAGAGTAAGAAGCAAGGTCTTCGCTGTACTACTCACGAGCGGAATAGCTGACACAAAGATTAAAATCGCAATCAGGCAGGACGCGATGGGATCGTACCCGGCCCAGCCAGAGTAATGTACTAAGACAGTGGAGATAACCACGGCCACAGAACCTAGAGTATCGGCTAGAATGTGGAGGAAAATACCGTGCATATTTTCATTCCCATGGGAGTGTCCATGATGGCCGTGATCATGTCCGTGCGCGTGTCCATGGTCAAATGCCAGTATGCCAACAAGATTTACTAGGAGACCGGCAATGCTGACGACCAGAAGCTCGCCGATGCGGTTCACCTGGCTGCCAGACGAGAGCCTTTCTACTGCTTCGTAGATAATTTCAATGCTGATGATCCTGGAAGAGGTCAGTGTGAAATTCGAGTAGCCAGTTGAAGGAAAGCATACATAAGGAAAACACCATTTGCGAAACCCGATAGGGTGTCCACCTTCCCATAGCCATAGGGAAATCTAGCACTTGGCGGCCACTTGCTCATAACAGCCGCACATAGGCCAACTACAAGTGCAAGGCAGTCGAAGAACATGTGGATACTATCGCTTAGAAGACCTAGCGACCCAGTAAGAAAGCCGTAAGACAGCTGGACCAGCATGAAGCCGAAATTAAGACTGATCCCAGTTAGCTATAATTGTAAGGCACCAAACGCACTGATTTTTACCTCATAAAATAGAAGATGCGGCGTGAATCACTCTCCTTCAGGATGCTGTATAGAAGAGGATATGGCTCGCTGTAACGAATGATAAGGTTGCTCACTCGCGATGCATCGTTGGTCTGGTGAGAATAATGATGACGAAGATGATGATGATTGTGGAATTGGGCCGCAAGACGCAAATGTTTATCGTCAAATCGCGAAGCAAAGAATGAAACTGCAGCAAAGATTCCTCTGAAGATATAAACATAAACTCCGTCCTCGAGAGGTGGCGCGCATAGTACGACTGCGCTGCCAGTGCCGATCGCTAAGCCTATCTTTTGTGCGGAGCGCATACTGCTAGTAACTGGATATACTAAGCAGGCTGTGAATGCACCGGCGGTGGAAAGTAAATAAAACAAATCTATGGCCTGAAGTGACACACCACCAGACACCAGCGCAGTTGCAAGGGCTAAAAGGAGTCCGGAAGTAGCTGTGAGGATTGAATAGTCCGGGGAAATAACATCTGATGAGCTGGGAGTCGAAACTTTGTGTTGCGAGACTGAGTGGACGGTGTGTTCAGACGCAGAGATATCGAGCCCAGCTCCGGAGCCGGTGGAGGAGGAAGATCCCATAAATGGCGGACGGATGATGAATATCGACAAACATAGTGACATGTAGCCTAAGAGAGGGTGTGCGTCCCAAGAAGTGTTCAGGCCCAAATAGCTTAATACAATGGCTGCTAGAATAACTCCCAAGGTCAGTTTTTTCTGACTTAGCCTTCCCCGGTTACAATACTGTGAATTAGTTCCAGGAATAATTGTTGGAAGACCAGATGCTGTTGCAAGCAGCAGAGCAAAGGCAACAAGAAATCCGCCGACTTTCAATGATGCATAAATAGGCAGCGCAACAGAGCATGTTTTGCCCAGCGAGGTACGAACCTCATTTGGACCAATTTTCGGGAAGGTCAACACTGAACCACCACGCTGGGCAATTTGAAATAGCTGTGCGCCCCCAAGCATGATCATCGTTACCGCCGCCAGAAAGCAAGTTTTCCTCATTGTATGGTCCAAATGCCTAGTGCCGGAACTGGCCAAGATATCTTCGCTCGCAACATCGCTGGGAGGCGGGGCTGGTGATTCCCATTGCACGTAACGCCGATAATACCACGAAGTTGCAATCCACGGAAGTGCTGCTAGAAAACCGGCAAAGCCGTCGTTTCTAGGGGAGTAAGTCATTGGCATTACTAGATTGGAGAATTGAGCTTCTTACGTGCTGTTTGACTCGGAACTCGAAGATGCAATGGCATTGTCATGCACAAAGCTCGGCACACTTTCCGAATGGCTGTGTTTTGCTGTATGAGTGTGAAACACACCACCGTGGCTCATACCTCCCCACCCGTTTTCATGAACAGAGCCGTGCGAGTGCGAATGTAGGTGGCCGTAAAATGTTGTGTTTGACACGGAGCCATTGGGGGTATCCGTGCCCACTACAGGTGACGACTGAATCGTAGATGCATTCAATGCTGATACTGAATGGGATATAGGGCCATGCGACCAACGAGTGGATCGAGAGTGACCGCGACCGCGACTGGGTCCATGTCCATGTCCACGAGTATGCGGCGTCAGAGAGGTCGTATCCACACCGGATACGGGGGCCTCCGTTGACATGATCTCAGTACTCGTTTATGCGACCTTCGTAGACAGAGAATCGAACCGGTGATGACTAGGGGAGGCGAGAGGCAGGTAGGCAACGGAGGCGGGGCCAAAAAGGAGTGGTAAACGGAGCTTTTAAAAGCTCAATGGAGACCGGCCAAACGATTCCGGCAAAGAACGCGGCATAGCGCTCAGGTTGAGCTGTAGTACAGAAGCAAGGAACGAAGGCAAGGGAATAAGTGCCGTGGCCTCTTTGGACCCCAGATCCAACTCGGGGGGCGATGGTGGCTGATCGATAAGGATGACCGCACGTGATCGTCAGTTTTACAGTCACAGCGGCTGCCTGACATTTCAGGATGCAATGCTCCCAGCCGTCTACAATCTACCACTTGGGTCCTTGCTGATGGTAAAAGAGACGAAATCCATGAAATGCTACAAATTTAAGTAAGAGCCACTAGAGTGTCTAGTTCGCCTATACAGGCCTATTTATGCAGGCCTCTGCAGCCAAATGTCTTTCTTTTGGACACTATAGCCGCGCGCTTGATGATCCTTGTGTGGGGGAAGCTCGGGACATGTTTACTCCGTGTCGCTGTTCTCGACTTGCAATGCTACCAGCTGCTCAATGCGCTTCTCGTGGCTCATTCAATCTCTATATGCACAATGGTTGACGGTTGAGCCGTGTGTTTCTCAGGCGAAAGCTCACCATGATCGAAGACATAATTAGTTTCGCGTGTTACGTGTCAACCGCGCTCACCTTATTTATCTTACTTCTACCTTCGCAATATGAACATGTGTCCATTAGGCGGGAGCCTCCCCTCGACCCCACAACCTCTGTCCAAATTCTGGTACTCGGGGATATCGGGCGCAGTCCGCGCATGCAATATCATGCTCTCAGCATCGCTAAAGGGGGTGGCCGAGTGGAACTAATCGGGTATCAAGGTGCGCTTCTTCTATACGTGATGGGTATCTAGGACATTCTAGGGTTGCTAATATACAAGTACTGCAGAGTCGGAAGTTCATCCCGATATTACCTCTGATCCGAGGATATCGATCGTTGCCTTACCGTCCCATCCGGCCTTTTTGGAGACAAGCAATAAGCTCCTATTTCTAATTCTGGGCCCGCTGAAGGTCCTTTTTCAGATAGTTTGTCTATGGTGGGCGTTGGCTTATCGTACCAAACCAGTGAAATGGTTGCTTCTTCAGGTTGGTACTAAAATATGCATAAGACACTTTTCGTATATACTAAGTTATTCTATTTCTTTCATACAGAACCCTCCCTCCATACCGTGCCTCGCGATCGCATCCGTTACCTGCTTTTTACGAAACACGGGTCTAGTTATTGATTGGCACAACTTTGGATATTCCATCCTAGCCCTTAAACTCGGAGACAACCACCCGCTGGTAAAACTTTCGAAGTGGTACGAAAAGACATTCTGCAAATACGCCACAGCGCATTTATGCGTCACTAGAGCCATGGCTTCTGTTTTGAAGGGCAAGTTCAAGTTAAAGGCCCCCGTTCTTCCGTTGCACGATCGGCCAGCAAGCCACCTACAGCCCATTTTGGACGGAAAACTTCGAGAAGAGTTTCTCCTATCACTGCCAGAAACATCCTCTGTCCGACCATTGATAAAGTCGGAGGAACTCCGAGTCCTAGTTAGTTCAACTTCCTGGACACCGGATGAGGACTTCTCGGTACTTATTGATGCCTTGTGTCGATATTCAGAAATCGCAACCACCACAATGCCTCAGTTACCCACAGTCATGGCTATCATAACTGGCAAAGGCCCGCAAAAGGAAATGTATATGAAACGAATCTCCGAGCTTAAGAAAGCCGGCAGGCTACAAAAGGTCACCATTCATACAGCCTGGCTCAGCACGGAGAGTTATGCTCGCCTCTTGGCGTCCGCGTCATTGGGTGTTAGTTTGCATACCAGCAGTAGCGGCGTTGATTTTCCCATGAAAGTCGTAGATATGTTTGGGGCTGGTTTACCGGTCGTTGGCTGGGATCGTTATGAAGCATGGCCCGAGCTGGTGACCGAAGGTGTTAACGGGCAAGGGTTTGGAAGCTCAGAAGAACTTGCTGAACTGCTTGTTGATCTCTTTCGTGAGCCAAGTAACCTCGAGAAGCTCCGCGCTGGTGCTCACAAGGAAAGCACACGCCGCTGGGAGGATGAATGGAATCCTGTAGCAGGAAAGCTATTTGGATTGACACAGTAGGCAGCCATATGTAGTCGGCATGATTGTATTATATTAGAGCACCTTGATAATAGGGAGGGGAAATTAAGCACAAAACTTGCCATTGCAATAGATACAGGTATCAAACGCATCAAAGAGAATCCGAGTAGCTTCAGGAATATCAGTACCATAGGAAGCCTCAACAAGATCTTCGTTGAGGTACTCCGTCGCACAGACAGAGCAGAATTTTGATATCCCAGGATCTTGGATAGATAGGGACGTCAAGCCACATCGAACTATGAGATGTAATAGTGAGCATAAACAAAATATAGAACCACTCTTAGCGAGGCACCTACCGAAGACGTGGCCTTCAACACATTGTGCTTCCCGGCCCGAGTACCATGCTATACCAGTATCACAGATCTCGCACTTCTCAAATACCAGCTGGCCTGGACCGCTTAACTCTTTTGCAGACTTCGCACCTATTGTGGACCCAGGCGTTGAGCATTTGTTTATCTCCTCAGTCAGATTAGCAGGTATTTTATTAGCCAGCCACTTTAGCGCTTTCCGGGCCTGAGATAGTAAATCCGTGTCGTGGGATTCAACGATGGCGCAACAAGCAGTTGCATATAGTATTTTGTGAGACCATGGTTGCTTATCAAATTTGCCATCTTTGAAAAACAGGATGTAACCCAAGACTGTCTCACGTTTTGCACCAAGATAATCTGCGGAGCGATCAGGGATTGTCGGATGCATGGCCGTATCATCAAGTTCCGTGATCTGGGACCGTGCTCGAGAAAATATCAGAGTTGTGCGCTCCTCAGTTGCAGTGCGATATTCAATCATGTCTCCAGGTTGTATCGTAACTGCAGCGACAACGAATTCGCCATATGAGGCTAAACCCCAGAGTCTCCCAACCGCTAACCCCCCAAGATCACGGTCAATATCAAAGCGCTCGCGGATGTCGTCGAATGAATGCTTCCACGGTGGCTGGAAGAATGAATCCTCATTGTGGAGGAGCGTGGGGACCATAGCCAATGTATATCCACCAACCGTGCCAAAATGGAGGATATTAGTCTTTGTCTCAGCATCCAATACCGTAGTAATTGCTATAACTTATTAGCGAGGCCAAAAAAGTCCAAACCTATAGAGCTTACCACTTGCTGGCTCCCAGTGTCTTCGCTCATCAATCTGTGTCCCGTCTGCAGTTGTTTCAAGCATCCGCTCGTGTACCACAGCTTGACTAGAAGTCTCTACTCCATGATATGCCTCTGAAGTGAATGTCACTACAACTATCCCAGCCAAGGTACCAGCGGCTAGATAGGTTTCATCTGATCCCTCCTAATTGCAAAGTCAGCATGCTTCAGATATAGTATCTCACCAATATTACCATATGTAGCCACTGAAGGGGACCCGTGAAGTGATATGTATCCACACCTTGCTCGCGTGCAAGGGCATTTTCCTGACAATCCACCGATATCCGGGAAGCCTGAGATTGTTGATATCCCTCCTCTGTAGACAGAGTCAAATGAAACTTGATGATGACAAGTTTAGTTCCGTGCAGAACTGCCACGTTTGCGGCCGCAGAACAGGCACAGTGATCGTTCACACCGCCAAGATTATAGACCCATGGTCCACATGAGATGGATAGAGGTTTCGCTTGGGTCTTAAGCATAGTAGCAAAGACCGAGTTTGGTTGGACTTGAGGGAAATCCTGAGTGGGTTTATCAATTGATGTAACAGACAGTATGTCAACCGAATAAGCATCAGAGGAGATAACCTGTGCCGAAGATCTTCGAGCATGTAGAAGAACAATTTCGTTATCGTCAGTGGCAACACAAAATAAATGATGGCCCCATCTTCCCTCCCCACCTGCCTGGCAGAATTTCGTCGTACCCTGGTCCAATGTAGGATCTTTGAAAGGTGGGCACCAGGAAAAGGACGAGATAGATGCTTTTCGTATCCTTAGGCCTTGACTATCCGTGACTGTTTCAAAATATTGCTTCAGGTATTTGTTAATGACTGATACGCGTATCCATTTTCCCTGAGGGCCCACAGATTCGTAAAATGATACAAGCATATTTGACGTCAACACTGCTAGGACACAGCGCCGGTATTTACCAAGGCCAGGTGGTGACCACGCTAGGCCGACGACAGTACTGAGAGACTGCTCACGCCCAACCGAGAAGTAATCTCGTTTTTGCGGCATCATAATTGGCCACTCCTTGCTCGTGAAGACATTCGCTCGAAAGCGACTGGTGTGCCAACCACTTGCTCTGCGAGACGAGGCAGCATAATCTCCATTTTCTGTGTTTTCCTTTGGTGTCTGTACAGGTATTAGCTGGCGGTATTTATCTACTGGGGAATAGATTTTGGCAAGAACATACTAAAATCTGGACATATTCCCCGGCGGCGACAGCTATTTCACCGTCTGCGGACCATGCCAGGCAGTTGTAACAAGATGGAACGAGTTGCAGCTCAACAGGCCCTAACATATCTCTCTACTAACAGATAAAGAGACTACCAGTGTTCATGATTAGACAGTGAATAGTCACACAAAAAGTATCTCAAGATTAGTACAGTTTGTAGGCTGTCAGTTGCAAGTGGAGAGTTCAAATCCCCAAATCAAGAGAAGAGTTGTGGATGTTTTGGGTTAGCGCGTAAGATGTTCCTCAATTGGGAATGGCATATGTTGTCACGTGCAGTTATTGCTTAGATTTGCCACACAAATATGCATTACCAGTGGTATTTTAAATAACTATAATAAGTAGTACAGTAAACATAATTGGAGCGTTCGTCATTAAGCAGCCATATATACACGCATGATATGATTTGAGTCCTTGTCAGAAGGTGGGTATAGATTCATGCAGTTGTCACTTTTAAATTCGCATAAAAATGGCAAATAAACACAGCCCAAAATAAAAATAAAAATAAAAAATAAGAGCTATCACTAGATTGGGAATCAGATGAAATTATACAGGAAAGTGCTTTAATTGGCTAAGAGAGTATAATTTCACTCAACCTTGTCCAGCTTCTGGATAACCATGGCACTGGCGGCACCGCCACCATTGCAAATAGCAGCAACACCATATTCGCCGGCCTGCAATTGATGAAGCAGGGTTACCAGAATGCGGGACCCAGAGCTGCCAAGAGCATGTCCCAAAGAGATAGCTCCTCCAAGGGGGTTGACCCTAGCGTTTTGGAGGCCCAGGATCTGTTGCGCTGTTAGAAACATTCAGAAATTACACCAGGTAAGCCGGGACCTACCTTTTCGTTGGCCTTGATGACGGCAGCGAATGCCTCATTAAATTCCCACACGGCAACTTGATCCTTCGTAATTCCAGCCCGCTCGAGGGCGATTGGGACTGCCTTAGCAGGGGCAATAGGGAAGTCGACGGGATCGATAGCGGCATCCGCAGAAGAAACAATGCGCGCTAGAGCACGGTTACCCTGGCCGAATTCTCGGGCAATTTCTTTGCTGCCTAAAACCAAGGCTGATGCTCCGTCATTCATGGTAGAAGCATTGCCCGCAGTCACGGTACCAGTGCCGTCTCTGAGGAAGGCAGGCTTCAAGGTCGCCATCTTGTCAATGCGCAGATTCTCATACCCCTCATCGCGTTCAACCACAATATCTCCCTTCTTGCCCTTCACTGTAACTGGGGCAATCTCATCGGCGAATTTATTCTCGTCCCATGCCTTCTGAGCCCGTTGGTACGACTGAATCGCGTATTGGTCTTGGTCCTCCCTGGAAATCTCGTACTTCTTTGCGGTCTGCTCGGCACAAATGCCCATATGGAATTGGTTGTAGACATCCCACAGTCCATCTTTGATCAAGCCATCTTGCAACTTGATGTCCCCGAATGCTGGCAACTGACTAGACCGAGCCAGATAGTAAGGGACTCTAGTCATATTCTCCATTCCACCGGCGACCTGGGCATCTGCCAGACCAAGCTGAATATTCTGGGCAGCCACTGTCACAGCCTTGAGGCCTGAAGCACACACTTTATTTACAGTCATAGACTCCACGGTAGGAGAAAGGCCCGCAAACATAGATGCCTGCCGAGCCGGGGCCTGACCAACCGCGCCTTGGAGTACATTCCCCATGTAGACATCTGTTATTTTCTCCTTTGGCACTCCTGATTTGGCCACGGCCGATTTAATAGCCACTGCTCCCAATTCGGGGGCAGAAACGGAGGCAAAGGAGCCATTGAACTGGGGGGCAGGTCAGCAGCGAAGTACAAATAAGCATTGATATCTCAGTAATCAGCAAGGAAATATAACCTTCGCAGTGGGAGTGCGAGCAGCACTGAGAATATAGGCGTCCTGAATCTCCTTAAGGACCGGGCGCGCAGCACTGAACTGTCTCTGACACTGACGAGATGCAGGGAAAGACGCTCTCTTAGCGAAGAGCCGAGCCGTTAGTCCAGCTGATGTTTGGATAGTCATTTTGGGGGATAGGAGAACAACTGCTAGGTGGAAATGGAGGAGGTAGATGGTTGTGAGGAGAGAAGGCGTGCGAAACGCCGAGGAAGATGGACAGCCCTCCGTCTCTTCTCCGCAATGTATTCCGCCTCTAGCCGCCCGCTGCCCGCACGTTTTCGACCGAGGCAAATATCAATCACATGATGTCACGTGTGCATTTCTTAGTAACATCTCGCGGTGAAGATGAGGTAATCGTGCGTCATTGTAGATATGGTCAAAAATAGCTAGTTTCCCCATCGAGTGAGTTCTCCCGATGGCAACAGAACGGCGTGAGGGAAGTAGCCCAAAATAGCGATCTTGGTTGGATCGGCCGCTTTATTGTTCCCCTAAGACCCATTCCATCTTTTCCACTTCATTCGAATACCTCCTTCACGCTGCGAACTTCAACCTTTTGTTCTTCTACATATCTGATTTTCAGGTCACAATTTTCCAACTTGTCTAGTCTCTGGACCTGAAGTCACACCCACCACCTCCCCTCCTTCGCTCTATCCTCCGATAGCTCCCCGTACCCCGCCGCGATGTCTACCTCTGCCCGGCGTCGTCTGATGCGTGACTTCAAGGTACGTGCCACAGTAGTTCTTGTGCTTTATCAAGACTTCATACCGTGAATCTCGAGTTCTTGATTGTTTTCATTTGTCAAGCTTATCGCCCGTGTTAATTTGATGGAGATATCTAACATATTCTCACGGGTTAACCTTGGTGGATAGCGTATGCAAACAGATCCTCCTGCCGGCGTTTCAGCTTCTCCTGTAGCAGACAATGTCATGACTTGGTATGGCATCGTGACTTCTAAGTGCTATGTATGGCACTGATGATCTCTGCTCTTAGGAATGCCGTTATCATTGGCCCTGCCGATACCCCTTTCGAGGATGGCACATTCCGCCTGGTCATGCATTTTGAGGAGCAATACCCTAATAAACCCCCCGGCGTCAAGTTTATCAGTCAGATGTTTCACCCAAATGTCTACGGTACTGGTGAACTTTGCCTCGACATTTTACAGAATCGTTGGAGCCCAACTTATGACGTGGCGGCAATCCTCACTAGTATCCAGAGGTATGTCTTATTGGCTGCGACCCCTTCATCTGAATGCCAACTAATCACATCATGCTTCCTCATATTAGCTTACTTAATGACCCGAATACTTCATCGCCGGCAAATGTGGAAGCCTCGAACTTGTACAAAGACAATCGGAAGGAATACATCAAGCGCGTGCGTGAAACAGTTGAGAAGAGCTGGGAGGACTAGTCCTTTGCCTCCGGTTCCCTTGACCTATTAACTATTTTCTTGGTTTCATTTCGCTATACTTATGGTTATTCTCTCTACGACGGGATAGCGTTTCCGATCACGAGAGAAGTTGACGGCGAGTAGCCATGTTACTTGATTGAATTATTGTATGACTCATCGAGTCTTGAATTCGGGGAACTTCATGCTGTTTGATGACATGCACAGCGCGGGGTTTTGGCGCCTGGTGAATTTTCTTCTCAGTGTTGTGGATAATTGCATTTGTTTTGTTTAACGTTGCATAATGCATAGGCTTAACTCGGATTTTTTCTGTCTTCGGAATGTATATTGTAGTCAAAAAAACCACCCTAGTTTCGTTGCATTCTATAGAGTGTTACTTATTATTGCTGTGATGATGTGATGACCGGAAACCCGTCATTTATCTCTGGTTTTCAGTAAATTTGATGCGGGACAAGGTGATTTCCAATGTTTTTTTAGGTGGGCGCCAAGAACCGTCCTAAATGGTTGGTGTTCGAACCACTCTTCCAACCGACACTTCTAAGAATCACCCACGCGTACCTCTTCCGCCCGATCGGTGACATTTGACCTCACAGCACGCCCCTCGCTGTGAGATAGACGGTCACTAGTCGTGAATCAGCTCTCTCTTTCTTGGGTGGTAGTTCTTCTTACTGCCCACGTTGTCTGCGTGCGCCGCGCACGTGGACCCCTGACCCAAACAACTCCCATCGGTCCTCGATTACCACCGACTCGACCTTCACCGGGTTTGGAAACCAAAGCCCACAATTCTTCCCCTCCTCGTGGGGTACCTTTTCGAATCCCTTAAATTACCTGGGTACGCTTATTGAGCTTGGGTCAGAGTGATCATGGCGTACGTTTTTCTATGTCTCTCATTTCATTACCTCCTTTCGCTAAAGCATACTGACGATATGTTGTTTGACAGGTCATCTGGCCCCAACACTATCAAGGGTACGTGGTCTTTGAAGCGTATCCATTTGGTCTCAGTGATTTTTATTCAACTAACTGTTCATTCGCAGTCGTTGCGAGATTCCGACCGCAGAACAAGGTTGAATTAGCGTCAGGAGGGGAGCCCATCGTTGAGTTTGAAAATGAGCAATCATGTCTCATCAACGTGAGTCGGCTTTGGTCTCGAACAGTTATCTTTGTGTTGTGTTGACCAGAAGACAGTCCGGAGAATCTGCTTCTTTCACCTTCGACCGAGTGTTTCCTATGAACTCGCTGCAGGCCGACATCTTTGACTTCTCTATTCGGCCTACTGTTGACGATATTTTGAACGGATATAATGGAACCGTTTTTGCGTATGGTCAGACGGGAGCAGGAAAGTCGTATACCATGATGGGCTCGGATATCGATGATGACGTCGGGAAGGGTATCATTCCGCGTATTGTCGAGCAAATCTTCGCCAGTATTCTCACGAGTCCGAGCAACATCGAATACACCGTTCGTGTTAGTTACATGGAAATTTACATGGAACGTATTCGCGACTTGTTGGTCCCCCAAAACGATAACCTGCCTGTGCACGAGGAGAAGTCGCGAGGTGTGTATGTTAAAGGGTTGCTCGAGGTCTATGTTTCCAGTGTACAAGAGGTCTACGAGGTTATGCGTCGTGGTGGTACGGCCAGGGCAGTTTCCGCCACAAACATGAACCAGGAGTCCTCCCGATCTCATTCGATTTTTGTCATTACCGTTACACAGAAGAACCTCGAAACCGGTTCCGCTAAGAGCGGTCAGCTCTTCTTGGTCGACTTGGCTGGTAGCGAGAAGGTTGGAAAGACAGGTGCCAGTGGACAGACTCTTGAAGAGGCTAAGAAAATCAACAAGAGTTTAAGTGCTCTTGGTATGGTCATCAACGCGCTAACGGATGGCAAATCGACACATATCCCATATCGGGATTCCAAACTTACCCGAATCCTGCAAGAAAGTTTGGGTGGTAACTCAAGAACTACGTTGATCATTAACTGCTCTCCCAGTAGTTACAACGATGCAGAAACAATCTCTACACTACGATTCGGTGTGCGCGCAAAGGCAATCAAGAACAAGGCGAAGGTCAATGCTGAACTGAGCCCGGCCGAATTGAAAGCGCTACTTCGCAAAGCTCAAGGTCAAGTCATCAATTTTGAGAATTATATCTCGGCTTTGGAGACCGAAGTTCAGGTATGGCGAAGTGGTGAGACCGTTCCCAAAGACCGGTGGACTTCCAGGGGCAGTGAAACAGTCAGTGCTACGAAACCTGAGCCTCGCGGACCACGCCCTGGAACTCCTTCTCGACTTCAAGACACCCCTCGATCCGAGACCCCTCGACCGGATTCACGAGTTGGTGATCGCTCTAGCACACCCAGCATCATTCTAGAGAAAGATGAACGAGAGGAATTCCTTAAGCGGGAGAATGATCTCCACGATCAGATCGCGGAGAAGGAATCGCACATTGCCAATGTTGAACGCGGTCTTCGCGAAGCAAGGGAGGAACTGAAAAGCATGAAGGAGAACTCCGCACGCTCGGGTAAGGACAATGAAAAACTGAACACAGAGGTCAATGAGCTGCGCATGCAGCTAGAAAAGGTGTCGTACGAAAGCAAAGAAGCTTCAATTACCATGGATGGCCTTCGGGAAGCCAACGCCGAGTTAACTGCTGAGCTGGACGATGTCAAGCAGCAACTCCTTGATGTTAGGATGAAGGCTAAAGAAACCAGTGCTGCATTGGATGAGAAGGAGAAAAAGAAAGCCGAAAAGATGGCTAAAATGATGGCTGGGTTTGATCTCGGGGGTGATGTTTTCTCCGATAACGAGAGGAAATTGCAAGATCTCATTCAACGCGTCGACTCGCTGCACAAGGTCAGCGAAACAGGCGAAACTATTGCCCCTGATGACCTTCTCGAGCTCCGAGCCAGCCTCGTGGAAACTCAAGGGTTTATTCGCCAGGCCGAACTAACCATGAATGACCGAGGGGAACTGGGTGAGCTGCAGGACAGCCGTAGAGTGGTGGTTGAGGAGAAGCTGGCCAATCTCGAGCAGGACTATGAGAAGCTTCTGGAACGGAACCTGGGCAAAGAAGATGTCGGAGAGATTAGAGAGCGGCTGGAGAAAGTGTATGTTACTCGCAAAGAGACTGAACTGCAGGCCGCCGCCGAACTTAGGAGCGAAATTGCGCGCAAGGATGAAGAACTTGGCAAGTTGCGACAGTCTCTTGCGGACTCCCAATCTCGAGTGTCGACGAATGGCGCTGCAGGCAAGAATCTGCAACAACAGATTGCCGAATTTGACGCCATGAAAAAGTCACTCATGCGTGACTTGCAGAACCGTTGTGAGCGCGTAGTGGAGCTGGAGATCTCGCTGGATGATGCCCGTGAGCAATACAATAACGTGCTCCGCTCCTCGAACAATCGGGCTCAGCAGAAGAAGATGGCCTTCTTGGAACGCAACCTTGAACAACTGACCCATGTACAGCGGCAGCTGGTGGAACAGAACAGCAGTTTGAAGAAGGAAGTGGCCATTGCGGAGCGCAAACTCATTGCGAGAAACGAGCGGATCGCGAGCCTGGAGAGCCTGCTCCAGGAGAGCCAGGAAAAGCTCACCCAAGCGAACCATCGGTACGTCGTCCAACCCCTGTCTGTATTCGGTAAGGGATAACTATTAACCGCTGACCTCCCTATAGTTTTGAGGCTCAACTCACTGCTGTCAAAGAGAGACTCGAGGCCGCGAAGCAGGGGTCGACGAGGGGTCTTCCAACTATGGATGGCAGCAGCGGTTTCAGTTTTGGCGGCTCGAGGATTGCGAAGCCGCTCCGCGGCGGCGGTGGGGGATCCGAGAGCAGCGCTCCCATTGCTGGGGTCCAGTCGCAGGAGACGGCGAAACGTACCAGCTGGTTCTTTGATCGACGATGATCCACGATTTCTCTTTTGTTGTCTGTTTTATCCCTTCGCCGAAGATATTTGAAGTACAGATTTTTCCCCTTGGCATGCCGATATCCTCTATCTCTTGTTGTCTCGTCCTATGAATTTGGCCGAAGATGTTTGTTTTTTTCTTTTTTTTTTTGCAACGAAACTATTTCTCCTCTTATGCTGATGACAATTTTCTTCTCTTTTTCTCATTCTTCGTCCCCTTTTCTTGAACTCCTTGGTACATTAGATCGGGTACTTAACCCTATGGTTCTCATCGATACCCTTGTACATGAAAAGATAGAATGCATTACGAGAATAGTAGATGGCTGGTTGATATAAAGATGCGAGTAATTCGCTATATAATAATTTAGACAGGGGTCTACCAGTACAGAGGATTATATTCATGTAGGTGTACTAATTCTTGCGTTGGCAGTCGCCGTATAAATATATATACAGGCTGAGTTTTTAATTTTTCTTTGACAATAATTTGGAGGGGCTGTCCTATTACAGCTGTAAGAAGGATCTATATTTAATCACTAATTAAAGGACAGGCTATATATAACCTTACATACAGCATTCTATTAATTAAACCTCCGGGGTTGAGAGTAGTCAAAGTTTAGGTGGAGATAGTGGTCCATCCAAATATAGTACTCACCGCAAATAGTGAGATACGACTGTAGCCACGGTTCTCGGATTTGCCTTTGAGTAGTAAAGCTGCCCGGTGAATTCGAGACCATTCTGATTCCAGATCCGTCTCAGACGGATAGTAGAAGGGATTTCGTATTGATTCCGACATATCTCAAGTTGCATATTCGCGTCTTTTCGGTAATCTGTCTCCTATATAGCACATGTATCCTATAAGACGAGCGGAGTATCTTCTGAGAGACGTTCAGATCATCTGCCAGTAAGTCCATAATGAAGATTCTGTGCTATTTGGAAGAAATAGAGATGTCATTGGGTTCCCGGATAACATGAAATGAATACAGAATGTATGTCATATGGCAACTGTGAAAAATGTGCAATATTGGCGCACAGAGAGTATGCAGTAAATGGCTACCGTGGTGTCCTCATCCATATGCATCTCTTAGTTAATCAGTGTATTCCTGTCATCCGGAAAATGGAAGCACGTCATATATCATTATACCTTGTTTTAACCTTACCTTAGCCGGAATGGCGTTATTCCACCAAAACCGTACATATAGATACAATGGGATGGAGATATGCAGAACAATTTACTAAGTAGGGTTTTACAATAAGCAGCTAGTCTGGAAGGGGCGGTGCTAAAAATATGGAGCTTACTTTTCCGTTGATTTGGCACAGTGATTCCATCACACCCCAACCCTCTATTTCTTGGTATGAGACAGGTCTTCAGCCCTCCTCTTGCAAGAGCCCACGAAAAGAGCCCATTCAGGTTTTGCTGATTATGGAATTTAGTGAAGAAAATTGAAGAAATATTATTTGCAGTCAGTATTCGAACCTGATACTGTATACACGCGTTTTCTCTGATTCATGAGGTCCACTCTTGCATATTATTGAGTAGTGGAGTTGCCTACGCCCATACCCATTATAGATAACACGGAAGTGGCGAAGTTAGGCTTTGAAAGATTGTGTAACCATTGAATACAATGTTATAGCCAGCTCGCTGGATTCTACCAACCACAGATAATCGCTGTAATAGTTCTAGTCCCTTTTAGATCCTCCACCATCCGAGATACATAAAGTCTACGTGGTAACGATCGTGTCGACCGACAAGCTAGTCACTTTAAAACAGACAAAGATATTATAATAGGCGGAAGCTGGATTGTCGCCTGAGCACAAGACGTACAAGCTAGACCAAGCAAGCATATAAGGATAAAGGACCACACTGGGTTATAGCATTATTATCTAAGTTGTGATGAAGATATTGTCATTCTCTAGATACTTGAAGGTATGACCAAGCAGCTCAGGTTTCTCTGTTTTCCTCTACATACAATAGTCATCTATTTTATTGTGAATAGTATCAGCAATATCAATCACCTTAGGTAGATTAGCTGTGAATGTAGTAGACAACATTGTACATTTCTAAGTAAAGAAAGTGGGTGGTGAGAAAGGCCTTAGGGAATAGGACACATCTATTTGTTCACTTGTCCGCAGTTCTTGATAAGATGTATGTCCATACATCATCATGATTATTTATAGGAGAAAATGGCCCAAAAACGTCCTTCTTGTCCAACATTCCCCCTTCAAGCTATACAAGCAGGGCCATACCTGTCTTCTAATTTTTACTCTACATTCATCCCAGATAAATCAAAATAAACAGAGTATCCTCAGTATGTCCAAGAATTCTCTTGTAAGAAACCAACTCAATTGTGCAACGAGCCATGGGAATACCCTACTATGCAGCATCGCAGCATCATGCTCTGGCCTACGAAAGGTGTCATGGCTCTAGTTACAGTATTACATATAATTTCAAGCCGTCACCGAGTCGGCATGTATCTGAAAGGGAATGCTGAAAGAAAAATTTCCGATGGCGCATGACCATTGAGGACATCAAGGACTCGAAACATAGTTAGGTATAATGAAAAACTAATGACTTATTGAACGGCGACCAAGCTGAAAGAGCATATTGAGCATTGTCCACAGCCCTTAACGAATACAGTATGGGCGATTTCGATTCAAATAGCCAGGTGGGAGCTTCCGGAATTACGGCAGGGCGACTGGTCTTGGTCGTGGCTTACGGTCGATCCTGGCTCCCAGCATTAAGAGGCTACTACATTCTTTGCGAAGATTTGTTCAAATCTATCGGTACCTGCTTAGCTGATATAAGCCAAAGGTCTTCGACTAGGTTGACATGATTTTACGCACTAGAATTACGATATTGGTAACCTTTAGCCAACATACGGAATCCTTCTTTGGATAATGCGGTGGTCCACAATTCAGAAATAAAAACCACAATCTCAGCAGAGGATACAGCAGTCGGAAGATTTCTAGAACTATCTGAATAGTCGTGATATTGACTATCACTGTATAGACACCCCTCTACTGACAGGAATATTTCCGTACCAATTCCACACAAAATTCGAAGAAATACAGAAAGAGATGGCAACACTGGAACCCTAGCAACCAAGCTGGAAGCTTTTCTGGTAGCACGCAACTAAATCACGGTGGGCTTTACAGTTCCGTCCATTGCAAGTCTCGGGGTTGAACATACCGTTCTTACAACAGAGGGTAATAACGGAAGCTCAACCAAATACAACTAATAAACTAGAGCAAACTCGAGCCCAACAATATCACCAGCCTTCGAAGCTGGTTACAAGCCATCCGCACGACAGATGCATGTATTAACACAACCGGGATATCTGTATGGATACTATTACCGCTATATTGGGGACCGAAGATATTTGCTGGTATTATGCCAGAGTGTCTGTATAAGCAACCACAAATATCTATATATCTAAGACCATCGTGCAAATAAACTGAACAAGATTGCATTAGTTGTGTTGTATTTAAACATCCTTGCAGTCGGGACCACGGTATGACACATTAACCAAGCAAGACATGGCTATGCTAACAATTCTAGTAAATGGACGTGGCAGAAAATGAATGAAATACCCTCGAAGACGCGAATAAGTACATCGGCTTGATTAATCGGATGAGAGAGTCAATCATATATCTTGCCAAGACAGTACCTCTATAAGATAGAAAAAACTTTCTTACAAATCTGGGTCCGCTGAAAGGAAGCCCGAGGAAGTTTTTCACGAAGCATATCCAAATAGAGGAGCTCACTGCTTCCTAGTTGGAAGCGTTGAAAACATTCAATCCAATTTGACTCTAAAATGATCACCACAGATCTTAATATTAACGGGGACTTTTTTTATTGATATTCGACCCATAAAGACTTCATGCAAATACCTGCTTTCGTTTCTACAATGGATATTTTCATCAAATTCAAGAATAACATGGATAGGTGCGCCCCAGGGAGCAGTAGTACTACTGCTGCTGATAGGTGTCTTGAAATCCAAAGCACCTACAATAAGGTAAGATACGAAACTTCTCATTTGGATAAATTAAAGGCGAGTGAGGAGACTGACACGATCACTAGGGACGGGCACGTAGGACACTCATTCTGGAAGGCTCTAAAATAACGGAACATCAGCTCATAGAAGGGAAATGGGACACAATGTTTGTCTTATATGATTTCCTTAACACAAATACCGCATATACATGGGAATTAAGGAAGTGTTTCGCCGTTTGATGCCACAACCCGAGACAGTCTAAAAAGGATGTTGCAGAACTAGCTGTCAGTGTCACCAAGCCGGGCCTATGATGCGTCAGAAGCCGTTTGAACCGCTGGATTTAGCAGTATGTTTCTTTCTAATTTTCTAAGTGTATAATGTACTAGGCAAATCGCACGAATAAATTTATCTTGTCATTAGAATATGATATTTTACAATCACAACTCGTTTCTACCTCGATTTAGTCCGCCGAAGGCAGTTCGGGCGTCTGCGACAGAGTAAAGAACATGCGATGCATGCAAATATAGGGGCTAGGAATGCTTCTTCGACTTCCATGCCCTTGAGAAGTCTGCAAAGAGGAAGGTTAAATCTGTGTTTCCCAACGCATGTTCACTTAAGCTTTACACTAAAGAATAAAGTCCACTTGATATTAAGAATAGCAATAGGAATAACCTAGCACTTTATAGAAGGAAAGCTAATAGACGACATTGTACTATCTCTGCCTTTAGTTATACATGTGAAGCCAGACGCTAGAAAAGTGGCTGGAAAACTATGATGTGGAATGAAGAAAAGGCAGAAATTTGCGCAAGTCTCTTCGGTATCTATACCTATCTGTAGTTCCTGAGCTGGCCTCAGGTCCTCAGGACTAGAAAATGCTAAGCCAATAAATAATAATGCATCAAATAAACCGTCATGGAAATGCGGGGATACACTTAGGCTTAAGGCGTCCGTGGAAATGTTTTTATTGGAATGGTCTTCCTATCAAAAGATGTTGAAACGCCGATCTGCTCGGATAGATTCCGTACCTAGTTCCGTAGGGGAGGATGTGTATCATGAAAAGATGGCTCTCGGCGGTGTGGTCCAATGGGGGATGTCTAACCCGGAGGTCAAACTTAAGTTATAAATAGGTTATGTGAACACCATAAATCGATGCCCTGTATACTAGGTATTCAACAGCCATGGCTAAGTACAAGATCGCTATAATCCAGCTATACCCCAAGGTAAGACCACCCCCGATAAGAGATTCTCATACCTAATCAACGGTAGCCCTACAACATCGACAACAACCATGCTCGCGCGGTCGCTCGAATCCGCGAGGCATCCAGCCGCGGAGTCCAGCTGGCCGTACTGCCCGAATTCCACCTAGGGGAATTATACCCTCCGAACCCTGACTTCCGCAACGATTGCAAAAACTGGAAGCAGTATCTGGACGCGTATCGCGCCCTCGCTCGGGAATGTCATATCTGCATCGTCCCGGGGAGTTTCGCAGAGTTGCACGTGGACGCGGAATCAGGGGAGGAAAAACTCGTCAACGCCACGTACTTCATCAACCATCACGGGGACATTTGTGGACGATACGAGAAGAAGAACCTATGGCATCCGGAGCGGGAGCACGTCCAGGGATCGAAGAATCAACCGCATATCGCGTTCGACACCCCCCTCGGAAAGGTCGGAATGCTGATCTGCTGGGATTTGGCGTTCCCGGAGGCATTCCGAGAGCTTATTTCGCAGGGCGCCAAGATTATCATTGTCCCCGCGTATTGGAAACTGACCGACCCTGAGATTGGGGTTAAGAGGAACCCATTAGCCGAGCAGATCTTCCTCGACTCTGTTATTGTCAGTCGTACATATGAGAATACCTGCGCTGTGGTGTTCTGTAATGCGGCGGGGCCGGCAGAGGAGGGGTTCGCGGGTCTGTCGCAGGCTGCAGTGCCGTTTCTGGGGTCGGTGGGGCGATTGGCGACTAGTGATGAGGGAATGGGGATTGTAGAATTGGATATGAGTTTGGTGGAGGATGCTGAGTTGGACTATAAAGTTCGTGAGGATATGGCGAGCTCGGATTGGCATTACCAGAGTGTGACACAGAGATAGTATCTGCCTTTCCCTTCGCAACGGAATCGATTCCGAAGTCCTCGATCTGGATAGATGCCCTAGTTTGAAACGTGCCCAGAAACTTGGCTAGTTTGACTTGGTGTAGGCAACGATCCTATCGTCTTCATGCTTCCCTGCTTCCCCGCGTTCGTTGATTCTTTCGTCAATAGCTCCTAATAAATGTGACGGAGAAGATAACATACGATCGCTCCTGGCGAGTCTGTGCTGATGGTTATATGTATAAAATAGTGACAAATGTCATGCCCTGTACCTGGAGGATAGACATCAGCAACAATGTCCTCACAAAGCCAGCCAGTTGACCCTGATTGGCCCCCTGGGACTGTTCAAGTGGAAGGTAGGACGAACTCAATCTGAATACAGTCTGCTAACCCGATAGATTTCTACCAGCATAACAGAAACAGGGTGGTGCTGCAGCCCCAGCCGTCAAGTGATCCCAATGACCCTTTAGTACGTGAGTCGTCCCAGCGCGAAGCCTCAATTAACGCATTAGACCTGGCCAGAATGGCGGAAACATCTCAACTTCGGTCTCGTATCATTCTACGTCTTGATGGTGATTTCCTTGTAAGTCACTCGTCCCTAACTCTGCATCGCCTGATTAATTGTTTAGTACGAATATCGCCACCGTCACTTGGGGACCAATAAATGAAGAACTCGGATTCGGCTACTCCATCCTGAATAACAGCTTCGCGGCAGGATGCGGTGCATTTGCCATCGGTGGCATCTTCCTTATCCACTTCGCCCTCAAATATGGCCGTCGACCAGTGTATATCTTCAGCACAGCCATCCAATGCGGACTAAGCATCTGGTCGGCCAAAATGCAAACCATTGCCGACCTCATGCTGGTTAATATCCTCAATTCATTCGTCGGTGCTCTCTCCGAGATCATCGTGCAAATGACCGTGGCAGATATCTATTTCGTCCACCAGCGAGGTCTGGCCAACAGTATCTATATCTGGTGCATGACCATCGGCGTCTCCCTGGCTCCCCTGGCAGCCGGATATGTGACCAACTCGCAGGGCTGGCGCTGGGTATGGTGGTGGATGGCCATCTTGTTCGGCATCGGCGTGGTGGTGTTTTTCTTCCTCTACGAGGAAACCATGTACACTGTCATTGAAGGAGTGACTCCATCGTCCCCGTCCCGTCCGGATGAAGACACTTGCGTGAAACCCAGTACTGATCCCCAGTCCCAACATCAGTACCAAGAGCCCATCCCAAAACACGACAAACCGCTACTCACCACCGTGCAAGTCGACACTTCAATCCCTGAGAAACCATACTGGAAAAAACTTGCCCTCTGGACCTCCTCCCCGGCATCCTTCACGTATCTCGTCTGTCACATCTACCAGCCTTTCCTGATAATGGTTCACATCCCCGCTGTGTTTTTCATGTCGCTCATGTACGGAGCCATGACGGCGGCGGTAACGGTCCCCACTGCCACTTTCTCCACGTATCTGACCATGCCACCGTATAACTTCACCTCGGTGCAGATCGGTCTTATGGGTCTGCCTTCGTTCATTGGAATCACTCTGTCCGTACTCATCAGTGGACCCCTCAGTGACTGGCTCATTCTGCGCATGGCAAAACGGAACAACGGGATCTACGAGCCTGAGACTAGACTCTGGATGATCCTCCTTTTTGCCCCGTTCGTTCCCGCAGGTCTCCTCCTGTTCGGTATTGGGTTGAATAATCATCTCCCCTGGCCGGTCATTGCCCTCGGATTGGGTCTGACTACCTTTGGCACAACCACGGGGAATAGTATCCCCTTGACTTATTTGACGGATGCATATACCGATGTGAGTGAACCCGGAACTGTGGTGTGGAAGTATGTAAATTCGGCTGAGCTAATGGGGTAGATTGTGGCTGACTCGCTCGTTGCTGTCACTTTCGTGAGAAATGCCGTCTCGGCTATGTTTGTGTTTGCTCTCATGCCTTGGATTCAGAGGGACGGGTTAACAAACGTGTTCATAACATTTTCTATCGTCCTAACGGTCATTTTGGCGGCCAATTTGATCTTTATTATCTGGGGGAAGCGATTCAGGGTACGGTTTGCACAGAGATATATTCAGTATGCGGAGAGAAGGTTGGGTTGATTCGTGCATTGCATTGGATTCCATTTCTTAATACAACATGGTTAGGGTTATCTAGTCTATTATCTACATCATTAGTGTCTATCTAATCCATCAATATGAATTTCCACAAACTGAATCCTCCCATCCACAACCGGACTCACAACTGGAAACCCATCCACCCTACCAGACACAACAGCCCTCCTGGCCCTTTCAATCCCCATATCATGCACACTATTCCCTTGCACAGGCTCTCCGTGTTCAAAAACCTGCAACATAAGTCCCGTATCCGTCATGGCGGCTTCCGCGCCCACCAGCGTCTCCTCTTTCGGAAACCATGTATATCCGTCAAACCCCTGCGCAATGAACCCCGCTAATGCGACGGTGTACATCCCTTGCGGGTTGATTCTCGTGTCGTCGCGATCGAGGAACACGTCTAGCACGCGTGAACCCTGCTGACGCTGCCACGTGGCGCGGATTCGCAGACCGGAGACTTGCAGGAATCGTCCATCGGTGTGCATGTCGCTGATAGAGTTTTCAAGTGCTTGGTACAGGGTTTTTCCTGAAATGCGTTTGACGAGGAGGGTGTTTTCGAATGGACAGATATCTGTTTTCTTAGCCTATTTGTATCATCATGAATATGTTGAAAAGGGGGAATAAATATAGGTACTCACTGATGATGTCGCGCACTAGTAGTGGTTTCCCACTCACTGTCTGATCGATAATCCTATCGCATCGAATGGCTCCGCTGTTGAAAAATGCTATATCGGTCTGGTAAAATGCCCGCACCGCGTCCGCGAGCATGTTTCCCAGATTTGTCTCTTGGCTTCGCACAACGGTGCTGCGACCGTCCAGCGGAACAGCGCAATGCAGAACTGGCTCTTGCACCAATGCTCCCACCTGGTCATGGATTGTCGTGAGCATCACCTTTTCTTCAGGTGCAGGAGAGATGGGTTCAATCGCGGTTTGGATATCGGTATATTGTGTTACTGATCTCATTAGCCACGAGAGACAAGACAGTGAGAAGGGAGGGAGAGGGAGAGTGAACTTACATTGTGTAGAAACAGAGACCACTCCATCCGTCTTATCTACCAGCATCCGAACAAGCGATAATCCCCTCCAATCCGTCCCACTCTTCACGATGCGAATATCCCCCCGGCAAGAGTCCACCCTCCCGCGATACACTATCTCCTCGTTCGCTCGTCCCTGCTCAATCACCTCCGGCTTCGTCTCCGTGTCATGTCCATACCGTCGTACAACTTCATGGTCATGTCCCCCGAGGAGTAAATCCACTCGACTCTCTCCTGATATCGTGGCTTGCATAACCTGCATGTCCTCCGCGAGACGCATATGTGTCACTGCAATGACGACGTCGCATCCCTCGTGCGTGCGTAGCCGGTGCGCTAGACGTTGCGCGGTTTCCACCGGCGGGAGAACAGTTGATAAGGGGAGGTTTTCACAGTTAGATGGCCAGTCTCTATTCATTTATCAATTGAAGTTTGATCTGTTTGTGCGAAACGAGGATTGCTTACGTCCCGGCTAAGCCGAAAAATCCAATCTTTACCCCGTCGACAGTCCAGGTAACGGATTCTTGTGCGCAGGCGAGAAGCCGGTCCTTCTCTCCGGCGTGGTGCGCGTTTGATAAAACCCATGGGAATCGGAGGTGGCTAGATAGTTCCACGAGTCTGTCGTTGCCGAAATCAAAATCTATCTATTATTTTTAGGCACTGCATGGATGACTTTTGATATAGAGCAGAGAGGCAGACTGACCATGGTTACCGTAACATGCCAGATCAACGCCTACATAGTCCAGAACCGGACCCATATGTGCACCTTTTAGCACGCTGGCTTCCAGCGATGGCGAGAAGGCATCACCGCTGAAGATAGTCAGGCCTGCAATGCTGCCTAGGAAGGATTGTTGGATTCGCGTGAAGCGGGACAGTAGATCGGTTGATGGGAGATGGTACTTATCTTTTCTTAGTTGTGTATATCTAACTGGAATGGAGGGGTACTTACTATGTCGTTGAAGTGGACAATTCGTAGTTCGGTCTGCATGGTGATGAGAGAGGTGAAAAGGAATTGGTGGGGTAGCCAAGACGATAGATGGAATTGTTGAACCCTTTGCTAACTAATAGTATGTTATAAATTTTTCTATATAATAGTATTTTGTATAGAATAATTACTAAAATCGTATAATCCTTCTAAATAGATATGCTTATCAGTTACATATGTACTTGATTTTCTGGACAGCTTGATGCCTTTCCCTTTCCGTTTTAGTGCTCACCCCTCGCCGCTTTTCGCTCACTGAGCAGGGGCTGAGAAGAGGGGGGAGTAGCCTGAGCAAGGTAGCCTCAATAAAATGCACCACGCTAGCTTCACCAGTGAACCATCTTCCGTCGTATTAGTGGCGGACCTGACCACCCACCGCCTTTCCGCCGGTGGGTGGTCGGCGGCCTACAGGCATTTTCACCCTAGAGGCTGATTTTTGAAGCAATTCGTAATTCAACACCTAGAACCTGTAGAATCCATAATAAAAACCTGACTACCCGATTCCTCTGCCATTTTACTATGGGAGACAGGATTTTGATCTTCCGCAGCAGGGGCGTGGGGGGCGAAGCCGTACGCCTCTTTAAATGCCTTATCCGCTTTCTTCTTCTTATTTAACGCCTCTTTGGCTCCGTAACATAATATGTTGGAGCATACCGCCATCCATGAGCGCCTGCCCTCGGTACGACCTCGCTTAATCATCATTTATGTAAGTAGAACTTATTAACCAGTTAGTAGCTGCGCGGGGGAATATCAAGCGTATCCAAAGCATCAATATATTGACACAGAGCAAGATCCTGAGCAGGATTAAGCTTTAAATTGTTTGGTTCTCTGATAAAGTAAGAATTATGACCTTTAAAGCGTCGTTCAAGCCGTTTTCTTGGGCATAAAATGATTGAAAATTGCACTAGCTCAATCTTGAAAGAAGCGCATACTGATCCCTCCACTTCACCTCCAACGGTCAGTCAATTTTGGTTGAAAAGCTGGCTATCTCGCCATCCTAAATATCACCGAAGGCGTACAAGGGCTAAAGGCACACAGTCGGGAGATGCTTGCAGAGTAGTTTAAAACCACCCCCCTAGGTAGGGGAGTAAAAATTCCGTGTTGTGGGCAGTACATGTTGATTCCAATGCTGTAGCAGGTAGTAGGGTCTACTTGTGCACCACTACAGTTTACCAGTAATGGGAAAGTTAAGCAGTTTGGAACCATGATTAGTGATGAGTCCTTATGTAAAGAGTATTGTTATAAAACAATGCCAATAATTCTCGTTAAAGGGATACCTATTCTCTTAATATTCAAGAACTTGCTCGCTACACTTCTGAGGATATTTCTTCCTCACCCGCTATCTTTCTCGCCCCAAATTACTCTATGTTGTCTCAATGGTTGATTTAAAGCTTCAGGCTAGCTATCAGCATGCATATCGCTTTCGTGCAGTGCTTATGGCCTTGGTGTCCGCTCCTTCTCTCTTAGCTAGCTATACCAGTGACCGAGAACAACCCGCACCACCACTCCCCCATAACTAAACATGGCAAAGATAACAACCAACGTAAACTGATACAGCGCCTGTCCTGGGTGGCATTCATCCCTAATCCTTCCTAGTCCTAATAGAGGTCCGTGATGGCAGACGTATAGATACGAACCGAACCGCAGGATAAACAAGTACTACCCTGTGGTATATCACTGCCAGTCTTGCGGTTTTTAATCCTTAACGGCCGATTTGCTATCTTCTCTATAAAAAAAAAAGAAGAAGCTTCTCCTCTGTAATTGTACTACTATCTCAGTACGCCTTCCTGGCACAGAAGACCTAGGATATATATAATAACATATTAGACGCAACTAAGGATTAAGGTAACCAGATAGATCTACCTTGAATTCTTCCTGCCTTGGTAGGTAGAGTTGCTTGTATTCTTAGGCCTTGAGTCATTGACGCGTATAGTGAGGACATGCTGGATGTTTGCGCGTAGTTCGGCATTATGGGCAATGTTGATCTCCATGCTTCGGTGGCAGCGCCGATGGCTGTTCCTACAGGATATTATAGATTTCCTTAGAGAGCTTAATCCGAACCCAATCATAAATGAAGCCGGAGAATAAAGGGTACACATATGCACTATTTAATGCGTCCTGACAACCTGGATGAATGTGTTGTAACGTAGCCGGTAAGCGAGCCGGACATGTAAGCCAGCCGGATACTGCTGTATGCCATATTAAATGACACTTTTAAGGACCTTAATATCTCAACTAATATTATATCTACAGGGCTAATTTTGGGTCAGATATATTATATACATACAATACATGCTGAAATCTATAGAGATCATGCATTAATCTATAGTAAGCATAAGATAATCACGCATGATACTCTAACCTATCTCTGCCAGTTATTTAGGTAGCAAATGGGATCTCCAGGACGCCAAGATGTATATGTCAACTTAGGCAATCACCTAAAATATTGCTCAAAAGTTTCAACTTTCTATTATAGATTGATCTCGAGAGATACTGTACATTAGTCAACACAGAGGATGGTCTAGCAAGTGTGATACACTTACCCATCCCATCTGTGTACTGGATACAATGTAGTGTGGCATTTGATTAAGCTAGATCAGCATACAGCCAGATATATTAATAAGTTACTACAGTTCAAAGATATTATATCAATTTCATTGGAGGATATTTAAGGACAGTAACTCCATTTCACTTCCAAGATGCCGATGCTTCACTAGTATAGCCCCGACGCTGGCGCTGGGTCTCCAGTGATGTCACGGATCCAAATTGGCATCGAAGTACCAGGCCGGATTTGTTATGATCTCCCTACAGTAGCAGCATTAGATCCACATGTAGAAGATTGAATAAAGAGGATGGCTTACATAAGTTCTGCTGCTAGGCTGAACGAGAGCCGTAGGTATTCGCTTCAAAGTCCAGAGTAATACACGCGTCCTTCTTGAACTTATCACTCCCACCGTCCGCCCAGTAACTTTGCTTCCCATATCCACAGGCATGGTCTTCCGAAAAGGTAGCTCTCTGGCGATGTGCCCCATAGGCTAGCACTCGAAAAGATCGGGTTGTAGGGACATTGTTATCTCTGCAGGTATTGTCCCATACATTGATTTCCTTGGCATCGCCCGAGCAATCTTTACCGCTAAATGCACGGATCTTATAGGAAAGGGCCCCAGAGCTGAGACAGAAGAACGCGATAGTCTTTCCGAGATGCATGGTTGTTGGTAGATAGTAGGCTGAACAGTAAATAGTTATAGGTAGATAAAGGCGGCACAGTAAAATTATGTTGAGTTTAGTTCAAGGTTAGCTAAACTTGAAGGCCAGAAATATGCAGTATTCCTGTTTTTAAGAAGCGTGTAGCTGGCATCTTTTATACCCAAAAGCGAGACAGTGCCAAGTCTCAGGAATCTGGTCTGATCAAGTGCAACAAGCCCTAAAGTAGCCATATAACTCATCCTTGAGTTGAACGCCTGCGATTATTTTGCCTCGTTCAGACAAAGGTGTAGTCTTTGCCTGCTTGCTAAGCCCGCTTACTGGGGCGTTTACTCGTGTTCTGCTGACTGACGCCGATACTTAGGATTAGCCTTCAGTAATTATTCTAAGTTGGGATCGAGGGATCAACAGATCAGCGCACGGCTTAACCTGATCAGGTCTCATGGACCGCTAGGTTGGATGATGGCGATGGCAGGGACGACGACCTAATGCATCGATACAGCCACCCCCGGACGCTGCGGCTTGATCTCCAATATGTCAAGGATCTTGGCTAGCATCCAAACCCCTTGAGAGAAACGCCCAAAATTGCCCATGTTTGTTGTAAATATCAGTATTGTTCCCATCGGTGGGTTATATCCTGGGCCCATCAATCAACCCCATATTGATACAGCGTGTGGTTCACACAAGCAGCATTCGTTCTTCTCAGCCGCATGAGGCCTTCTGTACATAAATTGGAAGATGCGCGCTTCGGACCCTTGAAACGACGAAAAGTGTATACAGTAAAGGGCTGGAGCCCGTTTGATTGAACCTATTGGCCTTTGTTACGGAAATAATATGATCCGCTCCGACTTGGCGGTGCGGGAATATGAAGCCGTTCAACCCCTCAATCATTGAAAGAGTTGAAGCACCGTGTACGGAATACAGGAGACCTTTGGATAGGTAGTGTTGTGGAACTCAGGGGAAATGGGGCGTAGGGAGCTATTCCATCAACTACAGGCCAACTAGCCTAATTAGGAAGTAGATGTCATTCAGTGGAAACACCAGGAATCACAGTATCTCAACCAACTGTCTCTCTTGCATTCCTATCTAGGTGCTCTTCTCTAGATCTTGGGTGCTCAACTATCTAAAGGATTCAGGGGTTGAATCGATCGTCAGATACTCCGCACCGCCAAGTCGGGCGGATTATAGTGTTTCCGTAACAGGTAGAATACAGCGATTCCTGGTGTTTCCACCGAACGACATCTATTTCCTAATTAGGCTGGTTGGCGTGTAGCTGATCTATAGCTCCCTGCGCATCCTTCCCTGAATTTCACAACAGCCTTCGATGACCCACGACACATGGCTCTCCTTTTTTATTTGTTTACCTGTCCCTTTTTCTCTTCCTTCCCCGCTCAACCATTTTTTTTGTGTATAGCTTATCCTACAGGTTTTACGGGTTCAGCTCCTGACAAAAGGATAGGTGTTATGCGTGGGGTTGGTAGTGAACTGAATGGTGCGCTACGTACTAATGGTATGCATATATAGGAGGGAAGATAGGGGCCACGTATATTGCACAGCTAATCGCTGCACCAGACTAAGCATCTGTCAGATGGCTAGTCCCGAAGAGGAAATAGAGTGATCACTTGGTCTTGAGAGTATGTCGTGAGCGACGGACAACGGTGTGACTGGCTGCAAAGTCGCTATCAATCGAGCCTTCGGCCCGTCAAGCATAACAAAGCCATATGCATCGCTGCTGTCCTCTTCTGTGGAGCGTTCGTCGTCTTGGTCGTTGTTTTGATAGTCGTCACTGTACTTCCAAACAACATCTGACGTCTTAGAGTCATTATAGTACTTCTGCCACAAGTACTTCGGATCAACGGGCCAGTTCTTTTTGTATTTAGTAGATGGGTCACAGCAGAACGACCACTATGAGTTAAGACTTACCGAACACAGCTTCACACTGTGATCGGGTTCGTTGGGGAGGGTGGAGTAGCGGAGCAAGGCGCCGGCCACCTTGACCGTTCCAGCCGGGCAAGTGTGAGGGATATAGTATGTCTCCCATCGTTTTGCTAGGATCGTGATCTGATGGACCAGGGTGGTTGGGACAACACAGCTCGCTTTTGTAGCGGTCATGTATGGGAGAATCAAATATGTCGGAACACCATGGCTTGCTGTCGGGCTTGTCAAAACGAAATGTTAGAGGATCCATGTGAGCCGGGCATTTAGCTGGAAAGTCAGGATTTAATGGCCCATCACAGTCATTCCACTCGCAGTTAGTAAACATGGGAGTGGAATCGCAGCAAAGATAGCGTGCCCCAGTAAAACACTGACCTTCTCCCTTGGCATCGAGCGCTGTATCATGGCTCAGCTTGAAATGGCTACTACCTGTAACCTGATTGTTATAGTTACAATATAATCATCTTGTTTTCCCTACTTCGATAACATAGCCGACCAAGGTTGAAATAATGGAACAGAATTTTGATCTAAACTAGGAGAAAAACATTTCAACATGCGGTATTTATATTGAAGGATTCAGAGCATATTCAACTTGCGACATACATATACGAATGAGGTGTTAAATACTGTCAATATAAATTACCTCTATCGGAAAGATCACACATTCCTGTATACTAAGTTCGCTCATCCAATTCAATGGCTTAGTTCACTCTATTCAATGCCAATTCCTCCGACCTACTGTAGATTCACAACAGGTAACAAACGTAGAACAGAAAGATGGCTAACTTCAAAGTTCCGTATTGCTACTCTTTACCGCATGTAGTATCTTGCGGTAAACAGCTAAACACGGCTGCGAACTGTAGGGGTTATAAAGTCTACTTTGTTAAATTAAGCAAGACATAGGGCTATTTTCATGAACTATTTAGTCACTTCAAAAAGTTTATTTTATATGATTTTTTTTTTTTACATTTTTGTTGCGTTCTGTCATACGATCTCATTTTGCCCTACTGCTCGACTGGTCGGTGTTCAACCTACGATCTCAAAGGCTTCAACCATACATCCAACTGAGAAGCGACACTAATATCAATGAGATTGTCTGCTTTAGTTTTCCCCTTGAGCTAAACGTGCGACAGTGGTCCTGTTGACCGTTGTTCCTATTATCCCTATTAGCCCTCGAAGACACATACAGTATCATGTGATTATATCCCTATTTATTTACCGGTTTTTTCCTTCATCCCATTTTTAATAGTTCCTTTTCGTACGTAGCCTATTTTATAGGTTCTACGGGTTCAGCCCCTGACACTAAATATATAATCAAGCATGTTATTCTGCATTCTGCTGGCAAAATCTCAGTCACCTCAGTTACCAACACTCCTCCATGCCGATTCAATATTTTACTTGGATAAAGTGGTCCCCCAGGCATTCTAAAAAAAGCGGAAGAAATCCCTCTTTGTAATAAAGATTAGGCCCTGCGCGGCAAATAAATACTTGTCTAGTTTATTGCTATATGCCTTGGCCAACAGTCCAAAAATACTAATATCAAGCAGCTGTAGAGAATACGTTAAATAAGGAGGATATATTACTACAAGGATTTTATTAGCTGTATAAAAATTAAAAAACCTCCTTGTGACACGAGATCCGTGGCTATCAAGCAGGAGAAGCCTCCAAGATCTCCCTGCTTTGACCTTGGTTTTAGGATTAAAAATATCTCGAAGCCATGTAAAACCCACGTTGTTATTAGTCTAACTAGTTAGTGAAGAGGTAAAAAAACAATCCTGCTTGCAAGGATTATAATCTTGAAGCTATAAGTCCTGTAAATCTCCCGAAACAGCTTAATATATCAGAACTGGAGGCAGCAAGGTCTGATTAGCGTAAATACAGGCGATCACAGTAATCCAGTCCCTGTTCCCATCCTGGATACGTTGTACGGAGCGATCTCTTTTATATTTTGGTTTGAAAAGATTCTCTTGCTTTTAGAAATAATTCTAATAAAAAATCCTTTCTTATCTATATTATACATATTTCCTAGTTGGATCTTGTATTCCTCCATCTTTCTGGCCAATTTTTGGAAGTACAGCGTGTATTTCCATGCTGAATCTATTATCTTGCAGTCGCGGTCGATACCGGTTGTATAGCGACAGGTAAGCTCTTTTTTATAAGCACGAATAAAGCGGCCAGGCCACTGGTATCCAGGCCTTGTTCCACAGATCTCCTAGGTAAAATTGCGAAGCATCTTATGCGTAAGATAAAGGCCACGTTTTAACAGTTTATTAATATATTTTATAAGCTCTTTGGCCTGCTTGTTGGAGAGCAGTTACTGGCTTTCATATTAGTCCGCTTTTGTGCCTTGAATCCCTTGGTGTCTTCTTGCGAGAGTTATACGGTCAACACCAAACTCTTTGGCAATATTGCGGTAAGAGAACAATTCTCCAGGCTTCCTAGATTTGATCTCTGCTATCTCTGCCTCGATAGAATCCATATTGGTGGTGTTGTGGTGGTTTAAAGACGTTGAGTAAATGTCGGTGTAGATGTAGGTGGATCGTCAGGCGGTGTGGATCGTCAGGCGGTAAAGTACGTTAAGGCATGTTCCATGTTAAATGTATCTGAATATGCAAAGTTACCATACACATTCTATGTACCACCTGGTATCGTGTAACCAGTGGTTATACTATGGTTACGTTGGTGTTTCAGAAATATAGCTCTTGAAGACATCAACGATTGAGGGCTACATTAACAGAACTCAAATTAGGCTGAAATGTCAGTTGAATTTATAGGATAATGTAGCCCCGGAGTTTTTCTTGTTCGTTGACCTCTTCGGTCTTTTGAGCGGAGGTTTTTAACCCCTATTGTTGGAAACGATCGCTTATCCTATTGAAAGTGTGGCCGGGTGGATGCTATATGTTGAAGGAATCTAAAAATATGTCAAAAATCCGCAGACGGTTAATTAGCTCTCGTTGAGGTCTCAAGTTAACATCTGTGAGCTCAAAAACCGGATCCGGAATTAACGTCTTCCGGTTGGGCCCTGGTGGCCTGGACCTCTGCCAAGCACATTTTAGAGCCGACGAGCACATGTCAAGGAGAATTTTTAGACCCTGCTGAAGTTCTTCCTGCAATTTTAGACCCCAAAGTGTATATGCCAAGTGTGCCCCATCTCTAGCCCAAGGTGCCGTACATACCCAAGTCTAGTTCTATTACAACAGAATTCAGCACGGGTGCCCAGGGGCCTAACCATAAACTGGGACTACAATGCCAGGCTTGGATACAATTTTTCGTGTCTATATTCGATAAGATAGTGAAGTCATAATGTCCGGAGAAGGGAACACATCAGCTATTTTCTGACTGTCCTGTGTGCACCCTTCTGTCCATCCCTCTCACTGGATTGGCGCAAACGGCGTGTTGCTGACCACTTTAAGTGGGGGACTCATGTTCGCAAACAAATAATCTGTGGCTTTTATCAATGGATCCTGATAATTCCCATATGACATATGGAACACGAACTCATACATATACCTTAGCTCGATCGACTTTCAAAGGCTGACAAAGGTTACATCGGCATACTATTAGTAGTATTCACAGATTCAGCTCTCGTATTTTATCTATATGGATGCTTGGCACTCAGCAATACGAGCCTCGACCTGGCCATACTTTGATTTATTCAAGCCCTATTGGGTGGACCTGTTCCCGAAGTCAAAGTTGATGTAGTGATCATTTATGGAACTTGTGAGAATAAAGCTACTCCACATTGGGACATCATGTGAAGTGATATAGCGACGTGGCTATATAAGCCATGCCTCCAGAAGAAGAGGGGTAATGACAACACACATCACAACGAATTCAGAGATTATTCAAGCTCTCTTATAAATCCACATATTTCTAACGGAATTCTATATACCTGCAAGGGAGGGGTGTGACATAAATACTCTCTGCTGTACCACCGCAATCTTCAGAGTCTCTACAAAGTCAAGAAGAATAGAACCATTCAACTAATCTACCATGAAATTGTTTACAATCATTACCCTCTTGGCCTCAGCCAGTGCAACGATCGTGTATCCCTACACCAGTGCCTCTTGCGGAGGATCGACAGTCGGTAGAATCACCTCATGCGGCTGTACCAACATGGGTGCCAACTACAAAATCAAAGGCGCAAAGCTTAACTTTCAGAAAGCGACGGCTTCCTTCTACAAAGGCAAGAACTGTGAAGGCGTGTTTATCTCCAAAGCTTCCGACCAATCCTGTGTCAAGCTTCCTGTGGGTTGGAGTTCCTTCGGATCGGTCAAGATTCATGGAGGTACTTGCTAAACGGACTTTTCCGCGAGATCATTCAACTCAGCAGTACCTAGCAAAGTGGGGTTTGCTTGCTATGTGTTCTCTCAGCTTTTGGCTGGCTTTATGTTCTATATTCATGCTACTGTGGGAGGAAATATAATTTCATTACTATCTGAGAGACTAAAATCAATGAACTATCCAAACCGTGCAGTGACAGGCAATCTGTACCTGGAATCTTGAATCATGGAAACCAAAAGTTTGGACATTTTTAAAGGATATTATTGCCTGTAGACATAAAATGTAGACCAAAACGCATATCTGTAATCGTCCTTTGAGTGACACTTCTACAAATCTGACACTGAATCAGGCATACATCAAGCAATAGCGACGTTGGATATTTGCATGCGGAGAGATGACTTCTGTATGGGACAGTCACGATTTTTAGCTATCTCCCATTCACCAATTCCGTACTGGTTCGGTGCAAGTTTTATTATACCACTGCCCCAGGCAAGTAGAACCCCAGGTCGATTTTCTGGATTGAGCCTCATATGATTAATGGCCGAGATATGGATATTCGCATCACTGGGAATATCACGCACTTCACTGCAAGGCAAGGCTAGCGAATGGGCATATACTCCATCATTTTCCAAGAAAGGACCGAGATTTATGGAAGCTCGTTATGGAATTGAAGATAACCATGAATTATTCCGGCTGTACTGTTCTGAGGCAATCGCTATTGGGTCGCTCTTGTGGTTCTCCTAATAAACCCTGTTCTGATCTCAGCTCTGGGCGGTACTTTGGATCATGGAAACAATTAAAGTCCTTCCTATTCTTAATGCTGAACCGAACTCCAGCCCGCTGGACTTCTTTTAACCTCCATACCAGTGTGGCATGACTCAGAGCATATAGACTTTGCCACCCTACAATTTACAACCACCGCCTTTATCGGTGTGGCAGCCCAGAAACAACACCTCCTCAATATCCTGTACTGTATGTTCCTCGTCTTCCTCCGTCGCAGTTTGCAACCATTTCTGCATTCTGAGAGACATCAGTCCAGCTCGCTTCTTTGTACTGCTCTTTCTCATGGTGGCTGGTAATGATCAGGATGGTATGGAGATGGACGTGATGTCGTGAGAGGGATCCCGCAGCCGCGCTCCTCGTGTGGTCGAGGTAGTATTATTTCTCCGATCAGGTCTTACCAGAATTTGCCCGACGCTCGTCAATACTGACGGCAAGACGAATTACCTCAAGAAGACAGCAGTCTCACCTTTCTCAGCATCGAATATCTTGCGATCAATTAGCGTCCCTGCTAGAAGGCAAAGTTTTTATTCCAGACACATCTCCATACAAGCAATCACTCTTGACGGTATCAAATAAACCTAAGACACGTATCTGAGACACAGGCCGGCTAGACGGGCTCCCTGAGATAGGGCGACGAATATATCGCCATAGCTGAGGTCGAAAGTAAATATGGCAAACTTCAAGTGTCAGGTCGACGTGTTGATCCTTATTGGGGCGGCAAGGGCGAGAGCTGTATTGCACAGAGCAAGGTGTTCCACCTTGATCACTTTGAGAGCGCCAATGCTACCAGACGTAAAGATAATATACGCCGTATTGCACGGGACGACGGCGATGGGTACGCCATGGGTGCTGCGGAAGTTTTGCTACTAAGTGAGAATCAAGAGTAACGATGTGCTTCACGATTCCCTCGAACAAATGGCAATGCGTAGGCTCAGCCACGACTATTGATGCATGAGTGGTTTGGAGAATCTCCAGGATTCGGCTGGTTGGATACGAAAAGTCAATAGCGACGAAGGCGCCACCTGCCTTCATGCTGCCTAGCGTGGAGATAATTGCGACGGCCGATTTGTCGAAGCACATTAGTACAAGTGTCTCCGGCCTCACCTCTGGAGACAGGCATCATGTTTGGTTAAGATTCAGGTGAGGATATCGCACTATTTGATTGTGTGAGTACTTCTCTAAGTAGTAAAATGGAGAACCTGGGATGTAGGCTTATATTTTTCCTGTCGTTTGCTTTTCTTGCCGTTGGATTTGTAGGGTAGAATTGAAAAGCGGCTAGTTTCCTAGCCCAAGAAATCTCTGTAATAGAGTAGTTGCGATTCTTCAAAGTGTCGTCAGACCATGTTTGCATATCAATGATTGTTTGAACCAGTGTAATATCGGGAGTGATATGTGTGGCAGATGAGGATACTCTCAGATTGTCCGGGTGGCAAAAACAATTCAATGTTTGTGAAATATCCGAACGTTACATCCTCCACCCCAGATGATCACGATGGCCCATGCTGTTTGGATAAGATTGCAAGGGGAGACGCCGTGTCGGGAGCAGAATTCCTGGATGGCCCGGTGTTTCACGTTGAGGTCGACCGTGGTTTCTTCAAAGCCTTTGCGTACATCAGGACGACAGCGGAAGAGACACGGCTCGAAGTCCTCTAAGAAGAATTTCTTGTGCTTGACAGCACGCTTGGCACAGGGAGGGCGAGGATTATCGACCGCCACCATAATACTTATTTTTCATGGGACGCCTACACTCTCGACAAGCGGAAGTACCAAGAGTATCGGAACAAGGGATTACGCACTAGGTAATAGGAAAACCGGTATCAACCCACTACTGCCTCGATATGCACCTATTTCTAGCGGCGTATCAAAGTGTTTTGGCGTTTTGCCTAGGATTCGCACTAAGAGATTAGTACAGCCTAAAGGAACCCTGTACAAACCACCCTATATTGAGACTAATATGCCCCATACTAATCGACCCGTCTCCCTGAGAGCCGCGACCGAACTGTTCAAAATTGCTCCTCCACAGGCTGAGAACAGTCCGTGTAACGGAAGCATCTCTCCACTTTGTTCATCCGTCCTGGTGTCAGCTAGGAGTACTAGATGGCACGGCCTGAAGACCTCGAAGAAAGATTGCACATATGGCCGATATCTCAGCTGGTAAGCCCTTTTTGACCCTACATTCCAATCCTTTCTGAACGAGAGCATGAACATAAAACAGAATGAACAGAGAATCCTATGTTACAATGCATGTTATTCCTGCTGTGGCTATAAACTGTAATGGATGGACACCTCTTAGATACGCTGGGACCACCTCAATCTGAGTTGAGTACATAATAACCAGAATTCCGTTTTTGTAAAACGGGAGTGCGAAACTCAAAAGGACTTTACACTGCTTTTGTATGCTATATCCACCTTCACGTTTAATATTGTGCACGTCTAGATACAGACCTTTCTATAATAAGTTTGCACTAGTTTTATATAAGTAAGACATCTGTAGAATTGCCCTGACCCAGGTATCTCATCACTGTGCCATAGTAGCCGCGTCAGACAGCACCGACGATATTGCGGCCGTAGCACAGTGCTTCAGATCCTCATTTAGAACAACCACAGACTCAAGGCCTAAACTTCCTTTCACCAGCCTCGGCAGACCACCATCAATAACCTCCATTGTGAAGCTCTCAATGTTGTCCATGTTCTGGGTCTGTGTCCGGCGAACTTCAGTAACACTTGATAAAGGGAACAGTTATAATGGTAATATTTTTTGTCTCTTTGGCCAAAAAGATAACTAGAAATGGAGCCATCAGGCTACAGACTCTACCAATAGTCCAAAGAACACAGAGAGTGCTTGGTGGTGTTTTCAGTGTACTCTAAAGATCAAATAGCAAGCAGACTGTCAACATCATACAACATCAAGCTGGCCCTAGTTTCATAAATACTCTAAAATGGGCTTTGTCTTTATGCAGAATGATCAGCGCTTTATTATTTACATCCTTCTCTACTAAATTCGTTACGTTGAATTTCAATTCACCTACTTATTAGAAACGGACGCTTCCAATCTCTGAGACAAACAAGTTTCAAATAGAAAGAATAGGAGCAACGAAAATCTAGAACATGTGCTTACATATAATGTGATACCGGCTCCTTGCTCCGTGTGTAGTACTTCGTAGTTGCATTTGGGAGGGTGAAAGTGGGGTGAGAAAGGCAGTAGAAGCAATATTGATGTTGGAGATGTCTGTTAATTGGGTAATATTGGAGCGTCTTCTGCGTCCATAGTTCCTATGTTGATAGGGTAAATAACTAATAGTCCTATTTTAGTCACTTCCTTCCGAGCAACCGTCCTTCTTTCTCCCTTTCACCTGTGCTCGTTTTGGACATGAAGAATGACTAAAAGAACTTTTGATTAGCACCTGTCAGTAGGACCTGTTAGTAGGACCCCTAGCCGCACTAATCCTCCTAGCTTTGGAATTCTCTTTAATAGCCTGGAACAGTGACGATGCATTTGGGGCATGAGGAATGAAGATATATGGTACTACTATGGACATACGTACTTGGGGAGCCACTAAATGTGCCATGTTGAAGAGCTCAGTCACTTAAAAATGAAAAATATCTTCTTATAAATACTTCAGCCATATATCTCACTGATGGTTGAATTCTCAAAGATCCGGCTTTGGTTCCCATGCAATGCTATTTCTACCATTGCCTTCGCTAGGACGTCTACTTTCACAGAGGGTGCCAAACCCCGAATAAAGTCTCCTATGGTTCGCTGTTTGGTGAGTACCATTCCCGGTCGCATAATGTAAGACTCGAAGGCCCTTTGACTCTTCTCGGCGTGTTTAAGGAGAGCATTTTCCGCCTCGCCCTATACAGGATACAAAATCAGTCAATCTGTCAACTTGCCCATCCGGTTTCACCGTCATGGAGCCAGGAAAGATCCAGCATACTCGGATTCGTCGATAGTCCTGATTAAACCAAAGAGGTTTTAGCGGGTCTCGCTCCACTAACCCGCCACTAAGATAGATAAAGCGAAATATACTGTCATCCTTATTGTTCTGGAGCTGGCTAATAACTTTTATAGCGGCCATAGTATAGTCGATGCTGACTTTGCGCACGGCGTCATTGTCAGGCATCCGTGCTTTCCCTAGCGACCTATGCATATGTGGGTTGTACATAAATATCTTTCATCGTGGACACTGTAATGTAGAGAAGAATTCCATCACAACATACCATATGCATGCCTGTGCACCTTGAAGCTGGTTTATTACAGAGTCCTGATAGTTCAGAAAGTCGTTCATGATCACCACTTCTATTTTGGTGTGATTCGCAATGGCAGGTGGAAGATCACGGCGAGAGAGCACAACTATTGATCTGATAGATTCACTCGCCAGGCACTGGGAGAGAACTTCACCCCCAATAAAACCCGTAGACCCGGTTAAGATAATTTTCATCCTTGAATCTGTCATCCGGAAGCGAATCGACTATGATTAAGAGGGAGAGATGGAAACACACTTTACTCCTCTCTCCACGTTCCGTTAAGGACTTCTGACAAGGCGGATCGGATGAAGTTGCAGACTCTGAACCAGTCACGTAATGACATGGAAATATATGGACCCGAGCGCCTAGAGCCTGAGCATCCTGCGGGGTAACTGCGGACCTGCCCCTATCCCTAGAAGGGAAAGAGCGTTTATCAGATGATATTTGAGGCAATATGGATACAATCAAATACGGTCATTAGTAGGCTACCTACATGTAACTGGTATAGAGTTCTTCTGCCCCATTTTCTTTCAATTATAGTAATCGTGTCGAGATCGCTTCTCCTAATAATGGTCCGCATCATCAAGAAATTATCTGTCTGTAATCTGTCTGGCAATTGGGTGCAGGGTTGAGGCTGGCCCTCACGCGCAGTATGTCTTGATAGACCGCTCTCATGCAGCAAGAATTTTTTGTACGAAAGGTGATATATACTTACTTTAGACTGGCGGCAAGACTTATATTCTATAATCCTATAGTCTGAGATTCGCATAAATTCACTGCAAAAGGCCGCATTACGCAATGCACTTTTTATCTATCCTGCCCTTGTTCTCCGGCTAAGAAAGCAATACCAAGAGACATTTCCACAAATTCGCCGACGCAAACCGCTGCCATCCAGTGTCTCACAGCCCTCGATGACCCATATGACGAGACTTTTCACCTTATTTGTTCACCTGTCCTTTTCCTCTTTCTTTCTTTCCTTCTTCAATGATTCCTTTTGGTATATAGCCTGTCGTATAGGTCCTACGGGTTCCGCCCCTGACATGGTCCCTACAAACTAATTGACTTCATTCAGATTCCAAAAATCAGTTTGTAGTTAGAAGCTCGGTAAGGTAGAATAATATACAAGCTACTCAGGTTTTCAACTAGGTAGGATAACTAGATATTCTTTATTCCCATGCGCTTCGGCAGTAGTGACCGATACTCTTCTATTTTTGCTCGGGTGGGACCTTGTTGAAAAGTCCAGAAACCGCGTTACCTACAGGCAGCGGGTAATAATGGCAGGACTAAATTCCCCCACCAATGATGACTTGCATCAGATCCTGGTAAGTCTGGTCCATTGCCAGGACCCGTTAGTCATGCTACTATGAGATCGCTAACACATGTGTTCGTCGCTGTAGATAATTGGGTAGGGACCGACCTGCAATCTGTTGGCTATATATAGGCTTCCCCAGCCCCGTCCGAGTCAGGTCCGAGTCGGGTCCTACAAGGAATAATCGCCGTGCTTGTATAGTTAGCTTGATAGTGGACGTTTACGTTATTTGAATTTTGGCTGGAAATCCACTGATAGAAGAGGCCAAGTCTCAACATTTCACATCTACTATGCATAGCCCATGCACTAACAATAAACACAACGATAACGATAATACATATATCTACTACCAAGGAATAGTCTTCATCTCACCGTGTACAATTCCCAACTGACTATCACTCTATCCTTTCCCTCCTCGTCTAAAATTAGTCTAACAACAGCTTGCGCATCATCTTTCGGATTAATCCCCGCCAGGCTATAGTAAATCCCGTCTTGAGTAGACCTGGTGTGAAGGAATAGAATCTGCTCATCATTGGTGACATCCAGTCGAATACTATCAATCGTTTCTTGGACGCCTTCCATCTGCAGCTCCTGCTTAGCCTTGTTTCCAGCCTCAAAGTCACGACTGCAGAATATGTAGACTGCGGGAGGCTCTCGCACACTGGCGACCCGGAGGATGGCATATTCCACTCCTTGATTTGCGCCTGTAAGCAAGACAACGTCAGACATGACTGTTTATTAATCGGTGGATATAACGGAGGGAAAGGAGGTAAAGATGAACCAGAGCTGGGGAATACTCTCCCTTACTTACCTTTCTTTGTGGATGTGCATACATACATATGTACTATACGTGCTGCCTAGTCAAGACCATCCAACTGACTCGCATTGCCACGTCAGCACACCCTGCGACTCGATACATTTAGAATAGCCTGTGAGATGACTGAAATAGGAGTCGGATTTCTGACAGACTTTGGAATAAACGTCACTCCTCTCCTATAGTGATTTTTTCCCTGTCATCCATATCACCTCAGCTGCAAGCTTTCTAGAAATTTGTGTTCACATGTTCTACTTATTCTATCTCTAGAGTACTTACTAATGATGATTATACTACTATAGACTTTCTGAATCTATGAGAAAAGTAAGAGCATTTTTGTGTAAACTAATAAATCTACGAACAATACTATTAGGCGTGACCTTTCCAGGATTAAACATTGAGCCAGCGGACTCGCGCTTCGCGCGGGTACGAATCGAAGTGAAGTCTATGTTCATTATTGCAGCTTTCTAAGTCACTGAGCATCTTAGCAAGCCATCTAAACAAATTATCGAACGTTCAGAATATACAGAGCATGATAAGTTGATATTTTTCGACTCGATAGGATGACCAGCTATCACTAATTTGTATACCTTTCTAGAGAATACCCTTCTCGTTATTGATGGAGTGAAATTCTAGTTGCTAACGATCACACTCTCAATAGTGGGACAAATGGAGAAATAGAGAGCGGACGGAGGAATTAAGAGACTGACGAAAGATGCCTGTCACAAACTTGAGGGACTGAGTAGCTTCCTGAACATTACGGATGCCTCATTTGAGTACGGAGCATTTGCACAAGTACTGCTCTCTGAAAGCACTACAAGCTGGTGCTCTGATCGCCCACTGATCTGGATGATGAGTTTTCAGCCCCCAGCTGCTCCATTACGGTTCGCAGCAGTCCCTCTACTGTGTGCGCGTCTGAGATCTCAACCGGACTCGAGACCCAGGGTGCATCACACCCAGTTCTTCACCTCGATTGACATTAACGAATATATTTCAACCAGAGATAGCTGCTTCTCTCCGATCGACTCCGCCTGTGGTAAATGGTTAGTCATGAGCCGCGCCATTTTTTTTTGGATGGCGAAAGTGGTCTCTTCATATTTGAGGATCGACGGGTGCTTCCACTTTGGCGAGCAAATGGCGTAGTTGGCTGTTTAGGACCTCAGTCTCTCAGTGGATAAACGATTCCAGACGGGGGTGAGAACCGAATGTCCTGATCCCACGGTGTTAGCAATATGGGGTCGGATAGAAACTTGGCCACACCGAGCCGAATAATGATAGGTGCTAAGCATGGGAATTAGAGATACAAAACGAGTTGTACGATTGTAATGACTGGGTCATGGCAAAATTGATGCCTTGTACTGCCTCTGCCTCCTTCAAGGTACACACCTCCGCCGTGCTCATGGTCTGGAGAAGCTGAGGCTGCGGCTTACCTAGCCTATCTCGTCGACAGCACCTAGGGCCATCACAGTGCAGGGAAGGCCCCTTTGCTGTCCATACTGAGAAAACTGTACAAGAACATATGGGCAGTGGCACAGTCTGTATGGCCAGGGTTGCCCACAAATGCCAGCTATGGAGCCGAAAACGACAAAAAGTCTAGTTCGTGTTACTTTGTGGCGTGATGAAGATTCCATGTGCCTTTCTCTTTCGGTACCAACGATGATGTCCATTCATCATACACCATTTGATAGAATTGCTTGTCTTGCGTGTCAGCTACCCTCCGTCAAAAGTGGCCAAGAACGGTTAGAATGTTCTCTACCATGAAGACTGCGGAGAGGTGCAAAACTCGCAGAAGCATCGTGTGGCAAGTAACTGCATCCGGGACATTCAAGAGATTGTCTACACCCCCCGTAACATATGATATAGTACATCCCAATGTTGCGAGTTCCCGTCAAAATGAGCTAATGTCGACAGTCTCTCCGGAACAAGAGAGATGCACCGAGTGACGTGCTCCCTTCTAGGCCATCCAAATGGAAACCGCCAGCCCTATATCCCCAAGGCCACCCGGCAGCAAGTATAACACATCTGAGCTGAACGTTATGGATGCGTTGGGGACTACACTGGGAAGAGCCTCTGGGTTATCAGCCAGGTTGTCGGGGATTTGGATCAAAATCTCCCCTATATGCGTTCCCATCTGCATATATCGTAAGGCATCCAGGTCCTCTCTCGACTTCAACGTTTTAACTGGACGAATAGATCTGATATTCCGTTCAACATATAGTTCAGAAAATTGCACGTGTAACCTAGAATCGAGTCTCTGTTAAGCATGGAATAAGTTAATCTTTATGCACATTAATAGCTGGGTGTTAGTGAATGTTGCACACAACTAAGTATAAAGGAGGTCGAAATGCAGGAACTCCAGGCAGAGAATAACCTAACAGAGACCTGGAGCCGTGGCCGGTCTGTTCTGGAGTCGCGATATTATGATAAGGAAGATAAAATTGAGGATACTAGCCCTACTCCTGTTGCTCCGCTTCTTTTATTAGCTGGTGGCAAGATATTGTAGTGGAGGAACTAGGGGGATTAGTACATGACAGTTGTATGGATAACTATTATTTTAAGTCCTTGTTTAATAAGGAAATAAACAATTAACAACCTTCTTGCAGCTCTAAGAGCGCAGTTGTGTAAAGGGAATAGACTGCGGCAAAACCGCGGTTTTGGGTATCATAGTCAAAACAAACCACAACCGCAAATTTGCGGTTTTGGATATCACTTTGAAAACCACAACCACAACCGCAGATTTGCGGTTTACCAGGTTACCATGATAACGCAAGAAAACGCACTAGCATAACTCTCGCTTCTTTAACCAATCTGGATATAGGTGACACTTATGCAGCTTACATACTCTTGTTTTTAATTTAACAATACACCTGTTCTGGTTAATACATGAGCCCGGTTAGTGTCACGATCCTCCGAATCGGAACATTCGACGGAGAAAACCGCTGCGCCAGGAGCAAAAGACTAGGATTCAAGGACAGCGTCCTTGAACTGTTCTCGCTTTATATAGTCAGGTTGTACAGCGCCGTCACAATGGTCTCCCACTTCCGGATATGCTAATTAAGGATTTGAGGAGAAGACGCAGGCGCAGTCAGGGAGGGTTCGGAAGAGGCCCAAGCTACCTGAGGGATTTGAGATTGATAAGCTGTAATATTAGAGACTTAGGAAAGAAATCGAATTTGGTCTAAAAGTGTATTTTAAAAGTTTTAAATTAAAAAACATAGGTAATCTATTACATACTAGATACTCCAAAAATACTGCGAAAAGTGCACAATTTATGTATCCACAGGAAAGTCACAAGTTTTAGAATGTTTGTAATGTTTACATATCCATGGATAACCGCAAATTTGCGGTTGTGGTTTTGGTTATCCGCGGTTGTCCATGGTTTTGCCGCAGTCTAAAAGGGAATGTTGTCTTCTCTCCTACTAGAATCTCCTTCTTATTCAACATTTGTCGGTCAGCTGAATACGCGTATGAGCTAGTATCACCGATTATATAAGAATATGGATATGCATTGAAGAATTGAGGTCTCTAAGGTCTCTAACTATCTGAATCTATCTGGGAGAGCTGGATGAAAAAGGGTGAAAACAAAGGAATAAAGTCGGACCGAGCGGATGCTGAATAATGGGTAATAACGGCCCACTTTGGTCGACACACCCCCCCAGTATCTGCGAGGTCAGATGTTGAATAGCTGAATGATAATGATTGATTACTGCAGTTGAATGATGAATGTTGCCGTTTAGGCCAGAATGCGGTCTTAATGTTGACCAAACCAAGCATCTTGATGAACTCTTGGTGTTTCTGGTCAGGGAGAGCTTGGTCAGTCCATCTGCGGGCATTTCCGCGGTGGGAACCCATTGGACATGGATGTTTCCATTTTGAACTTCCTGGCGAAGCCAGTGGCCATGAAATCCACATGTCTGAGCTTTGTGCGGAACATGGGGTCTTCCTTGGTGAGTAAACCGATTGTTTGGCGATTTCACATTGGATTGAGATGCAGTGTTCTGGGTCAAAGTAATTGCATTAATAGACGTTTCCACCAGAATATACTCTTCGCAGCTTCTGAATTGCAAGAAGTTCGGCTTAGTGGTTAAGTGGTAACTGTGCGTTGTTTTAAGCTTCAATCTATTGTCCTCCATAGAGCTTGCAAAGGAGTCCCTCTGTGCTTTTCGGTCTAGGTTGTCTGCAAATGAAGCGTCGCTTGCACATAGAAAAATTGGTTCTGATTGGTCAAACCAGAAAATTCAATAGCGTAGAAGCGGGTAAAATAGAGATATGCAATACTCGGTCTAGAGCTTCCAAATTGCTTGCGAGGGATTTGAATAAATCTGCTAGCTTATTAACTGTGCGTGCGGCATCGGCCGTGAAATAACTGTTGTATAAAGAGAGGAGCCGATCTTTTGCTGTAGTGATAATTAGCTGGTAAGCATTTCTGGTTAGGAACTAGGTTGTGGGATCCCCAGGTGTTTTGGGATAGGTGGTCAGATCATTCAGATGGTATCTTGTAGCCATGTGCTCGATGTAGGCGTCTTGGCATAGCCACAGCTTTCGGTTAGTTCTATCCCGAATAACTCGAATTCCGAGGAACCAGCTAAGTTCTCCCATATTGCGGAGTTCATATTAAGCTTCCAGAGCTTGTTTGAGCTTTTGAGCATTCTCCCGGGCTTCCTGATTGGGCATATTTGCAATGATAATGTCGTCCACGTATACTATAAGAAGAATATGGTTATTTGTGAAGAGGCATTGGTCTTCGTTGACTGGTTCAAGCCCAAATTCTTGAAGGGTTGCAGATAGATCTTTCTGCCATAATCTAGGTGATCTGCGAAGACCATAGAGAGCTCGAAGAAGCTTCCATGCTTTTCCTTTGATCCCATATCCCTGTGGCATTGCCACATAGATGTCTTCATCCATTAGGGCGTTTAGGAAAGCATTTACTGCATTATACTGGGTAGTTTCCATGTCAAAGGCTGCAATAAGTGCGCATATTGAGCAAAAGGTCTTGGCTGCAAGGGTAGCTGCGCGCTTTTCTTGCATGGAATGAGCTTGAAGATCTCCGCGTACACAGATGCGTGCTTTTGTCTTGAGGAGATAGCCATCTTTATTAAATTTGTAGGCAAATACCCAACGTAGTGGAATAATTTGGGATGCCTGTGATTGTTCCACCACTCTAACTGTTCCTTTATCTTGAATTGTCTTGTATTCCAATGCTGCTGATGCAATAAATTAGTCTCGAAGTGGGTGTTTAAGCATTTCATTCCATGAATCTGGAGGAGAAGGTAGATCGTCTCGATGGATCTTGCGCATGGAGGTGGAAGGCTAATGGTTTAATCCTATTGCAAATGCACTTAGTAAGCTGTCTAGCCAATGAGTTGCCGAGTATACTTTAAGATAAGGGTTATTTGGCTTTTCTTGTTGCGCTTTCCTAGGATAATGTTGTTTTCATCAACTTCCTTCCTTGGTCGTCGTTGCGGTGGTAGTTCTTGTTGCGGTGGTGGTTCTTGTTGCAGTTGCGGTTCTGCTTCACCCCCAGATTGAGTCCAATGGGTGGGATTGATCTGAATTCAATGAATCTAGGAGTATTCGGCTTGGCGAATCAGGTTTTTCCATTTCAGGTGGTGCAGGAGGGTCATCTGGTTGCTCCAATTGGTAGTCTAACTAATCAGGTAGACCAGGTGGGTGGTCTGCAGGTGGAGGTGTTGTCTCCGGTGTTGGTGGAGGTTGGAATAAGGTTTCCTTCACTGGCTGTTCTGGATAAGCTTCTTGATAAGCTTGTTTTGTGGTTCTGCCTGATTGGTTAAATTGGTATAATTCTTGTCTTCAACCACTGTTACTCCTTCAGGGGAATCATCAATCTCAACAGTAGGGGTTGCTTTTGCAATTTTTGGTATTCTAAGCACCTCGGTAGGGTGGCTCTGGTGCAGCTTCTTGGATAAGGTCTTCAAGGAATGGCTCACATGGGTTGTACATGCAAGATTCATCGAAGGTAACATCTCTGGATTCGATAACCTTTCTCTGTCTTGGTTGCCAGATTTTCTAGATATTTGATGCCTTGTATCCCACTAGATACCCAACGAGCGCTCTAGGGGCCATTTTTTGTGTGTTGGCAAGGTCCTGATCTCTTAAATATGCGCGGCAACCAAAGGTGTAGAGGTTTGCAAGGTTTAGACACTTTCCGGTAAGCATTTCAAATGGGGTTTTCTATTCCAATTGTTTTGTTAGTGATCAATTAAGAATATAAACTGCAGCGTTTATTGCTTCAGGCCATAGATCCAATGGTATTCTTGCATTAATTAGGAGAGGTCGAGCCTTTTGGAGAATCATCCCCCAGAACGTTCTCCTCGGCTGTTCTGTTCAGGTTGACCGCGTACAGAGGTTTGATGGATGATCCCGTTCTGGCTGGTTAGGGCTGTCGAAGTCATGGCCTAATGTTTGCTCATTATCTGATCGATAGATCTTGACTGAAGTGTTCCATTGGTTCTTAACTAGATTGGTAAAGTAGTCAATTGCACCTTGAATCCCATTCTTGCGTTGAAAAGTGTACGCAAAGTGCATGTGTGTAAATTCATCATAGAAGTGGCAACACCATTAATGTCCATTGTATGCAGGTCTTAACTGGATAAGGTCAAAGTGGACATATTCGAAAGGCTTGGTCGCTTTCTTCGATGGTCGTCGAGAGATTTGGCGTGGTGCATGGGAGATTAAGCAAGTCTGGCATTTCTGATTAAAGCCTTTTAATTGGTTAATTTGCATTCCTGTTGTTACCTCTGGCAAGTGCTGAATTGCTTCATGGTTTAGATGTCCCAGTCGGCGGTGCCATGTGTGTGCATCTCCATCCAGAACTAGGGGTTTTTAGACTTTTTCAATGATTTCAGTGCAAAGGCTTGTTCAGATGGCTGATTATCTTCGACTACCCATAGATCTTGAACTGTCTTTAGTTTGCAGATTTCCATTCGGTCACTCTTCCTGCAGATTCGGTCGTTGTTAAAATCCCATGTATATCCCGCTTCTTTCATGCAGCGAGCAGATAGAATATTGGTATGGAATCCTGGGACATATGCAACCTTTTAGAGACTAATTAAGTTTGCCTTGTTAGGGAAGATGGTGACTGTCCCTAGGCCTTGAATTGCCATGGTTAAATCTCCTGCTCGAAGGATTCCTTCATACGTGGGATTAAATAAGGTAAACCGTGATTTATTATTACAAACATGGATAGATGCACCTGAGTCCAGAATGGTACTGTCTTTTAATCGATAGGATAATTCTGTTGCAAAGCTGGCTGGGATTACCGCCATGACATGGTGTTCGTTGGTTTGAACTGCCATGACATGGTGTGCATCAGTTTGACTGTCTGGTTTTTGATCCTTTTGGGCTTTTTCGATTGCGCGTTTGATTTGCTGATGCTTTAGACTTAAAGGATTCTGCATGATTTCATTAAATTTGGCTTGGATTGTTGGATTTGGCTGCCATCCTGATGGTCGAAGTGCTTCATTAAGGTAGAAGCATCGGTGGAAGAAGTGGATCCGTCCACATATACAAGGTTTCCGGGGCTGATTTGAGCTTGTATTCTTATCAGATTTCTTGGTATCTGATTCCTTTGACTGATCTGTTTGGCCCTTTAGAGTTGCATAAGCAGCTTCAAGCTTGGAAGACTGTCTGATCTGCGTAGTCCTTGCAATATATGCTCGAAATTCGCTTAAAATCTCCGGTAATTTAATGGATTCATCCTTATAGAGGACATCAACGTGACGTTCGGCCCAAGCTGGTGAGTGTTTTGCAATTGCATCAAGAAAATCCTGTACAGCATGATCTCCTTTGGCTTCTGGTAGATCCGCAGATTGGCATTTGTGATAAGCTGATTTAAATAATGCAAGCCATTGGTCCAAATTGGTGTTATTAACCGGTGTATCCCGTGCCTTCTTATATTTTGCAAAGATAGACTGGGCGGTTTGTCTCTTCGTTGGTTCAAGCTGTTTCTTTAGTGATCTAAGGATCTGGTAGGTTAAATCCTTATAAAGGTGATGCACTAGTAGAGTTGAAACAAAGCTTTGAATAGTTTTATAGACAGCTGCAATCCCTTGTTTGACTCGATTATATTAATTTTTTTTTGGGCAGTGTATAGCTGCATTCGCATCTTCTAAAAATCAAAGTAATCTGGATCGTTCGGCATATCTGGGATGACTGGGTTGTTCGGAAGTCTGGGTAATTGGTCTTCCGGTGTGCTAGGATTAATGTAATCCCACACGTCTCGAGCTTTTGCTTGGCTCTGGATGAGGCTATACCAAGCGCGCCAATCATCCTGTGATTTTAGGATAATGGAGACCTTTGTGGGCGCTTTATTACTTATTTTGACTGGTTCAATGTGATTGGCCGTTTCCAGGGTGTATGGAAAGGTATTGCTTTCGTGTGTTTAAACGAATCGATTCCGGTTCAAGGGTTCGATCGGTGGAATACCGCGTGCGTTGGAATTCAGTGGGACAGCGCAGGGAAAGGTCTGAATAGCTTCAAGGTTTCCTATTCAGGGTGCCTAACCGGGCTCATAACTGTCGGTCAGCTGAATACGCGTATGAGCTAGTATCACCGATTATATAAGAATATGGATATGCATTGAAGAATTGAGGTCTCTAAGGTCTCTAACTATCTGAATCTATCTGGGAGAGCTGGATGAAAAAGGTGAAAACAAAGGAATAAAGTCGGACCGAGCGGATGCTGAATAATGGGTAATATTGGCCCACTTTGGTCGACAACATTAAAATAAAGTAAGGAGGCCTTTGTCTGGGGAAAATATTTTGATATAATCACGTGGTTAAAAATCTTTCAGAAATATAAAAGATTTTTCAAAAAATTTCAACTTTGGCTTGAAATTTCAAAATTTGAAGGTTTTTTTTACATCTCTACTTCCAACACACAATCCATATCACGTGACTTTTCACCATGTTTGTTTACTGCTCATTTTCCTCATTCTTCCCTTCAACGATTCCTTATCGTACATAACCTATCTAACCTATCCTATTGGTTCTACGGGTTCAGCCCCTGGCATAATTATCTAGCTATTCTGTGATAAGTGAGTCGCTCATCCAATTCCAGCTTACTCAGTTCCTCTATTCTGATGCCAATTCTTCTGACCTACCGTAGGTTCGCTACACTTATAAAGTAGTTAGTAAGTAATTAATAATATTCTATTTTTTAACTAGATTAATACTATGTTATATTACCCTAAGTAGTTGGAAAGTGGTTCAAAAGCAGTTGTTGTTACAAAGAAGAATAAATGAGAATGAAATCCAGGAAGTTTGTGACCTCCAAAAGCCGTTAAGCTATTTGTGCGAGGTCGCCCCACCTGTGACTGACCTGTGCCCTGTTGTTGTACTGGTATTTAAAATGTCAGGACAGTCAGGTAGCCGGTTATCAAAACTGAGCTAGTCGTAAGACTAGGCATCATAGAATCAGAATTTGATGAAAAGGGGATCGTTCTCGAGAAGAGGGGAAGACCACAGGATACCATACACAACGTTAAGCTATCCAGTTGAATTACCCAGTAATTCCAACACCGGTTGGCACCCTGGTGACCGTTCACCTGACCTGTCGTCTGCACTTGAGACCTTTAATGACGTGTCGGGCTTGCTGACGTGTCCGGCTCGCCTGCCAATTACTAGGTCTACAACGTCAAAATCCTAGGAGACCAGTGGCATCAATAATATGTATCGAAGCAGGTACGCTTCATCCGCGAGTGCTACTGCTGAATACTGTATACACTCATATCTATGCAGCACTGAGAATATAAAGCAGACCAACTACGGAAAAACAACCTCACTGGGAACGTATTCACCCCGCACACAAAATGATATTAAATGTTCAATATAATCTATCATACAGCGTATATTTTGTTCTGATCGGGACATTTTGTCTAGCAGCATACACCCTTTGGGCATTCAGGCCAACCTCGATCAGCCACTTGCCATTAGTCAATGGGGATAAGGTGCTTGGGATTTTTACATATAAGGCGAAACTCAAGTTTCTGAGCCATGGAGAGGAGCTACTCGAAGAGGGCTTTAAAAAGGTGTACCGTGTTTGTTAATTAGCCATGGAGCCGTAGCTAATACAACTTAGTCACCTTCAGGCTTCAGGATCATGTCAAACACTGGAGAAAAGCTCGTATTACCTCCTCGATTCGCCGAGGAAATGCGGAATGACGACAGACTAGATGCTCGAGAAGCTAATAAAGAGGTGAGCATCGTTTCAATAGAGTCAACTGCATTAACTAGCTCCATCAAGATGTTAACTGGAAACTAGGACATGCTCGGTCATGTACCTTGTCTTGCTCCACTCACTGGAGGCTCCCTGGATGAGAAAGTAATTGCTAAGCTTATGCTGAGGATCACGAGAGCATTAAGTACGATACAGATTAGAAGCTCACCCACTGAATCAGAAGCATTTAACCATGCTCCACAGATACATTGACAGGGCCCATGTTAGAAGAAATCGATTTAACGGTTAGAAGTCATTGGACCGATAGACCTGGTAGACCTTGTCTTCCCTTCTTATTCAGCCTACCGAGTCTGCTAATAGGAATTGGAAGATTTTCATGAGATTGATCTAGCACAAAGCTCACTGCAGATGATTTCTCAGGTGTCTTCTCGAGCATTTACTGGTCAGAAACTCTGCCGCAATAAGCAATGGATTAACACAACTGCTGCCTATTCTTCTAGCGCACTGGCAACTCTTTTGACTCTGCATCTTTTCCCTAAATTCTTGCACCCTTTACTTCAACTGGTGCTACCCACGTGTCGAGAGACTCAGGACTATATAAGCGCCGCTCGACATCTGCTTACCCCAGTTCTTGAAGAAAGAGAATCAGTCGGTCAGCAGCAGGATGATGCAATAGCCTGGTTTCAGGAAGTTGCAGCGGGCTCATCGTGCGATCCAGTCTCAGCACAACTTTCACTATCGTTCGTGGCGACTCAGACAACTGCTGACTTTTTTACCAATCTTCTTACTGACCTTTGTGAGAACCCGGATTTAGTCCCAGCACTCCGCCATGAGATAATTTCCATTATTGGCAAAGGTGGAATGACTAAGAAAGCCATATCCCAGCTGAAGTTGCTGGATAGTGTGATGAAAGAGTCTCAGAGAATGAGACCTCCCTTGCTAGGTAAGTCTACATAACCCCTAGCCGTATGACAAGCTTGCTTATAGAAGGGCAGCAACAATGGGCCGCCGCGTCGTGAAGAGTATCACACTCTCAAATGGTCTCAAGCTACCCAAAGGAACAAGGGTTTGCGTATCCACAAGTGCGACGAAGGACCCTTCTGTCTACCATGAGCCCGAGAGGTTTGATGGATATAGATTTCTGAAAATGAGGACAGTCCCTGGCCAAGAGAACTGTAGCCAGTTTGTTGCGACTAGTACACATTCAATGGGATTCGGGCATGGTGTCCATGCTTGTCCTGGTAGATTTTTGGCAGGACATGTGGTCAAGATCTTTCTCTGTCATATTCTCATTAAATATGATTTCAGATTACCAGGGGGGCATAAGCCTGACTCCATGAAATCGGGCTTCTTTGTACTGAGTGATGCTGCCACCAAGCTCCTCGTCAGGCGAAGATTTGAGGAAATCTAACCATGTGTCCCAACAGGTTCTGCTTGAATCAAAAACACCCTGCACTTTCTTGAGGCGTTCTTTTTACATCAATGAGAATTAGAGCATTTATTACAGTAGTGGACATGTTTGGCTTCTACGTGATTTACCTTGACTCTTTCTCAGCGCCATACATGTGGATTTCTATTTAGTCCAGAGCTGCCTCCTTCGGACGCATATGAGGCTAGAAACAGCAGCACCAGCCCGACCGTTGACGCGTCGCCCGCGAGCACGACCTCTAGCAACTTAACCACGCACCCTATTCCCAGGGCGACCGCCTGATCCTGTAGCAATAAATTTTCCCCCACACAGCTCCCGAGATGTTCCCATAACCGAACCCTTTACCATACTGTATGTCCAGGGGCGCCAGTATTCGACTACAGAAAGAGATACTACCTGCCTTACAGTGCATGAATCCAGATTTCTGGTCCAAAATCTTCCACATCAAATAGGGCTATACAGATCCTATGCGATTAAGCATCCTGGATGAAGCATCCAAGCTGTTACGGAAACACTATAATCCGCCCGACTTGGCGGTGCGGAGTATCTGACGATCGATTCAACCCCTGAATCCTTTAGATAATTAGTTGAGCACCTAGATAGGAATGCAAGAGACTCAGTTGGTTGAGATACTGTGATTCCTGGTGTTTCCACAGAAGGACATCTACTTCCTAGTTAGGCTAGTTGGCCTGTAGCTGATAGAATAGCTCCCTGCGCACCACTTCCCCTGAGTTCCACAACACCCTGAATTCCACAACAGTTGTAAAACGGCGTTCAAAACGAACAAAAGTAGGTGTTATCAAGACAATATGGCTTAAATGTGACAAGGGTGGAAAGTATGATAGCTGTCTTAATAAAACCGAGCGCCGCAGGAAAGGGAGCACAATATACGTGCAGAAAGACCTGTTATAAGGAGAGCCTTCCGCAGATATTGAATGAAAAGATATTGCTATTTTGAGCCGATAGAAATACAATCAGAGACACCTTGAATTATCCTACTTTACTATTTTCAGGATAAGTAGTGAGCTAAACTAATGGTGGGATAAATCGTCTCTCTAATTATGTACTGTTCCATGCAGCCCAACCCTCGCAGTTCGCAGTGGATGAGGATAGCCAGAAATAGCCCCCGTAGACAACATGCCACGCTGCGTGTATTGCTTTTCCATGCCGTTTCTCGATAAGTGCGGTTTCCAACATGGTTCAGCAATCACCCAGCCGCCACTAGGGCAATTCAGTACCAGTTGGTAATGCTCCGGGTTGCGTGTCTGGCTCATGAGAATACCTTGCTAGACCAGAGCTCTCAGATAGATGTCCTCTACCACCTGCGTGTCAAGCCTGGGGGCTAAATCCGCCAGAAATAGATCCAGTTGGTCTGAGCCGAGAGGAGGCAATAGCGGGAAATCATAGATGGTGCGATAACAGCCTCGCATCATAGACAACTAGGTGGCCACCTCCCGCAGGGCTCGTGAGATCCATCGTAGTGTCCTAAGGCTCACGGCCATGGCTTTTCAGAGAAGACAACGGGGGCTGGCTGGTCCGGGAACTGTTGGACGAGGGAGTGCAACACGGCAGCCTGGATAATCTCCATGGGTTGCGTAATCAACGCGTCATTCGCCCTGTCTAGCAGGAGTTGGCTGGTCGTCTGATCAAGATTGAACATATAAGTATCGACATCCCCATGGGTCTTGTGGTTGGTCGCTCCATTCCCCCAGTATGCCGTGGTCGTCGTCGTCATCGTCTTCCTAAATAGCGGGCAGCTACGAATGGTTTTAATTTAACTTTTCAATTGAATTAATTCTATCAATCTATTATTATGGCACCCACCTTCGCTTAGGGGAAAAATAAATGAAAAATAAAAGAACAACAGATTAGGTAGTCAAACAAAGAGAGGTTGGATATAAGGCAAACACTATTGGCTGTGGTACACAGTTTCGCTGTGGCCGCTCGTCAAGAGCAGCCACCGAAATTAAGATATTAAAGCCGATTGTGCGCTTAGTGCTTTCCTTTCTTAGGCACGCGGAAAAACCAGTATGAGAGGATGGTTGCGCAGATATTGAATGCAAAGAAAACCCATAATAGGCCAAAATCCCTCCAACGGGTAGATGGATCAATACCCATGCTGCTGAGAAATTGATTGGTGTTGTCCACCGGGCAATAACGGCATGTCTCCCCACCATTCTCATTGGTGTTCGGATTCAGAAGGACGCCGCCGCTGCTTGCGATGTAGGGGGCCATGTAATCCTCACAAGACTGATTCTTCGGGCTCATAAATGACAGGACTTCGGTTTCGCTGCAGTGCATCGGGGCGTCCGAGAGGGTGGCAGATAGGAACGCGGAGGCGAGATAGGTCATGGGGCTCACGCGGTACATGAATATCCAGAACCTGGGGAAAGAGTCTGGTCTGGCGATAATTCCGCAGAAGTACATGCACATGAGCATCAGGAAGTTGCAGAGACCCGATGCCATTTCCGCGAAGTCAAATCCTGATATGACGAGATGGCCCAGGGAGCTGCTCCAGAGGAAACCAGCCCAGAGAGTAAGAATGACAAGAGCACTCCGGGAGTGGAGCGCATTCGTATACAATGCGTTTCGCCAAACACCCATGGGGTAGTACCAAGCAACAAAGCACAATACGGCCATCAACTAACACACCCAATACATTAGCTCGTTTCATACTTGATCCACCTGAGTTAAAGGAAACTTACCGAATTCCACATAAGTTCGGAGAGGATGCTCGAGAGAAGGAAAATCTGCCAAGCGTACGTTTTGGACTGACATTCCCGCGATTCATACAACGTCCGCTGGCTCACATAGGCTGGAATAATCTGCATGACAAGCTGGACAAAGATGATGATAAACATAAACACCCCAAGCATCTGGTCTTGCAACCCCTGTTGAGTATTTGCACCATTAAAGAAGGAGAATCCGATGAACAATGCCTATGGATTGGGTCAGTACTTTTGATGAAATACCGCTAAGGAATGGCAACAGTAATTTACACTGGCTAGACAAAGAAACATCTTTGAATAAATGTAGGATGGACTACGCCAGAGGTGCTGGAACACACGCTTCGAGACAATAAAAAACTGGGTCGTGAACGGGGCAGCAAACTCGGTGTCGTTAGAGCGGTCACTTGTGGGGGGTGCCGTGAATGGTTTTTCAACCGGTTGTTTGAGCTTCGTAAGATGGTCGCGAACTGCTTGGTATTCCGGACTGTTGCGCCAGACGTTCGGCCAATCAATTTCCGTTTGAGACCCAGGTGCAGCACCGGTCACGGTCAACATGTGCTCGGCAGGATTAGTTCCTGCGGGACAGGCAGGACCGCCATTTCGAACCAAATAGTCCATCAACATGTGAGAGTGTTTACCAATTTCTCCAAAGTAGACTGTCTTACCACCTGGAGCGAGGAGCAGGAGTCGGTCGAAACGCTGAAAAAGAATTGCTGACGGTTGGTGGATTGTGCACAGAATTGCTTGCCCATTATTCGTCAATGTTTCCATGAGGTTGCAGATAGACCAAGACGTCTGGCTGTCAAGACCGGAAGTGGGTTCGTCCAAGAAGATTAACAACTTGGGGCGTGCGACAAGCTCCACTCCGATTGTGAGACGCTTTCTCTGTTCGACGTTTAGTCCTGATCCGGCGACTCCGACAATTGCATCTGCATATTCTTCCATGCACAAGAGCCTGATGACCGTCTCGACGTAGTCCAATTTCTGCTGCCTTGTGAAATGCTTTGGCTGTCGGAGCAAAGCACTAAACTCGAGGGCTTCGCGAACGGTGGAGGTCTGCAGATGAAGATCTTGCTGCTTCACATATCCAGTTTTGCGCTGGAATGAGTTATCTCGAGGATGACCGTCCACGAGCATACTCCCCGTGATGACACCCATCGTGGTGCGGTTAGCGAGAACGTCCAAAAGTGTTGTTTTCCCAGCACCAGAAACACCCTAGTTTTCCACCAATGCATGAGCGTACATTAACGTATGGCAAACCGGGACCAAGAACTCACCATTAGAGCCGTCAAAGTGCCTGGCTTGACCCATCCATCAACGTGATCTAGCAGTCTTCGATTTTCTCCTTGGACTGTAATATCGTAGCAAACATTCTCCCAATGAAAAATAGAATCCTGCTGCTCCACACCCTGGGGAGAAAGAATGGAACTTGTCATCTCGCTGGAGGAAACTCCTGCATATGGCTGCTCATCATCAACTTGCTGCTGCTTGACCCTTTTTTGGTGTATCTTGCCACGACGAAAGACAAGTATTTCGCCCTTAGATCTCTGAGCGGCAACAAGCTCCGACGCCATCAAGTGGCAGAGGCAGAGGAAAACGCAAAAGCCAACCAGGATGCCGAAATCCGCCCAGCGGAAGCTATAAGAGTATCCGTAGGACTGAGTTATAAAGGCGTCACCGTTAACGGTGCTGGAGCCCGGTACCGAGCCCATTATCGAGCAAACGCGCTGCTCCGCGGACACCGCGTCATAGCCAGGTCCTGATGGTACGAAACTCGAGCATGCAAAGTCTCGGCCATGAAATTCATTGACCATAAGGGCTTCAAATGCATAGTACACAGGGTTAATATACCGGATCCAGTGTGACCAGCCAAGCATATATGAGCTAGGAATTGCAAACCCAGCGTACATAACGAGTCCAAGATTGACGACCGTTGTTGGAGTCATTGCTTGCTCAAGAGTCTTTGTCAATGATGCAAGGAGCCGGAAAAACATTGACATTGTTAACTGTGCTGTAAAAACGATGAGGAGGAAAAAGAAGAAGGCACCGGGCTCGCGGCGAAGATTTGTCATGAAATAAAGCACAATGTTTAGCACAATGGCACCCACAATTTTATACGGTAGATCCATGATCATTGACGCAATAGAATCAGCACTAGGATGATAGAGTGCATAGCGTTTATGCTTCTCTATGATCTGGCGTTTTCCGTAGAGGCTAATGATCTCGAGCATAGTTCCCAAGGCATTGAGGATGACAACCATAAACATTGTAGCTCCACGCCCAAAAAAGGACGAGGTGGATGGAGAAAGGTTATAAAACAAGCTTCCAATCACCAAGAACATGACTATGTTGTTTACCAGCATATAGATTGGGACGCCAAGTTCATTTTTGATTCGCGTTATTTCCCTCATCATGCACAACTGAATCTGTGACCAGTATGATAATGTATAAGGCGAGCCTCCACGCTGCTTGGTGGACTTGTCTGATTTTCTAGCGTCTGAAAATTGTTGAAGGTCGGCTCCCCCAAAGGGATGTTCCTGGCTATATTGCTGAATTTGGTTCAGGAGCTGTTTGCGCTCAGAACTGTCCTTCCATCTCTGGGCAAACTCGTCTGCTGTTCGTGGCGCGAGGCTAGTAAAACCCGGTCTAATCACCCGCTCTGTGGCACTTGTCATCGAAGTAAGGAAATCGGGAGTAGTCTGAGATTCTGGACACTCGAACCCAAGGTTTTCAAAGTAGGTTTTTGCATCGCATGCTCTTCCGAAGTAGATTTGTCTCCCTTCGTATAGTACCGTCACTTTGTCAAAAACCTGTATGCAAGCTATTAGACACCAGCACCAGATGCCTTGTCACTTAGGTTAACCACCTACTTCATAAGCTGCCTGGGGCGACTGGTAAATCGCCACGCAGGACGCTATACCGAACACATCACTCTGCATCCGCAGTGTCTTGCAAAATTCGATCGCGTTGGCACTATCCAGACCTCGTGTACTATTGTCCCAGCACTGTAATGGTGCATAGCTCAGAGCCGCCTCGGCGATCGTCACTCGCTTCCTTTCACCTCCGCTAACACCACGTACAAAATCGTTTCCCACTCGAGTATTTTTCGTATGGCCGATTCCAAACATAGCCATGGTGACATCGCGTAGGTGGGTAGCATAAAGCTCGCGACTGAGTCTACCAGGGATCTTGCGAGGAACTCGGGCGAGTGCTGCGAAGTAGAGTGTGTCCCCCACGGAGAGTGATGGAAAATGGCAGTCCACTTCAGCGGTGTAGATGGCTTCCCCGCGGAAGGCGCTGCTCATCTGCTTTGGAGTGATACCTTGATAGTTGATGTAGGATCCTGGTTGCACTTCGAGCCCCAAGATATCGCCGGCAATGGTCTTCAAGAGCGTAGAGCATCCTGATCCAGGAGGGCCCAATACACAGAGTTGTTCACCAGGTAACAATAGTCCATCGATGTCGCGTAGAATGTCGACTCGCTGCTTCCGTCTTATGCCGAACAGCTCCGCTGCCATCCCAACCATCTTCAACGCTGCGTTTCCAACACTCATTTGGTAATCCGTAGGTGTCCCGTAGCCACACACATTAAGATTCCTAAAAGCGATCCCTGCCTTCAGAGGCTTATCTCCTCCTTGGAATCTAAGATTGTAAAATTCCCTCGCCCAGTCTTTGGCACGGAATTTGGAGCTGTTCGGGTTGAGGTGGGCTTGGTCCTGAGACTCAGGTAGAGACGATAACATCTCGCATGTCGACTGTGCTTTGATAACCTGAGCGAGGCTCTGTACACCCCCTTCCTGCCATGATTGTCCACTATTAGGCCACAAACTGGACTCGCTCTTCTGTTTCCTTACCTCGGGAGATGCCGATAGATGGGGTTCTAGCCGGCCTGTCTTGAGTGGTTTGCCAACCGTAGTTTTTTGCAAATCCTGGTCGATATTCTCAGAGGCTGTATGTTGCATCATTGTTGATTAAGATATCAGAAGAGTTTGAGACTCGGTATGCCACAACTGAGCCCGCTAAGCCTTGGTAGCTTGCGAGCAATGATGCAAAGACTGCTCTTTAGGCCATGCAGAAAAGTGTGAATTAATCTTTTGGTAGAATATAGGGGTCAGGAATAACAACGCTTTTGAAATATTATGTGACTCGCAAATATTATTGAATATATGTGCAAATGGAACTAGAAATCATATCAAAAGACCGTGGTAGAGAAAATCGTCTTCTTTAAAGGCCATCGTAAGGGCCAATCTTTCCCACTATTCCTGCAATAGACTGCTGAGCCCCCTTGCTTGGTACCCTTTTCCAATACGTTCTACAGGCATGTCGAAAGCAGTGTCCGAAATTAATTAGTAGTAATTTCTGGAAAAACCCTCTGGCCAACAGCATACTGCCTCTGGCCTCCATAACTGTAAGTTTCCTATAACACTATGCAGCCACAAATAATAGTCTTGTAGCCATCAACCTGTAACAAAATTACTATTTATTAGATAGTGAATACAGTGTCCATACTATTTTAGTGTTTCTAAATGTACTGAAAATGGCTTCACCACTGCGTTTTTGGAAAGTCACAGTTAGTTATATATTATTATGCAGACCAGGGGTACATAGTAGTAGCAACTTGCAGTAGTGTTAAATTTAGCGTAAACTACAGCCGATCTCAGAGCCACTGTTTTGAATATAGTAGGGAATGATCTAGATTTTGACAGATGCGACCGAGGCAAAAAGGCAAACAACACAACGGTGGAGAACAAATGAGCTGAATAGATTAGTGTCTGAAAGACGCATCACGATGGCGTTTTTACTGCCAAGTTTGGAGGCATGCTGAATCCTCAGATTTGTACAGTTTAACGAGTCAGCGGATATAGCCAAGAAAAATAAAAAAAAAAAAAAAAAAAAGCAACAACCTGTCGGCTGACCGCAGGCCCACCTTGGTATTTGTACAGGAGTGCTAGTATTGTCCATCCAATATACCAGTGTGGGAGTATTAAATACAATATCCATCTTCCCGGCTTCGAATGAGCTTAAATTCAACCATCTGAGACTTAAGGCGAGAACCTAAACTTCGAACGTCAAAAGTAACTTCATTTGGTTTTGCTGCATTGGCCGATTAGACAATGTTCGGAATGGTGCACGAGAATATCTATGTTCCATAGGCTGAGGTTGTCTCCCAGACGACAGGCAGTCATTCATGGATACAGTGCTTATTCACGTAGAAGAAATTATATAGCATTCCTAACTGTTCATAATTATTAGGAGAAAATGTGCAGAGAATCAATTCAATTTATCTCGTATGTGGCTAACACTAATAACAATATCTGGCAGCTCCAGGCTGGTAAGGTGTGGTATCACATTTTGACCCGGTGGTGTAATTATAGATTTGCTTCTCAAGGCTCGTGACGTTGGGTATGCGCATAAGAAGACCATGAGCTGACAGTAACAGGTCGGCATCTTAAAATAGCTTCACAGGGGGTTGACGTCCGTAGTGGTAAACCCGTTGAATCCTTGATATAACTTGGAAGTCCTCGGCTGGATATGTGATATCAAGCAGGAAATATAAATTGGGCATTCACGCAACATGTTTAGTATCCACTGCTAGACCTTAACCTACATGAACCGAGATTTGAGCTACATTACCGTACAAAGTTACTGCATTCAAACTCTATAAGCCTATTCCACAATTGCATGTGCATTTTTGGAAGAGTTCTGTATGCTCTATTACATCACTTGTTTCAATGTTGACAACATAGCATGCGTTTTCTAATCCCTCGTTCTAAAGTTAATGCATCAACTCATAGGCATCTACCGGCAGACTAAAATGACAGGAATATATGTCCAACAGTGTGTCGTTATATATTACAAGTCTATATCGGTCCGTCTCGCTAGTTGAGTAGACTCCCTTTGAACCTATACAGCTTGCCCTGCAATACAGAGAACATCACTCTAACTATAATTACTCTGCCACAGTTTCAGACACTATGCGATAAAGGGGTTCCAAAATGGCATGGACAAATTTCTTAAAACATGAAGCATGTGAACCTCTCCTCGAAGCCTATCAATTAAACCACGTATTGTGGATACTGAGAAGAAGTCCACAGCAATTACGTCAAATCGGCAGTGCTGGAGATTACATACGCTAGACACACCATAGTTTTTGGTAAAATTAAAGCCAGGTCAGCCTTCATTGGCAATACCCATATTTGTGGAATGATCCAAGGACGGATAATTCTTGTCTGGACACCGCTATTACGAGCATAGGAGCCCGAGGAAGTTACATATTACCAAGGATTCAATACTGCCGCGAAGTCAGCTAGATTACGGTACAGTGAAGCCCTCGAAGTTATCCCATTAAAATTCCTCAAAAAGTTGGGTCCGGATATGAACTCTCCTCGGAAGGTGACAAGCAGATCCAATTGTTGAAGGCCATGGGTTAGGAAACAGAGGATTGAATGAGCCGAGATATCCATAGTACCAAATCAATTAAACTAGGCCTATTATGTCTATTAGATGACAGCGTTCAGTGGCGATCTTTTTCGAAGTACCCTGTGTGGCGGCTGCCTTGCACTGGTAGGGGTGGATGTAGGGCAGAGAGCCCTCAGCTGAATCACCCAGCTATCACCTCTAGCCTGTATTTTGTTAATTTCCAAAAAATAGAGTGGTGAAGCCATTTCCAATAGATTTAAATATTAGCTATATTGTATATTTAGAAACACTAACATAGTATGGACACTGTATTAAATACGTAAGAAATAGTAATTTCACTACAGCCTTATGGCACCAAGACTACTTGTAATGGCTGCATAATGATTTGTAATGGCTGCATAATGATTTTGGAAAATTAACAAATGCAGGCCAGAGGTGGTATGGTATGTAAGTTACGCCTTAGGAGGAAGATTAAGAGTATCATTGCCTGCTAGGGATTATCCACTGAAGTTGACCCTGCAGATCTACAGGTCGGTACGACAGGATCTGCACCGAGCTGGTCTTGGCTCAGCTGGAGAGCGGAGGTTGACATGCTGCATGAGACCGATGGCGCTCCACATTAATTAGTGAACACCTACCCTCCTAGGCAATAGGCATTAATCGCTATGATGGGATAAAATACTCTCAAGTGATCACAAACTCATTGGTATACAGGGCACGGGGTGAGGGTGTAATTACTTTTCCCCCCCTTCATCCTTCTCACAAGGTTACACTTTTTGACCAGCATTTAGCAACTCGCATGCCTAGTGCCTCTCTACTATTTGCGTAAAAGAATGCTGATCGTTTTAGACACTAAATTTGATGCTACTGCAGGTTGCGAGGTAAGTGCTGGCCGGGGGGCGTTTTCGTCGCCGTGCATGAGGGAGACAACAGAGAGACCCTGGTTGGAGGGGCCCTGGTTTTAGCTGATTGGGAGAATATTGAGCTTGGGGCGGTGACATGCCAAATTTATGTAAGTCGTCACTTCTTGCATGGATCTTACTGCAGCGCCACACTGCGAAATAAGAAATTATAGCTCAACAGGTTTATTATTATAATAAATGCCAGTCCGTTCACAGCCCAAATCAGGTAAACCATCCATCCATCCTTAAAGTTCAGTTAGACTATCATTATACGTTCAAATCATGGGTTCTTTGCAGAAGGTGATCGTTGTTTACGGCGCCACTGGTAAGTGCGATAGTTACAACCACTCGGCTAATTTATGTCCCAACGGTTGACACTCCAAAAAGGTGTACAGGGCAGCGCCGTAGCTTTATCTTTGCTCAAGAGCCAGCAGCACTTTATCGTCCGGGCACTGACCCGTAATCCCCAATCCGAGAAGGCCCAGGAACTGGCTCGCCTGGGCGCCGAAGTAGTGAAGGCGGATGGGTTCAACGATGATGATATGAAAGCAGCTCTGACAGGTTCCTGGGGTTTCTGGCTCAATACTCATCATCATGACCCGGTTTGTTTACATTCAAGCCCCCTGTCTTTCTGCTTGATGCTCTTCTGTGCCAGGTAGCAGTGTCTTTATTTTCGGCTAATTTTTATTGCTTAGGCGGTTACAACCCCCTTTGGTCCTACTGATGAAGACCTTGGACGCCGACTTGTAACTATCGCGGCCCAAGCTGGTGTCAAGGTTTTTATCTACAGTACCTGCGAATCGCCGGATGAATTCACAAATGGCAAGGCGCCTGTTCCTGGCATGGATGGTATGTGCGCTGGCATCAGAGCTCCCCTCCCTTTCGCTCGCCGTTGGCTTGTAGAATAATCTAACCATCCGCTACTCATCCAGCAAAGCACCGCGTGGAACTCTTTGCCCGAGAGTTCGAGGAATTTGACTCAGTCATTGGAGCCTTCCCCGGCTGGTACTTCGAGAATTTCATCACTCCTGTGTATGCCCAGTCATTTGGTGGATTTCCAATTTACGAGGACTCAGAAGGATATCTTACCTTTACCAGCCCTCTTGTAGGAGGTGAAGGAAAGGTCCAAACTGTGTCGGTGGCAGACGACTTTGGAGAGATGGTTCACGGGATGTTTTTGAACCCGGAGAAGTGGAAGAACCAGACCATACAATGTTTGAGTGAGGCTTTCACTTACGAAGACATGGTGAAGACATTCACTGAAGGCAAGTTCTCCGATTGATAAGATTTTTAGACTTTGGTTTTTTATTCTTAATCCCTTAGACAAAGTGCTAACCATTTCTTCCAGTGACTGGAAAGAAAGCTCGCTATATTCCAATGTCCTCGTACATGGACTTCCCAACCCATGATAACACTGTCCTTATCGAGCTTCGCGACGTCTATAAATATACGCAGAACAACAATGGCTGGTTCTTTGGTAACCCGGACGACATTGTTACTTGTCAGCATCTTAAGAATGAAGCTCGGCAGGACAAGGGCTTGACACCGGAGCCTGTGATTAGTATGAGGGATTACTTTATCAAGCACTACGGGAGCAAGTCTTAGCATTTAGCTGCAATTGCATAGCAGATCCTAGCTACTCATAGGGCGGCCTGTCCTACTGAATTTCAACAAGACAGGGTGACAGCTCAAACACTGTGTTGAGGAGTACAGTCTAGTATCAATGCACGTGGACAAAACATTTTCTGAAACCAATCAGTCCACAATCTTTAATGGTAGTTAATCCTTCTATCCAATACATAGATTTAACTATCGCTGAGGGAAATTTATAGAACACCTTTATTAAGAGAACCTAGCATAGTACCACCGAAACTGCTACCTTATGTTCTTTTTACCCCGCGCTTGCCCTTATATTCATACGGAGATTTTCGGCGGCAAGTATACAAGTCATAGTATAAACTCCTTTACTAAATGCTCGACTTACTGGTAATCCCTTTGGAGTCCTTTCTATCCTGGTAGACTATCGCATGAAAGGAAGTTCTTTATTACATTGATGGCGATCACCCTCGTTACTAGAGTCCTGTCTAGAATTATGTATGAAGTCACCTGTTACAGCGCTATTTTACACTCGGAGGTCTAAACCGGTGGATTTCTATGTGCTCCTATTGATCCGCCGGACGCTGGTGTGCACCAATAGTTTTATTCTGGCATGGCTGAAATAGAATATCTGCCTGAGATCTAACCACCGGTGCATATTATCATACATTCACAAACTCGCGCTTGAAGAATTCAGCCACAGTCATGAGGGTCTCCCTCCCCTGTCGGCCCTTTGCCTCAAATGCGGCCTTCTTGAGTTCAGTCGAAGTCTCAATTTCGGTCGGGCCATTGCAGAAATATTCACCGTCTCGGATGGGTGTAAAAAAGAATTCATTTCGTTCCTGCTCTCGCCAGTGCTCCCCCAGAGTTTTCATATCATTGGGGTCTTCAAGTGGGATGTGTCTTGCCTTCTTGCCAGTGACTGTAATGATGTATATTAGATGCACGGAATCAATAAATACAACTCCTTGAATTGAGACTGACCTGACTTAAACGTGCGGACAACCTCTTCGGAGGATGCAATTGCACTGGTCCCCTGAATGGGACGACGGTTCCAGCGCAACGGCCGGAGGAGAACTCCATGGACTAGGTCGCCAAAGTCATCCGTTATGCTGATCCAAGGGAAGTCTTCCTTGCCGCCCCAGGGTGGAATTCTGTAAGTTAAGTACCCTTCCGAGTCGGGGATTGTTGGAAAGCCGCCAAACAGATCAGAAAATCCATCATGGAACCAGTTTTCCATATACCATGCAGCGGTGATGGGGGTGACGGTCTTGAAAGATTCTGAGAGTGCAACCTGTTCGACCCTCCATTTCACTAGAAACATAGGCAGATGGAGTGAGTAGGGGATCTTTAAAATGCAATAAAGGGGTAAAGGTAGGGTTGGTAAGAACGTACAGTCCAGGGCCGGAAGTGTGACAGCTCCGTTGGTCAACACGGCTGGAGAAGGTGCGGAGCTGTAGACTAAATGCTGGACGCCGGCACGAGCAGCGCACCGAACCACATTACTCCCCAGATCAAAGTCGTTGCGGCCAGTTGCAGTGAGTTCCTACTAATTTCAGGACAGAACAACAAAGAGATAAACAGCCAAGGAGTCGGGGTTGGTTGAACATACCGGATCCTCAGAGTTCGTGTTGACAAAAGCCGCCCAGCAGCCGCAAAAAGCGCTGAGCAGCTCCTCGTTCTTGAATCCATGCGCCTGGACAACCTCTGCACCCAGATTGGCCAGGTCTTGAGCTTTGGCTGAAGTAGCATTCCGAGTAATGCAGCGGACGTGGAAGCCAGGGTTAAGAAGCAGAGAACGAGCAACCGAGCCTCCTTGTGCCCCTGTGCCCAGCGGTTAATTTTCTAGTATCATATCTATGCCATCCATGGAAGAAAAGGTAGGAATTGGAAGAGGTCCCACCTGTGGCACCAAACACGGCGATCACCTTTTTGTCAGCAGTCATGACGACGGAGTCGAGGATGTAACTTTTTGGATAGAGAGATGGGGGGAGACGGATACCAAAACCTGTCAAGTTATATCTTGGGCTTGCCTGACTGGGGGGTGCTTTCGACTGTGCCACAATCCTGCTTAACCGGCAGTATGTTTCCATTCCCTCCCCTCCATTTCCTTGAGTACGGAGTAGCATCCGCAACATTACCGAGACTTACCAGACAAAGTACGTGCCGCGTGCAATCAGCCAATACTAATATAAATATGCATGCATGTATGTATATCTGCTGCACTGTGATACTGCATGTATGCTGCACTGTGACACTGTATGTATGCTACATCGTGATTCCATGACGTGGCCTCGGGTTAAGCGGCACATCGAAGACCTTTAACTTTGTCTACCTACTTCAATGCACAGCAGCCATAAAGTGGAGAAAACAAAAACAAATAAAATAAATGAAAATAAATAAAAATAATTTAGAAGAAATTAAAATAAAATAAATTAAAATAAATACTACTACTATTACTACTAATAACAATAATAATAGTAAAACAAAAAACACTCAAAACATGCTTCCAGTGAATGTCACGTGTTAAACCCAGAGAGAGTATACACGGGCTAGGAAGAATATCCTCATTACCTACCATATTACTATATAGGGTGCTAGATGCGACTGACCTGTCCACCTTGTACCTTTTTATGGTTAAGTGGTTCACCTCTACTAGCGCAGAGATAGCCAAACCATCACATGTAAAATAGGTACCATTTCCTTATTCTACCTAGGGAGAAAATCATTTTAGTGGTTCTCAGCCAGCCTTTCATGGACTATTGAATATGAGATTGCCTGTCGAGCTCTTCTGATGAGATTATCAAGGGGCCAGGGGCCACGCATTATGACCGTCCTGGGGAAAAAGCAAAAAAGAAAGGGAAAACAAAAAAAGAAAACAATTCTGTTACACACTTTGGCCCGCAATTAGAGACTTGCACGTCTAGTGCCTCCACTATAGAAAGTCGTATGAGCATACTGAGTAAACTGACAAAACAGATGCATTATTTATTATTGTAACAAAATAGTAATGTCTAATTTATTTTTGTAATGTATTTTTGACTGTGAATACAGTCTCATCCTTAGAGCATTTTAATTGTTAATCTTTTAAATATACTAAAGGTGAACTACTGCTAATATAGGCCTTAGGGGTGATATTGCAACCCCCCTCCCCGCCCCGAAAAAAAGGAAGGAAAAATAAAAAAGAGAAAGTTTAACACTGCTACTTTGCACTGTAGTATACCTACTAAGCACGGTAAAGGAGTATGTCTATTTTCTGGTCTACTACAGCCAAAGATAGCTCATCATTCGAGCTGGGAAAGCTAGTGCAGTAATGTATAATCAATTTCAGCTGGAGAGAGAGAGAGATTAAAAAATGGGCTCAAGAGAACGTAAGGGGACATTGGGGGAATCCAAAAACTTCACTAGCGTCGTGCCGAAATCCTTCACCAAGATATCAGCAAACTCCTTGTCCAACACATTCTGCCTCCCCATTAACATTATAGTCAGCTTCTGACTTCCCGGCCAAGTCAGAAGCATATGAGATCGGTAAGCAGGCGTGGTGAAGACCGGGGTTCCCATCTTCGCTTGAACATCACCTGGCAGCTGGAGCGCAGGAATGTTGGGAATGTTCTCGTGGAGGACCACCGAGTCCAGCTCCGTCTCTTGGGACCACTCAGTGCTGTTGGCCACCATATCAGTCCATTCAATTGTCTCGAACGCTAGCGACCGTGCATGCTGGCCCTGGATGGCCCGGAAGAGGTCCCGAACAGTCTCCACTGCCTTGAATCTAACGCGCACAGGCGTAGTGTTTAAGCACATCCCAATGGTATCCTCAGCCCCGGGAAGCTCGATACCCCGGCAGTTTCCCATTTGACCAAACAAGACATCTGAGTGGCCGGTCTTCTGCCATAGGACATACGCCCACGCAGCCTTGATTGCCGTGGCCATTGTGATTCCTGTTGGAGGTGAGGCAGGGGAGCACTCACCCATATTGATAACAGGGATATCTTCTCCCTCTGAAATGCGCGGGAGTCGGGTAATTTGAGCTCCAGCCAACAGGTCCCGCCAGAAGGTGAAGGCCTCTGGCGTACGTAGGCGAGCACATTCCCGCACGTACGTAGAGAAAGGACATGCCACGGCGCCTGCTTGGTTCTTGAAATCAGCACTCAGCGCCACTGAGATCTGCCTGAAGCAACCACCATCATACTGGGCATGAGATAGACGTAGCAGAAAGACATATTCGTGAGGACCACCCTGGGCAAGGGTGAATTTCAACATAGGCCGATCCGTCGGGGGCTTGGTCGCCTCGGATCCCTTGGCGTAAGAGTCTACCCAAGCCATCAGGTCTTCTCCTTCTGGTGCCTGGAGCTCCGTATATGGAGTTTCGACATGACGTAGCGTTACCTGCAGCATCTCGCCGTGGAAGGGGACAAAAATGGATCGGAATACAGAAAAGCGGTCAATGAAAGATTGACACCCCCGGCGAAGCTGATCCTTGTCCAATTCACCTTCGATCCTGAAAGGGTACTGTTCGATTAAATTATGACTGAGAAACATGCTTTGAGTCTCGCCAGTGGGCCACACCGCTTCGATATTATCTGCCGTTAGAGAGGGAGGGAGGTCGTTGAGGAATTCCACCCGAATCGTCTCAAAGGGATCTGTCTCCAGGACAGAAGAGGTGCGCGGATCAGGGCCAGCTGAAGCAGTGGACAGGCGGCTTACGCGTGCCAAAGATGATAAAGTAGCCTCTTCGAACACTTCTGCAACGCTGAAGACCAGTCCTTGTGCGTGGGCCATACTAGACAACCGGCGTGCTGTCAACGAATCTCCGCCAACATGGAAAAAGTTATCGTCGAGGCTGACGCTCTTCGCGGGGAGTCGCAGTAGCTCCTCACAGACCGACTGCAGGATTTGTTCTTTCGGGGTGCTGGGGGCTCGATACGGAGCTTGGTCCTCATTGTAGTTCAGGATCTCTGTCAAACTCAGTCTGGATGCAGACTCGACCATGTCCTTTCGAGAAACCTTTCCGGTGACCGTTCTGGGAACGAAGCGAATTGGGAGAATACTGCTGGGGATCATATAAGATGGAAGGACCTTGCGCAGCTCGGAAGTCGCGCGTTGCACCTGAGCACGATATGCGACTGTTGACGAGGCCAATATTGTCTCATCGTTGGACATTGGGGCACCAGTGACTTCATGGAGAGAGGGGTCATGGATGAATGCCACCAGGGTGGGAGGCTCTTCCTTACCGGCGGCCGAGACGAGGACATCAACGACGACAAGCTTTGCTGCTGGGAGGTGGGAGAGGAGGGTGGATTCCACTTCTCCTAGTTCGACCCGCTGACCACGGACTTTGGTCTGCCTGCCCTTCCGCCCCAGAAATTGGATTGATCCAGTGAGGTCGTGGTACCGCACCAGATCGCCCGTCCTCAGACATCGAGCCGGATCATCGCTAGGACGGATCTCCTGAAGCCACTTTGGCGGCTCCACGAACGTTGCTGCCGTCTGCTCGCCGTTGTTGAGGTATTCTGTAGCTATTGTCGAGCTCTCGATGAGAAGCTCTCCTTCCATACCAATCGGTCTCAGCTGAGTGTAGTCATCGGGGTTCACAACCCAGCAGGCGCCATTCGTGATATATCCGAGGCTATGGCTGGAAGGAGGCAGTCCCGTAAGTTCTTTGACTAGAACACTGCCAGCAAGCTCCGACATGCCGTAGACAGAGTGTAGTGCAACGTGGCCCGTCCACTTCTTCACATCTTCGTCCTTGACGGGCTCGCCAGTCAATAGAAGGGTCTTGAGATTAGGAAGTCTCTGAGGGTCCAGAGTTCGGGTCAATGACGGCGTCAAGAAGCAAAAGCTCGCGCCCAGACTGCACATAGTTAACTCAAGCTCGTTCTGTAGCTGATATTCCGTGGGAATGCAGATGCATGCACCCATTGCTAATGCATTTAGCTGCTCTATGATGCTTATAACGAACGCATACGACGCTCCTTGGAAAACACGAGTTTTCTGTTCCAGCCCAGTTCGCCCGCAAAATGCCTGGATTCCAGATCCATAGGATCCACGATTAACCACAACTCCCTTGGGCTCCCCGGTCGACCCAGAGGTAAAGATGGCGTACAGGGGATGGTGAGGCTCAGTAGGGGTTGGATCAACCTTGCTCGGTCCGACAGAGTCCACACCTTTTTTCCCTATGTCATCGTGGATTTCTAGCACAGGAGGGCCCAACTCTTGGGCCAAGGGCAGAGCTGCTGAGTTTGAGAGAATCACATGTACTGGGGTTTTTTGGCACATGGTCTGTAGGCGAAAAGTGGGAAAAGAAGGGGGCAGAAACACAAAGGCCCCTCCAGCCTTCATCGCTGCGACCATGCTGACTGTTGCCGCAACAGACTTTGGCGTAAGAATACCAACAAACTTTCCAGGTGTGACTCCGGTATTGACTAGCCGCTGAGAAACCTGGGAGGCCCATTGATCGAGCTCTTCATATGTCAAGGTGCCATCCGAGGTACAAACGGCTGTCGCGGTGAGGTCTTTCTTCAATCGCCCTTCGATTAGATGGTCCCCACGGACCCTACTCGTGTCCGCGTACTCTCCTGCGTGGTTCCATTGGAGCAGCTGCTTCCATCCTTGTGCGCCGATTCCTTGGAGGCTTTGAACGCGGGACCCCTGATCCGCGATGGATGCGGTCAGAATGTCAGTTAACTGAATAAGCATGATCCTGACCATGTCCGGCTGCAGCACTGCGGGATCGAAGTCGGCACATATATTTACTGACTGCGAGTTTTGAAACGCACAGAAAACCGTGAGAGGGTACTTCTGCGTGTAGGATGGAGCATCGATGTGTGCCTGCCCCTCACTCATGACCAGCAAGTTGCGAAACTGGCCTAGCACAACATAGTCTAGACCCTTGGTGCAATACTTTTCCAGTCCCAGATGTTCAAACTTGCTGATTTGATGATGGTAGCCAGCGATGGCGGCCATGCCCTCCCCCACCGTCGCGTCAGGCTGCATCTTGAAATGAAAAGGCATGATCGCCTGGTCTCCGTCATCAGTAGACCGTCCATGGTGAGCGGTGCCAAATAGGACTTCGCCAGAGTCGGTATGACTGGCGAGAACTAGCGCCCAAGCGAGGTGGAGAAAATAGCCGAGCTGCTCAGTGGTGGGCACATCCAAGTGCAAAGAGTCAAGGACGATGCGTTCGGTTGGGCTGGGAATGTACAAATCATGCAGTAGGGGGGGGAACTGGCTGAAGGCAGTCTCAGCAAAGCCACTTGCCGCAGTTTCATTGTATCTGACGGTCATGATGGTAGAATGTGAGGCCGTAGTAATGTCTGATAGAATATGTTAAAAATCGGACGAATATTCTTCATCAAAAATGAGGTGGTGAGGTAGGTATAAATATGCTTGCGGGCAATATTCCAAACTGTGTCAACCAATCTCTTAGTGGGGCATTTTACTGTGAGTCAATCTCCTTGCATGAGAATATGCAGCCAGTGCACACTCCTGACGACAGCTGAACCCGTGGAAATACAGTCACAAATCACGTCGAGTATTCGGAGTAGCTATAAGGGCTTAATTTTTGATTCAGTAGGTGTTAATGCTAGGTTATCATATTACTAATGTGAAAATAAATCCTGTTCGTATTATACAGCTCAAAAGTCAACATAAAGGTGAATTGTTCGCTTGGAGAACGATAAATATATATTTCTGCATTCCATTTTTATGTCATATTCAAAAGTATTTTTTTGCGTAGAATCATTTAATTTAAAGAATCTGAATTTACGTTGGAAACCTAATATAACCACATTGCAATTCATCAGTAGCCGAAATAAAAAGCTCAGAATTTCTCAAAAACAGTCATAATTACGCAGGCGTGGATGAGATTATTCAGACCTCTTGGTTTTTTCTTTTCTTTTCTTTTTTTCCTTTTTAAAATCAAAACCGGGCTAGAATTTGGATGCAAATTTTCTCAAATTGAACAATGGCACTCTACCCCTATTCTACATAATTGCAAGCTGCAGCCCTACCAGTCCACCAAGCATTCGGAGAAGTCTCTCACCGGGCGGTTCCAGTTCTTCTCGTCTACCAACCACGTAGCGATTCGGCCAAACCCAGCCACGAGTCTGTGGATTGATTCTGGAGATTCATTCCAAATGGCCCCTGTGGGACTGACCACCATGGCTGTGCCGTCCTTGCCTCCAATACCAACATCCATCACCAGCCCGGTTTTGGGCCGATAGAACAAGTACTTGATTCTCATGTTCTCATGAAGTCTTCCGAGGGTGTCTTCTGCAAAGCCATTTGCGCCCGTCCAGTTGAAGACCAGAGAATCCGCCACCTTCGGGAACAGATCCCTTATGTCAGGGTTCTGCTGCATAATCCTGTGCCATGGCGCATTGGCATGCCGTGTGAGCTTGACTTGCTGCTCTTGAACACGAAGCAACATCTGGATAACTGATTCATCGTGGCCATAACTGATTGCATTAAGGAGTCCCGCAATCGTGGGACCAACGACATCTGCTGCGCGGAAAGACCCCAGGCCAGCCACAGACGAGGGGAGGAAAGGGAACCCATAGCGAGCCATCTCCATATTTAGCATAAGGGCCGAAGTGTCCTTGGTGTGGTGAAGTGTCAACAAGGCCAACGCTACCTTGGGAACGATTGGTAAGGTAAGGTCTTGGTACTGGCGTCGCAGAGTCAAGATTCCCGGAAGAGGTATTTCTAGCACAGGAAGACCTTCGTCCACTCGGTCCGGGGAAGCTTTGACAGCGGGTGCAGGGGCTGGCCAGACAGCAGGCTGCTTGTTGGGCCCACAGAGTACCTCCATCTCGCCGGCATGATAATCCAGGGCCGGCTGGGCCGCTGGAGAGCTCCCGAAAATGTAATATGCATCGCTCCAGGCCTTGAAGGGGGTATGGGGCTGCGGTAAATGTCCGCTGAGAGCACCATCAAGGTCGTCTGCAAAGATTTCATGATAAGTCGCGTCCATAACGGCATGGGAGTCTGGGAGAGCGTTAGCAACGGTTTGCCATATTCCGATTTCCTTGATTACTCACAGCCGGAGATCAGGGCCGCACTATTGGTCTCCTTGACAAAGACGATAAGGCCCCGGAAGAGAGGACCGGGAAACCTTGGGCGGTGCATTTGAGGAAAGTCAAATGTCAGTTTCCGCACATCATCCAGACCATCGACAACTCCATAATCCACAATGCACTGATCCAGAATTTTCTTGGATGGCTTAATGGTGACATGGAGGGCCCGATCAACAACTTGTTCATCGAGAACGATGAAAGACCGCAGCAGTGGATGGACGCAGAGCGCTTTCTCAAGCGATAAACGCAGGTGCTGCGAGGGTTAGATAGGTTAGAGGAAGGGAGAAAGCAGTAACAAACTTACTTGGCTGTCGGCATTTACCGTTAATACTTCAACAAAGAACTCCCAGCTTTCTATCAGATTGTTTTGACACATGATATCCATAAAGTCCGTTGTGGGAAACACATCCTCCACGTCCTCATCCCAAGAGAGCTCGAGGGGCGCAATTGCCTCCTCGACCATTTGTCGAGTTGCTTGGAATTGGCGGGGATCCGCTAGGAGATGGACCATATCTTCAGCAGTTGGGCCCCCTTGCCGAGATATGGTGGGCGTGAGTGCTCCCTTGACTCCGTCGACCTTTACTGGAGCATTTTCAAGTAGTTTGATCTGGCTATCGATGGTGCGTGCAGTAGCCCAGGCAGCGAACGTCACTTCCGTGCCGGTCTCTCGTCGGATTCGAGAGTGAACCCTCATGGAAGTAATGCTGTCACTGCGTTCCGAAATATCGGCATGCACATCGAGATCAGTAGTAGTGACTCCAAAGGCATCTGCCCAGATCTGCACCACCCTATCACTTAGACTGGGTGGGTTGGCCGTGGCAATGCACCGACTCAACGACTCTTCATACTGAAGTGCGAGAGCTGCCAGTTTCGTTTTCTGCACCTTTCCGGAGATGGTACGAGGATAGTCCTCCTGGCCTAGCGCCTGCACTGATAGGATCTTGGTTGGGACATAGGCTGGTCCCATTTTGCTCAGAATCGTATTGGTGATTTCTCGAATTTGGTCACTTCCGATGTTTTGGTTCACGACAATTGCTGGGACCTCTCCCGCCACTGGATCAGGGAAGGGAATCGCCTGCGGGTTGAGGACAGACAGCTCCGGCACCTGATGCAAGGTGGATTCAATGGCTGGAGGAGAGAGGTTTTTCCCTGCTCGCACAATTAGTTCCTTATACCTACCGACGGGGTATAGTTGGCCGCTATGAATGACTCCCTGGTCGCTGGTATTGAACCATAACGTGCCATTCTCATCTGTGTAGAAGTCTTTGCTCTCTAACCCTAAGTATTCTTTGGAGGTCTGAAATCCGCTATAGTGCACCTCTCCTGGCGTCCCTAAAGGAATGGGGGACCGAGTCCCGGGGGCACAGATGCGGACTCTAGCGCCTGCCGTTGGCACTCCTGCAGCGACATGGCCATCTCGGGAGATAGAATCAATGTCTTCCACCGGCCCCGTTGATACATGAACGCCCTCGATCATTCCAAAGATGTTCTCGACCCGATCCGTAGGGAATGCAGCCTTGAAATCTTTGGCTACTGCGGTGGACAAGCTCATGCCAGAAAAGACGACTGCCTTTAAGGGCTTGATAACGTTGCCGGCAGACGAATTAGCTGCGACGAACGCATGCACTAACGCCGAGACCATGACCAGGTACATGCATTGTTCGCTGTGCAGTATTTCCATTGTTAGCTTGGGGTCAAACCCTGTATCAGAGGAGTAGACGAGCGTGGCACCCCGGGTCAGGGTTATTAACAGGCCCATCAACCCAAAAGCATGACTACTGGACACGAGCACCATCACCCTGTCACCTGGCGAAGCCGATGCGACACTGATCCGGGTCTCGAGAGCGCTCACCCAAGAGGCTACATCCGCAAGGCAGGCTTTTGGGAGCGAAGTGGTGCCGCTTGAAAAGAAGATGGAGGTTTCTCTGCTTGTCTCGTGGGTTTGTCGACACAGAGATGTTGGTTCATATCGTGGCTCATCCCGCCGCATAAGACTATCAAATGGAATCCAGCCGTCATTTCCCCCTTCAATCTGAATCGTTATAAAGTCCATGTCCGAGAACAACTCATCAAACCGGGCAGCCATCTGCCGGTCCTTCACAACGACGGCCATCTTTGAGGGCTTTTGGGACCCTATCACTGTTCTGACCATGTGGCAAGCCTCAGACGCATTTGACAGGCTTCTTGGGTCCATTGATATATGAAGACAGCCCAGTCGATATCCTGCCCATGTGGTCATGACATGCTCCACGCTATTTCCCAGGATGGTGAATAGCGAGCATCCACTCGCAAGCCCCAGGCTCTTGAGCCCGCAGGAAAGTCGTTGAACCCCATCGTACAATTCTGCGTACGTCCACTGCGCGTAAGCCGGTGATGCGTCTGAGTCGGCATCGTTCTCTCGAGTGCCGCCGAATTCATAGCGACGAGGATCCTGGTGTGCGCAAATCAATGCCACCGCATCAGGATGGTGTTCAGCGACCTGTTCCAATCGCTCCGCAAGACAGCGCGTATCGTTCTTAATAGACGATCCAGAAATCTCGCTCAAGGAAACCATATTGATTCAATCTCTGGAAGACCCTGATGGACAATGTGTGGTTTCTGTGTGGTGTTGCCAACTAGCTGTCAAGAACGGAGTTTGGCCTGATGCTATGGACAGCACGCCGACTACCATGCAGTCTGGCGATCTGGACTCGCTGATCTTCTGCATACGCTCACTGCCTCGGCTAAAGTGTTTGTCTATATGTCATAAAGCCTTATTGCCACACCGCTATGTGCCTAACCCCCCTTGCCACCCTCTTTCCCTAGTACCTTAAAACTAACACAATACAGGTCGGGTACGGAGATATTCTAGTGATACATTGTCTCAATCACTTAATCTCTGCTGATAATTTCTGTAAGTCCACGTCATTGACCTATTTCTCAAGGACAATACAGCCCCAGGTGGGAGGGATTTTGAACACAGCTGAATAGTGATCGCCATCTTTTCATGCATGGAAAAGGAAGTAGAGAACTTTGTTTCTGTGTTGCCATCACAAAGACCAGACTGGTGTGCTGAAATGTGCAGGTGAGAAAGGAGCTATACCATGCTAAGCAATTGAATGACCTGCTCCTTGGTCGCATGTCAGCCAGCCAGCTTCTCGTGGTACGCCTCTTAGCATAGCGCGCTTAAACCAGAGCATGAGACCTGTGCTAATGCATGTTCTTTGGGAGAATCGAGTGGCAAGATTTGGGACAAGTGGATGTGGCCCTCTGCTTAACCTACAAACATGCGATTGAGGTAAATGAAGTGCTTCATTGGCCTGGGTGGAGCATTATTGAATGGAATGCCAGAAGTCATCTCTTACTGGAAGCATGTTCCATGTCAGATATAGCTATGTTTACATTCACTATTGACTTGATACATATCGTGATTCCGATTACCCGGATAGTGTCTGAAATATACAGATAAGGGCTGCGCACACCAACTTTCTTGCGAAGGCGAACATTGGTTTTCTTTTCTATTCTCCTATCCGATAAGCGTTTTCTCCCTCCATGACTATTTGCCAAGAACCACAACCGGGCCTGGCCGTGTTGTTTGCACGACAGGCATTATCAAGCGGGCCAAGAGCTGCAATTGAGGACGAGAATCATGTCATCACGTACGCCGAGCTTCACTCCAAGGCTATAAGTTTGGCTTGCCAGATACGCAGTCATTCTCCAGCGGATACGGCACCTGTTGGAATTCTCATTCCGCGCAGCATAAACCATGTTCTTTCCCAGGTGGCCGTGATTTGCGCGGGGAGGGCATGCGTTCCGCTGAATGAGCAGCTTCCCGACTCTCATCTGGCGAGTATGCTGGAGAACCTGGGCGCGAAGCTTGTCATTACCGATGCAGCCCACAGACATCGACTACCCTCCTCGGAGCGCCTCGTTGTGGACCACTGCAATATTTGTACCGATAAAGATGAAGACTTTGAAATTGATCAAGTCGGGCCTGAACGCTGCTCCCACGTCCTGCACACATCGGGCACGACGGGGAAGCCCAAGGCCGTGGAGGCGCTGGCCCAGGGCATCATCAACCTTTGCCTGGACCCGATCGATCTAGTCAAGTTCGGTCAACGCGTTGGCCACAGCACCAACGTCATCTTCGATACGAGCCAGGTCGAGATCTGGGCTTCATTGCTTCGGGGTGCAACGATGGTGGTGATCCCAATGGCGACAGTGCTTGATGCCGCCGCACTGGGCGTCTTCATTCGGACCAAGAGGCTTGATGTCCTCCAGCTCACCACGTCGTTGCTTACTGTTACAGCCTACGCATGCCCCGGAGCGTTTTCCACGCTGGACACTCTAATCACCGGTGGCGAGGCCATCAATTGCCAGAGCATCAACTCCATTTTCAAGGCGGGAGCTCCACGGCGCATCATCAATGGTTACGGACCTACAGAGTCTAGTGTATACACGCTGATGCACAAGGTTTCACAAGAAGAGGCCCAGAAGGGCGAAATTCCTGTCGGCAAACCATTGCGAAATGTTGAAGTGTTCATTGTCGGGGAAGATTTCAGCCCAGTCAAGCCGGGCGAGGTCGGCGAATTGCTGATTTGCGGCATGGGCGTCGCCAGGGGCTATATTGGTGAATCCATGAAGACGAGCAAAAGTTTCCTGTCCTTGCCACATCTCCCTCGTACCGTAACCCGAGGACTGGCGCACGCATACCGGACTGGTGACCTGATGCGAGCGGACGAACAGGGCGTTCACCAGTACATTGGACGCATGGACAACCAAGTCAAGATTCGGGGCCAGCGAGTGGAATTGGAGGCTCTAGAGGCCGCTCTGCTGCAGACGAATCTGGTCAGCGCTGCGGTGGTTATCAAGATTACGCCGAAGGAAGTCGACAGGGCCCAGTTCCTGCTTGCCTACTGCATTCCAACCTCTCCCGACGTCACTCCCGCAGCTGTGGTGAAATCCTACCTGGAACGTGCTCCGCACCTGATGATTCTACGCGTCAAGTTCATAGACAACCTCCCTTTAATGGCTACAGGGAAAGCAGACCGGAAACGGTTGGAGATGCTCTACGACGAGGAGCTGGCGCAGTCCCGAACCAAGGCCGCCCAATCCCAGGTCGGGAGCCGAGACGTCGCCTCGGAGCTGGAATATATCTGGATCGACGTCTTGGGTCTTCCAGTGGAGCGTCTTGCTCCCACCGATGACTTTCTAGCAATGGGCGGGACGTCTCTTATGGCCGCGACGATGATCGCCCGCATCAACCAGACGTTCGACATCGGCGTCCGATCCCAGATGTTGTACGAGAACACCACGCTAGAGAAGCTCACGCAAATGGTGACTAACGTGCGCAATGGCGGCGACCAGACGGAAACCCAAGCTGCAGAAGAGATCTGGTGGCATGACTCGCAGCTCGGCCAACACTTGCGGCCCCTGGAAATGCCCATTCCACATTGGCAGGATCCGTTTGAAGGCCGGGTCTTCATAACCGGTGCTGCAGGATTCGTGGGAGCGCTCCTACTGACAACCCTGGCGGCACGGCCAGACGTAAAGAAGGTGGCCTGTCTAGTGCGAGCCCCGGAGAAGAAATCGGCGATGCGTCGTATTCAGGATACATTGGACCAGTACCAGCTCCAGGTTGACCTGGAAAAAGTCATCGTGCTTCCAGGCAGCTTTGCTCTGCCCCGGCTCGGTCTGAGTGACGATGAGTACGACTACTACGCCGAATGGTCCAGCGTCGTGTTCCACCTGGGGGCCAAAGTGAGCTATGTGGCACCCTACTCTTCCCATCGCCAAGACAATGTCATCGGAACCGTGAATATGCTTGAATTTGCCAACCACAAGCGGCTGAAGGCCATGCACTATTCTTCAACCATCGCTGCATATGGCCCAACGGGATACGTCACAGGGGCTAAGCTCCTGCCGGAGGACGAGCGTCCGGCAGCTCACCTGGCTGCGTTACCCTATGACACAGGTTACGCCCAGAGCCAGTACGTGGCCGAAGGTATCGTCTGGGCCGCGATCGACAATGGCTTTCCAGTCGCGGTGTACCGACCAGGTTTCGTCCTCGGCCACAGCCAGAAGGGGATTTGTAACCGCAACGACTTCGCCTCGCGACTATTCACCAGCTGCATGGAAATGGGCACGTACCCGATTCTCCCGGACCAGCGCAAAGAGTTTATTCCTGTAGACTTCGTCGTCAATGCGATGCTGCACATCTCCACCTCGCACCACAATCTTGGTGCAGCATACAACCTCGTACAGCCGGAGCTGGAGAACGCGATCGACATCAATACCTGCTTTGATCTGCTCAGTCGGATTGCCCATGTACCGATCCGCGGCATTGCCTATGCAGACTGGGTGAGCTCACTGTCTACACGCTTGGACGACCCCCTGCATCCGCTCACTCCGATGCTGAAGGAGAAGGTCCTGGACGACAAGAGCCGCTGGGAAGTCTACGAAAACATGGCTGAGTACGGCCGGGAGAATATCCGTCGGGCTTTGCAAGATGCTCCTCACATTCTCCACTGTGGCTCTATTGAAGACCTGTTCCGCCGCTCACTGTCCAGCTGGCTGCCTGACCGCAAGCGTCCCATCGTCGAGTCCGTCCAGATCCATGTCAATGTAAATGGAATTGCCCAGGTGTGAGACCTGTCTCTTCCTTGGAACTTTGGCCTCTATCACTATGCCAATGATTATCTCGGGATAACCCTTAAGGAATGCTAATTTCGGGGCACTCTAAGTATTAGTAATTAAGAACTTGGGACTCGGACTACTGAGAATGCATGTTTTGAGGATTCATTATTGCCACAGGTTTCACGTAGAATGTAGTATTCTCGAATGCACACTGCTTTGGTGTGTTTTTGTCGTTCTACATACCTACAGTATGTGCATCTTTCGGCTGGAATGTAGCAACTTGTACTGGCGTCAAATCTTGTATACATTGCATCAAAGATCGGCATGCTTGTACGGAGTCTCGGAAACCGTACGACTCATGTTGTAACTAAATGGTATTATGTTGAAAAATACGACATACTGCACTTGCCTGTATTTAATACCTTGCAGTAAGTAGCGCGAGGCTTAGTATCTATTTCGTTCGGAGGACCGTGAACAGACCAAGCATTATTGCTACACTAATTTTAGTAGCGTTCATATTTTACGCTTCGGGATATTTTGTACAACTTCAGCATGTCATGATGATGGGACTATTTCAAGTCTAGACTCAGGCTAGCTGTAGATCTCTGTGGCACCCTTTCCGAGCGGATAACCGGCTAAGAAACTTTGTGATCCGAGTCCGATCTCGGGGCTATCCAATTCAGGATCCACCCTCCCTTGGCTAGGAAGCTCGATCGACAGTTGACATTGAGTTTTGGTTGGGGTTGCGGCCCGCTCGGAAGGGCCGAGGCCCAACTTTGCCCTTTACCCACTTTGCAAACTAGCGTCGGCATATGTATTGTAAGATTGGAAAGTTAATTTACCATCTTTTCATTTGCACATAGTAATGCGAAACTTTATGTATGCAAAGATCAGCATGCGATCGGTTCATTCCTAGTCGTATTAGGGTTGTTGTTGCAGTCATGCGGTGTGATCCGAAGATTGTTTATTTGTATTCGTTTTTTCCAACTTCACCAAATCGGAAAAGCAAGGTGATCTTGGGATACATAGACTAAATTGAACACTGCTGCATGCTACTAAGTGCATGCAGGAAGGGAAAACAGGCAGCTCAGGCAAGGCCCACCTGTCAGTACGGGATAAATCGACAACTGTTCCTGTCACGAGGCAAGTGTGACCTGACAAATCAATGTGATGCGTGGATGATGCATATGCTCCTGCCATTTCTCTACTTGGAGGCATGCAAATACCTATACTCACATGCCTGAGTAGAAACGAGTTCAGCTGCATCTCTGAGAGCTGAAATCAGATGGGATTAAGCTGAACAAGCTGACTGCTTGTCATTCTCCACAACGACAATCGCACCGAAAATCGCTGCTGGTACGTACCCAGGGCACGCACTACCTACGCATGATCTACCGGACATCAAATTCCTGGAGGTACAATGTTTAAGATGCAAGTAGAAATGGTACAAGGCGCTAAAACATATCCTTTCTAACCACGACAAGCAGGTCGGTGAACAATCTGTATAGTTGGCTTACGTGTTCGTGATGGGGGTTACATACTTCGGACTCATGTCCCTGCCAAAAATAAAACAGCAGGATGAGACATTCCGGTAATCAGTTCTTACACTAGCAAAGTATACATGAATTATGGATGATAACAGCTAGCCACATGCCATGTGAAACAAAGCTGACAAATGTTCGGTCTTTGACGATGACAAATTAGTCGGAAGTCTTCTCTATCTCTCTATCCCCAGTTTTTTTGATCCTTCGGCAGGCACTCGCAGGCCTAGCCTTTTAGTAAAGAACAGGCAGTAATAGTAATTATGATGATAGATTGGGTCAGTGTAGAGGGACGGGGACCAGGGATCATGTATCGCCTGGAATATCCCGCTTGCTCTTTGTCATAATGACCTGTCAAATTTGCTACGGTCATACTGCTTACGGGGAAGCTGGAATAATTGTCGTTTGTCTGATGTCTGACTATCATGCTAATTCCAACAAACCCCTGGTAGAATGGAGAGGCCGAACCCTTCATTGGAAGGCAAAAACTCGGTTCAAGACGTACTTCTCGAATGTAACGTAGGAAGGCTTTTTAGTAGAGCTAAGGCTACGTATCTGTTAATTTGTGAAGTCATAGTGGTAGATGTGTTTCGGAATTGCCGGAAGGGAATGTCATCATCTTGAAGAGAACTTCCCCCAGGCTGAACCCAAGCATGGCAATAGAACAGGAAATATATCATTGAATTAAAATAAGATCAGGGCATGAACGTCTAGAATAACATTTGAGAGCAATTTTCAATTCTGCGGGCTAGTTCTGTCAGGCCCTTGCCCCATCCTCGTCAACCCTATAGAGTTTTATAGGTCTCACGGAGTCTCGCAATGAATGCAATTGTTGCAATCTCAATTCTCTACTGGCGCCGCTTCACGGATTCTAACCGGCCAGTTGCTCTGTGCAATGGTGAAATGACTACGGTGCTGCCAATCGGTGCCTAGCTTCTCAAACTCGAAGTCAAAGTCTCTCACCAAGGTCGCCGTGATCTTACCAATCTCCGCAAAGGCGAACTGCTTGCCGGGGCAGCCGTTGTATCCGGTGCCGAACGTAATCAGGTACTTCTCGTAGCGTGACGCCTCGGGGCGCAGCCATCGCTCCGGGTTGAATACCTCGGCATCCTCGCCGAAGTAGCGGCGGTCACGCTGGATGACGAATGGGTTGACGGAAAGAATGGTCTGTGCTAAAAGTTAGTAACTGCGTTGTTCTTTGATTGAATTGACCAGGTCCTTGTCGACTTACTCCAGCCTCAAAGTGGTGATCGCCTAAAGTAATCCCATCCTTGGGGGCCACACGAGGCAGACCGAACGGTACAGGGGCGAAGTATCGGAGGGTTTCTTTAATCTGTGATGATGAGGTTAGTTAGATGAGGGTGAAATTGATAATAGACTAGATCTATGCGCGAATGCTTCAACTTACACAAGCCTGGAGGTAAGGAAGCTTCTTCGCCTCTACGTGGAGGACGACGGGAGACAGTTCACCAGCCGCCTGGGCCTGGTTCAATTCTCTCTTCAGCTTGGTCATGCAATCAGGGTTCTTCAGGAGAAAGTAGAACATGTTTGACAACGCTCCCGTCATAGTCTCCGAGCCGGCAATGGTGGTCATGCTGGCAACGGCCAGTATCTCTCGCTCCTCCATGCGTTCGGGCCACTTGCGTTGGTTGTTGATCCACTGAGAGACCATGTCATGCCTGGATTTCGGGTTGTCCTGGCGTTTCTCGACGGCGGCGCTGACGGTTTCGAAGATGTGGGCATGCGGCTTAAGCCCAAGGTAGCCAGAAAAGGGACTGTGCAAGATAAACGGGTGTAACCAGTACATGTAACCCATGACTGCCTGGTAGATCATGAGAAAGCGCATGCTACTGATGGAGTTGCCAATGTCTTCACCCTTGCCGACGAATCCCAAGCGCTGCGAGAAGGTCAGCTCGCCAATGACGTCGAAGGAGACGTAGTTCAGCCAGTCTTCGAAGTTGACCGCCTCGCCGAGGCTAGCGAGCTTCTTGAGCTGCTCCTGGAGCTCCTGAATGCAGGTATCAACGATTTTCTCCGATTTGATCAGGTTCGTGAGCGTATAACTGCTAGCCGTGATTGATGATCGTTCCCGGTGCCGCTTGGGGTCGCATTCTGACATGGGCGTTTGGTGATGCTTGTCCGGGACGGCGAGCGCTTGATACCAGTCCGCCTAGGGTCTAGGTTAGTGACGGTTTTCTTTGCTTCAATGGTTGGAGTGCTTGGTTCACCTTCTTGTATGACGGTGCCAGGATAGCGGCGATGCTGTCGGGGTGACTGCACGACACCTCGTTATATCCGATACGGACAAAGTCGCCTGGGTGTATAGTCAGCCACTATTGCTACTGTATGTTCCAAAGAGGAGAATTTCGTACCATATTTTTGATGTTCTTTTTGCACAGCGTATTCAATATCGCCCTTGGCAGTATGGTATATCTGCCAGAGGGTCGACACCGATGCCAACCAAGGGCCCTTGATATGAGAGATGGGAGGAGTAAACTTCCGCCGGAGCAGGAAGCCGAGGACAGCCAGAAAAAGATAGGGCAGCAACGCCTGGAGGTTGCGTGGAAGCTCCAAGGCCATGGTGACCGAAGGCTTCTCAAACCAATGGTATATGGTCAGTTACAATCGTGGCCGGTCGATGAGTACCCGATTGAGAGGAAAACTTTGACAATAATATATCCTTGTACAGAGATGGATCCACTGTATATCAAATATTGACTGGGCATTGCATGTCTCATGCGTCGTTAGTATCCTACTATCCCTATCCCCGCCGATGCAGGTGCGACCTCTGCAAATTCTTCACTTAACACCTGTACCTCTTGCATTACACAAATCTTACGCATCAGACCGTACGGTGCTTTCATTCACGTGGGAATTGCTTACGTGTCGCTTCATGTCGTGCAATGCAAGGCCCAGGCTAAAGGCTGTCTGGAATATCTCCCCGGATCACGCCGTAGCAACGCCACCGCCCAAATGGAGGTCTGCAGAAGTACAACCCCTGTCCTGCACAATTCTAACTTTCCAAAAACGCAGGGGTGAAGCCATTTCCAATAGATTTGGATTGCACTATGCATTTAGAACCACTAAAATAGTTGGGCGCTGTACTACATATGTAAGAATTAATAAATTAAATACAGCCCAATGTCTTAAGACCATTATCTGTGGCTGCATCTGGTTTCAGAAAATTACAGTTTTGCAGGCCAGAGGTCGTGAGGGCTGGCTGACAATGGAGTGGGGACAGAAGTCAGTGTCGCTTAGAAGTTTGTCACATCGCATGGGGTCATCGCGTTAATGCAATGCAGGTGGGACACCGCCATCATCAACCTTGGTCTACATTGTTTCTAACCCGGGCAGTGTTTGGAGACAGTGACATGTCGTACCTTGGGCATACCAATACTACAACTCATGGTGTTGCATTCAGGTTAAAAGCAAATAAAAAAATTTATTGTCCAGTAGTTAGCAATCTAGTAAATTAAAAAGAGCACAGACATGAAATATGAGCTAATAGTCTAATAGAAGCCCTGGCTGGCAGACAAGATTCTGCAGCCGTAGAGAAAAACATAGAATCTTAACCCACAACTTGGTTCACGAGTTTGAACGACCGAAGCACGGCGTCAACCTTGGTATGCATCTCATCCCACTCGGCCATTTCCTGGCTCATGTCAGTGATGGCACCTCCTGCTCCGATCCTCCATGTTTCGCCTATGTCGGTGGTCTCATCATCTCATCGGTAGGCAGTTCGGATGACGACAGAGAAATCACCTCCTCCTCTTACGTCTATGTACCCCAACACCCCCGAATAGATTGATCGCGGCTTCTCTTCTTCGATCCCGCGAAGCAACTGACACGATCGCTTCTTCGGGGCTCCTGTCATACTTCCGGGCGGCAAACTGGCCGCGAGCACGTCGATGCCCATTTCTAGGGGCCGGTATCTCGGGTCGTTGGTAGCGTATGTAGGCTGCAGTATACCTTCTATGACGGTCACCAGCTGATAAACGCTTTCGTACTCCTCAACCTGCATCAGCGAGGTCGTTCGCACGTCCCTGGAGTTCTTGACGCCGGTAAGGTCATGACGGATGAGGTCGACGATCATCAAACTCTCGGCCCGTTCCTTAGGCGAAGCCAGAATGTTCGTCGCCGTGGCCAGATCGATGAAAAGGGTGCTCCCATCGGGGTTCTCCTGTCGCTTCTTGACGGTGCCCTTGATGGGCCGGAATTGGCAGGTGACCTCGTCTTCCGCATTGGGCCGAGTCCACGACAGGAACCGTTCTGGCGAAGATGACAGCACGGTGATCGGTCCGAGACGGATGAATGCACCAAAGGGGGCCGGGTTGACTCTGCGGAGGCGCAGGTATCGTGTCCAGGCCGGCATCGGCGTGGAGATATCAATCTCGGTTTGGTCGGTCAGACATAATTCGTAGGAATTGCCGTGCTGGATCTCTGTCTTGCACTCCCGGATCTTGCGCGAGTATGCGGCCTCGGTGGGGATGGTGAACTTCGGCCGTGGACCTTCCAAACTAGCCGCTATATCCGCTGATGTAGGTAGGGATGAAGTGCTCGTCGCTGGACTATCTAGACTGTTGTCCTTGGACGACGTAGACGAGGCGGCGCAGCTTGGCCCGTGCTTTTCGAAGCCGTTCTCCTCGGGGAACAGGTCTGGGTGGGCCAGGCGATCCAAGATGGCAGCCGCTTCGTCGACCCATTTGTGGTCATCAGGCATGATACTCTGGACATGCAGCTGGCGAGCAGTATGGTCAATTACAACGCTGCGTTCGACGAAGGCAAACTGTAGATCCGGCCGCTCGGGCTGAGGCGTGGTGTCAATACCCAAGGTTTCTAGACACGCTTCGTAACTGATGTATCCCATCAGTCCTCCCCAGAACGGTGAGTCCTCATTACCATGAAACCGCTTTCTCTCCTCCATGAAACTCTTGAGAAAGTCAAAGACACGGTGATCACCATCACCCAGGGCCTCTGTGGTCGATTCGTCGCCCTTCTGTAGACTCACGTGGTTATGCCCTGCACTGTAGGAGATTCGGAGGGTGTCCGGATAGACCAGCCCAACAATAGAGTAGTTGCCCAGAGGGGAATTCTGGGCCATCTCCGAGTCTAGAACCACGAGCTCATCGTCGGTTGGTTTCAGGTGGTCTCGGATAAGGGTGACACTCAAATTGCCCAGGTCCATCGTTTTCGAGAAGACCGCGTTGGACACCGAGGCCGTATCGGATATCACATCCGCCCGGGAGCTTCTATGGCGACTAGTCCATTCCTTGGCGGCCTGCCACCAATTGCAAACCACTTGACGCGCCTCGGGGCTCGAGCAGACAGATTCCGGATGGAACTGGACGCCATAGAAAGGCTTCGTTTGATGTTTCACGGACATCAGGATATGTGTCGGGTTGAGGCGGTCGAGGGCGATCCGCGGGTCTTCGGGGGTAGGAGGGCCCCGTGAGAACGCATGGTCAATGTCCCATGCCAACGGCACAAGTTCTGGACATGTTTTGTGCGGAGTCCAGAGGCTCTCACTGTCAGTTGGATACCCGAGAACTCCATGTAGGGAGTGATACTGCACGGAGCGCAGTTTGGGAATTCCCCTGAAGAGGGGATCATTGCAGCACTGAACATCGGTTTCGATGCCGTGACGAGGATACGGCAGCTGCTCGACGGTGCCGCCGAAATGGACCACGAGGCTCTGGAATCCTAGGCAGATTCCCAGAACAGGCAACATCTGATCTTCTGGTAGAGACCATACTTGCTGAATACAGCCCACGTCGGCCGGTTTGTAGGGGCTGCCGGGACCTGGACCGACAATGATGCCCGCGTACGATTCATGGAAGTTGGAAGGAAGTGGCGAGTCGATTGTGAGTTTTGTTACGGGAACGCCAAGGGATCCTTCAACGAGGGTAATAATGTTGTTGGAGAAGGAGTCGTAAGCGTCGATGAACAAAATCCTTGGTTGGGCCATAATGACTTGATTATGGGGAGAAAAGTTGACTTCTTGGAGGGTTCAGATCTCGGAAATGTGTCAAATGGAAAAGCCAGCCCCCAGCATCAACGAGGATTTGTACTAAGTACTTTACTAGCACTCTGCGATATCGAGTAGTATATCAAATTAGGGCTGATATTCTGTCCTCCTTTGTAAGTCACGGTGGCTGAAACCAGAGTGCCCCCTCTAGCTTGTATTCTTATTTCGTGGTGTGAAATTTGATATACACTTTACAGGATTAGCGTGAGTTGATCATAAGACTGTGGAAAATATATTATTTTTTAACTTCCATTGGTAATAATATATCCCTGTCAGTATTGTCAAACTCTGACGGCACAGCGGAGTGAATCGAGCAGCGTGGGCAAAGATGTTTTTTGTAAAATTATAAACTGCCACAAAAAAAATACAATTATTTGTTTTAAAGTTTATGGTTATGCTAGATAACTTTAGAAGTAGGTGTGTCTATTAATTTATGTAGTATATTTTTCAAATTTCTTAAAAAAAAGAAAATATAAGAACTATTCAGGGGTAAACAAGTTTTCTTTTTTATTGATTCAGTACAGTCTACCTACCGAGCTACCTACCTACACTACACTGCTACCACTATTTTAGATGAGGGGATTATGTCATGTAGCTGGAGTACGCATTGTATATAGAATGTGACATTACAACCATGTCATTCCCGTCAAGACACCTCTAGTAAGGCATGACATCCGAAGAATTAATAAGCGCACCCCCGTATAGTGGAAATACTAGGCAAACGAGATGATAATTGCAAGGCAGAGGGTGTAGCTTGCATGATGTTAGAGAACAATTTTTCCTCGGATGAACCCTCGCACCCCGTTACTGAGCCAGCATTCTTCCCCATCCCTCAAATCGGACGCAGAAACAGTCTCCTCGGTGCAGAACCCATACGTCAACGCGAATCGCCGCGTAGTTCCTGCATTCCCACCGCTGGAAAGAGGCGGCGTAATCCACTGCGGCATTTTATCCTTTCGTGCCTGCTCAGCTCCATGTGGAGCTGACAGTGCGGGGCGCCTGAAGTACGGCGTGGTGATGCTTCCCTCCATAACTTCTCCCTGCAGATTCACCATCAGCACCTCTGCGGGATCCTGTGGAGATTCGATTCCTGCCCGCAAACGCGCTGCGGTATAGTCGTCACGCCGTGTAGTCTTGTGTGTGGTGAATACTGAGGGGATGGTCCCCTGGGAGTCCACAAGTACACGCCATATGGTGGACAAAACGTCCATCTCGGAGGGGATGAGAAGATTCAGTGGGTCAGGCGAAGCCATGGTGGCCTCGACCGTGCCAGTCCCCTCCTTATCGATGGCAATTCTAAGTCGCCACGGCTTTGTCAAGTCAGGAATGAAAGCATCCAGGAACTTCAGGAATTTTGTCTGGTCCTGCTCAAGGAACTTGATGGCGCCTGTCCAGTTGAAACAGCGTGCCGCGCTGAGGAGACGGTCTTGGTGGTACGGAAGGAGGTAGTACGGCGACGTGCACTGAGTATCGGGGTAAGAATTCCGGGCTCCTTCGACCATTCCCAGCAGTGCCGGGTCATAGCGAAGAGTAGATATCACATGGAATGGTTGGGTCATGGTGATCCTCGGTGGCGATTCCAGGACAGGCGATCGTGCACAATAGAAAAGACGTAGTTGAGCTGACCAGGCAGGTGAAAAAGAACGCTGAGCACCTCGTGTGATTGATGGTTTGTGACATCGACAACTGCATATTACTAGTAAGGAAGTGCCTCTAGAAGGCAATCTCTTCACGCAGGTTGATGTGGCCGCGAGCCAGCTGAGGACCTTGCATTGTGCTCCGATCAGCCAGCCACGAGGTTGATCGCTTACAAATGGGGAGTGACTATAGTCACCAAAACAACATTAGCTGGAAATGTTACACCTTCTGCATATCTCGTGTCTGCACTCTACGAACTAGGATAAGCATAAACGAAAACACCAACATGCATTAATGACCTTTTAATGAAATAAAGGTATCTTTTGTTTCTGAAAACTTGACCTGAAAACATTCTGGCCGAAATACACACTAAAATTGACGCTACTGTAGGTTGCAAAGGGTTGGCCAAAGTGGGCATGAGCATTTCAACTAGACCTCCACTTAGATTCCTGCCGGATACTATTGCAAGCCAGCATGCACACCGAAATACCCCCTACTAATGCCCAGTTGAGCATGACTGCAAGGTGCTCGGTGTACGATGGAGAATTTGCATCATCACTGATTGCTGGTCGAACATGGATTCGGAGGGTTGTGGGTCTATTATTCGTTCAGGTCGTCAATTACGCGTTCCATACTTGTTTTCCTCGCAGGATAATTGAAATCCGATCGTTTTGACGACTCGAAGCGTTTTAGACCGTGCACATGTGACGAGCGATACAATGGATCTACGATATACGGAATGGGAGGAATTTTGTTTGGAGGGTCTGGTTACCGAAAGATCAAAAAATTTCCGTATAGGAAGGACAGAGAAAATTTATATGGAAAAACATATCAGACCAACATTGCTTTCCTTATAGCTTTGTAGTTCAGATACCGGGGGTAACTTATAGAGGAGGTCTATTTTATGGCTTCCAGTCTATCATAGTAGGAAATGTTTCCGAATTTTCTCACGCGGCCAGGAGAAAACAGCAGCATCGGATCAGACGTGGCTTTGCCTCTCCGCATGTGTTCTATAGAACACAGATAGTTTATTGGAATCAGATAACGGCACATATTGTAGAAACAGACACATACTATGACCGTGTCTCTATCAGTATCGAACACGCACGTTGGATTTGGCTCGTTATTGTCTCGTTCTACCACGCTAGTTAGCCACAGATAACTTGGGAGCTGGATGAGAAAACCATACATGTGGGCTATCAAAGAGCGTAAAATGACTGCCGGCAACCTCCAGAGAAGCCACGATGAAGCTCGCGTCGCAGTCTTCCCACCCAAGATACGTAGAACTCCTGACACCGTCTAGAAAGTGCATTTCTTCAACCTCCGGATTCACCGGGTCTGTCGCGCGCAGGAGCACTGCAGGTGGACGGGATGAAAGAGGCGGTGGCTGCCAGCCACATTGGGCCTGGTAACAATGCAGAACACATTGCTTAGCCTGCGCCAAATGAGTGTCAGATATTTGAGATGGAAATTTGAAGCTGGCGACGAATTCGTCCAGGGTGGTTGGGCAATGGGCCTTGACAGATTCCGTAAGAAAGATACTGTCAATTAGAATGACTCCTTGCACCTTGTATTGGGGCAGTTTCATGAGTCGAGCTGCCACTTCCAGCGCCAGGGAGCCCCCGAGAGACCATCCTAGACTACGGTCAGTGCAAGTAACCTCTTCCCCAAAGTACTTAGCACGACTTACCTCCCAGGAAAATGTTGCCTGAAGGGATTACCGACCTTACTAGGTGCGTGTATACCACGCCCATCTGACGGAACCCATGCTGCCAATGCCCTCCCTCGTTAAAACGCGCGTTACTGATGCCGTACACCGGTCGGTGCAGATCAGCAAGGCGAAAGTATGGGAAGATAGTGCCTCCAGCATCGTGAAAAAGAACCATGGGAGTAGCTGTGTCACGGGTCTTGGGCCCAGGCTGAATCTGGTAAGGATTCTGTTCCATGTTGACGACCTGCAAACCACAAAGAAAGAAAATAAGATAGGGCCCGTATTATCGTGTGCTGTGGGCAACGAAGTAAAATTGGAAATAAATCAGGGTTCTTGGTGGCGACGAGGAGCTTTTCATCGACACGATCTTGTAGCATGTGATCTCGACCAAATCTGTCTCGGCTGCGTCAATGCTATCGCCACGGGATAACGTGGCTGTACAGTAGCGATGAGCCAGACTGACCAAGACCCAATCCACGGAAGTCCAGAAATGCGCGATGCTTTGGTAAGAAACGTGATCGGCAGGCCTCTCCGAGTCACTCGCAGGGCAACACCCTGCGAGTGAGCGTCGAGGGATATGCAACTGCATAGATCAGCGGGAGAAAAATGAAATACCCATCGTCCATCCCCTTGCTGTTCGCCAGGCGCTACATATGCATGCGGAGGCTGGCGGCCCACAAGACTGCACCCACAGGACGGATGACTGAGCGAGTTAATAGATATCGCCAGCGTCTCCGTTCAGTGGGAGATCTCCTGGCCCGTAAATACGAAACCTTGTCCTCCAAGACGGTATCCCTTCCCTGCCCACAATCCGGGTTGGACTCTTGGCTGTTTCTTAGGTGCGTATGTAATCGGGATCTCCCTCCCATCTACTTTGGTCATTATCTACTAGGGCGTGTAATCACTGACAGCATGTTCTTGTTGAATCCAGGCTCATAACCCCCACTGCCAATAGATAGATAAGCCCCCCTCCGAATCCCGGATTCTGCCTTTTGTCCTCGTCACCTTCTTCTTCGGTTACTGTCACTTCCAACAACCCCATGGCTCCCGTTCAGCCCATTGCTATAATTGGCACGGGCTGTCGCTTTCCTGGCTCGGCCTCTTCTCCCTCTCGACTTTGGGAGCTTCTCCGGGAACCGCGCGATGTTGCATCGAAACCACCGGCCGACCGTTTCAATCCGGATGCATTCTACCAAGCTGGAAAGCCGCGACCGGGAGTGACCAATGCCCCAGAATCATACTTCCTCGATGAAGATGTCCGGGCATTTGATGCCGCATTCTTCAATATCTCGTCGATGGAGGCGGCGTCAATGGATCCCCAGCAGCGTTTACTCCTGGAGGTGGTGTACGAGTCACTTGAAAGAGCCGGACTGCCATTGCAGCGACTCCAGGGGTCATCCACGGGGGTATATTGTGGATCCATGAATCACGACTATGCTGAGCTGGTCTATGCCGACCTGGATGCCTTCCCCACATTTGGGGTAACAGGAACATCGAACTCAATGTTAGCCACCCGCGTCTCCTACTTCTTTGACTGGCAAGGGCCATCAATAGTCCTCGACACAGCTTGCTCCTCGAGCTTGACCGCTGTGCATTTGGCCGTGGACGCCCTGAGAAAAGAGGATTGCACGCTGGCAGTCGCTACCGGCAGCTTTCTGATATTATCACCAGACACCTACGTTCGCGGATCCCAGTTGCACATGCTGTCAAGCAAGGGCCGCTGCCACATGTGGGATGAAGCGGCCGATGGCTATGCCCGCGGAGAAGGTGTCGCTTCCATAATTTTAAAGCGCCTCAGTGATGCTCTGCGTGACGGTGACGACATTCAGGGCGTGATTCGGGCCACGGGAACTAATTGTGATGGTTCCAGCCAGTCCTTGACCATGCCCAACGCGGAGGCGCAGAGCAATCTGATTCGATCTACATACGCCCGCGCGGGTCTCAACCCGCTCCTCCAGGAAGATCGTTGTCAGTATTTTGAGGCCCACGGAACGGGGACTGTCGCGGGAGATTGGAATGAGGCGGCGGGAATCCACAATGCCCTTTTTAACCAAGACTCGCCAGCGGACGAGATCATCCATGTCGGCTCGGTCAAAACCGTGCTCGGACATAGCGAGGCCTGCGCTGGACTCTCCGGCCTTCTTAAGGCCCTACTGGCCGTCCAGCACGGAGTAATTCCCCCGAACCTCCTGCTCAACAAAATCAGCCCCCAAGTCGCTCCCTATACCTCCCACCTCCGAGTGCCGACGAAGCTGATTCCCTGGCCTGATCTCCCAGCCGGGACTCCGCGGCGTGCGTCAGTCAGCTCATTTGGATTCGGGGGTGCTAACGCCCACGTTATTCTGGAGAGCTTCAGTGGATCAGATAGTCCACCTACATCCAGCGAGACTGCAGTAGCAGAGGTTCTGCCATTTGTGTTCTCCGCCATGTCGGAAAAATCACTCAAGGAGGTGCTGCAGCAATACGTTGATGTGTTGGAGGAACACCCGGCCGTCGACTTGCTAGATTTAGCCTTCTCTCTCCTCACGCGGCGATCGGCACTAAGCCATCGCATCATCCTCACCGCAGACTCTGTATATTCTCTGAAGGAGAAGTTGGAAGAAGAGCTAGACAAACGTACCGCACCGAACGCATCGTCTACAATTACGACTCGCGTGAGTCGGGGACCGAAGAGAATTCTCGGTATCTTCACGGGTCAGGGAGCACAGTGGGCACAGATGGGCCTCGACCTCATCTCCCAATGTCCCCAAGCAAGGGCCTGGCTACAAGAGCTGCAAGACTCCCTGGACGGTCTCCCAACTTCATACCGGCCTACGTTCACCCTCCTGGACGAGCTAGCCGCCCCCGAATCCAACTCTCGCCTCAGCTCCGCCGCAGTTTCTCTGCCTCTCCGAACCGCCCTCCAGATCATCCAAATCAATATCTTGCAGTCTCTTGGAGTGGAATTTGCAGCGGTGGTTGGACACTCGTCCGGCGAAATTGCCGCAGCTTACGCGGCTGGATGGCTGACTGCGTCGGACGCCATCCGAATTGCCTATCTACGCGGTGTTTCTGCAAAGCACGCAGGCTCCAAAGGACAACCAGGCAGCATGCTAGCGGTTAACATCTCCTGGGAGCAAGCGGAGGCGATTTGCAGTGAGGACCCCTACAAAGGGAGCGTCGTGGTGGCCGCCTCCAATTCCCCGACCAATGTGACCTTGTCGGGAGATAGTGAGATGATCTCCGAGCTCGAATGGCTCTTTGAAAGCCTTGATCATTCCCCGCGCCGGTTGCATGTCGACACAGCCTACCACTCTCATCATATGATTCCCTGCATCGAGCCCTATCTACAGGCCATGACAGCCTGTCAGACTGGAGCCCGTCAGGGCTCGCGAAAAGCGAAGTGGTTCTCCAGCGTCCAGAACGGGAATGTAATGACAGAGCTCGACAACGAATACTGGTGCAAGAATATGCTGCAATCCGTCCGTTTCTCAGAGGCAATGGCGGCAGCCTTAGAAAGCGAGCCCGATCTCGACGCCTTCGTGGAGATCGGACCGCATCCTGCTCTCCGGGGCCCGTCCCTGCAGACCCTGTCAACTCTGAAGCCCAAAGCCACCGATATGCCCTACATTCCACTGGCCATGCGCGGGTTCGGTGGCGTCGAATCACTTGCTCTAGCCGTGGGCTTATTCTGGGCGCATCTGGGAGCGGCGTCGATCAACATCCCATCCTTCGTTGGGCTTTTTTGCCCGTCTCGACAGCCGAAATACCTGTCCTGGCTTCCAACGTACCCCTTTGACCATAGTCACACGTTCTGGGCTGTGCCGCGTCTATCAACGGCCCGAATCTCTCGTCGCTTGCCCAGACATCCGCTGCTTGGTGGGATTAGTCCCGAGACGGGCGAGGGAGAGTGGCGATGGCGGAACTTCCTACGAGTAGATGACCTTCCCTGGGTAGAGTGCCACCAGGCGCAGTCCCAGATAATTCTTCCCGCCACAGCGTACCTAGTCATGGCTCTTGAAGCGGCCCATCTCATCGCAGATGGTCGGGTGCTGCAATTGGTGGAGATCACGGACCTGGCCATTAGTCGGGCCTTACCTATTCCCGACGACGCAGCCGGCATCGAAATTATGTTCACTGCCTACCAGACGAACGGCAGCAACGACAGCAATCTGATCATTTCATTCACTTGTCAAGCCACTTTCAAAGGAACATTGCGGCGCTGCGCATCTGGCCGCATTGCGGTAACATTTGGCAAACAGGACGCGACGCTGCTTCCACGCATGGGTCCAACTGCTCCCGGGCTGCGAGCCATCGATTCGGAGCAGTTTTATACACAGCTGGATATGCTTGGCTTAGGCTACTCGGGCCCCTTCCGGGGCCTCACTGAACTCCATCGCCGCAAGGACATAGCTTACGGAACCATTGCCGCCTCCCATTGGGGCAATGACCCTTTACTAGTCCATCCCGCGATGCTAGATATGAGTCTTCAGGCTTTGATGGTGGCTATGGGTTCCCCCGGTGACGGCCAGGTGTCCAGCCTTTATCTCCCCATCAGGCTGGAACGTGTGACGGTCAACCCAGCCTTTTGTAAAACTGGTGCCCTGCACGCTTCTGACGGGCACCTCACCGTCGAAGCCAAACTGACCAAGATTGCGAAGACTGGAGTCTCCGGTGACATCGATGTTTTCGATGCCGAGGGTCGGGGCTTCGTCCAGGTTGAGGGAATGCAGCTCTCTCAGCTCGCGCAGCCCACTGGGGACGACTGTCCTATCTTCGCGGGGGTGGTTTGGGGCCCATTGGCGCCGAAAGCTTCCTCTACTAATTTTCCAACTACTCGCTTTGGCCCCTTAGCGGATCGCATCGCGCTCCTCTACCTGCGGGACACGCAAATCCATCTGACCAGCAAAGACCGTCAACATTTGGACTGGCACCGGGGTCTGTACGTAGCCTGGATGGATCGAGTTCTGGCCGCCATTCGCGACGGCACTCATCAACGTTACTCCGCCGACTGTCTGGAGGGCGATATTGCCTCTGTTCTCACTCCTGCAGCCGAGGAGGTCCATCCAGTCGAGTTGCGCACTCTGGAAACGACCGCTAAACATCTGATCGGCTGGCTACGAGGTCAGTCCCTTCTCGCGGAAGAGCTGGGTCGGGATAATCTTCTCTCCCGCGTGTGTCAGGAAGCCCACAACTTCGGCACGTTGACGCAGCACTTGGCGACTTTGGTAGGGCAACTAGCATTCCGGTACCCGCGCATGAAAATTCTCGAAGTCGGGGCCGGCAGAAGCTCGGCGACACAGATGGTGCTAGACCACCTCGGACGGGACTATCACTCGTACACGTACACTGACCTTTCGGAAGATTCCTTCGACAAGGCGCGGGAGAGATTTGTCACTCATAATGACCGTTTCTTCTACCGCGAGTTAGACATAGAGCGAGATCCGATTGAACAGGGCTTTTCCGAGCATGAATACGACCTTGTGATTGCAAGCAATGTCCTGTGTGGGACCCACTCGTTGAAGCAAACCCTGGCCCATGTGAGACGGTTGCTGAAGCCGGGGGGTCGGGTTGCCGTCTCCGAGGCCACGGATCCTGAGAACGTTGCCGCGTCGTTTATCTTGGGCGGATCCGAGGAATGGTGGTTGGGTGAATCAGGTGGTCGGCTGTGGGGACCTCAGGTCTCCCGAAAGAGCTGGAATGAGGCGCTGCACGCCTCGGGTTTCGGTGGTTTCGAGGCAATCTCCCCGACGGAAGAAGAGTCGAAGCTCCTCGGATTGTCCGTCTTTATTTCCCGGGCCGTTGACGAGCGTGTCCAGCGATTGATAGAGCCCTTCTCAGTCCCTGCCAACGGCCAATTTCGCGACCTCGTTCTCCTTGGCGGAGCGACGACAGCCACTGCGAAGCTGTTGTCAGCAGTCCGAGATCTCGTGGGCCCATTCTTCCGTCGCATCACGGCCGCCAAACGCCTTGAAGACTGCGTTCCTCCACCCGATGCCTCGCTGGCGGTCGTCTTGGCTGCATCTGATATCGATAGCCCCTGTCTGAAGGGTCTCACCGCAGATCGTCTTCATGGCCTGCAAAACATGATTAGTGTCACAGGACGGCTGTTGTGGCTGGCCACCGGGAGGCTGGATGAGAACCTATACCTCCGGATGAGCAAGGGGCTTCTACGCTCTCTGGCCTTCGAGAACCCCCATGCTGGGCTGCAGCACCTCACTATTAGTGATCCAGGGGAGGTATCGCCGGATCTCGTCGCAAGCGTACTCATGCGACTGGTTCATGCCGAAGTGGGTGGTGATCACCGACTCTCCCGCTGCATGGAAAGCACTGAATGGGAACTGATGCTAGAGGACGGGATCCTGAAGATTCCGCGCATGCATAGTAACACCGACATGAACCAGCGATGGCTGGCGAGTCGTGGGATTTCCAAGAGTAGGTCTGTCGATCCTGAACAAAGCTGCGTGGAGGTTTGCACGGGTGACAACACATTGACTTTCTCTCCGTCCTTCGCAGAGAGGCAGCCGGATATGAATGGCCTCAGATACTGCAAGGAGATGGTTCGTATCCGGGTTCAATATGCTACTCTTCCCGCCGTGCGAATCGACAGCGGTTTTCTTCATCTAGTCCTTGGGGTAAACGAGGCAACCGGCACCCGGGTTTTGGCTCTGTCGGCCTCTCACGCCTCGGTGGTTTCCACCTACGCGTCATGGTGCTTGGGTGTTCCCAGCTGGACGGCAGACAGAGAAGATTCTGTCTTCTTGGACGATGTGTGCGCAGCTCTCGTTGCCCAGCATCTGGTCCGCCACGCGCCTGCCGGTTCTACGCTCCTTCTACATGGAGCCTCCCAGTCTTTGCGAGAAGCTGTATCTGCTGTTGCGTCCCGAAGCAGTGTCCAGGTATGCACCATCACAACCGACGGGAAAGACGGCAAAGATCCAGCTACACTGGCTATCCCACCTCGGAGCCCGTCACACACGATCTCCCGCCTTCTACCAGCCAATGTATCGCTATTGGCCACATTCGCCCCCGATACGGACCGTACCATCTCTAAGATACAGCCGTGTCTGCCACCGGGGTCGACCTCCTGCGGGCTGAAGGATTTCTACGGCACCACTTCGTTCCCACCTGCGGCCGCACATCATTCCGTGGCAGATTCTCTCACCAAAGCCTGTCTGTTCCCGCAAGATCACAAGAGTCCCCGCTCTGTTACTGAGAAAATATCTCCCCAAGATGTACCCGGACTTTCTCTCGGCCGTCAGAAACTGAAAATTGTCGATTGGATGCATTCGGGGCCTGTTGAAGCCGATCCCCTTCCGGCTAGCTCTCTTGTGGGTTTGAGCGCCGATAAGACCTATCTGCTTGTCGGGATGACAGGCGATGTAGGCCAGTCGGTGTGCCAATGGATGATCGCCCGAGGAGCTCGATCGGTGGTGCTCACAAGTCGATCCCCGAAGGTCGATCCGCGGTGGCTGGGAGAGATGTCAGGGCTTGGTGCACGTGTTGTTGTCATGGCTATGTAAGTAGCAATGATCCCTCTGTAGTGTTTCCGCAAATTCTCGACAACTGACCGACTGACTTAGGGACGTGGCGGACCGTGCCTCGGTGCTCCGAGTTCATGAACGCATTCAATTGGAGCTACCTTCTGTCGGGGGAATTCTGAATGGAGCAATGGTTTTACGGGATGGGCCATTCGCCAATCTGTCGTTAGAAGACGTCCTCCAAGTCTTTGCCCCAAAAATCGAAGGCAGTCTGATTTTGGACGAGCTGTACCGGGACACGGATCTGGATTTCTTCCTTTTGATGGGCTCCATGTCCGGTCCTGTGGGCAACTTCCACCAGTCGGCCTACGCAGCCGCCACGGAGTTCATGGCTGCCCTTGTGCACCAGCGACGCCTGCGCGGCCAAGTTGGGAGTATCATTCATCCGGCCCAAATCCGTGGCGTCGGATACCTCGCCAACATGGACCCGCAGCTAACTGGGGCTCTCACGGACCGTATGGGTCCGCTAATTCTGTCCGAGCGCGACCTACTCGAGTTGGTAGCCGAAGGCATTCTTGCCGGCCGGCTGGACTCTGGGCAACCAGTGGAGATCGTTGGTGGATACCGGATGACAGATCCAGCGGAGTACCCCAACGTGCAGTGGTACAGCAATCCGATGCAGTGGCCTTTCATCCAGCATTTCCCTCAGTCTGAGGCCGCGGGGCCAAAGAACAAGGAGGTTCCCATGAAGACGCAGCTGCTGGCTGCTGACAGCCTGAATGCGGCCGCGGAGATAATTGCCCACGGGTTCAGCGAGAAGTTGCGTCAGAGGCTGCAGTTGCCCAGTGATGCCATGCTTCTTGGCACGACTTTGGTGATGGAGCTTGGGGTCGACTCGCTCGTCGCCGTGGATCTGCGAAGCTGGTTTCTGAAGGAACTTGGTGTGGATATGCCGGTTCTGCAGCTGCTTGGAGGCTCATCGATTAATGATTTGGCCTCCAACGCTGCTGACAAACTGGAACCCATTGCTGTGCCTTTGGTGAAGGCTGAGCAATTGCCGAATTAGGAAACAGTGGGTATTCCTAAGGGCTTTCATCCCTCAGCCCCAGATACAGTGCCATAGTTAGTACAAACAACATATTATAGGTATTTCTGTATAAGATTACCGTATTATGGTTTCGGGCTATACCCTCGCGTAACTTAGCCCGATCGTCGGAAAGTGTCCACACCCAGTAGCTGCAGGCGACTTTCTTGACCCACACGGTCTTTTTCGCCCTATCGAATGAGATTATAAAAGCAGGAGTTGCATGTGTTGTTGCCCAGCCGATGCCTGTGTCCTGCAAGGAGGATTCAGCTTTTGGTTCCAGTAATTGCTGATGGGACTTCCCTCAATTCTGCCCCTATAAACGCTCAGCCTGCTATGAGATCCTGAACACCCCCCCCCCTGAACTCTTGTCTCCACGAGGCAATATCAATTTACCATGGCCTCTTTCCCTACCTCTCACGATGTCCTCTCATTTGCTCTGGATGCTCAAGCCGACTATGACCCTTCCGAGGCACTCATTATCGACGCCCATGAGCCAAGCCGCGTCCTCAATGGTGCTCAGCTACGACTGCTCATCCACACCTTCATCGCCGGATTTAAGGCGCATGGGATTAAACAGGGTGATTGCGTCTTGGTCAATTTGCGGAATAATGTGCGTTTCCCCCCCAGTGTTGTCACTTGTCATTTCACCAGATCTCACCTCGCTCACTCCAATATCCCGCAGGTTCTATACACCGCCATCTTCCTCGCCATCACTGGCGCTGGTGGTGTCTACATCGGCGCCAGCCCGCACAGCGTCCCCCATGAGCTAGATCATGTTGTTCGACTGGGCCGTCCTGTCCTCATTCTCACCGAGCCAGATGCTCTTCCTACCACACTCAGTGTCTCCAAGAAGAACGGCATCTCGCCCCACCAACTCTTCCTTCTCGACGAAGCAGCCCTCAACGCAACTATTGCCTTCGCACAGTCGCACAAGCAATGTTCTCCAGCCTCGGCATTGACTGACAATTCAACTACATCGGCAGAAACATGCCCCTTCCTCTCCCTCCTCGCTCACGGCTCCGCAAACCCCCTCTGCATCCCAGAGCTCGAAACCGCCAACTCCACCCCAGCAGCTCTCTACTCAACCAGCGGCACAACGGGACTCCCCAAAGCTGCCGTCTTCTCGCACGGCGCCCTGATCGCTGGCCATATCTCCGCGGCGGCCAACCCCCCACCCTACAAAGTCCGGCGGCTGGTCTGCCTCCCCTTCTATCATCTCTTCGCGTCCTTCTGGTCGCACCTCTTCCCCCTGCGCTACGGGAGCCCGCTGTATATTGCGCGCGAGTTCCAGCTCCCCATCTTCCTGGACATGATCCGACAACACGGCATCAGCGACACGCATGTCGTACCCGCAATAGTGCACTCCGTGAACCAGGCGCCCGCCTCACTGGACCCCAGATCCGCGCTCACCTCGCTCCGCTACGTAGGCGTGTCCGGGGCCCCCATTGACCGCGCCTGCATGGCGGATTTCCAGACCCTGCTGCACTCCGATGCCTGTGCGGGCCAGATCTGGGGTATGACGGAGACGGGGCCAGTGTTTCAAAACCGGTACCCCGCTCGCGGGTGTAGAGCGGAGCAAGCTGATCTGGGTGGTATTGGGCCAATTTTGCCGGGATGGGAGGCTAAGCTTCTGACTTATGTGGAGGCCGGTTCGGGCGAGAATGAGGATCAGCAACCGGCGCAGCAGCAGCCGGTCGAAGTAGTCGATGCCGCGGGACCACCGGGTCGGTTGTACGTGCGCGGCGCCGGTTTGTTCAGTGGGTATTTGGGGCGTAGTGAGGCGGCGGTGGACGAGCAGGGGGGTGGTTCAGCACGGGAGATGTGGCATATGTCAACAAACGCGGCGAGTACTTCATTGTTGGCCGGACGAAGGAGTTGATCAAAGTGCGCGGGTAAGTCGTCCACTCCACCCTATATCCACGATTATGTAGCATGTTCTTTTCTGATGGGGGATAAAACAAAGAGCCTCGGTGTCGCCCGCCGAAATCGAAGCCGTTCTCCTCAAGCACCCGCTTATTGCGGATGCCGCGGTGACGGGGATCAAGCTTCCGGGGGGGACTGAAGAGGCGCCTCGTGCGTATGTGGTGCGTTCTGGGGACGCATCGGGGAAGCTCACTGTGAATGAGGTGTACGAGTTTGCGCAGCAGCGGCTGGCATCGTACAAGTCGTTAGATGGAGGGGTTTGCTTCGTGGAGAGTATTCCCCGAACAGTGAGCGGGAAGGTGCAGAGAGGCAAGTTGGCGGGCATGAATGAACGGAGAGATGCCCTGGAAGGATTATTGAAGAAAATGAAGGGTGGAGGCTGAGCCTGAATTCATTGCGAGTATCTAGTTTTGCTATCTATTCGGTTCTTTTTCTAAGGTGGAATGCTAATGTGAAAGTCTCCCTCATCAATATACATTTTTATGTCTAACCATATGTGCTTAGGAACAGGAGGCCAATCCTTTCATCCCTCCCACCTTAATCATTTTACCCCTGTGCTTAACCTGAAAACGCCGCTGAACCCTAGGGTCGAGGAACAAGCCAAGCGTTCCTGTCAGATTACTGCTTTGATTCTTGCGGAATAATTCCTGTTCAGTCACATCGTGCATGCGCGTTGTTGTCGGCCTCTAGAATGTTTTACAACATAACCCCTACCTCTCTAATTATATATAACTACTTGTCCCCGTACTCTACACTTCCTCTACCTATGTCGCAGCTCAATCTAGGACAGGATATCTTCATATAACAAATGAATCTATTCCCACTATCTAGGTAGTTCTTCAACGAGAATATCAAACATTGAGAGGAGAGGAATTAGTTGCGGGGAACCAGCAGATCCATGACTCAAGGCGACTGTTGGAAGCATGAAGTCTGGGATTCGGGGTACGGAGGCACCCCCGAACTAGGCTAAATACTGTCAAATAATATGGGCGTTGGTGAACCAGAATCATATGACTAGATCGGGGTAAAACCCCCGCGGAGCACACAACAAAATAATCAATCAAGAATAACCAAGAAAAATAATCAAGAAGCGCCCAACCAGCTCAATTCATTCAAATAAGACCTTTTTACCAATCATACTCTATCTACTCTTCGGGACTAGCGGTATATCTGACAAATACATACAGATGCTAAGACAGTGCAGACCGGCACCCGGAACTAAGGGACAACGCGATGTTCAAGTAGTGACAAGGTCATCACAATCTATACGGTGCTATACCTACCTGTACCTACACCTAATATATATATACACATTACTATATATCTACAGTATGAAGCTCCTTTTATTATATATCCCCCTCGTGCTGGTCTCCCCTTGTCAAATCTGTGCCCTCCCCACCGACAATTTCACACTCCAGGTGACTAATAACCGTCAAATATCCGGTTAGTCTCGAATAGGAAAGAGGCAACTATTTGTAAAAAGGCCTTCAGCATGCAGTTCTTGAACTGATCGATTTATTTGATTCAGTTCTTAATTGCAGTCATTATTCTTCTTATTAATATGTCGGTTGCGTGTGCTCAGAACCTTTGACCCCTCCTTTGTCGCATGATCCTGGCCACGTTCAACTCTATTTGACAAGTCTCCACAAACCATTCCTGACTGTGGCAAGTAGAAGCTTTCACCAAGCACTAATGGATGGTATGTTCTTTTGAATCTATTACTCTATTTGTCGGGATGAGTAGCGTTCGTAATACCCCTTTTTGGGATCATATAATTCAAATAGCCCAGGTAAAGTGCTGTATACGGATGATACAAGGCAGTACTTTGTAACAAGGTTCCATATCCCGATATGTACGAAGCGATTCTTAGTTATATTATCATCAATCACCAGACTATTCAAAAAGTTGTTTGTCCAGCCACAAAGAAAGCAGGGTCTGTCCATAGCAGATGCACTTTATCGCGTTCCGCCCCATCTACAACCTGGCCTATTGCTTGGCGATATGCTCCAACAGATCGAGGGCCAATGGGCCAAATGGGCCAACAGGGCCAAAAGGGACAGTAGGGACAGTAGGGACAGTAGGGACAATAGGGACAGTAGGGACAATAGGGACATTGGCCTGAGAGGTCAAACGGACTCTAGCCCTTTACAGTTGACCCGGGACGGATCCACCGAGTTAGTGGTGGGAATTATATCGAGCCAGCGAAGGTACTGAAAAATATCCAATTTTCGGGTCTTCTTTCGACTCTGCCTTCTGTAGGAAGCTACATTGCAATAGACTAGCCGAAAATCACATCTAACGGCGCAAAAAATATCGCCCAAAAAGCATCGGACTTGCAGTTTTTTGCACAATAAACATTAAGCGATTAGGCAACAAGCCTGGGCAGCTATAGAATGGACACCCTTCAACGGTAAAAGAAACCCAAAACATCAAACCACATTCAATCTGAGCCATAGACTGACCTAATTATCTGCCGGGTAGTGGGATCCATGAAAGCCAAATCCAATTGCTGAATCACACTCCGCACGCCCAACCTCTTTCATATCTCGCGCGTTGAGGCAAAGAAGGTAGCTTGTACCTTTATCCCCATCCAGGACAACACTGAGAAGGTATCCAGCATCCTCCTCCTCGTTTGTGCCATCGGGAATGAAAATCGCTTCTCCCGGAGTATGCCGCTCGTGGCACCAGAGCTGATAATCTCGCGTTTCGAGATCAACTTTGGCGATGCCTTCAAAAAATGAGGACTAAGGAAGACACATTGTCAGCTCTAGCCTAATTTATGAACATATCTTTGCCAAAAAGAGCACCTTCCCCTGATTCACGAGATTGTAAACATATCGCGTTTTCTTGGTGTTGAACTTTGGGTTGATGGTGGGGAGGTCCCCGACGCAGTTGTCGTCGATCCTCAGCAGAGTTTCTGCCTCCGGAAAATCTGTGCCGTTAGCTGGTGCCTCGCGGTGGCCCTTTTTGGGGACACCGGGTAGACGATAGCGGACGAGGCTGGGCCGGGAGGCTTCGCTGCCATAGTACTTGGTCACTTCCGAACCCGTCGAGACCATGGTGTCATAATATCCCCGCTGGATCATCTCATCGGTGGGATATTGGATGATATCACACATGACATCTATAGTACCATCACCGTTGTCCTTCTGCCATGCGTTGATCGTATGGAAGCTGAAGAAGGCAGGGCTCAAGTACATGGCTACAACCCCTCTACCCTGTTTCCGGTCAACCACATACCACCGCGCTTGCAGACTGGGATTGAACTGAATGGCATCGGCCAAGTTTCTTTTCCAAAGAATCTGAATGCCATTCATACGAATGATGGCGGGCCAAATACAGAGGATCACGTAATCCTCACTGAGAAAGAAGGAGTGAAGATACGCGGGCTTGACGTCGGGACCCCTGATGGTTGCGATAATCTTCGTGGCACCGGTCGCTGCACAGGTCCGGAATATTCGATAAGTTGCGTACCTCCCTAGGTCTAGGTTGTAATTGTACATGTCCCCCGATGCCGCGTCAAACTCGGCATGAGCGCACGAAAGCGGACCCTTAAGATCGGGGTGCAGACTGTCCTGGCGTGTGACTCCCAAAGGCTGCAAAGTCTCGGGGTCGATCTATGGGGGTTCCGCTGAATTAGATTGGCTGTCTTTCGTGCACATTATGGTCTCAGATAGTAATAGCCTTACGTGTTTCAGTATATTGGCATCTGTTAGTGACGTCAGGCTGCTAAATGGCGAGGAGGATCTGGACTGTTTCAAGTGACGAGGCACACCGGGGGCCTACTGCTCTATCAGCATATCCTGGTATACCTATCACTGGGAACATACATTGGCATAGATGGTGACACCGGCATTGACAAGCTCTGAGTTTTTTTGATTAAATGCGGGTCTAAAGAACACTTTTACCTTCCGGAAGATGCTCTCGCATGGATCCCGTTTCTGGCCAAATGTGAGACCCTTCAGTGTCCCCGACTTGCGTGCTTCCTCGATCAATGCATCGACCTGTCCGCGCGAATTGTAGAGCACCTTGCATTTTCCTGTCGGTTGCGCCACCAGCTGGAATCGATGCAAATACGAGAACCCATCGAACCAGTGACTGAGTTGGTACGCGCTGCCCTCAACCTTGTACGTCCCTGGGCCGATTCGGTACAGCGTACCAGCCAGGTACGAGGGGATTGACCCGGTGACTGTTAATTCAACGGGCTCTCGATGCTCGACTGACGCTTCAAACTGTTCCGTGGCGCAGTGCTCAGCGATTACTGAATTTTCAGAGGGGTTCCTGCTATCAGATACTAATACCTACGCCTGCATCATTTGGCCAATCGTTAAATGGAGCCTTGCAACTCTCGATTTGAGCCATTTGGTCGTTAACAACCGAACAGAGGGCTTCTCCCAAATCATTGGGAAAGGAAAGGATTTGAATGTGGCCAAAAAATTCCAGGCTTGCGACGATTTTATTTGACCCCCTCCTACAGAGAGACCTTGATTGACTAGGCTTTTGGACACAAAGACCCTAAAGACGTCGCTACAAGCCACCCCCTCAACCAACCCCGCAGCCAGTTTCTAGACCTGCATTTACTCCATTCCGATTGGATCGGCCACTTTATATCTCCGTCGTCTGTGCTCCTACATATGTCATCGGATAAGGCAGCATGATTATTCATACCTAAGGCCAGGAATCCTGACAGCTGCTGGACGCTCGATGTCGTTCAAGCAGACTGATCCAGGTTTGCTGCAACGCCTGGACTGGGCCTGGGGGCTTTCTGGGATGGCGGGGCCATTATATTGATTGTTCCGATTGGATTGGCACTCTGGCGCGTGGATGTATTATTTGTCATCAGTGAGTGACTTGGAATCTGGGGTCGAATGATCTGGCTAGTGCCCCTATACTGGCTTGTGCCCTGGAGTGGGCGGCCATTCTCGCTCTGGTCACACCGTCCATGTCGAACCCAACCAGTTAAGACTGTCCAAGGTTATACCTCACCGAACACGGATGGAACAAACCGTCCCCTCTTCGAGCATCAGCCACCTTGCCCTACCAGTACCTGGGCTAGCATTATTTATTACATAACTCTAAGGCCATCTTTCAATCTTTCGGATGTGGAGCCCAATTTTCAACACCACACTGTTAGATTTCTGGTCATCTCCAATATCATAATTTGGAGAGATATCGATTCTTATCACGAATTCATGGCCGCCTAGTAGTTCCGTTGATTGATCAGTGTTCCGGTCAAAACAACTGTCCATCGTATGGGACACATAACTGAACAGTTCTATCCCTGGAAGCCTCCGGTAGATGAGGAGAGTTGGTGCCTGGATTTGGGGTATGATGGGTATGATGGGCATGTAGATAAAATGTTCAATTTCTATGTGTGGGTTGGAAAGTAGGCAATCACTTCCGTACCTTGCCAATTTAGTGTAGTTCTACCTAACGCAGCATAATCTGGCTGTCACATAGTTGTATTGAGCATGACTATTGTGGGTCGTCTGAGACAGTAAGGCCTGGTTATACAGTAGGGTCTAGCGCTAATGCAGCGATACTGCAGTCAGGAAGAAAGATGAATACAATATCAAGACAGGACCTCTGACATAACTGAATCAGCTAACTATGTGATTGTCCATCTTCTTTACACAGCTGGAAATTGAAAATAAAATAAAAATAAGTTGAAATCATAAAGTAGTACATAGGGTATTTCATGGCTATTTCCTTCCTGTCACTGATCATTAGAAGATATTACTAGGATAATTAGCAGTCCAAGTAGGGTCTTGTGAGATATACCACTTCACCACAAATAGTAGCGCTGTTACAGTTTGTACGTAGTACCGGTATATCTGCCTATTCTGACAAGGTCTCTTCGGATTGGACTCAATTACTCGTTACAACCGATCCCAACGCCTGGAACCAGCACACCGTATCTCCCTACATAATAGGTCCACTTAGCCATCCCGCTAGATCGCGATGGTCAGACCCGCTTGGAAAATTGGTGGATTTTTGCTTGTTGGACCAACACTGTAGATGTTTGGGGCGCGGGAATGGCGCCCCGGCAAATCCAACTGATGAGGGGCAATTGCCTAAATAAGCTTGTCAAACCATCAAGCCAGTAACCTGATCAGCTGAAAGATCAGAGCGTACGAGCTGCTCCGGGAATACATGAGTATAAGTGACCGATCCCGTCCAGAATCATTGGCCGATACGGGATGGATTACTAGCGTTAGCTAGAAGCCGCTTAACAGGGGCAGCGGCCGTGGATACGCCATTCAATGGAATCGCTAGGTAGTGGGCCGTGTTCTCAGCCCGCATCGTCGAATTATTTGGGTCGGTCACCATATCCCTGCATGATATAGTGAGTCATCTGTTAAATTAGTGAACTAAGCACGTAGCCACTTATTTCGTTACATGATATAGTACATGACTACCTAAGTGGTTTTGCTGTCCTTGCGCTTGCGGGGGGTTCTTGCCCGAGTCCTGCCCGTACGCCGAGGTGGGCGCATATAAGTTTGCTGGGCAGCCTTGTCGGGTGCTCAGGCCCCCCAGTGGTACCAGCGGAGCAACGCCGCCATAGGGTCAAATGGTGGGGAGCTTCCCAGCCCTAGCCCAGTGCCCTCAACCCGTTCTCATCCTAGTACGGTCTGCCTGCAAACCAAATAAACATCACGTCACTGCTTTGAGCTGAACGCGATGTCTAAGGTGAGGTCATCACATAAGTCAGCTAGGTTAGAATATACCAAGGAAATATGGCTGGGATGATACATTGATCAGTTGAGAAAGGGTTGCGCTAATGGGAATGGTGGTAAGCCGGGCCCAGTGAGTTGATTAATCCATTTAAGTGCTCTTTCGGCTCCTGGTTGTTGAGAAGTCGTTGATTTTCGTACTGGTTGTCTCGAGAGGCCTGTATACCGCGGTGATGCCTTGACCACATTTACCGGCTAAGCCGTAATTTTTGGCAAATTTCGAGTAACTGACTTTTTCCCTGGTTTCAAGGATTCTCTATTTGCAATTGCTTTTCAGCTGAGTCTATACTAATGGTATTGTGGTTTATTAAAATCTATCTAATAAGTCGGCGTGTAGATATAAATAGGGCGGCAGACGAAAGTGGGCGTCAGGTAACCTGGGTACGATATAAATATGTTCTTTGATCACATCCGTGGAATATGTCTGCTTCTACAATTTTAAAACGAGGGACGGGCCGAATTCAGGGGTCGATCAATTCTTGGTATGGCTTTACTGTAATGAGTGGGTCAGATTTAGTTGGGAGTCCAATCATTCATCATTCAATTATTCCCTGGAGTAGTTACTCTGTAGACAGGACTGCATGAATAGTCTCAGGCCAACCGAATCTGGTTGGACACGAACTCCCCCCTCCTGGCATCCTCGAAATGCTCCAACTTTGCCTCCGACACCTCATTACGCGCCATCTGCCACACGGCATGCCAGATCCCCTTTGCCTGCACTGTGTATTCCTTTCCACTGACCAATCTTCCACTTGGTAAGTTCACCACGGTCTCGACCGACTGTCCCGCCGGGATCTCCACGAGCTCGTCCGACGACGGGGGTAATGGTCGTGATATCTTGATCGTGTCCAGCGGAACTGCATCGTTGGTGGTCGTGTCACGCACTTCGAATACCCCGAGGACGGCCGCTCGGGGGTCCAAGGGAGTGTTCCAGTTGATTATGGTGACGGGGACCGCAGCGCCGTTGTGGATGGAGACGTTGATGGGAATAGCCCGCTGCGAAAAGGCTTGCACCGGCGGGGACAGCGCTACTGCCAGAGGGGTCGTCAAGGATGCTGAAGTCGCCATGGAGAACGATGTAACTAGTCTGCATAGACCAGTGAGGAGAAATCGATGCAGAGGGGAAACGAAGTGTTTCGATGATAAGTGGGAGAACCAGAGGTTGTTAATATAAAATCGAGCACCCGGCAGCCTCTGGCGCCAGAGATCAAGAAAACGACAGTCGAGATGCGCGTGCCATCGCAGCGGGGAATTTGAAGACGTCTGTTTGGTGGACGGTCCTGAGTGGCGCTCTTGGCTTGCATTCTGCAGGCGTATCAACGTCGGCAGGTTAATTTAATTAATTGCCTTTAGATTGCTTCCTTGCCCGCAATAGATAGATAGGAGATAATCTCACAATCCAGAATGTACAATATTTACCCTCATGGTGGTACTAGCACAATCTGACATCATTCATCCACACCTTAGCTCTTCTCGTCTTCACTTCGCACTGAGCGAGATGCCCAATCAATGCCTTTACGTACCCCTGTAGAATGACTTTGCCAAATTCCTTCGATGCTCACTTCTAACAGAACAAATCCCTGGACTGCTGGCTCGTCCAGACCTATATTGTGCTAGTATTTGTATGAGGAGCTTTCTGTAGCATTGTTTGATGTCTTAATTTCTCCCCGCCTCTTTCTTTCCATCTTTGTTTTTGGAGTCGTGCTTCAGCTGTGAAGTTTAGTTATGGTAGTGAGTAAAGCTTTATACATGCCTATTACTCAGTGGCCAGTTGATATAAGCATAGCAAATAATGGAAAACAAATGCGTTGTGCCAAGACTTCTTGCCAGCTTTCAATTCACTCAGAGCTTTCCTATTCTAAATCTCGGGCCTTTGATCCACTTCAAACGCTCGCGTTCTTTTTCCAGATATTCGGTGTAATGTGCATTTGCTACATTCAGCTGTACAGAGTCTAAGGCAGGCCAACCTTCGGCATACGTTACGCATATTTTCAATTCTCCAAAGCCGCATGAGCTCACTACACTTTGCCTTAATGTGAGCCTGCAGCCAATCTTGGGAGTTGCTCCCGAGTATATACTTACACGGTTTGCATGGACATTCTTTCAACATATAAGCTTATTTCCACAGTCGGGCTTACCACGCCGCCTTGTGCTGCATGACTCCCTCGCGGGATCAACCGAGGCTGGAAGGGAAGTCGGACCGTCCGTGAAGACTTGCCGTGCTGGGCAGTGCCGTTTGATGCTTCTTCGGAGCAAGTCTCGAAGGTCGAGCCCGAGGAAACAGAAACCAGATGACTCCGACGACGATGGACCACTGCCAAGAGGAAGGACTAGGCGGTGTCCTAATGATAGTTGGCAGCATCGCTTGTGTCATCGCTTGGATCAAACACAACCTATGGACCATAGAATTAAGTATCGCTGGGGGATCAAAGCTGGGATTTGGATTTATCTGAAATTGATGTGCATAACGATGGCGGCTCTTTGAGATGACCTTGTGAACGATTAGGAAGGTTAATTGGTAGTGATGCTTTTCCTGGTGCCAACTTCAATTCAGAATCTGCTAACACTCAAAGCAGAGTATGAGTCGTACAATTCTTAAACTTTACGTTTCGGTGGCTGAAAGACGGATTTTCGGTGTTGTATATTTATTTTGGATAGTCGTAGAACATTTACTTCTGCAGGAAAGGATAATTACGAGTTCGTCACATCCATAGACCTCTAATTGTTAACTCTCGATCACTATCTCAGCCAGCCGGGGCTAGGATGTGCATGATTCCAATAGATCCCCATCGCAAGGCACGAAAGCATTGGAAGATAATCCCCGCAGACTTAGGTCTCAAGTGACTATGTCCAATTCAACTTTATAGTCATAGTGGAGATTCTCTGTAAGGACCAGCAGTGAGCTGGAAGGCTACTCGGGTAGTTTCTGTTTCCAGTCAGTGGAACATGGGTGTGCTGAGATGCTGCAGCATCTAGAATTCGTACCAGCTGAATGAGACCGACATAATATCTTACATTCACTTTCAGAGGAATCCTTTCTAATGCATAGCTCTAATTAGGCTTCAAAAGTACTATATGGCAGGCTATCGGCGTTAAGCAAAACAACGGACCCACACCAGTCGGCGATATTAGAGCTTCCCAGTTAGGTTATAGTCCCATTATGCCGTAAATAGAAATCATGGTTCATGGCAAATGCCTATCATCCTGCATAGGCTGTAGGGTAGTGCAGATGCGAAGCAGGATATTTTCAATTCTACGGGATGCTAATACGTCAGAAATCATTCATTCGATACGCATCTGAAGAAGCTGAGGTTAGTCATTCTAAAGGCTACGAAAGCCCTGTTGTGAATGCTGGCCACGGCTTAACAGCCTAGAAAGAGACGTCTGCTACACATAGAACAATAGGACAATTCAGTGTCGTAGTTGTTACCAAACCAGGTTTTGTTTATTTTTTTTCTATGACAAATTCTATAGTTTGTATAATTTAGCACTTACCCACGCAAGGAAACTAATGAATTGAAAACTATTGGGTTTACCTTTAGTGGCCAGCATTCGTACAGTTTCCCTTGGGAGGTCATGGCCTGCTTTAAACACAGACTCTAGCGAATCAAGCCGAAACCACAGATAGGATACCTGGTGGGGTATGACTCCACTAATATCTACCGCATTTGGCTTCCAAGATTTATAAAGTAATTCGAGCATGCGGTGTTATCTTTAATGAAGAAGAATTTTTCTCTGGGGACCTAAATGCGACAATAGCTGCTGTGCATGATGAATTTCAACAAGTTTCCATAGAGAAGTTTAACCAGATGATTAGAGATATTGAAGTTCAGAACTTGCGTCCACGGATGCTAGAACAGGAGGAAAAGAGTTAGTTATACAAGGTATTTCGACTCGAAGGACTACTTAGTTGAAACAACGCAGTTAGCTTTAGATCAAGCAGATCAAGGTCAAAAGATTCAGCAAGATACCCTCTATAGAACCATGTTAAATAGTTCCTAGTCAATTTCGTACTTGATGTTCCATTTAGAAGATACTTATACAGAATATTGCGAACCGACCGGAAAAAAAAATTATTAGTAAAGTTAATTAGCGACTGTAAGGCAGCCGGTTGATTCCCCGGACCTTTAATGCCAGTAAAATGGGGTATAACACTGTAATATTAATTATACTACGCACATGCTTGATATGACCCACTAATTACGGTATATGAGACATAACTAGTTATTACAAACAGGTGATTAGTCACCACCTGGGTATAGTTCCCACTGCAGTTCTGCAGCTAAACGAGAGCGGACGAGCTGAAAACATTGCGTCCAATGTGGCTGGCTGAATATAAACAACCAGTGAGTGAATGTGCCATGCATGACCATTTTTCTGTTCTCATCTACGTGCGTTAGTCCGCTGCGGCATATCCAGCAGATGCACTAACTATGGGCGTACTGATAATGAATATCACTGCTCCTGACTAGAGAAAAGTTGGCTAGCGGCTCAATGCACTCTTGTTCTTTGGATAAATACCTGCTATGCCATATTTCTGTTCCGAGACTAAAGTAATTAAGTCAGGGTTGAACTGCGAACTCTGTTTAGAAACCAAGCATAAATAACAATAATCACGGGGAGTGTCTTCATGTACGCTGAAAGTCATTACCGAATGCGTATACAATGCTGACGTCATATTCAATCGGCTGAGCCTGGGCGTTCGTGCCTGGACGAGCAGAAGAAATGCGGAGATGCAGAATATAGGCCAATTATTTCGAGCCAGGACTACTAGTCTGAGTTCGTACGAAAAGAAAATTGTTCTCCGGATCCTGTGGATTCTAGGAAAGTGATTGCGGTTGCATCTTCAGCCAGCAACAGTGAATACGTTCCCCCTACTGGCTGGTTTCGAGCAGCCTGATCGCCCCCTGCTCTAAAGTGAGGTAGGTGGCGCTATTCTGAAATTACGCAACCTGTCAATGTATGTCAAAAAATTATATAAAGGGACAACTGTCTCCCAAGGAACAGTAAGTCAAGTCATCAAAATCATCTTTATAAAATCCAGATACTTTGAGTTTCTCTCTCGTCAAGGTGAGAATACTACCCTGTCAGCAATCTACAGATATTTATACCCTTTCATCAGATGGTGTATCAGGTTTATCTCAACTGGGAGGGAAACCAGTATAATGGTCGCGAGATTCTCGTATTCCCTAATAGACAATATGCGGACGAATTCTACAACCGGTGTATCACGACCAGAACTACAACTAATCCGCTCGACGATATAGTGAGACACACTCCTCAATTCTGGTCTTTCTTCATGAGCGCCGAATCACGCCCTTACTACTTCATTGACAGCAATGCAAAAGACCTTATTCCGACTACCATGGTTGCTAGGATCAGTGGATACGATAACAATCATGCCACCGGTGCCATGCCCATCATCCACAATGACCCTACAGCTAACGTGGAATATCGATCCGGAGGTTCTTATTATATCCGCACGAAGTCCACTCCCCATTTGTACTGGTTTCTCAAAGATACAAATATTTATCTTGATACCAGAAAAGCTACTAAGTTTCAAATATACCGAGATGACTCTGAACGAAATAGGCAGTCAGATGATCGTCGAGTGCTTGAAAGGAAGGATCTTGTCCAATTGTCCGCTCTTAACGCAAGTGGAAGTCAGGACGTTGGCGTGAGTAATCAGATTGTGACTACTGCACAGTCACCCTTCCAGTTCAGTTTCGGTTGTTTTTACAATGGAAATTTCGGGGTTGACTGGAGTAGTGAAGGCAATGACCCGTATCTTGTTTATCGAGCCAGCTATGCTGGCGAAGAGTGGGAACTCGTGAACTAGGGTTGGACCAGGGCCCAGCATTCACTTCCTTTGACTTACGTGATGAGATTTTTGGGTTGCTTTTGGTCGCCTATTTATGTCCAAGCCACTTAGCGAGCCAATGAAACAGTTAGATCTAGAAGTATATTCTTAAGAACCTATAGATTGTAGCTTTTATCAAAGATGCTGATACACCAGAAGGGATCGGCTGTGACAATATATCACCATCATAATTAACGAATATAAAAGTTATAAATCATATTCTGGGAACGAACAATCTTTTTAAAAACAATTACCTCTCATGAACAGGTACTTTATGGATGGATGTCTTTGTGGGAAAATATTGAAAGTATCAGCTTCCAGTACCAGTAGTAATATATGACAAAGATATTCTTCGCCAGTCTCTTCCAAACTCCTACCGAACCATCTTACTGCTACCTACGCTTGGGAAGTAATGGAAGCGGTGGTAGCAGACCGGATTATCTAGCGGACCAGTTTAAGTTCTTCCTATTGAAGTATACTGGTTAGAATATAGTTATATATATATATATATGAGCGTGTGAGCGTATACATATAGTTATGTTAATTGCCCAGAACAAGGTTTATTGGTAATAGACATCATTACTCAAAAATCCTTTGCCTTTACACCTTCCAGCTACTCCGGATAAAGAACATAGTAAGGGTCCCGATTCTCTACCCACCCACAAGCTGGATCGCTAATCTTACACATGATAATTTCCTGGATGAGTTGATCATACTTCTTAGCTGCATCTTATATGACAGCCAGGAACTGATTCTCCTCCCACCTGAGATATCCGCGGACCATAAAAGTCAAATATACTAGACGATGCTCCCCAGTGGTACTGTTATATCCGCCTCCATGATAGACGGATGCCAAGAAAATATGGGCATCTCCTTTTTCCAGTCCCGCAGCGACGCAGAGTGTGGTATCTGAACGTGTTTCGCAATTTGTAGACCTTTATGGAACCACTGTTTGGCGATTTAATTTCTAAATGTCTTCAGTTCTATACAAGTTTGTGCACTCAACATAGATGACTACTCGGAATGAATTGTGTTCCCCCATTTTCCCGGGGAACTTTAATCCCGCAACCATCATGCTGATAGCTGTCTCGCGGCTATTGTCCCGCCCATGATCCCATACATTTATTTCAGTCAGAATATTATGATTGATGACCGAGTCACGATGCAACGGCTGTGCTTTCCACCGGGACTGATCTAATCGCTACACAAGCCTGAAAATAGGGCCTGGAGGCGGATTCATCCCGTTTCTCTCCCCACTAAAACCAGTTTCGTGTCGTGAGAAAATACTCACAGATAGCCTGTAACAATGGGTTCATAAGTTGAGTTTTGGTCACTATAGTGGTGCATGTGCCGAGTGCTTAGTGAGTAATCCTGGATCGATGAGGTTCCATGTCGCTCGCGCCCAGGTGGGTCTGAAGAGAGAAGTAAATAAACATCAGTAACACCAGCAAGTCCATAGTTCTTAGGCATTAGCAAGTTAATTATCTAGATAGACAAGGTGTCATATCCAGCGCATAGAAAATACAGCTTTATAGTATACATTATAACAATACTTGTGTTACTCTTGTATGTGGATTTGGATTTAATCCACCAGCCCAATACGCTTAGCGAGCAGGTCAATATGAGATTACCACTGCCCTTGAATCTGGTGGCTCTTTTCGAATATAATTAAGAATTAATACTATTAAGTAATGGATCTAGTAATTGAAAATATTATTTCTCCCTCCTTTGCTATCTGCACAGGACAAACACCCAAATACTGAGTGCGCTGACCCCATTTGGAGGGGGGCAATTATCGGTGGATGGCCCAAATAAAAAAAAATGGTGGGGAATCCTTATATTAGTTTTGTCCTACAGATATTTTATATTGATCCGCTTAGATTGCTATGTAGAATCAAACTGCTAAATAGGTACGAGTGTCAAATCGCTTGCTCAGTCGTGACAAGACGTACCTATACGAATTATGTGTCAAATCAACAACAGTTTACCTAATTGAGCCGCGATTTGCAAGAAATGGTATCCTAATAACTATTCTATAGTTGAACCATGCAGTGCCGTCGTAATCATTGATAAATATTGAATTACCGATACTTGTGACTAGATATGATTCAGAACTCAGTTGGAGAGCAGGATTCACCCCTTGCAAGTACATAGTTATATCACTCTATGCTGTGGTGGGTCTGCGGAAACCCCTGAGGCTGAGACCGGCGAGAATATTTACCTAGCATTAAGGAATCCGTACAGTACATACATTCCAGCTTTATAATATAATCTTTCCGGTACCATAGAGGAGACGGTTCTTCGCAAGATAATAAAGATATCAAGGTCAATCCCAGAAGATATAGCCAGTCACTTCCTATTTATGTTGCTGAGGCCAGTACTTCATTTCCACCAAAGCGGTAAGGAGGTGAGACAATACCAACGGCCACAGACATTCCTAGCCCTCTCCCAGAATCTGGATTAGTTTTGCACATGCGCTAAAGGGCTATTAAGTTTGAACATCTGGTGAGGGTTGTCGTCTGTCTTATCTGGTTCTCTCTCAAATTGAAGTTTCGCACGGTGCTCAAACACCAGGCAAAAAGCCGACCCACCCATGTGGAACATACCAAGCTCATGTCCTTTGGTTACATGCTGGCCCATTTTGACAGTAACTTCACAGCTTGATATTTCATTCATCCCGATTGCTATGAAACATACAAGGCCGATATCCTTATTATCTGCTTCAATAAAGATTAAAGCTCGCGTCGCTACCGAGGACAAATAGTTCTGGGAGAGATTTGGGCCAGATGGATCTGGACTTGGATAGAGATTTGATCGAACGTTCGAGTAGTATGTTCCCGGGACTTGTACAATCTTTGTTACTGTTCCCGAGATAGGAGCATGCCAGCGGTGGTAGCATGCCGAGCTGAGCCAGCCTTGATAGACAGTACCGTTAAAAAACTTGTAGCTGTTGGAATCGAAGTTCAGCATATTCAGCATTGAATGCGGCTGAGCTTTAAGCCAGAATGTATCGCGATCGTTAACCCTCAAACTTAAGTTCTGGTATCCAGCCTCGCAGGGGTTCACGATAAGTTTTTCATTGTCCCTGTCGTCTTTACTTAGGGCGCGGACATCCTCACGAAAGCTGCGTGTAAAAAAGGCATCCCAGCTATTGAAACCCCAGGTGGACAAATGTGGGTTGCAGTCGTAGAGATCTTCAATATTTTTTCCAATCCATTGCCCATACTCCTTCATTCTCTGTTGGTAACCATCACTGAACCAGTATTTGCCCTCCTCATCATGGGGTATGTCCGACGCAAGGTATTTTGTAGAGTCCGGTCCGCTTAGGAACTCACCCCACTTGTTGATCATATTTTTCAATTTTCCATTGACCTCCGGGTTTAAAAAAAATGCGTAGCCGCTGGTCGTGGCCGCTGGCCAGTTAAAAACAGCATTAAACGGGACGGTAATGGCACTAATATCTGCCCCAGACGTCCTCACATATGGTGGAGAGGTCAGGATAGCGTTGCAGACCTTTAATGCGTCATTGAAATTTTTGGCTTCAAACGTTACGTCTCCTTCCACTATAGGTATTTCCTGAAACATTTTTTCAGAAAGGACTTTTAGAGCAGGGTCCTCATCCACAAGCTTCTTGAAGTCTTTGATAACGTCGTGGAAAGGCGTCGGGTTGCGTTCCGCTTCTCGAAGTTGTTCACGAACATAGGTTAGGGCGGCCCTGTTTGAGGGCCAGTCCCCAAGTGGGGGAGGTGGCCAGTTTATGGGAGTATACTGGGACATTTTTGTACCTTATGAGTTCGAGTTATGGGGGAATAAAGCAAAGTTGATTCGACTAAGACAACCAAAAGAGACCGTAGAATGATTCCGATAGCAAGGCACCGGGGCCTTTCTGAGGGTGGTTCTTAGTTCTTAAATGCTTTTCCATCAGTTTGCCTCCTAATAATACAGTGCAGTAGTCTGAGTGTTACAATAAATGTATGGATGTAGATGAGGCAAATTGATCCGTTCAATAGAAAGTCTCCATCACAGACTTGTGTCTGAAAATGCAACCGGATTGACTGGAGTGCCGACATACAGTCTGTGTAACGAATAGACTGTTTCGCATTACCCCGACTACTTGCAGTCGATGAAGGAAATATGACGTTTTGGTTATCTTCTTGGCTGGCTAGTGCTGCATGTTGCAGCCTCAGCTGAACCTTCATAATCACAGCCTCAGCTGAACATTCGTATTAGAAACTTTCTGATTTACAGATCTACTGCAGCCATTTTCAACAGATTTGATATCGACTGCATTTTGTAATTTTTACAATGTATAACAACATATAGTTACAATGCTATGTGCTAAGAAAAAGTAATTTAAATACAGGCTGATGGCTGCAGAACTAGTTGGAATGGCTGGCTCCACAATGATTTTGTTTAATATGCAGGCCGGAGACATTGTAGCCAGCCACAAATGCTAGCGTATATAACTCCAATACCTAATGTAACCCCCTGCATAAGCAGGCATCATACTCAATGAAAGTGGTCGTCTGTAAATTATCATCACTGTAGTTAGTAATATGTTACTACGGCATGCAGCTTGTTTATTTCGAAGCGCCTTTCACCTATTGCATGAACATTGGGATATAAAATACTTCCAACTCCCTCTCAACAGTCACCATGTTAGAGTCTACCTAATTGTGGCATTTTGTCATACGGTATTTGTCGCCAGCAAGAAGCGAAAGAAGACAATAAGAACACCCTTATCAGCTGAAAAATGCAATTTTTCAACTTCCCTTTCGTAATATTTTCATTGGCATGGGTAACACTTGTTACAGCGAAAACAGTAAGAGTTCCTGGATTTCCTACATCTGCTACGTTGATAATAACTCGTTCTCACAAAATTTATAGGCTGCTCTACATTCTATGGATGACTGCAAAGGGGCCTCCGCAGATGTTCCATGGTTTAAATGCACCCCAAAGTATGTCCATCTTCTCGGATTCTATAGCGCGCCGCAGTTCTAATGGAATCCATAGCATGCCCAATACAACAATCAGCGTTCCACAAGCAGATGCATACGTGCAATTCTTCTGTTATGGGTACAGGTAGGCATTAATAGTCACCATGCAGCTGGAGATCACTAAATCTCCGAAGGAGTGATGATGAGAAATGCGTGGAAACGAAAGACACGATTCTGCCTGGATGCAATGATCTGATATACGAACGTAGCAAATGCACCTACTGGCCTAAATCAGTCAATGTCAGTTTATAAAGCATGCGAGGATTGGACGTCTTGCCATTTTAGTTCTGATTCGGTTTTTAGGCTGCTATATATCGCCAACCCAATTTCGATGGAGCTCCATACAAACTTAAAACAGGTGCTGCGTTTTGCACTACGTTGACATTTATGAAGTATGTTAACCAGGTCAGTTCTCGGAATAAATAGGCTAACATATACCAGCAGGAGCATAGATGGGTCTATTGTGGTTCCAGCGAACAATAATTGCACATTTTTTACGTATGTTACTGATAATATCTGCTATCGTAGAAACTGTCTAACGCTGGTTTAGCAATGAGAATTGTACAGGGTCTACAATTTACTCAGTGAAGTCCCCTGGCTCGGCTAACTTTTTCATATCACCGGATGTTAAAAGTGTCCAGTGTGTTACGGAAACACTATAATCCGCCCGACTTTGCGGTGACGATCGATTCAACCCCTGAATCCTTTAGATAGTTGAACACCTCAATGAGAATATAGGGAACCGCTTAGTAGGCTCAGTTGGTTGAGATACTGCGATTCCTGGTGTTTCCACTGAATGACATCTACTTCCTAATTAGGCTAGTTGGCCTGTAGCTGATAGAATAGCTCCCTGCGCATCACTTCACCTGAATTTCACAACATTGGTTATGAGCCCGGGTTTGCAGCGTCTTCTTAACAACTAGGTCTTTGCACCCTGGGAGCTTATATAGGCTTACAACCCCTATCTAAGCACGCAGGTGAAGCTATTCATCAACGTGTGTATCCTCAACGTCCAGGACAGTGGCTAGGACCATCAACCTACCTACCAGTCGGAGTTGGGTAATATTACCACGCCTCTTAGGCCGAACGGAACGATCGAGAAGGACAATCAGAGATCGATAGATGTCAGAGAGGGCTCGGGATCCCCGGACAGGACGATTTATATCAAGCCGGGAGAACACTGAGGGACCAAGACCGACCGAGCGCCGCATCGAGTGAGGATCCCGTGGCGATCTCACTACCAGGTGAATTCTTAGAAGAGAGGAACCTGAAGAGTCTGAGCAGAGTCTAGAATAGAAGCTAGCAGGGAAGCTGAGCGAGGGAATTCTAGTGAGCAGGAACAGACTGAGCAAGGATCTTGGATTGAAGCCAGCAGGGAAACTGAGCGAGGGAATCCTGGTGGATCCGAAGAATATAGGATTGAAGTTAGCACGGCAGCTGAACGAGGGAATCCTAGTAGTCAACTGCATACGGAATTAGCAGTTAGAATGGCAACAGACATACCAAGGCCTAAAGACGCAAAAAGTAGTCAAATTAGTGTCATTTGACCTACCGAATCTTACCAAAGAGAACGTCCGAACATGGAATTCAAAGGTGCAGCGATTCTGCAAGATCCAAGGATGTTGGACGGTGGTGGAAGAGACTCAGAAACGGCTAGATAAGCCTGAGGAGTTAGAGCGACTGCTTGAGAATAAGACATGGGCTTCCCAAGATGCACTTGCGCAGCGTTATATCACTGAAAACATTCAGCAAAGTGATATGACCACGGTTCGAGACTATAGGAGCTCAGGAGAGATATGGACTTACCTTATGGAGAAATATGAGAAGGCACCAAGTAGAGCATGTACTTCTGCAAGGATAACCGCATGGAGAAAGGATCCTAAGGTGGATCTGAGGCGTCACTGCAGGAACTGGAGCAATGGAATGCAGATCTATATGAGATAAGCAAAAGAAACATAAATTTGAGAAGAGATGGTTTTAAGATGTTTCTAAATGGATTACCTCAGGAATATGGATTTATCCGGGATCTCTAGTTGCAAACGCAACCATGGAGAGAAGATTAGTCCTATCCCGGTTACAGCAAAAGAACAGGAGCTATCCACCAATAACGAAGAAATATTGGACGAGTCTGCGAACAGGGTTTAAAAAGGGAAAATGCTTTAATTACGGCAAGCCAGGACATTGGAGACACGAATGCAGAACTCCAAAGAAGGAACAAGATGGACGGGGTAGTCAGAAGGACCAAGATGCCTCAAGTAGCCGTGGAAAAGGGAAAGACCGCGGGCAGAAGGGCAAGAAGAAAAGTCCCAGAGAGCCAAGGCAAGGACCGCGGATAAGGAATCAGATATTAACAGTGATTCAAGTGGGAATAAAAGTAATTCCACAAAAGATTGTGCCCACCGAATATACGAAAGCGCAGTACAATTAAACGAGCGGATCAGCGACCAGTTTAAATATGTGCTTGAAGAAGCGTACTAGGCAAAGGGGAGCGAAGGCCCTATTATCGATAGTGGAGCAACGAGAACCTGCAGCGGAAAAATTGATCTATTTGAGTCATTGGATCAGAGATATATAGGCAGCTTAGGAACAGCTGGGAAATCCATAAAGGTTGCTGGCAGAGGGACAATGAAGATTCCACTAAGCAGTGGAAAACTGGCAAGGATTTCGAATGCATTGTACGTGCCTAGGATAAAGGAAAGCCTGCTTTGAACGCAAGCTTTATATGCAGACCGTATTTGGAACGAGCATACCGAGAAGGGATACGGATTCTTCCGCAAGCGAGGCACAGAGAATATTCTTGCAACTGGATACAATATTGGCCGGACAAGCTACCTAGGATGGGTAGAAAGCAAGAATGTATTAGCCACAGATGCAGAAGAACTCGGAGAGGGAGAATCTGCAAGATTGGTAAAGCAGGTAGATTGGGAACTAATCCACCAACGACTTGGCCACCCAGGAAAGACAAGATTCAAAAACATGGTGAAGAAAATGGGCCTTACTGCTGAAAAAGTAGCTGTAGAACGCTTAAGAACCTACGAGACATGTATACAGGTAAAGAGTGCAAAGAAGCAGAACCATGAAGTTCCGAGAGCTTCTAGACCGCTGAAACGAGTTTATATGGACTTTTGGGGGCCATATAGTAAAACTAAATGCAATGAGGGATGGAGATACTACCTTTCACTAACTGATGACCACACACGGTGTTTGTCGCTTGGATTGGTGAGGACGCGGGATAATCTGGACGCTGCAAAGGCTATGTCTGGTCGTGTGGTGACTGCTGCGTACATTAAGGAACAGTTCTTCTGATATCTCTGAATACTTTGGCGTGTGGCTTGTCCGGTGTAAATAAGAAGCTCATCTCTTGTTGTATTTCTATGGCCAGAGATTGCACGTGCATCAGTCTACCTTTCCAATCGAACGCCTCAGTACCAAACCAATTTGGAAAACGCCTTTTGATCGATTCCATACCTACGTTGCGCACCAAGATGGCATGGTAATCCATGACAGAAAGCCTTAGCAAGCGCATCTAAAAGTATATGGATCCAAGGCTTTCGCCATGACCACAGAAGCACCAAATAAGTCAAACTGGAAACAGAGATTTAACCCAAGAGCGCATATTGGATATCTAGCTGGATGAGATTCCACTAATATCTGCCGAATCTGAATTCCACGCCTAAACTGAGTCATCCGTACAAGAGATGTAATATTTAATGAAGATGAGCGATGAGCAATTCTCTGGGGATCTGTCTGAACTAGCAATATGCAGGATCAATTCCGGCAGATATCCATCCAAGCCTTCAACCCGATGATCAAGAATATTGAGCTTCCGGGAGAGTCTATGTCGCCACCAAGCCAACAAGAGAATCAAGTAGTGGGATATTTTGATTCATCAGACTTCCTGCTAGGTAAGGCCCAATCAGCTATGGAATTGAGTGAAGAATCAGTTCAGAAAGACGTTGAAGATTTAATCTATCCAACACCACCGGAGACGCCAGAATATCTTCAACCAGCTTCGCTATTAGCTATTGGTTCCCCAGCCAGATCTGATCAAGAATCATCTCACTTAGCCGCATGGAAAGCATCGTTTTTGGCTGCACCATTAATTCAACCGAACTGACCCGGAGAGAGAACCACCAAGGCACAATTAGAACGATTACTTCGACGACCTGGAAAGAACATGCACCGCAGAGATTTGCCACCCGAGCCGGTCTACCACAGAAATCTTATTAATCACCCACTTGGCGAGCAGTTCAAGTAGGCCGAAAAGGATTATCCTAAGGGACATGAGGATGTGTACATGGCACGAAATAAGCTGGTATAATCATAAAGACAAAGGCAGGCAAGTCCTGGATTGGAAATAGTTTCTGTCCACTTTATCCGAATGAGTACGAGGAATCCGGTTGCGCGGCAGAAAGATGGATGGGACCATGAAGTTAGACACAATCTGCCGAAGCTTGCTTTTGGCAGCGGCAACTTTACTGATGAAATCAGGCAGGGGAGTTGCGATAAGTTGGCTCCCGATGCTATCCGTTTGGTGAGACGCTTGATCGTCTGTTCCAGAAGAATTGAGCAACTGGGGTATGTTGCCCCCGGCCGGTACAACCACCTCAGCTACATCTTCCAGAGCGCCCAGGAAGCACTGCCGGATATAGGCCTCAACCTCCCCAAGCTCTAACCGCTGGCTGCGTACTTTGACCTGCCGATCCTTCCACTCAAATATGCTGAGAGTACCATCTGCATTGACCCGCACCAGGTCGCGTGTCTTGTACAGCCGAGTGCTGGAGTGTTTTCGCAGGGTACAGAGCCAGGCAGGGGGCTGAATGAAGACTCCCGCTGTCTTTTGGAATTATTGATATATACACGTCCCACAATTGGATCTTCAATGACCAACTCCCCGATAGAGCTATTCGAACCAGTCCATTGGAATCCTGCGTGTCCACCACCCAAGCAACCGATGCCACTGGAAATCCAACGTTTTGCGGGTCGCTATCTAGCCGGATAGAGGGTTGGACGAGCGATAATGCGGAACACTCACCTAGCCCATAACCGTTCGTCAGACGCAGATGTTGGGCCCAGTAATACACACCGTTCTCGAGCACGCATTCGCCAGCTAGCGGCCGGCTCGTACTGGTGCTCAAATCTTCATGCCAGAATAAGCGAGCCACAGATGGGACGAGCATTTCATGATTGGCCCGAAGGGCAGAGGCGGCTTCGCCAAGGTTGTCCTTGCGCTGATTATCCGAGACCACACAGATGCAACTGCCGACCATGAGCACACTTAGCTGTTCCAGAACACCTATGTCAAATGCATATGAAGAGAATTGCAGGACTCGTGATTGACTAGTCAGGTTATAGGCGCGTATATGATCAAAAGCGCCGGAGCAGTAGAAGCGATGCTTAATGACAACGCTCTTCGGCATTCCAGTGCACCCGGATGTGAATACAACATATAATATGTTGTTTGGCTGTGCTTTGGACATTACAGTGGCAGTTAATGGCTCCGAGAGCTGCCACGTGTTACAGCTTTCACCTATAATCACTGCTTTCGCTGCCAGCCCCATGCTTGTTGCAGAGTGTGCTGACGATGAGACTATCAGTTGGCAGTTTACACCATCTCAGAGATCCTTGAGACGCTAGAAAGGGTATGAGATATCCAAAAGAAGAACCCCCCCCCCCCCCCCCCGGGCGGCGGAGGGCGGGGTTTTATTATGCCCAACATGTAGGCGTCCAGAACGGATTTTCAATATATATGGGAACCACAACATAGGGACCAACTCCTTGTACGGCCAGATGCTGCCCGAGAGACGAGGACAGCTCATCCAATTCGTGGTATGTGAACTCCCCCTCCCATGCACAGACGTCAGGGGCATCAGGGCACTTGATGTACCGCTGACAGATAATATTATGCACGCATGGTTCGACTGTCGGGGGCAACAATTCATTTCGGGCCTAGATGATTGCCATGTCATGGTAGCTAAAACCATCATTTATTGGAGCTTGAATATTCGCCATTAGGGACAGAATTGCCTTCTCAAAAGTTACAATAACTGTCAAGGCTTGAACGTAACAAATGGCGCCTTTGAACCTCAGTATATAGACTCATCGGCTCTCCTTAGAGAAGATGCTACAGGTCAACTGTCTACCCAGCTAAGGACAAGAATCTGCACATAGAGACTGTTGTTAAATAGCAAAGGCATACGCTAACCTGCCCGATCTGTCTCCCACAAGCCACTCCGCTGGCCCAGTTCGATAGACATGTATGTATCATCATCCGTCAGATATGCTTTCTATCGTCAGGGGCAGAGTGTTATACGGCGAGGTTAGATGTGCGACCAGAGCAGCTGTCGCTAATAAGAGGAGTTATTCTTGTTCCATTATTCGGACAAGTAATTGAGGCGCACGTTGGCGCTTGGTTGTCTTGCGTGTATAGCTCTTGGAGACGGCGCAAGTTCTAATATCCAAAGATGGCTTTGTTGGCGAATTCTTATCGAATTATAGTGCGCCCCGTAGAGGAAGAAAATCCCGCTAATATGGAGTTTTGCAGATCTGTCATCCCACCGCAGCTAAAAAGCAATGTCTCATCCAAGAAATGTTTCAACCTGCCTACAATAGTATAGTAGTACCGGGTGCATCCGTCGATAACCTGTTCCGTCGATTCCCTGTTCCGTCGATTCCCTGTTCCGTCGATGTAAGAACTAGGTCCCTTCCGTGTGGATTTTGAAGTGTTCAGCCGAGGATTTGTCGATTGCTGTCGTAAATCTCTTTCACTTATCTTCTACACTTAATGGAATACAAGTGCTTCGGTAAAGCATATTCGTTGGAAATAATGACGCCCTTGTAACTGTCGTTGGGAGAGCGGTGAGAGCCCACATCCAGCGTAGACATAGATGACGAAGGCTATGAATAATATAGGTCTCCAGGGGTACAGAATATTATACCTCTGTTAGCAGTTGATCTCCACTGGATGTGCGCAGAGTCTTTGTATCCCTATATCTGGTTCCAGCCAGATGCTCTAATTCACTTCCGGATTTGCTGAAAGGCCCACTACCTCCTTGCCGTCATTAGAATGTACCAGGGAGACACAGTCTGACGATGTCGGGTCTTATTAAGTTCACATTGTACTATATGTCAGCTTCAATTCTGGTTGCTACTAAAACAGGATCTCTGCTCATCACTATCTTTCATCTTGATCACAAGTTCCCACGAAATGACTCTACACAGTACCAGGATGGAGCGGCCGGCTGGCATTTACAAAGTATGTATGACGATTAATTTGCAGGTGGAATTTAATTAATTAGTTTGTACTGACGTAAGCTGTCAAAAGGCATTGGGCGTCAAGGCTTTTCCCTCGGTCGATCTCGTGCTTAGTTATTGCCCGCGACGCGGGATACGATGTCCTTTTCATTGACCTTGAACACAGCCAAATTTCTCTCGAATGCGCATCTCACATATGCAAAGTGGCAAAATTGGCCGGGTTGCTCCCGCTTGTTCGCATCCCCGATGAATCTGGGGATGGTTTTGTTCAGCGCGTCCTTGATGGAGGTGCCAAGGGAGTAATCTTCCCCCCCATATTTGTAATGCAGGTAACGGTTGCTCTCCTTCCCCAGAACCCATATAGCCACGAAAAGTAACTTAAGAGACAAAATTTACAGAGGATGCAAAAAAAGTCGTGCATTCAGTTAAATATCCCCCTAAGGGAACCCGTTCGATTACCCCCTCGCTTCTTCCGGGTGGCGGGCAGGGTTTGACTCCAGATAATATAGGGAAGCTTCTGGAGAAGGACGAAGCATTCGCAATTGCCATGATCGAGAATAAGGAAGCACTTGACAATATCGACGAGATCGCATCTGTTCCTGGATTGGATTTAATGCTGGTCGGGTCCATGGATATGACCGCTGACCTGGGTATCCTAGGGCAGTGGGACAACCCATTGTACCAGACTGTTCTGCAGGACGTCTCTGCCGCTGCTCAGAGAAATGGAAAGCTGTGGGGAATGTCGGGACTATTCGGCAGACCGGATAAATTTAAGGATCCAATTCAAAGACTTGGGGTAAACCTTGTTGTCGGCGCGATAGACCGAGGTCTCGTTTTGAATGGCGCCAAGGCAAATGTGGAAGTATTAAGACGCAGTGAAGCCAATTCAAACGACTAACAATTAATATTCGGAGTTCCATGAAAATAAAAACGTTGTTCGAATAGTTCAACTTCCTATCCGAGTGCCTGCATCCATATCTCATTTATATTTGACGCATAACGGGAGAGCTATAAACTTATATATCGATTGTGTTGTTAAAGAACGGTCCATCCTGTAATGATAGTCCACCTATTATAGGTGGAGGTCTGTGTAGCGTATGTTCTAATCTAGTGTGGAATAGTAACCAGGTAATAGTTTTTTTCCGCATCTCAGATATTTATCAAAGCAGGGCTTTAGGATAGAGTTCTGTCTGTGGCCCGGACAACCGTGTCGATGGCCCGGGCAACATAGCCAATATTGCCTGCATTCACTGTAAAAGTTAGTTATAGTAATTAAGACCTATCTCTTCTTCAATACATACGACCTGGTAACGATATCCTTCCCGAGCTCGTTATACTGATATGGAACTCTTTCTGCTAATCTAATACTTTAGCTTTGCAATCCCGCAGGCATTACATTCCACTATTGTTGGTCCACCTTTAATCCTTGTTCCTTTGGTTAAATTGACTAGATGGTCTAAGGTAAGATGTCCAGGATATCCAAGTTAAAGATGCCATGAATATGCGTCTGCTTGTACAGATCTTGGTGTAAAATAGAACGATAATTGAAAATAGTTTCGGCGATTAAAAAGGCTTGCTCTTGTTATACTAACCGGAAGGTATTTAACTACAAATTAGTTAAACCTGTCTCTGATTTGCACAATAGTTCAATTATCTTAATATCGGAAAATATTTTGCCCTGGTTAGTTATCCCACTATATTCCGGCTTTATGCAACTGGCGTGGAGACACCAAATTACAAGCCATCTTGGGACAGAAGGCAATATCTTGGAGATGCAGTATTAACCTCTTTCTACCTAATCTAACCTAAATATCCACATTGCCATATCCATGGATCTCCATATTTGAATCTCCGGCCCATATAAAATCACCCGGTTGTGCGGTTCAAAAGTCGTTAAATCGAGATATTTTATTAAAGATATGAATGGTGGGTCCTTAGTTAAAATTAGCTAATTCTTTAATGGATAGGTATCTAGTAATGCTATAAATAATGCTGGAATTCTTTCAACCTGCTGTTTAAGTAGTTAATCTTGATTCCCCAAGCTCTTCCACTCTTCAACCTTCTTGGTAAATTCCTTGTCTGTTTAAAGCAAATAATTAATAAATCTCCTAATTACAGCACATTCCTTATATCTCTTAGGACCCTCTCGAGGGAAAAGACAGAAAGAGACCTTTTATTCATGCTTATAGCCACATGTTTTGCAAGCTACCTTTATTTTTTTAGCTATATTACAGCTCTCGCGGCTATTGGCTTGTTGCTTGCGCTTCGGGATACAGCTCTGACCTTTTGGTGCGTGATTTAATTCCGTGCCTTAAGTCTTAGCTTTTTTAGCATTAAAGGTCGGACCAAATGACCCTTTAGCAATATTGCTGCTCTGTTGAATCAATTTGGTGTTAATCCATTTCGGAAGTCTTGTGCTACCTGTCTGAATGTCAGGGTATCTGATTTAATATCCTTACTCTTAGCAATCTCATATGAGGTTGTCTATACTGGGTTTAAAGGCTGTACAGCATTCAGGAAATCCTCAATTCACCCGTGGTTGTCGCCACCGCAATTCCAGCCCTTTCAGCCTTGCTTCTTCCTAATTATTTAACCAGGTAAGTACACTCCGAGGTCTAGTAACAGGTTTAATGGCCTTCTTATATGCTTCGCGGGCACTTTTCTTGACTATGGCATTATCTATTCCAACCCGTTGCTTAGTTTGGCGTACTATTCCTTTATCGAGTCCTCTGGATCACAGCAATATTCATAGATTTGTGCAGAAATAGCCTTCTGCATCCACTCCCGAAGCTTGCTCAGCTCAGTTTGTTGAAGAATAACGTTGAAGAATATAGACATCACGAAGGCTTATATAAAGAGTCCAGGCAAATTGTCGACCAGCCAAGGAGGTAGGATTTGTTGATCGTGTACTTCCAGCTGGTGGTGCCAAGGTTCTGTCGGTAGGTGGTGCTGGCTTGAAAATCTCTTGTTCCTCGCCGGTAATAATTCCCATAAATTCTTGCCCCTAGCTAAACCTTCAAACTTTGTGTTCTACTCCTTCCAATTCTCCTGTTTCAAAGGACGGTATTCTGCGTGGACATTTCGTTCGGAGGAAGAAAAGTTCAACCGGTGGATAGGTAAGCCGTATAAACCGCGTATGGGTAGTTATAAAGCGTATAAGACTCTTAATTGTCAAGATATTCGGCTAGTCCCGAAGAGGAAACAGAATACGATTGGTGAAAAGGTCGTATTTGATTGAATTGAGCTGGTTTGGCTCTTCTTGATTATATTCTTGATGATGATTATTTTGTTGTGTGCTCCGCGGGGGTCTTACCCCATCTAGTCATATGTTCTGGTCCAACCACTGCCGTATTGTTTGACAATACACCACATGGCTTCAAATGGTCGTGATAGTCACCGCTCTGATGCGATTTTTCTCACATCACTAAACTTGGTAAGCAATAACTTCGCAGGTTCGAATAGGATTTGCTAACCGGTGCCTCTGTGGTATTTAGACAACCATTGCAACAACTATTCCTCGAATCACCGATGAGTTCAGCAGTCTCTCCGGTGTAGCTTAGTATGGTCCGGTCTTTTGTAAGTGACTGCAAGCTTTGAAGCAGGATGTGCGTACAACTTCTTCTCAAACTTATGTCTGGTTACTTATAGCAAATGTAAAAGGGGGGAAACTCTATGGTCTTCTAGTCTCAAAAATTCATGCTGCGCACCGGTCGGGGACCACGTTCCGGAAAACCACAACCCGATAGGCCTTGCGACGAAGGAATTAAATGCTGAAGACGATAAGTAGGAGGCCCCAAAAAAACTCCGGTAAGATTTAACCCGGCACGAAAACGCAACAGGAGGTAGTAGAACAGATCGAAGCGGGGACGGGGTACTGCATCACAGGCCTCAGTGCACCTGCGAGTGATAGGATGGTGGGAGAAAACTTTGCTTTACGTTTTGGCTGTGGAATGTCGCAATTTATACTGATATGTTGAGTTTCCTTGTCATTTGCATTCTAGCAGGCATCTGCTGCTGTCTTCTTTTATGGGATTATATATGGCGTTTAGGACTTCAGGTTCCGCCTTCTTTAGGAAGCACCTGCACAAATAGACGCTTCAATAGTCGGGCTGCAACAGGCTAATAGAACTTTGAATTGAATTGAATTAAGTTATGACCTAGGATAGAAGATCCGTGGAGTATCACTCCTCTGGGAAAAGTTTCTGCTTCTTAATTTTTCTTTAATCTCTTAATAACAAATGTGAGAGCGTCTTTGAACCTAAGCTCTGCGCAAATTTTGTCCACATATATCTTCCAGAGGTTGACCTGGAGCTATTAGTAGCTTCTACTGCAGATACAGTTAGTTTGATGTGTGCTTCTTGTTATGTCGATACTGACGTATTTTCATCGATGCTGCTGCGCCCCCTTATCCACTAACATGCGGACGGAAAACGGCAACGCATAGATCCAGAGGGTCTCGCGGCCGTTGAAGGAGCCAAGACGGCGGGCTGATCTCTCAGTTTCTCTGTACCTGTAACTGTTTATTCAAGGCTCCACAACTTACAAGACTAGTATTGTTTCACATGGATATTTTGTCGGGAGCACCACTACAGCAACCTGTATTCATAAGGTAGGTGGAACTAGCGCAGACGGAAATGGTGTACTTCCCTGTTACTCACTGCTGCCACTGCGACTTTGACAGCCCCTTCTAGCTTGTCTGATATCTCAGCCGCTACCTCCGCCGCTACCTCTGTTGCGGAGAAGACTTCAAAGGAGTCCAGTCAGGACTCCTCCCCCAACCTCCCCATCACTACAGCAATCACCGCGAACGTTGGTGGTATGCCTGCAGCCATAGCATACACAAAGATGACTATAAGTGGTACTGTCATTACTCTGCTCATGACTGCCGTCTAGGATTAATATATCCTCTGAAATGATGAAACCCCCAGTTACTTACATGCGCATGGATTCCAGAAAAAGAGACAGGTAGATTCGCTGCACCCTGTGAATCATGGTCGATCAGCTCATTAGTAGCTTAATATGTAATAAAATACTTTACATATATATATATATATTTATATAAAAAAAAAGGGGGGGAATTGAACAATAATAACTAGCAGGATACTGTTATCTAAGCATGAAGGAAAAACTCATCCGGCACAGTACGGTCGCGCATCTCTCCCCATGAATCTGATAGGTCACTTTGTCCTAGGAAGAAAGGAAAAATCCCACCATCTGGCCCATCATCCGTGACTTGAGGCGTAGTATCGGAGAACAAGCCTAGGGAAGAAGGTGGTATGGATGCTGTGGGCGCGATTCTGTCACCCATCGATGGAGAAGTTATTGGTTGAGATTGTGGTAGACCGGCCGAGAGCGGAGACGCATTATCCTGGAGAAATTGCGCCAGTTTGTCGGAGAGTCGGAGGGTAGCAGTGGTGGTAGGCGGCAGGATCCCGCTGCTACTACCCCGTCCGCTGCTCCGGTTGCTGTTGTCTTCGACAGGTGGGAGACGGTGGAGGAAACACCCGTTAGCCATTACCGGTGCTGCTTGAAGACTGTCAAATGTCATGGAATCCTCCATCTCTGGGACCACCCAGGATGAGAGCGCGGATGTTTCAGGCTGGGGCAATTGGCCGGCATCTTCTAGGCTCTGAGGGGTCTTCCTTCGTTTCTGCACCGAGCTCTCCGATGGCGCGCTGCCAGGATGGGCCTGGGATACCAGAGGGGATGTCTCATGGGAGCGTTTAGGAGGTTGGGTTTGAGTGGATTCTGGTGACTGGGGCCGTAGGCCCTCAAAATATTTCTGAAAGATTTTGGCCACTTCCCTATACCACTGAACGCCCTCGTTCACTCGGAGTATACACGCCGTGGGTGTATTAGGGTTACATATAGCATCGAGAGCTTCAGCTACACTGTCAATCAAACCCAAGTCGTCTAGCGCTTCTGGAATCGGATTGGCAAGAAAGGACGTGAACAGCCCATGGATACTCACTAAAGGATAATGTCGGAACAGCCTGATTGAGTAGGGGGAATAAAAAAAGATCAGTACTCCTAAGCAATGCCGTTGATGAATAATGTGTGAACAAACCTTGTGAGAAGCGATACAGACCCTTTTGTGTGTTTCGATTGAAACACACTCTGAATAATGCGTAGAGTCGCGCGGGAGTTGGCCAGCGCCACTTGTCGACTACATTCCTCGCTCGAGAACCGATGTATGAGGACTTGTCCAATATGAAACGCATATTTTAGTTCGATCTGCCAGCCTTCCACGGCCGAAATCTCGACGGGACAAGCATTCGACAAGAGAGCTGCGTTGTGAGCATACCATTTTCGAGAGAGACAGTCGAGCTTGGAGATCTGACTCTGCCGATAGGAGAGACCTTTGCGGAAGGCCCGCAGGGAATAGAGATAAATATAAATTTCCTCCCAGATGGCCATCATATGAATATAAGCCTTCCAACATTGTTGTGTCACAGTCTGTGTCGCAATAGACTGGAACAGCTGCACGTCAGAGTCATAGAAGTGGAGGTCAAATGGTCGACCAGCGATGTACGTTCGCTGCTTGTCTATTACGAAGACTGCCCAGTACAAGTTTCGTCGCTCATTCTCCTCTATATCTAAGATGCTATTTTTATTGCCCCCCGCTAGGTTGCACTGCTGCAATCCCATAGATTTTACCGCTTGGGAGGCCATGTGGCAGACGGTATCAAATACCCTACTCTCATGGTATTCCCGAGCGACTAGGGCCTGTCGCGAGGTTGGGTCTCAATCAGCAGAAGGATCATGACGGAGAGAATTTGAGATCCGAGGACCTACAAGAGTTGCCAACGCCTGACAGCAGACAAGACCGGGATGTAGATATGTACTGAGATGCTGGAAGGCTCGGAAAGAGTTATTGAGAAAGGCGGGGAGTAACTCGTCACTCATGCCCTTAGGCAAAACCTGGTCCATGCGTGCGACCCGGGATTGTAAGCCTAGAGCTAAGACAATGATATTGTTGAAGCATAAATTGTATAGTTCATTGGCCCTAGAAGCCCGGTCGGTATAATAGGCTTTGATGACCTCATTCAATCGAGATTCGTTGAAAATGGGCAGGGTGGAATTAAAGTACTCCAGAAAGACAGGAAGACATGTTTCCAGGAGAGATTGAGGCGGCGAGGCCACTGCTTGTCCCTCATTCGTAGGGACGGATGGGGAATACGCACCTTGGGCGATAGGGTACTGATCATACTTGGCCCGTAACTCGGATTCAAGAAGGCTTGCTCTAGGAGATGCCCGCAACCCTTCTTTCTCTCCTTTGCACGTATCGAAATCGCGGGTCGAGGCGTACTTGAAGCCTTCGAGCAACGTGGCCAACGACTGTCTCGAATTCTCAAATAAGGACCGTGCCCCGATATGTCCCAAGGAAAGGCCAGGTCCCGTTCCAATGTGCGACGATCCCGCAACCGTGACATTGTTCCCACTCCGAATAGCGCCCGGACTGGCGTAGAAGATCGACTCCATGTCTTCGAGATCCGAGTTTGAAGGGGTTTCCGGCATCCCGATGGCGCTTGCTCGAGAGGAGTTAGAGGCTGCGAAGGATGCAGTCTGCAGGGTCGACATGTGTTGAAACAGCGCCCCAATGGTTTCATCGATCGAGTCGAGCCGGGAGCCCAGACTCGAGACATCCTCGACACTGTACAGCGCGACTCATCAGCATTCACCCAGCTTCGCCACCACCATATGCATATACATGTATATAAGTATAATTTTGTTCGGACACGTACAGCTGCTTGACATGGTTGATCCGCTTCCCCCGGTTAGGGAACTCACACGGGACGCCGGCCTTCTCGCAGTTAGAACACTGCGGGGTCTGCCTGTCGCACCGCACCTTCCGGGTGCGACAGTTTTCGCAGGCGGCGGTCGCTAAGGGTTCTTCTGAGTCCTGGGACGACGCCATCAAACTCAAATTGGATTGTTTCTCCGCGCTGTTGTTGCTATTTTTGTTGTTGTTGTTGTTATTGTTGGACCGTGCCCGAGGATGTTGTAGTGGTGGCATGGCTGGATTAGTCGATGTCAGCCAAGGGAACTAGTTATCCAACTTGAACATTGGTGATCACGGTGCTGGTTATTATAGGAAAGGTTACCAAGAGCCAGTGGAGGTATCCATCGTTTGTGGGTACTAAAGCCAGCGACTAAGAGTGAGAGGGGGGTGGGCAGGTGGGCTGTAGGCGATACTGTGCTGGAGTGAAAGATAGCGAGTGGGGGTCTCACCATATGAAATGGGTTAACTTGTGGACCCTGCAGGGATTTCGTACGAAGACTACATCATGATGATCTGGGATGATTACCCCAAACCACGTTGACACAAGAAGCGATCAGAGGTTAATCTGCCAAGGAATAGAAATCCATTGATTTAACTAAATAAGCTACCACTGATGATTTGACCCCAGTTAATATTCCCGTTTGAGAGATAAAATAACATTCCCAAAATAAAAAAAAATACGTATGGGTTTGGATCGTATCTTCAGACTATATGATTGAATTTCGGCTCGCTAAATTCTGACCACGTCTTCTTCTCGTGAGGATTCATATCCCCGTCCTTCGTGGCTACTTGCTTAAAAGAATTCTTTCGCCCGGTGCAAGCGGGATATTTTGTGATAGACAACCAATGATTCTTAACCATAGTACATGGATGTCTGGTTAGTTTCATCACATAAGCAAGCATTTGGGAGAAATCCTTCCTTGGGCTAGTAAAGAAAATGTCAGGACCATGGTTATGAAGGATGGGTAAACTATGTAGTAATATATTTTCAATTAATTTTATGATCTAGTATATATTGCCTTTCATAGTTATACTGTAAACAGTATCTTGGTTATGTGTGTTATAGTGCTGGAAGATTCAGTGTCGATCCTGTCGGTATCGGAAGCATATTGCGGGCCGATATGATAACGCGATCATCCTGGAGTACTACTCATTAGCTTCTTGGCTTGTCCTTATGGTGTTTCATCGTATCTGCTACATTTAAAAACGAGAAATAAGCACGACGGAAGGGCGGAATTCCATTCCTACGCCGTCACATTTCCATGTGAGATGGCATTTACTCTATGTACAGATAGAGGGAAGACAGATGAAATAATAATAAAAGGAAAAGACATCTATACAAAGGCATTTTGTGAACTTTTAGGGACATGGCGTTGAATCATACGGACTTTTCTGGCAGTATTAAAGGGACCAGACTATGCAGACTATCGTTACTGCTACTCGCTGCTCCAAGATACTGCCTGGCACGGTGGGTCTTTGTAACGAAATTTCCGATATTACTATGCATTGGTGTAGGCACTCCTATTGATCTACCTGGCCAGGAGTAGCACCCTACCTGACACTAGTTGGACCAATGCACGGGCGGCTGAGTCTCAAAAGTCACTACAAATAAACGACGACTCCAGGATTATGCGGCGGGGTCGAAGACTACCTACGGCGGACTATTGCGGCCAAATGATCAAAACTAAATTTCTCTCGAAGACCCTCTACCGCCTGCTTTACTGCTTACTATTCTAATTCCTCCTTATTACAAACATTATCACATTATTCACATGCATATTATATTGCATATTATACCGCAACAGTTTACTACTGTACAATCCTTAGCCTATGGTCACGGCCTACATAGAAAGGTGGTTACCCTTTCCCTGTCCCCTGGTCTATTGTATAAACAGGGAAGACTAAAGTATGCCTCGTCCAATAACAGATCTTAAGCTGTACAAAAGAGATTATTTCTCTGTACCAGTCTGAAAATAATCCCTCCAGGATTGCCACTTTTCTCTATGAACAGTATAGAATTACTGTTTCTAAGTGTACAGTCTGGCGACGTTTTAAAGACTGGCAGATTACCAAATATCGACCACGTACGACAAGAGACCAAGATTCAGAGGTTTCTCAGCGGATTCTCCAGCTTTTTATAAGCAGGCTCTAAGCGATAAGGATATTCTTAGAGTCTTAAAGTCTGAGGATACTGATATTGGTGAGAGAATATTAAGAAGAATCTGTACAGAGCTTGGATTAGTACACTGGATAGATAACCCCTTAGTTCAGTAACTCCAGGAGAATAAGATTATCGAAGTACTCTGTTAAGAAATAGGGCAGACTATAATTAAGGGCTATGGAAGGGAGCTTTTTTTAGTATTTTTTTATATAAGGGGTTATACTATTACTCGGTGTGTTTAAAAACCTTTATTTAAAAAGATTTGTATTAATTATTCTGTTTTTTTTAGTAACTGGTTTTGGGCCATATATTATATACTTGCACCTGAAGACCTGGACCGCCGTGCCAATGACCTCCAACGCTGCCGTGGTGCTTATATTGTTCCTGGTCTAGATTGGCTATGGTCTACAGATAGCTATCTAAAGCTAGAGCCGTACGGGATTAAGATATATGCTGCAATAGATGCCTACTCCTAATATATTATTTAGATTTATATTGGTATTTCAGCTCGTACAGCAGTCAGTGTCCTTAAGCAGTATCTTAATACTCTTAAGGAGAGGCAGATTATGCCACGGAAGCTCCGTACAGACCTTGGAGGAGAAACAGTTATTTTTCGGGATGCCTATTATTAACTCCGCTAAGTGTACAAGCCTGATCTATCTCTAGAGAACTGCTATATCTACGGACGGAGTACTAAGAACCAGTAAATTAAGTTATAGTAGGGACAGCTTACTAAAGTATAACTTTTTAAATAGTAGGTAAGTTAACCTTTATTTTAACTGCATATAAAAACTAATTACAATAGGAGTACTTTAAACAGCTTTTAGATAAAGGAGTTTTTCCAAGGAATCTATACTAGATTCTATTATCTTGTACGCAGTCTACATGCCTAAGATTCGGCAGGAGGTCTTGACCTTTAGACACAACTGGAATATCCATAGAATTCGGAAACAGCCTGCATGGTATTAGGTTGTACATGGGAAGCCATACATAAATTACTATTATCCTCCTAATAGTGTAGAAAAGTATGGGATATATTTTTGTACAAAGACTCTTAGGCAGCTAAAACAAGATGTTAAGGAGTTTAGTAAGCTGTATTTTTATACTACTATTAACTATACTAATAGATGGCTAGATCTTGACAAATATCTTCCCTCTAAGACTCTCCAGTGGTGTCGTACGCAGCTGTTGGGGATAGGGTTTAACCCTAAAAAGCCACCACCAATTTCTCCAGCTAAGAGTATAACTCCTTTTCGTACAATTTATTTGTTATTTCAGAAAAGAGTATATCTATATATACAGTCTTATTACCAACCATACCTTTGGTTATCCAAGCCACCTATAGGAGCCTTTAATTGGGAGCTATTATTCTAAAGGTGGCGTCTGATAGTATACTGTGGCTTTAGTCTAGTTTATAATTATTTGTTCCCACTATTACTACATAGACTAATATTAAACATTCTTCTCTCCTTAAGAATTCTATCTTTTTTATTCTTTTTTTTTTAATTCCTCTGTACGAAAGTGTACAATGGCAGTAGCCTGGACTCCCTTTTATTTAAAGACACCACAGCCTTATACTAGAGAGTATTGCAGGACTTGTGGTGTAGTTAAGCCTATTAATTTTACTAATTCTCCCCTTTTACCTTTTCTTCTGCTCTATCTTTCTCCACAGCCCAAGCTGCTCCAAGATTTAAATCCTATGGCTGTATACAAGGAGATAAGGATCCCTGACAACTTGTAATTATACAGACACGAAAATACCAGGAACCAAAGGATTTTAAAGCCACTGTTAGCTTTTATCTGGAGGTGATTAAGAATCCTTTTAAACCAAGACAGCGTACGAGCCGGCAGTATTTATATAAGTTATTTTAAAGTTAAGAGTTAGAAAAAAAAACTAACTTTTAAAAAAAATAATTAAAACTAGACTGTCTAATTAATAAATAAAAAATATCCAGGAGTTTATTAAAAAGAACTTACTTCCTAGGATACATGCTTTTTCCTAATATTTGTATAATCCTAATAATAACTTACACCTAGCCACCGGGCTTTAAAATAAGCATGTAATCTACTTGACAAAAGTGTAGATTACAGCCAGACAATTAGGCAATTACTGCAGGGTTGGTTCCAGACATCTAAGCAAAAATATACTATGTATATTGTTATTCTTCATACACAGCCTAACTTGTAAAATAAGCCAAGGCATATAGTAAAAAGGAACCAGTAGAAATGTAATTAGAGGATCCTTTTAATAATAACCTAGATCTCTTTGTACCAGCAATATCACCATCTCCTTCTCTATTTTCTCCTCCTTTGCCTGCTGTACAAGCAGATTCAGAGACTACTAGTTTATATGAAATGATTTCAAGAATATCTGCATTTTATATGCAATTTACATCTCGTTCTCCAAGTAGAACTCTTGGATGATGAAAGTCAGCCCAACATAACCTTAGATCCTGTCTGCATAAAGGAATATTGCAAGCCTTGCAACTGTAGTTGGTTTGAAATATCCTTCGGATAGGCTGGTTTTGAGTCTTTGCCTTTTCACTTTGAGCCTTACACCAGTGACAAAATTTGCGGGATTGAATTCGAATAGCTGAATGATCACCTTCATGTGCTGGTTGACCTAAGTCTTAAAGATCCCGGCCTTTTTTCTTTGATTTTGTACCACATCGGGACTCCTCTTGCCCTTGTTTAAAGAGCTCTTTATAGAGAGCCTTTCGAAATTCAAGATAAGTAATCTTCTTCATCCCCTGCTGCTGGCGTGCAATTTTAGCAATGCAATAGGCATTAATAATTGCTACATCAAGAAGCCAGAAGAATATAGGCCACCATGAGCGTAAAGACCTTTGATAAGTCTTATAACTTGCTCGTAACTAATTTGCACGATCTACCCCTCCCATATAATAGTTATAATCATCAATAATCCGGGGTATTGGAAGTTCCTTGGTAGGCTGATCACCGAATGGCTCACGGGCACTTTTTGCACAAGTAGAGGTCTTAGCAGGGCGTTTGCGCAAGCGAGGTATCCAATCAGTTGGCTTATGTACAGTGTGTACAGTGGATAATACTGTAACCAGATTATTATCTTGCCATGCAATACAAAGTACAGAATTAATATTAGAATCAGCACTTGCAGGAGCTGCATATAAAGTGTTCCACTCTTAAGGCTTTTTAAGTCTTTTAGCATATAAAAAGCCTTTAGAAATAATTTCTTGGATACATTTGGTCTGGTAGTTCCACAGGCACCAATCCCTTGCTGTCGAAGATAATCAAATAATAGAATAGTAGAGAAGTAGTTGTCCATATAAATTGTATAGGTATTGCGTTGAGATGGTAGGCCTTCTTGTGCTAGCTGAACAACCATAGATCCAGTAAGGGTTAAATCCTTATGCTTTTTAACCTCTACAAGAGACTTGTGACGGCTTGCCCATATCCAGTACAGAATATAGCCTTGATCAGCAATAGCAAAGAGCTTATATCCTTGCTTAATTGGCTTGTTTGGCATCTTAAATGTATGATGAGAGCGCCCAAAACCATGAATTATTGTCTTATCTATAGAGACTGCATTTAAAGGTTTCCAATGCTGTAAACAAGCTGTACGCAGTCTAGATGCAAAAGGCTCCAGCTTATACCACCACATCTGATTTGGCTTAAGATTAAGCCTTATAGCCTCCTGTACAGCAGCCTCAGGATTAGGATCTGCAATGTGAAAGAATCGCTTGATTTGCTGAAATCGCTTTAATCCCATAAACCTTCGGGGTATATGAATTGGCTCCTCACTTGTCTGCCAGTAATCCTTATCACTAGGAGATATATGGATCCCCATATAGATTAGAATTGCAAGGAAGATCTTAATCTCTGAAGTTGTAGTTTCATACTATTCTCGCCCAACTTGGCCAGCGTTCTTAGCCTTTGCATATTTGTTGGTATTGGTTGATAACAATACAATTAGTTCTTCAGAGAAGAATAAGGAAAACAGGCTGTATGAGCTTTCAAGATTAGCCCTAGGTGGTAACTGGATAGTAGGAGCAAAAGCTTTAGCCATTTCAAGAGGCTTAAATACAATATTTTAATACTGAGGCATTTCATGAAGCATTTGTGTTAGATTAAGCTTTGTTTCTTCCTTAGAAACAGGAGAAAGAGGAGGAGATATAGAGGCACTAGATGGAGCCACAGATAAGCTATGTAGTAGAGGCTCTTCAGCCTCATCTAGAGGCAAGCCCCATGAATCCATGGGACCATGGTACACAAAACACGTAGGAATACCTACTAAAGCGCGTTCCATAAAGAATAGGGGGTGCGTGGGGATTTGGTGAGATGAGGCTATTCCCAATTTGTACAAAAGCGGCGAAGGCTGACTGGCCAATAAAAATACTCTGCTAAAAATTACCGCTAACCAGACTAGCGCTGCCAGGCAAGGGGATAATGGTACCGGATGTCGATATGCTTGGAACGTTTGGTTTGAATATTTGCAGAGGTGAGATCTATTGCGCCTTTATTGTCCATGTGCAGTAATATGCTGGGAGCAGGCGATTCCTTGAATAATCGGAGATTATTTATAATCTCACGAATCCAGCGCGCCTCGCGTGCGGCCTCGGAAGCAGTGATATATTCCGCTTCATTTGAACTGGCCGCTACGCAGGTTTGGCGCTTAGCTTGCCAGGAGACAGGTCCTCCTGCGAGCATAAAGACATATCCGCCTACTGATCTGCGGGCCTTCGTATGTGGACCTCCCCAATCGGAATCACTGTACGCAATTGGGGGCGAAATATTAGTAGTGGTAGTGGATCGACGTTGATATTCAATACCTAGTGTTGGCGTGCCCTTAAGATATTTAAGCACGTGCATGAGCGCTGCCCATGCCTTTGGGGTAGGCGCGGCGTTGAATTCAGCGAGATAGCAAGCTGCGCGGCAGATATCTGGCCTAGTTTTAGTAGCGAGATATTGCAGACTGCCCGTACCGCGTTAATATTCTTTAATATTGATAGACGCGTCGGCAGTGTCGTCGATAACAGTGCCTGGATCGAGTGGCGTCTTGGTGGGATGAGCGTCTTGGAGGCCGTAGGAGTCAACTAATTCACGAATATAGTCTTCCTGCGATAACCTTATGCCTGTAGAGGACGCGTGAACATTCATGCCTAGATATCGCGAGAAATCAGGCACGTCTTTTATCTTAAAGCGAGATTTTAAGTCAGTTAGCGCTTGTTGTGCAATTTCAGCGCTTTCCGCAACAATTTTGAAATTATCCACGTGGGTGGTGATATAAAGTCTTTTGGCTAAATAAACAAATAGGCCGGAATTATGTGGTGAAATGTTAAATCTAATAGATTTAAAAAATGCATGTAAATTATCATACTATAAACACGCGGACGGTGTGAGACCGTACAGGGATTACCGAAGCAGGCAAACCAGCGCTCCGGGTTCTTCTTCTGCGAATCCCAGAGGTTGTTGCATATATACAGGAGTACCGTGCAGTTTCGCATTAAGAAAGGCGAGAACTGCGTCTGCTTGAAGAATATGCCATCTGTAATACGCGGCAGTGGCGATTAAAATGCGAGAAGTAACTGTCTCGACAACCGGTGCGTATGTGATACCTTTAAATGTTAATTTATTAAGAAGATTACCGCGGATCACCCATCTAGCTTTATACCGAGTTGAATTATCAGGATTAAGCTTTTTTTTATAAATCCAACGTCCCGGGATAGCACGCGCGCTAGAAGGCATGTCTGTTTTTTATACAAGATCCCAGCATTGCTTGCGTTTTAATATGTTGATTTCCTCAAGCATTGCCTTAATCTATTTGTCGGCTTCTAGGCTGGTAGTGGCTTCGCGATAAGACGATGGTGCGGTGGAGGACGAGTCTATAGATTTTAAGACGGCAAGTCCTTTGGCAGGTCGATATAGGTCTTCACGTAGACCAATCTCGGAGGTGTCCTCAGACATTAAGTCTAGGACTGCTAATGCTTCTTTAGCAGAGGGTTGAGGCACTGTCAGTGCGTTGTTGTGCGCGTTATTTAGCGCTTTTGCAGGAATCGGACGGAAGTTCTCGTTGACCGAGACATCGCTGGTTTCCCGTACAGTATTTGTTTCAGGATCCCATACAACGTACATATAAGTTCCGCGATATCCAACAATATAAATATTCTTTGTGTGCGGGTTAAGCTTGGTGTTAGGCTTGCCGGCTGATTTTAATGCGCCGTGCAGGTGCAACGTGGCGGGTGAGCCAAATTTAACAAAATGCTTAAGTTTAATATCGCCATTGGTCCACGCGGAATATGGCGTAACATGCAAAGAAGGTTTCACGGTGGGATCTGCAGTGGTAGATCCTGGACGTTAATTGTTATATAAAAGTGCTTTCGTAGGCAGTTGATTAGTGTGATCTATCGCCATTTGAAGTGCTTGCGGCCATAGCTAACAAGGTAGGCCAGAGTCAAAAATCATGGCGCGGACGCGGGTTATAAGTGTACAGATTCCGCGCTCGCTTACGCCATCTTGCCATGGAGAATCGGCTGCAGTTGGTTCCTAATAGATGCTGTATTCTTTACAAAGTTGCTAAGTTTATTTAGTAAGGAATTCGCGATCACTGCGTGCGTACGCAGGGGCATCGAATCCTTAATTTTTAATATATTTTAGCCATTGCCCGAACATGGGAATAGCTTCGCTTCGGGATTAAAGAAAATAGACCCAACGCTTTCGAGTAGCGTCGTCGGTGATTAACATAAAATATTGTATATTCTTGAGGCCAGGAGGTGCGTGAGTATTATTACAATCCAGTGTTACACCTTTACCTGCAATATCAATGTGGATTCGCATTAGCGGTTTTACCGCGCGAGGAGCGGGATCCTTGTGATTCTACCTGGTTTAATGTGCTTGTTAACAGATTTCGCAGAAAGGTATGGTTTTTGGGCCTTTGATTTTTATTGCTTTAATCCTAGCGAGTTGCAATATAGCACGGAAATGGACATGGGATAGGCGTTAATGCTATTCCACCATGGTGGTGCTTGGAATAGGCGCCGAGGGCTTATATTATTTGGACTGAATCGCGTGGACAACCGGACGAATAAGGTATTAATCTAAATTTTCTGTTAGACTAGCAGATAGCAGGACGCCTGTAGGACTTTTAATAAGAAAACATTTCTGCGTGATGTTGCTGTCTAAAAAAATATCGAATCCTTGTCGATCTAGCTGCCGGAAGGATAGTAGATTTAATAGGATAGTTGGTGTATAACATACGTTAGGAATATTAGCGCTGTACAGAGATATTATACCAATTCCCTTAATCTCGTGCGTGTGTTGGCCAGCGTTATTAATAAATACTATAATATTTATAAAGTTAGTAAATAAATTGCGCTGATTAGTAGTATGCAGATTAGTAGCTGTGTTAAAAAGCTATTTATCCTGTACAGGCGAAATCTGCAAAGTATTTGCCTGATTCTTGGGTGTGGAGTCGTCGTCCGATGGTTTAGGTAGATATTTCTCGGGATATGTTGTCCAATAATTATCTTCCTTGTAAAGTCCTTTCTTGCAAAGGGAACATAATTTGAGTGGCTTTCTACCATTTAAATTGTTAGAATCCTTTGAATTGTTGGAATCCTTTGAAAGTTTGGAATCCTTGGGATCTGGCTGTTTGGTGCGATATTTGGATTCCTGTTAAAATTTCTAGGGATTTTGCGGCACGTATTTCTGGGTGTTTGCTGTGGTAGGCTCTCGGGCAATTAATTGGTCTGCGAGCGTGGATATGTTAATATTCTGAATTAATCCACAACCTGTTAAGAAAAAGGTATCCAATTGCGTCCGTACGAAGGAATGTTGCCAATTACCCAAGATACAAAGAAATATATTGTGAAAGATATTATTAACAGAGATGTGTAATCGCTTTAATTTTAATATAATCTATTAAAAATCACGGACCATTGCTGGATAATTTCCTTGTAGGGAAATATTAAGAAGTGCCTTGACAGTTATAAGGTGTTCCTCTGCTGCAGATAGACCGTACGTGGTTGTGATGCTATTCCAGAGGTTGTACACAGACTTTAAGTCCTGCCAACCGAGGGTTTCTCGTATGTTGGGGGATAATAAATGGAGGATTCTTGTGTGTAGAACCTTGTTCTATTTATGCCAACGGGCGTGAGCTATATCGTCCGTAGCAGGTTAAATTGGGGTTTCGAGGACTTGTTCTGCCTCGATGAGGTGTGTATCTAGCAAAATAGAATCACACCAAATAGTAAAATTTTCGCGGCCTTTAAGAATCTCTGGTTCACGATTAGTAAACTTCTTCTTAGCCAAGCGCCGTACACGCTCCTCTTCACGGTATGCAAGATCTTGTGTTGTATTAATTACTGCAGATTGCGAAAGAGTGGCGGTTCTGGCTGATTGTTGTTTGTATTGGGATGTCGCTACAGGTTAAGACATCACAGCAGGTTGCGAGGTTTTTTGTCGCATTTCCTGGCGTACTTCCGCGATTTCATCGCGTAGAGGTATCGCAATTTGATCACGAATTAACTCAGTGATCTGACGAATAAGATCAGTATTTATACTGGTTGGTGGCGTCACTATATCGACGTTGTTGTCTCCGGCTTCCTCTATGGGATCGGATGTTGGTGAAGGGCTGCCTTCTTACTCTGTAGAAGGGCCAGCAGCGGTTAAAGCTGGTGTTACCAATAAAGGATTCTGCGGTGCAGTTATTTTAGCCTTTCCTTTTGAGGCTTTTGGAGGCATCGCGGTGGTAATACTGCGATAATTATCGCAACTGGTAGCGAATCTAGGGGTAAATCCGCAATAGAAGTAAACAATGAATCAGTAAACAATAATTCAACCCCCCCTAGAACATGCAATAGGGGTGGAATAAAGACATAAAAGATACAGCAGGTAGCTCAGCGCTATCCGAAGCGATTCCGTATATTTTTATGAACGAAAAGGTCTTCGTTTAGCTTGAATCAAGGGGTCATAACCTGTTGGAAGCGATTGCTTGTTCCATTGAATGGGTGGCCGGGTGGCCGCGACTAACGTAACCGGTAAACGAGCTGCGCGTGTAAGTGAGCTGCGCACCTCTGTATTGCATATAAAATTGTACTTTTCATAATCATAACACCTCAACAACAACATAAGTTACAGCAAAAATAGAAGTAGTTGCTAATATATAGGCAATATAGAATACTTATATAATTTACTCCAAATTTTTAACATTATTTCTATCTTATAATACATGAATGTTCTAAATACAGCGGTATTTAAACCTCTTTCTTTATATATTAAACAAAATATATAATTAAAGCCCCCACAGCCAATATCAGCATTTATTATATGATATCCGTCCAGATTCGAAAACTTAAGGCCCTCTTGATATGTTGCTGTTGAGATATTAAGGCCATAAAAAGGGCTATTTAATATGCAATACAGAGTTGCGCAGCCCGCTTACACGCGCAGCTCGTTTACCGGTTACGTTACTAGAAGCTAGCTTACATAAATGATGACTAAGCGAGGTCGAAACCGGGGGCAGGGCGCCAAGTGCTTGGCAATATGCTCTAACATCAAGTGTTCGCGAGGCACAATTCTCTGAATTCAAGGGGCTCAGGCGAGCTGACTATCTAGATGGGTGACTAAGTGAGGCCACGTGACCATACCGAATATGGTAGGTCCCTAACATCGAGGGCCAATGGGCCAAAAGGGTCAGTAGGGACAGTAGGGACAGTAGGGACAGTAGGGACAGTAGGGACAATAGGGACAGTAGGGACAACGGGGACAGTAGGGACAACAGGGATAATAGGGACATTGGCCCGAGAGGTCAAACGGGCTCTAGCCCTTTACACGTTGTACGTGTTAGATGCAGTTGTGGTAGAATAGTTGGGCGGTCATAGCTCTAGCCAATTATAATTTAATGCTCCGCCAAGGCGCTATTTTGACCAAGTTCACTGGACGAGGGGATAATGGGTGTGAAAATAGTCGGGTTTAATAAATATGAGGTGGATCACGTTCAAACCCATGTACAGCATGACATTGAATGAGAGACAGAAAAAAGTTGACTGATCAAGCTGCACTACCCACCCACTCCTTCAACTCCCGACTCCCAGTTGCCCGTACCACCTCCGCGATGTAGTGCGGATGTAATTGAAACCGACTGCCCGTGAGATTGGGGATATATCGCGTCTCCAAATTCTCCGGCTGCACATCTTCCTCTTGGATGCGGGCCTGCAGGAAGTGTCGATAATGGTCGACTCCCGAGCGCAACAGGGATGAATGGAAGGGAACATCGATCCCCACCAGGGGGATGGTCGCCTTTCCACGCGCCAGACGGATGGGCTTTGGCAGGGCCTGTGCGTCGGCGACGGCGCGGCCAACAATATTTCCTAGAACGGTGGACGCATCGTCATCACCGTCAGCGCTATCCCCACTACTATAAGTGGCCGCTTCCCGGAGAGAGAGACGGATTTGCTCGGGGGATGCTCGGGATAGCTCGTTCAGGGTTTCCGTGAGGGCATGGATATTACGGATCTGTAAATATGTAGTCAGTCCATTAATTCAGTCCTGTATGTGGATTAGAAGTAAAGGATAGGTACGTACATGTCCCGCACAGACATACTGTTCCCCGTGTACGTTGAGATTGACAATTTCCAAGAGCTGGAGGCTCTCTTGCGCAATCATGGCGGTGATTTGCCGAATATCTGTCTCATTGACCACTAGCTTGACATTAGTTATCACAGAAGACTATCATGACTCTGGTAAGGGAGCATCATACTCTGTCCAACTCTCGTCGGGTTCACCGCCACCATCGAATACTCCGTCGAACCTGCCTCGTCCCGTTCCATGACCGTTTGCATTGCTAGGCCACGGTAAAACACCACATCCATGAGTGATGGGAAAGGCATAAATTCCGCCAGCGCCGCCAGCGCCCCGTACTCGCCTAGGGAATGGCCCGCGAAGGGGGCGTCGGCCTGGATCAGCCCTCGCGCTCGCATGTCCTCGAACACGGCCTTTTCGAGAATGGTAATGGCGGGCTGCGCAAACTGCGTCGAGTAGATGAGACCGCGTGGTGCTTTGAAAGTATAGGACCGCGTTGTGGAGGTGAGATTGGGGAGGACTGGTTTGCTCCTCGTCTCCCCCTGGTGCGGGTTGATGCTGTTAATGCGCATCGCTTGGTATCGCTCACGGATGCGACGGCCACGATCGCCTCCGAAGTGAATGGTGAGTTCTTTGGGGTTTTCTTTCACGATTTGAAGGATGGAGAAGCCTGTAGCGTACGGATTAGTTTGTATACTTAGGGCTGGGACGAACTGTGCAGATAGGTAGGTAGTAGGAGTGGCATACCGTAGTTTTGGAGGAAGTATTCGTCCATGTCATCCCAGATCTGCCTCGCCACTGGACTTGACCGATAAAAATCCATGCCCATACCAGGTGATTGACTACCTTGTCCGGTAAATACGTACACCGTAGAGGGCTGTTCGATTTCCGCTTCTCCCTCCAGGACCTTGTGCTCCTCCCCGTCCACGCCTTTCCGGAAAGCCTCGATCTGGACGACCATTCTCCCTTGGATCATGGCGGTATGGGTAAACCGAACCGTGACTTGGTCTCGGGGAAAGACCATGCCGACAAAGGAGACGGAATAGCGATGCATGCGCCGGTGACTCCATCCATCGACCAATTGCTCCAGGACACTGCCCGCCACCGCCGATGTGTACATCCCGTGGACGATGGTTCCGGGCAGCTGGGCAATGCGGGCAAACACAAGACAGCTGTGAATGGGGTTATGGTCCTGGGAGACCTGGCTATACCGCTCGCTGCTGGCGGGCATCTGCACCGTCATGGAGTTGGTATTGTATGGCCATCCCGGACGATCCAGTGTCTGACGCACCGTGGCCGGCATGCCCCTGCGATGGAGGAGGTCGAGCACCGGGTTTCGGGAGCAGGAGAGGGCATGGAATCGCACTTGGCCAACTCGGTGGCAATGAACACCGCTCCCAGAACCGATTTCAACTGCCTCTCCCGTGGTCCGGACGGTGTGGAACGCCTTCCGGTCTTTACTCCACACATTGTGCGTGCGTAATCGGAAAGAAACTGTCTTTCCGACGAGGCTGGACTTTGGGTCGTCGAGGAGGAACCAGTCCCTATCGCGCAGGAGCGCTTCGTCGATGGGCGTGACATTCTTCAGAGTGATCTCCGGCTCCATGGTGTTTCGGAAACACTCACTCGAGCCGGGGAAGCTGCCTCGGATGAGGAATTTTGAGGTGACAGTCAGCACACGTCGTTCGTTGCGGGTCATCTCTGCCGTAACGGTGATTTCTTTCCCTTTCTCGTCAACCACGACTCCCTCTACGCAGGAAGAGGAGCATTCAACCATGTCCCCGATACGAAGAGGTTCTTCTCCCGGTTCCATGCGGAACTCATTCGATAGATGGACTAGTTTCAGGAGATCACCTTCATTCCCCGGAGTCACTAGAGGGGCAACCAATGATTCCCATGCGGGAACGATGGCAGCGTGGATGGGGAAGTAGTCTCCTTCTACGGGCAGATCACGTTCATTGGGATACGCCAGGCCGATGGATGACATCCAGGCATTTCGCATGGCAGCCGTCAGAAAGGTCTTCTTCCCCGTCGGTGGGGAATGTTGGACGTTGAAGCTCTCCCCGAGCCATAGTCGGCGATAGAATGACTGGACCAGTACGTCATGATTGTCCCCGACTTCGCTGAGACTGCCGCTCCAGGCATCTGCACTGTATGAGAATCGTAATTCGAGCGGGACAGGAGACGATGAGCTTTGAGGCGAGTGGAAGAAGACATGAGCAGTGATGAGAATACCATCGTCACTGTTCATGGACAGTACATGCCGTAAGCATCCATCGACTTCCTGAGTGGCGGTGATTTTCGACGCCGGGCCATCTATCTGGACTACAGTGTTCCATCCGAGGACCAGGCAGTCCCGTAGCCAGTTGGGTCGTCGAATCCGATCCCGACAAATCATAGCCCGATTACCTACAACGGCGCGCATCCACCCCATCGTTTCCCGTGTCAAGTATGCGAACCATTCCTCTGAGTTTGGGGCCTTTGCGTCAGGCAGGAGCCGATACGTGGTGACTCCGGGGTGTTCTTCCACGACATGGAAGGGAAATCGAGGCTGGAATGCGGCTAACGGGGCTTCGTCATCCTGCGCACCGTCGGACAGAGGGATAGGTGTCTCCTGGTACCATTCGGTTTCCACCATTGTCACCAGGGACTGGTTGATTCCATCCAGGATTTCCTTCACGGTTTCGTCCACCCGATGAGAATAATGGGCGGCCACCGGACCATGAAGTATACAAACCCGACCCGCATCCTGGTCGGTCACGGCATCCACGTCCTCGGACTGCCATAGGGAGTCTTTCTTGAACCAAAACGCAAAGTCTTCGTCAATGACCGGGATAAAGTTGACCGGCTTTTGGCCGCGGGCTTTGCAGCGCAAGAGGAACCATTGCACATCCTCGGGATGCAGAATCGTGGCGCTAGCGTTGGGAATGGTGCCGCGCAGAACAGCCAGGAAGTTCTGGGGATTGTGGGATAATGCCGCGAGGGTAAGCTGTCGGCCATCAGCGTGATGATGGAGGCGCTCAAAAGTGCGATTCATTACAGCAATCACCAGACACGCATAAGATGGATGAATCCAACGTCGTTGATGCGAAATATACATCAGATCGACGAGTCGGTCCAACACCTCCATGTACGTCATGTCCTTGAGGTCTATTACCTCCCCCTTCGCATTCCGACCAAACCAAGGCTTGAAGTAATCCGCATTGAGGCGGCGAATAATGTCGGTCTTGCGGTTCTGAAGGGCTTCGAGCTGCTTCCCCTGCGGCAGAGCGAAGATCTGCTCATCCATTTCCTTCCAGAATCGCACGCCCCTCGTAGCGAGTTTGTGAATGGGCTGTCCCATCTCCGATTGCACCGTGATGATCCCTCCTACGGGTCGAGTATAACTTGTCGTCCATTGCGACTCCTCCTCCACTCCTGTGGCTTGGCAGATGAGCTCTTTGACCGGTCCAGATGTATGGGCCTCTTTCGCCACCATCATGCGACTTCCCAAGAGAATGCCGTCAAAGGGCATCGGCGCGTAACCCCTCGGAACGGACCAGGACCCTGTCAGGTATGGGGATATGCTTTGCGCATCGCCGAACCCACTTCCCGCCACAAGAATCACATTGGAACAGGCTCGTATCTTGCCGTATAGCCGCAGAATCGGGCTGTGGAAGTCCTCAAAGGAATGGTGACCACCGGCGCGGCCGCCCGTCCACTGCAGAATCACAGGAAACGTGGGATGAGCGCGCGCGATCAGCAAGACCTGCTCGATCGCCGATTCTGACCCTGGCTTGAATGCAATATGCCGCAAGCCCAAGGTAGTGATGTACTCTGTCGCCACATCGAGACTGGGGACTCCGGCTCCGATAGTGAGTCCCTCCACGGGGGAATGGCCTGACTGGGCCAGTCGACGGAGGAGCGCAATCTGCCACGCCAAGACATTCGGACTGGCGTAGATAACATTGCAGGTAATCCCTCTCCCCGGCGGAATGTTCTCAGCGAGCGTCGTGATTGCCACAGCCATGCTGTCAGCATCGTAGTATCCCCCCCCGGCAAGTTCGGCATGATACCCAGCGTCCATGATTGCGGCCACGAAGTCCCAATGTACAGTTGTGGGCGTCATCCCGGCGACCATCACTGGCGGCAACCCGAGAACGTCTGTTAACTTCGTTGTCATCTGCACGTCACCACGTTCTGTGCGGACAAGCCGGGGCCGAAATTGCTCGAGCCAGTTTGGAACCACGACATGCGAGGTATCCGGGTGATAGGACGCATACATGTCCAACTGGGCCCCGGCTCCTTCCCTCTCGGGCGTGAGATGGGTGCTGTAGATGATGCGCACCCCTTTTCCTTCATTGTTGCGGAACAGCAGGTCACCGACTCCCTGACTAAATGCTAGAGCGTAGGTGCGGCCCTGGGGTCGGATGGTGGACGGCCAGTTCACGGGATCGGTCATGATGGCGCTCACCAACGTATCGAGGACGCCGGTTCCGCTCTGTCCCAGCACGCCCCCATCGCGGGTGTGATACACGGGACAGAGGAGCTCCGATGATGGAAAGCGCATCGCCGTTAATCGGGCCTGGACCTTCTGTGCCGCGTCGTGCAGGTAGGGAGTGTGAAAGGGGGCCGTGATGGGGAGGAACTGGTGCTGGATGAGAGGACTCCGACGGTCAAATGGGATGCGAGACTGATCTCGTCCGGCATGCGCATTGAGCGTGCGTAGGCGACGGCTGAGGCCGACGAGGTAGCGTGCCGGGCCAGCTATTACGAAGCTATTTCGGGTATTCACCAGGGCTAGATACACCTGGTCGTTCGGGCTCAATTCCCGGTTAGTGGTATCGATCAGCAGGCGCACCTGCATCTCTGCGATATTGGAGATGTGCAGCATGGGTGAGGGCCGGCCTTCCCCGTGGGAGATGCATTCTTCCACCAGGGGGGCCGGTACTTGGGACCGGGCCGTGGGGGCTTGTTGGCTCTCATATCCCATCCAGAAGAGCGTCCGCATCACAAACCGAACATTCTCGTAAAAGGACGACCAGGAGTCGGACCGAGAAATGCCTGCAGCCACGACGATCCCTTGCGAGTGGCCGGTGACTCCATGCAGGAGGGATCGCACCTGGCCCGGCGTCTGGTCGAGGACGCGACAGACCACGCAGAAATGGGCCAGACCAATGGCCCCGATGATCGGGAAGCTCACAGCGGCTGTTTGCAGGTACTGTTCATCTGGGACGAGATGCGGATCGTCCATCCAGGCCCGGAGACGGATCTGACGACCGTGATAGAAATCGGCGGTGTCTGGGTGGTGACAGAGCTTGTCCAGCTCCCGGTCGACGGTATCGACGAGGGGATCCAGCAACGGAGCGTATGTGGAGTAGATGTCGTGGAGATCTTGGACACAGCGGGGATTTCTGGCATTTTGGCCGCCAAAGACAGCAACGAGACGAGTGAGGCCCCGTTCCGCTTCGGTGAACAAAATGCTTTTCTCCACCTGCGGAGCGATGGAGCAGTGGGTGACTACGGCATAGAAGGCTCGTAGGAGACGTTTCTGCACCGAAAGAGGCTCGGGCAGCCCGGTGATGACGGTATGGATGTCCCTGGGGAGTACAAAGTCCCGCTGAAAGGCGAGAATGAGACATCGGATGGCAGGGATCTGTCCCTGGCAATCCACGAGATGTTGGAGAAACAGAAGTACGAGAGCGGCCGTAGAAGTAGGAGGGGGAGAAGAGGTGGAAGACGACAGGGAAGAGAGGAAGAGAGCCTTGGAATGGTCACAGTAGCCAAGATATTGGCTCGGAATATGAGTGGTATACTCTAAGTGCCCGTACTGAATGAAGAAAGGGAGACGATAGACGTCGTCGTCTAGAGGCGAAGCTACCTCGACATACGATGGGGTGGAGCTAGACATGTTGACCTGGTCAGCCATTCGATTTTGTCCAAATGAGCATGTCTGGTGGATATGCCAACCCTCTGTCTTTACATTTACGCAACAGACATCTCCTTCTCCTCTTCTTCGCTCGTTCCATCCAAGACTGTCGGGGTTGGATATCCCCGTTCGGGGCTCGGAAAGCCACCGCGAGGCTTCGCGTTTCGAAGTCCGAGGGTAATTACCTGATAGAAACAAACAATGTATAGTAAAAAGATAATAAATTAAAAATAAATAGAAGAAAAATAATAATTAATAATAATTCAAATATAGCAAGAGAAGGGGAATAACAAGAAGCGAAATCACTAACGTGAACAAACTGAGATCTTTTTTTTTTTTTTGGGCCTTTAAAATATCGAACAAAAAAGGACCATGGCCGACGACAACACCCAGCCCCCATATGACACCATCGTAACGCAGATCGTGGACTACGTTTATGACTTCAAAAATCCCCGTCCAATTGCTTACACGCGGGCCAAAGTCACCCTTCTCGATGCGCTGGGGGCTGCCTTCGAAGGCCTAGCCACCAGTGCCGAGTGTGGCCAGTTGATCGGTCCGATATGGCCGTCCCCAGACCAGGTGCCCAATGGCTTCAGACTTCCCGGGACCAACTACCAGCTGGATGTGCTGAAAGGAGCCTTTGATCTGGGGCTGATGATCCGGTATCTTGATCACAACGATGCATTTCCGGGGGCAGAATGGGGACATCCATCGGGTATCACGATCTCCAATATCTCCATATTTATTTACGTCACTAGAGTCAAGCTAACAAAGTAGACAATCTCGGTGCTATCATAGCGACCGCTGACATTCTCACTCGACAAGCTATTGCCAACAACCAGGCAGACCAAGTTCTCACGATGAAACATGTCCTGATGGCACTGATCAAAGCTTACGAGATCCAGGGCTGTTTCCAGATCCACAACGCCTTCAACAAGGTGGGACTGGATCACGTCATCCTAGTCAAGGTCGCGTCGACGGCCGTAGTATCCTGGTTGCTGGGTCTCAACCGAGAACAAGCATTCGCGGCCGTCTCGCATGCCTGGCTGGACGGTCATCCGCTGCGGGTGTATCGCCAGGCGCCAAATGCCGGGCCTCGGAAAGGATGGGCCGGGGGTGATGCCTGCATGCGAGCAGTGCATCTAGCGCTCCTGGTGCAGAAGGGTCAGCCGGGGGTGAAATCGGTGCTAACGACGCCGCGGTGGGGGTTCTACGACGTGCTCTTCCATGGGAAGCAGTTTGATCTGCCGCGTCCGTTCGGGAGCTGGGTTGTGGAAAATGTACTGTTCAAAGTAAGCACTGCCGAGGGGCATGGGTTAACGGCAGTGGAAGCGGCATTGATTGTGGCAGGGGACCTGAAGCGACGAGGCCGAAGCCCCGAGGAGATTGCCGGAATCCGAGTTCGCACGCAAGAGGCCGCGATGATCATCATCAACAAGCAAGGCCCACTGCATAATGCGGCGGATCGCGATCACTGCTTGAAATACATGGTCGCAGTGGTGTTACTCAAGGGTGCTCCTATCGACACCGCTGATTATCAGGACTCAAGTCCCTGGGCGAGTGACCCTCGGGTGGACGCGCTGCGGAACAAGATCACCCTCCATGAGGATCTGCAGATGACGAGGGATTACCACAACCCGGAGATTCGGAGTCTAGCCAATGCGATTTGCGTCACGCTGGAGGACGGGACCCAGCTGGCGGAGGTGGTGGTAGATTTCCCGGTCGGTCATGTCCGTCGCGAGGAGACAAAGGCGGCCGTGAAGGAAAAGACGAGGAGAAATCTGGCGTTGAAGCTTCCAAAGGAGAGGGTCGAGAGAATTCTGTCTTTGGCAGAGGAAGAGGAGTTTTTGTCTTTGCCTGTTCATGCTTTTGTGGATATGTTTATTCCTTGACTGGTGTAGGCAAACAGCAGTCATGCGATTGTTCGCGAGGCATGGTTCTCTTCAAGAGGCTCGACCCGCTTGGGTGATCTGTCTAAGTTATCTAGATGGGTGACTATAGAGGCCACGTGACTATACCGAATACAGTACATCTCTTACAGCGATTCCAGGTCATGTAACCACAAACGGTGTAATGTAATATTTAATTACTGTTGACAGAGGTTTTGCTGTTGAGGGGCCTGAGGCGGACGAACCAGAGGAGGGTCACAGAAAAGGAAGCTGCCAACCACCACGCACCCCCCTACCGCCATAATCAACCTCTTTCATTGTAATCTAGTTGAAGTTGAGGTTACAAATAAGATTGTCACAGACCTCTAACTATTGTGAATTCAGGGAAAGGGATACGCAGGGAGCTATAGAAAACTACATGCAGACCACTAGCCTAATTAGGAAGTAGACGTCATCTTGGAAACACCGGGAATCACAGTATCTCAACCGAGTCCCTTCCATTCCTTACTAGAGGTCTTCGGTGCTCAACCTCAAGGTGCTCTACTAACTAAAGGATTTGTCGACAATTATGGTAATATTGATTATTCAGCACCTTTCTCAGTCAAATGTTGTTGATGATGCAACATCATCGGATCGCGTATATTTCCTACATTAGTTAGTTTGCATTCTTCATTTGTTTACCTCGCCTTTATAAATGCGAGATGTTTTGGTAGTTTAGTTGAACCAGAGACCTAATTCAATGAAGGATCGATACTTGCGAATACGCATAATTTTATGGTTGACAGGATTCAGGATTTGAATCCATTGAATATACAACCACAACTCCGCACCGTCAAGCCGGGCGGATTATAGTATTTCCATAAAACTAAACAATATCGTACATTTACCCAATTTGGTAATCACAAGCCATCGAGTTTTGTCATACTTGACCGTTTCCATCAAGAAATCGCTTGGATTTCTACCCCGGCACGTAATACTCGCTCAATTGGTGCCATCAGTGATGAATGGGATTCCTATTTGATCGACTGAATTGAACCACGAAGCAAGATAAGCATACCAAATACATTATGATGAACTTGTCCATCCTCAGCCAACGAAGAGAAATTGTTTCATTTCTTCAAATCAATCTATCAACAAAATCAAAAAGACAAATCGCAAGAGAAATCAAATATTCGCATCTGCGCGATACGAATTAAAATACCAACGTATAACGGCTCAAAACTTCTTATCCAAGTCGCCCACATACACCTGACCCGGTCGCCAGATCCTCGCAGGACCAGCTATATACATGTACCTATATTAGTAGGACTCAACCAAAAGAATACAAGAAGACTTACACATGGCCTCACTCCAGTGTGCTAAGAATCCCTGCGTTCTCGAGATGATGGAGATGGGCAGGATGAAATCATCGGGAAAGCCCATAGCACCGTAGGTAAAGGCGGCAAACAGATCCGCATTAGGCTTCAGTTTGCGCGAGGTGAAATACTCATCGTCGGCCGCGATCCGATTCAGCTCGAAGGCGACACTCAACAAGGGATCCTGCGCAATTTCCTCCTGTAACTCTCCCAGGACCTCCTGGATATACACGGCCCGGGGATCGGTGACACGGTAGACACGGTGGCCATAGCCATACAGCCGTTCCTTGCCAGTCTTGACACGATCGATTTTAGCGCGACAGCCCTCGATAGAGCCGATGGCCGCGATATCCTTATACGCGACTTCGATGGCGCCCCCGTGCAAAGGTCCGTACATAGCGGAAATGGCAGAGATCATACAGGACAGCGCGTCGGGTAGGGACGAGGCTGTTTGAAGTAAGGCCGCCGTTGAGCAGGTCATTTCGTGGTCGGCAATAAGCACCCACAGTTTCTCAAAATATCGCACGTATCTGGGACTGGGAAGGCCCGTCGCTTCCTCCACGTGACCGGTCATCAGGAAGAGGTTCTCAATGTAGGACAGGTCACTGCGCGGCGGCGTGAATGACCGGCCCGTGTGATGACAATACGCGACAGCGCTGATGACCGGGAGTGCCGCGAGGACGGTGATGATTTGCTCGTCGACCCGGTGCGGATGGCCCAGGTAGAGGGTTTGAGCCGCATGGGCAGGAATCGCCTCCATCTGGGTGGATTGAAGGGCTGAAAGGCCCGCGATGATCATCCCCATGATGGATCCATTGGGACTGAGAAGTCAGCTATTCCTTATGTTTTTCCTGTACCGCTTATCGACAAGAGAGGGGGAAGCATACGGGAATGAGCGAATCACTTGATAAACGCTCCCATCGAGGCGCTGTGCGGCAAAAATTTTGTTCTGCAACTTGCTAGCTTCGAGGGGTGATGGCCAGTGACCCCAGACGAGGAGATGCACCGTGTCGATGAAGGATTTTCCCTCGGCAATGATGTCGTCAATGGAGTACCCACGATACTGGATGACCCCTTTCATGCCGTCACTGTATATGGTTAAGTTGATTAGCTTTCTGCGGTAATTTATTTATGCCCAGAGTGCGTACATGTAGGTGATTTTGCTCTCCTTGACGGCCGTGTTGGAGAATCCTGGGTCAAAGATCCGAATCCCACTATCGGTCTGATCAGCATAGTACTCGTGATTCAACGGGGCCCTGATGCGTTTGAATTCACTGGCGTGGATGGCATTGTGGACGATGGGGATCTGATAATATTTTCCTGTTCGACTGTCAATGACGTGCAGCGAGGGATTTATCTTGTTGACATCATTCGTGCCGTTTTCCATCATGATAGATATGGATAGAGACTACGTCAAAAACAAAAAATGAAAAAAATGAAAAAATTCAACAATGCATGTATGCAAGTTTCGTAGTCGGTCGAGAACGTCCTCGAATGATGAGGATGCCACAAACATATAACGCGGTCTCTTGTAACAACCACTATATTCGTCAGGCTCGCTCCGTGACCGTTGGATAGTTGTGAATATCGGAAATTGTTCAGCGAGGGATTTAACTCTGGGCTTATTCTTCCGAGCCGTTCGGGCAGAAGGCGAGTTCGCTTTCGCGTCTCGGACACATTCTCCGGGGGCTCGGAGTTGGGGGTGCGAGAATACCCTCAACGCCACTAAAAGGACAATACAAGGGTCAGTAAGACCGGAAGTCGATAGGAATGCTTCTAACTATATAAAGTCAAGTATAACTATGAAAAGAAATGAATTCAGCGCCCCGTGAATGAGCCTACCTGTCGTGTAACCCATCATGGCATCAGATAGTGCTCCCAGTTGGTCAGATGCTGAAAGGAGGAAACTGGCCCATCAGCTGTTGATTGAACTTCTTTCGTGAGCGTTCCCCAATTCTCTGCGACTTGCTTGTTAACTGGTACAGATATCAATTCGCCTCCCCAGTGCAGTGGTAAGGTACCTTGGTCTTCTCTACGATAATCATCGGCTGACACCTTTAGGATCGACACACAACGGGCTCTGCTCGAGCATGATCCTCCCATCCAACGAGTGGTTGAGATTGGTCCCTCCCGGGTCCTCGCCAATATGGCCGAGAAAACCGCCACGGGGGCGACGGCCTCGAGAGATCAGGCATATGCCGTCAATAGACAGTTTCTCAGCTCGGCAGGCAACCTCAACGAGATATACTATGAATATGGGGATCCAGTAGAGCAAGAAACTCCATTGCCACCGACATCAACCCCACAACCATCCATACCACAGCCCTCACCAACTTCAACATCACTACAGGCGACTCCGACAGCCCCTTCCACATTCCCAACCGCAATACCAGACACGCCATTGACCGCTGGGGACATCGTGCTAAGTCTGGTAGCACAGAAGCTGAAAAAGCCTTTTGACCAAGTACCCATGGACATGTCCATCCGTGATCTCTCAGGAGGTGAGCTTCTTATTTCTTATCTGGTCACTTATACTGACGAGAAAAGGAAAATCCACTCTACAAAATGAACTCATTGGGGACCTCGAGGCGGAACTAGGCCATCTCCCAGACAGCAGTGAAAACACCCCCCTGCAAGGACTGGCCGCTCTGCCTTTCTCCGGCCAGCTGGGGAAGCTGATGACCGGTCTCATCGCCCGCTTGGTCTCCTCAAAAATGCCCGCCGGCTTCAACCAGCAGACAATTCGCCAGCACCTGCATACCTGCTGGGGCTTAGAATCTCAGCGTCAGACCGCCGTGCTTTGCTACGCCACGACGATGGAGCCCGCATCACGGTTGGCCGATGCCAGCGCCGCGGCTACATTTCTCGATACCGTCGTATCGCGATATGCGGGGGTTTCGAAAATCAACTTGACCCCTGCGTCGGTGAGCAGCGGCGCATCGTCTGGGGCCATCACAATGGTTGATGCATCCGCTCTACAGGCCGCGACGCGAGAGAACCAAATGGCTCTTCGGAAGATACACACTGTGCTCGGACGGTTCCTCCCAGAGACAGATCAGAGAATGGACCCGGCAGAGTCGGAACGTCAAACTAAACAGCTGGAATCGCAGTTAGAGCATTGGACCGCCGAGTTTGGGGGTCAGATGCAGATGGGGACGTCACCAATCTTCGATCCTCACAAAGCACGCCGCTACGATTCCTGGTGGAACTGGGTGCGCGTCGACCTCCTCGCGCTTGTCCAGCGGCTGGATCCGAGAAAGACATCGCACTCGGACCTCGAAGAAGAAATCCATATGATCCTGAACCGATGGACCCCGTCTTGCTCCATGATTGTGAATTTCGTATCTGCAGCCCGTGGATTGAATCTCCAGGACCTCTTTCATCGTCCCAATCCCCATTCCCGTGATGCGACATTCCGGTTTAGGGGTCCCGCTCTAGCTCCCAAGACCATCGTTGATCCCACCGGCGAAATCCGCTACTCGGAGGTAGTACGGCGCTCGCTCGGCAGTCTCAACGAGAGGAATTACGCGTCCATTATTGCCCAGGGCGCAGACCATGCCATGCCCTTCTGCCACCTGCGGAGCCGCCACGGTCCCGGCTGGCAATACCACCAAGCCTGGACGGATCGGTTCCTGGAGTCTCTCGCCCGAGGAGCGACCTCGGGACTGTCGTTCCAGGACAGGGTCGTTGTAGTGACCGGGGCTGGAAGCGGTTCTATCGGTGCGGACGTGGTGCAGGGCCTGTTACAAGGGGGCGCCCAAGTAATTGTGACTACGAGCCGGGCCGTGAGTACCACTGCTGAATTCTACAGTTCCATGTACCGGATGCACGGGTCCCGAGGGAGCAGCCTGGTCGTGCTACCGTTCAACCAAGGGAGTAAACAGGACTGCGAGGCACTGATCGAGCACATCTACACTAGTCGTGACGGCTACGGAGGGGACATCGACATTCTGCTCCCATTCGCGGCCGTCCGTCAGGCCGGGCAGATCGAAGGCGGCCTGGACGAGACAACCGAACTGGCCCATCGGCTGATGATGGTCAATCTGCTGCGTCTCCTGGGTGCGATCAAAGAGAATAAATCCCGCCGGCGGATCAATACACGGCCGACCACCGTTGTGCTGCCCCTGTCGCCAAATCACGGCACTTTTGGTGGGGATGGGTTGTACTCGGAGTCAAAGATTGGGTTGGAGACGCTCTTCAATCGATTCTATTCCGAGCGGTGGGCGCCATACCTGGCAGTTTGTGGAGCCGTAATCGGCTGGACTCGAGGCACTGGATTGATGGCGAGCAACAATATCCTCGCGGACGCAGTGGAAGCGCACAACGCCTTGACCTTCACCGCGGCAGAGATGGCATTCAATATCCTCGCGTTCTTGGCCGAGCCGCATCTGGTGGCGGCGTGTGAAGAACAGCCTATCCTCGCTGATTTCAGCGGAAACCTTAGCGGAATCCGAGATCTCCGGAGCATATTATTCTCCGCCCGGCGAGAGGTGCAGGATCAGAGCCGGCTCCGAAAGGCATTAAGCGCCGAGAATGCTCGCCAGCAAGAGTTATTGAACGGTCCACCTGAGGCACCGTCGGCCCCAGTTTCCCGGAGACGGCGGTCGAACCTTCAAGTGGGATATCCTCCACTGCCGGGTTTCCCGACGGTGACAAACGGTCTTCCCAGCCTGCACGGGATGATAGACTTGCGCAAAACCGTCGTTGTGGTCGGGTACTCGGAGTTGGGCCCTTGGGGTAGCTCCCGAACCAGATGGGAGATGGAGTCCAGCGGCAAGTTTTCCCTGGAAGGATACCTGGAGATGGCGTGGATGATGGGCCTGGTTGAACCCTTTACCGGAGACGTGGAGGGAAAGCCCTACGTGGGATGGGTCGACGGCAAGACCAAACAGCCCGTTCATGATGACGAGATCGGCGAGCGATATGGTCAGTATATCCATGACCATGCAGGGATTCGCTTCATCGAGCCCGAGCTGCTGAACGGGTACGATCCGGAGCGAAAGGAGTTCTTACATGAAGTCGTGGTCGATGAAGATTTGCCTGCATTTGAAGCCTCCAAAGACACCGCCGATGCGTTGAAGCTCCGCTTCGGGGATAAAGTTTGCGTGTCCGCTGCCTCTCCATCCCAGAGCGACACATGTCAGGTGCAGATCAAGAAGGGTGCGCATTTTTTGGTTCCCAAGGCCGTCCCATTCACTCGGAAGGTGGCTGGCTTGCTCCCGACTGGATGGAATCCCACGCGATACGGCATTCCCGACGAAATTGTCGCCCAGGTAGATCCTATCACGCTGTATGTGCTGTGCTGCGTTTGTCAAGCCATGCTGAGCGCCGGGATCCAAGACCCGTTCGAAATCTATCGGTATATCCATGTTTCGGAGTTGGCCAATTGCATCGGAACAGGGGTGGGAGGCTTGGTCTCCATGCGGGGGATCTACGGAGAGCGATACCTCGATCGTCCCGTGCAGAGCGACATTCTTCAAGAATCGTATCTAAATGCAATGGGGGCGTGGACCAACATGTTACTACTGGGATCGAGTGGTCCCATCAAGTCTCCCGTTGGAACTTGCGCGACAGCTGTGGAGTGAGTTAAATGCCTATGATAATATTTCCTGTTAATTACATCATTTCCTGCTAATCGCTATAGGTCCCTCGACGCGGGATGCGAGTCCATCCTCCTCGGTAAAGTAAAGATGGCCGTGGTCGGTGGAACAGACGATTTCCAAGAAGAAATGTCCTACGAATTCGCTAATATGAAAGCTACCTCGAGTACCGTCGACGAACTCAGCAAGGGCCGATTGCCCAAAGAAATGTCCCGGCCGAGCACGACCTCGCGCAGTGGATTCACGGAGTCGGCGGGCTGTGGCATTCAAATCATCACCACGGCGGAACTCGCTCTGGAGATGGGGCTCCCCATATACTCCATTGTGGCGCACACCCAAATGGCGGGGGATCGCATTGGTCGCTCGGTGCCGGCGCCTGGACAAGGCGTTCTCACTGCAGCGCGGGAGAGTCCCGATGCCCGGAATCAGTCCCCACTGCTTGATCTAGAGTATCGCAGGCAGCAGCTCGAGGAGACCCGAGAACAGATTCAAAAGGAGCGGACGGTTCGGCTGCAGGAGATGAAACACCACACAGGTGATGATATCGAGCGGCAGCTGCAGGAGGTGGAAACCATCACGTCGTGTAAGATCCGCGACGCACAGAGTCTCTGGGGAATGGACCTCCGTCGACAACTTCCCCAGTTGTCGCCGTTACGGGCGGCGCTGGCAGTCTGGGGATTAAGGATTGATGATATCGAAGTGGCCACGCTGCACGGGACATCCACCAAAGCGAATGACCTGAACGAGGCGACGGTGATTCAAATGCAGATGACTCATCTTGGTCGGTCGAAGGGGAATCCCCTCTTCACGATTTCCCAGAAATACCTCACGGGTCACCCCAAGGGCGCAGCGGGAGCCTGGATGTTCAACGGCGGATTACAGGTCCTGCAGACGGGACTGGTTCCGGGGAATCGCAACGCGGATAACATCGACCAGACCCTGCGGCCGCATGACCATTTACTCTATCCCCCTCAAAGTATCCAGACCACAGGGGTCAAGGCATTCATGTTGACGTCTTTCGGTTTTGGTCAGAAGGGCGGGCTGGCACTGGCGGTCGCTCCACGATACTTGTTTTCTGCATTGACCGAGGATCAATTTGAAAAATATCGCGTGCGCACTCTGGAACGGCAGCAGAAGGGCAATCAGGAGTTTATCAGGGGCATACGCCAGAAGTCTCTGTTTCAGGCAAAGGAAAATTCAGCCTGGAAGAAGGACGACGAAGTGACGGTGTTTTTGGATCCTTTAGCGCGAGTAGGCCCGTCAGAATACTCGTTCCAGATGGATAATCTTCATCCTGAGCAGATCAACCCCGGTAGGTGGATCCTTTATTTTTTTGCTTTCTATCATGTTTTTGGTCGTTCTAATCGTTCAATAGAAAGTTCGGCTGTACGGAGTAAAAGGGGGTGTAAGAAGGCAGGAAATTGCCTGGCATGTCCGGGCTGTTTACCGAAACAGTATACATTTTAGGATCTGCATTCCAGATTATTATGATAAACAGAGTGGAACAGGATTAGATCTACGATCACTATTTGATATTCTTGCTTTGTTGCAGCCACTTCATTCACCAACTTCAAGTTAATAACACCCAGAAACTTCTCACATATTGCAAAGAAAAGAAAAAAAAAGAATAGAAAAAAGAGTAGAACAGAAAATAACCAATAAATTCCAGATCAGATCAGACCGTAAGGCTATTATAATTTGATGTACGTTATATATCGATATATAGCTTCGTTTGTCATCTACCGACGTCCCGAATCCCTGATATATCGAATATCTACAAGCTAGAATATTGCCATCGCACTAGGAGGAGAAGACACGCCTCCCTTTTGATTCAAAGGCACCGAGGAAAGGAAGAACGACCACCGGTTCAGCTCCTTACACATCTCCGCCAACGCCTCGAGATCAAACAATTCCCCAATGGGCATACCCCAGCCCGCGAGCAGATACTCATGCAGCATGACTTCGGGGTTCCGCGGGGGCCAGACTTCGAACGCGATACTGTCGCCCGCGACAGCCGCAAAGCCCGAATCCCAGATCCAGCGCAGCATGTCCACGGTGGGTTCCACACCGGCCAGCTCGGGCGTGGGCTTGTTAGCGTAGTCGGTCTTTTCTGATATGGACATTTTGGTGTCCCAGTCCCGGGTGATGCCTACTCTCATGAACAGAAGGTCGCCCTTCTGGATGGTTATATTGCATTCCTTGATGATATCTTGGATTTCAGAGAGCTTGACCTCGTGCGGAGTAAAGCTGTTGAATTTGATGCCTTTTTTGTCAGCGTACGAGGCGTAGTCAATCAGAATACCGCGGCCTGTATTATTCTTAGCGTCAATCTTTCTTTCTAGTAGGTTCCGTTGAGATTGGTACCTGCGATTCCTTTTTGGGCCCAAAATTGCATCCCAATCCGGTTATTGGATCGATCTTGGATTTCAGCTGCTGTAGTTCCACCGTAGAACATGCGCTGTTCCTGTCCCGGAACCCCCTGCGAGCAATGCCGCAGACCATCCCATTGACTGCTGACCTCTATTTCCATCAGTCTTAATCTTAATTCGCGAGGAACCGGTCTACTCACGAGGATTAAAAATATACACATCATCAAAACACATGCCGCCCAGTAATGGCAGGATATGGTGCTGCGCCGTTGATCGCCCCAACGCGACTATTTCCAACTTGGACATATCCCACTGCAGCGTGACACGCTTACCCGTCTTGATCTCACGGGCGGCCGCAGCGGCTACGCGCTCGGGAGTAAGTAATGAGAGTTTGCCCATTCCTTCCTCCTCGCTGCCGGGCTCACCGACCCAAACCTGACGAGGGTTGGGGAGTTCATTAAATGGGACGTCGTACAGTGGGGAGGCCATGATCGATTTTTAAGGATAGATTGGATTTTCTCCGGATGGTTAAGTTTCCGTGGGAAGAATTGCTTCCAGTTTAAGAGTCTTCCCCGCGGTCAAGTATTAGCTTGATTGATAATCCGTGATTGATAATCACTCGTGATCTAACCAAATCACATTAAAGAAATGCATCAAGAGATTGCATGTGTGGAGTTAGTAAGGCTTAGATATGCACTTAGCCTCGGCCCCGGATTCCGGGCCCGACCCCCACTGTGCTACGCCTTATTCAGACTAGTGTCTCGGGCACCTGGACGCGAAGGCCGAAACGAAATGATCGGCCATTCGGGATGAATTCGATGGACGAGCGACAGGATAGAAGTCCGAGATGTGACGATGTATGTGTATATGTATAGCAATCTATCAGTCTTTCTATATAGTTAGCATATATATATATATTTATATTTATAAAACTTCCGGTCAATCTACTCAACTCACTGACTACTATCAAACTCTAATAACAACATCAGCATGGGATCTATTGACACGCCTCGGAACTACCACAAGGAGCCACTGAAGCTGTCTGGCGTCCTGTCCCAGTTTGAGCAGTTTGATCCCACCCCCGTGATTGGCACGGAGTTTCCCACGGCTAAATTGGTGGAATGGATGCGCGCACCCAATGCGGACGAATTAATCCGGGATTTGGCCATTACTGGTACGACCCCCAACTTCCGTCCCACTCCGTGCAACAGGAAAAATGACCAGTGACAGTTTCTCGCCGTGGGGTGGTGTTTTTCCGCGCCCAGGATGACCTTACTCCGGAGCTGCAGAAGGAGCTGGCCCACAAAATGGGCGTGCTCTCCGGCAAACCGGCGACTTCCTATCTCCATATTCATCCCATTAACAATAGCCGACGCGGCACGCAGTCTGATGACTACATCACAGTGATTGGAGACAATCAGACCAAGGCATATGGAGGAAAGGGAGGTTTCTTCCTGGATAACAATGCAGGGAAGCTACAGTCGGGTCGACTCGAATGGCACAGTGATATTACTTTCGAACAGGTTCCCTGCGATTATGCCGTGTTGCGGATGGAGAAATTCCCATCTACGGGTGGTGGTAAGCCGATCCTTATATAATATTTAGAGTGCGAAATGAATGGGCTGATATCTTTTATTTTCTTTTCTATTTTTTAAGACACTATGTGGGCTTCCGGGTACGAGCTCTATGACCGCATCTCGGAGCCGTATCGCCGGTTCTTGGAGAGTTTGACGGCTACCTGCAGTCAAAACCATTTCCACGAGGTGGCCCGACGCGAGGGACTCGAGTTATTCGATGGCCCGCGAGGTGCGCCTGAAAACGTGGGCACGGGACTGACCAGCGTCCACCCAGTGGTGCGGACGAACCCAGTGACGGGGTGGAAGAACATCTTTCCTGTCGGGGTGCATGTCGAGCGCATCAATGGGCTGTCCGACATGGAGAGTAGCCACCTGAAGAATTGGTTCCTGCAGATGATTATGGAGAATCATGATATGCAGGTGAGGTATCGATGGACAAACCCGAACGATGTTGGTAAGTAGCTTATCCCTGCCCGGTATTACATGAGAGAGAATACGTTCCTCACGTAGATATTTAGCGATCTGGGATAATCGTTGTGTCTTCCACGCTGCCACTCGCGACCACGAAGGAGGCCGATTGGGTTATCGAGCCACCGGCCTGGGGGAGCGTCCGTACTTTGATCCTGAGAGTCTGTCTCGTCGGGAGGCATTTGCTCTAACTGGGGAGAGACGGTAGATTATCTGTTGATAGTATCCTACAATAAGCTTTATTTGAAATTTATATTTTTACTGGTAAATTTTCTATGTAGAGTCTGGATTTCTTGCGTCTCCTGATTTATTAATCCACGTATGTACGCATGCATACCCTGGCCTGCAGTTGCAGATACGCTGCAGGTACTTACCGAGTTGGTACAGACACAATAGGCAATTCTCAATTCAATTCAACTCGAATTTCTGTTACCCTATTAGAACCCAACAACTGAAGCGTCGAGATATGCAGGTGCTTTCCTAATAAAGCAAGAACCTGAGGCCCTAAACGCCTTCTCCCATAAGAAAGTGGGGAATGTATGCATAGCAAGGAATATAATCAACGTCTCGCTATAAAAACATAACTAAAAAGACGTAGATAATACTCACTAGTCCAACCCAGGCAGTAACTGAACTCGGTCGTCAACTACGGAGCAAACCTACAGACCTCGTATCTGTCGGCGCCACAATCCCGAGCGCGCAATGGCCCCATCGGGATGAGGTGAGACCGAGTCAAGAAGAGTAGTGGCCTTCATCTTTCCAGAAATATATATTAAGATGGTTTATATCCGTCCATGCCAACAGACGATCAAACGCAATGGCCGCTCTCTTCCTCATTCTCTCCTCTCTCTTCGGCTCCGCCGCAGCCACAGCGGTCAACAACAGTTGCGGATCATGGGACGCTCCATTGGTTCTCTGCATCAACAAATACGCCAGTGTTCTACCGGGGCACTTCTCTCGTGCCGTGTCCACTGACCCCTCCATCACGGATTCATTTCACACGACGGTGGTTCCCGATGACGCAACCTTTGCTTCTATCCACAACGCAACGTTTCTCGTCTTCGACTTTGCACGAGCAAAAGGGATCCTCGGGGCCCATCCTTCCTTCAACATCATGTTCCACACTGCGCCGGTCCCCCAGGAAGCCCCGGTGTACGTCCCTGAACTTCAAAGGCTCTATGTCACGCAGGTGTCGACGGGGCTCGTGAAGCAGATTGTCATCGATGTCAGCGTCTCCCCGCCTACCATGGAGTATATGACTGGCGATCCACCGTTGTATGCAGCCACCGGTTCCGTGTACCACAACGGCTTGGTCTATTATAGCACGACTGGCCGCAATGGAAGTGATCCAGCCTTCGTGACGAGTCCCGGCATATATACCTTTGATCCGAAGACAAACAAGACAGAGGCCCTGTTGAATAATTACTTCGGGTACTTCTTCAACGGGGCGGATGATCTCGCCATTGAGAGGAACGGGGACGTCTGGTTCACGGATGACTGTGAGCCCATTACATACCAATAATCCATTAAATTATACTAATTTTTTTTAAGTCTACAGCTGGTTAGACAAAACCTCCACTGACCGACCCGCTCTCCCTCCAGCAATATACCGATTCCGACCCAGCACCGGCGCCGTGCAAGTTGTGCACACAGGACTCCGCCAACCCAACGGAATCCGGTTCTCCCCGTCGGGGAAGACGCTCTACGTATCAGACACAGGTGCGGCGTCGGGGCCATTGTCCGTCCCGTTCGACGAAATCCACTATACATGGGATAGTCGGGGCCCACGGACGTTATTTGCGTTTGACGTGGTGCCCAGCGCCACGGATAGTGATGCCAGCGCGATTGTTAGCGGACGTCCAATCTATCTCAGTCAAGACTGGGTGCCGGATGGGATCCAGGTTGCCAGGAATGGATATATAGTTACGGCGACTGGGCAGGGGGTGGATGTGCTAGATGAGAGTGGAGTGTTGTTGGCGAGGGTCCAGACGCCGTTTCGCGCAGCGAGTATCGCTTTTGCTGGGGAGGGGTTGAGAGATTTATGGATTGTCGGGACAGGGAATATTGCTAGGGTGAGGTGGAATTTACAGGGCTAGAGGATATAGTTGGATATAGTTGTATATTTATCTCAACGTCTCTGTTAGACAGGGTTTCGAGGGTATGTATTGGAGGTTATGTTCATATCCAGGTACGGAGTTGTACAGGGCTCTATTGTGTTTGATATAAATTATATTTACTATATAATGTAGCTATCCTACGAGCAAGACACATGTTCATTTATATTGTAAATCCAAGATTAGGATATACTCTTTCCCTCCAACGCCCACTTCACCCTCCCCACCCCGTTATACCCTACCATCCACAAATCCATATACTCCTCACCGGCCCACACGACATTCAGCACGGTAAAATTCGTCTGCACACGCATGATATGCACACCGAACTCATCCAAGACATCCACCCCATGACCCGTAGCGGTGACCACGTATCCATTCTTCGCGACCTTGATGCCATCCGGCACGCGGTCCTGCGCCAGGAAGATGGCGTGTTTATTGACAAATCCCGTGCCGGAGGGGAGGAGGTCGGCCGCGTATACGGTTCGTCTGCGATACGAGTAGTACCTGATATCGTGTGTAGTGAGCGAAATGGCGTCAGCTCCCGTGTCAGTGATGTAGACTTTTTTCCCATCGGGGGAGAATGCGATACCGTTGGGCTGGTCGAAGTCATCAGATATTAGCTGGATGAGTCCCGTGGAGGGGACGAATCGGTAGATGCCGGTTTCGAGGTGGATGGTGCGGTTGTGGTTGATGTCGGGGACGCCGTGGATGTACCCTGGATGATATGATATTGGTTTCGGTGTATTTTGGAATAATATAACAGGACCTACAGTTATCTGTGAACCAGATATCCCCATTTGGAGCTACAGCCAGATCATCACACGTGCCAAAGTTGTATCCGAAGTAGTTGTTGGCGACGGGCTTGACCTTGCCCGTGGTAGCGTTCATCGCATACAGACCTGGCACGTAGATGCCATTCCGGCTTGCACTTCCGCACCAGTAGATCAAACCATTGTGATAGGTCGATCCACAAGGCACGACCAGCGGAGGGTCGGAGATCCTCTGCTCCAGGGTAGGCGGGTCATTGTTCAAGTCGATCACGTATTGCGCCGGAGGGTCGGAGCGCAGACGCGAGAAGAAAATCACATTCAGATTGGGCTCGTATGTCGGACCCTCATGGGGCACATTGTCCACTGTGAAATGGTATTCCACCTCCGGGGAGGGTCCCAGAATCTCTGCAGCGCGCGCGGAATCCCACACGACGAAGCTGGCTGAGGAGAGCTGTTTGAACGAAGGGTCCGAGGGCACCGAGGTGGATGCATACGTGTCAGTGTCGCCAACAACGGGGGAGATGATACGTTCGAAATCTTCGGGCAGAACAGCTCCGTAATTGTTGATGCACAGCACCGAGGGAAACTCATACCCTGGACAAGGTTGGGTAATGGGGACGATGGAGGCGGGCCAGGAACCCATGGGGTATTGCAAAGACATATTAATTGGTATGTTGCTTATATGCTGGGGAATGAGGGCCATATAAATAGAAAACTACCAGTGACTATGTATTATTATATATATCCTTCATTCTCGTGCGATGAGACCGAACAGCCCGAACTATCGCCTCGTCCCCATAGCCCATCGGAGTTCATCCTCCGAGATAGGCACGATGGCTCCGTTTCAAGTTTACTACGCGTACGAACTAACCCCAAAGATTTCACGCATCGGCCAGCGCATTCTTTGAAAATGACCGTATTTTCTTGCCGTAGATAAAGAATAGGATTGGGACTGGGGCGAGAGCCAGCGCGATAAATCCCAACAGACTCGTCGCCCACGGCACCCCCAGATGGTGATACAGGGCTGTCGAAAACAAAGGAAATCCCGCTCCGAAGAAGCTTCGGGCAAAGGTGTTCCCGGAGATGGCACTGTTGGCGACATTCAGATACACGTCCACCAGATACTTGAAGCCCTGTACGAAAATTATGAAGAGCGCGGCTCCCACCACAATATACGCGGTCACTTGGGCAGGCCATGGCGTTGAAGCGTGGCTAGTCCACGCCGCCCAGAACATGCCTAGAGGGAGGAGTGCTGCGCCCACCATCATCGGAGGTAGACGACGCTCCGGCACAATCACCCCCGGATTGGACTCCACCTGACGCTTGTAGACGGTCAGGGTGTAGTATATGATGCAGCACACGGCGATCACGACGCCAATCGCCAGACCCAGGAAGGGGAGAGCTGCGATTTCCGGTTCCCACCCACGAACTTCGTGGAAGGCGATCGGAAATCCGTTAAAGAAGAGGAAAAGAAGACCATAGACAAAGGCCCTGACTGGTCAGTCTTAATACTGTAATCAAACAAGGTTTTCCAGCTTACATGTAAATGGTTACCACCAGGTAAATCGGTTCCGTTGCCAATAGTACTGTCGTTGTTAGCCGGTAAGCAGTATAAAAAAGGATGGAGGGATCATACACCACGGCCGAACCAAGTACGCTTTCGCAAAAGTCTTCAGATCGGTATCTCGTTCCTCCAGCTTAGTATGTAATGACCAATTCTTGGTCCTCAGGCGCAGACGAGCCGCTTTCCGCGTCAACAGAACCGGAGCATACGTTTCCGGGATGGCAAAGAATGCAAAGATCGTAAAGCTGTACGCAACGATAGAGGTGATCCACATCACCCAGCGCCATCCCAGATAGCTCTGCGTAATAAAGTTCCCCACGATAGGGCCCAGAATAGGTCCAAAAAACCCCGTCACGATGAAGATGTCCATTCCAACTCCCCGAGTAATGGGATCCGGCCAGATGTCGGCCACCGCACCTCCAGTCACAGCCATGGCAGCCGAACCGAACAGTCCGCTAAAGAAGCGCGAGATCAGAATTGTATAAAAGTTTTGCGCAAGGGCGATAGGCAGGCAAAACGTGGAGAACAGGGTGACGCCCAGAATGATGGGGAATTTGCGACCAATCCGCTCCGAAAGAGGGCCAAACAAGAGAGGACCGAAGGTGAACCCCTTGGCCGGTCAGACCATCATGTTTTTTAGTTTGGAATGCTTTTTTACTTACCAAGAGGAACATACTGGTCACCAGCACGGTCACCTCGGCGGAGACATGGTACTCCTTCATGAACTCTTCCCCGGAACCGCTGAGAATGCTGGATCCCACATTGACAAACAACGGCAGGGTATTCAACACAACTGTCACAAACCACTTGTACTTCAGACTCCACGTATGCGGGTTTTCGTGGTCGCTTGGCTCCCACACGACAATGTCTTTTTCCCGGCCCTGCTGATGTTCAGGCAGCGAAGGCGTGTGTTTTTCCAAGTCTTCTGGCAGATTCGACCCATCCTCGGCACGAGTTTGGGAGTAGTCAGAAGCAGAGGCAGACGACTCCGGAGATTCCATTCTAGGTTCGCTATTCACTGCAAGACGACTGAAGGGAAGGAAAGAAGCTCTATCCTCAAGTAATTCCCGTGACGAAATCGGCCAACATCAGTCAAATATAATTCGATGGATTTCATGGTTTGCATTGACGGATTAATAATCCAAATTCGAGATCAGGATTGATAATTCATTCCCAATAGTTAAACCCACCCCCTTTCGTTCTTCTCTTTCTAGTTTGTGGTTTTTTTTGTGCCCATGTCATCCTTCTGGCCAATCCGCATCGTCTCTCGGACGCTGGAATCCGGGGCCGAATGGGTTATCCACCAGACCACAGCCTGGACACTTCAACCTGGAAGTCAGCCAAATCCGAGCAGATTGGGGGAGGAGCTCGGGTTTGAGGGCCATAAGCCCTTCGGAGCAAGATGCTCGACATGGGGAATGCACATTACGTTTTAGTGGAATGATGAAAGTTGTGAATATATATAAGTTTATACAGAGTGGGAACAAAAGAGATCATAGTAGGACACTTAGACTATCTAGCTAGTACAAAACATTCTCATTACTCTGAGCAGTTCTGATAAATTAAATCCATACCATGGGTTCCATCTCTTCTTCCTACCCTGCCTCCTACCCACCTTTCCCGGATTCGGGCTCCCTCCAGGGCCACAAACTTGTCCACTTGACTCCTGCCATTGGCAGTGAGTTTCGCGACGTCGATGTGACCCAGTGGCTGCACGAGCCCAATTCAGACCAAATCCTGCGTGATCTGAGCTTGCTCCGTATGTAGTCGTCATATCTGTGTTCCAATAAGATCTCTCTTCTCGCGTTAACTTATGTCCTAGTCGCACAACGAGGGGTCGTGTTCTTCCGCAGTCAACTCAATATCACCGATACCCTGCAAAAAGAATTCTGTCGTCGACTCAATGAGGTCTCCGGTGCACCCAAAGAGAATGGCTTTTACCGTCATTCACTGAAAGCTATGCAAGGTGCCGATCCCGAGATGGGAAAAGTTGACCCAGATCGCATCCTCAAGATGTATAGTAAGCCGTTGGACGGGCTGCCTCGTCAGAGCCACGTCAAGGACTGGCATACTGATTCGAGCTTCGAGCGTATGCCCCCCAGCTACACGGTGTTGAGGCTGGGGGAAATGCCCGAAACCGGTGGAGGTATACGATCTTCACTTATGTTTATTAATTAATTTCCTTAAAATATTAATATATTATACCAGACACCCTGTGGGCTTCGGGCTATGAGCTCTATGACCGTCTCTCTCCGCCCTACCAAAGGTTCTTCGATTCCCTGACGGCCAACCACAAATCCCCTGCCTTGATTGAAGCCGCCCGTGCTGACCCCAAAGGCATGGACTCCGGCCCGCGTGGAGCCAGCGGCAACGTCGGCCTCGAGTTCAGCAATCACCACCCGCTGGTTCGCACTCACCCTCTGACGGGATGGAAGAGCCTGTTCGGGTACGGCATTAATTGCCACCGCATTGATGGTGTGACAGAAATCGAAAGCAACCAAATCTTCGATAAGATCACGCGCCTAATTCTGGACAACCAGGACACCCAGGTGCGGTTCCACTGGGAGAGTACCAGCGACCTGGCAGTCTGGGATAATCGGTGCACGTTCCATGCGGCCACGCAGGATCACTTCGAGGTGGGATCTCGTATCGGATGGCGGTGCATGGTGATGGGCGAGGTGCCGTATTTGGATCCGAAGACGAAGAGTCGTCGGCAGACGACTGGAGGTTGGCCGTATCGCTTGGAGAATCCAAAGGCATAGATACGAACATCAATTTCGATCGGTAGTTGATGTTGGATTGGATTGATTATGGTCTCTGGGGGATTTTGTAGTAGTTTGATGGAATATCCATATTCTCTAGTGCGCAGTTACTAAGAAACATGAATCCTTTCAACTAGCATACATTTAAGTAGAATCGTACATTCTGTAAAGCAAACTACCGAGGTGGAACTTGCAGATATTGGGGTCATCCCTAGACTGGTCGAATATTTACATTGCGTTACTTAGTTAACCCTCGAGCAGACTTAACAGCTCCACCATATCGTCGAGCTTCTCCAACCCTAAAACCAGCTGTTCAATCTTCGATACTCTACCAGGATCCATGACAGACTCTCCCAGCCCACGGAACTTCTCGCGAATGTCAGCGTTCTTCAGAGGCGGATCGTAGCCCTTTGGGTACGGGGTTGCCCCCTCGAGCACGAACCCATCGTGAAACTTGACAATCACCCGCGCACCGCAGATGTGGTCGGGCTGATCAAATTCCGAACTGTGATAGCAGGTGGTTTTGCCAGTTAGTTCCCAGACGCTGTCTCGGTCCAGAGCCGCTTCGTCAAACTGCGCCGGAAACACCTGACGATCCACCAGCTGAACCGCGCCAATATAGGCCGCACTCATCTGCGCCCCCGTCGACGTGAGAGGTCGCTCCGGTATCCATCCATCATGCGCGAAGATCGGTTCGGACAGATACACGGAGATGGTTTCGATGCCTCCCAGCTTTTCCGGGGCGAACCGATCAGGGTGGTCCTGCTGCATCTGTTGCAGCACCTCGATCTGGCCGTGGCAGCCGCCCACGCAAGCATAAAGCTTAAAACGGATTGCTTGTGTTTGCCAGATAGTCCCCAGCCCCTTAGTCAACTCCTCAACCTTGTACGGGGGCGTCTGGCCGTTTCCCTGGCTGAACATGGCTAAGAAGCCCCCGTAAGGTCGCTCAAAGACCTTTTTGATGCCCAGGTATCCGGACCGGGCGAGCAAGGCTCCCTGCAGTCCGTTCCGCGCCGCAAAGGCATGCTGCATTCTCTTCACCATACCTTCATACTGTGCTGACATCAACCCCCCAGCTTGGGTACAGGCGATGCCGATGGCCGACTCGGTGTCCTCGGAGTTGAGGCCAAAAAGCTTACTCGTCGCGGCGGCGCTTGCTGGAGATCCAAAGACAGGGCCGGAATGCCATCCCCGGGAGAGGAGATCCGACCCATAGATTGCATTGCCGGCCCTCGGACCGGTTTCAAACCCAGTGATAGCTGCCAGGAGGAATGACCTTCCGGAGACGCGTATGGAGGAGTGCCCGTGGCGGTTCTGCTGGGCCTCCACGGCGGCGAAAAGAGCAGGAAGGACTACGCTGGCGGAGTGCAGGGGCGCTTTGCTGTGGTAGTCATCGAGTTCCATTGCCTGGATGAAGGCGCCATTGATGAGAGTTGCAGCAAGGGGTGGGTATTTCTATGTTTGTCGCCATCTATTTTAGTATTATTCTTCACGAAGCTGTCCTGGTGAAAGAATGCCACTCACCTGCGTCTGCCCAATCACTCGGGAATACCCAGCAGGCTCATATTCACTGACAGCCTGGGCCGCAATCTTCGACCAAGGAGCCTGAGTTCCAACGATGCCACAGCCAATACCATCTAGGATAAGATGTTTGGCTCGCTCCTGGACCTGGATGGGCACATCTTCTAACTGTAAATCCGAGATCCATTGACATAGAGTCTCGGTCACGGGGGGGGTGGCTGATCCTCATGCTCCATGATTGTCATTGTGAATGGGGGATTCTCGAATGGTTAGAAATCAAGACTGAACGAAGAGTACGGAGTAAGTTATGTAGCCAATGTGTTCATTGGCAATATGGGCACTCTGTCAGCAAACTACCTTCCTCCTTGCCTTTCCACAACCAGCTCAGCACAGGACAGAGGAACAAAGTTGACCAATTCTCCAGCTCGGACAATTCGAACGTTAGGTAATATTTCTATGGACCGACTGCGTTCAATGTGCATTCCCCGATACTGGGGGCCTCGGGCTGCTGCGGCCGAACGTATCGGACTTTCGGGTACCTTCAGCGAACATACCATAATTGTCCTGCGCGGTCGACGCTCTTGAACGTTTTTTTTTTTTTTTTTTAAGAACGAAACAAACATAAAAAAAAGAGAAAGATAACATAGTATAGAGACTCCTTTCCTAAGAAATAGGAACCGCATCCACGAAAATTTTCACGATGACTGTCGAAGACATAGTCGACGAACGAACACGACTCCTTTCGTCGCCCGGCCAATCCTATGATGGCCAGGAGGAAGACTCAGAGATAGCAAGACTTTCGTCCATGTCCTCTTAGATGGATATATATATGCTAACCAGGACCAGGACTGGGATGGTCCCAATGATCCAAGTAACCCTAAGAACTGGCCGTCCGCTCGGAAATGGACCTGCGCCATGTTGGTCTCAGTGTACAGTGTCATCGCCCCAACCGCCTCATCCATGGTCGTGCCAGCCATGCCAGCTCTCACGCAAGATTTGAACATCGAATCTCCCTCTGTCACCCAGCTCACGCTCTCCGTTTACGTGTTGGGTTGGGGTCTAGGGCCATTGATTCTCGGCCCGATGTCCGAGTTGTATGGTCGTGCGCCATTACTGCATCTCGGACAGTTGGGCTTCTTGATTTTCAATGCACTGTGCGGCCTGACAATGGACAAGAATGTGTTTCTGACTCTACGCTTTATAAGTGGTGTGTTTGGGAGTGCCCCCATGTCGGTCAGTTTTTTTTTGCTTTTATTTCACACCCTGGAAAAGAAGGGATAAAAACATTTGCTGACCCTGAAGATAGTTAGGTGCCGGAGTCTTGAGCGACCTCTGGGTCAGTGACGAACGTGGCATCTCGCTGGCTGTGTATACAGTGATGCCCCTTCTCGGGCCCACGGCCGGTCCTCTACTCGGAGGTATTATCATGCAATATCGCACCTGGCAGGAGATCTTCTTTCTGTGCTCGGTATTGACGTTTGTTCTTTTAATCCTCGGTCTTGTCATTCTCCCCGAGACTTTCGGCCCAGTGATCCTCTATCGCAAGCGAATCCAGAGGTGGAACCAGCGAGGCTACGACGCTCCAAAACACCTCCAGGATGGTCAACTGGATCGACTCCGAAAGCTAATCCGAGTGGATCTCGCACGCCCATTCATCCTTCTCGGCACGCAGCCCATCATTCAAACTCTCGCCATATACATGGGTCTCCTGTTCGGTCTCAACCATCTCACCATCTCTACGTTCCATGCCCTCTGGCGCAACCACTATCACCAGTCCGATATTATCAGCAGTCTCAACTATCTTTCCATCAGTCTTGGATTCTTTGGGGGCTGCGAGACCGCAGGTCCCATGAATGATAGAGTAAAGCCTCCTCCCCTAGCTGCCCTACTGGGTTATATAAACCCCCAAGACTGAGGACTAACCTATCCAGATATACGCGCATCTCAAACGTCGAAACAATGGTATCGACCTCCCCGAATATCGAATCTGGCTCATGATCCCCAGCGCATTTCTAGTACCCTGCGGTCTCCTCTGGTACGGGTGGTCAGCAACCTACCAATTGCATTGGACCATGCCGGACATAGGCATCTTCATCTACTCATTCGGGTTATTGATGGGATATCAATGCATACAGGCGTACGTACTTGACTGCTACCCAGTGTACGCTGCGTCGGCCATGGGCGCCTTGACCGTGCTCCGATCGCTGGCGGGTTTTTCTCTGCCCATTTTTGCGCCGATGCTATATCAGACGCTGGGGTATGGCTGGGCAAGCACCCTGCTGGCGGTGGTCGCTGTGCTGATTGGGAGCGTAGCTCCATGGTTGTTGAAGACGAAAGGACCCATGTTAAGGGCAAAGAGTCCATATGCTGCTGGGGAAGTTAAGCTTGTTTTGTGAAAACATATCCTCTTATACTGGTTAGAACACATTGGAAGTGAAGTTCTTTACGCGTGGACCAATTTCATTTCTTTTCTTTCATTTTGAAAGCAGATGTCCAAGTCACATTATATCTGCTTGAAGAATAAAACCAGCTGGCAGGATCGTTCTTGGGAAGAAGGGAGGAGTGTTAGGTGTGGTGCGTCATCCAACATTACAGTGAGCGGCTATATAAAGTGCTCTGGGATCAGATATAGTGGTCTTTAGTCCAGTGGAATAGTTAAGATCCTGAGCTTGGCTATAACAACTATACCAACTACACACCGGTAGTCTACTAGGGAGAATAACAATAATGACTATATTGACTGCGCAACCAATGCAATCACCAACGTTCACACACTCTCTCCTTTTTAGCTATTATCTAAAGGAATGGAACTAGATCTTCAGCCCTATACGCGTGGTAAAACAGTTATCTGTGTTAAATAAGGTACCTAGGCAGCAGCGCTTTGCAAGTGTTACTGGCTTATTTTGGTTATTTAAAACGTCGACAAAAGAAAAGGAATTTTTGAATAAGTACGCTAAAATAGCTTAAAAAAAAGCAATTTAAAAGTTTGAAAGCATAGTCACAGTCTCCGGGCAATCCTGTCTTTAGCTTAATAGGAATTCTGCCTTGGGTTCAATAACAACTCGGGGAGCAGTATATACCGCTTGCTTGGGTTAATAACGGGGCTTTGCCTTGCAGACAATAGAAAAAACAAATCCTTTGCAGGATATAATTAAAGCCCTTTAACAAGCAAAGTTAAATAATATCCCTTTAAGCATGACTATATCGGTGCCGATTAACAACTTAGCCTGAATAAAAGGAACTAGATACTTAGTAAAAGAAGCTCCACATATTTTATTTTCAAGCTTGGATTCGGAGCTCCTAGGTAAAGCCTTCGCGAAATACACTAAAAAGATAGCAGTAGACTGCGGCAAAACCGCGGTTTTGGGTATCATAATCAAAACCACAACGGCAGATTTGCAGTTTAACCACGGTTAGCCATAGATAACCGCAAGAAAACCGCTTTATCATAACTCTCGCTTCTTTAACTAATTCTAGTATAATTAGGTGACACTTATACGGCTTACATACTCTTGTTTTTAATTTGAAGGTACACCTGTTCTGGTTAAAACAGTGAGCACGTTAACCTCTCAGGCTAATTGTCCTTATTGTTCCTACTGTCTCGATTGCCCCTATTAGTTATAGCTCCTCTTAACATTTTATAGACGTGCACCCAGGCAATATGCTCCCGGGAGTGTATAATAATAAGTTATTATAAAAACTTAAAAACAAGGAATGCGCATCCCCTGTATACCGCAAGTAGATTTTATCTAAGTAGACTATCTATCTCTCACGACTCATGCGTCCCAAGGAGGCAATATACTTTCTAATTTTAGTAAGGCTGGGATCGGGCCAGGACCTCACGGCAGTGATATAAGGCCATTAGAATATTAAGCTCCTGAAATATTACTGTAAGAGGACTGGAATCTGATAATAAAGTAGAAAAGAGTTATCTACCATGCAGCCTGTAGCTCAAACTAAGCAGGTACAACAGAAGCGGTGTGTCAAGGGCTGAACCCATAGAACCTATAAGATAGGTTATGCAAGAAGGAATCGTTGAAGAAGGGAAGAAAGGAAGGGGAAAATGAGCGGTAAACAAAGGTGGGAAGTCACGTGATATGGATCGAGGGCCGATGGGCCAAAGGTGCCAACAGGGCCAGTAGGGCCAGTAGGGACAGTAGGGACAATAGGGACAATAGGGACAATAGGGACAACAGGGATAATAGGGATAATAGGGACATTAACCCGACAGGTCAAATGGGCTCCAGCCCTTTACACGGTGCCGAAGTAAAACCTCTAAGGCTGTAAATAATACTAATAATAGTCTCCCACTTCTGGATATACCAATTGAGGAGAAGACGTAGGCGTGGTTAGAGAGGGTTCGGAAGAAGCCTAAGCTATCTAAGGGATTTGAGATTGATAAGCTGTAATATTAGACTTAGAAAAGAAATCGAATTTGGTCTAAAAGTGTATTCTAAAGGTTTTAAATTAAAAAATATAGGTAATTTATTATATACTAGATACTTTAACAATACTGCGAAAAGTGCACAATTTATGTATTCACATGATGGTGTTGACGTCGGCTGGGTCAAGTATACGGATGAAGACTTCGAAGGGCGGGCAATTTTAGGTACAGTAGTTTCACGCGTGTTCGGGTACTTCGGCGGCTTAATATCATTCTGTAATGAGTCATAGAGCAAATGATGAATCAAGGTAAGGAGTTATTTCATGTCATACGTGTATCCACATGAACCGCGGTGGATTCAAATCCATGATGGGCAAAGGTCACCTAGTTTCTGTAGGGCGCTGGGTGGGCCACTGGGAAATAGAAGAGCAGACACAAACTGCCCTATAAATAGCTACTTGATCTCTGCTAGAGAATTGTTAAAAACACACCCCATTTCTGAATTAGGCTAAGCGCATGGATACACAGAGTCAGAGAGCAGAATAAGGTAAAAAGGATAAATTCCAAGAATCTAAGCTAGTTTAATAAAAGGGATCAAAAAATAATCTAACTTGGTTAGTTTATAGTAAGAATTCGCGAAGCTAGAATATGTAGGAATAATGGTAAGAAAAGGCAATATAAAACCTAAGCTATATATTAATAAAGCAATAATTACTAGCTATAAGACAATGGCAACTAGGTCATCACAGGTCAAGTGTCCTCCCGCGCACGTACCATTCGGCCAGGAAATCGAGAATGGGTTACTGCAATTAAAGGCCCCTAACACTATATTTTATGTTCTTTGTTTAGATATGATTACAGTTTTATAAAATCTACCTATCTGGTATCATTCTTCTGATGCCCACCTCTAAACCTCTTCCGTAAGTAAGAACTGGATTAACCTTGAATGATTGAAGGATATACTGGTGGGGCCACGACCGCGGCCTCCGCGGCCTCCACGGCTTCTGACATGTTCTATAGTCTGCTACCCCTGCATTTTTATCAATGTCCGATATTACAATGTGTTGAAGCCATTCCAATTTAAATGTTGACTGTACTTATTTATCTGTACAAAACAATAATGTATTGATAAATATAGAGGTGGTAGTAATTAAATGCCGCCTGACAGTATTAAGACCATTTGTGAAAGCGATGAAGGATTGGAAATTATAAAAATGCAGGTCACAGGTAAGGTAGTACAAAGCTGAAGGCACGTGCTGTCACCTGTCATATTTATATGTGCAGCTGTCGCCTGCAAAACTCGACACTCGTCCTTCCAACACTCTGATCACCACCTACTACATCGAGTCCAGTCATGGGTGGTGCAACACACAGAAATCCTCCCGCTGCTGCCATGCCAGATAAGAAGAACAAAGGGACCGGGTCAACTACAATGACCAAGGTCACTGATGGCGCAACAGATGAATTCGAGTTTGGTGGTTCATTTGGTGCTGCTTCGTTGATGATAGGCTTCCCCTTGCTGATGTGGTACATGTGGATAGGTGCAACATACTACGATGGCCAACTTCCGATCCCTGCACCTGACCAGACTTGGACTGAGTTTGTCTGCCACATATGTCAACTCGTCTATGATGGAGCTTATCCAACCGCCAAATCCTGGGCTATCTACTGGATATTTTTCTTCTTACAGGCCCTTATGTACTGCTACATGCCCGGTGTATCTAACTACGGTCGACCACTCCGTCACGAAGGAGGCAAGAGACTTCCCTACTACTGCTCCGCCTACATCAGCTTCTATTCCACGCTCGCTATCGCCGCCGTCCTGCATGTCACCCGTATATTCCCTTTATACACGCTGATTGACGAGTTCGGCTCTATTATGACCGTCGCTATCCTATCTGGCTTTCTGAGCAGCTTCATCGTTTACATCCAAGCTATTGTGCGCGGACGAACACATAGACTTACAGGATATCCCATATACGACTTCTTCATGGGCGCCGAGCTGAATCCTCGTATCGGCATCTTGGACTTTAAAATGTTCTACGAGGTGAGGATCCCGTGGTTCATCCTGTTCCTCATTACCTGCTCCGTGGCTGCTCGCCAGTACGACATGTACGGTTATGTTTCCGCCGAGGTGGCCTTCTTGGCCGCCGCGCATTACTTATACACCAACGCATGTGCTAAAGCGGAGCAGATGATCATTACAAGCTGGTAAGTGAAAAGACGGTGGTGGGGAAGTAGTGTTGACCGAGCTTACATTGACCTAGGGATATGTATTTTGAAAAACTGGGCTTCATGCTCACTTTCTGGAATATGGCCGGCGTGCCATTCACTTATTGCCACTGTGCTCTATACCTGGCCACACATGACCCGTCCGAATATCACTGGAATCCATACGCTTTAACCGTGCTCAGTGTTTTTTACCTTTTCTTCTACTGGATGTGGGATAGTGCCAATGGCCAGAAGAACGCATTCCGCCACAAGGAAAAGGGCCAGCTTGTCAAACGGAACACCTTCCCCCAAGTGCCGTGGCAAGCTATCGAGAACCCCAAGGTTATCGAAACGAGTACGGGCGATAGTATTATGGTCGATGGATGGTTTGCAATTATCCGAAAGCCTAACTACGTCCCGGATATGTTCTTTTCTATGTCATGGGGCCTAATCACCGGGTTTAAGTAGGTCTTATTGGTAAAACAAATTATATACTAGGTTGTGATGGCTGACCGTCTGCTAGGAGCCCATTCCCTTGGTTTTACTTTGTTTTCTTCATGGCTATGATAATTCATCGCACCAGGAGGGATATTGATAGATGTCGGAGAAAGTATGGTGAGGCCTGGAAGCGCTATGAGAGAGAGGTTCCGTATCTGTTCATTCCGGTAAGCTCGCAATGCAGATAGAGGCAGTGAAGAATTGCTGACGGGTTCGAAGTATGTCGTTTAATTGGAGTAGAAAAGGTCTAAGTAGGTGCACAAGCGGCACAATAACTCCTTCTGGGACAATACATACTGTAGAGCTCCTACACTGTTGGTCAGTTGCGGAAACATATGCTCTACAGTCAATCTGGATTCTGACTGAAGGAAATTTTCTATTCAAAAAGTTGTGTTAATTACTCGACAGAATCTGGGTAGTCCTTCGTACTCTTTAAGCGGTCCATATCGATTATGAATTCCATCGTTCTATTTCCTAGACGCGATTATACCAATGAAACTTGGTCTAGAGTACTTGGTAACTCGCGCAGGTCTGTCATGTTTGGCACCATCTTTCTGTGATATGGCTGTGGGCCCAGCATGCAATGAAAGAAGATCTGGTGGGACACGCTCTCGATCTTTGGGGGCACTGTAGCATGACAGCAGCTGCGCTAAATGAACCTGATAGTCGTGGGCTATCGCTTGGCATTCTTTATTCACAATATTCGTCTGCCTACCATAAGACCGAAAAATAAGACATAAAAATATCTTGACTGACTACTTCTTACCCCTGAATGTGCTGCGAGGCGACTTAGTCGGAAATATGAGTTTCCATACACTACGACCGATCTCTACTTCCACCAAGCGAGGACCATGGAATGATTTTCTCTATCACAAACATGTCATTCTCATCTCATCCATTATCAAAAGCAATGTGCAATATTCCATAGACAACTGGGTCTAGAAGCTGACTAATCCTTGGCATTGAGCTGGATAGCCCAAAGTTGTGGTTACAGGTCACTTGTGCAGTAGTCAAGGTGAAGTGACCTATTAAAGGATGCGTCATAATATCAACCAGTCGGCATCTACAGAATAATCTCGTAAATATGCATGGTAAACTCTCCACACTCATCATGGCTGACTCCCGGCACTCAATTCGGCATTAAAGCTCGATCTACGAAAGTTTTAAACTTTGGGTGGGCCCTCGGAAATAGGGAAATATCGAAACCCAGAACCACCCGCCCCCGGATTTAACACGACGAGCGAATCTCCACTGCGGATTGAGTCCGCCTATCGGTAAGCGCCTCGGGACTACATCGCAAGGTGAGGAACCGAACTTTATAGGGATAGAGCACATTGGTACATAAACTCATCAGCCCGTCATGTATGGCATACACACGAAACTAGGATCACATATTCTCGTACATCATGCAGATTACTCCCCTTCTCATCAACGGTCAAGATACCGTCCCGACATCCGCTGATCCGGTTGATTCTTCGACAACTTTTCAAGGCGTCACGCCCGCTCTAGCTCTACAGGCAATCAGCTCCTCTGCGCAGGCTTTCACGAGCTGGTCGAAATCCTCCCCGTCGTACCGTCGACAACTTCTACAGAAAATCGCCGGTCTGCTGAGCGAACGCGCGGATGAATTCGTGCAATGCATGCAACAGGAAATACACGCGCCAGCTGTCTGGGCGGAAATCAATGTCCACGATAGCATTAACTTATTAAACGAGACCGCTGGGTTGATTTCTGATTCCATGATGGGGTCGGTTCCTGTCACGAATGGAGAGTCGTATGCCATGGTGTTGAAGGAGCCGTTGGGCGTGGTTCTGTCTATGGTGCCGTGGAATGCTCCCATTATACTAGGATTAAGGGGGATAGTGGCACCATTGGCAGCTGGGAATACGGTCATTCTCAAGGTAAGTCTTCCCTTTTTCTTTTTATTCCTTTATTCGCCTCATCGCCAACGATTTTAGGGCTCCGAATTAAGTCCTCGAACTCACTACCTTCTGGCCTCTCTCTTTCGCGACGCCGGATTTCCTCCCGGTGTTGTGAATTTCATTCTCCATCGAGCTGAAGATGCGGAGGATATTTTCCAGACCATGATAGCCCACCCGGCCGTTCGGAAATGCAATTTCACAGGATCAACGAACGTAGGACGCATAATCGCGTCGAAAGCCGCGTGGGCGCTGAAGCCCGTGTTGCTGGAATTAGGAGGGAAGAACTTTGCTCTGGTGTTGGACGATGCGGACATCGAGCTAGCAGCGAGGGAGATTATCAAAGGGGCTTTTTTGAATGTGAGTGGATGATCAAAGATACGTGTATCAGATGATGGGAATGGGCTAACGCACAGATTCAGAATGGGCAAATCTGTATGTCAACGGATCTAGTTTTCGCCGTACAGGAAATTGCTCCCTCCATAACTTCTCGCATCCTGTCACATCTGGAATTAATAACCAGCCCGTACGAAGTTATCTCCCCAGCTAGTAAACAGCGTTTACAGAATCTAGTCGACGATGCGAAAGCGAAGGGAGCGTCCATCCACCAGGCTGATACTCCCTGTCTGCACGATCACCAGTTCCCTGCCACAGTGATCGAGGGTCTTACATCTGACATGGACTACTTCTCGATGGAGTCGTTTGGTCCCGTTGTCGGCATCATGCAAGTCGAGTCTGAAGTGGAGGCAAATGAACTATCGCAGAGATTAGCGTATGGCTTGTCAGCGTCGATTTTCACCGCGTCGCATTTCAAGGCTTTGAAGTTAGCCGGTAATATCCGCTCCGGGGCTATCCATGTAAATGCTATGACGGTGCATGATGAAGCTACTTTGCCGCATGGTGGCCAGGGGGAAAGTGGTTGGGGGAGGTTTGGTGCGAAATGGGGGGTAGAGGAGTTCTTGCAGACAAAGACTATTATTTTGAATCCTTGACGGTTTGTTGATAGAAAGATCTAGTTTACTATGTACATAAGATAGGAGAAGTCATGAATACTGTAAAGAGTACAACCGAAGTAATGGGCACACTTCTATAGAACAGAAGCAAAAACAAATCAACAATTCCTAGCCCCTTCTACATCTTGAAGCGCTATTTTATCTCCCTCATCAACAGACGACAACGGTTCTTTTCGTGACATAGTCCTCTCCGGTAGAAACCATCCAGGATGAACCACGTTGAAGGTAACCACCGCCAACACCATGGTGATCCCATCCAGTCCAATGAAATACCACTCATGCGTGATCAAATACCCTGACCAACCCTCCAACAGCTCGATCGTACGGTAAATGCTCCTGACATAGATACACACCACGGAGAAAACTGTCACCAGGACCAGATACCCCATCCTGAGCGTGAATTGTTTCCGCAGATGAGGCCTGCGAGCACGTCGGAGGAAGTCCACTCCGCACAGCACAAAGGTCGTTATGGATGCCATCTGGAAGATGATTCCCGCAACCATGATGTTGGTTCCTGGTTTCGTGTCTCCGACAACCTTGCTGGCTTCCGTTGCGGCGGTTCCGCCGCCGATGGCCTGTACAACGAGGGAGATGATATCACAGGCACAGAATATCCAGAGGTAGGATCGAGGCTGCAGATAGGAGCTTTCGGGACCAAGGAAGTTGATGAGACTCCCTAGGAGGATGTAGATGCCGGCAGTGAAAAAGGTTGGGGCTAGAAGCTTTAGCCGTGGGATATCATATACTTGATAGTGGTGGTCTACCGATAACTAGAGTAGCCATTTGCATAAGAAAGGCATCCATTTCATACGGGCATTTCGATGACCACGTTCTAGCAGCCCACCCCATTACCTCCGCTGTATCTGTTAGATACTTTCCGGTGGGTTTGTGGTGGACTTACTCAGACACCCAATAGCGAACACTGCGCACCACCATTGACGTGACCATATAAGCTGCACGGTATGCGCCAACAGTGACAACCCAAATAGCACGCAGAATATAATGCCGATGGCGAATGATGGTTGATATCCATACGATGTTTCAATACCATCGATCAATGCATGGCAACCCTTCTGGAGAGCAATTTTATCCATCGTCAAGCACGAAGATAGAGAGGAGTGTCAACAGTGGAGCGTAGCGTAGCAATTACAGTATATATGCCCGGGTTATCCGATAGAAGCAATCGTCTATCCAGAAGTCCGTTGTAGACGCAGGAATGCCGGGATCGAATTTCTGGCTCCTAAATATAAACCAGGAGACAAGGCACCACCTCGCCAGAGTATAATAGCCCCCATTAGGAAAACATCACCATATAAGCCCTATTTAAGAGTTGCTGCCACCGGGATTAATTGTATTTCTTCTCCAGACGCCCTCGGACTTCGGTGTTAGCTGCCGCCACGCCGGTCGACTCCCGAGCACCGAGTACGGAACGGGCGACTTCCAAATGTCAAAAATAGGAAGTGGAAGATCCTAGCTGTAAGGCTAATATACTGTATTTAGAATACTCCGTATTTAATCGGGTTAATGTCAATCGAGAGGACCGGCTATGCAATTACCACTCCAGACAGATCTTTGCTTAGCCTTTATACTCTGGATTACAATGCAAAAGACAAGTATGAGTTTATTCTGGCTCCCGTAACGTTGGTAAGCTGCGTAAGTATTGTAGAGACTGTTGTCTACGAATGATATCTCTCAGCAGCGCGCATAATGACATTGTAATCGTGGAAGGCATGAATTGCACCGTGATCTAACAGCATCCGTATCTCCGATTTATACAGGGTATAATGCAATCTCTGTCTGTCTCTCTATTTGTTGACGGCTAAGACTTCGGAGCCGCGTGACGAATTGTAAAAACAAAGCACAGTCTGGTAGTACATAATCGCTAAGACGTATCGTAAAACACATATTGATCAGAAGGGACAACGGCCCCAAAAAGGTCCATCACATTGAACCCCGGGAGAAGACCCCTTTCAGGCGACATATGCTCGAGGGACGGGAGAAACAAAGGCGTTGGTGGTTGGAGGTCCAAGGATAGGGAGAGCATATCGGGGCCCTATAGAATGTGAGAAAGGTGTAGATATGACGAGACAGACTTACCTGGTCTGGCAATTGGCTAGGTCCCGAAGCGATTCTAGATTCGGGAGTCATCGTAGTTCCAACGGGTCGCTGCCCTTCCTTTTGCCACGTAAAACTGCGAACAAATGTGCGGGCAAGGTACGCAAATTCCGCAAGAATAGAACTAGGCAGCGTGCCTCCAGATGCATACTCAAGCCTGCTGAAATGACCGCCTGCTACCTCTAATAATGCTAGGTTGCTTGATGTTTCAGAGTGTGTTGGGTTGTGAATTACGAGATCGAAGAGAATAAACATTGCTGTTAGTGGCAGTAGTGCAAGGATACTATTATATATTAGCATCCGTGTCTCATAAACAACCAGCGCCCTTACTAGACTGGTGTATATGCTTCCATGTCAATGTACCGAAGCAATTCAATAATTGACCGCGCAGACTGCATAAGATCCTTTTTGCTGGTCATCTCACGTGGACTGTCCTGATTTTTCCCCAAATGAAGAGTTAAGCGACATAATGCTATAGAAGCATCGTAGTAGTAGAAGTGAGTCCGCAAGGTAATTAATGTCGCGGATGGATTGCAAAATAATTGGGGTCGAAATGCCTCCCCCGGACGGAAGGCTTGCGGAATCGATTGCCGCCAACGTTCCAGGAGACCAGTCATCTGATCTATTTTGCGGTAGTAAGTATGCTGAGTGTTCCAAGTTGCCGTGAGAGAGAAGAGACTTTCGTGTATTTTTGAAATGAGGCGGGCGAAGCTGGCAGACGCGTGAAGCCAATTGTAGTCACCAAACACCGCCTCTGGAACAGTAGGAATAGGGCAGCCAACATTGCAGTCCATGATAACCTATTGAATGTAAGCGCCTATTAATGCAACAAATGCTGCGTGCCACTACCTACCGAGGGTCGTGCATATGTAAAAGCCAATGTCTTCTCCAGACTATAAATAACCCAAAACGTCCGATACTCGATCTCCCTATCAGAGGAATTAGAAGCGCCATTTAATCCCATGCACTGGGCTAGCCTTGCAGCTTCTGTTATCAGTAACTCGTCTATATGCATGTATGAGATATTGAGTGCGAAAATAGCCTTTGCAAGTTAGTCAGTACAAGTAAAAAAAGGAACAAACAAACCATCGCGAGAATTGCCTATATCTTGTCAGTAAAACCTATGAAGGACTCCCAAAAAAACATACATGGATGCTAACGAGGCTCTTCGTACTGATCAGAATAGCTGGGAAAAGACTTAAAAGCCATCTGGTAAAACTTCCAGGATTCCCCCTTCCGAGGCTCAAAGGCACCTCCACCATGGTATTGGCTTCCCAGCGCAAGGACTGCGTAGTATAGGGCCCTCCAGTGTATGTCTGTTGCAAGATCCGCTACTAGTCCAGGTCCAAAGGCCCTCCCTTCAAATGAATGTCGATCAAGGAAAGGGTAAACCGGATGGACTAGAGTAAAATATGCTACCAACCGGGCCAATGTCAGCATTCCTTGATAGCCTCCAAGCGAAAGACTGAAAGTTACCATACAGTTCAAGTAGATCCTCGCAGTCTCTGTCGAGACCAGAGGCGGGTCGTCAGGTTTTGCCCATATGGCTGAGGCATTCGGAGCGTGTTCGAAGCACTCAAAGCGATTTGTTACAAATCGATTTATTCGTTCAATTAGTATCTCAAGCCCGTTATTTCCTAATTTCTTTGAGATTGCTTGAATGCGACTTTCCGAAAAATAGGCTACGCCTGCGCTGGCAACTGAATAGGGCATTGTCAGGGGAGAATAGCCGGCTGGTGTAGCGATGCTTACTTACTATGACTATCATTTGCCTAAAACAGAGTTATAGGAAGACCGGGGTATAGACGGATCGGAATCAACGCACCTTGAAGAAAGGGCTCGAATGAAGAAATCGTCCTGCAGCTTCTTGACTCTCAATCAGGTGATCTATATACAGAGGCGGCGGATCGAAACTCTCTTGTGCATCGCTACGGAATGTCGGCGAGGTGGAAAGAGAATCTACAATATGTTACCCAGAATGTCGAACCAGGTGATGATCATCGCTTACCATCGACTGGGAAAGATGGCACATTCTGAGCTGGAGGGAGGACATCTTCATGAAACTCACGACTATGAGTACTCGCAGCAGGGCTCCCTTCCGAGACCAAGAACTTCCTCTTCGATAATCGAAAGTTACATGTCTCTCCTCGTTTCTAAGCCAGATTAGCTGCGATATCTAGAATGCACCACTTGGACTGGAAAACTTACCACACAGTTGGTACATTTGTCAGGAGACTCTCGTAATCCTGTCTTTTGTTAGACATGCATAGGAACTTCCCTTTCTCTATAGTCTGACATACTGATACAACGGACTTTACGTGATCTACAGCGGTCGCATGTCTTGGATAATCTTTCGTGGAGCATTGGGTCTGGCATATGTTTACTCTTCACTCCATTGCTGAGGATGGTTACTGTCAGTTGGATGCTTGGCGGGGAATCATTCCGTTGTTACATCTCACCGCCTTTTTATGCCCAAGGCGAATTATCTATACTTTACACGTGATCATGCTTTCGACAAGTATTTCTACACTAAAAATTATTGTTTGTAGTACTAGTATGTGTCAAATAATATGGCCGTTGGTGGACCAGAATCATGTGACTAGATCGGGGTAAAACCCCCGCGGAGCACACAACAAAATAATCAATCAAGAATAACCAAGAAGAATAATCAAGAAGAGCCCAACCAGCTCAATTCATTCAAATAAGACTTTTTTACCAATCGTACTCTATTTCCTCTTCGGGACTAGCCGTATATCTGACAGTATATTGACCAAAGTAGGCCAATATTACCCATTATTCAGCATCCGCTCGGTCCGACTTTGTTCCCTTGCTTGTTTTTTCACCTTTTATCCAGCTCTCCCAGATAGATTCAGATAGTTAGAGCCCTTAAGAGACCTTAGAGACCTTATCCTTGTCAATGCAGATCTATATTATTATATGATTGGTGATACTAGCTCATACACGTAGTCAGCTGACCGACATCGTATCTAACGCTCGTGAATATATCCATAGAAGTTATATTGCTCTAGTGATTTAAATACATACATACAAGAGCATGGCTTTGGCCTTAAAGTACCCTTACCAATATACAACTACAGAAAGGTTGTGTAGCACCTATATATCCACTCTTCATAGTTCTATACGCATGGACGACAAGACAAAACATATAAAAATAAACTTTGCAAAGCTATAAACTATATTTATATTAGATTTTAGACAACATCTAAATCGAAAATGTAGTATGTCGAAATTCCGATTAGTTTCACACATGTAACCTAGAGGGTAGACAACCAAACAGTTAGTATGGCTAGCATTCAAAACTTGACACGATTAAGGCACTGAAACAGAAGATTATGGCAATAAGGTCAGATTAGTGTAACAGATAATCCTTTCGCTATCGGCCTTAAGCATATCCAATAGCTTCATTTCGGCGAGTGAAAAATACCTCATCATGGAATAAAACAATACCAGAGTAAAAAGGAATATATTGTAAAAAAGAGGAAGGTCACTTACACTGTTAGATTCTTCTTGATCAGCCGTTTCCCTAGGTCTGTACCAAATTCTAGGACTGTTCCGAGATTTCTAATAGTCCTTGAGAGAAATTTGGGATCCTTATATACCTGGGACTCTCGCGGATTACTTACTCGCTTGAGTGATCTTTACTAAATATTTGGTAACAAGTTTGACGACCGTCTCCTCTTTGACTCACAGGAATGAGCTAGTAGCTATATGTTGCATAAATCTCTGCATGAACGATGGCTCCGATTTGTCGAGTCTCAGACCCTTCGGAATGCTGTTCCACGGTTGATGACAGCGGGAACTCTTTTGGGAATAGCGTCACTCTCGGATACGAAGCGTCTAAACGAGAAATGTGAACCATGTATATTAAATGCATATATAGCATGACTCAAATTGTTTCTGATGGCTAGTGGATGATGCATAGACATAAAATTTTCGATAATTAACTATGGTAAATTTTGATTATTCAGCACCTTTCTCAGTCAAATGTTGTTGATGATACAACATCATCGGATCGCGTATATTTCCTATATTAGTTAGTTTGCATTCTTCATTTGTTTACATCGCCTTTATAAACGCGAGATGTTTTGGTAGTTTAATTGAATCAGAGACCTAATTCAATGAAGGATCGATACTTGCGAATACGCGTAATTTTATGGTTGACAAAAATTTATTCAGCCACGTAAAATCCTATAGGCTGAGCATTAATTTTGGTATATCATGTATTTTTCTGCATGATGGGACAATTGAGCTTAGTTGATAGATGTCTAATAGTTCTTCTCTCACTACCTCCGTAGATTAAATGTCTCCATTTGTCGATGTTGTAATTACCCTTCCGTCACCACGGTGAAGTTGAGGGAATATCAGTCCCTTTAATCTGGCCAAAATGTGCGAATAACCTAACAGACTACTGTTGACAGCCATTTTATCCACTCCCCCTAGCTTGGCATTCTCACTAGCCTGGCCATTGAAGTCCTCTTTAAACTGGATAAGAGTGACTGTCTCTATCTAAACAGGTTCGAGTTTAATGCTGAAGTCAAAATTTACTGCATAAAGCAGAGGGTATATATAGTTATAGAGTAGGCGCTAGGTAGAGATACTTCAGGAAGTGTGGTTCCACCTTCGACGCGTACTCAAGCTCTCCTCCGGAGGCTTGAAGAGGCTTGTGGAGAATGTCGGCCTCGGTTCCTCGTATCTTAACAAAGTATTTCATAGACATTTTGAATAAATTCAAACTAAAATGCTATGGAAAGGCAGACTAGGGACAGCTTCTTTGGAATGAATGGGGATGGGAAGAAGAGGTGTGAAACAGGAAAGATGGGGTGACTGGAAGAACAGATACACGGCTGGTGAATGTTGATGCGTGAATGTCCAATGCGTCTATCATACTTGTGCAGTTGGGGTTTCGAGACACGTTACAGACAGCATGGCAAATGGAACTCCCCATCCATACGGACAATTTGGCACAGGGGATATTATTCTTAGCCCTGCCGCCTGCTTTGTTGATGTCTGTTGCATTATTCCTTTTTGTCTCTAAAATAATCAAAAAAAAAAAAATGCACACAGCAAATCTTTCCTCCCCTGAATCTTCCGAATTTACTAGACTCCTACTGAGGATTTTCTCACACATTTCCCTCACCTCTTGAGCCATCCTCTTAGCCCACAGACATATATCCAGGCTCCCTGGTTCCACAAAGAGATAATAGTCTCTTTGTCCACCGTCACCCTGTCTTGAACATAGTGACAGCCCACTGCCCCGGGGTGAGATTTTGTTTGGCTGTATGCACGTTTCACCTACATAGCACCAGACATACGTCGGGCAGCAAATAGGCGAAGAGGGCTTATAAAATCTCGGGAACAGGATGCAGGTCTACACGAAAAGCTTGGTTGATTGCTTGAATAAAAAGATGATCCTCACTATCTTGGTAGAAGTGTTAAATCTAAAATTCACAGTACACAGGACGAGGGTGTCCATAGTAAATCTTGTTAAGTCGTCGGGAATATCGATTGGCGTTGAATGGCCCATGCGAGCACTACACCCACTGTCATATATTAGCATAAGCTATGCACCATATATATTGGCTTAAACGGATGCATACAAGTCAGATTGACCTCTATATGAGTGTATAACTCTGTCTGACGGTTGACTTCGGCTGGGACGGCTGGATATGTCTGGTAAGTCATGATTGAACTGAAACAGGAATACAACATAGAGCAAACTGATATCTTAAAGGTATATACTGATCCTCACTTCTCCGTATACTTCACGTAAACTGCATACAGTCTTGCTGAAAATTGTCATGAGGGATATATATCAACTGTCAGTCCGTCTCGAGGTTTGACCATATTATTAGGGCACCTCAGTCATTTTTTTCTATCCACGACATGAGCTCTATCTTGAATCTGATTCAGTCAAGACATGACTATCATTGAGGGACAGTTGGCCTCAGCATCCTTGTTGCCGTATCAAGTATGAATATTTTATCGAACCCTATTTATTTTGACTGCAAACTAACGATTTCAGATCTATTCTCATCCATCACATCAGCCTCCCTGGTCACCACCAGCTCGACGATGGTTTCCAATATTCCATTCCTTATTTCCACTATCTGGGCACTTCAGTACGCTTACCTCCGCACCTCTAGACAGCTGCGACTACTAGAACTCGAAGTCAGAGTCCCCTGTACGCGTGCTTTCTGGAAACCGTCCACGGTCGCGCCACCATTTGGGCGTTTGATATGGGAATCGCGATTCAGACTACAGAACAACGACTTGACGATTCTTAGAGACTTCATTATCTCTTGTACTGTAGCAGAGGCGGTTAAACCTCGTTTTGGCCTTATAGTTGGCGCCCAGGTTGTCCTCGTCGTGAGGCTTGCTGTTGGGCTGCGATGTTCGACCAGTGCCGGTCCTGGTGTCTCTTTGAACAATACACTAAGTACATCCATTACTTTGATTGGCAAGTGTGGTGGCTATGTCGTTGTTTCACTAACAAAATGCTGCGACCTTCAGCGCCGTCCTTTCATCGCTTATATCTGCCTGGACGACGCTGGAAACTTCACTCAATTCGGCTTCGAGGTTGATGACTTTCGAGGCCAAAGCGAATCATAAGACCAAATTGGAGAGTCTTACGAGCACCGCCGAGGTGGCGGGAGTGCGGCGCGATAGAATTTCGCAATGTCACGACCGTCTACATGTGAGTGAAACATATTCTCGTATTGGTACTCCAGACTATACTTACAGAGGGCAAGTCCAAGTGTTGTGGGTTTACGCAAGGTGGGTTTGAGTGGGGGATAGATGGGAGGTTCGCTTAGTTAGTCAGAGCCAATGATTGAGGCGATTCATCATACAGCATTATGATCTACAAATACTTTCTTTCTTTCTTCTATTTTTTTTAAGTGAACCCACCTTTCATTCTGGGATACACACTCTCAAGACAAAGTACGGCTCGGACCTCGGTCTTGGAGCTCCAGCCACTCTTGGCCCCGACCGAGGATATAATATAGAGTATGCAAAGATGTATGAGTAAGACTTTCTAAGTAATTTTCAGTAGTTAAGAACTAGTGTAGAATTAATTCTTATATTTCATTATTTATTTGTCGTAGTCTAGTGTAGTTACTCCACTCGATACATAGTCGCTCGGTGTTGGACTATGCTACCAATGAGCAAACTCCTAATTCGTGTGCTGCCCTAGAGGTCTGTCTGTTCTATGGTGAATGAGTGAACTCGCAAATTTTTGAATTTGAACTTAGTGATTATACAGCATATGGCAGGAGTGCAGGCTCCTCCTTAGTCTTTGGTCCTCCTAGTCTGCTCAGTGTTAGCGCATGAAAATTCAGACGAAGTCGGGAAGATAAGTCAACATACAGGAACCCTTTCACAATATCATTAGTTCCGGCCTCAGTCAACGATGCAAGTGTTGGATTCATTCCGGGAGCCAAAAAATTCCGGCATACACTTTCGTCAATTCGAGAAACGTTGGCGTGTCCATCGTTGTTCAGCGCATCAAGTGCAATTGCAAAACCAGCGGCGTCAATAGTCATGAGGAGATGGCCGACAACTCGGAGTGGGCACAAGTCCTGAGCAGCGATCATAACCGCCCCTGAGAGCCGGCTGTTCTGATAAGGAGGAACCACAATCTCATCCGTCCTGGACCAGACAATTGTCGTGGGGACATACGCACGGTTGATCCCATGTGACCCACCGTTGAGGGCCTTCATGAAGTTGCTTCCAGCTGCCTGTTGCCATAAGCTAGGAGTACAGAAACGGACACCATCGATGATATCGCAAAATGCAGCTATACCATCAAAGCCAACCCCAGCAAAATCAGGGCTCATGGCTATAAAGGCCCGAGTCACATCGGCATTGCGAGTGGAGGGGAAGAACCGTAAAGCCCACTGGATGTTCGGGCTGCCTTGTGAATGCCCAATTGCAGCTACTGGAGAGCCGGAAAGCCAGGAGAGATAATGGAGGTTATAGGCGACATAGGCGGAACTCACTTGGGCGTCCGACATAGATCGATTTGCTAAAAAGTAGAAACAAGTCAGCAGCTAGAAAGGCCACAAGGGCAGAATTGGCAGTGTCCTCAGTCTCACGTAAGTTCGTGAAACAGGCCTTCATGCCCGTCTCAGCTAGGGCAGGGACGAAACCTCGGCCCCAGCTCTCGTTGCCAGTGCTTCCTGTGCCATGAACCAAAAGCACTGGTTTATCATTGGAATTAGGTGTGCCATTTGGACAAGTGAGCGACGCCCGGAGGGCATCTGCTGGAATATTGTAAGGAGCATCTCCGTCAAAAACAAACTCAGGAATAGCAGCTGGAGTTGCAGTTGACAAGGTCCACAAGACGCTAAGCAAAAATAGGCAGTACATTGTAATTGCTCCAATAGCTGGTTTTGGGGGCTGACGTTTTACCTACTGAGGCCTGGTATTTTCCAAGGGGACACGGGCCTTTTTAAACATCACGCCCCTTAAACTCCATTTTACTCAATAACGATGGTCGGATATTGGTGCTTAAGACTTGTACACTCAATCAAACCATATATATATATAATTTGGCTCAAATTTACCTAATATTTCCTCGCTACAATTGAGAGTCAATCAAAACATCTCATGTTTGAAGCTACAGTCTAGCAGCGACTTCCACTATAGTTTATTGGTCAGATATTAATGCGGGGTTGATTTATAGGGTCGCTGAAACAAAGATTAATGAATAGACTCGTGAGTTCTGTTTCTCTTCAACAGTTTTTAGAAATTCTATGATCTGAAGCTTGCAAATACTTGGCCTACCCTTGGATGCGAGACCCCTAGATGCCCCGGTGATCCGCCGAGCCTGTAGCATTCGTATCTCGGTCGGGAACACCCGCTATTGCTCTTAACGGCTCAACCCTGTCAAGGCTGAACCTGTAACATACTATATAGGGCGCTAGATGCGACTGATCTTCGATCAGTTGTCTTGTACCTTTTTATATGGTCAAGTGGTTTTACCTCAACTAGCGCAGAGACAACCAAACTATCACAAACCCCAGCTGAGAAGATGAGGTTGACAAGTGCTTAGCCTAACAGGTTCACTTACATAGAATTCTACAGCAGGAAGGCATGGTGTTGTGGGCAATGTATTTGATAGCTTGCTAGTTCTTGGGATTTGCTTAGGTATATCTTATAAGGTACATTGGTGCTCATGACTCATGAGAGCCTGTCTTTGCCTTGCCCTCGGGTCTCAGTTCAAATCACTATATGATAAAAAAAAAAAAAAAAAAATACAAATAAAAAATAAAATAAAATAGAATCTTTGAATTTGATGGATCAACTATAAGGATTAATTTCTCAACTCAGTCAGTCACCAGGTTAGCACCAATCATGAATACAGTTAGGTGTAGATGATAAAAAAAATATCCAGAAATAGCTGTAAAACTTCTGGGGTTGATCTCTGATTAATTTAATTTATCAGCAATATCATCTGAAACTAACTGTAGTATAATCAAGATATGAATACCAGGAAGCACTACTATAGGTCAAACCCAATTGTTCATGCTCTATAAGAAACAATACACGATTGCCCTGAAACGAAGTGAAAGGGTTTACAATCGGCCGCCCCCGGAGCAGCTCGCAGAGGGAGAGGAGTTAGCTCTATATCCTCTTGCTGTCTTGCTAGTAGTCATGCATCTTGTATTAGTAATATAAGCACTAATTAACTATACTGGTTATAGTTGGAGAACAAAGATGTTTAACAAATGTGAATTTGTTGCAGAGCTTTTCGCTGGGAAGATATTATAATCTTACGAACAAGTTGAGTCTACCTCTCCATTAGTATCTTAATAAAGCGGAAAGTGACAGCGCAGTTGAATTTTTAATCTGATTTTATCAATCACGTTCAGGGATTACTTGTTTTATATTTGAGACTTTGCATTCGCTACCTAATATCTAATAATCAAGTAATATGCTATACATTTATTCAATTCCAATCTACCTGCACCTAATCCACTCAATGATCTCATATCTCATCACAGAAGGGTATCAAAAAAAAGCCCCAAAAAAATAACACATTCCACTTCTTGCTCACTATTCCATAAGACGGATTTCCACTCCCTCCAGACCCATGGTCGTTACAAGACTATCCATCCAGGGAGTAATAGGAGGTCTTCGGTTTTCCGGCGTAATCAACGATTTGACCTCGAGTTTGGGCTCTTCCGGCGACCCCGGAGGCGTGGGGAGCGATTTACCCCCGTATTCAGATCTGGTGGGGGTGTCGTCGGACAGCTGACGGATTTCTTCTTCCATTAATGATCGCTGGGCTGGATCCAGTAATATAACGAGGTAATTGAGAATGCGCAGTCCGGAGCGAACTCCCTTAGTGAAAAGAGTTGAGTAGGCGTCGAAAAAGAGGTGTGGAAGAGGACCGATGAACTCCTTTTTATCGCTATGTCCGGAACGAAGCATGGACACCGCGACGCCGAATTCGGTATAGATACCCCGGAGAGCGGCGCGCGTGGCTCGCACTCGCTGCAAGAGCGCGGGCCGTAGCTTGGCCTGCTCTCTTGGCGACTTGTACCGCAGCTCGCGCACTTGCTTCATGTGACCTGGGATCTTAATTACAAGGAGACTGGCACGTTCGATCACGTCGGTGTATAGTGATGAATCTGGAAGTTTGGCATTGTCAGAGACGATTTTTTCGTTTAGAGCCTGCCATTCGGGTTTCTCGAGGAAACATTCTTCGCCTAATATTAGCGAGTGGGTGACGAGAAAGTGTCGGTATGCTTGATATAAAGCGCGGCCGAACCCATGCGCATGGGCTTCTGGGCCCCGGAGCTTGAATAGCGTCCGAATTCCCGACGCATGGCGGAGCCAGGAATCATCGATGCAGTGGTGCTTTTCGTATATTGCGAGTGAGATGGCCGTGGCGAGAGCTTCATCTGATTTAGCGGTCGAAGTGTCAGATAGTAGGCCTGCGAGCCCTCGGAGAGAGCGTATGTACAACGCTCGCGATGCATTGACAAATCGTGGATCGCTGTGCAGCGCCCCTGTATATGCTACGTTGCAGGCACGGATCGCCCAGTCAAATGGTGAAGCCATGGAGCCTCGTCTACTATCCACAAATTCGATCCAGTTAATGGGAACTTGCTTCTCGGTGCACTTGAAGTAACAAGGGAAGCACGCTAGGACATAGTTAGTGAAGACTTCGGTTTGCTGGCTTGTGATGGCTGTCACAGCTAACGACGGCGACGACGTCCCGTCTATCGGCACCGAGATCGGTCGATAATCGGCTACAATGCGCCCCGTTCGATAAGGCAGCGCCTCGAGCTCACCGGGTTGAGGTGCATGAGATGGTGTAGACGACTGCGGATTTATCTGGTGTCTGTCCAGGGCCGAGGTACGTTCTCCGGGTCTTCCAGAATACGAGTGGCCGAAGCAGACGAGATTTAGATCTCTGCATCGTGCGCAAGGAGTCCTACCGTCGCACTGATTTGAAGTCAGGACAAGGTTGAAGCTCGAAGTTTTAGAAACAACCGGAATCAACAACCAGGTTTTAGGATCCGATACCGGCTCCACTTGGCTTCACGGCAGATCTTAGAGTCTTGGTTGGACTGGCAGACTGGAGAAATGGGGAACTCGGAAACAAGGGGTAAAGGAAGTTGTCACGCCATTGCGACCGTTCAGGAATCGTAGGAAAGGGAAAGGGGGAAAGGAGGGCCAAAGAGAATCGCATAAGGGGAAATCGGGTTAAAGCAGTGTCGGAAACCACAGACCTGAAGCTGAGCAATATTGCAGCCTTGACAGCGGCGCGGGGCTCGCACCATTTTGGTCGCACATACAGAAAGCAAGATCGAGCACTATCGTATCTGCAAAACTCGGCATGGAGAAGTATCATTCAGTTGATCTAGAACCGAAAGAAAGGGAGGGAGGATCGTTGGGGAAGTCGGAGAGATGGTCCGGTGGAGACTTCTTGAGAAGGTTTGGCTATTTACCGAATCGAGGTGAGGCTGCAATTTCGCCGCGCAGATCAGATTTTGGCCCCTTCGTGAACTAATTCTGGTCTTCCAGTTCGGCAAGTCGATTCTAGGCTCGGAGACTAATATACGGACATACATTTACATTCTCCCCAATGGCTCACATCTCCTGCCATATGCAAGTGCCATACCAATCAATCAGAGCAGGCCACCGCATTTTCGTCTTTCAAACTAATGATAACAAAGGAGGGTGTATGGAACGAAAAACAGAGCAACATGGCAGCAAGAAATACAAAAGGAAACATGTCATGCAGCTGTAAATAGCCATAATATCGGAGGCGCATGGCGGGTCGTGGGCACAAGGACAAACTGTGATGGGAATCCTAAAGTCGCAAATGAACAGCATGTAACAACGGTCACGAGGAAAGGTAAAGGGCGTAACAATAAAATCTTTCAAACTGCGCCACATTCGCCAGAGGGAGGGAGTTGGGAGACCACGGGAGATATAAAGATACAGTTGTGGCCATCCGCTATACCAGCCCATCGTACAGAGACAATGCACTGACAATGGTTTCGTCCCGTTTACTACCTTCTTTAAATTCCTCCATGTCCAGGCTCCCGTTCTCGTCCTTGTCCATCATGCGGAAGATCTTGCGAACCCGCTTCTCCGGGGTGTCCTCATCCTCGGGGAGCTTGACCATCGAGCCCACCTAAGTCCTGCGTCAGCGCGAAAACCAGCCCAGATTTCATCGGTAACATACCATTTTGTAGATCGCCTCGACAATTGCCAACATCTCTTCGTACGTGATCTTGCCATCGCCATCGATGTCATATAGTTGGAACGCCCAGTCTAATTTATCCTCCATCTTGCCCCGCGACGTGACCGACAGCGCACAGATGAACTCCTTAAAATCAATCATGCCACTATTATCCGAATCGAATACGCGAAATACATAATTTGCAAATGAGGACGGATCGCCGAAGGGAAAGAACTGTCGGTAGATCTTCTGAAACTCCTCCTTGGTCAGAGTCCCTGAGGGGCAGTCCTTGAGGAAACCTACCCCGTCATAGCTGGTTAACCCGATGAACTTATACTATCCTGCGATTCCGACCTCAGATCCGTTCACGCACCTTTATACCATTGTTGCAGCTCCTTCTTATCAAAATGGGTTGCCTTCTGGAGCTCGTCGAGCTGGGAGGGGGAGAGCTTTGACTGACTGGTAGAGAACATCGTTAGGAACGGAGACACCCAGGAAGTGAGAACCCGCGCAAGAACAGAAAGAACAGCGCAGAAGATGACCACACCGCCAAGCAGATGAAATGGGTGTCCCCTCCGTCACATGCTGCACGTGGTGTGGATGCTTTGCAGGGCGTTTGTTTGCGTTTCCTGGAGCGGAAGAGGATGCGGAGCGACAGGACTTGAGCACTTACGACTTGCCCATTGTCAAAACACGGATTCGCCCCAACTAAACTCCCAGTTATATATGATCACGTAAAGCCGGTATATTCGCACACGAGTCAAGTTCGCCAAGTCCGCGGTAGTCGTGCACCGGTGAGAAATAAGATGAGGCGGAGGGTCGGAAGACGCGGGGTAAACGAGGTGAGGAATAGTTAGATAAGATCGTGCGCCGCTTCGCCGAGGAGCAGACACTCAAAGGGCTGGGACGATCCAAATGCAGGCCGGTTGAGTCTAGTGCAATGGATAGGAAGTTGGGCGGATTAGGGCAGAGTCCATCCAACGACGACAAAGAACTCGGTAGAGCGAGGGGGAATCCAGGGTCTTATGGATTACGAAACCAACCTAGTCGCAGTTAACTAGTGGCAATAATCGGGTCGGTGAGCCGCCGGTCCAGACTCCTCCCGCTCGGACTTGGCGGGCAGACACCGTTTCGCTGGAGGTCTTTTTGTTCTTCCATTGCTCCAAGGTCAATGTCTGTATCATACGTCCATTATACTTTTCCCGTTCCCATATCGTACACCTCCCCGTGCTCGATGTGGAACTACATTCTCTTCTGCTCTATGTACAAATCATGGGTGATCATGCTCGGTAGATAAACGGACCACAACGGAAAAAAAAAAAAAAAATACACACTCGCTATACATACATGTCCGGGGATCATTTTATAGGAAAATCAACTCAGCGGTAGTCCTTCGAAAATATTCTACGGACAAAAGGGAAACCGATACTCTAGCCTCCTCGTTGGGAGTCAACACGCATTAGCACCCAACCACCAGCCGGGGTGATGGGACCACACGGTATGACGACCGATATAACCAAAAAGAATATATGCCGACAATTAAGGCTTTAGTCAACCTTGATCGAGCCATAGATGCGCTGCACAAACACCCAGCTGGCGAAGAATCCAATGGAACCTGATGAAAAACGTTAATGGTAAGCAAGAGGTTCATTGAGCAAGAATATCCCAGCTCACTCGCACATACCTGTTAAGATAAAGACAACGAAGGAGATCAATGCGGAGTAGCCGACGTACAGGACGGCACCGGTGAACCCTCCGAAGCTTACCCGGGTCGCCCAGAAAAGAAGAGCGTTGAGGAAAACATATCCACCAGTCATACCCGCGCCTGCAAAGGCCCTCCAGTGCCAACGATAATTCTCGGCGCAGAGAAGGAAATACACCAATAAAACCGTTGTAGCGGCAGAGGTGATCACCATTAGGCCGTAGCAAAGGAACAAGAATCCAAACATGTAGTAGATCTTGTTGGTCCAAAGGGAGGTCATAATGAAGTAAAGCTCCACAAAGATGGCTCCGAACGGAAGAATGCCGGTTAACAGTATAGAAGGAATCGTACGAAGGGTACCCGACATTGGAGGCACCTGACGTGGAATCTGGTTGGTCTTGGTCGGACCTTCGATAGCCTTGCAAACAAATTAATACACTCATTCTCTCGGTTGTCAGCCAGTACTTTCTCTACTTACCGGTTGCTTGAACCCGAGCCAGCTACCAGCAAAGCTTAAGGGCACGCTAATGACGAACCAGATCAAAACCAATGCGAGCATCGTGGTAAATGGAACTGCCCCGCTCGATCCTTTACCCCAGACGAAAAGGTTTAGTAGAAAGAAAACGCAGAAGATGAGCCCCGGAACCAGCACAGGGGTCATGATAATGTTGCGCTTCCACGCTTCTCCGCCAAATGACTTGTAGACTCTGGATGATACGTATCCTCCGATAAAGCCAAAGAGCGTATAGATGAGAAGAATAGCTGTAGCTAAGAAGCCGCGGTTTGAGGGAGACAGCAAGCCAAGGAGAGCAAAAACTACGCAAACCAATCAGTACAACTTCACCGGACTGTCCTGCCAGTAAAGCATGAACTTACTAACTGTCACTCCGGTCATCATAAAGAGCTGTGCTCCATTGCCAACGAGAACACTCAGCAGTAAAGGAGACTTAGGGCATCGGAAAACATCACCATGGACCAGCTTCCAGCCAGAATCTTCTTGAATACCATCCTCCACAGCGGCCGATGTTCCATCTAGATCCTCAAGATTGATCATATCCAGCCTATTGTATCGAGCAATGTCCTTCTTCAGAGCTCTAACAAGGATCATGCTGACCATGCCAACCAGGAAGACAACGAAAACAGCGGAGTTGATGAGGGAAAACCAATGGATCTTGGGGTCATAGACATGCAAGTACTTGTCCCAACGGGTAGCCCAAGGAGTAGGCGATTCGCGCCAGTACACACCATACGTCCAACTAACCGAGGTGTCGCCCTCTTCGCTCAGTATAACGGGGGTGTCACTGCTACCGCAGTCGGCAGCTCCATCCTCGACGACTCGTGAGTTGCCTCGTGAGTCTGGCTGAACGAGCACGCCGACGACCCGATACTTGTCCTTGCCTGTGAACCCCACGCGGTGATATTCAATGTAGATATCGAAGTGATTGTGCAAAAGCGACTGTCCGTTCTCATCTAACGTGCCCAAAGCGAAGCCAGGGTTATAAAATTTGGTATCGGTAACTGACTCAACGTTGATTTGGGCACCCGGCAGACCGTCCACAAGCCAGTTAATATTGTACCCTTGTGCAATACGCCGGTTGGTGAACGTAGCGCTTCGCGCGTCGAACTTGACCTCTTTGCATACTGCCTTGCACGTCTCATTTTTACCCATAGACAATTGGAACGGAGAAGACTGGATGCGGTCGCCGAATAAAATGCTTCCTAACGATTCCCGTATATCTTTCGGTCCACCTTCGGGTTCGCAGAAGTGTAACGCCGGGTGATAATAATCGTACGAGAACACGGAATGCAGCTGTTCATCTTGCTGCGCTAGGCCTGGCGTGAGATGATTAACATACACAGGAACAGATTGACCTTCATCGTACGAGGTGGGAGCTACACCAGGTAGGTAGAAGGCTGCGGAGAGGGACGGAAGGGTGAGGACGAGGGATGAAATGGGCAACGTTCGTATGTTGAACCGCATTGTGGATGTCTGACAACGAAGCGTGATATTAGCTCAGTTGTGCATTAGTCCTCGGTGAGATACTGGGTCGGGTTGGGAGTTAATAGCTTGTGGGTGCCATACAGTCTACAGCAGCCACACCGCGGAGGTATTTCTCAAGATCTCATGAAGTAGGCGTTGGATATGTTAATTGACCACCAGCTCAGAGGAAAGAATGTGGAATAAATGAAAAAAGGGGACGGAAATCAGTCTGCCCATAGGGGTCGCAGGATGACTTTCCAAATGCGTTGAGGCCAAGTAGCGGTCTTGGCACACGTGATGAGCTTTTTGTGTCTGAGTCAGCGGTAATATATCATCACGTGTCGATAAGGCGTCCAAAAATTTCCATTTCAATTCTCCCACGCCGGGAGAGCCTCCCAGTCAAGGCGACAAAACATTTCCTCTCGCAATGGCCATGGCAGTATCGCAATCCGAGGGCTTGAGCCTTCCAAATATCTCAACCCTATTGGAAAATATTGTTGGCTGTCTGAATACTGTTGGATCGTCTCTCCCGAAAGCAAAGCGCGACCAGTTCTCCGACGTGTCGATTGAGCCACTGCAAGATGGAATTTCGCTTTTGGACACTAAATGCGAATTGCTCCTCTCCTACCTGCATAACCTCGTTTTTTTGATGATATACGAGCTACGTGGGCTATCAACAAATAACAAAGATGCAGAGACGGATCAGTCTCTTCGGGAAGACATCGTGAAAAAGCTCGTCGAACTACGTATCTATTTGGATCGCGGCGCCAGGCCATTGGAGGGACGGTTGAAATATCAGATGGATAAAGTGATAAAAGCTGCTGAGGATGCTGAAAGAGCGGAACACACAACGTCCAAGACCAAGGCGAGCAAAGTAGACGAAGCTAGCAGTGATGATGAATCTGCGTCAGAGGAAGGCTCTAGTGACAGTGAAGATGATATTGACGAAACGGCATATCGACCCAATATTACCGCCTTTGCGAAGAAAATTGAGCCCTCAGAGAAAGCCGGGAAAACCGCTAAGAACACCACCCCCAGTGACGGTATTTACCGGCCACCGAAGATCATGCCAACAGCTCTGCCTACCGCTGAACGCAAGGAACCCAGGGAACGCGGGCCCCGGAAGTCAACGGTTATTGACGAGTTCGTCAGTGCTGAGATGTCATCGGCTCCCATGGCGGAGCCTAGTATTGGTAGCACTATCACGCATGGCGGAAGACACACGAAATCAAAGAAGGAGAGGGAAATTGAAGCTGAGCGAACAGCGTATGAAGAAACCAACTTCACCCGACTTTTGGGAGAAAGTAAGAAGGAGCGAGCCAAGAAACGTGGGAAAGGGGTTGAGAGCACATTCGGTGGTGAAGAGTGGAGAGGTCTCACCGAGGGTGCAGACCGCATTTCAAGACTTACACGCAAAGCCAAGGGAAGTGGCAGCGCACTGGACAGAAGTCGGAAGCGAAAGATTACAGAGGATGGCCCTCGCAATGATGGCGGTGTGGGTCAAATCTTTGAGAAACGACGAAAGAAGATTGACAGCTGGAAGCGGTAGTTTTGTGTTTATAGATTGTTGTAGGATGTTAGCCATTTACTCGATACCATGTAATTAAAAAGTTGCATTAGTTTTTGTATTTAAATAAGCACACATCATAAGGAACTACTAATCGTCATGCTTTCTGTGGCATTTTTTTTAAAACAAAAGAACAAATACAAATAAAAAATCAACTAGTGGGATAACTTCCAGGCATTTTTACACTGTCCCCTTATATGTCTTTAGTATCACTGAAATATATATTTCGGCTGTACAGTCAAAAGGCATTGGCTATATGTTAGAGATGAAAGTGAAACAACAACATGGATTCCATTTAAACGCACTATAATATAATAACAACAATGGCATACTACTTTTTTTATACTTTATAGTTGTTATGTATGTCAAGGGCTGACCTATAGTGCCAACCTTGTGAGGCTGTAAGAGTGCTCTTACAAACAACTACTTCGGGAAAGCCATCCATCAGCAGCAGTATGGCCCAAAGTCTATGCGAAACCTGTACATCTAAATTTCCTGGCAGCTATTTGTGGATCCATTCTGACGTCGTCGTGAGCAGAATTTCCCTGTTCCTGTTGGTATGACGTCATTGCCGAATCCGGTTGTTCTTCCATTTTTGAAAGATGTTGTCCATATCGAGCTCCACTGCATTTCCCAAGGCTAAATAAAACCAAAAAGGGAACCTGGATAATACGTACAGAGACACAAAAATTAAAACAAAAAATGGAAGACCCGGGCTTGCCGGTTCACTTGCTGGGCCGTCAAGATCTACCAATGGTATAAGATCATGTCGCCGCAGATAGAACTGGAAGTGCACTCAGTGGGTACGTTATTTATCCCATACAACCTTTCCAAGGAGACAACCGTGCAACTGACAAGTCCAAGCGCCCGACGAACCCAATCTCAGACTCTACGCGACCCTCTCACAAATCTTCTCCATCTGGCTGAACCCATTCCATGTTTTACCCGTCATGCTGACAACTATCCTGGACCTTACGACTGACCCGGGAGATAAGAACCTGACGAATGGGGATAAATCATTCTATTATATCACGATGCAGGACGATTTGTACCAGCCGACTGAGTATATTAAGTTTGTACTGCCGCATGTGGGATATTTAGGTTTTGATATTCCAGGCATTTGTTATGTTTATCTGTATCATTGGGGATTTTCTCCTTAGTTGGGTCGATGAGAAGGGGTATATTCCGAATTTTCTCCTACAGGGCGGGAATCCGGTCTATGATATTGATAGGAAGGTGTCGGAGATTGAGTCTGAGTCTTAATTGAAGTGGGCATGTAAATAGTTTGTTTAATGTTCCTAGGATGAATTGCAAAACGGAAATAGTGTTTTTATTTTGTACAATTTAAGGAATTCGATACGACAAATGGTCGATGGAGGTCAACTTAGGTATCCTGCTGTGTATGCCCATCATTTCATTTCTACACCTGGCCCTGCTTTTCTAGTATTATTCTCATACATATCAACTTGACCAAATCGGAATCCATAATCGTCATAACATCTCAAGCGGCCTGTTTCGAAGACTCATAGGGTCGTATCGTCCAGTTTATACCACTGCTTTCGTAGCATAGAGCTTCAATTAATATATAACACACGGTAAGCGCAAAATCCAACTTAATGGCATTGTTTGAGCAGCGTCCTGCAGAATGACTCTTCTTCCTTGATCAGCTCCGATGGAAGGCTGCGTCCAATAGATGGTCTTGCAGGCATTATCAAGAGCAGCAGCAGAAGCTCTGTAGAGCAATAGTATGGGGTGGAAAGAAGTTCAGAACATGTGACTTCTGCTGACTAGCCAATTATCTAGTTAACTAAGTTAAGTTAACTAACCTAACGGGATAGATTACCTAATCATCATATGCCAAGTAGTCACCTGACCAGGTCCACCAACGCCTTTGAGCGGAACCAGCTCGAATGGAACAATGATAGAAACGACAACAACAGTTCTCTGGTTTTGTAAATTCTTCGGGTGCTCAACCTTTGTCCTTGTTTCTTATTTGTTTCTTCCCTACTATTTTGACTACGCCCCTATTATAATGCGAGTCCTCCGCTGAGCCGTCCCCTTCGTTAAAAGGGCACGCGCGTATCTTAAATCCATGAGGGCAATAAGCTGCAACTTTTGATCTGAGCTACTTTTTATGGTCATCCCCCGAATCATTATACACACCATACCCTCGAATCAGTTCAATTATGGCCTCTTCAGGGACTCCGGTCCTGGACCGATTCCTATCAGGGCTTTCCGACTTGGTTAAAAATCGCGATGGGGACAAGCTTCAAGACTTTTTACAGATTGAGCCTCCTTTATCTAATGTATACCAACAGATGGTGAACGAATTACAACAACAATACCCCAACACGCCTCAGAAAGATGCCGATCTACTGCGCCGATGCGAAGGGCTAGTGCCACGTACTAAGGGCAGTAGCTCGTGGACTGCCTTCCCGACCTTCATGAAACTCTACTTCACCTTTCTCCGAGACGTTAATGTTGACAACCTTCTTGAGACGTATAACATGCTGAAAGGACTAGTCAAGTAAGTCATTCCGTCAGTTGCGGGTGGCGATTCGGTATTGCAATTCGGGCACGCTCTCTAGGATCGTCTGACCCTTCATTTCTGCATAGTCAATGTGTTCTGGCACTAGGTGATGGCCAATTTGGTGTCATTATTTTGCCTACTGTCCTATATTTGTCGAAGGTGTTAGCAAAATTGGCTATGGGTTTAGATCGTCGGCCGGAGCTAGTAGCGCATTTGCTCCGAATGGAGGGCAACAATGACCAGGATGAAAGTATCGAGAAGGTAACACTGGTGGAAAAATCTGCAAATGTTGTTCGTGAGGCTTTTATCAAATGCCTCACGGATCGTAGCGGTACCCCGGGAGTGCAGGGGAAGCCTGAAGGGAAACGGGTTGGCATTTACCTTATGGCAAATCTGTGTTTGAAACTGCTTTTCCAGGTAATGCTTTGGTGATTGCGACCTATGCTAGGACCAATGACTAACAGCCGTTCAGTGTGGGAAGCTTCGAAACGCAGAGCAAATGTTTGCCAGTATCAGTGCCCAATCTCCGCCGCTAAAGTATTTCCCGGCATCTCAGAGAGTGACATACCTACAGTACCTCGGGCGGTACCTCTTCTTTAACAATCTCTTCTTCCCTGCGCGAATAGCCCTGCAATCAGCCTATGACCAGTGCCATTGCCGGGCACTGAGCCAAAAACGGGTCATTCTTACCTACCTTATTCCGTGCAATATGATAATGGGTCGCTTCCCTTCGTTGGGATTATTGCAGCGCCCGGAATCAGAAGGGCTAGCGGACAGATTTATTCCGATATGCCGACTCATCATGCGTGGGGACTATATCGCCTTCCGAGAGCACCTTGCCCTAGATTCGCCATCAACCGAATGGTTTGCAAAAAATGGCATCTTACTTGCCTTGCGAAATCGTTGCGAAATTCTTGTGTGGCGGTCATTGGCACGAAAAGTGTTTACCCACGGTGGCTTCCATGGCGAACCACAAGGTCAAAGTCAACGTGGGCCTCCTCCATTTCTCTACCTAAACAAGCTGGAGACAGCTGTGCGGTGGCTTCAGTGGCAACATGCGCAGTCAGCACAAGGCGGGCTTGGGTTCCGACAGAGAAATGGGGGTATTGACGCAAAGGCGGGAAACAACGATATTGGATCGCAGCTCATTTATAAGCTTTCGGATCCGGATTTTGCCGGTGTTGACCAGGTTAACGGGGCCGAACTAAAGCCAGACTCGACATTGCTGTCTCAATATGCTGATTATCTCTGCCCAGATGTGTTTTTTGATGAGCAGGGACTTCCCCAACCAAACCTAACCAAGTCTCTAATCGACGGGCAACTTCCGGTGGATTATCAAGATCTCAAGCTAGATCCGTATGCCAACTACAGTGACTCTGACTCTGAAAACGAGAAAGGAAAACCGACAGTGATGATGCGAGAGCTCGAGTCGATTCTCGCATCACTATTGAGCCAGGGTCTCATGCGTGGATATCTTACGCATAAAAATCCCAGGTTCGCCATTCCAGGTGCACGAATCCGTGGTGCACTGCCTACCGGCTTCCCCAATGTTTGGCAAACAATACTTGCCAGAGAAGGCGATGATGACAGTGTTCCTGGGTGGGTGCAGCCTCCACCTGCCAGCGCCAATACTTTTGGAGCTGCGGCTGCCGGGGGACGGGTTGTGAATCTGTCCGGTGCACGGCCAGTTGGAGTACAATGAGCCTTCGACATTTTTGTTTATCATGGTTTCTGATTTTTCCTATGGTGATTTGGACCGAGGTGACTGTTCTGACAATATAATGCCGACAATTTCCACACTAAGCATATATCACTGGAGGTTTTTCATCCCGAAACCGTCTCCATCGATTTGATGGACCTTGTTCTCTAAACATTCGTCCAATGGCAAGCCCACCACAAACAGCTCTGAGATGCCCCAATCTCTTGGATCCTGCGGATATCCCAGACCAACAATATCCTGCCTGTCGCGTATCCCAATACGCCATCACACGGCGCAGATTATATTGTCCGAAGGTACTGTTTCGGAGACGAGGGGATTATCTTATGTGACAGAAGGATTGAAAGTCTAAGAAGGATACAAATGGCAGAGCTGTGCTGGTTGGATGCTGAATATTTAATATGCTACGACTGTCTGATGGACTGATGCATAGGGGCAGCATCTGTGTGGAAGTATCGAATAGAATACGGTAGTTAGAGAGGCAACGTGACGACCTGACGATTTGATGATTATAACTATTAATAACTACATAAAGAAGGACTGGGGGATGGATGACTTTCAGCTAGTCGCGCCCACGTGAACAGACTACTATTTGGAATTCAACGATGTTGACCAGCTACTGCATTATGTACCATAGTGATTCATTCCAATTTAACTAAATATAAGTATCATCTTCATATATAAGGTCTAAACTGCAATCATTTCATCATAAGTCATTCCTTCACCCGAACCATGTCTATGTTGACCCCTCTATCACAATTCGTCCTTCTAGTCGTGGCGAAATACCCGGTGTCCAAGTCGGCGTGACACCCGGGCACTCGTTAGTATCTTCAACAGTAGACGGTTCTAGACCGGCCTTGTGCATCCATTTACGAGTGGCCCATCGTGCAAGCCGAAGACGATGCTCCTCCTCGACTGTCGACCGCGCAGGCAGAGTCACATAGTTGGTAGTAGGGTGCAGGGAGGTCAAGATCTCCGGATCCGAATCGGAGTCGGAGTCCATAGCCTCGTCGTCATGGATTTTATTCTCTGTCCCACTGTCCACTCCGCTGTCCGTTTCGGCGAATCGTCCGTAATGGTACCGTTTGGCACGCTTCAGCGTCGGTCGTTGTGGTCGATAGGGTATCTTCTCTGAGACCGGCGAGGTTGTGGAAGAGGCTGGTTTCAGCCAACCATCGGCGTGAAGATTCTTGTGCACATTGGTCCAGTGTCGCGTCATACTTTTACTAAAGCGTTGCCACTTGCCCATCACCCTCAAACTAAGGAAGTATTGTCGCAGGATGGTGCTGAGCAGTACGCCGCTTTCTTCGTCCACGACTTCTTCGATTTCACCGCCGGAAGACCGGACAAGGAGTGATGCAAACCCGTCTTTTCCACGGCCCATGTATCCTCGTGTGGCGAGGAGGTAGCTCCGATCGTACTCAATCGGCCGCCCGCCTACCTTGGCCCAATTAATGCGTGAGCCCGGGGGAGCAGACGGGTTAAAGCTGAACGAGATATTTGAGACTTGGGTGAAACGGCCTTCTAGTGCCGGTAGGAGACTCACTCCGTTTTCTAAAGCATCGACAAGCGCGCTTCCTGGAACGCGCAGCAATACCACCGGGTCTTCGAAGGGGAAGCAATTCAGGATGTCCTTAAGACGCAGGATACCGGGGGGGTAGATCTGGTCGCCTCGGATCGTGCCACCAGCCATTAAAGAACAGTCGGCACCGTAGTAGAATCTCATAAGGTCACAGACGAAATTCCCCAGATTAGACTCTCTTTGCCGCACTGTAGAGAATCGCCCATCAAGCGAGCGGGTGGTATATCCAACAGGTTTCTCCAGTTTCGATTTAAGGCTAGATGTCAATTTCCCCACGAGAGCCACGGTAGCGGGGTCTTCGGAGATGGACTGGTACATATCCCGGCGAACGATGTTGAAATCCCATCCGGGTCCGTTTTCTTTGCGCCAGGCTTCTATGTAACTTAATTGTTTGAAGTCGGTTCCTGACCGCAGAACATGAATACCATTTACCATAGCATGGCCGTAAAAATGGTCGTGACCTCCCAAGATTATGTCTATCATACCCGTCGGGACATTCTCCGCCAGTTTGTAATCGTTGGGCTCGCGTTGGTGAGTGACAGCGACAATAATATCGGCGCCCTGTTCCCGGAGACGTGGCACCAGTTCTATAGCCGTTTTGGAAGCAGATTTATAAATCAAGTCGGGAGGAAGGGAGTTGATCGTTCCGAGCCTGGAGATCGTGAGTATGCAACAACAGAACCAACCATAATCTTTGCAGCCTACCATTCTCGCTCTCCTAGCCCAATCACTCCTACTTTAATCCCATTCGACGATGTTAATATCCACGTTCTCTCACAGTTAGCGATGGGAACATCCTCGCCCAAAGCGGGATCCAGGACATTTGCCAACAGCCAAGGAAACCGACACTGGCTGCGCAAGTGGCGCAGCTGTGCGACACCGAAGTCGAGATCATGATTCTGCAAGGCCCGCAGATGTCAGCTATGCCCAGCCCAGGAGTTACATTATTTCCATCAAGAAAATGCAACACGTACCCCAAGACATGCTACGTCGGTGCCGATTTTGTTCAGAAACGGTACCATGTGTCGGCCCTTCGTCACCGAGCTCTCGAGGCTAGGATTAAAGGCATCTCCAGAGAAGAACGTGAGAAGGTTTGGTAGTGAGGCAAACCGGGGATCTGATCGGTAGTAGTTGACCACAGATTGGAATCGAGAAACACCGCCCACTGGCTCGGCAGATCCTGCCCTTCAGCTTCATCGTCAGTATTTCAGAACGGCAACAGGTCGCATCGCTCCGCGGGGTTCATACTCTACGTGGTAGACGTCATTGTAATGGATCAAGCGTAGGTCCGGAGCATCCGTCCTTTCACAGGTATGGGTGATCGACAAACCGTCTTTCTCAACTGCAGACATATCGGTATCAGGGGAGGAGAGGTTGAAAGAGGGAGGAAATGTGTCAGCGGCAATCCGGGGATGACTGAATGGCGTTGACGACCTCAGGTATCCCAATCGGGCATGCAGGCATCTGGGTTTCTCGGCCTAGTAGAGCCAATCAGATACTCCGATATGGCCAGCTACTCCACAGCTTTAATCATTAGGTAATAATGCTCATAAATTTAGTCTTACATGTACAATTCGTCATTACGAGCCTACTTCGTTCTAGCCATAGTTACCAAGATGCCGAGGCAATAGGACCTACTACATAGGTAATAGCAAGCTTGTATTGTTGTACAATGGTGTAGTATGATTTCCTTGGGACATAGTGGTATCCATGCAGCTAATATCTAATTTTCCATCGGCCGTGCGAACAGTCCCAGATTTGGCGTTTTAAAACACCTGAACGCCTTGCAGTATGCCCAAACAAAAAAAAAAAAAAAAAAAAAAAGAAAAAGAAAAAAAAACGCAGAGGATTGGGGAGGGACGAGCAAAGGAGATTATATTCGTCGTTCTGTCACTGTCCAACGCCGCTTAACGCCCGACTCAGCGTCTTTATTCAACGGCGCACTTCCCCAAAGTCCACGCTGAGACAAGGTCCTTTGGGGTAACTGTTTGGGCTGATTCGAGGTACTATCTGATATTGTTCCGTTACTATTTTCTGCACTGGCAGCTTGTCCCAACCAGGAATCCCCAAAGTTTGGCATAATATCATCTTTCGATTTGCTTGCTGAGATTGAACCCCAGAGGCCACCAGAAGCAGTGGAGGGGCGTGTAATCGTCCACCCCCGGGATCCAGTATCCGACGTTGTCGAGGGCCCGATCACAAACGAACTTTGTGAGATGGAATTTCGAGATAGGCCACGGTGACGGTACGAGGGGACAGAAGGGGATGTTAGACCCGTAGGAGAGGATAGGGTGGACATGGTCGGGTTCCCCCCGTGCCGCAAATGTTCGGTCGTTGCGACCATTTGCAAACTATAGTTCTGTAACACCGACTGATCGCCATTTGCTTCGTGTGAGCTTACTGGACCACCAACAGCAGATGACTTGGTGGCTGATTTGTCGCCATCTTTAAGAACCGCTAAGGTGAGGGAAGCCGTCCCAACATTCACGAGAGTAGTTTCCCCTTTAATGGCGGAAATCAACGAATTACACCCGGCCCCGTGAGTCACTATGATGAGAACCGTCTCGATCGATTCATCGCGGTCACCCGCCGCGCTAGCATCCCCGGTGCTATCTGACAATTGTGAATGACGCCGGGGCCTGTTGTAGGGTATGGATAGGTCGTGATTTTGGTACCAGGAGATCATGCGCTCCAGTCCGACACGAAAGCGGGTATCCATGGTACTCCACTCCTCCTCATACTCGCCCCCACTACCCCAGGCTTGCGGTTCGCGCATGCTATCCCACTGATAATCGATCATCACGCAGGCGTCACGGGCATGAGAGACGTACCCAGTTGGGATAGGTTCCGAAGGGGATATAGCATAGCTGGGTGTTGGAGGGGCATACAGTCCGTCGGGGATAGGCGACAGGCTGGTATCTATCCTGCCGGGAATTCTCTGGGTGACTGGTGTGTCGGCTGACTGCATCGAATCGTAACTCGCCGCGCGGCTCCTTTGTTCTCTGCGGCCGCCCCTGTCTGAGTCGGGCGATGGTTTGGTCTGCTCCTCCTTTTCCTCCATGCTCGGGAGACGAGGGATATCACTCCTGCCCCATCCACCAGGGAAGTGCCCGACAGACGGCCTAGAATTAATATCGGCATCAGGAACAATACTGTCACGCCTCAGTAGCTCTGCCTTGGCAGCTGCTACCATCCTCTCAGACTTGGGAGGAGGGCTGATATCCTCGAAATAGCCGGAGTGTAGCCACTCTCCTAGACAAGCATCCACACGTAGAAGACAGCGATGATCGTTGGCAGATATATTCGGTACGGCCGTGCTAACATTAAACCCGTGGACTGACACTCTGCCATTGCCCGCGGAGTGGCTTCTCGGGTAGTTGATCGCCGGGGGTTTCGGCGACAAGGCAATGTCTGTATCCGGATAGTGTTGGCTAATCCCCGAACTTACTGCGATCGCAGTCTGTAAACATCGAAGATAGGGGGACGAGTGAATGATCACTCTTCGTTTCCGCCTTGCGGGCTGTGGGCGAAAGGACGGCAACTTATGTTCCTCTTTCTCCTGAGGTAAGGGCTCATCATCCGAGGACTGCAGTAAGGTGATGATTTGTGCCCCAAGAGTACGAGATTGGATCCAACCACCGTAGGATAAAGGAGGATCGTAGGGAGTGGGGGATGTGAGATGCCAGTTTTTGTCGGCCGCATCCAGTCGAGCGCCATGCCTATTAAGAATTAGCGGTCCCTCTGTTCACACCTTTGGCTTCGGGGTAGGTGACAGCTCACCTGACAATAATAATTTTTGTCGGGGGGTTCCCCATGGCCAAATTCAGAGTGCGAGAGGACGGTTGGAAAGTAGATGTTTGGCGAAGACAAGGAACGAAAAGTTTAGGCAGAGGATCAAATAACTAAAACCATGAACGGAGCTCGGGAAAGACTCTGGACAGGCTAAATATCAAACGGGCTGGAAGAAGAACAAGAAAAAAAAGAAAAGAATGCCAGACGCTCCAGGCCGTGATGGAGGGGGGGGGGGAAGCTCCTGGGGTATCTCGAAAGTCCAGCGGGGTAAGGGTCAGGAGGAAGACATGATCGGAGAGAGAGGTCGAGTACGTGGGTGAATGTGTCACCAGCCGCCGTCAAAATCGGTGGAAGAGATGCCTCTTCACATCACGATGACCAGAGTGGAAATAGGCAGCGACGAAGCAGAAAAATCTGCGCCGTCACTGGGAGGTACTAGGTCGAATGTTTTGAAGCCGTCGTGCTTGGGATCCCCTGGTCGGGCAGGGCATGTGATTCCCGATTATGTAACCACATTGAGTTCGTTTTCTCCTTATAAAAAGGGCTGTGGCAGCATTTCAATTGACTTTAACTCAATATATAGTACCGAGTAGTGGATCTAGGAGTATCCACTATGAGCTTGATGACTTGTTATTGTTGATATGATTAGTTGTATCATCTTGTCGCGGGCTCTTTGTTGGTAGAGGACCTGGGTGGCTTCGCTGCAAGGGATGAATTAGTCGGGAGTACAGCACTTTAGCCTATAATTGCTGCATAACTCCTGCATTTTGGGTCTCATTCCTCAAGAACTCAGGGACGTTGCGATTGGGATGATTGCAGCAATCGAGCTCTTTGCGAAACCAGAAATAATTGGCTGATATTATAACTCCATCGTATTCAGTGAAGGGAGCCTTATCGCTAAGGCATCAATTCCCTCTCGTATCGTCTTATCAATCAACGCGGATTTCACCCGCGTTTCTGCGGAATCAACGAGATCCTTGGTTCGCTTTACGATCTTCAGCTACCTTATTCTTGATTTTCAAGCCATTTGTGGAAGGACAGTGGGTCGGCGTGAGATTCATGCGCCATCCGGTCATGGCGCGAAAAATCTTTTTAAGTGGCCTTGTCCCCAGGGTACATTCCAGGATTCCGTCTGGTCTTCGAAGATTGAATCAACCATGAGCGTGGAAAACGACCACCGAGATGTACGCTTCTCGTACAAATCCGAGTCCCACAGGCATTACGCTTCCCAGAATGAGACTTCCCCGACTGACGACGATGAAGACCCTCAACCATTGACCCAGGTCGAGACCTCCCAGTCGGCAGCCATCGAGCCTCCCAAGGCCCTGTGGAAGGAGATAATCTTCATAACGGTTGTATGTATGGCCCAGTTCACGACGCAAGCCGGATTAGCAATGTCAGTTGTGCCTGTTCATATCATTGGCGAAAGTTTCAATACCTCGAATCCGGGAGAATTGAGTTGGTTTGCAGCGGCTTATAGCTTAACCGTCGGCACGTTTATTTTGGTTGCTGGACGTTTAGGAGATGTCTACGGCCATCGACTGATGTTCACAATTGGCTTCGTCTGGTTCGGTCTGTGGTCGCTTCTCGGGGGCTTCGGTGTATGGTCCAACCAGATGTTCTTCGATTGCTGTCGTGCGTTTCAAGGCATGGGACCCGCTATGCTATTGCCAAATGCCATTGCTATTTTCGGTCGCGCCTATCCACCCGGCCTGCGCAAAGAGATGATTTTCAGCCTCTTCGGTGCTACCGCCCCCGGTGGGTTTATCATCGGCGGCGCGTTCTCTTCCATTTTTGCCCAGTTCGTCTGGTGGCCTTGGGGATACTGGGTGATGGGCATCATGTGTTTTGTCTTCGCGGCGCTGGGTTTGTGGGTGATCCCGCATACCCCTCGACCTCAATTCAAGGAGGACTTGCCGGTCTGGATCCGGCTGGATTTGCTCGGTGCAGCTGCGGGAATCCCCGCACTCATTCTGATCAACTTTGCTTGGAATCAGGCCGCATTGGTGGGCTGGCAAAATCCATATACCTACGTTCTTCTCATCGTGGGATTCGCCCTTATGGCTTTATTTGCAGTGATTGAGCGATCTGCACGATGTCCACTGTTGCCACGGTCGATATTCACGGGCGATTTGGCTTGGGTGCTGAGCTGTATCGCTGCTGGATGGTCGAGTTTCGGAATTCTTGTCTATTACTTCTACCAGTTTATGCAGGTCATCAAAGGAGATACGCCCCTATTAGCAACCGCCAAAATGTCCACGGCTACGGTGTCCGGTGCTGTCGCAGCCATGGTTACTGGGTTTCTTCTCAGTCGAGTATCTCCCAGTATCATTATGTTCTGCGCTATGATTTGCTTTACGATCGGCTTGTCGCTTATGGCAACGTTGCCTATTTCTCAAACCTACTGGGCACAGGCGTTTCTAGTCAGTCTGATCACACCATGGGGGATGTAAGTTATTACCATTGATACATTATCAGTGTAGCTAGCTAACCTTCCGTTCGTGAATCAGGGATATGTCATTCCCCTCTGGAACGATAATCCTCAGCAACTCGATGCCGGGTCAACACCAGGGCCTTGCAGCGTCGTTGATAACTACAACGGTGAACTACTCTATTTCCTTGGGTCTCGGATTCGCAGGCACCGTGGAATCCAATCTGAATAAGGACGGTCAGCACGTTCTCGAAGGCTACCGAGGAGCTTTGTATTTAGGGATTGGGTTTGCAGGGTTGGGATTGGTTGTGTCGGTTCTGTTTATGGTGGTTAGTTGGAAGAGGCATCATATCACCCGCAAATCTGGCTGATCTTCAGATTTTTGGATCTGTTGAGACGTGTACAAAGATTATTATCATGATAGTATATAGACTGTATTCTTGAATAGAGAGCTACCTCATATGAAAAGTCAGGAGTAGCGTACACTTAAAAACTTAATTCGAAGTGTATCTACAAACAATTCCACTTAACTAATGTATTAGGATCCTCCGTACCAAGAGTTTAAGAGAATGTATCAGAACACTGTCTATATTTTTGGTAGCCTACCCTTTCTACGGCTGTATCCATATTTACAATTCTAACACGACCCCTACATTCTATAATAGTTCACGCCCATCTAGACATTCAAATAAATATATTCTAATCAACAATATCACATCCATAACCAAATATACACAGGATAATCTAAATCTATTGTGCAGCTCCCCAGCCACCTCCACCAGCAGTCATGATAACCACCCGATCATGAGTCTGCACAGACACCGTATTTTTACCACCGATATTCACAACCCTTTCTTGACCAGTCTCGCGGTCCCGAGAAACCCACAGATTAAGACCAGATTGAGCGTCCTCTCCGCCTTCAAGTCCGTAAGGACGGTGGACACGTCGCTCCGACAAGATCGAGCATTCCATAGGCGCCAGGAACTCGATATCGCGAACCACTCCGTCACCACCAGGGTTCAGACCCTTACCTCCGGACCCGGAACGAAGCGTGAACTGACGGAGCAGTGTCGGATATCGTTTCTCGAGAATCTCCGGGTCCGTGATACGAGTGTTAGTCATGTGCACGTGGATACCCGATTCACCCTTCCATGTTGGTCCGGCGCCGCTGCCTCCCGCAATGGTTTCATAGTATCCGAAGCCGGGGGTTATCTTGCCGGTCTCTGTGTCAGTTTTGGAGTTCGTGCCAAATGTCAGGTTGTTGCAGCATCCCTGGGATGCTGCACAGGCATGGAAGGCTTTTAGAACAACGTCGGTGATACGCTGTGAGGTCACGACGTTTCCTCCAACAACGGCGGCGGTCTTCGTGGGTGCGAGAATACTGGGCGATGGTACTTGGATATCAATAGGGGCCAAGCATCCCTGGTTGAGAGGAACGTCTGCATTGATCATACACCTCAAACAGTAGATGATGGCAGAGTGGGTTATGGCAATGGGAGCATTCCATCCACCGTACACTTCAGGCCCGGTCCCTGCAAAATCAAAGACAGCAGATCCGTCAGACCCGTTGATGGTGATTTTCAATTTGATGGGGGTTCCATCGTCCATGTAGTCGACTGCTTCCAATGGCTGACCGCCGAAACGATGATGGAGATCTTTTAGGAGATTGCGAACGGCAGTTTCGGCGGTTTCCTGAATTGCGTACATGTATTTCTGGACTGTTTCAACGCCGTATTCAGCAAAAAGACCTTGGATTAAAGTGATACCACGGGTATTAGCGGCAATTTGTGCTTTCAGGTCGGAAATGTTGTCGCTGACGCATCGAGCTCCAGAGCATCCTGGATGTTCTGCTGGCTTCCGGACCAAAAGCTCGATCATGCGATCCTCGTCGAAGACTCCGTTGCTAACAACCTTGTCACCCTCAATCGCGGCTCCTTCCTGCCAGAGCTCGGTCGACTTGGGTGGCATGGATCCCGGAAGAATGCCTCCAATATCGGCATGATGGCCGCGAGATGCCACATAGAACATGATTTCGCTGCCGCCAGGCCTATCGAAAACAGGGGTGATGACCTGCATGATAAATTAGCAAAATTATTACATATTAGAATCCAATGGTCACTCACTGTGATGTCCGGCAAATGCGTTCCGCCGGAGCTAGGATGGTTGGCAACCAGGACATCGCCATCCTTCAATTGCCCAAGCCATTTCTTGTGTTGGAAGCGAACAGCGAACTGCATGGAGCCAAGATGGACTGGAACGTGGGGTGCATTGGCAACCAGTCCTCCGTCAGGAGAAAATAGAGCACAGGAGAAGTCTAAACGCTCCTTGATATTTGTGGATACAGATGTCTTCTGTAGCGTACGGCCCATCTGCTCCGCAATCGACATGAACCGATGACCGAAAATACTCAAGCGAATAGGATCAATTCCTGAAGGAACGCCACTGACAGTCGAGCCACTTTGGGACTCTTTCAAGTCAATGACAATGCAAGTGTCCAAAATACTGGCCACCGAATCCGGAGCCACCACGATAGTCTGCGTCTTATCAATGATCACAGCGGGACCATGGACACGCGTACTCTTGTCAAGCTTGTCCAATAGATAGACAGGCGTGTCGATACGACTGGAACAGCCATCAAAGTAGGCCTTTGAGGTGTTATCCGGGGAGGTAGCGACATCCTTCAAGGAGGCCTCCTTCAGCTGCGCAAGGGGGCTCTTCTCCGTCCGCACCTTTGACGCAGCGATCGTACGCACACGAATATCATCAACAAGGACAGGGCGGTCCGAGTTGAAATTGAACTCCCTCCGGTGGCGAACCCGGAATCGCTCCAAGAAACCAGAGCCATCTTCCGGCTTCAGGATCATGAGGCTGGTATCTGAGCCATCATAACGCATGTTGAGATAAAGCTCGTGTCGGACCTGCTCGTTCGAAAAGCCTTGGATATTCATATCTTCTGTCGCCAACTTAGTCATTTCGCTAAATCGCTTTTCGAGCGCTGATTGAGAGCTCAAATAATCCGTGGAAACCGGCTCCTGTGACTCCTTCACAACCTCGGCCAGGGCCAAGCCGTAAGCCGAGAGCACAGAGGAATATTTGTGGATAATGATGCGAGAAATGCCTAAAGAAGCTGCAACAGAGCATGCATGTTGGCCACCTGCTCCACCAAAGCAAGCCAAATGATGCGATGCGGTTTCGAAACCACGAGCTTCGGTAAGATTCCGAATAGGGCGAGCCATGGACTCATCCGCAACCTTCAAGAATCCCAGTGCAATCTCTTCTGGCGTGTATTCCGACTGGCCGGTTTCCCTACGCTCCTTGTTAATCTTCTCGGTTAATTCGGTAAAAAGCTTGGTTGTTGCTTCAAGGTCGAGCGGCTGGTCCTCGTTAGGGCCAAAGATATGTGGGAAATATTCAGGCAGCAGACGGCCAAGGAACAGGTTAGCGTCTGTAACTGTCAAGGGACCCCCCTTGCGGTAGCAAGCAGGACCGGGGTGAGCGGATGCTGATTCGGGTCCGACGTAGAAAAGTCCGTTGCGGTATGCCAAGATCGAGCCACCACCTGCGGCGACAGTATTGATGTCGAGCTGTGGAGATTGAATGAGAACGCCGGCGAGCTTGGATCCAAATACATGTTCCAGATGGCCATCATATCGAGATACATCGGTAGAGGTACCGCCCATATCGAAGCCAATCACTGGTGTCTGTTCCGTGGGATCATAGCTGGTCGCTGCGAAACCCACCACGCCGGCAGCTGGACCAGAAAGGATCGCCTTCAACCCACTAAACTTGCGGAAGTCGACAAGTCCACCATCCGACTGCATGAACTCGAACCGGCATTCTCGCTGTCGTTCCAGGCCGCCTTCAAAGCTGGACGAAATCGAGTCTATGTAGGTCTTGATAACTGGAGTCAGATAGGCATCAGCAGCAGCGGACATGCCTCGAGGCACAATTTTAATCATTGGTTGCAACTTGGAAGACAAAGTAACGGAGAACCCCATGCCCTCGGCCAGTTCCCCGATCACACGTTCATGTTGCGGATAGGCAAACGAATGAACCAAGGCAACAGACAAGGACTGGTACCCTTGCTCCTTCAATCGGTGAAGCTCGGATCGGACCTCGTCCACATCCAACTCCTGTACGACGCGAAACTTCTCACCCGTCACGCCCTCCACGAGACGACAACCAGAAAATGAGTCTCTACTGGCGGATGGGTGACAGGGAACCACCCGCTCATTGATTTCCACCACTCCCTCGGGCAGAACGCCTGGTCGGGCCATGGACAAGTCGAAAATGTTAGGACGCGATTGGTCACCGATCTTCAAAAGATCACGGAATCCCTTTGTCGTTAAGAGTGCGGATCGAGCACCTTTCCTCTCCAGCAAGGCATTGGTGGCCACTGTAGTCCCCATGCGTAGACTGCCGATAGCATCCAGCTTGAGAGGCTTTCCTCGTGGGTATGACTCACCCGTGACCATCTCGAGGATCTGTCGAACACCCTCGGTGGGAGCATCTTGATAGTGGGAAGGGTCAACAGAAAGTAACTTTAGAATGATGTCAGGGCGACCGGGGACAATGGCATGCACATCAGTAAATGTGCCACCCCGGTCGATAGAAATAGTAACCTTCCCATTCCCGGCCATGGTGTTTGATATGGACTATATGAGGCCGCAGAAGAATGGAAGAGGAATACTGGGGTATTGACGAGGGGCATTCCCCGGCTTAAAATATCCAGCACCTCCACAGAGGGGAAGGGGATGATAGCGACATCGCCAATGGTCCATTTCCCGATGGGTCTCTGGGGTCGTCTACTGGAGGGAACGCGGTCACGTGTCGGCCCGATGCTGCTGTCTTCGGGACGGGCGGACCGACGGTGCCGACACCGTGGCGCTCTAAGACTGGAATGAGTTATGTGGTTTCCACCACCAGTGATGATGTAGTGGTTATACGGAGTGTACGGTAGTTGTCAAAGATTAAATTTATTTCTGAGGCTATTATCATAACAATACATCGTAAAATCCCTCTATTAAAGTACAAACATATACATATCCGTCTCTCGTCATTTTCTCAGGGTATTCTCAATCCAGTCGGTATCCATGTCGATGTCAATCTGACCCAGCACTTCCTCCCAGAGCCCAGGATCGTCATTGATGTCAAAGTTGAATGAAATATCCCGCATAGACGGTAAATCTTGCTGAGAAGGCCATTCGGTGGAGACCACCGGGGATTGCTCTTGGACCACATTCGCTGATGGGCTCGTCTGTTGGGCGCTGCTGGGAGTATTAGGAGAGCATGCAGGAAGATCCCCCTTCCTGGAGTGATTGGACCCGATGGCCGACTTGAGCTCGAGTAGTAGTGAATGGCGTGACCCAAGATAAGCGTTCCCCCGGTCTGCCATGCTGCGGAGCAAGTTCAATGCCATATCCATTGTTCGAGCATTTGATTCATTATAAGGAAAAGCTGCATTGACCATGACGAGTAATAACGCTGCCGAAAATATGTATTCACCATCGAGGTAGCCGTACGTCGCTATGTGGTAAATTAGATTGCTTGGAATAAACGGTAACAGAAATTGGAAGCCCGAAACATTCACATACCGACCAAATTATGCTTCGCCGCAGCATCCATAATGATGGTGGTCGCACGGGCTGCGGTAATACAGCTGTCGATAACAGCCACTGTATTCTGTGAGAGCCCACCTTTCCAATCCTCGGTCGCAGATGCTTGATCTTCCGCATCCAGGCGTCGCTGAATAACGTAGAACACCAGAGGTCTGGCGGTCATATTGACACAGGAATAAAAGTGTAAGAAAATTGACACTGATTCACGATTTATATGCTCATTGATGGTAGAGAAATTGATACGGAGCTGATCAGGGATCCGATGCAGCCAACCAGACAGGTCATTCGTGATACTCTGTACAGAGACAAATAGGCTGGAGCCGGTTCGAGGCTTCTTACGATAGATTTCTAAGCCCACACGATCAGTCGCTATTTTGCTAGAATACGAGGGGCGTATGCATCTCACCTTCTCCAATCCTACCTAAGATTCTTGACAGCTGCGTGTAATAAGTAAGTACAACGGATGGCCATGGAACAGCGCTCGCTCCATCCTGTATAAAATCAGTACCATGTCTTCCTTACCATGTTTGGATGAGCCACCTACCAGAGGAATTGGCCATGTTGTTCCAATATCTTCGTCATGGATTGTGATAGGGTTACCTGACTTGACCGAAAGCAGGCTGTCTAAGGTTAGACTGTATTTGGGAGTGTAGACTGGGGCGCATCATACCGATCCAAACTATATACTGACCACCAAGCTCGTCGTCGACGGTTTCGATCGTCTTCAGTGATCGTGGAGTCCGACACTTCCTGATGAAGACCCAATGAAATGGCCATACGAAGGGCGAGACCAATCTGCATCTTTTGTGTCAATATCCATTGGCATTTAGGACGTTATATATGCCAAACGTACGTAAAGAAACGCAGCATCGCGTCGATTTAGATTCTGCATGTAATATGCGACATAGCACAACACTTCGACGAAGAATATGGAGCCCTCCTCATGAATGTCCGGCAAGAAACGCAAGGCATGCTTAAAGTATTTGAAACCAGGCGGACCGTCATCTCCCGACCATTGGTTAACCGAGTACATGAGCCCAAAGGCGACAACCAACAGCACCTGACAGTAGACAAGGCACGACTCTCTGCTGGAGAAATCAGGAGGTTGGTTGTATACCATCTTCAGACGCTCCTCGAAGTCTCTGGGATGAATTAGAGAAAATATTGTTCCTATGTACGTATACTGCACCCAAAACAACCGCTTTGCAAACTCGAAAGGCGGCATTTGAGGGAGAGCCCGTGTTGTTGACATCCGCAGAGACAAAGGGTCGTCGTACAGCGGACGCACATCCCATGCAAGATGGGCGGAAGTTGGGTGCAGGCGTTTGGCCAGGTGGGTAGCCGATGATGCTCCCACGAACTCTGTGCCTCGTCAGCCTTCGCGTGCAAATCACCGCTGTATTGATACACTTACGATGCTCTCCAGATCGGTTCAAAAATAGATTATCAGTTCCCTTGTACCACCAGTCATCTCGATCAATTGGTACTTCCACGCCCGTGTATGGGCTAGACTGCGCGGGACTGGGATTGGGACTCTCATCTGAGGAAAGTAATCAATATCTCAAATTTGGAAATACTAATATCAGGCAACAGGCAGCAACTGGCATATGTTCATACCTGGACGGGAAGGCCCCCGGGCCTGCGACTGGAGCTGACGATAGTAACTGATTGGCTAGTCAGCAATCATGCGCTCTGTCATCGCGCGCCCTCTCATTGCGACTCTTGCTCACCTCTCTGGAATTGACACGCGCTTCTCAGCTTCCGAATACACACAGACTTGGCCTGCATCCTCACATGCCGCACACGGATGAGGAGGATTTCCTGCACATCGGGTCTTTCTATTGCGGCATCGATTACATCTGCCACGATCGTTAGCCATGGTCATCATGCACTCCTCATAGCTCTTCGACATACGCGACCATCGAGCGCCGGGTATTGGAGCGATCTTCTAATCGTTGATACATTCTGCCTTTCGCCTTCTCTGGAGCCATCGGCAGTCACGGTTATTGCGGGTATGAGATAACCATGTCGCAGATGTTCGAGAAAAAGCAGACCTAGCGGTTACGACCAGGCTTGGGACTATTCCGATATTCTAAAGCCTAGTAACGTGAGGCTAATAGTAATGAAGACTGTACTGGTCGCGAGACGGCACTAACAGCCTTGGGTCCTTTCCCCACGAGATCGTTGGGCGATGTCGGTGCGACTCGACAAATGGACGCACGAAGCACGAAGCACGAAGCTACAATCAATCTCCTAGTGGATTCTAGTGCCCAATATGCGGCTTTGTGGCTCCCGCAGTATCCGATCGACCGTAGCGACAGGGATATGTGCTCCTTGGCAAGAGTTTGAGTCAATGGAATTGTTGTCTAGTTCGGTTGATCGATAGTCGGCAGTCGTCTCTGATTCATCTGCTTGTAATCTGCCCAGCAGGCCGATGGTCTCACTGCACCGTTGTCTCAATTTCCCCCTCATTTCGAACATCCCCACCGCCCGGTCGCTTCACTGGCATACTCCGGAGTATTGATTGGTGCGCAGTCTGCTGACTGATCCCCATCGGCCCGATGAGCCAGATTTACCCGACTTCTTTATGGCGAAGATATGAATCATGAAAATGCTCGATAAGGATGGAAGGTCAAGTGGCTCTTATTTGGACGAGAAGGACGAGTCGCCCTCCTTTCACTGGTTATCCCTCTCGGATTGGCCAGGGAGTCGGCCTGAGTTATTGACACAGCTTTCCCCAAACTTTATCTGAGAAGCATTGAGACTTCAGCCCAGAAAAAATTAAAAAAAAACAATGTCTGGGCTGATCAGGCCGAAATTTGGTACAATGCTGTCGCATACAAGCATCCACGAACCTTCAGGGGATTTGTAGCACCAGATGTAGAGGAGCCGAGATTTTCCGGTGATCTTCTTTTGTTCAGGATAGCGCGGTTGTGGAAATTCAGAATCACATCAGGGGCTGGGCTGACATGCGTTTCGAAATATAGCCATACGCCTAGTGTAGTAGAAACGATGGTTTCTAAAAGTCTTTGGCGATGACTGAGCGTGCTATAGCGATACTGTGGCTACTGGCAATTGTACACGTATTTCTTAACTATGCTTGAAATTGACTCCTGGCCCACTGCTTGCCGCGTTCTGGGATGGTTGGCGAAGATATTCTCGGAGTTCAGCCCAATATGGTTGCCATTTGGTTGACCTTCACAGGACATATGGAGGTGTTGTACGGCTGGGGCCAAACCGTGTCAGTGTTTCAGATGCTATAGTGCTTCGTTTGATTAATGATAGGCGACTGTATTCCAAGTATTGACAACTTTGCCAATGACATTTATCTGAATTCTGAGTACTAGACAGATCAAAATAACGCCAGGCCATCGATGCAGCAAGCACCCAGTAGACATGAGGGATCACTGAATAATTTGCATTCTCAAGAAATGTACTCCGGAGGCGAACATCAATACGAAGGCATTATTGACTGCTTGGCCATTCATTTTATGCAAACCATCAGAATTCATCATGCCATCGATCTAAAAACATTGTTATACTTTTTTTGGTATGGACTTTGTTGACTGTCTGGTAATGGATGATCTTGTAGGGCCGAATGCGTTCCATCATGACGCATTGAAGGCGAGCTATTACAGCCGTCTAGACTCTCCGTTGTCACTATCATTGCTGAATATATGCTCTTGGAAAACCCAAAGGCGACGTTAAGGAGGGGCCCCTTGGACTTTTTATCTTGTATGGGGTACAAAGGATGCATGGTGGACGAACAAATACCTAACCCAATTTCATTTCGAACATCACGGATTGACAAAGGTATCGAAAGTCTCCCTAAGAGTGGACTTGAGTCCATTATCATAGCATTCGTTTCTAGCTTTTTTTTCTATTAAAGTATCCAAAAGTCATGTCCACACTCAAGGATGAACTGGATAGAGTATTTAATGACGGGCAATTTTATGACATCCCTTGCTGGAGCGAGATTAGCAGACTGTTTTACCTTGATGCCATCATGAAAGTATCGATGCGGTGCTGGCCCGCCATGGGGTACTATCACGAAATCGCGCTCCCGTCGGAGGTCTACGGACTCACATACCCAGAGGAACTACGCTAGCTTGTCATTCATATGTTGTATGGCATGACAATGTTCTCTATGGTGATAATACAGACACATTCTATCCTGAAAGATGGCTTCTTTGCAATCCTGCGCAGCAGAGCGATATGGAGGCTAGCTTATTTCCATATGGTTACAGTCACTGACTATTTATTCAGTTACGACTACAAGCGGAAGCGTCAGCTAATACTTTTGAACATGGGAAATATCCACCATATGTGATGGTGAACATTACACCAAGGACATTGTTAAAATGACTGGATTAAACATTAAAATATTATATGCAACTCAGTTGTCCATCACATTTTTCCCCCTTATGTATCAAGGAAAAGCCCAGATCTTGATGGTATGGCACAATTTTCTACCCTGTAACAATATACTACATCCAGATAGTTCGTGCTCTGCGGCACAATGACAGACGGAAGATTTATTCGTTAAACGAGGTGACATTTGGGTTGCTCTGGCATCAATAGTACTGGATACTTTAACCAATGTGATTTTACTATGTCTAATTGCATAATAATGCTAGGCCACTATCTAGTTATTTTTAACTTGCCACATCAGTAGGCGAAACAGTGAATGCAACTTTCACCAAAATAGCCTTGAATATTTCTTGTTTTGATGGCAAATCCCTGGTCTTCCATGCAATATTTCCATCAGGCATTATGTTGACTGTGCATGATGAAACAGCCAGGCTATCACCACATTGAAGAAAATAATTGGAAGTAGACAATGATTTCCCAACTGCTAGGGACTGGCAATAGTATATATGCAGCAAACTTATATAATGGCCTTTGTTTTTTTTTTTTTTTTTTTTGGATTTTAGAATGTGCTGTCCTACAGTTTTAAAAATGGCACTGTTTGGCAACGTATTTACAAGTTTGCTCCCATGCTATGAAGCCACCACAGACCACAAACATAAGTATGTTGGATTAGGTTGCTTTATCACCATTACGACCACCAGCGTCTTAGTAATGAAGTAACAGACAGGAGTGAGCAGTTTAATCATCTATCCTCTATACCCATCTTGCGTTCTCTATTGCCTAGAATATGCCCGAGTCTATCAATTATGAGATCTCCGCTCTCCAACCCTTATTGTGCCGCCTTCCCTTCAATGTGCTGCAGAACTCGTTGATGCTCCTTTTTCAAGGCTTTAAACTCGTCGTCTAGTTGGTTATGCCACGGGTATAGGACAAAAACTTGGAAGGCTAGTGCTGAAGAAGCAACACCGAAATTGATGAGAGATATTCCGCGTGTGATCAACATGTTGTAATATGAGTTCTTTTCTTTTTATTATTATTTTAATGGCTGATTATTAGTTAAGTTACAACAAAGCCTGGCGGTGAGACTCACTATGAGCAAGAGAATGTGACTGGTCCTGGGAATAAGAGTTAAGAGACTGATTCTGGATCCCAGCCGCAGTTAAGAAAAGAGTGGAAGAATAGACCGCATCCACCCAGGGATAGAAATTAAAACTTGAGAGGCGTGGCAATTTATGGGAGTGAAATAAAAGTGCTGGCGTTTTCATGTAGAAAACAGTGGGTCGGTTGGTCGGAGATTGTTCGGATCTGTCGGATCCGGCAAGATAACAATATGGATTCTAGAAGGCTCTTGGAATTTATATCCATAGACCAGCTGCATTTCATGAATCCTACGTGCTGAAAGAGATGAAAAAGGAATTAAGAAAGCCAGGCATCAATGTCTTTCAAATTGGCTCTACTACTGATGTAATAGGGATTTCAGCAAAGTGATAGTACTGCCAGTACTAAATTATAAGTCTTGATTAGCTCCGATTAAATCACTACCCTCTATTTCTAGTCTCGAGTTTGACCTTTAGTTCCTTTGTTCCTTGATATCAACCGCTGTACTTTTATTTTTTGCTGTTTTCTAGGACTTTACGATATCAGATACCAAGGACCGCACGCGATAGGATCTAGGAAAATCAAGCAATACCTTACAACAGGGATTTCTAATCCATAGCATCTATTCTCTTGAACTATCTTTGGTTCTGGGATATGGTCAATCAAGTATGCAATATGTCCACGCAACAAGAGCATGTTTACTGTCAAAAACTGAGAAATCAGAGGTGCGATTTATATTTGTTGTACGAATAAGACATAGGGAGCATGAAATCCAGCAATTCCCAGGTAACAGACAGAATTATCTGTACCAAATCTTCCCCCCACATACACCCTTTGCTGCTACTATCTTTCATGCTCTTAGCCTAGTACCCTCAATTACCCTACTACTCCTTTTTTGTTTCTAGTTCCTATTCTTGGTGCCTAGTTTCGTACCCAAGATTTCTTTCCCCGCGATCTTCAACATGGTGGAACTAGAGACGTCGCCCCTGGCCTTTCTGCCCCTGCTTGAAGAAAGCTTAAACAGATGACAGTGTAGCCGGAAGTTTGCCTCAAAGCCTGCCGTAGATCTATTCACTCGTCCAAGTGAGTGAGATGTCATATAATACCGACGTTATGGAATTGAGCACTGTGCTTCACATGAATAGATCATAAAATAGTGCCATATTAATAGTTTGGTACTAGATTTTTGCTCAGTCCCTGGATACTTTGATGATACCTTGTAGGGGATTTGGAACTTGCCACGTGGTGGACATGTGGCGGGTTTCGATACACGACTTGAACTAAGGTAGTGTTCTAAGTCTAACTAAATGTCCTTTTCAGTCAGCCTGGCAACATTTACTGCTGGCCTGAACCCTGTTTCGAAAAACTATATATAAACACCATTAATTTTCTTCATGGAACTATCTCAGTCAGCCCTATTAAGCAGGAACTCAGCTTTTCGTAGGTTATGGCCTCTGATTCTTATTCTTCGAATAGAATCCTGGTCAAAAATTTCACCTGAATATATTATAATAGGGATATATCGACATATCCATATGAGCTGAATATCAGTAGTACTCAAAATGGAAGACGGAATAAAACTATACATCTCGGCAACTCTACGTGTTGCAGTAAACGTTTCAATGCTAATCTAATGATAAAACTAGTCAGTGGAAGAAGGTATAGTGGATAAATTAGATAGTATCTGATGCTCCCTAACCTAGGATATTAGTATTGGTAATCTCTGTTTCTTATAAACTGGCGTCATTTAATTGGAGAACATCTACAAGTAGAGTATAGCATCCTACGATACCGCTGCCGCAAGAAGGATAGCAGAATGCAGACAATAATCGTACGTTGTCGAGAATTAATGAATAAAAATGCCTCATAGTTGCATCGGGTAGCACGATAAAAAATCAGGAAAGGAACAAGAATCAAAAATACATTGCACTAACAAGCAGTCCGTGTCGAGTAATAGACATGTGTTGAACGATGATACCCTGATGCTGCGAAGCAAAGATACACTAATCCCAAACAGACTTCTTCCTAGCCATTCTCAGATCCTCTGAGAATGGAGGAACTCAGCCATGTCCCCGAAGTGGACACCTTCACGCGGGAAGGAAGCCATTGAAAATGAACATGGTGGAGTGGAAACGAATGCGCCCCATATGGCGTTCGCTCAGGCGACAGCTATCCCTTGTATAGCGAACCAAAGTACTCCGAAGTGCTATGTATGTATGGAGTATGCACTTCGTGTTCAGCTTTGCATTGGCGTGACACTTGTAAGGTATGGTTAGTATTGATCAATTCCATCCAGGTCTCTGCAGGAAAGCTCAGTCATAATTAAACTGTTTGTCGTTCTACGGAGTAAGTATTGCATGTGTTGTGTGTAGGCTACTAAAATTCATTGAATATCTGGTGGGACCTGTGGGGAACGAGACGTGATCTTATCGAAGTGTCGATTCGATTCCATGGGGCTATTCGACGGTTATCTAGCGCTTGGCCAATATACGTAGTACTCTGAAAAATAACGTCGTGGTTTAATTTACAAGGTAACTATTTATTTAACTTGGAATGGGGGGAGAAAATATTAAAAATCCTTGTGTAGAGACCAGGGGGGAATGTTCACGGAGCACGGTGTTCCGTAGGATCAGTTTTCTCCGGAAGAGCAGCAGCACCCATGATCAAGCTATTATCTTCAGTCGGACCTTAGCCTCATTGCGAGGAATTTGTAGGTGCTACCAAGACTCTCGGCACACGAGCCTTCGGGAGACTTAGGGAGCTGCTTACCATGCCTGCTTAGAATGGGTCGTGGTTTGATTAACGACAACGGAAGCGTTATTTGGTATTTTGTAAAATCCACTTGCATCATTGTGCGTGATTTATGGTTGTAAGTTATTACTAGCTAAAGTTAAAAGCCGAGAAATTCTACGAGTACTCCTTCAGCAAAACCAGACTTGATAATGAGAGAAAAGGGCATCCAGACATGGGCTAGTCTTGGAGGGCAACTCAGCCATCTCCATCACCATACAGAACACAGACCAGGAAAGGAACCACTCTGTGCCAAAGTGTACGTAGCACTTGCAGTAGTGGCTGCCGGTCTGCAGTCTCACCATCTAGGGCCGGAATGTGCCTCGTTCCATCCGATCAATGGCAACGGAATGACGTAAAATGGCTGGCAGCGCTCGGCATCCCGCCAATAACACGGCAACAGGTGGGTCTCCTCCTTCCCTCGGTAACCGCAAATGGCGACAGATCGACTCCAATTTCTCAATCTTTGCCCATGTTGTCAAATTACTACCCTCCCAGACGCCGGGAACTCTCCTGGACAGGGCCAGTATGTATCAATTGGTGCTGCACTGAAAGGTAACACCTGGACGCCATTGGGCTGATTCCCGGATACAGGGGCAGCCAGTTTTTTTCTTGTTTGGTCTTGTGTGGTCTTGTCATCGGGTGGCTTACAACTCTGACGAAAGACGGCAAGGGAAGGAAAGTACCTAAGGTAGGCTGGTTGGCAGGGTTTTTTTATTTTTTATTTTTATTTTTATTTTTGATTTGCTTTGGGTCTCCGGTTCTTTTTTCCCATCGATAAATTCGGCGCCGCAATTGCCAGCTTGGAGGGGCGGGAACATGGAAGTGGTGGAATGGTGGAATGTAGCGTTTTACACTCATGTGGATCATATTCATAATAAACTCAACACCACAAAAACAGGATATTACCACTTGGTTACTCTCCATCCTGCATTCTGTTATTCTCTTTCCTTCTTCCTATTATCTATATTGTCTATCCTTCCCCAGATATCTCTGGGCTGCTGTCTCCTACTCCCCGCAATTCGCCGATCGGTTGATCCACTGTGGATGAGAAGGACTGTCAGACAGGCGGGGAAGAACCCTGCGGTGGGTACGTATCAACCAACAGGTCCCTGCTCTGTATGTAACTGGCAACTGTACCGATTCGGGAGCGGCGCTTCCCCTTTCCATTCTCCACCAGGACCCAGGGATCGAAATTCTCTCGTCGGCTGCACCATCATGATTGGCTCCAGACTAGCTGTGATAGCTTTGCACAAGGAGTGAAGGAGGGTGAACGACAAGTGATATCGGCAGATAGCTAGGCTACAGTTTCAGTATAAAAAGGGTCTTAACCCCCAGAGCTCTTGCAGTTCCGTTCGCCTTCATATCTCCAGCTCTCTTATTATCTTCGTGTGTTTTCTTATCCTGTTAATGCCACTTTCTGCTTCGCCACCAAACCCTTATCCCTCCAAAATGATTGCCCCGACTACAGATCCCGTTCTCTCTTCCAATTCCGCTGCCCCGCTCACCCAGTATTCGCCTGACATCAATCCGGAGGCCCTCAATGAAAAAGTTATTGTCATTGTTGGTATGCTTTCACTGGGACCTATATATTCGTATCTTAGCTAAATATTTTCGACCTAGGTGGTTCTAATGGCATCGGCGCGAGTCTCGTAGAACTCTGCTGCCAAAACAGCGCCTATGTTTGTATCGGTGACATTGATACTTCCCGTGGAGAGGCCTTGAGTAGGAAATGCTTGGAGAAGTGGCCAGCTATTTCGGATCCTGCGTTGCCACCTAAGCCTCCCAGAGCCACCTTTCATCATGTTGACGTAACCGACTACCAGTCTGTTGTGACTCTTTTCGACCGTACCTTCCAGATCTATAAGCGCATCGACCATGTAGTCGTTACGGCGGGTAGCATGGAAACCGGCGAGAACTGGTTCGATCAAAAGCTAAGCTTGCAGTCTGTTCGACAGGTAAGTCCGATTGATTTATCATACCGCATTTTTCGTACACAGTGTCTCATCCAATATCCAGGCCCCTTCAACCAAAGATCTCGATGTGAATCTCATTGGTTCTATGTATGTGACACGCGTTGCCAGTGTTTATCTTCGCCACAACCGTGGCCCCGGAGTTGATCGGTCCATTTTGCTTTTCTCTTGCGCCGCTGGCTTCAAGGAGACCCCAGGAGTGTCTCCCTATCAGGTTGCCAAGCACGGCGTGCAGGGCCTGATGAGATCCTTGCGCCCTTACTTCCCCTCCCCGTACAATCACAACCTTCGCATCAACACCATCTGCCCTTGGATGACGGACTCTCGCTCAAGTCTCACGAAGAAAGTTGAGGACCGCTGGGCCAAGGAAGGCTTGCCTGTCAGCACTCTCGAGGAGGTCGCCCGGGTATCTGCAGCTGTTCTCACGGATGACTCGCTCAACGGGACCTCGATGTATGTGGAGGGCGGCCGCGCTTGGGAGATTGAAGCCAATCTGGACAGGCTGGAGCCCCAGTGGCTGGGAGAGGAGCCTTCCCGGACTCTGGCACTGGGACAGAAGGTTTTGAATGAAGCATGGGCTGCCTAAGGTGAAAGTATTCAAACCCGGAAGAATATTTGCAATGTTTTATCGATTACGACGATTAGTGATACCCTCCCCCAACCGAACGGGGAAAGATTTTATGACCAAAGAATGGCTGAGGCCCACATGACGGTAAAGGACGGAAAAAATTGACTTTGAGAATGTTCACATGATAGAAAGATCTAGAGCTTAGGCTATGCTAGGTTAAGGGAGTCCTGTCATTTGTATGCAAAGTGAATTCATGATTCAGTTGCCGTTGTTTCGGCTTTGGGCTTATTTTTTAGTAATTGCGAGTCCTAGTAGCACTATAATATTAATTAAGCTTTGTTAATAGAAGAAGTAATTAAAACACTAGCTAAACGACACTACCTTCCATTTCAATTTCGGTCATTATCCCCACTGTTAGTTTAAACTAGCCTCATTAGATCAATAGCGTGTAATGACACTCCTATAATATCTGCAAGAGAATATGAACCAGGCTGCGACATCCTCAGTACTTTCAGCGGCCAGACACTCGATATCCTCTTGCCCCTGACTAATCTCGTCCACGTCCTCCCTACCACTCCGGGGTCAAAAATCTTAGTGATAGTTGCATAGTATCATCAACGGCCAAAAGACCTAAATGATTCAATAGCTTCCATTGACATTTCTCGTCAAGGCGTCGAAGGAAGCATAGGGATGAGGGGTAAGAAGAAGAGAAAAACACAATGAGACGGACACTGTCATAGTAACATGCGTCGCTTCCCATTTCCTCACATCTTCTTATGTGGTTCGAGACATCACCAATAGTATTATGTCTCGTGTCTCGTTCTTCTTCCTTCTTAGGCAACCCTGAAAGCGCGCAAAGGAAGCGTTTGTCTCTGAACCTCTAACATAAAGACACTATTCAAGGATGCTCCTCTGTTGTTTAAGGTTTTTTTATGAAGCAGGCCACTTCTTAAAGTCGATTACCTTTTTGCAATCTGTGAGGACAGATCAGGTATAAGTTGAATAGGCAATTCTCAACGGAATTTGAATATCTCTAGGAACCAAAGCGGGTCTCAGTAGCATTGTTGACTACTGATGCCAATCTCCACACCAAAACCTTTGATCCACCAAACCCCTAGTTGTACATAACTGTAAGATACAATTTGGGCACCAAACCCAACGCGGCACTAGTGGCTAGTTCCCTATTTATGTTAAGCAAATCCATTCCTCGGCACACAGCAACCCCCACGTCCAAAAATATTCAACGCCTGAAAGCCGCCCCCCTCATGGCAACTCCAACAACATCCCTCAGTTATCATGATCTCGCAGCGAGAGCAGCGAGCTTCTTCAAGGCAGTAGACGCAAGGGACATCGACGGAGTCCTCTCTCATTTTGCTCCCAATGCCACGTTCACCGTTCAAACTGATCACGTCACGTTTACCGGTGTGGATGAGATCCGCTCCATGTTTGATAGCTTTATAAATAATTCGAGAACCCTGCTCCACGAAATCGAGAATACCTCCGTCGATGAGAAAGCCCGTAAAGTTGCTACCGAGCAGAGATATATTGGCGAGCTGCTTGATGGGACACAGAATGATATGCACAATTGCAACTTCTTCGACATCGGGCCAGATGGAAAGTTCACACGCGTCATTGTCTGGATGGCAGGAAGGAACCCGTTGAATTCTGCATAGTGATCATCTGGGTTATTTGATTCGGCGCCGACAGCTGTGTGGAGGGGAAAAATGACTTTGAATGGCACTGAAAATATATTAAGGTATCGGAGAAGATCAGGGAGTGAGCCAACAATGTTAAAAACTGGTTTACGGCGGCCTGGAACAGAGTCAAGTCATGGGTTGGTGGCTGCAGGATGTCCAACTCCCGCAAAGACCAGCCAGATGCGAACCCGATCTTTGCCAATACAACTTCGTGAAATACATTATCTAAGGCTGTTAGCCAATTATTTGTAAATCAAGACATACTTCCGATAGGTTTCCTTAGCCAAGAATGAGCACGTACGGTAGAAAAGGTTATATGCTTGTTGTTGGATAGTTCTTAAAATTTGAAAATCCAACTCTTCTTTCACACCCCTCTGGTCTCGACTTGCTTGTTTTCTTGCAAGTCAAATTTGACCGAGTAAACTGTAGACAACTTTATATATAGAATTAACTATATGTATCTCACGAGTTGGTGTTTATCCCAGGAACAGAACTATAGCTTGGTTTAAAGAGAGAAAAAGAGCCGTTATTATCCAGATTTTGTCCACCCTCTGCCGTTCCTCAAGTCACCGTAGCATCCAGCGCGGAAAATAGAGTGTCCCAGCTGGCCACACTATGTACTTGATCTTGATTAATAAATTTTTGCCACAAGCCATCAATGTCAGTCGGTTCTTGGGACTCGCAGCCGATTGGGAGTGGCTGGGGATCCTCCGCGGAGTTCGATTTCAGATTTTCAGAAAAACTTGGAGATCCGGAGCTCGACGGTACCTGCGAAACCTTAGCAAGCGAGAGCTGAACCTGATACTTCTGAAGGATAGCTGTGAGCGATTTGAGAAAACGACTAGCCAGCAGTGAGGTTTCTGCGGCCTCCTGCAATACGCAGTAGGCTGCCACTACCTCCTGTCGTCGTTGGTCATCGGTATTATGTTCCTTATTTATGCAAAGGTCCATGACTGGAACAGCCGTGGCCAAAAAGAACGTATGGAGGAAGGTGGCGAGGCGGGTGTGTCCAGAAAAAAAAACAATAATTATCATTGTCCAATAGCTGCTTCACTGCAATAACAGTTCGAGCAGATTTTAAACAGACCTCCCGGGAATATTCGTATCGTCGGTCATAGGACGTTCGGATAAGAAACGGTTGATTCAACTTGAATCGCCGGGAGTGTACCGTGGTACATATGATACAGCGCTGGAAGGCAATTTGAGGATACTGGCGAACGATATCCTGACTTTGCTGTCGACTTGCTTCATCGAGCTGGGAAAACACCGGCAGATGTCGCAGGAATTTTTCAAATCGCTGGTCTAATGACATAATAGTTTCGTAGTTGAATTGGGGCATGCAGGCGGTAAAGCATCAACCACGCTCCGACAGATCTCTGCGAGCTGGATTCGTAGCAGCGAGTATGACATTGCGGTGGGTTGGAGGAATGGTACGGAATAGCTTGAATCCTTGCCTCCGAGGTCCACATCGTCAATATTTCGGGGTAATTGACACTCATATGATTCGGATGAACCAGGTAGGTTCCTTCTTGCGGACCTCCTGACAAAGCAAGCAGCCTGGGATGGTTAGTGGCAAGTACAAAATAGACAGTCCACTGGGTGCGCAGCTACATACCAGTCCGTAGATACCAAGTGCCACCAAACACGTCTTTTAATTTCAGTTTGCATTGGGTTATCCTTTTGCAGGCCAGGCCTTAGGGATGTTCCATCGATGCGGTGCAGGCACATGTCTCGCGCAATGGTCAGTGCACTACTGCTCAAAGTGCGAAATCGCACAGTAAAACCCTCAAAATTAAATACAACAAATGAAAGGATGATGGTAGCCTGTATATCCTTGATAGACCCTTGAGTACTTCGACTGGATTGATCAAGAATATCGAGCGCCGCCTTGCTCCACAAAAAGGAGCATCGAACCGCATTTTGTTCATTCCTAAAGATTGACTCCGATCCCTTCTGCAGGTTCCAAAAAAAAGCGGTACTAGCAAATATGCTTAGCATTAGTGCGACGTGGCTAGGTTCGAGGGCAAATCCCAGGCAGAGCTGCTTGTACAAATCATCCATAAGCACCCTCACAGAGGGCATATGGACAACGTGATGTACGGATGCCACATGCTTTGCGTACTGGTCTAGAATTCACGACGCTTCGCTCTTTGGCGGCAGCCATGCTTTTATAACTCGCGAATTATTACCCGGTGACTCTCCCGAATTAGGGTCACCGTACAGTGCTTGTTGGATGGAGAGGATGTGGAATGAGACACCGTTGGAGAGATCCGATATCTTGATGCATGTTAGCAATGACTGAAATAAAACTACTCAAAGTCGGAATGTCCGGTGAGACAGGCTGATATCTACGCACCACTGATGGCTCACGAGAGCAAACCTCTTCCAGGAACTTTGAGTCTCCTTCGCCCTCAGGCATATACGATGGTGCGGCGGAAGACTGCGAGGTCGGCTCAACTGGTGAGCGATCTACCACGCCATGCGATCGAAGAATGAGGTCTTCCAATCTCTGAATCCGTGCTAAGATATCATTATTGTCGGGACCCGAGGATGGCGGCGGCTGTGGCTGGGTTGGTGATGGCGCGGTAAGGGGTCCACGATATGCTCTTTCACATGCAACACCATGCGTCACACAATTTGAACAAGGCTGTTCTCTGCTACACTTGAGCTTCATAGAACGACAAAGCTGGCAGGAAACAGGGAACTGCCTTTGTCGCCGTCTTTGCATCGTCATTCGTAGAGAAGGTTGAAGAGTGGTGAATGAATGTTATCGGGATATGTTTCGGTTATATGCCACGGGATATCCCTGACAGCTATGACTAAAATCGAAAGAAAATTCATTTATAGGAAGGTAGTGAGATTCAAGAGGAGTGGACAACAAAGAAGGATGAGCTGAGATGAAGAGTTGGATATGACAAGGCCGCGCTAAGCCGCTTTGAGGCAGAGGTCTTCTAGAAGCGGTTAGCTCCAGTTAGATCTTATCGATAAGTTTCCGTGGAAAAGTGCGGCTTACCTTTTTAGGCGATATTTAGAACTATCAGCAGCCATGCAGAGAAATTACAAACTTCCTCCTATTTCCTCTCCAGGCTTCTTTATCCTCAATGGTTGTATACCTTCCTTCGCCATTCTAACAGTATCTATTGTTAAACGACGTACCTCGCACTGTACGTCAGTGAACCCAGAGTACAGGAGATCCATCGCGTCTATAATCATAGCTGAGTCGGTCGCATTCTTGCCGTGCGTATACGCGAACTGCTGGATTGGTTGGATCGATCTCTCAAGGAGCTCGCCCTTCCAGTCCTGTAGATGAGGCTTAGTCCAGTCCCCCTATGCCCGCTTCGCGTGAGCTGTGCCATATTTCGCGATTTCGGAAAGTAACTGACTGACGACGGAGGACCGCGCATTTTCCGCGTCAATAAGAACCGCAAGTTTAGGAATGTTGTCACCGACCATGACCCTGGACGTGTCGGAAGGGAGAAAGTCAGACCACGACTAACAACTGGGCGTGCCATCTACGCACAAACACCTCCAAGGTACCATCCTGCGTACTTCGGATATATACTTTAAATAAGTCAAATCTGTACATCCAGTGCCCACAAGGGCGACATTACTTTCGAAATAGTTTCCGCGACCGCCAAACAGTAAATTGGTTAGTGGCCTCCTCATCTCAAGAACTTTTTGAAACATACTATTGTAAAGACCCCAAATCCTTATCTTCCTACTGTAACTAAATTTTGCATGATGTAATAGGCTACTATATCTTGAATATAGCCGGAGTAGGTAATGTCGTGTAATAACATTCTAATAGTGCTTATCACGTTGACGTAATCTTGTGTAACAATCTCTGATAGCACGCATCATTTCGACACAAGGGACACATTCTCATCCGATATTGCGGAATAGGAATTGCCAAGGACCGATGCCAAGTATCAATGCTCGCTGAGCATGCTTAAATGGCACTGCGACTTCGAGCAAAGTGCATTACAGCATTACTGAACTCAATACAGTCAAGAATTGATATTAATTGGATATGAAATGTATAAGTGACTTTCTGGGCCAGATTGCCACGGAAATTACTAAAAATTGGTGGCCTGCACTTCGGATTTGCGTACGGGGCATGGAGTGACCTATGTGCCTCTGAAAGCGGACAAATCAGTATGTTACGTAGTAGTGTAGGAGGTCCGAGCCGAAAACAGCATGGGTAAATGTGTTGCTTGCTCCATTTATCACAGGTCACTGGTCCACCACAGCTATAAATCTAGATCCCCGTTTTCCCTTGTATGACTTGGTAGCGAAAATGAATTATTGCGGAGTGTTCTTCGAGAAACATTAATCTTAAGAGTCCTATTCAAATTTGGAAATTCAAATATTATGCTCATTCTCCAGAATTCTGAATTCGTCCAAATGCGCGGTAGCAGTGGTAATAGACGGAAAGTCTTGCTGCTCACAACCGAACCTCCCAATGCAATCAAGACAGAGTGGCCGCATTATCAAAACTACAATTTACCAGACATTTTGAAGGCACGGGGGGCCTTAGTCACGCTAAAGTCCTGGAGAGAAGAGGGCATCCTCACTACGATCAGCCAATTCGATACAGTGACATTCCTCTGGTGTAAAGACTACTATAAACACTCAGACGCGTTCTTCAATTTTTTAGATGAACTGCAGAAGACAGCTTATAGTAGTTCATGCGCCCCTAAGATGATCAACGACATAAACTTGATCCAGTGGAATACAAACAAGAGGTATCTCCTGGAGATGGAACAAGAGGGGTTTGCAATTCCGGAGACTCGACTAGTTCAACCTGAAAAGTACACTGTGTCGGGCTTGCATGCGCTTGTTCAAGACTTCTTCCCGTCAGGCTCCGTTGTTCTCAAACCATCAATATCAGGTTCAGCCATCATGACACATCGCGTCACCGACACATCAACAATGTCCCTAGATGACCTAACTTTCCTCAAGCTCTGCACGCAAGGTAAACTACATGGTTTCTTAGTTATCCAGGCTTTTGAACCAAACATATCAGCGGGGGAGTACTCCTTCATCTTTGTGTGCACTAGCCTGACCCATGTCATGTTGAAAAGACCCAAAGAAGGGGATTATCGTGTGCAGGACATTTACGGAGGGTTTAATAAGCTATTGGATATCCGCTCTATTAATGCAGACACCCTACAGGTGGTACAGGAAATTTTCATGAGCCTGCAACGCCGATTTGGTGAAGGGCGTGTGGGATATGTGCGAATCGATGGGCTTATCACAAACGATCGTCCGTTTGTTCTAATGGAGATCGAGGCCATCGAACCTCATTTATGGTTAGAGACCGGGAATGGAGTTGACGAAATGCTTAATATCCTCGAGGCATAGGAACTGAAACCTACGGTGCTCTGTTTCAATATCTTTTTCTTGATGTGTTCGGCTGTTAGCGAACGACGTCTTCAAGGAGGAGTCCACCAAGTCCTTGTCGAGTGGTTTTCAAGTGCTTCATTATTTATGAACTTTAAAACCTGCTGCTTGAATTTTTCAAGTGCTAATGGGTTCTCCAAGTACTCAAAGTCTTACATACAAGGATAGCCATGAAAATGCACGCATAATGGCTGTACTGAAAGGTCCCACCAACTACTAACAATTCATCATACAAGATCTATTCAATGCCATACTACTACTAATCTGTAGTCTCTAAGAGGTTTCCCCTTTAGTGGTGTTTTTGAATATCACCATCTAGCTGGAAATTATTATGCTCAATTGCTGCATAATGCATTTTGCTGTTTTATCCTACTGTACATCTTGCGGTAAGTTATTATTCCTTGCCCTGCAACTGCGCAATATCAAGAAACGATGTCCGATCCAGGTACCAGGGGATTGCCTCTGGATTGATATCTGGTGTATTCTCAGCGGCCGCCCACCCGTTTTCAAACCACCCAAACTCATTGCCGTCATATGGCGTGATTTCAAAACCCTCCCACCGGACATAACCGAGTGCCTTGATTGCGTGGATGCTACTCCCTGGCCAAAGAGCGGTAATTGGACCCCTCTTACGCTGCTGCAGTGTTGCACCACGTGGAGCGAGTTATACCAACTGTTGCAGTCGGAACTGTATACTGTTCGCTCGAAATACTTCGCTGCATAGTTGGTAAAGTTCAAAACCTGGCTCAGCCTCCGCTCTACAAGCCCGGTATTACCATAGGCCATCCGAGATCATACCTGCGCAACGTACTTGTGTATCTGCTCAATCGTGATTAGTAGGTTACCCGCACCTTGAAAAGAATTCGGTCCTAATGACCGAAAGAAGTTTGGAAATCCGTCCGTGCAAAACCCTAGGTATGTCTCTGGCCGGTTCGTAAACCGGTGACGCAGGGTTTTGCCATTTCGATGAAATAGGGAAGCGCCAGCCTCACCACACGCGCAGCCTGGGTAATTGTTCTCATACCATGTCCCTCCAAGCTCCGGATTCTTCTCATATATAACGAGTTCCAGGTGAGGTACAGCCTTTCGGAACTGAATGGCAGCAATAATTCCTGAAATACCGGCTCCAACGTAGATGAGCTTAAGTGGCTGAGGTTGGTCGATCGGACGTTCAGAGGTCAAGGGAGGACAAGTTTTACCCTGTTCAAGGTTGCATGCATAAAAGATTCGCTGTTACTATTCATGGTGGTTTTGCGACAGCACAGTTCGCAGACTCTAGCTGCCATTCACACTCGCGTATCAGGCGGGATAAAGACTATATTCATATAAGGACTCTCTGCCTATTCTCGCCTGAACTGGGTATGTGTCGGATACAGCAGAAGCGATGATGGGTGGTGGTTACGGATGATGTGCGGGTCCCACAACCCTTTACATTATTGACGTCCAAAGTTTATCCACGTCACATGAGCTCTAGAGATCTAGAACAACTTAAAGGGTATATACTTAAATTGAATCACTACGAGGCAGGGCCCATAAATGAGCCATGAGATAAAGGGCGTGGCCAATTGCTCTATGATAGGTCGCGTCAACGACACACTGTACTAGGTAGGGTCAAGTTACACAGACATGTCTACAAGCACACTCCTTCAAGAATGGAACAAATTGAGCAGCTGACTTTATTTCATCCCTATGCTGTTTTCAGTCGGCATCCTGATAAGGTGCTGTAATCTTTATCGTCACAGAGCTGTACTGATTTGTAGCGACACTGTTAATACATCTCTGCAATCCTATAAAGCCCAATCCCTTACTAGACGCAATTAGTGGGTGATAAATATAGTCCACCTTCGGGATGCATAATAACCTCAAAATATGGAGCCACATTCATGGACATGCATATAGAGATGGTATCTTCGTTATACTTCCAGAAGAGCGCAAGCAGGGGAAGCAACAGCAGTATCACCCTCTTCTGATGTGGGACAAGAGACAACAAATATTGAACATCTATGACACGCACTATGGCAAGCCTGGAGCCATACAGACCCCGACGGAGGCCAGTCTATGAGAAAGGACTGTTGCATATGAATGTGGCGTAATAGACTGAATAGCATGGGCTGCAAGGTTCAATGACATTTACTACTAGCTGGGTAGAAACAATCTAAAGTTACATTTCGGTTCATAAAATCTTTGGATTGAATGTGCGAGTAATGTTGCATTCTCGGGGTCACTAGGCCTATCTAATATATGGCCCGAGACGAGATATAAAAGGCGTCTCAGATCCACTCTCCTCCCATTATTGCATGTTTATCTCACAAGGATTGAGTATATACAACCTCAGTCTACAATCATTCCCATACCCATATCACCCATCTTGCCAAACAGATATCCTCAGTCCATATCTTCAAGTATTCCAGGTATTCCCAGCCACAACTATAGCTCAGCAAGAAGGGCCTAAGCAGGTACACTATGAGAACAGCCGAATTCGAATTCGATCTTAGCTCTAAGGTCATGCCACATGACCCCATTGAGCTCCGCGGCAAAGCCCGGGACAGCGGAAGGATGATCGTCCTCAACCGCTCCACCTCAAACATCGAACACGCAGTCTTCTCTAGCATCGCCGACTACTTCCGCCCAGGGGATCTCCTTGTGCTAAATGATAGCTATATGCTCTCAAACACGCTGTGGTTCCAGCACGGCGGTGAATCATTGCAGATAACCGTTTACGGCCACGAGCCCGACGGCACAACCATCGTGGAGCTCAAGCTTTCCGAAGATCAGTGCGAGGCAGGTCAAGTTCTGACCTCGTTGGACGATGCCAGAATTACCTGCACTCTCCTCGAACACCAGCCAGACAAGCTCTGGAAGGCACAGTTTAATCCCTCCGAGCTACTTCTTCCAACTCTAGACCAGTACGGAGCGCGTCTGGATGAAACAATCCACCTCAACCCCGTACACTGGAAAAGTACCCCCGAGGCGTACCGCTCATTGTACGCTAAAAAGCCTGGATCTTTGGAGATCCCTTCCGCTGGACTCCATTTCTCGCATGAACTCCTGGCTCAGATCTCTGCCATGGGTGTTGAGATTGCCTACATCACTTTGCACGTTGGCGCAACTGAGATCTTCGCCGTTCGGCATATTAGCGAAGAGGAGATTGAAAAACATAAGGTGCGATCTGAGTACTATGAGGTTAGTCAGAGGACCGCTGGGCAGCTGAATAAGGCGCGAGCCGAGGGCCGCCGTGTCGTTGCCGTTGGGACGACTGTTATGCGTACCCTTGAGACGATTACACGTGAGATGGGACGCCAAACTATCATCAAGCCCCAGTATGGATGGACTGATCTCTATATCTATCCAGGGTTCAAGTTTAACGCTGTCGATGTGTTGCTGACAAATTTGCATCGGCCGCGGTCTAGTCATATTGTGCTTACTGCTGCGTTTGCGGGAACGGATTTTGTTATGAGGAGCTATGATGAAATTTCTGAGAAGGGAGGTTATGAGTTTGATATGTTCGGAGATTGTATGCTTATTGTGTAGTGGTGGATATAGTAACTTATTGGACTACAGTCAGTTTATTACATATCGGAAACTCAAGTCCCCTGCTGCCTCAGGGACGATTTGCGGATCCTCAACGCGGTCAAATAGAAGCGCTTAGGAACTTCACCATTACTTCCTACAATATGCGGGCCTAATCATATGCTTGAGATGTGAAAGGTGGCCCTGGGCATCAGCCAGCTATACAGCGTAAACCTGTGCCCGGGATATATGGACGCCAAAGGAGTGCCGAGATACTGCCGTACTGATCCGAGCGTCTCCGGATCTAGGCCCTCGCGCCCAGGTCCCGTCAACGCGAGAACTCGGTTCATCCGTGCCCTGAAACGAACGCAGTAAGAGGAAGGGTTTACCTTCGCGCGCAAGGTCTACCCTTGTTTATAAAAAACCTTATCTTTGATGTTACTGTTAGCCAAATTCTGCTTCTTCATTCGCTACCTTCTCTTCAGTCCTTCTCTTATTCGCTGTCTCTTCTTCACTCTCTCGTCTGATTGCCGGTAGGGATTGTGAAGCCCCAGCAAAAAGGTTTTACTAGAGTAGACGAACCCTCGACTAGCTATACCTGCTCCAGCTGTAGAAGAGATAGTTTGGTCATTATGATGCGGAATAATTAGTAAGGTAACGGAGCAAGAGTGAAGAAAGCGATTTAAAACATATGGGGGTTACTGTGTCGCTGGTCTTCAGCCAGAATATGTGTGACGAGAAGAGTGGAAGGTACAAGCTGGCAAGGTCGGTTGGAATGTGGCAGGGAGGGTTAATATAAATACTTATTAGCTGAGTAGCCTCCACCATGCTTTTCTTGGCAAGTAAAGATCTTTTGGAAACAGCACTAATTACAAATTTTCCACTTAGAACTTCACGTCCAATGCTTTCTATCCTGAGAATCTGTTTTTTTACTATGGCCTGTTAACGACGATTCGAGTGCATCTATAATAATGTAAAACCAGTTAAGGAATACTAACCTAAAGGTTACTATCCAGTTGTTTTAAGAGATATTTTTTTTTAGCCAGTATAAAGTTATCCGGAAGCTTGCTTATAGTTAATTTTCTACTGTTTAGCTTGCAAGGGATCTTAAGAAAGAACCCTAGGAGATGTCCTAAGGAACCCACAAATTAATATTATTCCTAGAAATTCTATTTATGTCGCTGTAAAGATCCTGAAGGCCGAAGCTTCCATCCTGGAAGGGCCCAAATAGCTAAGTATTTTAGAGGCTATCCGAGTAAATACCCTTTGTTATCCAGGTGCCTAATATATCGTGCAAATCCTTGACTTATTTTATTACAAAGGACCAAATAGGACTTACCTTTGCCTTGTATTTCTAGTTATAGGAGGTAATACACAAGCCCATGCACAGCTTTTTTTAGAAAGGTGTTACCTATTACCCGTGTCTAAAGCTCTATTAAAATAAGTTATTTAAGGTCTACAGTTTCTCCATGGCTGCAGTATTTTTTATAGTAGTAAGTGCTAGATTAGCACTATAGTAAGTATACCTTTAGAAAATCCCTTTTTTTAACTAGTTTATATCTCTAACTAGGAAACATTGTTTTTGCAGTGTCAGCTGCCAATATTAATAATGTATTAAGCCAGCCTGCCACTATTATTTACAATGTGAATTAAAAAAATAGAGTTAAGCACGACTAGTGTACCCTAAGATATTTTTATATTTCCTTGCTAATAATTAATTGTTTATTAATTAATAGTTAACCCGGACATAAAGTTATGGTAGCAATTACTAACCTTGAAGGTGCATGGAGCCCCAGATATTATAGTATAAAAAACTAGCTGATTATAACTAAATACTGTATAGCGTGACAAGGCATCTTTACTACTTCCTAGGGTCCCTCAAGCACTGCGTGCTCCGGAACTTATCTCTGGGAGATTTAATATTTTAGGTGTTAGAACAGAAATTTGGAATCTGGCTTGTCTAGTAGGTGTAAAGGGCTAGAGCCCGTTTGACCTCTCGGGCCAATGTCCCTACTGTCCCCGTTGTCCCTATTGTCCCTACTGTCCCCGTTGTCCCTATTGTCCCTATTGTCCCTATTGTCCCTATTGTCCCTACTGTCCCTACTGTCCCTACTGTCCCTACTGTCCCTATTGTCCCTACTGTCCCTTTTGTCCCTGCTGTCCCTTTTGGCCCTGTTGGCCCTTTGGGCCATTGGCCCTCGATCCCTGTCACGTGACTCCCCATCTTGTTTGTTGTCAAATAATATGGCCGTTGGTGGACCAGAATCATGTGACTGGATCGGGGTAAAACCCCCGTGGAGCACACAACAAAATAATCAATCAAGAATAACCAAGAAGAATAATCAAGAAGAGCCCAACCAGCTCAATTCATTCAAATAAGACCTTTTCACCAATCGTACTCTATTTCCTCTTCGGGATTAGCCGTATATCTGACATTTGTTTACCGCTCATTTTCCTCTTCCTTTCTTCCCTCCTTCAACGATTCCTTCTTGTACATAACCTATCTGTAGGTTCTACGGGTTCAGCCCTTGACAGTAGGTGTTTATTTATATTATCCAAAACTTAGCAACATGCTAACCTTGTTTAGATATTTAAGCTTATCTGTAGGGAACCACTTTTCTGCTTAAAACCATTCGGACTATCGACTAAGCAAATCGACGAGGAGCACCGGTAAATAATAAAAGATATTGTTAAACCTGCACTTGACTAAGAGGCTGCAATATCTAAGTTTGTAGTATACTTGGATATTCTTACACACGGTTAACTCGGTTATAATGTTTTGCTATTAGCTAGGCTACTTTGCCACTCCATACTGGTCAAGCCAGAGTATCGGAAAAATACGCTCGAGTTGCTCAGCGATCTGTGGTTTAAAGATAGTTAATCCAGGCGGGCTCACTTATGACTCGCAGGGCCTGCAAACAATTAATTAAGAGGACGGTAAGAAAGGTATGACGTAAAATAACCTTGAGGGACCGACGCGCTGATGGGATATACTAAAAGGAACCGTACCATGGGAGCCAAGCTTGCAACGCTGTGGTGCAGCCATTGAGCTCTGTTGAGCGATTGAACCGGAGCGAATGAAGTGTGACTAACTGGGGTTTTCGCTGTCTCTGTTTACCTGATTGGTCTCGAGGGAGTTGAAGTCAGGAGTCTGGGCACGATGAAAGAAACTGTTCTGCGTCCTGCCGGAACAACAGAAATCATTAGACCTCTTCCGAGAACGACTAGAGAAGCTGTTGTAACATCGGCACGGAGCCGCCCATGCCACATTTTGTCAGTTACCTTGCCTATTGGGTATCTATCGGACAACAATAGGCTGCAGCACCTTATTCCCCTTTTGATGTTTTTGTCTCACCCATCACAGATATGGAAGATTAGCATGTGACCTGAGGCTCAACCAAGCAAGTAGCGGTCCTTGTATCGTTACTGGGATCTTATGCATGGTAGATTTTAGCTGAATCCCAATTCAACCTTTGCCGGCCAAAAAAGGTCGTACTTCACGGTACTTAGCGAGACGACGAGTCTGACGCATCTTTTGAAGCCTGTACTTCAAAACGGGGGCCATTCAACTGGAACGAACCTCTGTTAATTGCACACTGTCACAGCAGGGCGAAGGCTTGTCTGCCCATAGCCATGTACTAGACAAAGGGAACCAGTGCCACGGGGATCATTATTTTTTTCCATAGCATATGGATTCACTTCTGGTGTAAATAGCGTTTCGCTAACCTATCAGCAGACGATACAGCTGGTTTCTCGCAGGCAATGTTCAGCTTCCAGACACCATGTACCGTTCAACTTGCGACTCCGAAACATGAGGTACTGCAATTGGTATACTTCTCATGGCTTGCTCCATCCCGTAGGTTACTATCCTATTTTTCATCTCCACCAGAATGAGCGATAAAGATATTGTACTAGTGGATTGGACGGCGCTCCAATCAGTAACGATTTTGTTAAGTGAGGCTACTTTTCACTGTTAATGTTTTCTGCATTACCCTACTTGCCGAATCAGCGATAGTTTGTATGCTCGTCTTCGACAGAATTGCAAGCTTTTAGACAAAGTCTGAGTCCTAGCACAATCTATTTGCTGGCATACATTTTGAACAGCGAATCCTACCGTAGCGACTCATTCTTTGTGGTGGCTTTAATCCTCAAGTGCATTTATATGTTTCATATCCCAGCACGTATATTTTCTATGCCAGCCTTCTCTCCGGGAATTATACTGTCACATTCAGCTCCCTATAATGTACTCTCATATTCAATCATATAAATGCGATTTCTTGGGCGCAGACCAGTGTTTTTATAACGGAATCAAATAAATTGAGTCATCAGTTCGGCTTAACACCCCGTTTTCGTAGTGTTTTCGTATATTAAATATTATCTCAGCACACAAACACATGGACGATTTATTTGTCGAGTATGGAGCAAATCTGTCGGATAAACTTGTAGTGTACCCGATAATACTAACTGAAATGCCAGCAGGCGCCAAGAACTTAACTTATGACTCACTCCATTCATATAATTTAGATCCCTATAAATACGAGATAGTCCAGAAACCCGCGAATGGATCTCCCGCTGAGAAACAATACTTTTTCACTTATGAATCAGAAGCAATAAATAGGGTCTCTATAATTTCTTCCGCGGGAATTGAATACCAATCTACAATTCACCTCCCACTATCCACTCTTTTCAACCCCATCATGTCACTCCCCACGGAACCAAAGACATGGACGAAGAACGACTTCTTAATATCTACCGACAAGAATCTTCTTTCATTATTGGCTATTAATTCCGCGTTTGATCTGGAAATGGTATACTGGGCCCAGCCATTCCCCGAAAGCATCTTACAAGAACTCATCAACAACTCGTTCTGCTTCGGACTATACAAAGTAACAAACGACGACGAACAAGCCAAGAAAATCAATCCCAATGACAGCAATGCGTCCCCAAAGAAGTACGAGCAAATTGGATTTGCTCGTCTAGCGACGGATTTCATCACGTTTGCATACCTAACCGATCTGTATATTTTGCCTGAATATCAAGGGCAGGGACTAGGGGGGTGGCTGATTGACTGCGTGGATGAAGTCCTGCGCGCCTTGCCGTATTTGAGGTGGACTATGTTGCGGACTTCACTGGTTAAGAGCCAAGAGTCTTATATCAAGAGAATGGATATGGAGGTTTTGCATTCACCTGACGTCCGTCAAGGTCCGGTGACGATGGGGAGAAAGGGGCCCGGGAACACGACCTGATGGTCTCTATAGAGGAAATAGATTCAATGGCAGATCTCTCTAGAATATGCGGAAATTGGTTGCTGCCGCCCTCTTTGGGAAATCGGCTTGCTCTGAGTACAGTGCACCTAGAGAGACGGAGTAGGGCAGCTGAGAAATGGCAGTTTGTAAGGTTCGGCTCATGCTCGTTTTTCTGAAAAATGGAAGGTGAATAGAAAACTTGTCTGGTATGCGAATATGTCCACTTTGACTCCCATGCCGTGGAGAACGCGCATGACCATGATGACCCTGGTTTGGTTCAGAGGTGGATGTTGTAAAGTCTCTGTTCATGGCGCGACTAAAAGAATAAGGTGGCGACGCTAGTCTCCGAGGCCGAAACGAATTGATACCGCTAGAATGTAGAAAAGAAGGAGAGAAACGAGAGTGCATTCATTCCATGACTGCTGAGACGGTTTTGCCAGACGCAATTGGAAAAGGACCAACGCCAATAAATAAAGCCATTGATGCGTTAACCCCAGCCGGAACGGTTCTGGCTCTGATCTATTACTCGACGATCCTGGTAGTGTGCCGACTGTTTCTCAGTCCCATCGCACGATTTCCAGGATCCAATTTGGCCGCAGCAACGGGGTGGTACGAGACCTATCTAGATGTCTTCTGAGGTGGGCATTTCGTCTTCCAGATAAAAAAGTGGCATCAAACATACGGGCCCATCATTCACATCAATCCATGGGAAGTATATATCGCCGGTGCTGACTTCTACCAGGTCCTCTACTCGGCCAAGTTCCGATACCGCAAACCCAAGTCCTGGCAATATCGCTTCGGTTTGCCCCTGTCCACATTTGATGTGATAGAGCACGAGCATGACCGTCGGAAATAACCACTACTAGATCTACTCTGGTTGTGCAAGTGCCCATGTATTTTAATGTGAGTGGGAACTGACCTTCATGTTCTAGGCACCGAAATTCAAAGATGCAGGACTTGCATACGTTGCACAAGGCATGGTCCATAATCTTCACTCTGAAATGGAATATTTGAGGAGCAGTTTAAGAACAAATTGCCTGAGGATCACTAGCATCCATTCTTGCTGATGTCTGGTGAATCATACCCGGCTTTTCATGAGGCAGCGAAGTCTTTCCAGCTTTTAAGTATGGGGATATCGATGATGGACGTCCAGAAGGTTCAGAACAAGTGGAAGCACGTGACGACCAGATGGAGTTATTGTTCAATGTCTGTGGTGGAAAGCATCAGAGGCTGTAAAGATGATTTGACGAAACTCGTGCCTGTATTTCCTCAATGAATGTTATAAGTTCTAGATATTTCTTTGGGCCAAAATTTGGGAGTAGCTTAAGGTCCACGACAATGCAAGCCTTTCGGGATACGTGTGGCTAAAATGGAGGTGGCATTTCGTGATATTTAGCTAGAGTCGAGCAGGTTGTGGACTTTTTTGTTCTACGTGCCTCTCCACGGAACAACTGTTTTGATATTATTAAACAATGAAACCCGCAATACCTACATGTATGAGCACGCAAAGCGCCGACTTTTGACCTCAGAATCATTACCCACCCGTATGGATCTTTTGCGTTCACTCGACGTTGGCTGTGCTAAAAGGTATGTAGTGAACCTAAAATGCCAGAGGAAACGATTTCAACCAAGCAGGCACCATCTTTAGAATATTTTCGGCCCAAGGATGCAGAAAATAATAGCTGAGCTGACAGGAGTTGTCCCATAATCGACTTTCCTTAAGGTATTGTCTGGTGGAATAATATAAACGATCTTGTTAATTAATCTAAGGTACATCACCTCTGTCATATGTTCATAAATAAAGAGTTCGAAAAGAAAGGATAAAAGAACCACTTAACAATGCAAAGCTATTCTCGTTATTTATTTAGAACTTTGCTCGCGGAAATGGGTAATCCTGGAACTAGTCGAGTACCCAGTTCCTGAGGCCAGAAGGTAGACTATATGTGCATCGGGAACGAAGATATTATTAATACTTAATAGAGGTCCATCAACGCCTTTGGTATGGCTTCGGTGGACTGGGGTTTGAGGCTAATTCGGACTCCTTTCTTCTTTGCCTCTGGGAATATTGATTCTCAGCAGCTCACTATTCTAATGTTGGTAACTAATCAGTTAGAGTACAGTTATATTCTGTAAACAAGACTTCACATTAATTGTCCTGACGCTGAATAATATCGGACACAGGCTGGAAATCTTACAATAATACCCTGTATTATCAATCAATACATCAAGTTAGTAGCGGAGTTAACAATCAAAATCTTCGCATTACCCTCACTAGAGTGACAGAAACGAGAGCAACCCTTGTCATCCTAGCAATGGGATAAGGAATGATCGAATAAAATTATAGGTACAATTATGGTGGTCTAGTGTACACACTAACTACAGCCCCCTGCATACAGAATATCCGGTACAATACACTTGCTTACTGGCTTTAACATCCCGGGCTAAACAGAAAATAATTGATTTCATCTTATTAAACCCTATCACAGCCCTGGCGCTTACTGATGCTTATCAAGACAGGCTCTGTCTTATTAACACTTAAACCAAGTAGAGATTAATACATTAGAAAGCCAACCAAAGCCAACATGACCAGCACTGGGTATCACAGTCGACTTGAGTTGAGATTAGCCCTCTAATAATTAGCCTGCATAAGGTCGTGAACCGGCGGAACACTTTAAGAATAAGTTTTAATAGGAACTCACCTATTCGTGTTAGATAATTTTATGTCTCCATCAAAAAAATCAGGGGCTGATCTTCCCCAGTCTGCCTCGGAATGCATCAATGAAAGTTATAGCTGCTCTCTCGAAGGGTTTAAATAATCCACTCCCTCCATTCTGCACCATTCTCCGATTCAGCCTGTTTAGTTATGGAGATCCTTAGTTAGCAGTAAACTAACCGGTTCACGTCTTTTTTTCCTTTTTTTTTTTTTCCTTTCTTTTTTGCCTGTTTAAAGAAAAATTACCCCTTTGACTTTCACGTTGGACGAGTGTGTAATACTAAGCTTCACCGGCGGCCAAATAAAATCTGATTTGACTTCTAATAGAGCATTAAGTCGACATCTCTAGCTCGGCTCCAGAGGTAGTTCCCTAGCGAGGCATTAAAGCTGCTAATAAGGGGAACACTCAGAAGATCGTGTACCGGCCTGACAGCTGGCCACACAACGCGATAGCTGCGGATAGAGCCGTGGAAGAAGGCAAACAAAGGATCTGTGGACTAACGCCAAAGATATTTTGGATTCTCCTGTTGATCATGGCGTTGCTTATTGCGGCGGGAATCGGGGGATGTGTTGGTGGTTTAGCGAGCTAGAAAATATACACCGATATGCGGAGTATTTATTTCTCGATCTTTTCTTTCCAGAGATGATTGCTTTCTTGATTGCTAATAAGTCTCCGTGCGATGCTTGTGTAGCCAGCCGCTCTGCTCCGTCTTCGATCCCCGTTGAGACCACAAGTCCTACCAACACCGTTTGAGATCTCCACCTCGTCAACTGGCACGGCCACCAGCACCAGCGTAAATCCTACCTGCACGAAGCCCTACGGTTTTCTAAACTTCTTAATGGTAAGAATAATTAGTACTTCACTCCTAATAACCCCACGGACAATTCCAGTCTGTTCATCATCAATAATCGCACCCTGAATTACAAAATCCGCTGCTACCAGAATATCTCGGATAGTATGTCATTCAATAATCCGCAGATTATCAAACTTGGACAGTTTCCGCAGGAGTGCATCAAAACGTGTGCGGCACTCAACTACGCCATTGCGGCTGCATTCGCGGGGGAAGGGAGAGGTACCGTTCAAGGATCTATGCAGTGGCTTCGTGTATTCCTACCAGAGCAGGGAGAGCCTATAAACTGAGATTTGAATAGTAGAGTCAAAGAGAGTGCATCCAGAGCTTCGTAGACGAATAATCGTGGTCCAGAGACACATACCAGGGCTGATTCGGTGGTTCTGGACTGGGATGATTAAGTGAATGTTTATATATGCCATGGGGGTACTTGATTCTCTTACTATATTTGCGATTCTGTGATCGGTGTATATATATGGTTTTTCTTAATTGTCCGTAATTATACTCCATTGGTGGGAACACTAACTTTAAATTTATGAGTTAGTTAGATTGAAATAAGCTATGTGAGCAAGCTACATGGACAAATACAGTCATCGGAACTATATGCAGAAGTGCTTACGCCGCTGTCCCACTAGAAAGCCGGTGGACACTTCACATATAAGGACTGGGCCTCGAAAGGAAACACACCCCACATGCTTTTGGAGTCAATTATAATATACGGTCATGTAAGGTCCTTCAACTTATATGAATAGGAAAACTAGTTCTGAAATAGCCTGCTTTGATGGAGATCCAATCCGGGGCTATAAAGTAAAGTTAGTAACTTGGCTAACATGAGTAAATGGGAATGAAGAGAAATCATACACAAAAGGAAGAGATGTTGTTAATATATGCGTTTGCCTGTTTGACATTTATATGCCGCTCCATAAACTTGCTAACAGTATTCGCAATAGCCATTTCGCTGATTCCTGCCAAAGGGATATAAATCTTTGGTTTCGGAAATTCTTCACCAGGTCTGAGTTCATAATTTACCTAGGTTTAACGAACGTAACGAAACCCCTTGTTTGATATCGTCTAGTGTTGACTGCCATACTCTTTCAGGGATTTCAAGTGCGTCCACAACTCGCGGAGCAATTCCATCCGGCGCATGTGTCCCTCATTAAGCCTGCCGCTAAGAGTCCAAAGCTCAGTGGCAGGTTGGAAATCGCCTTTGTTATCCGAGAGCTACACCTTATATCGAGCTTGGGCTAGTTTGACAAGATCAATGGTTGACCACCCAACTACGGTAGTTGGTGGCATGGCCGTAACGATGTCGTCCAGTACACGCAGACTCCAATGTCCCTTCAGTCTACTTCTTTGAGTGTCTCAAAGATCAATCTTGAAACCGGTACTCCTGTAGCCGCTGCCTTCAGTAAAGGCATCAGACACAGTTTTGCATTAACATCCTCGCCATTTAGGTCCAGTCCCACCATTATCTGTGTTTTAATTGGCTGGAGGTCAATATTATAGCTAGTCAAATGTTTCTCTTTTTCCAGGTCCGTCAGAGCGAGACGATCAATCAGCCGGTAGTACAGTGACAAGTCCATTGTGATACCCAGTCGCTTTAACCGATTTAACATCTCGCCAATTATGAGCCGGCAGCAATAAATAGTCAGGGCCTGTCGTGGCTCGGTAGCTTATTGATTCTATATTGATCCAAGCTGTCGTCTTGGACTGCACGAAGTTGGTGCTGAATTCCAAAGCCCTTAGTGCTGGAAAAGGAGTCGTGTAGAGGCCAGTTCGACTCCTGACAGGAAAGGGTCCATCATCGGAATAACGTGAAGGGCTTAGAGACAAAGGTATTGATACAGCTGGTGTATGTCATATTCAGCCGCTGAAAGCATGCTGCCAACATTGGTCCTGACTTGTTCTACCACTCATGCTGGTCATAATCTGGGAAAGACAAGTACTTGCTGAGCAAGCAGTATTTCTCCGTGCCTACGGTCTGGCCTCGAGATGTTTCTGATGGTGGCAGTAAGGTATAGGCCGATATTGTAAGAGTGCCAATACAATTTGGCAAGGTCTCAATGCGAAGGGAGTGGAACTGCAGAAATGGGCGACGGATAGAAAGTCTGAATGATCTGCGTTCAAACCTATACACTAGCCCGGGCTAGGTTATAAGAAATAACTCTCTTAAGGGAGTAGAAATCCACTGCACTCTTTTCGAGCTATATATCGGGTTTTCCAAGTTGATCGACTGGTACCGGCAGTGAGACACTATGTTCCACGCACAGACGTCCAGGGAAAATTGCCATTTTGATACAGTGTCCCTATTAGTAGGTCAATCAGTCCAGATTGGAATAGATCTCATAGTCTAAATATAGCACCCAAGGAAGCAAAGAGTAGCACAATATGCAATGTTGGAGCACAATGTCGCCCCGCTGGTCTCCTAATAATAGCTTTCGCACCACATTTATTAATACGGGTCGAGTGGTACATGAAGTACCACCAATGTCGGGTTGCATTCGAACCGAGGTTCTTTTGAGGTAGAACCGGACACTCCAATGCGTGACAAATAAGCCATAATTCGCATATTCAAGGGTTCTCGCGCTATTCTAGTTCTATCGCTTGTTATTTTATGACAAGAGCCTAGCTAGAAGGTCGTACACTGCCAGTATTCTTCGAAGCAATGAGCTTTCCAGAGCACACTAGGTGAATTAGCTACTGATTAGTAATGTTAGTAGTTGTATCCACTGTATTCACCATGCAATATTGAGGTACAAGCGTCATACAGTTCAGTATAAAGCTCCATCTAAGGGTAAATTAAGGCCAAACCGCCACGTTCTGTCGTTAGATTGGTCTTTAATTAGGAGTTTATATTTGACCGAGTCGGTGACAAACAAGGGGTAATTCAATGGAATCAGACAGGTTGTCCCTATGAATCCCATTAGCTCTTAATAAAACTCGATTTGGTTTATCCATGAACCGAATGTAAATAATCAGAGTCCCATACATTTGTCAATAGGGATTAGAATGAATCCTGGGACTTGATAGTACGCCACTGTAGAATGGCTTCGGGCAGACCGCGATCTCCATTTTCAATAACGCATCGGATTCACATACACATATTGATTACCAACACACTGATCTCCTTCTAGAGGAACAGCAATTCTCCAATAAGAGAAATAGATAGTACGGAAAGTACCACTCCCCCAAGAATATAGATATCGAATGGCATGTACAAATGCCTGAGCCGGTCGGTAACACTTTTCCGGGATGTTACAGCGTAGAAATCTAAATCCCAGGGTGCAATGGTCAGTATGAGTCTGGTAACCTCTTCCAAAAAACGAAAGGTTAGGGATTACTGTAATCGATTGTCTTGTCGGTCCACCTTCGCGCGATCTGCATCCCGGCATTCTCGCAAATACGCGAAAAGCCCTCGACCGACCACTTATAGCTAAATATGATGCATACTCTCTCTCCTTTTTCCAAAAATCGGCGGGCAGAGTCGCGGCAAGCATGGTTATCCCAATCAAGCTCAACTCGCTTATTAGTGACATAGTATGTGCTTAAGAGACGTTTGGTACTGTCGAACTTGCTCTCGACTTGGAAGTCCTCTCTACGGAAAACCTTACCTCCCAGGATGTCGTTCGCATAATCCAGCCCGCTAAGGATGAAATCGTTGAATACCTGGTTGCTAGGGTTATATGCTTTCAGTACTGCGGCGGGGTCGTCGCATGCGTCGCTGCCAATGAGGAATTGGCATTGAAGTTGAGATGCCGAACAGGCGTTCTGGAACTTGCAAAGCATTTCTGTGGCTTCCGAGGGATGCATGTTGGCGATACTGTTGCCTATCCACAGGAAGGAGATTACCTGGCCTGCGACTAGGTTGGGAAGACCGTAAGGCGGTGAAGATGTTGACAGGGAGAGCAGCCACGCTCCGCAGTCGTCATAGGTACCGTACAGACCATTGATGGAGATGAACTGCGAGTGGGCGAAATCTTGACGTAGCATCTTGACGCTTGAGTGGAGTTCAGCCTCGGAGACATCGAGTGCATAGTAATTAATTGGACGGCGAAGATGGTGAAAGGCTGAAAGAATAATGCTTGTTTTGTGGAGGTTTCCGCAACCCAATTCGAGTAAAATGCCACCAGCAGGCGTCATGGAGGCGAACGCTTCAGCATACTGCGTGATCATGGCCAGTTCGGTGCGACTGGGGTAATAGTTTGGATGAAGAGTGAGATTATTGAAGTGACGGATGCCGTTGTCCCCCCAGAGGAGGAGGGACGGAAGAGAAGGAGAAGGAGACCTTAGTCCAGCAAGGATCTCGCTTTTCAAATCTAGTGTAGATGGCTGGTGGGTGCGAGTTGTGCCATTGGAGTTCGTGATGTGAATCACCGCGCTGGATTGGAGGTTCAGAAGAGGAGACTGCTTCACCTGCACACGGGCAGTGCCTGGAGAGGGATCGAGAGTGTGAGGAGAGGGTGCTTTTGAAGCCATGCTGATACAAGTCTTTTCCTCTTGATACTCAAAAGGTGCTCATACAAGCGTGGTATGCTCTGAGAATCCCTGATATTTGATAGGTACAAATATGGCCGTCTGGGGATTGGATTATATGGTATATATATACGTATTATCCCACGACGTAGACGGGAAAAATTGGCAGTCATTGGTCTACTGTCTGAGACAATTGGCACCCAATAATGGTCCTTGTTCTTTCCATCCTGCACTGAATGTAACCCGTCTAGAAGTCGTGACATGGTCGCCTATGGCTTCATCGGTATGGCGCTACTGGTAGGTACTGGTGGGGAGCTAGACAGCACAGATGTTCCAAACCTGCATACAGATGGTATTTCAAATATTTCAATAGTGCCATCGGTCCAACTTGGCTTCGAACATCAGAAACCGATTGGACAGAATTCAGTCGCAATTTTTCGAAGAGGTAGGTTTGCACCTGCTTTCCCTTATCTAGGTTAGGTCATTATTTTTGGTCATTTCTCATTGTTCGTGACTGGCTGAGACGCAGGTTTGACAAGTAATTATTACCGACTAATGGCAGTAACTCAATGTCTTTATACTTCAGGAAACAAGTGGTGTTTGTATTTCCTACATATTTAAGTATTTTTACATGCAAAAAATACACGGCAGCCATTGTGTGACGGGCCTAGACCGTGTTCGGCCCTGAGGCCTCACCTTATTTGTACAGGCGAGATATGTATTACATTTATTCTGAGCCGTAGTTGCTAGGCTCAGAACAGAATCCCCTTTTTTCTCACCATATTACCTTCTTTTCTTTCTTCCCTTTTTCAGCTTATTCTTCGTGTACAATAGAGCAGGCTTACTTGAAACAAGTGCACTTGGCCCATGATATGGGATTTGTGTTCTATTCTACTGGGCCATCGTCAGACTGGAATTTCCTACCAAGGTATGAGTTATCCGCAATCTTTCTGATTCAAAGCCATACTATCAATTCTGAAACCCTTTTTTTACTCTCTTCATGTGGCCTTGTATCGACCAAATAGCTGTACACGGGCTTGTTATACATTAGAGTTCTTTGGTAGAAGTGTTGTACACCTATTTTATGCAAGCAGCAAGCTGATGGGGCCAGTAGTACAGATGACCGCGAGCAAGCAGGGTGACAGCTCGAATCCGCTTTCTTCAGCTGCTCCACGAACTTCCCGCCGGACCTTAGCTACAGCTGAATCCTGCGCAACTGTATGTTGGTTTTTCACGACGGCAAAAATAAAAGTATAGACGGACGCGATGAAGGCGCTATTCACTGCAAACGATGGAGCTATTTTTCCGTGGTTGTGACAAATCAATGTGCGTTAGCTTGTCAGGCCGGATCTGATGTAGTCAAGTAATCTACTCTCAAGTAATTTAAATTCCTTATCCGCACAGCGATATTGTCTGTACTTGGCCTATATGTAGCGACCGCACACAATCCTATTAGGGACAATAAAGAGGGATTCGTACCCAGAGATCGGGATGCATAATTCAATTCTAAATCAATAATACAGCTGCCGACATGGAATCACGAGATATTCAAGTCGAGGTCGGAAGCTCAGCGTCGTCAGAAGCCGATATGCAGCATGAGACCGAGCCACTGTCTGTTGAGATGGAGCCTTTCGCGATACGCGAGACCCCAATTGAACGAAAGGAGCTTATCTCGAAAGCAGCTCAACAATGTGAGGTAGAGGCCGGTCAGGTAGAAGGTATTTAACTTTGCACACCTTACCAGGAGGAAGTCATGCCACTGTCCGCAGAGCACATAAAAAGCTGCATATCCGTCTATGAATTCGTACTACCCCATGGCATTGAGAGGGAGAAGTTCCACGCGGCGTGGAATGCAGCTGTTGATGCAAACCCCATTCTCCGAACTCGCATCGTGCAGCTGGAGAGTGGAGGCATGTATCAAATCGTTCTTCGAGGGGGGATTCGGTGGGATTTGCGTGAGCCAGGACAGCCAATCCCAAGGCACTGGCACTCGGGGAAGAAGGGTGGACAGCCTCTGATTCGCATAGCGCTTAGTTCTCCAACAATGTTAAGCACAGAGAGGTTCCATTGCACCATCATGGTTCATCGTGCCCTCATGGATGACCGGTCGTTACATCCACTGCTGAGGCAAGTGGAGGCTGCATATAGCGGAGCGCGCCTACCTCACCAGCCATTTAAAAACTTCATTCACTATGTGTCGAAGCCGACGACGAAATAGATTATTTCTGGAAAACAAACCTGAGAGACCTGAACGCGGTTCATTTCCCAAACTTCCATCTCCTGGATACCTCCCTGACCCGTGTGCTCGGATAACATGCACAATCCCACTGGATACTCTTGTCGGGCCTCGAAAAGATGTTTCGACGAAATTATAATTATCCTGGTCCATGCTACTTAGCTTGTACACCCATAACGCGGACGTTGTGTTTGGCATTACACGGTTAGGACGGACAACTCCAGTGCCGGGGATTGAAGAGCTACCCGAGCCTACGGTAGCCTCCTTTCCTGTAAGGTTCCTGCTATGTCCAGATGACGCCGTATCCGACGCTATTGGGAAGATACAAAGTCTGGCCAGAGAAAGAGCCTCATTTGAGTATGCTGGTCTACAGCACATAGGATGCATTGGGCAAGATGCTGCGAACGCTTGCCAGTTCCAAAGTATGTTGTGCATCCGACAAGGGAGCACAAAGGTGACCAAGATGTTTGAACAGTGGCATGTGTTAACTCATGCAACATGTTTGACTCATGCGCTAGGCCTGGATATCCAACTACAATCGAGGGAATTATCAGTAGAAGCGAACTTTGATCCAAAAGTTCTGCCGCAAGCTGAGGCACAAACAATGCTGCACCAGCTTAGGCGCATTTTCCGACAAGTTGAGCGTCATCCGAGCCATTGCTTGAAGAACATTGACTTGGTCAGCCCGGAAGATAGGCTACAGTTACAAACCTGGAATGGGAGTTTACCACAGGCTCTAGAGGTCTGCGTGCACGAAGCAATCCAAGAACAGTGCTTGGCGCGTCCTGACTCCATAGCTGTCTCTGCGTGGGATGGTAGTTTCTTATACTGCGAGCTTGATACTTATTCTACCGTTCTTGCAAGAAAATTGGCTGGCTACCAGGTTGGCCCGGATGTCTTCGTTCCCGTATATTTCGAGAGGACCCATTGGACTACAGTTGTGATGCTGGGTATCCTCAGAGCTGGCGGTGCCTTGCTGCTGATGGATCCATCACATCAGATTGAACGCCTACGAGAGATCTGTCGGGATGCACAAGCATTCATCGTTCTTGCCTCAACGGCTACCAAGTGTCAGGATAGTCGGTTTGGACCAAAGGTTTTAGCGATTGGCGATAATGAAACAGATTGGAGGCAGTCCAACGGCACATACCGCAAGTCCCACACCAGAGAATGCTCTGTATGCCGTTTTCACTTCGGGCTCCACGGGGAAGCCAAAGGGCGCAGTGTTATCCCATCGATGATTTTACACAAATTTTCAAGCCAATGGCCTGGCGTTTGGTCTTGGCCAGCACTCTAGGGTATTACAATTCGCTTCGCATGCATTTGATATGAATGTCGCCGACCATCTCTGGGCCTTGCTTGTGGGAGGCTGCGTTTGCATTCCATCCAGGGAAGACACGAGGTTCAATCTCGATAAAGCCATTATGGATTTCAATGCCAACTGGATTAGCCTCACCCTCTCCGTTGCTCGAACTTTGACGCCCGACCAAGTTCCATCGCTTAAGACTCTGGTCCTGCTTGGAGAGCCCATGACGCCCGGCGACGTTGAAATGTGGCCTTCCAGGGTCGCATTGCTCAACTTGTACGGGCCGGCAGAGTGTGCAATACTGACCACCCTCCAGGACGTTCGTCGCTCGCCCATGTTGAATAACATAGGAACCTCGCGGGGTGCCGTGTGCTGGGTGGTCGATCCTCAGAACCACGATCGTCTCTTCCCAGTTAACACCGTGGGCGAGCTGGTCATAGAAGGTGCTAACGTCGGACGAGGCTACTTGAATCGACCGGATCTCACGGCGGCTGCCATCGCCATTTCTCGGCTAGAGGACCGTCTACCTAATTTTATGATCCCCGCCATTTTCATTCCGTTAGTTTCTCTCCCTCTGTCCGAGACTGGAAAATTAAATCGCCGTCTTTTGCGCGAGCAAGCAACACTGCTCTCATGGGACGACCTGTTAAGAGGGTCAACTTACATTCGCTTGGCGTGGGCGTTGGCCCTCTCGCAGTACACCGATTCGAGTGGCGTCGTTTTCGGCACAATCGCCGATGGTAGAAGAGTCCCTTTTGCCGGTATTGACCAGGTTTCTGGGCCAACATTGTCATCGTACCCATTGAGGGTGAGAATTAACAGAGACCTCTCCGTCAACTCAATGTTGTCACAACTTCAATCCCAGACTACGTCTGCCATCCCTTATGAGCATGCCGGGTTGCAAAGAATTCGCAAATTGGGTCACGAAGCGGCATTGGCGTGCGACTTCCAATGTCAGCTCGGCGTTCAGCCGGAGCTGGAGCCCGCAGAGAGTCCTTTTGGCACCCTGAGAGGAGAAAATGAGCTGGACTACCGCGCCTTTTCGAGCTATGCTTTTGTCGTGGTCTGCCACCCACGGCGCACCGCTAACGAACACCATGTCACGATCGCTAGCACCTATGATCCCGAGTTTGTCAGTCGGCATGAAGCACAAAGGATAGTCGCACAGTTTAGCTACCTTTTGGAGCGCCTCCTACGGCATCCCCAGCACAAGATCCAGATGTTCCCTCACTACACCCATCGGATTTGCAGCAATTAGTTCAGTGGAACGGAGACCTGCCTTCATCATTCGATCGATGCTTGCATGAACTGGTCTTCAGATACTGCAAAACTCAACCTAACGCAGCTGCTGTGTCGGCATGGGATGGGGGGTGGGACTACCAAGAGCTGGAATCCTTATCATCGCGACTGGCTCTGTTCCTTCAGAATAATGGGGTTGCTGCTGGTAGCCTTGTACCTGTTTTCTTTAAGAAGTCAAAATGGACTGTTCTGGCGATGCTGGCTGTGCTTCGTGCCGGCGCAGCGGTCACCGCCGTTGATCTCAAGCACCCTAGAGAGAGAATCTCGCAAATCATGGACCAAGTGAACCCGACAATTATTCTCGCCTCGGAAGGAACTAAGCACTTATTTGTTAACGAATCAGCCCCGGTACTCACTGCGCCTTTCGGAGGTCTGCTTTCTCCTGGTGATTCAACGCTGAACCCTCTGGTTGCGCCGGATGCCCCGGCTTTTCTTGTTTTCACCTCTGGCTCAACGGGTAAACCCAAAGGCATTGTGATGGAGCATCGCCATCTCAGTACTAGCATCAAACATCACTCCGAGCCTCTTGGGGCTTCCAAGGGCGTCCGTGGTCTACACTTTGCCTCATACGCATTTGACGCTACTATCTATGAAATATTCACAGTCCTCTGTAATGGAGGGTGTGTGTGTATCCCTTCCGAAGCAGAATGTTTAAATGGGATCGAGAAATTTATTGAGAAACACGGCGTCAATTGGGCGATATTCTCACCATCAACGTTCCGAGTGTTGCACCCAGAACGTGTGTCCACTTTGCAGGCGGTTGTTCTTGGAGGAGAGGCATTGAACCCGGATATCGCGAGAAAATGGGGACCTCGCCTTAACCTTATTAACGGCTACGGTCCAGCAGAGGCGACGATTTGTGCCGCCGGCCGTGTTGACGACGGCTGGAAAGTCGGCAACATTGGCCCTATCACTGGAGGTGTGGGTTGGATTACTCTTCCCTCAGAACCCACCCAGTTGGTCCCCATCGGTGCCATAGGCGAGCTAATCATTGAAGGTCCAGTAGTTACTAGAGGCTATCTAGGCAATTTCACTGGGGGGTTTATTGAGCCTCCAGCATGGCTGAAGCAGTTTCGCAAAGGCAGTCCAGGTCGTCTCTATCGCACTGGAGATCTGGCGCAATACGCCGCAGACGGGTCGATCCGTTTCATGGGCCGGCGGGACACCCAGGTCAAGCTTCGTGGTCAGCGGATTGAGCTGTCAGAGGTGGAATACCTGGTGAAAACGTCTTTCAGGAATCTGAATGTGGTGGCGGAAGTCATGCCAGTGCCAGGACACGAAGAATCTACTATGTTGGTAGCAATAATCGAAGAGGAGGAAGAGGAACACATCTCGAACATGGTTGCTGGGGTATTTTGTATGCCATCAGAGAGCTTCAGGGCTCGGTCTCGTGCCGCTGCAATGCAGATAGAGAGGCTGGTGCCCGCATACATGGTTCCGTCAGTCTTTCTGCCGCTCCCTCATCTTCTCTTCACTACCGGTGGCAAAGTAGACTGTAAGCGACTTCTCCAGGCAGCCTCGTTTTTGACCTTAGAGCAAATAAAGGCCTACAGCTCGCTAGCCCCTAGTCCGATTCGGCGGCCATTGACGGCGGTGGAAAGGACTCTCCACCAGATATGGGCGGATGTGTTGAAAGATCCAGACAGCTTTGGTGTCGAGGAAAGCTTCTTTAGTCTAGGGGGTGATTCGATTAGTGCGATGCAAATGGCTTCGAAATGTACGCCGGATTAAGGATTACTGTGGAGCGCATCATGCGCTTTAAGAGTATTTAGCTCCTTAGCAGTGGGCTTCAACTGTCTGCCGCTGTCCGTCGTCCACAAAATTCGGTTAACGGGGATAATACCAATGTTCCCTTTCCTCTTTCCCCTAGCCAGAGACTCTTCTTAGAACGGGCAACTCATGAATATGACAAGTTCGTTTAATGTATCGTCTTGCGCCTTAAAAAGCCATTTGACTCTTCAAAGCTACTGGATGCCATCCGATTACTTGTACAGAGACATTCCATGCTCCGTGCAAGATTTGGGCAGGGCGAAAATGGGCAATGGGTTCAGTGCATCTCCACCGACGTAGACGGTAGCTTTCACTATCAGCAGCATGATACAGTTACATTTCCGACTGACGCCTTCGCCGCCTTTCGGTGCAGTCAGAAGAGGATAAAGATTCGAGAAGGTCCCATGTTTGTGGTCGATTACCTCACAATGGGCGATGGACAACAGTTTCTGTGTTTAAGTGCCCATCGACTTGTGGTTGATAATGCGCCCTGGGATATCATTGTTACAGATCTTGGAGAACTTCTCCTATCACGCCCTCCAAAACTGCTTCTCCACTCCCCTTCTCGGTCTGGCTGCAAGCCCATTCAGAACAAGGTAAGACCCTACAGTGTCCGGATTCAGGTATTGACAAGCTCGCTGTCTCTAAATCCTTCGATTACTGGGGCCTAACTGCAAAGGCCGGTGGTTGGGGTGGTGGTGGTGATGATGGTGTGAATGGAACAATATTCAGCATACCTGCAGAAAAAACCACAGTACTCCTGGGCAGTGCGAATCAAGCGTTCGGTAGGAAGCCCGAGGAGCTGATTCATGCCGCCCTCTTATATTCTTTCGCTCGGGTATTTCCAGACCGAGATTTGCCTATCATCTACAGCGAAGATCATGGACGTGACCCAGGGGACTCAGGCCTTGACCCAACTCGCACAGTGGGCTGGTTCAGTTATATTTGGCCAGCCCATGTAAATTTGAAGGGCGATCATCACGAATTGGTCGAATACGTGAGTCGAACCAAGGATGGTCGCCGGCAAGCAGAGGGACGGCCAAATACCATAGTAGGAGGCCACTCAGCCGGGCCTAATGAATGGATTGAGGTCTTATTCAACTTCGATGGGCTCGTGCATCAACAGAAATCCGTTCATGGCCTGTTCCAGAAGATGTCGCACAACGAGTCTTCGGCTATGACTGATCTCGGCACCAAGACAACTAACTTTTCGCTATTTAGCATATCGGCTGAAGTGACCAATGCACAATTGCAGATCGGCATTTTCTCCCACCGTCCCATGAAGTCAGCTGGCACCGCCGATAAATGGGCAGGTGCATGCGAAGAAGCCCTATGGCAGATGGCGCTTCACCTGCCCTCTCGGTCACCAGCGTTCACGCTGTCAGATTTTCCTTTGTTAGGTCTGAATTACAATCAGCTGAAGAATTTCCAGAGACATGTCGATACGCACATTACCTATCAAGGGCTCCGGATAATAGACGCATATCCATGCAGCCCTGTTCAAGAGGGGGTGTTAATCAGTCAGGCCAAACTTTCCGGGGACTACATGAACTTGATACCTTGGATTCAACCACGCGACGGTCAGTCAGCGGTAGATATGCCTCGATTTATGCATGCCTGGCAGCAGGTGATTGATAAACATCCTTTGCTACGGACAGTGTTTCTAAACAATTTCCGAGACGATGGGTCCATAGATCAAGTGGTCCTCCAAGAATATCATTGTGATATTAACGTGATGCAATCTTGCATATCGGACCCGCTAGAGGCACTTGCACGCTACAAGCCTTTGCCAATTCCGGCATCATGTCCTCCCCATCGACTGACAATATGTCAATCGGACAATGGTGAGGTAGCAGGTCACTTGGAGGTCAGTCACACCATCATAGATGGCCTGTCCTATCAGGTTCTTCTAAGAGATCTTCAATTGGTGTACGATGACATATTGGTCTTCCACGGATCACGCATACCGAGACTACGTAAATTATATAAAGCTACAAGATATGGACTCAGCAAGGTGCTACTGGAAACAGTACCTTGACGGTTTCGAGCCTACGCTGTTCCAAATTCTTCGCAGCGAAAACGATCGCGAAGCTGTCCAAACAAGCGAAAGTGGTTGCTTCAAGTGTCCATTGTCCGATGTCACTTCACTTGAAGTGTTTTGTCAGCTTCATGATGCAACCATGTCAACTGTTTTTCAGATAGCGTGGGCGATGGTGCTCAAGGCCTACACGAGGTCCGATGACGTTTGCTTTGGATATCCCACTGCTGGACGAGATGTAACCCTTGATGATATTCACGACGCTGTCGGTCCATTTATTAACATCATGCTTTGTCGAGTTAGATTTAGCCGGGATAATACTCTTCTGGATTTGCTTAGGCGATGCCAGGAAGACTTCGCGGAAAGTCTCAAGTTCCAATATTGCTCTCTAGCATATATTACTCATCAACACAATCACAATTTGCATTCCAGCTCTGCACTTTTCAACACCGCCCTATCTATTCAAAAGGAGGTCGAGAGCTAGTGTACGCCAGCGGCGTCACTCATTCTTACGGAGGGCAGGGCAGATGCTCCCACCGAGGTAAGCCAAGAAATGACTACGCCTACTGTTATGCCACTCACTAACATTCATCAGTACGATTCAATGATCGGAATCAATATCTCACAGCAAGACGTGGGGCTCGAACTTCAGTACCGCAAATCATTATTGTCCGACTCTCAGGCCAGATACGTCATGGACGCGTTCTGTCAGGCCGTTAAAGAATTGACCGTTGACTTTTATCTGACAGCTGATAAAGTGCCCCTTCTCGGCGGAGCCTCAGAGGCTTTGGTCCGACGATGGAACAATAATGCCCTGCGTGACCCTCGCACGCCAGTAACGAAGACAATGTCTGACTTGATTTCCGAGATATGTATTTCTCAACCAGAAGCACCTGCGGTATGAGCCTGGGACGGTAGCTTTACCTACGCTGAGCTAGACGCATTCAATATGCGTCTTGCCGCGGCTCTAGCAGCACAAGGAGTAGGGCCAGAGGTATTCGTCGCTGTAAGCTTCGAGAAGTCTCGTTGGGCCGTTGTTGCGATGCTAGGGGTCATCAGGTCAGGTGGTGCCTTTATTATGATGGACCCATCTCAGCCGGCCAAGCGTCTTCACCACATTTATAAAGTGTCCAGAGCGCACGTTATCATGGCATCTGAGTCGACCACTGGTCTGGCCTTGAGCCTTGGGCCCAATGTGATGGTCTTGGGGGACAATGAGAAGCCCTGGATCAGTAACGTTGATGGATCGACAATCTCCGCACCAGTGCAAGCCGCATCGCCTGAGAATACGCTTTATGCTGTCTTCACCTCGGGCTCTACCGGTACCCCTAAAGAGGTCGTTATCGAGCACCAAAATTACGCAGCGCGGATCTACGGCGAAATCGAGGCGTACGGGCTGACTCCGGCATCCAGATTTTTACAGTTCAGCTCTTACGCATGGGACGCCTGCGTCTCTGAGCAGCTCCCTGTCTTGGTGTGTGGTGGTTGCGTGTGTATCCCCTCGGATATTGAACGGCAACAAAGCCTCGCAGAGGCCGTGACACGAATGAGAGCCAATTGCGCTGTATTTACGCCACCAATAGCCCGGAACCTGAATCCAGATGATTTCCCAACATTAAGGACGCTACTCCTCGCGGGGGAGCGCGTGCTTGAGAAGGAAATGCGCTTATGGTGCGGCAGAACCCTAAAAGTATTGTACGGCCCAGCCGAATGCACCCCACTCTCGGCAACGAGCCAGGTCCTTCGGGGTCCGGCTCCCACGGGCATCATAGGGAGACCAGTCGGTTGTAGATTATGGGTTACTGACCCCGACAATCATGAAAATCTCTTTCCCGTAGGCGCTGTTGGTGAGCTATTGATCGAGGGCCCCCAGGTCGGCCGCGGTTACTTGCATGACCTAGAAAAGACAAAGCTGGCGTTCATTGAGCCTCCTTTATGGCTGCGCGATAGGAATAGAAGTACCTCTTTTCGAATTTACAAGACAGGAGATCTTGTTCGCCATCTTGAGGATGGCCGACTTGTCCACATGGGGCGGAAAGACACACAGGTCAAAGTCCGTGGCCAGCGCATGGAGTTGGAAGAATTGGAGTCGCAACTGCGCCAGATCTGCCAGGACTTTGACGAAGTCGTGGTGGGACTCATCGAACCGAAGAGAGAAACAGATACCCGCTCTGCATTGGTTGCCTTTCTATATCGGTCTTCCCATATAGATCAAGATTGCCCCACGAAATAGCTTCAACTCTCTCTCCCCTCAACTTTCTAACCCAATTTTCTCCAACACACGACGACTGGCGAATTCACATGGAACAAACTCCATATACAGAAAGTACGGATCTAACAACCTCTTGCTATACCACCCTGTTCGCTCCCACATCTCCTTCGTTTCATCGTCGTGTCAAGGATCTGAATATTGCTCTCCAACAGGCACTGCCAGTATTTATGCTGCCAGAGTTCTTCATACCTTTGCTCCAAGTCCAAAAGATTATCATAAGATGCCTCGTCACTTTCATGGGAGGAGATGCAAGCCTATACCGCTCCTCTGGAGGACAGGATTCCGCCACCTACCGAAAATGAAAGGCAACTTCAAAGACTGATCGCTGAAGTCTTGCAACTACCTCTGGGGAGGGTCGGAATGCAGGACAACTTCTTCCAGCTGGGAGGAGACTCTATCCTAGCGATGACCCTTGTGGTGATAACAAGAAAGGCAGGCTATTACATCACAATGGCTGATATATTTAATCACTCACAGCTCCATGACCTGGCAGCGACAGCAGCAAGTACCTCTGAAAATGACCCGGAGGATCCAGGGGTTCTCCCGTATTCTCTCCTGAATGGGGTAGACAGTACCGATTCTCTGATCAAGCAAACTTCTGAGGCGTGCAATGTACACGAAACTAGCATCGAAGACATCTACCCATGCACTGCATTACAGGAAGGGCTAATGGCGTTGTCGACGAAGCTGTCCGGTCAGTATATTGAGCAGATTCGATATGAGTTGCACTCCAATATCGACCTCGGTCGGTTCATATCCGCATGGGATGCGACTGCTAGAGCAAATCCCATCCTCCGCATCAGAATCGTGCAGATACAAAACAATACAATGTATCAGATCGTGGTGCGAGACATACCTCTATGGCACCATTTTGACGATGTCAACATGTTCAAAGTCCATGTTGCAACTGCCAACAATATGGGGCTGGGAGATGCATTGGTTGATCTCTCCATTATCAAGTCATCAGAAGATTCGCAAAGTTATCAATTTTTCCTACATCATGCTGTGTACGACGGTTGGTCCCTCCAGCTTCTCTGGAAGCATGTCCAAGTCGCTTACGACCAAAAACCCGTGTCCTCGACTCCCTTCAGTCGCTACATTCGACATACTATGGACAACGCAGTGGGGGCCGAGGAGTTCTGGGCATCTCAGTTTGCAAATATACACGCTCCAGTCTTCCCTAGCCTCCCCTCCACACGATATGTGCCCACCCCAACTTCGGTATTCGAACGCGAAATCTCCACCCGCTTTCAACCACACAGCAGCGAACACACCCTATCAGCCATGATTCAGCTCGCTTGGTCGATCATCCTATCATCTTACACTGACTCTGATGACGTGCTGTTTGGTCTGACTGTACATGGGCGCAATGCAGCTGTTCCGGGAATTGACAACACGACAGGCACAACCATCGCGACAGTTCCATTCCGGGTGCAGCTCAGCTCACAAAGCACTGTCCAAGATTCTGTCTTGGAACTGCGCAGGCACATGACGGCAATGATACCTTTCGAACATTTCGGCCTTCAGAGAATCGGCGCATTGGGTTCAGACGCCGCAGCGGCCTGCAACTTCCAATGCCATATCGGTATCCAGCCTCCATCATCCGGGTCTATTATAAGTCCAAGGCTAGTAAAAAGCGGAATAAGCTGCCATGACAGCTACTCTGCATTTGCCAATTATTCTCTAGTCCTCGTATTCCACCTGAACGACAAAGACAAGGGAAACGTCGTGGTGAATGTCATCCACGACGCCAAGGTCATTTCTTCGGCGGCGACAAAACGAATGATCTATCAATTTGAACACATCCTAAATCAGGCCATTGGGAGCCCAGAAACCACTCTGGACAGACTCGATATAGTATCTCCGCAAGATATGATGCAGTTATCCGAATGGCACCAAGCTCTCCCTCAGGCACATGAAGATTCTGGCCTCTATGAGCTCGTCCTATCGCATGCGGTACAACACCCCCACGCATCTGCGATCTATGCTTGGGATGGAGTAGTCAGCTATCTGGAGCTTGATGACCTATCCTTGCGACTAGCAAAAAGGTTGCAGGGGCTGGGAGTTCGGCGGGGCTCCATGATACCCTTGTGTCTAGACCGGTCCAAGTGGGTAATCATCTGCATGATTGCTGTCCTCCGCGCGGGTGGTGCTTGTGTCATGCTAGATCCAAGTCACCCTACGGAACGAACGGAAGACATCCTACGACGCACGGAAGCGGAGCTCGTGCTCACGTCTTCTGTTCATCAAGACCGGTTTGCCAACATCAGGTGACCATCCTCCCGGTTCCGGCGGCAATGGAAAGCCCATCCGTCGACTGGAAAGCTTCCAAATGGGATCCAATGGATCTTGCTTTTATCGTGTTCACGTCTGGCAGTACTGGAAAGCCCAAGGGTATCCTGATGAACCATTCCTCCCTCTGCACCAGCATTCAGGATCACACTAGCTCGCTAAATATCGAGGCCGGAGAGACGCGAGGGTTGCACTTTGCCTCGTACGCCTTTGATGCTAGCATATATGAAATTTTCTCCGTTCTTGTCAATGGGGGGTGTGTCTGCATTCCATCTGAAGCCGATCGCTCAAATAACCTCGCTGGCTTCATCAACGCATCGCATGTGAACTGGGCCATTTTTACCCAAACCGTGCTCAACAACCTCCTTCAACCGGAGCAGGTTGTTCCAGGCCTCCAAACGGTTGTTGTCGGGGGTGAAGCGCTTACCCAGGACGTGGTGGATGTCTGGGCAGACAAAGTGGCTCTGGTCAACGGGTATGACCTGGCCGAAACTACCATCTGTGCGGCTAGACTAGTCCCCGTCCACGGATGGCTGCCAGGAACAATTGGAAAGGTGACCGGTGGCATTGGATGGATCACGATGCCTTCGGATCCTTCGCGACTGGCCCCAATTGGTGCCGTGGGCTAACTGCTGATAGAAGGGCCCGTGGTGACCCGCGGCTACATGAATGATCCAGACAAGACTGCGGAGGTGTACATACCAGCACCAGATTGGCTGAAAAAATTCCGGAATAAGGACACTTCATGGCACACCGGCCGTCTCTATCGATCAGGGGACTTGGTTCAATATACACATGGTGGTGGTATTCGATTCTTAGGTCGCAGAGATACCCAGGTCAAGTTGCGTGTGCAACGCATTGAATTAGGTGAAGTGGAGTATCAAACAGCTCGAGCTTTCCCATGCGTGAAGGAGGTGGTAGCTGAGGTGGTTTATCGAGGCGGAAATAAGTGTGATGCCACTCTGGTAGTGTTCATTGTGACGACGACGGACAGTAATGAGGCGTTGGAGGAGCTCTTCGTTGGCTACGATTCCCAATTCGCCGCTGCGGTCCACACTGCCACAGTGAAGCTCAGCAAACAGCTGCCGCGGTATATGGTTCCAGCTACCTTCCTGCGTGTATCTCATGTGCCCCGATCAGGCAGTGGCAAGATCGACCGCTGGTCCTTACGCGAACAGGCGGCTGCTATGCGTAATCCCGATGAATTCTCAAAAACAACCAGGCGAACTGCTCCGAGGGAGCTCACCATGAAGCAGGAACACCTCCTGCGCGACCTGTGGGCCGAAGCCCTCCAAATATCAGCTGAGCAAATTAGGGCTGATGACAACTTCTTTGAGCTTGGAGGAGACTCCGTCAAGGCCATGAGGATGTCCAATCTAGCTCGGCAGCTCGGCCGCCGAATTTCCCTGATGGACATTTCAATCATCCCACTCTCTCAGAGCTCGCCCGTGCCACTGAACGCTCGCTGCAAGACATCACAGTCGATGATTATCGCCCAGGATCCTTGCTAGGTATCACCGATTTGGAAAGTTTTGTGACTCGTTTTCCTGGACTGCCTGCCACACTTGCTGCTGAAAACCTCGCCGATGTCCTGCCCACTACGCAGCTCCAGGGCTCACTTATGGACGATCAAAACGCCACTTACTTCGTTGTGTCTCTTCCAAATGGGATCGATATGGATCGCCTGAATAAGGCATGTCTTGCCATGGTTGACCACAACCCGAGCCTACGTACGATTTTGGTACCATATGGAGCCCAATATATCCAGATCATTCTCCGCCAGGTCAATCTTCCGATTACTCAGCTGACATGTGAAGGCGATATGGAGGAGTTTGTCCAATCTGTCTGCACTCAAGATTATAATACACCCATACCCCCCGAGGTGCCCCAGGTGAGATTCTATCTTCTTTCTCACTCTTCTGGGACCCATAAACGGCTAGTTGTGAGAGCATCGCATTCCTTAATCGACTTTGTCTCCGCAGTCATATTTTTAAAGGAGATTTCGATGGCATACGACGGTAAAAGCCTTCTTCGTCCTCATGTCCCCTCTTTTGCACGGTACTTGCAATATCGCTTGCTAAATCGTCCTTCGGACATGAGTGAATTTTGGCGAGGCTACCTGCGCAACTCGCAGATGACGGTCCTTAGAGGACACAGAGACAATGCCTCACCTAGGTGTAGTCCTACTACGCCCGCACGTCCGACAGCGTTGTTGAAAAAGATTCCACTCCCATAATGAAAGGGGGTGTCACGATGGCAACGTTGACAAAGGCCGCTTGGGCACTGGTCCTTGCACAGGTTACTGGTCAAGATGACGTTGTCTTTGGAAATGTGTTGAATGGACGAGAGCTGCCCATTGCCAACGCCGAAGAGGTCCCCGGACCTTGTATCACTGTCTTGCCACTCCGGGTCAGCATCCAACGCTCGTGGACAGTGCAAAGCTTACTTTGGCATGTTCAGCAGCAATATAAGCGGGCTATACCCTTCTCCAGTGCGGAGTTTTACGAGATCAAACGGCTGATGGCCGCCCACTGGTCTCCTGAGGCCAGGCTCTGCAGTGTTTTCACTCATCAAAATGAGGGTGTGGAAAGGACGATTCCATTCCAGAATGTGGAGTGTCCCATGGAGATGTTCCAACACAACGACTCTACTCCCTTCCATGTCGTTACTGGGCCCCAAGGGGACAACCTTCTTATTGCCATGTCTGTGTTGGATCCGGCGTTCTGTCAAGAGGACATCAATGACTTGGAGAAACTGGCTACTACTATTATTAAACTGGCTGCTGATGATTCTGCCGCGCTTGAGTTTTAGCTTATTTTTCGCTTTTCCGTTCGCTTTTTTTCCTTTGTTTTGCGAGCTTTCTAGATCGGGGAGGAAATATTGTAGACGGATCTGCCTAGTTTTATTGTACACATCTATGTATGCGTTTTATGTAATTTTATAACACTCCACGATGTGCTATCCATGTCTATCTTTTCATGTCTAGAAAAAACTGTACCAGTAAAATTATAAAAATAAGGCACATATTAGTGGTAGTACAATACATTGACCTGTCCTTACATATGAATGTCGCCATGCAGCGTCGTGCTGAGGAAGGCCGCTCCCGGCAGCTGGCCACCACGTTTGTGAGTGGTCTGAAATACATAATAGCGCTGAGCCAACAAGTGTCGGAGGATGATAAGAATATACGGCTAGTCCCGAAGAGGAAATAGAGTACGATTGATGAAAAGGTCTTATTTGAATGAATTGAGCTGGTTGGGCTCTTCTTGATTATTCTTCTTGGTTATTCTTGATTGATTATTTTGTTGTGTGCTCCACGGGGGTTTTACCCCGATCCAGTCACATGATTCTGGTCCACCAACGGCCATATTATTTGACAGATGATAAACCACTAGACTAACCAGAATAGGAACAGATAAAAGCTATGCCCGTTTAGAAGTAGCTTAGAGAATATACTCCGTAGGTTGTGAACACTAATAATCTAAAATAGTATAGAAGATAAGCTATAAAGCAGCGTAAGATACAATAACATATAATATAATTACAGAAAATAAATAAATTATGCTTCCCTATTTGGGAATGTATATAGTTCAAGAATATTAAAGATTGATTGTTCACTTCTTCTTTCGAGCAGAGATTTGTGCTGCTTTTATATCTTTAAATCCTCGGATTTTCTTTCCGAATTTATTCGGGATTAGAGCCTGTAACTACCATAATGTGAGTTTCTTTTCGGATGTTCGGATCGAACTGCCGAGATTTCAAATTATTTCTGTCGCTGCATTAAATTATAGGTTAATTATTTTGATAGCTTCCTAATTAGGTAATTAGAATATGTTAATATTCTGACAACAAGACAAAAAGAAAAGCTTAATAAATGTCAACTGAGATGTTCCGACACTGCGGTGTCAGGCTGTCAGCGCCGCCAACACTATTCAACCCCTGACGGAAGCTGTGCCTTACCGTCTGCATTGTTCCTGTTTCCACTCTATACTCCTACCCGGTATCCCCTAATTTTACCCCCGGCCTAGCCCCCCCCTCAACGTTATATGCGTGTTAGCTGGTTTGCTCGGTGACTGCAGGAGACCTGGTCCTGCGTCCACTGGCATAAACTCGCTTCAGGAAACAGCCCAAAGTCCTGGTTAGCTATCTTGTGTGGGCTGGGATAGGTGTCTTTTCTGGCGCTTGGTTGGTGACCCTTGTCGCTGTCTCAGAATCTACCGCTTAGAAACCGAAGCAGGCCTGTTTTTACTATAAACTCCGCCACGCTACTCTTGCCTTTGTCTCCCGTATCAGCGATTCGTAGCCTTCATTCTGACACCGGCATAACCTCTTCGTCAAAGCTCCTGTTGCAGATCCATTCGCCGACCAGTCAGAATTGGACAAGCCAAACAAACATTTAGGTGTTGGCTACTAAAATCGCAACCGCAGCGCGCTGATTTGCGCACGTTGATAAGGTTGAGACGTTTGTTATGTCCGATCCTTCCCCGCGCACATTTGCATGAGCACCGAGCTAGTTGCCTTCCGGAGACTTCCCAAGTACTGCCGGACACCCTCTCTGACGCCTTATTTAGGCGCTTTGTCGGTCGTCCCGTCCTTGCCTGTTGCCATGCCTTGGCCCATTTGGCCTTTGACTCCGTCATGATCCTTCGTTCAGCCGCCGACTGCAACATGACAATTTGCTGTCCTGGTAAGGGTCCCTGTTGCGCTACCCGCTTGGCGAGCTGGTCGGCTGCCTTGTTCCCAGGCACGATGAGAGAATCCTTCGGTGTACTTCAAGTTGTAATTCTATATTTCATATGGCCGACGGTAAACCCGAAAATAGAGGCGTTTGGGCCCCTGGTTCGGCTGTTCGTCCCCTGTCCGATGCCCGCCGCCGCACTACCCGCACTGCCAGGTCGCCAGTTGGGGCTGCGGCGCTGCGGCAGTTCGTTTCCATGGAGCGGTCGCTTTTCCAGCAAGTCATTTAGAGTTCGTGGACAGTGGCAGTGCTAACATACAGGGGTGTCGTCGGTTTTAGCTGAAATAGCATCTTCTCTTCGTCCTCCGGAATAGAACAATCATGAAAGCTCTGGGGTACATGGCTCAAGGAAAACGAATGCAGACACGAGAGAGTCCATACCATCATAAATGGTCGCGACGTTCCAGGCTACAACATCTGAGAGTAGCCCATCTAGCCTTCTTCCGAAAGACTGCGGATGAGCTTACAGAACTGCTTCGGGCCCATCTTCTAATGGATCCCGTTGCAATGTCGAACTGGCGATTTCTCAAGCATGCTCAGAATTCTGGGACTTTAGTAAGGCTATCTCCAGGGAGCAAAAACCAGCTCCACAGTTTTATGACCATGCAAGTTGACTTCCATTTAGCGTGCATAGTCCCAACAACAGTATGAACGAACTCCTTGCAGACATCGTGGGGTTCTGTCCTCAAAGCCAGTAATACAGTCCGAAAACAATCGGCGAGAAGCACCCTCGTGGGAGCAAGAGGCACACCTTTCTTTCATCGATGGGATAAGATAGTCTCCTATCTAAGATGCGCAATGGACGAATCGATTACATCCAACGAGCAACGTGTTCGCTCAAGTATTGAGGTCATCAACAGAGGTGGCTCTGAGGCCTCCGACGTCCTTTATAGCAGGGGACGGGATCAGGGCTTTTATTCCGTACTTATATTTCCAGAAAGCCTTCTATAGTGGGAGATAGCTAATTCAACAATCATACTTAATATCTTCATCAGATAAATACTTTATCACTTACTTTCAAACTAGCTTACATCATGTTATTAGGCCTCTCTATTCCTCGTGTAGAGGTCTGACCGTTTGTTTTAATAGCCATTCAAGCATGATTATTTGCTGTCTTCTTTCTTTCCCGTCCTACCTTAATATAATTCGAGATAAACGGCATATGAACTGGCATCAGAACAGGCACTAGTAACGGCTGACATGTCCATCATCTAGGAACCATATGCTGTATTATCAATATAACTAATGCCATCAGTAGACCGCAAAACCTGGGGTGGTATCCGAGAAAACAACGCCCAAAAATGAAATGAGAAGAGAGCCAGACAGATGCAAATTCCAGTTCTAGTCAATTATACAGTTATATTCCCACACTAGACCAAGGAAATCTAAACCATCGACTTCTTATCGATCTCCCACACACTACTTGGATTCATGCGCGGTGCATCAACAGTATCCCTACTTTCGACCCGGACATTAACACTGGTACTGACGAACACACCACCAGGGTCCTCCTTGCCATCTTCACTCTGATGACTTGGTTCATTAATCCCCGCTGTCATACTATCACTCCGTTGTCCCTTCTTCGACCTCGCAGTCATATTATAGTTCGCGGATCCACCATAGTACCCGTAGTAATTGTGGCCGCGGGAACTGCCTTTGTATCCGGGGAACCAGAAGCTCTTGGTGAACATGGGTCGCAGGATCGGGAGATTGACCGTCGCCACGCCGACTACTGTCTCGCGAATACCCCATCGGTTGACAGTAATGCTGGATGGTGCGGCTCCGAGGGTGAGAGTTGTTCGGATGATTGAGGCGGTGATCACGAAGATGCCGGAGCTGAGAAACATGGCGATGACGATTTTGCTGGCGAAGGATGCGTCAGCGGTTTTGCAGATGTGTGGATGTTGATAAGGCCCTGGTTACCGTTGAATGGAGGTTTTGACTTTCCATAGTAGTGGGATGGGAATGCAGAGCCTGGATATGTTAGAGAGGGACATTGAATGTTGGGGAGGTGTCCCTACAGTGCAAAGTCGGTGCTGTGAGTCGGGTTAGCATGGGCTGATAGTTGGGAATGAGGATATACGTACGTGACGTTGAGAACGCATGTCACAATGACATTTTGGATTTTCAGACCACATTGTTCTAATACTGTCAATACATGCCAATATTTAGGAGAAGAGGCATCTTACTTGACGGAGGAGGATAGATCCTCCAGTTATCCGAGACCCTATTACCATCAGCATTGAAAACAAGAATCGGTAGACACAAGGGCTCTTACGGCTGACATCCCAATGTGACTGTCAAAAACACCGCCGCATAGGTTAACGCGCACAAAATGGCCAGCCAATTGATGACTTTAGCCTGCCATAGTCCGATCGTCAATCGTTTACTAATCGCACAACATTAGTCGTGTACCCGTGATCCTCGAGAACAGGGAATCCTACTAAAGAAACAGCATTTTCCCCTTCATGACCCAAATCAACCCCGTGTATGAATACCAAGCAGCAAACTCGTACTTTGACCCTGCAACGACCGAAGAGTACTGTGACGGTGTGAGATGATTCTCCATTTCCGGTGGTACTTCAAGATTTGTCCCTAGTTTATCTTCGTAACACTTAGCATGCACAGTCCTCTCAATCAGTATAGAATGCCCCAGACTCACACGAGAAATGGACTGTCACCGCGTCCATAGTTAGGAGGGCCAAAGCCTAGCGATGAGATTAGCACGCAGGCAGGAAGAATCAAGCTCGTTACGAGGCTCACGAGGAATGCAAAGAAATCATCGCCCTGAAACCCTCGCACCCCAACCATTCGGATGCGCACACCCAGGCGCAGGAAGATAATCGCCACGCTCACGCCATATTCTGCCCATTGCTCTGGCAGGAATGTCTTGTCGTGGTAGAATCCTAGGTCGGCCATGGGAGGGTATGAACTCCTCGCTTAAAACAACAGGGGAATAGGAGGTGAGATGTTCAGGATGGAACTGAAGAGGCTCATCAGAGAAGAAGAACGACAAAAAAACACAGAGGACGACCGAGGGATCAAAAGGAACCCAGGGGAAGGTCAGTTAAGTTAGCCCGTGTTGTTCACCCTAAACGTGAGGGAGCCCGCAGCGCATCCATACTGTTGGAAAAAGGATACGATCCGGTCCCGGCCCGCTAAAAAAGCTTAATAAAGGCGTCTCAAACCATGGCTTCTGAACTCCCATCACCGGGAATCCGAGACAAATGGGAATAATGTTCCATCGAGCTTGTGTGGATGATAGTGGGCCAGGACCAATGACCGGATTCCGTTCGAGGACGTCAGCCAAGGCTGAAACTTCATATTTGGAGTGGACGCAGTTGGGTCCAAAGCATCATAGCTCTGGTCCATGTTGGTTCTAGGCCTGATTTGACCCTAAACAAATGGACCGCAGCAATGATCGTAGCGGCCTGGATCGTCCGTCCTAGTAGTCAAGAACTTGGGTCCGGGTGGAGCCGCACAGAAAACTAAATACGAGATGTGGAATCCACAGCGGATAATAGTACCTACAAAGAACATTGTGTTTGGGAGACTGACGATCTCCAAGTACAGCATCACATACCGAGCTAAGACGCATTCGAGTCATGGTAATTGCTGCATTGGGAAAAGGATCAGAAACACAATCTGCCAGCCGCTTCTGGGATCCATTTTTGCGATCCTAGAAGTCGCTAGTGCCCCTCCACGTCCCTTGGCCAAACTGTATCCCACTTAATATGGCTAATTATAAACGACGCCCAGCCCAACATAGGGTCGCCCCTCAATCAAGGGTCTTAATGCGCGAAATCAGATGGTCAACGGAGGATAATAAATCCTTTCATCGTAAGCTTCGGACTACACAATTAGGGAGCTCTACCAGATGGACACGGTTGTATTATCGATTCCACAGTCTTCCATTTTCTGAGGCTCATTGTTCGACTCGGTATATGCCCCATAGCGGCTACAGCATGCGCCGCAGGAAAGAAGGTTCTGCCATGCAGGTGGGGGCCACGGAGTAGACTTGTCCGCATCGGCTCATTCCCGGTGGAACGACACATCATAGTACCATGGTACACCAAGTTTCGAAGCCAGTTTTTGGCAGGATCAGCCAATGGAGGCAGCAATATGATCGCCTGAAACGCTTTGCTCTGCTCCTTCCTGCTCCTGCGCCTGGCGATCGGTTGTTGTCATCTGTCTCAAGCTGTATCCTTCGCTCCTGTCTCCCAAAATCATTCACTTAGGTGTCAAATTCGCATTCTCGGTTGTCTGTCGACATGACGGGAGTAAGTTGAAACAATCTGGCCAATCTCGATATTCGTGGCTTAATATTGGGGTCCGGTTCCGATGCCCAACGTCCGGTAATCGCTTCGCACGATCACAGACAGGATAGGATGCTAGCTCGAAGAAGGCCCCACGATTCTGACTCAAAAATGGTTTCAGGTTATTAGTTACTTTTATGTGGGGCAATTAGAGTTATTCCAGGATCGCTCGCAATCCCAACCCCAAAGGGAAACAAACCTTAAAGGAAACCTAATATGTCGTGAGCTTGCCACACTTTATCGGACCCGATAGATCTCTCACAAATATGAAGTCCTTCATGTAATGTAGATCGAGATAGATTGTCAATTGTGGGTTCAGCAGAATTCTGATATTTGGTTCGCGTTGAACCGTTAGATGTATCGTCGGGGATTCATCAGAGGATTTATTGCCTAGGTTCGCTTTGTCGCAACATCTTCTCAACATATTATAGTAGATTGTTGAGCTCATATTGGGCCAAAATATACCATTATCTCCATGACGACGATTCACATGTTTCCATCCCAGCGCTTCCCCTGTAGTGGTGGTCGGCAGAAGATGCTGATATGCCAGGTCTCGGCCACATATTTCAATGATCCATACTAAGATCTACACTGGGTATAATCACCTGGTCTTGCGATTATCAAGTCCAGAACAGTTTATCAAAGCACAAGCATATGCATCTAGAGTACTGCTACAGTTATTGCAGAACTGGTTCATTTCACCTGATAAGATGATATGACTCTGATTTCCTTCATAGGCAGTCCATAATATATCTCTAATATATCTCCGACAGCTCTGAGTCCTTCTATTCACTGATCACCAACGCTGCAGCAATTCTAGACCTAACTCGAACGTTTCCTTCATGTCTTTCATCCAGAGCCAATCAATTATGCGTAGCCGGAACCCTGGAGCTATTGTACCTTCTAGGTAAGGGTGCGATCATGCGACTGAAACAACCATGGTCGGTCAACTATCCATATTCACATAGTGTCTACTCTTAGTTTGCTTTCTCGTACCATCAGTCTACAGAATCCCTGGTCGTGGTAAAACTCAATGGATATACAATGCCCTTCGGAAGCCTGGGCCGCTTTGATAACTACATAGGACCACTGGATTTCTAGTCAATTCATAACGTCGTACCCAATAATCCGACATAGTCGTTATTCGCGCACTGGTTTAAGGTAGTCAATGATGTCACCATATTCTGGATGTCCCATTCTCAAATAGGGAAAGTATTGGCTGGACTGTATATACATTCATGATGTGAAGATCCTTGACAATGAAGTCCCTGCTCTCTTCGTTCTGTAAGAATAAATTGCTATTGTTCTATGAGTTTAATAGAATTCTAAATAGTAAGACGAAAAATTTTTCTAAGCTATTCTCTCACCGATAAGTAAAAAATTCTTGGTCGGTATGCCCTGTTTATACAGTTAGCCAATGTAACATTATATACTTGCCTATAACCTTAAGGAAATGTGTATATATGCATGATATTTTATATCCCCAAAAAATATGCTCATTTAATAGCTGCACCGCTTTGATGTATGGAACTGTCCAGTAACTATTTCTGACCATTCATAGAGATGTGGCTATTAATGTATCCTCCAACGTTGAGCTGCCTAAGGCACCAAGCGGTGCAATTTCCTATTCGGGAGTTCCCGACATCTATCATCCGACGAAATTCTACCTGGTATTTAAACAGGTCAATTCTTGCTTTGTACTCTATTAAACAGGATATATAGGACAACGTTCGGCTGGTAAGAAACAAAGTCTGATCATTTACTAGCTAACAATGACAAGGTACAAAGAGCGCTTGTGTGACAGTGTCAGGGCTGAACCGGTAGAACCGATAAGATAGGCTATGTACAAAAAAGGAATCGTTGAAGAAGGGAAGAAAGGAAGTGGAAAATAAGAGTCACGTGTTGTGGGTCGAGGGCCAATGGTGCCAAAAGGGCCTGTAGGGAGAGTAGGGAGAGTAGAGACAGTAGGGACAGTAGGGATAGTACGGACAGGAGGGACAATACGGACATTGGCCCGAGAGGTCAAACGGGCTCCAGCCTTTTACACCATGGCTTCGATCATGGCTTCAAAGTGGATAAGAAACGAATTATTCCAGTCGATACAGAGACGTCCAGCGAACCGTTGGAATACTTTTTTGTATTATCTATAAATATATCTGGACACTCTGCAAAGAAGAGAGAAAGACATTTACAAAGTGCTCCAATATCTATTTATTTTGGATAGTCATCTGTTACTCGTAGGGTCTTTGAGCTAAGTACGAATATATTCGGAGAATTATATAGTAAAGGAGTAGTGTAAGGGGCTAGAGCCCCTCAGCCTACTCGGGCCCTCAGCCCTCGTGTTTCCTTTCTCCTCGCCTGCCACATGATTAGTATATTGATTAGTACACTCTATCATGTGACTTCCCCCCCCTTACTTCGCAATCGTCTCATCGCTGTTTCCTCTTCTCTTTCCTCTTCGACGATTCCTTTTGTATCCACCCTAGTTATTAGGTTATAGAGGTTTAGCCCTTGACAAAAAGTCCATATAGATTGTTAGTATAAGAATCTACCAGCTAAGTGGAGGATTAAAGTAGTGAGAATGGATAGACTACAAATAAGATTAGGCTACACTGGCTGCAAAGACTTTTTATTCCAGCTACAATAGACCGTACAATTGGACAATTGTCTGCTAATTCTTAATAGACATGGAAGTTATTTAACTCCTTAATTTAACCAAATATGCAGTGAGAATAAGATTATTCTAATTTGTATGCTAGCACACTCGTCCCACCTGCTTCAACCGCTTGATGTTGGTTGTTTTGGGCTGTTAAAGTGTGTATACAGAAAGCCGGTTAAAGGTAAGTCGAAAATATTCCTATAAACAAGTATTTATCTAATAGTTAGTATATGTTAAGTGGGGGTGCGTCATCCAACATTATAGTGCGCTACTATATAAGGTACTCAGGAGTATCTGATGCCACTGGGATCAGTTATAATGGTCTTTTGGTCCAGTGGAATAGTTAAGATGCTGAGCTCGGCTATAACACAAAGTGCCTGCCACTGGTGACAGATCAAGCCTAATAAAGACATACGAATTAACTAGCCTACTTATATTATTAGGATATATAAGGCAACTTCATGATATAAAAAGATTCCGGCCTAAGTTAAAATATTGTAGCTAAAGCTTAGACCTTTCATAAAATATTTTAATCTGCGAACTTAAAAGTATATCTGTGTATTTCTAAGGATATGCATGCTACATCTACTGTTACTAATTTATAGCGTGTTAGGGTTGTGGCCTTGAAAGGGTTTGCCTATAAGTAATCGGAGAATAATAGTCTAGTCGTGCTTCCCGCTAATAGCAAAGATGTGGTTTGTTCGAAACCATGTATTTACGTGCCCATTTGTTATGGTTTACATTCAGTATGTCTTAGTATAACTCCCATCTTTACTTAACTAACTGTTATCTGATATGGAGTCGCATTCTTAAATAATGCATCTTGTAAAGAGCCTTCCCTTGCAGCAAACGTCACGGAACCCGACACCAGTCCGACCCCCAGCCTCTACAAGACCGCGTCCATACCAAAGACTCGAAGGAGAGAAGCATGGCCGGTGAAAGTCCAATTATATGGCTTTATACCAACACTTTTCCCCGGGTGAAAGGAACCAGTCCTACAAGCTTCCTGGAATATATTCTCCGGAGAACATTTCTCTGACATGCATTTGAGCGGGTGATTTCCTAAAGCAGCAGTAGGTATTAAACCAACTTCCCAATTTGGAATCCCGCCTTACAGCATCCCATCAAGGGATACCATTATTGCAATCAAATCCAAACCATCTGCCTTCTCAAATCTATCAAACCCCCATTATCGGGGCCAACCTATGCCACAGCTGACACTTCCGCGTCAATGACCTTGGAACCCGTTCCATCACTGTCGCGTTTGTCTGCAGTTTCAAACGCATGCCAGTGTTTGCTCCCCAGGCATCCCACTGCGGTGCAGTCTTATGCCGATACACGTTTGGATCCAAAGACCGAATGAAGCTAATCCAGTAGTGCATCGTGATTGGCACAATCCCCGCATTATACGTCTCGAATGATAGGCCAGTAGTGTCAGCGTATCCTGGGCCAAAGATGGCCGGGATCTCGAATGTATGCGGAACGCCGAGTCCTTCTCCTATAAGTTCTTGATCCTGAATATTGACGCGATAATTCCAGACTTGATCTGGGGAGAAGTGTTTTGCAACGGCTGATGCAATGTGGCTCCCCGGACAGGTGAACGTGCAGTCTCCGTAAGCGGCGGATGCGACCGGAAAATACGCAGCATGTTTAGGAAGGACGGTCGATGTGAGATACGCTTGGTTGATGGTTTCCAGCTGTCGAGAATCCAGGTTTGGGTAATTGTTTCTGAAAAATTGAGACACCTCGGCACTCGTGGATGCGTTGATTGCGAAATAGGAGCCTTCGTCAGTGTCGTCGCCAACCATAAGAGGGACTTTGACGAATCGCCCTTCGTCGAAGAGATTGTACAGACGATCAACAACGAAGTCACCATCGATGACAGGTAAAAAGTACCAGCGTGGAAGCGGGGTGCCACCGGTGCCGGGGAAGTGCGATATGGCGTTGGCGGTTTGAAGTGTTTCGATATCCACGGCGCGTAAGCATGCGAGAGCGTCGTACGAATTTGCACAGCCTGAGTCTTGAATAAATCGATCAAATTGCCATTCAGACTCGGCAACTGTTCTCAGAATAGGCCAGAAGGGAGACTGTACAATGCCTCCAATAAATAATTGCTCGTCTCGGCCTCCGTAGGCTGCGAGGTGATACGAAACCGAGCCGGCGCCAGCAGAGTCGCCATGGATCACTACGTGCTCAGGATTACCTCCGAACTGCGAGAGTGGAATGGAGGGTCAGACATACACAATTCTGGCCTTGATCATGGATCTGGATTTACACACCTTGCGGATATGTTTCTGCACCCAACATAGCGCCATACGTTGATCGAGAAGGCCAACGTTGAGGTCACCATTCTTCCTGAGCCTCTCACTAGCCAGAAATCCGAGTGCACCTACTCTGTAATTCAACTCCACAAAAACAATCGTATGGCCAGATTCCTGGATCACTTTGGTCCCGTTATAATTTGCATCCGAATTCCGCGCATACCCACCTCCCTGGATGAAGACCCAAACTGGGAGGTTCGAAGTTTCCGTTACATTGGAAGGACTAAACACATTCAGAAACAAACAGTCCTCGCTATTCTCACCAGGTTTGTTTGTTTTGCCCACTCCGATGCAGATGGGACCTTCCTAGACGGGGTTAATTCAGGAACCTAACCACGAGCTACACCGCACCTTGGAAGCATCCTGTATGGAATGGGTCCGGACTGGATCAGCCGGAGCTCGAAATCTTAGTTCCCCCAAGGGTTGTGCTGCATATCGTATGCCGAGGTATTGGTCAACTCCAGCATTGAGACGAATGCCTCTGTAGACGGAGTATCCCAGATCGACTAGTGGATTTGTGTTGGTCTTGGGGAGACCATCCACTAGAACATACTGGAGTATTAATGATGTGATGGATAGCCTCATTGTCTGAAATCCCACCGCAAATTATACCCGAGATCATGGTGTGTCGTTGATTCTGTGCGGTTTGACCAGTACCTCATATATATGCGCCGAATTAAAGCGACTACGTGGAGCTGTGTACGGAAGGAACGGAATATTCATGGAACACAAGCCGGAACCCCGCAACTGCTGCAGTTTCAATCCGACGCCGACGTTCCATTTGATGAGAGAAAACGCACTAGATTTTATTTATGCTAGCAGAAGTAGCCTGATTGGGCTAGAATACGAGACTTCAAGGAATACACCATACAGAGCGGAACTGCTATCCGTTGGACTCCTGTGCGCGTTGCTCGGAGGACATGGTATTTTCCAGTATTTGCCATCGAAATGTGTTGTTGCATGATTTAAGAACTAGCCTAATTAACCTAGTAGAAACTATAAGAGTGTAGGGAGAGGCCAAACAGTATGCAGATCCCGATTAGACAGGACAATATTATGTACTATAGACGTGGTTACTTTTATGACACGTACATTTTCGCAGATCGCTTCATATGGTCCTTGGAAGACTCATGCGACTGTCAATAGAGGCCCCTGTTTGTGGTCTGCAAAGATGGACTGGGAAAATTTGCGATTGACAATATCTGCAGGACATCAAGGGATTCGCTGGTTAATAGGAACTAGGGGCAATGTTCTCGCTACAAATTGAATAGAAAATCCCCATCTATGAACCTCGATCATAACCCCTTGATTAGGTGGTCAGGATACATTCATATATCACTCTGACTAAAAGGGATTTTTAAACTCAGCAATAAAATGCCTGATGTTTTGGTTATATACCCTCATTAATGAATTCAAAGTAGATCCAATCTTTCTGATATAACCATATTACCCGAAGTCGACAATCCTGAAACCGTTAATTAAGACCCACATCATTTGAATCCGAGAATATCCATAGTCTCCAACGCGTCAGCCAGATACAACTGAACCTCATCCTCACGGCGAAGTCGCGCAGTACACATCGGTTCGTGATCTGCGAGTTTGGCAAGCCGTTTAAAGAAGAGCATCTATATCCTTCGCGCCTGTAAGTGCATGACCTGATAACGTATGAACAATGGAAGACATATCCCGTACATTCCAATAGCGAAATGGAGCTTCGACGCCATATCTGCCATCCAGCGCACTGATCTCCAGTACACGCGAGTCGTCATCGGGATGTTCCTGTGCTATTATGGTGTACCGTATTGGTAATGCCGCCTGAAGCCGTGGTGAATGCTATTAATGTCGCTCGGAAGTGGGCCGTTATCCCGGGTGATGGTGACGCTCGCGTTGGTTTCATTAGGACTTTGGACAGTTCGCTGCTCGATTGATAGATTTGCATGAGTGGTCCGAGGTGAGTTGCTTTGCTGAAGTGACTGTGTCGTTTAATAAGATCCTCCCGTTCGTCGAGAGGGCTCGCAGTACGTACCTACCTTCAAGATTGAGGGATGGTAGTGTAGTGACTGGAGAATAGGCGAGAAGTTCTTTATTTCTTATGAAGATCTGCATACGCTGCAGTAGGGCAGGATATTGTCCCTGAATTTGACCAGACAGGGTTCGAAGGGTCGGGAAAGTCAGATGAGGCAATCCTTTCGCTGTTCCATCATGTCGCAGTCTCAGTGGATATCTCGCCACTCACGATCAGGCTTTGGATGGACGATTCGGAATGTGCGTGCCACAACTCCAGAAGAAGCCATGTAGGTGTGGACTCGGATTAACCCGGTGTAGGCAAGTGCCTAGTATTGGTAGGAAGATATTTGTACTAAATACTACCTGTTCTATGGGTCATTTTTCGAGTAGCTAAAAAGAAAGAATTTAGACGAGGATCTGTCGCGTTGCCAGAAAACAACAATGCAATCACCGCTACATAATTATGGTACTTCTTATGGAGATCCATAACAGCTTTCTTAATTTGAACTACTACCTCCTTAAATTGACCGTGGTTTATTGAGCCCAGATCTCGAAACTCAAGGAGAGAGCAAGACACTTTGAATTGCCAAACAGCTCCTCACGAGCGGCCCTGATACCTCTAACCTGTTCCATCAACAACCCGACTCGGCCCGTCATAGGAAGATCTGGATGAACGGGGTGGGTAAAAATTCTCACATAGCGGCAAACAGACATAGTGAAATATGATCACTTACATAACGTTGCCCGGAATGCTAACGTAATCGGTAAGCGAGCGCCGCATGAAAGCGAGCGCTGCACCTCTCTATTCCATATAAAATGACACTTTTGAGAGTCTAATATCTCAACAATAAAGCACCTAGAGGGCATAAAATTTAATATACAGTATAATATAATAACGTATATATATATATTAAGCAGAGAAATTTTAGGAATGAATATTTCTCCAGATAAGATAAATTACAACTGTATTTTTTATATTTTTAGTTGTCCTAGTATTTAAAGCCAAGAAAGCTATTTAAAAACATGAAAATACCTTTTAGAATCCATATATATGTTATTGTCTTATAAAGATGTTCTATATCTACTGGTGGTTGAGATATTAAGGTTTCAAAGAGTGCCATTTTATATGGCGTACAGAAGTGCGGCGCTCGCTTTCATGCGGCGCTCGCTTACCGATTACGTTATGACAGTACCAGGTTATTACAGGGTTAAGTAATTGTTTGAAAAGATGCCTGGATTTAGGGAAGGCAAAATGTAATTTCAAAAATTGAAATTTCATGAAATCTGGCCTCCTGAAATGAAATCAAAATCTGTGAAATTGAAATTGAAATTAAGCTAATCCAAAATAGGCAATATTAAAGGTCATGTGCTTTGTTACCAGAAGCTCCGATCCTCTGCTGTTGAGTAGGTTGTTGATAATGGTCCGCCACCCCATGAGACCATTCAGACTGACGCTTTACTCCGCTACCAGTACCACTACTTATTTCAATACCATGGATTTCGCCCGTTCTGATAGAAGCTGAAGGCCTGGGACATGTTAAAAGGGGATTTGGTACAGATTTTGTCTCAGTATGCGAATTCGAAAGCTGGGGGGACTTGAGGCTGAATTTAACACGGAATTCAGTCTTGAATTTAATGCAGAAACAAGTGCCGGGTTTGTTGCAGTTGAAGCTGAATTTAATGCAGAACTTAATACTGCAATAAGTGCTGGATTCGACGCTGGTTCTGGTGCTGGATTTGGTACTGGGTTCGGCACAGGGTCCGGTGGAATATCCTCCTCAGAGTCTGAAGTATCAAGCACCTCTAATAGATAGTCCTGCACCTGCTTACGCTGCAGTATTCTTTCTATCTCCTGATCTTCCTCCTCAAGAAGCATCTCTTGGGTAACGGTAGGTGGCGAGTCTGCACGAAATTGTCGTTTGTTAATCTGTATATAAAGTAGCAGCTTCTCAACTCGGTGAGATTCAAGCCGATTCCGGATCTTTGTATGCTGCAGATTCATCTGTGAAAATGCTCTCTCAGCTGCAGCAGAATTAGCAACAGTATTACACAGACGGCGAGCAAAAGGAGCAAGAGTAGGAGCAAATTCTGCCTAAATTAATATAGGTAAGTATCTTGCTTAATAGCATATAGCTTTAACTTACTGCCTCAAGCCAAAAGAGAGCTGGTGTTCTTGCTTCCCAACAAGAGGAATTATAAAAGCACCTGTTCTTTGCCGGAATGCCAGAAATTCATGCCATGCAGTAGATCTTCCATCTTCGCTTTGAAGTGGTCGTAAAGCACCTTCAATATGGCGTCGTGCGCTCTCATCAAGTTTGCCAGGAACTCTTGCTGGATCAAGATGATACGCTACCCAGTGAAGTGGCTCTAGTTGACGTAGCATTCGAGTCTGCCAACCAGTGCCATCTAGATAAGAATAAAAATCATCTTTAAAGGATGTCTGAGCAGCAAGCGTCCGCAGAGTCTCATGGAGGGTTAACCACCGCTGCGTTACCTCCATGATTGATGAATTTTGGGCCTCAGATTCCTTCTGAGCAATATGCAGAGGCTTAAGGATTTTTATTAACTCCTTTAGCTCCCACCAAAAGGCATGAGATTTAGTTGTTCTAATCACCTCTTTCCCTTTTATGGTAGAAGCAGCAGGAGTAATAAGAGCCCACTCACAAACTGCTTCCTGGCAATCATAAAGAGAAGTAAGCATGCCATATTGAGTACCCCATCGGGTAATAACTGCTGCAATTAAAGCCTTTCGATGGCCCCATTTCTCAATCTGCTTTGCTTGCAGCCTTGCATATTCAAGAGGAGATTGGTGAAAGAACACCACAACTTCAAGAGCTGATTTAAAACCCCTTTTACTTTAGGGATCTTAGAAGCATTAGGATCAAGAATATCCTTCATAATCAGCTGTAGACCATGAGAGTCACAGGGAATCATAAAGGCATGCTTAAGCTCTGGTTTCTCTGACAAAATTTGCCATACTGCCTTCATAACACAGCAGGTATCCGTTGAAATGGAATTAATCCTCTTCCAGTCAACAACTTTATCAAGCTCCAAGAGAATATTATGGAGCCTTTCCAAAATCCATTCACTAATTGTAGCAGCATCAAGCGTCTTATCTTCCATGTCATGTAGATGAAGAAACCATGATTTTGTGGGTGTTGTAATAGTCATAGCAATAACCCGTTGAGAACGTATATTTGTTGTCTCATCTACAGAGATATTTAGAAACTGACTTCTCTGTAGCTCCTTCCGAACTTTCCCTTGTATCTCGATATATGATTCCTCCAGTAAGTCATCAGCGATTCGATGGCGGGATGGGATTTGGTATACGGGATTTAGAGCATGAATAAGATCTTGCATCTCTTGTTGCTCGAAAAGGCTAAAGGGCCTGCCTCCTGTAAAACACACCTGAGCTAGTAAGCGATCAATACTTCTACTTGGTTTAGAGGTAGGGAAGCTTAATGGTTTCTGTCTCTTTCCAGGAGTATTCTCGGGGTCCATAAGAGCCTGCGCGCTGCTACATTTCTTCACGTGCTCGCACTGGCGTGTAGTGTTTTTCGCTCGAACTTTGAAGCACCCAAGGCATTTTACTTGCGGGACCTAGCCAAAATTAATAAAGCGTACGTGTGGACGTGGGTGTACAGTCACCTTTGTGCTGCCCCTTACTACTTCAAAGCACTTCTGAAGCTCGATCTCGGTGTAATGGATCTTGTCAGGAGAATCTTCAGCCATGCTGATGTTGATAATATTACTAGTTTAAAATCCTCCCCGTCAATATATATATATTGGTAATGGTTGCTACCAGTGACACTAGGCATTTTAGATAAGATAAAGAATTGGGCAGAATCTGGGCTGGATAGGCTCTTATTGGCTGCAATACTCTCACCGCATATAATGACTAATCAAAATAAGCCCCTTGAAATGTAATTGAAATCGATAAAAAAGTTGAAATTTCAAGATTTCGTAATGAGCTCGCCGGTATTGTCATTACACCAACACTACCTGGATTGCTTGATCACTGTACAAACATATAGGTATTATGGTACAAACTGTAAAGGGCTGGAGCCCATTTGACCTCTCGGGCCAATGTCCCTATTATCCCTGTTGTTCCTATTGTCCCTACTGTCCCTACTGTCCCTTTTGGCCCTGTTGGCACCTTTGGCCCATCGGCCCTCGATCCATGTCACGTGACTTCCCACCTTTGTTTACCGCTCATTTTCCCTTTCCTTTCTTCCCTTCTTCAACGATTCCTTCTTGTACATAACCTATCTCATAGGTTCTATGGGTTCAGCCCTTGACAGGTAGCATATTACTTGTACAACTCCTACTTAAAACTGGGGCCTTAATTGACCCTGGTACATAAGGCTATTTGAATACTCTGGGCATTTCCTGGAAAAATAATATGTATAATATATTTCTAGACAGATCCTACTTCTAATAACGAGATAGAAAAGGTACCACTCAGAGGTTGCATAACTTTGTCTGCCACAATAATGTGGTATTGGTTTAATGTAATACAAGCTTCCGGCAAGGCAGGTAAAAAGAGTAAGAGGAAAAGGGAGCAAAGCCACGTGTTATATGTTGTCGAGCGCTAATCGGTCGAACATATAGGGATATAGGTGACAATACGGACAATAGGGATAGTAGGAACAGTAGGGATAATAGGATTAACAGGCTCAATTGCCCAAGAGGTCAAACGGGCTCCAGCCATTTACAGCTATCTATTAGGATAGATACAAAAAAAGTAACAAACATACAACAGTAGGGATTCGCTGGTGGTCACCCACCCAACTACTAACCTACCGGCGTGTGGTTTAAGTACGGCTGAGCGGACGGGAAGCCCTGTTTTCCACACCCTGTGGTCGTATGTACCGGAGCTCTATCTCTTACAATCTATATGCATATCCAAAAATTAGCCTGCATGTTGAGAATCTCGGGGAAGAAGCTATGTCGTGAGGTGCTAGGATAGCGGTGACTGGATAGTATATTGAAACTATCGGTGCGATCTAGTATAGCATGGTGAGTATGTTCGACTATCTAGGAGAGAGAGCGTAGACAAACGCTTCCTCATGTCTACGTGTCCCTTAGCCCCTGAATATGATATATCACATCGCTGCGGGACTAGGATATACAAAGGTGCCTTAGGCATCCTGATTTCCAACACTGCATGTATTTAATCTTAGTTTAAAAAGCCTCGTTGTCGTAGCGCTAGCCTAGGCTTACGCAGGCCTCCGGTGAAATTTTGGAGTTTATTCTTCTTCCGAGTTTGGAATTTGGATACTCGGAAGGGCGTTTCAGACCAGTAGTGGCACGTATAGTGACAGGTTCGTTCTGAGCAGGCATGACCACGATTCCGCTTACCGTGAGTCTTGATGGCGACGTTTCTTCAAAGATTATGCCATCCCTAGTCGGCAGGAGCCTCCAGTCAGTAGAATAGAGGATAAACTGAGGTCTGTTCTCGAGCTGGCTGGTTCCCGCGTGTATCGAAACTACCACGGTCTTCGGCAGATGACTTGGAGAGCTAATGGGCCCTGCTGTGCTTCCTACTGCAACATTGCTGGATGCCCAAAATCCAGGAAGCGTTGCTGATGAAATACACGAGGGCCCCTGAGTGGCTTGGAGGTTATCCTTTCAGTTGGCACTGGCACGACTAACATATGCCTTTTATCTCGCGCACTGCCTGTGAACACTGAGTTGAATGCTATAGGCATTGGAACTGTTCGGGAAAGAACTCTGCAGATCTATGGGCATAATATGACTCGTCATTGTTAGAATGCAGACATTCGCTAGGGCTTAATAAAGCTTCCAGAAAAGGTGAAACCGCTTGGGTCGCCGTCACTATCACTGACCGAGCCTGCCCCCACTATAGCCTTTACCGTTAGCTGTTTTGTATTAAGAGAAATATCCTCGGCGACGAGAGTGGTACGAGAGGCACCTGTAGGGCTTTAACGGACTTGGAATTGGCGGCCTGCCAAAGCTGGAATTAGATCCGAGTTTCTCAGCACAGAGCGCGGGATGTTATCTCCAGCATGCAAGTTAAATTCATCCTGGTAAAAGACGTGGTTAATTGTGTGACCAGCGGTTGATCTACGACTGAGGAAAATGGGGAGGCTTTCGATATATAATTCCCAATACTTGAGAGGGGTGTAGGAAGAAATCTTAGGCCGGAGATTTCCCACGCGTCAGTGGTGCAGATATCGAGAGGTTGAAGGTTATTATTAAAACGGCAAATCTTGAGTGGAGACTGATGCCTGCCGCAATGCAGAGATGTGTCTTGCAAACGCGATAGTTTCGCGACTCCATGATATGCAGATCGAGCGAAACTCAGCAATTAATGTATTCGCGTTGGTCTCGTCTATGGTTTGGAGAGGTTCCTCGGCATCAATGTCCAAGTCAGTTGTAGTTAATCAAACGTCTTGGCTATTCGTCGTTGGTGTTGTTCGCTGCTTGTCCGAGTTTTCACGGACGCGTCGGGATCATGTCCAACCATCCCGGACCACCATTTCCATCTCCTTCGGGCAGATCTTAGTTCTTCAAGCAGCAGCAACCAGTAAGTTACAGTATTTATTGAACTATAGTTTACTGGAAAATTTCAGCGCAGCCCAGTTTGTACAGTAAAATTGGGGCTCTTAGAAAATAGGAATGGGTTATTGTATCACGCGCGATAAACTGACTAGCATGCTTTGTGATTGATAGAGATAATCATGCAGTCTCATACCTCTAGTGCTTTTATGTGATGAAAGGTGTTGTAAATACAAAAAATACGCCTATATGGACCATAATCATGGCTCTCCAAGAGTCCGTTTATTTGTATCTTCTATCTTCTCTAACAAAACAATGGTGTGGAGTAGTCGGCGGAGGCGAGAGTGACAAACTCCCAGTGCGCATATTCGCAATGTAGCAAAGCTAGCCACACACGAATTGGGCTAGAGTCCTCCATGCTGCATGATCCTCTCTCCACGTGGCCGACAGCTACGGAGAAGGCGAGTGACATTACTCTGTAGTCGGCTATTCGACGATACAGGCCCACTGAAAGAACCGTTGGTGCCTCAAACTCTATCGGCTGTCACCATGATGCCGAACGCCAACCATCGCACTAGCGCGCGACTATCTCAAGAGTAGAATAGCCAAACCTTCCATCCGAATGCACCTCACCATCTCCGTCACTAGCGATTGGTTCAGCCTTCCCTTATCATTCGAGACTACAGATGAGGTGAAAGTGGGCTCGCCTAGCCGCTGGGAAGCTAAACCACTTTCAGATAGTCAGGTGACGACCCGCCTACACACCCACAAATTTTTGGCTTAGCGGTCATTTTATAAGTAGTTGAATACTGGTATAAAACTGGTTATCAAGACTCAAAATGTTTTGAAAGATGGTAAGAGGAATGAAAGAAAAGCACCACTAACCCAAAAATATTTGTTGCATAGGTGGGTCCTCACATGACCTCTAAAAATGGTTTAGCCTACTAGAGGCTTGGCAGACCCACCTTCATCCCGTCTGCTCCCTGCTTATCATTCGGTGATCATGAAAACTGTGACCCAGTCCCCACATCGCAACACCGAAGGTGCATGTTGCCAAAACGCTCTGGAATGGAAGAGAGCCTTTGACAAGCCCGAAATACGAACTGTAAAGGACAAAAAATATAATTAAAAATCAAAAATGAGAAAACGCTGTACCCACCTTTCAACCGATGTCATACGCTCATGCGTTTGATAGGATTCCAGGTCCACAAAGTATAAAGGATCACCGTCACAATGAACCGTAGTATAGGTGTATAGTATTCACAAAACAAAAGCTCCAAAGAATAGAGGATATAATAGAACGTCCCAGGTTTCAGCCACCCTGTTCATTCTGACCTCCTAAGCGTCTCCAACGTTGTCGTCACTATGGCCGTTTTGATCGGACTAAAACTCCCTCGTGTCGCCCCCCTCGTCTCCTCGACCGCGGGCCTCATGTGCGCTTGGGACCAGCAGTTTGCCTTCTCCTCGTCTTGTTGATAAAGGATTTCGTCAAGATCCAACAGCCACAACGCTTCCTCACTTGTTCCCGGCCATCTTCAAGAAACTTATTTGGGTGGTCAGCATAATTCACCTACTTGGAGGCGTTCTCGGTCTCCTTAATGGAATCGGCCCCGCTGGCGCAGCACTTGATGATCAGACTCGATGGTGTTATCTCGCGGGTGGCCTGTTTGCCGCCGGTCACTTAGTGTACGGCAAGACCGCCATGCAGATCATTGGCACCATTTGGGATGCCTCCCTGCCGGGAAAGAAGAATCTAGGAGCGCTGCACCCTTGGCTCCGGCTGAATTGGTGGAGGATCATGACCGCCAACATACCCGCACTGCTCTTCTTCCTGACTGCATTAATCAGAGCAATTATGGTTCGTCAGGCCTAGTCGAGGGCTTTCCAGAGATGCCAAGGCCGGAAAAGAATTCCAGAAGTGGATAAAAAACAGTGTCTTCGACCACACCAGAGTGAACAAGAGTGTGGGCAGGGGGTGTCATTCAACATATCCAAAGTACAGAAAAAAGACGGGAGGTCAGGTGCACACGGTTCAGTGGGGAGACACATCCAGTATGTAGGAAAATAGACAGGATAAAGGCCACCATTAATATACATAGCCAGGTTCCTCACAGGATATTAAGTGCAATGAGGGTATTCCGTAACTTGGTTATTCGATTCATCAGAAAACATTCTTGGGACTGAACGGTGTTGACTGCACCAGATAGTAAAGAGTCTCCCGTTCCGTCAGTCAACACCATGTTCTCTGTATCTTTGTCGGCCTTTCGCTGGTTCTGTCCATCGAGACCCGCCGCTTTGACAACCTCGCCCATTCGGGTCAGGAGGTGTCTGGCCAGTTGTAGAATGAGCACGATCTGGAGGGCGGAGGAATGCGGAAGCGAGAAGGAGCCGACCTGGACGCCAGGCAGATTGACATAATCCCCTCGGGGCGTCACCGACGAGCGATCCAAGCACGCTTGCATATTTCCGAAAATATTATCGTATGTCTTGACGAGTCGGAGATAGCACGAGAGGGTCAGAAGACACGAACCCTGGTCGAGTCCAAACGCACCTGAGAGTCCCACATCCGACGTAGCAGTCTCCGATCCGCTCAAGCGGGCCGTCTCTAAGTAGCGGGGATACTGTCGGTTGAGAACCTCAATAAATCGTTGGGAAAGGTGGAAAGTACGATCAATAGCAAAGTCCTTGTCCTTCCAGCTGAGAGGCTCCGAAACGGACATCGGCGGTTTCGGCACTGTCATCTCGTGGGCGTAAAGTTCAACATTAAGTTCCGACAACTGTTGAACCATGCCCAATGCACACCGATTCTCGGAACCATCGTCTGCAGAGTGGCTCCCTGTTGATGCCGGAGACCAGTTGCTCGGGGCTACGGCGTCGTTGGAGGATAATAAAGCCCATTCTCTATTAAATACCTGCTGCCAGTTTGCTTGCTCTATTGCGTTAGTCGGGCAACCGCCGGCGGTCATCCCTAACCAATTTGGAGAACCGTTGGCCCCATCCGTAGTCGCTCCGCTATTTGGCTGAGCATGATAGTGATACTCTCTTGATTCTTGTGACGTAGGCGAAGGATAGCGATTCAGAGCACCAGGCGGAATCCAGCTTGAAGCGGGCGCCGTTTCGGCCTGAAGCATTCCCAATTCCAAATCGACAGGCATGTTGGAGGAATGCAACTGATCTAGTAGAAAACTGAATGAGCTATCGCTAATCTGATTAGTGGGCGATGGAACGGGACGTTCGTCTGCAAGGTAGCTCGTTATCAGTGACAATTCAACACCGTTTGGACAGGGACTATAAAGGTAAAGAAACGGGGCCAAACTGTTTGCTGGATCGCCCATGCTGCTCGGCTCTTGCAATTCCATCAGCTTCCTCCGCTGATTACTACTCCGCGGCGAGTCGACCGGCGATTTGCGATACCGCAACGACTGGCTCCAGCTGCAGGTGGCTTTGGCTCTAGAGCACCGTAGACACGGGCCACTGTCGGTATGGACGCAACGGAGCTTCTGGCCATGGCAGCGATCACACGCATGCCGCTGGGTGCGTTTGGTCATTTTGTGCTACTGGACATACCTCCGGTCGGGGATAGTTAATAATTAGTCGTTTTGTTACCTGCCAGGCAGAGACGAATAGAAGGCCGGCTGTTTGTCTTGTTTTGGAGGAAAAGGGTCGGTGGCTGACAAATCCAGATGCCTGCCACCTGCCAAAATCAGGCTAGATTGATCTTCGACCTGTGGAACCTTTGATGGCGCCACCTGCTTAATATGGCAATCCCCTGAAATGTCACGCTTCCCCACGGTGAAAAAAGACATACCCTTACACAGTTAAGCTATAGAGGATTTTATTCAAAAACAAGAAGCTAATATTATGATTTTTAGAAAAAATAACGAAATTGAAAACTATTTCTTGGCCCCAAAAGCGTTGACACTTGAAAAGATAGATAATTCAACAGAGAAACTAATGCTCAGCGTATTCCGGGCACCAAAAATATTTCTTCTGTCATCGTCAACACAGGAAATGTTTCTCATTATAACGAGAAAACAAACCCCGTCTAGTATGCACCAGAATAAATTAATATATTAGAAATACGGAAGCCAAATGATTTGAGAACATGTGTAGGAAAAGCATTGCTCTTAGGGGATAGCAAGGCAAATAAGGAGACCAGGAATGACCACAACAGTTGTTCCCTATCTATTGGATGATATAGCTAAAACAGCACACAAAAAAATTCAATATACCCTCTTGTGCCCATTGACAACCAATCGTGTTGCACTCCAAACTTCTCGTCCAAATACGAAACTATCCGCTGCATCGAGTACCCAAACGCCCCGATTTTAGCTTGCAACCCTCCAAACACCACGTCCGTTGCCACCCACTCCTCCTTTTGGTCATCGGGCAGATGCACAAGGGTCGCAGGATCTTGCGTGTGGTTGTTTCTGGGTCGAAATAGAAGGTGGAGCCGGGGTCGGTCACCAGCACCGGGCACTTCGCCGAGTGAAGCAGCTCACTGCCATCCTTGCATTTCATGGTGTAGTCTAGCATGCGTCGAATCACCTTCACGTCACTCTCGCGACCCATGGCCCATTTCATATGGTTAAATTCCCAGCGAGCTTGAAAAGTCCATCCGGATATGGATCTGATGAGGGCGTCAAAAACTCCCTCGCTTAACAATCCCGCGCTGAAAAGCCGCCACAACCAGCCTGGCATGCGGCCTGCGCAAAGCACTCCATAGAATAGAACCCATAAATACTGATGCACGCCTGGATGCGAGGGTCTACTGCCCCCCAAAGAGCATAGTATCCGCCCATGGATGCACCCGTGATGGCGATGTGGTCCAGATCGAGATCAGCCCCCGGATGGGCGCGTGCAAAATCCCACAGGTGGTCTAATACCCGGCCTACCACTACTTCCCAGTCAGGTCGCATGGGGAGTTTATCGCAGCGTAGGACGATTCCCTGACCCGGTCCGTCAAATGTGAGTACCGCGTAGCCTAGATAGGGTCCGACAGAGGCACTGATGAAGTAGATCTCTTCCTGGGTGGAATCTCCCTCGCCAGTGTTGACCAGAGTTGGCGTTTTCGGACCGTTCGGCAGACACTTACACTCGGGAGGCAGGTAGAGGTAACTGGGTAGTTTTATCTTGTTCTCGTAGGGGATGTTGAGAAAATGAACGTCGCCGTCGAGGTATTTCACTCCTCTGCGGAAATCGTCGATGGCTCGTTCCATCGTGGGTAACACATGTTTATCATGACCAATGGGACCCTCATTAAGCATGAACTGCGCGGCACGCAAATAGTTCGAGGCTCGTTGATATCCTCTACGAGCCGCTACACGATCGCCTGTGCTTTCTGCTTCCTGTGCGATTTGCTCGGCCTTTGTGCCCACCTCCGGCCAGGAGTTGTACCAGCTGTCGGGGTCCTGGTCTTTGATTTTGCTGGCAGCATCTAAGATCTCTGCAATCTCGCCTCCTTCAAAGGGCGTCATGCGAACTGGAAGAAAGGTGACTTGAAAAATTGAGTCATTTTGGCGATTTCGGAGCTGGACAGCTAGAATGGGGGAAGGAAAGGGAGGTTGAAGACAGAACCTCAGACATATCTGGCTGTATCATCTTATGAAATTGTGTTTTTCCTACAGTGCAAATGCAATTCGGCTGAATATTTCTTTCCACAATATGCAGGTAATCGCTGAGGTGTTCCCCGACGCCGATCAGAGCTGTGCGTTTGGTGATGGCAATATGGATCGGGGTTCGGCAGCCCACTAACGGCCTGGGTTTCGGCTGAACAGTTCTAATCTGCTTTCTGCAGTAATTGGTTATGAGAATTGAAAAAGGGAAACAAGTCAAGTACAACGAAGAAATACTCAGCAGTTATATTGGCCGTCGTGTATGATTAATAGTCCTTCCATTTGACATATGCTTTTTATTGTTCGGTCTGTCTGTAAATAAAGAAATCAGGTTAGCCCTGTTACATATTTCTAGCCATTTAAAATCCTTAAAGCTATTATGGTTTACATTATAGCTAGTACTGTATTACCAAGCCTCAAGCGACAGTTTTTAAGGTTAATCTATATACCTGAAGTCAAAGTCTCCGCCCTTTGCGTCTTTTATATTAACCTGATCATAAAATGACAATCTAGAGCTATTGAACACTCCGTCCAATCCAACAATAATCAGTAGAAAGAAACAGTCAGCTGTTTAACATAGCCTATAAAACTGCGTAAATCACATTGTAAACACCAATCGAATCAACCTACCTCACTGTATCATTAACCCAACCTCGACCTCACCAAACCCCACACAACCCGAACTCACGCAGCTGAATCATCTACCCCCCTCTCCTTCTCTTTATTTAATTCCTCTAACCTCGACGCCTCCTGCACATCCAAACCGGTCTTGTTCACCTTATGTTCGCGCGAAAGCACCTGCTTGCTTATCAACAAGCTCAACAGAAGCGCCACACCCGACAGAGCCGTATAAAAGATCCACTCCGCCTGGAGACTCTTATTATAGACGCTCGTCACCACATCCCTCTGCACCGTGTTTAACAATGTAATCGACTCCGCGGAGGTAGTCGCTCCACCAGAGGTAAACTTTGTCGCCAACTCCTCCGGCAGCGCAGCGCGGAGCTGATCCTCTTGTCCGGCGATACGGTTCTGGAAGATCACCCCGCCAAAGACAATAGACATGGCTGTGGCGATGTCGCGCGCGAAGAAGACTGTTGCAGCGGCGCTGGCGATATCCGCTGGTTTGGTCAGACTGAAGATCGCGATGATAGGGGCTTGGAAGACGGGTCCTAAACCGACTCCGGAGATGATCTGGAAGATGATGATGCGGGGCCATGAGGCGTAGGACTGGAGATTGATGTAAAGACCTAGACCGAGGATCATGAAGACTAGTCCGAAGTAGATAGGCGGCCGATACCGGCCTGTTTTACTGATGTAGACACCTGTGAGACTGGATACCACGCAGAGTGTGATGGCGACTGGGAGGAGATAGACTCCTGAAAGGATGGGACTCGCGCCCAGAACGGTTTGGAAGTATAGCGGTAGATAGTAGAGATTAGCGATGTAGACGGCGCCGTGGATGTACGCGATACCGAAGGTGGCCACGTTCGAGGTCGACTTGAACAGGCGCAATGGAGTGACGGGATACTTGGCCACCTTCCACTCGATAAGCGCATACACGAAGACTGTGGCGATTCCGAATACAATGAGGCAGACCACCGTCGCCGAACCCCAGGGGTAAGCGATTCCTCCGTATCCTAGGCCCAGCAAGAACATGACAGTCGCCCCGACAATAGCAATGGTGCCGAGCCAGTCCATGGCCAGTAAGCCTTTCACGATGGGCGTCTTGGGCGTCTCAACCCGGAGGAAGAAGAACACAAATATCCCAGCCAAACCAGCAATTGGTACTGAGTAAATGTTAGTGCGAGTTTGACTGTTGTTGATAGAGGCGGCTTACGATTGATCCAGAAGCACCATTTCCAGCTCACGAAGCCCGAAAATGCGCCGCCGATAATGGGTCCCAGGCCACAGGCCAAACCCCACACTACACCCAGGACGCCATAATACTTGCTTCGATCGCTGGCATCATGGTCAGTGTGAAAAATCCGAATTGAAAACGTGATATCCTACCGTGGACTGAAGACATCTCCGATCACTATAGCAGATAGACCCAAGATGCCTCCTCCACCCGTACCCTGGATAACACGGCCAGCGATCAACATGTCTATATTGACTGCCAACGCTCCGATCAGCGATCCGATCCAGAAAATAAAGATAGCTAGGAGTAGAATTGGCTGGATATCTTAGCAATGAACACAACCTAGGAAGCCACAACATACCTTGCGACCGAAGATGTCGCTGATCTTGCCAAACGGCGGGGTGGAAGCTAGACTTATTGTAAATATTGGATTCATTTGGGGAGCGTGAGAGCGACATACCCGCAGCCGGGAGCAGATATGCAGTTCCAATCCATGTAAATTCTAACTCGCTGCTGTTGAAGGCTTTCGAAATGGAGGGTGCGGCGGTAGACACGATTGTCTTTAAAATATTAGCTTTTGCATTGATACTCAATAGCCGTGGTTAGGGTAATTCTATATACCTGCTCGAGTGCCGCAATGAAGGTCGAGATCTGAATAATTGTATCAGCACGATGTTATAACACGTAATTATCTTCAGATTAATGGACATACGCTGAGAGATAGTACCAGAAGGAATATCTGAAGACTAGTCAACTTCTCTCCATCGTCTTTCCCCTCATCGCTGCTTTCTGGAGAGGCCGCCGGATCATCCACGGTGACCTTCTCATGAGGAACATCCAGGTTGGACTCCGTCGAGCTGGTGGTATCAGCTGTCATTTTGTGTGGCTTAGGCTCTGATGGTCACTCAATCAACGACAACCTTGCCTGTCTGTGATCAAGGGTCAAGGAGAGGTCAAAACAGCAGATTTCACCAGATGTCAGAAGCAATATCGTTGAAAACTGGCTGTCTTCCAGGTCAACCCCTCTTTCACCGACCAGTTGATTTCTAATGTAGTCGGAGGTGGTATGGATACAGAATGCTTAGAAACGCAATAATACAATTAGATTAACCGTCTGATTGGTAATTTTGGCCCTGTGAAGGCCAACTTTCGGACGTCGTGCCAGAAGAGCATTGATGGTGATTAGGGTTCGGTGCTGAAAGGGGTTAGCGCTGAACCCCGACCTCCGACCACCGAATTGTCGGCGTTGGCGGAGGATGCACTAGGCAGACGGTGTGGATGGTTGTTGTTCCCTCGACCCGATGGTGGCCATGAAGATATTATAATGTCTTTTTCTCGCGAACTATCATCATTTGATCTGGTTGAGATCTATGCCCGGTTCAATTGGTACTTCTGCATGAGGATGCCTTAACCATGGGCCCAATCTCAGAGCAGACAGAATCCCTCGAGGCCTTCAGTCAGGCGCTCCACGCCAATTGGATCATCAAACAGCACGATCTGACCGTGGAATTGTATGTCCATGGCCTGGCCACCTTGCGCGCCATTGCGACGGATCCAGAATTTGCTAGCTTCCACCATCTGGAGGAGCCATATCTCAGCCGACTGCATATGGTGGCGAGTCTGGGCTGGGTGGAGGCATTCATTGAGAATGGCAAAGTAGTGAATGTCGCAGAGGATGGGAAGCCTACGTATAAACCGTCGTATGCGGCGTACGTGAAGGATGGAGGGGAGTTGGACCGGGCATTTTCTTGATGCCGCTCTCTACTAGGTATTCGCCTAGTTCGCCCTGAAGAAGTAGTATCGGCCTTCAGTCTAGGTCCACTTAGGTTTTTGAGAAATAACATCGGCCGTTCGGCCCTTCGCCTGATGGCGCTGGGATCCATGGTTACACAAGACATCATAAATGCGGCGTATATATATCCCAGTTACAATAGGAAGCCAAGCGGTCATCCAAGTGATAAAGAATTTCAATTCTACAGCCTACTTGTGTTCATTCTCTGCATTTCTATAGTTTCAATTTCCACTGGTACCGAACCCCAGCCTACTGGGCTCCATCAAAGATCGACTAATCCGCATAGCGGTAGCTCATTACCGCCACCCTAACATCCCCGAGGCGGAGTCCCACCGTTGGGCCACGGAGAATCACTGTGCTAGGGCGGCCCAGATCCACGCCAGACATGGAATTGAGGGATATGGCATGGTAAGTGGAAGCGCTAGCTGGAGACGGAACCGCCCGCCCTCGAAGCGTTCGGGCCCTGAGCCAAGAGTTTAATACCCATCTTTGGGGGAAGTGGACCATTGACGACCACGACGTGCAGGTGGAGTTTTATTTGCGCAGTCTGGAGAGCCCGTTTGTGAGTGGGAACAATATCGTCGCCAACCTCAGCTGGGTAGAGGCATATGTGCAGAATGGACAGGTCGTTAACTTGGGATCTGATGCCAAACCCACCTATCCGAGCTTCGATGTCCTCGCAGACTTTACTACCAAACGGCTCCATTAATAACTCCATGGACAGAACAAGAACCACTTAGTGTAACGCTGTTGGCCATGATTGAACAACCAAGGTCAAATTAAAGAATACTGGGTTACATCCTCCTTAATTTGAAACGCGCAGAACAGTCGTTTTCTCAACTATTGCTCATCTGGAAATTGCGGTATAGTGTATCTAAACCACCTCTAAATCAAGTGGGCCTATACGAGGAGACAGAATGGCTTTAGCTGGGCTCTACCTACTCTAGATCACTTGTTTACCCCCACCGTGGCTAGTGTGGCCCTGCTTTAGTGTTGGTGTTGGGCCACTATGATGCTTCCAGACACATCTTTCGCAGATGACGGATGACAATTTTTTATTTTTTTTTTTAAAAAAAAAAACAAACCGCAGAGAAAAATATGTAATAGACTTTGTGCAAGACCGTTATCTTTCCTGATTGGAGAAAACATTCCTCTCCTCTTGGGATACACTTTCCCTTTACATTAGCGCAGCGCATATCACTCCTTTCCGACACCAAGTGGCTTAGATTAATCTGATAGACAGTCTAGCACTCCTTCAGATCACATCATCGGAGATACGCATGCAATTTTCAGGCTTCGCTTCGCAGTAGGGTCCATCTTACTTCCATACGATTGGTTCTCTCTCCTCCCTTTCTGCAGAATATGCAGCAGGGTTACTCCCTGTAGCCATGGCACACTTTAATGCTCGTGTCGTGGCCTCCGCTCTGGCACATGTTGCAGGGATCCTTCTTCCCTGTGATTTCCGTCACTCATGGCTGTGCGGTGCTTTTCGTGGTCTGGATGAGCTCTCTGTTCTAGCTAATTATCGTCAGCTCGTGTTCTTCCCGCACGCTTCAAACAAGGGGCGGCTAGAGAGGGGGTGAAATACAGAGGATATATGATACTTAAGGATTACCTGTGCGGGACTTGCGACGGACAACTGTCGTGCTTCTCCACTGGCTCTAAGAGAATGCTGTTGGTAATCTGATTGACAGCCCAGGTCATTGGCTTACACAGTCGGCAATGGACACAGCCCAATTCCGCCGCGCCTGTGACCGGTGCCACGTTCAGAAACTGCACTGTAGACGCGAGGGAGGTAACAGTTTTGCCCGCTGCATCAAAGCCGGGGTGCCATGTGTGTTTAGCCCTTCCCTGCGCATGCGAAAAACCCGACCACCCCCTGCTCTCAGACTACCGATCATCCTCTCCAGAACCCTGCGGGGGCAAACCCCAGGTGTGCTGCATATATCGGCGTCCAGGTATCCACCAATGGCGCAGAAATTGTGACAGCCCAAGAAGGTATTTCACGCCCCACGTCACATGGCATGCTTCCTATATCCCTGTCGGTCGGGCTTGTGTAGTCCTTGGTACCATGACAGATGGAAACGTTCCAGACTACTCCGACTGCCTTGGTGTTTACAGCCGAATTATCGATATCAGTCTAAATGAGGCCGACGATACCACTGTCCTAGCCCCAAAGAAATGGACTAGAAATATTTCTAGGTCGTCACTCAATATAGCCGAGTTGAGCGGAAAAAAGTCAGCAACGGTTAATCGGACATTCCAAGAGGCCATGAAGCGGTGTTTTACATTCAACCAGAACCTCTACATGTCTTCGCAGCCGGAGAAGTCAATGCTGTATTCCGATTGGAAAGCGCGTGGTGGAACTTGGTAATGGCATGACAATCAATGTATGAGTACCAGAGAAGGAAACTCCATTATCATCACAGACGCTCATACTAAAATCCTCTAGGCAAAGTGTATAACCAAACCGAGATACCAATTCTGCCCCAATGGGTTATATGTAATTGCAGGAGGTCTTGGTGTGTTGTGTCGCACTTTTGCACGGTGGATGGTGAGCAGAGGAGCGGGGAATCTGATTCTTCTCTCTCGTTCGGGAGCGCAAACATCTGCTGCCAAGAGCTTTGTTTATGAGCTCAAAGGGCAGGGTGTATGTGTTGCCACTCCAAAAGTGGATATCAGTGATCTCGCAAATCTCAAGGAGTCCTCGATTGTCTCTCCCGCACGATGCCTCCAGTGCGAGGTTGCATCCAAGCCACTGTTGCTTTACAGGTTAGTAACCTTCCCATCACCAACACATAAGAAGCAGGAATGGATTAATGATATCATCTGCAGGGCAATCTCTCGAGAACTTGACCCACGAGAATTGGATAGTCAGTACGAGCTCCAAAGTTACCGGATCCTGGAACCTTCATGAAGCCCTCCCTCACGGCTTGGACTTCTTTGTGCTTTTGGCGTCTGTCAACGGAATATTTGGTAACAGGGCTCAGGCCAACTACGCCACTGGGAATACTTTCAAAGATGCTCTAGCCCATTATCGACTGGTGCATAGGCAAAAGGCTGTCTCCATTGACCTGGGATTGATGGTCTCGGAAGGAGTTGTCGCACAAAACGAACTCATCGCTCTACTCGACCACTATTGTAATCTGTCTCTCCCATTACTTTCGGCAGACGATGCCCAGGTCATTGTTGGCATTGAGATGTCGTCCACGGTAGTAGCAAAGGGTATTGACCTGCACCACTCTATCCGCCGGCCAATATTCAGTCACTTGTTCCAGATAGGGCCTAATAGATCCCAAACAGTGGTTGATAATACGAACACTGCAGCTATTAATAGATCGACTGCGCTCAAGGTTGCTATGTCGCCAGACGAGGCAGCCAAGTTTTTAGGCATGTCATCGTCTGATGTCGAGCCGAGCAAGCCGATCCATGCCTATGGTATTGACTCTCTTGTGGCTGTGGATCTCAAAAACTGGTTTGAGAGGGAAGTTGGGGCAAATGTATCCGTCTTCGATTTGATGGGGAATTTGTCATTTCGTCAGTTGAGTGCGTTGGCAGCTGAACAGAGCCGTTTTCGTTCTTAGGCTTCAGCCATCTTGTTCTTCTCCTTGGGGAGTTTTTTTTGGCGTGTATTACCTGCGGCGTGGCCAGTATAAAGAATAGCTGGCAAATACAAGGTTGTTATTTGGCTAAAATATGTAGCATGACGACCATCTGGATTCATTCGTTACCAACCTTGAATTGGCAAAAAAATATTTATCATTCTAGTGATATAGTAGTGATGCATCCCCGGAGAAGGGAGGGGTAGATGATGCTCAGCTGCGTGTCTATTGCGTAAATAATTTGCGCATTTGCGATTCAAGCATCTTCCCCTCATTCTGGCAGCCAACGTTATGTCGACTGTGTCTATAGTGGCAGAGAGAGCAGCAGATATCATTAGATCTGATAATTTAGCATTCATCGGCTATGAAGGATATATTTTTATTTCATTGTAATCGATTAGTACATTACTATGCTATTCGTTTGTATATATAGTTAGTCAAATATTGTAGAAGTGAATTTGGGTATAATACTATCTATTTACCTCTTGTCTAGGCAAATGTGAGGCCTAAGTCCGACTGCGTGGTGGTACTGAGCTTTACCACTACACCACAGCCAAAAGGCGTAAATCGATGACCGAACAGTCACTAAGTACTGCGTACTATATAGCAAGGTCAGGTCCGTGACAGCAAACTAGTAATCAATGTTGCCATATAGATATCAATGTGCCCAAATGGAATAAATACCCTAGAATACCATAGTACCATACCATACCAGATGGCACCTTCCAGAGCCAATTTATTATGGAAGATGGGAGCAATGAAGGGCGCGTTGTCCATAACAAGAACAAACTTTTCAGCCGCGTACTGTCCAAAGTGCTGGAGGAGATGGCTCCATAGAATCTTCAAATATAGTAGCATGAGTGGAACACTGAAAGATACGATAGAGAATCATGCCATCTTGGGCATATGCGGGCAAAATCTGGTAATGCCAATCGCAATGAAACTTGAAATACCTGGAGTGGTGTTCCGTCCAGGGGAGACCATACTTATCTAAATCCGACCCGTTTATCACATCCAGACTCATCCACGAAGGCTAGCTCATATGAATGGAACTTGGATACATGGAAGTACTGATCCCGCAATTCCCGGTTACACTCTTTTGCATTTGTGGAGGTATCTTTTTAACCAACCAATTGAGGAGAGGACTGTCAGGACCTAGGTCGAACCCTGCCTGAGGCACCAAGTCTGCTTTATTCACTGTTGATCCCACAATGTAGAGAATTCCCACATTTCCTGTACGATAGAATTCTTTCTTCCTTCCTTCCTTCCTTCTCTACGTTTGATGTTTTGTTAGATCGCCACCTTAGATAGAATCTATCCATTTTACCAAGGTGTACAGGATCATCACAAGGACCTTAATACTACACGTTAAAATTGAATTCATCCCATAAGGAGATTTCCATTTCATTTAAGTGCAATGCAAAATTTTCCAGAAGGTAATCATAAAGAACCTCCAGCATATGAAGTGTAATAAGAGGCCGTCGTCCAGCACGAATTGGAATGGCTCTGGCACTTCCAAAGTGCTCAAGTTTTGATCGGATATAATAAACTGCTTCCTGGTTACAATGAGTTGTGCTGGCAATAACAGATATTTTTTGGCCGCTGTTTAACATATCACAAATAAGTTTAATTTTTGTTCTTCGAGCCTTGGTGCCATTTTATTTTTTTTATTAATGTTATCGGTATTTGATATGGATGGAGAGCCAACAAGAGTGTAGACAAAACCTGCCTTGTGCAGTAATTTCAATACATACGGTATTAATTTGTTCACCATTTAGTACCATTACAAAAAACTTATTAGCAAAAATTATTCCTGGCCTAGCCGTATAGGTACTAGCGCAGATCAGCTTTTATTAAAACAAAGTCAAAGAGTGTTTAGGTGATAGACTGATTTAGCAGCAGGCTGTAAAGTACTGTTTGATTTTCTGGGGGGTCTGAATTGATTGTATTCAGAAGGATATTCTGCCCAACCCCTCTGAGAGACATTGGATATGTCGGAGCGTACCGCCATACATGGGGGCGCCCTGTTCGACCTCGCTTAGTCATCATTTATGTAAGCTAGTTCTTAGTAGTGTCAGATATACGGCTAATCCCGAAGAGGAAATAGAGTACGATTGGTAAAAAGGTCTTATTTGAATGAATTGAGCTGGTTGGGCTCTTCTTGATTATGTTGATTCCTCTTGTTGTTTTCGTTGTGTGCTCCGCGGAGGTTTTTACCCTATCTAGTCACATGATTCTGGTCCACCAAAGGCCATATTATTTGACAAGTAGTTAACTAGTAGCGGCCACCCGGCCACCCATTCAATAGAACAAGCAATCGCTCCAACAAATTATATAGACCACGCGATATCACGCTGCCCTATCAGGAATCGATTAGGCTGTACGGAGTAGTGTAGGCCGTCAGCTTTACTCAACTAGGAAGTTTGGGGTGTCGGAAGAACAAGGGGTGTGGTTGGTATACTACTCCCCAGATATTTCGGAGAGTGCTTGATCAGAAAAACCATTCATTCAACAAACAAAGCAGTGATTTGGTGACACTTTGTCTTCTCGGGTCCTTGTAGAAAAAACTAATTTGACTACCAAAAGAGACAAGTAAAATGAGGGAACAGTACTATAGAGTTCACGAAGACAGTAAAGTACTGCCAATCAATACAAGAATCATGCAAAATTATAGGCAGATTGTACTTTATATAACTTCGTGCTCCGTGCCAAGGAGAGGGATATAATGCACATAAAATTATACCTAGTAATTGGTGGATAACGATTAACATAATTAGTTGGCATTCCTTCGCGTCTGACGTTGACCTCTTGGCTCCAGCTCAAGAGTTTGCCAAGCCTTTCCTTGGTCAACGGGTGTCCCGGCTCGGATGGAAATTAAGCCCCGGAACACCGAGGTGGGGCGAACCGGAAGGGTCTAACTTCTATTTTCGATTGTGGAAAGAGTGGGCAGCAGAACCAATGTCATGACAGGAAATTATACTGAAAGATATAGGGTGCCTCAATGCCCAGGGAGAAGAGAGGATTGTGGAGAGCCCTGGGGTTCAAACAAATCTATTGTCTCAACCTTATTACTGAGAACTAACTAAGCCAGAAAAAAAAAAGTTTCCATTCAACGTCGCCGTCGATACCCAAGCCAGGACTCTACTAATGATCCGTCCTGCGATGAAGGATCGGCGAAGACCGAAGCCTCCCCATCTCGTTTGTCCTTCTCTTATTACCAGGTAAATGTACACAAATTGATCGTCGCGTAATAGGTTCTTCCAGGCAACCGAATTTCAATGGCCCCAAGCAACCCAGAGCACCATAGCAATCCACGTTACCCCAATAATTATAGTCAATATCCATGCTCCAACTCGGTCTTTGGTGGTTATTGGTGGTAATTCTGATAACGGGTCATCCGATTCTGAACTTTGTCCCGTCCCTGCATTGGGATCACTCTTGCTCACACCTCCAGTCTTGGAGGTTACAGGGCCCTTGGTTGACTGAAGCATAATATTTGCTGTAAACACACTCAGTGCACTCATCTGCTCCTCCAGCCCCGCCTTTCCATCCCAAGTATCTTGATACCATCGCACTCCGCAGACAGTTTTATCAGCCCCTCCAGAGCACTGCTTTGCTGCAGCTTCTGCCGATCCTTGAAGCTTGGGGAGAATTCGGGAAGCAGTAGATGGAACCAGTTTAGAAGTAAACGCCATCCAGACAGATAGGAAGCCCTTGAAACACATCTGGTTGCGATCACAGCTCTCAATAGGCTCGCATGCAACTTCTGACATGATCAAGCCATCATTATATTGCTGCGGGAAGAAATTTCGGAGCGACATGTTGAGCAGGCCATTAACACCAGTAAGCCATTTCTGATCCCCGTTTGTCTATACATGGGCTTTAGCAAGGCCTCTCTTTTCTGCCACCGGTAGGGAGAGATCGCGTGTAGTGTTACGATGTCAAGGAAGCCACTCACAAAGTTATACATATATGCTGCCCCGCTAAGAAATGTGCCATAATTATATGTCCACTGATCATTTCCTTGGTCCTTACAATCGTGATCTGCATTCGTTGTATCGGCAACATTCCATGTTTCTATATTCAACAGAGGTGTAGTGGCCGCCCAGTCCCAGATCTTAGTGGCCCAATCTGCATAGGTTTGATTCCCTGTATACCGAGCTAACCGAGCTGCGAGCTGGAATAGTCCTCCATTTGAAATGGAGTTTTTCAGTTGGTACCCTTTCTGCCATGTGTGGATCTGCCAATGCATTCCACCGTGACAGGTTTGGGTGTCCCATCTTCTGACTTGATTATTGAACACTCCTTGGGCGAGAGACAACCACGACGGTCCATTAGAGACATCCGGAAATTTCGTCTCTGCGCCTGTCATGGCGGCGAGTCCCCAGAACATTTGGTCATCGTTTCCCTGTCGCAAAATAAAGCTCGGTCAATTGGATGTCCCTGCGCAAGAATATCATGGTTGTATAGTAGTACATACCAGGTAAAGACTACTATTGGAAGGTAGGTAGTCATTTCCGTCTCCTCTCTGCCATTGAAGCCCCTGTGTTACAGCTGCATTATTCGAGGTGTCCCCAGTGACACTCCAATACTGAACCAGTGTCATAAACATTGCGCCCGCTTCCCACCACGTTCCGTCCAGGGTTCCAGGGGTTTGTCCGGACTCATTGCCATGGTAATATTGCATCATCCCGTACGCCGCCGTGCTGGCTGCATTTTTTAATGATTCTATTTGGTGTCTGGATCAAAAATCGGCAACGAAAAAAGGCGGTTAACAAGCTCACTTACCGTCATTGTGCACATCTAACTGAATAGCCGAGACAGTACAGTATGCGAGTAACAAAGTCAGCCATATGAAAAAAAAGGGATAAATAAACTGAGAGGGCCTCATAATTAAAGGATTTAGTTGAGGAGCTCGTCAAAAGGAATATAGCGTATAGGGTGCGAAACACAAGTAAAGCAGAGGGGGGTTGAACTGTATTACGGCAACATTTCTGGAAAAATAAAACTGTTTCTTCCCCTATATCTGTACGGTACCTGTGGAACCCGTAAAACCTAGGTTGCTACCTATTTATTAGTCACAATAGCATCCTGTCCAGGGCCAATGAGCAGCGCTATATTTATGAATCAACTGGGGTTCGGCTGAGAAGATTCCTCGTGAATATGCTACAGACTCGGCTGTATATTACTGGATCTGCCATGCTGCGAAATACTACTGATATTGTTGAATCTTCGTGAGGATTTGCCTTAAGAGGATGGCTACCATCTCCTGATATACTGGAAGGACTACGATGGCAGATGGACTCTCTGCTAATACTAGCTGTGTTGGTCGGACGCGAGGCCAACGATGTGTATCCCCTTTCTTTGAAGAATAGGAGCGCTAAGCTAATAAGGTGTGCTGTCCTGATGCCTGAACCAATGTAACGCTGAGCTGGGATGGTTAGAGCGCTGAAGTATCCAATAAATAGAGCATATGGGTCATGGAGCTGTGAACTTCAACCGACCCGGTTGAGATTAGCACTCTACTATTTCTTGCGAGGAAAACAGTCCCATAGGTCTTTTTTCAACTTGTCCATGGCTGCCTATTCTATCCACCATCGGATAACATTTGAATTAGAGTAAAGTACCGGCCCACCGACCCAAACATCAGGCATGATGGACCTATCTCTCAGCTCACACTCCACTTCGGATACGGGACAAAACCCTGGCTAGAGCGCTAGTGACGCTCCATAAGCAAAGGCATTACTGCCTATCAAAAATTTCTGGATGTACGGGTTTCCTCGGGTAACGTAGCATTATCTGTGGGACTAGTTTAGAGCATCTAGCGAGTAGTAGTCAAGGCCGTGTTGCCCTAGAGGTCAAGGAGAAGTGTCCCGCGTCCCCAATAACTCCTCTAACTGCACAGAATATGGAGCATACCGGCACCTGAACTCATTTACTGGCATACTCGTTGTGCATGCCAGATAGCAAGAGTTTTCATGATGGCATCAAGAGTTAGCTCCTTATTTCCAAGAAGGAAGACTCGTTTGGTTCTTCTGGGAGCCATTCTGATTTTCCAAAGCCTCCTATTATATAGTGCAACGAGACTACATCTCTCAGGAGAGATACACATCACCAAATATTTCACAGTAAGTCCTCTAAACAGTCCCGTCCCGCCATAAACAGCAACCCTTCTGACCCCTTTGCCCTTCCTGACGAGCAGTGGGAAACACCGGGGTTTGCATATTTCAACAACCAATTCATTTTACACCTCGCGTCTGCTGTCCATAATCCACTTCCATCTCGCAAGCTTCTTTCTCCAGGCGTCACCTGTCCAGCTGTGCGGGGTGTGCAGGAAGAACAGATTATCCCAATCACTGATATATTCGACGAAGTCGGTTTGCAAGCTTTGGGTTACGAGACCGATCCCCTACGGTGGTCTGATGTGACAAACAACGTGAACTCCACCCGACGCGTTCGGTACTACAGAGAAATCACTGAATCGCCGGACTGTGTAATTCAGGCTTCTGCATCTACTGAGTCCTACTGGAAATGGAGCGCCATCCGATTCACCCTTGAAGCTTTCATTCTTCCATTCACTTCGAGTCCATGGCGTTCCGCGGCCCGTCAGTTCCAGCTTGCCCGTCCCCTCCAGAAGTGTGTTGACAGCATCCTCCCGGATGTCGTGCCACATGCTATAGCCATGCATTTACGCATGTGGCCGTCTGATCTATCATTTGGTCAAGACGATGCATGCCATACAAACGAGGTCCCAGTCCTGAAGTACATCTATTCCAAATGTGCCTGGACAGGATCATATTTGTACCAGAATATTATGCGTGTACAGAACAACGATAAGCAGCCCGTCATCATTGCTACGGATGACCGGCGGCATTCTACAGTATTGGAGCTAGTCCGACTACTCGGTCCGAGAGCCCATTTCATGGAGATGACTCAAACATGCAAGGCGGCTATCCAAGACGCATATCCCCATACAGAGACAGAGTGGCGGATAGCAGCATATTGGCCGATAATCGAGGCTGCTACGATGGTGCAAACGGAGATATTTGTGGGGTCGTTCTGGTCAACGTTTTCACAGCTCGTCGCGGTCCGTCGACACCAGACCGAACAAACGTTCTTCGTTCAGAATCGCCTGCAGGAGCTTGCATGGCAACGCCGATGGCTGCTTATCACGCTGTTCGCAGTAGGCATAGTTCTGGGGTCAACTGGGATTGTTCGTCGGTTAAAGAGACTATTCTGCTCTGGTGCAGAGCCTACCTAACATTCTGCCGCTCTCCTAGAGAACTGATTCAATAACTAAATATATCCATTGTTATATAATATATTCTCCGTCAATACAATCGACCGCAGTCATGATGTGACTTCCCAAAATGATGAAATTGACCTGAGATAGCTGCCGACCCAATCACCGTGGTGTCCATATTGGGGCTAGCTGCCGGGTTTAACATTAGCCGTCTTACCGTTCTTGTAATTCGCCTTGGTTTCTTGTCCGCTGCCTAGTTTATTCTACCAGGCTAATCATCCTCTGGTATATCGTAGCTGCCTGCTTGATCCATGATCATGGAATGGCGGAGTAACCCCGCATTTACTTCATCAGTGCTAGGACTGAACTACTGATTGTTCGTGTCGTCGGATGTCAGCAGTTTGGTATACTAAATATAGTCCATCTATGAGTTACGGTAGATAGTCTTGGCATCAATCAAATTATCACTGGTCGGAAATTCCGACGGCTCCCCATACCGATCCCAGTATCCACTACCCCTCTGAAACGATCGATGAACCCTGCCAAGTGAGAGCTCGGAATATGTCATTGTGGAGTATGCAACGGTCTGATACGAGATTATCTGAAACATGATCCGTGATCTGTAGATTGTCCGGATCAATGGCTAATCCATTCGTCAAAATTCTATGAACTTGTTACATCCTAGGTATGAAGTGCCAGGATACACTGGCTTCGCCACAAAGGCATGCGTATGCAAAGTAAATCAACCTCGGTATGATACTGCGATGTGTTAGTGTCAGTTGCTATCTGAACCACGCGATCACATGCCCACATGATCAAGTTACTTCAACTACTAACTTGATAAGTGTTGTGGAATTCAGGTAAGTGATACGCAAGGAGTTATGGATCAGCTACAGGCCATCCTTTACCCTAACTAGGAAGTCGATGTTATCTGTGGAAACGCCAGGAATCACAGTATCTCAACCAACTGAGTCTCTTACATTCCTCTCTAAGGTGCTCTGTGCTCAACCTTAAGGTGTTCAACTGTCCACAATAAGTTATGGTAGTCTTGATTATTCAGCCACTTTCTCGGTCAAACGTTGTTGATGATACAACATCGTCGGATCGCTTATACTTCCTATATTAATTGGTTTACATTCTTCGTTTGTCTACTTCGCCTTTATAAAGCGAGATCTTTTGGTAGTTTAGTTAAATCAGAGGCTTAATTCTGTGGAGGATCGATACTTGCAAATACGCGTATTTTTATGGTCCACGTCAACTAAAGGATTGAGGGGTAGAATGGATCGTCAGATAACTCCGCACCGCCAGGTCGGGCGGATCATAGTGTTTCTGTAACAACAGTGTTAGGCACGGACGATAACTAACTAACTATAGATACGGGCTTACTCAGGTGCGAAGTGTTTATATTCGCACCCTCGGGCCTGAACTCTTGAAGGTCAGCGATTAGTTCTGCAATATACATGGTCCTATCTTCCCTCCCATATAGATACTCCCATTCGTACCATAGCGCGCCATTCGGCTCGTTGCCGACCCCACGCATAACAAATAGGTATACCTTCAAATTGTATTTCATAGGCAACAGGCTTACAGCACCTTTGCCAGCGATAATGCCAGGCGATAGTTAGAGCCTATTAATAGAAATAGTAGAGATCTGCCTAGAAGTCTGAAACACCTACCAAATATCAATAAGCGAATCGCACGTGATTTGACAGATGCCTTAAAGCTATTTTCGAAGAGACTAATTCAAAGTAGGAGAGTGCAGATGGATGGAAAATGTGGCATTAGCGAGCGCGGTGTGGCTGTACCTTGTCCGTTCCAGACTATTGTTGGTATTAGCGATCATAGTTATACAAAGTAGGCTAAGATTTATAGAAAGAGCTAAAAAAAAATTGTTAAAAATACAGAAGGTGGTTAACTTGGATCAATACCGGTATAATGGTAATATCTGTGGTAAGCCTATTGCCATAAATAGTTATGCGACAGATATAGATATCTAAAGAGAATAGCCCTACTACATACTATATCATAGAAATTTTGATGTAATTTTAAGTTACTCTGTACGTGCTTTGAAACTTCGTTTTGCGTCCTCACAAGCCATCTCCTACAACAATGTCAGGAGCATCCAAGTCCCACGTGCAGTTACCCTTAAGATCAAGGTCGAACCCATTATAGAAGCAATATTTCTGTGGTGGTTTAATGTAGTTTCGAATAACTGCCTGTCCGTCACTGTCATGGACCCATCTCACAAAATCATCCATATATGGCTTGTGGGAATCCAGAGGTTGGCCTGAGACTATTATGTCGGCCGGGTTGAGCAGCGGGTCACCGCAGTTTTCCCCTTTGCGATAAATCGTAGTATTATCCGTGAGATCCTTAGACGAACTCATTAGTGTGAGGAAAGTTCCGCGATCAGTGATGGTATATTCCCCCTGTTTAATGGCTTCCGTCAACGCTTCAACCGGGAAAGCAATATATTGGTGGTACCAGTCTGAGTAGACCTGTGCCCAAGGAACCTACCGTGATTTTCCAATTAGCCGGCAGACATGGGTAGAAAAATAAGAGATACATACCTGCCCAATACCAATCCACATCTCTGAGTCCTTGATGTTGGTCGCAGATTTATCAAATCGAGTGAGGAAGCGAACCTCGCCCCTCTCGCCTGCCTCATATATCTTCCTGAACGTGGTCGTGATATCGTCCTTGGAGGGATCAATTTTTGCAGGATTCTCTTTAGGTCCGACCAGGTAGAAGTGGTCAGTAAACGTAGAACAGGGCCTTTCCACTGGATTTGTGCAACTATCGAAGCAAGGCTTTTGGTAACATTTCTTGTGATCTTCTTTGTCGTCTCTTTCATAGTTGCATCCTTTTGCAAAACCCCCGCCAATGGCGTTTTGCTCGGCCACCTGGTGGTATGTTATTCCGATATCTATCTTATGCTCTTTGAGATTGTTGATTGTTTGCGTGGTGTCCCCTTTTACCCAACCGACTCTGAAGACTTTTGGATCATCGCAGTCTTTGATTTTGCTGTTGATAAAACTATCGGCGAGCGCTATTGGCTAATTAGCAGTATAACTATGATTATAAGAATGGATGGATCAATTGCCTCCCACAAGACCACTTTGACCAGCTCCACCATTGCCTATGAGTAGCTTTATTGGACCAGTATTCTTCTCTTTGCAGTGCCCCTTGTATATCCCCGCGCATTCAGGACATGCACCATCAGAGTTGGCTACCGCAAGGCCAGCGAATAGGTTCAACAGGAAAAAAATACCGTGCCGCATGGTCAGTTGATACTTGAAGACCCATGGGAATTAGACTGAAGAGTGCGGCAGTGAGAACATATTTATAAGGCAACAACACGAAAAAAGGTAAAATATTACCAAAGGGGTATTAGAAGGTATGCTGTGGCTAGCTAAGGAGCGCAATTCAATGGCAGCCTGCATTAAACATGACATGATGATTATCTATACCAAATTCGGGAAAGAAGGCATTGATGTACAAGGCATACCAACTAGCGGTGTGCTTATATTTAACATCACTTCAGTCAGGCACGATTTCATGCGGCCCAGATGCGACCTACTTGCTTCTACATTCAGTTTAATCGGACACTGTCCTGGGCTTCAAGTAGATTTTGGTCTGGTCTTTCGACTTGTTTGATCATGTTTAACTTTTAGTTCCGCCATGTGTTGTTTCTCGGAGTCGCTCTTAGCAGCTGATACTATATCATATCCTTGGCGGTTTGCGTAAGTTACGTGTACTTTATTGGTTTACACGGCCAAGAAGCTTCAATTAGGATATGTGCTGTTTCTTCTCGTGCCTAATATGCTTCCTGATGCCTAACCACTAACCTGTACGGTCTGTGTTTGAATTACTTGGACCATACGTATCAGATCGTCGCCCTCCTAACTTCGCTGTTCATATACTCTGGGAATATGAGGCGTGGCGCCAATATGCGTGCTGCCCTGAATACACCTTAAGGTAGTGGCGAGTCTGTCATATTTTGGAGATTTTGTTGTGTAAATTAATAGGAGATATATAGATGCTCCCTTTAATACCAGGTTCTTCTACTGCCTCTCATCCACCTGCTTCGTGCCCGATAGGCCTGTCACGCTTGCAGAATATCATGTCGACGTCCCATTGCTTAGTACCTGCAGTCCGATAGCCCTGCCTTGACTCCTCTATTATACCTACGTAAGACTGCTACTATTAATAGAACTTCAGATTTCACGTATCTGATGCTTTCTATTTACTTTTCCCTGGCACTTCGGTGTTTTGCAGGCCATGTAAAAAGCGGCCCTACTAGGTGAATGCACGAAAAATGGAAAAAAAAGGAAGAGAAACAAGCCCAAGTCTCAAATGGCTGTATTCAATTCGCCCTGGCATTTTCATGATAGTTAGTATACCGTCGTATTAAGGTTTGTATGGAGTAAAAGTTATATGCCATTCCACAAGCATGTCTCATAAAAAGATGTATGAGTCCTCCGAGAGTCCACAGCCCTCGAAAGCCCAAAGATGGTGGGGTCAACGCGAGTCGTACCCTGTGAATACGGTGTCGTATACTCAGGTGGAAATATCTGTGGAGTGGAGGGTGGTAAAAATGATGCAATATGCCCTAAAAGTGTGCCCCATCAGGCGAACACTAAACTAAATTAGGTGTGGTTGGAGCGGGCGCTGACCGTAGCACGTCCCTTATAATTTCGGTGCGAGGGATTATGCGCTCGATGAGCTGCGCAGAGCTGTGGAACAGTCGGGTCTGTACGACTGTCGTAGGGTGACTATCCAGGTGAGGAATCAGCAGAACGTACGTCTATTGATTAATATCGATATGCATAGTGAATGAATTAAAGTGGTTGTGGTTGCTAATGTGGTAGATCTATACGATCGAGGAAATACAGTCGGCCCAGGAGGATATGGTCTCCAAGGATATATATCAAGGATGGGAGAGGCTCCGTCACAGTGCAGATGAACGTCTTATGTATGAAATATGATGGTCCCATCTCTGGAAGTGATATAATAAAGCAAATACATGCTAGGGGTTCAAAGACGTGACCACCCCCGGCCTCGGTTTGGAAGTTTCATCGGTAGGAAACTCCAGATAGACCACCCCGTTGCTGTAGAACCGCACCGAAATATCATATACAGAGCGACTATCATAGGGATCCACCAGACCCTCATTGTGAAACCGCTCGCATAGCGCGTAGTTCTCCTTCCAGTGACAATGGATCTCAGTCGGTGTTGCGGTGACGATCTCGCGATATTGCAGTCCGCGTAGCTTCATGGCGTTCACTAATCGATACTGGTACGATGTGGGATTGAACTCCGACGGGGTGACAGTAGCCGCTTTGTATTTGGCGTAGCGACGAGCAGCGATAAAGAGGACGATCACGACGAGAGAGGCCAGTCCGGCAATGGAAAATTGTTGCCAGAGACGAGCGTTGAAGTATTCGACGCCTCCGCTTCGGTAGTCGATGTAGCGACAAATAAGAGTGACAAAGATAAAAACAAAAAAGACCTCTGGCCATATAGAACTACTAAGATTAGCCCCATCTCACTTATACAGCATCGGAGGGAATACTTGTTCGGCACGGTGCCCACTCCCCAGACGAATCGTCTCCAGAAAGGCGTGCGGTTGATTGCATCGACGCCTGACTTGCCCTGGTAGCGCATCACGTAGTCGCTATCGACGAAATTGACATCATTGTGGACGCCTCGACGAGCGGCCAGCAGGAAGAATACAGGCTTGAGGATATTGTCTACCTTGATTGAATCGGATTTTTCCATTTTTTTCAATGATGTGGGATATTAAGAGGAAATGGGGTTGTGAAATCTAACGAGCTGAATAAGTTCGTTTTGTTGGTTCCTTTTATTTCCTTTAATTCCCTTTAGTCTACGTTAGCGTTCTCTAGTGTTGTTTTAGTTTGTTCTTGGATCTGTTGGTGACAGGGTATTCCACATATTGACTGGGAGACTCATTAGGATATTGGCACTGGGTCTGTTTTTATCCAACAGATCCTTGGATAAAATTGCATTTTGTGTATATTGCATGTAACTAGTCCGCTAAGTTACTACAACTATTAAAATTATCACACTTCATCTCTTTTCTATACAATGAGCGACAGAGATTCGGCTTTAGCTATATTCTATCTCTTTACTAACAGTAGTAGGGAATTAGTAAATAGTAGAAGTAGCAGAAGAGTTCTATAATAGTGAATGTATCGATCAGGTAGAATTAATAAGTTCTTGTACGGAATACGTCTACTATTCTAGTCAAAAATAAAATATATAGCTTGAAACTTGTACATTATTAGAAGGCAATAGATACATTGACGGCATTGTATAATGCTAATGAATTAGATTAATCCGTGTAATAATTTTGACAGTTCATTTAATTCCTCAAGGCATTGAATCAGGTCGTCAAACATGATCATGATAAAATCTACGATCCATACTCCTTGACCACCCACTCGCAAAACTCCTCCCACTGCTGCTTCCACTCTCGCAATCGCTGTCCCTTAATGCCATCACCGTTCTCCCCCAGATCGATATCCTCGATCCATGCATCATCCGACTGGTCCTCAAAATGCGACCACCGAACGCTGTTCTCTGCCAGAGCCCCTAGTCCCCCTAGCCCGATGTTGTCGAACCCCTGGATCACCTGGTAAAAGTCGTAGCTGACTCCCGCCGAGTCTTGTCCCAGCATCGCCGGATCGTCGTTGCTGATCGCCGTGGGCACACCATGGGCTACCATAGCCGGCAGCGGATGATGTAGAATATCTGTGGCGAGACGCAACACCTCGTTAGAGATGGGGCACACCTCGACCATGACTCCGTTCTGGATGACCTCCTCGATTAGATGTGGGTGCTTGTACAGGGAAAAGCCGTGACCGATACGACGCGTGCCAAACACCAGTGCGTCCACCAGGTTCAGATCTGTCGAGTTGCCATCGCCCAGCGTCTCGCCCGCGTGGAAGAAGAAGGGCACAGAGACGTTCAGCAGCTGTGTCTGCTCCTGGAACCAGAGTAGCTCCGGCGCCATGTCCATCAGCGTGCGACCCAGATCCTCCTGTGCCACTAGATCGTATCCGCTGAACAGCTCGGGGAACTTTTGCTTGCGCTGTAGCGCAATTTTCATGCTTCTGACGAGTGATTCCTGGTTATTGCCGCGCCAGTCGGACCAGATAACTCGTGCCCCCCAGAATCGTCGCCCTTTCTCGGTGGCCTGGAACCGCTGCAGCTCTTCCTCCATCACCTTCCACCAGATGTCCAAGTCCGGGTCCGGATCCTCATCGCCCTCATGCACCAGCTTACCGCTGGAACCCCCGGCGCGGATCTCCACCCAGTTGAGCCCGTCGTCCACCAGTCGCTCGAACAGCCGCTGGTAGAATGTGCGCACTATCGGCTCGTAGGTCAACATCGTGCCCGCCGGGTCGAACAAAGCCTGGAACTTGCGCCAGATCTCGTCCACCCCGAGCTCATGCTGGACCGAGTCCTCCGGCAAGACCACCATCTTGGATTTGGCGAAGTCAAAGAATTTATTCTGACCGCCCGGGAAATCTGCCACCGCGTCAGTCACCAGCACATTCGTGTTAGCCTTGTAGTTCGCTGAAGCGATGGACGCGCCTTTCGGCACGGTGGTATTGACATGGGAAAAGGCAATGGTGGCGTTTTCGCGACCATCCTCGGTATCGAGACTGTGCGACGAACTCACCACCATGCCCTCCGTGTGCAAGATCGTCTCCAGTAGCACGTCGTACGGCAGCATGGATGTCAGATGCGCATGCAGTAATGCCCCCTTTGGCATACGCTTGACTATCTGCCACAGCTTTGTCCCCGCTACCCACGGCTTAGCCAGTGGGAACATCATCCCCGCGAACCGCTCGTCTTCCTCATGTCCGGGCTCCGCGTAGTGACGCCAGTAGTGGTCGATTTCCTCCTGTCGAATGGCACGTACAATGGCGTCCGCTTCGCGCGCGACAGACGACATGTTATGTCGGAATGCATGATCTATTCAGTCAGCCATTGACTTTGTATGGAAAATAAATAGGTATAGTTCAAGAGGTATACCCTGTCGCTGTCTTTTCTCCACCGTGATTATATTCGACCGTGCGAGCATATGCTTCTGCACCATGGTGCTGTTGGCCGCAGGCACTGGTCCCCATTGCTGGGCGGCGGACAGGGCCGCAAACGCGACGGTGACGAGACCGAGGACACGCATCGTGGGAGCTGAACTGGCTGTAATTGAGCTGGGGAGATCGTGCGGGTTAAATAAATAAATATAAATAAATATAAATAAATTAAATTACCGGGACATTCGCTAGTCGGGCTGGTCTGGTTCTGAATCTCAATAGTTCGTTGGATAGACCCACTGGTTGCCCGATCTGCATGAGCGAGAATATTGAGCTACATGTTTTGATTGCTTGCTACATACGGAGTAAGTACGGAGTGTTCCGTGCTTGGAAAGGTCTCCAGATGAGACTAGTCTTTAGACGAGTCCACTCTGTTCGTGAATTGCCTCCATTAGTTATGAGGTCTCGGGATTGTGTGGAGTAAACAAATGCATCTTCTTGCTTTTTAAAGTCCTGCATTCGGAAAAAAACATATTTTTCCCAACATCGCCGAAGAGACATAGATATGAACAGATATTTGATCACTATAACTTTGAACAATCCCCTCAGGTTCTGGCAAACTCTGCCGTCTCAGCAGCTCCACTGTCTTAGCTCGTCTCTAGTGGTTCTTGGCACAAAAAGGAATTGCCGGTGAGTATCGCAGGCCGACGGTGCTGTAGATTAATTCCTCAGCCAACAATCAAGACAGCAAGAGTGAGTGTTGATTGGTCTTGTTTCGGGAGTTTGTAGTAGTGATTGAGTTGAAGATGTGAGTCACCACGTAGATTGAATCCTAGCCTAAGATCGGTCGAACCCTCCACTGTCACCGTAGAATCCAATGTAGACGTGCTACTCAAGACTCCGGACTCCGCCGCGGACCGTCCCTGAAATGACTGAGCTTGATTTGAAAGTTGGAGGAGCTGTCCTTTTAGTAATAGTTGAAACGTACTGCGTAGGTCCGAGGCGATCCTTAGTCTTCGGAGTTATCAGTTTGTTTGCCATGACTTGCATTTTCAGCTCTTTCAGACTCACTATGTGGCCAGTTATAATTCTTTATAATTGGTCTTATTTTTATTAAGCTGTTTTTAATTACTTATATTGGAATATTTAATCCATTATCCATATATTTTGTCGTTCGATACCGTATAAATCAAAATGAGTCAATTGAAGATATTGGATGGCTTCGGCACGATCCGGAAATTCATCCAGATAAGGCCAGAGTTGTACAACAACATATTCTGTATTATTACCCTGATGTTTTCAGATAATCAATGAGGATCACAAAGACACTATCAGCCAGCAATGACCCTATCTTAGTGATCACCATCCACCCTGGTGGCGTGCCTCCAAGGTACATGGTAGGGACCCTGTTGCACGTCCTTTATGACCACCGTTCCCGCGATGTGCTCAATATCCCATGCCTTAGTTTGCTCAATCAACTCTCCGAATATACAATGGCTCAATCCTCGTTGCCCTCTCTTCCCCTCGAGATTTTCGAGATGATCTGCGACGAGCTCCCCACCCCGGATCTAGCGGCCCTCGTCGGCACCTGCTGCCACACATACCACCGCACCATTCATCGCTTCGCCCAACGATACGTTGAAGTCTACCTTGACTTTTCCGATACCAGTCTCAACCACCTGCATGCCATCTCTCAGAACCATATCATGCGCCAATATGTCCAGCGACTCGTCGTCATGGCTCCGGAGCCATATCTCGGTCGGGACAGACCGTGGCACCGGACCGCGGCAGGCCACTTGCGCAATCCAAGGGATATATCATCCATCCGACGCTTTCGCGATGATCTTGTCCACCGACTGGTCAACTGCCGATCGTTCATTATCTCGCCGATCCCAAGCCCCGAACCTGAACCCTCCGAGACAGAACCCTCACGGGATGACCATCTCGTCCCGGATGACGTCGCATATATCCTCTGGGACATTATCGCCGATGCATCCCTACCGATCAAACTCTTCTGGTACGGTAAAGGAATGAACTACACGTCGGAGACAATGGACATCAAACGCCTACCGAAACATCTAATCGGCAATGCCGGGTTCCGAGCATCCTGGATGCAGTTGGAGAACTTACATTTGGAGCATGAACTCACGCCGTACAATTTCTCCTTTCTTCTTGATTTAATCCTCCATGGGCCTGCGCTTCGCAAACTCTATCTCAGTCTGGGTCCGTCAGACCTGGCGATGGAATTCTTCGCCGAGCTTGCCAGATCCGAGACACTGCCAGGCATGCTTGAGAGACTCACCTTGGCATTTACTACAATTCAGGCGGATGATCTACTGCGTATTCTCTGCGCATCGCGACTGAGTCTGCGACGGCTCGATCTATCGGGTGTAACGGGTCTGTCGACAGGATGGCTGGCGGTGCTGAGTAGTCTACTGGGGGAGTTTCCGCACTTGGAGACCATCGAGCTGGATACGTTGTATGGAGGTGAGGGCGTGACGCTGTCCACGGCAACGACATGCGGGTTATCTCAGAAGGGATTCGGAAGGGGTCGGGGTTCCCTAGAGGAAATGGGGATGAAGTTGGTGGATCTTACGAGCCAGGGGGGGATGTTAGACCTGAGTAAAATGCAAGGGACGGGATTAACAATATAATACATTGTATTTGATAAACCCATAGTTGTGTATGGTACGTTATAATGATATGATGCTTAGCGTTTAGATCAGAGTATAAACTTAGTTTTTACTATGAAAATCAGACCTTTGTTCAGTCCACATATTCCAGGGATGACCCAGGTCCGCAGACCTATTATCGACAGATATCATGTATTCAAACTGCCACAGCCGGGCATATAATAAGTACCATTATTCCCAACCAAATTCTCATCGTTATATAATAATTATAATAATACATGCTACTTCAATACAAGACCTATCAACCCGCCAGTTCTCCCAGAAACTGCTGTGTTGGCCGTTGCGCATCCAATTCCCGGGGATGTGCGGACCCTGGTAGGCTTTTCATATCATACTGAGCACCTCTGTACTCGTTCCCCCGGGAAGCCATAATCCGGGAAGCCTGTCGTCGACGGTATATGAACCACGCCAATATGGCTATGAAAACGACCCCTGCCGCGGATCCGATTCCTATCCCAGCGGCCGCGCCTCCGCTTATACTGGATTCATCTGTTCGGCTCGGTTCCGAAGTAGATGTAGAGGTAGACGATGTAGTTTCTGTTGCTGTCGCCGTGGAGTCCGCGTTGGTCGCAGTCTATATATTTACAACGTCAGCGATTGAAGGTCCTGAATCAGAAAATAAAGTCGGAATACCCACCGGAGTCGCATAGACAAGACCAACTGCAAAAAGATGAAGATCCGTTTTCAGCGGGGTCTTCTGAAAGGTAATCTTGTTGCTGACAAAGTCGGTGCGAGTAACAGTCACATCCCTGGAGGTAGCGAAATTCATCATGCATGGGAACCAACTTCCATGAGGCTGACTATTTGCATTATCCACACAGGAAAATGAATAGACCCTGGGTGATGATAGATGTCAGCGACTTCCGGTGCCTGCTGACACTAGAATGGCGAGGTCATACGTCGGACAGCATGTTACTGGACCTGTGGGCGAGGCAGGCGGACATGCCCTCGTATAACCATTTGGACATTTCGTTGCCGCATAGGTTGGAACCCAGGAGGATGGATAGCAGGTGGCAGATTCGTCCAGCTGGGAGGGGCCTCCCAGTACGGTGCGCATGTCATTGTCGCTATGGTAGTCCCAGATCCAGAAGTCCTCTTTTGCATGACAGCCCGCGCCCGTTGGAGCCCATCCTGCCGCGATTGTAGGATGCGGGGATGAGGAGGGCATCTTTTGGTGGTACTTATAGGGAAGGAAGGACGAAAGGAAGGAATTTGGGAGAAAAACCGAAACCAAAGCCCAAGTTAACCCCTCGATCAGGTGGAGAAGCGTAAAGATGACGGCAGCATGCTGATCTAGCGGAAACTGTGTGCTATCATGCTACACGAGACATGATGCTTGCCAAGAGACTTATTGGGGCCATCCTTGCTTGGCAGTGTTGAAGGATCGCAATAGATTTCGTCTTATTATTGTCGATCGCAAGATTGTGATCAACATGATTGCTGTTCTGAATGGATGTATCATGTAAGGACCAGAAGGCAACCACTCGTCGGTTCAATTCAAAATATATCAAACTTAACTATTCTTAGTAGAATAATAGAGAGGTTCTGCATAATATAATCATATAAAATTATATTTTATTTTCTGCTAGGCAGAATCGAATTAGGCAAAATAAGCGAGATCTGACAAATAATCACCTATAAACATGACCGATCACCGAGCTGCGCGGATCACCGAGCTGCGCGGTCCCCACCAAACTGCGCGCTTACCACGTAGATTTTCAAATTAAAGGTCATAATAGACTCAAGTGCCCTAGTAAATAATGCTGTCTTAATTATATAATAAAATCGCTTTATTTCGTTGAGATATTAGTCAATTTATAGGGCTGCTTTGTGTGGGTGCGCAGCTCGGTGATCCGCGCAGCTCGGTGATCGGTCACGTTACCATGTTTATTGGATCTAGTTGATATACGGCGGTTCTTGGCGGATTTCGTGCATATTGAGCTTTATTATTAATCAGGTGCCTGATTGAGCGCTTTAAGGCCCCAATAGCGATGGCCACGCCATTCTATCGCCGTACGAATCTGATTTCGCCCGTGACACCGGGGATTGCAGGAGATGGCTGCTCGGTGTGACGGCCAAGCAACTTGATGAAATTGGTGCTATCTAACGAAAATTTCAAGCGTGGGGAAGAGGAAGAAATGTGGTGAGGGGACTATGCGGGGAGATAAACAAAGCTAGATATAAACAATGCAAACAGGCTACTTGGTGAGTTCGTCACACTCGGTAGTATTTAATACGCCTAGATAAGGAGTTGGAGTAGGCGATTCTGACCATGCAAAAGGTGTTGAGTTCATATTGCAATATATATATTTATATATGATTATATGACCTGTCTGTGGAAGGCCCTCTAAAGTCATTTGGCCAAGACTGGAATATTATTTTAGCGTGTATTCTTAAGTAATAAAATGGACCGCTTTCCAAATACGGAAGCGCTAAACTATTTTTGTCGAATATTTATATAATTTTGTATAAATTAGCTATTAGTTAGTTATGCAGACTCATGCGGAACCTCTCTACTAGAGGTGCTTCATCCAAGATCCCACTCCGGCACGGAACATAGTTGTTCCAGGACGGGGAGTCAACATGACTTCTGAAGGTAGACTAGCGTATAATATGCAACCCATCACCTCAACTTATACTCAGGAGTTATGTGAACATTTCGGTATATCAAAACTTGGGATCAATCTGTTCGATCTTCAACGCCGCCAGCGCTGCAGGACGACGTTCAACCTCTTTCACCAAAGCAGTATACTTTGTATACGCCAACATGTCCACGCCAGTATACATCCCCGATCGATACAACGCATACAAAAATGTATCAACAGCAGTAAATGCACCACCAACAGCATGAACCCCCTCCAGTCGCTCCTCTATAAACCCAAAACACTCCAGTATCTTTTCCAGAGCCCTCTCCTTGATTCCCGCAAAGCTCACCTCATCGGTCAACTTCGTCCAACGATGGGGCCTAAAGAAAAGACCAAACCCAGTGGCGTGTAGTGTCCCAGACAAATAGTTCATCCATTCATAGACTCGAATTGTATCAAGCGTGGTTTTACCCATGAGATGAGCCTCTGGCGCGAGGCTCGAAATAGCCGTTGCAACTGCCGGAAGCTCGGTGATAACTTGGTCGTCGAGGGATAGTACGGGAACCCGCATTTTAGGGTTAATATCTGTGAAGCCTTCCCGGAAGTGAGCGTCAAATCCGCCCCCAAGTTTGGCTCTGATCGGTTCGTAGTCTGCACCTATTTCGTGGAGGAGGATATGTGGAGCGAGGGAGCATGCATCGGGGATATAGAAGAGTTTTATTTGAGGCATAGTATAACTTGTTTTACGGGTACTTGTTATTTGATAGAGTAACGATCGTGCAATGGCAATTAAGGGTACAAGGACTGCTTGCGGGTGCCCTGGATAAATATGAGTTCGTGGAGCTGGAATACGAGATAGAATTATTAAGCTGAATTTGATTTATAATCTAGCTTCTGGTGGATTCAAAGTTGGCTAATTAATGAGGCAGTAATATGTATCTGATACGAGATCTCAGATTTTGCAGCAAGTTAAATCTATACTTGTTGACGGGCGATGTATCTTCGATATACAAAGCTATACCTGATGGGATAATCAACACACGAATTAATTTGTCAAGTAATCAAAAAATTCTAACAAAAAAGATTGCTTTTAAAATACCTTGTTTGGTAACTTAGCCCCATATAAAATTAGCGGACCTGGCAGAAACAGAGGGCAGAGAAAGGAGAAGACTTTAAGCTCAAGAGGGTTAGCGGACAGATGGAAAATTTGAATATGGCTGACTGGTTGACTGTTGCACTTCATTCTAGCAAATACTAGTATGTATAAGAAATTAATCAATACATCTGGTCATTCGCGCTAAGTGAGGGGTGTAATTCTCAATGGAGGATGTACAAGAGTGATTTGTTCCCCGCTATGATCAGACTGAGATTCTGCATTATTTGGTCCACTCACTCTACGACAATGAACGCGTGGTGCGGCCCTTCTTACCGGTTTGGACAAGGACCGAAGGACAAGGTCGCTCTGAGTGTGGCTGAACCAGCCCATAATATAGAAGCCTGGTATAACACTGAAGAGCCGTTTTTCGAAAGAGAGTTGATCCAAAAACTCCCCGACCTGTTTGTTCAAAGCAAGGAGCAATCACGTGAGTGTTTTGGCCTGTTGGAAGCTGGGATCCGGGGGGTACAGAGGCACCCGGAGTAGAGGGATAATCCGATGTTCCAACTTGGCCAGATTAAGAATCAGTCACGTTGCTGTAAGATTTTTCGGGCTCTATCTTCATAAACCCTTTTCAGCAAGAATGAGCGCTGGAGACGCCGAACAGTGGGTCAATCTATTCTTCTCCCAGCATCCCCCCAGCTGGATTAATATCGCCCATGTGAATGAAGGGGGTTTTGAGCCTTTTCATACAGATCGAAAATGGATACTGTGGAAACAAGTAACTACAGATAGACGTGCTGGCCCAGATCGAATTCAAGTGCTTCGGCTAGCTATCAAGTGCAATGGAAGATATGTGTACAAATATGTCGCTAAGGTGGTGAGTAACTCGAACGTAGGAGTCCAATATAGACGCTAATATTAATCAAGTTTCCCGAGTATACTGAAAGAGATGCGCGTGCCCAGCTGCGACGCATTCCCTTCAAACGCGACCCAAGGGATGTTAGAGATGAACTTGACCCGTTCCTAAATGAGGCCAGGGTATTCCGTCGCATAAACAATTATTGCGAAAGCTCACAAAGGATATATTTCCCTCGTTTTCACGGCGTTATCACTGATCTTGACGATTCGAAGTTTTTTTCCGGGTATTTCAACCGCCGGGCCGTTGTACTCGAATTCATTAAGCCAGAGCTATCCTCTCGGCGTATCCTGGCGACACGAGAACCTGATGCAACTGAGCGTCACTGGAATTTCATGCTGCGGCTCCAGAGTATAGTGCCGAGCCTTAGTACTTTCGAAGTGGAGTACTACTGTTCTTTATTCATTGACCGCATTCGTCGTCTTTCAGCATTACACAACCTCGCTATAACTCATGGTGATGTGAGAGATGATCATTTTAGGCTTCCAGGCGACTTCCACGATACAGTCCTTTATGACTTCTCCGTTTCATACACATTCTCCTCAGTGCCACCTTACCTGATTAATTTTCGCCGGCCTAGATCATTAAAAGACATATCAGAGTACGAGCAATCGTGCGTTGAGGAGCAAGTATTTGAACGGTAGGCAACTCGTTACAACTATTGGATCGAGACTAACTCTCGCTTAGAGCAATGCAACTGGATTTTCGAGCTCATCTTATTCGGTCAACTGGGGCCCCTGAGGAAGATATCAGAGATGCACTTTTCCACCCTCTTTCTGATGGAGAGCTGGAGTTAATAATTCTAAAAGTGATGACACGGCCCGATGGTCAGTCCTTTCCTACCCCCCCCACACAGGCACGTCATTTACTGTCTCATAGCCTTCTCTATGCCCTCCGTAAACTCAGTCTTCCCTTTTCTGGAAACTCTCCGCCAAAGGGAGCATTCCACTTGGCATATCCTCAAGAGTCGGCAGCTGGATTACTATGACTCAGCTTGGTTATTCTTTAGAAAGACGATGAATATGCCGGATGGCATTACTTTGGTATCTGTTGGCCACAGGGTACTGGCTGATGTTGAATCCTTAGAAAGGGAGAGGGGTGGCTATCTACTTTGCTTAATTCCTAAGGAATGGAAGGAGGAAGGGATAAACGACCAACTCCTGCGAGTGTGCTCGTTATTGAGGTTGTCCAACACACCAGGTTGGATTATTAGCCGATCCGAATTTGATAATTATAATGACAAGATAGCAAATTAAACGCCGTACGCGTTAGTCATCTCATGCATAATGCACTATGCACTATATGAGTCGCGAGAAAGGCACTCGGAACAAGTGGCTAGGCTATTTTGAAGGGAAGTAGCGGAATGCCAGAAGTTTCACCTCCCTGTTAGGATCTGCATAATCCACTTCGGTAAACTCTCGAAATTGCTGGAACCCTGATTTCAACAGCACTTTTTGACTTGGAATATTACTAGCCTCTGTGATGGCAATGAGATGTTCCTTCACCGAACCGTCACCGGCTACCATTGCTCTCTCAACCCTCACCTCTCGCTCTGTCCTAGGCAACTCTCCCCAAAACGGCAGCCAGGAGTTCAAGAACTCCGTGGCTATACCTCGGCCCCAAAATTCCGTCCGGAGCATATATCCCACCTCAGGCCAGCCCTGTGTCTCGGGAAAGACGTGACAGCCACCTAACCCGATGAGCTCGCCCGTATCCTTGAGGCAGATGGCGCAGTTGACCGTCGTTGCATCGTTCGGCGGTAGGAATAGGTTGAGGTTTTTTCTTGTTTCCTCGATATTTCGGTCGATGTGACCAGTTGAGGTCCACTTCATTACTTCTTCCTGTGTTCGTAAGACATGCAATGCTTCCAGGTCTGTTGGTTGCAGGACCCGGATGAGCAAGCGATTTGTTACCAATACCGGCCGCTCCCGGTTTGGAGGAAGAGGGATTGCTGGCAACAACGACCTCACTGTCACAAAATCGGTCGGTCCAGTCATTTCCATCCTTCTCGGTTTTATACACCGCTAACTTCGCAGGCCGTCTCAGATAAGATGCGTGGTGGCTATGTGTAGAAAACGTACGCTAGAGCGTGGTTGGCCGGGGACTGAAATCTTGGTTCAAGAAGAACGACAGAACAGCCATTTTATATGACATATCTTTGTCCGCAGGAGTTACGCTGAATTTGCTTTCTGGTCAGCAGTTAATAGTAGAATACGAGGAAGTCGAACCTTCGTTGAAAGCCACTGTCCAATTAAGGAAAGAACGGAGATCACTGAAATGTAACCTCAACAGGACAACGCGTCACGCGAGCCCCGCTTTTGAATGACACGAACGAAACTCGCTCTCACGTGATATTTCTGCTTTGCTGAAAAAGAGCCCCAGAGTTGTGGCTGTCTCGTCGCCCCTTATTCCGCACATATACGGTACCATATCTTCCTTCTAGCGAAGAACCATGCCCCATAGGACATAAGAACTAAGGGGACCGTCCTCTCCAAACATAGGAGATACTTTTCACCCCAGTTCAAGGATCAATCTGGCGAAGCGAGTGATTTTAAGCTTGCGAGAAGCAAATACTGACTACGAAGATCCGTAGGAATCGGTTCGATTATACCTCGAAAGCAGCGACCGTTGAGCAAAAGAACTTGACGTCGGCCGTCATTTAGTCCAAATCCAACCAGCCAAACCTGATATACCGCAGAAGGACCCAAAAATCCGTATTATTATTGACATTGACAAAGATGGTATCTCCACGGCCCTCGGTGACAATTTCCCCCATAAAGTGTGCCGTCTCTATCGCGTATATATTAGAATATGTGTTTCTTACCGTATGCCTATCTAATTTACTCATAGTTGCTTTAGAATAATATAGTCTTACTATGGTGCCTGGTACAAAAATTGTATTTGCAAACTACGTGCAATTGCTGATGACCTTCATCCTTGGGGAAGAACCAGAAGCGATTGTGCAATTTCCAGCCATAGTGAGAGTTGAAAGTGGAAGGCCCAAGAGGCTGAGATTCCAATCCAATAAGTATAACATTTCCGAGGAATTCCACAATCGAGCCCTTTACAAGAAATGCATTGGCCAGGAGAAATTAAACTTGAAGTTTGTACAGAGATCTGCATTTCTATAGAATGTTTCTGAAGTTGTACCCACCGACCGACTCCCGCGGCAGGGGCGCTGACATATACCAGCAACTAACTATGTTGCTCTTATTCGACGGTAACACTGCTGGCAATGCCACCTTCCGCTATCTCGATACCTCAATACTGGCCTAGTCTACGTTCCTTACCCAGAAAAGAAAATTACTAGAGACGGAGCGGAACGGGACAGGGCAGGACAGACCTAGGCAAGTACATGCTTTTTATAGGAATGGTATATACTACCTAAACCACCCAAGCAGAGATACCCACAAATACGCAGCCAATATGCTATTATAGATACAGGGCTAAGACTCCATGTAATTGCTTGTAGGGATGTCGAAACTAACTGAGCTATATAAACATAAAGCTTCTCAACGTAGGTGACTAAAGTATGATTTATGGATTTGACTATGTTGCTGCGCATGTAGGGGCCAGGCGAAGGGAAGAGCAAGGTCCTTTTAGGGCGTATAACCTGTCAAGACAAACCATTCGATTACTACTAAAACCCATGGCTTCTCGTGAAGTCATAATTGTGAGTCATATAGGGAGTTTCTACAATTTATATTCCGTGCTACTTTATGGGCCACAAAGGCTTTCTGGACCTAGAATAAAACCTTACGATTTCCAATCCACCTGACATTTGACTTGTATATAGACCATGCACTTTCAGATTAGGAAAAGCATTTCGGCTTTCCTTTGCAATGTAACATCATGATTCGTAATAACGGTCATGAACTGAGAAGCTCGCGGGAAGTTTAGCGTTCCTCTGACTGTGAAGTCCCTAAGCCACCCCAGCATCTATTAGAGTCACTTAACCCTCTCTTACCAGCTAAGTTCGCTCGCCTAACGTTCAAAGCAGCAAGCACATAAGCGTCCTTCCTTCAAATATGAAAATCCGTATAAGACTTTCCGTCCATATTCTGTTAGGGTTATCGCTGGCTGCCAATCTTCCAGCAAGACATGCTTTCCGTGCGATGGCCAGTTCAACGCAGCTAAAGTCACTAATAATGGTAGTATGTGAGTTTAGATTTGCAAGGGCTATGATTGAATATGATGTCTCTTCCCTTGACTGTATTTGCCCAACAAGAGCAATCTGATTTTTGCCGGTTTAGGATACATTCTACCACACTTGCAGACACGGCGAGACAGTGCCCTCAGCAAGGTCGCCTGGTAGAAATGGCAAGCCCCCTTCATTCAAAAGGACCAGCAGTGACAGTAGCGACTGTGCCATGTGCATGAGACCATAGAACTCGGATAGGTTCTGCATTGCAACTAAAAAGTGCTGTGGTCCCGTAACCCGACTGACTTTATGATGACCTATCCAATGATCAGCAAGATGCCCCTCTGAATTCCACCTTACACAGATAAAACTTGCGATTTTCGTTACCTGAGGGGTGCATATGCTGGAATCCAAGCTTCGTAGAACCGAGTTGAGGACGTTTCCATTAACACTAACACACTTTACCCCGTTTGGAAGTTGTTTACGAAATGTTTTGAGCACAGTCATCCACTTAAAATCTCTTCATCTTTTCAGCCGGGTCATGATAAGATTAATCTTAGTGTGCGAGAAGAGGTATTAGGGATACTAAGACATTTAAATCATCCGCGCTGTCCCTTAAAGGAATAATACCTTTTGCACCGCTCACCGGCCTACACAAGAAGGGGCTTTATAAATAGTCTGTTCTAATACCGAAGTCCTTTCGAAAACAGTTGCCTCCTGGAACATAAACTAGTATTACTGAGGGAGGAGTCGGGGTTATTCGCAGAGGTACTGATCATAGAGTGACTACGGTGAATCTTACGGATAATGGAGATATATTCCGCGGAACTAGCCTACTGTTCAATTTCATATAACAGACTGAATGGAAACAAAGAAGCACATGTCGGACGTATGCCTACGGAATAGTATCAACACTGGCACTATAATTCTTAATTAGCGAAAATGCATACAAGCAACCAGGTGTGAGCTGCTGGAAAGGTTGAATTTACTTCGTTAATGAGCAAGGAATCAGTTCGCTAACCTTGTACCAAAGCCCCATTGATCAAGCCAAGTTTTTATCCATGATTCATTCACGGCCCCGGCGGCTTGGAGGCTAGGAATCCGTGCGACTGTCAAGGTGGTGTCAAGCCTCACTGATGGTTGGTCTGGTTTGGCCTCTAGCCCCACGTAGAATTCTAACAGTGCCATAGCTGCGGCCATGGAAGATTCCACCGAAGAATCTCCATTGGGGGCTTCTTGCAAGCTCCAACTAGCCAGTTTCTTATTCCATTCCTCCAAAGAAGATACCACCTTGCAATCGGGGCCTAGACGACGGGCGATTGTTGGCACGAGATCCGTATACGAAGAGACGGAAGGGTTCGTGAAATGATAGTATGCGGTAAGTGCCCTGTCTCCTGTTGAATCCACCATCCCAGCTCCAAGGGCCAATTCTACAAGTGCCTCTGAGAGACAGTCCACCGGCAGCCAGTCAACGTCGTTGAAACTTCCGAGCGAGGCGGGCAGGCATCCCATAATCTCCGAGGCGCGCAGCAAGGTCGGGAACCAATCTCGTGGTGGCCAGACGCCCTCGGCATACACAGGACCCCCAACCTGGGCAACCCGGCAAATTGCGGAGGTGACACCACTGGTGAGTCCGGCTTGCTGGAGCAGTTTGCTTGCCAGCAGCTTACTTTGACCGTACCCACCTTGGGCATATTTCAGCGAATCAAGAGGTGACTCGGGGACTGGGGTTGACTGATCCCAGCCTTGAATGGTGGCAATAGATGAAAGGAATATGAGGCGTGTGTCTTGATTAGAATCATACGCTAGCCGGATCAAATTTGCAACGCCGGCGATGTGAGATTCAAAGAGCGCCAGGGGCAAGTTGAAGGTGACTGGCCATTGGCAGTGAATGACTACTGTCACAGTTGCTAGCAGATGCGAGTAGTCTTCCTCACTCAGACCCAGATATGGTTGGGCTAAATCGCCCTTAAAGCGATGAACTGGAACTGCCCCTCCAGCCCTGGCAACCTCTGGGATTCTCCGATCGATGCAGGTGATCTCTGTTACGTCCTGGCGATGCATCAGGGACCGAAGGATGAATGATCCAATGAAACCCGTGCTACCAGTTAGAAGGATGTGATGCGCTTTGCTTTGATCTGTTTGCTTCTGCTTCACCTTCGTTGGCTGTGGCAGAAATACTGAGTATCTAGCATGCTAGTTAGTCACTTGAATAATTAATGATACTGTTCAAAGTGTAATCCTACTTGTTCAAGATATAATGGAATGTGTCTGACACATCATCGACAGTATGGTGCTGCTGGATATAACCTACCAGCCTATAAGTAGTCGGGTTCATGTACACTGCATTTCGGATGAAGAGGACATCTTTCTGATCTGGCAGGACTCGGGCCAGTAACTGTGCCAGCATCTGTACTTGCCGTGAATCTAAGCCCCTTGCGAAGAAGTCGTCATGGATGCTTAAATCTTTCACTGAAGTCAGGCTGCGGACTATCTCAGCAATGCTTTCCATGAGCGTCTCATCGGTAGAAAGATCAAGCTGGAACTGGAGATCTTGCTCCGCGTCCTTTAAAGTGTATTCAGCTTCAATCTCTGTTGCATACAGCTTGGCCGTCTGACTGCGACTGATCGTCCCCTTCGCCATACGGGCAAACGGCTTCTCTGGTGTAGCGATAAGGATATCATTACGGTGAATTTGCGCGTACTTCATGCTCTGCTTGTTGAGGTCTTCCAGTGCTTGATGTATTGCAGGCAACGTATCTTCCACGTTCGCGGACGGCTCCAACTCGATTAAAAGGATTGGGTACGGACGCTTATGGCCAACGACCAGACTGGCATGGACCCCTTGAAGAGTATTGAGCTCTCTTTCAAAAGTGATTGGGTTCATCTTCTCACCGGTGGAGAACACGATGACATCATCAATTCGGCTTTCATATCTCCAGTAGTACGGGATGCTTGGATGACGCTGAAAGATGTCCTTTGTGTGCCACTCCTCCAAATGAGGGAAGTTAACAAAGACTGCCTGCTTCTGGGGTAGATTGTCATCGCGGTGAATGACCAGTTCGTAGTATTCTGGGTCACCTTTGCCTTCCCTGGTGCCTTCATCGATAGGGTGCCAGCGGATCCCCATCTCCTTTTCGGCAAAGTGAAACCAGTTCCAGTTTTCCGGCTCAATCATGAATGCGCCAATCAGGCCACATTCACTGCTGCCCAAGACACTAATCAGTCGAGTCTTCTGGGACAACAAGTTTCCTGCCTCTTGGCTCACAGAACCTATAATCTATTAGCAATCTGAGACCGGCTTCGACCCACGGCAGAGGAATACTTACCACCGCCAAATGTAATGAACCGAAGCTTCGAAACTTTTTCAATTAGGGCGGGTTCCTGCGCTATCTGATCGACAACGAGAGGGGGTAACAATGCACCATCAACATGAGCCACGTGCAAGATATCTTTCAGCATTTGAGGGCTGGAGGGCTGATTCGCAGGGCCGATAACTATGATGCCGCCACTGAAAAGCCAGAAGAAGCCAGCAACGAATCCGGCAAGATGGAACAAAGGACACCCATTGTAGACACTGTGCGCGGACTCCAGGAGTCGATGACAACTGACGCGATAGGATTCCTCAGAGTAAAACAGTCTTAAGCTATCAGTAGCTGCCATAGCAGCGTGAACAAATGCTACAGGCTTGGGCATGCCTGTGGAACCACTGGTATGAAATATCTGAGCGAATAAGAATATTAGAAGCGTGTGGTGAGAAGTACAGAATAGGAACGATACGTACCACAAGAGGCTTGTCTGATGCGTCCTGAAAGGTATCTAAATAAGGGTATTCTCTTGCCGGGCTTGTGTTGGACAGAAGGTTTACAAGCTCTGGAGCTTGAACAGCATTGATGCTACGGAGGATGGTCAATTCTGTAACAGTGGAAGAGAAGAGAGAGTCGAATATAATAGCCTGACATTTGGTCTCCTTGATGAGGTGGTCATGAATTTGGACACTATTTCGAGGTGAGAGTAGCATTAACTGTAAAAACTTAATTAGTACGCTTCATTGACGAAATGAGGATCATCCGCGTACCCTGTAACCGGCCTTTACTGCTGCTAGAGTCAAGACAAGATGTCTGGCATCACTAGAGCCCAAATAACTACCTTCCTAATTAGCTGTCTCTCCTGAGAAGCGTAAAACAACGCGCAAAAGAGGGGAGTAAGTACGCTATGGTGATGTCTTTGGTTTTTCGTTTGGGATAGGTTTCATCCAGCCACCACGCGAGCCGATTTATAAGATTCGACATGTCCTGATATGTGATATTGAAGTGAACAGGGTTGGGCTCGAAGGAGACGACCTGGGTGATGGCCACCATCGTGGGATTCTCAGCCGCCACCGCATCAATATAATTGAGCAGCAGTCTGCGACCGACTTGTTTGGATTCGTGATGACGTTCCATGGCTACAGAACCGACAGGAGGAAGAACTGCTGGTTGCTGGGCTTCAGGATGTCTCGATGCTTTATGTAATTGAGCCATCTCGGAAGAAAAAGCACAGCGCTGGGAGAGTACGCCTTAATAGGAAAGATAAGTTAACTTGGTAATGGTCTTCGTGATTTGAAATAGGGTTTCTGGGTGTTGCACGGTTGACAAACAAGTACACCATACTGGAGGGCATAACAGGTCGATGAGGATAAATCCCTGTAGTGCATAGCAGGATACTATCACCTATTGCATATGGCATCTTGTTGATATCTTGCTGTGCTTTTGACATTGGGTCAGAATTTTTTTAGAGTTCAATAGTGCCGTCAAAATGAGCACCTGACAATCTTTTAAAGTCTTATACCAGCACCTCCATGTGTAGGACGCAATTTGCCATTGGCATTTGTAGATCGCTAGTGGATAACAAAGAGGGATTTGAATTCAGCTCAAGGCAACAGGGTGAATACGATTACAGATTATGATCCCAACTGATCACGCCATGAGCACAATCACATTCCCTTTGTCTTCGTGCCCCCACCGTCCTGGGGTCTCCAAGGCTGAGGCTTTCGAGCCATGGTTTCATTGGATTCTTTTCTTTCAAGTGTTTTTCACTATTTTGCAGCTCATTGTCCCATCTCTTCCACGGGTTATTTTGTATGCTGTTGATATGCCTCCGAACAACAGATCGATCGACACCCCGTATTGTAGTTACATAGGTCAGACGGACATCCTCGTTCCCCACTGCAGCCAATAATCGACATTAACATGCAGCATATCACTGGTCTGCCCTTTCTATAGTACGCTGATCTCGATGTCCATCCGGTCATCGATTTGCGCCTTTTTGGTTGTGGTGTAGTGGTAAAGCTCAGCACCAGCACGCAGCCCGACTTAGGTCTTCACGCAGCACATCCTTTTTGTTTTGATCTTTATCCTATGGCAATGGCAGGTCAAGAAGAAAGCGGACTCCTCTAGATGCGGTAAGAGAAAGGAAGGTGGTATAGGGCAAGTGGGTCAGCTGTAGTTGTGATCTACCCTACCAAGGCTGAAACTATTGCAGACATACAGACATCAATCTATTTGGAAGCATTTTCAGTCAGAAAAAGAGCTGGGCTACGCCTCTGCGAGTAGTTTTCGTGCACTCATCACTAAACATACTAGCGCACTTGAGGGGACAAAACAAAGAATGTATTATTAAAATTAAGTAAGCTACGTCCGTCGTATGTCTCCTGATTTAGTAGTACCCTTTTGCAAACCTCAGCCTAGGATCCGCCAGGATTTTGCACCTTGTTCGGTTCGAAATTTGGGGTTCGGAAAGCATGGGCTAGCTGAGTTGTGTTTCTTCAGCTGCAGGAAATTCATCAACTTGGGATACACATCCATGCAACTCACCGGCGCAATTGAGATGCCTGTCGTACAAATACATAATACTCACTCAAGAATGCCATTACATCCGCAGGGATGCGGTCCCAATTGCTATGATATGAACAGGAGCTCTTATGCATTTAGAAGTACGTCGAGTGAGATTGTCGCATAAGGGCTTACTGTCAGGCCAACGTAGCTGTACATGGATGCATCAACGCTTAGTCGGTAGTGGCTGCGAGCTTCCTCATAGGTACTATAATCATTATCTTACTCTTCACTTGTGACTTTTGCATCACAAACTCTTAACAGATGCGGTCTCATCACACCGGGCGGTGCGCCAAGTGCTCAATTCAGCTGCCTTCACGCCTGCCGGACTCCTGGGTTCTGTTTTCTTCTATATTTTGACAAGTCCCTGCGGGGTCTTTCCTATGATACTATCTACCATTGTTCTTGTTTCCACTTTTTCTGCCTCACAAGGGCACGTCACCTGTTTTTCACCATGTTGTTCCTCAAGTGCCTTGGGTTCTTTTCCCTCCTCGCTCCGGTGCTAGGATCGTAAGTTTCCCCGCTGATAGTCCTTTATTCCTCTCATATACCACTCTTCACGGTCCTTCCGTGTGGGGGTAAGTCTAACTAGGGCAGTCCGCACACCTATGTTCGCGATCAGCGCTATCAATCCCCCTCCATGAATGCCACAGCCGAGTATGACTATATCGTCATCGGCTCTGGGGCGGGTGGCGGCCCGTTGGCTGCTCGCCTGGCTCGGGGAGGATACAAGGTCCTCCTCCTGGACGCCGGTGATGATCAGGGTAACACTCTCCAGCAGATGGTCCCGGCCCTTCAGCTACAATCGACTGAGTATGAACCCCAGAGCTGGAATTTCTACATCCAGCACTACACCGACCTCAACCGCCAAGAGGAGGACTCTAAAATGACTTACCGCACTCCAACGGGTGAATTACACAAAGGCCCTAACCCTCCTGTCGGCTCTGAGCCCCTGGGTATTCTGTATCCGCGTGCAGGTACATTGGGTGGATGTACTGCCCATAATGCCATGGTGTATGACTCCTTCCCTATCTTTTCAGCAATTTGATAGAGGAAGAACGAGAGCGCTGATGATAATAGCACCGTTTATCCCTACGAGAGCGACTGGGACAACCTCGCTGCCCTCACTGGAAATGACTCGTGGGCAGCCGATAAGATGCGCGGCTACTACCGCCGCCTCGAGCTCAACCGCTACGCTCCAAACGACACCATCAGCCACGGCTATAGAGGTTGGCTTCAGACCGCACTCGCACCACTGAACCTCGTTCTAAGCGACAAAAAGATCCTCTCACTTGTTATTGCTGCTGGTACTGCTGCGGGCAAGAACCTGGCGGGCAAGGCGATCGACACCGTGACAGAGCTGGCGCAGATACTCGTACACGACGCCAACAGCGGCACGCGTAACAGGACTCCAGACCTGTACCAGCTCCCTATCGCAGTGCAGGTGCCAGACTACAAACGTTCCGGACCACGCGATTTTCTCATCGAGACTGCGGCCCAGACTGACAACAAGGGCAAGCGTAGCTACCATCTTGACATCCACCTCACCACATTTGTCACCAACCTAGTCTTTGACACCTCCGGCTCCCGTCCCCGCGCCACTGGTGTCGACTACATAAAGGGGAAGAGTTTATATCGTGCAGATCCACGGTCAGACACTGCATCTCCCGGGGTGCCCGGAAGCGTGTACGCGGCCAAGGAGGTTATCGTCTCAGGAGGCGCCTTCAACACACCGCAACTGCTCAAGCTCAGTGGCATTGGTCCCAAAGCTGAACTTGATAAATGGGACATCCCTACCCTCGTTGACCTCCCCGGTGTCGGAACAAACCTGCAGGACCGCTATGAGACTAGTGTTATTGGCAAATCCCCCATAGACTTCTCCCTTATCTCGCAATGTACCTTTCTAGAAGCCCTCCCTGACCCATGCTTTGACAAGTGGAAATATGAACTCCATGACAAGGGAGCCTATGTATCCAATAACATCCCCATGGCTATTATCAGAAAGTCCTCCGTGGCTGAAAATGATGAACCCGATCTATTGATCTCTGGTGCTCCTGCCAACTTCCAGGGGTACTTTTCTGGCTACTCAAGCAGCTCCTGGAACGATGTCCGGCACTGGGGCTGGGTCACTCTCAAGACTCGCTCGCGCAATAACGCAGGGACTGTCCAGCTGCGGTCCGCTGACCCCCTCGACACGCCAATCATCAATTTCCACTCCTTTGACAATGGTGTCACTGTCAATGAGGCAGATCAGAAGGATCTCCAGGCTGTCTACGAAGCATTTGAGTTCTCCCGATCCATCTTCAAGAACCTAGTGCCCCTAGACGGCGGGTTTGAGGAGACCTGGCCTGGTCCCAATGTTACCACCGAGGCAGAAATTAAAGATTACATCAAGCGTGAGGCCTGGGGTCACCATGCCTGCTGTACCGCTCCAATTGGAGCAGATGAGGATCCGATGGCGGTGTTGGATGGCGACTTCCGTGTACGTGGAGTTGATGGGCTTCGCGTTGTCGATGCCAGCGTCTTTCCCAGGATCCCAGGATTTTACCTTGCCTTGCCAACCTACATGATTAGCGAGAAGGCGGCAGATGTGATATTGGGGGATGCGTAATCTAGATATTCTAGCTCCTTATACCGTCACATAATGTTTTTCCCCCTCACTCTCCATTCTTTGACTGAAAATTAGCTTTTGGCCCAGGTACGGCCTCTAATTGGAGGTCAGGGTCCTACCTGTTTAACTGCTCGAAGCTGCTTCACAATAAATGATATGTAAATATATGGGCCCGAGCGCCTAGCGCCTGGGCATTTGCGGGGTATTTCTCCTGAGGGCTGCCCCTATTCATAGATAGTGAGATTGTGCATTCATGAGAGCGTTCAGAGGTAATATAGGTACTATTAAATACGGTCCTTAGCAGGTGCGTGCAGCTGGTATACTGTTCTTCTGCCCCGTTCCCCTGAATCATAGTGAACGTGTCGAGATCGCTTCAATAAAGATTTGGCAATTTAAAGATGACAGTTGATATTATGTGATGCGCGAGATTAGATACACAAAATTAGGATCTTATTTGATGAAAATATCAACTGTAGAGAAGAAAGCAATTATTTAATTACATGAAGCCTTTATGGGTCAAATCCTCCGCTAACAAGCTCCGTGACCGTGTCACGTGGCCGCATCTCGTAAGTGCCATGTCAGCTCCTGGCACCTTCTTGACTCTAGTTTTCGGATCCAGCTCCATATTATATTGAGCGTCACATACGATCTCAATCGTTAGTGTCAAAAGTTTGGATAACGGGATCCACACCGGCGGCATTATAGCTGACACTTGTGTAGGCCATCTCACTTCTCTTGCAATATACTATAGAGCCTATTATCGCCTTTATTTTGAGCCACTTAAGTTTCCAGTTTGGTGGAAGAACCACTCCAAGATTATACACTAAACCACCTTTCTGCGATATGTCTTCACTGCAACTGGTTGCCCTGATTGTGCATGACTATGATCCAGCTATTTCCTTCTTTGTTAACAAACTTGGATTTGAACTGGTTGAGGATAAACCGTCCTTTACTACAGACGGCCGCCCGAAACGCTGGGTTGTTGTCCGTCCACCAGGCAGCCTACCCCAAACAGGGATTCTCTTAGCTCGAGCCGATAGTCCTGAACAGAGTGCTACCGTTGGTCGACAGTTTGCAGGCCGTGTAGGTCTATTTTGGCGTGTTGATGATTTTCAAGGGACCTACAACAGGCTTTGCAGTCACGGCATTCAGTTTATATCAGAGCCCAGAGCCGAAGAATATGGAAACGTTGCGGTGTTTCTAGATTTTGTGGGTAATAAGTGGGATCTTCTTGGACCCAGTGGAGAAAACTAAGCCCGAAGGTTCACCGGGAGAAGAGGACACGATCACGCGAGTTTCGCGGCTCTCCCAACCTAATGGGTGATTCCTGGAACCCTGTGCCCCTCTCCCAGGAGCCCATCTCGTCTACGGATTATTCCCCACATTCCTGATAAGGTGTTCATCATTAAGAAGGGCTCTCCTACAGATGAGTAATTGTGCGGGATTGGTTCTATTAATTTTGTCCCTCTGCTATCCGAATATTTAGAAAGAATTGTTTACTTGCATGTGTTAGGCTGAAAGCCTTGGCTCACGTTTTAAGTCTGTGAACGTTTAGCATATGCGCAGACCATAGCTCTTCTAGAAACCGTGTTTTCTCGGCAAACCTTTGAGGTCATGCGGTGCACATTATCCTTGTCCAGGTTTGTCTAATCTCTTCATCCTGAGATAGCGGTGGGTTGAGTGACCGACGCATCAACCAGTATATTAAGTGGCCAATATGTCAAGTCATGCAAGATACAGCCCAGCCACTACTCATCACCATAGCAAGCCTTGGAGGTATTACATATATTATGATAAATGAAAAGTTAAATAGAGATGGGCGAAATAATTAGGCTTCATTTAATTTAGAAGAATGTTGGCTAGCAGGAGCTCTCTGTTGTACCCTATGGCGGCCACTTCACGGGCGACTAAATCCATTACCACAATAGCCTCATGTAGGTCTATATTTACAGCCACCAGGACCACTAAATGTGGTAGGTCATTTGTAGATCCCAGTTCATTGATATACGTTGTTCTACCTTTTTTGAGGACGCCACACGATCGGCTCTCTACAACATATACATTAGTGGCGTGCAGCGGGATCGGGTGCCAGAAATGGCGGATTTAGTTCCAGCGCAGTGCATAGTCGGTGCGTAATAGCAATTCATGGTGGAAGCTCAGGGGATAGGTCAATAAACCGACCGAGGAACTTCATGGAGAACCCCTCACTCATAGAAGAGTCCTATCGTTAGAATTAAAGTGCAGTAATCACCAGATGAAACGGGATGCACAGTTCAATACACTGGCCTAATATGGCTCTTCGTCCTCCAAATGGCAACTTAGTTAGCTTACATCCAAATTCATGCATGTTATGCTCCAAGTAAATTTGGCTCAAGGAAGCTCAATCCTTGTAACAATCAATTCTGGGACAAGTGGTCGTGGAATAATAAGTCTCAGGATCAGCCGTGAACCAAGACCACATTTCCCGCTAGGACGTATCTCGGCTAATAGCCCTATTCCATGAGTTGCACAAATATATGAGTGAATCGGGTGTTGCGACCTGGATCCGATGTAGGTTATCGTAAGTGTTGAAGTCACTAGGGGAGAAGGTATGTTGTGCGGTGCTAGGATTGCGATGACTGGATAGTTAGTATATTGCGCTATCGTGCGATCTAGTATCGCATGGTGAGTTATATCTTCTAGGTGAGAAGCTTTTTCGTCTCCCTTTTACCTACGTGTCCGTAGCCCCTGAATATGATATATCAGTCGCTGTCGGCAGAGCAGCAAACTGAAGGACAAACACCCGGCAATAAGCGTGACCAATTGCAAACCAATGGCATCTCGCCATAGGTGGTGTGGTAGTCGCAACCAGTTGTCCCCTGTCATCTCGTGGTTGACTGGACGGGACTCAATATTAGGAGGACCCTCACATGTAACCTCAACTCCCAGCCAGGCAATGATAGACGGCACTAGCCTGCCGGACAACCCCGATGTACCCAGCCGCCAATCGACAAAGCCGCTGCTCTCCACAGCAAATCTGCGAAGCTTTTCAGACGCTGGCCGTCGGCGGAACAAGCTTCTCCTCATTGCTTCTGGGGCCCGACGGTCCTCCGATACCGCACTATATATAAAGTGCGTACCTGTCGATCCGGTAGGGGCATCACAACCCACTGTGTGCACATAATGCATTTGCCTGCCGCCATTGTCTCCTTTCTGCTGGCCGGCACCACATTGGGCCTGCAGAGTCCCCATCGTAAAGCCATTCATCTGGCTCGCAAGCACCAGATCCGAGCCCCTAGAGCCGTGCCACGTAGCGATGACGGCGGCTACCAGTACCTGAACAAGAAGACCGAGCGTGAGTCTCTCCCCGCGGTCGCATCGGCCGTAACTAATCCCGGTAGGATTCCTCGTCGATGGCAAGGGCATCCCCGAGGTTGACTTTGACGTGGGTGAGTCGTACGCCGGCCTGTTGCCCAACACGCCCAGCGGCAACTCGAGTCTCTTCTTCTGGTTCTTCCCCTCCACCAACCCCAAAGCGACCGACGAGATTACTATCTGGCTGAACGGCGGCCCTGGATGCAGTTCCCTGGACGGTCTCTTGCAAGAGAACGGTCCCTTTCTGTGGCAGTCGGGCACCTACAAGCCCCTGCCCAATCCCTACTCGTGGACAAAATTGACCAACGTCGTCTACGTTGATCAGCCGGCAGGAACGGGATTCTCACCCGGCCCATCGACCGTCAGGAATGAGGAGGACGTTGCTGCGCAGTTCAACAGCTGGTTCAAGCAATTCTCCGACACCTTTGGCCTGCATGGACACAAGGTGTATTTGACCGGCGAGAGCTACGCAGGTCAGTACATCCCGTATATCGCGTCAGCGATGCTGGATGAGAAGGACACCAAGTACTTCAATGTCAAGGGGATCCAGATCAATGACCCGTCTATCAATGATGACTCGGTCATGATCTACGGTATGTCGATTTCTCCTATCTTTTATCCTCCGATACTGACTAGCCTAGCCCCCGCGGTGCGACACCTCTCGCACTACAAGAGCGTTTTCGCTTTGAACGACAGCTTCGTCTCGCACATCGAGACACAGGCCGAGAATTGCGGCTACAATAAATTCTTGGACGAGGCACTGACCTTCCCACCGCCCAAGGACTTCCCATCGGCGCCAGATCCCTCGCGCGATGGCTGTGCTGTGTGGGACGAGATCCTGGCGGCGGCATTTAACGTGAACCCTTGCTTCAACATGTACCATCTGACGGACTTCTGTCCATACCTCTGGGACGAGATGGGATTCCCGTCTCTGGCTGGCCCGCCTAACAACTACTTCAACCGCTCGGACGTGCAGAAAGCCATTCACGTTCCGCCAACGAACTACGCTGTATGCGGTGGTCACATCTTCCCTGGCGGAGATCAGTCCGTGCCCAGCGCATTGGGGCCGCTGGCTTCGGTTATTGAACGCACCAATAACACTATCATTGGCCACGGATGGCTCGATTACTTGCTCTTCATGAATGGCTCCCTCGCTACCATCCAGAACATGACTTGGAACGGAGCCCAGGGATTCCAGCGGCAGCCTGACGAACCGCTCTACGTGCCATACCATAAGGGATTGGCCGAGCTGCCTAATGGGAATGTCAAGCAGCCGTTTATTTGGGATGCTGGTGCTGGAATCCTCGGTACTGCGCATACGGAACGTGGCCTAACCTTTACGACGGTGTACTTGGCCGGTCATGGTATGTATCCCTCTGCGGATAGTATAGAAGTCGTGCTAATAAAGATAGAAATCCCCCAATATACCCCCGGCGCCGCGTATCGGCAGTTAGAATTCCTGCTCGGTCGAATCGACAGTTTGCAGGATCGCGGTGGATATACAGCTCCGGTGAACTGATAGACATGTTGTTTGCTGCTTTGTACATATGTATGAATGCATTGTTGAACATAGCAAGCACTAAGTGAGGTGTATATATGTCAGAATAAAGCTAGTCCATAGTGGGACATCATGTGGAGTAATGAAGTGACATGGATATATAAGCCGTGGCTCCAGAAGAGGGGTAATCACAACACATATCATAAAGAATACAGAATAGTCAAGCCCTGATAGAATCGTCCATATACTTCTGACAGTATATTAAATGAGCGTGGGTACAACCCCTACTATCAACCGAGCTGTATGGCAGATGTACGCTGTGTCTAGAGATTAACATAACAGAACGATTAATAATAAAGCCAAAGAGTGCGCGCCTTTTAATCGAGTCCATATTGATAGTGTTGTTGCTTTCAGACATGTGTGTAAAAAGTCGGTGTGTTGACGAAAATCGGGCTAGTGGTGAAAGTGATCGTGTAAGGTATGTATCTACCGAGGTTTGATCCAAGTCTGAAACCTCGAGCTACGTCTTGTGTATCTTGTCTGCTTGTCTGTTCTGCTCATATATCTCATCTATTGTCTGTTTATATGCCTATATTCGGGATTAGTGCCTATTAGCCTACCAGTCACCCTAACAGAAACAGTAAAATAAGTATTTAAAAAAAAGTGTAAAAGGAGGAGGTGAGAAAACAATAAGTGTTTAAAAAAGCGTAGAAAGAAAGATGTGAAAACAACTCAGATGAGCGCTTAAACAAGTGTAGAAAGGAGGAGATGGAAATAACAAGATAAGTACGTGAACGAGTGTAGGAAGCAGGAAGTGGAAATGGTGGGATAAGCGCTTAAACGAGCGTAGAAAAGAGGAGGACAGCCTGAGATAAGTACATTCAGGAGGCGACTACTGCGCAGCCTCTAAGAAGTCTATTAACAGGGACTCAGGATAGTCCATCGATTATAACTGGCGTGTGGGTGTTGAGACCAGACCGCTTGATGTAGGAAATTGGTTTCCGCGCGACTGCTTACATTGATTGTCCAGACACGCACACGAGTGTGATATCTGCCCCCGATATTGGATTAATCCAAAATGAGTAAATCAGAGTTCTTCCTGGCAAATTCAGTGGATGTCCTCATCGGCTCCCTGGGATTTTCAGAGACGACAAGTCAGTCGACAATCGGTAAATTCGGACATTATGCTGCGGTCTGCTTTGGTGGAAGATAACAAAGACTGAAATTTAGACTCAATAAGAAATGTAACCTGAGAAGCTAGTATAACACAAGAGGGCAGTGAACAAGGTACAAGCTTGTATGTATACTAAGTCTTTGTTGTCCCCACTTGTACTATCTTGGGAAGTATATTTATGCTAAGATATTGTTTGTCCTGACTTATCCAGCTCGTATGTCCTTATTTTCAAGGTTGAGTAGCATAGTAATCGTTTAGTGCCTAGAATTCAAGAAAATCATATAAATTTATATTCTCTGTCACTTACTACTTACTACTTACACACTTTCTGCGTATGGATTCTTCTGCTTAAAGGCGCGGAGGGAAAATGAGATACGTGCGCTTTTTATTCCACATTGTTGCGTTGGTTGTCATATTTACAGTCATTCTACTTACCAGGCTACAATTAGGTGGTCTACGTCCTCTTCGTGGGAACAGCCAGCCAATCCATCAGCAGCCAACTAGCACGTGGGAAGACGTTCATAATAGGACTCTTGGAATAGGTTTGGTTTGCCTAGCAGGTTTTAGCCAGCGCTAAGTCCATCCTCTCATTTCCAGAAAGTATCCGCGATTGGCTTTCCCGAACGTACCGACATACGCGATGCAGTAACTATGGCTTCGTCACCGGATTTGACACCCTGTGTCTGAGGCCGTCCGTCCTGAGAGCGTACCTATGCGTACAGGTCTACCGGTTAGCATACGCTATGGGCTACCCTAGCCTTGCGTTAACAGTATCTGGCTAGGGAATTGAACATCATACGCCAGCTGAGGTGGGGTGCTAGCAAGCTCACATGAATGCCATGGAAGCGTACAGTAACAACTCCCTAAACAGTACCATGGCCAAGCTGACGGGATTTAATAGCATTATAGCGAATCCTATCTCTAGTGCGTTGAAACTCGAGGATGATACCGATTGAGATGTGTTCTTAAAAAATCAGTTGCCAGGCTTTGCCCATGGCGCCCGTGATATTCAATACAAAATACCACATTTCGGCTTCTCCATATGGATATAAATGCGATGTGCTTTGGCTTGCCCACTGTGCTATCAGTCCGCCAATGAAGAGCAAAAGCATATATTTTCCCCGCGGACCCAACTACCAGGCCCGACCGTCACAAGGTTGAGTTCTAGGTTTCCACCATGGCCTCAGTACCGGGACTACCGCCTTCATCTCGTTTGATGTTCCACGCCAATGGCGGGGCATGTGCACCTGCGTATGCCGTTAACTACAACGGTGTATGGAAAATCCTCAATGCGCTATCCATGACCAAGATCTCTAAACCAGTTGATTTGGCATACGACCTGAAGTGCAAAATAGGCAAGAAGCTTGGGTTCCATTGTATAGTCCCTTAACCTCAAAAAATTAGCAGTTGCCGCCCCGCTGTACCGGATTACCTGGATTCAGATATTCGATCTGGCGATAATACAGTTCATGATACTTTTTCGAAGGCATAGTTTTTAGGACGATGCTAATTATGGGTAGAATTTTAGCAGACAATGATACAGCCACTGCCCAATTGGCAGACATGCAGCCTAATGAGGTCCGACTGAATGAATCGGAACCGATACAATGTCACTTGATGCTTGCAGAACCAAAGCAATAGTAGAAGCAGCTTGTTGGTTCGGGGCAGAGAAGGCTATTTATGATTTCAAGAGCACTTCGTACAGGTGGCGCATAGTGAATGAGAAGGAAATTGTAGAAATCCGAAAGAGTAGGTCACGGAGACACTTTTAGACAGTTCAGAAGTTGTGGGCCCCGAGCCCACAAGTTCCGGGCAACCAGAGAGAAGACAACATTCCTTCTATGCAACTGCGTTCCGTGGTCTGTGAGAAGGCCGTTGATTGTCTATTACCTCTTCGAACGAGGACTTAAGATAATAACTATCCATACAAATGTCACGTGCCAATTCCCCGAATTCCTCCACTACAATAGATAGTGAAGGAGTAACATATTCTAGAATATAATCATTGTTAATATTCTAATCTAGAAAATTGATGGTTTATACATAAGATGGACATCAGACTGATTGGAGATCAATCTCATACTATACCGAAATATTTCTATGTAAAGCTGTATTGTTTATAATCAAGCCCGGATTTGCAACCTTTAGTATTTTCATTAATCTGCTATTTCCCTCTCTGGTACTGTTAGGAGCGCTCGGAAGCGCGATAGCTAGATCCTTAGCTAAGATGCTTAGTCAGGTGCGAAGTGTTTATATTCGCACCCGCGGGCCTGAACTCTTGAAGGCCAGCGATTAGTTCTGCAATATACGTGGCTCTATCTTCTCTCCTATATAGACACTCCCTTTCGCACCGTAGCGCCCCATTCAGCTCGTTACCAACCCCCACGCATAACAGGTACTTCGTAACTTAATCTCTGATGCACTTCAAGAGTATGGCACTCCAAAATATTTAGTAAAACAATTAACTTCAAGTGCGTGAACAGTAATAGTACGGTGGGTACCGGTCCAAAAAGTGGAATTTCGTAATTAAATCAATGAAAAAAATGTATACAAAATGAGAGAGGATTCTTAGCATGGGTGTCTTGGAACTTAGCCAGTTCCAGCTAATATTCATAGGAGATCCACTTTGAAATATGGCAAATAGATGTCCCAACTATCCAAACATTATGAGACAGGCCCACATGGTCGGGCAAACCTTATCGTTTTCAAATTGTCCCAGTTAGGGCTTGGCGGTCACGCCACCAGTAATCACCAGAGGTTGATAAGAACTTCGAAAGTTTATTTTACTTGGCAGCTCGAAGATATTGCGTTAGAATAAAGCTAGTCCATATTGGGACATCATGAGAAGATATAACAGTATCCCTCATAGAGGGGTTGGGCAGAACATCTTTCTGAATACAATCAACTCAGTTCTCCTAACCAGAATCCCATATAATTGAATATTAAAAAATTCAGTAGCTCTTTTCCTTTCCACCGGAAATGAAATACTCTCTTCAAATGTGAGCACAATATGTAACAGGCAGGTTTGGCATGCTACCCAGACAATTCTATTTTACAGCAACCCTCCGGAGGAGCTGGAAAGGCCTAGTGTTATAGTTTTGTTGTATAGTGGTGCCCGTTATTGCCTTCCATATCGAATACACATAGACGCTCCATCAGACCCTAATCACATCATGCGCTAATCCAAATGCGGTGATCAGGTAAATAACAGGTTCTGTACATACCACGTAATAATACTAGATCCTTTATGATACCAGTATGAAAGATTTAAGGGCCTAGAATAGAAGACTGGAGCCTCTAGGAGGTTCCATGCAAATCCAGCAAACAAAGGCAGCGCTTGAATTAGCAATCTGTCAACAATTCTCCATCTCGCAGTTGCTCCACTGCAGAGCGCGTCGTGCTTCCACTGGGGAGTCCATCCGGGTTGAGGTTGATAGGCAAGGCTCGACAGTAAGGCATCTTTTCATAATCTCCGCCATGCTGATCATCATGCCGCAGTTTTGGATCTTACTCTTGACAAGCCAAGAATTGTAACAGACTTCAACCCCGCCGCAGACATCTCACCCCTCAATACTCCTTCCCCCTCAGAATAAAGAAACAAGATGGACCCAGCAGCCCAACGCTTCCTCGACTCCGTCAACTGGACCTCCCTCCACCACGCATATGGCGAAGCAACCGACGTGCCCGACAACCTACGCGCCTTGCTATCGCCAAACAAATCAGACCGCTCAGATGCATACGAGGCCCTCTACTCAAACATTTTCCATCAAGCAACCCGCTACGAAGCAACCGCATATGCTGTTCCATACCTACTCAAAATTCTAGAGAGCCCGGCGACACCGGCCCGGGCCTCCGTGATTAACTACCTGGTTGATCTAGCTCTGGGTATTCCGTCAACATTCCTACCTCAGGGTGTGGACATTGTCGCATGGCGTCAGCGGGCAGGGAAGATATATACACCCGGGTATGAAACAGAGTATTACGCTGAACAGGATGAGTTGCTGAGCCAGGCGAGGGACGAAAACCAGCAGAAAGTGTGTGAGTATGTCCGTCGTGTTGGGCTGGAGCGACAGCGCAGAGACGCCAAATATGAGTTGGCGACGTATGATGCTGTTTGTATGGGTGTACCACTTTTTCAGAAGCTTTTGGAGGAGAAGGATGTGGAGGTTAGGGCTTTTGCAGCTTATGCGTTGGCTTGGTTTCCTGGGGAGGGAGCAGGTGGAAGAAATAGGAGTAGCGCTGTTGCTCTGCAGCGGGTACTCGACCGGGAAGGCGAAGATATTATGGTTCTTGCCAGTGCCATTATTGCGTTAGGCCTGCTGAATGGATGTTGGAAGGATGGTGGGGTTGTTTCTGAGGGGATAGACGATCTCATCTGCCGTCTTCGTGAGTATAGTGCTAGCACGCGTCCTTCACTGGTTCGGTTCGCTGCTGCGGTATCTTCCGTTCGACTACTGCATTACAGGCCAGAGGACGTCTCCGTCCTAGCCTGCGTTTTAGCCGATCGCTCGTTCATCCCTAAAAGTGATGCTCAGAAGTCCAATGATCTTGCGTTTCCCTTCCATGAGGGAGACCTATTTCAGTACAGCGGCAAGGTGTTGAATACGTTGAACCTGGAGGAATATCCCAGAGTCATGTCCACTTTGTTGGACGCATTCCCGCGTTCGGGAAGGGTGGAAGCTTTCGAACTTGCGGAAGTTGTGTTGGAGCTGACCTTTGGTCCCAGGCCTGAGGATGAGGATGGACGGCCAGTTGAGTCTCTGAATGAGATTCAGCGGCAAACGGTCACCACTTTAGCAGGGCTAGAAATGAAGTACTGGCGGGGCGCGATTTTGGGGGATATTCTTGAAGAGTGGAATATTCCGGGCGGGAGACGCGATGAGTGTAGGAAATACATTGGGCTACCAGTTGGCGGTACGGGCGAAGGGTCTGATGAAGGGTCTGATGAAGGGTCCGATGAATGCTCCGACGAAGGGCCTGATGGGGAGTCTTATGAAGAGTGAGTAATAAAAAATTGCCTGAACACATAAAAGATACCTCGATCCGTCTGAACCCAACGCGTTTGTCACATCCAGAGTCCTCAACATATACGAGGTGGTACGACCTGAAGTATGACAGATTATGCAGATAATAATCCCTCAAGTCAGCATTTTGCTCTCTAGCACGTTACTTGAGTAAGACTAACCCTAATAAAATTTTGAGATGTTGGTACTTGAGTCAGGGCACTTGAGTTGGGATGGGTGAGTCAATGGCGAGCGTGTTTTATTTTTGGAGCTGTAACAATACGCGAATCATACAGCTGAATCAGCTTTTTTACGGGTTTAGTATTATACCATTCAACGCCGGAACAGATTTCCAAATACGAGATTAACTATATTGGGTTTAGCGTCACATATGATTAGGGTTTGAAAGAGCCTCACTATGTTCCCCGACATGGAAGGCAATAACGGTCGCGACTGTATCTGTGCTAGTAGAGATATAACCACTTGACCTTATAAAAATGTGCACGACGACTGATCTGTCGATCAGTCGCATCTAGCGCCCTATTCCCCTTGGCGGGCATCTTACGTTTTCCTCTTGCCACATTTGGGGACTTTGGGAGACTCGCCGTTCTCCTGACTGGTAGTATTTTTGAATCGGCTATTGGGCCTGCCGGCACACTCGGGCTGAACAACTTTCATGCCCTGTGCGTTCCCTCCTACTCCTAGGGCACCTAGGCCGAAATTCTGGATCGCCTTAGCTGAACCCGGTCCTCCAGATACATCCAGAACCATGACTGCTGCCTCCGAGGTGCCATTTCCTGGGGACAGGGCATAGACAAAGTTGCCAGCAGCTGCCAGATCGATGAATCCGGTCGCAGCGTTGTAAGGGTCGGTGTGGAGGTCAGTGATAACCTCCGCGTCAGTGATGTTCATCTCGACAATATGGTTTGTGAGGGGGTCCGTGACGAAAGCCGTTCCAGTGGTCGGTGAGATTGTCACCCAACATGTCGCTTGTTGATCTGGAACAGTCTCGTTCGCAATCAAGAATGTCTTGTCCGTCTCCGTATCGAGCGAAAGAATAGCTCCGCCGAAAGACGCATCCGTTGCAAAGAACGATGACGTGCCGGGGATCTGTTCGGTTCCGAAGAGGACGGCAGTTCCCATGGGGGAACTACGGATGTCTTTGGCCGCCAGTCTGGAGGGACCGTCACGAGCGGCATCGACCTTAAAAACTGAGACGAATCCAGTGTTGTTCACCGATGGGTCGCCCTTCACTGTCGTGAGGAGACGAGTTTCGTCGGCAGAAAAAAAGGTATGTGAAACAGTGTTCACAGGACCCATGGGCGGCGTCGTCTGTCCGAGGTCAAAGGCCCGGAGCTCGTCCATCTCGCCCAGGCCATTGGTGGGTGAGTAAGTGGAACAAGATATGCCTGCCTTCGCGCCAGTAGTGCCAACACACACCAGTTGGTGTTTGGCCGAAGCCGCTACGGTATTGGGGAACTCTCCAGGTACCACGACAGACTTGCCAACCAGACTAAGCTTGGTAGGATCCGAATCGGAAATGGACATCATCGTGAGAGTATTGGATCCAGCATTAACGGCAAAGAGATGCTGTGTTAACGTGAGTTGATCAGTCAAGAAGTCATAGCAATCAGCATGGTTAGCCTGCTCACCTGCCCGACAATGCTCAAGGCGCCTTGGCTGAGAAGCGCATCAGGGGTCGCTGTCTCGTTGGTTCCACGGTCAATTGCATTCGATCCCGTACCTCCAGTGATGGTGACGGTCCCATCATGCAGTGTACCGTCGGGGTTAATGGGTACCGCCACGACGGCATTCTCAGCATTGTTAGAGAGAAAGTATATCGCTTTCCCCGATGCGGCGCATCCAGTATCTGGATACTGCGAGCCTTCTGCAAGGAGGGACAACAGCACAGCCGACAAGAATATGCCTCCAAGGAACCGTGTCATAGTGGAAAGACAGGACCAATGTATGTAGAAGTGAGGGTGATAGACAAGTGCGGTCAACAGCAAGCTAATAGTATAATTGTAGTCACAGTAACAGAGGCATAGAGTAGGACACTCCCGGGCTTTTTATACTTTTCCTATCATCACAATGGCCCTCGTGGCTGTGGTTGGAAACTGCCATATACTAACTCCTTACCCGGTAGTAACGGGGCCCAGTACCGCATTGTTTGCTTGGTAAGATACATTGTCTTGAAGGCCCAATGTTCGAGGTCATTCATAAAGCATAGTGTACTGCGAAGTGGGACGCAATTATGTGGAGTGGGTCCAACCTTGGCATCAGCGAGTCTGCCAAGAAGTTAATTCCATCCCTCAAGAGCGAGGCGCAGTACAGTATTTGGAATTCCCCAATCTATTCTATAAGATTTGTCAACAGTTCCGGGTACAGCGTCAGTATCCGACGGCGGGGCCGAAGAAAAGATATGCTAAAAAATACCCCAGCATGGGCCTCTTATAACATCATTGGGAGGACCGATATACCGAAGTCCGGGTCTGGTCACCTTGAGAGTTGGAGTTAGTTCCAAGATATTAAACAATTGAAGCATTGTATAGGCCATGCTATTCTGGTGGATGATGCGCCGAAAAGACTTTCGATGTGCCCGAGCTGTTTATGTGCCAGTATGTCTTTCCCGTGTCCTGGCTAAAGATGATTTAGCAGAGCACATATACCATGACTTTCCAGGCGTTCTAGTCAAGGTCACGAGAAAATCGATATACTTTGTAGTTATCCATTGTTATGCTGATACTAGGTTACAATTACGGCGAATGTTGTTTTTGATTTTGGTGAGCCCTATCTAATTTAGTGCCTGCAGCGCAAAATGATATGGATTTGGAATAAGCTTCAATTACATAAGCTATATATTAGAGGGAGTTTAATGTCTTACGTCTAGAACACTCAATATTACTAAAAACCTTTTTAGTCTGTGAGGGCTAGGCTGCAATTTTTATATAGGACTCAGCCGGCCTGAGTGGAGTAACAAGTGAGCTTGGCACTTATTATATGCATACAAACGGGTTGGATTAGAGTTTCGTTGGGGTATGCATACTCCACCACATGCGGGTCCCCGGGAGGCAACTTGGTAGCAATTTATTGTTCTTGTCATTGACCAGTAAATGAGTCACAATTGCTTCTGTAAGGCTATGAGAAGGCTGTGGACATCGACTTCTCCGCGGCTCGGTGGCTGTGTGACACCGTTATCTATTTTAGCTCAAGCCAAGAACTATTAGATATAGTTGGCTGATAATGAAGGAAATTGGGTACGGAGTAGCTCAATTTAGCTCAGTTCCAAGTTGGCGCTAAGAAAGCTAAATAACTAAGGATACAGTTTATTGGTCTTTCTTTCTCTAATACCCTCGCACTATCCTCAATCTACACTTTAGCTCACCGGATTGAGACGTTCTGATTTCATTTAACTTTGCATTTTACAACAACTGTATCCTGTTAGCCAATTGAATTTGTATATTCAACATCTTAGATGGACTTTTTACACAGATATGCTTGAATCCTATAGAGTCGGTACCACGTGACGCGCGGCACACCCAAAAACAAAGCCATATCACCACATATATTAAATATTATACAGAGATCTTTTGGAATGGTGCAATATGCATTATATTATATAGCTATCTTAGACATCCTAAAAGTGTTGTGGAAGCTTCTGCCTGTCTCATTTCTTAAAGCAGACTGATAACAAAGGGCAGATTGGGCATAATTTAGTTCCGAGAATACTAGAAAGGGGATAAATATTCAAAAAAGTGTGTGGTAAGTAGGATGCTTCTATCAGGGCTGGAAAGGAAAGGCTTGTGCATACCTTTATACCAAAGAGTGGCCTGAAATGTTACCTGCATTTGTAAGGGAACCAAAGGAAAAACTTCACCAGTATTGGCTGTGGCAGAACCCACAGGGAATTAGAAGAATATATCAGGACAACTAGTTCTCTCGTTGCTTCATGACATTTAAGAGAAAATCAATACCAGTCATTATGCCTTATACTACTCTGTAGATACCCATTGCATTATCCGTTTCAAAGCTTTCTTAGCCGTATTACGAGGATCCTATACTTTATCGATTATAATGACACTCTCCTACGCAAAATTAGAAAGAATGCTACATAGACACAATATATACCATCCGTTTTGGCCCGTTCTATCCAAGTCTATGAGAACAATCAATCTCCCCATATTCTGACAGTAGGCAACAATTATACAAGCTCCATACATAACTAATTAATTATGTTTGGGTCTGGAATATTCTCGTAGTTGGAACTTTGGAAAATCTAAAATTTTTAGATTGAACTAATTGCCACCAACCAACGTCCCGCATTTTGCTCACTGACTGTTCAACCCAGCAAGTTCAACACCACATATCTCAGTCAATATGGCTCTGATTGATGAAGCGCTGGAAGCAATCGCTTTATTATTAGAGCCAGGAGAATTATTTTCATATACTAAAATTATAAAACAGTTTGGTGTTGATTAATCCACGCTTGCGAGGCGCCATCAAGGAAAACAGGTGCCAAGAAATGTCAGGGATAAAAGCTAGTAATTACTTAACAACGCGCAGTCTAAAATACTTATAAAGTATATAAATAAGCAGTCACAGAGAGGCCTGTATCCTATTGAATGAGAGGAAAATGGTAGAACTCCGAAAGAGTAGGTCAAGGAAACACTCTTAGACAGTTCAGAAGTTGTGGGCCCCGAGCCCACAAGTTCCTGGTAGGAGGGAAGGCAACATTCCCCTTACGCAACTGCGTCCTGCGGTCTGTGAGAAGGTTGTTGATTGTCTATTACCTCTTCGAACGAGGACTTAAGATAATAGCTATCCATACAAATGTCACGTGCCAATCTCCCGAATTCCTCCACTACAATGGATAACTACTTTTCTACCATTCCTTTATTTAATCATCTTCGACAGCTTGGGATTGGTGCTTGTGGAACTACCCGACCAAATGCATCTGAGAAGCTATTTCCAAAGGCTCTTTATATGCTGAAGGATTCAAAAAAGCCTCAATGCGCAAACGCCATGCTAAGACCTCAACCAGTGCAAAAGTTGCCCGTCAGCCATTTGGTGATCAGCCTACTAAGGAACTTCCAGTTCCCCGGATTATTGATGATTACAACTATCATATGGGAGGGGTGGATCGCGCAAATCAACTACGTGCAAGCTATGAAACTCATCAAAGCTGTTTACGCTCATAGTGGCCTATATTCTTTTGGATACTTGACATAGCTATTATTAATGCTTATTGCATTGCAAATATAGCCCGCAGGCAGCAAGGTATGAAGGAGATCACTCATCTTGAATTTCGGAAAGGTCTGTATAGGGAGCTATTTAAGCAAGGATCAGAGGAATTGCTTCAACGAAAGCGAAAACACAGCTCAGTTCAACCATTAGATAAGGGTGATCATCAGGTTGAGAGGATTCACCCTCGCAAATGGTGCCATTTCTGTGTTGTACGGGTTCAAAGAGCAAAGGCTCGAGGCCATACTATTCCGAAGCAATTCCACACAGTATATTGCTGCAAGACCTGCAGAATTCCCTTATGCAGGCCTGATATAAGGCCATGTTGGGCTGATTTTCATACACCACGACCTCCTTTGGGTGAGAAAGATGTAAATTGTTTATAGATAGCTTAAATATTTATATTTCATACAACTCTACGGTGTGTGGTGTTAGATGAAGCGGGCGTGTCATTTGCGGCAGAAAAAGGACGCTAACGACGACTAGCGCTGCCAGCCAAGGGGATAGTTAAAGCTTCTTTTCACCCACAACTCTGCTCTGGAATTGTTTAGCCTTTGCGGAGGAGGCGTTAATTCCGCCGACCACAATTGCCACTTTGCCAAGAACTAATTTTGGCTGCGTCCAAGTATCTATCTCCAAGATCAGATAGTTATACTCACATAGCTAGGGATAAAATTGACTACGTTCTATCTGCAGACAAGAATATTGGGGAACGGAGTTTTAAGAATGCCCACTATGAAGCATGGCCGTAGGGAAAATCACCAAGATTAAAGGCACTTGTGTAAAACACGAAAGCTCAGAGGAAGAACGTATGGTATTTCATTGATTAGTGTGAAGTTGAAGATTGAAGGTGGACGAGGCCAAACATTCGCAGCGGACGAACGAGGTAGGGCGACCGCCGAGAACTACTTAGGCAGTTCCAACCTATAAGTGTGCAACACCATCCCTACTTCCCAACGGTCAGCCTAGTTTCACTGAACGGCCAGAAAAAGAACCAAAACATGGCAAGGTTACAGATAACAGACTAAACAGTCCCAGGGTAGAATTTGCCACCCTAGCTTCCTACCCAAGGAAAGTACAGTCTGATGTCTCTCCAGGCTTGGCAAACTTGTTTCAGCATAGTTTGTTAACTCTTGGCGCAAGGGCAGATCAAAAAAATCTGAATCCAGAAGTAACGAACACCCATGCATAGCCCCGTTCGAACCATGTCTTGTCCCAAGTGGTATTTTATGCACTATGTTGCATACCATCGATAGTTTCCAAATCGGTATATATTAGTGCTTACAGGAGTTCGCAAATGTTAGTAGCATTTTTATTACTTGGTAGGTTGCAGAATAAGCCGCCTTCTGGCTTCTATTCCTGTGTGAATTTCATACTTTACAACCAGGATTAAAAGCTGTTGCTTGAAAAACTATGGTTCGTAAAGGCACTCATGGAATTCATCCAAAGGGATAGGGAAAGTAAAGGGACTGCGTATTATACTTTTGGGATAAGCTCCTTGAAACCCGGGCCGCTACTATTTTTCTGCTGCCTGATTGGTCCCTAGGCTTATAGCCACCCTCCTGTTCCTGCATAGCCCACCCAAATGAATACATTTTGTATATCTGTTTGTCGATCAATAAGGAAGCCCTATCACGTTTATATTTCTTGCCGAAACAGTGGAACTGTTTCAAGGGAAAAAAAAAAAAAAAATGAACGAAAAAGTATATCCGAACTCTAAGCTTTAGATCAAGATGGCTTCAATATAAATTCATTCTTTCTCATCCACAATCACTGGCTACCACCATCCCAGTATAATTTGTTTGCATTCCATCAGAACGATTCCTCAACTGTCTACAGAGTTGTGCTTAGCCTGAAAGTTATTCTATTACTTCTTTTAGCTAGACACCGGAACAAAGCAAATATGAAGGGCATCATCACCATTTGCCTTTTTGCGTTCGCTCTGGGGGCACCTACCCGAGTGATGGAAAGCCAGGAACTCTCACACCTCACCGGATCCAAACCTACTCTTGATGAGATGGGGTCCCTCATCCCTCGTGCCTCCACCAGTCAACTATTGTCGGCTGGCAGTGGAGGTGATCTCACCAAACAACTACAACAACTACAAAGTATGATCACCAAGATCATGAGCAGCAGCTTTGCATGTTCATCCGGGGGCAGTGGCAGTGATATCACGAATCAACTACAACAACTACAAAATATGACCACCAATATCATGAGCAGCGTCGCACGTTCACCTGGGAGCAGCTGTGGTGGAAGCCCTAGTGGTGGAAGCTCCAGTGATGGAAGCTCCAGTGGTGGAAGCTCCAGCGGTGGAAGCCCCAGTGGTGGAAGCCCTAGTGGCGGAAGCTCCAGCGATGGAAGCTCCAGCGGTGGAAGCCCTAGTGGCGGAAGCTCCAGTGGTGGAAGCCCCAGTGGTGGAAGCTCCAGTGGTGGAAGCTCCAGTGGTGGAAGCTCCAGCGGTGGAAGCCCCAGTGGTGGAAGCCCTAGTGGCGGAAGCTCCAGTGGCGGAAGCTCCAGTGGTGGAAGCCCTAGTGGCGGAAGCTCCAGTGGTGGAAGCTCCAGCGGTGGAAGCCCTAGTGGCGGAAGCTCCAGTGGTGGAAGCCCTAGTGGTGGAAGCTCCAGTGGTGGAAGCCCTAGTGGTGGAAGCTCCAGTGGTGGAAGCCCTAGTGGCGGAAGCTCCAGTGGTGGAAGCCCTAGTAATGGAAGCTCCAGTGGCGGAAGCTCCAGTGGTGGAAGCCCTAGTGGCGGAAGCTCCAGCGATGGAAGCTCCAGCGGTGGAAGCCCCAGTGGTGGAAGCTCCAGCGGTGGAAGCCCTAGTGGCGGAAGCTCCAGTGGTGGAAGCCCTAGTGGTGGAAGCTCCAGCGGTGGAAGCCCTAGTGGCGGAAGCTCCAGTGGCGGAAGCTCCAGTGGTGGAAGCCCTGGTGGCGGAAGCTCCAGTGGCGGAAGCTCCAGTGGTGGAAGCCCTAGTGGCGGAAGCTCCAGCGATGGAAGCTCCAGCGGTGGAAGCCCCAGTGGCGGAAGCTCCAGTGGTGGAAGCCCTGGTGGTGGAAGCTCCAGTGGTGGAAGCTCCAGTGGTGGAAGCTCCAGTGGTGGAAGCTCCAGTGGTGGAAGCTCCAGTGGTGGAAGCCCCAGTGGTGGAAGCCCCAGTGGTGGAAGCCCTAGTGGCGGAAGCTCCAGTGGTGGAAGCTCCAGCGGTGGAAGCCCCAGTGGTGGAAGCCCTAGTGGCGGAAGCTCCAGTGGCGGAAGCTCCAGTGGTGGAAGCCCTAGTGGCGGAAGCTCCAGTGGTGGAAGCTCCAGCGGTGGAAGCCCTAGTGGCGGAAGCTCCAGTGGTGGAAGCCCTAGTGGTGGAAGCTCCAGCGGTGGAAGCCCTAGTGGCGGAAGCTCCAGTGGTGGAAGCCCTAGTAATGGAAGCCCCAGTGGTGGAAGCTCCAGTGATGGAAGCTCCAGTGGTGGAAGCTCCAGTGGTGGAAGCCCAGGTGGCAGCAAAGGTGGCAATATGTTTGGTGGTGATGATAGTAGCCAAAGTTCTGTGGAAGATTCCCGTGCTGATATGTCGCAAGAGGTGTGTATGCCAGTTATCGTCCACCAGGATACTACACTTTCCAATGGTGCTGCTGTACAGTACAGGGTATGAACTGACGAGATGTAGGGAGAGAATCTCGGTTTCCACCCGCCTCCTGGAAGCACTCTACAAGATACACTAGAAGGTCTCCAGAAGGCAAGTAATGAGCCTCAGCAACTCAGTAACAAAGAATACGCTAACAGCAATTCTGGCAACAGGATCAGGCAGATTCCGGTAACAAGGACTCTCAGCCATCAGCTGAGGAACAGAGTGGTCTCGATACGCTGACATCTGGCACACAAGATGCGTTCAACGGTCTATTTGGTGGTACGTCGTCCTAGACGAGGCTAGCGAGTTGACCTCAGCAGCCATGTTGTGGCTCGAGCCTTGACTGACAATATGACAGGATCTGGTAACGACATTCAGCCATCAGCTGAACAGAGTGGTCTCGATACGCTGACATCTGGCACACAAGATGCATTCAACGGTCTATTTGGTGGTACGTCGTCCTAGACGAGGCTAGCGAGTTGACCTCAGCAGCCATGCTGTGGCTCGAGCCTTGACTGACAATATGACAGGATCTGGTAACGACATTCAGCCATCAGCTGAACAGAGTGGTCTCGATACGCTGACATCTGGCACACAAGATGCGTTCAACGGTCTATTTGGTGGTACGTCGTCCTAGACGAGGCTAGCGAGTTGACCTCAGCAGCCATGCTGTGGCTCGAGCCTTGACTGACAAAATGACAGGATCTGGTAACGACATTCAGCCATCAGCTGAACAGAGTGGTCTCGATACGCTGACATCTGGCACACAAGATGCGTTCAACGGTCTATTTGGTGGTACGTCGCCCTAGACGAAGCCAGCGTGTTGGCCTCAGTAGCCATGCTGTAGATTGTCATGTCAGTATGTCAGTATGTGCGTTGGAAAACAATTGTTCCCAAATAAACCACCATATGCACGCATTCAACCGCGAAATTAAGTACTGCAAATTTAAGAATTCAACATTGTAGTGGAGGATCTCGGGGGATTGGCACGTGACAGTTCTATGGATAGTGTCAGATAAGTTGGTGGTAATAGTGACGTAAACAAGGTCATAAAAGAGGGGTAAAAACGAACTCCCCTACACCTAGCAGAAGAAGAAACCTAATGATCCATAATAATAATCACAAGAATGATCATATGTTGATCAATATAATCAAGAAACCATCTAAAACAATCATTTTAAGCACCTTTCAAGAATAGTGTCTACTTTCCTATTCGGTATTAGCCGAATATCGGACAGATAGTATCCGATATTCGGCTAATACCGAATAGGAAGGTAGACACTATTCTTGAAAAGGTGCTTAAAATGATTGTCTTGGATGGTTTTTGATTATATTGATCAACATATGATCACTCTTGTGTTTATTATTATGGATCATTAGGTTGCTTCTTCTGCTAGGTGTAGGGGAGTTCGTTTTAACCCCTCTTTTATGACCTTGTTTATGTCACTATTACCACCAACTTATTTGACAGATAGCTATCATCTTAAGTCCTCGTCCAAAGAGGTAATAGACAATAAACAACCTTCTCACAGACCGCGGGACGCAGTTGCGTACAGGGAATGTTGTCTTCTCTCCTACCGGGAACTTGTGGGCTCGGGGCCCACAACTTCTGAACTGTCTAAGAGTGCCTCCTTGACCTACTCCGGAGTTCTACCATTTCCCTCTCATTCAACATCTATTTGCGCTAAAATTTTCAACAATTGATTTTCAAGGCTGATCAGATTATTACCGTTACAGAAACACTATAATCAGCCCGACTTGGCGGTGCGGAGTATCTGACGACCGATTCAACCCCTGAATCCTTTAGATAGTAGAGCACCCAGATAGGAATGCAACAGGCTCAGTTGGTTGAGACACTGCGATTCCTGGTGTTTCTACTGAATGACATCTACTTCCTAATTAGGCTAGTTGGCCTGTAGCTGATAGAATAGCTCCCTGCGCATCACTTCCCTGAGTTCCACGACAAACACAGTTCGTACGCTCTTGGTAATTGTTGTGGAACTCAGGGGAAACGGGGCGCAGGGAGCTATTCTATCAGCTACGGGCCAACTAGCCTAATTAGGAAGTAGATGTCATTCAGTGCAGGAATCGGAGTATCTCAACCAACTGAGCCTACTAAGCGGTTCCCTATATTCTCATTGAGGTGTTCAACTAACTAAAGGATTCAGGGGTTGAATCGATCGTCAAATACTCCGCACCGCCAAGTCAGGCGCATGTAGTGTTTCCGTAACACATGGCAAGCTCAAAGGGATATTGTACGGAAAAAACTCCAATCAGCATTATCAATCATTCATCTTTCACTTGATATCTGGACCTCACCAAATCGGCTATTATTTCTCGGTATTTGTGCTCACTTTGTTGAGCAAAGTCAAGAAAGGCTTTGCAAGGGTCTCCTTGCTCTTCGGACTGTGGGGAACCATAGTGGTGATGAGCAGTTTGCCACTCTTCTTCCAGTTTTAAAAGACTATGGGATCCAGCAAAAGGTTGGGTCAATTGTTTGTGATAATCACACTGCAAATGATAAGCTTTGTCGCATACTAGCAAATTATCTTCGGGAAGAAGAAGGAATTAAATGGAATCCGACATACCGTCGCATCTGGATTGGCCATGTTATTAACTTAGCAGTGCAAGCTTTCCTGTTCCAAATGTGCTGGAAATTGAACAGCTAAGTTCATGGGATGAAATAACGGCCATGGAAGACAAAGAAAAAGAAGATAATATATAAAGACAAGCCGCTTTTCACAAAATAGGGCCACTTGGAAAGCTCCATAATATTATAACACATATTCGTGGTTCAGCTGGCAGAGCCAAGGAGTTCAAAGATCTTGCAGAAGGTTAGTGATAATCGTACAAGGTAGAATAGCTAGTATCACATGCTCTCGGTGGCTCTTCAGTTTAATAGCGCTATTAATGCCTATACAAAGAAGCACTTTGCCGTGCTTGAGACGGAGTATTTATCCCCCAATAGATTGGGAGACACTCCATAGAACAAGCAAATTCCTAAGTCTCTTTGATCAAGCAACTCTGAAAACGCAAGGGGATAAAGCAACAATTGATAATTGCTTTTTATAATGGATATTATTATTAAGCACTTTGAAAAAGCTCTAGTAAGTATTACTATTACTATGTTAAGCGTTATATAATAGGTTTTTCTAATCTATAGCAGGTTGAATTTGCATCGGATAGAGAATTCTGTGCTCGGGTTCAAAATGGATGGGATACCTTCGATAAATACTACAGCAAATCGGATAAATCACCTCTTTATACTGCAGCCCTTATTCTTCATCCCGCTCGTCGAATAAAGTATATTCAGGCAAATTGGAGGAAGAGCTAGCAAAAGCCTGCACTCTAAAAGGTTAAAAAGCTTTGGGAGGCGTATCGAGAAAATTCTCCTAATTATAGTTATGCCATTATATGAACGGAGTCCTCAAGATCTTGATGATTTTGATCATGTTGTGAAAACCTCGATGGGATTCACTGCGTTCAGGGGAAATGGGGGATAGGGCAGGAGAAGCTATATCAGCTACACGCACGTAGCCTACTAAGGAGCGTATATTCAACTAGATATATTCAACGTCTCATCTAGGTGCCACACTCTATGTTTTTTTAACTGGGATAAGGGATTCGGCGATTGACAACGTTGTGCGTAGCCAAGGCGCTAGGGAAGAATCGGTCCGAATACCATTTCTTCAATAGATCAAATTGCTCAAGACCTACGCAGGTTCGCTCGGCCGGCAAGCCAAGATGAATATGAAGATTATAATTCTCAGTCGCTATATAAGATTCGTACAAGTGCACTAACATGGTGGTGTCAGGATCAATAATAAAAGTGTTGGCCAAGGTTGTCATACATGGCGATTGATATCCTATCAATTCCCGCAATGAGCGATGAACCAGAGCGAGTTTTCTTAGGAGCCCGTCGTACAGTCTCATGGGAAAGGGCTTAACTATCAGCTGAAAATATTGAGAGGATAGAATTGTTAGGAGCGCTCAGAAGCGCGATAGCTAGATCCTTAGCTAAGATGCTTAGTCAGGTGCGAAGTGTTTATATTCGCACCCGCGGGCCTGAACTCCTGAAGGCCAGCGATTAGTTCTGCAATATACGTGGTTCCATCTTCCCTCCCACATAGACACTCCCTCGCACTGTAGCGCACCATTCAGCTCGTTACCGACCCCACACATAACAAGAATGCTTGAAGAACTGGCAAAAGCTTGGGATCACAGAGGAGAGATACTAGTTTTGTTATAATCGAAGTTTTTGACTGTAACACCAAGAAATTATCGATATATATAAATAGTATGCTGGTAGTCTAGTAGTAAAACAATACTACCCTCCTCTAGAGGGACTGGGTTCGATTCCCAGTGGGTGGCTTCAATGTGTCGATATTATCTTCTACGAAGACGATATCGACATCTTGTCCACCACAACAGCGAGAGAGTAATTCACGACTAACTCTGAAATGATTCAGCCAATGGCAACTCGGACGAAACACGTGACGAAATTACGTGTGGAGGGGTCGGGCCACTACGAGACTACGGCATCACTTTCGCTTCATGTCCATCCACCTTTTCCTGAGGCCGATTCCAACAGAGTAGGTTTTTATATGAGATTGCTTGTCAGTACAATTGATTCCTGTGTTTATGTCTGAACAACGTGGACGAGGCGGCGATCGAGGCGGACGAGGTAGTGGCCGTGGAGACTTCACTAGTCCATTCCGTCAGGGCCCGCCTCAGGATGGTCGAGGAAGTGGAGGAGATCGTGGCAGACCTAGGGGAGATTTTAGGGGGGGAAGGGGAGGACTGAGAGGTGGTTTCGGTAGAGGCCGCGGTTGTGGTGGCGGCTTTACTCCCGTTGACGGCCCTCCAGTTTTTAGGTAAAGGGTGCTTTCACATAGTATATTATTCGGCTGTGATGGTAGTGAGGTCAACTATACTAACTTTCCTCCAAGTCCCGATTACGTCCCTGTCCTCGGTGAAATTGTTGCTGATGTTGAGAACACTCTTATTAAGCCCTCAGCAGGACAGAAGAAGGCTCCCACCGACGCTCTAATGCCTCAGCGACCAGGATTCGGAACCCAAGGACGAAAGGTAATGCTGTGGGCAAATTCCTTCCCCCTGGCGTTTAAGGACGATGTTCAGTTGCACCGATACAGCGTCAATATCTTACCTGGTGATGAGCGGAGCAAGGTACCTACCGGAAAGAAGATGAAGAGGGTTGTCCAGTTACTGCTTGACGACCATTTTCCCGGCAAGAAGCTTGAGATCGCGTCCGATTTCAAGTCTAACCTCATCAGCGCGACTAAGCTTGAGCTCAATGATGCTGGTTATAGGGTTCTGTATCGTGGTGACTACGAGGATGAACATGCCACTGGCCACCAACTTACTGCGTTTGTATGCAATCAACAGGCACGCTTCGTGCGTCTGAGCTTGTCAACTATCTGACATCCACGGGTGCCGGCGCGTTGCTCAGTTCCAAAGACGAGACTATCCAAGGCCTGAATATTGTTATAGGCCACACTCCGGAGGCCGCCATCGGTATCTTATCTGTCGGCTCCAGCAAGCACTTCCGACTAGCTACTGCTGAGAAGATGGATCTTGGTGGTGGTTTAACAGCGCTCCAAGGGTTTTTCTTCAGTGTGCGTGCAGCTACTGCCCGGGTTATTGTCAACGTTCAGGTCAAAAACGCGGCCTTCTATAAGGAGGGCCCTCTTGAACTGTTGGCTGACCACTAGAGTCTAACTACTGTTGTAGGTATTGCGCCCCTGATCCACTTCTCTTCAAAGCATAACTCCTATCTCATACAAAGAAGACTTTAGTAGGTCTGCTAGAAACCTGATGTCTACACGCACTTTTGGACGATTCCTTCCCTACGCACACTTTACTATACTGAAATGGTCGTTGAGATAACACGGTTGTCTATCAATAAACAGAAACAAACCTGATTGTCTCTGGTTTACAAAGTCTGAAAATAAACTATCTCATACATATATCTCTCGCTTATTCCTGACGAATTTCAAATTTGTAATGGAATTGTAACATATTTAATTCGTTATACCACTTCCGTCGTAGTTCAATCTCCTTCTGGAGACACTGCAGAAACTGTCGACTTATAGGATTAGGGATATTAAATTAAGTCTTGCATCTTTTCTTACAGATGTGGACTATGTTATCGACTCGGTCCAGAGGTTACTGGGAGTTGTTTTGAGAAGCAACAAGGGCCAATCAACATGTCTCTTCATGCGCCTTCTATCCGTATGCCCTTCTATACAAGGTTGGACGTTATCTAGACTTACTCTGTTCATGAGCAGTATAAGGATTTTTGCGGATTATAATACTGTCTTATGTCCCACTTAGATTAACTTACTCATGATTCACTACCACCATACTCCTTGTGAGAATAAAATGTCAGCTTTACTGTATAGGGAGCCAAACATTCGTTCATCCTAGCGGCGCGGGCGGTCCGCCACAGTGATCATGGTAAGACTGTTCCTTTTGCAGGAACATTTGCGATGAAATCCATTATTCATTAGTAGTGCTGAGGCGAAGTGGAGCATGCATATAGTTGCTCCAACGTTTCTTCCAATTCATCACGGTCGGGTCGTCTTGAGATTTTTCCAACGGGTAATCTAGCTAGTAGCGAGGGGTACCTATTGTCACATCAATCTCGCTGCAGCACCTGCGGAATTCCTTGGTCAACCTGGCCTTTATGATCTCTCGGCCCCATCCAAAGAAGAGCCCGAAGCTATAATTCTGGTTTTCCATGAAGTTCGCACAATTTTTTCAAGGTGAGTCTTCACCTTCTTCTTCTTGGCATCAAAGAGCCGTGCGAGTTGGTTCTGGAAGTCAATCCCAGGGAGCAGGAGAGTATATCGGAATACTGGCCCTTGAGGGATCTCCCGGTTTTCCGGGTCTCTGGTCCTTGTGGGTTCGCTGGGTTTTGTGGAAACATCAACCCCACAATCTCTACATGTCCTTTCTCCCGTGCCAAGTCTAGCGGCGTTTTACCGTGGGAATTCGTTGGGCCAAATCGGCCTACACCAGCGTTCAGTAACAGGCGTACTGCCTCTTCATGCATTTCTCTACCGCCCAGTACAACTGAGTGCGATTGTTTTCATCGCGGACATGAGGGTACGCTCCGTGGAGCAACAAGATTTCCACTATCCTGGCATTCCCTGTCTCCGCAACAAGATGGAGCTAGGCTGGCCGTTGGGAGGGGATTTTCCCTTGGGATTTCCCTCCCGAATGGGACCGGGACGGGAACGGGACCAATTTCAGGATATTTATGGGAATTAGGGATTTTAGGGAATACCCCATTCGGGAATGGGACGGGAAACGGGAACGAGCTTATAGATGAGAAGGGAGTGGGGAATATCCCGATTCCTGGGAAAATCCCATGGGAATTTCCCTTATCTCAAATTCTCAATCACGTGATAATTAACTACTTTATATTACTTTACATAGTGTCAGATATACGGCTAATCCCGAAGAGGAAATAGAGTACGATTGGTAAAAAGGTCTTATTTGAATGAATTGAGCTGGTTGGGCTCTTCTTGATTATGTTGATTATTCTGTTGTTTTCGTTGTGTGCTCCGCGGAGGTTTTACCCTATCTAGTCACATGATTCTGGTCCACCAAAGGCCATATTATTTGACACATAGTAATATTTTATATTTTTATGCTATAAAAATTTTTAGACTATACCATATTAGGAAGTGGGACGGGGTTCGGGATCTTAGGTTAAGAAATGGGACGGGAAACGGGACGTGATTTTTAAGATAAGAGGGAATGGGAATATCCCTTTCCGAATCCTATATAATGGGAATCCCTTCCCAAATAGCGTGGCATGGGAAGGGAATCAAAATTTAATTCCCATTGGGAATATGGGACGGGACTTGAACCCTTTCGGGATCCCGATCCCTCCCAACGGTCAGCCTAGATGGAGCGGTGTCACAAGCAAGTGCTTGGAGTGATCTGGAACATCTGGGGCGCCCGTAGGAGCATCTCCATGATACCTCCGTGTCCGCCTACCACAGCACGCGACAAGGGTGTACGGCCCAGGGGATCGTCTCATAGAGTCCGATTAGGGCGCCTGGAGAGTAGCAGTTTCACAACCTCCGTATGTCCGTCCTGTGCTTCTATCCCCATGGGGCCTGGTCATGTGTGGTGGCCCAGTTTAGGTCAACCCCTTCAATTAGGAGCAGTATGTCAATAATCTATCTATTTCCGTTTTCTGTTGCCCAAAGTCGAGAAGACAAAGCGTGGTTATTATTAGCTTCCTTTGGATCAATACCATGGTAAGGTAACAGAAATTGACAGATATCCTGGAGCTGAGATGAAGCCTGGCTCGACGCTATTTTCTGCTGGTGCCTGGATCCTGCCAGGTGCGTTGGGACCACGCCTCCTACGCTCCTCAGCCACCATGATCTGATGCTGGCTCGTCTGGAAGTTCCTCTTGAAGCTCCTGCATACCGTCGGTATCGTCTGTTATGACTTGACTTTGTCCGATAGCGGCAGTCCATCGAGTAAAGGGGGACTGAAAGGTTAACAAACCCGATAAATTTGCAATGAAGTGAAGCGTGGAGGGCACCTTGTCCTCAGGATCTCTCATGACCTTAGTAAGGAAAGCCCTGATGATTGGCTTGGACTGGTATTCAACCAGGAGTAAGCGGTTATCCCAATATCTAGGGGCCAACTACAGCATCTGCGTTGTAATTTGCCATATATAATCCAAATTCATATATTTAGTTTCAAGCACTTTCCAATAGCCAACAGCATTCCCGTTGCTTTGCAGCTCCATGGGTCATCATGTTGCTGGGGCCAGGGGCACATCTAGAAGGCTCGTAGGGCACGATCTAAACCTTCCGACATACTTGCTGAATGGTGAAACCTATTTCCTTTGTAGATCTTGAGTTCTGGCTCTAATAAAGTCTTTCTGGTAGATCTGTTGGAGGATGACCTTCCCAGGAACTACTGGATAGCTGTAAATCTCGATTCCTGCGAACAAACCGGAAATAATAGCTCAATCTCTCTGCCAGGATATGTTTTTGGAGCCAAGCGAAGTTAATAGGCCGTTTACATCTGAAATATTTCTCCTCAAGCGGCGGATTATTGCGGCTGTAGCCTGATAACAAGATGGCCTTGGTTTTCGAGGCTCCGCAAGGATGTCTCCATCAACCTCCTTGATCACCAGGCGACCCTCGCTGTCCGATTTGAATAGTATTTGACTTGCTTTGTACATATTGCCAGCTCCCGCGCGGTCCAGCCTATGCTGAACCACGAGGACATGAGAATGGCTAAGGCTGCTCTTCCCGCATACTCGCGAAGGTAAAGATCATGCACAAAGGCAATCATCGCATCAGAGTAGTTCCGATGCATATTGTTTATTGTGATCTCTTTCGCTTGCGGTTCTTGTAGAATACTGATCTTGTCCCATCAAATTCCTTCACAGTTAACTTTCTCGGTGACCTGGCGTAAAAAATAATAAAGACAATTGCTCGAACCCTTTCCTATTTTCCAACTCCTGCTTCATCGGCCCATACATGCGAGATAGCTGCCGGTTTCTGACAACGTTATCACGATTCAATTTCCATGCGGTGGAAAGCTCCACAGTTTTCGATATTTTCAGCATCTTTGCTGGAAATTTTTGCTTGTCAGTCAACCCACGGTCTTTATTCTTACATTCGTGATATTTTTCCACATATGTGAAATTATTGGTAGGCTCCTTGCAGAAATCAAAGTGTGCAGTTGTGATTGCTTTTGTGCCCCGGAAAGGGGGACATGCTTCCCAGTGCGATAAGTGCTGGGAGGTTATATTCTGCATACATCATGGAACTGGCAATTGCCTACACTCACTTTTGGCAGAGCCAAAGCTTCTTGCCCTCTGCACCACTGCTGAAATAGATTCAACGAAGACTCCACCATGGTACTCTTCGTCAACCCTGAACATTCGAACTTGAAAGTAAGGTATCACCCCTCATTCAAAATTGTAGTAGCCTGTGACAGCCATTTAACCGAGAGAGGAGAAGTACATCAGCCAAGCTAACAGAATTAACCTATTCGCGCATCGACAGAAGGGGGGGGGGGGTTAGCGCCTCGACTCTATACCATCACCAGAGATTTCTCTCTCGCCGATATGTAGAGTATTATATTGTCTGTATATCTCCAAGATCGCTTTTGGCAAGGTTCCCAACGTACTATCCATATCATCTTCACCATCTTTGCTATTGTCCCAGCTTTGTTCTTGAAAAAAGAGTAGTCACTGGTGAAAGTCGCGACGTTTGTCCTCATCGCCGGAGAGAGTCTCCTTCGAGATTGCACAGTGATCTCATCAAGCGCCTTTCTCCGGTGGGCGTGCATGGGGCAGCAGGACTTCACGGACCGGTGCTCTGAGCATCAGAGGGCCCATCAGCGGCATTGCTTATGCAGCTGCTTAGGTGAGCCTTGCAGGGTTTAACTAGGGCTCACGCCACGCGCTAACCTATCTCGCTAGCTTTTTGGCCACAAGGTCGAAACGGGAGTTCGGCCGGGGATAAGAAGTTGCTGATTTCATCAAGGATACACAGGGCTTGGTGCGAATAGAGATAGTAAGACAGCAAGAAAGAAAGAAAGAGAGAGAGGAGGGCCGGTGGTTGGTAGGGGTGGATTATTGGTCATAGAGAACTCATCTTTCCGGCGAGGAATCCACTGGGCATTCGATTGGGTATGCCAGAATTTCCCCCAAATTTGGTTGATTCATTGAGTCATGTTTGCAATTATATCCCACTTCTTGGCTGTTCAGATAACAGGATCTTGGACAACTTTGAAGTTAGGCTGGAATGAATATGGCCACCTGGGGAGGCTCGTCATAGGAAAAAATCGTGGGTAGATAGGATACACTGTAAAGGCTTGAGATTCGGAGCGCCCATCATTCGAAAATTCAGCGGACTTTTTACCCATGGTAGCGGCATAAGTCCGGCAAAATAATTTATAGAATTGGAAGTACATACTATAGCAGGCAAAGGTATGTTCTACTCATTTTCAACAATTTCGTTATCAGTGTCGTTTCTCTCCGAGACTCCTGTTATTACTACTTTTTAGAACTGTTAAAATAGTGTTTATTAAAAATTTATATGATACTTATAAATTTCTCGTTGGTATCTGTTTCTTACTCTCTGGTGAGACCTGCATTCAACTGTCTCGTCCGCATTTTATCACAACAACTACCTAAATAAGCTTCCTGAGGGAGAATGATGCTCTGTGGAGACAGCGATGGGGCCATTTCGTTGTTCGTCCTTGCGGTGCAAGCAACGAAACCTGGAAAATACGTTAAAGTGCTTCTTAGAAAGTAGTATAGACGCTATTTTAATAGCCTATTTAGAGTTGTCTATTTCAGCTTAGAGGGGCGTAAAGCAATTAGGTTAAATGAAAATAATCAGGTATGTTTTAGCGTAATCGTTACTGGGCGTCTGAATTTAGTCAGCAAATTAACATTAACTTGGTTTCAGTAGAGTCGAACCCCATTACACTATAGCATATTTTGTCGAGGCCTCAACCGAATATCCCCCCTCTATCCCTACTTTCCAGCTCAGTGGGGACTGATCGCACTGGCGCTGGGATTGAGAAACGCAGAGTGGCCATTGTTTCTTTACTTTTAACGGCTGCCCAATCACCCTCTCCTGGGTCCCGGTACATGCCTAGAAGCGCTACAAGTGGTCAGCACTGAGGACGCTTCTTCAAACAACTTATATTCTGTCCAAATATTAGTTCACATCCTGCTTGACAGTGTTGGAGTCTTTGTGTCCCTTAGTCATGTCTTTCATTTAAGTTAATAGATATTTCTCATTAGCCCAACACATCTCTCTGTAGACGCTAACTCTATTCTTCCAATCAGGCTTAGATTGCCGGAAGCGTGTGACATACTGGTATAATTAGTCATGCCTGTATCTACGGACTGCTACTGTATTTAGCACCCGTTCTAAGGAAGCGGAGCCAAACAGGTGGCGGTCCTCTGTACCATGGTATACTCCGGCTCAAGCTCGCAAATGCCTAGCATTACGGGTCTTCGTCTGTAAAAGTTCCACCAACATCGGAATAGGCGCAGATTTTTCCCCAGTGTACCTCAGTCTGAGTGACTGGTGGCCATGTCAGCAGTGGGACCGGACCGGTCTCATTGTCTCACTACTTATCTTCCTTTCGGCGAATTATTATTATGGGGCCTGCTTTTTAAACTTGGTAGTCCGTGTATCTATTGGCCCACCCCGAGACATTAACATTCTCACTGGCTTGTACTTCTGAAAATTTCATTATCCGCGCTCCATCGCACCAACTGGTTAACAAGCTTAAATGGCGAATTTTCAGTTTCTAGATCCATTCAGGGGCTAACTCAGGAGGGAGATAATTAAAACATTGCTATACGCTCAAATGGAATATCCAGTCGGCCCACGGTCCACGGCGACTGAAGGGGGGAAAATGCCACGTTCCCTTCAGCCGGAGAGTACTCTAACTGCAGGAGGTAAGCTATGCTGAGAATAACAATAACGTAACCTGTAAACGAGCGGGCCCCCTCTATATTACATATAGAATGGCACTTTTTACAATCTTAATATTTTAACAACAACATATTGATATGGCTTAGCGCCTATGATTTAGGTTGATATAATAACACGTAAACATATTCGTGGCCCGCTCGTTTACAGGTTCGTTACTGCTGTTATCAGCATAGGTTACCTCATGCAGTTAGAGTACTGTCCGGTTCAAGGGAATGTTTACCGGTTACGTTATTTTGTCTGAGAAAGAGGGAAAATTAAGTTTACATTCGCTGTACAGCTCGTTATGCGAAGAATATTTAATAAACATAGCAGCCTGTGAAGCCAAAACCTCAGTCGGAGAACCACCACCCACACAAAGAAAAATATTTGGATAAGAGCGTATCATGGATGGATCTCGTCGGCTATCCAGGCGGTTGGCTTGCAATCGATGCCACTATCAGAAAATACGATGTCCTCCCGGAGCTTCAATTAATGGTCCCTGTGAACGTTGTGAGAATGCGGGAGCGGAATGTATCTTTGAGCCCCCTCGCCGACCTGGAAGGCCCAGCCAGAAATCGCAAAGAAGTGCAAGCTCATGTGGCCCCAGTCCGATGGTAAGTGCACACAGACTCCGAGAAAGTGATGGAATCATGTACAGGCATGTTGTTCTTGAAAGGTCCGCGTGGGCATCACACATCTGACGATGCAGATTTCACCACTGCCACATCCCCAAGAAGCACTTACAGCCGCGACCGCATCCACACCTTCTCTGGCGAATGTTGATGAAAGGGGAGTATCCGACCTTCAGCCGGAGCCACTACTTGGTGCTCCTTCTATGAGCACCCCGGAAGACGCACAAGTCCATGTCGCGCGGCGCCAAGCCACAGAACTGCGTGAATTAAATCGTTCAGCCATTATAACCACAAACGGATTTAGCAGTTCCGCAGGTGTGTAGTAGGATCCGACACCGAGCCTTCACATGGAGCAGTGTTGTTGTCTAATACTTACATTGTTCAGATTGTGACTCGCCTTCCTCTCTCAGCAACACACTATTGGACGTCGAGATGCTGAAGGATTCCATTCCATTATTTGAAGAATACACGACTGGGGCGCAGGATAAATGGCTGAGGCTCAGCAACCCATCTCATCTTGATCCTACTGAGTTCTCTTTTGGCTCATCCGTCGATATATTATCGGAGCCCAAATTCACCAGCGAGTGTTCAAACCAGCGCAGCTATACAGAGGACGTTTGGTTTCAGGAACTGTCCAATCTTAGCACATCTTTGTACCAACATTCGCGCTCCTTCGACTCCAAACAAAGACATCAGAATCAGCTGAATTCAGATTCGGTACCAGGTGCAGGATCGGCAGAGCAGGACTCCGTACTACCGATCGATCGAGTCCTGGCTTTGACCCAGGCCATGAGTGAGACTCTCAGTAAATGGCCAGTTGTAACCATGACACCATACAGTGCAGCAGGCCATGGACCTCACGGTGGGTGTCCGCCAGTGAGCTCACTCTCGCAAGGTGATGGTGGAAGTGATGGGACCAGTGCGAATTCCGCAACCGGAGGGAACGACCAGCTGGCTCCCACTCTCGACTGCCCAACTGCCCTCTTAATCCTCGCATGTTATTTGAGGCTACTGCATCTTTACAATACAGTACTGCCCCAATTACATGACTGTTCACCAACTCCTGCCTCAGTTCAATCAGCCCCATGCCAAGGCATGGGATCACGGACACCACTACAGTTCCAGATTGGCTGCTTTTCGGCCTCTCCCACTTCATCCCTGCAGTTACTTTTGCACCTGACCTCCCATTTGTTAGAAAATGTTGAGATGGCCATTTCACGTGTGGCTTCAAGCCTGAATACGCAAGGGTTCAGCTCTGACAGCATGGACCAACCACCCACCGCATCTGAGTGTTTTACATCCAACGGGATGAGCTGGGGGATGCCCGACGAGTTCAGCCATTCCCCAGCCTTTGCGACTGTCGCCAAGGCCGCTGTAGTGGAAGCCAAGTCTGCCCAGCAGGCAGTTCGCAGGCGGCTCCACCAGCTCCAACGTGAATTAAGCAGGCCCAAATAAGGTATACGTACGAAGATACAGGCAACTATTCATTCCATCCTTCAACAATGGAATTTCTGGCCTTCTACCCGCAGAGCTTACCTTGATCTCTACTGAGTAGATCTAACCTTTGTAGATGACCTAGGGCTTTCAGTCTGATAAGGATCCAGCACGTGCCTAAGGTACTTTAACACAAACTAATATGTATTTACTATGAATTAACGCCGTCCTATAAGCTTAGGTCCTGTTAACGGTACGGGTACCGCATATAATGAGGCTATACAGTGGCGTTGCTTAATGAGATATAGTTAAGGACTGCATTAGGTTTGACCTCTTGTAACATAATTCAGATGCAAACAGCTGCGGTTTCATTGGTGTGCAAAATATCTAGGCATTCTTAAGCATCATACGAAGGCGCACAAGCCCCTCCTCTAGATCAAACGGAACTAAACCTGTAGCTTTAAAACCACTGTTGGTACTCTCTAGGGTAAATGCCTGCTTGCGAGCCTCGTGGTATGACTCAAGAATATCAGGCTTGTCAATGTAGTTGAAGCCCGGCTGTATCTTAACTTGAACCAAGTTCCAGTATGCTCCTTTAAAAGGCGAAAAGCAGCCTATATCAAGAGGCTGCAAGTAGTTGATAAATGAGCTGGCACGTAGGTAGGAATAATATTAGCATATCATGTCAAATCCTGAAGCCAGATGGCTGCTATGCTATCTAACCGAGCAGCAGATATTTTCCGGTTACATGACGACTAGGAGCAGGGATAAAAACCTTATACAATCGGTGCAGTCCAATTTAATCAATTATGCATTATTACTGACTTCAATCTTCTAGCTGCATGGCGGCTTACGACCTTGATACCAGCCATATATATGGACTTACATGGTAGTCAAACCCATCCTGCAGAGCTAATATGAACAGTAAAGGTCGCCCATTCCTGGTTCCACGGCTGGATAACCTGGCAATAAGCTTGGGATCCTCATATTCAGGACATTGACAAATTACATCATCGAAAATAAGTCGTCTTTATTTATCATCCCAAAAAGTTGCAAGCCCAGTTCTTGCCAACAGGTTTAATGTTGGTAAAGTCCGCAGGGATAGAAGGAGTGCTGGCTACATTATTATTATTATTATTATTATTATTATTATTCCATATTATAGAGCATTTTTCAGTCAGAGTCTACGCATGCTCTACCTACCACCCCTGGGTGGTAGGATTTGAACTAACAAACAGCTACATCTTAGACAGGAGATAACTGGGCAGCTGCTCCAGGCCAAAATAATATCCATACAAGCATTTCTTTAGCTTCAGTAAAATTCATGAATTAACATTTCTTTCAGCGTGAAAACCAGTTCCGTTTAATCGCCACTACTGTGTTGCACTGCTGTAGATTGAGGCTCTGACTAGTAGAAGGGCTCTATATGCGAATAAATTCTGTATATAATCCGATAATTGGAAATCAATCTGATGGTTACCCGCTATTTATAAACCAAGTTTGCCGATTAGAATTACAACAATCTTCCCCTGGATTGGAATATTATAAACACGCGATTCTTCAAGAGTGTTGTATACTCGTTAATCTATAAAGTGGACATCACAAGTAACATACACTCCCCTTCTGCTTAATTAAATCTCTTGAACTTTTATGTAATTTTGGAGACATAATGCGTGAATTACTTCAGTATTTCACCTGCAGGTGAAAACGCGAACTGTGGATGCTCAATTGTGGATTACGTTAACAGCAAGCCCGTCGGGATGATCGTGATTAGGCACGACGTTTAAATCTACATTTCTGGCAGCTTGGCCTGTTCAGCCTTTCGGCCATTGACCAGTATTCCTCACTGCTGTACTAAAACGCATATAATATGGATTGTAGTCTGTAACTCGACTACATGAATAAGGAATTACTAGTAATCGTGAATCACCAACGTCACGCCGCCCCACACTTCTAGCCTAATCGGAGTTGATTTGAGGCAATTCCTCATGGTTTACCCACTGGAAACCTCCGTGACGCACACCGATTTGTTGGTCCTCTTTTTCATCGCTGGGCTCGGCATGGTGAAGAGAGCAGAAAATCCGCCGAGCACCAAATGACCCATCCGTACCGAATCACACTGTCTCACCTCTAGACCTCGTCATTCCCACAAGAACTTCAAAAAGAGAAAAAGAAAAAGAAGAAAGTAAAAGGTATGCCTAACCTGTATAAAAGGACATTTAAGCGAATTTATCTGCCGCCTGTATAATAGCCATACATAGAGTTTTACTATTATTATTAGCTTCACTAGTTACAGGAAATAGGTAAGCACGGTGTAGTAAATGAGCTAATAGGCCTTGGGGAATAAAATGTACTGAAATGTGCCTTTACAGACAGGCTAGGGGATAGTATGACCAGCAATATAAGTACAGTGGGATTAGCTAGATAGCACTGCCTATAAGCTGATAGACATATATAAATACAGTGAAGTGTATAACTATTATTTTATAATAGGGAAAATCTTGCCCATAGTCACAGAAATATGTCCAGCTTATACAATATTTTATAGAACTATTCATAACAAACAACTAAATCGATATAGACGCTCTTTAATTTTCTTGTTTGAGATTATATCTACTGGGTCACGGGATGGCACAGATAGTGGTAAACATGCTGACCCCCTGTTGAGCCTGCACTATAATAGACAGTACGGTAATACAAACAGTGCGATTATTCATGCGAGTAGGGAATTCATATATTCATATTCGCATTTCTTATGTCGTGGGAAAACGTAATTGATCCAATTAAATGGGCAAATACAGTCATTCTCGAAATCATTCTGACCTCCAAACACACATTGATTATTTGTCGGCCCACCGCCATGAACTTAGTATGTGAATATATTATTGACCCAACAAAATTTAAATGAGGGCGGCCATAATTTTCCTGACATACAAAACATGAAATATATAAGGTATTGTACTTATTGTATATTTAAACGTCTCACTAGTCTCTGTATGGGCCCATAGGCCATATGACAAGATGCTTAACAGATTTCTTCGAACAACTCGTGCGACGTAAAGGGCTTGAGCCCGTTTGACCTCTCGGGCCAATATCCCTATTGTCCCTATTGTCCCTACAGGCCCTTTTGGCCCAATTGGCCCCATTGGCCCTCAATACATGTCACGTGACTGTTCACCTTTTTTAGGGACCTACCATATTCGGCATCACTTAATCACCCATCTAGATAGTCAGCTTGCCCGAGCCCCCTGAATTAAAGAGAATTGTGCCTCACGAACAACCTTGTTTGTTCACCGCTCATTTTCCACTCTCTTTCTTCTCTTTAACGATTCCTTTTTGTACATAACCTATCCTATAGGTTCTACGGGTTCTGCTGATATACGTCACGAGGCGGGAGATTAGCAGAAGTACGAACTGTTTCCATCCTGTAGTACTCGGCAGTGGCTGAACCTGGTGTCCCTAACGGGAGTGGAAACTGAAGAAGACAGGCCAGCGAGCCAAGCCAATTTGGATCCTATTGAGGGCGATCAAGTTCGGAAAATCATTTCTGCCTGGCTGTGGAAGTGATAGGTGCTTCCAGCCGCCCAACAAATAGCTTTGGAATACGTTCTTGAAAAGCCCCATTGGCTAATTTGGCTGTGATAAATCACCCACCTTCTCACGAGAGCAAAGCGGGGTTGACTGGATTCCCGTCCCCATCAAACCACCTTGAGGTGATTCGATTCATTATTACCATCTTCATCAATTACCGTATTCATATTCATCGTATCCTGACTAATCGAACGACAACTCTTTAATCTTCCTATTTCTGCGTTTTACGGCTCTTTCCAACGTATCTTCACTTTACAATGGTGTACTGTTGGGAGGTCAGTTACACCTTGACGCTGTAGCAGGCACCCGTTCTGTCTACTGCTCAGGTAGGTGGGAAAAGTGACCTGGAATGCAAGAAGCTAACCTGTAGCAATAGATACTAGGAATTCGATTGGACGATTAACTCGCATTTACTTATCAGTCATGCCTTCGCTCAAGGCCTTGGAGACTCGTAACCTATATAATGTTGGATGGATCGCCGCACTTCCGCTGGAGCGTGCCGCAGCAATGGCAATACTCGATGAGAAACATGAAAAACCACTTGATTTTGTCCAGCCTCATAACGACACAAATTCATATTCTTGGGGCTGTATTGGTGAACACAACGTGGTTATCGCATCGCTTGCAGCAGGGAAATACGGCATGACTTCCGCGGCAGCTACTGCATTACCTATGCTTGCCTCCTTCCCGCAGATTAGAATTGGCCTTCTTGTGGGAATCGGAGCCGGCATTGCCAGACTTGAGAAAGGCCGCGACATCCGCCTCGGTGATGTTGCCGTCAGCCAACCTCATGGAAACAGTGGTGGCGTCATCCAGTACGATCTATTCAAGGCGAAGTCTGGAAATCAGCAGAAGAATGTAGCTTTCCTTAACAGTCCTCCGGAGGTTCTTCTTCGTGCATTAGGGAACTTGCAGGCGCAGCATATACTCGAGCCACCGAAAGTGCTTGAGTATCTCGAAGAAATGATGACTCGCTATCCCAGATTAGCCAAACAGGGTTATGTGCACCAGGGTGTTGAAAATGATCGGCTATTTAAGACCTCAGACTCTACCGAAGAAATACAACGGGAGCCCCGTGACTCGACAGACCCCGAAATCCACTACGGCATCATCGCTTCTGGTAATACACTTTTCAAGGATGCTACTTACAGAGACAAAATCTTGGAGGTTATTGGGGATGAATGTATTTGCTTTGAAATGGAAGCTGCAGGCCTGATGAACAATTTCCCGTGTATTGTGATCAGAGGAATATGTGATTACGCGGACTCACACAAGAGTGACCGATGGCAACGATATGCTGCTGCAACGGCGGCTGCATATGCAAAGGATCTTCTTGCTTTTGTTCCTAGTCAAGACCTCCAGAAGACACAAAAAGCTATTGATATTCTGGAGGACAGTTAGTCTCTCTCCTAAACCCTTGTCAAAGAGCGTTTTAAATAACTGTTATTAAAGTCTCAGAAAAAGTGGCCGATATCCATTCCATTACAACAGGCACGAGGACAGTTGTTGAAAGCTTAAGCCTAGACAATCAATCTGACAAGATCAAAAAGTGGCTGTGCCCTCCCGATTCCTCAACTAATCTAAACGAAGCACAAAAGAAGCGCCACGAGGGAACAGGTTCCTGGTTCCTTCAGAGTGAACCATTCAAACAATGGAAGTCTGGAAAATGTCAACACCTCTGGCTACACGGGATTCCAGGGTGTGGGAAGACTGTTCTCAGCGCAACAATTATCGAGCATCTCAACCAGCAACTTGATTCATCTAATGCGGTCCTTGATTTCTTCTTTGATTTCACCGATGCTGATAAACAGTCACTTGACAAGCTTGTCCGCTCACTCGTTGCACAATTGTATTCGAGATGTGAGAATTCTCGAAATGAGCTTAACAAGCTTTTTTCATCCTGTGAGGATGGTCGCCGGCAACCAACATATGAATCCCTCTCCACTACGTTCATGCAGATGGCGAAATATGTCCAAAAGATCCAAATTGTCATAGATGCTCTGGACGAATGCAAAACAAGGAGAGATTTACTCTCGTGGATGGAAAATCTCGCACGTTCCGGACATACAGGGTTCCACCTCCTCGCCACTAGTCGGAAAGAAGAAGATATCGAATTAGAAATAACACAGTGGCTGCATCACGGGAATATTATACCCATTCAGCAAGATACTGTGAACCGTGATATTCGCCTATATGTCCACCGGCGGCTTCGAAATGATCGTGGGTTTGAAAGGTGGCATCCAGAACCATCTGTGCAAGATGAAATCGAGGCTGAACTTATGGAAAATGCTGATGGAATGTAAGATACGTTACTATATTCACGGGTTCCATGGTTTTATAGCCGTCCAGCGCTGACAATGTCTACAGGTTCAGGTGGGCTGCATGTCAGCTTGATATTCTGCAAGATTGTCTGGATCTTCGAATGCTTCGGAAATCACTTAGAACTTTACCCAGGACATTAGAGGAAACATACGCTCGAATCCTGGCAAGTATTGGCGAAAATTATCGGCAGTATGCAATAAGGCTCTTGCAATTTCTTACTTATTCAGAACGACCATTGACAATCCAAGAAGCTGTCGATGTTATAGTAGTCGAACCCAACGGAAGTTCCTCTTTTGATCCCAAACTACGGATGCCGGAACCTCGAGAAATTACGAAAATTTGTTCCAGTCTGGTCTCTCTCGTAACGCGACAGGTTGATGGCAATACAGGAGAGACGTTGATGGAGCTTCAATTAGCACATTTTTCGGTTCAGCAATATCTGAAGTCTGAAAGAATTAAAGAAGCTTTCCCAGAGAAAATGACCGAAGTTGGTATGATGTTTCAAAAGGGCATCAACGAATTCAGCGCAAGAGGATCCATTACTAAGGTTTGCCTTGCATACTTGTCACAACTGGATGAGCAGCGTCCAGCCAGGGAAATCAGAGCAGAGTTTCCGCTCGCGCAGTACTCTGCACGGTATTGGATGTACCATGCCGGGCCTGTCGAGGTTGAGAAGGACGTTCAAGAAAGCATCTTGGATTTCTTACTGCAACCGACACAAGCGTACGCAGTATGGCGTAAGCTTTTTGACCCAGATCGGCCTTGGGATGAAGAAATGCGCCAATATGGAATGATGGCAACCCCTATATACTACACATCCTTAGCAGGTCTCCTACATACGGTAGAACTGCTGCTGAAGGAAGGCGCTGATGTCAATGCACAGGGCGGGCAATATGGTAATGCTCTCCAGGCTGCTTCTGTTAAAGGCAACAAGGAAATTGTGCAGCTGCTGTTAAAGGCAGGAGCTGATGTTAATGCACCGGGCGGGCACTATGGTAATGCTCTCCAGGCTGCTTCTGCGGGAGGTAACAAGGAGATTGTACAGCTGCTGTTAGAGATAGGCGCCGATGTTAATGCACAGGGTGGGTTCTATGGTAATACTCTCCAAGCTGCTTCTGCTGGAGGCAACAAGGAGATTGTACAGCTGCTGTTAGAGACAGGCGCTGATGTCAATGCACGGGGTGGGCTATATGGTAATGCTCTCCGGGCTGCTTCTTTTCACAGCTACAAGGAAATTGTGGAGCTGCTGTTAGAGACAGGCACCGATGTTATTGCACAGGGTGGGTCCTATGGCGATGCTCTCTGGGCTGCTTCTACTGGAGGCAATAAGGAGATTGTGCAGCTGCTGTTAGAGGCAGGCGCCGACACTATTCCACAGGGCGGGGAATATAGCAATGCTCTCTGGGCTGCTTCTGCTAGAGGCAACGAGGAGATTGTACAGCTGCTGTTAGAGGCAGGCGCTAATGCTGATGTCAATACACAGGACGGGCACTATGGTAATGCTCTCCAGGCTGCTTCTGCTGGAGGCAACAAGGAAATTGTACAGCGGCTGTTAGAGACAGGCGCTGATGTCACTGCACAGGGCGGGTTCTATGGTAATACTCTCCAAGCTGCTTCTGCTGGAGGCAACAAGGAGATTGTACAGCTGCTGTTAGAGATAGGCGCCGATGTTAATGCACAGGGTGGGGAATATGGCAATGCTCTCCAGGCTGCTTCTGTTAAAGGCAACAAGGAAGTTGTGCAGCTGCTGCTAGAGACAGGTGCTAATGTCAATGCACAGGGTGGGCCCTATTGTAATGCTCTCCAGGCTGCTTCTGCGGGAGGCAATAAGGAAACTGTGCAGCTGCTGCTAGAGGCAGGTGCTGATGTCAATGCACGGGGTGGGCCCTATTATAATGCTCTTCAGGTTGCTTCTGCTGGAGGTAATAAGGAGATTGTGCAGCTACTGTTAGAGACAGGCGCTGATGTCAATGCACAGGGTGGGTTATATGGTAATGCTCTCCGGGCTGCTTCTTTTCAAGGCAACAAGGAAATTGTGCAGCTGCTGTTAGAGACGGGTGCTGATGTCAATGCACAAGGTGGGGTCTGTGGTAATACCCTCCAGGAGATCGTGCAGCTGCTGTTAGAGAGAGGCGCAGATGTCAAGGTAAGGTGACAGTTACCTTGAAAGACTGAGCCCTGACATGGTATTCTGTGATCCGTACGGAATAAAGCTGCCACTATATGACGTATATTTCTAATCACTTTCAAAAGAAGGGCCTAGAGGCGTAGTAGATTTCTAATCTTCATCTTACCGCCTAGTCTCTTTGAGAAACTCCAGCTTATTCTCTCATTATATGCGTCCCTGTGCTAGCTTAAGGTATGCGAACAACCTGGGTCAGAATCTTCTGGCTGGCTAACAGCGAGGGACTTCCCTTGAGAGGCCACGATGACCAAGATGGAAAAGATTGACTTCTGTCAATCTGTCGCCTCTAAGAATGTAGATCATCGCACAAGTTGTGTGGAGCAATTTGTTCAACATCTTGTAATAATATATATCGCTCATATAGAGATTAATAGGGCATTTAAGTAAATATACGGAGTACACATCGTATATTTCACGTCTTATACGATAGAAAATTACGGCCACACTCACTAAAATGTGGTTGGCTCAATAATATATTCACATTAAGCTCTTGGTGTTGCGGCCTACAAATAATAAGTGTGATTGTAAGTCAGACAGATTCGAGAAAGACTGTAAACGATAAGCTGAAGAAAGAAAGAAGAAAAGGAAATCTGATCAGATGAAAAGGGGGTTCCATCCTGAGCCTGCGGGCTCGGAATGAATATGATACATCACATTTGTACGGATAAGGAAGGTGAGAGTCTCCGGCGTCAAATGTTACAATCTGGGGTCGACCCCTAACATCTTTACTCCTATGGCGGCTCTATCCGGGGCCCTAGAGACTCATAGCATCTCTATTTGTAAAATAGAGCCACTTGGGCTGTTCACGATGTCGCAATCCTGACGATACTGGCGATAATTATCGTCAGATCGCTGATGGTATTGCGAATTGTCAAGCTTTCCTAATCAAGACTAGCTCATTACTCTGAATTGCCTCCAGCAGTGGTGACTCTTCTAGAGCTTTGTGTTTCTTCTTCTTTTTCTCCTCCTATTTATAAAGACTATATCTAATATCTTTAATAGATAGATACCTCAATGCCACGAACGGGCGTTAGGGTCTGCCAGAGGAGATAATATTTCCCGTTCTGTAACATTTACTTGAATCACTGGAGTTGTTAAATGGTGTGAAGGCCCGACCGCATCAACTTGTCTGTGCTGTAGCCCCTACCTGGTTTCTACGTACATTTGCTAACTGTTTCCCACGCCTTTTCTTCGCCCTACATAAGAACTGAATTCGTATTAGGAGCAGGCTATAGGTCCTTTGCGTGACTCGTTTCCCACGGATGCTCTCTCTCAACTGACCGAATAAGCTCTTCACGTGCTGTACTACGCGGGCTGATGTTGAAGTCAAATGGGGCAGGGTGGAGGATAATGCCAGGACGGAATTCTGGCCGAATATCCACCCGTTGGCCATTTTGAATCGGGTTACTAATATTAAACACGGCCACGGACTGAGCAATACTGATATAAAGGTTTGCGTCAGCCAAGATGCGACCTGGACAGCTGCGGCGTCCAAAGCCGAAGGCGAACTCATGCGGATCTCGTTCGGGGGTATAGCCGTCGCGGGGTAGAAAACGTTCTGGTTTGAAGGTCATTGGGTCATGATATATATCAGGATCATGCAGGAAGGCCCTTGGAAAGTTAGAGACTAAGGAACGTTGCTATATTGGAGAACATTCAGATATACCAGATAATTGGGATTACTTGTGCTCCTTTTGGAATACGGTAGCCTTCGCAGATATCTTCCTCTGTGGCCAGGTGGACAAAGCCCATCGCTCCGACGGGATGCCAGCGAAGGACCTCCTTGACCAATGCATTAATATAAGGGAGACTTTCTTGGTCTTCAAACCGAGGTAGTCGATGCGTTCCAACCACACGGTCGATTTCTTCCTGAGCGTTGCGTTGAACTTCGGGGTATAGGATCATGGCGAGGAAAAAGCACGACATGGAAGACACTGTCTGTGAGGCTGTTATAGCGCAATTTTTATGTCTAATTTCTTCTGCCAATCTTACCGTATCGGCTCCACCAGCGTAAATTGCCGCGGCGGACCACTTGGCGATAATCTCCTCTTCTGACCCAGGTTTGGCATATCCAAACTTTAGTAAATTAGAGAGATAAGAAGGTTCATAGTCGCCATAATGCATTTGCTTTTTTACGAACTCATAAGGTTTACCTCCAAAGGCGGCTAATGTATCCCTCCAAGCTTTTGCTGTTTGCTTGAACCCAGCACCAGGAAACCAGGCAGGCAGATATTTCACTGGGTTGGTATCCTTATCAGGGGTTAAATAAAAAATATTGTCTGGATTTCTTACATATCGGTATAACATCCACTAACCAAGCACCCGGAAGAGTAGCGAGGCAAAGCTGCTCCAGCGCAGTATCTGCAAGGTCCACCAGTGGGTCATTTTTATGCGGCTCAACTGTATAGCCATATGCTATCTTCAGTATTATGGCACCAGTTTCCCTATTGCTATTATTTAGAACTTACAGTTCGATTTGCTTGCGGGTAGGTTTTAACTTACTTCCGGACGTGGTGAAAAAGACCATCTGGATTTTGAAGCACTCGAAGCAAGAACCGCCTGGCTTCCACCTCTTGGACGTGGTTGAATTGTGAAACAGCTACTTTGGAGCCAATTCCTCGATGAATAGCTTTACGGTAAGCGCGGAAGCGATCATTATACGGCGTTAGTACTAAAAAGCATTTCCAGCCAACCCTATAAACAGCTGTCAGACTTGGTTATTCGCTGAAATTAAAGACACTTACAGCTCCGAGGCATAGACGAGATGCGGTCTGGATGAGTATTTTGCTGAGCGCTTTTCCAACAGTTCGAATGCCAGTCGAGGCTCATTAAGGATAATCAGCGTTTGCCCAAAGGCAGTGAGAGAGCTAATGGGTCCTAGTCACGTTAATCTCATGGCCTTGCTGTGGGCCAAATCAGAACAGGATCTGAAAGTTGTCATACCGTAAAGGTCTTTGTATTTGGCAAAATGCAGCCACCCCGGCTCGCTTGATTTTGGCAGGTCACCCAAGTTACCAACGATGGGCTTGGGTCGAGGACCAGGAGGTAGAGGCACGAGTGTCTTTTTCTGAGACAAGAAGACCATGGCAATATATATGGCTATAAAGCCAACCGTCAAGCTACCGAGCAATGAGGCAGACATGATGCTGACGGTTTGGGCGCTGAGTGGCGTCGAAAAGAGAGAATAAATATGGGACAAGTAGGGCTTATACCAAAATGTGCCAGGTTACGTGCCAATTCTAAGGTTTCCGATGAAAAAACTGTATAGGAACTCTCAAGTTCTCAGATGAGAATAATAAAAATCAATCCTCTTCTAAACTACAACAGGAAGCACTACGTAATTTAAGACCCTCTATTGCTCCCTTCTAATCCAAGAAAATATATCCGTGTTTTTCCCACGAGAGTGGAACGGGAGAAGAATGTTACTTGTTACTGGTTACTCGACTCCGTGGCACTCTTTGTTGGAATCTGTATTCTAGCCATGAAATGTTCGAGGATGTGGCCGTTGTTGCGTAGGGTCAGGCGAGCAACATAAAACGTGTTGCAGTGGTAGCTCTTTTAAACTTACCCTACGGCTGCTGTGGTCATGGGATGCATGACGCCTGGTCGTTATGACGCGGCAGTGCTTTCATCAGGAAGCGCACCTGCAGGCCTAAAAAGACGGCACGAAGTATATTGAAACTTGTTACTACTTGACAGGCCTAACTGTGTCCCCTGTATGCCGCATTGACAACATCAACAACTGAATGCTTGGTTAATGTAATCGGACGGCTTACTCATACTCCCAGAACACTCATAGACTCCTGATGCTGGTGTACACCCGTATACTGAGGCAAGAGCTCAGGATGACTCTGCTTACAAGTTATATTGGCTAGAGATATCTCGCGAAACCCAAAGCACAAACTTTAAATTCAAGTCATGAGGCAATGCGGCAATACTGCAAAACCTAATTTACATATTGTGCACCGCATCATCATTTAGTCGGATAGTACGGATAAGTAACCATGTTGCCTACCCCTGCTTATTAGTCGAATAAGAAGCGAAAGACCTGGAGCAAACTGGTTACTTCTCCCACGAGTCCTCCATCAAAACCCCGTTGTGCTTTCTCATATACCAGGTTCTTCTCGGAAACGCTCCTCATTGGCTCTGGGGCTATCTGTTTCCGTCTTTAGCCATTATTTTCAAAGTGGATCTTCTTTGCCTACTGTCACGTTCCTTCATTTACTCATCACCTTCAATCTTATTTCCTGGCTGCCTGTCTCTGACACTTTCTGATCTTCAACGCTTTTTGATTGGATATTCTCAGCTAATCTCTAACTAACCTGATATTTGCAAGTGTGCTCCTGCCTTCTGTCTCTTGTATGCTGCGTACCGTATCTAAAACTTCATGTCTATTTACCGTTATAATCCATCAGATGCAATTTAAACCAACCTTTTTTTTTGCTCTACTACACCCATATATAAACTCTGACCCCTTCATCTTCTCATACATTTCCAATTTCTCGTTTCGGCTTTAGTTTCAGGGCCTCAGCGTGCGATGGCACGTGTCACCAATGTCGAAATAGTACACCAAGACAAATAATATTCTAATCAGTGCCGCTGCGTGCGATAACGCGCGTCATCAAATTTCCATTCTAGGTACTAATTAGGACTAGCAGTAAGTATCAAGTTTCCAGATCATTGCAGTGATAGGTTCCATGGCGCTAGATGGTCATGGAGCATATCTGTTGCACACGCAAGCTGACCCTAGAAATCTGATGCTAGGGTGACGTAGAAATTACTAAAGAGCAGTGGCAAAGTTCAATCCTGGGAATTTAGAATTTAGACACATAACTTGTTGTGCTTGCCTTACTACTAATAGTCCAAGGGCTGTTAGAAACCACCCAAATGTCTAATCACAGGCTCACACTAGATAGGGGAACGTGACTTGAATGAGTGCGAGGAGGGTATGACGCACTGTTCAAGGTGTTCTCCGATTGCAGGAGCTATACGCTTCGGAAGGGCGCATACAATACAAATACCCCGTCCATTTTCTTCGTCGACTTGCTTCCGTGTAATTTCACCGTTGGTACGGATCTTGCACTGTTCTTGTTAATGCTGCTCCTGTTTTACCTCCCGGATCATGACTTGTGTGTCTAAAGAAGAATATCTTTCTATCATTCAGTCGTTAATTGTCAGTGTGTCTGGGCTGCTTCCTGAATCTATCTGGGACACCGTGTCAGCATCGATAAACGAGAGCTGCGATGAAATCCGTCATGAGATCATTCAACACTTTGAAGGACAGCCATGGGTGGGAATCTATCAACCAGTGCTTGAAAAGTTTGTCCGTCATTGTGTGGATTGGGTCCGCGCATTTTTCTTCCCTTTACGACATAGCCAACGTGTGGCATTAGGCATTCACGGGGTTTACCTTTTATTCATTGACGATTCTGTGGCGGATAGCTCTAAACGACGACATATGCGTCGATTCCTTTCCCTCTTTGGAGATGGCACAAATCATCCGGGTGACGAGACACCTGAAGTGCACATGCTATTCTCCTTCGTGGAATTTTCCAGAACAATGGCTGAAGTCTACGGTCCTTACGTGAAAGCAAGTTTCTATCGTGGTACAATTGACTATATTCAGTCAGTTGTTGTTGGAGAGCATCTAGTATCGATTGGCTCAAAAACACCTGTCGGTGCGACTAAGTTTCCTTGGAATCATCGACGCCGTGACGCTGCTGCTGAAACATGGACCCATGTATTTTTTGTCAGCGAAAATGATCTGGGATATATTCCTGAGGCGTCCTATGTAGAGCACGATGTTGTGTTCTATATGTGTGCAGTAAATGACGTGTGCAGCTACTGGAAAGAGCAGTCAGGGGACGAGTGGAATTATGTAACAGCACAGGCAGAGGCACAGAATCGTTCAGTGCGTGATATGCTTTGGGATACGGTAAACGAAATCCGCCTAACAGTAGAGCGTCTTACACGAATCGACCTCTCTTATCCAGAGTTACAGCACCGCATACTTATGTGCTTGGCAACGCTGTTAGTGATGAGCGTTTGTGGTTCACGGTATGGTTTACGTAACATGTTGCATGCAGTTGGTGATGATCCGCAGCATGTGCAGAAAATGTTTGATTTATGGTCACGATAGTGAATTTCCACGAACTTCTCAACCATGCATAATTAGCCCGTTAGCAAGCATAAATTGCTTACTGATATTTTGATTCAGAGGAACATTGATTGCCGTTATTCTGTTCTGGAAACTTGATGACTTATATAAGAAATTGATACAATACTGATATTCGTTCGAATGAAATTTGCTCTATTTTGCTCTATTCTGCTGAATATATTTTTGGGGGACGTACTGGTGCAGGTGCTCCCCGCTCTATGCAGTCGATTGGCAACCTCAACCCTCAACCGAATCTTGCCTGATATTCAGAAACATTAAGCCTGCTATAAACATGTACAAATACGACTAGAGATAATTCAGAATAATGTCGAATACAAATAAGCAACCCCCGTATTCGTGTCCAGCCCTACACCTCATTGATAATTCCCTAATCCGCGCACATTAATATGGAGACCGATGTCTCTATAACTCTACAGCCCTAGTCTCTATCACAAACACTCCTTGTACCGCACAATTGACTTGATCTGACAGTATTCAAGCAAACCCGCCAAGCCATACTCAGTACCCATTCCGCTCTCCTTGTGGCCTGAGAATGGCACCTGTGGATCTGGGCGGGCTGGACCATTAATAAAGACGGTGCCCACATCGAGTTGATCCGCAAGGCCCTTGGCAGCCTCCTCATTACTGCACCACAGACTAGCACTCAGTCCGGTCGGCGTCGCATTGGTGGCTGCAATGGCCGCATTCACATCAGAGAATGGAACGCATGGGATGATCGGTCCTTACACCGGAATTGTTAGCTCTTGAAAATCCCTACTGTATCACCTGGAATAAACAGGACTAACCAAACTGTTCGTCAACGACAAGGGGACAATCGGGCGGAGGATTGTCTACAACCATCGGCCAGAGGAAGAAACCCGCTTCGAGCGACTGCTGTGAGAGGCTGGCCTTTGCCGTGGGAGGCTCATCCAACGCAAATTTGTACCCCCTTTGTCGGCATTCTGCCACGAGCTCTTTCAGCTTCTGGAACTGTATTTTGTTTTGGATCGGGCCGAGGACAGGGCCACCGCTGGTAGAGGAGCATCCCACGGAGATCATCTTGCTGAAGTGGACAAGAGCACGCATGAAGCGGTCGTAGATGGATTCATGGATATAGACGCGTTTAACGGCGATACAAGACTGCCCCGAGTTCCACCATGCACCCATGGCAACCTGCGGTGCAACTTTGTCGACGTCAACGTCCGATAGAATGATGGCGGCGTCATTGCCTCCCCTAGTCCGGGCTTAGCAGACAATCATTTTCCGGGAGATGATCGGTACTGACAATTCCAACGTCACTTTCTTCATGGTCTTTGCTGCCGCTTGCATGATTTTCTTCCCAGTTGCAGTGGATCCCGTGAAAGAAATCTGGGCGATCCCTGGATGATCAACAAGTAAGGGCCCTAACTGTCCGTCGTCGGCCAGCACTTGCAAAACGCCTGGTGGAAAAATGGACTGTGCCAGCTCAACGAACTTCAAAGTAGTGTACGGGGTAAAGGGTCTGAAATTTTAGTCAGGGAGAGCATCCATGCATCGGAGTCCGCCATCCTTACGAGGGCTTGACAATCACACAGTTACCAACAGCCACAGCGGGGGCAATCTTGCCGAATGCTACCTATGGTCAGCTTCTTTCTTGTCGTCTGCAATATCACCCATCTCACCCAGCATGATTGGATCTACATGGTCGCAACTAGCGCGTTAGCGGATTTACTCAAGGCAGCTAAGACAATATCTTACAATTCCAGGGACAGATAGCTACCACGACACCTCGCGGCTTGTACTCGATCGTAACATATTTATCCTCGTCTTCCAAGACTTGATGAGGGAGGGCCAGGGAGCCTGTCTGCGTTAGTACACGATTCTTTTAATCAACTTGGTTAACAGATTTTCATGCGGTTGCGTACCTGGGTGGCGAAGCCAGAGGACCGACCAGTGTACTTCGATCTGGGCGATATCTTTCTAACGGGATACTCAGCCACATATTGCCGGTAGAACGATTATGACAATGCCAATTTGGAAGTTGATGCACGTCAGATAGATACTCACAGTCCGACCAGTCTCTGCTTGTAGCAGCGTTGTGAATTGGGGGGCCAACTTCAGGAAAGCATTGGCGAATTGGTCGAGCAGTTGGGCCCGGTTACAGTACCCCATAGCGGACCATTTCGCGAATGCCTTTTGGGCTGCGACCACGGCATCGTTGATATCCTCCGCGGTGGCTACGGGAACATCCCATAATGGTTTTCCGGTGGTAGGATTAATCCCTTGATGGAGTATAGGTGAGCCTCGCTGCTCACCGTCCACAGTATTAAAGAACGAATCGAACGATAACTCAAATTTATCGGACATAGTGCCTATGTGGATATTAGAAAGTGGATTCCGTTTAGAACTGAGGAAGAGAGAGGATCAAGCATAACAGTTGCGGCGACCTAATCGGCGAGTTTCGGCGGGTTCGGTGGACTGCCGCATCATCCCAAAGCATACCTCGCCAGAATGGTCCAGTTTCCGCACTACATGCACGCAGAGGTTGTGTGTACGGTAGTACACGAGAATGACAATTGGATGGTAATGCCAGTGGAGCCCCACGAGTTCATTGGCACCCATGTGGGTGACGGTCAAAATCTGGCCCATACATTCCCATAAATAGCAGCCTCGTGTGCATCAGGGTAGTTGATCGAAAATCTCATATACTACATGATGAATACATTGCGTCCTTCGCGGCACTCGTTGCTTGGCTTCATTACAGCTCTCCTCGCGGCCAGTGCCGCCGCAGCGAGCAACTGCAGCGATGCAGCAGCATCTACCATATCCGTGTCTATTCCCATGCGATCTTCACCTCTTGGTCCGCTGTTCAATCTTTCAGTCGGGACCCCTCCGCAGCCCATGACTGTCCTAAGCGACTGGACATGGATGTCTCTTTTCACCCGTTCGGCACACTGCGGTGGAAGCTACAGTGCCACCGAGTGCATCCCATCCGGCCAGCAATGGTTCAACGAGCGCAGATCGACTACTTTTCAGAATACCTCATTTGCCGCCACTGGGTGGGAGAATACCAGTTTTCTTCCTGGTGTCAAGTTCGCCGTGACGTACGGTAAAGATACTGTGTGCATCGGGGATATCTGCTCTGATGGGACCGTGATTCAGCTCTCGAATTTCAGCACTGTCGTCACCGAAGTCGTTCCATTTGGCGGGATCTTTGGTCTTGCGCCCGTTCTGCCGCCTCTGAATGAGACCTTCTACCCAGCATCTTATCAAGCTTATCTGGGCGGCAAGTTTGGTCCGCAAGTGGGCATCCATTCCTGCGCCGCGTTGAGCTCCAAAGAGACTTGCAACGGAGATGACATGCTGACCGTCTTTGGCTGCGTCACAGGCGGTGATATTTTCGATCCGTCGGACTTGGTTTTCTTTGATATCGAGGTGGAAGAGTGTCTTTCTCGCAGTGCCCCCTTGAATGTGAAGCCCGGCCGGGATAATTTCTGGGCAGTTCGATGGACCGGAATGTGGATTGGCACGGAAATGGTCTCGCTGCAAGGTGGAGAGTGCGCTATAGGGTGTGACGACAATGTACCACGGGCTGTTTTCGATGAAGGGTCCGAGGGATACGGAGCGCCAGTACCTCACAGCGCACTTGCCAGTCTCTTGCAGGTGACGAACGCCACCATGGTTAACACCTCGGCTGGTACGAAGTATTCGATTCCTTGCGGAATGAATCTCGACGATCTGCCTACTCTCACGTACGAATTGCAGGACAAGCAGAATTACACCATTCTCCCGTCGACCTATGTCACATATCGTGATGACGGCTGTTACGATCTCGATATCAAAGCCTGGGACTTCAACAAGAATGGCCCGATGGCACTCTTTGGACAAACCTTTTTGGAACGATTGTATGTTGTGCTTGATTTTGCAACACTTCAAGTGGGACTGGCCCCTTTGAGAGAAGAGCTGTTGGTATAGTCTCTGGGTGTATTGGTGGGAGACCGGGTGGTATTTAGCAAAGGCACCAGAAGAACATACTGTATATCCGTGTGTGCAAAAATAGATAGATATACTGAAGACAATCCGACATCAAAACTCTACTTCTACCTAGATACGGATGAGTCTAACAAAGATAAACCAACAGCTCACTTTCTCATCCCGATACTGCTGCAGAAAGATCGCCTTTGTCCGGCCTCTCCACTCTTTCAGGCATCCCTCCCGCGCGCTGAGGTCTGTCATCCCCGCGGCAACCTGCAAGGCTTTGTCAAAGTATCCCGAGATGACCGCCATCACCCAGTCTACGACGGTATCGGCATACATCTCGCTAGCCTCTCCAGACTTGTGAGAGAAACCTGCCCTTTGCAGCGCCTCGTAGGCCGGATGGACGATTTCTGACTCAAATAGGTCCTGCACCTCCCAGAGATTCTGGACCTCTGCCAGCGACTGTCGGACGTCGTCCATTGTTCGATCATACGTCGGGACATGGAATGCACTGGCCACGGAAGGGGAAATCTGCCCGTCCCGGACCATCTGGATCATCGCTTGTCTGCATGCATTTACGAGGCCCGGGTAGTTGGGGATGCCGCGGGAAGATTTGCCGACGAACGACAGGACCAAGGATGCACGAGACTTGAGCTCCCGCGCACGCAGAGTGAGGAAGCGGTGGAGATCATGATGTGCCTGCTGTCGGAGATATCCCCGTTCGTCGGAGGTTTCCCTTCCATTTCCCCCGGCCGAGGCGAGTGGGGAACGCTCCAAATGATGCAGTGTTGCCAGAGAAAATCCGACATCGACCGATCTGTTGGGGACGACGCGTTCATAGAAGCTCTTGGCCGCCATCGATGTGAAGATTGTGAGGCCGGTGTTCTTCGTCTCCGGAATCCACTGGACGTTGTGCCCGGTCTGAGCCAACGTGGTAAAGTCATTTCCCACCCGGTCCGTGAAAATCAAATGGGCTTCACTATTCTCGTTGCGCCCGTCGATGTCCAAATTGGCATGGCTGTAGCGAGACTGCAGGATGTGCTGGATAGGTGGAATGCTGGCATCTCAATTAGCCTCTGGAATTGGAGGACTGCTGGGACTGTCGGGACTGTCACTACACACTCACGAATTGACGCCTTGCGCACAACCATACTCCACGATGGTAAAGACCTCGGATCCGGTCGCACGAAAAACATTGTCAAACAGGGGCAATGCTCGATGCATGGCGGCTGTTTGAAGGGCCGAGTGCGCATTGTAGAAACCTTGGCCACGCATGGGGACATCATTGTCCAGGATCTCGGGATGGTTGGCCATCGGGTTCGAATGCCAAATCGGGGGGGGAACTGCCATCGGCCCTTGGCTGTCACGGTTAGGAAGACGAGCCACAGCTGTGGTGAGACTGACGGTTGATCAGAGTAATCAACCCGGTTTTGAGGCCAGTCCGCACCGAGGGAGCGTGACCTTCAGTTTATTTATGTAAGCAAAAAAGTAGCATGTCCTTGTTCGGAGGATTCTTCTACTCGGTGTTCTTCTTCTCACCGATCTGACGGCTATAGTGACTTTAGATATATTATGTCCGCTCTACAGGATTCAAACACCACCACATCATATGTTCTCTACGATCCACGCTCTTCCTCGATTCACAGATGAAACGTCGACAAAACTGCTGTCAAGAAACACGCCCATGAGGGCAAATCTGCAACCAAAACACGAATCCGATGAATCCCGATCCACCGTTGCAAATCCTTAGTGCAGTGCCCCTTTGACCGATCCTCCACGATGTCCCGGATGGGATAGGCGATCAACGGAACAAACAGGAAATGACAGACCGTGAAGCCCAGTCCGGCCCAGTACCACCTGCTGGCGTGGAGACGGTCCAGCACTCGCCGATCAGTGACCAGGTTGGCGATGGAGGTGCTGACGGTAAGGGTGTTAAGGCCGGCAATGATCAGGACCCCTTGCTCGAAGAAACGACGGAAGTAACTGGGGAGCATCGCCTCGCTGTGCTGCTGATGCTCGGGGCGCAGAAAGCCGGACAGGAACCAGTGCTCGTCCCAGGCGTACATGAGAGACGAGGTGGTAGTGACCAGTGGCGCGACGCGGAGGAGTGCGATCGGATCGAAGAACAAGCCGGACGCCATTTCTGATTGATTGGTTTTATCGAAGCGGGGCCGTATGCCAGTATATGATCGGAGGTAGGAAGGTAGTCAACAGTTGGAAGGCAAGGCCTGGGAGATGGACACTGTGCGGATCGATGGAATGAGAAAGGACGTTAAAAGAGTGGATGGAAACCCGCCGAGTCCAATCCGCCGAATTTACATATATTCCAGACCTGCCAATTTGGAACGGTGGGTTATTGTTAACGCAGGCCTAACTTATAGGTGCTCGGACCTCCATTTGACCCACCTGCTTCCTTCTTCCTTCTCTCTCCAGGTTCCTAGATCAATACTATTATTACCTATGCTGTTGATATTAGTGTCTTTCAATAGTCCCTGATTTTTTTTTTTTTTTTTTTTTTTTGAACGATCAGCGTATATGGCCATTGCATATAAACACAACTATTGCTATAATAACAATCAAGAGAGGCGAATCAATGTGAGGCCAACAAAGGGTGGTGGCAGTCCTTAGGCGACTCATACTTTAGAATATCGAACGTGGAGGAAACGGGGTCAGTCCACCTCAGTCCATCTCTCACCTAAGTCCTATCCTGATCTACATGTGGCACCAGGGGAAAAAAGAAAAAATCAATTATACAAGACTCGCCAAAAAACACAGGTTTACCCGTTAATGTTGTCAAGACACTGTGGTGTATAGAGCTCTGGTAAATATGTGTATGGAAATCAGTAAACTGTCATACAACCGACAGTCAAAACAGCTTATTAAATGGATTGATAATCTTACTGAACACGGCTTACTGTTGTGAATCGGAGTACACAGGTCAGGTGCCCCTTGCGAGAAGCCACGCGCCCGCCCCACAGGTCTTGGCAGTAGGGGCGAGGCACCTCAGCTTTTAAATACTGTACTATATACCGTGAAATTTGATTTCAATTATCTACCGTTCAAGTACTTCTTAACTGATTTATAACCACTTGGGAACAAAATAACTTTCTTTAACTAATAAAGCTAAGATAATTTTTAAATGTATTTAAGAGACATTCTTACAGCTTTTTCTTATATTTTCTTAGTTAACAACTAATTACTGGAGGCAGAATATTTGACATAAGTACTAAATAAGTGGCTAAGAATCAGTTAGAAAGTACTTATAATTAAGGTATTAAATTTCATGGTTAGAAGGTTCAAAAGGTCGTCTGCTGGGTAATTAATCTTGTGTATTATATACAGACGAAACAGTAAAATAGGTCATGTGATTGACTAGCGGGGCGCCCGACCGCTTGAACGAGGGCGGCTCACCGGTAACCTGTGTGAATCGAGGCTCGATCAAGTAAACAATAGAGGATATACGGAATGGAAATCACCTTATGTTCATGTTGTATATGAACCATATTTTTCAGATCTGAATAACAATAAAAATTTTCCTTTACGTACAACTGGCTGATTCTGCATATATATATCCACAGTGCTTTGAACTTACGGCTAGAAATATTGAAGAACACGCTATTGAATCTAGAGAAATGGAAAATATAAATGGGAAGGTTTTCTCATCAGGGTATGACTAAAGGGCAATAGTATCCTTTGATGCTAGTATGAGAAGAAAGGACCTATAGAGTTGCTAAAGCTATCAAAGAAAGATATGTACATCGACAGCAGGAGAGGGAAGCAGAAAGGCGAATGAAAGAGAATGGGCTTGCAATAAGAGCATACAGATACAGGAAGCAAAAGTGAGGCTACCAGAAAAAGGTGAGACAGCTGTAGAACATGCCCTCGAGCTTCAAAATGATATGAGCCAGGTGAATGAACGGAAGAAGAAAGCTACGAAGCCTACTATATTTATGGGAAATGAAGCGGAAGAGGCACCTAATACTGAAAATAGCTGGGGAAGGCAAATACAGCTTCGCACTAATTTTGTGACAGCGAAAATGAGCTATATACTAGCTTCTTATATCTAGCGTTCTAACTTGCCAAAAAATCTAACTATTTTATGTTTCAGTTGTGGCCCTATCCCCTCATTCTACACTCGTAGTTGGACCGACAGTCGGGGGTGATGGTTACAGTAGGTAAAAGACCGGATTCTCATTTCAAAAAAAAAAAAAAAAAAAGGGGGTAGGCAACGAGTGAGAAATATCGACAAGTACATCTAGCATATGAAAAGGGATCAATCACTCTTAAGCTGACACGTTCGGTGCCTTCGAGTCCGGCTTATTCTTCTCCTCGAGGCCAAACTCGGTGTTGAGCTCCTCCCGGAGAGGTAATTCCTTTACCAGCAAGGCTAGCGGGACCCCGATTCCGGAAAATGCGATTGACACGTACCAAATGGTCCTCAGACTGTCAAGGTAAACGTTCAAAATATTGTGCTGAAGAGGCGAGTTCTCATATGCCCGGAGAAATGCAGCCGTGGCATGCTCGTAAGCACCTCCATTGACCAGCCACGCTTGAGCCGCGTCGTCGGGAACTGTCCCAAGTAACGAGTTCACGCGTGAGTTAAACACCGCCGCCGGAATGGCAGTGCCCCAGATGGAACCAAAGCTGCGAAGGAATGTCCACGTCGCCGTCGCGGTGGCCACTTCTGACTCGGGAAGAGCAGCAAGAATAGCAGGGAGACAGCTAGTAAAGATGATGCCCGCGCCCACGCCAAAGAGGATCTGGAAGCCCACCCACTCCCCGGTGGTGGACTGGTCATCCAGCAGGCTGAAGAGCCCACAGGCGACGGTCACAAAGCCAAAGCCGGAAAGGAGGAAGATGCTATAGTGTCCGGTAATGGTGATGAGAATACCGGCCAGGACGCCAAAGGGAGCGGTGGTAGTGGCAATGGGAAACAGCATGATGCCCGATCGGGTGGGTGAGGCGTGGAGAACCGCTTGAAAGTAGACAGGGAGGAAGTAACATGCCCAGTAAAGGAGGATGCCGTGCAAGAAGCTGAGCACAAACGTCGTGCTCGAGGTCCGGTTGGTGAACAGCCTCATGGGCATCGTGGGCTCCTGAACGGCCGGGCTGGCTTCGTACAGGAGAAATCCGATCAATCCGACAAAGCCCAGCACGAGAGGAACGATGGTGCGCCAGGAAGACCAGGCATGGACCGTCCCACCCCAGGTCAAGGCTAGCAGAATGGCTACTACGGCCAGGATCAAGATTGTGTTGCCCACATAATCGACACACTTCAGGCGGTCGACGAGATTACCCTCGCGACGATAGCGAAGACGGAGGAAAGGAATAAGTAATGCCAACGCCGCCCCCGATAAAGGCAGATTAATATAAAAGATCCATCGCCAGGAAACATGCTGGGCAAGGACACCTCCCAGGATGGGGCCCAGAACGGATCCAATCGCCCACATTGACCCTATCAGACCGACATATTTACCTCGTTCCCGCAGAGACACTAGATCACATACAACAATCTCCACCATGGTGTTTATCCCCCCACCTCCTATGCCTTGGACTGTCCTCCCCCCAATCATCATGGCGGTGTTGTGGGCACCTCCAGCAATGCCACTGCCCAGGGCGAACAACACCACCGACAGCAGGGTCAGACTGCGCCGACCGAAGATATTAGCCGCCTGTCCGAAGAGTGGCTGGACCGCCGTGGAGGAGAGCAAGTAGGAATTAATCGTCCAGACATAGAGAGTTTCGGAGTTGAGATCGGCGGCAATGGTGGGCAGCGCGGTAGAGATGATGGACGTGTCGAGGGCGGACAGAAAAGCTGTCATGCACAGGGCGCAGAAAATGACGACGAAGCGCCATCCTCTCTGTGGATTCTGAGCTTCCATGGCGACAACGTTTGTAGAATAACCGGAGTTGCAAGTAGGGGGAGGTAATTATTAAAACTGGGAACCGGCGGATTGACGAGATTCGGCGGATTTTCCCTGCCGGAAGAATATGTAGGCAGTGATAAAACCATGATCATACAGGAATCATCCTCTGCTCTCCGGCAGGTCCTTCTCATTGTCAACCCAACCGCTGTCATTTATCATGGCTCTTGCAAATATATCAGAACTGTACAATTCAGGATTTCTTTTCCGTAGCATTTATGCGGGATTGATTCTCTGCTTTCTGATTCCCCGGCTACGGAACGTAAGTACCTACTTGTACTATACATATCTCTATCCTTACTGGCTATGCATGGATCTAATACAGAATGATAGATCCTTCAGGCCTCCGTCTCTGTCTTGAATAGAATCCCCGGTCCATGGGTTAACAAACTGTCCGAATGGCCGTTTGTCGTTGCTATCACTAGAGGCAAAAGCCACAATGCAATGTGGGACCTGCATAAGCAATATGGGCCCATCGTGGTTCTCGCACCCCGAATGATTGCTGTCTCTGATAGAGATGCTATCCGGCGCATCCTTGTCACTGAAGACTGGCCCAAATCCCAGGCCATCTACTCCAATTTCCGCCAGAACCCCGATCGTCCAACCCTTCTAGCCTTTACAGACAAGAAAGCGTATTCGCAGCGCAAACGGCTTGTCTCATCAATGTTTGGCATTCGTTATATTCGTGGAATGGAACCGATCATGAGGGACTGTGTGGCGGTGGCTCTCAAGAAGCTGCAGACAGCATGCACGGAACATAACGGAGAAGCGGTGATTGATATTCATCGCCTTATCCGTGCATTAGCAGTCGATATCATTGGGGCTACCACATTTGGACAGACCTTCAATGTTGTTGAACACGGTAGTCATCCTTTGCCGCAGAAGATTGAGCACAGCCTCCTGCTCTCGGGCATTTTCCAGTTCCTTCCCTGGTTAAAAGGGCTCCCATGGTTCCCAACGCGCGATCCATACATTGATAAGTTCACTCGGGGCATCGTGGATCAGCGCCGAGAAACCATGGCAACCGAGCCCAAGCAGGATCTCTTGCAGAAGCTAGTGGAAGCAGTAGATGACCGGCCAGCATCACCTTTCCAGACGTCGGATCTGCAAGATGAAGTCGTCGTGCTGTTGACAGCCGGGAGTGAAACGACAGCCAATGCAGAGATTTTTCTTCTGATGTTCCTGGCCAAGCATCAGGACAAGCTGGCCAAACTGCACGAGGAGATTGACCATTTCTACCCCAATTCGACAGAGGAGACGACCGCGGACATGGCGCCGCAAATGCCGTATCTGCAGGCTTGCGTAAACGAGACCATGCGATTACGCGCCGCCATGGCAAGTGGAAGTCCGCGAGAAACCACAGAGGACACCACCATTCTGGGATATCACGTCCCTAAGGGGACGACAGTCTTTCCAACCACAACCACACTGCATTTGGACCCCAAACTCTGGCAGCAGGCGGAAATGTTTATCCCCGAGCGGTGGTTAGAACCGGCTGCCGATATGAAAACTACCGAGAAGATTTTCTACCCCTTTTCCGCAGGCAGTCGCGTCTGCATTGGCAAACACTTTGCTCTGCAGGAAGTGTACTTGACTATAGTCTCGCTGTTGAGGGTTTATACCCTAGATTATATTCCCGGTCAGGATGAATCAACAGTCTTTCGCGTGGCATTGCAGTTACAGGCGGGAAAACACTTTGTGAAGATTCGCGAACGTAGCTAAATCGTGCATGTCATAATGATGAGCCAATGCTCTCTCCTCTTGTTCATACTTCTTATGAATGCAGGATTGGTCAAGAGAGCGATCTTCGAACTTGGAATAAATTTTGTATAGAATCAGGCAGGTTTGGGTTAAATTTGTCCTCTATACTCTGTATCTAATCAATCCGACTCTATAAATCGTCAAGTACTCTGGTCAGAATGGTAACAACTAATGTTCCTCTGAACTTCAACAATGCTACAATTCTTGAACTACGAGTGTTCTTGTCTCTTATCAACAAATGTCACATCTTGAAAAACGGAGCGAATCTCCTTCTGGGCAACGACATTTCGAAACCAATCAGTCACCATTGGGAATTCCTCTCGCATCTCAGTGTCAATGACCTGCATAAAAGCCCAGTACAGAGCACCCGCCAGCGAGAGGTCCGCCAGGCTTGGTTGACCGTCTGTAGCGATCCACTGCCGGTCCTTCAAGCACCTTTCAAGACACTGCAATGCCCGACGAAGTGTCGTCATGGACTGCGCTTCGACAGCCGCGTCGAAGGGAGCTAACCCCACCCTCCACATCACCAACTTGGTCACCGGCTCCATGATCTCGTGGTCAGCAAAGCAGACCCACTGTCGGATGGAGGCGCGTTCGATGGCATGATCACCTAGCAGCTGTTGGGCATTGGGACCACTCTCGGCGACAAACTGAGCAATGGCATCTGATTCAAAAAGCACCGTTTGGTTTGGGCCTTCAAATGCTGGAACTTTGCCCAAAGGGAATTTAGCGCGAAAGTGGGAAGTTCTGTTGCTGATGCCCATTTGGAAGCCCGACGCTAGTTCTATGTTCAGGCCATTGATTTGAGCTGCGGCTTGGATCTCTCAGTATGGTCAGTATGAAGAGTGTTCTTGTACAGAGTTAGATAGAAAAGCACAGGGGAGTACCTTGAGGATTCGTGCGTTCGGAGAATAGGTATATAGCTTGCCAAAGGCCATTGTGTCTATGAAGTGAACTGAATGAATTGAGTTACGCTACTTCCAGTATAAAGACTGAAACACGGGATTGACAAAAGAAACATAGAGTAAGTACAATTCTACCGACTGTCTCCCAACGCTTCTTTTATTGCTCTCTCTCGGCGGGTTTCCAGCGCGGTAGGTTGTAAGTCTTTCCTGTCATCTGCGAATTCCCAATTGCCCGTCCAGCCACGCAAAAATTCGCTGCTGTTTGATACCAATTGCACCGATCTTGGCCTGTAAACCACCTAGGCTCACTCCTTCAGCCACCCAAAGGCTCTTCCGATTCGGTGGAAGATGGTCCAACTTGGCAAAGAGGCGCTCAGCATTCGGCCCCGGCGCAAAGTACATGGTGCCCGTGGCTCCCGTAATCAGAACGGCCCCTTCGATCTTCCGGAGGAATTCTGTGCCGTCAGGCAGTCGGAGGGTAAAACTTTGCATTTTCCGCATGACATCCGCCGGCGTCGTCACGCCGTAGACCCACATGCTGTGGCCAAACTCCCACGCCAGCTGGAAACTCTGATGGGACAAAAGGCCCACCACGCAGTTGAAGATGGAGTCCCCCAGATAGCCGTTAACCCAGCCGTTGATAAACCACGAGGGCATGCGTGTACGGGTGATATCGAACAGGTCGTAGAACCCGTCGCAGGAGACACAGGCCTTGATCCGAGGATCGGCCGCTCCTCGTAGGGCGAGATATCCACCCATGGAAGCACCGAAGATAGCAATGGAGTCCTTTTGAATGTTGTGGCTAACTGCTGGCCCTGGGAGAACACTCTCTATCACGTAGTCTAAGACTTTGCCGATCACAACCTCCCAATCCGTTCGGAAATGCTTCTTCTCACGTCGCAATACTGCGCCTTGTCCGGGGCCATCAAAGATCAGCACCGCATACCCTCGAGCCGTAGCTCCGGATGCAACGTAGAAATAGAGCTCCTCGCCGATTGAGTCAAACCCGCCGGTGTGGATGAGCAACGGAGTGCCTCCGGGCAGCCGTTTGTGGGGGGCCGGGAGGAAGAGATAGCCCGGGAGTTGGATATCCTCGTAAGGGATTTGTAGGAGAAGAACATCTTCATCGAGCAGTTTAACTGCATTCTGAAAATTCGTCACGCTCTTCTCAAAAGTGCTGACAATCCGAGGATCTGTGGGATTGCAATGGAGGAAAAATTCGCTGGCCCGCCAATAGTTGGAGGCCCGGAAAAAGGCCCATCTTGCAGCTTCTCGGTCGTTGGCTTGGAGAGCGTCTTGGCCTAGACTCTCTGCCTGCCTCGCCAAATCGAACCAGGTATCGTACCAGCTGTCGATGTCTCCATCTTTTATGCGAGATACCGCGTCAAGGCACTCTCCTATTTCAGCACCTTGAACGGGAGCAGTGCCAATTACACGTAGGAACTCGAAGTCAAAGAATTCCGACTTGAAAAACCAGCCCATGTTGAAGTGCTATAGACGCAGATGGAACTGTACCCTAATGGCTGAGGATATCATCTTAATATCCTCCGTATATTAACTAGAGCCTCGGTGGGTTTACGTCACCGCAATATGAATGCCGATGAACACCACGTGGGTGTCGTTGATCTATTTTTGATCTGGGATGTTTAATATATCCATACCTATAGTTGCAGCCTTGGGCGCTGATCCCAACTCTCGTTCTATATGCCGTCATTGACCCATACGTTTCAATTTCGAAATCTTCCATAGTCCATTGGAGTACTGCATATACAATGCGATCCACTTACTCTTCAGAGCCCATTGTCACAGTCGGCACAGGCTGTCGCTTCCCCGGCGGCATCAACAGCCCATCCAAGCTGTGGGAAGCTGTTTGTTCGAAAAAAGATCTTCTCACTCAGATTCCTTTGTCTCGATTCAACACCAAAGGTTTCTATCATTCTAATGGAGAACGACATGGTAGCACAAACGTTGAGCACGCGTATCTCCTCACCGAGGATGTTAGCGGCTTTGATGCCTCATTCTTCGGTATCCACCCCCGTGAAGCCGAAGCAATCGATCCCCAGCAGCGACTGCTTCTGGAAACCGTATACGAGGCGATGGAGGACGGGGGCTTGACCATCACTGGCATGAAAGGATCTGATACAGCAGTGTATGTTGGTCTCATGACGGGCGATTATCATGAGCTGCAGATCCGCGATCCCGAGAAAATGCCGATGTATATGGCCACAGGCACTGCCCGAAGCATTGTGTCAAATCGAGTTTCATACTTCTTTGATTGGAAAGGGCCATCAATGACAATCGATACAGCATGCTCATCTAGTCTTGTCGCACTCCATCATGCGGTACAATCTCTCCGGGCCGGAGAATGTAAGACTGCTGTCGCCGCTGGAGCAAATCTTATCCTCGGCCCTGAAATGATGATTGCCGAATCGAAGCTGCACATGTTGTCCCCGACTGGGAGATCCCGCATGTGGGATGCAGAGGCAGATGGATACGCCCGTGGAGAGGGCTTTGCAGCTGTCGTGCTCAAGACTTTGTCTCAGGCATTAGCAGACGGGGATCACGTTGAGTACATTATCCGAGAGACGGGAGTGAACCAGGATGGACGGACTCAAGGCATCACAATGCCCAGCGCATCGTCACAGACGGCTCTTATCCAGCAAACTTATTGCAAAGCCGGCCTTGATTGCACCCGCCCTGAGGACCGGTGTCAATTCTTCGAGGCTCATGGAACTGGTACACCACGAGGGGATCCTATTGAGGCACGCGCTATTCGCGACGCATTCTTCCCAGACCCTGCAGAGGGCAAGCCATTTTATGTTGGATCTGTAAAGACAGTAATTGGCCACCTGGAAGGATGTGCTGGACTGGCTGGTCTACTGAAAGCAGCCGAAGCGGTCCGACGAGCCCAGATTCCTCCCAACATGCATTTCAACCGCATAAATCCAGATATTTTACCCCTTTCCCAGAAGTTGCAGGTTCCTACCAAGGTGTTGCCCTGGCCTGACGAGAAGGCTCCTCGGCGAGCCAGTGTGAATTCATTTGGATTCGGAGGAACGAATGCACATGTTATCATTGAGAGTTATGACCAACCATCCGTTACCTCTTCGCTGTCTACCATCCTACCCGTTCCTTTAACCTTCTCAGCTGCCAGTCAAAGCTCACTGCTCTCGCTAGTTCAAAACTATGTCACATTGTTGCAGTCAAACGATATCTCTCAGTTGCATGATCTAGCCGTAACCTTGGCCTCTCGGCGCTCCCAACATTCTGCTCGAGTCACCTTCTCGGGAGCAAGTAAAGAGAAGCTTCTTCAGAATATGGAGTCTGCGTTGCATGTACCCTCCATCGGTGAACAGAAGCAACCCTCGTCAACGTCCACGCGGATACTGGGAGTCTTCACTGGTCAAGGTGCGCAATGGCCGGGGATGGGAAGGGAGGTCATTCTGGCATCCCCCATGGCGCAAGAAACTATACGGAACATGCAGACATCTCTTGACAATCTCCCTGATGGCCCGATATGGTCCATTAAAGACAAACTGACCAACGCTGAAGAATTATCACAGATCCAAGAAGCGGCACTCTCACAGCCGTTATGCACCGCCGTACAAGTGATTCTTGTTGATCTCCTACGAGCAGCTAACGTTTCATTCCATACAGTGGTTGGACACTCATCTGGTGAGATCGGTGCTGCATACGCTGCGGGTCTGATCTCCGCTGAGGATGCCATTCGGATCGCATATTATCGAGGTGTCAGTGCGAAAATGGCCTGTGGCGGGGATGGTATCAAAGGAGCCATGATGGCAGTGAGTGTCTCCTTTGATGAAGCACAGGACTTTATCATCAGCAGGCGCTTTGAAGGCCGAATTGCAGTCGCCGCTAGCAATGCCCCCCAGTCCGTGACTCTTGCTGGCGATGAGGATGCAATTACAGAGGCCAAGGGTATCTTTGACGCGCAGCAGACGTTTTGCCGTCTTCTCAAAGTTGACACAGCTTACCATTCCCATCATATGCGGCCCTGCCTGGAATTATACTGCGCAGCATTGCAAGCATGCCACATTACTCCCTTGACACCCGTCAACGGATGCAACTGGATTTCCAGTGTTCATGGACGATCCATGACAACGGGAGAGGAGAGCGACTCGCTCAAAGAGACATACTGGGCCGACAACATGGCAAATACCGTTCTCTTCTCTCAGGCACTCCAGACTGCCACTCGGTGCAATGGCCCATTTGTCATTGGCGTGGAAGTTGGGCCTCATCCGGCTCTAAAAGGGCCCGTCACCCAGACTACGAAGCAAGAAAACGGCATAATAATGCCGTATTGTGGCACATTGTCTCGTTTTAGCAACGATACCGAGGCGATTTCGGACGCACTGGGCTTCCTCTGGAAGGAGCTCGGCGCGGATTCTGTCGATCTGAGTTCGTACAGTGACGCTGCTTTTGGCCTAAAATGCACCAAGGGCCCGGTGAGGTCATTGCCGAGCTATGCATGGGACCATAACCAGCGATTCTGGAAAGAGTCTTATTTATCGAGAAACTATCGACAGCGACCTCACATTCGCCATGATCTCTTGGGAGTGCGTTGCCCCGATGATCATGACCACCACATGCGCTGGAGGAACACCCTACGCGTCTCTGAAGTGCCATGGCTATCGGGACATAAGGTCCAAGGCCAGATTATATTTCCAGCTGCTGGGTATCTTGTCATGGCCATGGAGGCCGCCAAGGAGCTAGCCAAGGATAGTCCAATTGGTATGGTCGAACTGCAGGATGTGCATATCTCTCGAGCTATCGCTCTGTCGGAGGACAATGGAGTGGAGATCATGTTCCATATGAAGCCAATGAGGGAGTCAGAAACTCCTCACCTAGCGGAGTTTTCCTGTTACTCGGCCACCGTCGACGAACGGGACATTCGATGGCAGCAGAATGTCTCTGGACGGGTGCAGGTTCGCCTCCTCAATGATGGGCCAGCTCAACTCCCGCCCCGACAAGAAGACGCCATGTCGCTGGTGCCAGTCAATATGGAGACTTTCTACTCATCCTTGACTGAGATTGGTCTTGAGTACACTGGATTATTTCAACGGCTTGACCGTGTTGTTCGACGAGCTCGTCGTGCTACGGGCTTTACTAAAGACATCGCCTCTGATACTGAAACGCCGGCCATGATCCATCCTGCTATGCTGGATGCCTCGTTCCAGACTATATTTGCTGCCTTCTGCTGGCCAGGAGATGGCAGCCTTTGTGCCCCGTACGTCCCAACGCATTTGATGTCACTCCGAATCGTGCCAATAAATACCAGTGCTGCATGTGAGGAGATGATAATCGACTGCAGTATTACCGAAGCCCTCGATCTAACCGTCACGGCGGATGTCGACATCTTCACCCCACACCAACCTCGCATCCAGCTGGAGGGACTGACCTGTACTGTGCTCAATCAGGCGTCAGCGGCCGATGACTGTGAGCTTTTTGCCGAGACTGTCTGGGAAGCTGACGCCGAGGCTGGACCAGATCCATCCCAACTGGTCGCAGATAGCTCGATGGACTTGCTACTTGTGGATCTCTGTGAGCGACTGTCCTATTCATATCTCCGACGGCTCAATGACACGATTGATAGAGATGAGTTGAGCTCGTTTGTCTGGTATCACCGGCGCATCTTCGAATTCATTGACTATCTCTTTCCACTTATTGAGAGAGGCCAACACCCCACCATCTGCAAGAAATGGATTGATGATTCGCACGAGTGGCTTCTCTCTCAAGCTCAGAGGTACCAGGATCAGGTCGATCTACAGCTGATTTCGGCGGTGGGCGAAAATCTCGTCAAGGTCGTGCGTGGTGAAACAACAATGCTGGAGCACATGATTGAGAATGATACCTTGAACAGATTCTACAAATACGGCCTCGGCTTCCAGCGTGCCAATGGAGCCATAAGCCGTCTGGCCCGACAGATTGCTCATCGCTATCCCCGAATGAATATCCTTGAAATTGGCGCAGGTACAGGCGGTGCGACCCAGGGGTTACTGGAGCATTTGGACGATACTTTCAGTAATTACGTTTTTACCGACATCTCCACCGGCTTCTTCGAGAAGGCTCAGGAACAGTTCCAGAGATGGGGATCTAAGATGGCTTTCAAAGCACTCAACATCGAAGAAGATCTGGCGACACAAGGTTTCGAAAATGGCTCATTCGACCTGGTCATTGCGTCAAACGTGCTCCATGCTACCAAGAATTTGGATCACACGATGCGGAACGTGCGCAAACTGCTGAAGCCTGGTGGTTATCTATTGCTTCTCGAAGTGACGAGTGAGATCCTTCGGGTCAAATTGATGATGTCAGGTCTTCAAGGTTGGTGGTTGGGAGACACTGATGGCCGTCGTTTTGCCCCCACAATTACTGCCTCTCAATGGAATGAATTGTTGATAAAGACCGGGTTCTCTGGAGTGGATCAAAGGGTTACCGATTTCCAAGATTTATCCAAGCATATGACTTCGGTGATGTTGTCACAGGCCGTCAATGGTGACATTGCACTGTTGAAGGATCCTCTCGCAAACACCCATCCTCCTCTTCCAGTCGATCGGGTAGCTATCATCGGAGGGCAAACACCAGCCGTACGAGCTTTGGCAGAGCAGACAACTTCCATGCTATCAAGATGGAGCACATATCATCCCCTTTTTTTCACTCGGTTTGAGGAGTTTGTCGAGCGAGATGCCGTCCCCATCACTTCGATCGTGTCTCTTGCCGACCTGGAAGAACCACTGCTCTGTAACTTGAACCCAGACAAACTTGTCGGAGTTCAGCGAGCCTTGGATGAATGTCGCCAAATCCTCTGGGTGACGTCTGGCTGTCGAGATCAGAATCCGTACGCCAACATGACTATAGGATTGGGACGATCCTTGATGTACGAACATCCTCATATCCGCATGCAATTCCTGGATCTCGCCTGTGGTGTCGATGGCCAGGCTTCGCGAGTCGCAACTGCATTGGCACGCCTGATTGTCGCAGACAAGTTGGACCTTCCTTCAGAGCGGGTATTATGGAGTGTTGAACCAGAACTAGCTTTTCAGGAGCATCGACTAATGATTCCTCGCATTCTGCCAAACTACAACATGAATAACCGGCTTAACAGCTCCAGAAGAAAGATTATGGAGAACACCTGCCTTGCGGATATGACAGTGGAAATCTCAGCGGCGGGTCGGGACATATGTCTTTATAAAATGGACACAACAGTGCATTCTCGCAATGCGGATAATATATCCATCCATGTGCATTATTCTCTTCTGCATGGGCTTCATTTATACGAATGCACTACAACGTACCTGTCGATTGGCAAGATTGAAAAGCCTGACTCCAGCAACACTCATCCAGCTGGGACTACGGTCCTGGCCTTATGTCACCACAACAGCTCGGCGATCTCCGTCCCATCTGCTCAGGTTGTAAGGGTTGACAGCTCCTCGGCGACTCCAGATATGCTATTGTGTACAGCATTGTCTCTATTAATGAACACTGTTCTTAAGCAAGTCGCTCCACAGGGTCATATTCTCGTCGTGGATCCCGATATCAAGACGCAGCGTCTTATCGAAGATCGTGCTCTGTTGATGGACTTGTCAGTGACTGTGGTATCTTTCAAACCGGGGCAGAAGGGTACCGTCTATGTTCCCCAATATCTCTCCAAACGTCACCTGGCGACACGGCTCCCATCGACCATTGACGTCACATTCAACTGTTGCAAGAATGAGAATCATCCGCTCAAGGCATTCCTCGATGGGCGACGCACAATCCACTTGGCCGACTTGTTCCAACTGCCATCAACAAGACACGATTCAATATCGAATGGTCCACCGATGCCCTCACATGAAGAGCTATTGGAAGCTTGCGAGGTATCCCAAGCTCATATCAAGCCGGGAAATGATGCAACCCTTGTCTCGGCGTCAGAACTAGGAGGGCCGCCGTCCATCCCTCCTGACTACTCGTTGGTCGTCGACTTCACCAGATCTCAGATGGTCCAGACTCGAGTGCAGCCCATCAACGCCCAAGGTCTGTTCCGGTCAGATCGATCCTATCTTCTTGTTGGCTGCACCGGCGGACTAGGCCAGTCTCTCACTCGCTGGATGGTGCAGAATGGTGCCAGATATCTCATCCTTACCAGCCGCAATTTGAAGCGTGTTGACCGGGTCTGGCTCGAAGAACTGAAGTGCATGGGTGCGTGTGTCCGTCTATATGAACTGGATGTATCCAACAAGCCCGCCTTGGATGTTATGTATGAAGAAGTGCAAGACCAATTGCCTCCTATTGCTGGTGTTGCCAATGCAGCAATGGTTCTCTCAGACCGACTATTTAGTGACATGACAGTCGAGCATTTGCAAACCGTCCTGCAGCCCAAGGTGGCAGGCACAGCCTATCTGGATGAGATCTTTTCGACTCCTGCACTTGACTTCTTCATACTGTTCTCCTCTCTGGCCAGCATTGTGGGCAATCGGGGCCAGTCCAACTATGGTGCTGCCAACCTGTTCATGGCAAGTCTCGCTGCCCGACGCAAGCGGCAAGGTCTTGCGGGGTCCGTTCTGGACATTGGTATGGTTCTGGGTATCGGCTATGTCTCCCAGACGGGCATCTACGAATCCACCCTACGCAAATTCCACTATATGCCTATCTCGGAGCCGAAATTCCACACTATGTTTACTGAGGCCATCGTAGCAGGCCGGCCGGACAATGGCACTCAAGCAGAGATAATCACCGGGCTCCATCGCATCTCTGAGTTGGGCGATAGTGGTGAGAATGCATTCTGGTCGGGCAATCCACGGCTCTCCCACTACACCATCCAGGAGGATGCTGGCAAGGAGCAGGTCTCCACAACTCTGGTCTCGCTCAAACGACAGTTGGCCGATATTTGTGACTCGACAGAAGCTTCTCAGATTGTCCTCGATGCCTTCCTAGCCAAACTGGGGCGTGTCCTACAAGTAGAAATATCCCAAATCAACCCCGTTCAGCCTCTAATTAACCTTGGTGTCGACTCGCTTATGGCCGTCGAGGTGCGATCCTGGTTCCTTAAGGAGATTGACATGGATATGCCCGTTCTGCGCGTTCTCGGCGGGGCCTCCCCGGAGGAGCTCTGTAATGATGCTGCCCAGAGATTTATTGATGCTAAAACTCCCATGCTGTCTTGCGCAAGCTCCCCGGCCCATTCTGAACTCAGTGCAGGTCAGGTACTCGACGGAAGCCAGGTTGTCAGCTCCGCAACTTCGGCAACAGGGCCAGTTTTGGAGGGCTTCAAGGATGAGGAGTCAGAAAAGGTTCCAGAAGATATGCCTCTTGATAAGCAGCAGGTTGATCGATTGTCGTTCGCCCAGGAGCGGCTGTGGTTTCTAAGAGCTTTTCTGCAAGACCCATCGACGTACAATGTCACAATGATGTACCGATTGAGGGGACCTAGCGCCATTGACTTGAGCAATGCATTCAATGTCGTAGTGGCCAGACATCACTCTCTTCGTTCTGCGTTCTTTGTTGACCAAAGTACGGCCGTTCCATCCCAGAAACTCCTGCGTACAGCCAACTTCACTTTGTGCCAGAGGATGTCAACTGAGGGAAAGGATGAGATCAACCAGGAATTTCAGCGACTATGTTATCATAGCTACCGTCTCGAGCATGGTGAAACCATGGCAGCTACCTTGTTTTCTCATTCCCCAGACACTCATACGTTAGTCCTTGGATTCCACCATATCGTTTTTGACGGATTTAGTGCACAGGTACTAATCAAGGACCTCACTTCCGCATTGTCTGGGGACTACCTTCCTCCTCTGAAGCATCACTATGTCGACTTTGCTTATCGGCAACGTGCACTCATGCAATCCGACATGGCTGACGACATTGCCTTTTGGAAGACAACTTTTTCTACGTTGCCTGCTCCCTTGCCTCTATTCGACTTTTGCCAGGTCAAGACTCGCAAAGCATTAACAGCCTATACCCTGCATAGCGCCCGGCGATCAATCCCCTCGGCTACTGTGACCTCCTTCAAGTCAACGGTACGTGGATTCAGTACTACTGCCTTCCACGGACATCTGGCCGTTTTGCAGATTCTTCTTTCTCGCCTCCTGGATGTCTCCGAAGTCTGCATTGGCATTACCGACGCCAACCGGACAGATCGCGATTTCCTCGAGACCATTGGGTTCTTCGTCAATCTGCTGCCGCTTCGTTTCCATATTGGTGTCTATGACTCCCTGGAAGAACTGCTGCACAATACCCGTGACGTGGCTTACCAGGCACTGCAACGCTCGCGTGTGCCGTTCGATGTGCTGCTTGGCGCCTTGGACGTTCCCAGATCTACCACTGAAAGTCCACTTTTCCAGATATTAATGAATTACAAGATGGGCTCCGCAAGCAGTGTGCATGTGAATGGCATAGACGCGGAGCTATTGCAATTTGAGGATGCCCGCAATCCGTACGATCTGATCTTTGATATTGAGGAGCAGTCCGAGGGGACAACACTCGTCAGTCTCAAGTCTCAGTCCTATCTTTATAGTAAGGACGATCTGCGTCTCATTCTAGATTGCTACACTTGTCTTCTTGAGTCATGCAGTTCAAACCCAAACCTCCCTCTCGATAAACACCGTCTATATTCAGACGAGGATGCGAGAGCGACGTTGGCTCTAGGAAAAGGCCCAAGATTTGACCACAACATTGCCGTCACACTTACTCACCGAATTGACCTGATTGCTGACAGGTACCCCAACCAAATTGCTGTTAAGGATCACGAGGGCAATTCTCTCACCTACCGACAGATGCTTCAGCGTGTCCAGCTCATTGCTGCTACCCTCGAAGCCAACGGTGTTCGTCCAAGTGACTTCGTTGCTGTTTATTGCGAGCCAACAATGAACTCTGTCTGTTATTTGCTGGCTGTGTGGCGTTTAAACGCCGTCTACGTTCCTCTTGATCCCCAGAATCCCGTTCAGCGGCTGCAGTTGATCCTTGATGACTGCCACCCGGCTGCAATTATCTACCATGCACCGACGGAACAGGCCATGCACCAGATTGATCTCCTTTCCAGCAAACCTGTCACTTTCTGTGACTTTCCCTTCACTTCCATTCCGTCCATCCCCAACAGGTCTAGCTCACTATCGCCCGCTTGTGCGCTCTACACCAGCGGATCCACCGGGGTACCCAAGGGAATTGTGTTGACACACGCCAACTTGGTGAACCAGATCATGAGCATCAAACGCCATTTCGGGATTAAAAGAGAAATCTCTCTCCAGCAAAGCTCACTCGGCTTCGATGTCTCTCTTGACCAGATGCTGCAGCCGCTTATTGCTGGCGGAACCCTCATTGCGGTCCCCAGGCACCTTCGAGGTGATGCTGTCGAATTAGCCCGGTTGATGCTAGCCGAAAATGTCACGTATACCTATGCCACTCCATCCGAATATGCCGCGTTACTTCGGTATGGCGCCGGCTTCCTGGGGCAGTCTGAGTCCTGGCGGATTGCTTTCGTCGGAGGAGAAGCTCTGCCCACCCACTTGATCAGATCATTCCACGCCTTGAAGCGACCTGGATTACGCCTCATCAACCGTTATGGGCCGACTGAAATCACAGTGTCAAGCTGCTGTCTGTCCATTGACACGTACGATCCTGCCACCGTCGATATCTCGACGGTTAGTGTCGGATATACTTTACCTAACTATTCGACATACATTCTCAGCGCAAACGGATCCCCTGTCCCAGTTGGATTTGTTGGCGAGATTGTCGTTGGGGGCAGTGGTGTTGCTCGCGGCTATCTCGGAAAGGACGCGCTGACCCGACAACGGTTTCTTCTTGACACTTTTGCAGGTCCTGATGATATTGAGCGCGGGTTCACTTCCATGTATCGCACTGGCGATAAGGGACGTTTGCTGCCGAACGGAGAGTTGATCTACCTGGGGCGTATGGATGGTGACAGCCAGATCAAGCTTCGTGGATTCCGGGTCGAACTGGATGACATTGCGAACACGATTTTACGAGTCGCTGACGGTCGTCTTGCAGACGCTGCTGTATCCGTGCGAGGTACTCATGATGAAGATGGAGATCGACGCTTCCTTGTTGCATTCACTATTCCTTCGATGACTAGCAATACTGGCAATGACTTGCATGCTTTCCTCAAGAGGCTCCTTTACCGTCTCCCTCTTCCTCCATACATGATACCCCGTTTGATCCTTCCCGTGGAAAATCTCCCCCGAAACCCCAATGGCAAACTCGATCGAGGTGTGCTGGATCAACTACCGCTTTCCTCCGCCCCAGAGGATGTCAGCCCGCAGGATCTCTCTGAGGCACAGCAGACAGTGGTTCGAGTGTGGAAGTGTTGTCTCGACGAATCCTCCTTGCCCTCTTCCTGGAGCCCCTCGACCGATTTCTTCCAGTTAGGTGGCAACTCCTTGCTGATAATCCGAGTGCAAGCAATGCTGCGCGAGGCGTCTGGTCGTCAGATTCCCCTGCCGGATCTCTTCCAATCGAGCACTGTGGAGCGTATGGCGGCCCTCCTCACTCTAGATGATGGTAATTATCCCGTCTCGCAGATCGATTGGCATGTAGAAACAATGCCTGGAGAGATGGAGGAGCTGCAGTTTGCAATTCCTGCTCCATTTCCATGTCCCCCCTCCAAGGCAGACCACGGCATCGAGGTCTGTCTGACTGGATCGACTGGGTTCTTGGGTTCAGCTCTTCTACGGCACTTTGTGGCTGATTCTCGCGTGTCCCGTATCCATTGCATCGCTATCCGCCACTCGAACAACTCTTGCACATCTCGAACCCTCGCCATCATGTCCGACAAGATTGTTCAATATGCGGGTGACCTTAGAGCTCCACGTCTCGGAGTCGACTTGGAATCATGGAAGACGTTGGCAGCTAAGGTTGACGTGATTATCCACAACGGTGCTGATGTTTCCTTCCTGAAATCATACCAGTCTCTCCAGAAGGCCAACGTGCAATCAACCCGAGAGCTCGCTTGCATAGCCTTTCGTCGGCAAATTCCTCTGCACTTTGTCTCCACCGGAGGCGTTTCACAGCTTGCCCGTGTGGAGTCATTACCACCCCGTTCTGTAGCCAATTTCCGCCCCCCTGTGGATGGCTCTAACGGTTACGTCGCCTCGAAGTGGGCTAGCGAAGCCTATCTTGAAGAGTGTGCGGCACGGTTTCATTTGCCGTGTACAATCCACCGACCGTCTAACATTGTCGGTGATGGTGTGCCGTCGACTGACCTGATACAAACTATTTTCCAAATTTCAGTGAAAATACGAGCCGTTCCGACCACTGAAAATTGGACCGGATACTTTGATTTTGTTGCTGTCGAAGATGTTGCTGCCAAAATCTGTCAAGAGGTCTTCTGTAGCCTGGACGAATCGAAGAAATCAACCGACGGCGCCACGCCCAAGCAGCCACAGATATTTCACCACTGCGGAGATGAAAAGATTCCGGTTGGTGGGATACAGAAATATCTGGAGGACCAGAATGGGCTTTCACTACGAACAGTGGATGTTGATTCTTGGCTAGATGCAGCGAGAAATGCCGGGCTATCTGGTGTTTTGGAGAGCTTGGTTACGGCTACTCTGAAGAATCCAGAGGGATGCATAATACGTTCGTTGTCAAGAAATTAGAGAATTATCGACTGGACTGGCGCTTAGAGTTCGGGGCTTATCCGCCTTTTAGTTACATTGCTAGAGTTTTTGTCATTGTTTTATCCATATGTTCCTCTATTATTGTTCTCATCTGAAAACTTGGTTTATATAGATGAACATCAGATTGATTTCCAACACGGAATTTATTCCGTGTATGGAGCTACTATTTTATCGAGCCTCAATTCACAACGCTTTTGAGTAGTATTTGCTGGTTAGGTACTGGCGAGCAGTTGAACTGAGCTTGAGTGTGCAAATTGATGACAAGACACCCACCAGGGCCCAGGATACGGCATTTTGTGTGTGTATTGTGTTTATACACTGACCCCTCACCGTCAGGTATATACGCACTACTCTAGCTATTTCTAAATATGTAAATATGTAAATATATATATATTATCAGTGCTCTACTACATACTAAAGTGTTTAAAGCTTCATAAATGTCTGTGCTCACCAATGTTCCCGGTTCTATATTTTATAGCCCTCTTGGCTTGCAGCTTCGAAATATTTGACAAACAGCAGTCATTTTAGCCTATTCATAGTCACATTTACATGAAAACTAGTTATTGGCTGCCTTACTTAAGGGGGGAATAAGATATCTGTCATCCTACTGCATTTAGCATACAGAGGTAATTATGTGAATAGCAATAATAGTTAATCTTCCTCTCAATCACAACAGGTTATAACAGGCCAAAATCTTTCCTATTTTCCCGGTTGTTCGATTAATCTGCCGTATGTAACGTCAAGTTATTTCCTAAAATGGGTAAAAGTTATATGTTATGGGTAAGTCCAACTGCCTGTGTAGATTGTATAATCTGGGATGGAAACCAAACAATCAACATTCTCTCTTCACGAGGTCCAGGCCGGAGGACCTCTATCCTATCTTTTGGAGGGATTTCTGCTGTTCAGCTGCTTAACTTACTTGCTACGGAGCTTTGGATACTAGCTATCTACTGGAGACTAAGGAAAGTGTTAAAACTACCTTGCGCTAAACGATGGATATGATAATAAAGCATTACCTGAGGACATGCTGTCTATCTCCAACAGCTCTGCAGGTTCAAGTTTAATCCGTGCAGCATCAAGCTTTAATCTCTTTCTTGGTACTCACAGTGTTAAGATTAATTCTTCTAAGTTAACATCACAAGCTCTATTTTATACAGTGGCTTTAACTGTTCCTAAATCTTTAGTTATCCAAAGTTCCCATCTCCTATTAAATGAGAAAGAAATATTTAATCTTACTTTAACAAACATGTAGTCGGCTGCAAGTAGTATCTGAAGAGGTATAAAAGTAGAAGTGATTTGTTACAAATATTTAATATTCCCAAGTACAATTTGAAGGTCGGTGTAAAGGGCTAGAGCCCGTTTGACCTCTCGGGCCAATGTCCCTATTATCCCTGTTGTCCATACTGTCTCCGTTGTTCCGCCATGCTCACGCCGTGACAGAAGATCTCAAACTACTGTGTGGTCTCTCCCCTCTCGATACAGTTCCGCCCGAAAGTCTGAATAATCCAGTAGCCGCGCAACCCAACCATGGGTTTTACCCATGCAGGTAAAATATATATATCTCGCAACATATGACGGTCGAAATTAAAATTACTATATTATATGCAATATAAGCGCTAAAATTTTATAAAAATATATAAAAAAAGCAGAAAAATTACTTTGTATTTTATATACCACTTATGTAATTTTATACTCAGTTTTTAGCTTATAATACAACACAGTACTATTGGTACCTACAAGAAATAATATAAGAAAAATAGTAAGAAAAAAATTATATATATAAAAATTATACTAGATTTATCTATAATTTATATAAAAATACATAACTATACTATTATAATGTCATCCCGGATGACTAAGATGTATAGTGCCTGACGAATATGGCTCCAACACGTAGGTACTCCGAAGACACGATCCCACATCATACGATCCCAGATCATATAATATGGGATCCCACGGCAGTGCACTGGAAGACCTCGGTAGACATTAGGTTAAATAGCGGTCTGCTACTGTAAGTAGCAGACCAGAGAAGAGGACTTTAAGGATAGCTTAGGCAATACATTCATTCAGAAGACTCAATAGACTTCCCTCAGCTCTCCCCAGGGCCGCCATCACGGCGGCCCCCTGGGGCCCCCGTCCCCTATTCGACTGTCCCTACAGCTCATAGTGTTCTACTACCTCGTCCAGTCCCCTACCTAACCGGCCGTGTGATGAGCGATATTGCATCTTTATGTCAAGGGCTGAACCCATAGAACCTACAAGATAGGTTATGTACAAGAAGGAATCGTTGAAGAAGGGAAGAAAGGAAGAAAGAAAGGAAGAGGAAACAAGCGGTAAACAAACAAGGTGGGGAGTCACGTGACATCGATCGAGGGCCAATGGGCCAAAAGGGTCAGTAGGGACAGTAGGGACAGTAGGGACAGTAGGGACAGTAGGGACAGTAGGGACAGTAGGGACAGTAGGGACAGTAGGGACAGTAGGGACAATAGGGACAATAGGGACAATGTCACAATAGGGACAACGGGGACAGTAGGGACATTGGCCCGAGAGGTCAAACGGGCTCTAGCCCTTTACACTTTACTCTAGTACTAGTTTTCCTATACCTATCTAGGCTAAATAGCTCCAGAACAGTATTTTAAGGTAATTATAATACTAGAGATACAGCTTACAGTCTTGTTTTTTAGGTGAACTTAGGCTTTCTACTAGATAGGTTTACTAGGCGGTCCAAGCTTCCTGTTTTTAGTAAAATAAAACACAGGAAAAAATCTTACTATTTTTTAAAAAGAAGTGGTAAACTAAGGGCAAGGTTTTTATTATTTTTATAAAATACCAAGCTAGAATAACTACTGTGGTGTACAGGGCAGCTAGGTCCCCACCTCTTATCCCTCTCCAGGACAGTAATAGTGTTATAAAGGCCTAGGGAATAATTAGTAGTAGCCTAGAAGTATTACAGGGGTATTAAGATTTTAACCACATGTAACAGTAAAGGGCTTATTTAAAATTTTTTTAAACCCCCTAGTAAATATAGGAGTAGTTATAAGTGCAAATTTATAAAGCTTTCCTTCCCTAGATAGGGTATTTTACAGGGACTATTTAAATATATAGTAGTGGTTGGCGTTGTTAAAGGCTGTGGCAGGAGGTAGTAATAGTAGGGGGCAGAAACAGGGACTGCACTATTAGTTAATCCCAGGAGCCCAAGCTCCAGAAGTACAGGAATGCAATATCGCTCATCACACGGCCGGTTATGTAGGAGACTGGACGAGGTAGTAGAACACTATGAGCTGTAGGGACAGTCGAATAGGGGACGGGGGCCCCAGGGGCCGCCGTGATGGCGGCCCTGGGGAGAGCTGAGGGAAGTCTATTGAGTCTTCTGAATAAATGTATTGCCTAAGCTATCCTTAAAGTCCTCTTCTCTGGTCTGCTACTTACGGTAGCAGACCGCTATTTAACCTAATATCTACCGAGGTCTTCCAGTGCACTGCCGTGGGATCCCATATCATACGATCTGGGATCGTATGATGTGCGATCGTGTCTTCGGAGTACCTACGTGTTGGAGCCATATTCGTCAGGCACTATACATCTTAGTCATCCGGGATGACAATATCCTACCCAGCATATACTCCCATTCTTCCGGAATAAACCAAGGTTAGACCTAGAGTAGTAATCTACCATAGAAAGCTATCTAGGTTTAATTACTACTAAAAAACAATATTAGCACTAACAGTAATCTGCTGGTAATTAATATTTTAGGTGCAGAAATTTAAGATCTGTAGCTAATAAATATATATAACAAGCAATCACTAGAGAAAGCTACTAATTATTATTATTATTATTATTATTATTATTATTATTCTTCCATATTATAGAGCATTTTTCAGTCAGAGACTATGCATGCTCTACCTACCACCCCTGGGTGGTAGGATTTGAACTAACAAACAGATACGTACATAGTGGGTAAAATCAAACATGAATAAGCAGTATGACATTCTAGGAGTGGGGGGGACCTTATAAAAGGGGTTAAACCATGTGAAATTCCAATTCTTTTTGCTTTTTTTTTTTTTTTTTTTTTTTTTGTTTTCTTTAAGGATCCAGGAGCCACTTTCTAGTGGCGATCCCGGTTTCCTTTAAGAATTTAACCAGTTGCTCTTGCCCTGCTTTCTTCGTAAACAGATAAGGCAAATTTCGGTCTTTTTTGTCTAGGGTCTCTATAGACCCTTTTCTAATATCCCTAAATGCCTGGCACTGAAAAAGTAGGTGGTGCGGAGTTTGGCGCTTGTCGCTGCAGCACGATGTGCATATATCGCTATCGTAGTTAGGTGTTCGAACTAGATAGGATCTAAAATACCCATGCCCTAGCTTTAGCTGGATAATGGTTGACCAGGTCTGCTTGGGAAGCTTTAGGGGGCTTGGTTTCCATGAAGCTATGGAATTAAAGCCCCTATATTGATCACTTTTCCTAGCATTTTCCCATGCTTTATCCCAATCCTCAAGGCATTTCGCTTTGAGCTCTCGTTTGAGATGACTAACTGAGATGGGGCATTTATAGTATTTATCTGTCCATTCTGCCCCATACTTAGCTGCCTCGTCAGCTTTGGTATTGCCAAAGATTCCTTGATGGCCTGGAACCCATTGAATATGAATACGATATTCTTTTCCTTAATTCTAGTTGCCCATTTAAAGATTCTTTGGTATGGTTCATAGATGGTGTCTGCTGATTGAAGCCTTTTTAGGGCTGCTTGGCTGTCCGAAAAGATGTAGATATCTAAATTTAGAATTTGAATAGTCTTAAATGCTTGTTTTAATGCTTTTTGAATAGCAAATAACTCCGCATCGTAGACCTTGTATTCATGACCTAGATTCCATGCCCAAGCCTTTTGATTTTGAGGATTATTCTCTAGGAGGAAGATTCCTGCTCCGTTTTGACCACTCTGCAGCTGGGATCCATCTGAATAGAAGATAATTTTGTGGTTATCTCTATTAGCGAGCCATTGGGATATTAGTGTCTTGTGTTCCTGGGCTGCTTGCTCTTTCGGTTTGCTAGATATAGATATGTCTATTATTTGGTTTAACGGTTGGGACCAGGGCGGTAGGGTTTGATCTAGTGTCTGAAATGTGCCTTTCCACGTCTTAAAGGAGAATAGTGCTAGCAGTTGGATTAACTGGCTAGGGTATTTTCTCTTTCTCTCTCTAGGATGGTATTCCGGGTCTTCTGCATCAAGTAATCTAAGTTTCTCGTTCCAATCCAAAAACCTTGATTGGTCAATGGGGAATTCCCCGACTGTTGTATCAAGAAAAGTAGCGGAATTATTAAGCTCGGGAAGGGTTATAAAATGATGTATAAATTGATCCCAAAGACCCCCAAATGTGGGGGTTGGGTTGGGGGGTGCGTAGTTGTTCCAATAAGTTAGACTGCTAGTCGGTCGATAGCCGGGTTATTAATACCAGCTGCCAATCACCATGATCATCGTCTTGAGAACTAAGGGAATTGATGAAGCCATACCGAGCGTATTATTAATATTGAGCTACTGGCCAGTGTCGGTTAGATATGAGGCCTTTTATACACCTAAATATACGCTATCTAGTAGTGGTAGTGGTGGTGGGCCACTAGTTAAGTTAGCGCCGGGTAGCCGGGACCGGTGACTAAGGGTTTTTGGTCATGTGGGGGTGCAGCGGAAAGAGTCTATAAGAGTCCCTTCGGACCCCTGGGACCTGAATTGTTTTTTCAACTCAACTTCTACATTCCACATTCCATTCTGCCCTTTTTGGAGGCTTGCCATGGGCGCCCGGGAATTCCTCAGCGACGTCGAAAACGGCGTGGTGCCTGTCAACAGCCACGATCAATTGTTACGGATTGCATGGATCTATCTGGATGAGCCGCTATGGAATGGTCGGGGTGTATTTGATGTTATCGAGAAGCTGCACACGCACGGGTGGTCATTCGGTGAGGGCGAGTTGAGGTTCAATCGGTTAGTTAACTGCTATCCACTTAAAAATACTATACTAACCTTGACAAACACAGCACCCTGGATATGTTCTACCTAGCCCAGATCGCTGCAGCCCTCTACATCACCGTCCACAGCTCCTCCGAGCAAATTGACGGCATCTTCGACACCCTGGACGGGTTTAATACGTTCTACGCTGAGCACCACGCACTCCTGCACCCCTCCGTCTGGCGCGAATATTACTCGGAGTCATTCTTGAAACAGAATACCACAGCCCGCTTCTACTGCCTCCCTGACCTCCAAGATCTACCGGGCTCAAACAACCCGCTGGACCTGCCGGTTCGCGAGCAACCTCACGTCGGCGGTGGTCCACATGTCACGAAACTCCCGCGCTGGGCCTATAATGTCGCACGTACATTCCTTAGACAACATTTGCTTCCGCTCGCAACTCTCACCGATATAGCCCTCCGCACGCTCGAGACAACAATTAACCGCCAGCGTAAGACGCACCCTAGTGTGCGGCCCTACTCAGAAACGCAGGCGCGCTTCTGGCTGGAGTATATGTTGGCCCCACACCTCGACGCACGCACCAGAACCGAGGCGCCGTGCCCAACATGGTGGAAGAAAAACTGCTTCGGGATACTTGCGGCGCAGGGTTATCATGATATGTATGAGTGGGATAGGAAGTACTCGGTGAAGCGGTGGGAGGCAAGCTGGGAGCAGAAGGGAGTTGTTGAGCCGGATGTGGAGGATGGCGTGAGGAAAAGCGAGATAATATACTGTGGACAACCGGATGGCGGGATCTCGGCGTATGCGTGGTGGAGGGGATGGGATGGGGAGCTTGGCAGTGAGGAGGAGATCGAGTTTTTGGCTGCCGTTGCAGTAGAGGAAACAGTGGGTGTGGAGGAGCAGCTAGATAAGTTGGACCTTGCAGTGCGGTCACATATACTACTCGGGGTGATGCGGGCTGCAGTGAAAACAGGGCAGGAAAGGGAAGATCTTCTTCGGGAGCTGGAGACGGGGATGGTGCAGAGTGGTCGAATTAAGGAGGACAGGGTCGGATTGTGGCTAAGGGAGGCCTTGGGGGTTATGGAACCATACGTGAGGATATGGGAGGGAGTGTGGCCTGACGCAGAGGAGAGACGAAAGATGCTACGGCACATCTTGGTGGAGAATGGGCAGCTTTTTGCAAGATGGAAGCCTTCGCCGCATTTGAAAGAGTTTAGTTTTGTGCTGAGTCCGCCGGTATATCAGGGTTGATTAGGGCTGCGGATGATCCTTTGTACAAGAATGTTGAACCGCATTGGCAACAACAGGAACCTGCCAGAGACTGGCGAGATGAAGTAGAGCTGGCTAGTACTTTTTCTCTCGTCGATTTCACAGGTCCTCGCATGCTAGTTGTAACCTCGATGGCTTTGAGCAGGGTTTACCATGTTCTTTGCTCACAGTGAGTGTAGGTAGCTAATAAAGTATTGGTTTATGCCTATGCCCCGAGGGCCTTCTTCCGCAGTTACTGCCCAGATATCCGTGCCTTCCAGTGCCCCCCACCGCCTTTCGGCAGTGGCACCGATAGACCAATTTTGAAGTTATTCCCACTATCTATGGCCTTTCCCCTTTACTATTTATAAAAAAAATTGATTTTCCTGCTGCGCTGCCATCGCTGATTCCGGCAATGTGGTTTCTATCCCCGTAGGCATTGTAGGTGGTGGTTAGCTATATACCTTTTTCTACTGCCTTTTTAATCTTTTTTTCTCCTATAGAGCCTCTTTTTCCTTCCTGGCCTTGATTGATCGATTGGCATCTTTTGTACTAAGTATTCCAGAGTCACCGAGCTTTGGAATCTCTCTCTTAGTAATTTAGCACCTCCGGGGCTCTTGAATCTGCCTTATTCGCTTAACTGTATTAGTTATTATTACAAGGTTTTTATTCTGTATTTTCTAATGCCATAGCGCTCGCTGGAGCCCTCTTTGTAGCTTCGGAGTAAGCTCCTTTATTGTAAAGATCTTAGAGAGCTTTTTTTTTTAGTTCTTTTCAAGCTCTTGTGCACTCTTCGGAGGGGTATTTTTAATGCTGGAAAAGAAAAGATTAGGAGGCAGAGTTGTCTCTCCATACACGCGAAGATCTAGTGCTTAAAGCTCTGGCACTGGAGGTAATATATCTTAAAGTTTTTAAATAATTTAAAAGCTATCTGCAGGGTAGATTCCATGTTTTTTAAAAGCATTGCAGATTATTTATTAGTTAAAAGTAGCCTTTCACACCTTAACAATATCCTGGAGGAAATCCACTTTCCCTGCGGAAAGCCTACCCTACTAAGCAATAAGGTTATTTTACTTGCGGAATTACTGCTTATATAAAAGAAAAGGCTTGCCATTAAGAGGCTGGTATATATAAGTCGTATAAGCCTTAAAATAAAAGGGAATAATATTATAGGTATTGCAGAGTTGGAGAAATTTAAGAGTTTTATAGGACTTGTGGCTATTAAATAGCAACACCTAATTTTCCCCCTTCCGTTGATTTACACGATTAATTGTGGCCTTATGGAATTTTTAAAGCCATTAAACAGCGAGCTTATTATTAATATATCCTTTTAGGGATACTGCTGTCCAAAACTAAGGTAGATTAGAATAATTATACCAGCTTTCTATAAACCTCTCACCCTTAAAAATAAACAGTGGCTTTATTATCCACCCATTAGCAGTAACACACTTAATCGTGGTGATACTTTCAGCATAATTAAACTTAGCCAGATTAGGGTAAAATCCCCTTGTGCCAATAACCTTCCAAGCTTTTCCTTTACCAGGTTGGAAGCCACACTTATCAAAGTTGTATACCAGGTAAAAAAAGAGGTCTTTGATTACATTCCCAAGCTAATTATACTAATGCTGTGGATATCCAACATCCTTTGTATTTAGTTACTTTTTATCTTTTGGTTTTTAAGTCACGGGGCCTAGTTTTAGATGCGCCGGCGGTTTTTTTATAAACTAATAACCCCATATCTTACTAACACGCTGCGCTGAACCGCTTCGAGCTAGTGCTTGGTTTGCCCACTCTCTAAGTAACTTAGGGATTACAGGAAGATACAGATCACGCATAGAAGCAATCCACTGGACCAGAGCTTTCTCCTGATACTTATCAAGGGCCTTATTCTGGGGTGTGTGGGCGTTGCGAGCCTGTTTTCCCTGGTAGACATGACCACGCAGTGTGTTGTATAACACGCTATATTCCCGGGTGATCTTTGCTAAATTTGGTTTTTTTTTCCTTACTGGCGGCTTTACAGGCCTCCAATACGCGTTTTTCAAGTTCTCCGGTTAATCTAGGCATATTGTGTGGATAGGAATAGCCTCAAGAAAATGGGAGGATGGAAAATTGGTCTATCGGTGTGAATTGGTCTATCGGTGTGGTGCACCCACTGCCGAAAACTCAGTCCACAGCTCAGAATTATCTGACGGAAACCCAGTCATGTATGTCTGTTCGAACCCTACATTCGTACCACAAAGAAGCATGCCACCGACAAATATACATATATATAAGAGGCTGTAAAAAGCCTTGTTAATCATTATGTAGCTTATAAGGGAGGCTATGCATTCTTCTGTCCGCAGATCCCTCCTTACTGAAAGCTAGGGATGTGAATACACAGCTATAGGAACAAGAAAAGGCAGATGCTAAGATTGCGGGGCAAATTGCTGAACTGATGTTTAGAAAATGCATGTTTAAGGTTGTTAAGTATTGCTTTGAAATTGTTGAATCCCAATGTCAACGCAGTAATCACCATCAACATCAGTCCAGTACCAGTAAAAACACATAATGATGATTTGTCTTATACCCCATCGACGATCCTTCTGCAGTAATCACAGTGCCACCGGTCACGCCAGGATACCTGGTGCACGTACGATATTTATTGAGTATCCAACCTGATCCTCGCAGTAATGCATTTCCCAAACTTGCATTTTTGTGCGACTCCGTCGGACTTTGTTTGACAAAAACGATGTATTTAATGTGCGAGGTATTCTCCCTTTCTCTAGTTCTTGTGAAGAATGTAAATATAAAGATGCATATGGTTTAAGATACGGAATTTATGCAAGGATTGTTCACTCTCCAAAAGCACAGTTAGATTGAATGATATATATTTGACGAAGGAACTAAAAATATCCCCGTTGACTGTCATCCAGGAAAACCTAAGCTGAAGGCCTAGTCGCATTCCATGTATGTGCCCGAAATCGAGCTCAACTACTGCCTCTCAGCCGACTTACAATTCGAGTTGGAAACTGTTTTCACGGGACTCCCTGAGGACATCAGACACTGGTTGAAGCGGAGGTGGCTCCTGTAGGCAACTCTCTCGCATGTGCTCGGTGTGGCAGCGCACTTATCGATACAGTCCTGAAGGCTGCTCCCGTCTTCCTGTCGCCGGTTCGGACCAGAAAGGACTACAGCGCGTGTTGTTAGTTGTACTCAAGCAAACTCTGTGGCATTTGGGGTATCTCTTACTCTTTCCGCAAGTGACTCCCCAGTTATAACCACCTTGTGTATGTGTCGCGCCACCTTGGCTATGTCAGTAAATTATCTACTCCGGTTATAGGAATAGAGGTGTACATGATGGTGTGGTACTTGAACCACCTGAATTACCACCTGAGCCACCACCTGAGCCACCACCTGAACCACCACCTGAACCACCACCTGAACCCGCTTGAGATTGGCATGTATTCAACTGGGTCTGGCATTGAGCCAGCTGCTGAGCGCAACTGGGTTCAAAAGGACTGTTACCGTTCACCTTTTCCATCACGAGAGTATCGTAAGAGTTCGCTGTCGTTCCAGGCGCTGTGCATCTCCAGCACTCTGCCGAGTCACGTCGCCAAATGATGGCCTGTTCGGAGGAAGCCAAGATTTGTTCCGCACAGTCATCTGGATGATCATATTGCCCCGGAATTTGCTGGAAATTGTTGCAAGCCACTTTGCAGGTGTATTTGAACGTTACACCCTGAATTGTTTCTTGTGTTTTGGGTGGGGTGGCCTCGCAGACTTCCTGCCAGTTTTGGGTTTGGTCGGCCAGGGCTATATAACCAAAGGGTAGAACAGCGAGAAGAACTTGAGCTTTCATTGTGAGGTGGAAATTGTGAAAGAAAGCAGTAAACAGATTGTACAGTGTGCAGTGGAATGGATCAAGGAAGGCTAAGGAGAGGGGCTGTGCATTGTTTTTGTAGGACAAAATGGTGGGAAGGGATTGGTTCGCGATTTTATACGATCTAGCTCAAGAAAATGCAGATTCAGTCTTACTTTCACATCAAGGACAAAACCCTCTCGCTTACCGAGTATGTCTTGATCGGAACTCCCAGGTCTGTGATGGGTACGTCACGTTGCGCATTCTCAGCTGATATCAGTACGCCACCAAATCGACCGTGTTTCTGTCCTGTCCACCCGGGGTGAAACCATCCTGGATGAGACAGATAATGCCCGTGGCAGGTCCCCGACAATCCTTGAGGGGTTCAAGACACCCTTCTTGCTCCACCTAGCTGGAGTATCGGTAGTCCGAGCATAGATCTTGCGTTCCCTCGTGACAGTAGCTATTGGATAGAGGATTATGATTGAGTTTAGGATATATGTATCGTTGCTTTGTTGAGAAAAGCCACTCACTCCAATCATACGGTAGGATGTTCAATGCATACCAAGCAGTATTAGCGGGCAGAGGTCCTATACGCATTCCGCAGTTAATGATGCATCACATGTAAGGAGACTATCGGATACGTACTTTTGGCATCATCATCCAGATACTGGTACTGTTACCAGGTGTACTGTTACTATACGTAACTTACAGTACGTCTTGCTTACCTTTTTATTTTCTATTATGGTTGGTTATTATTTCCTTCCATTTATTTATTTTTTATTTTATTTTCTTATTTTACCCCTAGAATCTCAAACTCTAGGCGTGACGTGAAGATTCTACCCTGGACATTAGGGACCAAATTGGAAGAAATGGTAGAAATGGGCTCGCGCTGTTGTTCTACAACTGCCCGGAATTACGATTTTGTATGGATATTTATTCGAGGAAAAATCATGGATTTGGCATCGATACTATGAGATGGAAAATAACAAAGCTAACAAAAAGAGTCCAGAAAAGCGAGCAGAAAAAAATAAAAACAAAACTCAATAATAAATTCACCGCCATCAATCTTTCCTTGCGAAAAAGGACCCCTACCCAAGCTATATCCTTCGGCTCTCCATGTCCAGACTCGTTTACCCCCTCCCAAACTATCATTTAATTGCACCAAGCTATTGACATCCCTGTGTCCATAACTGACCATTGTTTATGCAGTTTTGCCGCTGTGAATTTTCGTCGGCAACAGTCAAAGCGCATGGGTCGCAGCAGGAATTGCAGCTACCGCCGCCACCCCTGCCATTGACTACAAAGATAGGAAGCGGGAGCCACCACCAGAAGAGGAAGGCATGCGAGCCCCGAATGAATGCGAATAGGGCGAGGAAAACAGGTAACAAACGCATTCTGATCAAAGAAACGGCTGTGCGCAGTTGAGATGACTAGACGGTTAGCAAGAAAAATCAGTGTTTGGAGACGACCAAAATAGCATACACTTGGAGATATTTGATTGAATTATTGGGCCGATTGTGTATAAAGCAGGAGAACACGGAGGGTATTAAGTGTTAGAATGGGAAGACGATTGTCATAAGCATCTCTGGTTATATATCAAACCCAGGATCACTTGAGGTACTGAGGAAGTGCATGACCCTTTGATGCTTACGAAATAGTCTGTATTGATTCTGTATCAATCAAGACATGAAATGGATTCATGCAGGATCCTGGTTGCTTTGTGTCTACCCAAGCAACCCACATGCAAAATATCTCTTTATCCACATGAAAAAGAAAGAACACGGAGAATGGGGTTCAGCTCGCCAACCATCAGGGACTCCACTGGTTCGATGTAACCCCTCGAACCGAGATGAGGTCTTTCGTAGAACCTCGGGGATCCGTTTGATGGATCACCTGTAAATAGTTCCATAAAGAGGGAGAGAGATCGGCGAAACCTGCAGGCAATTGCAGTGTCACCTTGCATTTTCGGAATTCCCACTTCCAGCTGGATGTGTATGCAAAGGCAAAACGCCCTACTGCTCTCCTCCGATCTACTTTTCATTTCCTTCCTTTCTTTTACCTCGAGTCTAAAATCGTGATAGAGCCTTCAGCAGCCGGGCTCTCCTCGCCGAACGAGAGGAAATTCCACTAGCCAAACCTCCACTTCTGAGACTTGTGTTGTTAGCATTTGTCCCTTGGGCTCACTTACGCGCCGTTATATATCGCACACTGGCCTTTCTCTTGCCTCCTACCTCTAAGTCTGGCCCTACTTCACTCACCCCAGACTGCCTCTTTTACATTATTCTCTTCAAGCATGAAAGCTGGGAAGCCCTTCACGTGGGGCGTCTTTGCCCCAGGTTTCTTAATGCTGTCAGCAATGCTGGTCGGTGTCAATGGCAATAACAACTCCCCATTTGGACCACCACCCGGTTCTGGCTCTGGGTCTGGTTCAGGCTCTGGCTCAAGCCCCTTTGGACCACCGCCTGGTTCTGGTTCTGACTCTGGCTCTGGCTCTGGCTCTGGCTCAAGCCCCTTTGGACCACCGCCTGGTTCTGGTTCAGGCTCAGGCTCTGGTTCAGGCTCTATATGTCCATCTCCATGGAAAGGAACGCCAAACGGGAATCCAGTTACCACGACCACGTTCGGTTGCCCTACAGGTTGATTTTCTTACCTCTTATCTTATATTGGTAGCCTATACACTTGCTAACAACACTAGATGATGGAAAGCTCTATAAAACCTCCAGTGGAGACTATATGTACATTCAGTGCTGCACGGATAGGAATAATGGACTCCTTCTTGGCGCGGACACTGTAGCCGACTTCGGCGAATGTATGGATCTTTGCATGAAGGATAAAACCGGCCAGTGTCGAAGGTCATTCCCCCATTCCACGCAACCATACAGTGAAGATGTTGACAGTGAGTAGTGTTACATTTACTTCGGGTCCAACAGGTCGTGCGAACTCTATAAATTGTGCTCTTTGGGCGCATGGAGGATTCTCACCGGATGAAAGTTTCGATGAGGGCCATCACGCTTACTTCGTCGAGGCTCCTTATGTGGATCAGCCTGACGATGATATTGAGCTTTGCTCGACTCAATGCCCTGGTGCACACAACCAAGTGTTCACTTCACAGTACGGCGAGGTAAGTCCCTCTATGTTTGTCTTGAAATTAGCCCACTCCCGTTAATGGATGAATAGACCTTCCTTATGATCTGTGGCAAGAGACATGGTACCCCAGGCGTGTCACAATTTGTGGACTCCTACGAACAGTGTATTGACACCTGTGGTCTGGTCGGACAGTGCAAGAGTGTTGACTACCATCATCGAACGGGAAGCTGTACCTTCGGTGACCACGGTGGTGAGCCCTTGATTGACGCTCCCGGGTACGCTAGTGCATGGTCTATGGGTTGTTCCGGAGCCTGCAAGAAATACCCTAAACCACCCCCACCGGCCGATGAGAAGCACTGCCCTGGCCCTGGTGGGTATCATATGGGCAACTGGGCAGTCGATGGCCAGCCGTGGCTGACTCGATGTTCCACGTACATGTATAACACTAAGCATGGAAACAGTTATATCCTGGATGCTGCTGCAACTTCTGTGGAAGAGTGTATGAAGAAGTGCCAGGATGATTCACCAAGATGTGTATGGGGATCCTTCAACTTTGCGTCTGGCGAGTGCACGGGCTTCCCAGGGCACTGGGATACGATTGAAACTCAAACTGATGGAAAAGTCACGGAGCATGTAAACTTCGGCCGACATCCGTCATCACCTGGAATGGCACCGGCACCCTAGAAAATGTTTTGACATTGCATAGGCTTACTTGAGTGGGCATCTCTCTCTTTTTTTTTTTTTTTTTTTTTTCTTTGCGTGTTTCTTTCGCATTTCCTGCTTTTGAGCCAACAGTTATTCTGTTATGCTTCAATGTCTGTATCGAAATTCGTTCTAGGGTGACAGTTCAATCACAATACCTCTTTCATCAAAATTTTTACTCCAAGGATTTCCATGTCCTCATCCAGTCGAACAGAGTAGCTCACTCAGTAGTTTACTGTCCGATTACTGGTCAACTTCTTCGCATCTGGATCGATGGACAATCTCAATCTCTAGATGCTCGGGCCCATGGGGAACATTCTACGCTAGGGTAAACCGACTACATACCACAGTCTGAGCGTTCTTGGTGAAGGGGTTCTGTTGACGAGGGTGTTCTACTGTGAGGGAGTCCGTTGGTACGGTACCGTTGCCGCCTGAATTACACTCCCATTATGTAGTATGCATGATGCATCGTATTCAGCCCCCAGCCGCACTTTGAGAAGGACCAAGTCGGTCTGGAAATGCCCATGCGGAGTGGATATTGTGGTCCGTCCATGACGGCACCCCCGCACGAGACATTACCATGATCAACCAGCGGCGGGTGTCATACCCTTGATGTGAGTATTGTTACACAGTTACAACTCTAAGTACGGCGGAATGCCGGAGCTGGAATCGTGCAGTCTTTAATGATCGTCACTTTTCCGCGTAACACAAACCCCTGTCCGACGGTTCGAGTAGCTGGCTGATCACCCGACATAGAGTCGGTCGATTTGTCTTTAGGCCTAGTTTCGCCTAGCTTAACTGTCAAATATGCCACTACACCACAAAAAGTAGCGCTGTTTCAATTTAGATGCAGTACTAGTATATCTGCCTATTCTAACAATAACTCACTTGCATTAGCTAGCCTGGGCTTTTTCCTTTGCACCCCATCGGCGTTGAAACCACTGGTCAGTATTGCAGACGGCCAATACTGGTGGTTCCTGTACTATACTGTACCGGTGGAGTCACAGCCGACAACGCTCAATTAGATGGGGTTCGAGGTCTCCACCAGGTGGGGTAGACTTGGCTTCAGGTCAAGGCCTAGTTGGCATGTCACCTAATTACGTATTCGAATGATTGTTCTACTATAGATCTCAACTATCATTAAGCGGCCTCTCGAGGCAACTCGACCCACCGGCGACCCCTAACAAGCTGTTACTCCGTACTCACCCGAAATACACATGTCTTTACCGAGGAGCAGGCGATCACGATCGCCCTCGAAGGATGAAATTGGGAATTCCAACTCTGAGACCTAATCTGAGACTAAATCTAAGTTTCCATCCCCGCAGTTCCTTTCTCCCCGGAGATCACTCGGTGGACCCATTATCGCCGAATCCGGTATTCGGCCACACTTCAAGCCCGAACTGGTCTTCGTTACTCTGAAAAAAGAAAAAAGGAAAAGCGTAATAACTGGGAAACGACAGGACAACCGAAACCGATTCATAAAAAGGCAAAGATCGTGATGGTCACCACGACGGGGACCAAGGTACTGCAATCGTCACTATGCATCAAGTGTAACTTACGGTGGAGAGACAGGATACTCGAGTTGTTGAAATGCAGCCGGGATGATTCTTTCACCTTACCTCGGGTTGTTTTTGTTTTTTTCAGCTACACCACCAAATTGCACGTTCTTCAGGTTGCATAATTGAGTCCGGGACTGATCGACAGTGTTTGTACGTATAGTCAGGAATATCCCCAACACCTCTTCCCAATAATCAGTTCTATTAGTGTCCTCAGTTATCCCCCAAGTACTCATTCCTGTCTATCCTCTCTCAATTCAACAATCATGGTTTCCAATTCTTTTACGCTGTCGAAACTGCTGCTTCTCCCTCTGGCCTTTCACCTCGTCAATGCCGTCTGTCCAGCACGTCTAACTGCGACCCCCGGTCAGCCCGATATCGTTGACAACCCAGCTTGTCCTCGTGGTCAGTTTCTCGACGACCAATTTTATTGTTCCGTCTCTAACATAAATTAACCCTTGCAGACCAAGGTAAAGCTGTCATAGGACATGATGGCACACACTTCATGCTTCAATGCTGCACGAAGAAGCGTCCAGGTGCCAACCAGGTCGGGAGGCTCACGCATGTCCAGTCCAAAAAGGACTGTGTAAATAAATGTCTCAGCACGACATATCCAACCTGTGATAGGTAAAGCAATCCTACAGTACCCGTTCATGTTGGTCCCAGGTTATTTTGGATTAATTATCTTGCTTACTCCGATGGCGATCAGTGTCGAGTACGATAATAGCAAGAAGACGTGTACTTTTTTCACGCTGGGCGATTTCTCCACCGAAGACGCGGGCGGTGATTTGAAAGACTGGCTGTATTTCATTAATCCTCCTGCACGGCCAGCACCAGACAACATCACCCATATGTGTTCCACCGATTGTCCTGCCGCCCATGGTCAGAAATATGTTTCCGATTATGGAGAGGTGATCATCTAACCCCCTTGATATTCCCCAGTTAACATAAGATATCTAACTCCAAGTTTCCATGCAGCTCTTCCACATGGAATGTGGTAAAAGACACGGAACAGTGCCCTTCAAGGAGGAGAAAACACTGACCTACCGCGACTGTCTGGATGGTTGTGCGAAGCTTCCCAAGTGTCTCAGTATCGACTGGTCCAGCCGGACGAAGATGTGCTACTACGGAAAACACTCGGGAGCGGCCCCGATTGTGGCCCCGGCGTACAACAGTGCCTACTCATTTGGATGTGCTGGTGCTTGTAACAAAGAAGATGATGCTTGTGCGTGTGGACAGAGCAAGTCTAGCAAGTCTAGCAAGACTAGCCCTTAAACCCGATGAGCTCTCGATGCGTGAGGGGTTGCTGGGGGTTACTATTTTTGTGTTTGTTTCCGTTGTCGATTGTATGTGATGTGCTTCCTGTGTTTTCACTCTGAGTTATGCGATAGTTTTTCCTCCCGAAATATATGAAGTTAGATAGTGTCTACTTCACTCCTATTACCAGCTAAGAACAATTACTCTCTCCGGTTTAAACACTTGATCGAATCTAGCTCTAGCATCTCAGCCAAGACACAAGTACGAAACCAGTCCTTGGGTAGAATTTCTTCGAATTTAAATCCATCATAGCTATAGAATCCGAGAGTATGGAAGCTATACTTGCTATGGTCTACGACCCCGTCCGGTTCGTTGCTACATTGGCCTTCACAATGTACCCACCGATCGGTACATTCATCTATTGTCAGCGACAAGAGGTGAGCCAGTTAATTGAACTGCCAGCGCATGCGGCATGAGGATAACATCTAATGGCGAAAGATAATCTGGCGTCTGTTATATCCAGAGGTTCCGTTGTGGCTTCTAGCCACAAGTTCCATGGCAGCACCGCAATTCCACATTGATCCATGTTACGAGTCGGCCGCTGAGATGAGAGAGCTAGCAAGCCGAAGAAAGAAACCTGAAACATAACACCATCCATAGAATCTGGAGGGTGCCAAACCATCCGCAATCTCCATTTATTTGAATACACTGTTCCTCTTCTTCACAATCCTTGTTGTTACTTGGGTCTGTCCAACAGGATATAAGCATTTGTGGACTCTTGTTATTGTAATTTCAACCTGAGCATCATCTCGATCTGCGTTGCCTCTACAGGGGATCTAAAATAGCGTATATAAGGCTATCCTGGTCAACAATCCAGGTGCCTTGGCCATAGTCAGTGGCGGAAGCTTAGTAGATTCCTGGGTCTTACGTATTCATACAAAAATCTATATAACTATCTTGCAACACAAAAAGATTCATATTAATCTAACTCTATTATACGCAAATAAATGGCAAAAAAAAATAAACTTGCCTAGAATTCATATATCAGAGAATATAAGAGAGATGGATGTGTCGACAAATCCATAATATATTTTATATAATCATGTCTGACAAGAAATCACATCTCATACACAAGACAATCATCGGCTGCTACTTCCTCTTTAGACAGCCTCGAGACAGCCTCTTCCATCCGGTATACAAATTCTTCGCTCCCTGTCCTCGGACCAGACAAAAATCAGGCACTATCCGAGCACGAGCATCGAGCCATAGGTTCCACCGCCGCAAGACATCCACGTAGTATTCCGCCCTACATCTCTCTAGCAATGTATCCAGTACTCCAAGGGTGCTATAGGGGATATTTCCTTTGGAGACCATCTCCTTCCAGGAAGCCTCTATCTCATCGCTCATGTAGGCCTGCCCCATTAGAATTCTTACCACTCCCTTTTTCCGGATACCATATAGGTAAATACATACCTTCTGCTGATGTCTAACTTGAATAATAACCACTTACGACCGCGCAGACTGGACTCCGCCTTGCAAATAGCCCATCTTACGCATTATCCCTGGGGCCGAATCCACAATCATCGGTTTTTCTGGCTTCAGAGGGACGATCTTCTTGACTGATGAGTCGACCTCCGTGTGCGATACCGTCCACACCAGAAACAATGCATGCCGATAGCCCCGCCGTCTCCGACGCAGTCACCTGTACCCACCCCAGTGGTGGATACAATTTCCGTGAGATTGTCTACGAAAGTGCGTGCGGTCTTCATACTGGCAGCTAAGACCACTACCAGGGCGGAGGAAAGGTCCGCATCCTCGGTCCCCATGCCACTACGGCGGCATTACCGAGCGGGTGGGGGATTAGACGATGAGTGTCGGCGATGTGTTCGCTGAGGAGATACGCGGCCAGCCAAAGGGGTAGAAGATTGCGGTCCTTGCCATGCGGTCTGTATCGGCTGCGGCGGGAGCTTCGCAGACAACATACCGATTGTACACGGTCATCAAGGCCTGACGGCTCGGGGTGATCTAGATCCAATGGCCTGGTGGCTCGGTTGGAGTCAGAGTCAAAATCAACAGGATAGCCAGAGGTGGGCCAGATCCCCAGAGGGCTGTCCCGAGTGGCACTAAGGAGATGGTACTCTCGAGGACAGTGGCATATCGCCATGCCGGCACAGTCCCCCATTCGGATGTATCCTGGTATGGTGCGGGTAAGGTCGCAGGGACGGGATACGTGTCCCACCAGCGGAGGAGGTGGGCCCCGTGTGCGTGGACGAGGCTCGTTGACGTTAGACTCAGGAGGATGGGCTTCACTCGGATGGGGGAGGGGGAGATGGTAGGGAGGGATGGAGAGAAGGTGAAGATGGCATGCTGGGTTTGTTGGATTTGGAAACAGTGTGGATTTCCATGGAGGTTACATCGCTGTATCTGAGGGGATCTGGCAGAGCATAAATAGGAAGGTCATATTTTGATGACTGCATCCGGTCAGTTCAATGAGACTGGCTGCGCCTCCATTTATATCACTCTCTTATGGGTCTCCGTTGGATGCAACAGGGTATACAACTTATGGATAAAGATGGACGATTTGCGGTTTGTGCCTTCGTCTATTATGGTGACCCACATGGAAAGATACCGAGCACTTATATCATGATAGAGTTATCCGAGTGTATTCTCCATCTTAAAGCCAGCGCAAACGAGGAAAGAAATTTTGAATTATGTAAGGTACTAATCTAGTTACGATAAATCAAAAGTAGCTACGAAGCATATACCTACATATATATAGCACATAAAGTACCGTGAAGAAAGTAAGTCTATGTTATTAAGTAATCCAGGCAGATGGGCTGTCTGAAGTTTACTCAATGACCTTATCTATTGGGAATATGCACGACTTGGAACGACTATAGGGCGTGGCGAGTCCTGGGCCACGATTCAATCTCCACTAGCGGGATAAATTCTGTAACATCCGTTCTTGGACTTTTTGGACTAGTTGGTGACGTGGTATCGGAGTGGGATTTGCTTCGAATCGGCTGAGAAGCAGTGGCATAGCTCATGTCTTGCTGGGTGGTGCCAAATACACTTGGAAGGAGGCGACGCAATAACGGTCGCGTGGGTGGCAGACAGGCACAGATAACTCCCACGTGAACTTCAATGGTACTCCAATACCCAACATCCACGTAGTCCCCTAATCCGACTCGGTCAGATCACTCTCACTAGCATTGCATATGTTGGCTAATCCAGTTAAGACTCACATGTGGGATTCTGCGTATTGGCAAACTGAAGGAGCGATCGCAGTCGGAGGCCACTGACGATGGTTCCACTATTTCCTGTTTAGCAAAATATATGGAGGATCCAAGAGTTTTCCCTAGTATTGGTACAGACTTACAAGATGCCGAGACAGAACACCGCCAGCAGGTAGATCTTCCTCCTCCGCGATAGCGATAGCTGATGGATCTCGCGAAGCGGCAGCGCCATTGTAGCCAGATCGAAGATGATGTTCACAACCGCACTGGCCCACCCCTGAGCGTTGACATTGGTGCATACAGAATTGTGGGCTCCGTCCCAGTGCAGCCATGCTCCGTTGATTGGTCGGCACTGGAATAACGATGCGAGAACAAATCCAAGGAAATAGCCGATATTCAGCATAATCATAACTATGGCGGAAATTCGAACGTAGCGAGTGGGAAACACGCGCAGATAGAAGCAGAGAATGGATATCTTCGTTAAGGGGAGAATGCTGAGGTATAGTGCCTCATCTACGTAATAGATCTGACGGTCTCGTGTCAGGACTCTGGTGTAAATGGCCAAGGGAGCGTAGACAGATAGGTACTGTACCAAGAAGATGCGCGTAATGTTGGGCAAAGGAATTCGCCAGATATCCAGACCAAGTCCTGCATCAGCCACTAGGCACACTCATCGTATCAGTTCGGTGAACCCAATCAACAAGGATCCAGACACCTACAAGATACAGATAAAGCGGAAAGAGGAATCACCAGGAACTAGAGCCTCAGTCAGTCTCTATATTAATACCTCCGAAGATAAGTTGGATCACACAAACCATTGTCGCCACCATAACCCAGTCGTCCATGCCAAATGTGCCTCCAAAGTAAGGCATCCTTGCAGCAACTCGGAATAGAAACACTACAAGGGTAACAGCACCCCCACTGACGCCGGAAACCGAGACTGATTTTCTTCTATCTCGGATTGGCTCATGGCAGGCGACTGAGGTGACATTTTTGGTCTCTGCTGGCAGTTAGTATGCTATGACACAACCATGACTCGATCTTCTTACTCAGGGACTCGCGGACGTTACACTGACGTACCACACAGGCTTCCATGCGACTGCGTATCGTGGAATCGTTGCATATACACGTCTGGTTATTCGCCGAACAGTCAGACCTCATCAAAGTTGAAGTCAAGCATTCTGTCTATTTAATATTTAGTTAGTTTAGAATAGCGGATCAAGTCAGATCACAGTGAGTACGTACCGCACAGGATGGTAGCGCCGCAGCAGCAGTCGCATGATCACCTAGAGTCGCTCTGGCACAAAGTGTAACCATCAGCACGATGATTCGAAATGGTAGCATGTCTCTCGGCTGTCTTTGTGACTTTTCATCGGTATACCAGAATTGGTTTGTCCTGATGCATTATCATCCTCTGCAGAACCCGGGGAGGAGAACTTGAGAACTTTTCTGCTCTAGCACCCATTCAGTTTCATGATCGGTCTCCTTCTACGGCTATAAGAAAGCTTGTCGGTGGAGGATTGACTGCGGAAGAACTCTTTTGTCTCTTCCCCGCAGTCTCCTTTTCACCAGTAGGCACTAGTAGCTCCGACTACGTATATAGTGTCGTGGAGGCTTAATAACAATTGGAGAATGCCAAGTGGATCATCCACTCTAGTGAAATTGGGGCGCATAAGCCCCTTGACATCTTGGCCTCTTATTGGGTGTATCTGCACCATTGTTGGTTTTCATCACGTTGCAAATCGCCCAAGCTCGGTAGTTGAATCGGGATAACCGTATCACATGAAAGATGGTCATGGCTGTCATAAAACGATCTTATGATTAAACTGCCTTTACCATAATATATCCTAAGCTGTCACCTTGTCTCTATGAGTTTCCCGATCTGTGCATATATATTTTTAAGCGTTGCACAAGACCAAATTTTATGGGAGCGGTGTTGAGGACCATCCTCTCGTATTCAAAAGGAATATGAGAATTAGATGACGTGGGTGTTGCTGATCAGTGCTTATTAATAAATCCTGCCCTCGTACTTGTGTTTGTGCTGTCAATAATCTGGCAATAGTGCACTCGTGATTGTCAATTTAGGATTCGGTCGCACGCGGAGTGGCCTGACATAGTTGAATGCCTACCAAGTATTCTCTGCCTGAGTGCCCTGGCATCTACTTAAGAAACTATTAATTATATAACTGCCGTAAATACTATGTCAATCAGTGTTTTCATAGTATCGACGCTAGGGCTGTCAATCAGGCCTGTTTTACAAATCTTGCTAACCTTGCTAACCTGTGATGGTCAAGTACATGTACATACTTAGTCTTTCCACTGTGCAACTTCGTACACTTCTGCATTGTCTTCAGCATAGAAGACAACTTCAGCCTCGAGGCAAGGAGTTGGCCGAAACCCAATCATCCCTATCCCAGCTTCGTATTCTACCTCATCATTCTGTCTCGTGGAACCTCTGTTCTTCAAGTCCTATCTTATACGTTTGTGCAAGCCATATATTTTGTTTTTCACGCATTTTACCACTACGGCGGTCTTCCTAGAATAATAAATTTCACCAAAGCATCAATCATGGTGGATTCATGACCCGTTAGGCCTATTACCTCTCTGAAATAGACCAAAGGAATGACATGGAGAACCATGATTATTTGTAGTGATTTAGAGTCGTGGTACTTACGACCCAGAACCATTAGAAGACCCTTTCTCGGAGATGGAGTTCCTTGTCCAGCTTGACCAACAATCGTGGGATCAGGCTTGGGAAGGATTAATCATTGCGGCTCGGATGGATAATCCTTATCCATCGTAGTTTACAATGGATTATCTGATAATTTCGGATAAATTACAATAAATGCTTGGCATTATTGCATATAAAGAAAATAGCCTTTACATAAACTATTAAATTAACTATTCCTTAAGACTTTCTAAAATACCACTCCTTTGCCAATGTTTTAAGTGTCAGGGCCTAGGTCGAACCCTGCCTGAGGCACCAAGTCTGCTTTATTCACTGTTGATCCCACAATGTAGAGATTTCCCACATTTCCTGTACGATAGAATTCTTTCTTTCTTCCTTCCTTCTCTACGTTTGATGTTTCGTTAGATCCCCACCTTAGATAGAATCCATCCATTTACAAAGGTGTATAGGATCATCACATTAAGCATTCTATTCTTTTAATATTGTTAGCTAATAGCTGTGCTTTTTCCTATAAGACTATACAATATGGCCCTGAAAAAACTTGCTCTAGTTTATTACTTATTACTGGAATTAACAGAATATTAACTGCTATATGTAAAAGCCTTAGTGTTCACGCTTATACTGGTCAGAACTGCATAAGTGGCTCTCAGCGGTCACCCTACTTCGTTTGTCCATGCTTCGAACATGTCAACCATAAAATTACGCGTATTCGCAAGTATCGATCCTTCATTGAATTAGGTCTCTGATTCAGCTAAACTACCAAAACGTCTCGCATTTATAAAGGCGAGGTAAACAAATGAAGAATGCAAACTAACTAATGTAGGAAATATACGCGATCCGATGATGTTGGATCATCAACAACGTTTGACTGAGAAAGGTGCTGAATAATCAATATTACCATAATTGTCGACAAGAGGCAACAGCGCCTGGAAAAGGAGGAGCAGAAAAAGTATAAGAAAAAAAAGGCTTACCTAGCTAAGAAGGCAGAGCAGCAGCTTTAAAATAATATTAAAAAGGTTAAGAAGGGTCGGAAAAAGCGAAATACCGCTTTAAATCCTTAAACCCAGGAAGATACTAGTGGTGAGGCTGGCTGCGACAGTCGTTAAAAAGGCCTCTACAGTAACAAGCTGTAGTGGGACGTTGGTACACCTCCCACACCACTTCCGGGATGCTTAAATTTGTATATAGCTTTACTAGGACCTCACCTTTAATACACTAAAAAAACTAAGTATGATTTCATTTGTACGTGGTGTTGTGGCTTTGTTTCTGTGGTGGATTTCGATCGAGAACTAGATCGTCAGGCGGTGTGGATGCCGAAATTTTTTCCGTTCCGAATTTCTGCCCACGCCGAGTTAGGCGCAGTCTGACTAATTACATGAAAGCTGACGAATAAACTGAGACACAATATGAGCCGACAAAAGGCAAGCATGTGCTTGTGGCTATTGCGGACTTATCCACGTCTGAACCTCAGCTTATCCTGGTTGATCAAGTACTTATCCTGTCTTGCGGTGGATGAATTACAGCAATCCTCTAAACAAGAAAGCATACAACGATCTATATCCTTAATGTTATACAAGCAAAAGTTCGTGGACCATGACTCCCATTTTCAAGATTGCCGCGATTCAACTCTACGTCAAGGTAAGCCTCGTATCCAGCCGGTTGTTTACCCGGGTCAATGAGTCAGCGGTCAGGAAACTTCCATTTAACTTCGAACACCTACAGCCCCTCCGCCCTGCAGAGAACTTTGCCAAAGCTGTTAAATTTATCCGTGATGCTGCAGCACAAGGGTGTCATCTCGCTGTATTACCGGAATTCCACCTGACAAATTGGATCCCAGACGACCCCAGATTTGTACCCCTTTGTTCTGAATGGGAAACATATTTGCAGAAATATCAAGCACTCGCCAAGGAATGTAACATCTGTATAGTGCCCGGCTCAATCGTTCAAACTATCACAGACACCACACCGCAATCGCCAGACAAACTGTTACTGGAGAATGTTACCTACTTTATCTCTAACACCGGCGAGATCCTGGGTTCGTATACGAAAAAGAACCTCTGGGGCCCCACCGAGCGCAAGCACCTTCGATCTTCGGGCAATACACCTCACCAGGTTATCCAAACCCCGCTAGGTCCCGTGGGCTTGTTGGTCTGTTGGGATCTGGCCTTCCCTGAAGCCTGGCGCGAGCTTGTCTGCCAGGGTGCCAAAATCATCATTGTGCCGACATTATGGACGCGAAGCGGGGCGTCTGATGCAGGTCATCGATGGAATCCTTCTGCCGAGTCCCTATTTCTAGACAGTATTCTCACAGCACGCACATATGAGAATACCTGTGCTGTAGTATTTGCCAATGCTGGAGGACCTCCCGGGAGAAACTACTGCGGTCTGTCGCAGATTACCATCCCATACGCGGGGCCGTTGGTTCGTCTGGGGACATCTACGGAAGGCATGGCAGTAGCAGACTTGGATATGGCGGTTTTAGAGGATGCCGAGGCGAACTACTCCATACGGGCGGACTTGACTCAAGAGGGCTGGCATTATAGCTATGCCCGTCGAGATGGAAAGAGACAATCGGCGGAGAAGCTGTAACTGCATATGCAGATCTTTATCAAGACTTGATGAAGTGTCCCCCAGTATATTTTAAGCAGTATTTTTAAAATAGACGTCAAACTATGCAGAGGGGAAGAATGCTTCTAAGATCTGTCTTTAGATGACCCATTGAGAGTCATCTACGTACAGTTTCAGTACCTGCACAGAAATTGTCTTGGCTTATTGGATCAATATCAGCCTTCTTCTAACTACTTCATCGGGTCGCTGCTCAGTCTTATATATACAGCCTAGTAGGAATGATCACGCACTTTGGAACTCCATTCACAGGAACTCTCATTCTAGCAAATCAAATAAATACCCTACTCTCTGGATAAGAATGACAAACTCAATCACATCCTCTTTGAAACAGTGCCCGTATGATCGAATAGAATGAGATGCTAGTTTAAGAAAGATGTCGAGACTCCTATTTCGCCATACTGTTTCACGAAGACGGATTCATTGACGTTCTTAACACGGTCACTTGTAGTCGCTCACATTTAGAATAGGGAGAGACATCATATCGATCCTGTATTTTCTCCAATGTCCGACCTTCTACGGTTTTTCATCTAGCAGATAAGAGTATAGACGCCCTAGTCAGTAGTGACCTGTTGTCATTCATGTATATACTATCAATCAATATGGCGAACATACCTACGATTCATAGGAGTGAAACTATAACCAGGGACACATTAACTACAATGACGCTCTACCATATGACTGCACAGTGTCCGAGGTTGGTGATGTCGAAGAAGGAAGTCAATGCACATTTAGTGCACCAATACAGAGCGAGTTTGACCTAAGGTGGCTTTACCAGATCTCTCTGCAACTAACAGATCTATATTTTCACATCAGGAAGCACAATAAACCTATACCACAAACTTGCAAAAGAATTCATTCTGGCGGTAGGCGTCTCTTATTATCGTATTACTGTAATCGTGCGTCCATTGTTTTGGCTACCCTGTAGGGACACTATTGCGCAGCACCCCATTCAGAGAGCACTGAAGGAGGATGTCACGTAGACCATACAGGTGAACAATCTGGCCGAAAGCCACCAGGATGTGGAATATTTGGTGACTGGCTCCCTGTGTTTAAGATTCGGTAATTAGGAACGATCGAACTAGATAAGAGGAAACCAAACATACCAACAAATCAAACCTCCGTGGCCAGAACCTTTCAGGAAATCGAGAGACATAGGCAGTAGTGCCGACTGCATACGATGAACAAGTTACTGACAGGCTTTTCAAAGGGAATTTTTCTAGACCTGCAGTACCTTCAAATACAGCGACGTGGAAGATCGGAGCAAGACCACTCGCTGCCAAAAGAAAGAAGACCAATGCCCTGTAAAGGGAATAAGTTAGATAAATCTCAAATAGCGGCTTCATTAAAGATTCAATACCTCCAAGGTCCGGAATGGGCTCCGTCCATATGGGGATCAAGTGCAACCCGAAATACCAGGGCCGCACAAAACATGGTCATGGATATGTACGTGACCTGGAGGAATGGGGAGCCGTACAGTCCAAAATAGGTAATAGAGATGCAGGTTGTAGATATTGCCATGATGATCCCAAGATAATCCAGTTTTAGGAAGGCCGCTGCAATCTTCTCTGAGTGAGCATTGGCAGCATGGAATGCTGCCTGTAGAATGTTAATTGGATTCAGGTCAAAAAATGAACACAGCCGCTACTTACAGAGAAGAGTAGACACCCAGCCGTTCCCACAACATACATTTGAATAGCCATAATATCGAAAAAGGGAGCATCAAACAGAAGAGGAGAGGCCCAGTATTCGACCACCAATATCAAAGCCGCAAAATACATTCCAGGGAGAAGATGGGACCAAGTATTGATAAGCTCGTTATGGGGGTAGAATAACGACCAGAAGCAGTCTTCGAAAGTGCCAAGCTGTGGTCTATACCAATGAACAATGAATGGATCCAATTGCATCCATGTTGGGATCTGGGACACATGGTATACTAGCGGTTTGACTGGCTCTGTGGGATTAGAGTACCTTGTCTTTTCCTCCGAACGGGTCGATGGCCTCAGTAAGGACGAGACGCCTAGACGCAGAGATTCTGTTGCCATAATCTATGAAGATTTACTTTAGTCTCGGTTTGTTGAAAGAGCGCGGGAGGATACTGAGCGAGCACGGTTATCTGTACATCATGAGATATTTAAATGCTAGAACCGAAGCGGAGACGCAAAACTTTCTAAAAAAAGATTGAACTCCCAGACAGGAAAACGCCTAATATCGTGTTGCCAACGTTGCTTAGTCCAAGAGTATGAGGTTGCACTCTTCGAGGTATTAGGTACACTTTTACGGTGTAGATCCAATGATAGGATCCTTTCCCTCCTGGCCGTATAACAAATCACGCAGGCTTTATCAACGCCCAGAACTGAGCTGGCTCCGTTTCTTGACCACCTTGGAAGCGGACACGTATTGGTCTTGTTTCTGATTGATCTGTCCATGGCCTGTCATCGTAGCCGGAGCTGAATCACGGCTGACCCGGAGGAGTATCAGAAAAACATGCAATACAAGATATTGAGGGGTTCGGAGGTATCACCCAGAGTAGAAAGTGGAATGAAGGGTTTCATAGGCTGAATCGATATTGGGCAACAGGACAATTTTTCTCTAAGTCTACATGAGGCTTCTGAAAGGCTGGTGGATTCGTATTCACCGATTCTCTGCCTGTTAGTTCGTGATCCTAAAGTCAGACCAGGCTTGGCAATGATTAATCGGAACTTTATCATTACCATTACAGTGAATCTGGATAACCTTTGTATCCTAACCTCAATCTGGGCTTAAATAAAGCAAAAACTTGACAGTTGATAAGTAACTATTATAATTATATACATTTAAATTTTGATTAAACAATACTGAGAATTGGCTGAATAATAAGAGATTAATTATTGGTAATTTCATCATGATAAATACATGGACCCGCCCCACCCTGTATTTATCATGATAAAATTACCAAAAATCGATCTCTTATTATTCAGCCAATTCTTTATTTTTTTTAATATGAATTTAACTGTATATAATTCTTATAGTTATTTATCAACTGCCAAGTTTTGGCTTTATTTATTCCCAGATTGAGGTTAGGATACAAAGGTTATTCAGATTCACTGTAATGGTAATGATAAAGTTCCGATTAATCATTGCCAAGCCTGTCAGAGTTCAGACTGAATGCATGATACATCTACTATATTAGTATTATAATACCGTACATTACGATTACCAATTTTATAATTACCATGTACCGGGCATACTGTATTGGTTTCAGATATGATACCATGCCGATTTCCGCTGCTGATCAGGCGCCAACCGTATCCCCTGTCCTTGTAAGCTTTTAGTTAGCGTATTTAGCGCCTTGACGGATTCAACCCCACACCACCTCCGATGGGAATTTTGATTATGAAGAGAAGAATAATAGGGCGGTGAGATATGATTGGCCTAGAGCTGAGGTGCTAAATACGCTAAAAGTTTACAAGGAGGACGAAGAGGAGATAAAAGGCGCCGCGGGAGCATCCGGTGGGGAACTCAGCCGCTGTGGGTCTATGAAGCCTTACCCGTCAAGCAACAACCAGTTACTTCTGTCCCTGACAGCATTTACTAATGCGCGACTATCCAGGCAGCGCTTTGTTCCGATTGGGAGCAGATACCAAACTTTGGCCAAGCACTGTGACATCTGCATTATGCCGGGGTCGATTGTACAACTCATCTCGGAGGGTTTTGTTTCGCTCATCAGACCAACCAAAACTTAAGAATGAGGGCGTAATTACTATATCTCCAACACTAGTAAGATTCTGGATTCATATATTATAATAAATCTATAAGGGCCCACAGAGCTAAAGCATTTACAATCCTCCGTATACAGTCCCCACTAAGTCATCCAAACCCCGATAGAGCCCATTGTGGTTGCTAATCTGCTGGGATATGCAGAAGCCAATTGTTCCATACAGACAGATGTAACACATAAAGATATCATTACAGATATCCACGTCGCAATGGAGCGGGCAAATCTAGGGACAAGCTGTGAATTTATATTGGCTTTTTTATACTTGTTTAAGCATATTTCTATATCACCCCCGTATTCGACCAAATGTGTTTGGGTTACGGGCCAACAGGACTGGGGAATGCAATGACAGATCAGGATAAGAAACACGCTACAGAATATCTACGTCTCAAATCTGCAAGACAATCTCACTAGTCCCTAAATGGAAATTCCTGTTGATTGATTTATTGACTGATGTAACTAGTCATATTTGGATTTCTCAGCTATTCGCCAGAAAAGGTCATGGTCCGTACTATATGGAAACACTTCCCAATTGAGCTTTAATAAGGGTGATGACAGCGACACTCCAAATCCTCCTAATTAAGCTATTTTTAGCATTTTGACTCACCAAAATTGGCTCTAGAGTGCAGTGTTGGGACCACAAAGTAACACTATTTAGATATACATAACGAGCCTTCCACCCCGCGCCTCCCAATAGCTGGTTGTAATACACAAGAACACGCTCTTCCAACTGCAGTTCCTTTCCTACCCCCAAAGTAGTTATAGTATCTACTCTGTATTGTCACATAGTATAGAGTAGCTTATAGAGGCAATAGTACTAAGAAACATAAAAAGACTAGATTTTAACACATATAACCGGGCGTCATACTACTTAGGAAGTTAGGGGTTGTCGAAATATCATAGGCGGTGTCGTTAATGAATCTCTGTTAAACTAGCAGTGCTCAGCTTCTCCAATTGGGAAGTGTCTCCTTATAGTATAGAATGGTTAAATTCGCCCAAAGACCCATCCAGCAGGCTAATACAACAAACACTCCAATTCAATCACATTCCTTCCTCTGGAACCGGGCCCTCATTGGACAAATATCACGCCCAGGTTCTTGATCCCCTTCTGGAAACGGACGCTGGATTGTGTAGCCAATATGATGTGACATGCGATCGATCATGGCATTTGACTCGGGGGAATAGTGCTGTCGTCGTCAGCATCAACTATTGTGTATATTAATAATAGATATTATCTCACAGCAATTTCCCGTCGCTCATAATTCTTCGGAATATCCTCGTCTAGATAGAATGTCTTCACATCATCCACGAAGAGCGTTGTCCGACCATGTTTGCCGAATTTCCCTAGTACGCCCACCATATTTGTATACTGGGCACTTCTTTTGTCAGAACAAGCCAATAGAGAACAAAATAAGGACCGATCTTACAGGGAACAGATTGCCCCCTGGTTGCCAAATACAAAGTTTGGATTTTCCGCCTTACTCTGATTATGCCTTAAATGGTGATGTTCGGCAAGATCTTCCAATGATAAAGTCTCTCCGTCCTTGGAAAAGGATAGAAGTGACTCAAACAGAGTCATATTAATATTAATATTATCACCAATGGCGCGATCATTTCGAGTCGGTGCTGCTGGGCAGTTAATCACATACTGCACCAGATCGTCCTATAGTATGGATGTCAGCATGTCACCATCAACAGGACTATGGAAGTCAGTTACGTTAAAATTATCAAGATCAATCGTTTCCGGCCACCCATTCATGGCGAATGTTGGCGCGAGGACGAGCATACTCTAATGCTATTAGTTAGTGTTTCTAAAGATAAAAATACGATGCATACATTGTCATCTCCAAAGTTCCACACATCACGAACAGCATGAGCAAGCTCAGAATAGGTGATGTTCCGTCCACTGCGATTAATGTACCCCCTGTTCGCCAGGGCATTGATGGCGGGACAGGACGAACGCCGATATTCTCCATTGCGAGACCCATTGTAGAATCGCTGGTAGTAGTTAACCTTCTCGTCGATATGGAAGGCTTTTTTTTCTGGCAAAATGTGCGAAGGAGTAGGAATAAAAGGCTCATTCACGCCAAAATTTGGACTGTCAGGTTGGAGGACTTTCTGGTGAAAAGGGGCAGCGAAACCCCAGTCAATCTGAGCGCTAGATTGAATGGAGATAGGCAGTAGTATTCCCAGGTATACAACAAGATTCATTTTGTTTAGAGGTGAGTAATTATGGACGGACGTTAGCAACAATACTGAGAATAATGCGGTTAGTCTAATATAGTCAACGGAACTGGGTGACATACTCGTGGATTTAATTTGACATCAAGGTTCTGGCCAATTCCTCTAATTAGGAAACACCTAATCCAGTATCTCGTGCACGCCCTCCATTAACAAGAGGACTGCAGGGCGCAGTCGGCGGTTCGCGCAACTTCCATGTAGGGACATGACTACAACATACATACTGTCAGAATAGGCAGATATACCATTATTACATGCAAATTGTAACAGCGCTACTTTTTGTGGTCTAGTGGTATATCTGACACATACATATATACATAATACAACCATACATACGCAAATACCATACATACATGCATGCACGGGATGTACCGTATGCGTGGTATGTATGGTATTTGCCATCTATTAGTATATCTTTTAAGGTCTGATGTATGTGGCTGGCAAATCCTGTCTATACTGATTGGATTGGCTATTGGGCACTTCAGACACATACATACCCCTGGGCCCTTCAAAAAGCTGACGGAAATCAAGAATGTAACGTATGATTGTATGTCTAGGTGTTGCTGGATTCTTACCCTTACCCTGTAGGAAGACGAGTGTATAGCCGAAGGCATAAAATTAGCAATGGAGTATATGACAGATATACTGGCCCGGCTACCTCTCACATAAACTGCTACAAACCAAACAAGATCAAACGAGGAGATCCAACGCTGCCCAGCATGCAACTATCTTACATCTACATAGTGTTCTCTGTTCTGTGGTTTTTTCTTTGCCTTTCTATCATTGCATTACCTATTATTTCTCAGACAGTCTTAATGAGCTATGCTCTATTGCCTGGAGATGGAATCGATCCATATACTCTGCCCATGTTAGACCCGAAACCATGGGAACGAGTGGAAGAGATCCGCCGTGCGCGTGAGGGCTATGTTTATGGACCACCCCTGTTGGGGAATACCTCTGCCTTCCCGACTGGAGTGTTGGGAGATGCCATGGTGGCTCGTGACCGAGCCCAGTGGTTTAAGGATGTGGAATATGTGACGAATAATGTCTATCCAGAGATAGAAAAGGCGGCTACAGCTTTAGCAATGGTGAGTATATTAATGGTAGTATATAGGTGCAACAGAATGCTAAGTATTTACCACAGGCAGGGGGTTTGCAGGACCTATCTGACTACAAGGTCCTCTACGAGGGGCAATGGCGCTTCACTGTCCCGGATGGTGTGGCACCAGGCATGTTGACCAACTGGACACAAGACCTACTATTCTCAATGGAACGGCTATCTACCAACCCATATGTGGTCCGCCGTCTCCATCCACATCACGATGCACTTCCCTTTCCCGTGGAAGATCGAGTTGTGCGACATCTGGCCTCGGGAAGGACGCTTGCTGATCTGCATGACGAAGGGCGGTTGTTTATCGGTGACCACTCATATCAAGCAAGATATCCGAAGACACCAGGACGCTGGACTGCAGCATGTACAGGGTATTTCTTTATTCACCCCTACTCAGGTGAATTCAAACCGCTGGCGATCAAGACGAACATGGGCCGTGATCTAACCTATACTCCGCTGGATGATGAGAATGACTGGCTCTTTGCCAAAATGGCCTTTAGCATGAATGATCTCTTTCATTCACAGCTGTATCACCTCGCAAACACCCACGATGTTGCAGAGCCTGTGCATCAGGCAGCTCTTCGGACGATGAGCTCTCGACATCCTGTGCGTGGATTCCTGGATCGCTGTAAGTTCTGTTGATAAAGTATCTAGACTGAGTCAGCTAATCTTTATTCACAGTAATGTATCAGGCATATGCGGTGCGTCCTATCGGAGAAGAGTTCCTCTTTAATGAGGGAGGATTTTACGATAGCTCTTTTGCCATGCCCAATTTCTCTGGCAAAAAATTCGCCACAGAGGCATACTGGGGCCACGCAGGTCACTTCCAAGCCACTGGATTTTACCGCGACCTCGCTGACCGAGGTTTGGTCGACTGCAAGTACGGACCGGCATTGAGCTCTTTTCCCTTTTATTCAACTGTGGCGCCGATGGTGGACGCCATAGAGGAATTTGTGCAAGACTTCGTGAAATCCTACTATAAGTCCGAAGACATTATAAGCCAGGACGACGAGTTACAAGCGTGGATTATTGAAGCCAACGAAGAAGCTAAAGTAATTGATTTCTTCCAGCCACCTCTTCTTAACCGTGAATCACTTACTTCCATCCTGTCGCATATGGCCTTCCTGTCTGGAATTGCCCACCATGCTTTAAATGGCGCCACTGTCGGGGAAGCATCGGGAACTTTACCTTTACACCCATCATCTTTTAACCATCCTCTCCCGGAAAGCAAAGGTAGCATTACATCTCTTCTACCATATTTGCACAATGAAACCGAAGCTATAAAGCAAGCCTCTCTCCTTGTACGCTTTAACCGCCCTCTCCTGAGTGAGCAGGGTGGCAACCTTCCCCAGATGTTTTCAGGTGTCCGCTTTCTCTCGCGGATAGAGGAGGCGGTACAGAGTGCTGAGACACGGTTCCGAGAGCGTATGTTAGCTATTAGTGATGATATTCGGGCGATGGAGTTTGATGATGAGGGATTGTCACAGGGAATGCCTTTTATTTGGAGGTCGATCGATCCAAGGAAGATTCCATATTATCTATGTGTATAAAATTACCCAGAGAACGTTGTGCGCTCAGAGGTAGGCCAAAGCCGCAGATCGATCGGTTCCATATTACAGAGAGCTTCAAATATCGAGGTTCTATTTCACATCATGCTGTCAACAGTATATTCGAAATTTATAGTATTCCATAAGGTGTATTTAGCATGACGAAAATCCATGTTAGAGTGTCACGGATGTATTGAGTGGTTTGGGCCGGTACAAATAAATATGTCATGGAAAAAGGAACCTCCTTCACTTCATTCTTTGATTACCTCTTCAATGATTCTTGCACTGCGGCTATTGAAAACACCCAAGCGCTGAGCCCCTATGGAGTAAATTAGAGCTTTGACACTGGCCTCCCTATCGTCATATCCCACACCCGTTTAACGGCCTTGGAATACTTCTGTGAATCCTGGGCCATATGCGCACAGTGCCCACTGCCATCGAAAAGAACTTCCTGCACATTCCACCCTTTTTGTCGAGCGTCATCTGCATGGTCTCTCACATCGTGCCAGTCCGTCATCCTGTCTGTTTTGGAATAGAGGTAACAGATATTACCGTTGACGCCGGCATCGCGTACCTTGTCGCCTGGGCAGATGGTTTTGTCATCCAACAGCGTGCGCCGCATCAAACTAGCTGGGTTCTCATTCCCACAGGCGATCCAGGCGTAAAGAACAACTAGAAGAGCATGTATCACTGCGGAGCCGAAGATGCGACCCGAGGGGGGCAAGGAGAAGACCATTGCATCGTAAGACTTCCAGTATGTCCCCTTAGCGGGCGTGCTGTCCAGCACCAACCCAATGAGCGGTAAAGGTTCGTGGAGAGTTTCACGAAGAGTAATAAGAAGTTGCGTGGCCGTGTTGGTACCGCCGTTTGAAAAGGTATGCAGCAGGATCTTGGGCGGATGATTGCTGGAACTCTCGGCCAGCGAGTTGCAAATAGCCCTGGCGGCTGGCTGAATGGCTCGTCGCTGGTAAGCATAACTGCTGACCAGAATGGCCACTTCGGACTCAATTAAAAGAATTCGGGCATGGGGAGCAATGGAGCGGTGGAGATCGACATATTTAGCAATATGTTTGGGGGAGGCCCCCAACCAGGTGCAGATCACTACCAGCTGTCCGGGATGTGGCTTTTCCGGCGAGCAAAGCCAAGTGCGAAGCCCTAAAGGCTCAAACTGCGGGAACACCTGCGTCATGGCAAAAGCAATACAACCCTAACCAGTCTGACAAATCCAATACCTCGGAGACGCCGCTGGAATTCTTGCTCCTATTATTTGGAGGCCTGCCCCCTTTTATATCTTGTCAGTCGTCCGGACCCCTCTTCCTTCCCCGAGAATCCCTCGTAATCCTGGCATTGATCGATTAATTAAGCACAACGCCGTTATTGACCATGACTATTACTCAGAATCTTCGCTCTTTTACTTCCCACGACTCCGTCGATGCCAGAGCTCCTCCAGCGACTCCTGCCACACCCCCACTTCCCCCTAACGGGGGCTTCGCAGCCTGGATAGGCGTCTTTGCTGGATTTCTGCTGTTCATCACCACTTGGGGCTTTTCCACCGCCTATGGCGCCTTCCAGCATTACTACCAGATCGATCTACTGAGCAGCAGTTCTGCGTCACGGCTCTCATGGATCGGTACTGTCAATGCCTTCTTTCTTATCTCAACGGGGGTTATTGCTGGCCCCCTATTCGATCGGGGATTCTTGATACATTTAATGACTGCCGGGTGTTTCCTGACCACACTGGGGCTGATGATGCTAAGCCTTTCCCACAAGTACTACCAGGTCCTGCTCTCTCAGGGCTTCTGCTGTGGAATCGGCAGTGGCCTAATCTACGTGCCTGCGCTGTCTCTGGTGTCTACAAGTTTTACAACACGCAGAGGAATTGCTGTTGGTATGGTAACGTGTGGCGCAAGCATCGGTACTCCTCTAACCAGAACTTATTTAATTGTACAAGCTAACAAGAACAGGTGGTGTTCTCTTCCCTATTATCTTTATCCGCCTCCAACCACGTATTGGCTTCCCATGGACTGTTCGAGTTATGGGATTTATCCAGCTAGCTTGCTCGTGTGTTGCAGTACCACTGCTTATGGCCACCACGAAACCGAAACGCGCATCACCTCGCCAGCTGATCCATTGGCATGCGTTAAGAGAGTGGAGTTTTAATGCCTATGCAGTGGCCAATTTCCTTATATTTATGGCATATTTTATTCCGCTATTCTACGTGCCGGTCTTCGCCTCTCAAGCCCTGCAGACCTCAAAAGACATGAGCTTCTACCTCGTTTCGGTACTTAATGCAGGCTCTGCTGCTGGTCGTATTGGATCCGCCCTGTTGACACAGCGACTGGGTGCTAGTTGGATCCTTTTCACCAGCGTTATCGCATCGGCGGTCCTCCTTTTCGGGTGGATAGGCGTGAACTCGCTGGCATCCTTTGTGGTATTCTGTGTCCTATTCGGCACCTTCTCCGGGGTGCTTATCTCGGCGAACCCACTGGTTATCGCTCACCCCGTGGTCTCGCCTACTCCTGCTATGATAGGCACACGAATGGGGATGCAGTGGTTTGCTACGAGTCTAGGTGTGCTAATTGGGGCGCCACTGGCAGGGGTAATAGAGGGACACGGCGGAGGAAATGGGTATCTGGGATTGCAGGGGTTCAGCGGCGCCATCATGGCTGTGGGGGCGCTGTTCCTCCTTGTGCCGCTCGTGGCGGTGTGGAAGTATGATCGCAGCCGCAAGGAAGAATCTCGATAAGTTGAATGTTTACAAAGGGGAGGGCAAAAGGGGGGGTAGATCTAGGCCTCGGCTTATTGGAGGGCCACTAGCAGGAATGATAATGAGATGGCGGAGGGGCGTTTAGCTGCGCTATCGTGGTTGTGGGAACTCCGCTATTCCTTGTGCCGGTTATGGCGGTTGGAAGTAGTTGGAAGTATGATCGAACCCAAACGACGAATCTCGATAGGTTGATCTTTGTCTAGGAAAGACCGTAGCATCCAGTCGGAACAAAGCAATTGCTTTTTCCTGGCTACTTAACCGGCATCGGACGGCTTTAGTGCCGACGTTGGCGTAATCAAGTTGTATTTGGGTCCGTGCCATATAGTTTCGGAAGTTCGGAACATGCCGCCAAGATTTCTGTTTCCTAATTAAGTAGTTACTTAATTAGGTAATTAGAATATGGTTCTTTACGGTAAGAGTCTGTCGTATTAAAACGCATACCGTACCATACAGGGTAGATTTACCGTCTGTTACAATCTATACATCCACATCTATTATATACGCCTACATATTTCTACACCTCCTATCCAAATGCACCGGCAGCCAACAGGAGTATCACCAGGTAGCTTGCGATCCTGCTGCATAGATCCAGTCTACAGCAACCAGTGCATGCCACCTTCGTATCCCCACAGAGCCATATCCTTAGGTCACCCTTCCTCTGCAAGCAACCAAGATGTCCAATCATCACTATTTACGCAACGACAACTATGTATATGCACTCTGTACTTCCCTCGACAAGGTCTTGTGTATGTCGGTAACTTCAATAGGTAAGCCTGTCTCTGCTTTAGTTCCGATAACCAGGAGAATGTCATAATGTAACTCTCATATTTGCCAGAATAAATCTTGTTACATGCTAGTAGATCAAAATATCAACCATCTGATGTCACATTTTAGGGTCCAGGTTGGTGACAAGACAGGCTAGTCTCGGAGATGAGTCTTAATCTAGTAGGTGGTAGAGATGGAGTGAATACCAGGTCTGCCGATGGATAACCCGCATCACGGTGTGCGAATCACGGCCGTGGCATTGGTTGACCTATGGGTCATTCTCTGAGGCCAGACGAGTATCACAAGACATTTTAGATTCATGGGCATCCATGGGCCTCGGAAGTTGGTACTAGACCACCTCTCAGGCTGTGTCGTGGATAATTTAAATAAAGCGACTGGACGTCTTGCTCTAATACTTCATGTGTTTCTCATTCATTCCCACTTTCTAAAGGTTGAGATTTCTAAAGTTATCCCTAGCCCCAGTTACATGAGATATTCAGTATGTTGCTGTTCAACATGTACAATCTGAAAACCCTCGACTTGCAGCTTCCTCCTTCAGTGGTAGCTGCCATGTGGAAGCCTTCCACCCTTGTTGGCTTTGTCTGTGCCTTTTTTATCTCTCAGCTGCTACTGTTCGCTGCTCGGTATCCCAGGACTAGCATGACAGGTATCCCTGGACCGTCGGGCTGGCCTTTGATTGGGATCGGACTGGACTTGCCCGCCCGACCACGGGAGATGTTGAACAAGTGGACTGCACAGTACGGAGATATATTCAAGGCCCGAATTGGCTGGTATGACTGGGTGTTTTTCAACAGCCCCCGCGCTGTGAAAGAGGTTTTCGATAGACAGGTACGTGCATCAATCACGTATATATCTGTGTAGAACCAACAAAGTAATAAATTCCAGGCAGCTGTCACCTCAGACAAGGTGCCACTGCCAATTGCGCAAGAGTTCTGTCTTCGCGGCGACGGCGTGCTTGCCATGACGTACAGTCAAAAATGGAAGCGTCTACATGCCTACCTCAAGCAGCTGTTAAGCCCTCGGGCATCAACGGCATTCATTCCCAGCCAGGAATTTGAAATTAAGCAGCTACTCTCTGACCTGTCCCGCGAAGCAGGCAAGAATAGTAGCACTGACTTCTACATGCACATTCGCAGAATGACTTTCTCTATTGTTATGACATCGGCATACGGGCTTCGCATTCCCAAATGGGACTGCCAGGAGGTCCGTGATGTGTATGGGAACATGCGTATGTTATCTATTATTCTTCGACCAGGAGTATTTTGGATTGATGTGTTTCCGCCACTAAACTGGCTGCCTCGATTCTTGTTCCCCTCATGGCCTAAGGCCAAGTGGATGGCTGAGAAAATGCACAGTGCTAAGATGAGGCATTGGAATAATCTTAAAGAACGTATAGCGCAGGGTAATGCCCCAGAATGCTTTGCTAAGGATCTCATGGAGTCCAATTATCGCGATTATGGTCTCGAGGAGGAGACGATGAGCTGGTTGGCCAGTGGTAGGCTTTCCCGCCCCATACTCCAGAATATACAATCTAATGTCAACAGCTGTGCCTGAAGCTGGCGCTGAAACAACCGCCAGCGCCCTGAACGGCATGATCCGCTACCTGGCCACATTCCCCGAAGCCCAGGCAGCCGCACATGATGAAGTAACTCGCGTCTTAGGGAACAACCGCATGGCGACTCTTGATGACGAGCCCAACATGCCTTACATCCGCGCGCTGATCAAAGAGACGCTGCGCCTGTGTCCTGTGGCGACGACTGGTCTCCGCCGCATGGCAGGTGCAGACATTAAATACCAGGATCATACAATTCCCAAGGGCACAATCCTCTTAGCAAATATCAACCATCTACACTGGGATCCGGCACGATTCGACGAACCCTTTAAATTCAAACCAGAACGGTATTTGAACCACCCGCACCGGTCTGCTGTATATGCAGCAGGCGCAGACATCATGGCACGCGATCATTTCACCTTTGGTGCGGGGCGCCGTATTTGTCCGGGGATTCATCTTGCTGAGAACGGGCTGTTCCTGGCTGTGTCGAATATTATCTGGGCGTACGAGTTTCGGCCTCCTATAGGGGAAGACGGGAAGGAGGAGCCATTGGATATTAGCGACGAGGGCTTCATGGAGGGGGCGATTCGAGTACCGAAGCAGTACTCGATTCGGATTCTGGAGAGAACCCGTGAGAGGTCGGAGGTGATCCAGAAGGCATGGGCACAGGCGCAGGAGGATGGATATGTGTTAAGGGGGGTTCACGTAGATGCCGATGGGGGTGTTAAGGGGGGAGTGAAGAAATAACGTAACGAGCTTGTGATGGTCTTTCATTTTGGTTTCATTTAAATTGACAGAGTACTGGTTATCAAATCATTAGTAAAGGTTCTTGGTTCCTTGAAATTCAGACCATAGTTCAGCCCATCCTTAGTGTTTATCCTTAGGTTGATTTTTTTTCTTGTTCATACAACTCGCACCAGACTGCGGCAAAACCGCGGTTTTGGGTATCATAGTCAAAACCACAACCGCAAGGAAACCGCACTAGCATAACTCTTGCTTTTTTAACCAATTCTAGCATATTAGATGACACTTATGCGGCGTTACATACTCTTGTTTTTAATATGAAGATACACCTATTCTGGTTAAAACAGTGAGCCCTTTAACCTCTCAGGCTAATTGTCCTTATTATCCCTGCTGTTCATATTGCCCCTATTGGTTATAGCTCCTCTAACGCTTTATAGACGTGCACCCAGGCGATATGCTCCTCGGAGTGTACGATAATAAGCTATTATAAAAACTTAAAGACAAGGAATGCACATCCCCCGTACCCCGCAAGCAGGTCTTATCCAAATAGACTATCTCTCACGACCCATGCGTTCCAAGGAAGCAATATTACTTTTTAACTTTGGTGGGGCTAGGATCAGACCAGAACCTCACGGCACTGATATAATGATATTAGAATATCGAGCTCCTAAATTACTATATGTAGACCAGAATCTAATAATAAGGCAGAAAAAGAGTTATCTACCACGCATCCTGCAGCTTAAACTAAGCAGGTACGACGGAAGCGGTGCCGAAGTAAGATCGTTTAAAGCTATAAATAATGCTGATAATAGTCTCTCATTTCTAGATATACCTATTGAGAAGACGCAGGCGCGGTCAGGGAGGGTTCGGAAGAGGCCTAAGCCACCTAAGGGATTTGAGATTGATAAGCTGTGATATTAGAGACTTAAAAAAGAAATCGAATTTGGTCTAAAAGTGTATTCTAAAGGTTTTAAATTAAAAGATACAGGAAACTTATTACATACTAGATACTCCAAAAATACTACGAAAAGTGCATAATTTATGCATTCACACAAAAATCACGAGTTTTATTATGTTTGCAATGTTTACATATCCATGGATAACCGCAAAATCCGCGGTTTTCCAAAGTGAAAACCACAACCGCCCACAGTGTGGTTTGCGGTTGCGGTTTTGGCTATCCGCGGTTGTCCATGGTTTTGCCGCAGTCTAGTAGGAACCACAGGGACAACAGGGACAATAGGGACATTGGCCCAAGAGATCAAACTGGCTGTGAAGGATAGGTCAAGAATCGGCTAAGCTCGGGTCCTGAACCCTTATAGATAATCTGAGTATACAGCGACGCAAAGCTATGGTAGTATCTTAATGACGAGTTGATGTATTGTCATAGTCTCATTGACTGTATCATCTTATCTATAGGCATACTATATAATCTTAATCTATTCGAAGGAGAAGAGATCAAGAATTAGTTTTGAATATATCTTGATATAAGATATAGTGATATTCTTCTACTACTTTACCTAGCTGACTGGTTAATATACCCGGCCAAGTAGAATTATCACATTCTAATCCTTGCTTTTCAGCTACCTAAGATATTACTATGTCTCGCCAGAACCATTCCGATTCCTTAAATGTTACGGAAACACTCTAATCCGCCCGACTTGGTAACGATCGATTCAACCCCTGAATCCTTTAGACAGTTGAACACCTCAATGAGAATATAGGGAACCACTTAGTAGGCTCAGTTGGTTGAGATACTGCGATTCCTCGCGTTTCGACCGAAGGACATCTACATCCTAGTTAGGCTAGTTGGCCTGTAGCTGATGGAATAGCTCCCTGCGCATCACTTCCCCTGAACTCCACAACATTAATGGAACCTTCACGAGCTACTCTCTTACCTAGATCTTGATCTATCTCCCCGGCTCCAGACATACAAGCCCTGGAAAGTGATCTGAAGCATTGGAGAAGAATTTAAGAGTTGCGTGAAAGTATTTGAGAAGTAAAAGGTCAGATTAAAGAAAGCTCGCTGGCTTAACGCTGAAGAGACACCTTGTCTTCCTTGGAAGACCACGGAGCTATTAAACTTAAGAATATTACTTTATTTAATCTCGATCTTGGCCTTTAACAAAGGCAAGAATGGATTCTAGACATGGATCATACTTTTAAAGGAGGACCACGCAAGTATAATACAGATAAGAGGAAAGCTATTGCCGCTTTAGGGCAGATGAAACCAAACTGCAGGCAGAGATGGTACTAAAACATAGAAGGAAAGACCGCTAAGACCAACAAGAAGCTAAGAGGTCGTGGCCTTTTTTAAGGATGAACTATTACTCTTAGTTGTATTCCTACACCACACTCCCTACGCCGTCCTACGGCCCTGTCATACTTCATGCGGCGACCAACTTTCAAGTGAATTAAGAAAGGGGGATATGCAGGACCTAGACAAACTACATCGTACAATCAGCCCGGGCACAATACGATATATTTTCTTCCAGATATTACTTTTCAGCTGGCATCTTAATCTTACCTTCTTCCCGCTCACCGTCCTCAGCTTTGCTAGCGATAGCTAGTCACTAATGGCAGCTAGCCACTGGTGATAGGGAGTCACTAGTGATAGGTTGCGTGTAGGCTTTTACCCCCTCTGTTGGAAGCATGAAGGAGTCTGGGGTTCAGGGGGTACGGAGGCACCCACGAACTAGGCTAAATACATAACAGGTGCTGACTATGACAGTGCAGACCGGCACCCGGAGCGGAGGGCTAACCCGATGTTCCAACACCACATACAGCCATATTATTCGAGAAAATGCTGTCAAGTGCATTAGTCCGACTAGTCCGACTAGTCCGACGCCGCATGCCGAGAACTACCTCGGCTCGGCCTAAGGTGGGCACTGTCAGGCTTATTAGGCCGGCCGGCCCAAGCTGCACTTACTCTGGAACAGCGAAGGGATACAGCAGAACCATGTTTATTTTCTCTTTCAGCAATTCTGCTGAATTTGAGCATGTCGACTGCTAGCCGAAGACGTAATGGCTCCCAAGCCTCTTGTGAGCCGTGTCGCAAGAGCAAGACACGGTGCGACCATCAAAAGCCCACCTGCGGTTCTTGCCAACGCCGAGGACTCGAGACGTGGTGCTGGTACCATCCTGCGCCTCTCACAAAGCCCCGGGGTTGTCAGGTCTCACTGTCACGTACTAGTCCGAGCACACGTCTTGCGACTAGCGACGACGATTCTATTCTGGAAAGCCGCAATACCACAGCTTGTATACAAGCAAAAACAGCGCCCAGGTTCCAAACATGGCCATTTATCATGGGCGACCGTAAAAGCACGTCGCAGGCTTCCATGATAAAGACTGATGATAGGCCTGCGTTTTTCGAACATATAACAACTGCAGGAGAGATCCTCTCCTTGTTGGAATCCCTCGTTGATATTGAACACCTGATAGACGAGTACTTTTCTTTCAGCCAAACCGCGCTTGTGCCAGAGCAACTCATCCTTGGCCTCATTACAGCAATTCGAAACAGCTCGACATTTGCAAATCGCAGTAGCGACCTGGGGTTTTATGAGGCTGTACTAAAGTCATCTGCGTCTGACGTTACCATAGCACCAAACTTAGATGTCGAGGGATTCTGCACCTTATTCTCCGGTGATAAATTGTGTGTTGAAGCTGTTGGTTTTCTATGCAGCCTTTCAGCGCGTTCCGCCCTATATCGGCTCGCCCGCGGTACACAAGTAAAGGATGACTTCATTCAGAAACTTGTTCGCTGCAGCAATTTAAGCTTGCGACTAGCTCGAGACCTCGCAACACAGCCAAATGATGTCATCATTTGGCTTGGTTATGACAATTTGCAGCTTATGACGCTTATTGAAGGGGAAGCAAGTAAGTGTCTAGCTTAAATTTCACATACAAACATCCCTCGTCCTAACTATGATCATTTTCAGGCTTGGATGTCTGGCGAAGAATGGGCGAACTGGCAACAGACATATTCGCCTTGGGGCTCCATCGTGAAGCAACATATTCTAGTGAAACAACACCATTCTTTCTGATAGAATGCCGAAGGAGGATATTTGCAACTGCTTACCATATAGATAAGGTCTTCTCAACTGTCTTTGACCGACCGCCTCGGATATCTAGGCGGCATATTGACTGCAAGCCACCCCTCGATATTTCGGACGAAGCTCTTTTTGCGCCGGCTATCCTCGCGCAAGAGCAACGAAAATTGACAGAGGATGGCTGGAATCTTAAGGGCTATAGAAGCACATCTTGGGCTCGTATACGCTACATGCTTGGAGAGTTCCGGGAAAAAGTCGAAGAATACCAACCTCGATCACGCCAGACTACTACTGAGGCCGAATTAAGGTATGGCTATAAAAGAATTTTTGATAGTAATACGGCAGTAACAATTATTAGGAACCTTTCTGATCTTTGTCATACAACTTGGAATTCCTTACCGTCCCACCTCAGATATAGCCAGGACAATTTGCCACCGAACGGCTCTTCAGCGGTGTGTCTTATGCTTGCAAAAGTATACCTGACCTACCTTTACATTGATTTCCAAATCTACCGCATAATCGACAAAAATATCCGGTCAAATCCTCCAGAGATCTTCCAAGTATCATGGACGATGCTTGAGACTGTTTTACACATGGCAAGCATGCGCAACAGCGCTGGGTTCACCCCACGTGATCTTCCCGGTATTGTATGTCGCCTTTATTTCCTGCAAATTATCTCCATTGCTAATCTTGGGCCCTCAGTTTCTGTCATATGGGTTGTGCTGCGCTGCGGTACTCACAGAATTATTACAAGCTGTTTCTTCCGACCCGACTCAAAGCTTACCGTCAGGTTCAAATAGGCCGCTCCTGATACGGCGCCTAGCTGTTTTTATATCTCAACTCGAGACTGTGTGCAGTCCCAGTGACATCAACTACAAGTTCTGCAGAGAAGCCGCAACAGTCTTTTCACGCAAGCTTGACTATATTCTAGAAGGACCTGCACCTCCTGTGACCACAGTACCTGCAGACATTTCTAGAGATTTAAGCACAAGTCCTAATTTAGCTGCCACAAATTTTTTCGGGGTTGATTGTATGAACATTGATGGTTTTGCTAATCTCAATTCCGAGCTTGCAAGCTGGGCTATAGATGCTGATTCGGGGTGTATTAATAACGACTGGAATATATTTTGACAATCATCCATGCATATAGTCCAGATACTAGTTTCTTAAGCCATTGCCACTAAGGAGTGGAAATATACGCCGTCTAAATTAAATACATTTGAACGGCACTAATTACAACATCGATACAAATAGAACATTGTGGTGCAAATCCTCGGACAAGGCAGGCATAACTAGTTCCTAAAGAACCGCTGAGTCATCTACACACATTGTTGCCGATAAATTAGTAAGTTGCCCATAGATAAAAGCCAAAACGGCGCACAGCATGAAAGGGCTATGATTATAATGAAGTCCTTGGACGAAATTGGCAGTCGCGGATACAACGACAGACATGTTTGCGAAATAGTAGTGATCTGAGCGCTGGAAACAAAGTCGAAGCTTTAGAGAACTTACAAAATGACTGCAAAGAGGATAGGTGACCACTTAGCTTAATTATCTAGCGCCTTGGAATCCCACACAGGCTTCGTGGACCACACCCTCTGAATACTTTAGGCATTATACACATCCTGCATACGATAGAGATACAGTAAGATTGACAATAGAGTGTCATGCCCGCATTCTGTTCCTTCGTAGACTACTTCCGTGTAGCTGGTATAGCTTCGCCCCCTCTCTTCCCTGTTCGCTACAATGGCTGCACGGAACCCATAGCTTATGCAATGCGCCACTAGACCACAAAAAGCGCTGTTACAATTTGCACATAATAATGGTATATCTGCTTTATCTGACAGTGACATAGCGAGGTCTGCTTGCATCTGTGGACGCAATGCTGAGAGCGAGGTGGACCTGGAATGTATGTCGGGGTGGGTCCATGGCCGAAACGGACCCTTCGGGCTTGCACGTGTGGGTCACATCGGATCTGACCAGACCCACCAGTTTTCTGTCTGGCATGCGCTTTCGTATCGATGTTGTACGTGTGTGTGCTTCAAGGATACACTCATGGCTGCAGAGTGTCGTGGACAGAGCCCCTCATAATACTTAGCTACTTTTACCCATGGCTACCTTAAGAGATTATTTAGTAATTTTTCTAGCTGGAGAGCCCTATCTAGCAATACTTGTGTACATTCTACGATGTTTGTTCTATTGCGGCCCCTTGCTATGTTCAGAACCTGAAGGAATAAAGTCGACTGCAAAGCTTATTTACGTTATGTGCACTTATGTTATTAAAAAAAAGCAAAAAAAGGGAGCAATCAGAGACTTTTCCTGTTAGTCATTATACGTAGACAGCTTCAATATATAGACTGTCAAGATTCTGAGAGCTCATCTATGATAGATATTATCAAGACATACGGACATAGTAGGTACTATATATGTTGCTAGTAAGTAGTTATAAACTCGATTACCCTAATAGCTACAAACTTTGATATTGGCTTTTAAGCTCATGATGCAATGTGATTTAATATACTTTCTAGGGCCTTAGGCCGTAGTAAGTAGTCCGACACGGATTTCCGGCATCGGCATGCCTGAGATAGCAGTTGCTAGCGTCCTGCGAGTCAAGCAGGGTGGTGTACATTACTGTTCCAGCTAGCTTCAAGCCCCCTCAGGGCCGTGTAGTAAGAAATGCTCGAGTAGTCGGTAGTTCGATTTACCGGTTACGTGGACGGTAAACCCCGCCAGAGGACATACTGGCACTGGTATGGATATAAGAGCGGGCCAGCGACTGCAGGTACAACCAGATCAATAGTACAACTTCGCTTTTGTCTCCGCTACCTTCTCAAAAGAAAAGAAATAAAAAAAGAAGTCAAATAATCAATAAAAGACATAGGTTACAAGACCGCTGTTATCCTAGGATTGCTCCCGCGGTTGCTGTCCGCCAGCGTTGTCTGCAACTTTTCTGTGGCAGCCTCCAGCAGAGACACCTGCGAGTCCTTCGCTTCAACCTGGGGACAGACCATTGACAGACTTAAGGTGTTGAATCCTGGTACTTCCTGTCCTAACCTCACGGCTGGACAGAGCTATTGCGTGATCGGCACCGTCACGGACGACCCGCAGCCTTCGAGCACGACGGCTTCCACTACGTCGAAGTCCACGACTACCACCTCCTCGCCTGAACCCGGCCAACTCAGCCTGGCTTACAGTCGAACTGCGACAAGTTCCACTTCGTTGCCTCCGGCGACCAGTGCGATACCATTGGACCCTAGTACGGCATCGCAGACGCGCAATTAAAGGCCTGGAGCCCCACTATCGACGAAAGTATGTCTCCATGCATCCACTAAAACATCCGGCATAACTATTTCTAAGTGCCAACCCATCTGTCATGATAGGATGCTCCACCTCTGGCTAGACTACGATGTTTGCGTACACGACCCCGGCGCAGCGACAACGACCTCAACAGCCGAGCCGACACCCAGGGGCAGCCGCAGATGTCCGGTACAGTGAGCAACTGTAGCAAGTTCTACAAGGTCAAGTCGCGTGATTGTTGCTACACGATCGACAATGCGGCGGGGATCACGCTTGCTCAGTTCCGGGAGTGGAATATTGAGATTGATGCATCTTGTACAAGTTTGTGGGTGAATTGCTATGTCTGTATTGATGTTTAGCTTTCCTAAAAGGATTTATGGGCGGATCTAGAGATATGTTGGGAGAACGTTCAGCAAAATGGGTTGGCACTCGGTACTCCATGCCAGGAAGAGAACTGGTGCTGTTCCTGTATCTCCTGCTACGATCCCGGTTTTTCACGTGAACTAGCAAAATAGAGAGAACCTGCGAGCTGCGCCCACACATAGATGTTAATATTCAACAGTCTCAGGCATGATATCAACAGAGTAGCACTACTCGTGGAAAGGCCCGCTGTCGGCGCCATCTTCCTGACACAGCCGCACCCAATGTAGTTAGTCGCACAATACCAAGAAACAGCCAAAGAAGGCTTCTGTTAGTCTTATAGGCCCAGTTCTGTGCAAAGATTCTTCTTCAACCAAAGAGGGCTTGCCGGACAGCGCTTGGCCAAAATAACTATCCTTTGCCCTGCCCCGTCCATGGTGCCCGACGGGGAGCGTGACCAACGAATTTCTCCTGAATTAATTCAATTAATGAGGGTAGAGAGACATGCCATTACTCGTCCATATATAAAACCTGTCAGTCCCCATCAGATACGTAAATTGCCTGACTATCCAAATGCAAGAACTCGAATGACACGCTTTGCAAGAATGCGATGCATGATTCTGTGTAATAAAGATGATCTCACTTAAGACTCTCGCGCTGTACCTGGTGGTCGGGACTCTCCCTACCAGTATGTATATTGACATGTCATAACCTTTAAAGCCTCTCATTGCTAATCCCTTCTTCAAAGGCACATTTGCCCCTGAATGCCACACACACCCCAACTCCAACTCCGACAACGCCCGCCTCACATTATCCACACCCGAGGACCTAAGCGTATTGAGCGACTGCACAACAATAATCGGCGACATCTTCATCAAGAGCACATTCTCGGGATCCTTCGTCCTAAATGGCGTCACCAATATCACCGGGTCTATTTCGATGGCGGTCTACGAGGAGTCGCACCGCATGAACGGCATCGAGATGCTTGATCTGCTATATATCGAAGGCATTTATCTTCCCCAGACCTGGGGGCTAAAGAAACTGCGGTTACCGCGGGTTGAGCGCATGGAGCAGCTGTACTTTATTCAGGGGGTTGAGGAGGGGTGGTTTGACATGGAGGGCTTGAAAATTGCAGACATAATTTCTGTGGCTGGGTATTGGACGAAGTAAGCCATTTTCATCGCTTTTTTTTATATTTTTGGGGGTTTGCGCTAAGGATTTGTAATATATCCTTCCCCTCGTTGTAGAGTGTGACTCGCAGTTTGACAATAGTTACGGATCCATCGTGGAGTATCAGCGATAGACCCAACCCGCTTGAGATCTACCTTCCCTCGCTCAGGGATGCACATTGGGCTAGTTTCAGGGGGTATCTAAGCAGGTTTGTTCGGTCCCAAGCCCCTAATGCCTTCGTGTGCTAACGATCGTGTCAGTCTCTCAACTCCCAACCTTGAAGTGCTAGGCTCACCAGGGGGCCCAGATCCGGGGGGAATGGAAGTGCAAGCCAACTACACGGACTTATCCGGGGTGTACCTGAGTTCGCTCGACAAATTATATGGCGAGCTTTTGCTGGATGGGCATATCACGGGGTACCGCAAACCTGATTCCCCATAGCGGGCTTGGAGCATGCCTACTGACATCGTGTCTTCCGTCCGTAGGATCAATCTTAACGGCTTACAACAGACAAATGCCACGATCACCGTTCGAGCATCGTCGCCAGTGGAGATATATTCGGGTCTCCAGGATGCTGGAATTATAAACCTCTCCGGTGAACTTGAAGCGTTAATACCAACCCATCCTATTTACAGAAATGACGAAGATATGTTAACAAATAATGCAGTATCAACTTTGAAGACATCTTCACCGCCAAGGAATTGAACATCGACTCGAGTACCATATCCGACTGCCCCTCAAGCCTCATCCAACTATACAGAAAACTACATTACTCATACGAGCCCGCATTCTGTACAAGCAACAGATTCTCCCATGTTAGGGGCGATTCAAATCCATCGTCCGGGACCGATCAAACGCATGTCGCCTCTACAACGCCCCTTTCAATCCTGACCTGGTCATCACCGGATATATCATTCCCAACATTCGCCGCATCAGTTCCAGACCGAGATACAGGACCTCACGTTCCAACCGCTATTATTATCTTGCTCCCCATTATAATGGGCTTCTCCATGATGATCGGGACTTGGCTTTGTTTTGCTAGAAGAAAGGCGCGCGGGGATGAAGCAGAGGGGGCACGAGGGCTTTCGGCCGGCGTTCGGATGGAGGGGTTGGATAGTGAAGCCAGGCAAGGGGAATGGCAACAGCAGCAGCAACAGTTACAGCTACAGCAACAGGGGTTAGGAGTTAGTGGGGTGGATGAGGCGCCGCCGCCTTATTCGATGGAGCGGCCAAAATAAGGGCGCCGACGAAGCGATGTATATGTATTTTGCCGTCGTTAATTTGTCGTTGTGGCCGCCCTAGATGCATTGTTTATTATAGCCGTAAACACCGCGTATGGCAGCTAGCAAGGTGGATGTATCAGTTCAGACCAGAAGAAGCTATATAATCAGCTTCATAGTGCTTATATCCTCATCCAACTGCCTCAAATACACAAGAACCTTCTTCGCTGCGTCCGGAAAATGCCCTAATGTGCCGCAAAGTGTAACCTGAAATGGCAATAATATCGGCGACTCTCTCAAGCCCAACGCTACGCTGGGGTCACGATGCACGTTGGATGCGGGAACTTAGGTGGAGTTCTACCACTCAGGATAAGCCACATTACGCGGTGGGACACAGGACGTTGACTGGGATATTGACGATAAGTACGATCCTGTGCACAACTTTGACTGATTAGCTCCGGAGGGAGAATGTGAGAGGGACTAAGAGTATAGGCTGCCACCGTAGTATACAGAGACTGAGGAATTAGTAGAGAGAAAGAAGGGGGATAACGCTACTTTCTTCGATATACGGTATAATGAACGAGATATGAAAAAAAAGCATTACTAAACGTCAGAGGAAAGTATCTTAGCCAACCCTTTCAGTTCAAATATCAGGCTGTTAGAGCTAGATATTATGGCGGATCATAGTGTTTAAGTTATTGAACACTCGCAAACCGCACCAGCTTCTCTTACTGCACTGAAGTAGGATCGACAGTTGATGGCACGAACTAATGGACAAAGGCTAATTTTCTTGTCCAGAGATCTTTCAGAACGGTGCCGCACAAAATGGGTGTACCCGTTCATTTAGGACACATTAAAGACTGCTGGAACTCTCATATATTCTCATATATCACGACGTGCAGGCTTCGAGCTGGGAAAGGTGTACTTACGTGCCCACCCTTTTTTTGGTGCGACGGTGTCGAAGGGTTGGCGACTGTGGAGAAAGGTATGTAATTATATAATCCCATTTAAAAGGGTTGTGGAATGGTTGCCACAAAAGATACAACATGTCCAATTATAAGCTAAGAATGCATTCCCAACCACTGCATACCAGTTTAATCCCCCACAACTTCTCACAACCACTGACAACCAGCTACAACCAAGGGAAACCAGGACTAACTATTAATAAAACCCACAACTCTTCAAAGTCCACAACTAGATGCAATGGTTCGTAAGTTATACATAGTGAAATACTTGTTGGGGACTGGGATAAACCTACGTTCTCAAGTCTAAGCCGCCTGCCGGTAGTGAAGAACAAATGGAATTCTTCTCCCTTGCCATGTGTTCTTGGCCCTTGACTTTCCATGCGAGACTTAGAGTACTACAGCCTCGCGTAGTCTAGATCTACATTGTTTGTCTCAGTGTGATGGCCTTTACCACTTTTTAGGTTCGAGTTGTAAAGCTCCGAGACAAGCGAGACGCGTGGCACGCCCCAGTCTGTTATGTAGCAGTCCTATTTTTGGTTTCTTTCTTTGGTTCCTTGTCATATTTTCAATTAAAAGTACCCCGCTGGCACGTCCACCCTGCTGCCAAGAAGCCAAAAACTAACCATAAAGCATGGGATAAGTTTGATATGCCCCACTCACTCCTGTATATGTGTGGATCAACAACGATACAAGTGTCTATGTAGCCAGCTATGCATACGAAGCCAAAGCATATTTATCAGAACGGCTATTTTAACTTCTAGCCATCCGTAAACAGACTAAAACGAAACGAAGCATGGATACAATACAACCTATCCATAATAATGATCATCTAATTATAACGGCCGTCCAGGCTAGTCTGGATCAGCGGAATGATAGGGTGTGCACAATATCTCACGTTAAGGTAAGACATTGGAATGTGAAATACAAGACATTAGATCCTGAAATGAAAGTTGAAGAAGGGCAGACTTCAGGGCTGTAGCATAATCTGCTCACAATCCCAACTTTGGTTATATGCCCTAAGACATTTCACCCGGCCCCGGAAAGACAAAGGAAAAGAATCAGCAGCCATTATACATGGTCAAAAGGATTTCTCCTCCCTGAGCGGAATGGCTGCGTTGGCAAATCGGCTACAGTTTTCTTGTAAACGGAGCATAGAGTTTCTGGGTATAAAGAATAGCAAGTCAACTACTAAGAAGATAATCAGAGCCATTTGCGAAGAGGAGTTCTATCGCGTTGATAATGGGAGAATACAAACAGTTGCACGGAATTTTAAGGCCGGCATTCGTCAGCACTCTCCTGTCAAAGCTGATTCGGTTGGTTGTCCAGTACTTACTCCTAGTCATCTCGATATAAAGGCCCGCCAGGGGGGTTCAATTCTCCCTGGCAAAATAAGCACCTCCATGACCGTGCAAGTCTCTTTGTTAACAAAGTCTACAGCGCAGATCAAACGCCCTCTGAGTATCCCACTTCCTCCGCCGTTTCAAGAGTAATCTTCTTCCCTTTTTTTAGCGAGGAACCATTGTACAGTATGTTCGTGGGGGTGCAGTCCACAAAGAGTACGACAGAATTCAACCAGTCGGGACAAGAAACCCTTGCTGTCTCCTAGAATTCGGTCCAAGCACAAACTGATATACCTCATACAAACACTGTGGAGCCCGAGGAGGCAGCAAGTTCTGGATTTTCTCCGGATGATATGTTAGATCTCCAGCCGCGTCCGCCAGGGACGCCTGATCGGATGGCAGGTGTGGAAAAGGATGTGCTATTTGCTGCCGGAATTGAGGAGCATACCTCCAAGGCGCCATGGAAAGTTAAGGCGGAGATATCCCTTCACTGCAAAGCTATGGAGATTCTCCGTTTATGGTACGTACGAGCCAAAATATGTGATTGTCCTGTTCCTCTTCGAGTCTCGAAGCTACTACAAATTTCCCGACACTGGAGGCAACGATCTGCAAAATGGCTTAGAAGAATTGTCCAAAGAGCACTACTTTCTCATCTAGAGGGACTCCAGAATAGTCCACCTAGAGTTGAATCAAGCCTATGAAGCCGCGCTACAATACCAATTGATCCTGCTTGCGAAGCGTGACACCCCCCTACGTGAAGTTAACTATGAGGATGGAAGGATATATGTTGACAAGCTATTTCAACAATTTGATCAGCTATTGTTTCTTGCTCGTGGCGGAAAGACAGTATACTTTGGCCCTATCGGGCAGAATTCACGCACCTTGCTAGATTACTTGAGTTACATGGTGCCCGAAAATGCGACGACCAAGAAAATCCTGCCGAGTATATGCTAGGGATTGTGAACGACGCCACTCAGTTTGTCTGGGCCGCGGAGATTCCGCTCACGGGGTAAGGGAATTGTGACCTTCAGGCACTTCATGGCCACTATCATGTACACCATGCCCATGGCGCTGGCGATTAGGAACATGTTTATTTTCTGTCTCTAGTAATAGGTGATGTCCCACCGGGTGTCTGGTATAGAAAAAATAATATCTTCTATTCGTTCATAGACTTGCCCCTCGTGTCTACGGTTGTGGTTTATTTGTTCGCCCGAGAAACCAAGGGATTCCCGTGGAGGTGATCGCAGCTCTCTTTAGGATGTCGTGGTTGTTCATATTTCCGCTAATGGAGATGACGTGGTGCATGAATCGACCTCGGATGGGGTAAAGGTTCCCGATGTGAAGGAGGTTGAGGTAGCATAAGATATGACGCAAGAATTCTGAAGGATCTGAATGTGACATTTATACATTCCACGTGGTTTGGAAAAGACGAGCTTTAGTCTGAAAACACTATGGATATACTTGTTGAAACTACCTCTAGACAAGCATGCTAGAATGAAAGTTATTACCTCTGCATTAAACAACATCTATTGGAACATAGAGGGGGGTTATATAGGAGTACTTACTTACAGACCCTATGCAAGGGTTGTATACCTTCTCGCCATACTAAGTATAGTATATCTCGTTAATCTTGTCCACTCTGCGGCGATTTTTGTTCCTCAGGAGTTTGGTGTACTCTCAGACTCGTTGTGTTCGCCAGTTATGGATTTAATTACTACGTTTTCAGTCGACATCGACCTCGTAGATTAACGTGTCGATTGGACTATAGAAATGCAGAATAGAATCAATATGTCCATAAGTTCACTCCCATCCCGTTGAATTCCATTAAGCAATCCAGAACCATATCCTCTCTGTATCTCGTTAGCTGCATCCCATCCCAGCATAGTATGGCATATACCTAGGAGATTACGCGGTTTTGGTTCCTCCCACAGCGACTCCAGGCGGTCAGCCTCGTCCTTGCCAGACCACAGATCCATTTCATGCAGGCGCACGAACCGCGTGCGCTTCACCAGCTTATATCCCAGGAACAAGGCAGCGAAGATGGGAATGTCGACATAGGGCGGCACGAACGACTTGGCACTAAATCGGCCGGGGAAGAAAGCGTCGAACCCGTTAAACAGGGCGACGGTACATGAGAAGACGATGGCAAAGTACGCCATATACGGCTGGAAAGGGCTGCGGAAGGGCAGGCCCGTTCGGGGGATGCCGTGATAGCGTAGCCCACGATGGAACCGTGTGTAGGTCAGAGCGACAGAGGCCCAGACGATTAATGTGCTGACGGAGCTAAGATTGCTAATCCAGAAGAAAACTTCGGCAGCGCTGGCGGACACGTTAAGATAGACCAGCAGACTCAGCGCCGCTGTCACCCCAACACAGGCGTACGGCACACCGAACCGCTCGAACTGCAGCACACGTGGCGCCTTGCCGTCGAGTGAGGTGGCGTACAAGATGCGCGTCGAGGCGTAGAAGAACGAGTTGCCCGCTGAGAGCGCCGAGGAGAAGATCACGGCGTTGATGATGGAGGGCAGCACGCGGATGCCGCTGTGGGCGATGGCTATGACGAAGGGACTGGCCGCCGCCCCCTGGGCGCCGTGCTTGATTGCGTTCAGTAGGCGAGGATCATGCGGAGAGACGCACAAACCGACGAGGAAGACACTGCCCACATAGAAGACGGCGATGCGCCAGAAGATACGCCGCACTGCCTTGGGGATGTTGCGTCGCGGGTTCTCCGTCTCGCCGGCGGCCACGACGACCATTTCGCTCCCCCCGTAGCTGAAGGTCGCCTGGATAAACACCTTCCAAAAGGCCAGGAAGCGTCCTAAGGCCCCTGTTTCCAGGTATTCTAGCATGGGACCGGGGTTCTTCCAGTATCGGAAGCCAATACGGTCGTGGTTTGGGCCCCCGCCCAGGGTAATAATAAACATCAAGATCATCAGCCCCACGATGGTCAGCAGCTTAATAGAGCCCAGAAAAAATTCCAGCTCGCCGTAGACACGCACAGGCAGACAGTTGAACAGGAAGATGGTCATATACAGGATAGTGATCCACACGGCAGACGAGACGCCGTTGGGCCAGTAGTCGAGCACCAAGGCAGCGGCACTGATCTCAATGGGCACGCCAATGGCGAACTGATACCAATAATTCCAGCCCAGAGTAAACCCCAGCGCCTCGTCGACAAACCGCGCTGCGTAGACGGGAACGGCACCGGGCAGGGGCAGCCAGGTAGCCATCTCGCCCATGCTGTTGATGACAGCGTAGAGGTTGACGCCGGTGATGGCATACGCCAGCACAGCGGACAGGGGACCAGCCAGCGAAAGAACCTGGCCCATTCCGACAAACAGTCCGGTGCCAATAGCACCAGATAATGCCAGGAACTGCACATGGCGCGACTTGAGTCGACGCTGCAGTGTGCCCACGTTGTTCTGCTGGAGGGGTTGGGGTTTTAATTCGGACATGGTGAACTCTTTATTAGACTGCATCTCTTCTGGAGGGCATATATAACTACCCAGTATGATATAGACTGTCTACATATAAGCTGCCAAGGGAGGGGAACGGCTTCAAGTAATGCGGGCAGATCAATGATTGGCAGACCGTGGTACAAAGGATCTCACGGTTGTCTTCGATCATCGCATCCAACATTCCTTTTACCTCTCAACCTCTCACTATGTTCTCCCTCGAGGAAAGTGCCACCCCGTTGGGGCATGAGATGAGAAAATACTTCTCGTTTGCCCCGGGATATCGGAATCTCAACCATGGTATGTCCTTTTATACTATTCTTTATGGATATTACTCTAACAATGCAGGATCCTTCGGCACTTTCCCCATGGCCATACGCCAGAAGGCCGACGAGCTGCGCACCCAATGCGAGGAGCGTCCCTGTGCGTTTCTCAAATACCAGTACGATGTGTTGCTCGAGGAATCGCGCGCCGCCATGGCTGCCTTCCTGAACGTGCCCGTGTCCACCATCGTCTTCGTGATGAATGCCACCACGGGCGTCAACACAGTACTGCGCAATCTTGACTGGTGCGACTCCGACGAGATCATCCAGCTAGACGTCATCTACGGTGCCTGTGGCAAATCCACCGAATATGTTTGCGAGTCCAACAACGACCACGTGCGCACTAGAGAAGTCTGTGTCCACTATCCCGTTGAGGACGACCACCTTGTATCCGCCTTTCGCGACGCCATCCACGCCTCGCGTCGCGCCGGTCGCACTCCGCGCATCGCCATCTTTGACACCGTCTGTTCGAACCCGGGGATCCGTCTACCCTTTGAGGCGTTAACGGCCCTCTGTCGCGCCGAGGGAGTGCTGAGTCTGATCGACGCTGCCCATGGCGTCGGCCATGTCGCTCTGGACCTCGCGGCCTTGGACCCGGACTTCCTGGTGAGCAACTGCCACAAGTGGCTATTTACGCCGCGTGGATGCGCCGTCTTCTATGTGCCGCACCGCAATCAGGCGATGATGCGCAGCACCCTACCGACTAGCAATGGATTCGTCCCCCGATCGGCGCGTGACCCGACCAGCGACGACCCGACAGATTTCGTGCGTAACTTTGCCTTTGTCGGCACTTTCGACAATATTCCCTTCCTTACCGTTCCCGCCGCTATTGCCTGGCGTCATCATGTCTGTGGGGGAGAGTCCAGGATCCGCGCATACTGCACCAACCTGGCACGCGAGGGGGGGCGACGCGTGGCGGAAATCCTGGGGACCACGGTGTTGGACAATGCCACCCACACCCACACGGACTGCTGCCTGGTCAACGTGCGGCTGCCGATCCAAGCTGGGTACAGTGTCCGCCTTACCTGGAAGGGAGAGCCAGCCACCCCGACAGATTGGATGCAGAAGACACTGATCGAAGACTATCACACCTTCCTGCCAGTGTTTCCCTTCCAGGACGAGTGGTGGGTGCGTCTCAGTGGCCAGATCTACCTGGAGATGAGTGACTTTGAATGGGCCGGTCATACACTCGTGGAGTTGTGTCGGAGATTTCAGGATGCATTATCCAATGTTGATTGAGAAGGGTCTTCCTGAGCTGGTTTGTCCCGCCGTCGAGTGACCATAGCAAACATTGCATCCTAGTATTTAAATTCCATCCACTGTAGATACAGTATGAGAAGTATTAGTTATAGCGTCTTTTTCGTCGAGGAGAAGTCTCCTGTTCCAAGATACACCCATTCCCTCTGTCGATTGATTGGTGGCACTGTCGCCTTAGAGACAAGGCACCATGCGAGTATTTGTGGCCTGCTTTCTGAGGCAACACTACACGTGGTTCCTGTTCAGGGCGATTTTCTATTTCCTCCCACATCGTACTGCATATGGATGTCGCTGCCAGTTGTATTTCAATCAATCGTCAGTGTTTGCATCAACAATATAGCTTCAAGGGTCTTATCTTCCATCTGAAGTTATAGATTGTATTTATGTGTGGTGGTGGAGTTCTTGAGGTCCTTCCCCTCTAGATGTAACGTGTGGATCTCTTCACGTTGTCATGCAACTAAGTCGACGCGACCACGCGTCACTATGTTGAAACGCTATTTATTGCCTTCTCTTTCGAAAACAAGTAACTACAATACTCAAAGGCATTGGAAAGGTGACATTCTACATGATAGTATTCTCAGCATAAAAAAAAGGAAGAAACAGCATAAATTGCCCTACACACATGGAACCATCACTCAATCCCCGCCAGGACGAGTGATCAGTCGACAGTGTCGATACAATCACAGCCTATACAAAAAGAGAACAAATAAAAAAGAATATTAAAGAAAATGAAGAAAAAAAAAAAAAAAAAAAAAAAAAAAAACCATGCTAACTCCGTCCAAATCTATGCAGTCCCAATCCACACAGCTCTACCTCGAGCTCTCCAGCATCGTCCGCAGATATTCTGCCCCGATCGGCGGACACTCCACCACGCCCAGTCTTCTCAACTTCTCGCGCGTCTTGCTCGACTCCAGCGCGAACATATTATGTCCAAGATCAAAATACTCCGATAGTACTTCCCAGCGAACGCGTGCATCCGGGGAATCATCCATGCGAGACACTGTTTCCAACCATTCGGCCACGGGCAGCGTTTTGCCTGCACGGCCGGGTTCCGCGAGAATCTCTCCTACAAGACTAGGAAGACGGGAAATCGGCAGGGGCGATGGATTGCATAAATGATGGAATGTTGCTTCTTTCCCATCTATTGGAGGCTGCAGGCCTGATGTCGCCAGTGCATGGAAGCCCTCCGTCAGATAATCCACCGGAACAAAGTCGGCCACGAAGGCCAGGTCGGCCTGCGTCAAATCGGGAACCGCGCCCGCCTGTACCATGCTTAAGATCATGGTGCGAATGAAGTCGTCTTTGGGCTCGGGGACGCTGGTCACGCTACTTCCCGTCGCGGCTGAAGCCCGGTATATCGTGACGGGAAAACCACGCTCGGCTGCCTGTTCCATCAATCGTTCCGCCACCCACCGGGACTTGAAATAGCCAAAGCGGTTGCTGGCCTCTGGTGTGAAATGGCTAGCACTGCCTTCGCCTGCGATGGTTTTCTGGGGAGTAGTCCGCTGGGAGGTCGACCAGGTCTGCAGATGAGGGACGGACCAGGTTGAGAGGTGGTGGATGTGCGTTTGCACTGCCCCCAGACGGGCGACATCGATCACGTCGCGAACAGACTCGACATTCAACGAGCGGAGGGCGTCGTATGGTTGTAACAGGGAAACGTAACCGCCGAGGTGGTAGATGGCTTGCACGCGACCTGCGAGACGGCGGAATTGCGGTAACGAGAGCCCGAACCGCGGAGAACCAAGTGACCCTGCCACGCAAATAATACGGGGGGCAACAAGTTCCGGGTTGGGAAACAAGGGCCACAGGCGATAGTGGTCGAAGGCCGCTTCCACATCGGAGTACTGGAGCTGTTTCTGCGAGCCCAGGATATAGACGGTAGCAATACCGGGGTCTTGCAGAATGGTGGCCAGCATGTGAACGCCGATGAAGCTGTCCGCACCGGTGAGAAGGATGGAGCTGATGTCAGATGCCGCGATCTTCGGCACGCTGGGGGACTGCAGTTGGAAGTTGAGACTCGTCTCTTCATCCCAGTCAATCTCAAGCTTCGTCGTTGCGGACGTGGTGGTGATGGACCCTCCCCCGAGAATCTGTGCAATGCCTTGAGGTGTTGGCGCTTTAAACATGGGGTTTAGGGCGAGTGGTTTCTTTAAGGCACGCTTGAGGCGAGCCTGCAGCCGGACCAGCATGATACTATTGCCCCCAAGGGCGAAGAAGCTGTCGCTGGGAGCGATGGGCCGGTCCCGAGGAAGCTTGAGCACGTCGCGGAAGCCGTCCATGACGGTAGCCACAACCGACTCTGCACATACTTCATTGGCATGCCCGTTGTTCAGTTGAGCTCGTTGGATCTGAGCTTCCTCAATGGGGTACGTCAGGCGCAGATCTCCATGAAGCAGTTGTTGCCGGTCGATTTTGCCGCCGATCGTGACCGGCAGAGCCTGGAGAAACTGATATGCACTGGGCAGCATGTACGGATTCAGATACCGGCTTCCGTATTGATTCAAGCGCACTGCAAAGGCTGACATTCCATGCTTGTCTAGGTGCTTTTTGGGCACGACAAAAGCAATGAGTTGGCGATCGTCACCATGGCTCTCGCTGTCCACTACCACTCGACGAGCAATCACAGCCAAGTCAACAATGCCGGGCCCCGTGGGGTCTTTGTTGGCCTCAACAAATAGGCGGTGTTCCACTTCCCCGAGATCAATCCGGTAGCCACGGAGTTTGATTTGCTTATCCCCTGCAATTCGCCCATGGAATTCGAGGTTGCCACCAGGCAGGTACCGGCCGCGGTCCCCTGTCCTGAACATCCGCGTCCACCCATGCTGTTGCTTGTCCTCTTCTGAACAGAATGGGTCCGGATGAAAGGCCTTCTCATTGGCATCGGGCCGATTAATGTACTCAAGACCTACCTGGGCGCCGCCGACGACAATCTCACCGACGAGGCCTGCGGGGAGTGGCCTACCTCGGTCTCCCAAGATGTAGTGGCGCGTGTTGGCCATAGGGAAACCGATGGGGATACTGCTGCTGTCGTCGGTAGGCTTATTGACACGCTGGATGGTTGTCTGCACGACAAGCTCGCTGGGGCTCCAAGTGTTGTAGACCACCGCAGGTGTTCCTAGATCATAGAAGGCCTTGACGACGCGCACCGGTAGCCGCTCTCCCGCAAAGTAGGCGATCCGGTAGTTCTGCAGGCGTTGGAGCTTTTCCGTTGCATGCTCCATCAACAGGGCAAATTGGGTTGGCGTGAAATAAGTGACCGAGATCTGGGATGCCTCCATGTACGTAGCCAAAGCAATGGGGTCTTTGCGAATGGTGCTGGATGCTACACACACGCGGGCTCCGGAAGTCAGGGCGGAGAAGATTTGAACGATCGACAGGTCAAATGAAATGGAGGAGTGATGGAGGAAATGGTCTTGGGGTGTAAACTGGAAATCATGATGCAAAGTGCTCAGCATTTGCTGCGTATTTGACTGGGTCAAAACGACCCCTTTCGGGGCGCCGGTGCTACCCTGTTCTCTGCGTCAGTAATGGTTTGTAGCTCCTACCTGAAGTTTTAGAGACTCTTACTGAAGTGTAGATAACATAGAATGGGGATTTTTTCAACGGGGGCGGGAGTTGAGGTATCCTGCCAGCTGCCGGGATAGACGCGAGTTCCAACACCGTCACAGCAGCCTTGATCCCGAGACGCTGAGCATTCTCTTCGAGTCCGGGTCCCGCGAGGACAAGGGGAGTGCCTGAGTCGGATATCATAAACGCCAGACGCTCCGAGGCAAACTCGGGATCGAGCGCCACGAAACCGCACCCAGCGAGTAGGATGCCAACCATGGCGCAGATGGTGGCCGGTCCTGGGCGGCTGAATATCCCGACTTTTGTTCCAGGAGAGACACTGGCACAATGGATTGCCGCCGCGATATCACTAGCAGTGGCTAGTAATTCTTCATATGTTAGTCGAACATTCTCGGACGACTCGATGGCCACTGCAGTGGGTTGTTCGCGAGCAATTTCCATGATGCGGCCTGCCACCGACTGGTGGTTCCAGTGATTCTCAGTGCGTTTCAAATTATAAAAGCTCTCCTTCAAGTAGTTCATCTCTTTCGGTCCTACCAGGCCCATCTCAACCACGGGTTGACGCGGGTCACGGATGGCGCTGCTCATGAACGCGACGAAATTGTCGAGGAAGCGGTCCATGTCCGCCTCACCGTAGAGTGTGCTCGAAGACTCCAGACGCAGCTGCAGACCCTTAGACGGGTCCTCCAGGGCTTCAAGGGCGAGTTCGCATGCAGTGGGAATGTCCTCGCCCTTGACATCGGTGATGTCAAAGTCACTGGCTGGGTAGATTGGCATGGTTCCATGGATTTGATAATTGACAATAACCTGGCCCAGGGGAAAATGAGCGGGATTGCGTTCAACACCTACCGCATCCACGATAGCGTCGAAGGGCAGCTGGGAGTGTGCGAGTGCCGCCATGATTTGTTCCTTTACCTGTTGCAGGACGTTTTCAAAAGTGCCAGTGAGGTCTGCCGCACAGTGAACAGGCACCACGTTGACGAAAAATCCCAATGTGTCGTTAACAGCCGGATGAGGTCGATTACCATCCACCATATGCAGCGTCAGGTCCTCCTCCTGACCGTACCGATAGAGGAAGGTCCGGAAGGCGGCCATCAGGAACTGCGCCGGGGTGACCCCGAGACGTGCGCAGATCCGCTTCATGCGATTTTGCAACGTTGTCTTCAGCGTCGCACGGTGGATCTGACGCTGATAGTCGTTGTACTCTGGTCGAGATGTTTTCGCAAATGGGAGCAATTTCATCGGTGCTGGATGCTTCCGATACTCATTCTTCCAGAAGTCCAGGGTTGATTGCATCTCCGCAGATGCCAAACGGGCATTATGCCAACGGCTGAAATCACCGTAACTGACGGAGGGATGTGGCACGGCGTCAAGGTTGGTACCGCGTTTCAGACTGTCGTATAGGCCGGTGAACTGCTCAAGGAATGACTGGCTACTACCACGGTCGATACAAATGTGATGGAAGATGAGAACAAGCGCATGCTCGGTGTCGGCTAGCTTCACCAGCGAAGCCTTCATAACCTCACCGGACTCAATGTCCAGCGGCCGACGTGTCAGGCCGGAGACATGTTCCCGGAGGGAATCGGGAGGGCTTGCTGCCGATGAGACGTCCAACATAGGGAGGTCGACAGTGCAATCCTCCATCACCTGCTGCTGCGAGATCTGATCACCCTCAAAGTAAGCTGTCCGGAGGATGTCGTTCCGACGTTTCATCTCTTGGAGAGCACATCGTACAATGTCAGCTTGCGGGTTACCCTTGAGATGGAAGACTGTAGGCAGGTTGAGGAAGGAGGCGTCCTCTGCCATGTTATGTATAAACCACAAACGACGCTGAAATGTCGACATGGGCACATCCTCCACTCCTAGCACGTTATCCAAGTATGCACCGTCCACCTTTGGTAGGGTTACCTGGGTGGACTGGGAACTTTGAGGGGATGCAGCCTCCCCTTGCTTGGTTGTAGTTTTAGCCTCCGACGCGTTCAGGACAATCATCCCAGCGACCTTGTTGACTAATGCCTGGATACTTCCGCTGTTCAAAACATCAAACATGGCGAGCTCGACCGCAACCGTTTGGAAGAACCACTGGCGGATTTCTATGGCAACAATGCTGTCCAGGCCATAGTCGGCGAGACTCCGGTTGGGCTGCAGTGTCGACTGGTCAACTGAAAGCACGGCCGCAATCTTCTCCAGGAATCGCGTAGTTAGTATCTCAATGCGTGCAGTCTCATCCGACGCCTCCTGTAGTTGAGCCATCAAGTTCTTCTGCGCTCCAGTGCCAGACCCTGAACCGGCAAAATCATGATTGGCGTAGAGATTTCTGAACCGAGGCTCTGTCGTCCAGTAGTAGTCTGGGCGTCTGAGATTGACACCTGTGATAGTCTGATGTGTTTCCCGACCCTGGGAGTCAGCGATCGCTTGCTGTTCTCCTGACACAGCGACTTCAATTTGGGCAAATAACTCTTCTTCGTTCACTGCATCATATCCAATCCGCTCCATGATGGTCTGGAGCTTCGCGTCTTCAGACACTGCGCCAATGCCGGTGATCATACCTACATCCATGGTTGTGCCGGCCAACCCGATGTTACGACGGTAGCGGCAGAGAGCATCCATATATGTATTGGCTGCGGAGTAGTTCGCTTGGCCCTTGGATCCGAGTATTGCCGAGACGGATGAGAAGCAGACAAAGAAATCCAAGGCCATGTCTGCTGTTGCTGAATGGAGGTTGAATGTCCCTTGAACTTTTGGACCTAGACAGCGTTGCCATTGATTGTAGCCCATCTTATCGAATGGCGCGTCTTGCAAGACCATGGCCGCCTGAAAGATACCAGCCAGGTTTGTAGCGCCGATGTGTTGCACGGCTTGATGGACAAAGGCGGCGTCAGTGACATCGCCCCGGAATACTGTTACCTCTACCTCTCGTGCTTGGAGCCATTCCACTGTCTCTCGAGCATCGCTTTTGTCGGCACCGGAACGAGACAGGAAGGCTAGATGTCGTGCTCCTCGCTGGAAGAGCCATTCACTGAGACGACGTCCGAGACCTCCGAGGCCGCCAACGAGGAGATACGTTTTATCTGACCGGAAAAGCTTGCGGCGACTGAATTTGGTCGGTTCTACGAGAACATGGTCATCTGGACCAGGAACCAACACAATCTTTCCAATCATGTTTCCCATCTGCAACATCCGGAATCCCTTCTGTGCCTCGGCATAAGACAGCTCTGTGATCGGCTCAGGTGGTTGAATCTTGCCGTCATGGACGAGGGCACAGCATTCCTGGAACACTCGGGCCCCCAGGGGCTTATTTTTCTCGAATACAGTAATCATGTCGACACTAGCAAAAGAGACGTTGCGCCGGAAAGGATCCATGGGGATTCTGCTATTCTGATGGATATCGCGCTTCCCAATTTCGACGAATCTTCCGAAGGGAGCGAGTGACTGCCAGGTCGCATGCAACAAAGGGCCGGCTAGGGAGTTGAGTGCCACGTCCACTCCTCTGCCGTTTGTTAGCTGCTGGACACCGTGCACGAAGGAGTCGTCTCGCGAGGACAGAATCTGATAGTCGTGTAGGCCGTATCTTGAGGTTAGAAGCGCGCGCTTGGAAGGCGAGCTCACAGTCGCAATTATGTTTGCCCCAATGTTTTGGGCAATCTGAATTGCCATCTGGCCAACTCCTCCAGCCGCCGAGTGGATGAGGACAGTCTCACCCGGCTGGAGACGTGCGGTATCTATGAGCGAGTAATGCGCAGTAGTAAGAATTAAGGGAATAGCAGCGGCAACGCTGAAAGACATTTCCCCTAATCGGTAGCAGAGCGAGGCTGGGTTTCGCACCACTGTGCGGTGAGCTCCCTGTCCTGGACGCCACGCGACAATACGGTCACCCACAGCGAAGGCATCGGAGACGTTGGCTCCTTTGCGCAGAATCACTCCGGCACATTCGTCGCCGAGTTTGAAATCGTCAATTATGCCCATGCTGGCAGCAATGTCGCGGAAATTAATGGCAGACGCCTTGACCTCGATCTCCAGATCATCTGCTCCCAAAGGCTCATTTGAAATTTCTGCATCATCCGCAAATGTCAGAGTTTCCAACAATCCTGGCCGACCAATCCGTAGAGCAAGTGGCCTATTTGGCTGGTACAGTGGCTGAATAGTTGGTTCGGCGCCTACCCCATTGGGCAGTTTCGAATTCAACTGGTCATTGGCCACTATGCGTGGGATGTATAGGATTCCATCGCGCTCTGCGACCTCATTCTCGCTGATAGATGGATCTAGAAGGTGTGTTGCCAGCGCTGCGGAACGGGCTGCACCGCATTCTGGCGCCATATCAAACACCACCAGGCGCAGGTCAGGATTTTCGCTACGTGCCGTGCGAGCCAGACCGAGGATCAGAGCCTGTTCCGGAGACGAAACATCCATAAGACCTCCTCGTGTTACCCAGACAATATTGCGTGCACCATTTGTAAAAAGTTCTTGCGCGGCGTAAAACTCTGCTCGGCCACTGGCCTTTGCATCGAAGTACAGCTGAGTGTCAAGGCTGGCGAGAACGATTACATCGTCACCAAGACTGGGACGCGTGTTGGCCAAGGAGAGAAATTCTCGACGCTCGATGCGATGCGAACCCTGCGCTTCAAGGGCAGATACGTATGCCTCAGCTTCCGGCGAACATTGACTGGGCATGATAACGGAGAGAGTTCGTTCATGGGCTCCATTGGTATAGGAATTCTTCTGCCACAGATGTAACCCAGGGGTCTGCAGAACAAGATTGAATCCATCCGGGATATTCTCACAGTCGCCAGTTACTAGCAGGTATCCCTCATCGGACACCTGATCGAACATGTGAACATCTGGAGTAGTTGATATCACAACCAGGTCGAACTTGTCTCCTTCGAGATCTTCTGGAGTAGCAACATGCACCAACCCGCCCCAGTGCTGGAAAGTGTCGTGAAAGGTGTCAGCAGCTGCAGAGGCAACAGGGGAGATGACCAATTGCCGGAAATTCCGACGGTCCCCGTCCACACCTCGCAGACCCCTTAAGATCTCAGCCGTTGAGGACTCAGATGGGGTGCAATGCAAAATCTTCTTGTTCGGAAATTGATGCGCGTATAACTTGACGATTCCCGGAATGCCGCCGATCTTGGTGAGGTTGTGGCCTGCAAATGGGAGGGAACTTAACATCGGCTGCCACTCCACTCCAAAGAAAAGGGATCGGCGTGTGTCGTCTGCCGAGTTTGCTCCGAGATTGGTCAATTCGAGGCCTTGAATTTCAATGAGCAGTTGACCATTAGGACTTTTGATCTGAACCTCGTTTATCGCAGTCCGTGGTCCAGCCGCATTTGTCTTTACCGAGACCTGGCCTTGAAATCCGGATGGGGAGGCCTTCCACGCATCCAGAAGACCAGACACCTTCATGGAACGCAGGAACGTAGGGACATAAGGCTCTTTAAGTGTCTTACCCAGGTGTCCTTCAATCGAGGCAAAGACTGGGTGGAATGCCGCATCTAGGAATGCAGGATGCACAATACAAAGCTCGCTTTCCTCTTGGGAGAATAAGCTCGGCTGCCAAGATATGGGCGCCGTCGCATTGCTGAGCCCACTTTCAATGTTTCCTGTTAGAAGCTGGAATGTCTTTCCATACTGTAGCCCCATGGAATGCAGCCGGTGATAGTATTGTTCGCGGCCCACACTTCGGATGGTGTGGGTATGTGTATGTGTCTCGTTCTTCAAGTCGATGGCCTCGGGGCTGCCGAGCTCGGCTTTAACCATTCCTGTACAGTGTTCACGCTGGTTGCCGGCTTCATCAATGGAGAAGATGACGAAGTGATGCCATACGCTCGACGTAGTCTTAGCGGATTCCACAACAGGGGAAAGCTCTACAATGACCTCCGTTCCCATGTCATTCTCGCTCACCACGAGTGCGGATTTCACTGATATGCAGGTTAATACACATATGGATATTCTTGGGAATCAGAAAAGGGCCTTACCGGAGACGTCGGCTAGTGTAATGGATTTAAGACTTCCGACAGAGTTTCGGCTTAACCGCGCGGCGGCTTCCATGGCCATATTGATGTAACCCGCACCGGGAAAGATGACCTTGCCATCAATGGAATGATCGACCAGCCAAGGAATCTCTGAAACTCGCAAGTAGTTTCGCCACCGAGGACGACTTGCCAGCGATCCTGGCACCGGTGCACCCAGGATGCTGTGTCGGAATGGACGCAGCCGATGCTCCTTGATCACGCGAGTTTCACCCCAGTATCTTTCATGATCCCAAGCATAAGTGGGCAGTTCCAACTTCGTAGCCGGTGTACCAGAGCTGACAAGTATTCCGGATGTCCTGTCGATGAAGTGATCCCGGTTGACCTCTGCGAGGTTCACCGGGTAGCCAAGGGCAAACAGCTGCCCTGCAGTGGCGAGAAGGCTTTCATATGCATCTTGCTTCCGATCTAGCGTAGCAATGTAAGGGATCTTGAGCTTGAGCTGATCAAGCGTCTGATTTGATGGCCCTTTGAGTGCTGGATGAGGGCCCACTTCCACAAGCACATCTACATTCTGCTGGTCTTCCTCATCCAGTACAATCTCCGTCAGGGCATCAGAGAACTTAACCATCCCTGTCATGTTGGCAGCGAAGTATGCAGGACCCATCGTGCTGGGATCCGCCTTTCTACCGGTCACACTAGACACCATGGATGCGACTGGAGTCTTGTTTGCCTTGAATCCGGGGTACTCCTCCAGAGCCTTTTCATACCCTGGAGCAAGAGGGAACATATGATGGCTATGAAACCTAAGAGATTGTCAATATCAAGACACGGGATGAATAATAAGGAGATAACCATACGCTTGAGCGACCTGTAAACGTCTGGCAAATACCTTCCTCTCGCTGAGTTTACCTTGCAGCTCCTCTATGGCATCGCTATCGCCGGACAAGGTGAAGCTGGAAGGGCTATTCATGGCGGCAATGGCAATGCGACCAGTGTAGGGCTCCAGGTTAGCGACCACTTCCGCCTCTGTCATTCCCACTGCCATCATGGCTCCAGGAACGCTGTCTGGGTCAGCCGCGCCTCCACCCATGTGCACGCCGCGGTAGTATGCAGCCACCAAAGCGTTTTCGAACGACAGAATGCCGGCCGCATAAGTGGCTGCAAGTTCGCCGCTGCTGTGACCAACGACGCTGGAAGGCTTGATGCCCCACTGAGCCAGCAGGTCCACCATCGCCAGCTGGATAGCGGTACAGATAGGCTGCGAAAACTCAGTCTGGCCCAGCTTTGTGTCGTCTTTATTGCGGAGAAGCTCTTCCACGATTGACCAAGTCGGTCGGTTCTGGCTCAGTGATTGTAGTATTTGGTCGCATTTCTCCAATGTTTGTAGATACAGTGGACACTGTTCAATTAGAGCTCGCCCCATTCCAAACCATTGCGCGCCCTGGCCAGTAAAGACAAGCCCAATACGAGGGAGACGGTCCAATTTTCCTTTCCATTGGGCCACTGGCAGGGGCTCTTCTAGGCTGCTAAGCAACGACTCCGCATTGGAGCCAATGGCGAAGGAACGGAACCTATGCATTGTTCGACGTCGGGAGAGAGTCATGGCAAATGTGGAGATATTAACCTCCTGGTTTCTCTGCATATAATCGGAGAGCTTGTTCGCCATGAGTTTACCCGATCTCTCGGTATGAGAAGTCAACGGAACGAGGTACGGCCTCTTCCGTGTCATGTCAGCCAAATGCTGTGGTATTGTTGGAGCCGGTGGCTGTGTCCTGCTTGATGTGTATTCTTCCAAGATAACATGGGCATTAGTGCCGCCATATCCGAATGAATTGATCGATACCCTTCGAGGGGTGGTACTATCTTTCACCTTCCACTCAACGGACTTAGACGGGATATCGATCTTCCAGCCCTTGAAATCTACTTCAGCGTTTGGGGTGTGGAAATGCATGTTTGGAGGGATGATTTTTCGTTCCAGAGCCAGAGTGGACTTGATCAGACCTGCCACCCCTGAGGCACCCTCCAAATGGCCAATATTGGTTTTGATTGAACCAACGTACAAAGGCCCACTGCGTCCAACAGAAAACACCTCGCTGATGGCCCTCAGTTCTCGAGGGTCCCCAGCTTTGGTGCCTGTACCATGGCACTCGACATATGTGGTATCAGCGGGATCCAGCCCGGCGCTCTGATAAGTGCTGCGGATCAGTGCCGCCTGGGCCTGGGCTGATGGCAGCGTAATACCTTGCTTGCGCCCGTCATGGTTTACCCCCGTGCCACGAACCACTGCGCGGATGGAATCACCGCTGGCCTCTGCTTGTCTTTGGCGTTTAAGAATCATGGCGGTGATTCCCTCGCCTCGGACATAACCACTACCCGACGCGTCGCCGTGGCGGCAGCGACCGTCGGTGGAAAGCATACCCAGGTCAGTCATCGTGATGAAAATGTTGGGATCGAAATGCAGCGCCGAACCAACCACAATGGCGATGTCGGCCTCTCCAGCACGGAGAGACTGAGCACCCATGTGGAAGCAGACCAAGGACGAGGAACAGGCGGTATCGATGGTCGCGCTGGGACCGTGGAGATCGTAAAAATATGAGATCCTGTTTGCCAGGATTGAGTTTCCTGTACCGGTGACAGTGTACTTGGGATAGTATTCGAGGTCTTTGGTGGTCATGGCGTTGTAGTCGTTAGTGAAGCAACCGCAGTACACGGATGTCTGCGAGCCCTGAATCTCATCCAGAGTGATTCCCGCTGGTTCGATTAGCGGTAAGACCTTGAAAATAGAACGCGGTGCGCTATCCTACCGTTTTCAAGTGCCTCATAGACAACCTCAAGCAGTAGACGCTGCTGAGGATCCATGGCTGTGGCTTCCTTGCCGGAGATACTGAAGAAGCTAGCATCGAAGAGCCCGATGTCTTGGTCAAGGAAGTAGCCATATTTTGCATTTGTCTAGGACTGGAATCAGTGGTACGTTTTATGAAGAGGGCGACGAGATTCGTCGTGGGAGACAAACTGAGCCCTTGTGTGTCCCATCAGGGTGATAAAAGGCGTCGACATTGAATCGGTCCGCTGGCATCTTGCGCTGGAGATCGACCTTGTTGATCATATTGTCCCACAATTTTGAAGGGGAAGATGCGCCGGGTACCCTGCATGCCATTCCAATGACGCATGGGTGGTCGTCAACGACAGTAGTCTGCGTCCCCATGGCAGATGACGTGTTTGGTTGGTTGTTGAGGTTTGAAGAGGCTCGAGGGTATTCAAAGTGCATCGACATGACTGCTAAAAGTGAGTGAAGAGGAGGAAGGGGAGGGGTTACCAGAGATTTCTATTGTTATACACTTGAATAAGCCTGCAAGCCGTACTGTTGGACGAGATGAACAATATCTCCAACCCCGACAATGACCAAATGCTGGATGACAATTGCGCTGAAGCTCCTAGGGATTCGAAGGGCACTCCTGGCTTTCATATTTTTTCTACAGTGGTTTTGGGATTGCGTATATGTGTAATCATGGCGGCAAAGTCGCCGCAAATCCACGGTCTCTGGGCTCATATTCCCCAAAACTGTGGCTTTTCGGAGGTTTTCGTCCTACCTCCGTCTGAGATCCATTATTCTGCGTTGCATTTCGGCCACGAGGAGGTAGGCAGGTGAGTTGAAAATACGAGACCAAATCATGCAGTCAGCACCATGTGGCAAGGCGCTCTTCTCTTTTCCGCTCCGTTTGGAAACGGAGCGCCGATCGGAGTTTGAGTTTGATCTATATTTATAAACTTCGCTGCAGTAGTAAGCATAAGCCCGCCGCAGGGATACCAACCATGTCAGCCCACATGGCCAGCCCTGTGCGACTTCGCAGGATCTCGGAAAGGCTGCTGCGTTTTCCAAGTGAACGGCAAGGGACAACGTTGTCTTGGACTACACGTGGTGAAACGCCACCACAGGGATTGAGACTACAAATCCCCAAATATGTTGCATTAGTTAGGGCTGCCCGCAACTCCCTTGCTGGTCTTCAGCCTTTTGAGAGGATTGAATGTGCTGGTAGCAAAGCTTATGGCACTACGAGTTAGTCTTAGGTGAGACTAGGACTTATGGGCTTAGAAACGGTAGACTGGAATGCGGAATAATTAATGGCAAACGACAAGAAGATCAAAGTGAAACTATATACGGCCACTATGTATGAACAGGCGAACAGACACATTCGAGTATATATACCGTTTTATTACTGTGGGAATCCGAAATATGGATATCCCTAACAATTAATACCCTCGGGCGGCGATGCTGGAATAGAAAACGGGTTCCTGAAGAATTCGTCGGGATCATACTTTTGCTTCACCCCAATCAGCCGACAGACGCTGTCCCCATAGTAGGACGTAAGCGGGTTGGTCGAAATATCCTCGTCCATGTACCCGGAATAGCTCGCTGGTCCAACCGCTGGCCGCAAGAACGATTCCAGGTCTGCAAACCAGTCCTCGTAGATATGCTGCTGTGTTTCATTTTGCGAGCCATGGATCTGGAACTCCAGATGTGCGTACGCCTCATCCCTCCAGGGAAAAGAACTCTTGGTGCGAGGGGCTTTCTGGGGGATATTCCATGAGTGCCATTCGCCCCAGATCTGGCTGGCCTCGTCCAGCTTGCTGATGCGATCCAGGATTCCTCGCAGAATATCATCCCGGAGCGGCCGTTTCTTCTCGACGAAGAAGGATTTGCTTAGACGATAGAAGCGCTCCCAAGGTTGCGCAGCCCCTACGCTGTCGGACTTGCGCTTTTCGTTGTACTGGAACTGGGGGTGGTCGCCGACCTTGCTGAAAGGATCTGGAATGACATTCAGGATGGACGCGTCCACCTTGTCGTCCGGAAGGCATTCCATTGTAGTGTATCCAAAGATTCGGGCGTTGTCGATGTTGCAGCCACCCGCAATTATGACCTCCGGGTGACCAATGCTCAACAGCCCGGAGCTGTTCACCAGGCTGCGAAGCGCCAGCGCCGATCGACCGTAATGCATTGCCACCACCTGCACCTTGTCGTGGTAGACGTTGATCTGCGACATGAAGGCGGGCTCCTGCTTCGGGCCCCAATCGAGAAACCGCCGAGCGACGGGGAAGCGGGACTCGGTCTCATTCCAGCTCAGGAGAAGCATAGCCGATCGTGGCACCTTTGTCAAAGACAGAGTGAATTCAACGACGATACCGTATGTACCGCCACCGCCGCCGCGGATGGCCCAGAAGAGATCTGGGTGTGAGTCCGGCGAGGCCACGACCGTCAGTCCGTCAGCGGTTACAACTTTCGCCGCAAGGACATGGTCCACACCCAACCCCTGCGACCTCTGTTGCATGTTGAACCCGCCGGACCCTATAAATCCGGCGAGGCCGACGGTGGGACAAATGCCGCCTATGAAGGAAGTGTTGTATGCATCCAAAGCTGTGTAGAGGGCGCCCAGTCGGATACCGGCGCCGACGGTAGCCGTATGGCGGTCGTGAGAGACTTCAACATTGTTGATGTGGGCAATATCGATGACGAGCGTCCCATTCAACGCGGAATAGGCTGTGAAGCTGTGGCCACCGCTGCGAGGGACTGCCTTCACTCCAGCCACTTGCGCACACTTCACCAGACGGCCAACCTCGTCGGCCTTTTCCGCATACGCGATCAGAACAGGGAGCTCAGTAAATTGAATAGTTTCCCCCAAGCGTGCGTCGAGGTAAGTGTCGTCCTCAGGTCGCACGATGCGTTGAGATGCCGTGGTTGAGAAGACATTGGCGACGCAGTTGTAGAGTTCATCGTTCTGGCTGGTACGAGCAGTCAGGCTCTGGCCAAAGCAAATGCTGGCAATGGCCAGGAATAGCACGAGAAGACGCATGATTGCGAGAAGCAAAATGTGGAGGAAAGAAATGAAGGCTGAGTTGCCATTCCCCAACGTCGGGCGCTATTCAGGGGTTATATGATACATCTATTTGGAATTATCAAAAACAGAAAGCCAACCACCTGCATGCATTCCATTTTCCCGCGGAGCCAAAACCGCGCTGAACAGAAGATTATTGCCCGAGGCCCCCCCCCCCCCGGAGGAATTCTTTTCGTGTTTTAGGACTTCTATCTTTGTCGGGTGCTGTCTCCGCGTTCTCGTATTCTGAAACGCCTAAAACAAACTTGATATAGCGCCTCATACTAAGCTGCTAGCTAGATCGCACTACGCACAGCCTCCGCGCGTAATCGGAGTTTATTCAGACTACCTGCAGAAGCTTCCGATTGATGGTCCCCCGGGATATTGTGAGGAGTGCTGTTCCAGCGAGGAGAATGACGCCGGCGAAGTCAATCAGGCCAGAGTATTTTCCGCCGTCTGCAGATACAAGGGCACCCCCAATAGGACTGCCAGTCAGGGCACCAGCCGAGCAGACGGCCATCATGACGCCGATCTTGATGCCGATGATCTGCAAGTTTTCTGTGATCTGTGCCACGCATGCCGACTGCAGGGAAATCAGGCCGCCCGAAAACAGTCCGTACAGAACTGCGAAGGCCACAATGGCGGCCTTGGTGCGCATGACATGCAGACAGAGCAGCACGACGCCAGACAGCAGTGAACAGAGGATTGCCACGTTGAACCTATTGTCCGGTTAGCTACTATCCTTCAGCCCATTCCAGGTCGGGATGTCATTTCATACCTTCCAATTTTATCCGCAAGCGCCCCGGACGCGATGCGCCCGACCAGCGAGCCCGCATTAAGGATGGCGATGAGGTCGTTTGCAAAAGCGGCATCTATGCCATGCTGCATCGCATACAGGGGGACATAGTAGAACGGGATGAACATCCCCCATATGACAAAGAGCATGCCGACGACAAAGATTATAAAGCGCGCGTCCTTGAAGATGGCCACCAGCTCCGACCGGGGCACCTCACTGGCTTTCGTCGGTGGGAGTCGAGGCACAACCAGCAAACATGCGGGGCCAACAGACCCAGAGACATGAATCCGATGATGCGTAGCGCCCATGGGAATCCCACCGCGTCGAAGAGGCGGTTCAAGATGAGTGGCCAGGCAATTCCTCCGAGGGACGAACCGGCAACCACAATTCCCAGAGCCAGCCCACGGCGCCGATTAAACCAGTGCGAGATAGCCGAGATGGTCGGGTAGAAGAGCATGGCGTCACCAATGCCAAAGAGGAGGCTCTGAGCTAGAATGAACTGGTAGTACTCACGGCAGAGACTGACAAACATCAAGGAGAGCGCGAAGAAGATCGTGCCGGGGACAAAGAGAACCTTGGCGCCCTTGGTATCGAAGACGGGGCCAAAGAAGAGGCCACCGATGAAGAGCAGGAAGAGCTGAATGGATCCGATCCAGGAGATCTCACTTTCACTGCGATCCCGAAGAATGTGTTCCCCGTAGTATGCCTGGAAGGTGCCGAAGGAGTTGAGCAACCCTGCACCGTCTCGTTAGCAACACACTTTTCGCCTTGGGACCAGGATATGGCTACCAAATGTCACAAAATACGTCAGGAAGCCTCCCACCACAACCAGCCAGGCACGAAGCCCGCCATCAGGGGGACCAGGATCTGCTGGCGCCACCAGCGCTTCCTCCGAGGTATTTTCCTTCTCCCTTGCTGACATTACTTGGTATGGGTCCATCACGATAGAAATTGATTCTTTGAGAATTTGTCAAGTCAATTACACAATTTTCTCGTCAAATGTTTCTTTCAAGAGAGGTCAAATCTAGAGGAAGATCGGTTGTGGTGACCGGCGGACTTTAATGGACTGGAGCATAAAAAACCTCCGTCGTCTGACGGAGGGAATCCGTCAGACTCCGCCCTCACAGCCAGCATCACATCAGCGCTGAATGCGGCTTAGAAATACATAAAACCGATGGTTGGAAGCCAAATATGATCCAAGATGAGGATTTTGTTTCCCATGCACCATGTTTGCCCCAGTCCTGGAACCCGTCCATCTCACGCCAGCCGTCGTTCCCCTAGGCGTGGCGACCCTGTTGGCCTGGTTTCTCATCCGATCACTGCTGTCGTTTAGCAAGGTGCCATCGGTGACGGTCGGAATTCCCGTCCTGGGCAATCTCATTCAGTATAGTAAAGACCCGGTAGAGTTCATCGCCTCGGCTACCCGGCAGTATGGACAATGCTTCACGGTGCCCATGCTGCTGGGCCGCACCGTCTGGCTGAGGAGTCCGCAGCTGAACAAGGAGTATTTGGAAACGCGAGAGGTCCTCATCCCTGAGATACATGTATTTTCTGGTGCTGACCGTTGATATAGGATGTGTGGTCGTTTGGCGACGGGATGGGCTTTTTCCTGAACAAGATCGTGGTGCCTGGCTACTTTGACCATCTGCGCGCCTTCGTAGGGTCGCTCAGTCGAGGCATTTCACGACAAGTTACCCTCGACCATTATGGTCAGGTTGCAGAGGAAGAGGCGGTCAAATCTATCGGCGACTGGTCACAGATTGCCCAGCGTGGCGAGCCCATGCCTCTGTTCGAAGAGGTGTCGTTTCTCGTGCATAAGATCATCGTGCGCTGTCTGATGGGGCCCGACTTTTACGACCACCACGTCACCGAGCTATTTGACCTGCTGCATTCGATGGAGGCCAATGTCGGCAGCATTCTGCACACCATCCTCCCGGGCTGGGTGCCCCATACGCCAGCACGTCGACTGTGGGCGGCTCGCGATCGCATCCGCGAGATTTTTGAGCTGCGTCTGCGCGAGCGCGAGAAAAATCCAGAAGAGTGGCAGAACTCGCTGGATTATATCTCGTATACCCTCCGAGACCCCTCGACAGCGCATCTCAGCAGGTTCTACGGTGCTCACCACACGCTACTGATGTTCGCGGCACATACCAGTACCGTAGCGAGTATCTCCTGGACGATTCTGGAGGTTGGTTCTTCGTGGACCCTTCCGTCTTGAACCGTTAAACTAACAATCTACCACAGCTTCTCAAGTCACCGGATCGACTGCGCACGCTGCGACAAGAGCTCGCAGTCAACCCGAGGGTCGAGCAATCCGCGTTTCTAGACGCTCTTGTCAAAGAGACCGGTCGGCACTATTCAGGAAACAGCGACGTCCGGTGGGCGCGCCAGAGTAAAACCCTTCGCAATGTGTCAGACGCCGTAACCATCCCGGCAGGCACGGTGGTCTCGATCTCGCCGTACCTGACGCACCATGATCCCGAGGTGTGGACGAATCCAGAGAGCTACACGCCGGAGAGATGGATGGAGCAGCCGGACCTGGCCCGAAAGATGAATGACGGGACTCAATTGCGATACATCCCGTTCGGAGGTGGCAGTCACCGATGTCCTGGAGAGAAGATGGCGGTTATGATCTCCAAGTTGGTGGTGTCGACGGTGGTGCAGCAATGCGAGCTGCACTGGGGGGAGGGAGGCGAGTCGCAGGACACGGCTACGTTGGACTTTTCGAAAGTGGGCAGTCCGTGGTTGAAGGGGGACGTGCAAGTGAATATTCGGAGGATTTGACCTGCATTTAGATGAAGGTTGATGTTGGTAGACTATTTCTTATATGTTTTGATTATTGTATTCAGGTAGAATCGAGTCTGATAGATGGCATTAAGTCAAGGCACTTGTATAAATAGTTGTTGTGTTTTTTCTTTCGTTTCTTTTTCTTTTTGATCCGTTGGTTTCTGTCTATTACATGCAACTCGATTTTATTTGAGACTATTCTATTCGATTTCTCATTCCTATTGTCTTTATTAAACATTATATGAGTACATCGTCAACCCGCGTATATATTTGGACATGAACGAATAAACAATAAATTCAACATCTAGATCATATACATCTAATACTAATCGACCCCATCTATACAATCACGAAGGCATATCTGCCAACCCAACCTTCATTTTCTCAAAATCAAACAAGACAATCTTATCCTTCGCGAATGTATCCCCAAAGTTCCCGATGACAAAGTCTCCCTCCCCGAGTGTGCGCACATTCAGCACACACGTCTCCGTGGCATTACCCAAGGAGAGCCTCTCGACGTAATTCTGCGGAATCACCTCCCACAGACGATCGTGGCCCTCAAACTGATACTTCAACGCAGGGAACGAGGACACCCGGTCACAGTCGACCGACACGAAGGACTGATTGCCGTTGTTTGGACGATCGTCCTTGTCCAGCGAGAGGGGCTTTCCATCCGTCAGCTGGATTAGCCGTCGATAGCTGTTCCCAGACATGGGCACGCCGTGGCCGTAACTGGCGTGGTCGAAGATCGCACCGGGGTTGCCACCGTAAGTAGTATTCAAAGCTTGTTCCTCGTCCCCGATGAGGTGTTTGGTGAGTCGCGCAGCCCAGTAGTTGTATATCGGAGGATCATACTCGAAGTCGATGTCGTTGACGATAGGGTAGTCGATATTATCGTACCACAGGATCGACTTGCTCGCTTCCTTGGTTCCCAGCTTCGTCAGGGCGGGGGACAGACCACCGAGTGTCTGCAGAGCGTCGTGCCCGTGACAGCGCGCGCGATCGGGCGTAGGGTTGCCGAAGGTGCTGTTATAGCAGAACTGGAAGGAGACGATGGACGAGCGATAGGCGCCGCGTTGCCACATCTGGTAAAAAGGTGACTGCGTTGAGGCGTTATCCTTATCCGCGAAAACAGGCGATAGGCCGTAGACACCGGCAAATGGATACGCGAAGTCGAGGGAGAAGTGCATGTCCGCCATCTGTAGGGTGATGCGCGCGCTGTGGTTGCCAACGCGTTCGATGTCTGAGCCGAAACCGATAGAGAGATCGTCATAGAAGAAGAAATGGTTTGGATTCCAGACTCGGTCGCGGAAAAGGCGCGATTGATTGACATAGGTGCGAGATTGGGTCTGGTTGAACAGTGTCTGTGATGGCTGCAGGCAGTCGGATGTCTTGGACAGACTGCCGTGACAGCGTGGCGTGAACACATACTGTCCAATCCAGGTCCAGTCGACAAACGAGTCCACCCGCTGGGGAGGCGTGCCGACGGTGATGCTGTCGGTGGTGAAGCCAAACGGTGTCCATGTCAAAGGCATGTCAAAGGCTGGATTTCCATGGCTGCCCGATGGAGCCGGGGCAGCAAAGGCGCTGCTGAGTAGCCCGAGGACAACGAAGAGCTTCATCAGGAGGAGAGAAAAACTGAATTTGGTGATGATGACTGGCTACATTCCTGTTGATATATATATATATAACTATGGCCCGAAATACGAGCCCACGTCATGCCGTGAAACAACGGACCAGCCATTCAAATGCCCGTCGGAGCGCGGAGGACGTTTCCCAGCGGTGCGTCTCTAAAACCCATAAAATAAAAGACCGCCAGATGGATTGTTCACGCAAGACAGCAGTTCAGATAACGGACAGCAGAATGGATACCGTCCTGCATATTCAAGGCAGCCCGGACTCGCCGCGCACGCCGTTGATCCTCGTGCATGCCGTGTCGGGCCTGGCACTGCCCTATTTCGCCCTCGGCCCGCTGGGAGGACGCCCCGTCTACGGCATTTCTGCCCCCGTCTACGAGCATGGATCGAAGTCTCCCATGCCCAGCAGTCTGGCCGCGGTGGCTGCTCTCTACGTTTCTATTGTTCGTCGCGATATTCAACCCAAGGGTCCTTACCTGCTCGGAGGATGGTCAATGGGCGGCATGATTGCCATCGAGATGGCCAGGATCCTGTCCGCCGAAGGGGAGGCAGTATCGCATGTCGTGATGATCGACTCGTTGAATCCAGAACTGTATCCCCCATTTTACGATGCGCGCGAACATAACCTTCTGGCTACGCTTACATACAATGCCATCGCACGGCGCATGAACGCTCCCGAAGATCTAACTAGCGTCTCGCTGCTCGACGAAGACATCAGTAGCAGCAGTAGCAGCAACAGCACCAGTCGAGAAAACTCCGACGGGGAAATCGATAGTGACGAAGATGAGGACGATATCATGGACCGGTTCTACGAGCGCTTGCGACAACACATCCATCAAGGACTGCGAATGCTGGGGACGTATCGATCGACAGTGCCGTTGAGTCAGCGTCCATCGTTGCCAGAGACGGACGTCACTCTAATCAAATGTGAAACGCTGGGGACCATCTCCCCCTTGCTTCGTGAGAGTCGTCGAACATTCGCGAAGAAAATCCACCGCGACGGACGCAATGGATGGCCGGAAGGACGGTTCAAGAGCCTGTCGACCGTGCCGTTTCGTGCGATGCATGACGGCTGTTTCGATCAGGAGTTTGCCGATGAGCTGACGGGGATTTTGAAACGTATTTTAGATCGCGTGGGATGATGGATTGTGTCAGATGTTTTGATAGATTTGCATTTTATTTCACTGTGTATAGACGGAGTAAGCAATACCATGAATATCTCGTATCCAAACTCCGTCCGAGAAATGCCCGCGGCATCGACCTCCGCGCACAAACGGCCCTTTTCTTCAGCTCATCATCCAGACTATGCACTGGAAATAGCAATAAATATTAATGAACCTCACTGTGCTGAGTTCTAGAAACCCACACCGGTTGTACAGTCACCATGACCACCACAAACACAACAGGCCTACCGTCGAAGGCCATCGAGCACTTCCCCGTGGTGATCATCGGCGCTGGAATCGGAGGCCTCACCCTAGGGGCATTACTGCATGATCTCGACATCGCCTTCGTTGTCCTGGAGCGCGCTCCAGTTGTGACGCCCCAGGGTGCCGGTATCTCTCTGGCCCCCAATTGTCTACGCGTGTTGGACCAGCTGGGACTATACCAGGCCATCCAAGCTCATTCCCAGGAACTGCTGGGGATTCGAGTGTACCGTGAACAGAACTGTTGGGGGACCATCAACTTTGGCCTGGCTAAACGGTGGTTCGGATATAACGTCCATTCTATCGAGCGGCATGAATTCCACCGCTATCTATACGAGGCTGCCGGGGGCGCAGAGAGTGTGCGACTAAGGTGGAACGTAGTCAATATTGTCGATAAAGCTGATAGGCAGACTCCGGTTCGCGTGGAGAGTGACGATGGACGAGTGATCACAGCCGACCTGGTCGTGGGTGCTGATGGGATTCGCAGCGCCACTCGTCGCATTGTAAGACAGCTCCAGATCAAACTATAAGATCTTATACTGACCAAGTACAGCTCGCCAGTGCCAATGGCCTGAAGGCGCAAAATACCATCCGCTTCACTGGCCGTGTCCATATGTCAGGATACACCAAATCCCTAGAACATCTGACCACGCAGGACCTTGGTATCGGTCACTGGATGCTGTATAACGACTCCAGTCTGACGACCTGGCCATGTCAGGAGAATCGACAGTGGTTCATCGGAGTCAAGCTTGCCAACCTCGCCCCGGGAGAGGTACCTGACCGATCTGTCTGGAAGACAGCCACCCCTGACACCGTCAATGGAGAGTATGGCGCAAAATTCCATCCATTCGGTCAAGATAAAACAGTCAAATCAAGTATTTCCCTGTCATTCACATCCTTCATCGCTCTGTCTAATCCTGGTAGTCGTGGATCAAGCCGAGCGAGTGATCGCCAGTAATGTCTTCGAGGAAGTCGATTTCCCCCATATGGCCAAAGGACGAATTGCGTTACTAGGTGATGGTGAGTTTACCACAGCCTCATCTTTCTCGATGCTTTCTGACGAGATTCCAAGCGGCGCATTCTATGACCTCCTTCTTCGGCCAAGTATATCCCCCCCTCCTAATCCTCTTATCTCCTCCTGTATGATCCTAAGAATTATCCAGGGAGCCTGTCAAGCGATTGAGGACGCCACAGTTCTTGCCGACTCAATCGTCGACTTTCTCGAGGGCACTCCCAACGCACTGGAGTCCTACGCTCGCGCACGCGAGAGCCGTGCTCAGGAAGTCGCCTCCTTCTCGGCACGGTACGCACAGATTCACACGGCAAAGTTGCCGCTGGGGATGGGGAAACTTGTTCGGTCGATTATCTACCAGTGGATGCCGAGTAGTGCTTGGATGTGGTATTTGCAGTGGCTGTATGGGCACCAGCCGGTGTCGAAGAAGGTATGTCTTACTGTGGACCGCATGAACGCCCGTTTAACATCAATATAGTTGGAGGCACGACGGAGAGCAGAGGTAGGTGGGAAGAAGAATGATTGAGGCGGGATGGGTTGGGAAAGGATCTGGATCTTCCTTTGGTCGATGATGATGTTCTATATTGATGCATAGATGTTGGGGTTCCATATATAACTGTACTCTTATCTATCCCATCTATTATGTATTGACTGCTCCTCATACTATAGGAGCGATTTCTAGATATTTTCAAGCTTTTGAATGCACCCTCCATCTGCAAGATATTGAGCCATGGGAATATGCCGAAGAGACATGAATAGATTGATGTCGTTGCTGTCATTCTGCTCTAAACTCTGGCTAGGAGCAATGAAGGGGTCGGTTCAGTACGTATCCTAAGAACTACCTATGTTATGATTGGTTTATCGCTTAAGCCATGCCTTTGCTAAGAGAAATCTGTGTATTGTTTTATATTCCATATAATACCAAATTTTTAAGGATATAAAAACAAGTTTATGTTTACAGTACACAATATACTAATTAAGTATATATTGAACAAGTAAGAACAGTTCAGGTATCTATACAGTAACACGTTGCATAAATAAATATGTTCCACGAATAAATAATTAGATATCATAGGCCCAACAACCTTGGCAGAAGGTTTTCTAGGTCACACAAAATAATCTCCAACAAATTTTTATTGCTAAATAGGCAGTTTGTACAACAGACCAGTTTCGACACACCCAATGCATATTGCTATATTTTCTACGTCGAGGCTCGTCACAAGGGTTACTGCATTAGGTACCTGTACACACCGACACAAGAGGATGAAGCAAGGGAAATTAGGGATATAAGTCACAGCCTATCATATAGCGTCTAATCGACTGTCCAGTGTAACAGTAAGTCATCCCAGAACTCAAAAATACAAGAGAACAGAACTAGATATAGGGATACTACAGAATCATGTGTGCAACCTGAAACAAACAAGGCCCATGGACAGTGCTCAGGCCCCCGGTGGCGATCATGTCCGAAACAAACCCTCCGTCTCACCTCCAGCCGCACTCCCGAATGGATCCAGCCACGATGGTGGCACCGCCCATGGGGAAGCAATTCCCACAGCGCCCCCATACCGCAACGTGGCCACGTCAGCCTCGGACGTCGTAGACACGGGCGGATCGGGTGAGCCTTGACTGCGACGCGGCTGGATCGGATGGCTTCGAGGAGCGAAGGTTGCGTCATACGGTTCTGGCAAAGCGTCTACACCCACATTGTGCCTGTCGTGGACGGACAGCTGGGCTGCAAGGAGAAGGCTATCTGCGCCTTGATGGTGTGAGGGGGGAAGCGATGAGGGATGGGAGGGAAGGCTGCATTCAGACGTGCTGGAGCGGCTCGGGGGGACGCTCGGACGCGCCCCCGAACTGGGCTTGGCGAATCCGCTCAATGCGAGCAGCGAGCCGAGATCCGGCTCCCCGAGATAAAAATAGGAATCTAGGGATTCGGGCGCGCGGTCGGATAGAGCCGGTGACGGGCTGGGCGCAAGGTGCGAAAACGGCAGGCCTGCTGCTGCATCAAGATGCACCGGGTGACGAGAAGGCTCACGGGGTGAGCTAGAAGGATGATGAACGCTGGTCTGATCCGTTGGTGAAGAATGAGTGGACACCACAGGAGTCGCAGACCACTGTGAAGAAAAGGAGTGTTTGAGCTGCTTTAAGCGCTTTTTCACTGGTCGGATGACCGACCCACGCTGCATAAGGGAATCGGCTTTGCACACTTGGTGCATCGCCTGGACATATTCCGCCAGCTGCGCGTGAAGCATCGCCGTGGGCTCATCGCTGTCTCTCCGCCACCGGTCGGACTGCGAGTGGATTTGCACCAGTGCACGGCTGCAAGTATCCAGACCAAGGGCGAGTGTGCGCACCCCATCCGTGCTGCCATGCCCCATCACCCTTGGTAGCGGCACCGGGCTCGTGGGTTGGGGAGGGGAGCGCCGTGCGATGGTCAGCAGCGCCGACGCTGATTGGGCAAAGGTACGAATTGTGGACGAAGTGAGCAAGACTGTGTCCGTAGACCTCTTGGGTTGGGAAAAGAGCATATGGATAACAATTGTGTGATAAGCGGCGAGGAGGAATGACTGCGAGGCTACGTTTGTGACCTCTCGCTCCACGGCCTGAATCGCCTGTAGAAGAATGCGCCTGATATGTCGGGAGAGCACTGATGGGTCAAAGCACGCCTGCGGCAGCTGTTGCAGCTCGTGGATGTGCTGGGTCTGCCAGGGAGCGATCTCGCAGCGAGGGGTCTCATCATCCCTCGTGGCATTGAGGAACAGAGTATACACGTGCGCAACCGTGCTGGTAATGTGACTGAGGGGCCACAGCCATTGCATTGTCCGAATCTGCGCCTGCAGAGTGGAGATATTATCAGATGCCTGATCGAGACGGAGGATGGGCGACGAAGATTCGTCCATACTGGGAAAGTCAGGGATCTCATCTGGCAACAAAAGCGAAAAGGGCTGTTGGATCTGCATAAAGGACCACGTAGTGGTCGACAGGCACAGCCAGTAGATGTTCTGCAGGATCTCTTTTTTCACCTTGGTGATATTAATGCCATTCAATTTGATCCCATCCACCTCCATCTGGTTCCCTTCCGCCCACATTTTATGCAGCCGGGACACAATGCGACACGTATAGCCCACATAGCAGGTTCCTCGCCGAGCGTTGCCCTGGCACAGCTCCCTCCACCCCATGAAGATCAACGCCTGTGCTGTGGACAAGGGGTCTGGGTCTGTCAGCGATAGGACCCGCTGCCGTAATTGGTTTGCGGCGAACTGGGCTAGAATCTGGGGATCTTCTTGATCCATTGCAGCCTGGCCATTCGCTCCGCCGTGGTGCACCTGGCAGGCATCTGCCAGCATGATTGCGAGGAGTGCCGGATCCACCGTCTCATCCTTGATCTCACTAATGAGTAGAGTCTTGGAGATCAGGGGCGAGAGCGGGTGCATAGAGAACCACAGATCCACCATCTGGAGCAAGCGGTACTTCCCCAGCGTCGACAAGGGTTTCTTCATGGGCTGGGGTGGGTCAAACATGGTCTGGGTGGTGTCGGCAGCTAGGCTGGTGATATAGAAGTGTCGATTTGTCCCCTGTGGCTGTTCACAGCCTAGGTTGCTGAAGCGGAGCAGCATTTCAACCATGTCGTGGGCTAGGAAGGAGAGGAGCCCATCGTATGTCAACCGTCGAGGGCATTCCGCGGAAGCACGGGTAGAAGACGGCCGGTCCATCTCCCGCTGGAACGACGCAATGGAGTTCTGGAAAAGGTTCGAGCGCGATCCAGAGCGGTGGATGAAGTATTCATTGAACATCTGCTCCAAATCCTGGCCCAAGGTGTGTTGGGATCCTGGGGATCCTCCTCGTTCGTGGGGACTCTGATTCCGCCGGAGAGGCGCCGGAGACGAGTCGACATCGCTTGTCCTTGGCGGCGGAACTCGAAGCGGGCGATCTGCGCTAGGCTGCTTCCGCCGCGGTCGGCCTTTACGCGCCTCGGGGCCATAGACGCAGTTAATATTGCGCTCTCGACAGGCACTGCAGATGTGACCGCCGGAACAGCGAATCTTGCGGGCGCGACAGAATATGCAACTCCGGCGTAGACTGGAGGAGACAGGTGAGGTGGCAGCGGAGGTGGGCGTCGACGTTGCCGATGATGTGGAGGCAGGATCTACAAGGAAGTCGTTAGCATTGCTGATCCCTCTATCGACGAAGAGCCATGCTACTCACCCATCAGTGTGCTGGTAAATTTCATGGGAATTTCTCAATGGGGTTCACTCCTTCGATGCTTGGCCTCATACCACAACGATGAACAAGCTCCGGGAGGGCGTAGCACAGCCGGCTGTGGAGTTTTTATGTTCTGAGCGGCTCGGCGGCGCGGCACTACCTCGGAGGCCTTGCTAATAAAATGGGAAGGGGAATGTTGAGGACTCCACACATATCTATGATAGGACTGGTGCCTCTTGCGACGTTCATTTATCTGTCTTTGAGTCGCCGGCCGTTCCGGCCCCCAGCGCCAAGGCGAGGAAGGAGTGTTCGTAGTGAAGAGAATCTTACTGTGTTTGTGACAGGGATGATGCAAAGTAGTGGTGGGGCCTTGAGGCGAGTGGTTTGGTGCCACTAGAGCAGAACACACAGCCACTCGTGTTCTTCGATGCAGCTTCGAACTCGTCAGATCGACGGCCTAAAATCAGCCCTTCGTGGTGAGTAACCGGAGGGCCTCGGTGCCGACCCAGTAACTCGCCTGAGGTCTAGGCTGAAGGGAATCGGCATGGTCCTGAGAGGGGATGGTGGGAATACGAAGGAATGCTGAAATAATAATGCAGGAGTAGGGCAGGAATGGATACGAACGAGTCCACGGTGAGGGTACAAATTCCTGTTTGGTTTAAAGCTAGGGGATGCAGCCGGTGTGATAGGGGATTGGTTTATCCAAGGTCCATGGTGAAAGTTAACCAGATGAACGATGGATGGAGTGCAGACAAGTGGGTCCAGTGATGCAGTAAGGACGTGATGATGGGGATGTGGATGGACAAGTTGTTGGTGGTGATGATTGTTTTTTTGTCGATGGAAGGCGACGATCGATTGAATGGAGACGATCCCCACGTGCCCCACGTGCCTTAGTACTAGCCTTGGTGCCTGGACGTTCTCGTGTTTTGCGCCATTTCTCGTCGGAGGTTGCATTGTTCAATTTCCCTTCTATCCAATCGTCGGTCGTGACAAAATTCATCTGAGACACCATCAAGCCGTCCGAAGGAATATGTGCATGGTGAAAACTCTCGTAGTCTATCGCGTCATCGATCGACCACATGGCACCTGGCAGGGTTCGCTTCCTTTGATAGTGAGGGGACAGCGAACAGCGAACCCATCCAGTCTACAATATTCCACGAGGTAGCTACGGAGTACCAACTTCCCAAAATTCAGTCCATTGATCCCTTCTCTGTAGCTGCACTACACACCGTCCTAAAATGGCCTCGCCTCTCCAGCCATCCCCGCCCTTCAGTGCGATGAAGTCGGGAATGATTCCCGCCGACAGTCATCTGCGTATGGCTCTTCCTTGGTAGTTAGGTCGAGGATCATGTAAGCTTATATTGAAACAATCAAAGTCTCAGACCTTGACTATAATAGCCTCTATAGCATACAGACTGCATGAATATATACCATTAATGACATCAGCAAGAGTGCAGGGGCCATTACCGATGCGCAATTCCATACGTCAAATACGGGGACTCTATATTAGGTCTTTGCTCAGTCGTATCGCCCCACCAGGAACAGACAGTTATGGACGTGTCGACCATGGTTCTATATAAATATCCTATATAATATCCTATATAAATAGAAGCACGCCAATTTTTCTCAATTTAACTCTCATGCTCCACTTTCCTTCGCTACCGATATCCTACAATTTCTCACCTATTAGGAGATATAGCACCAGAGTTTACCCGGGAGCCCGGACCAACGCCGTCTACCCAGCATCATTGGAGTCACAGTGGCCAGTGGATTATGCGTGTACTTAGTGGATCAGTTGCCACTGGGTGACTGCATCTGGATCAGGATTTATGCCCCTCCCTCTCTACTACAAGCAAGGCGATCCTCAGTCGGAATGTGGGGGCCTACGGAAGATCGGCGGGATCGGGCGCTCCTTTGGAGACACCAACAATGAAAAACTCTGTTCATGGGAGCCCTTGGGTATCTGCGACTTGACCAACATGGATGTGTAAAGAAGATGATGTAGGCTGTTGGGTGAAGTTAAATACAGCAAAGCTTAATACCTCCCACCACCATGACACCACGGTTAATTTTAGAAAGTAAGACTAGATGATCGACAGATCGTTAAACAAGTTTTTCCTACATATGTTTCATTTTTCATGTAGAAATTAAACTAAAAACGAACAAAGCGTTGTTTCTGTATTATCTTCCGGAATTGGAAAATCCTAAACGAAGGAAACCCCATTCCTTCATTCAGAGCATAAATGTTCTGTATGTCTTTGCATTTAATTAGGAATGAACATTATGGTAGTGCTATGGAATATATTTCCCCATATATAGGAGTCCCTATTATCTACACATTCAACTTGTAAACTGGATAGATACACAAGACAGAATACTAATAGACGTCACAATCCTACCGTGAAGTGTATGAGAAATCCTAGAGCGATATAGAACAGCTTCGTCAGTCATCTAACAACTGACTAACTTGCAACTCAGCAGCATCAAACCCTTGATATCCTCTGCGCGTCCCAACTCGCCCAGATGGACTTGCTCTCAAGGAATCGGATGTCGAGGCTAACCAAACGAAAAATCAGCCTAGGATGTTCGCTATTCACGTCAGCAAGAAAAGGAGAAGAGAACGCCCGAGTCAGAAGCCTTCTGCTGGTGGCCATTCACGACTGTGCCGGCCCGACCAATGCAAGGGGGCTCTCAGCCGCAAAACCATTCAGCAGTTTCACCGCCACCCCCTTGCTGACGGTATACAGACTCTTCTCCCAGGTCACGTCAACCATGGCTGCCCAAAAATATCGTCTTGCCGACATGGTCGTCTATCGACTGGAGCGCCACGTTCCCTTCGTCTCGGTCCAGGACATCCACCGTCTCATATAGAATTTTGGCTGCTGCGCCCTGTGCGACCGGGGCCGAATTTACGCTAGTCAGCAGCTTGTCGGCCAAGTTGGGGAAATGAAATGGAGATGCCAAGTCTTGGTCAGAGAGACAAGCTTCGTGTATTCGTCGGTCGTAATGGAATGAGTTTGGAAATTCGAGGATAGAACGCTCAGGTCCGTGGATCACCTGCTAGAGAATGGATTATATACAATGCACCCGGATGAAGCTATGTTCCCTTAGAATGGAAAAGGGTTTATATGGCTTTCAGTTCCTTCTGTAATTTATGGCCCAGTCGAAGTCAACAACAAAGACCGCATGGAAATTGATAATGATGATATGAGATGGGTTCTCCTGGCCTGGAGCAAATGGTGTCGTCTGGTATTCGACTCGGAGGCAAGATACTGAGGCGAAAGTAGACCTCAATTCCGGGAACGCCAGAGATGACTCGGGGATAATTCAGAACTGGCTTCATCGGTTGTCTTGGAAGAGGCGCTGTATGGGGCAAATGGTTAGAGGAACTGTGGAGTGCAATTATTGATCTGATCTCGCATATCGTTTGTTTAAGTATGGCAGGAGGAGTAGGAGTTGCAGAGTATACCCCGGAGCATGCCCTCATGGAGCTTCCGAGCACCAGTATCTGGCCGGAATACGACATGAGGAATAGTGCTAGAACGCAAATCGATCGCTTATTTTTCATCATACAGATGGCCCCCATCCAGGCTGGACGACTGAACGGGGAACTGGCGTGGGAAGGATGAAGCTATTGATTAGCGTCGGGTGAGTGCAGGGGAGGGTGGATTCGCACCATGTTGTCTGTCTGCCAACTGGTACCTGTGTCCGCTGTCTATTCCTCGGCCTTTGAAGGTCTACGGTCGAGCCAGACAAGATGACGCCCGGCATACGAAGGCTTCACGTCCATCATAAATCCTGGAACTGTCGCCGCAACTACAAGCTGCGACGGGCCAAAGCATTGCAGTACATCCCATGGAGTCACCGTCCCTAACATGTAGTGTGGCGAGAATCGGCCGCAGTCCTAGAAATATCATGCCGATGGGGATATCTGTAACTATATTGACTCCCATTCGCCCGACCTGCAGCTGTCGAAGGAGGTTAATGCTCTCGAGTTTGTCAGCGCTTTTTCCCCCAAGACCTTCACACTCGACCGTCGGTGCCTTTGTCCTTTCTTTCTTCGGAAGGAAACGCGTAAGGGGGAAAATATAGGGCTAATTTTGCGCAGTGAGCTATTCCACGGTAATTTAATGGTAAGGAACCATACCTCCATAACATGAGGTCCGCCTTGACGTCCTGGACTACGTGATTTATCCATCCAAGCCCCCTTAGTGGCCAGGGAACTGTGTCGGAACCAAGCTTATGAAGTTATTGGGGTGACATGGCAGAACCACATGGATCGGTCCTTCTTAGAGCGAAGTCTTGCACATCTCAGTGTTGCAACCAAATGATAGCATTTGATCCATGGATATATCGGTGCTGATAGCAGATGTTCAACACACTGGTCGACTCCCTATGGATCAACGCTCAGCTCTGCACCCATTGCCTTGTCAGCTTGCTCCCGAATAGCATCGACAGTGCATTACACCCTCACCTAATGGGCCATCAACAGCTGCAAGATACTTCGGATCCGCTACAGTCCAGTGGAGAAGATATGTCGATTGTTCTAGTATATTTAACTAGAATTAGTATTTATAGACTAGGTAGAAAACTGCAAGCATTTAGTCTACCGAAATTACGGCAAGTAAGCCATGGCCAATGGCTCATGGTAAATTTTAATATTCTCATCTGAACCTACATAGTTACATTAGTCTGTTATACAATATAAACCGCATTCACGGAGCACGTGGAAGAACCTTTCTTTTCCCAAAAATAATAATAATAATAAAGAAAAGAAAAGAGTTGAACAGTAGTTTGCTATTCTAATGCAACCTTAAGGACAGCAAAGCTTCAGACATAAGAATGGTTAGAGCTTATGACAAATAAATTGTGTGAATAGGTCTCTGCAAATATAAATGACAAGTTTATATTGGCTCTATTATGAGGTGCTCCCAGCACAATAAAAATCAGCGAGCATGTGTGTCCAATTATACCTTCTAGCATAATACAGAGTACTGGAATACGGAAATTTGGGTGCAAGCTTAAGCACTAATTATCATTGTGCACTTGCAAGTCAAAGGTAAGGTTATTAGAATAAGACATTCTATAATCGCGATGAACACACATGACATAAGTTGTTGGAGCATATCGCCAAGCATAGGCGCCTGCCCCCGGTTTCGTCCTCGCTTAGTCATCATTTATGTAAGCTAGCTTTTAGTAACTAGTAGCGGTCACCCGGCCACCCATTCAATGGAACAAGCAATCGCTTCCAACATACTCCGTGCGCGCGGGAACTAGGTCTGATTACTCAGACTTTATGCCAGGTAACTAACTAACTAACCGACCCGGGAGCTAAGCGGAGGGGTCGGTTATTGTATATCGCCGAGTGAGTACACAGGTCACTTCCGAGAAGCCACCAGCCGGCCCCACTGGTCTTGGCACTAGCGGCGCGGCACCTCACCTTTTAAATACTGTATCACAGACCATGAAATTCAAATTCAATTCACCCCTATAAATATTTCTTACGGTCCAAGTTTCTGACCAACTCTTAACTACTTGTTAAGCAGTTCTCAACTGCTTATACCAACGGAATTAATATGGATGTAGCAGGTTTTTCGTTAAATTTTGGTGAGGTTGAAGACACATCTTCAAATATTGACTGCACTGGAGAGGTAAGAAATCTAACTCGTTCTTAAGTACTTGCTAATTAGTTTTCAACCAGTTAGTAACTAGTTCCTAATCAGTTCTATATAATCGTCCTCACGAAGTCTTCGGCAGATCTTCTCACAAAATGTATTAAATATTGAGCAACAACAACAAGAACTAGAACTCCGAGAGATTGCGCTTCGATTAAATGAAAAAGACGAAGAGGTACGAGAAAATCAGATTCAAATCAGGCAAAGCAGCTCTAAAATGAAGAAAATGAGATAGAACTCATGGAACAGAGGGAATAAATTAATTATAAAGTAGTTAGGTTCTACACTACTATGGCTATGGCTTTGTATAGGTTAGCTGCCGTGTAATTAGAACTTTATGGTGTATTTGTAGGACGCTGTAAAATAGGTCGTGATAGCGCGGCGTCTCACTCGTAGAACGATGCCACCCGACCTGTAACCTGTCGCCAGACTTGCACCTAATCAGTATACGTGCATCACAACTGAACAATCCCACTAAGGCATTCGTGGCGGGCTTGCAATATCATCAGGCTGCAATTAGTCGTCATGGCTTCTTTTTGTGGTCGAGCGGTGTTCAACAATAATCTATAAGGGCTTATTTACCTCCAGCCGTTACTATGCTTTCGCAGTCCTTTCCTCCTGCTCGTCTCGAGGTCGAATGTCAAAATTTCAATTAAAAATATGACAACAGTACTCTCCGACTCTTTGGAGAGCCGAAGATAACAATATCGGTAGTGTTTGCTATGTTCAAGGACATGGTATAAAGTTAATGCGCTTGTTAATTCGTTGGAATGAAAGCTATAGCCATGTAGCTATAGTCCTTTGCTCATCATAACTGACTTTCTATTTTATGGATGGCTTGGGCCATGTGAGAAGTCGATATAAGGAGCTATACCGTTACGGATCTTGCAGCAGGCGTATATGAGATATGTGATTTGCCTGGGAAATCACGATGTACAAACATTGTTAGAGGTTAATGGTTTACTATTCTGTGGCGTCATGTCTGGCACACCTTGTCACTATACATTATAAAGTACTCTAGTATGGAGGGCATTTGCCTCCTACTACTCCCATCGTCAATCCTCGCTGAAGTCTTTTACTTTAGATGATATTAATCAAGGATCTTAGAGAGTGGTCTTAGATCCTATTGGATATCCTACTACTGAAAACGGTATAATATGTACATAACAAGGCCGGCTATACAAGCCATTGTATATGTAGCATTCCTGGGCCACTGTATGCTAGAACTAAGTGATATTGTAGTCAATTCCATTTCCTGCAGCTTGCGTCCTTTATTCACAAATTTGTAAAATTACACGGTTCCTCCGTCCTGTATAGGGTTGTAAAGCGTGAAAGAAATCTGCAACTTGAACTTCCATATATACTTAGCTCATTCAGCAAAGTTGCGTTACATAGGCAGCAGAAGAACGCATGAGAATCGCTATCAATTTTCATCGTTAACAGAATTTGAGACTTAACTGAGTTCTGAATCGAAGATACAGTTGTACAGCTCAGTTTATTCTTCTTCCATTACACAAAATCTCTCCCCCCGCTCCTTCCCTCCCCCTCTCAAAAAGCGAGGGTGGGCCGAAGGGCACAGATATAGAAATAAAGTGGGATAAGAAATGTATATTACGGGTATTAAATTTGACTAATTAGCGTAACTTTATAATCGAAGGAGTTGTAAGGCCCCTGCATTTGCTCAAGGACATGGGAAAACCCGGTTGACCGGGGGAAAACTATAACAGGGCCTTGAGAAATAAATTCCATCCAGGGGAAACAATATACCTTATGCGTAGTACTCATCACATTTCACAGAGAGGGGATCAAGACTCAGAAGATTGACCTGATGTCCTTCAATCAACCATATAAATCTCCAATAATTCCATATATATTCAGATATTATCAATATTACTACTGTCGAAGGGCATTATTTGCCTCTTAGATACATAGAACATGGAGCGGTGTACAAACAAAGTCGCCCAGTGCAACTCTTCTCAGCCCTAGATGGCTATGCTTTGTTTCCCTTTCAAGTACAGTTCCCCGATCAGGTCGACACCACCCTGACCGACAAATGGAAGGGCGACTTTAAGCGCAAACGCCGCTCTTGCAGGACCAGGGATCGGAGCAATCGTTATCGGAAGAGCAGGAAGTACCTATTTGTCAAAGGGTCAGTTTGAAAGTACATAATGAACTGGCGGAGTAAAGCGAAGAAAAGGGGGATGGCTGGGTATTCGTACCCTTACAATGCCCAGGCCAGGCGCATGTGGTTGGGTCAGGACCATCACCTCCACCCGAGGACGAACCGCTGCAGTAGTCCGATTTGGAACCGGAGGCGGAGGGATAAGTGTTTGAGGTATGGCAAGTTCCAGAAGAGAAGAGAGCGCCAGCTAGAGATTCTTTGTTAGAGATTGTAGGAGATAAGAATAGGCTATAAGATGAAGAAAAGAGGGGCCTACAGTTCACTGTCAGACTGTTTGGTGGGTTGGTGACCACAATCTGAGATGCGCTAGGAGTCAATGAGTCTTCGCACTTGAGCAGCTTGCTACCACCGTTTGAGTTTGTTGGGCCAGTCCAGATATCGATATGTAATTTTCCATCCTTGTAATCGCTGGCTACCTCATTTTTTAGCACGTTTATTTTATGGGTGACAAAGCTCAGCCATGAACGTACTGCACTGCTCGCATTCATCCTCAAAGCGAAGGTACTTCTGCAAATATGGCAGGTAGATGATGTCGCACTTGGCGAATTCACCAGGAGCGGTGGCGAAGGTCAGGGGGTCATTGTAAGTGCCGGTGCCTTTGGAGCTTGTCAGTGGTTCTGTTACTTTGGGATGTATAACCAACAAGAGAGACCTACCGCCTGCCTTGTAGCCACGACCGCAATCATATGCAATATCAGCACCAGGAGGGTCGTTATCTGCATACCCGTAGAATGTCACCTCAAAACCTGACTCTGTATTGCATGACTTAGAGGCAGCCGCGGCCACCAATGTGGCAAAGATTCCGGCCTTAGAAAGGGAAATAAGAGAGTTCATGTTGAAGGTGCAATTCGAGTTTGAGACCACTGAATGCTGTCGACTGCAATGAAAGAGTACACTTGCCTGCTTCTTATACCTTTCCCCACGGGTAATTCGGCATTACTCAAAGATAGTCCAGCGTGAGTCTCAATTGCTCGACTGACTAAACTTTCCTCAGAAGCGCCATTATTATCCAGAACTAGCCGTCTGTGACACATGGAGGATGATTCTCCAGCGTTGTGCATGGGCATTAGTCCCTATTGGGAAGGACGAACGTAGTAATATAGTCAGAATCTGCAGTTGGTACAGTAGGGCTAAGCCTTGGGATCCCCACCAGATGCTGCTTAGCACGGTCTAGCGGGAAGCCTTTGTTGCACCACAAGCCCCCCTCCGCTTTTAGAGATTGGTAGACTTCAGATCGTGTCTCACTAGATGTCAAGATGGCTCCACCCAGACAGGCCCTCACTGGGCTTCATCGCCAAAGGGACAGTCGGCTGGCTAGTTCCATATGCAAGCCTCATTCTCTGTTACAAGTTGTACATGAACGGGAGGAATCGATTTTGTTGATTTCCTGGGATACCGACCAAGTGGCAAGAAAAGCAAGAATGATAATACCGCTCAAATCTACTGAAATCTAGCACTGAATCGGCTGCGTCCTCAAGGTCCCTGTGCGCTAGCAACTTGGAGCCTTTTGCGGAGTACTAACGGTGCAATAAGAAGCTAAACGATTCGTAAATCAAAATGCGCAAAAGGCAAGCTTGTCGAAACTCCAATAAATCAGGCAATAGGCTATCTAGAGAAACTCAGCTGCCTGGATGCTATGAATCCTGCCGGCAAAGTCGTTAACCACCTTTTACCCATTTACCTTCTCTGGTAGTTAGCGTCCGGAGTGGAGACTGATAAAACAGGTAAGGAAGCAATACGAGAAAGAGAATCAGTTCTAGCCTTATGTCGGGACTTGTTTTGGCTCCGACTTTTTATTTTCCCCACACTCGTGTCATTGATCCTTGCAACGGTGGAACACGTGATAGTGGAACAAGTGGAACACGTGAAACACTACGTGTCAATTCTAAAAATACCATTCAGGCACCTAAAAACCCATGGGCTCCAGGAGAGCCATAATACTGGTACATCAGGTCGTGGTTTATATTGACACTACGTTATATACGGTTGGAGGTTGCTCTCCCAAGACATCCCCGCTGCGGTCAAGTCGATCAAGATTAAGTGCGCGTAAAGCACACTCTTAAAAATTAAAATGCTAGCTATAAGAATAGGGATTTGTATTTGTCCCAAAATAGTGCCGTTTTAGTTTGGATCTTGTAAAAACTAGTGGCTACATGGTATTGTAAAAGCTCTCAGTGGGCTGATACTACCGCACAGCTATCCTTAACTACTCGGCTCGGAAATAATTGTCTTTGTAATCACAGCTAGTTTAGTGTGACCGCGGAGACGGTAGATAAGTGAATTGGGAGCCAGACTTGGTATTACCAAGTCTAGTTGACCTTTTTGCAGTGGCGTGGCAATTGGGTGTACCCTGTAACCTAGTCTTACCCTTTTCGGACTAAGGAGATTACAGTCTTAATGCTTTCTTTCACTATTGCTGTATTAAGTGGCAATATTATAGCTATATACATCACCCCTTGGCTTATAAATAGGAGTTTCTGCACTAGATGTTGAGATCCGATATAGAAAGCCCCTTGTAAGCCACTGATATACGGCAGAGAGTCGAATAACCCGAAGAGGAGAAAGCAGAAGGTTAAATACAGATTTATAGCAGAAAAGAAAAGCCAAAGGGTAGAAAAAGCAAGCATAGATATAAGAAAATAGGTAGATAAACGACCGAAAAAAAAATATATAGGGGTCGTTCACTATAAAAGTAATAAAAAATAGTGGTGTAGTACTACCCAGTGTGATGGTTTGGTTGTCTCTGCGCTAGTAGAGATAAAACCACTTGACCATATAAAAAGGTACAAGACGACTGATCGAAGATCAGTCGCATCTAGCGCCCTATATAGTATGTTACAGGTTCAGCCTGTGACACCCAGCAGCAGCTAAAACTAAGCAAGCACTTCCAGGACTTTGCAAAGCTTAGAGGTAATTAAGCTGTTAAGGCTTCTATTCTCACTGTTTTTGCTTTTTTTTTAATATACAAGAAACTTTAAATTAATATATAGTGTCAAGTGCACTTTCCCCTTAGATAATTTATACTCTTGTTGCAGGATTAATTAAAGGCTTCTACCTATTTATTTTCCCCAAGAAGACAAGTATACCACCGCACTTTTATATTTTTATCTAGTCATGCTACCGCAACTCCACCCCTAACATCGGCTCCTAAAATATTAGGTAGTAATATTAAAACTTTCTACCCCCTTTTTTTTTGTCGCGTTGTCAAACTTTCTATGTTCTGTGAAATGATGAACAGAATACCTGTGTAAAAATTAGGAAATGTTGAAAATCAGGATGCCTAAGGCACCTTCGGGTATCCTAGTCCTGCGGCCATCTGATACATCACATTCAGGGGCTAAGGGACATGTAGACATAAGGAAGCGTTTGTCTACGTTCTCTCTCCTAGATAGAAGAATATACTCACCATGCGATACTAGATCGCATCGATAGTTTCAATATACTATCCAGTCACCGCTATCCTAGCACCTCACGACATAGCTTCTTCCGCGAGATTCTCAACATATATTATTATACTGCTGCTAAAAAACTTTGCCTTGTATTTTTGTGCACGCTATAAATGCTCCGGCATATATATTATTATAGCAGCCAAAGTCTATTAGAAACACTGTCTCCTCGCAACTTGAGGCGGTATTTGCTATCGCCGAAAAGGCAACTAAGTTAAATTAGTATCCTATTAAAGTAAGAACACATTCATTAAAGCTTGAAAAGTTCCTCAGCTTGTCTTTTACCGCTTCTTCTAGGCTTGTATTGCAGCCATAACAGTTATCCTCCAATGGTAGGTTCCGTATCCCCTTCGTCCCCGCCACTGGACCAGGCTTACTCAGCACCCACACATATACTGATTGGTCCAACGGCTCACCGCTGCAACTTCCGCATATATATATTTTGATTTATATATTAATATTGAGGTTATTTCTCGAAGAAATCAACTATTTTTGATCCAAAATAAGGCCCGAAATGATCTCTAAATACTACATGCTGATCAGTCAAATCTAAATAAATTTGAATGAAATTCCACCCAGCAAACAGCGCCTTCAACTGCACCTCTTTCCCCTTTGTAGCATAGAGGTTTTTGACACTCTTGACAGCCATACCGAGTTTTTCCTGCCTGTTTCTTATTTAATTAACTATCAGGCAGCTGTCCTAACACCTTTGAAGCTCTATTCCTTCGTATATATTAACACCAAGCACAGACTGCACGTTTATCTAGCTTTATAGCTGTATGATGCTGATGCAGATGCTGAGTAGGTTTAAATGCTGTTCCTGCTTTCCAGAGCTTCTTATAGACCTCTGTACGGAACTCAGAGGCTTCTATTATTTTGATCTTCCGCTCCTCCTTCTAGAAACACTGCAGAAGATATGCATTAACTATTGCTGTATCAACAATCCAGAATAATAAAGGCTTCCAATTGCGAACAGCTCGCCGCTGTGTATAATATGTAGCTCTGTACTGATTGGCAATATCAACAGCTCCCATACAGTGATTGTAGTCGTCAATAATACGCGGAATTTGAAGCTCCTTGACTAGCTCATTACCAAATACCTTCCTAACTATAGAGCTATTTGTACTTGTTTCTGCAGGCCTTTTTCGCTTCCGAGTGACCATATCGGTTGGCTGATGAATTGTATGAACAGTTGATAGTATAGTGACAATATTATTATCTTGCTAGCCAATACAGAGGACTCCATCAACTTCTTCGCCATATATTGTCCCCCAGGGAAGTTTTGATGCTTGATCCTTTAGCTCGGTAATCATCTTGGGCCACTTCTTGCCTGATAAATGTGGACGGGTTGTTCCGCAGGCCCCATATCCTTTATCACGAAGCTTCTTAAACAGCGGAATGCTAGTGAAATAGTTGTCCAAGTAGATGGTATAGAGCCCTGGCTCTATAGCTTCAAGGCGTCGAACTAGCTGAGCAACCATTGATCCGGTGTTTGTGAGGCCTTTTTTATGAGTGATTTCAACTTGGCCGTGTTTCTTGCTGGACCATATAAAGTAGTAGATATATCCTGAGGCTGCTATTGCATATAGCTTATAGCCTTGCTTAATTGGCTTATTGGGCATTTTAACAGTATGCGGTGAGCGTCCAAATAAGCTTATTATTAGCTCATCAACCGCCATTATTGATCCAGGATTCAAATACTTCTGACATGAGTCACGAAACAGCTGGCTATCGGTTCAACTTTATACCACCATTCTGAAGACGGGGTACTTGAATATGCTTTTGGATCTGCAGAATCTGCCTTATTTCTATGCAAATTTGGCTGGCCTGGAGTAGACACATGTAGATATTGATGTAGATCCTTATATCTATGCTTCGACATAAGGCCAGGAAGTTGGTGCAGCGGTTTACCTTTTGTAGGATTAGTACACTAATAGTTATTAAGCCTAGGGCTTTTATGCATGCCCATATATATGGCAATTCCAATAAGGACCATAATTTCTTGTGCAGTTGTTTCTTGAAAATTTAATGCGCCTTTCTCTCTTGCGTACAGATTGGTGTTTGTAGCAATAATATCGAAGAAATCCTTCGGAAAAAATAGGAAAAATAAATCCAATTCATTCTCAGGGTTACAATCAACTGGAACCACGGCTTAAGGACGTCGATGTGGCTTCATATTTAAGGGTTTAAACTTGACCTTCTCATGTCCATTAATTCGAACAAGAAGCTCAGAAACGGCTGGTTTTGTAGGGATTTTTGGGGCTTTTTGAGCTGCATTTTTGGGTTTCTGAACATCCTGAGGTTTTGATCTAGCCATAGAGCAAAATATAAAGCAATTGAGTCAAAAATATATCTATAAAACATAGAAATAGCTTCATTTTACAATGTTTTGATGAAAGACGCGTTCAAATATGATCTATAGACCTATATATCGACCAATCAGATTGCGGCATTCTGCCCGTCAATGGCTGCTGAGTAAGCCTGGTCCAGTGGCGGGGACGAAGGGGATAGTGTATTTAAGCAATTTTTGGGTGTTAAATTCCAAATCCACAAAGCTAAGTTAACTGCTACTTGCAATATTTAATACGTTCTTGTTCTTAACTGCGACCTAACTACCCTCGTAAGTCCAATTACTTATGTCTAACTGGATAGTTGGTGCAGCGTCAAGAATTCTTGGTGTAGATAACAGAGCGGGGAATGCGTCACATAGAACAAAGAAATCATTCTTAAATATCGGTTGCAGAATATAGTGTATTATAAACTAGGCCGGTAATAAAAACTGCTTTGTAGTGCGAATAATAGTACAGAGAACAAAGGCAGTATCTTAAAGTTAAGAGATAAGAGATTAATGGTTGGTGACTAAAAACATGTTTCTGGTATTGTCTTTACTCTTCCAGCCAAAATGCAAATATGGGCTCCGCCAGGATATTCCCTTCGATAAATTGTTGATTCCAGCCATAACTATACATAAATCGTAAATGATGGTACTTTTTTTTGGCGAGTTGAAGCTCCTTACAAAAGGCTTGTTGTATGGCTGCTGTCTTATATGACGCTTCGCTTTGCTTCGTCTCGAGAGACGGAACCGAAGTAGTCAGGCCAAATTTATATTACTGCCTTACTATGAACGGGGATTAGAGGGGAATTGACTTGAATCACTACAGAAGAGTCACTGCCTTAAGCAAACCTGCTTCCGCCAATAATAGCGGGCAGTATCTTGTCAGATATTCGGTAAGTCCCGAATAGGAATAGAATACAATACATAGAACGCTATCTATCATCAGTACTCGAGCTTATTGAGCTCCTCTTGATTATATTGATGATTATTGTCTTGCTTATGTTGGTTGTGTGTATGGGGCCTTGTTTTACCCCTCTTTTGTCATATGATCCTGGTACATACCTACAGCCATATTATTTGACACATCTTCACATGAAAGGATGGTCCATGCACTGTACTGTAACTGGGATCCCTGCTAGGCTTCACACAATCCTCACCTCGTGGTAAAATTGCCGAGCCTATCGAAGCTTCCCTGTATCAATGGCCTCGGAGTGTTGCTGCTTCTCATATAATTTTCTTCTTCCTGTATCTCTCCACAGCTCGGACACCCGTCTCTATTCATTTAATATTCTTATCGCCAGCTTTGGGGACGGGTAATCCATTGTCGCCACACACAAATCTACACAAGAGAGGAATGAATTCCGTGTACATGTAGCTGGAATCGTTCAAGCGCTTGCTATTCTTTACTGTGCAGGGCTCGCATCAGTGCACAGTGCAGCGACCAGCAGACTGCGGCTAGTGCTAGTGGCTGTTGAAAATGGGGGTGCTGCATGCATAAGATACTTGACAAATACTTATTTTTGCTTCAATACTGGTGACTGAGAGGCGCAATGGTAGGAGTATCGAGTATGAAGTGCAGTTTCTAGCTTACAATATGTATACACTTAGGAATAAACTAAATAGCGGCTCATAAGGCATCAAGATCATAAAAATGAATACTCGAATATTGGGCGCATAATCAAATAGACATTAATAGTAACGCTTGATAAAGTAGCATGCATCAAGGCAAAACTGAAGAGAGAATCCATGTCTATATAAATAACATCATGTCTTTTCGAGTCACCAGTACCTCTTAATCATCTTTCTCTTTCGTGCTCTTCCTCGTCTGTAATACCAAGGCTCGAGACCAAATATTATTTTTAATAAATTAAAAGAATTTCTGGTTCTCCTTGGTAGAGTACTGCATGTGTGGGTTAAATCATCACTACTTCCAATTCACCACTCATTCAAAATCCGTCCGCTCCTCCTTCTCCGCAAGCTTCTTTGCACAAATCCATCCATCTCCGCACCGTTAGACTAGCTGACGCAAAAAGGGTATAACTTTGAATGACTGAATTATGCGAAAAAGCTTTCCAACAGTTAAAGACTATATTTACCACTGCACCAGTTTTTATGCAGTTTAGCCTGGAAAGAGATACTGTTATCAAGACAGACTCTTTTAAATAAGCTACAGGTGGAACATCATGACTCACCTGTCTATACCTGTCTATAAAACACAACGATGCTATCGACTCCACAGAAGACTCTGAAAGGAAATACATTGCCCGGTGTCAATTTCGAAAACTTGCGCGAAAAACAGAATTTGTCGCTATGATTATGACCCGTTCAAGTCTATATGTGACAATCTCCGTCCCGCAAATGTTCTGGTAAATGCTCAGTATAGAGCCGTAGCGGCGATAGGCTGAGAGTTTTCGTATGCTACCCCGCTAGAGTTTACTTATAGTCCACCATTCTGGCTTCTTCTTGAGCGTCCTGCTACTGGGAGAAAGAACTAGATGATTGGGCTCTCGAGTATGAGATGCGGCTGGAGGTATTCTTACAGGAAATTGAGAAACGCGAAGAAAGTGCAGCCATTTGGGGTATCCCGGTTGAAAATCTCGCGAGTCATATGAAACACAGCTGGAAAAGTGGAGATTTTTGGGTGTGTTATAGGGAATTTGACATAGTATATTGGGCTAGAATCGACCGGCGATTCTTTGGAGGCGATCTGAATGGTCGACTTGAACTACTTACTGTAGTTAATAGTTGGACTGCTTTATCTAATTTATTAATGAATGGTGCGGATTTCTGTCTTGTCTGATCACGACCGAGCCGCGTCGTTGGAGATATGGTGGTCGTGGTATGTACAATGAAGCAGGGTAGCAGTGTTGGGAAGACAATTATTAGGCCACCTGGATGGAAGGCCACTATTTATTCTGTGAATCTCGAGAGGGAGTTATTTTCAGCTCCCTCTGATCCACAACACAGTGGACCAAGTGCGAACATTGCGAGCATAGGTGGGGGACTGAGATAGTCGCTAAGGTCGCTGCGGACCACTGGATTCACCCGAGTTGGTGGTGCGTGGATGCAAGTGCCTGGTGAGTGGCGGAAGGGTTGGCAAATGGACGACCAAAAACAGCGTGCCGTTATTAGCAGTCATCTACAGAATAGATTAAAATAATATCTTTCCATCACACATTCTAGGAATTTATAAGAAATATATATTTATCCCTAGTATGTCTATACTTTCCTACGACCTACACTACTCTGATAAGGAAATTGTTTTAGGATGTAAGTGCCCTAGCCACTTGATAGCACAAGCTCTAAAATAATTCATTATATGTCCTCTGTAAAAGGCTGGGGCTCGTTTAGCTTCTCGGGCCTATGGTCCCTGTTGTCCCTATTATCCCCGCTATCTCATACTCCCCGTTGGCCCTCGAAGACGATGTTAGAACATCGGGTTACCCCTTCATGACCTGTGTACTCGTCCCTTCCGCTCCGGGTGTCGGTGCGCACAGTCTTAGAACATCTGTATGTATTTAGCCTAGTTCACATGTGCCCCCGAATCCCAAACTCCTTCATGCCTCCAACATTTTCCTCTTCCTTTCTTCCCTTCTTCAACGATTCCTTTTTGTACATAACGTATCTTATAGGTTCTAGCGGTTCAACCCCTGACACGGCCAACCAAATTTTGGAAGGGTAAATCCAGCTGTGTAGTCGTCTTAACATTATCATCTTCATAGGATTCTCCAGTAACAAGTGTCGTGTTATTTGTGCAAGATAGTTTAAGTGTTGCCGTGCGACGGGCTAAGCGTCAGAGGGATCTTGTAGAGAGGGAATACTCTTGGGTACATACATAGCTCCCAGCGATAAATAGTAACTTCGGGGATTCTTCGATTAATTTCGATAGTGACCACAAGCTTTACTGGTGAGGCACTGATTAAGATAATCGACTGTACTTGTTTGCTTGAGACAGAGCACCACCAAGTCTTAAGAATTCAGCCTTAGGGAAACGCTTGGTGACGCTTGTTAGGAGCGCTCGGAAGCGCGATAACCAGATCCTTAGCTAAGATGCCTAGTTAGGTGCGAATATATAACTATTCGCCTCTTCTGACCTGAACTCTCGATGCCACCCACCCATGCGCCGTACCCGAGGCTTCCGAACTGCGCGCCTATAGTCCCTCACCAGCCCAGCCGCCCTTTCTTGCGCGGCAGGGCGACTGGACTGGGGAAGTCCAACAAACGCGTGGTGCGCAGTGACCACAGAAACTGCCAAGGGGCCAGCGGCAGTCTCTGGAGCAACACAAAGATGGCGTTGGCTTGCGCAGTAAACGCAGTTCAAACGGCTCGGCAAGAAAACGCACGCAGATGCAGCATCTCGCTCCAAACAAACAAGACAGTGGTGGCACCAGGGACTACCCCCATGGGCCAAGGGCAAGCCATCCACATTGACGCGGACCGGCACAGGGGTGGTCTGCACCTGCCCAACGGAGGCCGCTAGCAAAAAGAAAAAGAGAGCGGCGAAACTTCGCACAAATTAGCGATATTCCTTCACACAAATGTACCAGGCTTACCGAACGCCTCCGAGGAGGACGATTCGGCCCCGACCGGCTCCGCCGAAGCAGGAGCGGGAGTAAGAGAGGATGGAAACCCCTACTCCGGCGAAGCCGGGCGGGGCACAGGCGCGAGGATAGCCTTATCCTCCGAAGAGGACGGCAACCGGGAACGAACTCCGCGGAGGCGGCGGCGTCGCAGTCGAGATTCTCCCGAAGGAGGCGAAGAGGCACGGCGACAGACCATCTACGAAAACACCCATATTAGCAAGCTCAAAACATGTGAAAAGCGCTGGAGGGGCTGTTATTCTAATTAGCTATGACAGAATAGTGCGCACGTACTTTAAGAGGTTTTGATAACTTATAAAGAGAAGGGGAGAAGGAGAGGAAATAAAAGTTGAGCGCTTAATAACAGAACTAAGCTCAAACGGGTGCAAGACTGCAGTGAATAAAGTGGTAACTGTTGCTATAAAGCAACCCCCTGCGCAACCACACCCACACTTGCCCAAGCTCCAAGACCCAATATTGCGCACACCTACCTGGACCTGCAAACATAAAGCTATTCAGAACCCCATGAGGTATTATACCAACACAGCGACCAACCGCACCAATAATTACGAGGACTTATAGGATTTAGATCTATAACACATTACCCAACATAACACATGTATTCATACTACAGTCATAAAGGCTTCGAGGGCGAAGCCTCTTGGAGGGGGAGATAGTGTTAGGAACGCTAGGAAGCACGATAGCCAGATCCTTAGCTAAGATGCTTGATCAGCTTCGAATAGGCTGGCCGTTGGGAGGGGATTTTCCCTTGGGATTTCCCTCCCGAATGGGACCGGGACGGGAACGGGACGGGAAACGGGAACGAGCTTATAGATGGGAAGGGAGTGGGAATATCCCGATTCCTGGGAAAATCCCATGGGAATTTCCCTTATTTTAATCACGTGATAATTAACTACTTGATATTACTTTACATAGTAATATTCTATACTTTTATGCTATAAAAATTTTTAGACTATACCCTATTAGGAAGTGGGACGGGATTCGGGATCTTAGGTTAAGAAATGGGACGGGAAACGGGACGTGATTTTTAAGATAAGAGGGAATGGGAATATCCCCTCCCGAATCCCATATAATGGGAATCCCTTCCCAAATAGCTTGGCATGGGAAGGGAATCAAAATTTAATTCCCATTGGGAATATGGGACCGGACCTGAACCCTTTCGGGATCCCGAATCCCTCCCAACGGTCAGCCTAGCTTCGAACATATATTCGCATCTTCTGACCTGAGCTCTCCAAGGCTTAGCTCGTTACCGACCCCACGCATACATGTTGCTGTAAAGCGCGCTCCTAAACTTTGACTGTTGGTAAATGGATGTTACTGCGACCCAGAAGTTGCTCCAGAGAATCATGAGATAACCCCATATTCAAGGGTTCAGAAAATGCAAATTGAGGATTCTTCAAGTAAGATGATTTCAAGGACTCCATGTTGGGTGGTCCCGTCTGAGGGTGCACGGCAGACAGAATTGCTTAGTATAATAGACAGGCACGAGTTGGAACGGGTGCGCAAAACGGGATGCAATGAGTGGGTCAAAAAAAGGCGTTGAAAATGCCATTCTTTGTCGACTGGTGCAATCTGTAACTTACCATTTAAACCCTTAAGTACTCATTTCAGTCGCTCAGCGCAAATCTACTCCTCCCCCGCAGCTTGGCTCCATAAAAATACAACACCCAAATCCCCACAATACCAATCCCACTCATCCCGCCCAAAAGACTAACTCCCCTCGCAACACCCAACCTCCGAAACAGCGGATCCGCAAAAAGAACACTCCCGCAAGCAAACGCACTACGAAAGAAATCATTCGCCGCGAAAAGACTCGCAGCGTAGCGCGGGTAGCTGAGCGGGATGTACACGAAGAGACACTGCATGATGATGAAGCAGGTGGCACTGTAGATTGTTATGCCGACTGTAGGAACGATCCAGTGGATGCTTGCGCGGGAGGTGAAGGCGAAGAGGAAAAGGCCGAGTGTGGGGCCGGGAGAGGCGGCGAGGGCGGGGATGAGTCGGTTCTCGTGAGGGCCGGTGCCAGATTTGAGGATGCGGGGGGTTATGTAGGTGTAGAGGTACATGGTGTAGATGGCGACGGCTATCAGGCAGGCAATGAGGATGCAGAGGAAGATGAGGCCGACTTGGCCCAGGTTCATGTGGTAGTGGATTGGGTAGACGAGGGGGAATGCCTCGAAGACTGGAGAAGAGGTGGAGTCAGGATACATATATGATAAGGATTGTGGTGTTTTTTGATGTTCTCGTCTTACACGAGTAGTAGATGCCGTAAATAATGGCCATGTATATCTGCACAAAGAGCACTGCGGGATCCTTGATGGTAATCTCGAGGGGCTTGATGAGGGCATCGAGAAAGACGGCCGAGAGTTTCATGTCACGCTGGTCAATCTCGCTCTGAGACACAAAGCGCTGGTTGCCTGTGAGCTTCCGGAGGCGCTGGGCACGGCGCAGCATAATGTTGGGGCCGCTGGTTTCAGGCAGAAAGAGGAGCATGACGAGGAGGACAGGGGCGGATACCCAGATAGACTCGTAGAGGGACCAGCGCCACGAGAAGACAGGGACGGAGAAGCCACTGAGAAGCGGCCCTAGCGCGGCTATGCATGAAGAGTCAGCGGATACGTATGCAGAAGTGAGGAGGTGGGAAAAAGAGGACTCACGTCCGCAGTACGCTGCAGAAACCCAAGCCGTCATCGCATAGGGAATCGCTGTGATGCTGTACATATCTCCAAGCGAAGCACCTCCAGACGCCAAGCACGGCGAGCCAAAGAAGCCCTGTAGAAAGCGCAGCACCATAAGCCCTGGGTAATTGCCCGCAAAAGCCGTAGGAATCGAAATGATGACGAACAGGACCATTGTCACGGCATAGACAGGGCTCCTCCCAATACTTGGGATCTCGCCCAAGGGCGAAAACAACAGGGGTCCCACACCATACCCGAGGACGTACAGCGACAAACCCAGCATGGCTTGGAGCCTGCTAACGCCAAAGGCCTCCCTGACGCCCTCGATGGAAGTGGTGTAGATGGCGGAAGAGGTGTAGACCACAAAGGTATAAATGCAGATGATGAGCGAGACGGCGAAACGCTTGCTGCTCGACCAGTTGTGCGGATCGTCGGAGTCATCAGAGTAGTACCAGTTGACGAGGATGGCACCGTCCTTCGTGCGTTCAGGGACGGTGGGGATAGACTTGATATTTTTCATGTTGCGAAGCTCGGCAGCGCTGCCGTTCCCACCCGCGTTGTCTGTTGTGCTGTGGAAGTGTTGCTGCCCCTCTTCCAGACCCTTCTGATCCCCATTTTTCTCCTCCTGTATGACCTGTTGTGGGACGCTCCTGGCATTGGTTTCGTCATTGATAGGTACAGCGGATATGACTGTGCCAGGAACGACGGGGTCCGGATTGCTGATGAGTTCAGCCCATGGGCTGGGGAGTTTGAAATCCGTCTTTTCCTCGTGGTACTGGAGGAGGCGGTTATTAGAGATGTAGCGGATTATCTGCCCGATGGGGGCATCGCGAATGATGTCCGCCATCCTATGTCTGTTCTATAGTCGAGGGTTATGTAAACTCGTGGTGTAATAGCCGTTCTTTACGTATAAAGTAGAGCTCAAGCATGATGTATATGTCTCTTGTACAATTATTGGTTCTTATGTACTACTAACGAGGACCTACCATAGCTCTTCTTGCTTGGTAATACATCCTATCCATCTAGGCCCGGTATACTAAGCTGCTGGTGACATACTGCCCAGAGTCAACGGCGAGGACACATCTGGGTGCGACACCGGATGAATAATAATCTGGGTGGGGAAATATTAATGCCTCTACATTGTAATTGGTAGAAGTAATACCTCTCATAGAGAGAGGGTAGTGATTTATTTACAATTAAACACAAATCGTTGGCAAGTGCTTGGCGATGATATGCTAGCTGCCACTGATGACAGACCGGTAGGGCATGCTTTAGTGGAGCAGGGTAAAGATACAAGTGAGGGCCGAAATTGCGCGAAAAGCACCGCCAGCACATTCAAGAACTGTATTAGGAAGTATTCAAATCAGAGTCACACATCATGATCGGACTAAGGTAGGTATCTGACCTGACATGATGGAACCCAATTCAGAGATTAAGACGTTACTTTTCCTCCCTTACAGTACAGTCTCTTCAAACTTCTCTAAATCAACATAGTTAAGAAATATCCGCCAAAACTCCAAACAATACTTTATTCTCCACCGCACATTCATCACTGATAACAGTACATTCCCGATACCCCACATAAAGTCTAAAATTGAGATACGCGGTGTTGTGACCCTTCCGGTTGTAGCGATAGACGAGAGAATAAGCTAATGAACACGGGGTCAAACCGTCCGGCGATGCAGTCTGGAGTTGTGTGACCAGTGATATGGGGTTCGGGTTCGGTGCGACGCTATGGAATCCATGCGACTGGACCATATCCGGTATCAATGGTGTAGAAGCGGGGAATATGGACGCATTAACCAAGGGATTCTGCATCCACTCGTCCAAAGAAAGTGCAGGCTCTGACACCGCAGATAACGATGTGCCTTGGCAGCTAAGTTCATTCGAAGTAACAAGAGGAGGAAACCGCGGGCAGCTCATTGATTCCTGTTGATTCCCGACCTACACGCGTCATGGTCAGTTAACCTTTGCTGCAACTGGCGAGGGTCCTAGGTAGTGTTACAGCCAGTGTACTTGTGGGCGTTCCTCCTTGTAGAGGATTGATGGTTTCCTGCCCAAGCGCCTGGGCCGGTAAAGACGGTCCTCCTGAACTTGGAATACTGCCACTAGCTCCTAAATAGGCATCCTGAAACTCCGTATTGATACCCAATGCCTCAAGTAACCGGCTAAGGCGAGCATTCTCTTGCTGAAGCTTCTCTACCGTGTCTGCTTCGGTAGCATGCGAAGCTTGCTGTGCTCGGGTTTCTTCATACTCCCGGATCCTAGCTTCCAGTGCCGCGACATACTCGCGCTTCCGGGCACGGCTACGGCGTTGGTTGTTGCGTGTCCGTTCCAACTGGTAGCTCTATGTACCTTGGGATTAGTCATATCCATATTCATGGAACGGAATAATGCCTGCCTTTGATTTCTTGTCAGGCTCAGTCGATGACATTACGCGTGGTCATTAGGATGTACAACAGTACAAGGTGATTTGGCTTTCCTATACTTTATGACGAGTGTTGAGAAGGAATACGAGATGCTTAATGCCGACCGGCGTAGATCGGCCCTTCCATCAATTTGTCATCATGATCCATCTCCAGGCTTGCCTCCACCTGGTCCACCTGTAATCATTTGATTCAGCTATTGGCCTACATCTTCTATGACATTAGTAATCATCCAGAGTAACTTAAATTTATAGACCTATTAATTAAACTTTGGCCTAATATGGCCTAGCTCCCTACTGGTATGTCACCAGTGACAGCCGGCATGTCATCACCAAGTACTACCAACCAACACACTGCCACCATTTCCATCCTATATTTGTAAGGCGAATATAGTGAATATAGTTTTTTTTTTTTTTAATGGTTATTGCCGAAGAAGAATAAATTATTTAAGGGACCTCACAATCCTTCTACCTAGGTAGCCAGTAAAGCATAAAACAAACTTCTTACTCCAGTCCACCGTATCAGATAGGATGCTTACAGATTCCCAAATTCAACTTTTTAGAGACCGCCTCACTGAGAGCTTCTTCATCACTCCACAAGACGCAGAGTATGCAGAAGCTATCAAGCGATGGAATGACGTCGGAGAAAGACGTGCTGTAAGCTACAGAACTCCGAATGTACCGTCTACTCTGATGCTGACATCTCTGGCCTACCAGGGGGGCATTATATTGGCAACTTCCGCAGAGGATATATCCGTGGCGATGAAACTAGCCGTTGACATACAGCTTGATGTCGCAGTCCGGGGTGGCGGCCACTCCCATTTTGCTGCTTCCTCTACGGATGGTGGTATTGTCATAGACCTGCGCAATATGAATAACGTTACTATCAACGAGGCTACGAATGTCGTTACGGTGCAGGGTGGAGCTCTCTGGTCTGACGTAGATGAAACACTCGGTCAAAAAGGGCTGGCTGCGGTCGGAGGGTATGTTGCTTCGGCTCCTTTCATCCATTTTCTCCTCGTTTACGACACCAGACTCTAACTCGCTACCCAGTACGGTGAATCACACAGGTTCGGGTCCCCATCTTTGACCACATACAATCATCTCTCAGAGACCTCATGCCTTGTCTAGGTGTGGGTGGGTTGACCCTCGGTGGAGGTTACGGCTGGCTCTCCGGGCAATATGGGTTAGCCATCGACAACCTGCTCAGCGCAAAAGTTGTTCTCGCAGAAGGCAGCATCGTTACTGCGTCGGCTACATCGCACCAAGATCTGTTCTGGGCCATTCGGGGAGGCGGTGGTAACTTTGGTGTCGCTGTAAGCCTCTCCCTGAGTATCAGAGAAGCATGGTAGGCTAAAGGTTCCTTGGTTCTTAGGTGGAATTTGTCTTTCAGGCATATGAAAAGCCAGATAACGTGTTTGCGTTAGTATAGCACTAAGATATGGCCATCTAACCGAATAGGTCGCTGACTATTGGTATTAGTGGAATGCTGGTCTATACTCTGGATAAAGTCCCAGAGATTGCCAAGTTCCTGAATGGTTGGAGCAGCAATCAGCAGCGTAACGAATGTGTTTTGCTCGCTGTCGTAGCACCACCACCACAAAACCAGGTGAGCGAAATATCGAATCAAGATGGTTTACGGAGAACAGAAATTACCAAGCTGACTCAGTTACAGCCAGCAATTGCTGTCGTCCCGTTCTATGACGGTCCTGAACACGCGGCCCGTGATCGATTTTCAAAGCTCATAGCCATTGGCCCTATCGCCGACGGGACGTCAATGCTGGCATATTCAAAAGTAAACTCTCTCCTGCTTGACGGAGCAAAGCATGGCGGTCGAAAGTTTCAAGCGGGCACCGTTTGGGAGCCACCGTTCGTCCTAGCCCAATTGGATCAAGTCATCCACGAATTCCGTGGAATGCTGGAGGCTTATCCAGAGACAGCAGGGTCGGCAGTCATTTTCCAGTTCGATCATCCTGAGAAAATTGCCTCCGTTCCGCATGATGCAACGGCTTTTGCTAATCGTGGTAATCACCGTCTCGCCATGGTTGAGGTGAAATTTGGAAGCAGAGACCTGGACGATGTGGCCCTGAAATATGCAAAGAGAATTGTGCAGATCATCAAGGGCTGGGACAACGGAGGGCCTGGAAGAGAACGGGGAGTGAAGATTTAGTAAGTAGCCTCTGTTCTCGAGCTATCATGTCGGAGATTCTGAGAAAGTCAATGCTCACAATGCGCTTCCTTTCCCAGCTCTAACTACGCAACTGGCGATGAAGACCCGAGACAAATATTTGGAAGCAATTTCGAGCGCTTGGCAGAGATAAAGAAAGTCTACGACCCTGGAAATGTCTTCAACAAGTGGTTTCCTATTAGTCCATGTCAACGGTCTCTAGGATAAGTTTGCTCTGGAATAGAGACATCCTTGGGTCCTGGTTCTAGTTCTGACTAGCAGGGGTTTAAAGATGAGGGGAATGGTATGGAATTGTGTGGAGGTGGGGGGACGAGGCTGAAAGTAATGTTGGCTCAGACTGAAACGACAACTAATAGATATATATGTTGACTGTTATTCATGGGCCCTTACTTCGAACTCCCCTGGCTCTGTTTGTTGTTCTAAAGGCTTAAACTAATGTAATAATTACTTGATTGACCTTCTCTGTTAAGAGTCTTATAAAGAGCGCTCCTATTAGGTATAAAAACATAGAAAGTTATTCTTGCAGATTAAATAAACCCCTCGTTGTATTATTTCTGCAATACTCTGGCAATATATCTTTTTAATATAGAACAGCAGCTCATATTAAGTGGTTATAAAAGATGTGAAGAATGTGGAGATATATACAAAGGAATTTTTTTTTTGTACAGAATTACAAGCAGTATTATCCCTTAACTTTTAAAGCTGTATGCTTTTTAAAAACCTCTTAGAGCTATTTAAAATCAAGCTTATTTGTTGTCCGTCCATTCTCACTTAGACTAATCCGATTATCTTGTTGAATTGAGGAATACCACTGAGCTTAGTATTTGTGTCCTTTTAGGATAATCTGTGTAGGCAAAGCACATCCAGTAGAATTAACATAGACAATTGACTGACCTATTCACTATTCCCAGGTTGTATTTCCTATGCTCGGCTTTCTCTTGCTTCTGAGCTACAGACAATCTTTGCAGTTGATATCATGCTTATCTGGAAGCCTGTTTTATCTATTTTGTAGATTTCTTTGTCTAGAATCCCATACTTCTGTCGGATCGTATTAAAGAACCAGTTCCAAATAAGCTCTGGGTCGCTATATGTTAATAGTTATATTTCTGATTATATTTAAGGCAGCTTTAGATAACGCTTAACAAACCGGTTTACCTATTTGCAACCAAGGGGGCCTGGAGATGGCTCAGAGGAAAAGAATAGCCGAACAGAGAATAGTAATCCTGCTAAATATTTAATAATCTTAGGCTCTGGATACAAGCAATGTTGGTACATATCAAGAATCCATGCTGATCTTTAGTTTCTGATGGTTTTTGCAGTTTACTCCTGTATCTGCGCGTGCAGAGATACCTTTAAAACATCTTTGGAGTGTTTGTTTATTAATATTAAATACTGCTGCTGCCTTTGGGGTAGATAAAACTGACCTTTTACAAGCGTATTAAGTGCCAGGAGAATTCTCTTATCTAAGAATTATCCTCCATTTGATAATATAGATGGTGTGGAGGAATTTGCAATTGTTAGTGATGCTGCGGCAAAAAAATCTGACACTCGGTATCCGATTACGTTACAGGCCTTAGCAAACCCACGTAAATTTTTGCTTACTATCCGACGATGCATTCCGCCAGCTCTCGCGTTCACGCCACAAACTTGGAGATACCAATCCGCGTGGTTTCAGCAAGAGAGAACCGACAGCTGCCGTTAGTATGGGTGCTGCGTGCCCTTCCCCGTGCCGTTACCCCTCGAGCTGTCTAGAAAATACAGTACATATGGGTACGTAACAAAGAGTCACAGCAAATATTAATAGATGCTTTGCAATTTCTTAAAGGCTCAACGTACTGCTAAGTGTGTTGCTAGCTTACATTAGAGACCCGAAGTTCTCTTATAGGATTCTTACTCGGGCGTGTAGAGGGAGCTACTACTTTCAATACTAGTCTTTTAAATTAAAAATATATGTCATGGGTTAATCAAGTGTATTGCTCAGACTAAGACTTTCGCTACTATATAGGGCGCTACATGCGACTGATCTTTCGATCAGTCGTCTTCGTACTTTTTGGTTGAACTTTCAACTATACTAGCGCATAAAAAGTCAAACCTTTACAATATATAAAATAAGAAGAACCAAAGAGGGTATTTGTATATCATTCCCGTGAATATAAACATTCATTTCCATCTCCATTTTGTCATTCATCTCGTACAGATTACCTGTTAATAGACCAAGATGTGACGTACGTATAAAGCCATGCCTAGAAACAGCCCCAGCATGTTGAAGAGGGCCAGGTTATGGCTGGACAATAGTGCCGCAGAATATCATAGCATCCAATGTCGATGCCAGGCTAGGCATAGGTAGGTAACCCCTCTTGAGCGTAAAATTTTATCCCTTCTCGGCCCTCTGGTTCGGCTTGGTCCCCTAATTTTATGTTGGATTAAGTTGCCAAAGAAGGCATTCTAAATGTAAAGGGGTGAAATGCCTTGCTATCTAATGACTAGATATACACAAAGAGGAATCGCTATGAGGAAGAAAATATAAAGCGAAGAGGGAAGAAGAGTGGGTTCTCATACTACGAGGGGTCATGTGATTGCAATAACCCGACCAACAATAAGTGAAGGCGAGCGATATACAGGCGTTGCCTGCGACACTAAAGCAATATTTTTATTATATTTGTTTTGATTACTTGGCTAATTAATTCATTGGTTGATTATAGCATCAGGTGTTGCTATGTATATTAAATATGCGGCAAAATTTAAGATCTCGTATTAGATATACAATACTGCCTTGTTAATTAGCCGATGTTGAATCCACCAGAAGCTAGATTATAAATCAAATCCAGCTTAATAGTTCTATCTCGTATTCCTCTCTGTGAACTTATATTTGTCCAAGGCACCCGCAAGCAGTCCTTGTGCTCTCAGTTGGACGATCCCTACCCTATCAACCAAGAAGTGTGCTCAAAACAAGTTATATACCTAAAATATAACTATTCTTCGTCCCTGATGCATGTTCCCTCGGCCCACACATTTGATTTCATGAAATAGAAGCAGACTACGAACCAATCAGGGTGAAACTTGGGGGCGGATTTGATGCTCACTTTCGGGAAAGCTTCACAGAGATTAACCCTAAAATACAGGTTCCCGTACTATCCCTCGACGACCAAGTTATCACGAGCTTCCAGCAGTTGCCACGGCTATTTCGAGCCTAGAGGCACATTTCATGGGTACAGCCATGCTGGCTACAATTCGAGTCTATGAATGGATGAACTACTTGTCTGGGACACTACATGATTGGATTTGGTCTTTTCTTTAGCAATTAATTGGGCATTACGGGTGGCTTAGTCATCTCCAAACCCCACAAAGTTATGAACACATTACGTAAGTATGTCATGACCCAAAATTAATTACGTACATTACTGCACCAGAGGATGGAGGGCTTGATCAGGATACAGTAACCAAGGAGGGCAAGGGTGCACCGATGACACGCTAAGGAGAATGCGGTAGGTAACCGGAATGTGGTACCTTTATCAGACGATGCTTCTCTTGGGTGAGAATTTTTACACTCCGAAAGTGCGGAAGAATGAAGCCCGTCAACCCACCAAGGCATCGGATATCGTGTGGGCGGAATCTGAGTGGACAGATGGCTTAACGCCAAGTCTCTCCACTCTTGGTACTGTTTTTCTTTTTCTCTTCTCTTTTCGTTTACCTTTTGCCCCTGTCCGTAGCACTGAGAGGGTGCGCACACTTGCCTAATCGAGGACTGGATCGAAATGGGGTTGTTTTCCCCTGCCTTGTCCTGTTCGTATTGCTTGCGTCTTCACCAACAGCACTGACACGAAGGAGTCGTGTGAAAGGACAATGTCCCGGTTTGCATTATAGCCAAGCCCCACTTGGACGGCCACTAGCTCTGAATCGCAGCCAACCGTCCACTTCGTATTGACGACGGTGAGGACATGGGCAGAAATCCAAGCCAGTGGTTGGGTGGGGGCGCGATGGTGTCCACCGCCTGTGGATCATCACGAACATTGCAGTAACTTCGAAGTCACCGAGTATAGGGGACACACGATCGAAGATGGATGGTGGCAAACGAGCCGAAAAAAAGCAAACAAGAACCACCAGACGGAAGGATTGCCAGAGAAGCGAATGGCAGAGAGAAGGATTTATCACAGTGTGCGATTCTTGTGGTTCAGGAATGGGTGAGATTCCGAGCTAGCAATGCAGACGGGTGGACGGCCGGGCTCTCATGGTCTCTCAAATAATTACCCAATCCGGTATATAAAGTCTACCGGTACATGGTTGGTCAATTCCACGGCCGTTCCCCATCACCTTGACTTCATATTATCTAATTCTCAGGAAAAAAAAAAAAAAAAATTCGGCACCACGATGGATGATACAAAGGACTCAACATTTCCCCATTTTTTTCTTTTCCTTTTTCCTCTGTGTGGTCGTTCCTCTCTTCCACTTTTTCCCCAACCGTGCTCCCCTTCCCCTCATCCAGTGTCAGTCAGTCAGGCCTTCTCGAAGACTGCACGTCACACACTCATTTTGGACTGCAGAGGCATCTCTCGCGGTTTGCTCTTCTAAATCAACTATCCATTGTCTCGCTACCTTCAACGCCCTGTTCAATTCAACATCGTGTTCGATTGTGTCGAAACTCGCGCCAACGCCAGATTGCTACTGACATCCCCTGTTAGATAGACTCAAAAGTCAAAAAAAGAAACTTGATACAGACTGAACAGCGTGACAAAAAAACGTCGAGATTTCGCACGGAAGTAGCAGCAAATAGTGGCAGTTTCAGACCCGTCGCGCCATCTATATTTCCGCTCTCCTATCGCGCAGTCTTCCCTGAGTTAATCTCCCACCCCAATTTCCCAACAGCAATTGCCCCTGCTACCCATTCTTCTATCGACCGGTTTTGGATGAAAGCTCCCACTCCTTGAACGGCTATTTCGAAGCACAAAGACACGGTAGGCCGAGCCCTTACCCAAGAGCTGTATTCGACCCATCCCGCCAGCAACAACACCCACATATATAGCCCGTTTCCCGTTTACCTATACCGGCAAGTCCACCACGCGACTCTAGTCGAACTACCTACTATCTATCCCGTTGCGACCTTGAAAAGCCGTGCACAATGGGTAACCTAACCTGGAGAGATATACTCGCCAACCGAGACCGGCGACAATACCCCGAAGTGGTGATGCCCCTCGCCCAAGCCCATGCGACTGAAAAACCAATGCCGGAACCCCATGCGGAAAAGAAGCCCATCTCCGATGCTGAATCGGCCTCCAGTCACGAGAGAGGCACCGTCACGGATGCCCCATGTAGCGCGCTGACCCTCGAAGCTCTTCGGGAAGAAGTCGAAAACGCCGTCGGTGCTTCGGGTCACAACACTGCCTATGACCGTACGTTCCTGATGTCTACTCTGCTACTACTCACTTTGGGCTGTTCGCTCTCAACTGCAGATCGACCTCCTCCCCTTCCCGCCACCCTGGCAGGACTCTGTCTGCCCTCGAGCTTGGGATTTTCTGACCTCTCACAGGGAAAGCCAAGGTCATCAACCGGGCCATTCAAGATATTGGTATGGGTCGTTACCAATGGGAGCTGTTTGTTCTCTGCGGGTTTGGTTGGATTGCCGATAAGTAAGCAGCGCTTGATTGTCTCTGAATCTGTATGTGGACACTGGTGCTGACTGGAATTTCCCGTTTAGCCTCTGGTTGCAGGTAAGACCTAGGTCGTTCGCTCGAGTCTCGAGCAGTCCACTGATCGCGTATAGGGAGTGGCACTGACGCTGACCCCACTGTCCCGGGAATTTGGCGTGTCCGAGACGAATTCTCGTTTCGCAACGTGTGCCTTATTCGTAGGACTTATCGTGGGAGCCTCCTTCTGGGGTATTGCCTCCGATGCTATTGGCCGTCGACCTGCCTTTAACACCACTCTTTTCCTCTGTGGCTCGTTTGGCCTCGCTGCTGGCGGTGGGTCAAGCTGGGTTGGGTATGGCTGCCCATTGAGCTTTCGGGGGACTTGTCCGTTAACGTGGAATATAGGACCTGCGCGCTCTATTCCTGCTTGGGTCTGGGAGTCGGCGGAAATCTCCCCGTTGATGCGGCGGTCTTCCTGGAGTGCTTGCCTCCCAATTCGGCGAACCTTTTGAGCGGGTTGGCGACGTGGTGGTCCGTGGGAACTCTGATTGCCAGGTCCGTGACATGCTCTCTTATCTCCTGGTTGGACGACGCTGACTATGATACAGTATGCTTGCCTGGGCTTACATCCCCAACTATTCTTGTGAAAGCATCGAAACCTGCACACGTGAAAACAACTGGGGCTGGCGGTACCTTGTTCTCACTCTCGGCGCTGTGACCTTTGTCATGTTTCTCTGCCGGTTCGTGCTCTTCACGCTTTTCGAATCCCCCAAGTTCCTGGTCTCCCGAGGGCGTCAGGATGAGGCTGTTGCAGCGGTTCATGGCATTGCGCGCAAGAACAAAACCAGGACTTGGCTTACAGAGGAGATTCTCAACGAGATCGGTGGCTATTCTGAGCAGGACTCCAAGCAGGGTCTGACCACTGGGGAGATCCTTAAGCGGTCGTTCGAGAGGTTCTCCTACCAGCAGATTATGCCCTTGTTTAGTAGCACACGACTCAGCATTTCGAGTATGTGTCTCTCTTTCTCTCTTCATTTTTGGTATCCCGACGCTAACCGAAACAGCGATCCTGATCTGGTTCTGCTGGACCACCATTGGAATGGGGTATACCCTGTTCAACGCCTTCTTGCCCCAGTACCTCAGCGCCAACTCAACCACGTACGAAACCTACCGTAACTACGCCATCACGGCCGTTTGTGGAATTCCCGGGCCGCTGGTGGCCTGGTACACGGTTGATATCAAGTACATTGGACGGAAGGGGACGATGGCCTTCTGCACCCTGGTGACGGCGATTTTGCTGTTTTGTTTCACCGCGTCCAAGGACCCCAACGTGCAGCTGGTGTGCTCGTCGCTGGAGTCTTTCTTCCAGATGGCCATGTACGGTGTTCTCTATGCCTACACGCCCGAGGTTTTCCCGGCGCCCAACCGCGGCACGGGCACTGGTATCGCTAGTTGCCTTAATCGGATTGCGGGCCTGATGGCGCCGATCATTGGTGTCTATGCCAGTACGAATCCCATTGCGCCGATCTATGCGTCGGGAGGTCTCCTACTGGCTGCTTTCGTAGCGATGTGTTTCTTGCCTATTGAGACAATGGGCAAGCAGGCTATGTAGTGGTCCAGAGTGATGGCTTGGCTTTGTATCAATCTCAGATTTTGCTGGTTATGATATTTGCATGACATTTAGCGGGCAAGGAATTGTTGTTCTTACCGTGATGTCTTTCTTACAGAGGCTCTATGTACAGAAGAAGTAAGTTAGGCTTAACCTGCATCATATTTATCGGCATCATTGTGTATCCGTTGTTCGATTGCATCCGGCGGGTTGGTCCAGCATGATACTCTGTACATTGAGTGATCGCTTTATACCAGATAGAATAAAGTTGTTTAAATATTGTGATGCAATAAAAATAAAGCGTGGCTTCAAATTGTCCATCTTAATTCAGTATATTCATTCCCAGTGCTATTCTTATTTTATGATGCCTTATGAAATGGTATCTCCACGATGCACCTTGAAATTAACCTCGTAACGTTATTCACTGCTGCGACGCAGAGCATTTTAATCCATAATAATTGTAGTTGCAATCCATCCGTTGATGAATATCATTCAGCTGAATATATCCTTTCCCAGGGTCCGCGTGCCATTTAACACCGCCGCCTCGTGTGGTAGGCGCACACTGTCAATCTTCTGTAGCAATTCTGGTATCTCGTCGCGCGACGTCGTCGGATCAGTGAGACAAAAGACCTCGGCCTCGATGACCATATTAGCGCCCTGGCCCTGCAGCGGTGTCATGGGATACGCCACATCCCCGATGAGAATCGCTCGGCCTTGGTTCCACCGTGGAAGGGGGTCCATATCCCGTAGATGCCACATCTTGACCTTGTCGGCCACTCTATGTTTGGATTGTCAGGATGATCATCGGATCCAGAGCTCGGCGGGGAATCACTACCGAAGCAAATAGCTAAGTTCCTCAAGAAATCACTAAACAGGGAGACCATCTCGTCGTGGTCTCCGTCTGAGCGCCAGGATTCGGCATTCGAATTCCCCAGGTCCCGTGAAGGGAACACGACTGACAGGTTTATGTACTCGTATCCACGGAGGGGATACGCTGCTGCAAATCGACCAGTACCATCGTCAGCCTTGATCAGACAAGTCGGCCTTGCCAGTCTCACGGTCCCAGAAGTGCGGTAAACAACTTCTGAATGCCTCGCGAGCCTTGTCAGCGGAGAGAGCCACGCGGTAGAAAGTCAGATCTATCTTATTGGCCTGGTAACTGTCATTGTTCAGGATATGGCTGCACAGACGAGAGTGTACGCGGTCCGATACTACGGTGGTCAGCATCATCTAGTTACGTACAAATGAAAGGAGCAAATACTCACTGATTATCAGGTCCGCCGATTCCTTAGAGCCATCCGCAAAGGAAACGGTGCCCTCATCCGGACCGACATCCACGACGGCCTTCTCGATCACCACCTTCGCCGGCTGTCCGTCGAGGCCCAGGTCGGCGGATGGCGCCATGGTCAAACACAGGAGCTCCTCCCGGAAGTCGGATCGCATTTGCATGCGTGGCTGGCCACTGTGCCCGGCGGAGAAATCCATTTCAATGTCCTTGACGACATCACGGCTCTCGTACAGGCGCCAACCCGTTGCGGGCACTGATGCAGCGCGGTGCGTATCGAATCCCAACTCCTCGAGCACCTTGAAGGCGTTGGAGAACATGGTGATTCCCTGGCCATCAGTCATGGTGTTCGTCAACACGCTCGTAGATGGTTACACTATGATGTTCATACAGCATCCGTGCTGTGCTTAGGCCTGCTGGGCCAGCGCCAACGATGATTACGTTGAGTCCCGTTTCACGGAAGGGAAGAGGTCTGGTTTGAGAGGTGTAGATAGTAGAAGATAAATTCCGCCTGGATGATACCAAGAAACAACTGTAACCTCCTACTCTCTTAATAGCATCTTTATACAGTCCAATTAGGGCTGTCCAAACATCTCCGAACTCCGTGCGACTTATTCAATCGGGCAGCGCCAGGAGGAATTTCGTAACGTCTGTCCATGAATCATCCTGAATCATCATGGCATTATCTACATGCCATTTGGCATCTTCGAGGAGCAAAATCAAGAACCCTCCCAAGCGCTTTTGGTAAGGAAGCTCCCATTTTCTACTCCATTTCGTTTGGTGGTTTCCAGAGGCGAAACCACAGTTGTGTTTGGAAGCTTCATCAGTCTAGCAGAGTCCACAATAATTATGGACGGCAAAAACGATTGGAGAAAGGTTCGAGAATTAACTTTATCAAATACATAGACGAATATACTCATAACCTCATTCTGGCACTGACTGCCTCTCTCTATATGATTTTGGGTCCAAAACCGAGATCCGGCATGAAGAGCAAGTCCTTCAATACCGCCGCTGGACTGTTTCCGTCGCATCCAACTCCACAACCCGGTGTGAGTCACTCATTTCCACCATCGCATTGTCCCCTCGAAGCTCGATGGGGGGCTTCTCCTTCGGGGTATAGGGCAACTCGGCAGTTGGCTCAAAGGCCGGGGGTGGTTCACGGGGCACGAGCTCCTCTTTGTCGGCGTCGTTATCAGTGGCAGGAGGGTCAGGCGCCGAGGACGATTCCGGCGTTGTCGCCGGTTTCTTCTGTCGTCGGAAGAACACGAACCAGACTGCAGCTGCAAGTAGAGCTACACCGGCCAGCACGCCGATTACCACGCCTGCGATTGCGCCTCCGGATAGCGAGCCGCTGCTGTCAGTGTTCTCTACAGATAGCGCGTCGGCAGTCGGGGTGCTGGTTGGGATGTTGGTTGGGCTGCTGATTGGCGAACTGGTGGATGAACTGGTGGATGAAGTAGTGGTGGACGTGCTGAGCGAAGCGCTCGTTAAATCACTGGGAGAGGTCGGTACGGCGGTGCCGTTAACAGCCACCTTGAAGGATCGAAGATGACTGTGCTGTGCATCGGCCTTCCACGGCCAGGGTTTGCAGGTGTGTCCGGCGCTCGCATAACCGGTGCAGTTGCGATTCTCCCAGAAATAGATACACCAGCCATCCCCCGCGCCCCATTCAAAATGTCTCCCTATGGGATTGTCAATCTCCTTGCAGATTTCTGGTTTCGAACCGCTCTCGGAGTGTGTTTCCTTGGAGGGGTCGGTCCATGTGAAGTACCAAGGGTCCAAGGCGCACACGCCTTGCAAAAGACCGCAGGCGAGAAGAAACCCCGACAACTGCATCGTTTTTCTTCAATGCTGGTTAAGATAGTGTGGTCTCCGATGGGTAGAAAATTGATTCCACCGCGAGGAGAGGTTAGCTGCTCGGTTTGCCCCTTTTGTACCCACCCCTCGCCCCATATGGGCACTCAAGCCGCCTCTGACTCCAGACGGACGATCGTGTGGCATTGACGAGGAGACTATCTGCAGCCACTGGCCAGGCAGAGTGGTGGGTGTGTCGAATACGAGGAGTAGGGAAAGGGCCGTCGCTTGGCGGAGTGGAGATCCCAGCCTGGTTGGGCATCGTGAGATTGGTGAGACTCGGTTGGTCTGACAGCAGATGGCCGATGAGATGCAAGAAATCCAGCCTTTGCCGAGTTGTTTGCTTTTCCGGTCGTCTTTACGATGCAAGTTTTTACGAGCAGGGATGGAATTGTTCTCCGACGCCAGGGACAAATTTCATGCTGATCTCTCGCACTCCATTACCTCTGTAGCATGCATGTCTCTTTTTAATTTTTTTAATAGCATTGAGCAATTTAAACATTGTGGCTACGAAGCTGCAATTAAAGACCCTGTACTATAGTAAATACTCAATACTTTATATAATAACAGTACCTTGTGATTTGGAGACTTCACGACCAGCGGATATTGCCGGGAAACTTTGGAAGAAAAGATATGCAGAAGAGATTGGCATCATTTATTCTCTTAATAAGTACCCAATAGGGAAAATTTTATCGCGCTAAAAAGGTATGATCGACCTCGTTTCGCCGGTGCAATCCTTCAGAATATTGGCACTTCGTAATTGGTTTCTCTTTGATTGGAGCTCTCCACCCGATTCCGGATGGCTCAAGCCGCCGATCGAATATACAATCTCACTGTCGGGTTGGTCATATCAAGAGCAATATGTACAGAATTACTACTGGACAATTTCATGCAATATTTATCTGCATCACGCATAAATATCGTTCAAATAACTGAGTAGAATAAGTTCCAACAACCTCATTTCTAAAACTTGCATCTTCATTGTCAGCTATTCTATAAATATATTTCTTGCGTTGGTAAATCGGTCATCATGATAAAATTCACACCCCTACCCGCACCACTTGCAGTCGACCCAGCCAAGACAGTTACCAAGACAGTTGACGCCGCCAATGGCTTCCCCTGCAGACGATGCCTCCGGGATGGCAAAATTGGTGAAGAAATTTTGCTTGTCTCTTACGACCCCTTCCTCGGCGTGTCCCCATATACGGGACCCGGCCCCATCTACGTCCACCGAGACTGCGAGCGTTATGAATGCAATGGCACCGTGGCGGACCAGCAGCGACGTCGCTTGCTTGCGGTTCGTGGCTATAGCAAGGATCATATGTTGATGGACTTTGTCGTGACTCAGGGGAGTGAGCTGGCGGAGAAAGCAGAGGGACTCTTTCAGAACAAGGATGTGGGTTATCTCCATGCCTACTATGCCGGACCGGGGTGTTTTGCGGTACGGATTGATCGGGTCTAGCTCCTGGGTGATCTTTCTGAAAGGTTAAAGCTGCTGGAATACTATACGGAGATAGTTGATTATCCATGTAGTCTTAATCTCGGATTAAAAAGGTCTTCAGGAACTCCACGCTTGGCAGGCATTAAATTATAAGGAGTACGACGTTTAACGCATAAGAAGACAGTGGAAGACACTTGCACACCTCTTAAACATGAAATAAACCCCAATGAAGACTAAAAGTGTAGCCAGAATTAAATTTTTTTTGGGTTTACCTTCCTGGGCTTAATACAACTAATGTAGAGCAAATCATCACTCCCCAGTGCAAGGATCCCGATTTTAGCGCTATATTTAATACTGAGGAGGCTGCCCGACTTATAATCCCAAATGTTGACTTACCACCAATCCGGTTTTATAGTAATAGCTTCAGATTGAATTGGCAGTAGAGATTCCAGTATATAATGCCGCCATACTGTTCAACGGACCTCGTCTCAAGGCCAGTAACATCGGGCATGAAACGGCGAACCTTGCCAGTGTGAGTGACTTGCCTACGAAAGGGGGCGGTCACTGGAATTCTCCATAGTCGTTCGACACGCTGTTTGTCTCACCCATTTCATCTCATGGGTGGTGGAAGACTCGACACGAATTTCGGAGACGAAAGGGATCCTGGACTTAAAGCTCGTACCCACTGTAATGGTAAACCCATGCGAGCACTCAAATGTGGATAAGATGGTGAAGTTCATGAACGCGAAGGTTGACGACTGTTAATGGAAGTGTTATTTTCTATTCCTGTTCGCTAATGGCTTCCACGCCACCGTCGTGCAGCCTCCCTTGTTAATGTCGTACTCAATCTTTACTACCTCCATGTTATTGAACAGGAAGTGAAGTATTTGCATCATAATTTTTACCGCCTCAATGGTGGTAGGTGACGTCTAGGGAGGAGCCGTACCAGAGACCAGCACGGTGCCATTGTCGTAATTTCGGAGACGGAAGCAGCCATCCGGATGTACTGAGTCGGGCTTGAACCACTGATCATAATACACCTGGTCTAGGTTATCGTGTTCTTGCCGTGCAGCCCTTCGTGTAAATGTTCTTTCCGGTGTTTTTACTTTGAAATCGGTAGTACCCTGCGAGTTTCCCCTGTCCTGGTACGAGATGCCACCCACGATCCTCAAAACATCATTTTTTGTATGATATCCAAATCCAGGATCTCGACTCGTACGTGAGAACAGAACACACTGGCTTCCAAGGCCCAAAAGTCGAAATGATATGTTTCTCGGAGGTATATAGATGTCAGACATATTGAAAGGCAGGGAGGGATATAGTAATGGAAATGAAATGTAATATAGGAGGGCAGATGGCAGCATAGACAAAATTGCTGTGTATGAAGACAAAAAAAAGGACCCTGGTTTATAGAGGTGTTTTTAATGGGATCCTACCTGGAGTCATCAAGTTTATGAACATGTCGTTGACTTGCTACGACAATGTATGACACCAATATATGAAACTTAAATTTATACTAATCATCGTGCATAGCATTTTTATCATCTTTAACTAATCTTTTTCTTTATATACTTGGCGACGTGAGAACAGAGGCAGCCTATCCTGCTCGGTGTAAGGGAGCAAACGCATGCATCAATCTACCTCTTTAAAATGTGTTAGACACACCTCTTCTTATGTATACCTGCAGAGCAGCCTAACAGTACTAACAGGTTTTTTATACTGTCTTTAGTGGAGTTGGCGACTAATTACATAGGGTAATACTGCCCCCCCCCTTTTTTACTCGCCTCGGACTCATACGCCCTTACATTTCTTACTTATAGTACGGAGAGTCACGCCGAATACAAAATATGGTTATGAATTTTGTGTAGGGAGAATATGTAATGGAAGGGTAATATTAGCATGGTATCTTACAAGGTGACGTTGATACCACTCTACATTGCTACCCTGGGCCGCTTGGGTTCTCACCAGCTTTTCAGACGAATATGAGGCGCTTCAACTCATCCCACCACAGGGTATGCTGGAGTATATTAACTAGAATTTTACATTTGCTTGCTTTTCCTCAATGGGCATGCTCAGGTGTACAGCTACCGGGATTTCTGGGTCACCGGTGATTATATTCTAACTCGAATTGGCTACACGTACCCTATCACAGTCGGAGGTCGCTTCGGGGTATCGATTTGTCAAATTTTCAAGAGGGTATAATGGTTTCTCAGACAGTAATTTCCATATCTCCGGTACGATTCAGTCCAGGTGCATTCCATCAATTTGCATAGCCCTGTTGTTCCATTCAATGCCACTCTCGGCGATCCCAGATCGAATGCAATTAGAAAGCAGGAGGTGGCCACGTCAAGATAACGGAGTTTGGTGGGAAGCTGCTGGAGAGCGTGAGATGTCTTCCATCGCGCGTTATAGGCAAAAATAATATTACTTGATTCTGCGATGAAGCCTGAACGGTGGCAACGCACGGAACGGATTTTCCAGCTCCTACAGTAGTAACATCCTGATGGTTGCAGGTTGAAGTACCTAGTCCTAATATATATTATAGCCTTTAGTCCACTATATCACTAGATATTATCTCATTATTAAACTAGAATATATATATATATATTTAATATATCTTAAATGTAACACGACTCCATTCTTTGGCCATGCCCGTTTTGGCGTCAGTGGAAGCATACAGCACACAAGGCATGCAATTCCAGAAGGCAGTGATCTGCCTTCTATTTAATTCCAACTACGCTATGTGTTATAGAGCTGATATCCGCCCAGATTGCGCCGGCTGTGACGTTGGATGACGCTTAGAAAGCTGAAGCTTACGCACGCCAGATTAGAAGATCACTCCGAACCTTAATTGGTGCCCGTCGATCTTTGTATAGGGCTGAGTAGATAGAACTCTAGAACTACTCCCAGCTTTACCTCTTGGATTACTTTGGAGTGATAATGGAAGCAAGCATAAAAGGGTCTGCGTACGATGTCACATTGTGGTCTACTAAGATCAATAGTAAACATTTTCATGAATTCCGGCAAAATAGGCTGGGTTCGTTTACTCATTATGCATCTGCCTAGTACCAGGATCTAGAAGTTAGAAGCCTCGAGTTAGACCTATTTATGCATCTAGCAGTTTCATTAATGCCTGCCTATCGGATGTCAGGAAGGGGCCGTCGACGTGAAGCTGTATTTGTTCGGTCGGACATGTCCCCTAATTTTTTTTCTTTTCTCTACCTTCGTCTTTCTTTCTTTCTTTCCTTTTTGTTCTTCGTCTTCATATTTATCATCGTCAGCCTTTTTTACCCTTTAGCAGCTGTCACCTTTCCTGGTGGGAGTTCAGGACCACGGTTTTATGCCGCCCGTTTGTGGGGACAGCTAGACAAAATTCAGTGCCATTCGTGGTTGAGCTACTCTGTAGGTTGCCGAATTTCTTCGACCGGCCGCAACGGATCTTTCCGGAACCAATTCCCGGAAGTCGACGGACAAGCAGAGAAGCTCAATCCGGAATTGATGACAATACAAGACGATTTGTGATCATACCACCCATGCCGAACCACCTTGTCTTTGGTGTGTTTGAGGACGTGGCAAGGCACAACCTGCATGGGGGAACTGAGGGTGGGCGAGCAGAAAAAGGAAATGAAGCAGGGGCTTGGCAGGCAGAGAGCGGCTTCGTTCCGCAGTGCTCAGTAATTCACGGAACCAGCGATTGGAAACTAGGGCTCCCATCCAAACAATCGACCGGATCTAGCCCAATGTCGGGTGCTGCGCCACTTGACGCAAGACTTGGCTTTTCTAGACGGCTTCCAAAGCGACGCCGTTTCATGCACAGCTTCCTGTCCGACGGGTCCTGCAGTGGGCGTCAAGAATACCACATTTGGAATGACGAGCTCTTGAACCATCGGCACTCTACTCAACACGATATGCGCTACGGGCCACATGGTCCTCCTTTGGACCCTGGGTCCCCTGCACAAGAATCAAAGGTGTTTAATGCTCTAGCAGGGAGCTGCTGGGACTCCTACTCTTAGTGTTCTGGTGTAGAATCCGATCATTTGGCCTGAGTACCTTGAGATTTTACCTGACTTGGCTTTACCCAAGATAGAGTGCATTCTCCGTCGATGACTGGTAACCCCAGTGTTATGGTTTTCCAGCACATGACACCATGAGCCAGTGAAAGCTATGAGGGAACCGATTAAGGTTGTGTGGGTGTCTGAAGTTTATCCATTCTGGCCTTGCCAAACCGGAGCGTGGTTATGTGGGCCTAGTGAACGCCTGGAATGATGCACCTTCCGCGGCTGAGAATGTTTCAACCTGTACTATTATTAATGATGATTTCATGAGAACGGAATCACTTCATACGCTACCTCCGGCAAGACCAGTATATAAGTGCCCGACGCAATCCCCCTTGTCACCTCTCAATTCCTGCATCCAATTCACCAAGCACACAAGTCAATACCTGGTTTTTCAATAAACCGGGCCACCCAACATGAGAGAGTTTTCGAAAACATTCCTCTACCCGGCACTCCTGCTGGCAGCCAACGTCGGGCCTGCTCAGGCAAAGCCAACTAATGCCCTCAGGAGGGGACTGCGCGCTCGCGACAATGGCTGGAAATACAACCCAGAAAAACATGATGGCCCTCGTGAGAACGCATCTTGGAACCCATGGAGGTATGACCCGAAGAAACATGATGGTCCCAAGGGCAATGCCGGTGAGTTCTGAAAGCACCCCTTTGTACAGATCCTATATCTACCCAGACGCGGCGTAGATCTAGAGTAAAAAAGCTAACTTTCATCCAAGGTTCTTCTCAGTCAAAATGTGCGCCCATCTCGGGTGACATCACCATTGATGCTTTCCAGCTGTATCCGGAACACGCGGACTACAATCCCGATACCTGCCTAGCCTACCTGAGGTACGGACAATATAAGGTCGATCAAATTTAGAAGTGAGCTTCAGCTAACATCATTGACGTCTGCAGTGTTCTTTACAACTCCACCGTTGCCGTTTACGACCCGGCCAAGAAGGCGGTTGTTGACACTTTAGAATTCCCCGGTCTGTCTTTCAACCCAGCACTCCATGTCAGTGGTGTGGTTGTCGACCCCAAGGGCCTTCTGTCTGTGATCGTCGACGCCGGCGCTGCCTTCGACACCCAGGGTCAGAACATCAGTGGCGAGAACTTCCTTCTGAAGGTCGACCCAAAGAGCCGCGAGGTACTCTGGCGCAGAAACCTGACCGATCCCAATGGCCTCTATGGCGGCTACCAGGATGCAGCTCATGATGACGAGGGGAATACTTTTGCACTCGGAACCTACCCTTCCAGTATCATCAAGGTCAACGAAGATGGCACGACGGCCACTCCCTGGTACCTGCAGCCTAACCCCGACCACACCATTCACGGACTCACCGGATTTGCTGTCAACGGCGATACTCTGCTCTCTACGGATGGCTCCGATGGACAGCTGTATCGGTTTAACATGAAGGATCAGGCTGGGAAGAAGGTCCTTGTCCCGTTGACCGGCAACAAGGCCAATAGCACTAAAATTGGAAACGACGTTGACGGCATTATTCTGCCGCCACGATTCGACGGAAAGGTGCTGCTGGTGTCGGACAACAGCGAGGGAACAGTTGTTTTGCGTTCGCGCGATGGATGGGCCAGCGCCGAGCGGCTGGGATCCGTTCCCAATAAGTACCTCTCCGAAAGTGGATCTTCCGTGGATAACGTCCAGATCGGAGAAAGCTTGTACTCGGTCATCGAGTATTTCATGGATTCTGAGAAGGTGCCTGGTACCCTGGGTGGAAACCGTTCTAAGTTCCCCTTGGTTGATATCACCGAGGAGGTCCTGAGATTGCTGAACTAAAGGTTACTGCCTGACACGATGTCCGTCCGTTCGGCTGGCTTCCGGTACTTGCCATGGTAATCGGCATTGGGTGTTGGAATGCTGCATCTATAGACGAATAGAACGCTTAGATTTGATTTAATTGAACAAATATTCTTTTTCCAATGATGGACAAAATTAATTTCTTAAACTGACAGTTGTACGTTAATTTCAGTGGACGTGCAGTATTAATAACAGGAATCTAGTTCTTAATAAAAACAAGACGTTACCAGTTCGAACCTAACTCTTACCGAGTCTTATTTATACTTGACAGTGTTAGAGGGTGATAGAGTAAGTAAATATTGGACCCAATGTGGAGGTCAAGGCGCCGTGATTGATGAATAGTCCCACCATGAGTCACCTGTAGAGCAGCTTCATTGGCTAGGAGCCCCGAGATACGAACGAACTCGTATATTCGTATGCATTGGTTAGAAGCGAAGGACCTGAAAGATAAATTACCCGAACTACCTCAATGTTCCAGGGCCAGTAACGATTTTCCAAATCCTGCTTATAAGTATAGCTCTACTTTGAGGAATTATAGGACCAAGGCAGTAACGAAGGACGACATTGCAGCATAGCCAACAAACATAATGCCGGTTCACGTCGAGCCAATTACCCAGGCGGACGTCCCACGCATGGTAGACATTCAGCAGGTAGCGATGCAAGCTAGTGCCTTCTTCCGCAGCATAGGGGATGTGCCAAATACCGATGGGTTTACAACTGGAATAACAGAGCCACCCTGCCGGATAAACAAAATCACACGGATCCTAAACGACTGGAATAAAGACCCCACAGTCCGCTTTCTCAAGGCCGTCGATACTGATTCTGATGAAATGATCGCTTTTGCCCAGTGGCATGTATACCACGGCGATGAAGGACTGGAGGAGTGGCGTGAATCTGTTAGAACAGACAAGGAAATGAGGATCCCATTTGGAGCAAATAAAGAAGGGTACCAGTTTTGCCAGAGCCATTTATTTGAGAGGCGAAAGATGGTGTTCGGGCAGGATGGAAGAGAACATTGCTGTAGGCTTTCCCGTGCTGGCAGTAGCATACAGAACATTCCTTATGTTAAGTGTGCTGATTTTTCTTCACTTAGTATTAGCACTGCTTGCCACGGACCCTCAGTTTGAACGCCGTGGGGCGGCCTCTGCCCTGACACAATGGGGCTGTGATGTCGCAGATCAACTTGGAATCGAATGTTACGTCGAGTCCTCGAAGAAGGGGTATCCGGTATACCAGCGAAAAGGATTTCAGGACGCATGCAGCGAACACGACAATAACGTTATACAATTTGATGCCAGTAGATTTACAGGTAGGGGAGGAAATTCTGGCGATTGGGTGACGTTGACTTGTATGATTCGAAGGCCACATACTAGCAGATAGTACTTATTATGTCTGGATTTCAAGTGAATAAACTGAGGTTATGTGAAAGGGTATCAATTCCATCCAACATCTTCGTGGTAGAGGAGCCAAAGCGATCAAAAGTTCAAAGAAGTCTTTTCCTGCGTGAGCAGATATATCAGGCTAGCCTAGAAAATACAAGTAACAGTACACTTTAATCCTATCTTACTATACACTAGAACCTTCCTCCAAGCTCACCGTCTATGGTTGATGTAAGAAGGCCTTCGGGGCCAAGGGAGCAGTGAGAACAGTAATTCTCAGTTTTTCATATCCAACCGCCGAATATCTCGGACGCAATTTCAATATTTTTGGATCCACACCTTGTCGATGCGTGAAGCGCCGTTTCTGGGCGTCTACGTCTCTCGCAAGAGCTCTTCATATTTCTCAAGCATGAATAATGCCATTCGACCGTAAAAAGCAACATGTCTTATATGTGAGCCGTAGCGACGGCAATTGGCAGAATTTCATGACCAGGTAGCTCCGTGGTACGGTAACGATGGCATTAACAGCTCCATTATATTGAAAATTGCAGACACCCTATCAGGCAGTGTGCTTGACCTTGGATGTGGAACTGGGGTTCTGGGTTACATCCTCCGTGAAAAGCAACAACCACATCATATCTCGCGAGTCGTCGGGATGGAGATTTCCAGAGAATGTTGAACTTGTGTAGACAGGTTGGATGGTACGACGGAATCATTCTCAAAAACATGTTGCCGTTTCTGGATCACTATAATACGCCAGTAAACCATGTCATTTGATTGTCTGCGCTTCACTTCTTTGCAGAAGAACTGGATTTTATTCTTGCACGATGCTTCCAGCAGGCGAAGCGATCGATTACCCTAACAATCGATGAAAGCCTTGATAGGCGTGTACTAGCATTGAGCAAATTCTTCAATATCTCGCTACTTTACAAATCAAGTAGAAAACACCAAATCTTTACGATGCCATGCAGTTGGGGTCTAGCTTCTCAGACCCGATGGGAGTCAAAGAAATCGGACTCTAAGCGCTGTGCGACTACTTTCTCTTTGAACCAGGGGGACGCCCTGGTATGTACATACAGCATGACTTTTACCAGATAGCTTCAGCATTGATTTCAAGTTGCTCATATGGACGAAACGGTCTCCAAGTATATAGTCGACCGAGCTTGATTGTCATGAAACACCGTCAACAATTAGCAATACTACCATCACTTCGCCTTCATTTTGCTTAGAAATGTCCCATGAATAAATTTTATATGCCAAACTCAGTGCCCGGCAATGCGCAGGTGGTTCTCTGAAGATCACGTCAATAAAAATTAAGCGTAAGAAAACCAAGGTAGAGCTTACATACTTAACTTAAAATTTTGGTGGCCGAAAGGTATTTTTTCTTGTTGCTGAGAATAAGCCTGAAGAGTTCTATAAGAAACCTGGAGCTTTCTCTATACGAACAAGTATACCAGAGCATAAGACGCTTCTTCTCAGTGTAGCGGTCTTCCGAGTTGTATCACTCGCGGTCCGGTCAGCGTGAACACACCGACTTTGCACAGCAAAACCCTGCCTGATGCGCTTGGGTGGTGAATAAATGGGGAGACTGAAAACAATCTGTGAGTAAAAGCAACCCGAAGAGCGGCCAGGGAAACTGCTAAACAACCTGGGTATCGATCAGGAAAACTTCGATCTTGAAAATACGTCAGTTTTCGTCAGACTTCTTCCCTACATTGCAGGTGTATCTCATGACTCTTCGCCTCGCCTGGTAAATCACTGGGATTTTCTTCCGAGAGATTCAAATGCATCTGAACAGGCTCTAACATAGCAGGTGTGGTCTGCTCGATTTTTGTCAAAAGCAGGGGCAAAAACCTCGATCTTCCCCCAGGAAGCGTGGCAATCAGGAAGCAAAAGTGCTTTAAATAATCCTGCGGGCCCAGCTCAAAGGCAGAGGATTGAAGCCCCGTTGTTGAGACACAGACCATGACATCAGTGAGGGTGCATGCGACTTCGAAGATCTTTTCGATCTATGATGGAGTTGGTCAGTTATCGTTCCATTGCCGTAACGGATAAACACGGGTGGAATCAGCAAAGACATACCAGTCCTACTCCATGGGTTTCCATGCTGCCCATCGACAGCTTCCAGGTAGCCATTGCGAGATCCCGAGCAATCTGCAGGGGGTATCTAAATTCGAGGCAGGGATGGATGGGGGTGGTCGAGAGAAATCCAGCGCGAGTGGCCAGCTGCCAGATAATGGTTCGGAGCCACTGCTGGGAGACAAGAAGATCCGCGAGGAGGATATCTGGGAGCTGAATGTCAACGGGCACCGCACGCTGGACATGCTCCTCTAAATGAATGAGAGCCTCTCTAGACCAAGTCGTCTGAGTCCCATTCCAGAGGTCGAGAAACGATTTATCAAACAGACGGTAAAGCTTGACCAAACAGTTAAATCCAATGGTAAAGGGGTCCAAAGAGTCCGCTAGCGGTGGACTGCTGGGACCAATCTGCAATGTGATGGGACGCCGGCGCCTAATGGCGTGGGCACTACAGAGCCAAAGTCAGGGGCGTGTCATGCCACAGCGTATATAGAAAAGATAGGGATCTACCGTTCAGAGATTAGGAGCAGCCAGAACAGCTGGTCATGGGAAGCCGACCAATCCTGATCGTGTTCCTCATCTAGCATTCCGGCCGTATATAATGTGGTGGCCTCCCTGAGATAGTAGTAGGCTCGCCGTTGGTGCCCTTGACCAATATGACACCCATATAGCAAAAATGCAATGGTGATAGAGCGTCGAACAGACTCGGAAAATGGATCCAGCTGTCTTCGTGCCACAGTCGCCTCCTCCAATAGCGCCAATCCAACCGAAGGTTCGGCCTGATGGTGAGAGGGGTACCCAGTCTGAGTCACGACAAAGGCACAAAAGGCCGTGACCAGACAGTATGCATGTAGACACTGGTTCATGGACTCTACCTGTCGCTGGAAGCCACCGAGTGACAAAATGGGCACTGTACCCGCCATCCGAGCAAAGAAGTATTCCGCACAGCCCTGCACGAGACTCGGATCCACGAGTCCCTCGGTTCTTTCAAATCCATTCCGCACGGCTTCACTTGGAGGAGAAGTCTCTTGAATCGGAGATTTCATTCGAAGCTCTCTTAAGACGTTGGCAGATAGACCCTGCCGCCCTTTTTTCTTCCTGACGCCGGAGGTGCGGCAGGAGATTCCAGCAGACTGGCATCGAAGGCAGGGGCGATTGGGAGTACATTTTACCTTGCGACGGCGGCAGGCATCACAGGCTAGTTGTTGATGGTCGGGCATCAGTAGAATATATTGAGCTTTTAAACATCTTCTGCATGGTTTTTCCAGGATTTCTGGGAGACAGAGAAAGGAAGAAAGGAAGAGAGAGCGGATAAAGACGGGCCGAGGTTGGGTGCCTCAGGCTGCACTTAGGCAACTCCCTATTAGTGTATTAGATTTTATGCGATCTAATTATTGATTTATACAGATATCTTTATCCTATCTTATTTGTTATATTTATTCTATTATTGTTTTGTTTCTAGGAAGAGATCCATGTAAAATATCTATACGAGTCTGATTATTGCACACAATATATGTGTTCAAATGCCAGCCGAATACTTCATGGCTATTCGGATTTTGCTCCCTCAGCCCCCTTCTCATACGGGTCCACCGTAGTCTGCGCAAACTTCCGAGCCGATACGTGCTGTTCAAACAGCATATCCAACTCTTCGTATGTCCGGCCCTTCGGCTCTGGGACTCGGATGAAAGCCCAAATCAGACATACCAGGCACGTCCCAGCCCAGAAATATGCCGAACGTGCACCCCAATTCCACGAGCTCGAGTTGAGCTGGTAGTTGGTCAGCACGTTGACCACGATGTTGCTGATATTATAGGCCATGCGCGCGAGGACAATGGTCTTGGCCTTCAACCGAGTCGACGACAGTTCCGACACCAGGGAATACGTCACCGGTCCAATGGTCGAATCGTAGAAGAAAGTGAAGATGATAAGCATAACGCCAATCGCCCACTTGGCCGCACTGTTGGACTCGGGGGCGAAAGACAGACTGCCTACGATGATGAGAAGAGTAAAAAGACAGGTCAGTCCGCTTACATGCAAAGTGCGTCGACCTGCCATGGACATTAGGAACCATGAACTGATGGTCCCCACGATTCCCAACGCATACTGCACCAAGGACATGTTAAAGGACTGGACGGTCGGGAGTCCCGCCTGTACCATGAAGTAGGAATAATACCCCATGAGGTTCTGTCCGCAGAGAGTCTGCACAAGCCAGATGCCAACGACCGTCTCCGTACGTCGCAGGTTGACGCCTTTAAAACAATCGGAGTATCGAGTCCCCTCGGCCAGGGACTTTTCCAGCTCATTGGTATGCTGGATCATGGCGATAGTCGCGTCCGGGTCGAAAGTAGGATCGCTGGGCGACGTCAGTCGTTGGAGAGAACGTTTCGCGGCGTCGATATTCCCTCGCCGGACGTGCCACCAGGGCGACTCGGGGGCAAAGAGGATGCCCAACAGGATGGGCAGCGGCCAGACCCATTGGACGGCAAATGGGATGCGATAGGCCCATTGATCGTCGCGCTGGATGCTTCCCCGATTGACCCCGACGGCGACGAACTGCCCAATGACCCAGCACATGTTGATGAACGTCGTCAGGTAGGGCCGCAGCACGACTGGGCATACCTCGCTCGCGTACTGCGCGGGGAGCGTCTGGAAAATGCCCCAGGGAATCCCCGCGAGGATCTCGGCGGCGAGCAACATCTTGACGTTGACGGCAAAGAAGAAGATGAAGATGATGGCATTCATGGCGATCAAGGCCGACACCATTGTCCAGCGATATCCTAGAGGCTCCTGAATGAACCCGAGCAGTAGCAGGCCGATGACCTCTCCGGCGCGAGCACCGTTGCTCAGGCCCGACTGCCAGGATGCCGGCACATTCCAGCGCCCCTCAGCGGTCTGCTCGCCATACTTTTTGTTAAAGACAGGAGAAGCATACATGGAACTGAGCAGGGCCAGATCGTATCCTTCCATGATGAGGGTTGAACTCAGCAAGACGGACCATCCGATGGCCTTGGGATACGTCCGAAGAGCAGTCCAGAGAGTCATGGACTGTTCCTTCTCAGCGGCATGTTTGCCATGACTGAGGACGGAGAGGCCCCGAGTTTCTGGAATGGGGGTTCTCTCTGAATCCTGTGGAGGCATAGTTGGTAGGATAGAATGTGCGTGGTAATGTCAGGATGAGGTCAAATGCATGCTCAATGAGACACCGCGAGGGAAGAGCAGCATCGACCTGATATTTATAACCGAGATGTGTCTGCAATCGCCGCGATAACTACTGTCTCCAGACGAGATCGCGTGGTCATTCTGGGGAAATTTCCTGCCTCCACACTGGCTCTGTGGGGAAATCTCTCTTCGTCTGAATTGCCGGATGTTTTCTTCCGGTCTGGTTGGGTGGCTCGGTCCTTAGTCGGAGGCAAGACGGCCGTAGTCCGGAGGAGAGAGTGCATCGTGTGATATAAAAACAAAGCCACTGCCACGAAAATTCCTGGAGACAACCCACAGAAAATGTCTCCCACGGCTGTCAATTCCGTTCCCACAGGGACGAACAACTGGTGGAAGGAAGCAACCATCTACCAGGTCCGTTGTTTCTTGTTTTGCGGATCCTTGTTTTCCGGATGAGAGCCCTAATGTTGGTCAGGTCTACCCCGCCTCGTTCAAGGATTCCAACGGCGACGGATGGGGGGATATTTGTGGTGTGATCGAGAAAGTCCCGTATCTACACTCGCTGGGCGTCGATGTGGTCTGGGTCTCTCCCTGCTACGACTCCCCAATGCACGATATGGGCTACGATGTCGCCGACTATGAGAAGCTTCTGCCGGCATTCGGCACGGTTGAGGATCTGGAGAAGCTGATTGACGCCTGCCATGAGCATGGAATGAAGCTCATCATGGACCTGGTGATCAACCACACATCCGACCAACATCAATGGTTTCTCGAATCCCGCAGCAGCAGAGAAAACGAGAAACGGGACTGGTATTTCTGGCGACCTCCCAGATACGACAACCAAGGCAATCGACTTCCCCCAACCAACTACCGCGGCTACTTTGCTGGCTCTACATGTATGATATCTTCCATCGGGAGTTCATAAGAGCCATGAATGACGCTGACGCATACAGGGACCTGGGATGAGCACACGCAGGAATACTACCTCCACCTGTACTCCAAGGAGCAACCGGACCTCAACTGGGACAACCCAGCGACACGCAGAGCCATCTACGACAGCGCCATCCGCTTTTGGCTCGACCGCGGAGTCGATGGCTTTCGGGTGGACACGGTTAATAAGTACTCGAAACACACAGACTTCCAGGATGCGCCCATCACCGATCCCAAGAGCTACATCCAGCCTGCCATCGCCAAGTGGTGCAACGGCCCACATATACACGAGTACATCGGGGAAGTCTTTGACGTGATGGCTCCCTATGGCGATATAGTTACGATCGGTGAGCTTGCCAACACTCCCGATCCCAGCCGTGTCCTCAAGTACGTAGGGGCCTCAGAGAACCAGCTGAGCATGGTGTTCCATCTGGACATTGGCCACATCGGAATGGGGAATAGTTTAGAGGACAAGTACATCTTCCATCCCTGGCCGCTGACCGAGATGAAGTCCATAGTGGCCAAGTGGCAATCCTTCATTGAGGGAACCGACGGATGGACGACCTTTTTCCTCGAAAACCACGACAATGGTCGCTCCGTGTCGCGCTTCGCGTCCGATGCTCCGGAGCATCGAGAACGATCGGCCAAGATGCTGGCATTGATGATGGCCGCGATGACGGGCACGCTGTTCATCTACCAAGGCCAGGAGATTGGGATGGTCAATGCCCCGCGAGAATGGCCCATTGAGGAGTACAAAGACATCGAGTGCCTCGGGTATTATCGTGAAGCTGAGAAGCAGGTGGCCTCCGGGGTCGATCCCACGCGTCAGGCCCGGATCATGAACGGGCTGCGTGTCCTGGCTCGCGACCATTCTCGGCTTCCCATGCAGTGGGACGATAGCGCGCACGGAGGGTTTACCTCCGGGCAGCCTTGGATGCGTGCGCACGACGGGTACCGGGAGCTGAATGTCAGGAAGCAAGAAGATGATCCCACCAGCGTACTCTCATTCTACAAGCAGGTCTTGCAGTTGAGAAAGGAGCATCGGGAATTGTTCATCCACGGGGCATTCGACATTGTGGACTATGAGAATCCCAATGCATTCACCTTTGTCAAGTCCCGAGGGACGAAAAAGGCCTTGGTAGTGTTGAACTTCACCGCGATCCCCCAGGTCTTCACGCAGAAGGACGACGCAAAAACTATGACTTTGCTAGTCAGTAACTACTTCCAGTCCGACGAGGGTATCTTGCAACCGTTTGAGGGTCGGATCTATCTCGCCTGATCCGAGTCTGGACCGACCAGCCTCTATGCTGATGCTATATCTTGAAGATATATAGAACCCTTAATCTACGCAATGTAAGCAGTCAATTTTGCTTGAGAGAGGTATAGAAGTATTAAGAATCGAGTATCATGTTGGATGAATAGCAATTTCTAGGGCACTACATCTGGTCCTCATTCATTTCTGCGCTCATTCTCCCATAGTCGAGGTCTCCTCTTTTCTAAATGGAACGCATATCCCTGAACTCTTAGATTGATGGTCCATCCGTACTTTTCCATGGCAACTCATTTCTCTCCCCACCATCCTGCAGCAGACATACTAATTATAAGGCATTTATCAATACCTAAAATAGTTATGAGTCGTTAAATTCCTTTCGGCTATATTACAGACCCAATAAAATCATAAATCCACGTTATAAGAAATCCTCCCTGCAGGCAAAAAAAACAAGGCCACTACAGCGCCGCCTCTCGCGCGGGGATAGTGACATGTTCCTAGGCATTAATCCATCAACTTCAATGGAAACCGGGAATGAAGCCGAGTTCGGTGAAAAGGGGCACTCACCAGCAGAGGGACTGGTCCAACCGGCACCCTGCCAGCCTTGAAATCCCTCCAGTTCGGCCCCAGGATTAAGAGGAATGACACAGTTTATTTCTCCGTATGGATGGGAATGCGGCTGCCCGGAATATACATCATTGGTATCGAAGAAGACAGTGGTGATGCTCATATAATTGTTCTCGGGGCCTGGAGTGGCGACGCGGCTTCGGCGATATTTGGGGCCATCCAGTGGCTCACTGGCAACCCAGCCTTCTTCCAAGCCTAATTTGACAAGTTTACACATATCTTCATAGTATGGATGCCCAGGACCATATTCACGGTTCAGGCGAGCTTCGAGCTCAGGGCCTGGAGTACTAGAGGTCGACCTAGATTAATAGCTAAAGCGGAATGGGCGCTCGAAATTCGAGTGGGGAAATTTTTCCACCTACAGATCTCGGATTTCCTGAAGGAACTGGTTGCAGGTGTGAACCAGAAGTTTGGCATGTGGCCATCGCTGCAGATCTACTGCTTTTTGAACTACTGGGTTGGTGGTCATTTTTGCTTTTGGGAAGGCTGGCTTATTTAGAAAACGGACAGCTAGTCTGAGTTTGAGTATAGCGAAGGGAAGTTTTATTGCCAGCTGCGCTGATCCCGTGATTTGCCTTGCATGACGCATGAATCTCTTATGGCACCATAGCCACATTTTCCGACAGGGGCTATATCTCTAAACGCAAGTAGGGAAGAATGAATTATATATCACCCAAAACTAAATAACAATGGCTCATAACCATGGACTGGGTTTTCCATGTCAGCCATATGGAGATACTATGCTCAATGTGACAGCAACAGGAATATATATTATGGAAACCTTGTGCAGGGCGGATTGACTCCCAGGAGCGGTCCCTTTCTTGACCCTTTAACTTTCAATGTCCATTATGATACACTATTACGGCATTTCAAGGATCTTGGATTTTTGGTAGACGAATAGTACTATTTGTCTTCATATATAAGTTGATTCGGCTTCGTAGAGAAATATCGGAATTTGGGATCTGTCAAATAATATGGCCGTTGGTGGGCCAGAATCATGTGACTAGATCGGCGTAAAACCCCCGCGGAGCACACAACAAAATAACCAATCAAGAATAACCAAGAAGAATACTGTAGATCACCAACTGCCGCCCGATACCGCCTGCCGCCCAAAATCTTTACTCACCGACTTTACAAACGTAGATGTTTAATTTACCATATCTTATTTAATATGGCTTTAATGGAAGCCGCGTTAGCTGCAATCAATTCTTTGGAACCAGGAGAACAGATTAACTATACTCAAATTGCAAAACGGTTTGGTGTTAATCGATCAACGCTATTAAGGCGACACCGCGGAGTTAGCAGCCGAGGGAGGAGAATATAAAGACCAGCGATTCCTCAACAACCAGCAGGCCAAAGAGCTTGTGTCCTTTATAAATAAGCAATCTGAGCGAGGCCTTTATTATACGCATGAGATGCTACGGAATTTTGCAAAGGAAATTGCTGGAACAAAGCCAGGAAAGAACTGGCCGGCCGCTTCTTAGAAAGGATAAAAAGGACCTTATATCTTGCTATACAACTGTATTATTCTGCACGCAAGCGGGCTGATCTGCATTTAAATATGCTTTATACTTTGAGTATCTGGGCCGGAAAATCAAGGAATAAATATACAGCAAGAGGATATGTACAATATGATAGAAAGGATTTTTATTGGATGCTTCCTAAGGGCAAGAGAATCTTTTCTAGGCAATTATATAGCAAGGAGGCCTCAAGCAACGCCTACAGGATGGTAATCGGAGTGGATTACTACAATTGCTGTATTTGTGCAGACCAGACTTTTCTTTCTCCTGGTTTGATATACCAAGCGGTATCTGGTAAACTACAAGACTCCTGGCTTCAAGATTTTAATACTAAAACAAAATGTTTCTTTGCATCTTACCTTCTGGCTGGACTAATGATGAGCTAGGATTTGCATGGCTTTAGCAAATATTTAACCGGGAAACAAAGGCCAAAGCTAGGAGGCGTTGGAGGCTTTTAATTCTTGATAGTTATGGATCCCATGTTACCATAAAGTTTTTAAACTACTGTGAGGCTAATAAGATCTTTATAGCGACCTATCCACCTTATTCTACGCATTCCTTGCAGCTGCTTGATGTCAGTATCTTTGGACCGCTTTCAGCAGCCTACGGAGGTCAATTGGAAGCATTTTTACATGAATCTCAAGGCCTAAGCCGTATTACCAAGTGGGATTTCTTCAGGCTATTCTGGCCAAGCTGGACGAAGGCCTTATCTGCAGGAAATATTGAAAGTGCGTGGAGAACTGTTAGGTTATAGCCTTTTAATCCTAAAGTGGCATTGGCACGGTTTAGCAAGTTAGAGAATAAAAGACCTTCTTCTAGCAGTTGCTCTAGGTCTGTTATACAAGCAGAGGATTGGAGAAAGATTAAACAGCTTCTTAGAGAACTTTTTGCAGACTTCCGGGACTAAAAACGACTAAAATGTTGAGCCGAACGATGCATTATCTTTCTACAGAGAATATCCTGCTTAAGCTACAGAATAGGGGCCTCCAGACGGCTCTCTAGAATAAGAAAAAGAGACGCCAACGTGCAAAGCCTTTACAGTTTGAATTACGGGCTCCTGAGGATGGTAATGCAGTATTCTATTCTCCTAATAAAATCCAGCAAGCTCGGGATTTTCAAGCAGAAAAAGAGAAGCAAATACAGCTTTCAAAGGCTTTAAAAAAGGAAGAGAAGCTACGCCGTCAGCTAGAAAAGGAAAAGAAACAACAATTAATTAAAAAAGGAAAAGAATCAGGGCATCTAATTAAGAGATACGTGCCCAAGCAGCGGAGGAAAAGAAACGCCAGAAGGAAGAGGATCGGTTGGCTAAAGAGGCCAATATACAGCTTTAAAATGACTTTAAACAGTCCAGAAAATGCAAGAAGAATCCTCCAGCAACTCCAAAGGCAAAGAATCAGGAAGATATTATTGTCCCAGCACCTGAAGTTGTTGGAGAGGCCTCTACCACGGTAAATCGCCGAGGAAGGCAGATCCGGCTACCACATCGCTTTCGGAGCGATTAAAATTTGTACATAGCTTCTTTAGGACCTTAGTTTCAGTACCTAAAAAGATCTCGGTATAATTTAAATTGTATATGGCTCAAAAGCTTCATTTTCGACATTGCGGTGGTGTGTTGAAATTGGGCGGCAGGCGGTGTCGGGCGGCAGGTAGTGACGTACAGTAATCAAGAAGAGCCCAACCAGCTCAATTCATTCAAATAAGACCTTTTTACCAATCGTACACTATTTCCTCTTCGGGACTAGCCATATATCTGACAATAACTCTAATTTTTTAACTTAACTATCTGACTGACGGGTGACTAAGTGAGGCCACGTGACCATACCGAATATGGTAGGTCCCTAACATACCCAATATCTCTCATAGATTGTGCAGATAATCCTTCTGAATACAATCACTTATGCAACTGTTAAAGGGTGCTAAGGGATCAGAGGTGATCAGTATGGATGGGTGCAAGGAGAAGGGCAAAGGAAAACATATTAATATAAATCCTATATATGTACTGACTGCCGGGCACTTTGGCTATTGACGACCCTGGAAAAGCCCTCTGAGAAGCTAAAATAAGGTATAATGTAAATCTCCCTCTCTTTCTCTCTTTTTGTCGACATATGTTACTCGCTAATTTTGAACCATTGCTTTGCCACAAACATGTTGCCCTTAGCTCCCTCATGCGTGATAATTCCAGCCGCCTCAACCTGTCCTGTCTTCACATTTTCCCCTATGCTAAAGCCCAGTTAGTAGATCCTAGATAAGTGAAATAATTCCTAATACGTACCAATGATATCTAACCGTGCCCAGTCTTATTTTAATTACTCACTGAGAGACAGTCGTCACAGCTACATGGGTGAGACTTTCGGAGTCATGGAAAAGAGAGGTCTTAGTACTCCACTTTCAGGTAGTATACTGTGCGTGGGCGGCACCGCGTATATATCTCTATGGCTCAGTAGTAAATGCGGATACTACCCAATGCCAAGTTCTTCAGAATTCCAAGAAGTGATATAACCCGATATAGAAGTTATTTCATGAGCGCCCGTTCTTGGCATATACAAAAGTGAGCGGAGAATTTCCGCACGGCTTGGTAGGGTGATAAAACACAGTTGGCCTTGGTAACTGTGTCCCAGTTGCCAGATTAAATTAACTTAAAACAGTAAGAAAGAGAGAAACTCACTCAAACCAGCTCAGATAAGTCTAAAACTATTATCGGCGCTTTAAAGGAGGCTATTTTAATACATTTACAAGATTACTATTAGGAGCTGAACCCGTAGAACCTATAGGATAGGCTATGTACAAAAAGAAATCATTAAGGAAGAAAGGAAAGGGGCAGAATACAAGTAAATAAGTATAAAAGGAAAGTCACTTGCTGTAATTATTAAGGGCTGATAGGCCAGAGAAGTTAAAACAGGCTCCAGCCCTTTACAGTTACAAGTATCCTGTGCATCACGGTATACCGTTATCTAACAAGGCTATTTTGGCACTAAAGGTCTTGGATTGACCCCAGACACTGAGCACTCTCCAAGACGCTAGGAAGTAATTAGATCCCATAAGTTATCCCGATATTTCTTTTTTTCTTACTAGTAAATCACCTTTAAACAGTGGAACAACATTTCCGACGCTCGTATTATCCACTTTCAAGAGAGTTATTTGTGACCCACCTTAAAACAGTGAAACAATATTTCCCAACGCCCTTATTCTCCACTTTCAAGATAATTAACTAATAATTAAATATTCCAGGTGCACATGTTAATACACAGGCACGGGTATATAAAGCCAGAGTAGATACTGAAGACATAGAATCTTATTAACAATATTATTCAATTATTCAAGCATTCTTATTCTTACTCGACAGTTGACATCATCAAGAAAACGACTATACGGTATACTTGCTGAACCCGGCCTCATTGGTCGACCGCCTTCCAGTCTCCGGCTGTCGCAGCTGTTCAACATCGCTTATTCGAATATTATTTGACGACCATGAAGTTTTCAATTCGACTTGTTGCCTTGCTGGCGGGATTGGCTGCGGGGATTCCCAGTAAAGTTGACAAGCGGGACCTAGAAGCAGAAGCTCTTGAAGAATACTGCGGCATAGAAGGGTTTGAAACGGGTGTTATGACGCAAACCGATAAAGGGCTTACAGGGACATGTGTCAACAAAGATTCTAAAGGTGCTAAAGGAACTATACAAGCTAGTATAGCATTTTGTAACAAAGTTGGCAGAGGATTTAGGGGAGCCGCAGGTCCTCATGAACTTGGTGACTGGGTGGTAAGTTCAATCCGTGGTAAAAAGTTTGCTTGCAGCTGTTGGCAGGGTGCTGATATACGTCACGACTGTGTAGATTATCTGTGGGCCGAAAGACAGCGGCAACCAAGCAGACGTGAAATCCGGTTTGGCTGTTTTGAATCAAATTATTGCCGATTCAGAAGGTGACATTGACAAAATTAAGAACCATATTATGTCGTTGTCAAGAGATGCACCTGGCACATTAACTGGCATGTACACCGCCCTTAAAAGCCCCCCCACTAAGAACGGGGTCGCCCTGGGTGGATGGCCAGGTGCTATTCCAGCAGGAGCGATAATTCTTTATGATTTTATCAATGCCAACATTGGAGAAAAGGGCTTATTTGACCCTTCAACCAAGGCAGGCCAATGGATACGAACTAACCCGATATCTGGAAAACCGGGACAACCATCTCCTTTCGAATTTGCCCCGGGGGGGTACTATAGTGAGTTTTATAGGCGCACACAAAAATGTGTACCCTTTAAAGACAAGAGTGAGTGGTATTGGTCTCAGGATGTAAAACGATGTAAAATTTGGCATGACGAAAAACAATGCGATACATCCTATGCCTATGATGCCGCTACGGATAATGGAAAAGAACAAGAACGAATATGTGACATGGAAATCAAGAAAAACCAAATAACGCCGCAGGAGAGGGAAGAGCAGATAGGACGAGAAGAGGCTAGCTGTGTCCGTCCCCAGTGGTCTTGCCAGAGCTTCGATGTGAGCGGCACTGTGGCGAGCCGTGTGGGAACCAGTGATTGGAAGTTCAAGTACTGTATGGGCGAGGACGAGTCATCTAAGGCTGTGTGCAGGTCGAACGGCGGGACCCCATTTATGGGGCGGGCCAAGACTCCGGACGAGATCGAAGAGGAGAAGGAAAAGCTGAGACAAAAAGACGAGGCTAACTGTGTCCGTCCTCGGCTGTCTTGCAGGGGCTGGAATGGGAAGTTTATATACTGCATGGAAAACGACGAGAGCGCTAAAAATGAATGCAAGAGGAATGGCTGGCTCCCAGGCTAGGCAGTTTACATTCCTACCAAAATGATTGCAGATGGCCTCATCAAAGCGATTAAGGGGATGGATTAAGTCAAATGGTGAAGAAGCTACAGTTGGAGGAATATCCTTTGATTAAATATCTAGGAGTCCCAGGTTGTGTTATATAGAGTCGTTCAACACCACTCTGCATTCTTTTGTTTATTTCCTATTTTGGTAATTACTTTGGCTTCATTTGTTTTGTTTTGATTCGGGGTATTGACGAAGGGGAGCGATAAGAAATATCGGGATTTAGTATCCAATTACGCCCTAGCGCCTTGGCGAGCGCTTAGTGTCTCCCTCTTAAATCATGTTAGTAGAAATGACCGCTAAACGTACGCGGAATAGAGATGAGATAATTCAACCTATCTCTGGCCGCATAAGCGAGCCGACCCACACATATAAAATACGTTGATTTATGTAGTTAGAAATATCAGACCTTACTTTCCTAATCGAGTCATATTATGATCACGTTCCACGGTTCAAATAGTTAACGTATCCCGTAAGCGAGTGGCGGATGTACACAGTAAGCGAGCAGCGGAACACCGCACCAAATTTCACCACCAGACGAAATTTCAAGGCCTTTATCAACAAATCAATTGCATTTCCATTTAAAAACTAATTAATAAATTGATTAGGACATTGTAATTGCTTATATCCTACAATATGGTAATCACTGCAGCGCGGTGGCGCTCGTACGCGCGGCCTAACTGTAGATAGTACTGGATCTGTAGGTGCAGTATCTTGAACTTTATGGACTTCATTCTCACGCTAGAATGGTTCTAGGTCTTCCTGAATACTAAAACCCTCTGTAGTAGCTAGCTGTTTAGTGTTCATTATATACTCTGAACCAATGGCGGCTGCTATCAGGCCAGGTGGACCAGAGGAATAGTGCATGGAGAGCAAAGCCCCGTTCATATTGGCTTGTAAGTCAGTCATACTACGAGCCCAGCGGCTACACCACAACTTTTCGAAACATGTTCAGAGTTTTGACCTAGTAGTTTAATTTTTTTTTTTTTTTTTAAAAAAAAAATAAAAAAAGGCTTACACCTCTTACTATAACCTATTCGGAATTTCTTTTACCACAAGACCGTTGCAAGCAGGTCTCGAGAGGAGTCGAATGAGTGCAGCGAAGGGTACCATGCCCTATCCAATTCAAGAAACTGGGGAAAGAAAAGAGAGTAGTGCAATGAATGACCTGCCGTGCTTCGGACAATGATTATGCTATGTTCATAAGCACTGATTTCATTGGTTATGTGATGGGTGCGGCCATTCTCATTATAGTCTTGGCAGCGACTATATTCTTGACCACAAATCTATCGTCGAGCTTGATTTGGTTAAGCGCCTCAGGCTTACCACCTTAGCGCCGCAGTCGCAAGTGACTGCAGTCACATATGGGTTTTCATTAGTTCATTACGCTTGTCACTCAGAAATGGAGGCTCTCGCTGCTGAATGTGGGTACCACAGCCACCGCAGTGAACTGCTTTAACGGGTTTGCGGCATCGACGAGGTAGTCCTATTTTTGGCAGTGTTTCCTGGCGAAACCGGCTCTATCAAGCTCTATTCATATGACTTAATATTAAGATGCTTGCTCTGTAAGGTAACTCTCCCTAAGCAGTTTCATAAGATATATTGTCTCTATCCTTATCAGGTGTCCCCTTAAAAGAGTAAAGATAATAGTATCCACCAATATTATGAATGACTATGAGCAAATTAGAATTCCCAACGATATCTAAGAAATCAAGTGCCTAAGTAGTGCTTTCTCTCGACATGCCTCCGCGAACGCGTTTCGTGGTTCATTGTAGTAGTTGCTGTGACGGTCATCCGGATGCAAGATTCGAAAATATTGTAACAGACCGTTGTGACGGGAATACTGGCGAACACGTCGAACTGAACTCCGTAGTTGAGTAGCAAGACCGGAACAATACCAAATATTTCCCACAACTATTATTGGGATTGTAAAGTCTAAATTGGGCCAAGGGCGGACAACGGCAGACGTGAGACAAATCCATGCGCCGTCTCTGCATGATTCATCAGATGCGCTTTGTGCTCTAACTCTTTATTGCAGATATCGCATTTAGCACGCATTTCTTTCGGACATGGTTTGATGTGCCAGTCAACAAAGTGGCGGCTGAGAGATCTAGGGGTACTATATTTCTTTAATCGTTCATGTTCCGGAAGTCGGGGATTTCCAAGGCATAGGAAGCAGATCTTCGGCCTTTCATTTGGAGTTGTAATGCAGACAGACGCAACTGCTTGACAAAGAGCGGTACTGTGTTCGTTCGTTGAAGGATATTCTTGCCTTTTCGTCGGGGGAACAGACGGTAATCATCTATGGCACTGCATTTCCTTTTCTGGGTAAGATTGGCCGTCTGCTTGGTGACCCCTCTTCCACATCACAGAAAGCAAGCGCCGCATTGACTGCAGCAATCCGGCGCTGATATTCCTTTTTTACAGTTGAGCCCGGCATGGTCAGAACAGTGTCAATCAAAATTATATGCTGTGGAGTGATATACCCAGTACGCTCCAGAGCACCCAACACCTCTTCATCCACCAGCTTCCCAGACAGTTGCCGTTCACTGTCAATCACTGGCTGCTCGTTCTTATATCGTTCCAGGTTCTCACGCACTAGGCGGTTACGCTGCCGTTGCCACTCATTCCGGAACTCACATTGTGCCCGTTGATATCTCTGGTTCGCGCGGGTGTATTCTTTCTCGTATTTTTTTACGCCTTTCAGTGCCCGACGGGCGTGGTGCGACAGTCCTTTTGTCACTTTCTTTCGTCGGGGGTCAGTACCGAAATTTTGTTCAAATTCCCTTTCCGCTGTCTGGAAGGCCCGCTTCATCTTGTCACGGAGTTTTTTTCTTTCATTAACGTGCCCCTGAAAGCACGCACCCGCGGAATCTCGTTGACATGGCTGGTGTCATCTAGCTTGTACGGTTGTCGGGGGTCGATTGACCGGCTTATGGAAGCTGCGAACCGCATCAGCTGCTTTTGGGCCGGCAGTCTCCGAACGATCGCCTGAGCATCAACGTGGATACCCACACTATAGTGTTTAACAAAGGTGTCGATGCTAGCATGCTGCAACATCACGTTTAGGAGCTCATTTGTCACGTCCGCTGCTCGATAAAGAAGGTGAGGGTGTTACAGATTTTTGCATTATCAGCTTCACACCCAATGAACAATCGAACCTGTTTTAAATTTATCCATACCATAGTAACTAGTTATGGATTGACCGGCTTAGTAATACCCGTTATGGAAAACCAGCAATGGTGCGCTCGAAAACGCAACTTTTTAGTTTATTAACCGCAACTCTTGCATCCTCACGCAGCTTAAGGCGCTGGTTCAGGAACCATTGCCTTTTACTCCTCCCCCCTTGCTGCCCTGGCCGCCGGACTGCTTGTCGAACTGTGGGTCAACTGGATACGCGTCGGCGGCGGTGCCCTGGCGGCAATATGGTCCCAGACACGTGCAGCAGACTGCGTATTTGGCATGAAATGATTGCGTCCCGTGCGCACGGCGTGGAGGTCTTTTGCATGGCAAGGACACTTTCCTGCAGGGTCTCCGTGGCCCTGCGCCAGTCATCCTTGGGTTGTTGCAGTATGTCATTGCCCACCGAGACAGCAAACTGGATGTAGTCGATAATAGGACTCGGGACTCTCACATTCTGCTCTTTTATATATTCCAAAAGTCGCAAGCCGTCGTGGTGTAGAGACAGAGCGCTTTCGTGGTGTTGACGTGGTGCGTTCTCGCGACCGGCCGAGGGCCGGCCACTTCTACCTGCTCGCGAAGACAACATCGCGATACCAAAGAAATTGGTATCAGACGATAGCCGCTGGCGCAAAGAGAAACTTACCTAAATTTGAGGGCTTTTGAGCGTAGTTTGGGGACGTGATTTCAAGAATTGATTCTGCGCGGAAGTTGTTTTTAGCATCTGTATGTAACCAGCGCGGATCACCGAGCTGCGCGCCTCCGTAGTGCATATAAAATAGCACTTTTTACGACCTTAATATTTTAACAATAACATAGAGTTATGATAAATATAGAAGTATTCCTTAGTGTATGAATGATTCAGAATGCCTATATGGTTTGATTAGGATTTTTAGGGTTTTTGCTGGCTTATAATGCATGGTTGTTTTGAATACCACTATGTTTGAGTGTGTTTCTTGAAGTATAATAGACTAGGAATCCTACAAGGGTCTAGGCTTGGCGTCTGTGTGTGTGCTATTGTATTATTATATATTATAGATTTTAGGCCCTCTCGACATGTTGCTGTTAAGATATTAGGCTTATAAAAAGTGCTATTTTATATGCAATACAGAGGCGCGCAGCTCGGTGATCGAGTACGTTAATATAGGGAACGATATATCATTGATATCCTAGACCACGATAACTACCATACGTCTTCCTTGGATGGTTCTTCACGCGCTTGCTTGCTCTCTTCGCTAGGATACAGGAAAAGGGGTTAAGTACTCGGAGGAGTGAACCCCGCATGTTAGGCAACCACCTAAGATGCAGATCGTTACTTTATCAAAAATAATAACAATTATAGTGGACTGTTGTTTGATACTTAGAATATACTGGAAAATCCATCGAAATTTACAAACCTGCAGAGAAGAGGTTGTAATTAGCAGGGTTGGCCCCGAGAGGCTGATCAATGCCAAGTTCGTTCCCTCGCCTTGGTATTTATTACGCCAACCAGCCAACGGGAACATTTGTCTGATAGCCTGCATTGCTAGTACGTACAAATGTTAACACCATACCTCACGCCAACAGCCCGTCCGATGGCCTGATTTGACAAGAACACTCCATCGTTGGTTCTTACAGGGCGCAGCACGACTAGCAACACTTCTACTATGCCAAAATAAGGTAGGGCGTAGGTACAGTTCTTGTCTGCAAACGATATTCTGAACCCAATTCGTGTTCCGAAAATGCGCTACCGGATTCCTGTGGATATGCACTACTTGGGCCAAAAGACGAACACTTGCACAGAGGTCCACCGGGCGGGGCCTGAACTGCCTCCACTGGGGGGTTACGAAGCTATGGATTTGACGATAATGTGGACGAATTTGTTTGATGTAAGCCTTAGTCCTGTCTGTTAATATCTAACTCGTTAGTATAATTCTTAGCTTAATATATAAAAACCACCCTCCTCTTCGCTGGTCTAAAACTAAGTCTTTGATCCCAGCGGGCTTCCTGTGCCTTGTCCTTAATAACTTGATTATCATGTCGTCAGCTGGTCCTGAGACGTATGATGTAGTGGTAATTGGTGCAGGTATGGAGATGTCCTATATGCTATATGGTATCCATATAAATACAGTGTCTGATTATTACAGGATGGACTGGCCTTATCTCTGCATACACTTATCTACAACTAGCACCCGACAGCAAACTCCTGATCGTTGATGACGGAGGGACGATTGGAGGATGCTGGAATCGGGAAAAGATCTATCCCAACCTGTATGCGCAGATCAATCCCCCGAAATTTGAGTACTCCATGTGGCCGATGAAACCCGAAGGCGTCACCAAGGATGGATATATCCCTGCGGACACGATCCACGAATATCTGAACAGTTTTGCGGAGGAATTTAAACTGGTTCAGCGCACAAGACTTAATACCCGAGTGCTCGAGATCGACCGCATCGCTGACCGCCGGCGATGGTCCATCACAGTCAATAACGGGGCCAATCTTCTTTGTGAGAAACTGATCTACGCAACGGGCCCGACGTCCAATCCCATCGTTCCCCGGTTCCCGAGCGACGGGTTCACTTCCCCCGTTGTGCATTCCCAAGTCATCGGGGAGCATCTCCAGTGGATCGAGAAGAACTGCCGTCGAGTCACGGTGGTGGGAGGGGCGAAATCTGCATTCGATACGGTGTACATGCTTGTCAAGGCTGGACAGCATGTAGACTGGTTGGTTCGCGATAGTCCGTCGGGTGTGGCGGCCATGGCCGCACCCACAGTTCTCGGACTCTGGAGCAACGTTGACCACGTCGCCACTCGCATGGCGGCCAATTTCAGCCCCAGTATCATGAACACGTCCGGCTTCTGGTACCACTTTCTCCAGCGGACATACATTGGCCGTGCCATCACCCGGCTATACTGGCGGGTCCCTACATTTCTCGCCGAACAGCACGCGGGCTACAGCGCAAACGAGCAGCTGGGGAAGCTGCGTCCGCATCCGCCTGGAGCTGGGATGTTCTGGGGTAGCGGAGGGATCGGTGTTGCCAGCGCCCCAGAGTTCTGGAAGGTGTTGCACTCGGGCGACATAACGATCCGCAAGGGAGTGGAGATCAAGACCCTGTCGCGCGGCAACGTAGTCAATCTTCAGGATGGCGATTCTTTCCAAACGGACTTCGTCATCTTATGCACTGGCTATGACAAGGGGTATATGGCCATGACGCCGCAGCTACGTGAAGAGTGCGGACTTAACTACAGCATGAATGATGACGATCCATCTTCTCGCTGGAGGAACATGGACACACGGGCAGCAGCCCTGGTGGACGAGAAACTACCGTTCTTAAAGAACCCCCCTTCACCTCCCTGTCATTCTGAATCCAAGCCCTCACATGGCCCCAGTCGACACTATCGGCGATTAATCGTGCCCGGCTTGGCGGCAAATGGGGACCGCTCCATTCTCTTCCCCGGTCAGATCCATTCTGTCTTCACCCCGTTGACGGCCGAGGTTCAGGCGCTCTGGGGAGCTGCATTTATGCTGGGCTATCTGGACCTCCCTAGCCAGAAAGAGATGGAGTTCGAGGCAGCGGTGTTTAATGCGTGGACGCGTAAACGGTACTTAGAACAAGGAAAGAAACATGCCTATATTCTTTATGATTTTATGTCGGTGAGTTTCCTCCTCTTTCTTTCCTTTCTTTCTTATGCTCCAGATAGTTTGGACATATATTAATACTGAGTAGTACATTGACACACTGATGGGCGACCTGGGATTAAAAACTAAACGCAAATCGAATCCCCTCGCGGAGCAATTCGCCCCGTACCACCCTGGGGATTATCGGGGGTTAATCCAGGAATATCTTAGCGTGCGAGAGAGAAACAATAAGACAGCCTCTTAGCGTATCATGATTTCTTCCGATTTAGGGGAGTCGATTATATCCAGAATGAGAATATTAGGTTCCCTACCTTGCTACTTTTTGCCTCTGGCGTATTCAAAAATTGTGGCAGTTGAGTTAGCGCCAACAATTTCGCGCAAGTCGGGAACAACTCCCTCCTTAGCTTAGATATTCGAAATCCATACCTTTTGATCGTGAAATACGCGTTTTAATTGCCAAATTCGCCAGAATTGAGGCTACTTAACATTCAAAATGCTTCGTAAACGTTCCAGTACTGGCAAGGGGCTGGCAAAGGCTGACAACTCGCTCTATGATGAACGATCTTCGCCGTACTCGCATTCCTCGCGTCGAGCCACTACTCATACCGTGCGAGAAATAAGTACTATTTCTAATTAAATGCACCTGTGTGAGATGCCTCTAGGGCCTTTCACGACTCCAACAGCTCTATACAGCGTGTAAATTAAATAAATTCCTCCTTTATATAGACCCCAGCCACCATAATGCCTGAAATGCTGCCTCGTGAAGCATTTACAACGACTCTCCCGAGTTGCAACTTCCAGGAACTCTCCGAACGATCCACAGGCTTGCTGTAGAAATACCTAGTTTAAGTCCATCCAGGCCTCTAACACCGGGAATGTCAGCTTACTGGGCTATAATCTAGTAAATAGGGAGGTAGGAACTGTATTAAACAACCTGCCGCCTTAGTTAGTTACACGCTCGATAATGTGTCCACATGTATATGGACGTGTGTGGACACATTATCAAGTACTACAACCATTGGCCAGTGTTTCTCACACAGTGCAGGGATCAGGCGATCCTAAAGCCATTTAAAAAAGTCGTCGCTGTTAAAATAACCTGGTTTAATACCTGTACAGGATAACCGGCTGTTGGGGTTACTACACTGCAGATACTCCACGTATTTCCTCACTAGATATCTGCAGAATATCTAACTTCTGTGAGCGACCTAGGGTGCGGGATCCTGGCTTTTTAACACTACCACATTGGGGGAGTAATCTCTGCAGCCCTCCAACCAAGAAGAAGAGGTCGAAATATTAAAGCTATTTAATCTGGAGGAAGGCCGCGAGTGTGTGCAACAGCTGCTCGCTCGCCAGAGGAAAAATCTGTGGTAGGGTCAGTGACGGGTTCAGGATTAATTTCTGCATTGTTGCACGCTCAGTAAGCTGATCCGGCGATCCAACATTTATATAGCTTACATTACCGCTTTAGGAAACTACGTTGGCTTCAAAACCGCGTCAAAATGAACATTTTTCGACGTGGAAATGTGATATTTCCCGTTTGTACGGGCTGGGGAGGAGTTGCTCCTAACTTGCGCGAAACTGCCCCAATTTTTGAATAGGCCAGCTATTTCCCCTGCTGCCTTGATGTCCACTCCCACGCATATAATAAGCCCGACGTGTCTCTTTAAGCAACAACACACCTTCTTTTCTCATCGTTAATACCTTTCCACCTTCCTATCTCCCTCCAGTCAACCTATATGCTCCTTTTTCCTTTCCATTTATCACCCCCTATAACACAAACCCTCTATATTTTCTACTACCAACTTTAAGTATGGATTCGCTTATACTAGATCACGTCTGTTATATAAATACTTGAATTTATACAGATTAGTGACAAATACCCCGCCTGCCGCTCAAGCCTTATAATAATTACTTTTTTGAATATTCTTCTATTTTCGAAGAGTCGATATAAAAGCACACCCTCTCTGCGTAGCCACCAGCTAAAGGTTGTATATATATCTACGCAAGATAGATCACATCACTGAATCCACTCCCCAACCCACTTCTCAACCCACTCCCTCTTGACCCCCTCGACGCTCCGCAGCTTCTCGCTTCGCTGGGCTGTTAGCTGCGTGTCCAACACATTCTCTGCCTCGGTCTGTTCCGACATTATATCCTCATAGAAGTAAAGCAGTTTAGCCGCCGGATTCTTCTCCAGCAACGTCTGCAGCTCTCCATCTCCAGCGGACGTGCCTCCCGCGGAAGACTCGAGATCTTGCCGTATCCGTTGTAGCCAGTCCCGCGACGGGATCGTCTCCAATGGTTTCCCAGACGATTTGGACAGCAAATCCACCACCACAGGGAGAATATCCCCCCAGGTTGAAGCGTGCAGGTTAACAGGGTGAGATACGGAGACGGGCCCGCTCGAGCCGTTGTCTCCCAGTGCCAGCTCCGTTAGTACCTCCGCTAGAAGGTCCACTGGCATCCAGTCAATCCGATCCGACTGCGGTCCAATGTTGTCGGGTACAGCGCCCACGTGTAATGAACTTAGCACCAAGCTAGGGAACCATTCGGCCTTGTTCCATTGACCTGGTGTGCGCACTGCACCGGCTACTTGACCGACTCGTGCGATGGAGGCACGCACGGTGCGCTTCCGTGCGGCGTGCTCCAAGAGCTGCTCTGCGAGATACTTGCTGTTGGCGTAGCCATTTGGTGCTGGGGTCGCGGTCTGGATTACGGTTTCTGGGGTAAGGCCGGATGGCGTCCGGTGGCCTAGCATGGAACTTATCGAAGAGATGAAGAATAGAAGTGGGGATTTAGTCGCGGAAGAGCAGAAGTTGATGAGGTTTGCTACACCCGACAGATGCGGCTTAAAGGAAGGGAGTGAGAGATTAAAGTTGACTGCCCATGCGTTGTGGATCACTAGAGTGGCAGTGTTCTGCAGTTTCTGAAGTACATCCGGTGACACTCCCAGGTCTTTTTGCGTCAAGTCGGCAGACCAGAAGCTGACGCGGAAAGGGTCCAGTTGTTGGTGCTCGAGGCCGAAGGCGTCGAACTTTTGGCGCTGGACCGCAAGACTATCGGCCTTTCGATTCAGGCAATGGACATGCGTCACAGAGGGATTTCTCAGCAGGGCATCCAGGAGATACGTGCCTAGTCGGCCGGTAGAGCCGGTAAGGACAACGGTGTGGGCCTGAATGATGTTAATCTGACCCTGGACTTCTTGCAAGAGACTGTTTCTTTCCCGCAGCTGGGCCTCTCTTTCCTCCTCCTTGGTGGTTTCTTGATTGTGCTGGGCTTGGAGAACTGCCTGTGTCAGTCCTGACACCGACGAATATAGATATATCATGTTTGGGGTTAAACCAGGGAAATCCAGGCCGCGCTTCAACCGCCGAGTTGCTGTGATGGCTTGTAGCGAGTCAAAGCCCAGGTCAAAGAAATTAGCTTCATCGCTGAGCTGTTCCTTGCTCCACCCGGTGATAGAAGAAAGGGTCTTCCGAATAAAACCAGCGATTACCGGGGCATCTTGTACACGACCAGGACCAGGTAGATCTTCGTCCGCCTCCGCCAGCTGATCTGCATCGGCGTACAACGCATCTAACTCCGGCGCATACGCAGCTAAAGCTCCCGCTCTCTGGACAGTGCCCTTGCTAGCGCGCGGCATCGGTTTCCCGGGCTTGGTAAACAAGATATGTGTTTTTGCAATGCGAGCGTGCGCCGGACAGACAGCATTCGCTTCCTCGATGCTCGGCCAAATTTTCTCAATGACTGCGGCCCGTTCGCTGGGGCTCAGCTCTTTCTCGGTGTTGGCGAGTTCGACAAGGAGAGAAGCTTGGAAACGCCGGGCCCCTGCTACCAGCGCTGCAGACACTTCGGAGTTGGCAGCAGTAATGTGCTGTTCCAAGGAGACCGGATTTGTCTTCTCACCGTTTAAGAAGACTATCACATCGTCTGCGCGGGCGCTCCACCGCCAGAGGTCAGGCTTGTTTGGGTCGGGATGCCGGACAAAGAGGTCCTTGGTGCTATACTCGTGGAGGTCGGGGAACATTGTAAATGGCACCTGTTGGCCTTCCCTCTCAGGGGTACGAATCATGAACAGCTCATACTCATCATCCGTCACGCGGCGCAGCTCAACTCCCATCTCTGGATGAAAATGGAGATACCTCCAGTCTTTCAATGGGTCTCGGTTGGTCTTGGAGTGGATAAGAGCCATCATGCCTACCTCCGAGGCTCCGAACTGATTCACCAGTTTAATCTTCGACGCAACCGTGTCACCAAGTGGCTGGGGTAGATCGCCTCCAGCATACAGAAGATAACCCAAATTCTTGGAAATGAAGTCCAACAGCTCTGGGTTCTGGGCCAGCTCTTGCAGGATGGAAGGGACAACTATGGCCGCATCGAACGGAGTCTTCTTCACAGCTTCTGCAATGCCTGCCCCTGTGGGGAGACCGCCCGAAGTGGCACAGACAATCGTCATCCCGATTGGAGGTGCGATAAACAGCGTGTAGGCTATACCAGCTGCCTTAAGAGCGGATCAGTCTTTAGTTTTGGAGGAATTGCCGTCTTCCCGGCTCAGAACAAACTCACATGAAACGGCGGCAGGGACAGGAAGGCTCTCTTCCCTACGCCCCAGCTGTCTTGGCTGACGAAGCCCTCGGGTGGCTCCAAAGAGGCCATACGCATGTGCTTTCGAGCCGAATCATGAGTGAAGAAGATTGGCTTGGGAATTCCAGTAGACCCTGATGTATGACTATTCTCGCGTTAGGGCAAGATCAGAAAGATAATAAGAAACGTGAATCCATAGATGGGAGCTTACATCGCCGCTAGCTTATCACTTGCAGCCTCGGGAAAGGACTTGGAATACTTGAAATAAGGATATTCCTTGCTCAACAAATCGTCTACCCCGGGAACCTCGAGAACGTCCAATTTGTGGGCCTCTAAGATGGTTGTCACTGGGGGCGGTCGGGGAGTGGGGACCACCATCTTCGTGCAGTTCAGACGCTGGAAGAGACTATTGTGCGCGGCTACGCTGTTGCGGGGCGACGTGAAGAACATCTGGGATGGCATAGTGAGTGGAATGGCTCGGAGGGTGGGCTATCCCGAAGGGGAGTGTGATCTATCTTCCTTACACAATATCCTGCCTTTACTGCCCCCAAGGCCAGGGCAGGGTATCTCACGTCGTTGGCACCGACGTAAGCCAATATCTCACCGTTACCAGGCCCCAGCTTCTCGGTGAGCCACCATGCCAGACCATTGATAGCATTCGCAAAGGCACGGTACGTTATGGGGCGGTATCCATGGTCATAGCTCATGGGATGGGTGGGATACTCGGCGTAGATGGCATCCGGCTTTGTTCGGGCGTAGTGATCAATGAGGTGGGGAATTAGCTGGGTTCGGGGATCGAACTCGGAGTCTTGAGTGACATCCATTGTGTGAACCGGAGGAAGCCTCTGCTGACAAACGGTAGAAGGGAGGAAAGAGATTCAGCTGACAGGAGGATATGAAGTGGAGGAGGAGGGGAATGTACGTTATTCTTTATACCTAATGATAATACAAAGACTAGCAGGGAAACAAAGAAAGAGAACAAGGGCTAGAATGGGTTATGGAAAAGGCTGATTTGCCTGTCAGCTTGTACTAGAAGACAGCCCATTGCATATCTCCTGGCCTGTGAGTTTCATGCAAGTGATCCTACGGTTTATGCTATGTTAATTTTTCATTTCTTTTCCTCTCTTTTTTTTGAGACAACATCATACCACACACCAATGGAAGTAAAATCCCGGAAACAATACCAACACAGCCCCATGAGTAGGGGTTGGCTGCAATTCGTATGACACTAATGGGAAAACCACGACTGTGGAGAAAAGGTACAGTACCAAAGTATCAGAGCTCTGGAGTATACACGCATTGGTGGTAAGCGCTCTTATTTGGGGCGCAGCTCACGCACAAAAAAAAACCAATAGAAAAAAAAAGCCATTGGGCCCCCAAATTGGCGTCAGCCTGCAGAGTAAGCACTAAGAAACTGCAGCTATTAGTTGGATCCTATGACGCGCCAAGAGTTGATCTTCCTATTCTCGGCCGATCCTTGTCTTCCAGATAAGTGTAATGCACACAGCTATCTACTTCCTACTATGGCTAAGCGATATGCTTGTTATATTGCATGCAGTATATCCCAGCCCATTGCTTATGTCCAGCCATGCCTTACGGTGCTCTGTGCTGTGCACTCCTGATAAGCAGTATTAGTTTGTGCTACAACCTCTATGTTGATAGGTCTATGTATCCATGTCCATTGTTGCGAATACGTTTGTGCAAGGAGATTGGAAGTGTCATTATAAAAGTGCATATGATAATACTAAATCAATGCTGAGTTTGTGACCAAATGGCATTTTTGCAGATCAAAAGGAACTTACCTAGTGTCAATATGGAAAAATACCCGAGACCAACGAATACGTCCTTACCTAAGCATGTATCTATCCAGTATGGATGTACAACGTAACGGCCTATGGTGCGTATTTTTTTTTTTTTCGGTCTCAAAAGTACCTATTTTTCAAGATCAAAGAATGCTAATTAACTTTCTTCTAAATAGGACGATATATGTACAATAACAGACAGAACCGGGCAGTGTTGATACAGGAGGTATTGATTTATGGACAGACCAGGAAAACAGAAACAAAAGAAAAAACAAGAGAAAAAAGAGAGGGAAAATCAGAACAAAACACGAACATCCTCCATGAAATTGGCATACAGACTCAGGGACACGCGCCCAATCAATTTGATCCGTGCACGCTAAATCTCCGATCCACCACGATCTGATCTTTAGGCATGTGAGAACAATGCTGGCCCAGCTCGACGAGCCCAATGGCATCCTCTTCATCATGCATCGAGTCCGTCATGCGCTTGAACTTGGTATGGCCCTTGCGGTCGAAGACGGGCCGAATTCCACTTCCACCGCTTTGTTGTGGGTTCGTTTCCCGAGAGTCATTTCTGGTCGTGAGGTTCAATTTCCGCCAGACAAGCTTCATCAGGGGACGGTATGTCGGCAGGCATGCCGCAATGAGATAGGTACCACCCTCAACAACGGTCCAGATGACGAGTTCGACGGCTGACCAGGTTCCGTCTGTCGCAGCGTCGGTCACGTAGAAGGTGTAGAATCGGAGGATGGAGGAGATAAGGCCTCTGCGATGGAGTCAGAGCGGGGCGGTGCTATAACAAGGTGCGCGATAAACGAGTACATACACACTTCCCAGCAGCAATGTGAACAGGATTCCCAGTTTGAGTCGAACTGAGGCATGAAGCTGCCAGACAACTGGAATCGGGAGGATCAACATGATGACATCTGTAAGGATATTGGCGAACCCAGCCCAGCGGAAAAAACTGTTGATATCGAAACAACGGCCCTGTTTGGTCCAGAAATAGCTGAGGGGCTGGCAAGAAAGGCAGCCGGCCACGAAGGTCGCGATCCAATTTGCGAGGATTATGGCTCCAGTGACGTAGCAGATGATGCGAAACGCCTTCTGAGTGAAAATGCTGAGGTATAAGTATAAGATAGAAAGCTTCTGAGGGACGACGGTACCCGTGTATAGGAGCGGGATGATAATGATGAACTTTCCCCAAACCACAATCATCTCTGGATCAATCTGGAGGACGCGCGCTTCGTGGAGGCCGACGCCGCCATAAGTCACGTCCGCTTGTGATAATTAGCTGTTATGTCTATTGTGCGTTCGTAGAATGTTTTCATGCTAACCATACCCATTACACAGGCCGCCGTGGCCATGCAGAGCACATACGCAAGACCGATGAGACCGTCATCCCAACCAAATTTCAGGCGGCCAACTGCTTTGGAGGTATAGCGCAGTGCAACCGCAAGCGTCTCAAGAGACATGAACACCGCAGTGATGGTGTAAACCATAGCCTGTTTTGACTCTTGGAGGAACTCCTCCGAGTACTCCTTATGGCTGGCCATGGTTCTGCGGCAGATCACACGTTCACCGGGGAGAAGAGGGGGAGTCGGTCACACAAAAGTACAGGTTGTTAATGAAAATAAAGATGCCAATCAGATTGCGCATCAGCAACTTTTCTTTCCCCCTCGGACAACGCCCTCGTGGGACGTCATCCATTGTACTAGCGGCATTCTGTCGCTTGGGGAGTCTATTTCGCCCCTAACGTGCCTCTCAAGACAGTGTCAAAGAACAAATGAGGTGAAAGCCCAAAAGATAGCATCTGCAACACCCAAGAAGAATTTGTGAGGCTTGTTGCAAGCGAGCTGGGGGCTATTTTCTAAAGTGAGGAGGTAATATAACGATGTACTGTTTAGCGCAGTTAGCTCAGCGAATGTCTCACTCAGAGCAGAACGCCATTCGATTATTCCATAGTAGCTATTTTCAATAACGTTTGGTGTCCACTGTATCTTATTGTTTTAACAGTATTTAATAAATTACTTTCCATAGACACATTATATTACATCTTTAAGGAATGGGAATTTAAATACAACCTGGGGGCAATAAGACTATTTTAGAAAATTTAGTACTCGGGATATCTAGACAAGCCTGTCTGGGGGCCGATTAACAAGGCCTGGGCGTTCGGGAACATGCCGCTAAGATAAGCGAACTTATAGTTTAGATGCCTCATAAAGACACCTAGGGCTATAGTCAACTATATATTAGCTGAAAATACAATAGTAAAAGTATTAACGAAACAACCAGTAAGGCGGACTTCCAAAAATTTTTATCACTATGCGATTTCTTTGCCTCCACGGGCGAGGCACAAACAGCCAAGTATGTATTTGTTCTATGCCTTCATCTTGAGGCAATGTAGCTCATGCTTAGAAATACAGATCATGGAATCCCAGATCGGTACGCCAAAAAATCAATGTGGGACACGCGCACCGTGACTGACTACTACTTCGATAGCTGCCCTTCGCCATGAGCTGGACAGTATACACACCTATGATTTTGTTGAAGGCACGATCCCTTCACCATTAGCTCTAGGTGTGATCCGACCCCTTCCCTCCTCATCCGTTCATGGGCTAAACGGTTCGCCTTACCTAGAGCTACGGGACTTCTTCCCGAGCAACCAGACGTACTATGACTACTTCTCTGCAGAGTCGGCGGACAGTATAATCGCGGCTCTGGACAGCCTTGCCAAATTTCTCGAGGTGGAGGGTCCTTTCGATGGTGTCATTGGGTTTTCAATTGGCGCAGGCCTGGCAGCCACGCACCTCATCCAGCAAGCGCTGCGCTACCCAGAGAAACCGTCTCCATTCACATGCGCCATATTTTTCTCCGCAGCGGCTCCAATCGACCCCCTAGCTTTAGAGCGTGGTGAGGTGAGATTGTTGGATCCCGATACCCACCGCCATCAATTCTTGCTGGGGTTGCCTACGGCGCATATTTGGGGGCGGAACGACGATCTATGGAAGCACCGAAGCGAGATGCTCTACGCCGTTTGCGACCCCAAAGGGCGGGGCATGGTTCTGCACGATGAAGGACATGCCATTCCAGGGGCACGGGCAAAGGAGGCATTGCTGGAAAGCGTGAGGCTCATCCGCAGGACGGTGGGTAGAGCGGTAATGGCAAGTTAAACTATCACATAAGAACTAGAACATGTTTGCAGGAATGAAGGAATGCAGTGCCATTCAGACTATCCTTGTCCGTAGCCGGGCTCTCTGTAACGGGAGTCTGGTCTGCCAAGATGGACTTAACTCGATCCATAGTATTGCTTTTACGAGGACCCACATAGTTACTAGACTATACTGGATGCGTATACCACTGACACAACAGGAGGGGACGATTCAATGCTAGCGCAGAGCCAGGTTGGCTTGATATGGATTTATTCCACAAATCCATGACTGCCTCAACCAACATCTATAGTTTCCACTTTCCTGACCCATTTGGAAAACAGTAACTTCCGTTGCACCGGGCGCATATTTCGTCTGGGCGAAGTTGGGTTCGATAAATGAATTACAGTTGGATTACTGTTAGAGTTCGTACCACTACTACTACTGCAATTCAACGGCCCTATCATAAGTACGTCAATAACCAACAGTTGGGGTATGAACGGGGTCGTACCTGCCCAATATCAACCTTGCAGGAGCTATATGAGAAGAAATGGACATCGGAAACTGCATTTTGTTCGGGGCTATGACGTCTTCAGCCATAGACTTGGGGCATGTGGGATATCTTGCCGACAACTGCAGCGCTAGAGTGATCTACTAGAATAAATGGAGCATATGGTTGGAATTGCAAAAGGAAACGGTCCAATGGTTGGCCATTGGAGCGGCCTGAAGACTATGTACTATAATCTTCGCTTCGTGCAGCTCAACCCCCTCCCTGTACCTAGAGCTGGATAGAAATCGAAACACCAATTTCCACAACCCAGGATTTTGCTTAGCGTGAAATTTTGCTTTTTCTCAACCGCCTTCTGATGGTATTCGATTATCCATACATTACTATCATTTATTTATTTTTTTAGTTCCTCTTTCAACCAAGCCACCAATCTGCATGACCCCCAAACACTTACTGCCAACAAAGATAAGACATATACTGCGATACTAGTTAGTGCCTTGGTGGCTGACTCGGCTCCATAGGTTTCAAAGGAATGAGAGCGGAGTTTATGGTAAACAACGGTGGTAATGCTGAAACAATGGCGTTACATGTCTGAATAATGTCGACCGGGTGGTTGTACGTGCCATATGATTTAGCCTCTTTATGGAAGTATTTCTAGATCCAATGTTGGGGGGACACTTTTCAGCTCATCATTTTTCTTCTTAAATTTACCGGTGCATTATATTTCTGTTTCAACAATGACCATCCGTAGCTTAGACTCTAGCTTCTCCCCGGACACATTGCACAATGGCTTTCCGAACGACCATGCGGAATTACCTAGATCTGACGATTTCACAGACTATGGCGATGATGATAGGTTGGAACCCATTGCCATAGTGGGTTATGCCTTTCTGTTTCCTGGCGACGCTACAGACTCCAAAGGACTCTGGAAAATGATGATGGAGAAGAGATGTGCCGTGTCAGAGTCGCCGGAAGATAGGATAAGCGTGTCCGGCTGGTGTCATCCAGACCGTCGCCGACGAGGACAAGTATGTGGCCCTCAACGAGTCAGGTTGGCATTTTTTGGCTAAGGCTTTCTAAGTTTACCGCCCGTGGTGCACACTACCTAAAAGAAGATGTATCTCTATTTGACGCACCTTTCTTTTCCCTCTCCGCGGACGAGGCGGCAGCGCTAGACCCACAACAACGACATCTGTTAGAGGTCACATACAGAGCTCTGGAGAATGGTAAGCAACGCCGGAGGCATATGAGAATATATGCACCGACACTGGTAAGGCTGACGCTTAACGCTAGCGGGTATACCAATGGAGAAGGCCGTTGGATCACGGACGTCCGTCCATGTCGGCTGCTTTAACAATGACCACGAGCTTATGACCTGTAAAGATGTGGAGTTGAGTGCAGATTATCACGCCGTCGGAATCAAGATGAGTATGAATGCAAACAGGCTCAGCTGGTTCTTCGACTTCCGTGGTACCAGCATGAATGTCGATACCGCATGTTCGAGTAGCCTGGTAGCTCTAGATATGGCATGCCAGGGCCTACTATGTGGAGACACAGACATGGTAAGATCGGGTCCTTTTATTATAAGTGGTAGTGCTAACAAGTATGGAGGGTATCGTGGCTGGCACAAATCTGATCTTGTCAGCTGACATGATGCAAGTCCTTTCTAATGTAAACATGCTCTCCCCGGACTCGCGGAGCTATGCTTTCGATCATCGAGCCAACGGCTATGGTCGTGGCGAAGGCACTGGCACCTTGGTGATCAAGCGTCTTGCTGACGCAATTCGGGATGGCGACACAATCCGCGCAGTCATCCGCTCAGCTGGCTCCAACCAAGATGGACTTACCTCCTCGGGAATCATGCAGCCAAACGGCACTGCCCAGGCCAATCTGATCCGCGCTACGTACCGGAAGGCTGGTTTGAGCATGAAGCCCACCCGGTTCTTCGAGGCACATGGCACGGGAACGCCGGTGGGGGATCCAATTGAGTGCAATGCTCTAGGAGAGGTTTTCCACAGTGTCCGTTCCACGGATGATCCTCTGATAGTGTATGGACTGCACACACACCTTGCTACCCCGAAATATGTATTTGCGGTTAACAGTGTATATCATCTACCAGAGGCGCGGTGAAATCAAATATCGGTCACCTCGAAGGGGCCAGTGGAATTGCCGCCGTGATTAAGACAATTCTCATCTTGGAGAGTGGCATGATCCCACCGAATACGAACTTCGAGAAGTTAAACCCGAAGATCGACCTGGAGTTGCTGAATCTCAAGGTGAGCGAGACAGTCTGCTGTAAATGAAGAAGGGGGGAACGTGCTGACTCCCTTTGTGACAAAGCTCCCACTAGCACCGACGCCCTGGCCGACGCATGGTCTGCGTCGCGCATCCGTCAACTCATTTGGTTTTGGAGGGTCCAACGCCCACGTTGTGTTGGATGATGCATTCCACTACCTTCGGGATCGTGGCCTTGTGGGCAACCATGTAACAGCTGAGTTCCCCCCAACTTTGCTAGAACAAGAACGTGAACAGCGGCAAGGATGCGTGGAGAGCCAATTCTGCAACGAGATCAGGCAGCCTACTAATTTAGAATCCCCTCTCAGCCTTTTGGTGCTGTCTTCATCCAGTAGAGCAAGCATTAAGGATGTTGTCACTGCTTATAGGTCCTATTTTAATGCCTTGGCATTGCCCCCAAGCCGTATTGGCTCATACATAGCGGACTTGGCACATACGTTGAACACACGTAGAAGCGCTTTGCCCTACAAGTGCTTCTGGTTAGCATCAAGCCTGGAAGATCTTCGGCATGTGGAAGAGAAGGCGTCTTCAACCTACCAGGCGCTCGAGAAGCCCGTACTGGGCTTCGTATTCACGGGCCAGGGTGCACAGTGGGCGGGAATGGGACGCGAACTGTTCAAGTATCCCGCTTTTAGGAACAGCATCTGTGAGTGCGAGATTGCTTTGCGTAGTTTTGGGTGCATGTGGTCCCTACAAGGTGGGTAATCCTTAACATGAAATCTAGCACGTTGCTAAACGATGGTAGATGAAATCTTGAATGATGATGGCACTTCCCGAATCCATGAGCCTGAGTTGGCCCAGCCAGCCAACACAGCATTGCAGATCGCACTGGTAGATCTTCTTGACAGTGTTGGGATTAGCCCTGCAGCTGTCATTGGACATTCTTCGGGGGAAATTGCAGCAGCATATACCCTAGGCGCTCTCTCTATTGTGGAGTCGATGGAGATCGCGTATTTTAGAGGCGTATGTGCAGCGGAGCTAGCACGAAAACGTGAGCCAGCTGGTGCAATGGTCGCTGTTAAACTGTCAGAAAGGAATTCCCGTATCTATATTGATGAGGTGTCCAGGATTCACGGCTGTCAGCGAATTAATGTGGCTTGCATTAACAGTCCGAAGAGCGTTACAATCTCTGGAGACACAAGCCATGTGGAAACACTCATAGGCCTCCTTGACGACAATAAAATCTTTGCAAGGAAGCTGAAGGTTCCAGTTGCCTACCATTCATTCCATATGAAGCATGTCTCACCCGCTTACCGAGAGCACATGAAAGATCTTAGACCTGACGAGAGTCGATCCTGTCGTGGAGTTATGGTCTCTTCTGTAACCGGACAAATAGTGGATTCTGCACAGTTACGCTCTTCGGAATACTGGATTAACAACCTCGTGTCCCCTGTCCAATTCGCACAATCTTTGCTGAAGATCTGCACCGAATCAGGTCGTAAGATTCGAAAGAAACTGGACCTCAGTCATAGGTCGCAAATAGGTGTTAATATTTTGTTAGAGATTGGGCCACATGCCACTTTACAGGGCCCTATTCGAGACCTGGCCGAGACCCTTTCGTGGGGACAAGATATTAACTACGTCCCAGCCATTCGACGAGGAGAGAGCGCGGCCAAAACTTTCCTCGACGCGATCGGCCAACTTCATTGTCTGGGATGCCCAGTGAACCTGGAAAGTGTCAACAAGCTTTCAGGTGTGGTTGGAAAGCGCCAACGGGTGCTCGTCGACCTCCCACAATACCCATTCAATCACTCCACGTCCTACTGGCGCGAAAGCCGTATAAGTAAGGAAAGCCGCATTGCCAAGCAAGGGAGACTAGATCTCCTTGGAAAGCCAGTAGTGGATTGGAATCCTTTGGAAGCTAGATGGCGCCATCATATACGCTGTTCAGAATTGCCGTGGGTGGAAGACCATGTAATCAATGGCGCTCTCATCTATCCGGCCGCTGGTATGCTTGTTATGGCTATTGAAGCTGCAAATCAGACTGCCGATTCAGGTCGGAACGTTATGGGATTTCAGCTCAAAGATGTTAAATTCAAGCGTGCCTTGACCGTTCCCAAGACCGCAGATGGTGTGGAGACCAATCTGCTTCTCCGCACTTTGAAGGATAGCAACAATTCGAATGTACCCTGGTTAGAGTTCAGACTTTGTTCATTTGAGAGTAGCGAATGGCATGAAAATTGTCATGGCTTCATCAAGGTGGACTATTATGTGACGAGCAACAAACTTCAAGGGGGAAGCCATGAATTGGAGGATTGCCTTCAACAAGATGACGCGATTTCCCAAGCTTGTGTGACGAACTTCAATCCCAAGCAATTATATGAATGTCTGAACTCGAGTGGTTTCGAATTTGGGCCTGCCTTCCGAACAATTATTGGTGGCAAATGTAACAGCTTACATCAGGCTAGGTCATTAATCAAGGTCTTTCCGTGGACTGCAGAGCAGTACCCCCAGCCGCACGTTGTTCACCCTACCACCTTAGATGGCATCTTTCATCTGACTGCCGCGGCTCTGTCTGAAGGAGGCCAAATCAAACTTCCCACTGCCATCCCCACGGGCATTCGCAACCTCTGGGTTAGTAAGGAAGGCTTAAGCCATCCTACTACTGAGGCAGTGCATGCTTGTGCATGGAAGACAGCGCTACACCGTCGTGGGCACGAGTTTTCCATCTGCGCCCTGAATGAAAAACGAGATCGGATACTTGCTCAGGTAGATGGCATTCAGTCAACCGTTGTCGCCGACCGCACCAGAGAGATTGGGAACCAAAACGAAACGACGCCGACCAGCTACCATGTTACACGAGTTCCAGACCTAGGTATGCTTACCACAGATCAACTCGCTAGGTATTGTGAGCAAGCAAGACCCCGAGATGTAGAACCGCTTCATTTTTTTAGGGATTTGAACTTTGTCCTATACAAGTTCCTCGATCAAGCTCTTAAAGAACTTGGCGACACTAATGTGGAGGCCGTACCGGCACACATCTCCCGGTATACCCAATGGGCGAGACTACAGCGGTCCAAATACGAAATGGGACGACTCCCACTCAGCCGACCAGAGTGGACAGAGCTTTTACAGGATCCAGAGTACTTTGACACAGCTTGTAACCGTGTCGCTGCCGAGAATAACCAGGGCGAAGTCCTCATCCGTACTGGGCGCAATCTGGTTCCTATTTTGCGTGGTGAACAGGATCCATTGCAGTTCTTGTTCTCAGGCGACACGATGGTCAAGTTTTATCAAGAAGTCAACAATCGACCACTCTGTTTTGATACCTGGGGCTTTTACCTCCGAACTCTGGCACAAGGGAATCCAACGATGAGGATACTTGAAATCGGAGCCGGTACTGGTGGAACTACGAACCATATATTGCATGCTCTAACCCTCGGCAGCGGGGTCTCTGAGAACAGCCCCCTCTATATAACATACGACTTCACTGATATCTCTGCAGCATTTTTTGAAAAGGCAGCGGAGCGCTACAAAAAATTCCCTCGCATTAATTTTAAGACCTTGAACATAGAGGACAATCCCTCCTTACAAGGCTTTGAGCTTGGTTCATATGATTTAATCGTGGCGGCCAATGTTTTGCATGCCACACCTAGTATCCTCAAGACAATGCATAATGTGCGCGCCCTCTTAAAGCCCGGTGGGAAATTGATGCTTTACGAGGTCACTCGACCGGAAATTATACGGTCTTCTTTCTTGACTGGGCTGATGGAAGGCTGGTGGGCAGGAGAAGAGGAAGATAGAGCCTGGAGTCCAGTGTTGACAAGTGATCAGTGGGACGCAGTACTGAGAAAGACTGGCTTCTCGGGTGTGGACATCGAGTTTCCCGACTTCCTTGATCTGGAATGTCAAGAAGCCTCCATCTTGGTTACCACAGCATCCAGATCAGCAGTACCTCGTCCGGTGCCACAAACTATCTACTTTGTTATCGATGCAAGCTCTGCTGTGCAGAGAAAGATTTACGAGGAGGCCCGAATTTTGCTTCAAGTCCAGGATCCCCAGTTGACCGTTGCGAGTGGTGACCTGGACCTGTGTGCCGCATTGCCATCTCTCGCAAGTGTGAATCTCGTCTTCGTCCAAGAAACAGAAACGCCACTACTGAGCGACATGAGTCGTGACACATTTACGAAGCTTCAGCATCTGGTTAACTACTGCAACTCCATTCTCTGGGTAACAGCAGGTGGCGGCCAATCTCCCAAGAGACCCGAATTTTCGATCGTTGATGGTTGGGCTCGGACTCTGCGCAGTGAAAGATCTAATCGGCGACTATCTACACTTGCATTAGATATTGAAGGCCATGTCAGCAAAACCCAGGTGTCGTATATTGTACGCGTTCTTATGGATGGGGTTCTAGATGTTGAACAGGAGACATACGAGCCTGAATTTGTCGAGATTGACGGAATCCTCCACGTGGTGCGGATCCAGCCCAATGCCTCCTTAAGTAATGATCTGCACAGGGCATCGCTCCCTCAGCAATCAGGCAACAAGCTTCTAGAGGAGGCTGGGCCTGTTAAACTCGTCTATACGGCCCCCGGCTTGCACAACACACTGCAGTGGACCGACGATGAGGAGAATGGGCTGCCACTGCTTCTGGATGAGGTAGAGATGGAGGTGAAAGCCGTAGGCCTCAACTTCAGAGACTGCCAGATTGCGTTAGGCAAAGACCCTGAGACAACTTTTGGTCAAGAGTGTGCAGGAGTGGTGGTACATGCAGGCGAGGCCTCTGGATTCCGGCCGGGCGATCGAGTGGCGGCTTTCGGGCCAGGTAAATTCAAGACCACAGCAAGATGCAAAAGTGACTCCATGTGCAAGATACCAGACAGCATGCCCTTTACAGAAGCGGCTAGCATTCCAGCTCAGTTTGGAGCGGCTTGGCAAGCCATCGTCGAGATAGGCCGTCTTCGAACAGGTGAAAGCATTCTCATTCATGCTGGAGCCGGTGGGTCTGGTCAAGCAGCTATTCAGATTTCACAGCATATCGGTGCTGAGGTTTACGCCACAACAAGTTCGCAGGAAAAGAAAGAGATTCTGATGATGGAATACAATATCCCCGCGGACCATATTTTCTACAGCCGAGATCCTACTTTTGCTAAAGGCCTAATGCGAAAGACAAACGGCCATGGCGTGCACATGGTCATGAATAATTTGGGTGGGGAAATTCTACTTGCGTCGATAGAATGTATTGCACCGTACGGCCGGTTAGTGGATACTCATATTAAGGAAACTTCATCCAGTTTCAGCCTTCCCGTCGCACTGTCAGGTCGACAAGCCTCATATACACATTTTGACAGTGCTCGCTGGGTGCGGGACAGACCACATGCGGCAAAGAAGGCCATCGAAACAGTGATCCGCTTGTTCGAAGATCAAAAGCTCCATGTGCAGAAGCCACTGCAGGTCTGGAGCGTCAGCGACATCGAAGAGTCTTTCCGTCAAATGGAGGGTGGCACCACAGTCGGCAAGGCCGTGGTGGAATTAACACCCCAGGCTCAAGTGCCTACCACGCTTAGCACGAAGGTCCCGTTCAGTCTCAATCCAAACGCTACATACGTTATCGCTGGGGGCCTAGGAGGCCTTGGCCGCACGATGGCCCGATGGATGGCTACGCGGGGCGCGAGACATCTAGTCCTCCTTGGACGATCCGGTGCAAAGGCCAAAGCCGCTTTCGAGCTGATCGAAGAGCTCGAGGGGCAAGGTGTCGCGGTTAAAGCTCCTCCATGCGATGTCACTGACTCGAAGTCTGTTAGACGGGTCATGTACGAGATCACGCAGACAATGCCCCCGATCAAGGGTTGCGTGCAGGGGTCGATGGTTCTCCGCGACCGGATGTTCCACGAGATGGCTTACGAGGAATGGCGTGCCGCAACTGAGTGCAAGACTCTGGGCTCTACTAACCTCGAAGCGAATCTTCCTAGGGATCTTGATTTCTTGGTTCTGCTTTCCTCCGTCAGTGCGATTGTTGGACTGCCTAGCCAGTCTAACTACGCGGCAGGGAATTCTTTCATGGACGGCTTTGCGCGCTGTCGGGTTGCGAAAGGACAAAAAGCCATTTCTGTTGATCTAGGAGTTATGGTCGATGACGGCATACTTGTTGAAACCGCCGGGTTGGCAGAAAAGGTGCTTGAGTATGGCTCCCTGGACCCAGTGAGCCGCTCGCAATTTTTCAGCATCCTGGACTACTACTGTAACCCGGAGCAACCGCTATTGATCCCAGATGAGGCGCAGATGATCTTCGGGATTGCTAGCCGCGCTGACCGCTACTTGGGGAGCACGATGGTTGAGAAGCCACTCTTCCGTCGACTAACTTTGGAGAATGCCTCTAGCGACGTGTCGACAGAGGGCGGAGAAGATCAACGAGATTTCAAAAAGCTGTTCGTCGAGGCCAGCTCCCTGCAAGCAGCACGGGAAGTTGTAACCCGAGCACTGATCAACAAACTCAAGTGGTCGTGGCGAGTTGTCCCTGAAGATACAGAAGTGGATGTGGATGCGCCCCTGTACACGTACCGGGTCGACTCGCTCTTAGCCGTGGAGCTCTGCAATTGGATAGGCAGCCAGTTTGCGGCGGATGTGACGGTGTTGGAGGTGATGGGGGGTGCAACATTGGCTATGGTGGATATTATGGTGGCGACGCGCAGTCAACTAAACCATCCGGTGTGGGCGTGATAGTACAGATATGTACTATATAGGAAATCTATACATGTAACTCTTAGTTTACTCTGGCTCAGAAGTCGGAGGCAAAGGCATTGCTGAGAATGACCCTAGTAGCAATTGAACAAGACGACTCATCCTCTAACGTAATCGGACACCTTCACCTCAGGGAGCACTGGAAAGCCGCAAGATGTTGCCATCAGGCATGACTCGGTTTACACATGGATAGATATGTTCGCCACTTCTTATGGCGAATATGCACATAACCGAGGCCTGCAGTTCACCTCCCAGGCTTTCGATATATGCAGCATCGAGATTCTAGCACCGCTGGTGCTGGGTGGATGTCTTTGTATCCCATCTAGCCACGAGCGACTAAATAATCTTCCGCCGCATAGCGGCTTTCGAAGTCATGTTCACCGTCTTCATACCGACTTTGTTGTTGATGTGACTTAGGGGGGGAAGAAGGCAGTAAGCTCATCGAACAGCTGCACGCAACCAGTTGCCTAATATAGGGAACGATATATTATTAATGTCCTAGACAACGATAACCACTATATTTCCTTGGATGGTTGACTCTGGCACCTAGAATACATGAAGAGGGTTAAAGTACTCGCAAGTTAGGCAACCATATAATATGCAGATCATTACTTTATCAAGAACCAACATAGAGAGGTAGCAATTTGAACAGAGCCTACACTGCGTGGAACCTCTACAGCAGCTCCAACAACCTGGTTTGCGGCAAGGAGTGCTATAGCAGAAAGTAGGGTAGCACCAAAAAGCATCTTGAAAAGATTTTCTAAATGGAAATTATTTACTTTCAAATAATATTCGAGAGTGATGGATAAAGATTTCGGAGATAAAACTGAAAGCTAAAGATTCTTTGGCCTTCTTATATTTGTTGTCTGCCTGATCTATTAACAGTGGGGGTGGTTGTGCCGCAGTATATATATTAACTAATATTTATTTCTCTTCTTTATATTCACCCAGAACATAGAACAAAACTAACAATTTAATCCACGATCTTTCTCTATCTTACCATTTGGAATAATAATATCCCTATTAAAAAATATAAGCCCGAAAACAGCCGATTTAGAGGGAGAAAGAAGAAAAAGGGAAAAAAGCCTTATCTAACCGCCCATATTGCAACCCTGGTAGGATTATTATTATTATTATTCTTCCATATTATAGAGCATTTTTCAGTCAGAGACTATGCATGCTCTACCTACCACCCCTGGGTGGTAGGATTTGAACTAACAAACAGATACGTACATAGTGGGTAAAATCAAACATGAATAAGCAGTATGACATTCTAGGAGTGGGGAGGACCTTATAAAAGGGGTTAAACCATGTGGAATTCCAACTCTTTTAACTGTTTTTGCTCTGTTTTCCTTTTTCTACTATTTGTTTTTGACTATTTTTGTTTTAAGGATCCAGGAGCCACTTTCTAGTGGCGATCCCGGTTTCCTTTAAGAATTTAACCAGTTGCTCTTGCCCTGCTTTCTTTGTAAACAGATAAGGCAGATTTCGGTCTTTTTTGTCTAGGGTCTCTATAGACCCTTTTCTAATATCCCTAAATGCCTGGCACTGAAAAAGTAGGTGGTGCGGAGTTTAGCACTTGTCGCTGCAGCACGATGTGCATATATCGCTATCGTAGTTAGGTGTTCGAACTAGATAGGATCTAAAATACCCATGCCCTAGCTTTAGCTGGATAATGGTTGACCAGGTCTGCTTGGGAAGCTTTAGGGGGCTTGGTTTCTATAAAGCTATGGAATTAAAGCCCCTATATTGATACTTTTCCTAGCATTTTCCCATGCTTATCCCAATCCTCAAGGCATTTCGCTTTGAGCTCTCGTTTAAGATGGCTAACTGAAATAGGATATTTATAATATTTACTTGTCCATTCTGCGCCGTATTTCGCTGCTTCGTCAGCTTTGGCATTACCAAAAATTCCCTGATGGCCTGGAACCCATTGGATATGAATATTGATATTCTTTTCCTTAATTCTAGTTACCTATTTAAAGATTCTTTGGTATGGTTCATAGCTGGTGTCTGCTAATTAAAGCCTTTTTAGGGCTGCTTGACTGTCCGAAAAGATGTAGATATCTAAAGTTGGAATTTAAATAGCCTTAAATGCTTGTTTTAATACTTTTGGATAGCAAATAACTCCACATCGTAGACCTTGTATTCATGACCTAGATTCCACGCCCAAACCTTTTGATTTTAAGGATTATTCTCTAGGAGGAAAATTCCTGCTCCGTTTTGACCACTCTGCAGCTGGGATCCATCTGAATAGAAGATAATTTTGTGGTTATCCCTATTAGCAAGCCATTGAGATATTAGCGTCTTGTGTTCCTGGGCTGCTTGCTCTTTTGGTTTGCTAGATATAGATATATCTACTACTTGGTTTAACGGTTGGGACCAGGGCGGTAGGGTTTGATCTAGCGTCTGAAAGGTGCCTTTCCACGTCTTAAAGGAGAATAGTGCTAGCAGTCGGATTAACTGGCTAGGGTATTTTCTCTTTCTCTCTCTAGGATGGTATTCAGGGTCTTCTGCATCTAGTAATCTAGGTTTCTCGTTCCAATCCAAAACCTTGATTGGTTAATGGAGAATTCCCCCGGTTTTAGCATAAATGTGGTGGGGAGTCTGCTTTAAATTGCATGGGATTTTATAAAATAAGCAGTTCTAAGTACGTAGTTTCTGCAGATTTTATTAAATCTAATTAATGGTGGAGGCAGGGATGCTTCTATTTCCATGGCCAGTACAGGCGATGTTTTAAAAGTCCCTAGAATCTTTCTTAGAGCTGTGTTTTGCAGTTTTTGGTAGTGGTCTACCAAATACTGTTGGCCTTTCCACCATAAAGGGACTCCATAATCTGCAATGGAGGAAACACAAGCAATATAAAGTTGTCTCATGGCTTGAAAACTTAGCCCCTTTCTGTATTTGAAAGCCTCGCTATTTGGTGAAATATTCAGGTTGCAGATGCAACTCTAAATTGGACATGTTCCTTGAAAAGGAGTTTAGAATCTAAGTAGATTCCTAGCCATTTTACCATTGGGCTTGGTTTGACTTTGATATTGTTATCTAGTCTAACTTGGGTGTCTTCCTTTTCTTGATCCGGTTGTTTAGAGCTAAATAATAAGCTCTATTTTATCCTGTGAATTAGATATGGTCTTTGGCTCCTTTTTGAAATATTGCGTTGGCTACCAGCTCGATTTGCCTGCAGTTATTTCTAGGCTTTTAGAGCTGATAGTTAGGCATATATCATCCATATAGCTAGGCTTTTAAATATTTTTAAATGCTTCCCTTGCATCACCACCTAGTTCCTCATACATTTCAAGCTGGAAAAGCTCTTTAATATATATAAGGAACAGAATAGGTGATATAGGTGATCCTTGGGGATCCCTACTTGGACTGGTGTCTCCTTGCTGGTTTCCCCGTCAAACGCGAGGAATACTCTTCTATCTAACATAAATGACTTGATCCACCTAATCAGGCTCTGTGGAAGGCCTAGTTTAAGGCAAACACGAAGTAGCTGATTAAGCGAGACATGGTCAAACGCCCCTTTTACATCAATAAAAAGGGCTGTGGTGACCTCTTTATTATGTTTTGCGAGCTCTATGTCATGGACTAGAGATAGTGCTGTATCAATTGCAGATATTCTTTTTCTTCCCCATTTGGTCATGGTAAAGGATTGATTGCGGGAGTTCGGCTAGATAAGATAATCTAGTTGCAATAATCTTTTCTACCACTTTGCCTAGGCAGTTAAGCAGGGAAATAACTCTGTAGGCCTTGGGCTTAGAGTAGTCCCTTTTGGCCAACCCTGGTAGGAGTTGCGATATGGGCGGTTGAAAGACAAAGTTAGCTATATTTTCCCCTAAATTGTATTTTGGCTCGCTAAGCAATTTTAGATTTCCTGAGAATGTCGACCTTGCTATGATGCACATTATTGGAGAGCACATGGCGAAAGTCATCGATGGCCCATCCAACATTTTGGAGTATCTCACGAAGGACAACCTATTAAATACTATGAGCAAGCTTTGGGAATTGCCTACTACTCTGAATATTTGGCTCGGGTGGTATCTCAAATTGTGTATCGTCATCCTCATATGAGTATCCTTGAGATTGGTACATTTATCTATTTATGAGGCTCACAGAGAACTTGACTGAATGAATCTACTCCATTTAGGTGCTGGAACTGGCAGTGCAACGAAGAAAGTCATCAGCACTATTGGGCGTAGATTTGCTAGCTATACTTTCACAGATATATCGAGCGGGTTCTTTGACAATGCCAGGGAGCTCTTCTCCAGTTATGAGGATTATATGCTCTTCAAGGTCCTTGATGCTGAGAAGGACATTGTCTCGCAAGGATTTTCAGAGCATTCATACCATCTCATTATTGCATCATTTGTACTCCATGCGACGTCGAAATTGGAACACACTCTGAGCAACATTAGACGGCTGGTGAAACCCGGTGTATATCTGGTCATGCTCGAGGCTATAAATCTCGAGCAGTCTCGTTTAGGATACATTTTGGATCTTTCCCTGGATGGTGGCTTGGTGCTGACGATGGCCGATTACTCTCTCCTTGCGTTACCAACGAGGAATGGGATCGGCTGCTGCTCAAGACCGGCTTTTCTGGCGTTGATATTGTTACATCAGATGTGGATGCACTTCCATTCCCTGCATCTGCTATCGTATCCCAAGCGATGGACCAAACTGTTCAGTTCCTTCGCGATCCCTTGGGGTCGTCCAGTGCTGACGTCTTCGATCCCATGACGGAGTTTCTAGTTGTTGGTGGAATCTCGGATGCGGTGCGTCATGTACGGAAGGAAATTCTTTACCATCTGAAATCACGCTTACGTCAAGCCATTACGTCCACTCCGCAACAATCAAATTTCTTGTTAAGTTCTCTTACCGCACCTTTAACCGCCTTCCTACTAAATTGTAAGAATAAAGCTAGTCCATATTGGGACATCATGTGAATATATATACCCAATACTCCTCACAGAAGGGTTGGTAGGGCGGAACATCCTTCTGAATACAATCACTTCAGAACCCCCCAATAATTCAACATAAATCTAGCTGCATAAAGATAAAGTGTATTATAAAGATGTATATCTACTACGTACTGGTAGGTCTTTTTCTTCTTTCTATCTGCTACGAATATGGGATCGGCCCGAAGGATTACCAGAAGGATCGTCGAAGTCCTCGCTTATATATGTCTTCCCACAGACAAATTCCTGTATACTAAGTTCGCTCATCCAATTTAATGGCTTAGTTCTCTCTATTTAATACCAAGTCTTTATCAGTTGGCAAAGAATCACCTACGCGAATAAGCGCTGCTTCTAGTGCGGTTGACATATCTCGAGGCGATGATACCCCGGCTGGGAGCTTCGGCATTATCAACACACCTCAAGTCAGTGAAGATGAGAGTAGCTTGCTGCATCAAGATAACCCGAGCAAGTAAATATTCCCGAACAGTCGGGAAACATTATTGGCTCAGGGTGACGCAAGGAACCACTATCATTTGCATAATCCCGTTTCTGGTTCCTCCGTCTATACCTCGAGGATCTAACTACATTTAATATCACCTGTTCAATGCGGCTCGAAGGCCCTTTGTCTGCTGATGCCCTCGAACGAGCAGTTCGAGTGGTAGGCGAACGACATGAAGCCCTCAGGACGTGCTTATCCGTCGAGAATGGAGAATCACCCGTGCAAACCATCCTCGTGCAATCAACGTTGGGACTGGAAAGGAAGAGTTATCGCATTATGACTAATGTTGAAGATGGTACTAGGGAAATTAGTAATCGCATTTATAACATTGAGCATGGGCAGATGATGAGGATTCTCTTGTTGTGCCCTACAACGGCGTCCGCTACACCTCAAGTGCACTACCTGATAATTGGCTACCATCATATCAATATGGATGGTGTTAGTCTTGAGGTGATTCTATCCGATTTGCAGAAGGTTTACCAAAGACAGTCTCTTAGTATGTAAGTTCTTCAGTACCCCGATTTTGCTGCCAAGCAATGTCAGGAGCGAGACGATGGGTCGTGGAATAAAGACCTCACCTTCTGGAAAAGAAAATTTCCTGATATACCACCGGAATTTCCGATATTACCTCTCACGACTGTAACCGACCGTAAAACTCTGTTACAATATGGTCACTACCGAGTACAACAACGCCTGGACGTGAGTCTTGGAAGACAAATCCGCCAGGTTTGCAAATCTGCCAAGTCAACTCCGTCGCATTTTTACCTGGCAGCGTTTGTTGCACTGCTCTGTCGACTGGCTGACCCTATCACCTCGACGGGCTTCAACCATGACGGCAGTATCTTCGCCTACGCCGCGAGCTACGACTGGAACAAGGGCTTCCGCTACAACACCCCCGAAGATCCCATGCGCGTGGTGTTCCACCCTGTCGACGACGCCGAATGTAGGCCCAAGAACCCCGTCAAACGATAAGCGCAAATGTGCCAAGAAAAAAAAGAAGAAAAAAAACAAGTCCATCCTATTACCAAGGTTGGGGCCTCAATGCTTAAATTTACTACATACAACAAAATGTTCACAACTGCAAAACCTTGGCCACCACCTCATCTGCACTCTCATTCTTCACCCCCAGCAGGGGGGAATCCGACGCCTCCCACGAAGGAGCCATGGCACATCGGGCCTGTCCTTCATCGTACATCTGCGCGACCACCAATTCCAAAATCCAGCCGCCCATGCCCGCCTGAAACTTACGCTGTCCGCTCTCGATCAGGGTCTGCGCTGAGGTGCGCTGCACTGGCCATTGTCGGCCCGTGACGCGCTGGAAAGCCTCCAGCAGCTCGGTTTGGTTGGTGATGATCGACAGGACCTTCACGAACCGATTCGCCGTCTCGTCGGGATGCTGCAGGACGCCGACGACCGACTGCCCGATGCCTGCGAGGGTGGTGGCGGTGAATTTCTCCGTGCCAGAGTCGTAGATGAGGGCCGAACACCGGGCGATGTCGAAGCCCATCAGAGGGAATCGCTTCATTGCCTACACCAAACAGGAAAGAAAAATGAACCACGAGTCAGCACGACAAAAATTCCCCTCCTCTCATACACACAAAAAAGAAAGAAAAAAATAGGCAAGCCTTACCCAATCAATAGGATTCCCCGAGGTGATACCAGTGAACGTAAAGTTGGGATTCGCCTTGGCCTTCGCTCTAGCCAGTTCCCAACCGGCGCGACGATGAGCGTGAATGGCGCGGAATTCCGGTAGGTTGCGGAAATCCGGGCCCCAGCCAAAATCGTCGACGATAAATCGCTTGACGCCGGCGGCTTCGGCGGCCTCGATCATGGTGACCTGCGCACCGATGCCGCCGGGGCCGACCACGCAGATGGCGGCATCCTGGCCTGCGAGGGCAGTGGTCAGGTTCTCGAGGGTGTAGCTGGTGCGGATGACGGGCAGGCCGGCGGGGAAAGTCGAGGAGGACTCGGTACGGGTGATGATGGTGATGTTAAAGCCGGCGCATTGGAGGGTGGCGGTGATGGGAGTGCCAAAGTTGCCCGATGCCCGTGCGGGGGTCAGTTTCAAGGGAGGGGGATTTTTTAATCACAGAGGGGTAGTAGACATTGGACATACCCCGAAGATGGCAACTTTCTGGATAGTGGTGGTCATGTTTGTATTCTTAGTTAATATGTTGTTGGTATTGATGGCGGGTGGTTTAGGGCTAAATTAATCCTATGAGGGGAAAAAGAGAAAAACACTCAAGGGGAGATTGCATTATAGCGTGGTGGTGTTGCAACCTGAGGCATGTAATTCGATAGATAGAACATAAAAGAGCATTGGGATAACATTAGTAATCCAACTCGAGTCATAACAAAGAGATTTCTCTTGCGGAAAACAGACGACGTGTTTGCATGATCCTTTGCTTTCGTTTGCAGGTTATAGATGCCAAGCGATTGGTCATGATGTGATAATGATAACTTGTTAGATATACGGCTAGTCCCGAAGAGGAAATAGAGTACGATTGGTAAAAAGGTCTTATTTGAATGAATTGAGCTGGTTGGTGTCTTCTTGATTATTCTTCTTGGTTATTCTTTGTTATGAATATGGGATCGGCCCGAAGGATTACCCGAACGATCGGCGAAGTCCTCGCTTATATATGTCTTCCCACAGACAAAATTCCTGTATACTAAGTAAGTTCGCTCATCCAATTCAATGGCTTAGTTCACTCTATTCAATGCCAATTCCTCTGACCTACTGCAGTTCCACAACATTCTTGATTGATTATCTTGTTGTGTGCTCCGCGGGGGTTTTACCCCGATCCAGTCACATGATTCCGGTCCACCAACGGCCATATTATTTGACATAACTATCTGACGAGTCCGAATCCGAACTCGGGGGACGAGCCTCACCTCCGACTGGTCCCCCGACCGAAACTACAGTGAGTACAGATCGGAGTACAATCCTCACGCAGTCTTTATCTGGCATCAGACCAGTGTTACGGAAACACTATAATCCGCCCGACTTGGCGGTGCGGAGTATCTGACGATCGATTCAACCCCTGAATCCTTTAGATAATTGAACGCCTCAATGAGAACATAGGGAACCGCTTAGTAGGCTCAGTTGGTTGAGATACTACGATTCCTGGTGTTTCCACTGAATGACATCTACTTCCTAATTAGGCTAGTTGGCCTGTAGTTGATAGAATAGCTCCCTGTGCATCACTTCCCCTGAGTTCACAACAACTGCTGTTTTCCTTGATGATGTCTTCGCAGTTTATGTCGGTCAATATCAAATCTTTCGCAATTATTTGATCGTTTCTCCAGGTCCCAACGAATTGATTGCTTCTATTGCCGCTTCAATTGGATCCATATTCGTTGATATATGAGGAGTTGAAAACATGAAGTCTAAAAGTCGGTGAGTAAGAGCAATCGGGCGGCAGGCGGGAACGGGCGGCAGATGGGCGGCAACGTTAGTGTTTCCGTAACAATAATTAAATCTACAATCAGAATATGCTAGTTGCCCATTCCGAAAGAATTAAAATAGCATGAATTAGCGTCTGCTCTGGGTCCTCTGTATATCAAAGACATACAATAACTGTGTAGTTTATGACTTGTCCTAATCTATTTTATCTATCTCTACGGCGTTATCTTCACCACTTTGCTGTCTTGTTTACTATTCAACCTCATCTTCTCTCTTTTCTTCAGGGCTGGATGTGGCCATCACTGCTTGATTTCTAAAATTACATCAACGGGCAAAAAAGGCACATTGTTAGGTCTGCGACCACACACCAAACCCCTAAACTACTAAATATATGTCATATATAATGAGGCCATTTCTCCTTGGTATAGTGGTTTACCTGTCTTCCCATTTTCTATTTGTAAAGTTAAGAAAAGACAGGGGTAGAAAGAGAAAGAGTACCGTACAGGGCAATAGATCGGATGGCCCTGAAACCAGTGACTAATGGACCTGATCCGACCGATTAAGTGTCGTCTGTACATGGAAAGCACAAATACCGTAGCTTTCTCTTAGAAATTAGATTGTGTTGATCGGACCTACAAATCAGATAGTAGAATTGGCGCCACCGTGAACAGGGGGCGTGAATATAGGCCTTATTTAAAGACAAAGATGACGTGGTGTTGTTAAATATATTGGGATTAGGTTGGACCGACACTTTATATCAAACAAGGCAATAACTGTATCCAACAGTTACCTGGATATCAGGATAAGCTAGTTTGGCTCACCATTTTTTTGGATGGGATACCTCGCATTAACAGTGTCGTGAACATATCAACTGCGCGAGAATAGAAGGTTCTTGTTTACTCGGCCCTAAAGTTAAACGAGCCGGTAAATAGTATTCTTCCGCAAGAAGCCACAAAAATCTCTGAAACTCCTACTTATCAACAAACCATATAGTCCAGAAAAATATCCGTCCCACATGGAAGTGATACACAAGTTTAGCTAGTTACAATACACTGATGAGCTTTAATGCAAGCTGCCACATGGTACTTGTAGCCCCTGTCTAATGTGTATCCTTAAAGTGATAATAGGCGGTGATTCTAAGTATCAACGACAGTACCAGTTGCCCATGCTAGTTCACTTCGGCCGTTTTCTGATGCAGGTGTTACGTTCCCCTTACCCTCTCTAAGGGTCTGCTGTTTCCACCCCACTGTTGCCAAGGTGCTTTGGCTGTCCTATGGGGTAGCTGAAAATATATTGCCCTATGATATCCTGTTCAATAAGTCCCTATGGGGAATTGAACAGTCCTCAATACGCTGTCCAACTACAGCTTTGGGTTAGTCAATGAAGGAGAGACCCCACTAAAGTGCATCGCGGCCTTGGTACGATGTGAACAATAGTCTATATTAAGAGCAACTTCGATGATAAATAGGGATTTGAATGGCGTTAGGTCTCAAGTTGCTGATTAGGAAAGCTGCTGATCAGTTTCTAAAACATCTATAGAGAAATTACTGCCATCATTTAATACTGTATACCTACCTATGAAGTACCAGGTCACATCTATGAAGATATCGAGGCGGATATCTCTCCCATGGATATATTCATTCCGATCCGCCACGCAAGGACTGCGCCACCTTGTTGGCCGCGTGCCTACCCAGGACTTCCAATGACCCCATGCTCAGCATTTCTAGAACACTGATGTCAAACCTGAATGACTGCCTCCACCAAATACGCATCTCTACAGCAACCAATGAGTCCATGCCGAGCTCTGACAGCGGTAGCTGCAGATCGAGTCGGTCGAGTGGCTTCAGAAGTAGCGTGAATAACTTCCGCCCGATTTCGGTGGCTAAAGTTTTACTTGCCTCAGCTCCGGACAAGCTTGAAGGATCACTCTTGGCCGAAGCGAGGAAGATTCCCAGAGTATTATTTGTCCCAGGTTGCTCGCTCTTGGAACCAGCGGTGTTATGGTATACAGCCATCCGCCGATCCTTCTTCCATGGGCACCTGTTGCCGGGGTTCGACAGCGGCATAATCGAACGCAACCCAATCATGATCTTATCACCGCGAATACCACCTCCACCAGCAGGCTTCTGCTCCTCATCTGAAGTGCTGGTGACGGCTAACGCGAACGCATCGAGTACGCTCTGTTCGCACAGGCCAAACATCCCTGTTGCCTTCACCTTTTGCATCGCTGCATAGTTCTCTGAGAGGTAGCCTGCATCCGTGACGGCGCCAATGTCCAACGCTGATGCAGGAAGCCCGATGCTCCGACGGTAGCTAACAAAAGCATCCAGGAACGCGTTCGCAGCCGCATAGTTGGCCTGCCCGGGCTGACCGACAATGCCCGATAGAGAGCTGAAGAGGACAAAGAAGTCGAGATCTGCCCCGGCCGATAAGAGTTGCCGGTGGAGGTTCCACGTCCCCTGTACCTTAGGTTCGGTTACAGCGATCCATTCGTTCAGGGTCATCTGCGGAAAAGCCCGATCGCAAAGGACCATAGCCATTTGCACAACCCCCTTCAGTGGCTTTGGCGTGGACATGATGGCGCATTTCACGTCTGTCGGCTCCGCTACGTTTCCCTGACACATATGTACTTGACATCCCATGCTAACCAGCTCCCGAACAAAGCCAGCATGGTTGTTGAGTGTCGCACTAGGTGACAGGAAGAGCAGATGACGGGCCCCGCGCTCCACCATCCAGATCGCGATCATTCTCCCCAGCCCCCCTAGGCCCCCGACAAGAAGATAGGACGCATCCTCGTCGAATTCAACTTCTCGTTGTCCCTTAGTAATATCGGGAGGGCTGTATCCAGAGGCACTATGCATCGCAACCACGATCTTCCCAATATGGTGACCGGGTTGCATGAAGCGGAATGCTTCCTCTGTTCGATTGGCTTCGAAGACATGCAAGGGAGTCGCAGGTTTGATGTGTCCATGACTCGTAAACTGCTGGATTGAATTTAGTAGTCTGTGAGGGATCAGCAAAATGAGATGACTGAAGCAAATAAAAGCCGGTCCATATTAGTAGGGAAGAGTGGGGGGGGGAATCCCACCGGTTGATAACCAACGGTCTCTTTTCGCGGATATGGTCCATGTCTACCGCGCAATAGCCCCGGTTTGGCAAGAATATGCCCATATCAAGTTTTCCGGCTTCGAGCAGGTCACGCTTCCCGATCTCGACCATGGTCCCGAATTCAGCAACACAACGCCAAGTGTCGTGGAGCAGCTTGCCCGAGAGCGAATTCAGGGCCACGTCCACGCCTCGCCCCTGTGTTTCGATCATGATCCCGTCCACGAACGACCCGTCGCGGGAGCTGAATATACGGTGGCGCGGAACGGCTAGTTGCTCGGTGAGGTACTGCACCTTCTCCATACTACCCACGGTTACGAAGATCTCGGCACCGAGGAGCCGAGCAACTTGGATGGCCGCCATCCCAATGCCACCAGAGCCGCTGTGAATAAGCACGGACTAAACTCATTAGAACAGTCAGTAAATGTGAGCCTGCCATTCGCAGCATATTCGTGGTAAATTGTACCTGGCCCTTGTCAACATGGCCAACGTCCCTGAGGGCGTGAATCGCTGTCGCGTAAGCGACTGGCAACGACGCCGCGTCCACGAAGGTTAAGTGATCCGGGATCTTCACGCAGAGGATACTCGGGACAACAAGGAATGTGCTGAAGGTAGCCGTGCTCATCAACATAATCCGATCGCCAACACTTAGATTCGTCACGTTCTTGCCCACCCGCCGAACGACGCCGCTTGCTTCATACCCAAATCTTAGAGTCGACGATTTAATGATGCCAATTGCTGTGAGTATGTCCTATCCGGGATGGTTAGCCCCTGCTTCACGAAATGCAAAATCAGCACCCGAGCCAACCTTGAAGTTCAGTCCTACGGCATGAGTCTCCACCTCCACTTCGTCAATAACAGCAGCTGTGCACCATCTAACAGCAACTACATTTCTTGTCCTGTCTGCCACAATCATAGCTCGATTTACAAGAATCTGCATAAGGAAATGGATCTCCAAGGCCCACAAGAATAGAATGGTAAACAAAACCAGAATCCTGCGATAGATAGCTGAGTCAATATACGCAACCGAGAATTTATTAGATGGCCGGTGTTGTATGGAGATATTCTTTACCCTGTGGGAATAACTTCCTCTAGGAAGAGCCATCCAACTATAGCAATGGCTAGATTGGCGAATATCTCACCCCATACCATGACAAAGTATGGACTGCGATAAGGCGATGGATGAGCTCGTGTCTGTTTTATAGCGTTCCAGACAGTCAGAAATCCAAACCCCAAAGTAAAGCCAGCAGCGACACCAGCTAGCTTGAAGTCGTCAGCTGTCGCAGCCATTAATAGTATATAAACGGTACAGAAAAAGGGCAAATAGAAAGTTAAGCTGTGGTATAAATGAAGATGCTCTATAATGCTCACTTTAAAGGAGTGAAGAAACTGCCGCAGTGGATGTTAAATATATGGGAATAATTTTGCGTCTAGACTCGTACAGATTTACTTACAGTAAATTTTTAAATATGGAGAACGAAATTTAAATCAGATTATACGCCATCAAAAAGGGATTTTCTCATCAGCTTTAGGAGTTGGGTTTCCTGGTTTGTATCCTCGAAAACCATTACTGAATTCTATGCCCTTTTGCCCGGTCCATATTCAGTAACTGAACACTGTATTCCGAGATTGCGAGGGAACTTATGTAAATTGCCTTATTTGCTAATGCAAACCAATGATTGATTCTACAGTAAGCGGGCCGTTCACTTGTTCAAAGTACTGTATATGGATTGACCACTTTCTTTGCAAAAGGACAACAATAGACCTGGAATCTTTCATGTCTACAAGGCTCCTCCTCGCCAAGTGGAATACATTAGTAGAACAGTTGAAAGCCATTGAGTCAGTCACTACTTAATTTTTTTTTTTTTTTTTTTTTTTTTTTTTTTTTTTTTTTTTTTTTTTTTTTGAACAGGTTACAAAGGGAAATTTGTCTCGAGCACCCCTAGTGCGTAGTGCTGTAGTCGTTAGAGTCAAGCCTCCACATAAATTGATAAACACACTACTGTAGTGCCACTGCCGTCACGAGGCATGTCATAGGTAATGAGCAGACAAAAAGCCTACTAAATACGGAACATGAGAGTGCCTAACATGGCGCAAACTGATCTATAACCAAAGAGCAATCAGCAAGGCTGAAGCGAATGGACTTGTGCTATGCGTAGACATCGCACAAATACATCCAGCGAAAGCTAGCGTTGACCTTCGTCGTAAATGTGTTCATTGACTTTTGTGGTAGAAATAAATCATGTGATGTCCTAGTCGATAAAAGTAACGCCCTGGGAAACATATGCCACAGTGTTTAGTAAAGAGATTATTGGCCTGCGTTCAGAAGGTGGTGCAAATGGATGCTGGCTTCGGCCACTAAGTAAAAGGGCGGTGCTCATGGCTCCGAACGGGGGTTACTGTGATGAGAACCAGTGAAAAAGTTTAAAAGGGCGGCATGTCCTACTACACCAAGTATTCTTACACTACTCTTGCACATCACGGGAAATTTGGCAGTCCAACCCCTCCGCCATGTCAATAACTACGGCGCAAAGGTTTCATCATGGCCTTACCCAAAGGGGAACGAGGCAGAAAAGGGAGCCACTTCAGAAAGCAATGGTGGAAGCTACAGAGAGCATCAGGGATACCACCGAGACAGTTGATAGAGGTTCTGGATAAAATCCAGAAATGCCTAACGACAGCCAACCACACAGCCAGAAACGAGTCAGAAGCAAAAACCGCCCTTTTTATCGCCCATAAACTGATGAGCCGATATAATGTCACCCAGGCGGATCTGATTGCTGGTACTGACAGCGAAAGCAAAGCACAGTACGGAGGAAGAAGCGAGGTGACTATTACCAACACCAAGGACAGCTCCAAGCGAGTCATGAATGAGACCTTTGTCCGCAAATTGGCCCATGCGATGTGCACCTTCTTTGACTGCAAATGTTTCTCCACGGATCGCCGAACCTCCATATCCTGGACCTTTTTCGGCATCGCCGAAAACACCGTCCCGCGGCATTCGGATTCGAGATGGCGCATAATAAGATCCTGGACTGGGCGTGCGCTTACAAGGGTGGCAGCCCCACGTACAGCTATCGGATTGGTGTGGCCGATGGGCTTGTCGCCATGGCCAGACGCGAGAAGAAGAGAGAGCTTGAGGAGGTCCGGCGCAAGGAGCTGGATATGGTAGCTGCTAGGGAAAGAGAAGAGGCGATGGAGCGCCAACGGGTGCTGGATAGACTCACCAGCCTACCTTCGCCGGACGACTCTTCCGATGCGGACAGTTATTGCAGCGACAGTATGTCTGACTTTTTCGGACCAACGGATATTAAACCAGAAAATGGCAGTGAAGGAAAAGCCGATTTCAACGAGGCAGATGAGAGCGTAATCGATCTCACGGGCGATATTGAGGAAAGTATTGAGAAATTTATCAAGAAAGACTCACAGAGTACTGACCTCGTCGGCATCCCTCCCTTTGTGAAGCCTGAACCATCATCAAACCTCTAGCACCTGTTAAGAGCGAGAGCACTGCATTAAGCTCACTGTGGGCATCTGAGATGCAGCTGACTCGGTTTCGTGCAACTTCGGAGCAGGTTGCGGACGATTTTCTCAAGGAGCATGATATCAAGCTGCGACACTCCAAGAGGCGCTCAGTGGCAGCTCGAGACTCTAACGCATATCAACAGGGATGGATTGACAGTAAAAATATTGATTTCCATCAGAAACGCTTACATTCTTCTTAAGACTAAGCACCCTACGAATGGCTCCTATAATTATGTTCGATCTGGCTATGGTATAGCAATCGATAGGGAGTGATTTTTATCTTATATCGAAACCTAAATATATAAACGATTCAGAAATGGATAGTTCTTAAACCCACCACGATTTCCCTGGCTGGAACCTATACCAACTCAAAAATTGCTAAAGTATCCTTGCGACCCTAGAGCAGTGCTGACCGTCCGTATCTCCATCTTATAATAGACACTCTTAGCGAAACTTCATTGTATTATGTGAGTGCACGCGGCTTATTTCTGGTAGTGGATTCCAACCCACCTGGTCCCTTTCTAGTATAATTACTGCCCAGCGTGTCAGGTGTCTGAAAATTCCCGCAAATCCTGGCTATTTCCTCAGCTCTTGACGTATTTTCTTGATATGTGGAGCAGCACCAGCGTTCTCTAGAAGTGAGGCAACCCCAGCGTGCCCTATCTCTGTAGCAAGAATTAAGGGTGTGTATCCCGTATGACTATTGAGTCAACATGTACTCTGGCCTGAAACGAAAGCTTCACTGTTTCGCCCTGTCCTATTTTCACAGCTGGCGTAAGTGGGCTCTGTTCCAGAGGGGCTTGCTCGGAGATTGCTCCCACAGCCACTCAGTCCCTATGTGATTAGACATCTCCCATGTATGAAGCATCATCCAGATGATTTTGTGCTCTGCGCTAATAACCTTGCATACATTCTCTCTTTCCCAATCTAGGTTGGGCGAGTGTCAAGCAGAGCATTTTGTGAGACCAATAATTCAACGATGCACAATGGCCTGTGCCCAAAACAAAGGTGTACGGCTGAAATTGCTGTCAGGCCGGTAATCCACCTGTAATAACTGTAGAAGTAGAATGATAACCATATTTAGATATACAATTCCATAACAAACAATACAATATATCAATATTAATGCATGCTTATCAACAGAAAGCTTTCTATCTCATCTGGAGCAAAATCCACACGCATTCTGTATACCCTCTCCAGATATTTAAAAAGGCTGTTAACGATATCATTGTTAAAGTCCGCGGAGAAACTCGGCTATTTTTTTAATAGCAAGGAAGTTGGAATCGATGACAGTCCAAGGCCGCTCACGTAACTGACTAACCAAAGCTGTTTCATCGTCCGTGATCGCATGAGACAATTCACATTCCCCTAGAATGCTGGATCTATTGTTCTGGATCTCCTCAATGAGATCCATTGGCAATTCGCCAAGTATGAGTGGCTTCGCAATCGACTCCAACCGATGAAGTAAGCGGACGGTCCCCGGGTGAGTATTAGACACATAGGTAACAAGAGCATCGATTTGGGCATTAGTAAATTTGTGATTCACCCTGCAAGTATTTGTTAGCCGCCCACTCAGGAGACAAAAGGGTTAACGAAAAGGCAATTTGAGTTAGTAGGCGCTAGGGTAGGGTAATTATTTAGAAAGGCGAATATATTTCATACATTAGGGTCATCAGCTTATCGCCAAATGTCAGCGACACGCCAACTCCAACCGTACCCGCAAGTCTCCAACACCATCTGCCCAGTCGCATATGGCCGGTTACAAAGTCGCGACGCTGTTTAACTGTACCTTGGCTGGAGATCCCATAGTATGCATTCGCGATGGCGTCAAGCATCAGAGATTGATTCTTCCTCGAATCTCCGCAAAGTTCATGATAATTCATGAAAAGTAACAATCGTGCACAAAACCTGCTGACTGCGTCTGTAATTTGATGGGAAGCAAGTAAATTTATATATTTTGCGGCTGCCTCTGCGCCTTTCCAAATAGGAGGCAGTCCAAGTACATGCAAACCTTGGAACTTATTGTACCTCCACTGAGCTAAGTTGCTCTTGAACCTTGGACGACAATATTGAGGGACGAAATATGTTGCCGCATGAAGAACCACTTGGACCTGGTGATCACTAAGTGATACAGCGCTTTTACCAAATCTGCATGCTTTCAGGAGCATCACACCCAACTTATGGGAGCCTATACGTGGCGGCTCTCTCTCTATTCGCCTTCGTTTGCGGTCTTCTGGAGACTTTCTGCTGCTTGGCTTAACGTGGCTAGATACTGACGAAGGAGCTTCTTCATTTGCTTCAACACAGGAAACGCAGGAACATTCTGTCGAAGACACAGAGCAACATGTGGCATTGTCATCATCAAATTCAGATGCTGTACAATAGGCTGGTTCAGAATGACTTAGAAACTGATGCCGGTTGGCATCTTTCGCCAAGCAGGAAGCATGGTAATTGACCTGGCTTAAAATTTGGTTAATTAAAGGAAGACTACCAGGCGTATCAGACGCATTCATTGCATGAATGTTTTTCTTGTGACGTGACCTTTCGTTACTCCGAGGTATATCACATTCGGCATAGTGGCCATGCGATGGTCGGGAATACAGCCCAACGCGACAGGGCGAAGAGCAGACTCTCACGGAATGAAACCCTTCTAATGATTCCTTTGTCACACCGAAATCAGCAGAATGGGCGACAGGTAATGGGCCATTCGATGTATTAGCGTGCGCCTTAGGCCTGCACGCTTTAAATGGGACCCTATGATTTTCTATTCTGGTAAGATGATCTTGCATAAAGACGTATTCGGAGGTAAAATGGCGAGCTTCTACCTGATGGATTCGGACTTCCAACAAGTCCTTGCTCATCGCTGCCCACATAGACGCGATTAAATTTGACACCACGAGCTTTAGCAAAAACGCTTTGAATTTGTGGACCATTCAGTGATTTTGCCGCCTCCAGAATCACACTGATCGATTCAGCCAGCTACTATAGTCAGTATTGCCTACCAAAGATGAGGCCTTGTATTTACATTGCAACATTCTTTCTCTGTCAAGACCACATAATTTAATCTGTCTTGATTTTCACATGTGTCCTGGGCAAAATTAACGATCGATACTATAGAATTCAAGGGTTATGTACTAACCTCTACGTAATGAGTCAGCTCGAACATCTCTGTCTGGGTTTATTCTTGATAACTGTAAGGCAAAATGCATTATGTGAAGAAGAAATGAGGGTGAACGCGTATTCTTAAAAAGCCTATTTATCAAAGGAATTAATCGTCTAGCGAAGCTGAGGGAGTATTCTTTTTTAGCACATTAAAATAGAAGATTCGGCTATTTTTTTCTCCTCCCCTCTTTTTTTTTTTTTTTTTTTTATGATAGGCAAAAGATTGAACAACACCATGGATCCGAATATAATATTTTACTTCGATAACAACCCAGGCTATTTAGAAATTCCGAGACTGGGTTTGCCACAGTGATTAAGCTTCCGAAAGCCTGGCTGCAATTTCCTAAGGTGAGCATCTAAAAGATTCCTCAGAAAATGCGGCAGAAATTGTATAAACACTTTTCACCAAAAGATAGCACTCGAATTTTCTCCGATATTGATCATGTTCATAACTGACTGCTCACTTAGCGCTACTAAATATTAGGCCATTTAAAATTATGCAACTAACCGAGCCAGGTAACGGTACCCAACGGTCTCTGCGTTGTAGTCATCCCTTCCTGGTTAGTTAATCTTCAGTAGTTGCTGCTTCATATTGTACCCAGGTCCACTTAGCAGAAGCTGACGATTAGTTGATCAATAAGTTCACTTTATTATATACATAAATTAAAAGGATTGACGACCTACAGCAATTAAACATATCCTTACTCTCTTCTGCATCGAAATTTTGTAAGAAATATCCGATAATGTCCTAGTCCTTCTATTATACTGTACATATAAAATATACCTCATAATACTAATAGCGAGGCTTTACCTTGCCCCTAGCCTGAGGGGTGGAGAAACAAATGGCGCTGGAAATATAATCAGTCCCTTTTGCATGTCATAATCTGAATGCAGGAAGCCCACACTTTGCCTCCTTGTGCTGCTCACCTTATCTAAGTGTTGTGGAACTCAGGGGGAAATGGGGCGTAGGGAGCTATTCCATCAACTACAGGCCAACTAGCCTAATTAGGAAGTGGATGTCATTCAGTGGAAACACCAGGAATCGTAGTATCTCAACCAACTGAGCCTACTAAGCGGTTCCCTATATTCTCATTGAGGTGTTCTTCTCTCTAAAGGATTGAGGGGTAGAATGGATCGGTAGATATTTCCGCACCGCCAAGTCGGGCGGATTATAGTGTTTCCGTAACACTAAGCAACCGAGTATAGCATCATCCGATGATAGCCGTGATTAATGTCAGAGGCCACAAACATGCGATCCTCACTTGTTTCCAATGTGTTGTGGAACTCAGGGGAAATGGGGCGTAGGGAGCTATTCCATCAACTACAGGCCAACTAGCCTAATTAGGAAGTAGATGTCATTCAGTGGAAACACCAGGAATCACAGTATCTCAACCAACTGAGTCTCTTGCATTCCTATCTAGGTGCTCACCTCTAGATCTTGGGTGCTCCCCTATCTAAAGGATTCAGGGGTTAAATCGATTGTCAGATACTCCACACCGCCAAGTCGGGCGGATTATAGTATTTCCGTAACACTCCCCTTCGTTCAATACCCCGTAGCCTTTCCATAAATGAATGAAATGAAGCCATACAGACTTCCGAAACAGGAAATAAACAAAACAATTGCGGAGGGGTGTTGAACGCCTCTAATAATCAATCTGAAGGTCCTAGATGTTGCATCCATAGGATCTTAGTTCTCCAACCCATTTAGTTGCAACTTCTTAACCATTTGCTTTAATCCTTTAACCCGTACTGCCTTCGTGAGTCCATCCGCAAGCATTTCAGATATAGGAATATAAATTGCCTTAATGTCACTATGTTCGATGAAATCCCTGATTGCATGGTATTAGATGCGAATATGCTTGCTCCGTAGGTGATTAACCGGGTTGTTTGCGAGTACCAAAGCTCCCTGGTTATTAACACCTAATCTAACTGCTCCGCATGGCTTGCGAATAGCTATAAGAAAGTGTCTAATCCAGATTGCATGCTTAGCAGCTTCTGCAGCAGCAATATATTCAGCTTTAGTAGTAGACGTAGCAGTTATGGGCTGCTTTCTACTGCACCAGCTAATTAGTCCTCCGGCCATGTAAAATATGTACACACTAGTTAAGCGATATTTTGTTGCATTTCCATATAATAAATCAAAGTATCCAATTAATCCCATTGTTCCTTTACTCCCCTTTAAGCTATATTTAATACTATAACTTATAGTCTTCTTCACATATCGGAGAATATGTTTCGATGCTCGAAGATAAATATTTTTTAGGTTCTGCAAGATATTGGCTTAATCGGTTGACATGGAATTAAATGTCAGCTCTGGTTCCACCAGCCAAGTATGTCAAGCGTCCAATAATTTTTCTATATTTTTATGCAGATCCCGGGTTAGTTTGCGGGAATTTTTATTATTTAGATCAATGCTGGGACTTAATAGAAGATCTTAATCTCTTAAATCTAGCATTCCAAATTCCTCCAAAATAGAGTATGCATAGAACTCCTGGTCAAGCTAGATAAAGTCCTTTCCCCAGGTTATCCAAATCCCTAATATCTTTTGTACCAGACCAGAGTCTTTTATGGGATGAAACTCCTTTAATTTCTTCTTAGTAGCATCTAGATTATTTGGATCTTTACTAAAGACTAAGATATCATCCACATATAAGGCTATAATAACCCCGCGGTTATTAATAAAGACTCCTGGGTCTGCCGTGCTTTGCTTGAATCTAATAGATGTGATAAATTCTTTAACCTTTTAGTTCCAAAGGTATGCAGATTACTTTAGCCTATACAAGGATTATAAGAGCTCGCAAACATTATTTGGATTATAGGATTTTGGATTAATTCCTTCTGGGATCTTTATGTAGAGTTCCTTGTCCACTTTTAATCCAACAAAGGCGTTTGTGGCGTCCAGCAAGTGAGCTTTTAGATTATATATTGCAGCTAGTGTAAATAAGATCTGCAAGCTCTCCAATTGTACCACTGGTGCAAATATCTCTTTAAAGTCTAATCCTTCTTGTTGGGAGAAGCCTCAAGCAACAAGGCATGCCTTGAATCGATCCATATATCTGTCCGCAGAGTATTTGACATTAAATACCCATTTAGTAGAGATAACCTTTTAGTTAACTGGTTTCTTAACATATCTCCATGTTCCGAAGCGGATTAAGTTGCTTAATTCGGTCCGGATTACTTCTTTCCATTGGGGTCCATGTACAGGATCAGATATTGCTTCCTGGTAGGTCTTCGGGATTGGAATCTGTCCGTCGAACTTGCTATTAGCCTTGGCTTTGGTTCTGAAAGCAAACTCATTGTTGTCACCAAGATGAAGCTCTAGCGCTACAACTAGATTTGCAACTTCATGGATTCGCTGCAGTTCTGCAGTGGATATGCGTGGAGAAGGCTCTTTTGCTGCCTCCCTCTCTTCTCTGCGCTTCTGGGCTCGTGGTTTCCGCCCATATATTGCCTCTGTCTGATTGGATTCGATTGCCGCTTGCGAAGGCTTTCGAATTCTGCTTGGTCTGCGCAAATCAGAGGTGTTTTCGGGGTTGGTTGCGACGGCTGCAGTTGCAGTTGTTAAGGGGATTGTTGAATATCTCTCTGCATGTGACCTTCCTGATTTGGTTGGTCAGGTGACATGTTGTGGTCTTCTTTGTCTGCATGTTAACCTTTAACCTCTTCCACCTCTTCAACCTCTTTAACCTCTTCAGCTTCTTCAACCTCATCGACCTGTTGACTATCTTTTGCAGATTCCTTATCTCCTTAATCCTGCTGAACATCTGCATGTCCTTCAGTTATATAAGGTGTCTGGATGTTTCCTAAACTAGGTTGGAGTAGCGGTTGCCCTTCTCTAACTACCTTCTGGTATATTAACTCTTCCCCAATATCTCTGCTTCCTGGTTCTCTGCTGATAAAACCTCTCTTGTCTTCCAGGAAAATGGGGTTTGTTACTCGATGGATTGTCTAATCCTTTCTAGTTATTACCAGGTAATGACTCCTGCTTAATTCATAGCTAATAAAGACTCCCTTTATTACTCTTGGTTCAAGCTTATCACCATCCTTTGGCTTCCGGTGAAACCAAACTCTGCAGAATGGGGTTCGAAACTTTGAGATATCTAGTGGGTGGCCATTCCAAAGTTCAAATGGGCTCTTTTTGGTGTCTCTAACCATTGTGGTCCTATTTTATAGGTTGTTTGCCATCTAAATTACATATGGCCAGTATTCCTTTGGAATATCTGCTCCAATTAGCATTGCCTGCACCATCTCCAATAACAGCCTATTCAACCTCTCTGCAACTCCATTTTGTGGAGGTGTATCTGGCTTAATAAACTCTAATTAAATCCCCAGCTTTCTTGCCCATGGCTTTAATGCATGAAATTCCTTTGCATTGTCTGTGCGTATTACTAGGAGCTTGACTCCTTTCTCCCGCTCTGCCTGAGCTAACCATGCTTCTAGAGTCTCCTGGACAGTCTCTGCCTTTCGATCCTTGGTTAAATATACCCATGAATACCGTGTGTGGTTATTAGTAAGTAAAAAAATAGTATCTCTATCCCTTGTTGTATTTGGTTTTACTATATGGCCCCCAAAAGTCCATATAAACTTGTTTCAGCGGTCTAGAAGCTCTCGGAACCTCTCCATGGTTCTGCTTCTTTGTACTCTTTGCCTGTATACATGTCTTACATGTTCTTAAGTGTTCTACAGCTTCCTTTTTTTTAGTAGTAAGGCCCATTCTCTTTACCATCTTTTTAAATCTTGTCTTTCCTGGGTGGCCAAATTGTTGGTGAAGTAGTTCCCAATCTACCTACTTTTACCAATCTTACAGATTCTCCCTCTCCGAGTTCTTCTGCATCTGTGGCTAATACATTCTTGCTTTCTACCCATCCTAGGTAGCTTGTTCGGCCAATATTGTATCCAGTTGCAAACAACATTCTCTGTGCCTTGCTTGCGGAAGAATCGGTATCCCTTCTCGGTATGCTCGTTCCAAATGCGGTCTGCATATAAAGCTTGTGTTAAAAGCAGGGTTTCCTTCATCCCAGGCACGTACAATGCGTTTAAAATCCTTGCCACTTTTCCACTGCTTAGTAGTATCTTCATTGTGCTTCTGCCAGTAATCTTTATAGATTTCCCAGCTGTTCCCAAGCTGCCTGTATATCTCTGATCCAATGACTTAAATAGATTAATTTTTCCGCTGCAGGTTCTTGTTGCTCCACTGTCATAATAGGGTCTTGCTCCCCTTTGCTCGGTACGCTTCTTCAAGCACATATTTAAACTGGTTGCTAATCCGTTTGTTTAATTGCACTCTGTGTACGCTTCCATATATTCGGCAGGCACTATCTTTTGTGGAATTGCTTTTATTCCCACTTGAATCACTGTCGGTATCCGATTTCTTATCCGCGGTCCTTGCCTTTCCTTTTTGCTTTGGGCGTCCTCGATGGCTCCCGCGGTCTTTGGCCTTGCCGCGGCCCTTCCGGGATTCCTTCTTTTCCCGGGAATTGCTCTGCTCTCGGTCCTTTTTAGAGCTCTGCAATCTCTTGCAAAATAGCCCTTCTTTCCGCAATTAAAGCATTCCATTTGCTTAATCTGGTTGGCGAATTCCTTAGCTGCCTTACTGGTATCTGCAGTCTTTTTCCCGGCTTTCCTTTTGTTGGAGTCTTAATAGCATCATTCCTCGATCTATTTTTCCACTGGTAATAATAGAATCCACCATGGACTTATACTCCTGAGGTAAACCATCTAAGAAGATATTTAATAAGACCAACTTATTAAATCCTATTAAATTATTACTAATATCCTTCAGGTCTGCATTCCATGCTTCCAACTGTTAAAGTGATTTCTCCAAGTTTATAAAGGGGTCCTTTTTCCATCTTAGAACCTTCCGCAAGGCTCCCAGCCTATCCACTTTATTTTGTTGACTATAGAATTTAACTAGGTATCTCCATACCTTTCCAACATCTTTAAAGTTTTGGACTGCAAGTTTATCTTCCTTTTCCAGTGCTGTTTTAATATAGTGCCGTGCTTTTGCATTTGTAATACTCTAATTGGTATCCTCTAGCAGTTCCTTAATAGCTTTAGGATTATCTCTCCACTTATTGGTTAGATCTACTATCTTCCAGCAATTCTGCATCTTTAGGAAGTTTATTATCTCTGACTTCCAGCTTTGATAATTACTCTAATTAAGTTTTTTAATTCCACACGCCACTAGTTTCACCTCCTTGGTGGTTTCAAGCTTTGGAATCACTCTCCGCTAACCTTCTTGGCCTCCCTGGCCATTTCCACTTGTTCCGGCCATTTTAACTGCTAGTTCCGCTTGCAGTTGTTCACTAGGATCTCTATCCCCTTCAGGCGTTTCCTTGCCTGGCACGTCTGGCACGTCTGGCTCTCCTAGCTCAGTTGCCTCGCTGAGTTCAATTCTATATTCTTCGGATCCACCAGGATTCCCTCGCTCAGTTTCCCTGCTGGCTTTAATCCAAGATCCTTGCTCAGTCTGTTCCTGCTCACTAGAATTCCCTTGCTCAGCTGCCTCGCTGACTTCTATTCTAGACTCTTGCTCAGACTCTTCAGGTTCCTCTTCTTCTAAGAATTCACCTGGTAGTGAGATCGCCACGGGATCCTCACTCGATGCGGCGCTCGGTTCGGTACTTGGTCCCTTAGTATTCTCCCGGCTTGATATAAATTGTCCTGTCCGGGGATCCCGAGCCCTCTCTGACATCTATCGATCTTTGATTGTCCTTTCGTCGATCGTTCCGTTCGGCGCTAAGGAGGCGTGGTAATATTACCCAACTCCGACTAGTAGGTAGGTTGATCGGTCCTAGCCACTGTCCTGGACGTTGAGGATACTGTTAGGAGCGCTCGGAAGCGCGATAGCTAGATCCTTAGCTAAGATGCTTAGTCAGGTGCGAAGTGTTTATATTCGCACCCGCGGGCCTGAACTCTTGAAGGCCAGCGATTAGTTCTGCAATATACGTGGCTCTATCTTCTCTCCTATATAGACACTCCCTTTCGCACCGTAGCGCCCCATTCAGCTCGTTACCGACCCCCACGCATAACAGTTCTAATCGCTCACCCCAACGGTAACCCGCTGAAAGGAGCACTATGGCACCTCGACGCGTGCAGCGTGCTGGCTCCCAAGTCACCCGAAACACCGAGAATTCTGTCAACCCCGTCTCAGAGAATACCGCATCTATCCAAGCACAACCTGATGCTTCGATGAATCCGGGCCCAGCTGAAGAAACAGTTGAGGAAACAGCTGTGTTGCAAGGCGATAGCCCTCGAAAAGGGCTACTGGGTCCACAACAACAAACGATTCTTCATCGGATAATGAATTTGCCGAACTCCGGGACCAGATACGCCAACAAAAGCAGGAACTCAAGAGATTACGCATGGAAAATAAAAGGAGGGCATTGCAAGAGCTTATCGATTATGAGAAACGCATCCAAGAAAACCGAAGTGCAACAATTTCGCGGCCAGAATCCAATATAAGCACACCCGACCATGGAATACCACAAGAAACCGCACCCCAGCCTATGCCAGAGCCCACGCACGCATTGAAACCGCCAGCACCCCCAGCACATGTCTCGGAATACATGGGAAAGAACATGCAGGAATATCAGACATTTATCGCACGCATGGAAACCCATTTCGAACGAAATCGCTACTACTTTACTAATGATACGACGAAAGTGGTGGAAGGTACGGCACATCTATGCGCAACATTTATCCGCCTATGGAGGCAACACGAGGAGGAAGTCGCCGATAAACCTACCTGGGAGGACTTTCGCAAATTTCTACTACGCCAATTAAACGACCCTGTTAACCTGCGAAGAGATGCGAGCCAACGCTACCATGACGCCAGACAACAGGATCACCAAAACGTGCGGGAATTCGCAGCTTACCTTAACCAATGGGAAGTTCAGCTCCCAGAAGCATACACAGAAAATCAACGAAAGGATCACCTCCGGACAAGAGTCAAGCAAGACCTGCGACATGAAGCGCTTAAATACCCCAACGAACCAGAGACATATGAAGGCTATATCGCCCACCTCCAAACAATTGAAGATTCCATACCGGGTCGACGCAAGGAAATATCGCAAGCGAAGAATAGGAGAAGCCAACACAGCTTAGCTATGCGCACCGGACGACGACCCCAGGCAACACGGAAAGACAACAACCTTCCAGTCAACGGGGCCCAGACAAGCCATGGAGAGGCAACAATCGCGCCTTTAGAGGAAACTCTAATAGGTCCCAAGGTCATAAGCGACAGCAGTCGCATAACCCTGATATTGAATGCTATGTCTGCGGAGAAAAGGGACATATTGCGCCTCAATGTCCCAAACGTGCGAGAAGGGACGACAACCAGGCAAAAAAACTAGGTGGCCCAGTGATGCGAGCAGCTGCGGCTCTGGGCCTAGAGGAAGAAAATCCAAAAAGATAATGCCATTGAGACTATGGTTGAGCTGCAAGCACAAGAGCGCACTATTCCAACTTGTGCGTTAATCGACTCGGGGTGTCAAGCCCTTCTTATCAGCCGAAGGTTCGCAGATGCGCACCTCCCGGAGCCTGCAATAGGCCCGCGGAGGATAGTGGCCCTAGATGGTCACCGCATCCGTTGCTACGGACGCTACAGGCTGAGGGCAACCACCCAAGATTGCCACGGTGTTCGTAGAACGATTGAAAGAACATTCGATGTGGTTGATATGGACCATTATGATGCGATTCTAGGATACCCTTGGTTGAGAGAGGCGAACCCAAACGTCGACTGGGAACTAGGAACATGGGAATACCGGAAAATACCTCCGGAGAAAGAAGTCGAGATAATCAACGAAGCAGAGGTGAATCGCACTTTAAGAGAGGGAAAACAAGTCTACGCAGCGTACGTATCCACAACCGAAAATAACCAGGTCGAAATCCGTGTGGGTTCTGCGACAATCGGCGAAGGAGTGCGAATACCCGCAATCTACAAGGAGTTCGAAGATGTCTTTTCGGAGGAAAATGCAGGGATTCTACCTGCGCATGCAGACCACGACCATGCAATTGATATACAACCGGGAAAGGAACCCCATACCGACCAATTTACCCCTTGTCCGAAAGTGAGCTCGCAGTTCTGCGCAGATATATTGAAGCAGCGCTAGAAAAGGGATGGATTCGTCCCTCGAAAAGCCCAGCTGGCGCACCTATTATCTTTGTACCGAAGTCCGACGGAACACTGCGACTCTGTGTGGATTACCGCGGTTTGAACGAGATTACTGTCAAAAATCGTTACCCCTTACCACTTGTTAGCGAGACTATGGATCGCTTGGCTGGCGCTAAGATATATACCAAACTTGACCTGAGAGACGCGTATCACCGCATCCGAATTAAAAAAGGGGATGAATGGAAAACTGCATTTCGCACAAGATATGGTCACTTCGAATACACTGTCATGCCATTCGGGCTAGCCAACGCCCCAGCTACGTTCCAGTCCTATATTAATCGCGCATTAAGCAACCTACTAGACCATTGCTGTGTTGTTTATCTGGATGACATTCTTATATACTCGCAGAGTGAGGAGGAACATGTTGAGCATGTTACCGCAGTTTTGGAGAGACTGCGACAATTCGGGCTATACGCCAAGCTGAGCAAATGCTCATTTCATGTGAAAAGTGTGGAATACCTGGGATTTATCATCACGCCTTCGGGCATTCAGATGGAGGAAAGCCGTGTGGCTACCATCCAGGCTTGGCCGGAGCCAACAACCGTGCGAGAGATCATGATATTCCTGGGATTTGCAAATTTTTTACAGGCGTTTTATTGAGGGTTATTCCCGCATTGCATTGCCGCTGACCCAGCTCACCCGAGGGGAGCAAGGGGGGGAGGAGCAAAAGGCAATGGTTCTTGAACCAGCGCCTTGAGCTGCCTGAGGACGCAAGAGTTGCGTTTAATAAACTAAAAGTGCGTTTTCGAGCGCACCATTGCTATCTCATTATGACCCTAGGAATAGGACCAGGGTAGAGACAGATGCGTCTGGTTTCGCTATAAGTGCGATAATCTCCCAATTACAGGATGATAACGAGTGGCATCCTGTGGCATTTTTCTCACGAAAGATGACCGATTCTGAACGCAGGTATGATACGCATGACCAAGAGTTGTTAGCGATCATTGAAGCATTCAAAGTTTGGCGACATTACCTCGAAGGGAGCGGGGAGCCAATAGTGGTGAAGTCTGACCATGCCAACCTAAGCGGTTTCATGCGGCCCACATTGAAGCGGCTTAATGGACGTCAGGCGAGATGGGTCGAGTTCTGAGCGCGTTCGATTTTCATATTGAGCACCGACCTGGGGTAAAGAACCCTGCAGATGCGCCAAGTAGAAGGCCAGATTATCTGCCGAGCGCAGATGAAGTAAGTGATGCGTCACTGCTTCCCACATTGCGATCAAAGTTGAAATTGGCCATGGGCAAGAGTCATTGGGATGACGCACCCAATGAGTTAAAACCGCATGGGCGGGAATAATGGCGCTGGACACCGAAGGCGGGTCCAAACAATTAAATAAAATGAGCTCTATGCGCATATCTCCATGGGGAGTATGCATGCCCACGTGGATAAGAACGCACCCGTGGATGAGGACTGTGCTGCCGGCGTTACCAGAATTCTAGACACCTGGGTGCCACGGATCTATGTCCGCAAGGTTATTGGATCCGAATCAGCTTACTCCAGCATTGAGGAGTCCATGGTGGACTATTTGTGCAAATTGCACCAAGAGAATCGCGAGGTACGCGATATTAAGCGAAAAGTTGATCGCAAGCTGGGGACTATGGCAGTCCGGCCTGGGGAATTGGCGAAAATGGCCTACTCAGGTACCAAGGTCGCGTTTATGTACCCAGAATTCCTGCGGTAACACATGAAATTATGAAAGCAAATCATGATGATCCTCAGGGAGGACATTTTAGAGGAAAACGCACCTTGGAAGCCGTCGAACGCAAATACTATTGGCATGGTATGCGTGGCGATGTGCTGGATTATGTGAAAACCTGCGATATTTGTCAAAGAATTCAAGTGCATAGACACGCACCTTATGGCAAGCTGGAGCCTTTGCCGGTGCCAGAGCAGCCTGGGGAAGTGCTGACTCTTGATTTTATTACTGACTACCGCCCAGTTCACCAGTATATCTGAGCCCAGGGGGCACAGAGAGTTATGATGCGATATTAGTGGTTGTGGATCCCTAAAAAGTTCGCACTTAATCCTTGAATAAGGATATCTCGGCGCCAGAACTCGCACATTTGTTTATCAAAAGGTGGTACCCATGTTTGGTAATCCAAAGCGATGGGTGTCGGACAGGGGCTCGCTGTTTACCAGTAGCTACTGGTCGACACTGTGCTATTGCCTAGGATCGAAGCGGAAACTGTCTACTGCGTTTCATCCGCAGACAGATGGTCAGACAGAACGCCAAAACCAAACATTGAGTATTACCTGCGAGCCTATGCGAGTTTCTTGCAAGATGATTGGGTTGACTGGCTGCCAATGGCACAAGTTACATATAATGCTGCGATTATTATCCACAAAGACAAGCCCACATGAAGCATTGATGGGCTTCGTCCCTAGCCTGAGAATAATGTCGATCCTGATCCCACTGGCCATGCGCAGCAGCGTTGGAGCGCGCAACACAGCTCAAGGAAAAGCGATCCTTGGTCAAGGATGCGCTTGAAAAGGCGCAAAAGCCATGGCAAGGCAATATAATAAGCGTCGGATCGACAGACAATTCAAGATTGGTGATCAAGTCATGCTACGGGCGAAGAATGTCTCTACAGTGCGACCTAATGCGAAATTAGACCACCGCCAGCTAGGCCCATTTTCCATTATTGATGCATGGGGAAACCAATCGTACAAGCTTCAGCTACCACCAAAATATCGCCGTCTGCATCCCGTTTTCCACGTGTCTTTGTTGGAGCCATACCATGAACGACCGGGTCAATGGAGCCGACCCCCGCCAATACCAATTAATGGCGAAGAGGAGGGGAAGTTGATCAAATTCTGGAGGAAAAACGCGACAAGAGTGGTAACATAAGCTATTTGGTGCGATGGAAGGGCTATCCACCTGATGACGATACCTGGGAACCAAGATCGCACGTCGAAGACACTGAAGCCCTGGACATCTGGCTTACTAATACAGCACCTGTTACCCGACGACGTACGCGCTACATGGCTAAAGGAAAATAGCATTCTATTTAACTAAGACAAGATGGCGCAACGGCCCAATAACACCGACCTCCCACCCAAAGAGACAACTCAACCCTTGAAGGGGAAAGGACCGCATCAACAAAACGACCCAGGCGACTGGGAGTCGCAGGAACGGGAGCCATGGGCGAATGCGATGGAGTGCGTTCAGGGACAGGCACAGATGTACTGCTATCCACGCGTGGTATTCGAGGTTTTCGAACCGCACGTCTATACTCCCTTACCAGCCCAGCCGCCCTCTCCTGCGCAGCAGGGCGACGAGACTGGGGAAGTCCAACAAACGTGCGATGTTCAGTAACCATAGAAACAGCCAAAGGACCAGCGGCAACCTCCGGAGCGACACAAAGGGTGTCGCTGGCCAGTACAATAAACACAGTTTAAACGACCTGGCAAGAAAACACACGCTGACGCAGCATCTCGCTCCAAACGAACAAGGCAACGGTGGCACCAGGACTACCCCCCCTGGGCCAAAGGCAAACCATTCGTATCAACATGGACCGGCGCAGGGGTAGTCTGCACCTGGACGACCGAAGCCGCCGATGGAGACAAAGGGGGCGATGAAACTTTCGCACAAATTAGCAATATTACCTTACATAAACGACCGGACTTACCAGACACGTCCGGAGAGGGCGATTCGACTCCGTCCGGCTCCGCCGAAGCAGGAGAGGATGGAAATCCCTCCCATTCCGGCGAAACCGAGCGGGGCGCAGGTGTGAAAACGACATCGTCTTCAGAGGATGAACGAGGACGAACCCACGGAGAAGGCGACGGCGTCGTGGGCGGATTCTCCCGATGGAGGCGACGAAGCTTTGCGGCGACCATCTGCGAAAACACCCATATTAGTAAGCTCAAAACATGCGAGAAAGCGCTGGAGGAGCCGTTACCCTTATTAGCTGAGGCAGAAGAGTGCGCACGTACCGCAAGAAGTTTGGTGGTTTGAGAAGAGAAGAGGAGAAGAAAAAGAGAAGAGAGAGAGAGGAAGCAAAAAAAGCTCAGCGTCAACAACAGAACTAAGCTCAAACGGGCGAAAAACTGCAGTGAATGAAGCAGAACTGTTGCCATGGAGCGACTACCTGCGAAAACACACCTACACTCACCCAAGCTCCAAGACATCGTACCAAACATCGATCAACCGCACAAACCATTATGGGAAGGACTCAAGGGATTGGAATCTATAACACATTACCCATCATAACGCATATATTCATACTACAGTCTTTAAGGCTTCGAGGGCGAAGCCTCTTGGAGGGGAAGATAGTGTTAGGAGCGCTCGGAAGCGCGATAGCTAGATCCTTAGCTAAGATGCTTAGTCAGGTGCGAAGTGTTTATATTCGCACCCGCGGGCCTGAACTCTTGAAGGCCAGCGATTAGTTCTGCAATATACGTGGCTCTATCTTCTCTCCTATATAGACACTCCCTTTCGCACCGTAGCGCCCCATTCAGCTCGTTACCGACCCCCACGCATAACAGATACACACGTTGATGGATAGCTTCACCTGCGTGCTTAGATAGGGTTTGTAAGCCTATATAAGCTCCCGGGGTGCAAAGGCCTGGTTGTTAAGCAGACGCTGCAAACCCGGGCTCATAACCAATGTTGTGGAACTCAGGGGAAATGGGGCGTAGGGCTATTCCATCAACTACAGGCCAACTAGCCTAATTAGGAAGTAGATGTCATTCAGTGGAAACACCAGGAATCACAGTATCTCAACCAACTGAGTCTCTTGCATTCCTATCTAGGTGCTCACCTCTAGATCTTGGGTGCTCCCCTATCTAAAGGATTCAGGGGTTGAATCGATCGTCAGATACTCCGCACCGCCAAGTCGGGCGGATTATAGTGTTTCCGTAACACAATGGGACGTTATCGATTCAAGTTATTTATCACGTGATTAAAATAAGGGAAATTCCCAGGAATCGGGATATTCCCACTCCCTTCCCGTCTATAAGTTCGGTCCCGTTTCCCGTCCCATTCACGAATAGAAATTAGAGGGAATCCCGATGTAGGGAATGGGATATTAGTGCGTCGCCGTACAGCTTGTTTACTTTACACCGCTACTTCTATGTGTCCTTCCTTCATGTTTGATATTCTCGTTGACGAGCTACCTAGTATTTTCAATAAAGGAATAAGAGATTGGATCACTAGACTGAGCCATAACAAGCAACACCAACAACGATCGAAATAATAAGATCTGTAATGCGATTAGCCAGCGCTCACAAGGCAAAGCACTTAGTACGCGTAATACTTACTGATAATAAACAGTGCATACCACTTCCATTTCCTTGCGCGACGTGCACTATCAATGGCGCGCGAAATTTCTGCATGTGCGACATTCCCAGCGATATCCTTAGCGTCTTGATTAACTTGTTCTACAGTAGGGTCTTGCTGGTGTACAAGCTCCGCCACTTCCTGGTATAGCCGAGCAAGTTCCGGCATATCTTGTTCCATCTTCCGAATCGCAGCAGACCGCTCCAATGCGGCTTTCCTGGCGTTATTGTCCTGTCCAGTTCGGCTACCAGAAACCTAGAAATAGTGTATCAATAAAAGTCCTTACCCTCCACTTCCCATCTATGTCATACCTGGAACATCTGCTCTTGGCCCAGCAAGACATTTTGAACACCCTGATCCACCTCCTCGGGAGAGGCCTCCGGGTTGGCTATCTCGTACCGACGGCGCACTTGCTCTGTCAACCGTTTCCGGAAATCGGACTGAGCCTTTTGGTATTGCTCAATTTCACGACGGATGTTTCGACTTGTGTTATCGATCTGGGTCAGGAGATCACGGAGGTAACGGAAACCATTGTTAATCTCGTCTTTGATGTAATCCAGCGTCTGGCGAGAAACTTGATCCTCCTTCACATTGCTGGAGTCGAACATAGCATTCTGTGCAGCCATAAGCTGCCCCTCACGCTTGGCTTGTAGGTCCGCGACTCCATCATTGATCTCCCTGCACTTGTTCAACAAGGTGGTCGCATCGGCCGGTTGTTGCTGGTCATAAGACCCCATCTCTGTTATACAAAGAAACTATCTAGTTAGTCGCGACCTACTTTATTTGCAGACAAAATAAGCGCACATACCGTAGTTCCCGTTATCCTGGTTACCACTGTAGCCCTGAGACTATATAATGGAAAACGTCAGTGACTGATGCGAAACTTAACTTATAGAGCGAGTAGGGAGAGGGGAATAAGAGGAACGAAGAACGATGGCCAAAGTGTAATGGAACCTACGCTTATTGTGATGTAAAGACTGGATTTTCCAACTCGTTAGATTATAATATTCAACGTGTAACTGCCTGCGAATTGATGAAGCGTCAGGTTGGAGAAGTCACTGGTATAAAGTTCCGGACGGATCGATGACAGTTCGGTTCGTACGGGAAACGAGCCAGGTAGGAATGACCAAAATCGCGCGAAAGGAAGAGAAGGGAGAAATGCCACCGCAATGGCAGGAAGAAGACTAAGAAATTAGAGGGTAGCTGGAATTGGCGGCAGGGGGTCATAGCGGTCTAACCTAATGAATGCAGTTTAGACTTAAACGTGGTCCAGGGCTTCTTCGATTGAATTGATGATGTTCTTACCAGCTATCTAGCTTAGAGTTGATAATAGGAGTCCTAAATGAATCAGCTATTGGAGCAAATGTGCATATCTGGGAAGTATACCAATTGTGACCCCACAAATGCTCAAAATCCTTAAGCATCGGCGGAAAAGATATATACGGGCACATGTTCCTGTTCCCGATCTAAAATTCCTAGAAGTCGCGATTGACTGTCATCCGCAGCCACGCTATCCATGCGAATCTCTAATTCTTTCAACCCATAGCGGGAGATACATCTCTAAGCCTTGTTCTGCTCAGTCGCTCCTTGCCTACCGTGTGGGGGCCGTAGAGGCCATTGGTTGAGGACCGACGCATCCTTCGTGTCATTCCTGGTTCCACAATCTCCATTTGCCCCTCTTTTTGTGCGTGGCTAGTGGCTGACAACTGGGAAGGCACGTACTACCTACCACACTAGCGCAAGGCTTTTGTGTGTACGGCAAGCCATTACGTCCACTCCGCAACAATCAAATTTCTCGCTAAGTTCTCTTACCGCACCTTTAACCGCCTTCCTACTAAATCTAGCTGCATAAAGATAAAGTATATTATGAAGATGTATATCTACTGCGTACAGGTAGGTCTTTTTCTTCTGTTTATCTTTACACTCCCAGGCATTATGGGTCGCAAATCCATTGATCTTGAGCCGTATAAGGCTGATATTCTTAATCTTTATAAAGCAGAAGAAACAGTTAATTTTATTCTTTCTTATCTTAAGGATATGCACAGTATTTAAATCAGTAAGTGTATATTAGAGGCTCGCCTTTAAACATGGGGTGCTTAAAAGCAAGACTGTACAAAAACCTTGGATCCTCGCCTACATGCTCGTATTCAGGTGCTTTTTTTTTTAGGTTGGACTAGAGGAAAAAAGAGCTTCTTTATGCATTGCAAAAGGAAGGCTTTTTACAATAAGTCCCTGTACTCTTCGGAGAGTCCGCACAAAGCTTGGTCTTCTACGACGCGTACATGGTGCTTAACAGCAGTAACTTTAAACAGAGCAGGTTCTGCAAGCGCTTCTTCTTGAGGCAGAAAAAGGAATTATCCAGGGATATGGAAAAGAGCTTTTGCATTGTTATATACACAGTCAGGGTTATATAATTACTCGGTACGAACCTTTTTTAATAAGTATTATAGCTAATATTTTTTTTTTAGTAATCGTCTTTTTTTCTATTTACTGTACAATCCTTCCTGATGCTATTAATCGTCGGAACAAAAATATGCAAAGACAACGAGGAGAATATATTATACCAGGGCCAAACTAGATTTGGTCGGTGGATGGATATCTAAAGCTTGAGTTGTACGGGATTAAAATTTATGCTGCAATTAATGCCTATTCTCGCTATATAATCTGGATTTACTGTGGGATTTCTGCTTATACGGCAGTTAGTGTTCTTCGACAGTATCTTAATACTGTTCAAACTATACAAATTCAGCCGAAGTTAATTTGATCAGATTATGGCTCGGAGATTAATTTTTTTTTAAAGCAGTATATCTCCAACTTCAGCAAGCATATAATCCTACTGTACAAGAGAATAATTGTTGGATCACCGGATTAAGTACAGAGAATTAGAGAATAGAGGCCTGGTGGGGAAAGCTAAGTGAATTAGCTATATACAAATAAAGAGTATGTTTTTTATCCTTTTTTTATAAAAATATACTAATACTTATAGAATGCTCTCCGTGCACTTAAAGAAGAAGGTCTTTTTACAAAGGATTCTATACCTAATTAGATTGCTTTGTACAGTATTTATATGCCTATTATTCGAGCAGAGGTATATAATTTTGTCCAAGTATGGAATATCCATAGAATTCGACGCCAAACAAATCTAAATTCTGTTGCTGGCAAGCCGTACATGCTGTATCACTATCCGGATGAAGATATTTCTAATTATACTACCAGTGCAGAATATACCGTACAGAGACTTCAAAGAGATGTCCAGGAATATGGTACATTTTGCCTAGCTATACAAAACTTCTACTAATAGCATTTAGAGCTTGATTAATATCTTCCTGCAGAAACCTTGCAATTTTGTCGTACACAGCTTCGGGGGATGGGCTTTGACCCTGAAAATGTATTGCCAAATAGACTGGATGCCGATCCAATACTATTTCGTACTAAATATCTGCAGCTACGTGAGGCTATCACCTTGTATATTAATATGCAGTCTAAGCCCGTACTGGGATTACTAAGTTAACCGGTTGGGGCGCTTGACTGGGAGCCTGACATGGCATAGCAAACAAAGTATCTTTTTTATATCTTGTACGGATTCCTATTCTCTCTGTTTCTCTTTTATCTGTACAGACTTATAATTCTCTTTGCAAATGCGGCCACCTTGGTCAAGGTTTGTGGCCTGACCGGTCAGTTATCTAGAAGGTGAAGCATGTCTTGATTGTGGCGCTTTACCTTATTTTAATTATTTAACTAATTCTCCTCCTTCCGTACATCTCATCATTATCTATCTCCCAACATTCTCTTCTTATCCCCGTAATCACAGCGGCAGCCAGTATTTAACTATTATCTAGACGGAGCAGACAGCAACATATCACCGTCCAACCTCGTACAAAGCACAGTGGCATATTATCGTCGGGTATTAATATGGACGATCCAAGAGCATCGAAAACACTAAGTGAAATTGTTAGTATAAAGATTATAAGAAAATAGTCAATGCTAACAAAATAAGATAGGATTTAGATCCGAATTACTGCGCGTACGGTTGATAATATTAAAGAGTTTATCTCTGAAATCTTTTACCTGCATAATTAAACATCCTCTTTATAGAAAAGAGGAGGAGAGACATTTCACTAGCTACAAAATTAAAGGACGGTAAACGTTTATTAGCTATACACTATCTGGAGTCTAGCAATTGAGGACCTACTTACTTGGTTTGAATATTGTACGTAATGGTAGAGAGACTACAAATCTTCTTGGTAATTAGGCTATCTTGCACCGTACAATATACTTCCTATTAAAAAAGAGGAAGAGAAGGTTAAGTCAAAAAAAAAAACAAGAAAAAAAGGAGAAAGATCCTCTTTTTCTAAGAGAAAGCTCTAAACAGACTTCTACTTTACCTATCTTTTAAAAAAGATCTATTCAATCTTCATCACCAGGTAATTTGTCTTTTTGTACAGAAAAGGATTCGTCTCCAAGTGAGCTGGCTTACGTACAAGAAAGAAGTATGCACTAGGTGAGAAGGATAAGGAGAGATAAAGGAATATGCCCTTTTTTTAAAAATAAGGTATTTATATGTACAGCCTTAGGCAGAAAAAATATAGTAATGTTTTGTACAGAATTTTAAGACCTCCAAATTCTCTCACTTTCTACATAATCCCACTACAATTACTACCTCTACCACCTTTACCCCCTTTTTACCCCCACCAGAATGTCGTACGTACATAAAACTTGGCGAGATATTAAACTTAGCATAATAAGTGTTTCTTTAAATTTTTATAATAATCGGACAAGATTTTGTTGGCTAATTTTAATGCTTTATATAGGTTTAATAATAACAACCGTCGCTGTCCCCCCTCCCCCTCCAGCTTTACATTGGATGGCTGGTTTCACATATGTACGAGAGCCTGCCTGCTGGACAGAATCCAGTCTTGCCAACAGCCAGTCCAATCTCTTGGCCAACTACGTACATACTGATATAGGTCAGCAGCTGCTGGCCCTTCCAGGGCAAGACATTTATTTATCCGCGGCAGGATAACTCCTTGTTATCTTATGCAGCATCGTCCGTCGTATATTAATGCCTTGCTTATTCAATCCCGTGGGCGGACACTGCCAGTGCCTTGTGAGAGATGCCGCACTCCACAAGGTATGCGTCTATTTACCAAATGTTGCTATGTACCAGGTGTATTCAGTGGTACATGCGCCAACTGCAAATGGCCGGATCTGGCTGCCCGCTGTACTATACGGGATAAGCTCTGGCGGTCCGTAGCATATCCACTGGATAGACTACAAGAGCGGGCTGTTGGCCTGGGTACTGGAGGAGAGCATCAGCAGGCAATCGGTTCCTCTCAGCAGCATCCAATTAATTTGGACGCTGAAGAAGATAAACAGGAGAATCCGATTACTCTATCAGACAACAAGGAGGAGAAGGGTAGACTGCGGCAAAACCGCGGTTTTGGGTATCATAGTCAAAACCACAACCGCAGATTTGCGGTTTTGGATATCACTTTGAAAACCGCAACCGCAACCGCAGATTTGTGGTTTAACCACGGTTACCCATGGATAACCGCATGAAAACCGCACTAGCATAACTCTCGCTTCTTTAACCAATTCTAGCATATCAGGTGACACTTATGCAGCTTACATACTCTTGTTTTTAATTTGAAAATACACCTGTTCTGGTTAATACAGTGAGCCCGGTTAACCTCTCAGGCCAATTGTTCTTATTGTCCCTACTGTCCCTATTGCCCCTATTGGTTGTAGCTCCTCTAACGTTTTATATACGTGTACCCAGGCAATATGCTCCTGGGAGTGTACGATAATAAGCTATTCCGAAAACTTAAAGACAAGGAATGTGTTGCAGGCCACGCCCGTATATTACTCCTATTCGCCTTCGCTGCAATTGGCGCACATGATTGGTCCGCTTATTGCAGTTATATAACCTCTTGTAGTATAAGAACACACAATTCTTCCCCTTTACTTTCTTTATCTTAACGATTCCTCTTTGTTATATCTAGTTATTAGATAGCAAGGCATTTCGCCCCTGTTAAAGTATGTTTGTTTGCCCTAAAAGTTAAATAAAAGCATGTAAAATAATAAAAATATCTAAAGGTCCTCCATAGGATTAGGCACTGGACGAGTCTATATTAGCCAGCTGCAGTACAGATGGTCTAATATAGACACAAGCACCTACTAGGAATCGAACCCAGTACCTCTAGATTACTAGATCTAATGCATTACCACTAGACCATTGGTATATTATAAGTAACCAAGAAGGTACATGGCATTATATCACTGCCGTGAGGTCCTGGCCCGATCGTAGCATCACTATTCACCAAAGTCAGCAAGTAATATTGCTTCCTTGCAACGCATGAGTTATTGTAGCATTAGTTTGCAATGTTGGTTTGTGCAGTTTCTTGCTTATTTTATCTTCTATATTTGGTCGTGGGAGGGCGATAGAGCATGGTAATATATATAGATATCTACTTTACCGCTCACCTTGATCCTTATTCTTAAATAACGAGCCGAATATTGATATATCGCCTCTTATTTTACGTAGCTAGTAAGTGGTGTTTGTCTGAGATTTTAAGATTACTAAGGAAATCAGGATGTTGTTGTAAAATATATATTTTATACAAACAGAAGTTAGTACACTCACTGAATGAACTTTATAAGATTTCGTAGGTTGACTAAATCAGGCTATTATAGATAAAAATTATTACTAAAGAATACAGAAGAGCCTATTATACTTATATTTTACTTTAAATTAGTATATTTACTTAAAAATTCAGGAGAAACCAGGTTTCTATTTCAAATTGCTTGAATTTGGTGATTTTTTTCCATTGCGGTTATCTTGTGGTTATCCATGATAACCGCAAGATAACCGCGTTAAAACCGCATTAAAACCGCACTACCATCGCTAGTCACCCAATTAACATAGAGTATAGTTTTGTACAGGTCGAACTCGCGGTTGCGACCTGTTTATCTCCTAAATAATAGGGGAATTCCTGTAAGTCCCTCTCCTTTCTCTTCTCCTGATGTCTCTTTATTATTTCTAGTTTCTAATCTTTAGGAACTTACGACAATGTCTCAGTCCCAAGTATCCTTTTATTCTGATTCCTTTATCAATCCCGATCTTCTTCAATCAGATGACCTTCCTGATTTACCAAGCAGTCAACCAACTGTGACTTCTATTCCTTTTACTCCCCTCCGCGATTTTCTTATGCGCCGAAGTCACTTGAACGTGTCGGATCTACACTTCGAAAGTTCTGGATTCTCTATGCTACTAAACCTGAGATGGATGACTCCCGGAAACAATTCGTGGAATGGTGGTTAACAACTACGTTTGGATTGAACTCTCAATGCCGAGATAGCTTACATTGGGATGGGAAAAAAATCATCAGTGCTTTGGGAGCATTTTGAACAGGTTGCACACGAGAAGACTGGCGAGCCCAAGGTTATGTGTAAGCGGTGTTTTGCAACCCTTACTCATCCAGGTTATAAGCGTACGGGAACCTCTGCACTTAAAGCACATCTGAACGGTGGTACATGTCGCTTAGAAAAAAAAGAGGCAAGGGATTGACCAGTTAATACGTGAATCAGTACGTTTTGAATATTGTTTTAAAGATATAGAGAGAGACTACTAATATTAGTATTATCTAGCCGCGTGCACTAACAAAGGTCTTTACCAATGATCTTTTCCAGCGAAGAATTCTTAACTTTATTACCACCGCCCGTCTCCACATTTCGTATTGTTGAACACCCAGAGTTTAAAGGCCTTCTTGAAGCTGCCCAACTCTCTGAATCAAGGCTTGATATTCCTTCTGCGCGGACTATCCGACGACTTTTAGACAACACTGTCCAGGAAAGGCAACAAAATGTGCTTAGCAAACTTCCAAAAGGAAGCTATCTCTCAGTTGCACTTGACTGCTGGACATCTCCCTTTTCCCAGGCATTTATGGCAATTACTGGATATTTTCTTGATCAAGAATGGAATTACTGCGAGGTCCTTCTTGGTTTTGAGCATCTCCAAGGATCGCATACCGGTGCTCACTTAAGTCAGACTGTGATTCGAATACTCATGGAACATAATATTGATAATCGTGTATTATCAATTACCACAGATAATGCGTCAAATAACAACACCATGATGGTAGGTGTCCAAGAGATGATTCAATCGCAAGCTCTAAGTGGGACTTCTGTCTTCCGAATTCCATGTATTGCGCATGTTATCCAGCTTAGCCTAAAGGATCTACTTGGAAAGATAAAAGCAAATCCAACAAATAAGGAAGCAGAGACTGAGTGGTCTGATTCGCGTACACAGTCACTACAAACTAGCTCTCGGCAGCCTACAAGGAATATTATGGGAACCTTAAAAAGGTAAGTATATCTTCGCGCTCTCTTTATACTTATACTAATATATATTATCCTTAGATTCGAGAGCTCGCTGTCTTTATCAATGCTAGTCCACAGCGCAGGGAAGCTTTTCTTACCCTTCAAACTACTGAGCCTAAGCTTGTTCCGATCCAAGATGTTCGCACACGCTGGAATTCTACCTTTCTGATGCTTAATCGTGCCAGGAAATTACAATCAGTCTTTGATCGGTATTGTATAACATATCAACATATTCAATTTAAGCTAGATGAAGAGGAATGGCGCCAAGTTGAATATTTGCTTCTGATCACTAAGCCTTTCTTTGATTTTACTAGTGTATTATCAAAGACCAGAGATGTTACAGTTCACCATGTCTTCAGTATCTATAATCGGCTATTTAATCATCTTGATGACGTTGAGAAGAAACTGAAACGTAAAGCTGTCCCATGGAAAAGGAGAATGCTTCAGGCACTTCAGTCAGCAAAAAAAAAAGCTCTCAAAATACTACACTGAAACAGACAATGAGTCATATGGCACAGTCTATGCGATTGCAACAATTCTCTGTCCATCAAAGAAGCTTCGATACTTTGATAATGCGGATTGAGAGGAAAAATGAGAAAGGAGAGGAAGTCGATTTCATGAAGCATTACCGGGAGGTTTTACAGAAGGAGTTTAAGCGATATCAGCAGCAGGTTATCCAGGAAACAGAACCGGTTGATAACCAAGCAATCTTTGATCCTGCTGAAAATGAGCTTGAGCTATTATGTGAATCACAGACAGCTCTACAAGCTGAAGTGGATCAACCGGAGGATGAAATAACACGGTATTTGGCAAAAGGTACATATTCTCTATTTCTATACTATTCTGAAGTTAATTTAATTTTATAGGGCTCACAAAAGGTAATCCTCGGGTCTTCTGGAAGGAGCATGAGCACGAGTATCCAGTCCTTGCAAAGATTGCACGAGATATCCTCTCAGTTCCTGCAAGTGGCGCTGGTGTTGAGCGGCTTTTAATTGTGCTCGTGATGTCTGTCACTATCGTCGGGGACAGTTAAAGCCAGGCACAATTAAAGATCTAATGCTCCATCTCTTCTCATCTAAGTTTGATCTTGAACAAAGCGAGCTAGAGATGATTAAAGAGTATCTCTCTGTCGGAGAGGCTGCTATGCTTGATCAGACAAGACAGCCTGTTCCATCGCTTAATGAACTCGAACCAATTAGTGATAATGAAGAAGAGGGTTGCGAAGCAGAGGATTTATCTGAGGATGATACAGATGAATCTGATAACGAGGCAGAAGAAGGGTTATCTACCACGCAGCCTGTAGCTCAAACTAAGCAGGTACAACGGAAGCGGTGCCGAAGTAACACCTCTGAGGCTATAGATGATGCTGATAATGGTCTCCCACTTCCCGATATGCCAATTGAGAAGACGCAGGCGCGGTCAGGGAGGGTTCGGAAGAGGCCTAAGCTACCTGAGGGATTTGAGATTGATAAGCTGTAATATTAGAGACTTAGAAGAGAAATCGAATTTGGTCTAAAAGTGTATTCTAAAGGTTTCAAATTAAGAGATATAGGTAATCTATTACATACTAGATACTCCAAAAATACTGCGAAAAGTGCACAATTTATGCATTCACTGGAAAGTCACGAGTTTCAGCATGTTTGTAATGTTTACATATCCATGGATAACCGCAAAAACCGCGGTTCTCCAAAGTGAAAACCGCAACCGCCCACAGTGCGGTTTGCGGTTTTTAAATCAGCCCCAAAACCGCAAATTTGCGGTTGCGGTTTTGGTTATCCGCGGTTGTCCATGGTTTTGCCGCAGTCTAGAGAAGGGAGGGGAGGGGGATAAGAATCATCCTATTCTTCTTTAGGTAGGTATAATAATTTATATACATGCACAAGAATTAATACCAGCACCTGCACGCCTAGTTGTACGGGCCCTGTGTACAACACCTAAGCATGACTTGCACCTTTACGTGGTGCTTAGGACTAGTAGCCATTTATATGGTGAAACCAAGCAAGTCACATGGGATGGTTCTGCCGGCAGAAAATGAGAAATTATTTTTGTTGCGGAGTGGACGTAATGGCTTGCCGTATTGTGTGACAGGTGAATTAACTACACCCCCGCACAGCCTCCCTCAACCTGAAGAATACTCTGCTGGACTAAAAGAGCCAAGAAATGCCGGTTCCCCTGGAACACGAGGCTGTAGAAATTATATATTCTACCTAATATCTCCATGATTCCCTGTCCCAGTATCCTGTCTTTGTACCTCTACGTCATGGTGCTGTTGACGCTCACACCATAAGCCAATAGGAAGGCTGTATTGACCGTTACCACCAAAATGCCTAGTGCTGACAGTCAAGGGGATACTGAAATTTTGGTTCTGAAAATACATCGTACTCCGCGATGTAGGTATTCAAGTGTTAATGGAGGTTGCACATGTGAGTGTGAAATGTATATGAGAACATATATTTTGCATGGGTGTCGTATTGTCTCTCAAAAACATCAAGAGTGGCTGCACGAAAAACTGTGAGCATTGTTCGACATCTGGAAGCTAGTGTTGGGCTGCATCTCCGCTAGAGCTCGGCATTTTAGCGCCCGTCTCTCCATTGCGGAGTACGCTCCCTCGGCCGTTCTCTTTTCTCTCTTTTCTCTTTATAAGGACGATCTCCCCAGTTGCGCCAAAGAGTGAGTCCCCATCCCATCCCAGTTTGTTCATTCCTCTCGATCCACAGGAGAAAAATGGCGGCAACCGGAGCTCTCCCACAGACCCTCCAGTCCATCACCGACATTAAGATCGGTGAGCTGTCGAAACAGCGCGATCTGTTCAAAAAACAACACTCCGAGATCCTTCGTGCGGCCGGTGACGCCGTCGACCTGCGCTCCAAGGCCCGCGTGTTGCTGGAGGGAGTGACCCGACTCAAAGGATCCCCCAGCGATGCGTTCGACAAGGAGGACCTGGACCTGGATGTGAGCGACCGGCCCTCCAGGCCGCGGGAGTGGAGGATGGATCGGAACGTGCCGCGCACGTCAATATCCGTCGGTTTCTCCGGCAGAGTCGGTACGATCCGTCGGTGTCGGATCGGAGTCGCGCAAGTTCAAACCGATTGTAGCCCAGTAGGCTCCGGGACCAGGAATTTTAATCTTTTTGTCGGCAGCAGCCGTTATAGCAGTCGCTGGGTCGTTGGCTGTAGAGGCAGTTGTGATAGCTGGAAGGTTCTGGGGACGCCTCGAGATCTGGCCGCGTTGTGTCATGTGGCAGAAACTGCAGGGCTACATAGATACCCAGTTGAAACTTGCCCGCGAAGGAGAGCAACCAACATCCAGATCTTGACCCGAACCCAATAAATCCCCAATAAACCTATATCTGAACACCTATACTGCCAGCACCTGGTGGAGGACCATACTTTGGCAAAAGCCGTCCAACAGAGAAGGACGGCGAGGGGTCATGCGGTGTTCTTTTTCCGGGTTGATAGACTCATTCACCGGCGCAGGCAACGAATTGACAACGGGCACTAGTATGACACGGGTGGCATATCTGGTTGGCGCCACTTTGGAGTATACCCAGCACTCGGTCCCTTCTTTCTGGCACGCTATGCATCTGGCGTCCCCCAACCGTTGATTGCCGAGCTCCAAGTCCAAATACTACCGGTATGACCGATATCCTGAAGTTTTTCTGGGGTAAGAGCGTCCAGTTGCTCTCCGGAGTGACCACCACTTGCCTACTACTGTTGATGCATACGCAGCATTGGATTTCTTGCAAGTCCCTTCGCCACAAGAAGGCACATCCACACCCAGGACACTCAAACTGGGCTGGCAAACTGCGACTGGTCATACTGGACCCGAGAGAGGGCGGGGGAGGCAGACACCGCTTAAGCCAGAGGGAGGAAGCTGTTCTCGTGAGACATGCAGCCTAGGGCCTCGAAAGCCGCGCGAATCAAATCGAATCATGTGTTGATAAGGAAGGGCAGAGTACAATCGTACTCCATTGGTTTTGACCCCGGCCTTATCAAGAGGCACTTTACTTTTATGTCGTACTTGCCTTGATAAATACGCAGACGAGGCCAATAAGTTAGTGCAAATCCTGTTAAACAAAATTTGGGTTCGACAACTACGGAAATTGCAACCAGACAGGTCCGACAAGATTTAAACAGATCCATGAGTGATCTGATAGCTCAGAGCTGGATTGTATGAGAGATGGTGGTTACTGATCCCTGTGTGTTCTGTCAAAGTTAGTAGCATATAAAAGGGAACTATGAGATAATGTCGGCCAATACCGCTGCACTACAAAGATGCCATGATACTGTATTTTTCTTGGTTGACAATATCACTTTCAAAAACAAAGTGTGGTCTGTCTTTGTTGAGCGGTTCCCTGTCTGAACAGATATATTGACTTACGGCATGATCCAAAGGAACTTGAGAAGCGTTTTTCGATAGCCAGCATATTCATGGAATATAACATTCATAGTAAAGACTGTCTATAATGTCCTCGCCACCCTTGATAAAAGAGTATATTTCTCCCCCTGGCAATAAATGAAATTTTCAGCTTGATTTTAATGAGGTCACTTAACCATTTGACCTCGATTCACCGTAAGGACTGTCGTGAACATATATGGCTGATCGAAGCAAGCATCCCATCCGGTCTTGTCTGAGGCCCAGAAGCTTTCGAGAACTTCCTTTGCCGCAAGAGGGCTATATGTGCCTCTGGAAACGCTTAGTTCGATCAAACTTCTCTGAACAAAAAAACGCATGACTGCGCCGCCATCTACTGCTTCCACGCCAAGAACCATGGTGGGCCAGAGCAAGTATCCTTTCAACCCTAAAGATGACAGCGGCCCAAAAGCCTGACTAAGCAGTCCGTATAAAAGTTCTCTCTCGGTGTAGCGAGAGTTGCTTAATGGCGAGCCTTGGGGAAAGAGACAGAGATTTTGCAACGATGACATGCAATACAGGGCAACTGCTTTCTGTAGAATGTTGAAAAAGAATATTTTGGCTTCTTCCAAAGGCCCGTTTGCCTTGGTCCACTCGACGGGCGAGAAGTCATAAACGCGGCGCAGGATTTCACAGGCTTCTTCCTGAAGATCAAGATCTCCAATAATACCGGCTTTTGAAGCTCGAGCTCGAAGATGGTTGATCTTGGCTATCTCAACGAAGAGAGGAGTAGGACACATCTGGAAGGCATATCCGTTGCCTCCATATTTTCCCAGCAGCAAATACAGCTCCTCAATGGGCAAAGTCTCGATGAGCAAATCTGATGCAGGGGATGAAGTGTCTGCAGTAACAGCCAGACTATAAAAGCTTCAGAATTATGGCCATTTGTGGGCCAAGGGGCTCTTGATGATCACTTACTAGACAAAGCAAAGAATCATGGGCAGCACACCATGGGATACAGCTACCGAGTGCATGCCACCACGCACCACTAACAGTCTGCGAACTGCCTCTATATGAAATCGCCAGCTCTGGGAAATTCCTTGCTGGATCTTTGTGGAGCGTTGCTATTAGTAAAGTGATTTCGCGTAGCAATTCGAAAGATGAAAGAGCACAAACTCACATCCGCAAAAAGAAGGGTGAGAATTCCAGCAAGAACTATATCACTTGTTCGCTTTTTGACCACGCTGAGATCCTCATTCAACGAGCGAATCATGAGACCTCGGTAATAATAGAAGGTCTTTGCCAGCGCCTTTGAGCTAGGGTCATTGACTGTTTGGCTCATTCGGTGACTGAGGGTGGAACAAATCAAACCAAGTCGGATATGGTCGGGGGCTCTGAGACCTATCTGAAACATTGGCAGTGGAATTTTATAAACATTAATATTGGTGCCCAAACTGAGAACCTGGGCTTGGATAGGGAAGATACAAGTATTGACTATCCCAGAAGTCAGCTTTTTATAAACCAGTTTATCTGATGCGCTTGACGCACAGTACTCGAAGGATTCTACTTGCGCATGAGCTTCCGTTTTCATTTCGTAGCGAGGAATCACCAATTTCCGCGTTTCTTCTGACGGCGTCGGGCTATCCTTGGATGACGCTGAGCTGGCACTTCTGTGCTCATCTTTGCCATCCTTCTGGCGATTCTTCGGGGTGTCTTTGACTGTTCGTACATTGACCTGACCGGGCGCCAGCCACCTTATTCGTAAAGGTGGTGTTTTGCTGTACCCAGGGCAATCGACTCCGGATGCTGCACATCGCTTACAGCCCGGAACCCCAAAGTCGCAGACCAAGGAGCGCCGGCGACACTCCCAGCAATGGTGTTTCCGAGTCTCAACCATCTGTGTGGATTGACTCATTAACTGTGGAGCTCAATAGACTCGTAGGGCAGCGCAATTGACAACAGGAGCGAGCTCCATACACACAAGGCTGGGAATACTGCGGGGTCAAGCACGGGTCGTGCGTAAGCCCGAGAGGTTGCGGGTTACGCTGATCGGAAGGAAGATAGAGTGAATAGCCTACGAAGAGACACAGCGCACCTGGTGGTGGGAATAGGTTGGGGTTAACTTCGGGCCCCTGTTATTTGTATTATCCGCCCGCAAAATGGCTTGTTCGAGTGAACCAGCTGGCTGAAGGTGGTTTTTCGGCTGCCAGATCTCGGCCCCTAGCTCGACTTTCTCGCTGCTGATCTTGATCCAATTATATTTCACCTCCAGCTGAACCCGAAGAATTGCCCAGGTTTCTTATTATTATTATTATTATTATTATTCTTCCATATTATAGAGCATTTTTCAGTCAGAGACTATGCATGCTCTACCTACCACCCCTGGGTGGTAGGATTTGAACTAACAAACAGATACGTACATAGTGGGTAAAATCAAATATGAATAAGCAGTATAACATTCTAGGAGTGGGGGGGACCTTATAAAAGGGGTTAAACCATGTGAAATTCCAACTCTTTTAACTGTTTTTGCTCTGTTTTCCTTTTTTTCTATTGTTTTTGACATTTTTGTTTTAAGGATCCAGGAGCCACTTTCTAGTGGCGATCCCGGTTTCCTTTAAGAATTTAACCAGTTGCTCTTGCCCTGCTTTCTTTGTAAACAGATAAGGCAGATTTCGGTCTTTTTTGTCTAGGGTCTCTATAGACCCTTTTCTAATATCCCTAAATGCCTGGCACTGAAAAAGTAGGTGGTGCGGAGTTTGGCGCTTGTTGCTGCAGCACGATGTGCATATATCGCTATTGTAGTTAGGTGTTCGAACTAGATAGGATCTAAAATACCCATGCCCTAGCTTTAGCTGGATAATGGTTGACCAGGTCTGCTTGGGAAGCTTTAGGGGCTTGGTTTCCATGAAGCTATGGAATTAAAGCCCCTATATTAATCACTTTTCCTAGCATTTTCCCATGCTTTATCCCAATCCTCAAGGCATTTCGCTTTGAGCTCTTGTTTGAGATGGCTAACTGAAATAGGACATTTATAATATTTACTTGTCCATTCTGCGCTGTATTTCGCTGCTTCGTCAGCTTTGGCATTACCAAAAATTCCCTGATGGCCTGGAACCCATTAGATATGAATATTAATATTCTTTTCCTTAATTCTAGTTGCCTATTTAAAGATTCTTTGGTATGGTTCATAGCTGGTGTCTGCTGATTAAAGCCTTTTTAGGGCTGCTTGACTGTCCGAAAAGATGTAGATATCTAAAGTTGGAATTTGAATAGCCTTAAATGCTTGTTTTAATACTTTTGGATAGCAAATAACTCCGCATCGTAGACCTCGTATTCATGACCTAGATTCCACGCCCAAACCTTTTGATTTTGAGGATTATTCTCTAGGAGGAAAATTCCTGCTCCGTTTTGACCACTCTGCAGCTGGGATCCATCTGAATAGAAGATAATTTTGTGGTTATCCCTATTAGCAAGCCATTGAGATATTAGCGTCTTGTGTTCCTGGGCTGCTTGCTCTTTTGGTTTGCTAGATATAAATATATCTACTACTTGGTTTAACGGTTGGGACCAGGGCGGTAGGGTTTGATCTAGCGTCTGAAAGGTGCCTTTCCACGTCTTAAAGGAGAATAGTGCTAGCAGTCGGATTAACTGGCTAGGTATTTTCTCTTTTCTCTTTCTAGGGTGGTATTCAGGGTCTTCTGCATCTAGTAATCTAGGTTTCTCGTTCCAATCCAAAACCTTGATTGGTTAATGGAGAATTCCCCGGGTTTAGCATAAATGTGGTGGGGAGTCTGCTTTAAATTGCATGGGATTTTATAAAATAAGCAGTTCTAAGTACGTAGTTTCTGCAGATTTTATTAAATCTAACCAACGGAGGGGGTAGGGATACTTCTATTTCCATGGCCTGTACAGGCGATGTTTTAAAAGTCCCTAGAATCTTTCTTAGAGCTGTGTTTTGCAGTTTTTGGTAGTGGTCTACCAAATACTGTTGGCCTTTCCACCATAAAGGGACTCCATAATCTGCAATGGAGGAAACACAAGCAATATAAAGTTGTCTCATGGCTTGAAAACTTAGCCCCTTTCTGTATTTGAAAGCCTCACTATTTAGTGAAATGTTCGGGTTGCAAATGCAACTCTAAATTGGACATGTTCCTTGAAAAGGAGTTTAGAATCTAAGTAGATTCCTAGCCATTTTACCATAGGGCTTGGTTTAACTATGATATTATTATCTAGTTTAACCTGGGTGTCTTGGTTTTCTTGGTCTGGTTGTTTAGAGCTAAAGTGAATAAGCTCTATTTTATCCTGGTCAAACTGGATATGGTCTTTGGCTCCTTTTTAAACATGGCGTTGGCTACCAGCTCTATTTGCCTGCAGTTATTCTCTAGGCTATTAGAGCTAATAGTGAGGCATATATCATCCATATAGCTAGGCTTTCGGGTATTTTCAAAGGCTTTCCTTGTATCACTATCTAGTTCCTCATACATTTCAAGCTGAAAGAGCTCTCTAATATATATGAGGAACAAGATGGGTGATATAGGTGATCCCTGGGGATCCCTACTTGCACTGGGGTCTCGTTGCTGGTTTCACCGTCAAAAGCTAGGAACACTTTCCTGTCCGACATAAAGGATTTGATCCACTGGATCAGGTTATGTGGAAGACCTAGTTTTAGGCATATTCTAAGTAGCTGGTTGGTGGATACATAGTCGAAAGCTCCTTTTACATCTATAAAAAAGAGCTGTAGTAACCATTTTATCATGTTTTGCCACCTCTATGTCGTGGACTAAGGATAGTGCTATATTAATTGCTGATTTTCTTTTTCTTCCCCCCATTTGGTCATGGTAAAGGATTGATTGCGGGAGTTCAGCTAGATAAGATAGCCTAGTTGCAATAATCTTCTCTACTACCTTGCCTAGGCAGTTAAGCAGGGAAATAACTCTGTAGGCCTTTGGCTTGGAGTAATCCCTTTGGCAGACGCCGATTTTTAAGGATAACCCCTTTGGCAGTTTTCCAGCATCTGGGATGATAACCATTTTTAATTAAGGCTTTATAAAGCTCGTGGAATCTTGGAGCAATGTTTTGGTAAGCCTTTTGAATAATTAAAAATAAAATGTCATCGGGTCCCGGAGCCTTTTAGTAGAACTACTAAAAATAGCAGTGTATACTTCATTTTCGCTGGTTTCTGGCCAGTTGGTTGATTCTGCCTGGTTGGTTGGCCACTCAATGGGCTCAGCCTCCGGGGTTTTTGGAACAAGGTGGAAAGAAATGCATGGCATTTATCTTGAAAAGAGATTGCTTGCTTTTCTTGATTTCCCACAGAATAGGTCAAGATGGGCAGTTTTGGATAGATCTCTTTTTTAGTATAGCTAAAAGCTTTAAAAATCTCCTTATTCCGAGCTTCTTCCAGGAATTTATTCCAGCATGCTGATTTAGCTTGCTTGATCTCCTGGAAATATTGATTTTTAATCTCTAAAAGATTCTCGTAGAGCTCTGTACAAGGGTTATTTTTCCAAAGCTTTCTAGCTTTTCCAAGCTGTTTTCTCAGTTTTTGAGTTCCTCTGACCACCATGCTTTTGACTGGGCAGATGGTTTTCTTCTTGGAATACTTGTATCTGCAGCCATCTGTATTATTTGTTGGAGATTTAGAGCTGCAGTTTCTAGCTCTATGTCACTATTTAAGCTTCCCTGTCTAAATTCTTGGTCTAGCTTAAGGAGTTTTTCGCTAAATAGCGCCCAATTCGCCTTTTTCAGGTTATATGGTAAACTAGCCAGGGGTTTGCGATTTCTTGCGTTTTCACTTCAACAGAATAAAGCAGGATTTCGTGGTCCGATCCTGAGGCAAGCTCTTGGTCAATCTCCCAATTAACTCTGTATATAGATAGTCCCTACACTCTACGGGCCTTTGCCCGCGGAATACGGCGGCCCGCAGAGGTCCGGTTGCGCACTTCCCCGGACACTCCACGTACGCTGTGTGTCGCTGACGTAAGACCCGTCCCCCATACAGTCCCCGTAGACTGTCGACCCGCCCCACCCCGTACAATCCCCGTCGACCGTCCAATGCCGAACGGAGCCCGTCCCGACACCACCAACACCGGCTCCCGTCCCATCGTCCGCCAACAGGAGTTCCCGAGCCGTCCCGATACCACCCACCCCGGGTCCCATCGTCGGTCGATAATGTTTTTCGATCCGGATCGTTGATTCGGTAACATTTTCGCCCCGGTTTCCGATTATCTCTTATAACTCCGGTTACCGACCACTCAGCACTGCAACCCGATCGCGACTGCGCCCAACCATTCCGGTATGTACGCAGCGATACTGAATAAGAGGGCAATGGTAGAACTCCGAAGGAGTAGGTCAAGGAGACACTCTGAGACAGCTCAGCCTGGCAGGAGAGAAGACAACATTCCCCTTACGCAGGTGCGCTCCGTGGTTTGTAAGAAGGTTGTTGATTGTTTATTCCCTCTTCGAACGAGGACTTAAGATAACCGTTATCCATACAAATGCCACATGCCAGTCCCTCTAGTTCCTCCACCAGGGTGGTTTTTAACAAGTCGATACAAATCGACACAATTCAACAAATTGCAACAACACCATGTTGATTTATATCGATTAGTTATTATTGTATTGAATTCTTCTGCTAATTAATGTTGATACCGTATTGGGATTTTTATGGTCGTTAGAGACTCTAATTACGTGGTGTAATTTTCGTAATTTTTGTTGAAAACCACCCTGTCCTCCACTATAATACAAACAGGGATTGTTTGGGCAACATATGACGCCCGATCCCGGGATGCTCCCCGACTAAGGTGCCGGCGCAGAACAGGCCCATGCCATGGAGAGTAAGTCAAAAGAGCGCTCTTGGAGTGGCCCGTCTCAGCCCTGCACGGATAAGTTACTTTTTCAGCAATCTAGCGCTGGAGTATTGCGCTGATTTGCTGGACAGATGTTCTGCACTTACTGCATTGTCTTTTATTCAGTGCTACGACATCTCCTATCCAGAACACAACACAACACAGTGAAGGATTGGATGGGGACGAAGATATATAACACCTATTACCATGCAGTTAGACGGCTCCATTTAGTCCCTCGCGTTCAATGCAAGCCATTCACTACGGAGAAACTTGGTTACCATATTAACTCGTCAGTGCTTTATCTCCTCTTAAGTATATATACTCGATAGGCCTTGCTTTTACTTCAAGTTATCGTTTGTGTCGATTTGTCTATCTTTGCGTTTTGGACCCGTGTGGTCATTGCCTGCTTGTAGTCCGCCTGAGTCCTGTGGAGACGATGCTCTGGAATCATCAATCAGATCCTCGGTAGCTCTCCGTTGTAAGTCAATGTCGAGATATACTGCAGAATCTAAAGGATCTGTTACACACGATCCTTAGGCTAGCTGATGTCGTAGCGAAAGACCCTTGACTGGCTTGTTAGTATACTTTCGGTTCTTCAATCCAATATATATATATATAACGAACCAACATGAGAGCCTTCAGCCGGCTTGGCGTCGGGCATCCAGTCATCGAACCCCTACATATATATATATAACAAACCAGCCGACCAATGCGACCGTATGGTACACAGAGGTTCAACTTTGCCTCCAATCCACAATCTCAAGACTGGCGAAAATCCACTGCGCCGAGTAAGACATTCCCTACTCCTGTACAGTTCCGAACCGTATCTTCTTCTCAAACCCCTTTCCAGCAGCAACTCGGAAAATGTGATCTGTCCATTATTTTCCCCACAGACGAAATCTTAAGACCAACCCCCTAAAATTCTGCCCCCCCTGAGATTCGATCCCCAAACAAAAAAAAAAAAAAAAAAAAACCCACCTGCCTGTTCCTTACAGTCTACATTTAATGTAAGGAGAATATAACACTGTCTTTATTTTTTTTTTTACTCACTGCTGTTTGGATATTATGGCAACTCGCAGGACTTCCGTGGCCTTTCCCGACGGGTCTCAACCACCGCCTTTGTTGACCTACCTGAAGGAATATAATTGTATAGTGTGTATTGGGTGCAAAATTGCTATAACCAGACAGCTAAAAAGCGTTATCTTTCCGATGTCCATTAGCTACAGACTATTGCGGATCGAGCGCGACACCTGCGTTAGATCCCTCGCGATGTTACCCCCGATCCAGCCATAATAAATTCTCGCCTCTTCCAAACAGCTCCTCCCGGATTCCAGAGCTTGAGCTTCACGATCTGTGGGAATGCAGTCACTGCGGGCATCTTACCCGGTCTCAGCAAATAAGTAAAAGATACCAGGTTGCTGCACATCGTGCTAACGGCCTTCCGTGGGCGCCTCGCCGCGTGCAAGGCCAATCCTGGTTCCAATCCAGCCAATACCTGCGCTTCTGGACCACCGCGCCCGTGGACCATGGTCGACCAGCTGTAAGGGGCTAGAGCCCCTCAGCCTACTCGGGCCCTCAGCCCTCGTGTTTCCTTTCTCCTCGCCTGCCACATGATTAGTATATTGATTAGTACACTCTATCATGTGACTTCCCCCCTTACTTCGCAATCGTCTCATCGCTGTTTCCTCTTCTCTTTCCTCTTCGACGATTCCTTTTGTATCCACCCTAGTTATTAGGTTATAGAGGTTTAGCCCTTGACATTAGGAATCGTCCTTGTCTGCCTGTCTGCCCGCTCGCCTGCCCGCTTGTCCGCCCGCTCGCCTGCCTGCCTGCTCGCCCGCCCGCTTGCCTGCCTGTCCGCCAGTCTATGGGAATATCTTTACGATGTCCGACCCGAATCCACTCCTCCTGCTTGTGCAGCAGCTCCAGCAAGAGCTCCAAAACCAGCGCCTTGATATTCAAAACCAGCGTAATGAAATACAGCAACTACGTGCGGACCTTGATGCTTCCCGAACAGATGTCCACCAGCTTCGTACGCAGCTTCTTTCCGTCCAGACACCCAGATCCCGCCTGCCAGATCCGCCTCGCTTTAACGGTAAACCATACACGCTTCGCACATGGCTCCCGTCAATTAAAGCAAAACTTCGATCAGACCAGCTCGTAGGAGCTGATGCTTTTGACTATGTATGGGGATTGACTAGAACAGTCTCAGCAAGCTTCTGTCCTGCACCTCCGCCAATCTGCCGAAGAAAACCAGCTATGGGATCCTGAAGTTATTTTCTCTTTTTCAGCGTCTATGCCATAACCCACGGGAACAGCAGGAGGCTATTCAGCGCTTTACTTCTATACAACAGAGGGATGACGAATCGCTTATCGCCTACCTTGCTCGTTTTGAACGACTTTCATATGAAGCCAATGTAAACTCATGGCCAGATATATCACGTGTTACCACGCTACACCGGGGGCTACGGCCTAATCTCCGTCGAATACTAGAAGACTCGAATAATTCTCTCTTTGATCTTCCCTATAATGAATATATTGAACTTGTCCAGAGTACCGATCGGCGTACCCGTCCTAGTCCAAAATCAGACCCGAAACCAGCTTTGACCCCGAATACAGACCCAATGGATACTGATCCGGTCCGAGTCAACTCAGTTAAAATAAACCCCAATCCTGTTCATGTTGGCTCTGTGAGAGTAGCCCGAGCTGCTTCGCCTGTTTTATCTGATTCTTCTCATGAATCCACCACCTCTGACCGCCGCCGTTTCCGACTTGCGAATAATTTATGCCTTTACTGCGGTTCTAATGATCATTGGATCGCAGACTGCGATGCCCGCTCTACTTTGTCTGATACTTCCGAGAAACCTCCGAAAAAGCTTACAGCCCGCGCCAGCAACCCGCCTCGCTATTAGGCCTCCTTCGGAGGCCTTATATAGGGAAGGGGGGAGTAGTGTAAGGGGCTAGAGCCCCTCAGCCTACTCGGGCCCTCAGCCCTCGTGTTTCCTTTCTCCTCGCCTGCCACATGATTAGTATATTGATTAGTACACTCTATCATGTGACTTCCCCCTTACTTCGCAATCGTCTCATCGCTGTTTCCTCTTCTCTTTCCTCTTCGACGATTCCTTTTGTATCCACCCTAGTTATTAGGTTATAGAGGTTTAGCCCTTGACACAGTAAATGGCTATACGCGCCGATACTGTCAGGATATTGATTCCACGGAGGCACTATGTGATGGCTGTGACACTGATTAGCTCGCGCAGGAGTCGGTTTGCATGTCCCCGGACAGATATTCCCCGGACACCCGCATGGACGATCTCGCCAGCACGACAAGCCCACCACGCGAGATTAGCGCTACGGGCAGTCCCCATTCCCATGGTAGTGGCGAATTATTTCAATTATCGCATATTATACCGCAGAGCACGCAGAATATCGCGCCAAATCCCACACGCCGGTCCCAATCCCATGACAGTACAGAATTATTTGAAACTCAAGTAATATCGCATGTTATACCGCAGAGCACGCAAAATATCGCCCCCAATCCCACGCCCACGGTTAGTATCGCCGAACGCCAGCGCCAACGTGTGCAAGACCAGCGCTATGCAGCGCCCCATATTCAACACCAGGCGCAAGATGCTCGGCAGTGGTTGGACGAGGAAACCATTGAGCAGGAGATAGCGCTGTGGCAGAAAAAAAGTGCTATATTTGCACTATTGCGGGTCGGGAACGGAATAAACACGAGTTATACTTTTGCCGTGGGCCCAAAAGCGATAAAGCCAAGGCATGGGTTAATCTGGTTCGCCAGCATAAGATTCTATTCGCCAGATATACCGCTTGTTACCGCTGTTATATGCCGCAGACGATCTGTCGACGATGGGAGGTACTAGATGGCCATCCAACACAAACCGAGTGTGTATATAAGGATATATTGGTCCCCATGACGGCTGTAATACCGTACGGCCCGTGGGAGGAGCAGATCCAGCCACTATGGCAGCGCCGGTTGCAGCAGCACGGGGTGGACGTAAACAATACCACGCAAGTGTTGCAGTTTTGGGGCAGGCCACGGAGGGAGCTAAAGGCCAGCACAGCCAGTTATTCGCATTATTTTGCTGGCTATGGCAGATCTGCAAAGAATTGGAGGGGATCCACGGGGTTTGTGGTATAACTAGTTAGTATACAGTGTAGCAAGAACAGTAATATATTTATAATTGTTATTTAGACTAATAAGTGTATATAATATAGGAGCACATGCAGAGCATATATAATATAGGGATATAAACAGCGGTGGACACACGTACTAGGCAGAGGTATATACCAGGGAACCAAGAGAAGGTACGCACCGGGGAAGGACGCACTGGGGGGATAAATATACCAGGAAAGGATACATACTAGGGGGAGGTACGCACCGCGAGAGCATGTACCGTAAAAGGATATATACTAGGGGAGGTACGCACCGGGAGAAGGCATGCACCAGGAGGAGGCACGCACCGGGGGAGGTACGCACCGGGGGAGGTACGCACCGGGGAAGGCATGTACCGGGGTAAACACGCACCGGGGAAACACGCACCGGGGCAAAGACGCACCAGGGCAAACACGCACCGGGGCAAACATGCAATGGGGAGGCATGTACCAGGGGAGGTACGTACCGGGGCAAAAACACACCGGGGTAAACACACACCAGGGCAAACACGCACCGGGGTAAACACGCACCGGGGCAAATATATATCAGGGGACGCATATATTAAAGTAAACAAACGCAAAGTATATATACTAGGTGGAGGTATGCACCGGGAGAAGGCATGCACCGGGAGAAGGCACGGACCAGGGGAGGTACGCACCGGGGGAGGTACGCACCGGGGGGAGGTATGTATCAGGGGAGGTACGCACCGGGGGAGGTACACACCCGGGGAAGGCATGTACTAGGGCAAAGGCGCACCGGGGTAAACACACACCAGGGCAAAGACGCACCAGGGTAAACACGCACTGGTGGAAGGTACGCACCGGGGGAGGCATATACCAGGGGGAGGTACGCACCGGTGGAAGGCATATACCAGGGAGGGTATATACTAGTAAACACACGCACCGAGGGGGTATATACCCGGGGAGATATACACTGGGGGTAGATATGCAGCGGGGGGATATGTGTATACTAGGAGGAGGTACACACACTGTGGGGAGGTAACACACCAAGGGGATGTATACACACCGGGGGAGGTATGCACACCGGGGGAGGTATACACACCGGGGGGAGGTATGTACACCGGGGGAGGCATGTACTAGTGTAAATATGTATTAGGGGAACATAGTCACCGCAGAGATATACGCACCAGCGGGAGCCACGTACCAGGGGAGGTACGCACCGGGGGGAGTTACGTACCAGGGGAGCCATGTACCGGGGGAGATATATACCAGGGGAGGCACACACACCGGGGGAGGCACACGCACCGGGGGAGGTACATACCAGGGGCAGGTATGCACCGCGGGGAGATATATACCAGGAAAAATACGCACCGGGGAGAGGTACGCACTGGGGGAAGGTATGCGCTGGGGGAGGTATATAGTAGTAAAAATATATACTAGAGGAAGGTATAAAAGTATAAAAAAGGCATGTATTAGAAAAAGCACACGTAAAATATATATACGCAGGGGGTGTATATAAAGTAAAGGGAGCACATGCTAAGTATATACACCAGGGATATATATACCAGGGGACGCATGTACTAGGGGACAGGGGATATATATACTAAAATTATATATGCCAGGGAATATATATATACTAGGGTACACACACAACAGGGGAGATATGCACCGAGGGAAGGTACACACCGGGGAAGGCATGTACCAGGGGAGGTACGCACCGGGGAGGTGTATACCAGGGCAAGGCATATACCCGGGGGAGGTACGCACTAGGGGAGGCATATAGCAGTTAACACGTGTACCGGGGTGAAATACGTACCAAGGAGGGTATACACCGGTGGGAGGTACGCACCGGGGAGAGTATATACCAGGGGGAGGTACGCACCGGGGAAAGCATGTACCAAGGTAAACACGTACCGGGATAAACACGCACCAGGGTAAACACGCACCGGGGGATATATATACCGGGAAAAATATATATACCAGGGGAGGTACGCACCAGGGGCAGGTATGCACCGGGGGAGATATATACTAAGGGGAGGTATATACACAGGGGAGATATACACACCGGGGAGAGACACACACACCGGGGGAGGTGCGCACCAGGGGGGAGCCACGTACCAGGGGAGGCATATACCAGGGGGAGCCATGTGCCGGGGGAAATACATACCAGGGGCAGATACACACACCGGGGGAGATACGCACCGGGGCAGGCATGCACCAAGGGGAGGCATGTACCAGGGGTAGGTATATACTAGTAAACACACGAACTGGGGGAGATACACACTAGCAGGAGCTATATACCAGGGGGAGGACGCACCGGGGGGGACATGTATCGGGAAAAGAATATACACTGGGGGAGATACGCACCGGGGGGGACGCACCGGGGGGATATATGTACCAGGAAAGGATATATACTGGGGGAGGTATACACCGGGGTAAACACATACCAGGGTAAACACGCACCGGGGTAAAAGACGCACCGGGGCAAACACGCACCGGGGGAGGCATATACCAGGGGAGGTACGCACCGGGGTAAAGACGCACCGGGGCAAACACACACCGGGGAGGCATGTACCAGGGGAGGTACGCACCGGGGTAAAACGCACCGGGGTAAAGTATACACCAGCGCGAGGTACACACTGGGGGAGATACGCACCGGGGGGAGGTACGCACCGGGGGGGGTACGCACCGGGGAGGTACGCACCGGGGAGGTACGCACCGGGGAGGTACGCACCGGGGCAAACACGCACCGGGGTAAACACGCACCGGGGAGGCATGTACCAGGGGGGAGGTACACACCAGGGCAAACACGCACCGGGGCAAACACGCACCGGGGTAAACATAAACCGGGGTAAACATGTACCGGGTGACGCATATATTAAAGTGAATAAACGCAAACTATATATACCAGGGAATATACACAGGCAGTGTTTTAAGCATATACAGAGTATATATAGCAAGGAAATACACACACTGGGGGTAATACACACCCGGGAGGGCACATACCGGAGGAGGTATACACCGGGGAGACATACACCAGAGGGAGCCACGTGCCGGGGAAGATACACACCGGGGGAGGTACGCACTAGGGGAGGTATATACCAGGGGAGGTACGCACCGGGGTAAACATGTACCGGGTGACGCATATATTAAAGTAAATAAACGCAAACTATATATACTAGGGGATATACACAGGCAGTGTTTTTAGCATATGCAGAGTATATATAGCAAGGAAATACACACACCAGGGGGTAATACACACCCGGGAGAGGCACACACCGGAGGAGGTATACACCAGGGGAGGCATACACCAGGGGGAAGCCACGTGCCGGGGAGAGATACACACCAGAGGGAGGTACGCACCGGGGGAGGCGAATACCAGGGCAAGGCATATACCCGGGGGAGGTACGCACCGGGGTAAACACACCGGGGTGAACACGCACCGGGGGGAGGTATACACAGGGGGAGGTATGCACCGGAGGAAGGCATATACTAGGAAAAGGTATGTACTAGTTAATACACGCACCGGGGTAAAGTATACACCAGGGTGAAGTTTGCACCAGGGTAAAAGTATGCACCGGGGGAGGTACACACTGGGGGAGAATACACTGGGGGAAGGACACACCGGGGGGGATATATATACCGGGAAAAAATACACCCAGGGGAGATACGCACCAGGGAAGGTATGAACTAAGGGGAGGGTACGCACTGGGGGAAGGCATATAGCAGTTAACACGTGTACCGGGGGTGAAATGTGTATTAAGAATAAATATATACTAGTAGGAGATACGCACCGGGGGAGGTACGCACCGGGGGAGGTACACACTAGGGGAGGTATGCACCGGGGGAGATACAGTCCGGGGAGAGGGACACACCAAGGGTAGGTATATACTGGTGTAAACATGCACCAGGGGTAAACACATACCAGGGTAAACACGCACCGGGGGAAGCATGCACCGGGGTAAACACACCGCACCGGGGGAGGCATGTACCAGGGGGGGAGGTACGCACCGGGGCAAAGACTTACCGGGGTAAACACGCACCGGGGAAGTATGTACCAGGGGAGAATGCCAGGGGAGATACGTACCGGGGAAGGCATGTACCAGGGGAGGTACACACCGGGGTAAACACGCACCGGGGCAAACACGCACCGGTGGGAGGTACACACCGAGTGGAGGCATATACCAGGGGGAGGTACGCACTGGGGGAAGGCATGTACCAGGGAGAGGCATATACCAGTGGACACACGCACCGAGGGAGGTATGTACCCGGGGGAGATATACACCGGGGGAGGGTACACCGGGGGGAGTTACGCACCAGGGGAGCCATGTACCGGGGGAGGGGGATATGCCAGGGGGGGAGGGATTAGGGGATAATTAAACGTAACCGGGGGAGGGAAACCCGGGAGGAACATATACCGGGGGGTACGCACCGGGGGAGGAGAAAACCGGGGGGAACGCACCGGGGGAGGAAATATACCGGGGGAGGATTAATACCGGGGAAAAATTAAACGGGGAAAGGGAGTTAATAGCACCGGGGTAAACACGCACAACATAGGGCCCAGGGGGAGAATACCGGGGTAAAGACTGGGAGGGGGGCAAAGACTCACCGGGGGAAACATGCACAGGGGGAAATATATGGGAAAACATAATATACACCAGGGTTTTAAGCATATGCCAGGGGAAGGGATATATACCGGGGGGTATATACCGGAAATAACAAGGGGGGGGTACAGTAAATATACCATAATAATATAGGGAGCATATAAAGCAAAGTATATACTAGGGGATATATATACCAGGGGGAAGCATGCAGCATAGAAATAATATAATAGGCAACCAAAAATGGTTCCAAACTAGTTTCCAACCAGTTCAGCAGGTTACCAAGGAATTAAAAGCTTATAAGTAGTTAACAAGCAGTTTTAAAGTAGTTTATAAGTAGTTTTGTAATAGTTAAAAAGTAGTAAATTACATAGTTATATATATAATTAAATATGTTAATTAATAAGTGGTTAAATAGTAATTAAAGGGTTCCATGTAAATATAGGGATTGTTAATTAGTATTATAGTTTAAAAGGGTTAATATTTATACAAAGTATTTAAATATTTTAAGATTTATTTTTAACCAAGTAATAATAGGGATACGATTCGTGTTTTATAAAGTTATAATAAAAAATAAATAGGAATTATATAAGGGATTAACAGAGGAATAGGATCACATAAGGGTTTAAGGGCAGAGGAACGGGGTAACATAAGGGTTTAAGGGCAGAGGAACAGGGTAATATAAGGGTTTAATAAAGGAAAAATTAGGAGAAGATAATTATTTAATAATAAAAAGGGGGAGAATATAAGGGTTTACAAGTAAAAAGTTCGGTAATATAAGGATTTTATAAGTAAAAAAAGTTAGGTAATATTAGGTTTATAAATAGAGGAATAGGGCAATATTAGGATTTAAGAGTAGAGGAATGGGGTAACATAAGGGTTTAATAAAGGTAGAATAGGGAGATAATAATAGTTTAACAGAGAAAAGAGAGGAGAATATAAGGGTTTAGTAAAAAAAAAATTAGGACAAGGTACAGGTTTATAATAATAAAAAAAAAAAAAAAAAGTAAGGGATCAGGGTTTAATAATAAAAAAAAAAAATTAGTACTAGAGATTAGGAATAATTAATAAAATAGATTAATCAGAAAAAATCAGGGAGTAAATAAGGGCGAGATTATTAATTAAATTAATATAACAAGATAACTAATTAATATAAGGGATTAATCAAGGAAGAATCGGGATTGGATTTAGGAATATAATTTATAAGTGTGGGTTAAAGTTAGGGGGCAGGCAGCAAAGAATTAAGTATATTAACCAGGGTTAAATAGGGATTATATTAGAGGTGGTTATAATAAAGGCGGGGATTAATTAAAAAAACCAAAAATGGTTCCAAGTGGATAATATATAAAAGAATAGGGAGAAAAAAAGGGATTAATTAAGCAGGAATTTAAATTATAATTTAAACTAGATTAGTTTTTATAACATTGTTGCAAAGAATAAATTAGAATTATATAAGGGATTAATAGAGGAAAAAATAGGGATTATATAAGGGTTTACAGGCAGAGGAATCAGGCAAGATCAGGGGATAAGTGTTAAGGAATATAGTAATATAAGGGATTCAGGTAGAGAAATTAGGCAAATATAAGGGTTCAAGGGCAGAGGAATAGGGTAACATAAGGGTTTAAAAGCAGAGGAATTAGGTAAATATAAGGGTTTAAAAAGCACAGGAATCAGGTAATATAAGGGGGGAAAGCAGAGAAATCAGGTAATATAAGGATTTAAGGGCAGAGGAATAGGGTAATATACAGATTTAACAGAGAAAAAAATTGGAATAATATAAGGGTTTAACAAAGGAAAAATAGGAATAATACAAGGATTTAACAGTGGACAAATAGGGATAATAAATAAAAGCAGAGGAATAGGATAACATTAGGGTTTAATAGTAAAAACAGGAGGATATAGGGGATTGACCGTTAAAGAATAAAATAAACATAAAGGTTTAATAGAGGAAGGATATAAAAATATAAGGGTTTAATAAAAAAATAGGATTTTTTAATATAAAAAAATTAATTAAATAAAATCAGATAGTATAAGGAATTGTAATTAATAAAGTATAGGATAATATACAAAATTGCGATTAATAATTGGTGGATTAATATTATAGATTATAGTTTACGGTGTACAGGGTAATATAAGGATATAATTAACAAAAAAAAAGGGATAGTATAGGAGTTCAAGGGTGGAAGAATAAAAATAATAAAAGGGTTTGTTATAGTAAAGGAGGATATTAGTTGGTAAGATTTGGGTCAAAGTAAAATCAGAGTGGAATTAAAATACAGGTATAAGATAAAAAATCGGGGAGGTTATAAGGGTTTAACTGAGAGAGAATGGGAAGAAGAAAAGGGATTAATAAAAAAGAAAAATGGATTAATATAAGAGGTTGTTAATTAATAGTAAGTCGGTTAATAAAAAATAGGGTAATTAATAAAGTATTGGTTAATATACGGATTTGGTAAAAAGTAGATTAAACAAAGGGGATGTGGTTAATAAAGTTTAATATAAGGATTTGTGGTTAATAGATGGTAAATTAACATAAGGGTTTTAGAATGGAGGAATGGGGTTACATATGGGTTTTAGAAAGGAGGAACAGGGTTACATAAGGGGTTTTTAAAGTGGAGGAATAGGGTAATATAAGGAACAATTAGGGAAGAATAGGAGACAAATGAGGGATTACAATTAATTAAGGTTAATATCAGGGTTGTATAGCAAATAAAATGGATAATATAAGGATATAAGAAAGAAAAAAATAGGGATTATATAAGGGCAGGGCAGACGATTAGTAAAAAGAGGTAGTGGTTGAAGAAGATTAAAATAAGGGGTTGTATTTAATAAAGATTAAAATAAGGGGCTGCAAATTAATAAAGATTAATATAAGAGGGTGCAATTAATAAAGGTTAATATAAGGGATTATAGTTAAGGAAGATTAAAATAAGGGGTCGGAATATAATAAAGATTAATATAGGGGTTGCGATTAATAAAGGTTAACATAAGAGGTTGTATTTAATAAAGATCAAT